>NC_142129.1:14785000-19785000 GCF_024610735.1 Ursus americanus | reverse complement strand
ATGTCTCTGCATGTGATAACTGACCAACTCTGCAGTGTGCTATGCCACAAAAAAAGGATGTGGAGGTCGCCTAGGGTCGCGTTCAAGTACAATGACCGTGCTGTAACAGTTCAAGCGACACACAGCAGCTCACACAGGTAAGGGGCTTATTTTCCTTTTGTAAGGAGGAGTCTGTGTGCTGCAAACCCAGAGCTGATGTCGGTGCTGAGGATACTATCCAATGCCCAGACCCTTTTCTTTCTGTTCTTCACAGCCACCCTTAGCATCAGCTTGTGTCCCCAGAGTCTGCGGCTACCTACCGCAGCTCCAGCCCTTGTGCCCATGTTCTAAGGAAGGAAGAGGAAGGAGGTAGAGGAGGGAAGAGGAGCTCTCTCCAGAGATGTGCACTTCCATCTCGGCGGCCAGAATTACAGACCACGCACAACCCTGGTTGTAAGTGTTTTTGTTTTCCCACTTCTACAGTAAGAGAAAGCAGGAGTTTGGAATTGGTGTTTATTGAGCCAATTTATCATACCTGCCACAGATAGCTGAAGTGACAGCACAAAACAGTGTGGTTGATTTTAGATACAAGTATTCCAATATTTCTTTCCAGCCACTCTTAAAATCTGAATTTGGGGTCTGGCAGGGGGGGTGGATTTACCCATCTGGTATTCTAATACCCAAGAATCAAGTTTTTAGACAGTATAGGAAGGAAATGGGAATCCACAAGAGTGGGCATCATTCCTAATTTGGGGGGAGCTGGCCATGGCTCATGTTTTTCAATGTGTGATACTGCCATTTTCCATTTTCAGAAAGTCTCCCTTTAAAAGTATATTTTAAAACGCACATGCACAGACACACATTATTGCTACATTTGAAAAGTGTCTGTTTGCAAGTTCTAAATTAGATCAAAAGAAAACACGCACACACAGTATTCTGGCAGTATTTTCTCAGGTTCCGGATCTTGTTTCTGTTCTATTATAACTAAAATGATCATACCTGCGGTATGTAAGAAATGAACAAATCAAAAAGGTCACAAGAACAATTTGTTAACTAGCTCTTGTCAGTTCTTTTACAAAATGCTTCATGTGATGATTTGGGCATAACCATATAACACATCATACTGAGGTATAGTTTAAATTCTGGTTACCTTACACTATTTCTCAGAGGCGAGTAATACTCCTACTCAATATCCATTCAAAGATTATGGCAACTCTGCAGACATTTTGCAACAGTGAATGGAAGAAGGACCAAGTCTGACCTTAGATGTGAGCGGACTGGCTGAAGGTGTGGCTCTACTCTTCCAAGATGAATTATAATTACCACTAACAATTGTAGGTCTCTGTCCCTCCTACAACCCACCCAAACACAAGTGTTACTCTACCTGGCTGGCTTTCTTGACTAAGGTCCAGTGTATACCAGCATCAATGAAAGCCTTCCTATTGACTGACAATGTCAGTATGAGCATTCTTATGTTAAGTAGCTGGATTCAAAACAGACTTCTACTTCTTGTTGTAACACTTGCCCAGGAACTATGTTATAATATGTAATCAGCTAGATGCAGGTAAGTATGTTTCCCCCAAGATGAAGCTAAGCATCTGGGGATGTGATTCAATGCTGCAAATGCAGCATGGTTACAATCTCAGGCACAGAAGCCCTGAAACAGTCATCTACTGAATGGCTTCAGGCGGCCGAAAAGAGTTCATACATCATCAACCCATCCTGTCTTTTTATAGACTCACACAGAATCAAGAGACTGACTGCAATACACCTAAATTTTTAGCACAACAATTTTGAGAACTATAGAGTTTTTAGAAATTAAAAAAAAAAAAACACTAAAGGTCTAAATTTAGTTTATCTAGTGGTTTCAGTATTTCTCCCGACAAACCTTCTATCAGAAAGCCTAATGACTGGTTTGAATTCTGCCTTGTGTGTGTTCCTATATATGCTGAAGTCTGTTACAAGTGGGCAGAAGAGCAGAAGGAATTTGATCATAATCAGTGAATAAAGTGACCCTTGAATAAAGTGCTTAGCATCTTAAAGACTCTTTCGTTACTGGCACTTCTTAAACCCATGGCCTTGAGTCCACTGTCTATCTACTCTCTCCTTTTATCCCTTTCCCTCCCCCTAACCTCCTGCTCCAGAGAATGCCTTTTAAATAAATACACTGCCTATTTAAATAGCTTGCAAACTGCCAACATTGGTTCAAATGCATGGTATATCAGATTCAGTATCCTGTTTCTAAGAGGTACACCAAGGAATGGATTTGGTTATTTAAACTGGGTCTCAATTTTTAACATCTAAAAACGAGGACCTTATCTTTCAGGGTGATTATATCAATGGGACATTGTAGGTTCAGCACTTGGCACAGAGCCTGGCTTCTTCTTCTCTATCAGAATACCACTCCGCCAACAACCCTTAGCCCCCTAGCAAATCCCACCAGAGCCTGGTCTCCATTAAATTACCTGCATGACTCCACTACCTGAAGAATGAGCATCAAATGGATGGATTAAATGCTGGCTTTGTGTAAGCGATCAACTCCTGAGTAGCTATCCTGAGTAGCCCTATGTTTCTGCCAATAACCTTTTGGGTACATATATAAGTGTATCTTAATTTTTCCCCACCCTATTTTTTTTCCAAATTCATATCACTAATGATCAGTAATAAATTACTAATTTAGCAGTTTCTCACAAATCAGAAGTTCTGACTATTAAGGTCTATGGTAGAGGCAGATAAGATACCCTGCAGAAAATCCTGTCAGCACATTATCCCACCATCTCTCCTACTACTCAGATAAACCCCATTTTAAAGCCAGACATATGGTCAACCAAACTACAATTTCTGGGTTGCTTCAAGTTAGGCTGGGCTGTAAGCAGAACTGTATGGGAATTCCAAGTAGGCCGCTCAAAGAGAGCCGACCTCAGCTGGCAAAGAATCTTTCCAGCCCTTTTGCCTTTTCTCTTCTCTCCAGTCTGTGAGGTAGATGTGATGGCCAGAGTTCCAGCAGCCATCCTGGAATACAAACTGACCTTCAAGAGGGAAAACCCTGTGCTAGAAAGCTGGAGTGGAACAGTAGGTGCCTGGGGCTCTAACAACATTGAAGCCAACATACCAGCCCGGGACCGCCCACCTCTAGACTCTCATTAAATAAGAAAAAAATAAACTTCTAATCTGAAGCCATTCCAGCTTCATGATACACAGAGTCACAATAACTTGGAAGAGACCTTTCTTAAGCCCTGATAGGTCTGCTTTTTGTGCACCTCACAAATGACTTTCATAAAGTCAAATGCAAAGACGCACCAGGAGCACCTCTGTCCTTTGCAGTGATGCTTTGCTTCCACTTGTCAGAAATCTGTTTCCATCTGCCTCTCTCCTTTTCTGACAAAGGACAGGAAAAATTGAAAAATTTTAAAGCCATGTTTTAACTGTAGCATCCAATCTTACCAACTCGAAGAAGCCGCATTTCATGAAAACACCATTGTCTCCTAGGCACCTAGGCAAAGTTAATGAATCGCTTTTGTACCTACGTTCTCCTTCCATCTTTACTGTTTCTTACATAAAGCAACAGAGCTATTCAGGGCTGCTTCCGGCATTTCTAGTTTTATCCCAGGCACTTTAGAAACTTCACTAATTAGAGTCTCAGGTTTTTCTTTCCTGATTTAGTTTTCTAATTAGAATAGAAATCGTAGATTCATTGACAGCCTTGCCACTACATGAGTTATATTACATATATATGAGTTCTATTATCTCATGCCTCAGTTTCTTCATCTGGGCAATTTAAATAAACAACTGCAGCAAACATTCACTTGGCATTCTATGTTTCCTTCGTCTGTTCATCTCCTCGTTCTATAAATACTGAAGGTCTGTGCCAGACACGAGGCCAGGAATTTGGAATATAATGGAGAGCAAACAGAGGGTTGGCCCTACTTTTGGGACATATAGGAGGAGACATAAATTCAAAAACCACACCAATAAATGTATAGTTAACAATAAATTACAGTACCACAAGATCACTATATAGAACTTTTTTTCTTATTTTTTATTTTATTTTTTATTTCTAATGAGTCTCTAAAGCCCTATTTTTTCCTAAAGGAGCTAAGTACCCCTCATACGCAGTTCTTAAGTTAGTTGTGTTTTTATTTCCTTTTTATTTCTCTCACTGTTTCTGTCAGATGATTCGAGCTTCAGAGCAGAATTCTCTCTACCTGTAAAACTTTCTTCTAACCACTTTAGAAATAAGGGAAATCTACTTGTATTGATATGGATGGAAAGAGGTCCACGTAGGAGAAAAAACAGAAAGTTGTGAAATAATTTGAATAGTATATTTTCTAAACTTGTGAGTCTACATACGTGTACACACACACTTTGAAATATTCTTCAAGAAATATTTGTCACCCCTGGAAAGGGGACATGAGGAAATACTTTTCCTTCTTATTTAACAGCCTTCTGTAACAATTTAAATTTTTACTGTGGGATTGTATCATTTTATAAGAAAATTAACCATACCGTAATTTCCAACAGGCATTACGCCTAAATTTGTATCATACCAGAAAAGTAACTAATGGAGATATTTTTGGGAAAGTGACTCCCTGACCCCTTCCTGCCTTTACCCATGCTTAGAGCGAGACTTCCCACTTACCCTACATAGCTACATAGAAGGTATGCATTTTCTATTATCCTTTTCTATAATAATGTCAATAAAAGGTCTTAAAATCTTCCTACTGCTTGTAGCTCTTCTGAGAGAAAACCATACCCCCCCTTCCACACTCACCTTTTAGACTTCTATATCACACACCTACACTCACCTTTTAGACTTCTGAATTACGCACCTGAGACCTTTCTAGTTCTGACATGGTTGTGTGTTTCACTGTTTCTTCAGCAATGGTGAGACAAAGCAATTTCACAGTTATCAGAAGGGTTATCACAAGAATTTACCATGATGTCTTGCAAGCCCCACATAGAAACTTTTAAATTACTGCTTGTTTCCAGTGCAGGGACCTCTTGTTCTCTTGCTGACTGAGTAACAGGACACCATCAATTCGCCAGGCTGTAAGTCTTGTGAAGGGCTCCCTGAGGTGATGCGACAGGCACACTGAACAGCACACCCATTGGACGGCTCTCTACAGAAGGCGCCGCGTTTCAATAGCCAACACATCTCAGGCATGCACTCCATTTCACCCTAACTGGTCTCATACCGTCTCCCGTAGAAAGGAACTCTAGAAATCACTCTCCCGTACTTGCTCAGCACACGCACTGACAAGCACACATGCTCAGTGTCCTCTTGAAAACCGCGGGCTAAGAAGAAAGCTGGAAACAATACTCCTTACGGTAGAGAAGCAGGCAAACATGAGCTTCTTCACCTTCAACTCCGCTGCGTTCTTTATTCATTCACAATTTTATATTAATGATCTGAAGAATGGACAACACATGCTCCCCTTGATGTAACTGGCTTACCCATTTTACCTTCTCTTCTAGCCCTCTGACAGGCCAACCTACAATTCATATAAAAGGGCCTATTTTTCAACAAGAAGCTAATGTGGGCCAAGCCCACAGGGGTGGGTCCTACAGATGGGAGGGTGAAGACTTCTTTAAAGGCTAGTGGGGAGAGAAATAGAAACTCACCCATTACACTAAACAAAGATGTAATTGCCTTTGGTTCTGTTAAGCCCTTTCAGCCTCCAAGAGCCCCTCAGCACAATGCGAATGCTATGGGAAGAGGTAAGCTGGCATCCAACCCCATGTTCCTCAAACGTGTAAGGTCCATTCTACTGAATGCAAATAGGATTATATTAATCATACAAAAGTAGAACAGAAAACACAAATTTTAAAGATTCTCACAGAAATTAGAAGACCTGAGATTATTTCCTTGGAATCCAGGTTAAGAAACTCTGAGCTAATCCATTTACTACCCTTTAGCTTATTATAAGGTGACTTCCTCAGAGGGACTCCTAACCAAACAGGTGGGGGCAAGACAAATGCTTCCCAAAGCAAAAGAGAAGCATGTAGACTTAAACCTGAATCCACGGGAGGAAGGAGAAGTGTCAGGAAACCAAGGGGTCCTGACACAACAGGTTGGAGAGGCCAAGACAGAGTCTGCCTTCTTCCCACTTTTGTCTAGAACCCGAATTTTTAAAGTATGATAGAGGCCAACACCAGTAACTCATTATGATCCAGAAAATCTATTCAAGAAAAACTTTTCTGAAAATGGAGCAAACCTTTGAGCTTGCTTTCACAGAACGACAGTGCTGGTCTCTTGGCTCCTCTGGTACCAGCTGAGCAGCAACCCCAAAGTGAATCAAATCTTTGTCCGAGGTAATACCTTTCCAACACTACATAAAAATAAGCAGGTCACATAAAAGGGAGAGTGCCATAGACAAGCTCAGAATCCCAGACTGAGCGCACCTCTTCGAGTGAGTAAGAGAAGATTCTGACTGACCTCGGCAGAGTTATGACTAAAAGCCTTAATTGAGGGTGCCCCCAAGGTGCAGATGTGGCGAAGCATTCCAAAGCTTAGAAGATAATTTCAACATTATGCTTAAAAGCCACTTGCCACCTCTGAGAAATCTCATTAAGGAGCTAGGGTGCTCACCCTCCCATGCATACGTCTCACACCCATATTCAACAGTCGGGCGTGGTGCAGGCAAGCGGCAGGGAATTACTATCCACAGCAGCTTCTCTGTGGTGGATCTATTTTTGTCCCTGGCATTGTACACTATCAGAGGCCTAGGAGAAAAACTATGCAAAACCCAACCAAAGCCAACATTGAAGAAATAATTTTATTATTTTCTAAGTAAAACTTTTCACCCAAGAGAAAATGCCATTTTTCAAAATCTCATTGAAAAAAAGGTCTAGAGTACAGGTATTTGCCACATACATTTCCCTCAAAGTAGCATTTGATAGGTTATAGGAAAATTGTGAGGCGAAGATTGGTAAAATCGTTTCACTTTATCCTTATCAAGTTGGCTGGGTTTTTTGGTTGCTTTCTGTTTTGTTTATACAGATGTATGATGCTGATGAGCATATGAAGAAATGGGCTCCCTTAGTAATTTGCTAGTGTGAGTATAAATTGGTACGATTTATAACAACATGTCTCAAATGACTTTGACTCAGCTTCATTTCTAGAAATACCTGAAACAATCATGGGTGTGTATAAAAATTTAGCTAATTTTTTTTTCCATCACAGAGCTTATAACACTGAAAAATGAAAAGCAACTTAAACATTCGACCACAGAGGACTGCTAAAATAAGTAACAGATCACCCATACAATGGAAGGGTACGTGTTTCAGCTTGCTTCAATCCTAAAGATGGAAAAAGGAGAAAAGAAATATTTAGATTCCTTTAAGTTTTGGTCCTTGGTGAATAGGTTGAAGAGTAAAGACAGTTTTACAACAATTTCTTATAACGTTCTAAACCATACCAGCTCTTTTCCAGGGCGAAAAAATGAAAACAAAACGCTGGCATTTTCACAAGCTACCCAGTAGGTATCTACCCACGAGGCCAATACAGATGAGATGGTATGAGTTAATTTTAAAAGAGAGGGGAAATTTTTCTGTCATTTGTTAAGTGGGTGAACATTCATTTTTTGAATAAGAAATATTTACTGACAACCATCTCCTAAGAGCAAAGTGCTAGTAGCTGAGGGAAATGTTTTTCTTCTCTTCTTCTTCCTCTTCTTCTTCTTCTTTTTTTTTTTAAAGGTAGTTATGTGATTCCAATGTTTATAATCTACAGGGATGTGATATTCATATGAAAAAGTCCCTGGAAAGAGCAGAAGCTCTGGGGATCCCACATTTACAAGAAAACACAATCCCACCAGAGCAACAGCTAAAACTGCAGGGAGGCTGTTGGGGATCTGGACCCCCACAACCCCCAACAGCAAATATGGTGATATAAATGATTATTTGTATCAATGGATTTTATGATGAAAACCAGCTGAAGAAGAAGCAAAGTGAGAGGCTATGCCTTCATTTTACCTACCAGGAATGGTATGCTTAACCAAAGTTACATACTTGCTTGACATCCCGAAGGCAGTAAGTATTATAACCAAATCAGCCCAGGTCTGATGCTCTAAGTACAGGGCTGTAACTTAGGTCTTGAAATATTGAAATACAAATATAGTGTAGCCTCCTTCATACAAAGCAATAGATGGTATTCTGTAAGTACGTGACAAACTCATGATTTTCTTTGACCACAGTGGCATCATATTTAAGTCATGTAAGAATGAACTGCGGCACCCAAGTAAAATAAGATTCCATGCAGATGGAACACCTATGTCAAGTTTTAATTGCCTTTCCATCGATTTTGAGACCAAACTCAGTTGTTAATAATAACAGTGACAGGGTTCTCTCAAGTGCTGGCGACACATTCGAAGCTTCGCAGGTGAACAGAAAACTCAGTCTTAATTTAAGGGTTAAAAATCTCAGATATGAAATGGAGAAAGATTTCCAAAGTGGCAAAGGGATCACCTATCCATTTCAAAGACATGTTTATCTTTTTGTATTTCAAAGGAAAGGCCTTTTGAAAGATCTGGCATAGAAATATGCATGTGAATAGAAGCACATTGAAAAGTCTTAGCTTTCAGGTATAATGGCTCTGCCTTAGAAAGGGCTATGCAGGATTCCTCCATTTCATATGCTGCCAAGTACACAAGGCCCTGCAGTATTGCTTCTGTCCAGCTTTTATCTGATGACTCATTAACATTTCCCTTCATTACGGGGCCTAAATCCTACTACTACTTAAAACTCTCACTCCTCATTCATGTGGTACTAAAACAGGCCAGAATGTGTCTTATTTGTTTTTTTTTTTTGTTTTTTTTTTTTTGTTTTTTTTTTTTAAAGCAAGCGGGGGTGGGGAGAAGGGGGAGGAGAGTCGAGGGAGGGTAAGATGGAGAAGAAAAGATAATTATGGAAGACCCAGCAAGCAAATTTGGTAGTCTTCTTCTAGAAATATTCATGAAAATCTGTTCTTGAAAACTGCTGGTATTTAGTAGCCAATCTTTTCCACATGACTTTCCTGAGAAATGTTCTTAGAAAGATCACACAAAGGGGTGATAACAAAATGCATGTCATCAAATGATCTTTTGGTCTGGCATGGAGTCTCTCCTCCCATCTTCAGTGCAGACTGCAGCTCCTATCTCAGTCGCTCTGTCTTAATCACACTGTGCCTTCTGCCTTCTGCAAGTCCTTCCAACCACCACAAGCAAGAAAGCAGCCACCCACCGGGACAAAGCATCCTGTTAGTTTCCACAAAGGCAGACCCTGGGGATTTAGAGAGTTGAGGTCTACAAAAGCACTTTAAAGAATAGCATATTCACCCACAGAAAAGAAGTTCTGGTGAAACCCCTGTGATCTGAACACATCTCAAGGGAAAGAGACTGGTTCTTTACTTTTGAAAAAGGTCTTTATTAAAAAGACAAATGTGAAATATAAATGTAATCTCGGGTAAGCAGTGCGAATTAGGCCCTGAAATCATTGCTCTTCCCAGCATACATTCACAGAAATTACAGAAGCAAAAAAAGTCTTCCATAACCAGGCTGAGTTTGAATCGCGGCTTACTGCTCGGTGTGACCCAAATGTAACCGAATCCATCAGCAGCCAGATGTAAATGGCCTTGTGCTAGGCTGATTCTCTGCCTGGTGAAAGCCCTCTCTCCACTAGAGGACAAGTTATTAAGAACCTGGTTGTCATCTTAGATTGGATAGATCATTTGTTTCCACGAATTCTTTTTCTCATCATTTACTCATTACACGCCTCCTCCTGATGTAAGTAGACATTTATTAGCTTCTGCATTTATTGCACTGGCAAACAGAAACATTCTGCTGCATTTCCTGGGGGGTTCACTCATTTATCTATTGGATAAGAGACTGAAGTTTTCTACAGGGCGGAAAAATTAAAATATCAGTCAGGTTGACAGCCAGGAAAATGAGGGTCTCTCTGCAGCAAGAAGCTTTCTTGAAGCTTTTGGTTTAGTGAGGAGCTGCAATGTTATTTCACCGAAGTACTGCTTCATACATAACTAGAACTGTGGGCTATTGGCTAGTGAACTATACTCCAAATGAATGATACACATGGTACCCAGTAAAGTATCTGAGATGCAAAGCTAATTGCTATTTTAAACAGAAAATGTAACAAAATGCTTTCAAAGATCCATTTCTATGAGGAGTGAGGGAGAGAACACTGCCTTATTATTGAAGCAATGAAAACAGAGCAAGAATCACAGGATTTAAAGCTGTAAGGGACACTCCACATTATGGAATCCTTTTCCAAGAACCTTCTTTATAGCATCCCTGACATGTGATCGTTCTCATTCTGCCTAAAACACTGGTGGTAACAGGGAGACTGTCATGCCCCACAAAGCAGCTTATTTTCGAGCTGTAGACTTCTGGTTGACAGAGGGTCACCTCCTTAAGGCGGCCTGGATGAATGCGTGTGACCTTGGGCAAGCCACTCAACCTCTCTGGGCCTCGGGGTCCTTGTTTTTAAAATTAAGTTACCCTTATGTTGAAAGAATTAGAGCTGTAGGAGGGGAAGTCAGTTAGAGGCTCAACTGCCTCATTCCAGCCAAAAGACTATCTGATTCAGCAGGGCACGGGATGCCGCACTGTCTTGTGGGGTGGTGTCACACCATAAGCAGGGCCACCAGGCTGGTCTCGAACTCTCTAGGCTGAGACACAGCCGTTCCAATCAGGACACAGGAGCTCATTTAGGGTACGGCAGTCTTCAACTCTTTAGCCATTCCTTCTTCATTCTTTTTTCCTCTTTTCTTTTTGGCTTCACTTCCCCTGAACCAACTTTTGTTATACTCCTTTCATTCTTGACAAAAAGCAGAAACAATAACACAATGGAAAATTCCACTGAGGCTGGCAGCCGCTAACACAACCCCTCAAACCTGGCCTATGCCAGCCATGCCCTGATCTTCCTGATTCTCTGACACCAACTTTCCGGGGTTTGGATCTCTGCTGATCAAAGCATGACTAGCCTAGTATTGTGCCAGCACTGATTACTTGCAGAGAATAGATTTTTAGTGTGCTGCCCACTTAAGAGTTTGTATGTTAGAGAACACCAGGTTCCTGATATAATATTGCTTAAAATACTGCTCAAGTCCCACCAAATCATTTTGGGGATAAGAAAGAATATAAATGCTCATAAGAGTATTATCTTTACAAATCAGTAACCTCTTTTAGCCAAGTGTTCATATAGCCATTTCTCCTCAATAGCTCTTTTTTTTTTTTTAAAGATTTATTTATTTAGTTAGTTGTCAGAGAGAGGACACACACACACACACACACACAAGCAGGGGGAGTGGCAGGCAGAGGGGGAAGCAGGCTCCCCGTTGAGCAAGGAACCGGATGTGGAACTTGATCCCAGGTTCCTGGGATCAAGACCTGAGCCGAAGGCAGAGGCCCAACAGACTGAACCACCCAAGCGTCCCCTCTTCCAAATAGCTCTTAAGTCAGATGAGGAAAGCAACCTGGATAACGACCCTGCTCTGTGCGCTGACATGGAGCCTCAGTTTACCCACTGGAAGAGGTCCTCACTCATTACTACGAAAGCCTTAGTTGAACTCAGTGGCAGGAAGTGATGCAGCAACGTACTGGATACCTTCATTAAAAGCCCCCTTACGGGGTGCGCCTGGGTGGCTCAGTCGGCTGAGCATCTGCCTTTGGCTCGGGTCATGATCCCAGGGTCCTGGGTCAAGCCCTGCATTGGGCTCCTTGCTCGGTGGGAAGCCTGCTTCTCCCTCTCCCTCAGCCTGCCACTCCCCCTGCTTGGGCTCTCTCTCTGTCAAATAAATAAATAAAATCTTACAAAAAAACAAAAACAAACAAAAGCCCCCTTACATGTTCATCCAGTGTTTAGAAACCTGTAGAACATAGCAATGTAACTTTCCAAAGATCGATTCATGTCTTCCCTCCCAAAAGAGTTAATGTCAACATAAAGCTAGAGGATACTTCATTAAAAATAAAAAATTACACCTGCGTTGTAATGACCTAGATGCTAGAGTCTCCCTTGTATGTGGTATCTTTTATATAAACAGCATGGATAAAAAGCAGTGGGGGTTCTTTCAGGGGGTTCATAGTTTAACAATTCCTACATATTCCATTACATGACCCAAAATAATAAATAAGATTTTTCACTTTAGTTTCAACATTTTATCCAAGAAAAGTCTTCCTGAAGATATCCTTAACTCATAAATTCCTTACAAAAACACTAATTCAAAGGGATACATGCACCCCTATGTTTATTGCAACATTATTTACAATAGCCAAGATATGGAAGCAGCCCAAGTGTCCACTGACTGATGAATGGATAAAGAAGGTGTGGTGTACACACACACACACACACACACACACACACACACACACACACACTGGAATATTACTCAGCTATAAAAAAGAATGAAATCTTGCCATTTGCAACAACATGGATGGATCTAGAGAGTATTATGCTAAGTGAAATGTCAGTCAGAGAAAGACAAATACCATGATTTCACTCATATGTGGAATTTAAGAAACAAAACAAAGAAAGAAAGAACAAAAAAGAGCTAAACCAAGAAACAGACTCTTAACTACAGAGAACAAACTGATGGTTACCAGAGGGGAGGTGGGCGGGGGGATGGGTGGAACAGGTGATACGGATTAAATAGTACACTTATTACGATGAGCACAGAGTAGTGTATGGAACTGTTGAATCACTGCCTTATACACCTGGAACTAATACAAGACTGTATGTTAACTACACTGAAATCAAAATAAAATAAAATAAAGATAAATTCTTTCAAACGCTTCGCTACATGTAAGGAACTACAGGAGAGACACAAAGACCAACACCACACAAACTCTGTCCTAAACTAATGAATCTGCCAGGGAGTTTACATAAATTAATAATATTTAACATCCACTGATAAAAACCAATGTGCCAAGCACTGTGATATATGCTTTATCTTGTTTTCTAACTTAAACCATACAACACTACTATTAGATTGGTATTATAATCTCTATTTTCCAGAGGAGGAAACTGAGGCCCAAAGAAGTTGAATAATTAACAGACTGTGTGAGCTTGTCAGTGGCATGACCAGAAAAGAATCCAAGTAGGTTGGCTCCAGGGATGATATTCTTAACAGCTCTACTAGAGTGATTTCCAAATAGCTATATAAAAACTGAAGTGCCTTATAGAAAGAGATCACATCTGGACAGAAGGATCAGAAAGCTTCATGTAGGAGGTAGCATTTAGCCTCTAATTAAATCCTATTTCTTGCCTCAAGCTACTACTAGATATTTAAGTTATTATACGAAAAAATTCCTAATTATATATCTCACTTAGCTTTAAAATGGGAGGAGGAGTGATAAGTCAATTGTAATTATAAACAAAAGCAGATACAGGTGCTAAGTGGCTGTGATGCTTTTGTGATATATAGACACTGGTTTTTAAATCTCTACATCACAAATGGAAGCCAAAAAAAAAAAAAAAAAAAAAAAAAAGCCCGGAAAAATAATCAGGGGAAACTCGTTAACAAGTCAATGAACATGTAACTTTTCTGACACAGAAATTATAAAGACTAAAACTTATTTTCACTCTATAGAAATGAAACTCCTAAGCTATGTTTTACAAGGCCTTGAACTAAATTTTGACTAGTCAGACTTTTCTAATAGAAAATGCTCTTAATAATCTTTTGCTTTTTTCTTGTCCAAATTCTCATTCCCTCCATGAGGATGGAGAACCACCGCCATGTATAAATCAGCACAAGTCCTATACTATCCCACACCATCCAAACACCCTGCACCATCCAATTCCTATGGAAGACTCCCTCTGCCAGACTTTGTCCTCTCCAAAGGGTTAACCACCAGTTCAGTCCTCAAGGTTTGGTTCACAGTCCTCCTTCCTTCTGGCTCTCTAAAAGGGAGCTCCTCCTGCCTTGTGGATCTAAAATTTTCCCCAGCTGACAAATTTGTATATCCTGCCCAGACCTTGCCCCCAATAACATACTCGCTGGTCCAAATATTCTGCTGACAGCTCAACTGGCTATCACAAAGGCACCCCAAAATTAAATGGATAAAAACACAATTTGTGATTTGTGCCGCACGGTCATTTCCTTGTTTCAGTGAACCAACTTAGCCCTCCTGGTCTTCCAAGGCTCAGTAAATGGTTCTTCCTTTCGCCCAGATGATGAAGCCAAAAACACAGGAATCCCCCCTTCTTTCCTCATCTTATATCTGGTGCATCATACCATGTGTTCTCACTCCCTACTTTCAGGCCAGACTTGCCTCCTATCTTCTTCTTTAACAGGCAGGTAATGGGTTCAGATATTATTTAAAGAGCAGTGGGAAGCAACCAAGGTATTTTAAGCAAAGAAATGATAAAATCTAACTCAAGTTCTTAAAGGATCACTGTAGCTTGTGGTGAGTGGGGCAAATAACAGAGTTAAAATGACAAGGGATGACCAGCGTTTAGGTGAGAAATGATGGAGGCTTGGTCTTTGTTGGTAATAGAATTAGAAAGCAGACAAAACTGAGCAGTATTTTGGAAGAAGATAAACAGAACTTTCTCATATTCAAAAGGAGAAAGGAGGGCATGTAAGGAAAAACTAAGAATCAATACTGTTTCATGGGTTTTTAGCATCAATCCTTGAATAGATAATGGTGTCACTTCCTGAAAAGGAAGGAACCTAGAGGAAGCCTGGTATCCAGAGCACCTCAGAACCTCTATGTCTGCTATTCTGAGGTGGGGGGGGGGGGGTATGTGTGTGCATGTGTGCTATTCTACTTGCCCCCGCACACTCACTTGACCTTTTTTTTTGTTTCTTTTAAAAGACTATTTATTTGAGACAGCAAGAGATTGTGAGAGAGACAGCATGAGTGGGAGGCAGGGGCAGAGGGAGAAGGAACAGGAGAGGCAGACTCTTCGCTGAGCAGGGCGCCTCACGCAGGGCTCGATCCCAGGACCCGGGGATCATAATCTGAGCTGAAGGGAGACGCTTAACCAAGGAGCCCCCAGACGCTCCCCCAGGAGCCCCTATACTAGACCTTCTCTACAGACTGTTCCTGCTCTTCCTCTGAACTGCTTCATTCTCAGACCACACCATCTGAAACACAACCTGTCCAATCTATTTTCTCTCACAGTACCCACATTATTATTAACTGTACTTTATTTATTGTCTAATTTTCTGGCTTTTTTGCACTCTTACTGGTCCCCCACTCACTCGACTATGAGCTCCATGAGGGCAAATAATATGTCTTTCATATTTATTCCTGCTTCCTGTGTACCTAGCACAGGTCCTGGCACATAACTGCAACTCAATAAACATCTGCTCAATCAATTGTCCTCAAGAATTTCTGGGGAGAGGAAAAAAAAAAAAAAAGCCTAAAAGACAGGTTGACAAACTCTTCCCACACAGGTCCAGAGAATAAATATTTTAAGTTTCAGGCCTACACAGTCTCTCGCAATTACTCAACTCTGTTGGAGCATCAGAGTAACCATAGAGAACATGCAAACAAAAGAGTGTGGCTGTGTTCCAAAAGAACTGTATTTATAGAGACTGAATTGTGAATGTCATAAAATTTGTGTGTCGTGAAATTATTCTTCTGATTTCTTTTCAACCATTAATAAATCTAATAAGCTTTCTTAATATGTGGGCCATAGTTTGCTGAACCCCGGTCCATCCAAAATTCACCCATCTAGTGTCAAGGGAGGAGAGAGTGAGGAAATGTGATGAGATGGCTGGTATCACTTCCACTGAAGAATATATACTGTAAAACAATCGCTGTATTCACATACCTGCTATCCTCCCACTAGCCTACTGGCTCCTCAAGAAAAAGAAACCAGGCCCACGACTCTTGTCACCTAATACTTAATGTTTGTTGATTGAAACAGAGGGAGGAAGAAGAGAAGAGCAAAAATGTATCCCAACTCTGAAACAAAGACAAAGCTTACTTTCTCTTGATTCTGGTACTACCTGGCCATGGTGAGAAATACAATTTCGAAAAGATGAGTGGCCATATAATCAACCTCAATTTCAAGCTGACTTGAATACTGACTCAATGACCCTTAAAAAAAATGTAAAAAGTTGTATTAGAACACTCATTATTATCCTGTAGTCATCCTGCTCAGAACAAACACTATTTTCAAATACAACGCCAGGCCATATCTCTATCAATTACAAAACTGTGCTCCAACTGTATACATCTGTCATTAAAACTGCATTTTCTACAGTCAAAAAGGGTGAGACAGACCATTAAAATGAATTTTAATTTATCAGAGTACAAAGATGCCTTTAAATACCTAATAAAATTATGCCAAATGTAAAAACAACATCATATAACTGAGTGCCTTGAAAAAAAATTATAGGGAGAAGTGAAAAAGAGAGCGATGGTCCAGCCACACAAGGATGGGGCAGGAACATGTGCCCCCAAGCTCCACAAAGGTCACTCTAACGGTGACAGTTGTGCCCAACTGCAGCAGCCACAGCACACTGTCCCCGTAGGGAAACCAGCGGGGAGTCCCATCCTTTTTCCTGTTTTAAGGATGGAAAAGAGGTTAGAGGGCGGGAGGGCATGAGGAACTTAAAAGTGCAGAGGAATTCCCTTAAGGAGGGGGTGACAAAATGGAGACTTGGTATAAAAAAGGCAGGTGCAAAGAGTAGCTATCAAGCCTTTTCTGTTTTGATAGGATCAATGAAGGCCAGAAAGGGAACACGGAGATGATGAAAACAAGCTAACCATTTCTAATCTATGGACGCGGTTAGAGGAGGAATTTTTGCCCAACTTAGATCGCAACACATGTGGGTAATCCACAGACTGTCTAGCTTTGGTTAGGGACACTGAGTCAAAGAGGCCTGCTTTAGGCTCCTTTGTGTGTAATTCAATCCCATCCCAACTCTGGCCTCCCAGGAGTCTGTGCAGTGTAGAGACTGAGAATGTGGGCTTACGCTGCCCAGGATTCGAATCCTGACTCTACTGCTGACTTGTCTGCACTTGAACAAAGTACACTCTGTTACTCTGCCTCTCTCTCCTCCTAGGTAAAATAAGGATACAATCCCGGACGTGAACACACACGAAGTGTGTAGCCCAGTGCTGGCAAATGGTAAGCTCACAAGAAATGCTGCAGGTCTTCCTTTCAAAGAGCTAGGCAGAATTATTGACTTGGATTTGGGGGAGGTGATGGGAGCTAGAAGAAAGGGATGTGAGGTCACAGGGAGTCTTGTGGGCACACTTCCATTTGATGAGGAATTAAATTTTTTTTTTTTTTACTTAAGTATTCACTTAGCAGATCCACAGTACCTACTTACTATTCCTCTAGGAGAACAAGGATTAGACTCACTCTTGAAATCAGAGTGCCATTTGAACTCAACACAGAACTGATCTGCTAACAAAGTACAGACAAAATAAGCGATGTCTGCCAGGCTTGGCAAAACAGATACTGTACTTGAAAAGCAAACCTGGCACTTTCTGAAAAGATGGCGAAGAATACACTAGAGCAATAAATGGCATGGAGTCAAGGCAAGAGATGTGGGCAACTGGTGTTCAATGGGACCTGCCAGAAGGCTCTTCCCCCATATGTGCGGCTCATGCCTGGCGTTCAGACCCTGCTGAAGCGGCACCCAATCAGAGGCCTCCCGGTAGAGAGCAGCATCTGTAGCCACTCCCTCCAACACACACATACGCTGTCATTTTCTCTTCCCTTATTAGGAGGTTCCTTTCTTCACAGAACTCATTACCACTTGACATAAAATATACTTGTTATATACTGTCAATATTAACAGAGTGTTAACTCCACCAGTAATTTCTGTCAAGTTTGCTCTCTGGTATATCCCTGGAGCCTAAAACGGAACCTGCCACACAGTTTGTTCTAAATAAACATTAAATGAATCATCCGGCCTGGTGAAGAGTGCAAGGTAGACAAAGCAAAGAAAATAAAAAGAAACTGAGCAAAAATCCTGAACAGTCAGTAAGAGTACTAAATTGCTTGTTTGAGAAAAATTAATATTGCTAGTTAAAGCAATAATGACTTTCAAGTTTATGAAAATTCAGCAAGCTCTCTAAAAGCATTCTAAATCACAGATGGGACCAAGAAAATGGGGGACAGTGAGTCACTCTTGAAATCAACAAAAATGAATGAGGAATATACCAGGCAGGTTGATGAGAATGTATAATTTAGAAAGTTTATTTCACTTGTTAACTGAAATGAGCACAAATTTCTCTCTCCCATAAAATGTCCACAGATAAAGAAAGTGACTAGAAGTATGTTAAGTAAAAGTCGATATTTCTGTTCCTTAAAATACTCACCGTGAACATATAGTATTCTATTGCCATTACTGATTTCAGGACAAATGAATAACGAAAACTATAAGGCATAGAGAGTATCTACCTATACCCGTTTTTCTATGTGGATAAACTTTAAGAGCAGTAATTTTCTCAAAAGAAAAATGATTTTCTTCAGATAATGGGAAGATCCAGAAAGTACATTATATAAAATAAGCTATGGGAAATTTTTTAAACTGCAGTGTAGGTGTTCGAGGTGGCGACTTTAGAAGGCATTTTACCATATTTTGTACCACAGAGAAAATGAGAAAGAGAAAACAATTTATAACAGTTGCTTATGCCTTTATCTTTAAATTATAGCATATTCAAATGAAAAAAGACATTCACCCACAATTGAGAAACTAGGTTTAATCCTTACAATGTCCATAATTTATATTGAAACAACTACATACTTTAGTCATTAAAATATACTTGGATTCTAGGGACTGAAAATACAAGATCTGCATATGTAAAAGATAACTTAAGGGGCCTAACCAATATAAAGTTGCTTTTTGCTTTGTTTTTTGAGGCAGAAGCAGTAAAGACAATAGGAAGGTGTGGGAGAGATACAAAAATGAGTCTAAATTACATGAGAACGACAGAGGTTCACACAAGACAGACCTTTTGGAAGGGTTATTGTCTGGTGATTTCGTTTTTTAGAAGTATTTCATCATTTAATTTTATGCAAATTCTCTAATCTCAGAATGACTTTGGAGAAATCTAGTAAAAAAAGGTACATTTTTAAGAAACTTAACATAGCCTACTGTGTTTTTGTTTTTGTTTTTTCCTGAGCAGGCCAACAACGTGCTGAGACTGTTTTATAATTAAAAAGACTTTGGTGATTTTGCTCTTTGGTGGGTACTTTCTAAACAGACTCTTGCATAAACTGCACAAAATGATGAGACACGACAGAATTAAGTTTGACCTAACACACTTTTCTTAGAGATGAAATTTACAATTTCTTTTTTAAGCTTTTATTTATTTATTTGACAGAGAGAGACAGTGAGAGAGGGAACACAAGCAGGGGGAGCTGAAAAGGGAGAAGCAGGCTTCCTGCCAAGCAGGGAGCCCAACACGGGGCTCGAACCCAGGACCCTAGGATCAAGACCTGAGCCGAAGGCAGACGCTTAACAGCTGAGCCACCCAGGCGTCCCTGAAATTTACAATATTGATATCAACATTCCACTGCCATTTCCCTGACGCCATGACCCCAAAAGAAATGTTCTCTGCCTCTGGGAAATACAATCCAAAATAAAAGCCTAATTAAAAAAAAAACAAAAAACCCTTGTCACCAGGAATATTTGGATCCATGAAATCCATCATCAAAGAGCAGTCTATGTCAAGGAATCACCCTACCATGTTTTTGTTTTACCACATATCTCCTTGCTTGGCTCTGACCCCAACCCAACCCAACCCTATGACCTGTCTTCATCCATGCTTTCATGCTTCCTCCTCCTAGTCATCCATTCCATTTTAATGATAAAACGGAAGGTGAAAAAATGACTCATTCTTTACCACTTACTTATTAAATAAAAACTCTACAAACTGACCCAAGATTTCCAATTAAAGGTTAAAATAAAAAACATTCAAGTAAAAGACATGTGCTCACAGCACATTATTAAAGGGGTACCTGTGTAGTATTTCCCACAAATTCTACAGTCTCCTCCACCCCTGTGCTCCCCACCCCCAGCTATTTCCTTAAAGGTGCTTTCCCTAAACTCTGCAACTGCTCATCTCTGGAACCTAGTCTCTTCATCTTTACGTGTCAGTCCCTAGTCTCAAGGAGCTGCACTCCAATATCACAATATCTCAGGGTTTAATAAACAAACCATTTTTAAGCCAGAGTAGTGAGGTTCAACAGCTCTATTCTGTTGTTGTTTTTAACTTCCCACCCATTGGCTGGCCTTACAGTCATAAATGAACAAAGACTGTAACCAGCCTTTGCTCAAAAGATGGAGGATAAAAGAAAGACCTGGGCTTAAACATACTCAAGTGTCCAGATATGATATCTATCTTCCTCCCTCCCTCTCTCTCTCTCTCTCACAAAGAGTCTGTCAAATTTGAAGGGATACACATACAAGAGAAATCTCTATTTTATCAAATAAAATGAAGTATTTACAGAGCTCTGAAAACCTAAAAGATTAGGTAGACCTAATTGGAGTTTTTTTTTTTAATTGTTTCTGTATCACAAAATGGTTACACAATTGAGCTAATCATTATGTTTCTTCTGGCAAAATTCAATATAACATTTCAACATAACAAAATAATGGAAAAATACTGTTTCCTAGAGCTTCCCCACCCCACAAAAAGTGATCTCAAACTGTATGGCATTATCATCCTCCTAGATGCTGGAGACTGATGATGATGGCAATAGCAGGTATCCTAATTTAATATTCATATAAGGTCACATACAATATTTTGTTTCATCTCTATACCCTCAAGAAGTATCTTATGAAAGCCATGTTACAGATGAGGCTCTAGGGGTGAAACAGGGTACATGGTGTTTCCAAGGACAAATAGTCAATAAGTAGGTCTGACACCACTTGTCTTTAATGTCATTATGTTTGCCTTGGGGTCCTTTGAGGGAGAGGTCTCAAGCCTTTGATGTACACCAGAATCATCCACGCCCATCTCTGACTTGCTGAGGACAGGGGTTATTAAATGTCTCAGGTAATTATGAAATCACTGAGAGACAAGCGTTTGGGAATTACTGATTTATAACAGTGTGGGTATGTGTGAAAATTAGCAACTGAAACAAATCAGCAAGTTAGCTGTCCTTTCCTCTGTTAGAACAAATCAGGTGAGCTCTACTGGAGATTTCTTTTGTTCAGGACAGCAATTAATTTAAAAACTACTGCATGCCTGCTTTGTGCCACGTTATCAATAAAACTAGTGAAATTTTGTTTGAGTTTCACAAAACGTAAGGAAGAGTACCCAAGTAATTCAATATAGTTCAGTCACCTTTGCAATATTTGGGATGGTCACCCAACACAAATCAGTTCTAGGAACCTACATAACTATTCACTTACTTACTTAGAACCTATTCGGCCAGATAATAATAATGACCAGGTAAACAGTGGCAGCACTCCCTTCCCCAACTACGGAAAACCAATCCTGAAACCTCCAGGTTTCTGTTTCCTTGTCTAGAAAAGTACACTTTTGAACTAGATGAATGCTAAAGTTCCAAGGAGCAGTAAACTTTTATGTCTATAAAATGTTCCACTTCATTAATTCAGAATTCAGGTGGTGGTATTAATAATGGTTTTAATCATCAGTCAGCATAGGCTTCAAATATCGGCAAACTTATTTTGTTGCCGGCAAGGCTTGAAATCCAGAATTTCATCGTAAATCACTGCTTCCATTTGGCTACTCCTAAAGTAATATGCATTCAAAAACTCTCTTTTGCGTAATTACTCTTAACTTGCTACAGTATGACTGATATTTCCGTAAATGTAGTTACTTGTGCCTCTATTTAAACTAAAACACTCTTTTGTCTTTCTGGCATTATTCTTTTGGGCACTGAGCTCAGGGTCAAATCCAAATGATACATAACATAATTTTTTAATGTACCCAACAGAGAAATAGCAATCTCTGACTTTAATTGCATGCTATTGAATTTTAACAAACAGTTCTAGGCATGTCTGCCAAACTTCTATAATTTAGAGCAACCGTATCCTGAAAGAATAGACAGTCCACAATTTATTATGTATTATTTTTCTTGAACTACAGAAATACTCACTGTAGTTCTAGTTACATTTTTATTTGAATGGTAGTGAGATAAGCAGAAAAACAGATCTCAACACATGGACTGCCTACCCAAGGAGACAACCTGAGTATCTCAACTGTCCGCCTTAAACTTCCCTTCTCCTGCCTGTATTTGTGCTAAGTCACACCACATAAGAGTCCATCTGGGCAAGGCAGAACTACACTGGAATTAAGTTCTAGAAATACTGATATTAAGAAGAGGTAATAGGCGAGAAGGAGCGAGGAGAGACAAGAGGTGAACTGTGCTTGATTCAGTCACTCTGTGTATCTCGGGTAGCTACCATGCATGATACCCAGCCATACAGTAGGTGCTCCACATCCCCTAAAAGGAGGATGTCTAACACAGGGCAGAGGAATGTACAGAGAGACAGCAAGTCTGCAGGTTATCTGGTGCATGACGCTGAGGCAGCAGACGGAGACTATCACAAGAGGTTAAATGAAGAAACAGCTTCCAGGTAGTTGACTGAGTGGTGGATTTCTGAGATTTATAAATTACTCGGGTTAATTCTGAGGCAGAGTCTAGGGAAGCCGCGGAGTTGGAAGTTCAAATAGCTCTAGGATAGGAGGACTATCTGTAGCCTTAAATTAGAGGAAGGAAATTGACAGTAAACTCCTATTTGTGTGACCATAATCTAAATTTACAGGAAGTTTATGCCCAAGATTCCTTATGTATACAATCTAACCAGCAGGCGAATAAGAAGCCTGGGCTACTGTGGATACAGTGGTTCAAGGGCCACCCCACCAGAGGTGTACTAGAAAGAAATGGTTCTGCAAAGTGAGCCATGGCAAAGAAGGACAGTGGGGGCAAAAGTGCGAGCTGGAAGGGGATCACTCGGGACACCACATCCCATTCTCCCCTTGCTGCCATCACACTAAGTCCCAACATTACCTTGGCTGATCTAGCTTGGCATGGAACTTTGATTTC
The DNA here is from genome assembly GCF_024610735.1 of Ursus americanus. Lineage (NCBI taxonomy): Eukaryota > Metazoa > Chordata > Mammalia > Carnivora > Ursidae > Ursus > Ursus americanus. The sequence continues at coordinate 19,762,035 of NC_142129.1, read as the reverse complement.
TGGATGTTTCTTCCCATGGTATTTCTCAGACCACCTTCTTTCTCTCCACTCCCCCAGAGGAGTAAGGCCCGGTCCTCAGACCCTTCTCTCTCCTACAGTGTAGCCAGTATACTTCACCAGATGAACTGTATCCATCATCTGACCCATGCCCTATAATGAAACTGGTGTAATTTCTCTTTACTGTGGAACACGATCCATGATTAAGTAAGCCTACTGGTGCTGAGTTTATGAGAGAAGCCAGCTACAGAAGATGCCAAGGGAAACCCAGCTGAGAATCCACTCCTAAACTCTAGTGGCTCTAAAAGTGTCATGCCCATTTCCACCAAAAATCTCTTAAGTGGGGGCAGGCGAGTGGAACTGCATGATAAATGTAAGGCCAGAAAGCAACGGTCACACAGAAGGAAAGGCTGTTGCTGAGAAGGAAGACAGAGGCCTGGCTGCATGAGCTGGGAAACTCAGGGCAAGTTACTTGAGGTCTCTGAGCCTCAATGACAAAATCAACAACAACAGGTTGGGGGATGAAGAGAGAAAATACTTCCCCCGAAGGTCTGTGCTGGGGTTAAAAGGATGGTGTTAAGTCATTTCATACACTGCCTGCCCAATAATAATCCCTCAGTAGATAGCAGCTGTTTCAGGGATGCTGCTGAGGATAGTGACACGGATACTGTATTTCTTGGCCAACAGCCTTGAATAGCAAGGGTGTCCGCAGTGAGAAGTTCCAAAGAGCATGTTCACCCAAAGCCAAGTTTGGGGATAATACATGAGGTTGAGCATTTTAATTAGGACAGGGCTTGTCGATAAAATTGTTTACCGTCCCCTTCAAAGTCATATAAAAGTAATGGCTAAGAACACTGTTTAGGCAATATGATTTAATTTACTTTCAGAGTTTGCTCAAAAAGTGGTATCTACACTAATGTTTAATTTTATGTAAGTAAGATATGCAGTTGCATTAATACCAGTAGCTAGCATGACTGGGGCAGAAGGACCTTCACCGAAATCTCGGAGAAAACCTGCAGGATAAGATGTGACCTGAGGTAAGGTGTACACTGAGCGACCTGGAAGATGAATCTAAATCACATGGACCGTGGTTGAGATTAAAGCCTTTTAACTCCTGAAAACTTACCCATTCATTTACTCAATAAAGATTTACAAAGCACCTACTATGTGTTAGGCAGTGTTCCAGGGGCTGAGGGTACAGCACTGATCAGACAAGGTTTCTGTCCTTATAGACCTAAATGAGAACCACTAATTGTGAGGGTATAGTACTGTGGCCACATTATTCTCCCTGGATCTCTTGTTTTTAACAGGCTCTGGAAGAGAACGCCATTACAGAGCACTGGACTACTGACCTTCATTCAGCTTAATCCACTGGATAGAAAGACTGCATTTTCTGACCTCGGCAAGCAAACCTTACAGCTTCCTCATCAAATAATAGCCAGTCCTATAAACTCTTTCTGAAGGGTCACAGAAAAGTCAAGGCTCTGAACGAAAGGAAGGTGTTAATACTTCTTTTCCTTATTCCTCCAGCTCTAGATCTTGGTAAACACTTGTGGGAAGATTTTTAAAGGCCTGCAATGATAATTAAATATTTATCTAATTTGATTACCATCCTACTTCATTTTATGAAAGAGAAGAAAATTCCTATTTGGACCCTCAATCCTTGGTGGCATCAGCCCCCATGCCTGATTCTTCACCCAAGGATGTACAAGTCCTAGGCTAAAGGGCATGACTCTGGGTCCTGAGATGGAAGGGCCCCAGTGAAACCTCACTACCCAGGGCTCCCAACTCTGCAGAGCTCGGAATAATGCAAGCCTGAATAAGGACTGTGAATATAAATATAACACTGAAAATTACAGACATAGTTTTCTAGAGATTCTTAGAAAGACTAAAGATTATAAAGAGAATTAAAAGTGTGAACAACTCCCACTGCAGAGGACCTCAAGAATCCTCAGGCCTCTTTCTCATCTGTCTCCTCTTTTTGCAACACAGTGCAAAGGCAGGCCATTCTAGCATGGCTGCAGGTCCTCAGATGCCTTCAAATTAGGAACTCTACTAATGAAACGCTATGGCTTCATGACCCCAACGTCCTAGGAAGGACTCAAAGCTATAGGAACTGGCATTGTGCAGGGCACGGCAAACCTAAGGTGGTGTGCCGGGATAAGCTAGTGATTCTTGAAAAAAAGATTCCGTGGCTTGAGTGTAATGCTGAAACATGGCATGCAGTATCATCATCTTGGAAGCTCTGAATGTATATAAACTCTGAGAAGGCCCTGCAGTAAAGAAATCTGTTCAGCTTAGTTAAACTTAACATTCCTCAAAATTATTTGCCATGGAACCCATCCCACTTCCTGACAAACACATTAATTTTTACAAGTTATCTAGTGCCTACTATGTGCCAAACACTAGCATGGTGATCAAAGGAGGAAATATTTCTGGGCTTCGTGGAGCTTACATATTTAATATTGATTTTCAAAGACCGCTATTTAAGGCAACCAGTTCACTGGGTCTTTATCTGAGCAATTAACCTGTTGACTCACTCTAACCCACGGAATGCCCCTCTAAATCCCACGATCTCCTGCTCTCTGAGACAAAAGTAGCAGCTACTCCTCACAAAACATTTCTGCTCTGGAAAATAAGAGTCTGGCATAGCCTCCACGGGTCCAGGGTGGCAAGTGAAAGCTCTGTACCGGATGCCAAAGGGTGTTTGTGCCGTTTGTATTTGTCACATTCCCTTCACACACTCGCCTGGCTCACTGGAGCAGTTTAACAAATGTGTCCCAGAACAAATGGTAAAAGACAAGGACTCCCTCTAGCCCCTGAAAATTCCAGTAAGAAAGACCACGATCAAAATCCTATCTCAGTTTCTGTGGCCAAATTGGATTTGGGTTCCCTTTATTGAACGCTGCCCTCCCTGTGCCAACCTGCTTTACATGCCAGGTTCAGATGTGGGCCCTTCTTCTTTGATGATCTTATGAGCTAATATTATTTGCAAATGTTTTAATGACCAAACATATCTTTCTAACTGAAGCTAATGTGCTGAAATGTAATCCCTTATAGAGGCACAGCTGGCTCACGGTCTGAACATAAAACTGGGATTCAAGAGCATTTTCTAACACCAGCCCTGCAATTTTCTTTAAAAAAATTAATATTCGTGTATTTTAATTTCTCAGTCAGTAAAACAGGGAAATAAACATTGGCTGGTCTGCCTAAATGGAGTACATTAGAAATTTATAAATAAACAAGATATCAAGAAGCAAAACAATCACTAATTATGAAACTGGATGCAAAGAAGATTCAGAGGTCCAGCCCATTTTCAATCACATTCGCCCGGAAACACAGAATGACTTCCTGGCTGCAATGTTTCTACCAATAGCAAGAAAAGATCCCAAAGAAAGGAAAGGGAGTATTAACTGTTTTACAAATAAAACAGCCTTGCTGAGCCTCCCCACACAAAATAAACAGAATCTTTAAAAGTGAAATTAATTTTCCCTGGATTTCATACGCTTTATTTCTCACCTCGTCTTTACACATTCAAGTGGCATACCGTTTTAAAACACAGTCGTGGTAAACAGAATTTAATTATTTTATGGTATGGTCTTTCCCGAGGTAAAGGAAATGTGAAGAGTTGAGAAAGTATGCAACCCATATTGCTGGCGTCTTAGCACTTAGGATCATTACAAGCACTCACAAAAAGGCCATACTGGGCTTTAAAGCTGAACTCTGTATTATCTCTTTCTCAGAGCCCTGGGGCTATCACTGCAAAGCACAGTGGTCCATTCTAAGCTCTGAATAGGGAAAAGGAAGAGATCATTAAATTATAATTTCCATGCACAATTGGTACAAGTATTTCCTACCAACAGGATTAATATGAAAGCAAGATCCCAGAATAAAGCTGCTCAGCAGAGAGGATGGCAGTTTAGTGTCTTGTAAATTTGATTTCACTGAAAGCCCTGACACATCATAATGGTGAAATCCTATTTACTGTAGCAAGCAGGACGGATAATGCTATTTAATACCTGGTGTACTGTGTGCCATCAGCTCATAGCTTTGTACTCCATGTTCTCATCTTACCTTCAGGTTAATACTTTTTGACAGCCTACATGGTAAATAGAGCCCCAAATTAAGTGCTGATCCCGTGATTTGCAAATCTTTCCTCTAAAGTTAGGCACAGAAAAACTGGCTCCAGTTAAAAGGATACTTTTCACTGGATGCACTTTTAACAGGCTCACCCCAGAAAAGAATGTAAGTCGCATATCCCTAAAGCCAGATTTAAAAAGCATTTCAAGGTTACCCAAACCATATTTCCCATTAGGAAATTCAGAGAGGTTAACAGAAAAGCCAATGCGTTTGAAGGACTTGTTGAATAATGAATTAAGGTAAGAACCCCATATCCACCACACTGCATGGATCGCTCCCTTCCCCCGCAGGAGAACAAAACAGAAGAGGGGCAGAAGGAGTCCATTCCCGCTTGCTGCTTTTGGAATATCTGCGACAATAAACTTCCTTTAGGGAGGTAGTGAAGAGTGTAAAAGGGCTCAGGTCTTTGAACCTACATTAAAAATAAATATGTCCATTATATTAGCAAAAGATATGATGATACTGGCCCTTATTAATTTTTCTACCTAACAATGAAGATCTAAGATCACATTTATGTGAACTATCATTACTTGTTAATGAGGAAAAAAAGAGCAACTCAAGGTACATGCTGGCAAACCACTCCTGAAACCCCTGTCATGTGGGACAGCATTACAATTAAAAGTGTCGCTGACTTCTAACACCTTCCGTGTCCAATTCCTGGACCAGAGAACTTTGTTTCTGCAACTCTGGGTAACTTCAGACCACAGGGAATCGGCCTTGATTTCAAGATGAATGAGGAAACCAGTACAAAAATTCAGTGTGTCAAAGGAATCACATATATCTCTAGGTTGACAAGTGCGAGCTAGTTATCTACCACAAAGTTATGCTTTTAACTATTGTGTTAAATTTGCTAAAGCACACACAATAATTTAGTGTATATGAGCTACCCACATGACCTGGAATCATTGACGACTGTTTTACAAAGCCCTTTAGGGGGGAAAATATCAAAGGGTTTTTTTTTTTTATCCCATAAACAGACTTTATTAAATTATCTTCCTAACCCAGAAAAGACTGTTTATGTTTTAGTATCCTAGATGTCAGTGATCTGTGATTCTATCCTGTATTAATCCCATCAAAAGGCTGACCAAACTTCACTCAATGAAGTATTTTTATAATGACAGACTTCATCTGGTAGTAAAAATACATAATAATTTCTTCCCATAAGCAGCACACTGGGCTGACAATATTCCGTTCTGTTGTCGTTTCTTTTTATTATCATTGTTGGCGTTATTTTCCCCCAAGCTTTGCACAGAGGAATAGAGAAACCAAGGTACTAATTGACAAAGAAGTCAAGCAATCAAAAAAGCCAATTAATCATACAGATGAGCCCAACACTTTATGATGCAATGGAAGATATGCCACCCACTATAAGTAAAAGCCTTTTAAAAACTGCTCATTTGGTGTAAGTAAGCACAACCTTAGAATTTAATTAGTAACTCTCTCCACAGGTGACGAACTAGTAAAGTACTTTTCTTCTTAATGACAATTTATTTTTCACCGTTCTCTTTGCACTGCTTTCTTTTGCCCAGCTTGTACAATTCCCTCTCCTTAATTGTATGGGATTGACTGCAGTGTGTATGCAAATAGCTCCTGAAGTCCCGAGGAGCCTATAAACTGAAGGCAACACAGATCCCACTACCCTGTTGATCTGAACATTATGACTGTATCTAACTAAGCCCTCTGATCTCCCTCAGCTCCTCAAGTCACCAAGGCTTTTATAGCACTCTTCACACTGTGCCAAACCCCACCATTCTTATGAACGCCAAGAGTAAAGTGAATTCAGTAGAGCAAATCAATTGAAGTTCATGATTGGGAAGTTAGACACAAAGACACACTAATCATCAAAGAACTCACATCTCCAAGATGTCTTGAAGAGAAGGGGGTCCTTCATCCTGAAAGATCCCTGGGAGAATCTGGACTCTGCCCTCTCAAACTATGGCCTGGTCTTGCTTCTCACTTCCCTCCCATAGGGCTAACAGACTACTGGAAAATACACATTCTCCAAAGAACATGAACGCAATCCAGACTCTAATGAAATGACCATCGAAGCAGCTTATCAAAAGTAACTGTTTCTTTCTAGAGATGGAATGATAGGACCATCCGACAGCAACACTATGAACATATGAATGAATGGCTCAAAAACATTTGTTAAGTGCTTCAATGACTATGGCTTTCTTACTTCAAAGTAGAAGAAGCACAACTAGATATTAAAATAACTCTGAGAGTTATCATGCTGTAGCTGCTAGGTAATAAGACTTTATTTATTCCCTTTTTGGCCAAATGTCCCCAGAAGTACCAAATCCTGGGGAGAAGATTCTGCATTTTGAATGCTTAACAATCTTGTAGATTATGAGGTAGCATTAACCCCATTTTAACACTGGGACCTAAAAAGTTGTATTAGAAGCCAAAAAGAACTAACTTACCACCCAAAGAGCTAACACACAACCAACAGGATTTAACTCTTGAGTGCAGAACTAACAATCTTAAAGCTAGTACTGGCTAATGACTAAAAGCTCAGGTGTTGGACCCGCCTCAGATCCAGATGTTTTGGTTGGATATTCTTGGGCAAGTTACTTGAAGTCTTAGAGCCTTCATCTAAACAACAGGACTGACAACCTCATAGGACTGTCTGTGTGAATAAAATGACATAACCCATGCCAAGTGTCTGGCACATGTAAATGTGCAGTAAATGTTATTTTGAGTTACTATCACAATGATGATGATTGCTACAAATAATATCAAGACAAACCTGATTCTCATAGGATAGATATATATTATTAATTTAAATGACAAGTGAAGAAGATACCAGGTACTTTATGGATAGTCAAAAACTACATATTAATTGCTTAAGACATAATTTTATGGTAGCTTAGTAAATTTAGGATTTATTCACTGAACTACTATGTGAGTTGTGGAAAATATAGAGATGAGAAAATGACCTTTACCGTCAAGGAATTTATGCGGTAAACACGGATAACAAATCACAATTACCATAAATGTGGCACCATTAAAAGAGGTATATAAAACACTATGGAGCATTCCCTTAGTGATTTGTGGAAAGCTTCCTAAAAACATTTGCCCTGGGCTTCCTCTTATCAAACCACCAATCAGGAATTAGTATCCTCCACGTCTCTTAAATCAACAACCAGGAGTTAATACTCCAGTCTCTTTCAGTTAGGCTACACACCTAACTGACCTCATGAATATTATTAAAATATAGAAGTTCACTTCACATCTAAGTCAATGTCGTTTGAGAAAGCCAGCAACCTTTACAATGAAATAAGGACTTGAAAAACTTTTCGAATGGCTTCGACTTTCTTTCTCAGTCAAGAGTTACTGCTTTTGGAATACTGGTTGCGGGAAGGGTGAATTGATGTCCAGTTAAATTATACTTCTTCTTCCTCATGAGGCAGTGATAGGAGAAAGTTATCTCAGACTCCTGGTGAACTAACCAATATGATTACATGGGAGGAGAAAGCTCCATTCACACATAGGAATTATCTAATTGATAGAATTTATTGAAATAGATCAAAGAGGGAAGCCACGCTGTGTTATAGAATTGAATGTGCTCCACGTGCTAAGGGGACTTGGGTTCAGAGTCTCAAAAGAAATTTGTATCAAGTCAATGAAAATGAACAGTTCAAGTAGTAAGACATGAGCCATCTAGAAGTGATCACGCACATAATGATGGTGTTAATCCAGTTGATGGGGATCACTTTTGGAATGATTCTCTGAAAGACTGCTCAATGCTCCCCCTCTAGTAATGATACATCCACCACCTGGTATCTGATTTATGGTTTCATCATTTCATTTGGTTTAAATAAAGACATATACTTAAACCCCTTTTAAACCACAGGCAACCTGGATTTCATGCAGTACATTAGGTGATTCTACAAGTTATCATAATATTATAATCATTTTTCTTACATTATGCACTATTGGATTCAGCACTTTTACCTCTCTGAACACGAACTGTATATAGAACTTCTAATAGAAATGGTGAGACACTGTACTTTACACCGTCATCACAATACAAGGGGAACTCTTTTTAAATCTCCTGCATTAAGCCTACAAAATGCTTTATCACTGAAGACCTACATCTCGCAAATATTCCTGGAAGAAATCCAACTGAACGAAATTAATGCAGCTACTTCAGGAATGGCAGAAATAAACATGATTTTACAGAAATGGGGAGAAGACAGCAGGACGTTGAACAATACTAAAGTAATTTCATGATTTTTAGTGTTTTGTACACAATGGAAAGTAAGTAGATATTCTTTAATGGCAACGGCTTTTGTTAAGCATTTTTCAGTTTCCAAGAGCTTTTATATACATCGTCTTATCTGGTCCCCCCAATAACTCACCAACATGAGCAAGGAACAGAGTATTATCCTCACTTCATAGATAAAGAAGCAGAGACCAGAAGAGATTAGGTGACTTGTTTAATAACTAGACGACAGCACCCTGCCTTCTGACTCCGAGTCCAGCCTGGAGTTACTAGGTATTAACTAATAGCAGTGTGATTATTCCACCTTGGGATTTTTCTAAGCTCACTGGTACTCAGTTTTCACTTAAAATTCCTAAATAACTACTTTCCAGCCTCATCTTCAAAAAGGAAAAATCTATGTATTGGCCTGTATCAAAAGATGCTGACTGCCATGATTTGACATCATCACACCGTCCCCATCTGATCCACCACCACTTGTTCTAACTTGAGGCCAAAAACAACAGTTAGCTGCTGAGCAGACCCGTTTCACCTGCCAAGAGTGAATCCTCTCAGTATATCACACTAATCACTGAATTACCTCCATCAAATCGGTGGATTTATGAGAAATGGGTGAATATTTTTCATTGCCTTTCCTCATACCTGACAGCGATCAATGACAAATCCAAAAGGTACCTAGCACAGTAATACTTGATGGCAAAGAAAACTGTCACTGGGTGGGAAAAAGACAGGTGCTGGGTAAACCATCTCAAAAACTATCAGTCGTTCATTTTATTCAGCTAACATTTACTATCAGGTACGGTGCTCTGGAAGGGTCGAGGTAAACTAAGAGCTGACTGAGTGTTACACTGTGCGGGACACTACTGAAGGTACTTTATGAGAATGAGCTCATTTAACAAATCCGTGAGGTAAGTACTATTATATCCCCATTTTACAGCTGAAGAAACTGAAATTTGATGTAACGTGCTACAAAAACTCAGCAGGTAAACGTCCATTCAGTACACTCAATCCAAGTCAGAGGCTGCGCTCTAAACCAGGGTTCTGCAAACTAGAACTCATGAGTCAAATCCAGCCTGCTCTCTGTTTGTATACAGCCCTCAGAGTGGTTTCGGGTTTTTAAACGGTTGGGGGGCGAGAGGGAATCAAAAGAAGAGTATTTCATGACATACGGAAATCATGTGAAATTCAAGCTTCAGGGTCCATAAATTGGAATGCAGTCACACTTGTTCTCCGACATGCTGGCTATGGCTGCTGTCACATTACAGTGGCAGAGCTGAGCAGCTGAGTTGAGAGTTGAGTCATCGTGACAGAAACCATACATGGCCAGCAAAGTCTAAAGTATTTCCTATCTGGCACTTTACAGAAAAAATTTGCTCACTCTTGCCATAAACTATTCCACTCTATGCTTATTTACCATCTCTACTTGGATGTCTTAACAAATATCCCAGGCTTAAAGTATTTAAAATCAAATTCCTGATTTTCTCCACTGCCCACATCCAGATCCGTATCCATCCTTCTAGGTATAAAAGCCATAGGTATAGAGTATCCTTCAGTTCTTTCTTTCACGCATGATCAAAACCAATCAATAAGCCTGATCAGCTATGCCTTTGAAACATCCAACCCCGTGCTTCATCCCTCCATGGCTAGCAGCTGGGTCCAAGCCATCACTATCCCTTTTCTGAATTATTGCCATTACCTCTTACTTGGTCTCTCTTGTTTCAGTTCTTGCCCAAGAAAACAGCCAACATGCTGTTCCATTCACAAACCCTGTAGCCTTTTCAACATGCCACACACAACCCTGTTTCAGGGCTCTGGCGCTGGCTGGCTTCCCGTTACTGCAGACCTCTTACCAAATGCCACCTATTAGACAGGACCTCCCTCTCCACCAGACCCCCCACCTACACTCCAAGGCCCTGGGACTCCTTTTTCTCTGCTTTATTGTTCATCCATAGAATTGCAACCTGCTGTCCACTATATACATTTCAGATCCCTGAGGACAAAACTTTAGTTCATTTTCTTCATTAGCATATCTCCGGCACTCGCCCAAGGCCTAACATGTATTAGGTGCTTAAGCAGACACCTGTTCGATGAATGAAGAAATGACCCCTGCATGCAAGACGCACGCAAACTAGCAACATACAGACACGGGGGAACATATTTAATGTGTAAATAACTGTACTGAATGGGACTTAATATTGTATTTCTGATTTTATCTACTTTCTTATTAAACATCTTACTCTAAACAAACCAAATTTTAGGGGTTTCCATCAAAGAGAAGAGAGACCTAGCTTTGTATGGCCCATGTGTGAAAGGATTCTAGACAAATCTACTTCACTGAACAGCGGCACTGATGAGGTGGCTCAAACTCCCAATCTTAAAACCCACGGTCTCCTTCTGTTTTAGCTTTAATTCCTGCCTTTGCATCTCTGTCAAACTCTAGGGCCGCCCAGAGGTACGCCTCAACTCCTCCTCTTAACTCTTCTTCCTAAGTCCTACTATTCAACTCCTGCCCATTTCTGAGTCACAAATGCAGTGAAACTGAGATTACACAAAAACAACATATCCCTTAAAACACTTCCATTTCCATGAACCCACTCAAGTTTTGTCAATGTTAGGGTAAGTCGAGAGTAGCACTCTACTGTGTGACCTGGAAGCACTGCAGTTTCTAAACATTTAGGGACAAAACACCCGGGGCAGTTGCAGAGTGGTAAACGCCTCATTGAACCAACAACACGACCATACCCCAAAACCACCAAACAAGAAATGACATCCCCTGTGAGAATGATCTACCTGCTTGGCTTCTTCACTTCCTTGTAACTAGGAAAAGCAGTTATAGTTCTAATTATTGATGCTTAAATAAATATATGGGAAAGTTGCAGATGTGGTTCTAGAAGAGAAATCAATGACAAGAAATAGTCATACCCTCTCCTCCAGTCTAGCCAGCTGCTCTTTGTAGAATGCATCCTGCTTCTTTATCACTCTATCTTTCTCTTCCAGCTGCTTAGCCTAAAAAAAGAAATGAAGAATATACTATATCAAGAAAAAGCAGCAACAGCAAAGCAAAAGTCAAGTATAAATTACATTAGAAATAAGTACACAAAGCTGAAGATTTTTGCAATCTATTAGGTCTCTGCCATAGAACAATATTAATAAGCTGATGATTGCTGCACTTAAATGTAATGAAGAAGTCTACATTGTATTTTTTTTTTACTGTGACAGCTGTGTCCTACTTTATCAAAAAATATCAGAATACAGCACAGACAGTTTTATTTAACTTCTTTTGAAGAGTAATTTCAAGGATTAATATTTTGTACAATAAAACTTAAATTTTATTCTGAGCATAAACCACATGGTTATTAACCTTTTTTCTTTTTTCTGAACAACAAAAATGCCTATATGACATTTTCTACATAGATCTTGTGTTTGAGAACCCTTAAATTACCCATTGAAACCTGCACCTAAGTACACATTATTGGTCTATTTTCTTTTTTAGTTTAGTTCATTAGGGGCAAAAACCACTAAATGTTTGAATAATTAAAATGTAAATGCTTGAATAATTACAAATTAATAGTAAGAAATAAAAATAGTTAAAGTAATTCTAAAACTCAGTCATCCCATTTCTAATTTATAAGATTTTTTCAAAATTAAAAAAGGTAATAAAATTTTTTTGATACTTGAAAAATAATGATAAAGATAGTTACTTATGGATGTTTTTCAAGGTTAATTTAAAAATTCATTTTTCAAACTGTTGTACGTATCCTGATCATTACATTTAAGTGATCTTTATCTCTGAGAACAGACCTGCCTGTCTCATCCCAAGTTAGGAAAGTTTTTAATATATTTTTGTTCAGTAAATGCTGAATACACACTTGACAAGGAATTTTAAGATATTCAACAAGTATGTATTTTGGCATGCCCACCCTTGTGTCTTGCACCACATTTTTTTGCAGGGTGATCACGGGTCACTTGGCTCAACCTTGTGTCAGGGTGACTTCCACTATCTGCTTCGTTTAATTGCTTAGTCATTGCTTTGCTACTTACTTTGTCTTCCACGTCCTGCAGCATGTTAAAAACAAACAAAAGTTATTTAACAACAGAAGTAGTATTTTTTCCTAATGTCACAAAGAAATCTGATAGATAATATCTATCTAAAATGCAAACCAAAGGCGGCAATGAGGGGAAAAAAATCAGAAAACTTCCTCAAGTTAGGACACAGATAAGTCACTGTGCTGCTATAGTTTGAAGAGAAGATTTCAATGCAAAGTTCATGCTGCTTGAAAGCATATGAATAAATTTTAAAAGATACAATATTAAGATTACATTAAAATATATTCGTATGCAAGTACATAATAATCTATGGCTCCTTGGTTCAACATAGTAAAAACTTGACTAGCCTGTCAGGAACATAAAAGAAAAAGTAAAGAATTTTTAACAAAGCAAAGTATGAAGCAAGACTATATGATCTACAGAGAAAAGACATTTCTAAATTCAACATATACGCCCAAAACAGAAATAAAGGAAATGTAAAAGAATGGATTTATGAGACCCTCCATTAAAAAAAAAAAATCATTAAACCAAGTGAATAAGCAAATGACAAAAAGAGGGAAAGAAACCACAACATGTAACTGTGAGAGTTAAAGTTACTAAAATACAGAACACTTCCAAAAAAAAGCCCTCTACCCCTCCCCACAAAAAAGCCAAAAGAAAAATACGCAAATGACATACACTGGTAATTTGCACACAAAAATACAAATAATAAACAAATGGGGAAAAAACCCAACCCTAAGAGAAATCAAAGAATAATAATTAAAATAATGAAATACCATTATTCATCTACTAAACTGATGACAGTATAAAATAGTAATTAATAATGTGATACAGGAAAATAGGCTCTTCTATACATGACTGGTCAGAATGTAATTTGGTATAACCACTTTTTAAACCTATTTGACAAAATGTAACTTTTTAAAACATACATACTCACTGAGATCTAAACTCTGTTTTTAGGACTTTTTTTAAGTAATTATGACTATATACAAAGATGTTCAAGATAGGGTTGTTTAGGGGCACCTGGGAGGCACAGTCGTTAAGCGTCTGCCTTCAGCTCAGGGCGTGATCCCGGCGTTATGGGATCGAGCCCCACATCGGGCTCCTCCCCTGGGAGCCTGCTTCTTCCTCTCCCACTCCCCCTGCTTGTGTTCCCTCTCTCGCTGGCTGTGTCTCTCTCTGTCGAATAAATAAATAAATAAAATCTTTAAAAAAAAAAAAAAGATAGGGTTGTTTAGATTTGCAAGGACGCAACAAAAACCAATTTAATGGTTAAATAAAAATATCCTCAAAATATACTAAGTAAAAAAAGGAACAGATTATAAACATAAAGGACAGTATAATCTCCTTCTTTGTAGGGAAAGAAAAAACCAGAAAGATACTCAACAAAATGTTAACAAAAGTTACAGCAGAATCGTAGGCTTATGCGTGATTTCTAGTTATTCTTACTTCTTTATATTTTCCAAATTAAAAAAACAAAACAAAACATGTAGTTTGTGGTCAAAGCACACAGGAGGGAATCTTCTTCTTCTTTTTTTTTTTTAATATCTTAGGTTTGTTTTTTTTTTAAAGATTTTATTTATTTATTTGACAGAGAGACAGCCAGCGAGAGAGGGAACACAAGCAGGGGGAATGGGAGAGGAAGAAGCAGGCTCCCAGTAGAGGAGCCCGATGTGGGGCTTGATCCCACAACACCAGGATCACGCCCTGAGCCGAAGGCAGATGCTTAACGACTGAGCCACCCAGGCACCCCAGGAGGGAATTTTCTGAGGCAAGAGAACTAGTCGGCTTGTTGCTAATGGTGGTTACAGGATTGCATGCATTTGTCAAAACTCATAGAACTATATATCACAAAGAATGAATTTAACTATATAAATATCTTAAAGTGTATACAAATTGAGTACACTAAAATTCATGAAAATAACTACATATAAATATATGGATGGATGTGTGCATGTATCTTTGTTATTATTAATCTGCTTATCACTTGGCCAATTTTACTCTAGGCATTTAACCCTAGGAAATATTAAGAAAAGCACACAAGGATTTAGATATAAGAAAATAAAACCAATGTTACTTAAAGCAACAAACAAGTGGGAACAACAGAAGTTTGTATAAATAAGATTTGGTCCAACAGGATATTGATTATAAAGATTTTAGTCCAGACATAATGACCATTTAGAGCCATTAAAAAAATAATGTTTTAATAGAATAATTTTTTAAATCAAAATTTTACATGGGGAGGAACAGGTCATAAAATAGCACGTACAGGAAATTCCTAATTTTGGTTAAGGAAGGAACAGGGAGAGTTGAGTGCCTTGTGCCAAGATGTTAACAGTGGATATGATACGCAGAGTGGGATATTTTTTCTTATTTGGACTGTTCTATACTTTCTAAACTTTCTAGAAGGAACAATTACTACTTCTGTAATCAGTAAAATATTTCTTAAACATTAACATCACATACATGATTCCCTGACTATGAGATGGAAACATAGTATGAGATGGAAGCTCAAAGAGTGAGGAATTTAGTAATTCTATTAATAACCAAATTGTTTTAACAACCTGAACAATTATTGATAGCAAGGAAATTATCTTACCTACAAAATCCTTAATGTACCAGCACTTGATTCTCTCTCCCATTCAATGTATGACATTGCCCACCATGGTTCTTAAAACACTTGCACTAAATGGTTTTTTTTGTTCACATATAGTGCACAGTGAGACATTTTTCAAAACGCAAAGAAAAAGTTATAGGTATTCTATTATGATCATTTAGAAAACACTCAAGAATTCAATACTACAAAAATATTGTTTGAGCCTACTGAGGATTACATGCACCAAAAAATTTAATTTTGAGGAGCAACGTAAATAAAGGATATATAGTAATACCCTCATTCACTTTTCTAAGGCGTAATCTTTGAAAAAATTTAAAGCAACGTGTGAAAAGGTCAGATATGCACACTAAAAAGGAACTACCTCCAAAGACCCGAAACCACCAAGCTACAGCCTAACATCACAAATCTTTCCCTAGACAGCCACAGAATCAATAGTTTGAGATCCACTGGGGAGAGTAACAAAGCAAGAAACACGGCCACAGCACTTTAACGGCACACTGCTTTGAAACAGTTAATGTGATGCTGGGAGGGAAAGTCACACAATATGAATCCTGATACTTAAATAAGCCTGGAATACATTGACTAAGCTAATGGCTGCCAAGGATGGAGAGTCACACTCAACTTACGAAAAAGCAGTAAACCAAGTGCAAGGAAATAAAACTTCTACGTAGAACTCTCTAACAAAGAGAGAATCCTTGTAAATGAACAAAAACAAAGAGGATTACAACATTACTTATTGTTATAGAACCATTTCTGAGAAAAAAAAAGAATATAAAAAATTGTCCCTCATCTCTTGTTTACTATTCCTCTCACTGCAAGAAATGTGCACTGATTAGTTTTTAGATCCTGTTAGATTTGGGATAACATGATTGGGCTTGAAAACATGACGGAACTTAAGTGGATCATTATGGAAAACTACAGCACCCCCATATGCAAGAGACAAAAAGAAAATAAGGAAATCAAGTTTTCTTTAAGAAACCCAACACATAAATATTCCAATGTTTTAACTCCGTGTTGGTAGCTAGATTCAAAATGAAGTACCCATGTGTTAACTTCTTTAAGACTTGCTTCTTTTCAGAAAGGATTTGAAGGTGCTTATGACAAAGAATATAATAAAGGCAACAGACGTACAAACCGAGATTATGGATACGACATATGGTGCTGATAGGAACTTTACCTTCCCACGTACATTCCTAGGTAACTCTTCATAGCGAAAGCTTTTTGGCATAGTAGCTCAGCCTTCTTAGGCCTGGTTGCTCCTGAGGACTGAGGTGTGGCACAGGGTACATGGCCTGGAGAACCTGGTGACATCACAATCACCTAGCTCAGAGTTTGTACTGTAACCTTGGACACAGGCACTTTAAGGAAAGATTGTGGGCCACGGGAAAGCTCGTACACTTTAAATGACAAAGTTCCTTGAAATGCCAGTGTTCAATTTTAATAGCTCAGGGAAGAAAACTAGGCAGACACCTCCTCAATTTTCCGAGGATACTATGAAGCCAGAGATTACTATGGTTGAGAAAAGGCAACAACTGTAAATCAACCTAAATAGGAAATCCCTATAATGGTATTTCCTATCATTCCAAATCTTATAACAAATCTGAAACACACACACAGTGGATAGGGAGAGATTTAGTCTTTCACAATGATATGGATAATCTGTGGCAAAGATCAATCTCTATCTTATGAGTCACATAAGCAAATAAGAGCAGGGGAAAGAGCTTTAGTCCTCATCAGAACGACACAGAACACAAAATATATAAGAACCTCATAAAAGTTATGCTGACATAAAACAAAAAGAGAACTGAACGACCCAACGGGGCTGAACCATAAACTTGTAAGGCAATAATACATTTAGAGGCTGTAGAACATGATCACTGTGAATACCAATTAGCCTATAACGAAATAATTAAAGTAGCCATGTATTCAATTAGCTGAATACTAGACTTTCGTTATAAAGGAGAAATTACATAGGGTTCACTGAGCCTTTATCAAGTGGCATTAGTAAACAAAGAATCATAAAAGCACTGTTTTCCAAGCCACATGATAAGGTGACCTTTAAAAGGGTAACTCATCCAGGTGAACTTCAATGAGGCCCAACC
Source organism: Ursus americanus (assembly GCF_024610735.1). Taxonomy (NCBI): domain Eukaryota; kingdom Metazoa; phylum Chordata; class Mammalia; order Carnivora; family Ursidae; genus Ursus; species Ursus americanus. The sequence goes on along the minus strand of NC_142129.1, from coordinate 19,744,907 downwards.
TATTACACCTTTAGCATGCTGTTCAATGACTGTTTAGAGGCATAAGCTGTGAGCAAACCCCAGCTTGAAATGTTAAGCGACACTTATGTGCACAAACACAGTGAGGCCTGGAGTAAGTTGAATACAGACTGAGACTTAGCAATAGACTTCCTAAACCTGAAACTCCTATCCAAGCCTCCAGGACTTGATCAATCCATTTGGTTCTGTGTTGTCTTCCCAAGAAGAGCTTCAGGAACTCTCCTGTTCATTTGACCTTTTTTCATGCTTATGACATACTGGAGACAGCCTACTGAACGTGTCCTCTGCCACTCTGGGGCATATCTGCTTATTTTCTTGAAAAAAGCAAGCAGAGGCAGGCAAGTAGTTTTTGAAATTAAAATGTAAAGCCAACAATGAGTGAAGAGAGGACGCTGACGTTAGGTACATAAATTTAGAACAGAAAGCGACCTAGTGTTGCTTTGCTATAAATTTTTCCAGAAGTTCTCTCCTATCATTTGTGCGGAACATGGTATTTGACAAAAGAAGTAAAATTAGGTGCTAGATGAAATCAGAAATGGTTTTATAAGCTTTCTTCTATAGCTTTAGAGAGGAAAAATAATTTTTTAACCATACATTTAACCATACATTTAATTCAGAACTTACTATCACTATGACAGATAGAAGAAAATCCACTTGGTGAGGAGTCAGAAGACCCAGATACCCATTCCAACTCTGCTAAATCACCATGTGACCATACACGGACTCACCCCAGCCCCTATCCATGTTCTAAAACCCTTCTCTAATGTTATTTCCTTCATGTAGCTATTGCCAAGTCGTAACCCTGCTGCCTCTCCCACTTTTGCACCTAATAAAACTTTTCAACAGGTCTCTTATGGTAACCTGTTTTTTTAAAGATTCTTACTTTTAAGTAATCTCTATACCCAACGTGGGGCTTGAACTCACAACTCCAAGATCAAGAGTTGCATGCTCCATTGACTGAGTCAGCCAGGCGCCCTTTATGGCACTTGATTTTGACTTTGCCTTGTATCGTACATGTTTATCTACCCACGGTCCCTGTCTCAACTGTAAACTCTGAGACAGGAAGAGATTTACTCCTTTCTATCTGGATCTCTGGCTCAACCTAGGTCTGTAGCTTCCACAAAGGAAACACTCAGGACATGGCAACCCAAACGAAAGAAAAGTACACGGAGGTAGTCTATAGGAAGTACGTAGACACAACTTCTGGGGAGCCAATCTGTCACAGCATCTGTGATTTACTTCGAAATAGAGAGTGTGACATTATGTGTCCATGTTTCTTAGGTTAAGCTCTGAACCAGGTGCTGCCAGCATGCTACTCAAGGACACATAATGTGGGAGCCATCAGCAAGTTTTCTTAATGGAAGCTCAAAATTGGAAGCTGAAAAAGTAGAGGTGGCTGCGACAAGGGCGTCACTCATGCATGCCTTGATCAATAATGATGTTTTGCTACTTAGCACAATGACGGTTGGAAATGAGATTTTATTAGTGAAAATGGTTCATTAACTAGCATGATAAATGTTAGATATAGGTTCTTTCCAGTTAGTAAAATGAAAATTCAAAAAGATATAAGGATTAGCTACCATAATGATACTCCTACATCTGCTATGCGACCAGTTACAAGACTATGAGAGGCTAAGACAACAAAGCATATAGCTCTAACTTTAGGGATGGTACCTTAGGCCTCATCACTTAACAGTCCTGTATCCAGCCACTGGTTGAGGCTTTGACATTTTGGGCCAGACCGTTCTTTGTTGTGGAAAGCCATCCTAGGCACTGTAGAACGCTGAGGGGCATACCTGGCCTCTATGATGTCAACAGTACCACCCCAACCCTGAGCTGTGACAACCACAAATGCTTCCAGGCATTGCCAAAAACTGCCCCAGTTGAGAATTATTGGTTTAAGAGGGTTGTTGGCTGTCTGAGGCCAATTATAAGCAGCCTCGTCTGCCCCCAGTAACCCTCTTCTTAAAAAACAAACAAAAAAACACTTCAAAGTGTTTCACTAAGTTTTACTGAATGGGTTGTATGAATCATTTTGTACCTGCTTGTTAATAAAGTATTTTTCAATAAACGCCTGTTTGTACTATAGAGTCGAGCTAGAGTCTCACACTATCAACTGGTAGGGTTGCCCTGCAAAGGTGTAATGTATAAAAGCAACAAGAGCAGCTCACATACACGTAATGCATCACATCCCAGTGAGAGAGGAAATTGGAAATGTTAGTTCTTTATTTTTGAACTAAGTATAAAAAGCATAAAACAGGGGTGCCTGGGTGGCTTAGTCGTTAAGCATCTGCCTTCAGCTCAGGGTGTGATCCCAACGTTCTGGGATTGAGCCCCACATCAGGCCCCTCTACTGGGAGCCTACTTCTTCCTCTCTCACTCCCCCTGCTTGTGTTCCCTCTCTCGCTGGCTGTCTCTATCTCTATCAAATAAATAAATAAAATATTTTTTTAAAAAAGCATAAAACAGGTATATAAGTTCTATCTTTTCTCTGGCTCCCTGCACAAACAGAATCAATGCCTATATAACCTCAGATTCTGAATTCATGTAACTGACATTCGGTTCAGGCAGAATGGATATTCAGTTAACATGAACTGGTACTAGTTGTTTAATACTGTTCTGCTTGGGTAATGACCACCCTACACCTGGTATTAAATATTTTACATATCATTCCTGAGAATAGGCATATAATGATTCCATTATAATTTACAACCTCAGTGTTACAGAGCAACATGAAATTTCAACATGAAAGGCACTGAACTATACCACCTCACCAGTTCAGTGTTGTATTTTCCATGCTCCCCCATCCCAACACCCACTTAAGGAAAGAACAGCCATCACGATATCCAGCACATAAGAAACATTAAATAAATGCTGAATCGAAAGTGTTAGGGGTTCAGAGTCCTCAAATAAGCAGCTTTATCTTCTCTAATGAACACTCACTTAAGCTATTACATGTTTATGAAAGACACAAGAGAATGTAGACACGCATTGAGTCTAAAAGAAAAGACCATCTGAAAAAAAAAAAAAGTTCCAGAAGACCAAGTTCTATAAAGAAATGAGAACACGATGTCACAGAATCATTAGTAAGCTCAGAAACTTTAAGGATAAGAAGGATCACTGAAAGAGGGAAAAGTGGTTTATAAAAAGGGCCACCTTCAATAAAACTGTGTGACTATATGGACTCAGAGCAGGAAGGGGCTTTTATTATCAAATTCAGCTGCAGAATAGATGGGCTTATAAACCACTGAATGTTACCATTACATGGAACAGCAGAGTGGTCTTACCTCTAGACCACAGCTGATAGGGTACAGAGTGGAAAGGAGCAATAAGCACTGGGAATTACATAGCCAAAGGTGCAATTATACTAAAATGTCTCTCTTCTTATTCCATATTGTGGGGAGTAAGACTTCCATTTCCAGGCACTTATGTATAATCTTGTTTTACCATGGAGATTAAAACTCTCAGAAGCACTCTAACACAGAGATGCTAGCTCAACCCCATTACTTGTGCCAAGGCATTTGATGTCACTGATCTGACATGTAAGTTGGACAACAACATAGAGACAATTACGGCACAACTTCTGAGTTCCTTTTCTTTGTATTAACTTGTGTTTGTTCAATTTAAAGTTAGATGTAATGTGTACACTATTAGGACCAATTGGCTGGAGTCAACCTCTCCTCTTAGAAACTATTTCACAGGGGCGCCTGGGTGGCACAGCGGTTAAGCATCTGCCTTCGGCTCAGGGAGTGATCCCGGCGTTGTGGGATCGAGTCCCACATCAGGCTCCTCCACTATGAGCCTGCTTCTTCCTCTCCCACTCCCCCTGCTTGTGTTCCCTCTCTCGCTGGCTGTCTCTATCTCTGTCAAATAAATTTAAAAAATCTTTAAAAAAAAAAAAAAGAAGAAACTATTTCACGTTCACAGCTTAGGGGAAAAAAACCAAAAAGACAAAAAAAAACAAAAAACCCCAGAGATCTTCCAGCTCATGTATCACGAAGCAAGCAAGGCTCACCAAGCTCCTTGTTGACTAAGGGAATCCTTAAGGTCAGGGACAGAGTTGGCTCTGGGACCCCTGCCTCTTGAGCAGTGCACTCCCCATTAACTCCGACTATATTTTCCACTTTGGCTTGACATAGTGGAAGACGATGTAAAAGTGACTAATCAAAAATGTGTAGTTATTTTCAACAGTACTCAACATAGAGAGATTTTCAACATTTGCTGTAATGGTTAATGCAGACTACGCTAAAAATGTCTTCGGAACCACCTATACGCCATGTCGGTTCTGGTCCGCGGGGATGCAGATGTTGAGACAGCATCAGAAGTACAAGAGAGGAAGGATAAAGGACAGAGGGAGCAGCACTGGCAGAGAGAGCCTCAGACGATGCTCTAGGTCTGACACCTGGGAGGTGAGACCAGGGCGGAAGAAGACAACGGTGTAGCTCTGAGAAAACCTGGCCAGGATGACAAGGAGCCTCAGAGCAAAGACGTTCCAGTAGAGGAATCCTGCATCAGGCGAGATGGCCCAGCTCTAGAGCCCCTGCCGTGCGCTACCAGCCTGGTGGGGGCGTGGTCTGGGGATGCACCCTGCAGTGGGGTCCCGGCTTGTGGCAGCGTGAGCCTTGCGGCCAACTGCACCCTTCGCAGCAGCTTTTCTCCCAGACAGCCAGCCCAAGGGCACACTCCCATGGCTGCCACAAAACTCTGACAGTGACAACAAACTTTGAACAGGTCTTAAACCTCAGCTTCCAGTTCAAACAGAAAGTAAACCAGCAAACAAGAACGAGGTTCTATCTGTTTGAATATATCAGTTCTCTTTGGAGCTGCTCCACGTTAGGCAGGCCAGGCTGAGTAAATCCAACTGGACCTACGGAATACAATTTGTTCCAGAAATCCTGTGTAGCGGAAAAGCAACGAAACAGCCACCGGACAGTTAAAGCTTTAATTCCAGTTTGGCTGTTAACTTATGATCCTGGGCAAGTTCCTTAACCTTTTGGGTCCTGTTTCCTTTTTTGTAAAATTAAGGGGATGAGCTAGATAATATCCAAGATCCCTGTAACATTCACATTTTATGCAGTACATTTACCACAACATTTCTCCTATTATTCAATTTGAATCTACTCTACAGCTAGGCCAGAGGAAATTCAATGAATGTGTATGTTCCGCTGCCAAATTGCTAGCATGCTACAAACACACATTAAACAACATTTGGAAATGACTGTGTGTATGTGACACCTGGTTGCCAGGGGCAGACGCTGCATGGCAGCAGTGACCCGCCCTCCCTGCCTGACTTGGCATCGGTGGGAGGTTTGTGGCTACTGGAGGAGTGACAGGGCTCTCTGTCTCAGCAATATTCACAGGGCTGCTTCTTGAACCTGACGCTACCTGTCAGATTCAAATGGGTAAGACTGACGGTAAAATGGGCCACTTTCTAAAACAAGTTCAATTCACTGGTGCTAACCAAATCACACTAGCTCTTGTTTTCTACAAAAAAAAAAAAAGAGTAAGTTCAGAAAATAAAGGGGCATCTTTATCTCACTTATAGGCTTTAAAGAGGGTGGTACAGTATAATTACATCACATGCACATTCAGTTTATGCAAATCCAACTACTTACTGAAGGGGGGAGAGAGGAATTTAAGTAGAGCACGGGATTCTACCCACTATCAGGAAGCCTGGGACTGCCATACTCCCAGCCTCTTTCATTTCCTGACCAGTGAATGGAATTCTAGTGGTTCAAGATAATATAGTTTTCATTCACAAATCCTTAAATAAAAGCCAACATTTCATCTTGTGCTCAACTAAAGAAGCCTAGCGACCTAATAACAGAAGAAAAATAGCATGGCTGGACTCTTAAGAATAAATTGGAACACAAGAAATCTTTGCCTCATACACAGGTATTGTTTTGGGGGGGTTTTTTGTTTTTGTTTTTTAGTTTTACTGACTTGTAATTGACAAATAATATTCACATGCTGATTTAAAAACTAAATCCTTAAGATGTGACTCCACTGTATCCCAAGAAAAACTGGAACTGGGAAAGTATTAGAAGGACAAAAATATTTTTAAAACATTCCTCAGCAATGGCCAATGATAATGAAAGAATGGAGTACCTGACCCTTCATTTCATCCCATTTTTACCCCAACCTAATAGGGAGGAGGTTTTTAAAAACCTTTAGCCTCAGTATAAAGCCTCCAGCTTACAGGGCTAAATGAGACATGAGATCATGGGAACAACGAATGATTAAACTCAAGCTTGAACAAAGCAAAAATGGAAAGAAGTCTTAGAGAGGAGGAATGAAAAGAAGAGAATGCACCCAAACCATGACTCATCCAAATGGAAAGTACACCGGATAGAATGTAAATAAGCCACTTCTATTCGTGGATCAAGATGGTTGAAGAGGGATGAGAAGGCAGACTCTGCTTCTGGGGTGGGGAGGGCCCCACTGAATCAGACCTCTGCTCATTCCCTGAGTGTGGCTAGCTTAGATTCAGCAGTCCTCATCCCTATTTGTACACTGGTGTGGAAGGACCATCGTGAAGCAGAAAATTCTGGATTCTCAAATCCCAGAATCCCCTGGCACGCTGGGGAGTGCCTTTCATCAAAGGTTTGCTGAACAAGGGACTCAAGCATGGACATAACCAAAACATCAACTCACAATTCTTAACATCTTTGATCACTTTTAAGGACATAAAACTACATAATCACTTTAGAAAGCCTCACTCCACAGCAATATGAAGTAAGGAGTATGGTTTTATACGTACTTTTTGTTCATTTTTTTTAAAGATTTATGTATTTATTTTGAGAGAAAGAGAAGAGAGCATGCAAGAGCAGTGGACGGACATGTGCAGGGATCGAACTCATGACCCTGAGATCATGATTTGAGCCAAAATCAAGAGTCAGACACTTAATTGACTAAGCCACCAATGTGCCCCCCCACTTTTCTTTCTTTCTTTTTCTTTTTTTCACATTTAAGGAAACAGTTACAGACAAGAGACTTGCCTAAAATTCACAGCTGGAATAGCTGTCTCGTGAAAACAGAATTTCTGACTCTTCCCACTACAGCTCACCAGGCAGACACTTCTCTAGCTTTGGACCCAAGAATGAAAAGCAACCTCATGATTTTGACTTGGTTTTCCCTGCTGGGAAGTCAGAACACTATTAACTATTTGACATGGTACCCTGCCTGCCTTATATTTATGGCTATCTTATTATATGTTATCTTTCTGGCTTAAAAATCATCCTCCTGTGAGTGTGATTTTCATTCACCCATCATTTGATCAGATGCCAGAAAGCTCCTAGCAACTGTTCAGATTGAGAAACTAAGGGATCAGACTCCAGCCCCAAGGAGAGTGACCCCCACCCTCAGCCTTTAAACCAAATGCAAGTAAAAAGGATGAACTTAATGACAAACTGTAAATGACATTTGATGCCGTATTTATCAGCTATCAAAAATACGCAGACAAAAACAGGAAGGATCATAAACATTTGAAGCAGGAACATGCCTCAGAAACCCATGTCTTCAGATGTTAAAGATCTAATCCTGGGACAGCTCTACTCACATAAGATCATAAACCTACTTAGTCATGGGTTAAGAATAGAATACAGGTTATCTTGACTCGCATTTTAAAGATGATATATTAAACAATTTCTCAAAAAAAAAAAAAAACCTGCCTGTGAATAAGAAAAAGAATCCAAAAATAAAAATCCTTGCTGTTCCAAACATAACATCACTGCTCCCCCCCCCAACCCCCTACAACGCACGTGCACATTAAAAAGCATGCATTTGCATGGGTGATCATCTACAGAGCTTCTAGGTGGTGTTTACGATCTGGGATGAGCACTGCAGAAGTGGACAAAGATATCACAGACCACAAACCGAAAGAGCTATGTGAAAATAGTCACTGAAAGTAACAGATATGTACATTAAGCATAAATAGCACCATGTATAAGTCATTTGGTATGTAAAAGAAATATTCTGCTGAAAGCTCTGGCTTGGTTCTTTAAAATTTTACAATATTAGCCAGCTATTCTGTTTTTCTGAATGTTGAATGTTTTGTGATCCTTGCCATTTGTCACCTAGCACAGAATATTCCAGGCTACAGTAAAGAATTAGTGTGGTTTTTTTTAACTGAACTAAAAAGGCAGCCTGTTTGCTCTGAAAAATGGCTACCACCTGCTATTAATCTGAAGCTGAAAACAAGCAGTGTAATGACATTTAGCAAGTTAACGCCCCCTCCCCTACTTTCCTCAAAGAAGAGCAAAAGTGACATTTCATAATCTTCTCAAAAATTTTACAAAAGTTCTGAGATATGGATTTATATTTTACTAATAATAAACTGCAAATGACATATGAGATTATTAAAACCAGATACTGTGCCCCTGCAGGGTGACAAGCCTGGTTTAAGCGCTGAAGGAATTCCCTCCCAAGTCCCCCTATTTTTTTCCTTTATGCTTTTTGTCTGGTGTCAGATGAATACAAGCAGTAATGATGACATGATCAAGGAAGAGTTGACAACTGGTTGAATATTTGTAAAAAGACTGTTTAACTGGTCTTTGCAACACGCTGTATTTTGTCCTACTGGAGATTTCTGTCTCCTGAGGTAGCCTGTATCCTCAAGAGCTGAAATGTACCATAAAGCTGTTAATTTATGTATTCTCCAAATAGTTCCTGGAACACATTGGAGAACTTTTCCAATTTGCGTGGTAGAAAAACCCGCCACCAACTTACTCACCTCTAACTAAGCATATAACCGTGATCTAAGCAGACTACACAATTCTTGACACTCCATAAATGACTCTGGGGCACTGTGAACATGTCCCTTCCTGGGCCAAACCCTATACACCTGCAAACATGCTAAGTTAAATGTTAAAGTAATTTACCTATCTGAACAAAATCAACTTAATATATCAACTCATTTACCCAACAAGCACTCATGAAACCTATTTTATGAAGATCCTCCAACGCTGGAGCAGATATGGTAGAACAGAATAGCCAAAGCATCTCAATGACCATAAACCACAACTCTAAAGCTCTGATTTGCATAGAGCTATAAAACCAGGAACAATCCATTCTTTTCTGCGAGCAATGTGCTTTTCAAGAATTTACAAACTAGGGGTGGAGGGCAGTGCACGGGTTGTATAAACAAACAACCATAATAAAAGATAATATATGATAAGGGCAGGGAGTACTGCAAAGAAAATAAAGGATTCGATCAGCTGGACTGAACTTGAAAGCTCAATGAGTAGGATTTAGATGGGCAGAGATGGAGTCAAAGGCCACTGCAAGAAAGGGGACAGTAATCAAAGGTACAGAGGAGAGAAGATAGGAGGCCTAGGCACATACTGCAGCTGAAGAGGGAATTACAGTAGGAGGGTCAGAAAGTAAGTGGGGACTAGTCTGCAGGAAGATGGAACTGTCTGGCTAAGAGGTCCGGACTTCATCCTGTAGGCCATGGGGGGCCTCTAAAGGTTTTTGAGTGCGATGAAAACAGTATTTTAGGAAGATTAATCTTGGTGTATAGGATGGATTAGAAAGAGGGGAGAATGCCAGTGGGGAAACCATTAAGGGGGCTGTTGAAAGGATCCAGGTGTGAGATAATAGAGGCCTACATGTGCTGAATGGCAGTTATGTTTCCACCAGCACTTTCTAAATACCATCTAAAGTAAATATATAAATTCCAGTGAGAAGACAGTGCACAACTGAAAGAACAAACCACTCACCAAAACACAGGGGGGACATGCAAGGATTACTGTCAGCCACGCCATGGAAAATCTCCACATAGAAAGAGCCACTGAAACCATGTAATTTGGAACTAGGCCACTGATACATTTGATGTCAAACACAACATTCTAAAATAAAATTAACTGGAGAGGAAAATATAATTAATGAAAGAGGATGAAAATTGGGACATGTCATCATGAGCTATAAGGCATTATTTTCTTTAAACAGCAGGGGCAGTCGCAGGTTGAAAATCTGGTGTTGAAGAGAATTATGCTGCCATCACAAGGAAAAATACAACGGGGAGCTTTCTCTATGTCCAGCTCAACACAGTACCAATGCCCTTCCATCAAGAAGTTCAAATTTGCTACAGTCTAACACTAAATTTTAAGTCCTTTCTCCTAAACAAAAGACTACTATATAAAACCTATTACCTTAGAAAAATCATGATGGTTCTAGATAAATTTTAAAATACTCTTATTTTAATATTTCCTCAGATTTTTCACTGACTTGTTTAGTATGCCACTTTTAAAATATGAGTCAAGGAAACCTGTATTCCATTCTTAACTTGTGATTTAACTAGCTTTCTGATCTTAAAAGCATCCGTTAATATCTCAGGACCTCTCAGGTTTCTAAGGTATGGTCGAAAAGTTAAAACTCTAGACCCTTCATCAATGAATTTCAATAGATGGTTAAGATGCCCTAATAAGTGGGTTGGAAGCATAAGCCTTTGTCCTGTGTGCTGGGTCCAGGACACACTTGCTCCTTTAGGTTTCCGTGGACAATTCAACAAAACAGAAGACGAACCAAAGGGATAGATCCCTGAACTCAAGAGTCTGGAGAAAGACACTTCTAATAATAGAGATTAATAAAAAACTCATAGTTGTATAGCACTTAGGAGTTTATAAAGTTCTTTCATATTTATTACATCATTTAATTCTCAAAACAATGCTAGGACTAAATTAAATTCTCCAAGCTATGCCTGGAGTGCTACATAGCACAAAACTAGTAAAATAAACCCTGAGAAAATTATCACTCCAATTTTACAGTAGAGCACACTGGGGGTCACAGAAGTGAGAAGAAATGGCCAAGCCACACGGCCAATAAATGGTCAAGATGTTTGTTATCTACAACTCTCATTATTACACAAGTATCTGTATCACCTTCTCTACAAAGCCACGCCCAGGCTCTACCCACCATTCCCTTTTATGAACTCCGTGGCGCCTGCAGCCTGAGCACCAATTCATTCAGTGACAGTTAATGGGAAAAAAGTCTATGTATGAGGCATCGTACAGAGTGTTGTTGCTTAGGGGTGTACTAGTCAGATTTCTGCAGAAAAACAGAACCAATAGGATACATGGAGAGATATATATAAGAGGAGACTATTACAGGAATTGGCTTGCACAGCATGGAAGCCAAGAAGTCCCACAATCTGCCTTCTGCCAACTGGAGAACCAGGAAAGCTGGTTGGGTAATTCAGCCTGAATCTGAAAGTCCAAGAACCAGAGGAGCTGAGGACGTTAACAACCAGGCTGAGGCCAAAGGTATGAGAACCAGGTGGTATGAGAACCAGGGTGGAGCCACTGGTCTAAGTCCTGGAGTCCAAAGGCCCAAGAACCAGGAGCTACAATTATGTCGGTCGAGCCAGAAAAGGTTTCACCATCGAGGTCAACATTGAGATGGGTCCTCGAGGCTGACTAGCTATTCATCCACCATACAAGACAAAGGGCAGTTCAGGTTCAGAATGCAGGAAGCCTAAAGGTGAAAAAGCAGGCTGCGTTGAAGGACTGGTACCACATGTGAGTACCTGAACTGCTTCCTCTAAATTGTCTATGCCCAAAAAACCCAAATACATAAGACTTCGAACAAGGGAGGTCTACGACACAACGCTTTCTTGCCACATTGTGCCCAGGCAGAACAAGTGTGAAGAATCAGCCCCACTGGGACTGAGGCCGGTAGCACAGGGAAGGGGAGAGAGTCTTTAAAGACAGGATGAAAGATAACTGAGAACGATGTGACATCACTGTGACCTGCTTGGAAGCAACTACAAAATGAGATCACACTGATAAACAGCAAACCAAGCCAAATGGGTACCAGTGAGCAATGTATTTAGAATGAATTTGGATGAAAATCAGGGCTATAAATACCCAAAAGCTCTCTAACTTCTGATTAATTTAGGATATAGAAGCCAACCAAAGAAAGGGGTTCTGCATGTCTGTTTTGTTGTACATGCAGAAATGATATTACAATGTCAACCATCTAGACCTGGGCATACAACTGTGTTCATCCAAGGCGTTCCCAAAATTAGTATGATTATGTGTATAATCGATCAGAAACAGATTTCTCCACAGAACAGGTAAAAAAAAAAAATGATTAAACTTAAAATGTATGATCTATTTGTTGTGATAGATACTTCCTCGATTTCGACGAAGTACAAACATACTTTCCTTTTCCAGACCACAGCCTTCAAAGTTCTCAACCAGTGAGCCTGAAAGTGGAAGTAAGGGGTGCAGCGATGGCAAACCAGCACACCCTACCTGAAAGAGACGTGTGTGAGTGTGTGCTGGGTGAGGGGCACAGGGACCCTAAAATGCTATACAGTCCAATTGCTTAAATACATCAATTTAGAAACAACGGGACGAAAAGTTTACTAATGAAGCTAAAATAGAGAAGAGAAAGATAAATTCAACAAGGACACTCTGAAGTCCTATAGATACCACAAGCTTGGAGGGCATCCATTGGGAGAGAGCAGCAAGGAACCAAAGCAGAGGTAAGCAAGCATGACTTCAGATAAGAAAGGTGATCGAGCATGGAGACCATTCTGACAAAGCTTTACTCTGATCAAGCCACGCTTAGCAGGCAAAAGCACGGGCGGGAAGCCTGAGAAAGTGCCGGAAATGGCATGTTGAGGGCAGATGGGGACAACTTCTATTGCTCCCTCTTTCTCTTTCCTCCGGCATTTTCTTTTGGACTCTTTGCCATAATCTTTCCCTCCCTTATTTATCCATCTTTCCACTTACCAAGAATTTCTTCCTTCTCTTGTCTCTCTTCATTGCTCATTTCTTCTTCCTCACTTTTTTCTTGCCCTTAAGTGGGCAAAAACGTATGTGATGCCTTAGTTTGTTGTAGTTTTCAAGTTCAAAAGAGGTCAAGTTGAGTATGTCATACTTTTGACTCTAAAAACCCAGAAGCATTAGTCTCACCCCCGGCGTCCTATTTCTTCTGGCTGGATTCCTTTTTTTTTTTTTTTTTTTTTTTCTTTTTTCTCCAGATAATTAGTAGAAAAAAAATCTAGAGAAAAAAAATCCCCTATTCCTGATTTAGCAAATACATTCTTAGTTCTCTTTATCTTTGCTCATATGAATGCCTCCCCGATCTTTTCATTGCTTCTCTAATTTTTAACTTTGTGAGCATGGGGAACAAAGGGTATTAAGACACAGTATCACATGTAAAATTGTGATGCTTTGTGTGAGTTATAAAAAACTGGTTTTTCACAGAGAGCAAAATGTTTTTCTCTGGTAAGTCAAAGTTAGCATTGCCATTCTGGACTCTCACACGACGGAATTAACATGTACGGAGGACAGGCCAGTGAATTCCTGAGACCCCTCCTGAACCTAGATTTCCAAATGTCTCTCGTCTACTAATTATCTATTTTTCTAATTATTTCCCAATGACCTAGTTAAATAATACTTGTCATCCCTTAATTTCATATACTTCTCATTTTTAAATCCACTCTCTTCTTCTACTCTTCATTCTAACCAGTTTATTGCTGTCTGGGTCTACCATTCAAGTGCTCTTTCAGAGAATTTAGAAATAATAACTAAATCACTCAGTGGGAAAAGATATAAACTGATAAAAGTGAAACTTTGTTGAACTGCCTCTTTTTCCCTAAATACATTGCTCCATATCACCATTCTTTATTTTCCCCCGAATGAAAAGAACATTGTAGGAAATTATTTACAATAAAGTCTAAGTACATAATTTATTTTGAGTGCATTCAAATGGTACAGGCTGCATCCAAGTTTATGTTTCTGCTGTTGTTTAAAAAGAAAAGAGTAAAATCAATATATATAGCTGGAGAACTCTATACTTGGTTGGCTAGTTTATTATTCTGAATCTGGACAGAATCTAAAAGTGTTCTATACAATCCCACAGAGAAGATTAACCAATAGACTTTCCTTCTACCAGAACTAGTTCCTGTCTTTTAAACTAAATCCCTCCTGCTGAAATTGAATCCTTAAAAAAATTAATCCTATACTCAGATGTAGCTAGAAAAGAGCCAGTCGTAATCTTCCATATCACACTTCTACACATACTAGCAGAAGGTAATCCCCTCAACCTTCTCCTCTTTTAACTAAATATCTGTGTTATATAGCTAAATATTTTTTCATCCAGCTCTTCAACTGCAATGTGGAGCTTTTCTGTGTGTTATTCAAACTCTATACCCCTCTCTGGTTATTTAAATTCTGTGAACCTTGATTTCTTCACCTAAGAAATGAAGCTAGTGACATCTGCCCTATTTCATCTCTTTTAAGAATCAAATTAAATCACATATGTAAAGGCATTTTTAAGAAGTTAAAAACAACATACTCATTGCAAGTAGGTATGTGAGCAAACAAATGAGAAAAGAGGACCAGAATGAAGAAAAGACATACAAATAACATAGTTAAAATTTAAGTCAAGCTTTGTCTTTCCTGCACTCACTAAAGCTAATTCACTCTGTGACAACTTCCAGTTTTGATTCTAATAAGGACTAGCTTAGAAAATATAACAAGTTAAGGCCTTACCAATTGCTGCATTCAAAAAGATCTACTGCAAAAATCCTGAGTTGGTTGCTGGATGGGCGATGGTATAATTAGGGAGACAAAGACACTGAATCTCAAAAATCTAGCATTTACTAGCTTTAGGATCTTGGAAAAATTACACAGGCTATCTAAGCCTTAGATTCTCCAACACCAAAATGAGGACAATAATCAGATGCTCCTTCATTGGGCTACGGAAGGATTAAATAAGAGACTTTATTATTATAAAGTTCTGGCACAGGGTGCCATACATTTGGGAAACAATACAATCAAGACCAGTAAATGATACACTTAAAACACAAAGTGAAATACAAAAGTTACCTAGGTACTAAATTTATACATTAAGTTGTAATAAAGCATCTAAATACAAATTCTTTGCCAGTTGTCTGAAATAAGAATGAGTCCTTTTCCTTGAGTATGGCTCTGCTGAGTTCCCTATAATCTTTATAATGGATTATCAATAATTTCAACTGGTTTTCTTAAAGATGAGTGAAGACTAAAAGACCCTTATAGAGCAATCAGCATGCAGGATCTGTCTTGATTTCCACCCCACAATCTTTCCCACAGTTCTCCCACCCATACCCATACCTAATTCAATAGCAAGTTTTCAGTAAATCACATTTATGAGTGTTTCCAAAGCATTCACCTTATTTTTCATATAACAGCAAGAGATGACATGACACTTCATTAATTTATGCAATAACGACACCTAACATAAATGGGCTTGTAAACAAACATGACTGACTTCTGGTAAGCATCCGACTTATCAGGTAAGATATGCACAGGAATGTCAGAAAGTCTACTACCAATGAGCACCAATGAGCCGTGGGCATCACAGAGTATATTTCATGAGGGAATGGAAGTACTTTAACCTACCAGGTGGATTCTGGGAAGGTCAGATAAGAGTTTTACTATAGCTGAATCATCACCACTACCTTTGTTTTCACTCTAATCCCATACCCCTAGGTTTGCTCCTGAAAGATCCCACATAAATTGTTTACCCTTCTTTGACCACATGATCCCCAAGACAATTGATCTAACCCCCTCCAGAAAGCTATAAAACAAACTTTCAAGTTGACCGAATCCAGTCACAAGATTTCAAGATTAGTCTGAAGTGATTTTAGCTTGCACTGGGGACAGGGAAAGACCCAGGGATATTAAACACAAAGCATACGACTATTTGGCTAACCTTAGAATGAGAGCACTTTTTTGCACAGTAAGATGGGTGTGGTCCCGTGTATACTATTGGGTGAGCAGAGATGTCTTGCTCCAGCTTCAACAAATTGTGTTCTAAATGCAACCCAAACTGTTAACTCCAAAGAATTAGCCTTTAAAAACTGGTACTTCTCAAAGACTTACAGCTACAATCTGATGTGTCACACAAGGATGAAGAGTATGACAAGTAATCTAACCCTACTAATGAAGTATTGAGGATTGTGACTGATTTACTTCTTACACAAACCACAGAAGACTCAAGATTATCCCTGTGATTAGTTGCTCTCATTCCCTGGGATTCTGGATTGTTTTTTAAGTGAGAGAGAAAGGGGTAGAGCTACAGGTAGAACACTGGAAATGCACATCATCACCACCTTCCTCTATCCCTTTACTTACAATATGGGTAACCCACAGAGCACTGTTGCACTTATGAATATACAAAGAGCAAGAATTGTTGTTCTACCCCTGAGGTCAGTAAACTGTAGCCCAAGGGCCAAATCTTGCCCACCACTTGTTTTGGAAAGTTTTATTGAAAGATAGCCCGATCCATTCATTTACGTGTTTGTTCACGGATGCTTTCATGCTGCAATGCCAGAGTTACATAGTTGCAAGAGAAACTGTAGGGCCTGCAAAGCTTAAAATATTTACTATCTGGCCCTTTACAGATAGTTTGCTGACCCTGGCTCTAACAGAAATACAGTACCTTAACCAAAAGACCTAGAAAACCTAGTCCTCCAACACTTTGGGGAAGAAAATGAACAGCTATATAAAGAAGATGCTTACCTAACATGCAAGTCCTCCCCAAAAGCAGACAAACAGATAATTTAGATACAAAACTAGTTTTCTGAAGATCGACAAGTTCTCTCAACTTATTACTCTTAAGTACAAGACTATGAGTCACAGAGAGGATAGTTTCTTATGTTTTATTTATTGTTTATTTATTATTTGTTTGTTGCCATGAAAAACAGAAGCAAAACCTTTTATGGAATTACAGGATGGTGACAGGATGCTCTCATATGTTTTAGAAGCAAGTTGTTTTATGCTCAAATGCCTACCCAACAAACGACTCACCTGACCCAAGTTCAAATTCACTTAGAATTACAGGCTTGCTATCTCCTAAAATGAGAATATAATCGTTGTTCACTTAATTGTTTCGTTTTATGCATTAGTATTTTCTTAATGTTCTCAGGTTTTAAATTTTAAACAGCTATTTACAGATTACTTTTTTTAAAAATCTGGCACTGTAGTTTATCGTGAAAATGGCTTTTTAAACTTTACATCCCAATACAACTCAGCTTCTTTGCTGAAGGAGAGTAAGAAAAATAATTCTAGACCTCATTTCTTTTTTGCCCACCTAACAACTTACTAGCTGAGTGAGAACCACAGTAACAGGCACTGCTTGGGTTACAATGGGAACCGCGTGTCATATCCTCCTCTGGGCTCCCGGGAAAGAGGCTGTCCCCCCACCCATCTCTGACAGTTTCCTCTTGACAAATCACCACCACAGAGAAGAAAAACTCATCGAATGTCATTAAATGTGGAACAAGGGGAAGGAAAAAGTCAGATGAACAATATTTTAGCTTTAATATTATTATACTTGAGTAAATTATGACTCCAATTTTGAAAAGATTTGAGGGTCTATATATACATACAAGCAAAAAAGCTAAACTGTACTCATAATGATACTCTAATTTTATAAAACTCTTCTCTACCAAAGAATTCAAACCAATTATATATTCCTGAAATATACTTACACCACTACTTTCCTCCAGGCTCTGAAATTTCATTTAAGAAATGTAATAAAAGCAAGTAAATTCCAAGTAGGAGGACAAGTTTCAGTACTCACCCTTGAAACAGTTTTTTTGCAAAGTAATAAGATTAATAATCTATAAGTCTCTGCATATTAGGCCCATCATTAAAGTAAACAGTAAATAATCCTAATCCTTGCTTGAAGGAGGTGTCAAAAATCTCAATTTACAGATAAATAAACTGAAATTAAGAGCTTGAGATCTTTACATAAAAAACCAGAAAAACATGACACACACCAACAAAATGCAGAAAAAAGTTTATATTAGTCATCTTCCAAAGACTAAATTCAAAGGCAATTGCTTGAAATTCTGAGTGTATTTTTCCATTAGAAAATGGTCCAAAGGCAGCTGCAAAGCCTAAAGGGGACTTCTTATCACCAAGTCTCAGAGGCTGATGGCATTGAGTAGTGAGAAGTCTAATTTCCCTCCAGAACATACGGAACTTGCAGAGACACAGAATTTTATACTTTCAAAGGATTTGAGAAATCCATCCTTTCAAGCCACATCTCGGTTGAGAGAAAGAAACAAAGGTTCAGCAAGAGTAAATGACCTCCCGAGGACCCGCAGCTAGAAAGAGTCAACAGAAGGGTAAAGAAATGCTTGCCTCCATTCCTGCCGTCTTTTTCTCGGTGCACACAACTGAGGTTGACTGGATCAGCTTTCTGAAGCTCACAAACAGAATGTAGAAAGGAAAGGGAAAAACCTGTTGTCAACTTCGTAGGCAAGAGTCAGGACGGAGGGAAAAGAAGAAACAGCTTAAGGGGAGTGCAGGGAGATGGTAATGAATGGGCTCGTAGAGCACACCCAGTGTACCCTAAGAAGGAAGAAAGGGGTTGACCAAATTTCTCCTGACTCAAAATCTGTTTGCAGGCATTTCATGTGACCTCTCCCAAGCAAAACTACAAATATTACCAATAAGCACCTCTGCTAAGTAATCAACAGTCCTTGGTTCATGTCCCCCAAAGCCAAAACACCAAAGAAAATGCCAGAAAGTTTAGAAAACTGCCCAACACCCCACTCTCACTGATGTGAGTCTGTGCTAGGTCTGTACGCCATATCCTGCTTACTCACTAAAAGAAGTCTCATTACTGTAGCCCTGCTTCTCTTCCTCTCAATACTAAAAAGGGGCGGAAATGGCAAAGGTACCAGCAGGCACTACTGATATATTTCAACTGTGATCAATGTCCATTATTGCTTTGAAAGGCATAAGCCCTATTTTTCACCTGAGCATAAAATTATTTTGATTATTTGAGTCTGGCATCTAAGTTGCTTGACCAATTCTTAAGGAGTTTGTTCACTTTCAGGTTTTTAGCCACAACTGAGCCTCTCAACATTACCTTAGGTCTACTTAAAAACTGCTTCCCTGTATTTTACATCCAGGGCAACCTACCAGCAAAGCAACTACCTACTTTTTTAAATCCCTTGACCAATAATGAGGAAACATCATTTCATCATCTCAAATATCATGCTTTATCAAACCTACAACATCCATAATGTGCAGAATGTTGTTGAATAAACATATTAAGGTATGTCTTAAACAGAACTTACATGTAAACCTTCATGTGAAAACTTACTTATTCCGACACAAGGCAGAATCTACAATGGTCAAGAAGGAAAACCAAACTCAAAGAGCCATTTAGAATATGAATAAAAAATAATCGGAATAATGTCTTTCTTAAATGAGATCAAAACATGTATTTTTCAAACACACGTCACAATAGACAATGTCACAACCATGTCATAACAGACATTCAAAGTTCAAATGCATCAACAGAACCTTCCAATAAATTTGTTCAGTTATCAAAAAATTTTGCATTAATAATCCTTCTCAAAACTTTGATATTTCGATGGTTTTAAATCTCTGTGTGTTTCAACGTAGTTGGAATGTGATTATCCATTTATAGACAGATTTGTATGTGACTGGACACTCCAAACCTGGTTTTTCCATATGGATAGAATAGATAAGATTAGACATAGATAGAAATAAATATGTAAAATATTCAGAGAGAAAAAAATATTTTTAAATTATTCCATTTATGCAGTGGCCATATTTCTGGCAAGTGCAACCAGTTAGAACATAGTATTGACTTCGAATAAGATTTATTTTTTAATTCTCAGCAACAGGGGTGTCAGGGTCTGTAAACCTGACTATACATGAGTTTTATGTGCCTTCAGATCTTCACGCATAAAATTGCATGTAAAATTAGACAAAAATCAGAACACAAGTTCTATATCCAAATAAACACACTTTTTCGAATATAACTTGTCAGTGGGTGATAGACCCCACTCAATAACCAGAAATATTTTTGGCCTTTAGACTTTGAAAGGTTTGTTTAAACACTTTTGCCACCCAAAGATAAAAAAGAAACAGACATATGGGAAGTTCAATTTGATGTAGGGAATGAGCAGGGATAATTAAGCCCAAAAATACATGGATGAAGTGTTTTAAGTATTTATCAGTTCTATGCAATAAATGAATGGGTACTGAAGAATACCTCAATTCTTTGCAGACAACACTGATGAACTATGCAACCCATCAGAACTGTAAGAATAACATTTGGCTTACAAACCTTGGAGTAAATATTCAAGGTAACTAGAAGAATGGAACTTTGACCACAATTGGAGAAAGAAGGGAAGAGAACAAAAGAACTGTTGGCATTAAGATGACTATTAGGGTGAGCTTACATGACAATAATGAGACTAGGAAAAAGAGGCTTAGTTTTAGTGAAATATGGAATACATCATATGGAAATTCTGAAGACTAAGAATGATCAGACAATCAGCTTACTGAGTGGGAAGGATTTGGTCTAATATTACGCAACGATGGTCTCACAATAACATGACATAAAGATATGAATCACAGAATGAAGTAAAAAGCAGGGTGTAAAAATAGCTCAATTGTTTTTAATTTATAAATCTGTCACTGTCTCATAGTTATTTAAGCACAATTCATTATTTCTGTTTTTCAATATAGGGAATGATCACCCTCTCTCTCCTCATCTGACCTGCTTATACTCCAAATTGAGACAACCACAACTGAGAGGTCATCGTGTAAAAGGGACATACTGGCTGTGGTCAGAGCAAGGAATTGAATTTTTTTTTCTAACCTCTAGGGGAAAAAAAAAAAAAAAAAGCCAACCAAGTGTGAAATATCCAAAATTCATATGACACCAGAGTTCAAACTGTGGCGTGGATATTTTTAAGAGGATCTCTAAACAACTCCCAGCTTGGTTTAAATAGAAGCAAGTAATATTCCAACACAAATACACTCCTTTGAGATGTGTTATCTCTGGGATATGCAATGCAAAGCATATGAAATACCAAACGTCCAGCTCGTTCACTCTAACACACACACACACACACACACACACACACACACACACACACACACAGCATGCAGTCACGCCCAGTCACCTGAGTGCCACATGCCTTGAGAGATCTAAAGCTGCAACAAATTAAACTCGATCCTATTTCTTTAAGGCCCAGAACTGAAAAGAACTGAACACTAGTGGTGAACCTGTATCCCTTTGATCTTCATTGTAACAAAAAAGCAAGATGACACGCTCAAATGAAAAATCATTTATAATGGATGAAAGAAGGGCTATTCTTTCTTTGAATTTATCTGTTTGGAAGGGAAAAGGGTGGGAGAGTTTGGGGGAGAAAAATAAATTCTGAAAACACAAAACAATCCTTACGAGATAATAATATCAATAATGGAGTGGAGCAGGGAGCTGAGGAGAAAGAAAGGATGTGAGGAAAATCACTTCAGTCTCCATTAGAAAGGGGAGAGATTCTAATCTAACAAATGGGTGGAAGACAATTTCTCATTTAAGTAAGATTAATTTTAAAAGAACCTGATTATGCTGCAAAGCTGCAAGTAGAAACCACGGTACATCATGGATTAACCCTGCACTACGGTGACTCTGGAATTCATTTCAAAATGACTGGATTTTATTACTGCTTTCCAGCAACAATTTACTACTTTATAAGATATAAATATTGGGAGTAATAAATTTGTCTAGCTGCTACCTTTAAACATTAAAATTGAACTTAATTAAATGCATTATTCACAGGGGAAACGGTTCCCCTAGCTAGCCCCTCAGTACGATAATGTGAAGTTTTAACTGAGTTTATATTATTTATACAGATTTTTAAAAAGATCTGTGGCTGATATTTTTCACCTATGGCACAACCCAGCCATACTAATGCCATACTATCAACCGGTTTTATTGTCAATACTTTTTTTTTTTAAGCAAGAGCATAACTCAACCAAGATCAATGGTTTAGTCAGCTGAACCACAACCTGTTTTTTTTAAGAACTGGTGTATGCAGAAGTGGAGCAGAAGTTCTAGAGTAGAACTTTTGGAGTTAATTGTAGTTGTAGCTCTGAAGAAGTCATGCAGTTATGTAGTATGTGTGTAGACTCAGACCTGTGCAATGTTCTGCAAACATCCATGACATTCCTAAGTGTCCCAGATATGATACAAGGTGCTAACGCAACAGATGCTCACTAACCCCGTCCACTAAGAGCCCACATCCACTGGGGAAGTGGAGCAGAAACACAGAAGAAGAATCACAAATTTCACATAGGATAGAGAAATGTTAACAAAAATGGTTCCAAAAGATGGGGCTCGAGAAAGAGTTAAGGTGGAAGAGATGGATATTCAGCAAAGGCGTTGAAGTGTGGAGGGGTGGTAGCATAAAAACGCATGGCAGGTCCAGCAACCTGGTTCAGGGCAGGGGCATCTAAGCTGCACTTGAAAATATGGTCAAAGATGAGGCAGGAAAACCAACCATGGGCAGACTATGAAGATGGGCCTTGTTGGTTATCCTACTGAAGCTCCGGCTTTACCTGGAGACCATGGCAGGCCACTGCAGGACTTCCTACCTGGGAGTAACACATCAGAGTTTCACTTGCGATAAACCACAGCACTCCAGAGGCGATGTGGAACACAGAGGCAAGTAGCTGGAAAATGCCTGAAGGGATACAGGCTAACTGTCATGAAGGCCCAGACAAGGTCTGTGGCAGCAGGCTTGGATTTCAGAGTTTTTAGCAGCGTATGGAAAAGGAGAGAGGAATGGCAAGGAGGACAACTGGATTTCGGACGCAGATGGTGATCTCGCTCACTGAGAAAGAGAACAGCAGTCTCTGATGAAGTCTGCAAGTGAGAAGAGAAGACTTGGCTAAATGTTACATGTTGAAAGATACAGCCTCAGAATATAGATTCTCAAGTGGTTGGTTTATAGCTGATGGCTAGATCCATGGGTGTGGGTGGGACTGTAAATGGAGTACAGAGGCTGAAAAGGAAGTACTCACAGGAATCTGTGATGAGCAAATGCGATGATGGATGTGAATGCATTCTGTAAACTGTACCGTCAACACATAGGTGCTTTTAATACAGTATCAGCGCCCATCCTTCTTATCAAATCATCTCTGATGTCTTTTTATGAGCAGTTCTATATATTATGGGATACTGAGTTAATGATTAGAATCTAAAGTATGACAGAACTTTAGTGAGCACAGTTTATTAAAACCTATCTTCACACAGATTACATATGAGCCCATGACCCCCAGATGAGAACCATATACTGTGAAGAGCTCACTATAACCAAGACAATGAAATAGATGTTAGCCTAGTCAACCAAAATGTAGTATAAACAGTGGTTTCATGGAAAATCATAAATTTTCCACAAATTGCTGATGCTTCTGACCCCTTTCCCAGCTGCATTTATTAACCACAATGAAGTGAAATGGGAAGTCTCCTTTACTCTGAATACACACACCAAGTCTCTGGAAACTCTCTATTCTTTTTTTTTTTTTTTTTTTTTGGAGAGGGAGACAGAAGCAGCACAGGAAGAGAGAATCCCAAGCAGGCTCCACACCTCACAAACCTAATATCATGAACTGAGTCGAAATCAAGAGTCAGATGCCTAACCAACTGAGCCACCTAGGCACCCCTCTATTCATTTCTAACTTCTCACAGCCATCAACTAACTCTCTTCCTAAGCAGATAGGTTAATATGAAAAAATCTATACATATCTGTAAATGTAGGAAAAGCTGGTAATTTGATCAAATATGTAATAAACTTCAGCCCCTCCAAGATTACAACACTGAACCTTGCCGAAGCATTTATAATAGTGTCTAACAGCTGCTGCCAAGTTGCATGGAAGAAACTGGTTTAAAACAGCTTGAATTTCTAAATCAAGTGCTACTTTTCAAAAAATGAAAGACGCTGTTAAAATAGCTCTATCACTTATGTATCTATCAAGTTGTTTAAAATTGACTATCTTTAATATAAGGGTCTTCTGGGAATTGGATGTCCATTTCCAATGCCAGAAAGTCAGAACAGATTTCAAAGCACTGGAAGAACTCAACCCTAAATAAGACTCAAAGGTATGTTTCACCAAGAAAAAACTAGTCTGATAGAAAACAAATCTGTCAGATACCTTTAAGACTCCATTCTAAATTTTTTAAAAGGTCCCATCTTTCCCAAGAAGTATCTTCAACAACCCCTAGAGTCAAGGATACCATATCTCGAAGCATCTCCTAATATATTTAAGTATTCATATAATAAATCTGTTGATTGATACAGGTGAGGCAACTTCAGCCTCTTCTTCTCTTGGAAGCACAGAACTTCCAGAAGAGTCCCACAGAAAGACTAGGCTAGGGTCTTTAGCTGGAGGCCTGACTAGGAAGGTATCCTGTTAAGAGAGGAGGGCAGACCCAGGCAAGAAGGAAGACCTGTAACATGAAGACAATGAAATCAAGGATAAAGGGTAAAAACCAAAAGAAGTCCAGGAGACCTGACTGAAAGCTGAAGTTGGGATGACGTGTCAGGAAGGGGAAGTAAGTCAGGTAAGAGGTACCAACGTGTGATTAGCAATGAAGATGCACCCACTTAGGACACTGGACTGGGAATTCCATCGTGTCTCACCTGACCTTGTTCACTTGAGGTTGCCTCAGACTCCTGCCCTAAAGAATAAATTGGCTTGCCATTCACACAGTAGAATGCAGAAATTAGGCAAATCCTGTAACTGAGATAATAGAGGCCATTAGGTTGCAAACTTCTCTCCCTCCAACTTAAATTTCCTCACATAATGTTCTGAAGAGGATTTCTCTTCCCTTTTCAAAGACCCTCATCTCTAAACTTGGATATATTCCCTCCCAAAACTCTCTGAGATTGTGTCATATCAATTTATTACCACCTTTCTTGCATTTTTGACCTTTCTCTTGCCACTGGATTCCTTCCCTTAAATCTCAAATACATTAATCTCTTTAAAGAAAACTTCTCAATGCAAACTGGTACAGCCACTATGGAAAACGATATGGAGATTCCTCAAAAAATTAAAAATAGAACTACCATATGACCCAGTAATTCTGCTACTGGGTAGTTACCCAAAGAAAATGAAAATACTAATTCAAAAAGATATATGCACCTCTATTTTATTGCAGCATATGTACAACAGCCATGATATGCAAGCAGCCCAAGTGTTCTTCCACAGATGAATGGACAGAGAATATGTGGGGTACACACACACACACACACACACACACACTGGAATATTACTCAGCCATAAAAAGAAAGAAATCTTGCCATTTGCAACAACATGGATGGATTTAGAGGGTATAATACTAAGTGAAATGAGTCAGTCAGAGAAAGACAAATACCATATGATTTCACTCACATGAGGAATTTAAAAACAAAACAAATGAACAAAGAAAAAAGAGACAAACCAAAAAACAGACTCTTGACTATAGACAACAAACCGGTGGTTGTCAGAGGGGAGGTGGGAGGGGAGATGAGTGAAATAGAGAAAGGGTACATAAGAGGTAAGAGAACACTTATCCTGATGAAAATTGAGCAATATATAGAACTGTTGAATCACTATATTGTACACCTGAAACTAATGTAACACCATATGTTAATTATACTTGAACTAAAAAATGAGCTAAAAACAATGACAAAAATTTTTTAAAAGAAGGGGAAAAAATGAAGAAAGGAAAAGTAAGGAAAACCTCCCCAAACACTGCTGCTTCTTCAAGGGATATATTCTTCACCACAATTCTTTCACAGGTTAAAGTTCTGACAGAATAACAACTGCCTCAGCTTTTTCCCTTTATCCCTTCTTTCACCATTTGAAAGCTGGTTCTGATTCCACTGCTTGATTATGCACATTTTTGGTAAAGTAACCACTGACCAGTAACTGCTTAAGTCAATGGCCTCTGATCAGTGCTCATCCTGCTGGCCCTCTCTAGAAACCACTTCTTGAAGCTCTCTTCTGCTCACTGCCAGCCCTCCTCATTCTCTCCTTGCAGATGGCTCCTATGTAATCTCCTCCGCCTGCTGATTAAAGGTGGGTATTTACCAAAATGCTGCCTTTGCCCTCTTTTGTCTTCTGTCCACATTCTCTTCTTTGAAGATCTCATCATTCCCAGATCTCTACAGCTGGAGAAAGAGTCCCAGGCCTCTCTCCATCCCTGGCCACCCTCCCCCCCCAGTTCCAGAACTGTCTCCGATTTATTTAATGAACATATCTACCACATGGATGTCTTCGAGGTACTTCAAACACAGCAACCTGAAATGTAACTGGTCATTAGCCTTATCTAAAGCTGTCACCATCCAATTAGACTGTAGGAAACGGAACACAAGCATAGGCACAGGAAGGCTTTCCTCTTATGGTGACAGGTAAGGGTTGGGAGAGTACCTTCCTCAGCTTCATATATAAAGTCAGAGAATCTATGGTTCTGAACACCACTAACATGACAGAATATTTCCTCTACAACCACTCTAAGGACCAAAATCCTTTAGGTCTGCTCTGAGGAACTAAGAAGGTAAGAGAAAGCCTCACCACCCAGTTACTTGGGTCCTTACCTCATCGGATGGCCTCAGAACTGCTCATTTATGCAAACCGAAGTAACAGAAACCTTAAAATGTGACTCCTGCCAGTCTTTGAAGCCAGAATAATCTTTATGGTATGCGTAGCTCACTTCTCCTTTGGGCCTCCCGCTTCTAAACTCAGCAATGTCTACCATATATAATATCCCCCTCTGAATTCCAATGTACAGTCTCCTAATTGAAATTGCTTCACCTTGCTGGGAAGGCTGCCCCACATTCCTATCCCAAAAGATTTTCACCCCTTTTTCTCTCCTGTAATCTATCCTCAACATGGCCACAAGACTGGCCATTTGGCTGCTCTGTGCCTTCCAACCTGTCAACCATTAATAGCCCTCCTTACCCTGCCCCTAAGTTCTAATGACATCCACGTACTCGACATCCAGAAACAGAACTTACGGGTTCTACCATCTCTGGATCTTTTTGTTCCAGCTGTCCTCTCAGTTTGGATGCCAAGAACCTTTCAAATACCTATGCCCCTCCTTTTCAAAGTTCCAGCTCAGACACTCAGACTTCTAAGAAATTGCAGCAGACTCTCTCTTCATTCAACCCTATCTCTAGAGCCTGAATACTCCCTCAGCCCTTTAGCACACCTGTGCATATGTCAATCTTCCGAACTAGAAACTTTAGGTCAAGAAAGTGCGAGTCAACTTTGTAATGCTCAGAGCACAAATGGTACACTCAGCACATAGAGAGCAGTATATTAATATGGGAAAACACTAGACATGGAGTCACAGAACTGGTTCAAGCCACAACTCAGTCACTTAGGTGGGAGTAGTGATTTCCATCAAGTCACTTAACTTTTGCTTCTCAGTCCCTTCCTCAATAAAATGTAAAATAATAAATCCTTAATTTGAGGATATTCAAAGGAACAAGAGAAAGAATAAGGAAAGTTCTTTGGAAAACCAGTATAATGCAAACAAATATAAGACAGTATCACTAGAATGTTTTAAAACACAATGTGTGTTGATAAAGATGGACTTTTTCTACAAAAGAAATGCTGCTATAAATGATTGAGTACTGGCTACAGAAACTGGATGAGACAAAAACATTAAAGAGGTTTGCTCACTGGTAATACTTGATCTCTTAAGATTATTACATTGTTTTATTATTCTGGAATTTCATACGCTAATCAAAGTATTAAAACTCTATTTTAAAATGCAGTATTTTGTAGCCTTCTGTAACTTCAGGCATTAATTTGGGTAAACAATCATTATATTACACTTATATGCCTAACTGTTCAGTTATACTTTCGACATAAATGTCAATTACGTGAAATAGCTTTTGAAGAAGAATTTGTATCATTTCTTCTTATGATTCAGTTAACAACCTACTTTCTCACTGACCAATGTAAATGAGCTTGTAAATTTCAAGTTTCAATTTCAAGAGGGGTCTCTTCAATGCCAGCCGCCCCAACCCCCAACACACACACACGTTTAACACCATGTCTGCGTTACTTCTGAAAAGCAGAAACCCACTGTGCAGCAGGCGGGGTGAAATATAATGCAGCTTTACACTGCATTATGAAAGCAAGAAAACAGCCAGCTGTGAGTTAGAAATAGAATAAAATTTCGAGTTGCAAACCCGAGGGACCTTCAGGTAACATTGAAAGTATTCCTTAATGATGAAGAGCTGATTTCATTTCAGACCCACTACGAACACTGTAGGATATATTTAACATTTTAATTCTTGGTTTCAAAAAGCAATAAACCTGTTGGTCAGACGGAAGCGTGACGGTCACAGCAGCCCATCTATCAATCAATCCAACATGGCTGGGCTCCACCAGCAGACCCTGACACCAATTAGGAAACTGAAATAGCGAACTGCTGCTACCAGGTTACAGTTTTGCCAATTAGAGCACATCCTGGGTGAGAGCGACCAATGAACACTGGAACCCAGGGTCAGGAAAGAGAGGTGAAAAGCACCTCGTGCGATGTGACATGAAAAAGAAAGATTGCGGGAGGGACAGAGAAAAGAAGCAAGATAGTCTGAAATCAAACAGTACATTTTATTGTTCACTTGTCAAAGACATGCAGGCACTAAGACAAAGCAAAAGCAAGGCGCTTCCCTTGGTCTCTATCCTGGAAGGAACTGCTTATTGGCCAGCGCAACTTGGAGCCCGTCACTGTGGTACGTGAGCACTGAACCTGCCATCTCCAACTGTTCCCTTTTAGTCAGGATTCATAAGTTAAGCCAGCTCATGCAGGGTCTGAACGTCAAAGACAGACCGCTGATAGACACATATCAAAGTGCTGGAAGGACAATATTTCAGATCAGGCTCATTATTGGCACACAAACCTTTTCTGCTAAAATTTCTCTTTTTTACGTCCTACAAAATTTTAAGGACCTCCTTTCAATTTTTCCACCTGAGTTTCTCTTCCAAGCCACAGCTTACAGCCCTGGCCTACCAAAATGTCATAAAATCTAAGGACCTCAAAATCTTCCCCCTTGAGTCCTTTCATCTAGTCACTGTTTCCCGCCTCAGAATACCTTCTCTTAATTCCATTTAATCTTCTGGCTTTGAGGGACTCCCAGCTGATCCTTTCTGCTCTGTGTCAGCTGAAAAAGCAAAAGGCAAAAGCAAGGCGGACACAAAAACCTTCCAGAGTGTGGAAGTTTGGGACAATAGCTGTCATTTTCAGCATCAGATAGAAACCTAGGTCTGGATCACTTTCATAAATGTGAAGTAGATTCTGGCCTGAGTCAGATGAAAATGATAGACAAAAATTTCCTAAACGTTAAAAGGAACTGTTATTTTTCAAATGCAAAAGTGCTATTATTCATTTATCAACTGAGTCACAGTTGTTACAACCTATTTTCCACAGGATCTGATGTCAGGCTCATTGTGGTGACCCAAATTCAACTCTGGTGGCTCTCTGTTCTGCTGCCATCAGCTTTGTAAGAATGAGATGCAGCAATTCTAATGGTATACACTCAGCCTGCTCTCCACATACACACCAGCAGAAGGAGGGTGTATTTCAATGATGGACATGGAAAGCATTAGTCAGAACTTATCATAAGTAGCTTCTAAATTGTTCTAGGGCCCTAAAAACATAAAAGATATTTTCCTCTAGAGAGGAGGTTGTTAACCATGGCTGCCAGTTGGAATCACCTGGAAGCTTTGAAAAATGCTGCATCCTAGGTCCTACCCTGCAGAAATGTTGATTTCATTGGTTTAGAGTGATATCTGAGAATCCCAAGATTACTTTTTTTTTAAAGCCCCTGTCTGATTTGGTCCGTATCTGGATCTGCTGCTCTTTCCCTCAAAAGACACCAGAGATCAAAACACCAAAACACAGCACAGCTAAGCCAACGATCACAAGTATTTCAAAGGTTTATTACACACACAGGCATGGACATGGGCAAGGGGGCCACAGGCAAAAGGGCTCTCACCCAAAAAGTGGGTGCAAGGAGACAAACAAGGCCAGGTGCTAGCTATACACATACAGAACTGCAGCACACCAGTGGGATTTCTGACTAATGCTGGGTGAGCACTAACTTCAGGTGGTCCATTCCGGTTGCAGGGAGGGAGGTATCAAAACGGCAGGACAGGGTACATTGCCCAGCCTTGCTGGGAGTAGCAGAAGTGAGTAAAGTGGCAGCATTTGACAATTTCCATCCTAGTAGATGCTTCAAGGTGTGACAAAATGTCATTTTGCTGAGAGTGACTTCTCCTGTCCAACTCTATTTCTCTAGAGTAGCCAAGTAAAGAACCACTACTCTAGCAGTACTTCTCAAACTTTAATGTACATATTCACCCAGGGATCTTGTTAAAATGCAGATTCTGCCTCAGTAGGTCCGAGCTGGGTCAGACAGTCTACACTTCCAACAAGTTTCCAAGCGGTATCAATGCTGCTGTTCCACGGACTGCACTGGCCCTGTGCTTCAGAACAGTCTCCCCTTGAGTTACAGGCCTCTCACAAATGAAAATCCCATGATGGCCTTTGGCTTACACATTCTGAGTCATTTTGGAGGATCTGCAGGCACTGGCGAAACTAACAACACTGAGAATGGGGCCCAGATAAGTGGAGAAATACTACAGTCATCTTACACCATATTATTGCTCCTCAAATATTTACTGCATTTGTTAAATAAGGGGATATATGTACATATATCCACTTATTTTCCAACTGTCTTCCCACTAGAATGGATACTCAAAGCAGCAGCATGTGTGTCAAGCTCCCCATTGTAGCCCTAAAGCCTTCCAGTACAGCACAGGCACTCAAATTCGCTGGCTCAAGGAGGAACTGGATGAGAGGACATGGGCACCACATGTCATGTTGGTGCCTGGTTATCCCAGTCTGTGCTACCAGTTGTTCTAGGCAAAGACAAGTGGGGCAACAACCTTAGTCTTGCCTTCTGGCCAATACTCAGGTAGGTCTGCCTGGCAAAGGGTGCAAGATGATAAAGACAAGAGACTATCCTGCATCTTCTCAATTCAATTTTTTTTTAAAGGATTTATTTATTTGAGAGAGAGAGAGCATAAGCAGGGGCAGAGCAGAAGGAGAGGGAGAGAGAATCCTCAAGCAGACTCCCTGACCCAAGCCAGGGAGCCAGCCACTCAACCAACTGAGCCATCCAAGGCCCCTCTTCTCAATTCTTTTTAAAGCACACTGGGTATACTGTGTCCAGCACAAGAGGAGACAAAATGGAAGAGGTATAACTGGAGAGAGACCATTTTTTCTACTTAGGTTTCCTTCAATTGCTATAATGAACTTGCCTGGCATGGAAGAACTTCAGAAAGAAAGGGAGGCAGCCTCTGGAAAGTATAACCTGAGTATAACCCTGAATCTCAACTCCATGGGACCCTCAAAGGACCATAATGAAATGGCAAAGGAGGAACTCTGAGCCTCAGGAAAGGTATTAATCCATCCTCAGAATTCAATCACTCACAAATGCCTACCAGCAAAACTATTTAAGGTCTCACAAAATTAGAAAACTAACAAAATTAGAAATCCAAGTACCTGAGGCAGCATATAAGCAAGTGTAAAACCAGTGAAACACAGATTGCACTGACTAGTGTGGACCCCACAAGGCCAACACTGATTCTCGATGATTTTCAAATTGTAGCTTGCTACCTATTAGTAGACTGTGAAATTGTTTTATTGGGTTAGAACCCACTGTTTTCAAAAATGGAAACAGAATAAAATAGAAAATACGAGGGCGGAAAATACAATGTAGTAGTATTTCTTGAATGAGGTATTATTTACTGATGTCTGTATGCACTGCGTCATAATTTAAAATGTATTATCGTAGGTCACGATTTTAAAAATGTAAAAATACCCATCTATACCCAGGAGGACCATATTTCATATAGTGTCACAACTAAATAAGAAACGTTCACCAACTAAGAGGGCACATTTATGCTAGAGACGGCATGGCAGAGTAGCTCAAAGCATGGGTCTGGAGCCAAACTGATCGCCTAGTGAAGAAGGTTAAATTACTTAACTTCTCTAAGCCTCAGTTATTCCAGTCATAGGAATACTAATACTACCACCTCATGCTATAACAATCAAATAAGACATATCTGGAGTTCCTGGCACAGAGCCTGGCAGAAGCAAGTGCTTGATAAAATACCATGCATTATTATCACTGCTTAAATGCAAGCCTGATAGGTTTCTTCTATGTTATTTCAGTGGTAAAATACTACAGAACAGGGGTTAAGGTAACTCATGTGAGCAAGACTGTGACTGCTACCTAGGTAAAAACTGAGGAACTTATCTAATTCTGGAAAAACCTATCTGGAATAAAGAGCTTGCCGTTGCAAAAGGGCAAGACGGAAGAGTCATGAACTCACAGAAATGCCACGAAGTTAAGACGCAGTGAAGAAAGAGAGCACGGGTCAATAAAGGCACAAATGAAATTCTCCCACCAGGACACGTGAATCTTGCTCTTCTTTTAAACTGCCACCAGTAGTCCTGACCCTGGCCCACAAAAGTCCAAAGGACCTTAAGCTGGCCCTGTTTCCCAGTCTCCTTCAAACAGTGAGGAACCACATGCGGTGTTCTTAAGAACCAATTATTAATTAGAAGCCCTGGAAAGCCGGACGGTGCTTGTTATTATTAAACCCAATATCAAAAAGGGATGTGGATAATTACTATATTGGCTTCTCCAACTGGTCTTGACGAAACATGCTGAAGTTATTCTCGACACAAGTGTCACCACTGGTAAAGAGCTCGATTTGCTGGCATCTCATCAATGGTACACTCGAAACTGCGATTGCTTGCTGTTAAACTAACAGTTTATATTAGGCTAAACACAGTTTGGTAGCCATTGTCAAGAAAATTGGAGTTGCTCAGGCATGGCAGCAGTTACTGATGTTATTTGTTTGGAAGCCTTGTGATTTAGTGAATCACTAGCAATTGTTAAGCAAGTAATTAAACTATAAAGCCAAGACCTGTGATTTTCAGTCTTTTCAAAGCAATAATCATCAAAATTCCAAGTACCATTTAACTGATTCCCTTCTAAACACGCTGGCAACGTTTATGTTGTCATTCATCCAGTCGTACAGTTTATAAAAACTAGATTATGGCCTTTATAGAAATTATATGCTGCTCGACTCTTTGCTAAACATCAGAGGTTTAAAGGAAAAATTCACAAAAATTATTTAATGAGAACTGGACATAAGAAGTTTTGGATTTGCTCACACATATGGCTATCTTAGGCTTAATCATAATTCAAAAGTCCTATTTTTAGGATTGAAATACTAAAATAACCAGACTATTGTTCTTATAACCTTTTCCAAACATAAGAATGCATTATATAAATTTCACAATTTCTCTAAGTGCCTTTAAAATTACAAGCAATTTAGCCTATGATTCATGTACCATACTGACTGTATGCAATTTTTTTTTTTTTACTCCACATCTCAATTATATCTTAATATTATGGGGGCTGAAATGCATTAAATAAATCATATTTCACAGACTCCTGGTAAAGTAATAATACTTACATGCATTTTAGAAGAAATTGGCCTGCATTATAAATGTATTCATAATGTCATTACCTGCCTTTCCACGCTAACTGAAATATTAGGCAGCAGTGCCTACCTATTTCAAGCCACTGATGAGAGCTTTTAGCAAACCTTATGCTTATTCTGTGGCTGGCAATCAGCTCCGTTAGTTAATATAATCCAGTGTTTACAAACAGCAATTTATCCAATATATAAAGCAGCTCTTGTAATTAGTGAAACATTGTTACTGATTAAGATTTAATCTGGTGGCTAGTATTTCTGCACTGTACTACATAAAGAGACTGGCTGATGTTTAATCAGTCAAAGGACATTGCCTTTTCAAAGGACCTTATTACTAAAGTGTTTTTTACTTACAAAGCATACTGCCATTAAGAAAATTAATTCATTAAAAATCTATATTACTTAAAAATAATACACCAGTGGTGTTATAAAATTGTAAGGAAAAAAAATCCTAGCAAATACCTTCAATAATTTAAGAAAACGTATAGTATTTTAGAGACCTGCCAACACAACTCTTCTCTATCCAACTGTTAAATATTAAATAATTGTGGCTTTGGTCTACATCCCTGCCTAACAACTTACATGGCACCTCTATGTACATTATCTCTGATGATGTTCCCAATCATTCTATGAAGTAAGTATCGTCACTATTAATCATCTACATTTAACAGATGGAAATACTGAGGCTCATGGATATTACATGACTTGCCCACGGACATAAAGCTAATAATGACAGGGATTCACACTCTTTCCTCCATGCTACATTGCAGACTTGGTACATCTATTTCCAGAGCCTGAGTAAACAATCTGAGTAACCCATCAAGAAGAGACAGAAATACAGACTATAGAAGGTACACAATTTGGAAATGGGCTGTTTCAAAAGGTCGTTTGGAATTTGGTTTGCGGAGATCAATGCATTAAGTCCCAAACCAGCCTAGACAAGTCCTTATTTAGTCTATATTTTTGAACTATGTTAACATAAACATTTTGTGATCCTAGGTAACCTAATCACTCTTTATACCATCGTCTCAAAGGAAACATGCATGTCAAATGGAAACAGGAATGCCAGAAAGCTGTCCCCACAGGCCACAGTCCAGAGCAGCAGGGCTCCTCCACCGTCTTCTCACACATGCATTTCCCATGAGTCCCCCAACCTCCACCATCAGTAAAGGACTAGGAAAGGAGAATGCTCTCCAGGAGAAAGTTTAGATCTCTGAGCCAGGGGTAGAAGAAGGCAAGAGGGTCCCAAAGGGGAGCTGGAGCTGTGAGGACCACACAGCCACTGTTCCCACAAGGCATGGGGTGCAGTGAACATGAGTGTGTGAGAGTCGGGGGTTGTGGGGAGCTGCAGGAAGGCAGGTAGCAGCAGGCTATCCCTGGACAGATCCATTCTGGATCTCTCATAAAAGCAACCAAGTATTTGCTACAATGGTGGAGGGAATACAATAATCAAACATACCAGCCCTTAATGAGATGAGTACTCACAGGAAGACGGCTTTACATGGTTTCAAATACTGAGAACTGTCAGTCACTAGCTTAAACACTGAAGAGTCCTTTGAACAAATAGGAAGGTTTGCAGAGGAGGAATGAAGAGGGTATACTCAAGCATCAAAGCCAAGAATCTAGGGGGAAAAAACCCTTGAAATCTCGTAATAAATTAAAAAAAAAAAAAAAAGCCTGTAAGACGTATAGGAAAAAATGAGTGTGTGGTACTCCCATTTATATTAATTGTCATCATAATTTCTTCTGTGGTTCAAATTGATTAATTCAAATTTCTTTTCCCCAGAGCCCATCTACCAATAAATAGTCCCTATGGACATGTTCTCTTTTGAGGAAAACTATTAAACACACAGCTCCATAAATGTATCACATGGGAAATCACCTCCTCTAAGGAGCTAGGTATCTAAAAGGTGTGAGTGATAGGAGGCAAAAACATACTACATTTGTCACTCCCACTAGCATTATTAGTGCTAATGAGAAAGTACATGAACAAGAACACACACCTCTTAATTTGAATGTGTTACAAATAGAGACTAGATTAGTCACAGCTACTGGGATTACACGTTAGCACGGAATGCTGAAAACCTGCGCGAGGCGATGCTTACGGTGGTTTTGCAGCACAATGTCAGCTATTTAATTATGGTTTTCAAAGCATTTAACACCTCTTGGCACACAGAAGCTGGATGTGTGTGTGCCTGTGTGTTATTCAGACAGTTCAGGATTTCAGGTATAACTCAATTACCTGGTGTCCCTGGGAAATAAAGTGCTCCGTGTAAGTGCATTTTCTATAAAACGGAGGCCTGTATCTTCGTGCATCCTAAACCCCTGATTAAATCTGTGGCCATCTGTAAAGGAGATCTTTCCTCAGTCTTTCATCGCCCTGTCTCTTCACAGGCAATGGGACAGAAAGTAGTGAAGTGCTTCTGAATGTTTTTGTTTTGTTTTATGGATGAATCAAGGCCATCATTAGGAATATTCATCACCGAAGTACTTTAATACAGTTCCTACTTCTTACATTTTGTCTCTTCCTTCAACGTCAGGCTTTTAGCAGTCATTTCTCCCAGGATCACTGTGATGGCTTCTAATTTACAGACTCCATTATTCACTCCAGTCTTGGAGTTTGCTGCATCTTCCACGGACTGGTGGGGGAAATAACTGAATGTGTTAAGAAATATATTCAAGCCTCTCTGTCTGGCGGCAGCCATCAGCTCACAGGGAAGCCAAGATGGGCACTTAGAAGTACACCCAGGAGCTGTAGAGGAAGAAGCAGTCTGATGTAATGTGTTTTCTTCCCGGGGTGCACTGTGGGCAGTACTGACAGCTGTCTGCACTACACAGCCCAGCCCTGCCCAACCTGGCCCGATAAAGCACACAGACTGGGGTACAAAGCCAAGCAAGGTTATGTCCTACGTCAGATTCACGTGCGACATGGTGGCCGTAAACACCCAGTTCCTAAGGGTGCGACCTATGGCAAACGTGTCCATCCTGGGGTTAACCGACTGAAGGCTTAGGGTGACTTCAGCTGGTTTTTCTTCCTATACGTCAACAGCCTTCAGTCTGTTGCAGAGGAGTGAGCTGGATGCCACCGTGGGGCTCTGAGGGTCCTGAATTCTTACTGGATTGGCAAAGATTCCACGTACAAATTCTTTGAGGTCATCCTCATTGATCCGATCCATAAAGCTACCGAAGAAATCCTGAAGCCCAGTGGATCACCAAACCAGTCCACCAGCACAGGGAGATATGACAGCTGACACATGCAGGCCACAAGAGCCATGCCCTTGGAAAGGTTCCCAAGTTCTACCACATTATTTAACGGTGGTTCTCGCCATGCAGAATGGAGACAATGCAATAATAGTCTCCAGCTTCACCGTTACTGCTAATAAAAGTAATGTTTGTAAAATTCTTACCTAATAAACAATTTAGGTTAAAAAAAAAAAAGAAAGAAAGAAATACATTGAATAAGTATCAATAACGCTAGGACCGGGGGCATAAGGAGAAGAGAACATGGTTTTATTATTTTTATTAACACTCAGAAATGGAAAGAGAAAGGTATTGTTGCATTTACCCTGTCTGTTTCCATTTTTAGAAGAAGATAGCAGACTCCACACCCAAGATCCAAGTTCCAACACAACCAAAGAAGCCAATTCCTCAACGGCCAACATCCTCTCAGAATAATTTAAAGCTGATGCTTCCCAATCACACATTTTTAGGCACACCTATTTTCATCCATTCTTACGTGATTCCTCCTGCTAAAGGCATTATGATCTGTGTGTTCAAATGAACGAAAAGATTATGGTAGAGTAGCAATTCGTTGAATTCTGTCCTCAAATCTGTGACTATATCCAACATAAGAAGTAGCTGACGTCACTACTTAACAACAATAGCCCTTAGATTCATAGTCATCCTTGAAGACCATCATTAAAAGAAGGCACCAATTTCTTACAACTTCATGGCAGGGGTCTAGACGCAGTTACTGCCTAGGCAGCCACATCTATGCTCCACTCCCGAGGCCACCCTCAGCTATGTTCCACTAAGACTATCCCTGCTGCTCAGCATAACCACACTTCAGCTCTCAACAAACAATGCTTTTCCTTGTCCTCTTCAAAACATCCCCTCTGAGACCGTCAGCCACTCACCGGAACAGCAACTCCCAGACTACAGTTCTTTCTGCAGGCTCTGCTCCCCTACACAGATTTGTAACTTGATTCCATCTCTCCAACCACAGCCTCCTTATTTTCTTTTTATCCTCCTTAACAAACTGAAACCCTCAACTTCCACCTTCACCAGCCAATCGCCCACTTCCTGGGGCTGCTGGGTTCTCTACATTGCTGGAGACCAAAAAAATTAGCAACTCAATCCTGTTCTTAATGCCATCATCTCCCCTGCTTTTCCAGCAAACTGCTGGGATAGATGGGTGGTCAGACAGGGCAGGAATGTAGCCAGGGAGGAAGGAGATGTTTATGAAGAGCACAGGACAAGCTGGGAGAGCACTGGCGCTTGGCTTCCCATGGACAACAGTGGAATCTGTATATAGACCTCCCAATCCTTGTTAACGTTGCCAAACACAACTACAGGAGTAGTCACCTACAAGAATGTAATAGGAGTACAGTGATGACAGTTTACAAAGCACTTTCACACATCTCAGCTCTCTAAATTTCCAGAACAAAACTCTGAAGAACCTATGGTCATCTGAAAGATGAGGAAACAGATTCAGAACGACTGGATCGTGGCACAAATCATATATGTAATGAGCAGGAGAGCTAGGAAGAAAATCACCCTGAGTCATGACTTCCATAAGTGTCTTCTCAGGGTTCCCATAACAATTCTAAGCCTATATTTGTTGACAGGGACCATCCAAGAGGCACAAACTTCTTTCTAATGAGGTCAAGAGACACCTGGAGAGGGGAATGCTCAAAGTGCCACAAGGCAGGAAAAGAGAACACTATTACATTCATTAAAAAAATCCTTAGGGGGCACATGGGTGGCTCAGATGGTTGAGCGTCTGCCTTTGGCTCAGGTCATGATCTCCAGGTCCTGGGATCGAGCCCCCTCTGCCTCTGCCTCTCTCCCTGCTTGGGCCATCTTTGTCTCTCTCTCTCTCAAATAAACAAATAAAATCTTTGAAAAAAAAAAAAAAAGTCCTTACAGTGACTAGTTTATCATCCTTGATATAGATGAGAACAAGGTTTGAAATAAATTATTTATGATGTATAACAGTTTAATGGAGTATAAAATAGAGTCTCTTTTTTACAGTTAGTAAAAGTTGTGGGGTTCTTAATGTTGCCATATCCAGACTGAGCCTGTATCCTACTCATCCAGACTTTTGACAGAAGCATCAATTTTCTAAATTGTTCTCTAACAACTACAAGTTAAGAAAGAAAATCACTCTCAGTGCTAATAATTGCAATTCTCTGAAGATACTAAAGAACCCACTGTAATTTCACATCACTGAATCCTGTGGCTTTATACATCAGAAGAGTTTTCAGACAGTTTCTCCTGTGTGTTTTTAATATTAAAAGAAGATATCTATATGAAGTACACTGAAGAGCTAAAAATGATATGATGGGATCTAGACTGGTATTACAGACTTGAAAGTGCTGTATGACAACATCCATAAACATGAAGAGAGAAAAATATATCACACAAATGTCCTCTGAAAAAGCAAACAAGTATTCCTCTTTGTTCATAATGAAAATAGGAAGAGTTAGCTAAATGAAGTTCACCTTAAATAACAAACTGATGTTATTTATTAAAAGCACAATTGACATTACATGTGCTGTCTACCACCAGGCATCTGATTGGCTGTAAGGGTCACAAAACATCCAGCCATGCAAGGGTAATAAACGGTTTAGTGGCAAATAGAGAGAAGAGACTCTGGCAAACAATGAGAAGAAAAGAGAAAGAAGAATAGAGAAAAAAAAGCATGAACAGATCCTTTAAAGAATAAATTACCAGGTATTTAAAGTAACATTAGGAGCACAAAAATTTCTATTTACATATACATTGCAAATACTGCATAAAGGTATTTCAATGCACAAATAACCAAGGGTCTTGATTATTATGAAAATACTTAATAAAAAGAGACTAATGTTCATCATGAAGAATAGATGAATCATATCAGTAAAGAAATTTTAAAAATTAATGGTCATGACCAGGGAATGGCCTTGATAAACTTTTTTTAAGGTGTAAATCTACAGTAATATAAATAATGTGGTATTGGTTCAAGAATTGGCAAATATAGCAAATGAACACAATTCAAGACCAGACATAGCCTTAACTCTACATTAGAAACTGGTCTAAAATAACCAAGATATCTCTAAGGAGAATGGATACATTATTTCTTTTAAAAATTGATACTGGCAAAACTGTCTAGAAAAACCTCATGTGATACCATATTCCAAAATAAATACAAGAGTGAATTAAAATTTCATTGTAAAAAATTGAAAGCATAAAACAAAATTAAATCTTACATGCAGACACACCGTTCTAAGCATATGCTTACTATAAAAAGAAA
This sequence comes from Ursus americanus, assembly GCF_024610735.1. Taxonomy (NCBI): domain Eukaryota; kingdom Metazoa; phylum Chordata; class Mammalia; order Carnivora; family Ursidae; genus Ursus; species Ursus americanus. The sequence goes on along the minus strand of NC_142129.1, from coordinate 19,704,965 downwards.
AGACGGACAAATTTAACTATATAAAAATTGAAAAAGGGGCGCCTGGGTGGCAAAGCAGTTAAGCGTCTGCCTTCGGCTCAGGGCGTGATCCCGGCGTTATGGGATCGAGCCCCACATCAGGCTCCTCCGCTATGAGCCTGCTTCTTCCTCTCCCACTCCCCCTGCTTCTGTTCCCTCTCTCCCTGGCTGTCTCTATCTCTGTCAAATAAAAATAAATAAATAAATCTTTTTTAAAAAATTGAAAAAAAAAATTTCAAGGCAATACTGGAAAATGAAAAAAGGTTATGAATGGGCAATTGAAATTAGCAGTGTGTGTGTGTAAACAAAAACTTTCCAAAATACCCTTTCACTCAACAAATTTGCTTCTAGAAATTTACCAAAAAACAGAAAACACATCACAGACATCTGCAAAGATTTAGCCCAAGGGTATATTCTTCTCCCTAGCTTTGTTGATAAAATTTTTAAAAATGGAAACAACACAGACATCCAAAAATAAGGAACTGGTCAAATATCCAAACTATATATCCATGAAAAGATAACCACAGAAAAGTAATAATGCAGAAAAAATATGCAATGTATTTCTGCATTAAAGATTTTATTTTTTTTAAAGCTTTTCCTTTTCTTTTTCTTTAAAGATTGTATTGATCTATTTGAGACAGAGAGAGCACAAGAGTGGGGAGAGGCAGAGGGAGAAGGAAAAGCAGACTCCCCGCTGAGCAGGGAGCCTGACGTGGGACTCGATCCCAGGACCCTGAGATCACGACCTGAGCTGAAGGCAGACACTTAACTGGCTGAGCCACCCAGGTGCCCCTAAAGAAGATTTTAAAACAGTAATACAGTATCAGCCCAAACCTGTACCTTCCTCCCCACCTACACACTCCTCAAAAGTGTGTATATACCTGTGTATATGTATGTCTGTATATACAACAGTAAAACACAGGAATCATACATAAAATATTAACAGTAGTCAACAGGAGTGGTGGGATTAGGGATGTTTTGTTTTTTCAATACCACCAGTACAAATTTTTCTATAATAAACATTTGGTTTTCTTTTATTTTAATATAATCATCTGTATGTTACATAATTGTCTTCCAAAATAGAAGCCTACCCTAAACTCTCTTTGTTGCTCTCACTCCTTATCAGTACACAAAGAACTTCTTCATTGGCTTTATAGGCAGTTACTGTAACTGAATTCTCTAGGGTTATAAAATTTGTCAGTTGATTTTCCTGGTTTTCCAGGTACACGGGCTGCAAATAAGGGAAATTTTACTTTCTCCTTTCCTCTAATTTTTTCTCTTATAAAACAGTACTGGTTAGTACCTCCAAGACACCCTGTGATGCTCTTGACGTTAATGGGAATGATTCTTTTAAATCACCATTTAGAATCATGATGGCTTCTTGAATTTTTGTGTATTTTTTAATCAACCTTTAAAAAGGCTCATCTTAAGATGGTGTTGCCTAAAACTGAAAGGGTTAATTAAATATACACAAAAATGTAAAAATAACCTTAAATAATACTTTTCAAATAAGGCATGGTATTCCAGAACACTATTTTTTGTGGCAAAGGAATGTAACACAATAGATAAAATTTCTTTGATATTGTGGGTATCTTGAGATGCCTCGTGGTAGCTCAGTCAGTTCAGTGCCTGACTCTTGGTTTTGGCTCAGGTCATGATCTCAGGGTCCTGGGATTGAGCCCCCAGCCCTATCAGCCTCCACACTCAGTGAGGATTCATTCTCTCTCTCTTTCTCACTCTCTCTCATTCTCCCCCTCTGCCCCTCCCCCCGTTTGCATTCAAATGCAAGCACAAGCTCTCTGTAAATAAATCTTTAAAAAAATGTATTTTGTGTGTATTTATACACACACATACACATCTGGCTCTACACACACACACACACACACACACACACCCCGATGGGGCTGTCAAGCATAGAAATGAATTCCTATATTTTACTAAAAGTTAAAATAGTGCATGCGACTGCATGACCTCAAACTTCTTCTCCTTAAAAGTGATATAAATGAAGCAAGAAAAGGGAAAACCAAAAGAAAACATGCAAGAGCAAGCTGAAAAGATAATGTTAACACGACGAGTAAGCAATCGTTCGAGTAATACCCATTAAAACAAATTCAACTTGCATTAATAAAATTTGCTTTAAAAGAACTTCTAAAAAGAAAATTAAGCTAGGTAGATAAATATTGAAGATCCACTAAAATGTAGACCACCGACAGTGGGCACACAGAAAGCGTTCATAAGATTTTCTGAATTAAAGTAATCGAAACCACAGTCTATATTACAAAACACTAGTTAGCAACTGTACTAATAAACACTGGAGATTCTATGATGCATAATCTTCAGAGGGCAGACTTACAAGTCACATAAACATTTTTATGGAAAATGATAAATGGAATCATCTGTATGCACCCATTGTCCAAACAGCCATATGAATTATAAAATGGATAAAAGTAGATATTACATCCAACATTAAAAAGTTAAGCTGATGGGGCGCCTGGGTGGCACAGTGGTTAAGCGTCTGCCTTCGGCTCAGGGCGTGATCCCGGTGTTATGGGATCGAGCCCCACATCAGGCTCCTCCGCTATGAGCCTGCTTCTTCCTCTCCCACTCCCCCTGCTTGTGTTCCCTCTCTCGCTGGCTATCTCTATCTCCGTCGAATAAATAAATAAAATCTTTAAAAAAAAAAAAAAGTTAAGCTGATGCTTACTATATTTGGTCTTGATAAAGATATGTTCAGTTAACATAGGAGAATAATTTAACTAAAAACTTTAGTTGGCCTTTTTTGGGAAAGAAAACAATGAGAAATTCAAGAGTATCTCAATACTTTGCAGTGTATCCAATTTGGTCAAAATAAGTACCAAACAGGGCCTGAACAGGATAGGCACTCAATAAATATTTTTTGAACAAAAATCAATCCATTTCAGTCCCTTAATTGGAACATCAATTAGAACTCTTCTTGTGACCTTGCTCAATTTGGCTGAGAAGCTAAGCTGAGCTGAAATTGGACTTCCATGTCATTTGAGGAGTCATTCAATTGGGAATGGCAAATGCTAAATTTATTGTTACAAGTCACTCAAAGTTAACTCCAGGAATTTCTATCCAAAAATGACTGATCCCATTTTCCAATTTTTTATAATAATTTTTTTTATATTATATTAGTCACTATACAGTACATCCCTAGTTTTTGAAGTAATAGATCATTTTCAATTTTATAAATATTCAGGCAGAGTAAAAATTCGTATGTATCAAGCTAAGGTCTACAGTGATAGGATTCTATTTTAAGCACAAACTTGCATCTCTATTACTGAGCTTATAGCCTGACACATACGATATTTTATCAAATGAATGGATGAAGGAATTAATGAACAAATTAATAATATAATCTGTTCAGATGTCTTTAATGAGAAGAAATGTCTACATTGTATAGTTTTTGCTTTTTAATGTTCAAATCCACAATAACCTTTATACCATCTTAAAACATTTGCCAAGCCACTAAATTTTATCAGGTTTCTCTTCTACAAAAAAATGTACATGAATCAACATTCTTTTTACTAAACAAGCATAACTTTTACTCATTCTCAAGACATGAGCTAATGAGTATTTATTTACAAGACAGACCACTCTGTCAAAATACTAGAAAATCTAATGAAGATTGTTGCTTTTTATGTAAAACTAATGTTTTAAAGCAAGTTGACAAAAAATAACTTTCTTATATGTATGGCTCTAATCACTACAATTAGTGCTTAAATTTATTATGTAGTATCATAGTTGAAGGCATAATTTTATTAATCAAAAATTAAGTGAAACAAACCATGTAGCACAAATCACCAGAAACAAAAGATACTTTATCTCAATATCTAAGCACACCTATTTGGCTTTTGTACTAATTTATTTTCCTTCCTGCCTGCTTTCCAAAGCAAATTCAATAACATCTTCACTTTATTTTACAATTTTACACAAGAAATTGAGGGAAAGAAAAAAATGAATAAAAAAAAAAAAAAACCTCTGATGGCAAAGAGTTTCTAAAATTACAACCTTAAAAAATTGAGATACCACTTAAACTCCAAAGAAATATGAAAATGAGAACCACAGATTTTTTCTAAGTTTAAATAAAAACCATTAAGTTTTATGTTTAGTAAGATACAGAAAGACTCAAATGTTTAGTGTAATTGCTGAACACCTCTATTTATTTATGTATTTATTTATTTGAGCGCACACGTGCACCCACGCATGTGAGGGGTGGTGGCACAGAGTGGGTGGTGGGGACACTCAAGGTAGAGCCTGATGCAGGGCTCAATCTCATGAACCTGAGATCATGATCTGAGACAAAATCAAGAGTCGGACGCTTAACTGACTGAGCCACCCAGGTGCCCCATCTCAATTTATCTTTGAAAGTTCTACTTTCCAAGCAAAGTAAATTGATAGTGCACCAAGTGTATCATTTATCTGATGGTGTTATAATAATATCACTGCATTTGATAATATGGAACTACATGATGATTATGTTTAAGATAAGCACAAAACGCTGGCTGCCAATTTCTAAGTATTAAACTCTAAAAGAAAAAAATCTATCAGGTACCCAATTTATATAATTAAACATTGAGTAAAGTTTGATTTCCTCCTGCGTGTGTCAGTTTAATTACTATATTTCAAATACGATATACAGATTATCAGTAAAAACTCCAAAAGGACTATTATCATAAAATAAAAAATGACAATGATCCCACAGGCAGCCACAAACACAGCCACTAGGAAAAAGACACAGGGACAAATACAAAAATAAGTGAATAAATAAATATATGACTTTTGTGATGTTATTATCAAATAATGAACCTAGTTTTTTTTTTAAACAAATATAAACATCAGACTGAGAGTTTCTATTTTGGAACTTCATTTTTAGCCTTCCAAAAACTCAAGAAAACTGGTCTCATTACTTCATAGTCACTCCCTGTCGCTAATTGAAAATGTTATTACAGATCCATCACCCAACAGCCTTGATTCTAAATGGCTTCAGCCTGCTCCCAAAATATCAAATCTATTCTCAGCTGATGAAGATTTATCACCTTGGAGGATAGTCAAAGGGATGTGCTTTTAAAGGCAATTGAAAGAGGGAAAAAAGGAAGGAGAGAAAGAAGAGGGGGAAAAAAGGGAGGGGGGAGAAAGAGAAGGGGAAGGAAGAGACCGTGAGCAAGGACAGCTCCAACAGAATCAATAAGACAGCTTCGGGGAGGCTCCTGTAGATGGAAGAACACTTACTGTGTGATTTTAGTTGATGTTTAAACAATTCGTACCACTCATAGTTCTGCAGCCATGAACTGGTGACAGTGGAGGCTATACTGTGCCTACATGATCAACAATGATACCAAATTCAAGAAGAAAAATGTTCTATGGGAAATCAGCCACTAATGCTCAAATAACATATGTCTACTCAACATAATATATAAATGGCGATTTTAGTTTAAGATTTTCTTCCTCCACTGCACAACTGACAATTGACTTTCTCACAGCTAAAACTTTAAAATGGCAAAACAAATTTTGAAGACATTCTCTGCAATTAAAAACGGCTGCTTAGATGCTGAGAGAGAATTTTTCAAGGATAATCTTGCTTTTCACTTTTCTGTTCAAAGATTCAAATGCAAGAGAAATGTGTTGAAATCAAGTAATTAGAATTCCATTTGGTCCATCACCCCTTTTCAAAGATTCTAGATTTTACTGACAACTTTTTATCACCATAATATCTAGGAAAATAATAGTATTTGGTGTTTTCAAATGAATATATGTAATCAAAAAGTCAATATGATTTATAATCGCAAAGGAGTTGTCAAAAAATGTTAAATACCTAAATACTTTTTAAATTGGCTTCGCATCAGAAAGCTCAAATATCAGTTTTGAAGACCGCGTAATTTTGGCAGATTGATAACTCCTCATAATACCCATCTCACCCTTACCCATGATAAGGCCTCTGATGTTCAGCAGGGCTCATGATCAAGGGCCGGGGGGGGCAGGGGACAGGGGCATTTTTTGCTTCCTTTGATGTTAGGTGGGGACCAGTAAGTAAGTTCTGACCAGGAGAATGTGAAGGGAAGTAGTATATGTACCCTTCAGGATTCATCCCAGTATATCCTAGAGAAGGGATATATCCCTACTTCCCCTCTTCCCCTGACACTGTCCCGTTTATGGAACAAAAACGTGAAAATAAGCTTCCTTAGACCCTACGGATGAAGACTAACCATAAACATATATTAATATAAAGTTTAAAACTACAAGTTCCATCTTTTAATAAGCCTATATTTATTTGCCTAAGTAGCATAACAGTAATTGTTACAGAATGCAAAAATACAGGGGCACCTGGGTGGCACAGCGTCTGGTTAAGCGTCTGCCTTCGGCTCAGGGCGTGATCCCGGCGTTATGGGATCGAGCCCCACATCAGGCTCCTCTGCTATGAGCCTGCTTCTTCCTCTCCCACTCCCCCTGCTTCTGTTCCCTCTCTCGCTGGCTGTCTCTACCTCTGTCAAATAAATAAAATCTTAAAAAAAAAAAAAAAAAAACTTAAAAAAAAAAAGAATGCAAAAATACATGTGATATCCTCTAGACATAGATAATACCTTTTTCCAATGCAGTCAAATGATTTTAAATTCTAAGTAGTCTCAAAAAAAAAAATCTAGAACAATGAATAAATGACCTCAAAGAGTATCTATATTTCAAATAAATTTTTAAAAATGACTTAAAACCTTTGAAAATCAAATTATTTGATTCCAAAGCACCAAGAAAATGATACCGAAACAACACAGTCTCTCTAAATAGGTGCAACATTTTAATATCAGTGAGGCTACAAAAATCACCCCAGAGGAGCAGAGAAGAATCACAACATTCAATAAAAGGAGTTAAAAGACAGAGACAAGTTAGAAGCCCTGGCCCTTCCACTGTCAGCTGTATACGCTCGGCCATCTACGCATTCCTCCTGGAGAATCTCAATTTTTGCCTTGAGAAATGGGGCAATATGTGCCCAGTCTACTTCACAGTGCTGTTGTAAACATTAAGTATGGAAAAAATACATATAAATATACCCAAAAAGAGAAGATCCTTTGCAAATATAAGGAACTATTATTCAAACAGCTATGTATACATGCTAAAGTACACACTGGCTTTCATTTATAAAAAAGTAAAGGGAGTCATTTGTTTTTTTAAAAATATGTCATTGTAAATGCATTTATATTTAAAAATCTAATAAAGATCTCCTCTCACCTGCACTTGACATTTCAGGAAAAAGATGGCTTAATTTGCTTCTCTGAAGATTTCCCCCTCACAACTAAATAAATAACAAGGCTAATATTTACCAGTATTATGTGAAAATGACACACAACCGACAAAACATTTCTCATCTCTTAAGATGAGAAAAACGTTGATTCCATGATGGATCATAAAATGGAGTATGAAAGACAACCGAGGGACAGTCCAAACACAGAGCAGAAGGCCTATGGTGGGATTCAGGGTGCTAAGAAACCCTACAATTTTTTAAATTAAGATTTTTATTTAAAAATTTGTTTTCTTAATTAACTATTTTAGAATGCCTGAAAAAATAATCCCAGATAGTACATTAAATGCCGTCAATTGTGTTACACTGTATAATATGTTGCTATGTGGTTTCTCAATTTTATCAAAATTAAATCTGAGAGAATGAAAACCATTTGTCTACATTTAAAATTCCTCATCTCTACAACTCAATATTTTTCCTTGATGCATTCTAAATGCCCTAGTAGAAATTATTTTGAAAAGAAACCATTAAAGGTATGCTAATGACTCTGAATTGTGACAGATGCTGTGGAAACAGGCCTGTTGGCTGAGGCACAGCACCATTAACTATCTATCATAAAGTACTCTGGACTTGCTCATTTATTACTGCTGCGTTGCTCAAGGGGGGAGAAAAACAGCAAGAGTTTCTCCTTCTGAGGCAAAAATCATAAGCCACTCACTTATTCTAATGTCATGATCCCCACTGTTTGTCTGCATGATAATTAGGAAAATCAGAAGTAGTGAAATATTGCTTTAACAACGTGATTGGAATTAAACTATTAAAAAGCCCAAGGAGAAAGTTCCATGTGCTTACTGACTGGTGAGTCTCCAACACGAGACACCCACTTGCAGGCAAAACATGTCCTATTTCCTAGGAATGAATCAAGGAGTGGAATTCCAAGCCTCACAGGGAGGCATGGGGGAAAGAAGGGAAGAATTCAGAAAGAGGAATGGAAACACATTATTACTCTGAGACTCTTCTGTCTACGCCCTGTTAAGAATATTTGTTGATCACCCACATTCAGAAGAAACACTGATCCAGCCACTGTGGGAATCAAGAAGCAGACCACTGGGTTTTTACGAAGGGACTGTATGCACACTAGCTCAGTGGATCCTACCGCGGAGGCTCTAAAGAAAGTATCACTCTGCTTTTGGAAGAGAGGAAAGTGAAGCTCAGCTGCAAGTGAGGGGACAGACTCAAGACCTCAAGATCATTTAGCTGAACCCAGAAGTCAGGTCTTCTGTCTCTAAGGCCAGTGCTCTTTCCTTAAAGACCAAGTAAGAAGGAAGTGAGGGAGGGACAAGTGGTAGGAAGGGCAGGGATAGTTTCTTTAAATCTTTACAAAAATATGAAGAATATGCTGCATGACATGTTTAATATAGATGTTATAGCCACATTGCATGGAAGAAGCCTAAAAATATATCTGGGTGTGCAGGCCTCAGCACACCAACGCACAGCCTTGCCAGGCTTACACAAGAGCCGTTCTGACCATGGGACCCCCAGGCGCCAACAAGAGGAGGAGGAGGCCTTGTTTCTCTCACCTCCAACAGTTGTTCACAATGAGGGCTGGCCATTTAAAATCCTATGTTTTAGGGGCGCCTGGGTGGCACAGCGGTTAAGCGTCTGCCTTCGGCTCAGGGCGTGATCCTGGCGTTCTGGGATCGAGCCCCACATCAGGCTCCTCTGCTAGGAGCCTGTTTCTTCCTCTCCCACTCCCCCTGCTTGTGTTCCCTCTCTCGCTGGCTGTCTCTATCTCTGTCGAATAAATAAATAAAATCTTAAAATAAATAAATAAATAAATAAATAAATAAATAAATAAATAAATATCCTATGTTTTAAAAATGCACTTGCCCAGGTCCCACCCTGCAAATCCCAGTCCACTGGGGCATTTATGGTTTTTTTTACTAGCTTGACAGGGGACTCTGGTGATCAGCCAGGCTTGGAAAACTTCATCCTAGAATCACAGCACTTCCTTTTGTACCTCCACACACACCTGATAGAGGAAAAAGAGGTCAGCACAAAATTCACAGCTTTAATAGTCAGCTACAGATTTTACAAGAGTAAAGTAAAGGACAGGGGGCGTAGCAAAGAATTAAATGATAAACAATCCTGTCCAGGAAGGTACTATCAAGCCTAAGGGATTTTTAACTACAGAAAGGAAAGCACTCAAGACAACCCAAAATGGATGGATGAAAAGTTCACTTTCAGAGAAAATACAATAAGCCCGTGCCGTATAGTGTTTGCTGAGCATGGGTGTTTGACAAAAGGTGTTATAATACCCTAAGCTCAAAACTTTGTACTAACAATTTGCCAGTGAAGTCCAAATTACACTGCAGTAAAACCAAATGCTCATTACCCGCAAAAAGATCCGAAGTGTCCACCTTTTCATGGGAGTTGGCCCCCCAGGCATTCAAGAATGGTGATAACAAGGGACTTGGCAGTAAAACACCGCACCTTTAGAGACCTTTGAAGTGGTCTCAAGAGGGCTTATCTTACAGCCGTCTATAAAGTAGAAGTCAATGTGTCCATTATTTACTTATTCTAGAACCATGTGGTAATAAATTCAATATTATATTCAACACCTGAGCTCATTATACCAATAGCTACCTACTCTGGCCAGTGAAAAGGACTGTTTAAATGGCAAGTGCTTCACTTCTACGTAAAAGCCCATAAATTAATGTCATCTGGACTCTTCATCAAGGAAATCTATCAGTGACACCTAGTCTATAAAAGAACCTTATAGAATCTTCTATCCTACATAACTTTTAGCAAACTTATGAAGTGATTATAACCTTCGCAGTGCTTTGAGTTTAATTACATTGCCAAGAGGTGTTCAAGTTTAATCAAGACCCTAAAGATATCAATCATAGCATGTAGGAACAGGGCCCTGTCAACTACTAGCCTTAGGAGTAGTGTCCCCTCTCACCTCCAGCTAATTTCCTATGTCCTCTTAGATGAATGTAACCAGGAGCATCACCCATGCTCATAAGTCCACTTAACAGAATAGACCTGTCATTTGGTTGGCCACAGCAGCCCAGAATAGGCCTGAATTGCCGTTATACCAAGATTTGGACTACTGAACAACTCAAAGGAGCATCTTCACAGCTTAGTCTCCCTGGCCCAACTGCCTATTCAGATTTTCTGATAGCAATCCTGGAGGTTCCAACAAGCCCGCTCAACTACTGACAGCTATTGTGGGAACAGGAAAAATTCCATTCAGTCTATATTACGGCTACTCTAAGCATCCTGAGAGCAAGGACCAGGCTCAATCTTCTGCTCCCCCAGCTCCTGACACGGCACCTAGACAGAGGAGGTACACAAAACCTATCAGTTGTGTTGCTATTCAACTGAATGATTTGGGGCATACAACATCATGTTACCTCTGTCATACTACACAGCTCTGGCTACGACCCTAGCGTTTTTGGCTAGCCCGTAGTTTAGGAGAACATACAGGAGACTGCCAGGGTCTAGAGAACCTGTATCTCTGCAGAGACAGGGTCAGGAGTTATTGGGAGGCAATCATCCAGAGACAAATTATTGTGAAATGGTTGAGAGGTGAAAGCAAATGACAATGCCAACATGGTGCCACTTTAGCTCTCACCTGTGCCACGTGATGCATCTCAACATAACAGGGACTCTACCATGCTCGGAGACAAGAGAAGCCCACACCTGCAGGCCCAACAGCATACAGGGTACACCTCCCAACAGTCCTAGATAGTTTATTCCTATATACTTTAAGTGTGATGCAGTTTTTAAAAATGTTTTCAAAAACATTGTCATCTGACCCAATTATCAAAGTTGTTAAAACTCAAACATAAAAGTAAAAATGCCCTGAATAATTACAAAGCACTCTAGGTATAAGGTAGCGCGCGCGCACACACACGCACGCACACACACACACACACACACACACACAAATGATCAAGAGACTGAATTAGAGCATGAAATACTGAGTGAACTATTTTTTATTCCTTTAGGGTTGACTCTTCTCTCTCCCTAATCTGCACCTATATCTGGCATGGTATTAGCATGATATGTACCAATATCCCCTACTAAAATGTAAAGTCCACTAGAAAAGGGATTTCTCTTTTTGCATGTTTTGATATACTCCCAGCATATGAACTACAGTGCCCACCTAGCACGTAGTAGGCTCTCGATAAATAATTCTTGAATGAAGAGAAATTCAAATAAAATACACACACCCACCAACAGATCTACATATGAGGAAAAGAAAAAGTTCGCTCTTGCTCAACCAATGAGCATTGGCTATGACAGGCAAGTTATGTTTTAAATTACAAGAGCTTTATTTTAATTCCACATGAGTACAATAAAATGTCATTCTGATCATGCAATGAAGACTATCAATGATCACTATGCAATGACCATATTTCTGCCTCTCTGTTTCAAGGTAAGAACAGAGAGAAGCCAGTGACATTTACTCACTAACAAAGCTGTCGTAACAGCGGCCTTGCAGATAACTGACAAATGATATAGGCCTGTCCCCCATTATTTAAGAGGGATTCAGGCATAAGGTACCAGTTTCATAGTCTAGGAAGTTATAATATTAATCTTTGCCCAGCTACTTATGTCTCTTAAATGAGGAGGTAAATGCAGAAAAGGTTGCTGAGAAAAATGCCACATATAAAGGAAAGACAGAGGAGGTCATACAAAGATAAACATACAGCCCCATAGCTCTACTGAAGACTGATCTATCCCAAATGCCCTGTGTGTCTGGCTTGTGCAGAAGGGGAGCTGTCCCCACCTCAGTGGAGCTTCTCATCCCAAGCCAGCCCAAATTTGTAGAAAGATCCCTGGCCTTCTTCCTTCTTGTTCTCTGGCCCGCAAACACCACTGAAAGAAGATGAAAATCAGCCCAGAAAGGGAAAATACAGATACAGGTGCTGATCTCACTGCCACTTTATCCTTAAGAGCCCTAGGCCTCCTTCTTCGAAAATAGGAGGAGGTTAGGTAGGGTGATTTCTACAGTCTCTTAAGTTGTAAACAAGAAGTACAGTGCTCATAAAGGATAATTTTGCCTCTATGTGCATCAAGGCCGACTGGCCACTAAGGCAGGGCAAAGGAAGGAGCCAGAGCCCCATACAGCAGGTTCTGGGCAAAACTGTGCAGTGGGCTGCAGCTCGGAATTGAGAAGGCTCTCATATCACAGGGCATGCCTTACAGAGCACACCTCTCTCAACTCCCTATCTCCAGTGCAGTGATGAAGAGGAGAGGCCCGCCTGGCACATGGCACAAGGGTTATTACTAGGAACAGCATCAGGCTACCTGTCAAAAGGCCCCAGGCGATGAATTAATTACTTGGGTGAACTTAGTATTGCGCGTGTAGAAGCCCAGTTTGTTGACAGCCTCAGAAGTTTACAGAGACTTACAAATCAACTAAAAGGCCAAATTACTTCTTTAAAATAAGAATTACATTTGCCAAAAAAAAACAGGCATGTAGGACATGCGGCCAAGACACACTCTTTCTGCAGGCCATCTATGTGGAAACTAGGAAGTTATTCCATAAGCTTTATGGCCCAGAAGTGTGCTGGCACGAGGCTACGACAGCTCTCTGTAAGCACCTTCACAAAAGGCAGGCATCCACCAGCACCAGACAACTAAATGCAGACCCAGGCCCAGGTGGGAAGGACACAGCGTTACATAAATAGAAGACTCAAAAAGAGAAGTAACTCTTTTAAAAGCAATAATTAATGGCTAAAGGGATCTATTTTTTATTACATATATAATAAATACTTATTCGATTCAGAGAATCAGATAAACATAGAAGTGTTTTATATATATATATATATATATATATATATATATATATTTTTTTTTTTTTTAGGAGGGAGAGTAGGGGAGGGGCAGAGGGAGAGAAAGAAAATCTTAAGCAGGCTCCACACCCAGTGCAGAGCCGGACACAGGGCTCCATCTCACAACCCTGAGATCATGACCTCAGCTGAAATCATGAGTCAGACACTTAACTGACTGAGCCACCCAGGCGTCCCAACACAGAAGGGTTTTAAAAAACAGAAAAAGTTAAAAAAAATATATGTAATCCTGTAGCGAGCTGTCTGTGCAGATACACAGATTATAAAGAGCATGCTGATTTTTTACTGTATTAAACATCATATTGTAAACATGCCCCATGATATTAAATAATCTTTTAAAACTTCATTTTAAAGACTTAAAAAAAATTGACACGTTCTTTCTTTAGACATGTTAATATATTCCATCTGTGACAAGCAAGTCTTACTCTGGAGTCACTCAGAATATGTTTTAAACTTTATTATAAGACAACTAACTATTTCTCCCTTATTTCTAAGTTACTGTACTGCAGTCTATAAGGAAAGGCCTCCCAAATCGAAAGTGCCCTGTCCAGTTAGAAACTTTAGGCTTTATAAAATCTCCACAGTGACAAGGTGGCAATCTGACAAACTAATACCTCATCATGACAGCTGGGAGAGGAGGGGGAGTGCCCCTACCTCAAATATCAACTAGCACCCTTTGCCCGGCAACAGATGTGCCTATCAATGGTGGTCTTGCCAAATTAAACACCCCAGCACTTTTCTCCCCTTACTTCTTTTCTTAAAGATTTTATTTATTTATTTATTTGAGAGAGAGAGAGAGCACAAGCGGGGGTAGGGGGGCAGAGGGAGAGGGAGAAGCAGATGCCCCACTGAGCAGGGAGCCCCACGCGCAGCTCGATCCCAGGACCCCGGGATCTTGACCCAAGCCGAAGGCAGACGCTTAACCCACTGAGCCACCCAGGTGCCCCATCCCCCCCCTTACTTCTGTCTTGAGAGGGAGGAATTTCAGGCCAAACAGAGAAGAGGGTAAGGCCATGACAAATCAATGAAGAGTGTATTTCGGAGAGGGACAACCTGGCCATAGCATCAAATCACATCATTACTCCACCTACATGCAGGACAAGCACTAAGCTCCCAATTAAGTTATGCTTGCGTGACAAAAACTTCTTCAACCTCCTGCAATTATATACTGCAAAGCAGAAAAAAAGCTCCCAACACCTTGTATCAAACTGTGGACACCGTAAGAACAGTCCCCAGTGCACAGCTGCCTATTACATGCTTGTGTCCCATTTTTGGTGACATGGGGACAGAAATGTCTTTTCTACAGCTTCTCTATGATGACAGACATTACTAGAAATGCATGGATGGCTTTACAGCTGGCATGGATCAATTTCTAGTTACTTTACAATTATTGATTGGGGAACTCAAACAGACTTTTGCTACTTGCCAGACAAAAAGCTAACCCCACCCCTTTATAAATCTTGAGAAAAAGCCCAAGGAACATGAAAACTGATGTACTCTGGAAACAGAACATGCCAAGACAAGATTATATCCAACTCAAAGCTGAGAATCAAGTAACAAGTGTATCTCCAGAAGAGAGCTTGAGAAACTTGCAGTCTTGGCAAGGCACTCTTACAGCAGCAACCTTTGTTGTAATCGGAATTGACGGGAGGCTTTTTCACTTCAAGTAAAAGATTTCTGTCAGGGTGAACATATTTTAATCCACCACATGCATTTGTACCATGTCATTTACAAGGACAAAACCTGACTACTTCAAGAGCCTGCTTTTGTTGTGTCACTCCACAGGCCCAGTGTACATGTTCCCAAGGCTCATAGAAGGAAAAAAATTATTTTTATATGTATGTGTGTGCGTTCACACACACACATACACATAAAGAGAGGGGAGGGGAGGGCGGGGGAAGCAATATGATAATATACATGCACAGCATATGTACAGCTATACATACATCTTGGAAATGGTGATCTACAAGATGGAGATCCATGGTTAAAATATGCTGCGTACTGAAGGAGGATGTTATTTAGATCTTGTTCTTTTTGATGCCTTCAGGGGTGGAACTCAGAGAATTTTTTATAATATACTGAGTTCTTTGAGGAGTTAAAAAAAAAAAATTGAAGCCATCAATACATTCTCCTGTCACCTGCGCGTAACAGGGAACAATGGGAACATTCTATAGAGATGCCACAGTCCACGCACTGCAAATTTAACATAGCAAGAGGAAGAGGGGTTAAGAAAGAAAAATTATGCCACAAACGGACAAGGTAGTGATACAATGCTCATATTAAAAATTAGCACACGAGGGGCACCTCGGTGGCTCAGCTGGTTAAGCATCTGCCTTGGGCTCAGGTCACGATCCCGGTCCTGGAATGGAGCCCCACCTTCGGCTCCGTGCTCGACAGGGAGTCTGCTTCTCCCTCTCCCTCTGCCCCCCCTTGCTGTTCCTGCTCCTCTCTCCCCCCTCTCTCAAATAAAATAAAGTCTTCAAAAAAAAAATTAGCACACAATTTTTAGTAAATTGAAGAAATAAGTGGGAAATGAATGGTAAATAAAGCAAGCATTTAAAAAGATGAATCTTTTTTTGGACTTAGGAGTAGCAAAAGGGTTTAGTCCACTGTAATATAGAAATATATGGCATTTAATAGTCATTTTGTAAAGATATAAAGTAAAGCAATTCTGTCTTTTAATTTGATTGTATTTATATTTTAATTGATATCAATTCAAGTTTATTTTGCTAACAAAGGCCTGGGTTTTTATTCTAAGTCAATAAGCATATATTAGCAGAAAGATCCCATCCTCTTACACCCAAGAAAAGGACCCCTCTCATTTTGACCCTTTCAATACAGTGACTGCTAACAGCCATTTATACCTGTGCCTGTGACTAAACCACTTCTAATCAGAGTAAGTTTTCAATAACAAAAATCCAATTTAACCAAGAAAATAGAAGCTTTCAACTTTAACTATTTTCCTTTTTTTAAAATGGGGTTTTTTTAATAACTAAAGAAAATTAAAATAGATGTGACTCTTGGAATTGGTAACCTATTCATAAAGCAAAATTACTTTATGAAAAGTCAATTTGTAAGTATATAGAACTTTGCATTCTCTTAGAACTCCTGTATTTATATATTTATTCATCAAGGTAACAGACTTGAAAGCAAAGTGCATTAATGACCTTGTCTTCATTTTAAACAGACAGAAACAAAGGGCACAAAGAAAAAAAGCAATTTGCCTAAAATTACATGAAGGAGTACCTGGGGAAGAGGACTGAGGAGTGGGGTGAGGCGGGATTGGGGGTGGGGGGAGAAGTCTATTTCAGATAAAATTCTTGTTCCAAAAACTCTGTAGCAAAAGAAGAGTTTGCTAACAGTTTTAATGATACAACTTGGATGCTTGCCACATTTCAAAGACACAGAATCAATACAGGCACCAATGAAAGCATTTAAGTTGTTTTCATTTTGGTTCATGAAAAGAAAACACCCAGAACAATTGAATCTTCACCCATAATACAGAATATTAACCTATAAGTCTGAGTAAAACTCCTCACCTATCATTTTTTGTCCATTCCACTTCCGTCTTTGTAAAACTCTAACAATAACAGCAAGAACTCATAAATTGAAATTAACACAGTATTCATCTTGATTCTATTGTTTGCAAATCATGCTTAAAATGTCTTAAGACCTGACAACTAAGTGCATTATATGATCCTGGAATTTACCCTGCTCCAGGAGGAAAAATTACCGTGAAGATTACTGGAATCTGGATTAAAGATTCAACTACTGCACCAGTGCTAAATTTCCTGATTTTGTCAACTGTACTTGGTTATGTAAGAGACACACACTAATTTTTAAAGGGTTGAAGTATTAAGGGGCAAAATGGTATGATGTCTGCAACCCATGCTACATGGTTCAGAGAAGGGGTGTGTGTGTGTGTGTGTGCGCGCGTGCGCTCCTGCATGTGCACGTGTACACACACAGACAGAACGATAAAGCATGTGTGCTAGATGAATCTGAGCAAGTTCTTTGTCCTTATAACATTTCTGAAAGCTAAAAAATCAAAATAAAAAATTTTAGAAATTAATTTTGAAATTAACATTTCTTATCGTTGTCTGAAAAATACCTTTACCATGTGCAACAAAAATAAAGTATACATGCATACACAAATGTATATCATCTAGCCCTGTTTATACTCAGGTTTTAAATTTACAAAACACCTACAGTAAAAATTAGTTACTATCTCCTTCCTATCCTTCTACCATAGCTGTGAGGAAAGAGCTTATTTTTATGATGTACACTAATTTTTCTGTTACATGAATTAATCTGCTGTCAGTAAGAAATATCCTTGGATGAAATGCAATTGAAAAAATACATTAATGGTTATGTAACTACATCCCCAATTTGTTGCCTTTTTTTTTTAATTTAACAAATTTCCAACACAGTCAGTGACATATTTTTTAAACTATTCAGAGTTTGATTTTGTAAGAAAAACCTGTGGATTATCTTCACTTCAAATTTCTCATAAAATTCAATGAAAAAACAAAACATAAATTGTATCCACTGTAAGAGTAAAGTGGACATTGTGAATATATTACATTTAATCTTAATAATCTACTGCAGCAAGACTATCTCTATTTTCAACAAGAATCCTGCTAGAGAAGCGCCTGGCTGGCTCCGTCGGTTAAGTGCCTGCTTTCGGCTCAGGCCATGATCTCAGAGTCCTGGGATCAAGCCCCATGTCGGGCTCCCTGCTCAGCTGAGAGCCTGTTTCACTCTGCCTACTTGTGCTGTCTGTCAAATAAATAAATAAAATCTTAAAAAAGAAAAAAAAAGAATCTTGCTAGATTAACACATCTTTATTATCCAAAGTAGATAAAGAACTGAATCTTCTTTTACTTCCCCCTGCAAATAGTTTACCTTGCACATAAAAAAAGGAAAGTTTCTGCTGTTATATAATACTGGTGTTCTTCTGAGGGCAAGGAAATGGGTAATTGCTACAAACCAGGTCCTTTTGAATGTATATCAATCACCCCTCCCAAAACACAAAAGATCATAACAAACTTTTTCTAATAAGTACACTCCAAAATGACTTTATAAAAGTACCCAGTAACATTTCATTTAACCAGTATCCTTTGCAACATGGAAATTCACAGGTGAGAAAATTTTTGAAATTCTGAAATTTACAACCTGACATGCCAAAACTTTTTCAACTCAAAATAATTTAGAAGGAAACTTTAGTTCTAGTATGTATTATTCCATTCCTTGTCCTTAAACAGAGTCTTCTTAATCCCTGCTAGTGTTACAATCACGAATACCTGATTTCATTAAGCAATACCACACACAGCCTGCTAGACTGGCTAGGGCTGCCCGCCTCCATGCTCCTTCTCCATGAGTACAGTTTGCCCAACCTGCTATGGCGTTTTTAATTCGTGCACGTGCTCATCGTGGTTTACTTTTTGATACCTTTTTTATTTCTGTCTCCAGTAATTTCTCCTTTGTCCATTTGCCTGCTCTAAAAGTCCCCTTACTCTAATACAGTTGGTACAAAGTACTACAGCTTAAAAACTTAATAATAACAAAATTTGCTAAATTGTGCCCCAAATAAGATCACACAGGCAGTGGGGACCTAATTTGTAGCTTACTCCCTGTGCAACCTTTAAGTTCAGAGTCTCTTTGAACATTTGTTTCATCAGCTCTAACAGGAATGACAGAAGTCCTACCCATTTCAAACAATTATTAACACCAAATAAGACAGGGGACTTAAAAACTCTTGGTTAAATAGAAAGTGCTAAAAACAAGTATCAACTATTTTCGTTGTGACGCTGGTTAGTAACACGCTCGTGAGGAATATGGCACTACATAAAAACGTTATGTGATTCCTTTTGGGTTTGGAGCTATGGTTCCAGGCAAGCAGCTAGCTGTGTTTCTGAGAATCAGACTAAAGAAACTGTAAAAGGATTAATGTTTACTGCCTAAGCAGAAAATGTATATAAGTAGGCCTATAATCTCCAATAAAACTTACCCTGTGACACTGACTGGTGTTCTTTCTTATCAAGAAAATATTAAACACAATCTGGAATTAAATTTACAGTCAGTGTTTTAAACAGGCAGAGGATATTCAAACACGGAGTTAAGTATGGGACTCTGTAGCCATCTGTCATAAGAGATGGAAGAATGGAGAGAAGTTAGCAAGAAAACTCCTCTAAACTTTTAATCTCATCAACAAATTTCTATGACAATGAAGACATCTGATGAGTTTACCACGAGTAATCATAAATTATTGGTGCTGATCATTCCATTACATTTTTTTGAAAATAGCTTGGTGCTGTCTGAGTAAATCATATTCTGCCCGGGGCTATGTAGCTTACCTCGAATTATTTCAGAATCATCTAAAATGACTCATTTTTCTATTAAAATGATGAATGGGCTAAATGAGGTATGTAATAAATACTGCAGGTTTGTAAACAGATTCCTGCTCTCTAGAGAATGAAGGCCTTACTTCATTTGGTAATTCTGCCCCTCAGTATTTTCAGAAGTCATCCTTAAAATATAGTTAGTAAAGTAAAGAGTGGAGAGAGTCACATTGGAACAAAATGTTGAATGTCTTTCTGGTTAAGGGAATAACCCTAGGCTACATGAAAATAAACCCTCCCACCCCCAGAAGCAGGGCACAGTTTAAAACATCAAGAAATTCAGAAAGAACATAACTCAGTCCCACTTAGGAATGATAACTAAGCAATAAAACTGGGGCTACATAAAAGAAATAAGAATAGATATAGAGCTGTTCAAGAATGTCTAACACTGTGAAAAATTTAATGTTCAAAAAACAAAAATGAAGCAGATCTCGTTGCACATGGTATGTCACATAGTAAGTATTACGGCTGTTCAATTTACTGCTGAATTCACTAAGTCACAGGTCCGCCCACAACAGGTTGAAAGCACTTCTCCAAGGCTGTATCAGAACTGCCAGTTGTAAGACTTGCCATGAAGACAAACTGAAAAGATGGCTGGTGAACAAAAGGGAGCACAGGGCCAAGGATGGAACTGGGGTTGTCATTTTGAAATGATCAACATGGATCTTGCTGAAAAATTCTCTGTAAAAGAACAGTAAGACCGATCACTTGGGGCCCTACAGTCTCATTCATAACATAACGTGCAAAACTCTTACTTGGAATTTGTGAGGACTGACAGACTTCATGATACTTATGTGAAACTTTTAACTTGAAGGTTAAAACAAACACAGAGGGCCGTATTTCTTAGCCTCTTCAGTAGGAAATGAGATTATGTTATCAGTTCAATAAAATTCTAAGGCCCTAATGACAGCTCATTTCAGACTAGGCATTGAAGCAAATAAGTTAACGATAAATGCCAGGTCATTATAAAGAGATGGAATTATAACCAACCCTTTGCACCTTAGTTACCTATGGATTTTTACTCAGTGCTCTCCATACCTCACCTTGACACCCATAATGACCCAACTGATGGGACATCAATAAGCTATTTACGGCAGGGCTACCACATAGGACACCACTCGACAAGAGCTGCCCTGAGCCAACCAGTCTACAAGCAACTTGATGCATTCTTTAAGGACATTTCGAATGGAAATATGACAGCACATTCTAAGCAGAGTTGCCCCTCACAGTGGTCTTTTAATCTAACTAGTTGTTGGTAAGAATATCAACAGCATTATACTCAACTGTGCTATTTCTTCTCTAATCACTTTGTCAACAAGGTCACACAGACTGAGAATACTTCCTTGGAAAAAGAGCAACACGAGCAAATTGCCATCACCCATACATTGTGTTCACTGGACGGCCTCGTCATCCCTGACGGTGAGATTTAATCTCCATCATGAGGAGAGCACTCAGCCATTCTCTGCTCCAGGCCCCTCGGTATCTGTTCAGCATGATATCATGCTTCTCTAAGGCTATCTGGTAATATTGAGATCCCAGGTATTTCTGTAAAGCTGGGCAAGAAGGAAGGATGATGACGTACATTTGAGAAATGTGTTCATCTGGTTAAGCTTTCAGTATACAGGCAACACTGAAATCAGTCGTACCCATCCTATTCTTTCTCTGGCCTCTTAACATAATGGCTAAGCTGGCAAATGGGGACAAAACATGCTTTTCCTTTTCCACTGCAGGAGCAAACAAACACACCTGAAGCCACCCCCCTCTTCATGGGATATTTGATTAGTAGTCTCTTCTTCATAGGGCTATGTGCCCTCCCGCTGACAATAATAATACTGCTTTAACACACACAGGAAGTAAGGACCATACATGATAACAAAGAACATAGAAGATAACATCTGAATGCTTTGTCCTGGAAACTTTAACGGCCTGCTGAATCCAAACACACAGGGGGCAAAATGATCCAGTGCATTCTGCTCCCACCAGTCTTGAGGAAAAGAATGAGACTTGTAGATGGATCCCAGGTCCCATTCTTACCAATACCACTGAGGAAAATATCTTATACCTACATGGCTTGGATGCCCCAAACACAAAGTAGAAATTCTACATTTAAATGGTCTTCAAAAGCAAAAGCTCAAAATGATTAACTTCATTTCTGGCATTAAAAGAAAATTCATACACCATGCATGTCAAAACATTTGGGGCTTGGTGTCTTTTGCAAGAAAACCAGTACATGGTTTATACAACCAGAGCGGGCACATTAATGGAGATTATAATCAAAGTACTAAATTGCACCCAAAAAACTGCAAGTTTTTTTTAAGTATATTTAAGTGCCCAATAAAAGAACCCAGGAGATCTGCTGCTACAGGGCAACTGGCTTCACCTGGTTAATTTTAACGACACTGATAGCCCTGAGCAATTGGTCTTACTGTTCTTTTACAGAGAATTTGTGAGCAAGAACCATGCTGATCATTTCAAAATGACAACCCCAATTGCATTCTTTGCCCTTGGCCAGAACCTCACGTATATTTGGGCAGCAGTGGTATTCTTATCTATTTCTTTTAATTTAGTCATTTTCCTCCATACCCCAAATTTCAAAACCTTTCTCTTTTTTACCATGAAATTTCAACTGTCACAGTTTGAAGCACAAACAAAACACAGAACTGAAAGGCACACAGCACAAAATTAATCAATTCTTCTTCTTGATTGCTTCACTGGTGCATTTCAGACAAAGAGGAAACTGGGGATAAAAAGTGACATTTTGGTGAAACAGCCACTTAAATTTAGAAAAACTAAATTTATGCATTCACCTAACCTATTTTTTTTAGCGTTATTTTTTTCTAAACACTATTTGATTTTGCAGATTCAAAGAAATAGGATATAAGTAGAAAAAAAGTTCAAGGTTAAGAATGACCTTCCCGGGGCGCCTGGGTGGCACAGCGGTTAAGTGTCTGCCTTCGGCTCAGGGCGTGATCCCGGCGTTATGGGATCGAGCCCCACATTAGGCTCCTCTGCTATGAGCCTGCTTCTTCCTCTCCCACTCCCCCTGCTTGCGTTCCCTCCCTCGCTGGCTGTCTCTATCTCTGTCGAATAAATAAATTTTTTAAAAATCTTAAAAAAAAAAAAAAAAAAAGAATGACCTTCCCACAAAACCCTACACTTGACAGGAGACTCTTCAAGAAAAAGCAACGAGATGTAGTTCACCTTTGTACCTCCAACAACTAATAGCACCTAGCACATAGTAGGTGTTTAATAAATCTGTGAAGGAGGGGAATGTGGGAAGGGACCAAAATACATAATGATCTAATGATCTCATCTACAGGCAAACAAAATAATTAGTGCAGTGTCTGAGGCCAGAATCTTCCCAATTCTACACTAAAGTCATACTTCACAATATACACTTAAACCAGAATATTTTTAATTGATTGCTACATTTTCTATTTAAAATAAGAGGGTTTCTAATAACAGAAACCTTGTGGCTACCATTGATACTTCTTTCAACCATTCAAATCTAAAATCCTAGTACTATAACCTAAATATCCCTTATATCTCCTTTACATCCCACTAGTACTGTCCTAATTCAAGTACCACTTGTTCTCTCTTGGATTAACGGGAAGGCTGCTAACTTGTCCATTTCCATTCACTTCCTCTTCTATTCTACCCTTCACATCTCACTAGAGTGAGGTATCAAAATGCCCATCCAACCGTTTCATTTCTCCCCTTCAAAACCCATCTATGTATCCAGTCCAGGGTTCTTTGGATTGCACAACCAGAACTCATGATCTTAGCCCCACCAACGTCTTCTGCCTTACCTTTCAACACTCCTTGCCCTGAACTTCCCACTCAGCAATTCCTTATACTGTCCCACTGTCCCACGGGGACCGTGCATCCAAGCTTTCACCTGTAATACTGAAGGCTAGACCACCCCTACTCCTCAACCGTATGTGCAATTCCTGCTCATACCTCAAGGCTCAGCTCAGGCACCACCGCCCTGAGAAATCTTTTCTATTCTTCCCCACTTCCTTTCCCATTTTCAGGGCTTGAATAGATTCAATTCTTCATTTATTCAATCAACAAGTATTAACTGACTAATTCCCCTTTGCTAGGAACTGGTATATACTGGACACTCAAATATGTGTTGAACAAATGAATGCACATATAACAGGGAGTTAAAAGAAAGTCCCTACTTTCCCAAAAGTGAGAATTCTCACAAGAATATAAGTACCATGGCTCTATAACAGAGTTAGCCCTTCTCAACATTATTTTTAATATATCAGTCTCCCACATTATACTGTGAATTTCTTTTCTTCTTTCTTTCTTTGAGAGAGAGAGCAGGGGGAGGGGTGGAAGAAGAGGAAGAGAGAGAATCTCAAGCAGACTCCACACCGAGCGTGGAGCCTGAAGCGGGCTTGATCTCAGGACCATGAGATCATGACCCAAGCTGAAACCAAGAGTCGAACGCTTAACTGACTGTGAATTTCTTAAGGACAAGAGTTTGTCTTTTTCTTTATATATCCTTGGTATCTAGCCCAGTGTTTCTCATACAGTAACCGTTCACTAAAACACTGTCCAATAGGTGAAGGAAACTATTTCACAATTAGATGTATAAATATTTAAGTATTTCCTTAAGTAAATGCAGGTTCTTTTAAAGTTGAGGTTAAAAAAGAAAAAAGAAAATACAACAGTTCTGTGGTGATCACAAAAAATGACTAATGTCAAATCAACAAAATTTAGTAAGACAAAAGAGTAAATCAAAATTTTAATCAGCATTTTAAAAAGAAATTAAATATAATTGCAAAGTTTTAAAAAAGATACAACTCCCTACTCTTTAATTTTTTTAAAATCTAATGACACAGCAAATGTTAGATGTATATGTATGAGATCTTAAAGATTCACAGAATGTCAAGTTGCATGAACTTTACAGGTTGCCTGGTCCTGTCCTTTTATGTAATCTTCATTCTTTATGGAGATGCTTTCCTGTTCCTAAGAAGCATTCCTTTAATGTGAATTTTATTTAGCATTTCCATGCAGGTAAGATTATCAGTGAACTGCCTCTCTCGGATTTCTGGGCAAAATCAGCTGACAAAAATTATCATTCCAGCGAGTGAGAAGTAGGGTGAGGGGCTGCTATAGTCTTCTTAAATCTAGAGCAGCACTAAGCTTCTCCAGCTAAAGCAATTCTTCCTAAGGGGAGAGTCCAATCTGATTCTATTTTAAAACTTCAGCAACAGGGCTCCCATGACTTTGCCCTTCAAAGAGCCTCTGTAAAGCTAGCTGCTACAACTGTGGGAAGAGAAGCCTGGACTCCCGCGCACGGAGAAAGCAATCTAAATGTCAACTGTTAGTGGGCGGCGGAAAATGGGGACTGGGGAGGAGTTAGGTTTATTTCACAACACCAACATCACATCAGTTTTGTTTCTGTTTTCCTCGTTCTCTGGAAAGAGAGCTTTCCAATTCCTGCCAACGTGTGAACCCCAACCTTTACTTCCTTACAGGCTGTGACATTCGGGTTCTAAATAAAGAGGCACAAATCAATGTCTGACCATCACTCAAACAGTCCCACATATTACGGTTAAGAATGGCAGCAATGGCGGCCCAGCCTCACAGCACAAATACGCTGCCGTTCTCAGGGTGACTCTCACATGAATCACTGGTTCTGGGAATGCCCGCTTCCCCAGCTGAGGATCAAGGGACCGAGGGACAAATCCGACTTAAATCGCAGTCCACACTGCACATTTTACAAGGTGGTACCCTGCAGAATCCAGAAACCCGGACTGTACATGGATGGGGGAAGAGAAAGAATGAACTTTTACACCCTCTAAATATTACATGTGCAGGAATGCTCATTTCCTTAGAATTTTTTCTAATCTTTAATTGCGGCAAAATACACATAACATAAAACCTGCCATTTGAACCATTTAGAAGTGAAAAGTTCAAGAAAAGTACATTAACACTGTCATACAAACAATCTCCAGAACTGTTTTCATCTTACAAAACTGAAACTCCAAACCCACTAAAATGTGCTCCATTTCTTCACCCCCCAGCCCAGGGCAACCACTCCTCCATGCTCTGTCTCTATAGATCTGACTCTCTAGATACTTCATCTAAGTGGAATCCTACAGTATTTGTCTTTTTGTGACTAGATTATTTCACTGACCATAACGTCCTCAAGGTTCATCTATGTGGTAGCATGTGTCAGAATTTCCTTCCCTTTAGGGCTGAATAATATTCCTTTGTATTCACAGACCACATTGTGTTTATCCGTTCATTCGCTAGTGGACACGTGGGCTGCTTCCACCTTTGGCTATTGTGAATTATGCTGCTATGAATACGGGCATACAAATATCTCTTTGAGACTCTGCTTTCAAATCTTTTGGATAAATACCCGGAAGTGGGATGGCTGAATCATATGGTAATTCTATTTTTAGTTTTTTGAGAAACCACCATAATGGTTTCCATAGTAGCTGTGCCATTTTACATTCCCACCAGCCACAGCCTTGCCAATATTTGTTACAGTCTGTTTTTCTGATAGTAGCCATCCTAATGATTATGAGGTGGTTCCTTAGTAATTTTTATATTTTCCAAATTTTCTATACTAGCCCCATATTATCTTATTAGAAGAAAATTCAGTGAAAAACATCCAATCATTAAAAGTGATCATACAAACATACATTTATTAATAGAGAAAGATCTTTACCCTATAGTCTAATTTTTTTAATATGCAGGTTACTGTAAGAGTTATATTGAGACTATGTGTACTATCACCTATGTTTAGGGAAATACATATAAACATATTAACATAAATGTTTTATACAGACTTAGTGGAATGTGGAAAGGAATATAAAAATAATAAACCAGAATGTTAATAGTAATTATCTCTAGATAGTGGTAATTTAAGTGATCTTAATATTTTTTCTATTTACTTTCTGATCTTTACCCAACGAATGCCTTCTATAACAAATAGTAACAATACAGAGAATTAACCATGTAAGTTGGGAATCATCAGGTACCTAAATTACTGTGGGCAGCCATGTTTTTTTGGCCATGAACTACCACTCAAATGTCGAAGAACACTCAAGCCAAGACAGATCAACTATAATCCTATTACATAAATTCTACTTTTATTCCCTAAGTGCTATGAGGGCTCTTTTTGGCTAATATTATGGTAAGTGCTAAAATCTGGCAGATACTGTAATTTGCCATCTATATCCTATAACCCCAGAACCAAGAAAGAAGAGACCTTCAAAATAGCCTATCCCTGGATGTTTCTTTTTTGGTCCATCACTTTTGTTCTGGCTTCACTGTCTACCCATTCAGCCTGGACCCTGGATTAATCTTTGGAGAAGAGGATTCACTACACATCAGCATCCTTTTATTTTCTCTAATGGCATGTGACCTCTCCAAGAAAGGACCAAGGGAAAAAATACGAGAGAATACAAATTGACCCTTATCAATTCTTAAACAATTCCCAAATGCCTGCTGAGTTAGGGACATCACCCTCAGTCCTCCATTCAAAGTTCTCCATTATATAGTCTCATTTTACTTCTCCACTGAGTTCCCAACTATGCTCCAATGAACACTAAATGTTCTCAGAAGTTACACGTGGGTTTCTAGAAGGCTGAAGTGGGAGGTAAGCAGTCAGGACCCCAGGCTTCAACCAGAGCAGCCCCACTTTTACTTAACAATGGAAAATCGTTTGGTAAGTTATGATGCACAAAGAAGACAGACGTTTATTCAGCCATTAAAAACTACATTTCAGAAGAACATTAGCTGATACAAGAAAATGTTCATGATGTTAAATGCTATATGCAGCATTGTCCAAATTCTTATGTATTCTCATATATACAAATTCGTACATATTTTAAGTATGTAATAGACCTAGGAATAAACATTTTCGAGAGGAAATACATCCCAGTGTAAATCATGGTTATGTAAGAATGACAGATTTATGGGTGCCTTTTAAATTTTCTCCCCTTTTTTTTTTTAAAAAGATTTTATTTATTTATTCGACAGAGACAGAGACAGCCAGCGAGAGAGGGAACACAAGCAGGGGGAGTGGGAGAGGAAGAAGCAGGCTCATAGCGGAAGAGCCTGATGTGGGGCTCGATCCCATAACGCCGGATCACGCCCTGAGCTGAAGGCAGACGCTTAACCACCATGCCACCCAGGCGCCCCTCTCTCCCTTCTATTAATAATCATTTTTAAACATGTTTATGTAATCTTTGCTTTTAAAATTTTCTTAAATAGTTCTTTAAAAAAAAAAAAAAAAAGGACTCCCTTTAAAAAGATTGTTCCCAAAAGCCTTTGCTCTGCATTTTCCCCTTTTTGAAGCACAGAAAGTGATTGATCAAACCTTACTCACCTTAGCCAGAGACTTCCCAGACTAACATCTGGTGGTTGCACGCAGGGAGAGAAACAAGATAGGCTGCTTGCCCCAAGGTTTCAAATACAATGAAATCAAAATCAAGGGGGGTGGGGAGAGCAAACAAGCAATATCCCTTCAGGCAAAATGCATGTGCCACTGTCTCCCTGTTGATCTTCGCAGCAATAATTCTCAAGCTACCTGCCTTAAAAAATTCTTCACGGTTAATCTCAGCAAATTGTCAACAACTTGTAAAAGGCAAAAACCAAGAAAATCTAAGCAAAGAGAAAGAACATGCGTTTTGTCAACACTAAAAGCTGGCAAGGAGTGCTTAGCTTTTCCCAAACATCAGAGATCTCCTTGTAGACAAGACATTTCTACTAAATCTTTAATACTCACCAGGTGCTTTGCCTTGGCTCGTTCTTCTTCACTTGATATCCTCTCTCGAAGAATAGCTCTGGTTAACTGCTCATTAGCAAAAGCCCTCTCTCTGTCCAGTTCTTTGCCTTGCTTTAGTCTGAAAAGGCAAGAAAGGACTAACTTAGAAAAAATTATTTTATTGATTATTATTTAATGAAATACTTAAATAAAAAGAGAAATAGCCGAAATCACCTTGACCTATAATTTATTAAAAGCGGGTATATTTTCTAGTAAGGCCCCATGCAACCTCTACCCAAGCATTAAAATAGCAGAAATCAAATCCCTGAAAAGTTATTGATGGGACTGCTTAACTAGTTTTGCGAAGTTCTTCTTATGTAAAATTGAAATGTGCCCACCTAAAAATTCCATCCCTAGTGCCTCCGTTTGTCCTCTGGTGATACAAGCAGTAAGTCTAATTAACAAGCCATCTACAAGACAAATATTTGAAAGTAACCATCATCTTCCCCTCAAAATTGACTCATTCAACTGTTTGTTGAATACACACCAGCCTTTGCGTGAGGCACTGATGACACAGTGCTGAACAAGAAGGACAGGTCCCTGTCCTCATGGATCTTATATTACAGCAAGGAACTAAAAACATAATTAAGATGTTTTCCCTCCAGATGAATTACTCCCATTTTCCAATGATCCTCATATGCAAAAATGGCCAGACCTTTGAACAGCAGGGATCCTCACTTCTGGAATGACTCCAATTTGTCCCTTAGTCCCAGACCAAATGTAACACTGCAGACATAGTCTAACAAAATAAGACAGCAGAGCTTCCCCTCCCAAGATCTGTACACAATACTAATTCTATTAATGAAGCATCGGACAGCACTCGGTTTACCAGTAACCTCATCACACAATTACATCATATTAAGTTACAATCCACTAAAACCCCATCATGCGCATGAAAAAGATAAATTACTTTGGCACCGATTTTCACCATAATGCCTGGCACATAAAGGCATTCGGTAATCACTGAATGAGAGTACATTTTCGTCTAATCTTATTGGCAAAGATTTTCTGATTGCCTTTTCTTCTCTTGAGAGAATAGCCCCTCTATACCATCATATCCCCAAAGGTACAAGCAATGCTTTAAAAAGAAAAGGTAAAATTGCTATGTTGGTGTAAGTGAAATTCTGAGTGGAATCTACTTTGTAAGTGGGAATGAGGAGCACCAAATTGAATTCAATACTAAGCTATCAAATTTTAGTTTTAAAAAGATTCTTGAAAAGAACTAAAGAAAATAAAAACTTGTTACTATTTTTAAATTACCACAGCATCCAGATACTCTGAAATTCTCAGAAATCAATCACAACCAAATTTCATTATAATCAATTATAATTAAAAATATAATCGGAGGGGCACCTGGGTGGCTCAGTTGGTTGAGTGTCTGACTCTCAGGTCATGATCTCATGGGTCCTGGGATCGAGCCCTGAGTCGGGCTCCCCAGTCAGCAGGGGTCTGCTTAAAGATTCTCCCCCTCTGCCCCTCCCCACATTCTCTCTCTCTCAAACAAATAAATCTTTAAAAATATATAATCAGAAATCACCTTGTAAAATATATTCCTAAAAATTGAACCTGTGTTTTTATGTCTTGAATGAAGATGAATAACAGAAATACAATAAAACCTACACTTTGAAATTCTCTAATGCAAAAGTAACCTCTAGAAGCTTCTCCTTAAGCAGTTAAGTACAATTACACTTACAGAAACCAAATTCCTCCATATTATTTCACAGTTAAGTTCAGCAGCATCAGTGCTATCAATACAGTAATTCAGTGGACGTGTATAATCATAAAAGATCACTGATAATTAGAAGTCTCGTCACTTCTGTAGAGCAGCAGTGCTAAAAGTATACATAAATCAGCAGCAGCAGCGTCCGCGGGAACCTGTTAGAAATGCAAACACTCGGACACCACCCACATCTACTGAATTAGAAATTGTGGGGGTAGTGCCCCACCAACTGCCTTCTAATAAGCCCTCCAGGTGATTCTAATGCATACTGAAGTAAGAGCCACAGCCCTCAATTACCAAATATACTTCTGCCCACATAAATCCTGGAGATCTATAAAAGAATAACATCAAAAATGAAGTGGTCCACATAAGGATAGTGTGCTGGTAACTGCTGAGGTTACTGTATCAGATTACAAAACGGTGCAGTTAAAGCATTTTACTGGCGTATCACCCGCAAGTAAAAGACATTACCTAGGTTACAAGTCAGGTGGAAACTAAAATAAAATAATAAAAATTACTATCATGCATAGATCACCTACTATATGCCAAGCACTGTGCTGGGGACTTTACATACATATATACAACTATTATAAAAATCACATTATTAATTCATTAACATAAAATGAATTCTATACAACTAGATTTTCTCATATCTACCATATGTGGTATATCATAGCTTAAAGTATTATTTCTCTAATAACTACCTATTTTTTCTAATTTAGTTTACTTGCATATGATATCAATTTTAATTACAAATGGAGTTAAAGGGGGATCAACTCTAAAAGTTTTGGCAAGTTAATGAAAAAGAAGCAAAAACTTGAGCACAAAAGCCTTCAAAGTTATAATAAAAAAAAAAAGATTATCAGTCTGTAATACTTGGTACAGATGCACAAACTTTGGAGTTGGGAGTCCTGGGTCCAAATCAAGTTTCTAGCACATACTAGCTGAGTCAATACATGAGTTAACCTCCCTGGGTCTTGTTATTCTCAGTAAAATGAACTGGTATAATACCTACCTTACAGGGTTCTAGATACACAAAGCACTTAGCATAAAGCACTCAACACTGTTAGGTGAAGCAGTAGTAGTAATAATAGTACCCACTGTGAGGTCAGGAATATGGAAAAAGCAGTAGTTTTCTGTAAAGCAGAAAATCTCCAAGTTCACTAAATACATCATGACTATATACACTGTCGTCTCCATCTTTTTTTTTACAAGTTTTCACCAATAAGAAGTTCTGCTTTATTTTTCTTATCTTCAAGGATCTCCAAAATCAAAAACTGACAACGACCTGCAGCCCTATCCCTTCATATGCTCATTTGTTTCTTTTCCACCTAAATTTTTAGGCAAGTGGGAAAGAAACAAAGGAGCACATGCCTAAATACACACACACACACACACACACACATATACAGATATATATACACACATACACAATACATATATATACACATACACACACAATATATGTATATACACAATATATATATATGTATATCCCATAATATATATATGGGATAGGTAATAAATTTTTTTCATTTATCAGCAACTTAGACGTGCAATCTAATAAATCTGTTTTCTCAGCTTTACAATATGATGGTTGAACTCTATAATTCTAAAGTCCCTTGCAGGTAAAAGTTTTACAAACACCATTCATTAAATACATTATTCTCCACCCCATAAAAACTCTTGAGAAATTTGGTGGCAGAAGATAAATGAAACAAAGGAGTACTATCTCTAAATTTTATCATTTTCACTCAATGGGCACTTATATTTCTCGTCTCATCCTTAGACTTTCCCACTACTTGATAAAAACTATGAACTAGGTAAGAACAAATGGGATTCACAAATTCATTCAATATAACTGGGTGCCAGACATTATTCTGATTACTGAGAACAAAATGGTGAGCACAAGAGACACAGTCCCCATCCTCATGAAGCTTAAACTCTGATGCACTTCTTTTTTTTTTTTTTTTTTAAGTGAGGTTGCTCTGAAACTATATGGATGGGAGCCAATATCTGAACTGAAATCTAAAGGATATTAACTGAGCAACCCAGGGAAGGAGAAAATGTTTTAGAGGAGACATCAGTCAGGTCCAGCGTTACTGAGAAAGGCTTTTCTTTAGAGCTCTGTGTGTGCCTGCTGTTTCAGACCCCAAAGGCTGAGAGACCTAGAGTCACTGAGGGAACATTGTAAACACACATATACACACACAAACACGCACACACAATTATCAATAAAAATTAGTGCAAGGCTTGGAAGGGTTCCTGAAGCTTAAAACTGCCTTTTCAATTTTAGAAAAAAATTTTAGAAAATGTTAGAAGTTTTGCTTCCTTTCATATTATTTTGGAGGGCAGAGTTTCAGATAGATGGTATCGCTAAATGAAGTTTCCTTTCTACTTCAGAAGTAAAAACAAGATGAAAAATTTCTAAACTGTCGTACTCCTATTTTCCCCAAGTCTCTCCTCCACAAAATTCATTTACAGCAATACATTTCTTCTAATTAAGTTTTCCTCTTTCACTGATTCATTTAGATCATTTTCCAAATGCTTTGCAAAGAAAAACGCGTGCATTCTCAGAAGCTCCCAATTCTTCTCAGGGCTTCCTCTCCAGGGCCCTTGCTTTGATTATTCCATTGAGCTATTCTACTCAAAGGCCATCTCTGTAAGGTAGTGACTGTAAGATCATCTCATTTTTCTCTTCTTTGAGCCAAATGAGATGACCCAGCTTTCCCGGGCGAGAGTGCTACTGGCCCAATGGTGGAGTCACACATTAGAGCCGGGTTGTTTTGTAAACACTCCACAAGGCAAGCAAGTGACGTGCTCATTGACAATAGAAAGCAGCACTTTACGTCTTTGAAGGTCCCTATTAGGTGAAAAGGAGGCATGAAATAAAACGGGTTTTTGATTATTAACTCCGGTTTTAAGAATTATCTCAAAATAAAACTAAACAAACCAAGTATCTTGGAGAATACATTCCCTTTTTTTATTTATTGGCATTCCCCACTTATTATTTCAGATCTCCTGGTCTAATATTATTCTACATTAAGCCCCTGATTTAAGTTTCATTTAAATCTCCTTCTTTTAAATACATATCTCTCCTCATTTAAATTCTCTAGAGTTTTAAGCAAAGAAGTAGGAGTTTAGTGTAAACTTTTCTTATTTGCATTAAGTAATTGGATAGCTTGCCTAAGCTTAATGAAACAAATACCAGGCAGCTCTGCCCTTATACCTCCAGCCCTAGCAACTTAGCTGTTTTTCTCAGTATATTCTCAATCAGGTGAGAGATTTAAGATACACCAGCAAAACGAATTTCTAAAAACCAGCCAAATCTCCTATAATGAATATTATTACAACATGTCCTTTTAAATGGAAAAAAAACCTCATATACATTCAGCTTTCATAGATATCTAAAATCTGGTCCTACATGTTTCAGTTTCTGTATAAAAACCAGCCAATATTATTTTATTCCAAAGAACCTAAAGATTTCAAGAAAGTGGGAAGGGCATTTTAAAGATAGCTTTAGCTGCACACATTTTTTATGCAGTCAACCTCATTATCCTCCATGAAGGAGGCATTACTGTCCCCCTTCTTTCACAGGAGAAAGACTGGGATATGCAAAAGCACATGGGAGACATAAAATGACCTGATCTGATTTCCAAAGCTCTGCTTCTTAAACCTCCTGAAGAGTCAAACCCTCTTGGAATTAGATTCCATTTCATTACTCACCTTTGTGGTCATATAAGGACAGTTTGTAAATCTGGTATCGCATATATTTTTTAAAGCTCATTTTTTATTTGTTTCCACTATATCAAGTCAGAGTTTGCCAAAATCAAAATTATTACCAGTCCTTTCCCAAAAGTGGTTGGCTTTCAGGGGCCCGAACCGTTTCTCTGAACCTGGACACTGCTATGTGGCCATTCACAAACACTCAGATTTATCTTCATGGAGGCTGACACATAAGTAATTCTATACAATTCTAGCTAAGAAAATTACTTTATAATTTAATGTATAAGGCCATTATATTACTGAGGAAAGATGACAAGAACCTCAGATAATGGGTGAGAATAAACGGGAAATGAAGATTGTTAGAGATAAAGTGAGTTGATGAAATGATTTATCTACAACTGAACTGTGACCGTTTTACACAGACAATATCTGCAAACTATTGCAATGCACTTGACTCAGAAAGACTGTTTCAAACACTGGAAGAGAAAAATGAGCGACTACAACCTCAAAGGTCATTTCTAATGCTAACGATGAATTTTTTTTTAATGCATCATACTTTGTCAGAACATGCTGAACCAGCATTCAAAATACTGTTTACTATTCATTTTTTAAACAGAAAAGCTGAGCTGGGTAATTCAACAAACTAATTATTAGACTATTAAAAATAATGATGGAACAAGTATACAACTTTTTATTAGTAAGATTTTATGAAAATAAAAGTACACAGCAAGCTGAACACTTCGCTCAAATTATTTCAAGTACTGGAAGGAACGTTTGTGCATTGAGGTTCCAAAATACACACATAAAGATGAAGGTACATTAATATAGCCATGTTACAGTCATATATAATAGTTATGTGTCTATATGTAACATTTATATGTATCTATATGTAATACCTCTCTGTACAACAGATAAAGAGTTAGTATTTAATAATGCTGACTTTTGGGCCAGGCACAGGTCTAGGCGCTTATAAGGTGTAACTCACAACAACCCTATGGAATCGACTATTATATTTTGGATTAGGAAGTGCAGACAGAGAGAAGTTATGCAAAACCAAAACATATGTAAGTTAAATAGCGCCTGGCTCTTGGCAGGCATTCAATAAATATTTCTGAAAGAATGAATACAGAGTATGAGTGTAGTTCAATATTACAGAACATAGGTATTCTTTATATAATGGTAATTTAGCAAATGGCGCTGTCTTGGAAAGTTGAAGGACTGCAATCTAGCAAACCATATAGGAAAACAGTATTATTTAACCAGCATTATGACCTGGCTCTGAATATAACCTAGAGGACATTTATTTTTGTCATCTATGTTTCTATATAAATATCCTTTAAAATGTCATTCAGAATTTAACAATCAAGGTTTCCTTCCTTTGCACAAACATATTTTTTAAAAGTGATTTTAGCTTACATTCAAATTTAGTCATAGTCTGGGCATTTTCCTGCATAGCTTCAAAATGATGCTGGAAGGAAAACAGCCTGTAACTGGAAGCCCACAACTTTTATTGGGGATTACCCAGAGCCATAATCCTAACTGGTTTTCATCCCCCCCACGCTCAGATGATTGTCTCCCATCCCATATCACATATTATTTTGTACCCAGAGTCCCTATTTCAATTCTCACTAGGAAAAAGTTCTACCTGTCCTGGTTTCTGATACCATTTTCTTACCAAATACATTCTCCTACTACAGTGAAAAATACATTTACATTTGAAAAGAATTCTGAATTTTTTTGGAAAAGAATTCTGATTTTATTCTCAAGTTGATGTCACCATATCCGAGACTCATGCACCTCCCTGTCCCTTGGAAATTCACAATTAAACTCCCCCGGAGGAACTGACACGACACCCTGAAGCACCTCTGCCTTCCCTCTCCTAGAAGGACCTACAGCCACTTCTTTATCTGGCTTCAGCTGAATATTTAGAGGCATCTTAAACCAAAATAATCAACTTTTTATTTTAAAGAACACATCAATCGTCACAATAGTCAAACTACAACTGGACAATGGTCAGAGTGGAGAGACAGAGACACTATGAAATTGTGGATATCAGTAGGGCTTGAAAACCAACTGTTCATAGAAGTAGGAGGAAGAAATAACCTTGCATGACCTGTTACTTGTCTAGAAAGCTGTTGTCTAGAAAGTATCTACACCCCTCCCCCCCAACATTCTTTTTGTGGGTGCTGCAGGTGTTTATGTACTAAAATGCTGGAGGAGGACAGCCACGGAGTCAGCTGGAGGAGAAAGGGACGAGGGGACAAATGCAGGCATCCCTGGAGCAAATTCCTCTCATTGGCCCACATGGGACACAGCTTGAGCCAAGGACATGTGACAATGTGAGCCAGCTTCCTCCTAGGACAGAAAACTATGACCTCCCTGGTTCAGTGACCTAAGATACGGGGCGGGGGGGGGGGGGGGCTCGTAAAGAGGACTCAGCTATGAAGAAACGACAGCTTCTCACTATCCTTAAGTATACAAAACATGCATCAAGTCCTTTACAGTGATTTGCATTTATGCTTCTTCTTCATAAAAGACACACCTTGCCAGGACACACTTTTTGAAATTATGTCCTTGTTAAGTTGGTAAGTCTGGGAAAACTTCTGGCCAGAGAGAGAGAGACATTACCATTCCCCAGTCTAAGACTTGCAG
The DNA here is from genome assembly GCF_024610735.1 of Ursus americanus. Classification (NCBI taxonomy): domain Eukaryota; kingdom Metazoa; phylum Chordata; class Mammalia; order Carnivora; family Ursidae; genus Ursus; species Ursus americanus. The sequence continues at coordinate 19,668,532 of NC_142129.1, read as the reverse complement.
AGGAAAAAGAATCAATACTTGTTTTCTATTTCAAAGAACTTTCAAGCTGGAACCAAACTGCAACCTCTCACCCTCCACTGGCATTATGCTTCTGGAATGCACAGATACACACACCACCTAACTCAATCCACCTCTTTTATGAGAGATGCTTTCATGTTAAAGCTTAGCAGATTCCTCCATCAAGCCCAGAGTAAACATTTTTAAGGAAAGAATGATTACACGAAGTCCTTTATTTTTCTTTTTTCAATCAAGTAGTCTTCGAATTTCTAACTGTTTTTGCTTCATATACCAAGCTGCTAATTTGATTGATGCATAAAGGTTAATGACAGCTGTTTTTGTAAGCTGTGCTTATCATTATATAATCGTGTTTCTTTATTCTGGTTAGTCCTTATAACCCTGAATTGTACCTTTTCTCATATTTTGTTTGTTTGGTACAGTTTTGCCAACCCATTAATTTTTAACCTTCATTTATTAAGGTTAAAACAGACTACTTTAAGTGTACGTCATACACTGCATAGCTCCTGGGTGGGTGGGTATGTCTGTGTGTTAACACAATCTGGCAGCCTTGATCTTTAAATGGACAATGTGGCCAGCCACAATTATTAAGAGTATAATAATACACTTACCTTTATTTCTTCCATTTTTTATTATGTTTATTATTAATATTACTTTGTTGTTATCTTTTTTTCCCCTTCCTTGTTTTCCCAGTTGTATCAAATTACTACACATTCTCTTCCCCTCTCAAAAAGATCTACAGTGCATTTTTCTGTGCAACTAGTGGTCATTCCTTTCCCCTCACAGACACATTTTCCCCCCTGCTATTGTTTAAAAACACAATTTCTACTATTTTCTCAACCACTACCCTCTGCAAACTCAGTAAGATGAAATCATTTGAATACACTGACTTTTCCCCACAACCCAACTCTTAGCTAAGAGCTCAGTGCTATCAAATTCATACAATTCTTGGACTTTCTCTTCAAGGCTTTCTCTCCAATTTCAGTACCCCTTTATTAGACGTACCCGTCTACCACTCAGGCACACCGTGCAAACACTGCTCCCCACGGGTGCTTCCTCTCCTCTCCACCTTTCCCTACATTGAGATCTGTTGTAATGAATTTGTAATTTGGTTAAGAATTCTCTTTTTAAGTCTTTTCCTAAGACAGTCTACTACATGAGATATTTATCGATGACTCTCAGCTTCACACCCCTCTTCCATCCTCTGCTTTTGTGATGTGGGAGCTGAGAGTCTCTAAACCACACTTCTGCTCTGCAGCTGTGTCCCTCTTAGGCTCTGCCAAAAGAGGGTGCCAGAGGGAGATGGCAAGGCTGGGGAGAGAAAAAAGGCACTCTGCCATTTGCTGTATACACCTTTCAGCATCATGCAGGCCTCACTATCTAATCCAGTTTGCCCACACTTGCAAAATCAACCTCACTGCAGCCACTCCCGAGACGCGAGCCCTCCCTACCGGGATGCTCCTCAAAATCTGAGTCCCGGACACACCGGCCTCTCCTCCAAGCTCAGAGATAGACAGCAGCACCAACAGCCAGGAGGCATCTCCTCCTCTAAGGCTGAGCAGCAGTTGATAGAACCCCTCCTGCAGGTTCAGTGTTTTACCAGCTGCCTCTGCTTCCCACCAGGGCTCCCTCTGGGACACCTGCAAGCCGCACTGTCCAATACAGTCACCAGTAGCCACAGAGATGTAGCTACTGCAAACTGAGACGTGCTGTCAGGATAAAGTCCACACTTGGATTTGTAATACTTGGTATGAAAACAAGAATGTGGTATGTACATTAATAAATTCAATGTTAAAATGATGATATTTTGGATATACTGGGGGAAATAATATATCTTAGAATAATTTTCACCTATGTCTTTGTACTTTTTTTGACCTGACTACTAGACCAATTTTAATTAATAGAAATATAATGTGAGCCATCTATATAAACAGCACTGCCTTAGGGCTCTTTTGTGTTGTGGGGGTTTTCCTGCCTTTTCAGCTCTTAAATACTTCATTAACAATTCTTATATTAAATCCTCTCTGTAAAAGCAACTGATGAGTTTTGTCTCCTCAATGGATTCTGGCTGCTAGCCAGAATAATATTTCGAGAATAATAAATTCTCAAAATCCTCGCGTGCCCATAGGTCCTTTTTTCACCTGACAGGTAAATGAGAGCTCAATACAGAATTTGGGAGTTTCGGCCTTTTTTTCTCAGGAATCCCGACAGTCATTCCACCTTCTAGCTTACAGGTTGGCAGAAGAAAAGCCTAAACCAGACTGATCCCATTTCCTTTATAAACTAGTGGTTCTTTCTGTCAGGAAGCTTATAGGATTTTCTCTTTATCGCTAGAGTTGAAAAATTTTAGCGTCTATGAGTCGGCGTGCATCTGCTCTCATCAACCCTCCTAAACAGAGAGGCCCTTCAACGTGCAGACTCCAGACTGTCTTCAGCTCAGGGAAATGTTTCATACCATCGAATTACCACTGTTCCTCTCTCTCTTCCACTTATCTCCATCTACAAGTTAGTCTCTTTCATCAGTTACAACATGCATGGAGTTATCTTCCCCACCCTTCAATATCTACAAAATCAAGATGCACCTTAAAATCAGTGTATCTTACAGTCAGGTCGCAAGAGTTGCCAATGCCGCAAACATCAAAAGTGCCACTGAAATATTCCAACAGTTCTCCCTGGAAGCACCTTTTCGGAGTGCTCCTTTCATTTGTCTGTCTGGCTGCGGTGTCCAGCATGGGCCTTCTTTTCATCCGCCCACTCACCAGGGCACAGGCCCAGCTGCTGGGCTGTGTTCAGCAGACGTACCTGGTCAATGGTGGGAGACTAGGCAGTCTCTGCCCTCGGGCCCAGTGGTATATGACCAGCTGAGAAGTTTTCAGGCCCCCTGTCAAGGGAACCGAGAGAAAGTCTCACTGTTCCCATCTCTCTCCCAGACATGTTGACAGGGACATGGAAACCATGTTCTCGGAGAAGCATTCAGACAGACCGGGGCCAATTCTGGTGATCCTTGCGTTCTGCCCACACTAGCCACTGGCTCCCACTCATCCATCACATGCTCTTCTAACCAGTGGCAGCTGGGAATGAGACTGAAATTGAAATGGGAGGACAGTGGAGATGCTTTAGATGCTTTCAAGTCTCCAACTCCCTAAAATGCTTTCCACTTTTAACATTTCTCTTGTATTTTTATTCTTTTGTAACACTAAAGGGTTTGTTAAACCATTTTAGGGCAGAGTTAACTGATTAAAAGAACTGGATGAAACAATCCAGGGCACTGTAAATGAATTCTTATGGAAATAATCCCCCATATCGCCTTTTCACTATAAGCTGCATTTTCCTAAAAAGAAACCTTGGGGTGTAACACAGCTCCCCTGTACTATAAACACTATGAAGTCATCATACATATAATATGTATATTTTATATATATTTATATATAATATGTAATATATGCATGGTGAAAACAAACGATTAACACCTACACAACCGAGTAAGAGCAATTTCACATAAGGACAGAACAGCATGGCCCAGTTCTGCAGCTAATAATAATCAAGCATAATTGAAGGACAGGTCTTAGGGAATCAAGGAATAGACAGAATGCCTATATTGCAGAGCACTGCTTTGATTAAATATTGCACAGTAGTAAGTTCAAGATTAAATTCCACGGCAAGCACCTATTCTATAATCCTGGTGAGATGCACAGCCAATTGCCGCAAAGGTCAGCCTGAGAGAAGAGTGACATCCTCTTTGGAAAGCTGAAGAGCCTAATGAAGTTGTATGTGAAACAGAAAGACAACCCCCCCCCCACCCTCCACCAAAGGCGTATATGCTGCAAGACCAATTCTGTTCTCAAAAAACTAATGGAAACCCACTACAACAAAAGGATAAACAGCCTCTTGAGAATCAAATTTTACATCACTGAGCACAGCCACAATTATTATTAGCTAGTTAAACACAGGCCTCAGAAAAGAATATCCATCCACCTCACATGTGAATAAAGATGGCCCTATATTCTTCAACTCAACTGCTCTGTAACCTCAAAAGAAACATCAAGAGCTGAAGGGGCCTTTTCCCTTAGACCAAGCTCATCTTCCCGTTACAAGTCACCTTGGTCTGCACAGCGAGCACAACAGACAACATCAGCACCCACCATGCCCGCTCCACAACGCGTTCTCCCTAGATAACAGCAACCAATTTGCATGCCTCTCTGACACTATTCATCAGCTAACAACTCATTCTTGGGCAGATGTTTTATTTCTAGTATTCCCTACGAAATCATGCGAAAGAAAAAACAAATTCTAGTAAGAACACATTAATCTGAAAACCACACCAAGCAGTATACTGGATTTCATTTAATTTTCACCTTTAAACAGAACATGATAGAGCAGAAAGGTGTATCACAAGAGCCAAAAATGTGAAATTCTTTACCTACTGTCATTCTAGGGTTCATGTTCATTCCCTCACTCGATATTTTCCATCTCTGATTCAAAAGTAAAATCACAGACATACTCTTAAGAAATAAGAATTATTACCATTCAGAATTCACATCAAAGATAACAATGAACGAAACAAATGGAGCCGCCTGAAATGAAAATGCATTAAAAAGTACTTTTTTTTGCAAATTCAATCTGTGGACCCTAATGTAGGAACAAGGAATCAACCTGCAGGAGACAGAGCAGGACATCTAGGCCTTGCTGCTAAGGAGTTTACCAGAACACAATTCCAATTTGCTCTAACAAAAGGCATTCGGACCCATGTGGTCCTTTCACTCTGTAGTCCATTTCATTTGTTATTTTGAGTACGAAAGATTTTTACATACAACTTATGCCATTTAAATGAAAAAATATGCATAATATTCAACTAATAATATTATAATAGCTACCATTTAGGGAGTACCTCCTTGTGCCAGGTATTTTAACAGGTGTTTTATGTACATTATTTCATTTAATCCTCACAAAAATCCCACAGAGTAGGAGTTATTCACCTTTCCGAGCTAAAGAAACCAAAGTGGAGAGAAGTTAAATACATTGCTCAAAATCACGAAAGGACATGGTAAGATTTCTATTCTAGATTTCTGACTCTAAAAACCATATGCTCGTTACTATACTACATGATCTTGATGGTGGGAACCAACACGCTTAAAAACCCCAAAGTAAAATGTCTGGTGCTCCGATTCAATTACATTAACGTACACATCTAGTCTTTCTTCCCTCCCCTGACAAAGCCTTGCATTTTTGTCATTTGGCCATAATGCAACCGCAAAAGCGAACACAGGCAGTGATACTATGTGGCAACAAGTGGCTAACAGATGATCCAGAACGTGCTTCCACTCTTTCTCCTCCCACTCACAGGCGCCCGAGGTTGAGAAATCCTGCTACAGCACTATTCCAAAGGTATAATCTGCATATAAAGTGACATTAAGTGAAGAAGCATAAACTAAAGATTACAGCCACGCTGATGATGACTACAAAAGACCATGTGTAACAGAACACAGAAATTCGAAGAGGCCACTCTTCAGAGCTACCAAGACTGCAAAGGTAATGCGTTAATACGCGGTCCCTCAAATTTAGTCGTTAGAGAGGTGATGATTCTCCCAAGCCCCTTCACTGATCTGCACCACAATTCTAAGTGAGAAAAGCACCTGCAAGGGTGCAGTGAGGAGGGAGTGTGCACATCAGGCTTTTGAGCCGGACCATTGACTCCCGAGCAGCCTATCCAGAAGAAAAACACTGTGGGTGGTGAGCAAAGCAAGGGGAAGGAACTGCGAGATGAACTGCAGTTAAAAACATCCTGGGCACACTGCCTACGTGTTATACAAAAATGTTTAATAACGTAAAAACTTCAAAATGATTAGGTAAACCACATCTACTTATACAAATAAAACTGTACTTCCACGATGTTAACAACCATTTCTAAATTTCAGCTGTATTATTGGCCTGAGGAACTAAGGCTTTTTAATTATGCAATATTAGTCACTGACACAGTGCTCCAATCCCACGCAGCACGAACCATGTTAGCTAAACTAACAAAATGAATAATTTAGCTCTCAGCCAGCAGGAATTCACTAAGCCACCTTCATTATTTACTTCACAATACCCATTTCTATCATTTTTGAAATAACAGCTGTAGGTGTTCAAGATGAGCCCATGGGCTACTTACAAGGTTTCTGATCCAAGTATCACAGGAAAATTAATTCATACCCTGTTCAAAAATATTTAAGTAATCAAGGATGTTTTAAAATCAACCTGCACTCTCTTACCGAGCTCCCTCATTAAATTCTAACCCATTAAATGTCAATAACCCTAACGTATAATATAATCAATGTAATCATACTTCAGATAAAGCTCATAAAATGTGGTATTGCCACTGCACAAAAAACAATGTATCTCATCAACTGAGTATTTTCAGACCTTTTACTACTTGGCTTTTCCTTATTGCACCAGAAAAAGGATTTATTTTCCTTTTTTTTTTTTTTTAAAGAAGGAACAATTTTAGACACAAAAATGCCTCTATCATTTTCCTTCATGGGAAGAATTTTATGGCTTCTCACTGTAACTAACAGGGTTGTGAAAAGCAGCAAGAAACCAGATGCGTTCACAGCAATCCAGAACAAATTTGGTCACAGAGACCATGGCTTGAACTCGATCACTCTCTTACACTCTGCCGAATATCAAAAGTGTCCCAGTTACTCCACAGTTCACAGGAGGCCTATCTAGCTTCGATTCTGCAGTGATGATAGCCTTCATGGAGATTTGAAAAATGGTCCCTGAATTAGATACTTCAGTTTTATAAGCAGCTAGAATTGTACTCATATTCAAGTCCTAGTTAGAATAATTTTGAAGATAAATACTGTCAAGGAAGAAAAATTTCAGGGAGAACTATAAATTTCATTAAGATATATAGCAGATGTTACGTGAAAGATGAAAATTCATTCCATCTGGCTGCTACTGCCATCCATTTTATCTTTACAGTGATTTCCAAATATCCCAACTCAAAATGCTTACATTGTACAAAAATTCAACTGCAACACGTTTGTGGTGCAAACAGTTTGTCATTTTTTTGCTTAGTTCAACATGACTAAGTTTGTTAATATATTTTGACAGACTTGCATAACATCCTAAAATGTTTTGAACAATGCAGTTTAGGCCGCAATGCAATATTAATGAGTGAATAATGTTCTTGAATATAAGGTTTAATATTTAATGATTCAGAGTGCTGCCTGGATTTGATGCAGAAGAAAAATGTGGTTTGGAATCACTGCATTTATCAGGGGACCTGAGAAAAAGACTACGGACTCCAGGCAAACCTTTAACCTAAACTTTGAGCTGGGGTCTCAGGTGTGAAATTGATGCTTCGCCAACTGAATTTCTAGCACTTATCAGTATTCACAACATCACACCGTTTATCAAGTGTCATTCATCAGAATTTTTAAATTACTAGGAGCTCACATGTCTGTGCCAAGAGGTGGAAAAAGGAGGGTTACCGCAAACGTAACATTGGGTAGTCCGCATTCAAATACATTAAGAATCCAATCTGCCAACTGCATCAACATGTCAATTTGACTATTCCTCTTTTTAAAAATGTGTGAAACTATAAAGTATTAATTTCGGATCACATAACTTATCTCCTTATCTTCTAGAAAGGTTAAGTGCCTAATCGAAAGGATCACACAGTGACATTGGTTCAATGTGTCAATGTAATACACACATTATTGGACTTGACTTATTTGCAAACAATCCTATGTGTTAAAACTAAGCATATAAAGAGCAACAAGAACGAAATCGGTGAATACCCAAAACGACAGAACTGTGAAGAAAGGACTGTAAAGTACTAACTGGAATGTTAATATTATTGCGCTTTTAAAATAAAACACTATTCAAAGGATGAAAATAAGACTCAGTTTCCAATATTTATCTGTATTCACAGTTCACAACAGCCATGTCAATAATTACTAAAACATCAGAATTAGAACATCTGAGTTTAAAACTCAACTCTGTCATACTGAATTTATCAATACCACCTCTCTGAGCTGCTTGTTTTTCTCACAAGAAGATGGAAATAGTAGCACCTTATGTCGAATGACCGTTGTAGAATCAAATTAAATTACACTGCTAAGCACTAGGTCATACCCAAAGCATTACACCAATGTGAGTAAACAAAGAAAAATCTATGTAACATTTACTGAGCAACTACAATGAGCCAGGAAGGGCCTGCACAAAACCCTTCACCTGGATTATCACTGTGGTTGTCAGAATAAAAAGTGCAGACAATGGCAACTTCTATGCTGCTTCATTTAGCTTCTAGAAAAAAAACGGAGAAAATAAGCAAAAAATAACAGGAGAATGGAGGGAAAAAGAGACAAAAAGCACAAAGTGGCGTAAATAATTCTAAATACATAAGTGATAATATGTGTAATTTGGACTAAACTTGCTAGTTAAGTCACAGATTGATAGACTAGATTATAAAAATCCACCTACATACTGTTTATAGGAGATACGGCAAAATATTAAAATACAGAAAGACTGAAAATAAAAAGATGGAAAAAATGTAATTAGTGAACATTTACCAAAAGAAAGCTGGTGCAGCTATATTAACAATGACAAAACAGACTAAGTTAAAGAGTGTCATTAGAGATAAAGATGACTACATGATGATAACAAAAGATTCTAACAGGAATAGATATAATGTTCAACCTGTATGCATTTAATAACATAGCCTCAAACTATATAAAGCAAAACTATCAGAAATACAGACAAAACTGATAAATCCATTACCACAGATTTAACACAGCCCTTACAAAAACTAGATGACACAGTATAAAAGAAAAAAAAATAGTAAGACTATAGACTTACACAGAATTGTTATCTAATGTACATGTATAGAACCCTACACCCAACAGTTAGAGAATGCATATTCTTCTCAAGTGTACAATGAACAGTTATATATACTGACCATAAAAAAGCAGCAGAATGAACACATATATATGGATGAAATATTTTCTAACATCTATATTTCCATCAATGTCATTTTTTGATAGTTTACAAAGTATCTTCTCAATTTGGAAAAATGAAAAATTATCAAGTAATAATGCTCTACTATTCAACTTGATATAACATGTTTTAATCATTAAAGTATTTATTGAGCATTTATTATGTGCTTAGAACACTGTACAAAAACAAAAAAAGAACAGTGTATAAAACATTATGTTAAAAAAAAATCAGTGACTCTACCATCAACTACAGTATCATTCCTTCGTTTATATCATAACATTTATCTAATGCTACTAAGCTAATTCTATTCTGTTTTTACCAGATCAGCAATTATATCAACAATTATTTCAAAAGGAGACAAACAGAAACAAAACTGCCTTAAAATGTCTACTGCAGAAAACTTGAAAAGTTGGCCAATGACAGGTAATAGTCTTCATTCACTATAAAATCTTAATTACCACCATAATCAGTGAGAGTCATTTTTCTGTTAAACCATATTAAAAAATTGATGCTACAAATTCAATGAAAATTAATTAATTCCTCCTAAGCACTGGTCCTGATGCTCCTGCAGGTAATGATGGCGTCTCTTTAAGGGAACACAGATTCAGTAATTAGACTTCCCTCAAGTGTGAATAACTGAGACAAAAAGGCAGATAGATATTCACTTGGCACTTTTTATCCACCTTAATCCAAAAATCTATATTAAATTACAGTAGCTTTTATGAATATTCTCTTTTAAAAAGTACTTAAGAGCAGCACAGTATGCTTAGAAAAATGGCAGGAAGAATGCACAAGAAATTGTTAATGATGGTTACCACTCAGGAAAGAGAAGGGGTACCTGGCTGAGTTTTTCTCAATTTCGTGATGTTGCCATTTTTATGCAAATGCACTGTTTAAATAAAATGTTAGCATAACACCGACTAAAAGAAATATAATGAAATTCACAAATATAATTTAAAATTTTCTAAAAGCCACGTTAAAAAGGTAAAAAGACCAAGGTCAAATTAATTGAACAATGTATTTTATTTAGCTGAATACATTCAAAATAATTATTTTCACAAATAATCAATACAATTAAAGAGATATTTTTATAAATTAAAGAGGCGTTTTATATTCTTTTTTTCACACTGAGTCTTTGAAATCTGTATTTTATACGCAGAGAAGAACTCAATTAAGACAAAACACACTTCAAGTACTTAATAATTACTTGTGGCCGTAGGACAACACTGGCGTGCATTAAGTCTCAAAGGTATATCTACGTACAAGTTAGGTATTTTTCTTCCTAGTACTTCAAAGCAATAAGGAGGTGTCCATTAAAACCTCTCTCTCATCAGTTCTCAGCTCATGGCATATTACTGTTTCACTACTCTCTCTAAATAAATTAATTAAATCTTCAAAAAAAACAAAAAGTGAAGGCACCAATACTTAAGAATCAACCATTTAGCATCATTATCAATTTTAACACTTAGATTAACTAAAAGGATTACTTTTTCAAACTAAAAGTTGATTATTTTTCAACCACTTGTTAATCCAGTAAGAAAAAAAAAATGCCCTATCTCATTTCTTCCACTTAGCACTTTTGGAACTAGGTAGGCATGGCATAGCTTGTTCTTCTTGCATTTTCACCAACAAAGAGATTTTCTGCACTCCTTAGAAATCCTGAAGGAAAGAGGAATTAAGAAAGGGCACATACAGAAGACAGCAGGTAGGTTCTTCTCTCTATACAACAATAATTCTCTGAAATGCACGGATAGATGGACAGACAAGACAGACAATCACATGTATGGAACATGTACTATGATTCTGTGCTGTTCTAAGAACTTTACATGGAATGTCCCATTTAGTCCTCGAAGCAGCCCTGAAGATATCCCAATGTGAGTGTTATTACTGTCCTCCATCTTACACAGGAGGAAATTGACCTCTAAAGAAGTAATTTACTATGTGGTCTTTGAACTAGTAACCCATAAAGTTGGAATTCAAACCCAAGCAGTCTGACCCCTGAGGCCACACTCTTAACCATCACACTCTTTGAAGAGACAAAAGTTCTCTGTAAAAAAGAAGCATTTTGTATGGAAAATTTAATGTGTGCCAGGCAATTTATATATATTATCTAATTTAACCTTCATTTTAAAACAAGCTTATGAGGGCGCCGGGGTTGCTCAGTCAGTTCGCGACTGCCTTCGGCTCAGGTCATGATCCCAGGGTCCTAGGATCGAGCCCCGCATAGGGCTCTCCACTCAGCAGCGAGTCTGCTTCTCCCTCTCCTTCTATGATCTGTCTCGCTTTCACTCTCCCTCAAATAAATAAATAAAATCTAAAACAAACAAACAAAAAAAAAAAAAAAAACCAAGCTTATCAGGTAGGTATTCTTACTAACCTAATTTCACAACTAAGGGAACTGAGAAGGTAAATCAGCTACTCCAGATCACAGATTATTAAAAGGCAAGCTAAGGGTCAAATCAGATCTCCATGTGGTAACCTTCAGCCCATCCCTGCCCCTCCCATAATGTAGATGAATTTTAATTACTATAATGGAAGAAATCCATGTAATTAGGCGTTCCTACATCGAAAATAATTTTATTTGTAGTACTTAACAGTTCAAAGAGAGCATTCTTTATACAGAGAGATAACCGGCATGAAGGTAAGTACTACCAAAAAAGACCACTCATTACAAAACTATTAGAGGCTATAACACTGCTTCAATTTCTAATTCACTTTTAGCTTGCTTTAATACAATTAACTCAGAATGGGAGTACTATTTAAATAGGGACACATTTTCAAATTTTTCCTTTTCAAAAATCTACAGAACCCTTATTAAAACTGCTCTTCCATTTAATGTCACACAATAATGATGCCTCCTGAAATCTTCATATACAATACACTCATGTGGGCCGTAAATGTTACAATGATATTAACTTACCATTCATTTAAGTAGAAACTAAACAAGAATAAAAATGAAAATAAGTGACATTATTATACAGGTTCATTACAGATTCCAGGGGGAAATAAAATAGCTTAGTCATTGAAAAATAAAACTCGTATTTGAATTTCTAGGAGATGTTATATATATATATATATTTATATATTTGTTATTTATATGTTTTATATATGTATTTTATGTATATAAATGTATGTACATTAATATATATTTGTGTGTGTGTGTGTGTGTGTGTGTGTGTATAAAAGGGCATGGAAATGGGGTGAAAAGATGTAAGTAACCAATGAGGTCGATTAGGATCTTTGAAAAAAATAAATCCCCAAAGTATTAAAGATCTACGTATTAAAATTAATCAAGATGAACCTCAGAAAGCAGTTTGTCAGGTAAGATAAATGTTTCAAAGACGACGTGCAACACGATTTGTGGAAGACTGCTAGAATTTGTAACTCCCAGTATTGCCAATTCTTAAAAATTTCCTTAAGACCCATGTTTATAGAGCTAAAGAGGTACAGAATTGGCAAACATGCTCTTAAAAGTACCTGGAGACCAGGATGCTTTTAAAAGGCTTCAAATGGTAAATTACCTCTCTGGGTTCAGGTCAGTTTTATGGGAAGATAAGATAAACCATTACTTTTTTAAAGCAAAGTTTAAAATAACAAATACAACTACCAAGCTTTTATTTTTAACTGTGTGAGGCACATAAAACTGGCTAAATATGTCACATGACTCAAAAATGTGATAATTGAAGAAATGATAGTTCTGTCACTGTCCATCATATGTGACAGTGAAAAAGTACTACGTGACTTGAAAGACCAATTTGACTTCCTTCCTTATTGTGACAATGCACTACCATTTATAGTTAGTTGTCAAGTTCAAATTAAACAGTCTTCTGTTTTATACTTGCAGAGGCTCAGAGCTTCAACTCCAGATCTTGCCCATATTAATTTGCCAGCTTCGAGCGGCTACCGTTTGGCTCATTTGTTTTACTACTACCAACATACCTGCTTATTTAAAAATAGACAAATAGGGAAATACGACATCATCTTTACAAATCAATAAATCCTGACCCTGACCCTTTTTTAAACTTTAAGCCATAATCATCGGAAAGTCCTGATAAAACCAAGTTCCATTAGAAAAAGCAACACTTAGGGGCACCTGCGTGGCTCAGTCAGTTAAGCATCTATCTGCCTTCGGCTCTGGCCATGATCCCAGGGTCCTGGGGTTGAGCCCCGTGCACCAGGCTACCTGCTCAGCAGGGGAATCTGCTTCTCCCTCTCCCTCTGCCCCTCCCCTTGCTCATGCTCGCTCTCTCTCTCTCTCTCCCTCTCAAATAAATAAATAAAATCTTAAAAAAAAAAAAAAACAACACTTAAAATTTTAGACCTGAAAGATATCTTAAAGATTAAATGAGAATTTCCTGCTGAGAGAAAAAGATAAAACTATAACTCATCGATTTTTACATGTATGTATCAGTCTATCCCTCTGTTATGGACTCAATTGTGTCTCCTCCAAAATTTGTATTTTGGAGCCCTAACCTCTAGAATCTTAGGAAATGACAGTACTTGGAGACAGGTCCTTTAAAGAGGTACTTGAGGTTAAATGCAGTCATAAATGGGGGGCCCCAATCAATATGACTAGTGTCCTTATAAGAAGAGGAAGACACACCAAGGATGCTCTCGAACTAGGGGGAGAAAAAAAAAACTAGATGAAGACACAGAAGTCAGCCATCAGCAAGCCAGGAATATGGGTCTCAGGAGAAACCTGATCTGACAACACTTTAATTCGGACTTCCAGCCTCCAGAACTATGAAAAAATAAATTTCCATTGTTTCAGCTACCCAGTCTGTGGCATTTTCTTATAGCAGCCATAGCAAACTAATACACCATCTCCTGAGGAAGAATACCAGAGCAGCTTCAGAGTCCTAGAAAATAAGACTGATTGCATTGCAAAAGCAAGCCATGAAAGCAAAAGGAGAGTTTCAGAAACACTAACTTATAAAACTCAGATGGAACCAAGATTTAAAACAGTATCCAGCATAGAGGTCAGGTTAACTTACCTCTTGGTAGAACATGAATTATGATATATGCCCAAAAAGAGAAGGAGAGCAGCAATTTAAACACCAGGATAATTAAGTAGCAGATGAAAATAACATGAGTAAAAAAGCAGGGTGAAGGGGGAACAGTCTCTAGACCTGGGGTAAGAAAGGGAAAAGAGAAAAGAAACTTCTTTAAAACAGCACAACACTTTACAATGAAGAAAACTTTCAAATACAGATACTTTTCGTTCTGGCTCAGTGATCTATGGAGTCTAATCACCACGATACAGCAAACTGAAGAAAGTCTGCTTGGATTCTGCTGGTTAAACGTCTGCATCACATCTCCACTGTCCTATTTGCAGTAAGAAGGGAGTTTATTCAAGAGATGAATAGTTGTAGTAGGAGGAGCTGTGTTAATAATTGTCATTACTTTTATTATTAAAAATAACATTAGAAAAGTTTATAGGGCCAATGCAATGGCAATATATTATTTGATCTCTGTAACAGTAGGAGACAAGTAGGATTTTACTCTTTCGTAATTGTTTCCATGTTCTTAGATATAAGTTAATTCTGTGATTCACCCGCATTCAAACAGTTAATAAGTGGACATGGAAAGACCAGAACCCCTGTCTTCTGATTCACAATTCAAGTGTAAAAACACAAGCGCACGCGCACACACCCGGAAATCTCTTCCATCTCTACAACACCATTTCCGTGTTTATTACATTCACCTGTACACGTGCTGTAAGGGTGTGGTGCTTGCATATCCCAGGCTCCCCCTCACTCCAGGATGAAGCTGAATGTCTGTCTTCCGCATCTGTTATTAGTCCAGAATTAAGAGAAGTTCCAGCAAAATTTACTTACATGTTTTAGAATAAAATAAACACTTAAGAAAATAACTGTGCTAATTACAAATTTAAAATTAGGTAATTGTAGAAAATCAAGACACAAAAAAATAAACAAAAGGGTAAGCAATGCAATTTCTTTAACCCTAGACTTCAGTCGTCCACTTCACTTGCCACAGGTTTTTCATTTCAATCTTCAAATTTATTTGATTTTCCTTTCATTTTTTTGTAGCAAGCAAAAACAAACACTGTGTTATCCTTTAAAAGATGAAAGTATGGCCAAATTCAGCAATAAACAAATATTTATTTAGTACAAACTTTGTGCAGGGCATGGTTTACAAAGCTGGACACATCCTAAAGCTGGTTTACTTCTATTGACACCTGATCTTAGGACACAATCATACACTCGTAGATACAACATGGTGTTGATTACTTAGCCAAATCACATTTAGGCCAGACCTGCCGTAGCAATCTGAGAAATACCAAGTTCACTCCAGGGCTACTAGAGCCCGCCAGCCACATACTGTCTTTCACTACTATGAGTCTACTGTCTCTCATCAGCTGCACGCAGGTCGCAGTGACAGGTTTTTGTATCTAGAGATAGCTAACGAGATTAAAACTGAGTTATAGGGCGCCTGGGTGGCTCAGTCAGTTAAGGGTCTACCTTCAGCTCAGGTCACGATCCCAGGGTCCTAGGATCAAGCGCCGCATCAGGCTCCTGCTCACTGGGAAGCCTGCTTCTCTTTCTCCCTCTGCCCTTCTCCCCATCCCCCCCGCTCGTGCTTGCTCTCTTATCAAATAAATAAATAAAATCTTAAAAAAAAAAAAAAACCCTGAGTAATAGCTTAAACTGAGTTGTTTAGTCTATACTGACTTAACAATAACCCAAACTTATCTGGCAAGTATTTAGCAGGTGCTTAAACTCTCACGGCACCCCTTCAGTATCAGCAAGGCCGACAAAAAGACTACTGCATCCCACTAAGAACCACCCATGTAAAATTAATGAAAATACTAGCCAAATAAGCAGATATGATAAAGTATGATCGTATGGGCATAATGTAACATTGGTTTTACTACTATGTTCCTAAAATTTGCAACAGTGAGACAAAAGCAGGGACTCATTGGTAATAAGTTAACTAGCACAATTTCTTGAAGGTATGTTAGCAATAATATTTTGTATAATTTTTTTCTTAAAGATTTTATTTATTTATTTGAGAGGGAGAGACAGAGATAGAGACAGAGATAACAAGAGAGAGCACAAGCGGGGAGGAGAGGGAGAAGCAGCCTCCCCACTGAACATGGAGCGCCACAGAGGGCTCGATCTCAGGACTCTGGGATCATGACCTGAGCCGAAGGCAGACGTTTAACCGACTAAGCCACCCAGGCGCCCCTATTTTGTATAATTTTTGACCTAGTAATTCCACTTGTAGAAATTTAACCCAAGGAAGTAATACTGGGTAATACTGTAATAAGAAAGGAAATAACACTGGATATGTGTAAATTTAATAACAAGGATATTCAAAGCAGTGTTCACGGTAGTGAAACAGTTTTGAACTATTTATTTGGAAGGCTAAATGTCTAATGGTGAACTACCATGAAATTATCTAATAACAAAACATCCACAATACATTTTAAGAGCAAAAACAAAACAACAGTGACAATATGACACCACGTGTCATATTTTCCCCCATGTGGCTGTGTCTGTGTACCAAAATATTTATAATGGTTTTATATGAGCAGTGGGATTATGGCAATTTTCATTTTTTCTTCATTTTGTTGAGCTACTTTTCTCTAATTTTGGATACAGCGCACATTGGTAATTAGAATAAAACACTTCTTATTACGACCGTGTGCCTTTGACTTTGCTTTTCTCCATAGATCTTCTCAGATATTAGGAAGACAGTATGGGGGAGGGGATGAACACAGGAAAGCAGACCAGGCTGCAAGAAAGAGTCGACTATGGGACAGAGGAAGATAAGCAGACTCCAGAGGAGTTCGGCGACAGGCTGGCTGGTGCTCAGGAGCCAATTCCCCTTATCAAGGCCCCGAGGGGCCACCAGAAGTGGGCCCAGAAGGTGGCCCTGTCATGGCTGCTGCCGCCTCCAGATGAACACAGCATTCAAAGACTCACGGGTAGGGCAATCTCGCAACTCTCTGCACCTCCTCAGGGATCCTGAGCTATATCCCTGCTGAGCTCTCTCCCCATCAGGCTACAATACAGGTCTCCCAATCTTCTGATTCTCTTAGCTTCTTGATTAATTTATTTGCCCTTTCAAAATGTCCTCTAATTCATTACAGCCTTCCTGGAATCGCTGTCTGGCTTCTCAACATGTGATATCAGATGTCCCATAAACAACCAGACTATTATATTAAGACCGTGAATTAGATCCGAGCATCCTATTTCTCCCCAAGCCTATTAACTTGATGTTCTACAGGTTGAATCGCATTTAATTTGCCATTTACAGGATAACCTTTCCAGGTGTAGCTTTCAAGTCCTTCCTGCTGTTCTGGATACCTCTTAATATCTGTATGTTGGGGAAAAATCACCGGAATGAGGTAAGAAAATTAATCCTGTTTTTCTCCTAATGGGAAAAACTGAGGAGATGAGCACACAGTGCCATCAGTTCGAGCCTGGACGACACCCTGAAGAGGACAGCCTTCCTGGCTGAACAATGAGTGGCCGCTCACAGAGAACAGCGACAAATACGTCTGTCTCTGAAATGACAAGATGGAGTGATCAAAAGGGTCAGGTAAGGCAACTTCCTATTCTTCGGCACTCTGCCATTAGTTATACAGTCAAAGATAGCGGTCTTTATGCATAGAATTGTTACCAAATGGTCCCAGAATTGGCAGATTATACTACCTACGTTTGTTCGGGGTTGGGGAGGGGGGTGTGGAATTCAAAATGAGACTTTCCTGTCTTCTGCACACATGCAAAAAAGAAAGAAATTCTTAAAAGGGGTGGTGGCGGGGTGGGCACACTTCTATGACACAGCAAGGCCAGGCATATTTTCAACAAAAGTAAATTAAAAAATCACTTTGCCTCTTTTATAACCTCTCAGTCTTATACTGTAAAAGAATGATATATATTAAATACATAAAGATAACACTAGTCGGCCATGAAAAATGTCTGAGACAAATTTAAATGACCACCATAATAAAGAATTTGATCTTTTCTTTTTTGTATTCTCCCTAGGCTTATGTCAGTAAACTAGAATAAACATGTTATTAAAAGAGAATCAATAGAAGGCTTTAAAATATACAGTACCACAAAAGGTCAAGCCCTGGTATCGATTTTAATATAACATTTTTTGTGCATCTTCCCAAAGGGTTCTTTTCTAATATTGTTCTTCATTTTTCTCTCACTTTGCTCCCTGACTGGTGAATTTGTTGTTCTTGTCTGCAAAAAGCTGTCTAAAGCTGACTTTGCTGAGCGTGTGTCATTCCCGTGACAAGCTGCTGGAAATGAAAAAACAAAAAACAAAAAAGTCAACCAAGGAAAAAAAAAATTGAAGGTAGTGGGAGGATGGATACAAGAAAGCATGAAGTACAAGACAACACTCAAATAGCAAAGCGTACAGGAATGCTGAAACTCAGAACAATCTGCCATGGCGGGCCACCCTGGGCTTTTGTCTCCCCAGGGAGCCTCATGCTGCCACTGACTCCTAGGAGCCAGGAAGGGTGGGGAAAGCAGGGAAGAGATGATCTCTCAGGACTGAACAAAAAAACTCTCCCCCAAACCAGGTAAAGGACACAGATTTTCAAAATACAAATCCATGGGACCCCGGGCTCCTTTTGAAGGAAAATGGGACCACCCTTGACAGGATTCATGGGGACTAATGAGAAGTGCATGGCAGGAGCCGCAGACTTCCTGACTTCCGTCCCAACATTCAAGGCTCACAGACTTAGATAAAACACACTCTGGGTCAGTCATGAAGTATGAAGGTGTGACACAGTATATATTTTACATGTAGTTCAAATTTTGAGTAGGTTTTTCGTTGCCAATAAAAGTAGCCCAAACCATATTCTCATAGTGCCAGTCTTTCACTTTTACACAATGCTGACGAAGCAACAGTCTCAAGACAGGATGGAGAAGTAGATCATTTTTTGCCCAAGTCACCTGAAACCAAAAATGTAGTCCCCATTTCAAAAACCGAGACCCGATTAAGCCTCCTAGACGGCAAGATACGAACCACAGTTGTTTCCTAAGATCCAAAAACTGCTGAAGAGGAAGAGCTGGGAAAGAGGCACGGAAGGAAAGAGAAGGATTCGGATCCTTATGCTGCCTTCTGTCAGTTCCTCAGGCAAGGAACTCAGCCGCTCAGAGCTGGGTTCTGGCCCTAGAACAAATTCGTGGGGGGCAGAGAGACCCT
Source organism: Ursus americanus (assembly GCF_024610735.1). Classification (NCBI taxonomy): domain Eukaryota; kingdom Metazoa; phylum Chordata; class Mammalia; order Carnivora; family Ursidae; genus Ursus; species Ursus americanus. The sequence continues at coordinate 19,649,344 of NC_142129.1, read as the reverse complement.
CCCCATTTGCTCCCAGGAAAGCATTTGGTATGGGGAGCCGCCGAGCCTCAGATCCCAGGGAAACGTGGCGGGCATCGTCCCCCAGGCTGCCACGCACGCTACGGCTGGCCTGGTCAGAAGGCCCCCGGGGAGCGAGAGCTAATGTCCATAAATGCACCAGCACAGCTCCTGGTGAACAGTAGGCAATCATGAAGTGGGAGCTGCTGCTGTCATATAATTCTCCTGCCTCTTCTCCCTTTAGGACAAACTCTATTCTGTTCTAATCTACTCAGCCATACCCATAAAATGTTATTTTAATTTGGTAATGCACTCTTGTTGACACTTCCCTCGTGACAATGAGTTCTGCCCTCACAGACCTTTATACTCCAGCGGAAGAGACAGTCAATCAACAGCCAAAGTGCTACGAAGAAACGAAGTAGAGAAAAGGATAACCACAGTGAGAGCACAAGAAAGAAAGATTTAGATAAATTAATCAAGGAAAGCCTCTCTGTGGGGCTGAAAAGAACACCAAATACCAAGAGGGATCCGGCCACGCAAAAGCGGCACAGAGCTGTAGGCACAAACAGGTTTGCAGTGGACATCGTTGTAATGTTCACTGAGAGGGTTGTAAGTGCATGAGTATGTGAATATATAAAGGGAATCAAAGGACTAGAAGGTCATGGAAAGGTCTGGACTTTATGCTAAATCTAACAAAAAGCCATTACAGAATTTTAAGCAAATAAACTCCCATGATTCAAAATACATTTTTAGGGGCACCTGGCTGGCTCGGTTGGTACAGCCTCTGATTCCTGATCTCAGGGTCGTGAGTTCGAGCCCCACGCTGGGTGTAAAGATTACTTTTAAAAAATAACTAAATGTTTAAAGCACAGTCATACTGCTTTGTGAAGAGTAGAACCTGGGGAAAGGGTGGCTCCCTGGAGTAGACTTTGTAATAACACAAGTGAGAAATGGTAACGGCTTAGACCACGGTTTCTCAACCTTAGCACAGATGGCACTTGGACTGAACAGCTCTTTGTTGCTGGAGGCTGTTCTGTGAATTATAGGCTACCTAGCAGTATCCCTGGCCACCACCCACTCACTAGATGCCAGGAGCACCGTCTAAGTTGTGACAACTGTAAAGGTCTCTAGCCATGGCCACATGCCCCATCAGTGGGGGTGGATGGGGGCGGACTATCCCCCAAATGAGAACCACTAACTTGGACTAAGTAGGGATAGAAATAGTGAGAGGCAAACGGATTTGCAATACATTTTAAAAGCAGAGACAGGGATGTGCTGGCTTTGGCAAAACATACACTAAAAGCAGAAACAGGGCTAATTAATTATAAGGGGGAAAGGAGAGACATAAAGGCAAGAAGAATGGAACAAGAATAATCAGCAATCAAAATTCTGATATTACCCTCAATTTCTGTTAGGCTAACATCCAAGTTTTCAGTACTTTCAGGAAAGTGCTTTCTATGTCAAACCTACTCAAGGCTGTACAAATAACAAGCTACAGAAACTCACTTGGACAATAGTTTGGGCTCTTTTTCTTTAAGTCTATAAAAACTGAACTGTATAGTTGACAGGTAGATTCATAAAGAAATGCACAGTTCTCAACATTTTACAGCAAAATTTACTGAAATATTAATTTTCATCTATTTGACAGTATTTTGACAGTTTTATTTCAAAATATACTCATGTGAATTAAAAAAACAAAAATACCAAAAAAAATCTCTTCACTTGTGAATTCTTTTCAAAACTAAATTCCTTATTTATTGAGCTCCATAATCAAGGCAAAACCGAGTGTACTGAAATCTGAAAAACATAATACTTCAGTAAACCACATCATAAGAGCCTCAGAGAGAACATTCAGACTAATATATAATAAGTAACATCACTGTTGGACCAGAAAATAAGTCAGCCTCTGAGACACAGTCAAGTAGAGTGGTGATGAGTATGACTTCAGATTCCAGATTGCTCATGTTCAAATCCCAACCTATTTTCTGGGCATGAGACTAACAAGTGCCCCTCCCTACATTTCCGACACTGCACCTGCAATGTGAGTGTACCAGCAGAACAGAAACTTCTCCATGGCGCTGCTGGGAGGATTAAATGATCAATACGTACAAAGTGCTTGCACCATGTCCTTAGGACAAAGGAAGCATTCAAAATCTATTCACTATTACCATTGGATATTACTACTTACTATAATCTATTATGACTGTATTATTTTCCTAGGTGAAGTCTTCTTAAATGGTATATACGATCAGATCTAAAGTCTATCTAATAGCTAAGATCTGTATACACTGTACATGGGAAGAGGACTACAATATAAGATTGGGAGGGGGAAAAAAGCAAGTCATACGACATTATTACTTCAATCTCATTTTGCTTAAAACACAAACCACGCAAAACACGGTTAAGAATACATTTCCCAGGGCACCTGGGTGGCGCAGTCATTAAGCGTCTGCCTTTGGCTCAGGGCGTGATCCCAGCATTCTGGGATCGAGCCCCACATCAGGCTCGTTGGCTGGGAGCCTGCTTCTTCCTCTGCCACTCCCCCTGCTTGTGTTCCCTCTCTTGCTAGCGGTCTCTCTCTCTGTCAAATAAATAAATAAAATCTTTAAAAAAAAAAAAAAGAATACGTTTCCCATTGGGTATGAACGTGTGAACAGTTTTCTACGGGGAAAGAGCAGCAGCGGGAGGGGAGACGGAAAGATGACTAAGTTTTTATGTTTCTATATTATCTGAATTTCTTCAATACATAATATATTTCTTTTGTAATTCTTTTAAACAAATAAACATCCATGCTTTCAGTAGTTTGAGGAATGACTTTCTAAGTCAAACCTATCAGGTTCTGTAGCAATAATAAAAATTGCAGAAACTCTGTTGGGTAACGATTTTTAAAAGGCAAAAGATTTGTATGATTTGAAGAGAAACCAGAGTATGGGTAATGGTTTTTAAATTAATTGACATTTCCCATATTAAATTAGGGTTTCAGTTGCCTTTTGGGGGGGGGGTTGTTTTGATTTTATTTGGTTTTAATCCATCATCCTACTGTAATTGTAGCAAAATTGTAATTTATGAGTTTTTAAGGGATACCTGTTTTAATCTAATCAGCACTCATAAACCGGCACCAGGAAATAAGGAATTTAAGCAATCCATTCTAAGAAGCTGTGAAGAAACTCAAATTTAAATCATTAATTGAAACATTAATAGTTAATAAACTATTTTTATACTTTATACTTGATGTCAAAAATCACACCACAATCATCTTAATGGGATAACTTGAAAAAAAATTCCAGGTGAAATGGTTTCAGCGTGAAGGAGCTACACAGTGTATGTATAAAAAAGCAGCTGTAAATAGTATATAATAAATTGCTCCACACATCGCGCTACCTGCACGTTATTCAATGGCGGAATTCTATATTCTAGTTCCAAAGGCACACACTCCTAACAGCTCATTTTCTAGCTGAATTAAAAACACAGAAGTTTGTAAACTAAGTGTGATGACTTATCAAAATACTTTGATCATTACAAAAAAGACAAATGAGTAATAATAAATACTACAATCCAAAAACCCAACATGAAGCAACACAACCAATACAAAATAACAGAATAACTCCAAGTCTTTAAAAAAAAAAAAAAAGCCTCAGGATGAATACAAAAGGAGAAATGCAAAATGATTTCCACTCCACACTCATCTATTGAAGTAAATCCTGTGCTTCTTTATTCCTTCTGGAACAATGGCAGGGCCCAAGCGGCTCCACTGAACTCAGCAGAACACTGCTGAGTACACGCGTGCCTCAGTGACCAGAAGCCGACACTCATCTCTAAAGTTCAGGAGGCAGACAGAGTACCACCTGCTTCCACATGCCCTGCCACCACACTGAGCAATTAAGAGAAATGTCCCAATCTTAACCTAACAGGAAATTCAAATTGCCACACAAACGAGCATTTCATAGTAAGTGAAAGCCTACATAAACAAAGCATATTAACTTTAAACACAAATTCTCCAAAGACTTTTGTCCTAAAATAAAGGAAGTGGTAAAAGATCATCCGGAGCAGCTGCCCGGATCTAATAAACAGGAGCACACAACAGAGGTCATTTTTGAGTGACCTTTTATTTACTATGCACGGTTTAGACGTGAAAATCCAAGTAAATGCTTGCTACTCCTTCCCACAGTGATAATGAAAAACTTTAAAGAAAGTACTCCCTGTACACACGGAAAGGTAGTACTGCAGGATGGTAAAGTGCACGGACTCCGAGACGTGGCTTCAAATCCCAGACTCAGCACTTACTGGATACAAGCTTGGGCAAGTTCCTTTACCTCTCAGTTTCCTCGTTTATCAAATGGGGTAACAGACACACTGGGAGGATGAATGACTTAAAATACATAGAGTGCTCAGAACAGTACTGAACACATAACAAATACAAGGCAACATCACCTATGATTTTTTTAATTTTCTCATTTTAGTTGGGCAAATAGGTCCCACACTCAGAAACAGTTTTCACAACAGATAATATGTGATCCCAGTGTACATACTCTATGTGCTCTATAAACTGTGAAGAAAGTTTCCAAAGACAAACCCTATCTGCTTCTTGGATGAGTGGGATGCAAAAGAATATGGATTTTCTCAGCAAAATATTTAGCAAGACACTTAACATGAGCCACTTGCTTCTTACAGTTTTCTCCAGCCAGGAAAGGGGGGAGGGGTTATTACTTAAACATCAAAGTGTGCCAATGTTTGGAAATATTATAATGCTGAGAAAAAATTTACATCTAATTTACAACTATGTGGCCCACATTCCCCATCAACTCAAGGCTCTACCGGCAAAGTTGTTAAGGTCAGGAAAGGAAAGAGGGTACACTGTCTGTATATTTTTCCACTGGTTCCAAAGTAAACTGCCATAGAAGGATCTCACTTTCTTCTACACTCTTCCTAACATAGCATTCATTACCAGCAGGATCAGCAGATGGGTTCCAGAAGGGCGAGGACTGAGGGCTAAGCCAGGGTGAGGCCCAGCCTACGTGGACCACCGTCCATAAATATGGACTTCTGGACTCAAGGAAATGGACATCGGGCCACTGCCCACTCACCTTCTAAAACAGAAACAAAACTGCAGCCATCCAACAAATGCTGTTTGGACAAGTACACACCTCACACACAAAGCGTCCAAATTTGAGAGAAAATTATCCTGACCACAGGTTTCTCAAACTAAGCCCTAACAGCATTAGGGCCTATGAAGGTGATTTCCAGGTCTCTAGGAAGGGAAAAAGGGGGAAAAAGGCTGACAGAGCTCTACACTCCTAGTCCCAGCCCTAACCAGATGGCACTTGAATCAGCTTTCTATTGGAGTCCCACGTCAGGCTTCCTTTGAATAAATGTTTTACACAATGACGTGAGACAGTATGATTCGATCACCTCAGCAATAGACGGTGTGGGGCTAAGGGGGAGTCCAATTCAAGTCCCGTTCTGCTGCTGGCTGAGAAACTTCACATATGTCTACTTCAGTCATCTGTTCCTATAAAGCAGTGAGAAACTATGAATGCTATTGTCGGTGTTATGGAAGGAACGGTAAATGATTTATAGAGCACATTACAAGCTCCTCTCTTCCCCAGATCGTACTGATAATGCAGAAACTTCAACAAGAACTACAACCACAGAACACTCAGAAACCAGTTCCTAGAAACTTCCAAATGTAGAAACCAACTTTAGCACAAATTACTTCAAACACTAGGCTTCGTGAGAGAAAACTCTGTAATTACTGTCAAAAGAAACGTGAACAAGAAGGGGTTGAACATCATTGCTGTTATTACAATCAATAAAAAAGTTACAGATCTCTATGGCATGCTTGACTGATTCTGCTTTTCCAGGTTTAATATTCCCACCATGCAGAAACAGCTTCTTAAACAGAATTCAGGGTAGGATCCTACAACAACATAGCATCGATACGAAAGAAAACTGGCTTTGGAAAAAGAAGAGATGTATATAAAACACAGACTGGATAATCCAACCTTCTATAATGGTTGGTTATAGAAAGCAGTCATCTCTATTAAAAACAGAAAAGTGCCATTTGAAGAGAAAAAGATGAAAGTGGCAGATGGTGAAAGATTCCAATACCTAGTATATACACAGCACTTCTAATCATCTTCCCGGGAAAAAGGATCAGGTGGCTAAGACGCGATCTTCCTCTTGCACTGAGAACAGGTTCATTCTTTATCTACTTTTAAGCAAATGTAACAGAAAAAGGATAGGCATAAAACAACAGCAATGCAGTATGCATTTTTTAAAAAAGGCTTCAATAAGAAAACAATTCTATTACATAGGGATTCAATGTTAGCGCATATCAAGGACTATTTTGCAGACAATGCCAACAAGCCATCCGCTACCCTTACTGGAGCCAGACACCGGGAAACATGCTCACATCACAGCAGACTGGTACATGTTACATCAGATGAAGAGTGATAACTCGAATTTCTTCAATCACCTTATTTGCAAATATTTCTAAATCAGAAGTGAGATTCATTTGCCTGTGACAGTTGAGTGCCTTGAGAAAATACTGACTAACTGATCTCTTAAAGTCACTTTAAAACTACACTTTTATGATACACCATTGATAAATATCAGTTATTAAGAGTACTTGTTCCCTGAAAATTGTTGGTTTTTTTTTTTAATTTCTATAACTAGAGAGTACACACAGGTTGAAGGTATGCAATTTCATAAATGTGTGATTTGTGTTTACAACTGGAAAGTGATGTTTAACACCACACTAATTTAAAACAAAGGTTTATAAGTACCTATAGTCTCTAGTTAATGTCTTTTTAAAGCCATAATGTAACAAAACATAGCATATGTATGTATATTTTATAAAACAGACCATCCTTGCTAAAAGATTGTCAGGATTTCCCAGCTCCAGTGACTCAGGTGAACAATTGTTTGAGAGCTCGCTATGTGAAAGGCACCACACCAAGTAAATGACTTTAGACTTCAGTATTTTCAATGTGACACTAATCATAATACCCTGTTTTTCTCCCATAGATTCTTTCCTCCTTCCTTTCCCAGCTTTTTCTTCCAAAGGCACAAAACAACTAATAATAAAACTGAAATGAGTTGTTATATATTAGTTTAAAGAGAAGACACCATCGCTGTAAATTTCACGTTTACTGTAAGAAACTAAATGCACAAATAAGTTTTAAGTCCTTATTTGATGACATAAGCCCTTACCTGATGCTATAAATCGAAAAAATGAATGGACTGTGTTATAACCTAATTTACCCAGATACCGATGAAATTTATGACTAACTTATTAAACCAAATTAATTATTTTAAGTCTCATAAATTTAAGGTAATTTTCCAAGTAATTAAAAATGGGGTAAAATTTCAAATGATGTTCATCTAAAAACAGCAAGCAAGTCGTCTTGGTTGATGTACCATTAGTTACAACATCACGTAGCTATTCCCTTTCTTCCCGGTTTCTCGAAGAAAGGTTATTAAAACTGGAACACTTTCACTTGCCTTTATAGGTAAAGAGGTGAAATTCAAATGCCAAAGTTCAGAGGTCAGAAGTAGTCACATTTTTCTTGCTGTCAGAGATTGACTCTTGGAGGTGGGCTGCAGAAGACCACATTTTAAAAGTCTATACTCGAACTGCAGCATGTTGCGTCCCTGCCATATTGGCCTACTACAGTTTACAACACAGTATGGTCAGCTATAATCCAAAATAGGCAATAGAGAATAACAGCAAAAACAGACTGCTGACATGGGCATTTAATTTACTCCTGACTCCCAAAGCACCAAACAACTATTCCATCCATGAGATGTTGTGGTAAGCAAAACTAGGATTCCAAATTAGACCCAGCAATTTTAGTGTGTGTACTACTATCATGTCAGTGATTTGGGGGGTATCGGCTTGTCAACTAAGCAAATCACTGAAGATTTTCATAAAACAGAATCAGATCTAAAATAACCTGAATTGAGATTCCAGGTGTAAATGCTTTCTTAGATATGAAAAAGAAGAAGAAGAAGAAATGAGAATACAGCATATACAGTCATAGTGCTTACAACTAGCTGCATGGTCACTGGTCTTAGCAGAGCCCTTCTTCTAATAAAGCAACTTTTAATGAGGCTACATCTGCATATTAGATTTAAGAGAACGGAGATCTAAAGGAAAGGACTCCAGGTACCTTTTCAATGGCCTAATGAAGTAACTTCAGTTTAAACGATTTCTGAACGGGATCTAAATGTGTATAGCCCTGCCAGGCAGAGATGCTGCAAAAGGCCTTCCGTACCAGATGGGACACGAGACAGACACTCAGGAAGTCCCTTCAACCTGGCAGATGTTACGGCCTACGGTGTGTGTGGACCGTATGGGCAGAGTACGGTTCCAGGACCACAGGCTTCCATGTCTTCAGCCGCCTGGACACATCTCACAACTGCTGTCTGCCGCACGGCACGCCTGCACGGTGGCCACAGCCCGTGTGTAACATCAAACTTAGCACAACTGGTGTCAGCAGCCTGGAAAAATCCCAGGAACGACAGTGGAGCCATCTTTTATGGAATGCTGTGGCACCAAGGTTTTGACAGCACAGAACAAGAACATCAAGTCCAAGAGTGATTCAGAAGAATCAGAAGCCCTTCACCCTGGGTTTCCCACTGGCAGCGCTAGAAACGTACTGAGCCAGATAATTCTTTGCCTGGGGTGGGGAGGTGGTTATCCTATGTATTAGAGGACGTTTAGCAGCACCCCTGGCCTGCTAGATGCCAATAACACCGAGCAAGCTGTGACAGCTGAAAATGTCTCCAGACATAGTCTTAAGTGCCCTGGGGACCAAAGTATCCCCCCTGGGGACCAGAACACTGCCTTAACCTATTTATTTTGCTTACATTTTCCTTTTTCATGAATACACAAGTGATCGGTTTTTAAAAATTCAAATGAAATCTTAATGAGCTCTTCCAGTACAATTTCTAAGAGATAAACTATTATTGCTATAATTTGTAGCAATTTTTTTCTTAGTGGTACACCAAATGCTTCTTAAAATCGATGACATCTTCAATTAAATGAAATTCAGCCAGCCACCGTCCTTTCCCCTTTGTTGTGAAACCTTCATCCTGATTTCCTCTTAGGGAATTACTCCTTCCCCACTGTGTACAGTTTTAGTAGTGCCCAGTTCTTCACGAGCTAGGGCTCTCTCGTCCTCCTTTGATTCCTTTGAGCTATCCTATGTGCTGCTCAAAATGTTCTTGCCTCCTAAGTTAGCCAGAGTTAAGTTTCGGTCTTTCAGCTGAAACAAAGGTCCTTCTTTAAGCTAGCCTGATAGAAGACATTTTAGATTATTTCCCTGACAGACAGTTCACCAGCTTAGTAAAAATGTTACTGTTCCCTTACAGTTCGCCACATGGGCAGAGTGCACAGGGCACAGATGAAACAAGAATTGTTGAAACAGTATGACGGGTCCTGGGGATTCACTGTTCTCTTCTCTGTTTTTCAGTGTGCTTTAAAATGTCCATAATAAAAAGATTAAACAATGATAATAAATATTCTGTAAGGGAAAAAATATGATTTCCAAAGTCCTTCTTGCACAGATTTGGTTCCTTACATGTATGCGTGCCTTTGTGCCAATCTTAAGTGCTTGAGAACTTGCCTACCATTATGTGAGCACCTGGAGAGCAAGGTAAGACTAGTAAGCAGCTTGTATACGAGTGATAGGACAACGGCACAAAGAACCATTCTCTAAAACTGCATACAAAGCTTTATTCAATTAACGCAACAGATACAATAATGTATTAAATGCTTCATGACTCCAAAAACTTGCTTTTAAAAGACTACACACAGGGACGACTGGGTGGCTCAGTCGGTTAAGCATCTGCCTTTCGCTCAGATCATGATCCCAGTGTCCTGGGATCAAGCCCCGCACTGGGCTCCCTGCTCAGTGAGGAACTTGCTTTTCCCTCTGCCCTTCCCCCTGCTTGTGCTCTCTCTCGTGCAAATAAAATCTATTTTATATACATATATATATAAACAAATGACTACATATAAAACTGTCTTAATGCTGGGCTCCTGGGTTGCTCAATCGATTCAGCATCCGCCTCTTGATTTCAGCTTGTGTCATGATCTCAGGGTATTGAGATCAAGGCCCACGTCAGGCTCCACACTGCACCACACTGCACGTGGAGTCTGCTTAAGAGTCTCTTGCTCCCTCTCCCTCTGCCCACCACCGCATTCCCCGCCTGCTCTCTCTCTTTCAAAAAAGAATTTTTTTTCTTAATGCTTTTTCTAAAGCTTCTTCTCCAGTAGAAAGAGGAAGAAAAAAAAAAAAAACAGCTATTGATTCTGCTAAGAACTATCGTACAGATGAATACACACTTTTTGCCAAGATCTGACAGCTGGAAGTTTTCACAAAGAAGGCTTCAAACAAAAAGAAAACAAATATTTTAAGAAAGAATAATAAAAAGGTTGTACTACCCTCTGCTCTCCTTAAAGGTGACAGAAAATAAATTCCTTATCAATAGTCATTTGTCCAGTTTACAGTGAGGCTGCCAACCCCAGTCCATGTGAGATATGAAATTGGATCTCACTGGCACCTTTTATTCATCTCATGTGCCCTTTACCCTTCCATAGACCAAGGCAGAGCAAATGGGAGTTGAATAATGAAGGGGGGGGAACCCCACAAAAATAAAAACCAAACACCACAGTAAAAGTTATTGTAACCAAAAGCCTATACCGTACGGGGAGAAAGGAAGACAAAAATCCTATGTGAAGTATAATAAGCAAAGTAAATATGAGAGTCTAACCAAAAAAGCCTTATTAAAATAAAATTCAATTAAAAATAATAAAATTTCAAAGACAAGAAATTCTACCATATCGATTTTCTTTGCTTCTTAATGAAAATGGTCTGAAATTTTTTGAATATTTAAACTTCACTCTCTAATTATATACTCCATCAACCTAACCCAATTAAGTAATTATAAAGTGCTGCGTAAGAAACTATCGAAATACGCACAGACCCTTTTAGCAGTACTAATTACATCTTGATTTTTAAAAACCCTAAGCCATGAGCCTTCCCTATATCCTAAGAAAATGGTGGTCTTAATCTAAAACTTCTGTGCCACACATTTCAAGCAAATTCGAGGTAGCTTAGCACTTTGTCAAAGAGAAAGAAATATTAGAGAACATTTTTCAAACCCCTCAGTTTAGAAATAAAATCTTGAAGGCCCAAGAAGTTAAATTATATGTTGAAGGTCCTGTGGTGAGGACTAGAATCCAATCCAAAGACTCTTTACATTTAGCTGTCTCAAACAAAATAGTTAAGCAGCCCAAAAAAAAAACAAATACATACTAGGCATCTACACGTGTAGGCATGTGCCTAGTATTCACAGCAGAAAGACATTCACATGATTATACACTAAAACTCTGTGCTATATGCAAATTTCAGAAATAGCACAGATGGAAAGCACTTGACTCTATCTTGGATTAAAATGTATTCACATATTTTTATGAATAAGTATATACTTTAAATCTTTAAAAGTAGTATTTTTTACCAAAAAAATATTATCATGCTGTTTTGAACACTGTTTTTCTTCACTTTATGGCCTTTCCACATCTTTCTGAATCAACACATAAGGATCTACTTGAGTGTCTAGTATTCCATTGCAGGCTGTATCATAAATTCATTCATCCAGTCCCCACAACGGGTATTTGGATTACTTCCAGTTTTCTACTATTACAAAAACACTTTAGTGAACATTCTTTCAGCTGTTAGTAGTATTAGTAATGACAATAATTGCATAGATGTACAAAAGACTGAAATGTTCAAGAATGGAACAGAATTATGGAGGATTGTGATTTTCCAACGTTACATATTTCTGCAATGTCTTCAGCTTTTTTAAGTGAGTACATTATTGATTAGTGCTAATTAGTGTTAATATGGACATTATGTCAAATATGACATTCATCGTTAGCTACAATACTGTAAGCCATTGTAGACTATACAATTTTCAATCATAAGCACATTTGTTGGAAGAAACTCGCCTAAGAAATGCCTAGAGAATCTTCAAGAACTACTTCTCACATTGTAAGAAACTTCTCAGTAATCATGCGGCTAAGAACTACGCAAGAGATAGAGTGGTCACAATCAAGTGTGGGAAGAGGGTAACGTAGGGCTTTTACAAGCACAATCCAAAACTGAAAATGGCCAAATTCTTATCCTCGACACATTCTGAAGTGCAGCCAAACGCAAATAATGAGTCTTCTTACAGTCGTTCCTCTCCAAAAAATGTTTCATAATTATGACAAGAGGCCACCAAAATCTTGCTCAGATTCCACACAACTCACCGTTTCTGATTTTCAGATTCTTTCCTCGCTTGCTCCAGTGCCAGCTCCTCAGCCACTCTTCTCTTCAATTCTTCATCAGAAACTAGGATCGATAAATAGTGGAAGGAGATAAAATCAGTGATTTCTTAAAAAACAAAAGCAAGAAAACATTCCAGAAAACAAAGCTGAGACCATATCTTAATGGGCAAAGTTCTGCCAGCTGGTCAATGTCTCCTTGGAACTACCTAAGCACTCTAGAAAGACCAATTAGTGCACTTCAGGAGTAATTTAATCAAAAGTTCCCCGGTGACCTAGAAATTTCCACACCTGCCAAAATGTATAATAAACTCAAGGAGCTGCTTACTGCCCAGTGGGGACTGAGCCATTAAGCACAAATTCTTTAAAATGATGTCCTATCATTAAAGTCTGACAATCACGTATAAGGGGAGGAGAGGCTGTAAGAGAGGGACTTCAGAGAGGAAAATGACACCAAAACATTCTCATTTTGATAATTAAACACTTTGTTTTTTTTTTCTTTTAGTAGGCTCCACACCCAATGTGGAGCCCATTATGGGGCTTGAACTCACAACCCTGAGATCAAGACCTGAGCAGAGATCAAGAGTCAGACACTTAACCAACTGAGCCACCCAGGTGCCCCATATAAGTAAACACTTTAAAAAACCATTTACGACAGATCATATTTACATTCATTTTCCCATGATTTATTAAAAAGGGCATTTGTGATTTATGAACACTTTAAAGCCATATTCTTTGGAAAATATATCATTCAACGTCAAGTGCCAACAATTGGAGAGAGACACGGAAAAGCGCTCAGAAGACAGCTGGAGCTTTCTAAATACCTGGTGACTTGATTTCCAATTGGAAGATGTTGTACGATATGTTTTGTAAAGATTCTTACAGCTATGATAGCAAATAAAATAGATAAATTTTATATATTCATTAAGACCCTTCCATAAGAAATAAGCAAAGACTATTTTTGCTTTACTAGGAACCCACTACCTAAAATTATGACCAAGAAAGCACCAGAAAAACCTGGGAGGATCTAGGAATACACACAGGACTTAAGAAGAACTTCAAATGGTGGAGTCTATTAGGTGGAAAACTAGGCGGACACTTTATTTGATGATCTCCATGTTATAAGTGCCTTGCCTCAAGGCATATGCAAAAACTGAATTACAATGGGATATGAAAAGCCTTTTTAAAATTTAGCTGACACTGGGTAATAACAATGAATATTTGGGAAAGGCATAAGGACATGCAGTCTTAGGTGTGGATTATCAGAAAACAAAAACAGCACCAAAGGACACCATCAAGGTGAAAAGACAACCACAGAATGGGAGAAAATACTAGCAAATCATATAGCTGATAGGAGACTTGTATCCAGAATACACAAACAAAAAGACCACAAAATAAAAAATGGGCAAAGGACAGAAACAGGCATTTCTCTAAAAAAGATAATGCCAATAAGCACATGAAACATGGCTCAACACCATTCATCATCAGGGAAATACAAATCAAAACCATGTTTGATACACCAATTCAAACCCAGTAAAATCAAAAAGACAAGCATTAACAAGTGTTGGTGAGAATGTGAAGAAACTGGAACCTTGATACACTGCTGGTGGGAATGTAAAATGACGTGGCCACCACAGAAAACACTTGGGTGGTTCCTCAAAATGCTAAACACCGTTGCCATGTCACCTAGCAAGGCCACACTTAGGTACTGTATATATTCAAGAGAACCGAAAATATTTACATCAGCATTATTCGAAATATCCCAAAAGTGAAAACCACCTAAATGCCCATCCACTGATGAATAGATAAACAAAATGTATAGCCATCTCAATAAAGCTGTAAAAAGAAAAAAAAATTTTTTTTAAACAGAATAACGGACAAGGAACTGAAGAAAGGAGTAAATACTAGTTGAGGTCTAATCCAAGCTTGGCCATCAACAATCTGGAGGACCTGGGAGGGAAGTTACTAGCCTCTCTGTACAGTTTTCCTCAAAAGGCTGTTCTCAACTGGATATTCTCCAGGGTCCCTTTGATCCATATACTATGCTGCTGTCTGGCTTCTCTCCTACTTCGTAGCCTATAACATGAGAACGATACAAGTCTCAGCCTTGAAAAAGGTCACATAAAATCAAGAAAAAAACTAGAACAGAGAATTCTGTCTGCATTCAGGCAAATCTGAGAGATTTTTTCAGTATTAAAGGTTTAAAATAATACAAACACCAGAAGAGACATTATAGACAGTAAGAGCCCAGCAAAGAGTCCGAACAGTCTTTGTTTTCCCATCAGCTAGACTTTGGATCAATCAGGTAACCTACCTGAGTTTTGATTTTCTCATCCAAAACCAGGACCCACTGGGTTACATGGGGGTCAGCTGGCCATGAAGTTCCAGACTATGCACCCCACAAGGTGATAATTTTCGCATTTACAGCTACTTCTCATAAACAAGCAAAACAACATCACACTACATTTTTTCAAGTTGTTCACAGCTGGTAGCTCTAATTAGTAGCAAAAACTGAAACAAATATTTAACCCAACTAATACTACACAAACTATACTCTTAAGTTTCCCATACGAGTCAGAACCTACAGAGAGTGAGGCTGATATGCACAATCCACCACTTCCCCCTGGGTTTTTTCAAATTACCACAGCAACATTTTTCTCAGGCAAAATTCAAAGTTTCGATCACAATTCACGTGAATTTCATCCCAACAATTAACTAGGCTTCGGGGAGACCTCAGCATACCAGGTCTGAGTATGCAGCAAGGGGATCAGTTTTCTAAGTGAGCCAGTCAAACAGTCTCCTGGTGCATTTTATGCCGGGACTTCCTACTACGGGAAAAGCCAAAGTCAGCAGAGAGCTTTTTATGATGATGTGATAAACCTAAAATGGAACAGTAAGGACTCCATTACCAAACGGCGACTGGCTGGGAGGTTGCGAAGGAAGCCATGCAGGAGAAACTGCAGAGAAGGAAAGTGTAGCTTCAAGGCTTGTCCTCTTTCTCTATACTATCCTGCCTCTCCTGTCAGCCCCACCACCAGCCATGGGTGAGTTGAGAAATGGATGGAGGTCATTGGTGTCACCTAGGTAGGCCGCAAGGGAGAGAGAGGTGGAAGGGAGAAAGCACCAGCGATGCAAAGGGGCTGAAACTCCTGAGGCCACTGAAGAAGACATGCCCAAGGGACCAACTGGTTGACATCACTTTTGGTCAGTAAAGAGACCACAAAGTACAGCTGTCTTTCTAAAGCCCCAGCTATTTCTGGAAAAGAAAAAAGAAAAAAAAAATACAATTTTGGGTCTCACGTCCAAGGTCACAGCTGAAAAAGTAATTACCTTAGCTACAAGTGAGAATTTAAAATAACAAAAGATAAAACATGACCTAGCATAAAGAGTTTAAAATCTAAAATAGCAAATCAAAGCCAAGGCAGGGAAATAAACCGGTGTAGTAATGGGTTTTGAGCAAATCTAAGTTTCGTGTTATTTGTTTTTAAATCAATAGAATACAGAAAGCAACAATATATTATTTCTTCTGATGGGTCTGGTCCAAAGCACAGAAGGGAAAAAGATATACCATGTGGAGACCACTATTTAAAATGGCCTTTCTGAAAACACTCTTTTCAGCTCTCAGGCTCTGAACATTTTCTCAAATAAAACTGTTATTAAATTAAAAGGTCAGTGTTTCAGGATGGACTACTTTAAGAGAAGCTCAGGAAAGGCCAACCTTGCCTATTAGCACAGTGAGTTGCCAAGCAGATCTTTAGGGACTGGCAAAGTTTGTGAAATGAGAAAAAGTAAAAAAGAGAAATGTTCAAGCCATATAAATCAGATTTGCCATGGAAATCTGCAAACCTATTTCAAGCTCAGTAAGTAGGCTTCCACAGCTTTTACATACATACACCACTTTCCTTTTAAAATGTGTTAAGACAAAAGGGTATTTTCATTACATACTTGAATCCTGTACTTTCAAAAGTCTTCTCAAAAAACATTTATTGTCTTTCTCAATGGCAAATATATCTTAACATACACAAACACTGGCATTTTCTCAATTAGTTGTAGATGACACAACACTGACCACAGAACATGTGAAAAAACACCAAGTATTTCAATCGCTTCACTACAGAAAGTCTGGCCTTAAATCCTTTCTTTAAAACTATCATTTTTTTTTAAGATTTTATTTATTTATTTGAGAGAGAGAGAGAGCACAAAGGGAGAGGCAGAGGGAGCAGCAGACTCCCCACTGAGCAGAGAGCCCGATGTGGGACTTGATCCCAGGACCCTAAGATCATGACCTGAGCCAAAGGCAGATGCTTAACTGACTGAGCCACCCAGGTGCCCCTTTAAAAATATTATTGAAAATAATACTTGTATAGTTGAAAGCAGCTCATGATTCCTAACAAATTTGTATTTGTTTTTAGTAAACAACCTTCTAAACAAATGTTCTGTTTAGTCCACTAATTCTTTACTGGCTGCCTAGCAATCTTCTACTCCTCTTGGCCACATTCTAAATTTCTAAGAATCTGAATTTCTCATTTGGGTTCAGGAATAAATAAGAAATTCCTACTTATTATAGATCTTAGTATTCTTAGGAACAGAATACTATGGTCTTAATTCTCAGAGAAAGTGTAGCATAAATTCATTATGCCTCACCTGCCTTCTATGTTATATGACTTGTGTCCAAATTCCATTTTCAGAAACTTGTTAAACTACAGGGAGACAAGGAAGGAAGAGATGAGAAGTGAGATTCACTATATTCAAGATAGTTCCTTGAATGGAGAATAGAAAGGACTCCAAATGATGGAAGAACTTTATGAATGCCCCATCATCTATGAAAAAAACAAAAAATTGAAACTGCAACTATGATTCAAGATTTATATAGATTCCCTGAACCTCAGGGGACATATCAATGTCCTTTGTAACACAGACATGACTATGATTTTCCCTTTATTTTCCTTACAACACCCTTACACTATAATTTCCTCCCCAGTTACAGTATTTCTTAAACAATCTCCGAAGTTACTTAATAAAAATGATGGCTTGGCTCTTAGCAAAATGTCAGGTCCTCTGGGATTTTTCCTTTACTCCATTTCTCTTTCCGGTTTTATCATTTGCTGATACATATTATGTCCAATTTTATAAAGCCTATTATTTTCACATGCTAGTTTAAAAACACGGAAAAGAGGGACACACATGTACATAACTGCATAACACAAGCAGATTTTAGAAAAAGACCAAGGCTCTGCCAGGATTGAGACAGTTGAGCCACAGCTTATACCATAAGACATACCCAAATTAAATTTTCAGCTCCGTAGAAATATCCATTAATCTTATAATTTCAATAAATTCATTAATACAAAAAGAGCACTGATTATATTTTAAATAGAATAATGGAAGCATCCATGCAATCAATGAAATAGGGCACACAGTATATTGGAACTCAATGACTCACAGCATGGGTTGCAGGATAAATCCTGTCCCACTCCTTATCTTATAAAAGGTATGGGGTTTGACTGGGAGAAGAGTCAAAAGATGACGAGGATAAATCTCTGAGGTTAGAAAGAAACATGTAACGGTTTGCCATTATCCATCTGCGGCACCATTTACTTGGCAGACAAATAAACCTGATTTAAACACACACACACACACACACACACACACACACACACAGGAGTATATTAAGTATGATGTTGAGCTGACAGTTACATTCACTATCACCCAAGGATAATGTATCTTAAGATGCCCTTCAAAAAAATGCCGTCTGTCGAGATACCTGGCAGAGTAATTGAGGCTACCTATATGTTACAGTTAATGACACTGTTAGAATGAAAATCCTTAAATGCACGTTCGTAACTGTAAATACTGAATCAGAAGGCACAGTGGTACAGAATGTGGCAACCTGAACATCAGCAGCATCAAGTTAATGGTTTATTTTGTTGTAGTACTGCTCCATCAGGATTTATATACCTTTGTAAATTTCTAATTTGAACGGCATAATATGCAAATAATGTCCATTTTATTGTTTGCTTCACAACCAGCACTCGCAGAAACCAGCTCCACGTTCCATTCTATGGGAAAACACCCATCAATACCAGGCCGCAGAAGCCACAGAGCGACAGACAAGCTCATCAGTCACATGCTACAGTTTCCACATTTTTAAGTAGATAATTCATAAAAGCAGTATTGAGAATCAGATACATCTAGTATTTCATGTCTCAATATCCTGAATAATAGTTGCAAGACCACACAAAGCCTCAAGGAAAATAAGATCTATAATTTAAATTAAAAAATAATAATTACCTCTGGATATTGCTTTTTGATGCATAGCTTAATTTTTTTTTGTTGTTTCATAAATGGATGTGTTTTGTTCACTGGGGATAAAACTATAAATAAAATAGCATTAAACCTCCAACCCCAAATAAAGACTCAAAACCACCCAAACCTGTTTCCATTTCGTTTCGGTAGTCCTGAATGTGGCCATACTCAGACATTTCTTCGGAAAGACACGTGAAATGCAAAGAGGACCAAGCTGGAAATGAAGGGGGTTCCCTTTTAGTCCAGGCTTTGCCACAATTGGCTTTTATGATTTTGCTCAAAAATATACCATTGCTCTAGGCCATGGATAGTTCATCTGTAAACTTGAAGGTCCAAACTAGAAAATCTCTAAAAGCTAAAAGCCCTTCCCCTGAAAACACAGGTTATATAGGAACCTCACGGAACTAAATTCATGCTTGAGCTTCCACATTCCCTGAAAGCCCACTAAAATGAAGGTAAAGGAATAAAACAGTACATCACTGGATATACGATCAGTTGCTTGAAGTGACACTGCTCATTTGGAGAAACTGTCTATCAGATACCCACCCGGCAAACTACCAAAACAGCTTCTGGGCTTCACAGACAATGCAAAAATAACAGGGGGAGAGGCAACGAGGGAAGGAGCAATATCGTGCAGACTATGAGATGTTCTCAGGACATACTAACTGTTTTGATCTGTAGAATCAAACATCAGTCGTTACATAAAATAAGTCATCAACTTTTGAGGTAGTTTGGGAAGATTTAGAAGAAAGATACACATTTTAAAATCACATATAATGAAAGTAAAAAGTGTAACGGCTACTCAAAAAAGAAATTCAAGACAAGCTTTCCTCCCTCGAAACCCCCCCCCCCCCCCAAACACACCACTACCACCATCACCAGGTTTCTGCTCCTGGACCCTCCTTTCAGAAAATATGGAGCCAGGATGCCTGGGTGGCCCAGTCAGTTGAGCCTCCAATCTTGATTTTAGCTCAGGTCATGATCTCAAGGTTGTGGGATCGAGCCCCATGTGGGGCTCCAGCCCCATGTAGGGCTCCACACTCACAGCAGGGAGTCTGCTTCTCTCCCTCTGCTTATGCCCCTCCCCCCCAACACCCATGCCCTCTCTCTTCTCTCTCCCTAATAAATAAATAGATCTTAAAAAAAAAAAAAAATCAGGAGCCACCACTCTGACAGTTATGGTATTTACAAAGGAGAGAACGATGGGTATTCATTATAAACTTACTGTACTAGCCATAGGTTTCAATGTTTAAGCTCTTCTATGGCCAACTATACAAAATTATTTTTATTTTTTTTCAAATCAAGTGACCCCTAGGAATAACACAAACTAGGGAAATCCATCAATTCACTAGGTAAATTCTCACTGACTTAATCCTATGCTAGGCCTTATGATGAAGGCATATGGTCCCCACCATTAGAGATTGTAGTCTGAGTTAGTAAAATTGTGCTCTTGAGGTTTAATATTAAGAAATATTAAGAAAAAAATATTAGGAAATCCTACCAACGCTGGCTGCAGTCATGGAGTGCTTCATGAAGGAGGTAGGACATGAACAAGGACCTACATTACAAATGGAAAGGAACCCCAACAAAGCTTGTTTGTAGGAGAAAAAACAGAAGGATAAATTATACTCAATTGTGACGAGGCTTGGAAACCAAGCATAAGTTTGGATAAGAAATGTTAAGAAATAGGCACCAAGAACAGTTGTTAAAATATGGAAATAATGCAGGGCACCTGGGTGGCTCAGTCGGTTAAGCGTCTGCCTTTGGCTCAGGTCATAACCCCAGGACCCTGGAATGGAGCCCTGAATCGTGCTCCCAGCACAGCAGGGAGTCTGCTTCTCCATCTCCCCTCCTGCTCTAGTCCTGCTCTGTCTCTCACTTTCCCTCTCCCTCAAATAAATATTTTTTTAAAAAATACGGAAATAATGCAATCAAACAGCATTATAGGAAATTTATTCTGGCACAGGTTTGCAGATAAACAGGATGGGGTAAGCATAAGGCAACGAATGAGTGGTTCTCAAAGTGTAGCCTCATCCCCCATGCCCCCACCTCTCTCTCCTCCCGTGGAGATGCAGCACCAGGAACTTGTTAGAGATGCAAATATTTCAGCCCCACCCCAGGCCTATAAATCAAACACCCTGTTGGAGAGGGAAGCACTCCACGTGTTAACAAGCCCTCCAGGTGATCCTGACTGTCGCTCAAATTTGAGACAGTGGCATGGGGTGATGAACACCTGAGCTTAGAAACGAGAGCTTTCGTGGGAAAAACTGATCCTCCGTGACTGAGAAAAGAACGAGAAAGAAGTCAAAGGTGCACCCAGATGCCAGAAAATTAATACCCATGATGGTCAATTAAGAAGGAGAGGCTATTTGGGCAAGAAGGATAATGAGTTCTATTTCAGACATAGTCAACTAAAAGTAATGGCAGAATCACCACATGGAATTGTAGGCAATTAGATATTTGAACCTGAAATTCAGATTTGATTTGCGACTTGGCTGGAAATGCTGATTTGGGAATGACTATTACAGATCTGAGCTCAGTGAATTCTGGAAAAAACTGTGTAAAGAGAAAAAAGTAGAAGGCTAAGGAATAGGCCTTAAAAATACATCAGAAGAAGGAGGGGAGTGAAAGAAGAACAAACAGCATTAGCGGCAAAGAAGAAATGGAATGGAAAGGAAGAAATGAACCAAGATACATACCATGTGCACAAATGATAAAAAGATTCCACCTCTTGTGCCAATTCCAATCAACTGGCAGTAGCTCCTTGGGGTGCTGTGTGTAGGAGGACTCCACGGCCAATTCCAGGTCCAGTGAATTATTGTCTACCCTGGGCACTGGAGGAAGATATGGCAGCACGGCTAACAATTACCTATTACCGCAAACAGTGCATGGAAATCAGATAGTGTGGGCAACAGGAATCAGTGGGAAGAGAGCAACAGAGCGCACCAATTACAGGCCTCTCTTCCACAAGTCTAGAAATAAAACAAGAACGAGGTGGAAAATTTATAAATAAAAGATGATTTTCACAAAAAGTGGCAATCTGTGCATGTTTGAAGGGCAGCCATAATGAATAATCTGTAACTAAATTGTAAGACTGATGAACAAATAATATATACATTACTCATGAGGATCTGGTTGTTTAATGTACAGTAATGAAGCCCAACTAAAATTTATATATTATATCCCAGTCCACTTCCCTCATTACCACCATGTTGCAAAGTTCATAGTGCAATTTTTAAAGTATATTTTATAACAGTGAAACAGAGTGGACGAGCCCACTTCATGTGTTAAAAAGCTTTAACCAAAACTAATGTCCTTCCCTAAATAATTTGCTTTGGTAAATATAAAGTCAAATACCACTCCAACACTTAGAATCATAAATCAATCTTCCCTCTTCCTATTGTTATGAACTAGTATGTGCTTCTTAGCAAGAAAAATTGTATTTTCTTCAAAAATCCATTAATCACTAATAAAATAAGTGATTAAATAACAAATAAAACAATAAATACGATATTTAGTTCTTTAAACTCTGACCAACATCATTTTCTAAGACAGTCTTTAAATTTATCTTTGCATGTAATCAAAGCCCAAGAAAAAAAGACTCAAAAGTCTGAAAAAATCTACCTCCTAGTCCACCTAACTGCCTATAGCTCTGGGAAATGTCAACTGACCCCAATCTGAAGACTTTTCTTCCCTTGAATGAAAATAAAATTTCTGACCCAATGATGGCCCTTCCAAGAAGGAAGAAAACTAGAGTCCTGTTTTAGATCCTGGCCCCTACTAGACAGTAGAAACAGTGAGGGACCACAGACAGACCTCTGGGCTCCCGTGCCTTCACTTATAGCCCATCAAGTGTAAGATGCCAAAAAGGGCCTACTTAACACAGGAGCTAACCACTACAGAACAATGGCCTCTCCTGGGAAGTTTTTTAAAAAGCAATTCAGATTTAACACCCATGCTTAATTCATATTTTATTTATGGTACTTCAAATATATTAAAACTGTGAGACAGCATAATACACCTCAGTATTATATTTTTCATTAAGCTGTAGTGCAATATCCTGAGCTTTGTTTTTTTTTATTTAATTCACATTGTGATAATTAGATCAGCCTCTTTTTTGAAGTAAAATTATATCTATAGCCCTGTTATTTTTTTCCCTCATCTAAAGCAACCAATCTCCACTTATTGTTCAGAAAACAGAGTATCAATGTAGTCATCATCTCCAGTAAAGCAAAAATACTACTCTGTGAAGCATTATGGAAGCTGATCACAGCTGATTTCACCATTGTTCAGACAGGAGACTGTGGGGGCTCCTGGGGGGCTCAGTTGGTTCAGCCCTACAACTCTTGATTTCGGCTCAGGTCATGATCTCAGGGCGGTGGGATGGAGCCTACTTAAGATTCTCTCCCTCTGTCCCTCTCTCCCCTTCTCTCTCTCTCTCCCTCCAAAAAAAAAAAAAAAAAACAGACACAAGACTGTACAAAGGGATTTCAATACCAAAGGCCTTGTCCTGTCTTTAAGTCCAAGAATGTACTTAACCTTTTTCTCTAGGAGTAAAATAAATTACCCACAGTAAAACTAGGCTGAGCAGAAGATACTAGTAAAAACATTTACTGTGATTATATATTATGATTCTATATTCCTAACAACCCACAAATTTCCTCAATACCAGTGTTATACAGGGAAAGGCAGTAGAACACTTTCTTCTCTTTCAGTAACATTTCACTTTTGTAAGTTACACCAGGTGCTATGTAAAGTTTCAGGATGTAAACCTTTTAGAATACCCAAGGCTACCCAAGATTGAAACAGATGCTCTCTTGAGACCAGTGGTTTTCACTTATCAGTCACAATGCTGCTTTCTTTCAGCGAACATTTTGTAATATGCCCTTTGCTATCCTGAAAATAGAAATAATTTGACACAAAAATTTTTAATCAACATAATACCCTAAGTTTTCTATTTAAAAAGAAAACTAATTTGTAATAAAATAATGGCTTTTCACTATGTAAACGCTCAAACCTAACCACACTAGAAGATGTAACAGCCTGAATCTTGAGCTTATACGTTAAGTCACCACAAATACAACAAACAGCTATAACTATTGCTACCCAGCAGCTGCATTCTTGGAAAAGTCGGTATATCTTAAAAACATGAGGAACAGACTGTCTCCTTATATATTAAGTTCTGGGCTGAGTAAGCAGGTTTTCAACTGCATAAATTTCTGATGGGACAGTCAGAAAACTGAGGGCACAGGACAATTCTTCAAAGGACAGAACTCGCCCAGCACTGCAAGACCCCCTAGATCCCTGCCCACACCACTAAACATGAGGAGCTCCCCTACAAATTTTGTAAAAGCCCACCTGGAAGCAGTGCTGCCCCACCACTGAGCACCACTGTTTTAGTCTGAGCTAAAATATTCACTCTGGTACAAGAAAAACATGGGAAACCCAGTTACTTTATGGTTTGTATGACCACTGATAGTCGCAAATGCACTGACAGCAATATGGAGTTTTCAAACACAGATAAAAATTTGGAGGGGGCTGCAAAATGCCTTCTCCCAATGTGAGCTCTGTTCCCAGGTGCCCAAGTATTACTAGCTTCCTTTCTCTCCATACTCACTAAAATCACATTTGCCCAGTCCCATTCTTCCAGATCACCTTGATTTTCCTTAAGGTATCCAAAACCATTTTCTGCTAATCATTGATTTGTCTATTTTTTTCCTCCCCTGATGCCTCAAGATGAGTCCTCAAAGGATGAGGGCTCCATCAGGAATTCAGTAGAAACAGGAAGGTGGTTACAAATGGCAGCCTAAAGACTCCAGCTCACTTGTTGTGATTCCTCAAGAATACACACAGATACAGGGTGATACCCATCTACGCACAAACTGTTCTAATGTTTTCATTATTAAGCACTCACAGACATTTTCAGGTTAATGCTTTTAAGAGAACAATTTCCCAAACATAACACACTTCCCATCACACTGTCTACATCTGATGATTCTTGGCCAATTAAAACTCTTATGTTTTGCAAGTGACAATATCAGAATTAACACTGAACGAATAGTTCAATAGGCCATATCATTTTTATATTCCAGGAAAATGAGAAAAAGATTTAAAGTTACTCATTCTAAATTGACTAATAATAATTCACAGAGAGTCCTTCTGGAAATTAAGGAAGTGAAGGTTTAGTAAGGAATAATTTCTCTATAAACACCAAAAATAAATTAGCTTTCACTACAGCATATAACAGAAAACTCTCTAGCATAAATTATAGGAAGGCAGCAAGAATGAGTACAATCCAAATACGTATGATACTTTAAGAGAAATGTATTTATGTCATTTTTAAGTACCTCCAGCAACTGGATCCAGTCTTTTAAAACATGTTATCAGGTAAAGGTCCCTAGAACTGTTCTAACAAAACCAATAATTAGAATACCAACTTACTCTCTGTAAATAGCAAATTCTGATGTACATGATAATTTCATAAAATAATTTGCTATGTAATTTGTATGTAATTCCTCCCAAGGAATTTTCTTACCAAACCCTCCTTCTCTTCCACCCCATTCCCCACCCTGTTAAGTGTAAGAAAACATAAATCTTCTCTAATTTCATGACAAATTGTCAATTAAATGAATCCAAATTAATTCTATTGCATGTTTTAACATTTTCAAGTAGCTTTAACATATTTTATCTGTAATATAGTTAATAGAGGATTTAACAGTAAAAAATAAGACATAATACATACAGTATAAAAATATGCATCTGAAACATGACTATGAAATAACACGTCACACATGAAAGACCTCCGTGTCACAGACACAACCACTGTGTGTGTGTGTGTGTGTGTGTGTACATCACAGGATTGTGAAACAGAGAAGCACATCATATTTGATTTCTCTGAAACAGACAGTAAAACAGAGCTCTTCTAATTAAAGAATTAAATTTAATTCTTAATTCTTATTTATTTATTTAATAATTCTTATTTGTTATATATAACATGTATATTTATTTAAAAATCCTTATTTGCTAATTCTAATTAATTCTTCATTAAATTTAAATTTAAAGACATCTGTGTTCTCTTCCTGACTCTCTTCCTATCCTCTGTGACTTAAATTCTTATCTATAAATTACCAATGAGGCTTCTCTTGAAGATGAAATTATATAAACTAAGGAGGTATTTTAAGGACAATGATTAACATCATTACAAAAACAGAATGAAACTCTATTCAACTGAAGAACCACTGGCACTTGATTTTTAAAATCCTGACTACTATATAACATTTCATTGAGCCAACACTGTATTTCCCAAGACATCAAAATTTTTTTCATCATACAGAAAAGATTATGTAATAAGAAAAATTGGAACAAGCTGAGGTTTGCTGGAGGGGCACTGGGTTGGGGGGCACTTGTGGTAAGCGCCCGTGTTGTATCAAGTGACATACCACTAAATTCTACACCTGAAACTAATATTACACTGCATTAACTGGAATTTAAATAAAAACTTGAAAAAGAAAAAAATTGTGGTGTACCTCTCATGAGAATTTAGGATCTGGCCTGATGTCAAGGCCCAATTATGTAAGTATTTCAGCTTTTGATCTCCAAGGTTCACGTACTTATTGTAAATGAATTTAATCTGACAGTAACAAGAATGAATTTTAATCTCTTTCATTGTCTTTGAATACTGCTGAAGTCATGGATTATGACGGATGATGAGGAGACTGAAGGGTAAAGTAAAACTGATGTTGACCAAGTCTTGTCTAAAAATTCATTTTCATGGCCCATTTAAATACTATTAGAAACAGGAAGGCCAGTAGCAAAGAGAAAGATTTAGACAACAAGGAAGAGCAACACGTATTTTATATATAAAGCAATGAAAAGCGGGAAGCAAGCTCAATATCCATAAACAGGGAAATGGTCCAAAAATAATACAGAAGAGCCATATTATGAAATTTGGTGCTAAGATTAACATGCTTTTAAAGAATATTAATCCATGAAAAGATTCTCACAATTAAGTAAAAAGGACAAGATCCTAAACTGATCACATTGTAAAGAAAGGGGGAGGGGTAATCATAAAGAAAGGGGGGTAATCAGAAGGGGGAATGAAACATGAGAGACTATGGACTATGAGAAACAAACTGAGGGCCTCAGAGGGGAGGGGGGTGGGGGATTGGGATAGACCGGTGATGGGTAGTAAGGAGGGCACGTATTGCATGGTGCACTGGGTGTTATACGCAAACTAATGAAGCATCGAACTTTACATCGGAATCTGGGGATGTACTGTATGGTAACTAACACAATACAATAAAAAATCATTAAAAAAATAATAAAATAAAATAAACTGATCACATTGTTTGGTCATATCATTTGATCATTTTGTCTCATACGTTCTATGTCCAGTACTGAAAAAAGCATAAGGAAACCATCACAAAGAAATACATATAAATATATGGTCTCAAATACATGCATACACATATATATATAAACATATATATATATATATAAACATATATATATATATAAAGTGATAACATATATGAAGTGATAATAATGTTATCTTTGAATTTGGGAGGAATCGATAATTTTTCTCTTTCTTTATACCTAATTGTACTTTTTACCAAAAACACATTTTTACTTCCCTGGTCATTTAAGCAGTTACTTTTTAAAAACTTGATTGGACAATAAATTCCAGTTTTCAAATGTACAAAATGCATCAGTTTAGCAGAGCAGACCTTCAAACCTCACTTACACCAAAAAAAGAGTCAGCTGGGATGAGAGTCTAAGAGTGAGCACCACAAGATTTGAGAAAACAAAATTGGTTTTTGTTTTTTCCCTCTACCCCACAGCCATCCTGCCTACACCTCATTATAACAGACTACATATTCTTAAAAGGCAAATCACTCAAAGAAAGTACAAATCATACACCATTATTGTAATAATGTTTGGGGAGCAGAATTTACAGCACGGTTTCTTATGGTGCTACCTGGAAGCATACCACATGAGGGCTATTTGCTGAAGAGTTCTTTTGTATTGAAAAAGATGAGATCAAAGTGTCAGAAAAAGAATATTTGATGGCCATATTTAATATAGGTAGGAAATGGGGGAGAGGGAGCCTCAGAGACCCAAAATATTCTCTTTGCACTTCACTGTTTCAAGTAGCATTTAATTTTTTGTCTTCCATTTAGATTTTTCAATTGATAATACCAATGGTCCTAGTATGATGAATGATAACATGTTATCAAGGACAGCTGCTGAAAAATTCTTAGTCACTGACTTAAGCAATCAACTGAGGTTAAGCTAAGTCAGATAAAAGGAATGAAAGATAACCACTGATAGGATTTTCTACATCATGCAACAAATAACCCACAACATAATGATAGTAAAGCTCTATGGAGATCCATTTCCTACATGCAGCAGTCACTGCTAACGGAGTCACTACATTTGGGGATGTTCTAGAAAATCACTCTATAAATTGTCCATTTTGGCTGTGAGACAGACATAGAGTCCTATTTATTTTATTCCACAGAGGCATAGGCTAAAAGAAAATATAACTTCAACTATAAATTTAAACTATTATATCTATCATTATATTCTTTGCTACCACTAGCAAAATAAAACATTTAATGTTCTTTGTTTGCTGATTAGATTTATACTTAGTAGGAAATACATATCAAAATTTAGCCTTGCTTCCTTAAAATGGAATCTGACAACTTCTCACTGGGGTTTCATGGCCTGAAGCATCTCTAGTGAAAGCTATTATTCAATATACCAAACTCTCGTTTTTTTTGAAGTTGCTTAGTAGATGTACACATTACAATCACCGGCTAAGACAAAAAGGTTTTAAATATCTATTTGTAGGAACTGTATCTCAATAACAAATATCAAAACCATCGCTTTTCACAAAGCTTTCAAGACAGAGTAGCAATGACAAATGACAGGACACTGTAACAGATACTATAGCTTTATCCTGAGTTTAATCTTCGTCTTATTTATTTGAGTTTAAAGGAAAATCAAACTAAATTATTCATTCCTTACAGTAGCAGAGGATCCTCAGATACTGGTTATGCAGTTTGAATATAAACTGAAAATATCAAGTCTTTTCAATTTTTCATCCATACTACTAAATCAGGAATAACTAAAATCCAAACAGGAATTCAGACATGTGACAAAGTGAAGTCTTTGTAACCAAAATATTCCATTACTCAGCTCTATTCTGAAAAGAACTTGTGCCTCAGGAATGCCCAAATTCTTAGCACTTACAATTCTGGCTACATCTTTTCCCACTCTTACCTGGGAATCCAAAGAAAATTACGAACTTCAACTAACACAGCACAGGATGCCACAAAGGGCAATTTTTGGTTGGATATGTGGCTGATCAGAATAAAGACGACATTCTCCAGCCTTGCTCACAGTTGTGTAGCCTCGTGACCATATTCTGGCTAATAATACGTACGCAGATATAGCGTGTGAAGCTTCTAGTCACTCCCCACAGCAGAGGCTGGAGGACAGCTGGGAGCCATTTTGGATGGTACAGAAAAAGGAAACACCCTAGAGATGCAGAACTAACCTTTCAAGCCATTGTTACTTAGGGTCTCCATTAGACAGTGGAACCTATCTCCTAGCCTATGTATTCTGATAAAACGTTCCAAGTTCTAATCTACCCTTTCTCAGACCTCGAAGAATCCAAGACAGTCTCAAAAACAGGCACACTTGAGAAGGGAATGGGAGGGAGGGGAAAGAGTGAAGCAGGGATGAGGGGAAAAGAAGAGAAGCTTCAAAACCAGCTCTGCTGAGCATCCTAGGAAAGAGCTGGAAGTCTTGAGGGCAGAAGCCTAGGTTTTGTCCTAAGAAAGTCTACCCACCCAGATGTACATGAGAGGAAACTGGAAAATAACCCAGGTGTCTTGTTCATTCCAGGATCAGTCAGTCATTTAAGCAAGTTACTCAATCTCTTTAGAAGAGCCTCAATTTTGTATTTCTAAAATGAGGGGCATAGATTAGATCATCTCTAATGTTCCTTTCACTTAACCTAATTCTGAACCTATGTTTCTCTACCCATGACATCACAGCAGAGCAGCTGAGAAAGTCAGCTCTGGAATCAGATTGCCTAGATCTAAAACCCGGCTCTACCATTTGTTACATGTCTTTAGCTTCCCTGCGACTCAGTTTCCTCTCCTGTAAAATAAGTATCATAAAAGTAACCACGGCACAGTATTTTTGTGGAAGTAATCACCTCCTAATGTATATAAATACCTCATCGGATTACATTTTAGCTCTCATAAGCCTACTTTACCAAAAACCTGTACATGTAGTCCTCAAATTTCAAATAACCAGCAATTTACAGATTACTCATCGAAATTACCAATTCTTTCTATCCTGGCAATTCTTCAAGGCTCCATCCTACCATTTGCCTCCTGTTCAATAGGAGTCTAACATCATCACACTGCCTGCAAACTAATAACTCACTAACTTTACACCACCTTTCTGGAAAGTTAAACCCTTCTGAAAAAATGTTGTGGCTCTCTCAAAGTTTGCTGAGTATCCGACTTTTTGAAGCAATGCTCTCAAATTTTTTCCTTCTCTCTTCTCAAGCAGCACCCTACATAGCAGCAAGGGTCCAAAACAAATCCTCCTAAGTCCTCCTTTTTTACAGTTTTGTTTTGTTTTTGTTTTTGTTTTTTGCAAATTCACCAAGCAGCATTTGAAATAAAAGGATTGATTATGTCTCAAGTTCATTTTCCCCATCTCCCCACCCTCTCCAATCATACACAAAAAACTCAAATGTGATCATTCTATTCCAGATATACCATCTAGGAACCCCACTTTCACTAGTCTGTGTTCGGCTGCTAACTTTTCAGGAATTCCTAAAGACCAAAACAAGCAACTGCAGGATTTCAACTCTCCCTTTGATATGCTAACAGTTCCTAAGAGGACTTCAACTATCAGCTACAAAATAAACATTAGTTTAGGTCTAAAACAGTCTGCTTGGGCATAAGTTAGGTAAAATATTAATATATTAAAGCTGCTGGTAATGTTTTTAGCATTCATGTTAAAATTCTATAAGAAAATAATTACTTTAAGCATGCAGTGACTGATTTGCTGCATTCTTAAGAAATGTAAATTATATCCGGAGGCCCTTTTTTTTCCAGTACAACATGTCCAATTTCATAAAAGTAAATGGAGAACCATAATCCACTTAAACATATTCACTTAACAGAAAGCTTTGTTGAAACACATCTATTTTTTCCCTTTTTAATGAGCAATACTTAATACTTTTACAATCTTAAAAATGCTTCTCTTACACTGCAGTTATATTTCTGCATTTCCCTAAGATTCTTTCAAACTATTGAGCGCCTACAATTACTGTTTTTAAACCTCTTTGCCACACAGGACAGACTGAACGCCAAGAGAACACCCTCTGAGGGAGCCTTAAATGACTGCTACCTCCTGACAGCCATTCTTACCCCCAGGAAAAAGTAGAGATCTTGGCATCCCTGCTAGGCGATACTCATCATTCCAGTCAACTCTGCAATAACAGAGGGACCAAGCAGGGCCAATATACCGCTGAAGTCATTCCAAGCTGGCTCTGGTCTGTGCCAACGTGTACATGTTTCCACAAAGTCACTCCCTGGTGCAGAAACTAGAGAGACGTTCCATTTCCCTTCCCAAAGCTCTTCTTCCTGCTATACATTCCAGCAGCCAAATGCTTTGCTCAATGCTTGTTGAAGTACAAACCCTCTCAATAATACAATCTTAAGAAACTCTTTAGTAATTTTTTAAAGAATCGGTAATTTATATGTTATATGATAAAGTAATTTTAAATTTAAAACATTTATTTATTTTAAGTAGGTTCCACTCTTAGCATGGAGCCCAACACAGGGCCTGACCTCACGACCCTGAGATCAAAGACCTGAGCTGAGATCCCTAGTCAGACGCTTAACCGACTGAGCCACCCAGGCACCCCTAAAGCATTTGATTTTAAATTACTAATTATTGCGATCATGACAAAGTTTATTATAATAATCTTTCTATAGTGCTTACAGTATATCACAGAATTCGACTTGTTCCAGTCTTAATGCAAAAAAAAAAATTCAAAAGTAAAACCATGTATTTGGGGACCATTAGTATTTTTAAATATGGTATCAAAAACAGACCAAAAAAAATGCTTTCATGACCTAATGATCAAAATTCTTACATTTGCATTTAAATTGTTTAAAGTGGTTAAAGTAAATTAAGTGGTTTAATTTCAGACCTTTTGTGTTTTATTTCTAAATGACAAGATAAGAGAGATTTCAGGGTGCTATTTGTACATGCAAATAAATTTGAGGGAGGATAGCTTTTATTCCCAATAAATTAAAAGCAAAACTAATATATTAATCATCTATTTTTCTCTTTTTAACATTTAGTACTAAAATATTAGACACACCTCAATGGGCTATATGAGAATTTTTATCAAATGAACATAGCTTACGAATCTAGCAAAAAGCATCCCAAAGCTAATTTTCAAAACTATCATCATTTTTATGATGTTCATTATTCTGCTTTTCATCTTCAGTGTCCCATATGTTTCCAGACTTTAACCAATAACCCATTATGGGCATAAATCAAATACTGCATGACTACGAATAAAAATTTTAAACTACTTAAATGTCTACTCTCCAAGGCAGGTGGGAGTATGTGTAATAAACCAACTGTGTGATAAAGCAAACAAGGAACTCAAGCCTATTTGCCTGATCTCCACTAACAATCACAAAACTCATTAGACAGGCAAAGAAAATATTTAAATAACTGTTTTACTGGTTGATTTGTTCACAGAAATCAAAATATCCTCCATTAGAGCTTTTAACAGCAATGTGTTCTCCAAACAGTCATTCAAGTCCCCAGTTGGGGAACAATGTTTTAGAATGGTACAAAATACCAACCTGAGCCAACACGGATTCTTTCAAACCTTCCCTATAATTGGATAAATGCTTATGTTTCAGGGTTCTAGAAATTTCCTAATGGGAAACAAATAGCAAAATAAAAATTAATGGGGGCACAGGGCAGTTACACACACACACACAAAAAGTCATTATAAAAACTAAAAGAAAAGAATGTACTCTCTTCTATGCCAAATTTAAAGATTTGTCCTTAGATAATCAGGATTTAGTGGCATTTTCCAGCCCCATCGTAAGCAAAAGTCTGTTATAAAAACTCGGGCCAAAAGCTGTTGCAAACTGCTATAGACAAATAACAAATTAAAGGTTGGAAGAAAGAGTACAGGGAGAGAATGTGTGTGGCGGAAGAGAAGTCTGGCAGAGGTTTCTGCCGGGCGACTTGGGGAAGGAAGCACGTGCAGGTGTGCAAGCCCCCTCCCTGGGAGGGAGAGAAGGCTGAAGAGGAGGGCTCTGTCAGTGAGCCCCACATGTTCCACAGCTGGGACCCATGAAGCTGGCCCGGGTCAAGCAGTGCCACAAACTTCTTACGTCCTGGGGGGCTGCAATCCCGGTGAGTGGTGAATGTGCTGCTAAGGGGGCTTTTCCCCTCTTCCGACAGCTCTTCCTGGCACACCATCCACGTGACTTTGTATCTCTGAAGCTACAACTGAGTCAGACTGGGGGGCTTTCACCGTTAAGAAGAAACAGTCTACTTATTCCCCCACCTAAGGGAAAAAATAAAATGTTTTTGAGTGGTTATCTCCTATCTAACTAACAAAAGACCTGGGAGAATTAGACTTTAGGTAAGTACAGGAGCAACTCAACACACTCAAGCTGTCAGGTCTGAAAACTGATGAAGAGTTCAGGTGGCAAGCCATAAACCAAGCCTTTTCACGCTTCCCTAATGCGCGGCAGAGCGATGCCATTTCAACACTCTTTACCTCTCCACTTCAGGTCCTTCCTGTCTGTGCCCCAGGTCCCAGTCATTGCTGATGGAGACCTAAAACGCTGACAGTCAGGCACCCTCATTAAAACAAACTGCCCAAAAGGAGCTGAAATACAGAAGACTAACGCTTTTTAATGAAGAAAATGCCAAAACCCAATATAATCGTTTTACCTTTAGGGGACAGGAGGGTAGAGAAAGGACTAGAATCCAAAGAAACAAATAATTTACAAGTATAGGTTCTAACCATTTTAAATTAAAGTGAACTTTAATGTTTACCCTCAAGAATTTCACAACATACGGACGCCTTAATTATTCTTCCTTTTTTTATGAGGCCTTATATCGTTAGCATAAATTTTTGGTCTTGCAATTTGTTTATTCAACCTTTATTAAGTACCTAATATGTGCCAAGACCTGCAGGTAACATAATGTACAGTGGCATGAAGGACAATATGGTCTAATATGGTTCTTATCCTGGGGATTCTGAGGTTTTCACAAACTTGGATAGAAAAAAATGCATCTTTACTTTCACTAACCTCTAACTCAACATGAGCATTTCCTTTGGTTATGAATGACAGCCTAAAATCAATTAGTATTAGAACCAGCACCTGTGATTTTTTTCACCAGAAGAAATCATATTTTTATAACATATTGTAATAGTTTCAGACATCTCAAAAGAGCACTCATGCTCCTCACGACTTTGAAGTTAACAGTAGGACACCAGACCCTTTCCTTTAGTGTGCTTATAATCAGTAACCATATTTCTGTATTACAAATTTGGGTCCTTTAGTACCTTCTAAATGTTGTTGTAATTGGTGTCCTTTGTAATGCTATATATTCTATGTATTTATAAAGACATTATTCTGAGAATGGCTCCACACACTTCACCAGAATGCCAAAGGAGACCACGGCACGGAACGGTGAAGACCTTCTCATGCAGGAGAACGCACAAAGTCTGCAGTCAAAAGCCAAGCTTCAATCCAGGTGTAGTTGCCTGTAGCCTAAGCAAGTCACCTAACCTCTCAGGGCCTCAGTTCCCTCATTTGCAAATATTTCTCAGAGTTGTTGGACTGTGATAATGTATGAAAGACCATGAATCAAATTTAGATGATGCCAAATTATGGTAAAGATACCAAAGTTAATAGCATGTATCAGTCAATATGACTTCTCTAAAAGAGGTAACCAAAGAAGTTTCAGAGTAAAGACGAAGGTAAAAGAGGACATTTTACAGTTTAAAATCCTAACCCTATAAAATATCTTGTCCTCAGGTTCTTTTAAAAAGATAATCCAGGAAAATCAAAATGACAAGATATGAAACAAACTTAGAGCCATAGCTCATTATTTTACATAATCATCTAAATTTTTGGCACTCATGAAAAGATACCTTACCTGAGTTGAATCAACAAGAGAAATATTAAGTTATATTCAAGATGCAAATGTGGCTTATCCTCAGGCAAAAATCAGTCTCATCACTTTATCCTTACCACAAAGTACAACACATTTGTTAGAATACTTTATTGTTCAAATATGAGTCACACATTTTAACAATCATAGATATAATGACAGGTGGGAAAAAACCACCTATGATGTCTGAATATAAAATAGCAAGCAGATTGGCTAAATTATGAAAATATTACCTCAACTAATGCAAGCCCAAAACAAGAAATCTTTAATCTCTAGAGATTGGAGGTTAAAAAGAAGAGCGATGTAGATAATCCAAAGTGTCAAACATGGTTGCTTCAGTTTGGGATCCAGTACGAGTTACACAGTCAGAATCAATTAGTGAACAACTACCTTACAGAGACAGCAGCCATGAGCTGTGGGTATAAATTCAGAAGGAAAAAAAGAATGCAATTTGTACCTGCCAGTATACTAACACTGGCCTGGGAAAATAATATATACATATACCTTTAAATGACCACAAAGCAACAATAATGTTAATCCATCACTGAGAACACCACAAAACAATAAAATAACTATGCGAAACTGAGTGATGTGAGAGTGAAGAAGTGATCAGAGTTCCGCGGGGATGATCGGTGAAGGATTCTTGGAAGAGGCAGGATTTTACTGATTTTAAAGAGGAATCTGGCCTAATGGGGAGAGGATGACAAGAAGGGTAAGGGTGAAGGGGCAGAAGGGGAACAGGGATCATAAGGGCCAGTTCAGAAAGTAACAAAAAGATGGGGTGCTTGGGTGTCTCAATCAGTTGAGCGTCCAACTCTTGGTTTTGGCTCAGGTCGTGATCTCGGGTCACGATCTCAGGGTCCTGAGATTGAGCCCTGCAACAGGCTCTGTGCTCAGTGGGGAGTCGGCTTTCGGTTCTCTCCCTCCTTCTCCCTCTGCCCCCCCCTCCATTAAATTGCGTGAACCCATTCTCTCTCTCTCAAATAAACCTTAAAAAAAGGAGACATCCTTTCTGAATTAAATCAACAAAATACCTACTCACATATCACTGGGAATTCATTACCAAAGGATAAGTGTAAAAATTGTCCCCTAAAAATAATTTAAAACCTCTCAGACACAACAGTGATGGAGTATGTAGAGAACAGCAACAATATAAAAACATACGTGCAAACATTCCCCAAGCAAGCCTCAAAATATACATAAATTCACAAAGCAAGAGAGGGTTTCCAATTTCTTAAGGCAAGGAAACAGGGTAAGGACATTTTGTAAGCTTCTGCCAAGAGAAAGGAATTTTTAAAAAATATGTATGTATCTGCTCTAAAGCCACAAAGAATGTGTTAAAGTATTGGACACCTGGTATTTTAGCAAAATTTTTCAATTTTGTAACTTTTTATTTTGATATTGTTTCAAACTTGCAGAAAAACTGCAAGACTACAAAAAATCTACATGTACCCTTCACCCAGAAGGGTTCCCAATTAACATTTCTTCTCTACACACACACACTCACATTCTTCTGAAACACGTGACAGTAAGGTGCAGACATGATGCCCTTCACCCCTAACTATTCCAGTGATTTCTGAAACACGAGGACAATCTGTTTCATAACTACAATTCAATAATCAAAATTAAGAAATTAATGGTGATGCAATACCACAATCTTATTTAGTTTGCCAGTTGTCCACACATGTCAAAGAACACCCAGATTCAGATCCAATCCTGGATCATACACTTAGCTACACACTTTGGACGCATGATTTTGTTAATTTTTTAAAGACTAATTTAAACTTAATAAATCCAGAGGAAATAGTGCCCAGTGATTTTATCCTACATAATTTTTCAGTTCTATTTACATGCACGGTTATGGTGGTCTTACATGTTAAAAAAAAAAAGGAAAGAAAAAGAAAGAAAGAAAGAAAGAAAGAGAAAGAAAGAAAGAAAGAAAGAAAGAAAGAAAGAAAGAAAGAAAGAAAGAAAGACAAGACTGAGGTTTACTTATACTATTTAAGCATATGAAGCATAGTAAATGCTTTCTCAACAATAATGAGGCTCACGAGACTAAGCTGTACTCCTGTTGGCTGTACTTAGTCCCATTTCTCATTTAACCATCAGCACCTTGAGAGCAAAAGGCTCACTCATCTCTGTATTCCCCGTAATGTATACAAAACTTCAATGTCTGCAAGGTGTTTCAACAGGACAGGCATCAAGAACAGAGCTATCTTTTCAGGTTAAACTCTCCATTAAGATTCGCCATGGAAGAAAAACGCACTGCACATTAAATTGATTAGAGAATGACAGTGCCTGAACGTGAAACAACATCCTTAACGGCCACGTCAACTATTTAGGACAAAAAAAAATAATCCCACACTTCACACCTCCGCTATTAACCTCTGGACTGTGAGTCCTTGCTCCAAGTCCCTTCCACAAGCTCGAAAGCTGCTGCCGTATTCTGTTGATTCTAAGACACACTCGGCCGTTCACGTTTTAGCCACTCTGATAACAGCGACAGCTTCTGACTATTGCTGGGAGCCGGGTGGCAGTCACAACAGAGTTCATGACACTGTCTATGTAAGATCGAGAAGGCAACAGCATCGAAACATGCAGAACAAGTGTCAGAGGCTCAGGAGAAACTGCAGTCAAAAGCAAAGCACTCTTGTAAGAAACGCAACATCTTAATGGCACAGAGGGTGAGAGCATGTGCAAAAACACTGACAGGGACAACTCAGAGTCACCAAGTGAGTCACACCTGGACTCCCAATACACTGCAAAAATATCATGACCAATTCATTTCACTTCAGTTTTCCTTTTTAATCTATGTTCTTCCAATAAATATAAACTGAATATCCTAACGGAGAAGAAAGCATTTTATTAGCTTAACTGTCAAGGTTATTTCTCGTTGGAACATTCAAGTAGTGGTGTATCGTACAATTAATGGTATCTTTCAATTCAAGGAATCACAGTACTTCAAGCACAGAGGAGAAGCCTGGGCTATGTTCTTGAAGATCTCCTTCAGAAACAGACCATGGCCAAGCTAGAAACCCAAAGGACAGTACATCTGCCAGCTTTCAACTTCTCCAGGAACTGACGGGGTTCCCGCAGGCCAGCAGGGCCCTGCAACATTCAACCAGCCACTTCCTGCGGATGCACTTCAGAAGGCAGTAGTTATCTCTATCTCCATGATAACATGCTCCTGGCTCATAACAGGGCTGGCAAACCCCCAGGGCAGGGGGGTGGACACATCACACACACACCCCCCACAAACCAAAACACAGCTGGTATGTTAAATTTAGACCCACCAACCTTGACAGTACCCTTCTAATTACTATTTTTCCCTAATTCTCTAGAGTGACTTTTTTAAACTTAGAAGATGCCAACAGCATTTTTGTTGTTGTTGGCCAAGTTACTCTGAGCATCATATCCAAATAATGAAATATAAATAATTTTAAAGTAGATCTTTTAAAATACATATTCTTGTACCTTGATCACTAGCATGTATTTTTATCTAATTTTTAAAATTTATGTATTAGATCTAGGAATACACACACACATAATGTATGAATGAATTTTGTTTTTTGTGTTTAGGGTTTGTTTGTTTCAAGTTTTTACTTATATTCCAGTTAATTAACATGTAGTGATTTATCACTTACATATAACACCCAGTGCTCATCACAAGCACTCGCCTTAATGTGAATGAATTTTTAGATATATTTCAGACTGCTTGGGAAGAAACTTCAAAAAAAGACAATATTCATTTATAAATGTTCACAGACATATACATGTAACCTCATAATCACAATGTAACTATATCTAATTATGTAACTATATCTAATTATGTAACCATGACACCAGTGGAGATATACACAGCTGCAAACTCAATCATTCATTCAAAAAATGTTTCCCCCAGGTAACAGTGCCGACACACAAACACGAATGAAAATGGTTCTTATCTATCCAAGGAATCTCAAAGACAGTCCATTCCACCATTTGACAGATAAGAACACTAGAGCCCAGAGAAATAAAGAAACTTACCCAATATAAAAAAAGGGTAGTTGGTAATGAAGTTGAGATAAAAGTCAGCTCTTCTCATTTTCAATCAGCAATCCAATAACACATTAACTTAGTCTCTATTTATTAGATAATATTTTGGGCATTAGGTTCTCCTCAGGTAATCAGTACCCAATTTTTTTTTTAAGTTTTATTTATTTGTCAGAGAGAGCACACACAAGCAGGGGGAGTGTCAGGCAGAGGGAGAGAGCAAAGCAGGCTCCCCGCTGAGCAGGGGAGCCGGATATGGGGCTTGATCCGAGGACTCTGAGATCATGACCTAAGCTGAAGGGGCTTGATCCAAGGACTCTGGGATCATGACCTAAGCCGAAGGGGCTTGATCCGAGGACTCTGGGATCATGACCTAAGCCGAAGGCAGTCGTTTAACTGACTGAATCACCTAGGCATCCCAGTACCCAATTTTATAGGTGAGGAAACCACTGTGACTGGCCCATGGAGATTCAGGATTGAATGATTCCAAAGCCTGGGTAATGCTGCAACACAGCTTTGACAGGCTCTGACCATCCCTGGCAAATGGGAGAACATTTGCCTTTGACAAGAGCTTATACTGCAAGGAGCCCTCAGTAACTACTAATTATAATGTTTTTAGGGGTGCCTGGGCGGCTCACTTAGTTGAGCACACGACTCTTGATCTCAGCTGAGGCCTTGATCTCGGGGTTGTGAGTTCAAGCCCTGTGCTGGGCTCCACCCTGGGCACAGAGCCTGCCTAAATAAACAAGATAAGAAAAATCAAATGTTTAAATGTCCATGAAAATGTATCTGCGGTTGACATGTTATTTTCATAGGTGATGAATACACACACGCGCGTGCACACACACACAAAGATTTATTTATTTGAACCAGAACTACATAGAGGCAAGACCTGACCCCAAATGGTGGAATCCAAAGTGAAGCATTATAAGCCCTCTCACAAGCCAGAAAGAAATCTTGTTTGTACAAAGGAGCCAACCTTGACTGCGAGCTACGGGACGGTGCCGACAACCTAGTGGTGCCGAAGCTCAATGTTAATTCATCACAAAAAAGTGAAATGGCATCTGGGTTTCTGAGTTAACCTGAGTTATAAGCCCGAAGAATTACTCTAAGAACACGAGTTTCAGCTGCATCCATTACTCTTCAGGAAAACGCATTCTAAGTGCCTCTGCCTAATAACGGGGGATCGCCCAGCAAACAGTGACTAGCGTGCAGCTCCTGCCCCTCTTGGGCCTCACAAATTAGAGAAAGCTGAGGTTCAGAGAGGTTGAACACACTGCCCCCAGGTCAGACACACAATAAGGGGCAGAGCTGAAGTCCAGGCTCAGTCATGTCAGGACTTCAACATTTATCAATATCCATGTTCCTTCCACCAAACCACAGGTGCTGGGCATTTTTAAATAGGTGTCCGAGCAACCTCTTGGGTCACGAACAGGAAGGCCGGGGGGGGGGGGGGCCTATCTGGAACTAGTGGGGAAAATCTCCCAGCAAATCCTGAGGACTCCGGCTCTCTCTGGCCTAGTAAGTCCTCCCACTCACGCTTGGAAAGACCTACTGATCCAGCCCTGGGCTGAAACACAAGGTAGCACACAGCCAGTTGCAGGATAAGTGAGGAGAAATCAAATGTGATTCTTCTGCTACTCCGGAGTCTCTGAAGAAACCCTAACATCAATCAGATCCATGGTGAAGAACCACCCACTGCCACTATTCATGTTAAATCAGGGTCAAGTAGATCATATCAGCCTTCCCCCAAAACATTAATCTGAAACATCCCATTTTTTCAGATAGTTGGCAATCATGTGAAAAAGAAAACTGCACACATCACAACAGTAAATGTCCTAAATGATTACATTTGGTGATGTAGCATCAGGAAATAACTGTTTTACTTAAGTTATTTGATAATGATTCCATTCAAAATTTCTTCTGGGTAGACTGCATAATGAATACCCTTTGGCAATGATCTTGTTCCTCTTCCAAGAGGGCTAGATTTTGCATGAATGAGCACACGTAGGTGGCTCCCTGCTGTTTCATCAACACAGAAACTACTGGTTCCCACAACAAGAGAGGAAAAAGAAAACCACATTAAACAACTTATCTAAGGGCACATGTTTTATTAATATGTGTGGCTTCATAAATGCTTTAGTATAAAATAGACTGTAAAAATAAAGTACCCGTTAATGAGAAATGCAAGACTGACAGGCTAAGAAATAAACTCATCTACCTCTCTTATTCTGAAGGTGACAGAAAAATAACACCATTCCTTCTACCTCTACAAATGCTATATTTCTTTTTATTAAGACAAAGCAATGCATTACTACAACAAACTTCTTCAAAAACTTGAAAAATAAAAATATACTGTTCAAATATATCCAACAATGCCACTTCACTGATATTCAAATAACTCACAAGAGGTCACTGCATAGGCTCATCAGAAGGTTCCTCTCACACTCCCTTGCATCTCTGAAAGGGGTACTAAATTCCCAAGGCTCTACTTCACCTACCTTATACTGAGTTCCAAGTCACAATTTTAAAACAGAATAATAATTATTATAATGCAAGTCCCTAAGTGTATATTGTAAACGTGGGAACAGGAAAAAACATGTACTGAAGATACTTTTTAAAATCTTACAAGATTCGGGGCGCCTGGGTGGCACAGCGGTTAAGCGTCTGCCTTCGGCTCAAGGCGTGATCCCGGCGTTAGGGGATCAAGCCCCACATCAGGCTCCTCCACTATGAGCCTGCTTCTTCCTCTCCCACTCCCCCAGCTTGTGTTCCCTCTCTCGCTGCTGTCTCTATCTCTGTCAAATAAATAAATAAAATCTTTAAAAAAATAAAATAAAATAAATAAAAATAAAAAAATAAAAATCTGACAAGATTCAAAAGCTTTACTGAGATAAAACTTCTATACCATAAAATTCACCCATCTAAAGTATACAGGGTCAGTGGTTTTTAGCAGACTTACAGAGTTCTGCCACCATCAGCAGGCACCTTTATCCTCGCCACCTGCAGCCCCACCCCCCTGGCCCTAGGCAACCACTAATTTACTTTCTTTCTCTGGAGATGTGCTTACACTGGACATTTTTCATAAAAATGGGATCATATAATATGTGGTTCTTTGTGACTGCCTTCTCTCATTGATCACAGTGTTTCTGAGGTCGAAAGTATTTTGAAGTTGGGGACGCTCATGGGCCCTTCCATTCTTAAGCACCCTCTACAGATGAGACAGATGCCAGATGGGTCACAGTGGGAGTTGGGGGGCTTTCAGGTATGAATTCTGCCTTCAAGGAGCTTACTGCAAAGTAAAGATGCTAACACAGCTATTGATAAGCAACTTATTTTTCTTGTAGAAATAGTGACTGCCAAGGGAAAAATGCAAAGTATCACGTGTGTACAGAGAAAGCCAAGGTAAATAGGATCAAGAGAAGTTCTGATAAGGTGACCTTTAAATAGAGTTGATTATACATACACACACGAATGGTTAAAATCAAGTACAGAAACATAGGGATGGAGTCATTTCCAACAGAGGTTTACTCCTTAGCTTTATTATTCCATCCATATTTACTCCTTGTACTCTAATCTCCCACTCACTGCCTGCATTCCCTAATTATAATTCCCAGAAATCACTAAGCCCTTTATGATTCTAACTGCTGCAACCACCACTTCTTCTCCCAAGAAGAGAGAACTGTGCCCCTCCTCCTTCCCATCATCCCCCACCACCAATTCCATTATGTCTGACAGATAGTAAACTCCTACTCATCCTTCAGTGTTCAGCTCAAATATCACCACCTCTTCGAGGATGTCTACCCTGACCTCCCCAGGCAGAGGTAGTCTGTAATTCTTTATGCTACGTATGTATCTCCATTATAGCTCATCCTGCATTGCTCTGGTTGATTCATCTATGAAAGCCCAGCACTCAGGATAGTGTCTGGCACAGTCGGGACTCAGTAAATGATTGCTGGGACAAGGGAACAAACAGAACACCAAGCGAGGGGCGCATGGGTGGCACAGCGGTTAAGCGTCTGCCTTCGGCTCAGGGCGTGATCCCGGCATTATGGGATCGAGCCCCACATCAGGCTCCTCCCCTGGGAGCCTGCTTCTTCCTCTCCCACTGCCCCTACTTGTGCTCCCTCTCTCGCTGGCTGTCTCTATCTCTGTCAAATAAATAAATAAAATCTTTAAAAAAAAAAAAAAAAAAAAAGAACACCAAGCGAAAGTGAAAGAGGTAGACAGACTGGTGGAGTCACCCTGGAGTGTGTGAAAGGTAGCAGTGAAGTCAGAGCCCTGAATGCTACGTTAACAGAGCGACATTTATTGATCACCTGCTATATTTCAGCACCTGTACATTATCTCATTTAGTCTCCATGGCAACCATGTGACATTAGTCTCTCCATTTTATCCTGGAGGACACAGAGATAAGACAAGATCACACAACTATTAAGTGGCAAACGTTCATTGAACACTAAACATACACTGT
Source organism: Ursus americanus (assembly GCF_024610735.1). Classification (NCBI taxonomy): domain Eukaryota; kingdom Metazoa; phylum Chordata; class Mammalia; order Carnivora; family Ursidae; genus Ursus; species Ursus americanus. The sequence continues at coordinate 19,605,944 of NC_142129.1, read as the reverse complement.
GCATGTGCATGCACACACACACACACACACACACACACACAGACACTTCTACTCAGAGGTAGTTCAACTACAACTTTCCATTTCCTGTTTGAAGAAACAGGTACATTTCCTCTGGAATCCCGTTCACACTGGAATCACCATCGCACTGCGTCACTGCCAGCGCAACAGGTGGTGATTTCGGTCAGCCTCTGCAGCCCCCCTCCTGGGTCTGCTTAGCCTGGTACAGACCACACCTCCTGCGGCACATCAGAAATAATGCTGCAGACCCGAGCACTACAGAGGCCTCTGTGACAGCTCAACTAAAAGCATTTTACTTGGATGGAGAAGAGGGGAGCTCTCAATCGAAAGATAACGTAGACTTAAAAAGTTTCAGTTCAAAGTCCTGTAAGCAATAATGAGCAGTAAAAATAAGGATTTTTTAAAAATCACTGTTTTTAAACTTTACTTGGTCATTTTTGCAAACATCATTTTGCAAAAAGATGAACATGAATCGTGAAACAATGGCTATGTCAACAGACACATAATGTTTAATAGGACAGAAAAAAATTAGAGGGACCAATTTATCATTTGCATGTTTATCAGGTTTGATAAAAAATTATTTTTTAATTATACAGTCAATGTTTTCTCCAAGATTTTTTATTAAAAAACTAATAAAATATGTCAAAGGTCAAAGAATAATCATGAAAAGAGGATTATAACTTCCCATAATCTTATAATAATCATTCTAAAAAGTTTCTGAGAAAGAATATTAAAGCAACCTTTTCGGAAAAATTTTATAAAGATGTCACAAAGGCAGTTTATGGGCTCAATCTCATGCGATTCTCAGAGAAGTCACCATGTTACTTTAAAAAATTAAAGAAACACCCTGTGCCCAATGGGTGTCCGAGTTGTCCCACAAAATTAAACCAAAAGCTGCTTGGGTAACCTCATTCTTTCTATCTGAGAAAAAGAAAACAGAGTTGATCTATGATGTCTGCAAGTGTGCGTGCACTCACTGAGTTAAAGCTATCTCCTCCTGCTAAAAGCACAAGTTTTAAGAAGGGAAATGAATTGAGAGCTCTGAAAGTGTTTTTGCTAAAATAATCTATTTAAATAATTATAAAGACAACATTCAGAATCCATAACATAACTTCACAGGTTGCATTAATAAAACAAAATGTTTTGGGGGAGTTGTCAATCTTAAACACTGCTTTACATTTTTTTATTTAAATCAAATCTATCCTGATTATGGTAATTGATTTTCTTATAATTCCTCAGGTCCATCCTCAAAAATGACACACGGCAATCAATATTTATCTTATTTTTCAAAGTAATGAGATGACCGTTAAACGTCAATAACAAAGACTAATTGCATCTGTAGAATTTAGCATAACAACCAAATGAAATGTAGGGCAAAGCCAATCTGATATAATTACATGCATTATCATTACCGTATTACATGGCAATAGGGTGAAAATGGGATGCCTTGGGTAGACGCCCATAGGAGCTTAGCCAAATTCTTAGACGTTTTTATCATTGTTAGTTAATGCTTAGCTATTGTGTGTGTGTGAACAGAAGGGCGAACCAGCTCCTTGGTCTCCCGGTCTTCTCCACACTGGCCTGAGAGGACACAAGCAGTGGGTCTTCCTTCCGATCCCTAAAACCTTGAAGTTCCTGAGCTTCCAGACACCAAAACCTCCAGGCTTTGAGAGCTGGCCCCAGGGACTTGCAGTCAGTGAGAACAGAGAGATAAGCCTTTCTGGAAGACAACACTGATAATAGTTGAGTCAGAAATGGAGAAGCAGCATGGGAACAGCTACCCAGAAAGATGAGACAGTGAAGTGCAACTCTACTTTCAAGAATCCCAGAGTTTTGACAAGAGAAAAACAGGAGAGGATCCCCCTGGAGGAGGCAGCCAGGGCTGAGTGGCTGCTTTGCAAAGTCAGGAGCCTGATCGAAGCAACCTAAAACTCTTATCCTAAAATTCCAGGGCAAAGGGACAAGTGTCAGATTAGCTTTGACCCAACAGAGAAGGATAGTGAGGAGGGTACCAGGAACTAAGAGTGGAGGGTCCCAGAGGGAAAAAATCCCAACCTTCTTCAGCCCGCCGCAAAACGTGGCAAAAATCTATGCAGATTATTTCTTTTCTAAACTAATAACTAGAAGTGGGACATGAGAACTCCACATCAACATTTCCAAATCAGGGCCCTTACTCCCTAGCCACTACCTTCACAAACTGTGCTTTTCACAAGACGGTGTTCAAGAAAGCTATCTCTTACAACTGGGTTTCATTGGGTTTTTTATGGTTAAGACCTAAAACTGGCAAAGCATTGCATGGCCACCATCCCAGGCCTGGTGAAGACCCTCATACCCACACCCAATGGAACAAGCTTAAGAGAAAGATCCCTTTTCCGTCTTGCGTCTAGCTGAGACATACACGTGTACATACCAGGCTTCGTGACCTGACTGGCTTTAGCTAATACATTCCCTAAACATGTATTATAATTAGTCACCGTGGTTGAGGGTACACAAGATAAGGAACAAACGTTCCCTGACCTCAAAGGCTCACAGTCTAGTAGGAAAGACAGACAACTAAAGCGGTAGTTAAACTATAACGAAGCATATATTGTAAAAAGATAGTACTAAAGACTTAGTGATACAAGAACAGGAGATCCTTCAAAAAGGTATCAACCTAGGAAGTTGGCCCCAAGATGATGGGAAAATGGCTCTAAAAGAAAGAGAAATCTCAGCCCTCTGAGACTTTTTTTTATCCAAGTTTTCCTAATCGTCTCACCTCAACAGAACAATGCCTACCTATAGCAAAGATAGACCTCTAACTGTTTTTCACCTCAGCAGACAGGTCACCACCAAGGCAAGGGAAAATACAGAAAGAAGTACCACAGAAGGAGGTCCTGAGAGCACCCACCAGTGAAGACAAGCTGTGGTATCTGAGGGACAGGGCTGAGTAAATGGGCGAGTGCCCCAGTATGGGGTCAGTGCTGGGACAGGGAAGTACACACAGGGTGCTGTGGGGCCATGCAGGAGGGGCATCTAACCCAGACCTGCAGTCAAGAATACTTCCTGGATGACATGATTTCCAGGCAGCCATGTGAACCAAGAGGGAGGGTTAGCCAGATAGAAGACAGGTAGGTGAGGTGGGGGTGGAACTGGGGAAGACAGCTGCAGGAACAGCGCTCACACAGAAGTCCACACATTGTCAAAAACCCAAAAGGGACATATTCAAGGATACTCAAGAACTTCAGTAGGACTAGACAAGAGTTGGACATGAGACAGGTGAGTCTGGGAGACAAGGGAGGAGATAAAGCAGCGGAGAGATTACGCAGGACCTGCTGGCCACGTAAAAGAAATTTGGGCCATCCTAGCGGAAGTGGAACCTCTCAAGCATTACACAGGGGAATGGCATGATTGGTTCTACACTCTGGCCTTGAGGAGAGGCTGAGAACCGCAAGGCTGAAGGCCAGGACCCCAAGCAAGAGTGTTAGAACATGGCAGGAGAGAGGATGGCGGCCACTGGGTCAATGACGCCACGGATGGGAGAAACTGTGTAACTTGGAACCGTAAGAAGGGAAATGCAGAGCAAGGCTCTGCCACTGCTCATCAAATACAGCGCGAGGCTTGCGGGGGCCCCTGCAGGGCTATGGCCACAGGGTGGAGACCAGCTAAATAAATAAGAAAAAAGCAAGGAAGCCTGAAGTGAGGAGCAGAGCAGCACTGGCACATCTGACCAAGGAACTGAGTCCTGCCAGCAAAGTCACCACACGGGCTTTCCACGGCATCTACCTCCCCATCATACAATCCGAGAGACCTTCTAACTACCTTATGCCTTTAAGTAAGGAGATAGTTACCATGACTGCCCTGTAAAGTAATTTCAAGCTCCAATCATCCAGTGCTGGCTCATTAAAACCCATGTTCCAATTAGGCGCTCAGTCAGGGGAACCAGGGCGTTATCTTCAATGTTGTCTTCAGTGTACCACAGCAATTCTGTGAAAGTCTGAAGAGCCTCACTATAATGATCCACACAGGCTCCCAGCGCTTTTCAAGAAACACTCAAGCAAGGTGACAGCTGTCAACAAAGCGTCAAGTAGCCCTGGGGGCAGAACAGGTTGAAAGGAACTTAAAAGCACTTATCGTTCTCTAGTAGCCCTGATTTGGCCTAATACAGAGTCCTGTATGTGTAATTCTGACTAAACCAGGGAGACAGGAAAGGGCAGAGGGAAGAAATGAAATGCTGGGTCAGACCTTACTTTTTAAAATGTTTTTTACACGGGAAAACATCATCATCATCAACAATAACGTACAATTTGGTCGACAGCTAGAAGGGTCAATGGATTGATATTGAATACCTCAGCTTCCAGTAGAAAAATGTCCATTTGAAACTCTCTTGGGCACTTTATTTTACGAGATCTGGGCCATCCAGATGATGCCCTCGAAGTCTATCAAATTCTAAGAAAGGCAAAAATATCATTAATCAAGTGTTTTATTTTACAACTGGCATATTAAATTGAAGTCAAAGATAGTATTTTTATGTATTGTATGTCCTGTACTTTATTAATCCATTAGAGCTGCTTATACAATGTCTGATATTTTATAACTCCTGAAGCATGATTATAAAATTTATACCTCAGAGTTGTTTTCTCTTTGTGGTTTATGATGTATTGCTGGTGATAGCCATGATTTACTTGATTGTTAGGACCAATAACAACACCTGTTCTATGAGAAAATACAATCCACGGTCCCACGATTCACTTTAGTGTCAAAATCTATGGCAGCAAAAAGTGGAGCGCTTCTTTAATATGGCTTTTCTCTTTTTTCCCCTGTGGTCACTGACGTTCCTTCCTTCCGGCTCCTGCGTACCGTGACCCCAGGGCATCACTGTATTTCTAATCTGCGGTACGCTATGCACCTAACAAAATAGCTGCTTCTTTCTCGTAACTGAGGAACAAGTAAGGAATTTCTGGCCCACTCGATTTCAGACCCCTTGGAAGCACTAATGCAATTATGCTGCACCAGTCACAGGACAGGGAAGATTTCATACAAAGCAGCTCAGCCAGTGGTCAATCAGATAACTCAGAAATCAAAGGGCGGAAGTCCTAAGTCATAGAAAACTACCGGAAGGTGTGACGCACTGACATTTCAGAACCTACTAAGCATCTCTCTCTAATTCCCTTCCTCTACTGCTGGAGCTTTGTCTTTTCTGCATGACTCCCCTTTCACCATCCCCAAATACCATGGAATGTAAGCTATACCATCAATGACTTTTTTGTTCCATTTTTAAGACAGAACCATTGCTCTCAATTTTAAAATAAAGTGGGTTTAAATTTGTGCTGGTTTCTCAAAAATAAATACAACAGGGGCGCCTGGGTGGCTCAGTCGGTTAAGTGTCTACCTTCGGCTCAGGTCATGTTCTCAGGGTCCTGGGTCAAGCCGTGCATCGGGCTCCCTGCTCAGTGGGGACTCTGCTTCCCCCTCTCCCTCTGCCCCTCCTTCCTGCTTCTTTCTCTCTCTCTCTCTCTCTCTCTCTCAAATAAATAAATCTTTAAAAAATAAATCAGTAAATAAATAAATATAACACAAGAGTGACAAATCAAGGGACACAGAGGAAGGTGCCCTAGACCAGGGGGAGCAAGGACTGAAGTTGAGTCCAGGACTGCCACTGACCAGTCCCATGACCTCAGGCACCAGATCCACTTAAGTCCTCTTCCTCTTCCGTCTCTACCGCACCTGGCGGTCCTCCCTATCTCTGACTTCCAACGCATCCTGTACTTTACCCAAAAACCCATTTGCATTATTTCATCTGCCCTGCTCAGAAATCATCTGTTGCGCCCTACACTGCCTCAAGCAGCTGAGGGCAACTTTGTTTTTTGGGTTTTTTTATTTATTTTTTCTTTTTTTGCCATAGGGCCAATTAAGGACAAATAAAAATGCTTACAGGGCTGCTTATCTTTTCATGAAAATGAAAATGATTTTATTTAGTACTCTAGTAGAAAACATATATTCTTACAATTTAGATTTGTTAAATATAAAAATATCAATGAGAAAATCAGCACTGCATTTTTAGCCATAAAAGCGTTATTAATATCTGAGTATATCTGAAAAGTAGCAACAAATGCAACTTTCTATACTTGCATCCTAAAATTAAATGGAAGTGCTCAGTAGCCACTAGGCCCTACGGAATAAAAGGAAACTCCCTAACCTCCCCAACCTCCCCAACCTTCCTTCCCATGAGACCCCTACATGTACCCTTCATCTAAATTATTCAGGTCTGTGTACTGACATTATTGAACCCCTTCAACACCAACACCCCCGCCTCCCCTGTTGACCTGCCTGCCCAAGCTCTTGATCTTCTTCTCTGAGTTCCTAAAACACTTTCTACACTGCTTACATAGTCTGTCTCCCTTACATATTCACCAACTCAAAGACATTAACTGAGCAGGTGAAGGGTACTAAACTAGTACTTAACTACTACACGATAATGTTAAATAGGTTTTGACCAAACTAACAATTCCTCAAAGCCAAAGATCGCTGCCATGCTAGTACTTATCAATGAATGGAATTAACAATATGAGTTCAACCATCCATTAAACGTAGACTGTGGATTTATTTTTAAGAACAGAATATACTGACTAGAAAATTTGATTTAAAACCTTTAAGTCAATAGTGTACACATAACTTCCTTTTAGGAACTGTCAGACAAATTATCTATTATGGCACAAAACGTGCAGAGCTGAGAAACTGACATCAAAAAAGTTTCGTATATTAAAAGTCGGAAACCTAGATATTCCGTTCTGGTAACTCAAGTCAAAGGAACAAGCACGACTTGTTTACTGTGAACTCTCCTTACTGTGTTATGTCTAAATAGGCCTTAAAGAGCTGTTTAAAAAAATAACTAAGAGGGCCAGATTCTGGGAGAAAAACACATAGAACACATAGATGAATCTGTTTCCCTAAATTGGCTGTTTAGTTTGGGCTGTGCTATTTCCAGCTTAAATTGGTTTCCTGCAATTTGTTAAGGCTGCCAAATACTTAGTGATCTCAGTGATGTACTTAACACAAATCGGCAAATCTTTCTTATTTTTCACAATGACAAGAAACGTACAGAAAACTTGCACAGTGAGGATAATAATAAAAGTGAGTTCATTTGTCTTTTTTTCCAGATGCATCATTTTCATCTGGTTGCTAGTGGCTTAGGAAACCGACAAATAGTGTCCTAATATCATTTCCTGCCTGTTTTTCCCCTATTGATTTGGGGACAGAGTTTCCTCAATATCAGGTAGGGTCAAACACGAGAGGTCTGACCTCACTATAAGCCAGAAAAACTCAAGGATCGGGGTGGAAATGAAGAAAATCAATATCCAACACTGGTTTTTAAAATCAAAAGATGCAAGATGTTAATGAAAAGGTCACTATATAACTATGTGCAATAGTATGCCCTTAAGACAGCCTAAAAAAATTCCCTGGTTTAAAGCAAACCAACATGGTTGGGATAACACATTAACATAGCGAAGAATTTGAGGCAGCGAGGACACGGTTAAGTTCTTTAGAGCACATTCATTTATTAAAGTGGCATTACAATCTGCTGTGTGTCACATATTATATTATTTTGCCTGAACAGCTTTACATGCAAATACTTACGGCAACGACTCATTGATCTGATTCAAGGTTTGCCAAAAAAGTTTCAGGCAAGTCTTTAGAGGAACTCACTTTCTTATAGCATAAATTACATTTTTGAAACTATATATATAACAAAACTTAGATCCTATATACAGAAATCCTAGGGCTCTCGGTCCATCAAATACATTGCCATATATTCACACATATGAATAGCCTAGGGCTGCTATGAATTAGACTCCTATGAGGAAGAAGGCATTTTAATGAATATTAAGAATTCAACTCGCATTTAATATATAATTTACTTGACACTGAAAAATGTAGAAAAGGCTGGTGACATTTTTATCAATATATTTTTGTAGACTTGAAAAATTATTTCATAACACATCTAAATTATAAATCTTAAGAAATCTATTACTGAGTATTAACTAAAACCCCCAAAAGAGATATATGCAGAAAAGAACATAAACTTTAAGGCTTTCTACTTTTATAAACATTTTTTTTAATTTTAAAAAGACTACATCTCTGTTAATTTGCACAATCATCGTCTAATTGCATTCTTAACCTAAGGGCAAGATCATTTCAAAACAGCATGTCAGATCCTGGTTCTTTTCTTGAGTTGGGATGGAATAGGTTAGGGAATAATTCTACTCAGAAGGCCGCATCATGTACATCATGGTACAGACAGAAAAAGCAAGTATCTGTGTGGAACGTGAGGGCACAGGTGTTCCCCAGCTACTCGGGAGTCCAGGGAATCAATACCTCCAAAACACGCATAACACACAGGTCAGGAAGCTATTCTGTTGACTGTGGTGAAGACAGTACACCCCAGGGACATATTCCCTGAAGTGTCCATTTACCCACAATCCTGGTAGAGGAGCTGGGATGTGGGAAAGGCAGGCAATAAGATTCACAAACACACAGCACCACTGAGCTCCATGACCTCCTTCACATCATTAAAATCATCTGATGGAGCTTCCAAAGCCATGCCCTGTGCATAAGACCTTTCTGCAATGATCAAAGTGTCCTATATCTGCACTGTCTGACAAGGTAGCCACTAGCTGCATGTGGTTACTGAGCACTGAAATGTGACGAGTGCAAATGAGGAGCTAAAATGTCAATTTTGTTTTATTTTAATTAATTTTAATTTAAATCTTCACAGCCACATGTGACTAGGGGCTACCATTTGGAGTTCGGCTCTAGCCTGACCACCAAAACGCCAAAAGGTGGCGTTCCAAGAAGAGTTCAGTGCCCAGGCTGGTCATGGACCAGCATCCATCAGTCACGTCAGACCTAGAAAGGGGAAGGGATGGATCCCTCAGCACAGCCAGGGCGCCCCACAATGTCAGGTCATGCGCTGTAGGCCAGACCATGAGCATTCATAGAGAGCTTTCCCACTCATACCCATTCTCTCAAAATATCAGTTCAAGAAACCAACCCGAGAAGGAAAACACCTCTCCTTCAACACATTACTGAATGAGAACCAACGTGGGGAAAAGCTAGAAGCAACAATCGTTTATGGATAGAAGGTTCTTTCCTAAACTCAAGCGGCACGTCACTCAAAGGGAGCTCTTTCCCTCCAAGAAGATTCTGTCACTTTCCCTCCACAAAAATTAGCAAGGTGTCCTGAAGATTACAATAAAACAGAGCGGCTCACGGTCAAACAGGCTTGAATTCAACTGTCGCCTCCACTGCTTACCAGCTTTGTGACTTTGGGCAAGAAAATTAATCATGTCAAGTTTCAGTTTCCTTCTATGTAAAATGGGCTAATAACAGTCCCTTCCTCACAGGGTTATAAGGATCAAATGAGATAAGACATATAAAGGATTTAGCAGAGTGCCGGGCACACAAATGACACTATTTAAGTATTAGTTATCACTATTCCTTCATTATTTCTTCATTGTCATCACCATCATTATCATCCTCTCTATCCCCAACACAGTAGGCAGAAAAAGCCAAACTACTTGATACACTTAATTTCAATATCATCTAGGTTTCTCTTATGCTTCTATCTTTCTTATAGTCTTACTATATACTTAGTTGTTTTTACCCCAAAACCCTAAACTTTTTGAAAGATTTTTTTTTCTGTTTCTGTGTCCTCTCAAAACACAGACCGTAATTATTTGCACAATAGTGGACATTTAATAAATGGTACCTGAATTAAATTTATAGTATTCCAGAATGATCATGAGTAGCTACTTTTAAAGTGTATAATGGGGGTGCCTAGATGGCTTAGTTGGTTAAGTGTCTGACTCTTGATTTCGGCTCAGGTCACGATCTCAAGGTCATGAGATCAAGGCCCTGTCAAGTTCCATGCTGGGTGTGGAGCCTGCTTGAGATTCTTATTCTTACTTCTTATTCAACTATTTCTTATTCATCTCTTACCCTCTGCTTTAAACATATCAGAAGCTCAATTCATGGTTACAAGTATGATTAGTAAGGTCACAACAGTCCCCAAGTGAATGGCACTTGGGCAGCATCCCATCTTTCTCAATGTATTTCAGTCTGGAGGCAGATTTACCACACGATACCCTTTCTAATAAATACAGAAACTACTTAGTCCAAGATTAATCATCTCGATTATTTTCTCATTAGCATTTCACCAATAAGCAGCATGTCCATCCATCAAACTGGGCAGCAACAAGAACCAGACACATAGCAGGTGCTCAATAAATATTTGTTGGATGAATAAATGGATGGAGGAGGGGAGAGCAAAGAAAACGGAGCTAGTCTCTTATCCCATGGGAGCCACAAATAAAATGAGGCTTAATAATTCTCTGTAAATGTCATTTAACATCTTATTTTCATCAATAATTAAGACTGGGAAGAAATAAACTGTTTATAAACTTAGAAGAAATCTATTAGAAAATAAAAGCATTGGCGGTAGTTCACAGTAAGTTCAATATTTTATTATAAATATTTGCTCCTAATCTCTAATATTCCTATAGGTAATCCATTTTACACAAAAGATATGGAGTAACCTACCAAAGCTTAACAGAGGGTTCAGAAGCTGGATCAGAAAAAAAATTCTCCCAAGACTGATTGAAAGTCAACTCATTCTCTTTTCTGTGCAAAATGTTTTAAAAGAAACCCTGGTACTGATTTCTAATATTCCGTATAAAAAGCCAAACACCCAAATAACAATAGACAGAAAGAAGTGCAAAAGAACTTGACTATCAAGTAAACTTTTATCACTTATAGTTTTCCTACTAAAAATTCTAAAATTAAAATTTTGAAATACCTGAGGCACCATACTCACCAGAATGCCGCTGAGACCTCGAACCAGATGGGGAAGTTTCCTTCATACGATCAATCACATTTTCCGAAAGCTGAAAGGCAACATCAAAATAAAATCAATTATAAAAAAACAAGAAAGAAAATAGTACCATAGCATCCAAGTAATGTAGTCATCCACATCAATATGTATAACAACAAATGGCCTAGAGAAATCTAATAGCTATAAAACTAGACGGAAGAACAGTTTTAAGATTTCAAGATGCATCCCACAGCACTACTTCTTTATTTCTTCTAATGCACTTCTAATTGCTCATTATAAATAACTCCTCTCCTTGTTTTGCACAGTGCACTAAATTGTAATCTCTGAGAAAATGTAAGCCACGCAAACTGCTTCGACTTTCCTGCCCTAATCCTACAAATTAATTTTGCAAGCAACAGGTCTTAGCGCCTTCCTTCCTTGCAGTCCCAAAGGAAACGGTATCCTTCCCTCCCTCCTGTTCAAGCTAATCATAAACAATTGCTCTTTCAACAGATTTTATTATGCACCAAATCCATGCCAGTAACTAGGCTAGACTTGGGATATTCAACAGTCATCAAGCTGCTTAAAGTACTGAAGAAGAAGCAATCACCAGGCAGTGAAATGCAATGGGAAGGGCACCACCTAAGTCAGCTGGCCTGGGATGGACGTATACAGAAAGCATTAACGGACAGGACATCTAGCCAGGCTTTGGGCATGGGGCTGGGGTTGGGAAAGATAAACAGATGTTAGGAAGAGAAGACGTAGCATAACAGTAGTCCAAGAAGAGGGAAACACATGGCGGTATAGATGAGAAACAGGGCTTGCCACCATCAGACACGAAGCACAGATAACAAGTAGGCAGCTGGCAATAAGGCAGAGGCTCTGAGAGTCCTCAGCCTCTGAGTTACTATCATACCATTCTTTTTATCTTCTTTATTGCACTTACACTGGTGAGGCATTCTTGTGTGTCTGCCTTTTACACTCAAAAGGAAGTTCCATGAAAGCTAGCATTTGGCTGTCCTATTATGTCCCCAGAGTCTCGATAAGCCTGGTTAATTGGATGAATGGCTACATAAATGATTGAAACAATATGAATGAATGGAAAAATGGCTGAAGCGGGAAGCTGGGGAGCGGGAAAAGGAAACAGTGAGAGAAGATGGAAGGGGAAATAAAATTTTAGATTCTGAAGACTCCTAGTAAACCCTTCAAGTGAAACAGTTTGAAATGATTCTGAGGGCAACACTAGGCACTTCTGAAGGATTTTAAGCAGGGTAGTGACAAGATCAGACTTATATTTTAGAAAGATCACTCTAGCTACAGTGTAGAGAACAGATTGGAGGGGGACAAGAACAGAAGCAGGAGGACCCCCGAAGGAAGCTAAAGGACCAATTAAGAAGCTATTAAACATATGCCTACACGGAGATTTGTGCAGGAATGTTCACAGGAGCATTATTCATAATACAGCAGGAGTGAAACCAAGCAAATGTCCATCTACTGGTGAATGGATAAACAAAACATTATGTATCCATACAATAGAATACAATTCAGCCATAAAAAGAAGTGAAGTTCTGATATACGCTACAATATGGATAGACCTAAACAACAATAATGGGAAGAAAGCCAGACACAAAAGGCCACAAACTATATAATTCCATTTATATGAAATGCCCAGAAAAGGCAACTCTGCACAGAGAGAAAGTAGAGAGGTAGATGCCTAAGGCTAGAGTAGGATGGGGATTAACAATAAATGGGCATGACAGATCTTACTGGTTTGATGGAAATGTTATGAAACTGGGTTGTGCTGATGGCTGCACGATTCAGTAAATTTATTAAAAAGGGTTGTACACAGAAACAAGTGAATTTTATAATATGTAAATTATATAATAAAGCTGTTTTTAAAAAAAAACTATTACAGTAATCCAAAGAGAACACATTCAAAAGATATTTAGGATTCAAAATAGCTAACGTTCACTGATTGCTTATTATATGCCAGGCATTACACCAAACAAAACACTTTAGTCATTTAATCCTTAACAACCATAGGAAATAGATACTTTTACTATCACCACTGTATAGGTGAGAAGCTTCAACCACCTGCTCTGCATTTTACATTTTATCAGTAATGGAGCCAGAATTCCAAGCCAGAAAGTCAGAGTCTCAAGGTCCCATTCAGGTACCGTGCTTTACTGCCAGACTCAGTGTCTGACTAGATGTGGAAGTGAAGCAGAGGTCATCAGGACATCTAGGTTTCTGGGCCATGTAACTGGGTGATCCCTCTCCTCTATCCACAGAGACCTTCCCACTTCCACTTCTTGTCTCACCACCATCTAGCTTAAACCCAATACAGTGGTGTTCTTGTAAAAGTCACCAATGACCAAACAAATAACCTTTTATATTTATATAAATAAATACCTTTTGTATTTATATTTATAAAACACCTAAGTTATATGGCTTCCCGTTAGCATCTAACACCTTTGGTCACTGTCCTCTTCTAGAAACCCCTCCGTTGGCTCTTCTTACCTCCCATTACCCTGACTGCCCTAGGACTCTGGCCACATCTTCTATCTTGTTGCAGGCTTCCCCTTCCCTGCCTACCCTTAAATGCCAAAGGGCCCCACATTCACTTCTTTGCCTTTTTTCTCTTCTCACTCTAAGTGCTCTCATTGGTCATCTCATCCATTCCCTTGACTTTTAACTGTGGCTGATAAATGAATGCATTCTAAATTCTTTATCTCCAGCCCAAGACCTGTGTCCCAAAAGCTAGACCTATACACTGAATTGCCTGAAGGACACCTCCTCCTGGACAGACCACAAGTACCTCAAACCCAACATGTCTGAAACTAAATTCATGTTTGCCAAAATCTCTTCTTCTTGTTTTCCTTATCTCATTAATGACACCACCTCCACCCAGCTTTCTCAATCAGGACATGGGACTTAAACTTCAACTCTTCGTTCTCCCTCATTCTCTTTGCTGTGAATGCCTCAACCCTTAAACATTTAATGAACACAACATTTCTTCTCCCGTCACATTTCCATTGCCCTAATTCATGGTACCCTCAATAACCCTCCTAAAATGCAAATCTGATTATGGTAACTCCCTGCTTCAAAATCCTTCACACCTTCTGTTGACAGAGAAGTCCAAATTCTTCTGCACAGCACTCAAGACTCCTCATCATTTGGTCATGGCCTAACTATCTAACCTCAACTTCCATAGTCTTTGCTTTAATATTTCATACCTTGTTCTCTACCCATACCGACTACTTATCGGATGCTGTCTCTTGGTCTTTACACACGGCTACACTGCCTTCTCCCCTGGCCCCGTGGGAGGGAATCACCTTTCAAAATCCAGTTCAAACATCCTAAAGCCTTGTCTGACCAAATCAGTTCCCATTCCATCCCGACTCTACCTACCCAAGGCTACCCTTATTTGTGCCCCACCGTATCTTGCACAAATCTCCCAACATGGCACTCCACGACAGAACACGTGTTTGCCTTTCCACAAAACTGGGAGCTCCGGTATATTAATCATTCACAAATATTTACTAGGCCAAGCACTAATTAACGCCCTTGTGATACATAAATGAATAAAACAGTTTGTACCTGAGCAGTTACTTACATCTCAAGACCCAAACCAGAATGCAGGAAAGATGGTTAATAGAAAGACTACAGCTCAAAAGCTGGGGTCTTTGGGGGGAAATTCCAAGATTCCTCTTGGAAAAGAAATGGAAGTTAAAAAGGACAATGTCAAGGGACTTTCTATTTGAAGATGTCAGGGCCAGTTGATTCTTTTCTAACAACTGACAGCCACTGACATTGCTGCTGAAACTCATCTGCAAAGCTGAGATACATCTCAGGAAAAAACCCTTTAAGATTGACCACAATTCTCTCAATTTACAGCTGAGGAAAAAAGTCTTGAGTAACATCCAGTTTCTGGTAGCATCAGGATAAACAGTAACCCCAAATCTCTAGTCCAGTGCTTTCTCTGTTAAACGTGATAAATTAAATTCACTTGCCCTTAAAGAGATAAAAGGAACCTTACTAAGTTTTAGAATCGTAAAGCTATTTTAATTGATACATAACATATATAAAGCTCATTCAATACATAATGTAATATACTACATATTATACGTATTTACAGGCTATTTTAATATAGTACTCTATGCAGGAAAACTGTGGCATAGACTTAATATATTTTAATAGGTTTACAGTATAATTTAATATAACTTATGTAATTAAGATATTTGGTGTTATGTCATGGGCTCGTCATTGGTCTGGCTAAAGAGAGAATGGGTCTTGTAAAGTTTGGGAAGTTGAGCTTTAACATGGTCTTCGTTTTTTCTGATAGGAGAAGATTAGTTTAGCTGTGCTATTTTAATTCTTTTTTTTTTTAAGATTTTATTTATTGATTTGACAGAGAGAGACAGCCAGCGAGAGACGGAACACAGGGGGAGTGGGAGAGGAAGGCAGGCTCCCAGTGGAGGAGCCTGATGCGGGACTCGATCCCAGGACCCCGGGATCTTGCCCTGAGCTGAAGGCAGATGCTTAACGACTGAGCCACCCAGGCGCCCCACGCTATTTTAATTCTTAGCAGTTTTCTTGATATATAGAAAATTCAGTGTACTAATGAGATAGTCCTCCAGAAGCACAGAATCCTACCCTATGAAAACTGGAAGGAACCTTAGCAATTATCTATTCTAATCTCTGTTTTAAAGATGAAACTAAGGTACAGAGAAGTTAAGTGACTTGCCTGATGTTATAGCTAGTTAGTAGTAATGAACTGTGAAAAATTTTAAAAATAATAATATAGTATTATAATACACTACATATATTATATACTACATATCATATACTACCATATATACCATGTGTTATATACTATTATATACAACATATTGCATGTTACATATTTAATATAATTTAAGGCTAATGTATATAAAGTTAATTTGAAGATAACATATATATATACACATATATATATAATTTTAGATTTTAATTTATATTTCTATAGTTCAGGCCAAAGTCAAAGAATTACAACACATTAAATATATATTCTACCCAATCAGAAAGTGAAGGTATTTGCTAAAAATCAAGTGTTAGCTATAAGCCTTCACCTGTACTGGAGACAGGCTACCCCTTCTTCTGAAAACCACTTCATCCCCTTCTCATCAAAATTCATATATTGCCATTACCTATTGCTACTTTCAAAATGAATACTACAAAAGTCCTTCCAGTGACTAAAGCAGCCTCCAAAGTATCATTTCTTGAGAGTAAAACCAAAGGCCGACCTGAACAGAGGAAAATGCACTGGCCACCTCCTAGCTATACAATCCTAAGGAAGTCATCTCCATCAGCCTCATGTTCCTCATCCGAAACTGAAGAACACCTAAGCCCGAGTTATAGGGAGGATTACAGGTGCATCATAAAGTATACCGTGCTACACGCACACTTGGTGAAGTTATTACCAATACAGCTCCAGTCACAGGGACTTGGACTGATCAGTTCATCCACCCCGTCCACCAACTGACGAGAGTTTGTGCTGAGCTCCTTCGCTACACAGCGCAGGAAGACCAGGGCTACAGCTATTGCCAGAAGCAGCTACCTAAGTCCCCGTATGACTATATGAAGTGCTCATTTATCTCTATCTGTGCATGCTCTTTGGGTTAAGTGCAGTGTCTTTTTCAGCCTCATCACTAATTGTTTCTTTTTATTTTTGTGGCTTACCTGATGCCTCAAAACTTGCTAATTAATGTCAAATTGTAATATCAATTCAAAACACTTTCCAATATGGTCTTTGATTGTATTTCAGTAAACGTATAAGCATGTCATTCAAAGGAGTACAATTCATCTTTTGAGTTGATAAATAAACATACTGTAGGGTTGCGTTGAGAGTCAATCTCCCTCTTTTGTCCTTACAATCTTCGTAAGTGGACCCTCAGGCCCTTCCAAAGGCACATCCATGGCAGCCTACAGTAGCAACTCTGCTTACTCCAAGCAGGAGTCACCCTATCCCCAGTACCTTCTCAACCATGGTGATACAAGGCAATTGCCATTCTGCGTTATTCTCTGTATCTCCAGTTAATACCAGCTGAGCTGACCTTCCAGTTGCAGAAATAAGTTCAGACCAGCACACTCACCTGATCTCCTCTGTGAACTGGGGTACTCATGAAGCGGCTGACAAGATTGAGAGATGCTGGTCAGCGTTATAGGCGAGCCGTAGCTTTAGAACAACTCCTCTTTGTGATGTGAGTTGACCCACAAAGGGGTCAGAGGTAGAACAGAAGCTTCTGCAAGGGCTGGATAAGCAGCCCTCTGTTAAGAGGAGCAGCTTCTTTAGGAGACGTATTTCCTTAAACAGGGTATTTCTGTTGGAAAAGCTTTTGTCCTATTGAAAGATCTAATAGGTACTATACCTGGTTTCTAGACCTCTCTGCACTCCCCACCAAGGGAAATACCATGTGCAAAAAGTTTTCGCAGCAAAGAATGACGAAATCTCACTCTCTCAATCTGTCTCTCTCTCTCTCTCTCTCTCTCACACACACACACACACACACACACACACACACGTGCTGGAATTATGCCCTGAGGTCCATGGACTCAGGGATCTATGGATTAATTCCTCGGCTCTAAGCAAAATGGTCTGCTTATTACACTGTTCTGGGCAGAGTCCATAGCTTACAGGTTTATAATAATCTATAAACTAAAACAAACACTGTTCTACTCTAAGGGATAACCAAGAGAAGAGGGCCAGGGCCTGCCAACATCGCAGAATTCAGTCCACTGACTGATTAACTGTCCTATTCTCTTCTGCTTCTAAGGAGAAATTTAAGTAAATGGGGCTTACTAAGTTCTAGGCTGTACCACTCACCACACCAACATGTGCTCCACAGAGGAGGAAAAGATGTGTGTCATGTTCTTTAGTCTTCGTACTCAAGTCTTCCCACCGCTGTGGCTGGTCTTATCTAAAATGAGCACAAATACACCACCTACCAATCTAGAATCCAGGATTCTCAGAAACAGGTTGTGTAAGATGGACAAAGAGATAAAGTATTTACACTTCCAAAGAACAGAGTAAAAGGAGAAGGGGAACTCCTTCTAAATTGCCCTTCTCTAAGAGGTAAGGTTTGCAACCACCACATGAGACAGAAACAAATCATACCCTCACCTTCATAATACTTTTCTCATCTCTTCCAGATATGTCTTAAACTGACTAAAGGGCTCAGACCCATTTTTCTCACTTGGTCTTCGTTCCATGTAGCATAAGTCATCTTCTGTAAGTGTACTGGTTTGCTTTTTTCACTACCATTTTGAGACATAGGCTCCAAAAACTGCCATTATTATTTGGAAGATATTACTCCTAAACTAAATACTTACTTAAGGGCATGGTGGGGGAAGGGCAAGATATACAGATTTATATAGTAACTTTTAGCTTATGTTTATAATTTGCCACTTATATCTCTTTGCATTTGTCATTAATGGAAATGAACTTCTACTGTCTGTATAAAATCTTAGGAACCTTAAAAAGAAAAGTCCTAGAAAGCTTAACACGGTACTCTGCCCAAGAGAGCCATAGAATCAAAACTGGAAAGGGACCAATCATCCACCAGCTAGCTAAATTACCTCAACAACACCCCTCAACACTCCCAATGACTGACCGGATTTGTTGCCTCTGTTAATATACACTCTCCAGAATCCTCAACATCTCACATTAAATAATCTTTTCATTTAGGGACTCCCAACTGCCAACACTTCCCCAAAGCATGAGTTGTGTTCCATGTGAGTACCCGCACCACCACATGTATGGCTCCTATGAATCTCAGCTTGCAACTTCAAGGCCAGTTGCAGAGATTCATTTATGCCTGGAAAGCACGATAAATATTACTTTGAAAATGATACTCATTGAAGTTGACATTTGCTCTGGAAGAGTTCACTCACAGCTTTGATGTTTCAGATAAACCAGTGAAAGACTGAGTGGTAAGCATACCTTCCAAACAGGCACAGCAGGTGCTCAGAAAAATCCTATTAAGCACATGTAATATGAGTAATGAAAATGCCTGGTCTTTCTATCCCTAAAAATTATTTTAGACTTGGAGAGGAAGACAAGGCAAGAGGGTGGCCTTTCATCCAACCCATGAGTTGTTTCAGATTTGAAGTTGGAATCAGTTGTACGAATATGGGTGATTTTATGCAAGTGCAGGGAAAGCTATCAATTGCTAAGGATAAAGGAAATAAAACGCTATAAATACCATGAAAATAACACCTCGTAGGTGAGAATAAACGTTAAACTTAAAATTGTAAGTAGGTCCTTTAATTGCTAGCCGTCGAGGACATTTTCAGCAAGAAAAATCTGGGAAAACATTATCTATTAACAAACACAGCCTGTTACCGAAAGCCTTATGTTGCTTACTAAATGTTATTCTTCCTATATTAAGATAAATGAAGATGAAATTACTATCCTTATCAGTGGAACGCAGAATTGGTTTTCCAGCAGTGACTGAGTCTGTGAATCATTTTTCCACTCTCATTTCTTATGAGTGGTGACATAAATATTAGACAATTCGGAAATCTGGAATGTTTTCTTCAGCTAAGTTGAACGAACCTATCTGCAGTTCAACACTGACATTTGGGCCTCATTGGCACCATGGTTTAATCAACTGAGCCAAAAACCGTGGCTCACTTATGATACCGAGATTGTTGCTTATCCTTCCCCATGCCTCAGAGGAAACGAGAAGATTGTTTTGAGCTAAGAAAAATACAAAGATCCGCCGAAAAAATATACAAAATGCATAAAGAAAATCACAGGGCGATCAGTGGCAGAACAAAGGACTCCTACTTCTCAGTCCACGTCTTTTTTTTTTTTTTCCAGTCCACATCTTTAGGTATGCCTGTGGGAGCACAATATACTCTTATTTTTATTTAATTATTTTAAGTTCAATGTAAGTTTACAGATCCATTCCCTTGAATAACTCTAATAATAGCTACTACTCATACAAGTAATAAACACTGCCAAAACACTAAATGCTTATATACATTCTGTCAAATTTCTCACAAGTAGTGCTTGATACATAAGTAATACAAGCACGTTACAGTATCAAGACATACTGAACAAGAAAACACAATGAAAAGTGACTTGTCCAGGGCCACAGAGCCTAGTGAAAGGCAAAGCTAGGACTAAACCCAGGCCACCAGGTTCCAAAGCAAGTGCTCTGGCCACTACACTAACTACACAGCACCTCCAGAGAATCTCCAAATATTGGATGTGAAGGGACCTTATCATAACAGTTGCTTTTTATTAAAAATCTACAATGTGCTACACGCTTTAGATCCTTACCTCATCTTCTTAGCAAATATAAAGACGTGATTTGTCCAAAACTACAGATAGTAAATGTCTAATCTGAGACGTAAACCGGGGTCTGTTTAACTCCACGCTAATGCTCTTTTGACCAGGACCTGGAAGAACTCAGGATGACCCCCGAGTACTCAACAATTCAAGAGTGTGTCATCTTCAGAGGAAATTGCAATGGGCTGAGTATGGCTACAAGAAATGTATAGCACCACTAGACTCAAAGAATTTCAGAACTGGAAAAGATCAGAGGTCTTAGAGATGTACTCAAGCCCCATCATTTTGCAGATGAGAAAACTGAAGCACGGTGATGCAAATCAACCTTGAAAAAGAAGGATCTGTAGCAAGTGGGAGAACACTGCAAGGGCATTCCAGGTGAAGGGCGTATCCTGAAGAAAAGTAAAGCACAGAGGTCAAAAGAAGCATGGTGTGTGCCTGAATTACAATAATATAAATAAAATGTACTCTGTGAAAAAACACAAAAATAAAGAATACTTCTGTCGGGTGGCCAAAAGGCAGAGCTTCTTTTATTTAAAAAGTTTAGAAAAAGTTTTTTAAACAGTCTTTCCATTTTAGTCCAAGATCTACCCCAATATCATACTTATCCTATTTAATCTTACCTAATATTTGATATGAATGTCTGTGCTGTGGCCAAATTTTCTTTTAATTTTGTTTGCTCTCATCACTGTGTCTGTAATTAGGGCAAGAGAATGTGGACTTATACACTGTTCTGGCCAGTGTCTTCCCACCCAAAATTTATTTTGCTCTCCCTTACTTTTCTTTTTCACCTTTAGGTACAAACAGTCAAAGCCTAAGGCAAGATTAAACAAATCTCTGCATAAAACTCAGAGTTCATAGTAGTTTTTATTTTACTCCAAAGAGTACAAACTAAACCACAACAATGCAATGCAGCCTCAGACACTGTATTACAAAAGGTGGTGCTATCATTAATTAGTATGATATAAAGTGATGGTCACAGACCAAATATTGATCAACAGTCTGAGTTTCTGTAAAGGAAACTTTAATAAATTCTTCTCAGGTAACAGTTTCAGAGTTTTTAAACATTCCAAATATATAAGAAGTTTTATTTCCTGATAACAGATGCTAAAAATTATTTACACATTTCATTTACTCATGCCGGTTGTCTAGTAACAGAGAAGGAAAAATTTTTTAAAAATAGTATAAAACTTTCAGAAGTGAAATTGCTTTATTGACTAGGTTCCAGCATACTTTCAAAAATGAGCGGCTCCAAATTCCGGTGCAGCGAAGAACGTGTTAATGAAGTTAGTGTTCATGTACTAAAAACCTTAGAGAAAATTTAAGCTTTCAGTTTGTGTGTCAAGCACATGCGGGGACGTTAAAATTTTTTCTGCAACGTCTAGTTGAGAACTGACTGTATAACTCGCCGCGGTCTTAAAAATGCAAACCTATCTCAGGCCCTGTCAGGCTGGCAGACACTTGTCCTGAAGCAACTCGGCCTCGTCCAACACTTAGGCGGCAGGCCACAGAGATGGGAAAGAGGCGGTATCAAGTGAGGGCGAAGAAGCTAGAAGTCACCCCAGGCAAATGTCTATGGGGTGTGTGAGTGTATGGCAATGGGTGTTATCAGAGGGAAAGCACTAAATGACCGAGAGTAGACACAGGTTTTCTCAAAACGCCAATTCACCTTGAGAGAGGTAACGGGGCCAGTGCAAAACGACGGTAGGGGGTCCTGAACCCAGGAGGGGAAGACAAGCCCTATTTCACAAAAAGTAAGACTGGGGTTTCAAAGTCCCACAACTAGTGAGCAATACAGTTAAACCTAGATAGACTGCGAGCCCCTGGAGAGTCTAACTCAACGTGGCATTCCCCCACCCGCCCCAGCACAGGGCTCAGCGCTTGGCACACAACCAGGAAATATCTCTGAATGAATGTCCCAAGTCTTGAAACTTCAAGCTTCTTTGCAGAGAACTCGGCTTCGGGCCGGACAACACTGGGGGCCGGGACGGGGGAAACCAGGCTGAGCGGGTCCCGGGAAGGTCGGAGGTTTGGGGTCCGAGTCCGGGTGCTGGCCCTCTGCCCGCCCACTGTCACTCACCCGGATGCCCTTCACCACGGTGATGTTCTCATTCTCGTCCGCCTCGAAGGTGACCCGGCGGGTGCTGGAGGTCCCGCCCATGGCTCCTGCTTCTGCCCCCGCAGAGACCTAGCCCGGACGCACGAGCACTTCAGGCCCCACGCGCACACACGCGCGCGGACGCGCCCGCACCCTTTCCTTGCACCGCGGGAGCAAGGCCACGACCCCAAGAAGCAAGGAGAAGGCGCCGGTCCCCAGCTCCCGCCTCCTCCGGTCGCGCTCCACAACAAAAATGACTCCGGTTGGTCGGAGATACGAACGACCCGCCTCTACTCGGTGAGGGCGCCCGGACTGGTTGGCCCGGACCCGGATGCTATGGCAACAGGTGCTGTTTGACTAGGTTTCCGCAGCCCCTGGGTGTACTGGGAATTGTAGTCTCCTTCAGGCGCGAGGGTGGCTGGGACATTCTCGCCTCAGATCCAGAGGGCAAGGGGAGCATGGCATTCTGGGAGATGTGGTCTTGACTGTACGGAAGGTTTCTAACTGGGCACTTTCAAAGAAGTTCATTCCTCTAACAAAACATACTTTGAAAATATTGTTCTAGAAACTTAGGTTGGTGGTTTAAAATAAACAGAGTCTCTGCTAAAGGAACTCCTAGTTTAATGAGGGAGATGCACTCTCTTAATGAAGCCATGCCTAGATTTCTAACAATAAAAACCTGAGGCAAAATTTAACGTTTATTTTAATCTTAGCCTTAAAAAAATAAAAACAAAAATAAAAACTTACCTCATGAGAACTCTGTACTATGTACTGTTTTGTTTACTTTTGTAAAGTAAAATTTTAAATATTATGGTTTTCAAATCTGCATATATGAAAACAGAGACAGTAAGTTATTTGCACCAAACATGCAGATCATTCATTTTCTTGTGTCTCCTTCCACTTAAGTTACATAAGCTAGTGAGGCCACAATACAATGAGGCAAAGAAAAGTTAAGTGATTGATAAAAATGGAATAAATTAGTGGAAGAATTAAAACTACATCAGACAAATTTGAGATAATCTATTTTAGAAAATTTCTAGTTCAGAATTTCACCTCTACAAGACCAGTAAATAATTTTTAAGTAATCTACACACACATTTAAAATTATTACTGGGACACCTGAGTGCCTTGGTTGGTTAAGCACCTGATTCTTGATCACAGCTCAGGTCTTGATCTCAGGGTGGTGAGTTTGAGCCTGGCCTCAGGCTCTACACTCAGTGTGGAATCTACTTTAAAAAAATAAATAAAATTATTATTTGCTAAATACCCTGTGACATGTAAGTTTAATCATGTAACTTCAGTCTTACAGAGTCAGATTTGGAAATTAGGCTAATGATAGTACTCTCTTAGAATCCCTTTCAACATTAAAAGCAACCATTAAAAGCATCCTCTTAATACATAGGCATTCACAAGCTGCAATAACACTTTCTGTAAGTTTTATTTATTTAAGTAATCTCTACATCCAAGGTGGGGTTTGAACTCACAACCCCTAGATCAAGGGTTGCATGCTTCTCTAACTTAGCCAGCCAGGTACCCCTTAAATTGTGATAACCTTTTTGAGTCTCAATTATGTGCTGATTTATTACTGTAGGAATCGAGGGCCGAGACTATGTCTTTCATCTCTGTATCCCTGGAGGTCAGTAGCAGAGTAGTGAATTTATTCCATGTCATCACTTTGTTAGTTTCAATATACATGTTTCCAAATTGTATTATACTACTTTGCAGTTTTGAGACTGCATGTTACTTTGTATAATTTACAATTCTTAAATCGTATAATATGTTTAAACCTTCCTTTTACAGGGAAATAAAAATCACAGGGATTATGTCTTTCCTTTCTTTGGCACATTCCCTCCATATTCACACCCTCCTCACTTACTACTCCAAAATATAGTACATATTGGAGGTTCTACCTAAAACAGATGCTCAATTAATTCTTATCAAAATAACTAATTACAAGAGTTTAAGGAGGGAGTAGAGATATGAAGGAACCTATCGTCATCTTGAATATATTTATGTCCTTAAGCTGTTAAATGAGTTATTTTGACAAAATAAAGAGGATGTGGTCTAAGTATGAGAGGTAGTGTATTGCCATCACTTTTTATGATATAGAAACATGTAAGTGGGCTTATTAGGCAATAAAACATGCTTTAGAATTCATAATCCATTCTAAACAACATTACAAAAAAAAAAAAAAACTTGAACCGGAAAAAAAAAAAGATACATCTTATTCTTGGAAAAAATACCTACTATAACGATATTGGCCTATCTGTATCAATTTCAAGGCCAAGCATGCCTACAGTCCCTTCTAAAGAAAATTTCTTGAGCTACCCAGAACCTGTGGTCTCCCTTTCTCTCTGGCCACAGCTTACTGGTGATCTTCTAACACAAGGCAGCATTTAATTAGCCAGAGAACTATGAACTTGAATGCAAAGCTTTACCCAGCCAAAAATAATAGCAAACACTTGAGCCACTCAGATTCTATGTCTTTTTACCTTTCCTCTCTTTATTGTGTTCTCAGATTTAAATGTGAACATACAAAAAGACAGCAAAGAGAGAAGCTCTGATACTGAGTCAGAACCACGAGGCATCATGGTAAACTAAAGAGAGGTAGGAGCAGAAACTGTAAGAATAAAAGGCATCCAGATTGGAAAAGAAGTAAAACCATATCTATTTGCAGATGGCATGATCTTATAAATACAAAAATCCCAAGAAATCCACCAAAAAACTATTAGAACTAATTTTTAAAATTCAGCAAGGTTGCAGGATACAAGATCAACGTACAAAAATCAATTGTATTTCTATATGCTAGCAATTAACAAGCCAAGAATGAAATTAAGAAAACAATTTCATTTGTAACAACAACAAAAACAACTCAAATGCCATGAACTGATGGATGAACAAAATGTAGTATATCCAGGCAATGGAATATTATTCAGCAATTAAAAGGAATGAAGTACTGACATATGCCCCAACATGGATGAACTTCAAGAACATTCCGACAAGTGAAAGAACTCAGACATAGAAAACCACTTCTTTATGACTCCATTTGAATGAAATGTCCAGAATGGGCAAATTCATATAAGAAAAAAAAAAGCAGATTAGGCTTGCCAGAGGCTAGCAGGAGGTAAGAAGGAGAGTGACTGCTAGTTGGAACAAGGTTTCTTTTGGGGGAGGGGTGATGAAAATACTCTAAAATTAGATTATGGTGATGTTTGCAGAACTCTTTACATATACTCTCACTGAATTTTATACTCCAAATGGATGAGCTTATAATATGTAAGCTGCATACCAATGAAGAATTTATAGCTATCAAAATTAACAACACAAGAAACAACATGTGTTAGCAAGGATGCAGAGAAAGGAGAAACTCTGCACTGCTGGTGGAAGTCCAAACTGGAGCAGCCCCTCTGGAGAATAGTATGGAGGTTTCTCACAAAGTTAAAAATAGAATTACCCTATGATCCAGCAATTGCACCACAAGGTATTTACCCAAAGGATACAAAAATACAGATTTGAAGGGGTACTTGCATCCGATGTTTATAGCAGCATTATCAACAATAATCAAACTATGAGAGAGCCCAAATGTCCGTCAACTGATGAATGGGTAAAGAAGGTGTGGTACATATATACAATGGAATACTATTCAGCCATCCAAAAGAATGAAATCTTGCCATTTGCAACCACATGGATGGAGCTAGAGTGTATTACGCTAAGTGAAATAAGTCAGTCAGAGAAAGACAATTATATGATCTCACTCATATGTGGAATTTGAGAAACAAAAGAGATGAACATATGGGAAGGGGGAAAAAGAAAAAAGGAGAGAGGGAAGCAAACCATAGGAGACTCTTAAAGGCAGAGAACAAATCGAGGGGTGATGGAGGGAGGTGGGTGGGGGATGGGCTAGATGGGGGATCGGTATTAAAGAGGGCACTTGTTGTGATGAGCACTGGGTGTTTTATGTAAGTAATGAATCATGGAATTCTACTCCTGAAACCAAAATTGCACTGTGTGTTAACTAACTAAAATTTAAATAAATAAAAAAAAGAATAATACAACCTCTTCAACTTAGATCTAAAGAAATCCAAATATAAGAAACTGTCTCCTATGCAATTTTGTTTGCCATTTACTAGGAATTTAAATTATTTATCAATTTTTAACTTGAATAAAGAATGATCTGCAGAACACAAACTTCCAGAGTACGTAAAATAAGTGTTTTCAACTTTAGGCATGGGTTCTGGAGTGTTTAAATGTATCTAATCTGGGCACCTGGGTGGTTCAATCTGTTAAGCGTCTGCCTTTGGCTCAGGTCATGATCCCAGGGCCCTGGGATCGAGTTCTGCATTGGGCATTCTGCTCCACGGGGAGCCTGCTTCTCCCTTTCCCTCTGTCTGCTGCTCCCGCTGCTTGTGCTCTCTCACGCTCTCTCTCTCTTTCAAATAAATAAATAAATAAAATCTTTTTAAAAAAATTTAAAAAATAGGGGCACCTGGGTGGCACAGTGGTTATGCGTCTGCCTTTGGCTCAGGGCGTGATCCCGGCGTTATGGGATCGAGCCCCACATCAGGCTCCTCTGCTATGAGCCTGCTTCTTCCTCTCCCACTCCCCCTGCTTGTGTTCCCTCTCTCGCTGGCTGTCTCTATCTCTGTCAAATAAATAAATAAAAAATCTTTAAAAAAAAAATTAAAAAAATAAATGTATCTAATTTCCTAAAGGCTATATTTTCACTTTTCTTTTTACCTATTAAAAATTATTTTAAAAATTATAAAAAGATATCACATAAAAATGTAAAAAGAAGGAAGATATTAACAGTAAAATTAAAACAACTTACAATTCCACAAGTTAGAGATAACTACTGTAAAAAAATATTTCATTTATTTCTGTATGCGGATATAAATCTTAATAAAATTTGAGTTATACTGTAAAAAAGAATTTATAGCTATCAAACCTGACAGAAATGTTTTATCATTCAATAAAATCTAAAATAGGGGTTTTTTTAAAGAAAAAGAAGGAAAAAAGGAAACTCTGAGAAGCCCCGAGGTACTGAAAAATAAGCCAATCAAAAGAGACACCAGAATAAATCAGACCTTCCAGAATTACCTTAGTCCTACAAATAGCATGATGGGGGAAGACCCACAACTCCAGAGTCCCCTAGGATTCAGGAAGGCTTTCATACTTTGGTTTTTACAAGGGCTGAATCTTTCAAGGCTCCTAGTCTTCCTAAAGCCCAAGTGTTCCATGTTTCTTGTGTTCTGGGGTACAGCCAGGCTTACCAAAGGATCTTTGTAATCATAGAACGCCTACCTAAATCTCTACAACCATAATACAACATAATACTTCCTTCAGTCTTCACACAGGAGACCAGTAATAGTTTATACTGACGCAGAGCAGAGAACTGAACTGTACTTTGATTGTTCATAACTCTTCGCTTGGCCATCCAGCAATATTACCTTCCCACTCCTTCCCCCTGAGCAGCCTCTTTCTTTCCCACCAGGTCAAACCTTTGGAATGAATGCTGCAAATAAAGAAAACAAACAAATAAATAAATGTTTTTGCTGTTAAAATTCCAATCATCCCAAATTCCCCCCTATCCCTTGTTGGGGAAGGGGGGAATACACCTAGGCTTCCAAATCACTCAAACAAAAATTCCCAAAGTCTCAAGGTAGGAAGAAGGTTTGCACTACAGACTCTGATTTTTCAATTCCAACCCTAAACAAAAAGTTGCAGAAGCAAAATCCTGGTGATCCCTCCTCTACCACTTTCCTTCATACATCACTTGACCGTCTGTGAAATGCTGCTTGGGAGTGTAGGAAGAAGTGTGTGAGAAGGAGGGTAAAAAGAGAAAGCACATGATCTGGCATAAGAGGTATCAGGAAGGAGAGAGAACTGTTCTCGATCCCCAACCAGAAACACGAATGACTCTGTTGTTCACCATAGCCTCCCCCCAGCATTTCTGAGTAGCATTTCAGCTGCAGAGGAAGAGCACTCAGATTCTAGGACCTGTGCTGAAGGAGAAGAGAGATAGAATGATCATGTTTTCTGAGCTAAAAATTGGAGCTCATGCTCTGACTATTATTTGCGTACTTATAGAGACAATTAAATCAGTCCTTGACATCAAGATCATCCTAGAAAATCTAGGACACATAGTTGCCATAGTTATAGCAAACCAATTAAAATCATCGAAAAGTGCTCTTAGATGGTATAGACAATCAATATAAAAACATTCTGAAAATATGGACTAAGGCTTCCTCAAAAAGCTGGAGCAGGACATTAGCCTTAAAGCTTTCCCTGCCAATTATTATATGTAGGATCATATAAAAACAATGAGGCCCTAAAACAGTAGTTGTGTGTGTGTGTGTGTGTGTGTGTGTGTGCCTGTGTGTGTGTGTGTGTGTGTGTGTATGCACAAGTGTGCTTATATGACATATTTTGAATATAAGAATTTGGGGCAGCATACTTGAGATTAGAAACCCAAAATAACATGAGATAAGTCAGCAATAATTACAAGGCATTCACAAGTCCTGTATGACACTATCTCTCTGTGTCTTGGGAAGTATCCACAGTAATGGCACAAATCCCATGGTGTCCCTTTAGTATCCCATCCCTGGTCAAGTGAGACTGACCGCCCTGCGCTGCCCATGCATCTAGTAAACTCATGAGCCCACATGCTCCCATGTCTCAGGAACCCCTCCCTCTATCCTTGACTTCCACTCAATAGTAGCCTTTGCTGCTAATTTCTCATTCACAGTGAATTGCATAAGCTGTGCTCCGTCGTCGTCACAGGATGGGCTCTGGTGACCATTCTACTTAACAGACATCACTCAACACCACATAGCTAAAATAAATTTTACACATGGGTTATAAATTGGCAAAGCACCAAGACGATTTCCTGGTACCTCTGGCGTAAAGATTATCGTACAGTAAAGCCTCAACAAATGTATAGCAGGTTTCCAAAAAGGCCATTCTCTGCCATTTCCTAGACATTCTTCTGATGTATTTTTTCATTTTTATGTTTTTTTCCCCTGACACATCATTTCTTTTCTCCTCATCCTATATTCATCAGAATACAGTGGCTGAAATACAGAGTGTTGGTATCAGGGCATGGAAGAAGGGATGCCACAGTCTAAGGGAAAGTCTGCCCAGAGAGTGAGAGGCCCACCCAGCCTGGCTCCTGTCTCATCCACCTTCAAGCCCTGCGAGAGTCTCAGGGGCCTTGGATTTCCTCTGCGTCTGATTTGGAGTGATCATCTCTGACAACAGAGCCCAGGTCAGAAGAGGCTCATTTCTCCTCTGATCCTCAAACAGGCACAAACATTCCATCTATCATCTCTCCTCAATAGCTCCTCTGGCCTTGATGAATTTTCAAACCATTTTTATTCGAGAGCACAGGGACATTCTCCTAAACCTTTTACAATATCTACCTGTCATGGATCTTGAGAGATTTCTGGAATACAGGCTGTTAGCCTCTTTCCTTACAAATAACAAATGCTTGAAATGCATCAAGGTTACATGAGCACTTCTCCTTCCATGTTGGACAGGCAGAGAAATGCCTGTTTATTGATGCTAATAGTGTAGAGGTGTCCCGAAGTATACATTCCACACAACTGTCCTCACCTAAGGGTGTTGCCCTGTTTCGTTCCACTTTTGCCCCAGCTCAGAGGGGCCCCAAGGAGAGCACTTTGTGAGCATCTCAACTCCCCTGAAAGTCTGTTTTACTCACATGTTCCAAAGCCCAGTGAATCCCAATCCTCACTCTGGAACAAGAATCTGGGTAATACAACTCTTTTATGAGGAATCATGGGACTGCCAAGTGGAGGTGACCTTGACAACTATTTAATCTTCTCTTTATTTCATAGGTGAAGGAGCTGACAACCAGAAAGGCTGTGTGTTGCCCAAGACCACACAGCCTCATTTCATCAGAGCCTGGGGAAATCCCAGATCTCCAGCAATTTGGTTTTTTATTTTTTATTTTTATTTTTTAAAAAGATTTTATTCATTTATTTGAGAGCAAGAGAGAGCACAGGGAGGTACAGATGAGCAGGGAGCCCGACACAGAACTCGATCCCAGGACCCTGGGATCATGATGTGAGCCGAAGGCAGACACTGAACTAACTGAGCCACCCAGGCGCCCCTGATCTCCAGCAATGTAGTCTAGTCCTTTACTACCACCTCGTGCTGCTCTATCATGAGAAACTGCCCTCATGAGCCCTATATGCCAGGGCTCTGAAGCCTGTGACACTGCAGTGGCCACTGGACCCATGGCAAACACATTATCAAACAGAGGTGGGGAAGGACAGTGCACAGCTGTGAGGTGGCAACAGCATGTCCAGCACAGACGTGGCTCAGGCCTGGCATGAACCACTATACCTTCCCCATGGGAATATTGGAAGCTTCATCAATTCATTTGCTAATCATTCACTAGCTAATGACCCAGCAATTCCACTCCTGTGAATATATGCAACAGAAATGAATGCTTATCAAAAAACACCTACAGGAATATTCCCTGCAGCTTTATTCACGAGAGCTCCAAATGTCCGGCAACTTTAGAATGGAGAAATGAATTGTGGTGTATTTACACAACGGAATGTTACGCTGCTGCGAAAAAGAATAAACTATTGCCATTTTCTACAACATGGCTGGATAGCATAGAAGTGGCATCAAGCAAAAGAAGTGAGGCTCAAAAGAATACATACCAGGGCGCCTGGATGGCTCAGTCATTAAGTGTCTGCCTTTGGCTCAGGTCATGATCCCAGGGTCCTGGGTTGGAGCCCTTCATTGGGCTCCCTGCTCAGCGGGAAGCCTGCTTCTCCCTCTCCCACTCCCCCTGCTTGTGTTCCCTCTCTCGCTGCCTCTCTGTCAAATAAATAAATAAAATCTTTAAAAGAAGAAGAAGGAGAAGAAGAAGGAGGAGGAGGAGGAGGAGGAGGAGGAGGAGGAGAGAAGAAGAAGAATACATACCGCATGAGGCCATTCACATGGTGTTCAAGAATGGGCACAACTAATCGATGGTGGTAGATATCGGAGCAGGTGTTACCTTTTTGAGTGGGGTTGACTGGGAGGGGGCATGATGAACTCTTCTGGCACGCTGGAAATAGTTTTATAGTTGCAGAGTGGGTGTCTTGGTTTTTAAAAATTCACTGAGATGGATGCTTACAATTTTTGCACTCGACTCTATGTAAGACATAAGTAAATTTTAGAAAGTCAATTTAAAGAGAGAAAGATGTGTTTGATAGAAACTGTCTTAGGGGATGAGTGAATCCTTTATGGAAAAGCTGGGATCCAGAATACTTCATAATTAACAAGAACATTCTGAATCTATTATAGTCTTCCTCGGTGAGACTGAGAACATCAGAAGATGGAAAAAAGAGGAAGCAGTGAAACAGATATGTCCCAGGCAGTCCCCAGGTGAGGAATTTAAAGCAGGGATGGGTAGAGCGAGATCCCACTAACTCATGAGAGCTATTCCACATTCGGTGATATCCTAACTCTGTATTTACTGATATCACCTCAGTAGCTTGGATTTGACTGGGGTGGAAATAGTTCCACCACAATGGAAGGCAAACACTACAAATCAGAGCTCTTTTATTTTTTTCTCAAGCTGGTTGTTAAACATCAGGTTATTGAAATGCATTTAAGGTGCAATCCACACGGGTTGGTGCACCGCATACAGGCTCTAGAGCCTGATCGCTGAGAGAAGTAAATCTAAGTAAACTGTGTCTGCACTCTGCCTCTGGGTTACTAATCAGGCAGGATCTGATCCTGGCCAATACTTCTCTCTGTCTACCCGTGGTTACCATCTCACTAAACTTTTCCCCATTTCTAAGTAGTCTGGTACTTTTCCTAACTCTGGGCCATTCTCCATGCTGTTACTTCAATCGAGAAAGGCTCTCAGATCACAAACTTCCCTGAAATGCCAGTTCAAACATCACCTGCACAATAAAATCATCCCCAGATCAAAGGGGATCTAAAAATCAAAGAATTGCTGGGCTGGACATTTATTTTTTCTCCCCTGACATTTGCTTCTCTTCTCTCCTGCCATTAATCTAATTTTCTATTCACAAACTCGCTCTTTTCCTTTCTCAGCCACCAGTTTTGGGAGGAGACTGTCCCCACCCTCAGCTCCAGCAAGTGGTGGCAAAAACGTTCCTCAGTGGCTTCAGCCCGTCAGCAGATTCCCCTGGTGATTCTAGGAGAAAAAGTTGAGGAAGCTACTGGAATAGACTCCCACAATATGAGAAGGAGGCTGTAGCCTTGTTGATCCCAAAAGAAAGCTGCCCGAAAATGGAGTTAACCCAGAAAGAGCAGAGCCAAGAAGAACGGAAGACAGAGAAACTGAGCCCTGGTCACATCTCTTGGCTCTGAATCAAGTCTTACCTGAAGCCAGAGGTCCTCCTAGACTTGTAAATTAAGTGAACAAACAAATCTGAGTCTTGTCTTCTGTAAGTTGCTACTAAAACACACCAGCTAATAAATTGTTTCATCTTCTGTGTATCAAGTTACATTAATTCCCCCAACTTTTAGGGTGGCACAGAGTTGTTCGGTCCTTTTGATTAATAGGGTAGGAGGTAGGGACTGGATTAGGAACTAGTGGGATCTCTTGGGGCCCTGATCAGGGACAGAAACCATATAGAGTAGGTTGGAGCCTGAGGAAACATTTCAATGTATTGTTTCTTGACACCTGCTGACTAGCAGTAAGGAAGAGTCGTTTGCTCTCAAGACTAGGTGGTGAGGAAGGAGTTTTTCAAGGAGGAATGGATGTCCCAGCTAGTCTGCTCTAAGGATGAAGCTTGCCCTTCTCAGATGTTTCTTCCTTTTTCCTCTATTATCCATTGATTCATTTAAATAAAGGAATTTTTTTACCCTATTACCCCATTTTAATGTATTTATATATATTTAAAGCACCTAGCACAAACAGCATCCACCGAGAGCTCAATAAATGGTGATTTTATGTAATTCCGGTGGGGTTAATTTTATTCTGCCTGATTTACAATATCTTATTAATTATAATTCTAAGCCTTTAATATTATATTTTGTTTGTATATGTTTTAGATATTTAAATTACTTTGATTGACTTTATTTTTAAATTCTTAATTCAGAATTCTTATTTTTAACCTGTTATCTTATTTTCTTTAATCTTTCTTGAGTTTCTTTCACTTATTAAAAATAACATGGGTTTATTGTAGTAACGTAGATAAACAATGAATTGAAAATTAAATCACCCATAAATAACCATTATTTATAAATAACTAGTGCTAATGGAGTAAGAATATATGCACATATTTTTTTTCTCCAAAACCAACAGGATCATATGCTGTGCACTTTTCTTTAGCTTGCTGCAGGCTTAATACATTGAGATTCTCTTTTCCATGACAATAAATATTCTTTTATAACAATGTTTTTAATGATTGTATAGTATTCCTTTTGTAATAAATCTTTATCAAATTTCCTACTATCAGGCCAAAGGGACATCCCCCCCCAATTTTAAAGATTTATTCATTTTAGAGAAAGAGGAGTGGGGACGGAGGGAGGGGGAAGGGGCAGAGGGAGAGAATGCCAAGCAGACTCCCCGCTGAGCACAGAACCCAACATGGGACTCAGTCTTATGACCCATGAGATCATGACTTGATCCAAAACCAAGAGTTGGACACTCAACAGAATGAGCCACACAGGCACCCCCCCACCCCCTGCTAATTTTAAAAACACTATTAACAATGCTTTGACAAAGATTCTTATAGCTAACTCATTGTGCCTATTTGTGATTATCTCTCTAGGATAAAACCCTGGCATTGAAATCACTGGGCAAAAGAGTATGTATACTGAAACAAATAATTGTATGATTCCACATATATGAGGTTCCTAGAGGAGTTAAACCCACAGAGACAGGAAGTAGAATGGGAGGGGGGATGGCTGGAGGGAGGGCGAAATGGTGAGTTATTATTTAATGGGTATAGAGCTTCCGTTTTGCAGGATGAGAAGGGTTCTGGAGACGGATAGTGGTGATGGTTGTACAACAATATGAATGTATTTAATTACAGCCACTGAACTGTACACTTAAAAATGATTAAGATGGTCAAGTTTCCATGTATTTTACCACAATAAAAAAATTGAAAGTAAAAAAAATATGTGTTTTTTCCAAGTTCTTGTGTGTCTTGCCAACCTCCGAATCTGAAACAACTCACAGTTCCACCTGTCATGAAGAGGTTGTTTTCTGTATCCTTGACTACAGTGAATAGCATCATTTTTTCAAGCCATTACCAACTTGATAAATAGAAAATCAATAGCTCATGGCTTTAATTTACATTTATTGTATTAAATGTATTGGTGAGGTTGAACATTTTTGCATATGCATATTGTCATTTGGGTTTCTTCATACGTGAATTCGTGTCTTTAGTCCTTTTCCTATTGGTACACCCATCATTTCTAAAATATTATTTTAACTAATTATCGTTTTAAACAAAACTATTTATCTCTGCTTGTTAATTATCAATCTTTAAAAAGCATAATTAATTATAATTTTGCCTTATGTTAATCATGATTTTTTGTACTATTAATTATGATTTTTTACTTTAAATTGTTTTATATCTATTTTTAGTTGTCCATCTCTCAAATGTGTTCCCAATTTTTTATAATTGCTGTTATCTTATTTGAGTCTTTCTCGATTCTTTCTTCAAACCATGTCTTGCCTTATAGAATCCTGCTTTTTATCCCCTCCTCGTTTCTTTTGAAAATCATTTTCTCTGCTTTTAATTATCTTTTGAATAATTACAAAACTAATAGGAAGAGAAGCAGGGACAGTGGTGGCTCTGGGTAGGGAGAGTCCCTGATGTTCATTGCAGTTTGGAAGTTCTCTTTCCCCGACTGCCCTGAGGTCTCTCTTCTCCTGGACTTCCTTCCAAGGCTGGTTTCCTCCCCCCTCGGGGGACGCACGGCGCAATTCTCCTGACCACAGAGACAGCCTGCGTGTGCTTCTGCAGGAACTTTATTACCTCTGGCCGCTCTGCATGCAGACCTCGCATAAGACGGTAGGAGTTCACATACGGGATTCCTGACACATTACAGCCGCTAGATTTGGGGCAGGCTGTGCCAACCACATTCCACGAGGAAGGCAAGGAAGGTAGGCAGGAGATCTCGCTCAAGGAAGTCCCCTCCACAGACTGCCCTTCTCCTAAGTGTGGTGAGAAACCAGGGCGTACCTGTCTGTATCACAGCACCCCTCTCCTCCCTTGGACCCAAAGGTGGGGATTGTGTCCCACTCAACTTTTTATTCAGCCCATCTGGAACCCCCAGTCTTTGACGCATGTCTGTTAAATGATTAATTAATGTGAACTAAGCACATTCTTGTTTATAAAGTGCTGGCATCATAATGCAGAACCAAATTCTTAGGTTCTAAACCCAGTTTTGTGGTCAATAAAGCGATATCTAGAGTGGGACCTGGACCTTTTTTTTTTTTAAGATTTTATTTATTGATTTGAGAGAGAGAGAGAAAAAGAGAGAGCACAAGTGGGTGGAGGGGCAGAGGGAAGGAGAGAAACAGACTCCATGCTGAGCAGGGAGGCCCACACAGGGCTCGATCCCAAAACCCTGGGGTCATGACCTGAGCCAAAGGCAGACACTTAACCGACTGAGCCACCCAGGTGCCCCTAGACCTAACTTTTAATTTCTCTATTTTTTTTGTTTGTTTGTTTTCTCATCTCTAGAAAGGAATAACACCTACCTACTCTAACTTCTATGGGTAGCATAAAAATAGCCTTGTAGGTTATTATGCAGATTTCAGGAGAATTCTTTAATTATTTAAATTTAAAAGTGGTTTGGAAATATTGAAGAGAATAAAGAAAGCCTCACTTTAGCCCAACAACATACACGTGTGGCTCGTCCACATGGCTGTTGCCTTTCCCTTTTTCTCCACCTCCACCCCGGGCAGAGGAGGCATGAGGATGGTGCTGGGGGGGGAGGGGAGCTGCAGAACATGAGGGTATCAGGGACTGCAGATCCAAGTGACAAGGGAGACAGGGAAATTCAAAGCATGTTTCTGTGGACAAATTGGCTCCACTTCATTGTCTTTCAGTAGATGTCAGTTGTATCAGTCAGGGTTCTCCAGGGAAACAGAAATAGCAGGAGATTTGATAGACAGAAGATATAGATAGATAGATAGATAGATAGATAGATAGATAGATAGATGATAGATAGATAGATAGATAGATAGATAGATAGATATTGATAGATGATTGATAGATAGATGATTCATAGGTATAGATATTTCAGGGACTTGGCTTCTGTGTGGGCCGGCAACCTAAAATCTGTAGGGTGGCCAGCAAGCTGGAATCCCTGGGGCAAAAGCTGATGCTGTGGTCTTGAGCAGAATTTCTTCTTCCTCAGGGAAACCTCAGTTTTCCGATTAAGGCCTTTCAACCGATTGGTTGGAATGATCACCCACATCATCGAAGATAATATCCTTTAATTAGTCAACTGATTTTAGACGTTACCCACGTCTACAGAAATACCCCCAAAGCACATCTTGATGAGTCTGTGATTGAATAACTGGCCAACTTAGAGGCTAACCGTGTTGACAGAGAAAACTGACACTCACACCAGTGGAGATTAGATCTGCTTTACATTTTTGTCCCTGGACCGTTTCTCTGGGTGAGACCCTGACCTGGGCAGGACTCATCCACACAGTGCAATGGGATTGATTTCTGTTAACGAGTATCAAGTCTCACACACAAATACTAGGACCGGTGACAGTTTGAGGACTAAGCGGGTGCCGTGCAAAGCATTTATGCTGATTAAAATTATGGGGTATGGGGAGAAAGAGAAAACAACCGGACGGGTGGGCATCCTGGCTCTGCCCTTGGAGAATGCCCAGGGAAGGACCTTTTCTCTGAGGGTGGGCAAGCAGGATGTATACATCCCAGGATGGAGAGCTGGCCCAGAGGAAGGGCAGGGTCTTAAAAGAGAACGTCTTGATGTCTGACATGCACACACTCCTCCACGGTAAATTACTGAGTGCATGCATCTGCAAAGTCCAAAGGCATTATTCACCTGTAAATAGAAACACCCCCTAAGAAAAAATGGGGGGCCCAGGAGGGCCACTGAGAAGCAAGCAAAGGAAAATACGCAAAAGCCTTCTTGAGCAGTCTAGTCATGTGAGGCTGAGCTCTCCTGCACGGCGCATTAGCTCTGGTCTCAAGGGCCCTGGAATGTAGGCTGCTTGAAGCCCTGCGTTCCCAAGGCCCCGTTCACCAGGGCAGCGTGACAGGAGGGAACAGAGGCGGCAACCTCCTGTACCCTCACCCCACCCTCACCCTGAGTCCCGGGAGCCGTTTCCTCCGGCTCAAGCCCCACATCATCAACCGCCAATGGACTGTTGAAGCCCTCTTTGACTTCCCCGAGCAGGAGATTTCCTGGATGGGAAAGCAGTCCTCCAGATACCCCTTCCCAAGTTACATGCTGTCAACTGAATCCCGAGCATGGAAAATACAAGCCTTGCCAGCCCACAAATCACTTTTAATGATCCCTGAAAGAAACCATCAGTAAACCTCAGGCAGCAATCTGGAAGTCTGAAGGTACAGCTACAAAAACACAAGGTAAGGAAGGTGACATATAAAGGCTCATTTCACTTGGACAGCATCTCTGTTTCTTTTGTTCACGGATCATTGTGTTTGCCTTTTTGTCTGCTGAGAGGTAGAGATGTGTCTTACCTAAACACATTAGGAATTTATAGTTAATCTGGAGCTGTGATGAACCTTATCCATCTCCTCTTGGTACCATCTTTGTGACTCTACCGCCTGTGTGTTCCGAGAGAGTGATTCGATTGTAACAAAATCCCTGCAAGACAGGCCAGCCTTCCACCAGAATGTGAAATGGTTAATGGAGCCGCGAACGGCAGAAGGATGAATTCTTGTCAGCTTCCGCCCTTCTTCTTCAGTTCATTGCTTCTGTTCCACCATCCCCAGCCTTCCAGAGCTAGGACGGGGTACTCAGGCCTCACCCTCTGCCACCCCTAGTCACCATCCCCTCTCAGGCTGAAGTGGGCCCCAGTGCCGCAGCTCACCTGCCTGGGAGAGGACGTGTATCAGTGTCACAGCCCTGATTTTGTATTATGACTATGACAGATTAAATTTCCCCCAAATAGCCACAGTGATGTTTCCAATATTTCAAGTCCCAAGTGCTCTTTTTCTGGAGCTTTGCCATTCCCTGTTAAGAATTGGGGTCTATACCCCCCCCCCCTTGAACCTGGCTGGGATTTTGCAATGGCCTCCATGAGTAGAATGAGGAGGAAGAGACACTATAGGACTTCTGAGGCTAGGTCATCCAGAGCAATATAGTTTCTGCTTGGCTCTCTCTTTCTCAAGATACCAACCCATGCAACCTAGCCCAGGTCACATGGAGAGGCCATGTGTTCCAGCTGACAGTACCTGCTAAGGTCCCCACTTCCGGCTAGTATCACCGCCAGACATGTGAGTGAGTGGGTGAATGAGGCTTCAGCGGATCCCAGCTTATGCTGCGTGAGCAGAGATGAGCTCTCCCTGCTGAGCCCTGCCCAAATCAGATCTGCAAGCAAAATGGGTATTGTATTGCTTCAAGCCGTAAAGTTATAGGGTAGTTTTGTTGCAACAGCCATAGTAATTGGAATGTTTACACTTCTCCATTTGGAATCCAGAGCCTGGAAAGACTACTAGACTGAGACAGTCTCATCCAGGCCAATCCCAAACCTTGGCTCCCCAAGAGTGCCCACCCTGTGACTGTTACTGCCTCCCTGTTCTGGCTTAGTACAAAAGGCTGGGCTCCTGCACCCTTCTATTCTCCTCACCCCTCCCTCAGGAGTGGAGTGTAGCTCTGTATTCTGCCTGGTGCCCAGGAACTGAGCTTCCCTGCTTTCTTCTGGCCCATCTTTGCTCTGGGATAGGGACTCGCCCTACAGACCTACCCTGTCAGCCCTATATACCTACCCTAGTACTTTTTGTGTGATGGCAGCCCCGGTGCCTGACCACTGACTAACCCTGGCAAGCCTGACTTGCTCATGACAGAATCTGGGCATATCACATCCAAGAGTGTTTTGTGTCAGGTGGTATTACCTCAGGAATGGGCTTTGCAGATGGGCTGGCTTCCCAGGTCATGGGGACATTCTCTTCTCTTACCAGGTCCCCAGGGGTTTCTCCTATCCAGCACCAGGTGTCTCAAGTAGCTCACCCTTCAGTAACTGCTAATATAATAACAGAGAGCCATCTGGGGTAAATATGGGTAAACAGGGGGGTATCATTCTAGGAGTTCTGATCAAAGCAAAACTTCTTGGAGGGATGGAAGTTTGAAATTATTACATAATCTTTTGATTCTAACCTAGGATTTAGTGATCTATCTATATTTATCAAAATGAATTAAAATATAGGTTCTTAGCTGCTGGTAGCAACTTTATTCGGAGGGGAAAAGCCTCTCTTGTTGGAAAAACTCCACTCCGTGATGTAGGCAAGAACACTGACTGATGTCAAGGCTTCAGAGAAGGCCGAAAACACATTTGGTGTAAGACGAGGACAGACATGTTTTGCTCCCGAATGGAGAAGGGAAAAGGAAATGAAACAAGTGAGATGTGGGTTGGGACCTGGGTGAAGAAAGAGTGTAGTCAGGGATGGAGGAAAGCTCCATGTACTATGATGTGTCCCTTCTCCGTGAACTACACAGCTTCCGAAAAGTCCCCCCCAAACCAACCAAACACTACGTTGCTGTGGAAAATAGCAATGATGCTGAGTTTGCATGGGAGCTGAGGTGGGGCAGAGAAAGGCAACATGGAGGACACCAGAGCCAGAGACAGAGGTCAGTGTCAGCCTGGAGAAAATGGCAGCAGGAGGCTGGGGACCCCCTGAGGTGATGGAGTTGGGAATTCAGAGCAAACCTGCTTAGGCCTGGGGGCTGTGCAGGCTCCTGCTGAACTCTTGGTTGCATGGGATTTCGGGCCCCCGAGGGCAACTTATACTTTGATCCTTCTCTCATGACACAATGAAAAGGCAACACGTGGTCACTGCGATGTTTGGATAGTTCAAAAAATATAAAGAACAAAGTGAAAAATCATATTTTGGTATATATCTTAGGGATAAAAAGTAACTTTCCTCCGAAAAAATAGGATCAAAATAAATATGTTCTCTTGCCACCTCTTTTCCCAACTAATAAGACAATGTTAGTAACAATATAATATTTTTCTACGTATTTGTTCCTCTTTACCAGGAATAGTTGAAACATTGTCATGGTTTATGAAGAATTCTAAAAGGATCCACCCAATTTTTTGAAAAGGAGTATTTTTGGATAATGACATAAATATTCCCATGGGTCACGTATTAAGCTTTTGGTCAGTGACAACCCAGCAACTCTCTAGAAAGTCCTATGCAATTTGCACTTAGAGTTACCAGGTTTTGTGGACAAGTTTCGTATACTTGTTCATCTGTGTCATCAGAAGTATGAAAAGAATTAGAAAATACCAGTGCTTTCCCCAACTCAAGAATTTTGTAAAAAGCACAGATATCAATAAATATATATGTAAATATATAATTATATATACTGTGAATGTCTAGAAAAACAGAAACCAATGTCTAGAACAATAAACTTATCAAGTTGGTTATTTTTGAGGAGGAGAATGGAATGAGAGATAATGAATGCGGGACTTTAGTTTTTCACTGTATATACTCTAATATTATTTGAAAAGAATAGAAACACATTTTATAATTTCTAAAAGTCTAAAACAAACCAACCAACTAGTAAATAAGCAAGAGAATTCCTTTTTGACTTCAAGGTGAAAAGTTAAAAGGGTATGTCCTGCCATGCCCCTGGCGTGTTTCTGGGCTGCTTGGCCCCTTTGTAGATTTGGGAGAATGGGACAGTGACGGGTAGGTCCCTTGGGCTTCCTTCCCTTTCCCAAGCAGGGGCAGGTCTGGTTGTCAAGCATCTGGACACTTGGGGTCCATGCGGTCCCGGATTATTGATGAATATCAACTCTAAGCAGAACTAGCAGCCTTCTAAGATTTCTAAGAGAGCACGATATTCAAATGATATTTCTTTCATTTGAACATGAGGATGAAGCTTCTTTTTTTTTTATTTTTAAGAATAAAACTTTTAAACCATACCATCATCAGTAGATATGTCTTCTCAGTTGTATATCCAAAAATGGGGATATATTTCCATAGAATTGCTGACAAGTACCAGGTTTCTCTGATAGTTACAGGCTTGATTTGGCGAGATGGCAGGCCAAGGGTAGGAGTAGCTGGAGATGGACTTAGGGTTTGGCCCCAGTAAGCAGAGGAGTTAGTACCTCCAAGTAGCTACTGCTAACAGGGTGACTAAAAGGAGGGTTCAGAATATAATGCATCGAGTTCATAAACTTAGTTTACTAAGTAAACAAGGCAAGTCACCCGATTTCTTGTTCATTTGATCCGTAACACCCAACTCCCTCTTGTCCCAGAGTATTTTCTCCGTAGTCCCTTGAACTGACGGCAGTGTGGAAGACAGGCTCGTAAGCTCGAAAGTGCTGTCCTTTACCTCTGCTGTGCTTTGTCCACTCTACAGGACGCCCAGCTCGCTGTCCCTGAGGGTGCCAATTGTTCCATGTGCAGAAACCAAGCTCCCAGGTGGGGCAGAAGGGACAGCATCAGAAATAAAAAGGAGCCCAGAAGCTCTCTTTTCACACTAGCTGGAATGTACCCAAAGAGAATTCAGACTGCAAAAGCGTGCGAAGCTGAGTGAGAAATGAAAAACCCGCACGAAATGCAAACAAAGCCCACTCAGCTGCAGAAAAGCCAGCAGAAGTTCATGGCGGAGGGAGGGGAGGGACCTGCCTACTCGTGTGTCCCTCTGGCATTGGCCTCACAGCGGGGAGCCCACTTCTGCAGGACCTTGGCAGGGTGACCCTGGGGGAACAGGTAGCATTTTCCCTGGGAACGTGTCTTTGATTTGGCATTACTCTGAGACGGAGCTGTTCTGTAATAGCTCTAACACGGTTATACACAAAACATTGTGATGCTGGCTATAGCAGAAGGTTTGAAATCCTCAAGTGATACTTTAAACATACTTTTCAAAGAAATAAGTTTTTAAGTCCCCTCAATCCTTTCATTGCTTTCATCCTTTGAAATGTGAGGTAGGGGTTTCCTGATCAAATAGTACATTCTCTTTAAAAATAGCTATGTCGTGCTAAGCATTTCTTGGCCTCTTTCTACAAAGTGAACATATTACGAAGAATAACGTTGTGATTGCATTGCTAATTTCTTTATCTGTCCTTACAAAGGCTTAGCTCTCCAAAGCAGCCTTAAAATTGAACTGCCCGGCACTCTTGGTGCCAAAGACACAGTTCTATCGCTGGTGGCTTTCTGGTTGGAGCGGCACACTGATGTGCACCAGAATCACCTGGGACGCTTCTTAAACGTGTATGAATAAATACCTGGTCCCATCCCCAGATATTGTGACTCACATTAAGTTTGGGGTGGGCCCCCGCATCTGCCTTTTCAATACATTTTCCCGGTGATTCTGCTGCAGGCGGTCAGAGGCCCACACTGCTGTTCCTATGGTTTAAATCTCCTTGGTGGGTTTCCCGCCTTTCTCAGCTAGAAACTGTCATCTTACATTTTTTGGCATTTCCCCTTCATTTTGATTTTCAATATTAACTATTGCCCTGGTGTGCAATTTTCAAGACTTTATTAAGACTCAATTTTGACTCTTTCCTATATGTCCCATAAGGCCCAGACTCGAGACAGAGGTAGGTTTGGAGGTGCAAGATTTCCGGCCAGTTCAATGTTTAAAGTTTAAATCACAATCTAATTTTCGTACAAGTGATAACGTTCCTTTGCTAACAGCAGCTTAGGGATTCTGAGCTGAGAAATATTCATGTGAATGGGAAAAATATAATCCATTGTGGAAGAGGTGAACTGTGTGTTCTTTTCTGAAATGGCATCCTCTATTTCATGAAAGCCTCTGGGCTCCTCGGAACTCTTGTGAATAACCAGGTTGGCAGAGCACACAACTTGAAGACTGAAAAGGTCATAACATCCTGATTCAAGACCTCAGAGCTACGGAATTTATCGTCTTACCACTGGGTCAAGAAAATGTTCCCTTCTCTTCTGACCTTGCACAAGCCCTCTCTTCGCCCTAGACTTCCTGTGCTTAAAGCAGAATTGAGATGAACTAAGTGGAGTCACAAATATCATTTCACATCGGCCCCTGGGCTTCTTAAAGATGGCAGCTAAGTTTAGGACAGTTGGTATTACTCCCGAGCGAGAGTGAAGAGAGCGAATGAAGGGATGGAATCTCCTCCTCTCTGAGAATGAGAAAAGCTAGGAAAATGGGTGGTCGTGGACGGGTGCTGGGGTTTTGCCCACCTAACATCCCTTTTTCTCCTTCTGTTTGTAGAACTCTTCTTTTCTGGGGGAGACCATTTCCCTGTGGTTGAGACAGGCTGCCCCTGCCTCTCACCACAGAGTCCTCTGCCCTTGCCCCGCCTCTCCCCACCTCAGCCCTGCAGCTATTGGTTCAAGGATACGACTCGGGGGGCCAATCAGCAACCTCCCTGGTACTCTTCTGCCAAAACTGTAGGAAGCCTTCTCTTCCCACAGGGATTGCTTCACCAGCGGGATGGCAGTCTTCGACCGTGGGATGTTAGCAGCATCATCACCACATCCAAAGAGCTTGTCTGAGAGAGGGAGAGATAAATGGAGCTCTGGATGTAGCCAAGCCTGATTTTTAAGAGACAATAAAATCCTTCCCTGCCTTGTTTTCCCTTAGGTTAGTTAGGAGTGGCTTTCTGTCACTTGCAACCCAAAGAACCCTGACTACTACAGATTGTGCGTATATCCTTGAGATCTATGCCATGCTAGTGTAAACGCCATTGAGGCCCCACCCAGCTAGCGTGCCCATCCCCCAGATGCTGTAAGGCCTGATCTAATGACTTATGCTTATGTCCGTGGTTGACAAAACATCCACACCCAGATGTGCCTGGGAAGTTACATCCCACCCAGGGATC
This sequence comes from Ursus americanus, assembly GCF_024610735.1. Classification (NCBI taxonomy): domain Eukaryota; kingdom Metazoa; phylum Chordata; class Mammalia; order Carnivora; family Ursidae; genus Ursus; species Ursus americanus. The sequence continues at coordinate 19,561,657 of NC_142129.1, read as the reverse complement.
AGCCACTGACCGACTGATGCAGTCCTACCTCAAGGTGGGACAATTCTGTAGAACTTATGACCCAGAGCTCTGCGTTGATCCACCAAGGTGAGACGGTAGCTAATGCCCCTTCCTCGTCCGGCTCCTTCCTCCTCCCTGTCCTGATGTTCTTGCTTCGTCACAGAGCTTTCCTGAAGAGCCCAGCAAGTCCCGGGCACCTGAGTCCCTAGCAGCCTCTGCTTTTAGGGAACACAACCTAAGATGGACAGTGGTTTGCTTTTAATTAGTTTATATTTTCATCAAAGAAATACATGACATGGTTAAAAAATAAAAAGGTATGGAAAGGCTTTTACTGGCAAACCGCAGTCTCCTGCCTGACCCTTCTCCACCCCAGTCAAGGAAGTAGCTACTCTCCATTCTTCTAATTCTCTTAATATTTATCTCAACATTTTAAGTGACATGCATAGCCTATTTCCATCCTAAACATTATCTATTGATTTCCCACAGTGATAGAGGAGAACTCAGCTCACTTACACTACCTCTGGTCTCCCACACCCCCTGACACTTTATTATAGTATATCAGAACTTTTGGCATCATTTTTTTATATTATTTGTGACTGTGATGACCTGCACCCATATTTCATCAATTTTAAGATGTCATCAATTGTAAGACATGCTATTATTTTATATACTACTAGAAGAAAAAGTGTTGCCAATTAAGCATGACATACCATCAATTATATGGTGCATTCCAGCTTCAGAAATAACATGTGGTGAAAAAAATGTTTTGTCCATTCACCTCCCCTACGCACCCTAGAGTATCAGATCCATACAAGCACGTGGTCCGTTTTGTTCACTGCTGCAAGCACGCTAGCAGGTGCCCAATGAAGAAGTGTTGAATGAATATGCAAATAGTGCCAGAAATGGCACACATCACTTTCATTCACAACTCATCAGACAGAATAAATCCCTTGGTCCTGCCCCACTGCGAGGGGGACTGTGAAGCCCTCTGTGAGCCTGGAAGGAGAGCAGAGGCTGATGTTGATAAGCACTGGTAATGTCTATCAGGACTACCTACTGAACATCTCCATCACTGTGGCCACACTCACTTCACATTCAACAAGTCTGAAACTGAGCATGTCTTCTCCCACCTCACTCTACCCTATGGGAGCCTGAACTGTGTATGGTGCTTTCTCGGAGACTGATACCACCATCTATCCCATTCCCCAGCCCGGAATCTGGTGGCCAGCCTCGCCCATTCTCTCCAAAGACAATTGGTGATAGTCTTTTTAATTCTGTCACCTTAAAAACATTTTAATTTGGTTTTCCTTCTCCATCTCTAGTACTTAGGTTCTGTCTTTCTGGCTTCTCTCCTGAAGCATTAAAAGAGGCTTCTTTTTTTTTTTTTAATGATTTTTTATTATATTATGTTAGTCACCATACAGTACATCCCCGGTTTCCGATGTAAGGCTCGATGATTCATTAGTTGTGTATAACACCCAGTGCACCATGCAATACGTGCCCTCCTTACTACCCATCACCGGCCTATCCCACTCCCCCACCCCCCTCCCCTCTGAGGCCCTCAGTTTGTTTCTCATAGAAAAGAGGCTTCTTTTAAAAAGAGAGTAGAGTGGTGGTTACCAGGGCTGGAGGCGGGGGGATGTCGGGGGAGGATGGGGAAATGTTAGTCAAAGAGAACAAACCTCCAGTTACAAGACTAGTAAGTTCTGAGGATTTAATGTACAGAGTGGTGATTAGAGTTAATAATATTGTATTATATACTTGAACTTTGCTAAGAGAGTAAATCTTACGTGTTCCCACCACAAAGAAGAAATGGTAATCATGTTACATGATGGAGGTGTATATTACACTTGTGCAACATACAAGTGTATCGGGTCAGCAAGTGATACACTCAAATTTATACAATGTGATATGTCAGTTATATCTCAATGAAGCTGGGGGGGGAGTCTTCTTTTTATCCCCCAGGCTTCATGTTCCAGCCCACTCTCTACACAGCTACCAGAGGTAACCCTCTAAAATTCAAGTAGTGAAATGTCATGGCAATGCTTGCAAGACTCCACTGCCCTTAGGCTATGGTTCAAGATCCCTGGGGTTGTGGAGTTGTCAGGTTCTGCTGCCGTTCGGTCTGTCAGTTAAGAGAATATCTTCCTTTACTCTGAACCCTCCAGAAGCTCCTACTTCATGAAGAGTTAAAAGTAAATATTCTTCCAGGATCTCATAGGATCCAACACAGTTTGCCCCCTTCCCCTGCCAGCCCTCCTGCATCCCTCTGCCCTCGCCTCCTCCTCTGCTCAGCAGCCCTGCACCACCCATGCTGGCCTCCTCACCACCTCTCTAATACCACCTGTGCTGGAAATTCTGCCTAGAACTCTCCTTCCTCAGGTATTTGCATAATTAACTCCCTCATTTTCTTCAAGTCTGTTCTCAAAAAAAAAAAAAATCACCTTCTCAGCTCCCCACAACCTATCCTCCCCTCAATCCCGATCCAACCGAGCCTGCTTTCATTTTGTCTTCCTCATACTCACCACCTTTGGGTGTACAATTATTTATTTTTACTGATTATTCATTCTCCATCTCCTCCCTGCTAGAATGTAAACTCCATGAAGGTAGGGAACGTTTGTCCATTTTGTTCACTGATGTTTCCCAAAACACCTAAAGAGGACATGGCACGTAGTAGATGCTAAGTGAATACATGAAAAAATACATGGAATGAATGAATCTCTGTCATATTACCTTGCAAAGAATATTGTGATTATTTATTGATTTATCTGCTACTCACATTAAAATGTGGATTATTTTATTTCTATAACCCCAGTGTGATGCCTGACACCCACATGTTCAATAAATATTTGGCAAATATATAGTGTAGGATGAACCTCTCACTCTTATCAATAAGGACACTGAGGTCCACAGAGCTCGCTCCATGTCACACAGCAAGTAAATTGTGGGACCAAAGCTAGAATCCAGATCTTCTGTGTCTGTGGGCTGAATCTCTCCACTATACAGCTCAACTGTACTGAAAATATTTTATAGATCTTGTCTTCCAACTCTGTTGTAAATTTCCCGAGACAGGGGCAAGGGACCAAGCTGCTTTGAAGCTTGGGTAGTGCCTGATTCAGTGCTAGGTAGACACAATACTTATTCAATAAATATTTGTGGTTTGAGTGCTCGATAAAAATATTATTATTGTTAGCATTGTTTCCACTTTTAACGACAGGAAGGATAATAACCTCCCAGCAGTCTACTTTAAATAGGTTCAAGACACTGAAATACAATTTTAACAGCGTCTTCCATCAGCTTGCTCCCCGGAGAGATGAAATGAGTTCATAATGAGATTCCTGCAATGAGTCAAAAAGCAGAGGGAATGAGTACAGGGTTTTGCTGCAGTAGGCGCAGATGTTTCCCTGGATTGCGGAGCTCTGTTTTTCTCCACCACTCAGAGCTAGCACCAGGCTCTGGGCAGGGGAATAGTGGCGTCACCCACCCCAATACCAACAACACGTTTTCTTTTCTGGGCATCCCCTCAAGTCTAGTTCAGCTGTAGCAGAGGACTGACAGACAACGGAATTTCTGCTCAGAATAAATGCAGTGTGCTACCAGCCTAGGGAAAGCATAGGTGCCTCTGAATCCCACACGAAATCCCAAATTGATTAATTGCCAGCAACTGCAACAGCTTATTTTCTCAGTAAGAGATTGGTGCAGAGACTCTTATTTCAAGCTTCTGTTGCTAATATGTTTGACTTGCTTGGTTTTAAAGTACAGGTTAATACCATCTGCTGTTTTTAAGCCTGGGTGGTGGAAGCCTTAGTTCCTAGATTCTGGGCCAGAGGTGGCCAAACAAATAATTGAATGAGTACTGGTAAGTTTCCTTATTTTCCTTTATGCAAATAGAAGAGAAAATAGGAAAAAGTAGCCTGGACTGGAAGGGCTCTTGATATGCTGTTCTCTATTCTTGGTATGTTGTTCTGCTATTCCCTACCTAGGGTCAATCAGGGGAAGGTGTTCTAATGACAGATCTTCAGAATGCTGTCCTATTTATTGCTGCTCCTGAGCTAGAATACCCAGCCGTCTTCTCCACCCTACTGACTCTCTGAAATAAATAAATATGTTCTCTTATTTCCTATGTGACTCCGTGGCATCACTTCTGACCATGTCTAATGTCTCAAGTTCCTGAGCTGTGTTAGGGTGGCCAAGGGGGGCCGAGGGGGGCCGAGGTCGATCTTCTCTGTGTGGGCAGCATCTATGCTCATGCCCAGTGCCCATCTACTGGGTCATTGCAACACCTCAGCACCTTACTGCACCCTCCCCATCTCCCCAAATAGCACAACGAACAAACCCATCTGTAATAACTCAAACTCCAAGAGCACTGGCAAGTTGTGTAAGTTATAACAGATTTTGTGATAAGACAGAGGAAAGATCTATAGTACAGTTCAGTCAGTAAAATTTTATAAAATTTCCTCTAAATTCCTCTTAGGACACTGTGGCCTGCCCTTTCCCATTGAGCAGACTTTCCAGCTATTTGGAGCTCAGCACCCCCCTCTCCAGCTTCCTATTTCCCATGGAACAATTTAGAACTCCTCCCAGCTTCCTCACTTTGCATCCTTTCCAAGAACTTCCTCGGCACCCAATTTTCTTACAAGAGAGGGGGATTTAGAATGACATTTTGGAGGTCAAAAGCTATAAAATTCCAGCTGTTAAATAAATAACTCCCAGGAATATGATGGACAACATAGTGATGGTAGGCAATAATACTGCATTGCATATTTGAAAGTTCCCAAGGGAGTAGATCCTAAAAGTCCTCATCATGGGAAAGGAACGCTTGTGTACTGCTGGTGGGAATGTGAAGTGGTGCAGCACTGTGAAAAACAGCATGGAGATTCCTTGAAAAGTTAGAAACAGAATTACCCTACGATCCAGTAATTGCACTACTGGGTATTTACCCAAAGAATATGAAAACACTAATTGAAAGGGGTACATACACCCCAATGTTTATTGCAGCATTGTTTATAAGAGCCAAATTATGGAAGCAACCCAACTGTCCATCAATAGATGAATGGATAAAGAAGGTATGGTATATAAATACAATGGACTATTAATCAGCCATGAAAAAGAATGAGATCTTGCCATTTACAACAACATGGATGGATCTAGAGAGTATTATGCTAAGTGAAATAAGTCCATCAGAAAAAGACAAATACCATAAGATTCCACTCATATGTGGAATTTAAGAAGCAAAACAAATGAGCAAAGGAAAAAAGACAGAGAGAAAGAAAGACAAAGAAACAGATTCTTAGCTATAGAAAACAAACTGATGTTTACCGGGGGGAGGTGGGAGTGGTGGGGGAAATAGGTGATGGGGATTAAACAGTAATGTATAGAATGTATACTAATGCATAGAATTGTTGAATCACTATATCACACACCTGAAACTAATAGAACATTGTATGTTAGCTGTACTGGAATTTTTTTAAAAACCTTAATAAAATAAAAAAAAATACAGATCTACATACAAAAAAAAGTCCTCATCATAAGAAAAAAATCTAACTGTGTATGGTGACAGATCTTAACTAGACTTATTGGGGGATCATTTTGCAATACATACATATATTGAATAATTATGTTGTACATCTGAAACTAATTTAAAGTTATATGTCAATTATACCTCAAGAAAAGAAAGCCCGATAATAATTGAATCGTGGCCTTAGACTCACACCTATGTTTTCTGACCCTTAAGTCAAATGCTATCTCTGTTGTGCACATTTGGTCTAAAATAACATTAAAATCTATTTAAAAAAAAGAAAATGGCATCTTTTCCTTTGTCACACTGTGTGAAAGGGGTTGTTTAATGGGCATCAAGTGCTGGGTTATGGGTACTCACGCCCTGAATGGTATGTGGTTCGGCCCTCATTGGGCCATGTTCTAGTGAGGGATTCCGGATCTAAGGGCAAGGCATCCATGGAGTTTAGACATGTGAACAAAATCTCGTCATCCCTTTCCTCCTGGATAGAGTGGGGCTCATAACACCTTCCCTACATCCTCTGCAAGGTAGGATTTAGATAAGAAAGGCTTAGAGAGAACAATTAGCAGACCCTGAGAAATTGTATCACCATGGCTGAGATGCTGTGATCCCCTTCCCAGTCTTACAACTTCTAGTGCTTTCTATCTATAATCTCTGTCTCCTTTCCCCATAGCAGCCCAAAGAAAGTCTGATACAGACAGATATTGGGAGAATCCAAGTATCTGAACCGCCGAGATGATTAGCATATCCGCGTCAGTCTGGTGCACTGCTTGCGTGATTCTCCCTTTGTCCCGCTTTTCTGATTGCTGAGAAAAACATTGCATTGCAACTAAAATCGTTCCTTTTCTATGCCTGCTATTCCTCTTCACTGAGAGTATATTTCCCAAGGTTTCTAAGGAAAATGCAGGGAATAAGAGTCACAATGGTAAATTGAATTACATTCTGTGGGCTGAGACTGACTCTCAGCTAAAAAATTGTAATAATGTACGAGATAACTTATTATTTTTAGCAAAAGTGTTTCTTCAAGGAGATTTCACCGTAGGATTTTTCTGTTAACTCGTCACCTGGTTTAGCCATATTGGCACAAAGAAATAGGCAAAGCAGAGAGGGATTGAAAGTTCAATTAGATTCAGAGGCTCTCTTCCTCTTTTTCTGTCTCTGTTTTGCTCTGATTTGTTGTGTTGGGGGGAAGGAGATGATCTTCTATTTGGGTATTTGTTGCCACTAAGAAAGAAAAAACCAAGGGTGGGTAGAACTTTTCTTTGATGCCAAATTCTTTTGCAAAGCCTTTCAGAGGACGTTGGTCTGCTTCATTCCATTCTCAGGAAACTCATCTCCTAGTGCTGCCTTGACAATATCCCTAAGTCTCCTGGGGCTTAGTCTGAGTTCCGAGTTTCTGAAATCCCTTTCTAGCCTGTCACTTTTGCACTCAATGGACCTGTTGATTCCACAACATGCCAGCACACGAATCCATCTGTCACGATGGCATGGTGCCCTTGCTGGAGGGTGATATGCCAACATCCACCAGCCCCAGTGCCAGCCAAAGTGGCATTAGCAACAATGCCCTGCATGACACAATAAACTGTATACCATTCAGCAAGAAGGTCTTCCCAGGGAAGGCCCACGCTGCCAAATTAGGAACATCTCTCATTATGATAAGTCATGCATGGCCCATTTCAGTGCAGACCCTGTCCCGTGGGTTAATATTGGCTCTGTCTGTGTAGAGCTACTGTGAGAGAGAGAGCAGCTCCTCTGTACTGACAGAGCACACCCTGGAATGGAGAACTAGCAATTGCCAGAACACCCATAGGGTGACCAAATGTCCCCATGTGCCAGGAACCGAGGGGTTTCCTGGGACTCAGGATTGGCACTGCTAAAAACGAGGGAGTCTCAAGCAAGCTGGGATGAGTTGGTCATCCTACCTGTATCTTCATCACTGGCTCCACCAGATAAATTCCAGCTGGTCCTGTATCTCCATCTAACCTCGTTTCCATTTCTACTTTTGTGGTGGGCATCCTCTGAGGCGGCCCCAATGATCCCCACCTTCTGATTTACATGCCTTCGTTAATCCCCTCCAGTGGAATGTGGGGTGAACTTACTCACTCACTCCTAAGGAGAATAGGGTAGAAGTGAAGGATGTTACTTCTGAGACTTTAGAAAAAAGACTGTGGTTTCCATCTTGGGCACTCCCTCTCTTTGTTCTCTCTTCTCTCTACCCCTCCTTCTTCTCTCCCATCCCTCTCCTTCCCTCTCTCTCTCTCTTTCCCTCAGAGGATAACTACTGGCCATGTTTTGAATAGCCCTACAGAGAAGCCCACATGGCAAAAAAAAAAAAAAAAAAATGATGTCTTTGCCACCAGCCAGTGAGGACCTGAGACCTGCCAGCTGTCCCCTGAGTGAGCTTAGACACAGATTACCCCTCTATCCAGCCTTGAGCTAACTGCACCCCCTGCCAAGACCTTGACTGTAGCCTTGAGAAACGCCCTCAGCTGGGCACCTAGGGGAGTCATCCTGGGATTCCTGATACATGGAAACTGAAACGATAAACGTTCGTTGTTTTAAGCTACAAAGTATTGGGGTATCTTGTTACATGGAAAGAGATAACTAATACAACATTAAACCGTGGCGGAGCCAGACTCGTTCAGAAACAGATGGGGCTTAGAATATCACAATATTTAGAATTTTTACAGGGACCCGAGAGCTCAACTGTTCCTACCAATTCATTAGGAAAGTGAGGAGCCTGAGCTCAAAGGGGACCAAGGGACTTGTTATGGAGTGAATTGGTGACAGCTTGACTTAGACCTGGATGCATCTTCAGACTCCTGCTTTGGTGCTGGGTTTGTTCAGTACAGCCGTCCAGGCTTGAGGCCACCAAGCACCTCTCATTTGGTTCACAAAAGGAAACTGCCTTGAACAGACCAGTGTCTTCTTAATCATCTCTTCCCTGCTGGAAGCCTTTCTGACTCCTATTAGCTGGCTGGATGCTGCTTTCAAAGGCTTTCTAGGTGGAGTGGAATGTGAGTCCCATTCCCCTATTTGGTTCCTTTTCAGGTTGTAGTGTTTCTTTGAGATCTTACAGGGAGAGAATTTATCTTCAGCTTTGTTACAGGGTTGATAAACTTAATAAAATCTTTTATACATGATCTAGAAACAATGTAGATTTTTCCTGGATCTGACAATCATGAAGCCTCTTATCCTCTTTAATTCAGATTTCTACAGTGTGAATAAACTCTCATCTCAATTTAATTCAGTGAGTATTCCTAGGTACCTATAGCAACATTTGTTCAAGAAGGGTTGGAATGGAAAAAATACATGACATGATTATTATCCTCAAGGAGCATTTCCAGGTGGAAATGATAACCATAATCATAGTCATAAAAACATCTAGCACCAAGGACTCATCTACGTTTATCTGTAACGTGTTCTAAAAAATCTGAAAAAATGATGAAATGCTAGTTGTTATTTCTGAGTAGTAGGCACATGGTCATTATGTTATTTTCTTTTTGAAAATATATTTTAATAATATATACATAATAATATTTATTTAAACATACATTATATTTTTATAATGTATACATTATAATATAAATAATATACATTATATCTTCTGTATGTATTTTTTTAAATTAAAAGTATCTGGCACTTAACGAGTATTCACTACATCCAAAGCTCTCTACCAATGCTTTACATGCAATTTCTCATTGAATTCTACCAATCCTCCGAGAAAATTACTGTTTTTACCTTGTTCTACTTCAGAAAGGTTGAGTAATTTATTCAAAATCATTCAGCTAAAAAAGGGAATTAAAATCTAGTTCTAAAAACTAGATGATCTCAATCAAAACTGGTGATCTTAATCACCAAGCTTAAATTCCTACCAAGAAGAAACAACAGAAAGTATATCTGGGGGGCTTGACTGGCTCTTTTGGTGCGTAGAGATTACTTAACAATTTTTAAAAAATGCTTTGAAACAAAGTATGTTGAGGTTGGGAAATAAGAGATACATGGATCGAATAAGCGCAGACAACTTCAGTGAGCTGCCACACTCAATCCAACCAAGGGTCCAATCCGAGGTACTAAGTGATCAGTCAGGAGAGTGAGAAATCAGTGCTAGCCAACCTAATAAAAGGCAGCTTCATGAAATAGACTCATTCATTGATTCAACTACCATTTCTTTCTCTCTCTTTTTTTTTGAATTATTTATTTATTTCAGAGAGAGAGATAGAGAGTGTGCACAAGCAGGGGGGATGGGCAGAGGGAGAGGGAGAGAGGAAGCAGACTCCCCGCTGAGTGGGGAGCCTGATGGGGGCAGAGGGGGGTTCTACCTCCCCACCCAAAGCTCTGTCTCCCTACCCAGAGATCATGACCTGGGCCAAAACCAAGAGTCAGACGCTTAACCAACTGAGCCCCCCAGGCACCTCTTAACTACTGTTTCTTGAACACCTGCTATGTGCCAGGCACAGGTGCAGGAAGTAAAGTGGGGAACCAGAAAGACAGGGCACTGTTGTGGTGGAGATCACAACCTATTGGAGAGGCATAGACTGTCAACAAGTAGTTTCAAATGACGAAAACACTATAAAGGAAATTACAATGGAATGAAAGAGTAACAGGTGGGAGATCTTAGACTGATTGGTTCGGAAGCCCCTGTTCATTAAAGTTTGGACCCAATTCCCCTTTCTGCCTCATTGCTCTGAGGTGGAGGGCTTCACATGACTGGGGTACCCAAAATAGTATTCAGTACTGTTTGTGGGAAGGAGAGCAACATGTGAAGATTGATTACGTCAGGTAGAGTGGTAGATTCTTCTACACCTATCATCTCATTTAGTAGCATTGGGATGTTAGTGGTGGGTAGGAAAGAAATAGTGAGAGCATGTGCACATGAGAGCAAGAAAAAGCATGAGTCTGGGCAACACACCAGATAAGGGAGGACATAGGATACACATTAAAAATTAGGGACAGGGTATTCTAGACAGATAAAGAAGAGCCAACCCGTGAAAGCCAGGATGGGCCTTAGATAAAAAATTTGCCCTGGAGTGAGATACTAAATAAGACAGTGAAATAATGAAAGTGATATTTTAAATGGCTTATCCTGGCTACAGATAACACAGGGTACATAGTGTTGGTGAGATAGTGGTGGGAGGCAAGGAAATCTTCCAGAAGACTATAGTTCAGATAAACCATATGGAAACCTTATCTAAGAAAGCAGGAATTGGGAACAGAGTGATGTCTCTGAGAGACAAATTGCAGAGAAAGAATCAACTACCCAACCCCAAGAGCTAGGACAGTGAGGCCTTTCTTTGGATGGAAGTGGTGTGAGCTCTCAGTTGGAGGTGGCAGCTTTGTTTTTGCCCAGCAGTTCTGGAAGATTGAGTTGTTCTGCTCTGTTGATGTTTGAACAGATTGTGAATATGATCTCTCCAACTTTTTGGTTTTGGACTTGAGATGAAAAGTTTCTCTGAACTATTTGCTGGGGAGGTGGGAGGACGGTGCGTAGGACTTGAGCTTCCGGGGGCAAGAGAGCTGCTGCACAGATGGTTGTATTACAGGATACAGACTACCATCAACTCCAATGTTTAGAAGATTTCCTTTCTCACTAAAATTTGTTCCACCCTTTGAGAAATAACAAAAGAACTTGTGCCATATGCTTCAAATATCACTAAATCTCTATTACTTTCCAAAGATTTTGAAACTACTATTTCCCTCCCAGTCCTATAATTAATGCCCTATTTGCCAACATATATATGTTTTCATTGGATTCTGGGTTTCAAAGAGTAGGGATTTGCCCATTGCCTCAAGAGAAGATGGGAAGGGCAAGGAATTATAAGGATTTGTAATAAGATACAAAAATAGGACTCTTCCTGTCTCAGAATTGGGGCTCAGGCTCCCCAACTCATGAGGAAAGGTGCAAAATACGTCTACATTCTAAACTGCACTGCTAGACCATTGACATGGGACCTGCCAAAAAAGGTGGTGAAAACATTCTGGCCAGCACTGGCTCACCACCCACCTCTAGGCAACATAAGAGAAGGCAAATTTATTATGGGGAATAGAGGCCAAGAGTTGGGATATCTTTGGAAAAGGTCACCCATTTATTTTTCATCACCACACTCCTTATTCCACCTCCCTTCTGTGGTGGCAGATATGGTTATTCCCTCTCCCTTACCTCTTCAATGAGCATTGATCCAACCTTGCACCGCCTGCCCTGCCTTTCTTTGCCTGAGAGCTTTCTCTGGTTCTCTCAAATCCAGGGAGCAGACTTCAACCAATCACCGATAGGAGGTGGTATATGAGTATCTCAACTTCCTTGCCATTCTGGTGGGACATGCTTCTGGAGAACCCAACTTGCAACACTGTTCTATATGAATCAATACTCTGAAATGTGTGGAGGTTTCTTTTCTACCCTAGCACATGGAGAGTTTTTGTAAATTTTCTATGGGTCCTTGAAAGGCATCAACATACTAAAGATGTTGGGTGTTGTGCTACTGGGTGCTATTAGGCAAAGTTTGTTAAATTGTTAACTGTTCTAATCTTCCATATTCTTACTGATTTTTGTCTGCTTTTTAAATGAATTTTTGAGAAAGGTGGTTCAAATCTCTTGCTAAGATTGTGGATTTGTCTGTTTGTCATTTTTGTTTTGTCCATTTTTGCTTTATATATCTTGGGATGATATTATTTTTTAATGTTTTTTTATTATATATGTTAGTCACCATACAGTACATCCCTGGTTTCTGATGTAAAGTTCAATGACTCATTAGTTGCTTATAACACCCAGTGCACCATGTTATACGTGCCCTCCTTACTACCCATCACCAGTCTATCCCATTCCCCCAGCCTCCTCCCCTCTGAGGCCCTCAGTTTGTTTCTCATAGTCCATAGTCTCTCATGCTTCATTCCCCCTTCTGATTACCCCCCTTTCTTTATCCCTTTCTTCCCCTACCGATCTTCCTAGTTCCTATGTTCCATAGATGAGAGTGGGATGATATTATTAAGTATGTATTAAGTTTACTCTATCTCTTTGGTAATTGTAATTATATCATTAAGAAGTGATCTTTACCACTAACAATGTTTTTGTGTACTAACGATCATTTTCACCCAATATTAGCATAGCTAAGGCATATTTATTTCAGTCAGTGTTTGCCTGGTATCTTTGTGTGGCACAATAATGTACATAAGCATCACCTTTGAAAGTTCCCATATGCCTCTTTCAGTTTTCCCTTGATTTTCCCTGCAGCCTTTCCTAACAGTTCCTAGGCAATGACTGACCTTTTTTCTGTCACTATAGATTAATTTCCTTTCCCTAGAATTTTATATAAATGGAATCATTCCTTATGCTCTCTTTTTTTATATGACTCCTTTCACATATTTATTTTTAAATTCTTTCATGTTGTGTATATCAATAGAGCTTTCCTTCTTATTTGTCATTTCCACCTGAATTTGTCTCACAGGTCACTGAAGCTCTTTTCATTAAAAAAAATTTTTTTTCTCTGTGTTTCATTTTAAATAGCATTTATTATTATTAGTCTTCAAGTTCACTAATCTTTTCTTCTGCAATGTATAATCAGCTGCTAACCCATCCAGCATGTTTTTCATCTCAGACATTGTAACTTTCAGATCTGGAAGTTCTATTTGTTTTTTTGTGTTTTCGTGGTTTTTTGGGGGTTTGTTTGTTTTTTTAGGAAAGAGAGAGTGTGAACGTGCATGCAAGAGAGAGAGCAGGGGGAAGGAGCAGAAGGAGAGGGAGAGAGAGAATCTTAAGCAGGCTCCATGCTCAGCGTGGACTTGGGACTGCATCTCATCACCCTGAGATCACGACCTGAACCGAGATCAAAAGTCCAATGTTCAACTGACTGAGCCACCCAGGTGCCATCCATTCGTTTTTTTAATGTCTTACATATCTCTATTTACTTTTTTATTTTTAATTCATTTTGAGAGAGAAAGAAAGAGAGAGAGCGCATGCGATCGCTAGAGTGGCAGGGAGAGGGGCAGAGGGAGAGGGAGAGAGATAATCTTGAGAAGGCTCTGTGTTCAGAGCAGACGCAGACTTGGAGCTGGATCTCATAACCCTGAGATCATGACCTGAGCTGGAATAATGAGTCAGATCCTTAACCGACTGAGCCATGCAGGTGCCCCTCTATTTACCTTTTTAAATCTATGAAAATATAGTTTTAATATCTTTGCTAATTCTAATATTTGTCAGTTCTTAGTCAATTTCAATGAACAGATTTTACTCCACTTTCTGGGTCATAGTTTCCTGCTTATTTCCAGGTTTGGTACTGTTTAATTGGATGCCAGTCATTGTGAATTTTACCTTTCTGGGTGCTAAATAGTTTTGTTTTCCTATAAATAGTTTTAATCTTTGTTCTGGGATATAGTTAGATTGCTTAGAAATCATTTGATCCTTTCTGCTCTTTCTTTAAGTTTTGTTAGTTAGGACCAGAGCAGTATTTAGTCTAGGACTAATTATTCCTCACTACTGAGGCAAGGCCCTTTTAAGTTCTCTATCCAGTTATCTGTGAATTAGGTTTCTAGTCTGACTGGTGGGAACAGGTACTGTTCCTAACCCTGCGTGAAAGCCTACAAATGTTTTTTTCCTCATCTCAGATAGTTTCCTCACACGCATGCATTGATCAGTACTCTGTTGAATATCCAAGGACCCTCTGCAGATCTTGAGAGTTATCTGTCTTTTCAGCCCTTTCTTTCCAGCACTCTCCTGCAAGCTCTAGCCACCTATCTCATCTTGGACTCTTAGCCTTGCTTCCTCAATTCAGGGAGTTCACCAGTCTCTGGTGTGTTCTTTCTTCCTTCCAGTGACCTAGAAACTCTCGAGACATTAAGCTGGGGCAATGGTGTGGTTCACCTCATTTATTTCCTATTTTCTAATGATCACTGTTCTTCATTGCCAAGTTCCAGCATCCTGAAAAACATTGTTTCAAATATTTTGTCTGCTTTTGTTTGTTTCAGATGGGAGAATACATTTGATCTCAGTTATCCCATTTGGCTGGAATCAGAAGTTCTATCCTTTTATTCCTAATCTTTCTATAGTCTCATGTTTTAGATTTTTTTTTCATAAATAACATGTACTTGGATCTTTTAAATCTAGCTTGAAAGATCTTTGTTTTAGCTAAAGTATTAGTCCATTTTTATTAAGCAATTACTGATTTATTTAGATTTATATCTACCACCTCATCTTTTTACTATTCCTCTCTATTCTACAAGTATACATATGTATATTTTTGTTTCCATTTATTGCTTTCTTTTAAATTGATTATATTTCATTCTTCTCATTTTTCCCCTCTGGACTAGTTTGCAACTTAGTAGGATATTACACTTCATGGAAGCAAGTTTTGTGAACCTGATAATATAGTCAGCAAGATTCAGAATAAGGGGAGCTCAGAATCCAGGTGCCATAATGAGATCACAACAGGCCTCTGAAAAGAGAATTTAAGGAATGAGAAGTATCCAACACGGCTACTCAGTAAAACATTAATTAATAACGAGAGGAAAGATAACTGAAAAAAATAATAACTCATTATTATCAGAAAGGTCCTGGTGGAAGAGGCAAAATAGCAATTGCTACTGTAGTTTTAATTATGTTTGCATGCCTTATGGGGCCCAGCAAGCAGATGAATTCCTTAAGAAGAAGATCCCAGAGATGATGGGAGGTGGTTGTATAATAATCCAAGCTTTCTGCACCTTGCTCTTTCCCTAAATAAAAGGTCTACTCCTCAGGGAAATAATAATAATGATGATGACAGTAATGACAGAGTAGCAAAGAATTTTGGAGTACTTAAGTATGTAATACACAATGCAACATTATATGGCTTTCTTATTTAATCCTCTCAATAATCTTTCGGCATGGATTTGATAGTAGAGGACACTCCCTTTACACTACTTTAAATTCTCTGAATCTCACTGATCCACGAGTCAAGCCAATGCTACAGTGACCAGTCCTGTATAGACTCCAGCCAGCTCCATACAGATGCAACCTGTTGATATCTGCCCTCAGTCCCATATTTCCTGCCCCAGAGCTTCTCTGCTCATGCTCAGCATGGGTTGCTCTGAGAAAGTCCAAGTATGTCACTGGGATGGATAAACTCAAAAGTTAGAAGAATCCTCTTGTTAGTCTTCTGAGCTCTAGAATAAATGCCACTGTGATAGAACAGTTTCATTTCTCCCCTCCCCTACCTTTCTGACCAAGACGGTAAAGCAGTTGTGCATCTCAGAAGTCACAGAGATTAGTGCTGCAATCAGATGTTTAAAAGATGCAAGGGTAGTGGTTCCC
Source organism: Ursus americanus (assembly GCF_024610735.1). Classification (NCBI taxonomy): domain Eukaryota; kingdom Metazoa; phylum Chordata; class Mammalia; order Carnivora; family Ursidae; genus Ursus; species Ursus americanus. The sequence continues at coordinate 19,545,860 of NC_142129.1, read as the reverse complement.
ATAATATTGCCATTGAATTCACCTATCTCGATGCTGAAAAACAAAAACAAAAAATCCAAGATCAATCATGGTGGGTGATAACCATAAACCTTAATCACGTGGTAGCCCCAGTGAGCAGCTGCCATTCTAGCTGTGGTATCTTTAACTAAAGCAAATCCACACAGCCTGTAGCTCTTCGTATGTGGCTATTGATCTGGCAGATGCCTTCTTCCCCACCCAGATCAGTACAGGAAGGATCAGAACCAGTTTGATTTTACATGAGAGGGATAGAAGTGCATTCACTGTCTTGCCCCAGGGCTATGCTAAGTTTCCTGTTCCCGGCCCCAATCAAGTCTGTAGGGACTTGATTGTCTTGACATTCCACCAGAGCATTAATGACATCCTGCTAATGGGATGTGATGAGAATGGGGTGGCAAGTATCCTGGATGTTCTTGTAAGCGAGCCAGTTTGTGGAGATAAATTCTACAGACTCAAGCTGCAAGCATTTCTAGTGTGATTATTTGCTAATGACTAAACAGAAGGGGGAATGAACCATCAGAGACTATGGACTCTGGGAAACAAACTGAGGGCTTCAGAAGGGAGGGGAGTGGGGGATTGGGATAGGCCGGTGATGGGTATTAAGGAGGGCACATATTGCATGGTGCACTGGGTGTTATATGCAAGTAATGAATCATGCAACATTGCATCAAGAACTGGGGATGTACTGTATGGTGACTAATATAACAAAATAAATATTATTAAAAAAAAAAACTTCTTGAGGAACCTCCACACTTTTTTCCAGAGTGGCTGTACTAGCTTGCATTCCCACCAACAGTGTAAGAGGGTTCCCCTTTCTCTGCAGCCTCGTCAACATTTGTTGTTTTCCTGACTTGCTAATTTTAGCCATTCTGACTGGTGTGGGGTCGTATCTCACTGTGGTTTTGATTTGTATTTCCCTGATGCCAAGTGCTGTTGAGATTTTTTCATGTACACAAGCAGCAACCTCTTCGACCTCGGCTGCAGCAACTTCTTCCTAGACATGTCTCAAAAGGCAAGAGAAATAAAAGCAAAAATGAACTACTGGGACTTCATCAAGATAAAAAGCTTTTGCACAGGGGTGCCTGGGTGGCACAGCGGTTAAGCGTCTGCCTTCGGCTCAGGGCATGATCCCGGCGTTATCGGATTGAGCCCCACATCAGGCTCCTCCTCTTTAAGCCTGCTTCTTCCTCTCCCACTCCCCCTGCTTGTGTTCCCTTTCTCGCTGGCTGTCTCTATCTCTGTTGAATAAATAAATAAAATCTTAAAAAAAAAAAAAAAGCTTTTGCACAGCAAAGGAAACAGTTGACAAAACCAAAAGACAACCTACAGAATGGGAGAAGATGTTTGCAAATGTCTTATTAGATAAAGGACTGGTATCCAAGATCTATAAAGAACTTACCAAACTCAACACCCCAAAAATAAATAATCCAGTCAAGATGTGGGAAGAAGCCATGAACAGACATTTCTCCAAGTAAGATTTATTTATTTATTTATTTATTTATTTATTTATTTATTTGAGAGAGAGAGAGAACACAAGTGGCAAAGGCAGAGGGAGAGACTCTCAAGCAGACTCCTTGTTAAATGTGGAGCCCAATGTGGAGCTTGATCCCATGACCCTGAGATCATGACCTGAACCAAAATCAAGAGTCAGATGCTTAACCACCTGAGCCACCCAGGTGCCCTGGTTGATATGTTTTTAAAGTTGCTTCTAGTTTACCAGTCCCCCTTCCATCTCTCTGGGTTTTTTTTTTTTCTTGCAATTTATTTGTTAAAGGAAATAGGTCATTTTTCCTGCAGATTGGATTTTGCTAATGGCATCCCTGTGGTGTCCTTTGGCATGTTCCTCTATGTTTCCTAAAGATATGTAGTTGGTGATGACATTTTTAGAAGGCCATAAAGTCTGGGATGGCTTTGGTACCTATACTAAGGTAGAGGACAAGTGTTTGTACCTTGCGCCTCTTATCAAAGAGGCACGGTGTTTGATGAGCCTTTTGGATTTTGGAAGCAGCTTACACTTACTTGAAATTTGTATTCTAACCAGTTTATCAGGTGACTAGAAAGGCTTCCATTTTCAAGTGGGATCCAGAACACAAAAACAATTCAGCAAGGGGTCCAGGCTTTAGAGCGAACTGGCCTGTTGCTGGGACCACATGACCTAGCAGATCCGCTAGTGCTGGGGAGTTTCCTTGAGGTAAGAATGGTGTCTGAAGCTTCTGGCAAGCCCTAACATGCGGATTATAGCAGGTTTCTGGAGTTGGCCATACCTTTCTGAATCAGACAATTACTCTTTTTCTTTTCTTTCTTTCTTTCTTCTTTCTTTCTTTCTTTCTTTCTTTCTTTCTTTCTTTCTTTCTTTCTTTCTTTCTTTCTTTCTTTCTTTCTTTCTTTCTTTAAGAAATAGTTCCTGGTGTGTCCTGGGCTCTAGTAGAGATCTCTAATACCTGGGATGTCAAAGTCTATGAAAACTAAACTGACCATTCTGAGCTCACCGTTATCAGAACCACTAAGACATAAAGTCAGTTGGGCACAGAAGTAGTTCCTATGCATACCTAACAATACATTTGGGATCCTGTCAGAGCAGGTCCAGAATGCATAAGCAAATTGTAGGATCGATTGGCCCAGTCCCCAAGTCACTTACCTTTTTTGCACCAACATCTATCCTCAACTTGTAACAATGGCTTTATGGTGGGAGGAGAGTGTCTCTATAGCCAACTAATAGAGGGACGCAAATAAAGAATTTGCGTCTGGTTCCTAGATGAGTTGGTATTATATATTGGTGCTGGCTAAAAACTCATTCTGTAAGTCAGTGCTAAAGGGAAATTTTCCTGGTAGATGGAGCTGTGAGAAGTAGGGTACTTAATTGTTCCATTTTCTGTGAAAGGAAAAGTAGCCTGAGGTGTGGATAAACACAGATGTCTGGACAGTGGTGAATGCTTTGGCTGGTTGGTCAGGGACTTGAAAGGAATGAGATTGGAAGATATAAGACAGATAAATCTGGGGAAAAGACATGTGCTTGACCTGTGGGAATGAGAAAAAAGCAGGCAGATCTTTGTGTCTCACACTGATGCCCAACAGAGGATACCTGATTCCTCCTCTGCAGAGGAGGCTCTAATCAGCCAGGTGGGTAGACAGGATGACTCATCCTATGAATGTTAGCCAGCCTCTCTCATAAGCCACTCCAGTGGGGGCACAATGGATCTAAACCAGAGTGACTTTGGCGGCAGCCATGGAGACTCTCCACGGGTCCAATGGCATCGGTCCCCTCTCTTCAAGGCTAATATCATTTCTGGATGCTCAACAGACCAACATCAAAGACTGACCACGAGCCCTCAATATAGCCCCATTCCTCAAGGACACCGGCCAGACAACTGGTGGTAGGTTGATTATATCAGACTCTTCTATCCCAGAGGGTGCAGAAATTTGCCTGTAACAGAGTTAAAACTTAATCCAGATTTGAGTTTGCCTTTCCAGCCCACAGTGCCCCCAGCAGAGCCACTATTACTGAACTACAGAATCCCTCATCTATTAGCATGATATACAACACGACATTACCTTAGAAGACAGAGTCTTATGTTATGGCAAATAAGGAGCAATAATGGACACATGGCCACAAGATCCTCTGGTCTGACGATGTACCCTGTTATTCAGAAGCAACCAGCCTGGGGCGCCTGGGTGGCACAGCGGTTGGGCGTCTGCCTTCGGCTCAGGGCGTGATCCCGGCGATCAGGGATCGAGCCCCACATCAGGCTCTTCTGCTATGAGCCTGCTTCTTCCTCTCCCACTCCCCCTGCTTGTGTTCCCTCTCTCGCTGGCTGTCTCTATCTCTGTTGAATAAATAAATAAAAAATCTTTAAAAAAAAAAAAAAAAAAAAGAAGCAACCAGCCTAAGTGAACAGTTTACTGAGGGCCATCCCCAAAAAGACTTCATCTCAGGATTAGCACCCTGCTGGATTGTCCCTTTTTTTTTTTTTTTTGCTGCAGGATATAATGCACGTACAGAGTCAAACGAAGATGTATGGTGCTATCTCCCCAACATGGAACAGGGAGGAATGGAGCCAGGGGATTTAGTCACTGACCTTGAAGCTGTCACTACCAGCTGATCTTTTGTGGATCCTCATTCTGAAGCACAAGGAGACTAAGAAGGGAACGACTATACTGGCAAGAGTAACGGACCCTTGATTACCACAAGGAGCTCCTGAGATACAACTCACGCAGGGAGGGGTTTATCTAGAACCGAAGGGATTCAACGCGAGCATCTCTTAGTGACTGGTGAATGGGAATTGCAGTGATCCTTGTTTGGTGAGGGAAGGGCAACCAAATCTTAGCTTGTTCAGAAATGAATATCTGAGGGGCGCCTGGGTGGCTCAGTCATTAAGCGTCTGCCTTCAGCCCAGGCCTTGATCCCAGAGTCCCGGGATCAAGCCCCACATCAGGCTCCTCCGCTGGGAGCCTGCTTCTTCCTCTCCCCCTCCCCCTGCTTGTGTTCCCTCTCTCGCTGTCTGTCTCTATCTCTGTCGAATAAATAAATAAAAGTAAAAAAAAAAAAAAAGAAATGAATATCTGAATCACCCCCCCCCCAGAAGGGAAGCAAAGGGGGTAAGAACCCAGAGATGAACATTTCCCATCCCTTTCCATTCCCCAGAAAATTGAATTTGAGTTGTGCTTTATATGGCTTTGCAGATAGTCTGGAAGAGTCAAGTACTTAATTGCTTATAGATGATGGCCATTCAAACAGATACCATGTATGGGCTCTCCCTCTTTCATTCTTGACTCACCCCATCCTTGATTCCTGTTCTCTTCAGTGGCACTTCCCAGCAAAGGATTTGTACATAGCCCTCTGTTTTAGATTCTGTTTTCTGGGACACTTACACTAAGACAGGTACTATTATTATTTCCATTATAAATGTCAATTAATTATTTGTCCATGGTTACACAGCTATAGGATCACGAAACTAGGATTCAGCCTTAGTCTGTCTGACACCAAGGGCTGTGTTCTAATCCAGTGCTATCCTATAGAACTTTCTGTGATGATGGGAATGTTTTCTATCTGTACTTCCCAATGTGGTAGCCACTAGCCACATGTAGCTACTGAGACTTGAAATGTGGTTAGTGCAATGCAGAAACTACATTTTTAACTAAATTTAATTTTAATTAATTTGAAATTCAATGGCCACATGCAGCTAGTGACTATCATATTAGATGGTCCCTGATTTTCCGAGCCCAACGGCTCAAAACCACTTTGCTAAATTGCCTTCCGAGAAAGACTTAGGGTAAACTCTGAGTCACTTCTGATTGCACATTCATGAAACAACCTATAAGCATAGTGGCTAAAACCAGTAAAGGTGCATTTGATTTTTCTTCCTGAGATTTAATTGCAAAACAAACAAACAAAGCCTCATGTCAGAGACTAGAAACTTATTTGACAAATTAAAACACAAATTAGGGGCCCTTGGGTGGCAGTGTCAGTTAAGCATTCGACTCTTGGTTTTGGCTCAGGTCATGATCTCATGGGTGGTGGAATTGAGCCCAAGTCTGGAGTTGGGCTCCTCACTCAGCGGGGAGTGTGCATGAAAGATTTTCTCTCTGGGGCTCCTGGGTGGCTCAGTCGTTAAGATTCTGCCTTCAGCTCAGGGCGTGATCCCAGGGTCCTGGGATCAAGCCCCACATCTGGCTCCTCCGCTGGAAGCCTGCTTCTTCCTCTCCCACTCCCGCTGCTTGTGTTCCCTCTCTTTCTGGCTGTCTCTCTCTCTGTCAAATAAATAAATAAAATCTTTTAAAAAGAAAGAAAGAAAGAAAGAAAGATTTTCTCCCTCTGCCCCTCCCCCCACAAAATAAATCTTAAAAAAAAAAAAAAGCACAAATTAGGAGCCAGGCATGTGCTAAGCAGAGGGTAGACAATGGTAACCAGGACAGATACGATCCTTGCCTTGCTTCTGGATAAAGATCAACAGCAGATATTATCTGTTATCTCCCTTTGTCTTTCTTTATCACCACACAAGTCATCTGTGTAGGGTGTCATTTTTCTTATCCATTTCCTCTTCAACAGCTTCATTGTTGAGTTATCTTCCCAACCCAACTTGTTCTGAAGCATGTGTAGTGAAAGGAGCCTGGACCCTGGAGTCAGAGTTAAGTCCTTCTTTTAAGAGCCACCCTATCTTATGAAGTTACCTATCTCTCTGAGTCTTAATTTTTCTATTCTGTAAAATGGGATTGAGATGATTAAATGAAGTTATATAAGTATATCCTGGCACAGAAATGTTACCTCTCTCTTCCTCATTCTGACCTTTAAGAATTCCCTGTCCTAGTTCTCCTTCCTGGAACATTTATAAGAACTTTCCACACAATAGTCAACGACATGTTAAGAGAAGCCAACTCTAGAAGGCCATTGGCAATGACAGATCCGTTTCAAGATAATATTTAGAAATAATTTATAAAAGGAGATAAAGTTATAGTCCTGGTGATCACATAGGTTTTTCAAAAGGAAGAGAAAGTTACAGACCCATAATCACATATTCCTGCCAAGTTCACCATGGAAATAGGTTTGGGTAACTAACCAGAGGCATGTCAACACAAGGCAATAAAAAATAGATGATACGAGAGCTATGATCCTGTTATTACTCTAAGAAATTTAAAACTGCTCACTTTACATGCATGGCACTATTAACAAACGCTTTTCGAATACCCACAGTGTGTTCATCGTTGTGCTGGCCCCTGGAGATAGAAAGACCAAAGCAACCTGGCCTGTGTCCTCATCCAGGGGGGCACTATGTTGAACACATATCACAGGTAACATGCCTTGTTCTGGGCTGCCTAATGGCCCTGGATCATGGGACAGAAGCAGCAATGGGGACGCACACCGGCCAGGCTTAGAGGACATGGCTAACTGGTCAGGTCATGGTCTGCAGCAGGAGTTGGGCTGGGAGTCTGAATAATGTTCATACAAAAAGGTTCCGGGCTCTTATTTGAAGCAAGGTAAGAATGAGTTGCAGCTCAATGAAGCCCAGTTCTGATGGCTCAGAGGGTGGAACTGGAGGCTAGAAGAAATGCATATGACTAGCTCTGTCCTGGCTCCTCGGTAGGGAATTCTGGCAGCAGTATTCTGAGATACTCACCTTGACCTCAGGCTGGACCATGAGCTGATCTCCTTTCAGATGAAGGAGCCAGTTGCATCTGAACACCCATTTTGGTTTCCCTGTGGCAATGGCTGAGGCTATCTTGGCCCAAGAATCCTTGCTGTGGTTTTCTGTGGGTAGTTTAACATCACTGAGGTGACTGGGTTTTACTTGTGGGGTTAGAGCTCCCTTCTTGGTTCACTCTTGACTACCACCTCAGGTCTTCAGGGTTCCCTGGTGAGAATTCTTATTCGGGGGGGGGGGGGCGCATGGTCCTCTCATGACATCAGGACCAGAGGCACCTGTCTGAGGTACCTCTCGTAGCATCTTTGAGTGTCCAGTGAAGGGAGAGAAACCTGAGGACTGAAGGGGTCAGGAAAGCATCCCAGAGTGGAGCATGATGGGCAAGAATACTAATCACACGGGGGTCTGTGTGAATGGAGCCCCTGGAGATATGCAGTGCACAACCTGTGTAGCCCCACATGGCATCCTTATAGATAGGCAAAGAAGAAGAGGATTAAGCATTCTAGGTAGGGAAGACAGCATGAGCAAAGACCAAGAAGCTCTCACTTGGTTCATATTCATTTATTACCACTTTAAACCAAGGAACATTCTATAACTCATAGGCATTTTCACCTCATTATTACTTCATTAACTCTCTCTATATCTCCGGACAATTGTTTTGCAGCAAGTACTAGCAACCTCGGTAGAATATATTAAGAGTAGCAATTTGAATTCTGAGGGTGAGTTATTAGGAGGTTGAAAGTGAGCACATCCCATCCTTGGGTTCTATCCCCTCTGTAGTCCTGCCTTGGTTTCTATCACTTTCATTTTTAAAAATTGACCTGATTTTTCCAGGGTGATAGGAAAAAGGTGAGGTAGCCATGAATGTACTCCACTAAACAAGAGCCAAAGCCAGAAGAAAAAATTTAAAAATCACTTATCCTTGTGCAGTGACAAACTGAAGTTGCTATAAATGCCAAGAGAAAACAATACAGAGAAAATGGATGGGGTTACCGGAACATGTTCATAAATTTATGCAGTAAATGTGTTGTGTGTTCTCCAATTGGCAAGCGTCTAATATAAGACAATATTAAGGTGCTGCAAAATCTAAGTTAATATAACATTTCCCCTCTATACTATTCAGATTTATTGCCTGAATTTTATGGGTTTTAAACAGCTTTTCTTGACATTAAATATTTAGCAGTTAACAGTTAATTTGTCACTTTAATCTCGAATTGTTTCATACTGCATAATATGACAGGAGTTCAGGGATAAAAGGAAGTTACGTTCCTTTACATGTTATAAGGTTATGTCTTGGATTTTGTGGGCAAGTTTGGGGATGGGGATGCCAGATTGGAAAATTTCAACATTTTCACAAGTCTATTGTACTTGAAATGATGACATGATGTGTTTCATGGCTATCTGGAAAGTATTTTGGGAGTGGAAGAATGGCAAGTTCCTCAGGATCATCCCTATCCATTCCTGTTAGCAAGGAGGGAAATAGACATTGGTCGTTAATTACTATATATGGAAGAAATTAAGGCACCAAAAGCAAGTTTCACATGGTTGGCAAATAATCATTGAGGCTGGAGGATAAGTAAGTACACGGATAGTTGATTAGAGCATGCTCTCGTTTTTGTGTATATTAAAAATATCCATAATGAAAAGGAGAAAGAGACATCCTAGAAATGAACATAAAACAAAAAAGCAAAGAGCACATTTTGTCCCAGGGATAGGACATGACCTTGAGCCTCGCTTCCTCTCTCTGTCACCTTGCTCTTCCGTTTCACTTGTAATTTTCTGTGCTCTTCCTCCAGGCTATCCTGAGTCATGTTTTAGCACTGTCATTGCAAATATAGGATTGGGTCTCTTTTAAGATATCATTTAGGGAGAGCCAAAGAAATAAGCATCACAATAGAAAGTAATAATAGTTGCAGTGTTTTGAATTCTTCCCAAGCCCTAAGCCAATGCTCTAACACACCACCTCATTTAAATCCTTGGATCCTCCTCTGTGGGAGGGTATTAGCCCTGCTTTACAGACAGAGAAACTGAGGCTTGAAGAGCTAAGTAACACGTCCAAAGTCACAGAGGAAGGCAGAGCTGGCATTAGAACCCAGGTCTGTTGTCCCAGAGCACCAGTTTAACTCTGGGGTTGAAGCTGATCCAAACTAATCTGCAGGAGGAGGTCAAAAGAGGCCCTTTGGCTGATCATCAAGGGTCAACTACTTCACACTTGGGTTTGGAATCATCATCCTATCCAATGTCCAAAAGCAGCAGCATAATTTCAGGCTGTCAATCTCCTCAGCACACACACAAGAATCCACAATGGCAGCACAAAGAAGGGGGCATGGAACAGATGACATAGAGGATGAGGTCTTCCTGGGGAAAGATTTAATCTGGACAGTGTCATAATAATCAGGGACTGTCCTGAAGGCATGCTGGGTTCTCAGCTGCAAGCTGAGATGAAAAGGAAGAAGCTACAAATAAGTAGGTCTGGCGATGAGGTATTAATTTTGCTTTCTGGGTGGTCCTCATAGGATGGCAGCTTGTGGTCTTAGTCCCAATAAGAAAAGAAGGATGGAAACAAGAAAAGACGAAAGGAAGGCAATACCCAAGTCCAAAGATCTATAGCAAATTCAGGCTCAGTCAAGGGTGGCATAAATATGTAGAGGTCCAGCCCAATGGATGAGACATGTCAGCAGAAATTTCTACGATGCTGAGATGCTTGGAGGTATAAAAAATGGCAAGAAATTCATCCTTGTTAGAGCCCGACATTAGATAGGAGGGGTTTTTGTTTGTTTGTTTTTTGTTTTTGTTTTTGTTTTTTTAACAAATGCCAGATAGGATATCAAGGCCCTCGCCAAAAAGTCTGAGGTTAGAGCAGGGCCCTTGCCTCAGCAGAAACCCTAGAGTTCATGTCAAATAGTCAAGGTCATTTGGGCTTGAGACTAGTCCCTAATTCTCCTTATTCCTCTACCCTAGCTTTGCCCCACTCAACACTGTGGTTGACATAACGATTCTAGGAAATACTACTGTAAAGCCCACCGTGATTTCCTCAAGGAAAAGGTCCACATATTAACCTTTTTGTATCTGCAGTTTCTGATGCGATGCCTGGCCCAGAGTGCTCCACAAAAATGTCTGTTGAAAGAATAAATGGGAAAGTCTTATGCCTGAATAGATATAGGAACTTATCTTCTGAAGTCAAGATAATCCTGACAGATCAGGCCAACCGATGGGCTCAGTTTCAGCTGTGTACTCAGCTCTCTAGGTGTTCACGGCTCAAAAGGGCATCACTGAGAAAAGCAGGTCAGACCTCCAGACCTGATTCAGTTTGGACCTTCTCCAAGCACCAGCATCCTAGCTGGAGCTCTGAGAGCCCGGAGCTTCATTCCTGTCCCTGGGTCTCCTCACATAGACCAAGCTTCAAATGCTATAGTGTAGAACTGGAGAAGGACACCCACTCCCCAGGAGCGGTAAGACTTCCTCTGTGGATCTGAGTCTCATTTTTAGGGTCATTCCATTTCATAAGTATCTATTACCTTGCTTTGGGGATCCAGGCTCCAGTTGCTGAGAGGAGCAGCTAACTCAAGAGCCCTTGGTAGAGCCCGTAGGGTAGCTTTGAGTTAAACCAATCAGAGCTCTGCAAGCACAGGTTCCTTAGAGACAGAGAGGACAACATCTTACTCTGACTCGGGTCCTTTCCTTGTAAAACCAACACTTGATGCCATGCCTGGGCTCCCTGTTGCTAGTGGACACCGCCTTGGTACAGAGTTAGGGGTTGTGCAGACACCAGCAGCAGGAAGAGTTGAGCTTCCCTCGCTCAGCTTATGTCTTGCATCTTCCAGAGCCTGTTGGATGCGTGTAACGAGCTTCCTGCCACAGGGCTGGTGAGGGGCTAGAGGCAGTAGGGACTCTTGACTACTAGATTCTCTTCCTTCATCTAATTTCTTTTTCTTCTCTTTTTTTTTTGCTGGGATTATCAGCATCTGTCTTAAGATTGCTGACGGGGAGTGCCTGGGTGGCTCTGTGGGTTGCATCTGACTTTTGACCTGCTCAGGTCATGATCTCAGGGTCTTGAGATCAAGGCCCGTGTCGGGTTCCACACTAAGTGGGGAGTCTGCTTGAGATTCTCTCTCCCTCTCCCTTTGCCCCGTCCCCCTCTGGCATGTGTGCTTTCTCACACACTTGCTCAAATCAATCAATCAATTAATTACTTTAATTAATTTTAAAAAGACTGCTGATGGATGCTGTGATATGCCACCCAGATCCCCCAGTGAATGTGTTGTCCCAGTTTATTATTCCTCTGTGCCTTCTTACAGTCCAGTCAGCCCAAGACCTGACTGGGTGTATTCGTTAGTAATTCTAAATAGAGGAGTGCCAGAGCTGTATGTTCAATTGCTGACTCTTCTGTTGACTTTGATAAGACCACAAGAAAAGCCATTTACCATTTCTCTATCACAGGGCCTTTATCTATTAAAGGAGAAACAAGGGTATCAAGCTGACTTTTGTGATGGGGGAAACATACTGTTAGGTTGTCAAATCCTCAGGAATAGGAATCATGAAAGACATGTGAAGCAATTGACTTGAGACGCGTTGCTTACTGCAAATTCCAAATACGGCAATGGTGGGAAAGTCTTCGAAACGACAGATCTGTGACTGTGGGTTTAACTCCTGCCATTGACCTCTGCTTCTCTTTAAGAATAGTGAGCGTTTCTGCTTTTCAGTGTTTAAAACAAGAAGGAAACTCAAAGGATTGACTCCAGAGTTTGAGAGTTTCAGTTTTTAAAATGATTTCTTTCTTCAAATGGCAGGACTCAGAACGACTGTTCATAATTACCCTGGAGAAGGGAATGTCATCAGGGGTGGAGGGACGAACTGGCAAAGGAAGGGGAATGGACGTTTCTGGGTTCTCTCTCCAGCCCCACTGTCATAGGACACTAGGCACTCATTTCCCATATCTGCAGAATGGAATTGGTTTTACTTGGTGCCTCTCCCAGCTGTTGTGAAAATGAATGGATTTTAAGTAGAAGATATTTTCTTCATAACATTTTCACCTAGACTGAACCAAGCAGTGATGAGCAGTGAATTCCAGATGTTGACGATCCCCTATTGCTATCATTTCTCTGCGCACCTGCCTCTACTCTGACAGCCCAGAGTAGGGATGGCATCCTGAGATGGCTCACTTCTCTTTCCCCCCCGCCCCTGCTTTGCTCCCTCGTCCTTCCCCTGCTTATTTAGAACTCCCTTTGACGAATGCTATCTTCTATCAGGGTGAGATACTTAGCAGATATTCAAAAGCAGCAGGATATTTTGTTCTCCCCAGATATTGCACAAGCAGCACATACAATCAAAGATCAGTTCCTCGGAAACAGGAAAAGTGTCTTTTCAATGGTCCCAGGAAAGCAAGATGTGAAGAGGTTTGCCATCGGTCACCCAAACAAACTCCTTTTTTTCAGAAAACAGCGTGGGCCGGGGGCTCAGGAAGTTCCCGCAGCTTCGTTTTTATTTATATTTTTTTAATTTCAAAAAAATGTCCTGGTCAAAGGATTAGCTGTTTTTGTCAGAAACACAGATCTCCTATAGTTTTTCATGGATATTTACGGTTTCTTAGTGGTCAGAATCGGACTGATTAACAAAGAGGTAAGAAAATGCCGGTGAGTAACAAGACACATCCTGGGGCCAAGCAAACCCATCCAATCCACGGAGGCAAACTCCCACTGCTAAGTGATAACTGCACACAGATCGGGTTCTTGGCAAGCTGCTGATGGGCGGTTAACATTCTGAAAAGTCTTCGGTGCTGTAGAAGAAAGGAGAAGGGCCTCTGATAGAAATAATAGTAATCATGTCATAGTTACATGGCGCTCTACTCTTTTGTGAAACTTGATGTGAGTTTCATCCTCACCACTAGTGTATGAGTTAGAAAGGGCAGTTTTTTATAGCCTGAAAAGATAAATAGCTTACCAGGGGCAGTCAGGACTGTGAAGGTTAATTTTATATGTCAACTTGACTGGATTACAGGGTGCCCAGATACTTGGCTAACCATTATTTCTGAGTGTGTTTCCCTGGAGAACCCTGACTAATACAGGGAACCCAGGCCTTTCAAACTCCCAGAACGGTGTTCTTCCCGGCCCAGGAGGCACGGGCTCCATCAGAGGCTGCAAGGCCAGCCAGGGGGTCTGAGTAGCCAGCAGCAGGAGATACCACTCCGACAGAGTGGATCATGGCCAGGGGCCCAAGCTTCCTTCTACTCTCTGCTTAGCTGTGTGGACACCTGTCGCGCAGATGTCTGTGGTACGTGCCGAGTCCTGGTCCTAAAGGGAAGGGACCCCACTGTACGAACCACCCTGTATGTCTTATCAGTGCTGTGAGGCACCTTCTTCTTTCTTACTTGCCTGTACCCTCTTGATCGTGGTCGGCAAACTCTTTCTTTAAAGGGCCAGATTAAGTAAATAAATACTAAACAAACAAACCAATAAATAAGGGGCCAGATAACAAACATTTTGGGCTTCACAGACCATAAGGTCTCCGACACAGGTACTCGACTCTGCTACTACAGTGAGTAGTCAACCATAGACAATAATAGAGAGGTATGAGCGGGGCCGTGTTCCAATAAAGCTTAATTTATGGACATTGAAATTTGCATGTCTTATCATTTTCACCTGTCCTGAAATATTACCCCCACCCCCTTGCAACCATTAAAAACAATGTAAAGACCATTCTCAGCCCTTGGGCAGGGGCAGATATGGCCCACCCTGCCCCAGATCCAAGCTCCTCGAGTGAGGGAATGACTTCCCCAGGCACCCGCTAATCTGTGTTTCACACAGGTCGTGGCACACAGAACGCACTCGGCACTTACTGGGTGACTGGATAAATGGGGTAAATGCCAGTCCCTAGGCCGTTTCCTAAGGCATTCGCTGGTGTAACCCCTTATCCCATCTGCCTATAAAGTCTCCCCAAAGGCAGCTGCTTCCCCAGTGGCCCCTCAGGCTGTCAGGCTGCTTTCCTCAGCACTGAAGGCTCTCTGAGAAGCACTTACATCCTATGGGTTTGTGCTCATTGCCAGCAGCATTAAAACCTCCCTTCCCGGCCTTGTTCCCAAAAATTTCCAGGAAATGTTTTGGCACAGTAGAGACTCTGAATTTTGCTGTTGAAAACAAGAACATAGGTAACAGGTGTTTCTGCTGTTCTCACCAGAAGAAGGAAATTCCAACAATATCGAAAGCTTTGTTATTGAAATGACACACACACCAGGGGAAAATAATGATTGTAATCTGATCAAGCAATATTACCAGCCCGGTATTATATAAGCCCTGAGTACATTCCTTAGATGACTCCTCCATTGATTTTGTCCTCCATTAGGATAACCATCTGCGGGCTCAGCCTAAAGAATTTATCACCTCCTGGTTCTGCTGCTAGAATGAGTGCCCACCATTGATAAGATCAGGAGGCTGATTTAACAAATTGAACTTTAATATGATTTTCCTAAGAAAATCTATCATCCCCGCTTCCCCTCTGCCTTATTGAAACAGTCCCCGCAGGAGATAAAGAGATAAGGGAGTTCTGAAGCCGCCTGGCCAGCCGTTGGGCTCAGCACTACCCTCATTCTTGGAGATTGTGGGGAACAGCCTGGTTAGCTAGCGATGCCAGAGCTCCACGCTGGGACCCAGCCAAAGATGTGATATTGCGAACAGCCTGGACCTCTGATCACCCCATCTGGGTCTTCCTCTCGTTAGCATGTCCCCATATAACCCTATTCCCCAACGGGTTTTGGCCATCTTCTCATGCATCAAAACCTGCTTTCAGAAAGACTATCTGATGGACTTACTCATCCTGAAACTCTGGGTTCCCTGGAAGAATTATTTATAATGAATTTTTCTTTGTTATGTCTCTTACCACAGGAATATAAGCTCCAGAAGGTTAATGTGAGCTGTTTCCTTGACTTAACAGGTGTGCAGTAAATCTTTCTTGGAAGAATTAATGAATGAGAGGTATATAGCTAGGTGCCCAAAGGCCAATGAACCAAACCCCAGAACAGAGAGAGGACAGTGAGACAGAACAGGTGTACCTGCTGCTTTAAACCAAGTCCAAGACTCCTAGGACTCCACATAATCAAAAGAGTATACTTGTAAATTTGTATGTTTACAACAAATTTAATATTTGCATAGTGCATAGAACAGTGCCTGGCTCATAGAAAACAGTACAGGGGATTTTTCAGCAAGCACACAAACACAAATGAAATAAAAAACTGGCAAACCTCCCCCATTGCGGAGACAAGTTAGAAAAGACAGCCTCTCCTAACATCCTGCTCTCTCACCCCTCCTTCTCACCTCCTACTCCCAGTTCCCCCTTCCCTCTCTCTCACCACATTACTTCTTTTTTTCCCCTTCTCCAACGTAAGGTTATTGCTACTGTTTGTTCTTACCAGGTTTGATCAGTCTGGGAATGTAGGGGTGGGGAGGGCCCAGCCCCCACACCCTAGGAAGCAGCACTTCCCAAAGCCCATGACCAGTGAGCTCCCACACTCCCCTTACTGCCTTTCAACAGGCTTGAACTAAATACATCTCTGAAGGCACATTTCTGGGGATAGTGAGCGGCCCCAATTTACCCCCCTCACTGAGTATGTAAATACCTTATTTGTAAGATCAGACCTGGTGGGTCACTTTGGGATTGATTTCCTTTCCTGAGATAAAGGCAGTGGCGTTGATGATGATGAGAGTATAAAGATAAGCAGGAGGAAGACAAGACAGAGGCTGCAGTGCAGGTGCTCTCTGCGGCCTCTTTGCTGTACTGAGAAGCTCTTTATCATGAATTACGCTGTTTAACTCTAGGGAAGAGCAATCATTTCTGTCTCCCTGTTTTACAGACTCGGAGAGGTTAGCTAACTTTCTCAGGGTCAAACAGCTTGTGACCAGCAGAGTCAAACCCAGCTCTGTCCCTCCTCAGACAAACGCTGCATGAGGCTCTGTAGGGAAGGCCACGCTTATATTAGCGCTAATTCTTGCCACAATACTCTTAGGGAAGTATTAGTGTCCCTTCTTTACAGCTGTGACAAATGAGACTCTGAGGAGCTCAGTGACTTGTTCAAGGTTACAGCTACAAGGGATGGCGCCTGTATTTTAACTGGGAACTCTCATGCTCTCTCGACATGCCGTTTTGTTGTCCCAACATCGCGGGTCATATTTATTTGCTCCTTTAGACTTTTAAGATATTTTTGGAATGTTTAATAGTAAGCATATATTTTATTTTTATCTTTTTAGAGCCTTTTAATTACAATATTAATATATGAACACATGCTTATAAAAAATTTAACACCATAGAAGTGATATTACTTTTGTAACAAGGAGAAAAGATTAAACAATGATATTACATGTTTCTTTAGTTTTATTAATGACTTCACTTTCGTCGTCACTGGCAGTTCTTACAGCAAGAAATAAGGTTTGCCTGTGGCAACACCCCCATGTTCCAAAGAAGACCCTCACTAGGTCGTGAGAGTGTGACTCACCATTACTTGACGTAGATGACGTTGACTAAATCTCTCATCCTCCTGCTTCAATCTGGTCTGCAGACTCGGGGGCAGTTAGGGTGGACTTCCGAGCGCCAGTGGGAGGCAAGTTTCTCTTGTTCTCTTAGAGCAGCATGTGGGTTACAGGCTGGCGGGGTGGGGGGTGCCCAGGGGTGGATCGAGCACATACGGGAACAGTGGTGATAATCAGGGCCTTGAAGCCCCGAGTGTCAGCAGGATCAGGGCGGGATCTGGGTGGCACATTCGAGTGCGGACATAGGGATGAGTTTAACGAATGGGGCTACTTACAACACCATGGGCAGGGTTAAAAGAAACCAGTGAGTAATGGTAAAATATCTGGTTAGCAGCAGCACCTGTAAGGAGCTAGATCTGAAGGAACAAGAGGAGGGAACGGTTAGGGAAACACAGAGGGAGAGCTGTTGAGAGGGCCACCCAGACAGAGCTCTGGCCTCAGAGAGTACAACACAGTCACTGTCAGCTCACAGCCAAGCAGGAGGGACACCAGGGGAATAAATACCTCAGCTTCTCTCTCCTTCCACTTTCTGATCTCCTGCAATGCCTTCTTTTTGCAGAACCCAGCAGAAGTCAGAGGGCAAGGGAGACTAGTTGGTGCAATTCATGGCGGGCAACTTCTAGAAGCACAGAGAAAGGGTAAGGGGCGAGCACAGAGGCATGAACAGTATAGCCAGCATTGCCCTGCCATCCTAGCCAAATGTAAACGAGGGCAAAGCAGAAGAGCTGTGCATCTCCCAGAATGTGGAGACAGGAGAGGAAGGGACCAGGATGGAAGACCTGATGACCACAGAGCTCATCCTGTCTTTTTATTTTTTTTTAATTTTTTTTTATTATATTATGTTAGTCACCGTACAGTACATCCCTGGTTTCTGATGTAAAGTTCGATGATTCATTAGTTGCGTATAACACCCAGTGCACCATGCGATACGTGCCCTCCTTACTACCCATCACCAGCCTATCCCATTCCCCACCCCCCTCCCCTCTGAAGCCCTCAGTTTATTTCTCAGAGTCCATAGTCTCTCATGCTTCATTCCCCCTTCTGATTACCCCCCCCCTTTCTTTATCCCTTTCTTCTCCTACTGATCTTCCTAGTTCTTATGTTCCATAGATGAGAGAAATCATATGATAATTGTCTTTCTCTGCTTGACTTATTTCGCTTAGCATTATCTCCTCCAGTGCCGTCCATGTTGCAGCAAATGTTGAGAACTCGTTCTTTCTGATAGCTGAGTAATATTCCATTGTATATATGGACCACAACTTCTTAATCCAGTCTTCTGTTGAAGGGCATCTCGGCTCCTTCCACGATTTAGCTATTGTGGACATTGCTGCTATGACCCTTCTCTTCACTACGTCTGTATCTTTGGGGTAAATACCCAGTAGTGCAATGGCTGGATCATAGGGTAGCTCAACTTTTAACTTTATAAGGGACCTCCACACTGTTTTCCAGAGTGGTTGTACCAACTTGCATTCCCACCAACAATGTAGGAGGGATCCCCTTTCTCCACATCCTCTCCAGCAATTGTTGTTTCTTGCCTTGTCAATTTTTGCCATTCTAACTGGCATAAGGTGGTATCTCAGTGTGGTTTTGATTTGAATTTCCCTGATGGCTAATGATTTTGAACATTTTTTCATGTGTCTGTTAGCCATTTGTATGTCTTCATTGGAGAAGTGTCTGTTCATATCTTCTGCCCATTTTATGATTTGTTTATTTGTTTCCTTCCACTTTCTGATCTCCTGCAATGCCTTCTTTTTGCAGAACCCAGCAGAAGTCAGAGGGCAAGGGAGACTAGTTGGTGCAATTCATGGCGGGCAACTTCTAGAAGCACAGAGAAAGGGTAAGGGGCGAGCACAGAGGCATGAACAGTATAGCCAGCATTGCCCTGCCATCCTAGCCAAATGTAAACGAGGGCAAAGCAGAAGAGCTGTGCGTCTCCCAGAATGTGGAGACAGGAGAGGAAGGGACCAGGATGGAAGACCTGATGACCACAGAGCTCATCCTGTCTTTTTAAATAGTCTATGTTTTAGGACAGTTTTGGAGTTCTAGAAAAATCTGAAAGATAACACAAAGAGTTTCCATATACCACGCCCCCAGGTTCCCCTGTTATTAACATCTTAAATTAGTATAGCACATCCATTATGGTTAATGGACCAATAGTGATGCCTTACTATTGACTATACTCCATAGTTTTTTTCAGATCTCCTGAGTTTTTTCTTAATGTCCTCTCCCCCCCCCCCAATCCCATCTAGGATACCATATTACATTCAGTCACCATGTTTCCTAGGTTCATTTTAGCTATGACAGCTTCTCAGACTTTGTTTTTGATGTCCCAGACAGTTTTGAGGAGTACTAGTCAGGTATTTTACAGGATGCTACTCTATTGGAGTTTGTCTGATGTTTTTCTCGTGATAAGACTGGGTTATGGATTACTGGAAGGAAAACCACAGGGGTAAAGTACCATTTTTATCGTGTCATATCAAGGGTACATACTTTCAACATGATTTATGGCTATTGATGCTGACCTTGATCACTGGGCTGGGGAAGTGTTTGTCAGCTTTCTGCACCACACAGTTATTTTTCCCCCTTTCCATGATGTACTCTAGAATGAAGTCCCTACGTGTGACACTTACAGATTGTGGAATTATGCTTCCCCTCCTTGAAGGTGGAGTATCTACATAAATTATTTGGAATTTTTCTGCATGGCAGATTTCTCTTTTCTCCACCATTTATTATTTTTTTCAATCATTCATTATGTCAGGATGGACTCATGGATATTTATTTTCTGCTTTGGGTTATAACCCAACACTCCTTTATCTATCTCATTGTTCAGACTGTGCCAGCTTTGGCCATTGGGAGCTTGGCAGGTGGCTCCTGTACTCCATGGACGCGTCCCCATCAGTTTGTTTTGTTTTTAGTTTTGTGTGTGCTCTTTCTTAATTTCTGGCCCTCCAAGGGGCTCAAGGCTGATTCTGTGCATTTCTTGCTAAAAGAAAAAGTATTTCCTCTACCCACATAACACTTCTGATGCCAAATGTGTGTAGTTCTCCTTTACATGAAGCAATTGTGACACTATCTGCAGTTATCATGGACCCCACAGCTTAAGGGTTCAGTCCCACAAGACTGCCCCTGACTTCAGTTGCCAACCATGAGCAGCAGGTCCCCAGGTCATCTACACTTCTGTCTGACTTGGCTACAAATTGAAGGGTCCCACAACTCCTTCCTTGGGTTCAATAATTTGCTAGAATGGCTCACAGAATTCAGAGAAACACTTATTTACCATTACTGGTTTATTATAAGGGATACAGCTCAGGGACATCTGAATGGAAGAGATGCAGAGGGCAAAGAAGGAAGAAGGTATGTGGAGCTTCCATGCCTTCTTGGGGCATGTCATCCCCTAGCACCTTGGATATGTTCAACAACACAGACTCTCTCTGAACTCCCTTGTTCGGGGTTTTTATAAAGATTCCATTACATAAGCATAATTGATTAAATCACTGGCCACTGGTGATTAACTCAATCTCTTGCCCCTTTCCCTTCTCTGGAAATAGAGGTAGGGCTGAAAGTTCCAACTCTCTAATCACATGGTTGGTTCCTCTGGCAACAAGCCCCCATCCTCCAAAAGTCACTTCATTAGCATAAACTCAAGTACGGTTTAAAGGGCCTCACCATGAAGTACAAAAGTTGTGCCTCTCACCCTATCACTCAGGACGTTCCAAGGATTTTAGGAGTTCTGTGTCTGGAATTGTGAAGAGAGACCAAACATCAAATATATATTTATTTTGTCACATTAGCCCTAGTTCTAGAACTTGCCATTTCTTCAAGGGCCTGGGTTCCTTTCACTGAAGAATGATATTAGAAACCAAAATCTGGGTGCTAAGTGTGTTTGTTGCTACTGGGGTGTTGTTTCTCTTAGACCCTCTCAGCTAACAGAACAAAAATATGTGTGTGTATACATATACACACATATATACACGTGTGCACACACATGCCCATATGCAAAAATACACATTTCCATATGTAGTCATCTGTATCTATACTAGGCTACACATGAATTCATACTGAGGTCTCCAACTCTAATCCATTACCACATGGACCATTCTAGGTTTCTCCCCTTTGCTGATCTGTAAATTTCCACCTCATCAGTGAGAAACCTGGTTTGCACCATTTGCCATTCATTTACCTAATTCCAATACCCATGAATGTTCGTTTCCAATATACACAGAGAGCAGTATCAGAACTGTTAACCTACAGCCCTGTGGCGAACACCTGATAAACACAGCGCTGGTGGGCAGTGCCTTTCATCTTCAGTCTTACAGACGCGACTGATTTCCAAAATCACTTAGGTCAGCGTCTTTTCCCCTGTCCCCTTCGGGGAGAAAGTCGCATACATTTAGATTCTCTTATCATAGTCTGCATTCCTTCCCGGGACCCTTCAACCCCCTAAATAATTTTTTTAAGTTTACGTACATCGAGATTCACTCTTTGTGTTGTTACATTCTTTGTGTTTTGAGAAGTGTATAATGTCACATATCTGTTACAGTATCATACAAAATTATGTCACTGCCTTGAAAAATCCCCTGTCCTTTTTAAGATTCTCTCTCTGTCTTTTCTCTCTTTCATCCCTCTCCTCCTCTAACTGAACCTAGAAACCGCTGATCGTTTTACTGGCTGTATAGTTTTGCCTTTTCCAGAATGTCATGTAATTGAAATCATACAATATGTGGATTTTTAGATCGGCTTCTTCTACTGAGGGGCTTTAAAGTTTCTTCATGTATTTTTGTGGCTTGATAGCTGATTTCTTTTTGTCACCAAATAATTTTCCATGGTAGGGATGTACCACAGTTTGTTTGTCCGTCCACCTGTTGAGGGACATCTCAGTTCCTTTGAACACTTGGTGATTTTAAATAAAGGTGCTATAAACAGGGGCGCCTGGTTGGCTGAGTCAGTAGAACGTGCAACTCTTGATCTCGGGGTTATAATTTTGAGCCCCGTGTTGGGTGTAAAGATTACTTACAAGCAAAATCTTTTTTGAAAAGGTGCAATAAACACTTATGTGTAAGTTTTTGTGTGAACATAACTTTTCAAATTAATTGGGTTAATACCTAGGACATGATTCCTGGATCATATGGAAAGACTCTGCTTAGCTTTGCAGGAAAATGCCAAACTGTCTTCTAGAGTGACTGTACCATTTCGCATTCCCACCAGCAATGAATGAGCATTCCCGTTGTTCCAAAACTTCCCTTTTAATTCAAATCATGTTCCTCGCAACATGAGGACAAGCACCTAGCCAGGCTCCACTGCTCGAGAAGGCAGGGTTTCCATAAGAGGTGGTGACTGAGACACAGATTTTCAGAATCTACAAGACCCATGACTCTAGGTGCCACCAGTTCCCAAAGGATACCTGGAGCTCTGGTATTTTCACAGTCTGAAGACAGGGTATGATTGCCGGGATTGTGTAAGGGAAGAGCATATGGAGAATATCCAGGACGCTAGGAATTCTTATCACACAGCCAAACAGCACTTCCCTAATATCAAAAAGGAACTCCACTAACCAGCCCCTCAAGATGCACATATATTACCCAGGTCCCAAGATTTCCTCATGTATATTGCGGTCAGGACAAATTTACCAACAGGAGACTTCAAAATGAAAAAAGGTGACATAGCAGAGAAATTAAGACCTTGCCAGCTTTTTCATTGCTAACACTTAACCACAAAATGCACTGAGTGCTTGCGATGGGCCAGTCACTGTGCTCGATGCTAGCATCCCAGAGCTCCCTGTACATGGAGGAGACCAACATGTCCACAGGTCATCACAATTCAGTGCAATACGCACAATAATAAAGGGACGCACACTGATTTGGGAGCTGATGCTACAAGCCTGGTTAGTAAACAGGAGCAAGTTAAGTAGCAATTTCAACAACAGCTTCTGCAACCAAGGAACCAAGCCAGTCAACCTGAGAGGCCAAGATGAACTTTTCCAGGCTTATGCTAAATGACGACAACTAGCTTTTCGTAGATGGATTTGAAACGAGAAATGAATTCCCTTGTGCGTTTGAGGCTTTGGTGGAGGAAAAGATGGCAGGAGGTAAAGGAAGAAGCCCAGCAGTGGAGCAGCCCTGGGCAGAGAGGCAGACATTTATTACAGGAGCAGCTGCACTCCGCACTCCCCAGTTTCTGGAGCCTCCCGGTGATCTGGAGAGAAGACAGCACACATTTTAAGGACACAGTGGAATGCAAGCGATGGATGGGTCAACACGGCTGGCTGGGCTGGTGATTTTGTAATTACGAAGCAGATTTTTTAGACAGAATGGGTACCCCAACTGTGTAATTAAGAGGATCGTTAAGGATTGTTGCTGGGCTGTGCGTCGCCCAGGGGCTAGAGCTACCACATGGTTACAATGGAAAATGCAATCAGGCTTCATCATAAGGCCATTGCTAATTAATTGAAACAAATATTTGCAATAACAACTCCTATATATGATATATCTGCAACAGTTGAATACTGAGAGAATCTTAACAGTGGGGTCTGATCAGGGGTGAAACAAAACAAAACAACACAACACAACACATACACACGCACACAACAGGTGTTAGGCCCCAGGTTAGAGAAAAACCAATGGGCCAGTAGAAATTGGAATTGAAATTGGCCTTGGTGCAGTTTTGATGGAATCCAACCCTGTAGCTCCGGTTAAGACCTTATTTTGTCATATCCCGTTTACCCTAGAATGGGCATGGATTAGTTGGAAATGTTCCAGAAACAAACAAGAGTGATTGAGTTGGAAAACAGTACCTACGGGGATGGTGAGAAAACAGAGATTTAGTCTGGGCCATAAATCTGCATAAGACATTAATGGAGATTTTCAACATTAGAGAAATTTCCCCCCCCCAGGATAGACATTTGCTGTTTCCATCTCTCCTGAGCATAAGGAAGAAATAAAGCCTCAGCTACAGAATGAGGAACTGAACGGAGCACATATTTTGACATTTTAGGTTCTAGAGCAGGAGACGACCCAGACATTCGATCTAATTCCCTGGAAGCCTTGAGAACAGCAAAGAGGCCACAAATCCCAGCCCAGTCCCCTTCCATGCTCTGCACAAATTTCCATTTTTCTTCTTCTCATTCCAGACATCTTCTTTGTTGGAAATCATTAAGCACCCTTCGCTAAATGAAAGCACTACTTTTGAAAAAAAAAAATACAGACCAGATCATGAACAGATAACCCCAATCTCACACGCAGGAAGGAGGGTCAGACTAGAGATTATAACTGAAGCCACTTAAGGCTTAGGTGTGGATTGTATATGCTTTGGAGGTTGCTTCTAATCTTAGGATTCCAGAAGTTAATGACTACTTGCCTTATATTTCCATTGCCTGCTATGATACCCAACACAGTAGGTGCTCAGTAACTATCATTGCTCAGGGACCACGTGTAATATAATTACTCCAGCCTCTTGTTTATCTGGGAATTTACATGTTTAATAACCTCTTCAAGTGATTTTGAAAACCTCTGGCCTAAGGCAACAAACCTCAGTGCTGGGCTTGAAGTGATCTCCCTGGGAACGGCATCCTCAGAGAGAATGTTAGACCTCAGGGATCAGACAAGGAATCTTCTATCTGGTCAACAAGTTCAGTCTGCACCTTCTCAGCCAGCCAGGTTGTCAACAGCATCGTTAAAGCATGAGAAAGACCTTCTGAAATGACCCTAAATGTTCCCTGTGTTTTACAGTATCTCACTGGGTATGTGGGGAAAATTCTGTGAGAGGTTTGCCGTGGTGACAGGCAGTGGAGAGCAATACCCTCCAGGCCCCACAGGCGTGTTCCTCCAGCTGCAATATGAAAAAGGAACAGGGAAAATCTAACACCATTTTGATTTGTCCTTTTGATTCCGTGTTCAGTATTTAAAATCATGTTCTTACATTAAAGCAAGTGTGCATGCATTCTATTTTAGAAATGAAAAAGTCACATGAGCTTTTCAAAGAAAACAAGAGTCTTCAAAGAAATTTCTTCCCTGAGAAAGTTCTGGGGAAGGCTCCAGAATGCCAGGGGTATGCATTTACTCTACTCCAACGAGGCATCGTCTAGAGCAGAGCTATCCACAGAACTTTCTGAGATCGTGGAAATGATCTGTATAGACACATGTTGCTAGTAAGCACTCAAAATGTGACTAATGAGACTGAGGAACTAAGTTTTTCATTGTATTCCATTTTAATTCATTAAAAAATTTTTAAAGATTTTTTTTATTCCTTAGCACAAGTAGGGGGAGTGGCAGGCAGAGGGAGAGGGAGAAGCAGGCTCCCCACTGACCGGGGAGCCCGATGTGGGGCTCGATCCCAGGACCCCGGAATCATGACCTGAGCCAAAGGCAGACGCTTAACTGACTGAGCCACCCAGGTGCCCCTTAATTCATTTAAATTTAAATAGCCACATGTGGCTGGTGGCTACTGCATCGAACTGGTTTGAAGGGCAAGTTTACATTTTATTCCCAACATCTTCTGAGAAAAGTCTTCGGAATTAAGGAAGAATCTAAGAAATGGAGCAGAGCATGAGGCTTCTGTAATATTTTCCCTCTGTCTGTCATCCTTCACTTCCGCTCCCATCCCTGTACTCGCCTGAGAACTCCTTCCCCAGGCTCCAGAAGAAGCGAACATATGAAAAAAAGCCTGCTTCTGGGGAGAGCCAGGAATGGGGAGCAGTAGGTGTGAGGAAGTCTGGGAACGCATCCTGGCTGTCTTGTGCTCCTCGCAACAGGACCTCAGGAATCCTGAAGGTAATTTTTAACTTCCTCTCACAGAGGTAGGAAGCGAGGCTTGAGGGTGGAAGTACGTATTGTTCCAGTGACTTGGTGAATGAAGTGGAAGGAGCCAGCCCTCAGCGGCTCTGGATTAGTTCCTCTAACGAACCTGGGTACCTCTCAGGGAAAGATGATGGACTCTTCTTTCCTGGCCTGTGAGCTTGCTAAGATGTCAAAGCCAGACAGCATCCTTGTGGTGTGAAGATAGGTAGATAGATAGATAGATAGATGATAGATAGATAGATAGATAGATAGATAGATAGATAGATAGAATGATTTACAAATACCCCCGACTTAGTAACTTATCCAAAGTAAATCATGGGGGAATGTTAATAATATTAAAATAAATGGAAAAAGAAAGGGCACAAAATTATATATACTATATTTATATGTAATAATATGTTATATGTGTTATATTTTTGCCATAATGTAATATTATGTCATGTAATTATTATGCATAATATATTGTACATGGTAATATGTATCATATATATAACTTATAACAAAAATTGTATACTTATAACAAAAATTGTAAGAAAATATACCAAAACAGATAGTATTATGTCTGAATGGTAGGATTATAGGTGATTTTAATTCTCTACTTTATATTTTCTGTACGTTTTAATTTTTCTTTAATAAACACCACTTTTGTGATTAGGAAAGCTGATTATGTAGAAAGACTAACACCTCATTTAATAATCATGATTCAGTATCTCGTATTCAGTGAGAACCCACAACATTGTCTTCACTGTTGTGGGCATATATTGGTGTACTTTGGTCCTGCATCAGCCAGCGGATGTTCTGGAACAGCTTGGAATTTTAAACATCCCCTTCGTGTAAGTTTTCTCTGAAGTGGGCTCTGCAGAGACATAGGCATGGGCAATGCCAATGGGCACGAAACAAGGGTAACTTGACCAAGGAGGAGACAGGTTAGAGTTCCTTTCAACTGACTAAGAGCGAGCGGGCGGGGGGTATTGGGGCCCTGGATAGCAAGCAGCTATTGTCAGAATGAGCAGTCTTCCAGACACCCGGTAGCAAAAGCTGTGCCTTTTTCTAATTTACAAAAAGGCAACTTCTAGGCTAACGGTGGTCTTGCTGTTACCAAGAGTAGACTCTTTGGTATCACCCACTTGATCATATTCAGAGTGAAATGCAAAGCTGGGAAACACCTGCAGGAGCTATATTGAAAGTTTGCCCCCATAACAGCCTTCAAAAGTCAAGGCAAATGCCAAGATCTCACACATGCCTAATTTCTAACCACGGATATGCAATTCCAGGCTCCTAGCTCCCCTGAGGTAGCTTTAGGTTGGCTTCAGGCTGATTCTTTGAAAGCAATTGCTGCTAGAATTGGGTAAAATGCACTCAGAACTGAACAGTAGTTTCTAAGGTGTTGAGAGCCTGGGCGAGCCAGCTTCCCCCTTCCACAGACAGACGCAGGATCGGATGAGAGCAGGGCTTTCTGCTGTGATGTGCGGCTCCCACTGAGAACACTGCTTTGCAGGCAGGACACGTAACGCTGCTTTATACATCACCCAGCTTTGCCACATTCTGTTATGTTGCATCCCATCCACCTAAGCCATGATGGAGGGCATACGACCTGGGGTGGCACGAAGCACTTTGTAATGCATCGTAGCGTTTAAGTTGGCATCAGCCAAGTCGTGCACATTGGCTCGGACACTAGATGCTCGTTAAACAGAGGACACGATCCCATGTGCAGCAAGTGATAGCTGAGGGTATAAAATGCATCAAGGAAGAGCATCTGCATCACACCACATCTGAGAACCGAAGTTCCTCTACTGCATTGAATTATCAGTTCCCCGCTGGAAAGTTCCACAACCACTGGGTCCTTGCGAGAGAGGATCTGTCAAATGGAGCTACTCCAAACGTCTGGAAAGAGGATGGCGCCTCCAGTCTCCTGTAGAGCGGCCCATGCCTTGTGAGGACATCACCTTCAAGTACTGATGCTAGTGGATCCCTATCAAGCAACTTATGAAGCCCACAGCTCGGTTAACAGCTATCACCTTGAATCCGAATAATGCCAAATGACTTATAGTAGTTTAACTCAGGATCTTATTATCTTCACCTATTTACCAATGGATTAAGTACATGAGACTTTGCAGGAGAATGACGATGATGAACAATGAATGAATGAATGAATGAATGTCGTGAGTCTCTCTAATGCCAACTCTTCACTATAAATGAAGTGAACTCTTCCTTATAAATGAAATGAATAAATGCTCTCCTCCTCCAGCTGCTGCCTGAAGGACTGGGAATGAGTAAATATGGGAAAACTTATGTTCTCCAAACCCCACTATGGAGCAGTAAGGGGACTTGGGAACACCACAGTCCTCAAAGACCGAGAAGCACTAGGGTATGGCTCACACATTCACAGCAGGCTGGGAATCCTCCCTGTTCCTCTCAAGAAAGGAGGGTTCAATGCAAGTTCAGGAGGGCTTCAAGAGCTCATGACTGGCCTTTAGGTTACAGATGCTTCCTGTTATATCCTTTTGTAAAAGTTTCATGCTCTGAGATTCTCTTGGCCCAGTCAGAGAGGGAGGAAAGTATTTGGGAAGCGGGATCGGGGCTATGTTTCTCAGGAGACTTCTTTTTATTCAGTATAATTGGAACACTCTGATGGGTAAGCAGTCCATCCAACAATCCATTGGTGAGTAGCAGGCCCAGCGCCTTGGCGATGTCAGGTCACCCTTCAGCTCTCACCCCTCCATCAGTCTTCCTCTGATGTGACTAAATTCTTACCTTCCTACCCTAATCAAGACTAATGGGTTGGCAGGAATAGAAATAACAAGCTCAATCAAAAAAGTGCCGCTGGACTTCGCCAGAACCAGCACTGGAAAACCAGATGAGTCAAAGCAGCTTCTCTCTACTTCGTTCTGTCCCTTTCCCTTTCTAGAACCGCATGGCCTTTCACTTTCCCTTTCCCTGCATGACATCTCCCCACCCCCATCTCCATCTCCGTCTCTGCCTCCTTCCAACTAGCTGTCTCTCTTAACCAGCTTTCTCTGTCTCTTTATGTGCACAAGGACAAACATGGCTACCTCGACCCATTTTAATTGTCCTCAGTTCAAGTGCCTTAAAAAAACACAAAGTACTGTGTCTTGTAGCTCTAATAAAAAGTCCCAGAAGATTTAGGCTCATTTAGGACTGGTCAACTCCGGTCCAATCGGTACTGTCCACTGAGTGTCCACTCTAGTCCATTCGGTATGGCCAGGATAGTCCTATCATCCAACCAAAACTTTCAACCACAATTTCACACAAATCATGGTACAGTGAAAGAGAATAGGCTTAGAATCAGACAGACTTGGGTTTGGACACTGGCTCAGAAATTACCAGCCATGTGACCTCGGCTAAGGACCATAAACCTCAATTTCTCCATAAGGATAGAGGAAATAGCATCTCCTAAAAGGTGTTTTGGAGGAAGAATGACTTATTTTGGAAAGAGTTACCTAGACTCAGAATCTCCACTTCTTCGCTTCCTACTCCCTCCACATTCACTTACTTCTCTGGCTTCTGCTTCTGTCATTCCCTTGAAATTGGTTTCATTAAGGTCAACTGTGACTTTCCTATTGGTAATATTTGTCTTGATCTTATTTAACTTCTCTTTAGAGTAGGCACTGTTGACCATTATGTCCTTGAAAATGTTCGTTCTGTGGCTTCTATGACAATATATCCTATGTTTTTACAAATTTATTTGCTGGTTTCTTTGATTAATATATAAATGAACAAATGAAATAGTCCATCTTTTTTGTATCCTCACCAAAAGTTAACTACTGCTAACATGTTTGATTCTCTTTTCTTTTTCATTCCTTTCTTTATGAAAACCACTCCATCATTTTATAAAAATTTTTACTTGCTCAGGATGTAAATTCAATTAATGGAAATGTAAAAAAAAAAAAAAGAGCAGAAAAGAAATTTAGAAACAGCTCAAATCCCTCCATCCCAAATTTCTATTCTTTATTTAGGATAACACAAATGCTTTTTGTTACCCAAGGTATCTTTTTAAAATGCAAACATGGACCTAGAAATAGAGGGAAATACATTTTTTTAAATGAGCTCACACTACAGATGCTATTTTAAGTTAAAAGAATTAAACTTCATTTTGCTTGGTTTTAATGTACGTGAAACAGAAGCACTGTTGACCTTCAAATGATTATGTCCTTCACCTGCCGTAGAAACCATTTTCTGAAAGATCCCTTCAAAGCTAAGATGAGAATATGAAAACTATTAGGCAGGTAGAGTCATCACATATTTCTCTGTTAGACATGAGTGCTCTCTCAATTCCTCCCAGCTCCCTTTGCCCACGTCCTGATCGTGTTTGCTGTATGGTTGTTTTTACATTGTCTCCATCTGTAGCTGTCATTTTAATTTCTGTACATGTAATTCCCATAGTTCCTTGGAATTTGGCTTTGGCTTTAGTTTGACTCTCTATTCAAAGGTATTTAATGCTTTCTACCAGTCCTTTGATCATGGAATGTCCATTCTTGGGTTCTTTATTTTGATTTACCTCAATGTGAAATTTTGTTATCTGCAGTTTTTTCAGAAATGCTCATGAGTCTGTATTCTTTGAGTTACTTCATATGTGAAAGAGTCTGCTGTAGCTTTTTACAGGAATGTGTCTTGGGTCATGTAATGTTCGCAGGTCACACCTTCTTTCTCTTAGAACTCTGATGATATTCCTCCTTTACTTTTTTCTAGCATTGGATGCTCTTGTGGAAGTCTACTGTTCTTCACTTGATGCATGAGAAAACTCTCTTTACCCTTGTTCATTAACTTAACTAGGTTTGCATCACTGGCCTACATCTTACATTCAGTCTGAGCAATTGAGATGATGTATAAAAGTGCCTGGCAAAGAGCCTAGTACAGGGGCTGACCAACTCTGGCCCATAGACTGAATCAGCCCACAACGTGTTTTTGTAAACAGAGTTTTATTAGAACACAGCCATGACTATTCGTTTATATCTTGTCTGTGGCTGCTTTCCTGCTATAATGGCAGAGCTTGTGACAGAGACCACATGGTCTGCAAACCTAAAATATTTACTACTTGTCCCTTTACAGAAAATGTTTACTAACCCCTGACCTAGACATAATCTTTTCCCCAATACACACACTCCATCTCTTGCCTATAGAATCAGAAAACGTGGACATTAAAAGAAACTTTACACTTCACCCTCTCGTCTAGCACCTTGTTTTCTGCAAGAAAAATAAAATAAAATCTAGACATCTGCCCACCAGTCTTTCGTTAAGCAACTCTTTTGTTCACCTGCATTCCGCCATGTCTATATTACCTGGTATCACCTTTCAAAGTTGAATTCACATCTATGTCCAGGGACCCATCACAACTGAGGCAGAATGATGTTTCAATTTAAAACTGCATTCAGGGGCGCCTCACTACCACAGTCGGTTAAGCCTCCAACTCTTGGTTTTGGCTTGGGTCATGATCTCAGGGTCGTGAGATAGAGCCCGGTGTTGGGCTCTGCTCTCAGCATGGAGTCTGCTTGAGACTCTCTCTTCCTCACCCTCTGCCCCTCCCTGCTGCTCTCTCTCTCTCTCAAATAAATAAATTAATAAAAAAAAAAGACAAAAGCTCCAACTGTCTGCATTCAGACACTCAGGGTCATGAGATCAAGTCTCCCCCCCGCCCCCCGCCCATGGGCTCTGTATTCAGCAAGTAATCTGCTTGAGATTCTCTCTCCCTTACCTTCTGCCCCTCCCTGCTGCTCTCGCTCTCTCTCTCAACTAAATAAATATATCTTAAAACAAGAAACTGCATTCAGACTCCAGCCCTATTGCTTTCCTGTGGTCAGATGGGCCACGCCCACTTGCAAATAACCAGTCAGTATCAACCACAGCAAGAGGTTTGACGAGAGGGAGAGTAAAATCAAACTGCTTCTGATGTGAGTCAAGTCCAAGAAAATTAAATGCTAAGTCTATTAAAGGTAACGTTGAAAAGATCCAGATTTTAAAAGAGTTTCGCTGTGATGACTTTGAAATGCACTTGAGCAGGACTCATCTGGTCCTTCTTCTTGGGGAATGGGCAGCTTTCCGCAGAAGGAATACCTGTGGAGATCATTTCTGGCTCTGTGAATTGCCATCTCCACTCACTATCTCTCATGTACCAATTTGCGGAGAGTGATGAGGGTGGTGAGATAGGAGAAAGGATTAATAGTCCGCTTTCCAGTGACTGGGAATGTTGAGAATAGATATTTAGCAGAGGGTGAGATAAGGAATCTCCATGCTCTCTGTGTGTTTGTACATGGAAGATATCAATATATCAGCCTTTCAGATATCTACTTGCCTTAGGTCAGTAAAAATTAGAGGCAGGAATTTTATTTAACTCTGTGTTATCTTCTCTTTGCAACTTGAAGTAGAGGTAGGCTGGTTAACACAAAATATATCTTGGGGTGGGTACACATTTGTAATGTATATAACAGGCTGAAATACAGCTTTTTCTATTTCCTCCTTCATGGACAGCAGAGTAAGCATCATCTACAAAGCTGACCCAGAATGTGTGGCCTCAGGCAAGTTTCTTAACCTGCTTTGCCTTAGTTTCTTTTTCTTTAAGATGGAGGAGTAAGAACTAACTTAGCCAAGTACTGACTCTGTGCTAGGTATGATTCTAATGCTCTCCAAGGATGATCTCATTCAATCCTGACAACTCTTCAAGATACTGCTATTGTCCCCTCTTGTATGAGCAAAGTGAGGGATAGAGAGGTTCAAGCCATTAGTTAGTGGGATTGGAACTTGGAAGTCTGGTTCCAAAGAGTATTCTGCCTCCAATCAACAGTGAGGTTAAAAATATACAAAGAGAAAAAATTCAAGTAAATTTCTTATCATTTACTTTGTAGATAGTAAGCATGCAAGAAATGGTAATGATCTAAAATAATGGTGATGATTGTGATGAAAAGAACAATAAAACACCAGAGTGATTTAGAAAAGAGTGATTATAACCCCTGAGAGGGCTTCTGGCCCCAACCAAACTTTCCTCCTTACCAGAGAGAGAGGGCTGTCTTTATTTGATCTTGGATCCCACTTGGGACAAAGACTGCCTCCTCCTGCCACAGTATTGATGGAGTTCAAAGTTACTGAGGCCATTATCACAGTTCTGGCTTTTGGTCTTTGACCACGGGGCTTATGCTTAGCCTTTATCTTCTGCCAGGGTCTCAAAATCAGGGATGATTTTCATGCATTCACATCGGCTGCCAGGGAGAAATCAGGAATTACCACTTCTGGCTGTGGAAGGCTTGGGACAGGGGCCCACCCTGACCATTGGGCATCAGTGAGAAGAGATAGGAGTATTCCTCTTCTGAGAATTCAGCTCTGGGCTTCTGCCTCTTCCATAGCAGACTGATGGTGGAAAGGAGGTTTGGGAAATAAATCACAGTCTGTGAGCTGAAGAAGAGGATGCAGGGAAGGCAGAGAATGAGAAGAGGTGAAATTCAGGTAGCAACAATGAAAGGCTTTGGCAGGAACTGTGAATCACAAGAAGATGAAGTTGGGATATGTGGTCATGTGGTGAAGAAGATGAGCAGTACTTCTCAAGAGTAAGCAAAGACCAAAAGAATTAAAAACAGGGACTCAAGCAGATACGTGTACACTCATGTTATTAATAAAAACCAACTTAAAATGGAATGATGTTCTGTGTAAACCTCATGGTGACCACATACCACCATAAAAAAATCACAGTAGCCAAAAAGCAGAAACAACCCAAATGTCCATTGATGGATATGAGAAAAATATGGTCTACCCATACAAAATATGGTCTACCCATACAATGGGATATTATTCGACCCTAAAAAGGAAATAAATTCTGATATGTTCTGCAACATGGAGGAACCTTGAAGATATTATGCTAAATAAAAGAAGCCAAACACTAGAGAGTGGATATTGTAGGATTCCCCTTATACAGGGGACCTAGAGCAGTCACATTTATAGATAGAAAGTAGGTTGGAGTTTGTCAGGGCCTGGGGGGCAGAGATTGGGAGATGGAGAATTATTGTCTAATAGATACAGAGTTTCAGTTGGTGAAGACGAAAAAGTTTTGGAGATGTATGGTGGTGACAATTGCAGAGTAATGTGTGTGTACTTAATGTCACTGAATGATACACTTAAAATGGCTGAAATGGTAAATTTTATGTTACATCTATTTTACCATAATTAATACAATGAATAAAAAAATAAAGGAAACCTCAAAATAAAAGAGCAGGCAAATATGACTTAGTCACAGTTGTTGCTTTCTAATGCACATTGATTACATAGATATACGTTTATATTGAGTGGTAGTGGTGGCTGGGGTGAAGACGAAACCAGCAAAATGTATTTAATTTCCATTTTTACCAATCCGAACCCACTGGTCAAAAATGAGGCCCATAATTTACCCCAGGGAGCTGCCACAAAATTTGGCCAGTCCTGCCCTCCCATCAGTCACTCTCCAAAGAGGCCCAAGTGAGACCCCATGGAGGGTGTCACCCCCAGGATTCCTGACAGGAGAGCTGGCAAGATTAGAGCAGCAGGAAAGTAGGTCAATGGGAGAAGTCATTTGCTGGCTTGCAGAGACTTCAGCTGGGGCGCCAAAGAGCAGGCTGTGCTACCGGCTGAGATTCAGGGCATGAGCGCCTTATTATACACAGGGCTAAATGTTGTTAATACCATGAGGTTGCCCAGAGCTCTCTAGAAGCCAAACCGAGAGACTCTCATTGACTCTGGCAGCCTCCCCAGTGCTGGCAAATCAGGGCATCACGGGACTCTAGTCTCCCTACAATTAAACAGATAATTAAGAAATAAGAACATATTTTTCCAATATAAATTGATAGATGCTGGTTGGTAATGTTAGCATCAGGAATAAATTGAGCAGTAATCTGCGAAGGATGTTATTGCTATTACAAAAATAAAGATCTGTCTCCGCAACCAATCAATTCGGCAGATATATACCAACAATCAAATTGTTAAAAATGACTTCTATAAATTGCCCAGTGTTCCGTCTAATGGTACCAGAAGCAGCTGTGATACAATTTAGAGCTGATAGAACCATACGTCGAGCGTGCTTTTTCATCCTGATGGTTTTTGTTCCCTCCTAAGCAGTTGTGGTAGAGCCCCAGCTTTGTTTAATGCACCCATGTGAAAACAAAGTGTATTTCACGCCACGGGTTAGCAAAGGCATTTTGGCAGAAACGCTCAGAAATATATGCATTTAATATGGGGAGAATAATTCAATTTTCTTTCTATTATTTCAGCTACAAGGTTGCAATATCTTTAATTCTTCATTAAGCCCTCTGGCTTGCAAGGAAGTCGCTGTTCTTTACGAGCTGCCATACCTCTTCCAAATGAATGTGGAGAAGACCCACAAAGGGATAGTTATAATCAAGTATTTTTCAGTCTTGTCTAACAGCCATTTCAATGAAATCAGAACGATTGAGTACATTTTCTTGATACCTGCGGCACTTGAAGACTCGGTCTGTCCAAACTTTGATTGTCTGTTAATGCCTAATCACCAAGCCACCCTGTGATCTGTCGGTGGCCTTTTTTTCCTTTGCATATTCATGTCAGCTGACAGAGCAGTTAAAAACTGGCTGAACTGAAAGCAATTTTCCCAGTGGGGAGCCCTGACACAACAGGAATCCATCTTGAATATTACAGTTCCAAACTTCGTTCTCATGTTGAAGTTTGTCTGGTAAACTCAGATGGTGCCCAAGCTGAGACATGGTTCACTCCAGACACAATTAACAGTGAGAGCAAAAACATCAACAGTAGCCATTGGTCTCCTACTGAGTGTTAAGTTCTTTCTACAAATAATGGGACACCAGGAGGCATATCAACACAAATAAACGTGGTCCCTGCCCTCAAATAACTTACTATATAGTGAGGAAATGGCTAAAAAAATTGAGTGGTTTGGGAATAACTAAGGTGATACAAATTGGGGTGAGTCCTGCAGAATAGATTTGCTTTGGAAGAGAAAGTTCCTATTTCTCCCCCAAGATAAAGGTAGACAAGCTCTACACGGGACTCTACACAGGAGGGTTTAAGAGGAGCCACATCCTTGTCTTGAGTTCAACAATCTAACGATGTAGTGGAGGAAGAAATTTAGAGTGACAGCTTATATAATAAGGTAAGAGAAATAGAGAAATTCAGGGGCAGGGAAGGGAGAGAGAAGTCAAGGTGGGCCAGGGTCAAGGACAGGGCTGAGGAGGCATGAACGAGGCATATTAAGTTTTACATAAAAATGATGCCTTGTGAATGACATATCTGATAAAGGGTTAGTATCCAAAATCTATAAAGAACTTATCAAACTCGACACCCAAAACACAAATAATCCAGTTAAGAAATGGACAGGAGACATGAATAGACATTTTTCCAAAAAAGACATACAGATGGACAACAGACACAAGAAAAGATGCTCAACATCATTCATCATCAGGGAAATACAAATCAAAACTACAGTGAGATATTAACTCACACCTGTCAGGCTGGCTAAAATTAATAACACAGGGTACAACAGGTGTTGGTGAGGCTGTGGGAAAAGGGGAACCCTCTTCCACTCTTGGTGGGAATGCAAACTGGTGCAGCCACTCTGGAAAACAGTATGGATGGTTCTCAGAAAGTTAAAAACAGAACCACCTTATAATCCAGCAATGGCACTACTAGGTATTTACCCAAAGGATACAAAAATACTGATTTGAAGAGACATATGCACCCCAATGTTTATAGAAGCATTATCAACAATAGCCAAATTATGGAGAAAGCCCGAATGTCCATCAACTGATGAATGGATCAAGGAACTGTGGTGTATACATACAATGGAATATTACCCAGCCATCAAAAAGAATGAAATCTTGCCATTTGCAATGACATGGATGGAGCTAGAGTATATTACACTAAGTGAAACAAGTCAGAGAAAGACAAGTACCATATGTGGAATTAAGAAACAAAACAGATGAACATAGGGGAAGGGGGGAAAAGAGAGGGAGACAAACCATAAGAGACTCTTCTCTCCCCCCCCCTTTTTTAAGTAGACTCCAGACCCAGCGCAGAACCCAATGCAGGGTTTGAACTCACAACCCTGAGATCAAGACCTAAGCTAGGATAAAGAGTTGGACTCTCAACCAATTGACCCACCCAGGTGTTCCATGAGAGACTCTCAACTATAGAGAACAAATTGAGAGTTGCTGGAGGGAGGTGGGCAGGGGATGGGCTAGATGGGTGATTGGTATTTAGGAGGGCACTTGTAATGAGCTAAATCACTAAATCCTACTCCTGAAACCAATGTAAATAAAAACTTGAAACAAAAAATAAAATCAGACTTCCTGCAGAGATACTAAAAAAAAAAAAAAGAAGAAGAAAGAAAGAAAAAAAAAAAAAAAGAAGAAGAAGAAAGAAATGATGCCCGGCAATCAATTGAAATCTGAAGAGTCTGGAACTCAGGACAAAAGTCAAGAATAAAGATTTAGAAATTCTCTTTTGTGGAATACTTGTCAGGTATATTGTAGAATGCCCTAGAAATTCTATTTCTGACCCTCAATAATATTTAATTTCTTCCCAATAACAGTGGCAGAGAAATAGGCTCAGTATAACCCCATTTATGAAAACAACATTAAACAAAATAAAAATAAATATTTTACGTGAACTCTTGGTCCTTCGATCTCTATTCCCAAACGTTTCCTTGCCATATCTCCTGCTATAGTCCTCCCTCAACCTTACACTTCAGCTTCGTTATACAGAAGCTGAGCTAGAGTAGGCATTCAATGCTTGTTGGATGAACAAATTAATTACAATTTTCAAAAATAACCCACAATTTCTTTCCCCTCCATCTTTATTGAGGTATAATTGACAAATAAAAATTGTATATATTTAAGATGTATGCCTTGATGTTTTGATATATGTATACATTGTGAAATAATAAATACAATCAAGCTAACTAACATATCCATCAATATTTACCATTTCCTTTCCTTTCCCTTCCTTTTTGTGTGTGTGGTGAAAACACTGAAGATTCATGCTCTTAGCAAATTTCAAGCTTATAATATAGTGTTGTTAACTGTATTTATCCTGCATTTTCAAGATTATATCTTAGTGTTTGCTCATACTGTTCCACCTGCTTGGAATGCCTTAACCCTTCCCTCATCTGTTGTAATTAGATTAGTCATCCAGCATCCTCTCCAAACGCCCTCTTACCTGTGAAGTCTTCTCAAACAACTCAACCTAGAATTTCCTGTCCCTCCTCTGCCATTCTGCAGGAATTTGTAACTTCAGCTGAGCACTTAGGACACCTTGCTTTGTATTCAGATCCAACTTCCTCATAAGATTCTAAGATCCTTGGGAGATCTTTGGCAATTTTATATCCCTAATATACAGCATAGGATCTTGCACATAGTAGGCACTCCATAACAAATTGCTGTATTGTCTTGAGTTCAATCTAATCGATTGTTAGGGTTTATGGCAGGCCAGATCTTGCTGCCTGTTGTAGATCATTAACTGAATGTCTCCCAAACCAAATCAATTCATTTAATTATGAAGTTGAGTGTCATCATATTTTAAATAATTTACTCTGAAACTCCAGGTAATTTAAATCTAAGATGAAAAGCAGATGTTTCATGTAAGAGCGCTAAGTAGGAAAGATGTTTCTTTGTTGGATATCAATGTCAACACAGAGAACGTAGGGGCTTCAAGCGAAGATCTGGCCTGGCCGGCGTGGGAATGGGCAGGAGAGGAGAAGCTGGCACATCTTTGGGCAACCAACCTCCTTTTCCTTTTCTCCGGGGGAATGAGCATATTTTCCTGTCTACTTTCGCAGCAGTTACCCCCTGCAGATTTCCCGATGAATCAGAAGCTGCCTCTGCACAGACCCATAATCCACAGCTTGTAAGTAATTCTCAAATCTAATTTATTAAAAACTCATTTATTTTCAACAACACCAGATTTCTGATTAATTCCCAGCACCATGGGTTATTTAATGCAGTGGGTTTCATTGTCATTTCTGATTTCCCAAAGTGCTTGATTGATAGAAGCTATTGTGGGCTTAGTCTGTCAGCGTATTGTTCCCTTGTCAAGTGACAACAAAAAAAACCTTATTGATGGAATTGCTGGGTGTCTCTTAAATAAGGTAGAAATACAGTGTGGCATTGGAGGCACACAGGTGTTAGGCATTCACTAGGGAAGTCAAAAATTATGCTTAGAAACTTCACTGAAATGTAAGGCATAGATCCCTGTCTATACTCCACCTAGAAAAGTCTAGCAAAGTGTGTCGTGTTTTTTCCTCTAATACCAAGGAACTAGGAGGTCTATTTCCATTTTGCCTTTTTATGAGGGTGATGAAATGCAGTGAAGTAGATTCAGAACCATAAAACCATGTTTGTTTTATAAATTTTTCAGAATGTTAAAGACCCATTTAAATTTTTGAGGAGAGTAACCCTTAAAAGACAGTATAGTCATTAAAGCTCAAAAAAAAAAAAAAAAAGTAAGAGATGGTGCCAGGATGTTTATGTGGCTAATATGCCACACTAAACAGGAATCCTCTTTGTTTACTCCCTTAACCTCTCCCCAAACTGAGATTACCTACCCAACCAAGCCACAAATACGAGCTAGGAATTGGGAATTAGGTATAAAAATTGTCCTAAAAGTTTAATAAAGGGGAAAGAAGCAGTTCTTCCAAATAATGGCAAACTGTTTTCACAACTTGGTGTACTAAGTTTGTTAAAATGAGCCAACTATCTCTTATATACCTTCCAATAGTGTCTTTTATCTTTCCAGATAGACAAGGACCCCGGTGGAGGAGAATTGACCATCAAATGGAAAATCCAATCCCTTCACATTTCTTAAGCATGAGGATAGATAACTTCCTAATCAGATCTTTCTCAGCTAAATACCTTCCACAACCCTCAGTGAGAGCAGGCCAGAGATTTGGATTCGTTTCTGTGCCAAATATTTCCCTTTAGCCTAGTGTCTAATGGTGGGTCTATTGTGCAGTTTATGAAATGTTCACAGTTAAAGAGATAATAGACCACCTTGAACAGCTTAGAGGAAACATACTGTGTAAAACTAAGAGCTCAGAAGTCAGGAACCTGAGAAGAAAGCATAATGTAGGATAAGTATCCCCACCCATTTTCATCACCTATACTTGCCTCCCTGGAGGAAACTCTAAGAGGGCAAACTAGGGAATAATGTGACAGGGTCCAGAGTTCTTCAAATTCCACTTCCCCAGGCCCTTCGTTACATATAAACAAGCTTACTCATGTGCAATTTCTCTCATATAAATACAACTCTCCTGACAATCTACTGTCAGAAAAGTGAACACTTTGAGATATTTTCCAAAGAGGAATTTACAGTAATTTATCTACACATCTGTATGCAAAGGCATGTATTTACTGAACAACTGAATTTAGAATAAATGAGGTCCTATTGCCCTTTACAAAAGATACAGTTAAAATTGTGCCGTCTTCAGTTTTCACAAAGATCGACCAAGATTAAAAAGTTAACATATTGGGGTGTCTGGGTGACTCAGTTGGTTAAGCAATAGACTCTTGATTTCAGCTCAGGTCACATGATCTCAGGATCATGAGATCCAGCCCTGCATGGGTCTCCATGCTCAGCACCCAGGGTCTGCTTGAGATTCGCTCCCTCTCTGTGCCCCTCTCCCCATTCTCACTCTCTCTCTCAAAAAATAAAAATAAAAATAAAATAAATAAAATCCTTTTTTAAAAGTTAACATATTAAGATGGTGATGATATAGGAAAGACACTTTTATATAGTTATGTATAGATTGGTGCAAACTCTATGGAGGACAATTTGAGAATATGCATCAAAATTAAAATGTGCTATTAGAGATTTCCAATTTTAAGATAACAGCGGAGTCTTTTCCTGCCCCTTTTTCTTCTAAGAAATCACCAAAAACCAACAAGGAATAAGAGAAGCAAAACACAAATTCCATAATCCATGAAATTAGGAAATATTTATAACCTCCAAATATACTATATTGAAAATAAATGAAGGAGTTTAAATGATTTGGCAGCACGGAGAAAGCCTGTTTAGTTGGTTAACAATAGGATTTTTTAAGACACTTACTACCATAGAATGCAGGAGTGAGGAAAGTGGCTAAAAATGGGGAGATTGATTAAAAGTCTATATAAGGAACAAAGAACCCCTCAGAGCCTCACCCTATCCTGAGCAGCCACATGTGTATCTCTCTCATTTCCAGGACCAAGTAGGAATTAAAGCAGAATGGCTTCAAACTCAGGGTCACCAGCCCAGTGGAAGGCAGGGAATAAGGCAGGGATATGATTAAAAAAAGTAAATTATGTGTAAAATGAACAGCAAGTCCCCCACCTCCTCTGCTATGCTTAGCTGCCAAAACACTGAGAACCAGATTTACTGCCATGGCCTTCCTCTTTCCCCACCACCCTCCACCCAAAGGAAGTAAAATAAATTGCAGAAT
This sequence comes from Ursus americanus, assembly GCF_024610735.1. Taxonomy (NCBI): domain Eukaryota; kingdom Metazoa; phylum Chordata; class Mammalia; order Carnivora; family Ursidae; genus Ursus; species Ursus americanus. Next base: position 19,504,963 of record NC_142129.1, on the reverse strand, counting down.
TCTTCTCTGGAATAACTGAATGTCCCAGAGAAAATACCTAGAGATACAGATATGAATTCCACCAATAAAAATCAATCCGCTCACTACTCCACTAATTTACAACGAAGCCAAAAGCTCAGCTCCACAGATGGAATTTCCAATCAGCTCTTTAATAGCTCCTTCTAAAATATGAACTGACAACCAAGGATCTCTTGACATTTGAGAAAATCCTCCAAAATGAAAGATACTAAAACACACACACACATGCACACACACACATGGGGAGAAGGAACAACAAAGAAACAGAGACAATGTAGGTAGAAAAAATTATTTTCAAAAAATAAATATTATTTACATTCTTAGAAATAATGAAAATAATAAATCCACGGGGGAGAAGGAACTATAAAAAGAATAATCAGAAAAAAGGAATTCTTCAAAATTAAAAATATTACAGCAAATCATTTTTAATGTTTTTTTCCAATAAATGGGTAGAAAAAAAGAGTTTAAGAAATGTCTCAGAGAGCATAACAAAAAGACAAGGAGGTAAATCAAAGGAGAAACGATGGAGAAAATTAGAGGCTCAAACCAAGAGATCCAACATCTGATTAATAGACGTACCAGAAAGAGAGAACAAAGGAAGGCACACGGAGGGAATCATCAAAGAAATAATACAAGAAAATTGTAGGACATAGATCTCCAGATTGAAAGAACCTCCAGAATGTAGCTACAAAGAATCAAAAAGACCCACATCCAAGGGTAACACTGTAAAATTTCAATACGTTGGGAATAAAGAGCCTACACCTTTAAGAGGTTGTTGTTTTTTTTAATTATATACAAAAGATCAGGAATCACAATGGCACTGGATTTCTCAACAGCATTATTGGAAATTAGAAGACAGTGCAGAAATGTCTTTAAAATTCTGAAGGAAAATTATGTTCTATCTGCATTTGGCCAAACTATCAACTGTGAGGGTAAAGACATCTTCAGGTGTAAAAGGACCTAACATTTTTACATTTCATTAATCATTCTTTGGAAGCTACTAGAGAATGCACCCCATAAAAAGGATTAAAACAGACGCAAGTCATCAGGGGTCTAATACAAGAGAGAAAGATAAAGAGAATTCTTAGAATGAGAGCAGCAAGCCCAGAGAGCAACCAGTCAACACAGGAGCAAGAAAATGGAAGGTTCTAGGGAAAAGAAGGAACTGATTGATCACCGATGAATGTGTCACCATGGAAAATTGTATTGAAAGGTTGTTGGATGAAAAATTAAATATTTACAAAGAAAACAGGGAATGAAAAACACGAGGCGATCGTTAACACCAGAGGAAAAAGTCCAAGAAGGAAAACAATCATAGTGGACTACTTGGTATACCAGTAGACAAAGTTTGCACAGTCAAAATAACGTCATGTAAGTACAAATGTCAGTTTAACCCTCAGCTGTGATATGAGTACATAACGAGTCTGGAGGGAGGGGAAAGAGGCATAAGAAAACTAAATCTTCATCTGACATAACAGTCAATAGAAAACACCCGAAAGGATAACTCAAACATCAGTATGAGATCACAATCTAGAGAAATGGACGTAAAAACCAGATGGAAGAAACAAAAGGATTGAAAACAGCGGAGTGGCCTGTGGGGAACCAGGAAATGGTGGGCCTTGGGGCTATGACTTCTAGTTATATTTTTCAGTGCTCCTCGATTTTTAAAAATTACCTGCCTGTGATAATTTGATAAAAAGTAAACATTTACTTTTAAATAACAATGGGGTCATATTAGGTGATCTTTAAAATTGCTCCTAGCTTTAAAAAGCACTTATTAAAAACTTCAAAGGAGAGAAACCACTGGAAGGAGAAAAGTATGAAAAGTAACTAGCATGTCAAGGGGCTAAATAAAGACTTTTCTTCCCCTGCATGGGCTCCTTCTTTCCTGCTCTTATGCTAATTCCATAAGGTTTGGAGTAGAAAAAAACATATTTGGGTGAATAGAACCTATCTCTGAACTTGCCCTAAGTTAATTTCCTGAAGAGTAATTTAAAAGAACACAGATAGAATACTATTCAGCAGTACGAGAGAGCACACTCCATGCTACAAAATGGATAAATCTTAAAGGAATTATGCTAAGGGAAAGAAACCAGAACCACAAGATTACATAATGTAGGATTTTACTGCTACGACATTCTGGAAAAGGTAAAACTATTGGGACAGGAGATAGATCAGAGGTTGCCAGGACCTGGGAGTAGAGTGTGGGCTTGACTTTACAGGTGCTGGTTGGGGGGGAGGGCGGTTTGAAGGGATGGAATAAGTCTGTATCTTCATTGTGCTTTGGGTTGAACAATGATATGCTTTTGTCGAAACTCATAGAACTGCATAAAAAGGGTAAATTTTACTGCATGTGCATTATATCTCAGCAAGAGAGACAGAGAGGGAGAGGAGACAGGGGAATGGACAATGATTCCAAAATAGTTCTAGCTTCACAGATCATTAGATGAGACTAAAATAATCCCACCTCACTGGGTCTTTCCTCACAGGCCTGGGTAGGTAATTAAGGTCTCATAAGGCCTAAAGTTCAACATAATTTTTTCCCAGATGTATCAGCGGGGATAGAGAAACCCAAAATGTCATGCAGGACTCTGCTAGCTTCATGATCAATGCAGTTTTTTTCAGAACTTTCTAAAAGTCAAATATGAAAATTAAAAGCCTCTCTGCAGTAGATTGCAAAAATAGCCACAATTCTTCTCCTTCCTGAATCCACACTACTTTGCAACGTGCCTTTGCAGCTCCTTTCATCAAGAGGACTTGTCTAGGTCTCCACCACTTGAATCTGGGCTGACCTTGTGAATTGCATCATGAATAGAACATGGTGGAGGTGACTTTGTACCGGTTCTGAGCATCGGCCTCAAGACTTGTGGCCTTTCACTAGATCTCTTAGAGGGCTGCCCAGCTACCATGTGAATAAGCCTGGGCTTGTTCCCATGAGAGACATGTGTCTGAGTCACCATCATCATCACCTGCTAACCTTCAGGTGTGTGAGTGAGGCCATCCTAGATGAGGAAGCCTCCAGCTAATCCACTGGCTGACCACAGACACGTAACCAAGCCCGGTGAAGATCAGCCGAGCCTGGCCCAGGTGAGCTGAATCATCCAGCTGAACTATAGAATCATGAACAATAATAAATGGTTGCTGTTTTAAGTCACTCAGCTTTGGGGTAGTCTGTTAGGCAGCAAAGCTAATTGATAAAATATAAAAAAGAATGTACACTGTTAAATATATCAGTATGTATTTATACTGATATAAATACCAATATAAAAGATACATACTGATATAAATATATATAAAATATATATATACTGATATAAGAATATATACTGATAAAATAGAAAAAGGAGTATAATTCAGTAAAAGAAAAAGGGGGAAACAACCCACTTAGGTGTGTTTGTAATACTGAAAAGCTAGGTATCTTAGGCTTGAGATGAGTCATCAGAAAATAAAAATAAGACTTCTTAAAGTTTCATAAAATACTGCATTATACTTTGAAAAAGCAATTTTACTCTCAGCAATTTATTCTACAGCTATACTCACGTTGGTATGCATTAATGTTAATAACCAAGTGAGCTCTGATTAGTCTAAATGAAGTTTTACTAAAATACAGCCTCATCCGTTTATTTACATGTTCTTTGTGGCTGTTTTCACAACAACGGCGGAGTTGAGTGATCTCGATAGAGATTGCGTAGCTGTCAAAGCCTAAGATATTTATTATCTGATCCTTTACAGATATACAGATCAATAAAAATTTGCCGACCCCTCGTCTTAGCCAGTGGTTCTCAAATGTTAGTGAACATCAGAGCTACCTGAAGGACCTATTAAAATATCGATTGCTGTGTCTACCCTCGGAGTTTCTGATTCAGTAGATCTGGAGAGGGCCTAAGAATTTGTATCTCCAGTTCTTTCTAATGATCTTCAAATTACCCTCTGTAGACAACTACCTATTGCGTGTCCTCTATGAGCTGGTAATAGAAGGTTCTCAATCCAAATGGCAGGTGTAATCTAGAGCAGTGTGTTCAATGCAGCAATGCTCTGCCCACCGTGCTCGGAACATCCCGCCGAGCCCTGGGGTCCAGCTCATAGCTCTCACTTTGCCATCAAATCTTTCCTCCCAGGTATTTGGAGGGAGACCCATAGAACCAGCAGAAGAAAATTATAAGACCTGGGTTCAAGTTTCTGTCCTACTGGGTCCTTGCGTAAGCTCCCTGAAGACCTGGAGACCATAAAATGCTCTTATCTAATTTACATGGCTGTTGTGGGAATTAAATGGGAAATTCTATACTAACTATTCCATCAATGTTAACTCTCCATTAACTAAAGTTGTATGGTTATGTTGTATTATTGTTAGTAACCTGCTATATTATAACATTGCTATTATTGATAACCCTAGCAGCCCTAGGCAGATGTCACTATACGCGGAGAAAAAGAAGAATAAATAGAAGAATCCCAGAAGAATAAACATTAATAAAATCAATCTCTGATTAAAAGGGAGGAGTTTAACCCATTAACTAGCTTCAAACATTACTCTGCATTCAAATGTAAATGTCTTCGTTGTTGGCAGAAAATAAGGGTGTGCAGGACACGTAAGTGATATTGATAGAGCAAGCTTGCCAGACTAGAAGCTCCAAGCAAACCCTGCCTGATTCCCTGCAAAGACCATCTCCTCCATCTTTGGCTTCCATTCCCATTTGAAGCCAGCCTCCAATGCCGTGTCAGCCTTTGAGCACCTCCAGGTGCTCTAGCACCTTCTACTGAATTGCTGCAGGAGAACCCAAGGTCCTGAGAACACCTGCCTACACAGGAAAGCTCAAGGAACTACTGCCAGCTGGCTCCAAGCTACAAAGAGCCTTTAGCTGCGATTGACCCTTGGCAGAGCAGCTAGTCGGATTGGAAGTTGACGTGGCGTAGGGCAACCCAGCAGAGCTCATTACTGTCCCCTCCAGCCACCCAGCTCCCCAGAGGCCCCTGTGCTCATGTTTGCTGGCTGGCTGATCTTGCCAATGTCTCTTCTTGAACCTCACTGCTAAACTTCGTAGGAAAGTTAGCCAGAGGCGGAGGCCTGCCTATCTGCTTTGTGTTTGCTCTTTAGCTGTTATTTCAAGGTCAACTTACTCACCGGTGGCCAGGTCCCAGCTCATCAGATTGGCACAGGTAGCTAGAGTCCTGATTCAAAGCACCGTGTTTATACACACTCTCCCTTCCAACACTCCCCAAGGCACGGATCTGCTAATTCCAGTGTTTGTGGCCTCCCCACAATTCCCTACTCCCGACTCACACAGAACACAGGTGACTCTCCTTGAGAGCCCTTGGCGGATGTCAAGCAATTCAAATCCCGACAGCACGTGGTGAGAAGGCTCAGAGAGCTCCGGGGCTATTAGCTGCCTCGGGAAAACAGACAGTGTCTAGGCCACACAGAGTCAGAAACTCCTGATCCAACCTTGTTCTGGAAGTTTTGTCCCTCCAGAAGCAGGAGTGCAGATAGCTTCACCCTTTAGAAGCACTAACAAGATGGTTCATGTGTTTGAGTTTATCCTGAAAAAGCTGGAACACTCAGTCGGGCTTCTGATATAATCCTGTGTGTTTCTCCCCTTGGAATGAAAAAGCGAGAGAGCCACTTCTGGCGCCTCCTCGGCTACCAGTTTACTTGGGGATCTCACGTAAGTCACATCGCCTCTCTGGGCCTTGGCTGCTTTCTCTAAAAAAATGAAGGAGTAGTTGCATTATGATTTCTAAAGCTTCTTTCACTGCCACTTCTTTCGCTTGAACTCCAGGAATGCCATTCCTATCCCCTCCCATCCCTCCCCCCACACACTCAGAGAATGCAAATAATTTTTTAATATAAATCCAAGCAAAATGTAATAAAGAAGGTAAATTTGCTGTCAAAATTTGCATAATGTATTCTCAAGCCAAGCAGAAATGGCATTTGGAATGTTTGCTGTTTTGAATTATCTGCACCACCGCACCCCTGCATTTGTGCAGATAATTGGGAGTGACTGTATGTGGGGAAGGGACGCCGTTGTCTCGGATGGATCACATCGCAGTAGCAGCTCTCAGAGCTTGGGTTAATGTGATTAACTCAGTTGGTGGGGCCCGAGGAAGAGCATCAGTTGGCTCTCTGTAGTTTTACGTAGAGAAAAAGCTCTTTTCAGATGCTCCTAATTGCACCTCTAATCATAAAAGAAAAAAGGAGCTAAAAAAATGCATGTGTTCACTAACTTCTGAATCAGTAGACTCTTGCAGTCATGAATTTTCCTTTGTGATCAGAGTAACTCCAAAGGCAGGTAAGATAATTTGTCGTTTTATTGCGGCACGAGTTTGTATGGCCTGTGCTGGGTGACGAGCACCTAGTGGTGGCACCTAGCCAGTCACAAAGCAGCCACTTAGCTTTGTCCTTCTCATAGGCAGCAACTTACGTGAACGCTGTACAGAAGTGATTTCACTCTGACGCTTCAATAAAGCTAAAAAGGCTGTAAGCTTGCCTGTGAAAATATGCAAAGGAAATACGTGATTTGGAAAGCAACCCAAAGAAAGCCTGGTGCCTGTACAAACACTCGTGTTCACTCAAAGTCAGAAATGCAAACAGGTCCTTGCGGCGAAGGTCCCCGGGGCTCCCGCGGCAGAACCGTGAAGCTGTCACAGGACCTCGGAACAGGGGGTGGGGGACTGTTAGGACAAATACAACAAATGACTGCTGGACAAAGCAGGTAGTAAAGAAATGAAACATGTTGCTGCTGAAGGCGATATAGGCTGAAAATAGAAGTAGGCTCAAAAATTGCTTTGGATAAACTCCAGGCTTATAAATCTACAACAGAGGGTTTCCTTTGCGATGGGAAAGCTATGCACACTTGACACTTGACCGAGGATAGCGGTGCTTGCCCACAAAGCATCCTTTTCCTCCACCCTCAGACGGCAGCTGCTGTTGCTTCTAACCTGTATTTATTGAGTGCTAGGCAATTACTGAAAACTTTCTATGCATTATCTTATTTAATCCTCACAGGGGCTTTGTACTGAGTATTATTATCCCCATTTCAGAAAAGAGGAAACCTGGCATTGTACAAACATCCTGGGTTGAGTGCTCAGCTCACACAATCCCACCCCCTCCCCAACACTCGACTACATCTGTGTCACGTGATTCCCTCCTCCTCCTCCCCGGATTGCCAGCCGATTTTGGGGGCAAGCCTCTGATCCAACCCAAGCTGGGCCAATGGCATTCTCTCTCCCAGAAACCAGAAATGTGAAATGACGGTGCACAGATGTGGAATGTGCCCATTCGTGGTGGAAATTCAGTTAAAGAACATATCCTTGGAGAAATTGGAACGCCCATCCGTCGCTGATGGGAATATCAAATGGTGCAACCCCTGTGGAAAATAGTCTGGCTGTTCTTCAAAAAGCTAAACATAGAATTACTGTATGACCCAGCAATCCTACTCCTAGGTGTACACCCCAAAGACTTGAGGACAGGGACTCAAACAGGTACTTACACGCCAATGTTCATTGCAGCATTATTTACAGTAGTCAAATGGTGGAAGTAACCCAAACGTCCAATGGTGGGCGAAAGGATAAACCCAATGTGGTATATCTATAAACGTAATATTATTCAACCATAAAAAGTGACCTCCCAACACATGCTAAAACAGGGACAAACCTCGAAAACATTATGCTAAGTGAAATAAGCCGGAGACGAAAGGACAAATATCGTTTGATTCTACTTACATGAGATATCTAGAAAAGGTCAATTCATAAAGACAAAAAATGTATTCGAGATTACCAAGGGCTCAGAATTTTCAGAAGGGGTGTTCAGACAGTGTTCAAATTAAGAATAAGCCTGCTTTTACTTATGCACCAAATTAGCCCTGAGAGTCTGAGATCTGACTAGTGCAGATATTTGTAGAAGAGTAATTCTACATTTCATTGTTTATTTAAGTAAAAAAAAAAAGTCTCACAATTCGTGTCAAAAGGATCCTATCACTCTGGGTCACCCTTACGTCCATTTCTCCTCTCTAACTTATCATTGTGAGTAGGCCTGCCTTCTCAGGTCAGACAGTTCTGTGATCAGCTGTGTTAATCTCAAAAACATCTCTTAAATTCAATATGATAAATTATACCCAGGAACACACACACAGGAAAACACTCTTACATGGGGATCCGGACAAGTAGCAACAATTACATCTGACTTACAAATGTATCTTCTTTGGCCTGTATGGAAGATGCTGTTGATTGATTACAAAAACACCTTTCCCAAATGTCTTCTTCCTTGGCGTCTTTCACTATGGGGGAGGGGGTCTCTCTTTCCACTAGGAGTGACCACACGACCCAGTTTTGGCCTTTGTGATAGAAGTGAATGGCTGTGGGCTAGGGTGAGGGGGGGTCTGGGAAATAATTTTTGATTTTCTGATATAAAAGGGTGATGGCCTCTTCCTCAGGCCACGAAGGTGAACGTGAGGCACAGAGTGCAGGGGTGGTCATCACATGAGCTGACGGGCTTAAGGATGAAGGCCAACAAGCTGAGGATGGACAGTACAAATGAACAAAGGCTTAGGTCCTAGAATCAATACAGCAACCACTCACCTCTACATTTCCTCTTCTTTTGAAGTATTTTTATTGATGTGTAATATACATATAAAAAAGACACCAACCATAAATGTACAGCTCAAAAAAACCTCACAAACTGCATACATCCTTGGAAGCAGAACTCAGATCAAGAAATAGGACATAACCAGCACCCCAGTGTCCCCCTCCACCCCCATATCTTCTTTCACTCTTTACCTCCACAAGGGTAACCCTCTTCCTGCTTCTAATACCATTGATGAATTTGGCCCAACTTTGTACTTTACATACATGGAATTGGACAGTGTGTATAATTCTGCATCTGGCTTTACTCAATATTATGTTTGTGAGCTCCTTCCATATTGGTATGTGTTTTGATTCATTTGTTTTTGTTACTGTATGGTATCCCACGTGTCCATACACCATAATTTATCTATTCTACTGTTAAGCATTTATATACTATTCAGTTTTTGGTTATTATCAATGAACATTCATAAACAGTCTGATGATAAACACATGTACACATTTCTGGTGGGTATACACCCAAGAGTGGAATTGCTGCGTCATAGGATATGCGCTGCTGAGCAGTTTTCCAAAGAGATTCTGTCGGACATCTTTTTATGTGGCAAAAAATGCAGCCATTTGTTTAAGCCATTGTAAGCTGGGTTTTCGGTAACTTGCAACTGAATGCATTCCTAACCAATACAGCCTTCTGTGTTTTGAAATATTTTTTCAAGTAGATCGAACATACGGGGTCAGGGAACTTAACCACGATAAACTGCATTTCTAGCTTGTCTTGAATTATTAGAAGATCTCACAAGACAGAGAACATTCCTGTGTGGAAATAATGGGCTGGATTTGAAAATAATAATTGTCAACATTTACGTGGTGCTTATTATGTGCCAGAAACCACTGTACGTGCTTTACCTATATTAACTCAGTACTCACAATGATCTTACAAGGCAGATTCAGTGAGTTGCCCATTTTTTTAAAAGATTTTATTTATTTGAGAGAGACAGCACGAGAGGGGGGGGCGAGGCAGAGGGACAAGCAGACTCCCTCCTGAGTGCAGAGCCTGACATGGGACTCGAGCCCAGGACCCTGAGATCATGATCTGAGCCAAAATCAGCCACTTAACTGACTAAGCCACCCAGATGCCCCAGGGATTTGCCCATTTTACAGATGGAAAACAGAGGCACAGAGAGGTCAGATATTTAGACCTGATCACAGAGCTAAGAGACAGTAGAACCAGGATTTGTATTCAGGCTGTCTTGTATCAGACTGCGTGCTTCTAAGAACTACACACCACCATTCAAAGGGTCATCCATGCTCCGGTTCACGACCTCTGTACCCATCAGTCTCTACTGTCTGAGACCCAGTTCTGTTCCCATTTAGGTCAACCCACCAGGCTTCTGTAGACATTCAAATTTGCAATGTAGGAATCCACATTTTGTGAAGGAAAGAAAGCCCGATCTATAAATTCAGGATATTCTCTGTAACCTCCCAGGATACTTGCCATACTACCAAATTACTAACCCCTAGAACAGAATGCAAAGCAAAATCATTCCTTATATTTACCCATGCACAATAGTTTTACTATTTTTACCATCGCTCATTATTGTAAATTACCCACCATCCCCCAATTTTCTGTGGAGTTTTTAAAAACTACCTCTTTCTGGTCAATAGTTTAACACACAATTATGTTGCTATTTCTTAAGGTCAGCATTGTTTAGCAGGCTAAGGCCCTTTGACCTGGAAGCTCAAAGATGCTCGTAGAAATGGGCAAAGGGAAGCAGGCCCCAGTATGGTGTAGGATGAGGGAATATGATGTGGAGGAAAGCAGAAAGAATCAGAAAAGAGAAATTACCTGAGCAGAGGCAAGTCGGCTAGAAGTGCCTTGAAAGCAGAGAGCAAATGCTGAGAGGAATATTTTCACTTAGTTTGAAAGCTCAGAGGGAAGGGAAAGGAGGGCAGAGAATGTGAACCACACCATTTAGGCGCATAACTAACTGAGAAATTTATTTTCCAGTTGAAACTGAAGGTAGAAGAAGTGGTTCCTGAAAAGCAAATAAAAGGACCTTCTTATGTTTTCAGGTAAGTGGAGAAAAACAAAAAGAGAAGGAAGAATATGTGGTGGACATTGATTGCTTTTGCCCTTCTTCTGGTCACAGCACCACTTCTGGTCTGTATAGTTCTGTAGGATTGACCATGCCCACAGGTCCGGAAGTCGGCATGTGACCCAGCATAGCAAGTCAGCATACTGAATTTTGCTGACTACATTGATGAGTTCAATGATGGGTATGCAATCCAAGCCAGGTAATGCAATGCAACCCCATCACTTTTACTGAAATTATAAGGAAAGATAAGCGCTTGAAGATATTTCTAGTTATTCATATACAGATGATAGATGCTTGAAGCTGCTGGGAGCTCCCAGGTGGGGACCATCTTCTTGATATTAATAAAGATGAGAGAGAAGAAAACTGAGTGCTAATGATTTGACGTGGTTCAAGACCCTAGACCCAGCCATACCCGAAGTTCTAGATTTTTCCATCATGAGAACCTATTCATTTGTTTTTGTGCTAGTCAGTTGGAGTTAGTTTTCGGTCACTTGTGACAACAACAACAAAATCTTGATTTATTGCTTTATACTCAAGGTATAATGCACAACAAACGGGCTAAGGCATGATAGACTATACACCCTTAAAAATTAAGAAAGAGAAGAAGAGTGAGAAAGAACTTTGGCTGGTCCAGAATAAAAGGAGAGATAATGTGGCTAAGTATATATACCCTAGAACTAGCAAGAGAAAGGTGGGGCTGAGAAAGAAAACTAGAAGCTCCTGCTGGTACCTTATTGGTGTGGGAAGCAGGTTAAGTTCAATGAGCCCTGGTGTTCACTCCCTGCCCCTTTGGAATATTCAGGTCCCTACACTGTGGAGGGTGGAGTCTGTTTTATGTGGAAGATGGGGCTAGAGCAGCGGAGGGGGTAGAGGCAAATGGCTCTGGACATAAGATTTCAGGACTTTTCTTGGGATTTCTTTCGCTTTTGATGGCCTCTCAAGGCCTTTCTTATGATTTCCTTCATCCCACCTTCCTCTTCCTTTGGTCCAACTTCCACTTTTATGTTTTTTTCAGTCTTTTCTTCAAATGAGTTCAAAAGAGGAGTTTGAGATTGTCATCATTAATCATTTGTTATTTAATTGGGTTTTGATTAATATCCATGGATTAAGGTCACATCTTTCACTTAGAAATTCTGCCAGAGTGATGAAGGTAGATATAATCCTAACGCTGAGCCCCAAACTAAAATACTATAGACTAGGACAAATCACCTGTCAACATTATGCTAATATTCAGCTTTCAAATTGTAAAGACAGGTTTCTCCAGTGTTATAGACAGCTTTAATTTAATCACCAGAAAGCGTCTCAAGTGAGTGCTCACTTCCACACCTGAATCTTTTAATTAAAAGCTATATATATATATATATAGTATTTTTAAGAGGTTGAGAATAGAGGGTACCATTATTTTCTCATTTTAACCCAAGTTTCAAGAGAACACCTTTCCTTGTTGGCGTTATCTTTTTTTAAGATTTATTTATTTTAGAGATGGAGGAGGGGCAGAGGAAGAGGATGAGAGAGTCTCAAGCCTACTCCATGCTGAGTGCAAAGCCTGATGTGGGGCTTGATCTCACGATCCCCAAGATCATGACCTGAGCTGAAACCAAGAGTTAGACACTCAACTGACTGCACCACCCAGGTGTCCCATTGTTGGTATTATCTTTTCTTTTTTTTTTAAGATTTTATTTATTTGAGAGAGAGGGAGAGAGAACACAAGCACGGGGAGCGGCAGGCAGAGGGAGAGGGAGAAGCAGCCTCCCTGCTGACCAGAGAGCCCAATGTGGGGTTCCATCCCAGGACCCTGAGACCATTACCTGAGTCAAAGGCAGACGCTTAACCCACTGAGCCACCCAGGCACCTCCTGTTGGTATTATCTTTACCTGACTCAGATACACCTACTTGTTTCCATTCCAGAGGATGTTCAATATCATAACTGCAAGCAATGTTGGAGACTCCTCCCACCATATAACATTTTTACAGGATCCCCTTGATTGTAAGTTATGTGTCAGTGTAACTATTGACATGTTAAAAGTTTTTGGAGGCAATTAAATACTTTTCCAGCAGACCTAATTATATATATTTTCAGTCTCTCTTTTCATTGGCTTCCTCAAAAATCAGAACTAAACTTGAGTCATCAATCCTTCTCTTCCTCCTCCCACCTCCTCCCAGTCCATTCCTCATTCTCTCAATCTCTCCCCACACCCCATCCTTTTTATTTTTCAACATTTATTGAAGGCCTATTGTGTTCCAGCACTGCCAACTCCAAAATGACACTAAAAAGTCCCTTACAGTTAAGTTACAGTCACTAGTGTTCCCTATTATTTGACTTAATCCGCTGAGGGAATCGTTTTTAATTTCATCGCTGGAAATTTCCTTAGCTTCTGATTTCCCCAGGGGATTGTGTTAAGTCAGAAAAAAAAAAATTAGTCTTTTTTTTCCTCCTAAGATCTTAGTGAGTTTGAGGGCCGATATACATCATTGAAGTTTGCTATTAACATTAAGTTAGTTAATTATGGCAAACACACAGTCGACATGCTGTGATGATGGAAGGGAAAAAGAATAGCCCATCAGTCAGAGGGGCCTCTAAATGATTTTGCCGTAATCTAGGGATATTGAAATTGATGGGTCTCAGCCCATCAACCAACCAAATATAGCATCCAGCTCTTACTGAGATGGGATCTAGACTTTAAAGGAAACTAAAATCAAAAGGGGCTGGGGTTGGTGGCTCTATGTTACACTTGAACAAAGAATTATTTCCATATCTCTCATTTGTCACCAGCACCTGGGAAAAGCTGTCCATATTCTCTAGACGACCTACTATTAGCGTCTTATGTCTTTTCTGAAGGTTCCATTGCTAACAGACACCTTTGGCTTCCCTCCTGAGACTTGTGGCTTGACCCCCTGAGTTGCAAGTGGCCTGATTAGATCTGAGGCTCTGTCTCCACCACCAGACGACAGGATGAGCCCTGTCATGTTCCTGCAAATCTGGGGCCACCAGAGAACTCGAGAGGAGAAGCTTCCCAAAACTTTGGATTCATTGGTCCCTGCTGCAAGCTGCTCCCTCTCCTGTGGCTGGAAAGCACCCACCTAGCCAGGTGATTGGGGATCAGGTAAAGCACCCCATCCGGGATGGACAATAGAGATCCCAGGCTGCGTTGACTTGTTAATTATATCAGTGAGCCGCTGGAAGTTGTTTTAGAGGAAATGGACAGAAACCCTACTCTTCTTCTAGGCCTTTTCTACCACCAATTCCCTTCCCCTCCACCCTCTCCCTCCTATTCTACTTCTTTCACTTCATTTCATGCAAATGAATGTTCCCGAGTTCTTTAATTGGACCCGGAGTCCTGGACTGACCTCAGGGCTGCTGCGAAGAGATCTCTCACACCATGGAAGCTCCAGTGTGGTCATTTTCCTACCCGAAAAGATTTTTTGAGTCTCTTTACCAACCTACTCTAAGCATTCCCTCCATCCCGAAGTGCATCTTTGTTTTCACCTAAATACGCTTTGTCTCCTTAACACGAGTCCCAGCAGCTTGGAGCAGTTAATTTTTCCAACCTGACCTCTTCCGCTGATCTCTCCCTCTTAAAATCACCATGGATCATTTTCTCTGAATACGACGGAATATTCAAGAACGCAGAGAGGCTTCGGAGCCACTAGGATGACAGTATTTCATCCACAGAGACCGAGGGTGTTAACATGCTCGACAGCTGCACACCAAGGAGACGTCTTCCCCCTCACACCTCTGGGAAGCCCAGGGCTGTGTCTACCACGCTTCCGGTGGCACGTTTAGCACGTATTTACACGTTCACAGCTCCTGTAAGGGTATCTAATCTTGCTGCAAAACAAAGTCAGCCAGCTCGGACCGCCTTATCAGTCTGAACCTATTAAATCTTATTCCTTTCCCAGCTGCTGGGGATGCAGGTACTGGTTACTACTGTAGGGATCTGGCAAATGTCAGACAAAGCCAGCGATGCTTGTCTAGAGAACCGTTTGCAAAGGATGGCCATGAAGGGGTTCTGCGAGTATTTCCCAGCCTCTTCTCAGACGCCCCTGCTTGCGGTTGTAGACAAGGCCGCGCATTGTCTGAGCAGGAGGGAAACGGTGAGATTGTCTCCCTGCATGCTGAATGCTTCGGGAAACAGCATCGTTCATATCAATTGTGTGACCGTTTGCTCCACAAACTCACCGTGCAAATACGTTCACAGTCCTTTTGCTTTCCCCATTATTTCCCCGACCACAAAACTCTGCCAGGTGCCTATTGGCAGAAAGCCCAGGATTTCACCCTTGAGGCCACCCTGATACTTCCAATTATCAACGGACACTAAAGCTTCATCCCTGGGGAGTGGGTGTTGGGCATGGTGGCGACAGCCGGGCTGGAGAGCTGGCTTACAGCATACAGTAGAGTCCCTGAGCCCCTCCCCTAAGCCCTCCCGCTGCCTTTCCCTTTTAGGACTGATTGGCCTCTCTGTCCTTTCTCAGAGACAAGCCCTTATACTAACAAGTCCTAGCTGTGAGCGGCCTTGCCACCTTCCTCGTGCCACAGGGACTCCCTCTCTGACATTTACAGGTGGCTTGTCCAACTGAATCTTCCTTGATAAGACAGGAACAGTCTCTCTAGGAAAGGTTGTCATTTTAAACATCTCTGTCAACGGACACTGTATCATCTCTATCTTTTAGGCACACCAGTCCCAGAACTCACATGTGGTCATTTCTTAGTTCTCAATGCAAATGTAGGACGAAAATGCAGCCTTAACTAACACCAATGTCCAAAACCCACAGCTTAGGACAAAACGTAAGATGCTTGAATTTTCTTTAAGACCCCACATCACCAGACCCCTGAGTTGCCCTTACTAGACCTCCTTAAGAACCCCACCGTTTCTCCAGGGAGGCCCCCTCAGGGCTCACCAGCTGCTGGCAGCCAGGAGAGGGAGAATTCATTTATCCTTGGGGCCAGCCAGCCAGTCAATAACAATGGGAACTGTTGGTCTTCCTGCTGGCCTGGAGTTTCCTTCTCCGCCCCCTGCCATCGGGTCCAATGGAAAGGCAGCCAGCCACCCTACCATCTGGGTCTCAGAGGGGCACAGCTCTTTGAATGTACAGCCATTTTCACCACGGAGGTCTCAGAGTGCCAGGAAGGCTGGGTGAGGAGAAGTTTTAGTCCACGGACTCTGCTGCAAACCAACACTTTCCTCTGACAGCCAAACTGCTCGTGCTAAGTTGGAGTGTCCAGCCTGGATTTCCCCCTCTTTCATGGTGTGCCTTCTCCCAGGGACTCATGTGTCCTGTTCCGCAGTCTGGCTTAGGCCAGAGGAATGGTCTACCACACGTTATCTTTGTCGTTCACACTCAGGGGAAGGGGAGAGAGTTGAATACATTTTCTCCAAGTGGTTCTACTGGCTCTTCCTTCTGAATGCAAACCGCTAAGGGACAGGAGTGGGGAGTGACCTCTCTACCTGGCAATTGCCAAGATCACACCTTATCCACTCCCCGCAACTGTTCTACTTCAATTCCCGCCAAGCCTAAGATGGCCTTTTATATCAACACATGATGACGATGATACATTTCATCCGCTTTGCCCATGGGGTTAGTATTCTGTTGCTGCTGTAACGAATGACCACAGCCTTGGTGACTTAGAACAACACCGATTTATTATCTTATCGTTCTGGCATTCAGGCAGGAGCCCAAAACCATGCATATTATGAAACGATTACCACAGTAAAGTTAGTTAACCCCTTGGTTCCCTCACATAATTACTTGTGTGGGGATGTCTTTTTAAAAGATTTTATTTTTAAATCATCTCTACACCCCATGTGGGGCTCGAACTCACAACCCTGAGATCAAGAGTCACTTGTTCCACTGAGTAAGTCAGCCAGGTACCCCTAGTGATAACTTTTAAGATCTACTCTCTTAACAACTTTCAAGTATATAATAAAATACTATTAATTACAGTCACCATGCTGTACATTAAATCCTCAGAACTTAATCATCTTATAGCTGGAAGTTTGTACCCTTTGACCAACATCTCCCCATTTCCCTCACTGTCCAGCTCCTGACAACCACCATTCTACTCTGAAATTTCTTTGAGTTCAGCTTTTCTAGATTCCATATATCTAAAAAAAAAAAAAAAGTAAAAAGTGAGATCGTAAAGTAAGGTCATACAGTATTTGTCTTTCTCTGCCTGACTTAGTTCATTTAGCATAATAACCACAAGGTCCGTTTATGTTGTCACAAAAGGTAGGGTTTCCTTTTTGTGGTTGAATAATATTATATACATATTCTCACATGTCCCTTTTTTATCCATTGATGGACACACATTGTTCCCATGTCTTGGCTATTGTGAATAATGCTGCAGTAAACATGCAGATATTGCTTCAAGATAGTGATGTTATTTACTGTCCATCTATACCAGAAGCAGGGTGAATCATAAGGTAGCTCTATTTTTAAATTTTTAAGGAACCTCCATACCTCCAAACCTCCATGTTTTATTTTGTAACTGTACCAATTTACGTTCCCACCAACAGTGCACAAGGGTTCCCTTTTCTGCACTCTTTCCAACACTTGTTATCTCGTCTTTTTGATAATAGTCATTCTAACAGGTGTGAGGTAATATCTCATTATGGTTTTGAGTTGTGATTCCCTTATGATGAGTGATTTGAGCATCTTTTCATGTACCTGTTGACCATTTGTATGTCTTCTTTGGAGAAAATACCTATTTATGTTCTTTACTCATTCTAAAATCATACTGTTTGGGTTTTTTTGTTTTTTTGCTGTTGTATGAATTCCTTATATATTTTGAACATTAATCCCTTATCAGATAGATGGCTTGCAAATATTTTCTCCCATTCCATAGGCTGCCTTCTTATTTTGCTCATTGTTTCCTTTGCTGTGCAGAGCTTTTTAGTTTGATGTAGTCCCACTTGTTCATTTTCACTTTTGTTGTTTGTCTTTTTGGTGTCGTACCCAAAAAATTATTGCCAAGATCAATGTGAAGGAACTTTTGCCCTATGTTTTCTTCTAGAAAGTTTGCAGTTTCAGGTTTTACCTTTAAGTCTTTAATCCATTTCAAGTTAGTTTTGTGAGTGGTGTAAGATAGGGGTCCAATTTCATTCTTCTTCATTCTTCATTCTTCCCTGGTGTAATTTATTGAAGAGACTATCATTTCCCTTGTTGAATTTTCTTGACACCTTGCGAAATATTAGTTGATCGTATATGTATGGGTTAATTTCTGGATTCTTGTTTCTGTTCCACTGGTTTATGTGTCTGTTTTTATGCCACTATCATACTTTATTATTACTATATTTTTGTAATAAAGTTTGAAATCAGGAATGTAACGCTTCCAGCTTTGTTCTTTGTCAGCATTGCTTTGGCTGTTAGGGGACTTCTGCAGTTCCGTATGAACATTAGGATTGTTCTATGTCTGTGAGAAATGCCATGAGAATTTTGATAGGGATTGGTTTGAATCCATAGACGGCTTTGGACAGTATGGACGTTTTAACAAGACTAAACCTTTTAATCCATGAACGTGGGAATTTATGACTTTTTCAATTTCTTTCCTCAATGTCTCATAGTTTTCAGCATACAGATCTTTCACCTCCTTGGTTACATTTTTTCCTTAGTATTTTATTATTTTTGATGCTATTGTAAATGAGATTTTTAAAAAAGATTTATTTATTTTTGAGAGAGAATGAGGGAGCAGGGGATGAGCAGGAGTAGAGAGAGAGGGAGAGAGAATGCAAGCAGACTCCAGAGCCGGATGTGGGGCTCAATCTCACGACCCTGAGATCATGACCTGAGTCAAAACCCCGAGTTGGATGCTTAACCGACTGTGCCACCCAGGTGCCCTTGTAAACGGGATTTTTAAACCTCTTTTTTAGGGACTTCATTGTTAGTATGTTGAAATGCAACTGATTTTTGTGTGTTGATTTTGTATACTGCAACTTTACTGAATCTGTTAATTAGTTCTAATAGTTTTTGGGTGGAATCTTTAGTGTTTTCTATATATAAGATCATATCATCAGAGACAATTTTACTTCTTCTTTTCTAATTTGTATGTCTTTTACTTCTTTTTCTTGGCTAAGTGCCCTGGCTAGGACTTCCAGTACAAAGTTGAATAGGAGTGGTGAAAGGAGAAGTGTTCTTCTATATCCAGTTTCTTGAGAGTTTTTATCATGAAAGAATGTTGAATTTTGTCAAATGCTTTTTCTGTATCTATTGAGAGGATCATATGATTTTTATCTTTCATTCTGTTAGTGTAGTATATCACATTTATTGATTTATGGATGTTGAAGTATCCTTTTTTTCTTGGTAAGTGTAGGTAACAGTTTGTCAGTTTTGTTTATTTTTTCAAAAACAAGCAATGCATTTCACTGATCTTTTCTCTGGACTTAGTTTGTCTTTTTTCCAGTTCCTTAAGGTGTAAAGTTAGGTTGTATATTTGAAAAATTACTTTTTGCGTACTGTAGAAGTTCAGCACAATAAACTACCTTCTTAGAATTGTTTTTGCTGCATCTCATAAATTTTGATGTTTTGTATCTCCATTTTCATTTGTTTCAAGATATTTTTTGGTTTCCCTTTTGGTTTCTTCTTTGACCCATTGGTTGTTCAGGAGTTTTGTTTAGTTTCCACACATTTGTGCATTTTCCAGTTTTCCTCCTGTTTCTGATTTCTAGTTTCAAAACCATGGTGGTTTGAAAAGATACTTGATGAGATTTCACCCTTCTTACATTTGCTAAGGCTTGTTTTGTGGCTCAACATATGATCTATCCTGGAGAATGTTTCCTATGCACTTGAGAAGAATGTGTATTCTGTTGCTCCTGGGTAGCATGTTCTGGATATGTCTGGTAGGTCCATTTGGTCTAAGGGGTACTTCAAGTCGAATGCTTCTTTATTGATTTTTCTGTCTGGATGATCTGCCCATTGTTGAAAGTGGGGTCCTGAAGTCCTCTACCATTATTGTACTATTGTCTAGTTCTCCCTCCAGATCTGTTTATATTTACTTACTGTGTTTAGGTTCTCTGGTGTTGGGTGCATATATATTTATAATTGTGATATCCTCTTGATGAATTGACTCCTTTATTATTATATAATGACCTTCTTTGTCTCTTGTAACTGAATTTGACTTAAAGTCTATTTTAAGATCTAGACATCTTGTTGTTATTTATTGTTTATTTGGACCTCTGGTTCTACTGATTATACTCCTCTGTTCATTGCACAGTGCCAAAGTTGGTTGGATTAGTTTTCTAAATCCTGAACTCAAAGAAGTGTCTTTCTTTACTAAATTCTTCTGCACATCTCCATTCTGCCTGGCTATTTACTAATTTACAAGATAATCACATTCCCAGAGGGGGAAAAGAAACTGAATACAGAGCAAAGGAATTCTTTGTTCTCAAAAGCTAAATCATAGGACAGGATACTTAAGTGGACTTTGAATCCAAAGGAAATCTTTTTTTTTTTTTTTTTTTGTATAATGTGGGAAACTGTAATACAAATTTCCTTTTGCTTTAACAACCATGCTGACACTATGAGTCTTCTGCTTTTTATAGCTTGTACCATGTCCCCTTTCGTCCTTACTGAAATGAATAATGTAAATCTGATTCTACTCTTTCTAACTTCAGCAGTGCCTTTAAGTGAGTCCCGAGAAGCAGAAATGAGAGGTCCCGTGCACTCTTTGTTGCAATTGTATAACTCCTTTCCCATTCCCTGGAACTCATACTAACATATTGGCACCACGTTTGAATGAGCTGGAGGCATTCTCTCTCTCCATTGCAAACAGGAATGTGTGCATCCTTTCCTTTGATGTTGGCGAAGTTTTATTCTCTTTAGCAGTCATCCTAACGCAAGTAATCCCATTGACTATTAAAAAGAAAAAAGCCTAAAATTGTGCCAAATTCTAAATAGTCACTATGGGTAGATATGCTCCAGTTTTCAGACTAAACAACTTTGTTATTTAATTTGGTTATCAAGAGATAGTTTAGTTATCCAAAGCTGTTTCCTGAAAAAAATCTTGGCACTGTTTGCGTATGCGTCTGAAAACTACCCAGGGTACAAATGGAAAATCTTTCCACCTAGGCAAGAATATTAATCAAGCCTCTTAGTTTTCATAATAAAACCTCAGCTCTGCTCACCAAATGCCTATAGTGCATGAGTCTTCTTCTATCAGCAGCGTGGAAGATCTATGCTTTAGGTCTTAAATTACCTGCCATTCATTGTCTGTTAATTACCCGCCTGAGACAACTGATAATTGAAAAGAATTTTCTAAGATGAATAGCTAAAGATGCATTCCTCTAGCCTAAATTCTCTTCTAGTCTAAGTTTTATCTTCATGCCAACTCAAAGAGTAGCAAATAACACCTTTAGGATAGACTTCCTTAAGCTACCTCTGAGAAAACCTTAACAAGAATGTGACTTAATATCCTCCCCTTGACACTTATCAAGAATATATTTGAGAACTTCCCATATAAAAATGTCCCTGTATCTCAAATAAAATTGAAGATATTTAAATCCACCATATTAGTTGAATATCTGCATGACAGGTAAATTTACTTGAGAATTTAATGATAGGAAAAAAATTTTAAAGCTGATATATTTAATTTAATAGCTAATGAAGACTACCTCTGTCATTATATTTTTTACCTTGGCTTCCAGGGAACTCAGAACTATGTTTGGGGATTGAGTGAAGTAGTTTTGCTTAGCTTGAGATTTTTAGGACACAGCTATTACCCATCTATTGCTTGGCTCTTCTTCTTTTGCTGTCTTTTAGTGGTTTTTAGTATTTCAGTCTTTATTGTGAATAATTTCAAATCCATTGATAAAATCAAAGTAATAGGCAAATAAACTGTATATACTTTTTATATCACCATTCTTGGGATTTGATAGAGTTAGAGGTAGAGAGAGAATGAAAATGAATTGCTAGAGAGGAGAAGGCATAGAGAGAAACAGAACCAAGGCAACTTTCTGCCTAAGAGGAAGAGCTGGAGGACATACCCTCAGCTACAGAGCCCATTTTCTAAAATGGATTAGAATTTGCATTTTCTCTGGCTACTAAGCAGACAGATCTCCTACTGCTCTCTTGGGCAAACAGTTAGTGACCTTTTCACAGAAAGAGAAAGCTACTGTGTTGGTGACTAATCTTAATTTAAGAAGAATAAAAAATGAAGTCTATCTCTACTTTTTTAACGGTGTATGTTTGTTGCTTGCTTGCTTGCTTGCTTGCTTAGGAAGGACTTTTTTTCTTTTCTCTTTTCCCCATTTCGCTCCATCGTCTATTCCTAGGCTTGCCATTTCCAAGCCCACTTGGGACCACGAGCACAAATTTGTACAGCAGAGACCTCGCCATCAGCTCACAGTCCCCTCAACTCCCTTCTGGGCCAGACTCGTCTCTCCAACTCGTATTCCCCGTTCAGAGTGAACCGGCGAGAGACAGGAAGAGTCTCTGATGTCCCTTCCGCCACCTCAGCTGCAGGGTTGGGCTGTTGCCAGTCAACAAACAGGATGTCAGGCTCAGCTGTTTCAGCAGAAGAGACTGATCCTTTTTAAATAAAATCTGTTGGGGTGAATAACATGACTCTCAGGTGATCTGACAGGGAAGGGTCGCGCAGGAGAGAAATATCAGGCCACAATCAGAGAGAAATATAGACGGTAGTTCTAGACCTCACCAAGTACAGAAAGAGATCTCAGGGACAGCTTTAGGGGAAAGGATTGTAATAAAATTAAAAAAAAATTTTTTTTGCTAAAAAGCCAACTGATGTTATAGTGTAACTGTCGTCTTAATATTGTAGAATTGAAAAGATACCCATGGTAATCAAATTCAGGTTATATTAAGTGACAGTTTACGAACCGCCTTTAAGCTGAATGAAGAATTGTGTGGATATGTGCAACATTCATTTTCCTGGCAAAAGAACTGATATTTTCATCAAATTTCTAAAGGGGTCAACAATAAAAAAAAAAATAAAAAAAAAAAAGGTCCAGAACCTCTCGCTGATCTAATCCAATGCTCTCATTTCATAGGGCCCATCCAGTCATAACTAACTCAAGTCAATGGCTAAAGCAGAGCTGCCAGGTGAGGGATTAGGAAAGATCAATCACAGGAAAGGAACTTTTTTAATAAGATTTTTTCTAAGTCCTATAGCTTTCAAGGCTGAACACCATGAAAGGATAAGAAAGGGCTAGACCATCTAGAACACTAAATACACAGTTTTTCTGACCAAAATATTTCAGCATGATATTTTTCATGATCATTTTCTGTGTTTCTACAGAGGTACCGAATCATTTAAAGTAGCAAAACCTGCAAGCGGGAGATGTTGCTGTCAGCCAGCCTGAGTTCTTTGGAATCTTCCTCTCACCAAGAACACAGGAATGACTCAGCTCCCTGGCCAATCAGCTCCTTGTTTCACACAATGCCAATAAACATCACTTCCTCTTTTTCTCAGCCATTTACTTCCACGTCCCTAGATCTTGTCATCATCTGGAAGTCTTTTTCTGAAAGTTTTCATTTAAGGTTCTCCTCCTGATGACTATTTCATTCACTCATTATCCCCTCTGTACCTGTTAGTTTGCACTTGGACACCTCTACTTCCCAGCCCCACCTCCTATTTCCCCCATACCCCGCCGCTCCATTCCTCTGTCTTCCTTGCTTTATCTTCCTCTGGTCTCCTTGGCTGTCCGATCCTACCACCTGGCTGAGGAGCATTCATTGACTGATCTAACTGTCCACATTCTCTGCTTCTGTATCAGTCTGGGTTCTCCAGAGAAACAGAACTAATGGGAAATATCTGCGTATCTACATATCTATCTATATCTACGTGTATATACATATACACATATATCTCTATATAATAAGGGAGATACATACATATCTCCTATTCTCTATTCTGTAATCCATCTCTATATAAAATTATGTATATAATCTAACAAGTAACATATAAAAATATATAAATATGATATTTAGATAATGATATAAATTTATAGAATTCTTTTTTTTTAAAGATTTTATTTATTTATTTGACAGAGAGAGACAGCCAGCGAGAGAGGGAACACAAGCAGGGGGAGTGGGAGAGGAAGAAGTAGGCTTCCAGCGGAGAAGCCTGATGCGGGGCTTGATCCCAGAACACCGGGATCACGCCCTGAGCCAAAGGCAGACGCTTAACGACTGAGCCACCCAGGCATCCCTGAATTTATAGACTTCTATATCACATATATAATTCTCTCTCTCTATGTAATGTATTTACATAGATACACATACATATACATACATATGTGTGTGTGTGTATATATACATATATATTTGCTTAAGGAATTCACTCTTGCACTTACAGAAGCTGGAAAGTCTAAGATCTGTAGTCCCAAGCTGGAGACCCAGGAAAGGCAATGGTGTAACTTATAGTCTGAGTCCAAGTCTGAAGGCAGAGAAGACTGATGTCCCAGTTTGAAGGCAAGGAGAGAGAAAATTCATTCTTAGCCTTTTATCTACTTAGGCCTTTAACAAACTGGGTGAGGTCCACCCACATAGGTTTCTTTTTTTTTTTTTAAGTACTTTTAGCAGTTTTATTGAGGTATAGTTGATAGACAAGAAACTACACATATTTAAAGTATACAATTTGAAAACCTTAAAACTTTTATATATACATACCCTTGAAACTATCACCACAGTCAAGATAATGGTCAAGATAATCAGTCGACAGGCAATTACTGATTGGCTTTTTGTCCCTATAAATTCTTTTGGATTTTCTAGAATTTTTAATCAATTAAGGCATACGGCATATACCCTTTTTCATGACTTTTTTCAGTCATCACACTTTTGAGATTCATCGATATTGCATGTATTGATAGTTCATTCCTTCGCTGTGTCGTATTCCATTGTCTAGCTATACTACAGTGTGTTTACTCATTTACCTGTTGTTGAACATTTGTGTTGTTTCCAGTTTAGGGCTGTTACAAATAAATCTGCAATGCAGATTTATCTTTATATAGACATATGTATTCATTTTTCTTTTTTTAAAAAATACTTTATTTATTTATTTGACAGAGAGATAGAGAAAGAGCACAAGTAGGCAGAGTAGCAGGCAGAGGGAGAGGGAGAAGCAGGCTCTTTGCTGAGCAGGGATCCCGGTGCGGGGATCGATCCCAAGACCCTGGGATCATGACCTGAGCCAAAGGCAGCTGCTTAACCGACTGAGCCACCCAGGTGTCCCCACTTTTCTTTAAATTTTAGCCATTCCAATGGGTGGGCAGTGGCATCTCATTATAGTTTTAATTTGTATCTCTCTAATGACAAAGGTTGTTGAACATTTTTTCATGTCATTGTCATCTATTTATCTCCCTTGGTAAAGCACCTTCTCAAATCTTTTGCCCATTTTTTAATATAATTGTTTCTTTTCTTATTGTTGAACTTTGAGAATTCTTTATATATTTTGGATCTAAGTTCTTTACCAGATATGTAATTTTCAAATATTTTCTCCCAGTCTGTGATTTTTCATTCTCTTAATGAAGTTCTTAATTTTAATGACGTTCTCTCTTTCAAAGTTCTTAATTTTGATGAAATCCCATGTATCCATCTTTTTTCTTTTATGGTTTGTGTTTTTGGTATCATATCTACGAAATCTTTGTCTAAGGCCACCGATATTTTCTTCTAGAGTTTTAGCTTTAGAAGGTACAGCTTGATCTAAAATACATCCTGAGTTTATTTATTTTTTTAAACTTTTTTTAAAAAAGATTTTATTTATTTATTTGACAGAGAGAGACAGCAGCGAGAGAGGGAGCACAAGCAGGGGGAGTGGGAGAGGAAGAAGCAGGCTCCCAGCGGCAGAGCCTGATGTGGGGCTCAATCCCAGGGATCACGCCCTGAGCCGAAGGCAGACGCTTAACGACTGAGCCACCCAGGCGCCCCATGAGTTTATATTTTATCTGGTATAAGATATAGATCAAAGGATTATTTTTGCATGTAGTTGTTCAACCGTCACAAAATCATTTGTTGAAGACTAGGTTAGGGGCACCTGGGTGGCTCAGTAGATTAAGTGTCTGCCTTCGGTTCAGGTCATGATCCCAGGGTTCTGGGATCGAGCCCTGCATTGGGCTCCTTGCTCAGTGGGGAGACTGCTTCTCCCTCTGCCTGCAGTTCCCCCTGCTTGTGCTCTCTCTCTCTCTGTCAAATAAATACATAAAATCTTAAAAAAAAAAAAAAGACTAGCTTTACTCCATTGGATTGCTTTTGTGCTTTTGTTGAAAATCAATTGACCATATATGTGTGCATCTATTTCTGTACTCTCTAATCTGTTTCATTGATCTATCTTTATGCCAATACCACACGATCTTGATTACCATATCTTTATAAGTCTCAAAATCAGGTAGTGCTAAGGCCAAAATTAAACACATTCTCTCCTTTCAACCTGATCTTACTCTTGTCCTCTTTATTTCCATGAATGGTGGTACCATTCATCATGCCAGAAACCAGAGCATTATCTTGGGCTTCTCCTTCCTCCACTCCTACATTTCCTCAATTACCAGTATTTCCGCCACCCTTACCATGGCTACTCTGGGTCACTATCATTTTATTACGCATTGAGTCTCAATCTCTGTCTCTCCCTCTCTCTTTCAACTTTAAAGTTCATGAGGATAAATCATACCTGCCTTGTCACCATGGTATCCCAAGCCCCTTAGATGGGGATCAATAAACCTTAGTTGAATGAATAAATTAGTTAGCTTATTACCAGGAACTCTGTACAGACCAGTCTATTAATTGGTTTCCTCCCGTCTTGGCCCATCCAATCCATTCTGCACAATGCAACCAGGATAATTTTATAAGCAAATCTGATAAAGTGCATTTCCCTTTAAAGGCATTAAAGTGTATTTCCATTGAAGGCAATGGCACCTCATTCCCCTCAAGATGATTTCCAAGTTCCTGAAATTGATTGCCACTGCCTTCTGCCCTGGCCCATGCTTTGTTCCCTAGACCCAAGTCTCTTCATGCCCATCCTCAACACCGTGTCACATTCTTTCTCTCACTCTTTCGTCTTAGCGCATGCTACTTAGTTTGTCTATTTGGAAAAATGTTTTCCTCCTCCCTTTCATCAGACTAATTCCTACTCATCCCTCATGCTTAAGTTGAGATGTCTTTTCTGAATCCACCATATCTGGGTTAGATATTTTTCATATGCTCTCAGAGCACCAGGTATTTCCACTTACCACAACGTATTAGAGTTATCTGTACCCATAGGAGGAGATGGGACTGTTCTGTTGATCATGTAACTCCAGCATCCACTGCAGTTCCTGGCACATAATGAGTGCTTAATATTTGTTATACGTTGTACACTCAGACCTATATGACTTAAGCTATGTGTATGGCGTTAAAAATAAGATGGATCATTTCTGATAGTTTCTAAAGCATTGCTCTACATGAACAGATTTAAAACTCTTTCAAATAATTCGACTTAACACCTTTAAGAAAGGGTTCATTTTAATATCTACATGGATAACTTTTAAAGGAATCTGAGTCTCAAACAGCGCTTCTCAAACTTCAATGTGCATACAATTACTTGGAGAGCTTAAGAATTTCAGCGTCCTGGATCCTATTCCAAGAGTTTCTGATTCAATACCTCTTGGAATGGAACAAGGAATCTGTAATGTTAATAAGCACTGTCTTTTTTTTTTTTTTAGATTTTTATTGATTTATTTGACAGAGAGAGACAGCGAGAGAGGGAACACAAGCTAGGGGAGTGGGAGAGGGAGAAGCGGGCTTCCTGCCGAGCAGGGAGCCCGATGTGGGGCTCGATCCCAGGACCCTAGGATCATGACCTGAGCTAAAGGCAGACACTTAACAGCTGAACCACCCAGGTGCCCCAACTAAGCACTGTCTTAATTAAGGTAGTTTATCTGCTGTAACAAATAACCTCCAATCTTCAGCTGCTTAACACAAGAAAAGGTGCATTTCTTGCTTGTGTCCCAATCCAAATGGATTGGCTGCTCTCCATGCAGAGATTCCAAGACTCTGACTCCTTACATTTCATGGTTCTGTCATCTTCTAGGGACTTTGAGTCCTCTGGGTGGAAAAGCCGTCTCCAACCAGGAACTGAAGGGAGACGGAGAACATGGGGCTATGGAGGATCTGGGAGTTTTTAGTACAGTGCTCTAATAAGTCCAGGGCTCAACTCAATCAAGAGGTCATGCCTAACTGTAAATTGGGAAGGGGAATGTCATCTCCTGGCACGTTCAGGTGCAAGAGGAAAGGTTTGGATATTGGCAAAACTTCCATTCCATCTCTAGAGCCCTTTGCAGGTGCGCTCATCTATGGGCAATACTTGGGGAAAAACCCTGGTATAATGTAAAACTCAGTTCATTTCTTGCAAATTCTAAACCTGATCATCCATAGCATAGTTTCTTATCCCCAGACTTGATTTTAAAATATCTTTTTAAAATTTCTCTTTAATCCCTGTTGTTTTTTTTTTAAGAATTCTTATTTATTTATTTGATGGAGAGAGAGACAGGCAGCGAGAGAGGGAACACAAGCAGGGGGAGTGGGAGAGGAAGAAGTAGGCTCATAGTGGAGGAGCCTGATGTGGGGCTCGATCCCAGAACGCCGGGATCACGCCCTGAGCCAAAGGCAGAGTCTTCACGGCTGAGCCACCCAGGCGCCCCTCTTTAATCCCTGTTTTGAAGTCAGACAATATATCAGATGGTTTGTGTCCGGGCTCTGTAGACTCACTGCCTCAGGGTAAAACGTTGTTTTCATAGTTTCCATCAATTCCTGGCTATTGCTTTCGCTTAAAGAGGCATTTCAGTGACTCCCCTTTCTAACAGCTTCTGCTGAAGTAGTTTCTTCTAAGTTTTAGGTCTTTTCTTTCTTTTTTTTTTTTTTTAAAGATTTTATTTATTTATTTGACAGAGATAGAGACAGCCAGCGAGAGAGGGAACACAAGCAGGGGGAGTGGGAGAGGAAGAAGCAGGCTCATAGAGGAGGAGCCTGATGTGGGGCTCGATCCCATAACGCCAGGATCACGCCCTGAGCCGAAGGCAGACGCTTAACCGCTGTGCCACCCAGGTGCCCCAAGTTTTAGGTCTTTTCATCGATTCTTTGCATGGAGCAGGAACAAGAGGAGATTATGACCAGGTAAGGCGTTTCAGCCCTTTCAAAAAAACCTCTTAGTAATTAATTCTATTTCTAGATCTTTCTTCACTTGAGTGCCTTTACATCTTTGCGTTTTATTTTTCTTTTATGTGAGAGCTCACTTCAAGTTATAACCGTTTGATCAATATTTTATTTTGCACATAAATGATTTTCCTTAGTAACTTTTTAACAACTTACAGGTTTCATAAACTGCCTTCTTAAGTAAACTACTTTCTAAGGAAGATTGCAGAAGAAAGTCATTTGTAAAGATTATACGTTGTAAAAGTCCTAATAAAAATTATTGTGTGCAAATATTTTTGCCCACAGAACTCACATTCGGAATAGCGTTTTAACACCAAAAATGGAAACCATTTAAAGGAGATTTTAAGCTTTTTGCAGGACTCAGAGACTGCAGAAATGATTTAGACGATTTGGGGAGGCAGGGTAGGAGAGAAAGCATTCCTTCAGCTTTAAACATGTGGTGTTCATTTTCACCCTCATTTTCTGCTTTGTAGAAAGAGAGCTACAGTTGAAGCCTAGGAGATAATTATTCTAAGATGCTGAGGAATCATTGAGGGGAAGAGGAGGAAAAATTGGAAATTCTCTGGTTGAGTTTCTCATCAACTCATAATGCTGTCATGGGTTTTCAAATCCCCTTTCTAATCTTGAGCAACTTGGACTCCATCACTCCCCAACTCCCTGCCTCAGTTTCCCCACCATATAGGCCAGAGAGTCCTGCACTGATCCATGAACTTGGACAGTCATAGGTCAGGGAAATTGTACCAAATCTGAAAACCACTTTGAATTCTGTTTTAAAAATAGTAAAAGAAAAGATTGATCAAAATATCGTTGGCAAGATGCAGCACCGTACCCATTTATTAAAGGAATCATTCTGTCTCGGACCTTTCTCAAATGGCCAGGGAGAAGGGTAGAGAAGAGGCTCAGCCTCCCTCCACACAAGCAAATGTTAGCTCTTCTAATGCAATCTAAAGTTCAAAGGATAAGCAAGTGGAACACATCTGGGACACAGTGGCAAAGGCTCTGTACACATTTCCAGGAATGAAATTCCCTTAAGCCCTTGAGAGGGCAAAGAGCCTGTGGGCTGTGTCCTTTCTCTCCATCACCATTCTAATCACTGCAGGTGAAAGTTTTAATAGTGTTCCAGGTTAATATTTCCCACACTCTTACTCTTTGGGCCTCTCTGGGACTGGGTGCCAAGGGCTTAGTGTTCCAATCCTGGCTGGGTAGAGTGGATTCTAGACAGAGCTCACTTAGGATGGTGGAGATAGCCCTGATCTAGTAAATTCTACCCCCTCGTCCACCACTGAGATCCTGAGGTCTAGGAGCCTAACTTCCTTCCACCTCCATTTTCTCACTGAGAACCTTAGATGATGCTGTCTGTACTACGGCTGTGAAAAAAGGATGGCAAGAGGATAAAAGACTTTGAGTATCTTAAAGGAAGACTTCATCTATGGCTTATATCCCAGGCCATACAGATCACTATGTTTATATTAGTTTTATATCAAATATAGAAAGGGGCTAATAATGCAATACCTCCTATGAACTTCAGGCTTAATTAACTGTTAAAATCAAGGTGTTGGCAGAACTTTCTGGAGGATCCAGAGGAGAATCTGTTTTCCTGCCTTTTCCAGCTTCTACAAGCAGCTGTGTTTCTCAGCTCAGGGCCCCTTTCTCCATCTTCAAGGTCAGCAAGGATGGCCAAAGTCCTTCTGATGATGCCATCGCTTTAATTCTCTGCCTCCATCGTGTGACTACTCTGAATCCACCCAGAAATCAACTGGTCTCTTTGCGTGTGTGTGTGTGTGTGTGTGTGTGTGTGTGTGTGTATTAAATTTTTTAAGAATTGTGATAAAATATGCATACCATAAAATTTACCACCTTAACTATTTTTAAACGTACAGTTCAGTAGTGTTAAGTATATTTACATTGTTGTGCCTTTTCTGATGTCAAAAAGGAAATTCAAGTCCCCCTAAAATATAACATAGATATTTAAAACAGACTTCTAATAATTCTTGGTTTACAAATAACATCAGTGCTGAAATTACAAATTATTGAGAGGTGAATGGCCACAGTATCCCCACATGTCAAAACCTGTGGGGTGTGCCCAAGAAAACTTATAACCTTAGGGGTGCCTGGGTGGCTCAGTCGTTAAGAGTCTGCCTTCAGCTCAGGGCGTGATCCCAGCGTTCTGGGATCGAGCCCCACATCAGGCTCCTCTGCTGGGAGCCTGCTTCTTCCTCTCCCACTCCCCCTGCTTGTGTTCCCTCTCTCGCTGGCTGTCTCTATCTCTGTCAAATTAATAAATAAAATCTTTAGAAAAGAAAAGAAAGAAAACTTATAACCTTAAATGTATTTATTAGAAAATAAGATTTTAAAAAGTGAACTAGTCGTTCATTGCAAAAGCCTTTGAAAAGTACACGAGAGTAAAAGGGAAATATTATAAAAATAAAAACAATTAATGAAACAGAATATAAATACAGTAGACTTGATCAATATAAACAAAAATGAATTATTTTAAAAGAGCAGCAAAATAAGCAGTTTGGCAGTTCTTACAAAGATAAATGAGAAAATGCAAAAATAATAAACCTTAGAAAAAAGAAAGCAAACAGACCAAAGGTCCAGCAGTGGTGTTCTTTTTTAACTCCACAAAATTATGTAAATTTTATACCATTATGTTTGAAAGTATAGATTAAATGGTTGATATTCCAGAAAAATATAAATCTCCATATTGACTTAAGGAGAAATAAGAGGTAGAAAACTGAATTATTCAGTAACTACAGAAGTAATTGAATAGGTAATCAAAGATCTAGCCTTGAAAGGCTCAGTCCCAGAAAATTTATAGGCAGGTACTATCAAACTTTCAAGAAACAGATAATTCTTTTTTTTTTTTAAGATTTTATTTATTTATTCGACAGAGATAGAGACAGCCAGCGAGAGAGGGAACACAAGCAGGGGGAGTGGGAGAGGAAGAAGCAGGCTCATAGCGGAGGAGCCTGATGTGGGGCTCGATCCCATAACGCCGGGATCACGCCCTGAGCCGAAGGCAGACGTTTAACCGCTGTGCCACCCAGGCGCCCCAAGAAACGGATAATTCTTATATATATTATTCCAGGAATAGAAAAAGATGGAAAGCATCCCAACTTGTTATGTGGTCATAGATGGAATATATCCATGATAGAACCATAAATATATATATGTATATATAACCTTAAATACAAATAAATATCCTAACTAATGTATTATAAAATGATGACCTGTGAGTATGTAATCTCACAAACCCACACCATAGCCAAGTGTCATTTAATCCCATGAATTTAAGGATATCGCAATGCAGAAAATCTTTTTCAAGTAATTTTCTATATTAACAAATAGGGAAATCAACACCAATATATACTTTAAAAATCTGCTCAAATTCAATTCCTATTTCTGAGTAACATTACAAACCTTAAACTAACATAGGAAAGGAAGAAAACACTCTTAACCTGATAAATGATCTCTGCCATAAATTCAAAGCAAGCAGTAGCACTTCCGGGTGGGGGAGGGGGAGGGGGAGGGAACATTAGGAATATTCTAGCTGATACCAGGATGGGTGTCTGCATCAGCTCCGCTCTTCTACATTGCACTGGAGCTTTGAGCCTGAAGACAAAGAAATAAGTCATAAATATTGGGGGAAAGTAAGGTAACCGCCTTTATTTGTCACAAATTACTGTTTAATTCAAATGTTCAAGGAAATTAAAACTACTAGGGTTGATAAGGAAGTTCAGAAATTTGACCAGATTTGGGGGGCGCCTGGGTGGCACAGCGGTTAAGCGTCTGCCTTCGGCTCAGGGCGTGATTCTGGCGTTACAGGATCGAGCCCCACATCAGGCTCCTCTGCTAGGAGCCTGCTTCTTCCTCTCCCACTCCCCCCTGCTTGTGTTCCCTCTCTCGCTGGCTGTCTCTCTCTCTGTCAAATAAATAAATAAAATCTTTAAAAAAAAAAAAATTTGACCAGATTTGAAATCAGCATTTAAAATCATACTACTGCCAGGGGCCGTCTGGGTGGCTCAGGCGGTTAAGCATCCAGCTCTTGATTTTGGCTCAGGTCATGATATCAGGGTCCTGGGGTCTAGCTCAGCATAGGGCTCCACACTCAGCATAGGGCTCCACGCTCAGCGGGGAGTCCACTTCTCTCCTTCTCCCTATCTCCCTCCCCTTGCTCATGCACGATCCCTCTCTCTCTCTAAAATAAATTAATTTAAAACAAACAAAAAGTATGACTGCCAAAGAGCTTTGTGAATTCCTTTGGTGGGATTGACTGTATATACACACACTTTTAATTTTTTTAATTCTTAGTTTTTTGGCTTCTTTTTTTTAATTGAGATATAATTGACATATAACACTGTATTAGTTTTAGGTGCACAACATAATGATTTGGTATATGCATATATTGCAAAATGATCAACACAATAAGTTAATCTCCATCACCACACATATTATAAATTTTTTTTCTTGTGAGGAGAACTTTTGAGATCTACTCTCTTAGCAGCTTCCAAACATACTATATAGTTGTATGTATAGTCACCATGCTGTACATTACATCTCAACAACGTATGTGTCTTAAAACTGGAAGTTTGTACCTTTTGCCCACCCCTGCCCCACCCCACCTCTGACAACCACCAATCCATTCTGTTTCTATGAGTTCATTTTTTAAAAATGATTTTTAGAATTTCTTCTTTATTGAAATAAAGTTAACACACAATGTTACATTAGTTTCAGGTGTACAGTGTAGTGATTTGACAACTCTATACTTTACGCTATGCTCACAAGTGTAGCTACCCTCTGTCACCCTACAGCACTCTTACGGTATCACTGACTGTATTCCCTGTGCTCTACTTTCACCCCCATGATGTCTTCATTCCATAACTGGAAACCTATACCTCCCACTCCCCTTCACCTATTTTGCCTATCCCTACACCCCATTCCCCTCTGGCAACTATCAATTTGTTTTCTGTATCTATGGGTCTGTTTCTGCTTTTTATACACATACTTTTTAAAAAGTCACACAGTGCCAAGGGCTTTTTTTTTTTTAAAGATTTTATTTATTTGAGAGAGAGAGAGAGAGAGAGCACATAAGTGGGGGGAAGTACAGAGGGAGAAGCAGACTCCCCACTCAGCAGGGAACCTGACACGGGGCTCGATCCCAGGACCCTGAGATCATGACCTGAGCCGAAGTCAGAGGCTTCACCGACTGAGCCACCCAGATGCCCCACCAAGGGTTTTTATAACAAAACACCACTGTCTTTCACTATCCCAAACCATCCCCCTCCCACACCGTGCCCTGGCCACCAGTTTCGCTTCCCTTCATGAAGGCAACCAGCATTACTGGTGTCTTGGATCTCCTTCTAGAAGTATTCTAGCTGTGTACAAACACAAACACACCTTTACATAAAGTTTGCATAATACTCTGGATCTTGCTTATGTCACTTCACCATATACCTTGGAGATTTTTTTCAGTGTCAGTATATATGGCACCAACTCATTCTTTTGGTGGCTGAATATTATTCCATTTTTGGAATACTACTGATTTAATGCTATTGTCCTTTAGGTCATTTTCAACCTTTTGCTGTTTTAAACAACATTGTCATAAATATCCTCGAGTGCATGCAAATACACAGTATTAATTATTTTAGGGGGAATGCCTGGGACATAAGGTATGTGCATTTTTAAGTTAATAGGTATTTCCCCTTCTTCCCAACATAATAACATGTTAAATCTGTTTTCAGTATAATGAATATATAAATACTGTTCACTGCTGAGCCAACTGATGTGCCATAATTACAATTATTTTCTTGTGTAAATTTTTGTTTTACCTGGAGTTAAAAATATACTCATTTTTTCATTTGCTTAATATTCTTTGAATAGATAGTTAAGCTTTCCTGTATAATCACAGAGAAATGTAAAATGCCACTGCACAGAATTTTCTTCATAGTCAAACTTGTCAGGAAGTGGATCCAATCTAATTTTTATTTCTTGGAAATATTCCTCCTGGAGCCTCTACTTCCTGCTCCAGTCTGGACTCTGGTTTAACTTCTCCAGAAAAGAAATCTCTTATCTCTTGCTGAAGTGGGTGAGACTACCTGCCCTGGATTTGAGGTGGAGGTAGGGACATGTGTACTGCTAGCAAGCCTTTTCCTGTTTTACCCCTTTGCACCCCTTCCTTCCAAACAATCTGATGCTTTCCCAAGCTTTGCGAAGTCGTTCATCATTCTTCACCCCTTTTCTACCTTCACATAGTGTGAGTTGGGGTTACACATGACAAGGTGGAGTTTGTGCTTCTGTTTGTTGTTTTCATTATTGTTTGGGAGTGATTTTTAAGAGGAGAAAGGGGGTATATTATTCAGGGTCCCAAGAGGAAGCACATAGCATATTGGGCTTGGGATCATTTGAGGAATGTTCAATAAATGGACTATTTGCAAAGGTATGAGCTGGTTGGAGGGGATCCCGAGGGCATAGCAGATTGCCAGAGGCTGGAGCGCAGCTGTTACTCAACCCATGCCCCAGCCTGAGGGGGAAAAAACGGGAAGAGGTAACTGGAATCCAAAAGAGAGAATTAAGTGGAAAAAGCCATCCTGAGAGAGTAGCAGTGGCCTTTGGTTGAGGTGACCCTGTAAGGAGGCCACCAAAGGACCTCATCATCTTTCCTCCCTCTCATCTCCTGGGGGTAGAGGGAAGGTCCCCCATGGGTGGCCCTCAACCTGGACTCAGAGGGCAAGGGAGACCATGGATGGCTCCCTCCACACTTACCAAGCCCCTGGGGGCAGAAAGCAGTGTAGAAACAGGAGGAGGGTAGGTCTGGAAGGACAGACAGCAGATATCTGACACAGGCAGAAATGTCTTCTGCAACTATTTAAAAACTGTAAGTTTGGTCTCCTGGCTTTAAATGTTATCTCTATATTTGTCACCTAAATTGATGTTATTAAGGCCTAAATTTATATCTCAAGCCAGAATTCTTTAAAATCTAGACTTGTAGCTCCAACTGCCTACTTAACAGCTTCATTTGTGTGTCTAACTGACATCTCAAGCATAACACATTCAAAACAGAATTCCTGATTTCTACTGCCAAACGTGTGCCTCCCCAGCCTTTCCAGAATTAGCGAAGCACTGGCAGCCACCCAGTTGTTCAAGTCGAAAACCTGAGAGCCAGCATTTACTTTTCCTCTTTCTCTCACTCTTTACTTGCAGTGCTGCTAATTCTACTCTCAAAATGTATCTTGACTCCTGCCACGATTCTCAATCCCTGTTGCCATCACCCGAACCTGAGCCCCCATCATCTCTTGCCCCAGTTAGTAATTTGAAATCACTTCCAATAATCAATCAGTCCATCAGCTTCTAACTGGTTTCTGTTTCAACTCTTGTTGTCCTGCAATTTGCTCTTCTCAGAGCAGCCAGAGCAATCTTAACTAGAACCTAGCCAGATGATACTCCCATGCTGAAAATGCTTTCATCCCTATGCTGAATGGAAATGCTCTCCAATAATTCAAGAGTAAATTCTTGAATAAAATTCTTGATACCAAGAATAAAATTTTAACTGCTCATCATGTTTCAAGTTCCCACAGTCTGTGGTCTGCCTCCCCAACTTCTTACATGAATTCAAATGCAGCCTTTCGTTTTGTGCTATTTTTTTATCCACCCATGGGAATAGCCCTCAAACAATGACTACTGGAAATTATGTATGAATACTGGAAAATTGCAGAGTATACCACCCCAAAATAGGACTGTAGGAGTTTAGGATATGGCACCCCAAAATATGCCATTTTAATATATTATTTTGAGCTGCAAACACTTGAGAAACAGCAAATGCAAGGAGAGATTTATCTGACCTCCCTTTATCTGCCTAAAGACACAGCCTCCAAAAGGAACTCAATTGTCATACATCTCCTCCCTAGGAGTTTCATCAACCAAGGAAGATTGACTCTTATCACAGGAGAGGAGACCAGAAGTCAACTCCACACCAGACATATTTTGTCATGAACTAACATACCTTCCATATATTCTTCTAATGATCCATTCATCTTCCTTAAAAATCATTGGCCCTCCCCTGACCCTATTACCAGCATATTTAAGCCTGAATTCTAAGCCATTTCAGAGAGTTACACATTTTTCCCTGAATATCTCTCATGCATGTATGAGGCAGACATCTTAATGAACTTCTGTTTGTTTTTCTCTTGTTAATCTGTCTTTTATTACAGAGGTCTTAGCTTAGAGCTCAGAATGGTACAGGGAAAATTATTTTTCTTCTTCAATACCCAGCTCCTTCCACCCTTGGCTTGGATGATGCACCTGTGTGTTCTGTAACATTTACCAGAGCTGCTTATGGGATTAAGCTGCAGTCACTCAAGTGGAAGTTAGCTTGATAATGCATGCCCTATTGGCTGCCTTCCCATCCCTGTCTCACTTCCCCACTCCCTTATGGAGCTTCTTTCCTGCCCCTCCAGATGAAACTACTTGTACTTGAATACTTGTCTTAAGCACTGCTTCTGGCAAAATTCAAAACTAAAGAATACTGAATTGAGGTGTATTATTTCCCACTCTCCTAAACTGCACACCTGTACTCCCAACCCTCCTCCCATGGTATGATTCCTAAGATTGAACAGAAAATAGGTCTAGCTGTCAAGTCTAGACAGTGGGGGTGAGGTAGGGAAGCAGACCACTGGATTCTCTAGAACATTTCTATTAAATATAAATACAATATACAACATACAATTAATAAAAATAGGGGCACCTGGGTGGCTCAATCAGTTAAGCATCTGACTCTGATTTTGGCTCAGGTCATGATTTCAGGGCCATGAGATTGAGCCCTGTGTTGGGCTCCACTCTGAGTGTGGAGACTGCTTAAGATTCTCTCTCTCCCTCTGCCCCCCCTTCACTCTCTCTCTCTCAAAAAAAATTAATAATATATATTTAATATATTTTATTTACATACTTATAATGCTTTTATATATACAAAAAATATTATATGGGAAGAGATACGCAAGTCAAAGTAGAGTAATTCCGAGTTCCATTCATCGTTTGAAGGCCAAGTTCTAAAAGATACAGTTATGATTCTTACTTCAATCCATGTAATTCCCTCATTAAGTGTGTATTTGAAGGAACTGTCTTTGCTGCTGGGCAGGTTACATTCAGTTATTCCCCAGTTCTGTAATTAGTCAACCAACACATTTTTTCATTGATCTTTGAATTTTCAATTTTAATTTATCAGCAGTTATATGGTGTAAGTTAAAACCTTGTTTTATTTGGGTTTAAAACATTTTAATCCATGACATGTTCACTAATACTGGCTAATGAATTTATGCTTCCATATTTAATACATAATGGTCTGGACTTGGATGGTGTTAAGAAAAAGAAAAAAAAAAAGCAAACAAAATACTGAAAGTTCCAACATCCCTTGGAGAATTATTGCTTAA
The DNA here is from genome assembly GCF_024610735.1 of Ursus americanus. Classification (NCBI taxonomy): domain Eukaryota; kingdom Metazoa; phylum Chordata; class Mammalia; order Carnivora; family Ursidae; genus Ursus; species Ursus americanus. The sequence continues at coordinate 19,466,721 of NC_142129.1, read as the reverse complement.
TGGATACAAATTTCTGTCTGAGGTGATGAAAAAGTCCTGAAAATACTGGTGATGTTTGCACAACATCGTGAATTTACTTAATGCCACTTCATTGTAAATTTTTAAAAATGGTTAAAGTGGTACATTTTATGTTATGTCTGTGTCTGCAGTAAAAAAAAAAAACCTACAAATTTTAAATTGCAAAATCCTTATTTTTTATCAGAAAAAAAATTGGAGATTCCTTAAAATGTTTAAATTACACCCAAAAGTCTATAACATCATCTAGAGTAGAGATTTGAATATAGTTCTCTCACCTCCAAGCCCAACCTCTATTCCCAGGAGCTCAGCCCATTCTGTGGTGCGCAGCAGACCTTAAAGAAGTACTTAGAGAATTGAATTTTGAATAGTTAAGTTGAGAATGAAACAAACCTACATTCATTATCTAGAATGAACAGAGATGGAAAGAGATCTCTTCTCATAGGACAGATTCAATTCTCATCACTAATATCATTATCTTGCTCACTCTTGATCAAGAGCCTTTTAGTATCCAGAAGACCATCCCCATTGTCTCTTGTTCCTCTACCATGCCTCTCTGCTTGTTTATTTAACCATTGCTTCAAATTCTTGCTTTCTCAGTTTTAAGTGACTATTGTTTCAGTCTCAGATTAGGGCATTGATATGAGCTCAAAGTCAAATCAAAGTCAAAATTCAGATGCAGTCTATCAGCCCCTTAGGGAGTCGAAGCCTTGGATGCAAACCACATCATACTTGGTAAGCATTTGTCTCGTCTTTCCATGTCCTAGACATTTGTAATGAGCATGCAATGATCTGCAGACCACTGTGCTCTCCTTCCAAACCAGTGAGAGACCAGCCACTCACTTGATCCCATCTCCTGTCACCTCAATCTTGGTTTGCCACCTCCATCTTGATTCTTTAACCCTCATGTGGTCCTAAATAAGTTCCAACTAATTCTCCCTGCCACATGCTCCTACCTATGGGTTACCTGCTCCTTCCCCCATTGCCTTGCCAAATTAAGCACGGTACGTACTTTAACCTAGAATATTCTGGCAAGTGTTTAACAACTGACTCTCCAACCAACCAAACAAAATAACCCACAAACAATAACAAAAACCACTTGATTTGTAGCATTTGTTGATTACTGTGGTACAAATACTTCTACCATGGTCAACGTCAAATGATCATTGTTCCAGCATTGGTTTGTGTAACTGATAAAATATGGTAAAAGTGATGGTAAGTTACTCCCAAGGTCAGGCTATAAAAGACATTGCAGCTTTGCTATCTCTCTTTCTTTTTTTCCTCATCATTCACTTAGGGACAAGCTGCCATGCTGTGAGCAGCCTGATAGAGACGCCCATGCAGCAAGGAACTTGGGCCTCCAGCCAACAGCCATGTTGCTTAACATTTGTTTGGAAGCAAAGCCTCCGCCTCAGTCAAGCCTTGAGACGTCTTGACTGCAATCTCGTGAGAAACCCTGAGAGCTACCCAGCTAGGCTACTCTCAGATTCTTGATTTAGAACTTTGGTGAGCTAAGGCATGTTGTTATTTTGAGCTGCTCGATTTTGGGGTAATTTGTTACGCAGCAATAGGTAACTAATACGCCACCGTACAGATAAAAGAGACGTAAATAACCTCAAGAGCAGATAGTAAAATAATAGTAGTAAAATAATTAGGAAATGAAAAGTTTCAAATAATTACTCCCTCGGTTTTTAAAAAAATGTATACGATTGGAAATGTATCAAAGTAAATTTTTAATAATATCGGTGTTTAACGTATGACTTGAGAAATTCCTAAAATGTTAACAGTCCCCTCTCATGAGCCTGTATGAGCCAGTTCCAGAAGCCCACTGACTTTCATCTGGTTGTTGCCAAACTTCCGTGGTTGTGTATACCTATCAGGAGCAATTCTTTGAGTTTACAATCGCAAAATAGCAGGCACTACTCTAATATGTTATAAAATCAAGGAAAATAAACAGGTTTTTTAATCTTTTTTTAAGGTCTTATTTATTTATTTGTCATAGAGAGAGAGAGCACAAGCATGGGGAGCAGCAGGCAGAGGGAGAAGCAGGCTCCACACTGAGCAAGGAGCCCAATGTAGGACTTGGTCCCTGAACCCTGGGATCATGACCTGAGCTGAAGGCAGAATGCTTCAACCGACTGAGCCATCCAGGCGTCCCAAAATACACAGTATTTTAAAATAGATTTTGTTCCATTTATTTGATATAAAACTTTCTTTCTTTTTTTAAAAATATTTTATTTATTTATTTGACAGAGATAGAGACAGCCAGCGAGAGAGGGAACACAGGCAGGGGGAGTGGGAGAGGAAGAAGCAGGCTCATGGCGGAGGAGCCTGATGTGGGGCTTGATCCCACAACGCCGGGATCATGCCCTGAGCCGAAGGCAGACGCTTAACCGCTGTGCCACCCAGGCGCCCCTGATATAAAACTTCCTATTTTCAATGGAAACAAACTTACCAAACAAGAGAAATACATCGGCCTTGTTAGATCATCGCTGTTTTTACCCACAAGGTGGCTGACATAGAGGCCATGCCAGGAGAAGGCACTATGTCAGCTTTGCCAATTTCTTGTTGTTCCTTTGCTCTGACATTATTAAAATTCAATTCAATTCATGGTCTCTCTGTAGGAATATTTTAAAACTACTTCTTCCTTTAGTGGATTAAACCCACACAAGAAAATCTGTAAGATCATGTAACTGTATGCATGCAAATTACACCATTTCACAATTCCATCAGATACAGTGAATGAGAATGGGGGTCACCATCAATCTCAACTCACTGTAGAACCCCCCACTCTTGCCAGTTCACTTGGCAGAACACTGGTGAAGGATGCCCGAATGGACCAAGTGAGGATGGCAGGGTCAATCCATAGAATAAGTATTAAAAGTTTAGACCCTTTCCTTTTTAAAAAGAGAAATAAATAGATGTTTTGTTATTTTCCCTCATACACCAATGGACCATTTTACCCAATCCCTGGAATATCACATCTCCCCTGCCTTCCCCCCTTAGAGACCTATGCTCTAGTCCTTTGCTAGCCACAAAGGCTGACAAATGTGTTAAATAGCCCTGCAAGGCCTCCAAGAAGGGCTCCTGAGAGGCACATCCCCTTTCATAAGAGGAAGGGGACCCCTGTAACTTGGATTTACGACACTACATTAACTGCCAGGGATATAAGAATATAAACGGCTAGAAAACACTTAGCTGTCTCTGAGGAGCTGAAAAGATGAGACCACAAGAAGAATGTTTTAGAAACAACAAAACCAAAAAATCGCAACTGAGGCCCAACAGGGGTGATGGATGGGACATCAGGGTTATCATGTCTGTTGAGAGCAGAAGTCAGAGAAAGCCAGAGAGATAAAGAGAGAAACTGTAAGAAATGATTTGCGAGCACCTTTTGAGTCTCTAAAGTTTCCTTTTTCTGGGAAGATTTAATAGAAGAATAAAGCAGTCACCCATCCTCCTGCATAACATCTATAAATGTGCTATTCCCCCCAAAAAGTCTTAAGAGATGATCATTCAAATGCATATTTTTCTGCATATTATAAAGTAATTTGTCACTTCTTTTGTGTTTTGATAGATGTTTCCTGGTGTTTAGCTCCAGAACGTTTCCTTTGAGGCATCTGAAGCATTGACATTTCTTAGAGACTCCAGTGTGGCTTTAAAGAATTTGCTTCTGGGGGCGCCTGGGTGGTTCAGTCGGTTAAGCGTCTGCCTTCGGCTCAGGTCATGATCCCGGGGTCCTGGGATAGAGTCCCGTGTTGGGCTCCCTGCTCAGCGGGAAGCCTGCTTCTCCCTCTCCCACCTGCTCATTCTCTCTCTCTCTTAAATAAATAAATAAAATCTTAAAAAAAAAAATGAAGAGTCTGCTTCTCTGACCATCACCGGCTCTCCAATGGAGGGGCTTAACCCAGGGCAACTGGAGGGTGCGGGTGATTTACGATGGAGGTGGCACTCGGCCTGCTTCAGGTAAGCTTCTTTATCCCTGTTCGTAACGCCTCTGACTAGTTGCTGGGATTAGGTGCAGGTGGAGAGACTATATTGACAACATTTCTTTTAAAAGAGATCGAAGCCTGTTTTTAGCTGTGGTTTTCCAGGAGGAAAAAACACATACTGAAATATCTCCCATAACTCTCTATAAATAAAGATAAATAACATAACTTTCCTAGCCCTCGCATTTTCTAAAGTACTCGCACACCCTTTTCTCTTACTTGCGGTCTTGGGTTCGGATTATTTGTATTTATGGTTGAAAAACCTGAGGTCAAGAGACTCAGCCCATTTACACAAAGCTTATTTCTAAGGTAAATATACATAGACACAGCTGGTCCCACGTTCTGTGAGATAGCACAAAGGGGAAAGTAAAACATTATTTTTTCTTCTCCTTTGCTTCATGTTTTCCTGCCTCCCTCCCCACGCCCGGTCCAGCTTGAGGTAAGCTGACAGCCCTCATTTACTTTCTACTTGTTTTGAGAAGACTCTTGAACAGAATTAAACCTCAGGGGCAGGATAAGAAAACAGGCAGGAAGGGACAGGTTCATCGGAGACATAAACCACGAGGGTGATTGCCGATATAAGGGACAGAAGAAGTTAATTAGAAATCTGTTTGCCCATAAAGCAGAAAAGACAGAGGCAGGATGGCAGGATCAGGAAAGACAGGAATCAAGAAAACTCCATATTTTTTTAGGCCATGATTTCACCTTTTCACAGCATCTTGGGGCAAAATGAACAGAGCGCCTGTTTCACCATGTAAGACCGAGCAAACTGGAGGAACACCAGGTCTTCCCTGAGCCTCAGTGTCTTTCTCCCGAACACACGCATACCCCTAACGTAGGAGTGCCAGATAAAACACAGGGTTTTCGGTTACATTTGATGTCAGATGAAATAATTTTTTTTAGTCTAAGTATATTCCAAGGGTGCTTGGGTGGCTTAGTTGGTTCTGCCTTTGGCTCAGGTCATGATCTCAGGGTCCTGAGATCGAGCCCCACGTAGGGTTCCCTGCTTAGCGGGGACCCTGCTTCTCCTTCTCTCTCTCTCCCTCTGCCCCTCACCCCTGCTCGTGGTCTTTCTCTCTCTGTCTCAGGTAAATACCTTTTTAAAATCTTTAAAAAAAAATAAGTATATGCCAAACAATGTATGGCATATACTTAGACTTAAAAAACGTGTTCTTTATCTGTGATTCAAATTTAATTGGATGCCCTGTGTTTTTATTTGTTAAATCTGGCAACCCTAATCTAATTAAACTCAGATTACCCAGATTACTATTAAGCAGTGTTTCCTCATTTCCCCGCCCCCAGGCCCTGGCAACCACCAATCTGCATTCTGTCTCTGTGGATTTGTCTGTTCTGGACATTTTATGTACATGGAATCCTACAATCTGCAACCTTGTGTCTGTCTGGCTTCTTTCCCTCAGCGTGTTCAGGAGAATCGTCCACACGGTAGCGTGGATCAGTACTTTATTCCTTTTTATGGATGAATGATATTTTCCCAGAGTTTTAAAATTCAGTTTATAAATCTTATTCTATTTTACAGAATTAGCAAATTTTGAACAATAAATTTTAAACTGACTGATTAATATTTAGCCATTTACATAGTTAATTAAAATTCCTTTAAAATTTCTGCTAGCGCATACACTTAATATATTCAATTTTCTTTAATACTTTAATGAGCTTTTTAATTGAAATATAGCTCACATATAGAAAAGTACACAACTCCTAAGTACGCAGCTGCATGAATTTCCACAGAATGAGCACCGCTAGGTAGCTATCACCCGGATGAAGAAATAGAACATCACTAGCATTGCAGAAGGTCCCTCCTGCCCCTTTGCATTTTCCTGTGAAAGAGTTGTCTTTAAGTCTTGAATCTGTATGATTTCCTGCGGAAGAGAGGCTGATTTGTCAAACGTTCTACCGATTATTTGCCAGTCTCTTGTGTGCTTTAACAATAATGGCTGCATGGTGCAAAGGACAAGATTCAGAAAGAAGCTCAGTGTTTGCCTTGTGGCTTCTAACATTCCTGGCACCCCCCACCTGAGGCCCCCCCACCCTCACCCCACACACGCCAGGGGACGGGTCCTTCCCTTTATGCTGAGTATACAGCACACATTGTCCTGTAGTGTAAAAGGAGGAAGTGCAAGAGAATGACAGTGTATATCAATTATAGCTGGGTTTATGCTGAAGATCCACAGTTAGTTACTGTATATAAATTTCCCACTGGCAGATGGGCAATTAACCCTTCCGTTATGAAAACCCTTTAGGGATTGCCAGGGATAGACAGAGGAAGTCATTGGGCTTTAGTGGCATTTGCTGTCAAGGGTTCCCACGCCCAGATTGGGTAAAGAGCCCCCCCTTAGAAAAGATGCGTTGAGATGAAGTATTTCTAGCTAGAATGAACTTTTGCGGTGGCTCGATGAGCAGAAGACTGAGAGCTAAGATAAATGGGGAAGTCGTCAAGAGGTCAGGTGGGAACAGCAGTCTGGGGCCGTTTAGTACAGGGCTCTAACAGCTAGGGGAGGAATCTGTTGTTAGGGGATCAGGAATTCTTGCAGGCTTTTGAAGGGAGAGCTGATCAGTTGCTAGTCATTCTCCGCCCCTTCGTCATTATTTTTATTTTCAAGAGTTTCTAATGTGAAGCCTAGGACTGAAGAGTGATTTTTTACCCCTGTGGCTTGTCATGGGTGATCAATCTGTTCGGGAAGGTTCCTTTGCAGGCCTCCAACATCATCACACCCACTCCTCCTACTGGAAGAGTTCAGGACACATCACCCCAAAATAAGCCACTTTGGCATAGCGATTATTTTCAGCTGAAGGTACTTGAGAAACAGGAGATACAGGAAGGGCTCTCTGACCTCCCTTCTTTCCACCTAAAAACATGTCCCATGAGAAGGGTACCCTCCTTGTACCAGGAATTGCTTTTCTACCCAGAAAGTGGAGCTCCCTGATACATTTTGCAACAGAATACTGGGAGGGTTTGTTAGAGTGAAAGTGGTTTAAGATCTAAGGCAAAATCACAAACGTTATTATCTGAGTGCATGTTGCCCTTCCAAAGCCCCTGCCTGCAGCCTTACGGCACAGAGCAAAGCCCTCTGGGAATGAGCACTTACGACAAAAAATGGTTTATTATCATAATGGAGTATTCAATTACTTACTCTGATGAGAAGTAGAGGCGTTTCTAAATTCATTGTAGTAATTTAGCGTTTTGGGGAAAATAATTAAAAATGTAGGCCACCTATGGGTGCTACGTAATGTGGATGATCTAGTGTGGTTATAATGGGAATATAATACATTTTATTTATACAGTGTCTAGCTACAAAGAGTATATTAGGTATTTTGCAGTGGGGCTCAGAAGCCTAAAGCAAACAAGATTAAAATCAGCAATAAACCAGATCAGGAGAAGCCAGCGAAACTCAGCAATAAATTTGATGCAAAACCAATGCGATATGCCGAAGGCCTTTTAGAATTTGCTGCAGGCTGATGCTTATGTTTTTTTTTTTTTTTTTATTTTAGTGATAGAGAAGGATAGAGAAGGTGGAGTTGATGGCTGTGAAGGAGAGTTCAGCCCGGGAGCACTTCCTATTGTAGGAAGAACAATTCTGATTTTCCGGGGAGCGGAGAATGTTCATGGCCTGCAGATTTTTTTGAAAACTGTGTGTGTGAGCATGCGTGCATGTGTGCGTGTGAGGCTGTGAGCACGTGTGTTGGGGGGATTTACTTCCCACAGTCACTCATTCCTGTGTGACTCATAATCCTTATTCAGCAAACCCTTCCTTCCTGCATAATCTCACATCACCTCCTGAGTTTCCTGATACCGTGCGCCCCCAACCCTCAATTTTATTTCTCCCACTCCCATTCTCAGCTTCTCATCTCTAAGACCTCTACTCTTGGCAGCCCCCCCCCCCACGTTAGTGTAAAATACCAGACAGAAATAAGACTATGAAAATCGGATTTTGCAGAGGGCCACTTAGCTCCTGCCTATTCAGGATAGGGGCATCCAGACTTAATGGTATGGGGTTTGTTGGGTCCGGGTATCTAAATATAATAATACTTAGACAAATTCCTTGTCTCAGAACTTTATGAAACTGGCAGAAAATATTTGTTGAGAAAGGCCAAGCACACTCTGTAAGGAAAATAGCTTATTTTTCTCTAGGCACCTATGTTAAGCAACCTCTAAAGTGAATCTTCTAACACCCTGGCAAAACCCCTTAACCAAGGTGTTGAAGAGAATGGTTCTGGTCTGGTTTGCGCCCTCTTCTCTGTGTTCCAGGTTGTTTTTGCTGCAAATGCAAATGCACTTGCCTGTCAAAGCATCACCTCTAAGGACTGATCCTTATTACACATTTTTTATGGAAGGCTTGCCTCTCTGCCATGTATTGTATGAATTACTTGCTTGTTGCCTGACTGCCTCATTAACAAAAACGGCTGCGTGGTACTCTAGTCTCTCTCATTCCACTCGGAGGGCACCGCACACTTGGGTCCCTTTGGTCTCTGCTTTTACTTTGGCACATGCCTTTTTCCCTGTCTGGTGGTGATGGATCACAGAGCTGACTCATCCCCAGTCGATAGGAAGTTTTACTTCCTGTTCGGGAGCTAAAGATCCTGCTCTGAGCTAACCTGTAGGTACTTTCTAGATAACACCATTCAACATCCTCCTGATGCCATTGACTGAAGGTGTTATTCTTGAAACACTTTGTTTCTAAAACCATGTAGTAACGTCAGATTGCAGGCATGAACCACGTTTGTGTTAGTTCCCAAACTGCTGGTGTGTTACTTCAAGGTCAGCAGTATTTTCACGTTTTCTTTATGTTCTCTCCATGTCTGGTTCATTGCTATGTATGTATTAAATACTCAACAAATATGCTTTTTCCATGTACACGTTTTATACTTTTTCTTTTATCCCTCAACATCGTCTTTTTTAAATGTTCAAACTTACAGAGAAATTGAAAGAAAAACCATATTCTTAGGTTTACCAATTGCAAACATCTGGCCACATTTGCTTTATCTGTTTACACACGTAGAATATTTTTTCTAAAGCATTTGGAAAAACAGTAAAGAAACCATGATTTTTCATCCATAAATATTTCAACACACGTTTCCTAAAAACAAGAACATTTTCCTATGTAAACACAACACTATCAAGACACCTAAGAAAAAGGATTAATATACAGTCTATATTTAAAATTCAAGAATTGTCTCAAAAACGTCTGCTATAATTGGTTACTGCTTTTTCAAAATCTTGGATCCCATTAAGGTTCATGGATTGCATTTTGTTCTTACATCCAAAAAGTCCCTTTGATTGAATGCAGAAATTGAAAATCATTCGTCTGTCTCATGGTTCTTCTTGGTAGAATCTGGAATAATCATCTCTACCTAGAAAGATTAGGGAGGAACTGGGGATAACATATTTAGAAACTCTAGAACATTGAATATATATATATATATATATATATATATATATATATATATATATATATATATATGTAATGGCATTTGTCATTGGGAAGTTCAGGATATTGTTACTGGGATTAGAACTGGGCTGGTATTCTGCTGATATGCACCAGCATGCACAATGATGGTAATACCGAAATGCTGTTTATTGTTGGTAAATAGCTATTGCCCGAAGCCCCCATGATGTGCTCCCTTCCTCACACCTCTCACACGGCACCACCTAAAGTCTTAATTCCTGGCATGCAAATGATCTCCAGGTTCCAAGGTTGAGACGTGGGTTTTACTTGGTCAGTCTCTGTGTCATATTATTCTTAACTTCTAAAATATCACTCCTGGATCAGAAGAATGGAAACCTTGAATAGACACATTCCAGATCACTCTGTGTCTATTTCAGTTTTCCCATCTGTTAACTGAGATTATCGTTAAACATTATTTTAGAACTTCTACTATTTTGTTAAGTCCACTCATAGGTTTAGGATTTAGCATTCTTACTATTTAAGGTGGTAAGTCCGTTTGCTACCTTTTCCCATATATCTGCATTTTGCTTTTTATTATACTCACACTTATGTATAATATATAAAAATCTTATTTATGTTTCCCCAAAGAAGAACGCATTTTCTACATGATCACTCCAGCCAAAGAACCCAGCATTCAGTGCTCAGGTGAAAACCATATTTATTAATTTACAAATGTTGGCACTGAATAGGTAGCAGGTGGTAATGACTGTTTCTTAAGAATTGTGTGCATAGCTGAGCATTTATTTACTTAATATTTTTGAAATTAAGTGTGAAAATTTCACAAACCTGTAAAGTTAAACAAATGTCATCTATTTTGCGTTTACTTAGTGCACACAAGTGTTTATCAAAGTGGTGCTTCTGAGCAATTATTTACATAACCGAAGAATTTGATGAGGTTTTGAGCAATCATTTAATTAAACTTTTACAAGTTTAAGAATGTATAAAGGTGAACGAACTGTGTGCGGGAACCCTAAAAAACCTGTATCAGAATTGCCAGTGAAATCTTAGGAGAAAATTTTGGAGGCTAAAATGGAACATGGACACAAAATTCTGGAAAACGACTGGAAATGGGAAGAGCAAAATGCCATTGAATTTTTCAAATCGATGGTAGTAGTCAAGTGACTGTCATTGCCTTAGCAAGACACCAGTGTGAGCATGGTGTAGCGTAAGATATGGGTGACAAACGTAAACCACAGGAACTAAAAGCCAGAATCTCGAAACTATTAAATTCTTCCAGAACTATGTATGTCAGATAAAGCTTGGAATAATGTATTTAAATTATTATTGTTTGAACAGATAACACATTCATATGGGTTAAAAATTTTAAAATACACCCCTATGGTCTGGCTGCCCAGTTCCTTCTGAAGAGGCAACCTGGATGATTATACATATATTTTAAAGATTTATTTATTTATTTTGAGAGAGGGAGAGAGAGAGATTGAGGAGGGGGGGTGCAGGGAGGAGGAGGGCCAGAGGGAGAGGGAGAGGGAGAGAGAAACCCAAGCAGACTCTATGGTGAGCCCAGAGTTGGACGAAGGGCTCTATTTCTCAACCCTGAGACCATGACCTGAGCTGAAACCGTGAGTTGGAAGACACTTAACTGACTGTGCCACCCATGTGCCCCAACCCAGATGATTATGTCATCAGCTTCTGTATTCTTACAAGGGAATATAATGCATATGTAAGTGTAATATACTTAGAGTACATATAAATTCAGTCTATATGGTCGATTCAGAAAAGTGAACAGTAGGTTTGACAATACATTGCTGTCACTTTCAGAAAAGTTAGTAAAAAGAATCTAAAAAATGAAATAGAAATGAGGTATAAAATAAAGTTGATTATTTATGTAACCACCACCTTATCAAGAAAGAGAATACTACTGGTCCCTCTCCCCTCCAGTTGCTACCCTGTGCCTCTTACCTAGAAGGTAACCACAATTTTGACTTATAACAGTAGAGTTTATTATGCTTGTTTTTGAACTTTGCATAGGGGAGACTACACAGTGGGCATGATTTTGTGTCTGTCTTTGCTTATTCCATTTTATGTTTCTGAGATTCATTCATGTTGTTGTGTGTAGCTGAAATTGGCTTCTTTTCCCCTGCTCTAGGGTATTCTGTTGCATGACTCTGATACTGTTTCTACATTCCACTGTTGGGCGTTTTCTTGTACTGCCCAATTTGGGGATATTATGACTCATGCTGCTATGAATATCTTTAATGTTTCTCTTTGTACACATGTACTCATCCATCCGTTGGCGAAAATATGTATCTATAAAATGTTAATAAATCTGAATATGTTCTCACTCCCTCCACATACACATAAAAACACACAAGGGTTTTTATGAAATAGGACAAACAGAGGAAAGTTTGTTTCGGAGAGCTAGTCAAGTTACACCATGTAAGTATCTGGTTTTCACCTATTGGCTGAATCGATTCAACTTGATAATTTCTGTTCAACAGCTGTTCAATCCATGCAGAATAATCGATCCCATTTGTGAATCAGGTTCCCCTGTGATGCCTTCCAGTCTCCAGATATCAGAGGGCCTTGTCATAACAAATTTTTCTCAGTAGATGGTTGAAGATTCTCTTAGAACAGTTGAAGATAAATGATGGGCTTGCTATAGATCCCATTGCAATGGGAAGTGTGATTTCAGGGTGATTGAACTTCTGGTGACATTAATCCTTGAAATCTTGGAATAGACAACTCCATGGTTTAATTGTCTGGCACAAGTGTCTTTTGTTTTTTAAACAACTGATGAGCCAATTAAGGACAGAAATATTATCAAATAATTATTTAAATTAAAATGCACAAGCTTTTGCCTTTTGAATATTTAATTCAACCATGAATATCTGTAAGCATTTTTACAGAACAAACACATCGATCTTTGTGTTGCCTACAGTTTTACTTATATACATGAAACACGTAGACAACACATTACAGGATTTTAGTCCAGACAGTATGAAAAATTACAGATATGAAATGATGTTTCTGATTCTATTTTAACATTCCTCATGATTTTATATAGTAAGATGAGATTATAATCTATAAATCTAGCAAAGATGACTTCTATTTTTGTTATTGTTCCCAAAAGGCGACTTAAATTTGAATTAATTCAACTAAAATGATAAACTCTTTTTTAAATTGCTGGAGGAATTACTGTGTTTAAATCACTTACTAGTTGGATGACTGTGGTGATGTTTACCAGGCACTCTGGTTAATTCTCCTTTAAGTATTTTTGGAAGAGTTGGTCTTACTTAGCCCGTTATATATTAAAGGGGTGTAGAGGATGTTTCAATTCAACAAATTCTGAGATCCTGCTCTGTGGAAGGTGCTGAGGGCATGAAAATGAATACAACAATGTTTTTGCACTCAAGTTTACAAATGAACAAGCCTAAAGGAAACCGACACAGCCTCTATAACAATCATATCATCTTGCTATAACTATCCCTAACGGAGAATTAAGGGAATTGTTGTGTGTGCTTGCATGTGGTGCGTGAGTGTTTAGGTGAGCTACTGACCTTTGGCCTTAAAGGGCAAGCAGAATTTTAACCAGGTAAATGGAAAGACATTCTTTCTTAAAAATAACCACATGCTGAGTGTCCTACATACGTATCTTACTATCTCTGAGTTTCTCAACAAGCCTGAAGATAGGTAGCCACGTTTTAAGCCCATATTTAAGTTATGGCATCTGGGGCTCAGAGACTTTGTAGGTTGAGCAAAAGCATGTAGAACAAAGGAAAATATAAGAATACCTGGTGTATTTGGGACATGGCTAGAGAGTCAGATATAATGGGGAGTAATCAATAAGGAAGCTGGAAAGATTGTTTGGAGCTGCTTCTCTAGTAAACAGTTTGAAAAACAACGCTGTGGGCAATGAGAGTCCTCGGAGGTTCCTAAAGCAGGAGTAAAAGGATCAGATTCCCTGTATTGGGAGTGGGGTATGGGAGAGATTCATGTGAAGAAATATTACAGCTCATAAAATGTATGCAAAGTCTTACTTTCCACTCAGACAGTGGTAAATTAGATATAACGCATAAGAAAAAACTTTTACCATCTAGAAGGCACAAAGTGCTGCACAGTTGGACCCCTGAGTCATTAGTTGATAAGCAAACCTCACAGAACAGCTTCAAGTTGGCAAAGGCCACAAACACCGTGTACAACACATTTGAACTGGCGGATTTTGACTAGTGTGGGTAGATCAGAACGAGGGCGATATAAGAGAAAGGAGTCACACAGGTATGGAATTAAGAAGCATCGTGCAGGTCAAATTGATAGAACTTGCTTGGTCTCTCTCTTCCTTTTTCTCTTTCATTATATGGATATATTATAACTTTATATTATTATAAAATCATAAAATATATATTATAAATTAATATATAACCATATATTATATATTGTGATCTATATAACTATTATCTATGTATAATAGTGTACAATTCAGTGGCATTTACTATATTTACAATGGTGTGCAACACTATCAAGGTCCAGAACATTTCTATCACCTCCAAAGGAAACCTTGTACCCATAAAGCAGTCACTCTCTATGTTCACCTGACAACCACTAATCTAGTTTCTCTCTCTTTGGATGTATCTTTTCTGGATATTTCATAGAAAAGGAATCACACAATATGGGACCTTTTGTGTCTGGCTTCTTTCACTTAGCATAAAGTTTTTGAGATTCATCTATGTAGTAAAATTGATCAGTACTTCATTCCTTTTTATGGCTGAATAATAATCCGCTGAATGGATATACCACATTTTGTTTACCCATCTACCCACTGATGGACATTAGGGTTCTTTCCACCTTTGGATATTGTGAATAGTACTGCTATAAACATTTGTGTACAAATTTTTATTTGAACACTTGTTTTCAATTCTTTTGTATAGATGGAGAATTGCTGGGTCATATGGTAATTTTAGGTTTAACCTTTTGAGGAAACACGAAGCTGTTTTCCACTGCAGCTGCACCATTTTAGATTCTCACAAGGTGATGCACTAGGTTTCCATTTCTCCACATCCTTGCCAACAGTTGTTATTTTCCTTTTCAAAAAATTAGAGCCATTCTAGTGGGTGTAAAGTAGTATCTCATTGTGGTTTGGGTTTGCATCTCCTTAAGGACCAATGATGTTTAGCATCTTTTCATGTGCTGGTTGCCCACTTGTATATCTCCTTTGGAGAAATGTCTACTCAGATCCTTTGCTCATTTAAAACATTGGATTATTTGTCTTTTTGTCGCTGAATTGTAAGACTTCTTTATTTTCTGCATACAAGGTTCTTATCAAATATAGGATTTTTAAATATTTGGTCTCATTGCATAGGATGACTTTTCACTCAACAGATTTGTGAGCCATTTGTTGAAACAGGAAACACATGGGAAGTAGGCAGTAGGGATAGAACGGGGTAGGAAGAGTGAGTTCACTTGGAGGCCAGGTTGAAAATCTGGGTGGAGAGTTCCAGAAGGTATTTAGCTATGTGTGGTCCCTGGGGCATGTTATGCACTTGGTGCTTGTTGGATGTTGGAATCTGGGAGGGAAGCTGGGGGACAGTTGCTGCCTTCACTACCAGCAGTCAGGCTGCTGTCCCACAGAAACACAGGACACTCTCCTTTCAAGAACATTGCCCTTTATTATTGAAAAGACTGTTCTTGGCCAACCTCCAACTCAAAAGCCACATGAAGATTAAACCCCACTTCTGCTTTTAGACGACATAGGCTGCACCAGGTACCAAGAATGTGGCAAACAAAATCAATAGGTGAGACATTGTACAGCCTCCTGTGATCTACTTATAACATCTCCCTCCAAATAGAATACAATGTGTGTATATATCAAATCAAGCTTATATTTCTCTAAGATTAATGTAAACAGAAGTAATTGAAAAAGCTGGTAAGTTGAAATCCTGAATAAAACCATTGTTTTTTCCACAATGGAAGCATCATTAACTTTTTTCCTCCAGTTTTAGTCTATAGGCTGTGCCTTGATTTCCTCAGCCATGCCTAAAGCACATTTTTTGTATCTTCAGTGAGCTGACTCTTGTAAGCAGGCAACGTTGAAGAGGACGTGAAATAGCTCTCTTTCCAGAATTCTGCCCACATGGCTGACGTTATGAGACACTCTTTATAAAATCTGCTGGGTGTGCGCCGGGCATCCTGCAGTCACCTGGGCCTGGCACTTTTTTATGAATCTGCTGCTGAGGTAGCCTTATTCACACATTTCATTTATCCGCAATAATAAGAATATCAATACCTTGGATTTATATAGAGCCTCTCATCCAAAGAGGTCAAAGCGTTTTAATTTAATTGGATGTTCCCGTGGCTTTAAAAGCCTCCGGGTATATTTACAAATGTAATAATAAGAAACAATCCGCCCTGGTTTACAATATAATAGACAACATAAAACAAGACCTGAGCATACACTGCTTCTCACCCTCGCTGCATAAACATATCCAATGCCTGGCCATGGGGTTCAAGGTCCTTTCTGAACGGATCTCCATGGATCTTTTCCCCTATGACACCATTTCTTCTCCCTGAATCCTTTATTCCATTCAAATTAGTTTTTTAACATAGGATACATGTTTGCACTTTGTACCTCCACCTGTCCAGAAGGCCCTTTTCTTCCTTTTCTGGTATTTAAGTCTCTACTCTTTTTTTTTTTTTTTTTTTGGTTTGGCTTAATTATAACCTACCTGTTCCATGAAGACTGCTATAGCCATCCTAGCCCTCCTTGCTTATTTCCCATTGAAACGTTGGCAGCCCTTATGCTTTTATTCTTTGGGCATTGAGTAGATGCTGTGATTTATAGTCATTACCTTTTCTTTTACTTCCCCGTACAGCACGTTAGGCCTCCACATAGCAATGTCTATAATCAGTCCCTTAGGCCTTCATACATTTAATCTGGTTCCAAGTAGCCTGGTGAGTTTGGGAGTCTGTGGTTGAAGGCTGAAGGTTACAAAAGGACAGACCCACTAAGCCCTCCCTTGATTTTTTTTCTATTGTTCACAGTTTAGTGGAAGTTCGGGGTTAGTTTAGAAGGTGACCTAGAATAGAGGCAGTGTGAAAGGATATGCCTGTCACCTGAAGATGAAAGGTGTAATGGGTAAAGTTTCTGCGAGTAGGATATAAAGGGGATGGAATAGAGAAGCAAAAGCAGTTCATTGAATTAAGGTTTAATTGGGGTGTGTTGATTTAATGTTTACATAATTGCTTTTCCAGTTTGTGATAAAAGTAGCCACGGTTTTAGTTCTTATCCAAGTCTTGCTTTTAAAAGAAGTTCTTTTGTTTATTTCTGTTTAGAAAGGCAACCTATACATAGAAAATTTGGAAAACACAGAAAGGTGTTAAAAAATGGAAAAAAAGTCTGTATTCTTGCTCCTTAAAACAACTTCATAATACCCACAGAGGTGTATTTTAAACAAAACTAGTATCTTACTTTAGTGATAATAGCTGATATTTGCCAAGTGCTGATTGTGCATATCTCACACAGTCTCCAAATTACTCACTCTAAAGGACTCTCTTATTATCACCTGCTTTACAGATAAGGAAACTGAGGCACAGAAAGGTTAAGTAACTTGCCTGAGCTAACCTAGCCAGTAAGTGAAGAGCTGGGATCGAATCTAGGTGGTCCTACTGCACAACCCGCATTTCAAATTTTTTTTATTGCATTCAAATACACATAACATAATATTTACTATTTTAACCATTTTAAAGTGTATCATTCAGTGGATTTTAATACATTCATAAAATTGTGGAAACATCATTACTATCAAGTTCCAGAATATTCCCATCTTCCCAAAAGGAAATCCTGTGTCTATAAAGCAGTCATTCTCCATTCCCACCTCCCCCTAACCCCAGGGAATCACTAATCTATGTTGGGGAAAAAGAATTTCTTCTGCTCTTCAAGGTCCTTCCAGCTGGACTACGAATCAAATTGACATGGCACAGACTAACAGGAGAAAATAAAATTTAGTTTCATATGCACGGGGAATGCACATGGACACGAGATTCTGAAGGCAGTCTGGCAGAAAAAGGTATATCTGTCATCCTGAAATAAGGAGAAAGGGATCGAGGTCTGGGCCTTCAAAGGGAAGGAATGCAATTTATAGGAAGATAAATAAGACTGTATGTTTGATAAACAGATGTTTGCTGGGGCATGCAAAAACAACGGGACATAGAAGACTTTGATCAAACGGGCCTTGCTAGGTCCCTCCCTGTCTACCATACCTAGTTAATATTGCAAGGTAGTTATCTATGGACCTGGAGCAGATCTGAGATCTAAATTCTTTTAAGACAGTTGAGGGGGAGGTAAAGAGATTTTCCTGAATCTTCAGGGCTTTGCTTGCTTTTTAACTCAAAATAATCTTTATGCTAAAGTGGTCCACTTGGGGTGTCCTGCCTTTAACCCCGACATCTGCTTTCCATCTGTGCGAATTTGCCTATTTTGGGTGTTTTATAAAAACAGAATCATACAATTTGTAGCCTTTTGTGTCTAGCTTCTTTCACTTAATATAATGTTTCCAACATTCATCAATGTTGTAGCACATATCAGTATTCTATTCCCTCTTTTTGGCTGAAGGATATTCCACTATATGGATATGTTACATTTTGTTTATATCTCAATCGTATATCACATATTATTCCACATTCATCCACTGACAGACATTTGGGTTGTTCCCACCTTTTGGCTATTGTGAGCAGTGGTGCTATGAACATTTGTGTACAAGTTTTTTGAGCACTTGTTTTCAATTCTCTTTGATATATACCTATGGGTCAAATTTCTGGGTTATGTGGTAATTTTAACTTTTTGAGGAACCACAAAACTATATGGGCTGCACCATTTTACATTCCCACCAGCAGTATTCCAGTTCTCCACATTCTTGCCAACATTTATTTTCTGTTATTTAAAATTACAACCATACTAGTGGGTGTGAAGTGATATCTCACTGTGGTTTTGATTTGCATTTCCCTGGTGACTACTGTTGTTGAGCATCTTTTCATGTGTTTGTTGGCCATTTGTGTATTTCCCTTGGAGAAATGTCTATTCAAGTCCATTGCCCAGTTTTTAATCGGAGTTTCTGTCTTTTGCGGTTGAGTCGTAAGAATTCTTTCCATATGCCGGATACGAGACCCAAACCATATATATGATTTGCATATATTTTTTCACATCCTGTGGGGTGTCTTTTTTTTTTTTTACTTTCTTGATTGTGTCCTTTTATACACAAAAGTTTCTAATTTTGGTGAAACCCAAGTCATCTATTTTTCCCTTTGTTGTTCATGGTTTTGGTGTGATATATAAGAATCCATTGCCAAACCTAAGGTCATGAGGATTTACCCCATTTTTTCTTCTAAGAATTTTATCTCTTATAGAGATATATAAGAGATAAATTTTGAGTTAAATTTTGTAAAATGCTGTGAGATCTGAATGTATTCTCCCTGACCTGCAAATTAATATGTTGATTCCTAATCCCCAAAGGCAAGAGTAATAGGAGATAGTGTCTTTTGGAGGTGATTAGGGATTAGTGTTCTTATGAGAGACTTCAGAGAGGTCCCTAGTCCCTTCCGGTAGTGAGGGCACAGTATGAAGGTGCTGGCCATGAACCAGGAGGTGGGCCTTCACTGGAATAGGACTATGCTGGCACCTTGGTGTTGGACTCCAAGCCTCCAGAACTGGAAGAAATAAATTTCTGTTGTTTATAAGCTACCCAGACTGCAGTATTTTGTTATAGCACTTGAGCCGACTAAGGCAGGATCCAACTCATTCTTTTGCACATGTATATCCAGTTTTCCCTGAATCATTGTTGAAGAGACTTTTCTTTTTCCCTTGAATGGAAATCAATTGATCATAGATACATGGATTCATTTCTGGACACTCCATAATATTCCACTTATCTGTGTGTTTATGTAAGTGCCATACTTTTGATTACTATAGCTTTTTAGCAAATTTGAAATCAAGAAGACTCAGTTCTCCAAATTCATTGTTTTTAATGATTGCTTTGACTATTTGGGGCTCCTTGCAATTCTATATGAATTTTAGGATCAGTTTTTTCAATTTGGCAAAAAAGGCCACTGTCATTTTCATAAGAATTGCATTGAGTTTGTAGATAGCTTTAGGGAACATTGATAGCTTAACCATATTGTCTCCCAGTTCATGGACACAGGATGTCTTTCCATTTATTTAGTTCTTTAATTTACTTCACCAATGTTTTGTAGCTTTCAGTGTAGAAGTCTTTCACCTCCTTGGTTAAATTTATTCCTAAGTGTTTTATTCTTTTTGATGCTATTGTAAATGGAATTGTTTTGTTAAGTTTCTTTTGGATTGTTCATTGCTAGTCTATAAAAACACTACTGATTTGTCCTGATATTACATCCTGCAACCCTGTTGAGTTAATTTATCAGCTCTAATCATTTTTTTAAAAAGTCTTTAGGATTTCCATATGTCAAATCATATTGTCTACAAACAGAGATCGTTTCATTTCTTCTTTTCCAATTTAGAAGTCTTTTATTCTTTTCCTTGCCTAATTGCTCTGGCTAGAATTTCCAGTACTATGTTGAATAGAAGTGGCGAAAATGGGTGTCCTTGTCCTCTGCCTGATCATAGCTGGATAGCTTTCAGCTTTTCACCATTGAGTATGACATAAGTATGTGTTTTTAATAAATATTCTTTATTGTGTTGAAGAAGTTCCCTTCCATTTCTAGTTTTCTGAATGTTTCATTGTGAAAAGGGTGTTGGATTTTGTCAAAAGATTTTTTTCCTGCATTAACTGCAATGATCATGGTTTTTTCCTACTGCTTGCATTCTTAGCCACTAGGGCCAATTACTTTTCTCTCTGTATGTAAGTCATTGAACTTTATAGCCTGTTTTTTGTACTTATACCATGAAAATCTCACTTTCATTAAAAGCCATTAAAATTATGATTTCCAGTGGCTATATGTTACAGTTTCATATATGGGTGTCCTACAATTTAATACTTCTATGTTGTTTCAGTAAAAGTAATTGATGTATTCTGTGTCTGCTACTCTACAACTCCAGAACCTCTGAATGTGCGTTTTCTTCATCTCTGAATTTCTTTAAATCTTTACTGCTACTAAGCAGTATCCTTCCTCCTATTTCATATTTATTTTCTTCTTCCTTGATTTATGCTTTTCATACACACACTAATCTTTGTTTCTTATTTATTTCATGTTCTGAATTAATGACTAAGGCAGTAGAGTCAAATGCAAGAAATTAAAAACCTACCAGTAAACATATTAATAAAGCACAAGTAAAATTATTACTGTGTGTATTTTATTTATCTTGGGAAGAAAAAAATCTGCAATTTGGTCAGTTTTGCTTTTTGGTCTTTATGTCAATATCCAATTTGCATGTTTTTGCAGGTATTTTTTTAGGATTAACTGGAGATACAGCCACACTGGAAGATAACTGAACTCACCATAAAACGCATGTAGAAACATCTAGTTTTAGAGAATAAGCAGCATTTCCGTGTCTTGTTTTCACATTTTATTGAATTTTTATTTATTTATCAATTTAAAATTTTCTTTTTTGTGTGTGTCAAGGGCTGACTTTCAAGAGATCGCGACGAGGGAGCTGCTTTGCTACCTATGAAACCCCGACGAAGTATTAAATTTTTTTAAACCATTTGTGTTTAAAGTAAAATTTTACTCATAGACATTATTCCCCACCCCCCATATAAATACACGCCCCTATATACACTTTTTGGCATTGTAAGATAAATTTGATTAAAAACATGATAAAAATCTAAAAACAAGGAAACGGGGGGGGGAACCCACACCAGATCAGAATAAATACAAATCAGACAGTCATTAGGACACTTAACCAAGTTGCCACTGGTTTAATTTGCCTGTGCTCCCAGGTAGAAAACTACAGTTCCCAGAGTGCTTAGAGCGCGTGCGGGACCTTGAAACTTGCGGCCTCAGTCCCGCCTCCTTACTTCAGCGATTGGACTGTCCAGTTTCGCGTCTCTGAACTTCTCTTCTTCCATTGGTTACTGCCCAGCGAGGTCAATTACAGAGTTTACGTTCGCTTTGGCCTTGCTTGCCCACCGGTTCTCCCCCTCCGCCCGCTACCAAGATGGCGGCAGAAGCAGCTGGTGGGAAATACAGAAGCACAGTCAGCAAAAGCAAAGACCCCTCGGGGCTTCTCATCTCTGTGATCAGGTGAGGGAGGCAGGAGGCAGGGTCAGGGGACTGGGGGCAGCGGGCAGAGGCTCGACCTCCGCTTCGGAAGGGAGAAGGGTTAGCTGGGTTCCACCTTGCCGACCCCTCCCCCTTCCTCCTTGCCTCCCCCCCCAGCCCCTCCCAAGGGCCCCCGCAGTTCCCCCTTTTTCTCTGGGGTTGGGCTAGAGGGAGGAGCCCCGCCTCGCTATCTTTTCTTTGGGACCTGAGCTTTCCATTAGGGTCCCTGGGCCCTAGAAGCACGCTGTTTGGGGCTTGGTAGAGAAAGCCAGGTGTGTCCATTTATTCATACAGCGTTTACTTACGGATTGCCTTCAGCAGCGCTCACTTGGGGAAGGCGCCTTGTTTCCTGGATTTCTGGGTGTAAGGCCCTGAAGTCCGGGGACTACTGTCACGAGTTGCAGGTTGTGTTCTCACACTTCGGACACCTCCAACCACCTGTGAATGGCCACAGCCTCCAATACAAGAGCCTGTAGTGAGCTTGTAGAAGAGCTGTGGATTGGAAGGCATACAGTCGTTTTCGATTTTTGTTCTGCCTCCCTATCCCCGGTCTGTTCCTTCAAAACAAAACAACTTTCGAATTATCTTCTATGCACGTTATTTTCCCAGAATATGTATGGTGGGAGTGGGAGTAGTGGGCCTTTTAGGGGCTCCTTTTTTAAAAATGTGAAATACATTAAAAGTAGGGGAATCCTTTCAGACATCATTAAGGATGATACAGGAAGTGATAACAACCTGAATAAAATGTATTATAACACGTTTTTACGTTGTTGACATTTGAATTTCAACTCAGGTATTTTTCATAAAGTAAAGCTCCCTCCTCCTAACCCCCCCCCCCCCATGCTAAACTTCTAGTTGAATTCTAGGAGTGCCCCTGCAATCTCCTGATGATTTTTTAAAACCCAGCCTCAACAGTACCTGGTAGGGGTATTGTAAGGGCTTGAAGGTATGAATAGATTGAATTTTGAAGCAGTCTATCATTCATGGACTGATAAATACCCATCTCTTGGGTGTTATTTAGGGGCCTCTAGTTTAAGGTTATGAAATCATTACTTTTTTTTTTTTTAAGAACTAAGATGATAATTCTTCTCTGTGTGGAAATGCTTAATAAATTTGGTAGGCCATGCAAAGGGAACGCTTGTCTAGTGTGGACCCACATTCTTGTGACAATACAGGCAGCGTAGATGTTTGTTTCATGATACTAAAACTCCAACTAGAATATTGGTAGCATCCCATCTTAATCCTTTGTGGAGCTACAATATATGAATTTATTTGGATTCCTTTTTGAACTTGTTTATTTTTTCTGCCTTATAGTCAACATTCACTTAAGCTATGTATTTAGTGCCAGTTTGTATTTGGTGCCTGGGACTTAATACATACTTAAATACTTGTTGAACAAAGGAGTGGATGCCTTGAGTTTTGCAAAGACGAATCAGACATGATGTTACCCTTGAGAATTCACTTGAGGGATAAAATATGGAAGTAAAAACTATGACGTAAGACTGGAAACAGACGAGTGAAATATGGGAATCCAGAAGAAGGAGTGGGGAAGTGGAGTGGGGGTTAGGGAAGGTAATAGCTGTATATAAATGTACCATTTCAGCTGTGCATTTATGATTCTGTAGGCTTTACCCATTTCTTTTCCAGTGTGTATCAGTTTTCTTTAAATGCCAATTATATTAGTTCTAAATGCCCTACATTTGAAAAAAGCATAAAAACCAAAACCAAACTAAAGTTTTTTTTCCTTTTGTTTTGTTTTTAACTGATGCTGATTCAGAAACACATTGCCTTTGGTTGACTGTTCCTTTGTTCTTCAGGGGGACTCTCCCACTGGGTGGTGTGGAATATGATTTTGTGGTTATTCATTCTTCTCTTAGTTAGGCTCATCTGTATTGCCTTCATGTATCACCATGATTTAGGCCTACACAATTTTTATGCTGAATTCTCTTGTGCGTTAATGTTTTTCATTTTTCTTCCTTTTCCTTGATCACCTCAGACCACTTGAATAATACCTTTATTACATCTGTTAACTAGCATGGTATAATGGAGTGTCCAGGTCTAGCGTCCTGGGCAAGTTTAGTAAGGATTAGAGTTCATGGTTACGTACGACCTTATTTAAGACTGTATGTTGTTGCTTCTTGAGTGTTAATGTTTATATTTCAATATTTCTTTGAGTCACAGGAAAATTGTGGGGTTGGCGTGAGAGCGTTGCCGGCTCTCTCTCCTTGTTTCCTCCCTGATGTGCTTTTGAACAGTGGTTTAAATTTTTGCAGTGGTTTAAATTTCATGAACAGTGGCAGTTAATGAGAGGAGAATGGTAGTATTACTTCGGTGTTTGGGTGGAGAGAAGCAGGGGAGAGTACTTCAGAGGGGAATAGAATGGGAAATGTAGTTGCTCAGAGAGTAGATCTTAAATGTTCTCATTACAAGAAAAAGAAATTGTAACTATGTGAGATGGGTGCATGTTAACTCACCTATTGTAATCATTTTGCAATATACACAATATATTAAACCATGTTGTACACTTCAAACGACTATGGTGTTATATGTCAGTTATAGTCACTAAAACTGAGGGAAAAAAAGAATGGGGAATGTATATTTCTTGTTAGTAAATTGTTCTCTGACTCTGAAGTTGCTGCTTTGTCTCTCTGTTCAGTTTGTATTCTTTGTGTTACCCCTTCTTGCAACATTGTCTTCATGATTAATTCCTCATGTAAAACGTGGATTACCTCTTCTCTTTAACATCTTTTCAGATTCTCTCTCAAAGACCAGAACTTTCCGGAATCCATTTTAGGCTCATGTTTATAAAATCTGAGCCTCCTTGAAGATATATCTGATACATGCCAGTTCTCTTTTATGTTTCCTTGGACCTGTCATTTTGTCACCCTAAAATAACTGACTTGTCAGTGATAATACTTTGAAAAGTTTGATTAATTTAGCTTTATTTATCTTTTTGTATCATTGAGCTGTTGTTTTCTTTTTTGAATAGTGAATATTAAAAATTCTCTTTTGGTTCTTTTGCTCAGATACCTTAAAAAAGTCATTTCTAGGGGCGCCTGGGTGGCTCAGGTTGTAATCTCAGGGTTGTGAGTCTGTGCTCAGTGGGGAATCTGCTTGGGATTCTCCCCCCCCCCCCATGTGTGCACACGCCTGTGCACACGAGCGTGTGCTCTTTCTCTCAAATAAATAAATCTTTTTTAAAAGTCATTTCTGTACCTTATTATGTACTAGCATAACACATCATATATATTTAAAGCTACTTCTGTGACTGGAAACAGCATTTATTGTTAGTCGTCTTTTAACACTAGATAAGAAAACAACAGGTAGATCAGGGTTCGACCTAAGGACACAGTAAGTATAGACATGGGGACTAGCCAAATCTCGTCACTATTTCCAGCTGTGGTACCAAACAGTTAAATAATAACTATTTTGCTACTGTGAGCGTCCATCACTTTAAAGCATTTAAAAATAAAAAACAGTTTCAAGAAGTCTAGTGTACTGTAGTGAAAATGTTACGTTTGGTGGATGGGTATTTAAGTACCTTGAGACTCATAAATGAAATTCTTAACCCTTTTAAAAAGTATTGAATAAAAATATTATCGGACTACCGGATGTTTCAAAGGGTGGACTCCCGGGGTATTGCAGAAGAGGCCCTCAGGCTGGGAAGTGGGGCTTTGATGAGGAGATGGACAGTGCTTGGGACCGAGTCTGTCAGAGGCTTTGGTTTGAAGCAGCTTTTGGTTTGAAGTCTTGCCACTGGCCCTTTAAAATGGAGCTAATTGGGTGGACAGAGTTGCGATCACCTGCTGATGTAAATTTGGACAGTTTTACACGTGTGCGTGCACACACAGCATTTTCCTACTTTTCTATTGATTTTTCCCCCCTAACCTTTTGTTTGGTGTGAAATCGGAGCAGGCAGCCTTTCTAAATGGGGAATAAGCAAGATGGCATTTTGGAGATGCTGTTTTATTTTTGTGAGTTCTTGTCAGGTTTTTAATTGGGAAATGTGTCTACCACTTACTGTTAGGTGATTTGCTTTCCAATTAAATGTTGACTCTCTTCTCTTTATAAGTTGGCCTTTAATAGACCATTTAATTGGGAAGACAAACTTTGGCTGTGACTTTAGGCGACCTTATTGAAACCTCAGAGCAGAGCTTTTGTAGACAGACTCTGGTTACAGATGTCAAGGAGGATTGAAGGCAGTTGAAGGCTCACGTTTTCATCAACTTTCATGTCTTCACAGAAGTTGGAATTTCAAAAACTTAGAAAATCCTTTATTGTAGACACCTGTTAAATTCCCTTCCTCCTCAGAGAGTGTTTTGGTCAGCCCCATATTTAATTCAAAGCAAGCTTTGTTGAAGGGGTCCAGGCTTTGATCAGGGCTTTGAACAAACAGCTTTGAGGTCCATGACACAGTTTGTGGCAGAAAGGAACGTGGTCACTCTGTTTGGAGCAGAGTCCCCGAAGTTGTGTTAGGTGGTTAGTGTTGTTTCCAGTAACACCTCTTCTCTTCATCTGAGCCTGTCTCATTATGGTTTTTCGGGTTTCTGCTTTCTTTGTACCCTGGGGCATCTTGGCACTGGGAATGCAGTACTGTTTGAAAATTACCGCTAGGCTGTCTGGAGACTAAACACTTTTTTTTTCTCCTCGAAGTCCTGGGACATCTGACAGCATGTGTTGATAGAAGGGGCAAAATAATTCCCCCTTTTTTCCTGCTAAACATGAAGAATGAGTATCTTGGGAACCCACGTCTTAGTTTCTAACCTCATGTGTAATTTTTAATGTTGGGATTTCCTGAAGACTTTGAGGCAGAGAGGTGTAATGTTGGGTGATAGAGTCAGGTTTTTTTCAAGCCACTACTTAACAGTGGATCGGTATGGTCATAGTGTTTGGAGGGAGTTGAGGTATAGTTAGTAGACACTTACTGGATTGTGTTACCCATGTAGAGTTACCTTGGACCAGTTGCTTCAGACCACTGTGTCTAGTCCCTCCTTTGTAAAACGGGATAATAATATGATTTATGGTTTGGGGGGAAAATTAAGAGCGTATGGGAAGGGCTAACACAGTTTGGCTTAGAGAACACACACAGATGTTCATTTCTTTTCAGGATCTGCTTCTTCTCTGGTTAGAAACTTGATTGTAATATTCACCGGATAACAACCAGGATATGATGTTAATTTTCTGTCAGAGATATCCTTTCTGGTTTGGCTTGAATGTTTGATTCCAGTCGTCAGAATGTTCACTTTGTACCCGAGAAATCTTGTGTAGCTGAATTAAGATGGTAATTATTGATAATTGTTGAGTCAGCCACAAGAGCTAGATTTAAATAGATGTATGCTTACGTGTGCATGTAAAACATGAAATATAAACAAAGTATAAAACATTTATTAGGTCAAAGACAGAAAGGTTATAAACCAGCAAATTAAAAGGCCTAGGATCTCTGTCTACATAACCCTTTTTGCCATTAAAAAAAAATCATATATGTGATTTCCTAAAATCGCATATATAATTTTTAAAATTTAGTTATGTATTTAGAAAATTCAAATATTTCAAGAGGAACAAAATAAAAAATGAAGACTTTTCACTCTGTTCATCTCTTTCCTGGTGTACCTCTGTGAAGTGTCCTTTGGTTCCTTTGGAGAAATAGAAAACTATATTTAAGTATGTGTGGATGTATAATCTTTAAATAAGAATATATGTTCTTTAATATATTAACATATAATACTTATGAATTTGTATATACTTAAGAAATATTCGTTAAAATTCTACATTCTTTAAACAAATGGGATCATACTATGTGTATTTTGGACCCTTTATTCATTTGCTTGTTTTTCTTTATTTTGGAAATCTTTTCTAGCAGCACATACTAATCTACCTCAATCTTTTTAGTGGCTATGTAGCATTCTGTCATATGGATACACCATAATCTATTTCACTGGTAGTCCCTCTCCCCCCCCTTTTATAACACTTAAGTTCTTTTTTCTTCTTCTTCTTTTTTAATCTTCTGTTTAAAATATATTGCAGTGAGCATTCCTGTATGTCAGGGAGTAGATTTGTGGTATAAAATCACAGCAGTGGCAGGGGAATAGCTGCGTCCGAGTATCTTCACATTTTGGACTTTGACAGAGTCAAAATGTCCTCCAGAAAGATGGTCATTTTCGCTCCCACAAGTGGTGTATTCGCTCACCTGGTTTCCCAAGCCCTGGCCAGAAACTGGATGCTTTTGATGATTGTCTTTGTTAAAGTCCGTTGTGAGTAAGAGGGGAGTATTTGTCTCCCTGTCATTTAGTTGTATGTTATAGCTGGATGTATGTGGATATATACGTTTTGCAAATATTTTCTCCCAGTCTGTGGCTTGTCTTCTCATTCTCTCGACTGAGTCCTTCCCAGAGCAGAAGTTTGTACTTTTAATGAATCATCAAGGATTTCTGTCATGGGTCATGTCTTTGGCGTTGTAATCTAAAAAGTCTGTGCCATGCCCAAGATCATCTAAATTTCCTCCAGTGGTAACTTCTGGGAGTTCCATATTTTGTCTTGTACTTAGGACTGTTATCCAGTTCAAGTTAATTTTTGTGAAGGCTACGAGATCTGTGTCTAGAGTCATTTTTTTTGCAGGTGGATGTTCAGTTGTTCTGGCACCATTTATGGAAAAGATAATCTCTCTTCTCCATTGTTGTACATATGTGGCATCCTCAGCAACATTCCATGCATTTCATTCTCTTCCTGTGCACCTTGTCATTGCATCTTCCCCATTTTTGTGTCACAAAAACTTGTTAAAAAAAAAGTCATAAAAAAGAAACCAGTCAAACAATCTCATTTCCCAAATATTACCTATTTTCCTTGTTGAGGTTTTTGTGTGGATCTTGTCTAGGTGTGTACGTAAGTTTAATAGTTGTAATTATAACAACATTTTTTTTTAGCATAACAAAAATTTTTTCATGTTGCTATATAGTCTTTGGAGTTATGTAAATATTTAAAAAAAATTTTTTTTAATTAAGAGAAAATTACAGAGAAGAAAATATAAACTCTCATATTCTCTTTACCCAGAATTAAACGCTATTAATAACTTTGCTTCCAGTTTTAAAAAAATTACTGTTATAAAAATAATACACATTCATTATAAAGAATTCAAACAATGGAAATGCAGGGAGATGTGATTATTCCAAACTTTATCCTTTGTAAGTTACTGTCATTGGTATTAACTGAATCTAATTCCAGACATTGCTGTGTCTCTGAGTGTGTGTGTGTGTGTGTGTGTATGAGATGTTGGGTGGATAGATAGAAATTTTTAAATTTCAAACAAAAAAATATTATTTTTTAAATAAATACAGGAACTTCGTCTATATGCCAACTTATTTTTAAGTAATCTGTACCCCCAGTGTGGGGCTTGAACTCACAACTCCAAGTTCAAGAGTTGCATGCTCTATTGACTAAGCCAGCCAGGAGTCCCTCTATATGCTAATTTATATGCTGACTTTGTCTGCATTTTTGAGGTATACGTACATATAGTAAAGTGCACGTATATTAAGTATATGGCTTGATGAATTTTTTTTTTTTTAAAGATTTTATTTATTTATTTGACAGAGATAGAGACAGCCAGCGAGAGAGGGAACACAAGCAGGGGGAGTAGGAGAGGAAGAAGCAGGCTCACAGCAGAAGAGCCTGATGCGGGGCTCGATCCCATAACGCCGGGATCACGCCCTGAGCCGAAGGCAGACGCCCAACCGCTGTGCCACCCAGGCGCCCCTGGCTTGATGAATTTTTACCTGTGCAACCACCACCCACGTAAGATAGAGATGAACACTTACAGCATCCCTGTCCTTTTTTTTCCAGTTCATTTTTTTGTGCAAGGGTATCCTGTGTTCCAACACCATTCATTAAACAGATTATGCTTGCTTCGCTGAGTTTCTTTTGCATATCTGTCAAAAATCAGTTGAGGGATGTGGGTCTATTTCTTGATTCTCTAGTCTGTTTCACTCATCTGTTTATCTTGATGACAGTCCCACACAGTCTTGATTGTTGCTTTTATAAGTCTTGAAGACAGTGTATCCTCTCCACCTGTACCCTACTTTTTAAAAGTTGTTTTGGATGGGGCGCTGGGGTGATTCAGTCAGTTGAGCATCCGACTCTTGATTTTGGCTCAGGTCTTGACCTCAGTGTTGTGAGTTCAGGCCCCAAGCCTACTTAAAAAAAAAAAGTTATTTTGCTTATTCTAGGTCCTTTGCATTTAATTCCGCATCAGTTTTATCTTATTTTTTTCCCCTATCAGTTTTTGAATTAGCTAGTAAATTTCTACAGTAAAACCTTCTGGGATTTTGGTTGGCATTGCTCTGAATGTACAGATTAATATGGGAGAATTGACATCTTAGCCATATTGAGTCGTCTTATCCCTGAGCAGATGTATCTCTTCATTTAATTCTTTAATTTCTTTCAGCAGTTTTTAAATAGATTTCAATGTGTAAGTCTTACATATTGTTGGTCAGATTTATCTAAGTATTTTAGGCACTTCAAGTCCCACACCTCACTGAATGCTGATGTTTTTCCCTCTAGTCTATTATTACCATGTCTTCAAATTCATTCATCTTTTCTGCAGTTTCCAATCTGTTGTTAATCCTATGTAATGTAATTTTTATTAGATTGTAGTTTTGAGCTCTGGAAGTTTGATTTGGTCTTTTTTTTTTTTTTAGGGATTTTATTTATTTATTTGACAGAGACAGCCAGCAAGAGAGGGAACACAAGTAGGGGGAGTGGGAGAGGAAGAAGCAGGCTCCTAGCTGAGGAGCCTGATGTGGGGCTCGATCCCAGAACGCTGGGATCACGCCCTGAGCCGAAGGCAGACGCTTAACGACTGTGCCACCCAGGCGCCCCTGATTTGGTCTTTTAAGAAAAAATCTTTAATAGCTCTCCTTGCACATTTAGTCTTTCCTGTAGCTTCTTGAGACTATGAAATACAGGCATTAATAATAATTTTAATGTTCTTGTTTACTAATTTTGTCTTCTTGTGTCATTTTTGGGTTAGTTTCAGTTGATTAATATCTGTCCCCCCTTTTTTTTTACATGCCTTTCATACGTTTTGGATACTAGATTTTGTAATTTTACCTTATTGGGTACTGATAGCGGATGTCTTTGTTTTCTTGGAAATATTCCTGAATTTTGTTTTAGGATTTGGTTAAGTTATTTGGAAGCTGTGATCCTTTCAGGTCTTATTTTAAATTTTGCTCCTGGGGGCAGAGCAGCATTTGGTTTAGGGCCAATTTTGTTTCCCTACTATGGCAAAATCCTTCTGAGTACTCCACCCAATGCTCTGTGAACCATGAGATTTTCTCCTCTGGCTGTGTGTGATTTCAGATAATTGCACCCACTGATCCTTACTGGTGGTTCTTTTCCTGGCCTTGAGTAGTTTTCTCACAGGCTCTCACTGATGATATTGAGCTGAAGCTTGAAGGGAGCCCTTCTACAGTCTCCAGAGTGCTCTGTAGTTCTTTCCTCTCCATCACCTGCCCTGCAAACTCCTTAATGTTTAAGGTTTCAAAATCATTTTTTCGGGGGGTTGTTGTTACTTTCAGATGCTCGGGCAAATCCAGTCCCAGTTATTTCATCTAGACCAGAAGCAGAAGTCTGTCAGTGCCTCATATTTTGAAAAATATGTTTAAAGATTCATTTTCATTGGTCAGATTTCATCAGTTGCATATGCACAGGAGGGAGAAGAAGGTAATCAGATATGCTGTATAAAGGCTCGAAAGTGAGCTAGGTATCTCGGCCCTAATGGCCTTCCACGTTTTGCGGTGTTTTGCAGAGTATTTAAATTAAACAGCAAAACGCTTTCACTTCATATGGTATTTTTTCCAGGGACTTTTCCTTCAGAACTACTAGAAATGCTTTGGAACTATTTCGCATCTGTTCATGTATTTTTTTTTAAATACAGTTTTTTTTGTTTGTCTGTTTGCCTGTGGTAGTATTGCTCCGTGTAGCCTGAGCTCTCGTAGAGCTGGTGATTGGTTTTCTTTGGGCAGCACAGCATTTAGATTGTTTTTGTTGGTGGTGGTTTTGTTGTGCTTTTTGTTTTTGCTTGCATTTGGAGATTTCCAGGCTGTGCTTGCATTTTGCAGTCTGCAGTGCTGAGCTCTGCTCCCTCTATAGTCTTCCACTCTGCTGCTACTTACATACTTAACTGCTTTCAAGCCATGAAATGAGTTCTGGTCTTTTTAGTAGCCAGTCCTTTATGTGTTGGGACTTTCGTCTTGAATTACAAGGGTCTATAGATGAATAAATCTAAGAAATACTGCGTAATCTTCACGTCTTGTCCACCCAGCTTCTGCCCTCCCTCTCGGGACACCCGGCACATGAACATAGTAAAGTCTCCTGGATGTCTGCAGTTAAGAAACTTGCTTCAATTTGTGTAATCTAGAATTTCCAAGATAGCCTAGTACCATGCAACACCTACTATTGTCTTCTAAAATGAGATTTCTGAGGAACTCACTGGAAGCTCCACATTAGGGAGTAGCCTACACCTTTAATATGAACAAATGTGTTGTAGTAACTAAAACATTCCCCTGGAGATGAAAACTAAGATCACTGTGGAGAAGGCTTTAAGGAGGATGTGGACCTTCAAATGGAAATGGGAAAAGAGGTAGCCTCAGTTAAGGAAGGGTAGGGGGTAGGTTTTAAATTGACTCTGTCAATCCTGGACTCAGTTTTATGCTGTAGTGAGGCTGATTTTACTTAATTTTAGATAATGGCCTTCTCTGTTGGTTACAAGACTCAGAGCTTTTGGTCCCCAGAAGTATTTTGTATGACTGAGTTAATTGAAATATTGAATAGCTGCATGTGTTGGGTGTAGTAATTGGCCCTAAGTGCTGTCTGAAGCAAGACACCAGTGAATTTTCAATTGACTTTAAAGCAGAAATTGTTTACTGTCACTTGATATTAAATGAATCTTTGTAGTGAATTAAGGGATGTTGTTTTTATGCATCAGAAAAGTTTTTCAGAGGGACTTGTCATCATGGATTGTTATCAATTGGGACGGGATTATCTTGAATTTTGTGGGATCTAATAAGACATAATTAAGAAACAAGCAGTCGCAGTGTATAATTGAATATAATAAAATCGGATTAAAAAGTGTAATGTAGATTCAGTTATGCTTTGAGTGAAGCCATATCTTATGTGATTATATAGTGATACACATCTCATTTAATGTGTGTTTTTTTCCATGCAAACTCAGAATTATGAGGGTCTCATTTTTTTTAATAATTCATTAGAAGCATTTGTAAATGAATCATCATATACAAAGTGCTCTGCTTAGTAGAAAAGGCTTTGAAGATCCTTCTCAACTTGTTAGTGTTTATATTCTTAGTGATCTCTTTTCCTTCCTTTAGTTTGGATTTATACTCATATCTAGAACTGTCTTTTTAAAAAAGTATTTGAGTGAAAGTATGTGCACGGGTGCATGCATGCATGAGCAGGAGGTGGGGGGGGCAGACTCCCCCCCTGAGCAGGGAGCCAGGATCCTGGGATCATGACCTGAACCAAAGGTAGACACATAACGACTGAGCCACTCAGGTACCCCTAGACTTGTTCACCTGTCTTTAGTTTCCCTGCTGACCTGTTACTGTCAGGCATTTCTTAGGTTGGCTGTTCCATGCTTTAAAGGAAAAGAAAATCTGTCTCTCACACTTTGAAATAAGGGCTATGTAGATCTAATAGTGTAATCTAAAAGCAGTTTAGTAAAGAAAATGGATCCATATTTTCAAGAATCATGTATGCTCTAGATGTTTTGTTCCTGTGTTGGGATCAGTAACAGAAAGGAGTATTTTAGAGTTCAGTGAGCTAGTAGCTTTTTTCCTACTTGGAGTGAGGGTCTGAAACTAGTTAACCCTTGTGTATTTGGGTTTAAAAATACTCAATTTTTGCCTAATGATAATGTGTTAGAATATTTTGTAAATAAAGAGGACCCCTTGTCTGGTGCTCTTTCCATTATGTGACTAAAAAAATTCATTAGAATTGCCCTAATGAGAGAAGGTGGTACTGGTTGAGGGGTTCAGATGCCTGATGAGTAAAAAGTGCAGGGGCTTGGGGACCTCAGGTTTCTGTAAGAGGCCTATCCTGGGTATTTCCCAGAAAGGGTATCACTGAGATTTGATTCCTCCTGTATATTGAGCTTTGTAGAGCTGTAGTTTCCTGATAAGGATTTTTGGATATGTGGGACCTTACTTGTAATTAGGTTTTCTGAGTTGTTTGAAGAGATTTACGTTAATTGTTTTGTTAATCTTTATTATTCCTGGAGGAGAGGTCACTGGATACCAACAAGGAATGCCCTTAGTAGACAATTAAGTGAATTAACTGTTTTCAGATGCTAATTGTTCTGGAGGTGTCACCAAAATTCAGGTGTATTACATTAAATATTTCTTATAGCAGGTTAATTAGTTTAGTTATCTGAGGCTGTATTAGGCAGTTAATTCTTGAGGATTTGCTGAGAATCTATGTTGCTCTGGCTAAGGGGTGTGACCGATAAAGTCTACCTTGAGATTTTAGCCAAGCAAAATAATACTGCCTGTGTTTTATAGGGTGGTGTATAAGTCTGCTCGAGCTGCTGTAACAAAACACCACAGGTTGGGTGGCTTAAACAGAAATCTGTTTTCTCACCATTCTGGAGGCTGGAAGTCCAAGATCAAGGTACCAGTCAGGCTTGGTTTCTGGCAAGGCCTCTCTTCTTGGCTTGTAGATGGCCACCTTCTTGCTGTGTCCTTAAATGGCCTTTCCTCTGTGAGTGTGTGGAGAGAGAGGGCTCTTTCGTGTCTCTTTCTCTGCTTATAAGGACACCAGTTGTATTTCATATGACCTCCTTTAGAGACCCTAATCTCCAAATAGTCACACTGGGGCTTAGTGCTTCAATAGAAATTTGGTAGTGGTAGGAGGGTGTGTCTCAATTTAGTCTATAACAGGTGGTACTCTGGAGACTTATGACTTTGTTAAAATACCCTAGAATGGCTCCAGAGTGACAGTCATTACCTATAGGTGATCTTGAGGCTCAGGCTAGAGCCCTGGGCAGGTTGTTAATTTTTCACAATTGGCTGGCAACCTTTCTACATGCTTTTCTGGCTTATGATATGTAACAGTCCCCTTCTAACCCTCTAATACCAAACTTGTACTGTCGATGATCTTCAAAGAACTGCTGTCTGGGCAGCTTGAACTATCAAAGGGCTTGCTGCGAGGAGGAAATTAATGAAGCATGGTTTGATCCATTTCATCCTATACATTCCACAAATTCCATTCTTAGATTAGAATGGATCATTGGAAAGCTTCATGCTTGGACTATGTTCAGAGTCCCAATCTCTTGGTCTAAGTTGTGTTTTAATGTTCTGTTCTGGAAGGAACTTAAAAGAAATAACCATGTAAAATTTATTGTTTTTTAGAAGGTGGTTGAGGACCTTATTCACTATCTTGTATATTGTCCTCCTTATTGTTTTAAGTGAAGCATTTCTTTTAGAATTTAGGAGTAGCTTAAAGTTTGCTTCTTCAACAGAGGAACTGGAATCCATCTTTTTGATAATGAGAATGATTTAACTGGCTACATTTCCCTTTTTGTATGGCTAGGAACCTCACAGTTAGATTGAGGGCTCATTTCCTATTCACTGTGTCTGCCCACATGCCCAGCTTACCTGTGTTTACATTTGTATGGCATCGTTTTGTCCTGTAGCTCCTTAACTAGTTTCACTTTCTCATTTGTTATTATCTACATTTTTGTACAAATGGTCTCTGATCTTTTTTAGGAAGTGGTTGGATAGATGTAAAATGAAACTTGAAGTATTGTTGAATATTTGCCATTCAGTATTCATTATTAAATACTGATTGAAAGCTGTCATTCTTTTTTTTTTTTTAAGTTTTTATTTTTCTTTTATTTCTCTACATTCAACGTGGGGTTTGAACTCACTACCCTGAGATCAAGAATTGCATGCTTGGGGTGCCTGGGTGGCGCAGGCGTTAAGCGTCTGCCTTCAGCTCAGGGAGTGATCCCGGTGTTATGGGATCGAGCCCCACATCAGGCTTCTCCGCCAAGAGCCTGCTTCTTCCTCTCCCACTGCCCCTGCCTGTGTTCCCTCTCTCGCTGGCTGTCTCTATCTCTGTCAAATAAATAAATAAAATCTTTAAAAAAAATTATAAAAAAAAAAGAATTCCCTCAAGTACACAAAATCATTAAAAAAAAAAAAATTGCATGCTTTTCCGACTGAGCCAGGCAGGTGCCCTGAAAGCTGTTATTCTTTGCCTGGGTGCTAACCCCCAGGTGGCATCAAAGAACACTTTTAGAGTAAAAGTCCACAAAGCTGTACCTGGTCAGGCTCCCAGCTTCTTACCTGATCTATCACTGTCCCCTCTCTTGCTTCTCTGAAGCCACATTGACTTTCTTGCCATCCCTTGTACCATGAGCAGGCCAAACATACCCTGCTTCAGGGCCTGTGCATCTTCTGTTCTTT
The DNA here is from genome assembly GCF_024610735.1 of Ursus americanus. Lineage (NCBI taxonomy): Eukaryota > Metazoa > Chordata > Mammalia > Carnivora > Ursidae > Ursus > Ursus americanus. Next base: position 19,430,601 of record NC_142129.1, on the reverse strand, counting down.
CTGCAATCTGTTTCCCCAGATAGTGCCACCTCTCTCCCCCTCATTTTCTAGAAAACTCTTTTCAAATGCCATCTTTATCTGAGAGGTTTTCTCTGGCCTCCTTGTGTTATATACTTCTCTCCTCCTCTCTGGCTTCTGTTTTTTTTCCATACCTGTTTCTTCCTGGCCTGCATGTGTTGTTTATTTCTCTTGTATTTCCTGCTTCCCCCACCAGAATGTAAGCTTCCTGAGGGGAGAGGTTGCTTTTATTCCCAGCTGTATCTCTAGCTGCTTAGAACCCGCCTGCCAAGTACTAGGTGTCTAATAACTATTTGTTGAATGACTAAATGAACTAAATAGGGTTGCTGTTAACTATTATTTGTCCTTTCCTAGTGATTTTTGAACAGGCATTTCTTTGTGTGAGCTAATTTAGTAGCAATTGTTTTTTACGGCAGAGAACTGCCCTCCATGACCTCTTCAGAGCCTGCCTCTTGCTGCTGCTCATTATTTAGCTTTTCCGGGGCACTTTAATGTGCCAGGCACCGTTAAGAATATAAAGAAAAGGTCTGACCTCAATTCGTGAATAAATATCTTCAGGAACTTTCGAATGGGGGAGGCTTTGGGCTAACAATATTGTGATTCACAGATGATTTATTTGGTTCCTAATAATGTGTCAGCCCACACATCAGTGGCGCTTTGTATTTTACCGAGCACAGTCACATAACGTCGCCAATCACAGCTGCCTGGTGAGGCAGGTACTCTTACTATCTTGTCTGCTTGGCAAGGAAAGAAACAGACACGGAAGCTAAGTGACTTGCTCGAGGTTAAAGAGCTTGAAAGTGGCAGACACCTCATGGTTGACACATATGATGAGAGGAGTCAGAAACTTATGATACATTCCAAATCGACAGTGTTTTGGATTTGTGTTTTTCTTGCATCCACTCATTTTGTCTTCGACTGAAGGTTACCTTTGGGTGGCTAACCTTATTTTCATAGGTGTGCTTTTTCTTTTATTTGATCTTACTTTTGTCTTCTTTAAGAGTAATATCGACTTCCGTGTGCTTTCCCCCTGTCTGGACTCCATTACTCTATTAAGTCCAAAGTGAAGGCAAAATTGCTCCATAGAAGGAGTCAGTGATGGTGACTAGTTATTTTCCTTTCAAAACACTTGACCGGCTAGACTGAAATACAGAAGCTGGTATAAAAAAAGGAAAGTGGCAAATTCAGTTTCAGATCTGCAGCTACTTACCTCGGGTTTAACGCTTGTGTGGAAGGCTCTCTTGGAGCTGCTGGCTGTGAATTCACTAGAACCATATAGCATGTGTGCCTACTAGATGCTGTTAACAGTAGCTTGACGTGTGCACCATGGTCCTTTTAGCCTTTTACGTAAATAAATTCCTTCCTGGGGATTAATTAGTCATGGTTAGAGATGTAATCCATCATGTAAAATGCCAGGGCTGTCTTAGTGAAAAATTCTTGGTGATCCAGAAATGTCTCTGTGTCTGGCTTAACTAGAATTTAGTGTATGCTTTTATTTTCCTCCCTGAACTTGGCAATAGTTTGTAAATCTTAATGGTTTTGAGATAGGAATGGGGAAAAAAATCTAAATGAGTCAGTAACATGAAAGCACCTTGGGGTGGCAACTTCAAATCATTTCTGCTGTGCTCATGCTTCAGATTCAAGACTCTTAGAGCACTTAGCAGCTTTTTTAGTACTGTCTACGTCTCAACCCATCCACTCTTCTCTTCACATGTGAGCTGTAGCTTGATCAGGAGCTGAAGGCACAAGAAATAGGAGTTCATAACATGCGTAGTGGAAAAGGCCTTGACTTTGAAGTCAGGTATGCTTAGCTTCAAGGGCAGTTCCCATGTTAGCTGTGTGTGGGGGTGAAAGTTACCTTACCTCTCTGTTCCTCTGATTCCATCTCACCAGACTTTAAGTATTATCTTAGATGATGTGTCCAAAGTAACCACTGCATTCCCTGGCATATAATGGACACTAATGAATATCCCGTGCTTCACTTTTATCTTCCCTTTCTCAGGTGTAAGACACAAGGATGCATGTACATTTCTGTATTTAGTTTGAAAATTTCCCAAGTAGATGAGCCAGAGCTGGCTTGTCAGCACTTACTGTCCAGGCGATCTTGGATGATTGTTGGACTCAGTATTTATAAAAATGCGATGTAGTTTTAGGCCTGATTATTAAGAATATAGTGCTTGTATCATAGAATATAAAAACCTCTTCCTGTTTGGACTGGTCAGACCATATCAGGAGTGTGTTGTGTTCAGTTCTAGTACTACACAGGATGGGGGAAGCTTTTCAGGGCCAGACTGCTCAGGTTTGAGACCTGGCTCTGCTGCTTAAAAGTGCTGTGCCTCCAATACACAACTCCGTTTCCTGTCTGTAATAAGGGGGGGGGTAATAATGGTAGCTACCTCCTAGGGTTGTCAGGAATCAATGAATTATTATGCATAAGCCATTTAGATTAACATTGGGCATACAGTAAGTTCTATGTGAGTGTTAGCTGTTTTGGAAGGGAAATCCACAAGCATGGTGGACTACGTGGGAGCCATGTTGTGGGAGAAACAGTTGAAGCAGTTAGAGATGTTTAACCTGAGAAAGAAGTACTGAAGCCCTTTACCATTTAAAGAGAAATTGTATGGAAGAGGGAATAGAGTCATGTAACCTAAGAAAGGTGGAACTTGGATCAATGGGTAGAAATTATAAAGAGCCTGATGAAAGGCTTCGTAACAAGGAGAGCTGCTCAAAATTGCAGTGAATGGCTTTGCGAACTGGTGAGCTTTCCATTTCACAGAGGCTTATTAGATGGCTTGGGAGAGGTCTCTGACCTGGCTGGCAAGGTGAGCTAGATGACAGGTGTTCTCTTCTACCCCGTTCTCAGTTCAGGTCAAGTGACTGGCTTAAAGTAAGATAATTCCACATTGAAGTTTGCTGTGTTTTGGTAGCAGACATGGATACTTTTCTCCGTAGACTTCCAGTCTGCTTTTATGGTGTATCGTTCATTTATGGTGCAAATATTTATTGTGGGAGACATTGCATTTCTGGTCTTATTTTGCAGAAAAGAAAACAGGTCAGGGATACTGTCTACTATTGTTTGACACCATGCAGTCTCTAAAGGGTTCAGGGAATTGTGGTTCATTATTGTTGGGAGGCCATTCTCCTTGGGAGTGCTCTTTCTGAAGGTCTTCTGAACAAAGCGCCGAGTGCCCTTTGTTTTAGACGGTCTTGTCAAGGATGTGTATTTGGATGTTTGGAATCTAGAGATGATCTCTCCCTGTAGAAAACGGGCAGGCATGCGTACTGTCCAGTATAAAAGATGGAGTTTTCCCACATTCAGGTTCCTCTCTAGTCACTCACAGTGTGTCCAGGCATAAAGTTGGGTCCAGTTGCCTAACCCTCATAGGACTTGGGGCCGGGGTGGGGGGGTGCTACTGCAGATACGCTGGTGCCCCTGCTCCATGCTGTGTCGTGAGTAACAAAGTCCTTTGTTTTTGACCCATGAGTTTTGTGTCTTCTAGCACTGTCCATGAAACTCTGGCAGACTAACTTGTTAGCTTGTGAATAGGATAAAAATCTCAGACTCTCTACAATTCTTGATGTTGAGGAGTAAGGTGAGTCAGAGAGGTTAAATCTCATGCCTAGCGCCAAATGATCTAGCGTTTTGGGGGTGATAGAATTTGAATCTTTGTCTCCAAAGGATGTCCTCTGCATGACATTGTGGAACACCGCTATTGCCCTTGCTGCTCTGACTGCTACTACTGTGACAACGATAGCCAGCAACAACCACCACCATTCGTTGAGTGTTGATGATTTCCCAGGCCTTGTTGGCTCTCCTTTAATTTCACCAGTGGCCCTGTAAGGAAGGTATCCTTATTCTCTACATTTTGTAGATGAGCAAAAGGAGATGGGGGCGTCTGGGTGGTTCCGTCGGTTAAGCATCTGCCTTCGGCCCAGGTCATGATCTCAGGGTCCTGGGATCAAGCCCCACATCACGCTCCCTGCTCAGTGGGGAGTCTGCTTCTCCCTCTTTCTGCTCGTGCTCTGTCTCTCTCAGATAAATAAATAAATAAAATCTTTAAAAAAAAAAAAGAGATGCCATGACCAAGGTCATACAGGTACTAAGTGGTGGAGTCAGGATTCAAACGTAGAGGGAGGATGATAACAGGACCACTCGGAAGGGCTGTCGGGAGGATTCAGCGCACATTCTATAAAGTGCACAGCACTGCTGGTTTCTGGCAGCTGGGGGAAGCCTCTCTAAACATTCATGGCTATTATTGTTATTAGTAACCTCGTTGCCGTCCTTTTCTCTAATTAAAAAAAAACTTCGGTGGTTTTGTTCTCTATTTCCAACTGAAGGCAAACTGTCATTCAGCTCAGTTTACATTAAGCAGATGAAATTAAAGGGGCACAAACCTGGCATAGGCTCTTCCCTTATACAAATATTTTCTCTAAAAATGAAAATAGGAGCTAAAACCCCCTATAGGCCCAATTTACCTTCTAATCTTCATTTTAGTAACCCTTTATGTTTCATAAATAACTCCTGATGCGGCAGTAACGTGTTACAGTGACAGCTGATGCCGGAGAAGGTGTCCTCTCTGGGCCTGACATTTTCTTTAATGGTAATTCTCCTAGTTAATGTAAACAACGTGAAATGTTTGGCATGTTTCCTTCCACAAATGGTGGTGGAGAGGAAATCAAAGCACTGTAAAGGTGGCAAACTGATCCGGGATAGCTTTGACAAATCCATGGCTGTTTGCTGTTAGAAGGGGAAATCAGAGGTAAATACCTAGAAACTCTTCCCTTTGGGACAGTTGATAAATTGAAGGCATTTTCTGATTGTGCTTTACTTTAGATTAACAGCCTGGAAGGTTTCAGATTTAAAGAGCAAAGTTATGTATCATAGAAACAATAGGAAGGCATGCTTGGCTCCCCGTACCCAAATATTGCAGGTGATATTGGTAGCTCCATTGAAGTCATATTCCTCCTAGGTTCTCCACTCTGATTTATTTCATTAGCTAAATACTTGTGCAGTGTTTTCTACCTGAAAGTAATCTTGGAGGTAGGTAGTCTGATGTAGGATCACCAGTTGACAGAGGAAGACACAGGATCTAGCATGATAAAGGCCTTCCTTCAAGTCTTGGGGTTCCTAGTGTGTTGCTTTCCTGAGTGCCCCACAACCCCTAGAGGCTTTTCATTTTCCTTCATTATATTTCTTGTCCTGTCCCCCCACCTCTTTCCCCACCATTTCCTGCTAGAACTGGTCTCTTGGCACGCCTAACACATTTACGAAATTCTTTTTAGAGATTAGATTGATGTCAAAGACTGGCCTGCTGAATCTCCCTCTAAATTGAGAAAGAAGTTTTATATATTATGTGGCTCATGAATTAAGATCTTTTGCTCTAAATGACAGTTGGGGAAAAAACTGTTATGCAGTATTTTCCTTGTGAATATCTGGAAGTAGATATGTGATTGATTCACTGATATACCATCTCTGAAAGCAGTTGTAATGATGGACTTATAATTGATTGCATCCATCATTGGAAGCCTAAACTACCCCCTCCCTAAATTAAAGATAAATGAAATAAGCTATGCTGAATGTATATAAGCTGACAAATCTGAGGGAATTTAATGAAACTCTAAATTACTGCAGCCAACAGATAAGAGAAGGTTCCTTGTTACTGATTAGAGCACTAAAAAAAAGAATTATCCAAAAAAAGATAATAAAAGAAACAAAGATCTGTGGCCAATGTATCAAACTAAGTTATTGAAAGACTTTTAAGTGTATCTGTCTCATTCCCTGGTTATTGTTGACTCATATCAATCTTGTTGGTGCTGTTGGATGAATAGTAAAAGGAGGGATTGTCTTGTAGTATAGCTTTTACTATTGCTGTTGTAACATATTTTAGAATTGATGTGACCTTATTTCCAGGCCGCTGGGGGCTCTGTGCCAAATTTAGTTCATTTAAATGAGCTATTTGGAATGCAGTTCCTCAGTGTATAAGTAATTTTATCAGTTAGTACACTTTTTAGCTTTATGTAAAAGACCATCTGAGGGTGACTTAAACAATGGATATTTATTATCTCCCCTAACGAGAAGTCCTGAGGGAAAGCAGCAGTAGGGCTGGCTGCTTTGGGGACGCAATGATATCAGTGCAGTAGCTTGGCATTTCTTTTGGCTTTCCCTTCCATGGTTGTACGGTGGGTGAAATATTTGAGTATTGTAGCTTTGTTTAACAATATCCAGTGTCTGGAAAAAAAAACAAAACAAAACAATATCCTCCTTCCTGTTAATCTTGCAAGAAAATTACTCCTAGAAGTCTTTAGGTCTCATTGGTCAGCCTTGTCACTGATACGGTGAATGGAATACCTGGGATTCACTCAAGCAAATCAGGACCTGCCCAGACTGTCGCAGAGTTCACACTGCCCGCTATCTAAGATTCGGGTGCCAACGAGTGGAGGGAAAGTCTCCTTGGATAAGCAACCAACAAATCCACTTAGATGGGCTCTTGAAATTTACTAGGAAGGTGGCTTCATGTTTTCTGTTAGTAACTTGTTTCATTTCCGACCGAGTGAGGTGCATGTGCTCGTGTATTAACTCCTGTTTTACTTGTTTGCTTTTAAGTTTGATTGAGCTTGATACAGTCTCTGTCTTCACCAGGACTCTGTCTACCAGTGATGATGTGGAAGACCGAGAGAATGAGAAGGGGCGCCTGGAAGAAGCCTATGAGAAGTGCGACCGTGACCTGGACGAGTTGATTGTGCAGCACTACACAGAATTGACGACAGCCATTCGCACATACCAGAGCATCACAGAGCGCATTACCACCTCCCGAAATAAAATAAAGCAGGTGGGCCTCCTGTTCCTCTTGTGATTGTTGCCCCTGCTGTTAGGCCAGGAGTTATAGCGTGTAGAGGTGCCGTGATAGTGGTGACTGGCCTTAGGAGGGACTCATAATGACACTTTCTGGGAGTTTTGCAGTGTCTGGAAAGCCTGGCTGAAGAGGATCACAGAGGGCATCATGGGCTTGCCTCCTCCCTGTGTCTTACCCTTGGCTTCTGCTGCTACTTCTCGTTGCAGTGTGAAAGGACAGGGGGGAGGTGCCCCCAGTGTGGGGACATGAAAGGGGGGGCTGTTCTAAGACTCCAGGGCCTCTTACAGTTAGAGGCTCCCATTTCTGTGTATCCAGTGTATTTAATATGCTCCTGTCACACATTGTGTGTGTGTGTATTGCTGTAGCAGTTGAAACACTGTTAAAATTTCAGCTTTAAGTATGTCCCCTCGTTTGAAGTTGGTTGTGACTTCTGTGCAGTAATTAGACATTCTAGTATGATTTTGACAAGGAAACCCAACTTACAAATTATTGAAACGTGTATTTATGAATACCGAAATTCTTGAATACTCTTCCTTAGTCATGACAAGCATCCAGTAACTTCTGTTTTGTCATTTTCCTGTATTTTGCAGTGATTTCTTGTTCTTTGTTTCTTCCTCTCTTTCTAATTCTTGCCCCCTTCCTCTCCCTGCCCACCTCCTTTTGTAGTAGTAGGTCCTTGAAAAGCTCTTGGTTCCTGGCTGCCATGTCTTTACTGCCTAAAGGACAAAGTGGGTTCCTAAAGGGTATTTTTGTATTTGGCCAAGGGATGAACTGACCGTTGGGGGCCATCGCATCATAGTTCTGGGGGCTCTGGCTGTGTGTTTTGAGGGTCACTCCTTTAATTCCTTTTCGTACCACTCTGCTAACAGTAAGTGCTACCACTTAGCACTGCTTCTTTGCCAGTTCCTCACTCAACATATTTAGGATTTGAACGCTGGTCTTCCTAACTCTAAGCTCCTTGCTGCTGGTTTTCAGACCTCTTTCAGGCAGTAACCGCCCTTCTTAAAACGAGCTATCTTGTGGAACCCTGACCTATTAGTTGCCTCTTGTGTGGTGTTGGGGTGAGAGATGCAGAACCTCATGCTTGGTCCTCTCCTTACAACTCTGCACCTGCCCCTCCAGCACCTCTGTGGCCACGGGGCTGCACAGACCATTTGAAATGTGCTGCCTGTGCTATCGATCGGTTCGGTACTTCCCTGGACTGCACCTGCCTGGTAACAGCTATGCTTACAGCTTTCCCACATGTTCTCTTGTCTGTCTTCTAGACCTCACCTTACATTTTTCTAAGCAGATACTTAAGTTATTCTTTGGAAAATGCTGTCAACATATGAATTTCAGCCTCTAAGAGTACCATTTGAGAATCAGCAAGCTCTGAACCTTTTTGAGGCAATTTGATAGCCTCTCTTTACATTGTAAAATTAACTGGGCATTTTCAAAAGGAATACTATAATTCTTCGCCTTTACAAATGGTGAGTTCATCCTGTGGATTTATCTGTGAAACTAGGTAAAGCTATAGATCAGTTTAAAGTAAACTGTAGTCCATCTTGACCCAATATACTAAGCTCAAGAGGAGTCAGAAAATGAATGTCTAGTGCTGCTGACCTTCTGGCTTTGCCCCGGGTAATCACTGTAAGGGTGAAGGTTTGGTATTTCTGTTTTCTGATTAGTCTGCTTGGCTGAAAGGACTTTGTCCAGATGTCAAGGGAAGCCTGTAGTGGTTTCTGCCTTGAGTCCCTAGCACTTGGAGTTGATAGCCTCTTTGCCCAGAGAGTGTTGGCTGGTGTTGATGAAGAGTCTCCTCTTCCATCATTTCACATTTGTTTTAGCAGCCACGGTCTGTTCACCGTCCTCATTTTTAAGTGTGCTGGGATTTTGAGCAGAAGAAAACAAAAAGAAAACTTTGTGTTTATTACATCAGACTGTTGTCAAAGTAAATGTCACCTAATTCTATTATGAATTAGTTCAATATTGGGAAGAGAACGGGCTAAAGCTCCTTTCAAAAAAGCCTCTAATAATTGATAAATGGGAGAAGAAAAATGTTGGGGGAAAATGAAAGTGAAATTTGTTTTTATTGTATAATTTGACAGTTTTGTACTGTGAAAGTCCATTTCTTGTCACCAAGGAAACACTGATGTTTTCTTACTAATCTTTCCCTGTCATTTTTGGTTTTTAATTGCACTTTGGATTATATACAAAATATAGGTGTGTATAGTTATGCATATTTTAAAATAAAAGTGGGGATGATTGAATCATTATGGGGCTATATTATTTCACATCCAGCAAGATAGTGAGAATGTGCAGATGTGAGTTGAAATTTTCTTTCTGCTGTCTGCCAAAAGAATGTAATGAGTATTCATTCAACAAATGTCTGTGGAGTGTGAGCCGTATGCCTGGTTCTGTTTTCATTGCTGGGGTTATACCCATGGAAAACACCTGTCCCTGTCCTCATGGAACTGACCTGCTGTGGGAGGAGACAGAGAAACAAAGTAGGTGATATTTACGACACGGATTGAGTCTCCGTGTGAAATGTCTGTTTCGTGCCGAGCATTGCTCTAGGCTCTGGGGAAGAGTAGTGAATAAAACAAATTCCTGGCCAGAGTTTACATTCTGGTTTACATTCTAGTCAAGGGAAACCCGCTATAAATTAGGACAGTGTGTTATAACAGATGGTAAGAAGTGCTATGCTTTCAAAACCAAAAGCAAGGAAGGGAGAATTGCGAGTTGCTGTTTAAATGGATTGGTCAGGGAAGGCTTGACTGAGGTGACGTTTGAGCCAACACTTGAAGGAAGTGAGGGAGAATCAAGAGAAGCTCCTTAGGAAGAAGGAATGGCAGGTACAGAAAGGTCGTGAAGCAAGAACATGATAGGAATTTGGGGGAAGCAGCGAGGCGGCCCGTGGGGCAAAATGGGATGGGGAGAAGGGAGAGGGGCTAGAGAGACAGAGAGTGGGTGGTCGAGATGCAGTGTGGTGGGTCAGGTCATGGGGGGTTTTGGTGACCGTAAGGACTTGGTTCATAACTCTTTAGTATGGTGGGAATCTGTTGTAATAAACTTTTGAACACAAGAATGGCATTTTAAAAGGGCTACTGTAGCTGCCATACTGAGTAGATTTTAGTGGGGACCAACGTAGATGAAGATGTTCATATTCATGCTCTTAAAGTTTAAGAACAGAACTGTTGACATTTCCCATTATGATAATAGTTTCATATATGGATTTATATTGGTAGACTCTAAGTCCTTGAGGTTAATGAGATGATAGAGTTGACTCTTTTCCCAAATAGTCAAGTCTATTGGGAATTTTTTTCTAGATTAAAAAAAAATACGTGTAAGTAAAGAGTATGTATGATTGATCAGGTCAAGTAATGTGGATAATCAGAATACTTAGGCTATCTATTACTGTTGAATACATATTGGTATCAGTCAGAATGCCATGTTACTGCACTGGAAAACCTCAGAATCCGTAGGTTCTGCCAGTCTTCTGATAATGACTGTTACAGCAGCACCAAAATAGATAGATACGAATGGGTACAAGCTGGGAACTTGGGTGGCACAAGTGATACTTGCTGGTCTTTGAATTTGGTGTTTGCTCTGTGCTGTAGGGGGGGATGAGAGGACATCAGATTTCTTTAAAGACACTAAGTATCTGTCTCACGTTTATCCCAGGAGCTGGTAGGCTGAAGGGAAAACATACTTGTCTCTGTTGTGAATGTGCACACTTTACATTTCACCCCAGTTTCAGCTGCCCCATTGGTACTAGATCAAGCTCTTAACTCATTTTTCTTGCCTGTAATTAGAAACAACCATATGTGATTATTCAAATGAAGTTGTTAAGGGCTTAATCATTGAGTAGCGCAACATTCATTACTTAGCATTTAAAATAATTTTTTGGCTTTTATATGAAAGTATACCTTGAGAGACAGAGTAAGAACAAAGAATAACCCTAATACAAAAAAATGTCACTTGGTAGTAGAGCAACATGGATGTGGTAGGAAATTATTTACAGCCCAAATGTAAGGTGGAAAAATCCTGGCTACTTCTATGAGAAAGGGAGAAAAGCCTAGAAAGGGCCATGCTAAACAGTGGGCAATAATGAGATAGCATAATTTAAAATCTAGGCAGTAGAGTGCATGAAGGCAGTCACAAGAACTATGAGGTGATGTTTCCATTAAGTTTAACTGTATCCAGACTCTGCAACTTAAAGGAAAAGTATTTCCCTTGGAAAGGGTTCAGTGGAGCCTTTCAGACAATTCAAGACCTCAGAATGGCAGCTAAAAAAACAAAACCAAACCAAAAACCAAAACCAAAACCAAGAGAACAAAAGCATGGGCATAAAAGTTTGAGGGTAAAAGTGATCGTAGTTCTAAAGGGCTTTAAAACAGAACGCTGAGTAGTGTTTCTGCACATCATCCCTTCCAGGCACTTTGTATCAGACTATGGAAAAAAACGGGTTGGTTGGACACATGTCAGGAGAATACCCATGGACACGTTTATATGTAGATTTATTTTTAACTACAGAAGAGAAAATAAATTTTGTACTTTTAGAATTAAGAATAACGTCGACTGTTACATTAATTTTCATTTACCATCCCTTGCTTATGGTGCATATTTGTGGACTGTTTCTAGTGTGCAGTTTCAGTGGGGCGCTCGCGTATTTGTCGTGCTTTGTTATAGATACTATGCACACCCAAAGCCATTCCCTCCCCCCATTATCTTGAACAAAATCAGAAAAGCATTGAATTTGATGATGTGAGGCCTGTATGCATCAGCCTCTCTTCCATATATCTCTGTTCCTCTTCTCACAAATGCAACCACGTTGTTACTCAGGGGCCCTAGGTAGTTTTCCTCTCTTTATCTTCCCCAAGGTGAGGTTGCAGATAGCTCTGTTTCTTTGCTGTCTGTATCCTCTCACATGCCCATTCACAACCTCTTGGGGCCTGTTACCCTTATTTTCTCTTTTTCTAATAGGCTCTAATTAGAGTGGCTGGAGAATCTTGTATATTGAATCTGAAATTCTTGCTGTGGCCGCACAGGTGATGAGAAGCAACTGTGAAGTTAAACTAGAAGTCTAAGGAAGCAGAGGAAACTTGTGTTTGAGGAAGGATTTCTGTACTTGGGTTTCGATGTTTTGATTTGAATAGCTTGACTCTCTGGATTTATTTCAGGAACAAACAGTAACATAAGTTTTCAATCTTAATGATCCTGATAAATTCAATAGAATGGAACTCAAATGCTGTCACCACATCGAGAAATGAAAGTTTAGATGTAACTTGGTACCGTTCTCACATTTTAGATGTTGGTATTCATTGATGGCTACAGTGCGGTTTCTCTCTTCCCTGTGTAGAAAACAGTTATCGAGCTGTAATTTACCTGCAGTAGAATGCAGTATTTTAGAATACAGTTCAGTGAATTGTGGCAAATGTGTATATCCTCTAATGTATTCCCATCCACCCCAGAGAGTTCCCTCCTGCTTCGTTGGAGTTAAAATTCTGCGTTTCCCTCTCTTCCCCCCTACCCCCCTCCACATCCTGCTCCAAACAACTACTGATTTGAATCCTGTTGCTATAGATTATTTTTTATTTTTGCATGTTTTAGAACTTCAGTATGTACTTTTTTGTACCTGGCTTCATCTGTTCAGCAGAATGTTCGAGATTCTTCATATTTCTTCTCTTTTATTGCTGAGTAGTATTTCCCCCCTGCCACCCAAGTTTTAAAATAACATTTCTTCATAACGGTAACTTTCTAATCAAAAAGTTGAAGCCTCAGGGCAATCTAATATTAAAAGTTCTTGTAGCTTCTTATGTCTGCAGCTTCGGCTAATAACTTAGTTTGGGAATAATTTTCGTGATGTTCATTTTCCACACAGCCTGATGCCATCTCCCCCAGCCCTAAATACAGACACAAATACTACCTTCCTTTTCAGTTTTCCTCCGTGTAGTAGGCAAAAAGGAGAAGTGGGCTGACTACATGGTATATATCCTAGTGTGAAATCCCATAATGGTCTTTTTTCCAATCAGAAAGGTATATGCCAAGCTTTACTGACACTCAGTAAGTTTATTTCTCTTTCTCTTGATCAAGAGCCTAGTTGGGTGTTGCATGACGTAAAATTTGTTTTGAACAATTTCCATAGTAACCATCAAACAAAAGAAAAATCTGAGAATCACAGAACCAAGGCGAGAAGAGTAGAATATCAGAAATCAAATTCTAACAGATTTTAACCGAGATTTAAGAGAGAATGGATTTAATAGCTGGAGTTCCTAGCCCAGAGACCAAGAACTTCCAAGAGGATCTGGGAATAATAGCCTTGAAGAATATGTTTAAAAAGTCCAGTAATGGGCATTAAGAGATACACAGGTTGTAGGGCTGAAGAGTAGAGCATGGGGAATATAGTCAATAACATAGTAACAACTTTGTGTGGTGACAGATGATGACTACACTTAATCATGGTGAGTGTTTTATAATGTATATGATTGTCCTATCACTATGTTGTGTACCTGAAACCAATACTACATGTCAACTATACTTCAGTTAAAAATTAAAAAGTCAAACCGTAGGTGATGACAAAAACCAGTACTTCCCTACCTCATCCTTCCTGAGTCCCAACTGCAAAACTTCAAAGGCACTGACTTTTAGTCTTAGTAAAGTGCTTATACTATTCTTGATTTTTCTGTTTTAGACATGGTGTACAGGCCTCCAGCTATGGAAGATGGGGATTTAAGTCCACCTCCCACTCTTTGCCCTACCCCACTTCCTCTTCTTCCCCCAGCCTCTTTCCCTCTGGTTGTATCCCAGTTTTTGGTTAAATAGGTAGTATTTATTTTATTAAAACTACGTAAATATTTACCTCTAAGCCATCCAGTGTACTATTGGTGCTTCTGCAATTGTGTTGTTGCTGTTTCCCTTGCAATTACTGATTGAATATTCCTGTTGCCTTTCTCCTGCATTGGTTTTCCCCTTTCCTGGATCCTGTGTTTCCCGTCTTCTGTTTTTCTCTTCTGTTGATGGAGCGCGTTCTTCACTAGCTTGCTGAAATATGGTGCATGTAAGGTTTATTTATTTATTTATGTATTTGAGAGCTTATATGTCTGAAAATGTCTTTATTCTTCCCTCACACTTGATTGATAGTTTTTCTGGGAAATAATTCTCTCTTAGGATTTTGAAGCTGTATTATTCCTTTGTCTTGTAGCTTTTAGTGTTGCTGTTGAGAAAAGTCTGATGCGTTCTGATTCACAGCTCTTTGTACAGATTTTGTCCCTCCCCCACCCCCCTTGAAAGCTTTTAAGATTGTCTCTTTATCCCTGTGTTCTCACATGTCAGGATAATGTGCCCTGGCTTGGGCCTTTTCTCACTCCATTTTTTGAACACTTGGTGTGCTTCTTCAATCTAAAAACACATGTCTTCTGGGACATTTTCTTTTATTATTTTATTGGTATTTTCCTCCACTCCATTTGTCTCATTTTTCCTCCCCTGGAACTCCTATTTGGCAAATAGTGGACTTCTTGGATCAATTCCCCCATTTTCTTTTATCTTCTGTCTCTTGTTTTTGTTTTATTCTCTGGAGATTTCCTCAAGGGTAGCTTCTAGCCTTTATATTGGATTTTTTTTTTCTCTCATATTTTAATTTCCAAGAGTTGTTTTGATTCTCAATTTTTTTTATAGCATCCTATTCTTGTTTCATTGATGTAGTGCCTTCTCCTATTTTTCCTAAGGGATGTTAATTATAGTTTTAAAAAATTTCTGTTTCCTGCATAATGTTTGTCCCACTCCCCCCTCCCCCCAAGCACTTTTTTCTTTTTGTTTGTTTTGATGCCTGACTTTGCATATTCCAGGCTTTCCTTGGTTTCCTATCTGAATGTAAGAGGGAGGCAGCACAAAGCTGATTGGGAGCTCAGAGCATGTTGTGGGCCTTGTCTAGTGATGAGTGGGCAGGGACCTAGCAGTTTCCTTGGTGAAACCTCAGATGTCACTAATTCTAGGTCTTTATGCCTGGTCACCTTTCCCAGGGAAAACCCTGAATTTCCTGTGTGGGAGCTAAAAGTCAAGCTGAATATTTAGAGGCAACCCAAGCAGGAGGCTGAGGGGCCGATGGGGGCTGAGGATTTTCCTGTTCCATATCCCCACTTTGATTTCATTCTTGTGTTTGCTGCCCAGTGCCTCACACCCTCCCCTCAGCCCGGATCCTTTCTCGTCTTCAGGTCATAAACCTATTTGGCCAATGTTTGGCGGGAGGGAATTTCCCATCTGTGCGGTTTGATGAGGAGTCCGGGCTCCAAATACGCCTTATGGAAGGTGTGAGCCCTGTACTCCTGCCTTCAGTGCTCTTGGTGCCCCCTTGTCAGTGCTAGCAAACCCCACTTCATGCTAAGACTTTCAGATTGCTGTCCTCTCCTAAACTATCCATGTTCTGCCTTCTTGCCAACTTCAAAGGTTTTGTTGTCATCTCTTATATGCCATTCCCTTCTCTCTGTTCTCTTTTCTTAGATGCTTTATATGCTTAGGAGAATTTTTTTTAATCACTTTGAGAGTGCAGGAAGGAGTGGAGGTCATTAGGACCATCTTCAGTAGATTTTCAAAGGGGTCTGTGACTCCCCCAAAAGCTAGTAATCATTCCACTGTGCTTATCAGGAGAGATTACAAAAATCTCCTTATTTAGGGTTCTTTTTACATTGGAGAGTTTCTTAAAAGTAGGATTAGGTATTGCCCTAAAGTTATAGCAATAGACTAGATGCTTTCTCAAGAAACGTTCTGATCTTAGCATTCTATCTTTGTGTTTTCCATGTGTGTTGGAAAACTGTTGAAATTGAGTTTCATAATCACCAGAAGCATCATTTTGTAAGTATGTGCACCACCACCCCAAGTCTTGTAGAAGACAGATTTTCAGTGGTCAGAAACATGGGAGACTTCCTAGGGTGGTGGAAATGTCCTGTATTTGATGGTTTGGATTATATAGATGTCTTGCATTTGCTAAAATTCATCAAATGGTATACCTGACATGTATTCAGAATTTTTACCTAAAACAAAACACAAACTAACTACTCTCTCTCTCTCTCTTTAAAAAAAAAAAAAAAAAAAAAAAGTTGTGGGGTTGTGCCTGGGTGGCTCAGTTGGTTAAGCATCCTACTCTTGATTTTGGCTCATGTCATGATCTCAGGGTAGTGAGATCGAGCCCCACCTTGGGCAATTTGGGCAGGGAGCCTGCTTAAGATTCTTGCTGTCCCTCTCCCCTGCCACCCCCCCCCCGCCTTTCTCGCTCTCTAAAAAAATAAAACAAAAATAAAACAAAAAACTGTAAACAAATACTAAATTCTAATTTAAATAAAAATACATATAAGGAATGTCTAAAGTATATGAGAGTAGCTCTGTGAATTGTGAAAGGTCGTGATTGTTTTTCACGTTCTAAAAATCGTCCAGTCTTCATTATGAATATGAAAATGTGCCCCTCACGTTGTGACGACCCCTCCCTGCTCCTCGTCCTCCTATTTTGTTGAGCTGTACCGTACTGGTCACTGAACTGCAGATCTGGAGAATGTTTGAGATTGTCTTATTTAATATTTAAAGGTCCTTGGTATGTCCCAGTTCCTCTTATTTTGAGATTATCTCTGGACGTGTCTACTCTTTTCTGGAAAGTGGGCTTATTTTCGTGTCAGTTGAGATGACTGCGCAGCTCCTTGGCTCCACACTTCGGCTGAGTTATAGAAGTAGGATGGTCTGAGTGACCTATCAGCTGAAGAAGAAACATGCAGAGAAGAACGGGCAAGGAATAATCACATGGACTCTATCAGTCATTCTCTTTTAGATATTTTAACATCAGTGGGTAGGTATTTTAACGTTTTCAGAGGGTTCTGTGTCCTAAGTCACTTTTGCTAGATTCACTCAAAGGTAGGGTAGGAGTAGTTTTCTCATTTCTCAGGAGAGCCAAATACACACAGAGGTGGAGACCCATCCAAGTGAGTCAGTGTCAGAACCAGGATTAGAATTTTGCAAGCCGACCCAACCATGGGAATAAGCGGGAGGGGGGATTATTCGGGCCTGTTAACTTCTAGTGACACTGATGAAGACGACTAACAAGATTACAGGTTTAGGATGGCAAGACTTTGGGCTGACTTAAGGTCGAATCTGTTCTATTGTAGGTAAAAGAGAATCTGCTTTCGTGCAAGATGCTGTTGCACTGCAAAAGGGATGAGCTGCGGAAATTGTGGATTGAAGGCATTGAACATAAGCATGTCCTGAACCTGCTGGATGAAATTGAGAACATCAAGCAAGTGCCTCAAAAGCTGGAACAGTGCATGGCGAGCAAGCACTATCTCAGTGCCACCGACATGCTGGTGAGAGAACAGCCCCTCGCCCTTGTTCCCTGAATGCTGCCTTTCATGGCGCACATTACAAACTGCCTTTGCTGGTGGAGGCTGACTCGTTCTCTTCCTAATTCCAGTGTTTGAAATGGTAGGCGATTATTTATGTATTGTCTGCCTTTGGAACAATGGCAAGTCCTATAATGGTAAAAAAAAACCCCAAAACCGGTACCTAAATTATGTTGGCATGGTCATGAGCGGTGTGTGAATCTCAGAGGAAGATGACTAATGAATCCCATTTTATTTTATTTTTTATTTTTTTACTGATTTTTCTTTTTAAGGAGGCTCCATGCCCAACGTGGGGCTTGAACTCACAACCTTGAAATCAAGAGTCCTGTGCTCCACTGACTGAGCCAGCCAGGGCCCCCCCAATGAATCCCATTTTAAAGAATGAAATCTGCATGAGAGACAGCTTTAGGAGATTGACAAACTTGATGTTCCACAAATTCTTTGAAGAGATTGTTACGTGAGGGCTTTTTTTTTTTTTTCCCCGTTTAAATTGAGGAGAAAGAAAATAATTCTGGAGCAGTAATTCTGGAAGGGACTTTGTTAAGCCAGAGTACTCCACACCCTGGCCTTTAGTCTCGGAGTCCATTCTGTTACCTTTTTTTTTCTTTTTTTTTTTTTCCGTTTAAATTGAGGAGAAAGAAAATAATTCTGGAGCAGTAATTCTGGAAGGGACTTTGTTAAGCCAGAGTACTCCACACCCTGGCCTTTAGTCTCGGAGTCCATTCTGTTACCTTTTTTTTTTTTTTTTAACGTAAGCTGTACACCCAGCATGGTGCTTGAACTCAAAGCCCTGAGATCAAGAGACACATGCTCTACCAACTGAGGCAGCGGGCAGCCCCCATTCTGTTACTTTTTGAATTAGAAATGAAAATTCAGAGAATGTTGCAACTGTTGGTGCATGTGGCTGAGTGTCAAGAAGACGAATAAAAAATAATATACATCTCGTTACTTATTGAGACTCATTTTCTCAGGGCCTGTGGCACCCCCACTGCCATCTGATTCAGAGATGTCTGGGGACTACAGAGGCCCTCAGTAGCAGATGACTGCGTTTGGAGTCTTGTTTCCACAAGGATGGAAATGTCTTGTCTTTGTTTCACCAAGTTAGATTGGCTGTAATACTGGAAAAAACACTGAGAGGACTTGGTGGGAGAAGCAGGGTAAATCCTCCAAGTGGTTCCAGTTGAGATTTTCAAGAAGAATTTTGCCGTAAGTCCTTCATAAGAAGCTTTTAAGGAAATTTGGTAACCAAGACGTGAGATATGCTATGATATTCTATCATATATTAAAACCTGGTTGTCTGATAGGAGTGAACTGTAAGCAGTTCACTTAAGCAGTCAGCTGAAAGGACAGGAGTATATGTGGGATGCCACCTGTATGTTCCTTTTGCCTGTTGTCTTCAGTGTTCTCCTGTAGACTGTTTCCTCCACATGTGGGTGGGGCTTGGGGGTTTGGGAGAGAAGAAGGGGTGTGGGCTGTAGCCTTCATCTTCCCAGCTTTCAGAGGAAAAATTAAAAAAAAATTTTTTTTTTTTAAATTTATTTATTCGATAGAGATAGAGACAGCCAGCGAGAGAGGGAACACAAGCAGGGGGAGTGGGAGAGGAAGAAGCAGGCTCCCAGAAGAAGAGCCTGATGTGGGGCTCAATCCCAGATCTCCGGGATCACGCGATCCTGAGCCGAAGGCAGACGCTTAACCGCTGTGCCACCCAGGCGCCCCCGGAGGAAAATTTTTTAATTAAAAAATATGGGAAGTAGGGTGTAGGTTGGGCCAGCTTGAGTACTATGATTGTCAATTCTAACTAAAATTACGTGGTTAGGGGAGTGGGGGTCTGGGGAATGGGGTGGGAAAGAAGAGCAGTTACCTCCAGAAAGAGGTGAGTGTATGAGCTACGTTTCCCAGAAGTTCCTTTACCCCCCCATTTGTTGTTGTTTATATATTCTGGATACTAATCTTTTGTCAGATGTATTTGAAATATCTTCTCCTAGTTGGTGGTATATCTTTTTACTTTGTTTATGAAGCCCTTTGTTACAAAGAAGTATTAAAATTAAATGCCATACAGTTTTTTTTCTTTATCCATTTTTAAAAAAAAATAACCATTTAATTTTATTTTCAGTAGTCTTCATTTTTTTGAGAGAGAGAGAGAGCATGAATGGATGGAGGAGGGGTTGAGGGAGAGGGAGAGAGAATCTTAAGCAGGCTCCATGCCCAGTGTGGAGCCCACCCCGGGGCCTGATCTCACAACCCTGAGATCATGACGAGCAGAAATCAAGAGTCAGATGCTTAACTGACTGAGCCATCCAGGTGCCCCATATCCAATTTATATTTCAAGAAATTTTTTTTCTATCCCAGTGTCATAGAGAATCTACTGTGTTCTTTAATCTGTTTGGAATCTGTTTCCATATATGATATGAACTAGGGATCTAATTATATCTTCTGTATGAATAGCCACGTGGCTCAGACCATTTGCTGAATTTATTTCCTCCTGACTTCTAATGCCATCTTGGTCACATACGAAGTTTTCGTGTATGTATGGGTCTGTCCCTGAGCTCTTCGTTTGTTCAATTGGTCTTGTCTGTATCAACACTGAAACCATGCTGTTTTAATTACTATTATTTTATGATATATCTTGATGATAGCAGGTGGAGACATCACCTCATTTTGCTTTTCAGAATTATCTGTGCTATTCTTGGCCCGTCACTCTTCCATATGAATTTGAGTATCAGCTTGTCACGTTCCTCAAAAAGTGTCATGAGATTGATTTAGTATAAGAATTTCATCTGTGTAGTATTGAATCTTTTCAGTGAATGGGTCTCATTTATTGATGTCTTCATTTATGTTCTAAATAATAATGCTTAGTAAGTTATTGCTTAGAGGTATTAAATATATCTTATTTCTGGCTATCGTATTTTTTAAAGCAGTGGCTTTTTATTAGTAACAACTTCTAGTTCTTTGTTGTTGATGTAGGGATGTGATAGATGTTGTTTAATTGATCGCATTTCCCTGAACCTAATCCCAATCCTGTCTGCCTGGAAAATGATGATTTATTCTTTAAGGCTTGGCTCAAATTTCATTAGCTCTCTGAATGTCCCAGGTGATTAGATGCTTTTCTCTTTAAAAAAAAAAAAAATGAGGTATTGTTTTTATTGTGGTAAGAGTATTTAGCCTGAGTAGGTGCTTTTTTTGTTTGTTTGTTTCCATAAGCTGCATGTACTTCCTTGTAATACAGTTGCTTTTGTTTGAATGGTAGGTCATTGAGGGCAAGGGCTCTATCTTATTTATTTTTATCTGCCCTGTTCTTAGCGTAGTGCGCCTTATCTAGTCAGGGTTCACTGATCATTAGCCAAATGGGTTAACTATGGGAAAGACTTTAAGATCACTAAACAGAGGATAGGGTGTTTCCTCTCTAGTGGCTCTGGTCTGATTTTTCTCTGGTTTCAGTGTTTGTTTTAATGGCAAGTGTCTCTAGTTTCCAACCTTTCCTTTTTGCAGTATTTAAATGAACAACAAACAATAATTATAATAACAGCTAATATGTCTTGAGTTTTCATTATGTTCTGCTACTATTTTAAGTCTGTTACACTTGTTAACACATTTAATTCTTGTAATAACCCTGTGAGAGAGGTTTCTGATATGATCCCTGTTTTCCAGATGAGGTGATTGCTTTGCATGGTCTGAGGAGTTGACATATCCTAATATACAATGACGATTTCCTGAAGGTAGGATTTAATGTGTGCTTAAAAGGTTGGAAATTTCCTTCAATTTGGCCCTTTGTATATGAGTGAATAGTAAGGTCTGTAATTGCTCCTTCACTGGACTTCCTATGAAAAAATAATCATATTTCCTTTCCCCATGGTTATGTGCTATTAGAAGTAAAATCTACTTAAGGCATCTCAAGGGTCCAAATGAAAAATCTTTGCTAAAAGACATCAGAGCAAAGTGAAGACAAAAACTCCAGTCTTTCAAAACTCTCCGATTTCCTTGGATTTGTTTATCAAAAGATTTTGCATTTCTATTGTAAGGCAGGTGCAGATGGCCAGTAATTTAATCCCTACTCAGGTTCATAAATGCAGAGTAAATAAATCAGTGGTGACCCATGGCTCTTGTCAGCTCCTGCAGTTCCTGCTTTACCCTGACACTGGTCTGATAGCTATAGACTTGGCTTCTAGATGGGATATTTATTTCTCCTTTTGATATGATAACCTGAGTATTGCATAAAATAATTAAATTGTCATGACAGGGAATGTCTGCAAATAGGCATGGCCTTTTGTTTCCTTCTTCAAGGTAAACAGCTGCTGTTAGCTTATGAAAAGCTAAAAGTGGTCCAACAAGAAGCCTGTATCCATCACGTTGAAATCAGAGACTTGATTAATATTGTAGCCTGTAGCTTTGTGATATGTACGGTTTAAATTAGACCTTTGCAGTCATTGTGCTGGGTTGATGCAAGCACATTAATGACATAATTTCTGGTTGCTGCATCACATTTCTGCAGTCTGTCCTTTGTATTCCACTCACATTAATTGAAGTAATTTTGCCAGTGAAGCGTGTTTCAAACCTCTGCATTTAAATTGAAATTTTAATTCCCTTATTGTCTTGAAAAGACGGCTGAAGATGCCTTGTTACAGGTTTCATTATCACTCAAAACACTCCAGCTGCTGGTTCTAATGTACAATGACTGATTAATTCTGGGAAGAATTATTAATATAAGAATAGCAGCTTCTTCCCAGTGGCATGAGCTAACCAGGAAGGTATTTTATGATAGTTAATATTTTTATGAACTTTTTTAAAGGAAAATTTATGTGGAAGTCTGCATCAGACTAAGACTGCACAGATGAGCTTTGAAAACCACTTACACAGGTTCTGATTTATCAACCCATAGAAGTCCATTCGTAATTGCATTCAATCAGTGGAAACTAAGCCAGTGCGAGCAGTTTTGAAGCACTTTAGCTGACAGTCATAGGGCCTGTCGCCAAATTTGTTCATTTCTAAGTCTTCCTGAGATGGTAGAGATTTTGAGTATCTCTTAATCATTTATTTATATTTTTTTAAAAAGTCTTAGCTGTATAGTGAGGTAAGGATTATTATAATAATAATAACTAGTGTTTATGTAGTTGCCTTCTTCCCAGAGACTCCTGAGATGCCTTGAGAGAATGGTATGGTGGAAATACATCACTTACACGGTGAAAATGTGGCCACATCTCGCATAGAGGGACTAAGGCAGCTTCTTAGTTTCATAGTTTTCTAAGTTCCTATAATAAAAATATATTTGTAGTATTTTCAGCTCACAAGATCCTTTGCGTTTGTTGGATAACAATCAAGGTCGTGAAGGTCAGCATGGGTCTTAGTGTGGGTCAGATGGACCTATGCTTGAATCCTGGCGTTGACTTTTACTAGCTGGATGACTTGGGGCTAATTATTCAATTTGATTTGCCGAAAGTCGGAGTTGAGAATTACGTGTACTCCCAAGGGTTGTTGAAGGGATTAAATGAGATACTAAGCTATTTATGTAAAGTCTGCACAGTACATACAGTAAGTGCTTAGAAATGTTTATAATGAATTGATTACTTGAGCTGATACTGTAAGAAGGATATGGTGATTGCTCCCATGTTATTTCGAAAACTGGTCAGAGGTGGACTTGTTTTGAGCTGGTAGAGTTGAAGTAGGGCTGGCTAGGTTAAGCATTTTTGATTCCTTCTTCCCTCAAATGGACATCTATCTGAATGAAGGACTACCCCACACTTTGTATAAAGGAGTTCCTGTAGGCAGAGAGATGATTTTTCTCCAAAAACACGTCTAGTCTGATCTAACACATGCACAGAAGGTGATCAGGACCCCAAAGTTCTTTGCCATATATTTGGGATTAGACATGGACCAATTTTCAGATTCTTTGTCCATCACCTTTTTGGCCTACTTTAAGCATATGTTCATAGGGTACCTACTGTCTAATTATAAGCAATGCAGTTCATCAGTAAACTATCAATAATGTTGATTTGAGTGTTATAAAGTCGTTGATGTTAAGCTATTCTTTCTCTGAGTGTGTAGGAGTGGAGCAGTGAGATTGTTCCTTTTGCTGCCATTAAAACTGTGTCATTAGCAAATAGACGAATTCTTTTCTCAGACTGTGGGCAGGGAAAGGGTGATCATGCATCTACTATCATATGATTAATGTACAAGAAAGAGAAAGGGGGCCAAAGTGCACATCCTTTTCATCTGGCCTGAGAGTTTCTGAGATCTCACAGGACTGTTTTTTCTCATTATGACTGTGGAAATGGTATTGAGGTGAAAGCTCTATAAATATCGAGAGCTGGAACATTCTAGTAAACTTATTGGACTTAACCTGAAAGTGGTAAGTGACTGCAAAAATGTTTCAGTATTCCATATAGATTTCTCTACACATGATAAAAATATATCCGTGATCAATAGTGAAATAGCCACCATTAAGTACATCTGTTTCTCGTGTAGTATATTGATTTGAAAGACCAGTGCCAATATTCTATACTAATAACAGCAAAGAGTTGGGCACATGTTTTGATAGACTTACAAAGAATGGGATGATGCCATTGTTGATCACCTGCATTGTTGGTATACGTATCTGAATGTGGCCTTAACCTAGAAGGAGCTTCCATGCTAATAAGGAGACACGGATGAACAAGTAGTGTCTCGTATTGTGATGAGCATGACAAGAAATGGAGACCAGGAATATTGGGAATGGGGTGGGTTGTTATGGTTGGCTGTTTAAATAAGGTGGTCAGCTCTAGCTGCTTTGAGACCACCCTTCATTCCTCAAACACCTATATCCAATCTTTTCAAAAAGGTTTAGGAAGAGCTGAAAATAAAGTTATTAAATGAGAAACCTTGGTGTTTGTCTAAAATTAAATGAGTGGCCTTAAGTGTGGCAGCTTCATTTTTCTCCTGGAGAGTAAAAGTACAGGGCTTGTAAACTATTTTTTTGGTGTTCAATGCTCTTTTTATTTATATTTGTTTTTGAAGGCTAGAGTTTCTAAAAGCCACGCCGATAGGCACCAGGTTATGGTAATAGCTTTCTTTCCCTTTTAGTTTGCTCTTTTATCTGTTCTTCTTTGCCTGTTTTATTTTAAAACACATAGAAATTCTGTTAGATTGCACTCAACCTCATAAGGTTCAGCAATTTTCAATTGGCTCGCTTGGCTGTAGGTCAGTGATTCCTAAACTGTGTGCATTAGGGACTCCTTCAAGAATTCTAAAGCCCAGGTCACACCCTACACTGATGACATTGAAATCTATGGTGGTGGGACACTAACTTCAGTAATTTGACATTCTCCAGGTGATTCCAATGTACAGATAAGTTTGAAGCCATAGATTTAGGGTATATCCTGTCTGTGCTATTCAACAGAGTAAAACTAATTGTCCTTAACTTCATTTAACACCAACACTAAGGAGTTAGAAACAACGTATTTGCATACGACAAACATCACACCGTGGTTGATACTCAGATTTATGTAGAAATGTTGTAGTTTGAAGTTGTTTTGTTGCCATCCTCCGTTGCGGATTTTGGATAGAACTGACGAGTGTTTGGCCCTTACTCCGGTATTATGGCATGATGATTTGGTAAATGGGAACGTTGTTGAATGGTTAAATCAGATGCTTTCCATGTTTGGGCTGACTTGAACTCTTGAGGGCTCTCCTTGGTGCTCTTAATTCCTGCATTCTTACTGTGGTTTCTTATCTGACATCGCTGGGATTTCATGGGTTGAAATTGGGGCACAAATGGACTTATTGACAAGTCAGGGCTAGGTACATTGTGGTACAGTGCAAACAATATGGATTTAGAAGCCAGACATTCTTAATTCTAGCCCTGACTCAACATCTCACCAGTTCTGTGAGCTTAGACAAATCACTTTCTCTCCCTGTTTTGTA
This sequence comes from Ursus americanus, assembly GCF_024610735.1. NCBI lineage: Eukaryota > Metazoa > Chordata > Mammalia > Carnivora > Ursidae > Ursus > Ursus americanus. The sequence continues at coordinate 19,405,478 of NC_142129.1, read as the reverse complement.
GGATGGATTTACACATAGCCTGTCTAGATTATAGAATGGCTGTGAGAATAAAAATGAAATTTTGTAAGGGTACAGTGCTTTGTAAAAACATAAGGCAATATACAAATTTAAAAAAGTCTAAGTCTCATTACTCTCACACAGTGCCAGGTAAGAGAAAAAGCAGTCATCTGAGACTTGTTTATACTGAGCAGCCTTTCTCTCCTGGAGCTGCCATCACTAATGCATACCTGTTGTTTTAATCAGATTACCTGTGTGCGCACGCACATTATACACTTTAGTCTGTAGGAGGAATAAACTCAGGCAAGAATAACACACAAGTCCTTTGCTGACTTCCTCCGTCATAGTCTGGATTTCAGACTCACATATGGACTTGCTTCTGATTGGTCAGTCTGTGGCCAGATGGGGACCCTACGTATGTATAAATTGCTGCAGGTGACGACGCACGTTGTTGATGGGAGCACTCTATGTCAACTTGACGGTGATCGGAGCCGGCGGATCAGTAGCTTTTGCTTGGCTTGGCAAGATAGGAGGCGTTTGTTGGAGTCTGTCTTCTCTTTGATTCATCCCAATATTAATGACTTGTTCCTAGCTCTGAAGATGCAAAAAGCCATATTCCTCTCACATTCCTTTGTGGAATTTTAATAGCTAATATTAGTTAAGAGCTGCGTAAGTGCTGAGCATTTCTAATGGATTTGGGGGTCTTGGAGAGTGGGCGTAATTATTTTGATTTAAGTGTGAGCCTGCATTGACTGCCAGAGACCTCCTTTACCAACTCCGTAACTATTTCTTGTCCCAGAATAACAAATAAGATGATAAGAAGTGACTTTGGGACACTTATCAAATGAGGATATCTTTCCTTAGTGGTCTTTTCTCTTATATTTTGGAATAGAAACCTAGGACTTAATGCCGTCTTTATGGAGCACTGATGGGAATTGAGAAGTAGAGGGACCATAGGGACCATAAGATTAGGAACAATGAAGGATTTGTGTGTGTGTGTATATGTGTGTGTGATTTTTTCCATAAGCAATTAAAATTCTTAACTGTCTCTTAGGTGCTAGGTATAGTTTAATTTCATCAGGAAGTAATTATGAACTGATCTGTTATAAGTCCATTTAGAACAAATAAGGCCCTTAATTTGGCAATATGTATTAGAGGCCCTAAATTTATGTGCATTATTTTGGACTTGGAATTCTACTTCTAGAATGTTAAGGAAAGAGTTAAGAATTTTAATTATATGATAATTATCATTGTATATATTTTTTCTCACAGGAAGATATGTGAAAATAAAAGAATAGCAATTACTTTGTATGGGGAAATGGTTTAAGTCATTTGTGGAATATTCATTTTATGGGTATGAATGCTAAAAATGTATCGGGTAATGGGCAGATGTTTCCAATATATGGCCAAATGGAAAAAGCATATTTAAAAATAACAATACTTTTTAAAAACTTTGTGTGGAAAAACAGTTGGAAGGAATCAGGTTAAAATACATTTTACCTGATTAGTGGGAATGTGGACCATTTTTTTCCTTTGTGATTTTGTGGTTTTCACGTTTTCTTGATCATGTATTTTTATAATTTGGAAGAAAAACAAAGGTTAAGAAACATTTCTGGGCCTTTTTTTTAAACCTGTGAAGTTAGGGTGGGACCCCAGTCCTGACAGCCTTTGAAGGTCTCTTACATAGTAAGTACAGTATTTCATTTCTCAGATACTGCCCTTCTGTGAGGCTTGGACTGATGGAATATCTTACAAGACCTGCCACTCCTACTTTCCAAGAGGATAAAACCAAAGATTTTTGCTTAAGTTACAGGAATTATTTGTGGTGGAACGCCCTGATGTGTAGGAAAAAACCAAAAACCAAAAAAGAGGGGGAAGGCCCCCAGAAGACTTAAGAATAGCTTCGGTAAACGGTATGCTCTCCGAACAAGCCTGTGTCTCACAGCAGTGGTGGGTTGAGCTCCGTGTTGAAACCTGCAGTCACATTTGATCTCTCGTGAGTTTTGTTTTCTAAGATAGATTGAAAGATACTTTGAAGAAGAAATTCACAAGGAAAGGGGCTTTTCTTTGACAGCGCTTTATCTTGCAGGCCCCCCTGCGTTTATTCACTTATCAATAACTTCATCTCATTTGCTTTATCCTGTAAATTCCATTAGCTCCCCGGCAGTCTATTGCATTAAGCCTTTACTACCTAATATCGCCTCATTTACATTGACACACGCTTGACCTCAGCCCTTCTCCTCTCTTTGCTAATGCACCAACAAGCACTGATACCTCTCTGGAGCATTATCATTTGGTTGTTAGCACAACTAATAACAGCCCTTCATTTGAACTGATGAAGGTTTATTAAATAAAAACATGTAATAACGCTGGCAGTAATGAAAGGAGAATGGAAGTAGACAGCGTCCTGTTTTTAATGGTGAGAGCATGCTGAGTCTGCATTATAGGTATTGGGTTTCCAGAGGGAGCAGGGGCACCTGAATGGGGCTGATCAATATTCTCTTAGCAGACTGACTCTAAGAATGGGCATTTTTGATTGCCTGATTTTGATTGCCACTGTGGATTGGCAGCAGGCTGAGGCATTAGGGTGGAAAAAAGTGTTCTTGCTCCAGGCTCTTGGCCTTGGCCCTGGCCCGTGATGAAGCTTTCTTGGGAAGCCTGTCCTAAGTTCCAAGCTGTCAGTAGCCCGGAGGCCTGCAGTCAGTGGCAAAACAGAACTGTAGGGAGGCACATCTTCTCCAGGAAAGCTGGGATCAGGGATTCTGTTTTTCCTGTAGATCCCCCAAGACTCCCCTAAACCTCTACTCTAGCCCTGGGCCTTGAATGGATTCCTGCATTCTGCTATGTATGCGCCACACTCTGCCTCCCAACTTTCCTCTCCTCCCCTTTCCCCCAGCCATTTTGTATGAAGAGCAGTCTAAACCACCCTCTGTGCATGTCCCCTGTGGGGGCTGGTGTCCTGTTTTAAACACAGGTCGAGTGGAGGTTGCTCTAAGTGTATATTTAACAGGATTTTGTTTGGTGTCACATGTTTTTGGTTTTATGTTTGTGTGTGTGTGTAAAACACTCGTTAAATTTTTCCTAGATTTGTGATGCGGTCAAATACATAGGGTTCTATTATAAAGGCCACAGTGTTCTACAGACAGCACTGTAATGTCCTCGATGCATGAAAGCTTTTAGATTTCCTAAAACTAATAGATTGAATCATATGAAACAACCAATATTGGGTCATTTTTTATTTGTAAAAACAGTTTCCGATGGTTCAGGTTTCAAACTAATACATGAAAGATACTGTGTTTTTGTTTTGGGGAGGGTTTAAAGCTGCGTTTAGTTGTTAGGGTGTTTTGTTTTTTGTTTTGTTTTGTTTTGTTGGTTTTTGGTTTTTTAGAAATTCCTGTCTGATAGCCAAATTTCTGCTTTGGGCAATGTGGTGTACCAAAATGGAAATGTGTGGTAAGTGATGGATCTGGGATTCTTGGTGATAAACATCTTCAGTGCGTGTGTAAAGGTGGGTATGGCTCATTCTGCAATCAGAGGGAGACTTCTTATGTCCATCTAGGACTCCCTGAGCCTGAATATGGACATTTCTGGGTGGGGGACTGTCTTGAGGAACAGGACCTGAAGCCACCAGAGGTTGCCTTCTAGCAGTTTGGGGGCTCGGGTGGCAGCTGCCTAGTGACCTGGGCACTAAGTCAATGTCAGATTCCAAGGCCCGCTTCTTTTGTTCATAGCCAAAGATTTCTGGTATTCTTAGTTGAGACTGTTCCAAAAGTTTGACTTATGTTGTCTTACTTATGTATAGGAAGGGAGATGGTATCCATGCTCTGGAATAGCCTAAGTTCATATCTTTTTACTGTTACTGCATCTGTAAGTTGAGCCAAGGCAACATTTTTAGAATGGTTATGTCGTCTCCCTAGGAAAACACTTCCTTTAGGGAGACATACAGACCTATTGAAAAGTGATAAAGCATTTTGGAACCATGTAATTATTGGAGTCCTGAAGGAAATATTTGTTTTGGACCCAACGGTGGCAACACATTTGCTTTCTTTAGGGGAATGTGATTGCCAAAGTAAGCATTTTCCTTAGCTAGCAGATGGTTTAGCTAGAAAAGGTTGCTAATGTCAATTATCATGGTGTCTCTCCCGTCCCCCAGCTAAAATAATAATAATAATAATAATAATAATAATAATAATAAAAGATCAGTAGTTTCTTTTCTAGTATCTCTTCAGTGAAACAGCTGTTGAGAATGCCAACTTTGGTATTCCTCCAAAACATTTCCATTGGTTCATGTTAAAGCACAAAACTAGATCTTTTTACCTAATCAACTTGAGTGAGATTAGCAGAAGACAGACACTTAGCTGTGAAATAATAATTTTCATACTTTAAACTAGAATGAAATTGAGAAATAGACATTTGGGAAAGAAAATTTAAGGGCACTATAGTTCATAATCACAAAGATGGCCTTTGTTGTAAACTTAGCTCTCAGCTCAAGGTAAACTTTTTTGAAATACCAGACAATTTCTGATTATGTGCATTTTAACTGTACCTTTCACATAGTTTTGGAAACATTTTTAGGTATTTCCATTTTCTTCAACAGATAGTTTTCTAGTAGCAAAGCATGCTGTCCTGTCCAGTATCATGTATTAAAACATTTTGTAAATGCTAGCTTATTTTCATAATCGTAAAGGAAATGGTTTTCAAGTCTAGAATGGAGTTCTGTTATCTAAGCAGTTTCCAGCTGTGGTGAGTAGAATACTAAAATTCAATTGGGTGGTAATAGGAGTTGTATGAAAACATTACCTGCCTGTAGTATTTCCCTCACCCCCCTAATTTTATTTTAGAAAAATATGTGTAAGAAGACTTCCAAATCATTTAATTGGCTCATTATATACTAATCTACCTTTAAGAGATGATTTGGCCTATCTGAGAATTCTAGAAGGTCATACTAGAGATCATTCGGGGCATGAATGTGTGTTATTCTTCTGTGATAGAGGTAGAGACAGCGTTTACCAATAAACTGCTCTATTGTTGTCTATTTGATTTTTCATCTGATATGTCTTGTTGTGTAATAATATATATTTGATGTCGTATGTCACACTTAAAAACCCACTTTAATAGCAGCTCACCTCTGAGACCATTTTAGACCATTTTGTTGCTGTCTACTTTAATCCAACTGCATCTCTTGAGCTCTTGTTAATGTTTCATCAGTGGTATTTAAAAAGTGCTCTGTAGATATTAAATTTGGAAAATACTGAAATGAATCATAAAATGACCGCATTAAAAAAACACAACAACTTGTTAGTTGTATTTTTACCAGCAGTTATGTATATCTAAATGTGGGTGGATATTTAATGATTTTTCTTTTTTTTTTAAGACTTTAAGTAATCTCTATGCCCAATGTGGGGCTTGAACTTAGAACCCTGAGATCGAATTGCATGCTCTACCGACTGAGCCAGCCAGGTGCCCCAAGGATATTTAATGATTTCTAATAAAGCCTAAGTGTTAGTAAATGCCTGGAAACCAGGTCCTTACTCCCCCTGTTTCCCCCTCCCCCAAACACACAACAATGCGACCATCAGTGGTGGTTGGTTGGGTTGACTGTTTTCTGCCTCACCAAGTTTTGCTTATGTGTAAGCTTTGTGGTATAAGCTGCTTGAAATCAGATAACTGTCCAGTTTCTATAAACTGATGCTCTAGAGATCATGTTACACTGACAGCTATTCTATTTTTTTAAGGATTTTATTTTTTTAAGCAATCTGCACCCAGTGTGGGGCTGGAACTCACAAGCCCAACATCGAGAGTCGCGTGCTGCGCTGACTGAGCTGGCCAGGAGCCCCATTTTAAACATTTTGATGTGTACAATGCAGTGGCATTAAGTACGTTTATATTGTGCAGCCATCACTACCATCTATCTCCAGAACTTTTTCATCTTCCCAAACTGCAGCTCTGTACCCATGAGACAGTAACTCCCATTTTCTTGCCTGCCCCCAGCTTCCAGAAACCACTATTCTACTTTCTGTCTCTGTGAATTTGCCTATTCTAGGTACATCCTGTAAGTGGAATCATACAATATACGTACTTTCGTGTCTGGCTTATTTCACTTAGCAGAATGTTCCCATGTCGTAGCATATTGGTGCCACTCTTTTAAAAATTTTTTATTTAAATTCAATTTAGTTAACATAGCATATTATTAGTTTCAGGGGTAGAATTTAGTGATTCATCAGTTGCATGAAACACCCAGTGCTCATTACATCAAGTGCCCTCCTCAGTGTCCATCACCCAGTTACCCCATTCCCTACCCACCTCCACTCCAGCAACCCTCAGTGTGTTCCCTGTAGTTAAGAGTATCTTTTTCTGGTTTGCCTCCCTCTCTGTTTTTATCTTATTTTATTTTTCCTTCCCTTCCCCTATCTTCATCTGTTTTGTTTCATAAATTCCACATGTGTGAAATCATATGGTATTTGTCTCTCTCTGACTTATTTTGCTTAGCATAATACCCTCTCGTTCCTCCCATGTCATTGCAAATGGCAAGATTTCATTCTTTCGATGGCTGAGTAATATTCCATAGTATATATACACCATGTCTTCTTTATCCATTCATCTGTCAATGGACATCTCGGCTCTTTCCATGTTTTGGCAATTGTGGACATTTCTGCTATAAACATTTGGGTGCAGGTGCCCCCTTCAAATCACTGTTTTTGTATCCTTTGGATAAATACCTAGTAGTGCAATTGCTGAGTTTTAGGGTAGCTCTATTTTCAACTTTTTGTGGAACCTCCATACTGTTTTCCAGAATGGCTGTACCACTTTGCTTCCCACCAACAGTGTAAGAGGGTTCCCCTTTTCCGAATCCTCACCAACATCTGTCATTTCCTGAGTTGATAATTTTAGCCATTCTGACTGGTGTGAGATGATACCTCATTGTGGTTTTGATTTGTATTCCCTGATGATGAGTGACATTGAGCATCTTTTCATGTGTCTGTTGGCCATCTGTATGTCTTCTTCTGACAACTATTTTCTTAAAATCTGTTTTAGTACCACTTAGTAAGATTAGAGTAGGGGAGTACAATGACCTAGCTTTCATAATTACAGCTTTTAATAAATGAAGGCCAGAAAGTTAGAGCACTGTATTTTCATATAAAAAGAAGACTGTGCTTTCTTCTCGTGATAAGGTTTTCAAGTCTTTGAAATTCTGAGACTACTCTTGATTATATAAATTAATTGTACTTGTATTTTGGGTCCAGAAAACATATTAGAAAGTTTTACATCTAAATGGTTATAATGGTTCTATGAACAAACAACACTTTACTGAAAATGTAGCATTAGAAATGTTAGTAACACCTTGTGAGGTTTCTTTATCCACAGACTAAATAGATTCTGTTCAAAATCTAATTTCAGTGAGCACTCACTATGTGCCAGGCACTGTGGTAAGTGCTTTACCTACATTAAAAAAAAAAAGTGGCTTTGAAAGTTGACATTATCCTCTAATTTTGTATTTTGAACATGAACTGTTTGGGTTAAAAATCTTCATGCAAATTCCTACAAACAAATTGAGTGTGGTTGTGCAGTGGGTGGTTTTTAAGCTTAAATATCTCAGCTGGATTTAATTACCTTAAGGGATAAGGCTACATGATGGGCCAGTGGCTTACCAAATTATTTTTCATTTTCTGGATCTCGATGTCACTAAAGGTTAATGCATCCTCTTTTCTCTGTTAGAGACCCGAGTTAAAATCCATTTTAGAGCATAAGTGTAAATGAATTTGTTGTTGTTTTTCCTCCTTGGGGACACACTGGTCATTTTGTGAGGCTGCTTTTCCATTTGGAGTCGTTGGCAGCTCACATAAGGCCCAGGGGCTCTTGTCCCAGGGGCAGTTGCAAGTCAGCATGAAAATGAACTGGCAGGCTGCAGGGGGCAGAGCTGGCCCAGGGCTTGTCACTTTTTCACGCCTTGATTCTTTCTTGGTTAACTTAAGGAAACTTACTTGCTACCGACATTTGATTATAGCACATCGCAAAACAAGTGATGTGTTTGTGGGTAAGCCATTGCATTTTCCTCCCATCTTGGGCCAGTTTGTATTTGGCAGCTCCTGGCTTTCTGTATTCACTGTTCATGTGCTCCCAAGTGACTGTGTATACTGGTGTGGGTCTGTGATCAACACTCTGGATTGTGTATGTTTCGTGGCTTTTATTATCTATTGCTTTTATATACATGCCGCACTTTTTAGGAGCATGTTTATATCCCCAATTACATTTATTGTTTTTACCCTGAAGTATTATTAGTTATTGCCTTTATCTGTACCTTTTAAGAATATTTACAGGTATAACCTAAGTAGGGAATGGTCATAGCACAGGAATCCCCTTGTGGAGCTTGGTAGGGCTCTTTCCCTTCTGAGTTCAGCTGGTAGTCCTCTCTTTTCAATTACTACTACTACTACTACTACTACTACTACTATGAATAGTATTATTACATTCTTTGTGTTTCTCTCTTCCTTTTTTTTCCTAAGTAATAGTACCTAGAGATCTTGGGGTGCCTGGGTAGCTCAGTCAGTTGAGTGTCCAGCTCTTAATCTCGGCTCATGTGTTGATCTCAGGGTTGTGAGTTCAAGCCCCATGTTGGGCTCCACGCTGGGTGTGGAACCTACTTTAATAAAACAATTATCTTTATAGAAAGACAAATATAATCTTTATATACATGGATAAATGGGATTATGTAATACATGATTTTTTTTCCTTTTTAGTTATTGCTTTGGTTTCAGAGTGAGCTGTTCCAGGTTCCCAGAATTCCTCATCTTCGTTTGTTGCAGGCATTCCTATGCTATTTTTATTCATCCAGTCTTTTTTGTCTTAAAATCTCCCAAATTGCACTCTACACCAGGAGTATTTCCCTCTTCATGGTTTATCTCCTATTCACCATTCATATTCCATTTCTTATATTGAAATTTCTATTTAGAAATTGGTGTTGAACTGGATCAGGCCAAGGAGAGGTGATGACTGCTATTTTCCTCTTGTAGCATTCATGTAAAACGTGCATTTCCCTCTGTGTATATGTATATAAGAAAGAGCAAAAGAGATACATATCTAACTATATGTAGACATGCATGTAGACTTAGGTTCACTAAGCTCTTGACTCATGATCACCATGAGAATTATTTAAAAATTTATGTAGTGTGCTTTTATTTAGTCTTAAAAAGCGAAGTTTGATTAAAAGCTGGTTTAAGTCATTCGTATGTGGACTTCTTGTGAGAATATGAATGATACAATTTAATTGAGAAGGTCATTTAACTTGTGTCTGTTAATAGGCAATGTGTGTGGGAATAAATAATAAGTACAGCTTTGCAGTGCTCTAGATGCCTTCGTGGCCATCAAGATTGTTTTCTTCAGCATTATTTCTCTTTCGATGTTAGACCCTTCAAAGGCAGGACTAGGCCTATCCACATTATACTCTTCAAAGTCTGATGTATGTTGATAAGGTTTTCGTAAACTCTCTTTTGACCATATCTTTTAAAAATACGGTCATATATTTTTATAAAATAAAGTCTCCTATTTAAAGTCTCAAAGTCTCTTAAAAGAAGGTCTCGAATAAAAGTAGTCTGCTATTTCTAATATGGCTCGGTTATGTAGTTGTCCTACTTGATCTTTTTTTTTTTTTCTTTTCCTTTTCAGGTGTCAGCAGTTGAGTCCTTGGAGGGCCCCCTGCTCCAGGTGGAAGGACTGAGTGACCTTAGGTTGGAGCTTCACAGCAAGAAGATGAACCTCCACTTGGTTCTCATAGATGAGCTGCATCGACACCTGTACATCAAATCCACGAGCCGCGTTGTGCAGCGTAACAAGGAGAAAGGGAGAGTGAGGTTGGTTAAAGAGGCTCTTGACTGCAGTGTCTTGTGGCAGTGGAGAATTTTAAGGAATATTATTTGTTTCCCAGAATACCGTTGTCATTTATTTACCTCTTGCCTTTTTTTTTTTTACACACTTTTTAACATATTGTCCCCAAAACTATTAGACAGTTTTATAATAGCAAATACTCCGTGGTCTGAATGTTCTTAAAGGGTGACATCCAAAGTTTCGTCATTCTTTCGTTGCACATTTATTATGATCCTTTTATGTAAAGATAAGAAACATTTACTGTGGGCCCTTATACTGGATCAGAGATGCTCTGGTATACCTCAGAAGGAAGAGAAAAAGATCCTTAAATTGTACAGTACAGTCAGCATAATGAAGAAATACAAGTGTCTGAACTGAAGTTAAAAGATTCTTTGTTACTTAGGGTTGTGTTCAGCTTTAGACAATCTTCTTTCTGGAAGAGTTCAGGAGAGCTTCAGAGAGAACACTTTTCTTTTATCCGTGGGCTGATCATAGCATAGGCCTATAGTTAAGGGCCTGGGTGTGGACTCAAGAAATTCATTAGGTTAGTCTAGACCTGGTAGGGAGTAAGACTAGATCTTAAGACAGTTGAGACAGTAGAATACTGACATTATTAACATGTGTCAGATAGCTGTGCATGTCCTGGTCTTTCCAACATTCCTTTAAAATAGCCAGTCTTTTGAGAAGGTAGTTTTAGCAGTATCTGGCAAAATGCACGTGCTCATACTTTTTCATCCAGCTACAGCCAAGAGGAGCACTGGAAGCAGTGCATGCTGGGAATGAAGTCTTTGGAGTCCTATCCTGTTCAGACAAAAATTGCATGATGCTTCAATTTAGTCTGAGACCCTGACAGAAAGAGAAGTTTCTATCTCTTTTCTGCATATGGGCACTAGAAAATCTTCTGCTGGGCACACAAATTGAGCTGAGGGTTATGTATCTGAGACTTAACTTCAACACTGGATCTGGATAGACTGTTAGTTCCTTAGTGGAGAGCAGTTTTGGGTGGGGGCCAGTGTGTGGTGGTAAATAGCAGGTCTGAATAGATTGCTTCCCATGTAAGGATTAAAAAAAAACAACCAAAAGCACTCTGGGTCCTGTGAAAATACTCTATAACATAATGGAAAATGAGGATTACCTTGAAGTCTCAGAGCATTTATTTGAAAAAACAATTTTTTTCATGAAAAAATGAAAACAGGAAAATTTAAGATGCTTAAGCTTGAGGTCTTCAGAAGATGCAGGATGATGTAATAGATTATTCAAAATTATTATTCCTTCTTCTGCTATAGTGGGAGAAGTATATTTCCTGATATTTGATTTGTTTTGGGGTTTTTTTTGGGGGGGTCTTACTTTTGCTTACTGTTGGCATGTGACACAAGGAGGGGCTCAAAATGTGCCTGTGGCAGGGAGCATGCCCTCTTGTGTAAAGACTGTTGTCAGGATGGTGTTAGGTCCAGAGGAGGATGAGAGCCACATGGAACTGAGCTAAGAGCAGTTGAGCTGCCTAGCCTGGATCAGCCAACCACCAAAATACGTGCTTATTGTTGAATTTAAGTGAGATTTTGTGGATGTATGCAGCAAGCATATAGCTGCTGTGAAAGGTCAATGGGGAGCCAAAAGAATGGAATTGGTAGAGATGCAAAAAGAACTAACTAAAACATGAGGAAAATCTAAGAACAAATGAAATAAAGAGAAATTCAATCTTTGTTTAAAGCATTAGAGAGAAAAATTGAATCAGTGAAAGGGAGGGAAGTTTCCTTATCGTAAAGAGGAAAAAGACAGGGGTGCCTGGGTGGCTCAGTCGTTAAGCGTCTGCCTTCAGCCCAGGGCATGATGCCAGGGTCCTGGGATCGAGCCCCACATCAGGCTCCCTACTCTGCCGGGAGCCTGCTTCTTCCTCTCCCACTCCTCCTGCTTGTGTTCCCTCTCTCGCTGGCTGTCTCCCTCTGTCAAATAAATAAATAAATAAATAAATTTAAAAAAAATAGAGGAAAAAGACAAGACGATAGAAAGATAGAAGATGTGAAAGTTGGAGAACAGTGATTTTAGTTATTCTGTAGAACAAAGCTAACAAGATAATGTTTCAGGCTGAATTGTGTCCCCCTAAAATTTGGGTATGAAAGTCCTAACTGCCAGTACCTCAGACTGTGACTAAGTTTGGAGATAAGGTCTTTTAAGAGGTAAGGAAGTTAAATTGAGTTCATTGGGGTGTGTCCTACTCCCAGTATGACTAGTGTCTAGCTAAGAGGAAATTTGGATACAGACTTGCTGGGAGGGAAGAGCCCGTGAAGACAAAGTGCTAAGATACTATCTGCAACATAAGGAGAGAGTTCTCAGAAGAAACCAACCTTCTCAGCATCTGGATCTTGACTTCTGGCCTCCTGAACTGTGAGAAAATAAATTTCTGTTGTTAAGCCACTGTCTGGGGTACCTTATTATGGCAGCCCTAGCAAATGAATACAGAGAGAAATAGAGGCAATAATTACAGTGTAGATAAAGAAGCCTACTTAAAAAAAAAAACACCAGAACAAAACCAAAAGACCTTGGTCTGCAAATCAAAAGGATTTAAGGTAAAATTAATGAAAAAAACAGTCTTAGATGGGATCAGGAAATCTTTATGAATTTTAAAAAATTTCTGTAGGAAGAAAAATTGTTATCTCCTATGCCAGAGAGAGTTATTTGTCCACCTGATATCCATTTGCTCCTTCCTCATTTTTAATGACAACCCCTGTTTTGTTCCTAGCAGCTAACAGGCTATATTTCCCATCCTGCTACATATCTAATAGGTGAGACGTTGGCTTGCAAGCCTTTGAATCAGGGATCATAGGAAAATTCTTTTTTCAGGTGCCAGCCAAACTGGTATGCTCACTCTTTTACCCTTCAGTCACCTTCCTTTACTTCCTGTCAAGGACACGGGTTGGTGCCATCAAGCCATCTTGGATACTAGGTGACGTTGAGGATGGAAGGCACGTCCTGAACTCTTTAATAGCATGGATCCTCCTGTATATCCCTGAATGGAGGGAATGGATTTCATCTTTTATGTAAGAGGAAGGAAAATTTTTATTGTACTCAGGCCACTGCTATTTTGAGTTTTCTCTTTTACACAGTTAAACCTAGGCCTGATAAACAGGAGCAAAAATCAGGATCACCAGATTTGCTGAACACAAAATGCCAGAAGACAGCAGCACAGAGTCTACGGAGTGTTGAATGGGGAAGAGTTGGTACCAAAGATTTCTATACCCAGCCAAATGGACACTGATAAGCATGGGCAGCAGAGAGACATTCTCAGATATAAATTAACAACAAAAAGAAGTAGTGTTTTTTTCTGAGAAAAATACTTGAAGATGATACAAACCAAAATCAGCAACTAGAGAACAATAAAGTTGTAGGTAGTTTGAAACTACTGTAAGGACAGCACACCATTAAATATGTAAGTTTGCATTTAAGTAACTGACATATTTTTATAAGATCAAAAATTTAAGCTGAAGTTATTTTTGAAAAAGGCCTATGTGGTCAAAGAATACTCCATAATAAACAGGATTATATCTGCACATTAAGTTTGAGACTGGGAAATTTGGATAGGCAGGAGATAAAAAGGAATGCTGAATTCTTATATAAGATGAGTCGGAAGTTATTCTGGATTTGAATAATGGGAGAAAATGTTTAATTTCATGTTTATTAACCTAGATATGTATATTTAAAGATTTCTATGTTGTAAATCATTAGGGGAGAAGCAAATAAAATATTCTCTAGTACAAAGGATGATCTATTAGCCAGAGTTCTAGCTTGCAAATAGCAGAAATCAATCCTGATAACTCAAACAAGGAAAGGAATTAAGTGGAAAGTGGTAAGGTAGGTCATAGAATCTAATGGAAGGAAAGCTGTAAAATCTGGCTCTAAAACCCAGGAGGGACCAGGGGAGATGAAGCAGCTGAGCACACATCATCGACAAGCCCCAGGGAAGGATCTGGTTGGGTTGTTGCCCTATTCTCACCATGCCTGCAGTTGCTGGATTTTTCAGTGATTGCTAAACGTCCCTACATCCGTCCTTATTCCCTCAAGATTCAGAGTCCTTGGTGGAAGCATCCAGTTTGTTGAGCCTGAGACGTGTCTGACCTCCTTCAACTTTTACAGTAGGGAGTTGGGCCCTCTTTTTTGCTTTGACCCAGACAATGGAGGGTCTTTCCAAATACAAAGACTGTTTCAATTGTTGGTATCTAAAAACAAACACATAACACCCAACAAATTTCTACTGTGGGAGAAAACAAAAAATCACATGAAGGCACATATGTATAAAGAACAGATTTTGGTTTTGTTTTTTTTTAAGATTTTATTTGCGAGGGGGGGGCACACAGCATGAGTGAGGGGAGGGGCAGAGGGAGAGGGATAAGCAGACTCCCTGCTGAGCAGGGAGCCTGATGTGGGGCTCAATCCCAGGACCTGAGATCATAACCTGAACCGAAGGCAGACGTTTAACTGACTGAGTGACCCAGGTGCCCCAAGAACAGATATTTTTGAAGTAGAAACAGACAACTAGTAGATGTAATAAGGGAGAGTTACAGGACTACATGGAAAAAATAATAAAAATGGTATTTGGGGGATATGAAACAAGACCTAAATAAATGGGGAGACCTTCCGTGTTCTTAAAGAGGTAAGTCCCAGTTATAGCCCAGTTGGGTTTTTTGAAATTGTCAGATCTGTAGTTCACATAGAAGAATAAATGAATAAGAATTATTTTTAAAAAAATTGAAGGGTGATAATAAAGCCTTTCTTATCCAATATTAAAATATATTTTAAAACTAAGCAAAACAGTACAGGTATGCAAATAGAAAATCAGATTGGTATAGCAAAACAGAATTTAGAAACAGATGCAGGATATATGGGACTTCAATATTTTTAAACAATAATCCAAGTAAGTAGAGGGAATGAGGTCTATTTAGAAATTGGTGTTGAGAGATTTGGCTAAAGAAAGTAAATTTAGATGCTTACCTGTTATTATATACAAAAAAATACTAATTCAGTTTAAAAATGACATAAAACTTAACTAGCATTAGGAAAAAATGAAGAGAATGTGTGTGGAGGAGGCTTTGTAGGCCCATATCCTACAAATATAGTACTAAATCATAAAAATATATGTAATAGGATATTCATTGGAGCGTTGTTGGTAAGAGCAACAAAAATATAAAACTTAGATGTTTGTTGTTAAATGAGTTATGACGTATCCATGCTATCCATGCTATGTAATTCTTAAGTGAAGAGAAAGATCTCTTTGTGCTAATAGGGAGAGTTCTAAGGTATATTCTTGGGTGCAGAAAAAGCCAATTGAGAAACAGTATATGCAGGATGAACCTATTTGTGTAAGAATTGAGAGGATATGTATTTATGTATCCTTTACATGTAGACATAAATGTTTGTGTGTTTATAGTCTTGGAAGGATAGTGCTGACACTGATAAAAGGAATTACCTACCAGTACCAGAAATGGAAATGGTGAGTGGGAAATAGGAAAGAAGGACTTAGGACTGTGAATGTATTCATCATATTCATCATGAGCATGTGTTATTACTTTAATAGTAATACAATTATTGATGCTTTTGAAGATTATTTTTATTTTTGTTTTTTTAGAAGATTTATTTTATTTTAGAGATGGGGGATGGGGGGGCAGAGGGAGAGGGGGGAGAAACTCTAGGCAGACCCCACACTAAGCGTGGAGCCAGACGGAGGGCTCAGTCTTACAATCCTGAGATCACAACCTGAGCTGAAACCAAGAGTCGAAGGCTTAACCGACTGAGCCACCCCGAAGATTATTTTTAATGAAATGGCAAAATGCTTACTGCTGAAATGAAAACCTAGGATTTAAAATTCTGTATAGGATGATCCAAATATGTTGAAAAAGGCAGTGTGTACATTTTTGTATGTATGAGTGTGTGTATGTGTAGGGGGTAAGGATGGATGGACAGACAGACTCTTTTCTGTTAAATGTTTTGAAAGGCACTACACTATAATTAATAGGTTATTTTTATCTTTTTAATATTTTTTAAAAACCTACAGTACCTTTATAAGTTGATAAAATCAATAAAAAGTTATTTTAAGTTTATCCTTTTACTTCATCCTGGGTTAATACTTGATTTGAACTTGTTTCCTTGGATGCCCTTTGGCTCATGGAGGAGAAAATTTCAGCCCCATGGATTTTGGTGTCCATATTCGTGGGGGCGTAAAGAGCGTGCTTGACCCCATTGTGTTATTTATTCCCTATTTTGTCTTCTAAAGTATTTCTTCTTTTTATATCCATTTTCTTTTTATCTTTCAGTTCTTTTTCTTTTCTTTTTGCCTCTTGGCCTAGATTTTAGTTTCACTTTATTTTGTATTACATGTCTTCATTCTTGATCTGTCATTTGAGACCATGACTGTTTTTGACTTTTATACCCTTTGAATCATTCATTTTTCTTTCTGTATGTTCAGGGTGATCTTAGAACTATAGAGAATTACTTTGCCAGCCATTCCTGTTTCATTATTCAGTTAAATTTTCTTACGAAGGGCATATGATCTTTGACAGCTATTTCTCAGCTCAGTTTGATTTAACAAACTTTTATGAATGTTTGCTCTTTGCCAGGTACTGTGCCAGCTGTTGGGGTTAGAGAGGTGAATCTATTCATTACTAGATTGACAACTTAAAGTTCAATTTACCTCTGTCAAGTTTTAGTTTGACAATAAAGTCAGCCAAGGGAGCTGCCCCTGTGATTTTAGGACATATTATTAAGTGAAGGAACGGAAATGAGTTCTAATTAAAAAGCAAATGTTTAATAAGCTGTTAGTACTTCTAACCCTTCTTTACAAAAACCCCACAAAACCCAAACCTTTCATGGCTATGTCAGATGCATAGAGGTAGATCCTTACTAGATTGATGGATAGTTAATGGCCAAAAAGCCCTTAGGGTTATGGTGGTAGGGGTTGTTTTTGTTATAATTTGCTTTACAGCTTTCCTGTCTGCCACACTGTGATTAGTAAATAGCAAACCACGTTCAATCACAATAAGCAATTAGTAATTTTGGACTATCTTATGCCAGAAAGTATTTTATGTACGTCAGCTGTCTTTTACAACTTAGCTATGAATGACTCCAAATGGATTTAAAATAAAAATTTGTAATCATATATATTTAAAAAGAACAGTAACTTGTACCAATATTTCTTTCAAAATAAAGCAGTTCAGAGCATTCAAACTAATTACAGACTTGATAAGAACAGTCTAATTTTGATTTTATTTTTTGCTTCCAAAAATAGTTCCTAGAGATATTCAGAACCCTTTGGAGGTACTCATAGGTGCTCAGCTTTATTTCTTCAGAAATGGACACAGAGGTACACACTATTTAAATGCAGTATTCTGTAATAGCGCCTACCTTTCTGTTGAGCTTCATGTCTGTCGTGACTCAATGAGTGGGTGTGCCCACTTTCTCTTGAACTCTTGAGACTAAGTCCTTTCATAAAGGAACAAGAGAAAAACCAAAAGTCATTTCCAGAGTTACTTGCCTTTGGGTTAGTGTTCACAAAGGAGAAAATTGAAGCCCAGGGGAAAATTTTAGAGAGATGAGTCTATGAAAATAGTCTTGCAGTAAATTGACTTTCTAGAAGTTTATTGATGGTGTGTAAGGGCCCTTCTGGCTCTGATAATAAAGTCAGTAGGTTATGTTTTTCAAAGTTAAAATGCCAAGACATTTATCACCCTGTATTTAACTGAAACATATTTTTAGGTTAACATTGAGAAAATAATTGTAGGTTTTAAATCTAAAGTGAAGCTTGCGCACATCTGTGTTTATACAAGTGTGTATGACACTCACAAACATACCCATATCACTGCACACAAATGTGTACTCACTGTATGACTTCATTTATTGGCATGACAGGCTGTATTGCAGCTCGACACCTGAACTGTCCTGTTAATTGATACCTTCGTTTATCAATGCTTTAAAAATAACTTCTCCATTTTTGTTATGGAAATATTTATGAAACGTATTATATATTTTTCCTTGCATTTAGAATTGAAATGCACTTTTTCTTAATCATGAGTCGCAGCACTTTAAACATCTGTGATGCTCTGTCTCTTTGGGGTTGTGAATCCATGCTCGAGGGGTGTGTGGGGCTAGATTTGCGGTTGTGAGTAGCATGCAGGTCAGAGGATGAGGTGAGGTAGTCAAGGGAAAACTGGAGATGAGAGCGGTAGTCAGTATGTAAAAGATGACTCTGATCTAAGTACTTTTATAAATAGACAAACTATTGTGACAAATCAGTTGATTTGAAGCTCTGTTTCTTAAGATAGTTTATGGGTAAATAGAAACTAAACAGCCTTATATTGGATGAAAAGAATTAGGGAAACTCTGTCAGGTTAATTCCAGGTAAGTGTTACTTTTGTTACTTTAATGTCTTATACTTGAGGTTTCGCATGAGTCTGCAAGTGATTCCAGCAGTTGGAAATAGGCTAAGTTTGGTTTCGCTCATATCATAGTCGTACTTGGATCCTCAGCACTGAGCCCTGTGCGAGATACTTAGATGGTGCAGACTTGTTGGAGTCATGGTTCCTTCTTCCCTGTAGTAAATGAGAAGGGGAACCTTAATAACTGTCCATTATCCTCAAGGCCTGGGACAGTAGGTCACATGTTATTAACACCTGATAAAAAATAAACCTTAAATGATGATTTTGCCTTTAACCTAAAGTTTGTTTTTCAGTTTTCTGAAAGAACATGCATAGATTAAAAACATACACATACCTAGCTCTGTGGATCCAGAAGGAGTGGGGGAAGGGAGATGGGGATATGTCACTGTGGGATGTGTGGATGCAGATGTTCAAAATGCACACATCTTTCCCATTTGGAGAAATCTTTCCTTAAGGTGTACATCTTGTCCCTGTTTCCCCCACTCTGCTTGCCCTCCCTTTACAACCCACTGTGAGAATCACGTCTGTGGTCAGCCGCTACCACTGATGATGTTGATGGAACTAGAAAGAGGTGACAACTATGGCTTTGACCTCTCTACCCTTGGAACTTAGAGAAGCTTTTCTGTTTTAGATGCAGTGTGATTAGGTGATTTTTTGTTTCTTTTTTAAGTTTTTAAATTTTTTTTAGTAATCTCACACCCAACACGAGGCTCAAACTTATGGCCCCGAGATCAAGAGTCGGATGCTCTTCCGACTGAGCCAGCCAGGCGCCCCGTAGATGATTCACTTTCTTGAGAGTAGAGCATAGGTTTTACTTGCCTTCGAATTGCCTACTTCTTTCTCTTAACAGATGGCTATAAATGCGAATTAACTTGAAAATTTAATTGTTTTTTATAGTCTTTGTGTCATTTAAAATTAATGTGTTTATTCTGGAGACGCTAAAGTTAATCATTAAGATGAGATGCTAAGGCCTTTATGGAAAAGGTGAAATGGGTAATCAAATACTGAATTAACCTGTTTGAGTTCCTTAAATCATCTTTTATTGTCATGATTCTCAACTTGATGAAATTTATGAACCTCTTTTAAAGAAAAGTAAATGTAGTGAACTCCCATAATATATCAAAAACCCCAGCTTGAAAAACATAAGTTAAACAAGGCTTAACTACTTAAACCTTCGTTCAGTTATCATGATATGGTGACATTTGATCTTTTTTTGCTGATAAATCAATTTTGATATTGGAACAGAGGAGGGTGCTGAAATTGTGTGGCATAATTTGGTGGTAAGGTAGTCATCCAGATGCTCCAGAGTAATTTATGCTAATGTTTTTAGACTTAGCTGGCATTAAAATAAAAAGACAAAAATTTGAATACTTGGAACCCTTAGAGTACATCTTTGTACCCCTCTCTGTACAATCACCACTGGAAATACACTTGGAGGACACTTGAAGTCACAGTGTACAGAGGGCTCATGGCAAAACAAAAGTGCGAAGGGATGGGCAGGTAGTGGGACTTCAGTTGTTTTTGGAGAAAGTGTTAACTACCTATCTTTCCCTTTCAGCTCCCTTATAAAAGACGCTTCTCCTGTTCCTCTGATTGATGTTACAAACCTTCCTACTCCTCGAAAATTCCTAGATACCTCTCAATATTCTACTCCTGGAAGCTCAAGTGGTAAGTATTTAATTCTTTAGCCACTCACCTTCTTTTCATAATGTTGTAGTTCCTCGGCAAAGACCCGGGGAAATCTGGGGTGCCAGGGCTGGGAGGTCCTGAGGTTAGTGCGTTGGAGCCTCTGATGAGCTCTTTGCCACCCTCCGAGGGAGTAAGATAGAAGATGACTGTTTGGGCCTGTTGCATTGTCAGCTTTGAAAACTGCCAGCCGAATCTGGCCTGTCTCCTGAATGCAGATGTGGTTACGCTTTATTTGACCAGCACTGTTTGTTTTTCTGAAGTTGAATTTGAATGCTTTTCCATGCATGGAGTCCTGTGTCTCCCCCCCACCCCTGCCCCCAACCTCTGTTGTTTCTGTCAGCTTTTACCCAGCTGCTGCACATGTTACATGCTCTCTCTGGTCCTTGGGAGCTTCTGAGTGTGTCTGTAGATCGTGTGTCCTCTAAACGGATACCTGGTATCTTCCAGTGCCTTCCCCACTTCTATATATGCCGGCATGTGGGTACACGCATGCGCGCGCGAGCGCGGGCTCACACACTCTCACACACACACACACACACACACACTGTACTTTGAGGTCATATCCACAAACTAGCCATATTTCTTCTTGGGCTACATAATTCTGTTGAATAAGAGCCATTTGGCCTATATTTAAAGTTGGAGAGGGAGGGTATGCTTTGAATCTGAACGCAGATTTAGGGGATTTCTTCTGGAATGGCTCAGACCTGCCCTGTCAGAGGGTTCAGCTGAGCTTGGCTCAGATTGTCTTGGGCCTCTGCAAAGAGCCTTCAACTCTTGCAGCTCTGGGTTGAGGAGAAGGAGATGGGGTGTTTTTTTGCGATGTCCCACTGGTGCCTTCGTGTCACAGCTAAAGTCCTCAGTACTTTTTAAGGAATGAGTAATGTCGATTATCGTTGGCTTTGCAGGTATAAATTAGTTCTTATAGTTCTTTTCTAGTTCTATAGTCCTGTAGAGCTTGAAATAATGAAAAGATGGAAAGGTAGAAAAATAATTTGGAGTCAATCAATACATTTGTGTAACTAATTGAAAGTGTTTCTTTTGAGAACCTGACTATATATTGTTGCTGGGTCATACTTAATTACCTTTTAAAATATCATTTAATTAAGTTTTAGGGTTACTTAGGCTTGGAATCTTGAGGTTATTGCTTTTACTGTAGGAAAAGTGTGGAAATTCTTTTGTAATAGATTTTACTGTTAGTCTACTTAATGATTCAAAAAAAACGAAACAAAACAGAAAACTCCAAACATTTATGTTTATTATACTTTACAAGGTTTGTATTCCAGCCTCTTCCTGGAGCGAAAAAGTTTGCTTTCTTCCTCTTGCTGACATAGTAGTGTTGCTATTCTTTGAGTTTTGACACTGCTTTGAGCTGTTGTAGAGTGTGAAATTATGAAACACAATATATATTTATACTTTTGATTTGTAATTTACCTCCTTCTCTAGGAGAAATTATCAATTGTTATATTCATGTTTTTATAGTGTGAACCATCACGGCTTAGCCTGGTTATAGCAATTTAAGTAAATGTTGCCGAGTCAATGGCCAAGTGAAATAAAAATTTTAATTGTTTATGAAGAAATGATAGGGCAGGCGTTTTGCGAATGAAAAGCACTGTGTAAATACCAAGTAATTTGAAAAAATGCCAATTATGGCAAATTTCAGTAGAAACTAATTTTGCTACATCCATTATTTTTAATAAGACAGCTTACTCTTTGATGGGCACTTTTTCTGTCAGGCCCTGTAGTTAGCATTTCTCACTTCGTGGAGTTCATGGTGACACTTTGCCTTTGGCAGTCTTTTCCTTCATTATTGGGGATGACTCTTGAAGAGCTGCGTGTAGTTGAGTAGAGCTGGGACCATCATAAGCTACAAACCTTTCTTTTTAGAAGAGCTCATTTCTTTGACTGTTTAAGGCTGTTGATCTCGTGATTTTTCTGTGGATGACCGAAAGAGAAGATGGTTGAAATATTACTGATTGAAATGCAGTAGTTTAGATGTGTTTAGTGCCTACCATATGTAAAACAATATTTTAAGGACTCTGCATGAATTAGCTCAGTCCTTTAGCAATCCTTGTAGGTAGGTACTATTCTCATAGCTCCATTTTACAGTTGAGAAAACCAGGGCATAGGGGGTTAATCATGGGTTTAAGTTGACACAGCTGACAAGGAGTAGAGCCGTGATTTTAAGTAAGGAGCTATGTTCCAGAATATGCTCTTCTAACAAGTTTGTTTTCCTGCAAAAAAGCTAGGTATGTTCTGGGTATTAGTTTTCTCTTGTTGTTACAAAAAATTATGACAACGTAAATTTATCATCTTACAGTTTTGTAGGTTAGAAGTCCAGTATGGGTCTCACTGGGCTAAAATCAAGGTGTTGGCATGGCTCTGTTCCTTCTGGAGGCTCTACAGGAGTTCATTTCCTTGCCTTTTGCAGCTCCGGGGGAGGGAGGGGCTGCTACTTCCCCAGATTGTTGCCTTCTTCTTCTCTCTTCAAAACCAGCGACAGTGTGTCACATCCTTCTCGGGTCCTCTCTCTGACCCACCCTTCTGCCTCCTCCTTCCTCTTTTAAGGACTCCTATGATTAGTTTGATTCCACCTGACTAATTCAGAATACCGTGCCCAGTTCAGGGTCCTTAACCTTCATCACATCTGCAAGTCTCCTCTGCCATGTGACATGTTCACAGAGTCTGGGGATTAGGACATGGATATCTTATGGGGACCGTCACTCTGCTTACCACATTCTGCACTGCCTATTTTCTGACTTGATTTATCTTGAGGAGCCAATATATAAAATTTTGACTTTCTTGAAATTATGTGTGAAGTCTTTTTAAATCATTGCAATTCCAGTCTTAAAGACTATATTAATTAATCTGGGTCATATTATTAAAGGGGGTTGTGTAAATGAGGAAGATGTAAGTTATGTAGAGAACCGCATAAAATGTTACTAAGTACGTATAAAAGTGTGAGGGTGATGAAATACACTATAAATAAAGGGCAGATATTTTCTTATTCTTAATGAACAGTACGTCCTAAGAGTGTATTTGTGAAGTGCCCTAAAAGTCAGTCTTGAAAGTAATATTCATTTTCAGCAGGGAATTTAACATAGGCTTTTAAAACTCCTCACTCGTCTTGTGAAATAGTAGGATGGAGGGTGTAATCCATTAGAACTGACATTTTTATAGAGGAAGTTCCAATAGGGAATCCCTGGATAGAATAGATCTCTCATTGGGGTGCCATAAATTTAGGTTGGAGGTGATTCCCGAGGACTTTCAGATTATTATTAATTAAACAAGAATTTCGATGGTTTGCAAATGAGTAATTTTTCAAATGTCTTCTTTACAGGTAGAGGTGTGAGTGACTTTTTGGTGAGATTTTCTATTATAGTTTACATGTTATGGTTTGCAAAACGTGTTCCATCATTCAACTGATGGCAGCAGTCCTATGAGGTAGTTATGGCAGGTACCATTGGCATTATCATGATGATTATTTTTATATCCATCCTCTTTCAGTCTATTAAATACTTAAGTTATAAAAGTATAGAACTATAGATGTGTATGCATCATCCAATTAAAAAATATTTAATTACAAAATGTAAAATCAAGGCACAGGTTGGCAGAAGCAAAAAACCCATTAAGAGAAAAATGATTAGCATCCATTTAGCTTTCCTGCACATTAGTGAAGAAAAGAAATGGCATTTTAAAGAACTGGACAAATGATGGGCAATTTACAGAAGAGTCCACATATGTGGAAATATTGGCATTTATCCAACAGAGGTTAAGTATCCAGAATATATAAAGAATCCCTATAAATCAATAAAACAAGCTAATAAGCAAAAATATGCAAATATAAAATATTAAAGAATAGGCACAAACATGAATAGGCAGTTTGTGTAGTAAATATATGAAAGATTACTTATACACTCTAGTTAATCAGGTATTATTTTTAAAACTCACTTTATAAATATAATCCATCCACAGAGGTCGAGTGATCGGTCCAGGTTCACCAGATGGTAATTGTTGGAAGGTAGCCTCATGCTGTTCTCACTCTAAATAAGTAGAATGTATTTTTCAAGCCTTTCTCCTATTTCTCATCAGTCATAGTATTTTGTAATGTACAGGAAACTAATGTCTAATTTAGATGTAGTAATTCAACTATAACTTAGGTAAAAGGATGGGAGAAGTGTGGAGAAAAGCCAATAATTGTAGTAAAATGTTGGTTTAAGCTTTTGGATTCCCAGTATGTCCTTTCATTTGGCAAACTGCCTTTGGAACGTTTTGACTGAGCAATTACTCCCGGGGTACACAAGCATTTCATTTGTGGCTTCTTTATTCATTTTATGCATGCTCCTGCTGGGATTGCTGTGAATGTAACTATCACGAAACTGGACTTCTTACTTCCTTCTTTTTGGTACCAGCATAGTTTAAGCAATAAAACCTAAAGAGAGCACAAATTAAATGATTTTTTTTCTTTTGCTGTTATTTTCTCATGTGCTTATATTTCATAAAGTCTTGTTCTGGGACTTGATACTTTTCTTAAAAATTTAGGATTTGATATTTAAATTCTCTCTACATGGAGTGGGAGCTATGAATCCTAACATAGAAGGAGATGAAATGTTTCTTCTTGCAGCTCACATGTCTAGAATAGTGAAAGTTCTCCAAAAACAATATGATGCCTTTGAGGTACTGTTCTGAGGTTGGGGCCTCCCTTGACATTTTAAATCAATTGTTCCTAAAGTACCCTTCATTTGCTATTAAATATCTTGGCTGATTTCTGTGATTAATCATAAGTAGAGCTGAGGACTACATACAAGGGAGGCAAAATAGAATAAATAGTTCAGATATTTATAAATGTAAAAATAAGGCAAGGCCAAAGTTTGTTAATTAAAATACATTATTAAATGTGAATATTATATTCATATGTTGGAGATGAATATAACCGTCGTCATGTACTTCCCCCTAGATTGATAAATCTTACACGTTTTTCCATATTTGATTCAGATTCTTTTAAAAAAATTTACAGGTACAATTGAAGCCCCCTATGAATGCATGAATTTTTCCTCAATTCCTTTCCTCTCTCTTCTACCCTAGAGGTAACTACTATTTTGAAATTGTTCCATGTCTTTTTCTTGTATGTTTTCATACTTTTACTGTGTGTTTGTATGTATATATGTTGTGTTTTTGTAAATATAGAACCAATACATATAGTTTGCATATTTATGTGTATATATCTGTATGTAAATGTTATAATATTGTATATGTTTGTTTATATATACAAAGTATATTATTTTGAGTATTTTAGGGTGTAAGTAAATTGTATAGCTTAATTTACATATTTACTTGATTTTAATGATATAATTTAATTAATTTACTTACAATTGTTTGGTATGATATGTATCATTCTACTACTTGGGTTTTGAGCTCAACATCGTATTTTTTGGATTTTCTTATGTTACAATCTAGCTCTAGTTTATTAGCTTTAACTACTGTATAGTATTTTCCTATATAATCACAATTTATCCATTCTTCTATAGGTAGACAAGTTATAAGTTTGCAGTTTTTCATGATTAGGAACCTTATAGCAGTGAGTATTTTTGTACATATTTCTGTGGGACAGAGTTTCCCAGCCGCTGATCTCTTGGGAATGGGTTGTAGATATATCTGAGATACTGAACCCTTCAGCCTTTGGGGTAGCCAGTTGGGTTTGGGGCAGTGGGAATTTCTAGGCAGGTTATCTTAGCTACATGTAGCCACCTCCATTTATCCTCGCCGTGCTAGATAAGTACTTTTGTTTTCTTTCTGTGCTTCGATCCCTCCAAAGCGAGGAAGCCCTACTCCTGGGGTGCCTTGTGTGTTGTATATGCATAGGAATGTTGTGCACTTTAAACTTCACTTGTTAAGTTAGCTTTTTATATTTATTTATTTATTTATTTATTTATTTATTTATTTATTTATTTATTATTATAAGCAAGAGAGCAGGGTGGGGGGGGCAAAGGGAGAGAAAGAGAGAGGGAAAGAGAGAGAATCTTAAGTGGAGTCCAACTCGGGGTTTGATCTCATGACCCTGAGATCATGACCTGAGCCAAAATCAAGAGTCAGACATTTAACTGATTGATCCACCCAGCCGCCCCTGCCAGATAGCTTTTTAGAGGGATTGTATCAATGCAGATTTCTGTGAACTATGCCAGAGCTTTTGTTTCTCTATTTCTTGCACTTAAAATTGGCTTTGTTAGACTTAATTTTTGCAAATGGATTTTCACAAATCTGACAGGCTCTGTGTTTTTATTTTTATATTTTTTAAATTTTAGTTTGCATTTCTGAGGTTTCTAGTGGTGTTGAGAATCTTTCCATATATGTGAACCATTTGGGTCTCTTGTAAATTGTATATTGTTTGCCAGGTTTTTATTAGGCCATTTCTTTATTATTGCTGTGTGTAAGAGAGGTAAGTGGATGCTAATCATTTTTCTTTTTTTCACCCATCCCATATAGTTAATCAGTTTCATCAGTTTCTGGTTTATTCTTCCTGTGTTAAAAAATAAGCGCATATCTATAATCTATAATCTATAATCTATAATCTATAATCTATAATCTATCTATCTATCTATCTATCTATCTATCTATCTATCTTATACCTCTCTTCCATGAAGGGGAATTTTACTTTAGATACTCTCCTATATTTTCCTGTTTTCACTTTATATCCTGGAAATCACTCCATTTTAGTTTATATAGATTATGCATTGTTTTTTTAACACTTGCATAATTCTCCATTATGTTGATTCATTATTTCTGCTACTCTCTTATGTATGGGTATATAGGTTGTTTACCATATTTTGCCTTTATAAATAGTGATGTAATGAATAATGTTTTGCATATGTATTTTCATATTGTTGGAGGTGTATCATTAGGATAAACATCGAGAAGAGGGATAGCTCAAAGAGAAGCCCATACGTATTTTTTTGGTATTGGCAAATACTCCAGAAGAGTTGTACCAGCTTACATTGTACCATGAGTGTGTGAGAGTGCTTGTTTTCCCCACAGCCTTGCCAAATAATGTCGTTATACTTTTTTTATTTATGCCCATTTGATAGGTGAAAATAGTATCACAGTATTGTTTAATTTGCATTTCTCTTATTATGAGTCAGTTTGAACAATTTTCCACAAGGAAATTTTAAAGCCCATTTTAATTTTTTTGTGAATTGTCATTGTCTTTCATCCACTTTTTTCTATTTTAACTTTAAATCTCTTACTGTGCTGTACATCAATGGACTTACTAATATTGAACCAATTTTTCATTTCCTAAAATAAATGCCTCTTGATGATGGTGTGTTACTTTCTCAATGTGGTGGTGAATCCTGTTTGCTAATATTTTACTTAGAATTTTTGCATCGATGTTTATAAATGATACTAGCCTACAGTCTAAATCATATCAGATTTTGGCTTCAATATAATAACTTGCTTCATAAAAGGAATTGGGAAGTTTTTGTTCAGTTTCAGTGCTCTAGAACAATTTATGGAGCATTGGGGTTCTCTCATGTTTGAAGGTTAGGCAATTTCCCTGCGAAAACATTTGGATCTGATACTTTTTCATGTTTTTGCTTTTTATTAATTTTTTCTCTTTTTTCCTGCGTAAATTGTTCTCTTTAAGCCTTCTGTCTCTATTGGGATCAATTTTAATAATGTGTGTTTTTCTAGGAAATTATTGATTTCATTTAATTTTTCAATTGTATTTATACAGAGGGAAGTATTTTCTTATTTTGAAATTTTCTTTTTTCTTTTTGTCTTTTTATTTGCACTATTTCCCTTTTCTTGATCAAAGTAGCTGGTCGTTTGTTGTGTTAGGGTTTTTATTTTTTGTTTTTAATTTTCAAGAAATAACCAGTGTTTTGATTCTTGATTAGGGCTGTTTTTCTGTTCTCTACCTCATTTTCTGCTTTTATCTTTATTTCCTTTTTTGTGCTTTCTTCTGGTTTATTTTTTCTTCTGACCTAGACATTGAAGTCATATTTTAATTCCTTCATTTTTACTAATAAAAATGTTAAATGACAGGAATTTTTCTCAACACTTTAAATGCATCCCATAGACCTTGATATTTAATGTTCCCATTATCATTTTAAAAATATTATCTCATTTCAGTTTATATTTGGATGAAGATCCAGTGTTTTTAAAGATTTTATTTATTTATTAGAGAGAGAGAGAAAGCACATGGGAGGGGTGGGAAGGGGCAGAGGGAGAGGAAGAAGGAGAAGCAGACTCCCTACTGAGCAGGGAGACTGATGGACGCAGGGATCATGACCTGAGCTGAAGGCAGACGCTTAACCCATTGAGCCACCTAGACACCCCTTGATCCAGTGTTTTTAATAGAAGAATTTTATACTCAAAGATAAAAGGGTCTTTGTGTTTGTTCTGTTTTCTTAATCCTTTCTAGCTTTTTTGCATTGAATTCAGAGAGCATTGCTGGTAATACTTTTACTTCATGGAACTTACATTTTCTTTCTGACAGTACATGATCAGTGTTTGTGAATGTCCCATGGGTACTTGAGTTAAAGGTACAGTCTTGGTTATCAGGTGTAGAGTTGATATATATCCATAAGATCTGACTTATTTAATTATTGTTTAGGTCTTCGATCTTTTTTTTGTGTGATGTATTCAGGTTTTCTATTAGTGGGTTTTCCCCTGTGTCTCTGCCTCACTTGTAGTTTCTGTTTCAAAATGGTGGCTGCCGTTTAATTTGGTGTATAAATACTTGTAAGTGTTGTAGCCTTACTGTGAATTGTGGCATGTGGTATTAAAAGATGTCCTTCGTCATCATGGTTAATGCTTTTTGACCGGCATCTATTGTTCATTCTATATTTCTAGCCTTTCTAAATTACTAGTTTTGAGATCTGTGTATAGCATATTGTTGGGCCTTGCTTTGTGACTCAAATTGAAAATCCTTTTATAATAGGTGAGTAGGATCCATTGATGTATATTGATAAGACTAATGTTTTGTTTCAGCTCTATCATAGTATTTTATAAATATGTGTATTTGCTGTGTTTCTTTTTCTCTGAGATATTAATTCTTTGCTCCTTAATTTAAACAAAATTTTTTTAGGACGTGTTTTTTTTTCCCCCTAGCAATTGTCTTTTTAATATATTTAAAAACTTAGAAAAATGCTCTTAGTCCCTTTTTAATAAAGCTTTAATCTTTCACTCTCACATTTCTGTTTTTGTGGATATCCTTTAATCCTCATCTTTTGCCTAAGTAACAACATGACTTCATTTTCCTTTCTTTTCTGCCAGTTTTTAGTTGTGTTATTTTTTACTTTTTATTTTTTACAATGTACTTGTCTTAGCTGTCTTCCATCCACACCTGCCACTTTTGTTTTTGTCTTAAATCTACACTTAAATATTTTAAATGCTCATCATCAGTCTTTTTTGCTGAAGTTTTTCCACTCATCTCTTGGCTTATCAAAAGATTCTTTAAGATAAAGGGCTCATGGATGAAGAATTCCTTTAGTAGGTGCTTCTTTTTTTCTTTTTTCTTTTCTTTTCCTATAGCCTTGGTACTTAAAGGACAGCTTAGATAGGTATAAATTCGTTAGTTTACAATTTTTACTTATTTTCTTTTTCTATTTCTATAAAATGCTATTTCATTATTGTCTTCCTTTATTTTATGAAAATTCTTTTATTTTTTTAATTAAAAATTATTTTTAATTTACATTCAAGTTGGTTAACATATAGTGTATTATTAGATTCCTGGTGGAGTTCAGTGATTCATCAGTTGCATATAGCACCCAGTGCTCATTATAACAAGTGTCCTCCTTAATGCCCATTACCCAGTTAGCCCATGAGCTACGCACCTCCCCTCCAGCAACCCTCAGTTTGTTTCCTGTAGTTAAGAGTCTCTTGGGGTGCCTGGGTGGCTCAGTCCATTAAGTGCCTGCCTTCAGCTCAGGTCATGATCCTGGGGTCCAGAAACTGAGCTGCATGTCGGGCTCCCTGGCCAGTGGGGAGCCTGCTTCTTCCTCTCCCTCTGCCACTCCCTCTGTTTGTGCCTGCTCACTCTCTCTCAAATGAGTAAATAAAATCTTAAAAAAAAAAAAATTCTCTTACGGTTTGCCTGTCTCTCTGATTTGGTCTTATTTTATTTTTCCTTCCTTTCTCCTGTGTTCATCTGTTTTGTTTCTTAAATTCCACATAGGAGTGAAATCATAAGGTATTTGTCTTTCTCTGACTTATTTTGCTTAGCATAATATCCTTTAGTTTCATCCACGTCATTGCAAATGGCAAGATTTCATTCTTTTTGATGGCAGAGTAATATTCGTGTGTGTGTGTGTGTGTGTGTGTGTGTGTGTGTGTCCACACAAACACATCTTCTTTATCCATTCATCTGTTGATGGACGTCTGGGCTCTTTCATTTTTTGGCAATTGTAGACATTTCTGCTATGCACATTGGGTGTATGTGCCCCTCTGAATCACTATTTTTGTATCCTTTGGATAAATACCTAATAGTGCAATTGCTGGGCTATAGGGTAGTTCTATTTTTAACTTTTTGAGGAATCTCCATACTGTTTTCCAGAGTGGCTGCACCAGTTTGCCTTGTTTGCCTTTGTAAGTTGTGATCCTGTAGACCTTGATGACTTTTTAACTTAGGAACTTAACAGTTTTAGTGGGATATGCCCCGGAGTTTGTTTGTTGGATGGCTAATTTTCCCAGATACCCAATGGGTTCTTTCATTTTATAGATTCAAGAGTTTTTTTTCTTTATAATTTTAAGTCATCTATTGTTTGTTTTTTCTTCTGATATGTTACCTTTTTCTTTGCCTGTCTTCCATTTCTACTACTTTCTCTTTGGTCTTTGCACTTCTTTTTTTATATTCCTTTTATTCTCTATTTTGGTTCCCTGAATTTCCTTAATATCTTTTATAAATACTCATTTGAATCTGTTTTCTCTGGGGTATTTTATAATTTATTCTTCCTGTGTGAAATAATAGTCTTTTTCTTCCATATCTCTTCTCAGTTTAGTCCATTTTCTTCTCACACTTTTATTTGTCCATGTCTATTCTTAGTTTTGGGATTTCTGACTCAAGGTAGCTTTTTGCATCCCCAAGTTCTTGTTTGAATATATTTCTTCCATCTGGAGTGTTGTCAGCTAATTTGCTTGTGCTTCATGGTAGTTTTGTTGCAGGGAATTTTCCTCTGTTAATGTGTGTTGGATTTTCTGATCCTCCCCCTCCCCCCATACCTTCATACAAATTTGTTCATTTTTTTCTGTTCTCTTTTAATGGGTTTGGGGTGTTTTGTAGAATTCCTAGCTCATTGGCTCCCTCTTCTGTCAGCATACTAAAATCCAAATATTTGAGTGGATTATTTGTTTTGGTGGTAGGAGAAGGTTGTTCTCAGAATTTTGACTCTCGTGGGATCCTGAATTTTCCCTTTATGCTTCTTTCTCCCTTCACTATCCAGTAGCCAAAGGGCATTTCTCTCTTCCTTTTGTCATATTTCTCCCATTGAAGCTGGAGGTCTCAAATACTGCTCCAGCAAATTGTCTGCTTTTAAACTCTCTTCCCTCTAGTCCATGCTCTCATCTCTTTGGATACTTTTTAAGTATTTTGAAACTCAGGATGGACATAGTCTTCTTTAGAGAGAGTTTTAGATCAATCTTAGGATCGTCCCTAACCCTCTTGTCTGTTTGTGGTTCTTCAACAGCCTGCTTTTGCTTGCAACAAAGCCTTGTGGCAGAGCAGGGATGGGGCAGGAGCCTGGGAGATCCCTTACTGAGATTAGGTGTTTTTTCTTATTTTTATTTACAGTTGTTGTGAATTTTGGGCAATTTCTATCTTCCAGGTTATCCTGAGAGTATGATTTGTACGAGTTTTGTTTGTTTTTCAGTTGTTCTATGTTGTTTTTGGAGGAAATAAGGAGAAATGGGGACCTAAGCAACCACCATTGTCTCTAGCAATCCAGGAGTTCCTAAAGTTAGAAGTTTTAAAAGTATATATATATATTTTTTTACTTTCTTGGCTGTTTGTTTTTGTGTTTTGATATCATATTAGCTCATTTAATATACACAGTTGTGTAGATAGTATGATTTCCATTTCAGAGATGGAAACATTGGGGTCCAGCAGGAATTAATGACTTGAGAGAGATTTACCCAGTTAGTATGTGGTAGAGTTGATAATCAGTTCTAAATTTGTATGATGCCCAGCTCTTTTTACTACATCGTACTATCTCTTTAGGAAATTGAACTTACAAAGCCTAACACGTATTATTGAATATTAATATAAACAATCAATTTGTTCATCTGTTCCTTGTATCTTCTCTTATCCTGTAGCCCTCTTAAAATTTTTAGTAGTCACTTCTCCACTGGTAGCTACTCCTTGACTTTCAAAGGTGCATCCTCCTTGCTCAAAAAGTGATACTGTACATTAAGTGCTGAGCAAGGGAAACTGAACAGGTGTCAGTTTTGTTTGTTTTTACTGTGATAGTCTACCCTCCACTCTACCTTCCCCCTGAAACATACCATCATTTCCCCCTTAGCCCACTTGCACTTATGGACGGACCGTAGTGCATGTTCATTGTGCTTTCATTCTCCACTTCTGAGTTGAAACTATTCCTGTGCTGAGATAAACCCCCAGCTTTATGTAAATGATAGCCCCTAGTAGCACAGTTGGCAATAGCTTTTGGCAGCCTCCTTTCAGGAGTAGGGTGTTATATTGTCTGTAGTTTCCTTTAAAGTAATTTAATCTGCACCTTAGGGGTGCTTAGTTAACATTTTTTGAAGTACCTTAATCAGGAATCCACACTTCAGGGGTAGTTAGTTAACATTTGAAAGACCCTAATCAAGATTCTATACTCCAGGGGCAACCAGTGCTTCAGAGACTGTACCAGTGGGTGCATTAATTAGAATAAAAGATGTTAGAGGTAATTTTTCATTGGTGAAACGAATGGTATTTAAGGTAAATAGTTGACCAGGTATCTCCACTGGGACATGAATGGAAGGTAAGGATTTGTTGAGGCTAGAAGCATACACAGGTCTAGAGCTTGATTTGGTCCTGTGCTTGTAGCCCTCAGTGAAGGATTTTGTCATGTCATTTGGCCAGTGGTGCATGTGAAGTCTCTGTAACACCCTATGGGCCACACCTTGCCTGCTGCTGCCTGCTTCTGCACACGTACTCTGGCTCCACTCCTTTTTTCTATTTCTTGTCCACAGAGGTGTTATTCTCGATTTTGAACCAGACTATTTCTTCGTGTCTTCTTGGTTTATATTTTGTGTATAACTGTGTTTTGAGATTGTGTATCTCAACTATGAATACATAGTGCCATTTTGACCGGAAACACAGAATTATTGTTGAGCGGTAACTTTCTTATTTTCTACTTGAGAGTATTGTCACTCTTCTGAGGCCAGATTCCCATCTGTGGGGGCAGCGTTGTGGACATGTATTTTATTGGGCTAATTAGGGTTGGTGATTTTTTTTTGAAGTCTCCTTTTAATATTGAATTCTGTTCAATAGTGGCACAGTTCTGTTATATAGACATAGTATTCTTGAATACAGCATGTAAATGAAGTTATGTGTGTAGGTCGAAATCAGATATATCATATTTACATACCTTAGTTACCGTGCATAGTATAAAGCATGACATTTACCAGAGTTTCTATGGTAAACACTACCATTGTCTCCTACAATTTAATTAACATATAAATGTTAAGTGAAATAATAAAACTTATTCAATACAAAGTTAAAGTGTATCACCAGAGTTCTTGTGCAGATTTGATGACGTTGATGTGGTTCTGGAACATAGGTGAGGTTCAGTGGGGTGGGGTGGGGTGGAGTCCGGAGCCGAAGACCAAGAAAGAATTCTTGAGAGGTCTTTGGTGCAAAATGTGGTTTATTAAAGCATGGGGATGGGCCCCGTGGGCAGAAAGAGCTGCTGCCCTGGCTTGTGAGGGCTGGCTGATTATATATACTTTGGGGTTGGAAGAGGTAAGGAGAAGGGGAGGTTTCAAAAGGATTTTCATATGTTAAAGAAGGCTTACAGGGTAGGGGAGGCCTTGCCATTGTCAAGTTAAAGTTGTTTTTCCCTCTAGCAAGGCAGTAACATGAAGATGGTTGGGAACTTCCTGGAAGAACATCACAGATCCCACTCAGGAGTGGGGGTGAGGGGAGGTTGCAGAGTGTCAGCTTATGCTTTGTCTTCAGCCAGCCTTCTGCTCCCTCATCAGCGTGTGTATATAGCCATGGTGTGTGTAACTAATATGTTGTTACCAAATGTACCAAGAAAAGAAAGCCGTTATGGAGTGGTCTATGTTGCTTCCTGTACTCACTGGGAAACAAAAGGTAGTTTTCTTTTATAGAACACTTACCTGCTTAAATGGATTATTCACTTTATCTGTTATTTTTTTAAATGGGATATCTATAATCTAAGTATACATAATTAACTGTAGGATATGGAACCACAGATGTACAGATTTACTCTAAGTTGATAGGATTATGGAATTGTGGAGCTTGAAAGGACTGGAGATACCATCTAGTTTCATGAGTCCCAAAGTGTCTTAGTTAAACCGTCATGAATCCATGCTTAGCCTCAAACCACAGACATAATTTATATCCACCTAGGCATGCATACCTACACATCCCTATCTTCCGCCATCCTTCTCTGTCTGTGCGTGTAATAAGGAACAGTTGGGACCAATAGGATTTTAGTAGTAATAATGGAGAAGAACATGAAAGTCTTAATATTTAGCACTGTCCTGCCAGTGAGGGTCTTCAAGAACAGGTTCAAGAAATCCTCACTTTGATGAAGTTGTGGGATACAGGTGAGGTTCAGTGGGGTGGAGTTCGGAGCCGACGACCGAGAAGGAATTCTTGAGCCGTCTTTGGTGCAAAATGGTGGTTTATTAAAGCACGATGACAGGACCCGTAGGCAGAAAGAGCTGCTCCGAAGTCATGAGGAACGGCCCATTATATACCCTCAAGTTGGGAGGGGATAAGGGATAGCGTAAGTCTCTAAGGAATTTTGGAAGCAAGGTTTCCAGGACCTTGAGGGGGCTAGCTATTGTTGGGAAAAGGTCATTTATTACTGTCTAATAAAGCCTTAGTCATGAGACCCTTCAGATGTATATCAGTGGGCCATATGCTTGGGGGATGATTGCCAACGCGTATCTTGCGGGGGTGGGGGGTGTGGGGTGGGGTGGGTTAGAGATGAAGGAAGTTTCCAAAGGAATTTTTATATGTTAAAGTAGACAGGATCCTGGGGGAGGGGGTGCTCAGGCTAGGATTGCCTTTTGCCCTTAAAAAGTATTAAATCGAGGCAACTGAGTTCCTAGAGGAATGTCACTGTGCCTGTTTCAAGGACTTGTCAGTGGGCTGTAGGTAGTAGGAAGTTTAATTGTGTCTACATACATTCCCTTCAGGAAGCTAGATTACTGATAGCTTTGTTCTTGTAAACTGCTAAGACATTTGTAAATTGAGGGAGACTCAAGTCTTGCAAGATTGTGGTATCTATAGGTTAACTGTTTCTTTGTCCTTTAGGGCAGCCAGGAGTGCCTGAGGAATGTTGTATACATCCCAGGGGGGAGGGGGTTGCAGGGTGTCAGCTTCTGCTTTGTCCTCAGCTTGCCTTCCGGATTTGCTTGGGCACAGATGATCCACAGCCTCATCAACTTGGTCAGTATCTTCAGAGCAAAAAGATCAGAGAGAACTGGGGGAGAGAGTAGAGTATTTCTTATAAAGTGTTCTAAAACCTGCCCGGTGAGTACTATATCACGATAGATACAAGGGAATGATTCGATGTTCAGTTGTTTCTAAGTATGTACATTTTGTTCTAATTGTGGTGTGAGGCCCTTACTGAATTTCAGCTACATTATTTTTGTACAAGATTTTTTCCATAAAGCACCAAGAATTCTATCTGACCTCACAGGGTTTTTGTGATTATTGGACTAGTCTTCATGGTTGATTATATTATCCTTTAAAATTGCCTTTTAATTTTCAGCTGATGTAAGTGAAATAGATAATATAAATTAATTAATATTGGATCTGTTCAGTGTTTATGCTCTAGGAGATTTCAGGAGACAAACAGAAAGATGAGGTTCTAAACAAATGTGCCATTTGGGGCTGTGGCATTTTATTATTCATACCTTGCTTATTTGTTATTTTTTAATAGGTTCTCTATCACATTAGTGCACATATAAGTAGCTATATGCCACACTGTCTAGGGGCTCATGGACTTAAACTACATTTACCTCCTCACCAATCACTCTTGGCGGCAGGAGCTTGCGGCACACAGGTGGCCTGTTGCTTGTGTCTGTTTGTGACTCATATGTGCTGTTTCGTGAAGATCATTTTCTCTCAGCTAAATTTCTATTACCTTTTTCCCTGCCTGAAGCTCTGCTTATAGTTGTGCTTCATTGCCCCCCTTCCCCAACATGCTGCATTTAGATGGCTCTTTGGCTGCTAAGTATTTCTCTCTTCTTGCTGCTGGGATTGGTTTTGCAGGATGGAGGAATTCTGTGGCCCGAGGGGTCTACTTAATGTATAAAACAACACCAGAAACTAAAATGTCTATTCTTGGAACATCACATTTGGAAATATCAATGCCTGCTTGCTTTCTTTCTTTCTTTCTTTCTTTCTTTCTCTCTCTCTCTCTCTCTCTCTCTCTCTCTCTTTCTTTTTTTTGATTTGCCGTTAAAATTGTCACCTTCAGGGGCTTAAGCCACCTTGGTTCTACTCCCACTTTACTAGTATTAAAGTTTTTTAAATGAAATACCACATCATCAAATGTCTTCTATGTTGCAAAGAAAATCCTAGGAATTTGGTCATTCTTGATGTGCTTCTGTCTAGGACTTCTTCAATGAAGAACAGGCTTGTTGAAGTTACTACATCCTGCATATCCTTAAATGCTTTTGGTTCATATTTAAGTGCATTGTATGAGTTGGGAACAAAAAGAAAAGGGATTGAGAAGAGCGTGCATTATCATCTGAAGCAGGGGTTTTGGAGACTTCATGCAGTGGTTACAAGGATTTACTCCATATAGTGGGCTATTTTCATTCTTCCCTAATAAATAGATTGCAGTGCATTCCCGTGGTGCTGAACAACTTGGAGTGGACGTCCTCATAGTATCATTGAGCTTGAATCTACTAAAGAAGAATGCATGCGTTCTCTCAGGATATCATGTAAAGACCTGCCAGTCGTTTCGAAGACTAGAGGAGAGGGAAGGATGGGGAAGACTTTATTATTAGGGTCCATCTTCTGGCTTTTACTCACTTTTGCTTTATTCTATCTTAATCCAACCATTTTTGAAATGAGAGAATTATTTTTGGGTATTTTGGAGGACATATTTGTATGTATGTGTATTAGTTTGAAGGGAAGGCCTCTGGTTTTCAGTAGATAACAGAGGTCTCAGATCCCCATCCCTCCCTCTCCCCAGCTCGTCACTGGGGTAAGAACCACTGTGCTGGGCTCTCTTCTTCCATTCCAAACCCAGGTGGTTGTGATGACACGTAGTCTACAGATCTACAGAGACTTTTGAACTATAAAATTATTTCTCAGAAAACCAACGTGGATTAGCCAGACAGGTTTTTTAGGAGAGTGTGTTATGGTAGACCTATGTTTAAAGAAAAGTAGAAGGTGGTTCTTTTGTGTTGATGAAGAGCCTTCATTACTATTTTCCTCAGAGTCTTGTCTCACTTTGCACATATTGTTCTTCATTTTTCTTCATATCTTGTCATTTGTTTTAACTAATTTACCTTATTATCTTATCTCTTTATCCAGTTACTTATCTTTTCCAACCATTAAATAAGAGTTTTGAAACTATGGTCTGGGTCTTTAGAATTCTCCTGCAGCACCCAAGAATGGCATTTTATCAACAGCGAATGCTTAATAAATGTCATGAACTGACTGGCTCATTGTAGAAGTGGCAGTCCATGGAAAGCTTTCTGTGGAGATTTGCTTGTTTTTAATGGCTTCCACCTCTTGTTTTAACTGATCGGTATGATTTGAGGAATATAACTGTTACCTTATGATTCTTAGTCACTATGTGAGTATAATTTAACTACCAATTTACTTGAAAAGTCTTCTCTAATTTCTTTAAGGGAGTAATCAAAGCTGTGATCCCATTTATTCAACCCATTCTGTTTCTGAATCTTGTAATGGAACCTTTTTCTTTTCTTTTTTTCTCTTTTCTTTTTTATTTTTACAGCAAGGGAGATAAACCTGCAGGATATCAAGGAGGATTTGGAATCGGATCCAGAGGAGAACAGCACCCTTTTTATGGGCATCCTCATCAAGGGACTGGCCAAACTGAAGAAGATTCCAGAGACCGTTAAGGCCATCAAAGAACGCCTGGAGCAGGAGCTACAGCAAATTGTGAAGAGGTCTACAACCCAGGTGGCAGACAGTGGCTATCAGAGAGGAGAGAACCTCACTGTGGAGAACCAGCCAAGGTAAATGGGTGTGCAGTTTATTGTTTTGAGAATTCTGCCTTTGCTAGGATGGGGGATAGGTGAAAAACTTCGGTTGATGTTATTTCTTGAACTCAGGCTGCTAGAGCCCATACAAACTCAGATTGGTGAAAATAGGTGAATAGGCATAATTCAGCTGGTTTTTGATGCAATTGAGAAGTTTTAAAGCGTATTGTTCATACTCTAATGAAAAAATGTAGTTATTGAATATTAAGTACTAAGCATAATTCAAGGCATTTGTGTATATTATCTCATTTAATTCTCACCACCACTTTATGAGCTACTTATTAGTATCTACATTTTACGGTTAGGGAAACTGGGGCTCAGAAACTAATAATTAGTGCAAGGTCACAGAAAAAGTGGCTGGCCTTGGAGTTGAATGCATCTCTATGGTCTTGCCTGTGTCCTGTGCTTTCTTCTTTAATGTGTGGTGATATTTGCCAATAAGGCAGGTAGGTTTCAGGAATTCCTGTATCTACTTAAAATAGCTAATAGGATTTGGATTTCATAATCCTTGTTTTATGAGGGGAAAATGAAGTTGTACTATAGTCCTAACTCTGTCTTGACTCATACACTGAGAGATCATGTCTGCCAAACCAGAGTTCAGGGCGTAATAGATTAATACCACTTGACTGTGGGACAAGATATTTGAAATTGAGGCTTTTCTAGAAAATCCAAGGTATACTCTGCACAGGTCTCTGTTCCCTTCCACCCCCTTCTCTGCTGCTACGCACCACCCCCCTGTTTACCAGGGCAGGGATTTGTCACAGTTGGGGGGGTGGGTGGGAAGAGACCAGTGAAAACTATAATTTCATGTGAGAGCAGAGGGCAAAGTAGAGCAGGTCTTCTCAGTTGCTCAAATAATGTAGTTCCTAGGAGGTACCAGACAGTATGTAGAAGGGATCATAATCTCGCGGACCTATTGTTAAGGAAATTCTACTGTTTGTAAATAGGACTTAAGAGGATTTTTTTTGTTTTGTTTTTTGTTTTAAAGCAAATAACTAAGGAGAAAGAATAGCTCACTTAGATTAGAATTCTTCAGACTTCAAATGTTTTGGAAAAATTAATGTGTTCTATTTATATTTTCTATATTCTTTGATATATCTAAATAACATTGTGGGTTTTTTTAAGATTTTATTTATTTATTTATTTGACAGAGAGAGAGAGACAGCCAGCAAGAGAGGAAACACAAGCAGGGGGAGTGGGAGAGGAAGAAGCAGGCTCCTAGAGGAGAAGCCCTATGTGCGGCTCGATCCCAGAATGCTGGGATCACACCCTGAGCCGATGGCAGATGCTTAATGACTGTGCCACCCAGGTGCCCCAACATTGATTTTGATTATACTTTAAAACTCTTCAAAAATTAACTCCCTTGGAAACTTCATTCAAAAGTGCAACTGGTATGGGGCGCCTGGGTGGCTCAGTCGGTTGAGTGTCTGGCTCTTGGTTTCAGCTCAGGTCGTGATCTCATGGGTCATGGAATCGAGGCCTGCGTTGGACTCTGCACTCACAGGGGAGTCTGCTCGAGGGTTCTCTCCCCCTGTCCCCCACCCTCACTCTTTCTCGGTCTCTTTCTCTCTCTAATAAATAAGTCTTAAAAAAAAAAAGGTACAATTGGTGAGGAAACCATCTTCCACCCATCTTCCTGCCATAGACCATTTCCAAGCACGTGTTTTGATGGATTTTAGAGTCAAGCAGACCTGATTTTGAATGCCAGCTCTTTAATCTGAGGAAAATAATCCCTATCTTAGAGGATTGCTTGCACTAGGTGAGGTCATATGATTAGAGTTTCGTAGACTAGCTCCAGTTAAAGCTATTACATGCCTACGTGATATATGAACACACGCGTTTATTTATTCTTGCTTCCTTCCTGAACTTCCATGTTCTTTGATCACTCGCATCATGATCCAGAGAGGCTGGGGAATGGTTCTAAATTGAACTTTGCTTTTCTTCTTTCTTTGCCTGGTGCCTGGATTTCCGTGAAGACCTTTTGCCTCCTTACTAATGAACACTCCAAAATTCTGGCTTGCTATTTGCCCTGTTGCTGCAAGTCCCTGGATGAATACACTGAACTTTCATAGGGAAATAACATGACTATAGTGTATATTGGAAATAAAACGAAAGGGCACAGATCAATAACTTTTCTGCAAATCTCATTACAGTACCCTTAAAAGCAATGTGTCTTTCATAGGATTTTGACCCCTTCCTCTTCCATTCTCTAAGCCCCTTGCAGAATTCACAAGTGGAAATTACAGCTGTAGAAGTAGAAATTCAGCATACTGCCCCAGGAAATAATAATGTTTATGAGGAATGAGTTAGCAGAAGGGTCCCCCCCACACTTTAAGTTTTTTTGTTGTTGTCGGTATTTAGAGCTTTTGTAAGCGGGATATATTAGGCGTCGGCAAGCCAACAAACTGCTTGTCTTGGTTTCATGTGTATAACATGATCCCATTTTATAAAATGTACAAATCTGAAAAATTGGGCTCAAACTATAGAGATAAAAAAGTCCAGAGAAAGCAAATATTTGGGGTGAGCCTCTTTCCTTGAAGATCAAAGATTAAAGTCTTGGGCTGGGATTCCAAATGACCGATAATTTTGAGCTAGTCTGGTGGCTCCGCGGTTTCAAATGCCTTAAAACTCACAAATTAATGACCTTGGAAATGTCATTCAAAAGTGATTGGCATTGTTGCTTCTAGAGGCTGAACATTTTAGATGGGATATTGTCAGATTATCCCTTGAAGCTTGCTTGGTATTTTGTGTTCATCAAACTGTACTGGGATGTGTTAGTGGCATTTATTTTAGAAAGAAGTCAAGTCATAATACTTCATATTATTTACCATTCAAGGAATCTTATGCTAAAGTATAAGAACCTGTTTTTCTTAAAGTTGGAGTGTAGACAAAAAAAAACCATGTAAATCCTTTTTTCCCCCCAATATGCATATTCTTTCCCTCAGCCCCCAGTGAAATAACCTCTTCCAAATCATTAGCATATAAATGCTATTCTGAGGCTAGATACCGGTACTGTAACTTTCCTTAAAAGTTTCATTGTTCAACATCATCTTATTAAATATATTCTGGTTGTGATGCATTGCAGGCCTGTTTTCATTTGTCTTTATGTAAAGAGAATTAATGTGGTGTGCTATTTTGCTAGGAAAGAAGGAACCAGGCTACTGAATTGTCATGCTTCACTTCCTGCAGAGCCAGAATACTTCCCCAGCCAGTTTTTAAAAATCACTTTGGTGACCCACTTATTTTTTGACACCGGAACCCCTCCCACACCCCCACCCCCGCTGCCAACTATCTGTTGTCTGTTTATAGGAGAGAGTCTTTTCTGTTCATTCATAATCTATGAAGTGTCTATAAACCTCTGCTTACTGTTAAAGAAAAATATTCAAATACTGTTGCCAACTCGGTATAAACATTAGAGCAACATGTGCTTTGCGAATCTCCCAGAACCTCCTTCTACCCATGATTTCCTCGGAAAGACAGGCAGTGTCTTCAGTTTCAGATGGCTCATGTGGTCTGCTGTCTGGGCAGCATATTACCAGTTTCTTCATCTCCTGCTGCCTAATTACCATTTCTTTCCCAAAATCTAGCTAGCTCATGAGCATTTCATAGCATTTTTGTTTCCAAGAAGCTGGAAGAAGTTCTTTAATAATTAACACATAGGAAAAGCATGAGGAAGAGGTAAAAGAAATAAAATCCTCACAAGGTGCAACATCAAAAATACGGAGGAGAGAAAGATGTGAGAAAAGACAGTGATTGACACGTGTGAGGAGCCTCTTCCATCTGTTTGAAAATGGGCCTGTTTAAACGTGGAGACAGCAGATCGTTGCAGGGGGAGGTGGTGGAGGGCT
Source organism: Ursus americanus (assembly GCF_024610735.1). Lineage (NCBI taxonomy): Eukaryota > Metazoa > Chordata > Mammalia > Carnivora > Ursidae > Ursus > Ursus americanus. Next base: position 19,363,225 of record NC_142129.1, on the reverse strand, counting down.
GCTCTGTTTTGGTAAAATTGCTGGTCTTGAAGAGGGCAGAAGGGATTGAATGAGTCGAAGCCATGGCTGCTATGGAAACCCTTTTTCCTTTTGGAAAGAGATAATTTTGCCATGTTTCTTCATCTTGGTTAGGAATGAAGGAAGATTAAGTGTCTGATCTAAAAAGCAGAGAACATTACATGTTCTGTGCCTCCTGGGATATTAAAGATTTGTGGAAATAGGTTTTAATGCTAAAGGTAGTTGTGTTTGGATAATGTTGTAGATTTTTCCTCCCTCTCTGTTTTGTAACTGTTATTAAGTTCTACTGAAAAATAAATTATTTAAGAATTAAAGTACTAAAGTTATTTTAATTAGAAGAAATCATTGAAAATGAAAATGCCTATTGGGGGTATCAGTGTGGACAAAGGTAATTAATACCTGTTTGGAGACCAAGAGGATCTTGACCATTAGATTACCTTCTATGATGTGTGTGTGTGTGTGTGTGTGTGTGTGTGTGTGTGTGTGTTTGGCTATCTTCTAACTGCTCGTAGAATGGAAGCCTTGAGAGAGAATGAGTCTGCCTTGCCCAGCACCCTATCTCCGGAATGTAGCACAGTGCCCACCTGACCCAATATCTGTTAAATGAAAGAATGAATTCTACATATGTTGATATCTACCATGGATCAGACACTGGGCTGAAACGCCAAAGAAATAAGACCTAGTCCCTGTCTTACAGAATTTAAAGTCCAGAGGGCAAGAAAGGCATTAATCAAAGAACTTTTCAATAAGTCTATTATTACAGACTGTGTTAAGTGCCGTAGAGGAAGAACAAAGTGTGCCCTGAGAGCGTATAACCGTGAACACCTGATCTGGTCTGGGTACGTGGGCATTGCAGTGTTCCTTGTGTGTATGTTTTTAAACAAAGTGAGGTAGCCGCTACATTTTATAATGGTTGTTATCACTTTGAGAGCACCTACCATTTATGCTTCTTGTGGTGCAGTTAGCTTGATATCCACATAGAAGATGGGAGAAGGAAAGCAGCTAGGTTCTCGATAGACCATTTCCAGAGTTTGTGCTGCCCTCTGTGGTTGGTAAGATTTTGATGATTACTGCCAAGTGTGCTTTTCCTAATACCGGTTTTCATGTCATCACTAACGTTTGAGAATTTCTATGTTCCCTTGCCAACAGATTGTATTAGCAAACATTTTTATCTTTGCCAGTCTAATAGGGAAAAATGGTATTTCCAGGGGGGTTTTGATTTGCATTTTTTTTCTTGTTAATATGAGTGAGGTTAAACTTTTAATTTGTGTTAAAAAAAATAATTTGTTATGATACCCGGGTATTACTTCAAAATAATTTGGCTTGAGAGTGGGTGGAGATGTAGATAAAATGCTGTTAGCCATAAATGATACTTACGGAAGCAGGGTAATAGATGCAGGGTGGTTTATTTATCCTATTCTTTTTCCTTTTTAAAATCTGAGATTTTCAATAATACAGGGTTTAAACAATGTTTATTTCCTTTTCAGTGAACTGTCTGCTTTTCTGGTAATTTTTTTTTATTGATTTGTAGGAACTTTTTATTTATGAAGAAAATTAGTTTCTTGGGATTTATTTTATAATTTCCCCTTATTTTTTCTCTTTTGACTTCATGGTGTACGGTCATACCACTCTGAACGCGCTTGATCTGATTTGATCTCAGAAGCTACGCAGGGTCGGGCCTGGTTAGTACTTGGATGGGAAACTTTGTTAAGGTGTCTGGCCATGTAGGCATTGTTATTATATATTATAGTTTTTGTTTTTATGAGGCTGTATTTATCAAGCTTTTTTTCTTAGCTTTTGAGTTTTGTGTCAAACTTAGGTTTTCTCTACTCTTTGTAAATAAAATCTCTCAATTTTTTTCCAGTATTTATATAGTCTTATTTTTAATGTTTATGTTTTTGATGCATCTGGAATCTGAAGGAGTGGCCACACCATTTTTAAACAGATGTAACACTTACTGAACTGTATTCTAACGGGCTGTATGCCCTTTCATTTCTGTCTCCTATGAATCTTCCATGTAATTGATTGTCAGTGGTAGCTGAATGCTTGCTGAATAATTCTAACACTGAATCATTTCCTTTATAGTCATGGGTTGTTTTCAAGGTTGGTATTTGCCTCAGTTCCTAAAACTTTCCTGCCTCCCCCCCTGATTGGTAGGTTTGCAGAAATCATTGAGTTACTGCTCTAAAAGTTGAAAAAATAAGCTTTAAGAATATTTTTGAAACCCGGAGTCCAGAACTTGGAATGAGGGCATACTGATATAATAGGGCATTCTTACAAAGTGGTTCTGTCTATGAGGAAGTCTAAAGGCTCAGTCCCCAAGATTAGTTTTGTAGTACAAATGCAGTGTTTATGAAAAGACAAATAAATGAAACAGTTCTCATGGGTTTTTTTAGACCTGTGGCTAGAGTCAGGCATATGAGTCTTTTTCAAATAAGTAGCATTTCCTTTCATTTTTTTCTTTTTCTATTAGATACTCTTCTTCTAAGTCTCTGAAATGTAAGATTTTGTGGGATTGGTCATTTTATTGGACGGAAAAGTCATTTAAGAGCAGCTTTGAAGCAAGGTCAAGCATTTGTCCTTGTGGCTTCTTGTAGCCATTCCCAGGCACTGCATGTAGCACCTGGACATGCTTGGAATCAGGGAGGGCCTTGATGTAATTTAGATGAGTAGTTAATTCGAATCAAAGCAAGCGGGAAGCAAGTAAATTTAACTTCAGTGATTATGATATCGTTTGATTAAATTTCTACTTTTGATTACATATATCAGTGAGAACATGCTTTAAATATGCTCAACTGTTAAATACTGAAGGGTATGAATAGGATGAACCAACGACATACAGAAGAAATTCCACTATTCTTCAACTAGAACATATCCCCTGCAGCTTTATTGCAATATTTTTAGAACAAATGAAAGGAGTTAATTCTTTACATGTGGGACTTAATATACCAATTGTTAACTAAAACATAAAATTTATTACCATGGAAGGTAGTACTGGTTTCAAATCTATGTATGTTCTAGTAAGACTTAGTAAATAAATTGGTAATAGCTTCATAACATATCATGTGAATTAGTAATGTTAGTAATGTTCTTTATTCTCTTGTAAGCATGAAATTGGACAGCTGTCTTTCTAATTGTGTTATTGTTTTTGGGTTATAGTCTTCAGGGAAAGGGTGTCTGGCTAAATGGGACAGGTCTTAGTATTAGATTGCTTAAATCTTTATTTACATTCGTCAGGGTAAAAACAATAGCAACAACAAAACCGGCTTTTGAATTCTCTTGTTTTGCATGGTATTGCGGGTTTGAATTAGAGATCATATGAGTTAAAGGACTGGCAGATAAAATCTATTTCATGGATTACTGATAACATTTAGGTGTGAGGCTTCCTGCTACATCTTGGTCCTCTTTTCTATTTGGCAGAACGTGGGAGCTGCCTTAGGTCTTATTTTCTGTGCACTTGTTGGTATTCCATATTCAAACTGACATTAGGTCTTCCACTGGAAAAACACAAAAAACTTGGTCAAGTGACAGTCTTCCCTTGCTGATGTTTAGGGTCATTGCAGATGGGATTAAAGCATCATCGTGTGTATCTTAAGCTGTATTTCATACCTTAGGGTCTCTTCTAACTCCTGGCCTATTTCATTATCACAGTCTGTAATCAGACTGGAGTATGAGTTTGTCATAGGGGGCCTAACTTTGTGTTTGCAGCCTGATCTAGGGCTGGACACATACTAAATGCCCAAGAAGTTTAATGAATGAATAAGAAAAATACGTTAAGAAGATAATTTTTTAATAAGAGGAAGTAAACTTAAAAAAAAAACCAAACATCTCTGCACCGCTTACAGGAGCGGGGTCTAAATATCAGCAGCACCAATGCCATTTGAAAGTTAGAACTGGAGGGGTGATTAAATTGGAATCTCTGGGTGCAGGGCCTGCGGGGGTTTCTGCCTTAGGTAATTCTCATGCATGTCAAAGTTTGAGAACACTCTTTATACCATCACAGACATCACAGAGTTTTCTACTTTTGTAGCATATATGCTTTGCAAAGCAGTTTGTCATCTGGTATCTCACCTGAGCAAGGCTCACTATTGGCCTCATCACAGGTAGGGGTGTTATTAATCCCAGATTTACTCAGGGAAATGTGAAAGCCAAAATAATTAGTTCACAGAGCTTGGTGGTGGTGGAATTAAGAGTAGAAGTAGTCTCTTTCCATCAGGGAGTTTGCCTTCTGTCTTCTATAAAGATGACGCTCCTAATTCCTTTCCTGGGCCTGATTTTGTTTTTCCCCTGGAGAAAGGCAGTATTTGCACTGACATATCCATTCTCTCACCCAAACCCCCCATTGTGTCAATGACAGGCCTCTCAGAGATAGCTGGACACTTAAGAAGTGCGATCAGCAGCCACAGAGTAAATGGATCTTAATTAGCTAACCTGAGAATTAAACTGATGACTTAGATACCTAAGCAGTTCCCCCTAGGGACCTGGCACATTCTCGTACTAAAAATACATACCTAACATCTTTAGTTATCTCTGAAAAGTGGATTTATGGATAATTTTTCTAATGTTCCACTATGATGAAATATTATTTTGGAAGCGGGGAGAGGCGTTTTCCCCCTAGCTTCAGTGAGGTATAATTGACATACAACATTGCATAAATTTGAGGTGGAGAACATGTTGATTGGACACCCTTATATATTGCAAAAATGATAATTGCCATAGCATTAGCTAACAACTACATCACATCTATTAATTACCATTTCTGTGGTGAGAACTTAAGATCTACTCTTAGATCTTAACTTTTAAGTCTATAATATGGTATTAACTATAGTCACCATGCTACACATTAGCTACCCAGAACTTACTCATCTTATAGCTGCAAGTTTGTACTGTTTGACCAGCTCCCCATTTTCTCCTCCCCCAACCCCTGGCAACCACCATTCTAATCTGTTTCTTTGAGTTTGGCTTTTTTAGATTCCAGGTATGTGAGAACATACAGTATTTGCTGGACTTATTTCCCTTATCTTGATACCCTCAGATTTCATCCATGTTGCCACAAATGACAGGATGTCCCTCTTTCTCATGGCTAAATCATATTCCATTGTAGTTATGTATACATGCGTGTATGTATATGCGTTCAAATACACACATACCACATCTTCTTTTTCCATTTGTCAGTCGATGGACACTTAGGTTGTTTTCCCATTTAGCTGTTGTGAGCAATGTTGCAACAAACATTTTGAATTTGTTGAGGAACCCCCATACTCTTTTTCATAGGGGCTCCGTCAATTAACATTACCAACAAACAGGGCACAAGGATTCTTGCCAGTGTTTGTATTTTTTGTTGTTGTTTGATGGTAGGCATTCTAACAGGTGTGAGGTGGTAGCTCATTTTGGTTTTGATTTCCATTTCCCTGATGATGAGTGATGCTGAGCACCATTTTATTTACCTTTGGTCATTTGTATATCTTCTTTGGAAACATGTCTTATTTAGTTCTCTGCCTATTTTTAAATTGGATCGTGTGTATGTGTCTTTTTGTTGTTACAGAGTTGTATGAGCTCTTTATATACATTACATACTATCAGATATATCATTTGCAAATATTTATTTTTTAAGATTTTATTCATTAGAGAGCTCGTCCATGTGCACGAGTGGGTGGAGAGGCAGACGGAGAGGGAGAAGCAGACTCCTTGCTGAGTGGGGATCCCAACTTGGGGCTCGATCCCTGGACCCCGAGATTGTGATCTGAGCCGAAGTCAGATGCTTAACTGACTGAGCCACCCAGATGCCTCTTATCATTTGGGAGATATTTTGTTCCATTCTGTGGGTTGCTTCTCATTTTGTTGGTGGTTTCCTTTGCTGTGCTGAAGCTTTTCAGTTTGATGTAGTCCCACGCATTTGTTTTTACCCCTGCTGCCTTTGCTTTTGGTGTCAAATCCAAAAAATCATTGCCGAGGCTAATGTCAAGGATCTTACCTCTGTTTTCTTCTAAGTGTTTTGTGGTTTCAGGTCCGCGGTCGAGTCTTTACCCACCTCGAGTTGACTTTTCTGTATGATGTGAGATCGTGCTCTGGCTTCACTCTTCTCCAAGCGGCTTCCAGTATTCCCAGCACCTTCTCTTGAGGAGGTTATCCTGGGAAAGGCTTTTCAAAGAATGATGCTGATGCTTTAATTGAAGGTGGCCTGGGTTTGTTTCCTAATTTTAGTCACTAGTTTGCCATACGTTAGAATTAATTCACTGGGGTCTTCTACTGGGAATTCAGGGCACTGAGCATGAGAGGCTGACTTACAAGTGGGGAAGTGACACAGGAAGAAAGCTCCCAGCGCCAGGTCCCAGTGCAGTGTGCTTTTTATTTTTGCTCTGTTTCTTTCTATGTTGCTAATAGTTTTTTCCTGCTCTTTTCATCGTGCAGATGGAGAATTAGTCAGCATTTCTCAAATAGTAACTTCTTTTTACATGAAGATTGTCATTAATAAGTGGCAAAACTTATCTCTATCCCTTTAAAAGTAGGTATTCGATAACCCTGAAGATTAAATGAGATCTCTGTCCTGTTTGAAATGAAAAATACTAGCTCAGCCAGGCTTATTAGGAAACCGTGTATGTGAGCTGGAGACATGTAAAACTAAGACCATTTTGATAGGAAATAATTGATGACCAATTTCCTTTAATTTTTCACAGAAGACCCAAGCTCGGAGGTCAATGTTTTCTTATCTCTTAGAGCATAGTGGTAGGGAAATAAATAGTCTGTGGTTTTTGCCTTTATCTATCAGTGGGAAAATGCAGAACCTTGATATTAAAGTTTCAGCAGATAAGAAGTAGTAGAACGGAACTGATTTTCTACCTCGGGTGTGTGTCTTTGCTTCATGACCAAGTAAGGCAGCTCCTTGGCTGCAAACATGGATTTTCCAGCCAAATGACTAATTCAAGGTTCCCTGGATGTTAAATTTAGATTCGGATAGTCGTATCTCACCTTAAATATTGAACATTTTCCACAGCTTGATGATACAGCTTTACACCATAGACACTCCTTGTCCCCTTGTAATGGTTCCTTAACATTTTCTTCTTATGTTTCTTGACGATGAGACAGACAGGGGTAGCTGCAAGTGGAAAGTTAGTAGAGGATCTGGGAAATAAGTAACATTTTACAGGGCTGTTTCCAAAACCTGCCAGGTAATTGGATGTATGTTTAAAGAACAAATACTTTCTTTAACTTGACACTCCTGTGTTTGTTCTTTTTATACAAAATAGATTTTATTATAGTATTATTAAAGCTAGCTCTGAGTGCATCTGTCTTTCAGCTTGAACTATACTTTTGATTCTCATGTTAAGGTTGGTAAGGTTATCTTTTTGAGTGGATAGTTATATGTGAAATATTTCTTTATTATGGGCTTCTAAAACCAGGTGATTATAATAGGTAATGTATTTCCTCACCTTGTTATCGATAACCAGGCCTCTATCTCTCCCATCTGTTGGACTCATTTTTTTTCATTCTTTCAACACGTATTTACTGCCTATCATATGTGGAACACCTTGACAAATACTGGAGTAGAGTGGTGAATTGGACACAGTTCTTTGCCCTCATTGAGTATACAGTGTAGAGAGGGAGAGGTAAGGACTGGAGGAAAGCAGACAGTGGAGGGCTGTTTTAGTAAATGATATGGTCTGCATTAGCAGAGTAACCATGGCAGTGGAGGCAAGCAGTCCATCTGAGAAGATAGTAAAGAAGTGACTGATAGATTGGGTTTGAGTGGAGAGGGGAGGTGGGGGTGATTTGCTGGGGCGAGTGATACCATTCACGCGTGTAGGGACCATGGAGGAGTAGGTTGGGGGAGCGAGAGGACGAGTTCTATGTAAGACCTATGGGATTTGAGGTCAAGAGCTCAGGAGAGTGGTCCAGCCAGAAGATGCATGTAGGAGTCATTTGTGGGTGGAACGTTGAAGACCGTGCTGAGTGAGCTCACCCAGAGAGAGTATGAGGATTGAGAAGAGTTCATGGGACTCCAGGAATGGTCTGAGGAAGAGGTTCCTGAGAAGGAGCCACCAGAGAGGTGGAAGGAAAGCAGAAGAGTATTGGGTTGTGGGCCAGTGGGAGGCAGTGTTTCGAGGGGGAGTGAGTAGTCAGTAGAAGGGAGTGCTGCACTGATTTAAATAAGGGCCGAAGAGTGTCCGAGAGATGGAGCAAAATGTTGTTGTAGACTTTTGCAAGAGTTGTTTTAGTAGAATACCAGGGGTAAAAAACTAGTTTACAGTGAGAAGGTAGAGTCCATATAGACAGTTCTCTTGACACTTTTTCCAGCCTTGGTTTCCTTGGCATTGTACGGTACTGATAATCTCTTTGCTCTTCCTTCCTTCCTCCCTCCCTCCCTCCCTCCCTCCCTTCCTTCCTTCCTTCCTTCCTTATTTCTTTCCTCCCCCCCCTTTCTTTCAGATTTATTTATTAGAGAGTGCACGGAGGGAGAGGGAGAGAGAATTGGAAGCAGATTTTCTGTTGAGTGAGGGGGCTCAACGTGGGGCTCCATCTCACCACCCTGAGATCATGACCCGAGCCAAAATCAGGAGTTGGAGGCTTAACCAGCTAAGCCACCCAGGCGCCCCTGGCCTCTTTTTGAAAACGACTTCCTTTTTTTCTAATACCCCTTAAAAGGAACATCCTCCAAAATTGAGGACTTTGTGTGAACCTTATCTGTGTTGTAGTTGCATTGTCTGTGATGTGAGGATAAAAGCAGTACCTTCCTCATAGGGTTGTCCAAAGGTTTGAATGAAATAACCCAAGTAAAGCACCTCACAGAATGCCTGCCATGTGATCGGTGTGGCTCTGTTTGGCGTAGCGGTCTTTGTTAGAGTCCTCGTCGCTGTTGTCATCATCCTCTTTCCTCTCTTACTTCAGCCCTCCTCTTTCAGAGCTCTCTTACATTATACCAGCTTTAGCCATCAGCCCCACGCTGAGGACCCCAGGTCAGTGTCTCTGATCCTAGACTTCTAATACTGCCGCCACCCTACCTTGCTCATTCTTTGACTCATAAACTCAGGCACCCATGACATTTGACTGTTTTCTCCATTCTGGGCATTGGGCCTTGTGTTGGAGGGGACTTGTAGTTACAGGGAGACACAAACCAAGGCCTCTGCTCTTACTTTCTGGCCCAGGAGGCCATGCATGTCACTATTTTGTCACTATGCTCAGTGTCCATTGTGAGTGTCTATTTTTGGAGGGAGTATAGAATCCCAGAGGAATGAAGGAATCGGCTCTTTGTGAGTTAGGCCTCCTTCAGTTATCAGTGACAGACCCCAGGTGCAACTACACTGAAGCAGGAGTTTTACTGGAATGATGCTGGTATATCTTACGGAGGAAGCTGGTGTATCTTACTAATGGAGCTGAAGGAAGGACAGAGATGCAGCTGGGCCATGCAGACACCTAGAGCATCCCCCTCCCACCCTTCCCCTTGCAGATGGTAACTGTTAAAGGTACAGAAAACAATTTACTGTTGTTCTAGGTCGGCTTTTTTAGTATACTCTTACATACATTTTTGCATGTATTTCTCACCATCTGTGACTAGGAAACTGTAATTGAAGAAGTTTGTGTTTGAGGAACCTGCGATTTGGAACGTCCTTATGATGTCTTGAAGGCCCCAGGGATACGCAGCAGAGAGCCGGCGTCCAGTCTGTGGTTCTCAGTGGCATTTATACTGTCCGGCCATCCCAGGATTCCTATTTCCCTTTACCAGCGGTGATGTTGTATTGCTGTTAGTGCATACTGTTTTGTGGCTTTAGAAATGGCCTCTGTTTCTGTGGTTCATGTGAGAGAGAGAATGTGTGTTCCTTTTTTCAGAACGGTAGAAATGGCAACTGGTTGAAATTGTAATCTCTGAGGTTCTTAGGCTTCTTTGTCCATGAGGCCTTTTGTGGAGTTCTGTGTAAGGAGTCTATGGTACTTGATGGATTCTGTCTGCTCTTTTGTCTTTTAGATCAGCAGTGAAAACCTTGAGCCTAAAATGATTTAAGCGACTGAGTTAACTGCAATGGAATGTTTTATTTCTTTTATTTATTTAAATTTTGTGGTGGGAGTGGGGAATAACTTGAGTGGGGCTTTGTGTGTTTGGGTGACCCTGAGTATGTCTGCAGCTGGGCAGACGCTTGTTTCTCGATCTAGTATCGTGTGGGCAATTGGAGAGTGTCTATGAATATTCATCTTGTTTCAGTTGATTTCTGGTGGCTCTAATTTGGGCCAGACTAGTGTGGATTTATGTCCTATTTATGTGAGTGATTCCCGATCTCTCTTATGCTCTGATGCTTCAGGAGAGAGTCGTCTGACTTTTTCTTTTTTAAGGAGTGCATATGTTGGTAAGGAATGGTGTGCCTTTGCAAAGCGTGTGTTTTGACTTTGGTTTCTTTTTCCTCATTAGCCATTCACTCCTCATCCCACTGCGGAGGGGTCAGCTTCCAGTGCTCCTCTGAGATCCTCTTGCCAAGGTCACTGGGACCTGTGAATTGTACGATTCTCCGTCTTTACCTTCTCTGACCTCGGCGTAGCCTTGACTGTGGATATTCTTTTCTCCTTTTTCTCTTACAGTTTTGTTTCCTGGCTTCATTCTTCTTCCCAAGCTGCTTCCTAACCATCTTCTCAATGCTGCTATTTTGGGAAGTGTTGGCTGTGGACCTTGCTTGCTTTACGTACTCTGCATATAACCCTGAGTGATCTCCTCTCAAATATTTATCATTTTAAGAAATTTCCGGTGTCAGTCTCTCCCCTGAGCTTCAGATTTGCATATCCAAGTACTTAAATAAATAACACCTTAAACGTAACCAGATGTAAACCCAACATCTCTCCTTCCAAATTTCTGTCTTCACTTGAATGCTCTCACTCTCAGGAAAGATAACCATCATTTTCAGAGTTGCTCAAGCCAGAATCCAGACAGAGGGGGCCTGAACTCTCTTCCCTCTATGTGGTTCTGTCCATTTTCTGCTGTGCTCCTTCCAGCAGTTCAGTGAGACCCCTAGAGCCAGTATTAATTAATATTTTGTTTTTATAGATGGGAACACTTGGAGAAGTTGAGATTTTCTTTTTTCATGAAAAAATAACAGGAATTATCGATGTTGGGAAGGCACGTGAATCTTGATTTCTTACAGGTTACTTACATTAGTGGGAAGAACAAACCAAAAACAAGTCGACCAAAAGAGAAAAACTAATGTCTTCTTGTAGGAAGACTCCCAAAGAATCCACTTTTGTAATGCTTCACTTTTTGAGACATCAGTTTCCTTTTTCACTGTTTTATATGTTTTCACTGCAGTGAAGGTGTTGGGCCCTGCTGTCCTCCCTCAGTGCCATAGCTGTTGGGTTCTTTTTAAATAGATATATTGAGGTATAATTCACATACTACACAGTTCATCCATTGGAAGCATACAATTCAGTGGTTTTTACTGTATCCACAGGGTTGTGCAACCAGCACCACTGTCTAGTTCCAGAACATTCCACCCCCCCGCCCAAAAAATAAACCCCATATACATTAGTAGTCAATTCCCACCCACTTAAGTAACTACGGATATGTTTTCTTTCTTTATAATTTGCCTATTCTGGGTATTTTATATAAATAGAATCATAGAGTATGTAGTCTTTTGTGGCTTTTCTTACCGACCACATTTTCAAGGTTCATTCATGTTGTAGCTCGTCCCAGGACTTCATTCCCTTTGATCGACAAATAATAATCTGTTGTATGAATATACAGCATTTTGTTTGTCCATTGATGAGTTGATGGACATTTGAATTATTTCCATTTTTACGGCTTTACTATTAGTAATATTTTACTCATAGGGAATAATGCTGCCGCGAGCATCTGTGTACAAGTTTCTGTGCACATGTATGTTTTCATTTCTCTTGGGAATATACCTAGGAATGGAATTCCTGGGTTCACATGGTAACTGTATGTTTCATGTTTTTGAACTAGTTTCCAGAGCAGCTGTACCATTTTACATTCCCACCAGTACTGTAGTGAGAGTTCCAAGTTCTCTCTACATCCTCAACAACACTTTTTATTGCTTGCCTATTTGAATATAAGCTATCTCAGTGGGCTGAAATGGTATCTTGTGGTTTTGACTTGAATTTCTCTGATAGTCAGTGATGTTGCATATCTTTTGTTTGCCTGTTGGTTATTGATATATCTTTTTTGGAGAAATATTTTCAAAACCTTTATCCATCTTAAAATTTGGTTATTCATCTTTTTATTGTGAGTTGTAAGACATCTTTAGATATGCTAGATACAAATTCTCCAGATAAATGATTTTCAGATTTTTTCACCCATTTTGTGGGTTGTCTTTTCACTTTCTTGATGGTGTCATTTGCTGCACGAAAGTCTTTAATTTTTCTATAAGAACTGTGGGTTTTATTAATATTGCCATGCTTGTGCTGTGGTAAGGCAGAGGAGAGCATCCCTGTCTTTGAAATGGGTCGATGTTTAAATGTAGGTAGAGCTGCAACTAGAATCTCTCCACTTCTGGCTTGTTTCTTCTCCCTTCTTTCTTCCCTGTGTGGCCTCTCTTATGGCTATGATGGCCATACAACAATAGGTCTGTCTTGGCCTTGATTGTTCAGGACCGGGGGAAGCCGGCAGTGTCAACATTTTATCAAAGGATTGCTGTTTCCGTGATGTTAATAGTTACCACTTAAACCTCATCTTAAATCTCAGTTCCCTGCTCGGTCTCTTTTCTAAGTAGAGCACTGCCCCTGGTGGCTGAACTGCTCTTGTCCTTGAGTGGCAGGCAGGGTGTGCAGTCATGGAGCTTGGTGTTGGGCCCTGCTGTCCTCCCTCAGTGCCATAGCTGTGAGAAGACCAGACAGCAGCACCCCTCCATTCAGAGGAGCTGCTTCTTTTCCAGTGTTTTCTGCTTCCTTGATGGTTTGCAGGCCTGTACCTGAACTTCATGCCATTGGGCAGTTGGACACCAGTGTGCCTCAGGCTTCTGAATGTCCTGGATCAATAAGATTTCAAGAACTGTTAGTAGGTAGCATAAGGTTATTTTTAATTTTGTTAAGGAAGGACATTTGGTAATGTAATTGCCATCATAACAGAAAATGAGATTTTCCTATCAAGAGAGTACCAAAAATACCAAATGAATTTGCTTTTGTGAAAAGTTGATATATGTTCCTATTTTCTTATTTTGCTGCCTATCCCTGAAAAATGCCCTGTGGTCTGTGGATTGATATTTGTAAACCATAGGCTTATATACTTAACTTAAATCTTTATTTGAAAAGTAGAGCCTTCACTTAATCAGGAATTTACTCTGTATGATGCCAGATACCAGTTTTATACAGGTCATTCCTTTATGCTGAATTAACTATTTTGGCTGTTATGTTAGACACATCTTCTCCGTACCCTCTGCTGATACTTGAGAATTTCTCCTGTAATATAGATGAAAAGATTTGTTTTAGGTATATGTGAGTATAAATATGATTTGATCTTTAAAAGATTAAAAAAAAAAAACCCCATGATTGCAAAGGTAGAATGGCTTCTATTTACAAATACAATGTTTAATTTCTGGATTATGTATGTTCTAAACTGGGAGTACTACATAAATTTTTATTGATTCTGTCTCACCTAAATTAAAATGTCAAACAGATATTAGGGTTTTATCATAAGGTAGTTATTGGCTGTCACACTGGCACATTAATTATAGTAATTGGGCAGTAAAGTAGCCATAGGAATAGATAATAGGCTATACATTTTGATGAAATTGTAGTTATAATCTCTTATTTATGGTAGTAAAATCTTGTTAATTGACATTGCTGACAAGCCCTTTTGCTTTCCTTTTCTACTTTTCAGGTTGGTTTGTAAGTCTGCTTAGGAACTCTGAACTGACAGCCCACAATATACAATAAAGGTCACATTCCAGAATTTTTAGACTCATTCATGGTATACACATTAAATTCAGCAGATATTTGCTGATCACTGTTTTAAATGGTCCTAAGTATACGGAGATGTATGAAGCAGTTTCCCACATTGAAAGACTAATACTGAAGAAGGGAGGAAAACATCTCTATGTAAATACCCATGACCCGCATTTATTGAGTCACATATATGAGCCACATGTAAGTACCTTACAAGTGGGATAAAATACAGGTTCAGAGGAGGAAAGAATGATTCCAAGCCTAGGTGATCAGTGAAGCTGCGTGGCTCAGTGATAGAGGAAGTACATGGCATTCCTGACATAAAGCTTCGAGCTATCTCGGAGTCCACATCTACATTCCAGAGCTATAGCAAGAGGTACGCGGTTAAATGCACCGACATGGAAATCGACTTTTGTTCTAGGCTCAGCTGCCTTGCAACCTCATTTTGTGTCCTTGAGTATATAAAATTGATGTAATAATATGTGTCTAGCATCTCTCACTATGAAAAATGAGAGAATGCAGATGCCTAAGCTGCTCCCTGTGGAGAAGGTCAGATTGCTTGGCAGGTGTGTGATTTTTTTGCAGACAACTTAGGCCATACATCTGAATGGTAGGCAGAGCCTTCCATGACTAAAAGGATTAGCATCCTTACCAAAGTGCCCAATTTATTGCTGGGAAATAGCATGTTCTGTGTAACATCAGAACTGTTGTCTGAAAAATTTCCTGAATTTCTGGGAGAAACTGCCCAGGTGAATATAGAGTAGTAGTGTGGTGATCGCTGAAGTATGATAAAAAGGAAACGTGAGCTGCTACTGCTGGTCTGGGACGTTACAACTGGTTTGACATTCTCGCATCATTTCCATTTTATAGCAGAGGAGACTGAGGTTTAAAACAGACTTCAAAAGTTGCTTCGATCATACAGCTGTTGGAAATCAGTCTGTGGAGATCTGATGCGCTGTTCCCATGGTTGATGGTTTTCATGCAGGTGGCTGTAAGTTAAGCCATCTTCATGTGCGTGCGTGTGTGGGTGTAAATATTCTCGTTTTTTTCATCAGGTTACTTCTAGAACTGCTGGAGTTGCTATTTGACAAGTTTAATGCTGTCGCCACTGCACACTCCGTGGTCCTGGGATATCTGCAGGACACTGTTGTGGCCCCGCTGACTCAGCAGGAAGACGTCAAATTGTACGATATGGCGGACGTGTGGGTGAAGATCCAAGATGTTCTGCAGGTGAGGTGCTTTTACAGATAACGGTGCCATCTTGATTTGGAATAACAGGATGGAATGAAAAATCTGCCACCTAAAATATTCCCTTACTCATAAACAGTGAGAAAGCATGTTGCTTTTTAAAGGTGATGCTGCTGATGTTATGATCTTCAAAAAACACCTTTTACCTTTTTTTGCCATGCTTTAAAATTAGGAGATTCTCAGTATGTAGCAATCAAGGATGTGCAGTATTTGGTTTTCTGTTGTAACATACTTGGCTGCGCCGGAATTAGTCATATATTAAGGTAATCAATATTAAGATGTCCTTAAACAGTATTTTATAAACCTAGTTTTATGACTGTTTTCCTACAGTCATCTCTTGCGTATATTGGGGTAAATGACAGGTCAAGAACTTGTTTTGAGGGATGAAAATAACTGTAAGGTATGAATGTATCACTTTGATTTGTTGAAGATTGGAGAAATGATATCACTGTTTGGTATGATGAGGCAGAGATGGTATTTAGAAATTTTATTATATTTTCTCTCCATGTGCTAGGAAAATATATTTGATTTGGCCAGATGAGAATTGGAAATACGATTAAGAGTTAGCTGAAGCAAATTTGACATAGCTAAGTAGAAGTGATGTGGTTAGATGGTACCTACTAATATGAAAAAAATTAAGTATATGTAGGAAATTGAAAAATATAACTGTGTAGGAATGAAATTACTTGCATGGCAAATAGGAGTATTTGCAGGAAAAAATAAATCATGAATGTAAATTGTAGTCATTTTTAAGAGTATAAGGGATGCTTCTGTTGGATTGAATGATGGATCCTTGGTTACTCATTCATTAGACGTTTTTTTGGGTGCAGTCTGTGTGCTTTATTGACGGCTCAGTGAAAGGAATATAGGTTGCAACTACATTCCCTGAGTTCCTTTTTGCTGCTTTATCTATTACTATGTGTCCATAGTAGGAGCTTGATGAATATTTGTGTATTGAATAAAATATCTTTATTGCTTAGAAACTAGTTCTTTAACGTTTTATATCTTGATTTACTAATATCATGGAAATATGTGCTTTTCCCACAAACATGTCCCGTGTTTAAGGATGAAATAAGATAGTAGACTTTAAAATCATTTCAAAAACAGTTAGAATGAGGGACTTTTGGTTCTAGCCATGATGAAGTTACCTGCTGATGTAAGTTACCTGAAGTTACCAACTCTAAAGCCGGATGGACTCAGGGAGTCAGCACATTCAGTTGAGAGCAGAGAACACATGAAGTGAATCCCGCATTCATCCCAGCTTCCTCTTGGGGGACATCTGCCATACTACGGCATGCGGAAGTGAAATCGAGGCAGACAGCAGCAGGCTCCCTAAGCAGAGGAAGCAGAGATGAGAGTTTGGGGTTGTGGACGCAGCTGGGATCTGTGCGTCAGGATGGTGGAGGTGGAGAAGAGGGAGTTGCACAGAGGAGGTGCCCCATCAATATGAAAAGAGCGCCATTGAGCCTTTGGTCAAATACGAAGCTACGCAGACACACCACAAGGCTTGGCAGAATATGGCCACCGTGGGACCGTATGTTGAATGGCAGTTCCAGACGTGGCCAGCTGCTTGGAAATGTTGGAGTTCAGAGTCGCCAGAATGGGGTGAACTTGCTGAGCATCCTGAGCTTTCAGATGTGGCCCCAGAAAGCTTATGTTGTAGGAAGAGGACTGTTCCGGCTGTAGGGTAGGGGTTACTCTAGGTCTTGCATAACTGAGTCTCTACAGCATCAGCCTGATCCACTTGCACATTAGCTGTCTGCCGGAGCAAAACTCACCCTAAAGTAAGACAGTCCGCATTTTCATTGGTGAAGCATCTGCAGTGTCCAGCATACATTTATGTTTGTGAAAAAGCAGAAAAATGTGACTCTAATGGGGATTTAAGAAAATTAATAAAAATTAATATCTGAAGTGAAAAATTTACCAGGTGGCTTTGGCTGCAGATTGTCTGCTTTAGAAGAAAATATCAGAGAACTTGAAGATGAAGCAATTGGAACAGTCCAAAATGAAGCACAGGGAGAAAGCTGACTGCAAAGAAAAATGAACAAAACCATAGTGTCTATAATGGGGCAGTATCCTGCAGTTTAACGTTTTGTAGTTCCCTTGCAGGTACAGAGGAGAGGGGAGAGAGTTATTGGGGCAGAAAATTATTGGAAGAAATCATGACCAAAAGTTTCTAAATTTGTTGAAAACCATAAACCCACAGATCCAAGAAGCTCAACAAATCCTAAGCAACATGAACACGAAGAAAACCAATACCTAGACACATCATCATCAGGTTGCTGAAAACCAAAGAAAAAAGTCTTAAAGATCGCCAAAGGAAAAAAGGAAAAGATAGCCAGAGGGAAAAAAGACACAGCGCTTAGAACGAACCAGTGATAAAAACGCCCACTAACTTCTCGGTGGCATTTTGAAGAACATACCCCTATCTTTTTGGGTTTGTCATTTTAGGTTTAAGAGATCCTCTTTAAATATAAATACACAGTTTGGGGTGCCTGGGTGGCTCAGTTGGTTAAGTGTCTAACTCGATTTTGGCTCAGGTCATGATCTCAGGGTTGAGGTCGAGCTGCATGTCAAGCTCTGTGCTGGGCGAGGAGCCTGCTTAAGATTTTCTCTCTCCCTCTGCCCCCCTCCCCCATCCCCACTTGAATGTTCTCTCTTTCTCTCTCAATAGATAGATAGATGGATAGAGAGATAAATATAGGTAGATTAAAAGTATATGAATAGAAAGAGAGAGTATGGAATACTAGTAATTTGTATTATGTAAACAGGTTGGATACTATTAGAATACATAGTATTATCATATGGAATAATTTTTATCATAGTACTTATGGCATTTCATAGTTGAATATATCAAGCCCTAGAAAATATTTACAGATTATCTAAACCTGTTTTTGCAAGGTTATGAAATACTTTATAAGTTCTTATGATCTCTGATATTTGACCAACTTAGACTAATGTTGTAAGTTGAAAACAACTTTTAAGTCTATTCGGATCGTATTTATAATACTATCATGAAGAATTAATTATGGTTATGAACAAAGCAAGATATGCTTTACTTAGCTCTGCTTAGTTTGAATTTGTCCAACATACACAATTCCCACACTTTTGAAAAAAAAAACCCCACCAACTTGTATTAGAAATGTTTGTAATATACTGAGGAACTTTAAGTTCTATCAGACAGGAACAGCTGAAATGTAAAGATGATTTAAAATATATGTTTGTGGCTTTATGAAATGACTTATACCTTTCACACATGTGGTTTCAAATGAAGTGATGTGGGGATCTTACCTTCATATTATGATATGAGTTGTTTTGCCTACTTAAACAGCTTTAGTGAGATAATTTACATGGCATAAGATTCATGCATTTAAAGTCTAGAGTTCAGTGGTTTTTAGTAAATTTATGGAGTTGTACAACCATCACCATGATTTAATTTGAGAATATATTCAGCACTCTAGAAAGAAACCTTGTGTCCATTAGCGGTTACTTCCTGTTCCCCACTGCTTTCACCCCCCAAGATGTGTCTAAGACATAAGAGGTCTCAGTTGTGCGTGTTATAGCTCTCAGTAAACTGGTAGTACCCAAATCATACACTCGAAATACTGTTACTATCTGATGTTAATGTGTTCATGTATCATTGGCATAAGCTATTTGACAGATAAAGAATATAAAACTAAAACTGATCTAGTAATATAAGCTGAGGTGTCTAACATAGAAATATCATGTCATTTCATTTATTGTGTTTAATTGGCTTGAGATCAAGGTATGACTGTGTTCATTGCTTCCTTCTTTTAGTCCATTTTTCTCCTCCTATTATGTATCTACTTTGCTGCCCCCATCTTTTGTTTTCGTAGCATACGTTGGAAGAATGACCTTATTCATGACTTGAATTAATCTGTGGTTGTTTCTTAACTCTCTATTCTACTTGTCTTTATTAACCCACAGATTTGAGAATGAAGCATTTTTGAATAAGAAGTTCATTTAAATGTTTTAAATTGTTATTATATAATACAAATTATTCTGCAGCTTTTAAATTGTTTTTAGTTCTCTGTATTTTCTAGTTCCTTCAAAAATTCCTTCCGGTCACAGGTTACTGAGTAATAATAGGCTATACAGCCATCAATAAACTGGGTATGCAGTGGCAGACACACAAATGAACTGATGCCGCTAAACATAAGAAGGCAGTTGGCACAGTGTATCATCAAATTGTGCTGAAACATGTGGAATGGATCAAAAAAGGGTTTTGGGGTTGATGATGAGCTGATTCCTGGAGTCACAGGAGTGGAGGCAATGGCAGTGGCTCTCCAGGTAGTTGGAACGGCAAATGAGACTGTATTTCATGGCCCAGAGGAATAGAAAAGGGTCTTCAGAGGTAAGTGAGAAGAAGAATGGTTGTGCTATAAGTGACCGCTTCTTCTGGCTAGGTAGGTGTGGGCACAGCTTGTTGAAGGCCTTTAGTGCTACATAATTTGTGACTGATTTTCAGACTGATGGTTTCTGAGCCAGGGTGTGCATTTAATTTACCCAGGGCTTGGTTCCTAGCCCCGTCCTAGACCTTCCGAATGAGAATCACTGCGGATAAGGACTGGATTCTGTTGTTTCTGGTTTTGGTGGGTTTTTTTTTTGTGTTTTTGTTTTGTTTTTGTTTTTTTTGTTGTTTGTTTCTAAGGTGATTTTGTTCTATTTATTTAGGGCTCTCTAATTGGGAACCATTGCTTTGGGCCAGTGTTCCCTGAGAACATATTAAAAGTGCAGATTTTTATCCCTACCTTCTACTTACGAAATCATAAACTCTAGGGATGCAGTCTAGTATGATCTGTGTTTTAACAAGCCCTTCAGGTGATTTGTATGCGTGCTGAAGTTTGGGGACCTTTGTTTTCAGTAATATTGGACCACTGGGGATTTTGATCGGGGTGTGATGCGATGAAGTAGGGTTAGTGTGCTGGCATTGAAAAGAACTGAGTAGAGCGGCTCGAGACTAATGCAGGGAAACTGTTCTGTAGGCAAATGGGTGATTGTGGGTGATTGTACTTGAGTATTGTCTAATAGTGAAATAAACAAGACAGGCTTTCATGGGACATGGTAAAGGAATACAAGGGAGCGAAGGATTTGTAAACCTTTCGGGAGTCTTGGAAAATCTATAACACCATGCAGTTGACTCAGGAATCTGGTTTCCAGTGTGACCGGTGTTTTAACGATGGTTTAACGTATTAAGCTATTGGGCCAGCTCTGTGTTAGGTATTAGGGAATAAAGATGAACACGTGATAGAGAGCTCACTGGTGAAATGAGTAGGAGCCTGCAGTGTATGTCTCTCCACTAAATTCACTGTTGGAGATTTGGCAGGAGTAGTAACATGGGAGAATGTGGTGTTTGTTTGTTTTCTAAACCAACATGGAGGGTTTAAAAAAGACTCTTGGTTTCAGTTTCGTGTAGCGTTTTTGCCTAGGCCAATTTAGTTTTCACATGCTCTCTGGGTTAAAATCCTTCCTGGAGAATGAAATAAGGGGGAGAGGAAGAGTAGACCCCCGCGGTTAAGCACGCACCAGCCTGAGCGGAGGTGATGGCGTTACATGGTGAATGGAGTTCCATACGTAGAGTTTGGGTTTCGGTGTTTCTTTGAATGGAAAATATTTCTTGCTGACAAATTGCAGTGCTCTTTTGTTTATTAAATCTTGGAAAAGAAAATAATTTTTGATCTTTTAAAGACTTCAGCAGCTTTCCTCCCCTGGAACCTGGGCTTTCCCTGGCAGGCAGAATCCATCCTGCAGTTGAAAGGCTCATTTGTCTCAGCATGTTTGTGTGTGGAGACAACGTTGTGAGGAGACAAAGCTGCAGTCATCCTAGTAACAGGGTGTCACAGTTTCCTCCTGGTGTCAGCCCCGTGACCACACACCGCTGCACTCCTTTTGCAGTTTTACACTCTTTTTGAAACTGTGATAATAGCGATACATGTTTTTGCCCTTCAGAGCAGCGGCAGCACCTTCCAAAATGTCACCTACTTGGTGACGTGCCTGTCATACTGTTGGCTGCACATTTTCAAGTGCATAAGACTGAGGTGCATTGAAACAAAATATTCTGTTTCCTGTGGAATTCTGCCCGACAGTAAGCGAGAGGATCACTTTGAACAGGTGTTAGGGTGCTAAAAAAAAGATCTCCTTCTTTCATATCTCCTTGCAAAACTAACTGCCCGTTTAGCTCTTATTGGCTGAAAGTGTAACCCCTTGGTGTGCTAAGCAGTGCTCTCTAGGTAGGTGGAGGCAGTGGGTTCTCATTACACTGTTTACCACTGACAGTGACACCCAGAACAAGTCACTCCATGTGTTCGTGCCTTGATCTCTCTTTCTGGAGATCAACACAGACAGTAAAGTCATTTTACTTTTGCCAACTGCCACATAAATGTTTAAATAGTGATAAAATTAACCTCATACAAAGAGAACTTGAAGTTTACTGTCAGGTAAGAAAATGCACAAATCTTATTGGTACTGATCCATGACCTGGAGGAGTTTTTCAAGGAGACAAATGCAATTCCTATTTTGAATCCAGGTCTGAAACTAGGTTATTCTTAGGTTTGGTTTCATTTGATATTTTGTTAGCTGAGGATTCCAGACCTTAAAGTAAAACCTGCTTTTTTCAGTATTCCAAGCCAGATAACTTGTCAGATTATCCTTGCAGAAATAGGTTTTCTTCATTTCTCAGCCTTACGAAACTTTTTGCTAGTTTCTATTTTGGGTGGTATAGTAAAGTCATTGCCAGCCATGCCATTGCATCTCCAGAAAGGTGCTTTTGCTCCTAGAAGTTTTGTCGTGTCTTGCTGCCCGGTGAACAGAACTGAGTTTACGTTAGAAAGTTAAATTAGAAATCTTCGTCGAAATTGGAGCCAGTTTCCATAGCATAAGGGCTCACCCTTAATGCTTAAAGCAGGAACTGATGGGCCGCCAAGGAGATCTCTGGCTTCTGGTAAAAATGTGTCAAGTGCTAAGGTGTCTCATGCCCAGTGAGGTAAATGTCATGGACATCTTAATACATTAGGCCAAACTCTCTAATATAGTAGCTTAGCAGCAGATACTCTGGAATAAGTAGATCTGGTGGAAAGTCTGCTCTCCTTAAATTCCTTGTTACCCAGACAGGGTCTGCTTGGATCTTGGTCTGGTGGGAGAAATGGCAGCCTACCACTTCCAAAGCTTATTTCCCTCTCTGGTTTTGTCGGAGATTTTAGAGGTTGGAGAGTTACAAGTCCCTTGCCCATCAGGCTTGTACTGCTACTGATGCCGTAAGGGTCCCTATGAAGACGGTGTGCTTATCAGGGTGTGGTGCACCTGGGTGGAGGCCAGGGGCCTGCTAGGAACCGGGAGGCCGTGTAGTAAGTGGTGAGGATTCCAACCAGAATTCCCTGTGAGCCCCACTTCTGGAAAGCCTGTTTCAATAGGATTCCAGTTGATTCTAATGCACATTCCCAGTTGAGAGCCAAGATTAGCGAGTGTGAGAGGTTTGGTTATATTAAAACCAAAGCTATTAAAGACAATCTTAAGGAGTAAGAGAAGTTTATAATTAGTGAATTTAGTTTAACTTTGAAAGATAGGTCACTGTCTCATGTTTAAGAGTGTCTCTGTTCCATGATAGATAGCAAATGATAAGATGTTGAAACTCCCTACAGATGGGGGAAAATGCTTTTGTATAGACACACTCTAAAGGGAAAAGAAAAACTAAATGATTGTGCTGTCACCCATCTCCATTCACAGATTTTGGATAACTTTATTTAGAGTAGCAGCCCTAGGACAGCTAGCAGGTAATTCCTATTTTTGACTTTAATAGTTGAGAATTGGACAAATACATTATTTCATTCAAGACTGTGTTTAGGATCGGAAGCAATAGTATCAGAATGTTTTTCACTATTAAGAATGGGGAGTTTGTATGTTGCCCTCCATCTCCATTCGTTACTTGTATGAGTTTTCTAAATTTATGTTAATAGAATTTTTTTTTAACTGAGGGGAAAAAGTATTTCTTCCTTTTTAAATATGTTCATTAAAAGGAATTTAAGAAAGCATAACTTTGTGGGGAGTTAAGACAAAAACATTGATCAAGGACAATTACAGAGCAGTTTATGATCCCATGAGAGAATTTTCATTGTGAACACCAGTGCTAGAGGAGACCAGAGAAGGAGAAGGTCAGAATGGGTTAAAGTAGTTGAGTTCATGGTCAAGGTGAGACTTGCACATTTCAGTTGGGTTGGGGTTGAATGCATAATGCAACTAGTATGTTAGAGACCTGGGGAGAATGGAGGTTTCTGGTTGGTTGGTTGGTTCTTTGGAAAGTGTTATCAAAGCAAAATTGAATAATTTTGGGTGACCGGAAGATTGAATAAGAGATTGGGCAGTTTGGACTTGCTCTTTTTGGCAGTGGGCTACCAATATAGTTTTTTATTTTGTTACTGTGAAAAATTTCAAACATGTTCAGAAATACATAGAAATGTATAATGAACCCCCATCATCCAATTTCACCAGTGTCAGGAGTTATCAGTTCTTAGTAATATTGTTTTATTTTTTTTTCAAGTTTGATTTATTTATTTGAGAGAGAGGAAAGGGCAGAGGGGGAGTGAGAATTTCAAGTAGATCCCCTGCTGAGCACAGACTCCCAAACTGGGACTCGATCTCGGAACCCCAAGATCACAACCTGAGCTGAAATCGAGTCGGACACTTAACTGACAGATTCGCCCAGGCGCCCAGTATTGTTTTTTTTCTACCACTGTCCATTTCCCTTTCTTTTACTATTTTGAAAAAAATCCTAGAGGTGATTCTGTTTCATCTGTATTGGAGTATGGGTTCTAAAAGATAAGGACTCCTTTGAAAAAAAACATAAACATACCTAAAAACATAATTTTCTTATAACCAAATAATCCAGTCAGTGTTCACATTTCGAGCTGTCTCAAATGTTGTAATTGTGTATTTTTTGCAGTTTGTTCGAATCAGAATCCAAATAAGGTTTAAATATTGCAATGTGATTGGTACGTTTCTTAAAATTCCATCAATCTGTAAGTGAAATCTCTCATTTTCTTTCTACCACTTGAAATTTATTCAATGAAGAAACCAGGTCATTTGTCCTGTAGAATTTTCCATATTCTGGCTTCTGTTGATTGCTTTTCCGTGGTGTCACTTGCTATTTATTATTGTCCTGTGACTTGGGTCTAGAAGCTTCCTCAAATTTAGGTTGATTTTTCGGGGGGCATAATTACTTCCTAGCTGATGGTAGAGATTATGCTTTTCTGATAAAAAAATAAATAAAATGGTGAGATTAATATTTTTAGGATGATTTATCTAGAAACGGTGTGCAAAATGGATTGATGGAGAAGGAAATGGATGGAGAGATCCCAGTTAGAGGTTAGGCTCAATCAGTGTGGGATGGTAAGGCGAGATGAGGGCAGGGCCACTGAAAAGAGAACAAAGACGAAAGAGATTTTAAAAGAAGAGTGATTTTTCAAAAAAACCTTTTAGCATCGACTTGTACTTGGGTGGTTGGGGATTAGGATGGGGAAGATGGTGCTTTTGTGCCTGTTACATTTGAGGTATTGGCAGAATATCCCTATAGAATTGTGTTACCCCAGGGGATTAGAGATTGAACACAAAACCCACGGAGAGATTAGGGAAGGAGATAAAAATTTAGGGATCATCTAATCTGCCTGGGGATACCAGCCGAGGCAGGAAAGTGGACCAGCTCAGAAACTCAAGAGTACAGAAGTGAAGCGAGGACTTTCCTTACGCAGGTCATCGGCTCAGTTAGCTCTCCATAGTTGCCACAAGCAGCATATTACACAGTCCCTGGAGACTGGAGTTTCTCTCAGTGATGCCACATCTTGCCTTTCTTTTGCTTCTGCATTTTTTCATTGTCTGCAGGTGATAAGAGGGCAAATTGTTGAGCGGGACCCACATGCTGTTCAGGTCAGGGGTGGTAGCTTTCAGAAGCTGGCGAGTCCCTTGGGGATGTGGACAGATAGCTTGGAGAGCGAATAAAAGCTTGTGTTAACAGGCCCAGAAGTGAGCCTGGAAGGAAGTGAAGACGCAGAGTCTTCAGCAGGGCAAAAAGTATATTTGGCCAGCCACAAGGCAAAGACCTTGGAGTTGACGTGACTTGATATTTCTTTCTCTCGTGACCCCTGTGTTTGCCAGCCTGGCCAATACCATGACCGAGAACCGGGTCGTGAGGGTGGACACCAAGAGTTTCTCGGTATCCTGTCCTGTTTCTTTTGTCTTACATCCATCAGAACTCCAGGGAATGGGGTTAATCAGAAGGCACAAAAATGATAGATTGTCCTGAAGAAGTCCTTCTTAACTCGAAGTATCTTAAGAAAATGTGTTCTTCAGATATCCATTTTAAACTTTTTAAGAGTATTGTTTTCACCTATCTGTGTTTTATGTATGTATTACCTGCTTGTAGAAGGATGGACAGAATAAATTTTTGCTGTCAAATCTCTGTCAGTAATACAGTGAGGCACTGAAAAAGATGATGGGCCCTTCACACGGGAATTTTCTTGAAAATCCCTTAAATTTTTTAATCCTTAATAAGATTATATAACCAGTGTTATAGCATTCAGAGCTACAATGATTATTTTTTAGTAGTTCTGGGCTTCCCGGAAGTCTTTGTTGGTATTGCCAAAGAGTTGTCACACTAGTGAGGGGTATGAACCTTTTTTCGTTTCACTCCCTCCAAGTTTGGAAGGATTTTGAAAATATAAAGTGAACAATGACAACAAAATTCACCACTTCGAATAGGATTCCATCTGAGGAAAACGAGGGCTGCCGCCAAGCATACTACAGCTGACGAAAGCTCAGCACGAAATAGCCAGTCTCACGGGGGTGATAAATGACAGTACGTTAGATATGTGTTAGCAACGTGATATGGCAATGGAAAAGGCCAGCACTATTTTCGGCTGTGCTGCACAGAGCCTCATCTCTGCTCGGAGCTGGGGCCGATCGTCCCTGCATACCCGGTTCTGGGGAGGCGGCATCCCAGATGCCGTGTTGGACACAAGTGTGCCACAACGACAGACACATGGGTGGAGGTCCCAAGCAGAGCATCTGCAGCGATTAAGGACTTCCGAAGAGACGAGTTCCAGGGATTTTTAGAAGAACTGGCATGTTTAGGAATGAGCAAAGAGACGATAACCTTTTTGGAGAGCGGATGGTCCTGAATATCGTCATTTTACAGTTAGTCACTCACAACAGAGTTACAAGTCCTCAGTAGTTGGCAGTGCTTTAGGACAGAGCACGTTGGAGGGGTTACTCGAGCTATTTCACAGATAGCTGCAACGTAAAATTAAGTTCTTGTTTATTGTCAACAGTGTGTTTATCAAGGGAGCAATAAATAGAGCAGCGCCTGCTATTCTGGGAAAAAGGAATATGAAATAATAACCGATCATGTCGCTCAGGTGCTTTTGATTGGAAATACAAATGTAAAAGGTAGACTGGGGAACAATGAAGGTGAGACTTTACAATTTTTAAAAATTCAAATAAGAAATAAAGGAATTATTTACTTTCCACACCAGTCAGGGTGAGCACAGCAGAAAGAAATAAGAAACGCAAACTGTAAACCGAACGTCAGGAACTCCTTCCACGGTGAGAACTCTTGGGCTACAGGATAGTCCCCTAGGAAAATGGGGTTGAATTTCCTTGGGCATTTGATCCTGATGGAATTGAATGTGTATCACTAGGGAAATAGACTGAATATCCCTGCAGGCTTTCTCATTTCTTTTCTGATTCTGGGTCCTTGCTGATGATCTGTTCACCCGCTGTGATTAGAAATACCATCTCTTGTTTTTCTCAACGTAAGCACATTTTAGATGCTCTGCTGATTGGCATAGGGTTCGGTTGAGATTCATTGCCCTGAGGCTGACCCGGTTCTATAGAACTACTCCTCTGTGCGGGATGCAGCACAGGTCGGGTCGCTAGGGTCCCTTACTGAAGGCAGATAAACTTGCTAGAGTGGGCTGGTGTGAGAGTGTCAAGGTGTTCTTCAGAGATACCTAATAATCTGATAGGGTTGCCAGCTGGCCTCCCTGGGGTGCTGTGGGAATAGGAGAGTGGTCGGCATGAAAGCCAAGTTCAGCCTCCCTCCCCCTCGCCCCCCCTTCCGATTTTACTGTAAAGAAAAAGGATATTCGGCAGGCAGATGACCACAGATTCTTCTTGTGTCCTGTAGAAATGTGATCATTTTATTTAAATAAAATTTTTTTTAAAAGATTTTATTTATTTGAGAGGGAGAGTGAGCGTACGTGTGAAAGAGCATGAGCGGGGGGGGGGGGGGGGAGTGGAGGGAGAGGGAGAAGCAGGATCCCCGCTGAGCAGGGAGCCCAGGACTCTGGGATTATGACCTGAGCCCAAGGCAGACGCTTTACCGACTGAGCCACCCAGGCACCCCGAAATGTGATAATTTTAAGTTCTTGCCTGGGAAAGGGCTCTTGAAGAGCAGCCGGACACCCTGTGCTGTGGCATGATCAGTGCCACAAGCTTTGTGTGGACCAGTTTCCTTGCATCATCGAAGAAGTAAATTGAAAATACAAACTAAATAAATGGTCTGCTTCCCTGTAATAACCTGGTTTGTTGGATAAGATTATTTTCTTAGCATGGCATTCAGATGCCTCCACAGTTGGGGTGAGCCTCCTCTTCCCTCTTTTCCTATAGAAATGCTCTGGTTAAATTAGTCTGCCTGCCCTTGAAGTTGGACTCTGTCCTTCCTTGCACCAGTATTTTGCTTTACACTACGCACCTTTCCCACCATCTTTGCCCCCAGGCCTGAATACCTTCTCTGCTGTGCTCCATCAGCTCTGTCTTATCCAGGAAGCACCCATGATTTCCTTTGCAGAACTCATTGCGCTTCTTGTTTTCACTGCTCCTTTGACATATCTCATAGTTATTTCTTTTTCTTCCACATCCACATCTTTCCTTCTCAGGCAGATAAAAGTCCTCTGGAAGACCGTTGTCGCAGTGCTTTTGCATTTGCAGTTTTTAATTCCTTTTTCAGCCCATATTTTGAGAGAAGAGACATTGTTTATTAATCATCGTCCCCCTCTCCACCCACCCCCGCCCCAGAATTTGACACAGCTTAGGTGCAGTACGTACCTAGTATTTCTTGAATGAATGAGTAGTTGATACCCAATAGATACTGATTGATTTAAGATTGAATTTTAAATGCCTTGTAAATGGGATGAACTTTGTAGATTTAAAAATCATGTAGCAGAGGAATCATAAAACTGAAGATTTGCTATGTTCCCAGACCATTTCATCCTCTTTCTCTTAAACTGGACGTAGTTAAATCATTTCCAGGATTTCTTTGGCCAGGCCGATTAGCTCAGGCTTCCAGATAAGGGGCGTGAATAATGTTGGCAAGAGAAACCATTAATAATGGAGATGATCACAGTATCGTTCCTAGCTAACCGGGGCTCACTCATTGGCATCGTTTTTAGTGCGGGCGTGACAACACATTTAGAAGAATGGTGACAAATTTGATAATAGGGTAAGTCAAATGAGACTATCCAAAATTGTTCTTAGTTCTTTGGGGAAAAAAAAAGGAGAGATTTTACATTTTGATTTTTCATTTTCATTTTCTTATCCTTATTAAAGTTTTCCTGCATATCTTGCTATAAATGAACTGTACTTGCTGTAAATCAAATCCACTTCTTTCAGGGATATCTTTTGTGTGTAATTACCTTCTTTAAAGGTGTTAAGTCTTTCTTTAGAATCATCAGGGCTCGTATTATGTAATTCTTTTGAGTAAATGCCATTTAATCAGAGCACGCATTTCACCTGAGGGGCAGCTGCAAGTGAGTGCTGTGGAGATGTTCCCTCTGAGTATAGTCTTCCAAGTGTTCTATGGTCTTCGGGAGATGAGGTGCTATAGAAGTGTAAGGTTTTTATCACACCTCCCTACTATGCAGAAAGAACCATGCTAACATCATTGATGATTCTTTTGCATAATCAAAAAATTAAGCAAAAAAGTCATATTAATTTTCAGCTCCATTAGAGATGCAAGAATCAAAAAAGATGTTTGCCAAATGGGAAGGGACTAAGTTGGTAGGAAAAAGAAATTTTAATTTCAAGCTTCAGGAGAACGTTACAAATGTAGCATAAAAAAAGCTCCTACCCAAAGTGCCTCACAGTGTCCTTTTTAAAGACAAGCAAAGTTACAGGGGAAGAAAAGGAACTACAAGAATATGAAATTAAAATTGCTGTAATTCAGTCAGTTTATCATAGTAAATTACTTCAGAGAGTCTCAATTTGAAGATGTCCAGCTAGTCTGTGGTAATTAGTATAATTTTGTCATGGTCACCAAGTCTTTATATTGTTGCTGGTCAAATAGCAGTACTTTTGCCTTTTTTTTTTTTTTTTAAACCTGGTAGTAATTGAGATGATGATAAATCCATTTACCTGTGGAAGGGTAAAGGTGAAATTCCTAAAGCAAAATGGGGGCACTTAAAGGGTTCAGTTTAAAGAAAGTTTGCATTTTTAATATAAAATAGTGTTATAATTTTCCTCTACCTACACAGAAACTCCATTCTAGTACGTGTTGTTGTTCATCTTCTGGGGGTCATTAATCAGAGGGGTGGGAAAACATATGCCATGGAGAGCAGAGCCCTTTTCTTGAAAACAGAAACTGGAGGCAACCAGAAGAGCTTGGGAGAACCCTCATCTTCTAGATCCATAATGCTTTTCATTTTCTGTCTCCTGTTATCTCCATTCATGACCTACTGGGTTCCAATAGGGTATGAATAGTTCACAGTATTAAAAGGGCAAGTGAACAGGATCCCAGAACTGTGGTGGTTTGGAATGCTCTGAGATTATTCATACTTAGGCCCCATATGACTCTGAAGGCAGTGAGTTTTACTGCTCAAGTAAAAAAAAAAAAAAAAAAGAAAAATTACACACACACACACACACACACACACACACACACAGTATTTAGAAAGGAAAAAGCCATCTGTTCATTCTGTCTACATTTCTGTGGGGGTTTAATCTGACCTGAATCACTTGGGATTTGTACAGAATAAACCCGCGCTAGTATTTCATGAAAAAGAGTGTTGGGGATATGGGGGGGCACCCCATACTTTCCCTGTAGGGCTGGTTAGCTCAAATCAGCCGATGCTGTCGTTTTTTCCTTTATTGCATATGTACATGGCCAACAATTGTTTTCTTAATACTAGCCTTTTCTGACTCCTTCTGGAAGAGGTTTGTTCCTTTGTCTTGGCATGAAAAGTTCTCAGGATGGACAGGGGTGTCAGGAATGACTTTAGACAGACCAGTGGTTACAGTGTGGTCCCAAGACAGGCATCATCAGCGTCACTTCTGAACCAGTTAGAAGTACAAATTCTAGGGCTCTGTCTCAGACGCACTGACGGAGAAACTCCGGGAGGATGGGGTTCTGTGATCTGTGTCTTAACAAGCCTTCCTGGTGATTCCGATGTGCAGGAGAACCATGGAATTTTAGACACTAGGGTGTAAAAAGGAAATACTGGTGTTACTTCAAGAAACTTAAGTGCTCATACTCCCTTAAGCTAATGACTGTGACCCAGGCCAAGCCTTAAATATGTTCTTTTTTTCAATCCTCACAACATTTCAGAGAGCTTGGAGGTAATATTCCCATGCCCACATGTGGACTGCGTCCGCATGATTGGTAAGCAGTAGAACCAGGCTTTGGATCCTGGTCTGATGTCGATGTTTATTGTCTTAACTACTATTAAATAGGGAGATTTTAAAAAGAATGATTGAAGTGATTACTGTAGTGACTCCCCCGCCAAAGATTTTATTTATTTTAGACCGAGAGTGTGTGCATGGCGGGGAGGAGCAGAGGAAGAGGGACAAGTAGACGCCGCACTGAGCACAGAGCCTGGCTTGGGGCTCGATCTGATGACCCTAAGATCACAACCTGAGCCGAAACCAGGAGTTGGACGCTTAAGCGACTGAGCCACCCAGGCTCCCCTGTAGTGACTTACATTAGGGAGGCACCCAAGAGGTTCCACAGCAAGTTGGATGCCAAGAGCAGCCCAGCGTGTAAACCTAGAACCTTGTTCTAGTGCATCTCTGCCTTTATTTCCTTCTATTCATTTAGTTAGCCTAAAATCTCACTGGGAAACATGCTTCCTCCCGGGAGCCTTGATTCCTTGGCTGACTGGCTTTCCTGGATAGTGTGCCGCCTCTTTTACAGCAAGAACTGGGAAAATCAGCGTAGTGGAGTGACTTTTTCAAAGTTACCATCGCTCTTCAATGGAAGAGCTGTAGTTAGCTTCCGTTCATGTGGGTGTGGCAGGACTGAAACTTTACTGCCCATCTTTCAAAGAACAAAGAAATACAAACTAACCAAGGCGCTGAAGTTCACTTTTATGTGCATTTTATCGACCAGTCCATTTGCAAACCTAGAGTATTTGTTTGACTTGCAGCTTTGCTATTTGTCACAACCATCATGGCTTCATCCATCTCAAGCCTTGATTCATAACAGCCTTTGAACCAGCCAGGCTCTATCACAAGCAGAGCCAGGCTTGCCATCTTCTCCAAGCCTGAACATACCCTCTGCTGTTTGTTTTTTTTCCCTTCCTACCTGTCATCTAAAGTCGCAGGCTCTGCAGCTGAATTAATAGCTCTTGATCTATTAGCATTGAGGACGACTTCTTTGTTTTTTTTTTAATCTATAAACTAATACTGTGTCATCTCTGAGCAGGCGCTCAGTAATTTCTTAAAGAATTTCTGTTTTGATCCTTATCTTGCTATCTTTTCCTGTTGTTGTCACGTCTGCCCTCTATTATTCCATTTATCTCTCAGTATTCATAACCCCCCCTCCTTTTACCTCTGAGCCGTTGTGTTTGCCATTCTGCTGGTGCAGATACCCCATCCTCTTGTTCTCTCTACTAATCTCTCCGTTAATAATTAAAACATTTATAAATTACAGCTCACATTTACGGAGTATTTACCACACGCCACTCTGCTTAAACTTAGGACTTCACATACATTATTCCGTTTAATCCCCACATTGATAATGACATTACTCTGGGTTTTAGGTGACAAAAGCAAGATTTAAAGAAGTCTAGTGACTTGCTCCACTATTAAGTGGTGAGATCGAGATTCACACTCCTCTTTGTCTAATTCGTTAAATACTTAACCACTGTGATGTATTATCTCCATTGTTTTTCAGAATTTATCTAAACATTTTATGGCTTTGTCTGCTGCTCTTTGTTATGATATTTTGCTCATATATTAAGCTTCATATGCTTATTGCAGTTGGAAAAATAAAAAAAATGTGTAGAGACTACTAGGCAGGCCCTCCAGGCCAGAACTTCTGCACATAAAATCTCAAGAATCTTCCAGTAGAGGGACCTGAATATTACACACAGGAGGCCATAATGGGCTACAACCTCCCGGGTTACGATTTATTTCACATGTGTCAAACCGTCCCCTCACTCGAATTCATACTTAAGCTTGGGTGCCATTTTTAGCAAATTTCAATGAAGGGTCAAGGAGAAGAGTGCATACATGGCTCTATGAGGAAGTAGGGCTGTATCAGCATTTTCCTAGTTGAAGCAGTTCCTTTCAATCCGGGAACTCAGTGGCTTTGTATACTCACATGTAAACCCTTCTGTGTAGTTCACACTAGTTCTCTGCATTTGCTTTGGTCATTTCTGTTGAGCTTCTGGTGTAGCCTACAGCAGAGTGGGGCCTGGTCTTCATTTCACTTAAATTTCCTCTCCAGACGTTCCCCAGTAGCTCCCCCACCCCCATACCTTTTTTTAAGCAAAGTTTACAGCAGGGGCCAAAAGCCAAGCAAGAGCATTGAGTTTTTCTTGTTCTCCTTTGTTCATGTCAGTATGTTCCACATTCTCAGTTGAAGGTGTGAGCACCAAGGAGAACTGGATCTCTTCAGTTCTTTCAATGTGAGCCTAACGTGGTGACCTGATTTCCATTTTCTCTAAATGGAATTATTTACATGTATTTCTGAGGGTGACCTGTAGCTTAATTAGTATCTCTAAACTGATTAGAGAATGTAAAGCAGTATTTAACTGCTTATTTTTTAATTACATTTATAAAGGTTAAAATACTGATAACTCAACCATCATTACCATCATCATTTAGAATGTGTATACCATTTACATTTCCAAAGTGCTTTACTCATGTAAATTAGCTGGTCCTCCTGGCATTTCTGTAAATTATGTTGCTATTATCCTGTGAAATGTTGACATTTTTAGTTTATAGTTACTATTTTTATTTCAGCCAGACTATACCTTGTTAAAAGGGTGAAAGTGATTAATAGTGTTTGAGCCTCTAAAGGTAAACATTTGTAATACTCTTGAAGGTAAGTAGAGCCTGGAGCTACCACCATGGCTGCCAGGCTGGTAGGTGAGAATGAATTTTTTCTTTGTACAGTTTGTGGATCTTAACTTTTTCTCTTCCCCTTCTCTTTCACCTCCTCCACCTGTTTATTTTGCCTTTTTCATGTAGACGAGAATGTGTACACATCATAAGAGTGTATTTTTTACAAAATAAACATTTTCACAAACTAAAACATACCCATGTAATCAACACCCAGGTCGAGAAATAACACACTAGCAGGATCTCTGAAGCTCCCCCTTCGCTTGTTCATTACATTCAGCTGAGGGCAAGATTCTGTCGTATAGACAAGAGATAGATCGGTGTAGCTCGAATTATGGACATAATGAGTTTCATGCTGAAATGTTCACAGAAAGAGATGCACACCTCTTGAATGCTGTAGACAAAATGCAATGTTGGACCTCATAGGAGCGACATTGGGCCCTTTTACGGAAATGGGATTAGAGCTGGGTAGAGAGCTTGGATAAAAAGACTAGGATTGAGTTACGAGTGGGGAAAAAGAGGAGGGTGGGAGCAGCATGTATTCCCTGCAGGGAAAATGGATGCTAGCATGGGGCATGTTGTGGTGGCAGGTAGTATCCCACTTTGTCTGGAGGAGAGGAGCCTTATTCAGGCGTAGTCACCCTTCAAATTTGTGAGGTTACGTAGGGGCCAGATTTTTTAATGTCAGCTAAGGTTTCATAGTACACTGACACTTACTGATTACTGTCTATGTTAGGGATGGTGCTCAGTGCTTTTATATGCACTTTGAGTTGATACTCCAGGCAGTCGGGGTTGTGGATGCAGAGGTTGGTGGCACTAAAGACATCTGAGCAGCCTAGAGAGAACTGGAGAGACTGGAGGCAGAAAACCAGTTAGTAGAAGGCCGCTGTGGTTGATCTGACGTGAGATGATGAGACCTCGGATTAGACTGGATTCTAAAATGTGTAAATCCAGCTACTTGAAGACCCTGGACCTAGACAATAGAGACTGAAGATTTTCTTGATTATTTGACATATAATCCAATAGAACAGTTAACAGGTGGTAAGAGTATTTAGTTAGTAGATATTTATCAATCACCTGCTGTAGGTCCATCTGTATCCCAGGTTTGATGCATTGCTTACTCTGCCCCTCTGCTCACTTGGCACTGGTTAGTTTGGGGACAGCCATTTAATAAGTGGCTTCCTAATATTTGTAGATAACCAGTGATTTAGGAGTCACCTGATGACTGAAGATGGTGTGTTCCGTTGCTCTCCCCTCCATTTTCTTCCTAGGAATTTTTGCTTTTCTTTTTTACAGCAGCATGTTAATGTCAGGTCATTGGATCTAGTTTAGGGTTTATCATTTTTTCGTTCTCATTCCATCATTTTAGGAACCAAAGCCAGATCTCTTTGAGGAATTACTTTTGGCCACTTTCTCCCAGCTTTAGTGCTTGTTGGCCATAACAGCTGTCTAAAATTTGTCTTGGGCCCACCTTCTGTCCCATCACCCCTCTGAAAGGTCTTGTTCCCCTGTTTTGTTTTACACGGGGGGTTAATAAACTACATAATGGGAGGATAAATATCGAGACGGGTGGTGTGTATCGATGGGTGGATGAGTGGGTACTAGGTAAAATCGTGATAGAGAAAAAGAAAGAACAGATGCAGGGTGTGAAATATACTGTGAAAACAGGACACAGAAGGTGAAAAGATGCAAGACCTCAGAGTGGTGGCATGAGGAGCTCTCTGTAGCCATAGGGTCGTAGTTGACATCAGGTTCTGAAACTGTGTCATAACCAAGTTCTGCAGGAAGCAGTGAAAGTTACAAAAAGGTCTTTCAAGTGTTCTTTCAGCCACCTGGAAGAGTTGCTATGATTTTTAATATTATTCTGGGGGTGCCTAAGAACCCCAGTTACTGTCATCATCTGCTATAGTATTGTTCCTTGCTGCCATAGTGCACATGTCTTTTTATTGGACGTTCTGAAAAGAGTGAGCCTCTTCGTAGTGGCTTTTGTATTAATACTGAGCCAAATTTAGGGAACTGTCTTCTCTCACATTCAGTACATTAACTTCCCAGTGATCTTAGTTGTCCTAAAATTTGGTCTTTTGTAACATGGACAGTTTTATGTTCTTTAATAATTAGAGGATAAATGATCAGTCTTTTCATTGATGATTTTTAAAAATAACTAAACGTATTAAATAACATATGCAGTGACATTTGCATGGCTTTTTGTTTTTTTTTTCTTCTAAATTTTGACATAAGTTTAGCTTCTTCAACTTTTTAATCTATTCCTGAATGCAGCACTTTTAATAGATGTGTTTATTTTCAAACTGGAATATTAATTACCCCTTTTAAGGCAAATCACTATCACTAGGAACTGTGATAACACATTTTCACCTGACAGAAGGGGGCGGGCAG
Source organism: Ursus americanus (assembly GCF_024610735.1). Taxonomy (NCBI): domain Eukaryota; kingdom Metazoa; phylum Chordata; class Mammalia; order Carnivora; family Ursidae; genus Ursus; species Ursus americanus. The sequence goes on along the minus strand of NC_142129.1, from coordinate 19,327,345 downwards.
AAAATTAGCTAATGAAATAGTTGTCCCAGACTAGTATATAATTAAGGTCTTTGCAAAGCCCTTTGGGAAACCAGAAAATCCAGGATGAGTTATAGGTATGGAAGTTATCTATTGCTCTACTAAATAAAGTGGAAATGACTTTTTTTCCTCTGGAAGGTATTTAAAACAAGAATAAGTCATAATTATATTAGTTTTGCCTAAGCATTGTGGTGTACTGAGTACAAGAAATACTTAAGTTACTTTCTGACTTGCTAATTGCCATTAAGTATCAGTGTGTATTGCTGTGTATGTTGCAGATTTTGAAGGCTGTTGAGTTACTCCTTCAAACAGCTATGGGGACAGCAATGCTGTCATGTTCATTTGAGGTTTAGGGAGGTGAGCTGTGGACAGGTCCTCTAATTCAGTGCTTCCCAAACTTTAACATGAATATGAATCACTTGTTGCTCTTAAAATGCAGACTTTTATCCAGTAGTTGTGGGCGGGGCTAGATAGTTTTCTGGTGATGCCAGAACCACTTGGACCACAATTTAAATAGCAAGACTCTAATATTTATTGGAACAAGGGGAGAAATATCTTTATTTGTAGGATAGAACACACACACACACACGCATGCACACACACCCACCCACCCACCATCCTTTAGCATTTCTTTTTTTTTTTTTTTTTAAAGATTTTATTTATTTATTTGACAGAGATAGAGACAGCCAGCGAGAGAGGGAACACAAGCAGGGGGAGTGGGAGAGGAAGAAGCAGGCTCACAGCGGAAGAGCCTGATGTGGGGCTCGATCCCGTAACGCCGGGATCACGCCCTGAGCCGAAGGTAGACGCTTAACTGCTGTGCCACCCAGGCGCCCCATCCTTTAGCATTTCTTACCTTGTGAGGTCGGGAGCTGTTTGGGGTTTTTAAAGTGCTGTGTTCTCTATTCTTGTCCTTCAGTATCCTTTCCCCCTAATTACTGTGAGCCTATGGTATTTGTGGAAAGACTCCTGGCTGGGTAACACATTTGACCCAGAATGCCAGTTCTGAACTTCTCTGTGGGTTGTCATTGTTAGCAGAAAAGAATTTGGCCTATTACAGTGGTTGGCCACTAGAGTGATGCCAACATTATTTACTGGGTCCTGCCTTTTCGTTTAACCCAGTGTTGGGTGTGTTTTCTACCTTCGTGACTTTGGAATGTTACCATTCCAGATGCTCCAAGTCAAAACTGTCCCCCATCACTCACCAAAGTCTAACAGTTCCACCCCTTACATCTTTAAAATCCTCTTATTCCCATCCCTCCACCCGAAGGCTACAGCTTTAGTTAAGGGCATCATTCTCTCCTCCCAGGTCACTGTACCCTCTACTAACTGAACTTCTAACCCTGTTCTTAGTTACTCTTCACATTGCAGTGGTTCATCTTTCTAAATGATGAATCCCTCATTAATATCTAGACTCTGATGGTTAAGTCCAGACTCCTCGACATGGCATACAAGGCCTTTCTTGAGTCTCTGGCCCTGGCAGTTTTACATCTCACTTTACAGGTGACCCTTGAATGACGTGGGGGTTAGAGGGGCCGACGTGCAGTTCAAAGGCCGTGTATAACTTTAGATTTGCTAAAAATGTAACTACTAATAGCCTGCTGTTGACTAGAAGCCCTACTGACAGCATAAACATCCAGTTTATACATATTTTATATGTTGCATATGTTACATGCTGTATTCTTACAATAAAGTAAGCTGGAGAAAAGAAAATGTTAAGAAAATCATAAGGAAAATATATTTACAGTACTGTAATTATCGAGGGGAAAAAAAAATCTGTGCAGTTCAAAGCCGTGTTCAAGGATCAGTTGTAGTTCTTGATGTGGTCCTATTCTTCCTTGGCTCCAAACTTTCACACTTACTGTACCCTTTGCCTAAGATACCATTTCTCACCTCTCCTTCCTTGGGTCACTCTCATTTATCATTCACTTCTCAACTTTGATGTCAAGCTTTCTGGAAGGCAGTTACTGAACCTTTGAGGGAGGATTTGGTACCTCCACGTGGAACTTCCCTAATGCCCTCTGTACTTTGCTGCCCTAGAAGTTTGTATCCTGTATTGCCTGTTCTTACCTTAGCTGGACTGGGTCCTGTGCACAGCTATATTCTTTTTGGTTCCCCCAATTTTTAAAATTGTGGTAAAATACACCTAACATTTACCATCTTAAAACATTATAATAATATTCCATCGTATGAATATACCACATTTTGCTTGTCTCTGATTCGTCAGTGGGCCCTGGGGTTGCTTCCATGTTTTAGCTGCTCTGAATAATACTGCTATGGTCTCAAGTGCACAAATGTTTCTTTATGACCCCACTTTCTTTCTTTTTTTTGTTTATGTTTGTCTGTTTTATTTTATTTTTATTTTTTATTATTAACGTATAATGTATTATTTGTTTCAGGGGTACAGGTCTGTGATTCATCAGTCTTATACAATACACAGCACTCACCACAACACATACCCTCCCCAATGTCCATCACCCAGCCACCCCATCCCTCCCACCCCCCTCCACTCCAGCAGCCTGAAGTTTGTTTCCTGAGATTAAGAGTCTCTTATGGGTTGTCTCCCTCTCTGGTTTCTTCTTGTTTCATTTTTTCCTCTCTTCCCCTATGATCCTCTGCCTTGTTTCTCAAATTACACATACCAGTGAGACCATATGATACTTGTCTTTCTCTGATTGACTTATTTCGCTTAGCATAATGTCCTCTAGTTCCATCCACATTGTTGCAAGTGGCAAGATTTCATTTTTTTGATAGCTGCATAATATTCCATTGTATATATATATACCACGTCTTTGTCTATTTATCTGTTGATGGACATCTTGGCTCTTTCCGTAGTTTGGCTACTCTGGACATTGCTGGTATAAACATTGGGGTGCAAGTGCTCTTTTGGATTACTACATTTGTATCTTTGGGGTAAATACCCAGTAGTGCATTTGCTGGGTCGTAGGGTAGCTCTATTTTCAACTTTTTGAGGAACCTCCATACTGTTTTCCAGAGTGGCTGTACCAGCTTGCACTCCCACCAACAGTGTAGGAGAGTTTTTTTTTTCTCCACATCCTTGCCAACATCTGTCATTTCCTTACTTGTTAATTTTAGCCATTCTGACTAGTGTGAGGTGGTATCTCATTGTGGTTTTGATTTTTATTTCCCTGATGCTGAGTGATGTTGAGCACTTTTTCATGTCTGTTGGCCATTTGGATGTCTTCTTTTCAGAAATGTCCATTCATGTCTTCTGCCCATTTCTTGATTGGATTATTTTGTTCCTTGGGTGTTGAGTTTGATAAGTTCTTTAGATTTTGGATACTTGCCTTTTATCTGATATGTCAGTTGCAAATATCTTCTCCCATTCTGTCAAGAACTCAGAAATGGGGGCGCCTGGGTGGCACAGCGGTTAAGCGTCTGCCTTCGGCTCAGGGCGTGATCCCGGCATTATGGGATCGAGCCCCACATCAGGCTCCTCTGCTATGAGCCTGCTTCTTCCTCTCCCACTCCCCCTGCTTGTGTTCCCTCTCTCGCTGGCTGTCTCTATCTCTGTGGAATAAATAAATAAAAAATCTTTAAAAAAAATAAAAGAACTCAGAAATGGACTCTCAACTCTATGGTCAACTAATCTTTGACAAAGCAGGAAAGAATATCCAATGGAAAAAAGACAGTCTCTTCAACAAATGGTGTTGGGAAAATTGGACAGCTACATGCAGAATGAAACTGGACCATTCATTTCCTTAAACCATACACAAAAATAGACTCAAAATGGTTGAAAGGTCTAAATATAAGACAGGAATTCATCAAAATCCTTGAGGAGAACACAGGCAGCAACCTCTTCGACTTTAGCCGCAGCAACTTTTTCCTAGACACATCGCCAAATGCAAGGGAAGCAAGGACAAAAATGAACTATTGGGACTTCATAAAGATAAAAAGCTTTTGCACGACAGAGGAGACAGTCAACAAAACCAAAAGGCAACCACATTCTTTTGAGTAAATACCCAGGAGTGGAATTGTTGGATCATATGACAATATTATTTTTAATGTTTTGGTAGTGGCTGTGCCATTTTACATTCTTACCAACAGTGCACAAGGGTTCCGATTGCTCCATGTCGTTACCAGCACGTGGTATTTGTTCTTTTTTGTTGTTTTTCTTTGGTTTTTGGCTTTTTTTGAATGGTAGTCATCTTAATGATCATGAGGTGGTATCTCATTATAATTTTGATCTGCATTTCCCTCATGATTAATGATGTTGAGCATCTTCCCATGTGCTTCTTGGCTATTTATATATCTTCTTTAGAGAAATTTCTATTAAGTCCTTTTCCCATTTTTAAATCTGGTAGTTTTTTTGGTTAAGTTTTAGGACTTCTCTTTATATTCAGGATATTAATCCCTTATCCGATGTATGATTTGCAAATATTTTTCCCATTCTGTGGTTGCCTTTTTACTGTTTTTTGCCTTTTTACTGTCTTTTGATGCACATAATTTTAAAGTTTTCATGAAGTCATTTTGTCTACTTTTTTGCTGCCTGTGCTTTTGGTGTCATACTCAGGAAATTACTGCTAAATTCAGTGGCATGAAACCGTTGCCCTATGTTTTCTTCTAAGGGTTTTATATATTTAGGTCATACATTTCAGTCTTTAATCTATTTTTATTTTTTTTATATGATGTTAGGTAAGGGTACAGCTTTATTTTTTTTTGCATGTGGGTATCTTGGTTCCCCTGCACCATTTGTGAAAGACTCACAGCTGTATTCTTAGTGCTTAGCAGATAGAAGTATTTATTGAATAAAATATTCAAGGAAATAAAAAGTTATAAGTATTATCGTTCCTTTGCCTAAGGCAGAATTTACAGTGCTTTTGGGGCTATGGAAACTTTATATTAAAATCATACCACATTGATTTAGTAGTAAAGTTTTGATGGTGTATGTAGAGCAAATTTCAGTAAGCCAAAATTTATAGTTTCATGTTAGTATATAGTCAATGATACATATTAAATATCAAGGAGGAAGAAAAAGATCTGGAATAATCATCCTAAAACCAATAATAAATATTTGAGTCGAGATAGAGAGGTTGTGGAAATTATTTTAAGAAAAGATGATTTGATTTTTCCTTTTTGTGGATTCTCTCTTCAGATTATGGTCAGATAACATAAGAATTAGCAACAAATACTGATAGTATAACTTCTTGTTTTCCGAATGTGATTTTTTTTTCTTTGCCTTTCAGGGCAAATGTGCCACCATACGGTGGTAATGGGATTATAATTTAGTGCTAGCAAGAGAATGAAATTCTACCCACCCATCTACCCATCCATCCACCTCACTTAGCAGATATTTGAGTCTACTATGGGCAAGATGCTGGGTTGCCAGCAAGATGTATATGATCTTAAAGATAAAATATGTCCATAATTTACAAAAACATCTCAAGCATGAGTCTGCTTTGGTGTTCTCAGTGTAGTTAGTACTTACATAGTGATTTACTGCTTGCGAAGCTCTTTCATGTGCCTCATTTCCTTTTATTTCTACATCACAGATGAAGAAACTAAGGCACAGAGTAATTTACACAAAGCCACATGGTGACCCAGGAGAAAGTAAACTAAAATTCAGGGTAGACTCTGATTCCAAATCCCATGACATTTTCTTTCTTTCTTTCTTTTTTTTTTTTTATAATTTTTATTTTGTTATATTAGTCACCATACAGTACATCACCAGTTTTTGATGCAATGTTCCATGATTCATTATTTGCATATAACACCCAGTGCACCATGCAATACGTGCCCTCCTTAATACCTATCATTGGCCTATCCCAGTCCCCCACCCCCCGCCCCTCTGAAGCCCTCAGTTTGTTTCCCAGAGTCCACAGTCTCTCATGGTTCAATCCCCCTTCTGTTTACCCCCCCTTCATTCTTCCCTTCCTTCTCCTACCGATCTTCCTATTTCTTATGTTCCATAAATGAGTGAAACCATATGATAATTGTCTTTCTCTGCTTGACTTATTTCACTTAGCATAATCTCCTCCAGTCCCGTCCATGTTGCTGCAAATGTTGGGTAATCGTTCTTTCTGATGGCTGAGTAATATTCCATTGTATATATGGACCACATCTTCTTAATCCAGTCATCTGTTGAAGGGCATCTCAGCTCCTTCCACAATTTAGCTATTGTGGACAATGCTGCTATGAACACTGGGGTGCATATGGCCCTTCTCTTCACTACGTCTGTATCTTTGGGGTAAATACCCAGTAGTACAATTGCTGGATCATAGGGTAGCTCAATTTTTAACTTTTTAAGGAACCTCCACACTGTTTTGCAAAGGGGCTGTACCAACTTGCATTCCCACCAGCAGTGTAAGAGGGATCCCCTTTCTCTACATCCTCTCCAACATTTGTTTTTTTCTGCCTTATCAATTTTTGCCATTCTAACTGGCGTGAGGTGGTATCTCAAGGTGGTTTTGATTTGAATTTCCCTGATGGCTAACGATTTTGAACATTTTTTCATGTGTCTCTTAGCCATTTGTATGTCTTCATTGGGAAAGTGTCTATTCATATCTTCTGCCCATTTTTTGATTTGATTATTTGTTCACATGTATTAAGTTTAAGAAGTTCTTTGTAGATCTTGGATACCAGTCTTTTATCTGTAGTGTCATTTGCAAATATCTTATCCCATTCCATGGGCTGCCTCTTAGTTTTTTTGACTGTTTCCTTGGCTGTGCAGAAGTTTTTCATCTTGATGAAGTCCCACAAGTCCATTTTTTCTTTTGTTTCTCTTGCCTTTGGAGATGTGTCATGAAAAAAGTTGCTGTGGCCGATGTCAGAGAGGTTGCAACCTATGTTCTCCTCTGTGATTTTGATGGATTCCTGTCTCACATCGAGGTCTTTCATCCATTTGGAATTTATCTTTGCGTATGGTGTGAGAGAGTGGTCAAGTTTCATTCTTTTGCATGTAGCTGTCCAATTTTCCCAGCCCCATTTATTGAAGAGACTGTCTTTTTTCCACTGGATGTTTTTTCCTGCTTTATCAAAGATTAGTTGCCCGAAGAGCCGAGGGTCCATTTCTGGGTTCTCTATTCTGTTCCATTGGTCTATGTGTCTGTTTTTGTGCCAGTACCATGCTGTCTTTGTGATCACAGCTTTGTAGTATAGCTTGAAATCCAGCAATGTGATGCCCCCAGGTTTGTTTTTCCTTTTCAACAATTCCTTGGTGATTCTGGGCCTTTTCTGATCCCACACAAATTTAAGGGCTGTTTGTTCCAGTTCTTTGAAAAATGTCATTGGTATTTTGATTGAAATGGCATTGAAAGTGTAGATTGCTCTGGGTAGCATGGACATTTTAACTATGTTTATTCTTCCGCTCCATGAGCATGGAATATTTTTCCATCTTTTTGTGTCTTCTTCAGTGTCTTTCAAGAGTGATTTGTAGTTTCTAGAATATAGATCCTTTACGTGTCTGGTTACGTTAATTCCGAGATAACGTATGATTTTTGGTACTACTGTAAATGGAATGGATTCCCTAATTTCTCTTTCTTCAGTCTCATTGTTCGTGTATAGAAATGCAACTGATTTCTGAGCATTGATTTTGTATCCTGCCACATTACTGAATTGCTCTGTAACTTCTAGTAGTTTGGGGGTGGAGTCTTTTGGGTTTTCTACATAGAGTATCATGTCATCTGTGAAGAGAGACAGTTTGACTTCTTTGCCAATTTGGATACCTTTTATCCCTTTTTGTTGTCTGATTGCTGTTGCAAGGACTTCTAGTCCTATGTTGAGTAATAATGGCAAGAGTGGACATCCTTGTCATGTTCCTGATCTTAAGGGAAAGGCTTTCAGCTTTTCCCCGTTGAGAATGATATTTGCTGTAGGCTTTTCATAGATGGTTTTTATGAAATTGAGGAATGTACCCTCTATCCCTACACTCTGAAGGGTTTTAATCAGGAAAGGATGCTGTATTTTGTCAAATGCTTTTTCTGCATCTATTGAGAGGATCATATGGTTCTTGAGTCTTTTCTTGTTAATATGATCTGTCACACTGATTGATTTGTGAATTTTGAAACACCCTTGCATCCCAGGGATGAATCCCACTTGGTCTTGATGGATAATCCTTTTAATGTACTGTTGGATCCTATTAGCTAGGATCTTGTTGAGAATTTTGGCATCCATATTCATCAGGGATATCGGTGTGTAATTCTCCTTTTTGATGGGGTCTTTGCCTGGTTTGGGGATCAAGTTAATACTGGCCTCATAGAATGAGTTTGGTAGTTTTCCTTCTGTTTCTATTTTGTGAAACAGCTTCAGGAGAATAGGTATTATTTCTTCTTTGAATGTTTGGTAGAATTCCCCGGGGAATCCGTCAGGCCCTGGACTCTTGTTTTTGGGGAGGTTTTTGATCACTGCTTCAATCTCTTCATAATTAATCGGTCTGTTTAAATAATCAGTTTCTTCCTGTTTCAGTCTTGGTAGTTGATAGGTTTCCAGGAAGGCTTCCATTTCTTCCAGGTTGTTTAATTTATTGACTTAAAGCTGTTAATAAAAGTTTCTAATGATCCTTCCTATTTCATTGGTGTTGGTTGTGATCTCTCCCCTTTCATTCATAATTTTTTTATTTTGGGTCCTTTATCTATTCTTTTGAATAAGTCTGGCCAGTGGCTTATCGATCATATTATTTATTCTTTCAAAGAACCAGCTTCTAGTTTTGTTGATGTGTTCTCCTATGCTCCTGGTTTCTAATGTATTGATCTCTGCTCTAATCTTGATCACCTGCCTTCTCATGTGTGGGTTAGGCCTGTTCTTCTGTTCCAGCTCCAGGTTCTTGAGGTGAGAATATAAAAACTGCATTTTAGATTTTTCTATTCTTTTGAGTGAGGCATGGATGGCTATGTCTTTTCCCCTTAGGACTGCCTTTGCAGTGTCCCATAGGTTTTGGAGCAATGTGTTTTCATTTTCATTGGTCTCCAAAAATTGTTTAAACTGATTTTTAATTTCCTGGTTTACCCAATCATTCTTGAGCAGGATGGTTCTTAGTTTCCAAGTGTTTGAGTTTCTTCCAAATTTTTCCTTGTGATTGAATTCCAATTTGAAAGCACTGTGGTCTGAGAATATGCAGGGAATAATCTCAGTCTTTTGTTATCGGTTGAGACCTGTTTTGTGACCTAGTATATGGTCTATTCTGGAGAAAGTTCCATGTGCATTTGAAAAGAATGAGTATTCTGTTGTTCTGGGGTGTAGTGTCTTATATATATCTATGAGGTCCATCTGGTCCAGTATGTCATTCAAAGCTCTTGTTTCTTTGTTGATTTTTTTGCTTAGGTGATCTGTCTGTTGCTGAGAGTGGAGTGTTGAGGTCCCCTAGATTAACGTATTATTATCTATATGTCTCTTTATTCTGGTTAAGAGTTGGCTTGTGTATCTAGCTGCTCTCCTGTTGGGGGCATAGATATTTATAATTGTCATATCCACTTGTTGGATACATCCTTTAAGAATAATATAATGTCCTTCTGTAAATCTAATCTGTCTCATATGAGAGTTGCTACCCCAGCTTTCTGAGGTCCTTTGGCATGAAAGATGGTTTTCTATCCCTTCACTTTCAGTCTGGATGTATCTTTAGGTTCAAAATGAGTCTCTTGTAGACCGGAAATGGATGGGTCATGTCTTTTTATGCAGTCTGCAACCCTGAATCATTTTATGGGAGCATTTAGGCCATTCACATTGAGAGTGATTATTGAGAGATATGATTTTAATGATGTCATGTTGCCTGTGAAGTCTTTGTTTCTGTAGATTGTAAATTTCTGTTCTGTATCACTCTTGGGGCCTTTTTACTTTTATAGAACCCCCCTTAATATCTCATGTAGGGCTGGTTTGGTGGTTACGAATTCCTTCAGTTTCTGCTGATCCTGGAAGGTCCTTACTCCATCAATTCTGAATGATAGCCTTGCTGGATAAAGGATCCTTGGCTGCATGTTCTTGTCTGATAGAGCTTTGAAAATACCCTGCCAACCCTTCTTAGCCTGCCAGGTCTCTGTAGACAGGTCTGACGTTATTCTGATATTTTTCCTGCTGTACGCAAGGATTTTCTTCCCCCTGACCGCCTTCAATACTCTATCCTTGGATCTAATATTTGCAAAATGCACTATGACGTGACGTGGTGTAGGTCTGTTCTCATTGAACTTGGGAGGGGTTCTCTCTGCCTCTTGGACACGAATGCTTGTTTCCTTTGCCAGATTAGGGAAGTTCTCAGCTACAATTTGTTCAAATATCTCTTCTAGACCTCTCTCTTTCTCCACCCCCTCAGGGATGCCAATGATTCTGACAGTGGAACATTTCATTGAGTCAGTAATCTCCCGTAATCTACATTCTTGAGATTGTATTTTTTTGAGCCAAGTTTCTTTTTCAACTTTCTCTTCTACCATCCCATCCTCCAATTCACTAATTTGTTCTTCTGCCTCATTTACCCTGGATGTTAGAGCGTCTAGTTTAGACTGCATTTGATTCATAGCATTTTAAATTTCTGCCAGATTCGCTCTTATTTCTGCCCTTAAAGATTCTATATTCTCATTAATTTTCGTTAATATTTTTTTCAAGCCTACACATCATCTTGACCATTGTTACTCTGAACTCCATTTCTGATAATTTGGTTATATCCATATCCATCAGTTCTGTGGCAGAGGCCACAGACTCATTATCTTTTCTTTGCTGGGGGGATTTCTCCTCCTCGTCATTCTGATGAGGAGAGGTTGCGGGGATGCCCAGAGCCCAAATTATTGACCAGGACCCAGGCAGTGTGCACTTGTTTTATAGGGACCTTAGGGATGTGGGCTTCTTGATTTTTCAGCCTGCCTTCTGGGGGAGGGGCCTGCCGTGCTGATACTCAGGCAACCTGGGTAGAGTCGCCCTGTCCCCTGCAAGGGGGGTAGGGGATGGGTACAATGTGAGCTGGTATTTCTGGGTTTTTGTTCTCTGGTGGCTTTCCCTGGCAGTTTTCTGTGACTCTTCTGAGAGTTAGAGCCGCAGTGGCTGTATCCTAGCCTCTGTCTCAGAACAGAGAGATTACAGTCTGAGCTCCACTGAGCTCTCTTGGACTCTTTAACTCTGTTTCCGTCGGTGCTGCTAAAAACCCCGCAGTGTCCTGGGCTGTGCGTCCCACAGCCTTTCTCCCAGTCCTTGCTCCCAGGGCTGGCTCGTCTCTGTCATTTGTGCTTCCAACACCGCCAGCCGCCCTGGTTCCCGCGCCCGCTCCCGAGCTCCCTGTTTCAGTGTGGTTCCCGTGTGCTCCTGAGCACTGGTTTTCAGTCTGGTCGCGCACGCGCGCCCGAGCTCTCAGTTTCAGTCTAGTTCGAGTGTGGGCTCTGGAGCTCCGTTTCAGTCTGGTCGCACGCGCGTTCCGGGCTCACGGTCTCAGTCCGCTCTCTCGCGTGTGCCGGTCCGCGAGTCCGGCCTCCTCCCCAGCGCAAGTGGCTGCCGCTTCCCGGCGCCCGAGCTCCTCGGCTCCCTCCCCCTTCTGTTTATCTTCCGATATCTGTGCGATATCTGTGCGCGGATTCACGGCTCCCTGCTTCGTACCTCAATACTCAGCGCTGGAGGTGTTCATTTGTAGAGATCCAGATGTATCTTCCTGCGTCTCAGGCTGATTCCGTGGGTTTTCAGGATGGTCTGGTAGGTATTCAGCTCGACTCAGGGGGCCAGATGAAAAACGGGACCCCTGCTCCTCCGCCATCTTTTCTCCTCCTTGCAGAAAGTGGTCGCTTTTCTGTTCATAGACTTTCTGCTACTCTTTTATTCATTCTCCAGTTGCGTTCATAGGTATTCAGAATGGTTTGGTAGCTCTCTAGCTGAATTCCTGGGACCAGACGAACTTTAGGTCTCCCGCCATCTTGGAACGAAACTGCCCCCATGACATTTTCTTAAACCAGTCTGTTCTTCATGGGCTACTGTGGAATACTTCACAGAACTCCAGTAAGTTTTCAAGATAATGGTTTGAAAAATACTTATAAAAAATCACTGCGTGTGTTCCAGTGCTTAGAATTTGTGAGTATTATGGATTAATACAACCTAACTTTTGTCCATTATACTACATATTGAGTCTCTATTGCTTTAAAACATTAAAATCATAGTTTTACCCTTAATGATTTTCTAATTTTCTAATTTTTCTAATTTTCTATTTTTAATTTAAATGTAAAGGATAGTGTTTTTTGAAATTTCTTTTGACCCTTTTTTCTCTTCTTGTAATTTCTTTGCTATATTGATAAAATATAAAAGATGAATTCTCATAGCTAGAAGGAACTTTAGGGAAAGAATATATTATTGGAATTCTAGCATAAAATTAAAATGTAGTTCTCATAGTTCACTTTAGTTTATATCTGCTTATACAGCAAGTATTTAGGCAATAGTCATTTTTATTGACAGTATCAATTGATAAAAATGAATGTAACTGTGGTTTATTAAATATACTATGCTTAGTGTAAAGTGGTATTATAACACTGAACTTTGACAGAGAGTGACAGGCAACAGTTCATTGCTGATGGTGTAAATGTCCCAGAATGTATATAGTGAGCCTCATGTTCTTTATTAGGATGGCTACTCTTTGCCCTCATTTAGGGATTTGTTACTCTTGGATTGACAAAGACCCCATCCGTGAGTAAACTTTAATAAGGTTCCTCTAGCCATCTTCTTGCCTAGGCCTTGACCTTGGGCTTCTGTGTTTGTTCTTACTGGGTTCCGTTTTAGCAATAATCCTAAGTCAGTTTAGGGAGAATCTCCTCTCCCTTGATTTTTGATGACTCTTGATAACTGATCCAAAGTCCTCATCCCTAAGGACTTGTTATCTAAGTCCTTGACCTGTGTTTAGCGAGAATTATCCTACCCTTGGTGTTTCCTTCTAGTAGTTTTTCGTCCACTGACCCCCTCACTCTGCTTGTCATCTATAAATCCCCAGCTCTCTCGGCTATATTCAGAGTTGAGCTCTATTTCTCTCCCCTGTTGTAGTAACTCTATTGCAATAGACTTGAATGAAGTCTTCCTTACCATTTAACAGGTATCAGAATGATTTTCTCTTTTTTAAAGATTTATTTATTTATTTATTTGAGAGAGAGAGAGAGCATACGTGTGTGGAGGGGGAGGGGCAGAGGGAAAAAGAGAGAGAGAGAGAGAGAATGAATCTCAAGCAGACTCCCTGCTGAGCACAGGGCCCAACACAGGGCCTGATCTCACAACCCTGAGATTATGGCCTTAGCCGAAATCAGGAGTCAGACACTTAACCCACTGAGCCACCCAGGTGCCCCACAATGATTTCCTCTTTAACAGATTCACAACAGTAAAAGCAATTCAAATAATCAAGTCTGGGACTGGGTATAAAGGTTAAAGTCACTGTGCTTTAATGTTAAAGGAAGGGGATATTGGCTATATTAAAATATAAATTATTTGAAAATTGAACTATGAAAGAATACCAGCCTGCGGCAAGACAAGATGTTTGTAAGATGAAGTCTCCAGCTAACGGAAAAGGATTGCTATAAATTATTAGAGTTAGATCAGTTTAAACAACATGTTTATAGTGCCAGAATTGCCAAACTATGGAGCATTTTTCCTTGGTTGATGCAAAGATACTTTTATGATGAAACTAGAACAAACACAGGAAGTAGAATTTAGGTTTGAAATAGTCTGTATTGAATACCTAGATTTAGAAATGTATCCTGGTCTCCTTTAATCTTTTTTTGTCCTCTCAGTAATTATGCCAAACCAAGACCATTGCTCATTTTAGTTTGCTCAGATGAGAAACCTGAGGCTAAAAATGATCAAATAATTTATTTGAGGTTAGCCAGAAGTTAAACCCAAACCTGACTCCAAAACCAGTGAAATGATGACGTTGATGAAGGTGGTGAGGAAGGTGGAATTGGTGACGCTGATGTAGGTGATGGTAGTGTTGTGGTGGGTGGTCTTGGTGGTGAGGTTTGAGGTGGTGGTGATGACATAGTGCTGGTAGTTATGGTGGTGGGGGTGGAGTTGGCAGCTACTCTTCCTTGGGATTTCTTTTGTCTTGAGTTCTGTGATAATCTTGTTTCCCCTACATTACAGCGCTGTCTACGTGTCTCACTACGTGATTTTGCCAAAGGACTTGTTTGCTTGGATTTGAATCTCAATTAGTCTGACGCCAATGTTTATATATTCTACTGGAATACTAGATTGCTGCCTACATTCTTTTCAGTCTATCATATGTGAATTCTATGTATTTTCATAGAGTACTGACACTAGCCATGGATTTGGGGACTGTTGGGGCTAGGAGAAGATAATTGAACAGGTATCCATGATTCTTCTCATTTGCTTTTACATGTTTTATTATTTAACACTTTATAAGACTAGAAGACCTTTTGAAGCACCAGAGGTAGCCTGTGTTATGACCATCTTATATAAACTTTTCTCTTGCCGGAGCTATCTGGAGTGACTGCATGAAAAGAGAAGTGTAATCAAAATCAGATAAACCTCCCAGTAGGTTAGTATATAGATAAATCATCATCATTTTTACTCATAGGCTGTGCATTGCTCATGAGGGATCGTACAATAAACGAGCAGATTTATAAATGTTTAGCTAAAATACAATAACAGAATGATCAGGCTTTATTGCCACTTTATTGAGGTTTTGTTTTCCTACTACAAAGCTACCATTTTGATAGTCTAAAAATACTAGAATTTTGGCTGTATTAGGTTTACTGTCTCAATTCATCCCTCTTACAAAACCTGCATGCTGCCTAAATGAGAGGAGAGACATATGTGTAATGTCTGTGCTCACATTGCAGCTAAGCATAGTGCTCCCCCGCCCCGCCACCACCCCGATCTTCTCAAAGCAATCATGTGGAGTATCACCAGCTATGAGAGGCAGAATGTGCTGGAGGCTAAATTTCTTTGTTGATGTTCCAAATATTTCCAGAAAAGGCCAGAGGAGTTGATTTGCTTTTGTTTCTCTGAGCATTTCCGTTATTACCTTCCAAGATCACTAGCTCAGAGCAGCGGGCATGACTTTCTTCTATCCTCGCCCTGACCCCTGCTCAACTTTTCTTACTGTGGAACACAGTAACAACTAGCCTTATCCAGATATTTGGCAGGCTGTGATCCTTCAATTAATTCCTTCTTTCTTTTCTATATATTTTAATTACCCCAGGGATCTGGTGTCCCGAAGAATGTTAGATTTAGCCTGTTGGAAATACTTTGGTCTTCCAGGCTCTGGGTTAGTTAACCTTACTGGGCTAGAGAGGAGAGTTGAATGAAAGAACTAGAAATCACTGGACCTTACTTATAGGGAAACCTGCTGTCAGTTAACATTTTAAAAGAATTGTGCATTTTTCTTGCTCTTAATTGTTATTAATTAGCTTATGTGTATGATCTTGAGAGAATATTCAGAATTATTAGCCTTGTTTAACAAATAAAGACATAAGGACTAAGCATATGGATTTGTAGGGAGTCTCTTTTCCAGGCTAAGAAATGAAATTGTATTTTACCTGGGCCTTGCTGCCTTTTCATTTTTCCCCCTACCTCCAGACGGCCCATCCTGCTGAGCCAAGACGCAGTGCGTGTACTTTTGAAATGGCTTTATGTCCATGAGCACCACACAGTTAACCCATAGGGATCATAATAATGTGTCTAGCATGTGTTTCAAGGTAGCCCAGAGTCTCCTTATCAGGACTTATCCATCTTACAGGATATCAGAAGAGGGAGAAAAGAAAGCATTGTATTTGAGTATAAAGCATTCTATTAGGGAAATTAGAGTTTTGTGTGGAAGTATCAAAAGAATGTTAAGACTGAGGAATGTCTTCTCTGTGTGTGGCTGTACATGCGTTCATAATGTGCATATGTGGGCATCTGTCTGCTGTCTTTATTTTGTATTCTGTTTGAATAAATACATTTAAGTTCTCCAAAAGATGGTACTAAAATTGGTTTGAAATCTACATTAGTGTCAGTAGGTCTAGACCATTTTAATTATGCTAGGTCACCATCTCTCATCTTACTAAAGCTTAGGACCAGCACTCTATTGGATGCAACTATGATCTTAAAAGGCTAAATTTACAGATAATATTGATCTTTGGGTCATTTACTTTTCTATTTTTTGGCTACATATTATAAATTTTAAAATATATAAAAATAATTGTTATGGTCAGCCATCTTAAAGATATCCATCTTTTATATCAAAAAGAACTTGGCAGAATAATGTGTCAACTCATCCACTTTTGTAAAAAAAAAAAAATTGTTACACTTCATCCTGTCTTACATCTGTAGAGTCAATTTTGGATACAAAGGAAAGGGCCTGAGGTAGTTGATGATAGAAGTGTTGACCAAATACAAGGAAGTTGAAGCATCTTCCTACCATCTGTAGATCCTAGATCCTCACTGAATCCCTTTACCCACCATAGCGTTGTCTTTAGTAGTCTCTGAAATGTCATTAGAAATAAACTAGAGAGTTCTTATTACATAGAAATATTCTTAGTCATTTATGCATTATAAAGACATTTCCCTTTTTCTGTGCTTTTTCTGATCTCTACCAGTACATTTAGCACATTCTTACACTTGCAGAATTCTAACTAGATCTTATCACAGATTTTGTATCTGTAGATTTAATATTTTCAGGACTCAGCATCAGCAAAAATAGAACAATTTCTTGGTCTTTACGTTCCATCTAAACACATATTGACATTCTCAAGAAAGTTGTTTGAATAAAAATCCCAACATCAAACAGCCCAGTGAAGGCATCTTTAGGTACAAATTACAGTGAGATTAGGAGAAATTTACCTTCAAGGTCACAAAAGTATGCCAGCTCAGGGAAAGCTATGTCCCAAAGTCAAGTGGAACGTGATAGTTTATTTGGAACTCATGCAGTGTCATTTATACTGAATTACTTGAATGTATGTTCTCATCTGCTGTCGTCTGTCTTTTTTTAAAAGGTATGGGTAAATCATGATAACAAAGCAAGTTTTTTCCCCTTGATGTTGAATTGCAAGTGTTTTGTTCCTCTCTAGTGTAGTTTACTTCTAAGTGTGACCTGTGAAAGGAGGAGGTGGGAACCTAACCATTTAAGTGGATCATGGACTAATAATAACCTGTCCTTTAGTGAGCTAGTTTATAAGAGTATATTGCTTTTGGGGGGTTGTTACTTGACTGCTGGGCCAAGGTTAGTCCTGGTCTGTAGTGGACAATCTAAACTTTAAGCCTTGTAAGAGTTTCTAGAGTATGCAGAATTCCTGATTAATACCTTTAGAATTCAGCTTTAAAAAAAAAGAAACATTTTAAACTTTTAAATCCAGCATAGTTAACATACAGTGTTGTATTAATTTCAGGTATACAATATAGTGATTCAACAATTCCATGCATTACTCAGTGCTCATCAAGATAAGTGTACTGTTAATCCCCTTCACCTATTTCACCCATCTCCTCCACACACCCTGCCTCTGGTAACCGTCAGTTTGTTCTCTCTATAGTTAAGATTCTGTTTTTTGGTTTGTGTATCTTTTTTCCCCTTTGTTTGTTTCTTAAATTCCACATATGAGTGAAACCATGTAGTATTTGTCTTTTTTCCAACTGGCTTATTTCACTTAACATTATACTTTCTAGATCCATACACGTTGTTGTAAATGGGAAGATTTCATTCATTTTTATGGCTGAATAATAGTCCTCTGTGTGTGTGTGTGTGTGTGTGTGTGTGTGTGTGTGTGCGTATCACATGTTCTTTATTCATTCATCTGTTGATGGACACTTGGGCTGCTTCCACACAAAATTCACCTTTTTTTGGGGCCAGTATTTGGTGGGCTGGCCTTTGTTAGCTGATAAAAAGTATCATATTGTGGTGGGACATGTGGAGGAGTAGATATACTTCTATTTGTATTTGGATATTTTAATATTTTCATCTTTATTTGTGGTAATGACATCCAGGGATATAGCTTTTTAGCATTTGTCTAAGGGTAGCCCAATTCTGCAACCTCAAAATTGTATGTTAATCCCAAGCCAACATGTAGAACCAATATCCTGAGTTAATTAAAACAGAGCCTGGTCATAAGCCTAATTCATGTGACAGCAGCAAGCATGAGAAAAAGGTAACAATCATAACATTTTCCTGTAAATAAACCCTTGAATCATATTAAAATTTAAGGGGAGAGATAAACTTTGAGGGTTTCTTTTTCTCCCCGATGAAAATAAAATCCAGGAGTGGTTTATAGTCATTCTGCTGACTTTCTCAAAACACTGGTTGATGGCAGACTACCAGGGAAGAGCTTGGTCTCTTTCTTACAGGTGCTGAAGGCATTGTTGGTGCTCAGTTCATGTTTAATAATAAGAGTTGAAATGTGGCTGGTACACCAGGGTTAATGCCAGTGCTCTTAGGAGAAGGGTGATTGGCATTTTAATCAGTGCAAATGTTCAGAACCTTTGTCTGACTGACTGTATTTCTAGCTCTTCAGATTTTCCTGCTCCATGTGGTTCAGCACCAATTCAGAGGGGAGAGCTCCATCTACCGAAGGCCCACATTAGAATGATTCCTTCTGTCGAGTTCAGTGATTTTCCTTTTGCACAGCTCATTGAATTTTCTTCTGATTTATAGGCTCCGACGGAGGTCATGCTGAAACTGGTAATTTGGTTGTTTCAAAACCAAATTCCTTGTTATTTTGTGCAGTGCTTAAATCTAGAGGAGTTATTAGGGAGCATTCTTAACTCATTTAATAGTCATGTTTTGTTGGGACTTAGTAAAATGGTAAAAGTGCCCTTAAGAAAATGTTGCTGTAGATGGTCTTTCTTTAGTTATCTCTAGCTTGAATCCCCTTCCATACCCTTGCAATGGCATTGTATTGGTGAGATTTTAGACGTTAGAAGTGACTTTGGTGTCAGATTGCTGCTTGATTTGTTTAGCCATCTTGGCTGACTCTGGGATATTGTGCAAGTGACCGACTTTTTTCTTTTTTTTAAGATTTTATTTATGTGCGCATATGTGCTCTTATGTGAGTGGGGAAAGGGGCAGGAGGGGAGAGGTAAAGGGACAGAATCTTAAGCAGACTCTTCGCTGAGCCTGGAACTGACATGGGGCTCGATCTCATAACCCTGAGACCATGACCTGAGCCAAAACTAAGAGCCGGATGCTCAGCTGACTGAGCCACCTAGGCACCCCACGAGTGGCTTAATTTTTTATAAACCTCATGGGTCCTTGTGAGCTGTGCTTAATGAATTTGGACTTTGTTGGAAAGGCAGTAGTCTTTCAAGAGTTTTGAATAGGGGACCATTCATATTTGCATTGCGATTGGATCAGAGATCTTGGTGGCCAGGACTCTGGCTATCAGCCCCTTCAGAGACTGCCCAAGGTGCTGATTTTTGGGTTTGCACATGTCGATCAATGAAAGAGCATGAAGGTGAGGCCTTCACAACTCTGAAGGGCCATTGTAGCTCCATGCTCCCCATGGTGTCAGCTGATGCTCTTGTTGGGCCTTGACTGTGGCTTGACGTTTCCCTTCATCCTCTTTCTCTTCTCTGAAAAGAAGCTGTGAGTGTTGATCCCAAGAGTACTCCTAAATACACATCCTGCATGCTAAACTCTGTCTCAGAGGCTGTTTTCTGAGGACTCCAGTTTGGGAGTGTGGAAGATAGAGTCTCAATTACGGAATTTGGATATTTACGTATAGGTAATAAGGGGTCAATTGAGATTATCTGAGCAGAGAAGTAACATGCTAAAGCAGTGTGTTAGGATGTTGAATCTGGCATCCATATGGATCACATAGAGGGGAGTCTGGAGTAATCATTATGAGAGAGTGAATGAAGCAAGAGTCAATAGGTACTAATGAAACAGGAGAGAGAAATGGCGCTTTGCCATCCACCAGCTGTGTGGCCGTGGGAAATTCTTCGCCTCTTTTTGCCTTATATTTCTGGACTGCAAAATGAGGGAATTAATATAGATATCATAAGGCTGTTGAGAGGCTTAAATGAGATAATGTCAGGCACATTTTTGTGTTTAGTAAGTGCTATTTCCTTTAAATAGATTTATTAATCACAGTGTCGTTTCTGACATAAAAGCGCACACACACGCCCGCACACCTTCTGCACCCACAGCGTCACATTGTGTCTCTTGCGTAAAACCTTTCAGTTTTGCTTTTTACACACTTGTTAGTGTGGCAGCCAAGAACTTTCCCTCTTTTGTGTACTCCCCTCTCATCTCCTAACCTTTGTGTCCCCACAATGCGCACAGCAGGTCAGAAAATGTCCTGCTCCTCAGGCGTCTTTGCTTGTGGACCTGCTACTTCTCGCTTGTGCGCCCTGTCTCTGTGGTCCACCTGGCGAAATTCTAGTCAACCTTCTATGTTCCTGTTCAGATAAACTGCTCCTTGAAAAGAATTGTTCACTTCCTGGTCTGTATATTGTATACATTTGTTCCTCAAACTTGGCACACCGAGGGACTTGCATGTTTATGTAGCCATTTTCATTATGACCTTCCTGGGCCCAGGGAAATCAAATTCATGTTTGATTTCTTGGCACCTGGAATGGTGTTTATGGCATATAATGGGCACTCAATAAATGCTAATTAAAAGTAGGTTGATGAAAGATTCTGCATTGAGCCAGGAGTGGTCAAATTCTCACGGAGTCAAACAGTTTGCTTAATGGTCCTGGGAGTTCATGGAATCTGGGAATACTGCACAATGCTGGGGTGCACACACAGTTGCTGGGGGGCATCAGCACTTCCTCTGGCAGTTTTGGAGGTCTGCTTTGTGTATTGATGACTCATCCCAGAACCTTGGGTTAATAGAAGATCCTGATGCCGTATCAGCTGTACCCTGCGACTCCAAGATGTCTTGTCAGTTGAATGGCTTCTTGTTCCAAGAGGTCTGGTGTTGGAACAAGCTTGCATGCAATCTCTCTGATGAAGAATGTCTTTGGATCCGCTTTCTTTGAAAATCCTCCTTTGATTTACCTTGTCTCTGTTATGGATTTATCAGTTTAGTTCTTCAGAGTTACGTATTCTTTCTCTGCTCACTGGTCTATGTAGGTAAAATAATTTTTAAACCATAATTGTAAAAATAAGCCAAATTGGTCTCAATGAATATTATAGTTTTTATTAATAACCTTGTAGTGTCCTACAAGTTGAGTACAGGATTTTGAGTCTAATAGGGAAAGTGATGCTAAAGCAACTTAATAGAAATTGGAAAGTTAGAAAGGGAGGCTATATTGGGGAAAAGATACTTATTTTAGGTCAATATCAAAATGACAGTGGGGGTCAAAGATGAAATTGCAAAAGGCAGTAGTAGTTCAAGATAGAAGTTACGAGAGGCAGTATAACTTTTACCTCCAGCTTTTTTTTTTTTAAATTTAAACTCCAACAAGTATTGAAAGAACAGTACAATAAACATTAATAGAACTGTTACCTCAATTTGCCAGTTCTTAAAATTTTGCCAGATTTATTTAACTTCTCTGTATGTGTGTACATATTCTATATAATATGTATATACCTACCCAGAAAAGTATAGAAGTATGTGTGTATTTATATCACACATCAAGGCATTTTATCCCTAAATATCTTAGCCTTTATCTTCTTACAAGTAGAGCATTCTTTTACATGGCCGAATTCAGTACTGTTATTACACACAATATTGATACAATATTATTTAATATGCAGCCCATATTCAGATTTCTCCAGTTATTCTTTTCATTGTAAGGGGACAGATCTCCTTTATAATAAGCAATCTATAGAATGATAATTAGAGACCATTTGTTTATCCTCTTTTTTAACCTTACTTCTTGCCTCCAGATTGGATTCTAGCCTGAATCAGTGATTACCTTAGTGATTATAAAATAGCTAATACAGATTTGAAAGGTAATGTAGGAGTTACTGATTAGTGGGGTAAGGATGGATTTGATAAATAACAATAAATGGACCTAGAGCTATCTATATGGAAAAAATAAGATTAAATCTCCACTTAACCCCACACAAAAATCTAAGTCCCAGATGAGTTATAGGTCTAAATGTGGAACGCAAAACTCTAAAAATTTCATAAGAGAACACACAGTGCAGTTTTCCATGACATTGTGATAGGGAAGAATTCTTTAAGACATAAAAATTATAAGCCCTAGAAGAAAAGACTGACATTTTGGAATACATTAACATAGAAATCTTCAATATAACAAAAGGCATTAAAAAGAAAATGAAAAGACAGGCCACAGACTGGGAGTACATACTTGCAGCTCTTCTAAAGAATTAAAGGTAGGTATCAAGAGTTTGGAAAAAGTCATACAAATCAGTAAGAAAAAAACCAAACAACGGAGTAGAAAACAGGCAAAGGAGATGACTAGGCATTTCACAGAGGAAGACTGAGTGGCCAATTATGATGAAAGCCGCTCCCCATCACTAGTCATCAGGGAAATGGAAAGTAACCCCCTGGTGAGATTCCATTTTACACCTGTTGATTGGCAAAACCTAATCAGCTTGCTAACACCAAGTGTTGGCAAGGATGAGAAGAAACAGGAACTCTTGCCTATCACTGATGGGAGTAAATTCTCTGATATTTTTAGCGGGCAATCCGGACATATCTGGGACAGTTGAGGATGTGCACGTTCCGTAACTCAGCCATTCTCCTCTCAGGTGTGAGCCTAGAAAGTTATCACTCACGTAAAAGGAACATGAACAAGGATGTTCTTGGTAGCACTACTTCAAATAGAAGAAAAAAAAAAAAGTAGGGGTCCTGATCAGTGCAGCATGATTGTCCCCCCATGCCCTGGAGCAGTTAGAATACACTAGTTCTCCACGGGGATGAATCTCAGAAATGTAGTACTGAATTAATATGCTGTGGAAGAGTATATAATATGTGTAATAAGATATATGCAGTGTATATTATATGGTTATAATGTATGCCATGTTTTAAATGGGTAAAAAACCCAGCTTTATTGAGATATAATTCACATGTCACCCAATTTGCCTCTTGAAAGCATACAATAGATTTCAGACTATTCAAGAGTTGTGCATCTATCACCTCAATCAATTTTAGGACATTTTCATTATCCCTAGAAGAAACCGTTAGCTGCTTTACCCCATCCCCAAGTCTCTCATCCTTTCTAGCCCTAGGCTACCATTCTTTCTGTCTCCCTATATTTGGCTAATCTGGACATTTTGTGTAAATGAAATTATATTGTATGTGCTCCTGTGTGACCGCTTGCTTTCAGCTAGATCATGTTTTCAGTGTTGATACATGATGTAGCATGTATCAGTCCTTTATTCATCATTGCCAGATAATTTTCCTTTGTGTGAATATACCACATTTGATTTATCCATTCATCAATTGGTGGACATTTGGGTTGTTTCTGCTTTCTACATAGTATGAATAATACTGCTATGAATATTCGTGTACATGTTTTTGTGTGGACATGTGTGTTCATTTTTGGGGGATGTATACATTGGAGTAGAATTGCTGGATTATATGTAACTGTGTATATATAGTTCAACTAAGTTGGAACCACCAAACTGTTTGCTAAAATGGCTGTATCCTTTTACAGCCTCACCAAGAGCATGTGGTGGTTTCAGTTCCTCCATGTCCTTACTGGCCATCTTTCTAATTTTAAACAGTCTCGTGGGTGCGAAGTGGTATCTCATTGTGGTTTTGGTTTGAGTTTCCCTGATGATTAATGATGTTGATCATTTTTTCATAAGTTTGTGTGTGTGTGTGTGTGTGTGTGTGTGTGTGTGTATAAAATGTGTATTTAAAGCATACAGGTCAATAGTATGTACTGTTTCTTATTATGTATGTATAATCAAAGCATTAAAATGGGAAGAGACGGGAGAGTGGGTCTTTAGCTATATTTGTATCATTTTGCTTCTTAAAAAATAAAGACATGACACAAGTAAGGTAAAATATTAGCATTTTTTTGTCCATTACAGTATTTTCTATTTTTGCATTTGTATGTATATAAAAAAAAATATATATATAGAGAGAGAGAGAGAGAGAGAGAGAGACAGAGAGAGAGAGAGAGAGGGAAGGGTGGGGGAGAGAGAAGGGCAGCTACCCAAAAATGATCATCGATGTGGTGAGAGTAGAAAATTTTTCTGCAGAAGGATTTAAAAAAAAAAATCTCATAAATGCTTTGGTGCGTGCTTCCATTTATGTGAGATATGAGAAATAAAATTTGGTCCAAATGTGTAAGTTGAAGAATCATTAGAACAAACACAAGTTAGTGTTGTCAGCATTGTCACGTGTTACAGAGAGGGCGAGAGTGTGGTCTTGTTAAATAAAAAATAACAAGACTTTTTAATTTAGTAATCAGCTCATTAATATTCTCCAAGGATGGAGTTGTGATTTTTAGAAGTGAGATTTAAATTGTAGGAGGTAAGCAGTATATGGTGTGAAAAAATTAGAGTAAAACACATTCAGAAGGTCAGTGAGTTGAAGAAGAGAAATAGGGCAATAGCTTAAAAGGAAAGATGGATCAAAGCATTTGATTTAGCCTTGCGCGTTGAACTTGGAATAGTACTTGACCATCATCCATGTGAACAGGTTGGAATTTCTAAGTGGCACCACAGCAACAGGGTTCTGATTCAGAAACACGAGAGGGACTACTTTATTCATATCTTCTCTCTTTCCTCCCTTGTTAAAAACATTTTATTATTTACATATATGGCTGTTTCTCTTTCTAACTCTTAAGATCCTTGGAGTGAAGGAGTAATGGGTGATTTATTCATCTTTGTACCACTGCCAACCACAGTACTTTGCATATAGTAGATGCATAAATAATGTACCTTAATTTTAAAAAGAACAACTTTATTCAACATTGGAGAGACCTTATGGGAAAGCCATCAAAAAGTTGGAATGATTGAATGTTAACAATGTGTACAAAGGGTGTGCAAAATACCTAACTCAGGGTCAATAAACATTAGTAGTCCCTCAGAACTCCTCCCTTCCCAGGTATTTGAGAGGATATAATTGAGGAAGATAATTCCAGAAGTCCCAGAAAGATGGCAGGGTTAGGTTTTGTAAAGGAGGGGTGAAGGGAGGCAGGGTAAGCCAGTGTTGGAGTAGAGAAGGATAACGGGCTGTGTGGCCAGTACCCTGTGTGTGGTGAAGGTCCTACAGTGTTGGAGGTGATAATGTAAGGCTATTACAGAGAATGAAGAGCATTTGCAATATCTTTGTACGGGCAAAGAAATAAAAGGCAGATGACTGAAGGCATTGTCTGGCAGCACTGAGAGTTCACTTGAATTTAGATAGTGTGAATGATGAGGTCTATGTGAATATGTGATTTTTATGCTTTGGAAGCTGGGATTGAAGAAAAGCACACAGAACATGCACTATAAAGGAAGGGATTCACAGGGCTGCAAATGAAAGATTTGGTGGAGACATCGTAATTTCCTTTTAAATATTTGAACAGTTCCCGTATGGGTAAGTAATTCTTTTAATTCTGTTTTATAGCGGACAGAACTCTGGCTAAGTAACTGGAATTAAGACACATTTCTGCTGAGTAAAAAAACTTACCAATAATAGAGCTACCTAATACTGGAATACAGTGTTTCCAGAGCTAGGGAGTCTCCTGTCAGGGGAAAGATTCAAAGAGGGGCTGGGATGTGAAGATGGAAGTTCTGACTGCATGTCAACTAAAAACCTTTCTAACACTTAGGGTGTTAAAAGGTTTTATGATCACAAGGTTGATGGGGTAAGAAAATGTAGTTTCTAGTTAAGAGCAGAAAAAAATGTAATGACTGTGAGTCCAAGCTAGATTGGACATCATTTATGGACAGAAAAGAGCCAAAGATTGAAGACAAGTGGGAATTCCTGGGCCATAGTTACCTCCTTTTTTCTGCCTCTTCACTCTTGACATTAACAATATGATCCCATCAGTCCTATCTGCCATTGCTTGCAGGAATTCTCTTACTCCATCTCATCAGTACCTTTGGGCTCCATGTGATTTTACCTTCATTTAAATTTCATTTTAGAGTGAATAACTGTCATTAACTTCTTTGAAATAAAAACTAAAGATTTTAAAATTTGTGCAGTGAAACGTCAGCTTTTTAATACACTTAAAGTTTTTGCATGGTTTTCTTATTACTGGCATCAATTGATAGATGAATTTCTGATTTTGAGTTCAGGCCATATTGTTTGTTTGTTTGTGTTTTTTTTTAACGTGGGAGGGGTAGAGGGAGAGGGAGAAAGAGAATCTTAAGCAGGCTCCACACCTAGCATGGAGCTCTGTCTCACAACCCTGAGATTATGACCTGAGCCAAAATCAAGACTCGGACGCTTAACTGACTGAGCCACCCAGGTGCCCCTAAGTCCATACTGTTAATAACTAATTTTTTTTCTGTTTTTACTGGAAAACAGTTTCTAAATAATTGTTTTCTAACTTTTCTCCTCCCTTTTATCTCTTCTTAGTCATAGAAAGAAATAGTTTTATCAGTTTCACCCACCTTGTGAAGAAAATGTCATCTATCATCAAGTCCAGGATAAGGGACAACTAATTAGTACAGAATTCATGTATTAGTTTCTTTCTCGGCTCAGTGCTTTAGCATATATAAGCTGTAGGCTGTGATCTTGTAGGATCCCAAACTCAACTTTTTTTTTGGGGGGATATGTTCCATTAGTGACCAGAAATTTAGCATTGATTGCCATGGTATCTTTTGCTTCATCTGTATGTGAAAGGAATGGAAAAATAGCTTGGATCATAAAGTTGGCCAGTTAGCTCTTGGGCTTGCTAAGGTTGTGTGTTGGTTCCTAGAGAACACTGAATAATCAGTTTCTTGCTTTCATGTCCCACTGCTAAGGTACTATGCCATTAAAGTCACAGCGTTCATGGAAAACAATGTGTTAGAAATTACTAAGAAGAATATCTGAAATGTGCATAGGTTGGGGATGTACTTGTGAGAAAAAAATGGGTCAGTACATTGATTCTCGGTGAGGGTAGGGGCCACAATCTTCAAGGGACCATAACAAGATCTCTGGTAAAATTTTTTCTGAATATACATGACCTGTGTCCTAAGGTTCTGCTATAGCTATCACTCCCTGGATTCTATATATATTTTTTAACCTGTTTGAAATCATTATGTATACCATTACCTATAACTGCTTTTGGGTTTATCATAAATATTGTCAGATATAAGATGACTTGAGAACGGTAGTGCTGGTGAATATACTCTGGGACTGAGAGACCATCGTAATTGATTGGCCAGCTGTTTTATAGCAGCTCTTATATAGGATATAGGATTAGATAAAAGCCCTCATACATGATAAGCTTTTAGAATTTAAATTAAAAAAGAAAAGAAATGGACATTTATGGGACAATATTGTAAGGACAACTGATATTTTCGATGTTAGGAAAAGGTCATCCTTGGCTGTGTTTAGAAGTGATTAAGTGGTTCAATATGATCTTTCTGGTATGAGTGAATTCAAGGAATGTAATACAGCCGGCTCCTCTGAATATCAGTGTTATTTCAAGTAGCAGGGTGTCTAGGTAGAGGTAAAGAGGGTAGAGCGGAGAAATGATTTCAAGAAATAACAAGGTGGTTTCAATTTGAGGGACATCAGATGAATCATGTAGTGAGAATGTTGGTGGTTATGGGATAACAGTACAGAGCAAATGAGCTGTTGTATGGTCAGTAGGGCTGGGAAAATGTCAAGGAAGGAAAGGAAGTTCAGGGCAGGGAACAGATTAAGAGCTTCTTTACAGATGCAAGTTTGAAGTTCTCCAACTCTAACTTAGCACTCATCGTGGGAAGAATTAAGAAGTAATTTTTGAGAACCAACCGTGAAGAAATTTACCACCTGACAGTGGTGTTTTGCTGTGAAGCTGATTTAAAAGGATAAACTGGTATCTCAGTGAAGTGAGAGACCAGGAAGGTAGCAATGACATGAAGAGAGCCAACCCTTATGTATTTATTGAATACCGTCCTGGGAGCCAGGGAGTATCGTGCTTTGTATTATGAAGAGACTGTAGTCTGATGGGGACAAGAGCAACTTGAAAGGTGAGTCCAAATAGAGGGCAGCACGTGTTGGTGTCAGATGAGTAGTAGTGCTGTTCAAAGTGGGAGGCTCAGATCTCAGGCCCCAGTCTAGACCTACCTTATTAGTTTTTGTGGTTGTCTTATAAATTACCACAGACTTATTGGCTGAAAGCAGCACACATGTTTATGATCTCACAGCTTCTGTGGGTCGGGCGTTTGGGCTGCTTGGCTGGTTCGGGTTCATCATGGTCTCTCACCAGCCTGCAGGCCAGGGCTTCAGCGTTCCTGTGAGGTTTGACTGGAGAGAATTTGCTTCCAGGCTTCTTCGATTATTGTCCAAATTCATTTCCTTGCTGCTCCAGGATTCCTGATAGCTTGCTGCTTCAAAGCCAGCTAACGGTGGAGACTAACAGGGATGGTAGTGGGGAGAGAGCGAGAGTTTACTAGCAAGACAGAGTCTTATATAACATCATGTGACATCCCATCATCTTCGCTATATTAGCAAGTCACAAGTTCCTCTCCAGGCCCAGGGGGAGGGAATTACACGAAAGTGTGGCTGTCAGGAAGTGGGGATCGTGAGGGCCATCATAAAGTCTGTCTGTGGCACTTACTAAATCAGTATCTATATTTTAACTATATTCCCCACATGATTGCATGGTAAGAAGCAGTGTTATAGATGGTAGATGCCAAAAGAATTTCATGGAGGGAGAAGAAAGTTCTTTGGGCTCGGCTTAGGCAGGTAAACTGTTTTATGACTTGGAAATGATCTGTGTAAAGATTTATTCACATCAGAGAATTTGTTGTATCTCGTATTGCCCCCCTTAACAACCCTGTCCCCCCACCTCCAATTAAGCGTCGTGTTTTCCACTTTTGTGATGTTGTCCGACACTTCTTTCAGAGTTTGTGAATTCCCAACTTTGACTTTTTGAAAGAGCGTTGTTCTTTTCCCTTTCACTGTTAGATTTGGATGGTGGGAGTTGGTGGGAAGTACTGGATGTGGATTTTTTTTTTTTTTAAGATTTTATTTATTTATTTGACAGAGACAGCGAGAGAGGGAACACAGCAAGGGGAGTGTGAGAGGGAGAAGCAGGCTTCCCGCCGAGTAAGTAGCCTGATGCAGGGGTTGATCCCAGGACCCCGGGATCATGACCTGAGCCGAAGGCAGATGCTTAATGGCTGAGCCACTCAGGCGCCCCTGGATGTGGATTTTTATCCCTGTATTAGTAACTGAGAAACCTTGGGAAGGTTCTTGAACTATCCACAGTCCCTGTTTTCTTGTGAGTTCTAGCATTCCTCTCTTGCAGGGCTATGGTGTGAATTAAAGAGTGTGATGGTTGTTAGCAAACTGTAGAGCCTTCTATAATGTTGCAAGGAAGACTGTGTCTGATGTACAGTGCTACCCTCTTCCCACAGAAATGGGTACCTCAAAGTCCTGATTGTGCCTTGATCCTGCCTATCTGGCCACAGTCTGTCAGAGCAGGGATGGATGCCTGAACCAAACAGGGCCACACAGGTTCCCCATCTTGGAATTTGAATTTGGGACTGGAAGATGACAGTTCACAGGGCACCTGGGTGGCTCAGTGGGTTGAGTGTCCGACTCTTGATTTTGGCTCAGTGGAGCTCAGTGCTTAGTGAGGAGTCTGCTTGAGATCCTCCCTCCCTCTGTCCACCCCCTCCACCCCTGCTTATGTGTGTACACACGCCCGTGCTTTCTCTCAAATTAAGAAATAAATAAAATCTTAAAAAAAGAAAAGACAATTATGGCCTTGCTGATCTAATGTGAGGAGACTAGAAGCCAAGGAAGCTTTAGCAAAGCTATCTTCTGTTATGTGGAGTAATAGGGAAAGCTTGTCACAGAAGGTATAGGGGAAATTAGACCTGCAGAAAGAATCAGAATGATGGAGAGAGAGAACTCACTATGAGGGATCTTGTCTACTTCCATTTCCCTATTGCTTTTCTTAGTTCTGGCTACATTTTTGTCTTTGAGTTGTGTAATAGACCTCTAAATTCATAAGTTAAACTCCCTTTTTAATTTAAGCTATTTTGAGTTTTCTGTTACTTTCAACTAGAGAGCTGAAGTGAAGGCCGATGGATATGGTACTTAAAATTTCTTTTAATCCCCGAACTACTTATTCCTTTTTTTCCCCTACATAATTTGTTTTTAAAGGGCAATTATATTCTTTATTGAGTTTTTTTTTTTTCAGGATGTTTTAGAAATGTGAAATCAAGAAATATCCTTGCCCTCAAGCAACTTTTAATTTACTGAGATGGACATGTAAATGGCCACCTATAATATTAGGCAGAAGGAAGAAAAATAAGTACTATGTGTAACTCCTGTAGGAGATCTTTTGCGTGTGTGTGTGTGTGTGTGTGTGTGTGTGTGTGTGTGTGTGTGTGTAGGGTCGGCAGTGGGGAGGGGAAAGACAGAGAAGCGACTCCCGGGTGAGCGGGGAGCCCAATACAGGACTCAGTCCCAGGACCGTGGGATCCTGACCTGAGCCAAAGGCAGACAGTTAACCGACTGAGCCACCCAGGTGCCCAAGGCAATCTTTATCTTTTACCCGATAGCATTACTTAAAGGCATTTAAAAATTTGTCCTCCACCCCCAAGCCCTTTTTGTCCCTCACTTGGTGCTAAGGTCCTGATTGATGCTTTCTAACCTATCATTTTTGCCTGTGGCCTCTGAGCACTGCAAGTAGGCCAGGCCAAACGGCCACATAAACCTTTCTTCATCAAAGTAGGCCGAGGGAATTACGGTGATGTAGGCAAACTGGAAACAAGATAAAACAGAAGCTCTGATCTGAAATTATTTTTAAAAACTTGCTCAGGGAAGCTATTTGCTCTCCTGAGACAACCAGGTCACCATTATCTGAGGGTGATGTGAACACTTCTGTGTTTAAGGTTGCTCTTAGAGTTCTGTGTTTCCTATAAGCTAGTATTGCATGTAAAAAGGGTACTTCTATAGCTTGCATTGTACACTAAAAAGGACAGTTAATATAAGAGTTCTGTGTTCCCTATAGCTCATGTTATGTAATGAAAGGGAGCTTATGTAGCTTGCACTGCATAGTAAAAAGAGCACCTAATATGAGAGTTCTGTGTTTTCTGTAGCTTGCCTTACATAATGGGTGCTGACATGAGTTGGAAGCCAGTGAAATTGT
Organism: Ursus americanus; assembly: GCF_024610735.1. Lineage (NCBI taxonomy): Eukaryota > Metazoa > Chordata > Mammalia > Carnivora > Ursidae > Ursus > Ursus americanus. The sequence goes on along the minus strand of NC_142129.1, from coordinate 19,296,277 downwards.
AGTCAGACTGGATAGGACTGATTTTAGAACCGCATTTTCTTAACGTGGAGGTTATATAGGTTATATGTTTTACTGGCTCATGCAGCTTTTCAAAACGACCCAGTTCAGAATGACATTCAACTTAGAGTTGATTAAAATGGGCATTGGTGAAAAATCCCTTGGGGATTTATGGAGCAATTAAAAAAAAATAGGAATCTCATTCTTTTTAATAATAGAAAAAAATCTATAGTTACAATTTTAGGGAAGTATGTGAAGCTTTATCTTACTAAAGAAATTGTGGGAAATGCTTTTTTTTTTTTTAAGAAGAAAGGAACTAATTAGTCTTATTTTGAAAATATCATTAGGGTAATAGAATTAATGGAGTAACCCAAGGATGAGCTAAATAATTTTCTTTGAAGTGAGAATCCTTCTAGAGATTAATTTTAGAATTGTTCTGGAGACTTCATAATACAGAAGAGTGAAACCACAGGTAAAATTAATACTGGCTTTAGATATTTTATCCCACCTTTTCTTCTTGCCTTCTTTAAGGCCACGTTTTCCCATAGCGCTTTTTATCTTACCTTCATATCATTTTGCTCATTTGGGAACTGCGTGTGTGTGTGCTTGCGTGTGTGTGTGTGTGTGTGTGTGCATGTTACACATTGGTCAGGTTCTTGCCTGTTACGTTTCATTTTATTTTTTATTTTTTAAAAGATTTTATTTATTAGAGAGAGAGAGATAGCATGAGCAGAGGGGAGAGGTAGAGGCAGAAGGAGAAGCAAACTCCTTGCTGAGCAGGGAGCCCAATGCGGACCTCGATCCCAGCACGCTGGGATCTTGTCCTGAGCTGAAGGCAGACACTTACCCAACTGAGCCACCCAGGCGTCCCCCCACCCCCGTTACGTTTTAAACTAAAAAAAATGAGAACCTTGTAATGACCTCATTGTCCATATATACCCTGTACCTGGCACTGTTCTTGGACATAGTATGTCCAATAGTGGACACTCACTAATTATTGAATAAACAATGTTGTTATTGTGCGTATTTGTTATTTATTCACATAACCCTATACTCTACATGTATCACCCATACAAAGGCATGCGAGAAATATTTATACGTAAAATCAGTTTTAGTCTCTTAGGATATTGTATATTTGACGTGAGATTTAGCAGGACGAATATGGTTGGTAGATCTATAAAAAATGTGATCAGTTGGCTCATTTCTTATATTCTGTGAGAGAGAAGCTAACTTTAGAGTAAGAAAAGAATAAGTGGGAGGGATCAGTATGTGGGACACTCACCATCTTTAACCCATGACTTGGCAAATAACTACCAAAATTCTCTGCGTACAAGGCTCCCTCTACATTGTTCAGTGGGTAGACAAGGTTAGGGGAATTCTCACCGCCGCAAACTAAGTCAATGGTGGCAGCAACTGTGGTGGAGGAAACCATGCTGTTTTTCCAGGGCCAGAGCTCAGGAGAGGGGCAAGACATTGTCAGGGTGCTGTGTGGGGGAGGGGATGTGTTTCCTGGATTGCGGGTCTGGGTCTGCAGAGTGGGGCTCTGAGATAGTGAGCTGAGCAGCCATGAAAGCTGCAGGGGATGGGGGGAAGTTGGCGTGGCATTGCCCTTTCAGAGGAGCAGAGGGCTTAGAAAGTGGGTTTCGTGCTGATTGCCTCCATCCCAGCCATGAGATGTTTTCTCTGTCTGGCAGTGATGCCTTTGCTACAGGTTGTATCACTGGTCAATGTACTTGCCTGGGTAGAAGAGTTGTTGCTGAATTCAACCATGGCTAATTCTTTGTTCACCCTAAAGTTGGTGATGTCACGCCCACCCTAAGTTGGTGACGTCATGCCCCATTGGGGGTTATGTCTGCAATCGCCACAGAAGCAGATCTGTGTGTTATGCCTGCAGATGACTCTGAGTCTGTCAAGTAAAGAGCAAGACAAATATTTTCTTATAAATATAAAAGGAAGAGTTAAACACTTATTGTTGAGAAACCAAGCTGATAAACATATTATATTGTCTGAGGCACCAGAAATAAGCAAATTAATTACATTACAAATTAATTACAAATAACTGTTGCTCATGAAGTGTGGGATAATAATAGTATCTGTTGGATGTTTATGGTAAGTTTATTTACATGACTCAATTTTCTGCTAATTTTCCTGTGGAAAATGATAAATACTTGGTTCCTTTGCCTTTGTTTCGGAAATACATTATTTGAAGTTGTGAAAACTGTTGCTTTGTCTTGCTATCCTTGCCTTGCCAAGGGCAGCTGTAAAGATAGTATTTGTGTATATACATGGTGAAGAAAGAATTGTTAATTGTGTGTGGGGCTTTTTTGCTTTAAACAAATGCCATCATCAGCATCATTATGTCGTACAGAAGTTCTTATTATGGAATATTCTCACTCATATAGTTCAGTCCAGATTGACTCTCTCTTGATTGTTTCATGAACATCTTTTGATGTCAGCTTCCTGGTGAACTTCAGACGTTTCCTCTCTTATGGCAACACAGGGAATTGAACAGTGTATATCGACAGTGTGATCCACCGTGTGGGTCTCTGCCTTTTGTGCTAATGAGTGATTGGGTTCCTTTTGAAAAGATGACTCTAAAGTCTACTTGATGCCCACACATTCTAAAGAAACGTCTGCATCCTGCTGTCACTTTCCATCCTCCTGAATGTGTATGCTCCTTGAGGTACATCAGGGGTAATTAGATGAGTTCTTTTATTCTTTCAAGTTTATCAATTCTTGTGGGTCATTCACTTGGATTGTATATCAGATGTCTCATGAGCTAGGCAACATTTTGGGTGGGATAAGGAGTAATTGTTTTTCTGTCCAACTTTCCAGGCCATGCTAATCCACTGAATGCTCCCCTCAGTAGGGTGATGTACACCTCCACTAGGTTACTGTTTTTTTTGTTCTCTATATGCTAAACTTTAGGCATTTTTCTCACCTCTGTGCATTTTCATCAACAACCCTGACATTTTGATGGAATTTAGAAACAATTATCTTTTTTTTTTTTAGATTTCATTTATTTATTTATTTATTTATTTAACAGAGAGACAGCCAGCGAGAGAGGGAACACAAGCAGGAGGAGTGGGAGAGGAAGAAGCAGGCTCCCAGCGGAGGAGCCTGATGTGGGGCTCGATCCCAGAACTCTGGGATCATGCCCTGAGCCGAAGGCAGACGCTCAACGACTGAGCCACCCAGGCGCCCCTAGAAACGATTATCTTATGGCATGCCAAACTCTGTGATTAATCATCTGTTCACAAAACAGGAAGAAGAATCAAAATAGACTTTTGCTTTAATTTTTGGTAGAGGAGGAATTTTAACATCAACTCCAAAAGGAAAACCGAGCATTTTGTATCTTGGATTAGTTTGTATCTGTTACTCTCCATCCTAATTTTGCCATCTAGTGGTTACATGTGCATTGGGGTGCTGGAGAACATGGGGGTGGCATAGGAAGGTTGAACTACTGAACTCTGTAAATCAACATCTTGCCTTTGGGGGCTCTCCATCCTTTCCATGGATTGCCATGGTAAAGATTAAAATTCAGAAGGCTGTGTCCAGAAATTTTCTTACTTTGTTTCTGGAGGGTGGGAGTGAGGGCAGTACACACACACACACACACACACACACACACACACCAATGGGGGTCCACTGTTCTGCTGTTCCTCCTTTCAGATTGAATTCCCACATAGGGCAATTATACTACTTTTTAATAATCCTGATTAAAAGGAGGAGAAAAATCAATTGGTAGATTTTGAGGATAAAATCAATTTTTTTTTATTACAGAAAAGGATGAGACACATAACTGCCTTGTGTTTGCAAATTATTTGCTTTCAGTCTGTGATGCTTTCAAGAGTTTGAGAAATAGGGTATTTAGCTTCTCAACTTATGACTGATAGGATCATGGTAAAAGTGCTCCAGCCTAATGGAAGCTTAAAATTCAGCTCTCAGAATTGCTGGATCACACTTGACAGTGATTTGTATATCTACGGATTATTAAACCTCAGCATGGAGAATGTCCTGATTTAAAATTTTCCAGTTTTATTCACTTGGTCTGATGTGAGGAGCAGCTATCCTGTCTGTAGTCTTGTGTAGTAGAATGTAAATTTCTCTACCATGTGTAAGTTTCTGGTCAGGCCCAACCAGACTGAGCTCTAAGGAGTTCTTCCCTTCTTGGGCTTCTTAGAGGATTACTAACATTTCTTTGACCGTTGATGTTGTTTTTCATGGACACCTAAATGCCATTTGTCATTCCAGCGGCCATAAGCATGTGCCATGACCTGGAGCACATGCCATAGAATGATCAGGAAGAAGCAACAATCTCAGAACAGATGGCCATCACTCCATGCTAATATTTTATTATATTTATTATGCAGGCCCTCACGTAGTTCCTGTTAAAAATCCCTGGAGCTTCTATATGTTTGGCTAAATATGCACAAACTTAATGTTCAGAAGTTGCTGCTGTAGAATTTACAGGTCAGGAAGCAGATCCAGTTGTTGTGGCTTGTGACTTGTCTAACAATTTCCAGGTTTCTTCAGCTACATTCTACATTGGTGCGTTTTCTTATTACTCCACTTGTTTTATTCCACCAGCATTAAATGGTGCTTATTGTGTATATTTAGTTTTGAATTGGGTTATATCAGGATTTAAAGTTAATTTTGGTAAAATTGCTTTCAGTGAGTATCCTCACTTTTTCTGCACTTTTGTGTTTAATCTCTTGCTCTTTTGCACTAATCAAAAGAGACCTTATGAATGTATATATCTAAGAATACTAATTTGTTATGAGTCAAAAGCTGATTAAAGGGGGATGGTAGAAATATTGATGCCTTAGAAAGGCTGGAGAGGCAGGGAAGGTATTAACCAAGAGAGATATGATTTGAGAATAGGGATTGAGGTAATTAATAATATGGGTTAGAAGAACAATGAGGAAGGAGAAATAGGGAGTATATTGATTTAGGTGCAAGTGTACTGGAACAATGAAGACTTATAATAGAATATTAGAGAACTGATAGAAACATGGCTTTTCATATCCTTTAATTGACTTGAACAGTGTTTGCCTTGGACCTAAAATAATGAGCCAAGTGTAAAATTTACTTTGAAATCTTAATCTGAATATTGTAAATATTTCACTAGCAAATCATCTATTTTGTATTTCAGTATGCCACTTCAATTTTATTACATATTGAGATCAGTATTTTTCCGTAATTGTTTTAATTTTCAAGATTAAGAAAATTGAGATAGAATCCACGTCTTATAGAATTCATCATTTTGAAGTGTACAATTCAATAGTTTTTAGTGTATTCACAAGATTGTGCATCCCTCATCACTACCTAGTCCCAGACCATGTTCATCACCCCAAAAAGGATCCTGGTCCTTGGCAGTTCCATTAGCAGTTCCCTCCCATTCCTCCTTCTCAGCCTTTTGGCCACCATCGGTCTCCTTTCTCTCTGTGGATTTACCTATGTTGAACATTTCATGTAAATGGAATGGTATAATATATATTCTTTGTAACTAACTTCTTTCACTTAGCATCATGTTTTTAAGGTTCATCCATTTTATTGCATGTATCAGTACACCATTCCTTTTTATTTCCCAATAATATTCCTTTGTGTGGACATTTGATTTATCCATTTGTAAGTTGATTTACATCTGGATTGTTTCCAGTTTTGGCTATTATGAATAATGTTGCTGTGAACATTCATGTACAAGTTTTTACATAAAGATGTATGTAGAATTTGAGTATACCTAGGAATGGACTTTTGACTCTGTTTAACTTTTTCAGGAAATGCCAGACTGCCAGATTGGCTGGACCATGCTCTATTCCCACCATATTGGGCATATTGTTTGAACTGTAACTAATGTACTGTTAAAAATAAGTTTACCATTTGTTTCCTGCATTTGGGAACATCATGTATACTAGAATGAGTTATGCCCTGAAGCTATGAATGGTCATAGAATTTTAGAGCTGGAGGGTTTCTGATGGATCCATCTGCCCACTGGAATGGAAGATCCCTGAGATCAGGTACCTTGTCTGTTTTGGTCACTACTGTGTCCACTCCACATAGGTCAGTGCTGTAGAATAGTAGGTGCTCAGTTAATGTTCCTGAATGAAGCAATGAGTATAATCCAACTCTTCTGTTTTGTTTTTTTTTTAAAGATTTTATTTATTTATTCAACAGAGATAGAGACAGCCAGCGAGAGAGGGAACACAAGCAGGGGGAATGGGAGAGGAAGAAGCAGGCTCATAGCGGAAGAGCCTGATGTGGGGCTCGATCCCAGAATGCCGGGATCACGCCCTGAGCCGAAGGCAGACGCTTAACCGCTGTACCACCCAGGCGCCCCCCAACTCTTCTGTTTTTTAATGAGAAAAATTATGCCCACAGAGATCAGGTGACTCTCTAAAGGTCACACAGAGACTTATTGGCAGAGCAACAGCTAGAATCCTGGTCCTGATTTCCCTGCCCAGCTCTTAGCATCACAGTCATCTTGAATTCACTCCTCTCTCTCAGTTTGGTGGTCCATTGCTGACCTCGCTGACCTCGTATAGCATTTTCTGACAGTTTATAGCTTTACTTTGGGCTTTATTGACATTTAATGAGTGTTTTTGTTCTTGTGAAGTCATTTACATGTTTACTGCTGAGGCCAGTGTTCATAAAAGGAGAAAAACATTTAAATAACTGCATTTTACCTAGGGAAGATAAATTACAGTTGCCCATCAATAAATAGATAACTTTCATAGCTGCCAAGATTATTAGATTGTAGAAGACAATAAATTTGTACCCTCCCTTGTGAGTCACTTGCCTTAAAAAATTCACAACTAATTATCTAAAAGTGAGACAAGTTAATGGAGGCTTGCTATCTATTTACTAGTATTCTTTTCTTTCCTAATCACCCTTGTGGATGGAGGAATCCATTTTATCAGTCTTTCCTCTCTACCCTGCTCTTTGGAGTAATATATGTATAAATTAAATGTAGCATAGCGTAAGTAAGCATAGATTACCGTGTATCTGAGGCAGTGTTCTTGAGCCCCATTTGCATGTTAAGTGGAGTTGTGTGCCATGAAGGATAGGTTTATAGACTGGACCCTTAATGAAGTTGAGAATTACTGTGCAAAAGCTATAGACTGTGGGTAGAAATCTAGAGCCTTTGAATACGAAGAGTATATATTTCACTTCCTTTTGACAAAGTCTTTATTTTATAAGGCTTTATGGGAAACAGTTCAATTACTTCAGTTAAAACTCATTCCAGGAAGCAGAATATGAAGACATTACTTGAAAGTATTGAGATTTTCTTCTTTTTGTAACTTGTCACCAACTGATTGATACATGGTATTAGAGTAAGAGGTTTAACAGATTCCCGAACTCTGGTTATATGTGTTGATATCTATGGGACATCTCCTAGGGGGCATCATAGGCTGTTAAGATAATAGTTGTGTTTCTGGTTTACTCCATTCATGTAGTGTTAGGCATTGAGATTGGGAAAATATGAAAGAATCTGCCTATTGGCTAAAGTAAGAAATAAAGGCATTTTTAGGGATTAGCATGGGGTGGTAGAAGGGGGAAAATAGGCTTTTATTTAGAAGATTTATGTTCGGAGTCTGGCTCTGTGACTAACTTGAGTAATCTTGTTTCTATTTTATTTTATTTTATTTTATTTTATTTTATTTTATTTTATTTTATTTTATTTTATTTTATCTAAAGATTTATTTATTCGAGAGACAGGGAGAGTGAGAGCAAGAGAGAAGGAGAGTGTGTGAGTGGGGGGAGGGGCATAGGGAGAGGGAGAAGCAGACTCCCCCGCTTAGCAAGGAGCCTGACCCTGGGCTCCGGACTGGATCCCAGGACGACAGGATCATGACCTGAGCTGAAGGCAGACGCATAACTAACTAAACCACCCAGGTGCCCTGAGTCATCTTGTTTAAATAACAGAACTTCACCAAGGCTGTCACTTGACTCATTTATAAAACATGGATAAGAGTAATTCCTCACATTGTGGCTTTTGTGAGATACTATGTGGGTCACGAAGTAGGCATTCAGTAGTTGTCGGTGGAATCTGAACCTGGGGTTCATTGGCCTGTCCCAGTCACGTTTTGTTATATGTCTGTGCATGCATACATAGATACATACGTTCAACACATACACACACACACCAGTACCAGTCTGTCTCCATCCCACATCTTGTTCCCAGTAGGATTTAACTGGTTATGTGGTTCACAAGTTAACTCTTAAATGTATGTGTACAATCAGAGGCTTTTAAAATTATCTTATAATGTTATTTACTGTAAAGATTTGATAATAATTGCTATAAATCTGTTAAGGGCTTTCCACTCTTTTCTGGTTTCTGCCAGTGCCACCACTATTGCTTACATTATCCAAGTTGGAAACCTTGGCAGGATCTTTTCTGCCTTCTCTGTTCTTTGTAATTTTGCTGCCTAGAAGGCTATGTAAAGCTAATATTGTATAAAACAGTGTTGATGCTGATGTAAGGTAGACAATTTATTAGTCAACAGATTAGCGAGGTGCTAATAAAATTCCTAATCATGTCCATTTATACTCAGAAATACAATATAGTTCAATTCTAAAGGTTTTTCCCCCCTCTGTTCTTATTTTCTAGTGGTCCTCTAAATGAAAAGCTTATAAAACTAGGTCTCTTTCATCAAAATGATGGAGTGAAGAGACCTTTGTATTCCATTAACAGCAGGATACCAGGTGTGGGTAAACAACAATAAAAACTCTAGCAGCCTGTGTCTGAGGACGTGGTAGACTGTTCAGCAAAGAGTCATTCTCTAACTCCACCACCCCACCCCTGTCTCTGTGAGAGTATACTTCCTCCTTCCGTTGACACTGGCCTCAGACGTGTCACTACCATGACCAGTGGCATTAGCAGATAATGCCACTAGCAAAGGCTTGAAATGCACTTGTGTGTTTGGATTTGGTCTTTTGCCAAATCCCAAATAACTGGCACAATCAAGAAAGAAATGTTTATTGTTGTACGTTGTTGAGTTTTTAATGTGGTTTGTTACTCAGTATTGTGGCATTAGCTAACAGATACAAAGGGATGCTGTTTCCTTATAAAGATTTCCTTTCTGTACTGATTTGGGAGCCTTAACTTTTCCTATAGAATCAAAAACCTTATCATTTGATTGTACCTATTTTAATGACAATTTCGTGGCTCTGGTCACTGACAAAATTGTTCAGCATTGAAAGCCCGGTTAAAAGGAATGCTAACAATTCAGAGCTGGAAGAAGGGTGCTTGGTTGACCCTGGCTATCTCTGCAAACCTGTTCTGTACTTGGAAGTTGTTTCTAGAAAATAATGGCCAGTGGCTCCTTTCTTTGGTAAAGTCATTTCATTTACTTAGTGGTGAAAAGGGCAGTGAGTACACAAAGATAGTCTCTTTAATTATGGAAAGAGCCTATTAAAATTCCATTTTGTCTTTAGAAGTAAACATATAAAGGAATGTGGAGGAAGCCAAACACCTCTTTAAAATAATGATTGTCTTGGGCTAATTCCTTCACTGTGCCTCCAGCATCATTAGATGCCAGTCCTTCTGTGCAGGTTCATTTGCAAACAAAACTGATTAGAGAGGGGAGGCTGTGTGCTGGAGACTTCCCTAAAGCAGAGGTTTCAGACACCTGCCCAGTGTTTAAACTGGTTACCGTCGGCAATACTTTTATTTATTTCCCCTCTACCTGGGAAAAAAATGGTGGTGGTGGTGGTGGGGAGGATTGTTTATTTCAAAGGGTATTGGAACCCATCGTTCAAAAGAGAACACTGAAAAAAGAGAAAAAAGGATATTGTGTGAAAGCTCAGGAGGTTTTCAGAATTTCTCTTTCTTGCCATTATAAACATGATCTTTCCCTTTGCTCTGAGCTCCCCCCTCTGGCATTCATGGTATATTTCTCTTTCTATTATTAACAAACTTCAAAGCTCCCCCACCATGTCATTTTGCTGTCCCTCCAAACTGCAAAGCGATGGTAGGGGTTGCTTTTATTTCCTAGAGTTTGGGGGGTTGCAGATTAAGGAATGCAGAGGAACTGCCTGCAACATCTATTAACTTTTAATTCAGTACAGAAAAAAATCGGAAACCCAGTGCACCATTGATGCTTCAAAGATACTTTGAGTTTGTTTAACCATTTTTTAAGGCTTGTGTGCCAGGACTGAAATGAGTTGCATTTCACAGACCTCGGGATTGTGCTGTCATAATAGCCAAATCCATATGGCTCTTTGTTTTTGTAATTAAAGCTTTATCCTTACTGCTTTTTTTCTTAAATGGCAGTCTTAGTTCTGATGGAGACTGATTGCTTTATTGTAAGTAAACTCTTAACTATTGTATCATATTTTCTCTAAAAAGATTGGTAATGTCTAATTTCTTTCACACTGTCTAGAAATCTGATTTTCAATGCAGCTTAATATTTCAGAAAGCAAAATCTCATTCCTTTAAGTACCAAAGGTTGTATTCTAACAGTTTTAAGTGGAAAAGTTTATAAAATATATTTCTCAAATTAGGTCTGTAGGAATGGAAAAAGTTTTCCTTCGCCTTCTTAAGGTGGTCCCTGGCTGGGTTTGAAAATGAACAAAGACGACTAACAGGAGAAAGGCATACAAATGTATTTCATGTAAGTTTTATGTGACGTGGGGCCCCTCATAAAGAAAGGCTCAAAGACACTGCGAAACCTACTTGCTTTGTTATGTTAAGTTGAACAAAGGCAACCGTGGACAAGTGACTGAGCTATGTGAGGAGGCTAAATTAGGAAGATGAGCATTATTTTAACAAGACCTATTTGTGTATAGTTCTTTGACTCCCAGCTTCTTGTCCTTGATGGTAAGAATGTTACTTTCCTTCTGGTCTAGAAAGGACATCTTTTATGGAGGAATTTCATCTCCTGCTCTTAAGAAGAAGAAGGAAGGTCAGACTGTTTTTCTGGTATTTGCTGTTTTTTCAAGTGGCTTTAACTCATAGTATGCCAGAATGGCATATTTGGGGGTTATGTGCTCTGAGCTCTTTTCACGTCTTTTTGCCACAAAATCCTGAGGACATTGAGACTTATCTTGATGATTTGAAGGGCTGTCATTTTGAACCCGGTGAACTGATGCTTCATTTGAACTCTGCACACTACCCTTTATTGAGTGTGTTGTTATGTGTCACCTCCACAGGCCCATACAGGGTTGCCCGCACTTCGAACTGGCCCCAGACTTCTATTTCTTTCTGTCTCACTTGTCTGCTTTTCAGGCCATTTGTCTTTTTCCCCTGGCCGTGTGGTGGTAGGTTATCCTATCTAGACGCTTATTATGTCTGCCTCAGACAAGCTCCTCATGCCTTCTAAGCTGCCCAACTACTGTGGCATAAGCTTGGAAGGCAGGAACCAAGGTCGCTAGAATTGCATGTAGAATATGTAATCAAGAGAACATCACTGGCATCAAGTGCTTGAGCTCTTAACTATGGATTTTGTAACCTAAGTAAATTTTGCCTGTTGAGATGTCTTTTTCTTTCCTGTTCTTTAAATTCTGAGCGGTCTAGGTTACCAGACAAATTAGGTAATATTGTGCTAACGATAGCTGTCAAATGACACTCAAAACGCATTTATTATAGGATGCTCTCTCCTAGTCACATGTTTCTCTATTTCTGTCACTTGAGTTTTAGATGTTCCATGGACATCTATTTTTGGAAAAAATGCTTCATTATTTGGAAATTTGTTAATTTCCGGAAGTACCTGGATGAGTTAAAATTTTCTGCCATTGCTTCTTGTTCTACCTGGATTGCGTTCAATGAATAAGTGAATAACTACACTGCTTCTTTTGACACTAAAGTGCCTGAGTTTTTTTCTTTCCTTTGAGTCAAGTCCTTGGTTAGATTTTTTTTTTTTGGTCAATTAGCACTTATTTTTTTTTTTTTTAAATATTAGATCCTCCGACCTTATTTGTCTATGGCTAAAAGTTTGGGCCCTTTTACCAGCCTCTCCTTATTTCCTTAATCCCCTCTAGCCCTTTGCAACCACTTTTTTACTCTCCTTTTTATGAGTTTGACTTTTTTCTTTAAAGATTCCATGTATAAGATTCCATGTATTCCTTTCACATAATGCCCACAAAGTCTACCCATGTTGTTGCGAATGGCAGGATTTCCTTTTTCTCATGGCTGAATGATATTCCACTGTATGTGTGTATACACACACACACACACACACACACACACACACACTATATATATAGTGTGTGTATGTATATGTATGTAGGTACACACACCCCACATCTTTATCATCCATTCATTTGTTGATTGACACTTCAGTTGCAGCATTATTCACAACAGTGAACATATAGAAACAATCTCTTGATTTGTTCTTGTCAATCTTTTATTCCTAGAGGTAGAATAAGGGTGTTTGAATTTTTTTAAGCAGCACTTTTTTTGCATCTGTTTTGTTCCACTTTGTTTAAGGAGATAGAATTTATTCTTGCCAGTTATTTCAAGAGATCGGTGCTCTTACATCAGCTTGATTGTTTTTGAAAGATTTTTTTTTCTTGGCATCTAGACAAACTGGATATGACATGGGTCAGACCTAGAGTGGTCCGTCCGTCCTTGTACTCCCTCTCTACTCTCTCAGCTGGCACATCTGTGCTTGCCCATCCAGCGCCCCGGAGCTTGGCCCTCTGAGTGAGGTCTTGAATTTGACTCTATCCTTTGTAGGCCAGAGCTGTCAGTATTCATATAAATGATAGTACCTTTGGGTCTGTTTTCTCCTTTGCTCTTCTTTTGGCATAAAGACTCCTCAGTGATGAAACCCCCTTTCTCAGCAATCAGGGCTGATACACTTTTCCTATTCTTCTTCATCTCCTTTTTCCTGAGAGAAGGCGATGTGGTCAAAAACAAAAGCCTAACATCACTCGTATCTTAAGGGATTGTCTGCTAGCTTAGTCCTTAAGGCCGTAGAGGACCCGATCAGACAGTTAGGACTGACCTGTGAGGAAAGCATCCTCCCTAAGTGGCCTATACCTTTCCTGTATGTGAATTCAGTGGCTTTCAATTTGGCTTAATCAGTGTGTAGTTATTAATATGTATTGCATGGAATGCACTATACACGAAGAGATACCTAAAGATGCCCAAAGATGGAGTCTTCCCCCTTTTAACTTGTGGGGAATGTAGCATTTAGTCTTTTTGCTTCTGTTTGTTTGAGATCTTTTCCCATTAGCTTAGCGTCAACCTCCTGAAAGCTTATGCCTTTGTATAAATGTGCCGCTCTGCCCTGTTTATAAATTGAGGATAAATTAATTGAAAAGAGTATTTGGTGTTTGACGTTGCATGGGGGTTTGGGTTGGAATGTGTGTGTGAGACATTTCCATGATTCATTGAATTATAATGATCATAGTAAAGGTAGATTTTTGGATTTCTATTTACTTTTGGCTTCTCTTTAAGCTTAGTGTGTTCTCCAAATACCTTAGAGGATTTCCTTATAAAGTACTGAGAATATTTGCTCAAATTTATGGTATATATTGTACTTCTTTTGCTTTTATTTTATAGTTTCTCAAATTTACTCTATTTATATTTGTAGAGTGTTTAGGGCTTTATTCTGATCATGGTTTGTGATTTAATTGGCTACCAGATGTTCACATATTCTACCTTTTCCTATTATTCCGTACAGAAGAGAAAAAAAATGGGCTATAACCTCCTCTGTGATGCAATTTTCTGCTCAGAAGAAAGGGGAAATTTTGGTACCATTCACTTTCTAGTTCATTCTCTTTATACACATTCAGCTACCTGGTGATCCCTTGCTGGTTGCTCTAAACTTGGTGCTAATGTCACGCAGTGAAGAGGGATGTCTCTGGCCTCATGGAGCCCGCAGTCTGCATAGGAGAAAATGTCACTGGTTTTACCACTAACGTTTTCCATAATCTTTTTTTGTAACCATTTTAAGATTGATAGGATGTTTCGTTGTCTAATTTTTTCCCCCTTCAAATCTTCTGTTTCCCCATTTTTCTGTGATCTTTCCATAATGATTGTAAAAGACTCCTCAAGTATGTGAGTGAATTCCCTTAAGAGGCTTAGCTTCTCATCATCCAGGACTGCTGATTGGTCTGAGTTCAGTTTTGTCAAGTGTTCCCCATCTGCTTTTTGTCAGTCGCTATTTCTGCAAAGTCTTCATTCTCTCTAATTATACAAATATGTCTTCTTCATTTTTCTTGTCAAAGACATATTAAAAGGAATTAGTTCAGTTTCTGAGCTGGTTTAGTCTTCATTAATTCCATCCCCCACTCCATTTTTAGCAGCATTTTTCTTTTCCCCGTCTTCCCCTCCACTTGGTGATTTTAAAAGCTCATCTTCTCATGTCTGACATATTTGAGTAGCATGAATTAATTTGCTACCTCTGACTCTTTTATAAGTTTTAGCTGACTGTAACAAGATACTTTACACTTTCCTCCATATTTAATTCAGATCTGTCTTTGTCTGTAGATATTTGAAGAGTCATTTGTGAAACTACGTTAGGTGTTTCTTGTTCATTATCATTTTCCCCAAGAGGAATTTTAATCCTATGTGTGTTAATTATTTAATTATTCTAATGATGTCTCTTATGGTACTCCTGGCCTCTTGCACACTAATGGAATTAATCCTTCATCCCAGGGCTCCTCAGACCTGGTTCTTTAATGTTTGTACATTTATATTTAAATGGCTCTTACATTAGTTTATAACTAACTTTTCCATGTTTTTTTCCCCCATTGCCCATGTTCTGTCTCTTCTGTCTCTAATGCCCTATGTTCTTTAGATTTAAATTTTGATTTCTATGCAGTTGCTTTCTCTTTCCCTTGCCTCCAGTGCTGTATTTTCTCATACACTCGGGATCTCAAGTCTTGATGGCCAGAAGAGTCACCATGGAATGCTTGTAGATAGTCGAGATTCTTGGGTCCCAAGCCCAGACAGTCTAATACATTTGGCCTATGAAGAGCCTGGATGACTGCATTTTTAGGAGGCGTCCAAGAGGTTTTGATGAAGTGGTCCAGTGGCTATGCTCTGTGTGCTGTTGCTACCACCTGCTAACTGGGCTCTTTGCTGCCAGCCTTTACCTTAAATACAACAGCCAGATTTTCATCTCTGAATGTTCACTTGCAAATTCATTTATGAAATCCCTGCCATCTGCAAGGCACTGTGTTGGGCACTCAGAATTGTCATAATGAGCAAAAGTGACTTTGTCCCTGACCTTTTATGCTTATTGGTATATTGAATTACTTTCTTCATGTCTTCCTCATCTGAAAACTTTTTGATTTCCTATTATTTACATGTAACACTGGGTCAGTTCTTCAGTATTTTTGTTGACGAGCTTATAGAACATAAAACAGTAAATGTGTCAGGAGATTTGGATTCCAGGATTGTTTTTACTTCTGAGTGTGTGTGTGTGTGTGTGTGTGTGTGTGTCTGTCTGTCTGTATGACATTAATGATGCTACACAAAGCTGTCTTCTAACTACTGACATATGATTACCTGGGACCAAAAAAGATTTATCAATGGTCTGACACTTGTGAAAGAATCACAATTTATTTTTTTTTTTTTTTTTTTTTTTTTTTTTTTTTTTTTTTTTTTTAAAGATTTTATTTATTTATTCGACAGAGAGAGAGACAGCCAGCGAGAGAGGGAACACAAGCAGGGGGAGTGGGAGAGGAAGAAGCAGGCTCATAGCAGAAGAGCCTGATGTGGGGCTCGATCCCATAACGCCGGGATCACGCCCTGAGCCAAAGGCAGACGCTTAACCGCTGTGCCACCCAGGCGCCCCAAGAATCACAATTTATTAAGAGACATAAAGTCTATAACACAAAAGAAGCAAAGATGTAGTAGGAGACTCTTAGTCTCCTAGCTCAGGTAACCCTTCCTGTGTTTCCCCTGGATCTGCCTCACTAGTGAATTGTGGAGTGTGTAGAGATTTTGAACAATAAAATAATCAGGGTGACTATAACTCAGTGGGTAACTCTTCCATCTATCACTTAGTTCAGACAGCTCAAGGAAACCAAAAGCAGGTTAGCACAATGCTTCTCATGAGTTACAGCCTCTTTATTTATTTTTTCCTTTTAATTAAATGTGTTCATTTAAAAAAAAAGTTTACTGATTCCATTGAATAATCACTTGCTGGCTGCCGTGTCCTACACACTGCCCCCCCCCCCACGCTTCAACTATTCCCAAGCCAGGGTCTTAAATGGGTAACACCAACTACCTTTTAAACTTAAAAAAGAAAAGTAATTGTAGTTCCTGAAAACTACAAGGACTATCTTATTTCTCTTCATGCTTTTACTGAGTCTCACTGTTCCTGGGTGACATATTAAGGGACGCAGAAGAAAGTACTAGAATCAACTCGGTACTTTTGTGAAGGCGCTCACTTTGTTATTCTTCCTACCTTTATCTCTACTTCTGGCTGCCCATTCAATTCCCTCTTCCTTTCAGGCACCTTTGGCTTTAGGATTAACTTCTTATGCTACATTTGGTCCTCAATGTTGATGATTTGACTGGAGCTATTTTAGTACTGCTGGGAGATTTTGGTTGAAATCTTCTATTTCAAAAGTTGTAACTTTAATAGCTAGAGCGGTGAGTGCCAAACCAGTGTTATGGACTCCAAGTACTGGGGGAGTTAAAGGAAAGGAGAAATTACGGAATGGCTGGAAAATGCTTCAGGATGGAGGTGGTGTTACAGAGGGGAACCGGTGCCAGAAAAGGCAGAGTCAGGAGAGGACGAGGAGTGTGTCAGGGGAGGGACTACACTACGTGAGCTGGCACGGAGGCTATTCATCTAAGACATGCATGAGCGAGAACCCCGGCCAGCAGGTTGGGGCTGATCACCGAGGGCCTAGAAATACCAGCTAAAGATTGTCAGTTTTATATTTTATGGAGCAAGAGTTTCTAACATCTTAAAGAGGCATTTATCATTCCCTATAAAGCGCTAATCCATCCTCGGAGGGATCGGGCCTGTGAATGGCACAGTGGGGCTAATCCTAACACTGCTGAGCCTCTGTGTGTGTTTGGATACGTGTGTGCATGTGTGCGCACATGGTGTACTCACTAATGGATATTCCTGAGATGAGAGGCCCGCAGCAGAGCGCAGGAAGAGTGCAGCTCCGCTGGCTGAGTTCTTCTCTTGTGAGCCATCTTAGAAAGCTGGGGGAGAAATTCCGCCCACGTGGTCTTGCAGATCTGGAACTGACCATCAGCCTGCTGACGAGTCCGGCCATGAGCAGTGGGATCCATTGGCGATTTTTTGTTGTTTGTTTTTTTGTGTGTGTGTCTTGTATATATATATATTTTTTTAAACTGTGGAATCGATATGCAATTGCTGTCTTAGGAAGGATGTGTTGGGATGTAGTTTTCATGATGAACTGGAGGGGCTAAGACTCGAGGGCAATTAAAAAGATCCTTTTGTAAGGACAGTGAGAATAGAAAGGGACAGTTATTAGAAAGGATTTATAGGGAGAATTTATTCACTTAGTAAACATTTATTGAAATTTATTATACTGTGGAGATTTGAATTTGAAAAAGCTGGATCCTCTTCTTTGAAGAGCCCTCACTAGTGGGCGGTCAGTCACATAAATTGTGACAACTGGATGTGCTAAAATGCTGGCACAGTGCTGAAGTGCTCTGGAAATAGGAGGGATTCCTCAGTGTGGTGGGGATGGCGAAGGGACGCAGGGGAGCTTGAGAGTGGTGGGATTTGAACCTATTTATAAAGCTAAAGGAGAGAACTTAGTAGATAAGGAGGGGTTTATGATGGAAGGGTTAGTGAACGAAGTGAAACATGGAGGGGGTTGGAGTAAATACATTTTGATATAAGGAGAAGGCATTTGAGGGACATGAAGATTGGCTGACTATTGAGGAAAGGAATAAATCAAAGCTGACCAGGCTTTGTGTAACTAAAAGAAGGGTGGTACCGTTTCTAATAAAGAGAAGATGAATGGTTTCAAACCCATTGGCGTTTGAGATGATGGCAGTCCGGTAGGAAGCTTGTAGTGAAGGTTGATAAGGTTGACCAGGGAAAGATAAGGGCGAGCACCATTGATCAGGGAGGAGTATCATGATAACATAATCTATAAGAGGAAGTGCATGTCTGTGGGGATGGGGGATTTATGCAAGAGGTGGAGAGAGAAGTTATAGTTGTTGTGGAAGGAGGCATGGAGTTAGTTTGAAAGCCATTCATTTCCTTGTGGGGGTGGCGCCACAGCTCTTGTCCTCAGATAACCTCCCAGAGGTTATGCATTTGTCCAGGCTAGACGTGTAAGAAGTGCAAGTAGTGGTAGGTGCAGAAGGATGGGTTTGCAGGAAATTCTAACAGGAGAGGCCCAGCACAAGGGGGAAGATGAACATTAACCCACCTGCCTTTTGGTATAAACTCTCATGTGGAAAGCTGAATGTGGGCCCGGCTCCACTTTCTTGACCGCAGAGCAGCTGTGTAGGCTTGGGTGGAATCAGAAAGCCCTGTAGGTAAGGGCTTGTTCTGCGAAGTGCATCTTAGTTGCACCTGCGTCTTGTCACTTGATTCTGGTGGTAGAAACACCAATATCAAAACCTTCTCCATGACCCTTCCTGTGGTTATAGGTGCAGAATCTAGCAGATACCCTGGATGAGTGTTTGTCTCAGCTGCTGTGCAGACTCAGTTGCATGCCTGTTGGCTTGCCCCCCCGTGGGGGTGTTGGTGGGTGGTATGAGTGGCCTTCAGGAAAATTCCCCCATCTTCCTGGCTGCAATGAGGGACCGGAACCAAGCCTACTACTGTGGGCCCTGCGGCTTCATCCTTATCTCTCAAAGTTCTATGCCCAGAAAGGTCAGTTGGAAAATGGTCCCACAAAGTGGAAGGTGGTAGTTAAGTGAGGTGTTATCTTCTGTGCACAGAAAGCTTGACCTTTACAAGAAGTATTGGTAGCAAGAGAATAAAGGATGGTTGTGATGGAGTATTTCCTTTATTTTGACCGTTGTGCCAGGACCAGGGACAAATGACAGACCCCAGAAACTATGTGGTTCAGGGAATTGCGATAAATTCCTGTTCTCTTGTTCCCAGGAGACCTGAGTGTACTGGTATCCTGGTCAGAAAGGTATGCTGAGAACCAGGTGTGCATCAGAGTAGAGGGTAAGCTCACTCACCATCTGTGGTTGGCCAGTGGTTCAATCTGAGTGTTGTCTTCAGGAAAAGCCAAATTATAGAGTCAAGCTGGTGACCAAAAGAATTTTTAATCTGAAGGGACAAGGGAGATTCTGGGTGAGAGTTAGCATAATGGACCAAGGAGACCAGAAGGGAAGGATCAAAGCAGAAAGTAGCAAGTGGAGCCTGGAGGACTTTACTGCATCAGAGTGATTGTCTTTATATGGTGTACATGGAGTCTCAGGAATGAAAGAGAGAAAACCTTTAAAACAGCCTGGCCATCTGTGGGTTGTTTATTCCTTTGCTATTAATCTTCTTGAATTTCCTTCCTTCTAAATGCCTCTATTTGGATGCAAACAAGGTTAGTTGGAGAGTAATATTTATCAAGGACTGTCTCTGTACCAGATATTGTTTTACATGTTGGGGCTACAGCAGTGAACAGCATGGAGTCCCAGAGATGGAGACAATGAACTCATACACACATACGATAATTTCCTTCCGGATGAGTTCTTACGAAAAAGAGAATATGAAGGAACATCCTGCACGGTGTGATTTGTTCTGGAGGTGTCTTTTTCAGGCTAGGGTGGTCCACGAGCTCTCGTTGAGGAGATGACGTTTGAATTGAGTCCTGAATGTTGTGAAAGAGCCATGTTAAGATTGGGGAAAGGGAGAGGAGAATGGGCTTTATTCGGCCATGTTAAGTTTGTGGTGGTTGTGAGACATGAGACACAGAGCTGTCCGGGGGGGTGTCTGCATCTGGGTGCTCACTAGAGAGGTCTGGGCTGATAGATTAAGAGATCTTAGCAGATAGATTGTATTTTAAAGTCACACGACTGGATGAGATCTCAGACTCGCCCTTTTGGGAGGCTCTTTTGAATCATGTCTATTTGCCTAGAGATTAACTGCATATAAACATCTTATTTTAAATAGATTTTTAAAACCTGGGCACAACTTTGGGGACATAAATATGATTTCCTGTGTGCATATATTTTTTTCATGTTTCTGAATCATGTATATTGCCAGGTTTCTCCTGCCATCTACTTGATTCTAAATGACAGCATTTCTCAAAGTTTTCAACTTACATTCTGACAAATTGAAATTTTCCTGAACTCATTATACAATGTACTCAAGTGTGCATATGCAGTCATAGGTTTCTGATCTGCAGATTTATTAAGAGTCCCTGAAATCGCTCTCTTAGTAAATATTGTATTTGAAAAGGATTGCTAGAACACGTGTAGAGTGCTTTACAGTGAACACACGTCCAAGGTTCCAAAACCCCCATGAGGTAGGAAAGTGTTGTATGTACGCTTTCCCTAGCATTTGTGTGGCGTAAGGCTTTGGACTATAAAGGGACTTGTTACGGGGCAACACAACTAAAAACTCTTAGGGGCAGTCTTAGAACCCAAGGGCTTAATTTCTGTGCTGGGGCTCTGTTGCACTACCTCAGTGGTTCTCAGCCGAGGCCGCGCATTAGAATCCTTGTGGGGAGTTAAACCAACTCCGTATGCTCAGGCCCTGCCGCAGAGGCCTGGACAGTGATGCATGGTTTTTACGCTCCCCAGGTGATGACTTTCTAATGAGATTGGTAAGGAAGGCCTCTGGTTTCTTGGCCAGTAACATCTCAGGCAGAGCCCTTGCTCTTACTGCCACTGCTTTCCCTCTCTGTTGTGAGTGTGAACGCAGCACACATTCTTTCTCTGACATCCGCATTCTGTCTGCCTGTGCCTGAGACCGTTGAAGCTGGACCAACCCTTCTCTTCCCTCAGCCCAATAAAATGACAACCAAGAACTGGCAATAAAATGATTTTCTTATTTAAAAGGGGACTTTGTCCAGTTTTTTAGGATCGGGAGATAGGCTTTTGTATTTGTGCTCTGTTCTTTGTGCTGTAAATTTCTCTCTGGTGATTTGATGATATTTTGAATGGTTATTCCCAGCTTTTAATACAGGTTTATCTGTAAAATGCAGGTGGCTTCTTCTCCAGTTTGTTCACTGTTAGCTGGTGAATATGCTTGCTTCTAGCTTGACCAGACCAGTGCTACTCAAGGCATGCTCACTATTACCTGTCCTGGACTAAATAAAGATAGAAACGAGATTAAGCATTTAGAAACTCTTAGTGATTGGATGAAGTAATTTTATGTCTGAATAATAAAAATGAATTGGGCTTTGATTTTTATCTTAGTGTCTTTGAATTTTTACTTTTTGTGTTTTACATTAGTATCAAAACTGATCCAGCCTCACAGATAATTTCAGAAGCCCGGGATTAGATCTCTGAGCCCAGTAGAAGCTGAGAGGAATAGGGACCACCCCGACTTTTCCCCAGATAAACAGTGATGATATTCTTCATTTGGGACTGTTTTGAGAATATGGAGCAATAAACTGTGAAGAGGTAAACCTCAAGTTCTGGTGATGGGAATCAGCCTAGAACCCAACCTCAGTAGTGTTACTATGTAACTAACCTTTTCTTTTCTTTTCTTTTCTTTTCTTTTCTTTTCTTTTCTTTTCTTTTCCTTTCCTTTCCTTTCCTTTCCTTTCCTTTCCTTTCCTTTCCTTTTCTTTCTTAAGAAATGCTTTTTTAAATAACTTGGTTTTTTTTAAGATTTTATTTATTTATTTGTCAGAGAGAGGGCACACAAGCAGGGGGAGGGGACAGGCAGAGGGAGAAGCAGGCTTCCCGCTGAGCAGAGAGCCTGATGCGGGACTTGATCCCAGGACCCTGGGATCATGACCTGAGCCGATGGCAGATGCTTAACCAACTGAGCCACCCAGGCGTCCTGAGAAATACTTTTTATTTTTTTTTTTATTTTTTTATTTTTTTTAAGATTTTATTTATTTATGTGACAGAGAGACAGCCAGCGAGAGAGGGAACACAGCAGGGGGAGTGGGAGAGGAAGAAGCAGGCTCACAGCAGAGGAGCCCGATGTGGGACTCGATCCCGGCACGCCGGGATCACGCCCTGAGCCGAAGGCAGACGCTTTAACGACTGCGCTACCCAGGCGCCCCGAGAAATACTTTTTAAAAAAAAAATTATTTATTTATTTATTATTAGAGAGAGTGTGGGGGGCTGGGGAGCAGAGGGAGAGAGAAACACAAGCCGACTCCATGCTGAGCACAAAGCAATCCCGCAACCTATGAGACAGGACCTGAGCTGAAACCAAGAGTTGGACACTTAAACCACTGCGCCACCCAGGCACCCCATTGTTACTATGTAACTTTCTAAAGTTCCATGTTTCTGATACTTTCCACCTATCCTCCTGAGGTTACCTTTACATTTACATAAATTGATTTAGCTCTTTGAAGTCCCAGGAACATTTTGGTAGTTTTAATGTTGGAATTTTAACCATGAGTCAAAGACTAAAGGAGAAAAAGAGTTTCTGGTTTGCTTTGGCAGCTTCTGGTTCCCATTTTTAAGTGAGTCTGGCCAAGTCAAGTAAGCATTTCATCATTTTTTATATTCAGATGTATTTTGGCTCTACACTATTATGTTCTAGAAGATATATAATTTTCTAAAGCATATTGAGGCATGAAAGCATCAACGCTGATTCCTTGCTATTACACAGTGTTTTAGGCAATCAGAGATTTCTGCTTGCTTTATCCCCAACCAGAGTATATACAGAGCTCTCACAGATGGGAAAGGAAGATGGATTCAGTCTGTTCTTCCAGCAGAGTGCACTAGGCAAGCCTCCTTCCCACTTTCTTCTTATTATTTCCTGTTACAAGAATAAAGCATGCTCATTACAGAAAATTTGGGAAATACAGAAAAATAGAAAAAAGTTAATTTTTCCATGTTCCCAGCACCTAGAAATAACTGTTGTTTACATTTTAGTGAATTTCTTTCTCTAAATTTTTGCTTCATTAAAAATCATAAAATTGTCATCCTATTGGGAATGTAAAATTCTATGCACTTTAAATTTTATATAGGCCTTTTTACTCTGCTTTTAAATGTAGTTGTGTATTCATTATAGACATGTTTAGAAAGAGAAAGTATATAAAGTATAAAATTTGAAAATCACCCAGAACCCTATATCCCTGGGATAATTTTTAACTTTCATTTGTATTTATTTACTTTTGATTTTTTAAAGCATAGTTGAGTTCATATCCTGATTGTTTTTAAGCATGTATAAAATACAGGCGTAGTCATAGGACCTAGATGAGTGAAGAGTTCGTTTAAAAAAACCTAATGATTCAAGTAATTCAGTATGAGTTTCAAAGATCTGAAATTATTTCTCAAGTTTCTAGGCAAAAAAAAAGGGGAGGGCTATTATGTTGCTCTATGTAGCTATTCTTTTTTAGAGAGAACAATATACTTTCTATTTTGTAGTTCTCCTGGAATATTGTCCCAAATGTGCTTAAAAGAGTTGAGCCATTATTAATAGTAGAGAGAGTAAAACTGCTATTGTTTCAAGTGTCTAATTGAAACATTTTGACTGTGAGTCAAAATAAGTGATTGTAGGTAAAGGGCAGAAGAGGGAAGGCACACATCAGGGGAGTGTTCTCTGCCCACCATACTCACTGTGTCCTGCTACACTCAGTCCAGTTCTGTTCTTAACCTTAGGGCTGGGAAAGCCCACCAGTCCTTTGTGTCATGACTTCCTTATGTTTTCAATCCTAATTTTGATTCGTCTTTGGTAGCCTAGAGCACCTGAGCCCCTCCCTCCCCATCCCCCCTTCCAGGATATAGTGGGTAGAATTGTGTACCCCAAAAAGACATGTTCTAGTCCTGCTGGTACCTGTGAATGCGACCTTATTTGGAAATAAGGTCTTTGCAGATGTAATCTGGTTAAAATGAAGTCATACTGTATTAGGGTGGGCCCTGAGCTAAAGATTCATGTCCTGGGGCACCTGGGTGGCTCGGTTGTTTAAGCGTCTGCCTTCGGCTCAGGTCATGATCCCAGAGTCGTAGGATGGAGTCCCGCATCGGGCTGGTTACTCAGCAGAGAGCTTGCTTCTCCCTCTGCCTGCTGTTCCCCTATTTGTGCTCTCTCTTCTCTCTCTAACAAATAAATAAGATCTTAAAAATATATATATTAATGTCCTTTTAAAAGGAAAACTTGGACACAGAGAAAAAAGTCAGGGAGGATGCCACGTGTCATTGGAGGCAGAGATTGAAGTGATGTCCCTACAAGTCACCCCCGGAAACTGGGAGGTGGCGAAGGAGTATCGGAGCCTTCAGAGAGCTATGAGCTCGCCAGCACCTTGACTTCATACTTGATTTATTCAGAACTGGGAGAAGAATGTCTGTGGTTTTAAGCCACCCTGTTGGTGGTACTTTGTTCGCACAGCCCCGAGAAACCAATGTACTCCCGAGAACACTGGTTCCTTACTCTCTGAAGTCTCTCAAGTTAGGTTCTCTGAGCTTTTGTAAATTTGAAGATAATCTTTTTTTTAGACCCTCTCTTTTCTATTAAAAATCTGTAGACAGTGTTTAATAGTCTTCTATCATATAGTGTTGGAGTATAAAGCTGTCCTCATTTTTGTTCTTTTTAGAAGTTCCTTAGATTCTGCCTGATTATTTTCATTTGCATCACAAATGAGATCGAACTAGATAAGGGTCATTTCATTCCCCCAACAACTGTGGTAGATTCTTTTGTTTTATACATGATATTTTTCCCCCTCTGCAAGAAAATATAATTCATGATGTGTGTGTGTGTGTACATTGTAAACATACTTTTTTAAAAAAGTCTTGGTTCTAGAATTCTTGGGTTGAATCCCTGTTCTTAAATCTTGACGGCCATCATCTGTTCTCAGTCTTTTCAGGCCTTGTTGTTATTTCCATCTACATTTGGTAATACTTCTCGAATTTGTTTTTGCACCTCTGATTTAACTTTATGGACTATAAATTATTAACCTGTTGAACTTATTGTAGGTTTCTCTTTTGTTACGGCATTTCTGTTTTCCTTGTAATTCTTCTTATTTTTCCTTTGTCCATTTTTTTTTTATCCTGGTGTCTTTTCCTTTCAGCCTGTTTTCACAGATTTCCTTTTATTGTTACAAGAGACCGTGTGTTCTTCTTACGTGCTCCTGAAGATGCCAGGATTTATTGACGTTTTCTCGTTTCTAGTTTCTTGAAATTTCTCTTGCTCACTTTTTCTTTTTTTTTTTTTCCCATTTACTTATTCTCCAAGGAGAAGAAATGCTCCTAGACTCTGCCGACTGTTGGAATATGAAGACTGCCTTTGAGCTTATTACTGAAACGTTCGGGTGCTAATGAAATCATTTTCTGGGTTTTACTGCTAAAAATCAGTGTCATGTGTCTGTCTGCAGCTCAGTTCCTGGTTTTTATATAATGCAAATCTTTCCTGGAGATGGAATCTTCAACCTTTGTTTCTGCTTGACTCCCTGATACTAGAGAATAGATGGCCTGTGAAAATAAACAGAAGTGCATTTTCCATGATTATTTTTGTCCTTATCTCTAGTCTTTTACATAAGAGGATTTTATTTGGCAGAGCCAGATGCTAGGCCTCTCCTACTTGCTAGCAGCTTGCTTCCCGTGAAGTGCTCTTTCTAATGGATGTGGGACAAGACGTGCTCCTGCAAGGTGGTAGCAGGAGGGCCAGCCGCCCCAAGTCAGTGTCTGTGTAATAGTGAATGGTGCTCAGTGTTGTTTGATTTGGGGAATATGGACAGTGGAAGAGGAGGGAGGGCTTTTTGTACCTCCTTCCAGGCAAGCAGACTAATTTTGCTTCCAGGGGTGCCGCGGTTAAACCATTAAGTGTAAACCGAAAAGGTGTAGGTTTTAAACCCCATTCCATCAGCCTTGTATTTTGTGCAAGTTCTTAAATGATTTTGGCAATAGTTGGGTGTGGCAGGGTTGGAGCACCGTGAGTTGTTTTTTTGTCTTCTTTCGTACTCGTGGATATTTTAGTGGGTATATGGGAAAGACTATATGGGGTACTAGAGTCTAATACCAAGTTACCATTTTAGCTTGAAAATATGATGTTTGTTTCTCATTTCTACTTACAGACTTTGTATTGACTTGCAACTTAGGTCAAGATCCTCTATTAATCTTACTTTCATTGGCTTTAAAGGGGATTATAAATGTATATGTTCAACATAGATTAATGTAAATATTTATTCACTCAGGTAACTTGCTGACATTTTACTTATTAATTTTCTTTCTTGCATTCTTGACCAGAATTTTTCTTTCTTCATTTGATAGACTCATAGTATTGAACATTTTTCTTTTTCTTTTTTTTTCTGTTTGTATATTCTCCCTCATGCCCAGACATATTTTATTTAAAAACCTTGAGACAGAGAAAGAGTTACAGGAATCTATTGGGGGGTTTGAGTTGGTGGGTGCCCATCAGTGAACTGCTGTGTGAGGGATGAAATGGACCCCCAGTTCTGATGTTTCTTCAGTTAGGGTCTCCAGATGCCAGTTAACAGTGTGTCACTAGGGGTAGATGTACTTAGCCTATAGCTGATTGATGTGATGGAAGGAGGTCAACAATTATGAGCTGAGACGACATAACCGTGTAACAGGATGACTCCAGAGAGACTGTGTGCCATGCTCTTCTTTTGTTTTTAAACTGTAATCATTAAAAGACACATAACCTAAAATGTACCATCTTAACCATTGTAAAGTGTACAATTCTGTAGTGTTAATTGTATTCACATTGCTCTGTTGCTTTTAAGTCTTTCCCCTACTGAGAGGAGGTGAGGGTCTGATAATCAGTCCGACGCATTTGATGCGTTGAACAACCCAGCGTTCCCCCTGAAAAAGAAGTATATGAAGAACAACTGAAGACATAAAAAGGGGTGAGGGGAGAAAAGCAGAGAGGAGGGAAGAGGAATAAAGCTTCGATTAGAAGCAGACCTTACAACAGGGTCCTTTATGCTAAGATACTAAGAAATACAAGATCAGGAAGAAAAAGGAAAAGTACCTACATGTGTACATCTGTTGTGTAAAACAACTGTTGATAATTATTTTGAGAGCTGTTATAACTATTTTAGATACGTTAAAATACGAGGAAGCATGTGCCCTGGGGCCTAAGAAAGATCAGGAAGTATCATTCACAGTGACCAGAAGCTGTAAATGTTGTGTCTGAGGAGAACGCTGTTGACCAAAGAGGCAGCCCAGCATCACAGCCCAGGCATCCAGTCTGAAGTAGCGTCAAGGGTCGTCTTGACAGCCACAGCAGCCGCTGCCACCTCCACACCCCACCCAAGCTTCAGCTCTCTGCCTGTCTTGCATGCTCCTGAGTGTGGACCATGGTTCTTTTCCTTCTAAACGCTATTTTTAACAAGATGGTTTTGACTCTCCACCATTATGGGTTATTGACAGCGGCTGACAGTCTAACAAATGTACACTGTGGAAACATGTTCTTAGCAATAATGACAGAACAGCCAACAAAATGTTACATGTGTGAACTACTAGCCTTTCTGTTTACTCTGAGCAAAATGAGCACTATATGGACATTTGAAATATATGTCCTTTTAAAATTCTGTCTTGGGAGAGTGGTTGAATTCTGTAGTCCAAATGTGTTTTTCATCCATGTGAAAAGTACCTTATAAGGGCCAGCTATTCATCGGTCTCCTTTCCATTATGTAAAGTCCACGTGTGTCCCCCCTCTGTCACTCTGTAAGTTTATCATGACACACATACATGGAATGGATTGTTACCTTTTCTGGGAGGAGAATAAACCATAAATAGGAACAAAGCTTTAAAAGAGCCTAACATAAATCACTAAGGAAAGTCTGTAGTAGGCTGTGAGAATATAAAAATCACTGTGAATTATAAATAATACAGCAGGGTTCTAGAAATCATTTTATATGAAAGCAGAGATAGAGTTCTTCTTCTTACAATAATGCTCAGTGATTTTAATGACACTGGCTGACCAGATTCTGTGCAATATAGTAGAAAGTTCCATAGTGAAAATTCTTGGTGATAATTGATAGCGTGGAACACTAATGCTTACTTCTATTGGAGATTGCATTGCTTTCTATCGCTATCAAGGTGTCGTCAAATGAAATCTTAACCTTTTCTCATAGGTATTATCTCTTAGATAATACCATACAGATTTTTAATACTTTTAAAGTTGAAAGTCTGTATTGAAAATTTCAAACGTTACATTTTCTGTTAATTAAAAAGT
Organism: Ursus americanus; assembly: GCF_024610735.1. Classification (NCBI taxonomy): domain Eukaryota; kingdom Metazoa; phylum Chordata; class Mammalia; order Carnivora; family Ursidae; genus Ursus; species Ursus americanus. The sequence continues at coordinate 19,268,096 of NC_142129.1, read as the reverse complement.
CATTTCTCTAAAATTAGTGATTAACTTTTGGGCTACTGATAAAGCATCCAGAGAATCTCTTAATTGTTTTTTTTCCTGTTATATTTATTTTAATAAGATTTTTCTAAGGAAAATTAATTATAAATGTGAAGGTTAGTAACCTTCTAAACATGTATCAAAGAGAGTATTCTCTACTAGGCATCTTCTTGGTTAATTATCTGTTTTTGCAAACAGGGTATTCTTTGCTTTAGAAAGTTTTCTTCACAATATGTAACACACATGGTTCTGAGTTACATGTTCTATGTTAAATGCACAACTTTATTTTGAGGGCAGGCTGATATTCTTTTTAAATAAAAAGTGCCTTATTCATGTCATTGGAATTGAGCAACCTCTATAATGCAGGAGATAAAGAAAAAGTATAAGATGGTGCTTGTTCTTAGATTGCTTCCTAGGAGAGATCAAACTAATATTATTTTTAACAGCGCTGACATTTCAAGACAATATATGATTAAGTTCTAAATTGTGTGGTTCAGGCCGCTTTTAAATGTCAGTCTTAAAGAAAACTAGAGACAGGCTGCTATTACATTTTTACCCCTGTTCACACATAACTGGACTGAAAACATTCTGAAGATTCAGTTTCTAATAGTTTAGGAGATGTTTTCTTTAATTCATTTCTAGAAGGAAATTTTAGCCACACTAGAATAACACTGCTTTTATGTTTTGTGTTATATTTTAATTATTTCTCCAGTACTACCTTCATTCATTGAGAAGATTTGCTTTGGTTCATCGTTAGGCCGAAGGTTACAAAACGAAACTTTTCTCTGCTACAAGTGTCAGCATGTGACGATTATTTAATAGAATGATGATCTTGCCAACTTTGAGCCCGTCTGTGACAAAGCTCACGAATACCACTGATTCCATTGATTTTAAGTATCATGACACATGAGAAACAAATAATAGTCTTTATTTTCTGTAGAACCTTTTTATTATGAGAAGTCTAGGTTTCTTGGAAAGCTGTTTCAGAGTTGATGGATCTGAAACTTAGGTCGTGGATCTATATAGGAAACGGTATCAATGGAGGAGGCTGAGCTAGCGATTGGATAGAAAGGTGCTGACTGCACCTTTAAAACCACATAATTGGCATTCTGTAGATTTCTGAGTTTTAACTTCCTGCTATTTTGACTTAAAAATGGAATGATCTGTCTGTGGTCCTAGCAGTGTTTCCGGCAGCAAAAGAAACAGAATTCCATGAAACATCAGTGTGATGCAGGTAGCTATTCCCCGGTCCATCATGTCCCAAATCATAAGTTTATATTATTTAACTATGTTACTTATTAATTTAAGGATTATTGATTCTAATAGCTTCACTCTCTGAGAATATATATTATATGAAATTAATTATGTTAGCTGTCTTTTTCCTTCCATGTTGCACTAAACCAGAATTGTCTTTGGTTGCTATGCTACATTCTGCATTCAATCTAGGTGTATTCTCCTTTATCCATGGAAGCTATTATTTAAAGGTAAATACATGTTGTCCAGTTGAAAGTAAATGCAAAGGAAATGAAAGCAACTGTATCCGATTCTAATTTCTGCTTGTGAGTTACTGTAACTGAATCCTAGAATCACTGTATTCGTATGGGTCACCAGATTCTGAGGGGTCAACGTGTGGCTAGAAAATGTTTAGGTAATGGCTGTGTAGGTCCAGAAGAAAGAATAGTTGTACTATCAAGGCCAACAAAATAGGCACTAATTATTATATCTTCACTGCGCGAAAGTCCATCACTATCAGGAATGTATAAGCTGTGTGGGCATCTTAGTTTACATTGATGTGATCGTATAATTGAACACCTTGAGGAGGGAGAGAGAAACTTCAGATGGGGCTACTCTGGTAGAATGGGCAATAAGAGAAAAGTAGATTCAAGACGATCTAATCAGTTTCTCAGTATGAGAGAAGTCAGGAGACACCGTGGATTGAGCTCTGCAAGCTGCTCAGAATGGTGCAGATAACCCTCTCGTACCCGCTGGTAGATGTACCTTCCCAGGTTCTCAGAGCTTTCTGTTGGGGGCTGCAGCTGTCGCCAGTATGGGATCAGTTACCACAGAGCCCAGCATAAAGGACACAATAGGTGATTTGGAGAACTGGGTCACTGCGCATAGCAGCTCAGTGACAAATCAAGGTGCTTAGGTTAGTGCCTACCCTACAGAAGGCACTTATAAATACTGATTATGCTCAGAAAGAAAATTACAGCAACGGGCCAGAGAATATGGAGAACCGAGATAAGAGCCGAGGCAGTGGCTGAAATATCTGTTCAAGTGCTACTTTTGAATGTATACTTTTGCTGTGATATTGTAATGTGTTTAAGGTTAATTTTATTTACAGCATCATTTATATCAGCTAGCAGAGAAACTAAGTGCTGTGGTTCAAAGGAATGGAAGACCATTGAGCAATCCTTAGACTTCCTTCGGGGAAAACACCGTCTCCTGCATCTTTGGATGTGCTGTACCCAGCACGGTGCGTTATATTCGGTAAATGCTTGATAAATGAATAGAAACATTCGTGTAAAGCTGATACTTGTGCTGGCTCTTGAAAGGTGATTGAATTTGTAGCAGAAGGAAATGAGCCAGTTGTTCAAATTAGTCAAACTCTATGAATAAAGGCACAGGTATTGGAATGAGGTTGTTGAATTTTGTGAGACATTGGGTAGGTCAGTCTCATTAGAAGCCCATGGTGGATATTGTGGTGATAATGGTTGATAAGAGGTTGTTTTTAAAGACCAGTTCCTCAGAATTTTGTGTTCTGTCTGTATTGAAGCCCTGCCCTGATTATCTTGTTGGATACTTTAGGAGAACCAGGGTACTGGTGAGGACATGCTTGTGGGTTTCTTTCTTTTTTTTTTTTAAGATATTATTTATTTGAGATAGCAGACATGCGCGCATAAGCAGGGGAGGGACAGAGAGAGAGAGGGAGAAGCAGACTCTCCGCTCTGCAGGGAGCCCGACTCAGGGCTCCAAGATAATGACACAACTGACTGAGCCACCCAAGCGCCCCAAACTCTTATGGGTTTCATCTGCATAAAAATCATTTATTCAGTTGGCATTGATTGCATGTACAGACACACTAGCAAGAAGCAAGCGTGGTTTCTCAGCACATCCGTCTTTCAGCCCTTTAGAGCTTGCCATATTGACTGGGATCGTTTTCTCGATCAGATTGCTTATTAAAAGCTTTACCGACACGTGGTGGATTGGATTAAACATAACATTCACACTCTGTCCTTAGGAAGAGGGAGCCCCTTCTAGTTGAAAGTTGGTAGAGGCCATTGTGGTGGCAGCCCTTGAGAAGCACAGACGGTATTCAGAGGACCTCACAGTTCAGCAGAAGCATTTTCCAAAAAGAACCACTTCAAAATTCTTCCCTGCTTCCTCTCTTTTCACCTTAAATGAGCTAATTATTATATTGTATTACTTTTTCACTTCTGGATTTCTTTAAAACACAAGAGCTTGGGTTTGCTCTGTGGCCAAATGTAATCACGCCAGCACAATTACTAGAAATAATTCTAACAGCAGTTGTAGCTTTGGTAGGAACACTAAGAACCTATGCTTCCCTGTTAAAGTGTGCTGTAGGCACTTTGTATTGAGCAAACACTGAAATTTGCTCAGACTCTTAGAAGGAATAAAAGAAGGGAGAAGTAGAAGTATAATCAGGGACAAAAGCAGAAACATAGGGCTGCAGAAGGGATCTTTTTTTTTTCCTTCCACGAGTAGGTAACCAGCTTAAAGAATAATTATTTTTATGAGCTAGATGTTACACTACAAATATTTTCCAATTTCAAGCTCTATGGTGATTTTGTCTAGGGCACTACATAGCTGTTCATCTTCGTCGTCATTCTCCTCAGTGGCTGTTTGCCTAGCTCCTCTCGAGCTGGAGAATCTGAGCTGGAGTATGGGAGCAGGAGGACCTGACTCGGGGGGTTGGGGTCTGTCATTCATCCTGTTGAAGACTACAAGCACTCGCAAATTTTGTGAAGTACACTCCAAAGACACGGCTTCGCTTTCAGCTGTGATGACACCATAATTGATCAAATATGTTCTTTCCAAGAATCATAAATTCTTATTGGAGTTTGAGGAGATGTCATGTTCATTTGTCAACATGTCACTCCAGGGACACAGGTGCAATAAATTTATGGAGGAAGCATCTCGCATTTCTCCTGAGCCACATAAATATGAAGCAGACTTGATTGAAAACGTGTGGCTTTAGATTACTCCTCAGATGGAGAGCAATTAAGATCTCTGTGTGGAAGGCATTTCACTGTGATTCTCAGGTTTCCATGTCGCATAGGCAGGGATCGGGTCTGAGGGGCCATGCGAAGTTTTCGGAGACCTGCAGATGTTGTCTCAGAAGAGAATACTGAGGCATTTCTTCTCTGGCGGAGTGAATAGTGCACATTTTTAGTCGAGTGCATGATTAACTTTGACATTTGAAAATAGAACTTCACATAAAAATAAGCATGGTACTTCTGCATGTTTAATTAAGATGTTTGGTTCCTGTCAAGGCTGAGAGTTTTTTTTTTCCCTATGAAGGGCAATATATTCTCAACTTCTGAAATTTCAGAAACCTGTACTTAACCTTTAATCGTCATTCCATTTACATGGAAATCTGATTAACAACTTTTAAAGTTCATGAGCTCCTGGTAAACGCAACTAAGACCTTTTTGGAGTTTGTTATTAAGAGCTGGCATTTAAAGACGACTAGGTCCTGGCTACTGTTGCTGTCTCCTCCATGGCAGGATGTCTTAAGCAATTAGCAGAGAACATGAGGTACATGAATCGTACTGTATTGCTTCCGAGTTAACACGGTTGGTATTTAAACAGCATGCTGTCTTTTTCTTTTCGATGACTTGCTTTTCTGGTGTGGGCTCGTTACCCAGTGAGAATAGGGCCAAGGATAGTTAGGTGGAGCTGTGGCAGTTTCCATAACCAGGAGGGCGAAGCTCAGCTTCCCCCTCCCTCTGAAGTGCCGAAGTCGTGTTGACAAACATTCACTCTCGAGTGCTAAGGAGTCAGGTTAGCCATCCTCCCGCACTGCATTTTATTACATCCCTCTGCTGGGCGTGGTCATCTTTCTGAGAGTGGAAACGAACAGATGTGGATTTTGCAGAGAGAAATGATTCCAGTATGCAACTTAGTTTCTAAACTTGTTGGCGTCATCTGTTCAGACATTGTGCTTAGATCCTAGGGGCGGAAGGGAGGAGTTAAATCTGATGGAGCAGGCAGGTGTAGTACCGTTTACAAATTGAGATGTGCTCTGATGTATGGAAGATGGGGCCTAAATAATTGAGAGCCAAAAGGATCTTATTGGACCATATGCTGCCAATCTGGCAGGTTTTTTTTCACTTGCTGATAGAATTGGGTTCTCTGGATGGACATAATGCATTTATTAGGTCCTTTATTTGTGCAGAACACTGTGCTTATTATCATTGAGAGGAATGAGAAGAGAAGATTATGATGAACTATCAACAAAGGGAAATCAATAAAATATATTGCATATGCCAGTACTATTAAAGGACTCAAATCTTTACACGTTTCTGTATATGTTTACATGTTTCTGTGTTCATGAGCATATATTGCTTTCAAATAAAAGATCAAAATAAAAGAAATAGTTGAGAAAAAGTAAAGTAGGAAATCCAGTCTAAAAGAATTAAAAGTTAATGCCATAAATATCAATAAAGTAGGTCTCTATTTTTGAACCCTGGACTTTTTATATTTATGGTAAACCAGCAGTGCAGTTAATTTGGTTAACCTTTCAGATTATGGGCTAATCTCAAGTGTACTAGATAAATGAAATCGTTTAATCCCATGTTTTGAATTAACATAGAACACTTTCAGTAGAAATAATGTATAAAAATCACAGATTTTGTTATAGTTGTGGAAATTTTTTCCCTAGAAACAAAACTGATAAAGTAGGATTATTTTTTGTCTAAACAAGCCATCGACAGGTATATGTCATCAGGTTAGTGCCTTGCCTAAGGGATGTCTATGTATTTCATCACCTTCAGTTAGAAGAAGTTTGCTTACATCATAGACAGAATCTTTCTTACAGATGTAGGAGTTGACAAAGTCTAGAAATGAGTGATATTAAGTTCCTTTGATTATGAAGGATTTTAGTTAAGGTATTTCAGTGTGACATGAATTTATGGTAATACAGGGAAATATTAGACAAAGTGCCTTCTCATCAAGTCACATTGGGAGTTTAAGAGACAAATTCAGGAAAAGTTCAGTAAACAACAGTATATGATTAATTACCAAGTCCAGGTTACCATCTGTGGATCCTGCAGGAATGGAAAGGATGACTTAAGATAGGTTGGTCAGGGAAGATTTTGTGTGTTTAATAGGAGCTGAACTGGTCCTTGAAGGAAGGTGAGGGTTTAGGTATTTGGGAAGATCATTTGAGATAAGCATAATATGCACGTATTCACAACAGTGAGTACCTTACTGAATTTACCATATACATAATTCATAAGGAGAGTGTAAGATGTGATTAGATAGCCTGAAACCAGATTCTGAAAAGCCTTAGATGAATTCAGTGAGATCTTTGTGGATTCCATAAAGAAGGAACCATTTTATTTGTCTTTGTGTCCTCAAGCTTTGTATATTCAGTTTCTCCAAGCCCCATTATCCTCCACTCTTCAGAATATTCCCCTCAAATCCTAATAAGATACTTAACACCATTTCTGGTACTCAGTAGGTACAAAATAAATGTTAATGGAACCCTGAATCTGCACTTGTTAAATCCTAAAGATTCTATTTTGAATGAACTATAAGCAAACATTGTTTCTTATAGGTGTGTCAATGTTCACAGATTACAGATAACCAATATGAAGGAGTCTGGAGTAACTGAACTGCTAATTGAAAATTCTGGGTCGGAGCCACTTAATTGAATAAACTGTCTCCAGAGAGCAATTTGGGTTTTTTCCAAGATGCATTAACTCTTTCAGGTCATTAGGGTAGCACTTACCTCATTGGAGCGGAAATTTAATAAATGGTATTCCTGTGATGTGAGTAGATTAACGTACCTCAGAAAGCCTTAAGTTTCATCATGGGGGCTGTAGTTCTCCTCCAAGGAGCTCATCTGCAAATGTAAAGCATCAATACATAGCTGCCCTTTAGAGCATCTTACTTTGAATTTAGGTGACCTACTAGAGAGCACCTACTTCGTTCAAGACACTCTGCTAGATGTTAACAGAGATGCAAAGGGAAGGCATGGCCTGAACTAAGAGGCAGGAGAAAAGGGGGATAACTGTAAGATAAATCCTTGAGCGACACAAATGGCTGCATGGGTTTTAATGAGAGTGATATCCTAGTTAACAGTTAAGATAGGTGGTAACCTCTCAGAAGGCAGAGACCTATGACATGTCCACACAGCATGCCTCCTCATGTTTTTTTTCTCGGTATATATAAATGTGTGTCAATATGAATAAATATCTGTGTGCGTGCGTATATACATATATACACATATGTACACATGTAATGGTAAAATATGAGCTAGATCATCAGAAGCGTTTACAGTTTGCACATGTTTCCCTCTGTGGAATGATCAGTGTCTAGTGTTGATCGAAAATGAGTATGGTAAGTATATGAAAACCAGAAAAAGAGCCAGTATCTTTTGGAGATAAGCTCACTGGTTGTCTGATAGTCTCAATTTGGATGTCAGCTTACTCCTGGGATATTGACCTCAAGGTAGAAAAGAGGGTAAGGAAGGTCTGTCCTACCCACCAGCAGGGGTCACACATTTACATCTAACGTGAAGATAGAGGCAGCTACCTGTCATCTTAAGATTAAGGGTAAGTGACATTAAAAGACCACTACAAAAAGAACTTTTAAAGAAGAGGATGAGATTACACCTCCATGAGAAGATAAAACTTCAAAGCTGTTTACCTACCTCTGCTTCCTCATACCTGGGGTTGACATATCTCTTCTGGGCATATCTGAATGGAGCACCTGTAGTTCATTAAAATCAATTAAGTTAAAAAAATAATAAAATCAATCAAGTTATACTTAGATTCACTTTCTTGATCCATTCTCCCATGCTTGATAGATGGAAAAGGTAGTAATAAGTAGGGGTTAAAAAAAAAAAAGGATAAACTCAGACATGACAAGAAAACCTTGGGACTTACATAAGGAACAGGACAAAATCTAGTTTAACCAAATAATAACTGTGTAAAAACAATTAATGGGAACCTGGGCTACAGAGGTCAGTTGGGGGCTGTGGAAGGTGCTGAGTAATAGTGAGGAGATGGGGTTTATTTTGCCGCGAAGGGGGAAGCCATTGAAGGATTTGAGAAGAATGAGGACATTGGGTTCTGCATTAGCTGTGGGATAGATGGTCGTGAGGTGTTTGGGGCGGAATGACCAATTGCGAGGCTACTGTAATACTTGATGAAAAAGATAATGAGGACCAAATCTAACAGGATGAGTGTAGGGATGAAAATATTTAGAAGAGGAAATGGACATGAGATGCATAGTGTAAAATCTGTAGGACTTGGCAGGTGATTTGGGCAACCAGACTGAGAAGAGTCAGAGCTAATTGTAGGTTTTCATCCCTGGGAGATCAGTAAAGTGATAATGGTATTAACAACAAGGGAGCTAAGGGGAACTAACCTTCTTCCCTCCTTCCCTCCTTTTCAAGAATGGTGGTGATAAAGAGTGTCTTTGGTCAGGCTTCTTGTTAACCCCATGCCTTGGCACTCTGTTCATGTCTGGTGTGCTGTTTTCATCTCCTTACTGTAATAAGGTGTGGAAACCAGACAGAAGCTCTTGCAAGTGATGGCAGTGCATCTGTAGAACTTGGGAGAAAGTGTGCTGGTAGAGGGAGATTTGGGAATCATCTAAAATGTAGAAGTAACTAAAATGGAAGAGAACAAGAATAAGAGGAAGGATATTCAGCATTCAGAACAGTTGGATTGGACAACATGGTAGTCAGACTCACTGAAATGAGAGAAAGTGTTCCAGAAGTTTAGAGAATGAGTATTAGTAGAAACCTAGACTTAGCCTTTGAGGTTTTATTATAGAGAGAAGGGGAGGAGGAAAGAAGAAAGAGAAGAGTGATAGCAGTGGGAAGATGATGAGGATGTAGAGATAATTTTGTTTATTTAATGATGCTGATAAAGTGTTTGCTGTGCTCCAGGCGATATTCTAAGGGATTGATAGCATTAACTCATTGAATCCTGATGATAGTTCCTTGGGGCAGGTGATGATATTATTCCTTCTGTTTTACCATTGAGAAAACCAAAGTTCTAAGGCACAGGGAGATAGATAATGTCTTAGTTACATGGCTCTTGGGATGCGTTAAAAAAAAAAAAACCACAGCAGATCTTCTGAGCCTCATCCCCAGAGATAATAACAGTCTTATAATAATAATAATAATAATAATAATAATAATAATAATAATATAAGCATTTTATGTATTTTTTCTTTCATTCTCATATTAATTCTCGGGAGTAGATTCTGTTATCCTTATTTCACAGATGAGGGAAACAAGGCTTAGCGAGATGAAGCAAGCTGTGAAGGTTGTATAACCAGTGAGTTGTAGAGCCCACTTCAAGCACACATTTCCTGCATTTCCATATCACCTCTCATTTTGCATTTCTAAGGTGGGGCACATTAATCTTTATTTTAAAATTGTTCTCGAGGTGATTTTAATGTACAGACCAGTCTTTCCCAAATTTGAGCCTAAGCTGAGAAGGAAAAGGTTATGTATTAGTTGGGAGGAGATAGAATATTATGGTCAGAGAGGGGGATTCAGAGTTGGAGACTGTGGAGATGGAGTATTTCCGAAGGAGCAAGAATGTTAAATAGAGGAGACATCTTTGAAAGCGAGGAGACTGAGAAAGGCCCTGTAATGAGAAAAGGGATCATTAACATAGTGTGATGAAACATCTTAGTCTTTGTACAGACTAAAGCTGAACCAGTAGCTGAAGTTTTACTTTGTAATAGTGTAAGAAAATCATGGAACTTTGTAGTCAAGTTTGAGAAAAAGGGAGTAAGTGATAGAAATAGGTAGGATGCACTTTAAAATATGTTTAAATGAAATGGGCAGAGAATATACTGAATTAAAAATGTGCGTTGGGGCATTGAGACCACTTCTGTGTCCTACCGTGGCATGGTTTCTTTTGTCTTCTGTTTTCTCTGAGTGAATTAAAAATAACCATCAGGGGCGCCTGGGTAGCGCAGTCGTTAAGCGTCTGCCTTTGGCTCAGGGCGTGATCCCGGCGTTTGGGGATCGAGTCCCACATCTGGTTCCTCCGCTGGGAGCCTGCTTCTTCCTCTCCGACTCCCTCTGCTGTGTTCCCTCTCTCGCTGGCTGTCTCTCTGTCACATAAATAAAATCTTTAAAAAAAAAAACCATCAAAATATTATAGGGTCCAAACTATATGGAGGAAAAACTGACAAAATTGAAAGAAGTGGAGAATTCAGTGGTTAAAGTTAGAGATTTCAATGCTTTTTTCCAATAACTAATAGAACAGCTAGACAGAAAACATAAGGCTTGAACAATAAGCATCTTGAGTGAAACTGATGGATAAGGTACACTCTACCCCACACCATCAGAACAGAGACGATTGCACAGTGACATGTTCGATCACACACTGAATCATGGAATGAGTATGTTCTCTAGCCACAACAAAATTGAACAACAGGAGGGAAATTATAATCTCAAATATTTAGAAGTAAAACAACTAACTTCTAAATACACCATGGACAAAAGGAAAAAGACCTAAAATCAATCATATCCCTTTGTACCCTAAGAGCTTAAAAAAAAAAAAAAAAAAAAAAAAGGTTAAAAAGAACCCAAAACAAGCAGAGGTAGGAAATGATAAAGACTAAAGTGAAAATCAATGAAGTAAAAATCAGAGGGACAATTGAAAAAAATCAGAGGGACAAATGAAACCGAAAGCGGATTCTTTGAAAAGATCAAAACTGATAAATCTTTAGCTAGACTGATCAATTAAAAAGATACCAAAATCAGGAATGAAAGAAGAGACATTACCACACACCTTAAAGAGATTTAAAAAGCCTATACAGGAATATTATGAACAACTTTATGCCAACCAATTAGGCAACTTAAATGGAGAAATCGTAGAAAGGCACAATATACCAAAACTGATTCAAGAAGTAGAAAATCTGAATTGTCCTCTAACAAATTAGTAATTACAAATTTTCCTAAAAATAAACAGAAACACCTATAGGTACAGAGAACAAGCTGATGGTTGCCAGAAAGGCGGGGGTGCTGGGGGGCTGGCAAACAGGGTTGCCGGAGGGGAGGGAGCTGGGGTGTGGGAGATAAAAGAAAAACCAGTTTCCTACAGATACAGAAGCCACACCGATGTGCCGTCAAACATTTAAAGAAGAAATAATACCAATCCTTTGCAAACTCATTTAGAAACTAGAGATATGAAAGAACATTTTCTAGTATATCCTGTAAGGCTGTATCAGCCTGATATAAAGGGAAAGATATCACTGGAGAGTATGAAGCAATATCCCTCATGAACATAGATGCAAAATTCTAGAACAAAATACTAGCAGATTGGATCTATCAATATAAAACTGTATTATACACCATGATTAAGTGGGATTTATTAAAAAAAATCAGTGTTAATACACAATTATTAATGGAATAAAGGACCAAACCCACTTAATCATCTCAATAGATACAGGAAAGCACTTGACATCCAATGATGATTAAAAAACAAAAACCTTTAGCAAACAAGGACTGGAAAGGAACTATCTCAACCTGATGAAAGGTTCTATGGAAAAGCTGTAGCTAACATCATAAGGGAAATTTTGAGGTATCACAAGTGTTCTAGAATGATTGTGATGATGGTTACACTGTATACATTTACTTAAAAATCAGTAAACCCACTACAATGGGTGAATTTCATGGTAAATATATTATACCGCAACAAAGCTGTTTTAGAAAATAGTATGGGATAAAAATCACATTACAAATATTCCAGGGCATACATATGTCCTTCAAAGTGTCCTTCAGAGACCGTATAGAAATACACTTAATAGTCCTAATGCAAGTTAATTAATGTATAAATCATGGACATTCCATCAACATTATTTCCCCTTTCACAATTGTGCATTTGAGGGTACACATGAATATGAATATTCATATGCTTCACAAGGGAGTATATTTCAAACTAAATTTATTGTCTCTATGAACCCGACTCTTCCTGCATTCCTGGTTATTGTTCATGAAACTGCAGGATTTTCCTTTCTCAGATGAGCAGTCTTTTGGTTATTCTTTGGTTATTCTCTTGGTATTTCTCCCCCTCTTTCCTTTGCAGAATAACTGGCTAAATTTTGTTCATTTTTTCCCCTGTGCATTGACTCTCAGAGGTATCCCTAATTGTACAATCTCATTCCCACTACTTTAGTTAACCTCTTTTTCTTTTAAAGTTTTATTTATTTATTTACTTATTTTTAGAGAGTGTGTGCACAGGGAGGGTCAGAGGGAGAGGAAGAGAGAAACTTTAGCAGACTCTTTGCTGAACTCAGAGCCGGGACCCCTGACTTTGATCTCAAGACCCTGAGGTCATGACCTGAGCCAAAAGAAAAGTCGGACATTTCACTGACTGTGCCACCCAGGGGCCCTTCTCTTTTTCTTTTTGCTTTTCTTTTCTTTCTTTCTTTCTTTTTTTTTTTTTTTTAACTATTTTGGTAGGTTTTCTCTTCATGTGTTAAGTGCTTCCTTAATCATTATTTCCTTAATCATTCATTTGCCCCAAAGCCCATTCCTTTCTAATCTATTATTTCTATGCTGCTAGATTAATGTACTTAAAGTATTTTTTTTTTTTAAAGATTTTGTTTGTTTATTTGATAGAGATAGCGAGAGCCAGCGAGAGAGGGAACACAAGCAGGGGGAGTGGGAGAGGAAGAAGCAGGCTCCCAGCGAAGAGCCTGATGCGGGACTGCATCCCAGAACGCCAGGATCATGCCCTGAGCTGAAGGCAGACGTTTAACGACTGAGCCACCCAGGCACCCCTGTACTTAAAGTATTTTTATCACCATTTTACTGACCTATTCACAACCCTTTATTGCCGTCTAATTTTATATTGGCTTCAATACCTGAGCCTGGTGTTAAAAAGGTCCTGAGAAGTTTGTCCATTTACCACCTTTCCAGGTCTACCTCTCACTCTTCATTTTGCTCTTACCTGAACTATTTGCTCTTCACTAAAGGTACTCTGAATTTCCCCAGCACCATTTCTTGATTTGTTCTGTTCCTTCCACTATTTTGGTTTTTGACTTTTATACGTTTTAAGATTTTATTTATGTCTTACGTGTGCCATGATCTTGAAACCTTGTTTCACTGTTCCAATTAGGAGTAGTTTTGTCCTTTGGTAATAAGCACTCATAGCAATTTCTTTGTCCTGATGCTTACTGCTTTTCCTCGTATTATAGTTATTCATGTGTGTGTCTATCAAGAGATAAGCATATGAGGGGAAGGACTGATTGATTGATTTGGCTTTTAACTCTTTTAAAAATTTTAACACTTAAAAAATTTTACATGTATAGTAAAATTCATTTGTTTTGATATTAAGGAAGGATTTATTTTTGAGTCTTGTTTTTATATCCAGCACAATACTTTGCATATTTTAGATATTAAATATGTTTAATTAAAAAAATGAAAACTCTTCTTTGGAAGATATTAGCTGGGTTTTCTTTGTTAAGAACACATCTGTTGGGGTAGTCAGGGAGGTAAACATAGTCTAGGTTTTTCCTAATCAGGTATTTGGTACAGGACCAGAAAACACATGTGTGCTCGTTGAATTTTTTGGTTTGTTTTACTTTAAACACTAAGGAACTATTCACAAGATCATACTAATAGTGGTTTTAATTACACAATTACTGTTGATAATGAGTATAATTAAGCAGGCAGCCATTCCATTTTCAAAACGACTGTTTATTTTTCTTTTAGTTTCCTTACTGCAGAATATTTTAGTCCTTATACAATGGGGAAATGAAAGTGCTATATTGAAAAACTAGATTTTTCTGTTGTGGGGTTTTTTGTTTTTTTTGTTTTTGGTCATTAACATTTCATTCACTAGCAACATACGTGGGGGTAATCTGATGGTTTTTGATAATTTTAAATGGTCCTAATTTTTAAAATACTGTTTCAGTTTCTGTTTTAATATTTTTTGGAATCAAGGTAACGGTTTGAGGGGCATATTATACTGATTTTGCTCCTCCCCTTCTTTGAATTTCTCTTCTCAAATTCTGGACATCCTGGTGTCCCTGGATCTAGCCTTGTCTCCTCCATCCACTGAGACTATAGTTTCTGCTTGGGTTCTACCCTTGCCCCATGGAAAGTAGGAAGTTCCCTCTAGGAAGAAGCCAGAGGACCTCAACTTGTGTGCTTTCAGGGATCATAGCTACCAGTTTCTGCCTAATTTGGTTTCTCTCCATGGCCTTCAAATTATTTTTTTTCTGGTCTGAGTTTTTTTAGCTTTTATAATTATTATAAGTATAAGGGTTAGTCCAGTGGAAGCTACTTTGCTGTGCCTGTAACAAAAACTCCTGGACATCTGCGTTTGAAAAGTAAAATATTGAAAAGTATAGTATTTAATATAGGCACATCGAAGATATCGCTCAAGAGAAGTAGAGTCTTAGTTCATGTTGTGAGCTCATGGTGATTTCTTTCCACCTTATTATTGCTCCTGTCATAAGTCATCTAATTTTGAGATGCATAATGTGGGACAAGTATAGTATGGCTTTGCTGTAAAATCATGGAACATTTGAAGTTAGTAGTGAGGAGAATTGGTTTCTTAGTGCACAGATTGGAATCTGTATAATCTCCTCTTATTATGAGATACCAGTGTTGTGTAAAAAATAGTATTTGTGATATGTCATTAGATATATGTTAGTGTATATTCATTTATCCATAAGTATCTTAGTGAAGAAACAAAGACCCATTCAAGCTATCATAAGAAAAAAAAATAGGGAAAATGTATTAAAGGCCAAAAGGATATATTGTGGAACCAAAGAGTAGAAGATTTAAGACATTTTTAGCACCTGGATTTGAGACCTGTAAATTATGGAAAACTTAGGTTGCAACCTTTAATTCTCTCTCCTGTGGGTCTCCTGTTTCTCTCTGTCTGGTCATCTAGTTCATTCCTTTATTCTCTCTCTGCAAATTGGTTTTTCATCCACACAGTGCGAGAAGGTTGCCCTAAAGAATTTACATCTCTTCATCTCCATTGACCATCAGACTGTATCCCACTAACACATTCCTGGGAAAGAGAACCTGATGGCCTAATTGGGGGTTTGGCTGTCTCCCCAGTGGAGTAGACTCTGGCTGACAGAGTGGAATCTCCAGGGTTACAAGCATGGTGACCAGAGTCCAGTGTGTAGTTGGGGAACACTTTTTAGATGAAGTGAGGATTTTCTAAGCTGGGAAGCTACTGAAAGGGATTTACAATATTAAGTACCTGGAAGGATCTGGATGTTTCTACCTGGATTAATGTAGAAGCTGAAGACAGGAGATGTGTTCACTGTAAGCTGGTAAATTCCATATTTATTTTTAGGAAATGCCGGGTGTATGACGTAAGCAGCCACAAGCAATATTTTAAATAATGAAGGTTGAATGGTAAATGAGGGATTCATTTAGAATGATGCTACCATGCTAAGCACGTTCTAAATCTCAAAATCTTGGCCCTGCTTTATACATCGTGAGATTTCTGACTGTCATCTTAGCAACTGCTAATCAAATATTACAGCAGAAGAGATAGATGCCTGATTACCCCAGTTTGTATGTTCTTTAAAGCATCATACTTCTTGGCTTCTACCGCAGAACCATCCAACATACTAGGTACTCAAAAGATATAGTGAATCATAATATCACTGGGATATATAGATATTCTGGTGCTTTCCAACCATGTTTTCATAATTCTTGTCTTTGGTTTTACAAAATAATACCTTTGAACTTAGATTAAAACACCCATAAACTTTGACTTTTATTACAGGAATTCCCTGTCTTAAGAGAAAAGATATGAAGGAATTTAGAGTCAGCAAGAACATGGGATAATCTTCTGTAGGTTTTCTATGTGTAAGATGTGTTTGTTATCATATATAATGTCCCCTTACCCCAGAGTTCCAGTCTTGGGTGATTTTCCCCAGGCAAAAGACAATGTGTGTGGCTTATTTCCTTTCATAAAAATGGAAATTTGAACTCATAGGTAATGGTTTAGGATGTTTATGTACAATTTGGAAGATGCAGTACGTTATCCACAATGATGTGGAATCGCCAAGAAATTACATGGTTATGTTTTAATAACAGGTGTCTGATGTTTGTGTCAAGATTTGTTAGTAGAAGATTTCACCTAATTCAGATGAATTTCAAGCATCTTAGAAAAAGGAGCTTTTTTGTTCTTCGAGATATTTAAAAAGCACATTTTACAATTTGGTGTCAAAATAAAACTTTGCCTGTTTTAATGCAGTATTTTCCAGCTGGTGGTAAATGGTATTAGGAAAAAGAGGCAAATACAGTGAAGGAAACAAACATGGCAAAGCCTATGATTAAACTCATAGCTATTCCATTTTAATTTTACTTGTATTATAGATTTTTGTGCTGAGGAGTCATTTACAGGGTTCATTCTGTTTTAGAGACTATTTCTAACGTGTATTAAAAACGTATGCATCGAGGCTTCTTACCACATTTTGTAAAATTCAGTGATTCACTGTATATATATTTGATTTTCTGGTATGTTTCATGGCTCTGTGATGGAAGTAAAGAACTATAAAAATTGGGGTAGTTAGGTGTCTTTTCCTTAAGTGAGAAGTCATCATATCAGGCAATTTTTGATGAACACTTGTTTAACGATGTGTCAAATGGTTACTGTAGTGCTCAGAAAAGGGGACAGCTGGCCTAGAGTGTCTTGGGAAGGAGTCATTGGAGAGAAAACATTGGAACTCTTTTTGGGATGGGTTTGTTAGGGTATCGAGGAAGGAGGGTAATCTAGGTCAGGCCTTCCAAAAATGAGAGGGCTCAGGCATGCATGTTCAGGGAAGAGGTAAGTAGTTGATTCTGATCGAGTGCTGGGTTCATGCTGAGGAGCCTAACATATGCTCTGGAATAGATACTGAGGTCAGGGGGCGCCTGGGTGGCTCACAGGGGCGCCTGGGTGGCTCAGTCATTAAGCGTCTGCCTTCGGCCCAGGGCATGATACCAGGGTCCTGGGATCGAGCCCCGCATCGGGCTCCTCTGCTGGGAGCCTGCTTCTTCCTTTCCCACTCCCCCTACTGGTTCCCCCTCTTCTCTGGCTGTCTCTCTCTCTGTCAAATAAATAAATAAAATAAATAAAAAAAAAGATACTGAGGTCAGATTGATTCAGATGACAAAATAGCCTTAAGATGACATTGGCCACAGTGTTTTAGGAAAACCACTCTGTCCGTGGTGTATGGGAGGGACTAGAAGAAGAAGAGACAAGAGGCAGATAGTGAGAGAAACTGCATGTGTTGAGCTAAGTTGGTGGCTGTCAGACAAATGTGTAGGGACAAACTAGTAGAGAGTTGAGAAAGAGTGACTGATGCTGGGGCTGCTATCTCCTGAGTGGATACAGAGGTGAGGGAAGGTAGCTAAAGACCATTCTGAAGTTTTATTTTATTTATTTATTTTTTTAAAGATTTTATTTATTTATTTGACAGAGATAGGCAGCCAGTGAGAGAGGGAACACAAGCAGGGGTAGTGGGAGAGGAAGAAGCAGGCTCATAGCGAAGGAGCCTGATGTGGGGCTCGATCCCATAACGCCGGGATCACGCCCTGAGCCGAAGACAGATGCCTAACTGCTGTGCCACCCAGGCGCCCCCTGAAGTTTTAAACCTGGAAGCCGGTAAGAGTAAGAAACCACTCACAGAAAGAAGACAGAAGGAATTACCCATTTTATGGGAAAAGGATTTAGGTCTCAGAATTTAGGGTTGATTTTATCAGAGAAATGTGTGAGTATATCAAGTGTGCAGTCACATAGGTGGGACTGGAGTGTGGGAGAGAAATCGGGACTAAACTACATCATGGTAACAGAAATACATGTGAAGGCTGCTTTGTAAGTTTGGAACCTAAGGACAAATGGGAAAGAAGATTATAGAGAGTATGGACCAAAGCAAGATTTTGGTTAAGAAGGTAGAAATAGTACATGTTTGTCAAAAGAAGGGGAGAAGCCAGTGTATAAGAATAGATAACAAAGTGAGAGGTGATATTTAAGAGGACTTTCCTGACTTGGAGAAAAAGAATAGTGATACTTTAAGGATGCTCGTCAGGTAGGCCCTGATCAGTCAGTATTTTACTGTACAAGGCCAACCACTGAATTCTAGGATAAGAAGTACCTCAGAAGAATTACTGGTTTAATGTATCTTCACGACTTTGGTAGAAACATATTACTATCGTATTGATTGGTGTTAAAACCAACACTTGAGTGAAACACATCCTTTGTAGACATCTTTCTGCGTCTTTCAATTTGAAATTCATTCTGGTTTGCTAGCCTTCTCTTGACCACAAAGTCCCACAAACTTGATTAGCATCATCAGTAGATCTACCAAGTCATTGAGTGCCAAACGTACAAAGTCATCAAGTCCCTCAGTTGAGTTGTTACTAAAGTCGAGACCCAATTTAATATTCTCCTTGACTCTTGGGCAGTTTGGATGATGTATTAGCAGAGATAGTATTTGTCAATATATTACTTTATCCCTGTGCTGAATAATATTCCGATAGCCTCGTAAACATACAAAAAAGCCCCACTGACCAATCTGTTAATATATTTTATAGCTTCCCAGTGAAATCTCCTTTGTACAGAAAACTAAATAAGTCTATCTACTGCCACCCATAGCCATTCTCATGGGGAGTTTTTATGCTTTCAGTAAGAGTAGAGTGTCAGGATGAGCCAGGCTCCAGGGTTGAAATCCTGGTCAGTTGTTCTGTAATTATAAGACTTTAGGCTAGTTTCATTTTTTTTTTTTTTCCCTTAAGACCACATACATAGGTTCACAGCAAAATCGAGGGGAAGGTACAGAGATTTCCCATGAATCCCTGTACCCACACATGCATATAGGCTAGTTTCTTAAACCTTTAAATCTATTTCTTCATACCTAAAATCTAGATAGTAACTCTAGCTTCATAAATTGGATGATTATGTTAAGATCATTTTCGAAACATGTCTGATATTTGATAAATATTTAGTAATGCATATGTGCTCATAACAGACATAATTGGCTTTAAAACTTGGGGCAACATCATGCTCACAGAGTGCTTCATATAAATGCTTTTTGATGATAATATGGTCCTAAAATCTTTATTGACTGAATAAAAGCAAATGAGTTAATATACACCTGCAGACAGGAAGGAATAGTTACTGGGATCTGAGTCTCTGCAAAGCTTTTATTTCATTCTTGGGTAGAATTGCTTGCTTACTTGTACTATAACACTTGGTTATCTTAAAATTTTAAATGTGGCAAGTGATTACAGAAATGAGTTGATATGCTTTAATCCCAGGTTGGATATTTTTAGGAACCATGGTGATTTCTCTTCCAGATCTGCTACTTTCTTTCACAACAGTGGGAACTTTTTAAAGCACTTGTATTAGAAATACAAAGCTGGGGTGCCTGGGTAGCTCAGGTGGTTTAGTGCCTGACTCTTGATTTTGGCTTAGGTCATGATCTTAGGGTTATGAGATCAAGCCCTGTGTCAGGCTCCAAGCTCAGCCTGCTTGAGATTCTCTCCCTCCCCCTCCACCTCCTCCCACCCCTGTTTGCACACATGTGTGCATGCTCTCTCTCTCTCTAAAATAAGTAAATAAATAAAATCTTTAAAAAAAATGCAACAGTTGATTCTAGCCCAAGTCCCACCCTCTGAGGCTGTAAAGTGGGTTGATTTTGTAAGCATTATCCATTGGCAATAGTGCTTTAAAAAGCTGTTGGTTTTCAAGCTGTTGGTTTTCTTGCTTTGAAGCTGTCAAGATGAGCAGTGGGCCTAGAAATCATTTGTAGGTTAGCACCTCTTAGCCTGCAATGGCTCTTAACAGGTTTGTTGCAGTTGCTTAATCCCCTTTGCTATAGAGTGAGGGGTGTGGCATGGTCACCAGAATGAGTCCCCCAGGGTTCATTCTGCAATCCCTAAACCACTTCCTTATCTGTAATCTGAGAATTCATTTGATCAAATGTTGTGCTTTAAATAAGATAATGCATCTAAATTAGCCCCTTGCCTACAGCATGGTAATCCCTCAGTAAATATTATGGCATTGCTGCTGACGTTGTTGTAATTGGCAGTTATGAGGATTAGAAATGTTGATTAACTCACTTGGCACAGTACCTGGCACATAGCAGACCCTCAGTAAAAATGTTCCCCTTTACCTTCACGTTCAAATGCCTAACATCCTATTCTCAGTTTTAGGTGTAGATGGCAAATAGACGACTTTCTGGCTATACTGAATCTTTCCTCAGATCTACAACTAGAAATATGAATAGCTAGGTTAATATACTTCTGAATGTCAAGGATGAGGTTTTAGAATTAGGTTTTCATCACTTTAAATTGGTTTTCTTAGTAGCACATCGTAAATGTGTGTATTAAACTGTTTATCTGATTCTACAGATGCTGTTGACTGAGTACCTGGATATGAAAAATACTCGTACAGCCTCTGAACCATCAGCTCAACTAAGTTATGCCAGCACTGGACGAGATTTTGCAGCCTTTTTTGCCAAGAAGAAACCTCAAAGGCCCAAAAATTCTCTTTTTAAGTAAGTATCTCCCTGATGGTAAGATAGCAGGTGTCAAGAAATGTTTGATCCAAGTAGGACGGCTTTCTGCTGTATTGGCAGCCAGTGCTCCACCCAGTTACAGCTGGTTGGAAATAACTTATAGGAAGTGAATTTATTTTTTATTTTGTATACATTTGTTTTCTGTAAGGGGAAATGGCTATTTTGTAATACGGTTAGTGGACTATCTAGAACTTCTATTAAAGATTTTTGGAATTTATTTCTGTGGCATTTTATATAAAATGAAGGGAAATGAAACTTGCCAGTTGTTTCTGGGAACTTTTATATGAAATGAAATATGTCAGCTTTTGAAAAAACCCCAAGTGCCAAGAAATAACCTTAAAGTTGACACATTGGATTTTATTTGGTTTAATGAAGGAACAATCTGGAAATTCTTTTTTTCTAATTACTGTCTTAGTTGACACTACCAGGCCATGTTCCTAAGTGTATGTCATTTGGTAACAGCTAATAGTTAATATTGGATAGTGAACAGCAGCAGCTACCACTGAGTGCTTTCTATCTACCAGGCACTGTGAGGAGATGAGTTTCTCAATCTCAAACGTAATTTAATTTAGATGATGTCAAATTTCGGTAGCTAACAGAGTAGTGGCTAACACTGAATCCTCACTAAATACTAGCAAAAGCACGAAGCCATTTTCATGGATTGTCTCATTTACTCATTACAACCTTATGGGTCAGGGTTTTATTTTTAATCCTTTTTTGCACATAAAAACTTGAGACACAGCGAGGTTAAGTAACTTATGTAAGTTCACCCAGCTAGTAATTGGTAGAAGCAGGATTAAGTCTTGGTCGATCTGTGTATTCTTCTGAGGAGTCGGGAGTTAACTGGTTAAGCAGTTGTACCTGTAAGTCTAAGCATATAAAGTGACTACAGAAGTATTATCTCTGTATTTTGAATTCATTATTTTTGAATAGTTGAAGCTCCAGTATCTTTTATTGATTCATTGTTGAGATTTGTTTATATCATAGATTCATAGAGTTCTTAATCATTACGGAAAATTTCGATAGTGCATTCATCTTGTGGTCTAGAGGAGAGGAGATTGAGCGTGCCTGCAATGTAATAAAATGCGTTCTGTGTATTGAGCGCTTTCTGTTTTTATGTTTTCCCATTTTGTTCAGAGGGTAGACGCACTATTAGTAAAAATGCCTTAGTCCACAGGTAACATAGGACCCCACTGGAAGGTTCTTACCTCACACAGTGAGGAGGAATGTAGAGGAGTCCGTCATTTGACAGTGCAGTATCCTCAAGGACCCAACCCTCTTGTCTCTCTGCCTTTGGGCCCACTGCAGTATAATGGTGATGCCAAGGGAAGGGTGGGATTCTTCCTGCAATTTTTTTTTTTTTAATTAGTAGACTTTTTTATACCAATTTTCAGTTTGCAGAAAAATCAAGCTGACAAGACAAAGAGTTCTCTTATGTCCCCTTTCCTCAGAATTTCTACTTACGTTAACATCTTGGATTCATTCATGTGGTACCTTTGTTACAACTGATGGATGAACCGATATTGATCATTATTAACTAAAGTCCATTGTTTACCTTAGGGTTCACTCTTTGTGTTGTACATTCTGTGGGTCTTGATAAATGTGTAATGTCATGTAGCACCGTCACGTTAACATACAGAATATTTTCGCTGTCCTCAACATCCTGTTCCTCCCTCTTTTCCCCACCCCCTGAACCCCTGATAATCACTGTCTCTATATTTTATCTTTTCCAGAACGTCTTACAGTTGGGATCATACAGGATGTAGCCTTTTCAGATTGGCTTCTTTCACTTAGCAATATGCATTTAAGGTTCTTCGTGCTTTTTGTGGCTTGATAGCTCATCTCTTTGTATTGCTAAATAATATTCCATTGTGTGCATGTACCTTGTTTTTTCCACTCAACTGTTGAAAGACATCTTGGTTACTTCCAATTTCTGGCCATTGTGAATAAAGCTGCTATAAATGTGCAGGTGTTGTGTAGATGTAAGTTTCCTGTTCATTTGGATAAACACCTGAAAGAATGATTACTGGATCATATGGTAAGATTATGTTTAGCTTTACTGTCTTACAAAGTGGCTAAACCATTTCAGATCTCTTTTTAAAATTAATCATTGTTATCCATTTATTAATCTTTTCTGCCAGTGACAAAGCCCCTCTGCAAGTTTTCCTCTGGTTTTAGGATTGGGTCTTAGCCCATTCCTAAACCAGTCACTGGCAGGCCATGGTGATTGTCTTGAAATAGTCAGGGGTCATCTCTGGTGACAGTCTTGGGCTGGAGAGGAACCACTTTTCCTCAGCACACAGCTGTTTGAATAGGGAGCAAAGAAGCTGAATGCCCGGATAGAAGGGGGGCTTTGCCAGTAAACAGGGAAGATGGTGGAAGAAAAAGGGTGGTTAACTAAGATGGCCTGAGATGGTGCCTAATCCTTAGGCCTTTGCTTTGCTCGCTTGTTTGTTTGCTTGCTATCTGGCGTGCTTTCTCTTCTCTCTCTCTTTCTCTTCCTAGCTCAACTCACTGTTGTAAATCTAGGTGTGTTACAGAAAGTAGGTTTCAGGGTATTTAGATTTCATGCTCTCAACCATCACCCTTAACTTTCAACCTCAGACCACATATACATTTTTCCACATTTAGCCAGTCCTGAATTGTGGTACTGAAAAACATATAAATTATTAGAACTGAATAAATGAACTTAAGTCATTGTCAAAAATTTATTATTATTGCACAGTAATAACAACTCCTCACCCACACAGAATTAGACCATTCTTCCAGATTTGCCTGCTTCTGGTCTTGGTTCTACCATTAATGAACTGTGCGAGTCAGGACAGGTCTCCCGTCATCGTGGGCCTCTGTGCCTTTGGCTATAAAATAAGGAGGCAAGACCGTATCCTCTCTAGTGCCTCTTTTACTATGAAATTATACCAATCTATGAGTTGTGGCAAACATACAGAGGGTTCCTGAGTAGCAAAAATACATCAGGTCATAAAGGATTAAGATTTGGGTGAGCTATAATCTGTTTTTATGAAGGACTTTATTACTCTCTTTAATTGCCCCTAGCCAAGGTTAATTAAGTGCGTTTAAGTTCTCATTGTATCATGTGTGCCTCTCTATTCTTTGCTCAAGAGTTTATTTCTTTTTCCCTTGCCATTTCTGATCAATAGCTGTCAGCATGCTTTTTGGAGGTCAGCGCCTTCTTTCCTGCCCTTGACTGGCAGGTGGCACTTTTGAAGGACTGCGCACTTTGCCTTCCTTCTGGCTGTGAGGGCCCTCTCAGTTCTTGGCAGGGTGCAGAGAGAGGATCAAGAAACCCAGGTGTCTCCCTCTGACTGACATTCATCTTCCTTGTCAAAGAATGGAGAAAGAAGGCGTAATTAAGAAAGTGGTGGCGTTCCTTTTATTTTGTTGCCAGAAACCTATGCCATTATCACTGTTGCTCTTTCGTGATGCTGCTGTTTACCACTTAGTGGCAAGTATTCTTAGGAGGATTCCTCCTGTCAGCCCCATTCCTCTGACTTTGAAAATCACAGGTCTGAAATGGAATTTCTTAACACGGCAAAGGATTTACTCTTGATACGGTCTTCAATTTACCTGTTTTTCACCCTCTTCCCTGCAAATGTCTTTTACAACTGTGATTTTTTTTCTTTTTTCTTTTTTTCACTCCTGAGTTATTGTTTTCGCCTTTAGAAACCTGTTCTATATCATGCACCTGTCCTCCGTGTTGCTGACCTCTGAAGCGATTCCTGGGGTGGTGTGAACACACCCTTTGTCGCCTGTTTGCTTTGAGAGTATTTCATGTCGTAGGTGGCCAATCAGAAACCGTTTCGAAACTGTAATGCTTTTGAGGACTTTTCAGGAGAGACCATAGACACCTTGCTTCTTTGGTGTATTCCGCAGCGCTGCTAGAATGCCTTCTGTACTAGTTCCCTCACCGGGGGAGTTAGAGGAGCAAGATGGCTGCCCCGCGGAGCCGGTATTTCTGCGGCGGCGGCTGGCAGTCACTCGTGCTGTGTGAACTGGATAGTAGCACGATTGGAATGACTCTGCAGGGTACTCTTACTGCGTGTGCATAGGGGTCCTGGCTAAGGGTCTGGAGGCAGAAGAAAGTGCGACAGATGAGAGTTTATCAGCTGAAATGAAAGAGCAAATGATCCAAAGGCTGTTGTGCAGGAGAGTTAGCCAGGAATATTGTTCATAAATCACGGTCTGTGGCAGCCCGCTCTGGCCCTGGCATGGAAGAGCCAGAATGTTTGGGTCGTGGAACAGTAAGGAGCACCCCACAGACTAGAGGCGAATACTTTTGGAATACGTGGCTGGACACCGCCTTTTGGTTTACCCTGCGTTTCATTACAGGTTCGAGTCCTCCTCCCACGCCATCAGTATGAGTGCTTATTTGCGAGAGCAGCGTCGGGAGCTCTACAGTCGCAGCGGAGAACTTCAAGGTAGGTGGTTGAACTTCTCTGGAAAAATGAGTTTCTGGAGGAAGATCTGAAGTGTTTCACGCATGTGAATTTGCGGTTTGCCCTCACAGGATTCTTTCAAGATAGCAAAGATTTAGAGACTTGATCATCTGTTTCTTCTGTTACTTCCCAGCGTCTGCTGCCAAGCAGCTAAAACTATTGCCTTGGCCACAGGATTTATAGACCTGCTACCGTTCAAGTGAGAATTCAAAGCAAAAAGATAGAAGATCAGTCTCTTCGTGCTTAAACATGGCAGACACAAGTCCAGTCATAGTCTCGGGGAATGCCAGTCTTCTGTGACCGTCACCGTTATACTTAATTGGTGCTTTCCATACGTTCTGGAATGTAGCAGGAGTACCTGGGATTGGGGAAAGGGCAAATGCAACTTCTGTTGTTATTTAAAAGGAAGAAAGATGCCTCTAAGTGAGATGTTGTAATCAAGCTAGCTTTGATATACAGGATATTCGATAGCCATATGTGGTTACTAAACAGTTGTAATCTGTAGGAGAAAATACTTGAGAAAATAAATCGTAAGCAAATGTAATTAAATTAAAAATCCAATAACATTTTCTTCTGTGACAAGGATGCTAATCATGGTAAATGCAATCAATTAAGAAAGATTTATGAAGTCCTGCTAAGTGCCTGCCGTCCTAGGCATCGGAGGGGCTGGAGGTTGAGTAGAAGGAAAGGGAAGATGAAGCCTTAAGATCCAGCTATGAAAGTAAGGCATGAATATCAGTAATAGTATCAGGAAGTCAGTGCTAACGACTAAGTAAATGATGTGCATGAAGATGCTCGAGGAGTTGAGAGAAGGGAGTGATGATTTAAATTATTTTAAAACTGTGGGCTTCCTGTACGAGGGACGCATAAGAACACTTCCATTTTGGGGGATGCATTAGAGGCACTTGAAATATTTTGCAGTGAGCAGCCTGCACAATTAAATATTTAGTTTTCAAGATTTATCATGTTTCCAAACATTATGCAGTAACCAGCCAGCCTTTCTGGATTTAAGGACTACCACCTAGCCATTTCTACCTCCATCTCCATTGTTAATCTAAATACCTATAAATTTTCCCAAAGAGGCTGCTCTTCTCTCTCATGCCTATACCGCAGTAATAATTCCACAGCTCACGGGTATAGTTACCGGAACTAAATGCCTAGACATATGTTTGAGAATATAAGGAAAAGGAAATTAGCCTTTTGCTCTCCATTGTTGGAAGCATGAAGTGTGCATCTTGGAGACCCAAAGTACATGGGTACAGGGGATAGTTAGGATTGGAACAAGTCAAGGAGTGAAGGCGGAAGGTGACCCAGGCTCTAGCAAGCAG
Organism: Ursus americanus; assembly: GCF_024610735.1. NCBI lineage: Eukaryota > Metazoa > Chordata > Mammalia > Carnivora > Ursidae > Ursus > Ursus americanus. The sequence goes on along the minus strand of NC_142129.1, from coordinate 19,241,536 downwards.
CTGCCTCCCGGGGGTATAGGCTGGACTGAGAAGCTTGGAAGGAAATGGTGGTAACAGAGCACACATTTCCATTGGACTGATTGTACCTGAACTGCCGCTCAGGGGCTGTAGTTGATCGCGTAGGGCTAGAGCGATCCTCCATATTCCACGCCCTTATTGTAATCGTTGAGTCGACTTCAAGAAACTTTAAATTTACCTCCATAATTTCTCTCTACTTGGTTCGTAGTACATGAAATTTCTTTAATGGGGACAAAGCAAGCCTTTCTTTTTTTCTTTTAGATCATTTCACTTTTTATTCATCAATACACTTAATTCTTTAGAGCAGTTTTAGCCTCATAGCAAAGTTGAGTGGAGAAAGAGCAGAGACGTCCTGCATACCCTCTGCTCCGACACACGCGCAGCCTCCCTTCGTACCAACATCCCCACCACAAGGAAGCCTTTTGTTTGACACGTAGTGATGAAAAGGTAGACCACATAATTAACAGGACAGCAGCACAACCTGTCGTTCATTCACATTCGAGCATAATTAGTCAACCAAGACAGATGACTGATGGTAGACTCTTTCTTCTTTTTTGTTAGTGAGAATAGCGAGCGCTTTGCACTCTCAGCCATGCACAATGGCTTTTGCAGCTGTGGCCCCAGTGGTCCATGATTTCTGGAGAGACCCTGGAGCAAAGCAATGAAGAGGCGAGGGTTCTGGGCCCAGATTGCTGACACAATCTAGCTCCCCATTTACTAGTTTTGCAACCTCTGTGCCTCGGTTTACCTACCCCTAAGTGGAGACGGAAATAACAGTACCCACCTCACGAGGCTGTTGTGAAAGCCACGTTGAGGTAAGCAATGAGCAGTGTTTAGAGAACTGCTGACTGAATAGGAAGTATTATGTCTTCCTCCTCCTCTAGCCCTGTTGTTCTCATTGTTCTCACTAGTCCTATCACTTCAGTTTTTGTACTCCTTCTCTTTGTCTCTTTAGCTAAATCCTTCTCCGCTTTCCAACTTAAATTTAGTTGTCACTTAAGTCTGATGACTGTCCCCCCATTTCCTCTCTCAGGTTGTGGCCCGTGCTGTGTCCTCCTACCACATCTTTGACATTCCCTTTCTGAGGACTTTCCACACTGTATTGTGGATCAGTGCTAACTTGTTTGAGCCTACCACGAAACTTGAAGTTCAGGAGAGAAATACAATTTTATTTCCTATCCTTAGCACAGTGCCTAGTATGGTAAATATTCAGTAAATACTGATTGACTCAGCGACAGAACAAATGAGGACAGTTGACGTCGAACGTGGGCTAGAGAGCTTACTGCGGAGAGCTAGGAAGGGCCCCAAGGGGAGATGCGGCCACTGAGAGCCAGTATCGGCTCCATAGGTTCTATTAGTTTTTAAGTTTAGGGAGAAGTAGAGTCTGTGTGTCGATCTGTTTTTGTTCTCTCCAGTCGTACATAGCTTCATTAAGTAGGAATGTTGCCACTGAGCTGTCTGGCCTAGGACAGTACTGCTGTATAAAATTGAAAAACATGTTTTAAATCCAGCTCTGTTACGGAGGAAGTTTATTCTGTGAGGGTGGTTAACTGAAGAATCTCTATCATCAAACTAGGAACTTTCTCATTTTTCAGAAAGTTGAAAGTTGATTGAAATATGGAACTATGTGCGAGAGTATGTTTTACTTAACAGTGTTCAGCAAAATAGGAGCATTTATCTCCGGTTACAGGGAGGAAAGTAGTCAGCAAACATATCATGTTCATAATGATCATTAAAAAATAATTTAGCTGAGCTGACAGATCACATGCATGGTGAGAGAATAGCTCAGCTGATGAGTGTTTGTAAAAGTTTGATGGTATTTCATTGAGAAGTTAAAGTGTCTCTGATGAATGCTTTTAACAGCTCAGCAGGAAAAGGGGAAAATCACACCTATTTTCCATTAAAAAATGGCCAGCCTTTTTCAGTTATTCTATTCATCTGACTGGTCCAAGGACCACAGTGAGATCTGCATTTCAGCTTATCCTTGAAAAGGTATAATTGAATAGTTCAGTCAAATCCCTAAGAGGCCGGCAGAAGATTTTTGTCTCTCCTCTCACCACCACATAGCTGCAGGTTTCGCTTCCCAGTGGTTTGGTTCAGAGGTCAACTTTTCTTTCTGCGGCAAAGAAAATCCACCAGGAAGACCATCAAAGTAACATTAAAAAGCTCAAATTTTATAAAAGTTCAGTTTCTGCCAACATTTCCCATTCATCATGCAATTAAAAATGTGACTCAACCCAACAACGCACAAGGGGAAAAAAGAATGTAAAAATGAGATTTCTTTGGTATCATCAACCCATCTCAGTTGGCTCCATTCAGGTACAGATGGCTCATTATATAGTCTGCTGTTGGCAATTGGGCCCAGGAGGTAGGGGTGCCGTTTCAAAGTGTGCGCGGTAACAGGTGGAGATCTAACTTGTGTGTCTCTGTTCATCAGAGACTTCCCGTTGCTTTGAGCCTCTCCACTGCTTCATTGTACTGCTTAGACAGCCGTGCTACAGGTTAGAAATGTAGTAGTTTTAACAAACACTTAGCTTGAGTACGGCTTCTCAGGTTTAACGTGGGATTCTTTGGGAAATAGGGCAACTGACGAACACGTTATCTCACTAGGGGTTTAAAAAAAAAACTCAAAATAGTGCTGCTCGTGACCAAAATAAGCTCTTAGGTTACTCAGTCCCACTGTGCCGTGGTTTTCTCATTTGAAAAATAGAGCTGTTATGAGTTCTGACTACTTTAGGGGGGATGTTGTGACTATACAAATTTGATATTAAAACTCTGGGAAAATTAGAGTAGTTGTAATTTATTTAAATTAAAATGGTGCTTTAAAAAATTGAACATGGTGAAATTGGAAGAACTGCACCCACTTCTTTCTCTCTTGTTTTCTCCACCCCTCCAGTCTCACTGTTCCCCTGAGTTGGCTCCTCTCAAGGTCACCAGTGATCCCCATCTTGGCAGATTCAGTGTTTTCTTCCCCGTGTTCATCTCACTTGATCCTCCGGCCAGCCGTGTTCCTTTTTTCCTGCATATATTGGGGTGTCTCAAGGTTTGGTCCTGGGACCTTAGCTGTGCTTACTCTGTGGACTCTCCTCAGCTATCTCAGCCCAGACTGAGTTTTGCTTAGCGCCTAGGTGCAGGTGACTTCCAGATCTAGGTCTCCTGCCCACATCTTATTATTGTTTCCTGACCTCTTTCAGCATCCTGCCCACTCCCCACCACCATCCTATCATTCTTTATCACATGTTTTTTTAATTTTTCTCATGATACTTAATTTCTACCTGTCTTCCTCACTTGGTAAGTTTCTGCACTTGCTTCTGAATTCCCAAAATGCAAGTCTTACTCATTAGTGCATTCCAGTGCCTGGGACAATGCTTGGCTTGAATTAAGCACTCAAAAAGTATAGGTTGGAGGAGGCCTCTATCCTCCGTATCTCCTTATTTGCAGGTACAGGCCTACTCATTTGAAAAAGCCTAGTGGGAGGTTTGATAAGCAGAGTAGAAGTCCTGTGATTTATCTTCTTCGTTCATTTTTAAGATAATAAAACTCAAATGGGTAGAGCACATTAATTGTCATTGATCCAAGTAGAAATGTATACTCAGTTTTGATTACAGTTTCTTTTCTGTCTTGGGGCTACTTAGTACTTCTGTTTATACTCAATAATATTACCTTTAGAGTGCTATTTTATTCCCATTAGTCTAATGAGTGGCATTTCTATAGCCCTGATATTAAAATATTCTGTAAATCTCCAACCACTTGAGAATTAACTTCTCTAAGAGGATTTGCTTTACATGGTAAATATGGAAGTATTGGCATCAGGAAAACTGGGCTCTTATACTGACCTGACCTGAATTTTCTGAGGTTTTCTCTCTAATGGGTTGTTGGTGACTGAGGTTGTGAATACTTAATGATATCATATGTAATTAATCTGTTTGGGGGTACCTCGCCTTAAGGTAGAGTGATATTTGAAATACATTAGCCATGAGTTGATTATCCTTTTTTACAAAAGGATTTATAATAGGAGTCTCTCAAATAGCAAACTTTTCTGTAATGGAGCATTTAAAGCAAGATTTCATTTATGTGCACATTTTCAGGGACATTTTGGCTGGAGTGAGGTACAGCAATTTTATACTCATCCTTCACATTTGTTCCACAGCCTTAAATATAAGAGCACTTGTAAAGCTTTATATCTTGAAATACGATTAGAAAATTCTTTGTAGTTTTAAATTTTACATAATGACTTTGTTAATAACTATGTAGCAATATGCAGGGGACATGAAAAAATACATTTTTTCTTCTTAAAATTGCATATAATTATTTCAAAATAACCTTAATCTTTCGTAGTTATCTCTTCTGTTTTAGATTCTAAAATAGTGTATAAAATTGATTCCCCTTCCTTTTATATATTTATATTCTTGCTTTTTTAAAAGACTGATCTTAACTTCCTCATATGTAAGATTTGTCTTATAATGAAATTATAATAGAATTTTTATAAATGTTAATTTCTTTATATGTTCCTAAGAACTAGTAAGTAATAAATATATTTTCCTGAGGTCATGAACAGACTAATGCATTATTTCAGATCATTTAGGAAATAAAAGTATTCTCATGCCAAGGTTGTCACTAAGTGTATCACCTCTTTGCCATAATCTTTGCAATGTAGATATTTATTTTATTTAAAACTGTTCTTTGTTTCTGGATTTAATTTATGACATGGGTTTATTTTCTGAAGAATTGTAGTTCAAACAAAGTCAAACAAACCATTGGTATCCGAGCCATGTGGAGGAGCCTGGAGGTCATGGGACGGACAGTGGATCCCGAGAGTGCAAAACAGTTATCACAAAGCCTTAGGAAAGCCTATGAACCTCACTCTCGAGAAATGATCCCTGGTCATGATGCAGAACTAGTTGATGACCTATTACCTTATTTTAAGAAACCTTTGTTCTGCCCATTAATCATTCACACATGCAGATATGGGAAAAGAGTGAATACTCTTAAGTGAGATTGAAAAGTGATACATAGGCATTTCTCTTTATATACTACTTGAGTTAAAAGGTTTTTTTAAATAAAAAATTTGAAAAAAATTACAAATTTCTAGCATGTATCAGAACAATTTAAAAGTAAGTTAACTTTTTTTTTAAAAAATGACATTTTTAAATATGACAGAAGTTACTGTCATATTTTTTAAATATTTTTTTATTATATTATGTTAGTCACCATACAGTACATCCCTGGTTTTTGATGTAAAGTTCGATGATTCATTAGTTGCGTATAACACCCAGTGCACCATGCAATACGTGCCCTCCTTACTACCCATCACCAGGCTATCCCATTCCCCCACCCCTCTCCCCTCTGAAGCCCGTATTTTTTAAACCATTTGGCCCACATTAATTTCGTAATATTTTTGCCAAATTTAGTAGTTTATATGATGCAACTAATTCTGACTTGAGCTGTTTTAGAAAATAGAGAAGATCAGAAACATTCATGGGGAATGTGGGGAAAGTAATTTTTAGATTGATGAGAATGCCAGAGAACAACTTGATCATTGTCCTGATAAGACACAATTCATAAGATAGTTTTATGTTTTCAGAATGAGGGTTGAGTCCTTTCAGGAATATTACTAGTTCGAGATGACCTTATCTGAAGTGATCTATTACCAAAATTCAGAAGAAATTGACATACGCATGCATGTAGTATGAGGTCTAGAAAATAAAACAGTAGATTTTAATGGTAGCAAGTGCTTTGGAGTTCATAATCTAGTCCTTTTTTTTTTTTAAGACTTCATTTATTTGAGAGAGAACATGAGTGGGGGAAGGGCAGAGGGAGAGGGAGAAGCAGGCTCCCCGCTGAGCAGGGAGCCAGACTTGGGGCTCAATCCCCTTAGATCATGACCTGAGCTGAAGGCAGATGCTTAACCGACTGAGCCACCCAGACACCCTAATCTAGTACTTTTTGAGTTCATTATTTTAGTCCTAGAACCTGCTTTCTGTATGTTTTATTTCAGAGTTGAGTATAGAAAGCAGATTGAGGTGGAGGTGGCTTGACTAAATGGGGTCTGGGACTCAGAGCCCCACCTGCCCAGACCCCTCCTCCATCTGCTCCTCTCTTCTATGGAGCACCTGAGGCACCATGACAAAACGAAGCAGAGCGCTCTACAAAGGAACATTGGTAAGGAGACAGATGACATTATAGATTTGTAGGGCTGGGACAGGGAGTCAATAATGGGTGGTCAGACAACTGATGAACCATAAACAAAAAAGATGTTGAATTTGAAACTCATCATTTAGGAAACTAAATTTTGGGTGCGTTGAGAACTGAAACGTGAAAAGCAAAACTGATTGACACTTGAGTTCATAGTAGCGTTGTTTGAATAACAAAAACGTGGAAGTAACTCAAATACCATGGACAGGAGAATGGATTTATAAATCACAGCCTAGCCGTGCAGTAGAGTACTATGTAGCAATGAAAACGAATGAGCTGTACTGTATAGTAACTTGGTCGACTCTCAGAAGCAATCACAAAAGATGATATATGGTCGAATGCCATCTGTGTGCAGGTCAGAAGCAGTCAGGACTGAGTAATATGGTGAGGTGTGTATCTTTATGTGATGAAAATGTGGAGAAGGTAAGGTAGGGAGCATGAACAGAAAATTCAGGAAAGAGATCACCTCTGGAAAGGATAGAGGAGGGGATAATCAGAGAGGAGCTCAAGGCTTCAAGGATAATAGTACTGTTCTATTTCTTAAGCTAAGCGATGGAGATGCTGTTGTATTTTTAAAACTGTACTAAAATGGTCTATACATCCAGATATTATACATTTCATAGGAAGTACAAATATAATAATTTGTAAAAGGCCTCTTAAGTCCCCAGAGACACAACCATCTGTAGTGTAATGCTCCTACAGGAAAGTCTTCGGGAAATTTGGAGTGTTCTGCGAGAGCTAGATTGGTTCTTGGCCTGCACCATTCCACTGCAATGCCAGGTTCATGCCACAGCAGTGCATTACTACTGAACTCCAACTGTCCCTAAAATAGTTCCTGAGCAGTCAGCTCCAGGAGCAGGAGTGCTCCCTGCCAACTTCCCCGCCCCCCGCTCCCTCAGCCTCATCTCGCCCGTCAGAACCCAGTGCCCGGTGAGGTCAGCAGCTAGTCTACTTTTGTGTCCTGTGTTTTCTAGCCAGCCATGAACATGTAATTTAATTCTAACCAGTAGAATGTACATGAAAGTGATGTGTATAACTTCAGGTCTTATATTTAAAGGGACGGAACAGGCTGTCCCTTTTTTCCCAGCCCAGTGTGTGTGAACGTGTTCTCACACAGGATGAATGACGTGTGGTGGGGAGCCCATCTGAGACCGTGCGGACGAGATGGTGGAACAATGGTGAGATAGAAGCCGCTTGAGCTGGATATTGTGCAGCGTCGGACCTCTGATGACCAGAGCCACTGTACCATCCCAGACTTCTCTGTGAGATAGGAATAAAGTGTCTTGTTCAAGTCCATGGTATTTTGGTTCTCTGCTACTTGAAGCTCTGCTTATATCCTGATTAATTCAACATGCAAACAAGTGATCACAGCACGGTGATACACATTATGATGGAGTTGTGTAGATCTGTAACTAAGATGTGTATACAGTGCTGGGAAGGCAGGGAGGCTTTCATAGGTGTTTCAAGCTGCTTATGAAAGATGAAGAGAAGCTTTGCAGATAAAAGAGGGGTGGGCATTTCAGGCAGTGGACATGGCAGGGATAAATGTATGGAAGTGTGAGCATATAGTCTTTTCTTGTTTCATAACATGAGTTAGAAGGATATAACTTTTTTAAAAAAAATATTTGAGAGAGAGAAAACACTGGGGAGTGGGAGCAGAGGGAGAGGAGAGTCTCAAGTAGACTCTGCACTGAGCTCGGAGCCTGACACAGAGCTCGATCCCATGACCCTGAGATCATGACCCGAGCCAAAACCAAGAGTCAGACGTTCATCTGACTGCGTCACCCAGGTGTCCCTAACTTTTTCTATTAAGGAACTCAGTTTATGTATACAGACCACTACTGATTATAATTTGTTACTTTCAGGAACCAGAGATAATAGAAGGGACACCAAAGCTGTTGAGAATGGCTTGGGCCATTGTTCATGATAACAAGAGGTTAAGAATTGATAGAACCAATGGTGTCCTGGTGACGATAGGAAAATAAAAGTCATGTTACACCTGAGTATAAGCTAAATGCAATCACTGTACTGGATTTTCTGAGGGGTATTCAAATGGTATAGCTATGCCCCTTGATTAATTTTTTTGTAGGAAAAACAACTATTTTAAATGCAGCTATTGTAGTGTATTTAGGATGTGCAAGGTAGATTTGGCTGGAGATACTGGCAGGGACCGGATCATGAAGGACTAGCCTTACCTAATTACAGAGTACCTTGTTCAGCTTGGACTGCAAATGGCAGCTTGGTTGTGTATGGAGATTGAAGAGTTCTGTGTGCTCACATCTGATTTCCAGCTTGTAATTGTGTGGATGAAAATATGCATCAAGTTACTTTTGGCTTCACCACAATTTTAAACTCAAAAAGCCCATATTACAGTAATATATGATAGTATGTATGAATGCTACATGAATATTGTAATAGTCATAATATAGGATGTTCATTCCTAGAATTGTGATGACATCTACTGAATTGCAGCCAGTTCATTTGCATATTCATGCCCACTTAGCTCAAATAAGTCCCTGTTTGTTTGCACATTAACGTCTGATTTCAGCACCAGTTAACTAATTTACATATCCCTGTTCAGTTGGTTAGTGATGTTCATATGTGGAATATTGGTGCAGCTGTTTGTGCTACGAGTAGCTTGGGGAGCACGGTGGTTTAGTGGAAGGAGTACCTATTACTCATCCTGCTTTTACTAGGCAAGTCACGTTACCTTTCTGAGCCCTAGATTGCTCATCTGTATAATGAAGTTAGCAACACTTACCCTGCGTATTTCTTAGGGTTGTTGTATCAATTGACAGATCAGAGGTGACAGCTTATAGGCAACATTTCTAGGCTACCTATATTCTAGGCCTGTTCCTGGAAAATCCGCATATAGGAGAGTTCTAGGTGTCATGGAAGACAAGACTTGCAAGCAGACACAGTTTTAATGAATGTTGTAAATACGTCTGGAAGCATGGAGGAGAAAACACTGAATGTTGCCAGGCAGAGTCATAGAAGGTGTTACAAAGAAGGAATCTCTATATTGCAGTTGGAAAGGTGAGTTAGCCACACTGCCCCAGGAAAGAGCACTCACTGCAAGTAGGGAGAAGATGGAAACGACACCGCGATATGTGAGAGCTTCATAGGATAGTAGGTATTTGGGGGTTGAAGCAGAGAATATTAGGAAAGATAGGACTTAGAAGAGGGAGACAGGTGGGCAGGTCTCAGAGGACCTGGTATAACAGCGAGAAGACATGGTTTTTGTCCTCCAGGGGCTTAAAGCAGGAGAGTGACATAATGAAATCTGCATTCTAGAAAAAGTATCCCAGGGGTTCTGTAGGGGATAAATTGAGTATAGTGAGGCAAGTTGTGTTGTTATTTCAGGTGAGAGCTTATAAGATCATGCCAGCTTTTTAGGAGGTGACAGCAGAGAGGGTGGAGGGGGGAGTAGATCCAAATGCCAGTTTCGAGGAAGAGTCAGATGAACATGATGACTCCTTCTTTGTGGAGTTTGAGCAAAGATAGGCGTTTTGGCTGATTCCCAGTTTTCTAATCTGGTGACTTGGGTAGGTAATGATTTTATTTAAGATAGGAAATATAAGAAGAGGGTAGTTTTTATGGAGTGTTAGGGGTAAAGATAGCTTTTTTTTTTTTAACTTATTTTCAGGGTTTCTCTTTTAGTTTTGCTTAAATCTATCCAGCCTAATCTAACCACATCTAATCTGACCGAATCTGTTATCGACTCCCTCATATTTAAGGCATTCAGCAGTGTTTGATTGCTCATCACTGTTCCCCTTCCTAAGTCCAGTGTTGGAGCTTCCCTCCTCCTGCTTCTCTTTTTAGATTGCAAATACTACTTTCTCCTTTTTAGGTTTTGGTTGATCTATTAATTTGAGTGCTCATTTTAAACTCTTTGAAGAATATGAATTCTTTACTTTTTGCTCCTGGGTGGGTCTGTATTTTTATTACTAAAATCAAGCTACCATTCATCTTCTTAATGTCTCGCTTTGTGATTTTGTGCCAAGTCACTTAACTGGTTTTCTCAGTTAGTAGAGAGAAGTTAAATGATTTCTATGACTCTCAGCCGGTCCAAAGCTCTGGGTTCTTGATTCTCAGTACTTGGTCTGTTCCTAAAGATCGGAGTCTGAGGACTAGTTAGAGGTTCAGAGCATGGTGTCTGCAGTCGGGCTTACTGCTTGGGTGACTTTGGGCAAACTGACTCCTTTGTGTGTCAGTTTCACTTTCTATAGAGTGAATATACTTATGTCATAGGGCCGTGGTGAGGATGAAATGTGTTAACACATATAAAGTGTTGAGAACTGTGCCTGGCACGAATTAAGTACTGATTAAATGTTAACTATTGCTAATTTATCTGGGGTGCCCCCCCCCAGCACCTGGCACCATTCACACATAGGAGACGCTTACTCTTTTTTAAATTAGTGGATGAATAGGCATGCTAATGTTCAAATATATTCCAGTAAAATCTCCCAGAATGGTCCTTAGAAAGTCCTTTTATCCCCCTGTTCTCTTCTTTGACAAAAGTTCTTCTGGAGTGTTGACAAATTGTGCTTTCATCGGTGATCATTGCAATCAAGTGATGTTAAGTGGCATCCACTGAGGTGGTCTGGGTGGGCAGCACTTAGTGACTCTTTAGTGACCTGTTCTTACCACTTACATCCACCCAGAGGTAAATACTCATGGCAATAATGAAAGTGGCCATTTCTCTTTGAAATCAGTTTGATATTCAATGCCACTAACTGCATTTTACTCTGTAAATAATTGAGGATGATTAGTATATGGCAAAATAGGAGGTTAAATGGAAAGGTCATTCCTTCTTTTTCTGAATTAACTACCTTACATCTGATCATTTGGCGATGTTTTACAAACACCGTTGTCTTGCCTGCCCCTTACCTTCATTCTGAAGTCACTTCCTGGCTACTAGTAAAAACAAAAAACAAGAGAAAGGAGTTATACTCTAACTTGTAATTTGCTAACAACTCTTAACCTAAAAAGCCTTAGAGCTAGCAGAGATCTCAGATGCGTATCATAAATAGAAATGATCTTTTGAAAACAACATAAATTCTTAAAAACAATAAAAGGTGTGTGACTGAAACTAGTTTTAAAAAGATGGCAGCTAATCTGAAAGGGAAATTTTTGACTTGGCTTGGAAGGTGAGCAATTAACTGTGTATGGCCGTCATTCCCCACAGCATGGTTGCAGGAGGAGGACAGGTAAAAGTGAGGCTGTTGATGGGATGGGATACACCACTCATCTATGATTATCTCTCCTTTCTAGATTCTATGACTCTTACTGGGAATCAGTAATCCTGACTCCTCTTGAATGCCTTATTGAATCATTTAAAAAGAATTTCCCAAGAGAAGATCTTGTGCCGTAAGAATTCTTTAGCATCTAAATTGAATGGTTGTCTCTGATCATTTCTAAACTGTTTACTCTGATGAACTCAATAGGTGGAGTTTCCTCAGATGCAGAATTTGGACTTATTTCCTAAGAAATTGAAATCCTTTGTTACCTAAATGGTAGTATGGTTCTTTTTTATACCTTCACTTCTAGGACATTTTTGGACAAATATAATGCCCAAGGGGAACAATTAGGTTGGTTTTAGATGATGTTTGCTGGGATTTTAGCCATAATTATTTGTTGACACTTTGAAATTTGTAGCTGTCTCAATAACTTTTAGAATATATGTTATATAAACAGAGATTGTCTCTAGCATATGAGCTTTAGTTCCCTATGAACTGAATCCTTTCTGCTCTTCCTTTTTTCTACCTTATTTTTTTTATTATTCTCACCATTTTATTCTCTTTTTATTTAAGTAGAATATACCTACAATAAAGTGTATAAGTGTGCTTACCTTAAATATAGAGCCAAGTTTTTGCGTGTAGATACACACCTGTAACTAGCCCCTAGAAGGCTTTCTCATCTGCTTCGTAGTCAGTACCATCCCCTCAGGGTAGCCACTCCTCTGATTCATAATGCTGTCACTTATGTTTTGCCTGTTCTTTAAATCTGTGTAGATAGACTCATATAACATCTCGTGTATCGAGCTGCTTTTGCTCAGCATGATGTCTGTGAGATTCATTCATGTTATCATATGTATCAGTTTGTTTTTCTTGCTATATATTTTGTTGTATGATTAGAGGACAATTTATTCATTCTCCTGTTTATAGATATTTATCATTTCTACTTTGGGGCTATGACAAATCTGCTATAAGCCATTTTGTACAGAAACACTAATTTCTTTTAGGGACATATCTAGGAGTGGAATTGCTGGGTCATGAGACAGTCATACGTTTAGCTTTAGAAGATACTAATAGGCATTTTACAATTACAGAAATAATGAGAAGTTGCTTGAGAATTTCAGTTCCACATTCTCACTACAATGTGATTTTATCAGCCTCTTAAGTTTTTGCCATTCTGGTGGATGTGTAGTCTGCCTTACGGTTCTCGTTTTTGTTTTGCTTTTTGTTGTTTTTAAGATTTATTTATTTGAGAGAGAGAGAGAGAGACAGAGAACACGAGCAAGAGGCAGAGAGGGAGAGAGAATCTCAAGCAGACTCTGTGCTGAGCACGGAGCCTAATGACAGGGCTCCATCTCACGACCCCGAGATCACGACCCAAGCTGAAACCAAGAGTCAGATGCTTAACCGTCTGCACCACCCACGCACCTTGTTGTTTTCATTTTTTATTTTTATTTTTTAAAGATTTTATTTACTTATTTGTCAGAGAGAGAGAGAGACTAGTAGAGGGAGATGCAGGCTCCCTGCTCAGGAGCCAGATGCGGGACTCAATCCTAGGACCCTGGGATCATGACCTGAGCCGAAGGCAGACACTTAACCAACTGAGCCACCCAGGCGCCCCTGTTGTTTTCATTTTTAAAAAGAATCTCTGCGCTCTCCCTAATTGTGCTGCTCTTCTCCTCCCCTCAATCTGGCAGTAGTTTCTGGATACAATTATTTAGTGTGCAAGCTATATCCCAATTCACTAATTTATGGTACAGCTCTTTATAGAGAAGTGACCTTGTGTTCTTCCTAGGAAGGCCTGATGGTGTATATACATTTTTACCCAGAATTCTCAGGTGGCCTTTCTTGCGAAAAATCACTTACTAATTTGTTAGAACTTTTGAGGTGGAATATAAAGATATCTCCTCTCTTTCCTCTTTGCCACTTTTTGGTCAATGGTTTTCTATTTTGAATTATATCTTTATTACATGTATCTTACTGATATTCCTACTGGTGGTGGGCAGAACCCTAAAAGGATCCCAATCACCTGCAACCTTTATAATTCCTCCTCCTGTGTGTGGGCTGGATCTGTGAATATGATGGAGTATCATTCCCACGATTAGGTTACATTATAAGGCAACTGTCATGGGATTTTCCAGATGTATTAAAGTCCCTACTGATTGTCTTTAAGTAATTCAAAAGGGAAATTATACTTTGTGGGCCTAACCTAACCATGTGAGTTCTTAAGAGACAAGAATCACTAGCAGATGCTGGCCTTGAGGAAGTAATTCTTGTGGGAAGAGCATGCTATGTGGCAGGTACCCATAGCTGGTTTCTGGGAGTCAAGAGCCAGTTCAACAGCCGGCCAGAACACACGGCTCAGTCCTACAACCAAAAGGAAGTGAATTCTGCCAACAACCCGAATGAGCTAGGAAGAGGACCTGGAGCCTCCAGATAAGGTTGCAGCCCTGGTTGACCTTGATTTTAGATTTTAGTGAGACCCTGAGCATAGGATCCCGCTAACCCAGGCCTGGACTTCTGACCCACAGAAATTGTGACGTAATAAATTTGTATCATTTTAAGCTGCTAAACTTGTGGTAATTTGTTACACGTCAATAGAATACTAATATGTGACCCAGTCTTGATACTCCATGATTGCCCCTTTCAGATTCTCAAATACTTCCTCAGACTAACGGGTAGAAGTTGCTAGAATAGTTCTTCCTGTAAGCAAGGAAAAGAACCAAATTTATTCTAGCTGTCAGTCTTCCTTCCTGCCTTTCAGTTCTCTATGACTTTGATTTGGAAGCTGAGAGGGACTTTGAGAAAGGATGGTGGTCTAATAGTGTTTCTGTGGTTTTGTAGACTTTACAGTAGGAAATGACAGTTTAAAAACATTTATAATAATTTATATATACAACAATACAAAATGGTTGCCATCATGATAGCCTTCTGAGGCAAAGCAGTACGGAGTCTACTACCTCGCTGGGCTGTCTCTCGAGCACCCGACCCTGAACATGTCCAAATCAAACTCACAATCTCCCCTTCTCCCCACCACCCCAAAACCCTCGCCTCTTGCAGTGTATTTGATTTCATTAAATGGCATTGTCCACTTACCAGTTGCTAAACCTGGAAGTCATCCTCCTTTTCTGTATGCGATTCATCTATTCCCAGATCCTAGTGATACTACTGCCTCCTAACCCCTCTACTGTTACAAGCCCATCGATTCTTTATTTTTTTAAAAGCGACTTCGCCTCCACCCAGGTCCTAATTGCCATCACCTCTTGTTTGGTCATACCTCCACCTCGAGTCCTTCCAGACCATTCGTTATATTGGAACCAGAGTGACTTAAAAATATTCAGTGATTTTTTTTTTTTTCCTTAACCATCTCTTAGTATCAAGTACCATGTCCCTTCATACACCTAATAATGTTCTGCCTGATTTGGGCACCAATTGCACACAGCCTCTTTCGCGGCCTCCTTTCTGACCACAGCCGTGTTGGGCTTCTCAGGACATGCCATCCCCATTCAGGCCTTGCCGCCTCCTTGTGTGCTGCTCCCTATATCTGGAATTGGCTCACCCCACCTTCCCTTTCTCCTTGATAAGTAGTTGTCAATTTTAAGGTAGTTCTCTGCCTTGTATGATTTTTAAATAATGCTTATTAAGTACTTACTATGTGTCAATCAGTATTGTAAAAAATTTTACATGGAGCGTCTTCTTTTATTCTCTCAACTCTTACTTCCTTGAGGAAACTTGTTTTGTTTTGTTTTGTTTTAATCCCTCCCTACCCTGCCCAACTAGGTCAGCTTCCTCATTTGTAGCACACGGCCTGCTTATAATTACTCAGTTTTTCTCATTGTTTGTGTAAAATGTATGTTCAGTATTTATCCTAAGTTCCAAAGCTGACAGGCACCGTGTTTGAGTTTACCTTACATCTCAATTTCCTCCTACAGTGTCTGGCATCTATAGTAAGCACCCAATAAATATTCATGCTTTTTGCAAATGAGAAGAAGTACAATATTACACATTAACCAAATGGTGAACTAGGTAGAAGTTTAGGTCTTTTCAAGCTTAGTACTTTTTCCAATATGTTAGTAATACTTGAGGTGAGACATGAATATATCACAGATTAAATTAGGAAGGAAGTTAAGGGAAACTAATATCTGAGAGAGAAGAGTGAAGTTACTGAGATGTCATTTTTTTGGAGTACGTACATAATTATCACGTGACTCTCATAATCATTTTGTGAAGGAGGGCTAAATAAGGCAAATAGCTTATTTTTTACGGCTGAGAAAACCATGGCTCATAGAGGTTAAGTAACTTGATTAAAGTCACACAACTTATAAATGTTAGAGTTGAACAATTGATATCATGGAGTTTATTATATAGGGTTTGCAGAATCACTTACATTTGGAATAGTTTGTGCATTTTCCTCTTTTATTGAGGTAATTTACATACAATAAGCCACATTCACTTAAAATGAGCAATTCGTTGAGTTTTGATAGATGTGTTTACCTGTTGTGATACCGAGCATTTTCACCACTCAAGTTTCCTTGTGCCCTTTTGTAGACCATTTCTCTCTCCGTTCCCAGCTTTAGGTAACTACTGACATGATTTGTCCCAATAGTTTAGCTTGCAATTTCTAAATTTTATATAACTGGACTCATGTAGTATACAGTTTTGTGACTGGCTTCTTTGAGAACATAAAGACTTTGACATTTATCCATGTTACTGCATCTGTCAGTAATTCGTTCCTTTCTTATTGCTGCGTGGTACTCTGTTGTATGGATATACCACAACAGAGATACACTGTACCTCATTATTTATCCTTCTAGCTGTTGATGTGTGTTTGGGTTGTTTCCAGGTTTTGGTTATTGTGAATAACGCTGCTGTAAACATTCGTGTACAAGTCTTGGTGTGGCATGTAAATTTTCATTTCTCTTGGGAATACTTAGGAGTGGAGTTGCGGGTCCTGTGGTAGGTGTATGTTCAACTTTTTAAGAAACTGCTAGTTTTTTAAAGCGAGAGTATCATTTTATATTTCCACCAGCAGTATATGCCAACACTTGGTATTGTTAGTCTTTCTAATTTCAGATGTTCTAGTGGGTGTACAGTGGTATCTCGTGGTGGCTTGTGAATTTTTTAATGTAATCTTATTGATGGTAGAAGGCTATAGACCTGTGGGTTCGAGCATTCTATATCCAAGTCAGAATCAACCTCCAGTCCTTTTTCTCTTGTTGTAATCATTAGTCCAAGCCTGTTACTCTGTCATTTCGTTTAGCATAACTTTTTTTATACCTACCTTCATGAATTTAGAGAAAGGAGACATAACTATTTCACAGGTCAACTGGAAAGCCACATTTTTATTAATTTATGTGTTAAAAATAGTATTTGTTAAATATGCTCATCATTGTGCATCTGTATTGTTCTAGCATCTTCTGAAAGTTTGTACAGTATTACTAAATAGGTAGTGAGTGAATTCTAAATAAGTCCTGCTCTGAAGCTAAAAATTCCCAATTGTTGCCTTATTAGTAATCATAGGATTAATGCAAAGTGCTGCTAATTAAGACTTGCTTTTTTTCTTTGAGTGCCGCCATGGCAGCAAATGGTATCTTATACTGACAAGCTGTAAATTAAAATTTGCAGAATGCAAGACCCAGTCTAGGGAAAATGAAGTTATGTATAGGTGACTTGTTCCATTTGAATTAATCAAAGGGCTGCTGGTGTAGACCAGCTGTGTTCTGTGATGACAAAAACGAATCTTGACATTTTGGATAATGAAAATCCAGTTCAGCACCTCTTAGAGATATGTATGATAATATCTTGTCAGTCAGAAGCAGAGGGAAGGAGGGAAGCAAAAACCCTGTCTTATTAAAATAGACAATGTGACAAGTGGACATTGTTGGATCTCTAGTTTCTAGGGGAAAAAATGCCAAGGGAAGCCTCTTTTTAAAAAATGAGAGGAATAGCTGTTTTACGGAAGGAGGGTGAAAAGATTTGACTTCTGATGCATGACCTCTGTGACAGTTGACTTTGTTCATGATTCCTAGTTTCATGGTTTATTTTACTGGGGTGTGGGGTGAGGCATGAAAAGCCCGGAAAGGAGACTCACTTTTTTAAGTTTGACAGTATTAATGCAATCATCTAGTTCATACCTTGTAAGCCCACTTATTATTTCCTCTGCGTGTGTTTTTTCTAGTTTAGCGGATTAGCTGCACTGTCTCTTCAAAGGCTATCCAATCAAGGAGGGGTTATTAAAACCAGGGCGATTTATGACTGAGAATTAATTAGAGAAGCATTTTCATGCAAAACATCCAATTTTTTGATTAGCAATGGAGCAGGGCTGCAATTAACACTCTAGGAAGCTTAAATTTCCAGCTTTTTGATTCTCAGGAAATGAGATTATCAAACCAGGGTCAGACACTTGACAGCAAAGCGGGGTGGGGGAGTGTGAAATTTATATGTAAAAAAAAAATTGTCTTTTGATTTTAATTCTGAGATTGCCATTAAGGCAATGGGAAATTCAGAGAAAGGAAAGAACAAGAAATCTGAAAATGTAAGAACCTGAAATGTCTGATTCTTTAGTGGCCTATTTGCTATGCAAAGTATCTGTTATCAATGTTTGCTTGGAATATGTTTTAGAAGCACAGTGATATTTTTTGTTTCCTGCATTATTACTTATTATTCAGTTTTTCTCTAATAAATTTTGTTTACATATTCAATTGCTGAGCAAATATTTAAAGTATTTATATGCTTTGGAGAGAAGCCAACATTTTCTTTCATTAGAAAAGGAACCTTTTTTCCTAAATGGTGGTTTGCTATTTTCAGAGTCTATTTATTTTGTTTCTTTACTGGGGGGTGTTTTTAATTATTTTAAATCAATTGAGACATAATCTAGGTAGCGAGTTATCTCAAGACATAGATTACCGCTTAATGATAAGTGACCTTTGACAAGCTTAGGTGCCTAAGATAAGAAGTAATGCAACCCCAGGCCTCCTGTAAAGCAGTGTATTCTGTCCTCAGCATAATTGGTGCTCCCCAAGGAAATACAACATAATGAAAATTCATTTGTTCAGGAAAATATTTTTCACCCCCTCTTTTCTTAATTTAGACATCTAATTTCAATTGAGAACTCGAGGAGCAATGGATCTTTTGTGTTTGTGCACTCTGCCAGGGTGAGATGCTTCTCTTTTTCTTCTTTACCAATTAGATTCTAAGATTTTTAAGTAAAGGGACCTTGTCAGTACTTCTGAGTTATCCAGCGTTTTCTTCACTGCCCGGCTTTTTTGCACTCACGATGGTGCTGGGCACATCTGAAGCTGTCAGTGTGTACATTTATGGACTGCATCAGGGAGATGTTTGAGTCCAGTACTAAGATGGAATGCAGGTGACGAGCCCTGCCTAGGCCTGGGGTGGTGGTGGCGTTTTGAATTTGGCTTTTCTCATGCTCTGCCAGCGTGGATCTTCTCTATTTATATAAAGGGTCAGAGCTTTTGTTAGAATCTTGGGGGTTATTTTAAAAAACAGATTTATAAGCAGTTTTTGGACTGTGCTCACCATGAATGGAAGAGACCATATGGTGACTCTGTAATCAGTGATTTCTGTCGTTGCATTTTTCTCCCCAAAGCATCTCTGATTTAGGAGCAGGATTCATTGATCTAGTCCATCATTCTTGCAATCCCACTATGGATTCTCAGCTTTATTTGTCAGTCTTGCTTAATCTTCCTTCCTTTGTTGGTGAAGAGTATCTATCACCGGCTGGATGAAAATTGGCTGCAGTTTAATCTTTGGGAAAGGAGGAGGAAAAACTGCCAATCAGGGGCTTAAGACTTGATCCTGTCAGATTTGTAGCCATCAGCCTCAAATGCTGATCTTCATGTTTTTAGATGTTGATGATTATATGCTTTTTTTGGTATCTAATAAATGTTTGCTGAAAGAATTTATAGGGTTATGTTTATCGGTGTTTTCTTTGTTGGAAAATGTTTCTGTGTTTCCAGATCCACACATGGGGAGTCTAAGCAGATGAGTGAAGAATTCATAACTGTATGTGCGTGTATGGTGGGGTACAGGGGTGGTGTGTGGATGCCTTTCAGGGAGTCTGCCTCCAGCGTTGTATGCAGATTTGTGGCAGAACGGGAAAGAAGGTGCCTAGTTTTCATAATAGCAAATAATAGCAATAATAGTAATAATGCTGTTTTTAGGAACAATAATATGCTTATATTAGTAAATATAGTAAATTTACTATTATAATGGTAGTAGTAAAATGCTATTAGTACATGTAAACATGCATACATTCACAAGTGCATATATAAACACAGTTCCTAACTGTGAAAGCAATATTACTACCTATAGAAGAAAACAATAAAACTCCAACAGAAGCACATGAAATGATATCGGTTTGTAATAAGTGTGGACATACCTATATTCAAATATTTATTTCAAAGTATCAAAGACAGAAATAATTGAATTAATCAAAATTGGGAAAATTAATCAGGAGAGGCATTTTAATTAAATGTGAATCTTTTTAAGGAAAGCAAGGTTATTGTTTAGCGGAGTGGAAAAACCAAACATATTCTATGGCTTTCCCCCCCCCTCCTTTAATGTTAGGTTTTTAAAAACTACAGTTTGATATAGCTCAGTTCATCAAATAATTAAGGAACTTGATTTGTTTTAAGAGGCTCACAATTGTTAATAACCTTATTCCAGCCTGAAATTCCCAGTGGTGGGGTGAGCGTGTCGGCTGTAATATTGGCAACATTTCTGCTTTGTTTGCTTTGCTGTGTGCTCAGTTTATATCATGGTGGATGATGGACTTGGGCATAGGCTATTGAAAAATCTTTGCTGGTGATGTTTGGAAAAGATAGTTTTTACTTTTAAGTATAACATAGTCTTTGATAGTGGTTGACTTGTGTGTTTCTATGATCATATCTTGCTGTATAGATACAGATATTTAACTATTAAGCATACAGGTAAATATTTAATTCTTATTGAAATTTGTACTGGGAAAATTACATTCTTATTGAATGCCTGAAACCCTCTATTCTTTAATCCCATTTCTCATTAAAATACTTGATTTGATAAGCATGTCTTATTCTAGCAGAAATAGTATAGGAACAAAGAAGCCTTTTTTTTTTTAGGATCCTGATCAATGTAATTTGAGAAATCCAATTTTTATGAGCTGATGGTTAGTGTAGGCCAGTGAAATGAAAGGTTGACACCTTGGGGTTCCAAGGAATGAATTGGGAGAGATTCAGCTCAGGGGTTGAAATTCGTAAATCATCTGTGTGGTAGATAGAAACCCTAGGGTCGTTGAGCTTTTAAAGTCAGAATAAATACAAAGAGAAGCTCAAGACTGAGCCTTGGTTGACCACCTCATTCCTCATGGAACTTGAGGAGTATCTTCAGTAAGTTAGGGAGAGGGCAGACAAGTGGACAGTTAAGGTTTATAAGGTTTATAAGTGTAAAAATCTTCCACCATCAGCTTTTTAAAAACCGCAGTGATTCCTAGTAACCATAATCAAATGTTTGCTGTTGATAACTATACCTTTGTGGGCCCAATATATCTAAAGTATATCTATAAATATTAAAGCTATCTTTTCGAAACATCACCAGCAAAGATTTTTTTTAGTGGTTTAATAGTTTGCTCTTGACTGCAGTACCTGAGTTAGGATTGTAGGACTTCTGCAGCATTGTACTAATAATGGTCAGTGAAAAACAATATTTGACTGACTAATGGCATCTCATCCTTAATGGAAATAACTTGTTCCGATGACATGAAATGAACTAGAGCCATGAATTTTTTTTTTTTAAGTAAAACACCAAGGATTTCTCTCTATCTCTTATGTGAACCTTCTTTGAGGCCCAGGTGATTGCAAGTCCTCCCAGGTTCTTGAGAGGACCCCACACTTCCTCTGGTTCTTCTAAGCACTAAGTGCTATTGCTCATCACATTAATGTTTTCAAATTTCTTTCTAATTGCTTGATGGTATAAAAACAAAAGCTTGATAGTATAAGAACAAAAGCTTGATGTTCTATAGCCGGTTTCTCTTAAATAATATAAAAAATGTTATAAATGATTAGTGGCTTGGATGACTTCCCACATTTCTCTCTGGGAGTCTTAAATTACTATGATTCTGTGGTTGTGTTCAACTTAATTGCCGTTAACCACTGCTGAGGTCTCCTGCTTACTCACTGTGCAGTCATTGCCCCTAAGAGGCATTTAGGACAGGATGAGTGAACAGTCCCCTTCCTTGTGTGTTCGGTGAATGTACAAATACTTCCAAATGGTGTTCCTCAACTAGAGTTTCTTTAAAATGGGAGACATCCTGAAGAAATATTTTCAAAAATACTCTTTTTTTCCATAGCAGGTGGCTTATTTGGTAGTTGTATTATATTTGGCAGTGGGCTGACAGGTTGTCTTAGAGTATTTAAATGGCTAGGAAGATACATTTCTTAATATTGACCTAGGATTGATTTAAGTTGAAGGTCAAACTCCATGGCAGTGGTCTAAAATCCAAATGTACTCTCATGTATGTAACTGAAATTTTAAATGCCTCAAAAACATTATATTCTCCTGTGGGACTAGGAAGTATCTTCTGAGTTCATATAGTCTAGTGGTTTGAAAACTGAGCTTATCCTCTAGTATACTTACAGGCCTGAAAAGGTTGAATGGGCTCATCAAGATGCCTAGTCCTCCCCTGAAAGCTTCAACCAGGGAGACACAAGTTTATTGTTTTGTTTGATATTTCGAGATTTATATAAGATTTTTTTTTAATTGAAGTAGAATTGATGCATGTTGTTACATTAGTTTCAAGTGTACAATATACTGATTGGACAGCTGTATATCTTACGCAGTGATCACTGTAAGTATGTAAGTGTATAAGATTTTTTCTTTCAACTGTTCCTCTGTATACTTCTGTGTTTTTTTGAATTTTATACATGAAATTATTGTTCGTGTTTGAATTTTTTTAAAAGTTAAGTAAAATCTTTCAACTTCTCATTCTTTTTTGTTTGTCTGCCCAGACTATCCATTGTAAGGAATCTGGTGTGCATCCTTCCAGTTCTTGCTCTATGCACTTATATAGTATTACATGATTTCACTTATACACATTTTCCAAATATCGCTCTTTCTGAAATCTTGCCCTGAACACTTTCATGAACATTTGTGAATACTCCCTTAAAATAGGTGTCTAGAAGAGGAATTCTTGGTTAAGAGGATAAGCCTGTTCAAAACTGGAATACGAAAATTTGAATTTGAGTAGATTATCAAATTACATTTCAAAAAAATTTTACCATTTTACACTCTCTCCAAAAGTCTATGAAAGCATCTACTTCTTTATATCCTTGACACCACTGCACATTATCCATTTTTTAAGAATTTTGAGTGCAGGGGTGCCTCGGTGACTCAGTTGATAAAGCATGCAACTTGATTTTGGGTCAGGTCACGATCTCAGGGTTGTGAGATGGAGCCCCATGTGGGGCTCCGTGCTGGGTGTGGAACCTGCGTAAGAGTCTCTCACCCCCTCCCTTTGCCCCTCCTGCCACCACTCATGCACATGTGTGTTCTCTCTCAATCCCAAAAAAAAAAAATTTGAGTGCATACCCGATTTAGCCAGTTTAGCATCTTTTCTACATTTATTTGACCCTTGTAATTTTTTTATTGAATTAGAGTCTAACACCATTTAATCATTTACCCCTTTGCTACTTTTTATTAGGTTGTCTATTTTTGCTAGATATTCTTTATATGTTCTTGATGTAAATGTATTCTTTTTTTTTTTCCTCCCTAGTCTGACCCTTAGATTTAATTTGGGGGGGGGGTAATATTTTTCTAAAAATAATTTTAAAGCCATTAAACTTGCAATGTTTTGGGTGGTATGATTTGTTTCAGATGGATGGATAGACTTTTAAAAAAGATTCCTAAGTAGAAATTGCAGTTTACCTTGGGTAATCTTCTCTAGTGTCTCACAGTTCTTACAAACTTTGTTTCCCAGCTTAGAGAAAAATAAAGGAAAAATTAACATCCTCAGTTAGTCTGAAGAACAGTTCAACTTACTTAGTAGTCTGTTTCCATTTTTAATTTTTTGAGGAGCCTGCAAATTGTTTTCCACAGTGGCTGTACCAGTTTTTCATTCCCAGTAGCAATGTATTAGGATTTCTTTTTCTCCACATCCTCACTGCCACTTGTTACATTTCTTGTCTCTTTCATTTTAGCCATTCTGGCAGGTGTAAGGCAATATCTCTTGGGTTTGATTTGCATTTCCCTAATGATTAGGGATGTTGAGCATCTTTTCATGTGTCGATTGGCCATCTGTAAGTCTTCTTTGGAGCAATGTCTATTCAGGTTCTCTGCCCGTTTTTCAATCTGATTGTTTGCCTTTTTTGGTGTTGAGTTGCATAAGTTCTTTATATATTTTGCATATTAACTCCTTATTGGATATATCATTTACAAATATTTTCTCCCATTTAATAGGTGGCCTTTTTGTTTTGTTGATGGTTTTTTTCACTGTGCAGAAGCTTTTTATTTAGATGTAGTCCCAATAGTTTATTTTTGCTCTTATTTGTCTTGCCTTAGGGGACATAGCTGGAAAAATGTTGCTATGGCCAATGTCAAAGAAATTACTGCCTGTGTTCTCTTTTAGGATTTTTACAGTTTCATGTTTTACATTTAGGTCTTTAATTCACTTTGAGTTTATTTTTGTGTATGGTGTAAGAAAGTCATCTGGTCTCATTCTTTTGTATGTAGCTGTCCAGTTTTCCCAACAAACACCATTTGTTGAAGAGATGGTCTTTTACCATTGTATGTTCTTGTCTTCTTTGGTAATGAAGTAGCAGAAAGAGAATTTAAGAAACAATTTCATTTACAATTGTACCAAAAAGAATAAAATACCTAGGAGTAAACTTAACCAAGGAGGTGAAAGACCTATCATCTGAAAGCTATAAAACATTAAGAAATTGAAGAGGACACAAAGAAATTCCATGCTTGTGGATTAGGGGAATTAATATTGTTAAAATGCCCATACTACCCAAAGCAGTCTACAGATTCAGTGCAATCCCTATCAAAATACCAATAGCATTTTTCACAGAACTAAAACAAATAATCCTAAAATTTGTATGGAACTACGAAAGTCCCTGGATATAACCAAAGTACAGACTTGAGAAAGATGAACAAAGCTGGAGGCATCACAACTCCAGATTTCAAGATATCTTACCAAGCTGTGCAAATCAAAACAGTGTGGTCGTGGCACAAACACAGACACAGAGATCAACGGAACAGAGTAGAGAGCCTAGAAATTAATTTACGCTTATATGGTCAATTAATCTTACTTAGCAGTCTAAAAAATTTTCCTATCAACATGAAATTCCAAAATTTAATTAAGTCTTTTAGTTAATGCTTTAAATCTTTAGTTACTAATTAGCAACTTGACTCTAATTTTTCTTCTAAAAATTAGTCTGTTTTATAGACTGTGATCATCTTAGTATGTCTTCTGAATAGATTGTGAATGGGCATCCACTGTAATTTTTTAGAAAGGAGGAACAGGTGTTCAGTAACTTACTGTAGGTTGTACCACGGCAGACCTGAAAATGAGCATCTCAGTCTGTTGAGATGTGCTGTCAAGGTAAAACACATTTGCTGTGCAAACAGGGGGTAGTTATCTTGTTTAGCAATAATCCATGGTCCAACATGTGGTATTTCTGTAGAAAGCGTGGTGATCAGTTTTGTGTTCTATTCCTCAAGACCTCCACGAAGAATTAACTCCTGGCTGAGTACCATAGCTGAGTATGGCTGGAAGAATTGTAGCATGACCAGTTGACTTTTTTTCGATCACCAGCAGCTAGTGGTGAGGTATAAAATATAAACTAGGGCATTGTAAGTCCTTCCTCTTAAAATCAAAAATCAACAAATATACGGTTGTTTTAATCTATGGCCATAAAGGCACTTAGCTGAATGTATAATGACATTTCTTATTTGTCCTTGAAAACCTTTTCGGTGAAAGATGTGAAATATGATGTGTATATCCCGAGACATTGTTCTCCAATTTTAGAGCACGTGAGATTACTTGGAGGGTATTGATAAAACACAGACTGCTGGACTCCATTTCCTGAGTTTCTGATTTAGTAGGTCTAGGGTGGGGTCTGAGAATTCGCATTTCTGACATGTTTTTACATGGTGCTTGATACTGCTGGTCCAGGAAACACATTTTGAGAACCACTACTTTAAAAACCTTGCAATAAAATGAAGAATGGTGATGCTAGTCAGGATAGCCCTGTTGTCTCTGACCAGCTGTGTCTGTTGCCTCTTTTACACCGTAGCACTTAGGAATTATCTTCTTTCCCCTGGAGATCAAACCTAATAGAATTATGCATGTGCATTAAGAGATCATCAACCTTATACCTTTTCCCCTGGGCCTAGAGCAATTTGAAAAGACATATTCCCATCAAATGACATAAAACGTGTAGCTATAGTAACAAATTAACAATTGCCAGGCTATGTAATTGGGTGTTTGTACAAGTCTCCTTCATTTGGGTTTTATCCATCAGTTACAGACTGGAGATGGAGGAATGTTTAGGAGAAGGATGAAGGACTAGTTTCCAAACTGTTATCCCAATAGAAAATCAGACTCTAATTTTGAATTGAAAATGAGAGTCATTTTAGATGCTTCAAGGCATACTACATTCTTGAAAATAATAAAATACACACCTACACTATCTTTATCATAGGTGTTTGTTTAACTGTACATTAGTGTTGAGTTTCTAGTCTAGACTTTCTTTTGACTATTTTTGGTCCTGAATAATTTTGAAGGAAATCCAATAGAAATTGTCATTTGCTTAGTCAGTGTCTATTTACCTACCTCTCTCTTTTCTTTTTTATTCCACCTTCTGATTGGATTCGAGGTGGTAATATTCACAGCTTAAATAAATAAATTTTCTAGTGTCCTTTGCAGTTAAGCCCAACCAATGAATTATAACCTGAGGTGGTTGGGTAGGGCTTTGAGAAAATTCCTTAAGAGGCCTGACTCAGCTGCAAGCTAACCTTTTATAGCTCCTCTTTCCTCCCGTCTCAGCCTGGAATTTCAATAGCTAGCCATGGCTGTGAGGCTATCTTTAGGTTGGAGGCCAAGCGCTAATGTTGTAGAGCAAGGAGGAGCCCCAGTCCCTGATGTGCACGGAGTCAGCAATCCAGCCCTGGACTGTGTACTTTCAGATTGCAGAGAGAAATAAGCCTCCGTTTTAAAAGCAATTTGTATGTGTTTTCTGTTATTTGCAAGCAAACATTTAAATTGTTCATATTCAAGATAGTATTTTCTCTCTTTTTGAAGAAGGGTGTATCTTTCAAAACTATGAGATGTTTGTTGCTGACCCTGTAAGTTCATTAAAAATTATTCCACACTCGGGGTGCCTGGGTGGCGCAGTCAGTGAAGTGTCCTAGTCTTGGTTGTGACTCAGGTTGTGATCGCAGGGTCCTGAGATCGAGCCTAGCACTGGGCTCCGTGCTGGTTGCAGAGTCTGCTTGAGATTCTCTTTCCCTCCGCCCCTTCTGCTCATGCTCACGCATGCTTGCTCCCCCCCCCCCCCCCCCGCCATAGATAAATCCTAAAGAAAAAGGATTCCGCACTTACGGCTTCATCCTTGGCATCTTATGCCTTTTTTTCTTTCCTTGTGAAATAGCATGGTTTGGAGTCAAAAACACCTGTTTTACTTTTAACAACCTTATTAAGGTATCATTAAAATAACAGAACTCACCCATTTTAAGGGTACAATTCAGTGAATTTTAGTGACTTCACTGAGTTCTTCAAACATTAGCACAAACCAGTTTTAGTACATATTTGTCAGCCCGATAAGGATCCCTTGGGTCATTCACAGTGAGTTCCTGCCCCAGCTGCAGACAATCACTAATCTACTTTCTGTCTTTATAGATTAGCTTTTTGGGACATTTCATATAAATAGACTTCTGCAGTTCTGTGGTCTTTTGTATCTGGCTTCTTTCAGTTCGTGTCGTATTTTGAGGTTCATTCATGTTGTATATATTAGTAATTCTTTACTTTCTTTGATGAGTAGCCTTCCGTTACATGGAGATACCACATTTTGCTTATCCATTCATTTGGGTTGATGGACATTTGGGTTGCTTCCATTTATTTATTTGGCTGTTTTGAATATTGCTGCTATGAACATTCCTCTGCAAGGCTCTAACACACCTGGCGTTGAACCTTAGCTCCTACACCTAGAGTCTGGTAACCTCAGGTACGTTACCTAACTGCTTACCTCTGAACGATGTGATTTGCTTGTCTCTAAAAGGTGATGGCACAATCTTCCTTGTGGAGTTGCTGTGGGGATGAAATGAAAGACTGTAAGAGATCATTTATTAAGAAAGCTAAACACTGGAGACATATAAGCAATGAAATTGTTTTAAGGGCATACATTAAATACAAATCACACCATTACCGTGATTTTCAGTAATGTACTGTGGGTGGTGATAATGGGACCCACAGGGTTGCAAATAACTAATTAGTATTGTCATGATAGTTTGTTAGGTTCATTATGGACCGGGTAGTACAGATCACAGCAGAAGCTGTAGTGCCTGTATTAGGATCCTTCTGGAAATGCACAAGTTGTGACGTTTTAGTTCATAGGGTTTGGTGGGTAAGAACCATCTTATAGTTCTAAATTGCAGTGTGCAAATACATATTTTATTTAGGGAAGCACTTAGAATTGAAGATTAAGTATCTGAAAATTTTAGCTCTATGCCTAATGTTATTTTTATTTTTAAATATTTTATCCATTTTCTAGAAAAAGGTTTGAGATATTTTACTTGTTTCTCATTGTCTTGAAAAGAATATTTTAAACAGAACACAACTTTCTATTGACAACTTGGAGTCACTGTTAGGAATTTGAGACAGTATACTATAGTAACGGTTAGGTCTGCTTCTCCTTGACTCACATCAGTCCGCATCCTGTTTGTTTCCTAGGTTCTGCTTTTTAATTTAATTTTTATTTATTTCTTATGTCTTTGTTTCCTTACTTTCAGGCATTTTCCTCTGCTTTTAACTTACTTTCTTCTAATCTTGTTTTCATTCTATCTCTTAGACATAGAAATTGGATATAACAATGTATTGCTCTGTGTAAAGTAAAAGTAAATAGACCTGAGGTGAGTAGTAAGGCTTATGAAATTTTTAACATCCATCTTGTCCCCTGAGAGGCCTTTTTTGTTTACTTTCAGTTCTTGATTATTATCTGGAGTCAGGAAATTGCTAGATGTATGTGAGCTGTATCTGCTGTCCAAATTGCTGGAAGGTAATTGGGCAGAGGACAAAATTGGTTGTTCCATTGAATGGTATTTTTCTACACATTTGTGGCTGGCTGGGCCTACATCATGCTTGTTAATGTATGTAGTGTGATACCTAACATTTTTGAGTGTTATCTCCAGACATTGTTCTAGGTGATTTACATGTATTAATGATAGTGATAATATTTTGTTACTATTATGTAACTCAGTTTGTTTAATTTTGCTCTCATTTCAACTCTTAGGCACATCTCTGTATTGACAGCAAATACAAATTCCTCCAGGTAATTTCTGATTAATCTACCTCTGGAATGAATGTTTTAGAAAATTGGACAAAGAGGTGCTCTGTGCAGCATCAGATAACCTCTTCAGTATGTAAATTATTGACGAGAGGCCACCTAATCTAGATTTGGAGACTGTCCGTGGAGGCAACAAGAAGCGTCAAAGTTGTTAAAAGGAGAATAATAAAAATACAAAAGCGTGTAACTAAAAATATGTTACCATTTTTGAGTTGGTTAAATAAGCAGGGAAACTCTCAGACCTTAGACTTAGGGACGCTAGGAACGAGGCACTAAAATGAGAAAAGTTGGGGTCCTGTGGCGGTATGGATTATTATTATTATTTTTTAAGATTTTATTTATTTATTCGGCAAAGATAGAGACAGCCAGCGAGAGAGGGAACACAAGCAGGGGGAGTGGGAGAGGAAGAAGCAGGCTCATAGCAGAGGAGCCTGATGTGGTACTCGATCTCGGAACGCCGGGATCACGCCCTGAGCCGAAGGCAGACGCTTAACCGCTGTGCCACCCAGGCGCCCCGGTATGGATTATTTTTGATCCAGTATTTGGTTTGCTGTACTGAATTCTCTGCATATAAGGAAATTTTTGTCTCATGCATTAGACTAAGGATATTCTGAACTTTCTGTTGCCACTATTTATTATGTATTTATTAATCAGGCTCAGATTGATAAGCCAAGTATTAAGCTCTAGTTCTTATATTAATGTCAAAAGAAATTTTTTAGAGGATGTTGTTCTTGTTCATGCCCTTTTTTTTTTTTTAAGATTTTATTTATTTATTTATTTATTTATTTATTTATTTGAGAGAGAAAGAGAGAGACCACAGTGGGTTTGAGGGGCAGAGGGAGAAGCAGGCTCTCCACTGAGCAGGGAGCACGATGTGGGGCTCGATCCTGGGACTCCAGGCTCATGACCCGAGCCAAAGCTCAGATGCAAACAACTGAGCCACCCAGGTGTCCTGTATGTGTTTTTACAAGGTGGTTGACTTTGATTACTGGTTGCTTATTTTTTGGTGATAATGGCCTTCTACTGTTGTTGGTTTTAATTATTATACTGTGAAAGTAATGAAGAAGTGGACTTTTTTTGCAACCAGTTCATATTGATGCACAGTGCAGTGTACTGCAAGAACTGCAGAGCGTACTTTCTTCAGGTGGCCTGTACATCTTTTCATCTAATGACCTTGAAGTTCGGTCCACCAGTAGCACAGGACACTGAATTTTCCAATGGCATTTATTTGTCACCAACCCAGTTTTTTACTGTAGCAAAAATAGATGTTCCAGTACAGCCACTTTCTTAAAGAACTTACCAACACCATGTCTTCTTACACTTTAAAATCATTATCAAGGTAATGAAAACGTGCCATTGAAGAGCCCTATTGTCAGTAACTGTGGCTTCATCAATCTGAATAGAAAATCTGTCTTTGATGTTAATTGACATCTCATCAGTACATCTTTGAATTGAATCATTACTCAATGGCAATGCTTTTAAAAGTACTGGAAGGAATTTTTTTTTAATTTTTAAAAAATTTTTTTTAAAGATTTATTTATTTGAGAGAGAGAGAAAGAGAAAATGTGCATGGGGGGAGGGGCAGAGGGAAAGAATCCCAAGCAGACTCCCTGCTGAGTGTGGGTGCAGGACTCCATCTCATGACCCATGAGATCATGGCCTGAGCCGAAACGAGTCAGACCCACTTAACTGACTGAGGGACCCAGGTGCCCCTAAAGTACTGGAAGGAATTTGATGCATCGCTGTTTAAAATACAGCCTCAAGTGTGGGTCATATGACAATCTCTGCAACTGTATAAACACTAGAAAGTTTGGGGCAGGGTTTTTTTTTTTTCTGTTTTTTTTTTAACTTTTAAAAATCTAGCTTTATGGAAATTCACATGACCATGCAATTTACCCATTTAAAGTATACAGTGCAGTGGTTTTTAGGATATTCAGAGTTGCATGACCATCACCACCATCAATATTAGAAAATTTTTATCATCCCCAAAAGAAGTCCTGTACAGTACTATTCATTTCCTCCCATTTTCCCTAGACCTTGGCAGTCACTAATCTACTTTCCTTCTCTATAAAATTTTCTTTTCTGGACATTTCATATAAATGGAATCATACAGTAGGTGGCATTTTGTAACTGTTTTTTTTCCACTTATGTTTTCAAGGTTCATCTATATTTTAGCAAGTATCAGTCCTTCATGGCTTTACCTTGCTGAATAATATTCCATTGTGTAGCCATTTTATTTATCCACTCACTAGTTGGTGGACATTTGGTTTATTTTCACTTTTGGGCCTATTTCCACATTTGGGTTATTTCCACTTTTTGGCTATTATGAATAAGGCTGCATTAAACACTCATGTGTAAGATTTTGTGTGGATATAAGCTTCATTTTGCTTATGTATATACCAAGAAGTTGAAAGGTTAGAAGGTATGGTAACTCTGTGTTTCCTGCCAACTTACCTGTTTATTTTTTATAGAATTTGAACCATTCACAGTAGAAAATAATCATTTAGGATATTTTTGCTTCAGGTCATTGCCTTCAAGGTGACTTGTTTAGCTTTTGTTCTGCTAGTGTGTGAACCTGCCCATTTATGACATGAGTCAGTCACTAACTACAATTTACAGAAATATCCACCTAAATCTGTTCTTTCTACTCCAAATGCATATATCTAGTTACATAATCCTTCTCGCAAACTAAGGAATAGGAGATATACTCTAACCATAAAGGGATTGATATTGGACAAGAATGACTAAGTGAGAACTTCACACAGTCCTTGTAGTTCTACACACTGAAATGACAAAGTTCTGGAGATAGATGGCGGTGATGGTTGCCTAGCATTGTGAATGTACTTTAATGCCACTAAACGGTACACTTAAAAATGGTTAGGGGCTCCTGGGTGGCTCAGTTGGTTAAGTGTCTGACTCTTGATCTTACGAACTACAGTCTCAGGTCTTGATCTTATGGTCGTGACTTTGAGCCCTGCATTGGGCTTCACGCTGGGTAGGGAGCCTACTTTAAAATAAGTAAGTAAGTAAGTAAATAAATAGATAAATAAATAAATAAAAATGGTTAAATGGCAAATTTTATGTTATGTTTTATTTTATTAAAAAATATATATATATTCATTGCACGAATGAAATGGTGACAACTACCCAAATGCTTCACAATAAAGAAATTGTAGTTAAGTGCATATTTCATCAAAATTTTAGGAAGTATTAGATATTAATTTAAATGATTATGAGAGTATTAGAGTAGTTATGTTATAAATGAAAATTATGTATTCAGTACAAACATGTTAATAAAATACATAAAAAACAGGTATGTGTTTACCTATCAAACTGAGAGAAGTTTCTAAAAAAATAATCAGAAGGTACAAAAGCCAAACCAGAGAGGAATCCATATAGACTTCCTCATGGAAAATAAACAACAAAAAAAAGTTTGGCAGAAGTTGGCTACACCCTGGCTAGTCTCCAAATGAGAATTGTGAATAGTTGAGAGAGGTTGGGCATTTATAGGAAGTCACGTCTGCCAACCTGGGGCATTAGGAACCAGTTTTCAGGTGAAGTTCTTACTGCAAAACAGACCACTAGACCAATGAGAATGAATAGACCTCCTATTTTCTTTAAGAACTTTATGTGATAATCCAGTGTAGAACAGGTATATAGTCAATGAGCAGTATTAGAATAATTTGGAAAAAAATCTAATTCGTGAAATATCGTACAAAACTAATTACAGGTGGTTGAAAGAGTAAATGTAACAAAACATAAAAAATTAGAAGGTAAAAGTAAATATTAAGTGTTTGAATATGCAAAGACTTAAAAGAACTGAAGGAAAGGATAATTTAGTGTTGCTGCATAAAAATGTAAAAACTTTGTAATTGAAACAGAATTAAAAGCTAAAAGAATAAATTGAATAATATTGCAGCAAATATGGCAGAAAGACTGAAGTCCTTACCTGATACAAGCCTCTTTTTTTCTTAACTGAAGTATAGTTGACAAACATGTTACATTAGTTTCAAGTGTACTACATAGTGATTTGAAAACTCTGCATTTTGTTGTGCTCACCACACGTGTAGCTACCATCTATCAGCATACAACGCTATTAAACACCATTGACTGTTTTCCCTATGCCGAACCTTTTATCCCATGACTTATTCATTCCATCACTGGGAGCCTGTGCCTCCCACTCCCCTTTAGCCATTTTATCTGTCCCCCCGGGCCCCTTCCCCTCTGGCAAACCACCAGTTTGTTCTCTGTATTTATAGGTATGTTTCTGCCTTTTTTTTATAAGCCTCTTTTGGATGTACCATAAGACCTGTGCATGTCTCTTTAATGTACTGACTACAGTGCTCGTTTTTTTGTTTTGTTTTGTTTTTTTAATTATTCTTTGTCTGTCTGTCTCACTCAGTAGGGGTACTCTATTCACTTTCACATTTTTAGGGACAAGCACAAAATCTAGCCCATAGAAGGAACTCTGTAATGTCTGAGTGTGAAGGAATTGCATGTTAGGACCCTCACTTTTACTGAGGTGTGAAATGCTTACAAAATTATTATACAAATGTAGACATTTGGTGTAAAAGATTTTGAAAGATGAAATATATATTCCAACAAAAAATGAAATGGCTGTTGGAGTCATATTGTAAATTATTAGTTTATTTAAATTATGGGAGATCTTTTTTCTGTCCTTGCAAATTCTCCTCTCTTTCACTTCCTAAAGCTCTACCTTCATGCCTCTGGTCTTATTTTACTTCTCTCCTTTCTTTATCATTCTCTCTCTCTCTCTCTCTCCCACCTTCCTCTTCCCTCTTTCCCTCCCCACAACAAGCTCAGTAAAAAAGTGAAGTTTTTGAGTTCCATTTATGCCTTTCCCCACTTGGCCATAAGAATCAACCAAGTGTGTTGTGTGTTTCAGATAATCCCAGTATGATGTGAAGTAAGCTTCCAGTGCAGGATGACTACTGTGGGTGATGCGTAAAATAAATGAAAGGATGTTATGTGGAGTGTTGACCCTTCAGGGCTATTATGTGCAAATTACATGATTTGGATGGTAAACTGAGCCAATTTAATATTGGCTAGTGGAAATGATAGTGTTTATAAATTTTCAGAGTGGCATTTGTATGAATCAGGCTTTAACTTTTATTGCATTGAATATACTTACTATCGTTACTTTAATATTCTTCTAGAGCTGTTTACACTACGGGAAACACTTCTTGAAAACTTGAAATCCTTAGAAATTGGATGATTTTCATTTTACCTAATCTTAAATGATGGCTGTAATTAAGATTTTAGGTTTGTAAATCACTCTACCATAGCCCATGAGAAAAAAGGTGTTTTTTTCCCACTACAGTTTTCTCACTGAAATAGTTTTAGCCATCTCTGTTTAAAAATGCATTCTCTTAAACGATAAGTGTTTCTTATTTCTGTAGTTTTTGAAATTTGTATGCCCCCAATGCATTTTAATTAATAATAGGGGAAAAATGAAAGATAACCTAGGATTATACCCCCACAGTAATAAATACTCTTTATTGTTTATGATTTATTCCAGTTCTGTTTCATATGTATTTACAACTTTAACAATATAACAGTGGTATGGATTCAGCTTTCCTTAAAAATGGATTTAAATTGTTTATCTCCTAACTTCTGTTCATTAAATTAAAATCAGCAAAGGCATTTCATTAAGACTAATATTTGTCCTCTTCAGCCATTTTAGTAAATTTTAAGAAAAGACAATAGAGTTTAATACCAACCTTGAGTAATGTGTTAATTTTTTAACATTGTCAAGCTAGCAAAAGCCCTTCTAAAACAAACATACTAATCCCAAACTACAGGTGTGAGCCACCATTATCTTTTCTGAGTTTTGTGCTGTTAATGTGTTTTGAGTCTCTGTGGTGCATAATATGTGTGATTTGTTTGAGTTTCAGCCATAACTTAGTAGCAATTTTTCTCCATTATGGACTTTACACGTAATGAATTTCAGGAAATAGGCAACAACAGCTTCTTCTGCTTGTAGATAAAGACAGTAATATGATGAAGTGATCAAATACAAATGCTCCTTTAATTTATTTTGCCAAGACATTTATCCATGTTTTATTTATAAGGCAATTGAAGTCATTCATTTTGTATGGAACTCTTCCTCTTCTGAATAACAAATAATATATTATCATATATACCGCATTAGAGGAGGGAGTGATGAAAGCCATACTTGAAAATAAAAGTTTAATATTTTGGGCTCATTGGGCACAATTATAGTGGCACATTCTTTGTTTTCAACTGAATCATAATTGTGTGTTCAGATTTTTAAAGAATTGGGATGGTTTATAGCACAGTTGTATAGAAAATAGAAAATTCTTTGTTCAGAGAAGGAAAAAGTGTTTCTTTTCAGCTGTAGAGCATTTTAAGTGCATGGAATCTGTCTCAGAAATAGCCCTTTGTAACCCTTGCACACACATGATTTTAAGTTGTTTCATTATAGGGGTGACGAGCATGAAATTGAAGCCTGTCTGCCCAAGGATCAATGACATGGCCATTGGAAAGCCATGGCCAACTGGTTTGTTTTGAACTCTTTTCAGAAACTATCCCATGTGAAGGGCATCTGCGACATTTCCTTCCTGAACCAAATCAGGTAGCCCACAGGGTTCTACTCTCCACTTTGTGTTTGCTTTCTCCTGATGCCATAAATAAATACATGCAGAGCTGCATCATAGTGATCATTGTTATTTACCCTTAGTTACATTTCCAGCTAATGACTACAATAGGCCCAGCTTCTTACGTATTGATTGCTTGAGATTACCCACTTTGGGGATAGCTTTGAATAAAAGATCATACCAGGAAGAAAAGTTTCAAGTTTAGAATCTCATAGTATAGAGGTGAGAGGACTAGTTAGGTAGCACATACCTCTGTTCAAGCAGACACTACATATTGAATTCCATGAGGATTTGTATGTACTTATGGTTAATAGTTCCCTATAAATTAGTTTGGGTAGATCCATGTAATGTTGAAATCATGGTCTACTGATATGGTTTTTCAAAGCATGGTCCCAGACAACTCAAATCTTACTGTAGAATTCCTTTCAATGATGCACTCTTTCTTAGCACATTGAAAGTATATCTGACTTATAAATCATTATTTCAGGAATATCCACTATGTACAGAGATTGAACCATTAAAGTGTATCTGATAATTACAAAGATGTTGGTTTGTGATTGTTTTCATCTCCTGTCTGGAATTGCACAAAGTTATTCTGTTGTCAGGGCATTTGAAATCTTTTCTATACGGAGAGCTTTTGACCTATTCCATCTTTTAAGTGTGACATTTAGCCATTTGAATTATCCACCATAGGTTATTTGCTAGTTACTGCTTTGATACTGTAAGGCCTATCGGTTCTTGGAATGCCTCATAGTGTCCTATCAGTGGTACCTTTGCTACTGTCTTGGACTGAGGAAAATGTGGCTCCTGATGATGTGTTTGCTGAGTTATCACTGAGCTGCCTTTTCCTTTTCCCAGAATAGCCACTGCTATTCAGTTAATCTTTCCACGGTCAAACTGAAGGCTGGAAATTATTCCTATTGAGACCAAATAAAACATCTGGACCTTTTGTTGTAGTTTCCAAGTGAGAATAGTAAGCTGGTGTTGCTTCCTGACATGTTTGTGGATTTCAGAAGAGAACAATGTGCCTATGTTTTTCGTAGAAAATTCTTTGTGATGGGGTTTTCGCTAGAGTTTCTGGGACTGTTTGGGAGTATTTCCTTTTCTCCGTACTACTTTCTTTCTAAAGTAGGGTTCTTAACAGTTTTTGAATCATGAACCTTTCGCCTTCTCAGAATAATGTTAAATGGATTAAAAATGCACAGGAGTACAAAAGGAACCAACTATGTTGAAGTACAGTTATAATAACAAGATCTGGTGGCAAGTCTGATGATACTATATTTTCAAAGCAATTGTGAGCATCATTTTGAGATACTTAGAACAACTGTAATAGGATATGAAAGTATTGTTGATTTCTATTGGTGACAGAGTTGCAAGTATGTTGATACTATTGTCGTTGTTGCCTGTGATCATAATGGAAGGGAATGCTTAATTTCACTTAACAGTTAGTAATATAAAGATAAGCTTTTTCCCCATCCACGGTCATGCATTCCTTGAATTCTATCCATGGATCCCAGATTAAAAAGGCCTTTCCTAAAGGGATTCCTTCCTTCCTTCCTTCCTTCCTTCCTTCCTTCCTTCCTTCCTTCCTTCCTTCCTTCCTTCCTCCCTCCCTCCCTCCCTCCCTCCCTCCCTCCCTCCTTTCTTCCTTCCTTCCTTCCTTCCTTCCTTCCTTCCTTCCTTCCTTCCTTCCTTCCTTCCTTTCTTTCAGATTTTATTTATTTATTTGACAGAGAGAGAGACAGCCAGTGAGAGAGGGAACACAGGCAGAGGGAGTGGGAGAGGAAGAAGCAGGCTCATAGTGGAGGAGCCTGATGTGGGGCTTGATCCCAGAACGCCGGGATCCCAGAACTGCCCTGAGCTGAAGGCAGACGCTTAACGACTGAGCCACCCAGGCGCCCCAGATTCCTGCTTTCCTATCAATATTTTCTCTGAGCTAATATTCCCAAGTTAGAGAGGAAGTTATTTGCCTTTTGTTCCTGAAGAACTAACTTCCTTAAACCTTAGCAGATGAGTCCTATAATGCTGCTAAGGTTTCAGTGTCTTTAGCGTCTTCTGCCAGAGGAGACGTATGTTTGGTGCATTATTTTCTTTTCCCGATAATTGGCTCTTTCTTCACTTCAGAGACCAATACAATATTGTTACCCAAGCTGTTGAGAAATTCTTATTTCTTTGGGATGGTGTAGACCAAAAGCATAAATCAGTTTGACAGAAATACCCAACCTTTTTCTTTCCAATTTGCTGAAATAAGTTAATCCCATTTATAAATGTTGACCACTCCTCCTTTATCCAAGTTGATGTCAGGTTAGGAATTTGTGATACAGAATCAGTAATTTGAAGTAAACCAGTTACTCACTGGTCTAAGAAGAAAGACCGAATTGATTTGAGGAGAATTTTATTTTTTAAATTCGTGATCTAAGATTCTATAAAAGTTTTCCCATTGATCCTATATTCTGTTTCTCAGGAGAGAACTTTACCAGGATAGAGCTTCCTTCAGCAAACAGATATATCATGACTATCTAGTTTTGCAAATCGATTCTCAAAGGCGTTTCACTTCTCTGGGCACATCAGAGGGGATTAGCAGTAAGAATATAATTTTACTACAGAGACTTCGTGGGAAATAGATGACAGTAGAAAAGGGAGCAAAATTTCAGAGACACTAATTGTAATACCACTCCCATTAGTTGGATTTTTCTTGTATCTGCAGTTCGTTTGAAATGACTATATATAATGTGTATATATATTCATAAATATATATGTGTATCTATATAAGTCATGCAGTAGTTGGGTTTTTTATGTTGTTTAAGGGCTTGAGCCTACAAACATTGACCTTTGCCTGATTTGTCTGAGCCCAGGATATTCCTGTGGTATGTCTGTTGTATTACATCCTGAGCCGTAGGCAGAGAAATGAGATGTAGGCAGTGTGCTGGAGTATAGTTTGGGAACGCTAGAAAGTCACTGTAAAACTAAAGAGAAAAATGTAGTCAAAAACCCTGGTTAGAATTGCTTTCAAAATGTACAGAAGGGAAAAATTGTATATGGATGAAATAAAAGGCTTTAGTTGATTTTTGTGACGCAATGAAAAATGTGACTTGCCCCCAGTTGAAAAAAATGGCAGCAGCTGAAAGTATTCTATTCAGTTGACTACTGTAAGAAGCCCAGCAAAAACCAGTCATCAAAATTCCCAAATGAAATGTAACATTGTTCTAAAAATAATCAAAATTCTTTCCTAGTTTTGGCAAAAAAAGATGGTAGGGGTTGCACTTACTGTTTATTTTCACTTATTTTTCATGGTCAGACATCCTTGAATATATCAGTCATTCTTGAACTTTATTTGCATCAGAATGATCTGGAGGGCTTCTTAAAACACTCCCCGTTCCCCCCCCCCCCCAATTTCTGATGCATTGTTAGGTCAGGAGTGAGGCCCAAGGATTTGCATTACTAGGTACCACACTTTGAGAACCTCTGCACTATTACCCAGTTAATTATTTTCTAGCCGTAGCAATGACTTACCTGATAATCTTTTGCTTAATGTGTCTGCATGACCCAGTAGACCACCTCATCTTATTAAAAACAGAAGGGAGCACTTCCTTAGTTAAAAGAAGCTGTCTAATGAACACAGACTGTGAGCCTTGGTTTCAGGAACATTCAGAGTTCTTTAGATTGGAGATTGATCCATTAT
The DNA here is from genome assembly GCF_024610735.1 of Ursus americanus. Taxonomy (NCBI): domain Eukaryota; kingdom Metazoa; phylum Chordata; class Mammalia; order Carnivora; family Ursidae; genus Ursus; species Ursus americanus. The sequence continues at coordinate 19,202,211 of NC_142129.1, read as the reverse complement.
GAAATGTTTTCTTATGGTCTCAGCAAATATGGAGGTTAAGGAAAAGGAAATACTGGGGCGCCTGGGTAGCGCAGTGGTTAAGCGTCTGCCTTCGGCTCAGGGCGTGATCCCAGCGTTCTGGGATCGAGCCCCACGTCAGGCTCCTCCACTAAGAGCCTGCTTCTTCCTCTCCCACTCCCCCTGCTTGTGTTCCCTCTCTCGCTGGCTGTCTCTCTCTGTCAAATAAATAAATAAAATCTTTAAAAAAAAAAAAAAAAAGGAAAAGGAAATACTAACGTCGTTAATGGGCTGTGAGAATTCTCATTGTTACAAATGTGCTTTAATATTTTATCAGTTACTATGATTTTGCGTTTGGCTTTAGTGATGCCCCGGATAACTACCAGCTACACATTTTTTGTTTGTTTGGGGTTTTTTAGTGGCTGACCATAGTATCGTATTCAGATTGTTGTTACCATCATTTGGTTTAAGCAAACCTAAATAGGGACTAGGGTTTCAAAGTCTATTCTTTGGTCACTTAATTTATTGGTTTATTCAAAATCTGCATGACCATTTAATATCTTAAATGAGCTAGGACCCTTTAAAGTACTCAGATTGAGAGGATATGTGGGTACTCTCTACACTATTCAATTTTCTGTAAACCTAAAACTAGTCTAAAAAATAAAGGGAATTAATTTTTATAAAAAGTGCTCAGAGCCAACACATCTGTTGAACAAAAGGGAAAGGGATTCGAAAATATACATAGGTTTGACAGTTATTGGAGACGAAAGATCCCGGATGTGCAAGGTGGGTTTTGTTTTGTTTTGTTTTGTTTTAAATCCCTGTTCATTTATACATCCAAACACCAACAGATGTATGATTTAGCATTTGCCCTGCACCTCTGGCTCTAGGGACTGTGGAGTTTTTGTATGTGGGTTCTCTGCTGCAGTGAACTCTGTCATTGTTCTGAACAGCTGGGAATGGGGGATAGCTCATTAAGACAGGAGATGTTATCCAAGTCTCCCCTGGCATCCCAAAGAGGAGTGAATATGTTTTGCTTCCCAAGATCTAAAGTATCCATTTCGTTACCACCTAGTGTTCTCTTTGCTTTTATTGAAAAACTCTATTGGCCCCATTGCCTCTTTGAATGATGTGCACAGTTCATACCAGCTGTTCCCTTGTTATCCTCTTCTCCTTATTATTTTGCTTTTTATTATGTTTATGGTGTATGGTGTGCCTTTATTTCAAAAAGTAAGACCCCAGTGTAATTAGTTCATATCACTTGTTTATGTAACTAGACCAATATTAAGAACAGATTTCCACAAATAAATCCCTAGCATCCAGATATCCCTGTTCCCTTGGGGTTAAAAAGCAACTTTGCTGGGAAAGGGGTTTAATTTAAGTTCATTATGCTTATCGAGGAAGGGAGCTTACATTTGAGTCCTTATTTTGTGCCAGGTACTTCGCTCGTATTACTTCATTTGATGGTGGTAATAAATCTGCGAGGTATAAGTATTATCCCATTTTGTAGATGGGGCACTGAGCATCAGAAAGATCAAATAACTCAATTAGTAAATTGTGGACCAGGGATTCAAACCTGTGCCTTTCTGATTCTAATCCCTATTATGTTACCTTTTGATGAGTTATATGTCCGTGTTCATTTCTCATGTGGCATCATTGCTTATGAGGCATGATTATTCAGAACAAAAAGACGATTAGAGAAATCGTGTTTAAAATACCACTTTCATCTGGAGATTCATAGGCATGTCTAGGTCATCATTTTTCAATTTGGAGAATTATTTGGTCCTTGCAAATGAAATAAGCAGGGATGATCAGGAACAGCAGCCTGGAGCCTCCTTTGTAACTGGAGAGAGAAACATTTCAACCTCTCTACTAGCGTTTATTGGGAGAGTACAACGTGTCAACCACATACATGCATTATTTCATTTAATCCTCTAGGAAGTGTAGGAATACATGGGGAAAATGACGTCCAGAGCAGTTGAGTAATATGCCCAAGCTCACATAGCCTGCAAGAATAAGGTAGGGGCAAGAGCTGCTATCAGATTCTAGAGCTCACACTCTCAATCTATGCTACGCTGCTAAGAAGTGGCAGTTAAAACATGGGAGTGGTGTGGTACCATAGCCTAGAAAGGAGGTAAGTTATTTGAACACCTGACCATTTTCTTTTCCCATCAACTAAATATATTTTTTAAACAGAGGTACATTTATCCCTCTTCAAATACAAATTTCCTAAAGAGAAATTTAAGTACAGGCAAATTTACTCAGTATACTTTTGATTAATCCAAGAAATTTGGTGGTATGATTTCTAAGTCACTCTAGTTGGGTACAAATGGAAGGAGCTGGGGGTTTTGAGAATAAAAAGAAGTCAGAAATGGTGACAAAGAAAGGCTAGAGGTTTTGTACATATGCAGCTTTGTCAAAGGTAAAAGGAAGCAAAGGGTGGGAGTCGATTCGCTTTCCATTCCAAGACATCTGTGAGGAAGGAACAAATGATGTCAGGTGCTTTGGTCTATTAATTGCAGAACCATAAGCATGGTGGAGGGGCTTACCCTAACCCTTTTTTTCCTGGTTAAAGCTCTGTAAGACATTTATGAGACATAATGGCAAGATTCAGGGAGGCAGGACCTAGTAGAGACTGAACATTAAACATGGACGGAGTAATAGACACCTCTTGGTATATGTATACAACCACAGATCTCTTAATGCACATATTTTCTGTAGCAAAACAACACTTCTAGTGAGGAAGAGATTTTAATTAAAATTAATATTACAGTACCCAATATTATTCATAGCTTTTAAAGTATAGCTGATGCTTTCTTTGGATGAGAAGATATCTTTATTTTGTTGGCTGTAGATGAATGCATGTGGCCTTTCCTAGGTTTAGCTCCTGAACCACAGAAGCTGCCTTCTGTGCTATATGGAAACTAACCATCCATGTTGGAGAGTGTCCATGCTTTTTAAATTAGTTTTAATATAATAAACTATTTCATATTTAGTGTTTTAGACTTAGCGTATAGTCTACTCGGCTTCTAACTACAGATTCATTAACTGAATTTATATTCATTTGTGAAATGTTGACAAGTAGGCGAAAACTGGAGGGGAGACAAAGGAACATTGTGATGAAACCAAGGAGAACTTGGCTGCAGTCAGGGCCCATGGCACTGCCAGTCCTCGGAGGCCCAGGCAAGGCTGGGGAGCAGGTCTATCAAACTCAGTAAGAAAAAAAAAAGAACACATGGAAAAAATTCTTTTTATGTGAAAAATCTAGTAGTCCTTAGGAACATAAATCCTTCTTAAAGTTGAGAATTCAGTTGTACCACTTCTTTTCAGTGAATCTGTCTAATAATAATGTGATAGTTCATTATTTAATTTTTAATTGGATACTTTTTAGAAATCGGTTTTGGGAAACAGAGGCCCAGCAGACCCACAAGTACCTGGCATTTACTGTTTATAATTTTGGGGAGCCCACTTCCTTCCAGAAGTTCCTGAACTTTTTCTTTCTCCGTTAGCCTGAACTTGACTTACTAACCGTATTCATTAGTATATGGCTGATCAGAATTAAGTATTTTAGACAAATACAAGAAGGGATGAGCTCAGAATGAGAAGAGTTAGGATAAATTGCTTAAGTGAAAAATCTCTTAGGAAATAAATATCAATTGCATTTTCCCACTGTGTGAACAGAGAGGGGCAGAGTAACCAAGAGGTGGTGCCTAGGTGATTTATTTACCTGAGTGCTTTTCATACATGATGTTGTGATGGTAAGTTAATGTCACAAAACAAAGAGCAATGCTAGAAGAAACCATTGACCTAAGAGAAAGCCTGCTTTTGATACCCTTTGCTTTTAGAAGTAAGACTTTGGTGTGGCCAAGTTTTAAATTGGCCACATTTATTCGTAAGTTTGGAAGCCATTTAGATTTTGAACTTTAGTGAGCCTGCACACACACACAATGAATTATTTACTCCCATATAAATTTGTTTAGAGGCTCCTGTAATTGACTTATTTAGAAGCAATAAGGTAATTCAGATAATTTCAGAAAATTTACTTTTGCGAAGGAATTCTAATAAAGGATAATTTAGACAATTATGCATGAGGAAAGACTATTTACTAAAAAGAGAGTAAGCTTCCTATAGATGTTAGAGTTCAGAATGAGAGATTCTCTTTGAAAATAGTCTATTCTCTGAGATTTCAGGGTGAAAATTACATGGATGGAGTATGACCCAGAAACAGCCCTGCCAATGATTGCCACTGGGAATACAGTAATTGAAGATTTGCCTGTGTTGATTGACTTTCAATATCTGATTACAGAAGCTCTGAGCAGTGTATCTTATTCTTTGATCTCCTTTGTTATCTCCTTTCAGAAATGCTTGTAAAATGTGTCTGGTCTATTTATAGATTTTTGGATTCTTAGAAGGCCACTTAACCGTTTCTGTTTAGTGTTTATCAGTAGAGTATTTCAGTTGAGAGCAATATATTAGCATTATACAAAACCTGAATTAAAACTTGGTAACATTCCAAAGCCGGTATTTTTGGCATAGAATACACTTATATCTTACAGTACCTCATATACATGAATATTTACACTGAAGTAGGTCTTGATCTCCAGTGCTAGGATGAAGACCTGTGGCAGGACACTGTAGCTTGTGGATACCAACCCTTTTAGAACGACTCACTGTTATGTTTTGAGTAAATCTGTCTCTGGGAGTTAAATTCAATGCTGTCAACATGAGAATCTGGTCACTTTATTTAGAATTTAACAGCGGCAGCATGTATGAATGGACTTTTACTTAAAAAAATAACCCAAAAATGAAAAAAACCCCAAACACATTTGTATTCTGTTTTCCTCTAGCCCCGAGGGTAGCCTGTACAGTGTGGATCAGTGTGGGTTATTGATGGTAGCTTCTTGCCATGCCAAGCTATGGTAGTGCCGCAGCTGGTTCCCAGCTTTAGTTTTGCCAGGAGTACCTTTCGACGCTTACAAACCCAGTTCAGTGATTCTCCTGTTTCCCCACGTAGTAATATACCAACTTGGCCACGATGGTGCAGAAGTAGATGGAGAGGAAAGGGGAGGTGAGGAAGGGGAGGTGATTTTCCGTAGACTGTGAAGAAGATCTCGAGCTCCCAGCCTCTCACAGTGACAAATGCGAGAAGTCCACATGGCAGATGAGAACGCTCTTCCTACGTTATCGTAGAGCAGAGAATTCTATTTCAGCTCTGATAAGCACTTGCTTTGTGTTTCTAGTATGCCCAGTGTTTTCATAATCAAATCATATCCTCTACCTTTTGACATTGTGCTTTGCTTGGCACTTGGCTTCTGTGTATCCGTGTTTATTGCCATTTTTGATTTAGTGTGGGATTTGAATAATGACTGCCTACATTTTAAACGATGTCACATTGCAGTGTATATTTGCTCAAATTTATGTGTAATCAGTAAACATATGTTTTTGGTGTTTCCTTTCTGTTTCAGAGATGCATGTTTGGCTGTAGCTGTTTTCAGAGCCCTTCCATTTTGGTCCTGGGCTGAAGAACCTTAGCTAATTTTAATCAACCCTGAGCTGTCATTTCTGTTCATCACTGTCACATTAGCATCATTCCTGTTCATCAATGTCACATTAGCAGCAAATCTGAACTTGCTGATTAGTAAAGTGGATGGAAATCACAGCTCTGTGTGTGTCCAAATAGCTACTCATCAGCAAGGCTTGTGATGGGGTCTGATGGTTTAATGCAGGCCTTAATCAAGGGCTGAGAAATGTTTTCTCTGTACTTTAACCTAGTACTATTGAATTACATTAACATGTATATACGCTCACATACACATACACGCAAGTCGTGCTGCATCAGCATTCCAAGTCAGTCAGGCTGACTCAAACAAAGGAAGGAAGAACAGACTTTGAAGATGGCTTTTCTTGTGATTTCAAGTCAGCAGACATAAACAGTATCTTCGTCTTTGGGCGTATTGGGTTACTCGTATCCAGCTGAAGACTGCTTCATTGAAAATATACTATCTTCGGGGACATAAACTGAGAAACTAGGGGGCAGATGGGATAGATTTTATGTGCAGAGCCGACGTTACCCCAAATGGTCACTCACTCCTCAGTGGTACTTGTGCAGATGTGTTAACACACATTTGAGTTCTTGTGCTTGTTACGAGTTACAAAGGCGTGGGAGTCCTTATCTGGAGATGAGATGGGGTCACATTATGTAATATCTCAGCTTGAGCATGCGAAACAAGTATATTTTATTTTTCATAAACAAACTTTTTGTGCATCAGTTAAACTCAAACACTGTATTTTGAGAATTGACTGTAAAACCTAATGTCTTTGTGTGCCTGACTTTTGATGTGGCTTTTTTATTTTGAGAGGTAAGTGTCATTCTGACTCCACTAATGAAGTTCTAAGTAGGTAAGTGACTCATCCAGAGTCACACTACCCATACATACAAGCTGGGCCTTGCATACAAGTCTTTCTGACTCCTGGTCTGGTGATTTTGTCTTTTCACCACGTAGCAGCTGTCTTGCTTCTGTGACTTGTTAACATGATGCCAGAAAATGATGATGAAGGTCTGTCTGAGTTTTTTAAAAAATTCCTCATACCTTGATGCTTACAGTCATATCTAAATGACCATTGCCATTGTGAATCCTAACTTCACTTAGGATAGCGGAAGCATTGGGGAAAGCAAGGATGTTACCAAAGTTTACGCCAACATTGTCTGAGAGGATTGTAGGATTTGCATTCAAACTAATGACAGCATGGGCATCAGGACTCTGGTAGTACTTTATGGAAACCAGTTTCGTGCATGTTTTTACAATAGTATCAGTTCTTTTATCTGATTAAAAATTTTGCCTTACAGATTTTTATTTTCGTCTGTAGACTCTAGCCCTGGAGTTGTATTTTTGAAGCCTGTTGTCATTTCCTTTCTTCTAGGACTAGTGGGTGCATGTTCAGGTATTGCCAGCATACATTGTGTTGCTGTTCTAACCTGAATGAACATGCTTATTTTCTTCCAAGATTTCTGTTACTATCACATTATCTCTTTCTTTTCTGATGGCTCAGATTAATAGAGTGCTATCACATTTATTTCTCTTGTCTGTTATGCCAGACTGGGTGTTTTACTTCGCTTCTATTCTGAGCCCAGTAAGTTTTCCTTTGAGGCAGCAGCAGCCTGTAGTGGGAAGAGTGTGGGCTTTTGAGACAGAGACCTGAATTAGGATTCTTGCTTCTCCACTTACTGGTTTTTTGAATTACTAAGCTTTTTCCAGCCATATTACCCTGATCTGTAATAGTAGGGATTTGTTGGGTTACTGTGAGGATTAAGTAGGGCAACCAAAAAGAAATGGCTGCTGTATTCCTTACTTAGAGTAACTATATTTCCCTCCTTCCACCTCTCCGTCCCACTGTCTTCGTCTTTCTCATTCTGTTCACAACCCCAAAGCTTTAGTGATTCTTAAGACATCATACTCATCCACGTGGAGGATTACTTTAACCACGCTCTGGTCATGAGCATTAGACTAGTAGGGTCATCAATGTTGTTTCTAACCAGACTTCTCATTTCAGCAAAAATATTCCTGGGTCCAGTCTTCCTCTTTGTACTTTGCCCAGTCACACCTATTGTCTCCCCTCTTACGTGTTTTATCTGAGCTTGTTTCTTTCCTCCTGTCAATTTATTTTAAAACTCTCTCTATTTGGGTGGAAGACTTGCTGCCAAACATCTTTAACTCGGCTGTAGGGGTAGGTGTAGTTGCGAACACCAGGGACTCAACAGTGGGGTAAACAAGACGGAATGTCATTCTTTTTCCACATGCAAGTCTGGTAGTCAGGTCCTGGCATGTGGCCTTGATCCATGACGTCCTTGAGGACCTGGGCTCTTTCTTCTTAATGTTCCATCATTCCTAAGATCTCTTTGTCCAAGGTGGATACTTGAACTCTTGCAATCTTATCTACATATTAGCAGTGAGTGGACAGGGGCAAAGTGGGACGTGCTCCTCTCTCTGGAAGCTGCCCACACCGACTTCCTCTTACACTTCATTGGCCAGGACTAGCTGTGAGGAAGACTCGGGAAACTAGTATGATTCAGTCATCCATGAGCTGGGAAGGAGGGACTGGAGATTCGAGGGTCAATATCAGCAGTGTCTGCCTTGTTGGTTTACGTGAAATGTGCTATATCCTGAAAGCCTGAGGAAATCAAATCCTTTTCTTTTCCGCCAATTATGTTGCTGCCCCTTTACTTCTTGTACCACACTTTATCTTTTTAAGTCCATACTACCTGTGGAAATAGAATATCACCTATACTCTATTCAGATATTTTGCCAGAGGAAACTGTCTCTACAGTTGGATTCTTTGTTCCCATGTGAATCAGCTACCGTGATCATTGGCTGCATGCTTAGCAGTCCAATCTAGCAGAAAGCCATGTTGGATTTTTCTCTACATTCCTCTGAAAGTAGTCTAATATGTCGAATTTTAAGGTTGTCTTTCACCAAAATAATGGTGGTACAGCACTCTTCAGTTTATTTTTATCAAACCATCTGTGGAAATATAGTCCATATTTAAGATGTATCAGTAGTCAAGGATAATTATGAACTGTATTAAAGATGCAGTTGTAGGGGCGCCTGGGTGGCACAGCGGTTAAGCGTCTGCCTTCGGCTCAGGGCGTGATCCCGGCGTTATGGGATCGAGCCCCACATCAGGCTCCTCTGCTATGAGCCTGCTTGTTCCTCTTCCACTCCCCCTGCTTGTGTTCCCTCTCTCGCTGGCTGTCTCTATCTCTGTCAAATAAATAAATAAAATCTTTAAAAAAAAAAAAAAGATGCAGTTGTAAACAGTTTTATATGTCGGTCACAATAGCTCATACACAGTAGTTCACTTTGTTTTCTTTTATAAATGTTTCCCTTTTCTGGTAGCAACAGTTACAAGAACCCCTGCTTTTTTCACATTATTTATTGTGATTGAGAGATACATGAGGCCCTAAGAGTATTTTTATTTTGATAAATGAGGTAACTGGTTTCAGAGGTTGGGTAACTCGTCTAAGGTCATATAACTAGTAAGCGGCAGACCTAAGCCTCAAACCTACATTTCTCTAATCCAGATTCACTTCGTTTCGTACCACGGTCCATGAGCTGGGAAGTCAGGCCATTCTTTTACTTACCGCGGACTGAATTCTCAGAATTCCCTGTTGCTGCCTTTCCAGAATGGATGGACCATCCTTGATGGGAGAACCATCATTTTTGTCAGAATGTTCAGGCTGGAGTAGGGTTGGTTACCTTCATTTGCTGTTAAACAGTTTTCTCTTCATCCATAGCTTGACAAAAATCTCCTTCTCTTTCTTTAAAATCTTTTACCTGTAGTCCTATTTCTTTTTCTTCTAGGATTGAATTTATTCTATATTTTAAATTTGTGTCCATGCTCTCAAGGAGCTTAAATCCTCTTTAGGGATACATCATGTGTGTCTGAGGGAAGGGTCACATTGGCATACCCATCTCAGTGAAATTGCTGCATGTGTATCTTTTTTTCTTCTTTTACCATTCTTTATGCTGTACATTTTTTAAATAAACCGATATTGCTCTGTTTCAGAAATGGGTACTTATTTGTCTTTATCTTTTATCTTGGTACTTCGTACCTGTGGTATGCTTAAGATTCTGCTTTACTCTGTTACATCTAGAAAGAACCATTTTAGATTTACACTCAAACACACTTCATCATCTTATAAAGGGTGGGACAGAAGACAGGGGCAGAATATCCTACCCCCTGCACAGAAATGGGGTAGTGTCCTTCTTCCTTCTGTTCTGCTTCAAGCACTGTGATGCTTTGATTAGATAAGAGAATTTTTTCTTTATTGTCGTAAGCTACTATCTGATGCAAATAGCTATCTCTACTGTATCTCATTTGTCCTTCACTTTACCTCTTGGGCTGTATTTTTCCATTTTGCATAACTGCCAATGTGTGAACTTTAAAATGAACTCAAATTATGAACTCAGGAACCAGCTTTCTTTGGCAAAACTGTGACTTCACAGAGTTCTGGATCTCAGTTGCCTTCTGCTCCTTGCTGAGTAAGTGAAGACAGGCTATTTCCGTACCTGTTAATCAGGAACAAGAAAAGCCATTTGTCTCAGGCATAGGTTCTCTCTAAAAGCTAACCATAACATCTGTGTAGTTTGTAATGATTTTCATAATTTGGAGTTTTTTCTTTTTTGTGTGACTTAGCAGTTTTCAAAGGTAGGAAAGGAACTTATAATATGTTTTTGTAAGCATGAAAATTTTCCCCAGATTCCATGATGGAATATAACCTGAATATTTAGTTGTCTCTCTGGAAGACGTTCATTGCTCCATAATACTTATGAATCCTTAGATCTGAGAATTTGTAGATTTTCTCCCAGAAAGTTCTAAGGAGGTTGCTGTAGGGGAACATCTGCTCTGAGGTAATGGGTTCCCTGTAGATACTCTCTCAGAATCCCTTCTTGCTTTATGATTCTTTGATAAGCATTCTATAATTCAGCTATGTGAAAAAAAATCACCACCAGTAACCTCCAAACCCTGGGAGGAATGGTTAGCTATTTCTTGTTGGTAGTTTTGAGTACTTTCGAAGGAAGGCATTAGATAAACAGGAGGCATTTTTTGTTATACCTATTGCCATTACTTGTTATCACTTCTGTACCACCTGCCTCACTAATGCAGTTGCTTACAGGAGCTGCAATTTTATTCCTGATGGCCACTTTTTGTCATTATGTAATCTGTGGTAAACCACATACCATCTAAATGTTGCCATTGGATTTCTTTTTCTTCAAACTCCAGCCCTAGAATACTGTTTCCGTCACATTTGTCAGTGAGCCCCTAATGGAAATTTCTTAGAAATATATGCTGCTTGGTGCCCAGGAAAAGAAAACATATTAAAAACCAGTGTAACTCCAACTGATTACCCCATCATAGTTCTTATTACCTCAGAAAACTATTAAAAGAACATTAATAAGTTTCCCATGCATGGCTTCATTTTTATAACCAGTTGCTAAATTGCTAAGTTGCCTTTATATTTACTTTCAAATTTACAAACATAATTTCCAAATCTGTGGCTTTCATTTGCTAATGCATAGCTCATTGTATATGTGTATGTGTGTGGTTTTTCTGGTAAATTGCCATTTCTTCCTTGTTCAAAAGCTTTGGGTCTCTTATTCTGAAAGATTCCTGCCAGCAGTTATCAATTTGTGTATTATGGAACTGTGTATTGACCTGATAGACTTTGCCAGTTTCACTTGCACAGCTAATAGCTTCCTTTTGGAAAGCAGAGAAAGGCTTTCTTGCAGAAATATGTTGATTTATTCTCTATTTACTTCTCATCAGAAAACTTTTTAAAAACAATTTTGTTTTGAAATTTGGAATCCCTTGATGTGTGGGGTGTTTTTACATAATGAAAGCACTTCTTGCTAGTTATTTTTCTTTTTCTGACAGTACTAACAAATGTGTTTTTAATACAATTAGGAACATGAAAGATTTCATATTACAATAGGTAATACAGAAACTCGTGGTCCATCTTCTGAATTTTTATGTCTATATGAAATAATTAGGTAGAATTAAGCTAATTATAGTCTTCATCTACTTTTTGTCTTATTGGAAATGATTCTCCCTATTTTTTCAAATAATTTGAGAATATGAACACTACACAGGAAGCCTAAGTTAGGTATGCCATCTCCGAAAATCTCTGCCAAATGCACCTAGATTAATTTTCTGTGTTTGAATGTCTGTCACTGTTACCTACTCCATTCTTTAGCACTGGTCAGCATCTCCCTGGTATCTTTGAAAGGTGTTGGTAATAAACACCTGGGAATAACAATGCATGGTGCCCCATAAGTAGCTGCTTTTAGGTGTGAATCATTCACACAGAATGTTTGCACTTTATTTATTTATTTATTTATTTATTTATTTATTTATTTATTTATTTTATTTATAAATTCAATTAGTCAACATATGGTATATCATTAGTTTCAGATGTAGAGTTCAGTGATTGATCAGCTGCATACAACACCCAGTACTCATCACATCATGTGCTCTCCTTAATGCCCATCACCCAGTTGCCCCATCCCCCCAACCCACCTCCCCTCCAGCAATCCTCAGTTTGTTTCCTACAGTGAAGATTCTCTCATGGTTTGTCTCCCTCTAATTACTTCCCATTCCATTTTCCCTCCCTTCCTCTATGATCCTCTGCACTGTTTCTTATATTCCTCATATGAGTGAAACCATATGATAATTGTCTTTCTCTGATTGACTTATTTTGCTCAGCATAATACCCTCCAGTTCCATCCATGTCGATGTAAATGGTAAATATTCATCCTTTCTGATGGCTAATATTTCTTTGTATATACAGATTCCAAATCTTCTTTATCCCTTCATCTGTTAATGGAAATCTTGGCTCTTTCCATAGTTTGGCTATTATGGACATCGCTGGTATAAACATTGGGGTGCATGTGCCTCTTCAGATCATTACATTTGTATCTTCGGGGTAAATACCTAGTAGTGCAATTGCTGGGTCCTAGGGTAGCTCTATTTTTAACTTCTTGAGGAACCTCCATACTGTTTTCCAGAGTGGCTATACCAGCTTGCATTCCCACCAACAGTGTAAGAGTGTTCCCCTTTTGTGTGTGTGTGTGTATGTGTGTGTCTGTATGTATACATATACATGTGTTTTTCTTTCTTTACAATTTTGGGATCAGGTGTCTCCTAACAAACAGACCGAAATACACCCAGGACCAAGTGTGTCACCCTGGTCTATCTGTTTGATTATATTTTCTCTTTTTTCCCTTTTTTTCCTTTTCTTTGGTTTCTGATCTCTTCTGATTTGTCTAGTGTATATTTCGCTGGGGTCATGGTTGATATTTTTATTTTTTATTTCTTTTTACAGATATATTCAGAGCATTTCATCCTAACACAACAGAACACACATTCTCCTCAATTTCACATGGAACATTCTCCAGGATAGGTCACATACTGGGTCACAAATCAGGTCTCGACTGATACCAAAAGATTGGGATCATTCCCTGCATATTTTCAGACCACAGTGCTTTGAAACTTGAACTCAATCACAAGAGGAGATTGGGAAGGGACTCAAATACTTGGAGAAACATTTGTATTTTAAAGAAAAATCTTTTGTGTGAACTTCTCTGTAGTCTTTACTTGGTGGATATTTCAGCAGTATGATAAAGTAAAAAAAAAAAAATCTAGGCAGTGTCGGGAGTAATTTGGGGGGAAAGAAGTTTGTCACAACACTATATTTGCATCATCTAAGGGGTTACCTTACCAGTGACAGAGGCAGAGACTTAATTCTCTTCTGGTGGTTATGCACTTTTGATTCTTGATTCTGCCTTTTTTTTTTTAAGCATACAGTGTAACTCCATTTTATAAGCTTATTTTAAAAATTGTTTTGAGATAATAGATCATGTAGAGAATGCCCATTTTTTCCTCTAAATTGTGATGTCATTGACATATAACATTAAATTTAAAGTGTTTAACATGTTGATTTGATATATTTATATGTTGTCATGTGATCACCATTGTGGTATTAGCTAATACCTCTATCACATCACATAATTATAATTTCTTTTTTTGTGGTGAGAACAATTAACATCTAGGCTCTTAGCACCTTTGAAGTTTATAATACATCATTGTTGACTGTAACCATTATACTGTGCATTAGGTCTCCAGGACTTATTTATCTACTAGTTGGCAAGTTTGTACCCTCGAACAACATCTTCCAATTTTCCCATCACCCTAGCCCTTGGTAACCACCATTCTACACAATGTTTTTACAAGTTCAGCTTTTTTAGATTCTACATATAAATGATATTATATAATATTCTTTTTTTCTGTCTGGTTTATCTCACTTAGCATAATACCCTTAGGGTCCACTCATGTTTCACAAATGGCAGAATGTCTTTCTCTCTCCCAGTTGAATGGTATTTCATTGTGTATATACATACCCCATCATTAGCCTTTCATCCATTGGTGGACACAGGTTCTTTCCATGTTTCGGTCTTTGTGAATAATGCTGTAATAAACATGGGAATGCAGGTATCTCATTGATACCTTGTTTTCATTTCCTTTGGATATATACCCAGAAGTGGAATTGTTGGATCATATGATAGTTCTAATTTAATTTTTTGAGGAATCTCCATACTGCTTTCCATAGCATCTACACTAATCTACATTGCCACCAATGGTGTACAGGTGTTCTCTCGTCTCCGCATCCTTGCTAACACTTGTTATCTCTTGTCTTCTTGATGATATAAAGAGAATGCCTATTTAAAGGTATTCACAAAATGATTTGAAATAGTTTCAACCTGATGTAGTGAATTAACTAAATTAACTAGGCATTAACTTTATATTTGTGTATCAGTACCAGTTTTATTTTTCTTTGTATTAAGGAAAATTTGAATTGTTCTTTTCAAGCTTGTTGATGGATTCAGAATTAAAATTAGAGATTAAAAGTTATTAATAAGTGTATTTAGACTGGTGTTATGTCAGTTGAGAGCTATAAGATGACCACAGTTGTCAAAATAAATTTTTGCTCATTTTCATTAGACCGCAAATATCATAGCTTGAGTGTTTTGGGAAACTTGAGTTTTTTAGATTTGTCCCTGAACTCTTGGTTGGCTTTGCAGTTTAGTTTTTGATATTTAGTTCTCTTTGGTAATGTTTTAAGAAGGCAATCAGGTTTTTTATAACTCTTCCAAAACTCCCTTTGCATGTAAATTGAGTATCCCAATATAATCTCTCTACAGCCTAAGATTTTTCTCTAAGACAGATCTTTATGTTTCTATTTAATTTACTATTTCTATTTATTTCATTATTTCTTAGGAATTTCAATAGATTACATCGAGTATCCAGATATAATTTAATTAATTCTATTGACCTCACCCAAGCTGTTGTTCAGTTGATATTTCCTAGTGTTGAGTTTCAGAGGAGTATTTTTATACTTTGAATATTTAGGGGCGCCTGGGTGCTGTAGTCCATTAAGCGTCTGACTCTTGGTTTTGTCTCAGGTCATGATCTCAGGGTTGTGAGATTGAGCCCCGCTCAGTGGGTAGTCTTCTTCAGGATTCTTTCCCTCTGCCTCTCCCCCTTTTCATGGGTGCACGCACACGTGTGTGTGTGTGTGTGTGTGTGTGTGTGTATGCATGAACGTGCGCTTTCTCTCTCTCTCTCAGATAAATAAATAAATCTTTAAAAGATATATCTAATGGTTATACTGTGGGAAAGTTCCTTTCTTCATTTTACCTGATTCTTTAATTCCATTTTTTGCTCGAGTTGTTGAGCTTGACCCATCCTTCAGACAATAAACTTTCATATATTTAATAACTATTATTAGGTTATCCTTATGCTGTCTTTTCTTCAGCTACAATAATCGCAGTTTCTTTAAGCTTTATTTCTATACAGCTTTTATCAGGTTTTAATAATTTTAGTGGCTTCTTCTAGGTCTTCTTTAGAAAACAGTAGTATGAGATTATCAAATGAACTTACTGGTGGAAGTGTGCCTGTCGTTTATCCTCTGTATCAGTCAAATTCGTGGAGATCTTCAAACTGAAGCCTCCATGGGAACATTTATTATTTGTTCAAATATGGCCATAAAAATCGACTTTGCAATCATATTGAGTCATCTTGACAGTGCTGTGAGTGACAGAAACTAATCTTATCTGCTGGCTAGCATTTTAGAAATGATAAATGGACCCTCAGTCTTTAGTTAGCCTATAAATGAAATTAGGTTTATCTTATTTCTCCAAGAAATAACATTACTTAGAAAATTTTGAATTATACCTTTCTGAACGAAGTTAAATAGTAAAGGCCAGGGGCTACATTTTGATTATTATTATATACATATATTTTTTGCCTGGCTTTTAGCACCACGTAATGGTGCTTTGGGAAAATGAAAGTGTTAAGAACTCAGCATATATTTCCTGAAGAGAACAAAAGATTTCCCATCATCTCTGCTTGCAACCTAACTTGAAAATTAGACTCAAATAGACTGAAAAATACATGTTTAAGATAAATTTTTACCAGGAATTTGTGCTTTGATTTTTTTCTCAGATCTAAAATAAATTTTTAAATCTTGATAATCTCAGCATGTGGAGGACTAATGTTTTATCTGTCTTCCTTCTAGTCGTCTAATCATTTAAAGATCAAGTTAAATTGAAATCTAGTACAATTCCTGCTGGTAAAGTGACTTTTATAGTAACTTCCGTCATTCATTTGTTTTCCCAGTAGGAAGCTGATTTACCTTACTTCTCCGTGTGGTTCTGATACCTTTGTTTTGAAATTGTCTTTTCTTTGTCAGTCAGGATCAAGGACTTCAGAACCCATTTTTATCAACTCCTAGAACAAATTAAATTAGGTCACCTCACAGTGTCTAATGCCTTTTTCTTCTGCATTTTATCTGAAATTTCAGAACCTCAACACTGTCATTTTTTCCCCTTTCCTCTATTCTTGTTCTCCAAGACCATGCTAATAAGTTTGTTAGATGGTATTTTGTCAAATTTGAGGTTTAGCCAAATCAAGGGAATTAAAGCAGTAACCTTTTATGTTTTGTTTCTAAAGCAACAGGATATTGATGTGCTGGGTTGATTGGCTGTGGAAAAACCTTGTTATCTTCCATTTGTAGATTTCCTTCCTTCTTTTTTCCTGGTCAGCATGCTTCAGAGCTTTGTATCTCATACATAAAATAATAGATAAGGCTTGAATGAGTAGGAGGATAACTCTTCACCTTTTGTTCTGAATATTTTGTTTTTTAATTCCTTTCACTTTGGCTTTTTAAAAGCCAAGGGATCTGTGGATATGCTTGGTGGTTGAAAATTTGCAAAGGATAAGAAGGTTACTTAAACATTTTTTTTTTTTTTTTTTTTTTTTTTTTGCTTGCATGGTAGTTATCTTCTCTGCCATATACTCCTAAATGAGATATTTTATCCCTCCAAAATGTTAGGTTCAAGACTCTTGCTTTATGGAGAAGAAGTATAGCAATGCCTCATTTGTTAGTATCATTAAGAAACAAAGTGTCTCTCTAAAGTTAATTTTCCAGATAACTAAATCTTACCACTGGGAATCACATTGGTGTTCAGTGGACGCAGTATGGGCTTTTGAATCAAATCCAAGTAAGAATCCTAGCTCCACCAATTTTTAGAGGTTGAACTAGTTGTAGAACCTTCCTGACCCTTAATGTCCTCTTTTCTAAAAGTGGACTTGTAGTAATGCCCATTTCAGTCATTTATTCTGAGGATTCAATGTGTATGGACTACCTAGAACAGCACTTGATACCAGAGAGCCATTGGGTTCTTCTTTCCTATTGAATATTATAACTTGATTTCACTTCCCTTTCTCTGATTTCTTCACATTGTTACAGCCCCAAAAACATTTAGATTTTACATTCAAATACTTTTCTTGTCTTTCCAAGTTTGCTAGAGGTTCCCAGTTCAGATTCTTTTCATCATTCACTCGAACTATTTTCAATGTGAAAGGATTTAAAATGCCATCTAGTTTGACCATTCTCCTAATACTTGAATTCACTCTGCATTACTTCTCCTGCTAGTTTTCCAGTCTTCATCAATGCTTAAGCCTCCCGGTCCTAGTTTGGCCCCATCTAGCTTCAGAGAACCAGCTTATCACAGCCTCCCATGGCAGCCCCCCTTGAGATACATGAA
Organism: Ursus americanus; assembly: GCF_024610735.1. NCBI lineage: Eukaryota > Metazoa > Chordata > Mammalia > Carnivora > Ursidae > Ursus > Ursus americanus. Next base: position 19,184,551 of record NC_142129.1, on the reverse strand, counting down.
GGTGGCCAGCATCTTCCCACTGAGCCTCTTCTTTTCCAGATGAAAACACTTGGGTCCTAGTTTGTATTTCTGGATCTCCCGTGTTCTTGACATTCTGATTGATATTCTTGATAGTTTCAGTTGGTTCAAAGCGCTCTTAGAAAATGGATACTCATTACAGGTAGGATATGACCTGTCCAGAGGAGAACTGAATGATTTACTTCTCTTGTTCTAGAAACTGTACACTGTTAATCTAATATTACTCTAGATATATCTTATCACTAGTTACTCTGTTGATTCATATGGACTTCTAAGGCGTCTTCACTGGTGCTGTTTTAAAGCTAGATTTGTTCATTTTATTTTTAAGATCAAGTTTATTGAGATTTAATTTACATAAAGTAAAATTCACTCTTTTTAGGAGGACAGTTTGATGAGTTTTGACAAATGTATACAGTCATGTAACTGTCACCACAGCTGATAGCTAGAACATTTTCCTCATCCCCAAAAGTTCCCTAGTAGAGCCCCTTTATAGTCATTCTCTTTCCTTACTCCCATCCTCTGGCACCTTTCCTGTCCCTATAAGTTTGCCTTTTCTAGATACTTTTGTATTCTTACATGGCTGATTTTTCTGCTTTATTATAAACCTTGATCTTTATTCTTTTAAATTTTCTTCATCTTAGCTTGGGTGCATAGACAGCTCTAGACGGTCATGATCTTCTAGAATCTTAATTGTTTTTCTTGTCTTCCCACTCTCATGGCATACATGAACTTGATAGGCATTTGGCTGTATTTTTCACCCACATTGTGGAAAAATCAAAGGCTGACCAGAGATGAGTAAAGAACAGAACCTTTGTTTGATACTATAAAACATCCTCTAAGTTGACATCTATTCACTTATCAGTCTCCTTTTGTGTTGTACTTTCATCTGTCCAAGAACATTACTCTGCTTCTATTTACACATACTTTTTTTTAAAGATTTTATTTATTTATTCGACAGAGATAAGAGACAGCCAGCGAGAGAGGGAACATAAGCAGGGGGAGTGGGAGAGGAAGAAGCAGGCTCATAGCGGAGGAACCTGATGTGGGGCTTGATCCCATAACGCCGGGATTACGCCCTGAGCCGAAGGCAGTCGCTTAACCGCTGTGCCACCCAGGCGCCCCTACACATACATTTTAACTAAGGACAACACAAACATTGGCAGGTGAAAGTCTGGGCCACAGTTTTCACCCTGCATTTCCATTACATAATAGTCTAACCTTTTCTGCCCACTGATGTGGCTTTGATCATATGGTACATTGTTTATCAAAACACATTTCTCTTTGTCATTTCTGTTCCCTGACAGCTTAATTTTTTTTTTAAGATTTTATTTATTTGAGAGAGAGCGTGCGCACCAGCGCCTGAGTAGGGGGAGGGGCAGAGGGAGAAGCAGACACCCCGCTGAGCAGGGAGCCCAATGTGGGGCTCCATCCCAGCACCCCGGGATCATGACCTGAATGGAAGGCAGACACTTAGCCGACTGAGCCATCCAGGCACCCTGTCCCTGACGGTTTTAAATTTGAAATGTGTATGTGTGTGTGTGTATATATATATATATATATATATATATATATATATATATATGCCTAGTACTTAATATTAACCATAAGAGTAAACCAATGAATTTCGTTTCTCAACTGATTTTTTTCTTAGAAATCAAAATTTTTGTGAAGTGTGTTGTAGGATGCTCCTTTATTTTGAATCGAAGCCATAGTTTTTGTTAGGAAACTCTTGTCACTTTCATTAAGGTGTTAAACAGCCTTACAGTGGTAGGGAAGAAATGTTATGTAGTAAACGATTTATATTGGTTGAATAAGCTCTCTGTGGGCAGGTACCATGTCTCCCTTGTTCCCCTCTGATGTCAGCATCAAGCAGAATGCCAGACACACAGTAGATACTCTCTCTGCAAGATCTTGACTGCAGCCCAGCCCTTCCATAACATACTGTGTTCAACTATATTCAGTACCGCACCCTGATGATGCTTGTTTTGTTCTACAGTTATAGTTGTCATTTACAGTAACAGTTATCTTTCCAGCATGAATGCAAGTAATAAAGGTTTTTAAAGAAACAGAGCTCCTTGGTTGAGACTGTGAAACCTCTCTCTGAGCAATTTCTAGTATTTAATGACATCAGCTTTGTTCAAGAGTAATGGCCTTCCTGTTATTACTATCAACAATGTCATTAATATAAGGCTTTTTATATTGTAGCATCCATTTTTATGAAATTAAAAAAGCATAAGCATTCAAATTTAGCTGAGATAGAACTGGTTGAATGTTGTCCACTGTCCCCTAACCCTACAAATTAGGAAATGGTGCTAGCTTCCATATTATTACCTGTGATGAACTTTTTGAGGTGTTGACTTGATTAGGCTACAGTTCCTAGTTAATTCAATAAAACACTAATCTAGCTGTTGCTATGAAGGTATTTTGGGGCTATGATTAAAGTCAATAATCAGTTGACTTTAAGTGTGGGAGATCCTAGATAATGTGGGTGGGCCCGATTGCTCCAGAGAAAGGCCTTAAAAGCAGAGCTGCCACTTCTTTGAAGAAGCAATTCTGTCTGTGGACAACAACTTCAGTTCGGGCCTGAGAGGTAGCACCTCTCCTCTGAGAGCCTGCCCTGTGGGTTTCAGACTTGAGCCATTCCACCCCCCATTACTGCCTTGTAATGTCTTCACCTTTATCTCCTGCTGGTACTGATCCCGTGGGTGAACCATGACTGATAAATGACCCCTCAGAGAGGCGGTTTCTGATAATCTTCTAATGAAAAGTGTGATGCAAAGCATGTTTCCTAATACGTGAGTCGGTGGCCGTGTGCCCCTTGCTAGGTGAGAGGTGCTTCCATTTTGCCGACCTTTTTCAGATTCACGGCCGCCATAAACTGCACTGCTGCTACTCACTGCTTTGATATTTGTTTCCCCCCCCACCAGGTTTTTGTTCAGAAAGAAAGTTTCATCTTGTAATTTTTTCTGGGCTAGAGTATAGGGAGATAATATTTTTGTAATTTTCGTTGTTTTGAAATTGCTCTGTTTACTTTTTTGGAAGGAGGAAAGTAACTGCTGTGCGTTTTGGTTTACTGCATTCCGTAGTTAGACCTAGACAACGTTAGCATAAGGTTGAAAATGGGACTGTTCTAGAGCACCAGGACAGAGAATTGATACAGAGAGGATGTCAGTTATTCTGAAGATCTCTTCCAGGATTCTGTCACATGCTGATAAAGTGCCAGAGCATATGGATCTCCATATGGTGTTTCTTTTGGGGTCCTTACCACCTGTAATCTAGCTGATTTTCATTCATTTGAATTTGTCCACGAGGTAAGCAAACTAAATATGGAAGTGGAAATAATGTGCTTGTGTTAAGATCTTGAAGTTGGGGATGAGTTACTGTTGTTATAGTAATTACCAAGAAAAAAAAAATTCATTAAGTGAGTGCATTTAGTGCTTTAGCAGTCGTGTTTCTATTACCTCATTAACAGCGGGGAGCGGCGTATCCATTCCTGGCTTGTGGAGTGGAGAGGAAAATTAATTTTTTTATTTTATTGAGTCTTTATGAGAAGATAGAGTTAGATCATTTTGGACATCTTTAAATGTAACAATAATGAATTTAAGCATGTTTGCATGGTTCAGGAATAATGGTATTGTAAATGGCATTTGGCATTTTGATGGAATATAAAAAGTAATAAAACTAGTTGCATTCTGACTTCATGATACTGCATTTGTTTTATATCATTAAGAATCTTTGATTTCAGAAATGAAAAAAAAAAAAAAAGGCTCCATTGAACCTGGTTTTCAGGTACTCATAAAAATGCTTTTCTAAGCCCCAGACAGAGTTATTGGTTTATGTGTCAGCTAGCATTGTTTTACATTGCATCTGAAATGTTTTAGCTTCGCTTCGAAGCAGGTGTTTTAATAGACAGGGCAGAAATCATTGAAGATGTCTGTGTTACTGTTGTCATGTAAAAACAAAAAGGTACTTCTTGTTTACCGTTTAGGACACATCTGAGACTTTTATCTGGCGGTAGTTTATTGATACCCACATGTTAGGGAAATTGAGGCATAATTATTGTTATTTGAAGTCATTTCAGAAGCCAGATACACTAGGAATTACCTCTTTTCTACCACAATCACCCCAGGAGCATATGGCAAATTGAATAGTTTTTGCTGAGACTCCATAGTGACTTGGAATGGGCTTGGTGGGAGGGATATCTCCAGTTGGGACTGGTGATGGAACCGATCATAGGCATCTAATCCACACAGTCAGCCCCATCAGACCCCATGAATGTATCCGCCACGGTGTTCATAGCACCTGGCACAGTGTCTGGTGCATGCAAAGTACTAAACACCATATTTTCTTGATAATAAAACATATTCTGTCCATATTTAGACATTTATGAAATCAAGGCACATCTTATTATTATGTTGTGTTTCCCTTCTTCAAAAATTAATAAGTCTTTGAACAAAATATGTTTGAGATAACAAAGGAAGGAACAGAACTTACCCTTCCTCATGTATATCTATTTGCTTTCTTTGTATAGTTGAAGGATTCTTGGGTTGACATGCACTGAGCCCTCATACTCCCCTTGCCATTTACTAGTGGGCAGGCGGTGTTGGACAGGTCTTGGGCACTGATTCTTTATTGATAAGGTAGGGACTGTGTTACACACTCTACTTACTTTACAAGATTATTATGAGAATCAAATATGATAATGGATATAAAGTGTTTTATATAGTATGATGTACATGTGAAAGATATTGTTCAGTCACAGTGGGTCTGTAATTTATTTTTTCTCATTTCCACTGTCCCAATTAATTCAGACCTTTTGCTACCTCACTCTTGGATTATGTCTGCCTTCTACTAAAGAAATTCCTTATCTCTGGCTTTTATGGAATGTATTGAGTCGTCCTCAAATAATATTCTAAATATGTTGCCTTCCTTTTCAAGACTTCATTATGCCTTCTACTTCTTCCTCCCGGTCCATTCCCTGAATTGCTTGCTCTTCGGGCTCTTTCTCCTTGCCACCTCTCGTGCCTTTGCATGTGCTGTGAGTTCTCCCTAGAATCCTTTCTCCCTTCTAAACTTACTTTGCATCCACTCTAAATAAAGTCTATCTTTCAAAGTCCATCTCAAATATGACTTTCTGCCTTTAAGTATCTTTCTCACTTTACCAGACCCAAATTTTCTTTTATAGAAATTGAGTAGATAATAGGAACCAGGAATGAGGGATGACAGCCAGGGGAAGTCAGTAGGACCCAGTTTGATTTTCCATGTTCCCAGCCAGGTGAGAGGTGATCACAGGGTTTATTTTGCTGCTGGGAAATTGAAAGCTGGGGTAGCACTCACCACCAGTGCCTCCTGTCCCCACCCATGCCTGTTTTTTGGTGCTGAAGCTTTGTTTTACCTAATAAGTAGATTTTATGTAGACCTATAAATATTCCTATTTTATAAAATATATATAATACAAATTTTAAATCTTATGGTGTAAATTCCTTAGGAAATGCACTGTTCAAAGGGGAGCTGTCTTGAAAGTGAAAATTCAGTTGTATATTGAAGAACTTCAGTATATCTGTTATATAAATTTAGATATCTGAATGTCAGCTTTTCTGAAGTCATGCTTTATCCCATGTTAGTGTTATTATCTATAGGAATGCGGCCCAGGCCTATTCCTGAAAGCTGTAAAACCTCATAGACTGTATCACCATAGGGTGATCAAATTCTAAGCTTTAGCTTTCAGCAGTTAAATACTATTCTCTAGAAGTCTTTATTGTTAATAAGGTTTGAGTAAGAAGAATCTTGAAATATGTTTAAATTCTAGGTTCCTAAGTTGGCTGCACCAAAAATGGAATTACTAATTTTTGTCAATTTCAAAATAAATTGATCTCTGGAAGAGAAGTTCATTGCTTCTGTCCTTCAGCCTTCATCCAGGGCCAGGGTGATATCTGACACTCTGTCTGATCTGTGCTTCAGAATACAACCACATAGACTTATCTCTGATAAAATTACCATGAATCAGAATCCTAATTACAGAGGGCATTTCAGGTTTTAGGCTTGGTCTCCATGGTCATTTTGTCTTCATTACTGTACGTGTATATGCTCTTGTCCCGGGCCTGCCTGTCATGCTACAGGCTAGCATTCTGTATGTCACTTTTCATCACTGGAGCCCTATCTCACCTCTTAGAGTTTAATGTCTTCTTTCCTGTTTTAGTAGTTCCTTATATATTAACAACCGTCACATTGTCTTACAGTTTTTTATTTATGCGTTTGTTTCCCCAACTTCACTGTGAGATCCTTAGGGGCAAGAATCCTATCTTACTAATTTTTTAATCACCCTGTGCCTTGCAACTTACATGCAGTCAATGTTTATGGGATCAAAAGATGGATTAACTGAGAACAAACTGGTGGTTGCCAGAGGGGAGGGGGTGGTGGGGTTTGGGTAAATAAAGGGGGATTAAGAGTACACTTACCTTGATGAGCACTGAGAAATGTATAGAATTGTTGAATCGTTACATTATACACCTAAAAGTAATGTAACACTGTATGTTAATTATACTTCAATTTAAAAAAGTAGATTAACAAACATAAGATTCTTCGTCTTCTAGTTCCCCTTAGGTATGGTAGTATGTCATAGAATGTATAGAAACCTCCAAGACATTGCTATAGATGGAAAATATTTGGGCAAGCAGTGGATTAGAAGTTATTGGAAAATTGAATCTAGCCTGTAATGCCCCTGGGGTATGGATTAATTCCTTTAACACAGAATGGCCTGGGCAAGTTATTTATCTAAATAACAATGAACAAATATTTATTGAGTTCCCCATCAGCCTAGGGAACTGTGGAGATTTAGCTATTCTGTGTAGAGAGTAAATAGATGGAAAAACTAGCAATAATTAAAATATCTTTTTTCTTTGCTGGTCGCCGAGTGTGTAGTGGTTAAGAAGAAGGTAATACATTACCTACGTGTTAACTGTTTTCCCAGGCAAGATACTTCATGTCTCATCCTCAAAGACAACCTATAATTTATTTTTTTTAGGTACATTTATTTCTTCACAATAGTAGTTTTTTTTTCCCCCCAGTAATACCTACATAACCCTATTTTTATTTTATTTCATTTTATTTTATTTCTTTTTTTTTTTTTTTAAGATTTTATTTATTTATTTAACACAGATAGAGACAGCCAGCGAGAGAGGGAACACAAGCAGGGGGAGTGGGAGAGGAAGAAGCAGGCTCATAGCGGAGGAGCCTGATGTGGGGCTCAATCCCATAACGCTGGGATCACGCCCCGAGCCGAAGGCAGACGCTTAACCGCTGTGCCACCCAGGCGCCCCCATTTTATTTTATTTCTTAAATAAAATTTACAAACATGAACTTTGTTTTTCTATGAAGCAGGTTTATATTCAGAAGCCCTAGGGTCACTTGAAATACATGTAGAAAGAACCCAGACTTTAGAGTCAGACTGCCGGATTTAAATTTAAATTTTGTCTTTGCTCCTTCAGCTGCATGAGTTTAGACAAGTTTACTCTAGCATCGCTTACCTCTTGGATCATCTACAAAATAAGGGTACCTACCTCATAGGGTAATTCTGAGGATAAATAGGTAATGCACATCAGACTGTCACCAGTGGTTGCTAACTATGATAACACACACTCAAAATGCAGTTTTTTAATTTTCAAGATTTTGAATGTTTCACCTTCTGTACAGAAGCACATAAGGTAGTTGTGCTTTGAGGGCAGAGTTGGCTGGGCACAGTAGGTTGTTTCTGATAGAAACGGCGTGTGTGCATCACTGAGAAATTGGAACCACTCGAGGGGACTTTTCACTGACTTCATTTCTCCTTCAGTTGCTGCCCACAGTGCCATTGTTGCAGTGTGGCGTGGTACCTGTACTCTTTGTCACCAGATAGGTTCCTAATGGATTGCTGTAACTTTAATGAAATCCAGTCTTGCTGAATCACTAAACCTGCTTTCTCCTCGAAGGCTCTTTATTGGGAGCTGACAGATCACCTCTCCAGAGCCTTCAGACGTCCTGGCTCTCTAATTCTTCTCCATAACGAGTTTTGTGCTGCATGATAAAATATTCATGTTAAAATAGGTTCTAAACTAATTATCTGCAGCCAGCAGTTGCCACTGCAGTCATTTGCTGTTAGCTTGGCTCAAGTTAATGGCTTGTATTTCAGTACAAATAGTCCCTTCTGGCTGTTTCCTGTCGCTGATTCTTATCCTAAATGGAATTTCCATACATATCTAGAGTTAATTCTTCTTACTTTGAGAGGAGATTTCTTGCCCTACTTTTTCCATCTCATTTTGTTAAGATGAGCTTGATTTCATTGTCCAGTTCCTTATTGTTCCCCTCCATCTTCAGTTCCTGTGTCACTGCCAAATTCGTGACTCCCACACTGGCCAGAGAGAAAAAGGAGTCAGGTTCCAACTCAGGTTTCATGGAACATACCATATCCAGTTTTTAAAGAAACAAAATAAGTACCATGGTAAGGATGCATTTTGGTGTTTCAGATAAGCATTTCTGCTTAGATGCCCGAGACCTACAGAAGGAGTCTTAGGACTGCTTTGGGAGGAATTAATTGGGCTAGATGTGAGGAAAAGAAGACCCTAATGGAGTGTTTTTGGTGGGTATTGGTGGAAACGATGAATGAAATGCTGAAACAGTGGGTGGATTCAACAGCAGAGAACTAAGGACTTGATCTCTAGGTAACCCACAGTGAAGTAGAAGTGAAAGGAGAAGAAGCCAAGCAAGCAAGGGAACCTTCCCCATATACAAAGACTGGGTTGGGTTACCTGCCCAGGTCTTTTGTTGACCCTTTCTGCTCTCATGGATTTCAGCAGTGAGTGAGTGTGAATGGAGTTAAGTCAGAGAGAGAAATTACGTTGTTAGGTAGAGGGTGGGCTTTCTTCGGAGTCTTCAGTGCCTCTCACCTCAGCATCATGTTGGCCATTGAGCTCTTCAGGAAACAGCAGCTAACCTAGAGCAGTTAACTGGTGTGTTGGACCAGGAGATGCCCATCCCTTCAACATCAATAATAGAGCCTTTATTCAACCCCTTTGTGTAGAATGTTGTAGGTATCACACTCTTTTAAATACCACCTGGCCTCCTCTCGTCCTCCCCAAGTAAAACAAACAAAAATCTGAAGTTGCATATTGATTCTCTGCCAGTTAATTGATACATGCCATATGCATTCTATAAATGGCCTATGGATTTCATGAGCCCAGTGTTAGTGATTCAGTTTTAAAATCAAAGCCTTCCATTTTCATGAGCTTTTTTAAAAAAAACAGAATTTTATTTCACGTAGATAGTTACTAGATTCATACCCTTAGAACCTGTCAGGATGTTGAGAAACAGGTGTGTGGTGCATAAAACATGCATGATCCTTATGGAGCTCTGAATAGTAAAGAAAATTCTCCTGATACTAACTGCCCAAATCCAGCAGTCCATTTTTCATTGTACTTAAAAGAGCACAAGCATGGGGAATTAGTATGATAAGTGTTTTCCCCTCACGCGTTGTTTCTGACCTATGTCTTATGTTTGTTAATTCATCTGTTTTTTATTCCTTGATCAAAGCCTGTTAAAACACCCACAGTGAGATGCTTCCTGAAAGGAAGTGTTAGCTGACATTTTGGTTCTCTTCTTTCTTTTTTTAGTAAAAACATTTTTGTCCTGGAATCTGTTATAAATGTGATTCCCAGGAAATGTGTGAAAGGGAAATCTAATAACAGTGCTGGAATTGTGGCTTCTTAGAGTTCAGGTGTAACTTGAAATTAAGAGTTATTGCCTATTTTATTTTATATTCATTTTTTAGTTATAACTTCGTAATAACCAATTTCTTCAGTTAAGTGTATGAATAATAGTTTCTTTTAAGTTCATAAAATACCTGAGGCATTTTTGGGTGAGTCTGTAGAAATTAACTATTTTAATGGGAAAAATGTGTTTAAGCTAACACCTCCCTGCTGCTTTTTTTTTTTTTTTTTTAAAGATTTTATTTATTTATTTGACAGAGACAGACAGCGAGAGAGGGAACACAAGCAGGGGAGTGGGAGAGGAAGAAGCAGGCTCATAGCGGAGGAGCCTGATGTGGGGCTCGATCCCAGAACGCTGGGATCACGCCCTGAGCCGAAGGCAGACACTAAACGACTGCGCCACCCAGGCGCCCCAACACCTCCCTGCTTCTAATGTTAGAACAATAATTTTGGAAACTATAAACAAATGTTACACATACTCTTTAAATCTCTTTCCTATTCTCTTTTTTCAGTTTTAAAGGAATTATGTTTATGTTTTTCTGATAGTCCCCACAGACATAGATGTATTCACCAGAGAGAGAAAAGATGCAAGTTGTATTTAATGGAATCCTGATCATTTAAGATGTCTGAGAGTTAATGCTGTTGATACTTCTTCAAATCATCTAATAAGCTTTCAGTTGCTCAGAAGGAGAACGATACCCGGTGGCCTCTAAGAGAAGCATGAAGGGCAGAAGAAGGAAACTCTGTACCCAGCCAGGGGACCTCTGGGGAATTCCATATGACTGACCGCATTAGCCCTCTTTACTGTTTTAAGACTGAAGGGCATATGAGGAGAAATTTATGAGAATATGTAGTAATTCTGTAAAATGCTTCTCTGATTTTAAGCAGTTCAACCAATTATCCCCCAACTTTGGTTTACATTTGAAATGTGTTTCTATTTTCTTCTTTCCAAATTGTCAAATTCTTATCCCTTGACCAATTTTCTGTACTTCTTATTGATTTGTATATATTCTTCTGGAAAGCCTTTGTTGTTAAATATGGCAAAATTATTTTCTCCCAGTTTGTCGTTCATTTTTTAAACCTTGTTTGTAGTATCTATCATTATGCAAAAGTCTAAGATCTTGTGTAATTAATATTGTCTTTTTCTTCCTTTATAGCTTCTTGGTCTTTGGCATTTTTAAATAAACCTTCCCTGGGAAAACAACTATGACCAGGGACTCAAATGCCATCAGGTTTTCATTTTTTTTCTCTTCTTCTTTCTCTCCATTTCTCATCATCTTGTCTGTACATATTGGCTTCATTATTCTCACCATGACCATCTTTTTATAAATGGTTCCTGGCTTTTCACCTACCCAGAAAGAGACTGATTCTTTTGCTCTTCAGTCTAAAAATCTCAGTTTGGGTCAGCTCCCCTTCACTGTGTCTTAGAAATGAAGTCATGTATGAACATAGGCAGAACCAGAACCATACGAGTAAAAGTACAGTGACTAGTAAAAGACTCATACTTCCCTTAGATGTCCACTGTACCTTAGGTACATGGGTATGATTCTGGGCTCTCTAGAAATTATAATTTAGCTATTTACCTGTATCTGTTCCAGTTCAGTGCTAGGTGCTGTTGTCCTTAGAAACCAATAGGACAAGTACTTTCTAATTTTTTTTTACTTTAAAAAATATTATTGGCTGTTATTTGTTTTTCCAGATGAAATTTAGAATTAGCATGTCAAGTTCCATTACACATCTCATCTTTTTTTTTTTTAATGGGAATATATTGAATTTATAGATTTATAAGCCGAGAATGGGCTTCTTTTTCAGAGCTTACCTTCTAGAATCATGGTATAACTCTCCATTTTTTTTTGACCTTTTATGTTAAACTATCTTACATGGCCATATTGGTGTCAAATGAATATTCGTTTGTAATTTCTCCTTAACCAAATAAAACTTCATGGAATAATAATAATTTAGAGAACACATGTGAGTAAATGAAGAAAGTAAAGATTTCCTGTAGTCCTACCACTCAGAGATATCTCTTTACATTGAGGTACGTGATGGGGCTGCATCTTCTATAGGGATTGAATTTTAAGGAACAACAAAATGGCACTTGTATCAGTTAGGAAAGCATTCAGTTGTAAGTAACAGGAAACCCAATGATAATAGGAGTTTATTATTATTTGCATAAAAAGTCTGAAGATAGGCAGTTGGTTCAAAGACTCAGTGAGATCAGAGCTAATTCTGTATAATTCTTTTGGCTTTTCTCTGGTGGTCCTAAGATGGCTGCTGCAGGGCAGTCATTACATTCATGTTTGAGGCAAAAGGGTAAGGGATAGGATGTGTTGGTTTGTCCCCTTTTCTGTTGTCAGAAAAAGGAAAGCCGTTTCAGATCACCTTGGCTTATGGCTTATGTCTGATCACTTGACAACTCCTCTGTGCAGATAAGGTTGATGAAAGCCAGAGTCTGGCATTTCAGTCTCTGTCATGGTAAGTGAGGTCAGATTGGCCTTGGATAGCCTGTCAACCCTCTCTGTCTTTGCAAATCAGGTGAAAATCACCATTGGAAATAGTATAAATGGTACAAACCCAGTTTTGTGCCAGAGGTGATTAGGTTCCTCTATATCTTCTTAAACCAGTATTTTCCTATACCCCTTAATTAATTAAGTCTTCTTCTTTTTTTTTTTTTTTTCCCCTCCCTCAAGGATGGCTTTCTAAGAAGCCATTCTTCCCTACTTGGCTGCCATTTGTACAGTGCAGGAAAGGGCCCTGGAAACCCTAGAAATAATGTACACTTGGTTGCCATCAGTTTTAAATGCCATTCATTCCTTGACTCATTAAGACTGGACTGCCTTGGCCATTCCTCATTAGTTGGAGTGGTAACTCTCTTTGTGTTTGTTCATTTGCTTTTTAGTGTTAAAAAAGTAGTTGAACTTCTGTGAAGGGTACTTCTGCTCTCAGTCAGTTCTGCTTGCCTGCTCCAGGCTGCGCAGGCCCAGGGGTTGGTTTCTGCTGCCGTGATAGAGAAGGCAGCAAGGCAAGTTTCCCTGGGCCACGCCTGACCTCTGGATTAGACTCCCAGTGCTTCTCTGACTCTTGGGTTCTGCTTTACTGGGTTCCTCTGCGTCCTGAAATTGTAGCCTTGTGCTTCTGGTTCGCGTGGTTCTCTCAAATCCCATTCATCTGGCACTTCCAGACGTGTCATTTTTATTAGGTCTCATTGCTTCAGCAGTCATGGCATACCCCTGACAAATAGAGTTCTTTCTTACCTAGGAAAAATATTAGCTTTAGTTTAGCCATAGCTGTTTTCACAAGTGTGTGAAGAGCTGGAAAATTGCAATTAGTTTCAGATAAGCACAGCTGAAATATTCTTGTTTTGTACTACGGCAACAAATTGAAAGAAGGATTGAGGGCACTGAGTCATTGTAGTGTCTAATGATACAGCTAATGCATTATGGGGCTCGTGTATCATACTGGGACCTTGTTACTTCTGAAATCTAAAATAAAAGGATCTTAATATGTCCTTAGTAATCCTTGTGCCTCTTAATAAGAGCTTTTAATTTTTAGTCCCCGAGTTAGTCATCACATTTTTGTATTGCTAGCCCTCCTGTGGCCAAACCGAGTACTCATTAATTTTAATAATAGAAAGACTCATCAGGAATGTACTGGTCTGCAGGGACAGGCCGGTGACTCATGAAGTCATGAAAAGAAGATGAAATTATTTTGGTCATTTCAGTGCCACTTAAAAAAAACAACAACGATTCAAATGGCTGTTTCAGGCCACGGAGGACTATTTGTGGTCAGCATTTGGGACATTGAGTATTAAATTTCATTTGTTTGATTTGTACTGGTGGGTTGTCATACTCTGCCATTAGTGGTCATTTTTCATGGCCATTTTTATTGGCATATGAAATTGAAAGAGACTGAGGTGTTAGAAGGAAGGGTGTTTTTTAATTATTACAGTTTCTAGAATTAAATGGGCTTTTTTCTGAAGCCTCAAGAAGTGTATGTTTTTAAAAAGATTTTCAAAATTGGGCGAATTAGCTCTCTCATGAACATCTGTAGGCATTGAGTTTCATTGCCCTGCAGCTGCTGTTGGCTGTGAGGTTTCCAGTTTTATTTCTCCATTGCTTCCCTATCGTTATAGGTCACTTGATTTCCTCTTTTCTACTGTTGCCTGGGTCACATGGGTTTGTTTGTATAGAAGAATTAAGATGCTCTAGTTATTTTTAAGAGCCTAAAGACAAGTGCACTTATCTGTTAGAGCATTTCCTCCAAACACCTGTTACCAGTTGAGTTGAATGTGCACCAGCTGTAGCCTAGTTGTGTGTGGTGTGAGTGGGAGGTGTCTGGTACATGGTCTGTCTTTCCTGTCTGTTTTCATGGAAATGGATTTGGTAAAACTAAGTGGCATGAGTTGGAAAATATGAGACAACCCAATACTAGATGAAGACCTTGCAAATCAGGGCCTTAAAACATTGCGGTTTAAATATACTTGCTTACACTTTCAACATGAATGCATATTTGGGCGATGATGGAAATTTGTTGGGGCAAAATTGCCGGAAATTGAATGCATTACACATTGAGACCGCTGTCTTTGACATCAGCCACTTTGTCCATATGAGTTTTCCTGCTGAGTTAGTTACTCTATTGGGCATGATTCTGTAGAATGGGAGTCACTCTAGAGAAAAAATGAAGGTGCTGAGAATTTATTTTTGTTGACATGGGTATGAGTCAAATTGAGCTTTATGGAAACATGATTTGCTTCGTAGGAATTCTTGTATTTTGCCTACTCAGTTGCTGGTGAAATCAAGTTCTTAACTTTTTCCCTCTTTCTCCACTTAAGTGAGCAGTTAAATTAGATGGTTTAGTCAGTTTATGTCATATAACTAACTATACCTTACTAAACCAACTTCTAATGATCAATTTTGAAGGTTAGGAACAGTCAAAATGCTGAATTGTGGTGACTGACCAGTAGGAGGTAGGCTAAGATTTTCACTATTCATTTACTCTTTTTTCAAGGTCTGTTGTATATAAGGCCTTTGACGTGTAATTGTGAGGACAAAGAGGAAACCAATATAAATTGATATGTCCTAACCTCGGGGATAGCTACAGGTTGTTCTGGGACTGCAGGTCAAAACCTATGAACTCAGGTTGCTAAGACCATGTGCAGCAATCTGAATTTGTAGTGTTCAAGGTAAACTCAAGCTTCACCCTGCCGACTCTAGATAACCCAGGGTTCTAATCTGGTGAGTGGAGAATTGCAGTAGAAACCTCTAACTTGGTGAATAGTGGTTTTGGGTGCCCATTTTAGTTTGAATAAGAATCTCAGTTAGTGGCCTTGGGAAGGACTTTTCCCATTCATAACCACAGCAAAATGGATTGGGAACCATAGCTAATGAGGAGCCAAAGGGAAGCTAATCTCGTGGATTGGGCATGCGTGGCAGAGTTGGTAGGGAAGCAAGCCGGATCCTGGGCTTAATCTTTTTTATTCTGAGTTTTCTTCTCCATGAAATAATAGTTAACAATAGTAGTTACCTCAGTGGGGTTGTTTTGGGGATTAAAAGAGAAAATCCATGGAGAATACTTACAACAGTACCTGGCACATAGACAGAATTCAGTACATAGGTCGGCTATTATAGATGTTCCTCACTCAAAGGATTTAACTCAGACAGGGACTAGGTTGGAAGGCTGCGAGTCTGAGGGAGGAAGCTGGGGCTAAGCCCGTGGTTCTCAAACTTCAGGCATGTATCAGAATAACCTTGAGGACCTGTTAAAGCTGATTGCTGGGATTCACCTTCAGGGTTTTTGACTGGGTTTTGATTCTGGTGGAGAGTGACCTAGTTAAATTTGACTTTCTAAAGTATGTCTTACGCAATATTTGGAATGTACAGTTGTCCCCCCACCTTATCTGCAGGAAATACGTTCCAAGACCCCCAGTGGATGGCTGAAACTGTGGATAGTCTGGAACCCTATATATACTGTATCTTCCTGTGGATATGTACCTATGATATGGACTGACAGGCTGGTAGCATATACAGCACGGATGTGCTGGACAAAGGGATGAATCTGGGGCTGGATGGTGTGGGATGGTGCGAGATTTCATCAGGCTACTCAGAACAGTGTACAGCTTAAATCATAGGAATTGTTTATTTCTGGAATTTTCCATTTAATATTTTTGGGCCTCGGTTGGCTGTGGGTACCTAAACCAGGAGAAGTAAAACCTTAGACAAGGGGGGCTCTTGTACTTACCCTATAAAAGAAGTCCATTGTGTCTCAGAAATTTCAATTGAACCAGGCATCTTGCTTTTTGTTCTGTTTTTGCTAGATCTGGCAACTCTAGTTTGGGTGGGCCTGGGAATTTGCCTGTCAGTTCATTCTGAGGAGCTGCTGGTGCTGGCATTTCAGGGCCACGCTTTGAGAACGTCTCAGTGTTTGCAGCTGCATGGAAGTGAGGACTGCGATAACTCTTGTTTTCAAATAACTGTAGCACAAGATGTAGATAAAGTTCTCTGCAAGTTTAAAGGATGTCAAAGTTACCAGGCAATAATGTTAGTTTCTAATAGGGACAGTTCAGTGGGGGTTATGGGTATGTGGTATAATGTTTTAAAAGAACACGAGTTCAGTATCACGAAGGTATGTAAATGCGTTGGCCTAAATGAAGTGAAGATAATAGATTCCATTTTCTTAGCATGATTTTAATTTAGCCACATTTTCATGAATTTTAGATTTATAGCCTAATGCCAGGAATGATATTTTGGGTTTGGAGTGAGAGGGCCAAGGGCCAGACTTGAAACTCATCTGTACTTTATAATCTCCCTGAAGTCAGAAACCAGAAATTGGAGACACACAAGAGGCAGTGTAAGAGAGTGGTTACTTCATGAGCTTTAGAGTTAGATAGTATTTAACCCCTCCAAGCCTCAGTTTTCTCATCTGTATAGTGGAAATAATAATGGTACCTATCTTCTAAGATGGTTGTGAACATGATAGACGAGAGTACACGTCCAGCGTGGCTTGGCATGTAGTAAGTGCTTCAGTAGGATTAGGATTCAATCAAACTCAAGTTTTCTCTGTGGTGAGTAAATTCTTAACCCATTGTAAATGAATCCTCTGAATTAAGGTGTTTTTTTTTTTTAACCAAGAAACATCATTTATTCATGATTCATGATCAGTGTGCATTGATTAAAGATGCATATTTAAACTAAGCTACTGGGTCTACTCCCCACTAGAATATTAGCTCTGTCAGGGCAGGACTATGCTCATTTTCTTCTCTTTTTTATCCTTTGTGCCTTCGACAATGTGTTTCACCTAAGAGGTGCTCAATAAATATTTGTGGAAAGAATGAAGGATGACTGTCATTGTAAATGCTTTCAATAAACTATATTTAAAAGATGTTATGGCACTGGAGGAGATAATGCTAAGTGAAATAAGTCAAGCAGAGAAAGACAACTATCATATGATTTCTCTCATCTATGGAACATAAGAACTAGGATGATCAGTAGGGGAAGAAAGGGATAAAGAAAGGGGGGTAATCAGAAGGGGGAATGAAACATGAGAGACTATGGACTATGAGAAACAAACTGAGGACTTCAGAGGGGAGGGGGGTGGGGGAATGGGATAGACCGGTGATGGGTAGTAAGGAGGGCACGTATTGCATGGTGCACTGGGTGTTATACGCAACTAATGAATCATCGAGCCTTACATCGGAAACCGGGGATGTACTGTATGGTGACTAACATAATATAATAAAAAATCATTAAAAAAATAAAATAAAATAAAATAAAAGATGTTATGGTTAGGCATAGATAATCTTGTTATACTGGAGGATGATGTTTTTGTGGATATAATAATATTATAATAAAGATTTAGAATATCTTAAATAACAAACCAGGCAGCTATACAGAATCACATACAGTATGAAGAAAAACAGAAAGGTTTCACACGTTTGGCTATTCTGTAAAAGTGCTGATATGAGATAAAGTCATTTGGCTTTTTTTCTTTCTTGTAAAATTTTGATATACTGTGCTACCTTAAAAAAGGCTTTGATTTGACTAATTTTGAAAAGTCAGTGTAAATACGTGATGCATTCTTATAACTCAGGATTAAGAAGTTGAAATGTGTCTGTAGTAAACACCTCTCTGCAGCCCCTGTATTCCAGCCATCCTGTCATCTTTCCCACAGACAGCGGATAGCATTAGTTGCTTATGGTCCATTTCGGGGATGGTTTTTGCATAAATAAGCAAATATATGTATATTCCTTTTTCTCTTGTTTTACAGTAATGGCACATTATAAATACTGTTGGGAACATGGTTGTTGTCATTAGCTGTATCATTTGCTGTATCATTCCTTTTTATGATGAGAGTATTTCATTGTATTGATATACCTAATACGTTAGAGAACTACTCCTTTGTTAATGGGCGTTCAACTTGTTTCTGATTTTTTTCTTACCATAAGCGGAGCTGCAATATAAATGTTCTTTCACGTGTATGTTAATATATCTGAAAGATACATTCCTGGAGGTGGAATCTACAGACATTTGTGATTTGGGTGGACCCTGCCATTCCTGCCCACCATAGTGGTAGTGCCAGTTTATAATTTCACCAAACTGTGTTTGAAACTGTTTCTTTGCATTCTTATCAGCACGTTATATTACCAAGCTCTTGACTCATTGACGTTCTGATGGGTAACAAAAAAACCGTGTTTTGTTTTAGTTGGAATTTATATTTTTCTCTTGGTGTTCACCTTTTATTATATACTTTAGAACTTCTTGTATTTCCTTTTTTGCGACCTATTTATGAGTAATTTTTAACTGGCTTATTTTTCCCCCCTTTTTTTGTTGATTTGTAGGAATTCTTTAACAGGTAATTGAGCACTTGGAGATCTGAATTTCCAGTTTTTTCCTATTTATCTTTTGACTTTCCTTACCATAGTTTTTGCCATGAGAAATGTTTGATTTTTATGTTGTTAAGTATAACAAGCTTTTCTTTTATGGATTCCTTGTGACACAGTTATGAAAGACTTCTACTGGCTGAGGTTATAATATGAGGAATTTTCTCATTATTTGTTCCATTACTTTTAGTTTAATTTTTTTACATTAAAATTTTCAGTCCATTTGGAAATTATCCAAATATAAAGATGGGGAAATCATTTGACTTCTGCTTCGATTTTGCTTTATGTGTGACCTCACTGATTCAACTAATTTTTATTGAATACTGTTTATGTGCAAGGAATTTTGGTGGGTGTCCTCTTATAGGGCACCACCTTAGAGATTAGTAGGATGGGTGGGCTTTCCAAAACAAATTATACAAATAACAACACAAAAAGCATAGTAAGTACAATGGTAGAGATAGATGTTGGGGAATGCAAAGAAAAGAGTGATTAATTCTTTCTGCATCTAAGAAAGGACAGGACTCATAGTATAGAAATATGCAGACCATAATAATTTTTGAACCAGTTAGTGTCTTTAAAACAATTTTGTTTTACAAGATACTCATTGAAGGATTGATTTAGAAGAACAGGTACAATCTGAGTTAGAAGGATGTTGAGTGTGTGGTATGAATAGATTAACTGACGGTATGATTCACATTTAGAAGCCTGGCATCCCTAGCGATATATTTTGTAGCTAGGAGAAAAAAGTACTGGGGAAACAAATTTGAGAGAGCCAGTTTTCAAGATGGGGGAGAAGATGGTAGTCTAAGAATAGTAACATAGCAACTTTATGATTTTGGAACTCCCTTGAGAAAGAACTAAGAATAATTAACCACATTTTTTCTTTAAAAAGGCCAAAATGTTAATTAAAAAGAGCTCAGTAACTAGAAAGATGGCGGAATAAATTGTGAGGTGATAAAGGAAAAGAAGTGTAATCATGCAGGGAACTGTATAGTACTTGGTACAACTGAAAGTAAGGAGAGAGTTTCAGTCACTCTACAGGACTTGAATGAAGGGGACAGCAAAGATGCTAGATATGTCTAAAGGACATAAATGATAAGAGAACAGCTTAAGGTTTGAACATAAGAGGGAATGTGTAACTTGACATAACTTTCAGAGAAGTAAGTGAAGTTTGATATCAGGTACCAGCAGGTAGTTATTTTCAACTAGAAAAGAAAGCAAATGGTTTTTAAAGCAGAGTAGAGATGTATAATTTTACAATTAAACATGCATTAATGCAATGTTCCAAGAGAATAAACAGTGAAGAAGACCCAATAGTGGAGAAAGAACCCCAAAGTGTATGTGGATTATGTTTCACATATGTGTGTGTATATATGTGTATGTATATGTATGTATATGTACACACACACATAAATATTATGGTAAGACCTTGAGTTTTGCTCCCAGAGAGCCAAAAGAAGTTATAAAATACCTAATAATTCTTCAATTTTTGACACAGTCTTTTGCATTTCACGCATGAAGATTAATATTACTCTTTTCCCTCATAATCGAATCTTCTGGTTTCGAGTGTTCTCTCAGTGAGGGTGTGGTAGCTGCTAGAGATTCTGTACTTTTGCACACCTCATGTTTCATATCTGTGTCTCAGCTAGAATATATTTATGAGACCTGTGCTTATCATCAGTGCGCACACTCATTTTTCTGTTCACCACTAATTTTTATAAGATAATGCCCAAATGCCATATAATATGGAATAGTTGCCTAACTGCTTCTGTACCAAGATGGCAGTGCTGCTGAAATTGAATTGTGAGCGGGCAGGAAAGGCTTCCTTGGATTAACTGGAAATATTTGTCAGTTCAAATTTGGTATATAAAAGTCAATTTAATGGTATCACCATATAATGTATAATAGATGGTGCTGTATGAATGTTGATGACCTCATGTATTTAGAGCCTCTGCAGACTTCTAATATTGTGGGAAATAAGGGTTGCCATGTCTCTTCAAACTGGGTATCAGGAATCTGAGGTTTTACAGCCTTAGCAGTTAATGATCATCCAGGTCAGTCATGTTTTTTTATAGTTATGGAGAGTGAAACCTAAAGAAGTCTCCCCCACCCCCGCCCCCACCCTTAATGTACAAGGCAGATTTGGTGGCAGAGACATGATTAACAATCGGGTTTTCTGACTTGCTTCATTGGCCTTTTCAGCACAGGTTGCTACTTTGCATAGTGCTTCTCAATTTTAGAACCCCAGGTGATTCTTAGTAAAAATACAGATTCCTGGTTTCTGGCTCAGAGATACTTTGATTTGGCAAGTCTGCTATGTGGGCCCAAGAATCTACATTTTATAGTATCTACTCAGAGGAAGATGGTACTTGTGCTATATTTTGAGAAGTGTGGCCCATGTCAGGCATGCAGCTGGAGTACATAGAGTTTGTATATCCATGGTCACACATGTAGGAAGGGGTAAAAACCAGGACTCTGTGCCACTTCTCAATACTGTTCTGACATGTGGCTTTCATGTTACAGAAAGTGAAGTGACTGACTCCATCTAGAGGCTGGGTATAAGATGTAGCAGGCAGCTAAAATCAACATAACGCACTGCTTAGGGTGATGTATGCTTGTTAATATACAAAGTACAATTGCCCAGCATAAGCCACTTTATATAGGCATTTAAAAGAAATAAAACAATGATAACTAATGGTGTAAGAAACAGTTTATTTTGAAACTGATTAGAGACGCTAATTTAAGTGTTGGTGTCTCCATGCTTTCCAGCCATTATCCTATTGTGCGTCCTGGGTGTCCTTTCCCTCCTAGACACTGGACTTAAGAATCGTTTAAGAACTCGGCCTTTATTGTAACTTATAGTTTTGTGAAACATACAACTTAAATCCATAAACAATTAAGGAATAATATTAAAGTGATGAGTCACTGATTGCTTGTGTGGCTCTCAGTTCATAGGAGAGACAAGGGTGAGTCAGAATGGTGACCAGATAAACCCCTTTGGTGGTCCATACAGACCAAATGTCATCAGACAGAAGGGAGCTAGTGAGAGTGCACACACTAATAAAAATGAATCCTTTAGAAGGAAGGTTAATGAAAAATCAGAATTCACTGAGAAAGAAGATGTGGAGATTTCCTGTTTTACTGACTCAGTGGGTGGAAATCAACTAGAAGATGGTGGAGAGACTCCAATGGAAAAGGCAGTATTGGTTATGAAGGAAGAATTTAAATGTCAGCAGATGTTAAAAGAAACTAGGCAGTTATTTGAATGGTCTTACTTGTTTGTGCTTGGAGGTACTTTGACGCAGCATTCCAGTCTATTTTCTTTTGTTTCTGTATCGTTCCAGGCTAAATTCTTGTCTAGAATGCTGTCTGAATTTCTCCAAATTTGTAGCAGTGTAAATAGTACATCAGAATCATAGCACTGAATAATTGAGCAGGCTAAAACATGACCTGCCTGGAAAAGAAGACTGGAACTGAAAAATCAATAAGCGTCGGAAAAAACTTATAAAAGCTTACTCAGTATAAAATAGCAATAAATCAAGAATAATAAACGATCAGGTTGCTTGGATAATCATTTTACTTTGAACAACATGAGCAAAAAATTGATAGTTTGTGTGTGTGTATATGAAAGATTTCTAGCATTTGAAAGGTTATAGAAGAATAAAGGAAGTACAAACAAAAAGATATATAAAAGGAATTCCTTCTGGCATAACAGAAATCACTTCAGTGAAATAAAATAATAAACTTTAGGGAAGTTAGGTTACTGACTTGAAGAGCTGCTGGGATTCTGGGGAAGCTTTTGGGACATCTCTAAATGGCATTTTGCTGAAACTGTGATTTTGATTGCTCATTAATAATCCAAGAATACTGGTATTTGAATATGATCTATAGTGACTTAAGACTTATGACTCGGTCTCCTACTCATACCTACTAGAAATTTTACAATTTAATAAATTCACTTCCCCGCTATAAAAACAGAGAATTTGTGGGGGGTTTTGGTTTGGTTTTGGTTTTGGTTCTGGTTTTGGAGCGGGGTTTTTTCTTTCGGTTTTTTGGGGTTTTTTTTCCAGCGGGAGAGGGCTGGAAACATGTCCCTGATGCCCTTGGGGTAAGCTTTGTAGGTAGCTGCTGGGAGCAGAAGTCTGTTTAGAGAGCGAATGGGAGCTGAGGAGCTGGGAATGGTGACTGTGGACAACAACTTCTAGAATTTTGGTGTGAAGAGGAAGGAATAAAGGATGACTTTTTTTTTTTTTTTTTAATATAGATGTGAGAGGGTTGAGCAGCTCGAATTGTAAGGTGGGCCAGTAGTGATGGAGATGTTGAGACAAAAAGACAGAGGGGTCCACTGTGGAACAGTGCCCTTGGTTAGCCTGAGATGGAGGAGCAGCTCGGCCTCAGGGTGCCGGAGGGAAGGAGGAAACTGGGAAAGAGTCTATTTTTAAATTTTTCAATTAGATATCTTCCACTTACCAGGAAGCCCTAGCCAGATTCTAAGATAACATTTAAGGATATGACCATATGATAAAGCACTTACTATATATATAGATAATCTGAAACTATACCAGTTCTGGAACAAAAGAGTGTGGTCATATATAGCTGTGGTAATACATGAACAGTTAGATCTTGAATATAGTTAACATGGTGACTTTGAAGTTTCTGATTAATAAAAAAAAAATCGGATACTAGTCTATGATGTATATGATACTCATCACTTTACAAAGAATATTAGGGCTGAAAGGAACTCCATTTTTATAGAATGACAGAGCTGGAGAGGTGAATTGACTAATTATTGACATAGACAAGTAGCAACCCAGGTATTTTGGGCATCAATCCAGAGAAGCCTTAGAACTACTTCTAAGAATGGAGGAAGGACCAGATTCAGCGACAGTACAATGGTGCTCCAGTCTCCTCAGCCTCTGGCAAATCTTCACCTCCCTCTTCTACTTTGGGTCCGGTGAAGGACCTCACAAGAGGCAACTCCAACCGTGGGGGATCAGGGACCCAGGAAGCTTGTGGTGATGCACCCCAAAGGACAGTGTGCAGGACTTCACGGACTTAGAGCCTTTAATTGCCAGCCTGGGGTTTGATGGAAGCTGGAAGGATTGCATGTTCCTGTGTTAAGCACAAAGTAAAGATGTTGAAGATGTTATTTCGTTTATAAAGAAAGATTCTTCAGCCTTGTAAAAAATTAAATAACTTTTGGTTATGTTATAATTTTTTCCAGTTATTATTTAGCATATATAAAACATTTTGTGTTCTCAAGGTATGTCTTAGTATTATTGGTTAGTAGGTAAGAGTCCTAATAAGTTGCTGTTCTTATAATTATACATTATTATTTATAACCAGTATCTGACAGGAATAAGTAGAAAGTATAGAAGAAGTAGCTCTGGCTCTTGAATGGAACCAGAGGTAGGCATGTGTGTGTGTGTGTGTGCGTGTATATCTATATACATATGTATCATTTAAGTGTATATACATGTACCAATACACACACACACACACACACACACACTTCTTTAGGTATTTAGGGAGAGATTAGAATGAATCTAGATTACAAGCTTTTAAATCAGATCATAAGCTTCTTGAGAGTAGACATTTTTTAAATTACCTTGTTGTATCTCTCACTTAATAGACACTGAATAAAAATATTTACCAATTGCCGTGATTTTAGTATAAGTATGGTGGAAATTTTTTCTCAAGAACAGTTAAGGTCAGAGCTGTGTGTGTACGTCAGTCAGTCAGTTTGTCTAGAGGGCTGCTGCCGCTGATGACTGCCTTTATCCTGAGGTGTCTGTTCTTCACATGTATGAAAGATGAAGCTCCTGGTCAGCACGGCCATTGCTTCTCTGAAATGTAAATATCCTCACTCTTGTTAATATTGTTGTACTTTGATCTCATGCTGGCTGCTCTCCTTTTCTTCATCTTTTTTTCATTACAGCTTTGCCTCTGCCCTTTCCACCCAAATGCATCTGAAAAGATGTCACCTGCAGAGATGCTATTTGGTGAAGATTTGGAAACTCTTAAGAGTTAAAATATTGTCCTTTGTCTCCAGTGGTGATGACAAATCTGTTAGAATCAACTTTTTGGAAGGAATATTGTACTAAAGATGGTATTATTCAGGAAATAGATACTATTCATGAAAATAAGTGTGCTCTTATGTTACCTGTATCAGTGAAGCACTCACCAATAATCAAATAATTATATTTGATTATATTTGATTATACACATTTGTTGAAAAGAAAGAGATGTACTTAATTCTCAGCTAAAAATGTTTTAAAGTGATCCCCCCTCCCCAGAGGAAGTCAGTATGTATCCATCTCATGTACTTTTGGAGGTACCACATTTCTTTCATCCCCTAGGTCTTTCTAGAACTAGATCCCCTAGAACTTTCACATCTTGTCATTTGCTCTTTCTTTTGGATTTACCTCTAGTGGCTCCTAATCGCACTGCTTCCCCCTTCTTCAAGTCTTTGTCACCTTACACCAAGTTATGTACACCTAATGTTACCTCTCTTGATTCTGATCCATTGGGTACACTGCATTCTTCAGGGCACATTAGTTTCTTTTAGGCTCTGGGCACACTCACAAAGTGGACAGGGGAGCCACTGGTTTGTAGTAGAGCATTAACTTTGAAAGAGCTCTCTCCACCTTAAAAAAAAAAATAGATAGAGTCATAGCACATACAATACTGCTTTAGATGTTGAGAAGTTTTCATAAGTTTTTGAGGAATTGAAACCGTTTCCTTTATTTAAAACTTCTGTTTTGGTGGTATGGTATGAGAATGGGATGGCTGTAGAGGGGTCAGTCCAGTACGTTCCTGTCCAGAGGGAACCAATTCTAGGAATGAGTAGCCAATTTCTTGAATTTAAAGTTGTAGTAAGTGCAGTAGAGCAAAGTGGGTTTATATCCTAGTGGTGCCTCTCTCCTTTCATGCTTTTTTGATGCCAAGTATTCAGCTCAAATATATTCTAGTGAGTGCTCCTAACAGTCCTCTAATTTTCCTGTTTCCTTTCTTCACCTCCAGGTTCATCTCAAATGAACCCCTCCTTGGTCCCATAAGGCCAGTCTGTTTTTGCATTCTTCAGTTCTGATTTCTTTTGGCAGGAGAACTAGATGTGGTTGACAGATTATATCTGAAAAGGGCTTTGGTAATTGCTCGTTCTGTTCGGTGACTGTGTTGCTGACAGATGGGCACAGTGAATATTGAAAATGTTCTGGACCTCCGCATACTTCTTCAGCTCACGAGTGGGGAGCACTGCCAGCATTTTTGTTATTATCTATCAGCAGATTTAAAAAGAATTGCTTGGGCCTTTACATCTTTTTTGAACCTATAACTAAATCACGTTTATGGCTAGTTTCTCTCCCACCTCTTCGACTCCCTCCTCATTATATATTTTTTGGAATAGACAAAATTCTCAAGATGTTAGTGCAGGCTGGCATGAATGGGTGCCAACAGCTCTTACAGACTTGTTAAAAGATTTATTTTTTGCCTGAGAATTACACATATGGCCTAGAATGATAATATTAGGATCTGTGTTGGTTGAGATAATTGGCAGATCACACCTTAAGAAAGTGATTGGTTGGCCTGTCTCTTTCATTTTAATCTGCTGTCTCCGTCACAGTCAAATTACCATTATGTAGTGTATTACTATGCCTGTTTAAAAAAAAACAAACTTATTTAACCCATTTATGGGGGCATCTGTTAGTTGAGCTTGAATTATTTAAAACATTCTCTTACATTGGCCAATTTAATAACAGCCAGCAGAGTCAAAATGAGCAAAGGAGGGGATCCCAATAATCCCAGATCTATGAAGATGGTTCCTTAAGGGGGGTCCCAGGCACCATCCAGATAATGCTAGAGGTAATCTCATGCAGTCTCAGTAGAAAAGGAATCCAGAAGTGAGAAATGGGACCTCCGGGTACCAGCATGGAGACAGGTTATTGGACTACAGTGTGCTCTTGGAGAGGTAACCGTGACGCCTTTGAACCCTTACAGTCCTTGTATAATGCAGCAAGTCTTGATAGAAGACCTTGTGATATAGGGCAAATTAATTCAGCTATTTAACTTCAGTGATGACAAATGATAAGATGACCTTTAAAATACCCATAGTTCTGATCATTATTAATTCGGCATTTGTGAAAGCATTGGAATTGTATACCAATCTTATAACACCTAATTCCTGTGATAGTGATTACGGTTATTTATTTCTGCTTATAAAAAAAGATGCTAAGATTAAATTAACTTAATTTGTATGTTTTCTTTTTAATTCTCTTATTCACTATATGCATATGAGTGCTGCATGAGGGAGAGAGAAGAACATATGCTTAAGCTTGAATATATATTTTCATTTCTTAAAAAATTGAAGAAGATGTTCCTACCTGTAGGCACAGAAGCTGGACTTGGCGGTCTCTCTTACAATGTTTAAAGATAGAAATAATCAAAAAGAATAAATTATACAAATGGTGGAGCTGGGATCCACCTTTGTTAAAGTTGGGATAATATTTTGGATTAGAAAAGCAAAATATGTTACCTCCACTTGCCTTACTTACTGCATTCATAGACTTTAGGAAGCTAGCAAATATATGATGAAGTGACAAACTTGTATTTATCTTCTTTCCCCTTCAATTTAAAGATTTTTTAAAAATTTATTTCTTGTGAGAGAGAGAGAGAGAGAGCGTGCACTTGCACAGAAGGAGAGGGAGAAACAGACTCCCTCCTGAGCATAGAGCCTGACATGGGGCTCCGTCCCAGGACCCTGAGATCATGACCTGACCTGAAGGCAGATATTTAACTGAAGGAGCCACCCAGGCATCCTCCCCTTCAATTTAATAGTATTTTTCTCTATGAAAAAGAAATTTTTTTTCCATCAAAAAATTTTGACCTATAAAAATGCAGCCTTGTAAATTCCTGGACCACCATTGTAAACATTTTTCATTCTCTTCCTGGTAATAGCTCTTCCTAAAATAACTGTTGCCACATTTATTCCAATAATTACTATAAAGTTAGAAGATCTCTTGGAAAATGTCTAGTGTGTTTTACAGAAGGGATAACTGTGGCCCCAAAAGTTAAAGGACTTGAGATTGCACAACAAGTTAAGTTGCAGAGTCAGAAAAAGAACCTAGATCTCCTTGTTCCTGCTCAGGAATCTTGCATCTTTGTGTTCTCAGTCTGGATGTGTTGCCTGTAGAAGTAGAGAGAATGGAGTTCTCTGTCTACCAATTATTATCAGTTTTCGTCCATGTTTTAGTAATCGAATTATAGAGTTCAAATTTGTTATTTTCCCCAGGCCTTATATACTCAATATATATTTGTTGACTGAATGAAACTGATAGTTTTGTTTTGCATATGCAATTCTTCTGACCTACCTCCCACCCCCCCCAAAAAAAACCCATTAAAATAAAAAAAGAATCCAAGATGGATCTGCCTGCTTATTTCCAAGTACATTGCGTTGTAAGATGCCAGCACAATGATGTTGCACAAGTTAAGTGTTCATAACTGGAGACAAATTATGGAGCACGATAGAGATTCTAGAGTTTGAAAATTGTGCAGGTGTTCCTTTCATAACCCCTCAATAGGTAGATGTAAGTTTTTTCCAACTCAGTATACATTTGAAATTGTTATTCTTATACTATTGCCTTAATTTTTTGAAATGATAATATATAAGTCATGGGGTTGTCACATGGGATTCCAAGAAAAGCAAGTCATGGTTCTGTATCCTGCATTTGGCCACATTTCTCCCTTCAAAACCAGTTTCACATCTCATCAGATATTTAGTGGGATTTTCATGATTTACCTTTCTGTCCTTAGTCTATAGAAAGGAATCGTTTTACCTTACGTGATGATACACAACCTTCAGTGTGGTTCCCAGATTGCTAATTATTTATTGGGCAATTAAAATTCCAGCATTTTGTTTTCCAGACACAAGGCTTTTGAACCTAGGATATATCTTTGCATCTCACAATCAGTGAGAATTAGAATATCTCATAGAATTTGTAGCCATTTTATTTCTTATCACCATTTAAAATACATATAACCTGACGGGGTGATGTATTTTGCATAGTTCCTTGAATCAATAGGTTATTTGTGCCTTTGCATCAGAATGTGTTGCTTCACTATGAGGGACTGTCCGTCAATTTGCGTAAATTTATTTATAATTGGAAATTGAAGTAATGCACAATTAGTTTTATCAAACAGTTGGCATAGCTGTCCAAGTTCTCAAAATGTTTTGCAATGTTAGACCTGGAGCGTCCCAGGGCACTGAAAGAAAACGCAGAGAAACAAATCTTTAATAACATTGCATTTTCCTAATTCTCTTGGGCTTGTAGTGAAGAACAGGTGTTGGGGGTGGTGTTGAAATTAGTTTGGAATCATGAGAAAATAAAATACAATTCTTTCACATGGCTGGGGCAGAATGACTTTGGAACAACACAGCTACTCTGCCCCCATCTGTGAAGTTGCTGCTTATGCTCAATAGCTCTTGTTAACCTGAAAAACCCTAGGATTACATAAATAATGAATGGGCCCAAAATGCCTTGGTTTTTGTAATGTAGATGAAGGTAAGATGTCCTGTCAGGGCTGAAATTTGCATATTGGAATAATTCAGTTATCTTACTATGTTCTTTAAAGAAATTAATGCCTATGAATATTCATGGATTCAATTAAAATATTAATGGTATACTGATACTTGAGTTTTAGGTCTCTAGTCATCCATAAAGAGTTTCATTTAAAGTTGATTCACAGTGAAAGGATATTTAAACATAGAGTATTATCTATTGGCTCTTTGTCTTGGAAATTAAAATGTAGTATCTGACAAGAGTAAATGATTTGTTTATTCTTGTGGTGCATCGTTTCTTTTGATAAGAAATGGGGACGGACACAGTATGAGTATCTTTTGGTGCCCACGTACTCTTGTTTGTTTGTTTAAGCACATCTATTTGTCTGTTTACCTTTATTATGTAGTTAGGGTTTCTTAGTTGGTTCATTGACCTTAAAATTTTTAATTTATTTTTAATTGTGGTAATACACACATAAAATTTACTATCCTAATCAGTGTGCCGAACAGTGTTATTAGGTTTATTCACCACCATCCGTCTGCAAAATTTTTCGTCCCTCCAACTGAAATGCTATACTTATTAAACAGTAACACCCCATTGCCCCCTCCTCTAGTCCCTGGCAACCAGCCATTCTAGTTTCTGTCTCTATGAATGTAACTAGTCCGGTTACCTCATGTAAGTGGAATCATAGTATTTGTCTTTTTGTGACTGGTGTATTTCACTTGACATAATGTCCTCAGGGTTTGTTCATGTTGTAGCAGGTGTCAGAACTTTCTTCCTTGGTGGGGGGGCAGGGAGGAGCAGGGAGGAAGTGAGAGAATCTTAAGCAGGCTCCACACCCAGCGCAAAGCCCGATATGGGGCTTGATCTCACAACTCTGAGATCATGACCTGATGAGCCAAAATCAAGAGTTGGTCACATAATCAACTGAGCCACCCAGGTGATCCCCCTCCTTTTTTTTTTTTTTTTTTTTGAGAGGGAGAGTGAAAACTTTCTTCCTTTTTAAGGCTGCATTATATGTAATACCATATTTTGTTTATGCATTCATTCATTCTTCTGATAGGTGTTTGAGTTGCTTTCTGTTTGGGCGCTATAAGTAATAGTATATGGATG
Source organism: Ursus americanus (assembly GCF_024610735.1). NCBI lineage: Eukaryota > Metazoa > Chordata > Mammalia > Carnivora > Ursidae > Ursus > Ursus americanus. Next base: position 19,154,252 of record NC_142129.1, on the reverse strand, counting down.
CTGTGGAGAATGCTGCTGTGAGTATGGGTGTGCGGATGGCTCTTGGAGATCCTGCTTTCACTTCCTTTGGAAATAGACCCAGAAGTGTAATTACTGGATTGTATGGTAATTCTCATTTTAATTTTTTATGTAATTGCCATACTGTTTTCCATTTTTCATTCCCACTGTTAGTGTGCATGGATTCCAGTTTCTCCGCAGCTCCACCAACACTGGTTATTTTCTGTTTATAGATTTTAAGTCATGTAGAGGTTCAAGCAGTGCAGAAAGGTGTAAAGTAAAATTGAAACTCTTTCTTCAGTCTCTGTGATGATTGGGTGTGGGAAGGAAAAGATGTGAAGGATAGGAAGGAGTGTTGAAATGACTGGTGGCATGGGAACTTGGGTGGGAGAGGGTCCAGTTTTGGTAGAGGAAGCCCAGTTGTAGAGACAAGGTGTTGGGATTGTTGAAGTTGAAATGTCTGAGATAGTCAGGTGAAATCTGGAGTTTGGGAGAGAGGTCAGGGCTCTATTAGCAGGGTTTTACTAGCATTCAGGTGGGACTTGATACCATGATGGTGCCTTTGATCATTCAGGGAGGGAGCAAGAAGAGCAAAGAATTGGAGAACAGAACCTTGGGGGCCTCCCCATGTAAGGGACGGATGGAGGTGTGGAGGGGAGCATATTGACTTAAAATCATAGTCATTATCTCCCCTCAAAACCCCTTTCTTCTTAAATTTCCCTGTTCTCTCAAGATAGCAGCATTCACAATGTAGTTAGAATCCAAAACTGCGAGTCCTCTCTGGCCATTATCTTTGCCTAATCTGTCACCAACTTCTTTTGTTTTTTTCTTTGACAGGACTTTTCAAACCTGTCATTTCTTATTTTTCCCACTTGTGCCATTGTTTTTTAGGCCTTTGTTTTTAGTCTATTTTCATTTTCTATTAACCTATCTTCTTCAGAATTTTCTCTCAGACTTTTTATTAACCTAATATAAGCTCTCTAACAATGAAGGAAACTTCTACTGTTTAAGAAAAATAAGGTTTGAAAGTTGTCCTTTGTAAGAGTACAGGCCCTGGAGTTCAAGGCCCTCCAGAGTCGACCTCTAATTTCTCTTTCTTAACATAAATCTCCACATAAATCTTGGGGGTTTGCCATTCTGTATTTGATCTTCCTGAGTTTTCATATCTGTGTTTTCTTAGACTGTTTCTGTTACCTTCAATCCTTCTCACACAAAGATCCAACTCAACGATTCAAGTCTCATTTCCTCTTTGAAGAGGAGTCAGTGTGGTGCTTATAAAATGAGTTTTGTGCAAATCCTCATCAGTTACCTATTATCTGTGTAGCTTTAAACAACTTTATTCAATTTCAGATCCCTTATTTGTAAAAGAGGCTATTGTGTAGGGAAATTAATTTTTAAAAAAGTGAAATGTGAACCATGGTAGTTAATATTTCTGATCTCTGTTCCTTTGGGTTGTCTCACTCACTCATTCATTCATTCATTTAATGAAGAGTTGCCTGGGCAGTACGCTGAGCAGTGGGATGTAGCATTGAAGAAAATGGACAAAAATCCCTGTCATTATGGAACTTAGAAGAGATGGATGATAAGCAAGATAAGAAATCTCATATAATATTGTGATAATGGTAAGGGCTAAGGAGGAAAACTAAAGCAAGAAAGGAGGCATGAGGGAAGGTTGAAATTTGAGATGGGGTGGATGGAGAAGGCCTCTCTGAGAAGTTTTCTCATTAGAAATTCTGAAACACGCTTGACAAACTCTTAGTACTTAGTCCGTGACATGCTGTTGTCCATCTAGTTGTGTGCGTGCAGTCAGCCTTGACCTCAGCTCCATTATGGGCTCCTTGTGCCGAGGGACAATTTGTATCAGCTCTTTGTATGCCTCACCCCACCTATGCTGCAGTGAAAATACATCATCCTGACAAGGAATTGATAGAATATCAAAATATAAATGGAAATGGTGGAAAAGCTGGAAAAGGCCTTTGTATCTAAGAAGAGGTTGGTGGAATTCCATGAGAGTTAAATATTTAATATTTGTTTCATCTAATTTTTATCAAGCCAGGCACTTAGATTGCAAAATCAAAACCGGAGGAATAAAGACCAGTTGCCTCTATTAGGCGTTGTTAATTGTTCTTTGGAAACTGAATGAAGATGGCATTGCCTTTGAATTTCATAGTGAAAACTGGACGTCTGAGCCCAGAACTAAGTGAAACTTCAGTGCTCACATAGAAAACTTGACTGGCCTTGGAAGGGTGGGGAGGACACAGCCAATTTTATTAAAATCCTTTGTCTTTTACAAGGTGTTTGCTCGTCAGACCGAACAAAAATCACCAAGTAAAATGCCCAAGTTTTGCCATCATTGTCTGAACCCACCAGCAAAATCAGATGATGACTTGAATATGTAATTAACAGTTAAATTTGTCCTCCGGATTGCTTTAGCTTCCAGCGGCCCAGGCAGGAAATTGGAATCAGAAAGAAGAACTCAGAATGTGCAACTCTTATTTCTGGTTCATTTTTTTCCAACGAAAAGTTACCCTGAGAAGAGTTAAATTTCCTGCCAACAATGACATGAAAGCTATGTTGTTGCTATTGCTTCTGTTTTGAACTTTGAAAAAAGAAAACCCAGCAAACACTACACTTTGATTAGTTCGAGCATTTTGTTCCCTTAGGGGAGACTGTAGACTATAATTTCATCACAAAAAAAGTGGTGCCTGAGCTCTCACCAAAGTTTGAGTTTGTTTTTCCCTTGGGGATTTGACATTTTCTGTTTCCTGACATTTTTACCATTGTTAGACACACTTCTTTGTATTCCTGCCCTATATTCATCCCCTCAGGGAATTTGTGTATTTTATCTACTGGAAGGCAGGAATGCCTTCTGTTTTGGACAAGTCATTTAATTGTTCAAATAAATCCTACTATAGTGTAATAGACCAATCATTAGGGACTGAGCCATGTGGCAGCATTTAGATTCATGAGACCCAGATTCTCCGCTCAATCCAGACAAGAAATTAAATACCATGTACACAAAATGAATGATTTCCTTTTCGTTTTCCTTCCTCACCTGGCCCTCCCCACCCCACCCTTTGAAAATATTAAATAGCATCCTAAAAGCAAACAAAATGCCATTTGTTTTAGTCTTATTGGTGTGCTTATTTATGGTTGTCTGGGAACATTATAATTTATTAGCCATTAAGTAAAATAGTAACAGAGGTTGTCTTTTTGCCATTATCCTCTATTTATTATATATCAGTGTCGAATAAAAAAAGTAATGAAGGCCTAGCACTTTTTTGCTCCCTTTTCAGCTATTTTGGTGTAATTCCACTTTAATTAATGGGTATATTATTAATGGATATATTCCATATATATATATAGAGAGAGAGAGAGAGAGATGTACAATCATCTTATTTCCTAGCAACACTGCTTATTTTCCTTCATTTTTAACACTGTATATATTTGGTAAAAAATACACCTTCTGGAACTAAGTTGCTGATATGAATTTGCTAAGGGGCTTATTGAACAGTTAGTTTGCAGAAGTGATTTCTCTAAGGTTTGTACCCTTCTGGACAGAATGTGCAGCTCATTGCAATATAAAAGGTGACACTTGGTTTGGGAGATTGAATGAATGTAGGTTTGAAAATTGGTTCATTTTTGCCCCACGCAGTGGCAACAAGGTGGATACAGACATGCAGACATGGGGCAGCGCTATGTGCTGTGCTCCTGAGAGTGTCATTTGACTCTGTTGGGACTAACCAGTTTTTGTAATTTTTCCCATTCAGACCTCTAAAATTCACCAATCTGTGATTATTCTTTAGCCAAACAAAAGTATGGCAAGGTCTGGACTTGAGTTCCTTGCAGCCTTAGAAGCCTTTGGAAAGGATTCCTTTTTGGCCACTATATTGCACACAGAAATGTTCACACCTGGAATTATCTGGAGAGCCCTTGAAAGATCCATCCAACAACCAAACTGATAGATATTAATCAAAGGGCTTCAATTTTCAAAAAATCAGGAAACTCTTCCATTTCGGTGTAACTCTTCTCAGGCTTCATTTGATGAGAAAGAAAGGAGAGAATACTGTGTATAGTCAGCACTTCTGTGCGTTAGGTAAGTATTGTGGTGCTGTTTTGTTTCTACAAGTGAAACAAAATGAATAACATCTGGGCAAGGAGAGATTGGTCGAGACAGGATTGAAGATGCTGCTTTATTGCTCTGGTTGTAGACTCGGACATTTCCTCATTAGTCTTGGTATCTCCAGTTCGCGATCTGAAATTAACTCTGCTAATCCTTACCTAGAGGGCATAACCTTCAGAGCCTGAGATAATCCAGCTAGAAGTCTTTAAGCCAGAGGCCCTCTTGCTCCCTGAATTAGTAATGTGTATGTAATTATAAAATGGGAATCGGTTTGTCTTTGGGAGTCGGGATCGAGAATAGCTGATGAAGTCCGCTTGTCATATCTATCGAGTAAATAATCATAGGAGATCTTTATGGATGGAAGCTCTTGAATTATGAAGATCCCTCTTGGTTTTAGACTTTTCACTTTTGTGTTTTCCATACCTCAAAAGACTGGCTTTAAAAGACAGTCCTTTTTGTTTGTTTGTTTTTTGTTACATCAGTTGTCACAAGTCCTGCACCTCACTTTTCCAAAATGCTTGTGACAGTGTGTTTCTATAATAGAAGAGCAAGCATATTTGAGCAAATGTAGTAAAATATACATCTTAAAAACAATATACAAAAGAATTTATTAAGCAAGCAAAAAGAAACCCGCTTTGATTATTAAATATTAAAATTAATTATAAAATATTGAAACAAGAATAAATGCATTCTAATTTCCTGTCAGAATCCACATTTTATGTGGTTACATAAAGACGTAGTAAAATTTAATAATAATTTAAAATGCATTTATCAAAAAAAAAATCCTGTGAGGCCTTGTGGTATGTTAGATAAAAATAAGTCATATTCTCCCAACAAGTAGAATTGGGGCATAGTGATGAAGAGACTATCCTCAAACCAAACGTACTCCTATTAACTAATCTGGGCGTCATGGAAGCAAAACTATCCCTGCCTAATCTGAGAGAGGAATTTTAGTATCTAACAGTTGCCAGACCTTAAAGGGGAACCAGTTTGATGCAGGTGAAATGGTGCTTTCCTTACACGAAAAAGGAGGCTTTGTGTGAGGCTTTGTAGATGAGAGAGACAGGAAGTAAAATCTAGATGGGAAGAAAATAAAAGCTGGTTTTAAGAGATAAGGTTGGAAAAAATGAGAAAATGTTTCCACTTGAAGGTTTTCTCCCTTTGTTCTAGCAAATGTGAACTTTAAAAAAATACATATTTATTTATTTGAGAGACAGAATTAATGAGAGAGATCATGAGTGAGAAGGAGGGAAAGAGGCAGACTCCCTGCCGAGCAGGGAGCCTGATGCGGGGCTCCATCCCAGGACTCTGGGATCATGACCCAAGCCGAAAGCAGAGGCTCAAGTGAGCCACCCAGGCACCCTGAACTTTGTTTCTTGAACTTTGGTCTTTCAAATTCTAAAGCACACCTAATACCAACAATAAATTCATTCCTCTTATCTCCCACTTCCTGTATCTTCTCACCAAACTTCTCAACTCTTTGATTTTTTTCTAAGGAATTAATGGAGAGTCCTGGATTTGGGGATTGCCCATATTCCTCCCCATCCCCATCAGACCTCTGTCCTCTCTGGCTCCTGAAGAGTTGAAGCCCAGATTCTAGCACTTCTGTCTGCCTGTCTTTGTCGTAGCTGATGAGTGTGGCTTCCAAGTGGCCTTAGTCACTTCCCCCACTCCAACCTTGCCTTGCTCCAGCTTTGCTCTCACCCCACAGTTTTCTTCATGTGTCTTCCATCTCCCCTTTTTACCCCGGTGCTATTTCTTTTCTCTTATCCCACAGTGTAGCTACTCCATTTGTTGGGTATCCCAGTCCTTGACCTAATCTGGATTTCTTTCTTGTCCTTTAACTGCAATAGCAGAAATGCTCTTTGGTTTTTTTATTTTACATTGCAAAAAGAAATTTTACCATGGATTTATGAGAAATTTTTTGAGAGTTTGCTGTTTTATTTCCTAATGTGCTGCCTTGTTTTGGAGAGAAGATGAAAATAGGCAACATTAACTTTGTTTTATTTAATTTTTTTATTTTCTCAATTTATTTTATTTTTTTAACTTTGTTTTTAAGGTAGGGAAAATATGTATTAAATTGTTCGTATTTGCAAAATGAATAGAACTACTTAAAATCAGATTTTCCTGCTATTAAATTCCATCCTTTGTCATCAATCCCTTTGTTCCCCTAACTCAGTGTTGAATTTTTTGTTCATAATTTCATGTTTTTTGTTTGTTTTATAGCTTGGGAAAAAAATGGGATGCTTCTGTGGGGAAATTCTTATGTCATTTTATATACCTTTGGCTATGTAATGGGAAGAATCACACCTCTTCCCATTAATAACTGGTCTTCCCGATTAGCGCAGCATGAAGCTCCTCCATGCTTCAGAAGGTAGGCTTCTGGTTTAGTACAGAGGGCTTCCGGCTTTCTCTGCTATTCTCACGGGTCTTCCCTTTTCCAAGTGTGGACTTCATCTTCACATTGTCTCCAAGATGGCGCCAGTCACCCAAGCACCTTAGCTTCCTGGCTGTCATGTCCACACAAGAACTCTAGAGGCAACAAACCGGCAACAAAGGCCCACCTCTTCTTTGGATTTCCTGTATAAAACAAGAGAGTCTTTCTCAGAAGATGCCATATCTCACTGGCAGGAATTACAGATCCTTGCCTAAATCTAGCTCTGTTAAGGGCACTGGGGTCAGCCTTCCATTCAGCATGCTGCTGTCCAGAAGAACAAAATCAGAGTTCTTTTGAAAGGAAGAAACTGAGGGGGTGGGGGTGAGATATGAATTTGTAGTCAGCCAGATTTTCAGGTTGTGTATCTTCTTCAGCATATGTGGAATATCCTTTCAGCCTTTCAGATCATGCAGATCAAGTTTGGTGAATTGATGTCCACTAGAATACCCACTCTATCAATGTGGCTTAGGTTCTGTGTAAGTAATGAAGAGCCAAAACAACAATGGCTTCTATGAGGTAGTCATTTTTCTACAAAGTAGACATTTCCTCCCTTACTTAGAAGTCAGGAATTATGTAGTTCAGGTGGGTATTCTGGTCTTGTTCCACAGAGTCGTTGTATGGTTGGGTTCCTTCAATCATGATCCTGGCATGAGTTCCAGCTCCTTCTGTGGCAGAACCATGGTCCAAGATGATGGCAATTACAGCCACTGAATTCTATTTGAAAGGGGACAAAGGGCTTGTCCAGCTGGTTTTTAAGGGTACTCTAAGAATCTACAACACAACACTTCCGCCTCTATCCCATCCTAAGCCAAACTTAGTCATAGAGTAGCACCTTACTATGAAAGAGGGCCAGAAATACGATCTGAATTTCAAATTGCTCAGCTAAGAATCAGGCAGAGTGATTATTGGCTATAACTAAGTCTTTGCCACACTCTTCCAGTCTAATCACTGTTAGTGAACAGATCACTTATTCAGTATTTGGACTTTGTTGGTCTCTATTTGTCCTTTTAAAAGCTGTGCCTGTATAGGCAAAATGATGTTTGATGTTCTGGAGACTGTACAACTTCTATATGGTTGTGCTGTCCAGCATAGTAGCATGAGTTATATAAGGCTCCTGAGCTCTTGAAGTGTGGCTGATGCAACTGAAGGTCAGAATTTTAAATTTTATTGAATTTTAATTAATTTAAAAACCAATACTGATTCAGTTACTGAAAACTTTTAATTGTATCTAGAATAGCTTGGGTATGTGAAATCTACTTTTTCAGTTGGAGATTTTATGAAGCCTGAATACAGATCAGGTTTTCTTGGTGAAAAGTTAACATCTGGATTGAGTTGTGCTCCAAGTATAAAATGCAAACTGGATTTCAAAGACGATATAAAAATAGAATATAGAACATGTCAATTTTTAAATGTGTTTACATGTTTAAATGACATTTTGGATGTATTGGGTTAAGTTAAAATATTAATGAAATTAATTTCACTGGTTTTCTTTTATTTTTCAATGTGGCTACTGGAAAAATCTAAATGACATGTGACTCAGATATTTCCGTTGGTCAGCACTCTTGTAAAGCCTTATCTCTCAATTGAGTACGTGACCCCATGTGCAAATGAAGAGGCTCGCTAACATTTCCTGGTTTGAGAGGAAGCAGAAATTCCAAGATGGGTAGAGAGAGCTGTGTTTTATCTTTTTGTCCTATTGTTCTTGCTGGATGCTACTATGTTCTATTCTCTTTACCTCTGTTCTGCTACATTCTTTCTCCTCTTATTCCTCTCTTGTTCTTCCACGTTGTCCTGACCCTTTCTCATGCTTCCCTTTGGCCCTCCCTTAGCTCAGATGAGACTTGCTGTCTAATTGCTGTTTGACAGAAGATGACCATGCTGTGTAATCTTTGCGTACTGTATTTCACTGAATATGGAGCATTGTTGTGGCTTTGACGGCAGATACCAGATCAGCCTTTCTCACGTTAACTTCCACATCTGCTACGAGCTCATCCTGAACATTGGTTGTTTCTGAGATTGATGAGCACAGATTTTCTTTTTCTTGAAATTCTTGGAATGTTTTGTTTCCAAAGCCTCTTTTATTATTTCATTTATTTTGGTATCTGGGATTAGATTGTTGCGGGGGAAGTGGTATGATTCTTACTCTACGGAGTACAGATTCATGTCCAACTTGACTTTATTTCCCCTAAATAGCATACTACAAGTGAATTATAGAGCAGATATTGGAAGCTAGACAGATCCTTTGACTTTTGAAATGTTTGAATGTTCCTTGCAATCCTAACATTTTCCATTTGTTTTAAAGTACTAACCATCTATCAAGATCTTAGGCAAGGTGCTTCCCCTTTTGATATCTTGATTTTTTTTCCCCCGTCGGTTGCTTTATAGCACTTGGTTTACTTACTTCAGCACCATGAGACTCAGATGAGAGTGTGATTGCAAAAGCAACTTGGACATTAAGTACTGTGTTATTATAAGGTGTTATTATTTATGTAGACCTGTTTTCTTCTCCAGGGAAGGGAGGTTGCATAGTTTTCTCCTTTCCCAGTCAGCTAGATATGGAGTACCCTCTATTATTTGCAGTAATGGAGAGAATCAGTGTTGCACCTTTTCCAAAAAGGCAGACAATTAGAAAATCATTTAGAAAATATTTCAGCATTTTCATTTCTGTATGGGTCTTTCTGATGTTCAAAGAATTCATAATTCCAGAATTAAAAACAACAAAATTGTCCTATTCAGAAGAAAATAAGAAACTTTACACCTTTGCTATCTTATCCCTTTGTTCCCCGACGGAATGTTGTGGGGCAAAAATGCATCTGTGTTTCTAACCAGTAAAGGGTTCTAGCTTATAAAGCATTGTTGGCTAATTTTCTTAATATTTCAAACCTCTGTCTAGTCAGATAGAAAGACATTGGAGGAACAGCCTTTTTCTTAACTTCTATAGAAGCATCAACTGCATACAAATTATGCCAAGAAAGTACACAATCAAATATTGTCAATATACATTTGAAGGCAGGTTTGCTCTGTATCACCTCTCCTGGGGATAATCTCTTAAAGATTGTCCTGTCAACAGTGCAGGGAAATGAGACGGATACAGACTCCCTTGCCCACTCTCTTTCTTGTTTATAGGCTACTTCAAAATAACAACAACTACTAAGAAATAGTATCTTTGCCATATTCTTTTCACTCTTTTTTTTCTTTTCATAGACCTCTCTGTGATTGGGCTGGTGTTTTCCAGGGTAAAAAATCTGATTAGCTTTTTACTTAATTGATGTTTCTTGGTGTCATTGGCCTGGAACATTCACTCATAGTCACATTACTTCTATTCAGAGGCATTTCTTTTTATAAGCAGAAAGATCTGGTGGAAATATTTGGTGCTATAAAGCCATCTGTGGAAATGTTGGGAGTTATGTATGTGTGTGTATATCTATGTGTGTGTGTGTGTGTGTGTGCGTGTGGTGTGTGTGTGTATAGAGGCATATATATTTTTTTAAGAATTAAGAGTGAACCCATCCCCTTCAATTCTAATAGGCTGTAAATCATTCTGAATTACTGTTTATCCCGTCATTACATATTATATCTATTCCCTGATGGAAATCATCTTTATAAATATATAAAAGATTTTAAAACTGCCTGTCGGTCTCCGTTGCCCTCTGCCCTCTGCCACTTTCCTCAGTTCTCCTACTTAGGGAGAAGAGAACAGCCCTGTCAAGTGAGAGCATAGCAGAGAAGATGGCCTAGCAGTTCTCCGCTTTTCTTTCCTTCTACTTCAGGACAGAGGACAGCTTGACTGAGCCCTCTTCAGCTACGCCAGCCACTGTGGCAGCTGCTGTATCTTAAGGTACGACCATGGCCTTTGCCGTTTCGCCAGGACATGGTCCAAAAATAGAGCTGATGGTGGAGTTAAGTCAAGCTTCATGGCTTCCTGAACATCTGGGACTTGTGTCTATTGCTAGCAGAGGCTTGGCACCAAAAACACTTTATCCCAAATTTCTATTTTGAAGAAAGCCTCCAGATCATCTTTGGGACATGGAGGCAGTCTAATCCAGATCCTGCACCTGCCCACCCAGCTGGTCACCAGTTAGACAGGTTCACATTTTTCAGTACTTTGGTTGACTATCTAACCTTAATTGTGTGGCTGCATGTCTAAATGGCAGTGTCTGTGTGGATGCGTGCACGTGTGTATGTGTGTTTGTGTAAACACATGGTTCTGAATATAGAACTGCTATATGGTATCACATGTTATCTGTAGAATGTGTACATATGTACACTTTTTAGGATTTTGCTAAGTTGAGTCCAGCATGATGCTAACACACTGACTTTTATGAAATTGGTTTTTACTAAAGTCTGCAGGTTATTCTTGTACTGGCAGGGGCTTTGATTAAGCACTGTATTAGGGTCATATCCTAGAATAACAGCATTTCGAAATCCCTGGCTGTTTTTGAAAGAATTGTGATTAAAGTTCTGGCTGTTTTCCCATGATTACTAATGTCTGCTGAGGGTTGAGTTTCCCCGGTTGTTATTGGCGATTGAGTTGTGTGGCAGCCTCTGTGCTTTCTTGCCAATATCAGTGGCATTCTCGAGGGAAGAGTGATTTTCCATTGAAATGTGAGAACTAAAAGCTGTAACAAAATTAACATGGGGTCTAGGGTTTCTGACGTGACTACAGAACTAGAATGGGAATATTTCCTAAAGTCCAATTCATTTGTGATTGAATTTCAGACAAAACAACACTGCCATGATGAGAAAGGAGAAGCCCATCCAAAAGAGATTAGGAGTGAACAGGTTGAGGAATAGGATACGGCTGGGTGAAATCTAGGCAGATATTTCAGCTTCAGCTGGGCCTTTCTTCTTGACAGGTGTGTTCTTGGCTTGGCACGAGCACCCCAGGCAGCAGCACACCTGGGAAACCTGTGCTTTTAGGAGTGATTTCTTTGCCTGCCGATGGGGAGTGGAAAATGAGCTGCCTTCCTATGGTGTTGAAAGCGAAGGTGTGTGTGTGTGTGTGTGTGTGTGTGTGTGAAGGGATATGGTTCCTGTGTGTGTGGTGTGTGAAGAGATACGGTTCCTTAGATTTTAAGATACACTGTGAAGTTAGGGTCATCTAAATGAAAACAGTTATTGAATATCTCCTACCACCCCAGTTAATGATAAGTTCTCTGCCACGTAGAAAGAAAAACTGCCAGATGAAAAGTATTAAGAATATTAGACATGTGATTTTTTTTCAGTTGCTCCCAAATTAAAATCGTACATAATTTTATCCTTTTACTTGCTGGTCTTTTTTTTTTTTTAAACTAAACAGGTGGCTTAATAGATTTTTATTTTTAAATAGATGTAGATTTGTAGAGAATTTGCAAAGATAGTGCAGGATTTCACATTAGCTCAGATCCAGTTTCCTACATTATTATAGTCTCATATCATTATGATTTATTGTTAAAATTAATGAACCAATGTGATGCACTATTATTAGGTATGGTTCATTTCTTTTTTCAGATTTTCTTAGTTTTACCTCTTTTCCTTCTATGAGCACCTTTAGGATACCTCTTTCTTAAATTTAGCAGTGGTGGCTCATTAGGACATTTTTGGTTAGAGTTTATATGATGAGCCTGAAAATTTTCAAGAGTACTCTCAGGAATTTTGTAGAATTTACCTGATGTTTCTCTTATAATTAGCCTGGAGTTGTGTGTTTTTGAAGAGGAAGACCACAGAGGGCAAATGTAGTTCACAACACTTCATATCAAAGGCGCAGTTTCTCAAGATGACTTATTTCTGTTGACGTTAACCTTGATCATCTGGCTGAGGTAGTGTTTGTCTGGTTGTTCCTTTACTCTTTTCCCCAGCCCTTCTGTATGTATTTTTGGGGGGAAGGATGTCACTTTGTGCAGCCCATACTTGCTAATCTTTTAACTTTGGAAATTTTAGGACTTGGGTATTTATTTTCTACCCATGTAGTTTATAAATTCCTTGAGGGTAGAGCACTGTATCTTAGACCTTTTATTTTCTGTCACTGTACCATACAGAAATGCTTTTAAAGATACCTGTCTCTGAGTTGATTTAGAATTTGCCCTTTGTGCTCTACCAAAATTTAAATTACAAATTTAATTTTTAAGCTTAAATGCAGTGTTATGCAAATACCTAAATTTATCTCGAGAGAGTTCTGAACACAGTACTTCTTATTCAGCTTTTTTCATATTTATTTTAATTTTTATGGCTGATTTCAAGATAGAACAGTGGACTTCTGGTCTTATCTCTGCTCCTCTTTCATACATCATTAAATAATCATACATACATCATTAAATAATGATGTATGAAGAAGTGGGAATCATAGAACATGTACACAATAGTAGGTGTGTATATATGTATGAACTTTAGAGACTAATTTATCAATTATTCAGCAAATATTTTTTGAGTCGCCACTGTTATCAAATGTTGTTATAGGTGCTTGAGATACAAGGGCAAACAAAACAAAATTTCTATAATCTTTTATTACTTTAATTTTAAATGTTGTCAAGGTAAAATTCACATACCACAATATTCACCATTTTATAGTGTACAGTGTAATGATTTTTAGTGTGTTCGCGGAGTTGTGTGATCACCACCCCTACCTAATACCAGAAGATTTTATCACCCCCAAAAGAAATCTGTCTCTAACAGTCACTCTCCATCCCTCCTTCCCCAGCCCCTGGCAACTACTAACCTATTTTCTGTCTATTGATTTGCCTATTCTGGATATTTCATATAAATGAAACTGTATGCGGCCTTTTGTGTCTGGTTTCGGTCGCTTAGCATAATGTTTTTCAGGTTCATCTACAGTGTAGCACGAGTCAGTACATTGTCCCTTTTTACTGATAAAAGGAAGACTATAGGTGGAACAAGTAGGGAATGGGAGGTGGATCAGAATGTGTTGTTGAGCATATTAAATTAGAGTCATGCCTACTAGAATTCCAGTGGAGATCTTGAGTAGTCAGCTGGACATCCAAGTCTGGAGTTCAGGAGAGAGGTCTTACCTGGAGATGTGAATTGAGGCATCATTCCTATGTAGATGATATTTAACTAGACTCTTCTGTGGCTTGTCTCTAGGACAGAGCAAGGGTTCAAGGATTGAGCACGGGGATGCTTAAATGATAAAATGTCAGGAAAGTGAGGAAGAATCAGCAAGAAAACGGAGAAGGACTGACTAGAGAAGAGAATAAGGTGGAGAATCAAGAGATTATAGTATTGAGTCCTGGAAGCTAAGTGAAGAAATTGTTTTAAGAAAGGAAAGGCTGAGGGATGCCTGGGTGGCTCAGTCAGTTAAGTGTCTGCCTTCAGCTCAGATCATGATCCCAGAGTACTGGGACTGAGTCCTCCATTGGGCTCCTTGCTCAGCGGGAAGCCTGCTTCTCCCTCTGCCTGCTCCTCTCTCTGCGTGTGCTCTTTCTCTCTGACAAATAAATAAATAAAATCTTAAAAAAAAAAAAAAAAAAGAAAGGAACAGTTGATTTTGTCAGTTGATACTGCTCAATCCAGTGAGAGGATGAAGATTGAGAATTGTTCCTTGACTAAGACCATTTTAAGAAGGTAGCTTCCAAACCATCATCCAAAGAGTAAATATGAGAGTTCTAGAACTATGTATATTCTTAGCAATTTCATGGTGCTCATTTCTCCACAACTCTTACGGGCTCACATATACAGCCTGTTCCCCTGTTCCATGTCATCATGCCCTGTATCTCAGCCACATCAGTTACCACCAAGAGCGTATGGTTCTCCACTTACCCAACATTATGAGGCCCCTTGTCCCCAGTACTGCTTGCTTCATCTCCATTACCCACCCCCAGCCCCTGTCCTCTGTCTGAATTTACCCGCCTCATCGTTGCAGATCTCTTATATCCCAGACATCTTTACTGAATGTTCTTTTAACCTTTTTCTGAGAGCAATTAGAACTAAAGCCTATTAGCACCTTGAGAGCCTGCTTCCCTAGCCGCTGTTGTAAATAGTGGCTCTTTGTGTGCCATACAGACATGTGATAGGTGTCTTCCTTGCCTCTTCCAGACTGTCTTCTCTCTCTTCTCCCTAAAAAGTCCCCCCCCCCATAATTCCATCTGTTATTATTCCTTGTTGTAGTTATTTTCAAACCCTAGCATTGTTCCATCTTTTTCCTAGCTGTGGATCACGTACTATGTATTTGCTAATGGTTGTTTTCCAGTTTGGGCAAGCCTGGGTTTCAGCCCGCCCTCGTTGTGCTTTACAGTAGCAAGGACAGTTTTTTGGACTGGGTTTTTGAAACATTAGTAAATATGGAAGATGACAAATGCATTAGTCAAGCTCCTGCTGTACTGACCTGATCTTAAAAAAAAAAAAAAAAGTGCATGAATTTTAAGTGGTTTATATAGTTGAAAGGAGAACTTAACACATGTGTCAGATATGCTGATCAAATGATAAAGTGAAGGGAAATCGAGCCTCAACCTTTTGTGCAGCCAGTGAAAGTAAAACATTGCAGTTTTCAGAGGCAGATGGAATGTGAACAACTAATAAATCAGGTTTTGAAACATTGAAGAACAACTTATTTCAATGCATATGGTGTTGGATCTAAGACAAGATAGTTTCGGGAGTAAAAATAGATAAAGCAGCCTTAGAAGGACATCGTACCTAAGCATCATCTGCATGACAATATTTAAATCCATATCATGGCATCAGGCTCAGCAATTGAGTAAATAAATAATTATAGTGTGCCAAGAAGAGCCTTCGAGATCTCCGTGGAGTTGCACATGAAAGAGATCAGGGTGAAATTGTATTACCACAAGCATTCTGTGATCATTCTAATATTTCCTTCTCTGTTGTGCTTTAAGAAGATCAGAAGACTATAATCACTTTATAGACTTCTCATCAGAAGCATTTAGCAGTGGAAATGTGAATTATTATAATGGGCAAATTTCGCATGGGTGCTTGTGAACCTGCTTCATGCTCGGAACGTATGATCATTTCTTGTTCACAGAGTGATATAAAATGGACCATTGTGTAAAACTATATACACCTCATGTATAAAATAGATTTTGGGAAGGCAAACAAGCATGACTCTGAAGATGTGGGGAAGAAAAAGCAAGCAAAAATTGATACCATTAAGTAATTTTAAGTCCTTTATTGACTTTTTTTTTACTTACAAGTGGAATAAGAAAATTTTTCTTTGATTTTTTTTTTAATAAGGTATTTTTAATAGAATATGCTTCAACTTGAGGATGTTCAAAGTTTTACAGCAGAATTTTCCTGGGATTTTGTTTGAAGCTACATTCTGGATCTTTACTTTAATGTAGAACAATTTAATCTGAATTTGGGACTATTTTTTGGTTGGATAAGTGGAGGATAGGCATGGAAATTTATTTTCTCTTGGAAAAACCAGGAGGGTGAATCTTATATTCCTCAAAGATATCTAAACAATTTGTTTGATTACCTCATTTAAGTTTGCGGGCAGTTTCTTTCTGCTTTCTCAGAACTAAGTTTTATATTTATTGTGTTCATCAGTTGAACACTATGTTAGAGCTTTAGGCATTATACCTAAGTAGGAGGCAAAAAGACCCTGCCTTCGAGATGGTCACAGACCCTGGGGAGAAAGAAAAAAATACATTTGACTGTTTCAAAATGCAGTGCACATAAAGATGACATAAAATATTAAAGTACAAGGTGCATGAGAGTTGCTTGGCAGGGCAGTCCTGGGCCCAGAACGTGAAACTTTGTGACTAACTTGTACCCAGTTGTGATGCTTTGCTTCCAGCCTGCCTTATGATTGGCAGGAGTACTGTAAGCATATGTTAAGTCAGATTATTTCTTTAGTTAGGGCCTTTGGAGACTATTGGATGCCACCCTCTAAGCATTTCTTGTTAAACTCAATGCTTCTGATCTACATTGAGTGCTGTGCTGTCAAGCCTTCTAGTTTGCCTAAATCGTGGGTTACTGAGTGTGTGCTATTTGCCAGGCCGGTACTCAGCAAAATAAATCTAAAATGACTAACAGTGGGTATTTACCTTGAGGGAGTTTCCTTTAATAGGAGAACAATTAATATTATGAATGCTGTGAGAGATACCTCTGCAAGGTCAAAGGAAGAACCCCAGAAAGGCCTTACGGCTTTATATAACTACTTTGGAATTGAGAGTCCTGTCCACACTTTTGTCCTTAATAACAATAAATATGTACGTAGTATTCAGGCATTCTGAAACAGGGTTTAGGAGGATGTTTACTAAGGTCTTTGGTAGATCCACAGAAAATTAATAAATGTTTTCTGTGTTAAATATAACTAGTGTATTTCTGGAAGCTTTGTTGATTTTTGGGGGTGGGGGAAGAATTGCAAACAAACATCGCATTCATCAAGCATCACATTCATTCAAACATCACAATCATCATCCACAGTCAGTAGTTATTATGATTTTATTTGCTTCATCTCCTATTTTCTTTTTCTTTTTCATTCTTTGCTGAAGTATTTTAAAGCAGTTTCCAGACATGATGTCATCTTATTCCTGCATACCTGAATATCACAGTTCTGACAATTGTGTAATATTGTCCTGAGCCCCATGAAAATGTTAGGAACTCTAATGATATATTTTGCCTCTATATAAGGCTCATCCACTAAAAGGAGGTGGCAGAGGAAAGAAATTATTTTTGTTATATGAAATCCAATATAAAAATACAGAACTCCTTCATATTATTTCATGTACTTAAATTGAACTTGTAGTTGTTCAAGATTTTGATTCAGATATTTATACTAAATGATTTTTGGCTTTTGTGAATTTAGCATATTCTAATTACATGTATGCTGTGCCTGCAACAAGTTGGAAACTAATAATTTTCTGATATTACTAATTCATAATAGGACTATAGCAATTGCTCTGTTGTCCCTCTGTGTGATAAGCACAGGGAGTATGTGGAAGTCAGCTGAGGAGAAATCTTAATAGAGGAATATTTTCCTATAAACTGCAGCTCTCATATTGAGACATAAATACCGATTTCTATGTATAAAACATAGTTATAGCCAAAATGGAAAAATCCTATATGTAAGGAAGAGGTATCATTACTTTGCATACTTTTGGGGGGGGGGAGTAGGGTCGCAGTGAAGTTACATAATAAGAATCATGAGGTTAGTTTTAGACTCAAAGGTAGGCCAGAGCAGTCTCACGGTGGTTTTCTGGAGATGATTCTGAACTTTTCCACCCAACTGTGCGTTCAGGGATACCATGGTGGTAGCTTAAAATTGGCCTTGATGGGAGTGGTTACCCCACAGAAATCAGCCAATGCTATAAATCAGGGCTTCTGCCCCCCACAGAGAGCTGGCTATTAGACATTGACCAGCACAGCACTGGTTATAGTCCGTTGAAAACTTTACCTGTACAATGAGAGATCCAAATGATGCTTTATTGTTTCGTACTCTCAGCCTTTAAAAAAACCAACCAACCAACCAACCAGTGTTCACATTGCTTTGTAATCATTGGCTCTTTAATGTGTGCAGTATTTCCTTTTATTCTTGATATGACTAGACATAACTAGATATAATTAGACATGTTATAAGTTTAATTCCTTTTTTATGATCCTACATAACTGTGACAGAATAAAATAGTGAATTCTATAGGGATGTTAACTCTTACAGAATCCTGGGTGATGGGCTTTAACTTAATTATATTTATGGGTTTAATCCCAGGACATTTTTGTGAAATGCCAGAATCTCACTGTTGGGACCGATTCTTACTTTCCAATCATTGCTTTAAAACTCCTTTAAGAAATGGATAACCGTCTTGTCCTAGGAAAAAACAAACAAAGACTTTCAGTTAACAAGGAAGAAACTGTCTCCTAAAATAGTCATTGCTTTTTCGTGTTCTTCCAGTCCTCGGTAAATATGCCCTTTTAGAAAGCCAAATCCGCCTTTTTGAAAGTTCCAACCTCTTTGTCCTAATACTGCCCCTAGGACCACAGAATACAACTTAACTCCTTTTTATAAGGTAGTACTTTACATATCTGAAGGCGGTAATCATATTCCTCTCTACATTCCCATTCCTCCAACCTAAACATTTCTCATTGCTTCTACCCTGTTGTTTTTTATGCCTGAGAATAAAACAATGACTTGAATCTGCTTTCCTCTGAGGATTTGACTCTTAGAGCTTCTTCCTAGTGGGGATTAGCAAAACACATAGCTGTTTCCATGTTATAATAACTATCATTTATACTGTGCTTTACAAAAATTTTACAAAAACCCTCACACACATACTTTTATTTGTTTATAATTTTTTGAGGGCATAGAAGAGCATTATTCTTTTTATAGACAAGTAAACAGAGGTTGGAATATTTTAAATGCCTTGGCCAAGGAGAGACACAAAGAGGAAGTGGTGAAGCCGGAATGTGAATCCAGATCTTTCTGACTCTAGAAACTCTAGTAACTCTGCTAAACCCGGGGTCTCCGGTCTTAAGGCTGTCTGTATACTCCTGAAATTATTTGTAAAATTTTGTCCTCGTGTATATGTGCACTTTTCTGGGGAGAAGATCCACAGTTCAGATCAGATTCCAAAAGGCTTTTGTAGGGGCGCCTGGGTGGCACAGCGGTTAAGCGTCTGCCTTCGGCTCAGGGCGTGATCCCGGTGTTACGGGATTGAGCCCCACATCAGGCTCCTCCGCTATGAGCCTGCTTCTTCCTCTCCCACTCCCCCTGCTTGTGTTCCCTCTCTCGCTGGCTGTCTCTATCTCTGTCAAATAAATAAATAAAATCTTTCAAAAAAAAAAAAAAAGGCTTTTGTGACTTTACCGAAGGTGAAGAACAATTACTGTGTTACCTGCATGTCTGAAGGATTATTCATCAGGAAATTATTTGGAAGTAGAATCTTCAATAAATAGAAGATTTGGCTTTAATAGTTCCTTCTTGTAGAGATACAGCTTTCATTGAGTTTTATGTCATAGGACAAAGATACTTTCTCTAGGCTGAGTCAGCTGACTGTATTATATGAATATGTAATAAACATCTTACAATTTTTAGATCTGACCAGATATCTCTCTCTCCCTTGCTCTCCCTCTCTCTCTCTCATGGTATATATTTTATACTCTCTTAATATGTATTTTTCATTCTTTTTAAATTTTAAAATTTAGAAATTTGTTAGTTTCATAAACAATAGGGTAGTAAATTTTGAACAAATAAATTCGGTATATGAAACTTATCTTCTTTGTTGTCACACCTTGTTAAATAATACTGAATTTATGTCAGAGTTTAATGTGTGCTATCAATTCCCTTTGGTTACTTTGAGTGGGGCTGAATTTTCATTCATGTAATAAGCTCAGAAGTGTTCTAAGACTCTTAGGTATTAGCTTTAGATTGGGGGAACTCTGTTTGAAATGCTTGGAAGAAGACTAGAGTGGGTACAGATGTAGAAACATTTGTTTTTCTCCATATGGGAAGATGAAGAATGTCCAAGTTGTGTGTCTGTTTTCTCTGTAAAATATAAGTAATTTTCTCTGTAAGGTCATCTGTTAGAGTTAAGGAGAAAGTCATGTGGTGAAGATTTGAGAGTGGAGGATTGCTGTAGAGAGTGGGAGATTAATTTTCTAGAGAAATGTAGTTGACTTGCTGGACAGTGCTAAAGGGCTCATTTTGGTTAGCCATTTCACCTTGTTTGGTGATTCTCTATAGTAGTGGTTGGTGAAAACCCACAGAAGGCAGGTATTCAGGCTTCACTGTGGTTGGCTTTTACCAGATTGGTATGATGTGAAGGACAGAAGGGTGAGTGATGCTATTGGCAAGGGTGCTCTTTATTTTACACATCATGAGGTCTTTGTTGGATGAGAAGGAAAATGAAAAATCTTGAAAGGTGATGAAATGGGAGAAAGGTAAAGGGCCTGTAGACTGGAAGTCTACATGATAGAGTCAAGATGGTGTGAGGAGAGTGGTAAATGTGTAGTTAGAGCAGTAACAGATGGTAGTAAGTCCAGGTTGGCTCTGAGGGAGTGAGTGGCTGTTACAGGTTGGGTTCTCCAGAAGCAGATGCTGAGACAGAGTCAGTAATATGTAAGGTATCTTTTGGGAGTCACCACCTATGAAAACAGGTGGGGTGGGAGTAGGGTTTAGCAGAAAGAAAAGTCAGATTGGATGGGGGGCTCCTTAGAGCCTCAGCCAGCCTAGCAGAGATCAAAAGAGTAGATCTTACCCATCAGAATTGTCTTGCATTCAGTTGAAATAGCTGGGACTTAATATTCTGCCTAGCTTAGTCACTGGCTGTGGGCCTGCAGAGAAAAGGCTTTCTGTGGCTGAGGCAGACCATGAAGTGACTGATAGCTAGAGACTATATGCTGGATAGTGCATATCTGTGTTGACCATAGGGGCCGAGGGAGAATGAAGGAGGTCATTGGTGATGAGAATGTCAAAGCTCTTAGAGATCTCTGTGTCTGGGCCGTAAACATGAATGTTGAGGTCATCATGCTAGATACTGGATTGTGAATCAGGAGTGGAAGTTAGTAAGTGGTAACGAAAAATAGGATGACACAGCACAATGGGATGGGCCCTGAAGACTTAGAATTTTTAAAAATGTATCTTATTATTCAAATGCCAGAGGTACAGTGGTCTGGAAGCTGCTTTGGGATGCCACCCAGTCTAGATTTTCAGTTCTCCTGCCAATGCATGGGGAAATAACCAACACTTCAGAGGCCTGTGGAGAAATGATGTTAATGGGAGAAAACCGGGGGACAATAAATAGGGGTTTTGGAGATTAGAGACAGGTAGGATCTGAATCAGCAGCAAGGAAATTCAGGATATTATGAGGGGACAGTAATGGCTAGTTACTATCTAAGGAGATTGATTGGCCAGTGACACAGGAATGAGAGACATGGTAGGCTTTGGGCATAGTGGCCAGAGGTTGTGTCACCCTTAGCTTGGTTGGTAGTGGTCCCAGAAGCTGCAGACTCTGTGTGCTGCTTGGCAGAGAGAATTGAAGGAGGCAGTCCAGAGACTTTGCTTTGAAGAAGATTCATGAGGCATTTTGAAGGAAGACTTCGTCAGGATAAAAATTAGGGAGAGGGTTGTGTTAGAGATTACTCTGCGTCTTCAAAATATGATCTTCTTATATTCACATTAAATCCTATCACTCCCTTCTCCAGATCTTTCCCAGCTTCTGTTATGTTTAGGATAAAAAAAGCCTGTTTCCTCCAACATGACCTCCCAGGCCCTTGTGACCTGGCTCTGCCTAGTTCCCCTGCCAGTTAACTCTTCTTCCTCACTAGCCTTCTAACACTGAACTTTTTTCAGTGCCTCCAGTGGGCCTTGCTCTTTACTGCCTCAGGACCTTCACACATGCT
Organism: Ursus americanus; assembly: GCF_024610735.1. NCBI lineage: Eukaryota > Metazoa > Chordata > Mammalia > Carnivora > Ursidae > Ursus > Ursus americanus. The sequence goes on along the minus strand of NC_142129.1, from coordinate 19,132,407 downwards.
CTTCCCTTTGCCTAAGAACACTCCTGCCTCTACTCTTTACAGACCACCTCCTTCTCATCCTTTAGGCTCTGTATGAATGTCACTCCCTCAGAGAAGTTTTGTCTGTCTTTGGGGTGGGGTAAATTAGTCCCTAATAGATACTATGGGGATTATTGCTAAATATATAGAGAGGTATCATGGTCTCTCCTGCCAGTCTGTTCCAGTCTGATAACACAGAAGACAATTTGTAATTACGTATTTCTATGATCGCTTCATGTCTTATCTCAGTACAATGTGGTCAATTCCACAAGGACAGGGGGCATACAGCTGGCTTGCTAATAATTGTTGAATGGCGAATGTTTGGTGCTTCCCTATAATATTATGCAATCTTTAATACTTATATTCTTAAAGCATATTTAATGACTTGGGAAAACACCCAGAATAGAGTGATAGGAGCAAAAAGCTAGCTCAAACATTTATATACACATGGTTTCAGTGTTTTGTGTGTATGTGTGTGGTTTTAGTGGGTATTCCCTGTGTAATGACTTCCTCAGAATTATATAATCATGGCCAGATTTCAGAAACTTAGTTTTTTATAGACTTGCAGTTGCTGGTATATAGAAATACATGCTTTCTACTGACTAAATTTATTATTTAAATGATTTTATTTATCTCTTATTGTATGCTCATTTTGCATACCAGGGAAGGGTTTACTGAGAAGGACATAGTTGAGTGGAGACTTGAAGGAGGTAAGGGAGGAGGCCACATAGACCGTGGGGAAGAGTATTGATAAGTGGAGGGAACAGGAGGAACAGAGGCCACAAAGCAGATGTGTGTGTGGTGTGTTCACAGAAGAGCAGAGTGAGACAGGGAAGGAGAAGTAGGAGATAAACCAGAAAATTACAGGGACAGATCGCATGGACTCTTCTGTCTAGGTCATTGCAAGGAGTTCCGATTTTACTCCAAATGAGATAGGAAGCAGAGCATCCTAGAGAGGGGAGTAACTGGATTATCCTTACTTGTATTTTAGCAGGATTACTCTGTCTTGTATGTTGAGAATCCCCTGAAAGGGGGGCAGGGAGATCAGTCAAAAGACCAGAGATCAGGAGAGAGATGGTAGTGGCTTAGAAGGTTGTTTGCAGTGAGGGCCCTGAGAAGTACTTGGACTCTGTGTTTTGAAGGTTGAACTGCTAGGATTTGCTGGTGGATGGGGTGAGAGATATAAACAAAACAGAAGAGTGACGATGACTCCAGGGTTGCAGACATGAGCAGCCGAAGGTTGATGTTGCTCCTACTACTGCCGGGACCTCGTGCGGAACCTGCACAGGATTGGCACTTAATAAATATTTGTTGAATGTATTTGAATTTAATCTGCCTCCCATCTTTCTGTTCTATCTCCCCTTAGATCTCTATATTTGGAGTGGTGCTTGATTGTTCAGATTTAAAAAGAAATGTTTACACTGAAGCTATGTCCATGGACCATTACTTTATACTAAGTTGCTTTGTCTAGTATCTTCTGAGCCTTTTTGTTAGTAACCTCTGCCCCTCTCTGGTCCCTCCTCAGCTAAATTGACAAGTCATTCTTTTGTGCATTTTATCTTAATAAAAGCCTTGTCTATATTTTAGGCTTTTGAAAAACAACATTTAAAAGCAAATTCACTGATCTTTGAAGAAATACAAAAGACATGTACTTTTCCAGGAAGAAAGTTATAGCAAGAATTTTATATGATGTATTTAGAAAATGTTGATAAGTAACTCCTTTGTTATGTGATTGAATCACTGTGTTTTCTCAGCCCAATGGAGAATTGACCTGATGGTACCAGTAATATCAATTACGCTGATATTAGGAGTTCTGTATTACATGTTACTTTTGTCAATCTTTGTAGAGGATCAATGTCATATTTTCTCTGCCAAACAACTGTAACTTCCTATGTCTTCCATGAATTTTATTATGCTTATGTAAGTTGGTTTTCAAACTAAAGAGTAGTACTTTTATCTTGTGCAATGCTGTATTTTAATTATCTTGCTGTATGTCATAATAGCTTTGTCTCTAACTCTTGGTGTGTTCCTTTTTATACCGCAATCAAAACATGAACTTCTTGAGGTCATGGACTATGTCTATTAGTTAGGTTTATATCATCATGAGTCCACTCCTAGGCACCAAGATGCTGAGTTCCTAATCATTAGATTGAATTAAATTAGATAGTGTTTTCCTATTAAATACATTTCTGTCAGAACTGCTATTTTGAAAGCTATTGATTATAGTGATTTGTATACAGTTTTGATACCTGGTTTGGGGTGAATTATTAAGAAACATTTCAGGTTAAAATTACACAGACACGGCATGAATTTTGCCCATTTGATTTCTCAGCATTGGGGAATTCTTGTGATAATCAAGGCAGGATCTAAGATGCCTCCCATAAAAGAAAGAGAGCATAGATAATCATAATTAGATGGTATAAAAATGTCAGCCCCAAATGATACTAATTATTTTTTCCTGAAGCATAACTAATATCCCAAAGCAAAAATGCAGTTCATTCCCATTTAAAATCCCATTAGAATTATTGCATATGGTATCTCAATGATTATAATAATTGGCATAAATTTCTACTTGATAAAGGTGCTACTATATTATGTTATACAGTGTCAGATATGTAAATAAAACCTATCAGTAGAATATATTCCAAAGGACATTTTATGATCTAGGAAATAAAAATATATAGATGGGAAGGTTTCTTAAGAGTATACTATCTGGTTTATTCTCTTTATTTTATTGATAAAAAATATAATAGAAGCCTCAGAGAGGTTAAGCAACTTTCTTGTTGCCAGAAAATTACTTGATATCAAAGTTAGAAAGAGAACTTCAATTCTTAACATTTGATTATAATCTATATCGCACTGCATTTTATTGTATATCTTTTATTTCACTATATCAAATTAACTGATAACATTTAAGGCAAAAGCTATATTATTTTTATAATGTTTATTTTTTTGTATTTGTAATGATTATGTTAGGATAACTATAAGAATTGATTAAAAACAAGCAACAAACAGCAATAAGGATATCCGAATACAATCCAAAGATGCTTGCACCGGAATAATTTAATTCAGAGGGGATATTGTTTGCAGACTGTTCTGTAAAGAGTACTTTGCATGGAGACTTCTCTTTCAGCAGTATGACTGGTATCTTTGTTGATCTTCCCATGAAAAAATTTGAAGTGTTGGGTGAAACATTTAAAAATGTGATAAATAGCTTTGGTGGGCTAGCAAGAAAGTTAGGATTATTGGAAGCAAAAAAAAAAAAAAAAAAAGGACTGCAGAGAGATATTGAGGAAAGCACTTCCTAAGCAGTCTTTACCTTGAAGATATTTGCCAAACCCAAGTGAACTTGCAAGGCACAGTATAGGAACAAAGCCCAGAACCTACCCAACCTGGGGAGTCTAATAGAATTTTACCCCCAAACTCCACATAGAGTACAGGGATCATCTAGAAACACCATCCCTTTCCCCAAAATCTTCCCACCTCCTGTAAGGGACTGAAAGAAAATTGGTCACCTTGGCGTAGGCTGAAAGCAGGAAAAATCCCTAGAAAAACCAGGTTTATTGCCAAAATAAACATCCTCTGGTTCTTGTGAGAAAATTTTAAAGTGAGACTTTAGTTTAAAATGGGTTCCAGGTTGGTAGTTCTTTAGGTCAACTAGCAGAAGCAATGGCTAATGTATTCTGATGGTACCTACCTTTAAACCAGTCCTCCAAGAATTGCTACAGATAAATTTCTAAGGAATGTGAACTTAAATAACACACACATGCACAAATACATATGTAAATAAATATGATACACGATACATATAAAAAAAAGGATCCAAGAACTAGATTCAACAGAGTTGGAAAACAAAAGAATCAAATCAGCAAAGACATTCAGTATTACACTTGTGAGACACATAATATTGGCTTATCTAATAATATTTTAATTAATAACTTTTTTGCCATAATGACTCCTGCTTGTTAAGTCTTTTTCTTATCTTCGTGTGGTGTCTATATATTTTTAACGGCTGTGTCATATTCCAGTTATATATACATACATACAAACATACGTGTTTGTATCACTTATGTATATGTTGAGATGTGTGTAGGCTTGTAATCAATTCCCTGTTATTTTGCATTTTAAGTGACTTTTTAAAAGGTTAAGATACTGTCCTATGATAAACATTCTTGTTGCCAAATCTTAAGTTCACCCATGATGGTGTTTTTTTTTATTGGGGATGGGAGGAAATGCCAAGAACTGGAATTATGGGGTTAAGTAGTATGTAAAATGTTAACGTTGAAGGTTATGTACTTTTTAACAGTCATGACTGATAAAATGGAGAATAAAGTTTTTGAGAAGAAGTGCAAGGTATAAGCATGCCAGATAAATGTGGAGGAAATAAGATTGGAAAAATTCACTACTTTTTGGTTTGGTTTGGGTTAAAAAAAAATGTATTAGACATTGGAGAGCTGCAGGGGATGGGCAGTCTGTCTGGATAGATTAAAACACTATTTTTTTAAATCAATTTTTTGCTGAACATAGGGCATGCACAGTCCTATGTTATGCTCTATTTATGTAGAAACAGAAAAAAGAAACCCCTGCCAGCTGTAATTTTGAGTGTTGATCATGTCATGGCTCATGCTTAGCTGGCTTGGAAGACCGATTTTAATTCTATGAGAATATTCCAAGAGTTGTTGCCTAGAGTGGCTGGAAAGTTGACTGTTGCTGATTAAACCTAAAGAGTGACTGTGGGTTTGCTGGGAAAGTTATTTAAAGCCACCTGTGCCTTAGTCATCCAGATGCTTCCAATGAGCCATGAAATAATGCTGTTTCTGTTTGGATGCCAGCACTGATTATCTTTGTCGGTAAGCTAAATGCTACCATGTTTTGCAACTTGTATTTTGACTCTAAATTTGTCTTTAAGGAGACCTTTATCTGTCTTACTTCTTATAGTCATTTTGGGTTATTGTACTTTCTACCTGTCACATCAAGTCCTTCAAAATAATTCCTTTCTACCTCTGGGCATTCTTAGATTTAAGCACATCTCTGAGCATGGAGACAATGACAGCATTTAACAACACCATTTCTTCTGTATGAACTAGTGTATCTGTGTATCCGTCATTTCCGGTGGCCTGGCCTCCATCGTAGACCATTTCACAGGCAAAATAAGATTGATGGGCTCAGTCTGTTTTCAGCTTGATGCTTATCTGCACCATAAATCCACCACTCAGCTGGCAGGACATCATCGGAAGACTCCTGACTAGTCAGACATACATGTTAGGTCAGCACTGAGATGGGCTCATCTGATTAGAGAGCGTCCCTGCATTCTGTCATCCTTCATATCACTCTTGGCTTTATTTTAACAAGAACTATTGAGCAAACAGTGAAATCTTCGGCAATCCGAAACTTGAGTGAGGAGAGAATCTTCATTGTCGGTTTTAATCATGGTTGATGAACCAGCACAGACACTTAGTTGAAACACCACAGACAGCGCAGAGCATTTCCCAGTTGTACCAATTTCCAGAGGCTTCTGCCCTGCCATCACTTGTTACACTAGAAATGCTTCCTCAATGATCCTTCAAAACAGGCAGGGCTGCCCCTACAAGAGGCAGGGGGAGATCTCGGGCTGGTATGAAAGGGTTTTTCTGGAGAACAAACTATTCCTACTTCCTCTGTGCGCTGCTCATCACCACCCCCCCATGCCACCCACACACATAGGTTTTCTTCTAAATAATTAGTTTATTAAAGAAAATAACAACAATGAGCATTAGGGTATAGACTGTTTGGAAAACAGTCTGCCAGTTCCTTAAAATGTTAAACATAGAGTTACCATATGATCGAACTGTTCAAATTCTAGGTATATATTGAGGAGAATTGGAAACCCGTGTCCACACAGAACTTGTACGTGGATGCTCTTAGTAGCGTTGTTCATAGTAGCCCAGAGTGGAAATACCCAAATGTTCATCAGTTGGTGAATAGATGAACTGTGGCATATACGTACACTGGAATATTAATCAGCCTTAAAAAGAAATGAAGGACTGATAAGTGCCACAACACGGATGCACATTGAAGACATGCTAAGTGACAGAAATCAGACACATGATAAGTAAGGATGAGGACTCCAGCTTACACACAGGAGGATCTTTGAGCTAGATACACCCGGCTTGCCACTAAAACCTATTTAGTAGATTCAAGATGATTAAAACTGGGGACTCAGTTAAACAGGGGAAGGAGGAGAAAGAATCAATGCAGTCGCCTTATGTAGCCTTAAAATAAAGTGAGTTGGAGGATAATGTCACTAGGATAGGAATGCTTCTCAAAAATGGTCAATTAAAGTTCCCTTGTGCCTTATTGATCAACCATTTAAAAATATGCATGCGGTGACTGTGGATCCTCTGGTAATTGGCTCATATCTTACATTTTGCTCTTCGTGGAGCATGCCATTTCAGACTCCATTAGAGAAACAGTCAGTACTGTTACTAATGGAGCCGCCTTTGACTTATGCTCATGGAAGAGCTCCAGGTGAACACATTTTACTGATGGCTTAGAGTGAGCTATTATTAACCTTATATTTGTTATTTCTTTCTTTCTTTTCTTTTTCTTTCTTTTATTTTTTATTTTTTTGGTTCCTTGTCATTCCATCCTCCAAAACACCGTTGAATTTATTGTTAGGAAGATAATTAATGAGTTTTCTTTCTTGTTTTGTTCTGGTAAGGCAAGACACCACCCCGGAATAATAGATTATTATAAAATTCACTTGTTATTTGGAGCTAGAACGTATCCAATTTTTGAACTATAAAAGAATATGATTTTTATTTCTGTTTTTTTGTAAAAATTATTTCATGGTGAAGCAACATTGTTAGGTTACCAAAAAAGAATTATTTCATGGTCTTTAGCCAAACATCTGGGAGAGGGGGTTTTACTTGAAGCAGAACTCAGATGAGGTATTTGCTTCCTCGCAGGCTGCTCACATTGAAATTCCAAAGGACATAAGGTGCTGCACGTTCATCTGCTGTACTCCTCCTTATACTTCAAAACATGGACTGTTAGTCTCACAATAACCCATCATTAGGCAGTCTCTAAATTAGATCCTCTTCCAGTACATTTTGCTTTATACCTAGGAGTGACACTAGAAAGGGACCCAAAGGACCTTCCCCTTTTTCCTCAGGATGGAGGTCCTTGGGCTTTCCTTTATTTTTTTCCTTTCTCATTCTTACCCCACCTCCAGACTTTGCTGTTCCCTAATTCTTTACTACCAAACATCAAACTTGTTTTGCTCCACCCCATTTCTGATTGTAACTACAGCCTCCGTTCCTTTTCAGTCTCTCTCACTCTGACTTCAGCCATTAATACTCTGATCTGAGAGAAACCCCCACATGTCAGCTTGCATTGCTTATCGTCAGTCAGTCGAGTCTTTTCCAAGTCTCATTTATTTCTTATTAAGCCTTGACCCATCTATGGTCAATCACCTGACTTTCAAAGGAAACTTTGACTCCTTTTCTCCTTGTTCCTTTGCTACAATCAGCTGGTAAATCCTTAACTCCAACTCTCAGAGTCTTTCTTCTCCACTCGTACTTCTGCTCTAGAGTATTCCGTAAAATACGGTGCTGCTACAAATTGCAGGAATTTCATCTCCCCTGGGCCCCAGGCAGTATGGAAGGATTATCAAGAAATCCATCAGATGTAACAGTAAAAGACAAAGCAAGGGAGAGTTACTGGAATTCTCTTAAAAAGGGAAGCAGAAAAAAAAATGGGCTTCTGTCAGTATTTTGGGTATTGATACAGGCAAACTCTCCAAAGTTCCCTCCCTGAAGAAAGGGCTGGACCCTTTCTTGTCTTCCTACCTGTATGTTCCTGGGCCTCCAAGGAGCCCTAACCAGTAGTTTGGAGTTGAAGGGGTCATTATACCCTGTACTGGCTAGTCAGGCAAGATGGGGAAAAGTAAAGTTAGTTCTGGTTCTTGCTGCTGGGACTATATTAGAGAGGAAATTGTTCTTTCTGGCCTCAGTTGGACCATTAAATGTTTCCCCCCAGAATCATTGTTTATATGATGGTTTTATCTACAAAATGTTGTTTTTGTCAGGCTTCACTTACATTTTTGATCAAAGAGGCTTTTTGTGCCTTGACTTGGATAACCAACTGTTGTATTTAGTGTGGATTCCATGGAGAAGGCATTTTATGCGTCAGACCACCATAAAATCAGAGTTTCCTGCTCCCTGTTTTAGAATTTTCATGGGTCACCCATCATCTGTGTCATTTTTTTCAACCCGTGAGTTTCTTAGAACATAAAGTGATATTAAGCGCATTATAGTGTATATATAGTTGGGAAAAAAAATAGTTTAAATACTGAACCTGCCATGTGTGATTTTGATTTTGAGCAAGACTCTGTACTCCTCCTCCCACACCCATGAGCCTCCATTTCTTCGTCTCTGTGTTGGGTAATAATATTACAGGGCTATTACTAGGATTAAGTGAGATATTTTACATTAAGGGTCCAGCCCGGTGTCAGATTCCCGGTAGGTGTTTAATAAATGTGAGTCCCCTTTCCGCCTCTTGACCTTCTTCCTGCATACTTGACACCTGTCTTAATTATCTACACAGTACAATATTAGAGCTACCCAGGAATAAAATATCATTGAGCAGAGAAACATAGACAAGGCATTTATTCCTCTAATGGTGGGGATAACTAATTTGTTTCTAATTGGGAGATTGTTTTCTACAAATAATATCTTATTATAATTTTTCAGCATTTTACTGAGACATGCATTCTTTACTTAGTATACTTTATGCAGAACACAACTGCTGTTTGTTCCTAGGTGGTTTGTACTTAGAATTCACTCGATCTAAAAGAGACATTATCATTTTTTCTGTTTGTTCATTTGTTTATTCATACATTCATTCAACAAATACTTACTGAATGCTTATCATGTACCAGAAACTATTCTAAGCACAGCCGATACATCCATGAACAAAATTATATTGTTAGTAATTAGAGACTTGGTGCAAGTTGAGTCCAAAAGGTGATCCTTTCCCTCAAGGGGTTTATTGCCAAGATTTCCTTCGCAGGTCCGACAGCAACTTACCATGAGAAGTTGAATGTTACCACCAATCTTTTTTTTTTTTTTTTAAGATTTTATTTATTTATTCGACAGAAATAGAGACAGCCAGCGAGAGAGGGAACATAAGCAGGGGGAGTGGGAGAGGAAGAAGCAGGCTCATAGCGGAAGACCCTGATGTGGGGCTCGATCCCATAACGCCAGGATCACGCCCTGAGCCGAAGGCAGACGCTTAACCACTGTGCCACCCAGGCACCCCATTACCACCAATCTTGATTTGCTTAACTTGACTGTAATAGTAAGTTATTCGAGGGTAAGAATAAGTATTGTACTTCTCTTTTCCCCCTAATCTAGTACCAAACCCCAAGCTCATGGATAGTCCCTAGTCACAGGCTGGTTGGTAGCAGCAGCCCAGCATTAAGTCCTAATGATAATCTGTGCTTTTGAATGGGTACTTGCTAGAGAACTTAATCTTTAAGAACAGGGTGACAGCTGTGAATTCAGGGAATTCTTAGATCATTCAGCAGGCTCTTAGAGCCAATTAAAGACCCAATTTATTGATGCAATCAGAATGTATTTTCATAATCCTTCGAAAGTGTTTATGAAGCAAAGTATTTGCTGTAAAAAAAAAAATCATCTTCACTGTGATTCTTTTCTATGTGGAAGGGCCAAGTTGAAATCCAGGCCATATTAAACATGTCAGATAAGGTATGCTGCTTTCTGTGGCTTAGCCCAGTTGACCATCAGACTCTATACTGTCTTCATCTAAGCACTTGGCACAGACAATTCATAATCTTTTTATCTATACATTTAATATTGGTTAGTTTTATTCTGTCCTGCTGTATGTGTTCTTAGCAATTTTCTAAACTTTCTCTGCAATAATCCCTCCAAATAAGACAGCCATATTCTAATTGCTCCTGTTAATAATATTGACTCTTAGAGTGCTGCCTAACATAGCAAGAGTAACAGTGTGTAAATTGGTTCTTTTGTGTTTTAGTTTATGTGTCAGTGATGTTTTGTGTGTGTGTGATCAGTAGATCCTTAACTGCTTGGTCGTTCTAATGAGAAAAGTAGACCATTTATTTGAGGTACACTAGGTGTCAAACAGTGTACTGAGTCCCCAGGAGTACGTTTATCACCACAAGTCTTTGAAAGACTTAATTTCAGTTTGTATTTTATAAACGGGAACACTAAGGCTCAGAAAAGTTAAATAATTCTGTCACACTTCTAGTAGCAGTCTGGGGTCTGACACCGATCTTAGTGATTTTTCCCACTGTCCCCTAGACCCGTCGGCAAGGACGTTTGTTTCCATTTCTCAGGCTGTGGTTTTCTTTTTCTGTTTTATTAAAATGACTGTATTCATTGCAAATGACATCAAATTCCAGTTGGGAAGAATCAAGGAAGAAATAAATTGAGGAGCTAATGACTTCTATGTAAATGAATTCTCCAAGAAATTCTCCTAGGTTGTGAGCCCTGAGATGCTGTCATCCCAGCAGTCACTGGGTGGCCTCTGTGCCTCTCGCCAGGTGTCTGCAAGAGCCTGTCAAACCATTGTCCTCATTGTTAGAAACTGAAATATGGCTGGGGCATTTCCTCTCCTTTCTGAGCAAGATATATTCTACTTGTAATACTACTGTCAGTTTCCTTTTCTTTCCAACCATCCATCATCATTCAGCATTTTCTCTGGTGTCTATCTCCCGGCCTCTGACAGCTGAGATTAGACTGTAAGCATAATGAATGAAGGTGAAGGAGATGCTCTGGCCCTTGCATGCTCTTTCTGGGATGGAACATGTTCCCTCGGAACGCTCCTGACAGCAGCTCCCAGATTACTTGATTGCGGGAAGGCAGATGAGGAGAGGCGAGTTTTGTTTCTCACTCAGAACGTTGAAATGCTAGACTAAATCTCAGAGGATTCGACACTCAGACCGTATGATCTTTGGCCACAGTCTTTACTTTTGGTTCTGACCTGTGTATTTTCAAGAATATTTTCACGGGGTTGGTGCTGTTATTGGTAATTGGGTAAGCTGGATTTGGACTTGCAGTGAAGAGGAAATCACATCAGATGCAGGGTTGATGGCGTTTGCGATGGGCCTGGAAGCGTATATGAGGCTCCTGCAGGACAGATTTTGGTTGGGTTGACATATTCCTGTCTAAAGTTTACTTTTTATTTAGTTTAACCCCACTCTGTAAAACAGTAGTCATCTTTCCGGCGCTAACAGGGAACAAATGCGACTATTGTTTAGTTTCCAGCCGGATGCTAACCCTCATCCTTCATTTTCACAGCCAGATCTTCCTCTCACTGACATTTCTCTTGGCCCGTGGGCCTTATTTTTGGTATTGTATCTTTTGTTATCTGTGTTTCCTATATGATTGCCATCAACGAATGCTTGTTAAGTGCACCTGCTACCCGTAAGGCTCTGGGGATACAGAGAGGTTTGCTTATGTGTGTTAGGTTTTTGACACTTCCCAAAGGGCTTGCACATATACTTTCTCATCTAGTTCCGGTGACATTCTACTGAGGTAGGTCTCCATTTCTTCCTTCATTCAGCAAATGTACGCTTTTAGAACCACTTTCCAGGAAGTTCCTTTCCAGGCGGAAAAATGTTACGTAAGCATTAGAAAGCAAGCGACAACACAAGTGACCTATGTTATGGTTATTTTATATAAAGTCACTGCTAACAGAAATGTGGACATTGGGAGAGGACCACTCAACAGTTTAAGGCTAGGCCTGGTGCCTAAAGAAATGGTAGGAGGGGGCAGGGCCCTCCAGATGGAAGCCCGGCGTGGAGCCGGACACAGCAGGGCACGCAGTCCTTGTATTTGGTGTGCACGAAGCTACTAGTTGGACTGGAGCTAGGTTCACCAGGTCTGTATATAGTTATTGAGTATCTAAAATCATAGAACCTACACATTTTTAGAAATCACTGGAGACCATGGAGTCTAATGTTTGTCCTTACAAGAAATGCTCGTATTCCGTAAATGAATGCATTATATTGTCGTGTTGACGTATTTCATAGGCAGTTATTTACTTTGCGCCTGGAGTGCAGAATATAACTGGTTTATTTTCTACGCATATACACACGTCTCGTTGGTAATTCAGTACTGACTTCATGTTATGATCTTAGAGAAGTGTTGCTAAAGAAGATCTGTTTGTTCTGTTTGTTTGGAACCATCCCATGACCTTTGGAGGAGGCTTTTGTGAAGGGAGTAGTGTTTATGGTAGTCTCGATGCTCTCCTTTTGCAAAACCACTGACTTAGCAGAACACTAATATCTCTGGTGCAAATATAGTAATACAAGATGCATTTGTTTTTCAAATGAGAAAAAATAGCTCATGATTTTGAATCAAGAGCTGTACATGTCATTATATTTTCTGTTTTTCTTAAGAAAAGCCATGCTGTGATTAGTTGGTGGAAACAACTGATCCAAATGGGGTTTGTCTAGACTCTGATGCCTCTGGGAAGTCTTGATGATCCAGGGTATGGATTTCTGAGGCTTCACGTGTTTTTATCAGTCAATCTCCAAGATACCTTAGAGACCATTAAGATAGATAATAAATCAAATGAGATTTAGTTGTGTTTGGTATCATGCAAAGAGCTATAATTAGAAAGAAAATGTTGAATTAAAAGAAGTATTTAAGTGTAGATTGTTAGGATTTTGAGGAAGCCCGGGATATAGCATCTATCTTTACTGTCAGATTTCTGGAACTATTAAGAAATAACATAAGTAAAGTAGATGGAAGGTGAAATACCAACGTTTATACTGACATAAGCCAGCCTGGAAGATGTAGTCTACTATGAGAGCCAACTGAGTTTGCTAAATCAAAATTAGGCTAATTTACTCACCCACTTACAGAAGGGACTAGACCACTTCATCCTTCTCTGACAAAGCAAGACCTTTATTGTTCAACTTGGCGAGACAGCACTTACCATCTGCGGGCGTTCTGGTTTCTAAAGTGGAATAAGGAGGTTACCCAAACATGCGTGCTCAGCTTTGTGTTCTCAGTTTTACCAAGGGAATTATTTCACTTCACTTGGCGTGGGGAAAAGACAGAGGCCAGGGATTACATTAATTTTCATTCTCATAATAGGTAATGTGAGTAATGTGTGTGGAAGGAGGAGCATTTCTCCCCAACATCCTAAGATACACATTTTTTCACATTGTAAAGCCTCTGAAATTAGGATGTTATCTTCTGTCTGACAGAATGAGTAGTTTTTGCCTCCGTATGTGTGAGCTGAGTGCACAGTCCTCATGCAGTGAGCCTTCAATGTTTCAGTTAATGAACCTCTTAAGATCGTTTGAGGAAAGATTATGAGTCTTGGTTGGTATAGGAACACCTTCTCTTTAAACCTTCTGATAGCATCAAGTACATACCAATATTAAACCTTGCAGAATTAGTGTCAGCAGCTAGAATAAAATACTGGATGCGCTCCTTTAAGAAACCCGCTTAGTGATACCATTTAGAAAACAAGGGTATTGACAACTCTGAGTCATTAAGAAAAGCTGGATTCTGAAAGTTACGTAGTTTTAAGAACATCTTAATTTATTTTTCTTATATTTCTGTGTTAAATGTGTGTGAGAGATTTATGGCAATCATCTATTTATTTTAAAAGTCTTAAAGCCTTAAAAATCTTGAATATTTACTTATAAATTATATCACTACATGTATATATTTTAACTATAAGGAACTTTTCAATGAGGAAATAAAACCTTCTAGGTAATGAGAAAGCATTGTATAGTTTCATCAGAAGGATTTTTTAAAAACTTATAGTGTTACTTAGTAGTGTATCTTGAAATTAGTGGGGTCTTAGATTTGATGGAGTGTGGTCAGGTAGGTTTATATGGGTCGTTGCTCTAACCTTTACAGCCCTGGACAGCCTTGAATGCTACTTCCGCTTTGGGAAAGTTTTCACATGCTGTTCTGTCTAAGATAGACACTGGTGATTGTCTGTCTCGAAGTTTAACTGGGTTTGCCCTACACTGTTTCTTTAAAAACATTATTTTTACTGAGCTTCAGCCTTCTCCTTCCAGAGTGAAAATGCTGCTCTAGTTTACGTAATGAGGAAGACTGACTGGATCCAGTCATTCAAAATAATTGTATAGATTTGAAGGCAACTTTTTTCAGTGATAGTCCTTCTTGTGATAACATAACATTCATCTCAATAGCCTTGTTTTATTTTTTTGTAGAAGTTCTAATAAACTAAATCTCTCTTCTTTTTCCTGAAAGGGGGTCCTGATGACAACTTAATTGAAGGTGGAGGAACCAAATTTGTCTGCAAACCTGGAGCCAGAAATATTACCGTCATATTCCACCCATTACTAAGGTAAGTGAAATCCTATGTACTTACTGCAAGTCAGTATTCTCATTATTTGCTGATGTACTGAATATCAGTAGGTCAGTCAGCATTGAAACAAGTCCTAAATAAACAAACAAACAAACAAAACAAAACAAAACTTGTTCCATTTTCCACGGCTTCACTATCAAAGTTTGTCAGTAAAACAAACAATGTCAACTCTGCTAAGTACCTGTTTGTTCTCTGGAGTAATACTCTGTAAATACTTTTTTTATAATTTTGTTTCCTACTCCCTGTCCCTGCCCCTCTCCCTCTCTCTGTCATTGTCCCTCCATTCCCTTCTTCATTTCAGGGAGTGGTAATTTATGGCCCACGGGAGAAATCTAGTCTGTCACCTGTTTTTCTTTTTTTTTAGTAAGTTTTTGTTGACACAGTCATGCTCGTCTATTTATGTATTGTGCATAGCTGCTGTGTGCTACAATGTTGCAGAGTTGAATATTTGCAAGAGAAACTGTATGGCCTACAAAGCCTAAGATGTTGACATTTAGGCCCTTTACATAAAGGACAGAATGGCAGACCCATGACCTAGCTCCCTAATTTACATTAATGACTCAGATATCCTCTAAGGATTGGCAAGTCTTGAAACAAATATGACCTATAAAAACTGAAAGACATTATAGCAGTTATGCATATGGCTTTATATATTAGAGGACAACTCGATGCTGACTAGAATGAAATCTATTGTATTGTTCAGCTTATTGTGGAACTATGATTATAAAAAAATAAAAATCTGTGATAATTGCATTTTTAAAACTAGTAAGCCTTAAATACCTTTAAAAAGGAACTTCTTGGGAAGAGAGTAAAAAGGAGTTATTCTTCAGTGGATCTAAAGTTTTGCTTTTGCAAGATGAAAAATTTCTAGAGACCTGGTTACACAACAATGTACATATAGTTACCATTACTGTACTGTATGCCTAAAAGAGATTAAGATGGTGAATTATAGGTTAAGTGTTGTTGACCATAATAAAAAAGGGTACTCTTTGGACATAGATATCCAGTATAATATTAATTGTATGTTTTCTCTGCAATGAACCAGTATGTATATTTGCTTTTTTCATATAGTGGACCAGAAACTCTTGGGTTCATTAAAAATTAAGTACCTCAGATCATCACGTTAACTTTCTCAGGTAATTTCTATAATATTTGAGGCATTTGAAATAACAGTTAAGCAAGTGCTGCTGAATTGTCCAGATAAATATTGTATATACTTTTCTAAAATATAAGCAGTTCATTACTGGAATTATCCTTATCCTACCTTCTCATTAACCAAGACTTAAATTGAAATCATTGGAACTAGTTCAATTTAGATCTCTTACAAAGCAACCAGATTTAAAAATTGTACTGGATTACTTCACCTAATTAGTTTTAAATGCAGAAACACAAATGTTTAAATTAAACAACAAAAATCGTTTCGTTCAATGACTAGAAATTTTTAAAGAAGCATTATTAATCTTTTGAAAAAATCTGTTGTAGCAGACATTTGCAAAAATAGATCATGTAATTTAGGAATCATGGAATTAAGAGAATTAAGACTATTCCTCTATAAATTTAGTTGATTTTCTATATAGGTACATAAATTACAACATCTAGAATTTCTAGATTAAGTAACAGTGCTCATATTTATTACACCTGACTTTGGTAATTGGTTTAGTATTCACTCTCGTCTTCAATTAAATTGATTTCTACTTAGTTAGAGTTGCTAATTGTTGGGAAAATGGGAAAATACCTTAATCATTATAGGCATCTTCTAACCTGGATTTAACTCCATAATTTACTGCTAAGTTACGCCATGGCATGGATAAATATAATCCTTATGCTTACGTTTGTTCCAAAGCATAGAAGACCTTTGGAAGTTTTTTAGCTGCGGTGTCAGTCACCACTTTTCAGGAGATTTTTTTCTCTATAAACTTTTTTTTCCCCTTTATAAATGTGAAGTTAGGAGATTGGGGAAGAAAAGTTACCCTTATTTCACAGTTAATAAAATGCATTTTTTGCTAATGTATGGGTAGAGTTTAACGTAGTTCTTAGCAATTATTTTTTAGCATTTATCCTTCTTTACAAGAGAGTTATTTTAAGGCTTGATAATACTCCTACTAGTTTTCCTCACTTGATTGGTCTCTACTTTCATTCTGAATGTTATTATTGACTAGAACGGGTGAAAGTTTTTTTGCATGATACAGTTTACATTCATTCTCTGTGTAACTTTTAAAGGCAGTCACAAGAATATTATGTAGCCTGCAAGGTAAGTTAATTCCTTTCTAAGCAGGTGGTCATTACAGACTTTAAATTAGCCCTTGGCTCAAATTGTAACCTTGCTTCTCAAACCCATTATAAAGTCTCAGCTGAAACCTCATAATGGGCTTATGGAACTTCAAATGATTAAGATCTTATAGTTGTTTTTTGTTTGTTTGTTTTTAATTTTTGTTTTTACACTTCAGTGTTTGTTGATTTTTGGATTTATTATTTCTTCTAAAGTTTGGAAGTTTAGTTTTGGTAATGAGGAGAGTCAGTGTGCATTATCATACTTGTGCATTTCATTTTTACTCTTATTTAAAATTTTCTCATTTCTCCCGTAGCCATTCATTTATTCATGATCGACAAGTATATATTGAACGCTTACGGTGCATGTTTTCCCTTCTGTAAGTTCGGTGTGCACTCTTCTTTAGAAATAGTCACTCTTATTTTTACGGGATTATTTAAATAAAATTTGTATACATCTATTTTCCATCTTTTGGAATGCCCCTCATTTTATCTCTATGCTAGCTCAAAGTGAATGTGATTTAGCACATTATTAGTTATAAGACAGTATAACCTAGTGGGAGAGTTAGCATAGAAAAATGGAAACATGGGGAATTAAAGCACAGGATTTGAAATTTAGAGTGAAAACTGCAACAAATCAGGTTCAGATCCAGGTTCCTTTGTCCAGTTTTACTCACTGATTATGTATTGGACTCTGATTCTATGCGAGGTTCTGGGGCAACGAAAAAATAACATCAAATCCTTACTAAAGGTGCTCCCTTGTTAGCTGCGTGGGCAGCAAAAACCGAGAAGCCCCAAAACACCAATGACGGGCGAGGACGGAGGAGGCCGTAGATGACTGCAGCCTTCCCTGCGCCCAGCTGCACAGTAGTGAGCCATCGCATAACCTTCACCCCGCACTTCTCCTCCTCCTTTGCTTCTGCTCGGATGCGGTGACTCATCGTCTTCCCCTCCTGAGTCCCCAAACGCTAGCTCAGAAGGAACTTCCCACAAGTTGGCTTTCATCACCCATTTAAACACGGTCCTTTTTTTTTTTTTTACACTCTCAGGGAACTGAGATCTTTTCCGTGGGAAGGGAGTTTTTTATTTCCCTTTGCTCCTTTTCCCCTACATCTAGTGATACTTATATTCTGTCTTCCTGAAATGCTGCAGGTGGCTCGTGTATACCTCATTTATTAGAAATTTCCTTTTTATCATTTTTGATATTTAGCGGGCCATGTGTTCTTTGCTGCATAAAAGGTTTCTCTACTGCAAACTCGGAACCACCCTGTTTAAGAACACCACACAGCAGAATCTTGTTACGCTGTGTTGTATATTCTTAGCTGTCGTTTTTACAGTCCTCCCATAAAATCATTGTACAAGGTCCCAGATCTGGCAACCTTGCAAGTTTATTTTTGTACTTTTCCCCTAAGTACTACAGTTTTCTTCACTAGGAAATCTCACAGGGTGTCGAGGGCAAATACACGGACCTCCAGTCTGTTCACTACCCGTTAACTCTGCTGGCCCCTTGACTTGTTTATTTAATGCTTTTCCTTACGATTTTCTCTTTCTGGGTAAGAAATCAGAAAAGTGTCTCAGAGAATGATGTTTTAGAAGAATGAGGTCTATAGTATTATCTTGCTTGCTTGATTCTTAGCCTAACAAGACATTGTGTGAAACTTAAGCCTTCATGTAAGCTTTTGATGGTAAGAGTGTATCTAATCAGTTTTGCTACCTCTGGTTGTAAGTGAACAGAACATATTGAAATGAAGAGGTTTCTACTTACACCTAGGTAGATTCTGAAATACTTTAACCAAAATAGAGACCCGGAAAATGATAGGCCTAATAACTTGTTCCCCCCTCACGGACATAGTTGCCTCTTTTTACCTTTCTCTGGAAACAGTCAAGAGGAATAGATGGATTCACTCTAATAAATTATTTTATAGGCCTTCGATTTGGGGAAACGCAAAGAAAATATGTTAATGGTGAAATTTGAATGACAATATTTCCTTTCTTTTGTCTAGATCAGACATGCATTTGGATTTTTTTTTTACATGAATTATTTTTGAATAGTTACATCATGGTAAATTTTATCAACAAAATACATTTTGTTGAGGTATCAATCACAGTTTGACAGAGTAGATCTTTTTAGTTCTAATTAATATATAATGTAATCATTTCTGGAAATTTGAAATTACCTTGTGGCCTGCTATTTGTGGCATTTTACGGGAAGGATTGGAGAATGTATTTCTCCCTTTGTTTTTTTATTTATCACTATTCCTTATTCTCTAAAAACCCCCAACAGAGAATATATGGTTCCTTAGATTGTTAGTACAGTTCCTTCATATAGCAAAAACTGAGTGACAACCAAAATTATTCCTTTACAAACCTAAATGCTTACAGCATCTAACTAAAGTATTTAAAAACACTCTCAAGCTTTATTAATCTCTCATTTATTTACTTATTGCATGCATTTGTGATTGCATAGTGATTGCATACATACTGGTTCAATAAAGCAAATTGGTGGGGAGTGTTGCTATTGAAAACAAAGTTACACCTTTGACTCTATACATTCAACCCTCTTACAACTGGAGGCTTTCGGTTTCAAAGGTTTCATCAAAGAGAAGTAGTGGGATTTGATGTAGCCCATTACTGAGAAACAAAAATTCCTAGTCTTGAGAGCTAGGACAGGTCAGAAATAAGGACACCTGAGTCCAAGGAAGCGTTCTCACTGTGTCCTGAAATGGCCTCTTCTTCTTTTTATAGAGACACCAGCCTTTCTGGATTATGGTCCCACTCTTAGGATCTCATTTAAACTCAATTATCAATTGCAGAAAATGTATATTCAATTTTGCAATTCGAACAAACTCAGGAAATCAATTTATTAAGTGATTTTTTTAAATCATTCTTTTAGCACTGGAGCCAGTGTTTAAATGGGAAGGAGTTTTGTGTATGTATTTCATGGTAGAGAGATAGGCCACTGAATGTGGGCTAAGGGTGGGGGATGGGTACGGGTGACCACATTTTAATTTTTGGTGTTGGCCAAATTCCTTTGTGTCTTAGTTTTCCATATCTATAAAATCAAGGAGCTGGTTGGTCTGGATTTTGCTCTCTACCTCTCAAGTTTGTGATTTTCTGACTGGGAAATGCTTTTATAATATTTAAGGACTCCAAAGGCCTCACATTTTAAAATTTAAAAGTCCAAATGACAATGTGTTTCTTTTACTTATTTGCTTCAACTAGCTTTTAAAAGACATTTGGCTCTTTAGGGTAATGATCACTTTGCATATATAAAGTACATTTCTTACGAGACAATTGAAGAACAGATGTTTGCAGTTGGGGTGACTTGGCAGAGGTAAGAGGCTGGAGCCATAGTGGATGATGATGGTATTTAAAGTTGCAAAAATGTCACTGATGCTTCCTCTGTTGAACACAACTCGAATATTGAATATCCGGGCTGTGAGCGTTTTTCACTATTTATTATCAGCCACACTTCATTAAAATCAGACAGCAATTAAAAGCTTTCTGGGTAGAACAAAAAATGAAATATTCATTGGTCAGTAAGGAATAGGTTGGCATTTAGATTAGTTAGGGAGATAAAACTTCTTGGCAGTTGGAGCTATGGTGGTGGTCAGAATGTCTGTGGTTGGCTATGTGCCTTTTTTAAGGCAAATGGCAGTAGAACAAGTAATCGTAATCATTAACATGTAATTGTGTTTGTCTCTGTTACAGAGAAGAGTAACCTCTAAAAGTTAATCTTGTCAGATGTAGCAACTGCGGCTTAGCAGCAGTGTAGGGAATTGGTTAAGGGGTCGCCAGGGCCTGGCTGTGAAATCCCTGTGATTGTGAATGACGTTAAGAGGTCAGGAAGTGGTTGAAACCAAACCTCAAACAATGAAAGGCACCAAAACTGATTATGCCATTAACAGAGTAGGTATTGTTTCTAAGGATGATATTCCAAAGTAAATGACAATTGTGATTAACACTTGCGTTTTACATTTTTTGTTTTATTAATTATAGTACTTATCACATTGACAATACTGGTGGATCAAAGGCATATAAAATTCATTGTTTTAATTAAGCATAATAAAATCCATTTGTTCATCCATTTAATAAAATTTATTGAGCACTTACTTCGTGCCAACTCCTCTCCATCTAAGTCTCTACCCTTGTGGAATTTAGTCTGCTGGAAAAATCAGACAATAAAAAAGCAAACTAATACACATGGAAAACAGTGTATTAGTATTGGGTGGTAATAGTTTTAGGAAGAACAAGGGATGAAAGTGAGGAATTTGAATAGTGACTGGTGCAGGCAGGGGCACAATTTTATTTAGAACTCAGTCGGTAGAGCTTTCTGAGAAAATGACATTTGGTCAGACTGGAAACGAAGTTCTGGAGGCAGCTGTGTGAATTTCTGGGGTTGAATGACCTGGGCGGAGGTAACGGTAGGTGAAAAGGAAAAGGAGACATTGAAGGAGCAGTGAACCCACTGATGTGAAAAGGGGTGCGTGTTGCAGGCGTGCAGTGCATGTTGGGGCAGATAAGCGAGGAGCTTCGTACATGGGTAGTCGAGGTAGAAACTTCTCTCTTTTGTCGAAACAACAAGGAGGGCATTATATTTCATTGATTAGAAGCTTTTGGGACTAGATCTGAAACTTCCAAAGGTTCTGAAGGCTTAGAGAGAGCCTGATACAATGACTACCAGCAAAAACTATTTTCTGAGATTTATCTTACTGGATGTGGGGCACTCAGGAAGCCCTGTTTTTAAGGGTGAAGCCATTAGCACAACTGTTTGGTATAGTGAAAAATCTCTGTCCCTCCTGACAGTTGTGTCTCCTGAAATGGAAAATAAATCTTAAATATGTAGTCCACTTTGATTATATTATCCAAAGATAATGAGCAAATGTTATTAGGCCATTAGCTTATCAACATATGTTATTAAAGGTTTATTCCGTGTGACATTGTAGATATCCGAGAGCTTTTGCAGAGCAGTTGTGGCTGAACTATAGGTTGTTTTCAACTAAAGAAGTAGTATGGTTTGGTGGGCTGCTTTGCAGAGGCCTTTGGGGGTTTCGTAATAAACTTTGCCAACAAATCTAATCTTTTTCTTATAGAAAATAACTCTGGGTAATCACTAAACTCCTTATGAATTTTGTATATATTAGTCTAAACCTGGCCTTGCACAAAAGATCTTTCCAACTTTTTGGCAACGGTAAGACCATTTGAGGTATTCAGAACTCCAAATCTGCATTCCTGTACCAACCTAGAGCTCTGCCCTTCCTGGTCTTTTTTTTTCTCGCCTCCTTTCCTAACATTACTTACACAATGAAGGGAGGAGAGCCCTTTAGATGTATCTTCTACATGATCGGGACACACGATAAATACTTGCTGAAAGAATTAATGGGTCACTTGGAAGGGTGTTTAGCACGTGTCTGGTGAAGTGAATGGTTTTTTTTTTTTTTTTCTTCAGATACCAATAAAAGTATAAAGGAAAATTATTTTTTTTCTTTAGTAATGATATCGAAATAGGCCAGTCTTTCTTTCATACCCAGAAGTGGTATAATAGTGGGTGGTTTTTGTTTTGTTTTTTTGTATTTTGGTTTCTTTTTGCTTCTGTCGTAACTAAAAAGTGTTTGTTAGAGGATGCAGTACAGAAATATAAAGGTGAACTTTATATTTCCTTTCTTTTTACAGCACTGATCCTGTAGTACTACTCTTGTAGCTTAGCTTTGTACTTTGTTTTTAGGAGTTATTTATTGGAAGCCTAGATACTTTGTCCTTTCACCTTTTCTGTCTCTTATTACTACATTGAAAGCTTATGGTTATATGAAGTACTTTTGCTTTATCATTCTTTCATGAATCACAGAAGCCCCTTCCAAGATTATAAAACCATTTCTAATAGAAGAAGACTTGCTTTAAAAGCTTTTTTATTTAGCCTCTTCTGTTTCTGCCAGGTTTTTTTTTTTTTTCACTTTTATTTAGAAAGTGTGCAATTGTCCCTGGATCATTCCTTGATTATATATATATATAGTGTGTGTGTATGTGTGTTTTGAAAGAGGGATTTAAGCTTGATTATTTAGAGTAAGCACGAACGTCACAAGCTGAAATAATTCTTCTGTATTTCGTTTCCCAACATATTTACTTTTGAGAAATGCACAAAAGTAGGATACCTGTGTCAGTTTGATGTGTGTATTGGTATTTGGCAGGATATTATTCTGCGTGTTCACAGGTATGTGATATTTTTATACAGATACGTGTTTGTTCTTAATGAGCTAAAGCTTATATAGACATTTTGAAAGATGCTGGTGATTAGACAGTCTAGCAAATAACATTGTAGATGATACATTATTCATGCACGGGAGGAAATGTGGCTACCCTATTGCATTTTTATGAAACATACCTTTTTTTTCCCCTTGTCCTCAGAGTTATGAAAAATAGTGCTCTGTTTTCAGACTGTCTGACCTAGGGAAGGTCTGAGAAGCACTGAGTAGTGGTACATTTTAGATTTCAAACCCCCCATCTGAGGAACTGCTTTTGAATGTAAGAAACGTTAAAGGCTTTTAATCCTCAAATTAACTTTCAGAGATTAAAATTCATTTTTCAGAGCTTTTCTTCTACTTTCATATTTTCAAACTGTGTTACGTGATATATGGCTGAACACTGATTGCGACTAACTGGCAATTTTATGTTACCAACTGAAATGGAGGGACGACCAAGGCTCCAACCCAAATATCAATGCATGTTTCAATGACAATGTTAAGAGAAGTCAGGCATTCCAGTCCAGTTAGGAGGAAAGTATAGGCCGTTCCTTATGAGGAGAAAAAGTGGAAATGTCAGTGAAACACAGAAGAAAAACAGAATATTTGACACCTGTTTTCACACGTATGAATGTCTTTCACTTAAAAGAGATAAAATAGCTTTGTTTTTTGTTGTTTCACAAATCTGGATTAGAACTAGTTGGTTGACATTTTTTTTTTTAATGAATGAATTTATTTTTTTTTATTATGTGCAAAAAAAAAACACCTCATTGGTTGGTTGGGTGTTAAAGAGATTCTACTCTATGTAATGAGAATTTTCTAATGAATTTGGCAAAACTAGGAAACCTTTCCTTGGGAGGCAGTATCCTTCCGGGAGATGCAGTTAACTGCGTGCTCAACTATCAGGTCTGTACTCCTGAGATCAAGGACTTCACATACTGTGATTTCTGATCTACCGTGCAACTTCTGAGCTCCGTGTAGATAGGTTTCTTCCGGTCTTGCTCATCTGGGTTACTTTTTCATATTTCAGTGTAATGCTGATGATTGTCGTTGAGTAAGCCAAGGACTTATAGTAGACTTCTGAGTCCTTCAGCTTTGACTTTCTTCTTCCCGACACAGGGTAAGAGAGAAATTCATGTTACAGTTGTATGTAGAACACTTGTTACAGGAACCCCACCCTTCCCTACAAGGGAGTTCCTTCTCTCCTCCTTCCTTTTTATTTCTCTTCTCCTCTTTGTATTTTTCTCATTTTTTTTTTCCTGTGCCAGTAATCGTTCATGTGAGTATAAGTTAACTCTTAGTGATGTTTAAGGCAAAAAGAAAGCTGGCTTTCTTCTGCTAAAAGCTAATATGGGTCTGAAACTGTATTTTCAAATACACCTACAATCATCACGACTGCTGCTGATTTTGACCTAAATATGCTGATATTTTTGGTGCAGTTTTTTCTATTATTAAATTTATAATTATTAATTAACATTAGCTTATGTATAAAAGCAGAGAAGGTTTTTTTCAGTGCAAAATGTTTACATAATTTGTGTGCTGCTTTTTGTGTCTTCTGGACATGTATTTGTCTTGGACTGCAATAGCCAAAATATGCCTATTCAGCATTCATTGAAATATGCTTGTGACCAGCCACAGGCCCGTTTACATCTGATTTTGAAACCTAAATTGATAATGTAATTTGGTATTAAAAATATTGTAGGAATACCTACAGGAAAAACACGGTCTCTTACGTATTACTTCTGTTCCTTTGGGTGTTGGCTATACGTTGTTTCGCTGTATGAATTGGAAAATTATTTTGCTATTCCCCTTGCATACCCCTCAGAAAACTCTCTCTCTCTCCTCTCTCTCTCTCTCTCTCTCTGTCACACACACACACACACACACACACACACTCCTATTCATTTCGTTCTCTTATTTTGGCTTTGTTTACTTTGTTTCAAGGGCTTCTGTATAACACCAAGGGCTCTTCTTGGTCATTTTTTACTTTTAGTAATTGTCATTTGAACATTTAATCATTAATATTGCCTACTACGGGTTTTCTTTTTTAATATGTAGTACTTCAACTGAAATATTTTCCATTTCATGGGCAAAAACCCTTTTTATCTTCTTTTTGTAGTTAAAAACTGGCAAAAAAACCTCAAACTAAGCAACACTATTTTCTAGAAACTTGGTTATTTCATAAGTGAGAAAGGAAAGGTCATTGATACAGCAAAAGAAGCAGGAACAGCAGATACAAGGAATACAGGTGGAAGTATCACAAGAGAATTTCTAGTTTTTAATGACCTTAATTTCATTTTTTGGCAAGAGTGGTGGTTTTGACCTTGGAAATGCTGGATCTGTGTCTTTCTGTTGTGCAGTTGCAATAGATACTGGAGTTTTCAATGTCCTCAAGTAGTTTTCTGCACTTGTGGAGGAAGAGTAATTATTTGGTGGTTACTATTTTTAAACTCAAGGAGCACCCTCTAAAGCCTATTCCTGTGAGCTACCGCATCATGACTAGGTGAGAAAGTATTTGATACATAGCAGGAAGAAAGCAGTGTAATGTCAGGAAAATCCCAGGATATCACTCTTTAGTGAAAGAATATGGAAGTATCTTAGTTGGATTCTCTGAATTCAGAATCTATGAATAATTTAAAAGCTAATCTGTTTTTCATGTTTATTATAATATAATATACATACATTAACATGTACAACTCTTTACTTATGTACTTGTATGTATATTCATATATTTGTATGATTTTTTGCATATGTATACACAAGTATAATCATGGCCCAGATCAAAATGGAGAACATTGTGCAGCTCATTTTCAATGCCGAAGAAGACTTTCTCATATTGACAGTCAATACTTTTTCATAAGAAGTAACCATCAGTAGGATTTCTGTCATTGTACGTTAATTAGTATTGCCTGTGCTTGAACTTCATATAAATGAAATCATACAGTATGTCCTCTTTGGTGTCTGGTGGCTTTTGTGCAACATTACGTCTGTGTTATTCACTCACACTGGTAGTAACAGCAGTCATTTGTTCTTTTATGTTTGCCCTTGTATCTGTATACCCCTGAAATCTGCAGTTATAAGAACACAATATTCGATCATTATTTTGGAATAAATGAGAACTGATTAGGATCTTATGGTCTTAAATACTGCTTACAATTTAAACTTCTTCAAAACAACTTTTCAAGAAATCTTTTGATTTCGTATCATGTGGGGGCCAAGGAGCCTCTCAGGTAAGTAAGAGATCCTAGAGGCACTTCTGTGGTCTAGCCAGGCAGTGAGCCAGGGTGCCCAGAGTCAGATTAACTAGATGAGGAAAATAGACTGTGTCCTACAGCCTTGGAAGTAAACACCAGGGAAGCTAAAATTAATTGACTCTATATTTCCTAGACTTTGAGATTTTCGAATCAATGAAAAAATAGGTTGCCAATTTTGTTAACGAGAATGAATTAGAACACCAAGAAAAGTAAAAATGATATTACCTTGGGGCACCTCGGTGGCTCAGTTGGTGTAGCAGCCAACTCTTTTTTTTTTTTTTTAAAGATTTTATTTATTTATTTGACAGAGATAGAAACAGCCAGCGAGAGAGGGAACACAAGCAGGGGGAGTGGGAGAGGAAGAAGCAGGCTCATAGCGGAGGAGCCTGATGTAGGGCTCGATCCCAGAACGCCGGGATCACGCCCTGAGCCGAAGGCAGACGCTTAACTGCTATGCCACCCAGGCGCCCCAGCAGCCAACTCTTGATCTCAGCTCAGATTTTGATCTCAGGGTCATGAGTTCAAGCCCCATGCTGGGCTCCATGCTGAGTGTGGAGCCTACTAAAAAAACAAACAAACAAACAAAAAACCCAAAAAACTACCTTGAAATTAAGAACCATCCTTTTTTTCAAGGACAGATAATTGACAACTTAAATCGACATTTTTAGGCAAACATCAATATGTAGGCTAGTGTTTAGAAACAACAAATTCAGCCGGGGGGGGGGGGGCGGGGGGCGGGGAGAAGTGTTACATGAAGGATTAACTAAGAACCAGCGGGATGTGGGAGTATCACAGGAAGCAGTGAGTAGGCATGGGCTAGATTGGAGGCACTAACATAATTTTAGTGAGTAGGTATGTAAACACGTGCTTCTGCTCCATTGTAAGAAGGGAGTAAATGTTTTGAGTAAATGAGCAAATTATGGTTAAGTGGGTGGGCCAGTTTTAAAAGCGCAAGATAAACTTGGTGGACATGAAATATTCTTTCAGTAGGTCTTTAGAATCTTGCATTTTAATTCTTGCAAATTAAAAAAAACATTTGTAGTTTGAACTCTTTATACCGTCTTGAACCTATTGTTAATTGCATTTATTCACTGCCTTCACTTCAGCTGCTTGGTTATGGAATATATATTCTGTGCAGTCACATGTGTTATAGCCACTTTATTTTCTGGTTTTTCCTACAACTGCAGCCTCTCCAGTGGTGACTACATCTCCCTGTCGGCAGCAATGCCCTGCTGGCTCCAGCTCTCTCACCCTGCCCAGTGTGCTCGGTGCCAGCACCAGCAAAGCCATCAGTATGATGTTTGCGTATTTACTTCTGCTTTTTGCAAAAATCTGTGGGAGATATAGTGGAAAAACTTTTTAAAGGTTTCATTTATTTGTCAGAGAGAGAGAGAGAGAGTGTGAGGACACAAGCAGGGGTAGCAGCATGCAGAGGCCAAGGGAGAAGCAGGCTTCCTGCAGAGCAAGAAGCCCGATGCGAGACTCGATCCCAGGACCCTGTTATCATGACCTGAGCCGAAGGCAGCTTAACCGACTGAGCCAGCCAGGCGTCCCCCAGAGTATTCTGGGGAAAAAACTTAAATATAGGAGTGGGAATAAGAAAAGCAAAGAAAATTGTATGAAAAGAGACCACTCTATCCTTTCTTTAAAATGAAATTATAAATGCTGAGCAGGTTTGATAAATGTGCATCAGTGCTCAGAAATGCAACTGAGTGAATCTACAGTTTTTTTTCTTATTTTGAAGCTTTCAAGAAAATTGAAATGAGGATTTCCCTGAAGAGTGAAAAGGAACCAGCATACTTCTCTGAAATTTGGAAGTCCTTCTGTTCTATATGCCTTAATTCATTACATTTTCTTTTTTACGTGCTTTTGATTGACTTTTTTTTTTCAAGCTGCAACTCCTACATTCAATAGGAATTGAGTGTACTTAACAAAAACCTGAATTTTGGGGGGAAATCCTTCAAGTTAGTCATGTTTTTCTGTTAATGATTTTTCATCCATTTATTCATGGTTTCCAACAAATATTCAGGTGATCACTCTGTGCCAGACACGGTCCTTGCCTTTATGGAGCTTTTGTTCCTAACTAGGTACTGTGGTAATTTCAGAAAAAAGAAAATCCATGACAAAAAAGGCCATTTCGTGTGCTCTTTCCTTTTTCAGAGGCTGTTCCTCCTCTAGTGAATCCTGTTCCCCTCAGTCTCCTCTGGGATCTCGTTCTTGTTGTTTAATCTGGTCTCTCCTGGGTCTTCAGTCTTTTCTGATCTGCTAGTTCCTTCCCTGGGACGTACAAATATGCTCCATCTCTGTCCTTTGTAAAATCTCTTTTCTTAAGCTCGCATATTCCACCCTCCCACTCCCACCTAGCCACTTAAACTCCTCTTTTCCTTCCTGCCAAGCTGCTGGACAGGATTCCTGCTCTTCATTCCCTCTCCTCCCATTCACTCTGTCGTCTACTGACCACTCACCATCTAATTGTCAGATCTGAAGGGTAGTTTTCCATCTCATGTTACCCGGTTCTGCCAGCCTTCTAGGCAGCTGATCATGCTTTCATGCTTGGACTTTTCCCTCCCTTCTCTGTCATTGCCGTCTCTGGCCTCTCCTTCTACCTGAGACCATTCGGTCTCAGGCTTGTTAAGGTTCTGTTCTCTCTGCGTGCTCCCTCCACGCAAGGCCTCCACAGAGCCTGTCTTGGACTGTTTTCTGCGTACTCCGCCATTATCTCCACCCATTCAGTAGCCTTCGCTCTTATTTTCAAGGTGTTATCTCCAAACTGGAAGTCTCTCGAAAGGTCCAGGAAGCAGGTTCAGTTCTAAAACTGAACTGATGGTCTTCTTGCCTAAATCTTTTCGTTCCCGCCCCTCCTCCTGGGCACATAGCTCCCTCCTTCTGTGCTAATTTGCATCTGCCTCTTCACCTCCTGCGTTCCCTTCCTGAGAGACACTGATCCACACCACAGGAATCCAGGAGTCCACCTAGACACCTTTGATTTCCCCTGCTTCCAGACATCCAGAGTCACTCTTCTCATACTTATGTCTCACATGAAAAGAGGGCCTTCTGGGTGGCTTCGTCGGTTGAGCGTCGGACTCTTGATTTCAACTCAGGTCGTGATCTCTGGGTCCTGGGATCGAGCCCAGCGTCGGCTCCGCGCTCTGCACGGAGTCTGCTTGTCTCTCTCCCTCTGCTCCTCCCCTTGCTCATGCTCTCTCTCTCAAATGAATAAATACATAACATTTAAAAAATATATACCCACACTCAGTGAAAATCTTAGAGTAGGAAAATAATGTCCCTATTAGGAGAAAACATCTGCAATTAATAGTGATGTTTTGGAAGAAGTTAGAAGATTAGGGATGAAAAACAAATTGGATTATATTCAAACTCAAGATGTTTGCTTGGAAGTTGGAGACAGGCATGAGGAGAGAGTATTTGTGAAGGACAAGAATGGGATTCCTGGATAAAAGGTGTGAGCCGGATGTGCTCACGCCTTTGTAGTGGAGATAGAGTTTATAGGTTAAGTCATTGAACAATTGTACAATAAAGTGAAGCTTAATATAATATTGAATCCGATGATGCAGAGTTGAGGACTTTCAGAAAATCCTCAAGATCAAATACAAATGTTCTGGCAAAGAAACAAAGCAAAAGGATAACAGAGGTATGCGGGTGGGAGGATGGGGTAAAGGGAAGGATTAAAAGACTGAAAGGGACAGATCACAGGGAATGTTTAGCTAAGATCTATATTCATATATCGCGCCGTCTGTCTAGAGGATATCGGTTGCGTATATTATGTTCTATGCATACAACATTGTCCAGCCACTGAAAATTGTATCGTAGATATATTTTTATTAACATAGAAGGATACATTGACTAAACTGAGTAAAGAGCTGGTTGCAAAACAAAAATATAGCAGGACTACATTTTGATCAAAATATATACATCTATATCTTTATTTATGAGTACATATATAGCTAGAAATAAATGTGAGATTATTTTCTTTGTTATACTTTCCTATATTTTCTGAATTTATTGGAACGAGGCTATTTTTATTTTATAATTACAAAGTTCTAAAGGGAGAGGTCAGCATACAAAGCCATGATCTACTAGAACATAAATAATAACTTTATTACTGTGATTGTGCATTTACTTGAGTTATATAAATAATGTAATAGCATTAAATAGCTAACGATAAAACAGCAACTTGCAAGTACATTGTCTTATTCCATCAGCATAACAGCCCTGGGCAATAGTGTGAAGGCTCGAACATTCAGTTCCTTCTTTGAGGCAGCACAGTGTTGGAGGCAGGACATCAGCCTGTGGCTTCTGACTAAATCCTGTGCTTTCTGCACCATGTTGGACGGGAGCCCAGGCATGATAAGAGCCTGTCCAGGGTTCTTCATGGGATGTACTACAAGGCGATTTAGGGGGTCCAGGTCACTTCCATTTTGTGGTTCCTCTCACATCTAGATTCTCAGATTCTTTCCAGTGAGTAAGTGGTTGAGAAAAACAGAATTGTAGAACTGTCTTTTAAACCTCATTTCCTTCATTTTCTTACATACTTCCTGTAGTATTTTGCCATCCTAAACTATTTCTACTCATCCCTTCAGCAGCATCTTTTCTGGGATACCGTCTGACACCTCTCTTATTCCTCCCCTTTCCTCTGTGCCCTTGCTGACCTAACACATAATTATTCTCTGTTTATTCTCATGTGTCTTCCTCATAAAGAAGATGTTAGTGACCATTTTTTGATTCGCTTCGCATACCCGGAACTTTGCTGATGTCTGGCACACACTAGGTTCTCAATAAATGTTGGGTGAGTAAATTAATAATGTCAGCTTTTCATCGAGAGCCATGTCTTAGGATTCTCACCGTCAGAACCATGATAATGAGGAGAGACAGCTGGTTGTTGGGTGACCATACACGATTCATGGTTCTGGTTTTGTGCTCCCGTGTGCCTTAGGGTCATTGCCACCTAAGCAGATTTGTATCTAGTCTTCCTTCTCGGGGTTGCTTTTGGTATCCAAAGAAATAAATTACGAAGATAAATTTCCAGATGTGTTTTGCTGTACAGTTACTTAAGGAGAACCAATTCTTACTAGAAAGTGGCTTATTTTGCTCTCTTGAAGGCAATGTTAGCGGAAGGGTTGTCTGTGTCTGATTAAAAATGATAGTCTGTAAACCACCGTAAGGTAGACCGTTAATTTCCCGTGACAGCACATGAAACTCCTCCTGTCCTCCCCTCCTCAAGCCCAAGCGCACACACTAGAGGAACCTCCTTTGCGAGACATTTGTTTAATGTTGCCTGTCAGAGAAGGTGCTAGAACAAGTCACTCAGGTTTGAAGTTTGCAAACATACTTCTACCTTTCTAAACATCACAAAGCCTGTCAAAAATCTCATTTCCCCATATTTTCTCTTCTCTCGAGAAGAAAAACCATTACAGATGTAAATGTTAGAGGAATTCTGTCATTGGCTTTGGCGCGTCTGCAGTAAGTTTTATTCGTAGTTTGGATTGGGGACAGGAAGGAGGCCTCTGCTGACAGTTTGAAATCTTTCTAGCAATTTATGTGAACTGTACTGCTAGGGAGGAGATGGTTTTTTCTTCCAGGCCTGATATTTCTGAAATGTCTGTTGATTCTTCCTGTTAGTTTCTTCTCCGTCTTTGAGACTCTCTACCAAACCTACTTTTGGGATGCATCCACGTATGTATTTCCCTGGGAGCTGGATGAAGTACATTTATGTGTGCCACACATATTTCAGATACTATTTTGTTTGGTGGATGGTGAATAACTACTGAGAAAGAAACGTGTTGCTCTTCAAATATAATTAGCAGTCCCAACCTAGGAGAAGTTTGCATTTGGTTGTGACAAAGCCTGTGGCATGCCCTCTGCAAAGACAAGAACGGGAGGATGGATGCATTTCTAATGCAATCAGGAAGCCCCTCTATAATTTAAATATATTAACATATCTCAAGAAACCTGGTATTTGAATGTCCCTAAGATAACTCAGAGTCTCTCCCAAATAAACATGATTGAATTACTTGAGGGAATGCATTAAGACAGCAGGCATGGTCCTTAATGGATCAAGGCTGTCTAGACTCATTATCACAGCAAACTCCAGGAAAACTATCACCAAAGCCTTAAGGAGGCAGGTGACTGATGCAGTCCTAGATGTTGTGCTTGCATTGCTCACATCCAGTTTGCTGCCAGAAGTTTGATGCCATGCAAACAATGAATTTCTACAACATTAATATTATTTCCTGCTTGTAAGGAGAAATAGTAATGAGCATACATCTTGACTCCTTGTGTTTTAGATTATGTGCATGAGCATAAGTAATAGTGTTGCAGCATTCTGAATTCCAGGAATGTTGGGATAATGCAGGATAGAATTGTCTTAAGTGTACATTCTGGGTCTCACTTTTACAGTCTGCTTATATATTGTAAAGGTCTCCATCAACTCAAGTAAATAACAATAAAACTAAAGTTATTGAGCCCTAGTGAAATACCCAGCTATGTTTTTTGACGCTTAGCATCTACTATGTAATTCAGTCTTCACTGCAACTCTATGTATTAGGTATATTATTATCTCCATTTTCTAGCTCAGGGGGCATAGAGAACCTCACAGGAGGCATAGAGAGTCATAGTGGCTTGACCAAGATCACACTATTGTAAATGGGGGGGGCAGGGTTCAAGCCACGCAGAAGGACTCCAGAGCCCTAGCTCTTACCTTCTACTCTTCATTCAAAACCCTGAAAATACGAGGTTTCTCAAGCTCTAGGCCTCTTTCATGGTGACTCTAACTGGGCTGGTTGAGTCAGGAATATCACTTCAGTAGGACATTCTGGAAGTGTTTCATAAACATAATTCTCCGGCTGGATTAGAATAAATCATTTTTCTCTTAAAAAATTTTCAGATGAAAGACACAATCTGACCAGCTCTGGGTCCCAGAGACATCGCAGGCCAGGTCAAGGTGAGAACCTCAGAGTACTTTCTCACGGTGGTCTACTGTAATCACTATGCTCTTCTCTTAGTCTTACTTCTAAAAGATAATTATCTAAAAACAGTTGGGCTGATTCAGAAAAAAACTTTGTGAATTTAACTGGGTGATTTGGGCATACTTATTTGCATAATGTAAGGATTTTCATGTTATAAATTTACCCAAGGTAAATTTTCAAAATAGATTTAAAATATAATTTATTTAAAGGTAAATTTCTCTACAGAGATAAGGGATGTCTCCATTGCAAGAAAGAAGTAGCACTTGAATATTTCTAGATTAGTACGCTATGATTTCCATATTAGCTTTGGGTCTTCGTATGATATGAAATGAAAACGTTCAAGAACTATGCTACCTGCAGGAACATCTTCTTTATAAACATTCTCTCTTGGAGTTATCATCTAAAAAGAATGCATTTCCCTATATTTTGTGGTTTTACATTATTTCTCAAATGACTTCTGCCATTGAGGGCCCTTCTTTTTTTCAATGAATTATGATAACATTTTCAAATATTTAGTCTTTATGACACTTATGAATTGGCCTTAAACGCATATCTCCCTATATATGATATATTCCTTGTTTTTTTATTTAGAGCAGGATGATAATAGTAGGGACCCTAAAAGGAGAGGGAAAAGAGTCCTGACTTACCCAGGCCATTTGTTAGTGCCATCTTGATAAACCTTAATCTTTTGTGAAGAAGAATGGACACATCTATGTATTTATTTGGGTGGTCTGAGTAAATGATTAGCACTTTGATTCAGAAATTTCATTAATTTTTAAAATTTACTTATTTTTTCATTTAGTGTTTGTGCTTTTCTAAAAACAATGTGAGACAGCTGATTAAATATTTTGTTTGAGGAGCAGTTAAAAACTGAAGTCATAGGGAAACCATGCCAGAAACAATTTATAAAAGGTAAACAATGGACATGTTTGTAGTGTTTTTTTTCTTACTCATTTCTTCTAATAGACCTGTGCTTTTCCGTCAAGTGCCTTAAATATTAAGAAGAAAGAGAAATGATTTCTTCTCTATGGTGGATCGCAGTGAATCTTCAGTAGACTTTTTTTGTAGCGTGCTCTCAGCATACTACTCGTAAAGGAAAAAATCATTTTAAGCTTTAAAATTTAGTTTAGCATTTTCTTGAGCTTATGATTATAAAATAATGCCCCCTCCCCTTTTTAAAGTACTAGCATTGCAAACCCTCCGCATAATTTCTTCCTAATGTTTGCAAAATCCCCCTGGGATTTCTTCTGGTTCCATGGAATTCCTCTTCTCCAGATATTGACAAAATCATTAAACAAGCCTGAAGCTTCATGATTATTTTTCCAGCAGCACTTTCATTGCTCTTTATCATTACATTTAGTTATGTTTCATCTAGTTTTCAATATATGTGACAGGGTTCACATCCCAGCCAACTGGAATTAATTTGATAGCTAAGCATTTCAAGAGCTGCCTCTGTAACATACCCTGCCAGATCCTGCCATGTGTGAAGCATTACTTCTTTTTTACCACGAAAGATTATACATATCTTTGACTTCTTCCATGCTCATTTGTGTTTCTGAAGAAGGGAGGGCATGGTGTGCCTGTTCCGGGTGTTTCTCTTGGCTTTCCTCTGTGTAAACCTCACTAATGCTTTCAATCACCACCGTCTGTGTCTTTCCTTTTGAGCAAGAGGAGAAAAATGGAATTGGTTTGAATGCCATGCCTTGCTTCTCGGCAAGAGAACGCACCCGGAAGCTGGTGTAGTTCAGAGTTCTCTTTCTCGCTGCCCATCAGTGGCTTGCGAGGGGACTAAGGGGGCGAGTGTGGTTGGTGGTGACACTGTTGGCATGAACCTCAATAAATAATTCTTAAAGAGCTTAGTCATTGGAAGTTATCACGATAAGTGACAGAATGGGAACCTATTGAATATTATATCACTACTTGGGGAAACAATTTCTTAGCTACATATTTCAGGAATAAGAGAAAGAAAGTGTTTCTATTTCTAAGATTAGGTTATGTTCCAGATTTCCACCCATTTTATAAATACCCAAAGCTATCCAAAACAGAATTTATTAATACTCTGAAGGAGCTTAGAATGTGGTCTTTTATTTGACCATTTTTACTTTCTTTATCAGTTTGATAATTTAATTTTATGGCCATATATATGTTCCCTTGTTTAGAGGTTTCTCTCACATGGCATGATTAGCAATCGTGTGTGAAATGATTATGTGGAAACATTACTAGGGAATTACTGCTTGTCTAAATACTGTATGTTTTCACTTGAGAACATTGGCTCTGGAATGTATTTTTGGCACTCTGAAGGGAAAAAAAAGTCTTTGGTGTTAAAAAATGCAGCCAGAATTTAATTTGTGAAATGGAGCTTTAAGCTCAGTTGTTCCTCCCACTGGCAGCAACTTGAGGTTGCTTATTTCCTTTCTCAAATGAAAACTGTGTCCTTTAAGACTACTTAATCGTATTTTTAATCTTCAAATTGGTGTTTTCTTATAGAAAGAGCCAGAACTTCACACAGTCTGTGGTTGTTTCTATGTATTACATAGAATCTAAATTATAAATCCTAATTAGTACCACTTAAAACTAATGGAGTGGCCATTTCAAGGTCCTTTACTACAGTAATTATGCCCTGGAACAGGGAAATGAATCATATGTTACGACTTTATACTAGGAATTCTGGCCGACTTCTCATAAAGTGTTGAAGCCCAAATTGGGGGTAGTATTCTTATTGTAAGATACAATCAATAACCTACTCTGCTGGATAGTCACTGTTTGGGGGGATTAACTCTAATCTGTAAAATAACCGTAGTGGAAGAAATTCAGAGAGAGAGAGAAAAGCCAGCAGATACAGTCTTATTTTCCTGGTTATTTTACCCTGCAACACAAAGTTCATCTTAGCTTATAAATAAAGATAAAATAAAGGGGGAAGGGAGTTCCTTTACTGATTTAATTATTATGACCACAAAAGGTTCTTTGACTATGTCCAAAGTACATATTCTCCCCATGTGAGAAAGAAGAAAAACTGAAAGGAATGTTACACCACGTTTCCTCCTTTTTCTCCCCAAAGAGGGGCCTCAGAGTTCTGTAGTAAAAAAGTTGCTTTCTCCTCACTCGAGCATTTGATGTAGAAGATTGACAGCATGCGTAGAGACTTGGTCTCATTAGAGTCTAGGCCAAGAAAGACATCATAGCCAAGAAGATCAAAGCTCTGAATTGAAGCAGGAACTTTTCATTCAAACTTGAATAAATCTAGAGGAAAAGGATGATACATCTTCCAAAAATTAAAAATCAAAACAAAATGAAAAAAAAAAAAAAGAACAACCCAAACACCTATCATCTTTTAGCACTACAGATTCTATATTTATTTTGAATTGAACATTTTCAGGAAAACATCATGATTCATTAGTCTGAAAAATTATTGCATTATCATAAGAAAAGGATTGTTGACTCTAGTAGAAATAGGCTTTGGATCACTTATAGTATGAATTAGCCTCATAGCATTAAACCATAATATGAAGATAGAGATTGCTTGTTCATTGAATAGGATGATTTTAAATATTATTCTGAGGACTTCTTTCTGATATCGGAATTGCACACAAGGACCTCACTGTGTAACTTCAAAATTCTAGGAGGCAGGTAGTGCTTGGTAGATTGATTCTCATTATTAGCTTAGAAATAAACAGAAAAGCGGGTTGATTTCCTGTTCCAGGTAATTTGGCTATGATGTTGATGGCTTCTAACTGCCATTTCTCATGTGATATCTACAGTAAATATTCTCACTGCAGATGAAAAGCTACCAGCCTATAAGTGCTTACGATATAAGGATGTAGTTTTAAAAATTGATCTGTGAAAAAAACGTGAATTGTGATTACTGTCGCAGATAGCTTTAGAAGTATAGTATGTTTTCAATGAAGATAAGTAGGAGGTGGGGAAGAGCATTTTTCCTCTAGATTATCCAAAAATAAATTGAAGGCCACATTCTGGTAAAATGTTTTCTTCCCCTTTTCTTTTTTTGTTCTTAGAGAAATATAAGATATTTAATCTAACATAACATAGAGATTTTAGTGCTTTATTTATTAAACGCAAGAATGGTTAAAACATCTTGGTTCCATTTAAGCCATTTAACAGAATGGACTAAAAAGAAGGAGTGGTGAATGGCCAAAGGAAGCCAAGTAAAGAAGAAAGAAAGGTGTGACATGGATCCAGAGAGAAGGGGGTACAGTGGGGGAAAGAATGAGTCTCAGTTCAAGGAGGAGATCTACTTAGGAAGAGAGAATTGGATATAGCAGGGCAGCTGAGGACAGAAAGCAGCCCCAGGGCCTTGTGTGGCTACCTTGGTTTTTCAGCCTCGGAGCAATTAGCTGTTTTTACTGTTTTATGGAATTTTGACTATTTCCGTTCTCCAAACTCTCATTCGTAATGTTCATTTTTTACTTAGAGATCTAAAAATAAAAATAGCTTTAATGCTTTTGTAGCAATATCCTAAAAATTCATAGGCCAGACACTGTATTTAAGTAGACCCTTTTTGGACTTAAATGTTAACACCACTTTTTCCTAGTAGAAAAGAAGAAAAACAGAGTAAAAATCTCCAGGACAAAGAAATTATAGGAATTCAAAACTATAAATAACAATGGCAATACTTACTGTTTTCTAATTAGGGAAAATTTTAGGAAGAGAGCAACATTAATGAGTAACTGTGAGATTGTGTCCTTTAAGGGTTTTGAGACCTGAACTTATATATTTACTTCCATATGTAGTATTTTCCTGTAGATTTTGATGGGCCTGAGGGTGTGTTCTAATGAAACTTCAGAAGGGAAGGAGAACATTATTAGTGTTAATAATTTTTATATTTGTAGGTAGATATTATATTTTCTGTTACATTGAATTGGCTTGGAATCCAAAAGCATAACTCAGCTTTCAGAAGTTTTTTTCCCTAAAGGCCAAGGCAAACCTCTGCACTTTACTATCATGAAATAGTTCTCAATGTATTTGCCTATTACAGCTGAAAATACCCGCTGTACCAGGATACCTTTTTATTTACAAAGGAGTATCTCAAAGTAATTTTTGAAGGGTATGCAAAACTGTACTGTACAGTTTTTGCACTGTTTTGCATTTGCTCACACACACAGTATTGGGGAGGAGGAAATTTCCCTCTACCCATCCAGGCTATTTAGCTGGTCTAATAAATTAACATAAAACAGATTACTGGAGAAAAATTCAATTATATACATACGGGACCCCACATGAATATGAGACCCAAGGGAAAGCTGGGAACTTGAGGCTTATATGCCATCTTGAGCTAAGGAAGGGGTTAGGGATATCACGGGGAAGGAGGGTGAGTCACAGGATGGTAAGAGCAGATGTTTGGTAATTAGATGTTTATCGCGCTACACAGAGAGGTCAGGTAAAAAGTTAGCTCTTGATAATAGCTCTGTTTCTGGTCAAGAACCCCTACCTAGATTCTTTTAAATAGTTTAAGGGAGGGATAAAAGTTTTTCTTAAATCTGCTGGGTCTTGATTGCCTTCAGCTCAAAATACTCCACATGCCAAAGTGGCAAATTTTAGCGAGACTTGTTCTGAACCCCTTCAATAGCAACACATTTACCTCTTAGAACATTCACTTCTTTCTAGCAGGTTAACAGGGTAAATATCTTCTCTAATCTTTTTTTTTTTCTCCAGGTCTTCAGCTCTGCAAACATCTTCTTATTCCTTGTAAACTCTCTAAAGCTTAGCAAATACTTTTCCCTGTATAGCCTGCATTTTCTTCCCTGTGTAGCTCCATTTTCCTCTCTTTGAACAGATAAGAAAGAGGAAGCCTGACTTTATGAACCTTCTTGTTGTCACTTTCCAAACAACTACTGTTTCTGAACTGCACAGCAGAAATTGAAGTGAGAACAATAGAAATGTGTGAGAATGGTGTGCTCTCTGTCCATAGCTCTTTGCCTTTATACTTGCATGGTGTGAGAGTGCCCAGGACAGCAGAGAATTCAGGGCTGGAGGAACAGGAGGTGAGGAAGTCTAATTATAATAAAGAAACCTTGTCGGGAAAGATACAGGCAGTCATGGGAAGAAATGAGTTTCCTCCTAGCTATCATGTATTTTTTCCCCTTTGGGACTCATAAAATAGGGTTTCTAATATATGGAGTTTTTCCTTAATAAGAAATCGGCTAGTGCACTGGGCCATCCCTGTCATTCCAGGACTGGTTCTATGCATGCGTGAATAAGGGTTTATAAAAATCAATTCTGCATTAAAGAATATGCCTTAAGAATTTAAAGGAGTGCCTTAAATTCATTAGGTTGCTGAGAGCTCTGTGGAAGTTGGTTTAGCCCTGAAGAAATGCTATCAGCATTCAGGTGTTGGAGTCAAACCAGTCTAGACTCCATTCCCATTTTAGCCACTGAACTTCCAGAAGTCTCAGTTTCTTCATCTGTAGAATGGGAATAATGCCACGGACTTTGTTGGGATTGGTAGAAGATGAGCCAATGTACATAGATTACTTAAACTTGTACTTGAAACAGTAAGGTCCTGATAAATGATGTTTGTAGAGGTTGTTGTCATAGAAACTGAAAATGGGTAGTTGAATGGATCGCCATTTTTAGACGATCCCAGAGGCGTTAGCATTTGGGGGCTGCTGGTCATAGGTAGAGCAAACTGAACGGGGACGTGTGTGTGTGTGGAATGTCTGCCCCTGTCCTTTTACCTCAGGCCTGGCCTGAGTGACTCTTTCTTTCCCTTTCCCGTTGCTCTGGGCTCATTCACAGTAAAGTAACAGGATCTGTGCCTCCACCATTGTATTTTTAGTATGGAAGGACTTAGGGAAAGATTGCTTACACTTCATAAATAATTAAGGGCTGAATTTTAAGCTTTAATGGCAAAGCTGTCATTTGGGGGGCTTTCATATTAATAAATTGAGAATGCTATGTTCTTTTCTGCCTATGCAAAGACATTAGCAAAATTGGAGATGGGGAGAAATGGAAAATGAATTTTGTCTTGTAACGTATCCAAAGTATGTGCCTGGAGTAGTGAGAATTATTTTCCAATTCTGTAGCTACTACGAAGGTGACTGTAGCCTCCTCAAATATAAAACAGCTTTAGTAAAATGATGAATGACCCATTAATTAGAATAATGTTGCAAATGAAGTGGCGGTAGCATACAGATAAAATTACCCATCACAGACACATTTACATTAAATAAATTAACTCTAAGTGAGCGCTGTGGTGAACCTAACAGAATAAAGAGAGAGGCAGCTACTTGCATGGAAATGTTTCCATCTTCAGCAGAAACAGCCCCCCAAATAACAGGGGTTGCAGTGACTTGAACGAATTGAGTCAGGCTTGAATATAGGACATGGCCCAAGAAGTTGACACCAACTACAGTACTACAAAACGATGTGATACAGGTCTGTAGTGACTTCTTCCAATGTTTTGTGTGATCCTTGCCTGTATTTTATTTTTGACGTTCAGACTTAGGAATTAACTCCTGAGGGTAGGGAAGAACATCTGATTCGCGGACTTGAAATGAGAAGAATTCAGAAGAGCATTTCAAAGAATAAATGACACATAGGGGAAAAAACGCATTCATCTAATCTAATATGTCCCGTGAAGATAAGAAGACAGCCAGAGAGATCATCGGAAGCGGCAGATATTTTTGTTGTTGTTGTTGTTATTGTTCTTAGTGTAGTAAGATAAAATGGTAGTTCTTCTGGGAACTGAGGCATGCTTTCAAAAATAAAAACAAAAAGAAAAAAGTCATGCCACCTACATGATGATAGTTGCCGATCACTTCTCGCTTCTTTTTAACTTAAGTCCAGCAAAAGAGAATTGATGACCTCCGTTTCTTTTTGCTCGTAATTAACATTCACCGCCAACAAGAGACTGCCATTTATAGCTGTTAAGTTCTTAGGGTTTTGTTACTGAGAGTAGAGTTTTGTTAAGTAAGAGTATTTTTCTAGCATGGATCTTAAACATCATTGGAATTTCTGTTAATCTATCCCAACCGCCTTGACAGAATTGAATTTTAGTGACTTCCAGATTTGAAAATACACTTTTCACTAAAGAGGGTCATTATACTTTTAGTATAAAGTATAGTTTAAGTAGAAATGACCTTCAATTTCCTGAGCATATTATTTTGGAAAAGTGTGTTTTTTGAGTTTCTCATCTAACAAGAGTTGCAGTACTGTTTTACAAATCAGTGTGGATCATGCCTTGGTTGAGTACGGAATCAGTGTTGGAAGATAATTGAACTGGTTACTGAGGCTACATGGAAAAATTTAGAACCAAGAGATGTGGGTTTCCTTTATTCATCTTTTAATGGTCTGCATTGGTCTGTGCTTTCAGAAGAAATCAAGTAACGGTCTTTGCTTTTAGCCACCTCATATTGCTACAGGGAGACCAATACATGTGTTTGATCCTGTGCAAGCCAATAGGGAGTAAAATAGACATGAATAACACTCCCAGCCCTCATGTGTTTACAGGCTAGTGCGGAGGATAAGCATTCCCCAAGAAAGCAGTTAAATGCCACAAAGAATGGGAGAATACAGTAGAGACAGCCTTTAAGGGTCAGGGAAGTCCTTCTAATAATATAAGAAATGTCTATACTAAGACCTGCAGGGTGAATTATACTTAGGAGTGGGGGAGGAAATTTCCTATCAGAGATGATATCCTATGCAAAGGCAGTAAGGGATAGGGGTGGAAGGAAGAGAGAGAGAAAGATCCACATACATCTGTGAGTACTTATGAGAGTCTAAGTCCTTGACTGTCAAGTTCAGTGATTCCATATTACCAGCAACAAATTGTGCTGGTATGAACTTGTTGGTCACTAAGCCCATGCTCTTCCTTGACTTTGGCTTGAAAGTACAACCAGGTGTTATGGGCCTCTCCCCTCCCAGTATATTTCTAGGGTCTTACGGAATTCTAGTGGTTTAAAAATTACTTTAAAGATTTTAAAGGTTATTTATTTATTTGAGAGAGAGCACAAGCAAGGGGAGGGGTAGAGGGAGAAGCAGACTCTCCGCTGAGCGGGGAGCCCAATGCAGGGCTCAGTGCGGGACTTGACGTGGGGTTCGATCCCAGGACTCTGGGACCACAACCCGAGCCGAAGGCTGTCACTCAATTCACTGAGCCACCCAGGCACCCCTAAAAATTACTTTAATCTGTCCTGTGTCCAGGTAAGGAGTTCCAGAATTCAGGGAAGCTGTTTTTGTGGTTAAGATGAATAGGAGAAAATGCCATTAGTTGGGCTAGTTTCTCCAGGACAGAAGCAGCTGTGGTGTCCCCTCTTAGGAAAAATGCCTTCAAATCATTTACAATTGAGTATCCATAGTGGACAGGAGCAGGTAGACTGTTGGGTAAGGTAGACTTAGCTCCACAATTTTTGGATTGTGTTACATTTGGCAGGTTGTTTCATCTTGGTTTCTTTATCTTTCTCATGAGGATATAATGGTAGTAGCCATTTCGTAGAGTTGTTGAGGATTACGTAGGTACTCGACAATGAGAACACTCACTCATTTATTCCCAAAGTGAGTATCTCCTGAGGATGCTCAAAGGGCCTTGTCATCTAGCCTGGTTCCAGGGAGAGAAGACTGGTTTTGTTACTTGAACCTCTTTCTCCTTTTTTTCCCCCCCACAAATCAAAATTATTGCTTATTTTGGTTCTGTCTTATACTTTGACAGTGTTTGTGGGCATGTGTTCCAAGAACCACCTGTATTAAATCAGCAGAAGAACTTATAAAAATGTGGATTCCTGGTCCTTACTTTGGACCTGCTGTCAGAACTCTGGGCACAGCATACGGGAACAGTATTTTAAACAGGTTCTCCAGGTGGTTCCTAAACACCCTGAGGTTGGCAGCCTGTTAGGATCACGTGGTCTCAGTGACTTCTGTGGTGCTACGCTTCAGAAAGGCCAGCTGTCACGTGCCAGCCATCACGTTCCTGCTCTTGCTGTTACATCATCTTTCTGTGACTTGGGATCCTGAAAAACCCTCCTTGCTTTACTTCAGACAGAGACAGCAATTGACTTTTTTAGCAGCATTCAGTGACATGGATTTTTCCAGAGATAAGTAAGATCTGACTGAACTGTCTTCCACTCTGAATGTCTCCTTTACCGGCATCCATTTCTCTAAAACTCAAGAAGCAGAAGCTAGCACCCGTCTGCCACCAACCTTCAGTGTAACGTAGTTAATAATATGCTTTCCTTTTCCTGGTGGTAGGGTTTGTTAGGGCCCTCGGGCGTATGTTCAGGACTCACGGCCTGAATGTTAATAACAAGGTAAAAAGGACTGAAACTTCTCAGTGTGTTTTCATTATTTTTTTTTTTTTTGCAGCCTTGAATTGATTGCTTCCCTTCCCCCCAAAGTGCATCCACTGTGACCCTGATTTAATGGGGCTTAATCAATAGACTGCAGAATGACTCATTTGTTTCCACTCATTTCTTTATTGAGTATTTTCCAGGTGGAGGTGAGGATGGGAAAACTGTCTGGGAGCTAGGGTGAAGGGAAATGTTGAGGTGTAGAGCGACAGCTGCATGTGTTGACTGCAGTAATTTTTAAAAAGAATAAATGGAAGGGGAGGAAGAATGCTGGTAAAAATGTCTGTCCCTCGGGTCGCATTTCTGCCGCATCGGGTGAAAGCCCTCTTGATAGCAGGCAGGCAGTACTTGAATGCCTGTTGGTTTTGTTTTATGTTGATCTCTATCAGACGTGGAAAAGTATATATTCCCCACCGAATGGGTATAGTGGAACCCTGCAAATTTTAAAAGCATCCAATCTGAAGAGTATTAAACCTTTGAGTGTAATTTGGGGTTTTCCTCCCCCCACCCCCA
This sequence comes from Ursus americanus, assembly GCF_024610735.1. Classification (NCBI taxonomy): domain Eukaryota; kingdom Metazoa; phylum Chordata; class Mammalia; order Carnivora; family Ursidae; genus Ursus; species Ursus americanus. The sequence goes on along the minus strand of NC_142129.1, from coordinate 19,088,452 downwards.
TTCTTCTCTTAACTTTTTTCTTTCTGATTACTTCATGGGGAGACCCCAATGCCACTTCGATTCCATGGAGATACACAACAAACACCTCATTAAAATGGAGTGCAGGGTTTGTTTACTTATTTATTTTTAAAGATTTTATTTATATATTTGACAGAGAGACAGAAAGCGTGGCAGGCAGAGGGAGAAGCAGGCTCCCCGCTGAGCAGAGAGCCTGATGTGGGGCTTGATCCTAGGACACTGGGATCATGACCTGAGCCGAAGGCAGACACTCAACGAACTGAGCTGCCCAGGTGCCCTTGAAGTTCAGGGTTTAATGAAAAGTGTAGATGGGCCAGGCTGTGCTTGCGAACGGCTGTTCATTAAGTGCTCGTTGTATACCACTGACTTTTCATGTCTTGACTTATCTTAATTTTCAGAACAGTCATTTAATTTAAAAATTCAGGAATCTGAGAAAGAGATAAAATTATTTGCTCAAAGTCATTGAACACAGTTCCGTATGGTGAATTTAAGATTTGAACTCCTCTTTGTCTGACTTTAAGTTTGCTCGCCAGCACACCACTCAAGCCAGCCAGGGCATTTTCAGGGAAGGAGAGGGCAGTTGAGATAGCTGAAAGGGAGGGGTATTGAGGGCCAGCGGCCCTCACTTGCATGCTCTCCTGGGTCTCTGTTGCTCCACGCCAGCAGCGCAGCTGTGTATGGAAGAGTACGGCGCTGGGAATTCCTACTTCAAGAGGTGTAAGCTTCCAGTTATAAAATGTGTCATGGGGATGAAAAGTATAGCATAGAGAATATAGTCAATAATGCTAACTTTGTGTGGTGACAGATGGTGACCACGCTTAGTGTGGTGAGCACTGTATGATGTACAGAATTGTCACATCACTCTGTTGTACACCTGAAACTAATATAATATTGTATGTCAACTCTGCTTGAATTAAAAAAAACAAACTGCCATTGGAGGGAAAGAAATGCAAAATTATCATGAACCATATACACATCACGGAGCAATCCAGGAGGAATTCTGTGCGTTTTAGCGACTGCCTCTAAACCCTGTGCTGTAGTGATAGTCCTTCTTCTGGGCAAAAGTAAAAAGTTTATAGCTATAAAGTATATAGGAAGCACACACAGAAATTGTAAAATACACATTTTACTGGCCCTGTGGTTGTATTTTATCAAGTGTTTATGGTGAAGGGCTAAGTATTTGTGAAATAAAAGAAGTTTGATGGCAGTGAGAATCTATATTTCAAAACAGATTATTGGCCAGTTTGGGTTTTGACAACAAATAGAGTATTCCACTAAAAATAAGCAGTGAGGTACGTATCCAGCAGGAGTTTGGTGTAAGAACATACTTCGGAGGGAGAGAACTAGGTGAGAACAGGACAATTATGGGTCGGTGCTCAGTGTTCTCTGTTAGTACTACCTTCCTAACAACTCTTAGGATAATAGGATAAAATATATTTTTCTAAGATTTTATTTATTTATATGAGAGAGAGAGAGAGCATGCAAGTGGGAGTGGGGGTAGAGGGAGAGGGAGAGGAAGAGAGAGGGAGAGAGAGAATCTCAAGCAGACTCCCAGCTGAGCACAGAGCCTGACAGGGGGGCTCCATCCCACAACCCTGAGATTATGACCTGAGCCAAAATCAAGAGTCACCTGCTTAATGGACTGAGCTACCCAGGCGCCCCAGGATACAATATTTGAAAGGAAATGATTTGTTATTGAAAATAAATTAATAATAAAAGGTGTTTTTTTTTTTTTTTTAGGAGGAAAATGCCTTAGAATCACGGAGTTATAAAGTTTCCTAAGACATTTTCTAGACCAGTAACTTTTGTTTAGGGTGGGAGAGGATGATTGAATGAATAAACATACTGTTTTATTAGTAAAAATTGTAAGAATGAAATTTGACCAGATGCAGGCTGGTGAGGCAAAGAAGATGGAAAAGGACAGCATTATAGGAGGCATAGGCTAAATACTTTCTAGACACTCTTTATTTCAAGTTAAGTTTCCAATACTGAAATGCCATTTTATTCATCACTCTCTTAGGCTAACATTTATTGAATAATTTGCTGTAATTGACTTACTAATGATTCAACAGTAGATTTTCTTTAATCTGCATATCCTAAATTATTTTGGTTTTGGTTCACAGAAAGTTTGAGGGATTCAAATGACTAATTCTAGTAGGCAGGAGAAAATGAGCTTGAAATAAAGAGAGGCCAGAGCTAGGAATTTATATTTGGGAGTCACACTAATATTCAGCATTTTTTGCATGCTTAATACGTGCCAGTTTTGATGTTGAGCCTTACGTGGATTAGTTCATTAAACCTTCGCAGAACGCTGTAAAGCAGGTAGTATTAATATCCACATTTTACAGATGAGGAAACTGGTACAGAAAAGATTTTTATAGTTTGCCATAGGTCACACAACTAGTAATTGTTACAGTGAGATTTAGTGGAAATCTTGATGATGTTTAAATCCAAGCTCTTAATCCCTGTAGTTTATGCATAGAGGGGATTTTTAAGCCTTGAATAGAGTTGAAGGCTGAGGTCAATTTAATCTTGGAACACGCCATGTAAAGAGGACGAGAGAAGTGATGAGACAGCAAAGGACATAGAAGTAAAGCCAGTTATGGAAACGATGCAATAGGGTTTAAAGGAGGAGAGAGTTATTAAAAGCTGCAGAGAAATCAAGAAGAAGAGAAATTATTAGCTGGAGCGATTATGTGTCTTTGGGAGCTTTGAGTAGAGCAGTTTTGAGTGCAGCATTTAATCATACCTCGATATGTCGTTCATTTTTGCAGCTTCGGACTTGTTTACTCAATCATTATCCTTGGATGTCACTTTCAAGAGCATTACTTAGTTGAGGATAATAGTTCTGCACAGTTTTTAGCAAAAGAGAGCATATATGACAATCCCTTTCTTTGTCCCGTTCCTTTTCACCTTCAAAATATATAAATAAGTCCATGTATAAGACAACGGGGGGAAAGTAGCAGAGCGTCTGCTGTACTGAGAGCTCCAGAAGAATGTCAGAATGTCATTGGCCTGGAAAGGATGCACTCAGAGCGGTAGTAGACAGATGGCAACAGGTGACGGGATAAATGGATTAGTGGGCTCTGCTGGGAGTGAGAGTCCCTGTGCTTTTTCCTAAGACCTCAAAACATATTATAGGCTTGGTCAGTTTTCATAAATATAACATGTGTAAGGAATAAGGCTAATTTCCTCTTGTTTTTCCCTCACCGGAGAAATTGAAACAGAGAAAGGGATGGCAGAAAACAGATAGAAGCCCCAGTTCCCCTTTTCTGTGCATTCTTTCCTGGTCTCCACTTCTCCTGCTAGTCAGCACAGAGTGTCCCTGTTCTTGTGACCAGCTCCTTCCACACATCATTAAAGCTGCAGTACTGGATGCGGCTTCCGTCCACTCCTCCTCAGAGCTTCTCTTCACTTGGCCCCCAGAAGAACGCACTCTGCTCGCTTTCCTCATGAGTGTCCCCCTTACCCACCTGACCTCTCAGCCTGGAGTGCCCAGGGTTTAGTTCTCGGCCACCCTCACTTTCCTGGTGGGCTCAGCCCATCTTAGGACTTTAAAACCCACCTCAAGCCAATGACTCCCAGATTTGTATCTCCAGCCCGGACTGCCGCGGTGGACTACAGCCGGAAAGCCTATGTCTTTTGGCTAACCTGACACTTGTGCTTCTTTGTCACATGGGAGTCTCACATTTAAAATGTCCAAAACCAAGATCTCAGTGTTCCACACTGTCTGTTCACCAACTGCTGCCTTTTATACGGTTCCCCAGTTCCGTAGAAAGCAGCATCATGGTTCCAGTTGCTCAGACCAAAAGCCTAGGAGTCTGCCCTTCTTCTCACACCCCAGAAGCAATCCATCAGCACATCCTTTTGACTTTTCCAAAAGTAAACCCCGGAATCGGACCATTACGCATCGCCTTCATAATAACTATCCTGGTCTCTGCCACCATCATTTCTTGCCTGGATAATTGAATTATGCTTCTAACTAGTCTCATGCGTGATCTGTTGCTCTCCTCCCTTTTAGCCATAGCGATCCTGTTTCACTGTTAACTTGTGTCATATAAACTTTGGGGCTCAAAATTTTCCAATAACAGTTCATGCAGAGGCAAAACCAGAATTCTTTATAGTGACTTAGAAGGCCCAACATGATCTGCCCCTACCAGTTGTTACTTAGTGCATTTTCTAGAGCTCTCTCTCTAGATCACTTTGCTCCAGCCGCACTGTTCTCCTTGAACTTCTCCTTGAACCTTTGAACAACACTCTTGTTCTTCCATCAGCTATTCCTGTGAGTCACTACCTTAACACTTTTAAGGCACTTCTCAAATGTTACTGTCCTAGTAAAGCTTTCTGTGGCCATCCTATTTAGAATTGTAACGTGCCTGTTTCCGTGGCCCTGTTTCCCTTGTCACCATTTGCATACTTCATCTTGTATCTGTCTTTCTGACTGTCTCCCTCCACCTCCCCCACTAAGAACATAAGTTGCGTAAGGGTAGGAGTTTTTGTCTGTTTGGTTCACTGTTCTTTCCCTATTACTTAGAATGGTACCTGACAGAGTAGACCTTCAATTTATGTTTGTTGAATGAATGAGTGAAGTTTCAGAGCCTCAAATAGGGCTGTGAAGTTCAGGGTATGCACATACATGTGTGTCTGTGAAAAAACTTTTGCTCTTGATCTCTGAGCTACAGCGCCAAGATAAGAGTTCTCCACCTCTGAGCAAAGGTGCCTCTAAGTGCCCAGGTCTTTTTCCCTGCGAGTAAACATTGCCTGTTAGAGCCCGTGTGAGGGGAGAAGCACATATTACCTTCTCCAGCTCTGTAGGGTCCTTTGGCCCAGAATGATTTCAAAATGCTCTCCCATAAAGGCAAACAAACCCAGAGACCTTTGTAGTTTCCCTTAGCCTCTGCTGCATTAGCTGAAGATAAATCTATGCAGAGTTCACTAAAGGGAACAGACAACTGCATTAAGCTATGTAATGATGAACACTAATGGCCTGTGACAAAATGGGTCTCTGTAGGCTCAGCTGCCATGCAATGTGGGGATTTTTCCTTTTTTAGATAATGGTGATAAAAAAAAAAAAACAAAAACAAAACAGAATCACATACAAAAATACAAAGAAACAGCCTGCAGGCCAAGTTCAAGGTGATTTTCATAGTATCTCTGTTTTTCGTTTCTCCTTTTTGTAAGCACGTGCATTTTGACTGTAACAGATACTTAAGCCATTGTCATTGTACAGTGATGGGGGCTCTGCTGTATTAAATAGCAATGCAGTGCTCTTTATCTTCAGTAGCAACCTGGTATAGTTCATTTGTTTCCTTTTCTGTGGCACGTGCATTGTCATGCAGGTTGTAAAGTGATTTTTTTAGTTGCTTGTTATTTTTACTTATGGGCACTTATGTCTTTATTATAGTGATTGATTTTATTTTCTGTGGATTCCTTTCCCATTCTTAATTTAAGTGAAGAGCTTGTTTACTTAGACATCCTTCTCCCCTTTTGACTTGCACACGGTCAGCTGGGTAGTCTTGGGTCAATCAGTTAACTTCCTGTATTGCCCATGATGGTTATGAGGATCAAATATATATGTATAAATATGCTTTATAAATACTGTAAACATTTAAGTTAATGATGCCATTGTGGAGATTAGACTAGTTGATCTCTAAGACTCCTTTCAGTTGTAGAACTGAAGTGTTCTAAGACTTCCAAAAGCCATCTTTCTAGTATATTCTATAAATTTAGATAATTGGGTTATGTATGTATTTATGGTCAACTCTTAGAAACCCCAGGTTTTACAGTAAATATATCTTTTATGTATTTATTTCATATATATAAAGATATATAATTTTTAATATATTCACAATGTCAGTATGACCTACACAGACTGTATTTTCACTGTTTGCTTCTCAGATATTCAGAACACACTTTATTCTCCAGCAGAATTATTTGACAACATATTTCCCTGCCCCCTGAATCTCCATGGATGATGTACAAAAAAAATAGCATCTCCATTTGTTACTAAATAAAATCCTGGTATGACTCTTTTCTATAAATCCAGTTTTATTACCTTCTTCCAAGTAATTTCTGATAATTCAGCCAGAACCCTCACTTTTGTTTGTCATTTTCATGCTAAATTCTTGAATAAGAAGGCTATCCTCTAATTTTAGCCTAGGAAGGAAGGATTATAAGGCACATTTCAAGACCCTGGTTTTGCTGCCTGATCTATTAAATTTGTAAATTCGAGGAATCCATTTACTTCTTAAAAACATTTTTGTTCTTATTTTCAGTGTCAGTTTGTTTCCTTCAGCTTTCCCACATGCATGACTTTTACAGCCCCTTATAAAGTAGAGTGCTCTGCCATATTGATTTAATGGTATGTTTCAATAAATTTCCCCTGTTACAGTATTTGCTGCATACCGGGCAGCCAAGGGGGAAACAAACGGATGTGTTGGTTAACTAATTTTAAAAGAGAAAAAATTCCATTTTCTCCATTTTTTAATGTCATAGCTGTCCTGCCAATGACCTGATACTGAGATGTTTTAGGTTCCCCCTGACATATGTTACAGGAAGTAGTGACCTGACCTTTTAAAAATTTTATTAACATTTATAAATTTGTTTTAGTGTGTTATGTTGGAAGCAATGATTTTTCTCCAGAATGGATTGGGGTGACTGATATACAGATTGATAGCCATGTCATACAGTAAGCTGGTGGACGTTATATAGGGTATACAGATGCTGGGTTTTTTTTTTCCCCATCTTCTCCGACTTTTAAAGCTTATGCTAATGAGGGTAGAAACATTTTAAATTTTCCTTGAAAGCATTTTACAAACAACTGAATCATTAGTGTCAGCCTTTGTGTATCTGGTTATGTTTTCATTATTACTTGATGAAACACTAAGGCTCCAGTATTCATGCATTCTCATTCCTTCAACCTCTCCTTAGTGCCTAATGTATCCCAGACACTATGCCGGTCACTAGGGATGTAAGAGTGATTGCCGCCGTCCCTGTTCTCAAGTAATTTACAAACTGATGGATTAGGAACCTGTGGTATACAGTCAAGATTCTAATCAAACATTTTTTCTCTCTCCCAACTCTGTGTTCAAAGCCCCGACCTGTACCTTGTTTTGTTTTCTTTTTAACCGTTCTGTTCTATCTTGGCTCTCCCTAGTAAATAATTTAATTTCTTAATACTTTGTGGGCAGAAATATTTGTCACAGATTTAAAAAGGAACTCTTTATTAATGTGAATCACTGGAACTTAGCTACATTCACTTTTATTGCCTTAGCAATCAATTCTCATCTTTTCCGCCATACGCTAAGAAACCGAGCCGTGTGTGGTTGTATAAAAAGGACACATCTCCCATGACAGCAGACACAGAAGCCGGGAGAGTTGGCATGCTGCCTTTCTAACCTGTTCACCGCAATAGCAGTTGTGATGATGGTGATGATGATTGACACTCCATCCATCATCTGCCTTTTTCCAAATGCTCCTGTAACATAAAGTAAACCTCCCAGCTCCTCCGAGAGTATGGATTGCTGTTTCATTTTACAGTAAATATTTGTTTGTTTTATAGACAGGGAAATTGAGGCATTGAGAACATGAGTGGGTAGATAAATAAGTTATGGGCACTGCTGGGAAACATCAGCTAATGTTGATTGAGCTCCTGTGGAACATAATACTTTCATAAGCCCCGTGCAGTATATTTTGTTTCTAGTTTTCCTCCTCCTGCTCGAGGAGAGTATTCCATGGAACATACTGGCTTGAATTTACTCTTTTGTCCCCTTGAAAAGCTATTGTTTTGTTGTTGCACACTTTACTTTTACATTTGCACTTTGCTGATACATTTTACTGTTCACTTTAGCTATATAAGACCTAAGAAGAACATCAGCCATACTTCCAGATTCTGGGTTTTTCCAGGTTCAGTCACTCAGTTTTTCAAAAAATGTGAACACAGTTATGCATCAGATACTGTGCTCAGGGCCGGGGCCAGAAAGGTGAATTAAGACACGCTTCCTTGTTCCCAAGAAACTCTGTTTTAGTAAATTCTTTTTAGTACCATGAAAACTGTAATATACTTTTTGTTTGCCTGATAGTAAGATAAGCAACTCGTTATCGCAGAACTTTTCAGAGCCTTTAATACACAAGGCTCCCTGTGACTTTCCAGAGGCACATAGTGTGTGTAACATTTTTTAAGGTTATCTGAATAATAAACATGTTGTTCAAGGAGTGGATTTTGGAGTTAGTGTTCTTTAGAACACACTGAAGAGAACTGATGGCATGGCCATTTGTCCCCATCCGCTTGCCGGACAGCACTGGGAGTGATCGTGGGCAGACAGCCCAGCTTTGCCAGACATCCATTAAGGATTCCATCTCATCATTTCCTGAAGCTGGTTTTCCTCCCAGCCGAGTAGCAGCCTATGAGAGAGAAACAGACTGCTTCCCCACCGCTCACACTTAGGCTCAACCTATAGATTTGTATTCATGAGACTATGAAAAGATGCGCAATCTCCTAGTCCAGCCCCTACATTCAGCTTGAGAGGACTTTGAAGCTAGCATAGAAAAGCTTTGTGACTTACCTAGGATGATAGAAATAGAAGCAGAGCCTAAAACAATCCATGTCTCCCGACTCTTCTATGACACCAGACTCCATCTCAGATGATACGTGATCAGAAGTTTTCCACTTCAAATACTTGGAACTTCTAAGAACCAGTGTATTTGGTACAAATAACTACATAAATAGTCTTTATAATCAAATAAACTAGAAATAGCCTTTACAATCAAATGTTTTTTGCCCTTTTCCCGCAAAATGTCTGTTCCTTTTTTACTTTGTGGCTTGCTCACCTGCTGTCTTCCATCATAATGTTTAGGGTGTTTTACCTAAATAACCATGTGTGTCTTAGGCACTGGGGAGCTTCCCTACTCTGTGCTCCACAAATGAACATAGTGACTCACTGTTAAAATCTGATGCACTACAGAAGCCCTGCATAGGTTATATCCTAAATGTTGTTGTTGTTTTTAATGTCAAAAGAAGTACAATAAATCTAGGCAGGGGAATAAAAAACCATTAAATGTATGAATAGAAAATAAGTTATAAGACAGCCTTGCTTTTCTCATAAATGTGTTCCAGAAATGCATGGAAGTCGAATAAAAATGTATACCTACATTGTATAATAGTCTGTGGGCATCTTTAGGTCATGTTCATGGTCATTTGATAAACTGCCTGTTTTCTGAAGCTTTTCTATAACAGGGTACCCAGTAGCATCATAATAGTATCGTTTCATACTTGTGAATAGATTATAGTTCATGTGTCTGGTTCATTTATTAGTTAGTTGTTTGGAACTCAGAATGCATTTTCTCACAGAAATAATCTTATTTGGTGCAAACCTCTGCAAAACAGTGTTATCCACAATATATCTCTAGTGTCTTACTGTAGCTTTCTCAAATGTAACTAAGACTTAGCATGTGTCTGGAAATGGATTTAGAGTTGGCTTCTCTTCCAGCTGAAACCTGGTGGCAGGGTCAGAAGCTCATCTGCCATATTGGAACTTGGTAAATAAAAGGGACCTTAGAGATCATCCAGTCCAACCTTCTTATTTTAGAGAATAAGGACATTACCCTCATCATGCCCTACTTGTGGTTACCAAAGACCAGGGCAGAGGTTCTTACTTGAGAGAGGTAGGTGGTGAGGGGCAGAGTTTCCAGGGGCCACTGGTGTGAGGAGCGAGATGTGGCCTGGGTGGGACGGCAGTTCTGGTGATGACGGTCTGCGTGTGGCGGGGAGTACACGGGATCCCTCTTGTAGGCACAACAGGATTGCTCTCCCCTTTTTGCCTCTCTCTTTGTACCCTACTCAGCCTTCTTTCCCTTCCTTGTTACTGAGGCGTGTTGGGTGCACCCCCTTTCTTTTGATAAGATGGCATTCACCTTTCTCTTCTGCGCTGGCACTACCAGTGCATCAACACACATGCTCCCTTCCTCGAGGCCACGTCTGGAGGGGAGCGATGAGGGGCAGAACAAGTTGTCTTTGGTGCTTGCAGAGCCTGCAGTGGTGCCAGGAGATGGACAAGGATGTTTCTAGCGGTGGGTAAGGAAGAGGAGTCGTCTGGCATCCCAGCTCAGGTGTGTGGGTGATGAGGCTGCCTGAGTGTGGGGCCGGACTCTTGCACCAGCGCTGGGGGAGCCATCGTGAAGTGGGGGGAGGGAAGACCACGGCGAAGCTGGGGAATCTTGAATGAAATTAGGGAGCAAACCATGAGATACCTAGGAGAGAAGCATTCCAGGCAGAGGAAAGAGTTTTTATGTTTTTATTTCATTTCCAGTTAACCTACAATGTAGTATTAGTTCAGGTGTACGATATAGTGATTCAGCACTTCAGTACAACCCCCAGTGTTCATCCCAACAAGCGCGCTTCTTAATCCCCATCACCTATATAACCCATCCTCCCCCCCGCCCCCCGAGGCCTTTTAGATGGTGGTAACCATTTGGGGTTTTACTCTGGGTGAGGTCGGGGAAACTATTGGAGAGTTTTGAAAAGAGGAATGTCGTAACCTGATTTAACTCTTTTAAGGATTGTTTTGGCTGCCATATGAAGACTATACCATAGGGGTTCAAAAGTAGTAGCAGAGAGTAGAAAGCCAATGCAATAATTTAGGTTAGAAATGATGACCTGAGCTAGGTTGGCAGCAGCAGAGATGGGGGGGGGGGTGGTCACACTCTGAATGTACTAGAGGACTGGCCAATGTTTGAATAGGAGTGTGACAAAGAGAGGAGTCAAGCAGATCTCAAAGGTTTTTGCCCTAAGCAACAAGAAGAATGAAGATAGGATTTCCAAAGAGGGTGAAGACTGCAGGAAGAGCTAGTTGTGGAAATTTGAGAAGTCTGTTAGATTAGCCAAGTTTATCTGTTGAGTAAGTAGTTGGATACAAGACTCTACAGTTTGGAAGTGAGAACTAAACCAGCATTGTCAGAACTTTTTCCATGTTTCATAACTTCATTGTCCTATATGACAGCCATCTAGCCATGTGGCAGTTAAGCACTTAAGATGTGGCTGCAGTGCAACTGAGGGACTGGTTTCTTGTTTTTCTTAATTTTAATGAATTTACATTAAAAATGGGAGAGTTGCATGTGGTTAGAGCTACTGTACTGTTCAGCATGGAAGACCACAGATATAATTTGAAAGTCACCAACATTCCAGTGCTGTGAAAGGCACTGAGACAGGATAAAATCCACTTGGGAGGGAACACAGGTAAAGAAAAGACCTCTGAGGCCCGGGACCTCCATTGTGCAAGTTAGGAAGACAGAGCTCTTGACGTGTTCAGGAAGGAACAGACAGGAAGCAAAAGACCAAGAGAAGGTGGTTTTTAGGAAACCAAGGGAAGGAGGTGTTTTAAGAAGAGGGAACAGCTCTGTCAGATGTTGCTAGGCTATCCATCACCCTCATTATATAGTGAATCACCTGAGGACGTACCTCTCTGAGGACTGCTATCCTCCAGCCTAGCAAATAGTTGTTGCTATGTATGTATTTGCAAAATGAAGAACGTTGAACAAATGAATAGATCACTTAATCAGCTTTTACAAACGCATTTTCAGGAAATATGCTCCCTTATGTAAAGTCAGCGCTCTGAAATTTTACACGTACCTTCTGGAAATCCCAAACTGTGCTTATTACACCTTACCCACCAGGACCTACCGCCACTTCCCCCTCACTAGTCCTCACAGGACATGATTTTGGAGAGGCTGGTATGGAAACAGAACCGATTATCTGCCTGGCCCTAGACTCCCTCTTCCTTACTCTGCCTTTTACGTGTTGATTCCCCATAAAGGAATCCCTTTTAAAGGGAATCCCTGGGAGGGAAGTTAGAAGCTGTTTGTACACTTGGCCTGTTGGCACAGCCTTTAGAATCAAATGAAGTTACGGGGGATGCTGGGAAGAAGCAAATAATTTTACTGCAAATCCCTGAAACACTGGTGTGGCTCGTGAAGTTGGTTACGGTGATACCTAGATTTAATTTTTTTTTTCTCTTCCCAGATTCCCTGTTAGCTCTTCTGGACTCTGTGTTGACTGTCATCTTTGTCTCTTCTTCCTCTTCTCTTGTGTATTTTTTTTCCTTGTTCTTCATTTATTCCCATTTTGAAAAGTTCCATTCATTGTTCCTATGTGTGCCCTGACTTGGATTGTTACTTGGTCTAACCCCACACATTGTTGTCTTGTCTTGCTGTTCCCTCAGATGCTTTCATTTGGAAATTCTCCCTTGCCCCCAGACTTCTGACTTCGTTCTGTGCACCTGGCTCTGCCTTAGCTTCCATTCTGTATTTGATACACTGCTTCTGATTATCTCTGATTAGTTAAGAGAGGAATCTCAAAAACAAAGACATCACAGCCATGCCTTTCTCCTTGCCCCCTTTTATATGTTGATTATAGTTTCTATGGTTATCCTCTTAAGTATGGTTTTAAATAATTACCATGATACTTTGTTAATACTCATTTTCCTGGTTCTTTATTTCTGTATTGTGCCACCTTAAAACACTCAGTGAATGTTGTGATTGACACAGAAAATTCATTATCATTGCTATTGTTAAAAATACTCAGTCACAAGGGTGGTGTTGGCACAGCACTTGGTAAGGAGGAACAGATGCTAGGGTAGTATGGGGCCTGACGCTTGAGACCCACGGTGGCGACTCTCTGTAGTGAAGTCCAAGGGCGGCAAGGAATGTGTCACTCTCAAGCACTGCTGGGTTTAAATCTGCCAAGGAAAAAAATGCAGAATTGTAGGTTGCCTTAAATGATTAAAAGTCATATGAAGGATGGGGAAAGAAAATCCCTTTGGATTGGTGGCTAGAAAATCTTTTATAGTCAAAAGCCATACCAAAAGCAATTGTGGGAGACCCTAGAAATCAGAGATGGAAATGGGAGTGGATTATATATAATACGAAAGACAAATGCACACACATTCCCTACCAAATGGCCTTTTAACAGAAGACACACTGATTAAGACAAAATGCATGGTTAATTAAGGCACATCTTGAGAGGGATTGGGGCTGCTGAATTCTTCACACATTGATACACTTAGTTTATTTTGAACTCTGCTATTATGATAATTATATTATTTTTAAGGTGTGAATTTTTACAGTCCACTTACATGGAAATGACAGATTAGTAAGTGAGGTTGTGTGTTTAACCTCATGATTTGGTTATACACCATTTGTGTGCCTTGCCTAGAATGTTTGCCTTCTAATATTTCTGTGTGTTAACCCAGCTGCCTCCTTTTATTGCTGCCATATTACAATGGATGTTTTCTGCATTTTTATGAAGAGCCTATTAGCAGCATAGGCTTGATTTAAAGAATTTCTCCAGTTTATGAGTACAGTTCATCTCTGTGAATGAATTTAGCACTTTAATGCTATTTATTTACTCCACACCATAAATTGTAATATAATAAATAATGGGTCCCTTGGGCTTGTGGTAAAACTCCGTGATCATCCTCTCAGCGGGAAGATGAACACAACTTGAGTGGAGAAATAATGATCAAAATTCACCACGCTCACTGGGATGCCATTTATATACCTGAATCTAATAGAGGCAGAATTACAATGCTTAACATTATGCTTAGGACCAACATCTGAATGTAATGAGGCTGGGGGAAGGAAAAGACTCAGTCATATTAGCAACATTTTGGAAGATTATATCAACTCCAAATTAGCAATTCGGAGTAAGGAAGTGTTCTTAAAACTATACAACACATGATTTCTTGTGATAAATACATGTTAGGTTAGTATTCCTTGGAAAATCCTTGGATTTTCGGCGGGGGGCGGGGTGGGGGCAGTGGTAGGTGGGCAGAGGAGGACACTGTTTCACAGTTCCTTCATTGTCAGTTTATCATTTTGGAGCTTTTCAAGATGACCCTAACTGTCAGCTATCCATAAGTGAAATATCCACAATGAAGTGAACAAATGAAATATCTCACTGTGGGCATTGGTCAATAGGGCCATTCTGTTTCATGGTTGAAATCCAGAAAGAGTTAACATTCCTGAATGTTCAAAACTCTGTGTATATAAATGTGTACCTGATTATATTGAGATTGTTCTGATTATCTTTGTATTATCTTTGCTTTTATTTCCCTTCATTAGACATTTGTTCCTTGAAATAAAAGGTCACAAACTTACGTGCCTGTAGGAGCTTGACTGATAACGTAAATGAGTGACTTTGGCATAAATGGAGACGTAGCCAAACTGGAGGGGCTAGCCTATGTCAGGTCCAGCTAATCACTATCATTGAGAAGATAATCCCAGTGGTGCCAGATGGTCTAAATTTGAAAAACAAGCAAAAAGTCAGATGACTTTGATTATTGTATAAAATCCTCATGCATTCAATTGTCATCTAACTTTTAAAAATTAGATAGCATGGTCTCCTATCACATATGTTAGCACTCTGGCTTTGGTTCATAGGCTGCCAGTGTGATAGTTCTGCTTTAAATTATAAGTTCATGAAAATGCTTACACAGTCAAGGCTTTCATTGTACTGTTAGCTTGAGACATTTACTACCAGCTCCAGTGTGCCTCCATTTTGAGTCTCCCTGGCCATGCGTAGTTGCCACATGATACATTGCTAGGGCTTTTCTTTGAAATTAAATCACTCAGAACATCTTTAAAGGAAGAGTGCTCAATGAAGTTAGGTATTGCAAAGTAGAGGTATAAATACCTCCATAAGCACAAAGTGCTTAGTGTTTCTTTTATATTGCATTTTTATTTTTCAGTCTTTAAAGTTGAGATTATTAAATTTTATTGCTTATTTATGTAGAAATAAATACTTGGTGGAAGGATATGCTGAGGTTTACCTTTCTGGTAATAGAGTCATAGACAGATGATTTGGTGATTGTGTTTTGTTATCAGCAAATGATAAGCAGTTTCGTCACCAAATGGAGGCATCAGCTATAAACTTAACATTTTTTAAAAATAGGTATCAAAGGGTTTTCTCATTTCTCTCAAAGGCATTTGCTAAAGTCATAATTTTATTGTTTATCATATGATAGGAGAATGCACATTGATCTGTTTATACAACCCAGTGGTTCTCTAAATAAAATTCCTTTAGTAGCAACTAGACCAGTATATATATGTATGTAATAGTGACCAATCTCTGAAGACTTTTTGTCTTCATAGTTCTATTTAAGAATGTGTGATATCACCTTAGAAAACCCCAGGTTATTCATATAAACCAGGGAGTATGTTATAGAAATACTCTATAGGCTGTGTGTAAAGCTGTGGTTCTTGATCAGGTAAGAGTTGGCTTTGAAAGATTTTGCAGGCTGATTTATTAGTTATCTCTTTCTGGTGTAGACAAATCATTTGACTTTGCAGACTCCATGATTTAGAGCAGACTGTATTCCTGATGGCCCTGTAAAATGAATAGCCCCAGACTGTATTTCCAGATAATCGAGTGGGGAACAGTGTAAAGTAACCCTCTGATGAGAGGCTTCAGAAGGCACAATTTTGATTTGGGGAGCAGGGAGTTCAGTACTTGTTTCTTGGTTGGGCATCTTCAATTATTAGATTGAGATAAAATCTGCCTTCTTATAATTTTTACTTTTAATTTCTTCAACTTATAAATTCACATGGCACTTTTGGGGTCTCTTCTCTGGCAGGTGATCATTTCTGCCTTATGTATTATCTGTACTTGTATCATGACTAAAGAGTGGCTCATCTCGGGGTACCTGGGTGCTGTAGTTGGTTAAGCGTCTGACTCTTGGTTTTGGCTCAGGTCTTGATCCCAGGGTAGTGAGATCGAGCCCCTCATCAGGTTCCCTGCTCAGTGTGGAGTCTGCTTGAGATTCCCTCTCCCTTGCCCTGCCCCTCCCGTTTGTGTGCTCTTTCTCTCTCTCATAAATAAATAAATTTAAAAAAAAAATAAGAAGAAAAAGAATGGCTCATCTCTCTTTGGGAAGGTTGCCTATGAGCCTGCAGCTTTGGTGAAGAACATGAGGCAGCCACATCAGCTGATACAGCTCAGTCAGGCAGGGAGTTGCAGGATCAGCGGGGTGAGAGTTGCATCATTCACTCATTCGAGACAAGAATTTACGGAGTGCCCATTCTATACCATGCACTGTTACAGATGCTAGATGGCAAGCATACTCTAACGCGATGCCTTAATTTCCTTTCTAGACTGTATACTCTATGAGAACAGGATTTTTGTCTGATTGCCTTTGTATATTCCGGCTCATCTAGCACAGCATGTTACATGGAGAATGTGTTCAAGTTTTATTTTTTAAATGAGTAAAACACTATTTTGGAAAGCACCATAGAGTAGAACTAATCCCTTTATGACAGCCATTAAATAAATTAGTCACATTTGCCTTATGTGCAGACTAAGTGACCTTAGTTCTTCAACAGTTGTTTTTTTCCTGGTGGTTTGATTGCCTGCCTTTGGTTCTTTTCTAGTAGAGTATTGCGCCTTTCGTGTGTCGGGACCAGGAGTGAGTACATTATTCCAGATGGGTTCTGAGTAGATAAAGTGGGGAGGAGAGTGCTGTACTTTCTGAGATTCATGAATTCCCCGTAAGGCATTTTATTAACCACCACCCTCTCCTTTTTTCTTCCAAGGCAGTCTTTTCTCTCTTTCACCAAGTCAATGTACTAATTAATAGGATGCTGTATGTCTGTGTAAGAGCCAAGTATGTATACTCTGGAGCTATTTTCCTGATAATTTTCATTCATGAAAAGACCTTTTATTTCCAGTAGGAGGTACTTATTGTATATATTACAGAGTGCTTTTCAAAAAGTCATATACAACTATCATTTTGGGGATACACAAATACAGTAAGTGTGTGTGTGTGTGTGTGTGTGTGTGTGTGTGTAATCGAGAGAGAGGGAGAAAGGGGGGGGGAGAAAAAATGAGAACAAAGTGATGAATCTCCAGGGCTCCACGTTCTCGCCTCCTTTATTCTGACATACTTGTTTATACTGATAATATCTATGTGATCTCTGTAGAATATTATTCTGTTTTGTTTGACCTCCCTATTTCCTGTGCATGAAATAAAACTAACTGGTTTGGTAACTCTTAGTGTTTTTCTTGTCTCACATTTTTAAGTTCTAGAAAAAAGAATTAAAATATTCTTGTTGACATCTTTGTTATGGTTAAGACATGTTGCTGTTTCTAGGAGCTAATGACAAATCCCCTCGATTTTACGATTGCACAAACCTTCTACCAAATCCATGGGTCAAACGGCCCTATCCAGGTGACTTACTGTGCTTGATTTGATCCATGATTTCATCTTTAGACACTTCCATCTTTGTCACGGCCATACTGATCTCCCCACAAGGGATGTGTGGCAGAATTTCTCATGTGTCAAATGTACTACGTGCATTAAAAAAAGAAAAAAAGAACATCATTTGAGTGAACCATAATAAAATTCCAAAGCTTCAATTTGGAATTGTAAGTTTGTATTTTAGAGTTTGCTTTTCTGAGTTTTTTTGTTTGTTTGTTGTTGTTGTTATTGTTTTACTTTGGCGTTTGCTTTCCTTCTACATTCCAGTCTCCTTCATTCTTTAATTTAGCAAATATTTTTAAAATGCTCACTATGTGCAAAGAACTGTATTCAACACCTTGACAATTAAAAAGGTAAATGAAAACTCCGTTCCTTGGGTTTTGAGCAACGCAAAAAAGCAGTCCCTCTTAAACCCTTCATCGGAATAGAATGCTCTGGTTTGTTGTTGTTGTTAGTGTTCACAAAAGATTTTATACAGTTTAAGTTTCCTTCATTGGTCCATAGGTGTGTTTTACAAAGCCTGTATCCCTTAGTTGATCAGAATGTTTATTTCAGGTCCAGTAATGTGTTTAACAGTATACTGGATTAAAATGCGTTTCTGTAATTGTACTCTTAAACTTTCATTGACCGTTTTTAATAAGGCTCTATTTTCTCCAGATTCAGAATAACATTTTAAAAAGGGTGAACTTTATGATATGGAAATATATTTTAGTAAAATTTTTATATGTGTGTGTATGTAAATGTATATATATGTATGTATATATGTGTGCGTGGGCGCATATATACATATATTTTTTTTCTTATCTAAATAATGTTGCCGTGTGTTACAAATACAAAATTTTCTTCGGTTAGATTTAATCTCATGTATAACAAATTTGCAGCGCCTTTTTGCAGCACCATAGATGGAGTGCTTTATTCCATAAACTAATTCCAGTTCTAAAACAGGGAAATCTTAGTTAACTAATTGAAACATTCATTTAGATAAGAACTTCAGCAGGTTCAGTAATTCTCAATTTCCCACTTTGCTTGCAAAACACAATGTAAGTACAGAATTACGCTCTTCACAGCTTATTACACTGTGTGTTCACTCAAAGGGAAATAATTTAATGCAATTTACTCCCAACTGTTTCCCTCATGCTGACCCCTTTATTAAAGTAACTGATTTCTCAAGGTTATGTTTATTTTGAAACTATTTAATTTTTTTTGGAGGTCATAAATTTAATCACACACCTGGTGTCCTTCTCCTTTTGTTTTTTTTCCCCTTTTAAATTTCCACTTTGTGTCACCACACCAGCTCTTGATGGCTCCTACCCTCTTTCTTCCTGCCTGGTTGATCTCCGTTACTTCTTTCAGGTGTTTTATTTTTGTATTTCTCTTGTTATTCTTTCTTTGTTCAACTGATCTCAGCACTTCTCTTTAGTTCAGGCTCATCACAAACTAATCAGTTAGGCCCTTGCCTTGGAGTGTTTTTTGTCAACATTCCCAAAGTTGGAAAAGCAGGACATATTTTCAACCTGTTATTCCATAAGTCTGATGCTTCTCTTCCATAAATTGTTCATTTCGAGAGAAATCAACACAAATGCACCATTTCAAAAATCTGAGGAAATTTTATTTTCAGAATTTTACAAAGACTTATTTTTTTTTTTACCTTTTGCCACCTTTGTTCCCAATTCATTCCTTTTCTTACCTTCTCTCAAAACATTTTTTATTAATAATGTTGTCTTTAATTACACCTTCTCATAAGGGATGGTGATCAGTTATCCCTGTGTCCACGCTCTGAGGGCTCTGAGATGTGTTCTCACTGGGGATCTCCACCCCAGAGCCACTCAGAGCAGAACCTTGCACCTGATGTGTTAGGAGCCCCTGTTGAAGCCGCTGTCGCGTATCCAAGGGCTGGCCCTGGGGAGTTTAGTTTTGTTTTAGCTTTGCTTGAATCCCATCTTCTCCCCATGGAATGGTAGAGACATTATAGGAACTGTTGTGCTTTATAATTGGTTGACATTGCCAGTCATTATTTGGGGGTAGGTCTTTTTTTTCTCCTAGATTTTATATTTTCTCAGTGCGCAACATTCGGTAGAATGTTGGAGCTAAAAGATGACTCAGAAATGGCCAGAGGTGATAATATATGCAGGACAGCATTAGTTCGCTCATTTGCATGTGATCTAAGTATGGAAGAAAATAGAAATGAAAGTTTAGAATAGTTAACAGATCACAGTATCTCATTGTTAAGTAGTGGGTGTTTTGTTTTTTTAAAAAAAAAGTGGTGAAAGTCCTTCGTGGTTTTTATTGATTTTATTTAATGAATTTATCTCTTCCTCCTAAGAAACCACCTTTACTCCTCAACAATCCCTGTGAATTAGAGGCTAAAAATCTTTGTTTTACATCTGGGGAACGAGGGGATGTTCCTGCTTCCTTCTCAGACAAGAGGGTGATTGATAGCTTTGATATCAGAGTCTTAACTGAAGTAAATTTTGTCTCAATGTGAGAAAAAACAGTGATAACACGGGTCGTCCTGCCAGGCGACTCAGGCTTATGGGACTTTTTTCTTTTTTCTTTCTTTTTGGTCTTCCTCCATTTACTTGTACTCTAGACTGAAAATCTCACATTTTCTCCAGAAGTTGATTTAACAACATGGCAAACGTTTAAAAATATCTGAAATAAACACTATGGCACATTCTACTGAACTAGGAGTCTAGTAGTTTATGTATGCTGGGTCTAATGCATTCCTCACCTTACATAAATCTCCAGAAAAGCCATAGGAAGGAAACACATTCCCCTGACACGACAGGATGTAAAATGGATATAAACCAATTACTTTTTGCAGTTCTTAGAGCAGTCTCAGGAATACTGACCCCTCTGACTTCATTTTCAGGCAAGAACCCTCCACCCCCACCTTGCAAGGAAAAATAATTGAGCAGAATTCCGAGCAAGAAGCAGATCAAGGTTTTCAAAGAATAATTTTGCTGGGACCTATGAAGCAAATCACCTTTCAAACATGCCAAAAGTAGTTGTTTAAATACATTTAAGACTCTAATCACAGAGGTCTTTGATGAACTTTTCCCACTTTAAATACATCAAAGTAAGTAAAGGGAGTAGAGAAGGCCATTAGAAAATCATTATAATAAACACCAACATTGATCTACTTCTCTCTCCTTTGGAACCCGCCCCCCTCTTGTTTTAAGCTATTCAGGTGGGCTTTATATAGCGAAGTAATCAAATTCTCCAGGCCATCAAAAAAGAAATTTAAGTGATTGGGGGGAAAGAAACTTCCTTAAGATTTCAAGGGAACTGATGTGTGCTGTGAGCACCCAGTTTTTGGCTGTGACTTTCAAGTTGAACCTTTTCAATGGTAAATAGCCTCCTGCTTATGCCTGTGTGTTTTGGCTTAAAAAAAAATCAATCTCTGAGAAAATGGGCTTCCATCTTCCTTTCAGCCCCATCTCCTTTGATGATTGATGTTAATTCAGTAAGCTGCTGACCCAAGAAAAAAGAATTGTTTGTGCTGTTGTTTTGAATAAATAAACTTACAAAGAATCAATGGCCATAGCTTAGAGAAATTAGATGGTAGAGAGCATAAAGGCTCTTTCTGTCGTGTTTCTCATGTAAATAAAGCAGGTAAAGGGCATTCTGGCGCCTGATATCATTTTGAATGATGGAGGCTTGCTTCAAAGGGGAATTGTTTTTTAAGTTAAAAAAGAAGTGTTCTCTCTGTATCTGTAGTGAGAAAAGTCCCTATTTATAACAAAACAGGACACCTACTTATTCCTACAAACAATTCCAAACTGTCAGTAGGGAAGCCAGTTTCCCCAGTCCCTGGGCCTCAGCTCCCTTTCAGTTTTGTTCGTTTTTTGGACCTCAGTCTTCCCACTGCAGCATAGAGAAACATTTCAGAAGGACTTCTGGAGTGTTCTTATTTGGTTTTAAAACTGAAAGGCAGGGGCACCTGGGTGGCTCAGTCGTTAAGCCTCTGCCTTCGGCCCAGCGCGTGATCCCAGAGTCCTGGGATCAAGCCCCACATCGGGCTTCTCTGCTGGGAGCCTGCTTCTTCCTCTCCCACTGCCCTTGCTTGTGTTCCCTCTCTTGCTGGCTGTCTCTCTCTCTGTCAAATAAATAAATAAAATCTTTTTTAAAAAAAATAAGTGAATAAATAAATAAATAAAACTGAAAGGCAATGTGGTCTGCCAGACCAAAATGGTTAACCCAGGCGATTTTTCTGATCCAGCTGACTGTGTATTGACTGACCTTACTGAGTGCTTTTGCTTTGCCTGCCCCGTCACCATTTCCTTGACCTAAGCCATACCACCAAGTGTAATGGTCATGGAGGGAAGGTGACATCACCTATAATGACTATTCTTCAGGCAGAAATGTGATTCACTGGGTTCCTGGCCGTGAGACTTAACAGTCCTTGTTATAGGCCATTCAAGACATTTGAAAATAGCCTTGCTTTCTATTACCCTTTGGTACCATTTCACTCCAGCAATGGCTAATAAAGATGGTGGTGGTTTACTTCTTACATTACGTAATTCACAGTTTCAGCCAAATGAGCACACATTTATGTTAAAAACACATGCAGAGTTAGAACTGAACATTACCTATGCCAGTTACAGCTTTATACATTGTAAACAACCTCAAAAATCAAGATATAGTGGGAAGGCTAAGTAAGTTATGGTATTTTCAGATGGTGTACCATAATATGGCCATGAAGTCAGTTTCTTACTCTGTAAATGGAGATAATAATACCCACCCCATAGGCCTGAGATGAAGACTAAATGAAATCATATGTGTGAAATACTTAGAACAGTGACTGGCATTAAACATCCTAGAGCTGTTTGCTATTTTTATTAGCGGTATGTTAAAATTTTGTGCATGGAAAGCTTTTGCTAGTAAAGAGAAGTATGTATGTTTCAAGTGGATATGAAATTATAGACACACCGTGATCTTAACTATGTCAAATACTACTAGGAGGTAATATAACAAATAATAAACAGAGTTATCCCTGGGTATTTTTTCCTCTCCAGTTTTTAATTTTCTCTGTATTTCTAATGTTTTCATCAGATAAGCATATGTTCTATGCTGTGAAAAAAAAATGTGATTTGAAAAAGTGTCAATAGTTCCAGTGTAGTATCCAAGAATGCATTTTGTTGAAAAGAAATGACCTGATACATCCGAGTATGCTCAGGCAAATTCAGATACAAATAAAAAGAGTAAATATCCACCAGCTTAGTCCAAATGTAGGTATATAGTATAATGTATTTCTATCTAGTTCTAAGTCCTGACCCTAACAGTTATTAGATAGTTGGTCATAGTGATGAGGTTGCGGGCTATAGGTGAGGTTCAGTGCGGTGGAGTCCAGAGCTGATGACCAAGAAAGAATTCTTGAGATGCCTTTGGTGCAAAAGTGGTGGTTTATTAAAGCACAGGGACAGGACCCATGGGGAGAAGGAGCTGCTGCCCCGGGTTGTGAGGGGTGCCTGATTATATGCTATGGGGTTCCGGGAGGTAAGGAAAAAGGGAGGTTGAGAAAATACTTTCATATGTTAAAGACGACTCACAGGATACCAGAGGCCTTGCCATTGTCAAGTGAAGGTTGTTTTTCCCTCTAGGAAGGCATTAACATTAAGATAGTTGGGAACTTCCTGGAGGCTGCAGATTATAAGGACATTTAATTGTATCTACATTTCCTACTAGAAGCTAGGTTATTGATAACCTGTTCTTGTAGACTGCTAAGACATTTGTAAACTGAGGGAGACTCAAGTCTTGCAGGATTGTGGTCTCTATAGGTTAACTATTTCTTTTTCTTTCCTTAGCTTTAGGGCAGCCAGCAGTGCCTGAGGATTGTCACCTACATCCCATGGGGTGGGGGTGGGGGGTGTCTGCTTTGTTTCTGCTTTGTCCTCAGCTTCCCTTCTGTACCCTCATCAATAGGTAAACTACTTAAAACCCTAGAAGTCTCATCTGTAAAAGAGAAACAGCTCATTTTTTCCTGCTTATCTGATAATGTGCTTGAAAGGATTGCAGGAAGAAATATATATGGAAATGCTTTATAAGCATTTTCTGAAAGTGTACAAAATATTCCATTTAGGCTTTCTTTTTTAGAATTTAAATGTTACGGAGTTTCAGGTATAAATGGTATTAACTAAAGATAACTACTGAAATTTTTAACAAAGAATGAAGTATGATTCAACAGTTAGAAAATAGATTTATCTCAAACTGTATTTTAGACTTGAACCTAAACTGTAGTCCCCATTGGGATTCAGACATCAGTGAAGAACTGATTAGGTAGTCCAGAGTCGATTTATTTTATGGGAAAAGAGCCAAATAGACATTCTGAGGTCATTAAACTATACTCTAGATTTAGAAGGGGTTGGCAATGATGTGCATACACAGCTCAAGCATCAAACACTTGATTGTCTCCTCGCCCACCCCCCTTCCTTATTTTCTATTATTCAGATTTTGTCTTCAGTAGGGTGAGTTGATCCCAATGAGTGTGCATGCCTATTTATGCCCCCGTTGCTGTTTGGACACTGCAATCTTCCAGTAGCTGGTGTTGAGCAACAAAATTAGCAATGCCACATGGGTTTACGATTATAGCATGAACTTGGGAATCTGCTTTAGGCTTTAATGATAGTGAGCCGTGTCCATCATTTTCAGTTTATTCATTAAGTAAAGGATTCTTAGGATGGTCAAAGGAAATGGTATATGTAAAAATGGCTTTGGAAAACATCCAAATTACAGAACCGGGATGTTTGTATAGCCTCAAAATATCTCTCCCAAAATATTTATTAATTACTATGGAGGTTTTAGCATCAGTCCACAGATGCGTGGTGCTCCTCCTCCCAGGAGGCAGAACCTAATTCCCTGGCCTTAGAGTGTGGGCTGGACATTGTGACAAAAGCTCTGGAAAGGGAAAAAGGATAACTTTACAGTGGAGAAACCTGATAGACACCACCTTGCCTGTGATCAAAGTTTACATCACCAGTAATAAGACCTCTTGATATCATGTATCCCCTGATGTGATAAGATGAGAAAGGCACGTCACCTCTGTGGTATTCTTCACAAAAATCCATAACCACAGTCTAAATCCTGAGAAAACATCAAAGGAACAAAATAACTGGTGAGTCCTCTTCAGAAGTTTTGAAATGATGAAAGACAAAGACTGAGGAATTGTCATAGACTGGAGGAGATGAAGACATGACATCTAAATTCAAGGTGGCATCAAGGATTAGACCCTGAAACAGAAAAACGACATTAGTGGGAAAGCTGGGGAAATCAGAATAGAGTGTGTAGTAGAGTTAACAGTATTGTACCAGTGGTAACTTAGTTTTATTAATGACCCCATGTAAGTAAGGGGAAGTGGGTGAAGGGTATACAGAACTCCATACAGTCCTTGCAACTCTGGTTTAAGTGTACAATTTTTTCAAGATAAAACATTAAAAAAAAAAAAGGAATTTAGTACTTGGGAAGAATCATACAGGTGTATAACTTTATTCAAAAGCAGTGGTATGCTGTGTACGATATTCAATTATGTTTAATGGAGAGAATCTATATAATCTGTGTAAATAAAAATTTGATTAATATCTAATGAAATTTTGCTACCATGTGAAATTTTGACTTAATACCTCTTGTTACCATTTTAGAGGTATTCTATTAGACATTTTCATTGGGCTGGGTTTTTTTCTGTCAGATCAGCTCTTAACACTTGCCCTTTCTTTGGTGTTCATTTGAAAATATGCTCATGTAGGGGCGCCTGGGTGGTGTAGTGAGTTCAGCATCCAACTCTTGGTTTTGGCCCAGGTCTTGATCTCAGGGTCCTGAGATCGAGCGCCATGTCAGGCTCCACGCTCAGCACAGAGTCTGCTTATGATTTTCTCTCTCTTCCCCTCCTCCCCGTTCTCTCTCTCTCTCTCTCTCTCTCAAACAAGTAAATAAATAAATCTTAAGAAAATAAAAATTAAAGAAATATATGCACATGTAACAAATACCTTTTCACTTACTGTAGAGGAAGAATGTTATATCAAAATGGCTGAAATGGAAGGTCAGAAGAAATTTAAAAATTTACAAGTTGGATAAATGATACAGAAGTCAGGAAAACAAGTAGGTCTGTTAAGCATGATAACAGCCATGCTATTAGAATAGTTAAATATGGAACGTTACAAATCTAGCACAGTTTTCAACACTTGACATATATTAATTGATTTAATCCTTATAATTAAAACTTATAACCTATGAGATAGTTGTGGTTATTATTCTTGTTTTAAGATGAGGAACTTGAGACATAAAGAGGTAGAGCCCACATTTTAACAAACCACAAACCAACCATTTTGCCCCATTTCTGAGAATTCGCATACCAGGTTCATATTGTAACATTTACTAAAGAAACACACAGGTAGCCACACGTGGCTTTATGGAAGAGGAGCAGAGCCTGGGCAATTTCAAAGGCCACCTTTCTCATGCACACATT
This sequence comes from Ursus americanus, assembly GCF_024610735.1. Taxonomy (NCBI): domain Eukaryota; kingdom Metazoa; phylum Chordata; class Mammalia; order Carnivora; family Ursidae; genus Ursus; species Ursus americanus. The sequence continues at coordinate 19,062,727 of NC_142129.1, read as the reverse complement.
ATAATTTCATTACCTGCTAGTTCCGTACCAGATGTTAAGTAGTGTTTACCATCAGACCCTTTTACCACCTCATAGGGGCTGAGGCTGTTGGTCAGATGGACTCAAAAGCTATGCCTGCTGGGTCCCAGAGCACATTATATTCTCAAGCACCAATGCGTGCTTTTGAAGGAAAGGAGCTGGTCCACACATGGCAAAGAGATGTATGGGTTTCCCTTCTGTGCCAAACACCATGCAGTGCTTTTCTTTAAACAAGTTGGTGTCCTGATCTTTCAAAGACTTTGCCATTCTGTGAAAGGGGGGACTAGGGTGAGGACCTGATTGAAAGACTGCCCTTCCCACCTTGATTTTGTGAGCACCGTGACTCTCGAATGTCATCTCTCCTCTCCTTTTACTCCTGTCTTTCTTTGTGGGGCCTCACTTCTCCTTCCCTGTTTGTTGATATTACATGGCTCATTCCAGCTGACACATTTTGTTAGTGTTATCAGACACATTAGAAGGAGTAAAATCACTGTGAGTGTTGTTTCTCATTCTTTCCGGTCAACAGGCATACTTTCAAAGATAGGGCTCCTTGATTGCTCTGCTTGGGGCATAATTGATCAGTATCCAGTTTGCAGTTTATTCTACTTCTGACTTGTTAATTTAACTCACAGTGTGCCGATTTCATATGCAGTATTGGCTCATCTCTTAGGGCTCAGGCTCTAACATATATATTAAACTGTCAAAAGGCCGGCAATACAAGAATGAGCGGTTTATAATTTGCTCATCTGAGCCATTATATCTAATATCTTTAGCTTTTGAATCAAGCAGAAACACATGGTGATAATTATTCTTTCACTGATGATTAAATATTGTTTAAGGTTAGAATAATTTTCAGTAGAATCCTCATTTGTAAGCCCTGCCTCTAATACAGCTTTATTGTCTCTGCACAGCACACTGTCTCTCTTACCAAGTTTTGGGGGCACTCATGAAAGGTTAGGCATTCTTGAATCAAGAAAAGCAATTTTGCCAATTTTGTTAAAAGAGCTGTCACTCTTATGATACATCAGTCATATGGGGAAAAAATCAGGTAGTATATATTAACACCAAAGTATGAAAAGCTGGTGAATATTTACCTATACATCTACACATCCAGAATATAAGGATATAAAATAAAATATCTAGAAAATAGAAATTGGCCCACCTTTTTAAATAATTATTATTAAAACAGCATATTAAGCAAATGGTCACAATGTGCTCCCAGGTTTCTTTATATGTGTTTAGCAAGCTGTCCTGGATCATTTTAGAAAGTCACGAAATCAAGATTTGCTATTTTAAAGACGTATTATTCTGCCAATATAACACGTGCGGTTTATCTAATTAGCCGAGACACCTCCGTTCTAACAAACTTGAACTAACAGATGCTACTTAGCACACAGAGGACGACCCTGGATGAGACTGCTCCTAGCTCAGAAAAGATGCATCTAGATGTCATATCATTCTTCTGCCTTTGGCAGGACTGCATGTAAACTCTGATACAGTGTTTTACAAGTGAAAGATAAAGCATTAATCTGTCATAATTTACTGAATTAAAATTAATTCATTTAAAATATACTTAAAATGCTAGAAAACTTTATTCTTTGGGCTTTAATGCACTCTCATAACTTTGCAAAAGATGAAAAAGTAATGGTTTACCTATACTATTACGAACTTGATATACTTAAAAAAACAAAGAATGTTAGTACAAAATTACCATATTAATATTTGATTTTCAACTTTAAGAATTGGTAATTTGAAAAATACCAAATTGCCTCAACTTCTTAATGATTGGCTATGATGAAGTAGAGTGATTGTGCATGATATGAGACATGTGTGGGTCCTAGGTTAAAGGAAATGGGGAAGAAAAAATATTAGAAATGACCACATAAAAATAAAAGGAAGGGATGTTGATTTCTGGCAAAGTTGAGAGCTAAAAAGTCTGGAAAATTTCCCAGTACAAAGCGGTTAGAAATACTGGATGTAATGTAATAAACTTCTTTTAAATGTATTGCTGACCTTGTTAGTAAGAGGTCTCCTGGGGATGAAAATAAAGAAAAAACTAAAAACCAGAGCAGTAAGCTGATACTGATACCACAGCTGCTTGGGGGCATTTGTCAGTCTCAGTAACTCAGAGGTTTGAGTTTTAACAGCTGCATCACTACTGGAGGCAGGACCTTGGGCCTGTACAAGAGGGGATTTTAGAATTAAAACCACCTTATGAAGCATAGACTTTTTGAAGGGTTGTAACTTCAGTAAAAAAGTAGAATAGAAAAAAAATCCACTTATCAGCAAAGAGAGATGACAAGGAAATTTGTCCTGGCAAAGCCAACAATTCTTTTCCAGAAGAATATGCCATAAATTTAGGCCTTGATTCTTCCCATGGATAAGATTGCCTAAAACATGAGTTCACAACCTGAAATTATAGAAATACAGAGGGGATATGTAACCATGGGCTGGAGCCAAGCAGAAACAAAACACAGTTGAATTAGTTCCCAGTAATTTTAGAAATGGTATTACTAGTTACAGAATATAAAAATGGGTATGTTTGAAACATTTAAAAAATAAAATTTGCATCAAAAACATCAAAGAATAAGATGCTGTCAAAAATAAAAAGTCTAGGTGGTCTTGACAGAGAATCAAGATTTCTACTAGTGAAAATTTTAAGAATTTAGTTCATGGCTTAGATGTCAGATTAGACACACAAGAGAAGTAACAAGCTACTAAACAAATCTGAAGAAATAATTAAAAGACAATGCATAAAGGCAAAATATTTAAGAAGTGTGGAAGAGGAGTTAAAATATGTAGGCTACAGTGACACTTGTACAGAGGACCGCCAGTCCTTTGATGCTCCTCCTGTCTTGAGATGGAGTCCATGCCCTTGAAACTGGGTGGATTTGTGACTGAACCAAGAGTATGGTGTAGATAATATTATGTAATTTTTGACGCTAAGTCATACAAGGCTATACAGTTTCTGTCTTTTTTGCTGGAATGATTTTCTTGAAACGCTGTGCTGACATTAAGGGAATCCAGTTACCTGAGGCTACAGTGTTTTGAGGAATACCGAACAAGACAGAGAGTCCAGTCCCAGCTCTTCAGATCACTCCTAGTCACTTTGATTGTTCCCTTTTGAGGTCTCAGACATCATGGAACAAACAGTCCATCCGTGCTCTGCCCTATTAGAATTGTTGACCCACAGGGACGCCTGGGTGGCACAGTTGGTTAAGTGTCCAACTCTTGATTTTGGCTCAGCTCATGATCCTCAGGGTCATGAGATTAAGACCCATGGCTGGCTCCATGCTTACCATGGAGTCTGCTTAAGATTCTCTCTCCCTCTCCCTCTTCCCCTGCTGCTTATTCTCTCTTTCTCTCTCTCCCTCCCTCTCTGAAATAAATAAATGAACCTTAAAAAAAAAAAAAAAAAGAATTCTTTACCCACAGAATGGCAGTTGTTACTAAGTTTTGGAATGATTTTTTTTTTTTTTTAATGCAGCAGTAGCTAAATGGAACAGGTAAGACATGAAGTTCCAGCACACATATAAACGAAGTTTCAAAAGAAGATAATAGAATGTGAAAGAGGCAATATCTGAGGATGTAGAAATTGAGAAATTTCCAGAATTGATAAATATGACATGAACCCTTGCATCTCAGAAGCATAACGAATTCCAAGCAGGAGAGATAAAAGAGACCCATACCTTAATGCAGCAAAATACAGCTATAGAACACCGGAGTCAAAGCTGATACATTAAGAGCAAACAGAGAGAAAAAAAGATAGATGACTTAGCAATGCAGTACAACCTGCATTGCTAAGTATAGTTAAAAGCTGGAAATGTTCTGTTAATCGAGAGAAGGATTGAAAAATACATTGTGATATGTTACAACAATGAAAAGCTACCCAGACTATCCAGCAGTAAAAAATAATTGAACAGGAACTGTGGACCTCAACATGAATCAATTTCATGTTTGAAGAACAATATAGTATGATGGCATTTATGTAAAGTTTAAAAATATGAGAAACTGTAATGTATCTCTGTGTATTCTTTAGTAGTCCATACATGTATAAAAGATAAAGACCCCTAGTTCAAAATGATAAACATTGAAGTCAGTATAGGGAAAAAGAATCTGACTGGAGAGGACTACACTCCAGACTTTAACTCCAATGTTTTTGTTTTCGTTTTTGTTTTTCTTAACCGGGTAGTAGCTGCATGAGTACTCATTATTCTTTGTGCTTACGTGTGTGTCTGAGTATTTTATAATCCAATTTTGAACAGAAATAGGAAGATTCAGTTAATAGGGTGAATAGGAAGCTGTATGGCTTCTCCTTGAAGTAAAGATATACGTAGTCTGAAAAGATTTGGAGGATAGAGATTAAGTGAATCCTATTTACCTCTTGGGTTGAGTGAATAGTTATACATATAGGAGAAAGATAAAAGCAGGTCTGGCATGAAATCACTTCTACCTGACTGGGAGATTATTTTGAACCTTGGCAAGGGAAGGGTTGATGAAGTGCGTGGAGAGGAGGAAGTAAAATAGGAGATATAGAACCTTATAGCTGAAGTCTAGGAATTGTTTATGAATGGAATATGTTGTTTGATAATGAACAAGGTAGAATTTGAACTTTTATATCATTAATGATACCAGTGAAAAATCTTTATATTCTTAAAATTTTTCTGCTCTTCTGACTATCTGTAATTACAAATACCGTGCCCCATTTTGATGAAGATGACTTTTTCATTTCTCAAACACCTGGCAATCACTGTGATTTGTCAACCATAAATGAAGTCCTTGAAAGGGTGTATGGGGTGGGGAGGAGAGACCAGAGAAAGACAAGTGGGTAATGAAGTAGTTTCGAATTATTAAATTGTTAAGAATGGTGGTTGTGAGGCCATTACAGCCATTTTTATTCTTCTCTCTGATGGAAGTTTGGTCAAATGGAGAAGAATGGGTTATGGAGATGACAGCTTACTTGCAGATTTAACTTGATTTTCAAATCCCTTGGCAAAACTTTTGCTCAGTCTTTTAGTTGGATCGTTTCTTTGCAAATAGAGACTCGTTCAGATTATTGGAAGTGTTATGGCGTGTATGTGATGTACTTGGGAGTTAAGAAAAATGCAAGAGAATCACAGCAATGGTAGCAGACATTACAAAGCCGAGAAGAAGAAAACAATGTGAATGATAACTGGCCCACAAATCCTCATCTTCCAGAAAATGACCCAGCTAACTTTCACGCTTTGCCCTCCTTACAGTTTTATGCTCTCACAGTTTGGGATCTTTTAAAAATTGGACTTACACACCATGATGCTTCATTTGCTTTTTTCTTTACCCCATTTTAGTTTTTAGCTTTCTAGGAGTAAGAATATGATCTTGGCTTCTAGCCAGCCTTTCACTGGCTGCCATTGGGTAAGACGCCTACCCTTGGTCCCCTCAGCTCCAGCTTGGGAGGATGCAGTCATGCTGTAAAACTAGGTCTCTGGGCTGACCCCATCAACGGAGACCATATGTGGAGTAGGTGTACTCAGTGATAGTGGCAGTTACTTGGTCTCCTCTGTACGCCCAGCTATGTACAGTCAGCAGAGTATGGTTTCCATCTAACCAGCTAGCACAAACTGACACTTGACAGGGCTACCACAGTTTTGATAAATCTGTAGGCAAACAATTGTACTAAGGTTAATATTTGGTACTAAGTTAATGGTACTAAGTTGAATGTTTGGCTTTCTGTAATATCCTTACCTGTTTCATGTATTTTAATTCTAAATTTCTGTGATGACATTTGTCCCTGTCTAGTGCCTCTTAACACCTTTGTTCCCCACACCTCATGACCTGATTGTTAATACAAGTACTAACTTTCCTCCAGGCTAGTTAAATTCTTCAGTCTGGCCTTAAATTAAGTTCAAGCAGTTGTGCGTTATTTTAGCTTGCCTGGTTATTAATCAGTTGCCAGAAAATGTGACTTAAAGAAAAAAAAAACCTATTGGATAAGGGTATTTATTTCACATAAATATTTGTATTAAATCTTATCATACTAGTGTATGAATCTAGGAACTGTGTGTATGTACAGACATATGTAAAACTTATTTTTAAAAGTAAGCTTAGAGGACATATTTGCCTTGAAGCACTCTTAACATAGTTGGTCTAGAGTAGAACTATTTAGCATCACTATACATGCCATTGAACTCAGAGTTAGAATCATGATGGAGACACCCCATAATGCAAATAGAAATGTCCTGAGGTCATCGTGTAATTTTATAGGGATCTTCACCAAAGCCAAGAAGAAGGTAGTAAATTTTATTAGCATGATTAACTCTGAAAGAGCTGGCCTTCTTGGGAAGCCAGCTGAAAATAGAATTCTGTGTGTAGGCACACAATATATAGAATAGGCATTATATGGTGTATATTTCTATATGCATTTTTCCTTTGATCAACATAACCTTTAATTAACTAAAATGAAGTCTTCCACAAGATGAAAATATGTCTTGAAAAGAGTGACAGCAATAAAACAATACCTTGCAGCTTTCTACTTGGAGTCCCAGTGGATTAGTGATTTTACTTTACATTTGAAATGAGAGTATAGTGATGATTACTGCTCCTTTGGGATGGATAAGAAAAGAAATGGTGCCCAATTTTATTAGTCATTAGTGTTCTCTGTTATAAGTGGTATGGGAAGCTCTGAAACTGGAAGAACATGGCCTCAATATATTTTTTTAAACAAGTAAATTATCGTTCAGTATTAGTAAAAATGTCATTTGTCTGCCTTAGAAAAATAAAACCTTCAAATGTAATTTAGCTTGTCTGTCATTTTAAACATTTCAGAAGACATAGCCTCCTGGTTCAGGCCCATTTTTCTTTGTCAGGAGATGGTTCATTGGTTCCTGGGTGAAAGTTTTGACATTTATATTACACTCCGAGTACTTGAGAAACTAAAGGATGCCAGTTCTTTTGGAATTAAACCATGGTATCTCCTCTACCAGGCAGACATTTGCAATATTCTGTGTACAGTCTGAAATTATTGAAATGACCTCTTTCCTTACATATTTTTGTCATAATACTCTTTATTACTGTTCTTATTATATTGCTGTTTATTACTATCCATCTTTATAGTTTCTCCCATATGCAATCTAGTCCTTCTCATCTCCACATTTATTGCTGTATAGGTCAAATAGTTAAGAAATCCAGTCATGAAACTTTGTTTTGATCTCCAAGTAAAATAGCCCACACTTCCAGCCATATCTTGGTAAATAATTCTTAGGGTGGAGTGAATGTTTGTGACCATGCTGAAAATCCTTTCCCTGACCATTTGAAGCTTCCTTCTGGAGTGTTCACCCAGCAGCTCTCCCATCTCTTAAATCTAGCCCAATAAAGTCAGGGACACTGAGCAGTCCCGTGGCCCAGTCTTCACACACCAGTCCAGTCCTGAGAGCTGTGAAGTAATAAAGACTTTTACTCCCAATTTTCTTTTTTTCTTTTTTTTAAGATTTTATTTATTTATTTGACAGAGAGAAAGAGACAGCCAGTGGGAGAGGGAACACAAGCAGGGGGAGTGGGAGAGGAAGAAGCAGGCTCCCAGTGGAGGAGCCCGATGTGGGGCTCAATGCCAGGACCCCGGGATCACACCCTGAGCCAAAGGCAGACGCTTAACCACTGAGCCACCCAGGCGCCCCACTCCCAATTTTCTTAAGAGGAAAAAAAAAAATCACTTTTTAAAATTCATCTCACAGCAGAACTTTATAAAGATCCTCTTTTTTTCTTCTTCTTACTAACACAGTATTTGTCTTCCTTCTGTCAAACCCTGAGCCAACCACTTTGCCAGGGCTGAGTAGGGAGATACACTAAAAGGAACGTACAGGGCAGATGAGACAAGGGAGGAAGACCTGTGGGAAGTGGACATGGCTCTGTCACATGGCGAAGAGGGTGAGAAAGGCCACCGTCAGGCAAAAGAGCCCCATGGCCCTTGGGAGGGCAAAGCCCAGAATGGTGTAGGAGAAAAACCATTGCTTCAGAGAGGGGTTGCTGGCATCACCAATGATGAGACTCCCAAACTCAGTCCCAATTCCAGCCCCAGAGCCAGTTGCCCCTAACCATGGCAGCCCCAGTCCCGATGAACTTGGCTGCTGTGTCGGTGTCCCTTGAAATGGCTCTGGTTTGATCTGCCAGTGTCTCTGGTGGTTTCAGCACCGCTGCCGACAGCGATGGGCTCAGCTGAGAGGTGCTCCTGACCAACAAGGGGGAGGAGATGAACTTTGCACAAGTGGACATTTTCAGGGGATGAGGGGCTATGGCGGGAGAGCTGCTCCCAGTGCTGAGAAGAGAGAGAGGAGTGTGGGAGGATGAGGGGTTGTGTGGGAAGAGCAAAAGGAAGCTCTAAAGATCCTCTTTTCTTCAAGGGTTTTCCAGCAGCAACTTATCATCCCTCTCTTCTTAGTATCAGTATTTCTTAATAATATCATCAATGAATTAATCACATTTGTTAAGCATTTGTCACGTGTCAGACGACGTGCTAACCACTTCACATGCACTATTTTTACTTTGCACAACCAACCCCGTTGAAGTCTTTGTTGTTTTGGAGGGGGAAATTGAGGTTCAGAGACTTGAAGTAACGTGGCCCTCATCACACAGGAAGTCACGGAGCCGTGATTCAAACCCAGGCAGTGTGATACTGTCTTCACAGTCACGTGCATTGAAATCGGTAAAAAATGTGTGTAATGCTGTGTCTGTAAAGAAAGTCACACTGAACTCTGTCTCAGTAACCCCTAAAAGAGAAGGGCTATAAGAAAAGTGGTTTTTTGTTTGTTTTTTGGTTTTTTTTTTTTTTTTTTTTATTAGAAGAAGGAAGAATCAGGATAGGAAAGCACAGATAGGGTTTCAGGGAAGGCTTTAGAGAAGAGATTATTGTTGAGGAAAGTTTCAGTGGGTGTGGCCAGATCATGTTGGGTTGTTCAAGGCTGAAAAGAAAAGGTAAGTGGTTCTCACAGGGTGACCGCTGCCCCAGTACCATCTCATTCCCCGGAAGTTGTTAGAAATGCAAACTCTCAGTCCCACCCAGACCTGTGACATCAGAAACACTGAAGGTCAGGCCCTCCAATTTGCATTTTTGCAAATCCTTACAGGTGATACTGATATGTGTTCAATTTTGAGGACCACTGTAAATGCTCAGAAGGTGAGAACATGGCTTACTTCAAGAATTTGAATATTAGGGGTGCCTGGGTGGCTCAGTTGAGAATCTGCTTCTCCCTCTCCCCACCCCTAGCTCATGTTCTGTCTTGGTCTCTCTCTCTCTCTCTCTCTCAAATAAATAAATAAAATCCTAAAAAAAATTTTTTTGAATATTATTTTCACTTCTCTCCTTGCAACCAGAAGGAATAGAGTTGTGTCTTCACCACACCTAGCTTGCTTGTCTCTGCTTCGATAGTATTTGGGAGAGAAGCAGTTGAAGATATATTTTCTTTTTGTTTGTTTTTAGATAAGAAAGTATAGTTTGTGGGTAGTAAGAGTCAACATTTTACTGTCAAGAGTTGAGCTTCTTTCCGATATTATTTAATGGGTGGTCAAAACCAACCTATTAACAGCTTAAGTCTTTGTTGGTAGTAGTTAAACTGATAATGACAGCAACTTTTCTAGTTATCAGTATCAATGACGTCCATTAAGTGTCTCCACATTTTACAAGTTTGACGGGCAATTCTAGAAGTATCTGAATTATGCTTATCTGAAGAGCTATGTTTGCATGCATCGAATCCTGTTAAAATAAAAGCCAAAGGACTTTTCATTTATTTCATTTATTTCATTTATTATACTGAAATGTGGCAGTAGTAAGGATTGCTTGAAATAATATTGTCTTATATGAAGATTAACCTGTAAACCTGGTTGGTGTATTCTCCACATTTCAGAGGTTATTTGAACTATTCTCGAGACATTAAAAAACAAGATGTGGTACTGATCATGGAGCATTTAAAGCATGACATTGTAAATGTAGAACAAATTGATAGTCCCCCTTAAATTTTGGTCTTTTTTTCTTCATAATCTCTTGGGTTTTTTATTGTTGTTGTAGTTGACACCGAAGTGACATAATGTACTGAGTTCTTGAAATTAACTGCTTTTGAACAGCACATTAATCCCCCCTCTCCTTTTTACTGTGTTTCTATTATATTTGTCACAATTTTATTTGTTTACATGTCAGCCTCCCTTTTTAGACCCTGAAGGCAGGAAGTCTTTTCAGTGTCCCATGCCCACCCAGAGCATTCTTACTGGATTCTTTTTTCCTTTTTAAATGATACCACAAATGGCTGTGTCAATCAGTCGCATGCAATGTATCCATTTAATAGAGATTTATTAAGCACCAACTGTGTGTGTTTACTGCTTTGGGAAATTTGTACTCAGCATTGGTCTGGATTAGTACCTAGGGAACATTAAGAACAGGCCACGTTTCTGGGCCGCATCCCTCCTCATTCTGATGCTACAGGTGAGAGCCTGGGACCTGGGAGGCTAGAATCTGAAAGCTCCCAGTGGCAGTTCTAATGTGCCCTTAGGGCTGAATGATAAAGACTTGGTCTTTACTAGACTTCTTCCTTATCTTTTGTCATTGTCTTTGCTTGTGTTTTTGTTTATCTTTGTTCTCATTCAGAGAAGCAGACTGGAAGGGACACCTGGGTGGCCCCGTCAGTTAAGAGTACCTACTCTTGGGGTGCCTGGGTGGCTTAGTCCTTAAGCATCTGCCTTTGGCTCAGGTCATAATCCCGGGGTCTTGGGATAGACCCCCTCATCAGGCTCCCTACTCAGGGGGCAGCTTGATTCTCCCTCTCCCACTCGTCCTGCTTGTGTTCCCTCTCTCACTGTGTCTATGTCTTAATAAATAAAATCTTAAAAAAAAAAGACTCCAGCTCTTGATTTCAGCCCAGGTCATGATCTCAGGGTCCTGAGATTGGGCCCCATGCCAGGCTCCATGCTCACTGGGGAGTCTCCCTGTCCCTTTCCCTCTGCTCCTCTCCCTGCTTGTGTGCACGCACATGCTCTCTCTCTCGCTCTCTCTCAAGTAAATGAATAAATAAATCTTAAAAAAAAAAGTGAACTGGAAGAAAAATGGGGAGATGATGGCTTATTTTAATGCTTAAGGAAGAGGAAGGCACTTTAACACATAATTTTATTTAACTGTTACAGTTCTTCTGTGAAGTAAATACTATTACTCTCATTGTTTTCTATAAGACATTTTAGTTCCATATGACATTTTTTCCCATACGACATTTTTTTCCCATAAAACATAAAAAATCTTACACAAGGTCACACATGTAATCAGTGCTACAGTATGGTTGAAAACTCAGAGCTGTGTAACTCAGGAGCCCACATTCTTTTCCCCTAATATACCCAGCCGTGGTGTAAAATGGAAATCAGCTGTTTTAAAAGCGTCCTGTGCTAACTGGATTTGTGTTCAGTTTTAAGATCTACAACAACAACAAAAAACACAAAAAAACCAAAAACCCACAAATAAGTTGGTGCTTCATTTAAAAAAGCTCAAATGCTCCATGAGGAAAAAAAGATTAAATGGATTTTATATTTGTGGCCTTCGATTTTATTCCCCTATCATCTCCCCCCCGCAATCGATGCCTTTCCATGAAAAAAAAAAAAGCCTTCGGCTATTTTTTTTTATTTGTTGTATATAGTTTTAAGTAGTGATTTCATTTTTGAGTTGAGACTATTAAGCTTAAAGAAGATGCATGAGGATATTGTACCACTTTATTTTTTAGCCCTGTAGATTCTATATCTCTTAAACTTATAGAAATAGCTACCAACATTTAGCGGGCATGCTAGTCCATACCAGGATCTCATGTCTGGTTTTTTATTTCTGTAAAGTACGTTGCCTATTATTTTTCACTCTCAGTGGTTTTTGAGGCCATTCATTTAGATTTTGCATAGAACTTTAAAGTTTGGAGGCTGATGGTAAATTTATATATTGTTGTCATGTGTCTGTAATATGGAAATTAAAAATAGAGTCCTTATAGGGGCACCTGGGTGACTCAGTCAGTTAAGCATCTGTCTTCGGCTCCAATCATGATCCCAGGGACCTGGGATTGAGCCCCACATTGGGCTCCCTGCTCAGTGGGGAGCCTGCTTCTCCCTCTCCCTCTGCCTGCCCTGCTTCTCCCCCTGCTTGCGTGTGCTCTCTCTCACTCTCTGTCACATAAATAAATAAAATCTTTACCAAAAAATAAATAAGTAGGGTCCTGATAATAAATTAGTCAATAAGAGTAGGCATGTGCTTTACCATTTTGATGGCATGCATATATTATTTCTTATAAAACTATGCACTGGGGCTCCTGGGTGGCTCAGTCATTAAGCGTCTGCCTTCAGCTCAGGGCGTGATCCCGGAGTTCTGGGATCAAGCCCCACATCAGGCTTCTCTGCTGGGAGCCTGCTTCTTCCTCTCCCACTCCCCCTGCTTGTGTTCCCTCTCTCGCTGGCTGTCTCTCTGTGTCAAATGAATAAATAAAATCTTTAAAAAAAAAAACTACACACTAACCTCGAGGTAGCTTTTGAAAAGTACTGTTACTATTAATTAGTATCAACATTCGCCTTTTTAGAACTGCACTGATATGATATAAATGTTTGCAAGTATGAAATTACAACACACTTTAAAGAGACTAGTGTGAACTGTATTTACAAAGGGATATGTTTACATTTACTTAGACTGTTGAAAGTTTCATATTCTTAAACTCTTCTGTGTGTTTGGGATGTCCTTCACCTTACCCCTCGAGCAAATTGATGATCACCCCTCAGTTCCACTCCTCTGTAGAGTTTGGTTAGCCAGACCCTTGTTATGCTGAATCAATGAATAGGCTGAATCATTTTCTGTAGTGATTTATCCGAGAGTGTGTCTTCTTTACTACTGTGAGCTCCTTCTCGCAAGGGCCATCTCTAGGAGCTCCAGCAGAGTCTAAAACGTTGCATATTCTCTAAATGTTTGATTTTGGCTTACTGAGTAAAGTTTATTATTTGCCGCTGCAGTGGGAAAATGTACTAGAGCAATTGATTTTGCATTATTGGTTGTGGGATCTATATTAAGACTCTTATTTTTAGGAAAACTGAGGTCCAGAATAGCTAAAAAGCTTGCTACAGTCATTCAGAAGATTCCTTAAATTTAGTCTGACACTATGTTCATTTGTCTTTCAATCCTATATACTTCTCAATAAGCCAGCATTTGCCAAACTATGTTCCATGAGACACTCATGCCCCAGGAAATGTAACTAGAGTCATGGCCAGTAAGGGAAAAGATAACATTTAGCAGGGCGGGGGCGGGGGGTGGTAAGCCCTTGGTTAAATAAAATATAATAGATTTTTTTCACTCCAGGACTTCTCTGAACTATAATGTGCTGAAGTACAGAGTGCCAGAAAGATTGATAGAGCAGGCTGTATTTTCCAAAGTTATGTGTTAACCCCCTCTTTAAATTTACTCTTGTCTGGAGAGACAATTTTTTTTTCTTCAAAAGATACAATTTAGAGAAGCTGTACTAAATGAATTCTGTATGATGTTGATTCAAGTTCTTTATATCGAAGTCATCTTGACTTTGTGTGTGAACAAAAGAAATTGAAAGATACTGGTTGTGGACTCTTTTCCTGGATTTGTCTCTGATGTACTCTGTGAGTTTTGACAAATTCCAAAAGTGCAGGAAATTGTTTCCATTTATTCATTAATAAAGGGGTCATCTGGGGAGACGCATGGTCAAATACTCAACCTTGGAATTTGTGATTTTGAGCCTGTAGTCTGTTGGTTTGCTAATAGGTCGTAGTCAAAGGGTGTATGTCAGATAGTATTATAACAAGTAACAATGGACAATCCACAGTCATTTATTTTACTCAGTGTACATTTTGTTGCCCGAAGTAGGTTGGCTTGGTAATTGTTTTTTATACGGAGGCTTAGTTATCTAATGTGGTCCAAGGAACATTGCAGGGACCACTCTCTGTTATAGTTTGTTAGTTAATAAAGGGAAAAAAAACAGAGCCCTTCTCTGCTATTAAATACTACCTTAATAGTATCTGTTTTCAGAAAATTTAACTTGATCAAATTCAAATCCTAGGCTTAATATGAATTTAAGTTTAATTATAAGAGGGCAGTTAGAGGTAGTTGTAATTTCAGAAGGAAACCTCTGCAAGCTAATAGAGATTGTGGATTTGGGGAGAGAAGCCACAGCGCTGGTCGTAAAAAGAAAGAACCCATTAGTGTCCAGGATACTCAGTATAAGGGAATATTACTGCCATCACTATGTGGAATTCATGATGGTAGAGGGACAATTGAGTTCTTATAGTTTCCTCAAGGGACTAAGTAACTTAATTTGGTTAAATGTAGTCTGGAGAAAAAATCCACACAAAATAAACATTGTGAATTTGAGAATGAGAATACCAGGCCTATTTGAATTTAAAAAGAAGGGGGAGCTCCAGCTGTGGATTAGTGTGGAAGAGGCATAACCACCTGACAGGAGACTCCATTTTCTACCTTGATGACTTTGGACAGCTTTCTCTCTACATTTACATAAAAGGAAGTGGACTATAATTCTAGGATTCTAAGCTAGGAATGTAGAAGAAAGTAGAGTAAACATGTCTCTGCAACTGATTTTTTAGTTGACATGTTGGAAATATAGAAGGACTGATTTTTTAAATTTTTTTTACTGAATATTACAGATTTGATCATCTAATTGAATTTTATCCGTAAAAATATGTATTTATTTATTTTTAAAGATATTATTTATTTAGAGAGTGAGCAAGAAAGAGAGCACAAGAAGGGGCTGAGGGAGAAGGAAGCAGAGTCCCTGCTGATCAGGGAATCCTGAGGTAGGGCTGGATCCCAGGACCCCGATATCATGACCTTAGCCAAAGGCAGATGCTTAACTGACTGAGCTACCCAGGCTCACCATTAAATATTTTTTTGATATAAAAAATTCCACCAATGCTCCAGTTTTTTCCTCTGCCTCTTTTTTATTTTATTTTTAATTTTTTTATTTAAATTCAGTATAATTAACATATAGTATATTATTAGTTTCAGGGGTAGAATTCAGTGATTCATCAGTTGCATATGATACCCAGTGCTCATTATATCAAGTGCCCTCCTTAATGCCCATCACCCCATTACCCCATCCCCTCCTACCTCCCCTCCAACAACCCTCAGTTTGTTTCCTATAGTTACGAGTCTTATGGTTTGCCTCCCTGTTTTTATCTTACTTTATTTTTCCTTCCCTTCCAAACATTTTTTTTTTAATCTTCCTTTGGAATTACCTTAGAGCAAATTTAAGGACCCAAGAATTAAGTACAATTACTTTATATATTACTATATATTTTTATATATACTTACATGTATTTTTTGTGAATGTATGTACACATATTTTTGTAACATGAGATGAAAGTACCCAATTTGTTTACTTCTTCATGCATTAGACTGAGGTTTAAATGATTTATGGTCCAAAAAATCTTTACTAGACAAAGATATGTCATCATTTAATTTTTTTTAAGGCATTTCCTGAAGTAGAATATTTTTAACAGTGGCAGCAGCTCTGAGGCAAATGTCTTACATCCATAGGCAAGTATTTTGGAAAGACTGCTACTGGGATGTTTACATTATATATGTTTATTAAAAATAGCAGTTATCTTATAGCATATTCTTACCTGGTGAACAAAACAGAAAGGACCAGATAAGCAGGAGATTTGAGAATACAAATGTGGAGATGTATATCAGTGAAAATAACCAGTATCTAAAACTTGCAAGTGGTATTCCACCAAAGGTTAAAAAACACCTAGAAGGTGGTAATTTTCCAAGTTGAATTTTTCTGAGTAATTAAAATTAAAATGTAGTCCTAGACTTCAGAAATTTTCCATTATTCAGATAGCTCTTACACACCTTCAAAAAGATCTGTGCAGAATATAATAGGATTGCATAATTTGTGGTCTGTAATGGGATAATCTGATTTGGAGTTGAGTTGAAGCATATTACCTTAAAGATTTTAATGAAATTGAATATTAACACAATTAAACAAGATCAACCAGATCAAAAGCTAACAAATTGTTTTAGGTACTCTTAAAGAGCTTGCTTCCACTGGGGCTTTGCTCTGCCAATTACACATGTGATTTGTGTATTATATTTTCTATGAGACAGCATTTAGCCAGAAGTTCCGCTGCATTTATAGTTTTAGAAATGATGAAAGCTTTTTTTAAGATAAAAGTGTAGTATTCACTTGGCCTTTCCGCTAATTTCCCTCCCAACTAGTTTAAAGTGTCACTTGTCTGATCACCATGTGTATGTAAGCATGCAGGTTCGTGTGTGTGAAAAATTACACGTGTATACCTTTTTATTTTCTTAGTTCCATTTGCCTCAATATTATTAAATTATTATGATGAACACATCTAGTTAAATTGTTTCCAGCATGGTACCTTCCTTCTCCTTTGCAAGAATTTACAAATTTGGTTTATCAGTTTACAAATGCCTACTGCAGTGGTGACAGACAGACATATGTGTATTTGTATTTATATTTATACACATGTACAAACTCCTAAGTCAACACTGGACATAACTTTTGATTGACTAATAAATGTATAGATCAGCACTCTCCCAAAGACATTTATGAGTCACATTTAAAAAAAAATAAAGAAAAGGGGCTCCTGGGTGGCTCAGTCGTTAAGCATCTGCCTTCGGCTCAGGGCCTTCGAGCCCCTCATCGGGCTCCCTGCTTTGCTGGGAGCCTGCTCCTTCCTCTCCCACTCCCCCTGCCTGTGTTCCCTCTCTCGCTAGCTGTCTGTCTCTCTGTCAAATAAATAAATAAAATCTTTAAAAAATAAAGAAGTATTTATTGGAGTAAACTGGGAGTTCCAAGTACAGTTGTTTTTTCCTCGGAGTTGTGCCTATCTCTCATTGGCTAAGCTGTTGCTAGGGCAAAGGAAAGCCCTTCTTCTTCCTGCTGAGATAGTAAAGAAGTGTCTTTGCCTAAGGCGCTTCTCTTCCTGTTGGGTCTGCAATTGATGAATGGTAGGGCGTGAGTGCATCCCCTGCCGGCCTCCTTTCTAAATGAGATTTCATGGTATTAATTTTCCACAATTTCAGCTTGTAAATAATACAGAAATGATAAGATAGTTTACATTCTGATTTTCATATTAAATCTTAGAAACCCAATATGTATTTTATACTTGGAGCACATCTCAGTTTGGACAAACCACATTGGAAGTGTTTAACAGCTGCATGTGGCTTGTGGCTCCTGTACGGACAGCACGGGGCTGGGTGTTTATCCTCAGTGTGTCCACCCAGCGTGAGCTGCAAGGAGAATGGGGATTTCGAGAATAATGAAATGAGGATGAAATCAAGAGATCCTTTAACAGCTTCTGCAGTAATCACTGCTTCTTTACTATAGAAAGTTAAAAAAAAAAAAAAAAAAAAAACGACCACAGAGTAGGAAAAAAAAAAAAAGGAAAGAAAAGAGAGCTTTCTAAATATATGTGGACACAAAGACTATCTGCCAAAGAGCTGCCTGAATTATTTTTCTTTGTTTGCTGATAGAAGCCACATTTTTCAAATTCAAAATAGGGATAAGGACCACAGAAATTTCCATTCCTTGCAGATTTCCTTCTCAGGTTGAGGAAGAAAAGCCTGCCAGCCTCCTAGTTGCCAGCGGCCTGCAGAGATGGGAAGCTCTCATTAGCATCCCTATTGTGGAGGGCAGGGACCGGAGCTGCTCGGAGGGGAGGTGCCTTTACTTGAGTAATTTGCTTCTCAAAAGAGATTGCACCTGGCAGTTTGTGCACCTGCTGTAGCTCAGCCCCAATTAATATGGATATGAAGGGGGTGGCCTTGTCCCTAGAAAGGGCTGCTTAAGCAACAAATTTATTTCTCACCCTTGTGGAGGCTGGTAGTCCAAGGTCACCATGGTGCCAGCACACTCAGGTTCTGGTGAGTTCCCTTTTCTTGGTTTACAGATGGCCACCTTCTCATCTTGTCCTCACAGGGTGGAGAGAGGAAGCATTGATGTCTCTTCCTCTTCTTAAAAGAGCCCTAATTCCATCAGGAGGCTCCACCCCCATGACCTTCTCTAAACTTAATTACCACCCTAAGACCCCCCCCCCCCCTCCAAATACCATCCCCTGGAGGTTAGAGCGTCATCATGTGAATTCTGGTGGGACACAAACACTGAGTCCATCACAGAGGGACTGCTTTCATATCTCAAGTGTGTTCTTACACTACTTTATGTGTACATACCCACTGGCCTTTACCTACATGTTTTGTTTTTTTTTTTTAAACCAAAGTAAAATCGAAGGCTAGACTCATTTAGCATATAATTAATTATCAGTTGCTTTGAAGGATTTACATTGAAGCCTTTGCTGGTAAAATGATAGAAATCAACTTACACCAGTGATTAGGTAATAAAACGACCCCCAAAAAAATTGTTAAATAGAAACAGAGAAAAATAAAGTTGACAATAAAATATCAATTAATTTGATTTACAGTTTCCTATTTTAAAGTAGATTATAGAAGGGACACCTGGGTGGCTCAGTTGGTTAAGTGTCTGCCTTCGGCTCAGGTCGCGATCCCAGGACCCTGGGATCCAGCCCCATGTTGGGCTACCTGCTCTAGTGGTGAGCCTGCTTCTCCCTTTCCCTCTGTCTGCCACTCCCACTGCTTGTGCTCTCCTACTCTCTCTCTCTCTGGCAAATAAATAAATAAATAAAATCTTTTTAAAAAACAAAGTAGATTATAGAAATTTGTAATTTTTTTTCTCACCTCTCAAATGCTTATTTCTTTCTTTTTTTTTTTTTTTTAAGATTTTATTTATTTGACAGAGAGAGAGACAGTCAGTGAGAGAGGGAACACAAGCAGGGGGATTGGGAGAGAGAGAAGCAGGCTCCCAGCAGAGCAGGGAGCCCGATGCGGGGCTCCATCCCAGGACCCTGGTATCAGGCCCTGAGCCGAAGGCAGACATTTAATGACTGAGCCACCCAGGCGCCCCTCAAATGCTTATTTCTGAAAAATATGTTACCATTTTTGTTTCTGACAGATACAAGGATTTGAAATTTTGAAAATCTGAAATTCTGGTTATCTTAAGTGACAATGGACAATTACTTAGATAATGGAATAATAAAAACGATGTTATTTATAAAGTGCTTTTTTGAAATCCTCAAGATAGAACCTAATAAAAACCCTCAGACTCAGAGAAGTTTGGGGACAAGGCCACCCAGCTGTCCACCAAGGTAAATCCTGCTTCTGACTTAGAGACCCCCTAGTTCTCCTATTAGAATGCAGCAGAATCTCCTGATTTATAAGAATTGTAGGAAAAAGAAAACAAAAAAGAATATGTGGTCATTATAGGAAAAGGAATTCTTCATAAGTGACTTGCAAACTGAAATGAATGATGAGTTTGAGGCATGTGTAATCCCAAACTCTAATTGTGTTGTTGATGTTGAGTTTGGGAAAGAACAAATATTCTGGTTCATATTGATTGAAAGGATTAGGTAACTTACTGAGTCCTAATAAAAGAATTTCTGCATCACTGAAAAAGAGGATCTGACTTTAATTGACATTGTTTCTAGGAGAAAGGCAGCCAGTGTGTTGCTTCATTTATTCCTGAAATACTGAGCATTTATTCTGTTCTGGAGAACAAAGAAAGAATGTCTGCCATCATGGAGCTTGAATTCTGGTGGGAGAGAAGTTTCTATTTCATGGCAGGCACTGTGCTGGGTACTTGATATCCTCTCAAATGCGCTACGGCAACCTCTGGCATTGTCGTATTTCCAATTTAAAGATGAAAAAAAATGAGTGTCAGTAAGTTGCTCAATATTACACAGCCAGTAAGCACCAGGAATGGTAATTAAACCTTGTTCTGTGTGGCCTCTTTACCCCATAGTTCCACTACTATACCGTCTCCCAGGTCACTCCCTTTATGAGAATACTTTTCCAAATGTCAGCCTTTAATAATGTTAGAACCTCTAGGTTTGCTCATCACTCACTTGCTTTTTTTTCAAAGCAGTCATTTTGTAGTATCGGGCTTAGCTATGTTCTTCAAAAGAAATTACATGTGATATGTGTAGTCTGATTTGGTAGCGCAAATGACTGCTTCCCCTCAGAAACAACAGGAAGATTCTTAATGGGCGCTATCTTCAAAATGCGATTCTGGTAAGCAGTTGCCTCTTTAATAGTGTAGTCTGTGTAATAGCAAAGGACAGCCAATTATAATCAGGCTCTGTCTGCCAAGGTTGACTTTGGTGGGGGTGCTAGAGAAATATATAGATTTTCTGAAGGAATCGAAGGCGGGAGGTGACATCAAGAGTCAAAAAAAAAAAAAGATTAAAAAAAAGAGGCAAGACAGTTTCCCACATCCTAATCAGCTCCAGTGAAACCTTTTGCAAACTGATGGTCAGCAGCAGCTTGTCGCTGGGCTCTGCCCTAGCAGGTTAGAGTTGGCACCTGCCAAGTGGTTCGTATAGTCCTCCTGTTTCTCATCAGATTAAGGTTTTGATTACACGTGGCCCCAGGGAGGGGGAAGAATCATATTTAGTCTGTGTTAGGCCAAATCCCAGACTAGGAGCTGGGGGAGGACATTCTTCATTGGCTCGGTGCACTTAACATTATTTTTAAGATTTCCTTTGATGGAGTCATCACTACCATCATTGGTTTTCTTTTCTTTTTTTTTTTTTAGATTTTGTATATTTATTAGACAGAGAGAGACACAGCGAGAGAGGGAGCACCAGCAGAGGGAGTGGGAGAGGGAGAAGCAGGCTTCCTGCTCAGCGGGAGCTTAATCCCAGGGGTTTATAATCCCAGGACCCTGGGATCATGATCTGAGCTGAAGGCAGGCCCTTAACTGACTGAACCACCCAGGCGCCCCATCATTGGTTTTCTATTCCCTTTTCAGGGCAGTGTGAGATCCTAGTGTTGTGGTGAAGAGCTGTGGCTCTGTAGCTCAATGGCCTTGGTGCCACTCTCTTCCTAGCTGTGGAACCTTGGGCAGATGACGAAGTTCTCTCTGTCTCTGTTTCCTCATCTGTAAAATGGGTTTAGCAGTCGAACTTACTTGATAGGATTTGCGTGAGTGAAGCACTTAGACCAGTACCTACTTTGCCCATGGTAAATGCTGCAGGTATTAGGGACCGTAAGTATGATTGTTGTTACTGTTACAGACATCTCATCATGCTACACTTAAATTGGTCACCATTGATTTCTTAGCATCAAATGGCAGGTGAACAAGAACATTTACTTTTCGATTCCCAGTACCTCGCCTATGAATGCTGACAAATTTGTATCAGCCACAGGAGACCTTATGAATTTAATAAAACAATGCATGGAGTAGCAGTCGGGCATCGAGGACACAATGTGTAGTATTTTAGTCTGTTGAAGCTGCTGTAATGAAAATACCATAGACTGGGTGTCAGACAACAGCAATTTGCATCTGACAGTTCTGGAGGCTGGAAGTCCCAAGATCAAGGTGCCAGCAGGTCTGTGTCTGGTGAGGACCTGTTTCCTGATCTGCAGGCGCCCACTCTCTTGCTGTATCTTCACATGGCCTAGAGAGGTCATCTCTCTCATGACTCCTGATGGCACTCATCTCATTCATGAAGGCTCAACCTTCATGACCTAATTACTTCCTAAGGTCCCCACTTCCAAGTACCATCACATTGGGACTTCAACATACGTTTAGGGGGACATAGCATTCAGTTCATAGCACTTGGGAGGAAGCGCAGCAGAAACCACATAGGTGACATTGAAGCTCCTGTCTCAGGTTGGAGTCGACCTTGGGAAGATGCTCATCTCCTCTGCGTCTGATCTCCTAGGGGCCCGCCTGTGACTCCCCTCTCGCTCACACCCCTGGGTCAGTGCAGCTGCTGTGGCTCATATTGTCTATGGGGATTTCTCAGTGCTGAGATGATTTGGACGAGGAAACCAGTTGGGATATAGATCACTAGTTGCAGGTATGAAATGCTACTATATGAGACCTGTTGTCTAACCTCAACTATTTTTACTGGGCAGTCAAAGAAGCATATTTCAGGGCAGCTGCTCCTCATTTCTGTTTTCTTTGTTTTACTTTGATGCTATTACCACGTGTTTTTTATTTTCTTTTTTATAAGTAATCCTAAATCAGGTAACCATGTCATGTTAGCCTTAAAATTCAGCCCTGTCAGGTTTTTAGCAACAACAAAAATCAAAGGAGGAGAAGGAGAAGAAAGAAAAGGAAAAGGCGTCACCACCAGCCTATGAAACATTTTACAGAATGAACGCCAGACAGGGATACATTAAGCACACTATTGGTCAAGTGGAGTCCAGTGGATGCCACGCCATCCCCGTAGACAACAGCAGTAGAAAATAAGCCGTATCATTTTTTACCAACTTGTTCT
The DNA here is from genome assembly GCF_024610735.1 of Ursus americanus. Taxonomy (NCBI): domain Eukaryota; kingdom Metazoa; phylum Chordata; class Mammalia; order Carnivora; family Ursidae; genus Ursus; species Ursus americanus. Next base: position 19,040,374 of record NC_142129.1, on the reverse strand, counting down.
TTTGGTGATTGAGGCATTTCATTGCACAACCAGGAAAATAATAGGTTACATTCACAATGGGAGAAGTTTAACAAATGCTCAATCATTCACCTACATCGTCACTGTCGTTGGCAAGAGCGTTACTATATGATATTGATGCCTTGCTTCTTCCTATTGCCGTATTCTTTTCAGATTCAATCTGTCTGCAATGGGCCACTAAACATTTCAATTTGCTACCTGTGGAGCTGGATTGCAATGTTCAGGCTGAAATGAGAGAGAAATGGATTTAGTGAAACTCAAAGTAGAGAGTTCCATGGATTTTTGAAGAAGGATGCACAAACTGAAACCCACAGATAAGATACACGTGATCACTTTTGAGTGTCTCAGAGAAGTACATTGTATTAAGCAATTCATGGATGTTTATAGGGAAAATGGACTCCACTAGATACTGACAAGACCCCCTGCATTTTGAAGAACACAGACTCCGCTGGCCTGGGCTCTGCTTGCTGATACTCAGTGCCGTTGTACTAGCCCTTGAGTTCTCCTAACACTGTGCTCGTTGAGGTGCTCTTTTTTTTTTTTTTAAAGATTCTATTTATTTATTTGACAGAGAGAGAGACACAGCAAGAGAGGGAACACAAGCAGGGGGAGTGGGAGAGGAAGGAGCAGGCTCCCAGCAGAGCAGGGAGCCTGATGCCCAGAACCCTGGGATCACGCCCTGAGCCAAAGGCAGACGCTTAACGACTGAGCCACCCAGGCACCCCTCGTTGAGGTGCTCTTAAGGGAGCTTAACTACTAAAGAAGATGGAAGTCCAAATTATTTTCTGGCCCAATCAGACTGAAAGGAAGGATTTTTATTCCAGAATTGGAAGAGAGGTGTTCTCTCCTTTGCAGTTTTAAAGGAAGATAACCTGAAGATGAGCTGACCATGAAGGAGTGAGGAGCCAAGAGAATCACAGACAATTGGAGCAAGAGCCTTGATTTTACCACTCCTGCAGCCCTCGCCACCTTTGGGACTTACTGTTGTATGAGACAATAGATTGTCTTGCTGGTGCCGCTGGAAGAATGCTGGTGGATGGATCACCTTGGATGTTTCTGTTCTATAGTCTGTTGTACATCCCCATATATGGTGTCATTTTAGAAAACAATCCAGTACGTTAGTGAGCATCATCTCCATTTTAACAGAGTGGAAATGAAGGATTTAGTGGTGAAGTGACTTGTCTGAGGTTCAGCCAGGATTAAAGTTCCTCATCTTTGGAATGCAGCTCTAGCTGCCTTCCCATTCATATCATAATCACTGTCATAATGTGAAAATGCTACCAGACTGCAAAGGAATAAATAATACCGAGCCTCTATTCTGTCACTGTATGAGTTTGAGAAAGACATCCTACCTCTGGGCCTCATTTTTCTCTTCCATGTAATGGAGCTCAACAGACACACCTGTTCTTTTTTTTTTTTTTTTTTTTTTAATAAACCTGATTCCATTAATGTGTTTTCTCCATGTTTGTCTTTATCTTTTCTCAAAAGCATCATAATTTTCACAAAAAAAGCTAGTTTCTTGCCAGGTTGTGTAAATAGAGGAAAGCTAGAAGGCAGAGGATAGCAGTTGTGGGTAGCTTTGTACTGAGCATTCCAGGCTTTCGAATGCCAGGCCAGTTATTTGGAGACTTCAGGGGTCTCATTGTCCTCTTATTTCTTGCTGCTGGCACCGAACGCTCCCAGTTGGAAGTGATCTTTGTTCGCCTGACTGTAGATGACAAAAACGGATCTAGTCTGTGACTCGTTTCCCTGCTGACCCTGCAGTAGCCATGAAAATCTTTAATGTTTTCCAGTGACCGGGGGGAAACAGTGGAGCAGTAATATTGTGATTTCAACCAATGGGAGAGATCCCAGGTTAAAGATTAAAAGTAAAAGAATAATTTAGAGTCTTAAACATAAAGGCCCCTATACTTTGAGTGAATTTAGGGTCTTAAAAATTTCTTTGGCCTATTCCTGTTCTTCTTCTCTATTTTTCTCTTAATTCCTATGCTGCTGCTGAGGGACTTTCTGTCCTAATTAACCACGATGAATTCAAAGATGGCCCCTTCTTCATTTTGTGTGTTGTTTCACCAGACATTGCTTGTTTGTCTTCTCTTCACTATTAGGGGCATTTGGAGCCGGGAGGAGAGGTGAGAAGAGTACCAGGGTGCCAGAGCCTTTAATTATTTTATTTGGGGCAGAGGGATATTTGTGGTATAGACACATGAAACTGGGCAGGTTACTTCTTGTGGCAACTCTTAGTCTTACTCTAGAAAGCGTATTTCTTCATAGGGAAGTTACTGTCAAATAGCCATATTATTTCTGTTCAAATCAGGATCGCCATTTATAGGTAAAGCAATTAGCAATTAGGTTTAGAGTTACATAGAAGGCATACCGTATCCCAATCAGGATTTTTTTTTCTTAAAAATATAGGTAGGTTCTCAAAGACAGTGTTAGACTACTACCTTCAGAGAGGTTTGTCTTAGCATTGATCCTTAACAAATAGTCTTTTTCTTGAAGCATTCCATTCATTCATTGATTTATTCAGCAGATATTTTTTGAATACTTCCTGTGTGCAGAGCACTGCTAAGTGCTGGAGACAGAGCCATGAGAAAGTTGGCATGGGAATCCACCTTTAAGAGGCTTTCAGTATGGCGGAAGGAGCGAATTGAACAAGTGGTTGCAAGGGCTTGTTAGAGAGCTGGAAAACCTGTGTATGGAAGAGGCTCTTCTGTGAATACAACCTTTTTATAAACATGGGCTTAGAGAATTTTGAGAGAGGAGAGCACTGCTTTGGAAGGATCTGTGAGAGAAGTCCTCCCTCATCGTCATGGAAATATGCATCTTTCACATCTGGCCTTGCCTGTTAGACTTGAAGACTTGAAGTAATTTTTAATATAGATCTGGTCTCTTGCCATGAAATATAAAAATACCCCGTGATTAGAGCTTTCTTCTAAAGTATTTTTGTGTAATTAAAGAGGTTTTTTTGTTTTTTTCTTACATTTGTTTTAGAAAATGTTCTTTAAAAGTAGATTTCTTCATTTGACAATATTTCACACCAGATCTGTGTTCCTTAGACTCAGATATAAATAAACAATAAATTATTTTTTAATTCATTTTAAGTTTTTTTTAGGTTTTTTTTTTTTTTTTAAGATTTTTTATTTTATTTTATTCGACAGAGATAGAAACAGCCAGTGAGAGAGGGAACACAAGCAGGGGGAGCGGAAGAGGAAGAAGCAGGCTCATAGCGGAGGAGCCCGATGTGGGGCTCGATCCCATAACGCCGGGATCACGCCCTGAGCCGAAGGCAGACGCTTAACCGCTGTGCCACCCAGGCGCCCCTTTTTTTAGGTTTGAAAGCAAGTAATTCTATTTGATATTTCCCATGTATTCAGATTTATCTGTTTAAAAATAGAAGAAGAAGAAGAAGAAAGAAAAAGAGGCCCAGACAAAGAGGAATTGTTAGAACTTCTGAAAGGTTCACTACTCTTTCTTACTCTTTCAGGTGGCTAATGCCAAAGAATGAAATCAGTAAGGTTGCCCTTTTCTGTAGAACTCGAGGTGAATAACTGGTAAAAGAACTTTTGAAAATTAAGTGAGCTTTATAATTTTATAAGTGATAGGAATCATCTCCTTTTAAATTAGCATTATTCATTTAATAACTAAAGAGTTGGTATATTTCTTTCATTCTGTTGTAGAAAGAAGTTTTCTCCTTTTTAGTCTGGTTCATTCTCTAAGGCCCAACAGAATTGTGAGTGTTCTGTCCGTGTGTGCCCCCTTCTTCCCCACACCCCCATCTGTGAAGCTCTCCATGGTCATCTCTCCACTCCCCTCCATAGTTCTGTGTGATTTTATTATAATAACATATATCCATCTTTCTGTTATGTTAGGAATTCTTTGTGTCAGGACAGTGTTATTGTAAACCCAGTGCCCAACACAGGGCTCAGGATATACTAGGTGCTCATATATGTGTGATGAGTGGATGAAATGTAGCCCTCTGAAGAACAAAATTCTTGTACACATACAGCCAACAAATTTATCTTAAATGCCTGTGTGTACAGGGGTGCCACCCAGTCTGTTGAAGGTGCTAAATATAGAGGGGGTCCCTCCCTTACGTTTGGAAAGCTTAAAATTTCAATGGAATCTAAATGAGTATTTGTGGAAAAGATGCCTTAAATACTAATGGTATATAGCAAAGATATGCTTTGTTGAGATGCCAAAGGATAGCCTTTGCTGTAGTTTAGAGGCTCAAGGATCTCCCTTCACCAAGGAGAATCAGGAACTTTTCCATAGAAGAAATGGGATTTTAGCTCAACCCTGAAAGAGTGGGTAAGATGTATGCCCAAAGGCACCATGGTTGGTGGTTTTGTCCATTAGGTTCCATCCTGGTCTCAAGGCAAAGACTGACCGCACAACCTCACCCAGCATGAGTTACGGAATAGATTTTACTAGGAAAAAGAAGAACTGACACAGCTAAGTCAGCAAGACAGAAGAAGGCACAGTTCCCCCCATTCTCCATCTTCCCACAGAGAAGTACACTGGGGCTTCTGCTCTGCTGAGCCTGCAGGGTGGGTTTGAATTCCCCTGATATTCTGCCTTACCATCCGGCAAGAATGAGAAAGCATCCTTGTCATTGAGGGAATCCTTGGGCTGCTTAGATCCAAGCAGTTCAACTTGGTGTCCCAGGTGCCTACAGAAGTTGTCTGGGAATGTCAGCTGCTTAGTACCTAGATGCTTTCAGACCCACGGGAAGTCCCAGTCTCCTCTTCTGAAGGACGAAGCTGCCAGTGCTGTGGATAACTGACCCTGAGAATAGTCCCTTCTGCTGGGAAAAAGGTGTTCACCTGCTCTAGCCTAGTTTGTTGTCCAGGCAACACTGAGTGAGCTCTGGGAGTCACCACCAGATAATCCTGCTTATTGCACTCCAGTGGTCGAGAGTTTGGGCCCTAGAAATAGAGACCTTAATTCAAATCCTAGCTTGCCCTCTTGCTGGCTCTGTCACTGTAGACCCTTCACCTCTCTAAGCTTCAGTATTCTGAAATCTGAAATTGGAATAATAATTCATTCTTCACAGGAGTATAGTGAGGACTAAATAAAACAGACATTATCACCTAGTAAATGTTCAGTGAACATAACCGTGAAGGAAGGATAATGATTCTCCAAGAAAGAGAATAGTGAGAATGTTTTCATGAGAGCGGGCATGTTCTGGGGACAGCAAATGGACCAGTTTTGTCAGGGTAAAGGCTCATTTTGGGGAAAATAGGACTGGTTTTGTGGTGGGCCCTTAATGCAAGACTAAAGAGTCATCTTCCAGTCTGTTTGGAGCCATTGAAGATTTTCTTGTCAAAACATGACATGTAGAGGAAATTTTCAGAAAAATAATATGGTGGTAGGCACTCCAGGTATATTAAAAGGTAAAGAAACTGAAAGCAGGAAGACCTTGTAGGCTAAAAATAATTTATTTTCCAGGAAGCTGTGGATTTGAGTTGCTTGAACTCTGACTTCCGTTCAGTCTGCCATTAGCCTTCATCCAGTTCGTTATAATCTTAGTTGCAGCGTGCTTTCAGACTTGTGTCCAGCTGCTTTATTCTTCATTGTGTGCACAGCTTGAGGCTTAGCATTGTAAAGACAGTTTAAAAAATGATTTTTAATAAGGTATAGTAACAAAAATACTGTAAAACTATAAGTGTGTGTGTTTGTGTGTGTGTGTGTGTGTGTGTGTGTGTGTGTGTGTGTGTGTGTATAACATTTCTCTGAAGTGGATTTTGATGATTTCTCATTAAATTGAATTGACAGAAACTTAGAAGCAGTGCTGCCCCCCTTTCAAGAAATAAATATTTTTATATTTAATAAAATAGGAGCCTGGGTGGCTCAGTCGGTTAAGTATCCATCCGACTCTTGATTTTGGCTCAGGTCATCATCTCAGGATCATGAGATCAAGCCCACTTCCGGCTCTGCCCTGAGCATGGAGCCTGCTCAAGATTCTGTCTTTCTCGGGCATCTGGGTGGCTCAGTCAGTTAAGTGTCTGCCTTCAGCTCAGGACTTGATCACAGGACCCTGCAATAAGCAGGATTATCTGGTGGTGACTCCCAGAGCTCACCCTGGGTCCTGTGATCAAGTCCTGCATCAGGCTCACTGCTCAGCGGGAAGTCTGCTTCTCCCTCTACCTACCTCTTTGCTGGCAATCTCTCTCTCAAGCTCTCTCTCTCAAATAAACAAATAAAATCTTAAAAAAAATAAAAAGATTCTGTCTCTCTCCCTCTCTCTCTGTCCCTACATGGATGGATGGATGAATTGATGCGTTGCAAGGCAGTCCAGAATTAAGGGCCTTTTCCCTACTGCATTATAATAGATTGTGTACAATTGTGTAATGTGTCTCCCACCATCACCCCCACTGAACCGTGGCCTCTTGGGGCAAAGATTGTGCCTCTATTCTCAGTGTATCCCCAGTTCCTAGCTTATGCTTAGAGTAGTCTTTCATTATTTCTTGAATAAGTGAATCTATCCCTGAAATAAGGTTAAACATGGGATTTTGAGAGAGTACATTACCAATAAAAGGGTTGTGTTCTGAGTCTTGGGCTACTTAAGATCTCTGAGCCTTAGTTTCCTTATCTGTAAAAATGTGTATAACACCTATTTTGCTACTAAATGATAGTGAAAATATAATAAAAATACTTCAGAATTATAATTAAATCTGGAGGTTATTGTTTCATGAGTGTTGCCTTCAAAGCACCACCAATAAGGAAGCACCATTTAAAAAAAAATTTTTTTTTATCATATTATGTTAGTCACCATACAGTACATCCCTGGTTTCTGATGTAAAGTTCGATGATTCATTAGTTGCGTATAACACCCAGTGCACCATGCAATACGTGCCCTCCTTACTACCCATCACCAGCCTATCCCATTCCCCCACCCCCCCTCCCCTCTGAAGCCCTCAGTTTGTTTCTCAGAGTCCATAGTCTCTCATGCTTCATTCCCCCTTCTGATTTTTTTGACCTTAAAAATCTAACAGTTAATTCACCAGCAAAATGGGTTTATTCAAGAATAGCAGAGGAATTGCAGTTAGAGACATGCACACTGTGAGAAACCATAGGCAAATCTGGAGAAAAAAGGAGAGGAGCTTGCTTGCGTAAAGCAAAGGAGTGATTGGAAAGGGGTTGCCTTGATTAAGAGTCCATTGGAGGAGACCAGGAGTGGTGGCTTCTCTTCTGCTGAGTAGTGATGGCTTCTCATTGACTGGAGCTTTTGCTGGGCAAGGAGGAAATCTTTTTTCCTCTTAAGGTTCTTCTCATTGAAGAATGCAAAGGACATGTGTGCCTGTTGGGGGTCTACAGTTGACAACAGGTGGTAGTGTATGAGAGCTCCCCTCAGAGCCTCCCAACTCTGTTTCAAGTGAGGTTTCATTTTCACAACTTTCACAAGCAAACCGGTCAACCTTAGAATGTTTTTTGAAGTTATTTTCTTACTCATGTAAAACAAAAAGAAATAGTTACTTAGGGGATATCTCATGCTGTAAAGTTTCTAGAAATTTCTGACAGTGTAGTAGGTTTTCCTTCCTCAGTTCTTTACTGTTAAAATATCAGAGAAAAAAAACCCAAAACTTTTAAGAGAGACAGAACAATAATTTGCCTAACTTGCTGATACTGACAGCAGCCCAGCTGTGGTGTTTAGCAAACATTAATGTTTCCATGGTAGATAAGCAGAACGTAGACCACTTGGAGACAGAGAAAAATTAACATTCCAGCAAGGGGACAGATAACTTGAGATTGACTTGACTGCTTTTTGAAATGAGCCACCTCAAAAATGGAGGAGTGTTATTCATGGCTTACATGTATCTGTTAATTTTAAGGAGAAATAATTTGGGGCTAAAATAGAACTTCTTAGTAGTAAATAGGACCCTTCAGTTTTCCTACAGTAAATATGTAACCAAGTTTGATGTTACAGTTGTCATTTTGCTCTATTCCTTTTGCCTCTGGTAGACTTGTCCTTACATTTACTATCTCTGTCCAATTAAGGGAGAAATGGAGAACTTGAAATTCAGAGACCTCCTTCTTTTTGTCACTAAATTAATGGACTGGCTTTGGTTTTGGGTGAAGATGAGAAAATGTGGCTGTTCATTTCCATTTTTTTTTTCATTACGACTAAGAAAAACATTCGGCATTTTGTCCATTTATCAGCAGTGACATCACCTTGCAGTTTACGATCTTCCATACTCTTAGGAGCTTATTATAAAGAAAATTACTTTGAAACATCATCAAGCATACATTCTGAGTGTTACCTATTTGGGATTCATAGGGTATCCTTAGGGAAAGAGCCAGGAATCAAAACTGATAATTGGAACCATTAATAAGATAGAGAATTTCCTCTCATATGGAGGCAGTGTGGTGTGGCAAAAAAATATATATATTTGGACGTCAAGAAGTCTCATTCCTATTCCTGATATTGTTACTATGTCAGGACCAGATTTTTTCACAGTAGACATAGGTTATTGTAAGATTCAGGGAAATAAAAATGAAGATGTAATGTAACGCTGAATGTAAGATGAAGTTTTAGAACCTTTGTAGTCAACCAAAAGCACCAGGTCTTTTTCGTGACCGCCTAGTGAGTCAGGGGTCTCTTTTACATGGAAGCACTGGACAGGTATGGACATGGTAAGAAGTTGTTGGCTGGGAGACAGTTTTCCATGGGTTTCTTGTGTTTCTTCATGTCTTGTGAACAGAAGAGCACGACACTGTCGACTTTTGCTGTGAACTGCCATCTCGTTGGTGGTGGTTCGGTGAACAGCCTTGCAGCGAGAAAAAATGTCTCCTTTCTGGAGCAAAGGACAGGTTTCTTTGCCATCCAGTATCATAAAAATACTGTCTTGCTATAGGGAGCGAAGATTGAGCAGCTTTGCTTACAGCCCATTATAAATGTCATTCATAAAGTGTCATTCATTACCTGACCCATGTCATGGGGCTCTGCGGGAAGTAGGTCTCAAGGAACCAGAGCAAGGAATTGATGGTACTCTGGCTACTATTATTATTGCAAGTAGTAAAATGTCCTTTGTCTCTGGGGCGCCTGGGTGGCTCAGTCGTTAAGCGTCTGCCTTCCATTCAGCATGATCCCAGGGTGCTGGGATTGAGCTCCGCGTTGGGCTCCTCTGCTGGGAGCCTGCTTCTTCCTCTCCCACTCCCCCTGCTTCTGTTCCCTCTCTTGCTGGCTGTCTCTCTCTCTCTCTCTCTGTCAAATGAATAAATAAGATCTTAAAAAAAAAAATGTCCTTTGTCTCTGACCCAGGGGACTGATTGTTTTTTGTTTTGGGTTGTGTTTTTTTTTTTTTTTTTTTTTTTTTTTTCTGCCAGCATTCTCAAAACTGTGGCAGACTAACTTGTTAGCTTGCAAGTCGGGTAAAAACTCAGACCCTTCACAGTTCTTGACAGAGTCGAGTTTGAATGTACTGACTTTGAAGGAAGGTCTCAAGGAACCAGAGCAAGGAATTGATGGTACTCTGGCTACTATTATTGTTGCAAGTAGTAAAATGAAGTGACGCATCCGAGGCGGTTGGCAACTGCGTGTAAGTGCTGGCATGCCCACGTTCTGACAAGAAGAGGTCAGAACTCAAGATATAAAATGTAACTTTCAGATTTCTTGCTAAACAGGGGCACCTGGGTGGCTCAGTTGGTTTAGTGTCTGACTCTTGATTTCCGCTCAGGTCATGATCTCAGGGCTGTGGGTTCAAGCTTGCTTCAGGCTCCGTGCTGGGCATGGAGCCTGCTTGAGAGTATCTCTCCCTCTCCGTCTGTTTGTCCCCCTGACTCGTGCTTGTGAGCTCTGTCTCTCGAAGGAAGGAAGGAAAGGAGGGAGAGAGGGAAGGAAGGAAGGAAAGGAAGGAAGGAAGGAAGGAAGGAAGGAAGGAAGGAAGGAAGGAAGAAAAAAGAAAAAGATTTCTTGCTAAACAGACCTTACCTATTACCACATTTAGGACTTGCCTTAAAACCATTGTTTCATTACAGCGAAATGTTGGAAATCTACGGATAAGGCTCTTGGATTTTGAAAGTTAAAGATCCAACACTAGAGAAGACCAGTTTCTCTGGCTACACATATTCAGGTGCTTTACCTGAGTTCATTAAATTGCTGTTGCTCTTGCATTTACCTAGGGTTCAGGGGAAATCAGAGGCTCTTTAAATGGAGAAAAATAGTTAATTTCTTTCCTCTGTAGAAAATAATCAAGATTCTGCAGCCTGAGAAATGTTAAAGAAGAAATGTATCCTTTTTACAAGGAAAGGCAAACTGGCTATTGTTAAGCTAGGCTTTGGGCAATTACATGTGTCTATCAGTAGCCAATTTGGAAACATTATTGAAACTTTCAGTCTTTGGTATAATATAACTGGTGCAGTAAGCAGGAGTGATAACCTTTAGGCACTTCAGCTTAAATTCTAGGCATTTTAAAGGTCATCGGGAAAGGGAGAATAATCCATTAATTTTTACTAGAGTGTTCATTTAAGCGTCTTCGGTGAAAATCAATGTAAAATTTCCCAGCCATTCAAAATGCAAAGTGGTGTATAATATCACTACTCCAAACTGCCCTAAATTGTTGAATTTTTAAACAAGCAGGCTTTGAGTTATGCCCTTACCACGTAAATTCAGCTTCTCAGATTGGATTATTGCCATATGGTTGCAATAGCAAGAAAAATAAATTTATGTCAGTTGGAATTCTACCTCTGCATTTATTATTTAAGCTGCTTTTAACCTTTTCCTAGGTCAGTGATCATCTCATGGATTTGCTTTTATTCGTATGCCTCAGAGGAGAAAAATTCCTTTCTTTATGAGTATTATTTATAAGTTAAATGTTACTTCTCCGTTTACATTAGTAATCTTAAATTATTTACCTGCTTTGGAATGCATATGTTACAAATTTGCCAAATGAAAGCTGTCAGATGGGTGCATATATTTGTGCTACCCCTCTGTTACCCATTAAAGGAGCTGGTTTGGGAAAAATACGAAGTATTCAGAAGGGCAGAAAAGAGGTCAGGTGATCTGTATCAAAGTCAGCCTTGTTACCCCTGGTACCAGCTGACCTCCTGGCAGTTTCCCCCAACCTTGAGCTGTTGCGTTAACCGTTCTGCCTCCTGTGTGTTTTCTTCATTAAATCCTCAGTGGAGTCTTCGGGGTGGAGAAAGAGAACACTGTCTAAGAGAAATAGCGTCTCCCCCTAGGCAGCAATATGACAGCACCTCTTGACTTGATGGTGAATAATATCTTAAGTTACTAAAGAAGTTTAACTTTTTTTCCATGAAGACTTACTCAACATTAAATGTGAAGCCCTGAGTTATATAAACAAAAAATCTTACATGTAATTGCTGGGCATGTCAATCTAAATTATGTGACTACGAAATCCCGTTATCAGGATGAGTAAGTCACCTCAGGCTGGCAGCTCTGGCAATGGCAAAGTTGCCCTCGGGTCGTTAAATTTGGTCTCAGGCCTTGGGCGGTTAGATCAGGGCTGGTTTTTCCAAGCTGGTATTTCCAGTCTTACACCCTGTCTTGTCCAATAACTTGAGACAGAAAGGACTCAATTGGAGCTGTTGAAAAATTTTCACTTCATCAGTTACTCCACAGTCAACGGAAAGATCTCCGACTGAGCTTTGGTGGGGAGTAAAAGACAACATTTTAAACCAACATCTGGAAGATAGGTTAGCAAGGTAGACTTCAAAACAGAGCCTCATACATCTTCATTCATCTGGAGCCTCTTCCGCAAGGTATTCTTAGTCACTCATTCATTCAGCAAATATTTATTGAGTACCCACTTTGTAGCTGACATAAGGCTCTGAGGATCTGTCAGAGAACAAAGCAGACAAAATTCCTGCTCCTTGGAGCTAATGCTCTGGTGGGGAAACACAGATATTGATAATGTCATATCTGTTTTATTAGTGAATAATAATATAGAGATGGAATAGTTCAGGTGATGACAAGTGCCGTGAAGACAGGTAAAGTGAAGTGATGAGCCAGTCAGGAAAGGGCTCTCTGTGAAGGTGTTATCCGAGCAGAGACTCAGGGAAGTGAGGAAATGTTTCATCCACACACCTGGAGACAGATGTTTAGGTAGAAGGAACAGCAAGTGCAGTGCCTGAAACCCTTAGCATTTGGAGTGTGTTTGCATAGTGTGTGGAGGGCTCTGGGGGGGGACCTGTAGGATTAGAGCACAATGATAAGGAGAAGTGAAAGGAGGTGAGGCCAGAGAAGTGTGTGGGGAACTGGGGACAGGGGATGATCAGGTAATAGGCCTTAGCAAAGACTTGGACACTGAATAAAAAAGGAAGTTAATGGAGCCTTCAGAGAGGTGAAGGGAAATGATGGTAGATTTTAAAGCAGTGCTGAGCGACAGAATTAATTTTATGTGATGTTGGAAATGTTCTAGAATCTACAGTGTCTAGTAAGGTAGCCAGCAGCCACTTGTGGCTGTTGTGCACTTGAACTAGGGCTTATGCACCTAAGGAACTGAATTTTTTATTTAATAGGATTTTAACTTGAATAGTAACGTGTGGCTAGTGGCTAACATATTGGTCAGCATAGTTTTAAATTTTTGTCAGTTGCTGTGTGGGGAATGGTATGTAGGGAAGTGGAGGGACAGAAGCAGGGAGAAGACTTTGAAAGCGACTGTAATAATCCAGACAAGGGGTTAGCAAATAACGTTTTTGTAATGTGCCAGAGAGTAAAAATTTAGGCTTTGCAGGTCATATGGTCTTCTTACCACCACTCACGTGTGCCATCGTAGCACAGAAGCAAGACAGATAACACGTAAATGAACTCAAATGGTCGTGTTTCAAAAATACTTTATTGATAGGTCAGATTTGGCCCCTGGGCTATTGTTGGCCGTCCTCTGATGTGGATGACGGGGGGTCATGACTTGCACCGGGCTGTGCTTGAAAGGTCAAGTTGATAGTAGGCTGCACGTGGGATGTGAAAGAGAAGACTAAAGCATACCTTGAAGGGGCTTGTCTTCTACATTTGGTGAAACGGAGTTGCCATCTACTAAGACGGAGAAGACCTGACAGGAGCAGATGTGGAAGGAGAAACCCAGTCGATTTTGGCCTTGTTAGGTTTGAGTTGTCTAGTTGGCATTCAAGGGGAGCCTAGAGTTGAGCGAGGTCTAAACTGCAGAGATGCATTCGATAGTCATCGAAATTAATGGTATTAAACCCAGGGGGATGAATGAGATCTCCTAGAGTGAGAATCTTCGAGGAAGAGGAAAGGTCTGAGTGCTGACCCCTGGCGTGCTCCAGTGTGTGGAGGTCAAACATGTAAGGAGCCCTCACAGCCAAGGAGACTATAAGGAAGGGTCAGAGAACCCGGAAAGTGATGTCATAGCAACCAAATGAGAGTGTGTCAAAGAGAGATTCATCAGTACTTAGCAAATGCTCTGGAAACATGGTGGGCTCGTGTACATTTGTGGAGTCAGTGACTCACTGGGCCCACACGACTCTATTCTGGCTCCTATTGAGATGTGATATGCACTCTCCCTGTTCAGAAGCTTTTAATGAATCCTCTTTGCCTGCCACCTGAAGTCCAGTTCCTTGACTAGGATTTGATATTCTAGTCGGACTGTGAGCCTCACCACAGCACCTCTTCACGGGGCTCCAGGAAGCCCAGAGATTCCACATGTTTTCATTTCCTCATCCTCTTCAAATTCCTTGCTGTTTGAAATGCCATTCTGTCCTTCTTCACCTGTTGAAATCTTAGCAGTCAATTAAGGGCCAATTCAGATGCTCTCTTCTCTGTTAATACTTCCCTGCTTCCCCCTCCCACTGTCCCTCCTTGTCACCCATTCTCAAACCCTTGTTGTGGTTCTATGACCCCCCCCCAACTCTGCATCTGATTCCAGTTCGTTTTAATTCCCTCATGATATTTTAGACTCCCTGTAAGCAGGAGGAGGGCCCTAGACTGAAGAGATTATAAACATGGTAGACAGTATAAAACAGAAGTGCTTTTAACTGCCAGTTCTGCCATTACCAGCTTGTGACTTCGCTAAGTAATGCAAAGTCCTGGAGGCTCCATTGTTTTACTTGTAAATTGAGACAAATAAGGTTTTGTGACACTTAAATGAGATAGTCATATTTATCATATGCACTTACTGCATTTACTGTGTGTCAGATTACAGCAAGATCTTTTCAATGTAAATAATTTAACAAGTTTGTTCAAGGAAAAATCATAAAGAGATTGTTGTTTTTATCTCTTAAAGTGTTTATCACTTTCTCTTGCACATACCTCCTCTTAAATTATTTACGTTGGAAGGATTAAGCATTAACTTTTATGCCTGAAGTTAATTATAGGTGAATTTCTTTTTTTCATTTTACGATCTTTGTTGAAGTTCTTTTAAATAATTGTCACTTGGCAGTTTATTAACTTGATAAAAGCACACGACTGTCTGATTCTTCCTTTGCCCCAAAATGCCACTTTTCTTGGTAATTGGCGGAGCATCTCTGAGTGAGAAGGAGCTGTAGCTAAAGTCAATACTTATAACTTTTTCATTAGACCTTAAAACGTTATGTTAAAAATTTATGGTAGTGCATCAGGTGGAGGAAGGGAGAGTTATGGGGAGAGCCAGACCTCTCCTCAGTGGCTTTGGGAACCTTCAGCAGCGAGAAGCAGAGCTGTTCTTTCCCGAAAAGAACGATTTGCTAGGGAGTTGTCTTGAAAGGCTTGGTTCTGTGACAGGGTGTGCTGGGGAAATTCTTACTGAGACTTTCCGTTGATGTTGTCACGTAGTGTTTACTGAAGACTAGCTTTTCATTTCAGAACTGTAGATAGCATTGGGAGTTAGAGAATGGCTCCAACCTTTTTGACTATATTGAATCAACTGAAGAGTGCTTACCCTTGTCAGATTTAGGCTGCGTTTTTCTATCCTTCCTTTGGAGAATGGTTGTATATGCTGGTAATTTGTTGTTAAGACAAGTAACAATTACTACTTAATTGCCTTCTAGCTATTTGTAATCTACATAATGTTCCCCCGGAACATGATGTAAAGTTTTTCTATTCTGTAAACTCCTCTTGGGCTCTTAACCCACTTATTTGTTAGCTAACAAGAAGTAGAAAAGAATGACTTCCATGTATGGATCATTTTACTAAGAACACTTCGGGTTTTCTAATCCAACCATCCTCCAACGTATGATCTTTTCTATAATAGTTCTCTGTCTTGAATTTTATCCATTCCAATATCTCCACCTTTTGAGAAAACTCATTTCATCATTCAGTGAAATTGCCCATTAGAAAGCCTTCTTTTAGTGCAAAATGCTCTGTCTCCTTGCATCCTCACCTGTCCATTCCAGTTCTCGCCTTTGGGTTTTTAAGGAAGTAGTCTGATCCCTCCACAAAACAGCCCTTTGACTATTTGGATGACAAGAACAAGGTTCTGTTGCATAAACCCTGTAGATTCTCAGATAATGTTCATTATTGATGAATTTTCTCCCTTTGTTTTTCTTTAGAATTAGCTTCAGGAAAAGTTACAGACGACAAATACAAAAACCCCCACAAAACCCCTTATTTGCTAAATATAAATTTGGGCAGGCTGTAAGAAGAAATGTGGGAATGATCAACAGCTGACTTGGTTAATCTCTGTTGAGTAAATGTATACTTAGGCCATTAAAAAAAAAATCTCAGGGGCGCCTGGGTGGCACAGCGGTTAAGCGTCTGCCTTCGGCTCAGGGCGTGATCCTGGCGTTATGGGATCGAGCCCCACATCAGGCTCTTCTGCTGTGAGCCTGCTTCTTCCTCTCCCACTCCCCCTGCTTGTGTTCCCTCTCTCGCTGGCTGTCTCTATCTCTGTCGAATAAATAAATAAAATCTTTAAAAAAAAAAAATCTCATATTTTTGAAAAGACCGTAATTGCACTCATATTTGTATAATAGTTATATAGCGGTACTACTTGCTTATTCATCACTAATCCATGGATTTGGACTCATGTTGGCCTACAGTGCAAATCTTGCAGACTGGTATGTGAAGGAATGGGGGAAAAGAGAAATACATAAAAGATACTGCCAGGTAAATACTTACTTAGAAGAGGGAGGCAGTACTGTCCATTCACCAGGGAGTAATGAAAAGAACTCACTGCATTTCCTGTTGAAACGATATTTGGCATGACTGGAAGAGAGTGCTTACCTATAGGAGATCTTCTTGGGTCCTTGGGGGCATAGTAAGGGTTTTCTCAAGCTTTCCTGATGTTACTTTATTTTTAGCTGTACATTTTTATTTAATATTAGATTTTAAAAGTCTTTCTAAGCTTCACAGTCATATTTTTATGGTATTTTTTTAATTGAAATAGTTCAAATCAACTTCTATTATTCTCCTTTTTTAAACGCTCCTATGAATTCAGGAGCTAGATTCTCCCCTTACCACAGAAGCTAAGAAAACTTCCTTTTCTAGGTCTAAAATAACTTAGTCTCTTGGTCAAAAGAATAAGACTAATTAAATCTTAATCTGGAAACCTCCCAGAGTAAAATATAAAGTAATTGACCTCTAGAAATTAAATACTGTAGCATTCAGATGAATAATAATTGGCAACTGTCATTGCTTTTCTTAGATTTAGGTGAAAGGAATAAATGATGTATGCTTTATTCAAATAATAGCATGGATTTGATTTTCTGTTATTCTAATATTGCTACTATTTCTAACAACCACAAAGCAAGGAAGGTTTTACAAACAAAAAAAGGAAAGAGAAATCACTCTCTAGATCTCAAAGGCAGCGAAGGTCACTTTTTACTGACCTCCTTTCTGACAAATGAGATGATTGGAAAAAAGGCAATAATTACTGGTGACAATAATGGGAATCTTGTTAAATGGATTTGAAATTATATTCTCTACCTGGACAAGGACCTTATAGGGGAAATCCTAGAGGTTAGTCAGCAGGATCTGTAAGTACAGAGTCTTAGGATTAATTGCCTATGATGAAACTTTACTGAAATGTTCTAAATTCCCATTATTCCTTTCAAACAGATGATAGATTGGCAAAATATTATTAATGGTACTGCCATATCTGCTGAGCACGGCTCTAGAAAAAAATCGCTTTTTGAAAATAATCAAGTCAGCTTGTTCAACTACCAACTATTTCAGATTTGGCAGATCCCAAGTTTTCTGGATGCTTGTTTGGATGTGTTTATAAACCCATTTGTCTTCCTTCTCTCCCCTCTCTGCCTTCCCTCCCTTCCTTCTGTTCTTTGTTAAATTCTGAACATACAGCAAAGAGTAAGACAAGTCTTTATGCTCAGGGAGCTGACAATCCAAAGCATTTTGGAAAAAGTGTCCAAAAATACCAATATTGAATATTAAACAATCTAGAATTATGAGCTTTATTTTTTTTTTCCTGTTTTGTATGGATTAACTCACACTAATAGATATACACTATTTTGGTGAGCTTTAGTCATTTCATGTTTAAAGCTATAAAAGACATAAGCTTTTAGTAAGATTAAATATTCTACTCTTCTCTGTTAGATTTCATTTGACTTTATAAGACTCACTTGATAATCAGTATAAAGTGAATCTAGTTGCTCAAATGGAAAATGGGATTTAGGTTTTTTTTTCTTTTTACTTTAGATTTTATTTAAAATACAGATCACATTTAAATAGAACAGCAGAGTATTTAACATAGATAATCAAAAACAGTAGATTTTACCCTGTAATAATTTATCTTTCCTACAGCAAAATTTTGAAGTTTTAGTGTGATTTAAAAAGGGGGGGGGGTTATTGCTTTCTATTGTGATAAAATATATCTAACATCAAATTTGCCAATTTCACCATTTTGAAGTGTACAGTTCCAGGATGTTAAGGATATTCACACTGTTGTGCAGCCATCACCCATTTCTAGAACTTTTTCCTCTTCCTAAACTGAAATCCTGTCTGTTAAGCAATGACACCTCATTCCCCTTCTTACAGCTTTTGATTTCTTTTCTGTGGGACATAAATAAAGAATGCCCTTGATTCTTGCAGTCTTGGTAAAGTAGTTAGGTGCAAACTGAACACATTCTCCTTACTGCTGGGATACGATGGGGAACAAATACTAACTGCTTGGACTACTTAATTTGCAAAACAGCATAGAGAAAGAATAAAGAGAGAGATAGTAGTTTGTACAGCCAGATAAAACACTCACTCACTCACCGGTACAGTGGACTAGCATGGAATTTGGCATGATGAGACCTCACTTGGAATCCTGGCCCCAACATTTAATCTAGACAGTTGCTTCTGGGCAAGTTATTTAACTTCTCTGAGCCTCTGTTGCCTAGGATGGTATTTTTAAAAAAGCTTGCTTTATGTACCTCACAGGGATGCTGTAAGTTAATTATGCCAAAGTATTCTGAAAGTCAGAACTTGTATTTCAAATGTTAATTTATATATTATTAAGCCACATACCTGGATGTTCTCCCTTTGGGGGCTCGAACTCATGACCCCAAGATTAAGAGTCACATGCTCCTCTGACTGAGTCAGACCAGGTGCCCCCTAAGCGTGATTTTTTTTTTTTTTTGATGTCTATGACGAAGTCCTTTTCAGTGTTTAGAACCCACCACATCTCTGTAGATATGTTGGAGTGATCTGTTGCGACTGTCCTTCACTTCTCATTCTTCAAGATACTATGCAGATGACCAAGACATAAGCTGTTGTTATTTAGATAAACAAGGGGACTGTTGCTTATTTGACCTCTCTTCCAAGCTTGTCCTGCAGGTGCAATTTAAAATGCAAATTTTAACTGTACTTTTGATAAAGTCCCAAGAAGATAATCACCTAAAAGAATAACTTTTCTCCTCTCCACCAAATAGTTGGTGCTGTTTTTCAAAATGTGGCTTGAGACAGAGAATACGATATTTAAATAAAATCCTCAGAATCAAGAAAGTGCCGAAGTTAACAACTTTTTAAAGGGGCTATTTTACCAACTCCGTAATTGACATTCTGTCACTGCTCAGACTTTATTTCATTTCTGCTCAACTCAATATATGGATTTTTATACAAATCATTTACCGAGCACTAGACAGTAGCGCCTTTGGCAGATCAAATTTGTACAGGTACGTTGTTTGTTATCCACAGGAGAGGCTCCTTGTGTGACTGCGCCAGCTTCCCTTAGCAGCCCAGGGTGAGAGTTGGTGACACTTAAAAACTCAAATTATTGATGGGAACATCCCAAGTACTAGAAAGAATTTAAAATTAAACCTTTTAAGCCTGTGCAGTCATTATCACATTAAGCAGGGAGATGGTGATGGGTCATAAATTGGTTTTCCATTTTTTTTTTTTTAAATAGGACCTGGCAGAATGTAAATGCAGTCTTCAAAGTTCACTTGCTCATGATAATTCACTTTTTCTTTGCAACATGGAGATGAGGTTGAAACTTTAAGTGATCTCTGATGGTTTCTGTTAGACTCCATTTATTGGAAAAAAAATTTATTTAGAGTTTATTTTTCTAGTTTCTGGTGTGTTTTCCAGAAATCCAGGAATTCCTCAACATTCTTATTTTTCTGTATTGATTTCATGCAACTTTTTGAAATTGTAAGGACTTCACAAATTGTAACTCACAGTTCATTGTCAGTATTTCTTGAGGCTTAAAGTAAATTTTAGTGTTAGTACTGTTTTAAGGCTATTACTAACTTAAAACTTCGATCAGAACTTAACTTTCTTCAGACATAATGTAGATGTGAGTTGAATCTAGTTCAGGCAGTCCTGTTAATTTCTTCTGAAACCCTTTGGAAGGAAGGCCTTTGCCATAAAAGCTCTAGGCTGTGAGGGTCCTTCTCATCCTGATTTCTGCTCTTTTTTTTTTTTTTTTTTGAAAGATTTTATTTATTTATTCGACAGAGATAGAGACAGCCAGCGAGAGAGGGAACACCAGCAGGGGGAGTGGGGAGAGGAAGAAGCAGGCTCATAGCGGAGGAGCCTGATGTGGGGCTCGATCCCATAACGCCGGGATCACGCCCTGAGCCGAAGGCAGACGCTTAACCGCTGTGCCACCCAGGCGCCCCCTGATTTCTGCTCTTAAGCCATATTGTTTAGAAACCACCACCAGACAACTCACAAGTTTATCGGAGTCCTCTTTGCTACTCTAGTCCTCCTCCCGGTCTGTTCTCCTAAGAAATCTGATGAATTACATGAGAAGTTCATTTACCTTCCTCAGTTAAATGGGATCCTAGGTTCTCTACCTTTTCAGATGTGTGGTCCTCGCATTTCTTGAAACCCCAAATCTTCATTTATTTATTTGCCTGTTGAGATCATCTGAAGAGGATCCCCTTAGCGTACTTCTGTTAGACTCTACCTCAAAAGTTCCTCTTCTCTTCCTGTATTCCTTCTCCTAAGGAGTAAATCTTCTTCAGCCATGTCAAGCTCACCTCCTCATTTGTGCTTTCGATTGTATCCTCTCCCAAATTTTCCAGAATCTTGTTCCGTTATTCCCTACCCACCCTCACCCTCTCTTCATTCCCAGAAGGTACTTGATCTCTCGACACCTCCTCATTTCTTTCTACCTGCAAACATATTCATTCTCTCCTTATCCTAAGGAAACCTCTTCCTGACCTGAGATCTCCTCAAGATACTGACCTCTTTTTTTTTATACCAAGTGTATCCAGAGTAGACTGTGTCCTTCTTCTCCACCACCTGCTAACTCTAATCTACTTCTCCCCCTTCCTCCTCTTTCTTCTTCTTTGTTTGTGTTGTTGCTTCCATCATTCTGTCTAGGACAGTGGTTTTCAACCCTCCCTGCGTTCTGTTATCATCTGGGCAGCTTTTAAAAACTACATATGCCTGGGCACCCCCTGGACAAGTTCTGATTTAATTGGCAGTGATGAGTATCTCCACTGATAATTTAAAGTAATCTTTCCAGAAGATTCTGATGTGCTGGCAGGGTTGAAAACCACTGGTCCTAATGATGATTATAATAACCCCCTAAGTGTTAAATCCAACAGGTTTTCTCCCCAGTTTGTATCCTCCTTGACTTACTGGTTCTTTCAAAATAGGTGAAAACCTTTTCCTCAAGCTCATGAATTCGTGGTTGAAACAGTTACACTGTATTTGTCTCCTGCCTTTCTGACTGCTCATTTTCGCTGTCCTGTTTTGCCCTCTCTTCCTCCTTCCTATTCCTAAATTATTGCTTCAGCCCAAATTATTAACTTAGGTACGTATTCTAGTTGATAACATCTCAATCGGTGATCTTATTTCCTTGACTTACCATTATATTTATTATGTAATATCACCCTGTACTCTGGACGAAAACCCAGAATCCTCATAACAAGCGGCTTTCTGGACATCTTTACCTCCATTTACCTTTGGTTCTCATGTCCAAAGAAGAACTTATTATCTTGCTGGAATTAGTTTTTCTAGCTTCTGTTTTCTTCAGCCACCTGTGCCATAAGCATCATAGGTATCTTCAGTTTTATCTTCCTGTTTGTCACTACCGGCTATTATTTAAATCCTATAGATTCCATTTTAGGAATTGCTCCTTAGTTTGTTATTCTAATCTTTCCACAGTCGTTAATCTTGTGCTGGCTGCACATAAACAATGACAGTAGCCCACTTGCTGGGCTGTATCATGTCCTATACAGTGGTGCTATGTTACTTCTCAGTCACAGTTCCATTATTTTCTCCACCCTTTCAAACCTTTTATGGCTTCTCGTTGACTGGAATTGAATACAATGATCACGAAATTCTAGGCACTTGATAATAGGTCCCTGCCAGCATTTTTAATCCATTCCCCTTACTCTCCACAAGTATCTATGCTTCAGCTAAACTGGCTGTGAGCTCTTCTCTCATCTCTAACCTTTTTTTTTCCTGACATTCCTTTTCTTGTGTAAATGTTCTACCTTATGAAGCTTCTGATTATTTTATTTTATTATTTTTTTTCCCCTGATTCACTTAGAAGGAAGAGTTTTGCCTCACAAGTTCTAGACTGTGTAGATACTTCTCATGCTGTTTGACTTCCAAAGTCAGTGTGGAGCTAAGTAGCTTCAGGTTTCTGGTTGCTTGGATATCATTTAACAAGAGTGTTTGTACATTCGAAGGTCGCTCGTGGCTGATGGTGATGTGTGGGACATCCTGGGACCTGTCGCAAATTGCTCTTCTCTTCCCTTATATAAAGTAAAGATGAGGTTTTTTACTTTCTCGTCAGAGACAACTCCCATGTTTCCTGTGGGGTAGAGTCTGTCTTCCCTTCCTGGACCTTTTCATGAAACACACCATTTAGCTTTTGAGTTCAGTGACAAAATAAATATCCTAGAAAGTTGGACCAATATCCTTTTAGATTCTTTTTAACTTTGCCTGCTTTCTGGTGCCCCTCAATTATTAAACCCAAATTGTCTCCTGCTGTCTTGAAAGAAATGAGATTTCTCAGCAGTAGCAAACAACAACGTCAATCTATTTGAGACTGTTAATGACTCATCTGTAATGCTGGCAGACACATGAAGGCTGGAAAAATTAAATGTACAGCATCATTACCTTTGTGGTTAGCATTGCCGGGAAGCAACATAGTGCTTAGTGTAACATTTTAAAAGACAAAAATTCTTTTAGCAGAATGAGTTTTATACTTGAAGGTGTGGATAATGGAATGACAAACTGATAACTTCTTGGTATTTGAGCTTGCTGCCACAAAGCTTTCTTTAGAGATTAACTAGCAGACTCTGCATGTCTGCAAAAGCTGAGCTTTTCCAGTCATCATGACCTGTTTGCATAGATAATTTTGGAAATGTATTTTTGGTGTTTTGAGAACATCATTTTCAAAGAACACGACTTAAATTCTTTTTTTTTTTAATTAGGAAGTTATCTCTTTTTTTGAAGAATAATTGACATATAATATCCTATTAGTTACAGGTGTACATCATAGTAATTCAGTATAAAATCTTTTTGCAAATAGTAACTATTAGAAATTGTCTCAACTATTGGCTTCTTCTGATTTGAAGATAATGTTACTGACATGTCCAGGGATGCTGCAGGAGCGGTACCATATCAACCAGCATGTCTGTAAGCTCCCTTCTAACTCCAAGTTATGTTGTGACTTCCACTCCATTTTAATTTTTCCCCAGGAACTGAAATGAATATGCTCTAGTTTTCCTTTATATATGTAGAACTTTTAATAAAATAGATTGCTTGTTTTGAAAGTTCATAGCTATGGAAAAGAATGAAACTAGCTGGCCCAAATGGAGACTGAAACAAAACCTGAAATCCAAAAGTGCAATCTAAACTATAAAGTGTAATATAAATGCAAATTATGTGTGGTGGCCTGAAACCAAATATTCCTCCCTCTACAGTCTTTTAAGAATACCTACCATAGTGTAGGACGATGCTTTTTCTAACACGGCAACAAAAGGCATTTTGTGAAAGGACAACATTGAACTTCATGACATCAACCTGTCTTATCTTTTTCATAATGAATGTGTACTTTTAATTTTTCAAAACTCTTTTATAGTCTTTATTATTTTGAATCTACATTGCTTCCGTGAATAACAACAAGTTCTATACATCTTCTACCCATTGTTTATAGTACTTTCTTTTCTTTCCTTTTCTTTTCTTTTTTTTTTTTTTTTTTTTTTTTTTTAAGTAGGCTCCACGCCCAGTGTGGGAGCCCCATGCAGGGCTTGGACTCATGACCCTGAGATGAAGACCTGAGCTAAGATCAAGAGTCGGACGCTTAATTGACTGGGCCCCCTAGGTACCCCTCTTTATAATACTTTCTCAGATCTGTTCTGAAATGACCTTTAAGCTTCAGGAGGACCCCTGTCCTCCCCCTGGCCTCTGTTGTAGAGTTAAGCCATTTGGTGAATGGGTCTACATATCATTCTCATAGATCTTTTCTGGGAAAAAAATCTGGGTCTTATATCTGTTTTCGGCTTTATGTTGCCAGATCAGAAAGCCAGCTGACTATTAAAATGAATAGGGCTTTATTGAGTACCTGTTGTTTGTAAAGAATTAGAAATAGAAGATACAGTATGTGGCATTAAGAGGCTTATACCAGTTGGCACTTAAATGCCACAAAGTATTGATTCACAAAAACCGTGACTGTATGCTTGTTACTGTGAAGTATCTGGAAGTGTCATGAAGAAGTATGGACCTGGCCTCAGGAAGCTTACATTCTGATAGAGAACCCTGGTTATACCTAGATGGTTTGGTTAGGGAATATGAGTGGGGGCACTGAGAGAAGACAGAGGCATTTCTGTTGAGTAATGGAGTATTATAAGCAGTATCTCAATTTCTAAACATTTTGTTTAAATTTTAAAAGTTGTAGCATGAGAGTAGGAACACAAGAGTAGGAGCAATGCCTTGGCCTGCCCCTTTCCTGTTAGGTGATCCTAGGAAAATTATCTCTCTCGTCTTAGTTTCCTCATTAGTAGAAGAGAGGTACTCATAGAGTCTTCCCTGTATGTTGTTGAGGTAAAATGTTACATCTAAAACTCATAAAGCAAGCTCATACTTTCAGTGGACTTTCTTTTCTTTCTTTCTTTTTTTTTTTTTAAAGATTATTTGAGAGAGAGAGAGAGAGAGAGTGAGCCAGGGATGGGCAGAGGGAGAGAATCCCAAACAGACTCCCTGCTAAGCTTAGAGGCAATCATGGGGTTCAGTCTCACACCCTGAGATCATGACCTGAGTCAAATCAAGTGTCAGCCACCCAGGCGTCCCACTTTCAGTGTACTTTCATTGCAGAACCATAATATGCATATTTACCATAATAATAATTAATATTCTTTAGAAGACTCCTCTTCTTAATGCTTTTGACCAATAGATGCAGCTACTACCCTCCCCTTATACAGAGATCTGGATACTTCACATTCTCTTTGTTACTTTCATTTTATAATTTTCTCTAATATATGTGTTTTGAAAAGTCAAAAATTCAACTACAGCAATGGCAAAGTTTTCTAGAACGATAGGAGAATAAGAAGTTTTGAAAGCAAAATTTAGCAGATGATTGAAGTTTAGCTTTTTTTTAATATAACTTTTATTTTGTTATATTAGTCACCATAGAGTACATCCCCAGTTTTCGATACAGTGTTCCATGATTCATTATTTGCTTATAACACCCAGTGCACTCTGCAATATGTGCCCTTAATACCCATCACCGGCCTATCCCAATCCCCCACCCCCGCCCCTCTGAAGACCTCAGTTTGTTTCCCAGAGTCCACAGTCTCTCATGGTTCATTAGCCCTTCTGTTTACCCCCCCTTCATTCCACCCTTCCTTCTCCTACCGATCTTTCTATTTCTATGTTCCATAAATGAGTGAAACCATATGATAATTGTCTTTCTCTGCTTGACTTATTTCACTTAGCATGATCTCCTCCAGTGCCGTCCATGTTGTAGCAAATGTTGAGAACTTGTTCTTTCTGATGGCTGAGTAATATTCCATTGTATATATGGACCACATCTTCTTAATCCAGTCATCTGTTGAAGGAAACAGTCCAAAAAACTAAGAGGCAACCCACGGAATGGGAGAAGATATTTGCAAATGACACTACAGAGAAAAGTCTAGTATCCAAGATCTACAAAGAACTTCTCAAACTCAATACACGGGAAACAAATAATCAAATCAAAAAATGGGCAGAAGATATGAACAGACACTTTTCCAATGAAGCCGTACAAATGGCTAACAGACACATGAAAAAATGTTCAAAATCATTAGCCATCAGGGAAATTCAAATCAAAACCACCTTGAGATACCACTTTACGCCAGATAGAATGGGAAAAATTGACAAGGCAGGAAACAAATGTTGGAGAGGATGTGGAGAAAGGGGATCCCTCTTACACTGTTGGTGGGAATGCAAGTTGGTACAGCCACTTTGGACAACAGTGTGGAGGTCACTTAAAAAGTTAAAAATTGAGCTACCCTACGATCCAGCAATTGCAGTACTGGGTATTTTCCCCAAAGATACAGACGTAGTGAAGAGAAGGGCCATATGCACCCCAATGTTCATAGCAGCATTGTCCACAATAGCTAAATTATGGAAGGAGCCGAGATGCCCTTCAACAGATGACTGGATTATGAAGTTTAGTTTTTAATGCTAAAACTTAGTTTTGAACCTTTTCAAATGGAAATCTCTCTTAAATGTGAAGGAATCTTTCTTGCCTCTTTAAGAAGGCTGACCATGTCTTGATGATTCATACATCTGTCAATTACTGGATTGTAGGAACTTTAAAAACTTACTTTTGGTCATTTCTCTTCAAAATAAAGATTTTTATGGGCAATATGCCAGGGAATGATATTCCATCAAATTAATTATGGTATTAAAAACTGGTGTTCAGGGGCACCTGGGTGGTTCAGTTTGTTCAGTGTCTGATTCTGGATTTTGGCTCGGGTCATGATCTTGCTGTCCTGAGATCAAGCCCTGCACTTTGGGCTCTGTGTGCTCAGCAGGGAGTCTGCTTGGGATTCTCTCTCTCCCTTTGCGCCCCCCACATACACACATTGCACTCTCTTTGTCTCTCAAATAAATCTTTTTTAAAAACTGGTGTTCAGTTAGAAAAGCAGAAGCACATGTAGGTTTGTGTGTATATAATATAAAAACTCATAATAAAAAATTTGTTACAGGGACTTGGCCTTGTGCGATCATGGACTCTGGTTAAACAGTGTTTTCACAGCTCATGTAGAACCTGAGGGAGGGAGAGCAAGTGAGGGAGAGCCAGCATGAGCTAGAACCCTTGAGAATGAGCTGGAACTTGCGTCACTTCTCACCGTCTCCAGCCCTGACCGTATGAGTGTCCTATAGGAGGTGTTGGCCCCCTCATCACGGAGCTAAAACGTACTTGGCATAGGAGTCCAAGAGGCTCCAGGAGGATCAGGGGAAGGTGGAGTAGCCCCAGGCCAAGGAGTTGAACCAGCAACAGCATTAAGACCCCAACCCCTTGAATCTGTAGAACACAGTGTTTCCTGGTTGACGTCCATCCTTCACATCTCATGAATGTCTTTTGTAGCCCATCCTAACTGGAAACACGCAGGGGAGAGAGTTCAAGGACATGGAGTTTAGGCTGGCCAAGTGTACCTATTACAAAGCTACCATAATAACAAATTAGCCTTCTGTATAACTTCTTTATTATCTTTTTAAAAGGGTACTATTCTACAAGTCAAAGCTTTTCCCAACCTTTTCATAATATCTGGATGACAAAATTCCAGATATAGGCATTTTGTATAATTGCGTCATTAATGTTACCTTGGAGCTGAGAGTCCTATATAATGGCTCAATGTATTTGAAGGTATAGGATTCCAATGTAGCGAAATGGAGAGTAAATAAATGAGAATATTAGGGGAAATTCCTTTGAAAAGTTTCAACATCAATTTATGAGATCAATTCTATAATGCTATTTTGTATTATAATGTAATTTGATTCAGCGAATTAACTTTGGCAAGCAGAAAGATACTACAAGCATATTAATAGGCAGTCATCCTAGCTACCTTCACATGCCTGTATGAAATGAAATTCCACTGAGTGTACAAGGAAAAGTTTGAACTTGGCAGGAGGAATTGATATGCATTAGCTTATACCGTGAAAGCAACAGGTAAGCTTAGGACATTTGAAAACCCAGGATTATGAAATTTGCAATTATCTGCACATTTTATATGCAGATCCTCCATGGATATTAGCATGTGCATTAATGGTAATCCCTATCCGTTATTACCTGCTGGAATAGTGGTTAACATGCATCGTAAATGCGGTTGCTTCATCAACATAGTGACACTGGTCCAGATAGTCTCTGTTAAAAACAAAAAAGTTCTCTGGAGACATTCCAGCTGTTGGGAAGCTTCATAGTTTACTGGTCATCTTTCTTCGGATAGATTCTAGCCTTCTTGTCCATATGACAATGTAAAACGCTTCAGAAACACACATCTCAGCAAATTGCTTTCCCTCAAGACAGTTATTTGCCCTTTCAATTAACACTATTTGGAGAGGGTGGTACTTCATGAGAACAGAAGTCTCCTTCCTCACTCCCCTTGACAGTAGTAATGATGATCTCTCACATTGTCCGCACAGGTCTTTATATATAGTCACTTCACGTGATCTTCCAGGAATGATGGTCCTGTGAGATCATAGGCCTAGGTTGCCATAGAATGATGCTCCTCTTAGCTGAGTGGGGAGATATTAGCATCCTCAAGGTATGATTGAGGAAAGTAAGACACTGAGAGTGGGTTTCAAGCAACTTGCTTCACCTGTTGATTGCCTACCACCCGGTACCCACCCCCTCATCTTCCTAACTGTCAAATACTAATTTTGTTCTGGTGACACTCTCTGCAAGGTGCTGTGCCCACGGAAGGGTCTTTCTCTTGCCCTCAGGGTGCAGCATGATATGTCTAGACCAGTCATGCTAATGTTGTTTCTTTTGCCAGTGATAGGCTAGGCCACAAATAAACAATACAGTTCTGGTCAGCAAGTCTAGAGAAGGTCTACTGAGGCATTTGGGGTAAGGATTTCTCTGACTGAAAGATAATACAAAGAAATAGGCCTGTTTGTTTCTGTCAACAATGTCAAAGGTACATGAGTTACCTGGAACCGTGGCAGCCATTTTGCAAACAAAAAGGGACAAGCCTCTGATGCTCACAGAACAGAAAAATGGAAAGACTCTGAGTGCTGGATGATATTGTAGCGTCGCTGAATTAACCAGTTCTGAAACTGCCTTGCCTTTGGAATTCTTGTCATGAATGCTGCTGTCTATCACTGTTGTTTGAGCTACTCGTGAATCTGGTGGTTTGGCATTCAGAAAATATCCCAAGCTCTTTGCCTTCCATGACTATGTATCCTGGTGTCCCTTGCAGCAGAAATTAGGGGATAAATTAGGTTCTTCCTCCAAGATGCATTCATATGATATTTGTAAGGGGGAACTGAGGTGAAAGCTGTTTTCTGATGGTTTGGCTGTGTTCTGGAAGCAAGTATGGAGATGTTGGGATTTTTGCAACAATGTTAAAAGTCACTGGCTAGTTTCAGGACTACCCAGAGGTCATTATAGCCTAATCCCTCACTTTCTTGATAGCGACAGGTGTCATAGTTCTCTGGTGAATCAGTTCTTTGGTGTTATTTTGGAATCATTCCTGGAAACGCAGGTTTGACCCAGCTCTACCAGCTCTTCACATGATACTATAAGCACCAAATTTCTTACATTAAATCTCTTTCTGTTTAAAATAACTAGAGTGGTTTCTGTTTCTTAGAATGAAACTATTTATGACCTTCAGTCAGTTTCCTATTATTTGTAGCTGAAATAATCCTGGTTGAAACAGTCACATACATAGTAAATAGCAGAGCTAGGATTTCAATTCAAGTCGTGTGACAACAAATCCTTAGGTCTTTCGGTTTTACCAGGTCTAGGATGTCACTAAGAGCTATAGTTCAATTTCTGAAAGATTACCCTATGTTTTTCTTTTTCGTCTCCCTTTCCCTTTGTCTCCTGTGGTTGCCTCCCAGCAAGTTTCTCTATCTCCCTTCCCACCTTTGTCTTTTTAAACACAGATTATGTACTTTTATGGTTATACACTATTGTATAGATTATAGTATGGCTGTTTCTCAGTACCTTCCAGTGAATTGTTTGCCATTTGCTGATCTGGATTGATGATATGTTTATGTCTGTTGCTAGCTGATTACAATGATGCCCTCAGGGACTGATGAAGTTATTTTCACAGAAATCCATTTGCCCTTTCACTAACTGCCCCCCAAAGTCTGCAGACTTGGCATTTCATAGTTGATGTACCTTTGTTGTCATCAGAATACATTTGATAGGTTCTAAACTGTTTCTGCTACTTCTGCTCCCACTGCCCTGTGTACCGTTTCTGCTGAATACCAGTCTTTAAGCTCTTCTATAGTCTAATGATTCTTGCATTCATTTTTCCCCTGCATGTCTGTTGGCTTCCTTCTCCTGTCACTATCCCCGTGCTTCTTGGGTTTTGCGCCACCAACTTGGTTTGTATGACTGCCACCAGTCCTTAAGAATGCTTCTTTCTTTCTGGAATATGTAATAGAATTTGCAAACAGGGTTTATTCTTTGAGAATTCCTCCTTTCTGTATTTGTGATTACTTTTACCATCGGTAACTGCTCCTGCCTGATTTCCTCTCAGAGTTGCTTAAAGAGATAAAACAGAATGCATCGTGACACCCAGGTTTGCCAAGGTTTTCTTGGCTCCTAGAAAACTGATTCCCACAGAACATTACTAAATTGTGTCTACTGATAGTGAGGTGCACCTTAATAGCAATTTAAGCCTCTCAACCTACAACATATTATTAACGTTCTAGAAAATGTAGATACATGAGAAATTGAAAAGTTGAAAGTCCCTTAGAAATAGTTATTTTTTAAATGAGTTTTATATTTTACAGAGAGAAAACTTCACTTTTTTGCCTGACAGAGGAATCAGGAATTGTCAATGATACATTAGTATTCAGGGCCGCTCACCCAATATTGCTTAGTTATTTTCCAGTTGAAACTTTAAATACAACAGCATTTAAAAGACAACATGTGCAACTCAAAAGGATGTCACCTTCACTCCTGGGTTGCTCATCCCCTTGGGGTTGTTGACCTGGGAGTTCTAATAGAATGTGTGCTGAAAATAGGGGCAACGTATTTTAACATCAAAAGAGGAACAAAGGAAAAGGGGTTGTTTTTCTTTTTCCCAGCTGCCCCCTGGTGGCCAAGGCACACCAGACAGCAAAGGAATTTAACAAGGATTCTTGCTATGTGATGCTGCTGGTGATTCTTAAGAGGGTCTCAAACCAAAGTCTGTGCCGTACATGTGTGCTTCTGAAAAAGGAAGAACAGAACATCGGGTCTCCTAATTACATTCCAGTGGCATCTGTTCTTATCATAGCGGCACCAGGCTCTACCAGCTCAGTCAATACTTGTATATTAACAAGAGACAATCGATGGAAAAATTAAAAAAGAAAGTCAAGGTAATTAGGCTAAAGCTGCTGCTTATGAGTTTTCAATAATTACTTTTGCTTCCTCTTGTCTTCCCATCTCCAGAAAAATAGGGCCTGATTGAAGGACTGGGTCGTGTTTGACTGAGGACATGTCAGAATTATACAAAGCCAGGCAGGAAATAAAATTAAGCTGTATTTGTTTTAAAGCAGTCAAAGGGGCTTTGCATGATGGCATGGGAAGAATAGGCGTTGATTTCAGTGTCCCCATTAGCAGCTGTGCCATTGTCAGGACCTGTTTCACGCCATCAGTGTTTGGCCCACTGGCAGAAGCCCACTTAGAAGCACCGTGACATGACATGTATCAAAGCTCCACATGAAGACAGTGGATGGATTTTTCCCAGAAAGAGGATCTTTTTGGAAATTCGATGCCATTCTTTTAAAAAACAAAACAAAACAGAATATGAAATAACTCAGAATCTCATGGCTGCCAGTGTGGCCCATACGTTGGACCTTGTTCTTTGTGGCCATAATTGATGGGGATTACCGTCCACTTACTGGGCCCTCGTAAGTGAATTAGCCTCATCTTTGGTTTGGAGCTACTTTGACATTTTTGTGCCCTGCTGCTAGAAATCCTAAATAAATCAGACCCATCCTGTTGCTGCTTTCTGCAAATGAGGTCGGTGTGTCTTCCTCTCAGGGGAAGGGAGAAAAAACAAAACAACAACAACAACAAAAAACCCCAAAAAACCAGAAGAATCCCTAGTTTGGGAGAGATAAATCTAGGGAGAAAAACTAGGTTAGTGAGAGAGATATTTCATGTTTTATGTCCATTTACAGTCTTCATTTGCACTATTTCTGTCAGCTCCAAGCACTTTATAAACTTTACAACCAAATTATGTACCAACGTCATTTCATTCACTGCTGATATGTAGCTGGTAAACATCTGCCAGGTACATATTTCCTAGAGGCAAAAAAAAAAAAAAAAAATGGAGGAGAGAATTAGATCTTGTTAAATATACACAGAAAATGTAGATATGCAGAAATACAATGGGAAGCTGTGTATCGAACACCTTCTGTGTATGAAGCGTTATAGGAGATGCCCCTGCTCCAAGTTCGTAGTACAGAAGTGACTGATGGGGGGGCCAAGATTTGAGCCCGGGACAGTCTGATTTCAAAGCACAAGCTCTTAACTCATTTATTATATCTTAATGTTTACTTGAGGCTTAATAAAAAGGACTTTCTAGGGGAATAGGAAATGTTTGAAGCATGGTCTTGACTCAATGAACTCAAATCTAATTGATGACGGTGATGCTACGGTGTGGGGATGGGGAGTAGTGAATAAAACATATACCCAAAGGCATTGAAAAGTGAGATGAGGAGGCGCAGATAGAACTAGACCTTGGGCGAGAGTTACATTCTTTATCTTTAATATTATAAATGGTCTTAGGTTATTGCCCCGCCGGTTTGGCTCGCATACAGGAATCCTTTCTATATGTAGAACTTCCAGCAAGTAAGACCACTCCTGATTGGTGACGGGTCCAGCATTTTTGTGAGATGTGTCAGGGCCCTCAGAAGATTCTGTGTACCCTTTAGATTCACTGAGGCCAATGCATTACAAATACAGCTAAGCCTGGACACATCTGGTGGCTGAATTCTCTGCTGCTTACTGCCCATAATCCCAAACGTTTGGAAGGTTCTAGCTGATGCTTTCATGGTGAAAATAGTACATAATAAGCATTTGTTCCTTTACTTAAAAAAAAAAGTTATTCTAAATACATAATCACTTCTGGATTAGATATGTTTAGAAATTTGCCAAGGGGATAATTTATGAAAGCACATTTTTCCCTCTTCTCCCTAGACCCATTTTATTTAGAAATTGCAAAGGAAGCTTTTTTCCTGCTTCTCTGCTTTAAAAAAAAAAATGTGTTGCTTCCATGTCACTCCATATGTTCTGTCTTTGTTGTTTTCATTTTTATCCTATAAAAAGTTTGTGTACCAAGTACCAAATAAGAGTGATGGAATATTATGCAACCATTAAGGCAGGAATAGTTTAGTTTCGTGACAAGAACTTCAATGCAAGTCCAACCACCCGGGTTGAATCTTAGCTATGCTTTAAATTAACTATATAATCTTCAATAAGTTACTTAAACTTTCTAGGTTTTCTCTATCTATAAAATGAGAATAGTAGAAGTACCTATCTTACAGGCTTGTTATGAAGATTAAATGAGCTGACGTTAGCACTGTGTCTTATACACAGTGCTCTGTTCAGTGTTAGCATATTTAACAATGAAAACTGTTATTACTCTTCTATTCGTTACTAATATATTGCAATATAGACAATATTCCGGAGAGAACTTTAAATGAAAGATACTGTATATAAAGTGACATAGGATTACACTATGAAAACAAGTACTTACGCATTTTATAAGGACTGTGATAAAATACACCAACATATTCATTGTGGTTTGTTTTAGAACCATTGCCTCCCTTTAATTTTTGGCTGTTGTTTTTTAGGGGTTTTTTGGGGGGTTAGATTTGAGGTCCTTATCACAGTATGCAGTTGTTTTATTGATCTGTTTACTTGATTTTTTTATTGTCTCTCCCTCTAGAATGGAAGTTTTCTGAGAAAGAACTCATGGTGGCCTTTTTTACCATTGTATATTTTGTGTCTAGTGCCTGCCAGAGGGTATCCCTTCAGTAAATGTTTGTTGAATAAATATATTTCTTTCTTTTTTTCCTTTTTTTTTTAAAGATTTATTTATTTATTTATTTGTCAGAGAGAGAGAGACATCCAGTGAGAGAGGGAACACAAGCAGGGTAAGTGGGAGAGGAAGAAGCAGGCTCCCAGCAGAGGAGCCCGATGTGGGGCTCGATCCCAGAACGCCAGGATCACGTCCTGAGCCGAAGGCAGACACTTAACCAGTGGGCCACCCAGGCGCCCCTATTTCTTACTTTTCCATGTTTTCCAGTTATGCTGATAGAAAATTTCTAACTGTTATACTAGGGTGGGAAAAGCTATTTTAAGAACATTATTTCAGCCTTCCTAAAGGCATACCATTGCTCTACAATTCATGGTAAGGTAGCAAATACTAAGAAAATGTTTCTCACATTTCATGTTGCCTTGGGTTTTCTGTTTTTTGTTTTTTGGGTTTTTTTTTTGAAGTGGCCGTTCCAACTCACAGCCTTTATTTATTTTAATTTTTTTCTTTAGCTTTTTAATCCATCTAGAAAAATCCTACGTGGGTTGATTTTCCACAATTTGGTTTTAAACATACTAAAGCTCTTCTTTTTTAGTGAGGATAATTGCCAGTTCCAAGTTACATAGAGAGCTTCAGTTCTTTTTGCTAGTTATGTATTACCGTAAAGCCTTATTATAAATGAAGAAATATTCCAGTTTTTAAATTCAAAATATTGTACCCAGGCTAATTTAGGCGTGGATTCCTTAGGCATGGATTCCTGAGGCGTGGTTTACTCAGCATTCATTTTCTCAATACCAGAGTCGCTAGTGAGTGAGTATGTTTCTGACCCGCTGAGCCATGCATGGTGCATCTCTGCGCATGTGCGACTGAGGGGAGGTACTTGGTGCCAGAGATTTTGCTTTGCAGTAAAAATAGGCCTTGCATTCAGTGTTGAGATTCATAAGGTTCTCTGGTAGCTCTGTAATTCAGTGCTCATTTTTGAAGAAGACACTTCAGCAAAAGAGGATTGTAACAATACACACAGGTTCGTACAGAGGGAGTTCAAACAGAATGCAGAAACCTTTTCATCTGTGGCTAAAAAATCTCACAGTTGCGGAGATGCAGCCCGTCTTTCCCATGATTCCTCATTCATCTGCCAGACTGACAGCAGCATCTACCATGGTTCCTAGAAGTCAGCCCAGAATTTTCTCTTTTCTAAAGAGGGACTCAATGACGCACTTTGGAGAGAGCCAAGACAAAGGAGCCAAAGAGAAGGAGGGAAGAAAATAGGTTGAGAGAGTTGGAGGTTCAGAAGAAGGTGGTTACCCGAGTGCAGCCACACCAGGGGAAAGTTAGGACTCAGGGATGTCAAGACAAAAGATAGGTTCTTTCAAGCAGCACTTAGGAAAGCATCTACATCATCTGTGGTAGAAGTGACACAAATTAGATGCATGGAGTGAATTGTGCAGTAGCACTTTGTCACTCTGAAGGTCTTCTTTCCGTTGAGTCTTTAAGTCAGGTGAACTCCAACTTGCTAATAATCCCGTTTCCTGAAATGCTATTATTGCTGTGAATTAAGACCTATTATTTTTTATGTTTATATAATGTTGGAATGCATTGCAATGAACACACCCAGAGCACTGACTATAGAATGAAGATAGCTATATAAAATAAAGTCTAGATACTTAGTAGAAAGAATAAATGGTAAGTAACATCCTGCTGACTTTTATCCTAAACCAGGGTATTGATTGAGGTAATCTGAGAAGTATAAAAAGTTGCAAAGAGAGCCTCTTCATTTCTAAATGGTGGTGCCGTGTTGGCTTGGTTCACTTTACCTGGATGCTGTTCTTCCTCCCATCCCTGAAGACCACCAGGCATAATAACATAGTGATATCAGAAAGTTGATGTTTGTCCCAGGAAAGTGCAAAAGCATCATGTTTCGACTGTAAATTTCAGTGGCAAATTCTTCATGTTTTTCTTGAGTCCTCCTCCCGTATTTCTTTCAAATATCATTTAAATCCAACTTTTCTTTGAAGAATTTCCCATAGTCCATTCTGTCAGTGTAGAAGATTCTGTATTTTGAAGATAAAAGGCGAGATATTTAAGATATTTGATAATTTGTGAATTGGTTTTGAAGTTCACATACATTGAAATGTCTGTTGGTAACGTGATAATGGTGTATCTTTTGACCTTTATGTACTGAATTGCTCTGCTCAAAAAGAAAGGTGGTTTGAGCGATTTGGTCCTCGCTG
The DNA here is from genome assembly GCF_024610735.1 of Ursus americanus. Taxonomy (NCBI): domain Eukaryota; kingdom Metazoa; phylum Chordata; class Mammalia; order Carnivora; family Ursidae; genus Ursus; species Ursus americanus. The sequence continues at coordinate 19,004,627 of NC_142129.1, read as the reverse complement.
AGCATGCAGCCTACGTTAGCCTCTCTGTGGCTCCTGCCTACCCACAATTCAACATAACTGTTCCTATTCTGAGGTAGTGTCTAAAATCTGTATGACTCAATAAGAAAAACCAGCAACTAGGGAGAATATTTATTATTTTTTCACCTATCAGTCATCACCACATAATTGCAACATCTACTTCCTGATTGAAATTTTAGTCTTTTAGATTTAGAATTGCTCATTAACTTTTTGCTCCCTGTTCTCACACTGAAAAAGAAGAATCCATGCTCAGAGGCTAGGAGACCAGTAGCTTTTCTCTTCCTAGGGGTATTTCCCTTAAACCTTCTTTTTGTGCTAGGCCAACCCCATTATTTGCAGATCTGGGAACTGTAGTAGTATGAGCTGAGGCACTGCAAAGCTTGTGTCCCTCCTCAATACTGTTGTTTTTTTTTTTTTATAATAATTTTTTATTATGTTATGTCAGTCACCATACAGTACATCCTTAGTTTTTGATGTAGTGTTCCATGATACATTATTTGCATATAACACCCAGTGCTCCATGCAATATGTGCCCTCCTTAATACCCATCACTGGTCTATCCCAATCCCCCATCCCCCTCCCCTCTGAAGCCCTCAGAATGAAGAAGGAGTAAACACAAGGGGCGGGGGAGGAATGAACCACGAGAGACTATGGACTCTGGGAAACAAAATACTTTTTATTAGGAGGCTCCTGGCTGGCTCAGTCAGTAGAGCATACGACTCTTGAGCTCAGGGTCTTGAGTTCAGGCCCCACCCTTGGGTATAGAGATTACTTATAAAAAATATTTAAAAACCAAGAAAATAGCCAAAATACTTTTTACTAATCAGTTATTAAGCTAACATCTTTATACCTGGCCTTAGATGTCTACTAGCAGAATTAATAATTTCAATTAGTCAATCAACCAGAGGATATTTTCTTGAGATATTTTCTTGAGAAGGTTACTTGTTTAAAATTACGTAGTTTTGAAGGAAGACCTTAGATTGATCCTAGAGGTCTACAATGACTCTTCTTCATTAATACATTTTGTGTATAAACTAGGACGAGCTTCAAGAGACAGAATATGAAACCTACCAATGAATGAGCCGCTGTGATGGGAGAAACCACGTGATTGGGAAGTTCCAATTGGAAAGCCCCAGACTGGAAAGTCATTTCATAGTTCATTGGAGGGTCTCCAAGGTCACTCCTATGTTTGAAGAATCACTAGAAGGACTCAGCATGTAGTTGTACCCGTGGCTAAGATTTATTACAGTGATGTAGTCACTAAAGTTATATATTCGGCTGGTAAGGGGAAAAAAGCACAGGTGAGGTCTGTAGGAATTCATATACTGGCTCCCTTATGCTGTCTCCCTCCCATATGGGGGAGGGGGTCACACAGAGTATACCCCTCTCCCAGAAACAAAAATGCAGCAATGTGTTGAGAGATTCAGCACCCAAGGTCAGGGACTGGTCACTTGGTCACAAAGGTATCCTCTGTCTAGCATATACCAAAATTTCAGACTCCAAGAAGGAAAGCCCAGTGTTTGGCATAAACCACATAGTTTATACAACAAACAACGCAGGCATAGTAACCACCCTTATCAGTTAGAGAAACGTGAGAACGCTTTCCAAATACTAGCCAAGGGCCAACTTTGCAAGCAGGCCGTTCTTAAGATAGCAGCCTCAGGCTTGCTGTGTTAGCCATTTTCTGCACAAGGGTACTAAGCTTCAGTGTTTTTGCTAGACATCTAATGGGCAACATGACACATAGGCTGAAGAGCCAGGACAGTTGGCTTTAGGTATGATCTCTGTTCTCATAGATAGGAAACACTTCCATCCTTATATCAGTAAAGATGATTCACTGTGGTAGTAACAGGGAATCTTCACTACTTGGAAATTAAAATCAGAAGAGTCTAGTGTCGTGCTTTTCTTTCTTTTAGGAACCCCTGCCCTAGCTGATAGAATTCAGTGAAGTCCAAAGGGGTGAGGAAAAGGAGAGAGATTTCCCCCAGATGACCTACTTTATAATTTTATCCCTGTCTCTGAATCCTGATGGATGGGAGCCTATATTAAAAGGGTTTATGTATTAATCAGCCTGAAGAATTCTAAAAATGTGAATTGATTTTTTGAGTTCTGTTCAGTCTATGCCATAAGTGGTTCTGATCTGGTCAGACTTCAAAGGGATAATATTATGTCTAAAATTCCCTACTTTAAGCACGGAGCAGATCCAGGCTGAACTAGGATTTTAACATCAGATCAGTGGTAGATTCTTTTTCCTCACTGATATGCTCCCCTTTTTACACCACCTTGAGGTTCAGTGTAAGACGAAGAATCCTAGCTACTTATGGAACATACTTTTGCCCTCCTGTTTGGCCTTCCTAAAGGTTAATTGGCTTTTACTTGGCCACTGGATTTTGTTGCCATGAAAACTAAACAGATGGGCCTCTGAGACCAAAATGAGATCTCTGGAAATTTACGTGATGTGAAGGAAAGCTCCGAGGCTTAATGCTGGGATTTTTCTCCTCATCTGCAGAGAAGGGGGTATACGTTAGAATTATCTGGGGGTTCAGATCACGTGGGCTTCTGTTTCTCTACTGCATCTGCCTCCCATTGTCCCCAAGAGTATGGAATCTGTATGCTCTTCATAGTGCGCTGTCATTATCCATGTTAATGGAAATTTGTATTTCAAGCATAGATGCTGGTATATTTAAGAATCATTGGCTTGGGGCACCTGGGTGGCTCAGTGGTTAAGTGTCCAACTCTTGATTTTGGCTCAGGTCATGATATTGGGGTCCTGGGATTGAGCCCCACACTGGGCTCCATGCTCATCAGGGGGTCAGCTTGAGGATTCGCTCCTTCCCTCACCTTCTGCCCCTCTCCTTTTCTCATATGCTCTTGCTAAATAAATAAATAAAATCTTAAAAAAAAATAATCATTGGCTTAAAACACTTTTTCCAATGTGTCCATTGAACACCAGTTTCTCAGAAAGTTTTAGGCCATTTTGGCTTTATATGTGCTTTCCTGGATAGAGATTCAGAGGACCATTGGTAGATAACTGGTTTCTTCTGGAATGAATATAATAGAAAGCAGAAATGCGTATGGTGCATCATTCTGGGGGGAGGCCAGTTTTAAAGTAAGATAGCGTGGGACATGCGAGATGAGTAGCTGATGGGTGAGGGCATTACAGACTTATTTTGAGCTTTTTCCATGGAAAAACTTTGAGAAAACCCATTTTTGGAAAATGCAAATATTCTTGAAATGCAAGTCAAATTACCTGGAGAAGTCATTTGTATTTTATATCCCCACGTGGATTAGCATGAAGGAGAACCATCACAGAGAAAGTAATTGATCCCTGACCGGGTTACTGAATCCTTTGAGTTTCTTGTTTCATTGAAGACCATTAAAATATTTGGAAGGCCAGTGTATTTGATGGTAACAGAAGCACCTTTAATTGGTTGCATAAAGTTGGATCCTGTCTTTTTCCTTTCCCAACAAAGCGACATTTATTAGCATTTCTTCTGGTAGTTATGTGTAATTGCACTAGTGTTCACCAGTCCCAAATGTTACAATTAAATCGTTTGAGATTCCAGTCACATTTTAAAGCAGATGTAACAAATTACAGCTCAAGACTTCTGCTTGAAATCCAGAGTTCCAATTAGTCAGATATCTGGGGTGGGACGGGTTAGTAAGGGAAAGACCCAAGAAAACACACTGCCCAAAATAGTTTGACATTTCCTTGCTGCTTTGCCTCCACCCAAATTTGGTTTGTCAGCATGTAAGAGGGTGTTACATCTTCTAAGGAACTGCTTGGTTTCCATTTCATTCAAGTATAATTGGTTTTCATGGACTGAATTGAAGCAGGAAAGCAAAAGTTAGGTGGGTGACGTAAGTGAGTAAACGCCATCTTGGTTTGAGTGCTTGTTAGGCTTTGTTCTTCGTTTCCATCAAAACCAGTTTCATGGACAGCTCTTTCTGTCATACTGGCTTTTGCATGTTGGCTTAAAACGCAGGTGTGAAATGCATCTAATTTTCTATTTTAGTGACTTTCAGGAGCCCCTAAAACTATCCTCTTACGTACCATTCCCTTCATTTGGAATAGCTGCTCTATTATAGTTGCTGAGCTAATTTATTTTCTCTAGGACCAGCATCTAAAATCTCTTTTGCCAGTCAGTCTTCCTTTTCCTGGGGACTCACCTATGTCTCTGCAACACTTATGCATTTAGTTTTTCCCGCTGCTTGCTCTTACTGCACTGCGATCGAAGGGAAGCTGTGGAACTAAGAGGCAAGAGCATGGATGGGGGAGCCTGAGTAGTTCTGGGTTCACGATTGGCTTTGCCCCTCATGGTCCCTGTGAGTTTGGTCCGGTCAGCTCACTTTGCAGAGTGGGGATATTCTCATCATAGAATGGGACTAATGGCACCCATCTTTCTGGGATGTTGTTTTTCATTTGTTCATTCTTTGCTGTGTGCATTCTTTTGTTCCTTCCTTCAGAATATGTGTGGGGCACTTACTCTGTGTCCAGCTCTGTGCCAACAGTAGGGCTGTCAAGATGGATGGACGTAGTCTATACTCTTACGATGCCTACAGTGGGAAAAGTGGCTATTAAAACAAGTAGTTACAAGTACGATCACTGTTGAAGAGCAAAAAAGAGTGAGTACAGAAGGCCATAGGAGCATTAGAGGGGAGAAACAAAGAGAAGCTGTCATAGTTCATTTGGGCTGCTATAACAAAATATGATAGATTAAGTGGCTGAAACAACAGACATTGATTCCTCACTGTTCTGGAGCCTGGAAAGTCCAAGATCAAAGCATCAGCAGATTCAGTGTCTGGTGAGAGCCCCCTTCCTGGTTCATAGATGGCTTTCTTCTTATTGAATCTTCACATGGCAGAAGGGGCAAGGGAGTTTCCTGGGGTCTCTTTTACATGGGCACTAACCCATTCATTAGTCTCTTTTACAGGGGCACTAACCCATTCATTAGCTGTACCCTTATGACCTCATCACCTCCCAAAAGCCCCACTTCCTGATACCATGACATCAGGAGCTAGGTTTTAATATATGAATTTGAGGGGGACACAGACATTCAGTCCATAGCCATCAAAGTTTGTTTGGTTTTTGTCCAGGGGAGGAAGACTGAGAGAAGTCACAGACAGCATTGCTCAGTAAATAAATATTAACTTCATGGGCTGTCGTCGTGGAAGGGGAGCTACAGTAGGCCATGCTTTGCTGCCCCTAGCAAAGTTTGCAAGTCTTTCACCAGGGTCTGGGTTTTCCAATTTGTCTCAACTTTTGAACTCTCCTCTGGCTCTGTCAGACACTATCCCACATCATTGCCTGCATCTGGCCCCGTGTTTTGTTAGTGTTTCCCTGCCTAGGAGAAGCCTGCTTCCTTTGTCTGTGATGTGGTCTCTCCTGCTACTCTGACACCATTCCTTTTATCCTGTGGAATACTCTTGATGTTTTTCTCCACTGTGTTGACCATCTCTTTCAAAGATCAAAGAGCTTAATCTCTTTAGAATGTGCTTTATTTGTGTGTTCTGAATCTTTTCAGCCTAAATTTATAAATATAGCAATCTTTCATCTATTAGGAATGTGAACCAAGAAGCTGAAATAACTCTTCTCTCCCAACACCAATTCTGTAGTCTTCATTGTATCTATTTATTTTTAAAAATCTCCTGTCTTACACTGATCTCACTGAAGCAGGGGCTGGAAAATATTCATTGTTGGATCACCGGCACACCCAAGAATATGACACATGGAAGATACTTGATGTTTTTAAGTAAGGAAACATACAATCGGGGCTGATCTTAGATTCCACCTAAAAAACAACCAAAAACTCTAGAAATGAGATATCTCACTGTACGTATCAGACATTGATATGTTATTAGTGCTGCAGAGATGTGCAGGAGGAATTACATGACCTCCACATGGAAGGTCCGGGAAGCCTCGGTGACCGGTATACCTTTGTCTTCATCCATTCAGGCTGCTGTAAGAAAATACCAGACTGGGCAGCTTATAAACAACAGAAATTAATTTCTCGCAGTTCTGGAGGGTGGGAATCCTAGATCAGGGTGCCAGCATCTGTGGGAGCACTTTCTTCCAGGTTGTGGACTTCTTGTTATATCCTCACTACCCCAGGGGGAAAGGGGAGAAAGAACTCTGGGATCTTTCACAAGAGCATTAATCCCATTTCTGAGGGCTTCACTTTCATGACCTAATCACCCCCCAAAGGCCCCATCTACTAATACCATCACCTTTGGGGGCTGGGATTTCAATATATGAACGGGGGCAGGGGGAGCACAAGCATTCAGACCATAGCAATTATTCATGTTAAATCTTGGAGGATGGCAGGTGAACAAGGAAGGAATGACATCCTAACCTGAGAAATTGAACACACAGAGAGCATAACATTGGAAAGATGCTCACACATTTGCAGAGCTACAAGTCACTCCCTGAACCCAGAGTGCTGGGTGTATGTGGAGGCATGGTGAGCATGAGGCTGGAGAGATGGGCTGCGGGGAGAGCCTGGGGCCTGTTACGTGGAAGGCTGGTAAGTTTGGACTTTCTGAGTTGGGGGACTTTGAAGGAAGTGAAGTCAAAGAATGGTAGGAACGTAGAAGGTGGAGGAAAGGGAGGAGGAAATGGTATCGTTCCTAACAATGTGCCAGACAGTATCTACGCCCTTCATATGTCCTAACTCACTGAATCCCCATGGCTCCAATTCCCACGGCAGTGTCAGTGGTGTAGAGAATATTCTGAACTGGGCAAAATCAAAGGGAATGAGAACAGTGTGGTATAACATTTGGGTTGAGAAATGATGGGGTCTTGAACTACGGTTGTTTGAGTAAGGCTGGAGTGAGGGGTCTCATCAGCAGAATTGACAGGTCTCGGACCGTCTGCAGGAGGTGAAGGAGATCAGGAGGCCAGGAGGCCTCTCCAGCTCTGCCTTGGGCAGGTGGGTATGTGGCAGTGCCTTTCTCTGAAATCGAGACTGTAAGAGCAGCAGCAGGCTTCAGGGCAAAGATGGTAAGTTTAGGTTTGACCCTGGGGCATTTGGTCCTGATGAGAGAGATAGCCAGGAGGAGTGCATTGATTAGGACTACCTCTCAGGAGCTCACGTGGGTCGCGGGGGGAGGTATATTGTCAGGGAGTTTGTGGTGTTGGGGTGGTAGTTGAAGCCATGACAATAGTCAAAATGGACTAGGGAGTTTATTCAGTATTGACACCTTAGAGAATACCCGCACTTCAGGAATGTTGGAGGAAGGAGGACCAAGAGATACTACTACAAACTACTATAGTTCTTTTTTTTTTTTTTTTTTTAAGATTTTACTTTATTTGAGAGATCACAAGCAGGGGGAGAGGGAGAAGCAGGCTCCCCACCGAGCAGGGAGCCCAACATGGTGCTCGATCCCAGGACCCTGGGATCATGACCAGACCCCAAGGCAGACACTTAACTGACTGAGTCACCCAGGCACCCCAACTATAGTTCTTTACCACGATAAAATGTCCAGCTGTCGTGACTGGACATTATTGATTGGTTATGTGAGGTAATGTACTATGAAAGATACATAGTAACACTTTAAAATTCAACTTGGTTTTACTTTTTGCCAACAAATATGATAAAATATCCCATGCCTAATAAGTTAATAATTATTAAATTTGTCTATTTTTCTCTCTCTCTTAGAATTTAAAGGGCCTACTGCATATTCTTTCTAAGATCAGGTCTAAAGCTGCTCAGAGAAACCGAATTGATTTCTTTTTCTCTACATACATGTTCTTGCAGTTAACAAGAATAGTTCACATTTCCCATAGATTTATAAGCAGCGTATTTTAGTTGGTGATTAGTAAATGTTTATTGATAATGATCATTTTCCTATAGAAAAAGAAAATCTTGGCATAAAGACCAACCCTGTGTTTCTCCCACACGCCTTCCTCGATAAACATAGTCTATTTCAAATATAATTCCGCTGCTGAGAATCAGACCAAAGACCACCAGAAAACAGGTGCTAACAAATCCTCCATTCCCCAGCTTTGTTACCACAAGGCCTCCTAGATGCTGTAGAAAGTTCTTCACAAGGTTGGAAAGCCATAGGAAACGGTCAGTAAGCCTTCTGTGTAGAATTTTTAAAAGGTGTTTCAGTATAGTAACAGCAACACTAAATTCCACTCGCTGACTGATTACTGTGGGTTAGGTTCTGTGCGTAGGCACAATATGGGTCTTCTCTCTTACCCTCACAATCGAGTGTCCTCAAGCGCTGAACTTCTTAGGCTTTTTCCTTAGATGTCCCCGTTTGTAATTTCTTCATGTCTTGACTCAAGCTGGAAAGTTTGCTCTGAATATCTTGCCCCCCCTTCTCTGTGGTGCCCCTTCATCCTCAAAGCTGATTTCCCCGAAGTCTGCATGGTGGCTCCCTGCGCCATGAAGTCATAGAGAAAACAGTGTCGATACCAGTGAAATCTGTGGATGAAGAGAAAAATTATCATTCTTTTACAACATAACAGCCTTTTTTTAGTTCCATAGCCTCCAGTCATTTTCCTCCTGCATATATATTCATACAATACCACATGTACTAATTTGTATTCTGCTTTTCCTCTTACACATCATATTTTTTCATATTTCCATATAATTTTCATAATTATCATTTTCATTATAAAAACAGTATTACCCCATTACAGAAAATAAATCACCCATAATTACCATCTTGATGACACTTCTTGCTTGTTTTCTCTAAGTACCTAGGTTACAAGTTAAGGGGGAGGGTGGGGATGTTTAAATAGCTAAGGAAACCTCCACCGACACTTTGTTTTTAGTTTGAAAATGTCACTTTTTGAAAAAAAAAAGTTATTTCAAATTGACTTAACCTCTCTGAGCTTCCACTGCTCCAACTATCAAATGAAGGTATTGAGCTTTATTGTCTCTAAGATTATTTCTAAAGTCCTTCTACAACGTAGCCAGTCTGTGCCTCTGTTCTAATGTAATAAACTTTGATGGCATTGGTAGTTCTTTGCTTTTTTTGTTTTTTTGTCCTACCCCCCATTGAGAATGTGGTGAAAGCTTTGGACCCTCTCCATTTAAAAATACCATGATGCACAAACACAAAAAATGTTTCATGCAAGACCATCTGGGGACCAAGAATCTTTTGCTCTAAGCACGGGAAAGAAAAATTTATGGAAATGACAGGATTCAGAAAGTATTTCCTTTTTGGGAAGTGGGAAAAATGATGTGGTTCCTTTTTCTCTAATATTGTGCAACCAAGGAAGCAGAAAATGGGAAGAAATTCTTAAAAAGCACATATCAAAAATACTGTAAAGTTACGTAAAAATATTGACTAAACTGAGTATTAAATATTTGAGTGTGATTATTTAGGGCAGTCACCGTGACTGTAGTCAAAGATGGTGACTCTCGGAGCTACATGGAAGTACTAAACTCGTGCTTCCAGGAGGAAAGGGGGGAAATGGGCACGATCACGATTGGCTGGCTGTGCTTTAAAAGCACGTATTAAAGGGACTCCTGGGTGGCTCAGTCAGTTGAGCGCCGACTCTTGGTTTAGGCTCAGGTCATGAACCTTAGGGTCAGGGTTGTGGGATCGAGTCCCATGTCAGGCTCTGTGCTCAGCAGGGAATCTGCTTGGGATTCTCTCTCTTTCTCCCTCTGCTCCTCACCTCTCTCTCTCTCAAATAAATAAATCTTTTTAAAAAATAGGTATTTAAATGACTAAACATATCGCCTAGCTTCATTGTATGTTATTGCTAAATCTGTCTATGCAATTGGTTGGTTGAGATTTTGTTTTCTGTTTGTAAATGGATAAGCAGATACCGACATCCTGCCCTTATACAGATGAGACCACTCTTCCTGCCAAGACCCTCTTCCTACATGTGAAGGTAGTGGCTCCTACTTTAAAATGTGACTATAATGGGGAAATGATGTAATGTTGAATGTAAGCCATTGAACATAAGTTGCATTTTATGGCTCTAGTTAAATTGCTGAGGATTTTTCTGCTGAGTTAAAGAAGACAGGAGGGAAAAGTAGTTTTAGGAAGAAAATATGAAGAGTCTCATTTTTTAAGATGTAGATGCTGTTTGCTTTGTGATTTAGATGTTTAAAGGAGTATCAAAAGGGTGCTTCAGCTTTGGAAATGCCCTGGTTGAGATGTGAGAGAAGAGTATCAGCAGACAGCTCTTTTCCTGAGACTGTGGAGTCATCACTAAGAGAATTCTTGATGCCGTACTAACAAGATACCGCTATTCTTCTAAGAGTTATCATATCCTATTGGTTCTGTTTCTCTGGAGAACCCTGACTAATATGGTACTGTTATCCCCATTTTCAAACAGACAAGGACACTGGGTCTTTAAAAAATGTGAATAACTTGCTTGAGTTGACACAGCAAGTAAGTTGTGAAGCAGGATTGGAACTCAGGCCTACTGGATCCAGATTCCGCTTGCTTATCTGGAGAGGTCAGAAAGGATCATTTTCATGACTGCTTTTATTTTCTGTTCAGCCAGGGAATTCTAAATTGCTGGACTCTTTAGGAAACATCTTTAAAATGCTACTGCTTATGACTGACCCAGAAGGAAAGTCAAGAAGCTAGTGTAAAATAATTAAATCAATGCATAATTTATTCATTGAATTGAATGGATATTTATTGAATGCCTATGATCTCTCAGGCACCATGCCAGACTCTAGGGACACAAAGATGAAAAGATGAGGATTCTGTCCCCAAGGGGCGTATCCTGCTGTCTAGGGAGACAGACTTGCAAACCAGCAGGAACACTTAGGATAAAAGAGTTTTGGTAGTGAAATATGTGTAAATGCAGTGAGGTCATTGGAGACGAACACATAATCATCTTTTCCACCCCTATTTTGTGTCTGTATATAGACTTTTCATAAGTAGAACAGGAGCATGGTATATAGTTATACCTTGAAAAGTGTGGGTGGATGTGTGTGAGGTGTGTGTATGTATGAAGTAGCATTAAGTTTTTTCTTGCCTGGTTACCCGAGGGATTCTTAATCTTTGAAGTTTAATAACATAACTAAAGTATATAGTATTTTTTTTTCTGTGATACATTGTGCCTTTTCAATCTTTAGATTATAGAGTATAAAGATCACATTGTTCTTAAGGAAAAATCAAGAATTAAAGTGCTTTGGAAGTTGGAAGTACTTAAGGAAGAAATGTTGAAATTTCCAGGCATTTCTGGAGGGTGGAGAAGAATATGGAGAAGGGTCAGGGGTAACTTGATAGGCTAGGCAGTTTTAAATATGGTGAAATTCTGTGAGATTCAGGGATTGCTTCCCATGCCAAAGATTCCCTCCCTCCAGCTTATAACAGTGCCTGAAACTACGCCATTAATATCTACTAGGTTAAGTCATTTTGCCCTAAATTGTTTCTGTAGAATTCTATTTTGCAAAATGTTAAGAGATGTTCTAGGCAGGGGCATAGTTCCATAGGTAAATAAGAATAAGATCGGAAAACACTACACCTAACTCCCTTTTTAGTAATTAATAACTCCTTAAGATAGTAAAGATCCTAAAAAGTCCCATAATAAAAAAAAATCATTTATTTATACCAGTACTTCCCAAATTTATATAACCATGTAATTCTTCTTTTTTGTGGGATATTAGATGAGAACACTATTTTTCTGAATTTAAAATTCTAACGGATCTGGGAGAAGCTAATCAATGATGATGATTAATAAGAAAAATGATGTAATAAAGTAATATCTAAGCTTCCGTGCATATATACTGTATCCCAGGCACAGATCTGAAGTGGCTTTACATGTATTATCTTATAAAATACAAAAATCCTGTGACCTTCCTCATTTTACAGATGAAGAAATTTAGGCCTATCAGGATTGCATACCTGTGTCATGGTTACACAATTAGTAAATGGCAGAGCCAGAATTCGGACCTTGCTGGCATGACTCCAGAATCTCTCTCTTATCGCCCTTGGGTTGTACCACACATGAAGTTAGCAGATACGTATAGCCTAGAAGCACTCATTGTTGACCCCTTTCCTCCATGCCAGCAAGCCAAGAGAAGCACCGTGCTGAGTCGGAGTCCTGATGGAACAAGGAAGTGAAAGGAGTAAGGAAAAAGGGTTACAGTCCTTGAATGTTGGGGGGGTGGGTGGGAGGTGGGGTCAAGGTTCAAGAAGGAGTCCAGTAGAAGAAAAGTAAAGTACATGGGTGGTGGTACCCTTCACCTGCTTTCCAGTTTGGTCTAGAGGTAGCCTCTAGCATAAGAAAAGAAGGCACAAGAAATAGAGAAAAAATGAAAAGCAGAGTACAGGTTAAAATTAATCATTGCCTCCAAGTCAGCACCAGTCTGATGAAAGATGAAAACGGGAGGGCAAGGCAAGTCCCTTACAGGAAAAATCACCAGGAGATAACCTCGTTTTTACCGTCCTGTTGTGATGCTCAGTTCCATGTAGTGAGACTCTTCGTAGACCCCGTGGACACAGCAAATGGTATTGAGTCAGATTTGTACAACAGTGACATTTGGGAAGCCTTGTCCTTTCTCGGCTGGTGTTTTTTAGTGAAGAGAGTAGCATTTTGGCGTAGTATTTTTGGACAGTAGCTATGTTTGAGTAGTGTTTTCTTAACAAAGAGATTTTTTCAAAATACTGTTTTAGTGACGGGGTAGGATAAGGAAGGACATACACTAATGTAATATTTTCCCTTAGCAGAGTAAGGGTGAAGACCAGAGGGAGGGCTCTCCAATCACTGGAAACCTATCCCCTTTGAATCTCAGAATCCGGTGTCTTCCAGGACAAGTCTCCCCTCCCCCGGCCTCTCTACCTGATGCTATACCCACACCTGTGCTTTCTCTCTGCTGCTCCAGTGACTTCCGTTCTGCCCAGCTGATTTGACCTTGCGCCATCCTAGGCCTCATTTAGGAAAGACCTTGACTGGTCGGTTAAGACCAAGACTTGCTAGGTCTCCTGGCTTTCATTCCTCCATCACCTCCATTATACTACAAAATCTTCTTTCCGAAAGAAAGAAGTAAGAATTAACATAGCATGTTTAACGTCTGATCAGGCTGATTTAAAAGAAGTCTTTTTTTCAGACAACAATAAGTTCTCTGTAACAAAAATTTATATGGCCTAGGAAATGGTCTCCTTATTGGTAAGCAATAGCTGATACAACAAAATTATAACAGAGTAAACATGGATCTATATCTCATATGTAGATATATATTTATCATCATATTTATTTATTTTTATTTATATATTTATCATCTATATCTCATATGTAGATATATATTTATCATCTCTTGGATTTTCCATTATCATTATTTGACCTGTAATACCCACCTTTACACCTTGATGGCAAAAACAAGACAGTCCATTCACAACCCCGTACCAAAATTTGCATTTATCAGCCTATCAATGACCAGAGAGAGAGAGCAAACAAACCAATAAATTAAGAATTTAGTATTAACAACAGATATGGGGCTTCAACCTCCCCTAATTAAGAAGTCTTAAAGGAAGATTAGCATTTTCTGTTGATGTTTACCTCTGAAATTTTGAACAAAAAAATGTAAGCAGAAGATACCCTAAGGAGCATTTTTGGAAAAATCCCAACAATTGCATAGCGCCACACAGATGAAATGAATTAATTAGCTTGGATAACACTATTTCTTCTAAAGCATCTGAAATAGACTCATGAAACTCATAAAAACCCTTGTATTTTCTAGCATATGTGAGAGTTTAAGAGTGCTTAAGAGCCTACTTTGAAAGATTTGCTCTGAAACTCCCTTGACAGAATGTACTCTTGCCAGAGTTGAAAGAAAAAGGGGCTGCCTGTAGTATTATCCAGTTGTCAATGTCTTCATAGAATTGAGGACTGGAAAGAGACTTTAGAGCACTTCTGAACTATCTTTTTTGTTTGTTTTTTAACCAAAGAGTGAAGTGATACATAGATTGGCTCTCACCTCCGTGAAAGTCCCATACCTAGTCTCCGTGAAAGAGCTAGGGCTAGACCCCAGATTGCCGAAAAGAGGAAGAGAAGTTGACTGCTCTTCCCACCCCACCATATTGCTTGACTGGTATTTGACTTCCTTTTCAGTGTGAAATCAACTTTGTTGATTGAGGTGATAGCTGGTAAGTGTATTCTCTGTCTGACTTGGTTCACATCTAACTACCTCCCTTTATATGGCTTACCAGCAATACTAATCAGTAAGCACACATTTTCACCTGGGCACGGTGATTTTTACCTATACCGAAGAGGCTGATAGAGTGGACATTTTGGGTTCCTTTCAGAAGGCTTTTCTTCTCTCTCCTCACATGAAACTTCACTGAAGTGGCTTGCCAAGAACCAGCAAGCAAAAGGGGCACCTGGGTGCCTCCGTCGGTTAAGCGTCACTCTCGATCTGGCTCAGGTCATGATCTCTCGGGGTCGTGAGATTGAGCCCTGTGTCAGGTTCTGTGCTGAGCGTGGAGCCTGTTTAAGATTCTCTCTTCTTCTCCCTCTGCCCCTCCCCACTTGCCTTCTCTCTCTCTCAAAAGAGAAAAAAAAAAAAAAAGCAGTGAGCAAAAGGCACACAAAGTACTCTTCACTGCCTCCTTGAGTTCATAGCTCTCATATGTGGACATCTCTTTCTGCATCTTTGGAACAGGAAAGAAAAAGCACAGGTGTGGGGTAACATTAGGTACATATGGAAGAGGAACGGAGACTTGTTTTGGAAGACACGGGATTCTGAGATTGGAAGGGGACAGATTCCCAGTGATTTGATAGCCCTCCCTCCCTTCTTCCTTTTCACTCTAGGAACTGACATGCTGTTAAGGGAAAATATTAAGATGGGATGATAAATTTTATAATCCCATCGGGTACTTGGTGGTAGAAGGAGGCAGAGCTCTGAGTGGTTCCGAAGATGATACTGAAATAATTGACAGGAATTTTTTTTCTTGTTTTCATGTATATATGTCCTATGTCCCAATATACAGTGATAGAATTTTCAATTTAAGTGCTAAAATTTCAAATCCTGAAAGTTAACCTGTTGGATTTGAACAATATGAAATTGCTGACTCGCAACTGTATTTTACCTATAAAAGGGCAATTTCATATGGCTTCAGTTAAATAGTAAAAATCAACAAGTGAGAGCCTATATGTGCAAAAATGTCATAAATGGCTGGTGAATATTAACATTATTAGAAACAAAAAAACAACTTTAAACCATTTCCTTACCTTTGTCAAATGGTAAACCAACAGATAGTCTTATATTCTGCCAGAGGGATCGTTGATTGATACAACCACTAAGTATGGAAATATTTAAACTTAGTGTTTTTCACTTATAGATATTTGTATCCAGGTAGTACACTGATATGTGAGTAAATATTTTTGCACAAATATGTTCGCAGCAGCTTGTTTGTAACAGCAGAAAACTGGAAACAAACTAGCGATAGGGGAATGGTATTGTGCTACATCCATATGATGTAGTGTTATAACTAAAATGATATTTACCAATTTTTTTTTAAGATTGTGTTTATTTGTCAGAGGGGGAGAAAGAGAGAGAGAGAGAGAGAGATTTAGCAGGGGGAGCAGCAGCCAGAGGGAGAAGCAGACTCCCCTCTGAGCAAGGAGCCCGATACTGGACTTGATCAGGGTCCTGGGATCATGACCTGAACCAAAGGCGAACCCTTAACTGACGGAGCCACCCAGGCATCCCTTTATCAAGTGTTTTTAATGATACTTAAAAGGGTCTAGGATGTAAGAAGGGAATAAAGTAGTATTGGAATGGTATATACAATGTGATCTTAACTATGTAGTCTCTAGTAAGAAAATGCGCCAAACATTAACAGTGGTTATTTCCTTTGTACATTTCATTGTGTTATGCAGTTAACATGTATTGCTTTTATACTGTGGGAGGACATTTAACATAATTGTTTTCTGGACATCAGTATATAAAGTCAGGATGTCTCCCTGGCCAAAGATGGCGTGTTCACATAGAACTATGGACATCTGCATTTCTAACAAGTTTCCAGGTGGAGTTGGTGCTGCTAATCTGGGGACCACACAGAAACTTATGAATGGTGATTAGGTTTATTTAAAACAGGACTGAGTACCAAGTATAAATGGTTGTCTGTAAGTCACCCGTCTCTAGCAAATGAAAGTTTGGAGTATAGTTTGTTCAGTCTTTATGTGTCTGTTCTAAGGACTGAATACCATGCCTTTCCTCTCTGGATCCCCTTCACCTAGCACAGTCCTTAGCAACAAGAAAAATGTTCAGTTATGTTGATTGGTTTATTGAATGAACTAAGTGGTAAAGAGTACAGTTTTAAAATCCCAAAAAAGGGAGTTAGACGACTGGTTCCCTTAACTTGCTAGCAGTGTAACAGTAGGCAGATTCTTTAACCTCTTGGTGCCCATTTGCTTATTTGTAAAATGACTTCATTGGGTTATTGGAAGGATTAAATGCATTAATATGCAACTTTTAGAATAGTACTTAATAAATGGGAGCAACTGCTGTTGCTTTTATACAGGCTGCTTGCATTTTAATGTTTTCCAGAAAAGTTACCTGAGTATTTAGCAAAACAATGATAACAACAAAGAAGAAAAAAAAAAAAAAGAACATCCCAACACCACACACTTTTAAGAGAGGGAAATTAGAACCCTTTTATTAAGAACAAATCTTGGGGAAAGGACTATGGAGAAAATGTTCTCTGAAAGCAGTTTGACAGATTTCTGCTGGACATACCCGCTTTTAGTGGCCCTCACAGTCCCAGGATTTACCAATTATGGGACCTCTCAAAAGTACTTCAAAGTTTCTTAGGTGGTTTTTTTTTTTTTAATTTTTTGTAGCCATAAAAACATAACTATCGTGGATCAGTAGAATTTTTTAACCTTGTGACTTTTGCCCATGTCTCTCACGTTAATGATGACAATACTGATTTCCCGATAGTTCACATGTGAAGATTAAATGAGGGACTGTGGCTACATGAATGAGCGAAGGGCCAGGCCAACAGTTGATTCCACTTAATAAGTATTTATTTTATTTTACCTCCCCACTTTCACTTCTGCTCATCTTTCTGCATCCCACAATTTCTACGTAGTCTTCAAACGTTGAACCGATGTCAAGGTGTTTTTTACTAGGATTGGCATCCTTTCTCAAAAACGTCTCCAGAAGGTCGCAACTGAAAAAAAAAAAAAAAATCCTTCTGATACTCCTGCCATTAAAAAAGAGAAGAGATACTCTTTTCATGCAGTGAAGATGTGAAGCCCTCTTTTCTCTTCTAGTGCAAGAAGCCTCCTGGATGTTTCATTATGGTGTCTCTAAGTTGGGGACAAATCGATTGATCCCTCTTAGGAGAGCTCCAGCACGCTCTGGGCCGAGATGATTTGGTTCAAGAGTATAGCATTTTGCTGAGGCAGACATGCCACTAGAGGTTGTTTGGTTTGAGACTCTCAGTTCAAAAACTTCCTAGACTTAGAGGACTGATTTCCTGCGAGGGAGTCAGGAAAGAAACTTTGTATCTCAGATATGTACAGTTGCATTCAGTGTTCTTTTGCATAATATTTGAAATAATGAGAAAGTTAGTAGTTTCAAGTGTATTGAGTAGCTTGGTAAGTTACTTGCTATTAGCTAAGGAGTTTGTGCTAATCTGGAGAGCGTTTGGGATCTATTATACATATATAGAGACCTTTCTTCTTTGTGTGAATCTGCAAGGTGGTAGGAAAGACAGTAAATTCAAAATTCAAAGTTTTGGTTTTGATCCTGGTTGTGCCATTTATTGGGTAGGTGATCTTGGGTAGGACATTTATCCTCCCCAGGTCTCAATTCCTGCATAATTAAATACAGATAATCACTAGGTATCTGTAGTTGTGACCATCAGATAAGCTAAATGTGTGAAAACTTTTGATAACCTATGAAGTCTTACACAGAGGTAGGTGGAACTTCAGGCTATTGTCTGCTATCTTTTTTTTTTCCCCCCAAAGATTTTTATTTATTTATTTGACAGAGAGACAGCAAGAGAGGGAACACAAGCAGGGGGAGTGGGAGAGGGAGAAGCAGGGAGCCCGATGCGGGGCTGGATCCCAGGACCTTGGGATCATGACCTGAGCTGAAGGCAGACACTTAACTGACGGAGCCACTCAGGTGCCCCTATTGTCTGGTATCTTTATCGTATATTATTTATGAACATAGGCTTCTGTTTTGTTTTCCTATAAAATGAGCATATCCTGTTGCTTCAGGAGAGTTTGTACTTTCATTTAACTGGGTGTTGTACCTAATCAGAATCTCTGTTTTTTTCCCCTTGATTTCAGGTCTTAATATTTATTTTTTTAGGTCTTAGTATTTAAATGGAAGTGATCTCTAGCAGATATAGTCATAACCCACCTGCCTTTTGATTGAATTTATCACTCGTTTACATGTAACCTTTCCTAGGTAAAAATTTAAAAGCTGAATAGCTTTGCAGTGTAGATAGGATTTGAAAATGGCTGGTTCTCATTTTGAAAACCCAAGGTTAATGGCTTAATGGTTAACTTCTAACCATGGTAGGCTTGGGAATTAGAAGTTGTATATGTGCTTCTAGATGTGTTTTTTTGTTTTGTTTTGTTTTGTTTTACCATGAGCAGATCATTTGTTTCTTAATCACTAAAAGTATCATGTTTTTTTGTAAGTATAAGGTAAGTCTAAGAAGAGAATGTACTTTGGGCACCTGGCTGGCTTAGTTGGTAGGAGCATGCGACTCTTGATCTTGGGTGTAGAGATTACTTAAAAATAAAAAATCTTAATTATAAAAAAAAGGAATGTATTTTAAGTTCTTTGTATAACATAGCATTGTGGTAAAGTTTATACTTGGATTTATTCTGGAAATGATCTAATAAAATTTTTCTTTTTTCTGCATTATTCACCTTCCTTTGTATTACAGTCTTTCCTATGAAGAAACTACCAGATTAACCCATCATTTTAATTTCCTCAGTGTTAAATAAGCATACACACTTTAAACTACCAGTGGCGGTGCCTGGGTGGCTGAGTTGTTAAGTGTCAGCCTTTGGCTCAGGTCGTGATCCCAGGAGTCCCCACATCGGGCTCCTTGTTTGGTGAGGAGCCTGCTTCTCCCTCTGCCTGCAGCTCCCCCTGCTTATGCTCTCTCTCTCTCTGACAACTAAATAAATAAAATCTTTTTAAAAATTTTTTAAAAAACTTTACCTGTGACTTATAGTTACTCTCCCTTTTGTAATTCATTTCCCTATTCTCTTTTGAGACTCCTTTAGGACACAAAGTGGCATTCAGACTTTAAAAGAAAACTAGATATATACATATATATATATTTGTATATATATACACACATATACACACACACAGATAAATATAAATAAATAAATAAATAAATAAATAAATAAACAAACAAACAAACAAACATAGTTTTCTGCCCAGCTTAAAGATTCAACCTCATAAAACTGAAGTAGAATGAAATCTAATAAAGTTCAGGCAGAGTTAAAGAATCCAATTCAATTGAGCTTTTACCAGGAGTTCTTAGTGAAATAATTGCGTTATCGATGCTTCCTCTTCAGTAAGATTTCTTCTACTTGCTTTCTTTTACTTGCTTTTAGGAGGCTCGTATTTAGAACTTCTGTGCTTATAAAAAAGAAAGAGATAGCTTTATAATTACTATGTAAGAACTGTGAAGTGGGAAAGAATACATTGGCAAGGCATATTACAATTACTTTGTCATGCATCTGGTTATGTTGGCATATTTGTTTAATTAAATTCCCTGCTAATTATAACTGTATGTACTTCTGTTAATTATTATTTGCTTAACACAGGAAACAGTGTAATTCTTTAAAGGAAAGCAACTCACTTGCTGTTTAAATTAAATTCCGATGTAATATGCCTTCTAAAATAATAATAGTGACATTTTATTAGAATGGTGGTTGGAAAATATTTAACTCAATGGAATTTGGGCTGGCTAAAATTTAACAGAGTTATTTTAATATCAAATTGTAATTGGGAAAAAAATTTTAGAATATAATGATCAACATTTTACTAAACCACCAACTGATGCCATCCCCACACGAAGGATGAATTTTCACCCGTTAAGGAAAACCTTCTCTGTCATTCTGAAACTCCTTATCACCTATTCTAGAAGGGAGAGGGGGGAGTTAGTACTTGACAGTGATCCTCAAAAGTCCCAACAAGTGCAGTTTACCTTTTAATACCTTCTCTGAAGTATTTATTTAATGTCAGATCACCCAGATCACTCATGGTACCTAGTATATTTAGAGGTTTTCTCAAGCTTGCAAATCATTATCGTTAGAGTAAAAATAAGATTCCCAAAGAGTTGGATCTTTTCTCTTTCATTCTTTTCATCTTCTCTCAGTTTCACACATTTTCCCCTTCCTCTGTACGTTTCCCCTTCCCTCCCACTCTTCCTCCCACTAGATATTTTTGAAAGTTTCTCCCACTTGTGTTGTGATGAGCTGAGAACTCTTATTTACATAACTGTCCCCTTTCATTTGCATGTATCCTTGCATCTATTCAGAGAGCTTGGTTCTTTTTCCTTCATGTAGTTTAAAGTTAATTTCTTTCTTTAAAATATTTTTTTTTTTGCAATTTATTCTTTGTTCATTCTCCCTAATCCACATCAAAAACTTTTCTTTTCTTATCTCAATAGCTTTAGCTTTGGCTCCAGATAGAAATGGGTTTAAAGCATGCCTTTTCAGGTAAATTGCCAATCATCTGAGAATTAGGCCTTTATTTATAAAATGGGACTCTCAGTGGTGTCTGCCATATAGGGCTAAAGAAGAAAAATCAAATGCCATATGTAAAGCGTCTAGTTTAAACTATCACCAAGGTTAGGTAATGAACCTTAGTTGGCAAAATGGAAATACTGCAGTGTTTTTTGAGAGGGATTCCTAGTTACCATCGCACATTTGTATTGGATGCACAGGAAGGTAATATCTGCTAGCTACATGTAACACTAACGAATCCCCTAAAATTTGGTGCTGAATTTAGGACAGATGTTCAGTTGAATTCAACAAACACTTTTTGATTGCCTACCATTTAACCCTAGTTCTAGATCAGAATCTAGGCACTGAACTGTGTACAAGAAGAAAAAGGCAAGGCTTCTTGTCTCAGGGAGCCATGGTCTGGTGAAGAAGTCAGATCAGGAAATGGATAATTTCAACATTTTGTAATACGTGCTATGGAAAAATATAAAGAGCAAGTTATGGGAACATAGAAGAGAGGATGTCATATTAGAGGTCATGACATTTAAACTGAGTAACTGGGCAAATGGGAGTGCCGTTAACCAGAATATGTGGAATCCAGGAGGAAGAGCAAGGTTCTGGATTGAGAGAGGAGCTGGTGATCGTGCTATACATGTTGAATTGAAGCTTCCTCTACATCGTGCTTGTGGTAACGTACAGCAGGCCGTTGAAATTTTGTGTCTGAGGCACTAGTCCTGAATTTGGTATTTAGTCATTGGCATAGAAGATACTTTGAAGCTGCTACAGTAATGGTACTGAGTGTGGGTATGCAAAGTAAAAAAAAAAATAGAAGTCGGTGACTGATATTTAAGGGTAGATGGAAGAAAGGAAGCTGAAGAGATCAAAGAAGAACAGTGAGTGGCGAAAGAAGGGGCAAGTATTCAAGGAATGGTAGAATAGCCATGTGTTTCCTTCCCGAGTGAGGCGGCAGATGATGGTGATAGTGTCAGATGACGTGGAGACCCAGAGCGGATGAGCACTAACTACCAAGAGATCACCTGTCCCTCTCAGGGGAGCATGCTCTGTGAGAGCCATGCAGGTGGCTGGGGCAGTACCGACCGCTAGTGTAGACTGCTCTAAAAATAACTTTGAGTGGAGAAGGGGGAGGGTTTCTGTCTTCTTCCCACATAATTTGGAAAGGCAATGGCTGATCAGGGTAACTTGTTAGAGGCAATTTAAACTATTCTCAGTGTACCAGTAGCCTGTAACTTTCTGCTCTTTTCCTGTGTAAACAAAGGAGAGAACCCTACCATCTAAAGCCTCTTGGACATTGTCTCGAACAGCATGAATTAAAGAATAGCCATGGAATGTTTTCCCAGTGCAACTTGAAAATAATTGAATAGATTTTTATTTTAAGCTGCCATGAAATAAGTTTTGGTGCCACTGACAAGCTTTCACATAAATTTGATTTGAAGAAATGAATTCAGGATGAGTTACCAAGGGGGATTCTGATCTAGGACTAGGGTTAAGAGCAAGTATAATCTGTAAGTGAAGCAGCAGTTAGAACTTCCTTTTTTATTTATTTATCTTTTAAGTAGGCTCCATGCCCAGTGGGGAGCCCAGTGGAGGGCTTGAACTCATGACCCTGAGATCAAGACCTGAACTGATACCAAGAGTCAGATGCTTAACTGACTGAGGCACCCTGGCACCCCGAGAACTTACTTTTTATTTTTAAAAGTTTTCTTTGTAGAATTATGTATGTTTAAGAATTCAACTCAAGCAGCTTCCATCACTTGGTGATAAAATATGTCAGTCACAACGTCAGTATGTTTAGGGGAGGCATGGAAGCTTGGTAGTGGGGGAAGATCTTGAGTAAGTTCCCAAACTGAAAAAGAACACAGGACCCAATAGCTTCATATCTCGAAAATAGTGTTACTTGTCTTCTTTCCATCAGCATATTTTACTTTGCCTTTTATGGAACAGTGTATCATTATATATAGAAGGTATTATGGGAGGCAGTTCTTTTAAAAATTTTCTTAGTTGTGACCTAGTAGAAAATTCTGTCCTGTGGCATATCTGTATTGCTAAAGATAGCCCAAATGCATCTTCTCCAGCAACTTGTAAACAAGAGGTCTTACATTGATGAATTACTGATGAAAATCCCGAATGATTAGCACCTTTTACATACAAAAGCATCATGCCTGGGCCCTGTGGGAAACTGACTGCCTCTAAAGTACCAGGTCTCAGCCAGAGGTATAGAAGTTGTTGTTGACGGCGTCCAGAACCACAGAGGTGGTTGGGGCGGGAGCAATGGTAAGCCTGGAACTCATAAATCACTTCCAGTAGGCAGTTGGACTGTAATAATTTAGAATGACTTTACATCTAATCAGCAACATATTTCACAGCTCCCAAGAAATCCACAAAATTACGTGACTGACTCTTCACTCTCAGTAGCCCTAACAGTAGGGCTCCCATAAAGTCATGAGACTGTCATCTTCATGCTTTCATGTGAGGGGTTCCAAGGACACTCCCATGTCCAAAAGTCTTTCTCCCATGAGTCTTCTCATGCACCTGAACTCTGCTACTGGAGATTTCCCGAGTTAATGTATTGTTTTCATTCATTTATCTGCTCGACCATCAAGTATTTCTTGCATATCTTCAATGTGTGGCACTTCTTCCTGCGCAATTCTGAGATAAAGATAGATGATCCCTTGTCAAGGGAAGAGGGGACAGAATAGCAGTTTCTGAGCCCAAACTATGTATCAGGCACTGTCCTAGATACTTCAGTTAAGCTTGCAAACAACCTTGAACGGTGGTTGGTAATTGCATCTATTCTCTAGGTGAGGAATTTGAGGCTCCAAGAAGTTACTTACCCAAGCTTACACAGCTACCTAGGGCAGAATTGAAGTTCCTACTCAGGTTTGTCTTCCTCAAAAGCCTGTGCCCTGCTAGTGCTTCCTTAAGGAGCTAATAACCCTGTAAAAGAGACAAGGAATGAAAAGTGCTGTAACACGTACATTAAGAAGTTTAAATAAAATGCTGTTACAGGGGCGCCTGGGTGGCTCAGTCGGTTAAGCATCTGCCTTCAGCTCAGGTCATCATCTCCAGGTCTGGGATCGAGCCCCCACATCGGGCTCCCTGCTCAGTGGGGAGTCTGCTTCTCCCTCTCCTTCTGTCCCCACGCCCCCACTGTACTCTGTCCGTCTCTCAAATGAATAAATGAAATACTTTAAAAAATAAATAAAATGCTGTTACATGAAGAAGTTTAAATAAAATGCCATGGCCGTTCAAAGAGGGGTAGAAGTACATCTAGCCAGGAGAGTTAGGGTATGCTGCCTGGGGTGCGTGACATTTAGGCTGGGCGTCAAGGACGAGAAATATCAGCCATGCACCAGATGTAAATTTTCCTTCATCTACGAAGTAGGCGTCTTATTTATGGTATCTTACACAGTGCTTCGGTTATATAGAATTGTAGTGACTATTGGAAATACATATTCTCCAATCAAATGTATTTGAACCCAGCATAAAGGAAAGGAGGGAAATCTTGAGGCACACTCATTTCCTTTTTAAAAGGTGGTCTCACAATGAATCATGGAACACTACATCAAAAACTAATGATGTACTGTGTGTTGACTAACATAACATAATAAAAAATTAAAAAAAAAAAAGGTGGTCTCAGCTAAGGCACTTAAGATAAAGTCTAAGTGGGAAGTAACCTAGGGGTATTAAATCCTTAAGTGCTGAGAAACCTAGATTGCATAATTTTGAGGAGAGAAACCCTAAGTTGAGAGATTGATAGTAACTTATAAATGAACTTCTTGAGTATAGTCTTTCTCCCCAGAGCAGTGTTTATAAAACTCACCTGGCCAGTTATTTTGTTACCTTACCTACCCCCTTTCCCCTCTTTCTGGGTGTAGTCAGAACTCTCCAGTGAAGACCCAACCCTCCGTCTGCAGGTTCTTCTTTCACTTTGCTCTACTTTACATCTGTTCCTCTCTCATCCCCGAATGTTCTCTGTCCTCTTCTCCTCCAGCTTCAGTACCTGCTGTACTCTGATGAGCCTCTCCTGAGAACTGGTTTCGCCTTCCTTTCCTTCCCACTGGACTCTGACTATATCTGTGTCGCGGAATCGCTACTAGTCAACGCACTCGTGTGTTTTCCTCTTAGTAGATGGTACGGTTTTTGAAAACAAAAAACATGCCTTTATGCACATATCCGCAGTAACTAGTGCTATGCCTGATACGTTGTTATCACTCGGTAAATACTGGCTGGATCCAGAAATTGATGTAGAGACAAATGTACAATTTTGTCCTGAGCTGACCCTGTGTATAGCAACCCACTTCACAAAGTCCATTAGCTTTGTTAAACCTGTGGTCCAGTTTTACCATCTAAGGCCTGAGCCACAGAAGCCTCTGGACAAGATATTGCAAGTGGAGCTAATGTAAGAAATCCCAGAATGGGATTTTCAGTATGGTAATTATTTATCAGTACTCTCATGGACAGATGTAAATATCATTTAATGTATGCACAGATTCCTGGATTTTATTGGCTCTTGAATGTGTCATAATTAAGTGACTGCTTCTGACTCTGGAGTTAAGATCATACCATTTTAAAAATTGAACATAATTATCTGCTCTGATCACTTAGATAAAATATTATGGCTTATTTTACATTTCCATGATACACATCATGGAGCTTTCTCAACATTTACCCGCATCCCAGATCACAGTTACTTCTTCAACGGAAGTTGCAACTGACTTCACCAGTCAGTCATAGGGTTATCTTTAGAGCTTTGGCTCTAGGATCATTCTCACACTGTCTCATGACTCCTCATGGATGGAAGATGGGAGCAGTATGTCTAACGAGTAGAGTCTGAACTACATTAAGTAGCTGACAAGCAGTATGTTAATTCAGTTTGCTTTGGGGTCATATGTGTGTTTAATGAGTATCTGTTGACCAATTCCTTTGTTTTAGTCCAAGGGTTTTCAGAAGTTTTGCCATAACCAACAGTGTGCAAGTATGCATACATATATATATTTATGGACAGACATATAGAAACATACATGACCGCATACAGTATACTCTGATACTTTGTGTTCTGTCCTATTCCATCATATATCAATCCATTCCGTGTTGGTTATGATGTGCAGTTTGAAAACCACTGTTTAGTCATTATCAGCAACACAGACTAAACGGCTACAGAATGTGGCCCCTACTTCCAGAAAATCCTACACGGATGTACATTATACCACTACTGGTGGAGGTGACTGGGCGTTACCATGCATGTCTTATATGCAAGATCTTAACACAACTTCTGTCAACTGACAGCCTTTTTTCTTGTTTCATTCAGCCTCATTTGCAAATGTTCCTTGCTTAGTTGCAAACTGTCATGGATCTGTTTTGGGGGACGCTGATGAGTAATCTTGTGAATGGAAAGACGAACTGAGGGAAATTACTGACTTTCTGTGTTGACTCAGGCCCCATTTCGTCTTAACTCCCTAGTTAGGAGACATCAGTAATGATTCTGTCTCTGCAACTCATCCCTAAATAAAATTAATTGGAAACTAGATAGCTCCCTAATAACCGTGCTTGTTTTTGCATAATAGAAGGAGAAAAGGATTAAATTCTTTGTTCTAATTAATAGGAATGAAAATAGAATCTCAATCCATGGTAGGGGAAAATGAGAGAAAATAAGGCTTGTAAGTAATTTTCATGGTTGTTTAGGAATAATTGTTTCATTATTGAGTTAATAGGTTTTACAAACAGCTCCCATTTCCATATCATATTTCTGCAGTAGCTCTTTATTGAGATTGCCTGGGCAGAAGATGACAGGACGCTGTTTTCTATCCATCACTTGTCTAAAATGTGAGTTCCAAAGTAGTTAGGGGAAGGGGATGCAACAGGAAAGAGTAAGGTATGGGAGGGGAAATAGGGGGTCAGATTGAAATCAGTTGATTAATGAGACAACAAAATTCATTCACCAGCTTGTTTCAAAGGAGACTCTTATTATTCAGGAGAGAAATTAGACATCAGATCCCTCATAGGCCCCAGGCTCTGACATGTGTTTTATAATGACAGTTAATTAGATACTGTCTGCAGCAATCATAGGCTGTCATTTCTAATACATTTCTGGGAAGTTGAAGGACAGGAGAAGTCACCCCCTCCCCATCTTCCCCCTTCCCGTAACTGAAATCGTTTGCCAGAATTAACTATGAATATATGAGGCACAAGTTCAACAATTATACAGCCGTATGCACATTTATGTGTTCCTGCTTGGTATGTGTTCTGCATCCCAGGCTATGCCGGGCATGCATTTTCCAGACAGAGTTGTTACTGCAGCCCTAGTAATATTTCATAACATCTCACACAGCAGTCTCTAACACCTGGTCTCATGGAGGATACCACTTATTGTTGCAACTTAGACATTTAGAAACACAAAGAATCTTCCACGCTGCCGAACTCAAACCACGAGCACTGCCCCCACCGCCATTTTTCCTAAAGCAGAAACTGCAGTGCCTTAATTAAAATTATTTATTCTCCTATATGTAAACTTTAAACTTGGATAACTCCTGCAGTAGTATCTCACCTAAAATTTTAATGCCTCTTTTTGCTGAAGATCATTATAACATGGCAATGAAGTATAAGAGGAAAGAAACTAAGCAGAAACCCTCCTTGTGATAGCTTAAAATCATAAATTGTTAAAACTTTAAGAGACCTTACGAATGGTCTCTTTACTTTACATGCAAAGGCATTTGAGGCCCAGACGCTAGAGTAAGCCTGAGCTGAAACTCCATTCTCCTGACTTCTGGGCTGCAGCTCCTTTCCCTTTAGAGCACTGCTTCCCGCCTTATTATCTGAGTGACTTTGTGCAAATCACTAGACTTTTCTAACCTTGAATTTTCTCATCTGTAAAATGGGCTTAGAAATAATACTTTCCTCATAGGGGTGCAGTGAGTGTAAATGGGGAAGCCTGTTCACAGTCATCTGTAGGACTCGGCATTCTTGTGTTGCCCTCTGCTTGGGGTTTGTTTTTGTTTTTTAAAAAATTTAGTTATTTATTTTAGAGGAAACATGAGCAGGAGGGGCAGAGGGAGAGAGCGAATCTGAATCAGTCCCTGCCAAGTGCAGCGCCGGATGCAGGGCTCGATCCCATGAGCCAGAGATCTCAGTCTGTACTGAAACCAAAAGTCATCACTCAACCGACTGAGCCACCCAGGCACCCTGCCCTCTGCTTGCTTTTATCACATGTCCTCTTTACCCAGTACATACCTAGACCTCATAAACACCCGCTGAGGGCCACAAGAAGGCTTGCCGGAACTTTCTGGCTGAAAACTATATTTTTTAACAGGTGATCCACTAAGTTTCTGTTTCCTGTTTAGAGACATGGCTAGTCAAGTCAAATGCAGAAATGTGATCTTTTTCACCTCCCAGGTTCTCAAAACTAATGTCTCTAGGGTGGTAGTTTCCGAGCATAGCAAAGTAGGAATTCGCTGGAGATTTTCTTAAAAGTACAGATTCCTGCTCCTGTTCGACTTCTATCCCCCTGTCAGCATGCACCCCGAGAAAAAACCTAACACGCTAAGTGGGTTTGGAGCAGAGCCTTGAGAGTCTGTACAATTGTTAGGTTTTGTTTTATTTTTGCTTTTTGAGCTCCCTCGCTGACTGCCTGCGAGATGCTACTTACCAGAGCAGATCATATGCCCAAAATGTGCTACCTTCCACAGCAGCTAAAATCTCTGGATACTTTCTTGTGGGTTCTAATTAACTTCCACAATTTGAAAGTTGAAATGTCAGCAGTAAGCTGATAACATAAATTCTTGGAGGCACTGGCTTTCCTTTCCTTGCTCTTATGTACTCATACAGATACCAGCCTACTAACCCTGCTCTCCACTCCCCCGCCCCCCTACTCCTGCACCACACTCTCTCTGCAGCCCTTCCAGCCTATATGGGCACGCATAGCTGATCGCTGGTGTCTGTGAACAGAGGTCTGCTGTCCACTACCGGCCGAGAACGTGTCTGAGATTTGTTCTGTGTTACGGTTGCGGTGGTTTTAATCTCCCCACACCCATCATCCTAATAATAGGGCTGAGTTTCTATGAAGCCACTCCCTGTTACATCTGGTCTCCTCACAAAGATATATTTTCAAAACACGTAGCTGGGATTAAGGATACAATGTGTGATGCTGAGTGATTATGCTCTCTGTGAAATAAACTGGTATCAGAAAGCTGATTAAGCCATATTCTGGACCTCAGTTGTATGGTTCTCTATCCAGTGAGCTAACCCAGCCCCAAGGCAGAGTTGGAAAGGGTACAAGAGTGCAGACCATCAACATCCCTGAAGATCTAGACTGATACCTTAAATTATTCTCAGGCATGAGCAGAAAGTGTATGCTTAGTCAATTCCATATGTGTTACTATAATGCTTCACTTGCTTTCTAAATGAATACAGCCTCCTTACCAGCTGTGGAATCCTAATGTTTGTGGAGGTTTAAAGATGTTCCGATAGGAAGTAGCATGACATCGAATAAAGATGTTGACAAAAGAAGACAAAGATATAATAAAGTAATATATATAAAATTAGCTGAGACAGAGCCTAGCACATAGCAAGCATTCAATGAATATTAGCTCCAGTTGAGGTTATTATTATTATTCTCATACCATTGCTGTTTAACTCAAGTTATTACCGATAATCAGTGGCATTTGTCTGTGGATATTAAGCATAGGAACTTGAAGGCATTTAACTTGATTTCTTATAAAAAAGAAATTTTACAGATCCACTTAGTTCAAGCCTAACTTCTTGCTCTATTTGTGCATATTATAGTATATGATCCTTAACTTATGGACATGAGTTCTGAGTTCATATTTCCACTGGGTTTAGTGGATTAGATGTTTTTAGGTGAACTAAATGGGCTGTATGAAGCTCATCCCTAGGCCAATTTCAAGAATCACTGAGGCTTACAGATAACTCACAATGTCAAGTTTGTGGTATTTTTCCTGAAGATTCTGATCCTCCACTCAACTTGCCCCTCCCCATGAATTGAGTATAATGGATAATGATGAGAATACGGCTAACCTGACTGAAGTCTGTTACCTCCAGCAGTGACTCAGACAAACGGCAGTAAGACAGAGCATCACTTTTATGTCAGGGCTCCAGGTCTGCGGGTTTTAAGAGGATTTAACTCTTCCCAGAGTCATAATTATGGCAATTTTTGAAAAAGATAGACAGTCTTTTACATGGTGTATTTCTCTTAGTTTGTCATGTCAGAAGTGAGGAATTCCATTTTTCTTCTCAACTCTTTACTATGTAGTGCCACCTACCAGAGTTTCTTTGTCTCTTCAATCTGCAGTATGCCTTCCCTTCAGGGAAAAAGAATAGAAATCAATTTGGATGAAATGCACAGCCTCCATGTGTGAAGCTTTCATGTAAATTGGAAGAGTGTACATTGATCATTCTTAGCCTGCATCGTGGCAAAATGGCCTCAGGCCACTTGTTTGGCTGTTCGGTAATGTAGTCAAGTGGACAGACCCACAGTGTGATCGGTAAACATGTGGCTTTTATAGTCTGTGTACACAGTGTAGCACTGTCCTTGCACTCTTGCCTTTATTATCTTTAATAAAGTTAGACAGGAAGACTAATTTTCTCTGTCAAACATATAGCAGATGCGCCTGGAATATATGTAGAGTTACCCTAATGTTCTCTGGACATACTCTCCATATACTTCTCTGTGGGTTTGATACAATAGAGAGGTGACACATTTAAGGCCAAAATATCCAAGAAAATATGAGATCTTTTTCCCTGTCCATGTCTCCCATGAGCCACCCATAATTCCACAAACTCGTTCATTTATTTTTCTGTTGAGTATCCTAAGTCCGTATACATAGGAGATACTAGGTTTTGTATGGGGCCCTCAATACAGGTAGGTCATGGCCAAAGACCAATTGGGATATTCTGGTATCTATAAAAGAGCAACTCAAGTTTGGCATTCCTGGCACTTCAGAAAAGGATTTCTAGGAAGTATAAAATTGGACTTAATGCTAGAAGAAAACCACATCATCAGTCCTCTTGAAGGAAATACATCTTCTCCTTGATTATAGTCTTAGTGGACTTAAGGGTTTTTAGATATTTATGGATATTCTGTGGATAAAAAGCACTCTTGGAACTCCGGGGTGGCTCACTCGGTTGAGTGTCCAACTCTTGATTTCAGCTCAGGTCATGATTTCAAAGTCATGAGATCGAGCCCCACATGGGGCTCTATGTTCAGTGTGGAGTCTGCTTAAGGTCTCTCCCTCTCCCCCTGCCCCTCCCTCTGCTCCACTAGCGTGCACACATGTGTGTGCTCTCTCGCTTAAAAACAAAAAAAAAAAAAATTTTTTAAAGCACTCTTAAAGAAATAAGGCAAAATAAAGTAGAGATCTAATTCTGGCCCTGCTAGACAGCTCAAAGAAGTGGAGACTTCAAACTGCAAGTATGATTTTAAGGAAGAGGTTAGTCACCTGAGGAAATTGAGTTTTTTGGTTTCTTTTGTTCACTGTCTCTTTACTGATTGTACGGTCTGTTTTCTCATTTCACCTTTTGGTGCAAGGAATATAAACGGTGGTGTCTGTATGTTGTTGTTCAGTAAACAACAACGTGGTATCCATCGTACAGGCTACTCTTCTTTCCCAAATGCTAACTGCACCAACATGATGTGTACCTTAGTTGCAGTCTTCTATTAATTTATTCCGCCATCTCTCAGGAGTTAATTGAACATCTTGTCTCTCGTTGCAGACATTTAGGCATGTGCTACCCCCAAGTCCAATGTCTTTATGTGGAAAAAGGGACCGTCAAAAAAGGCTAATTGACCTCTTTGTGAATAAAGGGCTACAAAGTATGAATGAGGAGTTGAGTTCCGTTGTGAATGTGGACAGGATTCATTTTTCTTGTCTTTAATTTTTAAGATCATGTGTAAATTATGACAAATATAAATCATATTTGATTTGTATCCTCTTAAATCATCAACATATTATTTTTTAAGAGTTATCAAATGTTCAAGAGCTAACATTCGGCTCAGAGTAAGCCTATTCGTATGCCAAATAATTCGGATTAAGTTCAGAAACCTGCTTTAGGTCTTCGGATGGGTGTTCTTAACAAAGTACGATTTTCTGTATTTCTTTATTGCAAGTTACAGGCCACAAGCTTGTTCCCTGCTTTACTGATGTCCTCTTAATTGCTTTGTATGTAAGAATGCTTAAGTGTAGTTCACTACCATATTAAAAATATGAAAGTTGTCTTGTAACAAGAAGGCCACAAGCTTTAATTTTGTTGTCAATATAGGACCACTTGAGGGTCAAGAAAATTACTTAATTTATATTTTGAGACGTTATTTTATAATCATCTTCTGCTATTGATTTCTTTATATTTAGTCTGCTTAAATTATAGAGTTAAAATGTTTTTGCTGGGATCTTTAATGATTCTTGTTCCCTATCAAGGAGAATTCTTTGAACATAGTATTTACCAGAATTTCTACTGAGATTAAAAACCGTGTACACTTTGTTCTTTCTTCTAGGCCTCTGCTTTTTCTGTTGAGAATACATGTATAGCTTTTTTGTCAATTAACTTTGGTTTCATAGATCTATCTTCAGAAGGTATCAGGGAACCTCATTAGTGGATTATATACTTAGCTCTGAGTCATACAACCTGAGGGTCTCTTTTTGGAGCACAGCATATAGTAAAAATACTTCCTACAGAGGGTCATGTGAGAAGTTGCTACTCGAGAGCTGAAGAATGCCTTCGCGTTCGTAGTGAATGTCATTTTAAAGAACAAGGCAGTACTATGATTATTGACGGAATCAGGGATGGCCTGATTTGGAATTATGGTAAGAAGCAGATGAGTAGTATAGACGAGAGAGAGTGGCACGTGGTTGAGAATGCAGACTCTAGAAACCATCCTGTCTAGGTTCATATCCTGGCCTGGTCATTTTTTAGTTGTGTGACCTTGAGAAAGTCACTAAGCCTGTTTTCAGTTTCCTCATCTGGTGTAGGGAGATGACAATAACAGTACCTCCTTTAAAGGATTGTTGTAAGGATTAAGCATGTTCATATACATGAAGTTTTTAGTCTCTAGCATATAACTAGTACGTATCACATGTAACACCTTCTGTTATCTTGATTCATTGTGAAGATTGTCTTGGCGCATACCTTAACCGAGTGATTTTATGTTCTCCCTGGAACTACATCTCTCTCACACCTCTGTGCTATTTGCAGCCTAGGTATTTACTAACATTACCCTTTACTTTATCCTTCATTAAAAAAAAAAAAAAGTACCCCTGAAAGGTTTATAAAAGTATACTTGATTGATGGGAATTGTAGGCATTCTTCCTGACACTGTTCTGTGATTAAGACAAAGGAAAGGTCCTAAGTGTGGAGAGTAAGAGTTTTCACCCAAGTTGCCTTTCATCCTGTTCTATCTCTTGTTTCTGATTCAAGGAGGGTAATTAATGAGGAAAAAAAATGGAAACCAAGTTCCTGTGATTCCCTTATTAACTTTAAGAAGGAC
Organism: Ursus americanus; assembly: GCF_024610735.1. NCBI lineage: Eukaryota > Metazoa > Chordata > Mammalia > Carnivora > Ursidae > Ursus > Ursus americanus. The sequence goes on along the minus strand of NC_142129.1, from coordinate 18,971,454 downwards.
TTGGTCTATTATCTCATGTAAGACTTCTCCATTATTTTTAGAGAGAAAAATTTATTTTTTCTTTATTATGGAGAAAGTCGGAAGGTTGTGGACCACTTACTGTCTTCCCACCATTATTGATTTGGAAAGTTATAATCTAACCAAAGTTTCAGAGCTGTTTGCCTTTTCATTCTGTCACGTAGCAGAAACAATACCCAAGCAATAATTGCCTTATCGAATCCCTTATTAGTCTGTAATGTGGCCTCTGCCGTGTCGTTTTTTTCTTTCAGTTTAATTCTCCTAAAATGCTAACAGCATTTCCCTTCTGATTTCGCCTCACATGGGCTGTGTCAGAGACTTTTAAGTAAATTGTTACAGTGTTAATTAAGATTTCATGGTCAGGCTCTATTCTGTAATAGGTATGATAGGATTTGGCCTCCTCTGTATCTTCAAATAGGCAATTCAAACATCCTTATGATGCCTTAGAAGATTTGATATAATGGAGGGATGATGAAGCTATCAAACAAATTCTATTGATTCATCTTTGTGAATGTAATTCATATATCAGTAAGTACCTTGGAGGCAAAATTACCTTTGGAGTTGAAATTTCCATTGCAAAGTTGTATTAGAAAGGTAATTTTGTTTGGGTAGGCCACAGGGTTTTGCTTTTAAATACTGTAAAATTTATATCTACTTGCCATCTTCATTGTATAAGTGAGAGGTTTAAATACTATGCATTTTATTTCCCTGTCTATAAAAATGAGGGTTTTTTTAAATGGCTTTCTCAATACCACTAACTCTTATTTTTGCTGTATTGCTAGATGAGAAGCATGGATTTATGGTACTATAAAAAGCAAAAAGTGAGGGGGAAAAGAGAAGAAACGAATAACTTAGCAACTCTGTTCCTTGGAATGTTTCAGAACTCAGTGGGCCTTTGGATCATTGGGGAAATTTCAGTTAGTGATTTCTTGATGTCCAGGTCAGAGGACTTACCGTGATGATTTACTGGGGAGAAGAGCAGTGTGTTCTGGTAGGTTGGAAGAGCAGGCATTGGATGCTGGAGGGATCGGCTTTTTTTTGACGAGTGATCTTAGCACAGAACTAATGGTCACGGACGGTTTTTTACAACTAGCAATGTTTTTATTTCTAGTCATCAAGCAGTACCCTAACTGCCTTAACATTTACAGTTAACAACCTTCCCCCCCCCACATCCTTCATTTTCTTCATATTTGAAATAATTTCTCCTTCCTATAATTGCTTTTTAAGAATTTAAAAAAGCTACGCTGTGTAAATGTGGAAAAGGGAAGCATTCGTGATATTAGCAGCCTCAGAAATGTGATGGGCTTGGGAGCTCAAAAATTGGTTTTAAGAGCTTGTCATTAAACAGGTTTCTTCCTATGCATATATATTTTTAAACTGCCCTTTTATGTTAATAGAGACAGTGTCTTGCTTGGACTTAGCAACTGTCCCAGATTTACCAGGAGTCTACCAGAATAATTGTGAATAATTCCCACAGAGCAATGTCTTTTTTTCATTTTGGAGCATAGGAGCGTCATAAAGAATCCCACATTGGGCTGCAGTGGCCCAGTTCAAGTATGCCTGCCGTGCTCTGTCTGTGGCCTGGTATGGCCACAGAGGAGATTCAAAGGTGTGGTGCGTCGAGGCTGGCAATCACTTTTGCTCCCCACAGCACATTCTCTGAAAGGGAGACCTAAATGGAGAACTTCTATGGCTGCCAGCGTCCCTGTTAGCATGTGAGTATTTTTTAAAACTAAGAATGATTAAATTTTGCCTCCTAAAATGCCAAGTGATTACTTGGTCTCCTAGAAGTTTCTCTGATTATAATAGGCCTGCTTCACGGTGACTCCACATGGGACATCACAAAACTGAGCAGATGTTTATTAGTCTTTGGGAGAATGAGACACTGGCCGATGCGTCAGCAACACTGACAAGAAAATGGAACATTCCACCTCTGTTCCTTCCAACACTTTGGTTCAAGAGAAAATGACAACTATTAGATAGTATGTCTTCCTATAAAAGGGAAATAGTTTCAAGAAGCAGAAAACAACAACAACAAAAAACCTCTCTACATGTAAAATCTAAAACAGTCTGTGGAGAAAGCTGTTTTAGATTATCTGGTTCATTTGTTGGTAGCCTACAGGGGTCATTCAACTCGATTAAAATAGACTTCTTGGGGTTCCTGGATTCACTATAAAAATAAAGTGGCTTTCTGTCAGTTCTGAAGTCTAAAGATGGTTTGTGCACTCGGTGGTGATGGTAACAGAGCAGTGAGTTAGGAATTGGTAGACCTGAGTTTTGGGATCTGGCTCTGCCACTTACTAGTTGTGTTTCCTTCAGCACCTTAGTCTTTCCGGGTTTGTTTCTTTATCTGCAAAATTCAGGAGTTGGAATATCAGTGAATGCACAGACCCTTTCTAATTCTAAAAATCTGTTGATTCTAAAACCAGTGTTAGGGTTTTGCCAGATGATTGAAGCCCAGCCACCCCTGTACCTGAAGCATGTGGGAGAGCTTGATGCGTCTCCAGAGAAGTTGCCTTGGGTTGGGCCTTCTGCACCTCTGTGAGTCTCCCATGCGGGGCTCCGCAGTAACTCACTGTGGTCAGTGGAGAGGTAGGGGCTCAGGACCTCAACTCCCACTTGTGTTCTTGGCTCATTCACAGCTGTTATGCCTTTGGGCAAGTTGTCTAACTTATTTTTAGTTTGGCCAGCTACAAAACACAAATAATATTTTTCCAGACATGCCACTTAACAAGTGACAACGCAAAAAAATCTTTTGTTGTGTTGGAATCCACCTCTTCTAATTTTAATCATTCCCTTACGGCTTAAAAAAAAATCATTTCTTTGTAATCCTAGTATGTATGAGTCGTTCTACTAATTTGTCTTTGGGGATGAATACAATCGAGTTGGGTCAGTACCAAGATGCTGTCAAGGGTTGCAATATTGTCTGTGTTCAGTGTCTTTTAAGCCTTTGTAGAGAACATGGTAGCTTCTTTAGCTCAGAGGAAGTCATCAATGCAGACATTGCTAGTCATTTGTCAAAATGCTGCATTAGGAAATGTTATATTTATACATATCTAGGTTTGCTAAAATAAATGTAACCTCTGAGGGCGTGCAATCATTCTGGGATACAAACTAGATACCTGGGCCTCTGGGCTTACAAATAAGCAAATATCCCTTCTTGGTTTCATAAAATTGTTGGATTATTGCAAATCACACAAATGCACCCGTCCTTGGGGCCTTGAGGGCATTAACATTAATCGAAGTGATGCAGAATTCAATGAGAAATTATCTGATGCTCCCTGCCTGTCTATCTCACTAGGCAAGGAGCCTCTTTTGCAATCATCTGCTTGAACACATGAGACTCAGATCAGGCAGGCTGAAAGCTGTCAAAGGATAAGGCTCGAATCAGGGCAGAAAAATGATCCCAACATGGGAAACTTCTTCACAGCATCATCCACAGCAGAAGTGGGGCCTGGGGCAAATCACACTTCTAATGGGTCCCCTGAAACCCTTTCTTTTGTAGATAAAATCTGGTGAAATGAATACCAGGAATTACTGCCCTTGCATTAAATGTTGCCACTACCTGGGTACCTAGCTACAGTGACACTGTGCATGGAAGGAAAGGGCCTGATATCAAAGGCTGGCAATGTTTTGCGGCATATACGAGAAGACAGGTCTTCACAGACCTGACTTCCTGTTTCAAGGCCACGTATCGGTTGATCGGCCCTGGTCACTGGCTCAAGCCATCGGAAGGCAAGGTAACAGAGTGGAAAGACCCAAGCGCCAGGACAGACTAGGGTTGCAAACACAACTGTGCCATTTTTATTTGCCTAGTGACAATGGGCAAGTTCTCTATATCTGTGCTTCATCTTTAAAACAGGGATGTGTATCTCATGGGAGTATGATGAAGGTTCATAATGAAGTGTGTATAGTGATTCATGTAGTTCATAGTGTTCAATAAATGACTTTTAAAAGAACCTTCTGTAACTCATATCCTCTACTTACGGATATGAGCCATTGTATCCCCTTGAAAACTTTACTTCTTCAGTTCCTTCCCAGTGGTAGGGGCCTTGGAGCATCCATGTTTTCTTGGCATCCTTAAGTCTCTGTTGCTGTATAGGTTGCGAAGACCAGCTCTTGCTGGAGATATCCAGAGACCAGGGCTTGGCTGTGGTTGATTGTTGGAAGAGTGGATCATAGTCACATACCCAGGTGGCCTTTGATGCTCACATGTGAAGCACTGCTATGTGTGACATCATATCAGTTATGGCCCCGGCCGTCATCCTACTTGCAGTTCCCCCCGGACATAACTGCTTTTATGAACAATGAATTTTATTTGATTCCTGGTGGCAAAAGGCCAGAATGTTCATCTCATTCACCACACCAAATTGCTCGCCCATGTTTGTGCTTTTGAACTCTTACACTTCAGTAGTGTAATAAAGTAGGCACTCAGTGAACTGTGCGCGGAGTTCGTGTATGGGATCATTGCTTTTAGGTATTTCTAAAAATTGTAAATTATTTGCAAGGGAGGAAGCTCAGATTATGACAAACAAAGATAACTTAGTTCTTCTTTTGCTTACGATGTACCAGTAATACATGTTCGTGGTTGGGGATGCTTTCACATTTTGCTAAACTCTCCTATACAATTCCATTGTTCTGACCCGTAGTTGATGGCAGTGAGTACCAAGAGAAAATACTTTTACACAGTAGATGAAATGCCTATTTATTTTTTATGTGTTTTGATTTGTTTTTTTGGGACAACTTATAAATATGATACATTCTTCACATCCCCATTCTTATGTTCTTAAAGAATAGTAATTATCGGTTTCAAACATTGATTTTATCTATCCTTCCATTTTCAATGGTAATATTAATAATTATTATGTTAAGAATTCAAATCAATAAAATTTTAAATTACACCATTTAATCTTTTTTCTTAAAGCACTTTCTTGTTTGATTAACACACAAGCTTTCCTTTGCTCATATTTTTTTCTCTTAATCTTTATCATCTTTCTCTTACTAGGCAAAGAGGTCACGTGCAAGTGCTTGTAATGGCACATAGTAGCTATTGAACTCTAGTGGTTAAGACTTCAAGAGACCATTAAGAGGACAGAAAAATGTACCTTTGATATCTTAATTTGATCACTCTAGCTGAGAAAATACACCTTAATGATTGTTCTGTAGGTATATTGACCTGATCATTCATTTGCCTGCTAATTTGGACTCTCGGTCTTTGCCTTTCCGGGTTTTATCTGCATTTGACTAGATGATAGATGGAGAAGGTTGGACATCAGTATTCAGGTGATGGAGCACAGGCCTTGACCTGTGTGCCTTTTTCTCTTCTTTCTTCCTCTCTGGAGCCTGCTCTTACACATGCATTGCTGGTGGGCTCCATCAGAGAGCTGACAGCACAGGCTAGTTATAATGATGCTTTCAGATTTCTTCAGAGTCTGTAATTAAATGACATCACTAAGTCTTAAATGCATCTGCTGTGAAAGTCAGAAGGCTAAATTATCCCATTAAAGAGAGAAGAGTGTTACTTGGTGTTAAAGAATCCCAAGTTTAGTATGCTGAAGAGTTGCTTCGGGAAAGCTGTTGAAAGCCAGTTGAGCATGGAACATAGTGGGAAGATTGGGAGGCTGGTAAGGCCATGTGGTTCAGAACAAGCTGTTCAAGAATCACAGCTGCAATCAGGCTAACTTTTAAAAAAAGAAGGCATTTTTTAAAAATGGGTTTTTTTCCTTCCCACATGCAGTTAACTGCTTAGCTGCTGGGTTTTACTCTGAACAGCTGTGCTACTCCAGGCAGCAAGCAGCCGCTCCGTGACCCCAGAATAGTATATTGTAGTTAATTGGAGCACAGTTTGAGTGAGACCGGTGTCGTGAGTTCAGTTCCCATAGGAGCAACTAACTTCGCTAAATTAAATCACCAGTTATCCTATCTCCAGCCCTAGTTAGCCATCTGCCATCTCATCACCTCGTAACAAGAGGAGATCCGCGGAAAGGACCTGTATTGATCAGCCCAAAAGTGCCATTATTATTGAAGTGGTACCTTAAAACTGTGACATTTATGCCTATTAGGCTAAGGACACAATTTTTATAATTAAAGAATTATTTCATATTGCGATACAATAAGAAATATTTGGTTTTTGTCCCTGGTTCCTGACACACAGCTCCTAAAACACTTGGCATCTCTGGAGTGATAGAGTATCTTTTGAATGGTAACGAGATGACTAGTGACTGGGTACCCTGGATAGCTTCAGGGTGGGGTCTGGTCACCAGAAAGACCAAAGCAGGATTAGAGATTGGAACTTTGACCCCCCCCCCCCATGCCCCATCCCTCAGACTCCTCAGAGGGGAGAGACACTGGAAATTAATCTAATCACCCATGGCCAGTGATTTAATCAATCATTGCCTACATAATGAGACTTCCATAAGACCTCCTAGACAGCAGGATTTAGAGAGCCTCCAGGTTGGTGAACACATCCACGTGTCAGAAAAGCAGTGCACCCCAACTTCACTGGGACAGAAGCTCATGTGCTTGGGACCTTTCTGGTTCTCAACTCTGTGTACTCTTCATTTGGCCGTTCATTTATTTCTTTATAGTAAACTGATAATCGTAAGCGAACTGTTTTCCCTGAGTTTTGTGAGTTGTGCTAGCAGATGATCAAACCTGAGGAAGAAGTTGTGGGAACCCTGATTTATAACAGATATGGGAGAGGCCTGGGGCTCGTGATTGGTGTTTGTAGTGGACGCGGTCTTGTGGGCCTGGGCCCCTAACTTGTGGTGTCTCACACTAACACTCTAGGTAGTTAGTGTCAGAACTGAATTGAATCACTGGGCATCCAGTTGGTGTCCAGAGTGTCGGAGAATTGATGTGGGGGTGGAAAATATTTACGCATTTGGCGTGAGAAGTGTTGTGATGAAATCCAGCTCATACTTTTTTCAGTTATCCGTTGTGATGCCCCTTTGAAATATAAAAAACAATACAAGCATTTGATCAAGTCTCCGCTTTTTCATAAACTGTTTTTTCTTTGGCACTTCTAGAGAAATGATATTTTCCCACCAGATTTTTTCCTTTCCATATGTGTGTGGCTTATGACACCGTATCATGATTGAGGACTTTCGTCTCTTGTTTACAGAGTAATACAGGGATAGACTGGTAGCAGAGGGAGGAACTGGGATGACTTGAGCAAAAGCCACCCCATATTCCTTCCTTCTTCCCGAAACGTGTACTTATTTTCTCAAAACTGCCTGGCTCCGTCCATCCTCAGCACCTGAGAATGCCAGTTTCTCCAGGCAGCAAACCAAGAGGCTAAGGAAGAGATGGAGGAAGGGAATGGGCACGTGTTCTGTGTTTTGGCTTTATTTTAGAAACACTTTAAAAAGTCTTCTTCAAGGCTCCCCCTCTGTCCAGAATACCAGATATATCAGTGAAGAAGTTTTTTTAGTTGGTTTGTTCAGGGCTTTTTGTAAGTAAAAGAATCCAATACAAAAAAAAGCCAAAAAAAAAAAAAATTTAGAAGGATAATAGAGTGTCTCATAGAATCCAGTACCTTTAATAGAACAGAAACCAGAGCAGTTCTGGGACGTCAGCAGGAAGAATCTGTGAGTCCTCTTGTAATGCTCCTGTAGCATGACCCAGGGCTCCCACTTTGGCCAAGTGCCTCTTGACACTGTTGCAAACCAGGTAGTGCAAGGACAGGGTCATGCAGCCGGAAAACTCGTTTCAGTCTACGCTTGTAGGGGTTACGGATTCTTCTCTGAGAAGGAGACCGGGTACGCCATCCACCAAAAAGTGTCCATGTTGTTAAGGTCCCAGAGGCTTCATTTTAGTTCATCAAAATGAAGGTGTCAGAGAACTTTCTAGACCAGCACCCATTTCAGAAATATAGTGATAGTTCTCAGAGCATATTGAGTACCTGAGAATTTTGGAACACTAGGTCTAGAAAAGCATTTTCTCTCAGGCGTAAGGCCACATGGAAGGTCTGCACTCGGTGCTATTTTATATGTTGCTGACCTTATTCAGTACTGCACCACTTCCCTTTCCCTGCCCCAGAAATCCAAAAACAGAAGGCCGCATGAGCTCCAACAGTGATGACTTCATCATCCTGGCTCCTAGAACTCTTGGGCTTCTGTATCTTCAAGGAACATACAGTGCATGATATTAAAATTTTCCTTCTATGCATCCAGGCAAACAGAGAAGAAACTCCCCTTTAGTTGATAATATAAAACACAAACACAGAAGTAGTTACTATTATACTTCAAGGTTGTAAATAAATCCCAAATGATCGATATATAGATGGAAAGTACTTTAGATATAAAAGAGGAAGGATTCATGAATAACAATAATGATAAGTAACATTTATTGAGCATTTTCTGTCATATACTGTATTGGGCACTTTTTATGGGTTGGGTCATTTAATCCCTCAACATGTAGGAGGCATTGTTTTATAGACAGAACACCAGGCTTATAGAAGTTGACAGCTTGTTCCAGGTCACACAGCTAGTAGCATAACATAGATAGTTCTTCCTAATGCTCGTGTTCTTTGCCATTATATGATACATTCTAGGGAATTTCTGAGAGGGAAAAATATATATTCTAAGCACTGGCGTTACTAAATTCGTCATTGGTTCTCTCCCTCCCTTGATGCTGTGGCTTCTCCTTTGCTGGTACCTCCTTGTCTTTTCTATTTCTAGATTAGAGCATTTTAGAGCTCAATCTTTGGGGACCTCTCCTCTTTTCTAGGAGATGCACTTCCTAGTCTCATGACTTTAAATACCAGCTGTGTACCAATATTTTCAAAATTTGTATCTGTACTGCCAGTCTCTCAGTTTCTAGACTCATCTATCCAACTGTTCACTTGATCTCTCCACTCAGATGTCAAATGAGCATTTTCATCTAAATTGGTCCAAAACAAAACTCTTAATTTCTTTTAAAACCTGTTCTTCCTGTTGTCTTTGCTCCTTTCTGTCAGTGCCAGCTCCATCCCACTGTTTGCTCAGACCAAACTCTCCATGTCATGTTGACACCTGTCTTTCTTCTATACTCTACACACAGTAGGTCTGTGACAAATCTTGTGTGCTCTACCTTCAGACTGTATAGAGAATCTACTCTGCACCGTCTACACTGCTCCCACCCTGATCCAGGCCACCACAATCTCTCATCTGCATTGTCGCCATAGCCTACTCTCTGAAGCTCTTACTGCTTTGGCCACCCATTTACTCGGTTGTCCACAGGGCAGTCAGAGTGATCCTATTAAAACACAGAGTAGATCATGACCATCGGGGGAAATTCAAATTCTTCGCCATGGTAGATTAAGTCCTCATGACCCGGCCCCCCAGTGATTTTTCTGGTGTTTCCTCTCATTGCTCTCTCCTCCTTCCTGCTTCACCCACACTGGCCTCATGGATGTTTTTCGAATACTAAAAATCCGTTCTTCCTCAGGAGCTTCACAGTTCCTGCATCACCTCTTGACTTTATTCTGGTCTCTGTTCAAATGTCACCTTCTCCAAGGTTTTCCTGGCGTTTCCTTTTCCTTTTTGAAGAGCAGCCACTCTTCACTTGCCATTCCCTCGTCTCCTTTATTTTGCTTCATAGCAGCCATCACTGGTGGATACGTGTCCGTTTCGTGTCCGTCTCCCCTCGCTAGAATGCCAGCTGTGTTTGTCAGCAGCTTTGTCTCTTGGGTCACCAGTGTCTAGAGCAGTGCCTGCCACACAGTGGGTCCTCAACAAAGCCCTGTCAACTGATGAGTAGTTGTGTTCTGGTGTTTATTCAGCACTAACCAATTCAGTCATTTGAAGTACAATTCCGAGAATCGAGTATGTTCACACTCAGCAGTGACCTCAAAGAGCTTGTCCCTTAGAAAGTCTGCTGTGAGATCCCAGTGCAACAACAGATCCTGGCATTTTCACAGGAAACCCTGAAGCTGGATTATGTGCTTGTTTAATAAATATTTGTTAACTCTAGTTCAGCCAGATGCTCTTCTAGGCTTTTGGGGAGGTTCGAAGATGCGTAAGACATGGGAAGTGGCAGGTTATTAACTCTGGCAGGGTCACTGCCTTATTCTAATGAAGTAGTGAGAAGTCACAAGGAAGGCACGAAGAAAGCCACTGTTTCTGCTGAGTCACTGCTCTGTGGTGATGCCATTGTAGCTACACCCCTGTCTTCCTAGGTTACACATCACCTAGTTCCTAAGATCCACACCACCTTCTTTTGGTATTTCATTCATGGCTTACATTACTTTGATTATTATTCCTACTAATCCGTGACCTTTCAGTTATCTTTAATCTGGTTTTCCATTCATATTTGGATTGTGCTCATTTCCTCAGCTAAAAAACACACCTCCATTATGAGTGAAAAATAAAAATAGTCATAGCAGTGAATTATAAGTTGAGGAAGAGCCCAGAGGAAGGATTTTGGCATTTCAAAAGCAAGGGTCATCTGCCAACCGATGAATGGATAAATAAAATGTGGTAAATCCATCCAATGGCTTGTTATTCTTTCATCAAAAAGGATAAAGTACACCTGCATGCTATAAATACGATGACCCTTGGAGACATTATGCCAAATGTAAGAAGCCAGTCACGGAGACTACCTATTTGTATGATTCCATCTATATGAAAAAATCAGAACTGACAAATGTGTAGAAATAGGAAGATTATTGGTGCCCTAAGGCCAAAGATGGGGTAGAGTTGTGGGAGAAATGGAGAGTCACTGCGCATGGGCTTAGAGCTTCTTTGGGGGGTGATGAAAATGTCCTAAAGTGAATTCTGGTGATGGCTACACAACTCTGTGACTATACTAAAAATCACTTTAAATGGGTGAATTGTACGTCAGTTGTATCTTAATAAAGCCAGTATGTAACAAGGAAGGAAGGAAAAAATTGAAGGAAGGAAGGAAATTCTGTATCTGGAAAGTTCTGGAAAATTTTACTCAGGCTTAAGGTTATGCAGGAACTCTTCATTTTGTGCCACCTTGTATTTTGCTGCCCTTTATTTGGTTCTGTGCCTCTCCTCCCCCACTACAAAATGGCATGTATTTTCCTTTTGCTGCATTTAACTTGTTCAATTGGTAACTTCCAGGAAGCTTCCTAATATAATTTTATAGTCTGTTACACTAACAATATAAGATTACCGTTTGATGTTAAAACAAAACAATGCAATGTATTGGAAAGAAGATCAAAATGGGATTTGAAAGTCTTAGGTTATAGGCCTAGCGTTGACCTAGATGTATATACCCTTGATCAAACTGCAAAACTCCGTACCTTAGTTACTTAGGTAGCTTACAGGATCATGTTACCATTATAATAATTGCAGGTTTACTAATCAGTCTAAGTCTTCTTTATTTCAGAGGCAGAATGTTACTGTGGTATTGACAGTGGGAGATGACAGAAGAAGACTTCGTCCTTTTCATTTCATTTTCTAAGAACACACTGTTGTTTAAAGTTGAGAGTGACTTTATATGTGAGTTGTGCATTTTAACCATCCCAGCCGTATTATACTGATTTAGTTCCCAGCTGTTCATCTTAGCTGCAGTCATGCTATTGATCACCTAGTGTAAAGTGTCCGAGGACTCGCCCTTTTTTTCTGGAGAGCAAGATCACCAGCCCCTTGACCACGTAATTAGATGAAATATATATTCTCGTGTAACAAACCTGACGCCATTAGTGTTAGGCAGTTCCTAAGGGAGTCAGAAGCTGCCTCTAGCCCGGTAACTAATGAGCACATAACTAACACAACGTGATCTTCCCAGCAGAAATGACAGTCAGCCTACTGCACAGTCCGCAATGTGGTCAATGAATCCGTGGTTGCTGAGTGAGCTGCAGTTACCCCAGCTGGAAGAGAGACCAGCTTTTTTAGGAGCAGCAGAGCATGCAATAAGAACGTAGACAGGAAAGGCATTTGATGAATTGATTTTCACTGGAAAAGTCTGAGAGATGTCTTTACCTGAGACCGCTTGATAGTCCTAAAGCCTTAAGCTGCTAAGGAGCCTTTGCCCACCCCACTGGGGGCACTTACACGTTACTGAGCGCTGAGTAGGCTGAAGCAAATGACGCAAAGCCGTGACTCGATTTCCTGGAACTCTGGGGGTGATAACCGCAAAGCTTCACGTTGCACCAAAGCGATAGAACTGAGACATGATTGGTAGAAAACACGTCGAAGCTATTTGCTTTCATCACAAGTTCACATATTTGCCCGATTTCACATAGTTTTTAATTCCGTGTGTGGCTACGAGCATTCCACCTGAAATAAACGGTTAGGCAAATTCTTCATGTAATGCATCCCCTATCGCTAGAGCTAGGTTCTGCTCTTCTTTAAGATTTACAACTAGCCAGTAACTGAGGGGAGGGTCTCATGACTGAAACATTCTTCAGCTTCACAGATCAAGCCTTTGCTAGAATGAGCTTTGCAGGTAGAGAGAGGTTCACGCGGCACACTGCTGGGGGCTCTGTGGAATCCACTTGTCAAACAGAACATACGTCCTTAGGCGTGTGGTCCCCGTAGCTTTCACAAGCATTAAACTCACTTAGAAAATAATTAGTAATCAAAAAAGGCATTTAAACTCAACTCTCTGAAGCATGGACGAAGAGGTACATTACAGAAATTGAATTATCAGTATAAATATCTACTTTAGTTATAGACATAATTAGGTTTTAGTGAAAGAAGACATTTATGTGGGTTGGGGAGATGGGGGAGTGTTGTAATCATTGAAGTATTATTATTAGGGCTGGATATCAGGGACTTGTATTGAACTGTGGAGCCGTCTTGCCCACGTAGAGAGGTGAGATCCTAATGTTTTCGAACTAGGAGAAATCTGACAGCTGATCTCACTAGCAGCTGACTGTCCAGGATTCCCACTTCCTAGAATCTGTGAAGCTGGTGATAAGCTTCATGATTTCGTCTTGGTATACTCATGAGTATGGATGTGCTTACGATTTGGTCGCAAAATTACAGATAGGTTTATTTCTGTTCTGGCTGGAGTTATATCAGCTCAAGGTGTAGCACACCGACTGTGGGGGCTGGGTCTGCCTAATCCAGTTATGCATCCTTGGTTCCCAGAATGTGGCCTCACACATGTCTAGGAACTTATTATTTATTGGTTTGATGGTTGGACAAATAGGTAGAAGAAGAACTGACCAGAAGTTCTTTTGGCAGTTATATAAACTTGAATTGATTTTTATTTTTATTTTTTTTAAGATTTTATTTATTTATTTGACAGAGAGTGAGACAGCGAGAGAAGGAACACAAGCGGGGGAGTGGGAGAGGGAGTAGACTCCCCACGGAGCAAGGAGCCCAATGTGGAGCTCGATCCCAGGATCCTGGGATCGTGCCCTGAGCTGAAGGCAGACACTTAACGACTGAGCCACCCAGGCGCCCCTTGAATTGATTTATTAAAGGAGAAATTGATGATTTAATAAATGCAGTCGAATTAGTAAAAATATTTCAAAACAAAATCTCAGTGAGAGCAAACGAGTAAAGTACGTTCTAGATGTGTAAACTACGTTCAACGCTTCTGAACTAGGGTCCAGAGAAGTTAATTAGCTTGCTCCAGCTTGAGCAGCAAGGTGGTAGCAGAATACAGATGAGAATGTAGAGCGGTTGATTCACAGTCTTCCCACTACAAGCTGTATTATCTAAAACAGGTCATGTTTCTTTATGTTTTTAATCTTTGTGAAATAAAGATGTTACCTAAGCTTTAGAAATCAAACACCTGTGGCTCGACGTAAAACTTCCCTCTATCGTTGCCTCCTTTACTTTTATTATTATGTATGACATACAGAAACTGAATGGAACATTGTTTTTTCACATTCAGATGAGACTATTCAGAGGAATTTTGTGTGGTTTAGGGTATTTGCAGGGGGGGGAGGGTGTACCACTACCTTTGAGGATCTGGTGACACCCATGGATCCCGGAGAAATACTCGAATGCCCAGACCCACGGAGTTTTACACACAGTATCAGGCAATTGACGGAGCTCAGGTTAAGGACACTGGTTTAGCGACTGTGTTGCCATTCCTTTTGTCTCTCTCATGGTTTGGGATGTTCTCTTGAGTGCTTTTACGTTTGCTTCTACTCAGATCAAAATTAAACAACCCATAATATTTCATCATTTAAAATCCCCCGACAGGTACTTTCTGCATTGTCCATTGAAAGTGATTATTTACAACCAAGGCATCTTCATTTTTAAAAAATATGGGAAATGAAAAGAAAAAAACTGATGTAGAAGAAAATTGTTCACAGGAGCAAAATTCTAAATTACCGTGCTATGATGAAGCTGTAAGTGGAGCTATTGTAGAAGATGCATTTTTATTCCGAATTGGAACTGTAAAAACGGAGACAATTTTGATGCCCTGAAAAAAGTGTCTACAAGTGGTATGCATTTATAGTTTTTCAAGAGGAGGTACCAAAAGGAAGTCAGCTTCGGGTGTTGTGAGCGGATTTTGCGTGTTCTCCTCGACTTGGAGCATCAGCAGGACTGTACAAGAAAGGGGAAGGCACACATTCATTTCCCTTTTTTGAGGCATCCTCTCCCCCACCCCACACTCCACCCTTTTTCTTCTTTACCTCTGAAAATACTCCGTAACTAGGAAAGCAAGCACAACATGTTCAATTGACAAATGAAGAAGTCTAATAAAAGTGGGGCCTTGAAATCCTCAAAGAGGAGCTTGAGCGGGAAGCCCATTTTATCATCTTCACTGACGATTTTAATTCTAATGATTTAAAGAGACTCTAACAAAGGCAGTAGTACTCGGTTGAGCTTGACTGCATTTCTCAGGTACCTTACATAACTCTCGAACTGGGGGTCTCAAACACGCAACTGCTAGGGGATTTGCAGCTCTGCCCTCCTCACCACAATGAAAATCTCTCCCTTGCATCTTGTACATCCTTTCCCTTCTTGGTTCTCCTGATACAGCAGGAGACTGATTGAGAAATGAGATTTGAGGTCCTTGAGTATGGGAAACCATTATCTGGCCCATCATTTGCTCCAGAGTGGGCTTTTCCCTTCCCTGTTTTCCGGTTTCTGTAATTGACTTTGACTCCTTAGAGGGCTTCTAATGGGTTGACTCTGAGTTGGAAAATTGACTCTTTAAAGATCTGACGTCATACACACTCAGGTGACTTCGGTAATTAGGGTGGTATTTTCATCTTTGCTGTCCAGATGAGTCATGGGCTCTATGTCTCCCTCCCATTTGAAATGGTGAATTACTTCAGAAAGCCACAGGCAGCCTAGCCCCTTGTCATCTGTCCCAGTGACACGGAAACTCCTTGGCCTCCTTAGCAAGCCCGGCTGTAGAGCCTGCCTCTTCTGCTTTGGAATTCTTACTTCATGTTCAATGATTGGTCAATCTCAAAATTAAATCAAGTTTTTCCTGATTCTGAACTTCAGTTACCAGGCTGCTCCATCTCTTCTCATAGCACCTGAGAGTCATTACCCTTCAATTCAGTTCATTCAGGTTTCAATTCTTTGAGCCCAAGGGTTCCTTCCATTATTATGTCAGTTTCCTGTGGACAGCAGCCCAGACGTGTCCAGACCGCTGCCACGGGTCGCTTGCTCCTCGACTAGAGCCCCATTCTGTGGCTCCACTGACTGAGCCTCCCCCAGGTAAGCACTCTGGTGCTTTCTTAGTTGTGGAATCAAGAGACTGGGTGGTCAAAGAATCAGGCTTTACACAACCAAGTTCACATATAACTATTGTTGAATTATAACTAGTACCCTCAACAAGTAAGAAATGAAGACCCTTAGAAAAGAAAGAACCATGGTTAACGGGCCTGGTTTTTTGTTTTGTTTTGTTTTTCTCTCCCTTTAACCACTACCATGAGAAAATGTAATCCTCATTAAAGGGCTATAAAGTTATCTGCTTTAATGCATCCTTGCTTTAGCACTGTTCTAGTATGTTGACCCTCTGTTCCCTGCAGCTGGGAGTTTATTAGTCTTTGTGGCCTTTGAGCATCAATATTCATAATGAGATAGCAGTGATACTCCAGGTCCCTTTTAGGGCCCCAAGGGAACTACTCTTAGCAACGAGGAAAGCTGAGAAGTTGGGCCAAATCATGCCAGCACCCCATAGTGAGTCATGAAACGGGAGAGCTGTGACCAAAGGATCTGTGAAGTTCATCTAGTGAGTAAACTGAGAAGGGCAGGCAGGTTTGGGATCTAGTTCTTTCCCTTCTCAGGCCATATTCTTTTCATATCAGCATGCTGTCTCCATATTAATTAATCTTTTCCATCTGAGATTCTGGCCATTGAAAGATGAAATGCCAAATGTCTTATTAGAATTGAACCACGATGTTGAGACATTTGTGACAAAGCTACTCAAGGAGGGCAGAGGAATAGAAAAGGATCTCTTGCCAACCATGTCATTTCTTAGAAGTAAACTCTCATTATATTTGGGGGCACTAATTTCAACAACTATATCACAATTTTTCCCTTTAACAGTTAGCATCATGATTTTAATAACTTACGTAAAGCGTTTCTAAGGTGATTCACAGAGAGTTGATGGAACACCTGTTCAATGCACTTGAATATGGTAAATAGAGTGGGAAATATGGAAGACACACGACGGTGCTTTCTCTTAAATTCTCCTTTCCTTAACTGTATTGTATACATCCCATGAAGACTTATAGTCATAAGATAATTTTATTAAAATTCTTATAATTGCACTTTAATTTACTATAGGCATCTAGTCCTCTAGTCTTAAACGTTTCTGGTTAAATTCTACCTAACTTTTTCTATGGCGGTTTATTTAATGAGTGGGGTGCGCCTTTCCTTTTTTAGTGTGATCAGGTCAGATGAAAGAACAGTTTTACTTCCCCAAGTTGACATGATTTGGATCCCAGACTACGGTTGTGTTTTTCCTGGAGCAGCTACCAGTCAGACTTATGGGGGAGAGGACTCTAGTGGAAATGAGGCCAGAGGGCCACTCCTCCTGATAAGACTGCCCAGAAAAAGGCGTCCCAGTTGACTGAAGGATAACTAGACGGCTTTGCCTATTACAGGCATGGCATTGACATAACGTTAGGCTAACAAGATTATTTTTAGTGATCTGTGTCTTTGGTTCTGTTTGGAAGACACCTGACTTTATAGATGGGCTCCTTCCCTAGTTATGTGCCCAGGAAGCTAATTATTCAGTCGGAGGGTAATGAAAGACCCTGCCATCTGTCTGCTGATTTAATGGAGTGTCAGCACATCCCAAATAGGAAGTAATTGGATTGACAGACACAAAGCCAGTTATTAGACTGTTATTATCTGATTGGAAAAAGCAGGCAGAGAAGCATACAACTGTAGCAAAACTAATCTGATGATGTCTGTTGTTCCCGGAATGCACAGTCTGCCACACAGAATTCATGGGCTCCGAAACCCCTGACCGCCTTGGGAACGTTTGGAGTTCCTTCTTTCAGAACCCATCTCTGTATTCTTATTACAAATCATTATAATGCAATCTAATAAAACACAGTTTGCATAAAGATGGGGCCCATTTATAAAACTGTCACTGCAGCCACTCTATTAATAGAGCCATTTTAAAGATTTATTGTGAGCATATGTTACTTTTTACAGGGGGCCAGATTGAGAGCTGCAGGATTTGAACATGCAAGAATGTGCTACTGGTGATAATTCAAAAAATAATTTAAGCTATTCTGCCCAAGTAATGTCATTAGACTCGTACTTGTTTCTTACTTTTCAGGTGTGATCGTCAAATGATAGTCTTAATGAGGCATCAGAGAAAGGGGACAAGGTCTAGGTCTGTGTTGCATAAGCGTATTCTTTTTCTTTCACTGATTCCGATGTTACCACCTGGCATCACCGGAGGTCAGGGGGCACATTGGATGGGTTAAATATGACCATTCGGGAGCAGAACTAGGCTCTGGAGCTTTAGTCTTCTCCAGACAACTCCAGGATGGATGTGGTGGGGGAGAATCAGTAGAAACAGACATTGCTTCCATTCATTGCTCATTGGTTTGGTGACACTCATAACCTCCTGGAGTTCCCAGTCCTTGGAGTTCCCAGAGAGAAGTAGACAGGAGTCCAGCAAGCTTATATTTATTCATGAAGTGTCTCTAGAGCTGCTGCCATGTGTTATGTACTTTTCTAGGTCCTAGGTGTACAGCTGTGAACCAGCCTACATCCCCGTCTTCACGGGCTTTACAGTGGAAAATAAGCAAGTAAATATGGCATTAGATGATGATGAGTTCTACAAAGTAAAAGAGGCAATTAAAGGAGATAATGATTAGAGAGCTATTTTCGATGTCAGGCCCCGCTTGAACATCTTCAGGAGATGAACGACGTACGTGGGCGCAGGGACAGGGTGAGTGGCATGACTGGAGGGAGAGCAGCCCAGGCAGAGAGACCAGCACATTCAGAGACCCAGAGCACACTTGAAGTATTTTTGTCATCACCATCAAGACACTCCGTGTTGCCAGGTTCCTTTGCCTGGTAAAGGCCCCCAGCATTTAGTGTTTGCAAGTTGGGAAAGTCCGATAATGTGTATGAACGCTAACAAATGAGCCTCCCGCAGAAGCGTGGGAAAGAAATGGGGCCAGACCCTGGGAGAGGGAATTTTAGCTTCATGTGATGAAAGTAGAAGCCATTGAAGGTGTTTAAGAAATGGAATAGCACTGCAAAAGAGATATTTGGTGTAGATGAATCTGGTGGTGAAATGACAGGTGGGAATGAGAAAAACCAGTCAAGACACAGAATAATCTAGAAGAGGGTTTAGACCAGAATTCTAGACCAGTCATAGAGATGGGACTTGTTTGGAGATGATTCTTTTGCCTTTTCACTTTACTTGATCCCATTAAAGTAATTTAAAGGGAATAATGCACATCCAAAGGAACAGATTAAATATCAAGAAACTAGCGAATAGGCTAGCTATAGCTTTTGCAGTGTACTTTATCTCCATCCATCCACCCATCCTGTATTCTTTCCTCCCTCTCTAAATTTATACTTGCAGTCAAACACATTATTTCCCCCAGATAACAGTCCCAGTGTAGCATTGTAAGATGTTGGTGGCATTAAATTAGGTAATGGATATGAAAGTGACTCATTCTGAAGACAAATTGGAAACATTATGACTATTATTTTTTTCATCCCTTTGAGAGTCTCTTAAAATCGTATTTAGGTTAGGTAGGTAGATGTATAGATAGCTTGTGCATTTGAAAATAAATATATCCTTCAAAGATCCAGTTTCCAATTATTATGATTCTTTCTGCATTTTTATGACAACCCCTCAACCCCTTCTCCTAGAGAGTTGACCAAAGGGGGGGGGGCTCTTGCTGCTCCCTCCCAAGATCCAAAGTAATCACTTTGTCTTTTTGATGCCATGAATGAAAAAGTCACAACTCGAAGAAGAAAAGTTGTGCTGATTCGCTTTAATAATGTTCCTTTTATTTTCCTCATAAGAGAGTATTAAGTAATAGTCATCCTATTAAGTAATCTTCTTGCACCGAATTTTCAATCCTCTGATGATACAGTTTTCTATCTTTTGTTTCAAAAGTTTAGGCAGTCTTAAAACAATAGTCAGAAGAAGTTTGTTCATGAAAACATTTCACCAACATCCCCTGGTCATTGCTTTCCAAAAGGTTTTGGTGGCCCAAGTAACCGACAGTGTTAACGTCTGATTAAACTTTCCCAGTGTAGACAGCTCACAGGCAGGTGTCTTCTATTCTCTGGTAACAGTTCTACAGAGTGTCAAGCATGGGTAACTTCTCAAGTCAGAGAGCAAGATACACAAATTTTAAGAGCATCATATGCTTTTGTTCCTTTCCAGTATTGAAACTTACATAAATTACCTTGGGAAATAGAATGCCTTGGCCTTTTTGTCAAAGTTGATCAAGCCCATGTTTCTTCAGATGTAAACAAGAACTGTCGCTCGCCAATGGCCAAGAACCACAACCTGTGTGGTAGACACGCACCAGATACTGTACCTCAGTGAGGGTGGAGGATGAAGACTTGGCATGTGGGGCTGGGGTGACTTGAGAGCAGGAAGGTGACTCTCTCTTCACTCATTATCACTTTCTTAACAATGCTATTTACCCCTGTGCTCTTTCCAAGGGAAGCAATGAGATGAGAGGCATGAACTGTATTTGGCAGTGATTTTCTTCTTGTTGGCTGTGAGCTAGACATTATTTACTAGCATCCCCTCATGCTGATGTTCTCTTGTTGGTTGAGTGTGTTATACTCGTTCTTCATGAATAATCAACAGCCTACTTCCCTCCCGCTACACCAGTGTATGCCCAGCCAACAAGAGGCACCATTTGTCTTAGTGGCAATATTCTTTGTAATTTCTCAGTACTTCCTAAAGGTAGAGACTTTGAATTGTGAGGTGATTAAAGCTTGCACAAGTGAAGTGAGCTCTAATTGTCATGGACGGCGAAGATGAAAGTATAAATGACCATAAACACTGGCCAAGAGCAAACGAATACACGTTTTCCTCACATAGGCTCAGCTGAACGTAGCCCTCAGGTAGCTGGTGTACATCATGGCCATTTTCAAAGCCGCCTTACACTTTATGCAGGAGACTTGCATTGAGCTTGTGCTAGGCGCTGAGGGGAGGGCCCTGATAAAGCTGACCAGTATCCTACCCTCAAAGAATTTGAGTCATGTCGGGGGATAAGGTATGTAAACAAATTACCTAGCAGTCTGTACCATTAGTGCTGTCGGCCTGTCTAGAGTTTCATTCTTTCCTTTCCGGATCAGTCACTTGCATACTTACTCTTTCAACAGTAAAATTAGATCTGATACCAGGATCTGGCACACTTCTGTATGTGTATATTAAACACACACACAAATACTTACATGCATACATACACACAGATAGATACACACACGTCTACTTATATATAATGAAGATTACACAAATCAGTATTTGCCACTAATATATCTAATACAGCTGATATTTCTGTCCCGTTCAGTCCCCTTCCACCCCCGTGTCTCTCTCAGTGCTGTCTGCAACTTTTTAATTTGCGTCATGACCACTAATAGGGCGTGGATTGTGGTTTGGATTCAGCGTGGCTTTAGCCTGAGCTCTCTTAAGAGCAAGTACTGTGTTTTGTCTGTCTTTTATTCTTACCGAGCGGTACCTGACGGATAGTTAGCACGCTAATGTTAGTTGGGTGAGTGAATGCATAGATACCCAGATACACTCACCTCGTTTTTGGTCCAACATGATGGATAGCACAGATAAGCTCCTTACCATCCTGACTGATAGAAATTAGAAAACCCACTGTCCCGTCCTGTCACCTCTACAAAAGTAACTAAAAGCAGGATATTGAATTCTATGCTGAGGAATGATCCATGTAGTCCAAGGGTAGGCAAAATATCTACCACCCTCAACTTCTAATACATTTTACTTTGCTAATGGTCTCTTTTTATTCAGCATGCAATTGCAGATTTTTTCTGAATCCGTGACTTAAGGAACGAAATCTACCTTCAATTATTTATGGTTTAAATTAATGCAGATAAGACTGTCTGGCTTGCTGTGCTGATACTCATTAATAAATATTTCACTGGGTATTAGGAAGATTCAGATGGACTAAATGAGGCTCTTTTTCAATATAAACAAAAGCCCTTGTGTTTTTCACAACTGCGCAGGCCCAATTTTTACGTCTGGCTTTCATTAAGACAAACGAATGTTAGATGGGCGCATCTACAGAACGATGGGGCCTCTGGGAACTGGAGTCAGCAGGGCTGTGCTGTGAAATAATCCTCTAGTTAAACCAAATGTAATCTCATTAGCAGGGTAATTGTGCTGTTAGAAGAAATGGCCAACCAGGTTAAAGAGAAACCCACGTAGTCTAATTACTCTTTCACTTTTGTCATTGAAGAATAGAATGTTGAACTAAGAGGCAAAAGATGCAGATTTGGTGCTTGGCCTAACATTGTGATTAAGTCTTATAAAATTCCTGGGGCGCCTGGGTGGCACAGCGGTTAAGCGCCTGCCTTCGGCTCAGGGCGTGATCCCGGCGTTACGGGATCGAGCCCCACATCAGGCTCCTCCACTATGAGCCTGCTTCTTCCTCTCCCACTCCCCCTACTGTGTTCCCTCTCTCGCTGGCTGTCTCTGTTAAATAAATAAATAAATAAATCTTTAAAAAAAAAAAAAAAAAAAGTCTTATAAAATTCCAGATCTCCCAGCTGCTCGGGCCTGTGTATGGTATTGGTGTCAGGTCATACACTCTGTGATCCTTCCTGTAGAGGCAGACACACCAGTAAGGAAGGGCTGACGTGTCACTCTTTTTTATGCATGCATTTTGCCCACTCATTTTTCCAACATCGTCATATGCATTTGACTTTCCCGATGTTTTTTTGAACTACCAAAATATCTAAAACTTAGTTATGAAAAATATGCCTTTCCATCTTTGGAAATGAGCACATTGGGAAATTTTCTATAATCATTGAATCTGTGACCATTTATTTTGCTTTCTTCTGAATTTCTGTGCATATGGGCTCACTCTGCCAGTTTGGGATATGGTACAGAGGAAAGAATGGTGAACTAATTAGGAGCCAGATCTAGGTTCAAGACACAGTCTTATAATTTTTTTTTTTAAGATTTTATTTATTTATTTGACAGAGAGACAGGCAGTGAGAGAGGGAGCACAAGCAGGGGGGAGTGGGAGAGGAAGAAGCAGGCTCCCAGCGGAGGAGCCCGATGTGGGGCTCGATCCTAGGACTCCAGGATCATGCCCTGAGCCGAAGGCAGATGCTTAATGACTGAGCCACCCAGGCACCCCCAAGACACAGTCTTAAAACTTGATAGCAGTGTGACCTTCAGCAAGTTACTTATCTTGTCTGAACTGCAATTTCTTCATTTGTAAAACAGAAATAATTATCACTGTCAAAACAGCCCCCAAAGTGGAGTGAGGGTCAAGTACATGAAAGTTCTTTGTAAGTGCTAACATGTGCTGTAGATAAGAGAGATCATCTCTTTCCTCTTGACTTATAGGACTTGGCATCCCTAACTGGTAGGGCATGGCTTATACATGGTCAGTAAATGTTAGTTGAATTAATTAATTAGTTAAATGTCTGGGAGATTTTACCATCATATTTCAGGTTGTTGCTGGGAACTTACATGAATGATTATTGCCAAAAATTTGTCAAAAACAAAGATTAAAAGGTATGCTGCTGCATACTTTTTTTTTTTAAGATTTTATTTATTTATTTATTTATTTATTTATTTATTTGACAGAGAGAGAGAGAGAGGGAACACAAGCAGGAGGAGTGGGAGAGGGAGAAGCAGACTTCCCGCTGAGCGGGGAGCCCAGCATGGGGCTCGATCCCAGGAGCCTGGGATCAGGGCAAGAGCCGAAGGCAGACACCTAAGGACTGAGCCACCCAGGAGCCCCAGCTGCATACTTTTGAAAAGAAGAGAGAGTACAGTGAAAAAGGAGCTTGTTACATATATAGCTGATCAAACAAAATGTGCATGTGGGGAAAATGACATAAAAACACTTAAGGGTATTAATAAGTAGGACGGTGCACAGTAAAACCTGAATATATGGTTGCTAAATGCAAAACTAACTCTTGTGCCTGTGGCTGTCATCCCTGTGGCCATAATTGTACATTGTTGACCTCATAAAAATGAGCAGTTTTGTGTATACTACCATATTGAAAATAAACTCAGAAAAAAACTGGCTGTCAGTCTGATGAGCTAGAAATTTTTTCACAGGTTTTATATGAGACCAAATAGTTTTCTGAAATAATTTTTCCCATTAAGATGTACTTACTAAAAAAAAAAAAAAAAGATTACTTACTATGTATGCTATGATAAAGCATATATTCCTTTACCTTTCCCCCCTATTGCTTTGAAAAGCAGAAACACTTCTCAGATGAAGCCAAGATTACATTGGACTTTTCTTTTTTTTTTTTATGTTTGAATTACTTCTGTAGGCTTTTTCTGTCTCTTGCATATTCAGCTGTAGTTAGTAGCAACAGTCAGCCCAAGAGTGTAAACCCATGAGCAGAGTGTCCTGATTGCAAACACTGACTGGTGGACAGTTGTTTTGTCTTCTGTGTGTTTTAGGTATTTGTCATCAACAGAATCTAGAGGAATATCAGTTATATTGTAATCGAAATTCTTCAATAGGGTCTAGTTTTTCTTTGGAAATGTTTTGTATTCCATCATTTTAATGCCTGTATGACTGATAGATAGTCACCTACAAGTAATCAGCTAGACAGGAGGCTATTTTTTTTCTGTATTATTCCACGTACAAATGTAATTATCTATGCTTTTCTGCTGCTCAGATTTCTTAGCAGAATTTTTAACACTGATTTAGCCTTCCAGAGGATATAAAAACTTGAATGAAACAGAATGGTAGGAATTATAAAGTCTTTAATTCCTTTCTGGTAAGTGGACCTATTTATGAAGTTAACTATAAAGAAGGACATGGGTCTGAGGCTGCTGGAGGGAGAGTAGGACTGTAATATAATGGGAGCTGAGACAGCTTCAAAGTGATCAGGGTTAAGTTGCTGTTACTCCAACCCATTGTGTAATGTTGAAACTCTCGAGAGTGTGATAGGACAATAGATGGCCAAAAGGAGACTCCAGAAAGCAGAAAATCTCTTTCAAATAGGAAAGAGCTCTGTAGGAGGTAAATTTGTGGAGAACTTTGAGCCATTATGGAAAATAACTTTGTGAGTATTGTTGCAAGATCATTATAGATACAGGTCTGGAAAAGTGTGGATGCAGAAAAGGGAACCAATGAGAAGACCATTGTGGCTTCTTTGAAATAATCAAATATGTGAACAAAGGAGATAAAAGTAAAAAAGTTTAGGGAACAAGAGATGTCTGTATCTGTAGATATCCAAATCATTGACTAGGGGTTCGTTCACTGTTTTCCAGGTACTTTTTTTTAGAGCACTTTGCATTCAGGGTGGCAGTTAATCAAGTGATAATAAACAACAAGAGTGAGATAAGAAATCATCATAAGCTAAGTTCAAGAACAAGCTTAGCTGCCAAATAGGCTCATTAGAGATAATTCAAACTGAGTTTTCCAAAGCATTCATTTATTAAATGTAATGAAATCATCCTTTTCAGGAACAGCAAAGGAAAGAACTAAGTGGCCAGCCTGTCTCTCCCAGCAAAGAGATAGTGTAATTTTATCGCAGCAGGCTCACAGTTCATGTTTTTGACACGTGAAATGCTTTCAGTCTCTGACCTCTGTCAGTGGTGCCCAAGCGGTATTCACTAAATTAGGCCAGATTCACTAAATTTCCTGTTACCAGGGATATGAGCAGGTTTTGATTTGCTAACAGGTTGCCTTAAAATGCCTTAAAAAATGATAATTTAACATAATGCATGCATCATTTATCTTCACAATCTTCTCTTTTTTTCTTTCACTTTATCTGTTCTTTTTTTTTTTTTTAATCTTTTTTGGCTAGCCATATTTATTCCCCAGAACATAGCCTTATAATAATCTCTGTGTTGTAATCCTTTTAAAAAGCACTGGCCCTTAGAGGCGCCTGGATTGCTCAGTTGGTTAAGCATCCAACTCTTGATTTCAACTCAGGTCATGATCTCACAGTTGTGAGACTGAGCCCCATGTCAGACTCCACACTCAGTGTGGAGTCAGCTTGAGATTCTCTCTCTCTCTGTCCCTCCCCCCACGCGTACTCTTTCTCTCAAAATAAATAAAATTTTAAGAAAAAAAAAAAAAGCACTGGCCTTCAAGTTAAAGCCCAAGTAAGTTGCGTTAGAAACATAATCTTTCCGTATCTTAAAACATTAACTGTGTCCACTGTACTTGACATAGGGTTAAGTGCTTCAAGTATGATTCAAAAATGTACAAAGCACAGTTGCTACTCTGAAGGAGCTTAATTCTAGTAGGAGAGAGAAAATAAATAGGGAAAAATGTGCTAATACTATATAATGAAGTAAACTATTTCAAATTAATAAAGTAGGTGAAAGAGATTGGGGGTGGGGGAGGGCCTGGCTGGTTCAGTCAGTAGAGCACGCAGCTCTTGATCTCAGGATGGTGAGTTCAAGCCCCACACTGGGCATAGAGATTGCTTTAAAAAAGTAATACAGAGATCAGGGAAAACTTTCTCAGTGAGTGAGCTTTGAATTGGCCCTTGAAGGAAGGTTGTAGCAAAAATGACAGCTTCTCAAGCCTCCACTCTAGCTTATATGCCACAGTTTAGAAAATGGATTACAGTAAAAGTAGACCACATAGACATCATGAGAAAAGGCATGAAATTTTTTTTTTTAATGCAAAGAATACACAGAAAGCAAAGCTTGCTGGTGAGTAGAAGTACAAATACATTGGACTTATTTCTTGATACCTCCTGGGCACCAAACACTGACTGCAATAAACAAGACACATTCCCTCTCCTCAAGATGCTTAGAAACTAGCAGGAAATACAGACACCTCAGCAGGAATATTCTGTGGACCTACAGTACCGTGGGGGCAAAGTGAAAGGGCATTCAGCATAGCCTCAAAGGACAAGGCCTCCTGGAAGAGGTAGTATCCGAGCTAGTGGCTGTAGGCCAGGGGACTGTGGGGGAAAAGGATCCAGAGGGGAGTGTTCTAGCAGATGGACCAGCATGGGCAAAGACCTGGGGAGGCAAAAGGGAGTAGGGCACTCTGACGAAGCTGCAAGCACTTAGATACTCTGTGCCTTAGTGAGACTACTGTAACAACTATACATTAGATCAACTGCATGAAGAAGGGACGGAAGATGGAGACACCAGTTGGGAAATTGTTTTAGGAAGGCCTAGAAAAGAAATGGCCTTATATTAAGTTCTGTCCATCCATCTACATCGCCTAATAAAAGCCTGAATTATGGTGCTGAATGTTACAAATGGAGACACAGGAATGTCTGTCCAGGCGCCAGCACGAAACTACTTGAGGTGGCACCGTTCCTGTCCTAGCTGGGTCAGCGATAGCCCCCAGGGCATGAGTCTTTCACTGTGGATGCTTTAGGACCTAGAACACTACCTGGCATAAGGTAGGCACTCCACAGATACTTGCTTAAATAAACGAAGAAATGAACACAGGACTAAATGCATGACCATAAGAGAGCATATAAAGAGAATGCCTCTGATTCTGGAAGCTGCTTTCCGGAGCAGCAAGGCTGAAAATAAGAAAGGAAGAAGTGAAAAATGATTAAGTTTGCGCCAGGGTAACCGGAACGAGGATGGTACAAAAATAGAGAATAGAGGGAGAGAAATGAAATAAGAGTGGCAGGGCAGCTCTGAAGAGTTCCATTCTAGAGATAGTTTGAATTGTCAAAAGGACATCCAGTTGAAATATCTAACAGATTAAAAATACAGATCAGGATCTTGGGGGAGGAAGTCAGGGCTGGAGATAAGACTTAATTTGGTCTTTGGTATGTATATCCAAATATTTGTATTTAGTAACCTTTAGGTTCTCTCAATCCACCCAAGCTTCCACTGTATCAGCACATTCTAGGGCTTTTCACATGGACTTCTCTTCATGCTCATCCCCTTACCAGCTCCCTTCAAGGGTCCTAACCCTAAAGGTGAACATTTGGGACACAGCAGTGTTAGAAGAGTACATCGTATAGAGTGGAGGTTAAGTGCTGCATGGCCTCTGGAGCCAAAACGCCCAAGTCCAAATTTTGGCCCCATCACTTAGTAGCTGTGTGACCTTGGGAAAGTCCTTAATCTTTATGTGCCTTCATTTCTTCTTCCAAATAGCAATTATAGAAGGACTCTTTGTAGCCTTGTAAGGAATAAGTGAAGCAAAGCGTGGTGATTGCTTCAAACAGTTCGGACGTATTATAAGCACAATGTAACTGTCAGCTGCTAATATTTTTTTCACTTGCTCGGTTTCATTGTATGTAAAATGCAGACAGCAGTAGTGCAGACCTCATAGAGTCATTGCATAAAAGAATCCATATAAAGCTCTTCAATCAGGACGTGGTAAGAGCTGAATGGATGTAAGCTGTTATTAATAGAGCTCCTACTGACAGCAATAGGTAAAAGAGTTGCCAGATTCCCCTGTGTCTTGCATTAGAATATCTAAGGCCAAACTGATACGGAACCCCTGAAATATAACATGTTTAATAGATGACACGTAAGTTTCCAGGTGATAGGATAGACATTTTGTAATAAGTTGCTGTTTTCCTTGAAAATTTTTCAGACAGCCTTATCTTTTGTAAAATATATATATATACACACAAAGGAGAAGTTTCTTGACTATAAATAAGTAGAGGGGATTAAAAACAGAATTCCAGGCCTGTTGGAAAAGCGGGGTTATCATTTTGCCTCGGGGTTTTAGATCAGTAGCCCTTACTGATTTATTTATATGCATTTTTTTCATTGAAAAAGAAGATTGCCTGATATTAAGGGTTAGAGTTTGAATTACTTCAATTTCCAAATTATATGCTTAAAAATTTTAAACAGCTGTCATTTTAAAGAGGCTTACTTCATTTTACCTAAAGTGCTTTTCAGTCTGGAGGGAACACTTAAATGCAGCCGCAAATCACTTGCAGTGTACTCACGGTACAATTTTTTAAAGTTAAATTTGTTTACAAGCCTGCGGAGTTCAAATTTTGCAGATAATATTCTTTTCTCCCTTTACTTAATGATTTTTACCTCTTTTTTTCCTCTAGTGCTAGGCATGAATTTTATTCATTACAAATAAGTGCGCCCAAATCCCTTTTTATTTCATTAGTTCAGCAAATTGTCTCCTAGGGGTATGGGCTGAGGACATGATTGGGCTCTGCAATGATGAGCTTATTTTGCACTTTTACCCAGAAAATCTTTATATACAAAAGGCACAGATAGTGGTTACACTCAGCATGAACAATTACAGACTGTTGGGGGAGCCTCTTCCTGATGTGCCGATGACTTACTCCCATGAATTAAGAGGCAAATGCGCTCCAAAGTGCATTAACCTTTATGGATTTTTCTTCGGTTTTCATGTTCCACTGATTTATGGTCTGAAATATGCCTGTTGCTGCTGTTTCTGAATGAGTCCCCTGTAAATCATTTCTAAATGATCTTTTTTTGAGTCAGATAATCCAAGTAGGTTGAATGTATCTCCAGTCAATTCCTGTGAGGGTTTTCTTTCTCTCTTCCTTTCTTCCTTTCCTTCCTTCCCTTCCTTTCTTTCTCTCTTTATCTTTCTCTCTTTCTCTCTCTTTCTCCCGTTCTTCCTTCCTTCTTTCCCCTTCCCTTCCCTCCTTCCCCCTTTCCTTCCTTCCTTCCTCCCTTCCCTTCCCTTCCCTTCCCTTCCCTTCCCTTCCCTTCCCTTCCCCTCCCTTCCCCTCCCCTCCCCTCCTTCCTTTCCCTTCCCTTCCCTTCCCTTCCTTTCTCTTCTCTTCTCTTCCCTTCCCTTCCCTTCCCTTTCCCTCCTTCCTTCCCTTCCTTTCCTTCCTCTATCTTCCT
Organism: Ursus americanus; assembly: GCF_024610735.1. Taxonomy (NCBI): domain Eukaryota; kingdom Metazoa; phylum Chordata; class Mammalia; order Carnivora; family Ursidae; genus Ursus; species Ursus americanus. The sequence continues at coordinate 18,942,102 of NC_142129.1, read as the reverse complement.
TCCTTCCTTCCTTCCTTCCTTCCTTCCTTCCTTCCTTCCTTCCTCGTTCTCTCTCCCCCTCCGCCAGATTGTCTTAGTTCGTTCTGTGCCTTAAATGTCACATCTGAGAATAAGTGATTGCATAAGAAACATGTCTTAAAGGAGCCATGCTTGCCAGGCAGCTTCTTTGTGCACACTGAGCTATTTCTGGCCTTTTGCGTGGCCTCAACTCGGGTTTGATTCCGAAGGCCCATTTACCTTGGTGTACCCCATCTAACCGGTTACAGTTCTTTGTGCAAGGATAGGCTCATGCCTGGGAATGGATTTTTTTACAGGTTACATACATTGCTGTTTTTCATACAAATCAAGCGTGGCAGGGATTTTTGAGTATGCTGTGCTCTTGTAAAAGTCTACTATTTCTCTTAGAGGCAAGTGCAGCAAAGTGTCATCAGTATGCAGGACTCTGTTATCAGCGCTGCTTGGTGTCATTTCCCACGGACCCAGATTTCTGCAGAAAAGTTCTGCATTTGGCCCTCAGCGTTCCGTTCTCTCTGTGTCAGAAGATTCTATTTACTGTGTTTGGGGGGAACTGTAGTTTTATTTTCTCTTTGTCATGCCTGTGTCATTCATGCGGTAAGGTTGTTGTTACTGCTTTTGTTTGCGTTTGTGCCTAAAACCAAAACACAAAATCCAAGGTGCAGATTTCAGGAAATTCAAATTCAGAATTATCACTTTTAAAGCACAAGTAACTCATTCCATGTCTCTGTCATGAATGGTGCGTCACTATTGATTGCTAACTGAGTTTTTAATTTATGCATTTATAAATATCTGTGTCACATGGCATTATGACATGGGACAGTAGGGTATCGCACAGTCAGTATGGTGCCATGGGGACTTACCTTTGAGTATGCTTGACTACTTTCACAGACCCTCTGCAGGCCTGCAAATATCATGCAACTTTTCACATCGAAACCTTGGACTAAAATGAAGGGAAGAAGATGGTTCGGATTTTTTTAAATGGCTTTAAAGCTATTTTCTAGTGGAAGAGATTCAGAACTTCTTGGTGGAGGCAAGCCTGGTGTATCTCTGCAGAGAGTCTAGTTTGGAAGGTACATTAGTAGAACTGATAATGCTGAGGGATGCTGAAGAATGTAGGTGGTCAGCGGGATAAGTCCCTCTACACATTTCTACTGGTTCCAATACTTGGGACTAGCAGAAAAATCCTCAAGCCTTTCAGATGAATGTTTTATGTGCATTATGCAGCCAAAGATGCCAAAACACACATGTGATAATATACAGCAAAGTTAGGAAGTATCAAAGGGAAAAGAATTAATATATTGTATATTGTATGATACAGACTATATACAAATGTATACATTAAAAATGTAATTAGCAATAAACTGACATACTGTTCATGGGAGAGACATGACCGAATTTCCTGTGCACCAAAAGCCAGATGAATGTCAATTTTCTGAAATTTCCACCTCTGATTTTGTGCTTTGGTTTTATGGAAAGATGATGCTTCCCTATGACTTGGTTCAAGTTATGCATTTTTGGCAAGAATATCAGAAGTGATGCTGTACTGTGCTCTCTTATCAGGACGTACATATCAGCTTGTCCCATTGCCGAAAATGTTGGCCACAGAATTTTTAAAACTCACTAGGGTGTGAATGTTAGGAATACATATTTACTATGAGTAACTATTTTTATTCAAATGAATAAATACCATTGCTCCCATTGCAACTTCTAAAATATAATATAGGCCCTCCATGTTCAAGGGTATCTCCAGCTGGTAGCAGCCATAATTCTGGGCTGAGATAAAATGAAAGAAATGAAGCTTCACAATGAAACAGAATTTGTGGTGAGGATACTGGGTTATCCACAGAGCTTGGGAAGCTTGAGTGAAATTTTAATTAGTTTACGATTTCCCTGGATAGAAATCAAATCAAGATAAAAATTTTGAAAATACTAGGTCGCCTATAGGTATTGTGCTCCTGTATGCATCCCAAAGGCCACACACTTGCTGTAAGAAAGAGCAAGTTTATACTATAGGTACAGACTAAGGACATGTTTTAGGAGGTCGTTGATGGTATTCTGAAAAGAAAACCTTGGTTAAATATTTATGAATAGCAGTTTAGAATTTAGGAAATGAGATCCATGCTTTAGACATTCAGGTGCCATGAGAATCTATTGCCTACGTTCATTTTTTGGTTTATCCTACTTCACAGCCTTAGGATTAGGAGGCTGATCTGAATAGGGTTCCTCAGAATCCTGTGCTGAGATGCTCTGTGTGTGGCATTATGTGGCTCCTTTTCTTTGAGTCCCCTTCTCTTCCTTTCCATACACACAGATGTACCTGGGCTTTGTGTTTGCCTTCTCATCGTTCCCAGGATGGGAATCCCTAGTGGGAAAGCACTTCACCAGATTAGATAATACCCTTCTGACAGGGTTCCATCTGTGTTCCAGCTTAACTTTGAAGTGTTTTCTTTCCTAATGAGATTCTTTCCACTGTTAAAAATTCAGTGCTTTCTTACTTCCATAGAGCTGATTAGGAGCATTGTTGGAAAAACTGAACTTTTTGATGATTTGCCTGCACACCGTTGACTCTTCCTCTCCTGTCTCGCATTCAACAGATCAGTTTTCAAGTACTTCCTTGGTGAAGCGAGCCATGCAGTACATAGTGGGAATCTGGGGGAAATAAAATGTAGAGTCGCCCATGAAAAATGATGAGGAGCGACTGCTGATAACTTGGGGGAATAATTCAACAGAAGCAAAAATGAAGATGTTCACTGTAGGATTATCTATAATAAAACCAGACGGTGGCATTAATACTCCCTAACAGATGTTTGGTTTGATAATGTTTGTTCATTAATGTGGTGGAATGAGTTTATAATACTCTGAAAAAGAACAGAATATAGTCATGTGAATAACCATATTGTACAAAATAAAAAAAACAATGCTGGGAATGTGGTCAAGGACTCAAGAACATTCTTTCAATAAGAGGCAACTGTTAACATTGGGGTGGTGGAGATATGGGATAATTTTTCTTTCTTTTTAAAATATTTTATTTGGACCTCTAGTCCCAATTCTTGAGAGGAGGACATTATTTGTCACAGAGGTTGTACCTTAGTTTCAGGAACTGTGGGTTGAAATTAAGGGACCTGTTAATTTTATTCACTACTCCCTTTACCAAATATTTCCTGAGAGCCTACTATGTGCTAGCCATAGAGTAAGTAGCACAAGGCTCTGAGGATACAGAAGTGGATGATTTACACTTGACCCCTGGCCACATGGGGCTTTGGTCATTCCTACAGCACTTTGTTCCTGAAATGTAGTATTAATCTAGTGGTCCAAATTGCCAACTGTGGGCAAGCATTGGAAAAGGAAGGAGCAAGATGAAAAAAAAAAAACCAAACACATCAAATATGTCCCACTTGTCTCTACTCTCCAACCTCATCGGGCAGGGTTCATGTCCTGATAATCACAAAAATAGTCGCTACCATTTACCCAGCAGTTACTATATGCCAACCTCTGTGCTGAGTGCTTAACTTTTATTTCCTCCTTGAATCATCAAAACGATCGTCTGTGTTATCAGATCATTTTACAGAATACAACAGAAAGATCAAAAGAGGCTAAATAACCCACCCAACGCTGTCTAGTCAAGATTCAGTCTCAGGAATACCTACTCTTAAGTGTTCTGCTGGGGCCCCTCTGCTTCCCTTAGTTACTCCTCTTGACAGCGACTCTGAGTCTCATTTACCTTCTGGCTGCTTAGTTTTCCCATTTCACGTATTTTTCCTTTTTGGTGAGAATAAAAACGGGCTGATCAGACAGCCGAATTCTTTCTCTTTCTTTCCTTTTCTCGCACATGTTTCATGCTTTCTGCACAGTGGGGGCCCTCACAGCTCCGAACGCAGAGTTGGACATGTGTTGAATGGGTCCCCTCGAGTTAGAATTGACAACGTCAACCTGGATGTGTCCTTCTAGACTGATGCGCGTGCTGTAGGGAATAAGAGATTTGTATTGGGAAGAAGTCATGCAGGTGAAAGTGATGGGAGCCCCGCCCCTCCATCGGCACAACTCAGAGTGCTTTCATATTTTGGGGACACCAAAGGCAAATAAAGGACTAGAAAAAAGAAAATGTGGATTATTTAGAGCCTTCTGCCACTGTTTAGGATCAGGTTAACTAGTAAAAATATGTTTCTAACAAATGATAAAGAATTTGAAAATGTAGGAAGTACTTCTCAGAAAACTCTTTTTTGAAGTCCCACTGAAAAGAATAAGGAAGGATTCCGATAATCGATTGAGTCCCATAGTATTAGAAAATTATAAAATGAAAAGGTCTTTGGTGTGGTTACTCATAAGCAAATTAAACACAGTGGTTTTCTTTTAGAGGCAGACTAAGGAGAACAAGATACATCTTGGAGGGGCAGAGATTTCGCTGAGAGTTAGATGCTTCAGAAAGGATCAAAGTTGCAGCATGTGGGATTTGGAGATTTTTAAATTATGGTTAACTATCCCCCTTTATTGATTTTTCCCCACCTTCTTCCACTCACTCCCTTCTTAAAGATTTATTATATCTTGTTTGGTGGTCACACCTTTACTCCCTTTCCATGTTGATGAAGTCAGTTAAGAAGCCTCATTGAGGTTTCTCTTGGCTTTTCAATGTCTGCTTTCTTTCCTACATTCTTTAGCTTACTTTGTCATCATGATAATCCTATATGTATAAGCCCTCCCTTCCCTCCACCTCACCTCACAAGTGTGCACACACACGCAAACACGCACAGGCACATACACACACACCCAGACCCAAAGGTTAATGGAGTGTTAAGCTGCTGATATGCAAGATTAACCATGATGTATTTATTTATTAAGTAAAGGAAGCTCTTTATTAGGTCAAACAGTTAAACTTAAAGAACATTTATACACCAAACTTTAAATGTGGTCTAATTAGAAAGCAATTTATGAAATACATTCTTTGGTATGTGTAGGTAATTTTTTATAATTTCTAATTTAATTTTATTTGAGTAGCTAATATATTCACAGTCTTTAAAATTCCAGTGATTATAAGAGCTCTTTTCTGTTTGCTAGCTGGGGTGCTGTCTGATTCATAAAATGTGGAATAAAGCCAATTTGATCTTCAGAAAAATCAAAGATGATTATTAAAAGTTATAATTGAAAAGTCGAATTTCCACTTCTCTTCCAGACCCTACCCCATCCCTGCTTACTGCAGGAACTCCCTTTGATTAGTTTTTTTGTGAGTCTTCCCAGGGTGTCTTTATAAGAAAGTAAACAAATGAGGATATATAATTTTTACAGAAAGGTCAGTGTGATGAGTACCACCGAATACACATTGATCTGCAGCTTGCATTTCTCACTGAAGAATTTATCTTGGAGATCTGTTCACGTTAGTGCATCGAAAGTTTCCACATTTGGGGGTTGAGGTTAGGGACAGTATTCCAATTTGTAGATACACCACAGTTGCTTTGATTAATCCCTAAATGATGGATTTTTTTAGTTGTTTTGTGTTTGCTGTAAAAACAATGCTACACTGAGCTGTGTAATCATATTTAGATACAGCTGTCAGAAGAATTTCCCACAAGTGTGGGATTTCTGGGTCAAAAGGAAATGCATTTGTAATTTTGAATGATGATGCTGACTTGCTCTTCATAAGGGTCGTACCATTTTTCATTCCCATCAGCAATGCATGAGAATGCTTCTTCCCACACTTATGTCAAAGGAGTGTTTTCAGATTTTTGGAATCTGGTCAGCACATGGATATAAAAAATGGCAACTCGATATACTTTACTTTTCATTTTTTTCATTATGACCAGAGTTAAGAATTTTTTCTTGTGTTTAATGGCCATTGTATTCTTTTTACTGTAAATTGTCTTTTCTTGTCCTTTGATCATTTTTTCCTACTAAATTGTTTGGTTTTTTTCCTAACTCATCTGTGATAAAAGTTGCAAATATATCTTCCCAGTTAATCATTCAGTTTTTGTCTTTATTTCATTTGATTTGATTTCATTTCATTTCCCTTCTACATTTTTTTTTTTTGAAGAAAACTTAAAATACAGCTCAGTCCTTGCTTTGCATAGCATTCTGGAAATGTAAAAATCATCATGCAAAGCAATCTTAATCACTGGGGAAAATCACAGTTGTTTCTCAACTTTAGCAAGTTTTTGCCAAAACATGAAAAACTCCCTTGCTGTCAGTTATAAATATGTCCAAAACTGAAAAACTAAGAAGACTAATACGTACTTAGCACTCTGTGACATTAGAAACATGAAGAAATAAAGTGTTTAATTTGTTAAAATCTTCATCAGAGTAGTTTGAACAGTGCTTGCCGCCTTCTTTTCGTCACGTACTTACGATACACAGTGAGCATCTTTTCTAGCTGTTGGTGAAATATCATACTTGCTTTAAGTGTGGATCTGCCAGCATTTTATTCTTTGATTTTCAGTTTCGTGAAATATCTTCAAGAGTTCCTTTAGTGTGCAGTTTGAGCCACCTCACTTCCTCTGGGATGCCCTCATCCCTTTCACCGCAAAGACTTTCCTTGGTGACGTGGATAAGTTCACCTTCCCTCTGGTTGGGCTTGCCTCTTGAAGGGGGGCAGTGTCAACGTTCCCAGCTGTTTCTTCTGTAAACCCACTTACATTCCTTTCAGACTTCACCCCAGTGTTATCACTGTTAGTTTTGTCTGTACTTCTATCTTTTTCTGCCAGTTCCCTCTTTTAATTATCCATTTTTGTAAAATGCCACGTGGGCTTATCACTGGGAGTCAAGGAAACAACACAACTACACGCTTTGCTGCCTGAACATGAACTGAATAACAGATGTGCAGTTATCAGCCACTGTCAGACTTTGAAAGAAGTGGCATGATTGATCCATTGATCGTGCTAAACATCGGTTATTTACAGAGAGTTTTCTGGACTGAAGACATAGCAAAGTTTTCATTTTATGCCATTACTCACAGTTAATATACGTAGTAACTGGAATGTAAACTTTGTTTTGGGGGGACTGGTATTATTAACTAAGAGATAGTAACTTAAATCTGTGCATTAAAACCGTGCAAAGCAGGAAGTGCCGGTATAAAAAAGTACAAAGAAGAACAAACATCTGCATCCTCGTCTGTGAGTTTGGACAGTTACTAGCATTCTGCTCTCTATGCTTTAAGTGTTCTCCATAAAAGAAACAGATCATTACAAATCAGGTTGAAGTTCTCCTTTGTCCTCACCTCCCTTCCTATTCCCTTTCTTTTTTTTTTTTTTAAAGATTTTATTTATTTATTTGACAGAGATAGAGACAGCCAGCGAGAGAGGGAACACAAGCAGGGGGAGTGGGAGAGGAAGAAGCAGGCTCATAGCGGAGGAGCCTGATGTGGGGCTCGATCCCATCACGCCCTGAGCCGAAGGCAGGCGCTTAACCGCTGTGCCACCCAGGCGCCCCTCCTATTCCCTTTCTTTACCTCCCGACTTATCATCATGAATTAAAAGAGTATCATTTATTCTCTGTCTCTCCTCTGCCCTTTTCTTTAATTTGAGTATAGTTGACACACAATGTCACATTAGTTTCAGGTGTACAACTTAGCGATTTGACAAGTTTATACATTATACTGTGCTCACCACAAGTTCAGCTACTGTCTGTCCCATTATATCACTATCGCAATATCATTGACTGTATTCCTTACACTCTGTTTTTTATTCCTGTGACTTACTCATTCCATAACTGGAGGCGTGTATTTCCCTCTCCCCTTCGCGTATTTTGCACCTCCCCCCAATTGCCCGCTCCCCCACCTCCCCAGCAACCATCAGTTTGTTCTCTGTATTTTTAGTTCCCATTCTGATTTGTTTGTTTATTCATCTTCTTTAGATTCCATTTATGAGTGGATCATATGGTATTTATCTTTCTCAGTCTGACTTATTTCACTTAGCATCATACCTTCCAGGCCCATGCATGTTGTCTCACATGGCATGATCTCATCCTCCTTTAATGGCCGTGTAATTTTCCATCCTATATATAAGGGCATCTGGGTGGCTCAGGTGGTTAAGTGTCTGCCTTTGGCTCAGGTCATGATCTTGGGGTCCTGGGGATTGAGCCCTGTGAGCTCCCTACAGGGGAGTCTGCTTCTTCCTCTCCTTCTGCCTCTCCCCCCCCCCCCCCGCTCATGCTATCTCTCACTTGCTCTCTCTCTCAAATAAATAAATAAAATCTTCTTTAAAAAATATTCCATTGTATACATATACAACATTTTCTTTACCCATTTGTCTATTGACAGACACTTGGGTTGCTTCCATGTCTTGACTATTATAAATAATGCTGCAATAAACATAGGGGTACATATATCTTTTTGAGTTAGTGTTTTCATTTTCCCGAGTAAAAAAACCCAGGAGGGGGATTATTGATCGTATGGTATCACTGTTTTGAATTTTGTGAAGAAACGCCACACTGTTTTTCAGAGCGGCTGTACAATTTACATTCCCACCAACAGTGCACAAGTGTTCCTTTTTCTTCACATCCTTGACAGCACTTGTTGTTTCTTTTCTTCTTGATTTTAGCCATTCTAACAGGTGTGAGGTGATATATCATTGTGGTTTCATGTAAAAGAATGAAACTGGACTACTTTCTAACACCATACACAAAAATAAACTCAAAATGGATTAAAGAACTGGGGCGCCTGGGTGGCATAGCGGTTAAGCGTCTGCCTTCGGCTCAGGGTGTGATCCCGGCGTTATGGGATTGAGCCCCACATCGGGCTCCTCCGCTATGAGCCTGCTTCTTCCTCTCCCACTCCCCCTGCTTGTGTTCCCTCTCTCGCTGGCTGTCTCTATCTCTGTCAAATAAATAAATAAAATCTTTAAAAAATAAAAAGGATTAAAGACCTAAACATGACACCTGAAACCATAAAAATCCTAAAAGAGGACACAGGCAGTAATTTCTCTGACATCGGCTGTAGCAACATTTTTTTAGAAACGTCTCCTGAGGCAAGGGAAACAAAAGCAAAGTAAACTATTAGGATTATATAAAAATAAAAGGCTTTTGCACAGCAAAGGAAACTCTTAAGAAAAAAAACCCGACCTACTGAATGGGAGAAGATGTTTGCAAATGATGTATCCAATAAAAGGTTAGTATCCAAAATGTATAGAGAACCTATACAACTCAGCATCAAAAAAACAAACAATCCTATTAAATGGGCAGAGGACCTGAATAAACACTTCTGCAAAGACACGCAGATGACCAACAGACACATGAAAAGATGCTCAACATCACTAATCATCAGGGAAATACAAATCTCCCTTTTTTAAAAAACATTTCTTTCTATATATATAAAGATCTCAGTGAGAAATATGCAGTATTTGGGGGTGTGCTTTTAAATTTACATTGCAATTTGTTTTCTGTTCATCATGGCTTCCTTTGCTTCTTATATTCTTCTTTCCTTCTTGAAGGAAGTATCTTTTGATGTCTTCCATTTTTTCCCTAGTTTGGAAGTCATGTTTTCTATTTTGTCCTATTTTTATTCCATTAGTGAAATAACTTAGAAAAATAGAAACAACTAATATAGAGATGAATAATAAAGTGATGGCCTGTTCTCATTAAGAATTCTGGGAATCTCTCCTCATCTCTCCACGGAAAGAGAGGCGGCTAGAAATACCCGTATGGGTTTTGTGATATTTCCAGAACTATTTTTCTGAGATCTTTGAGAACCATTTTCTTCTTTGGCCTCCAGATTTATTCAAGAGATCGAGCATGCCCTGGGACTTGGCCCAGCCAAACAGTGCCCTCTTCGAGACTTCCTCACTGTGTACATCAAAAACATCTTCCTCAATCAGGTCTTGGCAGAGATCAACAAGGAGATTGAAGGAGTCACCAAAACATCTGACCCCTTGAAGATCCTAGCTAATGCGGACACCATGAAGGTGATGGGAGTGCAGCGGCCTCTCCTACAGGTAATAATACACTTCGAACTTACTCTTTTTATCAGCACTTTTCATTGACTTGGCAAGAGGCACAAATTACAGAAAGAAGAATTACCATCTGTTTCCATATTCATCAGAGACAAAACAAGAGGAAATAAATTAAACTGGCACTGGGGAAATTTAGAACTAATGTAGAGATAATGGAAATTCCTTCAGATCTTTAAGGAAAAAGTGGTTGGCTTTGCATGTGGAAGATGGTGGGTCTCATTAACATGCAGGCAACTCCTCATTATTTGCCTGGAACTTGTCTCTGAAGGGAATTCTTATTCCGCTGGCGAATGTACCAGGAGTATGAGGGACTTTAGGGAAGGAAGTTATTGTGCCAAACCTCAGCTACCAACAAGGAAACCCTTGTGGTGCCATTTTAGAACAGACTTGTGTAAAGAGCGTGGCTCGCTCACAGTGAATTTGAACCCACGAGCAAACTGGCCTTTGAAAGTCAGATCATTTAATCCAAGATCTTGTTACTACTGAAAATTTTACTTTGATTATATAAAGAAATGGTTTCCAGGCAACAGAAATGAAGTAATTTGTTAGTAGATATTTGGATTTATAGGCTTGAGATATTTATTTTATATCCACGTTAGTCAGTGACTTGGAGGTAAATCTAAAACTAAAAGAACATTAGTATGAGTTTAAATTATATATGTACATTAACTTCTATTACACTGTTACTGTATCTTTATCGTGTTTCTTCTTTGAGAGAATGATGGGCACAATAGTATATTTTTACATAAGGTGCACGATACGAGGATATCTCAAAGTGTGGAAGGCTTGAGCTCGTCAAAGAAAAATTGTGTGCGTGGAAAAGAGTTATAGTTACTTTAGTTGCTTGCCCTTACCTGCCTTGATATGTGTGTTCCTTGGTTTTTCCTTCTTTGTACCTTAGAGTTAATACAAATGCTAGGCCTTTCACAGGCAAGTGCTCTAGTTACAGCAGTTCTTTTTTATGTGCAAACCTTCTGTGGTATTGAGAAAGCAGAATAGAGGCATTCGCCTCTCCCAGAGCTTGAATGATAGCATGGCGTCGAGGAAAGGGTTCATTTGGATCATCTGGGTCTGTGCGAGATGTGCTCCTTGTGAGGGATCTGTACCGAGTACGCGCTGCGGGGAAGGGAGAGAGGCAAAGGCACGCGCTCACTTGTCCGTCCGCTGGATCACTCTTCCGTTGGCTCTTTGCATGGCTGGGGCCTTCTTCTCGCAGAGGCTCAGATCAGATGTCATCTCCGCAGGGCAGCTTTTCCTGACTATCCTACCTAAATAGGTCCCCTTCCCTGATTATTCTACATTCTTCCCTCCCTCCGACACCCCAGTCCAGTCCAACACTGAAGCCGAACTCCCTGGACAGCATCACCAAAGCTCCCTTGCCAGGTGACTTAAGATCCTGTCCTGCCAACAGGCAGCACCAGCAGCAGATTGGAAGAGGTAAGAGAAGAAAGAGATTAGGGCTGTTTCTTATCTCCTCCCTCTCCACTCTGGATCGTTGTTCTGGCTGTGGGTGCATCCCTCCCTCTGTAACCACAGGTCCTGCCAGGTGACACCTGCTCCTGAGCTCCAGCCCTCACTGGGCTCTGGTGACGTCATTTCTCCCCCTTCCCCTTGATGCCAGCGTTCGGCTCTTCCTAGTCTCTGGGTACCTCACCATCCTTCGTTGCTTCTTTCAGTTCTGCCCATATCTGTAATTCCATCTCTGCATTAATGTTTCCTCATTTGAATCATCTGCATGGAGTTCTCTTTTTCTCTCTGGATCCTGAAAAGATCTCTCCAGTTAGTCCTGTTTGAACACTTCAGTTCTTCTTTCATCTTAACACCATCACCATATTTATTAGTTTGTGGATTTTCTAACTTGTTCATTACCTGTCTTTCCCCAACAGAATGCAAGTTCCAAAAGCATAGTACAGTACCAGGCAGCAGGGAGGTGTTTGATAAATAATTTATTGAACGAATGCATACATGCATGAATAGGTGGATGGATGGATGGATAGACACAGTGGATAAGTTTTGAGAGTCAGAAATAACTGCAGAGCTGGCATGGGAAGACCAGAAATAGAGAGTGACAAAACCTTGTTTGTATCTAGCTCTGGTCTGAACATATCATTAACTTCCTCTCATTCAGGAAACCTTTCAGTATTTGTGTGCCCGCAGTGTCATGCTCCCTGCTGTGCCAAGCAACCCTAATATGCTTAGTGTACTGAATTCCAGAGAAAACAAAGGCAGCAGTGGTCTGTAGAGCGAATCTGTGTACTAAAGGTGCTGGCTCATTGTCCGTGATAATTTTCAGCTTGAGGAGCAAAAGCACAAGAAAACTCATAACTAGTTGACTAGAATCTGGCCCATGTCAGGGCCACACTTTGCCAGCTAAATGACACCTCAGGCAGCCTACTGCCGTCTTATTAAATCACTCCCAGCCTCAACACCAGCCACAATGTTACTATGCCTCCTGTTGTCTAAATCGATTACTCCATTCTGAGGGATAGATGAGAACTCCAACTTCACCTGTCTTCTCTTTGAGCGAGTCAAGATAGAATTCTGTGTGAGTAAATCTTTAAACTAAGGTCATTCAGTTTATTAATCTCCAAATTTGTTGTCACAACCAAAACACCTGCTTTCTTATTTATTTTGTTGCCCTTTTTTTCTTCAAAAAATTTTTATTTTCTGAGACTGCAAATTAGTTAGACCATCTCAATACATTTAATATTCTCAGAGTAATGAGATTGAAATAGTAATGAGATGGTTCTTTTCCTCTCACATCTTGAGACATTCTCTCGCTTTATAATCATTGAGAGTTGTTTTCAAACATAATTTTCCATGGTCAAGTTTCAATGTTCCTCAAATGTTAACTTAACATTTTTTTGGGCCACCGTAACATTTTTATTCCCAGCTAATTGTAGGTGACTGATCTGAAGAAAAAATAAGCAATTCTCAAAAATTTTTGCCGAGAATCACTGTTAAGAAGGGAGCTTAGAGAAATACATATATGTATAAAAGACGCAATAGTCAATTACTTGAAGTTTAAAAAATGTCCTTTAAAGTCATTCCCACTGCTGGCCTGTCGCTGGGCCTCCGAGAAGAAAGGATCGCGCCTTTGCCCTGAGGCAGCTCCCGTGTCACAGAGCATCCACACAACTGGATTCTCGGGGGGGGGGGGGGGGGGACAGCTGTCTCAGCGCTGCTTTGATCTGTTTGATGATGTGCAGAGAAGCCCAGGGCGCTCTGCCCTCACCTCTCTGAAATGGCATCTGGGCAGTATAGACAGTCTGTTACAAGGGGGCATTTCCATGGGTGAAAACATGCTTTCGAATCCATAATTTCACTGTCTAGGCACAGAATCCACAGAAGGGAAGGAAGTAAATAGGAAGGAGGAGACGACAAACACCATCTTATAGGTGAAACAACTGTGCAGGTATCGGCCCCAAATGATACACATCATACTGATAGTAATAATAGTAACAATTGTATTCCTATTAGTAGATAGTAGTAATGATAGCAGCTAACACTTTTAATAGCATTTACTACAAGCCAGACACAATTCTGATTGTTTGGTCTGTGTTGACTTGTGTTTTACATGTATTGCCAACAGCTTTGTGAGGGCGGCGTTCTTATTACAGGGAGGAAACTGAGAAATAGTGAAATTAAACAACTTGCCCACAGTCACATAGCTGGCAAGTACTGGAGCTATAATTCAAACCCGGGCAACCTCACCCTGGAGTCCAGTGTCTAAATGAGTTCTACTCAAAATGTAGCCTGAGGAGTATGTTTGTCTGCAAGCTATTTTTTACCAGTCTGCTGTGAGATGGACAGAATTTGAGAGTAAGCATTTAGACGCCCTCCTCCTTTTAAAGAATTTGACATTGCCTGTTGAAACTAACCAAAGGGGGGGGGCGGGACTGGTGCTTTGTATATCTTTGTGGTTGTAATTTTTTTAATGAATCGATTTCTGATGTATTTTATAACAGTATCAATGTACAACAGATGGGGGGGGTGGGCTCTCACTGTAGTTAGGGACACACTGCCCTAAATTTCTTACTCCTTTATATTGCCTCCGAGAGAAAGAAGTGAAGCACAGAAGCAATCATCTCACCTTGGTGCCCAAGGCACTTTCCAATAGATGAAAGAGCTTGAATATTTCTCGCAGGGGGTTGTCTCCCAAATCCTCAGCTCCTTAAAGAGTGTCTACTATAGAGGAGGCACTCAGTATTAAATAAATGGATGAATGGTTGTGTGATTGAAAGTGAATGAATTAATGATGGCTTCCTTAGTACAAGGACACGTGTGTGCATGTTTTCCCCCCAGGATTCATGGCTGTGGGTTTAAGATTGTTAGCAATGCTTAAAATAAAATGGTAGCGTTCTTATTCCTCTGATGCTATCTACACGAACGCAGGATTGAATATACCTTAAGGTCTTATTGTCTCAGTCCTCTGTTGCCATCCCCTCCCCCCCTTTTGTTTTCAAAATGGCTTCCACCTGCTTCAAGGCAAAGCATGCTGATGCAAATTAAGGAAATCTCTTAGGAGGAGGGAAATGAGCATTCTGGCATTCTGGACATGGAGCTATGGAAATGGTCAGTTGAAGTGGATATCCTTTCAACTACCTTTATACATCTATAGGAATCTACAAAGTTTTTATTCCTTAGACATGAGGAAACACCCACTCACTTTTGGGGGAGGTCATTTAATTCATTTCTCCCTTAGTGTCTCCACCCAAAAAAAGGGTTAGGAGGCTAACGCTCAAGGGTTTTGTCCTTTACCTGTTAAGCTGCTGAATGGGCATCCGACCATGTGAACAAAGGTGCAAGGAAAGTTTTCTCCCCCACCCCCAACGGAATAGGCTACACCCTTGCTATGTAGAGAGTGGTCTGTGGGAAGGAACCCCAGCCCTCCGAGTCAGACTCTGCATCTGTATAGTATCAGCGTGTGATTTCCAGGCACATTCAGAGTTTGGGAAGTACTACTTCGTACCAGTGCAACACGGAGTGTGGTCCGTGGTTTGTCAGTGTCAGCATCACCTGAGCAGGTGAGAAGTGCAAATTCCTGCAAGAATCATTGTTCTAGGGGCGCCTGGGTGGCACAGCGGTTGGGCGTCTGCCTTCGGCTCAGGGCATGATCCCGGCGTTATGGGATCGAGCCCCACATCAGGCTCCTCCGCTATGAGCCTGCTTCTTCCTCTCCCACTCCCCCTGCTTGTGTTCCCTCTCTCGCTGGCTGTCTCTGTCTCTGTCGAATAAATAAATAAAAAATCTTTAAAAAAAAAAAAAAAAGAATCATTGTTCTAACCCAGCTCCCCGCCCCCCCCCCCCGTAATTTTGGTAGAGACTGAAGTTTTAGAAGTATTGCGATATATCACACCACCGTGCCCAGCTGGAGGTTAGCAAATGGGATCTGACGCTGTGAGCTCTTAGCATGGCAGTGAACAAGAGAAGTCACTTCAAAAAAAAAAGAAAGAAAGAAAAGAAAACTATCCAGCTTTGTTTCATGCAGGCCCAGAAATTGTAAAAACAATATTTGCAGTGGTAGCAGAAGCTGCTTCCTAGTCTAGCACATTGCTGAAGTTTACAGAGTTCTTTCCAAACACAGGATGAGCCTACATTTTCTGGCTCGTGCAAGAATGAGAGGGAGAGGCAGCTTTCCTAATGCTTAGGCTCGAATTCCCGCATCATTGGAGGGAAAAAAGCATAAGCTGTGCAAATAAAAATGTAGGCATTCTTGAAACATTTAAAGCATTTTTTTCATTTTCCTCAGTGCCCCAGTATTTGTCAGACTACTTCTGAGATGTGACGTGGCTAGAGTTGCCAGCTAACACCATGCCCATCTCTTTCTCGGCCCGCTGCCCTTGCCGCCCTTACCTCTGCATGTAGGGCAGTGGTAGCGATACCCGTTAGACTCACCCAGGTGTTTTCTGAAAACACCAACTCCCCAGGTCGCATCCCAGAGATTCAGTTCAGTTGATCAGGAGTGGGGCCTGGGCATCAGTGCTCTCTGTAAGATGTTCAGATGATCCCAGCATGCGGCCAGAATTAGTGCCACTGATCTGGATCTTTCAATTCCCTAGAATCAATTATTGCCCTGAGAGGAAGTGTATCCAAAATTACAGTTGAGACATGCTTGAATTCAGGCAGGCTTATGACAGAGGGCTGCCTTTGATACTTTGAACCAATTTTGATACATAAGCCTTGGAATCAGATACAAATGATTTTACATCGCAGCCATTTCATCTGATAACTTTGTGGCCGGGACCAAATTGTTAATTTCTCTGGACCATTTTTTTCCTCCTCTGTAAAACGAGAATAATAAAAGAGGTGTCATAGGAACACAGGAATTATTTCTAATGATTAGGTGGAGTAATGTTTAGGAAACGTGTCTCCTTCCCTACCCCCATGTCACATACGTGTGGATTTTAGCGTTGATTCACTCTCGCCTTTACAGACTTCTGACTTCTGCTGACCCCTCCACCTGCCGTCTGTCTAGATTTCAGAAACCCCTGCGTCTCCTGTCCTCACTGATTTGTGTTTACCTGCTCCTGTCCTCTGTACTCCAGCACCCACCTAGTAACCTCTGTTTCCTGTCTCCCCCTACCATAGCGTGACAGCAAGTGATGCTACTATTTAACCTCTTTCTCTTTTTCCTGGATTTTGTCCACTTTGTCAGCAGCAGAAGTAGCAGCCAGTGTTCATTACCATTAAAGCTAGTGTGTCCATTTCCTAGGGCCACTGTAACAAATGACCACACCTTGTTGGCTTTAAAAAGCAGAAACATACTCTGTCACAGTTCTGGAAGCCAGGGGCCACATACCCTCCAGAGGGTCTAGAGGAGGACCCTCCCTTGCCTCTTCCAGCTTCTGGTGGGCCTGGCGTTTCTTGGCTTCTGGCAGCATAACTCTGGTCTCTGCCTCCATCCTGACATGGCTTTCTTCCCTGTGTCTCCAGGTGTCCTTTTCTGGGTCTTAGAAGGATAGTCTTCTTAGAATTTAGGGCCCACCCTAATCCAGCCTGGTCCCATCTCAGTCCTGACTGTAATTACATCTGCAAAGACCCTATTATCAAGTAAGATCACATTCTGAGGTTCTGTGTAGAATCTGGGGGGTAACACTGTTCAACCCACTATAGCTGATCATTAGAAACAAGTTACATGAATTGCAGTGTATTTAATTTGCTATATGTTCCTTGAAAACCCTCTGACGGGAAGCAGTGTAGAAGTAGTGCTATTCGGGCGATGGGCCGGGATGGTCTAGATCCTGGTGTCAACAAGTTTCCCAATGATAGTTGGTGGTAGGCTGAGTGATTGCTGGAGCTCCGAGTGAGTCTCGCCAAAGGCGGGTAGACACAGCTGCCTGTGGTAGAGTGATTTGCTAGAGATAATTACACTGATGCCCAAAGCCAAGGTACTGCCAGTAACCCCTTGCTGGTTTCCCAAGGAAGTGCAGCCAGAAGCAATAGCAAAGCGTCTTCATCGTATCAAATTATGTTAATTTGAAGAATATTGCTTTTGAGTGATAGGTACATCACGGCCAGTTGTTACCATCCACTCTGGGGTCCGGAATAGATTCAGCTTTTATTAGCGTAAATAGATTAGTGCCATTTAAGGTCTGCTGGAAGTCCTCATGAAAATCATTAAGTTGAAAAGAGAGCTGATCAATTGATTTTCCCCCCCATTCGCTCTGAGAGGTGGTGCTAATGGTCCCACTGTGTTAAAATAAGCCTCAGAACCAGAATGCCGTGGGGTCTAATCTGATTCTTCATTGTCTATCTAGACTGAAAGACATAATAATTGACCACAGTTGGTAGTGTTGATTTTCTTCGGATTTTACTCTTATTATTTTATTCACTAGCAATATTATTTGGTCTCTTTATGTCAAGTGGGGGCTTCAAATAACCAGCCACTAGTAACCGCACCAGACTTTGGCCTGGAAGATGGAGCAGAAGAGGCCTTTATTCTTGTCTTTGGTTGTTTATGTTGTCACTGTGGCTTTCAACACTCACCTGTTCACTTCGGAGACAGCCGAGCGAGTGAAATCTTTCCGTACCAATGGGGACTTACGGGATCTTAGAACAGTCATTTGTGCCTTCCTGTTGTCGTATCTGTGTTCTTTTTGTAGTATTAATTCTGTTACTAGCTTAATACGTTCTCTTTTTGTGGACTTTTTGTTGTGTTGCTTCATAGCCATTCGGGAACATGACTAATGTAAATTTTATCATGGCATGTGGGAAGAGCATCTAAAATGTGGATCTAGTCTCCTTGTCAGCTCAGTGACTTTAGATGAGCCCAAGCCGCTTCTCTTCCCTGGCACCCCTCCCTTCCCTCATCTGTAAAGTGGGAAGAATGCTCAAGCTACCTCATAAAACTAAGGTGAGAAGTGCGTACGGGCTCATGTATTCAGCAGGGCTCTGGCAACGGCTCTCCATCTTGACTTGGTGATGCTTAACTTACTATTATCGGTCCACATGCGCATCTGATCAGTGCATTCAGAAAAATCCGTTAGCATTAAAGGGAATGGTGTTAAGAAAAAACCTACAGGAATGGAAAATGTTTCCTATTAAGTGAAAAGCTTCAGGAGTTCTTACCAACAGTGTGTCTTATGCATGATTAGACAACCCGTGTAAGAACCTGGCAATATTTTTTCCGCAGTGTATCATGAATATTTTAAATTCCTGAAAAGGCTGAAAAAACTTGTGCGGTCAAACACCCACACCCTCACCATCCAGATTCTGCAGTTAACTCTTTATGCTGTATGTGTTTCATAGCTTAACCAAACCCGGTCGTTTTAATTCTTCAGCCATCCCAGAAGTGAATTCCCAGTCTCTCCCTAAGCACTTCACCGTGGTGTCATTCACAGGCTTTCAGTATCTTAGAAAAATCTGAACATAAAGAGAAATAAATTAAGTGGGAAGGTCGTTGCTTTGTTCAATTGCTAAAAGTACTCAGTTTCTAAGAGCTTTCCTTTAAATAGTGTCCTGGAACAGTGAATGGACCAGCTTATGCTTAATTGATTAATCTGTAAGTACTGGCTTTGTTGATATGATACTGCGAGGGAATTTGTCGTCATAACTATTGATGCAAAAGTGAGCAAATGAGAGGTGAGTTTTAGATGCAGACAACAGGCATGTAATATGGTCAACTTGACTTTTTACAAATATCTTTATAGTCTTATCTCTGAAGGAGATGGTTTTCTTAGAAAGTTCCTCCTTAACTAGACTTCTATAAATAGCTTTCTGCAAAGCAAGGAGAGAGAGCAGCTAAAGATGAAGATTTTTTTTTTGTATGTGTGTAGAAAATCTTTGCAACCAGCCCTATGCATGCTATAAGAATTATTAACAATTTCCGGGTTTATTTCTACAAGTCAGTTATGATTACAAATGTTTTTTTCAACAATCTATCATCCCTCTTAATTTGTTTGGAACAGCTTTTAATTCAGATTCAACTTTTCAAGAATTTATTATATCCGGGGTATGAGGTCAGTTTTAAAAAAGCGGGCTGGAAGGAAGGCTTTATCCACATGGATAGAGAAGTCATGAGGGACTGCTGACTGAGACAGTAATTACACTTAGTGACACTTGCTTACCAGCTTTGCTTGGTACTAAGAAACTTGTCTGAGCACGAGGTTGTTTCAGAGTGACATCAATATAGGGATAAGCCCTGGGTTTTAAACGATGATTAAGAATGTCTTTTCTAAGTCAAGGTAGGCCCACGGATTGCCGTCTCATTCGTCACTTGGGCTGCCCCATGAAACAGGGCTCATTTGGGGTATTTGAGACGTTGACTGGCTGCTGTTTGCTTTGATCTTGCCTCTGCCCACTGCTGGTGTGTAAGCAGAAGAGAAGGTGATGACTTATGGCAGGTCTGCTGACAGGGACCAAACTACATTAACAGGCTGTCGCTCAGATCTGTAGAGAGCTGCCTTTGCCCAACGTATATTTGACTTTACTTGCTAACAAAGGCATCTTCAGATGTATTTCTTTTCCTTAAATGCTAGAGAAGAAGAAGAACATCCCATCAAGAGATACCAGGAGAAAAAGGCTGGCTCAACAGCCCAGGCAAATGATAGTTATCATTCTTGGGAGCAGCACAGTTGCTGATCTGGTGATTACCGATAGGAGCAGATGAGTGTAGACAGAACTGCCGCTCTTGGGGAATCGTTGAGGTTCTTATCCTAAGTCATTTTTGCCCTGTCTGAATGTTGCGGCTCTGCCTTGAAGATGTTCTAGGGAGAAAATGAGGAGGGAGAAAGCAGAGTATCTGAGCTTGAAAGGTAATTGGGCCTTCAAGAGTAACCGTTCAAACAAAACTCTGGCTTTTCGACCATCCTGTCCTACTCACAAACTTGCACGTGTTTGTGTTCCCTTAGACGCTGTAAGATGGGCTGGTAAAAATCTGACACATCGACTGTGATGAGTGATATAGCTCATGCAGTTGAATAATTTCTACTGTTGAAATTCTGGATACCACTAAATGATAACTCTTGATGAAACACCTGCTTGATGCCATCACTAGAAAAGGAAGTGCGGGGATCCCGTGTCACAGCTTCCGGTGTAGTTAGGGAATCGAAATTCCTCATGCCTGCAGACCCGACAGCAGTGGGGGAGAGCTTGTAATTTAGCACTGAGCGTGGAGCTCCGGAAGGCTTGTGGTCTGAGAGTTGAGAGCACCGAGGGCTAGGAAATTCGGGAGACTTTAGGCGAGCTGTGGGTCCCGAACTGGGCATCACAGGCTGTGTAGAAATAGAGACGATGGAGGAGAAAGTAACCCAAACAAGGGATGTAACATAAGTAGAGACACAAAAGGTATGTTCACGAGACAATGAGGTTAGACCACCTGAATGAAGGGATGAATGGGGAGTGAGAAATCAGGTTGACAGGAGGCACAAAACTCTTAAGAAGGTCTTGAACTTTGAGCAGAACAGTTTATGTTTAAAGTGGGAAGAGGTGCAGTCATGAAAGGTTCTTGTGAAGGGGCTCATTGGCTCCTGTCTGATTCGATCTTGCCTAATGGATGAATGACTGATAAGGGAGAGTGGGCTTTGGCGGTTCACGGACAGGATGAGAGGGTAGCAAGCCTGGGGTCAGAGAGGCCATCCAAGGCGGGGATCTAGGAGTCCAGCCCAGAAGGGAAGACCAAGTTTCCTCTGAGTGTTGCTCTCCAGACCGAAGCCTCAGGTAGTGACCTCCTGGCTGCCCCCACATTTTGCTCAGCTCAGCATTTGAAGTCATTCTTTTGATTGCTCGTCGTAATTGGTCGAACAGGCTGACTCTCTGGGACAAGTATTGTGCTCTGTCAGGTTTTTCTTCAAGCCCGCGCAGACAGGGAGTGACTGGATGGCATTCTTCATCACCTCTGTCCACAGGAGCAGCCATTGGTTGTAGCATGTTCATGTGTGTTTAAAGATTAAGCTGTATATTTCTCGTGTGTTACCTTTTTAGACACGCAGGAGCTCTGTCAGTTAAAGTCCTGCTTTGGGGAAAAGGCAACACGCAGCTAGCTCATTAACAGGTTATCTTTGTCATCATGTCCTTTTGGATTGTGCATTTTCCTTTGAGAAGGAAAAAAAAATTCATCTAGGCTTCTGGTTTCCCTTTCTTTTTCTTCCTCATTTTTATCTGCTTCTCTTCCCTCCATAGTTACGGCTATTCCCATGATGGATGGTCATATCTTCGGAGCCCAGAATGCCCTGAGTATATTCACTTGCAAATCGCTACAAAGTCAAGTTCAGATGACTGCACTTAAATGAAAGGCTCTCTGTGCCTCTCTTCACTGGACATGTATGACTTCTTGCCCCGTTTCAGCCATAGGAGCTTAATTGCTTCTTCCTTTTGATTCCACAAAGCATGTTTTAATTTGTTCTCCCCTTGGTCATTCCAAGGTCAAGGCTGCCTATCAGGGGCTCACAGAAGTGCTCTGGTGACCTTGCGTGCCACATTTGCCCCTGGCTTCCAAGGCTTTGCCAGAATGAAGAGCCTGCCTGTGTAGAGAGGGCCGAGCTATCAGTTCATTTCTTCCCTCTCGAACAAGAAGTATCTCCTTTTCATCCATCTTCTCAGGGCTTGAGGTTTAGAGCCAAAAGGATTCTCTGACACATAGTAGGTGTTCATTTGGTGAATGAGTAAAATGGATATTGCCAACAGTTATGTTAAAGGGTGGCCTCTGGCTTACCTAGTTAGGGATATGCTCTGTAGAAGCAAAGCTGTGTTGTTTGCCAAGGAAGCATTAAGTATTTGGTTTTTTAAAAAAGCTTTTTATTTCAAAAAGTTTGAGGTTTACAGAAAAGTTGCCGAGATATTACAGAGTTCTCCTACACTCCATACCTCGTTTCCCCTGTTATTAGCATCTTATATTCGTCTGGTGCATTTGCTACATTTAACCAAACAGTATTGATACATTCTTATTAATGTGCCTTGGTTTTTACCTCCTGTCTCTCTTCTGTACCAGTATCCCATCCAGGATAGCACATTATATTTAGTTGTCTTACCTTCTTGGGTTCCTCTTGGATGTAGCATGTTCTCAGACTTTCCCTTTTTTTAGTGGCCTTGACGATGGGTAGGTATGGTGTAGAAAGTCCAGCAATATGGGTTTGTCTGATGTTTTTCTTATGATTTGACAAGAAGGATATGTGTTTTGGGGAGGAAGATCCCACAGGTCAAGTGTCACTCTCATCAGATCATATCAGATAGACGTGCTATCAACAAGACGTATCACTGTCAAAGTTAACCTTGAGCGCCTGGCTGAGGCAGTGTTCGTCAGGTTTCTCCACGAGAAAGTTACTGTTCCTCCCTCCTTTCCATATGCTATGGAAGGAAGTCGCTGTGCAGCCCATACACTCAGGGAGTAGGGAGTTATGCCCCACTCCCTGGAGGGTAGAGTATTTGTGTAAGTTATTTGGAATGCTTCTGCATGAGAGATGTGTCTCTTGTCTCCTATTTTTAGATTTCTTTAGTCGCTAATTTATGTCAGTATGGACTCATGGATTTTTATTGGAGACAGCAGGTTTATAATGCAATACTGCTTTATTTTTATTGCTCAGATTGTTCCAGCGTTGACCATTGGGATCTCTTTCAGTTGGCACCCGTGTCTCCTGTGTCCCCATCTTTGTGACCTTTTTTTTTTTAAGCATTCCTTGTTTTCTGGCACAAGATACTCCAAGCTCCATCTGTACGTTTTCTGCCCCAGTCCTAGAATCCGCCATTTTCCCGAGGAGCCCCAGTTCCTGTTATTGGAGAATAGTATCGGTGACCACCATCTGGGGGCCTGGTATGACTGTTGTACTTAAGCATCGTTACTTCTGGGTCCTCTCAGCTGGTAGAGAAAAGAAATATCTGCGTTTGTACTAACCCTCGTATGTATTCTCATCCATACATATTTACACATGTAGCTACTTGTATTTACATATTTTTTAGAAAATTGATTTATTTATTTGGGGGGGGAGGGGCACAGGGAGAAGGAGAAAGAATCTCAAGCTGACTCCCTGCTGAGCGCCAGAGCCCAGCGCAGGGCTCGGTCCCACAAACACGAGATCACAACCTGAGCCAAACTGGACACTCAACAGACAGAGCCACTCAGGAACCCCTACGGGTATTTACATACTAAGCTGAAAATGAGTTCATACTGATGTCTCCAACTCTAATGTATTACTGTATGGATCGTTCTAGCCTTATTTATCTGTAACTTTCTTCTCCAACAGTAAAACATTTCTAGCCCCCACCATCCGCCACCCACTTGCTTGACCATTCTAGCCCAGCAAACATGTGTAGCACTGTCAGAATTATTAACTTGTGCCCTTACGGGAAGCAGCTTTATCAATTCATGCGTTGTTCTTACAAACAATTTCTTTTGCCTTTAGTTTTACTTACTGATTTCTGAAATTGCTTGGTTCAGCGCCCTTTTCTCCTACTCCTTTCAAGATTGTTTTACACATTTCGTAATACAGTTAGATGTTTTGTCACATTCTGCACTCCATCCTGGGATCCCTTAACCTCCTTAAATGATTTTTTTAATTTGCATACATTAAGGTTCATTCTCTGTGCTTTAAAGTTCCATGGGTTTTGACAAATATGTAACATCATATGGGTGCCATGACAGCATCACACAGAATGGCTTTTATCACCCCTCTCCCTCACTCCAGAAATCTCTGTACGTGGTCTTTTCAACCCGTCTCCCCTTTGCCTACATCTCTGGCAGTCACTAATCTTTTTATGGTAACTACAGTTTTGCCTTTTCCAGAATTCACGTAATTAAAATCATGCAGTAGTTAGCTTTTTTCAGACTGGAGTCTTCAGTTAGCAATATGCATAGGGTTCATTCATAGCTTTTCGTGGCTTGACAGCTGGGCTTGAGAAAAGCACAGAAGAACCTCGTTTCTTTTCATCACTGAATGATACTCCGTGGTATGGGTCATGGATATGGGTGCGGTACAGATGTACCAGTTTATTTCTCCATTCACCTATTAAAGCACATCCTGCTTGCTTCCATTTAGGATGGCTATGGATAAAGCTGCCGTCGACATCCACCTGTAGGTGTGCGTGTGATCCTAAGTTTTCAGAACTGTTGGATATTGTTTTTTGCTGTTTCTAGAAGTTGTGAGGATACATGGGGTTGCGAAAGTGCTGAGGACAGACATAAATAAGCAAATATATCACAGTGGTAAGTGCTTTAATAAAAGTATAAACATGATGAGTAAACTTGAATATAAGAAAAAGGCAAAAGTAAAAATACTTAAATTTACTCTTAAGTACTATTTTAAAACTTACTCTTAGGTTTTATTTTTAAAAAAATACTTAGCATTCCTTTCCAGGAAAAACACTCTCCCTCCAACCGCCCCCCCCCCCCAAGGACCTGCTGCTACAGCCACAGGAAAGACAGTGAGTCCAGTGGCATAAAAATTTTCTGTCTGCAGAGATAGTCCTAGGAATTCACTAGTGACAGACACCTTCAGAACTTAATCCTTTGTCTTCTTCCAACTCAAATGGTAGGAGAGAGATTCCATGTAAGGGTGAAAAACCAGCTCCTGCCCATTAGAAGGGGGGATAAAATGACTAGGGATTTTTTTGTTCTCTGGAAACATGAAATTTATAGGCCAAAAGAGCAAATAAAATTATTTGACCAAGTCATTCAGTACCAACAATAAGTTAAATTGGACTTGGGGTTCCTCCTCTAGGAATTTCTTATAGAAGGAACTAAACCCAAAGGAACTAGCCACATGGGAATGAACCCTTGTTTTGTCAAGAGCTAAGCTTGTGTCTTTGAAGAAGAGCGTTTGTGCTAAACGTCCAAGGAGAGATGCCAGGGGTCTGTTAAGGGGCCTCTTGTTTTCTGCTTGCACACCTCTAAATGTTGGATGGCAGGGTCAGCTGGGTGATCTGGAGCCTGATTTGTGTACCAGTCAGTGGTGAAGTAGATGGATCCAGAGGAAAAACGAGTGTACAGCCTGGGAGGTGGAATGGACAAGAGGTGGTTCGCGTACATGCCTCTCGAATGTCCAGCGGCCTGATAATAGCAAAATACAGCACAAGCTCGGAGGCTTGATTTGGTTAGTAAGTCCTCTTTGTTTGTAGAGGAATTAAAAGGGTGGAAGGAGTATAGACAGAGGGACCAAACTTTAAGTGAAGAGAGAACTTTCTCCAACACCCAGCATGACAAGAAATTTGTAAGCTGCCAGTGATCAGAAACTTTTTGATGTACAGAACATAAATAAGAGAAAATTAAAGATCTCCCTTTAAGTGAAAGACAAAAGAATTCAGAGCTAAGTTGTAATTTGTAATGTTACAATTTAGTTGGTGTTTTTAATTAATCCCTGGGTAACTATATTTTTTAAAATCTTGCTGTAGTTCATATATTTGTCTAAAACGCATTAGTTAAATATTTATGTGACTAGTTATATATTTATAATGTCTGCTTTTTTTATGGAGTAGTTTTACAGAGAAAATCATAAGTGACTGGATCGAAAGCTATTTTTGCTTTTGCCCAACTAACTGTATCTAGGGAAAACCAAGCTAATTGGCTCATGAAACTATGGACCAGATTGACCTCCTGAGTTCTAACCCAACTGCAGACCTTGTATCTGGGTAGAAATAGCCAATCGCTGTCAAGCCAGCTTAGCAAATACAAATATTTAAAGTATTGGCCCAGATTTTAGATTTATTTTAATTCTACCTCCTTACTCCTTTCAGCTCCTGAGCACAGAGGCACATGCTGGTTTGCTTATATAACAGACATAAAACTTCGTAGACAAGGAATGTTGTAACCGAACTTATATACATGAAACAAATATTCTGTGTACGTTCTCACTCTGTTTAGAAGAAGATTGGGCATGGTGTAGTATACATTTTCCCCAGTTAGTGTTGGTATTTTCAGTCATAGACTTCCA
The DNA here is from genome assembly GCF_024610735.1 of Ursus americanus. NCBI lineage: Eukaryota > Metazoa > Chordata > Mammalia > Carnivora > Ursidae > Ursus > Ursus americanus. Next base: position 18,915,794 of record NC_142129.1, on the reverse strand, counting down.
AAGAACTGTTGAGCTAGGATTTTAACCCAGCTCTGTGACTGGAGTCAAGCTTAGCTAGTTAAGTGTCTGCTCTAAGGTGACATATCTGATAAATGACAGTTCCAGTAGTAGCATCCAGGCCCCTCTTTTGCTGACCCAGTTCACTTTCTGTCCTACCTGCAGTATTGTTGAAAGCCTGCTACCCTTTCATGTACTGAGTAATTTATTTACATTGGATTTTAGCAGCCCTGCCACTTGTCCTATAAGGAAACTATTTTGTTCTGCTGAACTGCCAAAAAAAAGTAACATCTTGCACCCCCTCCTGCTTGGGGTGACTTTGCTTTCTATTTCGCTCCTCTCTCTAAAGGCAGAGCACGTTTCACTCCAAAACCAAATAACAAGCATCTCTCTCCTAATTTATGGTTTTCAAAGTTTTAGACTGTTTTTTCCCTTGCTGTCCAGAATGCTGTCTGAAAAGTCACAGTGATTTAAATAATTGATGGCTACTTTATGAAATTGTCAGCCTAGATCCATCCTCCTCCGTCCCCCAGCCACAAGTCCTTGAGCAGCTAATCCTTTTATGTTGCATCCTTTTTTTTTTCCTTCCTGGTTTCATTTAGATAATTATATTATTCACCCTGGAATATAATTGCCGTTATACTGTGGGGGGAGGGGGGCGGAGTAGGGTGGGCTGCCTGCTGTTCCCATCTGCAGGTTGTAAAATGTCTGTTATGCTCTAGCCTCTAATTTCTTTGCCATCCCACCTTTTAAAGATTTAATTATACCTGTGTAAAAGCATAATTTGAAATATGACTTCTGATTCTTTTGGAAGATAAAAGAGAGATTAATCCATTGTTCAACATGAACAAGCATGGTACAATGGAAGAAACTTTGGACTAGAATTCAGGGATCTCTTCGCAGCTGAACAAACAAGTTCTGAATGCCTGCTTGTACCGGGCACTGGACTGAGCATGAGGAGGTGCAAATTTAGGGGCTCCTGGGTGGCTCAGTCAGGTCATGATCCCAGGGTCCTGGGATCGAGTCCCACCTCAGGCTCCCTGCTCAGCGGGGAGTCTGCTTCTGCCTCTCCCTCTACCTGCTGCTCCCCCTACTTGTGCTCACTCTCTCTCTCACTCTCAAATAAATAAATAAATAAATAAATCTTTTTTAAAATGCAAAATTTAAAAGAAAAGAGGAAACTGTCCTCCAGGATTGCATATGTCGATAATCTGCTATCCACCCGTGACAAAACTTTGGGCAGTGCCCTTCCCCTCTCTGGGCCAGCATTTCTCATCTCTGAACAAAGGATGCTGGTCCTCTTCAGAATGTCCTTCCAGCTGTAACATTCCCTGATGTTCTGAAGGAAGACCATCAAGTATCAGCCACATTCCTTCTTTGTCAGATCTAATTCGAAGAGTGGGGGGTGGTAAAAAAAAAAATCCATTTTCTGTGAGAGAAGTCAGTTTGTCACCTCTGAAATCAAAGACGGTCCAGTCTGAAAGCTCTTAAACAAAGGATTGCCTTTTCCTGAATGTATTTTCTACCTGGTGGGTCCGGCGTGCCCAGCTCAGGGTGTGTTTGGGAGCAGAAGGTGACAGTCTCTGAGCAGCTACAAGTTGTCATCACAGGAGCAATAACTTTTCCTCTCAAATCACTGCCTGACATCCTTTTTCTACTCATGAAGCCGTTTTCCCAATGAGAACTTGGATTCTAACGTGTTTTTCACAGGGCTGAATTGCGCTGTCCAGTGGGTGGAAGGAAGGTCACAAAATGGTTCTCGTGCTTCTTCAGATACTGTTATTTTTCTCTTTGGAGGGTCTAGTTTGGATATAGTGAAACTTGCCAACCTAGGAACTTAGAAAACGTGACGATCAGAAATATAAACCTAATGATAGGTCGGGCTTTGTAGCCTTGAGAGGAAACAGTATTCATCTCCGTCAGGGCCTTCCGGTGTTGGATAAAGCAAGCCCCAAATGACAGCATGTAGCCTGTTACAAATGGAACACAAATAACACATAATAAAACAGAGTTTTAGAGTGGGCCTTGTAATGTGTTTATTTCAGGGAGCAAATCATAACCCATTTGCCTTATTGGAAAAACAATTTTCCTGTTACACAGGGAAAATGGAGTATTTAAAAAGGAAATGAATATGACAACCAAATGGACTTGGTTGAAATGGGCAAATTTGTTTCTTATTTACCTGTTGTTTTTGCACTGGGGAGAGTGATACCGGGCTTAGACCTGCTTTCAGCAGTAATGTTTCTTTTACCAAAAACCCCTAGCCGTCTGGGGTAAAGTAGCTTCCGCATGTCCCATCCTCTGTAGGGTTATAAATGGATGCTAGAAATCTCTCCCCTTCATATACAATCTTAATGCTCTCTGTAATTTTCAATCTACCTCTTTTTTGTTCTTCGTCTTTGTGCAAATCTTTGCAAGGAACCCTCTCCACTATTGTCCAGTAATAAAATATTGTCAGTCTAGTAGTAGGCCCTCCTCGTTTGTGTCCTTTTATTTATCTCTAGTGCTGTGTTCCTTAGACCCGTGCTTCTAAAATTTTAATATGCACATTCATCACCAGGGGAGTCCTTTTCCAGTGCATATTTGGAGTCTGTCAGTCTGGTTGGGTCCCAGGTTTCTACATTTTGAACCAGCCCTCCAGTGATGCTGAAGCTGCTGGTCCGTGAGCTGTCCTTTGAATAGAAGGCTGTACCCCACGGGCCAACAAGCTTTCTCTGTAAAGGGCCAGAGAGCAAATATTTCCATGCGCTTGTGCGAGCCATATGGCCTCTGAACAGTTGGGCCATCGTGGTGGAAAAGCAACCATGGATAGTGTGTCAGTGAACGAGCATGGCCGTGTTCCAATAAAACTTTACTTAACAAAAAACAGTGCAGCAGCTGGATGTGGCTGGCAGGCCACACGTTTGCCAACCCCTGCTTTAGACAATGTGTTTGAAATGATGTATTTTTTAAACTTGAAGGTTTTCATCCAAATGTTTACGAGAGATGGTTTTACAATGTCAGGCATGTATATAAAGTGGGTAAAGGTTTATTTGTGCCCTACCAAGATACGGTGCAAGACAAAAATGCAGTCCAAGAAACAAGATATCTTTGCTTTCTAGAGGACGTAAAAGAAGGTGAGAAGCATCGTGTCGTAGTGCTGTTGTGGCATAATGTGACAACGACTTGAAAACCCGCTTCCTGTTTGGCAAGCAGTGGTTTACAGTTACATATTGTTATAGGCATCTCTGTCTCCGAACCCTGATTCTTTCCTGCCTGTGTGCGTTTCTCTGATCACATCCCTTGCCATATCATTTGGCACCAATCCATATTTGGGTAATGAGAGAGTTTGTTGTGCCTGCAATGAAGAAAATGATTTAAAATGTTTTTTAATAAGTTAACAGGAGCAAGTGTTGAAATTACTGTAATGAGATAATGACAGTGCAGCATATTGCTTTGAAGATTGTGCTCCGGTGAAGAATGTACACTCTTAATAAATTCATTTTCACTGTATTTTCCTCGGCGAGGTTGTTTAGCATTTGCCCGTCTGCCGGCAGCCGAGGAATGGGCATGTGAGCTGGTGATCAAAGAGTGAAGACCAAAGGTGGTAATGATGTAAGAATATTGAGCTGTAGGATATCAGCCATGGAGGGCTTGTGCACTCAGGACCCACATCTTACAGCGACAGGTACTGTGTGGGAAGATGGAAATCCAAACTTGTGAACCTCAGGCCAGCATAGCGTTCAGCTTTTAAATCTGTCTGTTGATACAGGTCACGTGTACTTTATTTCTTTTGAGGTTTCGAGTATGAAACTTGAAAGTTATCTAAGTCTCCAGCCTGGATACTTTGTATACTCAAAACACAGCATGGTGTAAGATAGGGAGCCACAGAGATGAAAAGGACCTGAGTCCTTCTGTCAAGTTTATTGTTGAGAAGAGAGTGGCAGACATATCAACTAATCGGTGTTGGGCCTGCCATGATCTGTCCACATTTGTACTCGGCACATTGGGAGTTCGGGACGGGGACTGGTCATTCAAGAAAGGTTTCTGAAAGGAGATGATACTTCAGCTAAGTCCAGAAAGGTGGGACATATTCAAAGTAGAGGAAGAGACGTGAACAAAATACAGAGGCACGAAATAGCATAGCACATACATAGTCTGTATCGCTGCGATGGAATTCCATACAGCAACGGAAGTGAACGACCCTACATCATCAGGATGAATCTAACCAAATAACATTCAAAACAAGAAGCAAGATACAAAAGAATATGTAAAATATGATTCCATTCATAAGAAGCAAATTATACTTGATAGGCCGGTGATGGGTAGTAAGGAGGGCACGTATCGCATGGTGCACTGGGTGTTATACACAACTAATGAATCATCGAGCCTTACATCGGAAACCGGGGATGTACTGTATGGTGACTAACATAATATAATAAAAAATCATTATAAAAAAAAAAAAGAAGCAAATTATACTTGATAGTTGAGGGACACATATCCAAGTGGTAAGATCGTATGGAATAACAGAAAGAGGAGTAGTACAAAGGGTACCGCAGGTGAGAAGAGAGAAGGCTTTGCCTGGGGCGGGCAGTACTTGGAATGCTGGAAGGTTGTGTCTCCTTACCACGTTGGTGTTTGCTTCATGATTAACATACATTATCATAAATCTTTTCATATGTATGTTCCTGTGAAATATGTGGGTTATATTTCACAATAAAAGACATATTTTTCTTGAAGGTGAAAACCTGAAATAGGCAGTGGGAAATGCAAGAGTGGTCATGAAAGGCATCCGGCCGTAGAATCACATGGCCACTGCTTCCGTTGGGTATGGAAAGCCAGGGTCTACGATGGACCCAGGTTTTTAATTCGTCGGCTAGAAAGATGGCATTTGTTGAGACCAGGAATGTTGTCTCCATACCAGGCGAGGCCTTTTCTGCTATAGCTCTCACTCCTGTCAGGCCCATTCTCTTTCTACCCAAAGGTAATTATTCATACCTACTTCTTCAGATGAGTATAAATTACCACCATTTCCCCACCCCCCCCCCACAGTCCTTTCAGGAAAATCACTCAGTTGCCCATCTTCCCACTCTTTAAAAGCACCTCAAACTATACATACTCTGTTTTTACTTTTTTACCCAATTTAATTTCCCTGAGTGTTTACTCCACCACACATTTTGTTCTTACCAGTCTGACATACGCAGTCTTTCCTGCTCTGTCTTCTTTCCCTGTCCTTGGCCGTACGTCTGTGCCGTGCTTCCATAAAGGGAACAGCATTGCTTTATCCTTTCCCTCAGATTTCACCCCAGTTTTATAACCAAACCTAAAATCCCCTTCATAAGGCCATTCCTGACTGAAAAGACGGTCTACACTACCTCCCGAAAATGTCTACATTTTACTTGAAAACACACACTAAATTTTCTACTTTGATTGTGATAGATTTTGATCTTTCTCATACGGATTTTTTTGTTGTTTTTGATTTAAAAGGGCTTTTCCTTAACTCAAACCTGGAAGTCCAAGCGTATGTCTTGAAATTGAGATTGGTGTAAGTGTGTAAGTTCGACATCATGGGAACTTCGGTTTGTAATGCTGTATGTTTTCTCTTTCTATGAAATTGAGTGAATAAGCTGTTATCTATTTAGGAAGATGATATGGAGGCCTCCTCTGACTAGGTGGGCTCATGCTTTATGTGGTTTCCCTAGTGCAAGAGTGCAGTCGCGGCATTCACTCACATCCTGTGTCCTGCGCCGTCTGCGAGAGGTGAGGGAACATTCCATTCAGTGGAAATGTATTGAGTGGGGCCAACTAGCAGAGGTATGGCCAACTAGCAGAGACAGCGGGGTTGGTAACAGAACCTCTAGCCATGGTGCTGAGTGGGACATCTATGGGTTAGACTCCACCCGAACCATCTGGAATCTGGTTCTCCCAGAAAAGTCAGAAAACCTTTTCGTGGGGCTTGGTGGGCTTTCTCCCTGACAGAAACACTTCCCGTGTGGCAGCTCTCCAGCACACAGCTCCTGCCACCTGTCCCAGCCATGTCATTTTCCTCTCACCCGGCAGATCACATCTGTCTTGATACCACTTGGGAGCTTGGTTGAAACAAAACGCTACACTTCTTGTTGCCATGCAGTGAGTTAAAGGAGGCTCCGCTTACTTTAACAGATTAAAGGTTCATTTTAGAATCATGTCATGAACACAGGTCACAGTAATCTGGTCTCTGCCGCAGTGGTGTCAGAGTGCTGATAGGGCACTCTTGTTTTTCGGGGGGAAATGAAGTGTCTCTGGTTGACTGGCTAAACTTGTCAGTCTTAGAGGATTTAAAAGAACGTAAAAGGCAGGCATTTGTTCACCATAATAAACCAAGAGACTTTGCAATGAATTCTCTGATGACTGCTTTCAACTCCTCACTCCCCCCATATACACACATGCACGTGCACCTACATGTACATGCGTGCACACACACACACACACACACACTGGGGAAAATTTTAATTTATAGCAAAAAATAATAAAACATGATGCTTATTTTATATCCCCATAGCTGAGCTTCAGTCAAGCAAAGGAGAAAGGATAGAATGAGAGGAAATTGGAGGAAAGACAATGCAAGAAGTAAGCTGAGCCTGGAATTTCATCAAATCCATTTCCAGCCCTGTCAGCTGCTTGCTTCATTACCTTAGGCTTTCAGTTCATCTTTAGAGACTTCAGTTCTGTCTTCTACTCAGTTCGTTTCCTGCAGCTTCTTGTCAACCTCAAAATGCCGATAATGGAAATCATAGGCCATCAACCCGACGTTAGCTGAATACCTTGTAAGCATAGCCCCTTGCCTACCCTTAGCTGAGCTGTGGTTCTCTGTGGGTGACGTGCATCGCCCTGGTGGTGGTCAGGGCCTAGCGAGCCCCTTCTCAGTACCCAGTATCTGTAGATTGCCCCACTACATATTAGACTGAAAGAGTCGCTCATGTTGCTGATGGAAGTTTAGGACCACTCAGCTGCAATGTGAGGGTCAGCAAACTTTTTCTGAAAGGCCCGGATGGTAAATATTTTAGCCTTTTTAGGTCACACGGTCTCTTTTGCAACTATTCAGTTCTGCCTTTTTAATGGGAAGGTACGTTAATGAATGCACGTGACTGTTCCAATTAAACTTCATTTACAAAAATAGGTAGCAGGCAGATTTGGCTCACAGACCGTGGTGAGACCACTGACCCCTGGTATCATGGTAAGATTGTTGAATTTTGAGCTGGATTTTCACATGGACTTTAAAACCCACATCGTCACAACGTGGTCTTTAGTGGGTCTCATCACTTGTGTATTTATTCATAAAATTTACAGTAATAGCGCTTGTCATGCCTCCCGTAGAAAGTGGGAGAATATGGGTGAATAAGACTTACCCACTAGGAGGTCCTCCGTAAACAGTATTCGCTTCTAATTTCCCACAACTCTGTCAGAGTATCTTGGAACTCAGGAGCCCCACGCTGGGAGATAGGCTGTTCCTGGAAGGTTCATATGCATATGATCCTAATTTGAAATCCTAACAACATATCACATAGCAAAGGGAAGAAATCAGAAATGGCCCTTTTTGCCAGAGTACACAGCTTCAGGAAGATTAGAGAGTCAACAGCAGGATCGCTATAATGGATAGTCTCCTTCCCATCTAAATGTTCCCATGTGAAAATTTTAAACTTGCAAGGAAGGATTTGGTATTCTCAAGGGACATCATGCTGAAACGTTCCCAGTTTCCACATTTTTAACAGCAGTGAAGCTGGCTCGTCAACACGTTTCTTAAGGCACAGCGGTTGAAGATAATTTTATCTACGTAGAATGAAGTATCCTATATAACGTAGTTTCTAATTGGTCTGATCGCTGTCTTCAAAGGCTTACGTGGCATTTTCTTGACCCCTTCAAGTCTTGCATATGGTATTTGTAATACATGTTTCTTGAGTGAAAATATGTTTAGTCAGAAGTAAAGACATTTTTTGATGTGGAAGAGCCTTTCAGAAGCCAAGAATACCAGGGTACAAAAATTTTATTGGGTAGTTAATTTAACCCTTCAATGAAGATCTCATCTATTTTAACCTGAAGCTTAGGGCCTTGAAAGTAGTTTGTAATCCAGGGGTGTTCTGGTAAATGTTCAACAACCTGCTCTCTGGGGGAAAAGAGCAGGGGGCAGGGGAAGAGGTCAATAAATCAAACCCTGGTTTATAGTGTTTGCGAATCTCTGTGGTGTAACTACTCCTACCATGGCCAATTTTAATCTTACAGCACGGTACTGAATGCTGAGAAGAGGTGCACAGTATCACACCATTATATAGAATTCTCATCATACAGATACAGTAGACTAAATGACCTCAGGAGCATGGATAATAATCAAAATAATATGTGCATTTAATAATGTCTGTGGTTCACCGAGTCTTAAAAATGGAACAGTTCACTCTTCTGAGCCAATAGGGGCCAGCTCCAGCACATCAGTACCCTTATCACAGTGTATTATAGCGGCTAATTTAATTGTTCGCCTCCTTTTCTAAGTAATGAGCTTCCTGGAAGCACATACAGTGTCTTGATTTACTCACCCTTGCCTCTCTAATGCCTAGCACATAGTAGGTACTCCAGTATTTGTTGGCTGAATGAATCATTGCAATCTTTTGCATTCTCACCAAATTAACACACTGTGAAACAAAAGATGAGAGTTTTTTTCCCTAAAAACTACATTTTATTTTCTTGGTTTTGGTCAGGTCTGACAATATACTTCCTATGAATGTTCATCTCTCAGCACTTCAGCATATGAAATATTAATGTTTTCAATATTGTTCAACTAAAGATATGTGAGTTATTCATGGGCATTGTGTTCAAAGAAACAACTCATATAATATAAATATGTTCAGGAACTATTTTTCAGTAGAATGTCAATTTCTTTGATCTGTTTGTGTTCTTCTAAACCAACAAAACACTACCAATTCCTGTGATATGTAAATTACTTGTCTTTATAAAATTGCAAAAATGTTTTACATTTTCTCTGGGTCCTGCAGAACTCCAATGTTTTCAGCCTAAAGCTTTGTCACTGACCAGAATTAGAAGTTCTAGCATCTTTGCACTTAAGGCATTTAAAGGAAAAAAGAATATTCTTCCCATAGCATAGGCTAACGTTTCCGAAAATGCGTTCCACAGGATCCAGTTCAATGGGATGTTAATGGTACCCGCATGAGAACCAGTTTCAAGGTAAAAATGAGCTGGGAAAAAAACTACTTTAACCTTAAACAGGTATTTTTACAGTAGCACATTCCAGAAGGGGACACAGTATACACTGTCTCCCAATGAATTTGTTTTCAGAAGAGTATCACATGATGTTTGAGAGGTATCACACTCGTATATGAACAGACTTCAGAATCATGTAATGTTTAGAATTGAAAGGCCTTAGAGGTTACCTAGGTCACCTCCCCACTTGCCCCACCTGTTGAAATCTGTTTTATTTCACCTCTGCCAGATGGCCCTCCAGCCGAATACCCACCTTTGCCGAATACCCACCCTAGCAGGAAACTTGGCACTCCCAAAGCAGTCCACTCCATCGCTGGACTCCTGTGCTTTTTGTTTTTGTTTTTTCTTTTTTAAACAAAGTTCTTCCTTGTAATTGAACCAAAAATCTGTTTCTCTGTACCTTATCCATTACTTCTAGTTTTGCCACCTGGAATATTAGCAAAACAAGTTTGCTTCCGTTTCTTCAAAATAATTATCATGTTTCCCAGTAGCCTTCTCTTCTTTAAATGGAACATTCCCAGTTTATTCATCTCTTCCTCACAAGAAAGTTTCCCATCCTAATTACCGCCCTCTGGATAATCTATATTGTCTCTCTACCAGTGAGAGACCTAACACTGAACACAGGTGGCTGTGGTCTGCCAAGCACAGACATTTAACTTTTCATTCAGCAAATACTTCTGGAGCCCCTCTCCCACTTCGGGCACCATGCTAGGCAGTGGGAAAACAGCAGGCAATAAGAGGCAGGGTCAGAGTTTTCATGGAGCTTACAGTCTAGTGGTGGAAAAAGAAACCAGAAAATGAGTAAATAAAGAAGATGATATCGAGTAGTCCAAACTGTTATAAGGGCAATAAAACAGGAATGTCTGTTATGCCGGAAAGTGTTTCGGAAGGAAGTGGCTTGTTTTCCATCAGTGGTGAGGGAAGGACTCTCAGGAGGTGATGTTTGAACTGTTCTTGAATGATACAAGGGAACCAAGAGTGAGCATCTGTGGGTAGTGGTGTCACGAGAAAGAAGGACTGCGTGGTGGGGCGTAGCATACTAAGAGAAGCAGAGAGAGAAATGAACTTCTAAAGGGTAATTCCAGTTGCTTTGATCTCCATTGATAGGACAGTGATCTACATTTGATAGAATATTCTACTATTGGTAATTCAGGCCAGAAGTTTTGGTCGTTGCTGTTATTTTTCTAAACCTGATCAAATTCTAAATCCTATTGATTTTTGAGAAATTAAAATCCCCAGCCTTTTTCTTTTTTTTTATGCTCTTGACAAAGCCAGTAGTTTAGAATTTAAGGGAAAAGTATTTGTTGCTCTTAAATTCCATAATTCTGATTTCCTGCTTATCAGGATAATGCTGAACCCTGGCTTTATCATGCAGTACTGATTGCAGTAGTCTCAGCTGTCTGGGTTTTGAAATTTAATAAATCTTATATGTCCTTATCCAAAATTGTCAATAAAATTGTTGTATAGGTTATTTCCAAGGACTATAGTCTACTGTGAATGTCCTTTCAGGTTTAAAGAACCCAGTAACAGCCCTTTCTTAGTATATAGTTTCTCCACTGCCTGATAATACTTGACTCCATGAGCTGTCATCTACCCCATATTTGTACCATAAGGATAGCCCTCAAGATACATGAAGACCTGCAGATGACTTAGTCTACTAATCCTATAAGGAAAGAAAATTAACAGAGCACCTTCGTGAATTCGAGACCTCTTAGATCACATTTGCTTTTCTAAATGCTCATAACCCAAAAAATGATGGAAATTTAATCAAGTCTTTCTAAAATGCAGTCCCTCCCATTTTAAAAAATGAATAAATAATCACAGCATCTTCCTGACTCCAGTCAGGCTGGAGATGAGGGAGTAAGCAAAACTCACGGAGTCGTCTTTGATAAAAGCATTGTCTCTAAGAGAGAGGGGCAGCAACATCTGTCACTTCACACCCTTGCCTCACATCAGTTCGCCCCAAACAAGTTTGTATTTGTGGAGCCCTGTCACAGTGCCCTCTCTTATCGGGCTGATAATTTGTTAAGAACACAAAACATAATAATAAGTAAATACAAGACTATCAGTGTCTTGGCTTTGAAGTGCCCCCCCTTCTAGGCCGAGGAGCTCTGAGGAGGGCTAAGTTCGTGGAAGCTAGGTTTAGTCAATTAACCTGTCTTTTCGCTCCTCTCAGAATCCAGTAGACGGTTCTAGCCTGACATTAAGGGCAGTCTGGCCAGGTGTTAGGCAGTCGCGGTGGCCTCAGGCTTCTTGGGAACAGTGCCGTTCTTCAGCATGACACGAAGCTAACTAGGTGCTTAGTCACCAGCAGGACACCTGCTTCGTAGAGCTGGCTGGGTTCTTTGGCCATCCACTCCTTAACCTCGTTACTGGCGAGATCTCATCTGTTGTTTTGGTAATCGTCACCTCTGTTTTACGGGAAAAGAAAATCTTTCTTTGCCTTAACATCTGAGTTGCTTAGCACGAGGCTTAGGCACCCTCGAGGCCCCGCAAACCATTCACAAGTGTTGTCACTCCGACATCTCGAATCCGTTTGGTCCAGTTCAGCAAGTGTTTATTCAGCCCCTCCCATGGGCTCATGTTCATATTCGTCTCTGGGGGCACAGAGATCCTGCTCTAGAGACCATTCCTGCTTCAGGTCAGGTTTCACCTCAGATGAACCATCGGCTCATGTCGGCTGAATGTCATCTGTACTGCACGGTTCCCTACCCCAGCTTTGCTCCTTCCGCCTCTTCGAGAGCTCCACTCCAGGTGTGTTCCCTCCCTGGCTTGTCTGTGAGCCCAGAGGCCCTGGTTAGCAGGTTCTGGCAGTTCACAGTCCCTAGTGGGTACACTGTGTTTACGTTTGCCCTGTGGTGGTAGAGTGTCGAACCCTCGAGATGGGCTGCGCACAGAAGCAGCAGCCCTCCCCCGGAGCTGGTAAGCAGCAGCCTCATCGGAGAGGGGCAGCGCTCCTGGGAGAGGGTGTGCGTGAAACAGTCCGTCCCATTTGACTCTGGGGAGAGGACTCACGATGACAGACTAGTGGTGTCATTGTACACTTGCCTCTCCAGACACTGACCATCTGGCTTCCTGGTTCTCAGGGTGAGTGGGGGTGGAGCTGTGAGACACAGGGTTGTGGGGGCCCCGGGGACTGTTGCAGGGAAGGGCCTCGAAGACCCTGAGCACAGCATCCCCTCACATGTGCATGCCCTCTCTTATTGGTATCCTGGTTACTGGGTATCTTTCTAGCTCATTCTCCTCCTAGGCTCAACTGTTCAAAAGAGAAAAAAAAATTAATCCTGTACTTCATATGCTCTTAAGCTAAAAAGAGGGCAAGAGGGAAGAAGTTTACATCAGACCTGACAGTCTTACTGATCGTTGCCGATAAAAACTGGCAAAGGGAAAGGTAATCGGAGCCTCAGGAATTCAATTCACTCTTTTAATCCACTCAGCAGATATTTTATTTTAAAACACAAGCACAGCCATCAGCAAAATTGAGAGACTCTGTGGGGCCCCGAAGCACTTTAAACTTTGGAGCCTCTTAAACTCACCCCATCCCTACCTTCAAATAGTCCCTCTCAGCCACTTCTTTTGGGGGGTATCCTCCCCACTATCTCTTTACTGCCTAGAAACCAATTTAAAAAAAAAAAAAAGAACTTGTCTTTTGGCATTAATTAAAGAAGGAGCCCTATGATCTAGACCATCAGCTAGAGACTCATGTGGCATAGGGCCCCTATTTTTTGTGAGTCACTAGTGGCCCCATGTCTTATTTGCAGGAAGTAGGTAACACAGCACTACCCTCCAGCTGACCATGGTATTGTAAATGCCCCCCCCCCATTCCTAGGGTACTGCCAAACCAGCTGTTTTTAGCCCCCAAGAGAACTGGACAGTTGTTCCTCATGTGTTGCGAGCTTTTCCCAGGCATTATTAATAGAGAGTAATTTTGCCACTTCCTACTCCTTTCTCAACCCCTCTTAACTCATTACCCTTTCTGGAATGATCTAATAATCTGAACCAGAAAACCAACTTAGTTTCACCTGTGAATTTTAATTGCTACTCTCTACTACAGTAGAAAGATCTCTCCCGTCCAATAAGTTATGAAAAGAAGATATAAGACTTCCCATGTCCGTATGTCCTCCCTTGCTGGGTGTACAGGATTGCTTCTTGATCTCTGTTCTCAAGATACCAGCACAATTGCATTTGGAGGTACATGGTTTTGAGTGTAGGGCCTTGAGATCCATAGTTTAGCCTATAACCTTCAAATCTCCAAATTAATGTTCTCTGCGCTAAGTGCCGAAACAGTGACATAATAATACTCTTGACATAGAATGATGAACGATTCTAAAAAGCATAATGTCTACCTTTTTCTTTGGGGAAAGGGTAGAAGCAACCAGTGATAGGAAAGTAGACATCACTGTGTTTCATCTGCAAGTCAAAATAGTTAACCTTGCTTTCCCCTTCACACTTGAGAACGTTGGTGAACGATTATTACATCTGTATACTGTAGTGGGACAAGCTTCAATTCAGAGTCTGGCACCCGGTTGTAAGCCTTTAGCTTCACCACTTTTTAGCCCTGTAAGTGGATACTATCCCTTAACACCACTGAGCCTCAATTTCCTTACCCGTAATCTGAGATATTTACCTTATAGCCTTGTCTGGAAGATTAAATGACCTGGGACATGACAAAGCACTTGGTAAAGTGAAACCCTAAGTGAATATTGATTTTAAGAGGCTGGCCTGTATAGTTAAAAAAGCATGGCCTTTGGGGCACCCGGGTGGCCCAGTTGGTTAAGCGTCTGTCTCTTGATTTTGGCTCAGGTCATGATCTCAGGGTCGTGAGATCGAACCTGAAGTGGGGCTCCTTGCTCAGCGTGGAGTCTGCTTGTTCCTCTTCCTCTGTTCCTCCCCCCACATTTGCTCCCTCCCCCCCTTTCTCTCAAATAAATAAGAAAATAAAATCTTTTTTAAAAAGGGCAAGGCATTTGAAATTAGACATGGGGATGGATCCACCCCCTGCTACGCACTAGCTGCATGGCCTTGCACAGGAAGCCAAACTTCCTTGAGCCTATACAGTTGACCCTTGAGCAGTGCGGGGTCAAGGGTGCTGACCTGCCCCCTGTGCAGCAAATCCACGTAAAGTTTTGACTCTCCCAAAACATAACTACTGACAGCCTACTGTTCACAGGAAGCCTTACATGTAACATAAACAACTAATTAACATATCTTATGTGTTGTATATTATATAATGTATTCTTACATTAAAGTAAGCTAGAGAAACGAAAATGTTAAGAACATCATATGGAAGAGGAAAATACATTTACAGTACTGTACCATATTTTAAAAAATCCACGTATAAGTGGATCCACATAGTTCAAACCCGTACTGTTCCAAGGTCAACTGTAATACTGATTTGACCCTTACAGCATCAGTATGGGGAATAAATAAGTAATGCATAAAAGAATACATTATGAGTGCAAGTTCTGTGCAGTCTTAATGGGAACATATGTGTGTGGTCTAGTAGGGACTGAAGTTGGCTAAGCACCTGGGACATACTGCGCAGGCCTTATCCCTGGCCCTGCCCCTTACCAACGTGTGACATCACCTCTTTTATAATTGCTTATCTTCTCCTCTGTCACCCACAAGTGTGGGAATCACTTGAGGCTGGAGAGACTGTAGTCTCGCTGCGTATGCTTGTCCTTAGTGGCCTGTCTGCCATGTAGAGGTGCTCAGGAAAGGTCTATTAAATAAACACATACGTGGTTTTTTATATCTGCTCTTCCTTTTGTACTGTAGTACCTCATAGGTGTCACTTTGGTTCGCAAGGAGGACCGACCATCGGTTGGAACTGGCAGGGCAGTGGCCAGTTCAGGTATGAAACCTACCTGCTTCCTTCCTGCATTCAAGGCCTCTGGATTCGAGGTCCTTGCTTGGTAGGTTCTTATCTCAAGCCAGAAATGCAAGAGAGAAGTAGAACGTTTTTGAAAGTAATACCTGCACTTGATCTACCTGGATGATTGCCTTCTAATCCCCTGAGACTAAACAGACATCTTTTATCTGCCAGGTGCTCTGATGAAGACACTCTAAGTGCCTCATGGAATACATCTTAGAAACTCCTTGAGGGTAGGGATTTGGCATCTTGCGGGTGCTCAAGAAATGTTGACTCTGAAATTAAATGGGGCTCTTTTCAGTTCACAGACCCGAGTTTTCCTGGGCTCTGCCCCCATGGCAGTTAATCCAAACCCTGTAGTATTAAACTATTTGCAAATAAATCAAAACAGTGTCACCTTCTTAGGCATCTCTTCTGCTTCATCTGTTTGGAACAGCAAGTGGCATCTTGTTGCCGCTTGCTCTCCGATCCCAGGGTGCATTTCAAATTCTAATTGCTTCCTCTGTGACAGCCTTCCACCCCAGCAGGGCTCTCTGCCGCCATCTTTGGTACCCTCTGGCCATTTGACTCTTCTCCCCAAAACCTTGCAAAACCCCACTCATTGGCACCAGTTTGTTTTTCCAGTACCATAATCCACTTGTCTCATTGGTCCTTTCTGCTTGAGCTTAGTCTGCCACCGTTGTTTGTGCAGTCTTCGTCTTTCCAAGCAGCCATTAGAAGTCACCACAGCGCCTGCTCCGTTTCAAGCACATGTCCCAGAGGTAGCATGGCAGAACATCAGTCTTCCGTGCCACCTGGCTCCCCGATAAGCTTTTGTTTTATATGTGGCTGTATTGTCAGGAGCTTCCCTTCCACTCTTCCCACCACCTCATCCTGAGAGAGCTTTTCTGAA
This sequence comes from Ursus americanus, assembly GCF_024610735.1. Lineage (NCBI taxonomy): Eukaryota > Metazoa > Chordata > Mammalia > Carnivora > Ursidae > Ursus > Ursus americanus. The sequence continues at coordinate 18,899,805 of NC_142129.1, read as the reverse complement.
TATGACAACCATCTAAAGACAAATTATCTCCTCACAAAGTTAATTTCTGTTTCTCAGCAGGGAGCCCCTGGTTCCCGCTGGGGTTGCAAGTGCTGCTGTTTGGTTAATGGATGAGCGGCTCTTGGATCTGGGTTCCCACACTGAAACTGCCGCCGCGCCTGCCTTCCCATTTACTTTAATTTCCTACTTGCAGCTGGCGTTAGGAGACCTAAATGGGTTTATTCACAGGGTAGTGGCTTACAGTCATTAGCACTGGAAGGAAATCAGATTGAAGAAGAGGAGCGGAGAGCCGCCTTCGTGTCATCCTTGATCAGTTAGGACAGTGTGGTTGGGTTTTTTTTAAGAGAGCGAAGTCACAAAATCTTTCTCGAGATAGAACAAATGACCTAACATAAGAGGTTCGTCTTGGAGCTTTAAGAGTTGAGAAAGCAGGGAATTCTTGTGTGTGTTCAGTGTACCGGATTCGGAAGCTAAATCTGAAGCTAAAACAAGGCGCGGGCTGGAAAATGCTCCGAGCGTTCTGAAGTGTAGTTGTCATTGTTTTGTCTGCTAAAGCTTTTTAAGATGCAGGAAATTCTGTAACAAGTAGTTGTATCGTCATCTAGAAAGCAGAGCCAGAAGCCATCTGCAGATTCCTTAGAACCTGTCTGGAACGCTTCTGTAAAGTTATAAAGTGGCTCCTTTTAGAGGTCGAACAAGGTCGAATATTGGCAGTTTCACGTAGTCCAAGCTATACTATGCTGGCTTTTTAGACACAATTCTGACGGCCCAGCCACGCCATAGATATGTTTTCCCCTTTGAAAAACTGCAAAGCCTATCGGCCAGTGCCCATATGTCCTTGAGAGGAGCCCTACTCTAAGCTGTAAACTGCGTGAGTCAAAAATAGGCCTCAGCATCGCAGTGCTTGGGGAACAGCTGGTCACGGAGCCCGGTTGACGTGGGCCAGCTGACGGCCCCTCGCTCAGCCTCGCTTTCCATGGTGCTGCATCCTGCGGTCAAGCTAACGGAGCAGGAGAGACCATCAAACTAGAGGTTCTGAGGAAGAAAGGAAACGAGCCACCAATTCCTCCTTCCTAAAAAGGACCACTTACAGTGAAAAATGTTGGGGTCTCTGGAGAGGTGTTTGACCGTTTGTGAGAGGGAAGAAGGAACCCTGCAAAACAAATTAAAAAGTGAAACTCCTCCCCCCCATATAAGCTGCCGTGTGACTTGGGATAAATATCTTAAAGTCTAATAGTTTGGGTTTCATACTAAGGAAAGTAATATTTCAGAGAAATGTTGGTGAACTGAAGATCAAATAGTAAATTATCTACTATATAGTCAAGACACATAAGTGCTTAATGGATGTTATTTCTATTTTTCCTCTTTTATTTCCAAGTTTTAGGCATGAAATTTAAATTCTTTAGGTCCTGAGGGGCACACCTGGGTGACTCAGTCCATTGAACACCGGACTCTTGATCTTGGCTCAGGTCATGATCTCAGGGTCATGAGATCGAGTCCTGCATCAGGCTCTGCTGGGCACATGTTCTTTCTGTCCCTCTCAAAAAAAAAAAATCTTATGTCCTGAAAGAGTACTAATACCCTGTGCAAGCAACTTAAACTTTTACAAGAGCCTCCACATACATACAATCTCATCATCTACCTAAATGCATTGTATGCAAGCCATACATGGTGTCAGCATGTATACATTTTTTTCTCTATGTATCACTAGAAATAATTCAAGCACCTCAGCCAAACTCAGCTATTCCCTGTTCCCTTGACATGCTGAGAACATTCTTTTATGTTCTTATTCCTTCACTTTTCTCTACTGGGATGCCTTTCCACCCATTTTCAAATATCTAAATGTTACCAGCTCAACTGTCACCTCTTTCATAAGGCAATGGTTATCTCAAGAAATAAATAATAATCGATAGCTAACTGTGTATAGGGCACCATACTAGGTGCTTTGAGGTACATAGAAATGAGTTAGACTGGACTTCCCTTTCAATAAATTTGAATTTTAACACAGGGATATGAAAAATACATCTATATCATGAATCCGCTCTCATTCATCAAAATATTCATAGTACTTTTTGCACACCTGGCTTTTGCACACCTGGTTGTTCGAGAGGCTAGAGATGTCCTTTGATTTTACTGCCTCTGCTGGATTAAGAAAATAAATGCCAAAAGTTGATTAGCATAAGCAAAATTGAAAGCTTCTGAGTTTCATAAATAGTGGTCCTAATAAACCTAGGTACCAGAGCCCATATGCTTTACCCACAGACCCTTAGTCAAAGCCTATTCTAGAAAAGTATGTCTGATTTTTTGGTTCACAATATTTTAAGCAGCAGATTAGCAATTACAGAAATTGACAATAATGAATCTGCTACTTTTTATTCAAAGCACTGAGGTTTAATAGCTGCTAGTCTCTATAAGAAAAACTATATAAAATCATAAAATAACATGCTGGTCTGGAGCCATTTGAGTGGGTTGCAAACTGCTCTACCTGCCGTGATAGCCTTTAAAGGCATGGCTTATTGCTAAACAGAAAAGTCGATGTTAATAATGGTGAATCATTAATTTGTAATGAGTCATTATGAGGTTACATTAAGATCTGTGGTTACATTAAGATCTGTGGATCCTATTCCAAAGGCAGGAAAGTATGAACTTATTTATTTACTCACTTTTAATTGAAGTATAGTTGCCACACAACATTACATTAGTTTCAGGTATACAACATAGTAATTCGATAAGTCTACACCTTATGCTGTATTCACCGCAAGTATAGCTACCATCTGTCACCATACAGTGCCATCACAGTATCATTGACTGTCTTCCCTATGCTGTGCCTTCTGTCCCCATGACTTATTCATTCCGTACCTGGAAGCCTGTATGTCACCACCCCATCACCCATTTTGCCCATCTTCCAACTTCCCTCCCCTCTTTAATAAAACAAGTGGCAGCCACCAGTTGTCTGTGTGTATGGGTCTGTTTCTGCTTTTTGTTTGTTTTGCTTTTAGATTCCACATATGAGTGAAATCGTATGGTATGTGTCTTTCTTGGACTTATTTCACTTAGCATAATACCCTTTAGGTTCATCCATGTTGCTGCAAATGGCAAAATCTCATGAACTCCACATTATTTTTCTCAGGGTTTAAGTTTTTGATGTGTATCTATATCACAAACCAAAATTCACGTTGATTTTTCCCTATGTATTTTTTTATTTTAATTCAGTTAGCCAGTATACAGTATATCATTAGTTTCAGATGTAGAGTTCAGTAATCCATCAGTTGCATATAATAATCAGTGTTCATCACATCACGTGCCCTCCTTAATGCCCATCACCTAATTACCCCATCCCTCTACCCAGCCTCCCCTCCAGCAGCCCTCAGTTTGTTTCCCTCAGTGAGTTAAGAGTCCCTCATGGGTTGTCTCCCTCTCTGATTACTGTGTGGCTTAGCTGGTTAAGTGTCTGCCTTCGGCTCAGGTCATGATCTCAGGGTCCTGGAATCAAGCCCCGCAATGGGCTCCCTGCTCAGCAGGAGCCTGTTTCTCCCCTATGTTTTTAATAGGATTTTTATAGCTTTGCATTTACATTTAAGTATATGAACTACTTTAAGTGAATTTCTGTGTTAGGTGAACGTTTGTGTCTTTATTCACTTTTTCCCATATTTGAATATATTTTAGAAAAATCAAAGATGGGAGTATAAGAAATTATATAACATGTGTGGTTGTACTGGAATTTTGTTTTATTAAATATTATTTTGAAATAAGTAAACCACCTGATTTTATTTGAGAAATCATGGTCTGAGGAATGAAAGTGAATAGTGAAGAATTATTGTATATGTCAAATGGCAATAACAGGGTCATTTAGGTGGTGCAGTCAGTTAAGCATCTGACTCTTGATTTCAACTCAAGTCATGATGTCAGGGTCCTAAATTGAGCCCCGCATCGGGCTCTATGCTCATGGGGAGGGAGGGCGGGGGTCTGCTTGGGATTCTCTCTCTGCTCCTCCTCCCATGCTTGTTCGATCTCTGTCTCTCACTCTCTCTCTGAAACAAAATAGCAATAACAGTACCTTCTTCACAGGGCTGTTGCAAGAATTAAGTAAATTAATGTGTAAATTTCTAACTTGCAAATTACTATGCACACTTCCTAACACATGGTCAGCACTCAGGAGAAGCTTGGTGTTGCCATCATCACAATCACTGCTATCATCCTTTTGAAGCATGCAGACCGCCTGCTGTCCAGCTTCTTCCTTTCCCAGAGACCTGGGTGGTAGATTTTCTTTTGGGGAGCTCCTTGAGGCAAAAGGAAGCTCTTAATCCTTTCCCTGGAGAAACAAAAATTTGGTTCTTTTTTTCCAAGTGGGAGCAGGGAAGGAGAAGAATCTCTTTTGAGTCCATCTCCCCCCTCCCACCTGCCCCCCTGCATTTCCTGTGGCAGACCACAATTTAGTGTCTCAGAAGATTATCCTGCCACATCCACTTAAATGTGATACATGGTATGACCTGTAGGGTAACAGTGGAAAACTCTAATCACTTACTTAAACCTCCCAAAGACTAATTTTTAGAAGCCTCAGAGGTAGGTGTGCATATTGAAAGACACCGGGTCCTCTCGCTAGAACCGTGAGCAAATGTGTATTGATTAACTTAATTAAAGGAAGATGATAGCGTGTGCACAGCACTCAGTGAGTTATCTCACCATATGATTCCGAGGGATCTTTAAAGCATGTGTATTAATGGCCTTCTCATTTAAACCAGCATGAATTTGAGGTTATTTCATCAATTTGGTAATCAAATAATTGCCAAGAACACAGAAGGTAAAAAAATCAGAAGGATTTGCTCTTGTAGGTAAATAATAATACTTTAAACTGTCTTTTGGAATAATTCTAGATGGAGTTTGGTTCAAAGAGATCCTATTTTTCAAATATTAAAGGCAAGAGTTCTTTAGCTTTTATTTATTTTTCTGATCTCATTTCCTGGCTTGGGCTGAGGTCACAGAACCATGAAGATTTGATTGGGCTATTTGTTTGGGAAACCTCCAATGTGAGTATCGTTAGGTCATTCTTGGACCAGGCTCCGCAGAGAAGGATTTTCTGATCTGCTCTCTGGAGATTAAAGGCCTCCCTGCCAGCATCCAGGAAACCAAATGGGAAGAGGATGGGAGAGAGGGCTGGGGGGTTCTTGGCTTCTGATATGCATAAATTCACTTAATTCTCCTGTTGTTTTTTTCCCCATTCTTAATTGTTTATCCTGTCTCCTAGTCCAGAGATCCTCTGTTTTACAAAGAATAAGCCTTCAGGTTTTTACCAGGGTGGAGGTAAGACCACCCTGTTTTCCAGTGGGGGAAGGGAGCTGAGAAACTGACTGCCTCCTAAATACTTTCAACTGATCCTTACATAACCATCCTTTCCCTTTTTGCCCCCACATCCAGATGTGCCTAGAGCTGTCAGCAATTCACAGTAGAGATTGGTTTGCTTTTCAGCCTTCCACTTTCTGACCCAGGATTGCACTCTTTTGAGTCTTTTAGAGCCATTGACCACTCTGATGGGCTTTCCAGCTTCCAGAGTTGTGTTCCCTTTGTCTCCCCCCGCCTCCCCGTTCTTCTAAATCCTTACAGGTTTATGTCTTGGACAAAAATAATCTCTTATCTGTCACTTCAGATATTTGGGGAGCAAGAGAGAATAGATGTGTTTGTTAAATCTGTTTTCCTTACCCAGAAGTAAATTCTCCCCTAGGTATATCGTTCTGTCCTGCTAACTGTGTCTTTACTCAGAAGACCCTGCCCTGCCTCTCCTCTCAGGTAGCTGGAGGAATGTGAAATACCTGTCCCCTTTCTTTTCTACCTCCCCATGCCATTAAGGTCCATCTTTTCTACCCACCTTCCCTGAAGGCCCCAACTCAGATTGTAACTTGTCTATAAAACCTTCGAGAGTATCTCAGGCCATGATGAAAAGCACACATATATACCATATGTGGGCAGCTGAATTTCTGTGTGTACATCTTTTGTAGCCTCTCCAAGAAGACCAAAACTAGACTCTCGTCTCTAATGCCCCACCTGGCCTGAGAATTTGGGATTAAAGTTGCCAAGGGAAATAGTGGAAAGAGCATGCGTTTGGAGTAGGGTCAGTCTGAGGGCAGCTCCAGGCCTCACCGCCTACCGTGTTATCCTGGACAGGGACTTTAACTTTTCTGAAGCTCCCTGTCTTCTCTGTCGGATGAGTTATGTGAGGACTAAATGAGATGACACGTGTGGCAGTGCTTGGCATAATCCCAGGCACACAGAAAGTATTTAATGAAGCTCAGTTCCCTCCACCCCTACTTCTGTATTTACATCTCCTTAGCACTGTAGTAGATGCTTATAGTAAATGCTCAAGAATATTCACCAAGCGATTGTTCTGGAAAAAAGAAGTTGACAAAGGTTAGACATTATTCTTCATTAGACATTATAGTTTTCTGTATCCAAGTTGTACCACATCAGCCAGAGTTTTATGGCAGGAAATCCTTACCGCTCAAGTGAGGGGAGATCAGGGGAGCAGGAACACAATATTCAATAAAACCGAAAGGACCGCAATCTCAGTATTGGCTTTACCAAAGCCATCCTGAGGCTTGCAGCTGTGCTTCCTCTTTGCAATTATAAAAGTGAGAACTTTGTTAACTAACTTCCAATTCAATCCACACTCTGCCACTTGGGATCTGGAAGCTAGCTGATTTTTTGACCTAAGGTGCTCTGCTGTGTAGGGTTGCCAGTTATAATTATATGTTCAGGTGTCAATTAGCAAAATAGTCCATTATTTGGCAGTTTGGAGTAATGAGATGAATCTTGCACTAATCTTTGAATTCAACAAGCATTTGATGAGTGCTATATACATAAAAATTCTGTATCGTGCTGCACCTAGTAAGGTTTTATGAAGAGCTAGAGGTCAGAAATTTTAAATGTGCATTCCTTTGCGAGCTCATGAATTCTCAAATATTACTAGAATCTTGAGCAACAAAGAAAAAGGCAGAAAGTTTTCCATAAAAAAAATAGTTCTCAGTCATAGACACACAGTGTCCCTTTGTATTCAAGTGACAAAAATTTCAAAGACAGTTTCCTTATGGAACAGATATAATGGAAATTCATTTAGTGAAAAATACATTTACTGAATATGATTGCGCTTGACTCGGGGGAAGCCTCGCTGAGTGAGACAGACTGGCTTTCTCCACAGATTGCCAGCTCCCTGTGATAGTTGAGCTTTTCTTCTGCGTGGTTCAGAGCTTTGCGTGAACATTTTCCTCCATGCATTATCTAGATGGGCGTACAAACAGTATTTGTCGAGTTCCCGATCTTACGTTCTTTTTGCACAGTTTATCGTTAATGTTCACCTAAAGCTTGCCGGTTCACGAAATGTCTTCTGTCTCCGGCTTGACCCCTGTCCATATCCGGAAATAAAGAGTGTACACAGAACAGAGAATGAAGATGCAAGACCTCACTTAGGGAGCATGAGGATGGGTGGCACCATTCCGCAGAGTTCTTTGGTTTACCACTCATGGTCTGTAGCATCTTCGAGAGCACAGACTCGGGCCTTCTCCAGACTTACCTTCTCAAACTGTCTTTTTCACACTTGACCTCTTTCTTTGTTCCTCAGATTAGAGTGGATATTCTGTTTTTCATTAGCTCTGTCACTTTTGTTTGTCTCCCCCTTCCTGCATTTATTTCCTTGTTGTGGCGAATCTGGGACTTTATGAGGTTCAAGTCTCCAGACCCCTTCCCATCCACTTATCTGAGAGTAGATGTATTCGGTGAGTCACCCCCAGTGGTTTGTGGCTGCTGGCTCCTACAGGCTTCTAAGAGCTGGTTGTGATATTTTCAGAAATGTTGTAATCCAGCTATTAAACATAGCCATTATTAAAAAGTAAGTTCTAGGGCACCTAGGTGGCTCAGTCTGTTAAGCGTCTGCCTTCAGCTCAGGTCGTGATCCCAGGGTCCTGGGATCGAGTCCCACATCAAGTGCTCTGCTCGCTGGGGAGTCAGCTTCTCCCTCTCCCTCTGCCCCTCCCCCTGCTCGTGTGCTCTCTCTCTCTCGCTCGCTCTCTCTCTCAAATAATCTTTTAAAAAACTTTTTAAACAAAAAGGAAGTCCTGAAATACTAAAAACAAAGGGAATAAATACTCAAACTCATCACTTCTTGATTATTTTACCACATTTTACTATTATCTATGTTCTTGGGTTTTTGCATCTATGGAGCTAATGCCAGAAATACTCTATTATTCTGGGTGTTACTGGGCATCTCTCCCCAGCTCGAAGTTCAATGACATCACATTGGTAGTGAAATCGGCCATGCTGGGAGTGTATCCATATGGAAACCGGCAAACACTACGAATCGGGACTCCCCCGTCTCCCTGGAGAGCCAGTGGTCAGACATTTCCCAGCACATTGCCAGTCACATGACTCTCTTCTTCTGCTGCCAATATGACCATCACTAATGACCTGTAGCCACATCAATTACCATTTATCTTCAAGGTGACAAGACTCTTCCTCCAGTGTGACCATGCCTGCCCTCCTTTTCTTTGCCCAGAGCCCTCGTGAATGCCAAGCCCAGATTTTTACAGTAGATCCATGGCTACTCCTAGGCCGCCCTTCCCTCCATCCCGCTCCTCCTCAGTGAATCAGTCATTAATTCTCTCTTTGTCCCCATGTTTTCTCCCTCCTCCTTCTCTTCATTCTTCTTAAAAGCGAGGACTCTGGAGCCAGACCGACGGGCTTTTCCTCAGACCACACCATTCACGTTACTGTGTGAGCTCAGGCTTGTTCCCCAACTTTGTATGCCTCAGTTTTATCATCTGGCAAGTGGAGAGAATTGTATCTGCATCTTAAATAAATGAGTTAACAATTTAAGAGCACCTGGAATAATGCATGGCGTGCAGTAGGCAACATATGCTTACTTATTTGCCAAAATCTACACTTCCAGCTCTTACCCAGCTCCGACCTGCAGACTTGCTGTGTGGTAGAGAATTGAAGTTCTATATTCTAGGATAGCAAAAGAAACACATGAAAAGAAGGAAAAGAAGGTCTGGCCTCAGGGTGGTGACACAGGAACAGTAGCTCTAGGGAACCAGGGAAAGGGTTAAGAAATTAAACCAGAGGAGGGGATATGAGCAGGAAGGGAGACAACAAATAAAAAGAAAAATGTCACATTTCCAAATAATCTGCAAAGATTCAAATATATGTAAGATAAACCTTTTCTGTTTTATTGCAAATATAGGTACCTGGAAAATAAAGGGATGCTTTAGAAATACATAGAAAATTCCCATTTTGATTGAAGCAATTAAGCCAATTTGGATCCTCATTCTAGGCAGAAATGTGGTTGTCACACACTGAGGGTACTTAGGCTAAATCAAATTTGTATTGAACAAGAGCCATGGAGACCGAGTGAGAGATGTCTCTCTGTGTCTATGAAAAACGCAAGCCCGGGAGCCTCAGGACCCATTTGTCTGACCATCTGGAAATCTCTAGTGATCTAAGCACTTAATTTTACCCTCATTTTTAGAACAAAAGGGAAACAATACAAGAAGAAAATGGGCAGCAGGGACACTCTACTTTTCATTTAAAAAAAAAATCTTAGTGATAAAAGGAGCAGAGAGTTTAAAAGAAAAAATGAGAAACCATTAAAATGAATTGAATGCTCTGTCTGTATTTTGCAGTAGGCTCTATTGTTTTCAGTTACATGGGAACTGTGGTAATTTTATGAATCATTAGAGTTTTCTTTCCAAATTGTATCCGCATGCTCTTAAAGTGCCTTCTAAGTTACCGACAGGAAGAGACTTTGAACAATTTTATTATTCCATTTAATACTTTTGAGTTTTGTATTAATTTTGTGTTTTAAACAAATTTATACTTAAAATCCAAAGATAACATTGTGACAGCTGAATTTTTGTGTACTTAATTTCTCTTGCTTTAAAAACATACGAGCCTGTCTCATGTTCTCATCCCTGGTCTAGTAAGAGACTCTAGAATAAATATGAAGCCCCGGTTTGGCAGAATGATGACTTCCCACTAAAATCAGATCCCACCCCACCCCACCCCAAAGTTGAGCACAATCACAGCAGTTGAACATTGTCCTTTGGCATTTGTGTCTCATTAGGCATAGTGATCTGGAAAGCATGTACTCTGTTAGTGATCCCTAACCCCTCCATCCTAGTGCAGTGGTCCCCAGTCCAGTCCAACCCGGGCCAGCCAGCCTAACATGGGATGCACAGGAAGTGGGAACACTAAGGTCAGTGTAGTGGGGATGTGTGTGTGCGTGTGCATGCGTGCGTGCATGTGTGTGTGTGTGTGTTTCCCAGGTGACTTTCTTGGGAAGGACTTTTTTCTGATACTCTCCTCCATTTTCTTAGTGTTAAAATATTCATGTTTTTATCATACTTTTATAAAAAAAACAGTGGTATTATAAGTGATCTGTTTTTGTTTTGTCTTATTTTAAGCATCATAACTTCACAAAATAAAGAGCTGAATCTGTGTTGGTTCATTTATTTTTCCTGGTTGGTGAAATCCTAAAGTCTGGAAGTTATTGTACATGTGTTGGCTATATCCTTCCTAGTGGCGTGGGTGTTTGCTGTGTGAAGAAATTGTCTTAGAAGGAAATACATCAAAGCTTCAGTATTCTGATTTTTTAACCACTAACCGTTCTTGGATTCAGGAGCAAGGCTGCTTCCGTGGGCAGTATGTGGGTGGTTCTCTTATCGTTCCTTTCATACAAACTTCAGCGGGATGTCGTTGAGTTTAGTTCATCAGGATCTGTTGTGGTAATTTCTGATCTCACAGAGGTCTCTCTCTTCATCGGTAATGTGCTTTGATGATGAAAATCCAGGAAGAATAAATGGCAAATGACTCATCTCCTAATCTTGGGAAAATGAGTTAAAGGCCAAGTTGGTGGGCAGTCTGGAGATGTCACCGTGGTTCACGAAGAATGTTACACTCCTTGCGAATGAAGAAGAATAACTTGTTCAAAATCTCAGAGTTAGTGTGAAAATCATATTCAGAGTCCAGGTCTCCTGTGTCCTAGTCATTTGACTTTTGCCCCATGGTGCATGCTGGTTTGCTCAACATGCAGCGATCGTATGGAGCTATTAACTTTATTCCTAGAATGGGCTGGAATGCTGGGTTTGCAACAGCCAGTTTTGTCAAAAACAAGACCTGCGTTTAAAAAATGTATTCGCTCTTCACCAATTTTATTGTCTCTCCCAGGATGAGGCATATCTGAGTTCTGTCTCTACCCTTGAACAAATTTTCCCTTGTGTGTGCATGCTTGCACGCTTGCTCGAATGCTGTCTCCCCCAAACAGTTCCATATGTTCCATTTTCCTGCAAGCCAAGCTCCCTGCTCATTCTTCTCCTAAGAGGGCTCCGGATCTCACCTCTGAGGTACATGAGTAACTGAGGCTGAAACAGTGTGTAGGGAAACTTGTCAGCATAATTGATTGTTAGATGGAATGAGCCACCGAAGACAGGTGAGCCCGCACGGAGTGGAACAAATGTGTGCATAGTATGCGTCTCCCGCTGGGCCGGCCGGACTTCCTCCTCTGACACGTTGATTTATATATTCGTAACTCTTCCCTAATGACTCGTGCCCCCCTGTGGGTCACTGAGCCTCCTGCCGGAGAGCCCTTGCCTTTGCCTGCGAAAAGGAGAAACGTAAAGGTCCTGCTCTGTGAATTTCCAGCTTTGTTTGTTGGCACTAAATGGAGTGGCTAAGGATGCGAAATCTTTAAAAGGACAAAATAATCACATAAAATGCTTGAATAATACTTCTACCTCAAGAGAAGGGTTTCTGTGAATGCAGACGCTTTGTGACATGACGGAAATGAGTCAGAGGGGAATGAGAATTTGAGAAATATAAAGAAATGCTAACACTTAAGACCACCTTTGGTGGCAGCTTGATGTTCTGGAGTTCTTTAAAAACATCTTCCTAAGTGTTATACTTGTTCCTTGAAACTGCTTTAAGTGTTAGACTTGCTAAAAAATAGGGATGATAATGACTGCTCTACTTTCTCACAATCTGTTGGGATATTGATTGAGATATTTGCGAAGTACTCTGAGTTCTCAGGAAGAGGGGTGTTAGAAATCGCTATGGTGATGTTAGCAGGGCATGGAAAATTATGCAAAAACATAATTTCAGAAAGCTAACTTTAAGATAGTTCGGGTTATTAGCCTGAGCCTACATGGCAGCCTTAGGTCCGTAGTACGGTGCTTCCGCAGAAGATACCCATTCTGGGTGAACTGAAGAGTCCAGGTATCGGAAACTGTGAACAGATAGAGCCTAGAGCCCTTGCTGCCTCAAGACTGTCACTGAAGAGTCTCTTGGCTGAGCTGCTGGCATTGGAGCGGCCTCTGCCTCTAGAAGGCTGGTCATACGGAATAGCTTAGTGACCAGCAGGAGAGTTCAGTCTCCATTTCCTATCCTGACTCTGTCCTGTCTGCTTGCTGAGTTACTTCACACCTTCCTTTCACTGACAGATGTCTCAGACGAGCGTCTCTGTCCCCTCACCACATGCTGCCTTCACAGCTTCCCATAAATCTGGTTCTGGTTCCACCAGCGGCAGCACTGAAACCGTCATCTGAAGGTCATGGTGACATCCTTCCGTAGTCAGTCCTTATTCACCTTGACCAGGCTGCACCTGGCATCGTGGACTGCCTGGAAGGATTAACTCATCATTCACTGTTTCTGTTTTTACTAGAAGCAGTAAAAGGTTCAGGCTGCCTGGGTTCATATCCTGACTGAAGCTACAGTCTTCTAGTTGCGTGTCTTTGGACAACCCTGTGATCTCTTAGTATTTCAGTTTCCTCATCTATAAAATGGGGATAATACCCATCTTATAGTTAAATAGAATTTATAAGGAGTTAAATGAGGTAATGTCTATAAAGCTCTTAGACCTACATATGACACACTTTCTTTATAATTGTTTTATTCCCAGAATGTAGCATACTGGTGATGTCTGGCCCATAGTAGGGGTTCAGTAAATATTGCATAGATTCACAGATAGACAGGTAGGTAGTTTGTTCTCACATTCGTGTTTATATTCTATAAATGGTGTTTACTTTTACGGGTATATCTAAAATAAGAGAAAGGAAACAAAAAAAAAAAAGGAAAGGAAACAAGGGTACTTGAGTATTTTACCTTCATCAGTCAAGTCAACTAGGGGCTAGAATTTGGTTATCTTTGAATATATGTTTCATGTAAGTTCATCTATATTTGTTCTTTTTCATGCCTTTTTACTTTTATGCTGCTTCTTGTTATTAAATTTTTCTTTGTGTAAATTAACTTTTTAATTTTTTTTTAAGATTTTATTTATTTATTTGACAGGAAGAGAGAGCACCAGGAGCAGGGAGCAGCAGGCAGAGGGAGAGGAAGAAGCACGCTCCCCCTGAGCAAGCAGGCCCATGCGGGGCTCGATCCCAGGACGCTGGGATCATGACCTGAGCTGAAGGCTGACTCTTAACTGACTGAGCCACTCAGGCGCCCCACAAATTACCTTTTTAAAAAAAAACAATTTGTGTTGGTTGGGCTAAGGAAAAGAGTAAAGGATGGGTTTTTTGTTTTTTGGTATTTTTTAACATGTATATAATTAGTAGAGCATGGAATAATATGGGCCCTTTAAGCAGAAAGAGAATATTTAGAAATACACAACTGGGACATGAAATTCCAGGGCTCACTGTTACCTGGAGTCCGTCTAACACTGGGGGTTCTTCCTTCTCCATGGAGGATTTTGTGAGTGTTTTGTCTGTTCATAAAATTCAGAGGCCCTTACATGACCCCTTTTCCTTGAAACTCTTCTTTCTTGGCTTTTTGCATACTTTGTTTTCCTCCCTTTTTTGGTCTTTACCCCTGTTCTTCTCTTTCTTGGATCTTCTTCTCCCCCCGTCACTACTGGCCAAGCCACCCTAAACTCCTGCCGGGGCCCTGGGCCGTCTGCTTGCTGTGGTGGCCCGCATCGCCCACCCACCCCCGTCAGCCTGGTCCCCCCTCCATCTCACACCACCTTCCCAGGACTGGGCCTAGTGGGGGGCACTAGAGAGAACATTGAAGAGAGTGTCGAAAGGCCTGAATTCTTCATTTTTCCTTTCAGACTTCATTTCCTTTTTTCTTGCTGTTTTTAAGATTTTTTTCTGTTAATCTCACTGTTTGGCGATAACGTGTCGTGCTGTAGTCTTTGTCATCGTCCGTTCGAGGTTTGTTGAGCTTCTTCCATCTGTGGGCATATAGTTTTCATCAGGTGTGGAAAAGGTTCGGCCATTATATTTTTTTCCATCTTCCACCTCCTTTGGGAACTTTAGTTACGTATGTTAGGTTGTTTGATATTGTCCCACGGACAGTTCACTGACTCTCTGTTTCATCATTGTCATTTTTTTCCTCTGTGTTTTATTTGGATAGTTTCTATGGCTGTGTCTTCCATTTCTCTCCTTGTCACGTTCACATTTTGCTTTCTGTTCTTGAACATCGGAGCATATTTATCATGGCGGTTCTAACCTCCTTGTCTACTAACTCTCTCATCTGTGTCGTTTCTGGGACTGTTCTCAACTGCTTTTCCTTTTCCTTGTGTATTCTCCCACGTCTTTGCATGCCAGGTCACCTTTTGTTGAATGCCGGACGTGGTGATTTATTTATTTATTTTTACATCTTTGGGTGCTGGATTTTTGTTATAGTGCTTTAAATATTACTGAGCTTTGTTTTAGGACACACCTTAGGGATAGAATGACACTGATCATTTTGAGGTTTGCTTCCAGGCTTTGTGAGACAAGTCCAGGGCTACCTTTAGTCTCAGGCTAATCTGACCCCGCTAGTACCTTCCTGAGGACTCAACCCGATGCCGTGTCTATGACGTGGCTCATCCACTCTAGCTAATGGGAACCATTCCTGGCCCTGTGTGGAGTCTGGGAATTCGACCTGCCTTTTCCAGGTAGTTCTTTCACCAGCATTTGTAATTCCTGCCCCGCAGGCACAGATCAGTACTCAGCCAAAGATTTGAGGAGACTCTTCTAAAGACCTCCAGAAAGATCTCGATCTCTCCCACTCCCTTGCTCTCTCTGCACCTCCCTCCCCTCAAGTATTTCACCGCACAAAGCCCTACTTGCCTTAACCTTCCAAAGCTCCAGATCCTGTCTCCTCCACTCAATACGACTCCCAGGCTCTGTACGGGTCCCCCCATTCCTGCACTGTGGTCTGGAGACTCCAGCTGGGGTATTCGCAGGGCTCACCTCAACTACTTTCCTTTTCCAGCATCTGAGAGCTAGTGCTTCATATATCTCATCTGGTTTTCTCATGTTTGAAGCAAGGCTTCAAGCTATTTTGTACCGAAATACTTTAGTATTACTTCTCTACACAGTAAGAGCATTTTCTTCATCATCACAATTAGTTGTCACAGTTATGAGCATGAGCAGTAAGTTCCTAATATCTTCTAATATCTAGAAATTTGAAATTTTCTGCATTTTGCAAAAATATTCTTCACAACTACTTTGTCCAAACTAGGATTCCATCCAGGACTGTAATGGTGATGTGGCTCTTTTAATCTAGAACAGTCCTTTTTTTCCCCCAACGCTAATGTATCAGACAGACCCAGCCACCTGTGCTCTACAATCTCCCATGTTCTGTATACGTCTCGTAGCTTCCTCTGTTTCCTCTTACTCGATGTTAGATCTAAAAGTGTGATTAGATTGAAGTTAAACAGTGTTAGTAAGAATATATAATAGATAATGTTAGATTTAATGTTCCGTCACATCTGCAGACCTGGAAGAGCTGGCTTCCTCACATTAGTGATGTGAAGGTTGACCCCTGGATCAGAGCTGTGACCATCTGGTCCCTCCATCGTGAAATTATGGTTTTCCTCGTGTGACCAGAAAGTAATCTGTGGGGGTGTATCTTTGCCACTACAAAAACGTTCACTTACCCTGTACTTTCTAATCACCTGTATCAATTGTTTTATTAGAGGCTATAAAATTATTTTCTAATTCTGTTATTTCTTCTATCATTTCCTAGTTGGCATTCTTCATTAAAGGAGAGCTTTCCCTGTTTGATAATCCTAAAATAGATATGGTTCCTACAGAAAAGACAGAGTAAATGCATAATTCTTCCCTTTATCAGTTTTCAAAGAAGAATCTGATTCAATAGTCACCTCAAAGGGTGACAAATGAGTTTTTTTCTGACTTTCTCCCCGTATTGATTTTTCATGTTTTTCAATAAAAATCGTCAACTACAATAATTTATTCCATTTGGTGCTCTAATCATCAGCTTTGGCCACAGGGAGCTCAGAGACCTGGATTCTAGATTTGAAAGTGAGCTAGCTATATACCTTTGACAGTCCCTTTAATATTTGTTTTGGTTTTCTTTTTTAAAGCCAGAGAATTAGACTGTGGATGGCAAAGGTTGCTTCCGGCTCTAGGGTTGGGTTTCGGAGCTCCATCCACCTGCTCGCCCACTGCCCTGCTTCTGTCCCCACAGGAGGAAGCCCTCAGCCTGCTATCCAGGCCTTCCTTCCACAGGTGGGCTCCCCCTGGCCAGGCAACCCTTTCTCCCCCTGTTCCTCCTTAGGAATCTCCCCCTCCAGCCACACTTGTCTCCTGTTTGCTACACAGGACCAGCTTTTCCCTGGTCTGAAATGCCTTGCTTCTTCCTCCCCAGTATCCTGAACCTCACCCATCTTCCAGATCCCACTTCAGTCTTTCCCACCTTTTCACTGCTATTCCCCCACAGTGTTTTTTTGTTTTTTGTTTTTTGTGGGTTTTTTTGCACTTAACCGGCATCTTCTCTTGGAATATCACTTGTTCCGAGAGCATTGCTTGGCACAAGAGAAATGCTATAGCTGCTGTGGTTGTTAAACTTCTGTGTCTTCTGTAGCACTGTGTATTTTGCTGAATAGCAACCTTAAGGTGCTTTGGAAGTGTGTGTGTGTGTTGGGGGGCTAGAGTTGACGATATCTCTTAGAGGTGCCAATGTTCACCTCTTCGTTGATATATTTCCACTCCCTGGGTTCCGTGACCTATCCAGGGGAATTGATAACGTGCACATACAGTCATACTGATCTGAAGCATGTAAGGAAACAAAGATACCCCCTGGGATCTCGCAGTCTAATCAAGCACAACTGTTGTATACTTCTTTCCCCTTTGCTGCTACATTGTTTTGTTTTGAGTATGAAATCACAAGCCCCTAAATAAACCTCATGAAGAGCCAGCTGTGCTTATAAGATATGTTAGGCACAGAGTTTATTCAAGCACAAGTGTTCCTCTAGCCAAAATGTTAAGAAAACATTATCCGTAGTTTACATGGTATACATTTGCCAAGTTATTAACTGGCAGGTAAATTTTATAATCACTTATGTGAATTAGAAAGAGATAGACCATTGCTGGTTGCCCAAAATTTGACCTCATATTTTCTTTGTTTAAGCCTATTTATAAACTATAATTCTCTTCAGCCTGCCAAATGGAGCTTCAGAATGTATTTCCCTGTTGGCTCTAGAAGTCTGTCTTTTCTCAAGAGTAGAACCTTTGGAAATCACCTTCCTACACTCGGAGTGGATCATCTAATCAGTGACATCAGGATTACTTCGTTGTACTTTCTTGCTTGGAGAGGGTAAAAGAGGGATATTCCAAATATTTAGGTATCAAGTATGTATTTGTTATGCAAGGACCTCCAGCATCTAGCTCTGACTTCTTGTCACAGCCTCCCCGATCTATACACACACACACACACACACGCATGCACACGTACCCTTCATCACAGCTGTGAAGAACCACTTGCGCGTCCCTAAATCCTACGCTGTTTCACATTCATGCTGCTCTAACTGAAGTGTCTTTCCCCCAGTTTTGTCAATCTGTAAGTCACTACTGATCCTTCAGAAATCAATTCGGTGATAACTTCCTCTTTCCCACCACTCCCCAACCCCACCCCAGTGCAGTTAACTTACCTTCTCTCTGCCTCTGCTTACAATATACAGTTGCCCAGGATAGCACCTGTGGGACTTTATTGTCTTTGTGAACTCGTTGGTCTCCTCCTACTAACGTCTAAGACTGCTGGAGGGTGGGACCTTGTCTCAGCTGGCTTTTGATCTTCTGCAGTGAGCCTAATATTTGGCCCAGAGGAAATACGTACGTAATAAATATGTATCTCTTTAATAGTTAAGTCCCCTGCCCTGTCCCCAGACAGCTTCTGATCCTTCCCAACAGTTGGCATCCAGTGGTCTGTACTAGTGTTGCCAGCAATACTGCTACATCTTCACAATGCATACATACCCCGTGAGTGGAAACCACTGTACCCGAGTACTTACGCACTTACAGATGGTACTCGGACAAGTTGTGGAAGGGTACCTCTTCATTTGTGTAATGGTTGGACAGAATTGTTTACGACTGACGTCTAAAATGCATGTACATAACCACCAACCAGATGTCCCTCCCAGTCACGATCTCCCCCTTCCCTAGCAAAGGTATATCCATTGGAGTTCTCCAGAGAAGTAGAACCAAAGGCACAGGAGAGAGCTGTTCTAGATGTTTTTAACCGGAGGACCTAATGGGGGTCGGGAAGAGTTTTTCTACAGAAAGGAGGTTTTAGCTGAGATCTGAAAGATAAGGAAAAGTACTCTAAGAAAGGAAGATGGGGGACAGAACTTTAGAGGCAAGTGCAGGGCCCTGAAATGGGAACGAAGAACTGAAGAAGCCCCAGGTAGCCGGGTCCCAGAGAAGCAAGGGGAAATGGTAGCCGATGAGGCTGGAGGAGTAGACAGAAGCCCGTCATGAAGGGCCTTGCAGGTTATCTGAAGAATTCAGGGCCTCGTGCATTCAAGAGCTTTAAGTTGGTAAGAGACATAATCAGATATCACTTCAAATGATTTCTTTTGACATTAAACTTACAAACTCTATAGAGCGTACAAATCTTAAGTGTGAAGAGTTTTTACATATTTGTAAAAACTGTGTTTTTACAAATGTGTAATGTGTTTACTCATGGAACAGCTGTCCCATCAAGATGTTTCCAACACCTGGAAGGTTCTCACCTTCTCAGTCAGGACCCACCCCCTTCCAGGACGGCCACTCTTCCAACTTCTACCACCAGAGACGACTTCTGCTTGTTTTTGAACTACGGTAATAACAGTTGTTTCCCTTTGTGTCTTAATGCTTTACTCAGCACACGGTGTGTGAGATCCATCCATGTTGTCACGTGCAGTAGGGGCTCATCCTTTTTCATTGCTCTGTAGTATTCCGTTGTGTGACTATACCACACAGCATCTGCTCCTTCAGCTACTGACGCACGGGACAATCGCCCTTTTTTTTTTTTTTTTTTTTTTTTTTGCTATTATAAGTAAAACTGCTATGACTTCTTGTGTTCATGGCTTTTGATGGACATAAGCACTCATTTCTGTAGGAGATAGAAGTTTTTAACAGATCCCTCTGCTGGTGAGGTGGAGGATGATGGGGAAGGGAGTAGAAAGGCATTTTCTCAGGTGCCAGCTCCTGGATGCATAGACTTTTACCAGATAGCTTATTAAAGGAGCAGACCCATTCAGAACATTTTAAACATCACAGAAATCAAAATATAGATTAAAAAATGAAAAGCAGACTTCCTTTTCACTTCCAGCATTACTGTCATTACTGGAGCTATTATTGTTCACAGCAAGCTAGCATGTGGAGCGGATAATAATTGGAAGGATGGTATGGTATGACAGGCTTTACTGACTTGTAATTGAATATGTCCCAATAAACAGATTATTGTCCTCATCTAACATTTGTGAAACCCCCTCCTTCCACAGTTGCTGGTGTGTGTGTGGTAGTGTGGGGGTGTGGTAGTATGGGGGTGCGTCTGAATTGACTGTTTTCTCTCAAATGCCTCCTAAAGCAGTTTTCAAGAACCTTGGGTTCTTTGTAGCATCTCTGAACCATCCCGGCTCCGGGGACTAAAAGGGCACGCATACAGAGACTGCATTCTCCAAACTCGAGGTTTTTGGTTTTGTTTTTCCTGAATTGTGAATTTATTTATATTTCTTAAAACTTTAAAATAAGCACATTTAGCTGTATGTGTCATGGGTTGACATTGCAGAAAA
This sequence comes from Ursus americanus, assembly GCF_024610735.1. NCBI lineage: Eukaryota > Metazoa > Chordata > Mammalia > Carnivora > Ursidae > Ursus > Ursus americanus. Next base: position 18,879,764 of record NC_142129.1, on the reverse strand, counting down.
TCATATGGTCAGGTGAAATTCAGAAGAGTTTTGTAGAAAAGTCTAAAATCTGTAGTCACAATAAGTGTTCAGTCATTAGAACCATGGGAATTAAGATACAGTAATATAGTAATAAAGAGGCTCTGGGTCTGATTCCACGTCACACGTCAGGCTTTTGACTCACTATTTTGCATCATAGTTCTGCTCTAAATCTGTCTTTTCATGGTTCTGAATGTGCCGTGCATTTTCATTAGTAACCATTCCTTGAACACCTACAATATGCCAGACACTTTTTTTTTTTGATGTTCAGTTAGCCAGCATATAGTTGCTACTAGGTAGTAGAGATATGAAGGTGTAGTCACTGCTCAAAGGAATTGATGGTCTAGCGAAAGAGTCGGGTGAACCAGTGGGTACCGTACTCCACTGAGGGCTTGGGCTAATTGTACCTAGGGTGTTCTGGCAGCACTGGGGGGTGGGGGCATTTAAATCAGAGCAGGTAGCCTGTGAGCTGACTTTTCAAGGATGACATACATGTGCTAGGAAGGGCATTCCAGGCCCAGAGATTAGGAAGCTCAAAGACACACAGGCAGGAAGTAGCTTGATGCAGTCAAGGCATAACTAGTGGTTGAGTGTGATTGGAGCATAGGGTTAGAACGCTCAGTGGAGCTGGAGAGAAGGTTAGAGAGGTGGGAAGGGACCAGAACTTAAAAGGCTGGGCATGTAGAAAAGGATGCGGACCTTGGAGGAAGAGGCTCAGATTCTCATCCTGTTCTTGCTGGACTCCCTGTGAGTCCTCAAGCATGTCACTGGGCATAGGGTCCTCATCAGTATGACCGGGAAACTAGGGAGTCATTCCCAAACCATGTTCTGGAAACACCGTTCCAGAAGATGTGAAAAGATCTATGCTGTGCTATGAAAAATGTTTTCTTAAATAATTAGGGAAAGATTGAATACAACCTTTGCCTCTTTCAGATTCACAATGACATTAGCATAGTAAAAGTTTCCAAAGTCCTCCAGTGAAGAAACCACTTCAATTTCCTTTAACTCAGCATTTTCCAAATTACTTGAACTCAGAGTCCATTTTCTATAATTTTACTATTAGTATCAGGCTGCAGAGCCTCATCTTGGCAAACCATGGACAAGGTCTTAAAGGTCCAATCATCTTCATTCGTTAAAATTTTTTTAAAGCGCAGAACCAAAGAGCTGGTCCTTATACACCGTCTTCCTATTTTAGCCTGCTGGTGCGTCTCTGTAAGAAACTTGAGTTATTTTTCATAGCAATGGCTTTTTTATTGCATCCGCTATCTTGGGATTTTTTTTTTCCTTTTCTCATTTTTCATGTCATGCCCAGACTTTATTACCTGGTAATAAGTTGCAAGAAATGAGAATTGAGTTGTTTCTAAACAAATATCAATCACTTGTGATATGTTTAGTAGAAATTATAATGAATATAATCAGGGTTTTACTTATTATAAAATCATTATATTCAACATTGGCAAATCCCAAAATTAATAACGAGTCAATACATCATTTGAGATGCCAAAGAGATCAAATAAATAAAAACAGAATTGACCTTGTTAGAAATTCGAGATTTGCAACACTTACCTGTCAGAGCCACTGATTTGGAAATTGTAATAAATTCTTGGAAAATGGGAACTTTTTCCCCCTGTAAAAATACCCATCATTTGGCAAACTACAGTGTCATTTTCCTTGAAGAGAATGTAGTGATTGATTATCCAGAGTGCTACCATGACAAGGTAAACCAACCAAATAGCTGGAAAATTGTATGTAATCATAGAGCATCACACAGGCTTTTTGTTGAGCACGATCATTAGAATTAAACTATGGCATTCTGATCATTCCCTGTAGGTACTTCCCCCAAAGCCTTTATCTCCAGGGGATGTTCCCATATGCTTGCATTTTCCCCTTCCCCTCTGACAATCACAGGAATAAACACAGACCACCCTGAACCCACCCAGCGAGACTGCAGGATGCAGAGAGGCCAGTGTCTAGCATCCCTGACATATGTGACACTAGGAGAGGTTTATTTATGTGTGCTAACATTATTAGTACTACTTCTCTTATTAGTTGCATTGTCCTAAAGGTCCTGAGAAATCGTGAACCACTGGGGGAGGGGAATGATGGGAGATGGGCAAAAGGAAATGAAGAATGCCATTCTTGCTTTTTTGAGAACTTGATCATCTAATCCGGAAGACCAAACACACCTGAGATGACCTGAGAACAATTAGACATCTTCCCCTCTGTGTAAAAGCACCAGCCCCCTGATGGAATCCCAGAGCGATGAAGGCCAGTCGAGGAGCCACCAAAGCATCCCTGGTTATTAAAAGACTAAATTGAGTCATAAGAAAGGAAGAGGTTACCCAGACCTGCCCAGAGTTAATTATCAATAGCTTAATTGGAAATGGAACCAAGCCCTTTCTCTCAGTAAACCCCGAGCAATCTCCCTGTGCTCCTCTTCCCTGTGGTGGTTTAGATTTTGAGGGGGCTTTGGTAGGACGGCCGAACTCCACTCTCCTTTGTTAATTGCTGTCCACATGTTACAGGATAGCCCGTGTTCGGAGTCAGGATGAGGGTCGTAGATTCTTCTGAGCAGCGTGGGGACATGTAGCCAAGCAGAATCGATTCCTGTCACTCACACACGAATACAGAGGAGCGGGATTATGGATCGAGGTGAAGCTGCAGAGCTTTATTCTGAAAATCAATACAGAAAAGGAAGTTGAACTTGTGGGGATTCTACAGAGACTGTAATTTGGTTTCCTATGAGGTTTGCCTAACAGAATCTAACGGTTCCTTCCTTTTCACCTTCTGATTATTTTACTTCAGGAGGGGGGAGGTAGTGGGGAAGCAGGACAGAAGGTAAGAAACCTCCACGGCTAAATAGTCCTGAATAAGCACGCACGTGGGACGCTTAACTCAAGCTGATCCTCCATTGTGTCAAGAAAAGCCATACGGTTTCATCCGTTCTTTTTATTTTTAGAATGAAAAAAAAAATTAACCAAGACCCTGTACCCCCATAGTCTGCATTTAAGCAGAATAAAAGGCCTTTGATTTTTTCCCACAGGTCACTGTCAGCGTAGGAAAAAAAAATTTTTTTTTGTTTACTTTTATGGCCAAGTCTTCCATAGTTTCTGTAATTCTATGTAAATAAGTCCATCTTCAACAAACTGGTTATTGATCAAAGGATTCCAAGATGCTAGACATGTGATTAATATTTACTCCAGTATAATTCTGCTCCTTTTGAAAGAGGCATGAACTAATGGTTTCAACAACCCAGTCTTGTCTTAATCCAAGATTTAGAGTTGATTGAATATGGCTCTTTGCAGATAGAACGGTGATCTGCTGCACTGTACGATCAGGCCCTAGGTGCAAGACGGGCTTATTATTGTTTCTGTGGGATATTTCTCTAATTCTGTTTTTAAAATATGGCTGAGTCCCTTTGGACAGTGCTTCTGTGACAGCAGCAACAATAGGAAATACTCTGATCTAATGAGAAAATGGTGGGGCTACAGGCAAGGGAACTCCGGGCTAGCTCCGAGGCAGAGTGGTGTAGTTAAAAGAGCGAAGCCTGCAGTCCTTGCTCTGCTTACGTCCTTTTCTGAGGCTGTTCCTTCATCTTGAAACTGGGGATGATTGTGGGACTCACCTGACAGGTAGGCACGTTGAGAGGATGGAATGAGCTGAAGTCTGTAGCGTGCCTAGCCCTGCACGCTGCACTTGTAAGAATGTTCGTGAGTACCATGATGAATGTGAGTCCCAACTAAGAGACCTGTGCTGTGAGCGTGAAAACCTGCTACGAGCTGTGAGGCCCAATAGAAATGTTAGCTGTTGTTCTGAAAAGGTGCATGGTTTTGACACTCGTAAAACGGATCCTGGGGGGCATTTTCCTTGAGCTGCCTTTCCTAGGTCCCTAAACTTAAAGTACAGTCCTGGAGGCAGTAACCCAGTCTCCAACCGAATATGCATTTTCTTTCTTAAAAGCCGCAGCCATATCTCATGGATGCTAAGAATTCCATGAAACCAATCCGTAAACCCCTGTCGTGCGTCCTCCCATAGAAAGTACTTTCTCAGGCCTTTGGAAGACTGGCGTCATGTAAGAGACCTATTTGATTGTTTTTAATCGATATTTGTCAGTGTTGCATCCCCCCAGGAAACCCCATGTCTTAAATGATGGCATCCTTTCAGTTTTCCTTCCTTGTCCTATACACGACTTGAGTTAAAAAAAAAACAATTCATGAATTTGTGTGTCCTCTCGCAGAGCACGATCATTGTGGAGAAGACGGTGCAGGACCTCATGAACCTGATGCATGACCTGAGCGCGTACTCGGATCAGTTCCTCAACATGGTGTGCGTGAAGCTCCAGGAGTACAAGGACACCTGCGCCGCGGCCTGCAGGTAGAGCTTCGGTCGCCAGCCTGACCAGTGCCCTGCTAGGGGATACTGTTTTTCCACCATTCTAGAAAAGGACCAGTTTTGCGTTTGTCAAGGGGCTTGACAAGAGCACGTGGCACAAAAATAGCCCCCTAGATGCAAGTGTTGTCACACCAACGGAGGGGATGCCAGGGACCAAGGGACAGAGCCACTCAGGACTGCCATTGAGTGGCATAGACAAGGTGTCAGCCTGGATTTCCAGGAAGGCCTAGAATCATTAAGATTTGTCTTCGAGGAAATGCCAGATCGTGGTTAGTTCATCTTGTGATCCTAAAAGGTCTTTAAAGGAAAGCAATGTCAAATTCTTAGGATCCCTTAATAACCTGCAATATGATTTCTTTTTAGTTCTTAAAATGTGCTTCTCCAGATGCTTAATCTCTAGCCTTCCTCCTGGCATGACAGGACAGTTACACCTGTTTCCGGCATCCGCAGAACTGCAAAACCGTTGTTATGAACTTGAAAACCTTTAGCTTTCCCTCCGATTTCTTTTCTCTGGGCTCAGAAATCTCACTGAGCTATGGAAAAGATCATAGCACTTCTGGTAATAAGCTAATAATAGGAACAAATTATGGTCTGGTTGACAAGACCTGAAACAATTAGGGAAGAAAAGAGTATATAATAAAATACTAGATTTTATGTGATATATAATTAAGCGTAGATACGAAAGTACAGTATGTAATCAGGTGCTACTTGCACAATATGTGACAAAAGAGCAGAAGGAATGAGAGATGAGAGAGAAAAAGAAGGGGAGACGAGTCAGAACAGATTTCATAGGTGAGATGTGTGCTGGCCTTCGAAAGACGGATGGGATGTAGGGAGGCTGACAGAATAACGGCCATTGCGGGGGCGCAGGAGAAGCTCGAGTAGAGTCGCCTGAGTGTTCAGCAACACCATTACCTCCTTGTGTAGGACCCCGTGCTGCACTCGGTGCTTCCTGTTACACCCTGTCTTCGCTTTCGTCAGAGGCCTGTTGAGCATTTACCAGATCCGAGGCGATGTGAGGATGTGAGGATAAAGCAGTCAGTCAGTCAGAGATTATACCTTTAATGAGTTTGCCTTCTCGGTGGAGACTAGAAAAGGAAATCAGAGACCAAGACACGTATGTCCACAGTGTCAATTTGTGATGGAAAATATAAGATAGGTGGGCAGGCTCTAGGAGGAAGAAACAACTTGAGGACAGGAGCGAGCGCCTCCGTGAAGGGTAGGAAGTTGGCCTTGTGAAGGGTGAGGAGGAGTTAGACAGGATTTGGGCTAAAGGAGCTGGCAGAAGGAACAAGAGCAATGTCAAGGAGGTGGGAAGAGTCGGAAAAGAAAGAACAAATGATGAATGTTTGGGTTTGGGAAAGGCAGGCTGAGCCACAGTGGAGGATCTTGAATACCAGGCTCATGGAACTTGGCCTTGTAAGATCGGTGGTGGGGAACCACTGAGGAAGAATCAGTGGGAAGTTCAGGCACAGACTTGTGCAGCAGGGAGACTTTTCTGAGCTTTGTGTATGATGGACGGGAAAGGCGAGAGTGTGGAGGGGGAGGGAGAGGAAGAGAGGCAACGAGTTCCTGAATTGGAGAAGAGGCAGAGGAGGTGGTGGGGAAGGGACGGATCAGGAGACACTAGGAGGCAGATTTGTAGGACGTGGCCACTGGTTGGCTCTAGGGGGTAAGGAAATATATGAAGAAATACTGGTTGAAATGAGCCCTGTCTTTTCTATGCTGTATTTGTAGAGAATTTTTTTCACTTGAATTCAAGATCTCACATTTACCCATTAAATTTAATGTTATTTTTAGCTCATCATTTCAGTCTTTTGAGATATTTTTGAATCCTCATTCTGTCATCAGAAAATCTTAGCTCTTCCCCAAATTCCTTGTCATTCTTGATTTTATAAGCAATCTTTTAGTTTCTTTATGTATGTTATTTGAAAAAAAATGTTCAACAGGACAGGGCTAAGTTGAGAATTTGGGGGGCATACCTCTCGAGACTTCCTTTGAGATTCTCATTCCTGTATTACTCAGTACCTCAGGAGTTCATGGGGTTTTCTAAACTGTGCCTCAAGAGCAGACTCTGGAACCTACATTTGAATGCCCGCTTTACCCCCTATTAGTTATATGACCTTGAACAGTTACTCAGCCGCCCTGTGCCTTAACTTTCTCATCTGCAAAAAGGGATAATAACAGATCTTCTCTTGTAGGGTTGTTTTGAAAATGTTAGTCTTCTAGAACTGTTCTTAACAAACTAGTAAGTGTCCCCCAAAATGATTAGCTGTGATTCTAATGACAAAGATGAACTTTACCACCATTCATGATAGGACCCCCTGTACTTTACCATCTGCCCCTATAAGAGACTTGTTAGATTTCTTGCTGGTGTCTGTCCAGTCCTAATCTTTGTAATGCACTCCCCCTCCCTCAGGTCTCCCCAGGGTGGGCACATACCGACGTGCAAACGACAGCACGAGGTATCCTTCCACTTTCAGGACCCACTGTTCCCTGCTCTGCTGAACCTTTGTTAAGAGCTCTCGCTCATCTTGGGCAGCTTACAAATTACCCCTGGAAACCAGGACTCTTGACCTTGAGACAGATTTACCATTTCTTCTGTCAAAGCAATGAGTCCCGATTTAAGATAGGAACGAAGGCATGTGACTTGTGCGTAGGGAGGTCTTCCTGGCTCCGCGTGAGGACCACTTCCCAATTGTTCACAAACCATCTTGAGTAATCTGTTCTAGAATTTTGCCTGTAACTCCAAACTCACCCGATTTCTGTCATTTACTTTCTTTTCTTTTATGAACATCTTTGCTCTCGGGCATTTTTCACTGTTTGCCAGGATACGTCTAAGATTATCGGGAATGGTTCCGTGATTCTCTGCTCTGAATTACCTCTATGCCCCAAGGTCCTTGCCTAAATGTATTAAACCTGTTGAAATATTCTTTGATTTCAGTAACTGTTGACACAGTCGGTTTCCCCATCCCTAAAACTACATACTGGTTTCTAGGCTTTCATTCAGTCAGCAGGTGTTTATAGAGTACTTGTGTAACAGTTAGTAGGTACAGCGATGAACCAAAAGACAAGATGTTGCTTTCATGGAGTTTACATTCTGTTGGAGATGGAAGAGAGAAGACAGACAATAAATAGAATGCATAAACACAAAGAATTTTAAAATAATAAGTACTGTGGGGTGGGGGAGGGAATGGCATAGGGCGGATAGACTGGAGAATAGGACAAGGAGCCTGCCGTTTTACATAGGGTGTTCCAGAGGGCCACTCAAGTCGAGGTTTGAGAAGAGGCTCAAAGGAATTTGGGGAGTTAGCTAAAGTATCTGGAAAGAGTACCCTGAAGAAGGCAAAGGCCCTAAGGCAGGGCTCTGCATGACAATTTTCAGGAGCCACAGCCTGGAGGCCAGTGTGGTTGGGGTAAAGTGAGCAAAGAGGGTATTAGGAGGACGTCCCAAAGAGATCAGAGGGCCAGACCAGGCAGGGCCTTGTAGGTCACAGGAGGGATGCTGGCTTCTACTCCGAGTGAAGTGGGGAGCCGCTGTAGGAATCGTGCCTGGGGGCAGCATGATCTGACTTACACCCTATTGAGAGTCAGCTGTAGGGGTCAAGGGTGGCAGCGGGGAGCTCAGTTAAGGGTTGTTGTGGTGATCCGGGTGAGGACGAAGACCACTCATACTGCTTGGTGACAGCAGCAATGGTGAGGACCGGCTGAATTCTGAATATTTTTGAAATTCCCTGTCTGATTAGTTTGAGTGTAAGAGAAAGAAAGGTGTCGAAGGTGACTCCTGGGATTTTTCATTTGAGTGATGAAAAGATGGACTTGCCAGCTATTGAGAGGAAGGACGCCGCAGAGCAAGCAGGTGAGGACTTAAATTTGGGGCGGCGGGGGGGGGTCTCTGAAGCATCCACATGGAGGTAGGGAGCAGGCATCCAAAGGAGAGGGGTCTGGCCATCGACATACAAATAGTATGTGTAAACAGTATTTAAAACCATGGCGAGAGAATAAATAAATAAATAAACCATGGTGAGATGAAACCTCACGGGAGTGAGTGTAAACATGACAGAAGAGGACTGTGGACTTGAAGAAGTTTGCCAGACGAGAAGAAACCAGCAAAGGCAGCAAGAAGCAGCAGTCAGTGAAGTAGGGGGCAGATTCAGAGTGCGGTGTCCGGAGACCAAGTAGCAGGGTGGAGGGAGGGTCAGCATCGGGTCAGCGTTCGAACTGATGCAGGGACAGGTTTGACCACACAGAGGGCATTGGTGACCATCACCGGAGCGGTTTTTGTGGACCAGTAGGACCGAAACCTGTACGGACCTGGGCCGAAGGAAGAAACAGAGAGCGGGGAGCTTGTAAGTATAGGTGAAACCCATACAGTGAGTTTTGCTGCCATGAGGGACAGAGAAATGAGGTTGTAGCTGGAGAGATGAGGTCACACGAAGGGTCTTTTGTCATTTTATATGTTCTTTTAAATAGAAGAAATCTGTGTGTTTGTATTTGAAGGGTATTACTTAGGAGAAAGGGAAGATTGCTGATGTAGGAGAGAAAGGGGCAAATTGCTGAAATTGGGTTTTGGCGAGTGAGTAGGAGCGGGATGTAATACACAGGGGGAGTGACTGGCTCTAGACAGGAACATGGAGAGTTTTGTTTGCTGTGGTCTGTCCTTCTAGGGATTGAATTCTTTCTCTGTCATTTACATTTCGCCATTTTGTCCAAACAACGCGACTGTATCCCGTTCTATTACTTCTTCTTGGAACACAGCTATTGCTTTTGGTTTGGCTCCTGATGTATTGTAGTCATGAAGAGCTATCTTGATTCCTTCCCCCAGGAGTCCATACCACCGTGGTATCCCTCCTGGCCCAACTGTCTGGAATGGTGTCCACTTATTGGTGTCCATTATCAGATCATTTCATACTCAAGGTAATATCTGTAGCGATCTACCACAGTTGCTGAATTGTAGGCCTGGGATGAATTATCTCAGGGATGGGAAAAGTAATTCTGTGAAGCTTTGAAGGAGAAAAAATAGAAAATCGTTTATATGGCCGTTATAAAACAACACACACTCTCCTTCGCGCGCGCGCGCGTGCGCACACACACACACACACACACACACACACACACACACCCATATATAACCCCACGGAGCCTGTTGCCTATTTCTTAATCAGGTTTTTCAAGCTAGAAAGTGTTCTCTTATTGTATGGCTCTGAGGGTGCAGAGTGTCCTTACTTTCTCCCTTCCCGTTTATTGCCCTCCCCCAGACTGGCACCTGCTGGGGAGTAATTAGGGCAGTCCTAATTTGGACAGCCAAATCCTGATTACAGTGAGAGGAAAAACAGGAAATGTTCTAGTTTTGCTGCCAGCAAATGACTGACTTAAATAGAAAGCCATATACAATTCAAATGATCCAAAATGATATAACATTGGGGAAGGAGGAAGGGGAGCAGGGAAACATTGCAATCTGATTCTTTCTCAGCAGATATCTTTTAGAGAAATGATCAAATCCACAAGCTCACAATGCCCTCTGCTGAGAGCTGGCTTGTTTTCTAAGTTTACCACGAGAACCGGAGCATCCATTGGGAGTTAAGAGATCTGAGGGAAGGTCAGGAACGTCTCACCTTTCCGTGAGCACCTCACTCTGGAGAGAAAGACTGTACTGTCTAATGATGTCATGTTACATGCTTTGGATCAAGAGAGGTTTCCTAAAAGGGTAATGAGGACTAGAAGTCTTTTCCTTAATTAGTCACACCCCTTGGGGCTTAGAGGCAAATTCAGCTGTGGATTCTCCACTGTGCTGCATTAGCAATCAGGCAGTTGGTCCATTAGCCTGCTACTTCCACGCTGAGTGCGTCGCTGCCTCTGCTCGTCCTCTCTGTCCTGGGGTACTACCAGCAGCTTAGGTGTCCCAAAATAGTCATTAAAAGATTGGAAACCACAGTTTTTTAAAGTTTCTGCCTCTTCCAAATCAGCATCAGTCCATTAATTTTTTTTGTGGTCTTTCTGCACTGGTTGGGCCTGGTAGAGAATACAAATAAAACATCTAATCTTTGTGTCTCAACTGATAGAAAACACCAGCATGTCTTTATTAGGAGAAAGTATAACCATCCTCAGGGTTCAGAGAGGACCAAACACTCATGCCAGAGCATGAAGAAAGAGTGACATGGGGATAAACTTGCCATTGCTGATGACAGAAACCACGTCTGTCCAGGGCTAGGCAACTCATTGGCCCTCGGTGTGTTTGCTGAATGAATAAGGAAATTCCTAACGGACCGAACAGGGTGAGCAAGCAGTGGGGTAGCATGTGTAGATGCGATGTACGGGGGAGAGGTTGAGAAATCAAAATGACTGCGTAGACAGTGTGGCTGGGTAGGAATGGGCAGAATAGGTTCTGAAAACTTCCCATATGAAGTGAGGGAATACTATCGTGGGTTTTGCTAAGGAGGATGACCTGCCTTCTCCACGATCAAAGCAGTGTTCTAAGATCTCAGTGGCCCCATTGTGTAAAATAGCAGGAACGAGAGACCAGGACCTGTGATGGGTCTTGAAGCCCTAGGGTTTCCTGAGTAGCCAGAGGCCAGAATCCTGCAGGAATGAGAGCCTGGTTGATGGTTGAGCTTGCCTTGCCAAGTTCGTAACCCAGCTAAGGTGACAGGGGTTGCGAGTGGGAGTGGGAGGACATGCGCCAGAAGCTAAGTCTGTCTGGCTCTAAAGCCCAAAAAGGATCAATAGCATCAAAGATGAAAAGTTGCAAAACCTAAACTAAGTTTTTTTTTTTTATATTTATTTATTTATTTGAGAAAGAGAGCACGTGAGCAAGGGGGAGGGCGGGGGGAGGGCAGAGGGAGATGGGGAGAGAGAATCTTAAACAAACTATCCATTCAGCGCGGAGCCCAACACAGGACTCAATCCCAGGACCCTGAGATCACAACCTGAGCCAAACCAAAAGTCTAAACTAACTTTGAACCTCTGAAGAGCCAAGGAGGGGCGCTGGGTTGTGCAGTTGGTTGAGGTCTGACTTTTGGTTTCAGCTCAGGTCGTGATCTCGGGGTCATGAAATCAAGTCGTTCCCCTCCATGCCCCCCCATCAGGCCTGCACTCAGTGCAGAATCTGCCCAAGATTCTCTTTCCCTCTCCCCCTCCCCCGACTCATATGTGCATGGTCTCTCTCTCTCTTTCTCTCTCTCTCAAATAAATAAATAAATAAATAAAATGTAAAAAAAGGAAAAAAAAAAAAGAATCAGAAAAATAGCCAAGGCAACTCTCTGCAAGCTCCATGCAAGCCTGTGTTCTGGTTGTCTCTTGAAACTATGTTCTATCCCTTACCCCCTTGGCTTACATGGCACTGATATATTCATTTTTATTAAATATTGAGGAGATACAAAAGAACACTTATAAAATATGTACACTGGTTCATAGAGAGCACTCAGCAAATGAGCGTTTTTATTTGCTCCTATAATTTATTATGCATAACTCTATTCTGGCATCCCATTTTATTGCAATTTAAAAAATTTTTCATATGCATGATCTGATCAATTATTGGTTTACATGTCATTCTCTCCCCAAAACATTGTTTTTGAGCTGTGGATTCACATCGGACTTATTTGGGGAGATTTCAAAGCACCCATCCTGGATTTCCCGCACTGGGCCCACTGAGCCTTGGGGCTGGGCAAGAGTAGTTTAAAATGTCCCAAAAGTGATTCTCATGGGTGTTACTGATCTAAACTTTGAAAATCTAGAAGGAAATTCTCGTGTCTTTTCCCACATACTCATCTCCAGCTTTTAGCATGATGTCCATGTAGAGGCCTCTCCCCCATGTTTATTGATCAAATGAGTAGCTTCCCTCCACCTTTCGAGTGCATGTCAGCTGACACAGGTGCTGCCCACGCAGCCACAGGTCCCACAGATTCCATAGCAAGCAGCCAGTCTTAATTTCTCCCCCGCAACTCAGCCGACCACAGTATCAGATGGAGTCTCTGTAACTTCGCTACAAAGTAATAACGACCTGGACTGGAATGGGGTCACAGTCAGAAAAGCACTCAGCCACTGTGCAGGGGACTGTCAGTCATTAACCTATCTCTTCAGCTCCAACTGTCCTGAAGACAAGACTCCCTCGAGCTCACCAGTAAGAAAATGGAGGTGCAGAAAGGTCCAGAACCTGGCTAGGGTCACAGGGCGCGGGGGTGGTTGTGTGGCTTCAGGCCAAGCGTGTGTGGCTCGAAAGCCCAGAGAAGAGGCAGTGTAATTAAAGAGGGAACAGGGAACCTGAGAATTGTTGCAGATGGTTCAGACACGTTCTCACAGGACCACGGAGTCCAGAGCAGTTGGTACGGACTCAGTTCCGGCTCTGCCCTCCTCAGCCTCTCCGACCCTGAGCAGGCCTTGGTATTTCGTCTATCAAATGGGAAAAATTGCCGTGCTTAGCACACAGGATTGTTACCAGGATTGCAAGAGTTAATACATGTGAAGTGTTGAGATCAATGCCTACTAAATGCTGTCAGCTGATAGTTATTGCTGCTGGTATTTATTATTTATTTTTAAATTAATTCATTGATAATATTGTTATTCACTAATATGATGGCAAAAGAAAGCTATTTTTGTAACCTCTGTTATTTCCCTGGTGCTTTGTGCTTCACTGCTGTCATTCACTCATCATTATTTATTCCGCAGTTAGTTATGAAGCACTTCTGGGGCCAGCGTTATTCTAGATGGAAGAGTATAAAAGTGAATACACTAGGCATCCTGCCTTCACGGACTTGACACCCTAATGAGGGACACAGAATACAACCAAGTAACAAATAATAAATTTCTCAGGAATAAGGGTGATGTGGTTAAAAAAAAAAAAAAGGCTCAAGGTGAGGGACAGCATCAGGAAGGACCTCAGAGAGGACCTGATGTTTGAGCTAAATTCTGAAAGTTGAGATGGAGCCATATGGCAATATGGGAAGAACATTCCAGGCAGAGGAGGGAGAGGTATGAAGATGGCAAGAGGCTCAAAGCTTAAGTGCATTAAGCTTAGCGTAACTGGAACAGAGGGAGAGAGAAGGAGGGAGAAGTGCATATTGAGTAAGGATGGACAGGTGCAAGGGGCAGATCATTCGGGTTATTTCTCGCTACGTGTTAGAATCAACGTGAGCCCCACTTCAGAATGTGTAATTGATACACTTTTAAAATGCTTCCCCCCCCCAAGTGTTTTAATGTGTGCCAGAATTAAGGACCATTGACAAAGGACCTCAAGGCCAGGGAATATGAGTTTTATTCTAAGTGCAATAAGAAGGCATGCATTTAGGGTTGAAACAGGCAGTTACCTGGTCTGATGTCTTTCCATAAAGATCTTCAGTTTGCTTGTAATAAGAATCTGAACATTGACACTTAACGACAAATTTTATATTAATTTGTGGTCCTCTGTTAACAATTCTTTCCTTCTTGTTTTTTAAATATCAGTTAGTGTAACCCTTCTTATGAGAACGTGTCTATTTAAAGGTTGTTATTAAATTATGCCCAAGAGGTACCTTCTACAAACTCTCAAATTTCAGATCCTTTTCCACGGGTCCTCTTGAACTGTTTCCCGTGCGTCATCTCCAGAGTAATCCGATGTTTCTGAAGCTGTGATTCTTAGGTAAAAATCCAGACCGTCATCAAGCTCTTTGACCAGCCTGAGGGTGATACAAAAAGAGCCTAATGTTTCTCTGCTCTTCTCCTACTTACTCCGCTCCATCTTATCTTAAGGGATTTGGGGGTTTTGTTTTTGTGTTTGTTTCAATGAGCAGCCTCGCGCTACCTCTTACTTTTGCAGCCCTCATTGTCATTGTCACTGTGTCCGTGGACGTTGCTTGGCGGTTTGGCCTGCTGTAGGTCCAGTCATTCACAGTTGAAAACCCACTACAGTAGCTTCCTCTGAACCATCCGTGTCTGGGGTTCATCCGTCTATCTTGGCTCCTAGTTTTTGAAGCATCTGAAAGATTCAGTCCGGGAAAGTAAACATCATGCCCTGGCTGTCACCAAACAGTTGAATCCAATTAGCCCCACCTGCCCCTGGTTGTTTACCTAATGAAAGACTCCGCACCCAGCTGTGTCCGGGGACCAGGCACACTCGCACTTCCCAACTGCTCCGGGGCGGAAGCAGGGCACACCAGAACCAGTCAGCACCAGCAGATGTTTTCTGAATGAAATTCACTCAGCTGTGTCTAGAGGGTAGACCCTTCTCATGGCAGCCTTATCACCTGCTCCAAGAGGTATACCTAGTTTCCTCCTCCTCCTGGGAACGGGTACAAATAGTCACACAGATGGCTCTGTCTGTGGCCCATTGAGCTGTGAATTAATTAGTAGATTATGGTTCTGGTAGTGGTGATTAACCCTACTCCTCTTGTGGAATAATTGTTGGAAATTTAGCTCTTCTTTTTTTGAGCTGTTTGGATATGCCCTAGAATTTTGTAGCCCACACAGTTCAGCATATCACAAAATGATAAACTAATAAATGCAGTTGGTGAGGATGGAGACTTTGCCATTTGAATGAAAAATTCCCTTTAGGGTAATTGTACATTGCTAATCAATGCCGATATTTCAAATTAGAATGCTTGGCATGACATTCAGGATTGATCTTCATTCCAGTATGAATTAATAATTTATTGTTGAGGGAAGTATATAGGTAGCATCTTAGTTCATTTTGATTACTGTTTTTTTACTAAAATAGGATCTATGAATATTAGTGAAGCCAGTAATAAAATATTGATTATTGAATTAAGCCAGTCTTTAAAAAATATATTGTAAGTGAACAATGTGGGTACTTTTAAGGTAGTATTTCACTCAGCTATTTTTTTTTCATTTCAGCTAGTGCTAAAATGAAAAATTCTAGATCTCTAAAATGTACAATACCATCTCACATCTACACACCCAGGCTATTTCCTAGATCCTAGGGCAGCATCCATGGGCTCAAAGATTTAGATGCTGGAAAGCTAATTCAGGTTCTAACTCTGTAGAGCAGAATTTCACCTGTGGTATGGGTCTAGGAGGAACTGAACCACCCAGCCAAAGTTCTTTCTAGATACAGATGCTAAAATTTACATTTTATATCACATCTCACAAAATATTCTTCTTTTGATTTTTTTTTTTTAAAGCATTTTAAAATGTCAGCCCTGTTCATAGCTTACAGGACATACCAACTCAGCTGATGGGGCAGATTTGACCCATTGGTGATAGTTTATGCAACCCAGTACATAGGATAAAGTTCTAATTTTGAAGTCTAAGTGATCAGTATAAAGGAGGGGTTTTGTTCATTTGCTTTCCAAAGGGAGAGATTATTGTAGGCTGACATAGTCAACGAATCCTTCACAGAGAAGGTGAGACTTTGAGGAAACTTTGCAAGAACGTGCCACCAAGAAGCAAGTGGAGTAGAAGGGGGAAGTATGTCAGTAATCACTCCGTAATTTATTTGTTTTGTGGGTCAGGACTTTTTTTATGTTGGCGTTTTTTCAGAGGGAGACACACCTGTAATCTTGATTCTGATTTGTGCTGAACTCAGAGAGGTATGGTGAGAGCCTGGCAGAGTGATCTCCAAGTTGACTAAAATATCAAATGACTTGAGAGCTCACCTAAGTCATTTAGTAAAGAGAAGAAGTAAAGGAAAACCACTAAGATGGTTTCAGTTTAATAAGTTACCTAGACTCCTATGACTGAAGAGAGCGTATTTTTAGTTCCAGTTCAGTTATTTATTTTCCAAATACCAGCTATTGTACTAGACACTGGGGACACAAAAACCAAAGAGAAATTCACTCTACCCTCAAAGAACTCCTCATCCAGTGTGAGATCCCAACTTGTAAAGAAGTGCAGCAGGACCAGTGAGAGTGGAAGTGTGTGTAAGGTGGTGAGTCTCACCTTTGAATGCACAGTGGAATCACCTGGGAGACTTGTGAAAACTCGAATGCCTGAGTTCCCCTCCCAGAGATTGATTTACTTGGTCTTGGGTGTGAACTTGGTATCTAGGTTTTTAAAAGCTCCCCATGTGATTCCAATGTGCCGTCAAGGTTGGACATCCCTGACACAAGGGTGAGGTGGCACAGAAGAAGAGGACTCAGCTGTCCTAAGGGAGGAATGGAAGTAAAGCTTAATCAGTAGAATCAAACAAGGAGGATGAGGAAAAGGTTTTCCAGGCAGAGACAATATACAGAAGTAGGAAACAGTACCCTCCCCCATTGAAAAAGCTCTAGACTACTAATTACGTATAGGGTGTTTAGCCAACACAGGCAAGGGTTTGGCTGGGAATAGTGAACACAGACAGAAGAGGAAAACAATAGCAGGAGATGAAGCTGAAAACCTGGATGTTCATTCTTACCTTGCTAACTCTGGACTTGGTCTTAGAATTAGGAATCAGTGGAGTTCTAAGGAGAACAACATGACTGTATTTGAACAGTTTTAGGGAAATAACTCTTCCAACTAGTGTGGTAAGTTGGACTAATGGTCTAGAAGTTCCAAGCAAGATGCCCAGTTACTGCCAAATCCAACTGACAAATAATGAGGATCTAAGTAAAGGTTAATGGCACTGGACTAAACAGGAAAACAGCAGCAGTAGTAAGATACTAAGGAGGTCGAATTGGCAGGATGTTGTGACAGTGGGTGAATAGGATGACTCTTAGTTCATGACTAAGACTCTTACTTGTGACTGAGTAACAGGATGGATGGTTGGACTGTTGACCAAAACAAGGAATACTAGATATTTAGTGGGAGAGGGAAAGGTGAATAATAAGTAAGTTCCTTTGATTCATTTTCATTTGAAATGCTGGTAGGACTTTCAAATAGAACTCTTCAGGAAGCCTTTGGATATGCAGGTCCAAGACTCAGACGAGAAGACAGCCATGAAGATATTAATTTGAGAGTTATCAGAATATAGGTCAGTTGAGTCTGGCAAGAAGATGAAATTTCCCGAGTGAGAAATGCAGAGTGGAATACCAATATTGAGAAAATGGGTAGAGGAAACGAGCCATCAATTTGTCTGAGAAAGAGATTAGGATAGCAGGAGTAGAACCAGGAGAAGATGATGATGTGGAAACCCAAGGAGCAATATTTCAGGAAGGGAGTTATGTGTCAGGTGCTTTAGAATAATCAAAGAGTGTGAAGAATAAAATACACCCATGGGTCAGTGGAACAGTTTCACAGAAATGGTGGTTCTAGAACGCTGACTGCAGTTGATTTAAGACTGAATTTTGACTTCAGTCAAAAGTGTGGAGTTGATAGATTTAGGAAACCCTTTTCCTACTCCTAACACATACAAAGTCCAGTTAAAAATATGTAACTTTAGGGGCACCTGGGTGGCTCAGTTGGTTAAACATCTGCCTTCAGCTCAGGTCATGATCTCGGGGTCCTGGGACAGAGCCCTGAGTCGAGCTCCCTGCTCAGTGGGGAGTCTGCCGCTCTCTCTCCCACTGCCCCTCCCCCCAACTCATGCTCTGTCGCATGCTTTCTCTCAAATAAAATCTTTAAATATACACACACACACACATATATATATATGTAACTTTTTTAAAAAATTAAATATGTAGGGGCGCCTGGGTGGTGCAGTCGTTAAGCGTCTGCCTTCAGCTCAGGGCGTGATCCTGGAGTTCTGGGATCCAGCCCCACATCAGGCTTCTCCGCTGTGAGCCTGCTTCTTCCTCTCCCACTCCCCCTGGTTGTGTTCCCTCTCTTGCTGGCTGTCTCTATCTCTGTCAAATAAATAAATAAAATCTTTAAAAAAAAATTAAATATGTAGCCAATTTCAAAAGGAAGAAAAACGATTCTCCAGAAGAGTCAAATGGAAGAAGACCTAAAAGCCATAGCAGTAAGCAAATACTGAAGTTGAGTGGCCCACAAAAGTATCAGGACTTCATATAGCAGTTGTCTTTGTCTGTTTGAGCTGGTGTAACAAAGTGGCACAGATAGGATGACTTATAAACAACAGAAATTTATTTCTCACCATTCTGGAGGGTGGACGTTCAAGATTAGGATGCCAGAAGGGTCAGGTGAGGCCCTCTTCCAAGTCGGAGACTTCTCTTGCTTTATCACATGGTGAAAGGGGCTAGGGAGCTCTGTGGGATTCCTTTATAAGGGCACTAATCCCACTCATGAAGGTTCTACCCTTATGACCTAATCACATCCTAAAGGCCCCACTTCCTAACACTGTAACATTGGTAGTAGGATTCCAACATGTGAGATTTGGACAGACACATACATTCAGATCATGGTGGAGTTCAGACCCAAGTAGGGGCTGGCATTTGAACACCTGCATGGCAGGGAGTTTTATCTGTGCAGAAGTTACACAAGGGACTTTTCTACCTTTGAGTGGAACCAGGAAAGCTCTAGACATGGGAATGAACCACCCAACTTGAAGATAGAAAAGTGGCCTCTAGAAGAAATCAGAATCCCACACAGGTGCAAGTAAGGACCTCAATTTGTACTTCCCATGTTGGGAGAGAATGTTTTAAGCCAAAAAAAGGAAAGAAAAAAAAACTTTAAACCTTACTTGGAACTAGTGAAACCTATATGATCCAGAAGAGGGGAATGCAAACCACCTAATAGTGATATCTTTAAAACTCAGGGCAAATGTAGGATTCCCACAGAGGGCAAGTCCCACTGACGTGGAGCTTACCGACCAATAGCAGAGCACATGAGAAAAGAAGGAAAATGCAGCTAAAAGGACATTTGACATCCAGCGAACTACCAAAAAATGTAAAGCCACATGAAAGGAACTTTAAAATTGCTGCTTTTAAAATATTCAAAAAGGTAAAGAAAAGAATCCATAATTCAAGGGCAGGTCATTTTGGAGGAGGAAAGCCAGTAGATTTCTAAAAGAGCTAAAGAGAAAATCTAGAAAGGAAAAAATACAATAATTGAAGACTTTTAACTTTTCAAAAAAGCAATAGATGGGTTAAATCCTAGAGTAGATCCTGGAGAGAGAGTCATAAATTGATAAAATGAGTGCAAGGTGAGAAAGAGAAGTCAGTGAGTGAAGCCACTGACCAGGTGACAGTGTCTGTGAAGGGTAGGGAGGAGCTTAACTGGAGAGAAATGCTGGATCAAGGAAGGGATTGATTCATTCTTTAAAAAAATAAATAAATAACGGGGTTGGGGAATATGTTGAGGGAGATACTAGATATGGAAAAGGGGATTTGGGGGGCAGTAGGGAGGATTCCTAAGAGCCTAGGTAGAGGGATTAACTGGAAGTGAATGAGGATGAGTCAGATTTGAAGATATTTCTGTGGGGGATAGAAGTGGAATGTTTGAAAGTGTGTAATTAAGAACCTTCCTTTCTGTGTCAGATAGGAAGAATATAGGGGAGAAGCAATGAGGAGATAAAGGGCGAAGGTTTAAAAAATAGCATTGAGAGGATGGGAGGGGAAGTTGAGCAGAGGCAGGTAAAAGGAAGGCCAAAGAACATCGAGGGCCCACCTGGCATATGACGTCATGAGTGTGAGATGGTACCCAGCACCCCACATATGTATGGGTAAAAGATTGTGGGACTAATCCATAAATACCGCAGAAAAGATGCAAGAAAATAAGAGAAAAAAGAGAATAGAAGGTACAGGGAGAGTAATTTGAGAGACCCAAAGAAAGAAGGTTCTGTAGTCTCATATCTGTATTGCTGACCTTAGTTACTGTTAGAAAACTTCCGCTTATAGTGAGTTCGAAGAATGCTAGAAGTCAGCTATGGTTCTCTTAGTAATTCTAGCTTATTTTTAGAGAACCAGAACGATACTGCTCCCTACAACCTGAAATCCTATTACTTCGAGTTAGATTGTCATGAGTCAAAGTTTTTAGGCTTCAGCTTCTTTTGTTGACAAACATTAAGTTGTTCCTTAAAGAGCTTTTATCATGCATACCCGCCGTACATATGTTGTATATTAAGAAATGCAAAATGTCCCCTAGTTATGATTCTGACACCAACATAAATTCCTGCCGGGGGTGGAGGGAACCTCCTGGAGTCTGGGTCACCTTGAGAGGGGGTAGCCAGCTAAGTAGCACTCCCTTCATAAATAAATGTCATTCCTGTCACGTAGAGTTGCTGATGATTTTTAGACCATTGAAATTAGTTATAGTGACAGAAACGTTGATCAGAAGGAGAAGCTTTTTAATTTAGTTGAAATTGAACATTTAAGATGAATTTACAGGTACTTTCTGGTAAGCGCAGTGTTAATAGCTAACCCATGGGCCCTATTAAAGGACTTGAAGCCTGTCACTCTAGGTCACCAGTCAAAGCCCACTGGAGCGAGCAATAATCAAAGACTTTTCGTGCCTGACATGAGGGGCAGAAGGTTTCTCTATGATGGTAGATTTACTTTGAATAGAGGGGTGTCCGTAGTTGAAAAAGTACCTTCACGTAGAACTAATTGGTGGTGTAAGCCAAGAAGTCAGAGAACAACCTTTTGTAACACTTCGTCACCTTGCCGATACCATTTACGTTGTTACTTCATAACATTCTTACTTGTTCAACGTCTTTCTTGAAAGATTCCCACCCAAAACCTACTATAGGTTTTTATTTATCCTAAGGGATTAACTATGATAAGGGTGACAAATTAGTATTATTATGACCTTTCACAATTACTCAGCAGTGAAGAAACTAAGAACAAAATCTAGAAATGGTTTCCCAGTAACGTGACCTGTTAATGGATGTCACGACTCCCAACTTAGATAATGGATTATGTTAATAAGAGAGGTGGCTATGGTATTTTTTTCCCTACAGCAAAGGTAGATGAAAAATGCAACTGATACCAGGCAACGTGCTGAAGTATCTCTTTTCCACTGATTGTGTTCAGGGGCATTGTCCAGTCAGAAGAGAAACTTGTCATCAGTGCATCTTGGGCAAAAGATGATGATATCAGCAGACTCTTGAAATCTCTACCAAACTGGATTAACATGGCTCAACCCAAACAGCTGAGGCCGAAGAGAGAAGAGGAAGAAGATTTCATAAGGTAACAGATTTATTTGTATTAAACATTGGGAGTAAAAACATCTGTTTCACTAACTCTTCCTTACATGAAATTTGGGGCAATTCTAAATATCAAGCAGCAATGAACTGAACTTAGTAAAGTCTGTTTCTATAATAACACACCTCATTTCCCATGGAAATATGTCTTGTACTCAAAATTTTAGAAGGGATTGATGTGAATGAAATTTGGAGAATTGTTAAATCAAGTTAAAATATCTTTTAATTTGTAGGTCCTTTTTCCCTCTGAGGGGAAGGAAGCATGTAATTTACTCATGAATGCATTTATTTATTCATCATTATTTATTATGTGCCGTACCTTGGAAAGATGACCGTTAACGACGTAAAGTTCTTGCCCATGCAGAGTCTTTTAAAATTGTTCTTAGCATACTCTTCAGTTCCTAGAACCGTTCGTTGAACTTTCTGGAAATATAAGTGAGCTTCTCATGTTTGTTCAAATACATTGTATTATCCCTGATTGTTTCCTACTTACTTTAAGAAGAGTAAGGTCTCAACTTTATCACTCAGCTTACCTTTGTACAACCTAAATTATTTACGTGGCCATGACACTGTGGCCTCATTCAATGAAGCTACTCACTCTCACACGGCTGGCATGCCACAGTGAAATATTTCCACTTCTATCACTGTAGAGCTGTGTAAAGTAGGGGAAAAAATGAAGTAATACTTTGTCACATTAAAATTAGGTTTATTCTTACTGTTTTTTGCCTATCCAAGTGAATGAATAAAGAGTAAAAATAAAAATCAAAGCACTTTAAAGAAGTAAAGACCAGAAAAAGAATACAGGAAGTAATGGCCACTATTTGACTTTGAACTCATCATAGAACTGTGGGCTCATCTTTTCCTCAGAATGTGGGTTGCAGCTGCAGACAAATAGGTTTTTACTGCTCACAAAGTTACCTGTTATTCATGCATGAATGATGGTGCCCCATTTTTACCAACCTTTTATTATGAAAATTTGTTACAGTACCATTTAAAACTCTGTCAAAATCATGAGACTCAAAAATTCACCTGTAATTTATTGTATATAGTATACTTTTTAGATTAATAGACTTTATTTGGGGGGGGGAGTTTTAGTTTACAGAAAGCATTGAGCCAAAAGTATAGAGTTCCCATGTATACCCTTACCCACCACCTTCAGTTTCCTGTTTTTACAGCCTGCAGTACGTGTGGTACGTATGTTATACTTGATGAGCTAATACTGATACATTGTTTTCAACTGAAGTCTGTAATTTACATTAGGATTTACTCTTCTTGTTGTACATTCTATGGGTCTTGACAAATATAAAACGGATGTATCGTCTCAGTCGCATTCAGAGTCGTAGTTGCACTGCCCTAAAACTGTTGGGCGTTCCTCATATTCATCCCTGCCTTCCTTTCCCCAAAGCCCTGCCAACTGCTCATTTTTTTTTACCATCTCCATAGTTTTGCCTTTTCCAGAATATCATAAGAGTTGGAATCATGTGTAGCCTTTTCAGATTGCTTCTTGTGCTTAATGATACACAGTTAAGATTCCTCCATGTCTTTTTGTGGCCTGATGACTCAGTGTTTTTAATCCCTGACTATTGCTCCATCGTATGGATGTCCTGTCCTTTGTTTCTCCATTCACCAGTTGAAGGACATTTTGATTGCCTCCAAGTTCTGGCAATGATAAAGGTGCTATATAAACACTTGTGTATAGGTTTTTATGTGGATGTAAGTATTTGATTCATTTGGGTAAATACTACAGAATACGACTGCTAGATCGTGTAGTGAGAGTATCTGTCATTTTGTAAGGAATTGTCACCATTTTCCAAAGTGGTTCTAGTTTGCGTTCCCGCCAGCAAGGAATAAGAGTCCCTGTTGCTCCACATCCTCTCTAGCATTTGGCGCCGAGGTTCTGGAGCTGGTACATTCTAACAGGTGTGTAGTGATACTTCGTTGTTTTCATTTGTATTTCCCTAATGGCATATGATGTTGAACAGCATCTTTTCATGTGCTTATTTGATATTTGTATATGTATTTTCATTGAGAGACTGCTCGTTTTTTAATTGGGTTGTATTTTCTTATTGTTGAGTTTTAAGAGTTCTTTGTATGTTTTGGATACTGTCCTTTATCTGATACGTGTTTTGCAAAGATTTTCTCCCAGTCTGTGCCTTATCTTTTCATTCTTTTCACAGCTTCTTTTGTAGAACAGACATTGTACATTTTAATGAAGTCCAACTTACTGTATTTTTTCTTTTATGGGTCACGCTTTTCTGCTTTCTGATTTTAATTGAATATTTTGTATGATTCCACTTTCTCCCCTCCCTTAGCATATAAATTATACTTTTCTTTTACCTTTTTTAGTGGTTTTCCTTGAGTTTCTAATACACATTTATAACTAATTCAAGTCCACTTAGCACTGGACCAATAAAACAGAGAATGCAAGTACCTTGTAACAAAGTATTCCTAACGCCCCCTTCTATTCCTTATAACATTGCTGTCATTCATGTATTTCCTTTATCCATAAGCTGTAATCAGTCACTGTGTATAATGTTGCTAATATTATTTTGAACAAATTGTTATCTGATAAATCAATTGCGAGTTAGAGAAATAAAAGATTTTATTATTCCTCCTCTAATGTTCTTCCTTGCCTAATATAGATCCAGATTTCTGAACTAAATTATTTTCTTTGGCCCTAAAGAACGTCTTTTAACATCTTCTGTAAGGCAGGTTCACTACTGACAAATTCCCCCCATTTATTTAATTGGCTTTATTAAGTGATTCAAAATTTGGGCAGCATCCTATCTAGCAAGTAGTGGGGAGCTCCCAAATTTCCTCAATTTTTGTTTGCCAGAAAAAGTCTTTATTTCTCCTTCACTTTTGAAAAATAATTTTGTAGGATACAAAATTCTAGTTTGGTGATTGTTTTCTTTTAATACTTTAAATATTTCACTCCATTATTCTTGCTTCCATGGTTTTTGAAGAGAAGTCTAATGTAACTTTTATCTTTGTTCTTCATAGGTAAGGTAATTTTTTTGCCTCAGGCTTCTTTCAAGATTTTATTCTTTCTTTTTGATTTTGTGCCAGTTGAATATTATATGCCTGGGTATAAGGGTGTGTGTGTTATCTGTGTGTTTCATGCTTGGTATTCTCTGAGCTTCCTAGGTCTGTGATTTGATGTCTGTCATTGGTTTTGGGAAATTCACAGTCATTATTTCTTCAAATATTTCTTCTGTTCCTTTTTCTCTTTCTTCCCCTTCTGGTATTCCCATTGTCCATATATTACACCTTTTTAAATTGTTCCTACAGTTCTTGGATATTCTGTTCTGCTTTTCTCTTTAAGTGTATCCATTTAATCATATCTATAACCTGAATAGTTTTATTAGAAGCAAGTCTAATAAAGAAGATAAATTATTTTTTCCCAACTTTTCAGGTTACTTTAAATGAATGTAAATCTTCCTGTTTCCTTGGCTTATTATTATGTAACTCTTTAATTGTCTTCTGTGCTTACAAAGAGATTTTCAATTAGTTTTATTAGTATATCCAGTAGCTTAAAGGGATGGGCTTCTAGCCCTATTCCAGAAAAGAGAATGCCAATCCGAAGAGCTGCATGTCTGTGTGTCACCTCATGCTTCGGATACAGAAAAACTAGATTAGGGCCCTGGCTTTCTTATTCCTGCTCTGCTCACGAGTCGTATCATCTTCCATCTTAAATTTGAAGGCAAAACAACTTACACAAACATTTTTAAAAATTTTTAGTGAGTTACAATAGACATGAAGTTGCGTGTAACCTTAGGTATATAACTCAGTGAAATGTTACATATGATTATACCCAAGGAATCACCTCCCAGATCAAAATATAGACCTTTCCTAGCACCCAGATGGCCTGCCCTCAAGGTAACCACTATTCTGACTTTGATCACCGTCGATCAGATTTGAATGCCCCCAAAATTTATGTAAGTTTAATCATAGTATGGGGTGTATTTTGCTGAACATTATGCCCTAGAGATTCGTCCATGCTTTTGCATGTAGACATAGTTTGAAGGCAAATTATATTTACTTTAACAATAGAAAAATAATTTTTTCAATCTGTTTCATTTTGTTTGTGATTCTTTCCTCTTAATCTTTCATGTTCTCTCTACTGATTAGACGTTGAAAGCGAAGGTAAGTAGGAGAGAACACCTTTTATTGATATTCCAATGTGGCAGAGTTGACAGAGCCTTGGTCTAGCACATTAGAGTACTATAGAGCATGGCAGGAGCCAAAAAGACTGAAAAGTCACACTCCCCTCCTATAATTAGTTTTTCAAGCTCAGAGGGCTATTTGGCGCACGGATGAATATAGAATCCAGTGCCCTTTGCATTGAATAAAGGTTATGTTCCCTTCATTACTAAATGAGGCCCTTTCCTATTCTAGTTTCTTAACTAAAAAATAAAGTGTGTTATTTCCAGGCTTAACTTTGAATAGAGGGGGAAAAAATAGGTCAAGCCAGGGCCTTAATAGAAAAAGGAAAAATAGCAAATATCCTTTTGTTCCCCCAAGAAGCTGAAAGCAGGCTTTCTAGCCCATTGTCTTTGCACCAGTCATATATATGTATATATTTATCCTTTTGAGATCAATGAATATCCACTGATAAAAGCAGTCCCGCTTTCTGGAGATGTAATTAACAGAAGAGGTAAGGTGTTAGGACAAGTAACAGGGGTGAGGAGGGATTGTCTAAGAGTTGGGGAGGCCATCTGTATTGGGCTGTCCCCAAAAATCTGTGGCCCCCATTTCACTCAGTGACCCAGGATTTCAAAAATAAGAATCATTTCTCTAGAGCCACGTTTGAAAATCCTTAAGTAGACAGATATGATTGGTGAGACCAGGACCAGACTTTTCAGGTGATAGACGTCAAAGAATACATAAACCTACAAATTGGTCTTGAATTATAGCAGGCAGAAAGATGAGCAATAAAAAATCGTTCACTCTGTTTCAGCAATTACAGCAATCAGAGTTGATGGTGCCTGGCACTATACAGCCGCATTATGAGTTTCCAGGGATGTTACTCCCATTCAGGTGAGAACAGAGGGGTGGAGAAATTAAGTAACTTCCCCAGATTCACAGACCTACTGAGTGAAAGAGCTAAAATTGGAGCCCAGGTGGTCTACCTCTAAGAACTACCCACCATGATCCAGCAGCCTAAAAATAGATCAGAAATTTACAGTTCTGGACTTTGGAGTTATTCCTTCATTTTCATTGAAATCATTATAATCTTGACTGGTTTTCTAATCATTTTATGCTAATGTCAGACATTTGTCATATAGGTGTCTAGATTTAGTTTGCAATTATTAGTATTCACTGTATTACATTGTTATGAAATCTCTGAGTTTCATGTTTGCCTAATCAAAGAAAAGAAAAAAGAAAAAGAATCATTGTTGGAAAAAGAAAGATGACACAAAGGGGGTGAAAATAAAAAGATGATATAAAAGAAATTATGTAGGTTTCGGATAGAGTGTAATGCAGTCCTGAATAGGGAAGAGAGAGTAGGGATATTTTAGCTATTTTTAGAGGTTTTTTTAGAAGATGACTTTTCATTTTATCTGGAGAATCAAGTGAGTGCTGTGTTTATTAAGGCTGCTTGTTGTTGTCTTATGACATTAGGAACTCAGTGTGATTAAATAACGGCAAAATATTATTTTCAAAGAGCAAGGCCATTCCTGAGATTTTATTTGGTATGAGTTCTGTATTAAATGGTTAATGACAAAAAGAGAGTGAAAGCAGAAAGTTTTGCACATTCACCTTCCTTCTGTGAAATCCTAATAGTACATCATAGATCCTCAGTAAATGTTGGATGAATGAAACTGAATTTAAAAATAGGAAGAATCACCCACTCTTCAAATGAAAAGAATAAAATGTAAAGAATGGTGAGCCAGTGTCTTAATTGGAAGTAAATGCCTTCAGTGGCCTCTCTAAAAGTTACACATGTAGGAACATGTTCCTTTTGGAAGCTCCCAGGCCCAGCTTCTAGTCCTTGGCATGGCCATTAATTAGTCTGCTTTATTTCGGTTTTGCCTTTGGTGGGTCTTTACACATGTTTGGTTTCTTCAACCAGCTCAGATTAGACAAGGCAGAAATCTAGTGGGCTTAGAAATATGTTTAGATGAAACATGGTATGAATAAAGTAGAGCATAAATAATTTTCTTAAAAATTCCATTTTGAAATTTAAAAAGTTCTCCAAACAGTATAAGCAACAGCTGTTAAAAGGGTCCCAATAATGGGGCACCTGGGCGGCTCAGTCGGTTAAGCGTATGACTCTTGATCTTAGCTCAGGTCTTGATCTCAGGGTTGAGTCCTAAGGCCCACATTGGGCTCCGCACTGGGTGTGGAGCCTACTTTAAAAAAGGGGGGGGGGTGTTGTCTGTGTGGCTCAGTCGGTTAAGTGTCTGCCTTTGGCTCAGGGTCCATCCTCCTGCTCAGCGGGGTGTCTGCTTCTCCCTCTGCCCCTCCCCCTGCTCCTGCTCTCTTGCGCGCTCTCTCAAATAAATAAATAAAATCTTTATTTTAAAAAAAGGTTACCGATAACTACAGCTATTGAAGAATCTTTAGATGAATTTGAAGAAAAAAGTAAAAGATCCAGTGCTGGAAAAATAGGCTAGCTTGCGTGAACAAAATGTTCATTAGAATGGAGACATATATTCCACTATCTCTGCAGGCTTAATATGACTTTAAAAATATAATTATAAAAGGAAAGATGAATCAGAAAATATGAATATATTAAGTAAGTACAAGGGTAGAAAATGCTTTGCTAAAATGCTTTTTCCCCCTCGATTAAACAAGATGAAGGTCCTAGATGGATGTAGGGCACTGCCAGGCAAGACTAGATGAGAAGCAGACTTAAATCTCAAAATTAAACAAAAAAGACAGGTAATTAACCGGAGACTCTGCTACAAAACATATCAATTACTGTTCAAGATGATTTGCATTAGGCACTTTGTTATTACATTAAAATGATATCACTCTTTTTAGGATAAGATTGGCAGTAAATGAAAAAACCTTACTATCTCTCCTATATATTGCATAAATGCTAATCTATTTAGACAGTTATTGGAGGATTATAATTATTCAATAGTATTATTAAAAAGTCACCGGTAAGAGTGTTTTCTACATTGTGGTTTTTGTATCATTTCAGATCATGGAATTATTTAGCTTTTTAAACTTAGATTTTACGTCATTTAACACCATTCTTCTTTCTCTCATTTGGAATCTTAATCAAAGAAAAGATAATGATCTCCCTAATTTAGTCCCACTCAGCCCTTCAGAAGGAGGCTGAGAATGATGTTCTGTGCCATTGTGGAGGGAGGGGTACCTGTTACCTAGCCTGGGCTGGAGCAGGAAGAGGTGTTCGTAAGACAACAGCCAGCAATGAGACAGTCAAAACCACCGCCGGGAAGCCCTGTGCCTCCTGTTGTGTTGTCCGAGCTCTTGTCTCTCTTGATGGCTGCTGTCTACTGCAGGCTGATGTCCCTGCCAGAGGTGAAGACCCTTCTCACCCACGTCTTTTTTTCCCTATTGAACTTTTTCCCGTTCCCCATCTACCATGCTCTTTCTTCCCTCTATGAGTTTGCCATGCCCATTCCTTTACCTGGAATGCCCTCTGCTCATCCCACCCCTGCCTCCTGTCTCCCCACCTCTCACCCCGGGCCTGTTCCACTTGGAAGGTACCAGCACTTCCTCCCCAAAACTCTGCCCCCCTCCCTGCGTCGCTCCTGCCTTAGGAGCTCAGAGTCTAGGAGGGTAACTAAATAAGCAATTTATAGTGTGGGGAGTCTGTTAGAGGTAAAGACATGTATAAAAATCTGAAAGACCAATAGATAAACTACAAATAATAATATAACTACATGAGGAAGGGGAATTGGATATAACTGGGAGGAGGGAAGAAGGGCATTCAGAATCAAAATATCTAAAATTAATACATCAACAAGTAGCAGTTGCCATGTGGATGTAGCCACTGGAAGAATTAGGAACAGAAATAGATTGTTTTTGGAAGCTGTGGGTGTTTTTTTCAGGGGCTCAAGGCTAAGGGTGAGTAGAGGTCGTACAAGAGTTACTGCTCAGCATTATAAGTTATTTAACCATGAGTAATTATTACATAGGTTTTAATTTTTTGTCCCCCCCCCAAAAAATTCCACATATCCTGAAACCCTGTTACTGTTCACTGCCAGTTCATTAATTCTCTGCAAATACATAGTCATTCTAACATTTTTTTATCCCCTGCAAAAAAGTCTTAATCTTAAGCCATCTTCACTTTTCTGCCAATTTTATGCAAAGCATCTACTCTTCTCTGTATTATCTCGCTTAGTCCCAGAGGCTCCCATCTCTTTCTTTGTCTTCTTCCTATAACCCCTGCACCCCACCCGTTCATCAGTTCCTTCCCCTTCTCTGTCGAGAAAGCTACCTTGAGGACAGGCCACTTAGTTGCTTAGTTTGGGAGTCATTGCCTTTGCTTGAGATCAGTTGTTTAGTGTCTCTGCTCTGAGTAGATTTAGATTATTCAAAAGGAGATTGTATTATAATTTGAGAAATAATCAGAATGATCAGTGAGCTGGAATACTCCAGTGAGAGGCTCAGTGATATACGAATTTTGACTTTTAAATCTGCAGTCATTCTTGGTAGTTGAAAAACCAAAGTATGTGTTCAACTTATAATTATTGGCTATTTTAATCCTACATTTGATAATCTGTTTTGAAGCTTAATAAATGTTCTTTATGGAAAACTATGGCTATTTGTATAAATGCGTTAACTTACGATCGCTCACAGTGAAAAATTGTATACCTCAGAAGTCCTAGCACCTATAGAACGAACTTGTACCTTATTGTTTATATCCAGTGTTGCTTGACAACATCCTACAAAGAAAACTTAGTAGCCAGGCTTATTTGAGTAGCTTGGCTAAAGAAAGCATGTCCCACGCTATCAGAGCACTTCGATGCAATTTTATTCCAAGTGGATTCTGTATCAAAACTCTGAGCAGGTGCCCTCAGCTTAAAATAATGTACTATTCACAATTAGCTGTTTGCAATTAGCTCTTTGCTTGTTGTAACCTAGTATCAATTTTTTTTTTAAGATTTGTTAATTTGAGAGAGAGAGAGAGAGAGTGAGCGAGCATGGGTGCGTGCGAGAGCAGGGAACGAGCAGAGGGGGAGAGGGAAAGAGAAAGAGAATCTCAAGCAGACTCCCTGCTGAGTGAGGAGCCCAACACGGGTCTAGATCTCATGACCCTGAGATCATGACCTGAGTGAGCCAAAACCAAGAGTCAGAGGCTTAACCCACTGAGCCACCCAGGTGCCCTAACCTAGTATCAGTTTCCATGGAATTCTCTCCTTACCCACTGATACATCAGTGTACTCATCTACTTGGTTCTGAAAGGGAGTACAAAATGTGGAGAAAACCCTGAGACTGAGCTTTGGGCTTCTGCCTCACCCTGCCCCTAATTTTCCGTGTCTTTAGCCAGCTCCCCTCACTTCTTTGCACCTCTGTCCCTCCTCTGTAAATGACAATCTTTAATTCTAGAACTTACACACTGCGATGTGTGTGTGTGTGTGTGTGTGTGTGTGTGTGTGTATGTGTGTGTTTAATGTTTAATGTCCAGTAGAGTTGTATTTTTATGTTGGGTGTTTACATTTTAGAGTAGATGGAGCCCTTTTGTAATCATACACCTAGTACATTCTGTCTGTTTTGTAGAATTTTAGTATAATTTTACTATGTTTTAGCTACTACTCAGGGTTCTGGTTTTAGTATGTTTACGTTTATGGCATATTTTTTGCAAACATTCATCATTCATTTGATGTCTCCGAATCACAACCTTCAGTTATTAAGCGGATATTACAAGAAGATTTGGTCAGTTCTTCAGTGACCATTGTTTTCCAGAAAAACGTTGTCGTAAAAGCACAGGGTACCTGAAGGGCTTTTAAATCAAGTCCCAATCAAGTTAGGATTCGACACTTGATATCAAAGGCATAGGGTTAATGACCAGAGTACTTACCTAGTATCATTGCTCTAGAATTTGGGTATTGAATGCCAGACCTAGCATGAGTCACACAGTGGTTGCTCAGTGAATATTTGTGGCATGAATGTATGTCTGTACTCATGTATTACTTGATAAACAGTAATAGAAAGGGTAGCATAGAAGGAGTCTTAGAGCATGGGTATGTATTAGTCAGCTCAGGCTGCTATAACGAAACACCATAGACTGGGTGGCTTAAACAACAGAAATTTCTTTCTCACAGCCCTAGAAGCTGTGAAGTCCAAGATCGAGGTGTCGGCCAATTCGGTTCCTGATAAGAGCTCTCCTCCTGGCTTGCATAGGCTCTATATCCTCACATGTCAGAAAGAGAAAGAGAGCTCTCTTTCATGTCCCTTTGTGTAAGGGTCTTTTTTTTTAAAGATTTTGTTAATTCATTTGAGAGAGCAAAAGCGATCACAGAGGCAGAGGGAGAAGCAGATTTGCTGCTTAGTGGAGAGTCCAACATGGGACTCGATCCCATGACCTTGAGATCATGACCTGAACTGAAGGCAGCCACTTAACCGATTGAGCCACCCAGGCACCCCTTTGTATAAGGGTATTAACCCATCATGAGACTTGCACTTTCATAACTTAATTACCTCCCAAAGATCCCACCTCTAAATACCATCACTTTGGGGTTTAGGACCTCACCACATGAATTTCAGGAGTGGGGAATACATTTCATTCCATAGCAGGGTGAAGATACTTAGCTGTTTGCCTACCGTCTGAGTTGTAATTTGACATTAGTGATTAGAAATGAGCCAGAAATAAAAAAGCTAACTGTTTAACGTATAGAATATATCATTAGTAATACAGGCAAAAGAAGAAACGTCATGTTGCCGGTGAAGAAAATGATGAAACTATAATTGTAGAAAAAATTTAAAGAATTGTTTGTCACATGACCTATGCAGTTCTGAGTCAAATAGAAACAGAGTCTTGTTGTGTTGTGTTGTGTTTTAACATAATGAATCTCCCATTGTGTGTTTGGACTTAACACCCAGTCACTTATATTGACCAGTGATTAGAATCTTGGCCTCTAATTGGAGACTCGCTATTTGAACCCTGGTGTTTTGCTACCAGGCCATTCAGGATGAAAAAAGTGATTCTTTCATGTCTCTCTTTTGTTTTTTTTGTTTGTTTGTTTGGTTTTTGTTTTTGTTTTTGTTTTAGATTTTATTTATTTATTTGACAGAGATAGAGACAGCCAGTGAGAGAGGGAACACAAGCAGGGGGAGTGGGAGAGGAAGAAGCAGGCTCATAGCAGAGGAGCCTGATGTGGGGCTCGATCCCATAACGCCGGGATCACTCCCTGAGCCGAAGGCAGACGCTTAACCGCTGTGCCACCCAGGTGCCCCCGTGTCTCTCTTTTGGACAGGGAACCCGGGTAGAGGTAAAATAGCCGTTAGCAGAATGCTGTCTTTGCCCTGCCATCACCCGGGTGGCTCTAGGCCCTTTTCTTCGAGAAGAAGGTTATTTGAGCATAATAGTTTTTCTGTGCTCACCCATAAGAATACAACACATAAACTATTCCAGAATTCTTATACAAGGACAGAAAGATGGACTGACAGAAGAAATTATGCATTCATGCCTGCGTGGATTAAACATGTCACAACATAACTGACTGTCATTCTAAATTTTCTCTCTCCGGATCTGAAACGAGAGTGGCAAAGACAGTTTGTGAGAGTTCTGATTGCTTTCGCAATATTGTTCAAGTTTTTAATTTGGCGCATTAAAGTGTCATCGTACATGTTATGTTATACCTTGTACTCAGCCTTCATTCTCAGAAACTCAGTGTGCTGGGAAGAAACTTAAAAAGTGATTCTTGGGCGACTGCTATCCCAGGAACTGTTTTGGGCAGTGATTTTGAAAAGCACAACAATTCTCTATCTATTCCTCGCTTCTTTTTTTTTTAACTTAAACTTTTTTTTAATGATAAATTCACAGAAAAATTGAAATAACAGTCCAATGAATGCATGTATACCTCGGTTTAGATTTACTGACTACTAATATCTTGCCATACCCACTCTGTTCTCACCAAATAAATGCACATACTTGTCTCTTGCCAAACCATCAAAAGTAGGCTACCGACATGGTGACCTTTCATTCTTAAACACATGAGCGTGCATCTCCCGACAACAAGGGCATTCTCTCCTACACACGCACATCATTACCAGATATATTCATTTGTTGTTGTTGTTGCTACCATAACAGATTATCAGAAACTTAGTGGCTTAAAACAACACAGATTCGTTCTCCTACAGTTCTATAGGTTAGAAGTCTAACACGGGCCTCAAGGAGCTACAGTCAAGGTGTCGGCAGGGCTGCTCTCCTTTCTGGAGGTTCTAAGAAAGAATCCATTTCCTCGCCGTTTCCAGCTTTTAGAGGCTGCCCTCATTTCTTTGTCTCCTTCCTCCACCTTCAAAGACAACAACATAGCATCTCTCTGACCTTCTTCCATCATCACATCTCTCTCCCTGACCAGAGGCAAGGAGGGTTCTTCACTTTTAAGGACTCCTGGGATTAGACTTGGTTTTTAAAAATAGAAGGGTGCCTGTTATTATTAAGGACTGTACTCTGAGATTTGACAGAGGTATGTATGTCTCCCTTCCTTTAGCACTACGTGAGAGTGGAATGCTCAGGACAGTCTAATTCTTTGAGGCAGCAAGACTGAGGCCTGTGGAATCCCTGGGCAACCCTAAAGCTGCTGTAACTTGTGAGGGACAGTGGTGGCAGTGGCCCTGATTGGTATACTAAGGACAGAAGCTGGCTCTGTTCCCACCTTTGCTACAGTGTGCGAATGGGCACATCGTCCTCTGTGTGCTTTAGTTTCTCCATAAAACGCTTGGTCAACGTTCACCATCTTTGGGAGACCCTCAAGGAACCCATTCACAGAGCGAGGCAGGCTTTAACACCATGTTTTTCAAACTCTGGGTTACGGCATATCAGCAGACTAGGAAATCATTCTTGTGGCTTTTGCCCCCCTAGATCCCCACAGGATCTAGGACAGAGACTGGGTAATGGCATGGATCCCTAGTATTTATCTGGTAAAGAATGGACGACTCAATAATAAAAAGACAAATGAACAAAGGGTCAGAAATGACATTTCTCTGAAGAAGACATAAAACGGTCAATAAACACATGTGAAAAGATGCTAAATATCGTTAGCCATCAAGGAAATGCAAATCAAAACCACAATGAGATAAATACTTCTTCGGGGTGCCTGGATGGCACAGTTGATTAAGCGTCCAACTCTTCATTTCGGCTCAGGTCTTGATCTCATGGGTTGTGAGATTGAGCTTCCATGTCAGGTTCTGCACTGGGCATGGAGTCTGCTTAAGATTTTCTCTCTCCTTCTCCCTCTGCCCCTCCCCCCACTGCTTGTGCACACATGCTTTCTCTCTTAAAAATATATATATACACTTCTTCATGTCCACTAAGGTGACTGAAATTTTTAAAAAGAGATAATAGCAAGAGTTGGCAAGGTTGTAGAGAAATTGGAATCCACATATGCTAGTAGAAAATGGAAAATGGAAATTTTCCATTTTGGAAAACAATGTGGCGGTTCCTTGAAAGGTTAAAGATAGTTAACCTGCGACCCACTAGTTGCACTCATAGGTATATATACCTGAGAGAAATGAAAACACATACCAACGCAAAGATTTATACATGAAAGTTCATAGCAGCAAAACTCATAATAGCCTAGAAATGGAAACCAATCCTAATGTCCCTCAACTGATGAATGGTTAAATAAAATGTGGTATATCCATACATTGGGATATTATTTGGTAATAAAAGAAGTGAAGTACTACTATAGGCTTGAACGGATGAACCTTGAAAGCATGTTAAATAAAAGAAACCAGTCACAAAAGATGACATATTGTGTGATTCCGTTTATATGAGTATAAATCGTAGATGAATGTCCAAAATAGGGAGATCTGTAGAGCAGAAAGTAGATTAGCATTTACTTAGGGCTGGAGGGTAGGGTTCAGGAATAAGTGTGAAGTCTAATGGGTACAGGGTTTCTTTTTGAGGTAATGAAAATGTTCTAGGGGCGCCTGGGTGGCTCAGTCGTTAAGCGTCTGCCTTCAGCTCAGGGCGGGATCCTGGAGTCCTGGGATCGAGCCCCACATCAGGCTCCTCTGCTGGGAGCCTGCTTCTTCCTCTCCCACTCCCCCTGCCTGTGTTCCCTCTCTCGCTGGCTGTCTCTCTCTGTCAAATAAATAAATAAAATATTTAAAAAAAAAAAAAGAAAAAATGTTCTAAATTGTGGTTTGGTCACATAACTGTGATTATACTGAAAACTATTGAACTGTACATATTAAATGGGCAAATTTTATGACATAGGAAATATATCACAATAAAGCCATTATTTTTAAAAATGCCCATGCCTGAGTCCCACCCACAACCGGTTACATCAATTTTTACAGATGGAGTTTGGCATGGGGAATTTTTTCTAGTTCAGCTTTTAATGTATTGCCAGAGTGAGAACCACTGGTTTACACTAACCATCAAGATCCCTCTCAGGACCAGAATAGCATAAATCCATGAGGCGAGTGTTTTGTCCCTGTCATGGTGAGTCAGCTGATTTAAAGAAACAAGAGAAAGAGCTGATGGTCAAACCCCTACCCCCATGATGGTCATGATTAATTTTTCTGGCTGTCATCTGTGAGTAGAAACCCAGAAACTACAATTTCCCTGCACCCAGGAAAAAAGAACAATAAATTAATATTGTTCTAAGCCCCAAGCAGGACCAGGTAGCAGAAAAATTGCTGATATTTTATATATTCACCGTGATCGCAGAGAACACCCTGGGACCCCTCCCAGACTCATTCCCAGTCTGCACAGAATTGTGGGCTCAGCCTCATCTAGCCAGGCCAGAGCACTGCAAGTTTTTACATGGCGGAGGAACAGCAGGCAAAGAAAGCAAATGAAAAAAAACCTTGATTTTGATTATTGACGGAGACAAATTTCTAAAGAGGAGCAATTACTTATTAAATGTGAAAAATAGCTGTTCACATGGGAGTGTGTGATGAAATGCACATGCATGAAAACGAGTGAAGGATAGACTTAGTCATGAGTTTTAGCAGTTTCTAGGAGGAAAGAAATAATATTGTAATCAAGATAACTGGCCTATTTTATTCTTATTTATGAGGGTTTAGCCAAGATCATTTTAGAAAAACAGTTTTTGAAAACCTGATTAAAGAACCCATCAGAATGGTACTACCCCCATTATTTTTGACACAGACAAATTAAGTTTTGAAAGGGTTGAAGATTGAGCAGTTGTAAAAAGCAGAAGTGATAAATGGATGTGTCATTGTCACATCTCAATAGAATCAGTCGGTATTATTAGGAATCTAGGTAGGTGACCTGACCTTTTTATAACCTTCATCAGTTTAGGCTCTGACAGATAATGGCTAAGTGATGTCTACAGGTCACCTTAACATGTCTCAGTTTCTCTGCCTTTACAACAGGACTAATTAATTCCCATGCCAAATAATTGACTCAATCCCCAGTAACATTGAATATGGCCAGACATTGTTATTAGATCTAACATATAAATTAAGGTCTAACGTGGAAAATAGAAACGACATCAACTGTTTACCTCCGAGAGAATTTAATGCAGGGAATTGGTTATACATTTTAATGAGAATCTATCGAACAGGAACATTAAGATAACCCATAGATTAGCAACAGCAAGAAGCCACTACCAGCCACTAGCTGGAATGCCAAAGGAGAGAGGAATTCATTAGACCACAGCTTGGTAGGAGCTGGAACCAAGGAGATGCACCTGTTGCTGGAGACATCACCCAAAAGGCAGAGAGGGTGGGGGATAAATGCCCTGCTGTCTCCTTTCTCTTTGCCCTCAGTGCCCCCCCCCCACCTAGGCCCTCCCAGTGTCAGTGCCCAGCTGGGAACCTGGAAAACAGCCTGCAGGGGTCAGCCCCTGCCTCCCCCCGGCCCCCTAGTACAGATCAGAGCAAGGGCAAGGTGAGGAATGGCTCTTAGGGCAGACAGGCCTAGGACTTTTAGAGTTTTATGCCTTCTGTTACTCTGTATCCATTCTCACCCTTATGCCCATATTTTAGAACTTGATACTTCGGCTTAATACCAGGTGCTATTCACCATCCCTCTATCCCCAACAAGGGAGAGTCTGGCTCATCACTCATTGTATTGATCTCAAGTCTAGGATTTCCAGTGTCTTCCATGGTCATGTCTCAGATGTGACTCCTCATAGCTGGTGACCTCTGAATGAAATTGGAAAGTTCGGGGCACCTGAGTGGCTCAGTCAGTTAAGCGTCCGATTCTTGATTTCAGCTCAGGTCGTGATATCAAGGTGGTGAAATCAAGCCCTGCGTCAGGCTCTGCACTGGATGTGGAGCCTGCTTACGATCCTCTCTCTCCCTCTCTTAAAAAAAAAAAAAAGAAGAAGAAGAAGAAGAAAAGAAAAATTGCGAAGTTGATCATTACCAGCTCCTCATATAAAATAGTGGAAGAGATACATTAGGATGGCTATTATTTAAAAAATTTAATTAAAATTTTTAAAACCAGAAAATAGTAAATTTTGGCAAGGATGTGGAATAATTGGACCCCTGTGCATTGCTGGTAGGAATGTAAAATGGTGCAGCCACTGTGGAAAACAGTTTGGTAGTTCCTTAGAAAGTGAAACAGAGTTACCATATGCCCCAGCAATTCCACTTCTCTGTACCCAAAAGAATCAGAAGCAGAGACGCAGGTGCTCGTACACCAGCGTGCATGGAAGCAGTATCGACAGCAGCCGAAAGCTAAAAACAACCTAAATGCCCATCAGCCAATTAACAGATGTACATAAACAATATGTGGTATGTACATAACAGTAAAATATTATTCAGCCTTAAGAAAGGAATGAGACTCTGATACTACGCCATGGGTGAACCTTGAAAACGTGTAATAAGCCAGACACAGAAGGACACATATTGTATGATTCCATGTCTATGAGATGTTCAGAATAGACAAATTCCTAAGCACAAACTCGACTAATGGAAAGTTGCTGTTTCATGGGCACAGAGTCTGTTTGGGATGATGGAAAAGTTCTGGAAAGGGATAGTGATGATGATCGCACATTGTGAACGTACGTAATGCCGTTGGAACCGTATACTTAAAAATAGTGAAAATGGTCAGTTTCATGTTATGTAGATTTTACTACAAATAAGAAGTAGTAGGGAAAGCGCAAAAAGAAACCGTTGACTGGTACATGCATAGATACCCCCGATCGCTCACAGGCAGCGGGCGGTATTGCCTCCTTCCTTCTTCTGCCCGCCCATCCCACCGGGCGCTCTTGCCCTCCACTAGCACCTCAGCTCGTCAGAGTCGCCACCTGTACGTGTTGAACCTTGTTCCTAAAAGAGCTGAGTTCTTAGCATTCCTGCCTTTATCAGGTTGCCCTGGGTTTTCCCTTAATTTCACTATGGATGTGGAAACACGAGGATGGGTCCCAGTGAACCTGATGCAGTCTGCCTGCCCTTACAGGGTACAAGCAACCACTTCCCCCTTGGCATCACAGTTGGCCCTCTCGGCCTGTTGGTTCAGTGGTGAGAATCCCAAAAGGCCAGTTGACAGTCTCTGCTACCAGTTTGGGTTTTTGTTTTTTTTTTAAGATTTTTTATTTATTTATTTGACAAAGAGAGAGCACAAGCAGGGGGAATGGGAGAGGGAGAAGCAGGCTCCCCGCTGAACAGAGAGCTCGATGCGGGGCTCCATCCCAGGACCCTGGGATCATGACCTGAGCCAAAGGCAGATGTCCAACCGACTGAGCCACCGGGCGCCCCTCTGCCACCAGTTTTAATGCAGTCATTAAAGTTGTAGCTTCCGGGGGAGACATTCCTTCCTGAATACCTGAAACCCCACCTAGCCCAAAGCTGGGGGAGGGGGCAAGAGTAGAACCTCTGTAGGTGTTTGTAATCATGAGACAAGGGACCATTCCTGCTTTTATTCCTTAGTTCCCAGGCCTGTATTTTCTTGTTATGGGAGGGGGAGAAGCACTGAGTCAGGCCCTCCAGCACTCCAGCCTCGTAAGTGTTGTCTTCTAGCTGGGCCCTTAGCTGAATCCTGCATAGGCCATGGCACCCCTCTCAGGCCAGCTCCTCCCTGGGGATGGGGTATGCAACGAGAAGGGCATTCCAGGAACATCAGCCCTGCCTTACACTTCTTTGGCTGTAAAAGAAGCTTCCTGGCCAGAAACATTGTTGAGTGGGCTATCGTGATTGTAAGACCTTGAGGAAATCCGACAGTGGTGGTAGTAGACATTTCAGGCAAGGCAAGCAGTTCCGTACTTTAAAAGGCTGGGACGGCGTGGGTACAACACTGCCCCTTCCAAGAGGCAAGAAGTGTGTGGGAGTCCGGTTCCTCTTGGAGCCAGTCCTCGCTCTTCCCTGCTCTGTCCCAAATCGGAGAGGAGTGCGCTTCTGTAGGTTTCCGAGGCTCCTGGGCGATAGAAAGCCACAGGGAAGACTGGGGGAGATTTACGGGGAGAGCAAGCAGTGAGTTGGCGTGTATGTGTCATGTGACCAAATAGAGCCCAGATCTGCAGATCAATCATTTTGAAACTCTTTGTGATGTTTCTTTTGTAAGTGCATTTAGCCTGCTGAAGATGCAGGTTTTGGGGGCTTTTTGGGGTTTTTTCTTTTTCTTTTTTTTTGTTCTTTCTAAGATTTCAGCTGATAACAGAACTATTTAAAGACTAAACGGAGACAATTTTCAGCATCTTTGGCAAAATTCCTTTAAATGAGTTCTCATCAGATAGATCTCCTTCAAGATTATAATTGTGTGGTAAAATTAAATTAAACGGGTTTTACACTCTTGGCAAAAATGTCTTAAATGAATTCTTGTCAGATCAAGCTCTTTAAAGATTATAATTGTGTGCTAAAATTAAGCCTCACAGGTTTGACACTTCCGTAGTTTCATAGGCGTCTCCGTGAGCCTGTCGGCCTACCGCTGATGAAGGCGGCTCCTCACGCGGGCCTCGGTAGCGAGAACACACAGGCTTTGAGTTCTGATTCCTGTTCCCGGCTCTGTCCGATGATCTGTGGGCCGTGAACGAGTGCCTCTTACTTCCAAATTTCTGTTACTCCACCTTCTCAGGGTAATGATGGTTCTGCTGCCCACTTCAGCCAAATACATGTGATGTCTTCCTTCATTAATGGGCTCGCAGAAGGAGCCGAAGATGAAGGGTAAATAGAAATTCAGATCTAGAAAGAGGAAACAGTATTGGCCCAGATGCTGGGTGGTCGTCGCTGTGGCAGCGAGATCCTCAGTTGTAGACAGTGTCCGCATCTTGAGCAGGCCCGGGACCTCGGTCCGAACCAGCCGTCAGACCAGCCAGCCGCCCATGGCCTCCCAGTTCGGCTTAAGTAACTCTAACGTCCACGTCCTCCAACTTTCCCTGCCACAATTCTTGACGTGTCCCTTCGAAAGATTTTCTCATTGGCGGTAGGGTTTCCAAGTTTTGTTTTTAATTAAAAAGTAAACACAGTCTTGGGGGAGAGAATGTGGAAAATACAGAGAAGCACCGGGCATGGTCCAGGTCCAGTTAGCTTTCTGGTATGTAGACATCCAGTCTTTTTTAGTTTAGATAGACATATAATCGTTTTCTTTTTAAATATCATACAGTACATACAGTTTTATAACAGCTTATTTTACTCAGCTGGGGATCATGGCTAAAAATAAGCCATAGCCAACATTTTTCTATGGTATCAAGTGTTTTCTCCAATGTAATTTCTAATGCCTGCATAGTTTTCCATAGTGTGGATATACCATAATTTATTTAAGAAATTAGAAGGTTTAGAAAAAGATCTGTAGTCGAGCAGCTAAAGCCATCCCTTTAGGGTTGTTGTAACACATAAAAACCGTCCACCAAGCTCTTTGACACACACAAATCCTCGAAGGAATGATTTTTTTGTGTGAAATGGTTATAGCTGTCAATCACTTATTCCCGATGTCATGGTTTCTGTGCTCTCTCCAGGTTGTTAGGGGGTGATTATGGATTCCTGTCAAATGAGATGTGTACTATGTATTCAACATGAGGCAGTTTGTATTTTTCCTCAGTCTGTTGCTCTCCCGTCGGAGGAGGTTAAGCAAATCTGAGTGAGCCAAAGGGAGATGGGATAGGCATCCAGGGCTGAAAGCACACCGCAGACATGCCCGAGGCCCAGAGACCCCCACACAAGCAGATTAGACTTCTACATAAATACATTTGTCTTGATTGTCACATTCCACCCAGGGTTACACCTACATGCATGAAAACGCCTCGGAGCCTGTTTTTCAAAGCTGTTTGCCTCCCCTGTTGCTTTTTAACCACTCGGCTCAGAGGCATTTTTTGTGTTATATCTATCAAAGATGATTAAGGGGCTGGGAGAGTTGATATATAAGGACACATTAAGAAAACGAAATATTTACAGCTTGACTGAATGACAGCCACAGAGAAGATGCTAGAACTGTCTGCTGGGCACAAATCAAGGAGGAGACATTGTTTTGCTTTTCCCAGTAACTTGATTTTAGGGATATCTAAATTCAGGGAAAGTTTTCTGAGGGTGACATCATTTATGCTAATTCGATCATTGTGTCAGTTAGAAATTGCATTTAGCTGCTGGTAGCAGAAACTTCGAATCGCAGTGGCTGAAACAAATAGGGTTTTATTGTCCCTCCTGTGACATGAAGCCCAGAAGCGCATTGTCTGGGAATGCATGGCAGCTCCATGCTGGCACTGGGGCACCCAGGCCCTCCTAATCTTTGGCTCCAGTATTCTCAGCATTATTTTCATACTCAAGGTCACCTGGTGTTTGAGGAAGCACTCTAGCATTCCAAAAAGGCAAGGGGCAAAAGAGGCCCCTGCCAGCTGAGACTGCTTAAAAGGGCTTTCTTGGAAGCCCACTTACTGATTTTGGTTTATAGCTCATTGACCGCCACATCTGCAAGAAGGGCTGGGAAATTGAGTGGGTTTTTTTGTTTTGTTTTGTTTTGAAGTTAAACACAAGGCTGACCCCAACAATCCCAGGGTCCTTTGCCTAAGAAGGCATGGGAGGATGGGTACTGGCCAGGCAACTGGTGGTTTCTATCACAGTAATTTACCTCTTGAAGATTCTGGGAAGTCTGGACTCTGAGACATGGTGACATTTGCTATGATGTTACAAGGTTCCATTTGTAAAACTGGTCCTTGAGATCTAATTGACTGACTTCTGATCACTCATCTACTTCAATTAATTCATCATAGCATTACTCCAGGTTGACGCCAAATAAACCTGCCATCTCAACAGACTGTAGAGTGATCATAACTATAGCTTGTTAGCTTTCACCAAGTTCCACGCACTGGGTCATGCACCTCACATCACCTGAATGATTGTTTCAAAATCCTCCAAGTGGGATGGGGCGTGGATAAAGACAGATAAAAGAAGGCTCACCCGTGGGGGATTATGGTACCCTTCTCTCTACTTTTGGAATTATTGAAATTGTCCCAGTAATGGTTGGTTTGTTTTTTAAAGAATTTATTTATTTGAGAGAGGGAGAGAGAGCACAAGCAGGGAGGAGGCGTAAAGGGGGAAGCAGACTCCCCAGTAAGCAGGGAGCCTGATGCAGGACTCGATCCCAGGACCCTGGGATCATGACCTGAGCTAAAGACAGAGGCTTAACCGACTGAGCCACCCAGGCGCCCCAGTAAAGGTTTCTCAGGTCCCCTGCAATGTTTACATCACTTCATCTGAGGTCAGCACTCTCACCCCTAGCAGACGATGCTCAGAAAAGTGAAACCGAGTCCCACAGTAAATGGCAGAGTTAGGATTCAGCACCAGGTTTGTGTGACTTTGAAGCCTGTGCTCTAACTCTGAGTATGCAAAGAAAGCGTGCTTCCCAGACAGTAGCCTGAAACTAGTTGGAGATGCAGACTTTTGGGTCCCACCCCAAGACCCGTTACGAGTCCCCTAAGTAAGATTTGTATGCACACTCCGGTTCCTGCGCTCAGTCTCTCTTGGCTCCGTGACCACCGCTTACCCAACTCAGTCAATCAAGTATGACTTTCCCTTAAAACAACGTAACCCTCCGTTGAAATAAGAAGCCTCGTGGTGAGTCACTCCTTGGTAGCATAAACATTTTTTAATAAGCTTTTCATTCACAGCAGTTGTTTCTTTCCACATGGAGCATCTGACATCGTGCGGGGCACTACACACCGCTGTGTAGCATCGTCCTGACTCCGTGTCCCCTGTTACTGATCACCGCTGGCTTGGAAGCTATTAACTAAAGCCTTTGCTTCTGCTCACTTAAGGTGTTCTGAGTTTTAAAAAGCTTTGGGACTTACAGAGAACTCTCCAGGTGCCTGTTCCAACCTTCACTGGCAGTGGCTCTGCGTCCCCACCTGTGTGGGACTTTCCCTAAAAGACAGGATTTTTCTCCCCAGCATCCTCAGGCGTCTTCTGTCATTTCAGCCCTCTGTCTTTCTGAAAGAAAGGGCGCTGTGGGAATTAGAGTCCCAGCTCTGCCACTCGTGTGTCATGTGGGCACCACGGTTCACTCTCTGAGTCTACATTTCTGCCTCTGGGCAGTGGAGGCGCCATATGGTCTCTAGGGGCACTTCCGACTCCCTCCTCCTGTTACCCCACAGAATCTGATTTTTCAGCCCTCCCCCCCCCCCGAACATTATGAACATACTGGGCTTTGTGCAAAGACCACCTGACTGTATTTTTCCAGTCAGTAAAGGTATCCAGCATTGATTTTTATTGGTCTCTCTTTTCGAATAGTACATACCTTAACTTAGCCTGTAGTTTGCTTCGGGTCCCTTTTACACCAAGTCAGTGAGTGAATGAGTGAGGCCTGTCATCGACCTCAACTATAATCTGCTCTCTTAAAGAGACTGAACCCTCTTTGCTTTTGAACATTTAACAAAATTTTCCAGCCGATTAACCTGGTGGTTTTATTTATTACAATAACCTTCAAAACATGTACATTTTTCACGCCCTAAGCTGTTGGGCAACGTCCATAGCAGAAGAGGCAAGAAAAAACCCCACAAGAGGGCGTGCATCAAAGCCATCCCCAGGGACCATCACTCTCCAGGTGAGGCCCATGCTGGTTCCTGTTGAAAGTATGAACATCAGGGAAACTTCATTCTTCTAAGAACAATGTTTCTCCTGCTGGAATAATTTTAAGCAGGTATATGATAGTTTTCTCACAACAGTAAACCTAGGAAAGATAGCATGCTATGAAATACTGCCAGATAACAACCATGTGCTAGCCCTGCCTGAAACAGTATTGCCCACGCCTCTCTTTTCCGTGCTGTAGGTGAAGTATGTTTCTGCTTTGTTTCTCAGGGCAGCCTTTGGCAAGGAGTCGGAAGTTCTTATTGGGAACCTCGGTGATAAGTTAATCCCTCCGCAAGACATCCTCCGTGATGTCAGTGACCTCAAAGCTTTGGCCAACATGCATGAAAGCCTGGAGTGGCTAGCCGGTCGAACAAAGTCGGCTTTCTCCAATCTTTCTACATCCCAGAGTAAGTATCTATGATGGCGGCGGTTGTGGGGACAGTGGAAGGAACTAGACT
This sequence comes from Ursus americanus, assembly GCF_024610735.1. Taxonomy (NCBI): domain Eukaryota; kingdom Metazoa; phylum Chordata; class Mammalia; order Carnivora; family Ursidae; genus Ursus; species Ursus americanus. Next base: position 18,834,824 of record NC_142129.1, on the reverse strand, counting down.
GAGTAGTTTCCTTTGAAACGCAGGTGTGTATACACGTCCAAGTTGTCAGAAGGGCCGTGCTAGACCTGTGCAAGAATTCTGCTTTGGCTGCACCTCTCATACTTTGTGATTCTGCTAAAGAAAGTAATCTCGGCTTCCTGTGTGGAGCATGGAAAGCCAAACAAGGTTCACGTTCACATAGCTTGATATTAAACCTTCAAAACATAAAATCCTGGGAGAACGCACCACTGTGTCTCCAGAGCAGAAAACAGTACCTTTGTCCTCCTTACAACTTCTCAAGGATAGAAACTGCCTCAGAGCTGAGCACACGGCTGCTGCTTTCACTCTAACGGTCGTAAAGCTAATGAAAGGGTTTCTAACAAGAGAATAATAGAAGTGACTGAAGGTGCTAGAAAATAGAGACTATGAGAAAAGCAGTGATTCCCGAAAAGGGATGGCTGAGAGATAACTTACAGAATTCAAGGAATGGAAGGCATAGGATATGAAATAAAAATGGGAAATTTTTTTCTATTGAGGACCAATGACTCCGAGAAAAATAGTTTTGAAAACTTTAGGGCACATACACTCTATTCACTAGCGATAAAATAAATGCTTTAGGGCACTTTAAAAGCATGAGTTCAGAAGTATGTGTTAGGTCGTTAAAATAGAAGCAAAGAAACAACGATAGGAAGAAGGAATAAAGCTTATTAAAAAATGTTTATGCTGACAGATTTGAATGCATAAATAAACAGCAGGAAAAAAATAAAATAACAGCAATAACATGAAAGAACCAGAATTAGCTTTGAACTTAATATTAGAGTTAACTGTTAGGAGATAATTAGAAGGGAGAAGCCCTCATTGTTTGGACTGTGAACTTCAGAGTAAGTTATTTATTATCATTGTCTCTTGAAAAGTCATGCTTTGGTTAACCACGGCTTCCAGCTCGAGATGGAAGAGGTGGGGATGAAACTCACAGGGGTAAATTCTTCCCTGAAATACGTGCCCCCTGGAGGCTCAGAATCCCTTCAGTGCTCACTGCTGAACCCCCCTTGTGCTACTTACGTACCTACCCTGAAGCTCAGTGGTGGGTGGGGGAAAACGGACAGAAGGAAGGGGGCTTTTGAGCAAGGTTATATCTCTGCTTTAGAAGTCTTCTTGAAATACTGCTTTTCATTTATACTTTTATTTTTATGCTAATTATTTAACATTACTTTTTATCTGAGTCTAAAATTACATATACGTGGTCTCAGCGTCTGTAAGGATAGTTTGGGGGATAGGATGGTTTGGGCTCAGTGTGGGGTCTGAGCAGATCCGCGTCAGGAGATACCCTTAAAAGGCCCTCAACTTTCTAGTCCTGTGAGTATCAGGCAGTCTGTCACAAGCAGTAGTCTAAATTATCCACTTTTTCTCCCAGCCCCACCTCACTCCACCAAAAATGAAAGTCAGAGCTAACTTCCCTTTTGCTAATTGCCAAATAATCAGTTCTGTAAAAGGATCACACGCTTCTTTCCCCAGTTTCCTCTGACCCCTACAAATGCAGGGCTGCTTGGGGTCAGTTGACTAGTGACATTTGGAAGGGGTCCTCTTGTTTGGTAGGCCACAACATCTAATATTTAATAATGCAGTCTCTTATTAACAGTGGCTCAGCATTCCAGATTTCTCTTCTGTCCATTTGAAAAGGGTTTTGCAAAGCAAAACAGTCCATAACCTCTACAGCAAGCCCCTGAGTGATTCACACAGGGTAACCTGACATCAGCTGTTTTCAGAAAGAGAAAGATGTTCTCTGAGTTATGCTCAACTTTGTTATTGCACGATTTACCTGTTGTGTTCATGTCACTGAGAGTGCCCCATACACTTGATGTCTAATTCTTGCCTTTAATCATCTCTGTTATTCTGACAAAGATCTCTTCTACCACACCCGTTAATACTTTGTCTCCTGTGTTCAGTTGCATTTTATAATGTAAGTTGAACTCTCTCAGTTCTTTTCTGGGCGATCATTCCACCCAGTGAGTGGTTTAAGTGACTGCCAGCATCTTGACGATCAGTACAAAACCCAAGTGAACTGTAATCACTACTTATGTTGTCTTTGCTAAAACAAAGCATTGAGCGAACCTGGTTCATTCTGCTAACAACAAGCCTGGCTCACCCACACTCAGCGGTTCTTTGAATTCCCAGGAGAGATGCCCGTTGATGTTTATAATTTGAGCAAAGCAGGGAATTCTCTGATAATGGGTTACTTTGATTGCCCCATGTCAGTGTGACTCTAGAAAGGGAATAAGGGATGGCTCTTTATTATTCCTTTGAAAAGTGAACCAAATGATTACCTCAGCAAAAGTGTTTCCAAATCTGGAGAGTAGGTAACATGAAGAAAATGGCAGCCTTTTATCTAGCACTCAGGGATACTCAGCAGAATGGGAAGAAATCCAGAAAAGAAGATTTTAGGCTTATTTCTTGCTCCACATTCTATTAACTATTTGGTAAATACGTGGCTTTGCTATCATGACGAAGCTGTTAATGTTGATGGAGTAGAGGAAATTTGCAGGAAATGATTTTCGTAGGAGAAGATCTCTCCAAACATTACAGCAGGCCTGTCATCCATCAGGACATCTCATGTCACGCAGAAGAGAGTACTGCACTTCCGTGGCAGGGCATGGTTGCCCATTTGTCCAAGAGGTGAAAGCTGACCATTTCTTCAAAGGTGATTTTGCTGTGTCTTTTAGTGTTTGTTTAAATGTCATTCTGTCTCTTTGCACTTAAAAGGGTCTCCTCGCCTCAGAGAGGTCCTGACTACATCAGAGGCACTGCTCTTACTTTCATCCTACTGCAGTCCTTGGTTCCTGCTCCTTTTTTTCTGGTATCCCCCACCACCCTCATCTTCCTCATACCTGTTCTACTTAGAATTCTTTCCATTGAAAGAAGGAGACAAATTAAAGGAAAAATAATGCATTGATGCATAAAACTGGTACACCGAAGGCTTCAGGTGTGGCTGGATCCAGGTTTACAAGATAGCATCCTGTCACAGACATGCTTATACACCTGCCCATGCTCTCTTGTGCACTCTCTCTCTCTCTCCCTACCCTTCTGTCTCCCTTCCTCTGTCTCTTGGTGTTTTCTCTTTATTGCTTTCCATCTCAGTCAAGCACTTTCTGTATGGCAACATCCTTGGCCACTTGGCCACCAGCAGCCCCAGGATTATTTGATCCCAGACAAAAAAAGCATTTTTCCAAGAGCTCCAGAAGCAGTTCCAGAAAGGCCTTGGATGACCTAGCTTGCCCTTCTCTCATGGGCTCTCCCTGATTCTCTTTGTATAAGCCTGTTTTCTGCCTCTGCTTTTCTCCCCATCTGCAACCCAGTCTCTGTCTCCCACTCCCTGTTTTAGAACTCCTTTTATGTTCAGAACATGGTTTCAGTGCAAAGAAGTTGAGCAGGATCATATTTAGCATTGGGCGTTCAGGATCTCGGTTTATACATATTTTCCCCCATGGATCACAAGTTCAACCTTGTAGTACAGACTCAAGATAACATCTGCCCTTTGTCCTATCTGCTGTGTGTAAGAATCCTAAACAAAGACTCTGAGATGAACTGCTCCGGTTCAGAAAATTCTCAGCAAATGTGACCTACATAAAAATTGTTGGAGTGTATTCAGTTTGAACATTAATGGTTTTCTTTTGTAGTGTATCCTTTTGTTTTAGAGATGTGTGGCTTTTAAAAACAGGCTATGGAGAACTGGAGGGGCTCAAGGGCTTATTTTGTCTGCATTGCTTCCTCAGGGGGCCTCCTCTCTGTCTTGGATTCTGTAAAAAATCTCTAGGATTAGAGATCCTAAAACTTCCTTGATTACATATTCAACTCTTTAAGTAACCTTACCATCTGGGAGGTCATTTTTTTCTTTCTTTCTTTTTTTTGAAAAGTCCCTTTGCTTCAGTCTAACCCTCTTCTGCCTATTCTTCAGAAATTAGATGTTGAATATTTTCTCCATAAAATACTACGTGTATCTGAAAATACTTCCCTGGCCGCTACCTGCCCATCTCTAGGTATTAAAGACTTCTGGCCTGAAAATCCCAGTCTCTGACTCAAGGGCAACTTCAAACATGGCAGAATTAGGAGCCCAGAGCAGGCCCAAGTTCACTCACACTCTCTTGGTTGGTGAACTTAGCTGGTTGTGAATGTGGGCCCTACCGTAGGTTCCTTTGACCCAGGCTATCCACCTCTACTCGTAGTTCCCAAGGCTGAATTTCTTGCTGAGCCCACGTGCGTGGATGATAAGCAATAAAATATAATATCCTCGTCTTTTCCACGCTGAAAAACCGAAAGGTTAAAACATCCCTCTAACCTCCAGCGCGAGTAAATGTCATAATTTTGGTTTCTGGAGTTGGTTCAGGAATTGTAGTATTAGTTTTACAATTATTTATCTGTTTTTTTATTGTAAAAAAATACATAATATTAAATATACCATCTTAACCATTTTTTTAAGATTTATTTATTTGAAAGAGAGAGAGAGCATGCACCAGTGGGGATAGGGTCAGAGAGAAAGAATCTTCAAGCTGACTCCATTCTGAGTGTGGAGCCCAAAGCAGGGGGGGCTCCATCCCACAACCCATGGGATCATGACCTGAGCCAAAACCAAGAATCAGATGCCTAACCAACTGAGCCACTCAGGCGCCCCCATCTTAACCATTTTTGAGTGTACAGTAGTGTAGTATTAAATATATTATTGTGCAGCAGGTCTCTAGAACTTTTTCATCTTGCACAACTGAAACTCTATACCCGTTGAATAATTCTCCATTTCAGTGCTGGGTAACCACTTTCTACTTCCTCTTTCTAGGAGTTTGACTTTAGATACCCTTATATATGTGGACTCAAACAGTATTTATCTTCTAGCGACTGGCTTATTTCATTTAGCATAATGTCTTCAAGGTTCATCCATGTTGTAGCATGTGACAGGATTTCCTTCTTTTTTATGGCTGAATAATATTGCATTGTGTGTATCTACCACCTTTTTTTAATCTATCGGTCTGCAGTGGACATTTGGGTTGTTTCCACTTCTTGGCTATTGTGAAGAGTGCTGCCATGAATATGCGTGTGCAGATTATACTGCTTTCTTGAAATGGAATTATGGCTCGTGATCTTAGAAATCATCTGGTCCAACTCTGTTATTTTGCACATGAGGAAATTAAGGCTTCAGAATGACCACACTGCATGTCTGTGCCTGAGCTGGGATGGAAGCAAGTCTTCAGATTCCCAGTTTAGTTTTCTCTCCACTACATCGCTGTCTTGACCAGAACCAAGTGTCAGTACTGGCGGGGCTGGCAGGGCCATTCATGCCGCATTTCTATTAAACCGCCCAGGAGGGTCATCATATGTTTTAATGCAAGCGCTTTAATGCCAACATTTAACCTGTGATCATTTCTCATCATCATTGCCAGTGTATAACCAGGATTTCTATTCCTTAGATTTACAGGATTAGTGCACATATCCCTTTCAGATTTCATCATCGTTGAGAATAGCACATTTCTCACATTTGTCACTCTGTTTTTGTTCTACAAGTATTTGCTAACTTAGAAACTCCACCTGTCTTGTTGCCATGTTGTATAATAAATTCTAGACACTGCGCTCTCCTGTACAGTAGCCACTACCCTTGGGTGGTTATTTAAATTTAAATTAAATAAAACTAAAAATTCAGCTCCTCAGTCATGCTAGCCACATTGACAGCAATGCAGTGTTTCCCAAACTTAGCAGTGAATTCTCTCTCCGAAGAACATCTCACAGGACTTTGCTTCCGTGGAACGACTTTTGGGAAACACTGTCCTATGCTATATTTATATAATTTGTTCAGAATCTTTGATTTCTCCCCACACAGTCAGGCCAGGACAGATGTTTTACTATTGCAGGAATGTAATTTCATATAATTGGCAAATTTGCACACCATCAGATGATTTCTGTTGCAATTTGGTTGATTATTTGATTTGTTCAATCATTTTTAGAAATGTTTGCGTCAATATAAAATGACTGTGGTTTCCTTTTTGCTTGTTTCAAACTGGGCTGCGATACTGACACTTCTCCAGTGACTGTGCACCTTCCTCACGGTTCGCAAAGACTCTAATAGAATTCCGCACCTCAGTTCATTGTCAAATGCTAATATGTCCATCGTGGGGGTCCAGGGATTGATTTTATTAGAATTTTTATTTTGGAATAGTTGTAGATTCAGAGTAAGTTGCAGAAATGGTACAGAGTTTCCATGCATATCACACTCAGTGTCCCCGTACTGTTAACATCTTATATTAATATGGTACATTCATCACAACTAATGAACCAATATTGACACCTTACTATTAACTAATGTCTTTATTAGAATTTTCTTCATTTCTACCCAATGTCCTTCTGTTCCAGGATCCCATCTAGGATATCATAATGTATTTAGTCATTATATCTCTTTAAGTTCATCTAGGCTGTGACAGCTTCCTAGACTTACTTTCTCTTTGATGACCTTGACTATTTGGAGGAAAACTGGTTGGGTATTTTGCAGAATGTCCTTCAATATGGGTTTGCCTAATCTCTTTCCATGATTAGATTGGGCTTATGGGTTTTGGGAAGGAAAACCACAGAGATAAAGGCTATTCTCATCAAATCGTTTCAAGAATAACTCCTATCAATGTGACTTATCACTGATGATGTTCTGGGATTGATTTCTTTGCCTCCAATTCATGTAGCCCTCTCCAGACAGTTCCTTCTGAATTCTGGAGCGACTTTCCACTTTTCCACCACAAATGGCTTTGTATGTTTTATCCTTCTAGTGACTATTTTTTAACAGGATGAATGCATCTCTTATAAGCCCAGTGTTTGGACAAGTTGAATAGCTGCTAAAGAAAGTAGTTGTCTACCTTAAACAGTTATACAGTTGATTTGGATTCTATAATCTTATGGGTCTTGAGAGTCTCTGTGTGGGAGGAGCTGTTTTTTCCTACCCTGAGCCACCAGATTAGGGCCTACAGCTACTTCTTAGTTGCCATATGTGCCAAACACTCCTGAATAAACGTACGCAACCGTATTTCAGACAAAGCCATGCTGAGATGAAAAGAGCTATCTGAATTTTCTTTCCTAAAAAAGTCAACATGCAGTGTTGACTCCAAGCCTGTATATGAGTGAGACTTGCTTCCTGGGAAATGCAGAGTAGCAGTTTTCAAAGTTGGCTACCCACCAATGGTAATCAATTGGGAGCTTTTATAATCCTGATGCTGGGCCCCACTGTCATTTCCATTTCATTGTTCCAACATGTGTCCTGGGCATCCCTGAGCCAATCAGATCAGAGGCTGAGAACCACTGTTTTAAAGGATTGGTTTGCAACCTTGGCTTCTATTAGAATCACCTGTGGAGCTTTCCCTGCTCCTCGGCGGGTTGGGGGGGGAGGCCCAGACCACTGTGCTTTTGATCATCTCCCCAGGTGATTCAACAAATAGCCAGGATGGAGAACCACAGATTGAGAGCCCCCCTAGTGTCTTCTTTAATTTCTCTTCATCTCTCTATTGGGGAAATTATTTGTAGTTATTTTGCCAGCTCTTCTATTCTCAAAAGCTTGGGATTAACATAGCTTCCCATTTTCTGGACAAGAGCACCGGGCACAAAATGTTATACTTTGAGTCTGTGCCAGAGTCAGGACAACAGCCCACTTCTGCTTCGCAGTTTTTTAGAGCTAGTCAAACTGTGTCTCAAATTTGGGTAAAAATAAAAAACATTCTTCTTACCCTTCTCAAGCCAGCCAAATGAGAAGGGCACAAGGAATCCTTGTCTCCCTTAATACAAAAGGCTGCAATTGCCAAACCGATCAAATGAATGCGGAATTGTGTACAAGTCAATTGTATAACTGAAATTAAGGATGGAAAAGCTCCAGGTGTCTGTATGCTCCCATCCCTCACGTGCATGGTTTTGTGGCATACCGGGAGGCCTTTATGCGTTGCCTACTATAATTTATCGTTTTCTAGAAGACGGAATATGAATTCTCCCATGCTAGAGCTCACTGTCAAGGGCTTTTTCTGCCTTACTGGTAAATGAAAGATAAAATGCAGACCCCTCCACACACACATACCTACTGCTGTATGTTTTTCTGCCTTGACACAAGTGTGAATAAAAATGTCCCTAGGCAAGAGCTCATGGGACACTGTCGTGTTTCAGCTTTACATTTGTCAAACTATTAAGCCAGAGTTTTCCCTGTCATAATTTCATCTGATTATTTTTAATTAAAACTCCACACATGGTAATTCCTCTCTTGCTGCAGTATTTACAAGTTTCAAATATTTGTAGACTGTTATCAGACAGCTCCCCGTCAGGCATTGCTTAGCACGACTCTACATGTTCAGTTGCTCTGATCATCTTTCCGAGGTTAGGCTTTCCAAGCCATCGTCAGTTTTTGGTCTTATTAGTTGTCATTTTCTTGAATCTCCTTCTGTGGCTTCACTCTTTCCATCCTCCTTCCTCTGTTGGTGATACCGTCCACATTCACTGCCTTGGTTAATTTCGTAAGCGTGCTTTTTTTTTTTCTTTTTTAAAGATTTTATTTATTGATTTTGAGAGAGAAAGAATATGTGAGCAGGGAGAGTGACAGAGAGAGCATCTCAAGCAGACAGCACGCTGAGCGTGGAGCCCGATGTGGGGCTTGAACCCACAACTGTGAGATTGTGACCCGAGCCGAAATCAGGAGTTGGCTGCTTAACCGGCTGAGCCACCAGGTGCCCCTCATGATCATGCTTTTTACTGAAAAAATTAAATTACCATTGGTCTTATAACTCCGTCATGAGTTTCCTGCGCACTGTCCAAGTCTAAATTTATTTTGATCTTATTTAATTGACGCTACTTCTACTTTTGTATGAGCTTTTATCACTTTTTAGAATAATGTCCAAGTATGTTTCCGTGTTGTACCCAATTTCACAACTAATCATATGTTTTGTAGGAGTAAAAAACACCAAATGATAGTCTTATGATGATTCCATTTTGTTCCTTTTCAGTCTTAATTGTACTCTGTTATTTATAAACTGATTGAAATTCATCTTAGGAAGGAATTGCGTGGAAAGTTCCTGTGCTTAGGGTATTCACCTGATTCCTAGGACTCTCTTGAAACCCTGTTGTTACGAACAGTAGAGATGCTGGGGGTTCTCTCGTTTTACAAGGAAGACCATCTGGACCCCTCTAGCTCCTTCTCCATACTGGTGCGTTATGCACTATCATTGCTGATTATCGTCCCAGCTTCAGGCTGACCCATGTTGCTTTGCTTTGAGTACATTTTTAAATACTGATTCACAATGGTTAGTCCTCTTCTTAAACCTTTCTGCTCTGTTTTTTCCCTCTCCTCTCGTTGAGTGCCCTCACACGGCTCCTAAAGCAGGACTGTTTTTGCCTCTCCCTGAACATCTGTGATGCTCTTTTAAGCTATAGACTGTCTCCCATACTTCTCCTCGTCTAGGAGGCCTATAGCACATATGTGACTTTGAAGTCAGATCCACTTAGAGACACGTGAGGCAAGTTACTGTGTCACCGTAGGGAAGTTATTTAGCCTTCCCGAGCTAAACAGGTCTCTTTACCTGTTAAATAGGAACAATGACACAATCTCATCAGCGTGCTGTAACCATTAAGTGAGATGATGAACTTGGGAGTTGTTAGCAGTGTGTGCTACACAGCACGGGGACTCAGTATGGGGTTCCTGGGGTTCCTACTCTCAACTCTCTCACGAGAGCTCTCTCTCTCATCGCTCTCCTCCCTTAGTGCTGGGTGTTGACCTTCCTCTCGCCCCTTTGGGCTTCTCTGTGATCTCAAGTCCTGTGGTTGCTTTTCAAACTCTAACATCTGTGCTCCTGAATCACTTCTAGTCAGTCATGGCTCTCACTGCACAGAGTTCCCCAGTGTTTCAGAGGTCATGGGAATGTGTCTGAGAATGGACCTGCATCTGAGAGTCACCTCTGTCTACAAGTGCCCATCTGAGAAGCCAAAGTTGAATCGCCGAAAGATACCCTTTTTATTCTTCAAAACTATGAAAAGAGGGCTCAGTTGTTATTTAAAGACAGAACCGAAAACAGTGCCCTTCCTGTCAGTCAGCTGGTCATCTGTAGAGTTCATTGCCCTGTCCTGAGGACTGATTAGAAAGCAGTGCCCAATCTCCCTCGGCAAAGAGGTGATTATCAATTGTGAAGCTACGGAAGCCTAGTGCTGTGGGCATTTCAGTGTAATTGTGGAGCTCTAAGTACCTGTCCATAAAGAATTATGGGGCTGTTTCTCTGAAAACGCCAACGTTTGTATCCAGAAGGGAAATATTTTATTAAAATATGGAAATATCATGGATTCTTAAGTATGGTGGCTGGGAGCTTCCAACTGAACAATTGTGTCTTCAAACAAAACTATAAAATGGCAACAGGAAGAAGAAATAAAATTGAAAATCTTGAGGAAAGTGGGGAAGCCAGAAGATGTTGGGAAACGAGAGGGCTCTAAAATGGCGTGCTGAGGAGTCAGACTGCAGAGAACAGTGCAGATGCAGGATTACCTGAGCCAACACCATGCTTAGGGCAGTAGGAGTTGAGCAAAAAATCTAAGGGGACTGATTTAGCTGCCAAATGCAGAAGCCTCTTACAATGAGAATCGAGTGAAAGATTGTACCTGAAGGCATGGATTGTACTATTAAATCTAAGCTCTTATCTAGAGAAGCCCTGAGATAGTTGGGTGCTTTAAAACTTGAAATAAGCCCACTAACCATGACTTAATGAACGCCTCGCTAGAAAAAGAGAGTGTCTTTTAATTTCTTCAGCCATGAAACTAAGTCGAGGGATGCCGCAAAGTGCGGCGGGTAGGACAGACGAATCCTGACAGGGAAAACGAAGAGGGTAGAGGGCTGGCCCAGATTTAATGGAAGAAATCACCATCGGTGGAGATTGAATTTAGAAAAATGCTCTAAATGTAAACTGGATAGGCTTTTTCAGACAGCTTACTTATTAATCAGTAGTGCATAAGGACCCTTACCAGACTGCCAGCCCCAGTAAAGTGTGGCAGTGGGGCGCTCTGTGCAAATCGTGTGTGCAGGCAACAGTCCCAAAGGGCGTCACCGTGCTGATAATGGACTCAGTGTTTAGATTGCATTTCATACTTTCAAGGTCCTTTGTAATCATTAATTCTTAATCCCTTATCCCTGCCTCAAGCTGTAGTCGACAGGCCAGCCTTCATTCTCTCAGTTTTACAAAGCATGATCATGAAACAGAAATTTGACCATTTTGCCCAAGGTCAAAATGGGACAGTGACAGAATCTTTGTCAGAGTGCAGACCACAGTGTCTAGGAAAGCAACATAATCACCTGTTACTGGTGTGCCTCAGAAACCACAACTCAGTGCCTCTGTTTCCCCACGGGGGTTATGCACCTCTTAGCTGCCTCCCAAAATTACAACAAGATGAATGTGATGCTGCGCTCCCGGCGCGAATGGCACCGGGTGAGCTTTAAAAGGGCGCGTGGGTCGGAGCGCCCGGGTGGCTCAGTCGTTTGAGCCTCTGACTCTTGATCTCATCTCGGGTCTGGATCTCAGTGTCGTGAGTTCAAGCCCCACATTGGGCTCCATGCTGGGTGTAGAGTCTACTTAAATTTAAAAATAATAATAGTAATAAATAAATAAAATATATAAATGGGGACGTGGGGGTAAGTGATCTTGACACTCCACCCATCTTAAGAAGCTGAAGCTTCAAAGCTGTACCCCCTCCCCCCCCCAATCCGCAATGAGCATCTATTTTGGAACCCAATTCTGTAGTCATTTATTTAGGGAAAGGTTCTCTTACTTTTCTTAAATTCAATACTCTAAATGTATGTCCAGTATTATAAATCATAGAATAAAAATGTAAAAGACCTCCTCCTTCATAGGAGATACAGGTACATATCAGGTGTAGGTTTCCAAGGCACAGTGTTGTTTACTAACAGCAGTTAATTCTGTGTACTGACGTCTGTGAGCTCTGCTCATTGAATCCTGGGTGGATTTGACTGGAATCCTTAACTAACAACTTAATCCAATTTTTATGAAAGGAAGAATAATGAGGACTTTTCTGTACGACTGATGAAAAACCTAAGTGTCTTTCTAGAAAGTAAGAATATCTGATCAGATTCTTCAAGGAAGCAAAAATCCTGTAAATGTCAGAAAGATGTCACATGCTGGAAAACCCCTTTGGTCAAATTCATCTAAAGAAGGTACTATTTGTAGGTGACTTTTCAGCAAGTCTGTCAAAAGCTTCTTGCTACAGATAAAAATTCAATAACCTTTCACTGTGGATGGGCCCCAATTATCACTCATTTAAAAACAGTCCCTCTAATAGAGTATTTTATCATGCTGGACAGTCTCTGCATTGTTCATTATTTAGTGTTTGCTAAGCTGATGGCACTTCCGCTGCACTTTCCTTATCTCTGCTTCTTCAGAATTGGATTTTATATTTCCGAACCAGTCAGATATGACAAGTCATTTTCTTCCCTCTTGTCTTTTAAGAAACGCAAACTTGATTTTTTTTTTTTTTTGACAATCGCCACTTAAAGATTAAAGTTATTGGAAATGTCTGTATTAACTAGCGTTGGGACATGTCGTGGAGGACTACTGCATTTTAATTGCAATTGAGGGTTTCCTCTTTTTATTCTTTTTATTTTATAATATGTGTATTCTGTATCTCTTTGGAGCCTCATTCTTCTCAAACACACAGCATATGGCAAAGATGAGGTATTATGAAGCCTGATGTTGTTAGAAGACAAGCCAAGGTATTATCAGAATTATTATATTATGGAACCTCAGTAAAGGTGGTGATAAGCTACGTAAGTGGGTCTCTCTATATAAAGATCATCTTCATGTGAGCAACTTCCTGAAAGGAAAATGATAAAGTCATTAGCCTAATACCTCGGGGAGAAATGCAAATTCAAACAATATCGCTTTCTCTATATAGCTCATTATTGAGAATCTTAATGTTCTAAGTCTGAAAAATATTCAGTTCTCTGTGGTTCTTAGTGAACTATTTTTAAAAGAAGCATCTACTTTCTCCAAGCTTTGGAACTGATCTGTAATACAGTGTTTTAGTTGTTTACCTTTTACTCCAGATTCTGTGTTGGACACTGTCATGTAATAGGGCTGTTTTCTACTCAAACTAAGCATCTTCTCTTTCTAGTGAGGAATCTCTGGGAGATTTAGGTGAGGCAGGCTGAACAAAGGATCAGAATAAAGTGGCCACATGTCCTCTTCCTTCGTTGGAAACTCTGTGGGTCTAGTGAGGACCTGTCCATTTCTTCCAAGAGAGTCTCTTTCACAGTTTTTAGGGCAATATAGAACTTCACTCAAGGACTGCGATGACAAGGCTTTGACTTTTTACAGTACAGTCTTTTAAAGAGTGATACCAGGATACTGCGAAAGCACAAGAGAAATCCTTACCAAAATATTAATTTCAAGATTTATGGATTACTATTGTAAGCATCAAAACAAGAAGTAGCATCAGAGTCTCTCTTCATACAGGAATCATGAAGGCCATCCTTTAGGGTCAGCTTCATGAAGAAAAATATTTGCTCAAACTTTACTCAGAGAGAGATGTTCGGAACTTCTGTCATGCCTGCTTCTGAAAGAGGGAGCGTGAGGAAAACTCCTTCGTGCTATTTGTTTAAAGGTACCACAGCCCAATTACCACATTTCTCAAGCCAGCAGCCTTGGGGCTTTTCACAGAAATCTTGGAAGTGTGCTAGAGAAACGCCCCCACAGAAGACTGTTGCATATGCTGCCGTATCTGCCTCGCTCCGGGAAGCGGAGCATGGGTCACTGACGGACAGATGGCTGCCACACGCACCACCAGTGGCCGGAAACTCCGCCTACAAACAAGTGGGAGCACTGCTTCTCTTCAACACTCTACCCAGATTTTCTCTTCTCTTGACCCTGCCCTACCCATGGAATATTGAGGCAAGACCTACATCTGATGTTTTACGCCTGCCTTACTACTGTTCCTCAGCACCAGGGTAACTCGACAGACAAGCATGAGCTTGGCCTTGGACAAGGCACTTTCACTATCATCCGTGGGATTGTTTATGTGACCAGTTGCTCATGGGATCAAGTCAGCTCACGTATGCATAACACCTGACGCAGTGCCTAGCAAGCAGTGATCGCTCGTCGGTGGTAGGGTTTTTTCCCTGCTGCTGCTTCTCTTTAAAGCTTGTTTCCCCCATTCTTGGTCATCCTGAGGATATTTTATTTCTGACTCTGTCATTTTGCTGCCATGATTTTCCCAGAGTGGTACTCAGTGTGAAATGCCCAGGTCTGTGTCCAGTTGTCTCCCCCCTTCTCCTATCCTACCTCTTATTAACCAGGCCATTCTGCCTGAGTTTAATTTCACTGTCACGGGATCTTTGGTGCGTTGCATTTTGAAATTAGGCTTTGAGCCCTTACATTTCACAGCTTCCCAAAAGCCATATGGTCATAGAACTCAGGCAGGCATAGGGTATGGGGGTATTTATTCAGATTCAGAGCAAGCAAAACTTCAGGTTAAACCTCAGCTCTCATTAAGTGACTTTCTCTGTAAACGTGCACTTGAGTGTGTCAGGAGACATAGGAATGAAGAAGCTGCTGTATGGTGGTTTTAGTAAAAACTGTAACAAAAATGACAGGCCATCCAAGCCCAGAGTCCTTTTGGCATCAAGGGCTCCTGTCTGTGTTCAACTGCATTCTCTTTCTCATTGGGAATTATAACATGTCTCATTGAGTTGATTGTGCATATGAATTTTTTTTTAGTTAGATGTCTTATAAACTTTTTTTTTTTAAAGCAGAATAACTATAGACTGTTAAATGTCTGAGTAGTCCTGAATATCCTTAGGATGGTGTACAGGATACCTACACTTCATAAATGCTATATAGAGAGAAATTTTAAAAATAAATAAATGCATATATGCATTAATTTAAAATATCTACCATAACTTTAAAGTACTCGATTTTTATTCACTATAGTCTTCAGTCTTCAATAAAATCCTGATGGCAAAGTATAACTTTAGTCTCAAAAACTTCTGATGTACTATATGCTGGCTAACTGAACATAATAAAAAAATTTTTTTTTTTAAATAAAAGAGTGCAAAGAGTTCAAGCCACTCTGGTCTTTCCATTAGGAGATTAAGATTTTTAAGTGCTAATATGATATTTTCTGCAGCGACTATTTGGTTAATTGATTATTCCCTGACTTTCTTTGTATACCAGTCTTTTACCAAGGATCACTTAAGGTTTCACATACACCATGAAACTACAAAAAGGCTTCATTATCACAGAGCTTCTTTTAGTTTTAGCAGAGCCATTTGAAACATCTAAATGGTTGAAAAATGCATCCCAGTAATATACTGAGAAACAAGAATAGTGAAAATAGCTATTTAGCTTGAATTCATTAGGGGTCAATTACCCATGTTGCAATTCACTTAATTTCCTACATTCCACACTGAATTAGTTATGTGAATTAGTTAACAACCCGGCCACCACTGCCAAATGAGCTCGCACTAAGACTGCTTTCCCTCATCAACACTCCACATCGGCTCGGATTGTGAACCAAAGCACTGTGTAGAAACCACAGCCAACCTGGGTGTGCTGCACAGGGCCCGGTGAGTTCCTCATGCTGATACAGATATTGACAAGGCTGGTATAATTATGGGTATCAATAATAGAACTGGTTCAGGCATAACTCCTTGAACATAGCGGGTACTCAGTAAATATTTCATCACATTAAATTAAATTAGCAAAGCACTTGAGTAAGAGCCGGAAATCTGCTACCTTTCTATTTGCTGAACCACCTGGTAAATCTGTGTCTACAGATGAGCTGGCCCTTTTTCTTACGTCTGCAGGTACTCCCATTGCGTTTCTTCTTCCTTTCATTTCAAGCACTGACAGTAACACAATTATCTTACAGACCATAGGAAGGTTCCCTTCAAGTCATCTATTTATCTCCATTAAGAATTTCTCCTAAGATGAAACAGTACAATTACCTTTGGATTTTCATAGTATTTTTAGCCTCTAATGCCCTTATTTAAAGCAATATATTTAATTACATACCTATTTTATCCCTTGCTAAATGTGGATTTTACTTACTGAAAATGTTCCTTCTGACCTTTTACTTTGACTGGTCTTTCCTTAATCTTTCCTTCAGTACCTGTTTTGGCACAAATATTCACTCACCAACTGATGTGTTGCGATCCAGAAGTTCTTTTTTTTTTTTTTTTAAAGATTTTATTTATTTATTTGACAGAGACAGAGACAGCCAGCGAGAGAGGGAACACAAGCAGGGGGAGTGGGAGAGGAAGAAGCAGGCTCATAGCGAAGGAGCCTGATGTGGGGCTCGAACCCATAACGCCGGGATCACACCCTGAGCCGAAGGCAGACGCTTAACCGCTGTGCCACCCAGGTGCCCCCAGAAGTTCTTTTTTAAAAGTCTGAATGCACTTCTCCCATAGAAACATTGTTATTTCTGGTTATGGGATATGCGACATGATTTTTAATTTCTATGAGTTTCAATTATCTCATCTCTAAATTAGGTATAATAATAATGCCTGTTTTTGATAGTTGCTGTGAAGATCTGCTGATTTTACTTCCTAAATATTTCGACATCTGTCATTTCTTCTTCATCCCTACTGCCATTGCCCTAATTTACACCTCCATTGTTTCTCACCCGAATCCTCTCAGTAGCCTGCTTCCATTCTTCTCCTCCTATTACACAACTGCTATACCAGAGTGATCTATCTAAAGGCAAATCTGACCATACAACTTGCTACAGTGGCTTCTCTTCATCCTGTGGGCAAGGTCCAAGATCCTTAACATGACCTAGAATGTTCATCACAATCTGTATCTCTGTATCACAGTCTGTATCCACACCAAACTGCCCTTAGTCTTCCTGCAATGTCATGCCATTTCTCAGCCCCTTATCTTTATTCAAGCTGTCTCCCCCACACTTAATGCCCATTCTCCTACCTCTTCCCATTCTCCTTCACCCATTCCTCTTTTAAAATTCAGCTTAAGCATCACCACTTACAGCAAATTTTTGTGGGTCCTTTCAGACTGAGTTAAGTAACCTTCATCTGAGCTCTCTCATACCCAAGAGCTATCTCTAGCCCTTTACACACTGTATCCTGCCATTTATCTGTTTCTATATCAGCCTTATCAAACAGATTGTAAGCATTTTGGAAGTATGGACTTGGCTCCTTTCCTGTTTATACCAACTAATATAGTACCAGTACATAGAAGGGGCTGAAAAAATGTGGATTGTTTCAATTAGCATAAATGGACCAAAAAATTGACCTTAACCTCCATTAATATTATTATTCTGGTGGAGAATTATATATTTCTATCTGGATGACTCCAAGAACACAATCCCCTATGCAGCAGTCTCAGAGAGAAGTTTCTTCCCCACCTACTACCCCTACAATACCAATAACTTTCTAGTTTTTATTTCTAACATTTACTTACCCTGAGTGTATGTCTAAGATAATGTGATAGGACTGTATTTAGTGCTATAGTATAGACACGAATAGCCTCTCTCACTAGGGTAATATTGTGGCATAGACCCAGTAAACATTTGTGAAAGCCAATGAAAAAAGCCTGTCTGGAGTTGGGCTAAAAGAGAAGCTATAGACCGAGTCAAACTCCTCCTCAGAAAACAATTCTAAGTTTACTCCATAGACTAATAAATTGTCGATTTAGGCACCCCAATTTTTTGGCCATAGAGCAATGGTTTCTGGCAAGCAGAGTTCTAAGCTCTCCACCTTCTACTCTAACCAGAGCACCTTCTAGACTTGACGCCATAACTGGAGATTAGTGTTGAACTCAACTCGTAGACTTAGCTATGAGTCTTTCATGTCCAGGGACTCAGAGGCTGTGAAGAGGCAATAAAAGCTGCCACCTCTATTTTTTATATTGTTCCTAGCAGATTTCTTCTCAAGACATTGAGGTAGGAAGGATAACAGTGATCAATTGTGATGCCTGAGGTCTGCCTGTTTCTTACATAAAATATCGCTTTGATGCACTCAGGCATGCAGTTTGCCAAGGAAGACACTGGCATAGAATTAGAATTTAGGAGGGACATTCAGCAAATTTGATGGATCTATAGATTGGGGGAAGAGGAAGAACGCCATTCTGAGTAAAATACACCCCAGGTCCAACCAATGATAAAGTTAATAATTGTCACTTAGTATGAACCTTAAATAATTGGAAAAAAAAAAGTAATGCATGAACATACAAATTTATCTGTCCTTCCTCCATTAACCACACTGATACAAAGCAAAGGGGAATTTAAAGGTGTAAGTCTACAGGAACAAAGACAACAGGAGAAGAGAAAATCCAAGAAAGCTAATTTCTGAACCCGTAGTGAGTAAGAAGTTATACAACTTACGTTTAAAAAAAAAAAATTGGCATAGCTAACTACCTCTGAAAGAAAGAATGAAGATGGGGCTGAAGACAGGAAGACTTGTTGGAAGCTGTTTGTAAGACATTCACTCTCAGATTCTCTCCCCTCTTTGACATAGCTGTGGCACTGCGCCTATCAAATCATGACAGAGCACTGGCGGTTTGTTTTCTAAAAATGGTAAAATAGAGATTCCTTGGACTGCAAGACATAAGTCATAGTTGAATGTGGGGCTACCATCTTGAAATTAGGGGCAGCTAATTCACAGTTCACATTAATGACTGCTGAGACCTGCCTCCTTCCCCGAGTGGCTGGCAGCCAGGTATATAACTTCAGACAAGAGACTGGAAAGTCTTTGAAGAATCTGAGTGGCCCAAGAGAAGAAAAACAAGAACAAAACCCAAAAACACTGACGACTGTAGTTCCCCGATGAAACAGACCAACCACATCAACTACCATGATGACCGCAGTCCACAAGTACTATCTCCATAGACACAAAACTTCAGTTAGTCCCACTTAAATATGATCAGATAGCCAGTGACAGGAGACATTTGAGGAAACCAGATAATATGAAACACAGAGACCAAAATAAACAGAAAACATAACTCAGAGGAAACAAGGATTATCCAGGGGTGGGGGGAAGCACATTAAAACACCCCTTAGAGTTAGTATCCCAGAAGAAGAAGGAAGAGAAGATACTGCATCCACAACAAAGTAGTATCCTATATAAAAGGAACATTCAGAGAACACAAAAGAACTTGTGAAAATTACAGTCCCTAACCAGAAATTAGAAGGTAGAATTGAAGAAATATCCCCCAAAAAAGGACAACATAAAGACAAATAGAAAGTAGGCAAAAATAAAAAGGACCCAAGGAGCAGTCCAGTATGTCCAACAGCTGAATAATAGGGCCACAGAGAGAGGAGAGAAATAAAGAGAAACATCAAAGAAAAATGAAGAAAACCTCCCAAAGCAAAAAACATTGATTTTCAAATTGAGTGAGACCAGAGTCTCTTAATGGATGAAAGCAGAGCTAGGTTCCTCCTACCAAAGCAGTCATCACAAAACTGCAGAACCCTCAGAATAAAGAGAAAACCCTACACCGTCCAGGAAAAAAAGTTGGGGGGGGCTAGGGGAGTGGTTTCTAGAAAAAATCAAGAAGCAGAAAAGCAATGACTCGTCAGAAGTAACACTGGTAGCTGGAAGACAGTAGAAAAATACCATTTCGGTTCTAAGAAAAATTATTTCCAACCTCAAATCCTGTACCTAACCAAATTGTCAGTTCGGTGTGAGGGAAGAACAAAAACTTAAAAGAGTTTACATAAAAATAGGAAGACCTGATGAGAAGAAACGGAGATTGTTAACACAGAGAAAGAACTTGAGCGTGGTAATGACAGGAGATGCCAAGGAGGGCGGCTATGCGACAGGCATAGGGAGTAAGTGGCCCAGAGATGAGACGTTCAGAAGGTCTCAGAAGACCTGTTCAGGAGGATGATCCTGACAGAATACCCGGTGTGTTTGGATTTATGGAGAGAAGAAATTGTTTGATCAGGGAAGTGTTTGGGGCTGAATGATCCCTGCATACATAAGAAACTAAGCAAACGACTAAGTAACAAAGCTATTATTAGCACCAGAGGAAACAAATGTGTGGTCCAGTGGGGGGAAACTAAATACCACACAGCCTCAGATGTCAGGGGCACTTAGAAAAACATCAACATGACATATAGGTCTCACCAAAGTTAAGACGCAAGGGTAGGAAGAAAGCAGTGGG
Organism: Ursus americanus; assembly: GCF_024610735.1. NCBI lineage: Eukaryota > Metazoa > Chordata > Mammalia > Carnivora > Ursidae > Ursus > Ursus americanus. The sequence continues at coordinate 18,814,680 of NC_142129.1, read as the reverse complement.
AAGAGTCACATACGTGGAGGGAGCTAAGTCCTCATCTTGCTGGTGGGAGGGCAACAAACACCGAGAAGTGGAAAATCAAGGAGCAGCAAAGCGGACAAATTCCTTAACTATGGAAGGCTGAGAACCGTGGAAATTAACTGGAAGAGTTAAAAGTGTTTACCTCCTGGAAAAGCTTATAAAAATGACTTTATTGGCATCTCTAGCTTTGATTACAATTAAAAAGTGAACTAAAAAGCAATTACAGTAGAAGTCCTCCCTGGGTCTTCACTTTTAAATTCATGATCAGTTGTAATGAATAATTTACAGTCCTGCATGAAAACGTTCGGTAGACCCTGTCAAGGAAGAGCCCGTTGTCCCTAAAGTTCCAGTCTTCCTGACATCCAGGAACTAGACAAAAACAGACTTTCCAAATGTCTGTTGGAATCTGGACCTTCAGTTTTTCCTGTGAAACTGATGACAAGAGTTAACTGTAGTCTGTCCTCATTCCCAGTACTGCCCACCAACCCCAAATCATACCAGCATAATTTATTTGCTCATGTTTGGATGAGATAATAAGAGCTCTCCTATCTAATATTTAATAAGCACTCTCCTATCTAATATTTAATAAGATCTCAGGTGGCCTCCCTATATTTGGCCTTGCTTATGGACACACTATCTTAGTCAAGATGTTTTCTGGTTTCTTAATGACTATCAGATTACTACAACCAACGGGATGTCTAACACAGAGTAGACAGAACTGGGTTCTGCTTCTCAGCTACTTCCATAAGAAATTGTAGAACCTTGACAATTTACTAAGCTTTAGATATAATGAAATATTAAGCCTTTATATTATATGTGCATGCATAAATAAATACACATGAGGAAAACTGGTAAAATAATTCAAGCGTGTTTAATATTTAGAGCTACAACAGTATACCCCCCTAAGTAATAATATAAGCAGTTCACTCTTAAGATATTTCCACAAGCTATCTGACAGAGTTTTTGAGGCAAATCCCCCTAGGAGGATAATAATCACAGCAGAAGATTTAACTTGCCTTAAATTTCTACCAACAGATTAACTAGAAAGTCAGATATTATGCTATTACAATATTCTGGCCATTAACAAATGTTTACAAATATATGATCAGAACTTGGAACCTACTTCTTTATGATCAAAACATAAAGCTATTAGCGAAACATTTCACTGTCTTATAAGATAACAGAGCTTCCAAGATTGGCAGGACCTTCGTCAAACTAGGCAGCTCCAATGACGAACACTGCCATTTACTGAGAACTTACTATGCACATGACACTAAACTGGGAGTTTTAGAACATTATCTCTAATTATTATAATGCTTTGAAGGTAAGTACGTAGGCAGAATGTAGCCCCCAAAAGGTGTTGACGTCTTAGCCCCCAGAATATGTTCAGCAAACGGGGATTAAAATTGCTACTCAGCTCAGTTTGCGATAGGGAAATTATCCTGCATAATCCAGGTAGGCCGAGTGTCACTACAAGCGTTCTTAAAAGTGAAGGGGAGACAGATGAGAGGTCAGAGTGATGCCCTTTGAGGACTCACCCTTCCGTTGTTGGCTGTGAAGATGGAGGACGGGGCCACAAACCACAGAATGTGGACAGCCTCTAGGAGCTAGCACTGACCAAGAAATGAAGTCACCCACAGCCTCTGACACCTCAGTTTTGTTTTAGCCCAGTGAGACCCGTATCAGACTTCGAATCTCCAGAACTGTAAGATAATAAATGTGTGTTGTTCTAAACTACTGCATCTGTAGTAATCGGTCAGAGCAGCGATAGGAAACTAATGCAATAAGCATCATCTTATCTCAATTTTTAGTTGACAAAAGTAAGGTTCAAAAGATGGAGCAACTTTCATAAAATCATGCAGGTAGTAAGTGGCAAAGCCAGGACCAGAACTTGGGACGGTGTGAGTCCCAGACCTGACTCTCACCTGCAGTAACAGCTGGCATTGATTGCACGCCAGCCAGGTGGGAGGACAGGAAAACTGAGAGCCAGACGTCTGACTCTCCACATCAGGGGGTGCCGCAGCCAGGTCCAGAATCCGGGTCCCGTCCTGCCCTCTCAGGGGCTTATCTTGTAGACCATGGTTAATGTCGAAATACAGGTGAAACAGCCACACAGAGCAGAGATACTGAATAACCGCGCTGAAGAGAAAGGGAAGCATTTGCTGTCTACTCCCTGTGAGGGTAGTTCGGTTTCCTGAAAGTTGACACCAGCCCGAAGTCATTCCCGTGGCATGGAATTGTGCCGCTCTCAGGTAGCTGCCCTGTCTGTTTTTCAGTTGTTAGGCCCATTAGCATATCTTTCACCTTAGAGGAAGCTTTTCATTAGGCGAAATGAGTTAAAAGCTTATCACCGTGGCCACAGAGCTCTAGCCAGGGCAGGGATGCACTGCCCTTGACCCCGGCGTTCCCTGGGACAGATTCGCTGCAGAAATGATCCAAGACATTTAAAGGGCTGTGCTCTTATTTTCTGTCACTTTTATACACAATCTAAATCTTACCACACAAACAACACTTACCATGCAAGTTAAACAGATTTAAATTTAAGCAAAATTGAGTGTCACCACATGTGCTGATGCCAGATCTATATAATTCTTCTGAGGTTTCTGGAAACATGAACCAAGCCATTTATGCTTCATAGGAACAGATTATATCATTTGAAATCCTCAATAAAAATGCAGTCTCATAGTCTGCAGATGGGTGTCATTTAATTAAAATATGTATTTAAAATGCAAAGGGCTACATTAATTCTTCACTGTGGCTGAGATTTTAATTGCACTTGAGTTAGGAAATTCTGAGTTAATGTTCCCCTGGCATCTCTCATCCAGCCTCTTAGAACAGATGTATTGTGATCTGAGGAGGATTTCAATATGTTTTCACATGCTGTCCGTGTAGGGATGGCTCTGAGATGCTAGGGTGGCAGGCATTAGAAAAACAAGGAGCCGGCTCCCAGGGGGAGGCAAGCAGCACCCTGTGGCCCCAGCTGGTCACTCCCTGAGGTTGTACTCACTCTCTATCAGCTATCACAGAAAGGCTGGCATGGGGCTCCCATTTTTTTGTAGGGGACTGACTGCCATATTTAAAGGGCTCAGCCCTTTGAAAAGCTCAGATTTTTTTTTTTTAAACCAAATGCCTTTTAGTTTTAGAGGACATTTTAGAGTATACTCTAGGTTTTTATAAATGCTAATTGAAATTGCAACAAGAAAAATCATCAACTTCACTTAAGTACTGTTGTGATATGATAAACTACAAAATACATTCCATAGGAGAACACAGGAATTGTGAGCTTTTAGGAACTTCTTTTCAGACTAGAGACAGTCCAGGGGCAAAACAAATGCCAGAGCTCAGGAGGGTTGTCTGACAAGTAAGGGGTGCAAAAAAAAAAGGAGGGGGACAAATAATAAATATCGTGGGCTCCAAACTGTGGGATGACTGCTGTCAAGGATTTGAGGAAAGGACTGGTTTTATACTTAAATTATTAGAGAGGAATCCATAATACTAAACAACAAAAAAGGAAGAGATGAGAGCTCCCATGAAGGGAAAGAGGAGGATGAAATTGACACCAAGCAAACAAGGTTATGTGTCTTTCATTCATTCTGTCACTTCACTCATTGAACCTGCTCTGTGCCCAGGACTGGGATAGGCAAGCTGATTCAGTGGTGAATAGAAGATACAAGGCCCAGGTCACTTGGGGCCTTATAGCCTAGTGGGGCCATTATCTACATCGAACATGAATATAGACGCCAGGTCAGATCAGTGCAGGGGTTTCTGCTTTAACTCAGTTATCGAGGAAATATTGAAGATTGTGGAGAAAAGAACAAAGCCGTAGGTTCGACTTGAAGGGATGAATGTTAAGAATGTTAGTTTAGAAATAGTGGTATATATTTTAGGAGGTTTTTATTATGTATGTAATATATCTTTTTAATGAAAATCTGTAAGACTAATATATAAAGTAATATATGAGAAGGAACTTCAAGTTCTTAGGAAAATAAGCAGTATATAAATCTCAGAGAAGAAAATAAATCCAAAGCCCTTTTTAGACAATCAGCAAAAGAACCAGTCATGGAACTTGGACCTCCTGGCTCCTCATCTAGTTGTTTATGTCAGTATGCAATCTCCCTGAAATTAACTTTTTATATTAAAAAGAAAACCAACTAAGTGGAAGAAACAACTATATTTTCCTCTCAGGCTTTTACTCAGTTTTGTTGTACGAGTATACGCTTCACTGGGTCAGGATTGTCGACCACAGAGCGCACACACCCACCACGAGAAGGTTCCAGGGACCTTCCCCAGACCCTTCGCTTTCAAGAAATGTCTTCTAGTTGAAAAACTCACAGAGAGGCTGGTTAAAGGCTGGAAAGAGAACCTCCGCCCTCACCACATAGTCCTTCGTGAGCTATAGCGGTTTTAAACCCAGGAAGATGAAACACGATTATGTGTCTCAGAGGCCCGGGCCTGACTTTCTAGTTCTGCAGGGTAGATAAGGTTCACAGGGCCTTGGTGAATGGAGGAAACCTAATCATCGGGCTTAATGTGCAAGACTTGACTAAGAAGAGATTGATTTCACTTTATTGTTATGGAAGACTAATAGGGCTTCAGAGTTGTTGGTTTTCTTAAATATTCCCAGCTTATATGTGCGCTCTTAGGTAAATCGGAGTGATCTATTTATCTCTAAAAGCTTACGGAAGACCGATTGGCCTCTTTTTTCTTTAATCTTTATAGGGGAGGATGGAAGGTTGGTTGAAAGGAGGCAAATTTTCTTAAAGCAGGATGTGTGTAGAAACTAATTGAAAACAAACTTCTTTTAAAGGAGTTATTGCCTCCTTAAAAGTGCTGATTTCCACGTGAAATTTATGCCTTCTTGCAGAGGCAGAGAGGAGTACCCCAGGCAGTTCTAAGGAGCCATTTCATTACTGGTTACTGTCCACACTCCATGAAGGACATTAATTCACAAAATGAAAAACTAATAGAGTGTTTAGCTGGCTCTCTATCACCGGTGGCAGTCTGCACTCTCTTCATCATTAGTGTTTACTGAGCTGATGGGGGGACGTAGTCAGGCCCACTAATCACAGCTCATCTCAGATGAGTTGACATCCCTTTCCAAGCTTCATTGGGCATCTCTCCTCTCTTCACTGAAACAAGCGCTCCAGGGTTACCCAAGAAGTCATACCATCCATTTTGTATTTACTTCCCTTCCCCCTTTCCTGTCGCATCCCTGGCAGAAACGCTCTCGCACTATGTATCTGTATACTCCTACTGTAGTCATCCTTTGGTTAATCCCCACAGCCATGGTCCACACTTATCTAAATAAATAAATAATTATGAAATAAAAAATAATAATAAAGCTAGCATCTTTATTCCCATTTCACAGATGGAAAAACTGAAGCATTGAAGTATGATGTAGGCTTAGCCAGTGGCAGAACTGGGACATTGATCTGGGAGCCACATGACTTTTCGTTAAACTGAAAAGAAATGTTACTCAGCTTTTTCCTTCTCATACATTCTTGCAGCACCCCTCACTGTCAATGATTCGTCTGTCCAGTCTAACGATGATTTCTACTTTCTCATTTGGCAGTTTTTACCAGCTGTTCATGTGAGTGGCTTTGTTTCTTTCTTTCTGAAAATCTGTTTGGGCGATTCTTGGGCATGCTTCCTCTTTCCTGGATTAGAAAGTCCTTTACTTCTCTTCCTTATCATTCAAGTTGCTTCCTTATCTAATAAAAACAGATGCGACATTTTAACAAACTTTGAAATACCAGAATTGCTTCATTAAGTTCAAAGCATGTTGGAAAGCATACTGTGGTAGGACGTGTGGAGGGAGCATTATTTTCATGTCTTTATGTTTAAATAAAGCAACTCAGATGAACACTCCAAATGCAGAAACAGAGATTTTCACTGTCTGAAGGGGTTTTTGGGGTAATTTTCTGTGAGTTGCAGAGAATGAGGAAGTGCTGAAAGTGGTACTAGAAAAGTCAATTCGGCTTTCCTCTGTTTTTGCCTTTGTCCTCTGACTGTCCCGTTCTACTTCCCAGCTTGGCCAGCTGCTTTCCTCTCCGTTCATCTTCTCCAGTAGACATCCCCTACTGAGGAGACAAAAAGACACATGGTCAATCGGCTGGAGAGCCACACTGGTTATAGGCATAGAGAGGAATTCATAAATCACGTGTTCTGTTGAATTTATCCAATAGAAATTAAGCTAGATGAGTGCAGCACTGTCTCATGAGGCCATCAGAGAAGATACTCATTCAGTAAATATTTGTGGATCAGCTCGGCTTAACAAATAACACAGTACCAGCTATGTGCTTGGCCTCAGGGCCATGAGTAAGCAAGACCCACCTTCTGCCTGCAGGGGATTTCTAGGACATGGAAAAGACAGGCATGAAAGTAATTACACCATATTGTGATTGGGCAACTATGGAGTAAGCACAACATACAACAGGAATGCAGGAAGCATGTTTTAAGGAGAATATAAGTATCAGAGAAGACTTTCTGGAGAAGGAGGCGGCTGATCTGGATCTTAAAGATAAAGAGTAATTCACCAGGCAAAGAGAGGATAGAAGGGCATTTTATGGAAGAGAAACCAAAAAGGGAAGGGAAGAAGAAAAAGCTATGAAGTGAAAGAAAAGAGGGTGAGTTCAGGGTAATTCATATGTCCAGTGGGGCTGGAACATAAGGTTCACGGTAGGGAGCAGCAAGCAGTGAAGTTGGAGATGGGGGTAAGGACCAGTTGAGATGTTATTTGAAAGGTAAGGTCAAGCCCTCGAAAGATTTTTAGACATAAGAGAAACATGATCAGATGGTGTTTTGGAGTGATTCCTTCAGCAGGACTCTAGAAGGATACATCGGAGAGGAGTAATTCTTGAGGCAAAGAGTTTAGTTAGAAACCTGCTACGCTAACACGGGTGATGAATGGTGGAGGACCGCACCAAGGTGGAGGCAGTGGGGATGGTTTCAGAGATATTAGGGAAGAATGATCAGCAGACATTCATTCCTAATTCGATATAGGCAGTGCAGGATACAGACATCAAAAGCCTTTCCAGATTCCTTGTCTGTGCAACCGGTGGACTGTGCCTGTGCCAGGCCCTGTGCTGGGATAAGGAATTAGCTCTGCCAATAGCGCCATATGCTGAAATGACACTCATTAAAATGAAACGGTACCTGCACATCACAGATGTGTAATGCAGCTTAGACATAAATATGAGCAAATAAAGGAAACTATCCAAATTTTGTAGTTGAACTAGAACATTATTGTAAAAAAAATTCTCCTTGGGAAATATACTCAGTTGACTGATTCATAGACATTCTTTTCAGTATAGAGACAATTATATTAACGGTATTTGATCTCTAATCCACAAATCTAACCTTAGGTATTAGTCTAGAAGTAGCAAAATGGACTCATTCAAATGTCATTTGTTTCCCACCCGGCATTTGTCCCACGTTGGGAGATGGAGCGAACCAGGAATCCTGCTTATGGGTTAGCATATGGAATTATAAACATGTTATAATAATTACAAGATAAATAGCCAAGAAGGACTTGGAGGTAATGCCCACGCTGGGCAGTAAGCATCTGAATGCCCCTAAAGTAACTCAACTTAATAATAGTTCTTGTGAGTGGTTTCATGGAGAAAGAGGATGATGCCAAAAACTAAAATTAAACTATGAGAGCTTGAAAAAAAATAAAATACAAAAAAAATCCTGTACAAATTTTATTGAGAATTAACTGTACTACTGATTTTGCTAATTACTTATCAACTTCTTTGTTACATATACGATGCTTTCACCTAAAATAATGGCAGAGTACAAAATGGAACATTTGTAATACTGAAGGAAATTAAAACTCTGTAGACAATGCTGTATGTTTATTTTGGGTTCTGTAGAAGTAATTGATACTGTCATGAAAGTATACTACAGACCGCTCAGTGAACTATAGGCTCTGAGTGGTGCTTTCTTGATATGATGATGAAACTGACCTGGTGGCAGCAGTGATGGGAGGTTTTAAGTCGTTTCCAAAAGTTAATTCAGCTAAAGTAGAATAAGTTCTCGAGTTGTCTTTTGAATGACTTTTCTTCCCAAGAGGGAAAAAACGTGGAGACTGAATATTCTGTATGCAGTTCTGACCAAAAGGAAGAATTCAGCGGGAAAGTGAAAATTATAATAGTCTTTGGAGAATGTTACCATATCATATTGGAGTTTACATAGCAAAGTAAACACCAGGCATGGTGGGATGTATCATTTCCACAAAGTTAAAATTTGCAGACATTTAGAAAAAATGTTGCTGTGATCCCATGGTTAGAACCTATCAAAGAGAATGTAGTTCATATTTGTGGGAAATGATACAGCATAAAATTTGCACCATAAAAGGCTTAATCATTTCAACAAGAAATAATATCAAACACAATCTATGCTAGGGTATATTATTAAACACACACTCTCTCTCATTTAGTCTTTACAATACTCCCATGAAGCAAATGCCATGATTATCTCTACTTTTGCATACTGGGAAACTGAGGTACAGAGAGGTAAAATAACTTACCCAAGGGCACATAGCTATTAAGCAGTCAGTGGGGGAGCCAGAATTTGAACTTACCCAGTTTGCTTCCAGTCTGGACTTTTATAAAGATTTTATTTTTATTTATTCGACAGAGATAGAGACAGCCAGCGAGAGAGGGAACACAAGCAGGGGGAGTGGGAGAGGAAGAAGCAGGCTCATAGCAGAAGAGCCTCATGTGGGGCTCGATCCCAGATCACCGGGATCATGCCCTGAGCCGAAGGCAGACGCTTAACCGCTGTGCCACCCAGGCGCCCCCCAGTCTGGACTTTTAATCACCACACTGCGGTCTCACCTCCAGAGAGCTCTCTGATGAGCCCGCACATAGAAGGACACAAGAATGAAAGAATGAGGGGCGCCTGGGTGGCTCAGTCATTAAGGTCTGCCTTCGGCTCAGGGCGTGATCCCGGCGTTCTGGGATCGAGCAGGCTCCTCCCCTGGGAGCCTGCTTCTTCCTCTCCCACTCCCCCTGCTTGTGTTCCCTCTCTCGCTGGCTGTCTCTCTTTGTCAAATAAATAAAACCTTTAAAAAAAAAAAAAGAATGAAAGAATGAATGCAGAGTAAGCACAGAAGATGTAAGGGGAGCCTTAGGTAAAGTGTCAGGGTGGCAAATACCCAGAATCACCTGATGGTCATTAGAGATGCTGAAGATAATAAACTTTAGCTGTATTTAGACAAAGAACAGGAAATGGATGGGTCCACAATTGGCAAAATGGTAAAGGTTATACTAGTAGAAGGCAGAACCACTCTACTTTTGTTTCTGTTTTATTTAGAAAGAGGACTATTTTTCAGATGAAAAGGTAGAAGACAAGTCATAGTAAGAAACAAATGTGAGGAAAACATCAGATGCCCTGTGGCTGTTTTAAAGTAGAATTCAAATACATTATCTTGGGGTATTCAGGATATTTGCTGAATTTGAGAAAATGTAGAACATGGAAAAGATGACTTAACACCAGATTACGGCATATGTTCGTATTCTCAAAACAATGAAATCTGAAGAAATTCTAGAAACTGTAGACCAAAGTTTGGCCATGGTCCCAAGAACCAACATGATTGTTGGCACCCAGAGAGGAATGTGGGGAGAGGCAGGAGCCAGCGTGGGTTCACAAGAGGAAAAGAAAAGGGTCCTCACTGCCCAAGGGCCCCCAGAAGAGACTGAACAGGATGTGTAGTGGAGGGAACACTGTGCTTGTATCCATAAATTTCGTGGACGGAGACGAAGTTTTGCTATAATCTCAATGTATATGTTTAATTTCCAAATGAACGTGAATATACTTTTAGTTTAGCTTGTGTCTTATCAAACCAAGATTTACCAATGTCATCTTACTGTTTCTCTGAAAATAAAATTCTACTTAGTCCAGCAGAGAAAGATGTAAAAATTGATGACTACTCACTTTTTAAAACTAAACATTCCGATGAATGAACCTGAGAACAAAGAGATCCAAACTTTTAGGGGTCACTAGGTGGTTCCTTCTAAATTTCATGACTGTAACCTGTCTAAGGGCCAGTGATCCAAACGGTGGAGCCTGGAAGTTGTTACATGTTTAGTATGCTCACAAACTTGGAGTTGTTTTGGAAGATGAATTCAGTGTTGGGGTACCTGGGTGGCTCTTTTGGTTAAGCGTCTGACTCTTGATTTCGGCTCAGATCATAATCTCAGGTTGGTGAGATCGAGCCCCACACGGGGGCTCCATGCTGGACGTGGAGCCTGCTTAAGATTCTCTCTCTCTCTGTCCCTCTGCCCTTCCCCGCTCCCCATTCATGGGCACATGCATGCACGTGTGCATACTCTCTTTCTCTTTAAAAAAAACATTCAGGGGGCGCCTGGGTGGCACAGCGGTTAAAGCGTCTGCCTTCGGCTCAGGGCGTGATCCTGGTGTTCCGGGATCGAGCCCCACATCAGGCTCCTCCGCTATGAGCCTGCTTCTTTCTCTCCCACTCCCCCTGCTTGTGTTCCCTCTCTCGCTGGCTGTCTCTATCTCTGTCAAATAAATAAAATAAAATCTTTAAAAAAAAAAAAAAATTCAGTATTAACCTGAAGTTTTTTATGTGATTGTTGAAAGCAGCTCCAAATGGAGTGACCTCTCTAAGAAGTCAGCTTTGTGGAAGTCTGCGTCTTTAATCTGGGATTCCGTTAGAAAATAGTAGAGAAGCCCATGGTACGTTTTTCTGAAAAACTGGACAGCTCATTGGTTCTGTGAAACATTTTCCAAAGGAAAGGTCGGATCTACCTTGCAAGGGAGTCTTGGCAGGTGTTGTTCAAAATGAGAACAATTTATAATTTGTTCAGTACTCAGTAAATACATTTTTTTAAAAAAGATACTAGAATTCATGTGGCTAAAATAATAAAGAGAAAGCTGGTCACTTGTTTCCAAGTAAATATTTATATAGACTTTCCTGGTATCCGGAGGCTGGAGTGCAATGGGAGGTGGTTTGCTTGTGACCAAATCCCTCCTCTTCAAGGGCAGTTCGTAAATGGCTCTTTCAGCAGATTTTTACTGCCAAATCTTAATAGGTAACAAATACAAGTGGAGCTTTTCTGACCAAGGGAACTGGGGGAAACCAAGAGAACGGAGATGGGGAGACTAGCAGCTCTGCTGAGCACGTTCTGCACATGCTGGTCTTAGAGGTCACAAGCTTCCATGAAAGGGGAGCCCAGGGATGGATTCTTAGCGACTCTTCATCCCGCTCCAGATGTTCTCAGGAATATCTCGTGCATAGAAGGTTGTATTTCTTCAGCTAGACTCAGTCGGGAAAACAGAACCCATTTCAGGTATTTCAAGCAAGAGGGAATTTAACACAAGGAATTGGGTGTTTTTAAAAGGGCTTTAAAAGCTTAGAAAACAGTTGGAAGGAAGCAAAGAGCAAGGAAAGTAGCTGCCGGCTTGCAGGACTTAGAGGGAAGGCACCAGAGGTCTCACCACCTGCCGGGAGGAAGCAGCTGTCGCCCAGCTCCCCTGCAAGCAGCTGCAGCCCTCTTATTTGCCTGAGCGTCTTCCTGCCGCTGCGAGACGAGGAGCCCGCCTTCCCTCTCTCTTTGCCTTCCACATCTTTTGGGAGTGCCTCTTGCTGGCAGGATCTAAACCCAAAACCCTGCCGGCAAGCAGTTGGAAAATACAGTTAGTTCCTGAGCTTCCAGAAAAAGGCCTGGGGATGATGCCAAGTTGACCACGGACCAGGGCACAAGTGTATTTTCTCAGCTCACTGTCTACAATAAATGTAGTCTAGGGTAATATCAAGGGAAACATATTCCCAAGAAAAAATAAAATGGCAAGTCTCCCTCTGGTAGTAAATATAAAAAACATCTTTCCAAAAGAAGCCCAGTTCAGCTGTTTTAAGCCTCACTAGAAGAGCTGACTTGTCAGTGTCTTTATGTGCATATGGAAATAATTTATTACACGGTGTCTGGCTCTTCAGGTGAAAATAACAGTTTTGATCGCTTCAGGTCAGCATGTTAGGGCTCGATCCATTCCTGATCACCTCTCACTTAGCTGTACCACGTGGACACACACCCATGTGCATTTCGTCTCCTGTCTCCTCATGGAGCCTTTGGCCACGGGAAAGGAATTTGTGACTGTGTAGTAAATGCTGATTCAGAATACAAATCCAGCCTTCCAAGCCCTGTGTAAGGCAGACCTGATCTCTCAAAAGCGCAGTTTTCAAGCTTTGTGGAATTTCCTTTGGCATTCCAAAGATAACGCCTAAGTTCACTTCGCTCAAGAACCGAGCACTACAGACATCTTTCCCTTGAAAAGAAACATCCCTGTCATTCCTCCCTCAAAATAACGTGAGAAACACTGCTGTATCTCCTTCCAGGCTGCTTCCCAGTGTCCTTCCTTGCTTTCCCGCCAAGCTCCACTTCCTCGAGCCTGCCTAAAATGCCACCTCTTTTATTGAGTCGACAACTCAAGAGAAAGTCCTTCTCCTTGCTTTGTAGGTGAAAAGGTAAAATTTAAACCTGTCACTTCTAGGCCCGTTTGCTCCTATTTGCCTCCACTGCTTCGAACATTGCCAGAATTCTGTAGTGTTCTCTTACTCTTGTGATTCCTTATCTTAAGGTCGGAATGTCAGGAGTTTATGCATGTAAATGTCTTAATACATCGGTTTCTTTTTGTCCATTAGCTGCGTGAACAACTAAGCCCACAGCTCTCCAGTATTTTGCAAGGTGTTTTGAGGAGTAAGGAGATGAGTCTAGGCGTCCCAGTCTTCCAGGGTTCCCAGCAAGGGGTCCGGCGATAGTAACTGAGATTTACTGAGCACTTACTGTGTGCCATGCATTGTTCTAGATGATTTGCTGTCTGTACCCTGAGTCCTTTCGATGACCCTCTGAGGCTGAAACTGATATCACCCCAGTTCAAAAGTCTTTGCAATTTTGCCCAAGGTTATTCAGTTAGTATGTGGTCAAGTCAGCATGTAGCCACCACTTTCTGAGTCTAAACGTGGTCAATCCAAGAGAAATGTTATCTATAATGGTAGAAAAAGTGGGGTTCATAATTATTATGAGAACACTCATGTTATTTTACTTAGGGAAAGAAAGTTACTTAGATTTTGTGTGAGGTTAATGCGTGTCCTCAGATTATATAATCACTTGGTAGATAAATGATTGCTTCTCTCCATAACTTACCCTTAACTGGGAAACAGATTATGAATCTTTAGATATTTAGGACAGTTGATTCTGGAAGCATCTATATGACTGTTAATTATCCTAGGGCTTCTGTGGCAAGGCTGGAATGCGTGCGAGAACAGTATTCATGTGTTACTAATGTATAAAGACGGAAATATGGCTGTATATTATCAGCCTTCATAAGGCATTAGTCAGTGTGCGTGGCCCGCTCATCCATTTCAGCCTGCGGAGGCGATACCGGACACGAGCGAGGTGAGAGGGGAGGCACTTCATTAACTGTTATCTTTGCTGTCCACTGGAAAAGTGGCCCCCTTGTCCTCATTGAGGAGAAATTCTCTCGGCCAGATTTACCCCTGCAGATCCTGCACCGTGTGTCAGCAAGCTCATCCTCTCTGTATCTTACTTCCAACATGCTTCCGAGGGAACGGTCACCAGCGACACAGCTAGTCTCGGCGCTGGTCTGTGTGCTCGGTGGCAGGGTCAGCTCTGGCTTCCTGATAAGTCAGTTGTCTGGTGTCCTCCCAGCAATAGGATCAGAGGGACCGAGGCTTCTAGGACTCTGCCTGTTCTGTTCTACACTAATAATAGCTCATCACGTTTTGCCGTTCCCTGTATAAAGCCAGTCTGATTGTTCCAAAGCCTGGTCAAAGCGGTGGGTGGAGGGGAGGGATCCTGGGGTTTGCTTTTTATTCATTCAGTTCATCATTATTGAATAAATAATAGTAGTTGTGATGGTAATAGTAGTGGCCACATATTAAGGGCTTATGTGTCAAACACTGTTCTGAGCCTTTGTGTGTTTTCTCATCGAGCCATCAGACTCCCGTGAGGTGTAGGTATGATGACCCTCTGTGGCGATACGGAGATAAAAGTGAAAGTTGTCCTGCTCTAGGTCAAGGAGGTGATGACTATTTTCTCCCTCAAGTCCAAATGTATGAACGATACAGCTGCATGGAGAGGAAAGTCATGGGGGGAGAAAAGGCCCCTGGGAGAAGTCCCGTGCAAGAGCGACCCCAGACAGGGCTTTCCGTTGAACTCCCTCAGCTCTGTCTCGGTGTGTGGGAGCAGTGTGCCGTGTCCTGTCGGGAAGCGTGCTTTATTTCTGCGTGGTTCACCCTCACCGTTTGCAAATGGACCTAATGTTTCGAATTTACACGGTGAACGAGCCATCCCTGAAGGCTCTTTGGAAGATTTACAAATCCTAAAGCTGGAAGGATCCTGTTGACACATGAATAAATGTTATCTCTTTGCCACATAATATTTTTGCCTCCGAAATTCTCTTGAAACTTAAATCTGTGTCGCTTATTCACGTAAAATATCTGGCTAAGTATTTGTTAACACCTTAAGATGCTTTTTGATGCAGGGTTTTACAGAAACACAAAAGGCTTGCAAAGTCCACGGAAATCTAATAGGGTCCCACAATAGTGCCTTTCAGCACAAGGACAGGAGCTGTTCATTAGCTTTTCCTGCATTTCTCTTTCATATCCGGCAGGAGCTGAATTGGCCACACCACATGCCTTTTCAGTAGATGATTAGGTTTTTACCAGGCCTCGGGGAGGATTATTCGGAATAAAGGAAAAATCAATCTTAATGCTTCCCCCCAGGACCGAAGGGGACTGAGATCGGTATTGTCACTCACAAGTGTAAAAACCAGTGTGTCTGCGCCGGCTTACGCTGCGTGGAAGTCGAGTCTAAAGCTCACGGTCTTGGAGGACCCGGGGCTTGCTCGGGCTTGTGGCCGTCAAGCACTGTTGCGTGAGTAACTGGGTGTAATCTTCCCTCTACGGCGCTGGAGTGTGCCGTTTATCCTGTTGGCTCTCATCCTGGGGTAGCCTAAGGGAACAACAGTCCTTTTTTTCTTTTTTTTCATCTTGGTTCTTATTTTTGTTTTGCCCTTCACCGTGAGCCTTACACGGATCTCCCTTGTTTTCTCTATATAGGTCAATATTTGGAATAACTCTTCCATTTCTCTCATGGCCTTTCTGGAGGTTCAGTTTCTCACCCTGAAACAGAATAATGTTCCAAGCTAATAAGCTATTTGGAAGACATGCGGTTAAAGACACTGTGGCGCTATAATGAAAAGAAAAAGATACGAAATTCTTTGATTTGTCCTTAACCTGCAGATAGAATGCAACAGGCATTACTGCTGAGCGTAAGGAAGAGCTAGACTGTGAGAGATGCCAGGAAGAGTGGGTTATGGCTTTTGTTCTCACAGCCCTCACAAGCTACCGGGGACTCTCTACAGCATGAGGTGAGCCGTGCCAAGACTGAAAAAGGAAGAGGGAGGCCTAGTGTCACTGGAGTTCAAAGGATGGTTCCAGCCTTGTGGCAGGCACCGCGGGAGGGGCCGTGCTCCCCATTTGGTCCTCACAACAACTCTCGGAGGGGACACGTGAGGACAATGAGGCTGACAGTTGTTAAGAACTGTGCTCTAGAGGTAATAAAAAGTGAGAGAATAAGTTCTGTTCCTCTGGGAAGCAGCAGGAAAGAGTGCGGTTTCAGAGAGATGAAAATTACTCTTAAGCAGCATCCTTAAAACTAAGTTCTCTATAAAGGTTTGATCTTAGGTCTTTAGTTTTTTGGGGGCTTTTTTGCCTTAAAATAAAACATGTTATTGAACATCCATGTCATTAGGCTGGACAGTGAGTGGGACAAGCACACCTTTTCTCCCCCCGAGCATCACTGCCTGCACTTAGGGTAATATAAGACATTTCGGAGGAGAGGGTGGGGGGGTGAGAGAGGGATGTTCCAAAGGACACGAAGTTATATTGCCCATAAGTCTGTGACTAACAGGGAAAACATTTATATAGCAGACGGTAGCACAGAAAAGAAAGTAGGTCCTTGCCTCCTGTACCCACTGGAAACATTTTTTAAATCATACTATCAATTAGTTGATTAGACCCTAAAAAAGGCAAATATAAATAAGACACATGCACTTTGTGCTCCATTTCCTCCATTCCTAATCTCTTTTGTCCTTCCTGGTAATGACTTTTTTTTTTTTTTAATCCCTTCCGTTTGTCGTTTTTCCCTGTAAGAGTCGACAAAAGAGAGCTTCCTTCCAGAAGCAGCGGTGAAAAGGCTTGGCATTCTTGCCACACAGCCATTAGCTCTAAGAGGATCGGGTGGGTGCTAGGCCTCCTAGACGGGGCTCTATTTCCAGAGCTGGCTGTACTCAATATGCCTGTACAAGGTCTAATCGGAATAATGTCCAGTATGTCCTCATCCTTTGCCTCGTAATTCCTTAGGTCAAGGAACAATCTGAGTCAGCATCCTGGTTTTCAAAATCAAGTGATTTCACTAGTTCAAACCCCAAATTTCTAGGGAACTCTGGACTGAAAAGAACTTGGTATTATTTAGGGGCAGAAGAACAACTGCTTCTGAAATAGGAAGCCAAATGAATAGAACCTACCAGACGTGTTTCTTATGTAAGGCCAGTCCTTATATGGAAACGTATCAAAAGAACCGTAGACTAGGTGCTGGATTATGGGATGAGTGGGAAGAGAGTGACAAAATAAATGACTTGCTAAATAAGTAAATGACAGTGCCAAAAGCTAGGACTGCTGGCAGAGAATAGCAAGGGGTTAAAAATATGTCTCGGGAAAAAGAAAGAATGATCAAAAAGAGTCACCATGAAACGTTAGTCTGGAGTAATTGACAGATAAAAAGGAAAGGACACTTCTAAGAAAATTCAAATTTGGGGCTCAGTCAATTAAGTGTCTGCCTCCGGCTTAGGTCATGATCCCAGGGTCCAGGGATCAAGCCCCAAGTCAGGTTCCCTACTCAGCAGGGGACTCTGCTTCTCCCTCTCCCTCCGCCTCTCACTGTGCCTGCTTGTGCACACACTCTCTCTCTGTCAAATAAATAAATAAAGTCTTTAAAAAATTCAAATTCGATGCTATGAAGATAGTAGAGCCTTTAGCATGTAAAGATCACCTCTGCTTCCAGAAGCCAGTCGATTTCATAAATAGATAAGTGATTTATTTAACAAACACTTACAAGGTGACTACTATGTACAAAGCACTGGGGTCAGGGCCGGTTAGCTTGTATAGGTTTGCAGGTAATGCCAGAGCATGAATAAAAGGTAGGGCTGGTAGTCCAGAGAAATTGAGAAGACCGAGGACAGAGCAGCCGGTTCCAACTTGGAACCACAGCCTTAGAGTGTCTGACACCCTTCAATCCTTCCCCAGTGTTAGGCTCTATAGTAGCACATCCCACCGGCATGTAGGGAGAAGAGAGAGTTAGGGGGAGGACCTCCTGCCCCAGCCCCCTCGGTCTCTGTAAGCCCCTCGAGTTCTTAATGTCACAGGCCTAATCAGCATTCCTATTTTTATTTTTAAAAAATGTCAGCCAGGTAACAACATCAAAGGATCTCGAAATTATTTGCAGAACCTAATAACACACTGCTCTGGGGGTTAGGAAGATGCTATTACCCCAATTTTCTAAATAGGAAAACTGAAGATTGGAAATTAAATAAATTTATCCTGGGTTCAAGCAGACATCATTATGTGGTGCCTGTCATTTCTCTGTACAAATAGCAAGAAGAGTCAGAAATAATGATTGTACCAAAATTTGATCTTCTAAAATGTTTTCAAGTGAGAAAATCTCATGGGATCATTCTTCATTGTCTTTTTTCCATCTTCTGAAAAGTTTGAATTCACAGAGTTAACCTCTTTTTTCCTGCTGTGATAACCAGCTTTCCCTTTTCAATTTATCACTTTGATGACAGCTGATACCAGTCTAAGCTAATATTGTAACAATTTTAGATAATATTGCAGATGCACAAGGACATCCTCATATGAATCAATTAAAGAAGTCACAGTAAGTTGCCATTGCAAGTGTAGCAGCTGCATCCTTGAAAACAGATGCTCTTCTGGGTCTGAATGAGTCCAATTTTGACTAATTTTAAGACTTAAACACATTTCAGTCTCGTTAATATTAGGATGTGGAACCACTTGAGACATCCTAATGTCCTAGACTGATTGCTTCTCCATGACAGTATGTTGGCTTTCCTTGAAAGATACTGGTTATTTGATATGCCAGGGATTTTTATGTCCGTGGAAAAGAGAGGACCCCCAAGGCTTGGCTGCCACAAGGTGGACTCATGAAATTAGAGTGGCTTCTAAAGGCAACACAATTAACAGGGAAAGTGCTTGGGCCATAGAGATTGACCAGAATTCCTTTAGACTGTACTTCTGCAAGATTCCTGAATAGCCCAGAAAACCATCTATCATGAGCTACTTCTGTATCCCCCACTCTGTCCCCAGAATGTACTCAACAAACCAAGGAAAAAGTTACAGTTGTAAATGGCAAGCTGTGCCTTCTCTTTCCTGATTTTCATCAGTCTGTTATTATGTGAATTATTTGTCCTGTCCCATTGGTCAATTAAATCATTTGTTCTGTTTAATAAAAAAGCATTGATTGAGCTCCTGAGCTCCAACGGGTATAGACGGATATAGATATATAGATAATCCCTGCCCTGAAGGAGTTAATGATCTGTAGGAAGACATACTGATAAACAGATGACAGTGGAATATGGTAACTACTGTTGTGTGGAAAAAAAAAAAAAAAAATACCCGGAGGAGCCAGTGACCCGGCCTGGAGAATCAGGAAACACTCCTGAGCCAGAAAGCATGAATAGTTTAGAAAGAGGATTAAGAACCACCCAAGGTATAGAATCCTGAAACAGCAGACTGTTTAGGGACTCTGTTTTAAAAAGGTGTCAGATTAATGGGCCAGGGAGGGAAAGGAGAGAAGTTGGAGAGGAAGGAGAAAATGGTGAGAAATGGAGAAAAACTGAAGTGTTGGATAGAAACCAAAAATCGTGGAAAGCCTTGCTAAGGAGCTTGGACTTCAACGCATAAGCAATGGGAAACACTGATGTTATTTTTACGAGAAATTAACAAAGTCTCATTTGTGTTTTTGATAAATAACTCTGCTTCTCTAACTCATTTAATGAGCTAAATACGGAGGATTGAATTAAGGTGGGGGCCAGGCACGAGGCCGCCTCTTGCGGTAGTTCATGCCGGAGATGAGGGCGAAACCAAGAAAGTCACAGCAGATACAGAAAAGCCAAAAGATATTAAGAGACATTTAGAAAATGAAATTGGCAGAAATTAGTCCTTGCGAAGGAGAGGGAGGGAGTAGAGAGGCTCAAAAATTACTCTCGAGTTTGCGGCTGAGATTCCTAGATTGCTGCACCGCAGACGCAGAAGGGATTCAGGATAAAGAGCAGATGCTGAAGACAGATAATGAGTTTAGTTTAGAACACATTGCGTTTGAGATGCCTGTGGGATCTACAGGTAAGGCTGGCTTGCACAGTTGATCAAATGAAGTTGAGGAGTCCTCAATCCCTAGATAATAGCCAAAACCATGAAAATGGATGAGCTCACTCAAAGAGAACATACAGAATGACAAGTAAGGGAGACCAATAGAGAAAGAAGTCCTGGGAACCCCAGCACTTATGGGTGGGCTAGAAGAAGAGGATCCAGGGGAAGAAATGATAAAATCAATGTCAGAGAGATAAAAGGACACCCAGAGAAGTAGGGTGCCATCTAAGCGAAAAGAAAATGGAATTTTGAGAGGGAAATGGCCAGTCATGTTGAATGTATTAGAGGGCCTGACATTAGGATGGTAAAGCACCCACTGGATTTGGCGGTTAAGATATCATTGGTGATGACCAGAATGAGGCTGGAATAAGAAGGTGAAGGCAGAAGGGTTATGGCACGTGGAAAAGTACATAGAAGGCAAGACTACAGAGAAAGCACGTGTTGACAATTCCTTTGAAGTCTTAATGAGAATCTGAGGTCCTTAAAACAGGAGTGACAAGTGAGTAGGAAGGACTAAGCAGCGTGATTTGGAGAAAGTTGCTGAGAAGGGGGAAAGGAGCTAGCCAAGCACTAGGGAAGAATGGACAAGTGACAGGGCATTTTGGAGATTAAAATCCAGAAAATTTTAGCGGCAACAATTCATACTTTTGTTTACCTTTCAAAAGATGAGTTGTGGAACTAGCCAGGGTTAGATCAAGTGGCCATGGAAGAATCTATTTAAAAGGTCATTGGGCAGATGGGGACACGTGGCCTCCTCTCGCTACAAGCAAGGCTGGAAATGCAAACATTTAGCTTTCTGGAGTCTATAGCAGAGTGAGCAAGGGAGAACTGGACATATGTGTTGGTTCACCTAACAAGCAGTGCCTGCCCTGGAGAGGAAGCTTCAGCATCCTCATAGAGACAGTCAATTTAGTACAGAAAGCCACAGTTTCCGGTGACACAGTTAGTTAGCCTGGAGTCTCAAAGATGCCTGCTTTTATACAGTGGTTATAGGAGGAACAGGATATTATGAAGGATCTCATGTGACCCATCTCTAGTATTGGCAAAACAGCTCAAAGTGTGTATCTTAATAAAATGATCAAGTACTAACATTTTTCGAGTCCAATATATGTAAGCTTTGCCGATATGAAGAGGAATCCCTGAGATATACAACCACGTAGCCTCTAAAAGGATATCTGCACATGTGTGTCCATTAACCTCCTATCTCGACTATATTCCAGGCCAATTCTGTCAGCATTGCTTTTTTTGTAGGTTTCCATTTGACATTCAAGAGAGAGTTCATTGTTTTGTGTTGTATTTGCTTGCCATGCTCAACTTTTTTTTGCTCAGTATATTCCTTCTTGTTAAGAAAACTTTGTAAATTTCAGCGAGGCCTCAGGAATTCACAGGCCTGCTTTTCAATAGAACTCTGGACATGATTTTTCATGTTGCTTTACTAAAATGTTATGTTTTTGTTGTAGATTACAATTGAGCGAAATGTGCAATGTGCTGCTTTTCTAAACTACTTTTACCTCACTCATTCCAAGTTTTATCTTGAGTATTTATCTTCCATTAACTTAGTCTACTTGGATTTTTTTTTTTTTTATTTAACTTTCTTGGTAGAATTTGTCCAGAATGTCTTTGCTAGAGTTTAGGAGATTGGCAGAACTTTGGACCTTAAGTCACTGAGTCTGATCTCTTTGGGGTCTGATTCCTGCCCCTTATCATTGGCACATAGAGAGCTCTCAGACCACAGTTAGTGTCGTTCAACAGCAGAGTCCAGGGCTCAAAAGCCCTAACATGCTTTGAAATATTAGAATAGCGTTACTTATAGTTGCTTTCATCAGCCTGCCAGATGAAAACATTATGATGGCAGTGATCTGGCCTTGCAGTCCTACAAGCCAGGCAATGTTAACCATGGAGCAGGGGCACCATGCCACGTAGCCACTCTCCTGCGGGTGGAGTTAGTGAGCGTCTTGAAATGATGCGAAGGCTGGTAGGAATTTTAAATCAACATCGTTACATTTCATTCTTCCTTACAAATAGTTCCCTTGGCCTGAATTTGTTTGTTGTTGTTGTTGTTGTTGTTGCTGTTGCTGTTTAATCTTTGCCATAAATCTTAATTTATTTAAGTCTGGTTTCCCAGAGGAGAACTTGGCCTTATAAGGCTGAACTGTCTTTCTGGGCCCTTCTCTGGGCTTAGCAAAGTCCAGAAACAGATGCAGCTCTGAAAGCCTATGGCTGTAGACCCTGCTGCAGCCACCTGTGACTCTCTACCCTGTAAGGCGAACCCCTCCTGAGCTAGTCAGTGAGGCTTTGCCAGATCTCACGTGCCCTAAGTGCCCTTCTTCCAAAAGACACACCACATCCTCTGACAGAATTCTCAGGTGGAAAAGCAAAAAATACTGATAACGGAATCTCAAGATGGATATTAAGTGAGGTTGATATACTATTATTGTATGTGTTTTACCCACATTAACCTATTTAATGCCCCCCCCAAACCCCATGTTGTAGGTAGTGTTATCTCCATCTCACAGTGAGAAACTGAGGCAGGCATTATTTAAGTATTTAGCTCTTGGTCACATAATAAGTGGAAACAGGATTCAAAGCCAGTCTTGGAAACTCTAGAGTACTTAAAGAACGTTCGAATGACATTGCCAAAGTAATTTTTGGTGATCTTTGAGAAATTGTGGGGAACTGGGTATGCAGCCAAAGTCTAGACATAAATATAGTTCACATTTTTGCTATTCAGTATTTTCCTGAAGAAAATATCCAAGTACCTTAAATATTTAATCATTTACTTGATAGAGATACAGAAGGTAGCTCTATCAAATTTTCCAGAAAGACCTTTTGGGGCTTTTAGCTGACTGTGAGCTCTATGGGAGTTAAAGTAGAAGACAGCACCCTCTTCCTACCCCCCCCCCAAGAACACTGCAGGCTTACGTGCAAGCAGAGTAGCATCTAGAACAGGGAGTTGGTAATTCTCTCTAGACCTACTCTGGAGTATTTGTGATGTTTGGTCCTGAGTGCCCCATTTCAAGGGAGGAAAAGAACAGTTGCAATGGTTTGTTGGCAAATTATGAGATTTGTAAAATAATTCACTCTGATTATATAAAGAATAGCTGAAAACCTGGGGATAGTTAGCCTGGAAAAGGGAAGACTTCAAGGAAGCCAGAAGACATGATATCTTCAATACTCGAAGTGCTAACACATGTGAGAATGATGGCAAATTTACTAGAATCAGAGCCAGTGATTAGAAACTAATGGCAACAGATACCAGTAGATATAGACGGTCACCTCCTTCAGAGATGGAACAGGCTGCCTTCAAAGCTATTGAGTTTGCTTTCACAAACATTTGTGTGAGTGTACAAGCAGGCGCACAACGGCCGCTAGAAGATGTACTAGAGACACAAGCCTCGAGCACATGGTTAGGCCGGATGCCGATTACGGTCACTTCCAACGCTGGGGTTCTGTTCTATTAATCTATGAATGGGTTGAAGACAATCGGTGTTGAATCAAGTACAGAATTAGTCTTCCGTGTCGTGGACGTCTAATGCTGCCCACACCAGCGTTAACCAAATTGGTAAAAACATGATGAACCACAAAATAAGATGTCATTTCAGACAAATCTGTAGGCATCCAGTCCAGTGACTGGTGTTTTCTTCTCTTCCTTTCAGTGCTGTCTCCTGCCCAGGACGGCCACGTGAACGTGGATCTGCCCCCAGTGTCAGAGCAGATCATGCAGACGCTGAGTGAACTTGCCAGATCTTTCCAGGATATGGCTGACCGCTGCTTGCTGGTCCTGCATCTGGAAGTCAGGTATGACACAGCCCCAACCCAAGACTGCTCTTGAAATGCACCGTGAGTCATCTATCACTTGCTTCTTTCTGGAGAGTAACACTGTAACTTTTGATTCTTATTACTGATGTCCTTTTTTACACCGAGTGTGATTTTTAGTGTTAATCAACCCCTGTAAAAGGTTTTCAGCACGCACTGTGTCATAAATATGGTGATTCAGAGTTTGCATGGCCTACGACAACAGAATGATCTGGATTTGAATGTCTCTACCAGCTAGCTAGGCCACCCTAAGTCAGTTAATCCACCTTCACTGATCCTGCCTTCTCATCGTAAAAATAAAACAATAATTCCTAACTTACAGAGTTTGTAAATGAAATAATAATTAGTACAGTGCCTGCCACAAAATAAATGGTCAAAGTGTGGTAGTTTTGTGATTATGATGACTTTATTGTTACTGACATTTTTACGAACGTCCTCTGCTAATCAGTAAGGGGATACACAGATGCAAGAGCCTTGACCCCTTCCTCCAAGAACTTAAGACCCAAGAAGAGATTACGTTAAATAATTCAGGACAACAGTTGCAAAGATGCCATACTCTTGGACTCTTGTTCCTTCCCCAGCAGTGTAGAACATTCTTAGCTTTGGTGGCCTCCCTTATCACACCTATGGAAATGGTAGAAAGAAAAGACTGGGAAGTTTTCAATCATTTGTTCACTTAATAAACATTTACTGAGTGCCCTCTTTGTACCAGGCAGTGCGCTAGGAATTGGGATACAGCAATGAAAAAATCACTCATAATTATGATATATTTTATCTAACCCAGTATATCCAAAATATTATCATTTTAGCATGTAACTAATGTAAAAATCATTGATGAGCTATTTTGCATTTTTTGTGTACTAAGCCTTTCAAATCTGCATATTTTAGGGGTGCCTGGGTGGCTCAGTCGTTAAACGTCTGCCTTCGGCTCTGTCATTATCCTAGCGTTCTGAGATCGAGCCCCTCATCGGGCTCCCTGCTCAGCGGGAAGTCTGCTTCTCCCTCTCCCACTCCCCCTGCTTGTGTTCCCTCTCTCGCTGTGTCTCTCTCTGTCAAATAAATAAATAAAATCTTTAATTAAAAAAATGCATATTTTACACTTACAGCACATTGAAATTCAGACTGGTCACATGTCAAGTGCTCCATAGCCACACGTGGCTAGTGCTGTCATTCTGGACATGGCAAAGAGTAGCTGGGGTTGACTACAAAGGGGTATCGGCTTTTTTGGTTTTTAGATAGTGTGGTCAAAGAAAATGCAACATGGTAGCAAAAAGGAACCGTGTGTACAAAGACCTAGGAGAAGAGAATTTCAGAGAGGGCAACATTCCAAGGTCCCGAGACAGTCGAGCTTAGCAGTGTTGAGGAATGAAGAGTCAGGGTGCCTGGAGCACTGTGAACAAGGAGGTGAGGCGTGCAAGGATATGGGAAGAGGCAGGCTGGGACTTGACCGTGTGTGCTCGCAAAGCCTGGCATGTTATCGTGTCCTGCAGACCAAGTGACTGGTTCGGATTTCATTCTAAGGGCATCGAGAAGACATAGAAAGTTTTTAAGCAAGGGAGAGAGCTTCATCCCTTCATTCATTCATTCATTCTTATTCATTTTTTTTAAGATTTTATTCATTTATTTGACAGAGAGAAAGAGAGCACAAGCAGGGGGAGCGGCAGGCAGAGGGAGAGGGAGATGCAGACTCCCTGCTTAGCTGCCCGATGCAGGGCTCCATCCCAGGACCCTGGGATCATGACCTGCGTCGAAGGCAGATGCTTAACCAACTGAGCCACCCAGACGCTCCTCATTTTCATTTTTATAAGGGCACTTTAGCTGTTGTTTGGAAAAGGAATTGTAAGAAGGCAGATGAACGGAAGCCTAGTGACCATTGAGACCAGTTGTGAGCACCAGAGTGGCAGAGGCGAGAGAAGCGTTGGTTCGAGGTGTGTTCCCAAGGTAGAGCTGATGAAAGGTGTAACCAGTTGGATTGGGTGCAGGGGCTGGTGGCAGCGAAAGAAAATGCTCGGGGAAAACTACCAGCTTTGGGGCCACGGTAACTCTGTGGGTGCCAGGGCAATTAACTGGGGGGAGAAAGTCTGAGGGAGGAGAACGCTTGGGAGAGGGGTGAAAATCAAGACTTCCATCTTGGAGACAGTTCGTTTGTGGTGCTTACTAGACCTCTAGGTAGCAATGTCAGACAGATACAGACTTTCGGAACTTCACGATCAGAAAATTCGAGATCAGAAAGTGTCTAGTAACACATCTTCTGTATTACCATGAGCCATTATTAGAGTTCATAGAGCATTTTGTTGTTTCGTTTGGAGTCTTTACTAGATTGAGGTTTTAAAAATGTAAATGGGATTTTGGTTCATATGTCTGGACTCCAGTTAGAGCTTGGGTATCTTTCAGGTGAGCTCAGGCAAAGCGTAATTGGTAATGTATTGTGGATGTCGTTTCTCGTGAATGCCTCGTGTTCTTTTCATTCTTCATTATCTTGTCCAATGAGTTATTTCTTAATTGCTTGTGAGCACCTTGTGAGTGCAGTACGAGAAGAAGTATTGCAGGTTTGAAATGTTTTACCCAGCCTCGTTTCTGACCATATTTCTTACATGCGCTGTCCAGAAAGAAAGCCTCTTCCTCTGTGTGTTCTGATTTGTTTTACGATAATTTTTAGATTTGTTTTCTATTTACTTACAAGCTGACAGTGAAATAAATCAGGTGGTTTCTCTGAATAGATAAATGCAATAGACAGAAACAAAAACGAAAATCGGTAACATTCTGATGCCTCTGTTACCCGGGTTGCACAGAAAAGCAAAGGAACATCAAATTAATTACTATCACAGCTCCTGGAATTTACGCTATTGATTGTGTTGGGAACACAGAGTGTTCCACATTCAGAAGTAGCCTCTTGTAGTGTAGTTAATTCCCAATGGGAGATTTTCAGCACGTTTGAGTAAGTCTTTTAAATCCTTAACCTCTATTCTGCCCTTTTTATTTGTGTATGTCATGACAGTACTGTTCTTAATGCTCAATGTACTTTAGTCATTATTTATTAACTTCAGGAAAAACCATTCACTGTGATAACACCCATTGCTGTATCTCCTTCAAGAATCATTTAAAAACAGAAGAAGGTCGTGGTAAGAATGAGTAACAAAGAGCTCTGACTGAGTTTTAGAGTCCTGGATGCAGAATTTTCTTCCCTTGACTTTTGCTAAAAGCACCAAACATGTTTATTGTTTCTAAATTAAATTCCCTCACCTTCTCATATCACGCGGTTTGAACATTCAGGTTGCTTTCTTATGAATATGCTGCGTACTGTCTTTGTTCCCTTTAAAGTATGGTAGATAAAACGAGGCGGAGACCTCCATGGATGGCTCGGGAAATGAATATTGACATACTTCATTCATTCCTTGGCACAGTGACAAGCACGTGTGTGTGTGTGTGTGTTCGTACGGTTGATAATGCAAAATGAACAAAGCGCATCACTAGCATATCAGTGCACCGTACTATAATAATGCTAAAGGCAGGAGAGTGCCGTGCACCCCGTGTCCACAGTGGGGGATGGTGGAGGAGACTGTTGGCCCCTGGAAGGCAGGAATCAGGCGTGCCTTGTTTACTCCTCTGGCCCCAGAACCTGGAACGGTCCTGCTCCAGTGTAGGTGCTCAATAAAAACCTGAATTCTTCTTGAGAATTAGCTGGTTTGAAATCAACCCCGGACAAAATAAGTGCCGTCTGTCCAAACAAAACCTGTTGCTCTATAAAGGAAATAAATGGGCTTGGAGACTGTTTTCACCCAGTGATCCGCTACGTGTAGGTAAGTACGGAGGCTTGCGTGGCCTCCTTGACGAGGACAAGCATCCTTGTCACCATAATCTCCTAGTGGTTGTTTTATTCCCATCCTGCCATAAAAGAGCATTAGAACTTAGGCCCTGTCATTTAGGAGCAGGTGCCATGAAGAAGTGGCTGGTTAGGTACTGTCTCTGGTGCTTTTATCCCAGAAGCCACTGAAATAAGATGGCACAGACAGACAAAGAAATGAATGGGGAAAAAGTAGTGGGAAATGCTAGCAAGAAGTCCAGAACAACTTCAAATGACAAAAATTTATCTTATTCATCGAAACACCATCATATCCGTAGCCCATATTTTTCTGTGACGTTGTTAAAGTTCAAACCAGAAAGTGTTCTCAAATCCAGTAGGTTCTATGTCGAAGGACCAATCCAAAGAGTATTTGACATTTTACCCATGTCACTGTAGGTCACCAACGTGTAACCCCTTTGCACATTTGAAGCATAAGGCAAATGACACTCCCAAGAGATGAAAGACATGGTGAGACCATTAAAAACTGTTGAGGGTTGTTTTTTTTTTTTTTTTTCCCTATTTGAACTTTAGAAGAAGAAAATTAAGTTACCATTTGAGTCCAAGATGCCAGGAATGTCACCTTTATCAGCTGATTTCTCTCACCATCGGGAGGGCTCTAAGTGGGTTCCACAGCAACCGCCTGTCACCGTTGGGATCCGAAGTGTGCACTTTCTGAAAATCACCCATCCTGCTGTGTAATCAGCAATATTTGCAGAAACCCTTAATGCCAAAGTCGTGTTAAGGTCAGCAACAACATGCCAGAATCTGAAGAAAAGAAAACACTTTTTGAATTTGACATTTGCCAGTGACTTTTTTAATTTCTTTTTCATCTCTCACCATTTTGGGAGAGGAAGACAGTACCTTAAAGCAGTCTTCCTTCTCTTCTGTGCCGCTCATGTCAGGATCTCATAAGCTCTCGCCTCCAACTCCTGAGAATGTCCCAAGTAGTCTCTCTACTTTGAATTGCTCCATTCTTCACCATCAGTCCACCTTTTATACTGTGCCAGAGTGATCATGCCAAAGCTCGTATCTGATTCTATCATTTCACCTCTTAAGATCCTCCTAGGGCTTTCTGTGGCTTCTCAGATAAAATCCAGAGTCCGCAAAGATCGGTAGGAGAAGAAAGGGATAAAGAAAGGGGGGGGTAATCAGAAGGGGGAATGAAGCATGAGAGACTATGGACTCTGAGAAACAAACTGAGGGCTTCAGAGGGGAGGGGAGTGGGGGAATGGGATAGGCTGGTGATGGGTAGTGAGGAGGGCACGTATTGCATGGTGCACTGGGTGTTATGCGCAACTAATGAATCATCGAACTTTACATCAGAAACCAGGGATGTACTGTATGGTGACTAACATAATATGATAAAAAAAATTTTTAAAAAAGTATAAAATAAAAAAAAAATCCAGAGTCCGTAGATGGCCTCCAAAGCTGATGATGACCTGCCTCCTGCCCATCTCCCCAAGCTCACCTCACACCTCTGTCTTCACACGTGATCTGTGTACCAAAAGGAACCACTTGTCATTCCTGAAAACCAGTCTTCATTCACACCCTCATGCCTTTGTACATGGTCTTCCCATTGTCTGAAGTTATGTCATCTGTAATTTACTGTGAAAATACTTCAGCATTGATGGCTTGATTTTATTTTCAGCTAAGAGCTACTCAGTTTAAATTTCAACCGCAGTAGCAATCAGTTTCCCTAGTCGTGAATCCCACTCCAGGATTAGTCAGTTTTCATATCAGAAAGGTCACATTGCAGAGGGGGCTGCCACCAGCGCAGTTACCGGTATCTTGATTAACAGTGTACACCTTGCCAATTAGCACAGGAATGCCAGTATGAATTTTTATTGGCAAAATTAGTCATTAATTGATGCAGCTGTTAGATGATCACCCATAATGAAAAAGAGCTGGTAGTCAAGATCTTTAGATACCCCTGCATAAGCAGGTTGTAAGAATATAACACATCCTATACAAAACTTAGCTCAAAATGGATCAGGGCACCTGGGTGGCTCAGTCGGATAAGTGTCTGCCTTCAGCTCAGGTCATGATCTCAGGGTCCTGGATCAAGCTCTGAGTCAGGCTCCCTGCTCAGCAAAGAGTCTGCCCCTCTCTACTGCCTCTTTCTCTCAAACAAATAAATAAAATCTTAAAAAAAAAGAAGATTTAAGAAAATCGATCATCAATCTAAATATAAAACCTAAAACTATAAAACTTCTATGAGAAAACTTAGGGAAAAAAATCTTTGTGACTTCATTTCGGCCAAGATTTCTTACATATGACCCCAAGAACACCATCCATAAAAGAAAAATCTGATAAATTGAAGTTCATCAAAATTAAAAACCATTCTTTAAAAGACATCACTAAGATGAAAAGACAAGCAACACTTGAAGGCTTTGTGCTAAGCGAGGTCAGTCTGACAAAGGAAAACTACATGATATTACTTATATGCAGAATATTAAAAAATAGTAAAAATCATAGAAACACAGAATAGAAAAGTAGTTGCTGGTGGTTGAGAGAAACAGAGGTTGATAAGGGTACAAACTTTCGGCTTTAAGATTTGAGTAAGGCCTCAGAATCTAATGTAAAACATGGTGACCGGTTGGTAACACTATATCATATCACTGAAATTTGCTGAGATGCTAAGAATAGAACTTAAATGTTCTCATTTTTTTAAAAAAGGATAAATATGTGACGGATGTGTTAATTAACAGATTGGGGGAATCTTTCCATAAGATATATGTGTATCAAGTCAAATCATGATGTGTGCTTAAGATGTCTTACGGTTTGGGGGCACCTGTGTGGCTCAGTCAGTTAAGCATCCAACTCTTGATTTCCACTCAGATTGTGATCTCAGGGTCATGAGATCGAGCCCTGCATCAGGCTCCATGCTCAGCTTGGAGTCTGTTTATACCTCTCCTTCCCCCTCAGCTTCTCCCCTCGCTCTCTCTCTCTCTCTAAAAATGAATTTTAAAAAAAACCTTTAAAAAAAACTGACAACAGTAAGTGCTGGTGAGGATGCAGAGCAACCAGAACTCTTGTACGTTGCAGATAGGAAAACAAAATGGCATAGCTCCTTTGGAAAACAGTTTGACAGTTTTCTCATAAAATTAAAAAGTACTTACTATATGACCCATCAATTCCACTTCTAGTGTTTACCCATGACAAATGAAAATTTATATTTACACAAAAACCTATACATGAAGCAGCTTTATTTATAATCACCCAAAACTAGAAACAACCCAGATGTCAACTGGTGAATGGTTCCATTGTAGTATCTCCATAGAGCGGGAATGTGCTCAGCAGTAACAAGGAACAAACACAACATGAATAAATCACAAATGCTTTAAGCAGAGCGAAGGAAGCCAAACTCCAAAAGCCACATATTCTATGATTCCATTTATATGGTACTCCGGACAAGACAAAACTATAGGAAGCATCTATAGGTCAGTGGTTGCCAGATCCTTGGGGTGGGGGTAGAGGTTGACTGCAAGGGGGCTCACGGGCATTCTGGGGGTGATGCTGTTGTCCTATAACTTGATTATAGTGATGGTTATACAACTGTGTGGATTTGTCAAAGCTCATAGAACTGTACACTGGGTGAATTTTACTGTTTATAAATTATTTCTCCATGAACCTTACTTAAAAAAAGAAAGATGATGGTCAAGCCTGAAGATACATCATTAGGGATAATGCCCAGGGCTTTTGCAGCCTTTTGTTAGGAATATTTCCTATTACCTCATGCAGACTATAAGGGTAACAGAGTTTTGACTCTGAATGTCTTCCTGTCTACCTCTAGTGAATTTCCGTGGCACAATCAGACAGAGCACTAAAAACAATAATTAAGACTTCGCTGAGTTTATGGTACAGCCTGTGTGAGCTGTGTCTGCCAGTGGATGGAGGATTTTGTTTTCGTTTTTTAGAAATGCCTGTATGTGTGGTAGAATTATTTGGACTGAGACTTATTTTTGTTATGACTTTACACCAAGGTTATGGAGTAGCCAATCCTTCCCCATCTCAGACGTCTTTGGCAGTTACCAATAACTCCGAAAAAGAACCTAGGAAGTATGCATGGTCAGAATGACTCGGGCCATGTCAACACAGCAATGTCCTCCTTCCTCAAGCTTACTCCGATCATCTTATTTAAGTGTCACTCTATGTTGTGAACCTTTCCTGACACCCCCTGGCAGACTCCATGGTGCTCTGGTACATGTGCTTCTGAGGGAGACACTGCCTTCTTTTGGTCTTTTTTTTTTCCCTTGGTCTGCCCCACTAAGCTGTGGAGTCTTTCAGGGCACAAATCATGTCTCACATTCCCAAGGCCCCGGACAATTTTATTTTTAAATAAATAAGTAAATGTATTTTAGTGTTTTAAGTAACAGATCAATTGTAGTAATGGTGATGATAGCCGGCACCTGCTGAGCACTTGCTCGGTGTCGGGCCTGTGCCGCGTGCTTGATGTTCAGGAGCTCCCCAGAGCGCCTGATGAGGTAAGCGTTGTCATCCCAGGTGCACAGATAAGGAAACCGAGACGTAGAGAAAGTAACTCGCCTCAAGTCACACAGCCAGCAGATGTTGGGATTGGGAACTGAAACCAAAGTAGTCTCGTTCCAAAGCCAACTCTTTCGAGCTCTGTGACCTGCGCCTCTCATTTTTGCTACAGCTGTATCTGTTGAAAGATAGAATGCTTTTCACACTAGGCATATAATCCGGTCTTTGAAGGGAATGTTAGAGCTCATTTATTCTTCACCCCCAATGTTTGGATTAAGCAAGCGAGGATCACAGCAGCCGACTTCCTCCAGAGCACTCACTTCTTCTTTAGATGGCTTTCCAGTGAACAAGCAGAGGGGGACGTAAATATTTATAGGGCCACTCCTGCCTTAAATATTTGGGTGGTCTGTCCCAAGAAGATTATTGTTTTCATCAAGAAAATGTATTACTAACTGCTCTCTGCATCTTTACCTTTTTCAGGGTTCACTGTTTCCACTATCTCATCCCCCTTGCAAAGGAGGGGAACTATGCCATAGTGGCTAATGTGGAAAGTATGGATTATGACCCTCTGGTGGTCAAGCTCAACAAAGACATCAGCGCCATCGAAGAGGCCATGAGTGCCAGCCTTCAGCAGCACAAGTTCCAGTATATATTTGAAGGTCAGACCCTGCCTGTGTCCCTAGGACTGGGGGAGGAAGGAAGGGTGAAGGGGTTTTGGGGGTTTTTTTTGTTTTTTCTCTACTATTGAAGTTTACAATTTGTAGTTGTTTGAGTTTTGGTTTGGTTTGGTTTTTTGTTTTTGGATTAAAGCTGCAATACCTAATCTCTCTGCATATGGCTAGGTAGACAACAATATGGCTGCCATCTGCTCCTGCTTGATAAGATTTAATCCAACATAAGGCAGATGGCAGCCTGGCTGCCTCCCTGACATGCCACTCATGAGAGTTGGGTAAACATGTAGAGTGGACCATGAGTTAGCTCAAGAGAAGCTCATAAAAGAAAAAGAAGCGCCCATAGAATGAGAAGAGGACTCCAAAAAAGACCTCTCATTGACCAAAATTATCAGTGGAAAGGGACGTTTTCTCTCAAAGAGTGCACCATTGTCTGAAAAGAACAGAAACCTCTGATCAGCGGAGATTTTAGGAAGGCCGCGTCCATAAATGCCGTGGGGCAGGCAGGCAAGAAAGGACATGAAAGACAGTTCCATCTAAAGATAGTTACCTTCAACATTTTGAGGTATGCGATACAAACCAAATAATTTTTCATGCTGAATTCCTCCCATGGGGAGGACTTTTAGGTCTTCACACTATATTCCCTTCTTTCTTATTTTGGTTTATTTGTATGTAGGCCTGGGTGCCAGAAGTATCTATGGTGTCTGTCAGAATTAAGCCAATGTTATTTAAAACAATTAAGAAAGTGCATTGTGCAAAGGATTGTAGAACCTGGAGATTGGAAAGAAATGCTTGGCCATTGCTTGCTTTATGAAACAGTTATGTCCCAGCAAATTTGGACCAAAAAACTGAAAATCCTATTTTCCCATTAAACTATGTCATAAAGATGGAGATATGTTCTGAAAGGAACTATCCCTAAGAGACTTGAGCCAAAAAGTATTAGTGATGAAAAGGTTAGCTGTTCTCTCCATGATACTGAGAATTTGGGGGCCACAACAGTCCTCTGGAGCTTGGAACCATAGTGCCCATCTGAGAAGTCACTCCTTGCTCACTACAGTTTCCTCCTTGCTCTTGACTATGGCTCTTCTTGTGTATCAACATTCACAGCTCCCAGACTTCCCCTCCCATTTTGCCCACACATTTCTTAACGTCTAATCCTGATGAGTAGCAACATCTTTTTGAAATATGGGTGTAACACTGACGCGGAATAGAGATGAAGACATCATAAATTGGAGGCCTTCTGTTTAAAACGCTCTAGCTATTTCTCTGTGATATCACTTTCTAAATTCAAAAGGCATAAATCAGAATTTCCCAAGGGGTGGGGAATGGGGGTGACAGGGTCTCAGTCTTCTTCGGTGTGGCAGAAAGGAGCATTTTATCACAGATATTACTTGAAGTTGCCAGTGTATAGTAATAATATAAAACAGACAACTTCTACTGGGTTTTATTTTTACTTATTATTATAATTTATTATGTGTATTTATCATATAAATTTACTTTTTTTTTAAGTGGGCTCCATGCCCAGCGTGGAGCTCAACACGGGGCTTGAACTCCCAACCCTAAGATCAAGACCTGAGCTGAGATCAAGAGAAGGACTCTTAACCAACTGAGCCACCCAGGCGCCCCTAAATTTACTTATTTAATATATTTATTATTATTTAGTGTTCTCTACGAACACTGCACCCCCTCATTGCCTCCACTTCGGCCGATTGCATGTTACCATGGCAGAACAAAATTAAACCCAGAGTTATGGGCTCAGTAAAATCACACACAAACTTGACCTACAGAGATTTTTCTCGTCAGTCAGTGGCTTTAGATATAAAATCCATGTGTGTGTTTCTTTTTCTTTGAGTAAAAAGCCTTTTACTTCCCTTTCAAGTAGTTGCATGTACAAGTGAGTTTGTGGTCTGGAAGCAACACTGCACGAGTGTAGCTGAGGCAAGAGAGAATTCTCCTCCTCTCCCTTCTGTCCCTTCATCCCAGTCAAGGGAAACTCATTTTGCAGACAGAGGGAGTCATGGAACCTGAAGAGGTGCCCTGAGCTCCCCCTGAACCTTCACCAAGGAGGCACTATGACTTTAGAAGAGGGACATCATGAGGATAGTGAGCTGCTTGTGACAAGCTAGTTCCAGGGGAAGCTGTGAAGAATGGTAACCCACATGCATCAATTTCTTACCGCCATATTTTTGCTAATCAGGTTCCAAATCAACTTTTGAGCCAAAGGTACACCCCTGTCTTTTTTGTGTGTGTGTGGGAGGAAGAAGAAACCAAACAGATCATTGTATTTCCATGTGTTGTCTGCTTCTAGAACCTCTGCACAGAAAAATAAGGGTTCCAATGCCCTTCAGTAGTTTATAACAACCTGGCATATCTTCTAAGCCCTTGACATGGTGGCTTGAAGTATATATATGGCGGTGCTGGAGCTCCATTTGTAACTATTAGGACAATGTATAAATACACCAAAACTAGTGTAGGATCAGTGGGTGCAGCAGCCCTCAGAGAGATGTTTTCTTTGGTCATATAAATTTGTGGAGGAAGTGAAGAGAGAAATCCTTCCAAATTCATGTGTAAGTTCGTGCAAGGTGGTACTAATCTGTCTTCTCTTTTCCCCCCACTGATCTGTGCTGCCCCCCAGGCCTGGGTCACCTGATCTCCTGCATCCTCATTAATGGTGCCCAGTACTTCAGGCGCATCAGTGAGTCCGGCATCAAGAAGATGTGTAGGAACATCTTTGTCCTGCAGCAGAATCTGACCAACATCACCATGTCGCGGGAGGCAGACCTGGACTTCGCAAGGTAGGACAAAGCCAAAGCCGAGATCCCATTGTCTATCAAAATCACTTAGAAAAATGGATTCTTGGTACTTAAGAAGTTAATTTAAGAAAAAAATGAAACAATTAGATGTTCATTCATCGTAGAGAAGGTAATTCTCTACAATTCTATTGGCTATTTAACCTCCCTTAGGCAGAGAGTTTTCCTGTTCTCTAACCTAAGTTCTTCTTACTTCAAAACTTCAGTAACTTTCTTGTTCTAAAAGCAATATTTGCTCGTTGCATATGTCGCATAAAATACAAAAAAAATCAATAAACATGACTCATAAGCCATTCATCTGGAGACTAGGACATCTGGTGTAACTTCTCCTGGCCTTGTACCTGTGCCATGGATAGAAGTGAGTTTTCATACTATGCATGCATTTAATTTCTCTTTGTACAAAATTGGAACTGTGTTAATGTAATTTTATATTTGTTTAATTGCATTTTCCCATATCAGTAACGTTCTTGGAAAACATACTTTTCCCAAAGCCACTAATAACTCCTTGAAAGTACAGTTGATCCTTGAATAACATGGGTTTGAATGGTGCAGGTCCGCGTCTATGCAGATTTTTTTTGAACATCACTATTAATGTATTTTCTCTTCCTTATTTTCTTAACAACATCTTCTTTTCTCTAGCTTACTTTCTTGCGAGAGTACAGTGTATAATACATATAACATACAAAACGTGTATTCGTCAGCTGTCGGTGTTATCATTACCGCATCTGGCCAACAGTAAGCTATTCATAGTTAAGTTTTGGGGAGTCAGAAGTTATATACAGATTTGTGACTGTGTGGGAGGTTGGCACCCCTACCTTCCCATGTTGTTCAAGAGTCCACTATATTACTTTTAATACCTGAAAAAATATTCCATGGTATAAATTAGACATTATTTAATCATTTGCAAATTTGTAAACATTAGCATTTTTTCCCCTTTTTTCTCTCATAAATAACATGTGTTGAGTGTATGTTTCCGTGAATCTTTTCCTCATCTCTTCTCTCTTTCCCAGTTGAACTCCTCTTCTCTTCTTGTTTTCACTGTGGGGGCAGTGGTTACTCGTCATCAACCATGCTCACCATTCGTGTCCTTGAAGGCTCTTTTTTTAAAGAGCGCTCTTTCTCTTTCCTAGTTTGCTGATCTCAGTGTTTAATGTTTCTTTATAATGCACTTTTTCAAATTTGAGAGGTGGTTTTATTCTCTCTTCATGTGGTCTCAACACTGTATACCTTACTTAAATCATCAGACCTTTGGTACTTCAATGAAAGCCAAAACAGTTTTGAAGAGGACAGACGATGATTATGGTATCTTGGTGTTTTATTGCTGTTTGTACATAGGTGAATTATTTCATAAACTCCTTTATGGCTAGGAAGTCATTTGTCATTTGTTTTTAGTCGTCCAGAATTCTCCTGCCTAACATCTGTATCATTTCATTTGATTTTTGGATTCCTCAAAAAGTTCCAGAAAATTTGAAACAATTTTTAAGACATTTCAGGAAATGATGAAAATTACATTAGGTTGACAGTTATCAAGATATATATGATAGGATCTTTGTTTTGAAAGCATATAACCACATATCTTCATTTTTAACTTTTCTTCTCTAATATATCCCTCCATTCGTTCCATTGCTACCCTGTTCCTCTGTTTCTCTGTCCTCCTTCCCAGTCTTGTTCTTCCTTTGTGCATGTGTGGGTGTGTTGTATGTTCATTAAATTCCCTATTTTAGGCTAAATTTGGTAGAAAGCCTTCTATGCTCAGATTAGGGAAGCCAGGTGTGACTGAATGCTGCATTTATTTGGTGGCTCTTATGGGGAATGATCTCATTATTGAATTAGTCTATTCATAATAACATTGACAAGGGGAAGTTAAGAACATGGAGGCCTGAGGGATACAGAAAAGCATTACTAATTCTCTGAGGAATATAATTCTTAAATTCAATCATCCTTTTTTAAATGATTTTTTTTATTTAGCTGAAATAAGTAAATTAACAGGTTTTGGCAGACAGTATGGGGCCTGAACACATACTAAAAAAACTAGCATCTCAATAATGAAATGCTGACTGGGCGGTATTGAGGTTGGCATCAGTGGGCCGTGTGCCAACAGTGTTTCTTCAGGAAATAATTGAATGGCAACTGAGCCATGCCTTTCATAGTTGGATTTGTGAATGATGTCCAAGTCAGTGGGCGTGGGCTGAAATGTGACTGCGTGGGGGAGGTACTGCTACTATTGCTCTTTACTCTTAATGGATTATGAAAGGAAATAGGCAGCATAAATATGTAACATTGGATGATTCTGTCCATCCAATCTTGGTTTAGAAGACCTCCCCCCCCTTTTTTTTTTTTAAGATTTATTCATTTATTTTAGAGAGAGCGCTCGTACAGCAGGGAGGGACAGAGGGAAAGAGAGAGAGAATCCCAAGCAGACTCCTCACTGAGGCAGGAGCCCGATGTGGGGCTCGATCTCATGACCCTGAGATTATGACCTGAGCCGAAACCAAGAGTCGGCCGCTTAACCAACTGAGCCACCCAGCTGCCCCTCAGAAGACCTCTCCTTATTAGACCTGTATGTCCCAAGACACCGAGACTCTTTCTGTTTTCTCAGTGCCTGGACCAGAGTAAGTGCTCATCATGGTATTGGATGAATGGATAAGTATCCAATCAAGACTTCTCTTGGTGTTGGTGAAGGGCTTGGATAATGACAAAGTTTCATCTGTCTTTAATGCCCTTAAAGTTTTAACTCGCTGACATGGGTCAGTGTTCTCACGGGCTTACAAGGAACAGCATCTCCCTAGAGCAGAAAGCATTTTCCAAAAGGAACCATATATTCCCTACTATTCATTGTTTCTTTCTCCTTCATTTGCTCTTGCTCTCATACATACAACATGCATAGACACACTTTATGGCCTTATTTTTTTCTGTTCCTGTTTTTAGTAGTGACGGGTTTCATGAAATGGGCTCCATCAATTCCACTGAATTTGAAGCTGTGTAAAATAAATATAACAGTGATACCAAAATAGCCAGAAATAATAGACTGCAGCAGTGTGCCTCAGCGTTCCTTAAGCAGTGTCTAATCAAGCATGGGCAGCATCTGTATTTCCAGCAAATCTCGATAGGAATGTTATCTTCTAACACAGTAATTAATCACTAGTTGCCATGTGTCAGAAAACTTACTTAACAAGAAGTTGCAAGGCTCTCGTAGTTTTTCACCTCCATAGCCTCCCTGGCCAGTGGAAAATACAACACCCTTTCTGTAATACAGAGGAATCAGGAGTGATTCCGTTTATGTTGAATCTTCTACTTGCGACACTGCTGTCGATCTCTTTTTCTACACACCTTTACTCTCATCTCCAATAGGAGGATAAATCTCAGGTGAGCAAAGGATCAGCATCACCTGTATAATCACCAGAATTAGAGAAACCCTGTCCCCCGTGATAATGATCTCTGCTGTGGTTTTGACCCTTTTGACCCCACTGTATGTTTTCAGACTCAAGATGATACTTTGTCCTGGAAAATGACTGCAGATTAACTAGAAAATGGAAGGGCTTCATGAGTGTGCTTTTTCATTTCCTTTCATCAGAAATCATCTTCTCCTGTGCTTCCATGCATTTCTCCAGAACTGAGTCTCTGAAACAACTCAGGAGTCCAGGCACTGCATCATGGGAGAAGTCTGGCTGGGCACTGAAGTCCCCAAAGTGGATCTGACAATCTTTGTAGTGTAAGGGAAGCCATTATTCAAGTAGATGAGTCCAGAGTTTTCTTCCTAGTTCTTCCCGCTCTCCCCACATTTTCCCTCTTGTATCTGTCTCTCCCATTACAGTTCTCTTTCTCCTCCATCTCTCCTGCCACTTCTAGTTCTAGCTTCCCTTCTTCAAGGCTTCATCACTCCTCAATTTTTTTTCTCATTTTGATTTTCTTCAGACTGGCATCTCTCATACTTAAATCCGACAAAGATAAGGAAATGAAAGCTTAGAATCAGGAAGTGTTAAGGAGAGAAGTTCTAACACATAAGAAAGCTTCCTCACCCTTTTACTCATTCATTCATTCATTCAACTGATATTTATCGAGTGTGTATTCTCTTTAGGTCCTGCCCTTATGGAATTTACAGTATTGTAATTCAAGCAATTAAGACAGACTACTAAATAAGTAAAATATACAGTATCTCAGATGGTAATATATGCTATGGTGAAAAATCAGGCATGGGAAGGGGAAGAGAGTATGCCAGGGGATAACGAAGGTAACCCACAGTTTTAGAGTGGTCATGGAAGCCCTTAATGATATGGTAACATTTGAGGAAAGACCTAAAGGAAGACCAGGAACAAACCATGTGAATATCTAGGGGAAGAGCATACCAGGAAAAGACATGCAAGAGGAAAGAGCCAGAGGGAGAAGTACGCTTGGCATTTAAAGAACAGCAGAGAGGCCAGTATGTGTGGCTGAAGTAAATGAGCAAAGGGAAGGGTCAGAGATGAGGTCATAGGTTTCATCTAAGAAGCTCAGATCTTGAAGACTTAGAATAACATTGGCTTTTACTTGAAGTGAGGTAGGAAGCTATCAGATGGTTTGGAACAGAAGACTGCCATAATGTGACTTACATTGTAAAAGAGTCATTCCTGGGTACTATGTTGTAAGTAGACATTTGGGGAGGGGAGGTTGCAGGCAAGAGCAAAAGCAGAAGGAGCTGACAGGAAACTACTGCAATAACCTAGGTGAAAGATGGTAGTGATTCAGACCAAGATGGCGGCACTGCAGAAGATGAGAAGTGGTCAGATTAGAGTATATTTTACAAGTAGAGCTGACAGGATTTGCTGAGGGATTGGAAGTAAACCAGTAACTCCAAGGTTTTTGTTCTGAGCAGTTCAAAGGATGGAGTTTTGATTTACTGAAATGAAAATGAGCCATACACTGGGAAAGACAGTTGGCGTCTGGGGAGGTAGCCATAGGGCAGATAGAAAGGGAGTATCAAGAGTTTGGGTTTGGAAATACTAAGTTTGAGATGCACACTAGACATCTGAATAGAAATCATGAAGAGAGAGCTGAATGTACAAATCTGTATTCAGGAAAGTGGTCTGGGCTGGAAATAGGAGTTTGGGAATCATCAGCGTGTAGATGGGATTTAAAGCCATGCGATGGAGTGAGAGATGAGATCTTATTGAGAATAGAAGCAGAGAAAAAAGAGAAGCCATCGAAGAATTGGGCCTTGGGTAGGTACTCTACTGTTGAGATGTTGGCGTGCTGAGGACAAACCAGCAAATGAACCTGAGAAG
The DNA here is from genome assembly GCF_024610735.1 of Ursus americanus. Taxonomy (NCBI): domain Eukaryota; kingdom Metazoa; phylum Chordata; class Mammalia; order Carnivora; family Ursidae; genus Ursus; species Ursus americanus. Next base: position 18,774,283 of record NC_142129.1, on the reverse strand, counting down.
GAGCAGGGAAGATAGCAGGAGAGAGCTCTGTGTCCCAGAAGCAAGTGTTTTAAGAGGAGAGTGTCTTTATCTCTGTCAGTGGTGCTGGTAGATTAAATTAGCTCAGGACAGAGAATTGGGGCACTGGTAGACCTGACAAGAGAGCTGAAATGCTTTGGTTTGCACTCCTTAATCTTCTCTACACAGCTTACCTAGTGCAGAAACAAGCTTTGGGAACAGGCTTCTCACCGCTCAGTTCTGTGGTAGGGTCTGATGCATTCATAACAAACAAAAATGCAATTAGTGTGTTCCTGGTGTGATATATAAAAGACCATTTCTCCAAAGAAGATATATAGATGGCTAATGCACACATGAAAAGATGCTCGTTACACACATGAAAAGATGTTATTAGGGAAATGCAAATCAAAACCACAATGAGATCATCACATTACACCCACTAGGATCGCTGTCATCCAAAAGACAGACAGTCCAATTCCAACAAGTGTTAGAGAGGATGTGGAGAAACCGGAACCCTCATCCGTTGCTGGCCAGAATGTAAAATGGCACAGCTGCTTTGGAAAGCAGTTCATCAGGTCCTCAAAATTAGACTTACCATAGACTTGCCCTATGACCAGGCAGTTCCTCTTCTAGGTATTACCCAAGAGAAATGAAAACAGATCTACACAAAGATCTGTATACAAGTTTTCATAACCGCCAAAAAGTGGAAATAACCCAGATATATCCATCAACCAATAGAGAAATAAAATGTGATAAACCCACACAATGGGTATTTTTCAGCCATAAAAAAGAAAAGTACCCATCCATAATAACAACGTGCATGAACCTCGGAAACATTACATTAAATGAAAGAAGCTGGTCGTGAAAGAACATATAGTATATGACTCCATTCATATGAAATGTCCAAAGTAGGCAAAGTTCTAGAGACAGAAAATAGAGTAGCAGTTACTTAGAGCTGGAGGGTCAGCAGAAAATGGGAACATGGGTTTCCTTTGGGGATAATGAAAATGTTTTAAAATATATTGTGCTGATGGATGTACAACCCTGTGAATATACAAAAGAACATAGAAAATGTACACTTTACATGAGTGAATTGTATGGTATGTGAATTATATCTCAATAAGGCTGTTAAAAAAAGAGGTTGAACTTTAAAGCTTGAAAGCTTCCTGTCACAGGAAATAAGTAGCCCATGTTTTATACTTACATCTCTGGGGGGACTTTGTATTGGAAATATCTGACTTTTTGAGTTTCCCCAATCCATCAGGGAGGTAGGAGAAACAAGGCAGAATTTTCGGAGGAGGGGATGCTTCATATTATTCTGAAGCAGAGTTATCCAGGGTGGGGAGGGAACCATTTGGAACAGAGAGGGAAGTTCAGGGTGACTGAGGCGGATGCTTGAGGAAGGGGGAAAATGTTAAGGTGTTCGGACTTTATCCTATAGGGTAAGTGGAGTCAACGGAAGAGCAAGATGGTCAGATCTGTATTCTAAGTAGATTACTTGGGCAGGGAGGTGGGAAATGGATAGGAGGACGATAAAACCGCAGGCCTTGCAGACCAAGTGAAAGGTGATTGTCAAGAGAGTGTAGGGCCTGAACCACGCCTGCGTTGGGGGAGATGGAGGACACGGAGTTGAGAGGTACATAGGAGCTAAAGTTGGCAGGATTTAGGGAGTGACAGAACCTTGAGAATAAAGAAGGAATCAGGGCACTTTCTGACATGGGTATCCAAGTGGACCCCAGGAGCACCCTTCCATTTGCTAGATGGGATGTTGCCCAATTCAGAAATCATTGAGTAAAGCTGATTAGTTGGTTGTTTTTGTTTTTTTTTTTTTAAAGATAAGCCTCCAGGAGGAGGGAGAGGGAGGTTTGATGGAGATCATCAGTGGATGTGACGCGTGTAAACTGCTTGTGAGATTTCCAAGTGGAGATGTCTAACATGTAACCGGACATGTGAGCTAGAAGCTGGGGGTGGGAGGAGATGCACTGAACAGACAGGTGTGGGGAGTCATCAGCCTAGGCCTGTAGTTTGAAACCATTTGAGGAAATCAGCACTGTGGACAGAGGACCGCACCCTGGGGAACGCCAGCACATAAAGGGCATGAGAAGGTGATAGGGAAGGGATGGCCCTGAGGACAAGAGCAGAAAAGGACAGGTCATGAACGTGCTGCCTGCACAGAAATGGTCCTTTCCCCATGAATTGACGTAGCACCTTCTTCCCAGTAAATTGAAGTATCTTCCCACTTTAACCTCTCTGACTCCTCTTTGAGACAAACTGTTCAGGTGTCTTCCTCCAGGTGACAGACTCAGTGACTAGATTCAGCCCAGAAACTGAATATATATCACTTCGGACCCCTGCTTTGTCCTTGACCTTGTGCTGTATCTAAAGCCAGGATCTCTGGCATGGCTGAGAATGTTGAATTTTCTTCCAAGGCGGCTGTTTAGGCCGACGTCCTTCCCACAAACCTCTTGTACCAGGAACAGCCATTTGGTTTTCTGCAGGAAAGGTATGGGTTTTTCTCCTTGGACTGACCAGGGTGTAGCCTGACAGGAATTAGCAATGACATGCTGCCATCTACTGGAAACACCCACAGACATCCAGACAGATGAATATCTCTGGTCCCCTAAATCCCCATCACTCCCGGGAATCAAGAGTGGTGGTACTGCCTCTGAAGAAGGCTTTGGAGGTGATTTGGCTGAAAGTATGCAGTGCCCCCACCTATTAAATAGAACGTTATCTGATTGCCAGAGAGCAGTTTTGTTTCTGAAAAATTACATATGTATATATCTTTCATATTCTCTTCTCTGCTTATTTTTTCCCCACCTTTATTCTGCCATTGGTCTTAGCTGCCTCTCCAGTCCTGGAATAACCTATCCCTTTTCAAACCTTTACCTATAAAACTCTCGATTTTCGACTCAGGATTATTAATCATGTGGATTTGTGATAAATTTTATAGGAGAGATTAGTCTGCTACCAAAATTCTTTTAATGGTGGTACACTCTAGAAATTCTGTTATATGTCTTGAATTTAATGGTGATACAAAGCTAGCCCTGACTTTCCTGGGGGCCAGAGTAAATTGGGAAATATGATGGCTTAAATAGCTTTTGCTGCCTGGTAAGAGGAAATATACCCATTAGTAAAATTTAATAATAAAACAAAATTTGTATGGCTTGATCTCTGAGAAGATTTTCTTTAAAAATTTGTATAAGTAGACTTAAATAATATTACATCTCCCTAATTAAACTTCATTTGACCTTGCTACGCTGTTTCTGACCATCCCTTTTTCTACTGATTTACTTTTATTGCACTCATAGAAGGTTCCATACCTTCTAGCAATTAAGTTATCTCTAATTAATTGTTTAATGAGGGCTCTTTATCACCCATAGAGTACCCCCAAAAATGAGTATTTATAAAGCTCTCAAAAATAATACCTGCCCGTGGTGATGTTTGATTGGTCATATCTTATGTATGAGGCTTCGATTAAGTAAGAATTCTTTTGATTATGCTCAATTAATGTCACCGTACCTTGTACACATAGAATGTCAATGTATAATTTAGGGTTCCTCAAGATTATTGGCTGATAGTTGTAGTCTTCCCTTTGTAGCACATGTGCTAGAATTGGAATGATTCAGAGATTAGCATAGATGGCAGGCGGTATTATTTCCAATAAAGATCCCAAGGACTGGAAATCAGAAGTGACTTGCCCAAAATCTCTCATCAAATTGTGCTGTTTATATACCCTGCACTACCTTTGCAGTCGTCACACTTAGGAAATTAAATTAATTCTCCCAGCGAGGCCATTTTTCTGCCAGGAAATGATTGTGCTAAAAAGATATGTACTAAGAAGATATGAAGCTTGTTCTTGACTCAAGCCCAAAAATGGTCATTTACTGACTTTATTAGAATTCTTACTGAAAAACTTGAGGCTGGACGCTGACCGTTCTTGTTTTCTAAATGAAGAATCAGTGTTTAATTTGGGGGCTTAAACGGAGGAAACAGGCGCGTATGCTATAGCTATGAAAGCAGAGCTCCAGCCCCATTTCAGCCATATCAAGGCCTGACTTCCTCCCCAGCGCCTTTCTCATTAGACAATTCTTATGACTAGTTACCATAACTGTGTTTTGGTTTTGGTTTCTGGGTGGGGTTTTTTCTCCTCATGGCTCTGTAACAGCAATCTGAGATGTTTATGAATATGATTTGCGTTTCAGGGTGTCTGATAAATATGAATTCCCATGTATGCTTCAGAGAGCATCCTTAGCTCAATGGAAGTACATACCAAGAAGTAAACATGTGCCTAGCCTTCCAGACCTCTGACTCCACACTGCTTTCACTGAAACAAGGACAGCTTCTAGAAGACAACCGACTTCAGGCCCAAATTTCTTTCTTGCAGTGATGATATAAGAGCGAGTATTATTGCTATTACATCATTGAACTCAGTACATAGATGAACCGTAAGAAGTACTTTGCCTGTACTGGTTCACTGAATCCTCCCTGAAACTCTATATGTAACTATTATGAGCTCATTTTCTAGATGAACAAAACTAAAGCTTAAAGAGGCTAAGCAGATTCTCAGTTTACATAATAAGAGTTTTTGGATTCAAACTTAGGTCAGTCCAACACCAGAGTCTCTGTATGTTCTTAGCCATGTGAAATCAGGGTTCTCATTTGGTAAATATTGGGTCTCTGTTTGCTTTGTTTAATTAAACTATGATTTCATTTTTCAATTAGGCTCTTAGCTCTCAAACGGTTTCTTTTCCTTTATTTTTTCTGGTTCTCTTTCCCGCTTGATTTCCATCAAGCTCTGGTCTCTGGCACTTTTAATTAGCTTTAATTAGCGGTTTCACTGTAGAGGGCTCTGCAAACCCCTTCTGCGCTGGAACGCGTGGGGGAGGACTGGTTTTGCTTAGCCATTCGGGACTCAGTACTGCGTTATTGGTCTGTCCCCCTTCCAAGTAACTGTCCTGGAGCAATAGGACTTGACATTCAAGAACACTCTCTCATGGGGCACCTGAATGGCTCAGTCGGTTAAGTGTCAGACTCTCGACTTCAGCTCAGGTCATGATCTCAGGGCCGCGAGGTGGAGCTCCACTATTTCGTCAGGCTCTGTGCTCAGTGGGGAGTCTGCTTGAGATTCTCTCCTTCTCCCTCTCCCCCCAACACGTATGCTCGCTCGCACACTCCCTCTCTAAAATAAATCTTTAAAAAAAAAAAGAACTCTCTCTCAGAACCATACCACAAATTGGAACTAGCACATGATCGTGTCATGGGTAAACTCTATCACGGATCCCAAGTACATCTCTCTGTACTCTTAAAGCACCGAGCAGATTAACCAAGTGCTTCTCAGAGGCAAGACGGTACAAGAATTTTGTAGGGGACTTCTTTTAAGTGGATTCTTTGACTCCAACCCTAAAAACTCAAATCTCGAAGGCTGGGGCAGGGGGGTGGGGCATGGAGAGCAGGAATCTGCAGTTTACTTAGCAAGTGCCCAGGAGAGCCTGATGCGGGTAGCTCTTGGACACTCGGGGAAATACTGGCCTACCCTGTGTTCTTTGAGACTCACAATAGGCCATTTCTCTCTCAGCCCCTTATTCTCCTTTAGTCCCCCAGATTCCTTCTTCCTCCTGCTGCAGGCAGTAAAAGTAAAACTTGCCTGAGAGCCCTTTTCTGGACTAAGCGAGCCATTAGCATCACCCCTCAGGGCAGTCACCATGAAGATGATGATGATAATGACGATGATGATAACTTTTTTTTTTTTAAGATTTTATTTATTTATTTGACAGAGAGAGAGAGAGTGCACGTAGGCAGAGCAGAAGGAGCAGAGGCTCAGGGAGAAGGAGACTCCCCACTGAGCGGGGAGCCGGATGCGGGACTTGATCCCAAGACCCTGAGATCAGGACCCGAGCCGAAGGCAGACACTTAACCGATGTCACCCAGGTGCCCAGACGGCGACTGTTTTGAGGCAGAGTCAAACTGTGTTCTTGGAAGTTTGGGAGTGAACTAACTGGTACTTCACTGATGTGGTAGATGGCCAATAAACAGATTCAGTCTGTGATTGTGGCGTAAACTTGGGCAAGTCACTTCAGCTGTCTTAGCTGAAGTTTCCTTATTTAAAAATAAGGCTCTGAGTGGAAGATCAGCTCAAGATATGCCTCACCCAGAGTTGCACAAGGTAGAGCCAGAGATGGGGCTCAGAGGTCCAGAGCGCCACCTCGACCACCAGCTCTCAGAAGACACTATCACAGGAAAGGTTTTTGAAAGGAAGCAAATTCACTTCAATCTAAATCCATAAAGGTACTGTAAAGGTTTCTCAGATACACAGTACATCACAGGCATTTTTAACATCTGATGACTGGATGGACAAGTTAATGCGTGTGTGTCTATGAACGAAGACAGAAGGAGCCGAGGCCGGTTTCTTCCAGTCAAGCTGGTGGTTGTGGCGCTTGCTCACCACACCTCCTGGAGAGTAAGACAGACAGAAGCTGACTGCTGCTTTTGCATGACCTATAAAGGTCCTATAAGGCTCTAAACGGTAATTCAAAAAATAAACATGTAGGTACTTAAAAATATAAATGTCACATCTGCTGTAGCTCTTCAACTCCTTTGCCATGCCGTGGTTTTCCAGTTGATGGAAAGGTTTTATTCAGATCAGCCATTTCACTTTTTCCTGGAGGCACTGTTAATCTTTGTGTTCTAACCTTTAAAGATCTAGGCTGCGGTTGCGGTTGCGGCTGTAATGATTTCCATTGCCTGGCATCTACACGTATAAATTCCTCCAAAGAATTACCCACCTCCGATTTTGTTCAATTGCAAATGGAGTCTAATGAAGAGAGAGAACGAGTGGGGGTAGAAGAGGCCAGCTCTTGATCGACTTCTCTCTCTCTCTCTCACTCTTTCTCTCTCTCTCTCTCTCTCTCTCTCTCTCTCGATACCTGGGTCAGGGGAAGGAGTGGATCCGTGGCTCCACTCTCCTGCAAGCAGTGGTACCCCATCTCCTCCTTGCGGCAGTCTCTTTCACAAAGACAGTGATGAAACGTTTTGGGGGTACTGGGGACAGAGGAGGGAGCAGTTGGATTTTTAGAGGCTGGAGCATTTTATGGACAACATTAAAGGCTTCATGGATATGTTCGAGCAGAAATTAATTACAGCCCAGTTCCCCCACTTCTCCCTTAGGTGACAGTCTTCTGTTGATGTGTGCTGCTGTGAAAGTAATAATAGGTTTCAAATGTTTGTGAAAAACATAAAGTAATTACTTGCTGTGATAAATCAGTCATCTGAAGTTTCAGCTTCTCCCCGCTCCGCGTACGTGGCAGTGGGTCTGTTTCTTTTGTTAACTTTAATTATATAGCATAGGAGCATTTTTATTTTTCAGTTTTCAGAAATTTTCCCTTTTTCTTTTCTTGGTTTCCTAGTTCTCCAGGGATGAAAGTATTGAAATGATAATGACACATAACTAACATTTGAACAAGGGAAGCATATGTCTGCCAGGGAGCTGATTGCCTTAGTTAAGTTTTGTAGCTATTGGCTATTAGCTATTTGCCAGTTTCTCTAATGAGCCTTAAATATTTACTGTTTGCGGTGCAGAGGGAAAGAATGTGCTCTCGGGCATTCTGAGCTTCCTTCTCACCAATAGCATCTGTTTAAATTACGGGCCCTGAAGCCAAAGAGCCTCTAATAGCTCTTTTCCTTTTTTTAAATTAAAAAAGGAGAAGAAGAAGAAAAGAAAAAAGAAAAGTTTCCAATAAAATCTGCAGCTCCTTTCCTGGGGTCCCTTTCTTCCATCGGGCCTTCCTTTTGACAACTGTCTTATAAAAGGTCCTTCCCCAAGCAGACATAAGTAGTGAGGACTATATCGTGGCCAGCATGACATATTATCACAGGTAGGTATCTTACTGTTAGCTCTAAGGCTGGCCACCCCTAAAAATGTGAACTATACGTGTTCATATCTCTTTTTAATTCCTATAATATTAAGTTTTTCTATTCTGTCGAATCTGTCTTGTCCATTCATGACCAGTGAGCCATCATAAATCCTAACTTCAAAGGTTTGCTAAATCTCCTGGATCAAGCCATCCCTTACTTAGAACAATAAGTGTTTCCCTCTCCAATATTAATCTCTCTCTTCAAACTATCATTTATTTATATTTAGAATCAAAGAGAAGAGCAGTAAGAATTGGTTGTCTCATTATTTATCTTATTTATTAATCAGCTGTCTATTGGATAATTCTCCTGTATGGAAAATCATACTTCCTGGGACTTCAGAGCTTTTTCATTGCAATGATCATTCGTGTTCATGACGTTTGCCCCTGAGAGTGAAAGATCCCATCCATCGTCAAAGAATACTACTGTGTTTAGTGTAGTTTTAACATTATGTCTATTTTACTGTATTCTGTCTGTTAAAAACTGGTGGCAGTATGGTATTTCAGTTTAAGCCAGAATCTCTGATTTCAACTGTAACCCCTTATTTTCTTCCCATGCTGCATCGTGGAGTTTTTAAAGCACTATAATTCTGTCATAGCATTTCAGTTTTCCACATGTAAGTAAGGTGAGGTAGTCACAACAAACTGCTTAAAAATTTATTTCATTTTATTATTGTTATCTACTTATGTGATGTACACACATTATCTTATGCAATCCTTATAATAACCCAGGGTGCTTAGGTATTAACATTTTCATTTTACAAATGGGAAAATTGAGTCTGAGAGATTAAGTAACCCACGGTCTACCCAACTAGCAACCGACAGAATCATGATTCAAAGGCAGATCTGCCTGCATTTTAGCTATCGTTCTACACAGCTCATGACAATGTAATGCGTTAGTATTTCAAGAAGATATACCACAGCCTCAGTGATTTTATAGACTCTATTAGATGGTGATGACGGGGTGTTCTTCGTTGAAAGGGCTTCAAGGAGGGGTAACAATTTTTTATCTTCCCTGCAAGAAATTGAAAGGAGATGTTGTTTTGTAGGTCTGCAGGAATAAACAAAAGGAGGCCAAAAAGATTATGAGAAAGGATTTTGGCACAGCACCTAATGCCTGTCTAGGAATGATCACAGTTACTGTTGGGCCCAACAGAGGCAGGAAGGGGTGGAGGACCTCTGAGAGCTGGCATGCAGTAGCATTAGAGAGTGCCCAGGTCAGGGAGGAAGGCAAGACCAGACAGCACAGGGAGAGGAGGATCACTGTCAAGTGCAAACCCTAATTCCCCAAGTATCAGAACACCAACATGCGGTGGTAATACGATGACTAATGAAATGAAATTGTCTTAAACAGCTTGTAAGAAGCAATTACAGTTTTTCAATGAATTTTACATATTCAGAAAGGAGGGAAAGCAAGAAGATATGTGTTTTTGTTCTATCAGTAGAAAACCCAGTCATTTTAAAGATTTCATTTATTTATTTAGAGAGAACAAGCACGAGTAGGAGGGGAGGAGCAAAGGGAGAGAGAGAATCCCAAGCAGGTGCAGATCCCAACGTGGGGCTCGATCCCACCACTGGAGCCAAAATCAAGGGTCAGACTCCCAACCGACTGAGCCACCAGGTGCCCCAAACCTAGTCATTTTAAAAGAAAAATGAAAGGAGTGATTGACATTCGTCATTTTTTTTTGACCAGTTAGCTTCTAAATCTCCTCCTGTGTTTAGAGAATTCTCCACAGCATGGCCTTGGAGGGAGGCAGAGCCCATCTTCCATCATAAAAACACCACGTCCAGTCTTGCTTCCTGTATGGGAACCCAACCTATACCAGCCAGTCCGATGCTTTGTTTATTCCTGCTCACTTTCCAAGTCTGATTCTCCTTTCTCCTTGGCTCACCTATGAATTATCCAGCATCCTTTTAATAATTCCTTCTCTGCAACTTACAACTTTGTTATGTACATATACATGGTAAAATCTAGTGAATAGTAAATTTTAGCTTTTAATTCTTTCAGTCCTCAGCAAAGCTCAGTTTTACATTATTACTCATTACTATTCAAGTTTTAATGTCAACTTTGATTTGGTTATTACTCATTGCTATTCAAGTTTTTATATGAAGTTATACAGTATCTCTTTATCTTGGCTAATTCTGTAGTGTATACTTAAATATCCATCAAGATATTTTAATTTTTTAAAGAGAAAGCAAAATTGGCTGGTTTGCATGCCCTGAGGCTTGGCTCCCGTAGCTGAGAAAACTTAATTATCAGTTCTATACATTTGTTTCCATTATCTATTGCTATATAATGAATCACCCCCAAACTTAGTACCAGGTACAACCACCATGACATTAGTTCTAGTGATTTAGCAGATGGGCTGGGGCTCAGCTGGGCAGTTCTCCTGCTGCATTGCCTTGGGATGTCTCCCATGGCTGTAAGATGATGGCAGCTTGACCTGGAACATCCAAGCTGCCTTGTCTACATGTGACTGGTGGGGATTTCTGGAAGCCTGGGCTCAGCTGGGATGTTGGGATGACTAGCTTCCTCTCTTTCTCTCTTCATTTAGTCTCAGAGAGTCTACATTCCACACAACTCTTCCATGTGGTTTCTCCATCACAGTAGTCATACTTCTTACATGGTGACCTAGGGCTCCCAAAAGCATGAAAGTAGAAGCTTCCAGGGCTTTTTTACAGCTTGGACACAGGGCTAGCACAGTATCCCTTCTGCTACATTATATTAGTTAAAGCAAGTCACTGGGCTAGCCCACATTTAGTGTAGGAGGGGACCACATAAAAGCATGAATAATGGAAGGCATGGCTCATAGGGGTTACCTTGGGGACTTAGCTACCACTACATCAAAACTTCAGACTGCAGATTAAATGTTCAGTGCCAGGTACAGTAGGCATCCAGCGTATTTGTCAGAGTTATTTCAATTGCAAGGTGCAGAAACCAAATCCAAACTAGCTTATGCCAAAAAAGAGAATTTGTTGAATCATGAAACTGGGATATTCAAGGGGTAATTGGTTTTAGGCATAGTTTTGTGCAAGGGTTCTTTTTTTTTTTTTTTTAAAGATTTTATTTATTTATTTGACAGAGAGAGAGAGAGACAGCCAGCGAGCGAGGGAACACAAGCAGGGGGAGTGGGAGAGGAAGAAGCAGGCTCCCAGCGGAGGAGCCTGATGTGGGGCTCGATCCCATAACGCCAGGATCACGCCCTGAGCCGAAGGCAGACGCTTAACGACTGAGCCACCCAGGCGCCCCTTGTGCAAGGGTTCTAACCGTATCAACAGGACTCAGTCTTTTTGTTTGTTTGTTTGTTTGTTTATCCATCAGACTCTTGCTTCTGTTTGCATCTGCTTGGCTTTATTATGATATAGCCTATCTCCCCGTGTAGCCAAAATAGTAGCCCCAAACTAGTGTCAGACTTGTAGCCGGAAATGTTAGAGAAAGAAACCCTCTCGCTTCTAAAATCCATAGGGCAGATTTCATGTAGGGACTCTGCCAGCGCCGTCCATCTACAAGCCAGTTGCTGTGGCCGGGAAGTAGGGACGTTCTGATGGGACAGTCCACATCGCGTGTCCACACCTGTTATGAAGGGTTCATGGGTCCGACCCGGACGTCACAGAAAGTATTCCAGAGAAAAGGAAAGCTTCTGTTACCAAGAGAAGTGGGATGGATCCTGGAAAAACGAAAACAAGATACAATTACTACACCCAGTAACAGTGTGCTGAATGAATAAAATTTACTGAGTGAGTGGCACAGGCAGTAAAGTACTGAGTTTATTATGCGCCAAAGGAGATGGACACTTAAAAATTATTTTATGGAAAGAGCTAGATGGAAGTGCTGTTAGGACACTATTCAGAGTGGGTTGAAATAGAGAAAAAATGCAGTTTTGAGCGGTACTTTGAGAGAGGGGAGATTAGAAAGAGGAGGATATTATAGACAGAGAAAAGGTCACTTTCTCCGGAACCAAAAGCGATTAAAGATAGAGAAGTTTCCAAAGTCTAATTTTTGGATGCAGCTGCTCTCCTTAAACTCTACCTTTAAGAAAATCAGGGGCTTCGTTACTACAGTGTGTTGTACCATTTAGGTTCCAATTTAGTTGGAAAGGAGGAAGAGTAAGAATTGTTTTGTAGCCCTGAATGTGAGAGCTGGGTGTCTCAAGTGTTTAAGGGGCTCCTACAGAAATAAAGTTCCAAGGTGACTGTTATCAAAGGGTTAAGAGAAAAGCCTTTTGAAAATAATATATTCACTTGTCCTCTGTCACTTTGATTACCAATAGACGCTGGATTACCAGAAATAATAGTAATCTGCATTTCTGTATTTATAGCCCGCCTGTGAGGGGGAAGGTTTCCACGAATGTAAATTAATTAGCTCTTCTCTGGTGCACTAAGGAGGAAAGGAAAGCAAGCCCAGCTCCCTCCCCATGCCCTCTCTGAAAACCAGTGAGTGGGGATGGGGGTGGGAGGAGTTTGAGGAGAGAAAGAACAAAAACTGACCTGGCTAAACTAACTATAGTTTCCTTGAGATTGGCAAAAGCAGGAAGCAGTAGAAGGCAGAAATGGGTTTAGAATTTGGTTAAGAAGAGTCCCAGTTGGCTCTCAGATTACTTATTACATACTTTCTTCATAGAAACCTAGGAAGTCTTCATTAGCGAGGACTTTGAGGTGGTGTCATCTGTCCCCTTCCTTTAACAGGCAGGAAACCGGCTCAGGGAGTTGGAGAAACTGGCCAGGGAGGGATTCTGGTAGGACTAGAACTCAGATTTCCTGACTCCTTGGTCAGGACTCCCCCTTCCCCACCCCACTCCTCAGGACTCAGGGCCTCCTGTAGGCTGATGTCAACTTTACCAGTGTTCACATTCCCACTGGAAGCAGTGCTGTCCTCGGGCGGTGGTGGGCAATCTTGGGAAAAGGAACATCATCTTTGTATGATTTGAACCCCTCCCTCCTGTTTCTTTTACAAGTCTAGGGGTGTCTTGTTAACCCCACTCCCCATAATGTTTGCCTTCTCTAAAACTAGAATAATATTGCTGCTAGACACTTCTTTACAAACAGAAATTACTATGTGATAATTATGACTTCTGTTCACTATCTGCACACACTCATATCCTTGTTATTAAGTAAATACAGAAAGACGATTCGTTTTACTAGCTTTTGATATTGATATTGCCATGTTCTCTCTTAGCTATAAATATCTGCTCTGCCCACATCAATTTGAATCTTTTTTTCTTAAGTAAATTAAAGTAGAAATGATAACACAATTACCATCTGAATTCTACTAAACTCTAAGTCAAAACAAAATATAAGAACTGTGATTATGTGAGAGGGAGAGACTGGAGCGGGGAGACTCCTGCTGCTAAGGAGCCAGAAGTCAGATCCTTCGCAGGAGAACCAGGAGATCTTAGGTCCGCCCCAGTTTGGAGGGTGGCCGGACTCCCGTACCAGTAGACACAGTGCGGTTGCCCAGGATGGGAGGTTGCCCATGTTGTCACTGGCTTGTTAAATGCTAACTCGGGTACTAATCTTCCGCCTCCAATGAACGTTTTTCCACTGGGTCAGTGGGTTCTTTTCCTGAGCCCGAGTTCGCGATAGTAACTTAGAGAAACACCCTTAAAATGCTGGGTAGACAGGGAGAGTCTGGGTATCTGTGACCAATTTGAAGGAGAACAGAGGTTTAGTGTTGGGGTCACTTACAGAAACCTTCAGATTCTTACTTTCTCCCTGAGGGGAATCTAGTCTGATTTAGACATCTGCTGTCGCCTTGAAAGAACATTCTCATCTACCTCGCCGTCTGTAGTGAGTGGACATGAGAAGTGGACCCTTAGACCCCAAAGTGGTTTTTCTAAGCTGTTAGGAGGGAGGAAAGAGAACTCAAACGTAGGCTGCCTACTGGGATGGTTTCCTTAGTTTGATCATCGGAACAGACCAAGACACGATCATCCAATGGGTTATTTTCTTATGTTCAGGGATAACATAGTCTCATTATCCCAAATACGTGGCTTGATAGCTCCTGCGTTCATTGTACATTAAGCTTCTGTTTCACATTAGCACCTTGGTGGACCTTTTAAAACAGCCTCTTCTTAGGCTCTTATACATCTTTGGAACCATGGACCATTGGGAGCTCCTTACCACTAATTTCCTCGGTGAATAAAGCCACGTATAAGCACAAAAGCATATAATTTAAACTATTTCAATATCTGAAGCATTTCCTAAAGAAGTCAGTTACTCGAGGTGGTTATGACAGATTGGCAAGAGGTCATCCATTCATACATCAAATGGTTACTGAACATACTTGAGAGCTAACCATTACTGGAACTTCAAAGATGAAGATCCGGTTCCTGCTTATACATGGTGGAGCAGGGTGGGCTCAGTAATGAGAACGATACAGTGTGATAACAATTAAGAGGGAGAGGATTAAGATAAGGAAGGGTATTAGGAGCGCCTGGGTGGCTCAGTTGTTAAGCGTCTGCCTTTGGCTCAGGGCGTGATCCCGGCATTCTGGGATCGAGCCCCACATCAGGCTCCTCCCTTGGAAGCCTGCTTCTTCCTCTCCCACTCCCACTGCTTGTGTTCCCTCTCTCGCTGGCTCTCTCTCTCTCTGTCAAATAAATAAATAAAATCTTAAAAAAAAAAAAAAAGACAAGAAAGGATATTAAAACCTCATAAGATTCACTCCTGGGTATCTACCCAAAAGAAATGAAAACATATGTCCACACAGAAACATGTACATAAATAGCATTGTTATGTATAGTAACCACAAGGTGGAAACAACCCATATGTCCATCCCTGGATGAATGGATAAACAAATGTGGTCTGTCCACACAATGCATCATTATTGGGCTATAAAAGATTGAAATACATGAGTGAATCCTAAAAACACTATGCTCGGTGAAAAAAGACAGTCACAAAAGAATATATACTATATGATCCCATTCATATAAAAGTCCAGAATAGAGAAATCCATAGAAACAGAAAGTAGGTTAGTAGTCGCCCAGGGCTGGGTAGGGAGCAGGGGGGACAGTGGCGTGGTAGCCGAAAGGTACAGGGTTTTTTTTTGAGGTGATGAAAGTGTTCTAAATTCAGCTGTGGTGATGGTTGCACATTATCTATAAAGATGATAAAAGCCATTGAATTGTATACTTGAAGTGGGTGAATTATATGGTATGTGAATTACACCTCAATAAAGCTGTTTTTAAAAAACGAATAAGAACTAAAATTGAGACTTGTGGTAAAGAATGACAGGGAACGGCTCTCTCTCCCTCTCTCTTCCCCTTCCTCCTTCCCTGCCCCCTCTCTTCTCTTTTTCTCTCTCTCTCTCTCCTTCCTTTCCTCCTCCCTTCCCTCTCTCCCTCTCCCGTCCCAAAAGGGAATCACTGTCTGTGGTTGAGGACAGACACTGCCTCTGGAAGTAAGGGAATGCTTTTAGCGCTCCTGATGATTTTTTTAAAAATCATTATTAAGAGTTGATTATGGAGCTAATTAAGACTACAGAACTTCCAGCTAGACAAAGAGAAAATTGCACTTGGGAGGGTAGAGATAGGTATTACTAGTTCAAAATCTGACAAACACTTCATCCCAGCTGGAGGAAGCCTTTCTTATTACAGGAAAGGAGCGATGCTGCAGAAAGCTGTTCAAGAAAAAGCAACCTCAAAGTTAAAATAGATGCATCTAATGAAAGAGAAAGGATCTGAGACTCCATTATGGATCCATTAAGTTAAGAATAGCTAAAGAGATGTAAGGACTTCTTTTGTTTTGTATGTGCAAGAAAGATTTTTCTTTGCTGAGTTTTCATTTGTTCGTGAATCTCTCAGCTTAGCCTGTTTTAATAAGCAGACAGTGAGATGAGTTACAAAGTCATAATTTAAAATTCTAAATGTCTGATCTCCCTAGTAACCCAAGCCATCTGGGATTATAAATTATGACTCGTTATTGCCACCTGATGACAACAGAGAGTACAGCCCTTCTAGAAATGCTGGCCCTTTTAGAAACAGATGAACCCCTTGCAAGCTGAAATGCAAAATCAGTGATACAGAGATGGTGACAAAGTCTCTAGAAGGTTCTCTGACCTTGGTGTTAGAAGGAGGCCACCTTGTTATAGGCATCTTTAAACATCATGCGGTCTTTTCTTACAACCACGTTACCTAGAAAGCAGTATTCTGTATATTGAAAGTGATGTGCAGTCTGTCATATCAAAGTGGTAGGTGAGTGTCACCGTAAGCCTGTCACCACTTTCTCCGGCAGTTGTAGCTGCTGTCACTGTCCAGTGGCTGCCACTCTGGTATCAGTGGCAGCTGCCAGCCTGTCGTCACTATGGCTGCTGTCATCACCATCACGCACAAGCTGTTGCCTCTGCCACTGTCTTCCTGCTCCTAATGGGACTGATTGGCACCTCTCCATGCCACATCAAGGTGCAGAAGCTGTTCCCCACCCCAGGCTCCGAGCCATCTGACACCCTTTACTGCCACTGCTCATTACCACCCTCGTAGCGATGGCGCCAGCTGGGACCAGCCCAGCCCGGAGCTGGGTGGCTTCGCTGGTGGAGAGAGTGTGATAGTCACCTCGCTCCCTGCGGAAGCAGCTGGGCCTCTCAGTGAGACTCCACCTGGGGACTCCAGGAATCCTGCATCTTTAAGAGTCAGCACATTAGGGCCCAGCATCTCTCTTCTTTACTTGTTTCTCGGGAGTTGATAGCAATTTGAAGCTGCTCCAAGCCCAATGGACAGCTTCGTCCACTTCCTCCTCGCCGTGTGCCTGCTTAGGTGCCCACAATAAGCAATGCTGTGCTCTCCCTGACCACACGCTGAATTTCAGTGCCGTACGTTAAATGTTAAAACATTTTGCATCATCTCCAATATTTTTCAAAGCTTGTGATGTTTAAATAATATGTAGAATTCAAGAAGGCAGCCCTTACGACTGTACTTTTGCAGAGAAATAAACAAGAATCAATCCACAGCTGAGAAAGACTAGGAGGGGATTTACCAGTGAATGAAAGTGGTCAACAGTCTCTGGAAGATGGAAAGAAGACGGGATACAGACGGGATACTTTGGAGAAGCTCCAGGTTCATAATCCACAGTTAAAAATGGGAATGCCAAGAGAAACTGAAAACAGAGGGATTAATGAAAATTTTATAAATATGAAAATGTCATTATAGCACTGTTTTATTCACCCCTTTAAAAATGCCGGCATCCAGAATTTATTCCTGAAAGAGCCGTCTTGGGAAATATTTGGGGAAAGTCAGGGCATCTGTTGTGGTGGCTCTTGCAGCCCCAGAACAAACCCTCTTCATGTGCCATCAGAGAAAGAGGTTTCCCCCCTGACAGTTGGCACCCCACCCACTAACCCTCAAGAGAAACAAACATACCTGTTCGCACTTTCAGTACCACCCACGTAACACTCACAGGCAGAACTCTCTCCCACCAAGAGGAGAGGCTTCTAAGGAACATGATCCAACCTGTTTAGAGGCCTAGCATCCCACTAATCGGAGTCGCAGGAGAAGAGATGAGAAAAGAAAGGGAAGGGAAAGTGCTGCCGAAATCGGTAGAAACGCTTTTCTAAAACTAAGAGCACATGTCTTTACACTAGAAGAGTCTACTGGCTGCCCAGTGCGGTGAATGAAAAAAATAGTCTCGTGAATTATCAGAATGCTGAAAGTTAAGTTTCTAAAAGCTTCAGCGAGAGAGGGAGAAAAACAAGTCAGCCGGCGTCAGACTTGTGATCGATAGCACTGAGAGCTAGGAAGTAATGAACTGATACCTGCTCAGCTCTGAGCAGGAATGATTCCAACCTAGAAACGTGTATCCGAAGGGTGTATCCGCCATGCTGAGGGCGAGATGAAGACGCTGTTAGAATTTTGAGGATTCAGAGAGTTTACTTCTCATGCCCTTCTTCCTGGGGAACTAACTAAGGATGTATTCAAGCAAAGCAAGTAAATAAACCAAAAAATTAGAAAACATGATGTCTAGAAAACATGCTTGATCCCACTCAGAGAAACAACGAAAGGGAAGCCCTGAAGCGGGCTTGAAGAAGAAACCATCCAGACTGCGGTGAAAGGATACAACACCCCGGGGAGAGGGCTCTGGGAACGGAAAGACTCAAGAAGATGGATGGTATGATTAAGAACTAAAAAAAACAAAAAACCTTAAACTATGATAAATATAAACATGCAAGAAAAAGAAAAGCCAATCTGAAAACTTGATGGGAAAAAAACTGTACAAGAAATTCATGGTCTGAATACAAAGCAGACTTCCAGAAGCATGCTCTGGAGCCAAACGTGGTGCGTACAATGATGTAAATGCCCTCTGTGGTTTTCATCAGTTGTCATGCAGCAAAGCGTGAGAGACCCAGTTGTATTTGTAGGATAACACAGGAAAAAGTAAAAATGCAGTCAAGAGAAAATGGAAGCCAGGGGCCCAGTGGAAGGTGGCGTGTGGACCATAGAGAGAGGAAGAAAAGTTTACAAAAGGGTCATTAACAGCTTCCTCTTAAAAAGTGGGGGCAGATAGGAGATGAGTGGAAGTAAACATAGTGGTCTAGGTAGTTAAGTATTTAAATTATAGAGGGCAGCATTTTAACACAGAAGTAATAAAATACTAGAAAGAGGAGAGACGTATTGCAGGTGAGCTGTACTTTTGTCTTTCACACCAGGTGTATCTATTAGGATACTTTTGGCTCCATACAGTAGAGGTAAGGGACTTAGTGACTTAAAACACTTAAAACATTCAGCAACTCTATACATAACTCAGTACTCATCGTGACAAGTGCACTCCTTAATCCCCGTCACTTATGTCGTGCATCCCCCCACCCACCTCCCCTCTGGTAACCATCAGTTGGTTCTCTAGAGTCTGTTTCTTGGTTTGTCTCTCTCCTTTGTTTCCCTTTGTTCATTTGCTTTGTTCTTAAGTTCCATGTATGAGTGAAATCGTATGGTATTTTTCTTTCTCTGATTGACTTATTTCACTTAGCATTATCCTCTCTAGCTCCATCCATGTTATTGAAGATGGTGAGATTTTGTTCTTTTTTATGGCTGAATAATACTCCATTGTGTATGTGTTATATCTTGCCCGCTCTTTGCTGTTCCTTCCTCAAGGTCTGTTGGCTTCATGCTCCTCAGCCCCCTCTGTGGTCCCAGGCTGGCTCCTACACTTCCAAACATCACAGAAACATCCAGTGGAAAAAGACAGTTTCTCTCCCTGTGCTTTAGTTTTGTCTCAAGGAAACATTTTCCAACAGTCTCGCTAACAGACTTCCTCTCATGTCTTACTGGCCCAAATTGTATCACACACCCTCCGCTAAACCAGACACTGGCAACAGAAATGGAACGCTGCCTTCTTACAGCTCCTCAACTGACTTGACTTGGCGGAAGGTCCCTGGAAATGGCGACCTGTACTCTAGCATGAACCTAAAAGGCATGACAACTCATCGCTCTCTTACCTCATCACTCTCTTAATTGAGAAGATTTCATACCAATAAACCTACCAAGGAAAAGTTGTTGTCTCTGTAGTTCAATTATAGACATAATGCAGAAGGAGAAAGACCACAGCGACTGTCTAGTGACCTTGTTCAGGAATTCTCCCTTGAGATTTGGAAATACAAGTTCCTTCTTTCTGGCTGTGTATCAAATCAGGATCCTCAGAACTGCTAAGTAAATTTTTTTCTTCGATTAAATAGCTTTGTTTAATTCACAGGTCCTAAAAGATCCTTCCTCTCTTTAGATAATCTATAGCTTTGTGATAATATACGGATTGTATATAGGGAGAAGGATTCTGTGCCTCTTCTCAAAACTTCCTAGTTTTGCAACTTGGCAAAGTGGAAGCAAAACGCAAATCGGATTTAGATCCCAACCCTCCCACTTACTAGTAGCTGTGTGACCTCCAGTAGTTCCCAAACCTTTCTGTGCTTTCCTTATTTCTAAAAATGGAGGTGCTTTGCTTAAATTTTAGGGTGGTTTCAGGGCTTAAATAAAACTGCAAATGGTAAAAATATAAGGAGAATGTCAGCAGTTGCTGACTCTTCCTAGGTAACATGCAAGAGGGGTGTAGCTCTTGGTTCCCCACTTTTTATGTGTTTGATAGTCAGCCAACATGATGAAAAGTGAGTCAGATTAGGCACGGCAGAAGAATTTGATTCTCATTTGAAGCATGAATATAGTAACGAGGAGAGATGAAAAGCAGCAAGGGTAAAGACCAAAGGGTGAAGATATCTGTGCTTTTGACCAAGTTTTCTCAATCAAAGACTGCAAGCTGCTCCCACAGCGCCCTGAGCTGAATCCTACGGAGCTCCGTTGACGGGAATTTCAGTGGAATGGATTCCTCACAGAAGGAGACCATGGTAACTTTATTTCTTCACTGAAACACTTTGAATTATAAAAAGAAATCAGGCTCAGATAATCAAAAAGCATGAGATGATGGATAAAATACGCTAGAGGATTATAATTCAGTAATAATTGAATTTCTCTAGCAGAGAGACTCAGAGAGTTCAATCGTATCATCTCAGTTAGTTCCAACACCCATCCGTCAAGATGAGGGCCCAGTGTTAGGCTTTGCACCCTTCACATCCTTCACGAAGACAGTGGGACCCAGGAGTCTTCCCGTGGCTCTAGCATCCATGGCTTCATGCGCTTTGACTTGAATGTTTTAGGCACGATTTAGAAGTGAGCTGTCCCCGTTCCTCCTCGTGGGCTTTTTCAGTCCTGAGTGGAGACATCACTTGCTAGCTTCTCCTCTGTTTCTCTTCTGCATGCCCTCGGAGCAGTTGTTCTAGCTCCCACAGTCCGTTGAGCAGAATGCCATGACACGATAAACTGCAGACTTTCTGGGACTTTTTCCGAGTGGTTATTCCCCAACCGTAGCACAGAAGTTCTTGCAAAAGCACGTGTTTCTCATGCCAGCCTTCCAGTTATAAAATAGTCATCCTCAGCATCTTACTACTGACCAACTGATTCTGAACGTAGGGAGTTCGTTTCAAAATGCCTAGCGCTCTGCATAACGGAACGAAAATATGAAATAGGTAGCTTGTCTTTCCACTACTTCCCTCTGAAAGGTCAAGACGAGAACAAAATCCGGTGCGGCATCTGCCTCCTTCCCCCTCTGTGGCCCATGTGGTGGGACAGACATCACGGTCTCTGAGGCAGGTCTGGGAAGCACCAGGCTCAGGAGTCAGTGTGGATTATGTAAGAATCCGCATATCTGGCAGATGGGACTGTCTGAACTCATGGAGCTGAGAGTCGTCTGCCCCGGGCCGATGGGCATTGCTGAGCTCTCGCATGGCGGGTTTAGGGTTTCAACATGCAGCCCCGAGTTGCAGCAGCCTGAGACTCCCCTGTGGTGAGCCAGTGAACACATAAAAAGATTTAAGCCTTTATTAATTCCAGGGCCTCCAACACGTTGCAGAATAAAACTATTTTCCCCAAGTGCTGTGTTGATACTCTCGGCGCCTAAGTTTACACTGACGCCCTTTGGAGCGTACGGAGTCAGCTGTTCAGAAGTCGTTGGCCTCTCTGGTTTGTCTTACGTGTCTTTTAAATCGTCGTAGAGTGCTGAGCTGAATAGGTGGGTAAATTCATCTATTTTTGAGAAGTCACTTGCAAAACATTACTTTATTCTCTAGTACTTCCTTCTGATTCCTCGGCTCTCCCCATCTCTTCCTTCTAGTTTATTCTCATCTCTGTTGTACTTCTTTTCCTGTTTCTTGCCTTATGTTCCTTCGCTGCCCTCCATGGCCCCCGTGCCCTCATCTTTGCAGGTAGTAGAGGGAGAAGGCCTATACCAAGCGGAGCAGGCACGCCGCAGGCTGCTCGCCATCACTGGAATAACGAGGGGCTCTTGTCAGCTCCCTGGGCTGTAAGTTCGAACCAACACGGCCCTCGAGCTTGACTGGCTCTGGGTGAGGGCCCCGAGAATGAAGGTGAATGAACATTTGCTTACCCAGCAGTCTCAAAGCACTCAAAGTGCCCATGTAAAGATACGCCTGTGTGTGTCTGTACCAGTAAATCCCAAAACCTGTATTCCTACGTATGGTGATACGGAGGTTTCTGCTGCCATTTCCTGGCTGCAACATGGAAAGATCCACCCACCTTAGATTGCCCCACTCTCCTGCTTCCATCTGGTCTGAACAGAGATCCTGATTAATCAGAATTACAAGTGGGTGAAAGAGAGCTGAGAGCAGCTTGATTAGTAGATAGGTGTGCGCGTGCACACACACACACTCACACACACACTCACTCACAAGCCTGGTGTAGAAAAGAGGAGTCTATGAAGATTTAACTATTTGTATGTATAGGGGGGGTCTGTGTGTGATATTTAGAGTCTAATCCGTGTAATCCTCACATGGAGTGCATAACGGAGCTTCAGGGGGTCCATAAACCGCAAAACTATATGCAAAATCTGTGTGTTGATGTCAGTTTTATTGTTTTCTGGCAAGGCAGTCCATGATTTTACTAAATTTTCCAAAGGTGCTGTAAGAGTCCCCGTCCCTTTTCTTTGACCCTCTGTATTTGCTCTCTCATCCTTGGAACATTCTGAACACAAGTTAGGGATGAGGACAGGCCATCATACTAATGCCGAAATGATATAATCTTGCCAGGCCTGAGCGTTTCCTTGTTCGCTGCCCTTCATCGTAGTTCCCCATTCAGAGCCGACCACCACTCCCCAGCTATTCAGACTTTTGGGCTTCGCTGCCCCAACAGAAAGAACAGCCGCGGGGGTGGGGGAAGGGGACGACAATGTCCGAATGCACAGGCTTTCACTTTGTCGAAGAGTTTACATTGGAAAAGAGTTCATCTTATTCTCTCATAAAGCAAGTTCCCATTTCTAAACTTAAGAGCATTCTCCATTCAGGAGGGAAATCTGGATAATCGTTGGCTTCCGATTCTCTTTCGTCGTCTCTTTCAGGTGCAAGCAATTCTTCCTCTAAGTTTTCAGATATGAGTCACAGACTAACAGGTTCATTCACTCCGGTTTTGGTTCTCTATAAAAATAGGCTCAAGGTCTGCCAGAGCTGCACCTTAGTTCCCTAACCTTAGATTTTACATTATAGAAATTTCTAACACCCTCTGTGGCTCATTCGTCAGTCTTGTTAACCACTAACATCCAGTTAAACGCGGACTTTTTGACTCTTTCTTCCTCCGGAAGGTTCTAAGTTCCACTGCCTGATGTTTCCACCATCACTGCCCTCCCACATTTGGAATAAAGCAACAATCCTTCAGCTGGTATTTACATCTTTCCAGTGTCAGCCATCCTTTGTGATACTGTTTCCCTTAAATTAATTTGTTGCTCAATCCTTACAGCAACTTTATTATAAATTATCCAGCCCAAACTTTATAGGCTTGAATAAAAACTATCCTATTCTCCTTTCTTAACTAGCCAGCTTCTTCTCTCATTGTTTATTCCAGAAACTTCTGTTCCCGCTGATCTCACAGTGCTCCTTTCATGTGACTCCAAGCCTTCATTCTGCCTGTTCTTATTCTTAAACTTCCCATTCTTCAAAATGTGTCGCACTGCCTACCACCCCTTTTCTGGAATGTTCAACTACTCAACACGCATTTTTCTGTTCTCTGACATCATTGGCATATTATTAGTATCTTCCGTAATGCAAGCACAGGACATATAATAGATGTTTAATAAATACTTGGTCATTTCAAAGATAGCTTTCTAACCAGTGGAATCCAGGAGTAATAAGGTATGTTTTGGGGAAAGCAGATAATGGCTGGTCCCAAGTAATCATTGCACAAATTTTTACAACTATGCACTTAATTCTGAGGTCACTGAAGCTCAATTAACAATATTTGTAACATCCTCAGTGTTCTTGTACGTCAGCAAAGATGCATGTTCGATGCCGATGCTTCTAAATGGTAGCCAGCCACCCGTGAAAACAAGAGTGGCACTAGTATGGATCACCTAACATGGTATATAGGTGGTTGGGCCTTCTCTTTGACTAATCAAGTGAGTATTTACTGGTGCTTCGCAAGCGTATTTCTTGGCTGAAATGGGATCATCTGGTGTGTACCTTTACTCTCTGAGAAGCATAACAATGCATTTCCCTCCCCCTCCCAAAACTGATGGCAAACACCACCAAATGTGTGTATGTCTACCTCTCCCTGTGATTATGGCATCAGATCCTTGTGTATGGTTCCATTCCAGTGAATTCTAAATAAGGAAGGATTTTCCCATCACAATTGCCGTTCCCAAAGAGTAACGTAAACTGCTTTAGTCAGCAAAAAATATGTATCATCTTTGCCTTGCTATATATTGAATTGCTGACTCTCTCTTCTTTAGATCCAATAGTCATTTCTTTGGCTCCTTAATTTATGCATGAAGCTAAAAGAAAAATCACTTAGTGTTCTTAATAAAATGGCATAAGGTTTAGATAATTTTTTACTATATGCAGTAAAAATGCAAATGTGTGTGGCTTATTTGCAAATGCAGACATTAATAACTGATATTTAAACAGACTGGATTAGCAATTTTACTGATATATTCAAGAGATTTTTCCAATAATTTGCACACTCAAAATCAATTTGAATACAACATGTAAATTGAATTTAATTTTTTGATAGAAAATTGTAGTTATCAGCTTGAACCATTAAATTTACTATTTAATATATGCTTTCCAGCTCACTTGGTTAGAATTTCATTGCTCCTTATCTATATAAATTTAATTAGGCTTGATATCATCAGTATATTATAGAACTAATTAAAGATTCAGATAAGTGCTGAGGGGGCTTATTGAAACTCCATAAAGTTCCATTTGGAGAATGAGATATTCTTCCTTCGGTTCATTGTAAGAGAATGAAACGGCAAGCAGGGTGTCTTGCAGTGTTTCTGAAAAATTATTTAACTGGATTTAATGTACTTATTCCATTCTTTGAAGAGCTTTTTAATTACTCTGTATCTTCGTACAGCCCAACAACAGTTATAATCTTTATTTAAAGGCTTGCAAATCCTCATTTCCTCTCCTCCCACTGAGCGAGTGATCTCCTGTTCTGGTGTGCACATGTGACTGTGTGTGTGTGTGTGTGTGTATGTGTGTGTGTGTGTATAGCGGTAGGTGGGATGGGGATTGTATACCCTGATTGAGAGAGATCATGTAATGTGTAATGGAGCTTTTGGGGAAGCCTGTCAGTCCTCCCAAGTAGAATAAGCATCGAGAAAGATCAGAGAGTGCCTGCCGTAAACACGGTGAGGAAAAGAGAAAAGATGAGAAACACTGACCCAAGAGGTAGTCCCCGGGGCAAAGCCGAGGTTCCCACTCAGAGGTATGGCTACTGCGAGGGAATCGTTTTGTAGAATTCCCTTTGAATCCCCTCATATCTGCATCTCTGCAGTAGAGTATAAAGCAGATTAGCTTAAAAGATATGATTTCAACTAAGTGCTTTGTGTCTTCATTACAAAGCACAATAAAGCTTTTTTATTACAATGGAGCCACTCTTACTTTCAGTTGAATATGCACTGAAATCAAGCTGCAGCTCCTGCGTTCCCGGGGTGCTCAGCGCTCTTGTTAAAAGCACATTTTTTTTTCCAGCGCAGATTGAGTGACACAATGCATGGTGGGGAAGAAATGAAAGTTAAGAGGGCAAATAATAAATGTAGGCCATCTATGGCCAGGCACACTGTGGTTCAGTACAGAGGCCCCCAGGAAGCCAGGAAAATGGTCACGAGCCTGTGTGGTGTGATTGAAAAGTTACAGGCGTTGGGGCTTAGGAGATACAAATTGGAAGCTCTCCTGTTGATGAGCTGGATGACCTGGGGGCTCATCTCTCCAAAGCATAAATTTCGTTTCCTAGAAAATGGAAATAATAACAGTGATGCCGCCCCTCCTCCCACTTCAGCCTCCCTCGTGGGCTGGGATGGCGCTCAGATACCATCTATTATCGTCTAACCCGTGTATGCTTCCAGATAGGGAGACTGAGGTACGGTGGCATCAAGTGCTATGATCGCGATCGCTCGATAGCTAGTGACAGGGCAAGGACTGGAATAGATGCACATGAGATGTCACGTCTACACTGTCACAGGGAGTATAAAGGAACACAGAGGCATTTTCTCAGTGACATCCTGGCTGCACTTGATAGCATTGCGATTTTTCCCCCCAAGCAAGTATTCCTGAAACATCCCTGCAGGTCTGCTGCTCAAATGGTTTGTAATTACAAACATGTTAACCCCCCGCCCCCCACCCCCAGCCTGAGAAAACATTTGCAGAAACAGTTGGGTCACAAACCAATGTGTGTTTCACCACTGCACTTGAAATGTTTCTCTTCGAAAACGCTGGAAATGTTTCCCGGTAAAGCAGATTCTCAGCGGAGGTATAAACCTGCATTGGGAAGGACACTGCCAGCTGCCTGGAGTCTAGTGACTAGACCAGCAACTTGGGGGTCCGGGCAGAGTGGGCCTTGCTCGTAACTCTCCTGACTCACGGGTAACCCCAGGCAATCCCCTGTGCCATCTTCCTCTCGTTGAGTTTCCTCCACGGCTCCTCATGTCACGAGAGCAGCATTTCCCCGGGGCCACCGAATAACCAGTAGACCACATCCTGCTTGCTGCCAGAGCCCACGAGACCATATGTGAAGCTCGTAGAGGTTCATTCAATTTTTGAAAGCACCGGAAATTACGAGACACTGATTCTGAAGGTTGCAAACGTGAAGGGAATGGAATACGTCCTTCCGCTCTTCCCTGCAACCGTCAATATGTGTGAAACACTGGGTTCAAGTTTCCAGGATCACAGGCCATCCTGCCCTGCACCTTCCTCTCTGACACAGCCTCCACTCACCCTTGCAAAGTCCCTCATTACAATGAATAAAGACCCGAAGGGCAGCTGTGGAGAGCAGATCATTGCAACAAGTCTCTTTTGCTTTGACTTAGCATAAGCTAGCACAACAAACAGTGAGGAGTTGTCTGCACCCCAGCTTCTAATTTTCCCCCATCCAACACCCAGGCTAAAATAATAATAATAAGATTAATAATAATATGTTTTTGCCAGATAGGTGTACTTGCATAGCACTTTACACAGGGCTGTCCCAAATAGGATCTCAGTGGGTCTTTCCATTATGAATAAACATTTTTGTCTCCCCAGGCTTGCTCCTGAGTATAAACTATTTTCTCACATCCCATTTCAGAGTTTTTCTGGAATGATGGAGGGTCGTGTATTATCATGCAGGCAAAATTCGGCCAGGCTGTTGTTAACCAACCAGGTGACCTTAGGTATTTAGCCTTTGTGAGCTCCGGCCGTGAGGATGAAATCCAGGAGATGAGACCAGGAAGGCATCTGGCACATAGCGTTAAATAAATATTAATTGTTCCCCTTAACAACACTTAATATAATCAATTATGAATCTTCAGCTCGGTTATATTTCTGTTACCCCGTAATCATGTGCAGAAAACTGTTCCCAATTCTAACCTATTTTTCCAGCAGGGGTTATTCATTATTAGTTGTCATAAACGTTTCTTGAGAATAGCATACACAAACAGAGGGAGTTCAAAGGCATTCTGGGCAAAGACGTTGGAGGAGGGGTCACGGGAGGACCTGCGACAGTATGGAGCCCTGAGAAATGGCTTCAGTACATTTCAGGGGAGCTTGGGGGAAATGGGAGCTGGCGACAATGTTTCCATATCTGTCAGCAGACAAAATCTTTTCTGCAGATGTCCCAGGCAAACATTGAGCTGCAGCACATGTCTTGATTAATGGATCAGTCTTCACACTACTGGCTGTGGGTGTACATCGTCGGTATAGTTAAAGAAGTCAGGGCTGTAGTTCATAAAATTAGCATTTTTATAACAGCTTGAGATATAATTTACATACCATAAACATTAACCCTTTTAAAGTGTGCGGTTCATTTGGGGTTTTTTGTATGGTCTAGGGTTAGGCAGCCATCATCACCAGATAATTTGAGAGCATTTTCATCACCCCAGAAGGAAACCCTGTATCCATTAGCAGGCACTCCTCGTTTCCCGACTGCCTCCCCGGCAGCCACTCATCTCCTTTCCATCTCTGTGGATTTGCCTCTTCTGGCTAGTCCATTTCAACAGAATCACAGAACACATGGTCTTTTGTGACTAGCTTCTTTTACCCCCGTAATGTTTTCAAAGTTCATAAAATCAGCGTTTGTTGTAATGTTAGGATGCAAGGCTGAGTTAAAAATACGTATCCATTGGGGCGCCTGGGTGGCTCAGTCGTTAAGCGTTAAACGCCTGCCTTCGGCTCAAGTCATGATCCCAGGACGCTGGGATCGAGTCCCACCTCAGGCTCCCTGCTCAGCAGGAAGCCTGCTTCTGCCTCTTCGCGGGCTCCTGCGTGGGGTCCCAAATGAATTAATAAAATCTTTAAAAAAAAAAAAAAAAGGAACAAAACAGCCCAGAGGCCTCCTTGTGCGCCCCCTTCGTAGTCATTACCCCCGCCCCCAGGTACTTCCTGATTGTGTTGAATGTCACTCTTCTGAGTGGCTGTCCCTGCGCAGCCACAAGGAGCGCGTGGCCTCGCAGGCTCTGCGGTATTCGGATTACACAACAGACGTTTTCCGGCTACCTCCCGGCCTCGGTCACTGCATTCATGTGTGTTGGTTCCCATGGGAAATAAAGCAGCACTAAACCTCCCAGGAGCCCCGTGCTGTGCACTCTGTCCTCCTCCCTCTTCTGGGTCCAGTGACCCTCTGGCCTTGTGCCTCCTCCTTGCCTGGGGCTCCAGCTTTCCTTCCAAACACCAGCGCTCCCTGCACAGCGGCCGGTACGGGGGTCAGGCTGGGAAGCCGCACCCTCCATCAGGTACAATCTGGGGCAAACGCTGAGCTCCAAAGGAAAGTCTTTGGAGGGGAGACCCCGATTTGTGACAGGGCAGCCCCCTGGCCCTGCCATTAGCCTGGCCCGCTGTGTTTTTGCCCGCTGATTTGTGCCCTGGTCAGCAGGGTTTTCCTCTCGTGCAATTCCATGTATTCGCTTCTTTGCCGAAATAAAAAATCTTTTATTCAGGAAATTAAGTTTTCATCTTAAATTCACTTTACGGTCTTTGAAAAACTTTCGTTTTTGTGTGGTCCGGAGCTATAGATTATCATTAGCATTTAAATAGAGGTATTAACCGCGCTCAAAGACCTTCCTCTCATGAGGTGCCCTTTCTGGGAGGTTTTTCAAATCTGATACTTTTTTCTTCCTACAAAAAGAATGCAAATGCTATATATATTTTCCCCATCAAACACCACTCTCTTTATTTATAGACTTAGGAGAACGGCGTTGTTGAACAGTCTCGCATTCATCTTTTATACGGAAAGGGCCAGTTTTTAAAAAATTGCTATTCTGTCCCTCCATGCGGGATGTTCTCTGCAGACCCTCAGAATGAATTTCCCCGTGGTTAATTATATCCTGTTATACCTCATATCCCTCCAGACCCCCTCCCCAGACTCAAATCCCGATTGGAAGCGAAGAATCTGGTGTAAATTCTTCCTCTGCCATAGGACGCTCTGAGTTACCAGTGCTCCCAGCATCCCCAGGACCGTAGGAGAGACTCCCACGGACCAGGCTTGGAATCCCGTGTCAGTCCATGAAGACTTGTGACCTTTCTCTCAGATTCTCTCTTTATCTGCCAGGCTAAGGTTATCAACCCTGTTGTGTGCGGTTGTCGAGAGATGAAATAAGGTGATGGTCGCACTCCTAATTTAGAATTTTATCTATGACCACATACATCTTAGTCCTCCCTGCCTCATTTCTTCGAGCAGCCCGGTGGAGGAGTAGAGATAGAAGGTACCTTTTCGTAAAAGGTGTCCCTCCTGCGGTCTTCTGTTCCTGCTGCCGCCCGCCCTTCCCTCTCTGCCTCTTCTCCATCTGGCTGGCTGAGTGTGTTGTCGTGGTCCCATGTCAGTGTTGAGCTGAACAGAAGGCACTAGAGGTGACAACAGGCTGTGTTTTTCTCCTGAGGTGTTGGCATCCAGCTCTGTCTGTGAGGCCGATTTTGTGCAGCTACATGCTTGGGGACGTGGTGAGGACCCCTAGAACACTGATACGGTCTGACCAGGAGAAATTGAGCAAACCAGGGAGAAGCTGGGTAATCGACATTCGGAAGCTCCCTTGCTTCTCAGATGGGCCGCCTATACCCTGCAGCCCGAGAGATCTTCCTACAACCCAGCTGTCCTCATGTCTAACTTGTTTCTCAAACCGTCTGTCTTGAGATGCCTTCCCATCAACGGCAGCGCTGGCTCCCCAGTGCCACGTGTACACTGAAGCAAAAGTGTCCTCACTTTAGGACAATGAGAAAAATAATGATCACATAGTGAGTTTCTCATCAAAGAAAACGTAATTTTTTGTTCTGAAAGAATTACCTTCCTACTTGAGGAGTATTAAAATGCCTTTTTTTTTATTATATCCTGGCAATAAGGGTGCCTGGGTGGCTCAGTCGGTTAAGCGTCTGACTCCTGGTTTCTGCTCAGTTGAGAACTCATGGGTCATGGGATCGAGCCCCACATGGGGCCCTGCACTCAGCAGGGAGTCTGCTTGAGGATTCTCTCCCTCTGCCCCTCCCCCTACTTGTGTTTACACTCACTCGCTCTCTCTCAAATAAATAAATCTTTAAAATAAAAAATGCTGGTAATGATAGATGATCGTTTAGTTGTAACAACATAGACAAGATAAAAGGTTAACAACTCTAAGTCAGTCTCACCCTCGTCCCCTCATTCTACCTTCCCATGAAGGTCCAAGGTCTGTGGCATGACACACAAGGTCCGTGTTCACCTGGCCCCAGCTTACCTTGTTGACCTCCTGCCCCTCCCTCCCCCTCCACAAATCCCTTGCGCCCCAGTGAGGACTAAACCATCTGAAACCCCCTCCCCCCCAAATGACCTATTCTTCCCACTTCCCTAACCAGTTCACACATTCCATTGCATGAAGCACTTTCTTCCCCTCATGTTTGCCCCTCCACCGACGACGCCACCTCCAAACAGCCTGCCCTGACTGCTCTAAGAAGTGTACAGTCCCCCCGTCTGCGATCTTGGGGAGTCTCATGTGTACCTTTATTACAGCTGCTGTCATACTGCTGTAATCACGTGGCTACTGTCCTCTCCAGAGAGCAGAGTTTTACTCACTTCGGCAGCCCCGGAACCTATTAGAGACTACCTGATGCGTAATTGATGCTCAAATGTTTGTTGAGCAAATAGACAAAGAATGGTTTTGAAAGGCACTATATAAGCGCTGAGGAAGCTACGGAGAGTCGTAAGACATCGTCTTTGTCATCAGGAAGCCTGCATTCTGGGAGAAGATAATAAATATATATTATGATACCTCCAAACAATTGAGTCCTCTGCAGCCATTAAGAAGAATGAGGCAGGTCGATATGTACTGAAGTGGAACCATCTCCAAGATATATTGTTAAGTGGGAAAAGCCAAGTGCAGAAGAGCATGTAAACACCATTTCTCTTTAAATCTATGTGCACATACGTGCACACACACACACACAAAACCACGCTGGTGTATGTGTAAAGTGTATTTGGAAGGATACCCAGAAAACTAGTAACGGTGATGGTCTCTAGGAAGGGAAACAGGGTGGATAGCTAGGAGACAGGAGTGGGAAAAGAGGCTTTGTACTATAGGCGTTTTTGTACCTTGTATTTCGCTCATTTAACGAACACTTGTATATTAGGTTCCAGGCACTGTTTTAAGCACTTTACAGGTATTAGCTCAATAAATCCTCCTAACACCCTGTGTGGCAGGTACTATCATATCCTCCTGTTAGACCCTAGTAACTTTTTTTTATTGTATCACCAGTTCATAAAGAATCTTAATAACCTCTTGCAAAAGCAGATACTGCTCGGAAAGTCACACGTTAAATGGGGACCCATGCAGCTAACAGAGAAGGAAGAAGTTGTTCAGGGAGAAGCTGCACGGTGGAGAGAGATTTCATCAATCGTGAGGGGTATTTAGGCTTTGAGACACAAGTCCAGTGCCAAAAAGGGCAAAGTATGTTCTAGGGACATTGACCAGCTCAGTTTGGCTTAAGTAGAAGGTTGATGCCAGGGGAAGTTGGAAGAAAAGGTGGAATGGGGGCCACCTCGGATGTCAGTGTTTCAAGTTGGGGGACCTGGTCCTGTTGACCCAGTGAACACACAAGATTTGTTTGTTTGTTTGTTTGTTTGCTTGCTTGCTTGTTTGTTTTGGGCTGGTTTGTTTGTATTTTTCAGAATAGTAATCTGATCTGGTTGGAACCAGAGATTAGTCTGGGCGAGTGAGTAAGCGCGAGAGACTCCAATAGGAGATAGTTGTCATAGCCTACTGAGAAGAGACTTCGATCTGCAGTAATGAGACTGGAAATAAGCAAGGAGCATAACAGATGTTACACTGATAGACATGGTGACAATCAGACAAGAGTCAAAAGTGACATTGATATTTTGAGGTTTTGCAAACTTTGGAAGTTAGGCACCTGAGAAGGGCATGTGGTAGAAATGTCTGGAAATCCATGAAAATGAAGCTGTGAGCTGTTGAGAGACCAGATCTTGAGGAAAAACATCTCATGTACAGGTAAGACTTTGGGAAGCAGAGAGAGGAGAAGGAAGGGCCAAGGCCTGCCTGTGAGGAATGCTTGCCGCAAACAGACAGAGGAGGAGCCAGGGAAGAAATGGAAGACTCTGAGGGAGCTGGAGAAGGATCTAGTAACGTGGCTCAAAGAGAGTTGAGTTCAGGATGGAAAATCATCAAGGGGAAGAGGACTAAGTAAAAGCCATTGTGCTGATCTACTAGGATCTCATTGGTGACTTTTTTAAATGTAGTCTCAGACAAAATGGACGCTTTAGAAGGAGAAACAGTGAATACAAATGATTTGTTCAAGAAACTGAACAATGAAAAGGAGAAAAAACGAGAGAGAGAGTGGACAGAAGAATTGCATGGAGGACTTGGGGATTGTTGTTTGGATTTGTTTTTTTGTTTTGTTTTTTGTTTTCAAAAGAGGAGAAACATAAGGATGTTTGAAGGCAGACATAAAAGAACCAGGGAAAGGGGTAGATACTAGATACAGGCGTTCAAAACCAAACCAAACCCTAGCAGGGTCCTAAAGGCGTTGGGATCAAAGGCATACGGTTTATCTTAGAAAAAGAAAGAAAAGAAACCCCTCTTCTGAGGCACAGGGAAAGGATTAGTAAAAAAAAAACATTTCAGTGAGGAGAATATGGTACCTCAGACAGTCCTGAGGATCCAAAGACATACCATCTACAGGGCCGGTACAGAGTAGGTAGTAAGTGTTCAGTAAAGTTAGCTGTTGTTGCTCCCGTTTTTACACGGCACGTGTCCTACCATGTCATTTGATTTAATCCTCAAACTTAACTTGTGATGTTATATTACTTACCCCATGTATAAATGAAGATACTGGAAGTTCAGACAAACCAAGAAATGTCCAAGGTCATACGCCTCAGGTAAAAGTTGTGGGATTTGTGTCTAATTCCACCAGAGAATGAAACAAAAGATGGAAGATTGCACACCATTAGCCAGAAATGGGTCTCTTCCCTCTGTCCTCCCCTTTTTTATCTGCAGCCACTTGTCCCACACAGAGGTGCTCCACGTCTCCCTCCCAGAGCTGTGTCAGAAGACCTCTCTGCCTTTTGCACGAAGCAACTATTTTATTCATAGTTGCTCCCCGCTCAGCGTTGAAGAATCACAGACTGCTTTTTACTTTGTCCTCTGTCACTTAATGACTGTTGGCTCTCTCATTCATTCATTCTTTTTCATTGATTCCACACCCACTAGATGTCTTATTCTCGGGCCAGGGGGTAACAAGGAGTGAGACAGAATCCCACCCTGCTGTCACAGCCCCTGTGTTCTGGAAGGGGGCGGCAGACATTTATGTAGTAAACACTTAAACAACACTACTCCGTTCCAGCCACTCTTCCTCATCATTTGATCCTTGTAACAGCCCAATATTACTATTTCCTTTCTCACATGAAGGAAAGAAGTCACAGAGAGATTAGTAAATTGCCCAAGAGCGTAGAAATAGTAAGAGATGGAACTAGGATTCGAACGTAGGTCGCTGGCTCCTGAGTCCATGATCTTAAACACTAAAAGATGCTGTGTCTCTAATTTTATATGTACGTACATTTTTTAAATATGTATAATATAAAAATGTAACGGTGCCCAGAAAACATTTTTAATATATATTTATGTTTAGATGAAGATCGATCCTAGACAGAAGTGAAGCTCAAAGGACAAAGCCTGATAAGGGGGGCAGGTATTTTTGAGAAGGTGGTCAGGGAAAACCTCACTCATTGATAAGCTGACATTGGAGCAAACATTGAACTGAATTTCTTCTAATCCTCTATTTTCCTCCAGCCTTCTGTTCCTTTAATCCCATGTGATGCTCTTTTCCGATTTTCTTTCAATTGGCTTAGAGTATAAAGCAATACAGAACCATGAAGCATAACAAAGGAGGGGTTATTGTCACCTCCTTGCCCTATAACTGGTACTTTTTTTTTTTTAGGTAGTAAGAAAATTCTCTGGTTCCATGCCCTTCCCCCCCCCCCGCCACCTTCCTCCCCACACATAACCTCATGAACCATTTTTACCAGTGCTGTTCTAAGGTTTCTCCCCACTATGAAATACAGAAAGGTAGAATTTCTTCCAGAGAGATTCACTTGGGTTTTTCCAACATGTGTCTCATTTCGTTGTTTTTCTGCCCCTAACTCTGAATTCTCTGGAGCCCTTTACATTCTTTCTCTTTCTTTGTTGCTGTTCACGCCCTTCCCCATTTAGTAACATTTGCCCTTTGTGGCACTTGCCTGTGCTCTCACGTTAATTAAGGTATTAAGTGAGATCCATTATAAGCCACTGTCCTCAGCATTCACCAGATGCTTTCTGAATCTGTTGATTTGCCTGTATCATTACCCTTTGTTTGTTCTTCAGCCTGTGTCCATCAGGGGTAGCCATTCAAAATAAATTCATTTTGCTAGGGTTTTTTTTTGTTTTGTTTTTTGGGGGGGGTTTTTTTTTGAGGCACCGTATAAAATGGTTCACTGACATCCAAACATGTATCAGCCACAGTGGTCTTTTCATCCACCAAATTCACATTGCTACCCAAGGCTATCCGTCACATTTGTCAGAGTATTTGGGTTTTTAATTAAACCCTGCTGGATAGTGTACATATTTCCATTAGCTCTTTCCGATTTAGTCTATCATTTTTCTAATTGACAACCGTTCTGAGTCACATGTCCTTGAATCTCAGGTGGCCCATTTTGTAGCTTTGGTTTATTTAGGTTTTCTCGCTTCTGTAAATAACCTGAGGGTTTAGTAAATAACGCCCTGGAGTATTTGCCATTGGGACCTGCTGATTTGCATATGCTCACGCTTTTCAAATAATCTGCTGATTTTTTTATTCCTCTGCCAAACCTGTTTTTTCTTTCTGGCCCTTCAGTCCTAAAAGATACGGAGGTTTTGTTTGTTTGTTTGTTTGTTTGTTTGTTTGTGGGTTTTTGGTTTTTTGGTTTGTTTGTTGTTTGGTTTTTTTTGTTTTGTTTTGTTTTGTCTCAGCAAAGTAGAGAAATCCCCCATAACAATACTGAGAAGCGTGCTGGGGTCCCTAACTAGGACCAAAAATCATTAGTAAGGGTTTGAGTAACTTTGCCAACTGATGGCTGAATAGCAGTTCTTGCATCTGGGCTCCCCAGCAGTGATAATGGCGTGCAGTGAACTCTCCATTCAGCCTTGTCTAAACCTTGTCTAAACACACATGTGAGGTAGCTGGCTAGGAGCAGAGTCAATGGCTAAAGAACAGAACTAACTGGCAGCTCCCGGAATAAATCCATTACCTTGGCCTCATTGGCTTAATATTCTGATGGCAGGTTTTTCCATCGAAGCCATGTAGTCCATGCCTGTTCTCACTGACCTTTCTCCCCAAACACTTACAGGTAGAGAAGGATCTCCATATTATAAATATGGAAACCCAACGCCAGTTACCCTTCACTTCTCCATCGCATCACTAACTGGTCGTCAGGAGCAGAATCCTATGCTTGGCTTCTGTTCCTTGTCTAGCACCCTCCAGCTCCTCTCTTCTTTCCCACATACCAAGAGAGAGGAGTGTAATGGGCAGGCTGGCAAGCCCAGATTTATTTTACTTTGAAGTATTTACCTAGTGTCCTAGATACCTTTGATCTGGGTCTGAGTTGTATTTTTTTAAGTGTAGCTAAAAGAAACTTCTTGAAGCCAAGGACTGACTGTACCTCTGTAATTTTCTGTTACACAGTAGTCCCCCCTTATGTGCAAGGAATAACTTCCAAGACTCCACCACGGATGCCTGAAACCACGGATAGCGCTCAACCCTGTATATACTATCTTTTTCCGATACATAATACCTTTGGCAAAGTTTAATTTGTAAATTAGGCACAGTAAGAGATCAATAACAGGAACTAATAACAAATAGAACAATTATAACAATCTACTGTAAGAAAAGTTATGTGGTCTTCCTCAGAATATCTTGTACTCATCCTTCTTGTGATGAGGGGAGATGATGAAATGCCCATGTGATGAGATGAAGTGAGGTGGATGACGTAGGTGTGTGACGTAGCATGAGGCTGCTATTAGTGATACGTCAAGAGGAGAGTCATCTGCTTGTGGCCCATTGTTGACCGCCGGTAACTGAAACCGCAGATAGCAAGACTGTGGATAAGGGGGCACTACTGTATTAACTTTTAAGATGTTATTAGAGCTTCCTAAATACTAGTGATAATAATACTAGATTTTCCTTTGAAGAAATCCTTTGCATTATTTATTGAAAAGTTGATAAATGCTTAAAACTGAAAAAGCCATAGGGCCTCTGAATTATTTTTGTGCTGCATATGTCAGCAGCTGTTTCCCAGTTGGTTGGCCAATCTGGGAAATACAGATAATATACGGTATAAGGACCTTGTGCTAATTGGTAAACAGTATGTAGCTTTGAGATCCCCAAAGTACCTAATACCATCTCCTTTTATCAACCTACGGTATTCGATAAATTATTTTTTTTAATTGAAAAAACTCTCTAAAGTGATATTCAGCACAGCATAACTCTCCTTAACCTGGATTCACCTTTTGATAATCAAAAGAGCGTTTACAGGAGTATGAGACAAACACAATTATGAAAGTAAAATGAAGGACCTAAATAAAAAATCACAGAACAAGAGGGTAATTCTATTCACTCTTTCATATTTCATTATTTGATAACATCAGAAGATGAATCCATCAGAATTGCTTTGGCAAGTGCAAACAGAAATGTGCCTGATCAATATTTATTAAAACCTTCAAAATGGGAGAAGGAGTTGAGCAGACTTCTTAATGGACTGAATAATTATTCACACAAATGGGGTTTGACCGAAGGCAGTGCCAGACCAAAGAGACCCAGTTTTAATTGTACTGAATTTAAAATGCAGATCTTCCTCTAGCCCCGCTGTAGAAAACTTAATTTAAAAAATTATCTGATGGAGCAGAGAGTGACATATGAATCTTTAAGTTGTTGAGGAAGAAATTTCAGCCACAGATATTATAAATTTAGAAGGTGTTGCGAAGGTGGGGAGCAAGATTTCTAGCTGAGGGAACAAGAAGAAATTTTCTTCCCATTTCAGGGACTATAAGTGAGCTTGGGAGAGGGTCATCAGCTCAAAAGCGATGGATCTCCAAGGAATTCCTTTGTTTTGAGTGATTGTGTTTTCTGATACAAAGCAAGGCTCTGGGGGTTGCTATCAAAAATACCAGGGTACGTTCCCGAGAAGGATGAACACAGCCAACTTTAGCTTTTAACATCTCCTTGGGAGAGATACCCCCCCCCCAAGTACTACTGAAGGGTGCTGGTTTTCAGGACGCGGCCAGCACGTAACTGCGGTTTAAGTGTGGTGCTGTCGATGAAGGCAGTGTGCGTGAAGAAAATGTAGGTAGATGACCTGTCAAGCCCGTGCAAGCCTTAGTGCAGCAGATTCTCACGCTCTGACTACCTCTTGAATGATTTTCTACTGCCACCAGCTGAGGGAATTTCTACACGGTCTTTTCTAAAGACCGCACTTATCTTCTGGAATGCCCTGATCAGAACAGAAACCTGGAATGTTTGAAACTATCCCTATAGAACATAAATCTAATTCTGCCACTAGCTCTCTGAAAATTATTTAGCTCTTCTCTACCTGAGTTTTCTCATTCCCAAAATGGAAATAACTTCCACGATTTGAAATTAGAATTTTCAATCATGTCTGTAATAAACTCGAAGCTCTTTGAAGGGGAAGACAAATGAGAGCAATTATATTATATTTTTTAATAAACTAATTTATTCTTCTGACACACAGGATTACCATCCATTTTATTATTGGTCTGGAAAGTACACATCTGAGCTAAGTTTACACTTGCTCAGAATGTCCCCAAATCAGTCACTGCAGCGTCTCGCCTACTGGGTTCAGGGAAAATCAGCATCAGCTAATTCCGATGGAAGCCCATGGTTTTAAAGGAGCAAGCGGAGGATGCTATAAAGGTTTTAAAATCCAGAAATGCTTAAGTAGCATCTGCTCTGACCTCTTTGTTTTCCGTATGGGAAGCAGAAGTCCAAAGAGCCGACAGCCTTTGTCCAAGGTCACACAACTAGTTAGCGGGGAGTGAAAGACTTAACCAGAATCTGAGCTGAGTTGATCTCTTGAGTATTTACTTCTCTCTAAGTCTTTCTGCTCTAACTACCTCTTAATTATTTATGGGATGATTATCTAGTTTATGGATTATTCAGTTCCTTTCTTTTCTCTTTCTCCATTTCCCTGCTTATTACCATGTATGCCACTGAGTGAACAGAGAAAAACAAGAGTTGAATGTTCTACCCAACAATTTAGTGACCCATCTACTACTGGGTTTTTTATTAAAGTTCTCAAAATGCTGCAACTATTGGCTAAAAAGAAGGTGGGGGGCTACTGTCAATACTAAGTTACATTCAGGTCACATTTTCCTCCTTCAAAACTTAAATTTAAGAAGTCCACTTCAGAGCCCAGTTCTCTTGTTGACATTATTACTTTCATTATCTCAGGAAGGACTAGATGAGAAAGGCTTCACCATTACATTACTTAATTATCCCTCTTCCTCAAGAAAGTAATCAGAAGGGCAGCCAACTTTTGGAAAGAAAGGTCACTTTGTCCATTACCCATTCAGAGGGGCAAAAAGCAAGAAATAGGTGACAGAATGAAAAAGCCAAAACTCATTTCTGTAACTTTTGAACGCTGACTCGGCAGCATGACTTCATTATTTGTTTTAGAGGGCTGACTTCCCAGATCAAATCCAGTGCTGTTCAAATAGAACTACAGAGTGGGTAAACGAATTTTGAATATCCGAAATTCTGGCTTGTTCCATTACAGTGGAAGGCAGAGAGTTGAGTTAGTGTGTGAATTTTATTTTGTCCCTATTACCTGAATTGTGACTAAAATTTGCCATACAACTTTTCTTTGCAATTAGTACTTTTGCTTTTTAGCACTTCCATTGTGTCCATATTAATGGTGGCTTTGGAATGAGTTCAGGGTTCAAAGGCCTTAGACAGATAGCTCAGTTTGCTCATCTGTGCAGCGTGGATGATTGCAGCGGTCACGTCAAAGGGTTGAATATGCCAGTGCACCTAAAATTTAGACGTTATTATCAATGGTACCTCAGTTAAGACCGATTCTCATACCCAGCCTAAGACATAACTAGGTAGCCATGGAAAATACAGTTTTCGTTCAGGGATTTAGCTCTAGACCCCACCCCGTAAAGAGAGGCAGATGGCAAAGGCTTCCCCCAGGGACTGTGGACAGCCCCCAGTTAGCACCCCCTTTCCACCCCCCCCCCAGACTCTCGGGACCGCCTGCAGGTCCACGAATGACAGTTGCTGTGTGGGAATGGCTGGTTTTACTGGGGCTTGCTTTCCTCAATTGACAAAGAAGAGAGCTGAAACTGTTTGCAATAGCTTTCAGAGATGCAGTGATAACTTTTATGAGGAGTATGGCAGAGTGGGAGGTAGAACATGGATGAGAGACTAGAATGTTCCTTCTTGTTCATGGAAATTTCGGAAGAGCTGCTAAGTACGAAGAGCACTCGTACTCACGACATACAAAGGTATCAACAATTTGCTTAAACGTACGTACAGACCTATGTACATTAAAAACCAATAAGTAGGTGAAAAATGATTTAGCTTCATGTATGTTACAAGAATATGAGGAGGTAGGTGCTGTCATATGTTGTTGGTAGGACGATAAATTGATGCAACTTTTTTAGAAAGCAGTTTGGCAGCATTTGCCAAAGTCCTAAATACTACACTTACCTTGACTAAATCTGCTTTGGAAATCTATCCTCAGGAAAGAAGGTGTTTAAAATTGGAAACGAAGGGTCACCTGGGTGGCTCCGTCGGTGAATCATCTGCCTTCGGCTCAGGTCATGATCCCGAGGTCCTGGGATTGAGCCCTATGTCCATACAGGCTCCCTGCTCAGCGGGGAGCCTGCTTCTCCCTCTCCCTTTGCGCCTCTCCCTCACTCATGCGCTCGCTCTCTCTCTCTCAAAATAAATAAAATATTTTTAAAATATAAATAAATAAGTAAAATTGGAAACAAAATGTCCAATATTGTCAACCCAAATATTTCAACTGTAATAGAGAAATTGGTAGAACATCACATATGGAAAACAAAAACTAGAAGGAAATGCAAAAATGTGGTATGTCTTTGTGACGGACTTTATAGGAGTAATCTTTTTTTCTGCTTAATCTTTGTGTTGAGTCCATATAGTCTATATGACACATGTATTAATTCCCCAATCAGAGAAAGATAAAATAAACTCCATTTGAAAACTTTAAAAAGGAGCCCTGTGCAGCTTACCAACATGCCCTTCATAGCCTCCCTTGGGTAAATATTTGCCAGTGCAATCAATGGGGAGAAAGAGTTGCAGTTCAATACCGTTAAAATAAGAAGAAAAAAACACAGGGAAGAATAGCCCATTGAAAAGGGGAACATGAAGAAGGTATGAGAAAAATAATCTGTCTGCACCAGAGCAAAGTATGAACATTGTCGTATTCTGGGCAGGGTGCAGGAGACCAGTCTAGGTGACATCACCCCACTGCTCTCCTATCCCTCCACCTGCCTCCCTTTCCACTCGGGCCACTTTGGGAACTGTTGTGCAAAGGTGCACAGCAAAAAGAAAGAGAAACCACGGGGAGGAAACCACCTCCCCTCCTCATAGACTGCTCCACCCATCAGGGTGACCTGGAACTCTGGTTTCCAGAATAGGATCTTTGGTCTACGTGTGGCAGTTGGCCTCCGAATGTTACGGGCTTTGAAGAGACTTGCCGTACAAGTCATGAGCCAGCAATGGCCTGAATCAAATGTGTGTTCACTGATCCCATCCCGGCAGCTAAGTGCTATCTCATACAAAACGTGCTGCCTGGGAGCCATGGCCGCTGTTGTAATGCTTGACGATAAGAGCATCAATAAGTGCCGATAAATTATTTATCCCAATCGGGTTACATGATTTCATTTTCGCGTGTCAGTGTTTATCATGGAAGCCCATTCTAATTGTACGGTCTGGGGCATTTTCCTATTTTCTCCGTGGGGCACCTTGTAGCACCCTTTCCCTTTCCAATTGCAACTGTTGCTCTGCTGATTTAGTGTCGTCTTTGCTACTGGGTACTATTCTGCAAGATGAATGAATTTCATTCCATCTTTAAATATTTATGTTTCTTTATAACCTAATATATCATCGTGGTTATGGGTACTTTTTTTCCCTAACTACAGAAAATACCCCATCAGTTACCTGTCGATTTTGTTTCATAACCCAGCTTTGCAATTCTGGGACACTGTTCATCTGAGGCTCTTGAGGACTCTTTTAGTCTCTGAGGCCACTTCAGAGTGTCATTCTGGGATTTACAAAGGTCTTCATTGCACAGAGGATATTGAAACATTAAGGGCTTAAGTGGCTCACCCTTTATCACTTATCACACTTGGAGGATCCAGGACTAGAAATCCGAGCATCTTTGTTTTGTTGTTTGCTGCCAGCCTGTAACAGTGGCCTCTGTAGAAAACCAGCCAGTATCCCTGGAAACGATTCATCAGATTTTTCAAAAGAAATCCAATTTCATCTGGTTAGATGGGCTCAATGTTACTTCTTAAGATAAATGATGAAAATATCAACATCATAATACAAAGAAACCCAATTCTTTTGGTTTAATCTCAGTGAAAAGCATCACCATCCACTTATTGCTTCTGTCTCCTTCCCTAATGCTTTTAGTTCCTTGGCTCAAGGAGATGGGAATGGTTCTGTAACTCTTCCCATACCAGAGAGATTCAGAGTCCCAGCTGGTCCGGGACCTTTGGGAATCACAGTAGCTGGGGTGGGTCCTGAGGAATCTGCACTTTTCATAAGCCCCCCAGGCACTTTCTAGCTGAAGAACTGCAGCCATCATGTCCCTTCTAGCTTCGAAAGAATCATGAGCCCCAAATTCTCTCTCATTCCATTTGGTAAGTCTAGATTTGAATATGTGTTCTTTTCGAGCAAGTTTTAAAAGGTGTTCTTAGGTAGTTCCCGAAATGGGCAGCTCTCTCCCTCACCTGTGCATCCAAGGGAAACCAAATTAGATGATGCAGGGCCTCATTTCTCAAAACAGGGGCTGATATCAGAGAGGAAGTCATGGGGGTGCCTGGGTGGCACAGCGGTTAAGCGTCTGCCTTCGGCTCAGGGCGTGATCCTGGCATTATGGGATCAAGCCCCACGTCAGGCTCTTCTGCTGTGAGCCTGCTTCTTCCTCTCCCACTCCCCCTGCTTGTGTTCCCTCTCTTGCTGGCTGTCTCTATCTCTGTCGAATAAATAAATAAAATCTTAAAAAAAAATTAAAAAAAAAAAAAGAGGAAGTCATGGTGTGCCAAGGGACACGCAGAGCCATCAGGTGAATATGATGCATCTTCCTACAGCATCAAGTTTTTCTTAAAATTTGTATTTTTAAGTTACAACAGATGTATTGTGGAGTATGGGTAGTTCACATGGGTTTTATGCTGAACATGAAGCTTCAGAAAAGTTCCTGACCGTATCTGATACTGGGCTCCCAGAAGTCTGCAGGCTGGAGTTAATTTGCCTCTTCTATTAGAAGTACCTCTGTCTACAGTCAAGGTTACCTTTGACCAGTGATTTCTAAATATGTGGTTCCAGGAAGTTAAAGTGAACACTCATTTACAGAAAACTAGCCCCGAGAGGACCCTCTACACAGGATGTTGACCCTTTTGCTGCCTGGAGTCATTCATAAACTTGCCAATATAAGATGAGAACTTCTTATTCCTGCCACAATTTAGACACTATTTGTGAAAGTGTATTTTTTTTTAAGAGTATGTTAATTAGAAAAGGAGGTTTAGCGGAGCAGGAAAAGGAACTAGCCATGTGAAAAGACACCAATGCCCTTACTGACCATATTCCCATTGTAACAACAATTTAGAAAATACTCTTGAAATTATGAGCTCCCAGAATATATTCCTCACTACAAGGATAGCTTACTTCTTCCAGAGGGTGTTCTTTTTATGAAGATGTTCCTGATGAACAAGAAACAAATTCAAGACTCAAGTCCAGTGATCCTGGTAGATCTGCAAGATCCCTTCATCTCTGGAGTTGCTTTGGGCTCTCTGCCTTGGTCTGCCCCGCCAGGGCAAGCTGCCTTTCCTGTCAGGAAGACAGAAGGGAGTAAACTGTGCCTGGGAAGGTTTCTTCTGTTCTTTGCCTAACCAGCTGTGATAGCATCGCTCGGCTCAGAGCCCATACTCAACTTTACCTCCTGGGTAATTTGTAGTAAACATGCAAGTCTGAGCCTCAGTGTAGACTCCGTGAGGGATAATGGTGGCATAATATTGTTTTTAAGAAGGGCAAGTGGCTGCCTTCTTCGTTCCTGACTCCCACCTCCCCCATCTTGGCTCTGCATTAGAGACTCACTGTAATGCATGTTTCTCTTACATGTACTACTCTTCTCTCCTCCACCTAGGCCAATGGCCTTGCAGCCAAATGGATCTCAAGTCTGCAGCTTTTTGCAGAATTATAGCTAATCCCCTCCCAGACCGTTCTATGTACCACTGTCACCTTAATCTTCCAGAAGCACAACCTGGATGGTGCTTCTGTTCTCAACAGAACCTTGGGGGGTGAGGGAAGGAAGTCCTTTATAAGACCAAGGTTCTTTATTAATTTAGCTAACCTGATGTCAAACAGTCCGCCTTCTGGCCTCAACTGCCTTTTCCCACAACTCTGCTGTTCAGCTACAGTCCCCAGACCAACCAGATTCCTCTTCCCAGGAGGAGTCTGCTTCGCTCTTCTCTTTCCCCCTAGTCTAGAATTTCCTTCCTTGAAGCCCTGCCTGACAATATTGTACCCCATATGAAGTCTTCCTTGATTCTTC
The DNA here is from genome assembly GCF_024610735.1 of Ursus americanus. Taxonomy (NCBI): domain Eukaryota; kingdom Metazoa; phylum Chordata; class Mammalia; order Carnivora; family Ursidae; genus Ursus; species Ursus americanus. The sequence goes on along the minus strand of NC_142129.1, from coordinate 18,730,068 downwards.
ACCTTCCCCTCCGCATGGGATTTCTCCTTCCTCTGCTATAAATTTATAACATTTATACTTCCTCATGTCACATGGAGCATTGTTCTTATCTGTATCCATGAGGAAGGAGCATTGGACTGAGAGTCAGAAACTTGGGTGCATATCCTGCCACAGCCCCTCACTTCTTTGGGACACTAAACAAGTCCTGTAACTTAGCTGTGCTTCAGTTTCCTTATCTGAAAAAAGTGACTAGTAGCTCCCTAGGTGGAGTGAGGGTTAAATGACACAATACGTGGAAAAGAACTTTGTCAACAGAAACACAATCATTATTTCCCTATTTCATTATCTTTCCAACTGATCTCTGAGCTATTTGAGGAGAGAGGTCATGCCTTGTTCATCATTACATAGTTACATTATTATCATGACTAGAATACATAATTGTTATTTCAAATAATAATAGCTAATACTTACGGAGCATGTATGTTTGTCGGGCACCACTCCAAGTGCTTTATATGGATGAATTGATTCTTCCAATAACCCTAAGAGGTAGGTACTATTATTAGCCCACCTTACGGAGGAGAAAACCACACATTTCACAGAGCCTCCAACAAATAAGTAAATGAATGAGGGATTGATAAGACAAAAACAGCTTTTGCAGTGCCTGCCAGATGATTCTCTCCCTCCTGGTTCTGCCCCTACTTCTTTTTCTTTGGAACCTCCTAGGTAAATATAACATTAGGGCAAATCTCAAATGAACGAAGACCCTGAAAGATGTGAGGTCTCCCTGAGTCTTCATTTAAACTTATTCTCATGAAGAAAGCTGCAGTGAGCTCCAAGAAGACAGAGATCATGTTTGTCTTGTTCCCAATTATATTCATAGGACCTAGAACAATGTCTAGTGGTCGACAAATGCTTATGGAATAAGTAATTTATGAACAGCCTGTTCGTTCCCACTGAAACCACAGAAATGGCTGACAATGGAGATGGTGAACAGTGTCCCCTCTTGCTTCCTCAGGCAGTATTACGAGATGTTATACAACACGGCCGACGAACTCCTGAACCTGGTGGTAGACCAGGGTGTGAAGTACACGGAGCTAGAGTACATCCACGCCCTGACCTTGCTGCACCGCAGTCAGACCGGGGTGGGAGACCAGACCACCCAGAACATGAGGCTGCAGCGGCTCAAGGAGATCATTTGCGAGCAGGCTGCCATCAAGCAAGCCACCAAGGATAAGAAAATAACTACAGTTTAATCAGGCGCACTGCTGGGGGTGGGGGGATGGGGGGGCGCCATTTTTGTTTACTCAGTCATACTTGCTTCTTTCTCTGGTATGTTATTTGGTATATTCGGAGCAGACTTGCTTTTCTCCACACTGATGCTTTAGTGGAGAGAAGACGTGAGGATTTTGTTGTTGTTGTTGTTTTGTCTCTTTACTTTGGGCTTCTCCTCTAAACTCTAAAGGGGGTTTGCAGTACAGAATGTTTAGATTTAACGTCTACTCTAATGCAGTCAGCTCCAAAGGGTTGAGTGACTAGGGTGGGATGGGAGGAAGGTTGTATCAAATTGGACTCTGGAAAAATGAATGCACAAATTACAACTACCCAGCAATCTTTGGAAAGCAGACTGCTCTGTCAGTTTTAGTCCCTTCCTAAAACACTTCATAGGCTTCTCTTACACAAACAGTAGATTTTTACTCCCTTGACCCTGTCAGTTTCCAATTCAGTGAAATAAGCATATGTGCAGTGCTTTCTGTCTCTGTTGCCAACATCAAATTAGTGACTTCTCGGGTGGCTGTAATTTTCAATAAGTTTTCCTAACCAAAACAGGACCTCTGGGGCTAGGGCGAAGGATCCTTTCACCTCAGTCCCTGGCTGAGTTTTGTGTGCGGTAGCTCGTACACAGATTATAGTCAGTGTATTGCCTTTTTGTCTTTACTTCTGCTGCATCCAAACCAAAAGCCTTCAAATTAATCACAAAAATGGAAGAATGAAAGGCAATGAAACCCTCTTCTTGATTTTTTAATGTCTACTTTCCAAGAGAAAATAATGGGTAGAAAACTTTTATTCTCAGTTAAACATTGTTTGGATGTGAGTGATTCTTAGATGCTTACTTGCTCTCGATATAAGCCCCTAGGTCTTTCTCGCCTTAGGAAGTTGCCCTGGTCCACTCAGCTGAGTGCACGGAAGATGGGACAGCGTGACATTCAACCTCTGTGCACCCACCAGCTGAGGCCATTTCTAAAGTGTTCCGGGTGCTCACCTCTCCTGGCACATTGGACCCTGCCACAGCCCCCCAAGTCTCCAAGCACTCCTGCTACCCATGGTTGTTAAGTCACAGGAGAAAGCAAGGCAGTGACCAGAACACACCTTGGAAACACGTGGAGAGGAGAACAGGAAGGACACTTGACCATACACGACCTTGCCTCACATTGTGACGGTCCAAAATTGTATACCTATTTGTACAGCTTTGGTGTTGGTGGGAAAAGCAGAAAATTAAAAAATGTTTTGAGAAGCTGAAATGTTGTGTGTTGTTTTTCTTGTGTTCCTTATTCAGCAAACATTCCCTGAGGGCCTAATGTGTGCCAAATGCTGCTAGGCATAGGGGCAGATACTAGACAGTGAGGGAGGGCACCTCATTATCTCCCTTTAAGACAGAGTATGGACACTGGATTCTAAGCAAAACCCTAAAGGGTGTACGCTCGGGGCTGAGTTAGAAATCAGGACCTACGGTGGGAATTCAGCAGGCAACTGAAAGATGGTCTTCCAGAGGGTTCTGGAAGGAATACTGTAAATCTATGTGCTTCAGAGTCCTGGTCGGAAAGAAGTTGAATCCACGTAGGAGAAAACCGTAGAAACAACATTGTAGGAAAGTAGTCTACCCAAGAAGTGGGGGTGAGAGAAGGGAGATGAGGGAACTTCGAGCCAACCCCTTCGGTTTGGAGGCCTCCTCTTGGTTGGTGGCCATGGCTTCCCAGCATAGCTTCTGTGCCTTTTCTTCTCTTTCCTTCCTCTCTAGGTATAGAACCCTGGGGTGGTTACAAGGATACCAGAAGATCTAGGGGTGGAATTGTTGAGTGCTTAAGATAGTTTTATTGGATGTGGAGAGGGACATGGGTTTGGAGTGAGTAGAATGCCAAGAACACTGAGAACCAGCAGGAAAATGGCAGATGGGCTGCTGCGGGGGAGCGTTTAGAAAAGTAGAATCCCTGCTTTGCTTATAATAATGATAGGATTGAAAAATGTCAGTTCTGCGCAGAAAAAGTGATCTGTGCCTCTCTGTCCAAGACATTCAAGGCCCAGATTTCTTTGTAGGATGGCACATCACTCATTTTTTTAACAGGTCAAGGACAGCCAGTGTACTATTCAGTGGATGGTCGAATCGATACAGATGGAAGGACTTCATTCACAGAAGCCCAGCCCCTTTCCAGGGCTTCATTCTTGCCTGAATATTTTCTCAGCCTGACCATCATTAATTTGTTTCAAATACTTGGGGAGAAAAACTCAAATATAGCCAAATTGAATTGGCAACCAAACCCAATGATCTTCCTGTCAAGTCATATCCATGAATGTCTTAGTGCTACTGCATTCATTTGGTCACGAAGATGTAATTGCCTGTTACACAGCTCAGGTGATATGGGATTTCTGTAGCGACAAGCAAAAGAAGCAGTCTCTTAGGACATGGAGCTTATACTTCCAGTCTGACAAAGAGTTACCCAACTTCCACCCCGATCTCGCCCTCCCCAGGGTTTTTATTTGCCACTCAGTCCACCAAGACCACCCTTTCATCTAAGAAGACATCTCCTGGTATTGAGGACTGACATCTTCAGCCTAACTGCTGCTTTCTTTTGAGCTTTGCCCTTCTGGAAGTTCGGGACTGTATCTCACTGTTCACTGTGCCCTCCCTGGCTAGCCAGAGCCTGGAAGTTCCCCCTTTACCATTTGTTGATGGAACAGGATTCCTGCCTCCCAGGTTCCATGAACGGCCTGAGGCCATTGGGTTCCGGATTCTCACCCTGGAGCAGAGCGTGGCTGCCTCCCAGCACTGGGGCACAGAAATTTCACCGTAAACAACAGAAGCTATTAGGCTTCGATGAGCCCTAGCCGGTCTCCACTCCACTGAAGGCAAAATGTGATGAGAAGCCCGGGAAAGAGGCTGTCCTTGGAGCAGGAGGTGATAGGAAAACAAGGAGTGTCCCAATCAACCAGATTGTGCTTGAAAAGCAGAGTTTGTGCCGAAATACACACACACCTGAGAGCAATTGTCTTAATGGGGCAGGGACGTAAAACAAATTGGGCCTAATTTGGAGGGAGGGTAATGAGGTACCAAGGAGAAGAAAACAAAGAAAGACTTGGCTCAGCAAAGGTCTCGGCTCTGTCCTAATTAGGCCTGGTTGTTCTAAGAAGCACATAATTAATAAGCGTGTGACCAGATGTGAAATACAGCAGAGTCTTTGCCTGAAATGGAAGTTGTAATGGAGTGTGCACAGCTGGAAGGAGTTGTCCTAATTTGGCTGAGGCAGGCAGCCTGCCTGGAATTTTGAAGAGGTGGAGTAAGAGGCCCACCCCGGCTTTACACCTGAAAACAGCTAATCCTTTTCCAGCTGGGCTGGGCTGTAATGAGATATAGCTAATTATCACGAGTGTAATGAGATGCAAAAGCCACTGGAATCAAGCTGGAAGCCTCTCTAAAAGGGAACTCAGAGGCAAACACAAGAGAAGGTTCTGCTAATGGGGCTAGGTGTGAGTCTGAGGAAAGGTGCCTGGGCTGAGCGGTCGCTTCGACATCCCAGCCAAAGACTCGTGTCTGTAATTAAAAATATTGCTGGGACAGTCACACACCTGGAGTGGGAGCCCCTGGGAGCCTGGGAATGCAGGGGGACCTGTAAAAGCTGCACTTGTATTTTTTTTTTTTAATGTATATACAGCTTGTGTGTGTACATACACATGAAAAAAAAAAGAGGTTAGGGGCTGTTGGGTGAGTGCAGCTCCCATTATATTCAGTCCCTTTTAGAAATGTGGCCTCACATTCCTGCTGACTGCAATACATCCCGGAAGGGGAGAAAAACTGGCCATCTCTTCATTCCAAACTTACCTGCCAGGCCGAGCTTTTTTTCACAAGTGTATTTACTGCAAGCGATCAGGAAAACAGCACCTGGCTTTTGCTGTTATTTTTATGATTGCTAGTATGTTATTTTAGATATCACTTACTGAGCACTTAATATGTGTCAGATGCTGTGCTGAATGCTTTACCACATTATTCCATTGGATCCTCAATAAATCCCTACTTTGCAGAAGAAACCAAGGCTCACATTACGACGTGGCCAGACAATGCCGACGCCAGAGTTCAGACTTGGCACCCCTCTCTTATCCCTTGGGGCAAAGGAGAGACCCTCACATGCTATATCAGGGCTCCGGGTGACATTCTCATCTGCTGTGTCCTCTTCCAGCCCCCAGAGGGAGCCACTCCCAGACTGAATTTAAGACTGCCTTTCCTACTCTCCTCTGCTCCTCAGCTCCCTGTGGCCAACTATCTACAAAATTCTTGGACGCAAGAACCTTCGGTCCAGGGGCTGGGCGCAGCCAGCTGGAGGTTGACGATGACCCATACCTGGACCAACGGCTGGAGCACTGGGGGAGTGGGGACTAAATGCTCAGGTTTTAGAATCCTCTGTACCCCGGGTGGGGGGAATGGGGTAACTGGGTGATGGGCATTAAGGAGGACACTTGATGTCGTGAGCGCTGGGTGTTATATGCAACTGATGAATCACTAAATTCTTCCCCTGACACTAATAATACACTATATGGTAACTGGAATTTAACTTGAATTTAATAAAATCTTGGGAAAAAATTAAAAACAAGAATCCTCTGTACCCTGGCTCAGAATGTCACTTCAGCCTTATGGAAGTGGTTTGCTGTTGTATAAACTATTAAATGCCCTAAGCTTCAGTTTCCTCATCTGTGAAATGGGATGATAATAATAATAACAACTCCTATCCCACAGTTGCTGTATAAAGTAAAAGAGGTATTCAGCACCTGCCCTATAACAAATATGACATATGCATTATGAATAGTACTCTAATATTATTTTGTCTGTTTCTTTGAGGAGCTGCTGACCCAATATCTAGAAAACCTGCTCTGTGGATGTGGCATAGGAGCTCAGCCACCTTGACAGGGCTCCTTGTCAGAAAGGCCTGAGATCTGCCGGGTGGGGTCCAGGATGCTGCTTGTGCTTGAAGCCTGAAGCCGCCATACAGCAGCACCGCATTGTTCGAGCCCCCTCTCCAGCACAGGACCCCTGCCCTCCAGTGTCTGCTTCCCCTTTAGCTGGTAGTGAGTTTGCATCTCACTGCCTGCCCATGTTTTATGCGCATCTCATTAATCTCTGAAGGCTCCAGGACCCGTTAGGGACCAGGCCTTAACAGACAGAGTGGCCTCCTGCCCCAGAGCTTGAGTTTGCTGTTACCCTTCCTGCCTGTGCTGAGCAAGGTCAGATCAGGGATCTGTAAACGAAGTTCATAAATTGATCTATGAAACTGAGGTGAGAAAAATGGCTTTTTTTTTTTCCTCTAAATCAAATCTGGCTCTGAGCTCCCACTTACTATTCTCAGCAAACGCCTTAACAGCAGTAATTTTTGTGGTTTCCTGGTAGGGAGGTAGGGAAGAGGCTGCCCTTCCTGTGGGGGGTGTCAGCGTTCCACTGCTAAAGCACGGCCGGAAAATGGCGGCGAAGACTGAATCATCATCTGTGAGTCCTCAGCGCTTCACCACCTCTGCTCCGGACGCCCTCTGCTGCCCCAGATGTGGAAGTCCTGTCTCGGGTCTCCAGGCTTCATCCAGAAGGGGCTTCCCGGCCACAGTGTCCGGCCTCCACAGGCATGCCCCACAGTCACCCCCATGCAAGGTCCTGCCTGCTGGGGGCACTGTGAGCTAGGCGCAGGTCCGAGCTGCCTGGAACCCACAGCCTGTCTCTTCCCAGCTTTGGGGACCAACACTCCAGGTGGGACAGGAGCTTCTTTGCTCCAGATGCCAAAGTGTGTTTTCCTTTCCACCACCGGGAGGTCCCGGACCTTTCAAGACACTAGCCTGCTTTTTTTTTTTTTTTTTAAGATTTTATTTATTTATTCAACAGAGATAGAGACAGCCAGCGAGAGAGGGAACACAAGCAGGAGGAGTGGGAGAAGAAGAAGCAGGCTCCCAGCGGAGGAGCCTGACGTGGGGCTCGATCCCATAACGCCGGGATCACGCCCTGAGCCCAAGGCAGAGGCTTAACCGCTGTGCCACCCAGGCGCCCCAAGACACTAGCCTGCTTAAGGGAGTTTCCCAAATGACTCTCTCCCATCCCCTCCCTTTCTTCTTTTTCTGCCCTGAAACAAGAAGTTTATTAACCAGACATCTGGGGGGTAAAGGGAGCCTGGGCTTCAGGAGGAGTCCCCAAATAATCTTCCTGTAAGGTTGCTGAGGGAGGGGATGTCCTTTTTATTCTAATTTGGGGTGGAGCGATGACGTCAATTTCCCACTAACATATCTGTTGTGGATTCGTAAGAGCTGGATCAAACTTCGGAGAGCATTTGTCCCCAGCATTTCACTTTTCTGAGTGGTCAAGTAAGAAGCTCCAAGAGAAGAGAGTGGGGACACGTGGTGACTGAGGTGGGACCAGCATCCAGATCTCTTGACTGCCAATCCCAGGGACCCTGCATTTGGGAGCCCACATGTGCCCCACGCTGGTAAGCTACCAAGTAGAGTAGTAGAAGGCAAGGCCCTGCCTTCAAAGACATGACATGTTCGCATGGAAAGAACAGGGCAACATACCTGATTTCATGCTCTCCACCTTCCAGGAATATAGTAGGATTGTATTTCCTTCCTGGCTCCTTTGTGTTTGAGTGGAACGATGAGACTAGGTGGCCAATGAGTTGTGGGTAGAAGTGTGCCATTTCCCAAAGCATTTAATTACCGTGTGCAACCCTCCAGAGCTCACTGCCCTCCCCTGCCACAACATCAGCAATGTGCCAGACAGCGACCGTTCAGTGTGCTCGGGTCCCAGAAGGGGGACAACGCAGAGCAGAGCCCCAGCTGACGTGCAGCAGACATGTGATGTAAGAATGAAATGAATCTGTGTTGTGAGCTGCTGAAATTCGGGGGTTGTTTGTTCCAGCAGCATAACCTCGCTTGTCCTGACCAATATGTACAAAAAAGAGACTGACCTTGATGAGAGCAGAAAGAGCAAGGGACTTTTTTTTAAAAGGATGAAATTATTAGCATCAAAGAAAACTGTTTGAGTGGAGTGATGGGAACAGAAGCCAAATTTAGAGACCCAAGGGAGAAGAGATGGTGCTTTCCCAGTATCAAGTGCTCGGTCAGCACATTTGTGTTAGAGATAGAAGCAACCAATGTGTTGTTCACTCAAGGAGTGACCCTGAGCCCCCCACTTTATTTATGTCTTTTAATGTTTCTGCCTCCTTCCTCAAACTCCTGATACTTCTGGTATTAGTGGGCCATCTACACAGGCCTTAGTTCAGTATTTCTGAGTATTCATAGGAAAACTTCTAGAGACACCCACTACATACAGAGAAAAATAGAGCATTACGATTATCTGTTTTAAAGCTTGAAAATACCTAACCAAGAGGCCACACATCTCAGCTCCTGAATTTTCTCTGAGATCTAATCATCTCACTGGACCAACCCTTTTTACTTTGGAAGCTTTCCATCACAGAGCCATTCAATACCAGTCCCTAGAATTGAGTTTTTATCTTCTGATAACCTAGGTCCACTCACAAAAACATGAAAAAGACTGGCAGAGAAATCAATTTCCTGTTTTTCTACCATCTTCTTCAACAGCTCAGAGTTCTTTGTATTTCTCTGGTGTCCCAATGGAAGTAAATGTTATGGTTGTGAAGGAGATCTGAAGTTGCAATTTTAAAACGAGGAAACATAACACTGAAATGCTGTTAACTCAGCTAATTTTAAGATACTTATAAAGCACGAGGTGCTAGATCTTTTGATACTTAAAGAGCTACAGTTCACTCATCTGCAAGATAGGAAGCATTAAAGTGTTTTCACAGAGGCTATAGAAATTCTTAAGTTTTGCAGGTTTATTAACTATTATCATTTGCTCGAATTTTTATTCCCATGTTCCTAGATACAGTTAGTCATGGCACAGGTCCTGCCCCAACAGTCCCCTGAGATGGTTGCACACTGCCCCAGACCCTACTCAGAGCTCTCTATGTAATTTGCCCCACATCCCACCCGCCACTGGGGACTGACTGTCTTAGTCCATTCTGGCCTATAATAAAATACCAAAAACTAGGTAGGTTATAAGCAATAGAAATGTATTTCCCACAGTTCTGGGAAGTGCAAGATCAGTGCACTGGCGGATTTGGTGTCTAGTGAGAGAGCCCGCTTTCTGGTTCACAGATGGCAACTTCTCACCATGTCCACACGTGGTGGAAGGAGTCAGGAAGCTCTCTGGGGTCTCTCTCTCTCTCTCTTTTTTAAGATTTTATTTATTTATTTGAGAGAAAGAGAGAGAGCATGAGCTGGGGGAGAGGCAGAGGGAGAGGGAGAAGCAGGGAGCCTGATACAGGGCTCAATGCCAGGACCCTGGGATCACGACCTGAGCTGCAGGCAGAGGCTTCACCACCAGAGCCACCCAGGCGCCCGTCTGGGGTCTCTTTTTTAAGGGCACTAATCCCATTCATGAGAGCTCCACCCTCATGACCTAAATGCATCCCAAAGGCCTCACCTCCTAACACCATCACATAGGGGGTTAGGATTTTAACATATAAACTTTTTTTTTTTTTTTAAGATTTTATGTATTTATTTGACAGGCAGCAAGAGAGGGAACACCAGCAGGGGGATTGGGAGAGGGAGAAGCAGGCTTCCCGCTGAGCAGGCAGCCCAATGCGGGGCTTGATCCCAGGACCCTGGGATCATGACCTGAGCAGACACTTAACAACTGAGCCACCCAGGCACCCCTTAACATACAAACTTTGGGAGAACACAACCATTCAGACCATAGCATGGATCTAAGCCAGTGTGACATTGATATTTGCCAGGTTCCTTTGGTAAACGTCAGTAGCCTTCCCCCGTAAGAAGTAAGGAGGAGCAGTCTACCTGTTCCCCACAACTTTGCTAGCAGGTAGCATGTGACGAAGTAAGCAGGCCACAGACAACACTTATTAGCAACCTCATTAGCAAGAATGAAAGTCATCTTTCAACACACTCTGAAAGCTCAGTGAATTCCCCCTCTGTCCCTGCTTTCGACCACCACTGTTACTGGAACATTCATTCCAAGGCAAACACACAATGTTTTGTCAGCAGGATCAGACTCACTGTTTAGTCAGACCTGGAGACAGAGTTCTGTGTTAATTAGGGGGGATCTGGGTCCTGGAGTTGGTTCCACAGCTGTAGGTACTGGCTTTACTTATTTTGAAATTCATTCGTGAAAAGGTGGAAGAGCCTATAAAGTCTTATCAGCCAAGCGCATATCTTGAACACATCTCACCACCCATGTCTGACCCCTCTCATCCTTGGGCTATCCTGCCCCCCATTAACCTCCCACCCTTCGGATAGAGTGTCCGTTCCTCTAAGGCCACACATTAGGACATCTACTAATGGTCTTCTTCCTAGTTGTGGACATGGCTTTGCAGTGAGTGGTCCACACGACTGTGGAACCTACAACTTGAATTCGTCAGTCCCAGCCTGCCTCAGAGCACAAAGGCACTGACTAGGTCCCCCCAAAACAAAGCCAGGCCCAGCCCCAGTCATGTGGCACTTCTCCAACCCCCTGAGCACTCTACCCCACTCAGCCACAGTCACGAAGTCTGGTCCAGAGCCTCCATGAACTGGTACACAGAGTCCCCAGACCTAATCCCCTGTTGCTGCTGCAAACTGGCTCCCTCTCCAAGGGTACAGAGCTTTGTACTCTTATCACACCATCTACCTTATGCTATTGATATCCAGGGCCATGCCAGCAGCCCATAGCTTTTTAATAATGTAGAGCTGCAGCCCCTGACTTAGTTAAGCTACAGACATCCTTCATTTGCATGACCAGCTCTCACCTTACTGATTAGAATGTTTCATCCTGCCCCAAAACCTACATTTCTGAATGAATGCCTCTTTTAAAGGAGCCAGGCTCTCTGAAATGCATCTCCAAATAAAAACGAATCAACAGCAACAACAAAAAGAGGCCTGCTATTCTCTTTATGGAATGAGAAAAGATCTTAAGAAGGTTTTTTAAAGTTCAGCACCATGCTTATCGAAGGAACTAAAAGTAGCTATGGCTGTCAAGGGGCACTTGGGGGACGAAAAGTTGGAGAAGGTCTTGGGGGCTTACAGGAGATATGAATGAATTTTTAGTTTTTACCTCAAGGAGTTTAGGGTGATCACTAGGGGTTTTAAGCAAGAGAATTGGGATCAGGTTTTGACTTGAGAAATATCACCCTGGAGGAAGATGGTTAATAAATTAGAAGGTGGATGGCAGGGAGACTAGTAATAATTCAGGAGAAAGACGGTGGTAGCTTGAGCTAGGGCAGTGGCTGTGGAGATGGACAGAAGTGGATAGATTCGGGAGGTAAGGAGTGTGATGGCTCCCTCACTTCCTTCTGGTCTCTGCTTGGATTTTATCTAAGTGAGTCTTTCATTGACTACCTGTTTAACACAACAATTCCTCTCCCATGCCCTGTCACCCTTCTCTGCTTGATTTTTCTCCACAGCATTGATCACCATCTGACATCCCATAGAATTTAGTTGTTAATTTTTTTTCTTTGCCATCTAAAATACACATTTTATGAGCGCTGAGGTATTTATATCTTTTGTTCTCTGGATTTCCAACACCCAGACCAGTCCCTGGAACATACTAGATGATCAAGAAATATTTTTAGAATGAATGTAGGGGTGAAGAATGAATAGAATTGCAGGACATGATCATTGGTTGGCTGGGAGGAGGTGCGAGGAAGTGGTAAAGGAGCAAAGGAAGGCTCCCAGGTTTCTGGGTAGGTTACCTGAGGGGGTGAGATGCCAGTCAGTGAGACCAGGAACACCATGTGGGAGAGGAGAAGCAGGGTTGGAGGCGAAGGAGTGAGTGGATAAATTTGAAGCAACCGTGGGACATCTAGAGAAAAAAGAGTAGACAGGAGAGGGCTTTGGGTTGGAGGAATAGACTTTGCAGCCTTTTGAGCTTTTATTCAGTCAAAATATCTTTATTGTGTACCTATTTTGTTCCAGACACTCTGCCAGGCGCAATGGATACCAAGAGGAGCAAAGTGAGGTCAGGCAAAAGGATGATAATACAGTTACCACCACAGTTGATAATAGCTCATGTTACTGAGGGGGCAAAGATCCAGTACTCTTCACAGACTGTAGAAGGAACTAGAAATTGGTAGGAACTTTTCAGAACACAACTTGGCAGTATGTATCAAAAAGCTTAGGAATGGACATGTTGGTGACTCAACAGTTTCTCTTCTAGATATTTATTTGCTAATCATAAGCACAAGACACGCTGTATGCCGAGAGGCTCCTATTTCAGCATGGCCAGCTTGCACACTGACAAGCAACTAGGAACCCCACCCGGTGCTGCACAGGGCAGGCCCCTTAGTCCTGGCACCCTAAGAAGGTCTGTGAGGGCCCCATCTAGATGCAGCTGCGGAAAAGTCAGGGTCTGGCGCTAGTCCTTTGCTTAGCCTAAGGCATACTCTCAAAGAAGGGCGCTGGCTCCCAGTTCCGGTTACATGCTGCTGTGTAACACACTAACCCGATCTCATAGTTGAAACTAATCATTTTATTATATCTCATGGGCTTCGAATCCAGAATTTGAGCAGAGATTAGCTGGGCAATTCTGTTCCATGTGGCATCTACCAGTGTCACCCTGTGGTGTTGAGTTGGCGGCTGGGCTGTTCTGGAGCATTCAACATGGTTTTACTCACATGACCAGCACGTTGGCAGGAATGGCTCTGAGGGTCCTCTTCCCGCCCTGCGTTGTCTCAGAGTCTCCACATGTGGGCTATCCAGCAGGGTAGCTGCACTTCTTCATGGTGGCTTGGGACACTAAGACACCCAGATGGAAGCTGCCAGTGCATTGGAACGCTAGCCCTGAGACTAGCTTTGCATCACTTTTGCCGTACTCCAAAGGTCAAAAGGTAATGGGCTTGTAATAGATCCCAGCTCTCAATAGGAGGCATATCAAAGAATTTTTAGCCATCTTTAATCTGTCACATATCTTTTTTTTTTAAGATTTTATTTATTTGTTTGACAGAGAGACAGCACAAGCAGGGGGAGCGGGAGAGGAAGAAGCAGGTTCCCTACTGAGCAGGGAGCCCGATACGGGGCTCAGTCCCAGGACCCTGGGATCATGACCTCAGCCAAAGGCAGACGCTTAACTGACTTCTTAATTCCGGGTCGCCAAGAAGGCAAGGTCTAGCATGTACATTCTGGTTATTCTCCTTCCACTCCTCTACTACGTGGGCTCGTTCCTCCCTGTAAGTGTATTGCAAAGTGAAAATCTCTCAGCTTCCTTCTCCACAGAAAACTGGGCTTATAATAACAAACAAAAAAGAACCCCCGTAATGCCATTCTGATACCTAGACGTGAGGCAAACCAAGGCTGTGTGGCTCCTGCGAATAGCTATCCTGGCTGTCCTCGGGAAGGCCCTTCACTGTGAAAGAGTTGGAAACAGTCTTGGCTGTTCATTTCTGGAAAAATGGCTCAGCCGCGAGGGTGGAGTTTCTACCGATTAGCTCTTACTCTGAGCACCACGTATAAATGGCCACTGGGAGGGCAGCTACTTAGGAGCCAATTGTACAGGCCTAAGTTATAATTTGAAAATACTCCCATGGAAGCCATGGTTACGTCCTTATTTGTCCAATAGCGAAGAGACTTGTCTCTTGTTAGTGTTCAAGACAGCATAAAAGACAGTATTAAAACCTCTGATCAGGACACCATGGACTACATAAAAAGTGCCAGAGGGGCTGGCCAAAAGTGAGAACATGGCTGCCAATCAGAGGGCAGCATCCAGGCAAGAAGAAGAGCTACCAGGCACAGTGAGTGACCTCACCAGGAAAGCTGATCAGAGAGAAGGTCCCGAGAGGCTGGCAGATCTTCTTATCACAGATGAATACCTGGGCTGCCCTTGGATTATCTTTGTATCAGGAGAGCTCCAGCAGACTTCTTTGAATGTAGATGCCTCCCTACCTTTCAAGGCTGGCAGGTGGTTACAGAGGAAACAAGCTTTCCAAGAGGTCAAAGAGAGGATAAGCTACACTGGGAAAGCATCTGTTTCAACTCTAAGAAACGTATTCACCCAAAGGACAGGCCTCCTCACCCTTGAATTCTGCTGCCACATCTCATAACTGCTAATGGCCCCTCTGTGCCAGGTTGGCAGGTGAGACTTTGGATTTGAGTTTTGAGGACAGATGCTGTGCGGTGGTTTTAAATATGTCCACAGATTCTCTGGTACTCTTCCCTTCGAGAGGTGGACCTTGGAGACTTCCAAAATGGTGGAGTAAGAACTCCTGAAAATTTATTCTTCCATAAAAGCAGTAAGAATACTTGTAAAAATCGTCAAAAGCAACACTTCCAAACACTGGAAATTAACCAAAGCTTCCAACAACCCAAGGAGCACGTATTCAAGAAAAACTGTTAAATCTCCATACGAACAGCAAATGTCATAGAATTTTTAACTTGCTCTATTCCAGTGCTCCTCACCCTGGCTCTGCCGTCGTGAAAACCAGCAGCTTCAAAATCGTGGTAGCTGTGAGAATGAGCAGGCTTACGACCATTGGAGGGGTGGATTGAGTTTGGAGGCCCTCAAAAAGCCCCTTTTGCATAGAGTTGTCATTATTTTACCTGTCTTACAGCTCAGTGGAAAGCCCGATTCATAGGACTTTGTCATTATTTGACCTGATTCAGAGCTCAGTGGGAGCAGGGAGGGAGGGGGGAACCTAATCCCTAGGGCATTTGTCAAAAACAATAAACAGCAATTGTTTTGCATTGAGTGTCTGAGGCTGGACACCAGTTGGGGCCAACAAGAGCCTGGCCAAAAATTTAAGAGGGAGTTCTCAGAAATGAGTTGTTCATAGGGGGCTTTGAAAAGTTCCAACATTATCACAGGATCTGGAAGTCCACACACACATGTGCAGGACTCTCAGAACACTCCGGAAAGACATAAGAGGGACCGAACTTCACAACTTCTCATCACTGGCTGACCTTGAGAATTTAAACAAGCAGGAAGTTGTATACTTCAGGAGTGTTGGAAGTGTGCCCCAGCACATATGCATTCATGCACACACACACATACCCACACACACAGTGCCTCTTGGGAAAGGCTGGAGACTAATTGGTTCAAATCATTTATGGAAATTTCTGTTCAGTCATTATCTGACCATTAAGTTAACTGAACACAGTCTTTCACACATGACAGGGAAAACATATCCATATCTGTCCAGGAAAGTTACAAACCAAACCAACAATAACAAAACAACAACTGGGGGCCTGGGTGGCTCAGTCAGTTGAGTGTCTAACTCTTGATTTCGGCTCAGGTCGTGATCTCAGGATTGTGAGACTGAGCTCTGTGTCGGGCTCTGCACTCAGCATGGAGCCTGCTTAAGATTCTCTCTCGCTCTCTCTCTGCTCCTCCCTCCTCGTCCCCCAAAACAAACAAACAAAATGAAATAAGGACAGTAAAAAGAACCCTGGGGGAGGAAGGTAATCTGATTTCTAGAACTGCCACATTATATTATTTCAAATGTCGAGTTTTCAATGGGTATGGACTTCCTTTTTGGGGTGGTGATAATGTTCTGGAATTAGATAGTGGTGATGGTTATACAACCTTGTGAATATACTAAAAATCTACTGCATTGTACAGTTTAAAAGTGTGAATTACTATGGTTAGTATGTGACATATCTCAGTAAAATTTTTTAATGTCTAATTTTCAATAAAAATTATGAGACACACAAAGAAACAGCAGTATGGCCCATACACAGGAAAGGAAACAGTCAATAGAAATCATCCCTGAAGAAGCCTAGATGTTGGGCTTACTATATAAAGACTTTCAGTTGGTTATTATAAATATGTTTAAAGAACTAAAGGAAACCATATCTAAAGAATTAAATGGAAGCATAAGAATAATGTCCCACCAAATAGAGAATATCAATAGAGATTATTTGTTTTAAAGAGACAGAGCTTAATTTTGCACCCCTTAAGTTGGGCTGCAGTTAGCAACTTAATTCTACTGAGTAGCATATGGCAGGAATGACGGTGGTGACCATATAGGTACTAAGTAGACTGATGCTTCTCCTTACTCTCTTAGATGATTTGCTCTGGGGGTAGCCAGCTGCTTTGTCATGAGGCCGCTTGAGCAGCCCTATGGAGAGAGCCACGTGGCAAGGAACTGAGACCTCCCACCAGCAACCATGTGGTTGGGTCACCTTGAAAGCCAATCCTCCAGCTTGAGGCAAGCCTTCAGATGAAGGTAGCCCCACCAGCTGACATCTCAGTCATTGCTTCAAGAGAACCCCCGAGCTAGAATCATCCAGGTAATTTGCTCTTGGATTGCTGACTCTCAGAAGCTGTGTATCTCACACCATCTGTGTCTGTTGTGTAAGCTGCTAAGTTTGGGGATAATTTGTCATGCAGCAACAGTAACTAATAAATGCTGAGAGGCAAAAATCTTTTAAAATAATCAAAGGAAAGAATTAAGATCAGTAGAGAAATGTTACCGGGAAGCTACTTTTGTTTCAATATGAGGGAGAACTTTATACGAGAGAAGCCTATAGTGGAATAAGTCACATTTTGAAGTGGTTCATTGCTGTCATTAAAAACTTTCAACCAGAGATCAATGGCCATTTATCACAGATGATGACTGTGGTTTCCTTCTCTAGTGAGTACAGGATTTTTCCAGATGACCTCTGTGTTCAAATTTACTTATAATTTCACACCCACCATTATCACTACCATCTGTTTTCCAGAAAGAATCTGAAGTAGTCTAGAATTATGATGCATCCATAAACAAGCTAAGATAAAAAATAACAGAGGCCAGAAACCATGCAGAAGAATTAGAAGAGTTGCTAGAATTAAAATTAAGCTTCATGGCAGCTTAAGAAAAAAATTCCACTCCCCATCACTGGAGATGTTGACATCCTACCCCTATAGTGAGACCTGACAATATCTTCCTTTTCTTCAGCCCACTAGCTAATTCTGGTTAGAGAATCACTGGCCTGGATTATCCCTCCCAAATCTGTGCTTTTGTCAGGGGCTAAACATTACCTGATTTTTTTTTAAGACTTTATTTATTTGAGAGAGAGAGTGCACATGCGCACGTGAGCGAGATAGCACAAAGAGGGAGGCAGAGGGAGAGGGAGAAGCAGACTCCCCACTGAGCAGGGAGTCCAACTCGGGGCTCAACCCCAGGACCCCAAAGTCATGACCTGAGCCAAAGGCTGGTGCTTAACTGACTGAGCCGCCCAGGCGCCCCTACCTGATTTAACTGAAGAACATTCCTTATTACAGAGAGAAAAAAAATAAAATAAAAAGTCTATGGGTAACCAATCCCAGAAGATGAGTATGAGAAAGCCTATCTCCCTCCTTAATGGAGAGAAGTAGATCTCACTGTCTATTGTTTGCAGCATAGTCCGCTAAAGCAAGGCTGTTTTATCCCAGCTAACATCAGGAGACAGCTTCCCTGGTTTACTCCAGTGGAAGACGGAGGAGATGGTTGTGGCTCATAGACATCCTTGCTGAGACAAGTTCCTGGGTGATCCAGAACAGGAGTCAACTCACTGATCATAAGGCATCCTGCACATTGACCAGGGATCAACCTCTACGATGTGATATGGATGGAAACATCCAAGTTCCTAGCAGATTCCTTTTGTCCCTAAACCTCTCCCCCTCATTATCTCAGTGTTTCCAGAAAAAAACAGTAAGATGTCATGGCTCTAAATCTAATTTGGTCCTGGCAAAGGTTCATGTTCCAATCAGTGGGCCACCTTAGTTGTAAAAGGTTCTGGAAGAAATCTGACTTGGAGTTGTACTGCCTTCTGCTGAAAACTCAGATGATCCATGATATCCCAGGTCCCTAATCACTACTAGGTTCTCACATTTCATGCCATGAGCTTTGGGTAGTGAGGTCAAATGTGTGGAACCAGCAAGCACACATCCAAGCAATATCATGAAAGGAGGACATGCATTTACTAATCAAAATCGAGTCTGAGATAAGGTAGAGAAATGGCACTTGATGTTCTTTTCACCAAAGTCCCTGCTTAATTCCATATTCTGCAGGCTGGATGTCGGGCAGCTGAAGGTGATCAGTCTTATGCCGGAATTAAAGCCTGCTGCGACGTTAATGAAGACCCGCCAGTGGGTTTGCTGGAAGGTAATTGGGATCTACATAATTATGACTTACTCCCTCACCCTGTGACATCAGAAAGGTCCCTACCCAAGTGGAAGCTGCACGATTTCATGCCACAAGGAGTACAGCTGTATGACTCCTGTTCCCTTTTGCATGTCGTGCTCACATCAGTCATGATAGCTTTATTAAATGATGTGACCCGACCCAATTCTTGCACACAGGGTGCTGTCTCCTAATCAAAACCTCCAAATGTGGCTGAGCAAGCTGCAAAAAGAAATCAAGATCTGCATCTTAAATAGCAGATTAACTGCTCTGGAAGGGAGAGCTGCTGGCAGGGGTGGGGATGGCTCAAAGCAACCTCACTTCTTTCCACGGTTGCAATTGGAAGCACAGCCACTAGCCATTGGAGGTAAAGGAGTCCACAGAGGTGTCTTCAGAACTGCAGCTCTTGTTCTGGGGACAACTGTTCTGGCACGGAACTGCCACTGGGACATCTCCTTATCACACGCAGCAGGTTTCAAGGGCCAAGGAGAGCCCTCTGAAGCATTTAGCTTCTTCTCCATCTTCTAGGATGAGGGATGGGTGTACAAGTTAAGAGTTTCTGTAGGCAGGGTCAACGTTCCTTTCAAAAAGCAGCCTGGTGACAACTCAATGCTTGAACCAGATGCAAAGCCAGTGCTTGGGTCATAAAATGCAGAAAAGTCATAGGGGTTACTTAGGCCAGAGGTGGTGAAGAGAGGGAGAGTGATCCTAACGTGTTTGGGGCAGGGAGAAGGAGAGCAGGTCTGGGATGTTTCCAGAAGGAGGTGACATTTGAGCTTGGCCATAAGGATGGTATTGTGGAGTGAGTTGTGTTCCCTCAAAATTCGTTTGTTGAAGTCCTAACCCTAGTACTACAGAATTGTGACTTTATTTGGAAATAGGGTCATTGTAGATATAATTGGTTAAGATAAAGTTAGACTGGAGTAGGGTGAGCCCTAATCCAATGTGAATGACATCCTTATAAAAAAGGGAAACTTAGATACATATGCACGCGCACACACACACACACACACACACTCAGAGATGCCAGATAAAGATTGGAATTACGCTGCTCCAAGCCAAGAAACTAGAAGCTGTCAGAGAGGCCTGGAACAGATCTTCCCTCATGCCTTCAGAGCGGGCGTGGTCCTGCTGACACCTTGATTTCTCACTGGCCTCCAGGATTGCAAGGCAATACGTTTATATCGTTCTAAGCCCCCCAGTTTGTGGTGCTTCGTTATGGCGGCCCCAGCAAACTACAAGGGATTTGTAGGACTATATTTTTAGGCAGGGGAAAAGAGAGCCTCGGGTGAAGGTAAGAGCACCAGCTTCTTGAGTTAAACATTGGGCTTGCAGGGCACCTGGGTGGCTCAGTCAGTCATGCGTCTGACTCTTGATATGGGCTCAGGTCGTGATCTCAGGGTCCTGAGATTGAGCCCCGAGTAGAGCCCCATATGGGCTCCAGGCTTAACAAGGAGTCTGCTTAAAAATCTTTCCCTCTGCCCTCCTCTCTCTCTCTCTCTCTCTTTTGCAAATAAATTATAAAAAAAATAAAAGAATTGGACTTGGATCTTGGGAACATTCAGTGGTCCAGTTTTGTAGGAACCACGAGTCAGAAGAAGAGCCATGGGAAGGTATTTTGGGGGCAGGCGATACAGAGCTTTGGCTGGCAGGAAATTTTTTTATCTGGGGGATTCTGCTTCTCAGTTGTTTTATGTTTATTTATATCCACTTTGACAAGAAGTGATTTGAGGTGTCCAACTTCAGTCTGTAAGTCGTGGGGAACCAGGTTATGTTCTAAGAAGTGACTTGATCAGAGTGTCTACAGGAAGATGAACTTGGACACATCTACTGAGAGAAATGAGAGACAGGAAGCAGCCTAAGAAGCTGCCACGGGCCCCTGAGGAAGAAGCTAGGAAGGACTGCAGTAGGAAAATGGCAACAGAACAGAGAAGAGGGGATGAAGACGAGCAATGAAACTATATGTTGATGTGGCAAATGTCTGTGAGTGAAGAGGAAGAGGGAGAGAGGAGTTGGACTACACGTCAGTGTTTTGAGCCTGCTGACTAGGAGGACTGTAGTGCCACTGACTGATTTATGAGGACAGGACCATGTGGAGGGAGTCGAGGCGTTCCTTCACACACATCCACCTTGGGGTTGTCTGTGGGGCAGGCGTTGAACTTGGAAGAAAATGAACTTGAGAGAAAATAGGACATCATTCCCCTTGACATGAGAACTGAAATGTTGAAGCCAACTGTAAAATAACTGTTCTAGCATACCAGAAATGAAATGGGGGCGGGGAAGTCTGGCAATCCATTTAAAGACTGTTCTAACCTATTCAAATGTGGTTGTTTTGTTATTGTTGTTGTTGTTTAAGTACTGTCAACAAAGAAAATATTTGGTCAGCGGCAAAATGGCTTGAACCTTATTTTTGACCAAGTCATGTCTCTGTGTGAGAGGATGAAGTAATGAAATAAATGTGCCGTTTGTCAGGGAAAATCTCTTCCACCTGGAAAAACAAAAGCAAGAACTCCAGCCGGAGGCCCTGCAGCCCCAGAGAGTGAGCTCCCAGCCTTGCTTTCCTGGCCGTAGCAGGAAGCGGAAGTGGAGACATCGAGGGAGTAAGAAAGCAAAGAGCTCAGCTTTCTTTGGAGAGTTAATTAGTTGGTGAGCACTGAGCTCTGACAGAGGAAACTCCGGTCATCAAAGTCTTCTTAATTGATGCATCGGGAGACAGAGACAAAAGAAGCAGCATCTGGAAAGAAGACCTTGGATGCTTTTTGCAACAGAATGAGAGAAAGTACTTTCTTTTAAAGCAGAGTAAAACAAGCTGTGGTTAAGTTCAGCAGTGAAGGGTAGTAGAAGAGTACAAACCACACTTAACTCTCTCTGTGCTGACGTGTTTATTAAGCCAGGCCAAAGTGAATAACATCTCCTACAGTCTGGTCACCCAAACTTACTAAGTCAAATAAAAGACCCCCACAGGGTGGCTTGTCGCCAAAACCACTTACTGCCTCATCTGCATCCAAGTGAACGTCTAATGTGAGCCACAAGTAATTAAATAATTGCTAACAGCCACATTAAACAAGGTAAAAAGAAACAGGTGAAGTTGATTTTAATAAAATCTCATCATATTTTAATAAAATATCTTCTGTAACCCAATATGTCCAAAATATTAATCCATTTCAACATATAATTAATATTTAAAGTTTTGAGGTGGGTTTTTTTTTTTTTTGTATGAAGTCTTCAAAATCCAGTGTCTGTTTATGCTCACAGTACATCTGATTTCACACCGACCACATTTCAAGGGCTCAGCAGCCACAAGGGGCCACCTTATCTGAGAGTGTCTCACCGCCTCTTCTGAACCAGGGGGACTTCATCCTTGCTAAGCTGCTCATCCACATCACCTGATTTTCAAAATAGATGATTTTTCTTTACTTCAAAATTTTTGACCGATGAATTTGCTAGATATTTCTTCAAAATTCTGTGGTATCTCCTCTTGTTGAAAGGTTGGCCACAGGACTCAGTTCACAAATAGTATTTTGTACTAAGGCCAAAGTAGAATCTCAAGTAAATGTTTATGGAAAGGGCTTTGGGGGGGCGGATGAGAACTACCACTCACAGGGGGCTGTCACTGTGCTGTGTACTGTGGCAGGGGCTAAATCTGCATTGGCCCATGTCATCCTCACGCCGAGCCTGGGCAATGTGTTCATTGCTCCCAGCCTTCAATGAGAAAACTGGAGATAAAAGAAGCTAAGTATCTCGTTCACATACATGTTACCAGGAACAGCTAGTTAGGTGTGACCAGTAAGAAATCCTACTTTTCAGTACTAATGGTACTTTTCGTTCTGAGTAACACAAGGACAGAGGCCAACCCTACAAATTGTGGTACTTCATGGGGTTCCTTAGCTTTCGCACGGAACAAGTTATACAGAGACAGCCCACATGATGCGCCAAGACCGTCTCACATTCTGATGGAGGCACGCGGGTCATTGGACCTGCCTACCAACCTCCCCTCATCCTGTCCCACCGAGCACAGCAGTGAAGCCGGGCAGGGAACATGATGCATAGAAGGGGGCTAAGCCAGCTGCCCGTTACCCTGGAAGGCCTTAGTCCTTCCTCTCCTACTGACGTCTTGTCCCCACAGGCTGAGGGATGGGACCTTACTTGACATCTTGGAGCTGACTCTGCCTCACACCCGGTCTCAGAAGATGCCAGAAAATATCCAACTTAGGAAAAAAAGGAGCTAAAGGTAATGGCAATTGTAACAGTCCATTTTTTTTTAAAGTAGTTGAAGAGAACTCCTCATTTGAGAGGGAAGGTAGAGAGGCACAGAAAGGGTCAACAGGCAGGGTAAGAAAGATCACAGAAAGGGTGAGGTGGAAGATGCGGGTGAAGCATCTTTCATCTGTAATCAGTCCTGTAGCTGCCCCGCACACTGAATGTGAGGCAGGCCGAGCTGATGAGCTCTCTTTTACCCAGTGCCTCCTGTCTGCTCTTTCCCCTGGTCCCACCTGCCCTTTCTGCAGCCGCTGGTCAAAAATGGGAGCCTAATGTGTAGTTTCCGCTTACTTTACCCAGACTTAGTTCTCCCACTAGAGTCTAAACTAAGTGGGAGCCGGGACAGGTTTCTTTCTTTCTTTCTTTCTTTCTTTCTTTCTTTCTTTCTTTCTTTCTTTCTTTCAAGATCTTATTTATTTATTTGACAGAGAGAGACAGCCAGCGAGAGAGGGAACACAGCAGGGGGAGTGGGAGAGGAAGAAGCAGGCTCCCAGCGGAGAAGCCTGATGTGGGGCTCGATCCCAGAACGCCGGGATCACGCCCTGAGCCGAAGGCAGATGCTTAACGACTGCGCCACCAAGGCGCCCCCCAGGACAGGTTTCTGTCCTGCACTTTTGTTTACCACAGCGCTTTGCTCCTAGTAGGAAAGGCTCCATAAGCCTTGGTTGAACTGAATGTAGAAAATAAAGATCTGGGGTGCCCTGTAAGCATACAGTCGTAAAGAGAAAGGGTTAAGGAGTGTACAGAACAGAGAAGATATCGAGAAATTCATTTGCATTTAAGAGAGAGGTGGGAGGAGGATGCTGAGAGGGGATGAATTGGGAGAAGAGGTGCAGGTGGGGTGCAGTCTGCAGACCCTTGAGAAGCCCAGGAGAAATCAGAGACCGGCATTATCTCATTATCACATTAAAGAGCTCTAGCAGGGACGACTGCCCTTTGTTGACAGATACCTGTTTGATCTTATAAGGGACCATGGGGAGAGAAGTTTCCTATGGCTTCTGTGAAATTGCTCTGCATTTCACAGAGAAAGCTCTCTAAATTACAAAAGAAATGAATGTGAAGTGATTAACTGCTCCAGATTCTTTAAAAAAAAAAAAAAAGGCAAACTAACTCAAATAACCAGTTAACCATTGGAAACATCCAAGAATGATTCCCATGATGAAAGCAAATAATGAAAGACCCAAGACGGTCCCTGACCTGGGCCGAAGGCGGCCATTTTTCAGAAAACAGCCTCCCTCTGTCCCTGACTACAAAGGCTGATGATTTTATGCTGACCCAGTTCCAAGAGGCTTATGTGGGGGTGTCCCCAAACCATGCAAGAAGAGACCATCTCTGCCTCTGAAATTTTTTTTTTTTTTAAGTGGGAACCCTTCCCAGAATCTCCTTCAGTGGAGACGTACCACTGGCCAGATGAGCTCCATGCGAACATCCTAAGCCAAGGGCCAGCAAGGAATGGGGCGCTTCGCTTGACTGAAATCAGTCAAGGCCACAGCAGGGCCTTCACTGGGCGGGGCCAGGCTCCAGGAAGCAGCACCTGTCTGCTTGTAGGCAGAGTTCCTGAGGAGGTCCAGGGTCTGCAAGGAAGGAGGGGTGGAGTGGAGGTTGGGGGTAATAGATGTTAGGTCTAAGATGTTAGTGACAGTGCTCCAGCCTGGCTCTTTCATGACCCAGTGTTTTAATTCTACTTGTTAAACTGGCGAAACCTCAGCTTTTTTCTTCTAAGAGATTTCACCGGTACCGGTGAAAGGGGGATGCACAGAATATGATAGAAAGAGCATATAGGCTTTGGGATCAGAATGATACAGGAAAGATGTTAGAAAGATGTCTTGCAGCCAACAGCCAAGAAAGAATTCTCGAGATGTCTTTGGTGCAAAAAGGGGGTTCTTTTTGAAGCACAGGGACAGGACCCATGGGCAGAAAGAGCTGCACCCATGGGGGTCCTGAGGAGTGGCCCCATTATATACTTTCAAGTTGGGAGGGGGTTTGGAATAGCACAAGCCTCCCAGGTATTTTGGGGAGCAAGGTTTCCAGGATCCTTAAGGGGCTAGTTATTGTTAGGAAAAGGTCACTTATTACTGATTAATAAAAACTCAGTCATGAGACCCTTCAGATGTCTATTGGTGGGTCATAATCTTAAAGGCTGATGGCCAACATATATCTAGGAGGGGGGAGGGGTAGAGATAAAGGAAGTTTCCAAAGGAATCTTTATATGTTAAAGTAGACTTACAAGATCCTAGGGTTGAGCTAAGATTGCCTTTTGCCCTTAGCAAAGTATTAACATCAAGGGAGCTGAGTTCTAAGAGGGATGTCACGCTGCCTGTTTTAAGGACCTGTGAGTGGGCTGTAAGTAGGAAGGAAATCTAACTTTTCCTTTGCCTTTGTTTCCTACATCAAGAAGACCTGGGTTTACATTCTGTTTTGGTTTTTTGCTGGACCACCTACCTATTGGCTCATGTACTCTTAGGCAAGTCACCTAACCCCCTAATTCTTGTCTTCTGGCTTACAAAATGGTATAATAGTTCCTACTGTTGCAAATATTAAGAAAGAGGAAAAAAAAAAAAAACCAGCATAGTGCCTGTCACATACCAGGTGCCTTTATTATGAAATCCCTTCATCTGTATTAGAAATGGTAGCAACACCGGGTAGGCCAACTGTTTATTAATTTGCTGGAGGATTGACATCCTAGAGTTGTTTCCAGGGGAAACATATGAAATAATTTACAATGCCACAGAGTCTTCTGAGGAAATAAGTACAATAAGGTATTTTTCATAGATATCGAGGACAGGAGGCACCTAGAGCCAGTCTAGCAAATTAAGGGGCCCAAACAAAAGGGAAAACATTGGCATGCCCTTTCCCTCTTCACTAGGACTCGATCCTGCACTTGTTCCCTAGCCTACGATGAGGAGAAAGAGTTCCAAATGGAACCCTCTACAATGGAACAATGGGTTCCAAATGGGCTCTGTTAGCCAAGCTTCCTCTGCTGTCCCTTAGCAGTGGTCCTGCTCCATCATTAGCATCTCTCAGCTTGTATTACAAAAGTCACCCATCTTTAGGAATCATCTGTACTTAGTTCAGTTTCTCCCACTAGACAATGTGTTATCACAGGCACCTTTTCTTATTTACTTTGTCTCCCCGAAGGGAAATTCCAGAAACCTAGAAGCTTCTGTTTAGTATGTAAATTCTAAAGAGAGCCTGCCATTTGCTAACTAAAATGTGACCCCTTTTAGTGCTGTGATGAGGTCATTGGATGTTCATTTTCATCTTTAAGGGATGGCTGAGAAGTTAACAGAATGGTCCTCGGAGGAGCCATTAGGAAGGCTAAGAAGGGCTGAGGCTCTGGCCCACATTTCAGGTTTCAAGGGCTGTCATCTTCTTGCTGAGTCATTCCTTTCTTATCTCAACCTCTCTTGGTAGCTGTCTTTTTAACTGCTGCTCTTTGAGAGAGAATTCGTGTTCCTCCATTCTAGTAAGAGTAGCTCAAAACATATGAAATTAGCCTTTTTTCCCCCTTCTTTGATTTGCTGCTCTTCTCCAGGGGCTGTGTGTTTATCAGATTTGCTCTACAGTCTTGAGGTTTGGCAATGAGGGCCTCCTTCCTATTTTGAATTTCCACATGTTTCTCATGCTGCAATGTTTCCTCACCTTTGATGATTCAGTTTTTGAATGGTTGGGCTCAGAATTGTAGTCTTAACAGTCTACAGCTCAGATTCCACAGTTTATCACATAATCAAAAGGTCGGTGCTCTTTAGCTCTCAGTTAATACATGGAGGGACCTGCTTCATAGAGATATGCATTCAGATTCTATATTAATTGCCTCTAACCAGGAATCAGGTGGGTGGATACTCCCAGTGATGCTGATAGTAGACCAACATTCGTTTGGGGTGGGAGAGGGAGGTATGGCATAATCATGCTGTGAATCTAAGTGCTTTCCCCCCAAGTGAGTTCCACATACCAACCAATATCTCAATGGTGAAAATTTGCTAAAGGGTTAAAACCAATGGCGG
Source organism: Ursus americanus (assembly GCF_024610735.1). Taxonomy (NCBI): domain Eukaryota; kingdom Metazoa; phylum Chordata; class Mammalia; order Carnivora; family Ursidae; genus Ursus; species Ursus americanus. The sequence continues at coordinate 18,703,445 of NC_142129.1, read as the reverse complement.
CACTGTTGTTTGGAGTCACATTGACTTGTCTTTGGCCTTGCATGACACCCCCAACCTTCCCTTTCAAAGCACTTCATCTTTTTTGCAATAATGGACACCTGGTGTCCAGTGCTGTCTGCCCCCTGTGTCGAGGCAGAGGTCCAGATGCTGGCCTCTGCTGTTTCTTCTTACACTCCCTCATCTGTTTTCCTACCACTGAATTTGCTCATGCTTTCAAGGTCCTCACATGCACCCCAGTGCATTCTTTTCTTCCCTAATCTTCCCCTCTTCTGTTCATCTATTCCTGTCTTTGCAGTTTAAATGGCAACCTCTTCCTACAGTGGCAGCCTCTTCAGTGGGTAGTGTTGTAAAACATAGATCTTTTTCCTCCTTACTCAGAAAAACTAATGTCTTTTGTGGTCAGAAAGAAAATTAGTAGCAGCTGAAAGTAGAATTTTAATGACTGTAAGACCTAATTGTTATTCAGCTTTGACTTTAAATCCTACCTCCTCTTCCACAAATTCATATTAATTCGTCAGCTAAATAATGTGGCTGCTACTAAAGATTCTGACATCTAATTCTCTGCCTGTGCAGGTTTATTGCCAGGGTGAAAAATACTTTGTCTTTTTACTTTCATTTTTAAAAACAAGCATAATGAAAATATAAAATATTGTTTAGGATTTATCTAAGAAGACTTGGCAGTTTCTTTGAGAAATGGTTGAATGGGGAGCTATGAATCAAATTTGGAAGCCCTCTGTCCCAGACTCCTAGTCATTATTTGAATAAGTAAGAGCTGATTGGACATGGAGAAGATCTCTCTCTCTATTTTTAACTGTGATCCATATCCATTTACTTCTTTTAAATTTTAAGGTAAAGGGTAATTTTTGAGATGGCAGAGGATTAGGAATTAGCCATGGAACCTTCTAAATTGTGATGTTGTCATCATCAGAAGAGTTTGAGTTTATAAACATCCCACAGGTAGTGTACTGGATTATTTCCTTCTGTGGTATAAGCCTGCCATTCTGAAAGCTGCTGCCAGGAGGTAGTTGGGGATATTTATAAGCACAGAAGCATTTTCTTATGGACTGCATCAGCATGGGGATAGCCAGAAGGTGTAGGAAGTGTACCGTTCCCAGGATTCACCCCTAGGGTACAACATTCTGGGTGTAGTATACAGAATGATTCCATTTAAGTCCAGCTACATGACAGAGGTCCTTTCCAGACACAGATTAGTTTAGTAAGTGAGGCAGGTCTGGATGTGGACTGAGTTTGCCCTTTAGTTAGGTTCAAATGCATAGAAGAGAAATAAGCCAAGAGAAGAGACAATTCCTTTGAGATGTGACAAAAGGATCAAGATTAAAAGAAACAGAATACTTGGGTACTTCCAGATTCAAGCCAGCTCCCTCATTAACTTCTGAAATAAATTATGGCTTAATGTAATTCAGCCCTGGGTTTACTTCTTATGCCCAAATAGTAAACGTATCTTCATGGCTGAGTGGTATATAAACAACGTTTAACTTCCTGACTGTGTTTGAGGAGACTGGAGAAACCCTTCTGGCTGCTCTAATTTGCTAGTAGTATAAAATCCTACTACTAGTCTGCTTATAATAGCTATCTTTATACTTGGCAGGCGCGTTGGTCTTTTGCCTTGTTTTCCCTTTGAAATCTTAACTTAAAAAAAAAAACTAACAAACTCCATAATTTCCCTTTCCTTCCTCCCTAATTCCCTTGCATCCAGATGAAACTGGGCACGTTCAGGGTGGTATAGCCCTAGACTTATCTTGCATCCAAAAAAAAGAAAGGAAAAGAAAAGAGCAAGAGAGAGGACTCCTGGCCTCTCTCGCTCAACATTCAACTTCTAAACAGGTTGTAAATACCATGGTGAATATCTCACTAGACTGATTAGCTTCACTAGCTCCTTAAAAAAAGCTGTCTTCAGAGTGCCTTGGTGGCACAGTTGGTTTCGGCTCAGGATCTTGAGATCAAGCCCCAGGTCAGGCTCTATGCCAAGCCCAGAGTCTGCTTAAGACTCTCCTTCTGCCCCTTCCCTCTGTGTGCATGCATGTGTGCTCTCTCTTTCTCTCTCAAATAAATAAATAAATATTTTTTTAAAAGGCTGTCTTCATGTTCACTCACCATTCATATCTGTGAGGGACTCGGCAGGAAATATTAGGCCTAGTTGCTTAGGCTTCTGAAGAGAAGTTAATAAAGAGACTATGGGTAGAGTTAAAGAAACCACCAAAGGATGTTGAGATACCAAGGCCCAGCTGAAGCAGGACCTGAAGGATCAAGGGAAGCAAACAGTACTCTAATTGAGCCCAATGAGAACTGAAGCTATGGAAGGGGGCCTCCAGACAGGAACAATAGTCACAGAGGAATGCAGGAGGTGCAAGGGAAACTCTGACCATTCTCTCACCTGTCCTCCCATTGGCCAAAATCAATTCAAGGGCAAAATGCAAAGGAGCCAGATGATATCATCTGCAGCAGTCAGCCCTTCCAGGGATACAGAGACTAGAAGGGAACAGAGGGGGGAGGGAAGAAATGGAGACTAACCAGTGCCTATGCCTCGCAGATTATTAAATTAGTACTGGTCATATGCTTGGTAATGCCTGCCCTATAATTAGTCCCGTCTTGTACAGTGGTAATACTCCCTGCCTGAAGAGACAATCCTTGTTTCTTTAGATAATTTTAAATGTTCAAAAAAATAGGAGGTTCTTTTCAACAAATAATGTTGAGGAAACTGGATGTCCACATGCAAAAGAATGAAGTTGGACCTTGCCTTACACCATATGTAGAAGTTAACTCAAAATGGATCGGGACCTAAGCATAAGAGGTAAGTTTATAAAACTGTCACAAAAAAACATAGGAGAAAATCTTCTGGACATTGACTGTGACAGTCATTTCTCAGATGTGGTACCAAAGGCACAGGCAACAGAAGTACAAATTCATAAACTGGACTAAATAAAAATTTAAAACTGTGCCTCAAAGAACATAATCAATAGAGTGAAAACACAACCCATGGAATGAGTGAAATATTTGCAGATCATATATCTGATAAAAAGATTAGTATCCAGCATATATAAAGAACTTCTACAACTCAACAACAAAACCCAAGCAACCTGATTTTAAAATAGGCAAAGGACTGATAGAACTTTCCCCAAAGAAGATCTACAAATGGCCAATAAACACATGGAAAGATGTGTAACATCACTAACCATTAGAGAAATGCAAACCCAAACTACAAGGAGATATAACTTCACACCCACTGGGATGACTGTTATCCAAAAACAAAGCAAAACAAACAAACAAAAACCAGAAAGTAGCAAGTGTTAGCAAGGATGTGGAGAAATAGAAGCTCTTATGCACTGTTAGTAGGAACGTAAAATGGTGCAGCTGCTATAGAAAACAGTATGGCAGTTCATTAAAAATTTAAAAATAGAATTATCATCTGATCCAGTGATTCCTCTTCTAGGTATATACACAAAAGAAATGAAAGCAGGGTTTCCACACATCCACGTTCATAGCAGCATTATTCATAACAGCCAAAAGATGGAAGTAACCCAACTGTCCACTGATAGATAAATGGATAAGCATAATGTGGTATATATATATATATATATAATATATATATATAATGGAATATTATTCAGACTTGAGAAGAAAATTTTTACACATGCTACAACATGGATAAACCTTGAGGATGTTATGCTAAATGAAATAAGCCGGTCACCAAAAGACATATATTCTATGATTCTACTTCCGTGAAGTACACGAACTCGTGAAATTCATAGAGACAGAAGATAGAATGGTGGTTTCCAGGGGCGAAGGGCAAATGGGGAGTTATTGTTTGATGGGTATAGAGTCAGTTTTGCACAATGAAAAGAATTCTGGGGTTGGATGGTGGTGACAGTTGCACAGCGATGTGAATATACTTAATGTCATTGAATTGCATGTACACTTATACCTGGTTATAATGGTGAATTTTATGTGTATTTTGCCACATTTTTAAAAAGCTGTAGAATGAAGAACAACTCAGAACCGAAATAGTCAAAATCAAGTTTCTCCAACATGATTTTTATGCAAAGGAATTTTATAAAAGCCATGAATCACTTCCTGAATGAATTCCCAATCAAGATGGACTCTTTAGTAACTTGATTTGGTCAGGAACAAAAATCGAAACAAGACAGAGTAAGAGCTGCTTGAGGGGACCTCAATAATTAATGAACTTAGAAAAATAGCCTAAGCCTCTATTTATTTATCATGAAAATACTGTGCATATTCAGAGCTGTTTGTATCTGCAAGACTCTTTACAAAGCAGATAAATAATTCAAACACAGATTTGCTCACCTGGGTATCTAAGGGCAGTAAGAGGCCAAAGGGAAGGATCCTGTCCTATTTTTCTGATGGTTATTGATTTTTGTTCTCCAGATATGTACGTTGCCAGTGTCCTGTGACTCTGAAAAGGCCCTGTGACATGACTCCAGGTATGATTTCTCTCCTTATCATCCTCTTCCCACTTTTGAATATGGAATGTTTCATTTGAAGGGAATAAAATTCTAGGGCTATCTCTTGTCTACTTGTATTTCTCAGGTAAGTGTGGCTCTTTCCAGTTTTTAATCATCATTATTATTACTATTATTCCTGTGTACCCCCTGGACTTGTTAATACTCTCAGTGGCTTGCATCATCTCAGACCTAAGGAACGCGAGAATGCTCCCTCGGCTGGACGAGGCCACTGGTGCACTGACGGGAAAAGGTGTGAGATTTGTTCTTTCCCTTTCACAGATCCCAGAGGACTTTGTTTCTTTTTTTTCTTTTTTTTTTTTTTTAAAGATTTTATTTATTTATTTGACAGAGAGAGAGACAGCCGGTGAGAGAGGGAACACAGGCAGCAGGAGTGGGAGAGGAAGAAGCAGGCTTCCAGCGGAGGAGCCTGATGTGGGTCTCGATCCCAGGACCCTGGGATCACGCCCTGAGCCGAAGGCAGACGCTTAACGACTGAGCCACCCAGGTGCCCCCAGAGGACTTTGTTTCTGTCCCTTACTTAGAAACCACTTATAAGTGTTACCTCCTGTGATGGTTAATTTTATGCGTCAACCTGACTGGGCCGCAAGGTGCCCACACATTCAGTCAAACATTATTCTGGGTGCATTTGTGAGAGGGTTTCTGAGTGAGATTAACATTTGAATCAGTAGACTGAGTAAAGCAAACTGCCCTCCCTAATATAGGGGGGGCCTCCTGCCATCAAAATTGAAGACCTTGGGCACCTGGGTGGCACAGTCAGTGAAGCGTCTGCCTTTAGCTCAGGTCATGATCCCAGGGTCCTGGGATAGAGTGCTACGTCAGGATCCCTGCTCAGTGGGGTGTCTGCTTCTCCCTCCACACTTCTCCCTGCTTGTAATCTCTCTCCCTCACTCTCTCTCTCAAAATAAATAAATAAAATCTTTAAAAAAAAAATTGAAGACCTGAATAGAACAAAAAGGCCAAGTAAGAGGGAACTCTGCTTGTCTGACTGCTGAGCTCAGACATCTGTCTTCCTCTGCTCTTGGCCCAGAACTTACACCATGGGCTCTCTCAGGTCTCCAGCTTGCCAACGTCAAATCTTGGGACTTCTAGCCTCCGTAATCATGTAAGTCAATTTCTTATTTTGCATAAATTTATCTCCTATTATCTCCTCTTGGTTCTGTTTCTTTGGAAAATCCTGACTAATATACTTGCATTGTTGGAAAGATTTGCAGCTTCTTTTTTGGCCTTTATGGCAGCAAAGATTTATTTATGATGGAACCTAATACTGACAGTAGCAAAGGCCAATAGGAAAATCATCACTTGAGGGGCGCCTGGATGGCTCAGCTGTTTAAGCGTCTGCCTTCGGCTCAGATCATGATCCCGGGATCTTGGGATCCAGCCCACATTGGGCTCTCTGCTCAGCGGGGAGCCTGCTTCTCCCTCTGCCTCTGCCTGCTGCTCCCCCTGCTTGTGCTCTCTCTCTCTCTCTCTCTGACAAATAAATAAAATCTTGAAAAGAAAAAAGAAAAGAAGAATATCTTGAATGAGTCAGAAGATAAAGATTCTAACATCAGTGTGTCACTAACCAGTGAGGTGAGACTGTAGGCAGTCCAGACACTATATGTATGAATTCACTTTTGCTGCCTTTCAGACCATCCCAGATCTTAGTGGCTTAAAACAACCATTTATTTAGCTCATGCTTCTTTAGGCTGACTGAACAGTTCTTCTCGTCTGGTTTTTGCTGGGTTCCCTCAGAAATCTTGGGTCGGTTGGCAGGTCGGCTGGTGTTGGACGAGCTAGGCTGGCTTCACTGATGTGCCTGGTAATGGGAGGCAGCTGGCCAAAGCCCAGGGAACCAGACCCACTCACTGCCTCTCATCATCCCGCTGGCTGGTCCTAGCTTCTTCACAGGGTGATGTGGTCTTCTTAGGAGCAGCAAGAAAGAATAGCCCAGTGCCCAAGCATTTCCAGGTGTCTGCTGTTGTCACATTTGGGACTGTTCTGTGGACCAAGCGAGTCTCACGCAGAGTGGAGAAATGGGCCCCACCTCTTCACGGGAGGGGCTCAAGTCACATTGCAAGAGGTGTGCGTACAGGGACGAGAAGAATCCGCGGCTGTATTTGCCATCTCCACACTGAAGCCTCTAGGTTTACATTCCTCTGACCAAACTCCACCTGTAACCTTGGGAGGCAGGCATTAGGATTGGCTTGGATTAGATCCCAAGTCTAACTCTAAAGGAGCCCTGTTGGATCCTTTGAATTCGTGAATTCTGGTTTGTGTCTTTGGATTTCTTGGGCAGCTTCAGGGTCCAGGGGGACTCCTTTCTGGGACAGGCATCCTGCTAATTCTGAACACTCATCTGCACAGCTGTCAGCTCACTCAGGAGGAGTGAAGCAGCAGCTGTATTCGGTATAATCACCACAGAGCTAAGCTTTTGAGCAGTCGATACATGTTCATAAAGCACGTTTTATAGAGCTTATGTACAAGCGCCTTTGCAAGGAAGGGAGGGACCCTCTGTGGAGAAAGGTAACTGACGAAGTCTGGCCACAAGGTGTAGATGTGAATTGTGTTCAGTGCCTAAAATATACGGTATGTCAGAGACCAACAGAGCCCCCTCTTACTCGCATGGGAAAGCATCATCTGCGTGTAAGGGACTTTGTCCCTTACAAGAATTTTATGGCTCCTGCCTTCTCCTCGTGGCTGTCAGAACCTCTTACGAGGCCCATCTCTTCGCTTTTTCTTTACTGTCATCCCCTAGATTCTAAGATATTTTGACACGAGGGAATTTCATCTTCTCCTTCACGCACGCCCCTCTTCTTCGAGGAAGGCAGCACCCTCCCTTCTTCCCAACTTCCTGGGAGCAAGCTTTATTTCTATATCCATTACTTCTGAGAGCCTCTTCCTAGAAAACATCCAGGCCAGCCTCCTTGCCTCGATTTATGCCACTTCCCGTTGCTTGACTCCCCCCTCTCCTCCTCCTGTGTGTCTCCTTCTCCTTGAAGGCCTTGTTCACTTCTGACCTCATTCACGAAGCTTCTGAGCCTCCCTGTCTGGGAACACAGATGCATCTCCACCGGGAACTCCCGTGGACTGGCCTGCTGTATCTACCTGGAGGGGTTTGCACCTGCCTCCTGCTCAGTGCCTCCCTGAGGGCCTGAAACCCTCTGGGTCCAGACCTGCCAGGTGGAACTTACCTTGTCTTGTATGCTTTTAATTCCTTTTTAAAACCTCTGTATGCTGCTGCCCAACCATAATGCAAATCTCTTGACTCAAAAGATCAAGAGTTTACCTTTTTTTTTTTTTTTAAGATCTTATTTGTCAGAGAGAGAGAGAGCACAAGCAGGGAGAGAAGCAGGCAGAGGGAGAAGCAGGCTCCCTGCTGAGCAAGGAGCCTGATGTGATCATGACCTGATCCAAAGGCAGACGCTTAACCGACTGAGCCACTCATGTGTCCCAAAGAGTTTACCTGTTTTGTATCCAGTGCCTGAGACTGGCCCCTCCTCCATAGGTTGTGAGATGGGTCAGTGATATCGGTTACCTGGGTTTTTCCTGCTCTTTCCATCAGAGCCTGCCTGATTTGCTTTTTCACAGAGCACCGCTGTTTCAAACTGGTTCTTAACTAGATGAGGTGTATTGCGAGTTTTGCAGTGTATGGCCCATGGCGGGATTTCTTGCCCAGTTCATTCACCTGTCTTCTGTTTTATTATTCAGCGCCATTAAGACGCTTTGGTTATTAAACCTCAGGTCCCTCAACTCTCTTTCCTTTCTACTACCTCCTGAGTTGATTCCTTCCTGACTTCCTCTTGGCCTCCTTTGATCTTGTTCTGAGCGTCCCTAGAATACCATCCTCAAGTCCTCGTGTCTTCTTCCAAAAGATTTCATACTGTCCCTTCTCGTCATTTTCACATTTTGATCATTTTGATCTTAAGTGGCTGTGACTGCTCTAATGAAATCCACCGCTCTGTCTGCGAAGGTAATCTGAGCTAGAAATTCTCGGTGATCCTTGCCTGGTCCTCTGTTCAGATTTTATTCATGACCTGATGCTTGCAATTCCTTTTCAAACAGTTTTTCATTGGCTTGATTTTTCTGCCTTTGCCTGTGAGTTTTGAGATGACCTCCTCCTAGACGGCAATTTTTATCTTTGATCTCAATACCAGTATTTGATACAGAGTACCCATTAGTGGGGCACCCCCCAAAATCCCTTTGATATCTACTGAGAACACATATTTTTAAAAGATTTTACTTATTTATTTATTTGAGAGAGAGAGAAAGAGAGAGAGCATGAGCAGGGGAAGGAGCAGAGGGAGAAGCAGACTTCCGCTGAGCAGGGAGCCCACCTCGGGGTTCGATCCCAGGACCCTGGGATCATGACCTGGGCCCAAGGCAGATAGATGCTTAACCAACAGAGCCATCCAGGCGCCCCTACTTAGAACACATATTATTTGGCTCAGTCAAGTCCTGCCTGGACTTTACCAGGCTCTACCAGCCCAATTAATTACTCCCACCATAATCTGGATGCAATTGATTTCTGCACAGATAACAAATGAAGTCCCTCATTTGTTGTATTGTCTTTCCCCAACCTGTTTGATAATAATTGTGAGGCTCAAAGTGTCTGTCTTAACAGACTGTTTGAAGGATCCTCCCACACCCTATTGTATCAAGGCCCTAGGTTATGTTCTCATGGCTCTTATATATTCCCTTGTTAGCCTTTATGGCAGTTGAAATTAAATGATTATTTGTATAACTATTTGCTTAATGTCTATAGTCCCACTAGGCTGTTATTAGACAATGAACTTGCTTATGAAGAATCATCTCTTCTTCAGAAAAAGGGATAACAAAGCAAACAAGGTATGATGTTAGTGGATTAAATCATCTCAACTGTAAGGGTCTCCCCTATTTTAGTCAGTTTGGGCTGCTATAACAGAACACTGTAAACTGGGTGATTTACAGACAACAGAAATTTACTTCTCCCAGTTCTGGAGGCTGAAAGTCCAAGATCTTGGTGCCAGGTTCAGGTTTTGGGGAAGAACTTCCAGCTTGCAAACTGTCCCCTTCCCTTTGTATCCTCCCAGGGCAGAAAGAGGGATCTAGCTCTCTGGCCTGCTGTAAACCCATTCAGGAGAATTCCACTCTTATGACCTAATCACTCCCGGGAGGCCCCACCTCCTTATACCATCACAGTGGGGATTAGATTTCAACACAGGAATTTGGGGAGAGGGGGACACAAAAATTCAGTCCATAACAACCTCATCAGCTTTTACTAAAGTGGTTGAATGGAAGTATAGTTTTTTGTTCTGTTTCTTCAGTTTATTTATTTGAGTGATCTCTACACCCAATATGGGGCTTGAACTCACAACCCTGAGATCAAGAGTCACACGCTCTTCCAACTGAACCAGCCAGGCGCCCCACGAAGTACAGTGTTTTGATTAAGGATATGAGCTGGGAAACCAAGCTCTCTCCATTTGAGACCTTGCTTTGCCACTGTGTGACAAAGTTGAGTGGGTTATCACCTCTCTATGCCTAAATTGCTCATCTATAATAATTTTAATCTCTATTTTGTAGGGCCCTTATAAGGATAAAATGAATTAATATATGTAAATTACTTATAAGGGTGCCTGGCACATAGTAAGTACCCACAGACATTAGTAGTGGTTATGTTTTCATTGTTATTATTTTATCAGTGGTGCCTTCTATGGCCTATCTTTACTCCCATTTCATGATATTCTGTAAAAATTTAAATATTCCATAAAAAACACAAGTTCAAGGTGCTGCCATCTCAACATACCTGTGAAGCATTGTCCCACCTGTTTTTCCTTGCACAAAATTGGGGCAGGGGTACATGAAGGGGACAGAGGCACACATTCCTTGCTTTACCCAAGGTCCAAACTCCTGGGAAGATACTCTCCCCAAATCCAGGAAATAGAGGGTTGGTCCCTGCCTTTTCTTTTCATTGTCAATTACATTAGAGTGCTGGCTCTGGATTGGGGGAGACCCCTGTTCCACATAAAAAGTCAAGACTAAAGATAAATAATATTACAGAGGCCAAGCTACCTAGTCACTAAAGCTGGTAACTAGCACCTTCTTTCAAACTACAGCTCTTGACCCTTTTGACCCTCCCCTCCCAGTAGCCTATTCTGTTTGTCCTCTCAAGAGAGGTGCTCTCAGCCTCACGGTGATACTATTCCACTTTCTCCTTCCCCTCATCCACAGTAGAAAGGGTCCAGGGCTATTCCAGAAACCCCTGCTCTCCTGGATTATCATATCCCACTGCCAGACCACCCTACTCTATTTCCCTGGTCCCAGAATCCTGAGGTCCTCCTGCCTGGCCCCCAACACATGCATGCACACGCATACACCACGTTTTCAGGATCTCACCAGGGCCATGCTCTTTGTGCCTCACAATTACTTTCTCAGGAAGTACTTCTGGAGAAGACAGAGTACTAATGGTTAAGATCAGAGGCTTTGGAGCCAGTAAGCCTCGAGTTGGAATTTTGGTATGGACACAAACGGTGTGACTGGGCAATTTGCTTAGCATTTTGGAGCAGCATTCTTCCCCTTTGTAAAATGGGAATATCAATTCCTATTTCAGAGAGCAATTGGAATAACTCATTGAGGTATGTAGGTGGCACTTAGGGTAAGCCTTGTTTACAGTAAGCTGGACATAAATGGAAGCAATTGGTGATGTTTTATGCTAGTAAGAGTTTAGACAAAACATTCCCTCCCCTCTTCTTCTCCCTGTGCCTAATTATCTTCCCTGCCTGGTAACATAACTTTTATGGAGGCGATGCCTTCTATTTTGATGCCCAGAATCCCAAAGTATTCTTTTCATACGATTCCAGCCTCAGGAGCATTTTGGTGAACTAGCAAGAGCAAAGATTGAGCAACAAGAGGTCCAAACTCTTAATCCCTGCTGAGCTGCTAACCAGTCAGGTGATTTGGGGCAAGTTATTGTCTCTGGTGGACCATCAGTTTCTTCTCCTATAAAAGGGAAAATTCGGTAACATAAGCTTTTAAGTACTTTCTAGTTCTGACATGCTATGATTCTATATGAAAGGGTCATTCTCTGAGTGAATTCTCTTATTTCTACTTAAGAACATTAACTGATACATGTGTTCTCTCCTGAGACCTCTCGTGTACCTTTATCTTGACTCACGTTTTCGATCTGCAAAAACGGTAGTTGAAGGCAGACTGTGAAATTGGTCATTCTGGGTTTGGATTTCAGCGCCACCACTCGAATTTGGGCCAGTTATTTAACTTCCTGGGCCTCAGTTACCTTATCTGTCAAATGGGGATAGACACGGGTTAAATGTGAAGGTGAAAAGAAAGCACTTAGAAATACATAACTCCAGGGGTGCCTGGGTGGGTCTGTTGGTTAAGGATCGGACTTTTTTTTTTTTTTTTAAGATTTTATTTATTTATTTGACAAAGATAGAGACAGCCAGCGAGAGAGGGAACACAAGCAGGGGGAGTGGGAGAGGAAGAAGCAGGCTCATAGTGGAGGAGCCTGATGTGGGGCTCGATCCCATAACGCCAGGATCACACCCTGAGCCGAAGGCAGACGCTTAACGACTGTGCCACCCAGGCGCCCCAAGGGTCGGACTTTTGATTTCGGCTCAGGACATGATCTCAGGGTGGTGGAACTGAGCCTGTGTCTGGCTCTGCTCTCAGTGGGGAGTCTGCTTCTCTCCCTTTCCCTCTGCCCCTGTCCCTGCTCACGCATGCTGGCTCTCTCAAATTAATTAATTAATTTTTTTTTTAAAAGGAAATACATAACTCCAGAGGCTATAGTTTAATGTCCTGTAGGGTATCAACCAGATTTTTTCCTTTAACTTAGTGAACTTATTTCAGGTTGCCTTTCTTTATGGACTATGAATACTCTGTTACCATCTTACTGGTTTTCTCATTCATGAATAAGTTGAATAAAATCTCTCACAAGTGTTTTATTCCATTTTTGTATGAGAATCATGTTTTTAACTTTTTGACAATTATTCCTTGACAGGTCCTAACTAACTCTGTCTTAAGACACTGTCCTCAATAGACGGACATTGGCAAATCTTGCTTTGCTAGAAATACCGATTAAGTTATGTTAAGAAACCAAAACCACATTGGGAGTCCATTTTCAGACTTTCTGCCCCCTTCTTTCCTATGTCAGTTAGCAAGGGCCAGGTCCTATGGGTGTGATGATGAGGAAAAACCCCTTGGAAGAGTCTCTACCCACTGGAAAAAGAAATAAGCAAGCAGCAAGATGAGCCAAGCAAAAACAGATACTTTCATTGTGGCCTTTACATTTATGACTAGCAAGATAATAAAGGAAGGTAATTCTGAAAGCTTTATGTCAGTTTTAACGGTCCCTCAAGCACTGAGAAAGATAATAGTCAATGGATGGTGTCCATAAGGATTTTTTCTTCTTCTCCCCTGACAGCCATTGACAGGATCATTTTGTATTTGCAACTGCTATCACTGAAGCATGGAGAAAAGAGCCTGTGAGACGAGGAGGATGAGAGCAACTTCCCTGCAAGGATGTCTATTGTCATCACTATGGCAATAATAGTTACTATAATTTTCATTCTGCTTTTCCATAGTCTACTTTATGGAGCTCAAGGCTATGGGATTTGGGTAACATCAAATCACACTAGCATAAAATCATGCTTTGTAATCTTGCAAGAGTATTTTATGAAACTGCACAGAGAACCTATGCAACAAGATAAAAATAATTACCAATGCAGGTCACTTGACTAATACAATTATTTATGGGATGCTAATAGCTTTTCGGAGGCTTTCAGATACGGTGTCAATCTGACAATCGTTTTTGGGTTTTTTGGTTTTGTTTTTCTGTTTGGATTGTTAGACCACTGCCCGTTTTGCTCCCCAAGGACATGGCTTATCATTTGGGGGGAGGGGGAATGTAAATTAATTGCAAATCAGCTCTCAGTCGTAGTCGGGTAGTTTCTCTGTGGTCTCCTAACACCGCGCGGTCCGCTTAGTTTCAGTGTTAATTAGCTTTCCGACAGCGAGCATTAGAGATATCTAACACTTTCAAAGTACCACTCTGCGTCAAGGTCCTCTGAATAAGCAGGTGAATGTAGGAGGCTCACAGGTGATGTTGGTTAGGGTGGGATGCAAAATCTCCAAGAGGGACCTCCAGGTCGGGAGAAACCAGTTGGAGACAAAAGGGATGCGAAGACAGGTAAAAATGAGAAAGACGAGTTAAAAGAAAGCCAGCGATTGAAAGAACTGAAAGAGAGGGGAAAAACAAAACAAAACAAAACAAAAACCACCCAGACGAGTCAGACGAAGAGAAAGAAAAAGTCGAGAGCCCGCGGTGGCTCAGACAGTAAGCCAAGGCGCGCGGAGGGGCGGAGATTGCAGCCCAGAATCCCTTGCGGCGCCTCCTCCCCAAGCGTCAGTCTCCTAGGCAACGCCGGTAAACACGATGGCGACAGCCGGGAGCGATCCCCAGTGGTTAATGTCTTCTCTCCAGAGCAGTTCACGAACTGGAGCCCAGTGGATACTGCCGCACTCAGAAAAAGAGCGCCAGTCTTGCTGGTCTTCTTTCCCCATGGGGCAGCGACCGAAAGGTACTTTCCACAAAGCCTCCTCCTACCTGCTCCAGCAGCTCATTCACCGCTCTCAGGAGTCGGACGCGGAGGGAGAGGAAGACGAGGGCGAGGGAGAAGTGGAATCCGAGGAGTCCTCAGAGTCCGAGATGCTGAATTTGGAGGTGTGCCTTCCCCCCCACCCCCTCGCTCCCTTCTCCAGCCGTCGGACCCCGCTACTTCGGCGGCCGCTTCCTCACGCACCGCACCCCCACGAGCCCCAGGGCTCTCGCCGCCGGGAGCACCTCTCCCTGACCGTTCCTAGGCTCCTGCTCCTTTCTTCCCGTTTCCTCACCCTTTGCCTGCCGTATTTCCAAGTATCTCCTTTTTTTTTTTTTTTTTTTTTGGTCACTCGCACATTTGGTGTCTTAAGAGTCAAGTTACACAGCGTCCTGATGAAAAAGTTTCCACCTATTTGTATGGGGAGTTACAGCTTTAGCTTTTAAAAATTGTGCTTCGACGGTATTGTGAACGGGCAGAGTTCGGCTTTGGCATCACCTGCACCTTTTTCCGTGATTGTGAAGTACTCCAACACTCTCCCCCACTTCCAGTGCCTTCATCCTCCTTTCTCGAGGAAAAAAAAAATTACTCTCCTGAAATAATCTGATAAGGGCTAACTCAAAGACCAAGTGACTTAAAAGTATTACTTCTGCCAGGGGTATATAATGCATTATACAAGCAACACACACATCCCCTGACAGTGTTCAAACAGCTGGCTCACTGTGGTAGTGTTTTCGGAGGTGGAGAATGGCTTGTATCTTCCCAACTGTATTGCCTGAGGTGTGGCTTTGTCTTCACATTACTATAAATTCTCTTGTCTACAATACCTCTTCTAAACATCACCCAATTCTACTTCTCTTCTACACTAATCCTCATCGTGTTCTTTTTACCCCACTGCCTGGTTGTTCCTTTTTGTTGTTGTTTTGGTGGGGGTGGGGGTGGGGGTGGTCTGGGTCCCTTTCTACCTCTTTATCACTTCCTTCCCTTGGCTTCTAATGTATTGTTTGCTTTCCTTCAAAAACATAAGTTGATTTGCTGCCTTTCAATAAACTGTTGGATTTTCCTCTTTGTCTTGGCTGCCAGGAAACTCAGAATCAATATTTTTCTTCATTTTAATAGTTTTTCTCTAGGGTTTTCTCTCCCCTTTCCTCTTCCTTCGTCATATAAACTGCTGCAAAATCTTCTCTGAAGTAGATGTAATACAGAGAAATAGAATGTTTCCAGTACCCCCCTTCTGTGATATTCTGGCTTCCCTGCTCTGCATCTTTGCTCATTTTCCTAGTCCGCTCTCCTCCTTGAGGCCAAATATGGTTTCCTTTGTTATTCCTGTTCTCTTTCACTCCTTTCCTCATTTGTCCTGTTTCTTCATATTCACCTGTCTGTAATTTGCACTGTTTTATGTTCCTCTGATTCTACCATTAACCACCTACGTTTCCCACTTAGGTTCCCTTCTTTCGTAACGTTCTTTTGTCCATTTTCAATATTTGGCCCATTTTTCTACCCTGCTCTCCCATTTTGACTTTCCTCTTCTTCTACCTCCTATACAGGCTAGTTACACATTAGTTTTTCTTAAAGTGGACGATAGAAAATTATTACTTATGTTATTTGTCTTTTGTTGATTTTCTTTCCTACCCTTAACAGTGGCAGATGCAAAACTGCAGCAGTGTTTTTACAACTTTGGGGTGTTTGTATGGTTTCTACCAGCTTCCACCCCAAAGGAATTCACAGATGAATCACCAGTTTACTTTATTATTCTAATTAACGCACGCTCTTGGGCTATGGGCTTCATTAGTGCTGGTATTAATCTGTCTTCAGTATGTCATTAACAAACCATAAGGGGTTATCCCTGGCTTGTAGGCTGTGTGTAAAAGTTTATTTTTTCTTCCACTTATGTTCTAAATATTAATATTTGTTTTGTGTTCTTACATCCTATTTTAGCTTTTTAGGGTATCTAGTAAGTTTTAATATGCTGAATAAGCCGAAAACTTTTAAAAGGAAAGATTTATTCTTTCACGTTCAGAGATTCAGTGTCCTCCTAGCCTGGCTAAGGTTTATAATGCTATTGTGGTCACAGTGGGTATTGAGTGCCTATCATGTTATTAGTCTCAGAAGCCCCTGGTGAACTTAAGGAAGGTAGAACAGACCAGCTGTTCAGAATATTGGCTGTGGTTAGTTTTGAGATTTGAGCAAGTTATTTCACTTCCATGTCTCCTCTGTAATCTGGGAATTCGAATGATACCTATCTCATAGGAGAGTTGTGAGAATTAGATGAGACCCTATACATAAAATGCTTAGCGTAATATATTATTTTTACTGTTACCGATAGAAGTAATAACGCACGTGTTTTTTATCTGCTAACTACAGCTCATTAAGTGATTTGGTTAATTTTGCTGACTTTGAGCAAACATTCATTGAATGACTGCTATATGGGAGCCACACTCTGACTACCTACAGGCCCATGACATGTGTCTGGTGCAGGGAAACTGCTCTGCCAGTAACTTAATGTGGGTAATAATGTCTACTCATGGGATAGTTATAAACATCAAATTGGATAAGAAAGTCTGTTGAAGTTCTTGATGTAGTGTCTGATACAGAGTAGGTTCCTAAAAGTTATAGAGGTAATGCATAATAGCTATAGTAATGATAGAAGAAGATAAGAACGTGGTTGAGGACATAGGTGTCCCCTGCGCTCAAGGTCAGATAAGGATGTGAGTAAATCACAGCTATTGAGCACCTGAAGCATTATACACAGGTGTATGCAGATGACAGCTGGATTATAGGGCAGACTACGAGGAAGGATCATGGCAGACTTCGAGGGAGGCAGACCCTTGTCTGGGTGGAGAGGGGGTGTGCGGGCAGGCACATGGCAGCTGTTCCTACTGATGGCTTATAGGTGAGAGCAGAGAAAGCAGCTGAGGTGGGGGCCAGAGTGTGGAGGGTTTTACGCTGTTCTACAGACCGTGCACTGGGGTCTCCACGCAGTGGGGAACTGCCCTGATGGCCCACTGGGGTTAGATTAGAGGATTAGGTAAGACTGGAGACAGAGAGATCAATGAGAAGACTCTAGCAATGTCTACAGAGGAGACAAGAGTCTGGATTAAGGCAGTGGAAGTGGGAATGGACAGGAAGCTAAAGACAAGACATTTAAAATATTTAAGATGGGACAGTTACTAAGTAAATATTGGAAGTCTAGGATGATCGCTAGGTCTCTGGCTTGGCCTGGGGACATATTAAGGCCATTCACCACAGAGAATTGGACAGGTGCAGCTGTACACGAAAGGGTCAGATATATGAATCACATGACTCTGGAAATCAGGGGAGGGGCCTGGGATCATCCAGGAAGAGAAGAGGAGGGCCAAGGGAAGAACCCAGGGGGTCCAGCAGATGAAGAGGACTCAGAGGAATGGTAAGTGAAGGAGGGGAAGAAAGAAGTGCTATGTGAGGGGAAGCCAAGGCAAGAAAGAGTCAAGAACGTGGAAATGAGTTGTGCTGTCAGTAGGTTAAATGAGAAGGGCCCTAAAAAGTGCTCATTAGCTTTGCCCATTTGAGGGTGCTTGGAGACCTTGGCCCATGTGGTTTTGTGATGTGGCAAAGGCAGAAACCTAACTGAAGTGTGTTGAAGAGTGAATGGGAGGTGAGCAGGGGGGCACTAGAGGATGGAAAAGCAGCTCTGCAGTAGCTCAGTTATTTAGGGAAACCTTAGCTGTAGCTCGAGAACATGTGGGACCGAAGGGACTCAGACTTGTACCGCTGGAGAACTGACAGGGTGCAGAATGATGGCGGAGAGTGACTGGCTGAAATCCCAGGCAAAGATGGTTCCTAAGCTAGGTGTCTGAGGAACCAGGAAGTGGGGGCCCTGAGTGTGGAAAAGAAGCAGTCTGCCTCTGAGACCTGAATGAAGGGCATCCGGACAGGTGCGGAACACGGACAGGGTTGACGTCTGATCGCTTCTACTTTGCCTGGGAAGTGGAGGAGCAATGCATTTGCTGAGAGTGAGGACAAAGGAGTGGAGGCACCTGAGGCTTGAGGAGAGGATGAAGGTCCGGCAGCCAAGGTAGGAGCAGAAAGGCAGCTGAGGAAGAACGAGGGACTGGAACAGCAGCCGCCCGGCTAACAGTTCACCGTGGAGCGGTACCAGGATGCATGGTTGTGGGGCCCCTCCCAGTCCACTCAGCAGCTCAAGGGCAGGAGCACTTTCTAATTGACTCGGCCGTGTTTGAGCGCCTACCGTGTACCAGGCACCGTGTTCCCCCTCCTACTTTATGCTTTAGCTGTTTTGAACTCTACTTTCCCCAGTGGGCTTGCTCACCTTTGCCTTTGGAATTTTGTACCTGTTGTCCTTTTGTCTGCAGTACCCTTCCTGGTCCTCTTCTCCTTTGCCCGAATAACTGTTACTTGTGTTTCAATTTCATTGAGTTCTCCCCCAGCAAGTCTTTGCCAACCTCCTAATTCCCCCTAGAACTGGCATAAAATGGACGCCCTGCTTATCGTCAAAGCACCCTGCTTACTTGTATTGTAATATTTATCCCTCTACTGAAATTGCTTGTGTACTTGTCTGTCTCCCAGACTGAATTGTAAATCCCTTGAGGATAGGCACCATGTCTTATTCATAGTTCTAGCCGCTGAGCCTAGCATACTGGCTGGCCTGCTACAAAGATTTTTATCCCAAATGAATGGTGAGCACGACACAATCCCTGCCTCAGCGCGGTAGTTGATTGTGAACTTGATTCAGGTTTGGGTGTGTGTGGTAGTTTGCGTCGGGAGAGGAGGAGTCAGAGACTTAAGGCTAGAGAGACCTTGAAATGGCCCAGGGGATACCAAGCAGGGAAGGCGGTGAGAGGGGACAGATAGACTCTGAGAAAGGAAAGGATGAACAGGCTGGAGATTTTGTTGTCATCACAGAACAGGGTCAGTAGGGGTTGAAAGGTGGTGGGATCACAGAGGAGAATTCTAGGGTCTGAGGTTTCTCAGGTGGAACAGTTCAGCATGATGACTCGGCTAAGGGCGTGGCCACGGAGGTGAGTGGCTGGAGCTGAGTAGAGATCAATTTAAAGTATCTGCAGTTGAGGAAGAAATGTGTGCGCATGCGCATGGGAATAGGAGGGGGGGCGGGTATGGAGGGGCCATCCTTAGGCTCTGAAGCCACCAGAGATTAAGCAGGGCTTGTAAAGGTATGAAAATGACCGAAGATCAGAAGGGAAAGGCATGATTCTGATACATGGTAAGAACCTCACTGGAGGTGTGAGGGGGTTGCCGTGGGGAGGCTTGCCTTGGGCATCTGGGAAATGCTGACCGTTGTGCCGGCCTCCGTCACAGTGGCTGTGTTGAAAAACATTTACCTACTATCAGTCGGGTGCCATATCTTCTCACATCCAGGAAATAGAGGGGGTGGGTCAGGTAAACTTCAGAGGTTTCGATGGAAAGTTTTGGAGGGAAGGTAATACCCCCACCTCGAATCCTTCCCAGGTCTTGTATAAGAGGTTGGAATTATATTTAGAAAAGTGAGTGTCTTTGCTCCATTTGTAAACAGGTTGATTGGTATGGAAGAATGAAACATTACGATGCGGAATTTCCAACTCCATCAATTAGTGGAAACAACTGTCATTTATTGGGAACACTTGCTGTGGTTCTAGGCAAGGCACTAAGCTTTGTATACACTTTTTTTTTTTTCATTCTCCCTAAAACATTAAGGAAAGGTAATAACATTTCCTATTTACAGATGAAGAATGTGAGGCTCAGAGAAAACGTTATCTCCCCAAAGTCATAAACTCAAAATGGCAGGTCTGGGCTTCAGGCCAAGCCTGTCCAGCCCCACAGCGTGTGCACTGTCTCCACTCGATCCATGAGCGATATTTGCTTCCCTGGGCTAGTGGGGGGGGGGGGGGGGGCGGCGCGGGGCGCACAGAGAAACTTCCTAGTAGCACAAGCCTATGTACTTACAGCCTCAGTACCAGCAGCTGGAGCCGCACTGTTGGTTCCTGAATTAATATAGAACTGGGAAGAGTATTTCGCCATCACTGTCCACATGCTAGTCATGGTTAGTTATATTGGTGTGACTGATGGGGTTACTGGATTTCGCGTCCTCGTGCTGAGGTTCGTGTTAATGTGTGGGTCATCCTAGAGTTGAAGGCAGGACAAACCTCACATGGATCTACCTGTTGTCTCTTCTGTTTGTTATTTTTGGGGAGAGGGCATGTTGACTCCTTACTGGCTCGTGGCTTTCTGCAGACCAAAGGCCAGCCTTCTTACAGCAGTGATCATTACCCTTTTAATAAATCTTGTAAATTGTATGAATCCGGTAAAAGTAGCTAGTAGGAAGCAAACCCAGAACCTAATTTTTTTCCAGCAAGAATACCAGATTTAGGGGCGCCTGGATGGCACAGCGGTTAAGCATCTGACTTCGGCTCAGGGCGTGATCCCAGTGTTATGGGATCGGGCCCCACATCAGGCTCCTCCGCTATGAGCCTGCTTCTTCCTCTCCCACTCCCCCTGCCTGTGTTCCCTCTCTCGCTGGCTGTCTCTATCTCTGTCAAATAAATAAATAAAATCTTTAAAAAAAAAAAAAAAGAATACCAGATTTAGCAAAGTAATTGCCTTAATCTGGGTGTAACCATTCTTTTGGGTGGAGGCTAGCAGTCTGGTGTAGTGGTTAGAATTGCCCTGGGTTCAGACAGATTCAAGTTTGTGTATTCTGTTTCTGTCACTTACTAGCTATGTGGTTTCAGGCAAGTTAATCCCTGTAAGCCTTAGTTTTTTCATCTGTTGAATGGATCTAAGAGTACCTACCCCAGGGTGGTCGGGAGGATTCGATGAGTTGATCGTTGAGAGCTCTGAGTTCCTGGAACAGAGAAACAATCAGTGTAGCTCTCACCACTGATGGTGATGCCTCCACTGCTGTTGCGTTGATTTCACTTTGAATACCTAATGCAAGGGACCCCCCAAAATTCAGTGGAAATAAAAACACCGATTTGATAGATACTTGATTATATGTCCTATGTATGTGTCTTCAACACAGAATTTTCTTTAGAGCTGAAAAATTCTAGAAGGGTCAGCTCCTGAGTATGTAATATACCAAGTGCTGGCTATGAGGAGGTGGACTGTTTCTTTTGCTTTCTTTTGCTTGGTTTGCCTGCTTTCTTTCCTTGCTTTCTTTTCCTTCCTTCCTTCCTTCCCTCCCTCCTTCCCTCCTTCCCTCCTTCCTTCCTTCCTTCCTTCCTTCCTTCTTTTTTAAGATTTATTCATTTGAGAGAGCATGAGCGAGCTAGAGCAGGGGTCAGGGCAGAGGGAGAGGGAGAGACAGAGCCTCAAACAGACTCCCCACTGAGTGTGGAACCTGATATGGGGCTTGATGTCATGACCTGGAGATCATGACCTGAACCGAAATCAAGAGTCAACAATTAACCCACTGAGCCCCCCAGGTGCCCCTGGACCATTTCTTTTCTAATGGGAGTCCTTTGTCCACCTATTTGGGTTTTTTGTTTGTTTATGTTGTTTGTTTGTTTTCCAGGAGGAATTTGATGGAGTCCTGAGAGAGGAGGTCGTGGCCAACGCCCTTCACCAGTTGGGGCGCTCAGGCTCCGGGACTGAGCAGGTCTATCTCAATCTAGCTTTATCAGTGAGTATGACAAGATCACTATGGGCTGACTAGGCTACATCTCGATAGTGGTTGGACTGTATCTGTTTTTTCTGCCACTCAGCTTTCGTGGTGGCCCCAGATCTCAGAGTCTTTCATTTGATGGAGACTGGTGATAAGAGTTATTTATGTTAAGTGAGGCATCAAAGACCTCTGGGCAGTCCAGTAATTGGCCCCTGAATTCCTTTGTTTTCATTCCCATCAGTCTGTTTCTTTCATCTTTAGTCTATATTATAGTAATCAATGCTTTCTTTCCAGAAGTTGAATTTGACTCTCTGAAACCAATCAAAAACTCTTTGAGAATTTTCTCTCTGATCAGTGCCAGGACTAAAATTAGTATCTAAATCCAAGGGAACAAAGTATTTTGGTATTGACTCCCTCCTCCCCAAGTATGTCAAGAAATAAGTAGCTTTGAGCCACAGCTCACTTTCTAAAAGATCCCCATTATTAAAAAAACGTGTTGTTCATCAGTTTTCAAGATATCAATACTAACACATAATCTTGGCTTCACTTTTTAAGGGAAGCTGTAAGAGCAAAGTACTCATCGCATTTCAGATTCTTTCTTCCTTTTCTCTGTATCCTAGAAAAATTAACTTTTTGCTTCCTTATACTGTAAAAGTATTAAATATTCCTTGGAGATCCACACAGTAAACACAGATACGTAGGTGAAAAAAAGCACACTGAATTTTTGCTCTTGTTCTATAATTTGGCTAAGGTATATATAATTCACAGCAAGCAAAGCATGTATGACTCATGATCTTGGTCCATCTTGGATTTGAGCTGGTAAACTATCCAAGAAACGTTAAGCTCTTTTCACCCATGCTGGTTCTATGGCGTATCCTTTGAGGACAGCATATTAAAGCTGTAATCTTTTACCGTTTTCACTTTATAACATTTTATGGATGACTCAGCCAGTTAAGCAGTAACTTACAGGGAGCATCCAGTGTGCACTGCCCTATGTTAGGCATTGGAATGGTGGATAATTCCAGCATCCAATACATCCCCTCACAAGTCCATTTCAATCCATCTTCTACTTACGTATGGAGTGCTGTGCCTTAAATTGATCTGAAAAAAAAAAAAAAAAACCCTTTAAATCTTATTTCAGCTAGATGGACTGATGCTTAACTTACCTAGCCCCTGACCTCCTTACATTTGAGATACATATTGAATTACTTTGCCTTTATAACCTGTCTTACTGCGTACACTTTCTTAGGGTTGCCTGGTTTGGTGATTTCCCCTCCTTATATCTTATGTTTACACGTTATTTTTTACTTTTTCTTATTACTTATGTACATAGCCTCTCTCCTACCAAAGTCCTAAGTTTCTTAAGGGCACAGTACAGCTCTACCCCATCATTGCACTGTTTCTCCTCATGCACAATGCCTCATACATGGAAGGGTTTCTTTCCTATTTATTACCCTATTCTTGCGGCCTTCGTTAAACATTCTTATCATCATTTTATTTGAGAACTTGCTCATCATGATACTTCGTTGGTTGGCTTTTTCCAGTTCTGACATTGCATCATAAACCAGTGATAAGAGTCTGTTCCAAGGGACCAAATTCCCCTCCACCCCATCCCAAAGTTCTCTAGAAGCAAGATTTCATGGAAAGAATCTTGGAGAAGGATACAGGAGACTTGGATCTGGTTCTCCGTTGCTGATTTGCCGTGTGATTTTAGGTTATTTTCATCCCTCTCTGTCCCTCCTCTTCCTCATCTCCAAATTGGGAATAGTCCACGCTATGGATCTCAGTTTTACCTGATGAGATGAGATTACTGTGAAGGAGCTTTGAACAGGACCCTTTTTCGATGTGAAAGTGTAGGTGACAGTGTCATTAAGGATCTCCTGATGACGCCTGAGATCTCTTTAGCATTTCATTTAAATTCTAGGCATCTCCCTTTTCTTCTGCTAGAGAAAGGCTTTGGCATTACTGCTATTATGTGGAGTTTTCTTCTTTCTTCTTCTTCTTTTTAAATAACAAAACTCTGCTTTAAAGGTCTACCTTGCACTGCTTTAATTTGCCTTTTCATGTTGTATTTGTTCTTGCTAATGGCACTAATTTTCCAAGCTATTTTCTTCTTCAGAGGAATGCATTTTTTTAAAATAGGTTTGTCGTCTGCTTTGAGATCCTGTTAGTAGTAGGCTTCAGATTTAGTTCTCACGTAACTACTATACTTTTACTATAAGTAAGTCTACTTTTTATTATACTTTTATTGTAAGTAGAGTCCACTGTAAGTATACTATACTTCCTATACTTCCAGAAATTCTGGATTTCTTTCTGTCAACTTATTTCCAGGTGTCAGGAGATGGCTGAGTACTAACCTGTGAAAGCGGCATTAAAGTCTTTCTACCTTTTATTTTCTCAGGGTTGTGATTTAATTGACATTAGCATTCTCTGTGAATATGTTCACCTACAGAAGTTGGATCTTTCAGTAAATAAAATCGAAGGTATGTAATTCTCGTTCTAGTAGATTGATGGACCATTCACTCAGCTATTTCACAATGTAAGCTTTGCAGTATGTAATACGGGTTAATACTACCAGACTTGACATAAGCGCTACTGTGGATCCATTCGCATACCGACGCTCTACTTCGCGTGTAAAAAAGGCACCGTGGGTGATGTGTCAAGTCAGCAAACACACAGCATTACGCTGTGGTTAAAATGCGCTCCGTGGTGTTGAAGAGTGTCCCATGGAATGTTTGCTTGGTTTTTTCTTTGTAAGACACGGCTCAGTACTTCTTTAATGCTTCCGGAAAATTTGATGATTCCCTGTCTTTCTCCCTATTAGTTTATTCAGTACAGATGAATTGGTCCTCCCTTCCCCCCCCTTTTTTTCCTTTTTCCTGGATGCTTTTCTTTATTTTGCTTCTGTGTCTACATTTTAAGTCTGGCCAGCTACTTCTTTTCCTCTTACTTGAGTGCCAGGGATTCACACATTAGTTTTCCTCCTTTTTTTCCTGTCTCTCTACAGGTAGCGGATTCTTTCCACTCCACCATTTGTAGTTCTCTGTAATGTATTTGTTGTGACATCCTGCCTACATTTAATGAAATTAGTCACATTGTCTTCAAAGCTTGATTCTTGTTGCTAATTTTCTGATCTTATTTGAAATTCAAGTGTCCAATTTCTCTTCTTTAGACTTGGAGGAAGTCAGCAGTTATTTCCGACCTGCTCTCTTTGCTGATCATCTTTCCACGGGCTTCTTGAGCCTGTCTTTTTTATGACGGTGAAATGTTGCTGATACGGTTTTCTCTGGCTCCTTTCTGATTTCTTCCCCTCCTATGAGAGCAATAATTAAAACCCAGCCTTGCTTTTCAGCGGCTAAGAAATATTCCAGCATAGTTTATTCCTCTAATGCTGTAATTTTTTTTTTTTAGTTTTATAAATCTTTCTTTTTTTATGGAAGATTAAAACATGTGCACAAGAGACTATTGTAATGAACATTCAGGTTCAACATTTATCGGCCCATGGCCCATCTGGTTTCACCTATAACCTCCCTGCCCAACTTCCCCAGGGTTATTTTAAAGATTTTAAAGCAAGCCCAAGCAGGGGGAGGGGCAGAAGGCCAGGGAGAAGCAGACTCCCCGCTGAGCAGGGAGATCGATCCCCCAGACCGGGAAAGCATGACCTGAGCCCCTGAGCCGAAGGCAGACACTTAGAACTGAGTCAGGCAGGTGCCCCCGCCAGGGTTATTTTAAAGCAAATCCCATATACCCTATCATCGGAAGGGGTTTTTCTGTGTCCCTGGCAGGAGCTGCCCCGCACGCCACCACTCCCAGGTTGGTTTCCTCCCCTGGATACGGAACTGCCCGGTGATGGGAGAAGGCAGCAGTGCTGGGTGGCGGCCTCATATCCTGGCAGCTTGAGCTGGGACGCCACAGTTGCGAATGGAGTTTTCCTCAATCAGTATTCTTTGATCTCTTAGGGCCCATTTTCTTAGTTCATCCAATGTTTGAGAACTACGTGTAACGCACGGTGTATTTTTCTTTCTGTTTTCTTTCGTTCGTGTGTGTGTGTGTGTGTGTGTGTGTGTGTGTGTGTGTGTGTGAAGTCAGCTTTATTCACGTTCTGACGTAGACCAGATTTCAACTTGCATCAGACTCACCTGGGGGGCCTGTTAAAACCCTGCCGGCTGTGCCCCACCCTCAGAGTTTCGGATTCTGTAGCTCTGGGGTGGGACTTGAGAATTTGCATTTCTAATTAGGTCCCCTGGGAAGCGGATGTGCCCGATCCGGGGCCACACTTTGAGAACCACCCTTGTAGACGCGAGGAGCTCCTGCCATCTGGTGGACCTGCAGGTCACTGCACCAAGTAGGGATTAATGGGCCGGTCATAGTTAGAAGCCCAGCAACATAGACCATGCATTTTTTTTTTCTCTGTCCGAGTGATTTGAAAGGATTGGTCATCTGCAAGGTTGGGATGTACTCGCCATTTCCTTAGCTCCATCTCAGTGGTAGCAGCTGCTTCTGCTTCAAGACAGCTCCATGGTACAGCACTTACCTGCCCACAGAAAGATCAGCTCCAAGGAGGCATGGGGGCCAGTCGTCGTTAGTCGAGTTGACTGACTGATAGACAGGGAGCTGCGCTCAGAAAGGACAAATAGGAAAGACTTGTAAAGTCATGATAATTTCACCTTAGGTTTCCTTTTCCAGGCGGCCTTCCTTGATTCACTCATTAAGTCCCACCAACGTGTTAAAGTCCCCGTGTATTGTCCGCCCTAGAACAATTCCATAAAGACAGGCTAAGGAAGGGTGTGATTTAGACCAGAGAAATGATACAGAATTTGGTGGGATTGTGAGAAGGAAAGATGGGGGGAGGTGAGCGGAGAGGGATGCTCAGGGTGCCTACTCCATGTACTCCAGGGAAGGTCCCAGCTGCTGGCCTTGATCCCTTCTCCTAGGCTGGGTGTGTCTGCCACTGGGGACAGGTCACAGTGGTCCTCTTGGCTGCGGGTATGGAGGCTCCATTCTCTGACTACGGGCCTTCCTCTTGGGTTGGGAAGCGTGCGTGATAGCTAGTTCTGTGACCTAGAATGGAAAGAGAGGGCGAAGCTATTATGATTACTGTTTTCAGGTGGAGATTTGAGTTCCTGCTGGAGACAGGACTGTAAATCCTCTTCCTAAGATTCTTCCCAAGTCTAATTTATCCTGCTGCCCCGCAGTGTGCCTCTCCTGCAAAGGGGCAGAGGAAGGCAGCATGGTACTTCACCATTTTTATGTTCTATGCGTACTGTCATTAGAGCACAGCCGTCCTGTCCTTAGTATTCGAGGTTTAGAATATTTGCTTGGGATAAAGTGCAAAACTCAGACCTATTTCTGAACCAATCCAGAGCCGAAGTAAAATAATAGCAATAATTTAAATCACTTCAAATAATTAATGAGATTTAGGACTAAGGCGAACTAAAACAAAATTTATAACAAAGAAACTTCTCTAATAGTGGCATTTTGAGTCTTTCTGAAAAGACTTAATTCAGTCACTTAGGGGCTAATTATCAAGGGGATTATCTATGGCTTTAGTTTCTCGTCCTTTCCTCCAGGGCTGGGTTTTTTTGGGGGGGAGGTTGTTTTTTGGGGGTGGTTTTTTTTTTTTTTTTTTTTTTTTTTTTGAGGCTCTTGGGAGAGTGAGCTGGGACCTGGAGGGGGCACCAGTTGCTTGAAAAGGGATGGAAGTGAAGGGGTAGCCGTGGGGAAGAAGGTGAAGTTAGGAGCTCTCTCCATACTGTGTTTCATGCATTCCTATTTTTATTCATTTCACTTGCTTGGAATAATCAAGAAGTGCTTGCAACTGGCATAATGAGAAAATGCTCTGATGTAACATAAGCTGTTTTTAATGACTTTGTCTAATTTTGATTTTATTGGCTTACCTTCTTCTGTATTTGTTTCTCCCCCCAGATCTGTCTTGTGTGAGTTATATGCCTTACCTTCTAGAACTTAATGCTTCTCACAATAAACTGACGACATTCTTCAATTTCAAGCCGCCCAAAAATCTCAAGGTAGACTTGATCAATACATCCATTCATGAGCTGGCCCGCAAAGTACATTAACATGCAAAACAGTGTTCAAATAGAGAATTCAGACAGCCTAAGATATGGGAGCACATAGTACAAATGTCTGAAACGAAATGAAAAGGAATTTGGGTATCATTTGTGAAAAAGGAAGATGGTCTGTCTGCAGATAATCTTTTTAGGAAGCTTTGCTAATAGTGTTCAGACTGAGGAACTAACATCCTCCTCTCCCACAGCTGAATACTAGCTATTATTTACATATTTTTAGTGTACAACAATTTTATACCTGGAAAACCTGTAAAAATTTCTTTGGGGGCTCAAATTTTGCCCTCCTCATTTATCCAACCTTTACCTTCTTTTTCCTCAACAATGGTTTCCGATCTTGCTTCTCTGAAGTTGCTTTTGCATTTGGCGCAGAACTAAACGCTGTGAGCAGTAGTCGGTGGAGCAGCTCGCTCTGGGCTGCGTCTCGTGCTTTAATGTGCGTGCAGATCACCTGGGGTTCTTGGGAAAATAGGGGTGTGGCCCAGGAGGTCTGAAGTCAGGCCTGAGACTGATTTCTTTTTTTTTTAAAGATTTTATTTATTTACTTGACAGAGACAGAGACAGCCAGCGAGAGAGGGAACACAAGCAGGGGGAGTGGGAGAGGAAGAAGCAGGCTCCCAGCGGAGGAGCCTGATGTGGGGCTCGATCCCATAATGCCGGGATCACGCCCTGAGCCGAAGGCAGACGCTTAACCGCTGTGCCACCCAGGCGCCCCCTGAGACTGATTTCTAACAGCTTCCCAGGGGATGCCACTGCTGGTGGTCCACAGGCCACACCGGAGCAGCGAGGTTATAGATTCGTGGTTCCCAGACTCTTCTGCACATTGCAGTCCCCTGGGGACTTTCAAAAACTACTCACGCCTGGGTCTCACTGCCAGAGAGTCTGATTCAAGTGGTCCAGGTAAGGCCCGGGCGTGGAATTTTTAAAAGACCCGCAGGTGGCTCTGGAGTGCTGACAAATTTGGGAACCGTTGGTGTGAGCTTGGGATTAGTGTTCTGGTCACTAATATGTTTCATTACATATTTTTAGGATTGGACATCAGTTATTGCCTTGTGTCTATTTTGTTTTGTTTACAAACCAAATGAACTTAGATCCCACGTATTCTACTGGGGTTCACACAAATGAGAAAGTTTGTTTGAAATCAAGAATCTGACATCACCCATACTGCTAGTGAGATGCCCTTCTTAATTTTCCTTCTGTTCACCCCATTTTTTTCTTAGTAGTGGGATGAAATGTTTTCTCCTTTGAAATTATACTTATTGCCAAGGCGACATGCCTTTGCCCAGATAAGCCACACGAGGTGCCTGTTTGTACATGGTATGGGGCCACGTGGTCTCCAGGTGATGAGGGATTGTACTGGCGGAGCTGTTTCCTTTCTCCCAGTTGCTGTCCCATTCTGCTTTGTCCTAAGCCCCAGGGAAATGAGTAGTGGCAACCGTATGACCCCTTCCCTGGGAAGAACTTCCTTGGGATTTCTTCCATTCACCCTCCCCTTCCCCTCCCCCAAGAAGGCTTCACCAATGAACAAAAACAACGCAGATACCCCATCTTTAAGGTTCCGAATTCCCAGAAAGTTAAGAGCAAATATATCGGTCACTGTAGAGAAGTGCCTGCAAAGTGCCAAACCACCCCTGATAATCTGCTCCAAGCCCGTGGGAACTCTGCGTCAGCCTGGGGGCAGTGACCCAGGCCCGCTGGTGTTTTCAGTGCATTATCTTTTTTTTTTTTTTTTTAAGATTTTCTTTATTTATTTGACAGAGAGACAGCCAGCGAGAGAGGAAACACAGGAGGGGGAGTGGGAGAGGAAGAAGCAGGCTCCTAGCGGAGGAGCCTGATGTGGGGCTCGATCCCAGGACTCTGGCATCACGCCCTGAGCCGAAGGCAGACGCTTAATGACTGAGCCACCCACGCACCCCTTCAGTGCATTATCTTAAGCAGTTCTCCCCGTAAATCTGTGAGGCAGCTGGGACGGTCTGGTTTCACAGATGATGACTCCAGAGTATAGAAAGAGCAAATGACATTATGTCATCTCTGCTGGAAGGTAGCAGGGCTGAGCTGGAACCCAGTGTCTGCCCAGCACAGCCTGTGTCTTCGCAGTAAACCCGGACTGTGTACACCGTCCCACCCTCTCGAAAAGCCGTGCATCCTGTTCCCTTATTATCTGTGAGCCTTGTGCCACCAGCCAGAGAAGGCCTACATTTCCTAAAGCACAGGGGCTCGTTCTTATCCATGCTTTGTATTTCCCAGAATGCTCTGCTCTTAGTAGGCCCAGCAGATTCATTTGATGGATGGGACTCCCTGCAAGGCTTCAGGTCCAGTGAAACTCCCAGGGGAAGTCAGAGCACCATCAGAACCCTTCCAGGCTCTCAACAAAGCTGGTATCACAGGGCCCAGAGGGCACAGGATGGGCATGTGGCCCAGAGAGGGGTAGAGTTAGAGAGGAGCAGACACAGCTGTGGCACAAGAATGAGAGGTGTTGATGAAAAAGTGTCAATTATAAGTAAGCCTAGATCACTGTGTAGACTTCTGGGGCATATTATTACATAGAAGACAAAAGTGAGTATGAAACCTCATTCCGTCATGCCCGACTGACTTCTTAGGTCAGCCATGGTCTGTGTTTGCCATAGTTGCGGTTTATATAGACGTCCAGGTTTGTGTTCCATTGTTTGGTTTATTTTGGATTAACAGTATTTTGTTTGCACATTACTGTTGGTTCACATGGTTCACACACTTGGTTTTACTGACAGTGTGGTCCTGTTGCTATCTTGTAATCCGTTTTCTTATCTTTCCGCTTGAGTTTTCAATATGTTTTTTAATATTCAGTATTTAAAGTTTTAGTATTTAAAGTTTTTAGTGTTTACTACATTGATAAAATATTTTTGGGGTGGAATTACTGTTTTAAAGGGCACAAGAAATAAGAATAGTGCTCATTAGATCATTGTTTGATAGTTTTCCAGAAAATTATTACATGTGCCCAGCAAGTTATCAATGCAGTGTTTTAAAAAAGTTTGTTTTTTTTAATATTTTTTGTTCATCTTTTGCTCCTGGGTGAATATTTAAAGTTATTGAATGTTGTTTTTCTTTGGTCTCCTATTTTTGAGTAAGAACAACTGATGTTGTTGCTGAAAAGTGTTTCCTAGAATAGTCTGTTTTGAGAAAGGGTGTGAAGTGGATGAGATGTAGCCTGAGGGATGAATAAGAAAGATTTTTCTGGCACTCGGGAGGCGACGCGGGAGAATATATTGAGAGAGAGGAGAAAAGGCAGAGAAGAGATGAGCACGTGAACTAAGTGAATGAAAGGAGAGGAGAGTAAATGAAAGAAATGGTGGTAAGAGCAGAATTGAGGTGAATTCTGCGGGAAGACGAAGAAAGTCTGAAGTGATTGCCGGAAACAGAAGGAGGAAGGGCAGGAATGGAAAGCGTTCAGGTGGAGGGGGTGTCCGCATGGCCGGAGGGCAGAGGCCTCATCCCCACTCTCGCTCAGACTGAACAGACAAGGGTCCAGGCAGAACAGGAGTGGATACGTGTAGCTGAGTTGGCCTTGGCGTATTTTCAGTAATGAATTCTAACCCCACAGCCAGAAAGACTTTCTCGTGCAAGGAATTATTGTGGTTAAGTGAATGAAAAATAAACTTTGACTGTTGTTCTCTTTTTCTCATCAGAAGGTGGATTTTTCCTACAATCAAATTTCTGAAATGGGTGATTTGTCGGCATATCAGGCTCTCACTAAACTCATTTTGGACAGTATCCTTTGAATGAGTAAAGGGGAAGTTTGGGTAATAGGCCCCTTACTAAGTGTGTACTGGATAACTTGGAGTGGTACCAGATCAGCAGTTTACTGGAGATGTGTGACTAATTTGAATGATGAAGAATTGATATTCACAAAATGAAGAAAGAGATTTTATTTACCAAGGAGTAAGATTGTAAGTCAGAGCTTGCCAAGAGCCTCTTACACCTGAGAAAGCTACATGAGACCGTCATTCTTCTGATAAACATAGGCTTATTTTTAATTCTAGAACCAGGTAAGTTCTGTTTTAATTGACTCCTCTCTTCAAATTTACTTAAACTTGTGCCCTTAAGTCAGTATCTGGAAATCCAGATATGACCAAAGGAGAATAAATGATTTATTTTTTAATTTTATAAAAGAAATTATAGTAACCTCCCTTTAAATAGCAAGCTTCTCTGGCATATTTAAAATGTACTTTCGTTTTCTCAAAAAAGCAAAACCTACGCCTTTTGATGAGTAACCAGCTTCAGGAACATACCTACTGCAGGAGTCAGGCTCCCACGCAGAGCATTTACCTTGAAGTCCGCACGCTCCAGCTTCGGGAGCCTAATGGGTTAATTGGGGATCTGTGAGTTTAATGAGCTTGAGTCTCTTTACACCAGAGACTGATGTTTTCTGGGTGATAAGGGAGCAGCATCTTGTCTTTCTCAGTACCTCTCTACCCACCTGGGGATTCTTCAGGGCAGAGTGGGGAATGAATTGATTGCCCTTGGGTGCCTCATTCCAGGGACAGGGCAGCAGTTAGAACACTACACCTGTAATGAGACTGAGATGTGGGGAGAACAGAAGGTCTATTGTCTTGAAGACATATTTTATTGGGGAGAAAACCAATATGATGGGAGACTCAGAACATAGCGCCACGCTCTTTAGAACCGGTGTGTGAAAATGTGCCCTTAGTGGACATTTAGATGGTGCGCTCGAAGCAATCAAGTTCTCTCTCCTAAATGCAGCCTAATGAGAAAATGATCCGAATGAAATGCTCCGATGGCAAACTAAAAGTAGTACACGTTAGCAGCCCCAGTTGCAATTCAGGACATAGACACATAATTCAAATGTAACATGGCAGCATTCCTCACCTGTGTCTTTAAACTGCAAACACAAGTAGCCAAAACAAGCTACCCTTCATAAACTCTTAAATAACTTCTTAGCTTACCATTTTCAAAAGATAGTACGCTGGTTTTTAAACAGTACTGAATATGCCTCTTGTTCAAGAGTGTCACATACTGTGTATAATTATGTTATTAGATAAGATTTTTGAAAAGACTAAAAAACTTTGCAATAAAAAAGAATTTTTAAGCAACATTTTTTATGCCAGTACATTTGAAAACTTAGATGAAATGGATAAATTCCCAGAAAAATATGCACCAAAATGCTGATTTGGAAATAGAAACCCTGAGTAGTCCTGTAATTATAAATGCAGTTCATATAAAGTTAATTAAATTAAAATACTCATATTAAAGAAAAACCCCACCAGATCCAAACTGCTAAGAACAGATCTTCCAATAATGAACAAAATCTTTCAAAGATTAAGAATAGAAGGCATATTCACAATCCATTCTAATGAGACTATTTTGATATCCCAAAGCAGATAAGGAACAATAAGAGAAAGGAAAATGACAGACACTTTTCACTCATGATCTAGATGTAAAAATCCTAAACAGCTATTGGCAACCTGAATCTGATTGTTTGAAAAAAGATAATACACCATGACCAAGTTTAGTTTATCTCATGACTATAAGGATAGTTTAATATCAGAGAGTCAATACATGTCTTTAACTATGTTAATAGATTAAGAGAAATAAACCATATGAGCAGTAGGTTTAGAAACTCAATAGATAGAATTTAATAAAATCTAATTTACAATAAAAACTATGAGTAAGCTAGTAATAGGGAATTTCCTCAACTTGATAAGGTCTATAAAAATATTTGAAGCAGAATTTTTCCTAACTGGGGACATGTTCTAAGCATTCTTTAAAATTGGGAACAAGATAAAGATCTCTACCGTTGCCCCTTCTATCCATCATTGTTTTGGAGGTTTTAGCCAGCACTATAAAATAAGAGGAAAAAAAAATTGAAAGTATAAAGATTGGAAGTAGAAGATAAAAGTCTTTTTTTTTTTTTTTGCAAATGATATTATCCATAGGGAATATCAAACATAACTTGCAATAAACTACTAGAAATGATAGTTTTGGGAGTTTAGCAAAGTAGTTGGATATGACTTCAATAAACAGAAATCAGTTGCATTTTTCTACATCACAAACAAGCAATTAGAAAGCACAACTTAAAACAGAGACCCCCATTTACGAGAGCAATAAAAATGGATCTTATTAACGATAAGACCTGTGGGAGGAATATAATAAAACTTTATTGAAGAGCATTAAAGACCGAACCAAAGAGAAATATATTCCATGTTCCCAGATAGGAAGACGGGAGAAAATATAAAGAGTTTTACAGAAAATGAGTCAGATAAGGCTAATAAACATATAACTAGATGTCAGCCTCATTTGTATTCGGAGAAATGCAACCCAAGACCACACGAGATACTATATTACATCCATTCAATTGACAAAATTTAAGAAATCTATAATACCAAGTGTTGGAGAGCGTGTAGGTCAAGAGGATGTCTTTTTTTCTTCCTTTGGGTATGAAATTAGTTCAACCACTTTGGAGAGCAATTTTATGCTCTTTTATAAAGCTGAACATTCAAATTCCCTGTGGCCGAGCACTTTTATTACTACATATGGGAAGTTTAGCATTCGTGTATCTGGAGGCTTGTAGAAGAATGCTCGTAGCAACACTGCTTGTCATAGCAAAAAATTGAAATAGACCATATGCTTATTGATAAGAGAAAACACAAATTACGTTATACTCATAATAGCATATCATACAGTAGTGAAAATGAATGAAATATATCTCCATGCAGCAGTAGGAATGCTAGTTAATAAAACTAAATATAATTTTAGTACCACACCAAAGGGGAAAGGGAAGAGGAAGTGGGCAATTCAGCATAGTGGTCATCTCCAAGGGGGAGGCATTGGGTGCAACAGGAGGGACGTGCAGGGGTAGATGTAAGTTACTGCTCCTCTTCTTCTTGGGCTGGAAGTGGGGGTCATTTCAAGAGTGTTCATTAGATAGGCCAGGTGTGGGCAAATGCTGTACCTGTGTCCATTAAAAATGTTTTAAATCTAAAAATTATTCATTTCTTTGAAAATAGTTATTTACCAAATTTCAAACTTGAGCTTGTATCAGAATCCCCTGGCAGGTTTGTTGAAACATCTCTTGCTGGCCTCCACCCTCAGAACTTCCGGGGGAGTGGTTCCGGGGTGGGACCTGAGACTGCATTTTCAACAAGTTTGCAGGTGATGCTGATTGCTGGTCTGAGGAGTGCACTTGAAGATCCCCAGCTTTAAGCTAGCCAGCCCTCTCTGTTCTACCTTGCAGGGCATGCTTTCCTAATCTGATGCCATTTCCGTGTGTCCTTTTTAGGGGTTTGGTTGTTATCTTTTTTTGCTTTTTATATTTGTTCAGGCTTTCCTTAGTGGGCGAGTGTGTCTTTTCTATTTGAGGGGAACAAGTGCACTTTTATTTAAAATAAAATTAAATTGTAATTATCAACATTAAAAAGCACTTCTTTAAAATAAACACAAGTCAGTTAATCAACCTGGTAATGCTGACATTGTGATTGTAGATTATATTAGTGCCTCAAAATGGACTGGTTAACTATGAGAAATCAAGTTTTTAGTTTATCTTATGCTATTTTGTCATTCCATTTGTGGATAATTGATGATCAATTGATAATCATCCTAAATCACAAGCTGATAAACTTTGTCAAGGATAAGTCAAGTATTTCTTAAGAAAGAATGCTGTGTATTCTTTGCCTGTAAATATTGACAGGTTGATTGTTCATTGGAATTTGTTTTATGATTATAGAATCGTGGAGTTTCTAAAAAGTGATTCACAGAATTTTAGAGATTATCTACTACTAACTCTTCTTTTATGGAAGAGGAGCCTAAGACCCAGGGAGGCTCAGTAACTTGTCCAAGATCATTTGGTCAGTGGTTGAACTGAGATTAGTTCAACCAATTCCATTGTTTTCCCCATGCTGCAATTCATTGAGCAATTACTACTTTCATCACCTAGCCATTTTAAAGTGTATGTGTGTTTCATTTCTTAGAGATTCACTCCTATAGCGAAGAACATTTTTCACTGGTAAGGTGATACAGATCTTTCAGGATTGGTTTTGATTAAAGCTATCATTGCGGTTCTCTCTACTAAGAGAATTGTGATGGATTTCCTACTTATTTCTCAGTAACTGTTTTCTATACACCCGAACCATATTTTATGATTGCAGACAAATGAATAAGAGCGAATACTGAACAAGTGAATAATTCATGGCAAGCTCTGCAAAGTGCTGACAGCATCACCAAAATGTAAAAATATGTCACGGGGCTTTTCCCTCACTGTAAAGTTACGCTTATGGGCCTCTGGGTTCCTTCGCTTCGTTTCTGAGGATCTAAAATTCCAAGGGAAAAGTTTATTCGCAGAAATGTAAAACTTTAGAGCTGGAATGCAGTATGATGATTTTAAGTTCTTTGAGTCTCCTTCTTCTGATAGTGGCCTTTGAAAATTAAAACATACCTAAGAGGGTTAACCCAGGAAGCTAATTCATTGTAATGGCTTAGTGACTTAGATTGTATTTCTTCTTATTGGAAAGTCCCAAACCTATATGAAAGAACGCAAAAGAATAATGTTCAGAGGAAGGATAAGTAACATTTCGTGCAGTTTCTTAAAATAAGAAAATGAGAGATTAGGGAGATAAAGGTATTCCTGAAAGCAAGCTGAGAACTCAGAGCTCTGTATGGACCAGTCCTGCATATTGACCATTATCACTGCTGGTGGCCACAGATGATGTGACCTTGGGAGTATGGAGGTGGCGGGGGGGGGGGTAGTTGTGGGGTAGGGGATAGGGGAGGTGTTAGGCTACTATAAAAAGTACTCTTCACTCAGGAACCTGATTAATTTATAGTGTTGAAATTCCTCGAAATTTAAGGTGGGGGTTGAAGAGTTAGGAAATAGACAATTTTTCTGAAATGAACTTATTTCTCAGCAGAGATGTGCAGTCAGATCCTCAAGCCTTTGCCCCCAGGGCTGTGAGTGACCACAGAGGTAGCTTTGGAAGCCAGGACTAGCTTTGCAGTGAGGCATCTGTATTCCTCCTCCTTTGGGCCTTTGCAATGCTAATTTCATGAAACCTGACTTGCTGTATTAGTCAAAGCTGGAGAGTGAGCCAGGATGTACTGAGAGAACTGGGGTTAGCCTCTGATGTCTTGGAAAATTACTGCATACACCATAAACAAGCTTGCCTTTTCAATTCCCACCCACTAGCTCTTGACAGTTTCAGGATTCCTGTTTCGTCGTTTTCTGATTCTTGCCCCCTTCCCCTGGGAAGGCTTCCTGACTCAGCTCCCACAAGCATTTGTTCTACTCTTCCCCATGAGTATCTTCATTTCGGTTGGAGCAGAACTACCAGGACACTAGTGCCCCCGACATAGGACTTAAAGACTATTGCTTCCTCTGCTAAACTGAGACAGACAGCCATTTGAAGTTTCCCTTGCCTAATTTTTCTTGCCAAAGATTGCCACTCCAAGGACATTTTAGTTCATCTGTAGCTGTGTGGGAGTTTAATCTCTGTTTCCCATGTTTCATGTACTTCGTTACAATCCGTATCTGCAAAGATCTGGTCTTCGTTCTCGTTCGAGAATGATTAAACAGCCCCAAGGAAATGGAAGCAGAAAGAGCATGGCGTTTGTGAGTGTAAAGGTTTCTTTGTAGAGCTCTTCTGGCAGGAAGCTTTATAACAGCACAGTTGAAAATGCATATTTGATGACAAGCGAAACTATGCTTCAGCCCAAGGATCAAATCTGGAACCAATGAAGACAATTTAGGAATGTCCGGTTCATTTGGCAATATTTTCTCCTCATTGCTTCTAGTTTCCTAATTTACCTCTTTCTGTGGCCTACATCTTTTCGGAATAGATGCTGGCCTTCAAGCTTCCATTTTGTGCTTGTTGGCCAACGGGGAGTGGGTGTGATCCCTTGGCCTCACGTGCTTGCAATGTGGTAATGATAGCTGCCTTATAATTGTGAGGAATTTTATGGTTCGTGAACCTCATTCCGATGATTTTTTTTTCCATGATCAAACTCAGTTTTCATGGCAACCTGCTGTTATTCCCACTTGACAGGTGAAAAATCTGAGCAGAGAAGTTAAGTCACGTAACGAGTTGTTAGTGGAGTTAGGAGAACTACAAAGAATTATGAGGGAAAATACCTGTTTTCGTGATAAATTAATGACCCCATCCCTCCCCTTTAAAAAATTCTTTGATTTTACGATTAATGGAAGGAGATAGGTGGGGGGTTGGAAGTTGACCGGAAAAGGCTGCGAGGAAGAAATGGTCTGTCCAGAGTAGATCTCAAGAACTGATGTTGCTGTGACAAATTTACAGTTACAGTAGGTCCTGCCAAGTTGCTTCCAAAGTGGCTCCAGCATAAAGAAGCCTCAGTCATATGAAACAATCCATTTTTCAGAACCTTTAAAATGCTTGCTAAACTGATAGGTGAGGAATGGCGTCTTGATTTGCATTGTCCTGATTAAGGGTGATGGAGTCTTTCCATATGTTTGTTGGCCACTTGGACTTGCTCTTGTGGGAATTTTCTCCATGTATTCTTTCTCCTTTTCTATTGGGTGGTTCTGTCTTTATTCTTTCTTTCTATTAAGTTATCGTCATTCTCTATGTATTCTAGACAGTAATCCTTCATCTATTTCTGTTGCAGATCTGTCCCCAGCCTATTGTTTGTATGTACTTAAGTAATTAAGAGCAACAGGAATAAGACCATGAGGTTATCTTTGAAAAAGAAGTAAGAAGTTGGTTTAATGTAAATGTTAAAGAAAAGAAATGGAATTTGAAATTAAGTCCTGAGGAATGGGTAGGGTTTAGGAAGGGTAGGAAAGCAATACGAAAAAAGATACACTGCTAATATGTAAGAAAGTCCTTGGTACATTCCAGAACTGCTGAGAAGACTGACCTGGCAGAATTAGGGCATTCTCACTGGGTTATAATGGAGATGAAACCGGAGACGTAGGCTTTGCTTAAAGTCAGGGGCTTCAGATGCAGGAGTGAGGAATTTGGAATTCGCCCTGTGAGAATTTTTTGATTGAAACATGATATCCAATCAATATTTTGAAAAAATTAACCTGACTACAGTTGTCAGGTGATTTGAGGCAGGAGGAAATGGATGTTAGGGGTACCCATCGGTGCCAAAGCTGAATTAAGTTGGCAGGGGAGTGAACGGAAAGGAAGGGAATAATTAAAGAAGTGTTTTAAAGCAAAAAATGCCAACTCTTGCTGATTGATTGGATGCCCTGAAGATTACAAGTGGCTGAGAGAACCTCGATGTCTTCAGCTACTAGGGAGGAAAAACTGAGCTGTGGTGGGCAAATGATATTAAATCCCAAAAATTTGCCAAAGAAAGCAAGACCAGAGAGAGGGAAATAGAATTGGTGACGTTGGGACTGCAATTTTAGGTGACTGCAAGGATGAAACACAGAAGAAATTTAAATTTTAAAACGACTAGAAACTCAATATGAGGAAACGAAGACGGAGTTTAGGCCTCATTTATTTTAAAGGGAGAAGAGAAACCAGTGTAGACAGAAAAGGCCATTCCTCTCTCTATCAGGGTATTGGTTCTTTACCACCTCTTTGTCACAGGTGACATCCCCCAGGCGATAAACCTTGGCACGTGTTGCCTGCACGGTGACCCTGTATTCGGAAGTCCCGCCTGTGGGAAAGCACGTGAGTTTCTTGTGGAGACCGTTAAGGAACCAAGGGAAAACACTGCCAAGGAGGCAGCTTCGAAGCACCCTGAAATGTTTCTCCTCACTGATTAAAGGAGTCACCTATGAATGCAAAATGCAACTGAGCATACTCAAAAGCTATGTCTTTAAAAAAATGTAAGCAGTGCCAGTATTAACTTCTATAATGAAAAAAATATGTTTCAGGATTTAGTGTTCATCCTGTATTGGGCACGTGTTAGTGCTTTATTAATGCTGTTATCTGATTCTTCTAATGGTGATCTGACACTGATTCTTTTTTTCTTCAAAAAAAATTTGTCTTAAGATTTTTATTTGAGAGAGAGAGAGTGTGCGCATGCAAGAGGGGGTGGAGGGAGAGGGACAAGCAGACTCGGGGCTCGGTCTCACAACCCTGAGATCATGACCAGACCCGAAATCAAGAGTCGGACACTTCACCGACTGAGCCGCCTGGGTGCCCCTCTTCAAAATGTTTCTCACGGCATTTTCCTTGAACATAGTCATGGTGCATAGGCAACGAGATAGAGGAGGTCGGAGGGCTAGAGCTGTGTAGTGCCCTAACACACCTGAGTCTGGCCAAGAACAAGATCACGTCAATTAACGGCTTAGGCATGCTGCCAATCAAAATCCTTTGTCTGGTGAGTCTAACCAAAACTTATTCTCGATGGAAAGTACTAGTTAATGTTTTAGCAAGTGTATGAATGATAATCAGGATTTTTCAAGTTGACGAAGAGCTGATTTCTCCATGAAAGTTACTGTTTTCTGTTTTGTTTGCTCCTTTTGGTGCCCTACGTG
This sequence comes from Ursus americanus, assembly GCF_024610735.1. Lineage (NCBI taxonomy): Eukaryota > Metazoa > Chordata > Mammalia > Carnivora > Ursidae > Ursus > Ursus americanus. Next base: position 18,663,237 of record NC_142129.1, on the reverse strand, counting down.
TGTAGGAATGATATTTCATGCTGCAGTAAAGTGATTTTCTATTGGCATCCAAATTCAATTTTTTAAAAGATTGACATTTTACACCGAGAAAGAAAGGAATACTTTTAACAACTATTAAAAATACATTTCATAATGTCTCACTGATGAAATAACATTTAAGCATATTTAAACATAATATTTATTGCTGTTTACCCTTTATTGTTCTCAAATGAACCATAAGATGTTCTCTGGGCACTGAATTTTATATTCATATATGCTAGTTTCCCACTCTAGAAAACCAGAATTGGTGCTGAGAATAAAGAAACAATTCCAATCAGAAACTTGAAATTTCTAAATTTTTTTCCCATAGAGAACTTTTCTTAAGTTCTATGACGTGTGTTGTGACTGTGAATAAACACGCAGATGATTTATTAAAAAGTCAGCAGAATTATAATAGTTCCAAAGATATATAGAGTGTTTTTGAAATAACAGTACAGCTCACTAATTTAAAAGCTGATAATACAGTTTGTGGATTATTCAGGATTCTTCTTCCTTTCCTCCTCTCTCCTACGTCTTACCCTTGGATGGCTTTGCTGTTTTTTAATTATATCTGTCACAAGGTGGGCAGGGAGGATTTTAAGCCACGAGGCTGATAGCTTATTAATTTCTTATGTGAACTATCCCACAGGAGAGTGTTGAACTGCTATTTGAAATGACATCTTGGGTTATCTGCAGATTTATGACATAATATACTATCCCTGTCTTATTTAACTACAGATAGCTGAAGGTTGGCTAGTGTTAATTTTTCTTTCCCTGAGCTTGGAGCTCAAAGTGCTTTTCCAAGAGACTTCGCTCCCTCACGGCGAGTTAGGTGAGGTCAGAGTACTGGTTGCAGTACCAAGGATGGACGGGAGGCATGGAGAGGTCTAGTAATGGCCCTGAGGACTCCTGTTTTCTGCCCACTGAGACGTGTTAGCAAAGCATAAAAGAAAATGGATTTGTTAAGTTGGTTGGCTAATTTAAAAATTATTTTAAAAAGTCACATTCTAAAAATTATGGTAATTTAGAGAACTGGCAGTATGTACTACTCAGTTGGTACCTTGTTAGAACCTTATCCTTTTCTTTACATCACTTCGTATTGACATTCCCATTAACTTCAAGTGGAGCATGGTACGTGGAAAGAGATATGGGGGTGCGCTTGGGGGAGAAGAACTGAACTCATGATTAAGAAGATTAACACATAGCACTTTTATCCTAAGAGTTTATTTCAATAACTAAACAAGTAATCCATGTTGACAGTTCCATCTCAAGCAGCTTTTAGAAAAAGCATTAAAGACTTATTTTTTTCTACAAATAAATCGGGGATTGTTCCCAGTCCCTGCCCCCATTACCCAAGACGAATCAGAAAATACCGACCATGCCATCATTCATTTCCCCTTAAAATTTTCGAGAATGGTAAGGGTTTCTTTCACAAATGTTAATGAAATGTATAAGATAAAGTGATACACACTTGTTTGAACAGTTAAGGCTTTTAGGTTTTAATTTGTGGAATTAGAAAACCAATTGCTTTACTACTGCAAATAATTCATTTCACATTTTTGTAGAGAAAATAATTCGCTATACAAACCAGTTAATTCTCTGCCATCAGCTTTTACAATAAATGTAAGGGGATAATGTGGGTCACTCATGGGCTGTTCTGTCAACCACTTCTCTGAGCAAGGAAGGACAGTGCATTCCACACTTTAAAATTCGTTTTGTCTTAGTAAGAGCCATTTATTTCTTCCTTTCCAAATTGGGGAGATAAAGACTATTTCTCATTTCATCTGTTTAAGAAAATAGCTTCTCTCTAAAGGCCCCCTTTTCCCTGCCAATCACGATTTTACAAAAAAGAAAAAAAAAGCAGAACTATTCATGCTGATACTGGACGTCCACTTTGAGGGGCAACGTATCCATTTTTCAGCATCGGATAAAGGGTTTGACTAGATGACTTTCAACTCAGAAATTCTGTGATTCTGAATATTTCCCCATTCTGCTTTATGACCATAGGCTAGCTAATTAAACGTTTCTATGCCTCACTCTAGGCTTAAGCAGCTCCCACTTTGAAAGCCATCAGAGCCATCAGAGACGCTGTAAAGATTTATTACAGTCTATCTTCCACAGTTCTAGCACTTCAAAGTCCTTTGGGAAGAACTGTATTGTATATAAATGTTATATGTTGGCATATTTTAAATAGGATATTGAAGTCTTATTTCAAGAAATTAAATTAGTATGGCTATTATGTTAACTGTAGTGCAGTTTTTTCTTTTTCTATTACACTTTTTAGAACTTTTTTGAACTCTGAATAGTAGGAAATTTGACTTAACTTAAGCAAATGGGGGTTATGAGTATTTTTCCCTTCTGATTATGGAATTGTTCAAACATACATTAAAAAAAGGGAGTAGTTTAATGAGTCCCCACGTATTATCACCCAGCTTTGTAGATTATCAACATTCTATTAATATATTTTAAAAAGCCATAGAATTAAACTAATGACTGCAAATCTTGCTCATTATTGAAGTGAAATCTTATGAAAGATAGGATGAAAATGAACTCTTGCTATTAAAATGTACCAGGAAACATATATCAGGAAAAATATTGTAGATGGAAGAGCATGCTATAATTTAATTTTTCAGTGAAGTGCTTATTAAAAGTATTAAAAGTTTAAAGATAGGCATTTTATGTCATTAATTGAAACCTCAAAATTGTCTTTATGATTCCCAACTTCAACTAAAAGTGTAACGTTACTGCGGCATGTTCTTACACTTCAAGGCTAAGAAACCCAAGCTGTTGTATGTTGGAAGACGCACAAGAAAATGCAGATTATTGTTGCCACCGTAATATGTTGTTGTGGGTCCATGGGGGATGGGAAAGAGGATCTCTGAATCTTTGTTTTATGCTCATTGTCTGAGAAGATGCTTCTGTGTGAGTTATTGAAGAACTCTGTGTTCTACTATTGAATAATAAGCCACCCCGAGTGGGTAGCATGGAGAAATTTTACACGCTAACCATGTTATTAGCTAGCAGTTCTGCAATCTGAGCTGGGTTCAGCAGGGCGGTTCACCTGCTGCTCTTGCCTCATTCCGCTGGCAGACTGGCTGGGGGCTGACCTCAGTGAGGGTGCTGGAATGGCTGGATTTTTCCTCTGTCTTAGCGTCAGGGCCCCTTTCCATGTGGCTTCTTCTTCTCCATGTGACCGCTCCATAAATCCTCTCCCAACAGAGTAGCTAGAGTCCTTACATGGCACCTCAGGGTTCCAGGACACAAGGAGGGAACTTAGACTTGGAACTGGCACACTTCTGCCATATTCTTTTGCTTAAGGCAAGTCGTAGGTCTGGCCTAGATTCAAGAGGAGGGACCTGCACAAGAACATGAATAATTCATGCCATGGATCAGACTACCATGGCCCTTGTGATATGAAGTGATTATGCTTAGATCGTTCCTGAAAACCAGGTACATGTGGGAATTACACTATTCAAGTGGTTTAACATGATGGCAACGAAAGAATTGCATTAAATGTAGTTTCTGAAGATAAACATGGGGTTATGCTGTCATTAGGCTTTAGGTAAACAATGTTAAAAGCTTACACTAGCCTCTGTCCTACTGATTCGAACATTCATCTTGCGTGACCTTTAGTGAAAATATGACGTTCTGAATCTTTCAGCTGAACAACTGGGATTTCTTTCTGGGGTGTATGTATATGTGTTTAGGGAGGTGATTGGTGGAAATGGGAGGGGGCAGGGCAACAAGAATGGCTTGCTGATATTAGAAGATTTGGGCAGTATCCAGAATGAAAACTTGGCCTTGTAATTTTTCCTACTAGAAGCTTTTAAGACTCTGGATGTATTTTACCAATTGTAGAGCAATAACCAGATTGAGAAGATCACGGGTTTGGAGGACCTAAGAGCCTTGCAGATCGTGGATCTGTCCCATAATCAGATCAGCAGCCTCCAGGGCTTAGAGAACCATGACTTCCTGGAAGTGATCAACCTGGAGGATAATAAGGTAACATCACACGTCATCTGTCCTGGTTTCAGTGTCTGCGTAAGAGGACATATTAGGACCCATTATTGGTTTCTCAAGGGCTGTCACGTGAAATGCCAGCTTAGAAAGTTATTCCACAAAATCTCCTGGAACAGTCGTTGCAGAAGGACTGTTTTGTTTGTTTGTTTGTTTATAATTAATATGATTCTTAATTTTTAAAAATCTGATGATTCCTAATTACATTGTTTTAAGGGTTTAAATTGCAACCAAGTGGACGTGACTTTCTGAAGGAGATGTGTTCGTGTAAAGTTTTGTGTAGAAAGGTGACCTTGAGAGTGTCTGAAATGTCAGAGCAGGGAAATGGGAGACATGAGAAGAGCCTCAGGCTGGCGTTGCCCATGCCTATCATGAAAGGAGAAGAGGTACAGGGAGTGAGTTTCTATATTCTGTTGGTAACAATAGCGTATGTTCCTAATTTGTAGGAGTTGGGGATTGCACTGACTCCAATTTCCATATCTGGCTTAATACACACTTTGTTTCACAAATTATATAAATTGGCATTCACTCTTAATTATACTTTATTTTCAGTGAAGCATTTGTGCTCCTAATCACAGTATATCTGAATACTTAAGCAATAATGTCTACAAAACAATTGTATTCTTACTGAGTTCTCTATCCCATTTTTGGGAAAGACTTCATAAGGAAGTTGACTGTTGAAAATGCAAACTTTGGCGGCCCTGAAAGAGACATTGGTCTTACCGGTGGTGAGCTGTGGCGCGGTGGCGACATTTCTCTGTTCAGGTGTGATGGTGCTTATGTCCGATGACTCTTTCACCAATGAATTTGCATCACCTGTTTGTCTAAACATCAAGAAAAGGCCATCTTTAGGTCTGGGGAAAAGTAGACTTTTAATCACAGACAAAACTGTTCATCCTTATTTTTACTTAATTTGTATATTAAATTGTTTTGTCAACTTCTAAAGTTCATTTAACTTTTGTTCCCTGTGCCACGTGCCTAATGAAGTCAGCACAATCTCTGTTTCATACGGTTTTCGTGTCCTTTCATGAAATCGCCGTGAAAATGGTTCTCAGGTATAGCCACGAAGTGTTGGAAAGGTCGAGTGCATTCATCGAATCCCAACTGAATGCATCTCAGAATTCAGGAAAAGGAATAATGTTTAATGGTAACATTAGTAATAATTGCAGTCATAAGATCGTCTGGAGACATTTGTTGCCTGTGTACAAGGCACTGTTCTAAGCACTTCACATCTGTTGTCCCACTTAATTCTCATTATATCCCTACTATTGTCATATTTTACAGATGAAGAAACTGGGACACAGAAAGTTTAAGTGTAACATGCCCAAAGTTCTACGTCTAGCAAATAGCAGAGCCAGGATGCAAATACAGGATGGTTTGCATCCAGACTCAGTGTTCTCAATGCTGAAGGATAATACAGTAAATGAAATGCTAATGACCCTTCCTTCAGAAAAGCGTATAGTGTAACGCTCTGGAAGAGTGCTTTCTGGTAGAAATGTAATGCAAGCCATAAATGTGAGCCGTATGTGCAATTTTAAGTTTTCTAGTAGCCACAATAAAAAAGTAAAAAGAAACAGGTAAAAGTAATTGTAGTAATATCTTATGTTTAGCCCAGTACATCCAAAATATCGTCGTGTCAGCATGTAATCTGCACAAAACATCATTGATGAGGCGCTTTATAACCTCTTGCCCGGACTGAGTTTTTGACATCGGGTGTGTATTTTATACTTAAGTACATTTCAGTTCATCCTAGCCATATTCCAAATGTTAAGCAGCCACACGTGGCTAGTAACTACCATAGTGGATACCGCTGCTCTAGAAAGACCTAGGGATAAATACATCGTTCTCTTCCATTTCAAGAGACATTCACTTCAAGTTACATTTGAAAATTTTTAAGGAAAAAAAAAAAGGGGGAATATCATGAAGTGAGTAAAGGAGTTAATCGTTTTCAAATGTTCATGAGACTCCATTAAAGAAAAAGTGGCCGTGTGTCCCAAAGCAGGGAATCCTTTGGGAGCAATTGAGTCCATAACAATAACAAAATTCGCTGGCTCCCCCCTGGGCAGGCTGGGGAGCAACCGGCAGTACTTTGAAACGTTCTTTGTGCCTTCCAAAGATTTCCTCAGAGAGCTCCCCAGTCCTACTGAGACTACCGTGTCAGGGATGGAAAATTTGTCATTTAACAGAAACATAACTTCGCTGTTGCTCCTCCTATGATGAATTTGATGTTTTATCAGTAGCAGTTTCACAGTATTATTTACTTGGTGTAGCTGCTGGCACGTTGCTGTACCCTCACACGGTCATTTCAGCATCTCTTTGCAGTTCCTTTGGAAATGTTTCCCATCAGCGGGTGATTCGGGGGCCCTTATCACTCTCTATCGTCCTTGTTGGAGCGGATGTCATTTCTAGCATTTAAAACTTATCAGAGTTAAAATGTTAAGTCTGTTATAACCTCAGTCCTTTCTTCTAGAAGCAAGACGTTGGTTGGGGAGTTACTTAGAGAACAATGTTTTCTTTCTTTTAGTGTCATCATTTCACAAATCAATCAGCCAATCAATCAATCAAAGAAAAAGCCTTCACAGGCTGCTTTAGGTGTGGATGCTGGGGTTTGAAGAGCATAGCCCAAGAGGAAATGGCAAAAAGAGAGTCAACTGTTCCCCCTAGGAATTTGAAGTTGACAAGCGGCTTGGGGTCGGGAGTAACCCACGGGGGCAGAGGACGTTTGAGGAGAGGGGCATCCTGGAATCGGGATCAGCTGTGCTGCTGTGACATTCTTAGCAGCAGACGGCTGACATTCCTTCAAGAATAGAACCCTTCTGCAATGTCTCACTTTAAGTCATTTGGGGTGCTGTACCCCTACACCTACTGTAATGGTCTGTGATGCACACAGCCTTGGGTTTGGCATCTGGGAAGAAGACAGGAGAGTGGGTCTGCTGTGGGGTGAGGCCTTCGGAGAGGGAGTGAGGGCACATGTGGGACAGCCAGTATCTGCGGAATGTGGCTAATTCAGCAGGCGTGGGATCTGGAAGCCGGGCTACCCCATACTTGCTTTGCTCTGCCCTTTACAACCTCTTCCTACCTTTGGAAGGACTAGTAAGGAAGGGAGCTGGATCCCTCTCAAGTGACTCTCAAAAGACCAGGTGATCCCAGCTGACACAGACCCAGCTGATAGTCCGTGATCGGGCTATTCATGTTGTTTGCAACATTTCAAGATCTTTCCATGTCAGTTACCATTGGTGTGACCATCTTCTAAAGCGTTCCTATTATGGGACTGGGCTATGACTCAATCACATAGTGTTGGGGTTTTTTGGAATTTAGAAATTTTTAAACTGTTACTAAAAATGTTAGGCTGAACGTTTCCTGTATGTAATGTTTGCCACTCTGATGCCGGCGTTCGGTGTAAACTTCTTGCGGTGGGGTAGCTGGTTCATAGCCTATGCACACATAACACATCAGCTCGCCCTTTAGGAAGAACATGCCAGCTCCCGCCCTCCCCAGCAGTGCGCGCCAGTGCACGCGGCCAGGACCTGGTGGTGAGACATGTTCACCGCAGGAAAACCTCCCCTTCTCACATCCGTGCCGGGTCCAAGCACAGGAGCTGTATGCTAGAGGAAAATCGATCCACCGTTCTGACTGAGCAGTGTGAACCAAGTTGACTTTTCCACCTTTCCGAATCACACAATGTTTAAAACATGATCCTTTTATCTTGCAGAGGATCGAAATGTCCCTCTAACGGATCTAGTCATTGTGTGGGAAGAGCTGTGTCTAACAGCATAGCATGGCTGTCAGCAAATTCGTGCTTATTAATAAGCATATAGAACAAACGCAGGCTCTATACGGTGACTCAGAATTTACCTTTTTTATTATGTCTTTGAAAATGGCATCCCTTGAACACGGTGTATATATTCTTCCCCTGACTCAGCTATGGGAGTAGTTTGAGTTTAGCTGCACTTTGCGTTTGGATAACTGACAAATTATTGGTGACTACCTTTGTAAAGCTTTCTTTCACAACACACGCAGAAATGACCCGGGGAGAAATAGAAATGAAAAAGTGATGATTAATTTTTTTGGCGAAAGTTTAATATCCTCATTTGAAATAAAATTACGATTATGCTAACTACAGGAAATTTAAGTAAAACTGTTTGTCTTTAGTAGGAAATGCAGGCATTTCTGCAACCCAAGCTCTCTCCTTGGTTGAATTAAGGAACTGCAAGCAGCCTTTTTAACCCTCACTTTTTTAAAGTTGTGAAACACAACCTACACAGAAAAGAGTATAAAACAGAGGTATGCAGTTTAAACAAAAAAATCTTAAGATGAACACCCATGTCAAGAAATGTGTCGTTATCATTTCCGTTCTTTCCTTAAAATAATTATCTCTTAGTGAAAAAACAATAGAGCTAGACATGCACACGTAGTAAGAAGTCTTCACAGGTCACAAATAGCCAGGCTAGCAGGGCAGCGTTGGGGAGGGAGACTGGGGAACCGGAGGGCTAGGAAGGATTAGGGGTGAGGAGAACCAGGGAACCCCCACATGCATTTTTTGGTCCTATTTCTCTGATTCTGCATACTAAGTTATTTCTGCCTTAAAATAAATACGGCCGAGATGAGGAACAGCTCACTGTTCTTTAGCCAGAGAGGAAAAAAGAAAATGTGGCTGTGTGTGTTCACATTTCCTGCAGGGGTACGCAGTACTCCCCTTGTTCTGCATTTGGAATACTCATTAGAAGGCTGGGTATGCAACAGAGCAGTTTCTAAAATAAGCTGAAGTTAGAGGATCCATACTCGCTCCCCTTACAGTGTTTTATATTATTGGTTGTACAGTCTATTGATAATACTTTGTTTCTTTGATTAAACAGATTGCTGAGCTGGGTGAAATAGAATACATTGAAAATCTACCTCTCCTCCGGGTTCTCAATCTTCTAACAAATCCAATTCAGGTGAGAGAGATTTATGTGGGGACAGGGAGTAAGGACCTTCTTGGAATTCTTCAAGAAGTACCTTTGATAAGGAGCATCGGGGATGTGAATACCTGTGTTTAGCTTCTTTCTCCATCTCTAAGGAAACAATTAGGAGGTTTAGGCAATGGAGCAGCTGTGCAGGGCTGAGTGGAGCGCGGGAGTTCCCGCCTCCGGGTGGTCACATGTGACTCATCGTGGAGGGTAATAAAGATCACATGACACAGCACTGAGACCGGAGCATCGTCCTTTTCCATTCTAGAACGTGCGATGCTGGAGGTGGAGACAGACTCTGGTTCCTGTTGTATAATATGGGAAAGAAGGTCTCTGGGCAGATACCTATAGTAATTTGTCTAGATATAGTTGTGAGGTTGGTGGTGGCGTAAAACAATTATGGAAAGTAGGACTCTATTTCCTGTGGATTCTTCACCTCTGGTATTCAAAAATCCACTGTGTTTCAAGCCTCTCTCTTTCCTACCGTTGATGGATGATCCTCTCTCCGGGCTTCTGTCCCTCCCTCTTTTTCCATTTGTCCTTCATTCCACTTTGCTACCTATACCCTTCCCTTACCTTGCGGAGACTCTTGAATTTAAATGTATCTCTGAGTACTTTTTTTGGTGTGTGTCTCCTGAACATGTCTGGACAAGCAAAAGAAAGAAAAAGCAAAAGCAAAAAAAAAAAAAACAAAAAAAACAAGATTAAAAAATCCAGTCCTCGGTATGGGGATAGTGGCCAACAACTTAAAAGCATCTCTGATAAGAAAAGAGCAGGGCTTACGATGCGGCCGTCAACCCCCAGTTTTAGAGCCATGGGGAGTGTTTGCACTTGAGCACAAACAAATACTGCAAATCCTTTCCCACACATTAACTCACTTATATACACAACCCCCCCAACTCGCACGTCAAAGGACAAAAAAGATACCTTTGTATATTCATTTCGTGTGCATTCCTCTCCATGAAATGCATCACCCACTAATACCTTTCTCTTCAAAGATGTTGCTTCTTAATACAAAACTTTAATTATATTTCTAAAAGCCAGATAATCCTAACAACAGATGGCTGGGAGTAATAAGGGATTTGTTCTGTAAATGAATATTATTTATTATTGTAGGATAAATTCAAAACAGTACAAATTAATTCAAACTAATACAAAATAATACTAAACAAATGACAGAGTCGTCGGAAATAATGTTCATTATTTACGGTAATGAAACTCTTTGGAGTTAGAAGATAGGATTTGAATCACCGGCCACGGAATCTTAGGTGAAATGCTTCGCCATTCTGAGGCTTAGTTAGTTTCTCTTTGGAAATGAAGATAATCGTACCCGTCCTGCTTATGTCACAGGGAGATTAACAAGATCACACATCTATTTTTTTTTTAATAATGATTTTTTATTATATTATGTTAGTCATCATACAGTACATCCCCGGTTAGATCACACATCTAAAGAGCTTTGTAAGCTGCAAGGCACAGTCTGCATGGGAGTTCATATGAAGGGACTGGTAAGCATGAAACTGCAGACACCTTGAGGGGATGTGCGTGTGTGTGTGTGTGCGTGTGTGTGTGGACAGGGTAGAAGCTGGAACACCTGCTGGTGAGAGTAGCATGCTAGTGCTTGCTCATGTGGGAGAGGAAGGCAACTGAATATTCCTCTTGCTGTTTTAAATAGGAAAAATCTGAGTATTGGTTCTTCGTGATTTTTATGCTCCTACGATTAACAGAATTAGATCAGAAGAAACTTAAAGTGGAAGAGAAGGTATGTAATCATATTATTCCATGTGTTTGTGATTGACTGTGCTCAAAGGCTTTGCTGCCTGCCACAGGGCCAATGTAATCAATAAATGGCACATGTGACAATATGGGAATTAACTACTTATTTAGGGAGTGTTTCGTTACTCTGTGGTTTAACCCCCTGCAAAGCTGAGCATCGGCACAGCTGTGCTCTTGCACAGTCAACAGGCTGGCAGTGGGGACGGAAGCCACGCTCCATGGGTACGGGCGGCAGCATGATGGCAGTCTGTTAGCTTGGGTCACTATCATAGTTGGAGGGTGTGTGGTTCTGTGGTGCTCTAAACATTCATTTAATAATGAAATTTATTATTATGTCATTCTACATATAATCAAAAGGTACTCAAATCATTCTCCTGGTATTTTAAACCCTTAATTCTGCCCTTTAAAATCATGATCCCGCTGGACACACAGTTCCAGAATAACCAGACCTGACACGCTAGCTCCTGCCTCCCTGCCACCATACCAGGGGTGGTACTTTGTCTTGCTTTAGTGACTGGTGACAGCTGAAATCTCCACTAATGGGGATTTCTTACACTAGATGCAAATTTGAGATGAGCATGAAAACAGGTATAAGTATGTAGAGGGGCAGATATTCCATTTCATACGTGCGTTTTGGAAATCGTGGTTAAAAATAGTTACAGATGTCAGTGTGTTGTTATTCTCAAACTCAGAGGCACTTGCTAGATTTCTTTCTCTTTAACGTTTTGTGAAGGGAATGCAATTCAAAAGCCTGCATTAAGTAAAGGTGTGGTACACGAGGATCATGTATGTAGAGGGGTGACAAGGACACGCGGATAGAGAATTCTAGGTCACGAGGGAAAGATCCCCTATCTTTGGACACAGGAAGCTCTGCTGAAAGAGGAGGAGATTTGGGTAGAATTTGAGATCATTGGAATAGCTCCTGGTGAGCTGGCATGAGGTACACATCCCCATGGTATCAACGACCTAGAATCTAGAGCTGTGTATTTTATTCCTTCCTCTCATACTCAAGGTGGGAATGTTTACTCTATTCAAAGTAATCTTGGGTGTTAGAGGTTTTGTGTTTGCTTCTTCCCTCCCAAACCAGGGAGCATAATGAAGTAGGGGACCCAGGGACTCCAGCTCCATATTTTAAGATAATCATCCTTATTTACGTTTTAGGACAGTTAGAGCAGACACAAAGACTGAGCACAAGGTCCGTGAGCATGCGTTAAATTATTTTCCATACCTGGTTGCCTGTCTAAAATGTTTCACTAAAGAAAATCTAAGACTTGTCTTCTTTTAAGAAATGACACATGTCTTCCTCTTGCGTTTCTCATTCGGGAATAGGTTACGGCTGTGAATAAATACGACCCTCCCCCAGAAGTGGTCGCAGCCCAGGATCACCTGACCCATGTCGTCAACAGCGTGATGCAGCCACAGAGGATCTTTGACAGGTATTCGTGAGGGATCCCCAGGGTAGAACTCAGGCTGGCAAGCATGGGACGACCTCCTCGTTGGCACTAGCCCTCTGTTTTGTGACTCAGCCCTTCCTCTCCTTCCCTGAGACAAGGGTCTTCATTTGGCTGTCGCAGTGTTAGCGATTATCGTCCCATGCTTGCGTGTGGGGTTCACTCATTGGTGGTTTCCCAGGTGTGGAGATGAGTGGGTTCATCGTCCCCCTTTTCATCCGGTCCCTTAAACGGCGGCTAGCCGGTGACATAGGACAGTGCAGCTTCCCTGCTGTAGGACAGAACCACAGACCTTTGCCTCATTAACAGAGAATTGTGATGATTTCTGTCCACTGTAAATCTTTCCTTAGCGGTGAGTGAATGCTCAGTAGCCCTGCCAGAGAGCATGAATGCAGATTATGAGAGAGTCCTTAGAAGGAAGCCCGGCTAGCCCGAGGGAACCCTGAAATAGTCTTTACACTGATCGCACCGAGCCCATGAGTCACCCAGCTTAGTTGAGCACATGAACAGAGTCTCTCACCTCTAAGTTCAAAGACAGATTCACCACAGTTTCTCCGTTTCTTTTTAAACAATCTGTTGGAGCAGATGGCCGTTTATGCTATAAGTATATTGCAGAAATTCTATCAATACCCAAAGCCATTTTAAAAATACTTGTAGAATCTCTTCGTTATAAATGGCTTCCCTTCTTTATGTGGTATTTGCTTCTGTACTTCACATGGTTGGTTTCCCACAGGGAGCACAATGTTTTCTTTTGCATCCAGGACATGATTTTTTACATGTAATTTAATAATATAGACATTGACAGTTTTATATATTTATGGCCGCCCTTTGGGTGAAATGATTTATCATTTATTTGCATACATCTGGAAAAGCACATTTGATTTAAAAGAAGGGCATTTATGTCCTCATTGTATTTCTTTCCTAGTTTATGAGATTGCTAGTTGTTTCATGCTTTAGGGTACATTTATATAAAAATATGTATCAAAGAAATTTACAGCACTGTCTGAAAAACACGTATTTCATCATCATTTGTGGCTCTCGAGTAGACAAGAGCAAAATGGCCAAACAGCCCAGACGCTTCAGAATGGAGCAGTGTTCGTTAGAGAAACTCATGGAGACAGGGGCAAGCCTACCATTGCCCTTCCCAGGCTGGGCCAGTAGGGAACCCTAACTAACCCTTGACGTTGGCACTCTTATGCTGCATTATTGGGGAGCACTGTCCCTTCCCCTGGTGCGACTAAGGTGATCATACAATACTAAAATTACATGGCGGAATCTTGACTCTGGCCTGGTCGTCATGGATAGCTTTCTCGCTCTCCTGTATGACAAGGTCCTCCAGGTTCATCTTCTACAAGCCCTGTGCAAAGTCTGGAATCAACTACTTCTCCAAGAAGCCCTGGTTTGTTTTAGTGAGAAATGGTACTTCCCAGTCACAATCTGGGTGCTAGAGGTTATCCTTTGACTGAGTTGGTCATTGTTGTTAGGCTTTTTAGTGGACACAGCTAGAAATGTATTTCCTTCCTTCCTTCCTTCCTTCCTTCCTTCCTTCCTTCCTTCCTTCCATCCATCCATCCATCCATCCATCCTCCCCTTGGTCTATTCTGTCTCTCCTGTTTATTTATATATCTCTATCTACATTTATTCAGTCTGCTTATATCTAGTCTATGGATAGATCTATATCTCTTTATAGGTAGATGATAAAGTATCTCCTGAATTCATATTGATACTTAAAATTCAATTTCAAGACGATAGTTGAGCTTTTACTTATCTTCCTTTCTATTATATCTGTGTCCTCCCTTCCTCCCACATCAAAGACACAGAGGAAGATGGATGTCGAATATCCCGTAATTTTTAAAATCCCACACTGCAGCACAACAGTACCAGTGCTAATACTACCACCGACAGGATTACCGAAAACACTGAAATCTTATTTCGCCTATGTTCTTCCCTTCGCCCCCCACCATTTTTTATGTGATAAAGTATATATAACATAAAATTTGCCATTTTAACCATTTTAGAGTGTACGGTTGAGTGGCATTAATTACATTTCCACTGTCGTGGCAACCATCAGCACCACCTGCTTCCAAAATTTTTCATCCCCCGCCCCCAAAACAAAAGCTGTAACCCTAAGCAGTAACTGCCCACCGCCCACTACTCCTCGCCCCTGGAGACTTCGTATCTCCTTCCTATCCCTGTGAATTTGCCTATTGTATGTATTTTATGTAAGTGTCAATCACCCACCTTAAAGATAGTGTACTGGATTTATATTGTCAGAACGTGTATCCATCACACACCGTACTTTCTCCTTTGCTGTCATTTGGTCTTAGTTCTATGGATAACTGCACGTTTATGGCTCACCACCAGCCTTGTATTGGTGTCTCCTGAGTTAACTGGGTGTGGACTCCTAGTAGACTCCTGAGGATGGCCTATGGGATCAGTATCCCTTGAACTCCTGCATGTTGGTAAAAGTCTCTGTCCTTTGTACTTGAGAGTCATTTTTGTTATATTTGAAATCCATTGCTCACACTTTTTTCCTTGAATATATAAAAGATGTTACTCTCTTTTTGGGGGGGTGCAAAACACCTATCAAAATCTGATAGACAGTTTTCTTTCCCTTATAAGTCATGTGTTCTCTTTTTCTAGCTGAATGATTTTTTTTTTCTTTAAAGTCCAGTCATTTTACTCGACTGTGTCTTAATATTAGTCAATCTGGGCTAATACTCTCAGGTATGCTGTGTATTCTTTCAATGCATGGTTTTGTTTTTTCATTTTAGCAAAGTTTTCTTGAATTACAGTCTTTAATATTTGTTCTGTTCTTTTGCTTTGGTTTTCTCCTTCAGAAAGATGATCTCCTTTGCCTATATTCAATATTTGTCACTTTCAATTTTTTTCTCTTTAGTCATTTAAAAAGCTTTACTTTCAGGTAATTTTGTTTTATTTTTAAATTTGTATTTAAATTCAATTAGCCCACATATAGTACATCATTAGTTTTTGGCGTAGTGTTCAAGGATTCATTAGTTGCGTCTAACTTTGAGGTTAATTTTAGATTCACATGCAGTTGTAAGAGATAAGACAGAGAAATTCTAGATGTTTCCCCCAGTGGTGATACCTTGCCTAACTATAGTAGAATATCAAAACCGGGAAATTGACTCTGATACAACCCGCCAACCTGCTCAGATTTCACCAGCTTTGCATGCACTCATGTGTGCGGTTAGTTCTGTGCAGTTGTGTCACACGTGTAGGTCCTATGAGCACCACTACAGAAGAGTTCTGCCACAAGGATCCCTGCACTTCCCTTTAGAGCCACAGCCATCCCCTTTCTCTTCAGCT
Source organism: Ursus americanus (assembly GCF_024610735.1). Classification (NCBI taxonomy): domain Eukaryota; kingdom Metazoa; phylum Chordata; class Mammalia; order Carnivora; family Ursidae; genus Ursus; species Ursus americanus. Next base: position 18,647,696 of record NC_142129.1, on the reverse strand, counting down.
CCCCTAATCCCTGGCAACCGGTGGTCTAGGCTCATCTCTACAGTGTTGCCATTTCAAGAATATTATACAAATGGAATCCTATAGTGTATAACCTTTGCGGATTGGCTTTTTTTTTTTTTTTAACTTAGCCTTATTCCCTGGAGATGCATCCAAGTTGTTGGAAATAGCAACGGTTCCTTCCTTTTTATTGCCGAATAGTATTCCTTGTATGGATGCACCACAATTAGTTTAACTATTCATCTCGTGAAAGACTTCTGAGCCGGTTCCGTTTGGGGGTTATTACAAATCCAGCTGTTATGAATATTGACCCACAGAGTTCCGCTCGTGTACAGTTTCAGCCTGCTTGCTTTCCAGCGGCTACCCCTTGGCTCTGCCGGGGTTCCCTTGTCCTCGGGTCTGTCAGCTGCTGCCCCATTGCTTCCCCCCTACACACATTCCAGCACTGTGCAAGGCTTCTGGGTTTATGGTTCATGGGGATACTTTCTCATCTGGTTTTCTTATACATGTTATCCGTGGGCTTTTGCTCCTTTTTCTGGTTTTTCTGTGGATGCCACCACCACCTCCATTCTTCTTCACAGAGTCTATACCTTAGCATGGATTTTTAAAATATCTTTTATTCTGTATTTCTATAGTTGTAGCACGAGTAGAATTCACACACTTGAGCCAGCATGTTTTCACTCCTCAGTCCAGTCTTTCAGGCCCAGAAGCCATGCCTAGGTTCCTATATTAGCTCTTAGCTGTTCCTTTGAGCAAGTTATTAGACCTTTCTGTACTTCGGTTTCTTTGTGTATGCAGTGGGGATAATAATAGATAATGATAGATAATGATAGAAACACCTTCATCTGCTTCCTGTGGTCATTAAATGAGGTCATGCCTGTCAGACCCCTAGAATGGTGCCTGGCACATAGTGATTGCTCAGGTAAATTTTAATTATTACCATTTTCATTGCCTGTCTGTGTTCTACTTCAGTGGGTATGGATGTTAAAGCTTACCTCTTGGAATGCTCTCTTCCTTCTTTCGTTTTGAAGTTCTTGGGGAAATACTTTATCAACCAAGAACTAACACATCTTACCATATTTTTCCTTTTACAAATGTCGTTAAAGTAAATTTACATACATTTGGACTGGACTTGTTATCTACTCTTTGAATATTATTTTTGGCCTCTCATCAGCAACTTGCCCGGGAAGGTAGGACCAGCCTCCTCTCCAGGGCCTGTGGGTGGCAGGTGCTCAGCCACTGACTTAGGTGGGACTGTGACTAGAGCCGTCGCCGCCTGCCCTGTGTTGCAGCACTCTTCCCCGCCTGGACGCCCCGTACCCCATGCTGGTGCTAGCCGGGCCTGAAGCCTGCGGGAAGCGAGAACTCGCCCACCGCCTCTGCAGACAGTACAGCACGTACTTCAGATACGGGTAAGTGCTCATTGGCCGGGAAGGCTGTAGAAATGTCGGCTGTGGCTCCTTGCGGCTGTCCATCTGAAGCAAGCTCAACAAGGTACAGAAAAGGCTCGTCGGCTTCTCTGCCATTCGTCACACGGTGATAGATACCCTGCATTGTGTTGCACTTTAATCCTCCCAATGTTGCCTTCCATTCACTGACAGCTGACATCACTCTCCGAGGGTTGAAAACCCACGTGTTTATAGTGAAGCGTGGTGGCCACGGGATGCGACAGCACGGACGGGCGCGGTGACGAGGGGCGGGCGTGGTGCTCGGAGGACCCGGGAGCACCTCTCCTCGCCTCCAGTGGGCTCATGCCGACTGTACCTCGCTTCCTCATCTCCACGCGGGGCGTCGTCCTCTGAGGCATATTTCAGGAGGAAGGAAAGAGAAGTCACAGCAGACGCCTTTCCTTTCCTTTCCTTTCCTTTCCTTTCCTTTCCTTTCCTCTTTCCTCTTTCCTCTTTCCTCTTTCCTCTTTCCTTTCCTTCGAAGCCCTTCCCCTTCCCTTGGGCTAGCATTCACTGCACTCCAGTTTTCTGGAGCAAACGTTTTGCTGTGTGATTCCCTCACTGTCCAGTTGAAACCAAGGAGACTGTCAAAAAAAAATGAGGACCATTCAAAAAAAAATCTTCAGTCGGACTTACAGACTTTTTAAAGGTTTCTGGAAGTCAGAGTTAGAGTCCTCACTGTGGTCTTTTAAACTGGTTTCCTCTTAATTTTTACCTAGGGCGAAGCAATTACTTCTAGATTAGTAATGTCTGTCGGTGACCGGAGGAGGGGACTGCGAAGATATTTCGGACAGCGAGAAAAATAAATGCAAATTATTTTCTAATGCCTTTCCTTCCCTTAAGCTATACATGTTCAAACAATATAAATACTATTTGAAACAGGTCCATTTATTTAGATATCTAAAATTACATCCCTCATTCGAACAACTCTGGGATTCAAATATATAGAATGATTTATTTACTAATATATTTTAAGCACCCTGAAGTAACAAAAATAAATTAAAACCTAACATTAGAATAAAAAAGTATAGAGTGCCATTATGCTTGTATATAGGGGTGCGGAACCTGTTTTAAAAGATAAGTGGAACGCAATGAATTTCGAAGGTCAAAGTCGGACAGAGAGGTGTATTCCGACTATTGTGCCAATATGTAAACCCGGAACCTTTTAGCAAACCAGAATGCCAGGAACCAACGCTTTCTCTGCCTGATTAGAATTCCTTTTAATTATGTTGTAAAGGTTGAGAGCCAGGTCCTTCATATGTGTTTGTGATCCACGTTACAGAGGCACGTGGGATCAGGTGTGTTCTCAGAGGTGTTTAACAACTCATCACCAAAATCGTGATCCAGTCTGCCTCTCTCTCCTCACCTGGATGGGCCTTCCAGTCATTCGTTTTTATTAAATCCTGCTTTCCCTCTATTAGAATGCTTATCCACCTCGCTTGTGATTGATTTATTTAATGTTTGTTTTCCCTACTCATCTAAGCCCAAGGAGGGTATGGACCAATGTCAGCTTTGCTCACCATCCAGTTCTCGGTGTTCAGCAGATGACCAGCCACTTAATACCTACATAAGAAATACTTGTTAACCCAGTGACAGATTGAGTGAGAGGACGGGATGAATGAATTAAGGGTATTATATGCCACATTTCGTGGGAAATCACTGTGATAAGAAACAAAGGTGATTTCCCACAACTGCCACTGATGGATATATGGAGAGATGGATGGATTCATTCATTTGTTTACCAATTCGTTCAATAAATATTTGTTGAATTCCTCCCATGTGCTAAGCCCTGAAGATACAGTGAGAACAAGATTGATAATGTCCTTGCCTTAATGAAATTTGTAATCTAGTGGGGGAATTCAGATTAATTAATTAGTGTCGTGTATAGTTTATGTGGAGGCATAAGGCAGCAAAACAAAACCTTAAAACTAGCTTCGTGCCTACAGTGTTACTGCTGCTACTGCTTTCTTTCTTCTCCGGATGGAATTAATGGCAAGTGTGGAAAGACGCTCCCTCACTGCCTTGCTACCAAGTACACACTCGCTCACCCTTGCAGGCTCCGAAGCATTGTCCCTCCGGTCAATGGCATCCTCATGGAAGCAGAGGTCAGGACTTGCTCACTGGCACATTATTCTAAAAATTCCATCAATGCGTGGATCAAAGATCATATCATTGGATAAAAAAAAGATATTAGATAGCTAGTAATTTCATCTGTGGAGAAGCTAAGAAAGTACTACTTTATATGTAGCAACTTTCTTTTTCTTTTTTTTAAAGATTTTATTTATTTATTTGACAGAGATAGAGACAGCCAGGCAGCAACTTTCTAATTAAAACAAATGATAAAACCAAAGCACATCCTCAGAGACCAGTCATTGGTCTAGTTTGGATTTTTTAATTCTTTATCCAAAATAATTTTTATTGATTTTTAATTAAGTGGGGGAAAAAAGGCATGAAAACAGTTTCATCATGAAACATACAAGTATTTACAAAGGCACTTTCTCTGCCATTTGCTTGCATTTTGTCTTTCCCATCTGTTTCATTTTCTCCTGGTATTCTCTCTTCTTTTTTAAATGACGTTGACCCACAACTGAGACATTCGATGGACTTCTCACACACTAAGTTGTATATCCAGTTATATCTGTATTAAAAGCATAACATAGTGGTCGAACAAGTATTGGGATGGCTGAGACATTGTTCTTGTTTTAGGTTTTGATTTTTCTATTTGTTCTTGGTTTTAAGAAATAGGTTGGTGGTTCTTTCTTTACCTGTATTCGTTCTACGTGGAGGTAGGAATTTATTGCCTTCAAAATCTATTTCCAACCTTAATATTACCCCACAAATCAGTGGCTCGCCAGCAGAGTAATGACTAAGGAGAGAAACATAAAACAATGCCAGTATACCTGTCCGCCTTCCAGATTTAAGGCCTTGAGGGTGATCTGAATAGTCATGAAAGAAAAACTTGATTCTTCTTTCTGAGATCTCCATTTTACAGCAGTCTCTATTTTTGTAACCTTTTTCTTGATATTGACAACTAAACATCTTTACTTGTAGTACGATAGTACAGTAAAGTAAAAGACCACAGCTCTTGAGCTAAAAGAGATAGATGAGCTCCACCTACCTTAATGCTGCCTAATCTAATGTCTGTTATCCAGATGCGACAAACCAGTAAAGCGGTTCCTTTATTCATCTCATCAGTGTTCACTGAGCACTGGCCACGTGCTAGCGAGGACTGTAGAACAGATGTGGGGCTTGTCCTGGGAGCTTACCATCTAGTATGGGATTCAGGCAGGTCAGTGCTGGCTAACAGGATAGTTTGATGGGTGCTGTGATGAGGGGAGTAAAGAGCCTCTGGGATAGAAGATGTGGGAGACACGTGGGATGAGGAACTTGAGCGGGAAGGAGGACAGGCACGTTTGATGAGGTGCAAGGACAGCCTGGAGTACTTGAAGTGTGCAGGGAGATGGCAGAAGATAAGACCAGAGACATAGACAGGAGTCTGAGCATAAGGGATTTGTAAGCACTCCTGTGACGGCTGTGTTCCAGAAAGTGCGCCCTGTGGGCTGCTCGGCAGAGGGTGGAGGAGGGAAGACTGGAGACAGGGGGACCAGCTGGGGTACAGTCACTGCTCACGATGGCATGAGTTAGAAAGCAGGGTGTCATTACTGGAAAGTGGACAGGACAATGGCTTCCTGGAGTGGGATACTCAGACCTGGTGCTGGAATCTTATGTGTTGAATCTCTTTAAAGGCCCAGCAGTAAATTGACAACTATTTGCATTGAGGGTTAGGACCAATTTAATTTTCCTACCGAATGCCCTAGGAAGACCTGGGCTTTTGGGGCTAGCCTTTGAAAGAGTTCGCTTACTGACCAATATGGCGTGCTATCATGTGCATGAATTTATTTTTTATTTATTTTATTTTTATTTATTTTTTTCCCATGTGATTGAATTTTTTTTATTATGTTCAGTCAGCCAGCATACAGTACATCATTAGTTTTGGATGTAATGGTCAACGGTTCATTAGTTGCGTATAACACTCAGTGCTCATCCCAACACGTGCTTGAATTTAGATGTGCTCACAGCCAAACCTCTACCTAAATATTTGCAGGAACAAGAAGTTTGTTATTTCCTGAGGCAATCTGGTCCAGAACTGAGCTTCTAAACCTGCATGCTTCTGAATCAAACTGAAAAGATTTCTACTGCTAGCTCTTCTCAGACATCTCTTCTTCCTATTTCCCTGAATATGTTGCCCTTCCATTGTTTGGTCTGACCTTACGGATTCCTTCTCTGCCTGATCATCTCTTCTCCAAGGACTCGGTTAGGATCCTCCAGGACAGCTGGCCCAGGAACGGGCCTTTCGAATGTCTAAGCTCACTCTCAGACTCTCAGGCCCTGTGTTGTAGTCTGGCGTTCATCTCTCACTCACTTCTCTGGTGTGGCTCCCATTGCAAACCATGACTTAACTAATCCACCATGACTTAACTAGTAAATTAATTAGTAAATATATAAACTCGTGGAAAGCTTATTACAAATGGAATCATCTTGAGACCGGGGAGAAGGACACCGCAGATAATGGCCCAAGCCGGTTTCTTTGTCTAAAATTTGGCGTCATTTTTTTGCTGAGTTTAGTGAAACCCTGCTTTCACCGTGCAGTATTTCCTTTTGAAGATGTTTGCATTTGGGCATCATGCTCCATAGTGAACATTTCTGCATGTGGGAATTGGATGACGATTCAAAAACCCACGGGTCATCTTAGGTCCTTCACAATAGAAGGTTCTGCAGTGGATACAGGCTGTCATCCTCATTCTCCACCTCACTGAAGCCTTCTCTTTATTTACCTGCCTAGAAGCTTCAAATTACTTCTTTCCTTTGTCTTCCTTTTAGAAATTCTGAAAAAATTCCTGCCGCTCAATTCCTTTGTTGAAAACTGCAAATCCAGCCCCCCGCGTAAAGGCTAGGCTAAGGGCGTACACCACAGGATGCCAAGTCGCTCGTTTATCTTTCCCACCTGTCAGGGACACCAGTAGACAGAGGGTCCCAGGGCCCTGCCAAGGTGTGTGAAGAAATGCCAGTGTATTCACACAACAAAACAAATAGCACAGTGTTTTGACAGTCTTTTCTTAGAATATACTCTCCTTCCTGGGTCTGTAATTTAAATGTAATGTTAAGACCTTAAAATTTACTAGTCTAATTAATTCCTGATGATAATGGAAGGGGAACAGCGGTATGAATTATAAAAACTGGACTCTAACGGAGAGGCTTTCGAGGTTGCGACTCTACGCTCTTGGTGCGACAGTAAAGGACCTGACGCGGAGGCGTCCTGGCTTTGCTACTTAGTCACCTTTCTTAGTTGCTCTGCCTCAGTTTCATCATCTGGAAAAGGGAAACGGCAATACTCGCCTCATGGTTTTTTGTGAGGAAGGAATGAAATAACATGTCAGATGTCTCTAGCTGTTCTCATCTTCTCCTTTAAAACCACAGGAAACACAAAGATCAGTTTGCATTGCATTTCCAGAACTTAACACTAGGAAGTCAGAATGGTATGAAATCGAGAGTCGTGGGCTAGTTGGGGCCCCATTGGCTATTTCTGGGACTGACACCGGTCTGCTGTGTGGCCTTAGACTAGCCATGTTCATTGTCCTCCACCAAATGGAGTTGGTCACGCCTGTTATCCCCCTCACAGTTGTCATTTACTGGTTCATGTTATGGATAACTAGCGACTGCCTACATGGGGGCCAGGCGTGGGGAATGCAATCGCAAGTAAGATGAACAAGATAAAGTCCTCTCCTCAAGAGTCCTATGTCCTGCTGGGGAAGACAGGGAGAAACCAGATATGTGAATAAAGCAAGGTAGTTTTGGTGATATAGAGTAAGTGGGGGTGTGGGGAGGGGAGGGGGTGTCATCGCAGACAGTGATCCGCAAGGGCCTCTCTGGTTGAGCTGAGAACTCCATTCATGGTTTCCCATGGGAGGCTCATGCCTGGTGTTGATAAGCACTGGCAGCGCTGGGGAGATGAGGTCCTGAGCAAGGCACTGGGATGCAATCAATGGTAGGCACTGAGGCTATGAGCATGTAAAGAAGAGGTGCATAATCAGCGGTAGGGGGTCAAGAGGGGCTTTTTGGGCAAGGAGGAGGAGAGTGGGGTCACTTAACTTGAGTCCTGGAAGACAGGTGGGCCAGCCAGGTGAGGGATGAGGAGGGGCGTGGGGAAATGCCCACAGAGCAGAGAGGACACGAAAACTCTGGGGTGGAAATACATGAGTAATGAACTGAAGTAGTCGCGTGTGACAGCGGGGGAGGTGGCTCAGAGGTGATCAACAGCAGTGTGTCAAGATTCGGTGTGGATAATCCCGAATTGGTATAATCCCGGTAGAGTATAGCAGCTGAATGTAGTCTAGCACCTCAAAACCACAGCGTTTTCACAACGATGGTACTTCTTAGTTCATGACTCATGGATCAGTTTCAGCTTCTTCAAAACCTACTTTTACCTTTTCCATTTTGAATCTCAAGCTGCTGGAAGTAGACCAGTTACCTACTGTGTTTTCAGGGCCTGCCACACCACAAGACCGCCTTACTTTGGAGAAGGGGATCGAGTCGATTATCATTTTATCTCTCAGGAAGTGTTTGACGAAATGCTAAACATGGTAAGAACGTTCTCCTTTTTTTGCATTACACAAGGAATCCACGCTCTCTGGTAGCAGTATTAGGAGCTAGTGATAACAAAGAGAAAAAAATGTTGTGTTTGTTGCGAGAGAAATGTTCTTCTTGGGTTGTTTTTTCCTTAAGCCATGTATACATCCTTGCTGACACGCAGCTTTATTTTAGGATCTTGGAGAGAATATTATGAATTTTCAGTAAAGCTGAATGAATAGACGTTTTAAGAAAATGGAAGTACCAAGAGTTCTCGTGATCCGTGTTTATCACGTGCCGCTGTTATTAATCAGACTTTACTCAAGACAGGCAGTTCTCACAGACCAGGTCTGACGTGCGAAGCTTATGGATTGAGTCTCCCTTGGTGTTTGAGTGTTCTGTCCAGAAAGCACTCCTGTTTGCTATCACTGGTGCTTTCTTCTTCTTCTTTTTTAAGATTTTATTTATGAGAGAGACAGAGGGAGAGAGAGCGAGCAGGGGGAGGAGCAGAGGGAGAGGGACAAACAGACTCCATGCTGGGTGCAGAGCCTGATGTGGGGCTCAATCTCAGGACCCCGAGTTCATGACCTGAGCTGAAACCAAGAGTTGGGTGCTCCACCGACAGAGCCAGCCAGGTGCCCCATCACTGGTGCTTTCTAACTGTTGTGGCCCTAGGCATCATTCCATCATGGTGTGTCTCATTCAGTTGGCGTGTCCCGGACACATACATAGCCTTAACCTTCCACGTTATACAGCAGTGCAGGTAACTGTCATACAGTTAAGCATGGGATCTGCAGTTTCTACGAGCTTAATTTTGAATGGCCAACTTTATACACAGTGCATGTTTTCTCTTGCATTCACAGAGAAACCCAAGTGAGAGAGTCCTGTAATCCCTAGGCTGTTTCCCCTCTAACCTTGTCAAAAGAACATCTTGGAGATTCTTGATAATCTTTTCTCCTAGGGCTGTGTTTTGGTAGTTCATTTGAATGTATCAAGAGTACTTTGGGATTTTATATTCCTAAAAACCTTAATAAAGATAAGAAGCATTATCTTGATATTAGTAAGAAGGATTCCTTTAGGACACTTTGGGTTGAAAGATAGCTAGTTCCCAAATTTCATGTTAATTTCTCTTGTTAGAGTCTGAGGCATTTTTTCTTGGTTCGGTTCATCTGTTCTCAGTATCCCATATGCTCCCCTGACGTTCCGTACCTTATCGTACTGGTAGTAACTAAGTCTGGTTCAATTCCTAGTCTAAGAAATCGCTGTACTTAACACCATATTTGGTTCTACAGTTTGACTCCCTCTACAAAAAAAGAGTAGGACTAGTTTTTACTGCTTTTGCTAATGTATATTACTTCAGTATAATGTCATTTTCTTCAACTTGAATGTTGCTTCTGAGCTCCTTTCCTTAAAGCAAGCTTGAGACTGTTTCACGAAGAGGCAGACCTAGAGGTTATAATTCATGACACATTGTCAGCTTTGCCAGTCACACCAACACACTCAGCCTTCTGTATATACAACCCCCCTCCCCGGAACACCCACCCAGACAGCCTGCCACCCCACCTTGTCAGACTACCCTGGCATACCCAGGCCCTGGACACCTCCTGTGGACAGTCACAACCATCCACTCCTCCACCCCCTCATCACCACCCCACCGCATGCCTACAGACACACGAACCTTTTTTAAGGACATAAATGCAGTCACTTCCCTGAAGATATTTTTTGTCTCTTATGGAAATAAGATCACAGACCTGGAGGCTTCTGAAATATGATTATTGCTGTTTACTAAGAAATCTGCAAGCCAGGAAGACGTGAAAGGAGTATATCCCCAGCCAAAAGCTGGAGGACCACTTAATCTCAATTCTCAAAAAAAAGTTAACAAATCCTGTGTTATATATAAAAGTACAATGCCACATTCCTCCCAGCTCTGCAGTCTTCCAGAAAATATTTTTGGGATCCACAGAGGGAGGCCCTTGTACACGCAAGTAAACAAATGCATAGTATATATCTGAAACATGAGTCAAGAGTACATTTTGAGGGGCGCCTGCATGGTTGGCTTGGTTAAATGTTCAACTCTGATTTCGACTTAGGTCATGATCTCTGGGTTGTGAGATTGAGCTCTGTGTCAGGCTCCACACTGGGCATGGAGCCTGCTTAAGATTCTTTCTTGCCCTCTGCCCCTCCCCTACCTCCAAAAAAAAAAAAATCCATTTTGAAAACAGGATGAGTCACAGTAAACAAGATAAAGTATATACCTGATGGGAGATTCAGTATCTTATCTACTTATAGAGATGCAATATAGATCTGAAGAGTAGATGTCCTAGTATTTGCTACAAAGAACAAAGAAGGTATGGCATTGAAGGCGTAAAATATTAGGATATTTATTGTTGAGTTTTGAACTTTTCGAATGCATGAAATACACTTCTTTGGATTATGAGGTGTGTGGCTTTTCCTCATCACTCACAGCAGACACGTTCACTAGAGACCCACGCCACCACAACAGATATTCCGTGTCTCATGGACTTCCAACACGCCCCCTCCCCCAACAAATAGCCTGTCCCCCGTTCCCAAATCTCCAGAACGTCTGGGGCCAGCAGGCAGAGGTAGCATAAAGGACTCCTGACAGCCACTGTTCTTAATGATGATGCCGCCCTCCGATGGGATTCAGCGGTGCAAGTTTTCATTTCATCATTTCTTTCAAAATCCCCTGCATGAGGAGCCGCAGTTGCCAAGACCGTCCGTATTTTTATTCCTTCTTTTGTCATCAGCTTTCCAGTGTAGATAAGACCTAGTAGCTTAATAAATATAACATTGTCGAAGCAAAGGTCAATTTTGAGAGGCATATTTTACTTGGACCATTTTGCAAGGGAGTACAGCTTTGGAAAGAACTGGGCTTCCAGAACGTAGATAGAAGGCAGTATTTAAACCTCCAGTGACGACAGGGCACACAGCAATTCTGTGGAAAAACACTTGGGGCAGTGTCAATAAAAAGCTGGGTTTTATAAGGAAAAATAGAATTGGGTCTGTTTTTCATGGCTTATCTCAGGATGCAAAGGTTTTCGGATGTCCCTGTAATTCATGGCCTTCAGGCTTATCTTGGAAAGCAAGGCTTTCGAGAATGGGCGCTTTTTCTGGGGTACCTGGTCTGCCAGCATAGCCAACATGGCCGAGGCAAAGGGCGAGCTATCAGTTTGGCTTTCTCAGTGATGCCAGTTGATGCTGCAGGTTTGGCAAGGAAGCGGGTAAATAAGCAAAACAATCTGTTCTCCCAGAAGCTTCCGTGCCTTCGCTCTCCTCACGTGTTTTGTCAGCCGATTACCAGATCTCCAAAAACTTCATTTTTTTGGCCAGCTGAGATTTCTGAATAAATTTCTCTACCACATTTTGATACTAAGTTTCATAAACCCGTCATCAGCCTTATTATATTTGTAAGTTTTATGGGAAAATATAAAAGTAAGACATCAAATAATTTTATTTACATTAAATTTCATTATGGCAGCTGTTATATGAAAATCTCTGTACTTCTCAAATTTCAGGGGAAATTCATTCTAACATTTAATTATGGTAATCACAGTTATGGATTAAACAGGGACACCATAGAAGGTATCGCAAGAGACGGCTTAGCAAGCTGTATTCACATGGAAATAGAAGTAAGTGTTTTTTCATTCAATCAATTTATTTTTAATGCGTGTGTGTGTTTGTGTGAGTCTCTGTGTGTGTGTGTGTGTGTGTGCGTGTGTGTATATATATTTGGGGTTGAGGAGGGAGCTATGAATGCAGGTGGCACACTGCCAGGCACAGGGGGAAGCTTCTAGTTCCTATGGGGGGGCAGACATGAACAATTCAACGACAGGAGTTACTATACAAGACATTGATCGCTCATATACTAGGAAAAGAAAGTGCTCCTCAGGATTTACTAAGTTAATTTCCTCACTAAATTATCCCCTTTCTTTTAGGGCATGGTCTCTCTTTATATAAAGTGATATTAGGTAAAGGTCCTTCTCACAGGCAGTGGAGCTGGCGCGCCGGCCCCTGGGGACCTGCCTGGCAGCTCAGTGCGGCAGCCTTGTTCTCTGATTTTTCAGGGGAGGCCTGTGGTCTGTGCTGGCATTGACTCCCCTTGCTCGCTGGTTGCCATTGCTTTGAGCAATTTAGACTTGGAGATTTTAGGAGATATCCCTCTCTGCCCCCATATCCCATCTCCCCCAGTGATCTTCTATAATTAGAATATGCAGAAGTTTCTCTCCAATGCAGATCCAGAGCAAAACCATGACTATCCTACTTATTTGTTTCAAAAATATATAGCTTTATTAAGTATGTGAAATCTCTAAAGACAATTGATCGTGTTTTTAAGGTAGCTTCACTGAGCGGTCTAACAGTTTTGTAATCAGAAAAAGAAGTTAGAAAAATGATTCTGTTAGATCAAACTTACAGAAAAGAAAATTTGGACTGGTTGGATATTCCTTTACTGTCGACTCTGAAACTTCTTTAAAACTGTCTCCTGTCTAACTGGGCCGAGCAGAAGACTGATTCCTTTTTGGCTCCTTAGATCGGAGTGTTGCCTCACTTCAGTGAAACTGGTCACATTTCTTCCAGCTCTGTCATCTTTCTAACTTCAAAATCCTGCAATTCTCATCTCTCTGCAATTGATTGCATTTCCTTCTCTAAGGAGGTTTTCTGCGTTTCTCCGCTAATAAGCAAAAAAAAGGGGCTTTTTCCCAAAAAATATCTTTCTCGGACAAGGCAGAGACTCTCCAGCTCCTGGTGCTTAACGTTTTTCCTGTCCACTGGTTCTCTGAGGGCTGGTTCCTGTCTTCTTCTTCCTCCCCGAGAACTTTCTCCCACTCATTTCCTAGAGGTTGACTGTAAACCAGGCCTGATGTCCCTGATTCTCCCAAGTGAAAGCATTTTTCCAAACTGCTCTAGTCATTGACACTTTTAGAAATTATTTTTTAAAAGATCCCATATTTCATCCCTGCCCCCTACCCCCAAACGTTTAACACAAAGATTTTGGATGTTGAGCTAAACTACTGATGATGGGATCGAGGTGGAAGGAGCTTTAGAGTTCATTTGGAAGGGCTCTTGCGTTTCAGCGATGAGGAACTTGGTGCTCGTGGAGCAGTTCTGGGATTTGCTCACGGTCTGCAGTTGCTGGGGCGCCACAGGCAGTCACCAGCCAGCCCTCCTGATCCGCAGACCGCCACCCAGCCCTGCTTCTCGGCCTGAGCTCCTGGCAGCAGGCTGTCCAGAGCCTGGCTGTCCCTTGCTCTGGGTAGAAGCTGGGAGATGTAATAGGAACCAGCCCACCAGGTCGCTGGTTTAGGAATAGGACTAGTCCCAAGGAAATGACAAAGGGGTAACAGAGGAGCCTTAATTCTCTGGTAACATCTTTTATCTCCTAGAGCTGCAGGGGTGCTTTTTGAAATGTAGACTTGAAATTCTCAGTGGGGCGCCTGGCTGCCTGGGTCTGTAGAGCACGCAACTCTTGATCTCCGCATTATAAGGTCGAGCCCCACATTGGGTATAGAGATTGCTTAAAAATGAAATCTGAGAAAAGAAAAAAAAGAAATTTTCAGTACTAAAGATGCAGCACTACTGTGAATGTACCTGTTTGTATCTAACAATTTTTTTTTTTTAATTTTTAGAGAGCGTGAGTGGAGAGAGAGGGAGAGGGAGAGAGAATCTCAAGCAGGCCCCATGCCCAGTGTGGAGCCTGACACTGGGCTCGATCTCATGATCCTGAGATCATGACCTGAGCCGAAATCAAGAGTCAGATGCCTAACTGACTGAGCCACCCAGGTGCCCCTAGCAATTTTCTTTTTTAACCATCTTGTTAATTAGAGTAATTGGTTAGCAGATAACCAGGTAGTTCTTTTATTTCCAGTAACAGTATTTGATGAACAAAGGGAAGTAATCCAACTTTGAGATATTTACAGGAAAATAATAGCTACTTATCTAAATAAATCTTTTAATACAAGACTACTTATTACCCCTATGTTGTCAGATGTCTCCAACATGATTTCTAAGTTGTGTCTCTGTTTCTAATTTATTACCTTTTCTTTAACAAACAGGGTGTAAGAAGTTTGAAATTTTCTTATTTTGAGCCTCGATATATCCTGGTGGTGCCCATGAACAAAGAAAAATATGAGGGATATTTGCGGAGAAAAGGATTATTCAGTCGGGTAGAGATTGAATTTGCTGTCTCCAGAGTGGACCTTTATGTTGAAACCAATCAGAAATTTCCAGGATATTTTGATGCAATCATCAATGCAGGTCTGTAACTTTCAGTGAAGTTTTACTTTTGAAGCCTAAGGGCACTGGGGGGAAATCTGCTCTAATGTACATTCTTAACTGTTGGCTGACTGCAGTTCCTTGTGGTTGTGGGAGTAGGGTCTCCCTGCTTCTTTTGTTGGCTCTCTGCCAGGGGTTGCCCTCTGTCCTAGAGGCTGCTCCCGGGTCCTGTGCATGTGGCCCTTCTGTCTTCAAGCTGGTGACCACATATCGCATTCTCCTCATGCTTCAAGTCTCTGCTTTCCTCTTGTGCTACCAGAAAACTCTCTTCCTTTATGGGGCTCAGGCGATCAAGTGTAAGGCCCACCTGGGTAGTCTCCCTTCTGAGTGGCCCAAACGCAACTGATGAGTAACCTTCATTACATTTGCAAAAATCCCTTTCGCCATTTAATGTGACATAATCACAGGAGTAACACCCCCTCCCGTTCACAGGTTCTGCCCACACTGAAGAGAGGCAGTTACGTGAGGGTGAAGGGTCATTATGGTCTTAGAATTCTGCCTACCACAATAGTCATAACATTAGATGTAGCTCAAAAAATTATCACCTACAGTTGCGAATTGTATTTTGGTATGATTCTGTTTCTTTAAAGTACCTTCTCTCATTTACTGTAGATGATCTGGAGGTTGCCTACCAAAAGCTGAGTCATCTCATCAGAGAATACCTCGGATTGTCTGAGGAAACATCCAAGAATCTGGCTCCAATTGCAGGTACTACCATCTCCCTTTCGTGCCAGGAAAACAAGTCTGTGAATTGCTACTTGGGTACTCATCGACTAGGCTCAAGCTGGTTCTAACTCTTTAATCCCCCTCCTTCCTCCGGTGTGATGGTCCCCACAAATGAGCTGCGTGAATCAGCCCCCTGGACCTGTCCCTCTCCTTGTCTGGGTGGCCTTAGTGGCACTCACAGGACTGTCTTTCAGGGACATGCTGGCCGGTGCCTCCTTGGAGGTTTATGGTAAATAAAGGCCAGCCTCCCGGTTCAGAACTCAGCCTTCCAGAAGTCTGGCTCCCTTAGGGAGCTGAGG
Organism: Ursus americanus; assembly: GCF_024610735.1. Taxonomy (NCBI): domain Eukaryota; kingdom Metazoa; phylum Chordata; class Mammalia; order Carnivora; family Ursidae; genus Ursus; species Ursus americanus. The sequence continues at coordinate 18,632,308 of NC_142129.1, read as the reverse complement.
TGGCGTTCTGCTCGGCAGGTTTGTATGTAGCGCTGTTTTAATCCAATAGATTTCTTTCTCCTGTTCTTTGCATTGCCACAGTCCTCCAAATGGGTACTAAAGAGGATAGTGGAAGAGCACGGTCAGAGGGTGTGAGCCAGGCTGTGGCCCTCCCGCTCCCTTGGGCAAGCTGCTTCACTGTTCGGAGCTTCAGTTGACTGTCTTGCTAGATGGAGTTTATGTCCTCCATTAATGAAGAGTTAATGCCTCATGGGGCGTGTGCAGCAAATGACATAGGCTGCAGAGCAGTGCATCTCCTCGGAACCCAGGAATTCTAAAGCCCTAACTTAGAATTTGGGTACATGAGTATTTTGAGATAGGTTGAGAAGGTTCTCCCCAATCCACCTCACCCCAAATCCACCTGGGAAGGTAAAATGGTAGAGCTCCGGTAGAAAACAATACAATATTCCTCAGAAAATTAGAAGTAGAATTACCATGTGATCTAGCAATTCTACCTCAGGGTCTCTACCCAGAAGAACTGAAAGCAGGGACCTGCATAGATGCTTGAACACCAGTGAATGCAGCACGATTCACAGTAGCTGAGAGCTGGAAGCAACCCGAATGTTCGTCAACAGACAAATGAATAAACTAAATGTGGTTTGTAAATACAATGGAATATTATTCAGCCCTAAACAGGAAGGGAATTCTGACACACGCTACAGCGTGGATGAGCCTTGAGAACATTCTGCTAAGGGAAAGAAGCCAGGCACAAAAACACAAATACTGTTCTGATGCCTCTTCTATGAGGAACCTAGAGTAGTCAAATTCATAAGGAGCGAAGAATGGAATGGTTGCCAGAGGCTGGGGGAGGGAGAGGAACGGAGTGTTGTTGCTTAACAACTACAGAGTTTCACGATTACACGACGAAAAGAACCGTGGGCTTGGTGGGCTTGGTGGCACACCGTGTGACTATACATAGCACAACTGAACTGTACACTTAAAAATGGCTACGATGGCAAACTTTATGTTATCTGTATTTTTACCACCCTAATGACGAAAAAGAAGCCCTCCCCCCCAGCCCCCAGTGGGCTGAAGTGCTTTCACACAGTGCATGCTGTAAAATGTTGCCGTGAGACCCTGGCTCGCTGCGTGTTTGTGTGCTTCAGCCTTTGTGACTCTTGGCCCAATTAGGAGTTCGCCGGCCGGGTTGGATCCTGGCCAGGTTGAGGCAGGCCCGGCCACGATTTTGCCAGATTTCAAACTGCTGGTGCCCTTTTGCACTTTTACACACTTTTTTCAGGTCAGGCACCCTTGGAATTCTGGAACGAGGTCAGTGTGAAACTGGTTCACAGCCCACAGATATCGGAATGAGGCTGTCCCATGTGTGTCTTCTAGGAGACAGGTGACCAGGGTATGACTTACTGCCTGCAGACGACCGGAAGACAGTGTGCCCTGTGCGCACACAGGTGTTCATGGAGGACTGGAGGCCTGTGCCCAGTCTACACGGGAGGGACATTCCGTGAGGAGCGTGCCCGTGTGTTTATCCAGCACTGCTCCCGTCCCCCACATCAGGCATCCGTCCTTAGAAAGCCGTGCCTGGCAGGCTGCGCAGTGTATCTCACGAGGCTTTGGTAGCTGGGTGGAAGTCTCTCGTGAGGAAATCTGACTCTTTGCTTTCAGTCTTTGCTAACCCAGCAACTTCTGATCTCTAATTCGGTCCCCCGGGCGGAGCTGTCCCGTGGGGGGCGCTCTCCTACGTTAGCACAGCCTGCTCTGATCCCTGAGCCAGGCCCGTCTCCCGCTGTAAATTAGTAAGTGGGCGTTCTGGCTTTTAAATCAGCCCCTTGTGGAGTTAGATGAGCGTGAGTCAGTCCCCCGAGCCTGACCAGGTCTGAGGAAGGGAGAGAAGCATGTTTGTCAGTCCTTAGCTATGGCGCTTGAGGAGGACGCTGCCTCTAAGCCAGCCGGGCTCCAGCTCTCCATCCTTCCACATTCTGCGACCGTGAGGACGCTGACTATTGGGTGCAGTTGCCATTTGGCAAATTAATAGACCAGATAATGTGTGCCTGGGAAAACAGACCCCCGTTTTAAAGGGTATAATAAAGCTTCATTTATTTGGACCCATTAGGTTAGGCCTGTCTACTTAATGGAAAGTATGAGTTATAGAATTTGTTAAAGGGTTATCCCTCTCAGATACATCGAATAACTGAAACTGGGTCATCCAGTTATTGACTAATAGAGCCTCAGCTTTAAAAAGGAGAGGGGAGGGTTTATAATTAATACATCAATTCACTGGCCTCCGTAGACCCCCATTTTCCTGGCAGGTTTAGTGTTTGGGAAAATAATGCGTTTCCTTAAGAAGCCAAACCACCTCATTTTATTTAAGTAGTCAATCTGTGGAGGACGTTACTGTCTTCAGTTGACGGTTTCAGGATAAACTTGCCCATGAGGCTTTGCGGAGGCCAGACATGATTCAAGTGAGTATTTAAAAATTCTAACGAGCATAGTCCTTACTAATAAAGCTTTTAAAGGATCTCGAGGGGCTTGTGGGCCCTAGGGCCACTCAAGAGCCAGTGGCCTCTTGGTGTTTCAGGGCGGTGAAGTGTATGCCAAGGAGGGCAGGCCCAGATGTTCACAGGTTCACTGCAGGCGAGCAGGGCCCACCCATAACCACCTCAAAATGAGCGTCATGACTCCCCGGAAAGGGACCAGAGCCCCAGCAGGGTCACCGCCCCAGGCCTGCCTGGCTCTTAAATTTTTGCTTCCACTCTGAGCTGGGCTCCCTCTGATTTTAAGTTCTGTAGTTCAGGTATGTTTACATAAAGACTTATCTTACATATGTAAATATAAATGAGACCCCTAGAAGAGAAGGCCAGTGTAATTTCAGCATAGCGGAATAGTTTGAACCTTTAATGGAGCTGTCCAAGGTAAGAAATTGAAGTAAAAAATATTTAAGAGTCTATGAAAGACAGTCTGAGCAATTAAAAAATTGAGCTGGAAATAGGAAGCCTTAGTTTTTTATTCCAAATTTCACTGATAATCACTAATTTGATTAGAGAAATCACTTTGAACTTCCACTTCTAAAAAACAAAGGCAGTGACATATTATGGAACATTCTAGAATTTGCTGAGGATTTCCCCATTAGATTAGACTGCCTGTAAGGTAGGCTCCAGTATGAACCGAAACCTGGTGGCCAATGGCATTGTTTTCACAGAAGCAGGAATCCTGTACCAATGCCAACTGAGAAGAACTCCTAGATATTTAAAGTAATAATACATAGCTTTATCTTTAGTAATTTCATGTTGCTAATTTGTAACTGAGAATGAGTTTTTAATTTCTACTCTTAATGATGAAAGTAGAACAAAGTCATAAAAGTAAGCCTGAAGTCTGTCAGCTGAGTATAGCAGCCCCATCAGCCTGCACCCAGAAACGCAAACCTTTACCAGAGGAGAAACTAATTGAATTTCCATTAAATGCACATACGAAATAATAACTTTAGGTACCGAGTGATTATAAAACCTCAAAATACTGAGATGTACCAATAATTAAAAATGTTTATCAACCATGGTACGGATGATCTTATTTTTTTTTTCCCTATAGCAATGCAGGTCATATTCATTTCTAAAGCATAAAGACTAAAAAAATCCTGAGCAAACAATGCAGTTTTTATGAAATAAGAAAAAAACTCACTCTATTCGCAACTCAGTGTAAGGGATGTCCTTACCCTCCATGTGTTTCTTACAGCCTACTTCTGGAATACTTATCTGGTGCTCCCAAGAAAGCTTTTAAAAAGCTGGTCCAACTACCACCCTGAGTTCCTGCTATAGAAATCATAAAATAAAATTATATTTGCAAATCATTATTTAGATCTGACTAATGATAGAGGAAAATGATGATGGTGATGATGAGTCAAATAGGGAGAAATGGAGCAATTAACTGTCCCCACGTGGTGCCTTTATCTCTAATAAAGGGCAGGATATCATTTGCCAAATGATAAGTTGTTGAATTCTAAAAGTGGGGAAAAAATCTTTGTGTGTCTGATTCTAAGAAACCAGGGGTTTACAAATAGAAAGAGCCTTCAGCATTGGGTTTCACTGTTCTTATGCCTTTCTATTTTTTTAAATTTCTTTTTTTGTATGATTAAAAAAAAAACATAAAATTAGCCATTTTAGCCATTTTAAGCGTACAACTTAATGGCGTTAACTACATGCCATTGTAGTTAATGGAATTAACTACATTCAGAGTGTTGCATAACCATTCCTACTACTTGTTTCCAAAACTTTTCATCCCTCCCACAAAGAAACTCTACTCCCATTAAGCAAGAACTCCCCTTTAGCCCCTGGTCACCTCTAATCTGCTTTTTGTCTCTATGAATTTGCCTATTCTAGACCTTTTTACTGTTCTTATATTTTAATTTAACCTTGTTTCTTGACTAAATTTGTATTTGTAACTGTCACGAACTAGGGAGATAGGAATGATGAGCAGGGCCATCCCCTCAGAAACCCCACCAGGGGACAAGCTTTTCCTCGTCCCCATGCCTCCCCACCCTCTCCCCAGAGACGTCTGGTTCAGCTGGAGGCACAGGGTACCTGTCCAGACAGGGAGGTTCAGGGAAGACTCAGAGTAGCCCAAGCTCATGCTGCTTTGTGGAGAACGGACAGTAGTGGCCGGGAGCCTGGTTCGCTTCTGGGATGGACCACCCTGGGGTCACCTGGGAGGTCTGACTTGGTTTGCAGTCTCTGAGCATCAGGTCTCCCCCAAAGTGGGCTGAGACTAGTTTCTTCAAGGCTCTTCCACACTGGTGTGCCACCCGTGACCACAGCATTTCAGAGCCATGTCCTTAGGACTAGATTAAGATATTATATGGGCCACCAGAGTACGTGTGGGCCTTTCTCATAAACAAGTGCCTGTCAAGTTGATTGTGTCCATGGTTGGTCCACGAGACCAGAATCAGACGGAGAATTTGCTCCATGGTGATCGAAGGACGTGTCCCCCTCTGCAGCATTAACGTGCTAGTGGCCTCTGAGAGCCATTGCTGAAACCAGGGTAGACTCGGAGGGAAAAGAGAAAGAGACCCGGGGGGTGGAGTGGGGGAGGGATCCTTAGGAGCAGCTCTTCTGAGCCATGGCACCTCATGCTTCCGTGGGATCCGTTCTTTGCCTCCTTCCATTCCCTACTGACTTAGTGAGTGCCTGTTGAATTTCCCGTACCTTCCCTTCCCTTGATAAGCTGATTATTCCTCATAGAGCTCCCAGTTTCTTGAAGGGGACTGTCATTAAACAAGTGGGACTTCCCCGGTCTTAGGTGTCCATCCTCTAGTTTCTACCATCAAAAGCAGCACTGACCTCTCTAAGCTGTGGAAATTTCAAATCTCATTCACTTAAAAATTGTTCTTGCCACACTCAGACATGGATGTACATTTTGGTTCTGTGAATAAGTCTCTGTATGATTATTTACTGAAGTTCATGGTTTCAGTTGACTAAGATTGTTTCACATTCTACTAAATAAGACAGTTTAGGCACCTAGTGTCCCCAAGGGGAAGGAGTGGTTACAGTTCTTCTCTGTGTGTAATTTTATTCTTTTCAAGGGCCTGTGTGCATCAGGAAAGGAAAAGGTATTTTTTTTGTTATTTCTAAAGTTACTTAGTTACATAGTATGTGTTAAGATGTTTTTTGCTAACTTCTTTTTATATTAAAGCAGGAGCTCCCTCTAGCAAGAAGACCCCCTCTGGGGTGCCAGCACACCTGGTCCCATCCCCAAGGCGCTTGGCGAAACTGCAAGCAGATGGCCAGATAACAGAGCATCTCTCTGGAATACAGATTCCTGCACCGGTCCCCGAACATCAGAACCTAGTCCCCTCCCAGAATCAAGAGCTGACTCAGGAGGGAGCAACCCATCAAGAACTTTCTCCCAGTAGCCATGTCAATGCTGAGCCTCCTCCACAGCCCAACTCATCAGCATTCGGTATTTCCCAGCAGGCCCAAGACTTATCCCCAAACCAGAAGGAAGGGGACGTTCAACTATCAGATCTTTCTTCAAAAATAATGACAGACCTCCCTGAAAATGAGTCCCAGACATCTGAGGCGAAAGCAGGTAAAATAGGGCAGCCTTCCACCGTTCCTTCCCAAGGGCCTTTTCAGCACCCTGACCCACCTCCAGCTCACAGCCCTCAGCCAGACCAGGATGAGGAATCAGGGGAGGCCAAGGTAACCTCCACTGGTCCTCCCCCATCTGAGGCTCCGCAGGAGTCTGGCCCAACATCCCTCAGCCCCCAGAGAACCCAAGATGAGGAAACTGAGTCAGCTGATCTGCCACCCAACAGTACCCACTTGGAGCCTCCAAGAGATCCTTCCCGCCCTAATGGGGCCAAAACACCGGGACCATCTCCAGAAGATTCTCAACAACCTCTAGAGGAGGGAACCCCCAAAGCCGAATTTGTTCGGGTTAGCACTCCTTACCCAGAATTGCCACATCCTCGGGATTCAACAGATCTCAAACAGACCCAGGACAGGAAAGACCCAATGACTTTGCTTCCCAGAAGTCGCCTGGCTCCCACCAGGCTGCCCCAGCCTCAAGTCCTCGCTCCACTCCAGAGTCGGAGGCCCACGCCCAAACTCCTCTCACCCAGCAAGGAGGAAGCTTTAGGAACAGCCTCAGATCAAACTGTGACTCCCTCCCCCAGACCTCCACTAGCTCAGGAAGGAGACCCCAGTAAACTTCCTCCCATCAGCCCTCCCCATTCCAAACCACCACAAAATCTGAGCCCCCATCTGGACCACAGTCCTCAGGAAGTCCAGGAAGAAAAGGTCAGGGAAGTGAAACTCCCTCTTATCAGTCCCCCCATCCAGGAGCCCATGCCACAGCCCGCCCCCGATCTGCCCCAGGAAGAGGAGGCTCAGGTGGTTAAGCTCCCACAAATTCCCACTCCCTTCTCTGAACAGCAGCTGCCTCAGAATACAGGGCCTCGCCATGATTCGAGGCCTGCAAAGGAAAGGCAAGCTCCAAAAGCAGGCCACTCCTCCAGCAAGAAGATTTCAGATATGCGGGCCTTACCCCAAAACCAAGAGCCGGTGCAGCAGACAGGAGCTAGGAAAAAAAAACTCCCTATCCAAAGAGAGACAACTAAAGGACCAGGGCATCTGAAAAAGGCACAGCCTAGAAGCCATCAAACAGCCTTGCAGCCAGAATCCCAGAGTAAGCTGACTCCCCCAAAGGTACCCGATCACCCTAACCTCAGCCCGCCTCAGAGTCCTCAGGGGAACCAGAGAAAAGTCCACGCACCAGAAATTCTTGAGCCACCCCACGCTGAGCCATTGCCTAAGGATCCCCAGTTACAAGAAGGGAAACAGGAAAAGGTACATTCTTCCAGAAAAAAGGCCCGTGCCAACCGTCCCTCAGATGACCTGGTTCAGAAGGTAGCTGTGTCCAAAAAAGGACCATCCTTGAAAAGAGAGAATTCTGGAAGATTGTCTCAAGAAAATAAAGCTACCCTCAGTGGCGATCACCCAACTCAGGAGGGTCAGCCCCTGCACAGGAGACCTCCCCAGAGTGAGGTGTCCTCTGCGGAGTCAAGACCAGATGATTCTGCTCCTAGGGAGCATCTGAGGAGAAGAGAAGAGGCTCATAAAAGGGGAAGATTTCAGAAGAGAGAGACTGCTTTGGATTCCCCAGAGCAGGTCTCCACCCAGCAGCCTGTCAGAGAGACCCAAGCCCGGAAGGGGACCAGTCAGAGCAGAGAGAGCTCTGTCCAAAGGGACAGTGCTTCCAGGCAGCAAGCCAGAGACAAACACAGCCGGAACCACGGCGGAGCGCCAAAAGCCAAAAGCTCTGCCACACCCCAGAATCAGGTGTCTGCTGAGGCGCGGGGCAGCTGGAAAGGAAGACTGCGAGCTAGGGGCAGTCAGAGCACCAAGGTTTAAGGCCCCCCTGGAGCACCGGGTCTTTAACATCTGTGCCCCTTGGAGGCAGTGCTGTCACAGAAAGGAAAGCGATGGCCAGGGCCCTATGAGTCTATATACCAGCTTCCTTCTGCCACCCCACGTAAGCATGGGGAGGGGTGGGCACCAGCCATTGGGTTCTTAGAAGGCAGCTAGTCTGTGCACATTCTTGTGGTTTGCCATTGTAGCCTGGAGGAGCAGCCCCTCGAGGGGGAGACACCAGCAAGCAGAGCTCCCGCTGCCAGCTCTAGAGCTGGTCTGAAAGATTGGTGTCAGCAGGGATCCTCTGTGTCTCGACTTGTATGTATTTTGTATGCGTTCGAAATCTGGCTGAAGCACTGTCACGTTGCCATTGTTTTTGTTGAATTCATTAGGAAAACTCACTTCTAGATGAGAAAATTCTCGCACACCTCTCGCCTTATCGAGGGATCCAGAAGGAGAACTCTGAGAAAGGAGCCTTTGCAGTTTCTGGGTCTTGGTCACTCCCACAAAGGTTCCAGACCCACAGTTAATTCATGGGAGTCTTTTGAAGGGCAGAGGATAAGTTCCTTGCACACGTGACGCTGTGATTGATGAGTGCTTGGGATTTGCGTTGGCACGTATGACCTGAAACTTACTTTTGCTCAAAATGTATTTCAAAGTGAATACCTTCCTTCTCTCTCTGAATAGGGGCCTAATGTAAATTAGCCCATGCCTTCATTTTGCCAAACCACCTGGCTGAACGAGTGAAAAGGCTTAGTGGGGAGAAGATTGAGGGGAATCAGTTTTCCTTTATCGATTCACGCCATCAGGATTTCCTTTGCTGGCAAGTTACCGGGGTCCAACCTGAGCCCGCTTCCGGGAATCTACAAGAAGGGAGTGGGCTATCTCCCACGCTCAAACTGTGGGGAGGGCAAAGGTGCAGCAGAGCCTCAGACAGGGGACCAGTTAGTGAACATAACCCAGACTCTCATCATCCCCAGTATCTTCTGTCATCAACTGGACTCTGGTCATTTCTCTGTTTCTTTCTCCATGGTGGCTCTTTCTCTTTGGTTCAGAGGGACTACATAGAAGTTTCTGCACATGGCAGGGAACATGGCCACCAATACCTCTCAAGTCTTAACATCTGGTTTTACATCTGGCAGTTGCCACTACTAGAAAGGGATTAATTTATATGTTCCTTAATCCTAAAATAAAAAAAAAAATTGGGGGAAAGATACTGATTGGCCTGGCTTGGGTCAAGTGCTCATTCTTAAACTAATCTACTCTGGCCAGGGACAGGATCCCATACACGTAACCATTGGGCCCCCTCCTCGAGTATACGGCGACCGCATTCCCGGAAGGCAGCAATTGTGAGCAAAGCAGCCAACCCAAGATTTGGCTCTTAAAAAGTTACAGGTATTTATTGAATGCTTACTATGTATATAGCAGTATCAGAAGCTGAGGACTAAATGCCTGTATAAATGGATTTTTATCATATACGAAAGGTATGCGTCCGTGAAATTGTATGTATGGCAAATGTTATTTCAAGTTCAGTAAAAGAAATGGACATTTTTAAAATCCAGGATGCAGGAATCCTCTTGTAAAATGAAGAGCCTATGTTATGCCAGTAATTACCCTTTGATTTATCTGGTTTGTCAAAGATGACGGTAATAAGGTGAATCTTTTTTAACACATCATAACTTTTATGGAGTTAGTTCAGTCATCCAGCTAGCAGCAATTGAGTGTCTCCTATGTGCCAGGCACTGTGCTGGTTGCTAGACGTACGTAGCGAGATGATGAGGACACGCCAGGAGCTCTCTCTTTTATCCAGGGAGCCCGGTAAGACAGTTCATTACCACACCATGTGACTGGGCAGCTGGAAGCCCTAGAGCACCCTGGGCCAGGTGTAACATCAAATAGGCAAACCCATTTACTAACTTTTCCAGAATGTCCTAAGGATACCAAGGAAGGGCACTGAATCCAGCCTGGGATAGGAGAATTGATCAGAAAACACTTCCAAGAGGAGGTCCTCTTTCAGCCAAGTCATCCAGGTTGCAACATCAGAATGATGGGAGAGAGGGAAGGTTTCTTCGAAGAGGGAACTGCATATACTGAAGTGCGGCAGTATGAGCAGACACAGCATTTCTTCTAAGGACCCAAATGTCAGGAGAGCCGTAGGTATCAGTAGATCCAAAGGGCGTTTTGTGCTGTGCTAACAATGAGTTTGGAAACTTGATCTTCTAACAATGGGGAGCCATTGAATAAATTTTTATTAGAGGTACGTGTCTAGAGTTGGTATGGAGGATGAATTTAAGGTAGTACAGGGGGTAGGAAGGATGGTTGGGAAGCTATTGCAATAGTCCTAGCAAGATGGTAAGGGCCTGAAATAAGGCACTGTGGCAGGAATGGACAGATTCAGAAAGCATCTGGATTGGACGCGGTGAGGGGGGAAGGACAGATGTGAAGGAAAGGAAGAAAATAAGGATAACCACCCCTTGTTTTATGAGCTGTGAATGGGGCATTTCAGAGGTGCCGATATCTCACTTAGGTGAGAACTTTAAAAAAATACTTGGTTTCCTCCTCTTTCAACTGGTTCTGAGGCTCCTTAAGGCATTCGGGGTTGCATTTTTATTAGGGCTTTAAAGGGAAGTAAGTAATCCGTTTGTTTGACTTAGAGGAAGCTCTCTCTCCCTTCCTGGGGGTTCGTGATGGTATAAAGTTTGTGTTTTGATAAAAATGTCCTAGGTTCAGTGCAACTGGGCAAAATTTTGTTTGTAGTCCAAGGAAGGGAGTAGCAAAGATCATTGACTCCTCTGTGGTGGGAGGATTTTACTGCTATTATTGATTTTCTCGGTGTAATAGGAACTTCTGCTGTTTAGCTTTATAAGAATTGTCATTTTCCATCTATGTTTACAAAGTTCATATCACTTCCATTTGCTGTATTCCTCAGCAAAGCGATCTTATGGGAAAGCAAAAAACATCGCAGGCTTTAGTCCCTCTATTAGCTAATATGATCTTTAGCTTTTTAAAGGAAGTCTGGCAGCTAGTATTGAAATCAACAGAGATAATAGTTCCACTGGGCATAAGAGCCTTCTTCAAATATTTAAAGAGCTAAATCGGTTATTTTCAAGCCTCAAAAGAGAATTGGACAAAGGACATGATCAGGTAATTCACAAAAGAGGAGAGAAAAATGACCAAAATATAGGTCAAAAAGGATTTAGCTTTCACTACTTCTATAAGCTAAAATGGATTAGATTGTGGGGGTACCAAACTGGCAAAGATGGAAAGCAAATTAATGCCTATTCTTGGTGAAGTTAAGGGTAAACACACTTTCTGTGCCATCATTGAGAAAGTAAGCTGGCACAACTTTTGGGGGGACAGTTGTACAATACTTGTCAGAGCCTTTAAACTTTGCCTATCTTTAACCTAGTAATTCTAATCTACGCTTATCACAAGTATTTGACATAGAAGGATGTTCCCATTAATATCTTTATAATAAAATCTGGAAATAATATAGCCAACCCAAGGGGGTTTTAAAAATAAGTTATGGAAAAGTTATGGTATAGCCATCTGCTAGAATGCTATGTTGCCATGACAATCACGTTGTAGAAGAATATAGGGAAGAGGAAAATATTTGTTACGTATTAAGGAGAAAACAGGCTAAGGAGGTAGAGCCAGTATGGTTCCAGTTGTGAGTTCTGGGTTGTCGGGTTATGAATAATTTTTCTCATTTATGCTTTTTAGTATTTTCCAAGTTTTCTACAACGGACCTGTGTTTATTTGGAAGAGGTTACATAGAATCAAATTCACATGTATGAAAATCTGTCCTGTGAAAGGGCAGCCTTATGCTCTATTTCAATTTGGCTTAGTGAGGAACTTTCTAAAAGTTGGAAGTCATGTACAAAGGAACAAACAGGCTCTGTACTGGGAATCTTACAAGAAGCCTCCGTATGCCGGGCGGTTAGTTGGGCTGGATAAAATTTAACGTTCCTTTTATGATATGACCCATTTATTACCGCTGGCTCTCCTGGCCTACTTATGAAGAATCCAGCAGTCTATTTTATTGAAAATAGAGCTCAGTACCAGAAAATCGCATCACTTCGGACTCATTAGAACAGTGACTTTCAAACTTGCAGACCCAAAATCCATAACAAGGAATACATTTTACAATATCATGACCTACACACAGACGCACGTAGGAGACAGAAATAGAAAACCACCTTACTACAGTGAGACACCCTGATGTTTTCTGTTCTGCTTAATCCTAATTTTTAAAAGTGCTGGTTATAACCTACTAAATGGGTTCCACAGTTGAGTTTGCAGCCTGCAGTTTGAAAACCCCTGCGCTGAGCTCTCTGGAGCTTTGCTCTGGTGCTGTTCCTAGAGGCCTGCTTACTGGATGTGTCCCTGCCCTGGCGGCTTCGTGTGAAATGCGATGGGTTGACATGATTTATGCTGAATTCCTTTCTGGGACAATAGTGAGGATCCGATGGATTGGCACTTATGCTCTTTGTCAGTATTAGGGCTCCAGAGAAGATATGTCTAAAATTCTTAGGCATAAAAATAAGTTCTTATGTAGAGGAAAAAAAAAACCACTTCGAAAAGTATCTTGATCTGTAGTGTTTTCAGCACTAAGTACTTAGCTGACTCGCTTTCCTTTTGCTCCATGACAACCCTGAAATCATCTTGTTAACATAAATATCCTCCAAATTCCACTTTCTATAATTACGCTATTCATATAGTGTCTAGCGCAATATGATCATAAAGGAATTTAATTAAGTGCTTAGTTCAATCTGAAAGACATAATTCTAGAAATCGCTTTTTTTTTTAATTGACCAGGCGTTCAGAAAAGAGGATAAGAAGAGCCTCACTATTTCTTTGTGTTGATGATAGGTAAATAATGTCAGACCAGCCAATCTTTCATCTCCGAGGTGATTACGAGAGTGCGGGCACGATTAGCAAAAGCCGGAGCTTTTTTTTTTTTTTTAAGTTTGTAACCTGAGAAATTCATAATTTCAAATAACACTAACAGTCAAAATAATCACTGGAAATTCCAGTACTAGTACAGTCTAGCTGTGTGACCTTGGGCAAGTTACAGAGTTCTCACGTAGAGACAATAACCTACCTCAAGATTACTGTGAGGAGTAAATGAGTTTGAGTCAATAAATTGAAAGACAGTGTCTGGCACACAGGAAGTGTGTATATGAGTGTTAGTGTAAGCAGCAAAAAAAAAAATTTAAACGTAGCATTTTATCATTAATTGGATTTAACAACTGTTCAAACTAGGTAGAAATATTTGGCAAATAGGATGGTCTTCTCTGAAAATCCTTTTAAAAGCTTTCACAACCTTGATCGAATTAAGGAGCTTAAACAGAATTAGAGTAATGTTGGAAGGAGTTGTGGCTGAACAACATGTTACTGAGTTCAAGAGATTGTTTCATGGGCATTCACGCGCGGCGTCGCGGCTTGGACGAGGGAGTTGGGGAAACGTCAGCTCTAGGGTTAATATGACGTTTACTTGTGATACACACACGAAAGGCTTGTCATGGCACCTGGCACATAGTACATGCTCAATAAATGCTAGCTATTGTTTTTACTATTGGTATTTCTTTATTGATAAAGTCAAAGCTATTTATAGTCTGCATTTCAAATTGTTTAGATAGTAAGTGCTGTCAAGTTCTTTAACTGAGAAATCGACTACCGGATAGTGGGCGTTCTGTTTTCCTTTTGCGGTGGGGAGAGACCAAGACCGACTTCTACAAGCTACCCAATTCTAAAGACGCTCAGTTTTCACAGAAAAGGAAAAGTGAAAAAAGACACCCCCCCCCCAAAGAAAAGTCTTTCCTAGAGGAATTGACCAATGAAGTAACATCTTTGAAAAAGCTGTTCTGGAAGGATGAGCCCTTAGGAAGCCCCTTGCGCTTGCCGGAGGTGGGAGTGTGGGATTGGGTGGAAGTCTCATCACCAGGCTCATTATCAAACATACTCTTTAAAGGAGAAGAAGGCTTTCATGTGTATCCAAACTCCCTGAACGTTTCTTTCCTATTTCTTGCTTCTCCGTTCTCTTGCCCAAGTGTTGTACATATGCAGATCTTATGTATCAAGTTTCCAGTCTTGAAATTTGCCTGTCCTATATCTTATCTCCTTCAAAGTGTCAATTAACTACTTCATGATAAACTCATCCATTAAAAAAAAAAAGAAGAAATTCAGGGTACTATTGTTATATGCTTTATTTTATTTTTAAGTTTATTTATGTATCTATTTTTAAATAAGCTCTACACCCAGTGTGGGGCTCGAACTCACAACCCTGAGATCAAGAGTTACATGTTCTACCGACTAAGCCAACCAGGCACCCCTGTTGTATGTTCTAATTAGGACATTCTAAGTGCAGGTACCAATATTGAGCCCATTAGTTCAGCTGTACTGAGAAGGTTTCAGTGTGAAGTTCAATGGAAAGAAACATTTTTTTTTGTGCCTCATTCTGTCTGTGTGAGAATATACATTCGCATGCTTTCCTTTGTCCTGATATAGACTCTGTTCTCTATTTAAGTAGCTGATTATTCCTTTGACTGAAAACTCAAGAATAGAGCACTTTACTGTTAGAGTGATTTAATAAGTGTATTCATTTTATCATGTATGACATGAACATTATTACTCTGTTTCCTTGGACTTGGTAGCTTTCCACTATGAAAGCTTATTTTGCTGTGGAAAATTGTTATGGATAATGTGTGAAATTTTAGTTGCTTTTTTTCCTTACTTGGAAGCACAGATAGACAAGACTTTCAAGATTTTATTCTGTCCTAGAGAAATAGGTTTTTGTAATAATACTTCCCAATGAACTGAGCTTTCCTTTAATTTTCCACTAAAATTATGTAATTCTCATTAAAAATAAATAAATACTGTATCACAGATTATTGCGTATTAATTTGGTTTTGGCCTTTTTTATGGTTACATATTTCAGTATTGGCTCCTTTACAGAGATTTTACAAGTATTTATTTTATATGTCTATGGGTTTAATCATGGCAGGGACAAATTACTCCCTTTAGCTAAAACAAACAAACAAACAAAACTATTACCTGAATAAACATGTGGGTGTTTTTTTAAACCCCATTTGAATGGGGGGAGAAAATGAACGATTCTGAAACCATCCGGTTATCTGAGAACTTTTGTTTGAAAATTAAAGCCTGTTTCCAAGTCATGTATTTCCAACTGGTTTTCAAAGAGAGACAAATTCCAGTTGATTCATTCTTTCCCCAGGGTTTTATTTAAATGTTAAAAAATGTATATTTACAAGTGTTTGGTCTCATAGTTTCGAACAGGAAAACGACTTGCTTGCTTTGCCATATAAATACTAAGCTTATAAATGTAGAAAAATTGGTTATTAAAGTAGGGATTTTTATTTCTCAAAATATTCACAGTCTGATTCCCAAATTCTAATTTTATTACTAGTTACTGACGTGACTCTGTGGCTGCGTGCCAGTAGTGTCAGATCAACATTTTGTATTTCCTCCTCTGTGCAGGAAGAGGCCTTGTTTTGTCCGTGTGATGGTATGCTAGTAAATACATGCTCAACGTGTTTTATTCTTAGGTACGTGGCTCGTACTGCATTTGTTACTTAGGCTGGATTATATGCTGCTGCTTTTAAAATGTTTTATGCAAATTATTTTAATTCACTTGACTGCAAAGGGATAGAAGTCGAAATAAAAGGTCTAAGCTACTTAGAATTAATTTGAGCTGTACTTCCCCTTGTTCCAGGTAATTCATTTATATTTTCTTGCATTTAATAATGATACTAATCCATAAAATAACTTTAAAATCTATCATGCATCATTAAATTCATTTGTGCTTCATTGTAGGTGTTTAAATAAATTTAACTAGCCTGTATACTGAAGAACTTGGTCGTTTTGTGGACTGTAATTTATATGTATTTTTTAATGTTGCCTCAAGGTTGTCTTTAGATACTTTGAATAAGATTATGTTAAGAAACTTTTTTTGCAGGGTATTATAACCGTGGTAATTGGGGCGCCTGGGTGGCACAGCGGTTAAACGCCTGCCTTCAGCTCAGGGCGTGATCCCGGCGATCCGGGATCAAGCCCCACATCAGGCTCTTCAGCTATGAGCCTGCTTCTTCCTCTCCCGCTCCCCCTGCTTGTGTTCCCTCTCTCGCTGGCTGTCTCTATCTCTGTCAAATAAATAAATAAAAAAAAAAATAATAACCGTGGTAATTGTATGTATATATGTATATTTTTTTTAATTGGGAAGCAGGATCCCTTGTCTGTTGATGTAGTAAGACATTAGAGACTGCTTTAAGAACTGTATGAAACTCTTCCTTATAGGAGTCCAAGGCATTAAAGTGGTGGCATTTCAAGGTAGTTTAATAGTAATGTAAACGCATTATCTTTACCCAAAATGTTTTATTGTTGAGAAACCATAAAGACATAAAATTGTTGGCGTTATACCTCCATTGTATCATCAGATTGAACTTGAGTTGTTCACACCATGGTGCAAATTGCTTATGTCTCAGAAAGGTAGAAAAAGGAACCCTGACACATAGACTGGAAATTTTTGTGGAAATTCTCTCAATGAATATAGCTTCTATTTCTTCAATTTTTCTCTTAACTTTTCTCAAATTCATCTCGTCTTTTTCACGATGCTCTCGGTTCTTAGAGTCCCATCAGGAGGACAAGCGTTCTCTCTCTTTTTCTTGAGCACAGGCTTCATCGTCTCCATCTCACCCCTTTCCCTCCTTGCTTCAGCCATGTCCATTCTTTACTGTAATTCAGTTAAGCGTGCTTCCGGGTCCTTCCACAAGGCACCTTCTTCTGCATGTTAATGCTTTTGTCCCAGATATTTGAAAGCTTTTCTTGTGATTTTAGTTGCCTGTCGGGATGTCATCCCCTTAGAGAGGACTCCTCTGGCCATCATGCCCTCTCTCGCTCTGTCCCCTTATCTGGCTTCCCGTTGCTTCAGTGCACATATCGCTGCCTACGGCATCTGATGTGTTGTCTGTCTGTCTCCATCATGAGAATGTGATTCCCACAGCTCAGGACTTTTTATCTACTGCCGTATCTCCAGCATCCAGAGCCCCGGCTGGCACATAGCAGGTGCTCAACAAGTATGGACTGAATGGCTTTTCCATCATGAAGATTTAACAAAGAAGGTTTCCACATGCGACTAACCCTAATTATCTCTGTGACTGTTACAACTGTTGTTACCTCAGTGCTCCTCAGATTGCTCTGTTGCCTGGAATTCTTCGGGTTTGGACTCGCTCATTTGTTGTATCTTCTGAGTCTCTGTCTCTCTCTCAAGGCAGGTGTCGGGTTGTAGAGCTTTAGACTTTCTGACATGATTAAATACTTTGACTTGCCTACAAGTTTTTTCCTAATCTTACTGGCCTGGGATTGCCACACAATCTGGTGGGAGTTTGGGTTCGGTTTCCATACCAGCACGCAACACAGGATCAGAGGCCCGATTTCCCACAGGTGTTTCCACCCTCAGTCCAGGCGAGACTCTGTGTCCAGGCACAGTTTCTCAGTCTGTGAGCTGAGATTTCCAGACCCTCCTCCCCCTTTGCGGCTTCTCACCTTATCAAAGAGCCCAGGGCTTCTGCATCAAGAACACAGGGCCTGGCCCCTCTCAGTCCAGAAACCTCAGCCCCCAGAAGCACTCGGACTTCTTGGCATCGATTCCCACTCTTCTGACTTGGAAACTTCACTCCCAGCACCTGGAAATTTTTCTTTCCTCGTTTCTCAGCTTTATGTATGCAAAACAAATTTCTATTATATATTATCTAGTGTTTTCTTGTCTTTGGGTGAGGAGAGCTTCCCATCTCTGCTCGGTCAGCCATATTGACTGGTGGGACATGTGGAAATCATTTATTTTGGCATTTTTAAATTTTTTATTTTAGCAGTTTTAAAGCAATATTCCTGAAAGCATTGATGGTTGTATATATCCAAAAGCACTTACTTACACCAGGGCTCTCTATGGCTGAGCAGTAATAGAAATTTAGATTCTTTATATTCTAGGTCTCTGGACATTCTAATGTTTTAAAGGAAACTTTCAGCATTATTTATGAATAAATTCTGTCAAACAGTGACCTCATCATCCATTCCATTATTTTTTTAAGTTTCTTCTCAGCATTGCATGTTTTATTTTCTTTCTAGCCTTTTAGGAGAATTTTGTCAAGCGGAAAGTAATTATCAGTGTGACTTTTAAGTATCTGGAAGGTATTGTATGTGCCAAGGTTTACTTTAGTTCTCTTTATAAGCCTGTGTTCATGAGCACCAAGTATATTCCCGGGACACATCTCCTAGGTGCTGTGGCCTGATTTTATTGTAATCAATAGTAATTATTACCTTGTTTTCTAAGACATACTTTTATTTTATTTTTTTAAAGAGTTTATTAGAGCACAAGTAGGCAGAATGTCAGGCAGAGCGGCAGGCAGAGGGAGAAGCAGGCTCCCCCCTGAGCAGGGAGCCCAATGCAGGGCTCGATCCCAGGACCCTGAGATCATGACCCGAGCCGAAGGCAGACACTTAACCAAATGAGCCACCCAGGCACCCCTAAAACATGTTTTTAATTATCTTACTCTCAAGTTGAAATGCACAGACTTTAAGGATTTCATTTGCTGTGTTTGGGACAGTCCAGGTACAAAGCATGTCCCTCACTTCAGAAAGTTCCCTTATCCTATTTCATGCCTGTTTTTTAGTAAACTTTGGTTTTTCCCCTACCAGGTATTAAGATCCTGCCACTGAAATCCGAAGAGCCTTCTAACAAGCTCTCCACTTTGAATTCGTGTGATTTCCTGGATTCTACAGACAGAAACTACTTTGTGAAATTATGGGCCAAACTTTCAGCCAAAAAAACCCCAGTGGTAAGGAGGGGGGGGAGGGGCGGAGCTGCAGCTGAGCCTCGCAGGGCTCAGACCGAAAGGGGATTTGGTATTTTGAGACTTAAGTTTTGCCAAAACTCTTCTTTGGTATAAGCTGATGACAAATTTTTAGCCTCTTTCTACGCCCGTAGGAATAGACGCGGGTTCTACAAAGAATATTCAGTGTAACTTTTGTGAGTAACTTCCCCGGTTACCCTTAGTCAAAACTCAGACACTTGGCTCCTTAGCAAGACTGCAAAAGGACTTAACAGACCTAAGGTGGTAAAATAGGTATTTCAAGAGAAAACTGGCTTTTTTGTTGGCGTAAAGCGTTGAGCGTCCTTGTGCTGAGCCTTCAAAGCGGGTCCACCCAGAGGTTCTGTTCTATAACTTCACAGCACTCAAGCCAGTCCTATGACTTGGTCCGCATCCAGTTCTTGGACCACCCAGAAAAATCGGTCTGTGCGAGCATACTGAGCGCAGAGTTGGCTCTGCATACAGATTAGGTTGTGCTCGTTTTCCCTTTGTAATGGTTTCATAGGATGATCTGGGAATATGAAGAGGCCTAACTCACGGCCACGGCCGTTGCCACAGATTCGACAGGACTTGCCTTTTGGTTGTTAGCTCCCAGTTGGTTGTTTCCTTAAGGCGAGGCTGCTGTCAGCACATAATCACGTCATGCTCTAAAGTCAGAACCGTAGGCAGTGGTCGAAAGAACCAGACTGGTGACTTCAGATGAAAAGCCTTGGGCTGCAGTATATCCAGGCATAGCTCTGCAATCTACTCGGATTAAGTCCTAGGATGCCAGGATTCAAGGTGCAAGAAACAGATGCCCGTTCAAGTGAGCTTAAGGAAGAGGTAGTTCCATAGAAGAAATGTAACGAGTGGACTCACAGTGCATCACGAACAGGGATGAAGTCGAGACCCACAGGAACTGCCAGGTGCCGGAATGAACGAGTGAGGTGATAGAGCTCCTCTCCCTTCCAGAGGCATCAAGGTCCTCTCCTCTCTGCTCCTAATTCTCGAGTGTTCTGTTGTCCTCTCTCTCCTGGCCAGCCTCCTCCACTCACACAGCCTTCCCTCCCGCATAATTTGAGCTCATTCTCATGCACGCCAGCCCTGACTCTCCATGGCCTCTTGGCTCTGTGCTCACAATTCCTGGCCACTTCTCTCTGTTTCTGTCATTCATATGGTGGGAGGCGAGAGTATCTAATTGGCCCAGCTGAACTTTTCAAGCCATTGCACAGAGATCATGTGAGACTGCTTGTCCGGGCACCTGTGGAAGGGCAAAAGGCATGGGTACAGATCAGGGCTCAGGAGGAACAGAGGGTGAGTGCGCTGTAAACATTTATAAATAATATGAATTTGTACCATGATACTTAAGCGCAGGAAACATCATATTGATTTATCCAAAATAAATCAATTCTGGAATTGTTGCCATCCACCAGGATCTGTGGGAAGTCAAATATCAGTCATGAGGAGTTGGGCTCACTCCCATTCTTTGGATCAAGTTCAAGAACGCTGAGGGCTACAGCATCCTGGAAGATTGGGGGAGAGCCCCTGGCCTCCAGACCACCACGGTTACCATGGAGATGCCCCTAGTCTAAGAGCCTGAGTTCCACTCTGAGCCAGTGGTGGTGGTATTCTCCATATCCTTTGCTACCAGTACCCTTGCCTAATACCGACCCCTATGGGGCTCCCTCTCCACGAGGAGCCTCTCAGCCTCTGTCTTTCCATCCTGGGAAACCTCAGTTCTTTACGGGTCAGTCTACCTCTTTCTCTCTATACTTGTTATCCTGTCCTTGGGTAGTATGGCGTTATGCTTGTTGGGGCTTCGACTTGCAAATATAGGTTCTTCTTTACGTCCTCAGGATATGGCATGTCCATAGCGTAAACTCCAGAACAAATCCTCAGCCACATATATTCCTTCATGATGAAGTCTGTGTCCTGACACCCAGAACCCCTCACATCCCACTTCTGCCGTCCTGCCGCACAACCTCACACACATCCCTCTGCCCGTTAGTGGGTATTCATGATTTATTTAAACAAGACCAATCTGAATTTTACCTGTTAGAGAACCTCCAGGCTTAATTAAGGACAGCTTTTGTCTGGTCAAGGGCACTCAGATATTTAGGAGCGAGAACAAAGGATAAGAGGAACAGAGATGAGGGGGAAAAAAACCCAGATACACACAATGTGTTCTTCGCTATAATTCATAACCAACATTTCAGTATAAGATTAATGAAGAGTTTGGAGAAACTGGAGAGGGAAGGGTATGATAAAAAGGCAGTGTGATGGTATCAGGGGCCACCTTGGTGGTGGTAGACAGGGAAGGGGCATGGGTATTGCAGGCCACTTGTGGTCAAAAAGTAGTCTCATGAATTTTCCCCAGGTCTCTCCTTCCCTGCAGTCACCTCCCTGAGACACTGTTCAGCCCCATGATCCAGGGCATCCATAGCCTTGTCTAGAACATCTCTTGGGTCCCCTGTTAGAGTGTTAGCAGTGACTGATCCCTGGTGGTAGCAATGCTCAAACTCCTTGCAGCCTTGAGGTTCTGGTGTCTTCACGGGTCAGCGCTCGTAGAGCTACAATGTAACGACAGTTTCACAGAGAGGCAGATCAAATCCCCCAACAACTAACAGATGCGTTCTTCAGAAATAGGGGCAAAACACTAAGCTGCTGCTGTCATATATGTGGGGTGGAGTGTGCGTGAGGTTATTTTTAGTGCCTCATTTCCTCTTAAAGATGATGGATTCAGTACTATTTTTAAATTTTAAGTACCTTTCAGATTTTAGGTTATTAACCTTTCACGTAGTTGTTAACAATGCAAAAATGAGCAACATGACAGCAGAAGCTTTAGAGAGACGTTATCATGTTATGTTAGAGAACACAAATAGCCTTTACACAACATTTGTAATTTGGAAAGGGCTTTCATGTAAATTATCTCGTGTACCTTTCACGGCAACCCTTTGGAGAAGATGTTATTTTGCTCATTTCACTTTTCCTAACATAAATTTCCATGTATTTTTGAAACCTTTTAGCAGATTGAAGAAAGGAATTGCAACTTCCTCTGTGGAAAACCTGTATCTTAAATTATTCCCCCCCAAAAAAGTAGAAATTTTTGTGCTTTTTTTGGTGTCTTCACTGTAGATTTCATGTATTTATGCTTACCTTTAGAAACTATCAAGAGAGCCATTTGACAGTAATGGATAGGTGGAAATTTCCATCATCTAGGCTTTTTGGGTTCTGTTTCTCTGGGGCGCCTTCCCACCTAGTTGAAGATGGTGTTCTTCCTCTCTGCTCAAATCTACCCCAAACTCCCTGTGCACGTGAGGTCTTTCTGTCTCATCCCTATAGTCAAATATCCCACCCTTTCCTTGTGCATAGTTTCTAACTACGTATGTCAAGATGTGATTACACAATTTAAGGTGGATTATCTATACAAATGTGAAAGACAAAGCAAGAATCCTTCTAGAAGATAATGTAAAGGAAGACTTTTATGACTTTGACGCAGGTATAGATTCCTTAAATGTAATACAAAAAGCACTAATGACACAGGAAAAGTTTAAAACATTGAGGAACATTAAAATTAGTAACTTATGTCAGTTTGAAAAAAAAACAGTATTAAAGAAGAAAAAAGCCACACAGAGGGGGATTGATATTTGCAATAAATGTAACTAACAAAATGCTTTTATTTAAAATATCTAAAGAAATTTTATAAATTATGAAGAAAAAAATAACTCCCAGAAAAACCTCTTTACAAAGGATAATATCCAGATGGCCAATAATCACGTGAAGAGATAGTCAACCTCGTTATCAGGAAATGCAAATTATAGCCACAGTGAGATACCGCTGTGCATACACTAGAAGCGCTAAAATTCTGAGCCGACTGTTAAGATGTGGAACGGTGGAAATTCTTATAAGACAACTGGTGGGAGGTTCAATTTGTACACTTTAGGAAATAGGTGGATGTTATCCATTAAAGTCGAGCATACACATAACTATGCCTCAACAGGGGGATTCCAATGGAATTGTGTGGCCATGTGCACCAAAAGGAATGTGCAAGAATGTTCGTAGTAGCCTTGTGTATGGTGGTCCTAAACTGGAAACTCAAGTGTCCACTAGCAGTAGACTGGCCAAGTAAAATTTTGAATACTCAACGTAGTGAAATATGTACAGTAATGAAAATGAACAAACTTTGCTCCGTGGACGTCTCTCTCCAACATTCCGTTGAACCGAAGAATTCCTGACTGTAAAGAATACACACTATATGATTCTATTAAATATAATTTAAAAATTGGCAATATTAAACCATATACTTAGGGATGTGTGTTTAGGTGATACAAGTATAACAAAGAAGTGGTTACCATATCAATCAGGAGAGTGCTTATCTCGGGAGAGGGAAGGAGGTGGTAAAGGTTGAAAAGGACACCAGGGTTGCTGGCACTTGAGGGTTTAGGAGGGCCCCTGGTGCGGAGGAATGAGCGCCATTTGTCTCTTCGTTAGCTGGACAAGCCTCCATGAGCTACTTAACCTCTCAGGTTGAGTAGAATTTCCTGCAGCTTGAAAAATCAAGGGCAGTCTCTAGGGTTTTAGTCCAAGGGTGACGCTGAAACCAAAACCAGACAGAGGTGCAATTTCATGATCAATCTGAAGGATTTGAAGAGAGTGAGGAATCCAGACCACAGCAGTAGACCACGTTAGGGTGAGAGCTTGCTAAGGGCTGAGACTTAGCTTCCTGTCCCCCTGGATATAAATCTGGGAAAAGGGAAATAATGAGCTACGGGAGGTGTGGCCGTGTGGGAAAGTAGTGTCCATACTCTGTGTGATAGTTTGTTAGAGGATGCGTTCATTCTGTCATTGCTAGTTTAGCAATCCTGGGAAGAGTCTTTGCTGTCATAGCCGTCCTGTCCATTCCCATATGCAGAAGGCTCCCCTTCCCTCCCCTTTCCTTCCCTAACTCTTTCCCTTCCTTTCTTCTCACTCATTCATCTTCCCTTCTTCTCACACATCTTGAATTTGTTGGAATTCCTACCATGTACAAGGATTAGATTTGCTTTTCAGTACATAATCAGGTATTTGCTTACTGAACCCTGTTCTGGACACTAGAACGAAGTGGAGCTGATCTCTGCCCTTATTGAATGGAATAGTCTGGTAGAGACGCCTCTGGTCTCCTCTCATCAGTGGATGAGGTCAGTGTATCTCTAGCCCTTCTACCACCACCTTCTTTCTTTGAGTAGATAATGGGCTAAAGGAACATAGCGATGTCCTCAGGGTTACCGACACCTAATATACCGACAGCTGTGTTTTGTTTCTCATCTTTGGGGTCACCGGGACCCATAAGTCTTGTCTCTGTTAGGAAGAAATGTCCAAGGGTATTATTCTTTGTTCTTCAAATCTGGAAAAACATCTGCTAACATCACTTTTCTTGCTTGTGACTCTAATAGTTTATCAATATTAAATGCTTTCCACAAATATGACCATAATTTAATAGGAGTATAAATAGTAATAAAATATTCCGTGTATTTCCTCATTCCTTGCTTATACAATCCTCGTTTGATTTCTTCTCTCTTCTTAGCTTAAATGGTACTTACTTTTCTGAACAACTCCAAGAGCTTATTAATCTGAACATCTCTGAAAGATTCCTGGAGAACTGTAAATATAATTTTGATCAGCCTTACCTGTTTGTCAGATATCACTATATTTTAGTTTCCCTTACTGGTAGCAACTCCCTTTTGCATGGTTGGCTCCCTGGAAGGCATGCATGAAGGCTATGATGGCTTAGTGAAGATTTTCTGCTCTGGAACTATGACTAGATCCTTGCTTTCCAGAAGAAGCTTGATTTTCAACCTTCACTTGAACTTCAGTTTTATCTGTTTCTTCAGCCAGGTCTTCTGGCTTCCTCAGAGGACACCCTCAGTCCTGGGGCAGACAGCTTACTGAAAGCCCATTCTCCAGAAAAATTGTTGAATGGCCGATTCATTCAAAGCCACTTTAGCAAATGTGTGTGTGTGTGTGTGTGTGTGTGTGTGTGTGTGTGTGTGTGTGTGAGAGAGAGAGAGAGAGATTAGTCTAGTCCATTCCCATGAAGTACATGAATGTGTGAAGGCCAGTGAGAAGGTGGATCTGTGGTGACAAAATATTGGGCACCTACATCCACTAAGCACCACTTCCTTTCAATACTGTGAGGACGCTCGGGGCGCCTGGGTGGCACAGCGGTTAGCCGTCTGCCTTCGGCTCAGGGCGTGATCCCGGCGTTATGGGATCGAGCCCCACATCAGGCTCCTCTGCTATGAGCCTGCTTCTTCCTCTCCCACTCCCCCTGCTTGTGTCCCCTCTCTCGCTGGCTGTCTCTCTCTCTGTCAAATAAATAAATAAAATCTTTAGAAAAAAAAAAATACTGTGAGGACGCTCAGCTCAGGGAGCTTGTCCAAGATCGCACAGCTTAGCGATGTCAATTTTGACTCCGAAAGAAAAGTGCTTTCTTCTACTCAGATGTATTTTTCAGGGCACAGCCTTCACCGGATTTATTAGCTGGCATGATACTCTAAAGAGATGCTCTTCTCATCTACCACCTGGCTACCAGGTGGCACAGATCATATAGGGTCTACCGTCTAAGTGCTTTTCTCAAGATAATGGTTTCCTATTCTCTGACAGTGACCAATGAATTTTTAAATATCATTTATGATCATTATGTTCTTGATTTGTGTGTATTGAATGGTATCTACCCACTGCATTTTTGTAACCTTATTGAAACTCAGTTGTCCTACCTTCGGCCAGTGAGAGCCTCTTCAGGGTGGCTCCTGTGTCAATATGACCCATGTCAACTTGAGTAGCTGTCTTGCTCTCTGTCTTTCACACTGAGCATCCTGATTCTGAAAGACATGGGAGATGACGGAAGTACAGTGTCACTAAACTCATGTGTTTTATTCAGATCGCGTACAGAAGAGTCTCTGAAAACAGTAACAATACCAGTACGACTAGTGCCCAGTAGAAACACAGAACAGTTAAAAATTTTGTTTGTACATGTTTTCCACCCACCCCCAGCCCAGATTATTTGTGATTGTGTTACTGCTACACTCTCAACCCATAGTCATATGCTCGCTCCCTTTTAACTCTCATTTTGTCTTAGTTCTCAAATATGTACATACTTGATGCTCATCATTAGGTCTCAGACCAACGTCTAGTAGTTTTGTTGTCTAGACATATTCTCTACCAGATCCAAGAAGGGCTACGGGGGCAGCATTTCCTGAGTTCTTGCCTGCTGATGACAGTCTGTCATACTTGAGACTCGAATTGCAGTTTTTGTGACCTATCCTGTTTGCTTGTTTTGGTTTCTTAATCAAGGGCTCTGTTGTTTGCCTGTTGGGTCTTCTTTGTCCATCTAAAATATTTGTCATTGTCTCTCGAATTTTGTTACCTCTTTCTTTCTTTTTGAGTTTAAAAAATTTCCTCCATTCACTTTCTGTTCCCCTGAAGGCGTTATTTATTGATTTTATTCACTCTTCTCTTCCTTCTGGCTTAGTTTTCATTTCTGAAGTGACTTTTTTCCCCCTTGTATTTCTAATTCTTTCCTGAGTTCTGTCACCTCACTTAGGAGTTTTAAAAATTGTAATTTATTGGGGTGCCTGAGTGGCTCAGTTGGTCAAGCATCCAACTCTTGATTTCAGCTCAGGTCATGATTTCAGGGTTGTGAGATCGAGCCCCCCTGTGGGGCTCTGCACTAGGCATGGAGCCTGCTTGAGATTCTCTCCGTCTCTCTCTGCTCCTCCCCCAACTCATGTGCTCTCTCCCTCTGGAAAAAAAAATTGTAATTTATTTGTTCCTTAATGCTTTGTGCTATTTCCTTGATGTCTTTGGTTAATTTTGAAATAGTAGATGACAGATTTTATCTGTTTTATGAGCACAGTTTCGCTGTGTGTAAAGGAGTTATTCTCCTTTTTCTCTTCTTAAAAAATAATAGCTTTGGGATTTTACTAGGAAATTTCTCATTTTTATGTGAAATTAGTTTTTTCAAACTTTTATAAGGAAGCATGGTTCTTTTGAATTGTATTGAAATATACAGCAGTTTTCTTTTGGGGGTTTCCGGGCTGTTCCCCTCCACCGCTTTGGTCTAGACTTTCTCTTTGTCTCTGTTGACTCTGTCCTAATTAATTCTGATTCCACTCCCACCAGCTTTTCTTTAGTGTGGGGCCCTGTCTTAGAGGAGAGCCACAGTGGGTCAGTTTCAGAACTTACTGTGGACCCCTTATTCTTACCCACTCTTGGGGTAGGAACAAGTCCCCCTGGATTCCTGTTGGGTGCTTGTGGTGCCCAATTATGCTGCTTTTCTTCCCAATGAGTACTTTTTAACTATGCTGAGGTTCTCCTGTTCTCAGGTCTGTTAGTCCCCCTGTTGCTTCCTTTGCCTTCCTCTCACATACACACCGGTGCCGTGTGGTGGTGTCACTATTATCACCTGTATTTTAGGATTTGAGGGGATATCTGTTCACCTAGTTTTCTTGGTGATGTTTCGATATGTTTTTTATTTTGCTATTTGCTTGCTCGAACTATTTTTGTGTGGGAATTCTGAAAGACCCAGACTACGCTTTCACGATTACTGTCATCTTCCCAGTCATGATATAATTGAAATCAAGGACCAATATAGAAAAAAATAAAGATGCTTGGTATCATCAGCTTCCTAATTTTGGTCAGTCTGATGTGTGAAAGGGGTTATCTCATCATCAGCTTAAGTTGTCTGTTCCCTGATGAGTAATGCATGTGAGCATCTTCTCATATGTTTCTCGGACATTTGGGTTATTTCTTCTGCAAACTGCTTGTGAACATCCTTTATCCATTTATCAGTTGTCTTTTTTCTACTGACTTATAGCTGCGTGTTATGTATTATGTTTACTGATCCTTTGCACCTGTCTTCTCCCAGTATGTCACCTGAACTTTGTGTGGGGGAATATGGCACCCTCATACCTCCTGCAAGCACAGGTACTCTGGAGAGCAATTTGGTTATCTAAGAAACCGAATACACATTAACTCGTTCATTAGCCAGCAGTTCCGTCTCTGGGCTTATACTCTAAAGAAGCTCCAGCGTGTGTGCAATCGGGGATTTGTGCAGCAAACTCAATGCAGTTATGTGTAAAAGCAAAAACCTGTAAACAATCGATGTGTCCATCCATAGAGACAAAAATAAATTGATATATTCATGAAGAATTTTTATTATTTTATTTTTTTTAAAGATTTTATTTATTTATTTGACAGAGATAGAGACAGCCAGCGAGAGAGGGAACACAAGCAGGGGGAGCGGGAGAGGAAGAAGCAGGCTCATAGTGGAAGAGCCTGATGTGGGGCTCGATCCCATAACGCCGGGATCACGCCCTGAGCCGAAGGCAGGCGCTTAACCGCTGTGCCACCCAGGCGCCCCCATGAAGAATTTTTAAATGATGAATTAGACATGCATAAAACCATCTAAATGTTTCTCAAATGCTGAATGACAAAACTCAGAGGCAAATGATTAAAACGAAAAAAAGTGGCATATAGTAAAATCACAATAGAAAATAGATGTACTGCTATCTAGTAATTGAGGAAAAATAACAACACATTACCCTGAGAGTGGATAGGACAGCAGAGTTCATCAATATATAGTAGTTTTGTAGTAATATGAAATAATTTAGGTGTATTTATGGAGTTATTTAAACAGTTTTAAATGATGAGATTTAAATAGAGTTTCTTTCTTCCTTTCTTGTCCCATTACAGACCCCATCCCTCCAGCCTGACAGATATTTTCTCCTTGTCCTGCTTAGACACAATCACAGAGCTAACGGTCAGGAACACGGTTAAATGGTCTTGGCGACCAAATAGACACCCGAGAGCCTGTGTTCAGTGAGTTTACATATTAGCTCTCGTGTGTCATGGTGTCTAAGGAACAATTTCAAAAGCTTGACCCAGAATCTCCCAAGGTAGCAACCGTTGACAGCAAATTCTATTCCAGATCATACATTATTCACGCTTTATATCATCTCCCCAGATTTACACTGTTGTACATTAAAGATTGAGCTCCCGCTCATGCTCAGGTGTGTGTGCTGTATACAGGGGAACACAGGAGTGACCGAAGGGGCTTCTGGTCTCCAGGATGCCGCTTGTTTCCCAGGATGTTCACTGCGCCAACCTTGGCGTCACCACAGAGCAGAGCCCCTCCTGCGGATTGGTTCTGTAATGCAAAAATGTCTCTAGAATCACATCAACTTAACCTCTAAAAATTGATTCTTGAAAAATTTCCCCGAAACACATGCAACCACTTGAAACTATGCTAGCTCCCAAGGCTAAGACAAGTGGTCAGCTGGGGTTGTGGGCTCACAACCGTAGCTTCGTGTGTGTTCTTCCCCTGGCATACTTGTTTGTCGTCATTTCTTATGTGGTTTTAACTGAATATCAACTCATAGACGAACCTGGTAGTGACATTAAAATCAAAAGAGGTTTATTTCAGATTCAATTACTGCAAGCAAAGATTGCTGTTTAAATAAATGTTATTATAAATCCCTTTATAAATGAGTCTTTTAGGTAAAAAAAATAAGCACTTGCTGATTTATCTTTTCTGTAAACTGAGAATTTTTTATGTCAGCTTTGCTTAAAGGGAGGAAATGCAGCACTTGGACAGTTGCTAAACAGATCGCACTTCTTTACATAACCAGTGAATAGACACACATTGTACTCTTTATAAAGCAGCATGTGCTATGTTGGTTTTTTCTCTGTCTTTTTAAATCCCCTTTTGCCACCAGATTATAAACCTTTCGAAGGCAGTGTCTGTGTCTTTTATGTCTTTGTAACCCCATCAAATGTTTACTAAGTATGTAGTGATGGTGACATGCTGGTGAAAAGTGGGAGATATTTCCGAGTCGTACCGAAACATTGTTGGATATAATCAATCAGTTGACTACTCTGTGTGCAAAGATCTGGGAAGACAAAAAGACAATAATATATATCCTTGAGAGAGAATCTCACTGGAAAGATAAAAAATATATATAAACATTAATAAGGAATTGCCACATTATTTAGATGTCAAAGTTGACGTATTAAATTGTGGTCTTCATAAAAATATTTCATTTACGAAGTTTTTTTTTCTTTCCACTAAACCAATACCAGTTGTTTTTTTAGGCCTTTCCCCCATTTTTCTTTCCACATATTTAGCAATCTCTAATAAGAAGGTAATGATTATAGCTGCTTTCACCATCGGGCATATTTTTAACATCAGTATAATTTTCTGATCATATTTCTTGCCTAGGAAAGAGATTCTCTAGAGAGACAATATGAGACAGCCCGGCAGGCCTTGATGGGAAGGATACCTCCTCATCACACACTCCTGTTTCAAAGGTAGTGATAAATCACATTTATTTAAACCTGGGTATCTTTAGATTGATTCTCTAGTATCCAGATATACCAAACGAATCCTAAATCATCGACGTAGACAGGGACCTCTGTGCTAAAGTGGACCCAGTGACTCAATAGTAAACCTAGTTCTCGAAGTTGTATTTTCCTTTCATTTATATATATTTTTAAAAGATACAATGTGTTCATAGCTACTAGAAACTGGTGGCTTTTTTTTTTTTTTGCATTCTTTGAAGACTATGAAGAATGATATTTCTGGTGGAATTTGAATATATATATATCAGCCTTCACCAAAGCTGTTCATGACTGAAGGTTAACAATATCCTATTGAATATCTTGCTCTTGTCTGTCATGACTTTCAAAACAATAGTAATTAATTATGTGCAGAGTCATTTTTTTTAATGCCTCTTTTCCATCTTGAACTGTAAATTCCATGAGGGTGGGAATCGTATCTTTATTAATCTATGAATTCTCTATTCTTAATATGAAAGGTTTTATTCCTTTTGCATAGTAAAGGTTTCGTGATGTTAGTGGCTATAATAATTACTGTACTATTAATTATTGCTTATCGAGAGGCACATTTAGGCTTTAATATTTACTCAAGATGAACAGCTAGGTCATACGATAGCTATAGAATGTTTGCATTTTATTTTCTCATTAATGTTACAGGCTTTGATATTCTGAATTCTCTTTCCTATGTCACATTTTAGAAAATTTGAGCAATAAAGTGAAGTCCCTGTTTTCAGGAAGTAAGAACATGACAAGACCTTAATTATAGCATTTTAAAAAGCTTTTTAGAATGCAGTGATTCAAGGAAGCAGAATAAAGAACCCATTTAAATTTTTTTTTCAATTTCAGTTCTTTTTATTGTCTGTAATTTTAAGCTATCTGTTGAAAATCTTCAACCAATTTAAATGAAACCAAGTTTTGTCTATTTGTTACCTATCCAAAAAGTGTGATGAATTTTGTCCATATTGATAGGCTATCTTTGGTTAGTCTGATTCAGAAGATAGGCTGTGGTATCCAAAGAATTCTGAAGGGCCAGGAAGGTGATGGCCGGGAGGTAGGCAGTGTCTTCCACAGCAGCAGAGCTGGGGTCTGTGTGACCTCCGACCAGCAGCAGAGCCAGGCTTGTTAAAACGCTGGCGACAGAGAAACGAAGCAGTTTTAAATATGATCTCCAAATGGGTCATACCAGGACAGATAGATGCTTCGAATTTGCATGCATTTATATGCGATTGGGCGACTTTGCACACAGCAGCTCTATTCAGCAGGTCTGAGGTGAATAGCAACAGGATTTCTTTCACTAAAACGGTTAACCATTCTTCCAAGTCACTCTGGGGAAACAGGCTAGTAGAAATGAAAAAAGAATATTTTACACCGGAGTTCAGTTGAGAATATATTAGAATTTTTAGAATTATTTTATTCTGGTATCATTTCAAAGCATTGGATTAGAAACAAAATTCAAAAATATTTCAATTTTTATAGCGGTGGATATTTTGCTGGACTCACATAACAAATGGACTAGGGTTTATAATAGAATACATGCTAATCAGCGGGAAGATAATTTGCCTGTATTAGCGACTTAATGGAGAAGGAAGATTCAAAACAATACAAATTCGCCTAATCTACAACTTAAAATGTAATAATGCTAGTGTTTTAAGACAAGCTCTGGAGTAAATGTTTGAGGGGATATATTACATTATTCCAAATAGATTTTATTGGCATTTACACTTACGTGGGTACATCGGTCAGTATTTAGGTATTACCTGTGTATATGCTTGGTATCATTACAAAGCTCTTTGTTTGTTTTTTTTTTTAAGATTTTATTTATTTATTTGACAGAGATAGAGACAGCCAGCGAGAGAGGGAACACAAGCAGGGGGAGTGGGAGAGGAAGAAGCAGGCTCATAGCGGAGGAGCCTGATGTGGGGCCCGATCCCATAACGCCAGGATCACGCCCTGAGCTGAAGGCAGACGCTTAACCACTGTGCCACCCAGGCGCCCACAAAGCTCTTTGTTTTTTGTTTTTCTGATTTCAGGGGTCCAGTGCCAGCACCTATTATCAATGGTCTACATAATTTTGCAGCTTTAGAACTACAGAAAAGTTTTGAGCTTTGTGAAGATTATTTTAAAGCTCCCATTGGACTGTATTCTGAGAAGAGGTGAGTTGAGTTTTGTTGAATAAAGTCAGTTATTTTCTGCTGATTAGTTAAGATCACGGCACTCCTCCCTAAGCTTCAGAGAAATCCTAAAACTGGGGAACGGGGTCCCACCTTCCACCATGGAATTTGAAGGGAGTAGATCCTGGCCCTCTAGGGAGGACACAGGCATATAGCCTGGGTTCATACAATTAAAGTCTTCTCTCTGGGATTTTGAGTCTTGAGGGGGTGACACAAGGACGCAAGGGCAGTTAGAGATTGATCAAGAAACCGGTAGTGGAAGATCAAGAATCCATTGTGGAGAGTAAGCAGTGCTGATCTCCCAGTCTCTTCCCATATTGAGACTTGGCTGTGTTCTTGGCACCTAGCTTACCTTGGTTCCTGCCCAGTCTTCAGGTCTGATTCTTCAGTTTTCCATTAGTCTATAATCTACACAATACCTTTTCAGTAACTCCCTTTCGGGTATTAAAATGAGCCAGAGCTGGTGTTTGTAATCTGCAATTAACATCTCTGATTAGCATAGCGCTGTGTTTCTAAATGTTTACCGTCTGGTGTCTAATATACAAAAGGGCATTTCAGGGTTCCAGTGCTTACTATGTCAAAGTGTGGTTCCAAAGCTGAGTATGTGTTAAGCTGAAGACCACACACAGACCACAGCTGGCACTCCGCCACTGAACTTAGTGCTTGGCCCTTGCAGGCAGTCTACTACATTCCGTTTCTGCTTGCGCTGTGTTTCCTTCTACAGTTGACCACCCCTCCATACACAGGTCTTGAATCCAAACTTCCCAAGCACAGATCTGCCTGGTCGGGTCAATGACCATCTACGAGGGGTGCCACTCTTGAATGGAGATCTGTAGCCAGAGCCCTCATAGGGAACAGGAAGGTCTGTGGACTGGTTGCACCTATATCAAGCACCCATCCTTTATCCACTTATCTGTGGCCAGACCAGTGACAGAGAACCAAGTAGAGAATTCTTCAGAAGAGGTTGTGTGGGTTTGGCAGAGTCTCTGCAGTGTCTGAATACATGGCAACGTAATAGACAAGAACTGGGACTGGAATGAAGCGCCCTAGAATATTAATAGGGGAGATGTCTCTAGAAATATCAGTTATTTTTATTTTCTCCGTTATCCTTTTTTTTGTAACTTCTAAAGTGTCTTCACAGGATAAATATTTTATTTTTATATCCTAAAAAAACCCATTAAGAATCTTTGATGGTTTGATGAAATATTTAATAAATGGAAAAAATCGGCTCTTTAGATACAATTAAGTTTCTCACGTCACTCTACATGTTAAAGCAAATGTTAAAGTTATAAGGAGTTAAATACAAATCAATGCCTATAATACAATAATGTGTGGAAATTGCGATACATATGTATATCCAACGTAATTAGGTTTAAAAGTACTCGTGTGTATGTATTTATAGAAAAAAATACTGAAAGTACACCAAAATAGTTATCAGTTATTATCTTGTAGTGATGAGATTATGACCAATTTTTATTTCTTTGTTCTTCTCCCATATTTTCAAGGTGAACATTTAATAATTTTTGAAGGGTTAATGTAACTTTAAAAAGTTATTTTTTAAAAGTCTGTCACAGCAAAGGGATATTTTTTGAGGGCATGTGTCATGATAAGAATGAGAGTTTAAAAAATGAGTGATGTTTTCCTTTATTTCTGAGTTTTATTGCTGTAACACTTGGATTTCCTCCCATAAACTTGATGATGTAAAATAACCATCCCTTCCAAGTGGTTCCTTCAAGCCTACACATTTCACTAGCTACTAGAGACCCTAGTACTCTTGTTAGTATTCTAATTAGTATTAATATTCGATATGAATTGAAGGAAGAAGAGTAGACACATTCAGACCATAACAGAGAGAGAAAAAGAATGCTTAACCAGCCATACCGGGCTTACACATCATCTGTCCCCACGGTGAAAAGGGTGGGTCAGACCGACCCTCAAGTCGTACCATTCACAGGTGGTAACATAGGAGTGTCTTTCAACGCCACCACTTTTTTATATGTGTTTTTCAAAGCATTTTCATTTAATACTTTCTTTGATAGAAAGGAAAAGCAATTGTTGAAAGCCCTTGCTCTGTGACCCCCCCCCCCCCGCTTTTTTGGGTGTGTGTTTTAAATGAAGACCTACTTTTTCTTTATTTTATTTTATTTTATTTCATTTCATTTCATTTCATTTCATTTCATTTGACAGACAGCACAAGCAGGGGGAGTGGCAGGTAGAGGGAGAAGCAGGTTTCCCGCTGAGCCGGGAGCCTGATGCGGAACTCAGTCTCAGGACCCTGGGATCATGACCTGAGCCAAAGGCAGAGCCTAACAGACTGAGCCACCCAGGTGCCCCTAGACCTACTCTTTTTCAAAAATAAGAGAGCAAAACATGTGTTATGGGTTGAGTTGTGTCCCCCTCCCTACTCCACCCGCTGCCAAATTCACATGCTGGAGTCCTATCCCCTCAGAATGTGACCTTATTTGGAAATAAGGTTGTTGCAGATGTTAATTGGTTAAGATAGGTCGTACTGGAGTAAGATTGTAAGGTAGACCCCTAAACCAACACGATTGGTGTCCACATAAAAAGGGGAAATTTGGACACAGACTCACGCACCGGAAGAGGGCTTGGGGTGACGTAGAAGCCAAGGAGGACCAGGCTGCCAGCAACCCCAGAAGCTAGAGGAGAGGCCTAGAATAGCTTCTCTGTCACAGCCTTCCGAAGGAACCAACCCTGCTGACACCTTGATCTTGGACTTGTAGACTCCAGGACTGTGAGACATTAAATTTCAGCCACTCAGTTCACTCTGTTACACCAACCTTAACAAACTAATAAGATATGTATTAAAAACCCAGTGACCTTTTTCTTGCTATTTTCTTTCTGTGCTCCCTTCAACATACTGTATTGGTATTAGTTTAGACATTTGGTCACAAGATCTATGGATTGTTGTGTTGTTGTTGTTGTCGTTGTTGTTTTACTTAAGGAAGAAAACTTTATACTTCCATAGTTTGGAATAGAAGATCTGGCCCATAAAACCTAAATGCATCTTACGTTGTATTTAGCAGAACAAGTGTCAGTCTAGTATACTTCGGGAGAGAAGCTCCTAAGCAGGGTTGCTAGTGGCACTTGCCCACTGCAAGAGGAAAGAGCTGTTCAGTCACTGAGAAATCCAGAAGTTGGCCGTATTGGTCTCAGTTCTTTAGGAAATGCTTCTTAGACAAGTTCAGTTACCTTATGTGGGAGTAAGAGGCTTCTAGGATCAAGGTAGTCTCCCTGAAGGGAGGCTAATATTCTGTGAAGGGATTCCAAAAATTGTTGTCTAACAAAAAAAGACAAACCCAAGAACCCAGTCCAGCCTGGTAAGAGGGATCCCCTCCTTCCAACGAGCAATTCAGTTTTTCTATCCGTTGATAATAAGTACACAAAACCTTTTTTTAAAGATTTTATTTATTTATTTATTTATTTATTTATTTATTTATTTATTTATTTAAGAGAGAGAAAGAGAGCAAGGGGGGGGGAGCAGCAGACTCCCCACTGAGCAGGAGCAGCAGACTCCCCACTGAGCAGGAAGCCTGACACAGGGCTCGATCCCAGGACCCTGGGATCATGACCTGAGCTGAAGGTAGACACTTAACTGACTGAGCCGCCCAGGCGCCCCCTACAGGTACTCACATCTTCTAAGCAGAACCCTAGCTGCAGGGAGATTGTTGCATCCTGGACTGTCTCTGCCTGGGAACGTTGGTGCCATCTAGCCCCAGCTGTAGCTGATAGGTTGAGCAGAAGGTAGGTGTCCATGCCCAGTGTGGGAGCTTTCCAGGAGAGCTGATTTTGGATTCCAGCCACAGACTACCAAGCAAGTACTGCAGCCTCTGCTTGCCATTCAGACATAACACAGCATGAATGTCCTCACACTGGACATGTCCCCTCAGTATGCCTACATCACCCACTACATTTCCTCCTGGGTCAAGGACAAGCCCAGATAGCTAACTGGACTGTGTTTCCCAGTAATGGGGCCTTGAACTCCTGGGGACACCTCATTAAAACTTGCTTCTACCCTTTTCATCTCTGCTACAGTCATAATATCATCCTGGTAGACAGAGACACCCTCATTAAATGACAAGCTTAGCCCTGAATAGCCCCAATTTGCATCAGCCTTTGCTACTGCCAAGATATGAACTTAAGGTAAATGTGGAGTGTGAACACGTGGAGGTCAACCTGAATTTGACATTTGATCCCAGAAATGTACTTCTGTGCTGAGACAGTAGTCATCGTATCGGAACTACAGAGAAGATAGTCACGGCCGACCACCAGGCTCTGCAGTAAACAATTACCTCTTAATTTTCAACATTTGAGATTAATCTTGGGCTAAATCATGAAAAGACAACACTCTGATGACAAAACTCACTGTAATTAACACTGGCAGTGAAAAGTAGAGCTCTAATGACACAGTTGACATCATCTGTTGTTGACGGAACAAGAAATGCAGGATCGAAATCCTATATGTGAAGACGTAGATCTGACAGGTGGGGGAACTGGAAACAGTGCTAGAGCTCTTCGGGAGAGAAAACCCAGGGGGAGTGTTACTAAGTGAGCTGAATCCTTTCTGATTATAGCAGACATCCGTATCTACCAAAGATTGGTTTAAAACATTTACAAATCCGATTATTGTCAGAATATCTAAAAACAGACGTGGTTAAAGATGGTTGCCTCTCAGGAGAGTGAAAGTGGTTTGGGGAGAGGCAGGGCTTGGATTGCTGCTTTTTATTATAAGCTCTTTGTATAATAGAACTTAGTTTTAATTATATGTGTAGACAGTTGACCCTTGAACAACAGGTTGGAACGGCATGGGTCCATTTATTTATGGCTTATTTGCAGTACAATGTACTACTGTACCATCAATGTATTTTCTCTTATGATTTTCTTAGTAGCCTTTACTCTATGTTCCTTTATTGCAAGAGTAAGAATACAGTATCTAATACATGTAACATACAAGATGTGTGTCAATCAAGTGTTTACGTTCTCGGTAAGGCTCCCAGTCACCAATAAGCTGGGAGTAGTTAAGTTTTCGTGGAGTCAAAAGTTACATGTGGATTTTTGGCTGCAGGGAGGGTCAGCACGCCTAACCCTCCCTCACATGGTTCAAGGGTCAACCCTAGTAAGTTGCTTAAAATGTTAATGAAATATTTTTGGAGAACTAAGAAAAATCACAGAGGGGAAGGTGAGTACATTTTGACTATATAAACATCCTAAGTTTCTCTAGGTCCAAAACAAATGTAAAAGGAAAAACAGCAGGCTATTTAAAATATAGCAAAAGAGTCAACATTCAATCTGTAAATAGTTCACACAGACTGCTAGGGCAAACAGGAAGACAGACCCGGCCGAAGGTAAATGAGGAAAAGACCGTTTACGAATGACAGGAGAAAAGTTAATTAATAAATAAACTTAAAAATTAAGAAATAATGTTTAATCCGGCTGTGAACAAAGCAACAAAGCTCACTTCCTCCACAGCGCTCTGCAGAATGAGCCTCTCCCTTCCGCTCCGTGGAGCTGCCTCCCTGGGAGGAAGCCGAGAAGCAGGTGAATCCCAAAGGAGAGTAACCGGGTGGCGGAAAGTGCACTGGGCGAACCAGAGGGAGGTCGGGCGCCCTAATCACACCCCAGCCTTATCCTAAAAGGGGAACAAAATCACAGTCCCCAAAACTCTCTCTGAGTATGCCCGTGTGTGGTCCTAACACGCTTTCATATCGTCTGTCTAGAAATAGCAGGAACTGCCATATGTAAATTGCACTCGATTCTCAAGTCCTAGGAATTCGTATCTGTGCCTCACACACTTTGCGTGCGCTCCAGTATCCATCACGATGCTTTGCTCGTCGTAGGCGTTCAGCTGTGTTTTGTCGATTGGAGGAGAGGCTTGTGCTCATAGGTACAGCTTGTCCAATGCCCGGTGCTATGTAACTCCTGCCGCAGAAACCACTGAACACTTGGGCTCAACAGCGACGTGCCCAAGCCGCTGACATGACTCTGGAAAGGTGACCCAGTGGAGTCACAGGCGTAGACTATATGGCGCTTGGTAGCTTTTCATCTCAACGGTCTCATTCACTTTTCATTTTTCAGTGACAAGGATTCCCACCTTACCAGGAACTATTCTACAGTATTTCATTCTTATCCGTGGTCAAAAGAAATGTCCTTTCAGCCTCCAGAGGGCAGCATTTATTCCCGCCCGGGATCAGGAGTCAGTGATGGCGAGGCAGATCGGGCCCTAACAGGTATGTGTCATTTTACATACAGTTCTCGTAGAAATGTCAATCTTATTACATCTATTGCCCATTGTTTCCTGATTTTGTTTAATTAAATGAACGTTGTAAGTTAGAATCCCTCCTCTGAGGTTGGGTGGGTTTTTTTCGTCTTCCATTGTTTAGAGATGAGAAACAAAGTTCAGAAAGGTCGGGAATGTGCCCCAAGGTCACTTACGTGGGCCCCTTAGAATGGGCTTAGAATAGGCTGCTGTTTTGCCCACTGAGCCACTCTGCCTGCAGGGGTCTTCTGGGGTCCGGCAGGTGCTCTCTGCACGGGGTCCCTGATGACTTGGGCTCCATTCAGTGAGGGTGAAGGGAAGTGTGCAAGGTTTCAGATTTCTGGCCCATCTTCTGTTCTGGGAGTCTCGCAGAATCCCATCAGTTTTAGATTTAAAGGATCTGGCCCAGCCTAGGCACGTCACCCCCTTCGTGCCCCTTGCTCCTCAGCATACAAGTGGATGCGTATCTCCAGGCCCCAACAAGAGGGGCGCTGCATTTTTGTTTCTGGGCATAGTAGCAGTGTTCACAAATGACCGCGAGTAAAGTCCCTGAACGGTGTTGGAGAGACTGAAGGGCTAGAAGTGAAGTGAGAAAGGGAGAAAGTAACCCTGTGTTGGAATAGATGGTGAGGTTCTGTGAGCAATGACTAGAACAACGAGTAACCTGGAGGATTCTGTCGGACCTGCAGGCTAGCAGGGAGCCACCATTTGTAGCCTGGGTAGGTGGCGAAATTCTGCCTGAGCCCAGAGGGGACATGAGGAGCCCCTGCATGCTCAGGTGACCGGGGGAACCAGAAAGAGAATAAAGACTTGTTAGTTTGCCAGGGACAAGAGGACACAGTGGTTGGCATGTCCAGAAGGCAGGGTTCCTAAACAGGCAGCTTCTAACCAACTCAAGCGTGGAGGACTCTCTCTCCAGCTGTACTGAAGCTCAGGACAGCAGGCCGAGATAAGGTATTTTCAAGGATTTTACTTGTGAGGGTGGACACAGACAGTAAGGATTAGAGTCCCAAGACCAAAGTTCCAGGAAGTCATCCCAGATTCTGAAGTAGACACTTTCTTGTCATCTCACAGGTTGTGTTCTAGGAACCCCTTAAGACTCTGACCTGCCACTCCGGGGCCTGAGGACAAAACTCCAGGAGCCTTGGACCAAATGTCACCAAGGCCCATCATGTTTCTGGTGTCCCATACGACAGTGTTTCCAGACCTTTCCCATTTTATTTTCTGTCCTTTTGTACCCTTCCTTCAATGGGATAGTTAGAGGCAAAAACTGCATTCCAAACAGTCTGATCAGAGAGGAAGTGGGGCTATTACCCATGAAATGAATATTGGATTCGAAATCAGAAGACCTGGTTCTGGCTCCATTTCTACTGTTGTCTGACTGCATAGTGTCGGGCAAATCAGATAATGTCCGAGCCTTGAGAATGGCATCTGTCCTATAATAATACAGCAACCTCCTATACCACCATATTATATATTATATATGTATATTGTAATATATGGTATAACAATCTAGAACCAACAGGATGGAGCATGGTGTAAGAAAGAAGTCAGGGGCTAGATACCTACTAGGTATTACGATTATACATTTGGATACACATAAGCAGAAGACTGCGGTAGTTTTCTGCAGGGGTGGTTTCTGGAGATTGATTTTGTTCCTTTGAATGGGCCATGTTTTCCTGTTTCTTTATGTGCCACGTGATTTTTTTTTTTAAGATTATTTATTTATTTATTCGACAGGATAGAGACAGCCAGCGAGAGAGGGAACACAAGCAGGGGGAGTGGGAGAGGAAGAAGCAGGCTCACAGCGGAGGAGCCTGATGTGGGGTCGATCCCATAACGCCGGGATCACGCCCTGAGCTGAAGGCAGACGCTTAACCGCTGTGCCACCCAGGCGCCCCTGCACGTGATGTTTTGTTGAAAACAGAGCATTTGAAAAAGCAGCCACGTCTCCAAGCGCGCAGGCCGCCCCGGGTGCGGGGCTTGTCCTGAGCGCCGGATCAGTCCAGTGTGAAGGCTTAAGGTCTTTCCAGTCCTTCTCTGGGCATGTACTTCCCCTGGACCTGTGCGTCCGCTTTTTCCCAATTCCCCAGCATACACAGCCGCTTTTTAAAGTCCCCACTAACGTAACAGTCTTCCCCCAGCTTCCTGGGGCCTTATGAAGACGTTCATTTGTCCTCTCCAGTTAGTAATGCCTTGGCTCTGGGTCCTCGCTAGCCGTGCCCACTGCTTCCTGCAGCTTCGGCCGTGTGGGTCCCTGCTGTGCCACTTGTGGCCCTCTGAAACCCGAGTTAGGGCACACAGACACCTATCCGGCAGCCCCCAGGCGGGTTAGCACATTGCTCTACTCTCTCTAGATGGCAGAGGTGAGGGGAAAAAGCCTTGACATTTCCTACTGTTTTTAATGTGCCTTTCTCTTGGTTGGGCATTCACATGGTCGCTAGGCTCTTCCGCTGGTTTCCAGAGCTCCTACCAGGTTATTTGAGTTAGTCTCACTGTTCAGTGTTTGCACAGGGGAGCAAGGGCCCGGAGCTTCCTAGGCTGCCGTCTTGCCGGTGTCTCTCAGGGGTGGTTTTCTTAGCAAAGATCACACGACCGGCTCCGGGTCAGTTAAGCAGACCTGTCTTTTGCACACGAACTGCCAAACCAGGTTCCCGTCATCTAACACATAGGCCCTTGATTTTCTTCTTACATGAAGGCAACTTTTATTTTCCTCTTTTTATTATTTTGGTTTCAGCCCCACATTCTAGTTTAATCCGATCATCCTGGGTGTTGACTCATCCTCCATATTTACAGTTTTCTAAGTTTCTGTAAAACCAGCAAGCATGCCACCTAGGCCTTTGTCATGGTCCCTGCCAAGGATAGGCTCCAGGACTTGGCCAAGAGTCGTGTCCTGTGACAAGTCTTTGGAGACTCAGTTCCAGGGAGAGTCTACTTGCCGTGTGATTCCTCCTCACATCTCTGTAGTGTCTTTATGTGAGAAACTTCGATGCGTGCCCTGCAGGAATCGAGACAAGACTATATCAGTGGTGTTTTCTCAGAGGTCAGCAAGTTTTCTGTAAAGGGTTAGACCCTTCTGCAATGACTCAACC
Organism: Ursus americanus; assembly: GCF_024610735.1. Classification (NCBI taxonomy): domain Eukaryota; kingdom Metazoa; phylum Chordata; class Mammalia; order Carnivora; family Ursidae; genus Ursus; species Ursus americanus. The sequence continues at coordinate 18,590,635 of NC_142129.1, read as the reverse complement.
CTCCCATTGTGGTGTGAGAGCAGCCATAGACAATATGTAAATTAATGGTCATAGCCTGGGTTCCAATAACTTTATTTACTGAAACATACTGCAGACCATATCTGGCCTATGGGCTATAAATTTGTTGACCCCTGCCCAAGTAAAAGGGAAATGAAGGTAATTTGAAATAATTAATTTGACATAATTTGCGAACTCCTTTCAACACTCACCACTCACTACGATGTTTTATAAATGGATAAACTATTTCTTTCACAAACTTGAATTTGCTAAGTTTGAGGTTAAGTGCACTGGTTTGTAAATCTTTGTTCCCATGTTAAAAACTGCAGTATTATTTGTTTCCAGTACTTTTCTCACCGACAATGAACTCTCCAAGACCAAACTCTGAGAGCACTTCTGTAGTCACTCCGGCACCCCGGGATACAGCTTGCCTGAGTGTGGAAACTTGATCTGATTTAGAAAGGAGGTCTGCTCTTCCACTGTCTCCTTTCTTCTTCAGAGCCTTACTTCTCTTAAGATGTTTTCGTTACTCTTTCCAGTTGAAAAAGCATCTCAGTGGTATGGGGGGAAAAACAGCAGCAGCAGCAGCAAACAAGGAGGACGTTTTCCTCTTCTGTCTCTGTCTTTTGTCTCTCTATTATCTCTCTCTCTCTCTCTCTCTCTTTTTTTTTTTTTCGTCCTCTGTTAACATATCATCATCTCAGGGACTGTGCCCTTCTTGCTCTGAATATACCTTAAAAAGGCCCGTTTTCCCTTCAGTGGTTCGGATTGCTTCTGTTTGCCCGATAGATGGCGTCTTCCTGATCTGATGGTATAGGTCACTCCATTTTTCTCCTTCTCTGTAGACTCCTCTGCCTCACTTTCTCAATCCTGCTATACTGCTTCTCCCCAGTGAGAATTCGGCTTCCTCTGCTGCCACCACGCTCTCCCTTCAGTTTCTATCTTTCAAACTCTTCTTGCCTCCCACAGCCCCCAGTGGAACCTAGCTCCATCGTCCATCCTTGGTGTCTTCATCCTTGATGAACAGACCAACCTTAGAGCACAGTGGGTGAGGCTTTTCTAGGAAGGACTTTAGGATATATATGGGCGCACGTCTGTGTGTATGTCTGTGCTAAGTCTGGTTAGGTATGGTCCCAGGCATTGTTACAGAGGGTATGAGCAGGATAGAAAAGTAACATGGGAATTACTTGGGGTTGCAACCCTCTGATCATGGGGCAAGTCTAAACAACCTAAGGCTTATCCAAATCTGCACATGATGTATTTTGAAACTCATCCCCTATTTTTCTTGTTGTGGTGTCTTTTGTTCCATTTAGTTTGTTATGAATTAATTCTAAATGATATTCTGGGGCTTACAGTATTGCAATGTTTATTTTCTTTGTAAACAAATCTCTTGTGTACCAAGAGGTTAACTCTATGTACTCTTTTTTTTTCTTAATCTTTTACAGAGCTATGTGAACAGTCACTTCCATGTGACAGAGGGTCTGTCCAACACAGAAGACACACGGTCTCGGTCATCAGCCACCCAGGTTTCAACACCAAACTCATCCTCCCTCCAATCCCTCAGGGCCGCAAGTAGACCAGTAGTTGACATTTGGTCTTAACACACAAAACTTGTTCTGATCATGTCCCATCCCTTTGTCTTACCTGTTTATGGATCCTGTCGCCCACTCAACCAACTACCTACAAAAGAATGTTCTATATGCCTTAATTCTCTCAATCAATTTCTTTTGTGATTCTCGAATAGTGTCTTTTTTGAATGTAAATTATTCTTAGCTTTTAGAAATGCAATTTCAGTTTTTCTTGTATCTCTTAATGATTTTTCCAGCTGCTTCCTGCTCTGAAATATCAGATGGCAAACTCTCCCAAGATCTCTGCATTGCTGTGTGCATAGTGATTTCTGGATATATCCAACTGGGATTCTGCTTTTGAAATTTCAGTGCATCCATTTATAACATTAGTGTGTACCCTAGGGGATTGAAATATTTTGTTCTTCTGCTTATGAAAGGCTTGTAGATTTCCATTTAACTCGTGACCAGCAGGATCTCAACTGCATCTCTCAAAGGGAATTAATTAATGTATTTTTTCATGGTTTTTGAGTTGCTTTAGCAATATGAAGGAATAGGAATTATCAGATATTTCTTTTAGTTCACCCTTTCCTGACTCTGATTATGTACTGCTTGTCTTAGAAATATTTCTAAACAACTTCCTTCATCTTTATAGCTTCACTGTCTACTATTGGCAGAAAAAAACATTGGGTAGTTACAGGTAAGGCTGGTATTCAGCTGATATGTGCCAGTAAGACTATCCTGGTTCTTGAAATATTGAGACACATCTCTTTGGATTGGTAGATGGTCTCTTCTCTGAATCCTCTGTGCAGGATGATTCATGGGAGCAAGAGCCTTCATGTAGTACTGTACTAATTGTTAAATATTTAAAATACCAAAACCCTGTAATGACTTCCCTTTTAAAAATATTAAAACCCCCTTTAATAACCCTTTTTCTCATGATCAAATTTGGATGTTACCTGATTTGCTATTGGCTTCTGTCTGCCACTAGCCCTGTTCTCAACAGAAGCTGCTTAAAGTTCTTTTCTTGGGGCTGGTGGGAGGGGATGGAAGGGGGGAACCTGAAGAAAAGGACAAGGCTGAGCAGGAAAAGAGAGTTGGTTCTCTCTAGACCAGTGAGGAGGCTGAGAGTGGGATACTTTAACATTCACCAGCATCAACTAATCTTTTAAAAAGTTATTATGAAATATTTTAGAAACACCAGAAGATATAAAAATAAGAGTTCCAATTTCAGACAACATGGAGCAGATGCACTTCTTCCTATTTCTTCCACGAAATACAGTCAAATCCTAGAAATTGTATCTAAAACAAACATAAGATTGAGAAGTGGAAGGAAGAAGGCAAGCCAGCTGGGGACCTTGGGACCTGAGTAACAACACCGAGGTGAGTTCCCTGCGTTTCTTTTTTAGCTCAAATATCCTAAACTGGGTGCTTGAAAGCTATAATACCAAAACATTAACAGTAAAGACCACAGATCTCAGCAGAAAGCCTGCTCTCTCTAGCTAAAGGACTAGGAAAGGGGCAGCCTAGCAAGACAGAAAACTTTTAGACAATAACTGCCTTACTTTAGTCAAACACCATAGGTGAAACTGTGGCCCTATGTTTTTTCCCTACACTGTCAGCAAAGACTTTTCTGGCTATAATGAGGTTTCCTTCCTCCTCCCTGCAGGGATAGTGTCAGAGAAGTTCTTGTGGAGAGCCAGGATCTGCAACGCTCCCCAATATTAATGAGAACCCCCTCCCACAGTGTCATTGAAGGCTACGTAGGGACCTGGACTTCCATTCCCTACCCGACAGTAATGAGGCACTTCTTTCCCTTCCCATCAGGGTGGTGTCAGAGAAGGTCTTGTGGAGATCCAGGACTTTCACCACTGACCTGCCTTCTTCCAGTGTCAGTGGAGGCCATGTGGGGAACAGAAAATTTAAATAAGATCCATATTCTCATAACATACTACCCCAAATGTTCAAGATATAGGTGAAAAAGAAAGAAAAGAAAAGAAAGAGAAAAGAAAGAAAGAATGAATTCATCAAGAATCAGGAAAACTTCAATTTGAATAAGAAAAGATAATCAACATCTGAGCCAAGATGATGTTGGTGAAGGCCTAGTGGGGACCCTAAACTTCTACCCCACCCAGTATCAGTAAGGCATCATTCCGCCTTTTCCTACCCCAAGTGTCGAGAGAGGCCAAGTGGAGGGTTTAGATTTCCACTTCTACCTGGCAAGAATGAGTCAGTGTCCCCTTCCCCACTAGCATGGTGTCAGAGAAGGTACGCTAAGAAGATTTAAATAAGACCCAGACTTTCACAATATACTCTCCCAAATGTCCAAGATACAGTTAAAAAAAAGAAAAACAAAACTCATCAAGAATCAGGAAAACTTCACCTTGAATGAGAAAAGATAATCAACATATGCCAATGCCAAGGTGAAACAGATGCTGGAGTGATCTGATGGATTTTAAAGCAGCTATCATAAAACTGCTTCAAGAAGCAATTATAAACACAATTGAAAAAAATGAAAAAGGCAGACAATCTCAGCCCAAAAAAAAGAAAAGAAAAAATTTAGCAAATAAATAGAAGATGTAAAGAAGAACCAAATAGAAATTTTATACCTGAACAACTCACTGGATGGACTCAATAGTAAAATGGATAGGACAGGGGGAAAAGCCAAAGAGCTTGAAGACAGAGCAACTGAAATTACCCAATCTGAACAACAGAAAGAAAATAGACAAAGACAAAATGATCTCTAGGGACATGTAGGACTATATGAAAAATCTAATGTTTATGTCATTAGTGATCCAGGAAAGCAAAAAAGAGTATGCAACTGAAAAAGTATTCAAACAAATAATGACTGAAAATTCCCCAAATTTGGCAAAACCCAAAAATCTATAAATTCAAGAAGATGATGAAACCCAGACAGGGATAAACACAAATTTTCAACAAGACATAGCATAATCAAACTTTTGAAAACTAAGGACAAAGAAAAATATCCTAAAGCAATGAAAGAGAAAACATCGTAATTATGGGAAATAACAAATCAAATGATAGTGGATTTCTTATCAGAAATCATGGTACCACCAGAAACCATGGAAGTAGATCAACATTTTCAAGTGCTAAAAGAAAAAAAAATCTGTTAATCTAGAATTCTGTATTCATTGAAAATGTCCTTTAGGCAGGAAGGGGAAATCAAGACGTTCTCAGGTGGAAGGAAAACAAAGAGACTATGTTGCCAGCAGACCTATGTCCTAAAGGAATGGCTAAGGAACATTTTTGAAACAGAATGAAAATGATAAGGAAATTTGGAACAACAGGAAGGAAAAGGAACAATAAAGTAAAAATATGGATTAATATAAAAGAAGTTCTTTTTCATCTTGAATTTCTTAGATTTGATGATTGAGGAAAAATGATATCATCTACTGTGATTCTCAATATGTGTAGAAATTATGTATAATTTAAGGCAATTATAAGCAGGAATGAAAAGACTTAAAGGGAGGTAAGCTTTCTACATTTCTCTCGAACTGTTAAAATGTTAACACTGGTAGACTGTGTGATAAATCCTATGAGTAATGTAATACCTAAAACACTACTAACAAGGCTACTTTGTGAGATACAAGAAATACTATAGATAAATAAAAATAGAGTTTTAAAAACATTTCAGTGACACATGAGAAGGCAGGAAAAAGAAAACAAAGAACTGAAAAGTAAAAAACCAAAATCAGCCTTAAGCCCTTATGTAATAGCAATTAACATTAGAGTAAACGGTCTAAATACACCAATTAAGGCAGATGTTGGCAGAGTAGATTTTAAAATGTGACCCAATTATATGCTATCTACAAGAAACTCACTTGAAATTTAACAAGGCAGGCTGGCCAAAAGTAAAAGGATAGAAACATGTTTGCATATATCATGCAAACGTTAGTCAAAAGAAAGCAGGAGTGGTGATTAGCATCACATAAAGTAGGCTTCAGTGCGGAAATTTTTACCAGAGACAGAGAGGTGTATTACATATGAGGAGAGGAACTTTAACAAATTTACAGAGATGAAATCATACAGTGTATGTTCTCTGACCACAATAGAACCAAACTAGAATAACGAGAAGATAACAGAAAAATCTCTAAACATCTGGAAACAAGCGGCCTACTCCTGTATAACCCATGGGTCTATGAGAAACTCTCAAGGAAATTTAAAAATACATCAAACTAAATGAAAGTGAAATACACCACATCAATTTGTGAGATGCAGCCAAGTCAGTGCTGAAAGGGAAATGTATGGCACTAACTGCATACGTTAGAAAAGCAGAGGGTTTTTAAACCAAGAAGCTCCTACCTCAAGAATCTAGAAAAAGAGCAAAATAAACCCAAAGTAAGCAGGAGGAAATAAGATAAGAACAGAAGTCATTGAAAATGAAAACAGAAAAACAATAGAGAAAAATTAAACAAAAAGGTGGTCCTTCGAAAATATCGGTAAAATTGCCAACCCCTCTCTTGTAAAACTGACAAAAAAGAGAAGACATAAATTACCAATATTGGAAGTGAAATGGGATGAGACCACAGACTCTACAGACATCAAAGGGCAGTAAGAAAATACTCCAAACAACTCTACAGACAAATATTTGACAACTTAAATGGACCAATACCTCAAAATAAAACACAGCTCACACACTATGGGATAGATTATTTGAGTAACCCCATAAATATATTAAAGAAACTGAAGAATTAAGCTGAATTGAATTGATAATTGAATTTTGAAAAAGAAACCTCCAGGCCCAGATGCTTTCATTGGAAAATTCCACCAAAGGTTTACAGAAGAATTCATACCAATGCTATACAGTCTCTTCCAGAAAAGAGAAAAGGAAGGTAGGTTTCCAGCTTATTTTATGAGGCTAATGTTATCCTGATACCAAATCAGACAGGCCATACAAAGAAAGAAAACTGCAAACTAATATCACTTATGAATAGCTGCAAAAATCCTTAACAAATATTAACAAATAAAATTCAATACATAAAAAGAATTACACACTAGGACCAAGTGGGGTTTATCCCAGGAATGCAAGCTTGGTTCAGTAGTTGAAAGCAGCCAATGTAATCCACTCTAATAACAGGCTAAATAAGAAAAATCAATGATCACATCAGGTGATGCAGAAAAAGTATTTGACAAAGTCCAGCACCTTCTCATGATAAAAATCTGGGAACAGGGGCGCCTGGGTGGCTCAGTCGTTAAGCGTCTGCCTTCGGCTCAGGGCGTGATCCCAGAGTCCTGAGATCGAGCCCCACATCGGGCTCCCTGCTCTCCGCTGGGAGCATGCTTCTTCCTCTCCCACTCCCCCTGCTTGTGTTCCCTCTCTTGCTGGCTGTTTCTCTGTCAAATGAATAAATAAAATCTTAAAAAAAAAAATCTGGGAACAGAGGAGGATTTCCTCAACTTGAGAAAGACTTCTGTACATACGTATTTATCCTGAACAGTATATACTTTTGTTCATGATTTAAACTTCATATTATACTGTATATATTCAGCAATTAACTTTGTTCTCCACATTACGTGTGTGGAATTAATCCATGTAGATAGTGTTTTAGTTTTAATTTTTTCACTATCATGTAATATCTCACAGTAAGACTATCCACAGTTTAACGATTTCCCTGTTGATGAATGCTGAATTTGCTTCCTTTTTTTTCTATTACAAAGTATGCAGCTAAAAACATTCTTGTCTAAAAAAAAAACCCAAAAACATTCATGTCCAGGTGTTGAACTGCTGTGTTTATGCAAATCTTTAACTTAACCAGATAGTCCCACATCGGTTACTCTAATATGCCTTCACCAACATCTAAGAAAGTCCCCATTTTCCTGCATCTTGGGGTTGGAATTGACAATCTTTTTAATTGCTAATCCAATGGCTGCTAATATAAATTCATTTTTGTATTTAATTTGAATTTCTCCAATTATTAGTAAAGTTGAACATTTTTTATAAGTTTATTGGCACGCATGGCTCTTCTGTGAATTGACTATTTATATGTTTCGCCTAGTTTTATGTTGGATTACTCTATTTTTCTTATCAATTTGTGGGATTTATTTCAGAATTCTGGTAGTTAATTCATTGTTAACTATGTGTATTACAGATGTATTTTCCAAGGCTGTGTATTGTCTTTACACTTTTTATTAAAATTGTATCTTTGAATGAATAAAAGTTTTTAATATGGCTAAATTTGTCAGTGTTTTTTTTTTATGACTGGTACCTTTTATTTTTATGTCTTATGAATTCCCTCCCTATCCCCTAGTCATAAATAAAATCTCCTAGATATTCTTCTAAATTCAAACAAAAAAATTTTGTTTTTTAATTTTGCTTTTTTGGATTTTTGTATATGACATGAGGTAGGAATGAATTTTTTTCCAGTTGTCCCATCCCTTTTTCTCTCTAATCCATAAATCCATTTCTTTCATAAATTGTTTTCAGAAATGCTTGGGGCTCTTTCTGGGCTCTTTCCTCTAACTCACTCTTTTATTTACTATATATTTGTTTTGTTTTTGAAAGAAAAATAATTTTTATTGCTTAACAAATGATCAGCACTGCCAGGATTTGAATCCAGGTCTCTCCATTCCTAATCCAGAGTCTGCTCTCCATTCCATCTGCTCCTTAAAGCGAGGTACGTGTACTTGCCACATAACAATAGTTACCTTGACCATGTGCCCTTTACTTATGTTATTGCCAATATTTTTTAAGTTTTAATTCCATTAGCCAACATACAGTACATCATTAGTTTTTGATGTAGTGTCCAACGATTCATTAGTTAGCATTTAACATATTTGTAATAAGACTTATAACATAGTAGGACAAGTTGTGTACTTCCATATTCTTTAAAATCATCTTGGCTGTTCTTTGCCTTTTGCTTTTCCAAGTAATTTTAGAATTTGTTTTTCAAACCCTACAAATGCCCTTGCTTGCAGTTGATTAAAATTGCACTGAATTCATAAATTTGAGGAGGCTTGTCTTCTTTAGATATTGGATACCTCTGTCTGTAAACATGCTCCGTTTGTGTAGGTTTTCTTTAAGTTGTATAATTTTCTCGTAAAGAGCGTACAGATCGTTAGCAAGATTGAGATTTATTCCTAGGTACTTTTTTTTTGGTTCTTATAAATGGAATATTCTTTGATTATATTTTCTGTGACTAGAATATAGAAATCATGGGTACTTATTCTAATAATATACTTGTAGATTATTTCAGGATTTCCATCCAGGTAATATAAAAAATGCCATTTTTCCCCTTTCTATTCCTATTATTATTCTCTTTTTTTCTTTCTCATTTTTTTTTTCTTTCAAAAAACTGCCCTGGAGGTTAAGATGGCGGAGGAGTAGGGGACCCCTTTTTCAGCCGGTCCCCTGAGTCGAGCTGGATAGGTACCAGACCAGCCTAAATAACCACGGAATCAGCCTGAGACGCAGGATGATGCATCTGGATCTCTACAAATGAACATCTCCAGCGCTGAGTATTGAGGTACGAAGAGGGGAGCTGTAAACCGTGCACGGATATCGGAAGATAAACGGAAGGGGGAGGGAGCCGCCACGTTTGGGCGCCGGGAAGCGGCAGCCACCTGCACGGGGGAGCGGCGGACTCACAGAGGGCACCCGCGAGAGAGCGGACTGAGACCGGTGAGCCGTGAACGCGCGCCACCAGGCATCTCCCGAACACCGGAATCCCGGTGTGCTCACGGGATCCAGACTGAGACCGGGAACTCCCGGAGCGCGCGCGGGGCGGCTGGCGGCTGGCGGGCCACCTGCACGGGGGAGCGGGCGGACTCGCGGTCGGCACCCGCGAAACAGCAGACTGAGACCCTGAACCGGGTGCGCGCGCCACCAGGCTTCTCCCGAAACTCCGGAATCGAGGTGTGCTCACCGGGCATAGACTGAGACCGGGAGACCCGGGAGGGAGCGCGCGCGGGGCGGCCGGTGGCTGGCGGCATTAGCAACACAAAGGACAGAGACGAGCAGGCCGGTGGCTGGCGGCATTAGAAACACAAAGGACAGAGACGGGGCGGCCCTGGAAGTGAGGGCAGGGACGCCGGGTGTGGGGCGCACATCCCGGATGCTGCAGGGTTGAGCAGCACCAACAGTAACAGAGTTAAAGTGGCCAGAACTTCAGTGGAGAACGGGCCGCAATCCCTCTGTCCTGTGACAATGCAGCCTCTGCTGCTCTGACCCTCAGAAGAGGCACAGCAAACCGCCAGGGAAAGCCGCCAGAGAACAAAAGCCTGGAAATACCGGCCCAGAGAGTGCCCATCCCCATCCTCCCTCGCAGGGGACACGGAGACTCTAACCAAACAGGGCTGCCTGAGTATCGGCGCGGCAGGCCCCTCCCCCAGAAGGCAGGCTGAAAAATCAAGAAGCCCACAACCCGGGCGCCTGGGTGGCGCAGTCATTGAGCGCCTGTCTCCGGCTTAGGGCGTGATCCCAGCGTTCTGGAAAGGAGTCCCTCATCGGGCTCCTCCGCTGGGAGCCTGCTTCTTCCTCTCCCACTCCCCTGCTTCTGTTTCGTTCTTGCTGACTGTCTGTCTCCCTCTCTCAGATAAGTAAATAAATAAAATCTTTAAAGAAGAAGCCCACATCTCTAAGATCCCTATAAAACAAGGGGCACGGCCTGGGACCCAGTCAATAATTTTGGGCTCTGGAAACCCCGCAACCTCTCTTCATCAGAATGACAAGAAGGAGAAGCCCCCCCCCCCAGCAAAGAAAAGACAGTGAGTCAGTGGCCTCTGCCACAGAAGTAACGGATATGGATGTAACCAAATTATCAGAAATGGAATTCAGAGTAACAATGGTCAAGATAATGAGTAGACTTGAAAAAAGTATTCAGGAAAATATTACTGAGAATATACAATCCCTAAGGGCAGAAATGAGAGCGAATTTGACAGAAATTTAAAATTCTATGAGCCAAATGCAGGCAAAACTAGAGGCTCTGACGGCCAGGGTCACGGAAGCGGAGGAAAGGGTTAGTGAATTGGAGGATGGGTTAATAGAGGAAAAAATAAAAATAGAAGATGGTCTTAAAAAAATCCACGCCCACGAATGTTGGCTACGGGAGATTACTGACTCAACGAAACGATCCAATGTTAGAATCATCGGCATCCCCGAGGGGGTGGAGAAAAACAGAGGTCTAGAAGAGATATTTGAACAAATTGTAGCTGAAAACTTCCCTAATCTAGCAAGAGAAACAAAAATTCGTGTCCAAGAGGCAGAGAGGACCCCTCCCAAGCTCAACCATGACAGACCTACACCACGTCACGTCATAGTGCATTTCGCAAATATGAGATCCAAGGATACAGTATTGAAAGCGGCCAGGGCAAAGAAATTTCTCACGTACCAAGGCAAAGGCATCAGAATTACATCAGACCTGTCTACACAGACCTGGAATGAGAGAAAGGGTTGGGGGAGCATTTTTAAAGCTCTTTCAGAGAAAAACATGCAGCCAAGGATCCTTTATCCAGCAAGGCTGTCATTCAGAATTGATGGAGAAATAAAGACATTTCAGAATCGACAGTCACTAGCCAATTTCGTAACCACGAAACCAGCCCTACAGGAGGTATTACGGGGGGTTCTATAAAAGTAAAAAGCCCCAAGAGTGATACAAAACAGAAAGTCACAGCCAATACAAACAAAGACTTTACTGACAACATGGCAGAATTAAAAGCATATCTCTCAGTACTCAGCCTGAACATTAATGGTTTAAATTCTGGTTTCAAACGCCACAGGGTTGCAGATTGGATAAAAAGAAATGACCCATCCATTTGCTGTCTACAAGAGATTCATTTCGAACCCAAAGATGCATTCAGACTGAGAGTAAGGGGATGGAGTACCATCTTTCACGCAAATGGACCTCAAAAGAAAGCTGGGGTAGCAATTCTCATATCAGATAAATTGGATTTTAAACTACAGACTATAGTTAGAGATGCAGAAGGGCACTATATTATTCTTAAAGGAAGTATTCAACAAGTGGATATGACAATTATAAATATATATGCCCCCAACAGGGGAGCAGCAAGATACACAAGCCAACTCTTAACCAGAATAAAGAGACATATAGATAAAAATACATTAATAGTAGGGGACCTCAACACTCCACTCTCAGAAATAGACAGAACACCCTGGCAAAAACTAAGCAAAGAATCAAAGGCTTTGAATGCCATACTCGATGAGTTGGACCTCTTAGATATATATAGAACACTACACCCCAGAACCAAAGAATACTCATTCTATTCTAATGCCCATGGAACATTTTCAAGAATAGACCATGTTCTGGGACACAAAACAGGTCTCAGCCGATACCAAAAGATTGAAATTATCCCCTGCATATTCTCAGACCACAGCGCTCTGAAATTGGAACTCAACCACAAGGAAAAATTTGGAAGAAACTCAAACACTTGGAGACTAAGAACCATCCTGCTCAGGAATGACTCGATAAACCAGGAAATCAAAAATCAAATTAAACAATTTATGGAGACCAATGAGAATGAAAATACAACAGTCCAAAACCTATGGGATACTGCAAAGGCAGTCCTAAGGGGGAAATACATAGCCATCCAAGCCTCACTCAAAAGAATAGAAAAATCTAAAATGCCGTTTTTATATTCTCACCTCAAGAAGCTGGAACAGCAACAGAGGGACAGGCCTAATCCACGCACAAGGAAGCAGTTGACCAAAATTAAAGCTGAAATCAATCAAGCAGAAACCAGAAGTACAGTAGAGCAGATCAACAGGACTAGAAGCTGGTTCTTGGAGAGAATCAATAAAATTCACAGACCACTGGCAAGACTTATCCAAAAGAAAAGAGAAAGGACCCAGATTATTAAAATTATGAATGAAAAAGGAGAGGTCACGACGAACACCATTGAAATTGGAAGGATTATTAGAAATTTTTATCAACAGCTATATGCCAATAAACTAAGCAATCTGGAAGAGATGGAATCCTTCCTGGAAACCTATAAACTACCAAGATTGAAAAAGGAAGAAATTGATTTCTTAAACAGGCCAATTAATTATGAAGAAATTGAGTCAGTGATAAACAACCTTCCAAATAACAAAACTCCAGGCCCGGACGGTTTTCCTGGGGAATTCTACCAAACATTCAAAGAAGAAATAATACCTATTCTCCTAAAGCTTTTTCAAAAAATAGAAACAGAAGGAAAGCTACCAAACTCATTCTATGAGGCCAATATTACCTTGATCCCCAAACCAGGCAAAGACCCCCTCAAAAAGGAGAATTACAGACCGATTTCCCTAATGAATATGGACGCCAAAATCCTCAACAAGATACTTGCTAATAGAATCCAACAGTTCATTAAAAGGATTATCCACCACGATCAAGTGGGATTCATACCTGGGATGCAAGCGTGGTTCAATATTCACAAATCAATCAGCGTGATACATCATATCAACAAGAAAAGACTCAAGAACCATATGATCCTCTCAATCGATGCCGAAAAAGCATTTGACAAAATACAGCATCCTTTCCTGATTAAAACCCTTCAGAGTGTAGGAATAGAAGGTACATTTCTCAATCTCATAAAAGCCATCTATGAAAAGCCTACTGCAAATATTATTCTCAATGGGGAAAAGCTGGAAGCCTTTCCCTTAAGATCAGGAACACGACAAGGATGCCCACTCTCGCCACTATTATTCAACATAGTACTAAAAGTCCTTGCAACAGCAATCAGACAACAAAAAGGGATCAAAGGTATTCAAATCGGCAAAGAAGAAGTCAAAATGTCTCTCTTCGCAGACGACATGATACTCTATATGGAAAACCCAAAAGAAGCCACTCCCAAACTATTAGAAGTTATAGAGCAATTCAGTAACGTGGCGGGACACAAAATCAATGCTCAGAAATCAGTTGCATTTCTGTACACGAATAACGAGAACGAAGAAAGAGAAATCAGGGAATCCATCCCATTTACAATAGCACCAAAAATCATACGTTACCTTGGAATTAACTTAACCAGAGACGTAAAGGACCTTTATTCTAGAAACTATAAATCACTCTTAAAAGACATTGAGGAAGACATAAAAAGATGGAAAGATATTCCATGCTCATGGATCGGAAGAATTAACATAGTTAAAATGTCCATGCTACCCAGAGCAATCTACACTTTCAATGCTATCCCGATCAAAATACCGAGAACGTTTTTCAAAGAACTGGAACAAATAGTCCTTAAATTTGTATGGAACCAGAAAAGACCCCGAATCTCCAAGGAACTGTTGAAAAGGAAAAACAAAGCTGGGGGCATCACAATGCCGGATTTCGAGCTGTACTACAAAGCTGTGATCACAAAGACAGCATGGTACTGGCACAAAAACAGACACATAGACCAATGGAACAGAATAGAGAGCCCAGAAATGGACCCTCAGCTCTTTGGGCAACTAATATTTGATAAAGCAGGAAAAAACATCCGGTGGGAAAAAGACAGTCTCTTCAATAAATGGTGCTGGGAAAATTGGACAGCTACATGCAAAAGAATGAAACTTGACCACTATCTCACACCATACACAAAAATAAACTCCAAATGGATGAAAGACCTCGATGTGAGACAGGAATCCATCAAAATTCTAGAGGAGAACATAGGCAGCAACCTCTACGACATCAGCCAAAGCAACCTTTTTCATGACACATCCCCAAAGGCGAGAGAAACAAAAGATAAAATGAATTTATGGGACTTCATCAAGATTAAAAGTTTCTGCACAGCCAAGGAAACAGTCAGAAAAACTAAGAGGCAGCCCACGGAATGGGAGAAGATATTTGCAAATGACACTACAGATAAAGGACTGGTATCCAAGATCTACAAAGAACTTCTCAAACTCAATACACGAGAAACAAATAAACAAATCAAAAAATGGGCAGAAGATATGAACAGACACTTTTCCAATGAAGACATACAAATGGCTAACAGACACATGAAAAAATGTTCAAAATCATTAGCCATCAAGGAAATTCAAATCAAAACCACACTGAGATACCACCTTACGCCAGTTAGAATGGCAAAAATAGACAAGGCAAGAAACAACAATTGTTGGAGAGGATGTGGAGAAAGGGGATCCCTCCTACATTGTTGGTGGGAATGCAAGTTGGTACAGCCACTCTGGAAAACCGTGTGGAGGTCCCTTAAAAAGTTAAAAATTGAGCTACCCTATGATCCAGCCATTGCACTACTGGGTGTTTACCCCAAAGATACAGACGTAGTGAAGAGAAGGGCCATATGCACCCCAATGTTCATAGCAGCAATGTCCACAATAGCTAAATCGTGGAAGGAGCCGAGATGCCCTGCAACAGATGACTGGATTAAGAAGTTGTGGTCCATATATACAATGGAATATTACTCAGCAATCAGAAAGAACGAGTTCTCAACATTTGCTACAACATGGACGGCACTGGAGGAGATAATGCTTAGTGAAATAAGTCAAGCAGAGAAAGACAACTATCATATGATTTCTCTCATCTATGGAACATAAGAACTAGAATGATCAGTAGGGGAAGAAAGGGATAAAGAAAGGGGGGGTAATCAGAAGGGGGAATGAAACATGAGAGACTATGGACTATGAGAAACAAACTGAGGGCTACAGAGGGGAGGGGGGTGGGGGAATGGGATAGACCGGTGATGGGTAGTAAGGAGGGCACATATTGCATGGTGCACTGGGTGTTATACACAACTAATGAATCATTGAGCCTTACATCGAAAACCGGGGATGTACTGTATGGTGACTAACATAATATAATAAAAAATCATTATTAATAAAAAAAACAAAACAAAACAAAACAAAAAAAAAACAAAAAAAAAAAACTGCCCTGGAGAGAACCTCCAACATAATGTTGAATAGAATAAATTGATAGTGGACATTCTAATCTCACTTCTGATTTAAAAAAATATATGTATAATCCTTCACTCATAGATGTGAGATTTGCTATAGATTTTTGGCAGATAAACTTCTTTAGAAAAATATATTTCATTTAATTCCCAGTTTACTATGAATTTTACCGCGAGTGAGTACAGAAAAGAAGGGGTTTTCTCCGTAGGGTACAAAAAATTGAGGTATGTATTAATTTAATCATATTAATTATAATATTCAAACAATTGAGTTTCTGTTGCTTCCCTTTCTTCCCTCCCTCCTTCCCTTCCTGGATTACCTGCTGACTGTAAAAAAAAAAAAAAAATTAGTGGTACATAAAAGAAATGCTTATAGAAGCATCAAAAGTAACATCACACAAATAACACAAGTTGAATATATAATATAATCAAAGTAAGAAGTCAGGACAAAAATCATTAAATGATACATAAAACACCCTTTACGTTAAACCAGGTGCATCTCATTACTAAGATATAACAGTCATGAGCCCTTATGAATTGAGTCCTATAATATCAAAGTATGTAAAGCAAAAAGTGTTAGAAATGCAAATTATTTTCAATTGAATCAAAGCATTACCATCTGTAAAAGCAGGATGACAACAGGAGCGCCTGTCTGGGATTCTTGCAGTAAGTACATAGGTCATGAATGTGTAGCAAGTAAGAATACCTCAGACCTTAAACTCTTAATTTTAAGCTCAAATCCAAAGTGCAAGAAACTTTATCTTATTCTCAGTCAATTCAGGACAGTCTCAATCAATCCCATCTTTCCTCACTTGCTTTTTCACCTGGGACTGCATCCAACTTCCAGAGGGTTACAGAGTTTCAAGACATGGGGTGGGGGGTGGAGGGGGGGGGACTGTTTTCTGCATTAACATGAAAGCCTTCCTTCTTGTCTACTGTCCAGGCTCCACGATACAGCTGCTGCTGCGTCCCCAGCATTCTGGCCGCTCCAGGTATGCCGACCCTCTTGTTTATGTAACTTCGGTTCTCTTCATGAAAGTACATAATGAGCTAACTTCTCCCTTGTGTCATTCTGGGGCCAGGGGACTGTCTGAGCCCCTCTCTGCTTTGACCTCCACACAGTCTTCTTTCCCTGATGAGTTCCCTCCACGTGGGCACATGGGGAACTCTGGGGACTGGCTGCCTGGTGTAGCTCTATATGGGAGGCCGAACAGTTGGCCTCAGTGCCCCTGCTCTTAAAGCCCCACACTCACATGAGGTTTCTATTGTGCCCCAGACCCTGAAGTTCTATCTCTGTAACTCTAGACTAATGCTTCTCAACATGGTCTGCGCATCGGACTCTCCATAAGCTTGGAAAGTACCCCTGCCCAGGCTCCATCTCAGGCCGGTGAAATAAGGATCTGTGGGTATGGAGGCTCAGACGTTGTATTTCTTAAAGGCCCCCGAGTGATTCCAGTGTATATCCAGGTGTCAGAACCACTGCTCCTGGACTGGGGGTTTCTAGAATGACTAATGAGTGGGGGCTTTCTAGAATGATTTTGTCAAAAGTTTTTATTATTTACCTTTATCAGTTTATGAGTGACTCACCACACTCTAATCAGTATAAAGTATAATTTTTTATCACTGCTAATTTGAGAGTTGCAAAGCGATGTTATTATGTTTAATATTGTTCTTAGGCTTATTTTTGGTTAACATTTTCTTCTTATGAATTATTAATTCATGTCTTTGTTACATCTTTATCCTGGAATGTTAGTGTTTTCTCTTACATTCTTGTGAGAGCTATATCTACTGGGTATTAACTATTTGGTCCCCATTTATTATCATAAATCCTATTTTCTAAAAGTCACATTGTTCATTGGAGCTTTCTGTGATGATGGAAATGCATAGAAATATCTACGTTGTCCAGGGTGGCAGCCACAAGCTCCCTGTGGCTGTGGTGTGACTAAGATGTGGTTAGAGACTAAAGTGTGATTAAGGAACTGAATTTTTAGTTTTACTTTTAGTTAATTTAGAATAAATAATCACATGTATCTAGTGGTTCTTGTATGGAACAGTGCAATTCTAAAGGGTTTATCGTCACAGTTTGGAGTTTTATTGGCCTGACAGTTATTTTGAGAGGTTTTTTTTTTTCTTCTAAGTTCTAGTTTCAATGAATTATAATGAAGAAATGAAAATATGTTTTATGTCATTATATTTTGTAAGCTTTATTCCTGTTCTTTATGCCCTGGCATGTGCTCAATTTTAAAAAATCATCCATGGAATTGAAAAGGAAGCCTGTGGTATAAAATTTTGCTACATTTACTCATTCAGTTTTACTACTTACATTATTTAAGCTACCTGGATATGACCTCTTTATCAACTTGCTCTGTCATAGATGACACTGGCATTTTAGTACGTCACTGCACTTGTGTATCTCTTTCTTCTTATATACTAATTAGTTATTTGCTACATAAATGTTGAGGGTATGTAAATCAACGCATAGATACTCAGAACGATTTATAATTATGGATTTTGGTTTATTCGATGCGCAAGGCTCCTTTCTGTTTCATTGAATCCTTTTTGTTTTGAACTTTCCTTTGATAGTATCAGCGCCACCTCTTGCTTTTATTTGCCTGATTCATTTTATTCTCTTATGTTTTTTCTATGTAATTTGACGTTGGCTTCACTGTTGTAAGAAGCATACAGTTGGACGTTCTTTAACTCATTCAGAGTCTCTGCCTTTTCCTTCAATTATGAAGCAAAATAATTTTCTTTTCAATACCGATGAGTTCGGTCCTACTTACGTCACTTTGTTTTATGTTTTATGATGAGTTTGAGACTTTTTTTTTTCTGTGTCTCTTATTGGCTTTTGTCTTTGGCTACGTATTTTGCTCTTTTCATTTTTAGCGATTTGGAAGGTATATTTTTCTCCACTCTGTTATGTAATCATAGAGTTTAAAATGTTTTTATTCCCCTCCCCCATCCTTTCCCATCTCTGTAATTATAAATTTAATTAGGACTCAGTTTATAGGAACTTACCCCTCTTTTTGCCAAATAAATCTTCAAGAGCTGCTTTGGCCTTATATTAAATATTTAGGTTCTTTTATTTCTTTCTGGATTTTTCAGGAGTTTCAGTATTTACGACCAATTGTTGTGTATGATGATTTTCTCACTGTCACGTTCTTAATCTAAAGGCACAAAGGGAAAGTGAGGGAAGGAAAATATTTCAGAAATGGTTGTGCATAGTAATGGAAGAAATCTGCTTGATTTCTGTATTCCAGTAGAAGAAGTGAGAGGTGACAGGTGACTGAACTTGTTAACATTTTTCTAACATTTATTCTATACCCAGGGTATATTCTCTGTTCTTTTCTTTCTGCTCTCCTAGGATGCCGCGTTCAGTGGATAAGAACAGGACTTGGGCATATGGGCTGACATTTAGATTTTATTCCTAGGGTCAATTAACTTTAGTTATTGTTGTTTTGTTTGGATTTTCTAAGGGGGGGCATCTTTCAGAATTCATTGAATGGGAAGTTAGGATAGGTAGTTGCTCATATGCCATCATATTAACCTACATTTCAATTTCTAGAAGGCATTAAATTTTCAAGAGCTCATGAAGATGTATGTCTGTATCATACACCACCGAGTTCCAAAAAGGTTTGAGGATGTGAAGTTTGGGTACATGCAATTCAAGTGGACAGAACATGAAAAAGTAAGGATATTAGGGCAAAGAGAAAAAAGACTGGTTACTATATCAAGGGCAAGCCCTAATTCTAAGAGGTGGCCACAAAAGTAGGCTTCCTGGTTGGTCACAGTAAAGAAGGAAGCAGTTTCGAGATTCCCAATGACCTTAAGATGAAGTCAAATGGTTACCCAGGAACAGTACAGCTTTTCTGTAGAGTGAGACTTCAGAGACTTTTCGTTCCTAGTTCTCCCAAAGGGGGGGGGGGCACCATGTAAACGTGGACCACATGCTCTTCACCTTACAGGCATGAAATCGTCTTGAGTTTGACACAGCCATTTCTTGTAACGGCCTCCAGCGTCGACTATGTAATAGCCAATCACCATCCCTGCATGCCACCCTCCCCCTCAAACAAAAGCAATTTTTTAGAGGCTCTAAGTACTAGGAAGGCACTATAGCATAGCAATGTGAGACTACGGTCAGAATTCCTGAGTTCAAATTCTGATTCAGCCGTTTGCTCGGAGTCTGACCTTAGTCGATATTTTTACTGAATTATAATTAACATACAGTGTTACATTAGTTTCAGGTGTACAATATAATTATTCACCAGTTCTGTACATTTGTCAGTGCTCCTCATGATAAGTGCACTTTTAATCTCCTTTATTTATTTCACCATCGCCTGACCCAGCTCCACTCCGGCAACCACCAGTTTGTTCTCTGTATTTGAGTCTGGTTTTTTTGTTTGTCTCTTTTTTTCTTTGTTCCTTTGTTTCTTAAATTCCACATGAGGGAAATCATATGGTATTTATCCTTCTCTGACTTATTTCACTTAGCATTATACCCTCTAGATCCATCCATGTTATTGGAGAATTGCAAAATCTCATTCTTTTTATGACTAATATTCCATTGTGTATACACCACATTTGCTTTATCCCTTCATCTACTGATGGACACTTGGGCTCCTCCCGTGGCTTGGCTATTGTAAATAATGCTGTAGTAAACATGTTGCATGTGTCTTTTTGACTTAGTGTTTTCATTTTCTTTGAGTAAATACCGAGTAGCGGAATTACTAGATCATATGGTGATTCTATTTTTAACTTTTTGAGGAGCCTCCATATTGTTTTCCACAGTGGCTGCACCAGTTTGCATTCCCACCAACAGTGCATGTGGGTTCCTTTTTCTCCACATCCTCGCCAATACTTGTATTTCTTGTCTTTTTGATTCTAGCCTTTCTGGCAGGTGTAAAGTAATATCTCGTTGCAATTTTGATTTGTATTTCCCTAATGATGAGTGATGTTGAGCATCTTTTCATGTGTCTGTTGGCCATCCATATGTGTTCCTTGGAAAAATGTCTATTCAGGTCCTCTGCCCATTTTTAAGCAGGTTGTCTTTTTGATGTTGAGTTGTATAAATTCTTTATATATTTTGAATATTTACCCCTTGTCAGATACATCATTTGAAAGTATCTTCTCCCATTCACTAGGTTGCCTTTTTATGTTGTTAATTGTTTCCTTCACTGTGCAAAAGCTTTTTATTTTGGTGGAGTCTTAATAGTTTAATTTTGCTTTTGTTTCCCTTGCCTAAGGAGACATTTGTAGAAAAATGTTTCTCTGGCCAATGTCAAAGAGATCACTGCCTATATTTTCTTCTAGGAGTTTAATGGTTTCAGGTCTCATGCTTAGATTGATAATCCATTTTTTAAAAGATTTTATTTATTATTTATTTGAGAGAAAGAGCACATGCACAAGCAGGGAGGGGCAGAGGGAGGGGGAGAAGCAGACTCCCTGCTGAGCAGGGAGCCCGATGCGGGGCTCAATCCCAGGACCCTGGGATCATGACCTGAGCCGAAGGCAGACGCTTAACAGGCTGAGCCACCCAGGCGCCCTCTGTAATCATCTTGAGTTTCTTTTTGTGTATGGTGTAAGCAAGTGGTCCAGTTTCATTCTTTTGCATGTAGCTGTCCACTTTTCCCAACACTATTTGTTAAAGAGACTGTCTTTTCCCCATTGCATATTCTTGCCTCCATGGTCGTAGATGAATTGACCATAAAAGCATGGGTTTATTTGTAGACTTTCTGTTCCATTGATCTATGTGTCTGTTTTTGTGCCAGTACCGTACTGTTTTTGATTACTACAGATTTGTAGGATATCTTGAAATTTGGGATTATGATACCTCCAGCTTTGTTCTCCTTTCTCAAGATTGCTTTGGCTAATTGGTGTCTTTTGTGTTTCCATACAAATTTTACTATTATTTGTTCTAGTTCTGTGAAAAATGTTATTGGTATTTTGGTAGAGATTGCATTAAATCTGTATATTGCTTTGGGTAGTATGGACATTTTAACAATATTCTTAAAAATCATGAATGTGGAATATCCAATTGTCTGTGTCATTTTCAATTTCTTTCACCAATGTTTTCTAGTTTTGGGAGTACAGGTCTTCCACCTCCTTGTTTATTCTTAGGTATTTTATTATTTTTGGTTCAAATGTAATTGGGATTGTTTTCTTAATTTTTGCTATTTCATTATTACTGTATAGAAATGCAATAGATTTATGTATATTAATTTTGTATCCTGCTTCACTGAATTCATTTATTCTAGTAGTTTTTTGGTAAAGTTCTTAGGGTTTTCTATGTATAGTATCATGTCATCTGCAAGTAGTGAAACGTTCACTTCTTCCTTACCAATCTAGATGACTTCTATCTCTTTTTGTTGTCTGATCACTGTGGTTAGGACTTGCAGTACTATGCTGAATAAAAGTGGTGAGAGTGCACGTCCTTGTCTTGTTCCTGACCTTAGGGAAAAGCTCTCAGTTTTCACCATGTAATGATGTCAGCTGTGGGTTTGTCACATGTGGCCTTTATTATGTTGAGATATGTTTCCTCTAAGCTACTTTGTTGAGAGTTTCTATCATGAATGGATGTTGTAACTTGTCAGCTGTTTTCTCTGCATCTATTGAGATGATCATATGGTTTTTATCCTTTTTCTTGTTAATGTGATGTAGCATGCTGATAGATTTGTGAATATTGAACCACCGTTGCAACCCTGGGATAAATCCCACTTGATTATGGTGAATGATTTTTTAAATGTATTGTTGGATTGAGTTCACTAATATTTTTTTGAGGATATTTGTATCTATGTTTAGATTCAGAGATATCAGCCTGTAGTTTTCTTTTTTTGTGGAGTCTTTGTCTGGTTTTGGTATCAGGGTAATACTGGCCTCATAGAATGAATTTGGAAGCTTTCCTACCTTTTCTATTTTTTTGGAATAATTTTAGAAGAAAAGGTATTTACTCTTCTTTAAACGTTTGGTAGAATTCACCTGTGAAGCCATCCTGACCTTAGGCAATTTACTCCACTCTGTTTCTTCAACTGCCAGGCTCAGTCATGGAGGGACTGGTGGAGATCTCACTTCACAGAACTGGGAGTGGTGTGGGGGCAGGGTGAAGGGATGTAATGAATCAGGCTGTACAGTAGCCTGCAGGTCTCCAGCCTCAAGTCCCCAGTCCCCTGTGGCGGGTCTTCAAAGAAAATTAATAATCAGGTGGTGGAAAACTGAAGGAAAAACATATTGATTCTAGGAGGCACATTCTTTGCATTTTAATGTCTTTAAATCAAGGCACATTTTAAAATTGATGGCATGCCATAGTTGAATTGGCAGCATTATTTTTCTTTCTTGGTGGAATATAAAATGACACTATATATTACAATTTATAATATCTTAGATTCAATACAATATGGTGGTAATTATTGTAAGAGACCAGCTTTTCCTCAGAGGCAGGCAAGGTCTGTTTGGGGAGATAGAATGGATCCCTCTACACTTCTGGCAATCTAAGTGGGCCCCAGCTGTCCAGTTAGGGTTCCGTCAGAGATAGGGCTCTCCCATTTTATGAAGAAGCCCTGCTAGGGCTAACTCTTGCATTATCCATCTTTTCCAGGTTCCTCATAATGAAGGAATTGCATGTACCAGAAAACTCCTTTTTTTCAATAGGAGAAAAGAGTTAAACCACAAATAAACATAAGAATATATGATTAGAGGAAGGTAGAGAGCAAGAGGACAGCATGCCCAGGTCCCCTCTAATGTCATTTCCCTATGGTTATGTTTGGGTTTTTTGTTTTTTGGGTTTTTTGTTTGTTTTGTTTTTGTTTTTGTTTTTTTGGCCAAATCAGCCGGGGCTATTGAGAAATCCTTGCCCGTAGACCCTCCCTCTGACCTTGCCCTCTGGTGTGGTGGCGCACGATGTGGTAGCACGTTGTTGGCAGGGACATCCGGGCCTACCGTGTTTGCGCACAAACACCCACCCTGCATGGGAAGGGCAGACTGAATAGCTGTACCGTCTTGGTTTGGAAAGAGGCTGCGTCTTCCCTCAGGGGAAGTTTGCACTCTGTTCCCTCCAGAATTGTCTACATAAAGTATCTGTCAAATGATAAATGTTCTGTAAACATAGCTATTTTCACTTTTATTAGTATTTTTAGCAAAACCATTTTGGAAGATATGAAAGATCTCTTATACTACTCTGTTTCATGGTGCCTGGGAGTGCTAGGGTAAGGGAACACCTAAAAATTGGTCCTGTGGGTTAAGTGATCTAGTGTCCCAGTTAGCTTGGGGCTGTCCCACTCTTTGCCTGTTGTCCCAGCAAAATTATAAATGGGCACACTTTCCTTTTCAAAAGCATCCTAGTGTAGATACTAATTTATATAATCACTCTACATGTGGGTCATGTGGGGTCAATTTTTCCATTTCTATTCACACAATGTACTAAAATAATTTAAATATAGAAGGATATAAAATTGAATTAGTGAGATACTTAAAAGTTTAAGAACAAGAATTTCAAAACCAGGAAATCAAGATTAAATAAAAACTCAAATGGAAAAGAAGAGTAAATAAGAAATACCATAGTGGACAAATTTCCATATTGGACTTGTTAAATGAAAAGCATTTGAGATATTAAAAGAACAATTTTTAAAGTTTTTTTTTTAAAGATTGTATTTATTCATTTGTCAGAGAGTGAGCGAGCAAGAGAGCACAAGCAGGGGGAGCAGAAGGCTCCCTGCTGAGCAAGGAGCCCAACGCGGGACTCGATCCCAGAACCCTGGAACCATGACATGAGCCGAAGGCAGATGCTCAATGACTGAGCTACCCAGGCGTCCCTAAAGATTTTATTTATTTATTTTAGAGAGAGTGTGCACACATGTGGCAGTGGGAGGAGGGACAGAAGGGGAAGGAGAGGGAGAGGGAAAGAATCTCAAACAGACTCTGCACTTAGTGCAGAGCCTGATGCAGGGCTCAGTCTCACAACCCTGAGATCAGGTCACAACCCTGACCTGAGCTGAAACCAAGAGTTAGATGCTTAAATGACTGAGCTACCCAGGCATCCCTAAAAGAATAATTTTTAAATAAAATTTCAGAATAAGTGTTTTTAAAGTGTTACATTAAAACATGCAGTGATAAATCTTAAAAGGCAAAATATCCAAAGATTAAATAAGTTGTAAAACAGGATAAGAATATAAATAGAAAATAAAATAATAAAAATAGATCTGGAAAAACCCACAAAAACAGGACATATCTCTGTATATAATATATATATTTATATTTATAATATATTTATACATACACATATTTATCTCCTTACTAAAACAACCTGAAGACTAAAAGAGAATGGGGGGAAAAGCGAAAACCAGGGCATGACGGGAAGCCAGTGAATAGCAACTGTTCTGTGGTCAGGGCCCTTTCTCACAGTGGAGGGGTAAAGCAGAATCCCTGGTGGGGGAGAAGGCATGTGAGGGTACCTAGGGAATAATCTGCTCCTGTAGGGGCCAAGAAAAGGCTACCCCAAGATAGACCACTTTGGCATGAAGAGTATTTTTAAATTAAAAGCAATTAAACCCCAGCCGATTCAGGAAAAGCTCTTTAGTTCTCCCTCAGCTGCCTAAAAATCATTTAGATAAAGGATCTGCTTCAGAAAGAGAGCTTCAGATAGAGAAGGACATTGTCATATGAACTAGGTGTGGCAGACAGGGAGGGACATAACAAGGCCGGTGTGGTCGAAGTCCTCTATGTCCCATTGTTTCTGAGTGGCCCAGCAAACCTGTGTTTACCAAACATTCTTTATCATCTTTCTGTGTATGTATTGCATTCCTTGCCTTTAAAGTCTCAGATCCCAACCCCTTCTCCTTAGTTCAGGATGCCCTATATACCTCATTCTGCCTGACTGCCTTTGGAATCACATGTCTGTGTGGATTGCCCATACTTAAGAAATTAAATTTGATTTTCACCTATTAATCTGTCTCATGTCAATCTGATTCTTAGTCCTGCTGGAAGGACCTTGAAGGGCAGAGGAACTTCTTCCTCCTCAACAGTTGGCATAGTCAGCAGGATAAAATTCCCTGGCTTGACATGAATCAAACTGTCTACATCCTCTTCTCCCAAACCCCATTAAACTCCTTAAAGATTTCTCATAACAGTGTTGGAGAGACACTGCATAGTTGAATATATGCTGCTTTGATCTCCAAATGCGTAGGCATTCTATGGTATTGTTTTCAGACTTTTCTGAAAAGTGGTCATGCATAAAAACCTAAAGTATCTGATAATGAAAGCACTCCAATCCCAAACTGTTGATAATGAAGTTGTTTACAAAGAAGATGAAATTGACACATACAGAACAAGTCCTTAGTATAATAATCAGCCTAGCACCAGCCAGAATCTACGGTATCACTGCCTTTTCAAAAAGCATATGCAGCAAGTTTTGTTGAACAAGAACTGTGAAAAATGAGAGCAATTTGATCCACTAATTAGAATGCCTCCATCAAATCACAATGGCTCAGCTAAGGTCACGTACCACTTGCTTGCATTTAAGGAGGAAGAGAAAGGTTTGTGGTTTTATATTTTCTCGTATTTATTAACATGTGAAAAGCTCCCAGTTTTTTATGAACCCAAGCAGTTGTTGGCATGAGAGATTAGTGCAGCAATTTGATGAGGTGAATTCCATAGCATGTTAAATTAGAATCCTAGACACTAAAGCCCCAAATCTAATTTCACCCTAGTTTATAAGGTTCTCTTGAAAATTCTATTATCCTAATGCATATCTCAAATTCTCTAACTCCTATAGGAAATAGTAATTCCTACCAAATGCGCACTGTGGAATATTTAAGTTCTTTATTTACTGGAACTTTAAGATTAGGTGTAGAGATCCAATCTAGCATTTCCTGGGGGGCACCTGGGTGGCTCGGTCAGTTGAGCATCCGACTCTTAGTTTCTACTCAGGTCATGATCTCAGGATCATGGGATTGAGCCCCACATTGGGGTCCAAGCTCAGCACGGAGTCTACTTGTCCCTCTCCCTCTGCTCCTCCCCCTGCTCCTTCTCTCTCTCTGTCAAATAAATAAATAAAATCTCTAATATTCCCTGAAATTGCAGTACTTGTAAATTGTGGCAATTTTTTTTCTTTTTTTTTTTTTAGATTTTATTTATTTGACAGAAAGAGCACAAGCAGGGGGAGCAGCAGAGGGAGAGTGAGAAGCAGCCTCCCCACTGAGCAGGGAGCCCAATGCAGGGCTTGATCCCAGGACCCTGGGATCATGACCTGAGCCGAAAGCAGATGCTTAACTGACTGAGCCACCCAGGCGTCCAATTGTGAGCAAAACCCTTGATCTAACCATAAGTTCTGCTAAATAAAGATTTTGCTTGGGCCACTAATTTTACCTAAATAATAACTCCACTTGCTTGTAATTGGGGCAAGTGCTTAAAATCCCAATCAGTATGTGACTGAGAAAGCCAGATAAAGAAAAAGAACAGCAAAGGCAAGGAAAGGCATTCTGTTTCTCTATAGGTATAGCCAGGAGTGATTTCTGGTCCCAGTATAGACACGTTTTCAGCTTTAAAAGGTCATGCCAAATTATCTTCCAAGTCGGCTATACCAATTTGCAGTTCCTATTGATATACCCCTTGTCCACACTTGCTGTTTTC
This sequence comes from Ursus americanus, assembly GCF_024610735.1. Classification (NCBI taxonomy): domain Eukaryota; kingdom Metazoa; phylum Chordata; class Mammalia; order Carnivora; family Ursidae; genus Ursus; species Ursus americanus. The sequence goes on along the minus strand of NC_142129.1, from coordinate 18,563,615 downwards.
TGACTTTTCAGTGTCAGTCAGTAACATGATCTATCACTCTACTTTTAGGATGTATTACCCTAATTAGGAATGAGATTGACCATCCTTTCGTGTCTAGGGGCCATTGGGTATTTTTAATTCTGTGAAATACTATTCATATCATCTGTTCTTCTTTTCAGTTGTTTGTCTTTTCCTTACTGATTTTAAGAGTTCTTTATAAATGCTGGATATTAATCCATTATCAGTTATATATATTACAAATATGTTCTCATTTGTACCCTACTTCTTCTCCTTTCCTTTTTCCTCCCTCCTTCCCTTCCTTGTTACTTCCCCCCTCAAATATCTTGTTTGGAACAAGCAGCGGCTCTATCCATGTCAGCTCAACCCATCACGTTATACAGAAATTCCTGGTAGACTCTGCCTCTTAAATTTTCCCATTCCTAGCATTTTTGACAGTTTTTCCTAGATAACTTTTTGGAAAAATAGACAACTCACTTGACACGTGAGTTATTCATTTTCATTTTTAAGTCGTAGAAATAAAATTATTATTTTTTGTTTTTCCCACTGAGTACCATTTGGGACTAAACCAATTTCTAATATTCCTCTATAACCTTAACTGACTGAACACATAAGTTATGGGTAATTGCATCATTTATGGGCAACTTGACAGCTGTTACAATGCTTAGAAAATTTTAACATTTGTTAGAATTATTTGCCTAAGTTATTTGCAAAAATTTGCCTTTTGCTCTTAGTTTTTCCTTCCCCAAAGCTCTTAATTCTGCATGAAATGTAACATTAAATCTACAAAGATTCTTGTTTTCACTTCTCAGGTTATATCTAAACTCTCTTTCAGTGGGTTATGAATTCTCTAAGGAGCGAGACACTGTTGATTTTGCTCACCAATGTGTTCCTTGTCCTGGACCACCATACCTGACACATAGTAGCTTGTTTATAAGATATCTGCTTAATGAATTATGTGAAGTATAGATCCACAAAAATTTGGCCATATATCTTTAAGAATCTAAAACTGTCCACAGGTGGGTTTATATACAAGGATGTTCATGCAGTCACTATGGATAAGTAACTTTGGAAACATAAATGCAGTGTTTCACAATAATGAATTTGCTCAAATAGTTATGGGACATCCACAGAAGAATGTCATGATGTCATTAAAGCTCATGTTTCCAAAGAATATGAAAAACACATACAAAACAGTGTTAAGTAAATAACACAGAACACAGAACTGAATATGCAGTGTGATGCTAATTTTGGTATATGATATGCAGGCATAGAGAACACTGGAAAGAAATATCCCAGTAGTTTTCGGTAGCTGCCTTTGGGTGGTGGGAATCACCGGTACGTATGACTACTGCATGAGACTGCAAACACCTTAAAATTAGTACCCAGTTTTTTCTTAGCTTTGTATTGCTGTACTTTAGCACTGCCCTTGTGAATTGTGGCACTCAACAATTAATTAGAAAATGCACTTAAAAAACAGTAAAAATTCTTAATCCTTGATAGCCCATTATCAACCACTTGTCATTGATCGTGTATTCGAAAATTTCCTTTATCCTCCTCTCTTTCTGCTTGCAGACAGGCAGGTGGTGGGCCAGGCCAGCCACATCCGCCGCAGGCATCCTGGGTCCGGGAAATGGCAGAGGCTCTTGGCCAGCCTTTGAACGCCCGCGGGCTGCCACGACAAAGGGTTTTTGCGGAATTTATGCCTTCGTTGTGCGAAATGAACTCTGCATGCAGGGTGTGTGCATCTTTGATTTGAAATAGATGTATTTCCATTCCCTTCTGGTGGGAGGTTGTCAAACACGAGGCACTAAGCATGCCGAGCTCCGCAACGGCTTCCATAAATTATCTACGGTGCTTGTGTTTTGGCTACTTAAGGATGATTTGGAGATTTGGGACATATGTTTTCATTAAGAGATATTCTGATCTTGTCGTATTACGCAGTTGACTGCTGTTGAACAAGGAACGCAGCAAGACCGGAAGGCAAACCAAAGAAAGGCTTTTATCTGGGGTCTGAGATTTGCAGTCTGGGAGACACAGAGGAGCAGGAATCAGAAATCTGTTCCAAAAGCAGGGAGAGATGAGGCGGGCTTACAGAGGCAAAGAGGAGACTTCCAGTAAAGCCACGTAAATTGTTTTCAAGAATTGTGATATATGTTGACAAGCCGAAGCTATTCTTATCGGCACGTGGTTGGTTGCTAAGAGCTATCACTAAGCAAAAAGTCGGTTTCTAAGTAGAAGAAAAAAGTTCATTTCTTGACGCGGCAGCCTCGCCACTGGTGCTCTGGGATGTTTGTGGTTTGGCAGCGATCTTTATTTTAAAGTTTATCTTTCAGGTGGGATGTGCATAAGCTCTGCTTCCTTAATGGCTCCATATCAAATCACTCTCTTAGCAATACCGACTCCATTTTGAGGTTTCTTTCACCCTGCTCAGATCTGATCCTATGTGGCAAGAGTGTGACTCTCAGTGGCGGCTAGTTTTGGGGTCTGCTTCTTTGTGCCTTCCCGGGCTTTTCGGTTAGAGGTCACAGGTTCTCCTGGCAGAAATGAGGAGGACTTTGGGAAAGTAGGAAATGTACTCCAGTTTCCTCAACAGAGGGGGATCTGAACGAAGTGTGATGGCTCTCAGAAAAGATCTAAAATTCCTATAGCTCCCAGGAAGGAGAAAGCCTCCTTCAGGGGTCAGAGTCAAGTATGGATGTAGCAGCAGAAGCCGAGGGGCCCCCAGACCACTCTGGGCAGCAGCTGCACCCTGCTCTGACTGAAGTGGGGGTCGGGGTGAGTCCTCTTGGGAGTTAGGAGAATACCAGGCACACAGAAGTCTCTGAACCAAGCCCCCTCTGCCTCTGCCTCCCCATTCTTTTCCTTCGCTAAAGCCTTTGCGTGGTTTCAGTTACTTGCCCAGGCCCGGTCCGCCCCCACCCGAGGTAAGCCGGGCATTTGGACCAGGGAAATACTGACAGCAACACAGCCAAGGGGAAACCAAGACAGTGTCACCAGGGCACGCTCTGGAGCTGCAGGGTCACCAGGCTTCAGGAACCCCAACACCCAAGGACGAACAGAAATGAGAACCCCCATTCATTCTCTAAACATCACATATGCTTCCTGGGTCTTTGTTCAACTCCAGGGAGATGGGGTAGCCATAGCCAACATGGAGAATGAGACCCCCACCAACCCGACAGGGTGGGGGCTGGGAATCAGTTCCTTAAGTCAGTTTCTTTCTATCAATTCTACATGACATTGCTTTCACAAACCAGTTTGTGGTTTAAAATTCATACCCATTACACTCACAACTGCTAGAGTTGTAGGGAGTGTGGTTTTTCAGCCCTGATAACCAAGTCAGGCCTTCCAAAGATGTCAGGGAGAAAACCCAAATCATATCAACAAATATTTGATCGCAACAAGGCAAGAAGCCTATTGTCTTCCAGCACATGCCAGCAAAGTGCTGATCTTATCACTGGCAAAATACCTTCTGTCACTGTCAGCTGCCTCCGTTTTCTCTTGCCCCTAAATGCCATCCCTGGTTATATATTCTAGCAAGTCTGCCCCGCTTTACATAATTAACAGCCTTCGGCAGTGATTAATGGTTGAGGGAAAAGCTCTCTAAGGAGTCGATCTTAATTTATCCCATGTCTCCTATAGGAAGACACGTGCTTCTGTGCCAAAAGTAGACATGACATGATGGGGAATTTACACGTGGCCTTTATGGGGTAATTTACTGGCAAACTTGGGTGTATATTATCGTAAACTGCCGCATCCCGTGTGATTACAAGATTAAGAAAGAAGGAGTGAATCGCTAATCTTGTCAGTCCAACTGTTTTCTTCCTTGATAACATTTGTGTTATTACACTGGGTGATGAAAGATTGTAATTGGCTGTTGACACTGATTGAAGGAAGGAGACATTTTTTGTTTTGTTTTAAAAGGGGAATTAATTAGCCTGGTGTGGGAGATAACGCAATTCAGATCTGCGGTTCTCCTCGCAGCTGCAAAACAGAAGTGAACTGTCAAAGAGTGTTTTCATCTCTTTCTTCCCCACCTGTTTTTCTCCCTTTGATGACATCTTTTCCTAGATTTAACACATTTAAAATGCGCCCACCAAAGAAAGAGAGTGGGGGGCGGGGGACGGGGAGCCTTCAAGAGAAACAGAGAAAATGTAGCTTTCGGGATTCACACCAGAAACCCTGCAAATGTGTGTGTTCATTTGCATGTGTCTAAGCAGTGTTTGACGAAGATGCCGGAGACAGACGGACGGAGCCAGGCCAACGCAGTCACTCAAGTTGGCCTAGAGCCGTAACCAACACCTGAGACGGGCCTCTTGTGTGGCAGCCGGAAGAGAAGCTTCTAGGTAAGCGGACACATCCTGGTTCAGTCTTGACGCACTGAAGAAGCAACTAAAACTTGAGGGCCTGCAAGATGCCATCTCTGCTGGAACAACGACCTATACACACACGGTCCCTTTTTACACCCAGGGAGAAAACACAGGACCAAGAATTGGGAGAGATGTGAAGTAGATTCACACCCTTACCCCTCGCAAAACCCACTTGCAAAACGTTTGTTTGTTGTGTCCCACAACTTTTAAGGGCTGCTGGTCTAGAAGTCTGAGACTCCAAAGGATACTACAGAGATTCGGGTGGGGAAGAAGTTGAGACTGTCCCCTGGTCATTTGTGGCTTATGTCACTGGAGCAATAGGCAAAGAAAAGGATTGCGGCCATCATTCGGGGGAATTTGGGTCCTGATTATGAAGGGGAAACAAGGGTCCGGCCATACCGGAAGGAGAAGAAATGTTTGCAAGTCAGGGCACTCCCTCCGAACCTTTCCTGGTATTTAACGTCCAGAGGTTCAAGTTAATGGAAGACAACCCCACCGGTACAGCAAGAACAGGCTCCCCGCACTTCAGGATTGAAGGTCTGGGTCATTCCACAAGCTAAAGACCCTTGAGAAGCCGGGGAGCGGGCAGAGGGCAGAGGGAACATAGCGCGGCAATCAGAACAAGAAAGCTGGAGACGCCAACTATGTGCTCAAAAACAGCTGCGAAAATGAAGACCGTCACAAGCCTGTCTGTTTCGCTCCTTGCATTGTTAGGAATGTATTATTAGTGCATTAACATTAGCAAATTAATTTTATGATCAGTGACCAGCCCCTCCGCCTTTTCATTTTACACAAGACATGTGATGGTTGGCTTAAATTTTAGTTTCAGGTTGCAGGATCTCAAAGGGAATTGCAGTTGACCTTGGTGGTGCGTTTGGATGAGACGGCATCATGGTAGGCACAAGCATGTGCTTCACTCCATTGTTTGGACCTTAAATATTATTCTTTAATAGTCCAGCCACAGGGCTGACTGTGCTGGATTGCCCCTCTAATTCTAATCTCCCCACTGTAATAAAAGGTTGGGGAGTCTTGGAATCTATATTCCCCAGAATATTCGCCAGCAGTGTTGGGGGATAGATTCCCCAACAACATGTACTTGGTGATGCGGGAGGCAGAAATGAGAGGCTTGTAACCGACTCTGGCCACAGTGGGCAGACAGGCACGCTTTTGCAGGTGCACCGTCGTACGGCAGGTTCCTTGCTTTCGTTGAGGACTTCGAGGGACCGAACTAGCCCCAATGTGCCTAAATAAGCCATTAGGTTAAGTTTACTGTGGTTTGGGTCTCTATTACACACAGTTAATCCTGATAATATTTGTACAAAAAGGATGACAGTCGGATTTTGATTTTCTGATAAAATTACATATGCGAACATTTCTGCAGAGACCAATGTTTTCTAGACTCAAAATTTGAGCAATACTGTAACATTGATTTCTTGTGCGAAAGGGGGATATTAGACAATCCAGCAGATAATGGATAGCATATTAAACTGCATTTGTGCCAAAGACAGTGAATCATTGAAAATGAAAACTCTTGCAATGATCCTTGTATAATGGTTGAAGGTTTATTATCGAAGTATAATTCAGGGATGGCATGTATCCAGGTAGATAACATAATTTAAATGCTTCCTGAGACAGGACTTGGAGAAACTAGAAGAATGGTTAATGCGTACATTAAACATTCTGTAAATTATAGCTACTAAAGCAAATTGTTGATAAAGGCTTTGTGATTTAATTACCTAAATTTCCATAGTGCAAATTTGATATTATTGATTAACCTGAAAGCCAGGTGATTCAGATACCAGGAATACTGGGTATATTCTGATGTGAACATTTAAGAACCAGAACCATTTCAGAGTGCTGTTTTGCTACCAACTGTCTGGTTTTTATTTTCTTTCGTTTTGTTTTTTTTAAGATTCTATTTATTTATTTGACAGAGAGACAGCCAGCGAGAGAGGGAACACAAGCAGGGGGAGTGGGAGAGGAAGAAGCAGGCTCCCAGCGGGAGAAGCCTGATGTGGGGCTCGATCCCAGAACGCCGGGATCACGCCCTGAGCCAAAGGCAGACGCTTAACGACTGCGCCACCCAGGCACCCCAGGTTTTTATTTTCTTGCTTGCATTACAGATCATAAGCTCTCAGAGGAAAGGTAGAGAATAAGCTCTGAATTCAAAGACACATGTTCCGACATCATTGCGAGAAAACCAATTCAAGACTAATTGCTGACTTTCAGCATAGAGAGATCTCTTAGTAAGATTTTAGGGTAGGCATAGTGCTGTGATTAAGAGCATCGATTCTGGAATCAGTCTTCATGGGTTCAAATCCCAGCTCCAACACGATTAACTGAGGTATTAGCTCCTCTGTGCCTCAGTTTCCTTACCTGTGAAACTAGGGTACTTTTCTAACTTCCATGATTTGTCATGAGGGTGAGGCGGAGCGAAGTGCCTGACACATGGTAAATATATGTATACTCTCAGTACCGTGTCCCTCCATTAAATGCTGGCATGAAATCCATTCTTACAACCATGTTAAAGACTCTGGGAAATTGACACAGATGTGTGGCCTTCATGAAAGGGATATGTTCATGCAGTAAACTTCATTTGAAGCTATTACAGGAAATAATAAAACTCCAATAATTATCATCAGAAGCTCCCATAGCTTCAAAACACATCTGTGAACCAGAGTCGCGTGCAATAATGAAGCCAGATGTGAAATTCTTGACGTGCTGATTAAGAAACAATCAGACATGAACATAACTTAATTTTAATGATGGGATGATTTTATTAAGTTAATTTGCAGATAAAGAACATCACTGAAAAGCTTTGACTATTCAGAGATACTTGTCTGGCCAGATGGGCTTTCTCTTTTAAGAAGTTTTAACATTAATACACACTCAATTCATTGATCTGTGCTTTTTTTGATGGTTGCTCGAACGCCCCACAGAAGACAGGGACAAAGACATTGGAACTTTCCTGACATCCACCTATGTGCTTGAGCCCTTAGGAATGAGAGAAATCTCAGGCCAAGACACGGCTGTGCTCTCTGCCATCGCACTTCGCTGCTGGCCCCGGGATTACACGCTCTGCTGTAGAAGACGGCTCCACGGGTAAGATACGTAATTTGCTAAGGCATTGAACTAAACCATGATTTCGTCTCCCAGCGGGTTCGTTACTTTCGGTAGGCTTGCAGTTCCTCCTGTGTTAGAATTCCCCATCCTGTATGCCTGTATGGCTTGAGCATGAAGGGGCTTCAGAAGCAGCCCAGGCCGGGCCAGCATTGCATCCTAGGCTCAGGGCCAGTTGGGAACATCAAGCCCCCTCCTTCTGATACAGTTGTGCTGTGATTTTTAAAGAGACGAATTTTATTCATGCTATATTTAATGCAAAATTCTCCCGTTTGTTTTTTCTTTCCATGTTCTGGAGCGGGGGGCTCCTGAATAACGTTAAAAATAGATTAGGTATGGCCAACTGCTTGGAAAGTCGCTTTCACGTTAAGATTTATTCAAAAGCAACAGATTGGCGATAAAGAGAACTGGCCATTGCAGCCTTACAAAAACCCGTGTGTTCCTATTAAAGAGGATCTGAGAGAGTGGCTACGGCAACTTGCTGCCATGAGCCTCTAAAACCTCCAAAAGTAGACTGATCTTCCTTAAATTTCTAAAGTAGACACGGACCTGACCTGCGAAGTGGTTTATGACTGACCCAGCTGCAAGGCATTAGGAAGACAGGTTGCTTACGATCGTTTGTAGTCAAATGTACCACTACCACTAGACACGGCAAAAATTGGAGAGCTTATGAAACAGCACACAAGCACTTGAAAGGTAATGGTGATGGGAAACACCTGCAAGAAATTTATCACTTTTATTAAGAAACAACGTACAAATTCAAGATAAAAAACAGGTGTCTGGTAAGTTGTTTCGGAAGGTAGAAAATGACTCTTTATAAGAAATCATGGTAAAAAAGACCCATTCAGTTTGGCAAAACATTTTATTCTGCAAAATTTCCCTTTCCTCCCTAACTCTCTGCTCAGATCACTCAGAAGGCTGGAAGCCGGCGTTTGATATTGACAAGCTCAAAACCGGACTGTGAACTAATGTCTCTTAGCTGTTCCCCGCTCCCTGCGGCTGCGCGGCCTCTCCTCCCCCAGCTTCGTTCTTAGAGCATGAGAGTGAGGAGCTGAGAGGCCGGGTAAATCAAATCCCCGCAGTCCCTTCCCACCCGTCCTCTGCAGAAGCGGTTCAGAAATCCCACTTGAAACACCATCCCGCGTCTGGGAGGATGGGGCCATTCCCTGGATGGCAGGACCGGCATGGAAGTGGCCCGGGATGGCCAGTGGCGCGTGGACATGTTCCTTGTGCTGGGGAACCACCCTGCTGCTCTCCCTGGTTCAGCAGCACCTTCTCCCATCTCAAAAGACAGAAATAATTCAGAAGGCCAACAAATTAGTACCACCTTTTTTTCTTAAAAGGTATGGATGGATCTTATGTCTTTTAAATGTAGACCAAGCCTGCCCCTCCCCCCAATCTCTGGTACCCTTGCAGGCGGCCGTACTTGGTTCAAATTGAGGATATTTGGTAGAATGGTTAGCCGTTTAAGTAGGTAAAGCCCAGGGGAGGTGTCTCCAAATGGTACTGAGAATAGACAGAGACAAGGAGCTCCAGGCATCAGCCAGTACCAGCCTGGAAGATGTACGCTTCACCCCGGGCAGTGTGCTTCAAAAGCTGGAGAATCTTTAATGCTACCCTGAGAGGCCTCTCCTTGCATTGATCACCAAATGACACAGTACAGAATGCTCTCCCCCCACCCCCCAGCGCCACCCACGATCGGAGAGCAATCCCTTGTGCATGTCTCCATTCCTCCTTAGAAATGTTAGAAATCTTAAAATGGGTCTCAGAAAGGTTTCCTCTTGGTTGCTTTCTTGCCAACCAGCTAATGAAGAGCGGGAACAGGTATCAGGAATCAATAAAAGTTTTCTCGGAAACTTGATGGAATGAGAAACCTTGGCAAGCGTTCACTTATTCCCTTAACACGAGTCAGACACTGGGCTGGGGCTGGGGCTACAGAAACAACGAAGATGCGATCCCCGGTCCTTCCCTTCTCTGCAGTGTCTACTGGCAAGAAGCTGCTGGAAAGAGAGCACACCACAAAGTCTCCACCCTAGCTTGGTACGTACGGAACATACCCCGACGCTTATGACTACTTTTTACTCACAAATATTGTTTATACTCACTTTGAAACATCAATCAGTAATAATATAGTAACGGATTTTATTGACAGTTGTTTCAACGCAAGAATGCACGGTCACAGGTAAGATCTCCTGTTTTTCAGAGTAAAGCTATTGAGACCAAAACACTTTGTCTAAGGGCAGAGTTACTCCTAATTCTATTGACTCCAAGCAGAAGAGAAACAAACGACAACAAATGTAGGGTCTTGATTTCTGATCTCTGTGGTAGGGATCTTCTCACTGGGCATTTGTGCTTCTGCCCAGGTCTTTGCCGTGTTCCCTTGCAGGGGCCAAGGGCAGGCCCCATGATGTACCACAATGGCATACTCATGCTTTTGAATTGAAGCTACTTGGGGGACCGCAGGTACAAGGACACTCACACCCTCCTCTGTCCTCCTGAAAGCAGAAAATAAATCCCCAAATGAAAGGTAGTCTCCCTACACTAAGAACTAAAAAGATCCTTATTACCGGAGATACGGACTTGGAAGCCAAGAAATCTGTAGAAACAAACCTTGTTACTTTTTTACTAACCTACTACCTCAGCCCAAATTCCACTAAGAATTCCCTACTAAAGCTCCCAAGTATCTATTTTCTTTATCCTGTCAATTTCTCACAGATTTATTATCTCTTTGTTTGAATTGTATAAAAACTGCCTGCCTCGCTCATTTATTTCTCAGTTTCATTATTGGGTCTCTGTGTGCACAAAATAAAATGGTGTTTTTTTCCTGTTCATCTGTCTCCTATAAATTTCTTAGTCCAGCTAGAAGAATCTTCGACAGAAGAAAATATCTTCCTCCTCTTGAATTGGCATCGTTGGCAGGATAAACTTCCACTGGGTATTTGCCATAAAGATTCTGCAGCTTTGAGATCTTAGGACATCTGACAGCTGGCGGAAGGTAAGATTTCTTACATCAGCCTCCCAGAACCTCTGTCTACAGAGTTCGATGGGATGAGAGTGGAGAGAAGCTTTCTTTCTAAATTTAGCTTAGCAGGAGAAAATATTGACAAACTAGTTTCCTTGGGCTTAGCTACGCTTCGTAAAAAATCAGTGCGTACTCTTGGTTTTACTGATCCATTTCCTCTAAGAGATTGTCACTGTTTTCCACAGTGGCTGCAACAATTTACATTCCCACCAACAGTGCATGAGAGTTCCCTTTTCTCCACATCTTCACTAACACTTTTTATTTCTTGTCTTTTTGATTTTAGCCATTCTGGCAAGTGTAAGGTGGTATCTCATTGCAGTTTTGATTTGCAATTTCCTGATGATTAGTGGTGGCGAGCATCTTTTCGTAGGTCTGTTGGCCATCTGAATGTCTTCTTTGGAAAAATGTCTGTTCAGGTCCTCTGCCTGTTCCTAAATCAGATTATTTGGGGAGGGTGTAGTGTTAAATAATAAGCTCTTTATATATTTTGGATATTAATCCCTTATCAGGTATATCATTTGTAAATATCTTCTCCCATTCCAGTAGGCTGATTTTGTTTTGTTGATGGTTTCCTTCACTGTACAAAAGCTTTGTATTTTGGTGTAGTCCAATAGTTTAATTTTGCTTTTGTTTCCTTTGCCTGAGGAGAAAGATCTAGAAAAATGTTGCTAAATTCAACATCAAGAGATTACTGTCTACGTTTTAAGGAGTTTTACTGCTTTGGGTCTCATAATTAAGGCTCCAAACCACTTTGAGTTTATTTTTGTGTGTGGTATAAGAAAGTGCTCTAGTTTAATTCTTTTGTATGTACCTGTCCCGTTTTCCCAACACCATTTACTGTAGAGACTGTCATTGTCCCATTGTATATCCTTGCCTCCTCTGTTCTGACCACATGAGCATGGGTTTATTTCTGGCCTCTCTATTCTGGTCCAGTGATCTAGGATCTGCTTTTCTGTCAGTAGCACACTGCTTTGATTACTACCGCTTTGTAGTGTATCTTGGAATCTGGGATTGTGATACCGCCAGCCGTATTGTTTTTTCTCAAGATTGCTGTGGCTATTCGGGGTTTTGTGTGGTTCCATACAGTTTTTTACTATTATTTGTTCTAGTTCTGTGAAAAATGCTACTGGTATTTTGATGAGGATTGCATTAAATCAATATATTGCTTGAGGTAGTATGGACATTTTAACAATAGTGGCTCTTCCATTCTATGAGCATGGGATATCTTTCCATTTGTTATGTCATCTTTAATTTTTTTCATCAGAGTACCAATCTTTCACCTCCTCAGTTGGGTGTAATCCTAGGTATTTTAGTCCTTTTGGTACAGTTATAAATAGGATTGTTTTCTTAATTTCTCTTTCTGCTATTTTTATTAGTGTACAGAAATGAAAGATTTCTGTGTATTGATTTAATATCCTGAGACATTACTGAATTCATTTATCAGTTCTAATAGTTTTTTGGTGAAGTCTTTAGGGTTTTCTGTATATAGTATTGTCTTCCGCAAATAGTGAAAAGTTTTACTTCTTCCTTACCAATTTGGATGCCTTTTATGTCTTTTTCTTATCTGATTGCTGTGGCTAGGCCTTCCAGCACTATGTTGAGTAAAAGTGGCTAGAGTAGACTGACATCCTTGTCTTGTTTCGGATCGTACAGGAAAAGCTGGTAACTGAAAGTTTTCCTCATTGAGTATGTTAGCTATGTGTTTGTCATGATGGCCTTTGTTATGCTGAGATAGGTTTCCTCTAAACCCACTTTGTTAAATCTTGTCAAATGCTTTTTCTGCATCTCTGGAGATGGTCATATATGGTTTTTATCTTTTTTTTTTTAATTTGAGAGAGAGAATGCTAGCAGTGGGAGGGGCAGAGGAAGAGAGAGAGAATCCCCACACAGACTCACTGCTGAGCATGAAGCCCAACACAGTGCTCGATCGCAGGACCCCGATCATGACCTGAGGCAAAGTCAAGAGGTGGGACACTAAACTGACTGAGCCACCCAGGTGCCCCTATCCTTCATTTTGTTGACGTAATGTATCACGTTGGTCGATTTGCAAATACTGAACCATACTTGCATCCCTGAAATAAATCACACATGATAACGAATGCTGCTTTTAATGTATTGTTGGATTCAGTTTGTTAATATTTTCTTGAGGATTTCTGAATCTGTGTTTATCAGGGACATTAGCCTGTAATTTTCTTACACTGTCTTTGTCTAATTTGGGTATGAGGGTAATGCTGGCCTTGTAAAATGAATTTGGAAGCTTTCCTTCCACTTCTATTTTTTGGAATAGTTTGAGGAAAACAGGAATTAACTCTTCTTTATTTACTTATTTTTTTTAGGAGTTATTTAAAGGGAGAGGGAGCGAAGCAGACTCCCCACTGCGGGGTTTGGGGGAAGCCCAATGCAGGGCTTGACCTCACTATCCCAAGATCATGACCTGAGCTGAAACCAAGATTTGGACACTTAATTGACCAAGCCATTCAGGTGTCCCTTAACTCTTCTTTAAATGTTTGGCAGAACTCATCTGAGAAGCATCAGTTCCTAGACTTTTGAGAATTTTTTGATTACCCATTCCATTTCATTACTAGTAACTGCTCTGTTCAGATTTTCAATTTCTTCCTGATCCACTTTTGGAAGACTGTATACTTTGAGGAATTTATCCATTTGTTGGCATATAGTCTCTTAAAATCCTTTGCAATTTTGTGATGTCAGTTGTTTATTCTTTATTTCTGATTTTAATTTCAGTCTTTTTCTTGATTTATGAATTATGTTTATCTTTTTAAAGAACCAGCTCTTGGTTTCCTTGATCTTTTGTATTTTTTTTTTACTCTCAGTTTTGCTTATTTCCACTCATTATTTCCAACTTTGGGCTTTGTTAACGTTTTTTTCTAGTTCCTTTACATATTTTCTCTTGAGGTAGGCCTCTAGTGCCATAAAACTTCCCTCTTAGAAATGTTTTCATTGTGTCCCAAAGATTTTGGACTATTATGTCTCCATTTTCTCATTTCATTTTTCATTTCTTCATTGACCCACTGGTTAGTTAGTAACATGTTTAGGCTTCATGTGCTTATGTGGTTTTTTTTTTTTTTTTCCATTCTTATAATTTCTAGTTTTGTGGTCAGAAAAGATGCTTGATAGGATTTCAATCTTAAATTTGTTGAGACTACTTTGGTGGCCTAACATGTGATCCATTCTGGAGAATGTTTAGGTGTACTTAAAAACAATGTGTATTCTGTTGTTTTTGGCTGGAATGTTCTGTATGTACTTGTAAAATCCATCAACGTCTCTGTTATTTTCTGTCTGGATGATCTATCTATTGATGTAAGTGGGATGTTAAAGTCCCTGCTATTATTGTCAATTTCTCCCTCTATTAATATTTGCTTTATGGATTTAGGTGCTCCAATGGTGGATAAATGGATATTTATAGTTATATCCTCTTATTAGATTGATCCCATTATCATTATATAATGCCTTTCTTTTAAAGTCTATTTTATGTTCATATTGCTACCCCCATTTTTTTCCCTTTCATTTACTTGAAATATCTTTTTCCATCCCTTCACTTTTACTCTGTAAGTGGTCTGAAGTAAGTCTCCTGTAGGCAGCGTATAGATGGGTCTGGTGGTTTTATACCCCATGTCCTTTAAGAGAGAGCGCAAGGGGGAAGGAGAGGGACAAACAGACTCGGCAGACCCTGAGACCATGACCTGAGCTGAAGGCAGATACTTAAGTGACTGAGCCACCCAGGTGCCCCCCCCTTTTTTTAAAGACTTTATGAGAGAGGGAAAGGGAACCCTATGTCTTTTGATTGGAGCATTTATATTTAGGGTAATCACTAATAAGCATGTATTTAGGGCCATTTTGTTCATTGATTTCTGGTTATAGTTTTGTAATTGATGATTTTCTTTAGCATGGTGTGTGGCTTCCTTTTTATTTTTGTGTATCTGTTATAGATTTCTGGTCTGTGATTGATTACCACGAGGCTCATATATAACATCCTAAGTATGTAAGTCTGTATTGATTGTTGCTTAAGTTCAAAAGAACTTCAGTTTTACACCCTCTCCATATTTTATATATATATTTTACATCTTTTTGAGTCCCTATTTAGATATAACTATATTGATTTTACTACTTTTGTCTTTTAATCTTATTACCTTTGAAGTGATTATTTGCTTTTACTTGTGAATTTTTTTCCTTTTCCACTTAATTCCTTGTAACATTTCTTGTAAGACCAGTTTAGTGGCAATAAACTCCTTTACCTTTGGTTTGGGAAATTCCTTCTCTCTCCAATTCTGAATGACCGTCTTGCTCAGTAAAGTGCTCTCGGTTGTTTTTTTTCTTTTCTTTTCAGCACTTTGTGTCATGCCTCTCCTTTCTGGCCTGCAGACTTTCGGCTGAAAAATACTATAGCCTTATGGGGGTTTCCTTGTACATGCATAACTAGTTGCTTCTCGCCGGCTCCTTTTAAGATTCTCTGACGTTTTAATTATGTGTCTTGTTGTGGACCGCCTTTGGTTCATCTTGTTTGGGGCTCTCTGTACCCCCCAGACCGGGATGGATGTTTCCTTCCCCAGTTTAGATAAGTTTTTGCCCCTTTCTCTCTTCTTTCTGGGAGCCCTAAAATGTGAATGTCAGTATGCTGGATGTTGTCCCAGATAACTCGTAACCCTCCTCATTAAACATGTCTTTTGCTCTTCAGGTTCTAGGCTTTCCATCAGCCGGTCTTCCAGATCACTGATCCACTCCTCTCCCTCCTTCTTTCACTCTGGCTCTTTGCTGGAGTTCTGAGTTCATCTAGCCTGTGTCTGTCGGGTAGATTGTTTGTTGGTCTCCATTTCATTTGGTTCTTTTCCTGAAGTTTCGGGCTTCTGTTTAGAGCACGTTCTTCATTTGGTTTGTGCTTATTTCTGTGAGGTAGGTGGAACAGCCACCTCCTTTCTAGGTGTGAAGAAACGGTCTCGTGGAAGGATGTCTGGCATAGACTGCGGAGCTGGAGCAGGTGTGTGGACTGGGGATCCTAGGGCTCTGCAGAGAGCACTCCAGCAGGACAGCTGGGGGCTCCTGGGGCTTCTTCTGCAAGGGACATACTGGTAAGACCGCTGGAGCCACAGGAGGCCTGGGCAGAAAGTCCCCCAGTGATACGTACAGGGGCCACCCGGCCAAGTCATCTGGAGTGTCCCGGGAGGCTTTGCCCCGTGTCACCTTGGTGACAGGCCCGGGAGCCTGGATCCTACCCCTATCTGCATCAAGGTGGAGGAGGGTAAACAGGGGCACGCTGCCGCCTCTCCGACCCAAGCGGGTTCCAGCAGGCCCCCTACTGCATGGTAGAGAGTCAGATCCTTAAAAAGCCTTTGCTTAAAAGGGCAATTAGCATTTTATCCGCACCCCAGGACAGATAGATATGTTCAGTCACTCAATTCTAGCCCTCCCACTGCCCTTTACAGTGCTGGGCTGGGGGTTCCCAGTTGTTACCAGGTCTCTTTTGCTGTTCTCTCTGGGGGTCCCTCCATCCTCTGTGGTGCAGAAGCTGCTTGCTGTCGATGTAGACAGACAGACATTCACTGTGTCCACACCGAAGGGGAGATCAGGGTTTTCCTACTTCAGAATTCAAATTAAATGGGTTAAAGCTACCCCAACTACAGGAAACAACTCTGTATACAAGGAAAATGCTTTCAGTAAGAGAAAGGCATGAGGAATGGAAAGACATTTTTGTTGAGGGAAAACGTAGAACAAAATCTGAATGTAAAAAAGTTTTAGGTTTATAGAAAAAAGTTTTCTATATGGTCAGTAATGGCTAAGATTAAGTTTTAACATTAGTTTTGTTTATGAAAAGCAAACCAATAATCTAAGATTCTATGCCTTCACCAGATCTTTGATCATTCAGGAAAACTGAGTCTTCAATATTAAAAGAGCCAAGTTTTGCTCACAATTACATAACCCTCAGTACTTGCCTTTAAAATCTTTGTCACTTTGGTTAAATATTTCCAAATGATCAGCGATCCTATTTAATAAAATGTTCAAACATTTTGAAGGTTATTGACAAACTTTCCAAAATCAAATTCTAAAAAGTCTTTTCATCATAATCTAATATTCCAGAGGGCCCATGGCATAGTTCAAAATATTTGTCTCCTGATAAAAAGATTACATTAATTAGGCTTGTTAACAAGGGACGCTGTGCCAACTGAATGATACTGAACCCTCTCACATTTATATAGAAATGTCATTAAAAACGATATGAAACTCTCAGAAATCAGGTATGTCCTAGTAGGTTACCTTGAAGTGGTGTGTGTCTCAGGAATAACCCAATTTCCTTGTCAACTGCATTGTCGTGAACTCTAATTAGATCTTTAACCACAGCCACTTTTAAGTCTTTTGTTATTTCCCAACAGTTATGCTTTTACAAACCCTCCTGCAAAGGGGTTTCATCTGCACTGAGACTCCTGGAAAGAAATCTGAGTAAGCAACTGAACTCGGTAAGAATTTCCAGAACTAATGCAAGAATTAGATTTAAGCAAAACAACATGGGACTGAATGAATTGAGGATGATTATAATTTTTATGACTTTCTTTTGTTGAAACATTGTTTTTCCAGATTTAAAGAAATTAACTGTAACTTACAGCAATTTGATAAAATATACCTCTGTGAATAAAACATTTCTCTTTACCTGATCAGAATTCAAAAAACTCTATTCTTAGATTTTCATAATATATTTACTTGCATAAGTTCAACAAGAGTAACAGGACACAACTGGAAACACTGGGTGTGGTACCAAGGCTTTGACTGGAATGTCATATTTGAGGGAGGCCTGCATAAACTCAATTACCAGAGAGCTTAATGAACTAAGGTGGACTATAGGGAACCAATAAAGCCCCTTGGAAAAATAGCCTAATATCTTGTTGACAGCATTCCCAGCAGACTGACTGACCATGTGGAGAGAGAAGGTCACTTCCTGGCAGGTCTAAGAACCTCAGGATACTTTTGGGACCTTGAGAAAGAATCCAAATCTACAGGTGTTACAGGTAAAGTCTGTGGCAAGTATTTGGCTTGGCTTCCAACCTTGAGAGTCCTTATAAAAAGAGTCTGTAAGATCAATCACTATCCTTGCTGCACTTAGACTTATTTCGCAAACCAGTCTCAATGGGCTATCTTTGGTAAAAATGAGGGTGATTCTAGAGAGAAAAACTGTTTGAATACTGTATTATAATACATTTCATTATAAACTAGACAAAATCCTGATTTCTTCTGGTTTTCTCCAATGCCTGGCTACAACTCCCCTAACATTTTTGGTTTTTTCTCCCCCATCCTTTTTACTTGGCTTGATAACTAAAAACTGCCCTCTTTCCTGAAGCCCTACAAACTGCATATAAACTACTTCAGAGAAATCACAACAACTCAGTCTCTATGCCCGTTGCTCTACGGGCTACTCCAGAAGATCACCACAGAAACTCGAATTACAAACCAAGAAAATACATCAGATTGCCATGGCCTGACGTCCAGAAATCCATTTGACTGGCTACCCTCAGAAACTGGTTTATAATTTGATCCGATCATTAACCATTGCTTTTGTTTCCACGGAAATGGCTTATTCATTCCTGATTTGAACCATTGGACTAACTCTGAGAACACATCACCACCTTCTGAAATGAGTTTAACTCAACCGACCTATCGTCAGAACCCAGACTGGTTCACTGCAATGGAATAATCTGTCATTTGTAATGGGTGACCCTTCCAGGGAAGTTTCATAGGAGGGAACTGCAGGGGCCAAGAGCAGGCCATCCAGAATGTACCACAACAGCATACGCATTCTTTTAAATTGAAACTATGTGGAGAACAGCAGGTACAAGGACACTCAGACCCTTCTCCATCCTCCTGAAAGAAGAAAATCAATCTCCCATGTGAAAGGTACCCTCCCTGCACTAAGAAAGCTGTAGAAACAAAGCTTGTTAAATTTTTACTAATCTACTACCACAGCCTGAATTCCTCACTAAAGCTCCCAAACAGCTGTTTTCTTTATCCTGTCCATTCCTGACAGGTTTACTGTCTAAAATGTATATTTTAAAAATGCCTGCTTTGGTCTTTAGGTTTCAGTTTCATTACTGGGACTCCGGGTGCACAAAATAAAACTTTGATTTTTTTTTTCCTCCTGTTAATCTGTCTCATGTAAATTTAATTCCTAGTCCAGTTGGAAGAAACTTGGACAGGAAAATTTCTTCCTCCCCTTCACTCTGGCATGCCAGTTGGTCCACCAGCCCAGAGCTAAATCACTGGCTTTGAATAATGCCTGAGGCTTTCCACCTCCCCTCTCCACAGGCGTCTGGCACTGCTGAGTAAAGTGAGCTCAAGGTGGGGTGACAAGAGCAAACAAGGACAGGGTGGTTAAGCTGCTCAGCCCCAGGTTCAGGTAACGAAATATATAAACATTTTTACGTTAACCCTCCTGTTCATACTTATCTATATGTATATTCACATATGGGCCAGATCTTCTCACACTCCAAGTATCGACGCTTATAACAATGTCTAACAAAATACGTGCTACACAGATATAATACCTTATAAAAATCCACAAAAACATCTGAGAGGCCCCAGAGAATAGAGGCATAAACAGATACAAGATTACAGGTGTGGGAAACTCTACAAATTTTCAGTGGAAAAGTACACAAGTGAACAGAGACTGCAGTGAGGACACAGGAGGTGGGGCTCAGGAGGGAAACAAAATAGGGCAGAAGGAAGAAAAGGTGCTCGAGAAATGACCCCAAGTTATTAGAATCCTTTAAAAATGTCATGTAATCTTCCAAGAATAAGGTACTATAGTATTTCATAATTGGATCACTGGGCAGGAAGAAGGGGGGAAAAAACTAGATTGTGTCTAAATACTTTAAAACTTGACACTTACCAAGTACGTTAACGATTGTTTTAGATGAAAAGGAAAATAAAAAAGATCAAGAAAAAAAATGAAAAAGAGCACGTATAATGTGACAACAGAATCATGGTAAAGGCTATGTAAGTATTACATTAATAATTCAAATAGCCACCATTTTCTCCTGTCACTTTAGGACATCAGTCAAGCTGTTAAGTGGGAACACAGGTATGTACACACACAGTATACTTTCTGGCAAGTGTCCTCTGCTATTTATTTGATCTTTGCTCTAAGGGCAGAGTTTTGGCTGTCTTAAACGCCAATCTCTTGTAAACAAAGTCTATCTCTGGGGTACGCAGTTACCTAGTCTTGACCCAGAGAAAGAGAAGAAGCATTTTAATAGACATTTTCCTTCAGTTGCATGGTTTCTGGTCCTCTACAAAACAGTTTATTTGCCTCTTTAATAAAAGTTAAAATTAGTTTCAACCTGGATTGAAAAATCATTTATCCTATGGAAATAAATGGTCCAAAAAAAAGTTAGTGAAAGTACTAGTGTCCATTAGACATATTTTCTTACATCTGGCCACTAGAGAGAAAATCAACTCACAGGGCATTCCAGACATTCTGGTCTCACACAGGTTTGTTTTTTGTTTAAGTGCCATCATCTGTCCATATTTCACCTCTTGTTAATAAAACCAGTAGAGGTGTTCAGACTGAGAGGAACATGGACTTTCTAAAACCAGAATCTAAAACCTCACAGGCCCAGTTAAATGCTGTCTGTATAACCGACACGTTGAAATTACTAAGAACTTCCATCAACATCCAAAGGATGACAGTACGTTATGTAAGCCTGTTAAGACCCCGGATATATAGCAATCCGACCGCCCCTAGGGACAGGTTCTTCCATTAAGTGATTGAATAAAAAAGTAGCTTTTGTTTTTAAGAGGATATTTAACACGTGCTATTTATAGCACCACCAGTCTGCGAACTCTCCTATGTCAAAGAAACTGCCCTCTGATTCCATGAACGGGTTCACAGCAACCTCGGCATCTTTTACGGGAGACCGATGACCGGCTCTGGAAAGCTGTCCACGTCCAGAACAGATTAGTCTGGCAACCCCGCGACGGACATGGAGAAACAATGAGGCAGCTTAAGTTACTTCCCCAGAGCGACCCAGCGGTTCCCGGACACGTCTGTCAGGCCCCGTGAGAGGACGGCCGCAGCCACAGAGCGACAGCTGGAGAAGCGCCCGCAAGGGACCCACAACTGAAGAACGCGACCTGTGCCCAAAGAAAAAAGGCCTTTGCGTGCAGAAGGGGGAAGAGCACGGACTGGTGTGAGGTTCATGAAGGCCCGCGGCTGAGCGAAGAACGAGGAAATACAAGAACAGACTTTCGTGCTCTTTTCGCCTCCCACATTACCACCGAAGCTACGCGAAGGCGCGTGCACACCCCTACACGCGCCGTACTGACACCGTTCCTCCTCCTCAAAATCACGCCGGGAGGAAAAGCCACCCTCCGAAACGATCGGCCGCAAGGGGCATCATGTCTCCACAGAGTCACACACACTCCCTCCCCACCACCTGTAACCACCCGTCAAGAACCCCAAGATACCTCACAGGAAAGAAGAACCACCTTCATTTCCGTGGTGACCGCACCCGATTCACGCACCACACCCAGCGCGGACGAGCCTCCACCGCAGCCCGACGGACCAGGACTCTCAGACGGACAGGCAGCCGCACCCCCCCGGCGAAGACGCCCTCCGAACACCTCCCGCTCCCACTGGGAGCCAGCCCCGCGCGCGCCGGGCCCCGACGAGAGCCAGCCGCTCCCGGCCACGCCGCAGCCCCGTCTCCGCTCCGGGCTGAAGGGCTTCTCGTAGAAGACGGGGGGAAACCGAGTCATACACGATCTTTCTGTCTTAGGAACTCGGTGCCACGGGGATGCGCTGAAGGGCTGTTCTAAGCACAGACAGCAGACGACTTCTGCACAGGAAAACAAAACCAAAGCAAGATGCGGGAAAGGATTCCCACCAGTCATGCTCCAGTGCGACAACGGCTCGGCTCACAGGGACAACCGCAGCTTTTCCAGTCCCGATGTCACCGGGGTCTCGGTTCACAGGGCCACTCAGTTGTTTCCTGATGATGATGCCTGGAACACCTCACTGGCTGACCGTGCTGTTGGGGTGGGGGGGGGGGAGAAAAAAGGGGCGAGACCACAGGATGATAATGACCGTGTGGAAGAGAATCATCAGAATGGCAAGAAGAGATCAGCTTGTCTGAGACCACGGATATAAAACTAGTAGCTGTGGGGACTCAGAATTCGATAAGCAAGTAACAGTACTAAATATTTTGGTAAACAAAACAAGTAACAAACGAACGGGCTGTTCGACAGCAGAGAACAGTTCTTGTTCCTATTTCATGGTTGAGGGGTTTCCATTTAGAGTCCACAAACGTGGGTTTGTATAGCCTTAAGGAATCTGAGACATCCCCCCTTCTGAGGATTCTCGGGTACATGGTTGGTTCAATACTTAAGCACTAACGAACGTGAAATGGCGGCCAGACCTTCACCAGACCCTGGCGCGTTAGGACACTGCTCTCGCTGCTCCAGACAGACCTCAGTTTTTCTTGTCCTTCTGAAGCTGGCTTTTTGTGCTCCCTAGATTGTTCCACACTTCTGTGTACATCAGGGTCCCAATGAAGACAAACAAGGTACCCAGCCAGTGCCACAGAGTGAAAGGGTTCTGGAAGTACAAGATGGAAAAGATGAGGCTGACAAACTTGCGGAGAGTCACAACAAGGGTGACGGTAAGGGAGGCGCATTCTGTGGTGAGAATGAAGACGCCCCGGATGCACACGTACCTGGAGTGGTGGGGTTAAGGTGGTTTTCGGTAGACTACAGAGAGAACCCCAGGGAGAACATTCTGGCAACGCTCTTGGTTTAAATGTTCATATTCGAAGAACCAGAAAACATGGGGGTGGGTTATGGCTGCTCTGAGGCTCTTCCTTAGTAGAAGACCCTGCAGAATGAACGTCCTGCCATTCATTTGTGGACCCTAACTTGAAACCGCCGGCAGGCCTCCCATTACCCTTGTTCTGAATTCTTCACACAGTTTCCGGTGAGGGTTCCCTCCCAAGTAGTGACAGAAGGTAGGTAACACTTGCAATAAAGGTCAGCAAACCTCCTTTACAGGACCCAGGGCTCACCTCCTCATCTAAAAAGGAACTCTGCGGGCAAGTCTATTATATCAGAGGAATGAGACCAATCTCGATCTGTTTCATGGTTTCAAAGCCTTAATGATTTTTATAACGTACTTAAGGTCGTTCAAAAGAAACATTTAAAAAATTAGGTTTTAGTTACTTTGAAATTTCTTGCAGAATTTGGTGGCAGCTTGTGACATAGCCTAGGCTACTGAAAAACTCCAGTAGAAATCACAGAGCGTTCGTGTCACATACTAATAGTCACCCATTGATTTCTACACCTCCGCCCAGAGCAATTCATGCTGCCCAGTGACTTACTGGCCTCCGGCAGCACTAACATCTCTCTGGCCCCCCACGAAGGCACTAACGGGGTGGGCAGCTCTGGCTCCGGAAGCACAGAAGAGATGAAGGCAGAAACGAAACTCAGGGCACCGTGCCATGAGAAGAATGAACATTCCTATGTCAAAATATCACGGAGCAGACCCCACGGCAGAGGAGCGCAAAGGATACTGAGTGATGACGTTCATGAGGAGGTAGAACCACATGATGGGCACGGCCACACCAACGACTGGGACTTGATATAACTCTGCAAACATGAAGAGGGGAGACAGTCATATTTTTGACAGCTTAATGGAGACTGAACATAATTAGAGGCCGCAACGTTACTTCCCTTGCAAGTAGATCTGGACCGTACGGACAGCACTTTACTTGCCTTGATTCTAGGCTGCATCGGTCTCAAGAGTCATTACATTGATCTCTTAAATTATTTACTTAAGCTGTAAAGTAAACTCTTCACCATCCACCTGAATAGGACCCCACTTAACAAAGAAACGGACACAGACAGAAGTTAAAAATGACATGGTCTTAACTGATAATCGACACAAGAGTAAAGACAACTAAATGCCATTTGGAAATATCTTCAATCCCAGTTGAAGAATTCAAAGCTAAACAAGGCTCTACTTTTTATACTCTATGAAAACAGCAATTAAAAACTTAAAAAATCCTAATCTGGAAACGTGGTAGTGGAATTGGCAGCCACTGGGTTGGTAGTAGTACCAACTGGTGTGTTGTTTGGGTTTTTTAAATCAATTTCATAATGCTTACATTAAGGGGCAATACAAGTATTTATATTCATTCTAAGGAATTAATCCTCATTAATTCAAAAGAAGAAAAATATTCTCCATTGATGGGAGTACTATTTATAATGAGGAAAAATCAAATCAATCTCAATGGCTAATCTTAGAGCAATGGCTGTGTAAGCAAAGGAATGTTCACTAAATGAGGCAGGACACATTTGATTTAAAAAGAATCATGAAGATTATACAGACTCACTTAAAAAAGGCGGCAAGTGAAAAAGTATAAAATTATACAAGGATGACAACTATGTAAGAATATATGTAAACAGTATCTGGAAAGAAACTGGTAAAATGAAATTAGCTGATGTCTAAGGCAATGGAACTGTAACGTTCCTTCCTTTATATACATTCTTATGTTAGTTTTATAAAATGAGGCTTGTACGGTTAAATATCAGGGAGGAAATAAAATATTCGAGATCAAAGAGAGTAAGGACACAAATCCTCAAAGATCAGTTTTTAAGAATTCCTAAGGTTGTTCGGGGGGTTGAATTATACAGTATAACTTAGGAAATTCTAACAGTGACAGTGAGATCCGGTTAGTAAATGAACGTTACTTTTCTTTTGCAAAAAATAAAAAGCCATATATATAAAGGTAATATAACTGTCTGGACTAGAGGGAAATCCCCATAATCTGGTACTCTATTGTCTGCTGTAGTCAGCGTGTACTGAAATGAAAAGAGAGTTAACAAGTATTATTACTGTTGAATAACCTCAGATCCATTGTACCAATTTGCTGGGCAAGAGTCAATCAGTAGGACTCAAAATATTCAGGTGGGTATTCAGTTCTCTTAACAAACTCAAGGAGAACAGGTTCATCTGAGATAACCCAAGGCAAGCAAGACCAAAAAAAAAAAAAGCATACACTTAACTCAGGGATGATTCTGAAGACGTTGAAGGCAGATTCTAAAAAAGATTTTATATAAATACCCATCTCCGTGACTTTTAGAAGCAGCATTCTAGTAATTAAATCAAAAATCAGTCCCAAGGAATCTAATATGTTTATGTCAGTAGCCCTTCTCTACGCGGGGACTCTCAAGACACCTTAAAAATCTTTGTGTCAAAAATGTGTCAATTGTACCTTCCAAAAAAAAAAAAAAAAGTCAGAAATGACTGAATAATTGAGAGCCTTAAAAACCTTCCGACACACATGACCTTCACTACACATTTTTGGTGGGTAAAGGGGACAGTCCACACCGCGGACTCCAACAGAAAGCATTCACCACTTCCCAGCGCAGGTCCTGACGGCCGGCAGGCTTACAGGCCACATACCGCCGTTCCGCAAAATACACTCGCCCTTTTAGATGTGAGCAACGTAAAGCCTTAATTTTACACGTTTCTTTGTTCCTGTGTGTTCACTGGTCTGTGTAACCACTATGTCTTTTAGTTGATAATTGCATCAGGTAAGTAATTCAAGTTAATTGGCAATTTTTAGCTAGTTGACTAAACAGCCCCTTTAACAAGTAATTGCTAACTTACCCTGTGGACCTCTGAACTATTTTGCTTATTCCTGCTGCCTACCTACCCTGGACACCTTGGAAAAAAGCCCCCTCATGGTGTTTATTTCCCCCTCGCTCCAAACGAGCTAGGACGGGGCGTGCGAGCGGGGCTGCCTCCCGCACCAGCAGAGGACGAGCCCGAGCAGACAGAGCTGCATGGCTGCCCAGGTGCGCACGGCCCCCCCTCTGCAGCGTGTTGCTTTTGCATTCTCCAAACATCCAAATGCCCCACGCGCAAGCGCAAACACACCGATTCCAAAGCGAAAGGGAAAAATTGAGATACTCTCTTACATCGTTTGCAGATAACTGAGAAGCACCTATAAAAGCTTTTGCCGCTGCAACTGCTGACGGACAGCACTAGATCCCCGGGGCGCGGAACGGGGATCGCTTCCGATAGGACGGTGATTTGGATAAGATCATGAAAAAAGCAGCGGTCAAGTCAACAGCAAAACTGAGAGCTGGCCTCAGAACCTGTCAGGCAATTCCACCGGATAACCCAGACTCACCAGACTTATTGAACAGAACGGCGTGGTCATAGATATCGGAAG
This sequence comes from Ursus americanus, assembly GCF_024610735.1. Taxonomy (NCBI): domain Eukaryota; kingdom Metazoa; phylum Chordata; class Mammalia; order Carnivora; family Ursidae; genus Ursus; species Ursus americanus. The sequence continues at coordinate 18,537,876 of NC_142129.1, read as the reverse complement.
CCAGGAAGATGAAGCCAGGAAGTGGAAGGGCATGCTATGGGAAGAAAGATTCCACGTAAATTGACAGACACATTACGGGATACGTAGAGCAGCTTTACAATGACTTCCAGTTTTATAAGTTGTTCGACAAGCAGGATCAAGAAAAGCAATTTGGACTTGTTAGGTTAAACGTATGCAGGGCTTCGGACCACGTGACACTGTCCAGCGTGCGACCGACCCCACACGGCAGCTCTTGCCCTTACGGAGTGGAGTCCGATGATCACCACACACTCGACAGAAACAATGGAGCCAGCATCCTTCCCGCAACAAAGGGGAAGTTTAAACTCACAGTCATTGGGCCCATAGGATTTGCTACATTTTGCTGCTTTTGAAAATGGCTTAGCAAATGTAAAGGACTTAAAAACTACCAAGAAGGCAAAGGCGGATTTCAGGGAGTTTAGGAACTCATGGGAAAAAGAAATCTGAGGACAATACGAGGTCAAGGGTAATGAAATGAAGCCAAGAATGAAAAGAGGATGAAGAGGAAAGGACAGGTAAGTGCAGGTGAACGGGCCTGATGACAACCCCCCAGCACCACGGGATGGAATCGCAGCTGATGTTACGGGCCAGCTACTCTGGGCCAGCTACTGCTCTAAAAGAAAGGTGTGAACCAGATAAACCGTTCCTTCTTTTTTAAAATTCCCGGCCATATACTCCAGCTCCGGTTAAATATCTCAACCCGATTGTCTGCAACTTCGGTACAAAAAGCCAGCCCTGAAGGCATCTCTAGCATCTGGAACCTTGAGGGGCTGTGCTTCGGATGTTCTCTCCACGGGAGAGAGGCTGGAGGAAGAGCAGTTACAGGAGGTGGCTCTGGCTCGGCAGTTTCCAAAAAAAGCAGAAACACACAGAATTAGCTAATGAAGCTCTCTTGTTGGGTATAGAGAGCTCCCCAGAGGGACTGCTCTCACCCCTCATTCCCCCCCCAAATGCCTGCCTGCCTGCCTGCCAACGTCCCCCTCGGCATGTTGTTTCTGAAACTTATTTTCCTGCTCCAAGTTTCCATACTGGATTTAACTTGATTTCATCTCTGGGAACAAGGAGGGCGAAGGTCCTCATCCCCAGACGTTGTTCCTGGTTAGCAGACACGCTAGGTTCACACTGACTGTTCACGATCACCTCATGTAGAGAACCGTGGCTCAGAATACACGGTAGTAGCCTATTAAAAATACTTGGTCCTTCAACTACATCAGAAAACAATGCGTATTTCATTTGAAATAACAGATTACAACTTAGTGCTTTGTATCTTCCTCAGGTTCAAGAAACTGCTTACATTATAAAACAAAGCCTCCTTGGAGTGTTTCCCAAATTGTTTGTATAGGGTTTCCTGGAAAATACCCATCCTCGCTGACATCAGAAGTGCAAACGTCAGTGCCCCAATACCTAAAAAAAAAAAAAAAAAAAAATCAGGTTACAAGATACCAGATTTGCTCATTTCCAGGTATTTTCCTAAATAACACTGACTGTTCTACATTTATTACAAGCCAGGTGCAGAACATGTACAAAATTTTTAAAAGAAATAAAAATCAACCACAGTATCACTACCTACTCCTTGACAGTTTACTCTCTATATATTTATGTATATATTTTATGCTAAAACAGGATCGTAATGAATATACAATTGTACATCTTGCTTTTTTCATAATCTTTTTCTTGGATTTTCCTTCAAGTCATTCATTAAAATTTCTTCATTCATTAAAATTCATGGCTCTGTGACTCTATCACGTGGCGGGACCATATTAAATGTCTTACAACATGAGAATGATTAGATAACTTCCAATTATTTCACCACTAAAATCAGTGTACATCCTTGTACATAAATCTTTAAACAAAATGTTGATGATTTCCCTTAGGATTATCCTTAGGATAAACTTTCCTAAATGAAATTACGGAGTCAAAAGTTGTAGACATTTTTAAAACTCACTACATAGATTTTTCCAGAAAGGCTGTGTTAATTTCTAATAAACAGTCTATACAAAAATGGTTGTCTTATGGCACCCTCAGCAGCAATGAGCATAATTGTTTACTATCTTGCCATTTTAAGACTCCAAAAATAAAAAGGTACTGCATTTTGGTTTCAATTTGCATCTCTCTGATTCCAAGAGTACTGAGGCTGAACATACAATAATCAGACATTAATTTTTCCCCACGAATTGTATGTTCATATCCTCTGCAAATTTTTCTTATTGGATAAAGGGTTTTCTAACAGCTCATAAAGATTTTTCTATGTGAAGGAGAACCACCTAAAGGGATAAAGTTTCAAAGCCAAGCAGCAGGGAGAACCGAGTTCTTTCATTGCTGTTTCTCTTCTGCTCAGTCTCAATCTGTTACTGCTGCCGCTGACCGCACTTGGAAAGAGTTTCACCTCCACATCCTCCAACATGAGGCCAAAGCTCTAGAGGAGCTGTCTAATTAATTCCACAAAGAGATACTCATTTTTAAAAATTCCCTAGGAGACTCCGATGATCAGTCAGGTTTGGGAACACTCATTATGGAAGAGCTAACTTACGAAGAAAATGAATCTAAGATTTCAAAATGAGTCCCTTGGAAATTTACTGCTTCTACGCAGGAGACAGATCATGAAGAAATGGAGGACACTCTAAGCACTCGCTCCCAGAGAGAGTGACAGGCGACCGGACGTGCTCGTTTCTTTCTATACCAGCGGCAGCCAAGGAGATCGTGGATCCCTGTTGTGGAACACACCTCCCTGAGCAGGGACACTTTCATGTTTTCATGTTCTGAACCCCAAAGTTCAGAGACGGGGGATCCCAGGTGCGTCTCTCTTCTGTGGCATAATCTCTTTAGCCAGAGTTTCTTGCCAAGAAACCTGTCCCTCAGGACAAAACTCCGCAAACAGAACTGCAGAGGCAACGAGCTTTCTTGTAATTACTGTACTTGCCTAGTAGCCACCTTAAAAACGCCTGGAATCCGTCATTCTCACCCGAGCTGGACTGGGAAGTCTAGGGAAGAAAGAAAAAGACCAGGTAGAGAGACCAGAACCACAAGCAAGGTGCCTGGGCACAAAGGAACGGTCTGTGTTACCCATTCCCCTGTGCTCTTCTCTTGCAGAGACCCGATCCTTCTATTGCACAAACCTGTAGACGTACTGCATCAATAAAAAAACACCGGGCCCCCCATGGCAAGTACTGAATAGAAATGATTTGTGGAAGCGATTCTTACCACCTGCTTTGCTGACATGAAAGTGCAAATAAATATCCCCACAGACACCAGGGCGATGGAGGTATATTTGAACACGCTGTATCTGCAAAAACAAGCACAAGAGCACCTCAGGAAGGGAAAAGCACGGATACGAACTTCCACATGCTGTGTGCGGCCAGATGTTGCGTCACAGCACAAACCACCAAAATACAGCTGAGGGGGTCACACGTGGACGTCTGGCGTGAAAAAGCACCAGGATGCTGCCTGATGACTAAACAGCCTTCGTGTTGCTTAAAATAGTTTCAGTTAGTTGGTGGACCGAGAGATTGTTTCACAGGAAAGCAAAAACAAAAAAAGACATAGACCAGACATGACACTCCATTATGCTCCAGTCCCAGTGAAAGCCAGACACATCTTAACGGCCGCCTGGGGCTCTTCCGGTCTTTAAGGGCCCAAACCTGAGTGTCAGAGACACCCCACGCAAGAGGAAGAACGGAGTATCGGGACAAGTAGCAGGATTCAGTGCACACACACACACACACAAATCAACTGTCCATTGTCAGGAGAGGACTTTTTTTTTTTTTTAACACCTCTGAATGACTTAAATGTTTTTAAATGTCGGCACAGTTGGCTATAACAGGACTACTGGCAGTAAGAACAGTGGCGTTTCATATTAACTAAAACAACATCATGTTAACATCCCTCTCGGGCCCTCACTGATAAAGCGGAAGGCCTCAGGCAAGAGTGAGAAGGAATTAAAATTACAGGATGAACCACCCGAGGTTTTCTAGTCAAATACTTTCTACAGTTCTGGTCACATGACCTCATAAAAGGCCAACAGGACTGGCTAAGCAGCAGATCAGGGGCCAAGAGCATCCCGCCGGCGGAGAGAGGCAGGGTGAGTAACAGGCCCCGCGGAGGCAGATAGAAAAAGTAAGGGAACTCTTCAGTCTGGAAAGATTAAGACAGGGAGAGTTTGTAATTCGGGCCTAAAAATTAACAAAGGGCAGGTTAAAGTAAGCATAGACTTGGTCTTCAAATTCCAGAATGAGGAACACACTATGAACCTAAGGGGCTCTACTCAAGATAACACAAAAGGAGATAATAACTTACTAATTCCTGATCTTAGATGGACACCTTAGGGAAATTTCTGCTCTCTGGGTGATACACACCAAGGACAGTCAAAAAGGCTTCCTTGGATAGATTCAAGATGACAGATCCAAAACAAGTTCTCCAGGGAAACACAGATGTTTAAGAAAGGCCCCTGACATTTTGGAGCACTATCAGGAGAATACAGTCCTTTTAAAATATGTTCTTTTGTAGCCCTATTATGAGCAAAATCAAAGGTTAGAAGGCCTGCAGGTCTGTCCCAACGTCAAGTCTACACTACCGAGAAGTGCGGCAGTCACTTCGATGTAACAAACCCACCCATTACATATGAACGCTTACGTGGAGAGACCTGGAAAAGAAATCAACTACAGCTGTACTTATCTGGGGAATCCATAAGCCTCCAAAGATAACGGGTTCATGATAAGGAGCCTATCAGGACAGGACAACTGTCCTTCCTCGGGCACAGCCCTTACTACTTAAAAACTCTAGGTTCACACACTTTTAATTGACAGCACTTTCTAAGCTGGTGTAGAGTTCTAACACTGGGGCTAGATACTGAATACAGAGAAAAGCTGGCGCGAGCTTGTACGACTGTGATCTTAACAGTGAGGGTGCACTTCCCCTGAGAAATGCTCCAGACTGAATGTGCGGACTCTCCCCAGTGCCCTTCCTCCCTGGGGCAAGGAGGGTAAGGCTCAGAAGGAAGGTGGGAGACAAATACTTTGAGAAAGTATCCCAGGTATTTCTGGTATTTCCCAACCGTATCCCAGACAGAAGCACTGGTGACAGCCACAGAGAACAGTCCTGAAAGTTTTCATTTCATCTCTTGGCCATTTGGGTCTTTGTTAGGAATTTCCTTTCTAACTATGGGTATCGTTAGTCCATCGCGTTGTACCGATAAACACCTTCTTTGACAGCGCTGTCCAAGAACCTCCGTGAAGTTGCAAATGTTCCATATCTGGGTTCTCCAACATGGTTGCCACTAGCCACGTGTGGCTACTAAGCACTTAAAATGTGAGAAACTAAATATTTATTTTAAGTAACTTAAACGTAAAGAGTCCCACGTAGCTGGTGGAGACCACATGGGACAGCGAAGTTCTAGACCAACTGGCTTTGGGGGTTACTATGGCAGTAAAGAGCCAATGATGACAAGGGCTACTTTGTTCTACACAGAGAACATGCTGCTCCAAAGCCACGGAGGGCTGGGGGCGGGGCCCCTCCCTGGTCCACTGCCTCAGGATACACGCACCGTCACAGACAGAACCCAGAAACCAGCTGGATGATCAAGAGCAAACTTATCACCACTAGAGAAAAGGAGCCCAGCGCATGGATGGGGCTCAGGAGATCCTTCTATACATAAAATACGAAAGTGTATCGTTTACCTTTTCTTCAAAATGATAATTCCTAGGATCATGTTGGCAATTAGAGACCCCTGTAAGAGGAGACAACCGTAACAGAGTTTTAGTGCACCAGCAAATAATTCAAGATAAATAAGAACACGGACAAACAGGAAAAAGAGCCAGAAAGGAGGACGTTACGATGAATAATTAGTAAGTTTCACTTGTTCTTATAATGGCAAAAAGTACAAACTATATAAATCTGTTAAGTAAATTAATAAAACCTTCTGAAGACAACAACGAGAATGAAAATGATCAATTCTCTAAATATTGGTCAGAGCTAAAACTAAAGCTAGCAGATACTATAGACTAAATTTTGCTAAATTTTCCATCTAATTTATGAGAGCTTTCGCCAACAAGCAAATTAATTAATGAAAGAAGGCATGCTGGGATCTTTCTCTTCTCTGGAAAGCTGGCGCTCAATCAGCAAGAGTTTATGGAAAGTCTATTATATGCTCACTACTTTGAAAGTCATCTTTGTAATTATAATCAGCTCTGAAAAGTCCCTTCAAGGATAGCACTTTAATCTCCCAGAAATCTCAAACTACGCAGAAATGTTATCATTCCAATGGTCTCCAATTTTGCATTCTCCTGCAATCCTAACTACATTCCCCCTGAAGTCTTTCCTGCTCGTGAGAGGAAGAAAAAAAACCTCTGCTGCTCTGGGAGAAACCCCACCTTCATCAAGAATTTCCCTTCTTTGGGGCGCCTGGGTGGCTCAGTCAGTGAAGCGTCTGCCTTCGGCTCAGGTCATGATCTCAGGGTCCTGGGATCGAGTCCCACGTCGGGCTCCCTGCTCCACAGAGTCTGCTTCTCCCTCTGCTTCTGCCCCCACCCCCCAGCTCATGCTCTCTCTCTTAGATAGATAAATGATAGATGATAGATAGATAGATAGATAGATAGATAGATAGATAGATAGATAGATAGATAATCTTTAAGAATTTCCCTTTAGAGCGCCTGGGTGGCTCAGTTGGTTAAGCGTCCCACTCTTGGTTTCGGCCCAGGTCATGAGATCAAGCCCTGCATCAGGCTTCACACTCAGCGGGGAGTCTCCTTGAGATTCTCTCCCTCTGCTCCTCACTGTACCTGTGCGTGTGCATGCTCTGTCTAAAATATTTTTTAAAAAAAGAATTTCCCTTTACTTAATGGTCTCAAAAGTTTCTTGCTTTAAAAAAAAATCAGAAAAGGGAAGTATCAATTTTATGTACTAGAAGTAAATGTAATTTTATGAAAGAAACCAAAAGTGATGAGAAATTAAGTTAAATAACAGTCATAGCAAGTCTGAATATAAAATCAACCAGATGAGGGAAATTAAACATAAAATCTGTTTCCCAAGGAAATTTTAGCTCCTTTTATATTGATCAACCATAAGACTTCAGAGGGATGAAAGTCAACCGTCACACTCTGCCTTACTGCACAGATGAAAGCCAGCCTTTGCTCACGCATCCAGGAGACCTATTCTTACACACTAGACTTTACTTGTTATAAGACCTTTCTACTGCTGTCAAGTGTTCCATCGACCCACTTAGATTTCCCAGAGGAACACACACAAGCCGGCAGCACTTACAGATCTAAATATCATATGCAGGGGCATGGCGATGTTGAGATTCAGGGCATAGTTGTTCACCACGCTGACGGTGAAGAACATGGTGACCATCACAGCGTAGTACCTGAAATGCAGAGATCACAGCACGTCACACAAAATCCACTATTTCAAGAACATCACGTACAGGAGGAAATATTTTTGCTTAGAAAAGTATTTTGTTTTAGTTCCTCTAGATTAAAAGAGTGTATCACTACTACAACATAAAGTCAATACTAAGCACATAGAAAAATACATCCAAAGCCAGACTTACGTGGAAAAAGTATGAATTATAGAATATGTTTTAAGAAACACTATTTTTAATCTTTTTCCAGTATACTCTTAGTATTTTTCAAGCAATTTAAAAGTAGGCTTCAAAAAACATTATCTGAGGGGGCGCCTGGGTGGCTCAGTCGTTTAAGCGTCTGCCTTCGGCTCAGGCATGAGATCCTGGAGTCTTGGGATCGAGCCCCATGTCGGACTCCTTGCTCAGGAGGGAGTCTGCTTCTCTCTCTCCCTCTCCCGCTCCCCTTGCTTGTGCACTCATGCCCATGCTCTCTTTCAAATAAATAAAATCTTTAAAAAAACAATAAAAAAACAGAGGAGAGGAAAAGATGGCCGAGGAGTAGGGGACCCCTTTTTCGGCCGGTCCCCTGAGTCGAGCTGGATAGGTACCAGACCAGCCTAAACAACCACGGATTCAGCCTGAGACGCAGGAAGATACATCTGGATCTCTACAAATGAACATCTCCAGCGCTGAGTATTGAGGTACGAAGCGGGGAGCCGTGAAACCGCGCACAGACATCAGAAGATAAACGGAAGGGGGAGAGAGCCGCCACGTTTGGGCGCCGGAAGCGGTAGCTACCTGCACGGGGGAGCGGGGGGACTTGGGGACTAGCACCCTCGAGAGAGCAGACTGAGCCTGGGAGTGCGCGCAACCAGACCGAAAAGCGGAGCTCTGGAGCGCTCATTGGAACCGGACTGAGACTGGGAGCTCGGGAGCACATGCGAGACCAGACAGAAAAACAGCGCTCTGGAGCACATGCGAACCACAGTGAAACAGGGAGCTCGGGGGCGGCTGGAGGTGTTAGAAGCACAAAGGGCAGAGACGTGCCAGCCCTGGAAGTGAGGGCTGGGAGACCAGCTGGGGGGTGCACAGCCCGGGACACTGCAGGGTTTTTGGCAGCACCGACAGAAACAGAGTTAAGGTGATCAAGAGAGCTCGGTGGAGAGCGGACTGTGACCTCTCTGTTCTGAGACAGAGGCTAGGATATGGCCACTGCTGCTCTGACTCTCAGAAGTATCACAGAAAACCACCAGGGAAAGCCACCAGGGAATAAAAGCCCAGAATTAGTGGTTCACATTGTGCCCATCCCCATCCCCCCTTTCAGGGGACAGGGCGACTCTACCCAGGTTGCCTGAGTATCAAGTGCAGCAGGCCCCTCCCCCAGAAGGCAGGCTGAAAAATCAAGAAGCCCACATCCCTAAGGTCCCTATAAAACAAGTGCACACTGCCTGGGTCCTGGTCAATAATTTGGGCTCTGGGCAATCCCGCAACCTCTCCTCATCAGAATGACGAGAAGGAGAAATCCCCCCCAGCAAAGAAAAGATAATGAGTCAGTGGCCTCTGCCACAGAACTGATGGATATGGATATAACCAAACTGTCAGAAATGGAGTTCAGAGTAACAATGGTCAAGATGATGTGTAGACTTGAAAAAAAATATTAATGAAAAAATTAACGAGAATATAGAATCTCTAAGGGCAGAAATGAGAGCGAATCTGGCAGAAATTAAAAATGCTATGAATCAAATGCAGTCAAAACTAGATGCTGACTGCCAGGGTGAATGAGGCAGAAGAATGAATTAGTGAATTAGAGGATGGGATGGTAGAGAGAAATTGAAAACAGAAACTTGGCTCAAAAAAATCCAATCTCAAGAATGTAGAATATGGGAGATTACTGACTCAATAAAATATTCCAATGTCAGAATCATCGGCATCCCTGAGGGGGTAGAGAAAGAGAGAGGTCTAGAAGAGATATCTGAACAAAATGTAGCTGAGAACTTCCCTAATCTGGCAAAGGAAACAAGCATTCGTGTCCAAGAGGCAGAGAGGACCCCTCCCAAGGTCAATGAGAACAGACCTACACCATGTCACGTCATAGTGCAATTTGCAAATATTAGATCCAAGGATACAGTATTGAAAGCAGCCAGGGGGAAGAAAATCCTTACGTACAGTGGGAAAAATATCAGAATAATGTCAGACCTGTCTCCAGAGACCTGGCAGGCTAGAAAGGGTTGGCAGGGTATTTTCAAAGCTCTATCTGAGAAGAACATGCAGCCAAGGATCCTTTATCCAGCAAGGCTGTCATTCAGAATTGATGGAGATAAGGACTTTCCAGGATCGGCAGAAACTGAAGGAATTCGTAACCACCAATCCAGCCCTACATGAGATATTAAGGGGGAGGTTCTATAAAAGTAAAAAGGCCCCAAGAGTGATACAGAACAGAAATTTACAATCTATAGAAACAAAGACTTCACAGGCAACATGACATCATTAAAATCATCTCTCTCAATAATCACTCTCAACGTGAATGGCCTAAATGCTCCCATAAAACGCCACAGGGTGGCAGATTGGATAAAAAAGACAACCCATCCATTTGCTGTCTACAAGAGACTCATTTTGAACCTAAAGATATATCCAGACTGAAAATGAAGGGATGGAAAACCATTTTTCATGCCAATGGACCTCAAAAGAAAGCTGGAGTAGCAAATCTCATATCAGACAGATTAGATTTTAAACTAAAGACTGTTGTTAGAGATACAGAAGGACACTATATTATTCCTAAAGGATGTATCCAACAAGTGGATATGACAATTATAAATATCTATGCCCCTAACAGGGGAGCAGCTAGATACACAGCCAACTCTTAACCAGAATAAAGAGACATATAGATAATAATACGTTAATAGTAGGGGACCTCAACACTTCGCTCTCAGCAATAGATCACGTAAGCAGAAAATCAACAAAGAAACAAGGGCTTTGAATGACATACTGGACCAGATGGACCTCATAGATATATATAAAACACTACACCCCAGAACAACAGAATACTCATTCTTTTCGAATACACATGGAACTTTCTCCAGAATAGACCATATACTGGGTCACAAAAGAGGTCTCAACAGATACCAAAAGACTGAGATTATTCCCTGCATATTCTCAGACCACAATGCTTTGAAACTGGAACTCAATCACAAGGAAAAATTTGGAAGAAACTCAAACACTTGTAAACTAAGAACCATCCAGCTCAAGAATGATTGAGCAAACCAGGAAATTAAAAATCAATTTAAACTATTTATGGAGACCAACGAGAATGAAAACACATCGGTCCAAAACCTATGGGACACTGTAAAGGTAGTCCTAAGGGGAAAATACATAGCCATCCAAGCCTCACTCAAAAGAATAGAAAAATCTAAAATGCAGTTTTTATATTCTCACCTCAAGAAGCTGGAGCTGGAACAGAAGAACAGGCCTAATCCACGCACGAGAAGGCAGGTGATCAAGATTAGAGCAGAGATCAATGAATTAGAAACCAGGAGCACAGTAGAGCAGATCAAAGAACTAGAAGCTGGTTCCTTGAAAGAATAAATAAGATCGATAAGCCACTGGCCAGACTTATTCAAAAGAATAGAGAAAGAACCCAAATTAATAAAATTATGAATGAAAAGGGAGAGATCGCGACCAACACCAATGAAATAGGAAGGATTATTAGAAACTTTTATCAACAACTTTATGCCAATAAATTAAACAAACTGGAAGAAATGGATGCCTTCCTGGAAACCTATAAACTACCAAGACTAAACAGGAAGAAATTGATTATTTTTTTATAATAATATTTTTTTATTATGTCAGTCACCATACAGTACATCCCTAGTTTTTGATGTAAAGTTCCATGATTCATTACTTGCGTATAACACCCAGTGCACCATGCAATACGTGCCCTCCTTAATACCCATTTCAACAGACTGATTATTTATGAAGATTGAAGCAATGATCAAAAACCTTCCCAAAAACAAGAGTCCAGGGCCTGACGGATTCCCCAGGGAATTCTACCAAACATTCAAAGAAGAAATAATACCTATTCTCCTGAAGCTGTTTCAAAAAATAGAAACAGAAGAAAAACTACCAAACTCATTCTATGAGGCCACTATTACCTTGATCCCCAAACCAGGCAAAGACCCCATCTAAAAGGAGAATTACAGACTGATATCCCTGATGAATTTGGATGCCAAAATTCTCAACAAGATCCTGGCTAATAGGATCCAACAGTACATTAAAAGGATTATCCATCAAGACCAAGTGGGATTCATCCCTGGGATGGGATGCAAGGGTGGTTCAACATTCACAAATCAATCAGTGTAATAGATCATATCAACAAGAAAAGAGTCAAGAACCATATGGATCCTCTCAACTGATGCAGAAAAAGCATTTGACAAAATACAGCATCCTTTCCCGATTAAAACCCTTCAGAGTGTAGGGATAGAGGGTACATTCCTCAATTTCATAAAAGCCATCTATGAAAAGCCTACAGCAAATATCATTCTCAATGGGGAAAATTGAAAGCCTTTCCCGTAAGATCAGGAACACGACAAGGATGCCCACTTATTCAACATAGTACTAGAAGTCCTTGCAACAGTAATCAGACAACAAAAAGGGATAAAAGGTCTCCAAATCGGCAAAGAAGAAGTCAAACTGTCTCTCTTCGCAGATGACATGATACTCTATATGGAAAACCCAAAAGACTCCACCCCCAAACTACTAGAACATATAGAGCAATTCAGTAACGTGGCGGGATACAAAATCAATGCTCAGAAATCAGTGGTATTTCTATACACGAACAATGAGACTGAAGAAAGAGAAATTAGGGAATCCATTTCATTTACAATAGCACCAAAAATCATACGTTATCTCAGAATTAACTTAACCAGAGACGTAAAGGATCTATGTTCTAGAAACTACAAATCACTCTTGAAAGACATTGAAGATGACACAAAAAGATGGAAATATATTCCATGCTCATGGATCGGAAGAATAAACATAGTTAAAATGTCTATGCTACCCAGAGCAATCTACACTTTCAATGCCATCCTGATCGAAATACCAATGACATTTTTCAAAGAACTGGAACAAAGAGCCCTCAAATTTGTGTGAAACCAGAAAAGGCCCAGAATCGCCAAGGAATTGTTAAAAAGGAATCACCTTATGCCAGTTAGAATGGCAACAACTGGCAAGGCAGGACACAACAAATGTTGGAGAGGATGTGGGGGCATCACGTTGCCGGATTTCAAGCTATACTACAAAGCTGTGATCACAAAGACAGCATAGTACTGACACAAAAACAGACACACAGACCAATGGAACAGAATACAAAACCCAGAAATGGACCCTCGGCTCTTTGGGCAACTAATCTTTGACAAAGCAGGAAAAAACATGCAGTGGAAAAATGACAGTCTCTTCAATAAATGGTGCTGGGAAAATTGGACAGCTATATGCAAAAGAATGAAACTTGACCACTCTCTCACACCATACACAAAGATAAACTCCAAATGGATGAAAGACCTCGATGTGAGACAGGAATCTCTCTGCCTATGTTCTCATAGGCAGCAACCTCTACGACATCGGCCACAGCAACCTTTTTCATGACACATCTCTAAAGGCAAGAGGAACAAAAGAACAAATGAACTTGTGGGACTTCATCAAGATAAAAAGCTTCTGCACAGCCAAGGAAACAGTCAAAAAAACTAAGAGGCAGCCCACAGAAAGGGAGAGGATATTTGCAAATGACACTACAGATAAGAGACTAGTATCCAACATCTACAAAGAACTTCTCAAATTCAATACACGAGAAACAAATAAATCAAAAAAATGGGCAGATATGAACAGACACTTTTCCAATGAAGACATACAAATGGCATACAGACACATGAAAAAATGTTCAAAATCGTTAGCCATCAGGGAAATTCAAATCAAAACCACATTGAGATACCACCTTACACCAGTTAGAAGGGCAAAAATTGACAAGGCAGGAAACAACAAATGTTGGAGAGGATGTGGAGAAAGGGGATCCATCTTACACTGTTGGTGGGAATGCGAGTTGGTACAGCCTCTTTGGAAAACAGTATGGAGGGCCCTCAAAAAGTTAAAAATTGAGTTACCCTATGATCCAGCCATTGCACTACTGGGTATTTACCCCAAAGATACAGACGTAGTGAAGAGAAGGGCCATATGCACCTCAATGTTCATAGCAGCATTGTCCACAATTGCTAAATTGTGGAAGGAGCTGAGATGCCCTTCAACAGATGACTGGATTAAGATGTGGTCCATATATACAATGGAATATTACTCAGCCATCAGAAAGAACGACTACACAACATTTGCAGCAACATGGATGGGACTGGAGGAGATTATACTAAGTGAAATAAGTCAAGCAGAGAAAGACAATTACCATATGGTTTCACCCATTTATGGAACATAAGAAATAGGAAGATCGGTAGAAGAAGGAAGGGAAGAATGAAGGGGGGTAAACAGAAGGGGGAATGAACCACGAGAGACTATGGACTCTGGGAAACAAACTGAGGGCTTCAGAGGGGCGGGTGGTGAGGGACTGGGATAGGCCAGTGATGGGTATTAAGGAGGGCACGTATTGCATGGTGCACTGGGTGTTATACGCAAACAATGAATCATGGAACACTACATCAGAAACTAAGGATATACTGTATGGTGACTAACATAACATAAAAAATTATTATAAAAAAATAACAAAAACAAAAAACGGTGTCTGATAGACATCAATAGGTTTTTCAGTGAATGGATAATATTTATTATCATTATCACATCTTTGTATGTAATCGTTAATTCTCCCAACCATTTCCTCTATATACTTGTTTCTACTATTAATTTTCACAATTCCTTTCTAAAGAAAAGATGTGCTAAATTAAGGGTGACTTTCAATGTAGCAACTGTTAAAATTATCTCACATTCTGAACTGGTGACCTCTGAATTGAGGATATTATGTGACAGTTACAGATTTGTATTTAAAATCAGGGCCCCTGTTTTCAACAGTTTATAGGTCTTTAAAATAATAATAAAAGCAAAAACTAAAAAATAAAATACAGTAACCCTAATAACTTAGAGGAAAGGATAAATATAAATGAACTATGAATAAACGAATTAAATAATTTTGCACTTGTATGTCCCATTTTTATCTAGAAAATATTTTAAATGCCTTTCATATATATTAGGTTAATCCCTATAAAACTGCCATCTTTTTGGTAGGTCAATCAAAAGAGTTGAAAAGCAGCAATTTCACATGATTCAACCTAATACATTCAAAATGAGAAAAATCTCTGAAGTAAATAGCTAAAGAATGCAGGGCAAGGGAAAATAAGCGGTTCTACAACCTTCAGGAAACGTTGAAAGTCTTTGGGCACAGATCCCCACATTTTCACCTTGACACATCTGAAGAATGACAGCACTGAGATTCCAGTTACCTTCCTTGACAAGAACCCGCCTGATATTGCGGGTTGGATATGGACCGACATGCCCTAACCAGCAGCCACGCCGGGGCTAAATTACCACAGTCAGTCAAGTCTGAGGAGCCTCAAACAGGACACAGTATTACAGACATGCAAAATTACTGCTGTTCCAAAGAAACCCACAGATCCACAGTGGTGCCGCTGAGGTTACGGACGCAAGTCAGCAAACCAAGACGTAATTCCTCACCCAAGTGCAATTTCAACCAACCTGCCCCCCACCCGGGAATGTCATCTTTCACCAGTCGATATAGAATTTCCTGGTCAATACTAGGGAATTTACTGATAGAATGGGATGTCGGTTTTAAATAGCAAGCAGAAGCCTCCAAAAGGTTCGAAATTCCAGAAGAGTCTCACTGAAAGACTCACGGTAAACAGCCAATGAAAGTGAGAAAAGGGGCCTAAAACAAGACTGTAGAACCGACATGACTGCTGTTCCCCTCCGTCCCCTGCATACACATCCTAGCCAGCCTCTTATGAACGGCCTTTCACTCTCAAGAGATAAACAGTTATTTTTAGAATAAGACCAGTTGAGGCTTCACTCCTTGGTCAAACGCCAAACTGAAGTCCAAAGCTGAATAATTTCTTAAGCCTGGAGAGGATCCTCAAGAGTCTTTGTAAATATGTTACTTCCTGAGCCCAGATGAGAGAGGAAAATAAAACTTCACATTGTCCCTTCCTTTACAAATAATGAAAGCTACTCGGAAGAAAGGCAGGCAGGGACAAGGCCCCAAGCCCCCTCACTCCCACCCCTGCCCTAAGAGGAAACTACCCTTAAAAGGATTATACACCACTCTGGAAGGAGCCCTCCACCCTTTCCTAAGGGAACAACTACCCAATAGGTAGGTGAGCATGTGGACAAAAACCTGACAGGGTGACAGGCACATGGAGGGTTAATCAGATTAAAGCAACCCGCCAACATTTTCATAAAAAGCCCCAGCCTTAGAAACTCTGGCAGCAAACCTCTTGGGTCCACCTCCCTCTTCGGGAGCCTTGTACTGTCACTTAATAAACTATGCTTTGCTGTCCACCACTCTTCAGCTGGTCTACTTCTTCATTCTTTGAAGCAGCATAACCAAGAGCCATGGGCACTAAAGGAAAAGAAATCCTGCATCACAAATCCAGTCCACATATCCTAAGAACTTGGCTTGGCTTTCTGCCTGTCTGGGGTAGGCAGGTTGTTGGTTCTTTCTTTGGCGATCATTGGGAGTGACTCTAAATCCTCTGAGGAGCGTATCTTTTACACCCTCTTTGAGGGCACCTCTTGGATCCATTATTTAATACTGCCAGAATTATTTACTGTTTGCCCTGAGAAAATATTTGAAAGGATTTTTTTTTTATTTGAAAGAATTTAATAATTTTATCATCAGGAATTTGGTCAAATTGGAAACTGGTATTCAGAGCCTGATAGGAATTTTTTTTAAGGCCTTCTCCCCTAAGCTATATGAACCCAGAGAGAAAGAAGACTTTTTTTTTTTAAAGTAATCACTACACCTCACATGGGACTCAAACTCACAACCCCGAGGTCAAGAGCTGTATACTCTACCTACCAACTGAGCCAGCCAGGCACCCTGAAGGAAGACATTCTTAAAGAAATTAAAAATAGCTATCCCTGTCTCACAAATCTAGTCTCTACAGGATCAGAGGTGTAATTCCAAAAACAAGTCAAAGACTACCAATCCTTTTTACCAATCCCCCCAACCTCCCCTATCTCAAAAGACTTGTAAGTATAAAAATTCTGACTTTAAGGGCACAAGAGTCCTTCTAGCTTGCATTCTTTCCCTGTGTCTTCAAGACGTAAATGTTCGACATTCCACTGCTCTTCTCTAGAAAGTCCTTTCTAGTCCATCTCTTTAAAATAGAAATTTCAGAGTGGCAATTCTTATCAAGAAAAAACATAAGGGGGAGAGGGCATGGGACCTTGACTTGCCAAGGAAAAATTCAAATCTTAAGTATCTTCACAAATACTAAAAAAGCTTTAGCCATCTAGACTGATAACCTTATTCCATCTACCAGAAAAACAACTGAGGGGGCGCCTGGGTGGCACAGCAGTTAAGCATCTGCCTTCGGCTCAGGGCGTGATCCCGGCGTTATGGGATCGAGCCCCACATCAGGCTCTTCCACTATGAGCCTGCTTCTTCCTCTCCCACTCCCCCTGCTTCTGTTCCCTCTCTTGCTGGCTGTCTCTATCTCTATCAAATAAATAAATAAAATCTTTAAAAAAAAAAAAAAAGAAAAACAACTGAGATTTAACTTTTATAACTATAACTGGTAAATTCTGTACCTACCTCATGGCAGTAATTTAAAACCTGAAGCTATAAGGGCTCTCTGTCCATATGTTCATGTGGGTCTATATTTATGTGTTGTAATTCTGTGGTATTTTCCACTTCTGGGTGGTATTGCTACAATTAATTTGTAAAAGAGCTCTAGTTGTTTTGAAGGCAAGCACTTGTAAGGATTAGGCATTCTAAAACTCTCAAAAAGAAAAAACTAACCAAATATTTTTCAAGGTCACATGGTTTGAAAAAAATATTTGATATAAAAGCTAGTTTAAGGTTGATGGCTTAATTAAAACAGACATGTCTTTAGAGTTACCAACACTAAATATAAAACCTGTATTCTACTTCAGTTTACTAGCCCCCAAATAAGTTCATGTTGTCCTTTACAAGATCTGTCAACAAAAATTAATAGCTTAGGATAATGGCTGACTTTGTCTAATGCTTAATACAGTTTTTATAGGTCATCTAAACACAGTTATTAAGGACAAGTAAATTAGATATAGACAAGATAAAAGTTTATAAATGAACTTTTCAACAATATTTATGTCTACTTAAATAGCTTTCCCAATTTTTTTTTAGTAACCTAAAACCTTAAAGTTTTGCTGAGTTAGGTTAAATAATGAATTAAGTTAAATTCATTAAATATCTAGATCATTTTTAGTTGTAGGAGGACCCTAGGCTCACCTCATACTAGATAACTATCAAATCATCCTAAATACCCCAGAAATCGACCTGAAGACTAGCAGAACAGACTCCACAACTAAAGGGAGGGAAGAGGCCATATCGAAGAAGGTAGGAAGTGTGGATGTGTGGTTTGGGAAAGGACTCCAGGAGCTGCTGTTGCAGAGAAGGGTGAGAGACAGACTAATACACGTGGGACCCACAAAGAAAACAAATCCCCATAGCAATTGGCTTGGAAAATGAGAGGGGCTGAATTTTGTGAGTTCTTGCAACCAGTGGGGCTTAAAGTCTGGAGTTCTGAAGGTCAGTGGGTTTGGTTCAGATAGTGCCCCAAGGCACTGGGGCTGCTCTTGGAGAGAAGGCAGGGCAGACAGTCCGACAACAGACAGCACAGAAACAGTGATTTGAGGAGTGCTTGGGGCACACAGTGAAGAGGTTAGCTGCTCATCTCAGACCTGTCCCAGACAGACAGCTCACAGAGAGACCCCTCCAGGAACAACAAAGGAACTGGCGGAGCCACTTCCCTCCCCTGCTCCTTAGCATAAACACAGAACCACCTCCAGGAACTAGCCCAGCACTGACACTTACCACCTAAACTGCTTACACTGCTGGAACTGCCCCTCCCAGTCATGCTTACCTCAGACCCAACAAGGCAGGTCCCCTCCCCCAGAAGACCAGCCCAAACCCCTGCCCACAGCACACCTCCTGAACTGGGAGTTTTGCAGGGCCTTGGTTCCAGCGGCAGTGGTGAAAGGTCTCACTTCACAGGCAGACCAGAGCACAGCTTGTTAAAATGCACCACATTCGGGCCAGACACCAAACACTGCCCACACGAGGCAAAGAAAGCCTCTGTAGACGACTGGCCTGAAGGATAAAGTGGCCAGGACACGACAACAGACCACATGCCGCATACATCAGATACTCCCTGAAGTGGCAGGGCCTGGGTAACAGGGGACACTACAGGGCACCACAGGACCTCTTCTTCATAAGGCCATTACCCTCAAGAACAGGAGATGTAGCTGACTTTCCTAACACACAGAGACTTAGACAAAATGAGAAGGCAGAGGAATCTGACCCAAATGACAGAACAGAAAAAGGCCATGGACAGAGATCTACGTGAAACAGATAAAAGTAACATGCCTGATAGAGAATTTAAAGTAATGATCATAAAGATACCCAGTGGACTTGAGGAAAAGATTGGAGGACATAAGTGAGACCCTTGAAGAGATAACAACACAGCAGAGATAAAGGGCTCAATAAATCAAATGAGAAACATGCTCGATGCAATGAACAGCAGGCCGGAAGAAGCAGAGGAATGAATTAATGACCTAGAGGATAGAGTAATGGAAAGTAATCAAGCTGAATAAAAGACAAAAGAATTATGCAAAATGAGAACAGACTTAGGGAACTCAGTGACTCCATCAAATGTAATAACATTTGCATTATAAGAGTTCCACAAAGAGACAAAAAAGGGGGCAGAAAATTTATTTGCACAGATAATAACTGAAAAGTTCTCTAATCTGAAGAAGGAAACAGATATCCAGATCCAGGAGGCACAGAAATTCCCCAACAACATCAACAAAAGGAGATCCACACCAACACATACTGTAATTAAAATGGCAAAACAAAGATAAAGAAAAAATTTAAAAGCAGTAAGACAAGAGGGGACAGTTACATAGAAGGGAAACCCCATAAGGCTATCAGAGGACTTTTCAGCAGAAACTTGCAAGCCAGAAAGAAGCAGCATGGTATATTCAAAGTACTGAATGGGAAAAATCTGCAGCCAAGAATACTCTATCCAGTAAGACTATCACTCAGAATAGAAGGAGAGAGAGAGTTTCTCAGATGAACAAAAAATAAAGGAGTTTGTGACCACTAAACCAGCCCTGCAAAAAAATATTAATGGGGACTCTGAGTGGAAAGGAAAGACCAAAAGTGACTATATGAAGGTAGGAAACACAAAGGCAGTAAAAACTAATATTTTTGTAAAACATCAGTCAAGAAACACAAAATAAAAGGATATGAAATATGACACCATGTACCTAAAATGTGGGGAGGAGAGGACTAAAGAATAACTTCAAATTTAAACAACCATCAACTTAATATGGACTGCTATATGCGGAAAATGTTATATATACAAACCTAATAATAACCACAAATCAAAATCCACTAATAAATACACAAAGAATAAAGAGAAAGAAATCCAAATTATCACTAAAGAAAACCAGCAAACCATGAAATAAAGACAAGGATCAGAGAAAATCTTCAGAAACAACCAGAAAACAAGTAATAAAAGAGCAATAAATACATATCAATAATTACTCTGAATTTAAATGGACTAAACACTCCACTCAAAAGACAGGTTGACAAAATGGATATAAAAACAGACCCATCATTTATGCTGCCTACAAGAGGCTCATTTTAGACCTAAAGACATCCACAGATTGAAGTGACGGGATGGAGAAACATTTATGCAAATGGATGTCAAAAGAAAGCTGGAGTAATAACACTTAAATCGCACAAACTAGACTTTAAAACAAAGACTGTAAAAAATAAATAAAAGACTATAACAAGAGACAAAGACACTAAATAATAATAAATAATAATAATAAATAATAGAGACAATCCAACAAGAAGACATAACAACTGTAAATATTTATGCACCCAACATGGGAGAACCCAAATACATAAAACAGTTGATAGCAAATATAAAGGAACTAATTGATAATACAGTAATAGTAGGGGACTTTAACACCCCAGTTACATCAATAGACAGATCATCTAAACAGAAAATCAACAAGGAAACAATGTCTTTCAATGACACACTGGAACAGATGGATTTAACAGATGTATCCAGAACATTCCATCCTAAAACAGAGGATACATGTTCTTTTTAAGTGCCCATGGAACATTCTCCAGAATGGATCACATATTAGGCCACAAAACAAGCCTTAAATTAAAAAAGATTGAAGTCATATCATGTATCTTTTCTTACCATAATGCTATGATACTGTAAGTCAACTACAAGGAAAAATCTGTAAAGATCGCAAATACATGGCTGTTCAATACCATGCTACTAAACAATGAATGAGTCAATTAGGAAATAGAAGAAATTAAAGGGTGCCTGGGTGGCTCAATTGGTTAAGCGTCTGCCTTCAGCTCAGGTCATGATCTCAGAGTCCTGGGATCGAGTCCCATGTTAGGCTCCCTGCTCAGCTGGAAGTCTGCTTCTCCTTCTCCCTGCTCATGCTCTCTCTGTTGCATGCCCTCTCTCTCAAATAAAGAAACTCAAAAAAAAAAAAAAGAGAGAGAGAAAGAAAGAGAGAGAGAGAGAGAAGGAAACTAAAAAGTACACAAAAACAAGTGCAAATGAAAACACAATGGTTTAAAACGTTTGGTATGCAACAAAAGCAGTTTCAAGAGGGAAGCTTATAGCAATACAGGCCTGCCTCAAGAAGCAAAAGAAATCTCAAATGAACAAGCTTCCCTTGCACCTAAAGGAGCTGAAAAAAAGAACAAATGAAGTCTAAAGCCAGCAGAAGGAGGGAAACAATAAAGATTAGAGCAGAAACAAATGATATAGAAACTAAAAAGATGAAAGAACAAATCGATGAAGCCAAAAGCTGGTTCTTTGAAACAATAAATTGATAAATCTCTAGCCAGACTTATCAAAAAGAGAAAGGAACCGAATAAATAAAATCACAAATAAGAGGAGAAATAACAATCACCACCACAGAAATACAAACAATTATAAGAGAATATTATGAAAAACTATACGCCAACAAATTGGACAACCTAGAAGAAATGGATAAATTCCTAGAAACCTATAAATTACGAAAACTGGAACAGGAATAGAAAAACTTGAACAGACCAGTGTCAGCAAAGAAACTGAGTCAGTAATCAAAAAACTCCCAACAAAGTCCAGAACCAGATGGCTTCACGAATTCCACCACACATTTAAAGAAGAGTTAACACCTACTCTTCTCAAACTATTCCATAAAACAGTAAAGGAAGGAAAAGTTCCAAATGCATTCTATGAGGACAGTATTACCCTGATACCAAAACCAGACAAAGATACCACAAAAAAAAAAAAAAAAAAAAATCACACGCCAATATCTCTAATGAACACAGATGCAGAAATCCTCAACAAAAACTAGCAGACCAAATCCAACAATAAATTTAAAAAATCATTCACCAGGATCAAGTAGGATTTATTCCTGGGTTGCAAGGGTAGTTCAATATTTGCAAATCAATCGTGACACATCACATCAATAAGAGAAAGGATGAGAACCATATGATCATTTCAATGGATAGAAAAAGCATTTGTCAAAGTACAACATCCATTCATAATTAAAAAACCCTCAACAAAGTAGGTTTAGAGGAAACATAGCTCAACATAATAAAGACCATCTATAAAAAACCCACAGCTAACATGATCCTTAATTGGGAAAAACAGAGCTTTTCCCCTAAGGTCAGGAACAAAACAAGAATGTCTACTCTAGGGGCGCCTGGGTGGCGCAGTCGTTAAGCGTCTGCCTTCGGCTCAGGGCGTGATCCTGGCGTTCTGGGATCGAGCCCCACATCGGGCTCCTCCGCTAGGAGCCTGCTTCTTCCTCTCCCACTCCCCCTGCTTGTGTTCCCTCTCTCGCTGGCTGTCTCTATCTCTGTCAAATAAATAAATAAAATCTTTAAAAAAAAAAAGAATGTCTACTCTCAACACTTTTATTCAACATAGTATTATAAGTCCTAGCCATAGCAATCAGACAACAAAAAGAAATACAAGGCATCCTAATTGGTAAGGAGGAAGTAGAACTTTCACTATTTGCAGGTGACATGATACTACGTATAGAAAACCCTAAAGACCACCACACCCTACAGACTACCCTAAAGACTATAAAAAAACTGCTAGAACTGACACACGAATTCAGTGAAGTCGCAGGATACAAAATCGACGTACAGAAATCTGTTGCATTTCTATACACCAATAATGAAGCAGCAACAGAAAGAGAAATTACGAAAACAATTCCATTTACAATTGCAATAAAAGTAATAAGATACCTAGGGATAAAACTAATCGAAGCGGTGAAAGACCTGTACTGTGAAAACTAGAAAACACTAATGAAAGAAATTTGAAGACGATACGAAGAAACAGAAAGACAGTCCATGCTCATGGATTGGAAAAACATATATTATTAAAATGTCTGTACTACCCAAAGCAATCTACACCTTCAATGCAATACTTATTAAAATAACATGAACATTTTCCAAAAACTACAACAAACAATCCTGAAATTTTTATGGAACCACAGAAGACCCCAAATAGTCAAGACAAATTTGGGGGTGGGGGTAAAGCTGCAGGCATCACAATTCCAGACTTCAAATTATATTACAAAGCTGTAGTAATCAAAACAGTATTGTACTGGCACAAAAGAGACACATAGATCAATGGAACAGAATAGAAAATCCAGAAATAAACCCACAATTAATATGGTCAATTAACATTTGACAAAGCAGGAAAGACATCCAACGGGAAAGACAGTCTCTTCAACAAATGGTGTTGGGAAAACCGGACAGCAACATGCAAAAGAATGAAACTAGACCACTTTCTTAAACCATATGCAAAAATAAATTCAAAATGGATTAAGGACCAAAATGTGTCATATGAAACCTAAAAATCCTAAAAGAGAGCACAGGCAGTAACTTCTCTGACATTGGCTGTACAACTTTTTCTAGACAGGTTCCCTGAGGTAAGGGAAACAAAAGCAAAAATAAACTATTGGGACTACATTAAAATAAAAAGCTTCTGCACAGCAAAGGAAACAATCAACAAAACTAAAAGGCAGCCTATGGAATGAGAGAAGATATTAGCAACTGAGATATCTGATAAAGGGTTAGTATTCCAATACATAAAGAACTCATAAAACTCGACACCCAAAAAAACAAATAATCCAATTTAAAAATGGGCAGAGGACATGAACATTTTCCCAAAGAAGACATACAGATGGCCAAGAGACAATGAAAAGATGCTCATTATCACTGATCATCGGGAAATGCAAATCAAAACTACAATGAGGTACCACCTCCCACCTGTCAGAAAGGCTAAAATCAACAACATGAGAAACAACAGGTGTTGGTGAGCATGTAGAGAAAAAGGAACCCTCTTGCACGGTTGGGGAACGCAAACTGGTGCAGCCACTGTGAAAAACAGTCTGGAGGTTCCTCAAAAAGTTAAAAACAGAATTACCCTATGATCCAGTAATCACATTACTGGGTATTTACCCAAAGAATACAAAAAACACTAATTCAAACAGTTACATGCACCCTGATGTTTAAAGCAGCATTATTTACAATAGCTAAGATATGGAAGCAGCCCAAGCGTCCACTGACTGATGAATGGATAAAGAAGATGTGGTGTATACATATATATATATATATACACAACAGAATATTATTCAGCCATAAAGAATGACGTCTTGCCATTTGCAATGACATGGATGGAGCTAGAGAGTATAACGCAAAGTGAAGTAAGTCAGAGAAAGAAATACCATATGATTTCACTCATATGTGGAATTTAAGAAACAAAATAAATGAGCAAGGGGAAAAAGAAAAAGAGACAAACCAAGAAACAGACTCTTCACTATAGAGAACAAACTAATGGTTACCAGAGGGGTGGGGGTGGGAGGATGAGTGACCTCGGTGATAGGGCATAAGGAGTGCACTTGTCACGATGAGCACAGGATGACGTATCCAAGTGCTGAATCACTATATCACACAAGTAAAACTAAAATAACACTGTATGTTAACTAAGTGGAAGTAAAATAAAAACTTTGAAAAAATCTAGATCATTTCCAAAAAAGACAAGATACTAAAACATTAACTACTAAACCTAAGTTCGTCTACTTTTGGCCTCTTATTCCAGAGAAACTAAAAGATACTTGGATATGTTAATACTCATTGACAGGGGCACCTGGGTGGCTCAGTCGTTAAGCGTCTGCCTTCGGCTCAGGGCGTGATCCCGGCGTTCTGGGATCAAGCCCCGCATCAGGCTCCTCCGCTATGAGCCTGCTTCTTCCTCTCCCACTCCCCCTGCTTGTGTTCCCTCTCTAGCTGGCTGTCTCTCTCTGTCAAATAAATAAATAACATCTTAAAAAAAAAAAATTCTCATTGACAAATTTAAAAAGGCATATGCTTTTAAAGTTTTTGAAATGCGTTCCTAAAATTCAAATTCAAAAAAATCCTGGTAAAACCAACAGCTCACAATTGCTTACTTCTTAGTTTTTACTAGAAAATAAGGTTTCTCAGGGTTAAGAACTCAAGCATATCTAATTAAAGCCACTAAAAATAATAAGGAAAAGATCTCCACATGGCAGGAAAGTAGGAAGTGTTTTCAGGAGAAAAAGGTGTGAGAAATGGAGATGGTGTAGCCGGGGCACAGGGGCGCAAGAACACCTGGCTCGGGGGGGGGGGGGGTCCCCAAACTGACCAGATCTGGCCACTGGCCGCTCACAAAATCCAAAGTCAGAGAAAGGAGTGGTGGAGAAACAAGGAATTTATTTCAGTGAGGCCAACACCCAGAAGACAGAGGACTAGCATCTGGGAGACCCAGAAAATACTTCCAGGTTTATATACAAGAAAATGTGGAGCAAAGGTGGGCGGATATGTACAGGTGGGCAGTGAAAGTCAAATTAACCACTGTCGGGGCGCCTGGGTGGCACAGCAGTTAAGCGTCTGCCTTCGGCTCAGGGCGCGATCCCAGCGTTGTGGGATCGAGCCCCGCATCGGGCTCCTCCGCTATGAGCCTGCTTCTTCCTCTCCCACTCCCCCTGCTTGTGTTCCCTCTCTCGCTGGCTGTCTCTATCTCTGTTGAATAAATAAATAAAATCTTTAAAAAAAAAAAAATGAACCACTGTCTTGAAGTCAATCATGGGCGGGACCTCGCTGGCTCAGGGCAGTCCCTATTGCTTAAGGTGTAGTTTCGGTTCCCATCATGGGATGCTTTGCCCACAGGGTCTTCAGCCTGAGCCAAGAGACAAGCTGAAAAGAAGAACCCAACTAGAAAGTCTGAGGTCAAAATGGAGGTAGCCACAGTCCTCTTTCAATACATTTTTTGTGAAGGGAAGAAAAAGTAATTTTGTCCTAAAATGAGTCTGGTTGTTTAAAGGGAAAAAACATAGGACAAAATTGGAATGTAAGGGAAAAAACTTGTAGGTTTGTGGAAAAATAATCTTTAAACAGGAACTTTCAAGTCAAGCTGGTTAAGATTCAATTTATTTTTAAAAATGGGTTTTAATATCAAAAGCTTGTGCAAAATTAGAATTTGGTTTTCTCTCTGTTAAAGGACAAAGTTTTCTTGGGCTTTTGGTGTCATTTGGGTAAGACTGTAAAAATCTCTTTTACTTTTAAAATAATTAGATTTTGTAGTAATCTGTGATCCTATCTAGGCAAATCCTTTAAAACCTCTTAAAAATTTTTTTTAAAGTTTTATTTATTTATTTGACAGAGAGAGAGAGAGAACACAAGCAGGGGGAGCAGCAGAGGGAGAGTGAGAAGCAGACTCTCTGTTGAGCAGGGGGCCCTATGTGGGACTTGATCCCAGAACCCTGGGACTTGATCCCAGAACCCCTAAAAAGATTTTTGACTGGGGTGCCTGTGTGGCTCAGGCAGTTAAGTGGCTACCTTCGGCTCAAGCCCTGATCCCTGGGTCCTGGGACTGAGCTCTGCATCAGGCCCCCTGCTCAGTGGGGAGTCTGCTTCTCCTTTTTCCCTCTGCTCTTCCTTCTGCTCCTGCACTAAGAAATAACATCTTTAAAAAAAATTTTTTTTTAAAGATTTTATTTATTTATTCGACAGAGATAGAGACAGCCAGCGAGAGAGGGAACACAAGCAGGGGGAGTGGAAGAGGAAGCAGCAGGCTCATAGCGGAGGAGCCTGATGTGGGGCTCGATCCCATAACGCCAGGATCACGCCCTGAGCCGAAGGCAGACGCTTAACCGCTGTACCACCCAGGCACCCCTTAAAAAAATATTTTTGACTAACTTCCTAAAACCAAATTCTAAGTGAAGTCTTTTTGACCTAACATATTCCGAAGGACTTGTTAAATGAATTAGGCTTATGTGATATGTAAATTACATGAAAAACATTGTCAAAAAAAGTAACACTAAGCCTTTATATTGTACTTGTAAGACTGTGGCACATGCAGATAAAGTCCATCCTGCTTCTGCAAAAATAGCCCCTCACTGCCAGACTTCTCTCATCCTAATGTCCTTGTAACATGGCAACCTCTGAAATTGAAACAACCTTTTATTTCAGGATAGAAAACCACCTAACTGTGCCCCTAACTTTTCACAGACAGAAATAAGACATCTCATTGGTCAACTCCCCTAAATTTACATTGTTGAGTTAAAAAGGGCCTACCAGGGGCACCTGGATGGCTCAGTCAGTTAAGCAAAGTTGAACTCTTAATTTTGGCTCAGGATCTGAGATCGAGTCCCACATTAGGCTCCACACTCAGTGGGGAGTCGGCCTGAGATTCTTTCTATCCCTCTCCCTCTGCACGCCACCCTAAAATAAATTTTTTTTTTCTTAAAGGGCCTACTGGAAGACATTCATGATTCAGAATTCACTCCTTTCCACAGGTGCCTATTTCCCTGATTAGGAATAAATGTAAATGAGGCTAGGATCAAGAACTCCTTAATTCTTAAAATTACTGCAAAAACCTGTTAAGCAATAGCAGCCCAACAAATATCCTTGAACTCTCTAGCCAAAGTTGTCCTTGATAACGGAATAGCTCTTAACCATCTATTAGCTGAGGAAGGAGGTGTCTGCTGTGGCCAACACCCCCTGCTGAGCCTGTTCCTGACACTTGTCGGGATGCTGAAACCCACGTAAGATCACAGAACAAGTCGCTTGGCTTAAAAAGGTGACTCCTTCCACCGGGTCTTTCTTTGACTTATTTGATTTTGATTGGTTTGGGTCTTGGGGACCATGGGTCTAAACCGCACTCCAAATATTGGATTTATCCTACTTATGTAATGATAATAATCTTCCTGGTACGTTGTACTCTTTCGAAAGCTTGAAATACATGTAACAATACATCAAGCAAATGACCCCCTAGGATTGGAACATCTAAGGAACAAAGAAAATAACCCACCTAAGGAGTGTGACTCTGAGGCTGCGGCCTATGAATATCACAGAGGTTAGGCAAAAGGTCATGACCTATGGATACCACACGAAGGAACAACAAAAACTTCAAGAACTTCAGAGCAGTAACAAGAGGGATGCTAAGGCCTTCAATGTTCATCACCTCTCCCAGTTAAGCTGAGAGTCTGATCAAAAGGGGGTAATTGTTCAAAAGAAAATCTCATACCCAAAATGGTGCCACTTAGGTTAAGGACCCAAGTCAGCAAACCAAGACTTAATTCCTCACCCAAGTGCAATTTCAACCAATCCCCTCTCCCCGGAATGTCACCTTTAACCACTCAACATAGAATCCGCTGGTCAATACTAGGGAATTTTCTGATACACGCCCCCCCACCCCACCCTTCTCCTCTCCTTTCGAGGCAACCTTGCCTAAACAGTGCATATCTTGCTAATAAATTCCTTTCTTCTTTTTTTAATGCCCTCTGCCTTTAAAAGCCTTTCCCTTCTTTAGCTCAGTGGAGCTCCCCTCTTCTTGCTAGACGGGATACTGCCTGATTCATGAATCATTTAATAAAACCAATTAGATCTTCAAATTTACTCAGCTGATTTTTTTTTTTATTTTAACACTGAGAACAGCTATTTCACGGTTTCTAAAATACTGTTGGTGACTTCGCAAGGTTTCTTGCCAAATTTTCTTAGTCTTATCTTAAAACAATGCCATTTGGAGATAGAGCTCATCGAGGCCTTTCAGGACAATGAATTCCAACTATTCCACATTGCTGTCTACACACCTTGGCCTAGAAATTGCTCCTGGGGATAAATGACATCCCTATGATGTCAAGATTTAGACTCAGCTTCACAGATAGAAACTAAGACAGCCAGCTCTATAGGACACACATGGAGGTATGACTCTTAGGGCAAGATCCCGGGGAGCCTCAAAGGGCAGGTTAGGGAGCTGGGCTTCCCTCTGAACCTACTGGTGACCCCTGAGAGCCCGTGAGGGGGGATGTCACAATACAATGGTAGGAAGTCGAAATACAGGGACGGAGGGGTAGGAGGCAAGACGCCAGCCAGCTAGGACACCATTATAAAAGTTCATGGTGAGAGTGAATGCATTGCTGAACTGCGCTAGTGGCAGCCTGAATGGAAACAGAAAATTGGAGGGGGGAGGGTCAGAGGAATAAAAAATGTGGGGGATCCTTGTTCTCATCATACTGTCTTGATGACCACGGTTTTGTAAAATAGCCTGAAATCTGGAATTGTGATGCCTCCAGTTTTGTTTCTCTTTTTTCAGGATTCCTTGGGCTATTCGGGACACATAGATCAATGGAACAGAGAACCCAGAAATGGATCCACAACTCTATGGTCAACTAATCTTTGACAAAGCAGGAAAGACTATCCAATGGAAAAAAAGACAGTCTCTTCCACAAATGATGTTGGGAAAACTGGACAGCAATATGCAAAAGCATGAAACTGGACCACTTTCTTACACCATACACAAAAATAAATTCCAAGTGGACAAAAGACCTAAATGTGAGACAGGAAAACATCAAAATCTAGAGGAGAACATAGGCAGCAACCTCTCTGATGTTGGCCACAGCAACTTCTTACTAGACACATCGCTGGACGCAAGGGAAACAAAAGCAAAAATGAACTACTGGGACTTCATCAAGATAAAACGCTTCTGCACAGCAAAGGAAACATTCAGCAAAACTAAAAGGCAACCCACAGAATGGGAGAAGATATTTGCAAGTGACATATCTGATAAAGACTTAGTATTCCAAATCTATAAAGAACTTATCAAACTCAACGCACAAAAAAACCCCCAAATAATCCAGTTAAGAAATGGGCAGAAGACATGAATAGACACTTTTCCAAAGAAGACATCCAAATGGCCAACAGACACATGAGAAGATGCTCACCATCACTCAATCAGGGAAATACCAATCAAAACCGCGATGAGATACCATCTCACACCTGTCAGAATGGCTAAAATTAACAATGCAAGAAACAACAGGTGTTGGAAAGGATGTGGAGAAAGGGAAGCCTCTTGCACTGTTGGTGGAAGTGCAAACTGGTGCAGCCACTCTGGAGAACAGTATGGAGGTTCCTCAAAAACTTAAAAATAGAACTACCCTACTATCCAGCAATTGCACTAAAGGTATTTACCCAAAGGATAAATAAATCCACATTTGAAGCAGTACATGCACCCAATGTTTACAGCAGCATTATCAACAACTGCCAAACCATGAGAGAGCCCAAATGTCCACCGACTTATAAATAATAAAGAAGATGTGGTACACACACACACACACACACACACACTGGAATATTACTCAGCCATCCAAAAGAATGAAATCTTACCATTTGCAACCACGTGGACGGAGCTGGTGTATTATACTGAGTGAATTAAGTCAGTCGAAGAAATACAAATACTATATGATCTCACTCATACATGGAATTTAATAAAACAAAACAGATGAACATATGGGAAGGGGGGGGGGAAGGAAAGAGGGAAACAAACCAGAGGAGACTCTTAACAATAGAGAACAAACTGAGGGGTGTCGAAGGGAGATGAGTGGGGGATGTGTGGATGGGTGATGGGTATTAAGGAGGGCACTTGTGATGACACCGGGTGTTTCATGCAAGTGATGAATCACTGACTCTACTCCTGAAACCAATATTACACTGTACGTTGACTAAAATTTAAATAAAAATTTGAAAATAAGAGAAAATAAAATAGAGTGATTTAAAAAAAAAAATGTGGGGGCTCCTACCATGATGTAAATGCTGGTCTAGGGAATGGAAAGTTTTATGTAGATACTGAAGCCAATGAAAAACCACCGACTCAGAATACTTAGCATCACGTAGGGAAATTTAAAAGCACGATATTAACAAAATTCAACCACATTTCCTATAGCGGGCTACTCGGGAATGTGGCAATAGAACACCAACCACCATGAGCCTTAGCCAGTCCCTGGATACGTTCACAGCAGGAAAATTCCTATCAATGGGATTACACGACGTACCTTACTCCACACTCACAACTGGATGCGTTACACTTTTATTTCCAGTCCCTCCCAACAAGAATGATGAATTTTCAATACGCTATTAGAAGAACTGTCTTGTTTTCTATTTGGTCCCCTGAGTACAGTTATGCAAATCTGGACTAATGGGTCGAGGTCTAGAATCAACAATTTTGCCTTAGCTGGCCATTCACGTCCTTTTAATTGAGAGGAAGTGCGCGTAACATAAAAGCAGCCATTTTAAAGTGAACAATTCAGTGGCATTTAGTGTATCATGAAGCTGCATAAGCACCACTTCTGTTTATTCCCGAAACCCATTCATTTTTAAAAAGGAACAATACCACTCTTAGTGTATTTGATAACTTTACCAACATGAGGCTAGCATACATAACTATTAAAAAACATTGTGGTCACACTAAGCCTTTAACCAACCATACATTACACACATATACACGTTGTTGTCTCCATCACAACTATTTTGTGTTGCGGTGGGAATTTTATTCTAAAAATAGGCTCCCTGGAGTTTCACAATATATTAAAATCAGAAAATGAAATACATTATTCTACTTATATCTTTGAAACATCTTATAAAAGGATGTCTCATACTCTTCCTTCTATCTAGGGACCAGAAAACTCCTGAACTTAAAAAAAAAAAGGGGGGGGGGCTTAGAGATTTCAATGTGCCATACCTTATTGGGATAGCTGGCCGCTTCCTTCCCAAATCGGCTTCAAAGAGGAAGCCTTCCACAGCAATAAATAAAAATTGTGCAAATGTCACAATGTTCCCGCATCCTGGATGCTTCCTGTATAGTAAAAAACAAAAAGGCAAATCAGGTACAAAAAACTGAAATAAAGGGCACCAAGACTTGCTATATTGATAGTTCGAAATAACCGGGGGACCGATTTCTATTACTCACTGTCCTTCATCTCAGATTTCATATCCCATGGATCACACACGACGATCAACAGAGCTGGCAGAGAATGTCAAGCTTGCTGATTTCACTGTTCCCTAGGTGTAGCAGGCCGTGAGTAAGAATTCTGATAACACTCATTCTCAGAACTACGATACAACTTTTCTAGTAAACTGTGGGAAGTGGGTCGTAGATTCTTGGGATACTCACTTCATCGAAAGGGCTTTAGTCAGAATCCTAGTCAGCTTCAGCAGCAAACCCCCAGCACAGAAATATGCTCGGGTCTCCTGGAATGCTTACCTAGCCTCCTGACCACCAAGACTATTGTCAATAGGAGACACGCACCCATTGTTGGTGACGGGGACATCACCTTAGAGAAGGTCCCCTACGGGGGCAATGACTGGTTCATGGGGTGAGGAGATTCGTACTCTTTTTCAAAGTTATCGAACACAGACAGACGTGCAGCACATGAACCAGTATATAATGTATCTGTGGAGGGATGATTAGGAAAAAAATGTCGACAAAGGGTCTTTGGCAGGGGTAGGGAGAGATAAGGAGCAATAAGGAGAAAAGGCTGAAGAACACTGCCCACCGCCCTGAACACGAGCGTATTAGATACTCCACAAAGGGTGGAACTGAATCGAATCTCTTCCGCAGTCCACGTAAGGGTTGGGGAATCTTCCACAGTGACGGTTAGGAATATAACCGTAAGGCAGAAAAAGTCCCTCTGACCTCCCTCTTGAACCACTCTGCGAAAACTGGTTACTTAAAATGTTTGTGGTTCTGAGTTTGTCCTCCATCGGGTTCTGCTCAGCCAATGGAAGGAGTACAAAGTGATAGCTGTCTTTGTTTCCCTGAAGCTTCCAGATTTCTCAGCCTTCATATTCTGTCTTCTCATCTTGATCAAGGATATTTATTTACCAGAGGCTAATGATTAGAGGGATTATTACTATATTATAAATGTACTATCACACTTAATATAATGCTATTTATTAAAAACAACCCCGTTCTCTACTTGTGGTATTATTATTAAATAGTAATGTCAAGTATTCAAGTTCTTAAATACACCCATGAGGCGTAAAATAGATAACTCTGAACATAAGCCACTCTCGTGCAGAGCTAGGCTTACCATCTGCAACACCACTCTGGCTCCTCTCGGGCTCTCCTGCCTATGAAGGTGTTCTCGAAAACTCCCGCTTCATGTTCAGATTTCTTTTAGCATTTATGTTCCAGGGATACAGGGATAAACATTGCAAGAAGCCATAAACAATCGCGTAAGGCACTGACCTCAAAGAGCTAATTAAAACCATTAGCCTAATTATGAGTGACAGGAGAAGGTACTTTCGCCCTAACTAGTTCCTGGCACGGTGCTTCTCAACTCTGACTGGGCCGCTCTTTAGAAACCCACGTGCCTGAAGAGCCTCCCCCTCCCAGCTCTGCTCGGACTGCTGTGGGGTAGGGCCCTGGAACCTGTACTTGAAAAGCCAGAGCTGAGAACCGCTAGTGTAGGTCTGGGGAAAGTGCTGGAAGATGTGTGTGGGAGTGTGTGTAAGCACCTACGTCAGATGTGCAGGTGATTCCCACGTGCTGTCACAGGGCTGAGAGGCAGCCAAGGTTCACAACCGTGGTTACGATCACACACGGACAGGCAGGATGCAGTTCCCTGGCGTGGAGGTTCATTACCCTATCTAAGTCTTGTTTCCTTATCTTTAAAACGGGAACGGTATTAGTGCCTGTCTCACCGGTTTATTGCAGAGTAAACAGGCCAGTCCCTGAAAAGCGCTTAATAGTGTGCCACAGAGGGGAAAAAGGGAAAGACTGAATGTTAGGATCTCGCACACTGGAAGGTCTTCAATTAAAGGACAGTCATCCTTTTAAAGACATTTATCTTGACCAATTTTTCTCACCTATAAAAGTGCAAGTGATAAATTTTTAATTTTGTAGTAAGGATTCAATGAGAAAATGTAAAGTGCCAAGCACAAGACTTAGCCCAACTGGGGTTCATCAAACTTCCCTGCTTCCCACCCATTTTCTCTTTACCAAAGGATTAGGCCAATTCAATTAAAGAACAACTGCGGAGAACCCATTACATGTAAAGCCCGGTGCTGGGGAGCTCCGGATGGGAAGGAGTCCTGATCCCTGAGCCCTTAAGGAGATGACCATGTAATGAGGGAGGCAACCATGGGAGTAGGAAGCAGTAAGAACCCAGCGCCACACAGGGAAGGTCAGAGGACCAACCGTGTCCAAATCATCTTCGTGCCCCGCTGTCTGGGCACAGTCTCAGGCCCGCACTCAAACGGCTGAATGTATGTGAGGGTGCCTCATCTGAAGTAAACATGACCTAAAACAGTGTATGAAAGATAAAAAGAAACCATTTCTAAAAATGATTCCCTTGACAAGTGTATTCCTCACAGGATTTTTAAAAAGGCATAACAATTTTTATCTTTATTTTACAGAGGTAGTTTTTATCATGCCCATTTCATTGCTGAAGATACTGAGGGCCGCATGGCAGTGACTCAAGGAAGCCTCCCAGAGCCACAGGGCAAATAAGTGATGTCTGCAGGCTCCCTTATAGTACTGTTTACAATCCAGTGGTTTTTACTATAGAGTCGTGTAGCTATTACCATTTTAGGGTACCTCCCAAAGAAATCTCATACCCATTAGGGTCCCTCTCCATTGCCCCCTCCCCCATCCCTTGAGAACCCTATTCTACTTTGTCTCCATTTCCATAGGATTTTAAAATCTCCCTAATGCACTCAATAGTTAAATTTTTAAAAAATCAACTTCGCTTTTTGGGGAACACACTGTTGTATGGCTACCAATGGAACTATTTGTTTTAACTTGAATAATTCATTTTAAAACTTCAGTGTAAAAACTTGGATCTTTTCCCCTAAATCCTTTGTTTTCTTGAACTTTACTCCTTAGAAATTATAATCACCAAACTGCAGTTTCTCTTACTTCGAATTCTCTTTGGCAAGCATTCAAATTCTTACTTCAAAGACAAGCAACTCTGAAGAGAAAGAAGTTTATGCCTTTTGCATTTCTTCTTCCAGATTTAGGAAACTTCCTTACTTGGGTCAACATGATGCACTTGATTGTAAAATAAAACAGGAAAAAGAAAATGTTTCAGGTTGTTTTCCTGACGTAAGACACGCACTACCTTGGCTAGTTAGCTCATGTGGGCGCACCCTGTTTGCAAGCTCTTTCAGGACAGAGATCAAGGCATCCATTCATGGCTTCGCGTCTGTTCTGCACACTGCAGGGTGCTTTTTATTTTATTCTAGGTCCCAACGATAGATACAAAAATCAAAAAGAAGAAACCTCTATTTGTTTTCCAATTTGGGGAAAATGGATAAAGATGTTTCCTTCTCCCTCCAAGTCACTCTAGCATTTCCATTTATACTTAGTGTTCTATACCTGGCACTTACGAGGGCACATAATGGTTCCAAGGAAGCCATATAAGAGCCCAGTTCCTGCTCTATAAAAATTTATGAGCTTTCCACTGTGATGTCCCAAGATAAAGTCAAAACTTATGAGGAGGCCGAATCTACAAAGAACCTTCAAGACCATCTAGTCCCTGCTCTTATTTTATTGATCTTTAACAGGGTAAGTTGTGAGCTGCCCAAGCAAATCAGGAAAAAGCTGCTATTCGGTCTGGCATACACCACTCATGAAATTAATAAATGTACCCCTCACCGATTTATGAAAACCCACTGCTGTATGCAAAAAAACAGATTTACAAAAAAGATAAATAACGAGGATTTATGTATAAATTCTTGGAAGCGTTCTAAATAGAAGCTTCTACAATTCACAGAAACATTCCGTGAAGTTAGATTTATCCACCACTGTTCAGGAGTGGCTCATAAAACAAGGTTTACCCGTACTGAAACCGAAGTTGTTAGAGAGAAGTCAGTGTACTTCACCTGCTTCGCATGTGCATTTCATGAACCCTTCAAAACCCTGTGAGGCCGGTAGAGCAACCACCAGCCTTTTACAATTCAAACAACAGACTCAGGAGATAAATTTAGCCAAGAGCTCACACTTAGTAATGAGGGCCTTCAGGTGCCAGCATATTATGATGTCATAGGCCTTTGGCAGGATTTAATTTACTGGCATCTTCGACACAAGTATTTATTATATTTATACATATATTTATAATATAGTATATAATTCTCTAACCTTCATTTCCATAGCTGACCTGATTGTCTCACTTTTTAAACATTTTTAAATCAATTTCCAAAGTGACCTTCCTTTGAAGTATACCAGACTGACAACTGGATACATTTTTTAAATTTTTAAACCTCTCTCCACCTACTCCCAAAATAAGTGACAGATCTTCATCAACACTTTCTGCGTAAGATTTCAAGCTCTGTAATAGCAAAAATCAACCCACGCCTTAAGTAAACTGGTTGCTTCAGAATGACTAATCGATGGGATCATGAAAACAAAATAATAGGCTCCAGGCGAGGCACGGACCAAAATTCTGTGCGCTGCGTAAGTTCAAAAGTAACAGGGAGGTTGCAAAAGGTACTGGACTAGGGTACAGGTATCTTGGATTCTAGTTCTGGCTCTGCCACCCACAAGTAGTAAAGACCATCTAATTTGGGACCTGTTTCACTTTCAGTTAAATAGATAACTCCTGACCTATCTGGTACACAAGATTGCCCTGATGGTCAGTGGAGATGGGTAGACTCAGATATACCGCACTACAGGACGCCACACATAGTTCATTTTTCAGCCAGAAAAGGGAGAGGCCCAGAGCGGCTCAATGAAAAGGAGGACCGAATCAAGACTTGAGATTTTTAGCCCTGAGACTTTTCTGGTCTACCTGTTGTCTTTTCTCTAACCACATCTTCTATCCACTGAACTTTGCACATTACTCAACATTATTTGAGTGCCACCTCAAATAAAGCTAACCTAGTTTCCCTTTGGGAAAGCGTCCTAATCATTCTTAATTTATAAAGTTACGCCTCGAAATGCCTGCTTCTCAATCTAAAAACGGTTTAACATCTTAAAAGCTGGAATTCCTCTCTCTGGTCAAGTGGACCGGGCTTCTGAGTAAGAATCCATTCGACTACATCACCGGGAGGTCTGTTTGGGTCAAGTACTCATAACCATCTCTAAGGCCGATAAAACAAACGCTTTGGAGGCCACCTTAATGAAACTTTCTTTCTGCGAGTACAAAATCAGACTGCATTAGGAGTCAGGGAGCTTTGCGCAAGTCAAATGTGTGGCATTAACAGGATCGCGAGGGGAGCTGGAGGGGCCCTGGGTTCTGCCGACCTTGGACCGTCACGAGAAAAACTCTGCAGGCTTCAATCCCCCAGTGTGTGGAAAAGGGGTGAGGACAGCAGCACCCCCGGCGCTCCCCTCAGAGGGATGCAAACTGGTGGGCGGGATAGCGGGCAGCGCGCAAGACCAAGGAGCAAGCGTCGCCGCCAGGTCCCAAGGCTGTCCTACCCCGGCCCCCGCGCGCTGCGAGCGGAGGTGCGGCCCGCGAAGGTCACTCACCGGGCCAGGAGCTCTAGGAAGATCACATTACTGCAGCAGCCTGCGAACACCAGGCCCACCGCGAAAGCCGGGCGCATGGCCGGAGCGGGGAAAGGAGAGCGAGCGCGCAGAGGACGCGCCCGCTTATACGGCCACCCCAGGAAGCCGGGCTGCTGCGTCCGCCGCGGCACAGCACATGCCCACCGTGCCGTAGCGGGGCTCTCCTTCGGCGCCGCCGCCGGCTCCCCTTCCCCCGCGGCCGCCACCAACGCAGCCGGCCGAGGAGCTGTAGTTCGCAGTCAGCCTGGGCCCCATTCATCCGAGGGGGCGTCCCGGTCGGAGCCAGACTACACATCCCAGGATGCTGCGCGCCCTCACGTAAGGCTGTGTGGAGTCCCGCCTCGAGGTTCTTCCGCCAGAGAGGAGAGCTGGCCGAGGTGCCCGTCATGCCTCGCGCGGAAAGGGGCCGCTGGGCTTGCTGGGAAGTGAAGTTCCAACGCTGTCAACGTGGTTTCTTGCGAGGCAGCCGAGCGCTTAGAAAGGGATTCGTCCATCGTCCATCGCTGTAAAAACAATCTCACAGCTGACGGCACTAGAACTACAGACCTGTGATTAATTGTCGGAGGTGTTACCATCTGAAACAATTCTGAATTGAGTGAAAGTAGAAATCCATGTGAACTTGCTTATCTACCTCTCTAAAAGAACATTAAACTCTGGGACAGAATCTTGGCTCAGTCCCTAATCAGCTCTGCTATGTCAGGCAACTTCTTCGAGCCTGAGTCTCATCCTAGGTAAAGATGAAAACAGTAATGCCTATCTTCCCTGGTTCTGTGGATCTTGTTTAAATGCAGGTTATGATTTACTACAACCGTGGTGTGTCCCGTGATTCTGCCTTTCTAGAATATTCTCAGGTGACGCTGATGCTACTGGTCTGCAGACCACAGTTTGAAGAAAAGATGCCTATAAAACAGGTAACTCTGGAGACTTCTCTATCCCACCCCTCCTATTGGTGCATGGACTTTGTGCCAGCCAACCTGCCCTTAGTCTCTTGCTTCCTCATAGCCTATGATCCTGCTCAAACAAATTTATCTTTGTTTTTCATTTGGCCACCAGGTATCTTTAAAGAGCAATCTAAATTCATAGTCTTTGCTTTTTACTCTGATCAAAGCCAGATTATTGAAAGTAGTCTCATTCAGACTCCTAATGACCTCTTAATTGTCAAAACCACACACCACATTCTCACCTTACTTGATCTTGCAGTGGCTTTTGACAGTGAAAGCTCCATCCTCTTGACATTCTCTTGTCCATCCGCTTATGATTCGAGTCTCCTGTTTCTCTTTCTACTTCTCAGTCTTATTTTTTCTGTATTGCTTTGTTTTGTTTATGGGCTTTTCCACCTCTGCCCCAAGTCTACTGAAGTTCCATTATTTGTCCCATCTCTTACTGCCCTAAACCCTTTCTATTGCTGATCTCATCTCTGTAACTTCAACCATCATTATATGTAACTGTGAGCCATGTGTGTATATATGTACATGTACAGCCCCAATTTCCTGTGTGTCTTAAGTAAAACTCTACAACTGCTTATTTAATTTCTTCAGCAATATATCCTTGCAAACCCTTCAGCTTAACCACATACTCAGCTCATCTACCCTTCCATATAGGCCCTTATTTCTTTTTTTTAATTATTTATTTATTTATTTATTTATTTATTTATTTATTTGAGAGAGAGAGAGCATGAGCAGGGAGAGGGACAGTGGGAGAGGGAGAAGCAAACTCACTGCTGGGCAGGGAGCCCGATGCAGGGCTCAATCCCAGGACCCTGGGATCATGACTTGAGCCAAAGGCAGTAGCTTAACTGACTGAGCCACCCAGGCGCCCCGATAGGCCCTTATTTCTCTTAAGGACATATCCACCACCTATTCTCTCTGGGCAGAAACCTGAAAGATTTTCACAGTCTTCCTCTTCTTCCTCCCGCACAGTTATTTGACCTCTACATCCTGTCAAGTATGCCTCACAAGTATCTCTAAATGCCAGCCTCTCCATCCACATACCCTCCTGTAAAAGCCTCTGAACATGTCTTGGTAACTTCAACCTCTGCCTTCTTCAAACCATCCTCCATGCTGTCTCCGGATTGTGTTTCTAAAAACTCAAACTCTCTATGTCACACTGCTATTCCAAAATGTCTGTTTCAGTTGTCTAGTACTGTGTAATAAGCCACCCTGAAGTGTAATGATTCAAAATACAGTGTAGATCCAAAAAAATTCATTCTTAGAGTTCTCTATGTTCTACGCATTCAACACACAGCTAGTCCATTCTCCAATGGGGTTTCTGATGCAGTTGTGGTCAGATGTCAGTTGAGGTTGGAGTCACTTGGAAACTGACTGGGTTGAGAAACAGCCCTCTCCATACTGTGGACTCAGGCTAGCTTGACTTCTTATATGATGACTGACACCCCTAGAACAAGTTTTTCAAGAAATCAAAGCAGAAGCCACAGTGGCCTCAGAAGTCACACAGTGTCACTTGTACCAAATTCTATTGGTTTCATTGGCCAACCCAGATTCACTGTGGGAGAGGAGTAACAAAGGCATTGCTTGGGTGTGGGCCAGGAGGGCATCTCTGAAGACTAGCTACGCAGCACTTCTTGGCTCCTTGTGTAAAATGCACACTTGTAGAAGGTGGACAAGCATGTCACAATCAAGCCTCAGTTTACCTCTGTAGTTTCATCTCCTGCCATTCTTCCCAGTGCTACTCAGACTCTTGCCACATTAAACGCTCTCTGTTTTCTAAGTGTACAGTGACTTTCAAAATTCGCATCTCTACACAGGCCGTTCTGCCCACTCAGAATACCGCCTTTCTATTGGTCACCTCCTACTCATCCTTTTATGGCGGTGGAGGACGGTGGAGCGAGTAGATACTACTGCACTGTGTGGAGGGAAGGTTCCTTCTCAGACACCACCTTTCTGTGTGTAGCGTTTCAATGCACCATTCTATCTGTAGCACTCCATCCATACCACCTGAGCGAATCCACGAAGCATGTTGTATTGTAGTTGTCATTTTCACGTCTGTCTCCCCTGTAGACCGTGCCCCTTTGTGGATAGAACCAAGAATAACTAATTCATCTCTTGATCCTTACCATCATATACACTGACTGATAAATACTATGTACATATATTTTTGTTGAATGAATAAGCTTTGCTTTATTATTTGAGTCAAATAATTTATACCTCATAAATTCGATAAATATGTATATTTTTATTAAATATTTTTATTAAATATTACATATTTTCAGCATGACTAATTTTTAAACATCAAAAATGTCAACATCAAGGATGCACCACGCAGTAATTTGCATAAAGGAAGATCTATATAACGAAGACTCCGGCCAAGAAACAGAATATTACCAGCATCCCAGAAGCTCCTTGCTCCCCCCTCCCCATCACTAATCTCCTCTAGGAATAACCATGTTTCTCACTTTCTAGCACCAGAATTTGCTTTGCCTGTTTTGGGACTTCACATAAATGGAACCATACAGCATATTTTCTTTTGTTTCTGCTTCTTTCACTCAACATTCTGTTTCTGTTTGTTTTGTTGTTGCATGTATTTGTAGCTCATTTGTTCTCATCATTCTCCAGCATTCCTTTCCGTGAATATACCACAAATTATTTCTCTTTTCTGCTGGTAATGGGCATTTTGGCTATTACGAATAGTGCTACTATGGAATTAGTTGTACATAGCTTCTAGTGAACTCTTACACACACATTTCTGTTGGGTATGTGTATATTCATCAAGGTCTAGTCAGGAAACGGAAATCACGCAGTCATGAATGGGGAAAGTTTAATATAAAGCATCACAAACAGTCACAGAGAATTCATTACTATAAAAAGTTAAGAAACTCCCAAAATTATACAAATAGCAGATACAAGGAGCAGCTATTACCTAGGACCAAGGCAGAAAACCCAAGGAAGGAACAAATTTAGAAGAGGACCTTCCTGAGAGCCAAACTGAGATTCAGGCCTTACTGAAACGGGTGTGGTTATGGGCCTCTGGCTAGCAGAGAGGTTCAGAGAGCAGCTGATCGAACTCCCTGTGAGCCACCTTCTGGGGTCCAGCTGGATCACTGGCCAACTCATCAGGAAACTGCTTGGGGGTATTGCACTTTCTAGGAAGCTGGCTGGGGCTCTGGCAGAACCCTCTAGTAACTATCTGTAAGGATACTGCTGACTTCACTGAGATGAGGGCCACGGGGTATCCCTTGGGGCTGCAGGAACAACAAGAGAGGGGACAACTCCAGAACCAGAAAGACAAACCATGCCCTCCCGCTCTGTTCCCATAGCACCCCTGTGACAAAACTCCACAACGGGTCACCTGGCAGAGGACAGATGTCCACAGGATCCAGCTCCAGCCCCACGTGCAAAGCCATGAAGAGTGAATTTGGAGCTTAGAGGCCAAATCAACAACTGGGACACCCCAGGAGGTTTTTAGGGGTCATTTCAACAACAGTATTTTCATTGTTTCATCATAAAACCAAAGTTATGCGGTATAGGCAAAGCTTCATCTCCCAGACTTTGTCCACTTTTTCCCCTGGGTTCAAAATTCTAGTAGCATCCTTGA
Organism: Ursus americanus; assembly: GCF_024610735.1. Taxonomy (NCBI): domain Eukaryota; kingdom Metazoa; phylum Chordata; class Mammalia; order Carnivora; family Ursidae; genus Ursus; species Ursus americanus. The sequence continues at coordinate 18,495,858 of NC_142129.1, read as the reverse complement.
ATGAATAGAATTTCTTAGACAGCAGCCGGGCTCAATGTGTACAACCTTCGTACAACCCTCTTCCCTGGTGAAGGAGGACCTATCACTTTGGGAACGTTCATCATCTCTGCCCCCTTGTTTGTCAGCAGGAAACACTGTCAAGGTTGTTTTAAAAACCATTTTTGCTTCTAGTTGCAGCCACTCAGACATATTTTGAATCATTTATAAAATCCACTTAACCAAGTCGTTGACAAAAAAATTAAGTAAGAGGACTCCTGTGGGATACTGCTTGACAAGTGTCCTCAAGTTGATAATCCTACAGAGATTTGTCACTTGATTTTTTTTTAAAAACCTATTTTCCATATGTACCACACAAGGATGATTTTCTTCTCTCTATATCACATAAATCTCGAGGTGCTTGGAGCTGTGTCCTGGAAAGACACACTATAAATATACTTAAGGTATTATTTATAAAGTCAAGATATTTCTGTTGCTTGTTTCAGAGGTCAGATTCAAGCAATGCCCCAGCATACTGATAGATATATGCGCACTATCTTCTTCAAGGACATTACTCAAGGACAGATTTTCTTTTTCAGAGCACTACATGAAGACACATAGAGTTTTGGAGTTTGGGCTAGGAAGGCAATCTTCCCTACCAGAATGTTAGTGGCAAAGGTCGAGGACATTGTCTTATCTTCTACATCTAGATATGTCTGGCTTGGAGCAGATGTTCAGTTAGTAATGGTTGGATGGTAGGAAAGAGGGAAGATAGGAGGAAAGAAAAAAAAGGAATGGAGGGAGGGAGGGACAGCTCCTTTTTAGGGAACTCTTTTTTTTTTTAGGACTTTTTAAAAAAATTTATTTGTCAGAGAGAGAGAGAGCACAAGCGGGGGGGTGGCAGGCAGAGGGAGAAGCAGGCTCCCCACTGAACAGGGACTCCATGAGGAACTCCACGAGGGACTTGATCTCAGGACCCTTGGATCAGGGCCTGCACGGAAGGCAGATGCTTAACTGACTGAGACACCCAGGCGTCCCTTTAGGGAACTCTTACACACAAACAGGAAAGGGGTTGAAAGTGTTACCTGCCATGGGAGAAACTACTAAGAATCATCACCTGAAGGGCCTAAGTGCCACTAAGCGCCAGTCCTTAGTGCCTAGGGCTGTGGGCCGGCTCTCGAATGGCAGGAATCCTGTGTCCTTGACAACCTACGACCTACGTGGCTTGCAGTTGCCTCCTTCATTTCTGTTTAAACTGATATTTGTGTACTGTATAGTGACTAACATAACATAATACAAAATTCTTAAAAAAATAAAAATAAATAAAAAACATGTAAAAAAATAAATAAATTGATATTCGTTAAAATTGTATTATTGAATTGAGGCTGAAAATCTTTGAGGAAAAGACACTGTTATACCACTTCTGGTAAAAATGATAGCAGAGAACCAAGTTTTCTACATGGTGTGACATGTCTCAAAGTTACATCCCATGCTTCCCCCCCTCCCCGCCCAACCCGAATGACTGAGAAGATTTTAAGGGAAAAAACAAACCCATGGGATCATTTAATTTCAATTTCCCTACGCTGGTTCTGTCACCTTTTGCCCAACTCAGGTATTAAGCGCGTGTGAAGCTGTCGCTAACCCATGTACTGAAACATGCTTTGATCTGTTCCGGGGCGGGGCGGGGGGGGCGACAATACATCACCGTGTCTGACAATTTCAGCTTCCGCACGTAACTCATCTGCCCCTTCGTCCGTGATGTAAGGTAGATAGGGATTATTATTCCTGCGAGAAAATGTGAGGGTTAAGAAGGTTAAATATATTTTCTAGGGCTCACAAATTTCAATGCATGTGGGGCCAGGCAGGTAAGCACCATGTGCCAAACTGATTTTTCAGGGAAATGTGTGAAACGGGCTGCAAAACATAAGAATTTTGTTGAGGAATTAGAAAGTCTGTCTGGATACATTCAAATTCACATTAAAAAAAATTTTTAGGGGGCGCCTGGGTGGCACAGCGGTTAAGCGTCTGCCTTCGGCTCAGGGCGTGATCCCGGCGTTATGGGATCGAGCCCCACATCAGGCTCCTCCGCTGTGAGCCTGCTTCTTCCTCTCCCACTCCCCCTGCTTGTGTTCCCTCTCTCGCTGGCTGTCTCTGTCTCTATCGAATAAATAAATAAAATCTTAAAAAAAAAATTTTTTTTTTAGGGGCTCCTGGGTGGCTCAGTTGGTTAAGCGGCTGCCTTCAGCTCAGGTCATGATCTCAGGGTCCTGGGATGGAGCCCCGTGTTGGGCTCCCTGCTCAGTGGGAAGCCTACTTGTCCCTCTGCCTGCCCCTCCCCCTGCTCGTGCTCTCTCGCTCACTCGCTCTCGATCTCTCGAATATATAAATAAAATCTTTTTAAAAAAATTTTAATTGAAGTACATATAACATAAAATTCACCATTTTAATCCTTTCTAAGTGTACGGTCCAGTGGTATTAAATACATTTACATGGTTGTACAACCATCACCATCATCCACCCCCAGAGCTCTTTTCATCTGCGAAACTGATCCAGTATCTATTGAACAATAACTCCCTATTCTTCTCTACCCCCAGCCCTTAGCAACCATCCTATTTTTTTGGCTCTATAAATTTGACTAGTTAGGTACTTCATTTAAGTAGAATCATACAGTCCTTGTCTTTTTGTGACTGGCTTGTTTCACTGAGCATAATATCCTCCAGGTTCATCCCTGTTGTAGTATATGTCAGAATTTCCTTCCTCTTGAAGGCTGGATAATATTCCATTGTATGTATCTACCATATTTTGTTTATCCAATTATCCACTGATGGACATTTGGGTTGCTCTCACCTTCTGGCTATTGGGAATCATGCTGTGAACCTGGGTGCACAAATATCTCTTTGAGACTCTGTTTTGAATACTTTTGGGTCCCTACCCACTTATTGCTAGATCATTCCACTGGATTGTGGTCATTCTCCATTTAGTTTTTTGAGGAATATCATACTGTTTCCACAGCAACCACACCATTTTGTATTTCCAGCAACAGTGCACAAGAGTTCCTTTTCTCCATTTATCTCCCCAACGCTTGTGATTTTCTGGGGTTTTGTTTGTTTAATGTAGCAATCGTAGAGGATGTGAGGCAGTGTCTCATTATGGTTTTGATTTGCATCTCCCTAATGATTAGTGATGTTGAACATCTTTTCATGTGCTTATTGGCCACTTGTATGTCTTCTTTGGAGAAACATGTACTCGAAGACTTTGAATCCACATTTTTAAAGCATGGATCACACCCATTTTTGAGACAGATTCTCTCCGCAGACAGCTGGCTTATGACCGCTGATCACACCCCAAATGACAGTGCCAGGACAAGAAGGAGGCAGCCCTCACTTGACCCCTGCTCAGTTTGTACCACCATCTTGCCCCAACATGTGCCCTTTGGGATTGGTGATACTTTTTTTTTTTTTACTTTTTCTTCATTTAAAATTTTGTTTGCAGATTTGTTTTTGAATTTGTAATACATAAAAATTTACCAGTGTAAAATAATTTGCTTTCCTCTCCTAAACGCCAGTCACCCAGCATCCCTACTTTGAGACTACCATTGTCACTAATGTTTTGTGCATCCTCCCATTTATTACAAAATAGGTTAAAAAAAAGAAAGTTTAGATGCTATTTTTTTTCCTTAACAATATATCTTGGAGAATGTTCCATATTAGCATGATCTTGTTCTTTTTTTAGCAACCGCATAATAGTCCATTTATGGATCTGCCATCTTTAATTTAACCAGTCCACTGTTGTTGGTCCTTTAGATTGTTCTCAAACTTCTGCTCCAACAAACAGCATTGCGTTGAATATCGACGGCATGTATTTCTGAGTAAACCAAACAAGTGGACAACTGGCCATTACTTAGTTATGAATCATAGTCAAGTTAACTGATTCAAAATCGTACCAAGTACCAAGCTTGGTAGTACCAAGCTTTCATAGGACTTCTGTAGTTAAGAATGCTTCCTCCTGAATTTTCCCTATAACCAGATAGTTAAAAAAAAAAAAAGACCAAAGTAGATATTTAATTTAATACTTATGAACAATACAAGATATCATATAGTATGCCTCATACATTGTCTGACAACTACAGCCTAACAATAATTCCTCAGAGAACTACTATCACCGGGGAAATAAATGTTACCACCACACGGGCGAGATTTCAACCTGGTAATTAAGCCAAGATTTCCAGGTAATGTGAACTTTAGAACTGAAAGCGAACTGAAAATTGTACTGAAATAATTTTGAACAGATGTCTTCCTGTAATTCCCCACCTTATCAAATGTAACACAGTGAACATTGGTTACCCTTATCTCGTGCACGCAGCATCATGGTTTCTAGCATCCATTGTTGCAGTGTGATGATTCGTACCGAGTCACTGGATGAACCAGGGCCTGAGCGTCCTGATACTAAATGGCCCCCCATTTCCTCCAGGAAGTGGTCTCTGACGCCCCAAGACTGATCGGTGCTCCTCCAGCGCCCTCTGCTGTCTGGTACTCACCCTAGCCCAGCACTAAGCCCCGTGAGGGCAAGGATAATGTTCTCGGTACATTTGTGTACCCAGCTCCCAACAACAGTGCCTCACTTACAACAGTCAGCCCTAAATCTTTGTTAAGTGAATGAATTATTGAATAAATAAAGGAGTGAGTGAATAGTTTGAATTCTTTCCACTTTTTAGTTTTAATTGTCTTAGGTAATTTGCTCTCTGTACATTCAGCGTGTTGGCCTCTGGCCACCATCCCTTCCAACCCTCTGTAACCTGAGACACCTGACTGACTGAGCATGTGATTGAGTTTAAAAGCGTGTAAGGAATGAAGAGCTCTCCGTGATTCAAGTGTACAGCTTTAGTGCCTAATCCTTCTGACAGGTGTTTTGGGAATTCCAAGACATATTTTATTTTCTTTCTGGTTCTTGGGTTCTGCATAGAGTTATCAGTCAGCTGACTGCTAGGTTAGGAAGTTATTGCTGTCTTGTAAGGCTATAAAAATTAATTAAGAGTCAAGTTATGTGCTCAACACACACGTGGGAGGTAAGGGATTATAGATCACGAAGCTTGCAAAGGTAAGAGCTTAATATGTATCTGTTGATTGATAAAGGAAAAGTGAAGGGAATGGTTCTGCTGCCCTCAATAATAATAGCTAACATATGGAGCACTTAATGCCGGGCACTTTACTAAAATTATCTCACTTAATCTTCATAAAAATCCAGTGGGGCAGGCACTATTACTATCTCCATTTTACAGAGGAGGAAATTGGGGCTTAGAGAGATTAAGAGACCTTTTCAAAGTGATATAAAGTTGTGAGCCTGGCTAACACCCAGATCCATCCGATACTAGAGACCAGAGTCATAACTGCTCTGCTCCACAGACCCAAGAGTTTTTCAGTTTCAGCAGAGAGACACGATAAACACACACGAAACTACAAGCACTTCTCAAAACACTCCAGCTTATGACCCAGTCCTTGGTACTTCTCTTCCACTCACCCACCGCTCTTCCCTGTGAACCTGCTCTCCAGCCACACTGAGTTCTTTCCTGTTCCTGCAGTATGCTGAGCACATTCCTGCCCCAGGGCCTTTGCACTTGCTGTTCTTTCTGCCTGGAAGACTCTTCCCCCAGCGTTATCTATGGCAATCTCGCTCATTTCATTAACTTCTGTGCTTAAATTACTTCCTCGGAGAGACCTTTCCTGACCACCATCTCTGAAATAACATCCTCTGACATTCCTTCTGGATGTATCCTGCTTTATTTTCTCTATTTTACCATTAGCTAACATGATATTAGCTATCTTTTTATAGATTTACTTTTAATTTCTGTGTCCTCCACTAGATAGTAGACTCCAGAAAACCAAGGGCTTGGTATGTTCCTCCAGCAACTAGAACAATGCCTGGCACATAGCAGCACTCAATATATACCTGCCAAATGAATAAATTACTTTATTATATGGCAATTATCTTTAAGATAATTGATAAGTATTGAACAGCAGCTCTGTGCCAGGCATTTTGCCAGATGTTTTACATTACACCATGTCATAGGTGACTTTGTCCCACCCCAAGAGTAGATCATTTTCTTCTCATTTTACAGACACAGAAAGGAACTCCAAAGTTCAGAGAAATGGAACAAGGTGCTCCTGGGCTCCTTGGCTGAGCCAGGATCTGGATGTGCTCTTTCCCGCTCTGGAGAGCTCATTGTCCCAGGGCTTAGTTTCCTTGCAGACTACGTATCTGCAAAGCCTTTAGCAGACGGTACTCTCTCCTTCATCTTGCTCTGACGGTATTTCAACAAGTTCTAACAGACAGAGAAGAAGAACCGATCAGGGGGCTTTCCAAGCTCTGGCCTCACACCCACAGCACAGCCTCACAAGGGTCAGATCACGGGGCAGCTGTTTATCCAGGACCAGGTTTCCTCCAGGATGCTTCAGATCCCCCAGCTTTTTTTTTTCAGCCACGACAGAACGCTCTGAAAGAAGGAACTTGGCACACAGTAACAAGGAGCGTGGTCTGAGCAGCTCCGTGGCAGGGAAGCTTTGGTGTTGTTGTCCACCTCCCTGACACAGGGAAAGCTCCTTCCTACACAGAAGGCTTTCCAAAGTTTTCAGGGATGTGGCAACAGGTGTTTTTTGTTTTTTCAAGTGTAGTTTTTGCAAGCAGCCTTACGAGCACGGCTCTGATTGCTGGACATTGCATCATGCCCTCGCCAAGTAGAGCCACTTCCCTGGTCTCCGGCTGGAGAATAATCATACTTCGAATGTGGACCTGGGAGATTCCACCTCTAACAAGCCTACCCCATTCACTCGAGCTTGGATTTGGGGGAAGGGGCGAGGGAAGGCAGTTCGTTGGTGCAAAATCAAAACAACTCAGAATTAACACCAACTTTGTTTCCCATGAGGCACCAAGGAGGCGGCCTGGGTTTTTGTTACCAAGAAAAGTTTTGGCATTTCTTTATTAACAGACCCTCTAACAATAAAGATGCTTTTTGTCATTCCTCCAGAGTCAGCTTTGGTTTCCTCCTCCACGCTTCCAACACCCATAATTTCGTGGAACAGTGTAGGGGTGTTATGGGGGGGAGTGGATTTGAAAAGGAGTTTCCAGATGGCTCAGCGTCAAGCCTGTGGCAGTAACAGCTGAGAAGGGGGAAGCCGCAACACACCCTGAGATGTCACGTGGTGATGGGGCAGCTGGGGGGAGAGCGGAGGCCGGGCAGCTCCTCTGCTGCGGGAAAGCTGCCCCCCCCTTCACGCAGACCCATGCAGGGGGGGCCTCATTATCAGCGCTTCGCAGCTCCCCAAACATGCAGTTGAAGTTCAGACAGGTTGATAGTTAACTCAAAGTCACACCTAAGATCTGCCTCTTTGCTTAAGACCCTTCATTGATCCCTATCTCTTCACAGGAAAAAGCCCAAACTTCCTTCCAGGGCCTTCCACACCCCATCTTTCCAGCCTCATCTGACGCCCACCACCACTTGCAGCAGAACCTGGGTTAAGAGAATGGCCTGGGACTCCTTGAGCATGAGCATGACGACCTTTGTCGCTTTGCATCTGTCGAGGTCTCTGGAGCCTTTAGGGCGGCCTGGCAAATATCTGTTCACGGCTTCAGGTCTGCCCAGGAGCGGCCTCCTCTTCTGTGATGCTCTCCCCTCCCTCATCCTGAGTGGGGGCCCCGTCTAGAGCTTCTGTAGCACCCCGTGTCTCATCCTCCACACGCCGCAGTTTGCCATGAACACAACTGCGACCATGGGTCATTTCCAGACTAACACTCTTCAGTGGCTTCCCATTGCCCGTCGAACATGGTCCAGTTGATGGCCCTCTTGCTGTGAACCACTACCTACCCCAACCTTTTCTTCTAGAACTGCATCGTCCATCCGACTTGGTAGCTACCAGGCCTATGTGGCTATTTAAGTTCAAAGTATTTAAAATGAAATAACATGAAATATTTCGTTCTTTAGTCAGATTAGCCACTCAAAAGAAACTGGCGACTGTGGCTGTCATTTTGGAGAGATTCATAAAACATTTCCATCATCATAGAAAGTTCTGTGGGACAGCACTGTTCTAGAACCATCCACCCCCACTTTTTGCATCATTTTGCCTGTGCCGGTCCTTCTGCTTGGACTGCTTGCCATCCTTATTCTTCTGCATAAATTTTGTGTATCTCCCAATAGAAGTTCAGGCATTATATCCTCCAGGGGTTTTCCATTAATCCTGACTGGGGTAAGTGCCCCTTTTGGGTGCTTATAGCTTCCTCTGCCTACCAGGCTCATAGCACTTACTCTCTTGGGCCCTCAATGTATCTAAATTGGGGCGATCCCGAGGGCAAGGACCCTGCTCCTTATTCATCTTTTTCAGGTGCCTCCATATAAGCAGGGCTGTGCTAATCTTTTTCAGCACTGGAAACCTAGTGCTTAGCATTCTAATTGGTTCATAGTAGATGCTCAATAAATACTTCTGAAATGAATGAATGAATGGATTAGTGACTCTATGTAGGTAGCAGTAATACACCCTTGGGAGAGTCTGGAGTGGTAAACCTTGACAGTTTTCTGAACAATAAAGGGTGTGATTAGACCAGATCTCCCTCTCTTTCTTCTTCCTTCTTTATTTTTCGGGGTGGTTTTTTTTTTTTTTTCCTGTTTACCATAGAATAAAAGGAAAATACAGAAAAATATCAAGAAAAAAAAAAACCCAGAGATCACAACCTTCCAGCATCTTCTTTTTTCATCATGTTCTTAACTCTCCCTTGGTATTCATTGATCCAGTATGTGTTGTTTGGTTTTTACCTGGTTTCACATTTGCACTCAGCAGATGGGACACAGGGCAACTGTACATGTAGGGACCTTTTCCAACAAATCTGGAGAGGGAACTGCAAGGTTATTCCCCAAAAAGAGCTACGTTCTGTAGGACACTACTAGTCTGTCCAGAAAATACCCTTTCCCAGTTTCTTGACCCAAAAAGATATGGAGAAAGGGAAGTTTAGAAGAATATTGGTTGATTGATGAAAACTAGTTAGCATCTCAGTGGAAGAACAGCGCTTAACTTTATCATAGAAAACCGTGGTGGTCATGCTCCATTATCCTTCCAGGTCCCTTTTCTACTCTTCTGTCCTGCTTTGGGCCCTGGGAACTGTGCTGCAACTGGAACACATCACCCAGGCTCCCTTGCTCACTGGTTTCCAGTTGAGTTTGGCAAGTAGAAGGCCAGGAGATCAGAGAGAAGGAAGAGAGAGAGGTTGGGTCTTTATTCCCCTTGCCCCTCATCCCTTAGGCCATGTTTCAAGCAAGGGCTCCATCTTTCTATCTAGAGCCACAATCCCTGACAGAGGGCTCCTTTCCCATGACTATAGCTCATGCCCGTGTTCTAGTAATAATGTTCTTCCTCTGTCCCTTTAGGCCTAGGGTTGGTAACATCTTCCCAGTGTTGCTGGTCCCTGGACATTTCACCATCTTTCATTGGTTCTCTTATCTCGGTGCACATCTCTGTGGGCAGTCCTTCCATAAAACTCTATTTAATTAACTCTTTGAGTGTGTTATATGTTTCCTTCTGGGATCCTGAAAGAGATAGCTTCAAATTCTGCTTCATCTTCTTTGGTGTCTACCTGTCTCCCAACTTAATGTAGCCATTGGTTTTGTTGGCAAGACCAAGAGTTGGCAAATCCCAGATGGGGGGGCCATGCAGATCCATTCACTGCCTGTTTTTGTCAATAAAGTTTTATTGCACCTCGGCCCTGCTGCAGCAGCGAAGTTGAGTAGTTATAATAAAGCCTAAAATACGTTAACCATATGGCCCCTTACAGAACGTTATACACCTCTACCAGACTTATCCCATACTGGAACTACTGTTTGTATCCAGACTTACGCGTAAAGGGCACACAGCCTTGGCACATGCCGGCCCCATTACTGACTCCAGTGCTGTTCAGCAAACATTTCGCTGAGTACCTGAGTGTGTAGCTCTGACCACAGATGATTCTGGCATCAGACAGACCTGGATTGAAGTCTCAGCTCTGACACTTACTGGGTGACCTTGAACAAGTTTTTAGAATTCTCTAAATGGACCTCAGTTTCTTCATCTATAAAAAGGTAATAATAATACCATCTTTTTCTCTCCTAGACTTGTAATGAGAAACAGGTAAGATGATACGATGTAAAATGCTTAACACGGGGCCTGGCGCACAATGAAGGCTTCAAAACTGTTAGCCACTTAGCACGTGCTCTGTGCTAAGGTGGGGAAAATAAAGACATGAAAGAGCTACAGAGACAATGAGGGAGAGAGTCAGCTTCACTGCAGATTTTCTCATGTTCAATATGAGACAAGAGCACAGCCTGACAGCCTTCCTCCCTAGCCCTGGGTCCTTTTCAAACTCCCAAGTCTGCCTTTTCTAGTCCTAGCTGGGAAAACTGCAGAACCTCATGCTTGGGAGACTAGAATGGTCTTCATTATTGCCACAGCCCTGTTTTCATCCCATCAGGTGGTAGAGGGGCCCTGCTCTATTAAAGGCCATTTATGCTCTATTCGGAAGTGATTGCTTACTTCAAGGCCACCAACATCCATTGGTTCAACTGGAAAGACACAGTTACTGTGGAATGTTCTTACTTTCTGTTGACCTGGAACCCCATGATTCATCTGCGGTAGCACCTTCCAGACCACGATATCATCAAAAAAGATCTCAGCATGCTTATTGGCATTCCGTAGGAGTCTTAGCGACAATACGGAGCTGAGGGAAGGTCTTACGCATCATGAATATGAATATCATCATTCAGATTACTCTGGTGGATGTGGAAGATAAAAGGAAATGTTTTATTTTGTGTTCATTAAGCACTAGAGGGTATGTTTCCCCTGGATGCCAACTCATTATATCTCTAACGGTTAATGGGAGTTAAATTCCAACATCACATCAAGGGGGAAAAATGATCCCTCAAGTATTTGGAAACTCCTTCCTCTAAACTGCAGATCAAAGCTAGGTTATGAACTAGGTTGTCTTGCTAATGCATTGACTAACTGTATTCTTGGAATTTTTTCCCCTCCAAACACTAACTTCCCCTAAGTAGAGATAATTACAGAAATTTTGTCAGCATGAAATGTCTTGAGTTCTACCACAGCCAGCCCCCTATTACAGGGTTCCCTCCCAGGGAAGAAACACTAACATTGAATAAATGCCTGTTAAGTATCAGGAGTCTTCCTTATGCCCCTCTCCCTTCCATTTCACAAACCCCCAGTGAGATGCTCCTGTCTTACATATGAGGAAACCGAGGCCAGGTTGATTAGGTTGCCTGCCCTAAAGCACACAGCCGACAGGAGAATGAGGCCACATGCCCAAGGCAGTCCGGTTTAAAAACACATTCTAGGGTGCCTGGGTGGCTCAGTTAGTTAAGCGTCAGACTCTGGATTTCGGTTCCGGTCATGACCTCAGGGTCATGAGATAGAGCCCCACGTCGGGCTTCATGGTCAGCAGGGGTTCTGCCTGAGATTCTCTCTTTCCCTCTCACTTTGCCCCCCACCACTTGCACACACATGCATGCTCTCTCTCTCTCTCTAAAAAACCAACCAGCCACCACCAACAACAAAAACATGTTCTAATCCACTGCTTGAGGCCATCTTCCCAGCCCCCGTCAGATCCCTACTCTATGACATGTGTTCTCCAGGGCGGGGGTGTGCTGACAAAATTGCCAGAGAGGTGTGACCCACTCATGTGAGCTCATGCAAGCTGTCTGCCCATGTGGTTTTCTCCCCTTCTCTAAACCTAAAAGTGCCGATAAGAAAATGCATTGGTCCCAGGTCACGGTCCCTGAGCCGCTAGGAAACTGCCCTGTGACTGGGGAGAGGAAGGAGCCTGGGGAGAAGGGACAGAGTGTGGAGAAGAGAGGAGGAGCATGCTGACTTGTGCCCTCAGGAGGCTCCCAGGACAGGACGCTCCTCCCTGTGACTCATCTCACTCAAGAGGAACCTTCTAGTGACTTCTGGAAGGAGAGAAACCCCAGAAAGCTCAGCCCCGTGTAGGTTTTAATAACATTTAAGACAAAATGTCTCCACTGTGGAGTAAAACCTGCTCTCTTGTTACTGAAGATGAAGGAGGAAATGAATCCCTGCTCTCTTTATACCGTCTTCCGGGGACTGCTTCTGGGCTCTGAATAGAACAGGGCCCAGCTTTGTAATCTTCCTCCCAGGACCCATTTTCTGGGTCGGGGTAATATTTGTGTTGTTCTCCTTTGTGCTCCCTTTGTGTTATCCTGTCTGGGGTGAAATGTGGGGCCCAGGAGGAGAGAGAGATAGGTCTGCTAGGCAACGCTTGGCGTAACAGACGACCCTGCCGAGACCCCACCTGGAAAGCCGTGCTCAACCCTGAGCCCCTAATTACCAGCCAGGTACAGACAAATGGGGTGAAAGTTGGGGGAAAAGCAACGGGAGTGATGGAGGAGGACAGCTGGATTTATGAAGAGAGATTAAAAGAGCTGAATAAGAAGACCTCCAGAAATGATGTTCTGGGGGGAACTTGGGGACCATCCACGTACATCGGGAGGTTGTAAACAGTCAGCAGGGCGAGAATTATTTTGGTGAGACCTAAGAAATATAACAAAGAGTAATGAAAAGAAATATATAATAATAATGGACTGTAATTTTATACCCATTCCCATTCCAGGAAACCTCAAAACATTTTATGGCTGAGAATAATATACGCACTACAGTGGGCTGTATTCAGACTGCAAAGTGGCTTGTAATTTCGCTAAAGCCCTTGCAAAAATAATATTTAGTGAGAGGGTAATGGGCACTTGGTGGCTAAAAGATCAGGAGCCTCGCTCGGCTCGCCTGGCCGCCCCCTTCCAGCCATCGTGGAGTTGGGGACCGGTCTTGCTTTGTGTAAGTCAGGCCGGTGACAAAGCCTCCCGCTGCGTGCTCACGGGCACACACAATTCAACCCCCATTAAAAAAATAAAAAAATAGAAGGATCTTCACAGTCAGAGAAAGATGGGTCTCAGAAAACCGCGGAAGGCTGCTCCAGCTGACCTCTTCACACAGTCGCGGGTCGTCACCTACTTGCTGGAGTCCCCCGGACTGCGGCCAGCCCTCCCACGTCTTCACCTGCTCCTGTCTGGATGCGAGGGCTTCTGGAGTCGGCGGGGTCTCCGCCTCTCCCTGGAGCTCACCTGCTCAGCCTCTATGTGAAGAGGCAAACCTTTGTCTCTTTTCTGACCGTTATACGGAGCAATGGGTGAGTTTTGCATTCCGCGCTCCCCCTGGCTTAGAGTGCTCCTTTCTCAAACGTCCGCGGTGCTCCCATTCATTCAGGTTTCTGCTTCAGTGCCAAATTGTGAGAGAGACTGTGTCTGGCCATCCTAAAATAGCACCCTCCCCACCGCATCCCCCTCCAGCCCCTTACTCTTTATTTTTAAAGCCTGCCTGTCAGTACCTGACATTATTACATATTACGTTACATTACATTCTATTATAGTTTATTTTCTGTCTCCTCTGATGAGCATGTAAGCTTCTTAAGGACAGGGACTTAGCTGTTCTATTCACGCCTGCATCACCCGCGGCACCCAGATCGCTTCCTGGCCCCCACAGCAGAGGTTCGGTAAATGTTACCTAAGTGAGTTTACTTGATGGGCCTCGGTGGTCTCAGATTAAGGGAACCTTACAAATTGCATGTGTGCTGTATGTCTGCGGCGTGTTTTTAATCTCTTAAAATTCTCATCCTTTCAATAGTCCTATGGGATCCACTAGTGGTCTTCTCTCCGATTTACAGATGGGGAAACTGAGGTACAACATCGCAACCTGAGACACCTTCACACCGCAGGAGGCCAGTCTAAATCCAGAGCTCCCGAGTTTTTGGACCGTTCTTGGGGGTCCTTGAGTATCTCCTGCCAGAGTCCAAGTTTTACGTCCATAAGCTCCTTGCCTCCTGCATTGCATAAACTTTTAGAAAGTCGCAAAGAGATTACAAAGAAACTCTTTCCACGGAATTGGATCAGTGTAGAAAGTAATGATCTCATTATAGGGAAATCTATAAATCCGGGCCAACTCCCCTCTGCCGCTAATTACAGGTGCCTGAAGTCTCTGGCACGCAGCGTTTGCACAATATATAATTCCACCTGTTGTGCGCTTTGCCACTCCAAGCAGCTGAGAGACTGGGAGAGGGGCTTCACTGCTGTGCTTTCTCTGCTCCCCATCTGGTTAGGATTCTTAATGGCCGCCTACATGGCTAGTAATGTGTTTTCCAACCCAAGTTTTCAAAGAGTGTCCTCAACCTACAATTTTATTTTTGTCATTAATACAAAGTCAACAACGCACCAGATAGCAATATGGGGGCCGGAAGGGGGGCAGCCCCAGTCCTTGGCAGAGCCTCACAAGTGGGTTTCACAGGAGCTTTAAGCTGAACAGCAAGCGACAATGGTCGTTGTCTTGGGGAATGAGGCCATCCTGTGCTATTCACTGTGTGGGAAGCCGCTGAAACCACTTTTTCCCTAGCAGGGATCTCAGGGGGGATCACCTGGCCAAAGGGCAATCCAGGGTGAACCAGCTACAGACACAAGACTTCCAGGGACGTACTGTGAGGCTGTGTGCCAGAGAGAACACTTGGGCTTGGCTTTCCCCTTCCCATCTCCTTGAGTATTCAAAGTGTTCACGCCTTGCTTCATTTTTGTAGGTTTCTCTCTGCCCAGCTGCTTCGCAAGTCAGGTCAGACCTCTTGGTCCTACTTCTGAGAGGCAGAGAAATGATAAAAGAACAAAGATTCGGAAGCCCATGACTTCCCTTAATTCTTCTGAGACACCACACCCCATCTCCTTAGAGACCCAGATGTCATTTGGGAAGGTCAAATTAGATTGTAAGAACAAAAAAGCCAGGTGCCAGTTCAGTAGTAAGAAAGTGTTAATAGAGCCCCCTCAGACACTCAGCAGACTTTCCAGACTAGGTGGGTAATGATTAAGGGACTCCTCTTCTTCTTTTTAATCAAAGATTTTTTTTCTTCCTTTTGGTCTTTCACCTGGCAGTGAGAGGGGAGTTCATTAACTGGGTGAACAAAGGGAGCCCATTTGGGCAATGTGCTTTCGAAGGGAAGGAATTAGGTTCATTTGCTGTTTGACTCTACATTTTCTGGAAAAAAAAAATTACACAGGTTTGTTTTTGGCTCCTGCAATGGTGAACGGTAGCACTGAAAGCCTAATTGTTCAGCGTGATTTGGGTATTCTGACTATCCTGAATGATCTTAACCGCTTGGAGCGGAACCTGTGTTGGGCTGAGACCCGGACCCTAATGTTCTCAAAAAGAGAATTTCCTCCTCCATTTGCAGAGAAATACTATTTGATCTGCATGCCAGATATCATGGTCATTTGTCCATTCTGAACACGCCCAGGAAATAAGTAAATCCAAGGATGGAAAGGGCACAGTCCATTGTCTGTTCGGAGTCATGGGTGGATTGATGATTTTAATAGAGCTCGGCATGTGTGATTAGTTTCTGCGAAAATGATTCTTTTGAGGGTGTCTTCATCAAGCTCTAATTTGCGAACATGTAAGTTGATCCGTACAACTGAAGGGGCTTTCATTTTAACGTAAAACACTGAAGGAAGGGAACCCATGTGGAGTTACAGGAAAAGTAGCTATTTTGGAATCAGGTGTATCTGGCGTCAAATCCTGACTCTGCTTCTTAGTAGGGGTTGTGACCTCATGCAAGTTGGTCAAAACCCTGCAGCTTCAGTTTTTCATCTATAAAAGGGAAGAATAGCACCTACCTATTATAACAAGAATTCAGTAGAATCCCATAGTAAAGCTCCGGGCACATGGAATGTACTCAGTGAATTTCAGTCTCTCTTTACCATCCATCTGCCTTAACATGCATCCGATTAAATGCCGAGCCAAGGTGAACGGAGAAGGCTCTGTTAATGTGTGAAAGAGCTGTTGTGAAGTGTGTCTCCAGATACCCGCTGTCACAGTGGCCGGATCACACCCCGAGCCACATGAGGCTTTGGGGCCCCTTGAGGGGCTTTGGGCAGCTGTTCAATGCATACCAACTTTGTTTTGAATTCAGATCTTTTAATGCCTTGTTCCTCTTTGGAGACAGGGTGTGACCTAGGGGAAGCCAGCTTGGCCTGGGAGAGTGGAGCTGGATGACTGGTGGTCCCACCATACACACGTGTCTTCTGGGCTTTTTTCCTAGGTGGGGAATGTGCACGTTCTCCTGGGTTCCCGGGGAGAGATGAGGGGTTTTCACTGCATTCTCAGAGTTTCTGCAGAACTCCCTGCTCTCGAAGTGATGGTGGGGAGTAACCAGAGGCTCTGTGGAGCCTGTGAAATGCCTGCCACTCACATCTCAGCGTGGCTGGTGAGCCTGCTTTCCTCCCAGGATGGATGTATCGTTATTCCCTCCATGCTTTGGAAGGACAAGTGCCTGTTCTGTCTTGCAAAGCAGGGGGAAACCTTTGCCTTCCTCTTTCTCCTTCTTTCTCCTCCATCCTTTCAGATTCTCCTAGAGATTTTCTCTTTAAAATCCAGTTTTGTTTAACATAAGTGGGAAAAATCACTTCCCTTGAGCTAACAGCTTCCGCAGTCCTTAGAGACGCCAATAAATGCTTGGCATGGCTTGAACCCAACTCAGGATGCTCCAGGAGGAGGTTTCTTGGTGTCAGGAAGGTGGAATGGGGGTGTACTCGGGGTGGTTTGGGAGTAAGAAGGAGCGCATGAGAGCCGGGAGACTGGGAGAGGGTAAGGAAGATTATGGAACGTAAAGAGGTGGGGTCGCGGATGAGGGGTGGGATTTGGGGGAGAGGTATAATGATCCTTGTTGGGGAGCCCAGCTGTCCCTCAATTGTGTAACACAATTCTCTCTCTGCCTCCTTGAGACACTTTCAGGGAAGGCATATATTACCTTTGAAAACCTTCTGTGGGAGAATTTGTATTTCTTTTGAGTATAGCCCTGGGCTGAGACATGCCTTCAATCAAACAGCCCAGCTAATTTCAGGGGCTGGGTGTAGTCCTTACATGTTTGATGGGCTCTGCACACGGGTTACACTGGTTGAACACTTCACGTTCATTTGCTCACCTAACCCTTGCAGTAATCTTACATTTAGTCCCATTTCAGAGTGAGAAACCAAGACTTAGCAGGACTTTTAAAAAATTAAACAACAAGCATTTATTTCTCATAGTTCTGGAGGCTGGCAAGTCTAAGATCAAGGTACCAGCAGATTCGGCAAAGTCACACAGCTGTGGAGTGCTGTCGCTGTGGTTGGTTAGACGCTCGGGTGGGTCTGGCTCCAGAGTCCAGGCTCTCCTCCTCTTCCCTGCTCTCTCCATCGTCCTCTGCTGCAGGATGTGCTGTGTTTTTGGAAGGCAGCCAGGCTCACTGTGCTGTGTCTTTGGAAGTCTCCCTAGCCCTGGGCGCAGCGCATAATAGGTGCTCAGGCATGTGTGTAGAGCAAGTGAATTGTTGGGGTAAGAGCTACCCAGTGAGTCCAAACAAGGCACGTGGGCAGAGCAAGATGGCGAGAATCAATCCTCTTTGGCCTCTAAATTTAAAAGGCTTCACAGGAGTACACATCCGGGCTCACAGTTAACCTATTAAGTGAAGAATTCCACATTTTAAGCTATTTCTCAGGAGACTTTCATTGGTTTGGAGAAGGGCCTATTCACTCAAAACTCGGTAAGATGAACATGGGCAAAGAAAACCATCAGACTGGCAAATCCAAGACATGGCCAAGTGTGGGAATGGATGCCTAATTATTACTCGGAGACAGAAAGGAAAGGACACCAGATTTCTAGATTTCATATGTGCCCCCAGAGCACACTTCAGATATGTTTTTTGATGGATTTCCAAGAAGTTCCCTCACTCCATCAATAAGACTGGGGCCACAGAAAACACAGGTGGGGAGGGCAGGTGCAGTCCATCCCAGTGTAACGCTCATGATTTCCTTCCGAAATCATAGGCAGAGTCTGGGAGTGACAAATGGAAACTCAGCACTGGAAGGAATTTTGACGAGTCATCCAGTCTGGGCCCCTAAGTCATCTGAAGCAGGTTCATTTTATTTTGAAAGACCCCCAGGGAAAGACACTCAAAAACCTCTTTTTGGAGGAGCCATTACAGTGTTAACGGCTCTCACTTGCGGGAAATTTAATCCCCCTAATTCATCACCCGCCTCGGCAAACACAAGCTGATGGAGTCTATCTATTTTTCTAAGGATTTACGCCCCTACCTGCTTCCCAAATGGGTGTGAGGCAACCGGCTGATGGGGTTGGCTCAGAGTTTAGGGAAAAGAGAATGTAAAAGAGCCGAATGCTATGTGATATGCTGTCCTAAAGAAAGACCCAGGAGGGCTTCCGTGCGGGAAACTCCAGGCTGGACTTGGCCTCGTTGGAACGAGCCAAGTGGCAGTGAGTGGAGAGGCTGAGAGCCCCAGGGAGAGCCCCGTCTGCAAGCTGCCTCGAAACAGTCTGGACAGAGAAAGAAGAAAACTGGCAAAAAGCAAATGCTGACACCGTCGAAGATTTGAGGATAGGCTGGTAGTGCCTTAGGCCATCATCTGTGTCACAAAGGGTCCTTAAGGCATGGGTGACTCCACGTGGGGGAGCTTGGGAGAAAGCCGCCACCGTTCTAGAGCTGATGGAGGCATGATAATAAGGCAAACTTGGGTGGTGGCAGGAAGATGGGACCCACTAAAATGGGAACACGTGTGGTTCTAGTGGTGGCGGAAGTTAGCGAGGGCACCGGCCGCCGGGCAGGGATGCTGGCTGAACCAGGATGGGCCTCTGCTGGGGGGAGAGAATGAGGCAGCACAACAGGAAAGAGCCTCTCAGCCCTTGTGAAGGTACAATGCTGGCCTTTACCACATGACTACGTGACGGTTTTTCACGCTGACAGGCTGAAAATAAAAGGAACTGTCGAAAGAAACTGAGTGAACGGAGGGAAAGTGGGCACAAACGCATTAGAAGCAATCTAGACTGTATGAAAACACAGTGAGGGAAACATGGACGCTGAAATATTCCTTGTCTTCATTAAAAGGAAGATTGTTCCAATCACGGTGTTACTATTAATGCTATTATTACTACTACTAACTCCATATAATTAAACTGAGATCTGAGGCACTTTCCCAAGACCAACTACCAGAATGGATATCATTATATGTACGTGCAGCAAATTTTGCACAATTCCTTCAGAGCCAGAAAACAAAAACCGGTGGAGAAGGAAAAGGAACCGTGAAAGCAAAGAGGACTGAGGGCTCCTCCTTGTGGACTCTTGTGTGCCCCGCACCTTAGTGGGAAGTTGCATTTGGATGGATGGATGATGGATGGATGGATGATGGATGGATGGATGGATGGATGGATGGATGATGGATGGATGGATGGATGGATGGATGATGGATGGATGGATGGATGAAAAGGTGAATAGAAGGCTGACTGGACGCTTATAATTTAGAGTAAAAAGGTTACTTGGAATAGTTGTAAAACAGGAAGGGGCTGGAAGGAAAACAGGATAGAATCATCATTAGCTATGTATAATAGCTAATTAACACCTTCTGGGGCACTGGGTAGAAGAGGGGAGACAATCCCCTCTCCTTCCTTGCTCTGTGACAGCCAGCTTGCCCAGTTTTCCTCATTCCTTTCCAGCTATTTCCCCTCAGACTTCCTAGTTGATTTTCCTCTCCCTAAGCTCCTGATGTTGGAGTTATCCAGACTTGGTCCTAGGCCCTGTTCTCATTTCACTCTGCACTCTGTCCTTGGGTGACCTCACCCATTCCCATGATTTAAAAACCCTCTTGATCCTGATGGCTCTCACATCTACCGTTCTTGGTCAGATCTTTCTCTTGATTCATGGGTACCATTATATACATATACACAATTACCTACTCTTCAAATGTACTTTGATGTCTGGGAGGCAGCTGAAGTACAATGTGTCCAAAACAATGGTTTCCCCTCCTGCCCCATCTGCTCCTGCTCCAGGGCCTCTGGTCTCAGTACCGGCACCTGCATTCACCCAGGTGCTCAGATGAGAAGTCTGGGGGAGCATTCTTAGTTCTACCCTTTATGTCAGCTGCCCCCCACCCCACACATATAAAATACATCCCCAACACCTGTCATTTCTATTTCCCAAATTTATCCCAAATCCTTCTCTTCTGTCTCTATTGGCATTACCTTGACCTAACAAGCCAGCATAGTTTCTCCTCTGGACCCTTCAAATGGGCTCCTAGCTGGCCTCCCTGCTTCCACTGCTGCTTTCCAGTTACCAGTTCATGCTGTCACCAGAACGGTCTTTTAAAACAAACAGGACAGTGATGCCTCTGCTGAAAATTCTTTCATTGCTTCCCACTGTACTTCCTGTAAAATCTCATAACGTGGCCGTGAGCCCTAGCATGGCGGAGCCTCTGAGATCTCTGTAGTTCATTCCAATTTACGCTCTACCTCATTCATCTCTGGCCACACTGGCATTTAAGGTCCTCAGATAAGCTCAGCTCTTCCATGCCCCTGGGGCTTTGTTCATGTGGTTCCCTGGCCTGGAATGTTCTTCGTCCCCTCGTCCCCTTCCCCTCGAATGGCTAATTCCTACTTTTTTTTTTTTTTTTGGCTTAAATGTCACTCCCTCAGGATAGAAATTTCTGGTACCCCCAATCTATGCAATCCCCCCTGTCATAGTCCATTCTGGCTGCTATAACAAAACCATAGACTCGGTGGCTTATATGCAACAGAGATTCACTTCTCACGGCTCTAGAGGCTGGGAAGTCCGGGTCCTAGGTGCCGGCAGATCCTGTGTCTCGTGAGAGCTCACTTTCTGGTTCATAGATGCCCTCTTGCTGTATCCTCACATGGTGGAAGGGGGCAAGGGGAGCTCTCTGGGGTCTCTTTTATAAGAACACCAATCCCATTCCTGAGGACTTCACCCTCATAACCTAAGCACCTCCCAAAGGCCCCACCACCAAATACCCTCACCTTGGGGATTAAGTTTCAACACGTGAATTCTGGGAAACACAAACATTCAGTGTCTAGCCTCCCCCAACCATTCTTCTCTACCCCAGCAATCTGTACTTCTGCATATGACTTCCTCTCACTTAGTAACTTCGAAATTTCCGTGCCTATTTTTGGTAGGGTCCTCTTCTATCAATTGCAGTTCCATAAAGACAAGGGGTATGTTCTTTGTGCTCACAAATTTCTATTTGCTAGGAGTCTGGAATTGAGAATCAGAACTGGTATCAGTCTTTGCTGGTTGCCTGCACTGCAGACAAGTCCTCCGGGAACTTGTGGGAAGGACCTTCCTACCAGAGAAGACGATGTGGAGAAAGCAAGAGGAAAAACGCTTGCAAGAGAAGAGACACAGACACAGTGATGGAGAGATAGAGAGACACAGACCCACAGAGACCCAGAGAGAGGCAGAGATGCCCCTGCCCACACTGGGTTTGTTTTTGTTCTTCCTTATGAGATAGATCTCTGAGTCCTCCCATCAGTCCCCTCTGAGCTTTGGCCTAGGTTGAGTACATTTCCATAACCTGAAACCAACATGAGCTGGTTGGAGATGACGACAGAACAATTGGAAGAAAGTTCTCTTAGCCATTTAAGCAAAGCATATGCATCTCGAATCAATCATTGCAAGTGACCCAGTGACAAATTTCAGGAACTGGGGTGCGAGCTCTCCACATACCTGTTTATTTGCCTATTTCTTGTCTCTGGCTTTGGAAGGCGCTCCCCTGGTCTACAATCTCTGGACCTGTCTTCACGCTGGAGTGTGTCCGTAGGCTAGGGCAAGGCCAAGGTTCTGACCGCCCCAGACACCTGTCACCTCCGAGTCAGATGGGAGCCCTGGGGCCCATTCTCTCTCTTTGCAGCGCGGCAGAAGATGTCCAGGGCCATGATGGATTTTTCCTTTCTTCCTCTGAAGGACAAGGCTGGGCGAATGCAACACATCCTTCCTGAAAATGATGCATTTCTAGGTCTCTGTGCTTAAGGGTATGTGATTTCTGAAGGGTAAACATGGCCTTAAAGGGGGAAAAATTGTTCTGCTTAACTATGCAGAGAATTCCCAGCAGCTCCTTTAATTTGGTTTTCTTGAATAGGGCACATTTGCATTCACTGACTTGGGGCTTTTTAGAATAGCAAATGCATCTCTCTCCTCCCTGTGTTTCGTTAAATGACTAGGCAGTCTCCAAGCTGCACGAACATTAGCCAGGCCCCCCGAGACTCGGAGGCATGTCGATCTAGCTAGCTTGTTTCTTTTCCTCTACCACCCACCCCCCTCCGCTTTTCTCATCTTACATCCTTCTTGTCATGTGAGGACTGGACCTCCGAAATGAGCGCATGCATGTGTGTGTGTGTGCGTGTGTGGGTGTGTGTGCGTGCAATACATACATACAGTAGGGTGGGGGTAGGAGAGGAGCAAAAGGAAAAGTATATGAAATCTTGATTAGGATAAAAAGATTGCCTTGATCTACAGTCGAAGTTAGTAAAGAGGGTGGATTTTTCTCAGTTTTATAATTTAATTTTTATAGTAGCACATCACGGTGTGGCACTTAATATTTGGTGTTAGTGACACACGCTGCCGAGGGGCTGCTTCCCCATTCATCAGTGAGGAGGTGCATTTCCGAGCCGAGGGTTTGTCACTCCCGTGGTCACACGGCCCCTGGACTCCTGCCCGAGCCTGGTGGGCCAAGGGGACACAGAGACCAGAAGGGCATGGGAACTTAGCTTCCAGAGTGTCACAGGCGACTGAACAGAAAAGGGAGAGAGGTTCTCCAAATTCTAGCAGAGAAGCCAACATACCGAGGTTGATCTAATACGTCCTCTGTGGTTGGATTTTGTTTGTTCCACTATCTTGCAGCTACAAATGAGGCAGACCAGAAGCACTGATTGAGAATGAATTATAAGAATAAAAGGATTGAACCCTCCCCCAAAGAACTTGGAAAACTGGACAGAATTCCCTAAACATGCAGTAAAGGGTACAAAACAACCCTACAACCCACTGAAATGACTAACATGCAAGATAATTTTTAGTCAAATTGGGTTTGTGTCCACGTTGTCCTTTTGATCCATTTAAGTATTTTTCTTAGGGTCAGGTGATCTAAAGCCATGGCACAGTGGGGAGAGCTAGCTCCGAAGTTGAAATCCTGGTTTTGAGACACAGTTTTCCCATCCAGCTTGGGCAAGGTGCAACATTTCTAAACCATCCTTTTCTGAAAAGAGTATCTACTTTACCTGGCTATTAGAAGGGATCTGATGAGATAATGTACGTGAAAGTGTTTTGTAAACTGTGAACCATGAAGATATTATTTCTTCTCTAGGCTACCGGCAACAATTTTCAGCAATGGCTGATCATAATAGAAAAAAAAAAAATTGGAGCATGCACAGAAACTGATAGGTACATGATAATTTACGGGCTTGGGGCTATAGCTGTTCTGGATTCACCCTGAAACCAGAATCCACTGACTTGTGCTAGGGTGTGTTGGACTAGAACTTTCTAGGGCTATCCTTACTCTGTGAGTAACTTGTATTTCCGGAACTGCCAAGTGGAATTCAAACGATTTCATTTCTTCCACCATTACAAATCTCCTTTGATCTCCTTCAAAATTACTCTTAGATGGAGTTCAGGTGCATTGCATCAGTAGTATTTCTCATACATATCCAAACTCTAACATCACAAGAAATTCTCTTAGCAAGTCCGCCCCCGGGGGGGGGGGGAGTCTATAATGTGCTGATTTAAAACCCCTCCACGATTTAATGAATCATTTATTTTGCACCTGCTTGGCATAAGGCACAGTGCTGGGTCCTATGGAATGTTGAATACACATAATTACCCTTTTCCAAGGTAACCAAGCCCAGATATACGTAAATATTCACACAAAGTGAACTGAGGATCATTTATAAAAAGAATCTTGCACTTTGCCGATGACATGCCCAGAGTGGTTTGGAAAGTGGCACCATGACGTTTAGCAACGTTTCTGTTATCACAGAAACACAAAAGCAGTGCGGGGTCCAGAAAGACTCCTTTGGTGCACATTGCTTCTTGATTTGCCATAAAGCAGTGTGGCCTGAGCGTTTCTTTTCTTGACTGTGGGAAGCTTAAGACAAAAAGGTAAGTCTGCTGCTGATGAATCCTTAGTTTTAACCACACTCTTAGGACAAGACAAGTTGTCAGGAGGGTACTGTGGCCACCTTGCTGTGAAGCCATCTGCACAGGGAAGAAGGGTGAAGTGATGATTTTGGCCCTTGGCTTTTGTAGGGGTCCCCGAGCAGTTATTATCTTGATAAATTCTGCTTCGTAGAAGGGTGTTAGTTTTTGCCAGTTTTTCTTGTCATTGACTGCATGATATCTACTCTTGAAAGTCATGTTACTACATGGATCAGCTCTTCTCTACCCTTAAAAGGAGAGGATGCTGATCTAATCAGTAAAGTTGATAGAAACTTCCCCAAAGAACAGATTTGGTGAGGCAGACCGAGGTCTTCTGATTCCAGCTTGACAAAGCCTGTTCTGTGGTGACACTTGCACACCATTTTCCATGGGCCATTTAGACTGTACACAATCAATGGGTTCCAATTAAATGAGCATCAGACATGGCAGGGAATAGACACAATTGTTTAAAAATGGATTCAACGGTAACTATGTCTCCCCACTGTCAAATGCATAGTGATACTTTCAGAGATTCATTAAAATATATTGTTTTGATTGCTGAAACTTTTTAAAAAGTTACTTTATTCACAGTTGCAAGGTTTCCTTGAGCTTCAGACTTTCGAATACCTTTACTTGCCAAAGTGTTACACTTAAAAATAGACCTGGAAAGTTCTTTTGGCAGAAAGAATGCTGCTAATTTGATATATACCCATACATTTTAGAAAGTGAGATATATTTTTAATCCATTCAGGTGCTAGGGTTACTCCAAAGTTTGTCACAATGGGGGTGGGGAGAGTGTCTGTAGGTAGGCACGTATCCTTATTAGTTTTTCTACCTTCATCCGAGGATGTCATTCCCATACCTCACTGGGCAGACTCTTAAGACACATGGTTTGACGCTTAGCCATAGCATAAAATACGGGCTTTCCAATGGTTTGGGGAGTGTAAATTGACTCAACAGCTCTCAAAAGCTCAGCTGAGAGAAATTCTATTTTTGGAAGTTTTCCACTAGGGCATAGGGAGTGCAATGAAGATATCCTATTCAACACTCTAATTTACCCCTGATTTGAGACAGATGAAAAGAGCCTCACACTTTGGCCACATGACTTTGGACTATGCTCAGTGTGACGACTTTTCTGACCTGTGCTTAGTGTTATGCCATTGGTCTATGAGACATTGTGGAACGTTAGATCGAACAACCCTAGGAGACTTTGTTATGTCCCGGAGATGCGCGTAGTGGAGCTCTCGCTTTACCCACACGGAGGTCTGGCCTTTGTCCAGGCTCCTGGGAGGTACCTGCTAAAATCCTTGGCGTTTCTTGAGTGATAGGCATGTCTTGTTATTTATGGTGGCCCCTTGGGTCTCACTGGATAGTTTACACTAACCGGGTGAATCAGGGTGAGGCCAGCCCTGCAAAGAGACCAGCCATGCAAGTAGAGGGTTGGAGCTCGGGGCCACCACCAGCAACAGATTCAATCAGTCATGCCTGCAGGAGAGAAACCATGGCCACTGGAGCCTGGGTGAGCTTGCTGGCAAGACTCCATATTGTCACACATTGATGACAGGAGGGTAACGTGTCCCTGAAGACACAAGAGCTTCCCATTTGGGACTCTCCCAGATTTTGCCCTGTGTATCTTTCTCTGGTTGGCTCTGCTTTGTTTCTCTGTGCTATGAAAAAAAGACTGTAAGCATAAAAACAGCACTTGCTGAGTTCTGTGAGTCATTCTAGTGAATGATCAAAACTGAGGATGATTTTGGGAAAAGCCCAAGCTTCCAGTCGGTGCCAGAAATCTTGGGCAGACTTACTTGGCATCTTGGAGTCCTGTGCCCTTAACCTTGAGTGTAGTTTTAGAGGACATTGTTCTCTATGCCACATCACGGGGAGTGGGTATCAGAAAGGGACATCTGTACACACTTCTATGGAGGAGAGATACCTCAGCTCAGCTGCTATGTGTGGGGTTGAGGAAGCCCATTTCAGGTGGATGGAGTTGATTGCTCCCTCGGCTCCCTACGGAGAGGCCCTGGCTCATGTTTTCCTATGGGAGACAGTGAAAACATGGGACAACATTCTGAGGTTCTCAGAACGACAGACAATGTTGTTTTGACTCCCAAGTCAGGTCTAGTCCTGGGGGACATAGCATTTCAAGGTCTATTCTTCCATCTGCCTGAGATAGGAAAAACAAGATCCCCACTGGGGTCTCTCCACCCTCAAGTAAGACAGCGGTGGGCCAGCTTTGGCGGACAGCACGTTCTCAAGCAGAGGTGGGAGGCGGGAAGTGTGCTCCCCTAGCCGTGGGGCTGGTGAGGCCATTGCCCTGGCCACAGGAGGAAGTGGTGGGCCAGTCACAGTAGGTATAAACCAAAGACAGAGCTTGGTGGCTTTGACCGTTCAGCAAGGACGGTGCTCTGGCTATAGGGGGGACCAGATGGGTCCAGTGAGGCATCAGAGCTTGGGTGAGCAGGTTAGTGGTTCTGAAGAGCCTTGTCTTCAAGGTAATCACTTCTTGGTGATCACCAAGAGTCTAGAGGACAGACATCCTTCCAACACAGTCCTCCTGGGTGGGGGTGGGGGGGTGACACTGCACAAAAGGACTCAGGAAGGTGAAATCTTCTGACCAAGGAGCCATATAAGATGCACAGCTCCTGTCTCCTTCTCAGTGGGAGGGACTTCAGCCACGGGTGTTGCCCACAAAACCCCAAGGTTCGATGAGCATGTGTCACTCATTAAGGGACAGAGTGGATTGCCCGGGAGTTCTGGAACCCACACAACATCCAGCTTTTATATCAGACATAAAGCAAATCACGTCATATTCCATTCACAAATATTCTCTCTTCAGCTCTCTTAGTAATGGTCCCTGGAAATGCTGACTTCTGATTGGGGGTAGTTTGATGGAGCTTTAGTCATTTAAAAAAAAAAAAAGACAGACAACAGTTTGGATAGCAAGCATCACAATCGGGAGATGTTAAGCACATCGCGAATACGGCAGACTTCCTCGGATAATGGGGAACTGAGCCGCAGTTCCATCCACTCTCCCCACTCAGCATAAAATCGTGAAGGCAGAGGGGCCTGGCGGGCTTGTCGGTTGAGCATGGGACTCTTGATTGTGGCGTCGTGGATTCAAGCCCCACATTGGGTGTAAAGCTTACTTTATTTTTTTAAAAAATATTTTATTTATTTATTTATTTATTTGACAGAGAGAGGCAACGAGAGAGAACACAAGCAGGGGGAGTGGGAGAGGGAGAAGCAGGCTTCCCGCTGAGCAGGGAGCCCGATGCAGGGCTGGATCCCAGAACGCTGGGACCATGACCTGAGCCAAAGGCAGACACTTAATGACTGAGCCACCCTGTTGCCCCTAAAGCTTACTTTAAAGAAAAGTTTGGGGGCGCCTGGGTGGCTCGGTCAGTTAAGTGTCCGACTCTTGGTCTCGGCTCAGGTCATGCTCTCA
This sequence comes from Ursus americanus, assembly GCF_024610735.1. Taxonomy (NCBI): domain Eukaryota; kingdom Metazoa; phylum Chordata; class Mammalia; order Carnivora; family Ursidae; genus Ursus; species Ursus americanus. The sequence continues at coordinate 18,468,347 of NC_142129.1, read as the reverse complement.
GGGTCATGAGATTAAGCCCTGCGTTGGGCTCCACACTGGGCTTGGAGCCTACTTAAGATTCTCTCTCTTCCTCTACTCCTCCCCCATCTCTCTCTCTCCCTCTCTAAAAAAATAAAAATTTTGTGATGACAGCTGAGGGGTGAAATGGGGCAGAATGTGGGGGGTGCTGGAGAATAGAATGGCTTCCATGAATACTGTGGTATGGGGGGGCTCGGGCAGGGGGGCTCGGGTTTCCTGGAAAGGGCAATGGGGCCAGCCTGTGCATGGGCTTGACCCAAGTTTACAATTTTGCATTTTAACGTGCAGGCATAGAGGAGGCATTGGAAGGTTACGGCCCAAGCTAGTACACAGCTGAGATCTAGCAGTTCGCAAACCTCTCTTCCGAATGGTGCAGCACTGAATCCATTTTGCATAACATAATATTTGAAATAACAAAGTTACTCAAGACATATGGCAAGGTCTTTTTCTCTCGCAAGAGACAGCAAGCCTCTCCAGCCCCTGGAGGAATCCCCCACCTGTTTGACCTGAGTGGAGTCTCTCCCATCCCCACTGACACCCACGAGGTGGTGACGGGGCTAAGATCGGCAGCAGTCACGGAGCAGAAGGGCTGTCACTCCCTCAGCAAAGCAGCAGCGTCCCTGACATGGACTAGAGCGGGGACAGTCTGAAGCCTTGGGCTTGGCAGGGTTCCCAGCTGTTGAAAGCTCCTGGCAGTCTGAGACCACTGTGTACCGCAGGCTACTGTCCCCGGGCTCTCAGATGTCAAACACCAGAGAAGTGCCCAATATAAATTTTGGAGGCTAACATAGGGCTGTCATTTTTAAATCATGACAAGTAGGGCTTGAATTAAAAAAGTGTTAATCTACCATCCACAATCAGCATCATTTTGTAAAGAAAGGACATTTCAGTGCCAAAAAAAGCAGGAAGGAAATCGTCACAGAATACAGGACAATCTGTGAATGAAAATTTTAGCATTTTAAAAACTCCCCAGATTGATCTTATTTTGTATCACTTGTCCCCAACCTATTAAAAAAAAAAAAAAAAGGAGGAGGAGAAAATGAGGTGGGGGTGATATTTGGAATTAAAGGAGCTGGGTTCAAGTCCCAACTCACCCATTGGCTCCGTGGCTTGGGGTGAGTCACCTCCGGTCCCTCGGCCTCAGTTTACTCCACCACTGCTGTGAGTCGCAAGCAAGACTCCACATGGGCAAGGGCTTCGTGAGTTGTCAGGAGACAGGCAGACGGCAGCCACACCCAGACTCTGGAGCCTGTGGGCCAAACATAGCCCCACAGTAACACAGGGCTGCGAGGCACAGTTGATTTTCTCCACTTCCTAAAAATATTGAAATGATATTAGAAAGATGGTTTGGCTGCTCAAACAATATGGGTTCTTATCAGAGATTCTTCTTGGGGGGGGGTAAATATTCTCTGCCAACGGGGTGGTTTGACTGCTAAAGGAGCTGCAGGAGCGGGACGCTCTGGCTGGTGGGTTTTGGGGGTCACGGAGGGCTGTCCCCTTTGCTGACAGCAATGGTGGCAGAAGGTGGGAGCAAGCTGGCATTCATCTGTCCTGTTTGATGTTTGTATGCTCCTTTCTAGTGCCTTCCCCTTGGCTTCCCGGTTTTGGCTCAGGTCATGATCTCAGAGTCCTGGGTTCGAGTCCTGGCATCGGGCCCCACCCTCAGTGGGGAACCTGCTTCTCCTTCTCTCTCTCCCTCTCAAATAAATCAATAAATCTTAAAAAAAAAAGAAAGAAAGAAAGAAGTTGCTATTTACACCGCCATCAAATTCCAGCTAAATCCCAGTCCAACCACAGCAGCATCATTTGGTGGGATTGCCGCCCCACATCACGTACCACTTTAAATGAAAGCACACCGTGAGCTATGGGTTGTCTCAGGTAGGATTTGGGGGCCCTGACATCTGGGGGGGCCCGCTCTGAGAGTTTCTTCCTAGGATCGGAGGCTGCTGTTAGAAGCCAACCTCCAGAACCTCGTTTTCCATTTGTGGGGTCCAACATGTCTCCTGTGCTTCGCTGACCCTCCCCGTCAACAGTCCCCCCGGAGCCACATTAGAGGGAGGTGAGGCCGACAGCACCTCCTGGAAGGTGGGTCTCTCCTTATTTCCCACTAGCACCCTGCTCCTGCCTCTTCCACCGCGGATTCCTGGTTCCATCGCTGTGTTCTCTTTCTGCTTCTTGCCCTTTGCGTCCAAGCCTGTAAGCTTCCCCTTCCACCTCCTGCATTTTTACGCTCTGCTCAGAACTTGGCTCTTGGCTCCATCTGCTCTTCTGCTTTTGTTATCACCCAGATATTTTGTGAAGAGCGTCCCACACCAGCCTCCTGGCAGGAGCCCCTAGGGTGCTGACGGCCTCTGCCCCTCCTCTGGGGATGGGGAGCATTTGAATCAGTGGTACTAGGTCGGGATCATTCCTGGTGGGAAGGACCCTGGGAAGTAAAAAGGGAGCCTCAGCCTGAGAGGATCACCGGCATGGGAATGAGAGGAGGCCTCACTCGCCCTGTCCTTAGGGCCCAGGATACCGACCAGAAGCCTTGCTCTTTCCTATGCATCCGGGGCGGGCTCTTACGCGCCACGCCTCCCTCTGCTCTTGGGTTCTCCCATTTCCCTTCCCTTCAGCAGATATAGCGTCCCTCCCCCAGGCTGTGCCCCCGGGAGCACTGGCAGCCCCACCCCCTAGAGTTAAAGTTTAGTAAGCACTGCCCCCAGCCACTCTGAAAGTCACGCCAGTCAAGCCCCTACAAGGCGTTGAACCGTTTTCCGGGGTCCCACGTAGTCTGGAAGTGGCCATCTAGTTCCCAGGCGCCCGCCAGACGGGAACAGAGCGAGCCTTGCCTGTACTGCTAAGCGTGCAGCACATACGATGAGAAGAAAGGCCGCCTGTAGTAGGAGCTTGTCCAGGAAACTCTGCCTGGAGGGAACGACTCAATGTAAATACCGTGGGCTTTTAAAGCAGGCAGACCTGGGCTCAAAACTCCCGCGCTACTTTTGATGAGTGGGGCGATCTTGGGCCGGTTATTTAGCCTCTCAGAATTTCAATCTCCTCATCTGTAAAATGGGGATGGTAATACCCAGGGTCATTGTAGGGTAAAGTGAGTGCCTGACCCATGGTGGGTTCCCACCAAACGTTAGTTCCCGGTGGGACCCGGGAGAGCAAAGCGCAGCATGCTACCGCCACCTGGCGGCAGAGTTTGGGGTTGCAGATAATCGGCTCCAGAAGAAACCCGTTGCATATGATGGCTTGCTTAAAGTTAACTTGCTTAAATAACAGGATGGACAAAGATGGGTAGAAACTAGGAGAAATCGAATAAATGAGTGAGAAGGGGAAAGCCACCTGTTCAGGGAGAATAACGTGAACACAACACAGGGATGGGAATTATTACACTGAATTTTGGGTGGAGAGGTATAGTAAAGAGATTCAAGAGATTTGTTGTTTCTCATATTGCCATAAACTTTGCACAAGTAGGCAATGGACAGGGACATGCTTGATGGATGCACCAGGGTGTGGCCTCACCCCTACCATCTAGGCTTTAGAGAATCATGGCTTTTGTGACCCTATACTCAGTGCTTTTCTTTGGGGGTCTGCGGAGAATCCCACCACTGTGCCAGCACTGGTGGTCAAGGTCTCCACCAGGAGAGTGGCCTGATGGCCTGCGGATTCTGCAGGGGCTGGATATATCGATATCCCCAGTCCTGGCAGCTGAGGACCCACATTCGCCCAGCTACCACCCTCACTGGCTACGGACTCCTCTCAATGGGGAACCCAAAGGGTTATTGGGAAAAGGTTGGGGGTATACAGAGCATATCCTGCCTGCAACTTCAAAAAGAGAATCCTGAAGTTAACTCAGTTGCTGAAAGGGACGAGATTCACTAACAGGGTATCCCTGGGGTCTGCAGCTTCCTCTGGGCGAGAATCAGCGTGTGCCCTCTGCCAGTTACCGATATCCCTCAGCACTACTCACTGCTGTACAAAGGCTTCCGTTTCCTGCAGGGCTGGGGCAAGGCTGGGTGTAGACAGCCTGTGTGGACTCATCCCTGTTCCTTTACTGATCTCCCTGTGGCAGCTGGCCAGCTGAGATCAGGGTGCTGAGACCCAAAGCAGTTTTCACTGTGTAATGTTAACTGGTTTGTAATTGGAATTGAACCAACAGCCTTGGATTCTTCCTCCCTGTGTTCTGAAGACTGAGATCGCTAACTCAGAGGACGATGGTAACTAAACCACCCAGGTGTGCACGCACGCACACGCACAAAGTGTGGGATGCCCCCATGAAATGGACTAAGGGAGGCGAAGCAGCTTTGTCTTGAGCAGAGCTGACCTCCCACGGGTGCAGCAGAGAATCAGCGGGGCAGCCAGAAGGACTTGGCACCGTCCTCATTCCAGCCCCTGTCTCTTATCTTCTTCCCCACAGAAAGACAGTCCCACTGAATCCGCAACAGAAGCCAAGAGGCCTTCCAGGAAGCTCCCTCGTGCAGTCCATTGCAGACTTTTAAGTGATGTCCTCCTCGTGACTGAAGGGGTGGCCTCATGGCTGCCAGCTGTCCCCGGTCCCAGGAAATCCAGTCTGAGCCCCGGACAATCAAAGCCACGTGCAGCAAATCCTCAGCTAGTATGTCGTGTCCTGGCAGAGGTCCTGGCAAACACACGCTCGGGCCTTTGTGGGGCAAGCTGAGGGTCTTAGCAAGCACGAGGCCCTGCTGACCTCGGCTGCCGTTTGAGCGAGAAGAGCTGTGAACCCCAAGTTGGGGGTGTGTGATAAAATATGCATTATATAAAAGTTCCTATTTCAACATTTTCAAGTGTACAACTCAGTGGCATTAAGTACACTCACCATGTTGCGTGAGCGATGCCACTATCCATTTCCAGAACTATCTCATCTTCCCAAACAGAAACTCCGTACCCATTAAATAAGAACTCCCTATTCCTCTAGCTCTCAGCCCCTGCAAACACTGTTCCACTTTCTGTGTTTATGAATCTGCCTATTCCTGGTGCCTCATATGAGGGGGGTTCCCACAATATCTCCTTTTGTGTCTGGCTTGGTTCACCTACTGTTTCAGATTTCATCGGCAATAGCGGATCTCAGAATTTCGTGACTTCCTACAGCTGGATGAGATGCCACTGTCTGCGTAGATCCCATCTTGTTTACCTGTTCCCCTGTTGATGGACATTTGGGTTGTATCCCCCGTTGGGTCATCGTGAGTAATGCTTTCACAAACAGTGGTTGCACAAGGATCTGCTTGAGTCCCTGCTTTCAGTGCGTTGGGGTGTCTGCTGATTCCTGGATCGTAGCCTGTGATTCTATGCTTCACTTTCGGAGGAAACACCATATCCGTTTTCCACAGCGGCTGCGCCATTTACATTCCCACCAGTGTCCTCACCAACGCTTGTCTCTGCCCCCCCTTTTTTTGTTTAAATGATAGCCGTCCTACCATCCTAGGGCTGTGAAGTTCGTGGGTTTTAACCCTTTTCTTTTTGCATTTCTCTCGGTGTCCCGGGTTTGAGGAGGACTGTAAGCAATGCAGAGGGTTTGAGCCTGGTGACATCCTGAGGGGGAAAACCGTCCTCTTTCAAGGCAGAATTTCTCCACTGAGGGACTATTGGCATTTTGACTGGATGCTTCTTTCTTGCCCTGTGCACTGTAGGGTGTTTAAGCAGCGTCCTTGGTCTCTCCCCGCTGGATGTCAGTAGCACCCTCTCCTGAGTAGTGACAATCAAGTGTCTCCAGGCTTTGCTAAATGTGCTTTTGGGGGGCAGCACAGCCCCCGCTGAAAACCACTGTGGAAGTCATGACGAGCTAACGTCAGCCTGGCACATCAGGAGGAGAGGTGGAGACTGCCCCAGTTACCGTGAGCTGAGTGTTATGAGCTCCAGCTCCAACCTGCTCACTGTCGCGTTTAGATTTGTGGTTTTTTCCATCTAAAAGTTGAGTTCAAACTGAGCTAATTTGCTGCGACACTGCAGAAAACACGGTGTTTCTGCTACACCACGAGGGGGCCCTGTTGCTCAAGAAAGGCCCAAGACAGAAAACCCCGCTGGGCTGTGTTTGGCTGGTGAGGGGAGCAGAGGGCTCGAGAGGGAAATTTAATGAGCTGATGGTGCTGAAGAGACTCGGGTTCATATTCCTAAAAGCACCAGGCGTGCCGGCCTCACCCCTCCACACCCCTGCTGGCTCCAGGGAAAGGCCAGTTGCCTTTCCTCTCCACACACTCCCTCCTGTTACAGATTCTTTGACAGTACTTCCCTTCCAAGGCTGATCTTGAAGGCCCCGTCAGATCTCACAGGCTGGAAGAAAAGCCCTCAATCTAAAACACCTCAGAATAATCTACTGTGCCAAGCCTACCGACACAGCTCCCTGACCTGTGGACACAGCTAGAGTAATTCGATCTTGAAACCAATCGCCCGAGGGTGGCCCCTTCCTTCCGCCCACCCAATAATTATGAGAGTGCCTGATTCCTGGTAGTCAGTCCCCTTCGGCGAGAGCGGTTCAAGTCCTGCCCTGAACCCTGCCCGACACATGACCGTTCACTCCCATGCAGTGTCCTGACTGCCTTCCCATGCTGCTTATCTAAACTCCGGCAGTATTTACTGATCATTTGCAGAGAGGTAGGATGTGCCGAGTGCTGGTGGAGGTTGCCATCCAAAGGAATCTCCTATTGATCTTAAGAAAACAGACGCTGGAACTCAGGGACCAACACCTCAGAGCAACACAAAGAGTTGCCGCGTTCTGTGGTGTCGAACGCCACCCAGGGCTCTCGGCAATCAGAAGCCATGGGATCGATGCAGTGACCTCGTTCAAGCAGGTTTGAATTATTTTTTTTTTAAGATTTTATTTGTTTGATGGAGAGAGAGACAGCCAGCAAGAGAGGGGACACAAGCAGGGGGAGTGGGAGAGGAAGAAGCAGGCTCCCAGCGGAGGAGCCCGACATGGGGCTCGATCCCAGAACGCCGGGATCACGCCCTGAGCCGAAGGCAGATGCTTAACGACTGAGCCACCCAGGCGCCCCAAGTAGGTTTGAATTAAACAAGAAGCACAGGTCAATCCTGGGTAGGGGAAGAGAAGGGGGACAGTAGGATATGAGAAAAGACAGGCAGGGAGTGACATCTCAAAGAGTCAAAACCTGGATTGATGCCCTCACTTTGCCACCTTTTCTGGTTGGGTCAATGATTTGATCTCCGAGAGCCAAACTGACCTTGTTTGAAAAATGAGAAAACCCTATAGGATTGTTGTGAGGACCAAATGAGATTACAAAATAGATCTTATCTACAGATGTCTATCTCTGGATGTCATAATAGACTAGTAGGCGAGGTGTGCTCTGTTTGCCTCTGCGGACCCAGCACCTCACATCCCCACCCTGTTGTGATGCTGGGAAGCTGGCTTGAAGGGACAGTGTGCAGGGGTCTCTTGCTCTCTCAGTGGACCTCAGTGTGTTCAGCCAATGGGAGGCTTTCATGCAGGACTAGAAGGTGAGAGGGAAGGGAGATCAGAGCTATCTCACTAGCTCCCTCCCTTCCAGCCACACTGTGATCCTCTACCCGCAGCTTCTGGCAGGCCGCTGTCTGTCTCCCAAAGCTAGAGCTCGAAGCAGTTGCGGTGGCCCTGCCAGGTCTCCTGTGTTCTCCTTTGCTGGATTCCCTACACCCACCCACATCATCGAACATCGACTCTTTGGTGAGCTTTCTTCAAACACCCCTTTGGAATGTGCCCTTTGTTTCCTGCCATGATTCTGGCAGATACAAAATGTAAGCTGCTGTATTCAAGTATTTCCCTTGACTAAGAACCTGTGAGAATTCCCTGTTGTTTAATAAGGTCAAGTCCAAATTCATTTTAATAGCATATGAAAAATGCAGTTAAGAAAGTGAATCCACACTGCACGATTTCCAGATTACCCTGCTGCTTCTCCAGTGACCGTGTGCACAGTGGAGGCTTGAAGCCTTCAGTGGGACACGGGGCCAGCTGGAGTGGCACAGGGATGGTCCTCCACTGGCTTCATGTCCGTCCCCTACTTCCAAGCCAGAGAAACAATTCCAGAACACCGCTTCTGCCCCCTTTCTTTCCTTGTTTCCCTTTTCTTCCATTTCTATGTGCCCACCCCCCTACCCGTTCTTTTCCCTTTTAAAATCCAAAGTGAACACAGGAGGGGAAGCACAATGTCATGTGATAGGTGTACACGGTGAACCACTGGAAAATTTCCCAGCCTTCGAAGCTCCGTGGTTCACGGAGCAGCTAACCTACCAGATGCGGCAAGCAGATGACTCATTTGGATAACAGGAGGCCCAGATGGGGAGAGAGGTGGGAGAGGTACAAGTCGCGGAGGGGCCAGGGGGTCTAATCCTGACTCAGGGCCTGCCCAGCTTTTGTTCTCAACCCCTCTTTCCTTCAGGTGAAGGGTCAGAGATGAAGACTCCATTTTCGTGGACTAATGGCAACACCTCTCGGAAATATAGACATGCCACACGATGCTGAGCCAGAACAAATTTTAAAAGTATTCATAGTGGTGTCACAGAAACCCATTCTCTGGTTAAGGTATTACAGCCAAGTATGGTGGTAAAGCATAGACTGGACCTGAGTACGCCTGTCTCAGTGCGTCCCACAAGATTTACTGAGCACCCACCCTCTTAGGGATCCTCTAGGATCCTGGTAGAGGGTAAATTTTATTACATAAGGACTATCCTTTGGCTGTGGCTTACAGCAGGCACTGTTTCTTGCCAAGGGCCTTTGCTAAGTGGCTTACTTTAAGGACAGGCTCAAATTCCGTCCATCCCCGAAGCCTTTCCTTTATCTCCAACGGTGTGATAATAACCCTTTATTTGGCCTTTACTGAGAAGGAAGAATGTGTGAACCACTCCAGATTGTCTTCTCTCCCCCTACAAATTTGTCTAGGGACTGAAATCATGTTGTATATTTAAATGATTCCCAACAATGCCAAGCACAGGGCTGTGTAGGAGTCAAATTAGAAAAACCTGTGAGTTAAAAGGTGATCTTAGGAGGGCCCTACTCCCGAACACCTCTATTTCCAGGTGAGGAAACAGACACATACAGAAATAGACACAGTCAAGGAACTTACAAACCTTGGACCAGAATTCAGGTCACTTGATGTCCAATTCTGTATTCTTCCACTGTGCTGTCCAGCTTTCTGATAGCTTGGAGGCTGGCCAGCCCTGGAGTATTTGCACTGACACATCAGCTCAAGAGTGAGAAGAGATGGCAGATCATGGAGGGTTGAGTCACCGCAAGCCCATCTCCTCTGAAGATTCTAGAAAGTGCTGGAATCTGGTAGCTCATTCTGGTAGCTGATCTGTAAGTAAGTGTTGGATACACATGAGAAGACATTTCCTTTTTGTATCTGGAAAGCAGGTATGCCAAGTGTGAGAGGCCACCTCCCTGGACACGGCTTTTTTTTGGGGGGGGGATCCTCAGGCCACGATGGGATGATGATCTCCATATTGTGGGCTTTTGAAAGTAGGAATTATCCATCCATTCCTGCACTGCCAATCCATGAGAATGGGAATTTCCTATTTGAACTTAGCATTTAGACCTACCATCGAAACTTACTGTGCGATGACAGATGGATGCACTTTCCTCCTCTCTCCGTGCCTTCTCACTAACCAGAGCCTTACACATTTGGTTTGACTTTCTTGCCATTTCTGCTGAGGTGCATTATTTTCTAATCAGAAAAAAATCCTTCAAAAAAATGGCACCTCCTCAGGGTCCACAGCTCTCAGCTCTTGAGTACTTTTTCATTCAATCAGAGCAGCAAACCAAAACGTTACACACAGATTGTGTTCTGTTCACTCAGCAAATATCTCTTCCCTGCCTACCAGAGGTCAGACCTGCTAAAAGCACTGAGGATAAAACAGCCAGCATGACACAGTCCCTGTTCTCACAGAGCTTAGAGTCTGATGGGGAAGACAGTCAGTTACACTGCAGGGTGACGAGTGATAGGATGGACATTACAGTGCAATGGGGCATTAGGAGGGGCGGGTAGCCCAGTCCTGGGATGGGGTGCAGTGGGGTGGCTCGGCTTCTTTACTAAAGAAAATATCAAAGCATAAATTGGAGAGATTAGCAAGAACGAAGGGGGTAAATTTGGGGGCTGGTGGTGAAGAAAGTGGCTCAGGCAAGAAAACCACATACACAAAATCTTGGAGACCTTCCTGTATATTCAGGAAATGGCAAGTAGTATAATGTTGCTAGGACATGAAGTTAAGGGTAAAATAGCAAGAGATGAGACAGAGAGGGCAAGACAAGGTTAGCTCACGCGTGGTCTTGTAAACTACATTAAGGGGACCAAATCTTATCCTAACAGCAGTGGGGGAACCAGGAAGAGGGAGCCGGCAGGGACAGGATACAATGTGCTGGGGTCCCAGGTGAGAGATCACATAAAGGTAATAACCATAATAATGAGGATGATAATTATTGGTATTGGTGGTAGCTCTCTTGAATGGAAGGTGGTTCTGTGATCATCTTTACCAGTAATTGTTCTAGGAATTTCCCCGAGGACATAAACTTAGAGGCAAACAGAAATTCAGGGGCACAAAGATATTTACCAACACATTATTTATATAAGTGGAAACTTTGAAATCCTTGAAATTTGCAGTAAGAGGATTCAATCAGTTACCTCTAAAATTAAATAGTAAACAGCTATCAATATGAAGTCACCAGAGATTTTCTTAATGACATGAAAACATGTTTATAAGTGAAAAAGGCAAGATCCTACCTACTGCGGGTGTGTGTGTGTGTGTGTGTGAATTACATGAAATTTTTATTTTTTCCTTTATACTTTTAAATATTTTATAATTTTATGTAACCTACATTTAGCATCAAAAACATTATTTGAAGTAAAATATTTTGATAACAATGACTTTCCATGCACTTTTCTGAGTCTCATTCATGGCTGATTTGGAGGGGCAGATATTTCGCGGACAGACCTTTCCTTCCAATTGGTCAACGCCCTGGCATACACTTGGCTCTGTATTTTGAATATCACCCCAGGAGAAGAATTTGCATCACCAGAAGATTCATTTCTGAATAGCCCTCTTCTTCAGAAGCTGTAGTGGTTTTGGTGGAAAAATCATGGGCTTTAATGTTGGCCCCAATTACTAGCTGGATGACGTTAGGCAGATTGTTTTAATCTTCTGAGATGCATTTATAAAATGCAAATAAGAAACACCTACCCTGGGGCGCCTGGGTGGCACAGCGGTTAAGCATCTGCCTTCAGCTCAGGGCGTGACCCTGGCGTTATGGGATCGAGCCCCACATCAGGCTCCTCCACTATGAGCCTGCTTCTTCCTCTCCCACTCCCTCTGCCTGTGTTCCCTCTCTCGCTGGCTGTCTCTGTCTCTGTCAAATAAATAAAATCTTAAAAAAAAAAAAAAAAAGAAACACCTACCCTGGAACCTACACAGGTCATGAGATGTGGTTGGCCTCATCTTTGTCCATACAAAGTGTATACATATTGCTTGTTGGCTAGCCTTGTAGTCATGGGACCTCCAGGTAAACCTTGGCGTAACACTGAATTCATTACACCTGCATACATGGCCTTTTTGACTACCAAAAAGCTGGCGATTTTTTTTCCAAGAATTTCTGGTTTCACTGCTATTTTCCAACAACAGCTGAGCCATTATTGACATGGAACATTCTTTAGCTGGCTTGATTCAACTGCAGAAACTTTCCACTGACACTCACTACCAGCACACAAGCAGCACAGACTCCTCTGGTTATCTGATCGGGCATGCACAACACTCAAAATAGCCATGAAAATGGAACTTTCCGGGATTTTCCATCAAAGTAGACCAAAGCTGCTGCTCGGTCCTCTTTCTACCAGAGCAAGCTTTTCCGGTAGGGATTCAATGCTGCAGGAGGGGACGTGTGTATCCAGTGTTGTGATGACTACGTCCATTAAAACTGAGAAGCCCCATGTCTGCCAATGATCTAACTCAAATTTTCCAAGATCTTGTATTACAAACGCGATCGTTTGTTCAGTTAGATCGGTCTCTTTATTGGCGTGCAGTGGCAGGTTGCCTAAAACAAATATTGTGAAAAGACAAATAGCAAACAATTTTTTTTGGAGATTTATTTTAGAAAGAGAGAACATGAGCAAAGGGGCAGAAGGAGAGGGAAAGAGAATCTCAAGCAGACTTCACGTTGAGTGTGGAGCCTGATGCAGGGCTCTCCCAGGACCCTGAGATCATAAGCTGAGCCAAAACCAAGAGTTGAACACTCAACCGATGCATCACCCAAGCACGCCTAGTGAACATTTTTAAAATGCATTTTATGTTGCTGTTATTGTTTCCCACTGGAATGTACATTTTAACACTATTATATCACCTTGAGGAGGACACGGGTGGCAGTTAGTTTCCATGGCGGATCCAGGTGTCCGCCTGAGGTTGCCTGCAAGGGGCAAGGTTTTCAGGCCACAGGCCAAAGCAAAGTTGACAGAGGGGAGCGCTGAGGAAGGTTATGCTGTGTGGGCAACGCTGATGCTGTTCACAAGTGTTTCCGAATTCTGAGAACGTGAGATCTCGTCTATTTTTCCAGTTCTAGAAACCAAGGCTGGGAGTGGAATTGCATGAGTCACAGCTATGTACAGGAGGTTTTCATGCTGGCTTTTAGGGCATCAATGATTCCTTTGTCTGTGTTACTTAACATTGACCAGGCACTGCTCACACTTGTCCAAGACCCCGTGTACACGGGAATGTTGGCTTTCTGCGGCTGACAGCCCCAGCCTGAAAACAGGAAGGGAATGAGCTGCGAGCACTGGATGTGCCCATCTGTATGGACATACAGAGCTGCTGAGCAAAGGGCAGATGCCTGGTGCCTTCTCTCCTCCATGCCAAATCCCACCTGGGACACTGGATTCCTAAATTGCTGCAGATTATAATCTAGGAACTGGGAAGGGGCCTGTAGTGCAGAAAGGGGAGGTGCCTGAGATGGGTGCTCTGGGGTGGGAGAGCTGGCTCATGGCCTGATGCTGAGGAAGAAGGCAGAAAATCAAAACTCAGGGTAGAACCGTCTTAGGACATGGTGCCATTGCTGAGATCCAGTTCTGCGGGCATCTCTCTTCAAGAAGGCAATTTTATAATACATTTCAGAAAAGTGTCAACATACTCATCAATAATGAGAAAATTTTATTTTTCTATTTTTAGATGCTTGGCAGTTATCAGATCCTAGGAGAAGTACAAGGCAAGATCTCTTCCTGGGGAAGCTGGGCTTTTGTGAGTAGAAGAAGGAATTAAAAATGCAAGGTGGCTTCTGCTAAGTGCCAAACAAATGATTTAGGCAGTAATTGCCTTGCAGTTGAAAGAAAGGAAAATAATCAGAGCTCCCCGAACCACCCCCTCCCACCACCATATGACCAACTTCCTAGGGAGGAAAGGGGTATTTGTTGAAAGCATGATAGAACTGTCAAAAATCCAAGTAATCAATTACATAAATTTTGAAGCCTAAGTCACAGTTCTATTTGTTCTGCAAGACTGTGAAATTTACAATTGTTAATTAAGATAGAAAATAAGAGCCCACTAGTGCCTCCTCTCACAGAGTCATGCACCCCCTTTGCATGATCCCCTCGTCTTAATCATGCTTATCTGTGAAGGTGTCTCTGTCATTTGAGGGTACAGAGGGGCCATTGGTCATCAGGTTAAGCCAAGGGTGGATTTCTTTCTTGCAACTACTAGTAGGATCATTGGCATAGACTTCTATCTAATGAGGCAATTAAACAGAGAAATGGTCACAAGGAAAAGTAGACAACATGAACCCATCAGGAATTTACAACGTGTGGCAAATCACTTTGTCAGACACGTCAAGGGCTGGTGTCATGGATTCTGGAAGGAGTTAGGAAGAAAGGCTAGGAAACGTTCTTCCAAGAAAGCCAAGAGTGTGATGAAAGATGTGGACGTGGGTCCAGAGGGTCATCAGGGAACAGCAGGGAAAGGGTGTGTCTGGCACAGATGTTCCTCTGCAGGGACTTGTGAGGGTGAGATGTAGGCTGGTGGGTGGCATGCTGGGATATGAATGAGTTTCTATGGTTTGAGAAGACATGCTGTCGTGGTTTAAGTTCCATCCAAAGCACAACTTGAGTGAGGAATTGGGTACAAGTACTTTATTCAGGAAGTGATCTCAGGAACCATGGTGAGCAAGTGGAAAAGTGGGATGGGTGGAGGGAAAGCCAATGCAGGTGCTTTAATGAGAGGATTGGCACCATGGGCAAATGGCACTTGGGCCCATGGGGTCCTCAGACTTGAGGAACACCCAAGTGTTCTTTTTTCTTGGAATTGATCATTTATCACAAAATGAACAATTTTGTTTTTAAACATTTTTTCTTCATGCTTAACTGAAAATGAGTATCGGAATTTTATTCAAACTTCACAAATATACTTACATCACCTGAGATTAAGCATGAGAAAGTTCAGTCCAAAGTGAGACCTCACTGCCCAAACAAGTAAGCATCTAAAAACAAAGCTGGGGAAAAAACCCTGCATTTATCAAAGAAAATAAAGCATTCCAATGAAGGCTGACAATGAATAGCGATGCAGCCATGAGTAAGACTTCAGGCATTAGGAAGCCAGGGTTTGGTTCATCCAACTCTGTCTTACTGACTTGAGGTTTGCTCCCGGGCTTTAACTCTGGGGCACTTCTGGCCTCCGCACAAGTAAGCTTTGTGTGCTCCTAGTATGAGGCAGGAGAAAATCCGCAGGAGAAACGGGTGCTTGACGGGCTTAGCCATCATCCTGTATGGGAACTTCCCAGTGAGCTGCACAGGTGACCTCAGGCGCGCAGAGGAGAGATGGGCGGGTGCCATCAGCTTCTGCCATTCGTTCTTCTTGCCTTCAGGAAAAACTCTAAGAAAGGGATGCTGGTTCCTGCACGCTCGGCTTCCCCCTTCTCCCTCTTCCTGTGCTTCATGCATTTCCCTATCCATTCCACCTCCCTAGAGTCCCTACTCTTTGTGGACTTTCCAGGTAATTGGGTGGGGGGGCAGGAGCTCAAAGGCAGCATTTGCCTTTCAGCAGGTATCCAAGGAAGAAATTGCTAATTATGAAATTTCATCTGATTGAGAAATGTGTTTTGGGAGAGACAGAGATCTACCCAGAGCCTTGAAATGAGGTACCTTCTAGGCTTCTGCCAGATGCCCGCTAACTCACAGCCCCTGGGACACTATGATGTTTTGTTCCTGAACGCATTTCCTCGTCTTGTTTTCCGCAAGACACAAAGCCAGGGGACAGTCTTTTGCTGACATCTGGAATTGCCACAAAAAGTGACAGCGACTTTGGCTGGGTACCACTCTGGGAGTCCAGAGTAAGAAAATAAATAAGTTTTTTAAAAGATTAGCCAGCAGAATTCTTTTCAACAGATCTTTCCTGCTCTTACAAGAGCAGCAGAGAAGCCGAAATGATCATAGAAACCATCAGCCAAGGATGGAGCAGTCATCCTGCCCCTGAAATTATGAAATTCTCTATTCTTGACACATGTAGTCATCTCCACAGTGACTGATTGTCATGTCACAGAGCAGACAAGACTATGAACAGCCAGAGAAATGGCTCCAGCAAAGGAGCTGATCTGTGATTCCCTTTCCATGCAAATAGTCTAAGTCAGAAAAAGGAAAGGAACAGAATCCCTTAACATGAAAGGAGAATTATCTAGGAATTGATTTTTTTCCCTCAGATAGCATTTCTCTTTACAAAGACTATTTTTTAAGTTGATTCCTCCCCCCTTCTTGGTGTGGGGAGGGGGGAGATGACAAGCCTGTTAGGGGCTGTAATAATAAGAATCATAAATCTAGAGGGAGTTCAAGGGTTCTCCTTTCCCGGCTTCTGGTTTCCAGGCAGAAATGATCACGTTTTGAAGGCCTGCAGGAAAGATGATTCTAGAGTCGTTCCCAGTGTCGCAGCTTGTGTGTTTTAACTCCTTCTCTATGACAGCTCCTTCTTCTATCAATCGTGCATCTCTGTACTGAATTTTAAGTCTGTATTTTACGTTCTGTTTTCACTGGCACATTGAAAATAGGAGGTCATCGTGGATGCTAAACTCCACATTTATGGGAGTGTACCTGCCCCCCAGGTCCTCTGGCTTCCTGACATTCTTGGACCAGTAGCTCTGACCCTTGGTGTGGAACTACCAAGAAGGGATTGGGGAGTAATTGGCTAAGGTGGGTGCAGAGACCGCAATCTGCGCCCCCCCCCCAATTTGCGACAGTTGCTTAAAAGAAAATTACTTTTCCTAAATTTCTGCAGGGAGGTGGGTGAGATCACTCAGCTTTGGCCATCAAGACCCAGTGCTTGGCAGCATGGTGGGACAGCAAGCAGGGACGAAGTGGATGGAACAGAGCTGCCCCTCCCTCCAGGACAGCCCACCCTGGACCCCGTAGTCCCAAAGAAACACACTCTTTCACAATTAACTCCATTGGTTTTCTTGTTGGAGCAGTCACCACTGTACCCTAACACCGGATACAGCCCCTGGCCCTCAGTCAAGCCAAATGGGAAAGATTTATTTTCAAATATTCCCCCGGGCAGGCTCAGATTTTGAAGAAATGCCCCATACTGGTCATCCAGAGGAGCCCCGTGCTAACTCCAGATGCCCTCGTCAGTTCTAACCGTCCGCCAGCTGGCTGCTCACTCTGGATTGCGGCCAGGGCAAGCTGGCCAAGGACCACCCCATTCTCTTTCACTGAGGAAGTTATCAGGGTGGGGAGGGAGAGGGGAGTTCTCCTGGGGCTCACCTGAACTCCACACTCAGGCATTAAAATCACGCATCATTCATTCACAAACTGGTGTGTGTCGAGATGCAATCCAGGTTGAGCCCACTTGCTCACCAAGTCCCACTGGTGCGGGGACTGGAGCAAAGCCCTAAGAGAAAGAGAAGAAGGTGTTCAAGGGCAGGGGAAGTGGAACTTGCAGGCCACGAAGCACGGCTCTCCACTGATTCTTCATTTTTTGCTCCACAGAAGTATTTGCACCATGTGCAAATCCCATGGAGCTTTATTTCTTTTGATTCTCGAAGCTAGTTTTGTCTCTCAGAGAAAGAGAAGTAGCTAGGCTCCCGAGTCCCTGAGGGCACCACCACTCCTGGGGCTCTTTACCCACAGTTCTGCTTGCTTTCATTATTTATCTTCACCTATCCTTTGTTAAATTGGTTTAAGCATGCTTGTTTCACCCTTTTAGACATTACTACTAGGAGTGGAAAACAGTAGGACTCGTGTAAAGACCACATTGGCAATATCTATCAAAATGCTAAGTCCACTCACCCTTTGGGCTAGCAAAACCACTTCTGAGAATTTACCATCTCCACACACAGGAAATATGTAAGTATGAAATTCTTCATTGCAGGATTATTAGTAATAACAAAAGTTTGGAAACAGCCTAAGTGTTTACAATAGGGTATTTGGTTAATTAAACCATGGTACACCCATCAGTGGAATCCTATGCAGAAGAAAGAAAGGAAGGGAAGGAAGGAAAGACAAGAATGAAAAAGGAAGGAAAAGAAATAAGCAAGCAGGCGAGTACCTAGTAAGTCCGTATGTTTTAATATAGAAGAGGCCTCGGATGCATGGTTAGGTGATAAAAGCAAAATTCAGAGCACTTTATAAAGCACACTACTTTTAGTATATGGTAAGGAACAAACTGAATATATAAGAAAATAATAAAAATAATTACCAGAGAGGGCCCCAAACTGGAAAATATGGCTTGGAGATGGCAGCTGACTCAGTTTACCAGATGACTATATATAGGTGACTATCATTATAGCACTGAAATTCTAGTGACAAAGGGCCTTGGGGAAATCTCACAGTTGCTGGTATAGTAATTGTGCTCTGCTGTTACTGGGAACTTTGAAATGAGTTACCAAATAAATGCTTCAGTCAAATCCACTAATTATGGAAAGAGGATGGAGAGAGCATTTAAGGTTTATTATCATTATTATCATAGAATTATTATTATTATGGTTATCAGGCATTTTATATACTTCATCTCACTCGGTCCTCTCAACACTGTGGGGTATTATTACTATCATTATAATTTCCATTTGATAAATGAGAAGACTAATCTCAGAGAGGCTCACTAACTTGCCCCGGGCCTCAAAGCAAGTTGGAGAGCTGCTGGGATTCACAGAAGGCCTGTTTCAATTATGAAAGAAAAACAATTACCAGATGCAAACCCAATTAATCTACTCAGTTATTTGTTCAAAAATGTTTAGTGAGCATCTATTAAGTGCCAGGGAACTTTAGATCCTTGTGACATTGCCAGCAGGTGAGCTTCCCTTAAATATGGAATCGTTGCCTCTTGGAGTTTGTCTCGGGAGTTTTTCGGTCTACTTCCTGTTCTGCAGACACTAGCTGCTTGCAGTGGGAGAAGAGATCACTCTCGGTCTCTTTTTCCGCCCACTTTTCACTTCATTGATGGTGGGCTAAGCCCCCAAGAGTCAGGAGAGAAAGTGGAGCCCAGGTTACTGACTGTAGATGCAGAAATCCTAACCTCTGCCAATATGCACTCAATGAATGTCCTATTCTCTGATCAACCAACCCCTTGGGGAGGAGGAGCTGGTAAGAAAAGCAAAAAGAGATCAGAGGTGGAAATGCGGTGTGAGGATGGGCAGAGAAATCTCCCCTGCCTTTCCCATACTGCCCATTCACACACTCCTAGCTGAGCAACATCTCCTTTGGACTCTAGTGGGAGCATCAAAAGCGAAATCTCCCAGGGATGCCTGGGTGGCTCAGTCGGTTAAGCGTCTGCCTTCAGTTCAGGTCATGATACTGGGATGCAGCCCGGCATCGGGATCCTTGCTCAGCAGGGAGCCTGCTTCTCCCTCTGCCTGCTGCTCCCCTTGCTTGTGCTCTCTCTGACAAAATCATTTTTTAAAAAGTGAAATCTTACAACTCGCAGAGAGCTGAGATTATTCTATATTTTTATTAACAATGTAAAGGAAAGATTGCCAGGGAAATGCAAAGATTTAGGTAAAATGTGATGCTGGTAAATACCAAGTGGAAATGATACTTTTGAGGGCTGTGTTGCAAGAATTTGGTTAGAGAAGCTTGCTGGCTAGTGTGAAGCCCATTGGACTAGAAGCTGACTTTTTCTGAGCAGCTCCTTTGCTCCAAATACTGAGCAATTTGGTGAGGAATCTACCACATTATATTACATCCATTCACAAAGCAATGGACAGTGTTTTACAGTTTGTCAGTGGGAGAATCTGGAGCAGTGCCTGCCTAGACTAGGACATTTTCCACGTCGTACAGCTTTTTAAATTCTGGGACATCTGATGTCCTCGGATATTTATTCCCAATCTCCCCCCTACTCATAGTAGATCCAGTTCTGTCTTAACTTTATTATTTCCCTGATTCTATATTCCTTACAAGGTACTGAGCTCAAGGAATTAGGAGCCACAGGGAAGACAATGGTCAAGGTGGACAATAGTTCAAGCTAGGGGACTTAATGGAAAGGCCGTTTTTTGCAAGTCCACCAAGAACCCACTTGTTTGAGTGGTTCTGATTGCCAATTTATGTTTATTTTATTTAACGACCGTTTAAGGTTTTGCATTTCTCATCAGACTCTAACCAGCAGGACTGGGTAATGCCCTTCAGGAGTTTACAACATGTCAGTCTGTGTGGCAGAGACTCTGGCACTCACCGGTACCTAGGACATGAGGATGGGCTGTGCGTCCCCATAATCCTTGCCGTTAGGCTGACCATGCATAATGACTGTTGGCCAATGGGCTGCAAGTAGGGTGTCCTACCAGGGCTGAATGTTTACTTGCTGGGGTGAGAACCTCCAGCCCTCTTTTCTCCTGCCATGGTAATCGTGGAATCCTGTGTTGAGAAGGTCACAAGGGCAAAGTACCTGGTACCATTGAGCTACCACTTGGAGAACAGCTGCCTGGAGAGTTTTCCAGATCCAAAGCGAACCATTTATTGTTAAGCCCCTGAGATATTGGTGCTGTTACTACAGCATCATCTAGCTTATCCTAACTGGTACACTGCGTGCTTTTAGCTGACTATAGCTTTTGTCAATGCTCCGAACAAACTGGAATCACACAACATACTAGAAGTTAAATGTCCAGCCACCGTTCCGCAACATTCTTAAGGAATATCTATTGCCATCATTAACAACTGTTCACGTAAGGTAAGGAGGAAGACACTAATCCCCATTTGAGTTGGTGGCATTTTTATTGATGGAAATAGAAAAAAAAAATTTTGGCAAATCTGAAGAAGAGTTTCAGTCTCTTGGGCCATAATTTAAAATTTTTGTTTTGTTTAGCAATAGACTCATGAAATAAACTTAAAAACAAGTTTCAGCTTAAATTGTGTTACAACTTTTGAATTATTACTCCCACCTCCTTTCTTCCTTACCTTTTCATCGTATAGTGTGTTACAAAGATTTTCTATTGAGAAGATACAACTATGGATTGGTTAGGATGTTTCTGGCTACAAATAGCAAAAGCCCCCAACCCAAACTAGTTGCAACAATAAGGACATGCATTATCTCACATTATCAAAAGTCTGGAGATCTTGTGGGGTTCAGGGTTAGCTCATTCAGCAGCTCAGTTATATTGTCAAGGATTCAGATTATTTTCCAAAGCCGATAGGCAGTGTAGCCATTCCAGACATCACATGCACATGGGGCAATGTTCAAAGGGAGAAGATAGATCATCTCATCCTGTGTTTCTCACTTAAAGAGAGGAACTATTTCTCACAAGCCAGAAGCTCATCTGCCCAATCCTGAAACCATCACTAGTGAGAAGGACAGAATTGTCAGGATTGACTTAGAACCATGCAAGCAGGTGTAAGATGATGAGTGTTTGGATAAAATGGATGATGAGTGTTTGAACAGAATGGATGTTGGGGAGTCTATCACAGACATTAGCTCTATTTCTAATTAACGATCAAAGAAATAGACATTCTGGGGCATTTCCTCCCTTCTGGTTCTGCTGAGTTGATTCCTTTTGTCTTAGTTCTTCTAACACTACCAACGTTACTGTGTTACAGATGCTCGAGGTGCTACGATTTTATTCATCGATTTTGCAATAACTTCTCATCTGCTTCCTCCAACTCATCTCGTTTTTCTCCAGTCCACAATGCATAGGCCTCTGCCCGATGAAGTTTCTTAAAATCCTCTTCTCATGTTGTCACATCTTTATACAATTATGTTTAATGTCTCTCTCATCATTGGTCTTCAGTTCAGACGTCTCTGGGTGTTTTTCCAGAGGTGTTTTTGTTATGCTAATCCCATCCACCACTCCTAGGCAGCCCGCACTCTTTAAATAGCTCCCCTCACCGCCTTGCTCACCCAATACGTCAACTCCTGCTTCCATACTTTTGTGTCGCTTCTCCCATCTTGAATGTTCTACTCCATCTTCTCTGGCTGTCCAAAGCCCTTGAACGTTTGTCTCAAACTCACCTTCCTCATGAAGGCTTTCCTGCTAACTCAGCCTAGGTGGGTCTCTCTTCAGTGAATTTTTATTTCATGTATAGCCAACACCGTAATTGTGCTCCTTAGTATGTGTTAAGCTGCTCTTTCCAAGTAAATGTGGTAGGTTTTGAGAGTAGAGACTACTGTTACACTTCATTTCTGTCCAACACCGTCTTTACACATTTGGCACACTTTATCGATCT
The DNA here is from genome assembly GCF_024610735.1 of Ursus americanus. Lineage (NCBI taxonomy): Eukaryota > Metazoa > Chordata > Mammalia > Carnivora > Ursidae > Ursus > Ursus americanus. The sequence continues at coordinate 18,446,736 of NC_142129.1, read as the reverse complement.
TTCAGTCAATCAGCAAGCAATGGCACAGACCCACTCCCCATGGTTCCACTGTGACATTAGCACAGATGGAGTCAAACAACTTGATCCTACTGAAAGTGTTGAATTTTGTATCTGGGAGTTTTGAGCTCACTTCTGATAATGTAAAATCTGTGTGCCTGTTTGAAGGTCATGAGGGTCGATAGGTAGTTGGTTGGGCCTCTTAAATGAGAGTTCCAGTCATGCATGTGTATTCTGTAGGTACCGTCCTTTGCGTATGCAAAAAGACTTGAATCTCAATTCTTTGGTTTTTAAGTGGGGAGATGTTCATAGAGACATTGCCTCTTTCCTCCTGTGATCAGTGATCCGCATTTGCTGGCCAGTCTGAGCAATGCATACGGACAAGCGCCACTGAACAGAGAAGGAAAGTGTCCCTTGGAGGAATCAGATTGCTCCTCTACCCTGTGCTTTGCGCACCAGACCTGTAAAGCCCTCTGGACACTGGGCTGCTTGTGTTGTATGTGACTGTGTGAGATGGGAATTAACACATAATTCTGTGTCCCAGCTTTATTGCTGAGGTCCATAATGAGTCAGTATAATTAAGCACCATTTGCCTGGTTAGTTAGTTCAGGTGTCTAAATCTGTCACAATAAAGTATGTGATGTTAAACATGTTTGGATTAGAACCTTCTGGAGCCAATGCCAATGCAGACAGCTATATTAATCACATGGGAGGTTATCTTATTTGAGATTTTCTATGCACCTCTGAGTTACAGTGTTTCATCCATCAAGGGCTTGCTGAAGACATCTGTAAACTTTGATTTATTGCACTGTTCCTGGTACGGAATTAAATAGCATTATACTCAAATATATTGGCTTAATTGACAGGTAGAGATTTAATCCCGTTAATTATCTAGCTTGCTTGAGAGCTTCCATTAACCCCTTGCTGAATCGGCAGGATTCAGAAGAGGTATCTCAGCACCTATTTGGGGCTATTTTGGGTAAATCCAGCATTGTCCTTCCTCTTCACCAAGTTTATTCCTGCCAGCCCCAGCTTGTGAGTGAACATGCATACCCATCAGACAAGTGTGTCCTCTTGGGTCATCGCCTCTCTGGTTCTCAACAGCCCATTCCTTGCAGTAAATGACATTGGAGGTTTGCAGTCAGGGTCTCTCCTGGATTTGGAATTGTAGGTGAGCATTTAAGGAGATAACATGTTTGAAAGTCATTCATTTACTCAACATACTTTTATTGAGCACTTGTTATGTTCAGGAACTTTGCTGGGATGCAAAACACCAAAAATATATCTAAAGACAGTTCAAACCCTCGAGGAACTTACATCATTTATAAGTCAAAGTGCTCTGCAAATGTAAAAGACACCTATTCGTAATTGTTTGTATCTGTGTCATTATAATAATGTGTGCTAATAGGTTCTCTATGCCAAAAAACATGAACGCAGTTCAACTTTAGCCTTCTAGAACCAGTACTTCTAACAAAAGGCACTACAGTGGAAATTTTCAAACACAGTGGCAAAGGAGTCTGGGAGACATTTGAAGGAGGTGGAATTTTTGGAACTTTCCAACTCATTCTCATAAAGCAGCTCTGTTCTCTTCCTTCCTGCATACATGGCAGGATCCCACCCATAAAGGCATCTCCTAAACTCCTCTACCCCTCAGGGCAACTAATGTCCTCCCTGCTCCTGGTCACTGTGCTGGATGCAGAAGACACAACGGGCCAGACCTCTCTGCCTTCTTGCAGCTCAGTGTGATGGAGACACTACAGCAGTAAGAGGACAATGAGGAGAGGCCCCATGGGGGGCTATCCAAGCCTAATAACACTGACAAATTCAAATGAGTGAAAATCATTAGGAGGATTGAAAATACAATGCAGAAACTCTGGGGTCACATTCTGGCTTATTAACCTTGGTTCCTTAATCTGTAAAATGTGAATATTAATAGCTAACTTCTGTGGGTATTGTGAGGAGTAAATGAGTTTCTACAGAGCTTATTACAGGGGCTGGCACATAATAACCACTCCGTACAGGTTCGCTATTGGTATCCTTACTAAGTGTTATTTTCTGGTCACATCTTGTTTTACTCCAAATAGTAAAAGTTTAAGGAAACTAACCTAAACTCCTGATTAGTTAAGATAAAATAAAACATTCTTAAACTACTGTTGAATGAAGCAGAAAATTAAAACTATGATTACAAAACAAGGGGAAATAGTGTCGGTCACCTAGGACATCTAATGGAAAGCAGCCAAAGCTCTGCTAATAGGAAAACTCATGGATGCAAACAAGGTTCTTATTTGGAGGGGAAACAAGAGAATAGTAAGAATAAAACAAATCTTAAGAAAATAGAAGGCATAAAATGGCAGCGGTAAAAGCAGGAAATTATTATAATTTGGGAGGTAAAACAGCAAAATACACTCACCACTTATAAGTTGAAGTTTTAAAAAAGTGGAGACAACTCTGGATTTCTACAGCGAGAGGATTTCCTTGAACAAAAATTTTTCCCCTCTTGCACTATCCTCTCCCTTTCATTGCTCCCCACAGAGAAGGAATAACAACCACGTTCCCTGTGTTCGAATCCTGCCAATACCTCTTCGTTAGTAACTGTTGTGACATCAGACAAATTTCTTAACCTCCCTCTGCCTCCCATGTCTCACTTCTACAATGCGGACATTAATGATTTCTAATTTCTGACATTACTGTGTGGGTTGAACCAAATACTATATGTGAAGTGGTTGCAACAATGTCTGTCCGTACAAAGCACCATGTTTTAGTATTAGCTGTTATTTGTCAAATTTGTCTTCAATTTTCTTTAAATGATACTTGTTCAAATTTGGAAGATTGCTGCCTGTTTAAAATGATTGAAATAAAAGACTGATTTTAAAAATGTTTTAAAGATGCAAACATACACATACTTCTAGATAATAAGGCTGAATACTGTAAAAAAATGTTTATTCTTCCCAATTTAGTGTATCCATTTATTAAAAACCCAATCAACATTCCGATGGGACTATTTTTTAGAAACCAGAGGTGTAATGACAAAGCTCATTTGGAACATGTGAGAATAGCTAAGAACATTTTGAAAACATTCTAATAATATTAAATTCATCCAAACAATCTAGATTAGAAGTTATTCTGAGGGGCGCCTGGGTGGCACAGCGGTTAAGCGCCTGCCTTTGGCTCAGGGCGTGATCCCAGCATTATGGGATCGAGCCCCACATCAGGCTCTTCCGCATGAGCCTGCTTCTTCCTCTCCCACTCCCCCTGCTTGTGTTCCCTCTCTCGCTGGCTGTCTCTATCTCTGTCGAATAAATAAATAAAATCTTTAAAAAAAAAAAAAGAAGTTATTCTGAGAGCAGACAGACATCAGTATAAAGAGAGCCTTCGTCAACCTGGTACTTTCTTGAAATACTAATTGCCCTCAGTCTGGAGTTCACATCTATTCAGTACCAGCTCCAGATACTTTTGCCTCTTTGATGCACAGACCTCTACATCAATTCACAGAAAGACAGGTTGAAAACAAATTGCTCTTTTGCCCCTACATACAAACTGAGAAAACCAGTGAAACCCTAAAACAAAAACATCTTTGGATGTTATTCAGATGGGATGTGTATTTAGTGAATTTTGTTATTCATTTCAAAACTATCTACTTTAATCACAAAAGGAATTTGGCATGCATGAGCCATTATAAATCCTATTAATTATTTTCAGCCCATAAGTTTTCCTCACTTTCAGGATGGGAAGTTTGGGAAGGTCATGTTCAAATTTTAACTTTGTTGGTCAAGGAGAAACACTGCCACTTATAAACAATTTCAAAGTGGCTGCTAGAATGATCCTAAATAAGGGTCCTAGGGTCTAGAAATAAAGGAAATTGCTTCATCTGGCCTGAGAATGAAAGGATAGGAGATTTGGTGATGGGAGCATGGCCTGGGGGGATTGTTGGGTGGGATTAAGCCCAGGACACCTGGAGCTGGCAAAGTCAAGCTGGAATGGAATGCACAAGGATTCCCCCCACCTCAATGCTTCCAAACATACAGGTATGATATAAAATATGGGGAGTCTGGAAATACACGGGGAGTAGTATAGCAATCAGATGTTAGTGTCAGTACTGATTTCAAATACTCAGTACCAGAACCAGGCCATGGATGAAGACAACACGTTCTAGAGTCAAAAAGACCTTGACATAAGTCCCAGCTTCATTGCCTGCTAGACAGGTTTCTCAAACGTTCTGACTCCCAAGGTCCTCATCTCTAGTTCAGGGATTACACAGATCAACAGATAATAGCCAATTTTACTTGGTATAAAAGACTGTGGCCCTTGTAAGTCTAAAGTTCTCATCACAGGGAGTAGAAAGTGAGATGGGGAGTGCGTAACTGTGTAGGTAAAAGGAACTCTAAGAGATGAAGTACTGGGTATAGGCATTCTGTGTGCTCGTGTGTGTAAGGCAGAGGAATAAGAACAAAAAATATTAGGGGCACCTGGGTGGCTCAGTCAGGTAAGTGTCTGACCCTAGATTTCAGCTCAGGTCATGATCTCAGGGTCATGAGATTGAGCCCTGCATCGGGAACCTGCTTAAGATCCTCTCCCTCTGCCCCCCGGCACACATTCTTTCTCTCTCTAAAAAAATAAATAAAAATATTAAAAATTAAATGATGCACAGTATGAGGGGAAACTACAGATATTGGGAGCTGGTTAAAAATACCACAGACCCACAGAACAGAAAACCCGCAGAAAGTTTGATGGAAAGAAGAGAAGGCAGGTGGAGCGGATGGTCCAGAGAAATACTCGAAAATCAGCTTTAGGAGAAAGAAAGGATACGGATGCCCAAACATCCAGGCTTTGCGAAGCCTATCAGAGCCCCATTCCTGTGTGCAAGGGAGAAAGCAGCAGTTGTGGGGGGGGGGGGAGGAAGATGGCATGAGGTCGGAGGGTGCTGCCGCCCCTGGGTGACCTCTATTTGGAGGCAGTGCTGCACAGGGGAATTGCTTAAATGGCCCTGAGCACTGGCAGAGAGCCAGGCAGAGACAAAAGGGTCTCCACGGACGCTGCTGGTACCTATGAACTCAAGTACAAGAATTATAACCATGAGCACAACTTTATTGTCCTCTATGCTTCTTCCCATGCAGATCATTGGATGAAACTAATTAGTATTGACACCAAGTAAAGCTTGCAACAGCACTGAACCCGCAAGTCCCTTCCAGTGTATTTCTTATCTTCCCCAATTTGTGGCTCATCTATTTACATCTTAAAGAGCTGAGAAGGATATTGATGAAAACACAAGGTTGTGGAGCAGATGGAGAAAGGGCTCCACCTCAACTCTGGAAAAAGATGATAGGATTGAGCAAGCTGTAAAGCCACTGGCTCGATCTGGATTTAAGGGAACAGGAGGTCTAGCCTAACAGAAGTAGCTTCAGCCTCGCTTATCCGTAGGCACCAAGATCTCAGCTCACATGTATCAAAACTGAGTCACCTGGGAGATCTGGGTAATGTGAAGGGATGAGGACATTGTTATGGAAATTCGAAGATTCTCATCTTTAGAGATGGAACTGTCTCTGTCCTTTCCTGAATTAGCCAAAAGAACCACTGTCTCCATACTCGTGTCCCTCAGAGAGAAAGGAGAGAGAGAGACTGGAGAACAGTGAAGAAAGAACGAGGGTCAGCCAAGCTCGCTTTCCTCCACACTTTGAAGTTATTCTTAAATAACCTTGAGCAAGGCAAGTCACACTGCTATGTGCTGTGGAAGACAAATTCACAAAGCACGTGTTTTGTTTCATGGATTATTTCCCATGATAGGGGAAATCTGACAGAGAGGCCCCTGATAGGTCAGCCCTGCTGAGAACCCATGGCAGTTAATCTTTTTAGTGCTCAACTTCCTTTCGGAGCATCCAAGACACCCTGGAGGTGAGGGGGTCTCGTGTGAATTCTGTGCATTAGTTATCCTGGCTACACAGTGGCACTTAGTTTTCCTTTGCCTGTTAATTGGAGGACACCAGATTGGGCCATCTCCAAAAGCAACACTTGGGCGTGCATTCTCCACCTCGCTCACCACCGCAGCCACCACAAGCTGGGATATGATGTGAAGGCCTAGATAGCCAAGCAAGGGAGTTGTCCTGGAGCACTTCCGAAGCCTCTATCTCCCACCAGCGCAGAGCTGCCGGATCCAATATGGCGGCATCTTGAGTTCTCAGAGTGCCGTGGAGATGATGATGAAAAAGCTGAGATTTGATTTGCTCTTTTATGGCCAAACTCACCCATGAGCACCTGGGGTCCAGGCCAGGAGAGGGTCTGTGTGACAGATGCCTACTGTCCTCAGCTACAGTTCCGAGGCACAATGAGATGGGGGAAATGTCATCCACTTACTAGCTAGGACAAGAATTTATCTTAGGAAGAGAATTGCCTTTTTGAGAAAAATCCCTTGATAAGCTCACTTGTAGTCAATTCTTCTGAAGCATAGCTATTCTATGGTGACAAGGTTTTGGAGAAAGAGCCAAGATTATTCTGCATAAGAAAGTGATTTATGTTTTTATTTTGTCTTGGAGAAGGGAAAGAGGAAAATAAAACAGAGGAAGACTAAGGTGGGTGGTGGAGACCACGTGTTGCACAGCGGGATTCATCTTTACCAATATTATTAAAAACCATCAAATACTTGGTTCGATTGGATTTCTTAGGGAAAGCAGTGAATAGGGGTGCAGGTGTAAATGCCCACTGTGGGCAAAACAGAGATCACAGACACAGATAAAAGAAGGGGAGACAGACCAGGTTTCTTGTCTTTGAAATCGACCTATGCAGCCCACCTGGTCCTTGATTATGCAAATGAAGCTCAGGTAGCTGTGCCCATCAGGGCTGAAGTGAGCTCAGGTAGGTCTGTAGCCCAGGGTAGAGGCAGCTTAGAAACTACTGGAAATGGACCCCAGCAACCACCTCCTCTGACCATCTTCGAAGTACCATTTCCTTCCCTCTTCAAGGAGGAGCCTCAGCACCCTGACAGCTGCCGATACGCAAATCTCTGCAGTTTCTAGGAGGACCTCTGCCTCTGTCCCAGTTCTCTCCTCCACTCCCTTCCACGCCACACCAGTCATCCCGCACACACTTGCTGACCACCAACTCCGTGCCTGACGCTTCACCAGGCTCTGGGCACAGAGAGATAACCAACACACCATCTACGGGAACAGAATGCTTCCTTCTCTGCACCACTGGTGGACTGGGCTCCAGGGCACTGACCCCTTATTTCTCCCTGCCTTCTGAGCACACTGCTGGGACGCAGGCTTTTCCTTGTCTTTGCAATTAGTCCTTCAGAGAGATTAGTCTCAATTCTAGCATTCCACATACATTTTCATATTTTCTTATATGCTGTTGCTCCTTGTTTACTATCGCTATTGAAACAAATTACTACTAACTTAGTGGCTTACAGCAATATAAATGTATTCTCTTACAGTTCTGGAGGTCGGGAGTTGAAAATGAGCCAGCAAGGCTGTGTTCCTTCTGGAGGCTCTCGGGGAGCATCCATTTGTTTGCCTTTTCCAGCTTCTAGAGGCTGCCAATATTTTTTGGCTTGTTTCTGCAAGACTCCAACTACTGCTTCCATCATCACAAGACCCTCTTCCGGAGTCTGACCCGCCTGCTTCCCTCTTATAAGGACGCTTGTGATTATATTGAATCCACCTGGCTGAGTCAGGCTGCTCTCCCCACCTCACGAGGCTTAATTTAATCACACCTGCAAAATCCCTTCTATCGTGTAAGGCAACATACTCACAGGTTCTGGGGAAGAGGATGTGGGCTCCTTTAGGGGGTTATTATTCAGCTCACTCTAGTCCCCAAGATACAAGAACATGCCTTTGTCACCCTGCCCTTTCTGGAGCTCTGTTTAGCCTCACGATGTCAGTCTGCGATGATCTGTGGCTGGAAGCCCAGACTCCACAAGACATTGGGGGTTATCTTGGACATGAGGTGAGACTGAAAACTAAAAATCCTAAAACCTGCTCTTCTTAAGATGAATGCGTTCATTTGTTTAGCAAACACTTAAAGGTACCGTAGGGCTGATGAACTAGAATAAAAATGTAAAGGCATGTTCAACATCCTATATGAGTACGGAACTGCAAATTAAAACAACAACAAGATTCCACACCTATCAGAATGCTAAGAACTCAAACGCTGACAACACCCAATGCTGGTGAGGATGGGGAGCAATAGGAATTCTCATTCATTGCTGGTGGGAATGCAAAATGATACAGCAACTTAGAGTTCGGCGGTGTCTTACACAGCTAATCATATTCTTACGACATGATCCACTAATCGCGCTTCTTAGCATTTACCCAAATGAGTTGGAAGCTTATATCCACATAAAAATCAGCAGATGAATGTTCATAGCAGCTTTGTTAATAATTGCCAAAAATTGGAAGCAACCATTACATCCTTCCACAGGCGAATGGGTAAATAAACTGTGATACCTTCATATGATGGAATATTATTCAGTGATAAAAAAAAAAAGAAATGAACAATTAAGCTGCAAAAGACAGGAGGGGAGGAAGTGAAATGCGTATTGCCAAATGAAAGAAGCCGGTCTGAAAAGGCTAACTACTGTAGGATTCCAACTATAGGACATTCTGAAAAAGGCGAAACGAGGGGGTCAGTAAAAAGATCCGTGTTTGCCAGGGGTTTGCAGGGAAGGAGAAAAAGTGAGTGGAGCCCAAGGTTTTTAGGGCACTGGAACTATTCTGTATGATACTGTCATGGTAGATACCTGACATTATGTATTTGTCAAAATCCGAAGAACTGCACAACACAGAGTGAACCCTAATGTAAACTGCGGACTTCAGTTAATCATAATGTATCAGTATTGGTTCATCAATTGTAATGGATGTACCATATTAATGCAAGATGTTAGTAATAGGGACACTGGGTGGGGAGGGGCATATGGAACTCTCTGCACTTTCTGCACAATTTTTCTGTGTACCTGAAACTGCTCTAGATTAATGTCTATTTATTTAAAAGTGCATAGTATGTTGGATGATGATGTGTACTGTGAAGAAAAATAAAGCAACACACAGGTATAGAAGTAAGGGTGCAAACTATTTTATTTTTTAGGTAGTTAGGGATGACCTCACTGATGAGGTCATGCTTAAAAAGTCTTAAAAGACATGACAGAGCAAGTCATTTAGACTTCTAGAAGGAAAAAAAAACTTTTCAGGTCAAGGGAAGCAAGTGCAAAGGTCCTGTGGCTGACATATGTTTAGTGTGTTTGATGGCAGTATGCCTGGAGTAGATGAGCTTGAAGAGACAGTAGAGATGGGGTGGGAGAAAGGACATGTCATAGAGCACCTTACTGGGCACCATGAAGAATTGGGATTTTACCCTGAATGAGTTGAGGAGCCCTTGGGAGATTGTGAGCAGAGGCGTGATGCTGCCTGATGTATTTTTAAGAAAATTCCTCTCACTTTTGCAAGAAGAATAGACTGTAATGGGAGGAAGAATGGAACCAGAAGACCCAAATTAAGTCCTGCAGAGTTGGTGAGAAGTGTCATAGCTAGACCCAGAAACAGGATCATGTCCTCATCTGAGCTTCTGGTCCATTTAAAAGAACGGATTGGCTCCCAGTGCAGCTGGGAGAAAGGAAACATGGGGGAAGAATTTAATTCTCATGAGAGTTGTTGGAAGCCTAGTATTTTGGTGCAACTACTCTGACTGTCCCTCAAAGTTCCCAGGCTAGGGTTTCCCCCTTGGTAATTGTCATGATTTCTACATACAGAATGAGCCTTAACTGCTGGTTCCCAAGAAAATGTGAATTCTGTGCTCCTGTAATGATTTGGGCAGATAGCACGGTGTCTTGAAGACCCGATACATGGCAAGTTCTACCCAAAGTTCCTTTACATTCATTAACTATCGTTATCCTCATAACTGTCCCTTTATCAGGCCTTATAATTGTTCCTATTGACCGATGAGGAACTGTGGACCCAGAGAGATCAAATATCATCCTGGAGTCATCCAGGAAAAAATAGCAACCAGGTCTACCTGACCCTGGAGCCTAGTTCCTTCCCTAGGTATGTGAACACAACCTAGTAAGTAGTGAACATCTCAGTGGGTGTGCTTCCACACAGCCTTGCTGTTTAATTCCAGAGACAAAATATGAAAGACCAACATTTCCATGTAAAACCTTTTTCCTTCCCCTCTGAGTGGGTTTGGGGGGAACGGTGGAGTGAAGGAAGGAAAGGTGTAGAGAGCAGGGTCGTGAAATGTGTCAGAAGAGGCAAATTTGGGCAGATTGCTTTCTCCTCGCCTACGGTACCTAAGATGTTCCCATGGTAGGGAGGCTAGTGACTAACAAGGACAAAAGAAAGCCACTTTCCTCTTAGAAGCTGTGAAGATCGTGTGGGCCTTTCGGTTGCCATCTCCTCTTCTGGGTGGGCAGTGAGGCCCAGGGCGGGGTCAGGCTGGCCCAGATGCCCAGATCTCGGCTGTGGTCCCCAAGAGGCCTGACTCCCAGAGACTCTCAGCTTTGTCCCAGGCTACATCTCACTACTGAGTACAAATCCTCTCCTCCCTGCATAAGCTGGATGGATTTGTCTGGGGAAGGTCCCCCATTGCCAGGCGCCATGGCCTCTAACGGGGTTTTGGGTGACGAGGGATGTCAATGAGGTCCCAGCTGACTGATGACTCCGGGGTGGGTAATATTCACGTCCACGGGCCATTAACCAGCTGAGTTATGAACTCCAAAAGCAGAAAGGCTGGCTGACTACACACTGTATGTTCGTGACAGAGAGGGTAGTTGGCAGGGAGATGATGTTTACTTTATCCCTGCCCCTGAATCCGGAAGGCCATTTTAATTAGCTTTCAAACGGCTTTTGTACTTTTTGGTCTTTGAGTTTGTTCTTATGGTTACACACAGCCACCCATACATAATCCTATTTTAATGGAATCAGGGGAAGCATCAGAATGGCTATCTCATATCAATGCCTCATTAAAATGGACATCTCTTGCTATAGCAGGGGAGAAGGGCTGCTTTGTAGTTTATCAGTGTTTTTAATTATTTAAAGCGAAATTTCCATGCTCTGTGCATTAGTAAATAGAGGTCAAGTTTTATTTTTATTTCTTTTTTTATAAATATATGTAAAAACAAGAAAGGTTGTTTTCCTGCTTCCAAAGTAAGCTGCCAAGGAAGGAAAGGCCGTCACTGGCTTTGAATATAATATTAGATTCCTGGTAAAATTGGACGTGTTTTTTAAAACATACCGCTAATATTTGGAGTGCAGTTCTAAGTATTTACGGGGCAGAGGTGGGGAGCCCACTGGGGGACTCGTGGAGGAAATGAAAGCCTATCCAATGAGCTCTGGGTGGAAATTAAGTGCAGAGCCGCAGAAAGGGCTGAGGTGGTGAATCCACCACAGCTGAAAGAAAAGTGACAATAGTAATTTAAATAACCAAAGTATTTTGCATGCGCCTGTGAGGTGGGTCCATACAGATCATTAGGGCAGATGGGGGAACCATGGGCCTTGACTGAGCTGGCTTCAGAGGCTGTGGGTTAGTGGTTGCCGGAGCGAGCAAGGCTCAGAGGACAGGAAAGAGGAGTGGGTGTTGTGGAAGGAAGGAGATGAAGTGATACTATGGGAAAGGGGAGATGTTGGCTTCCCCCCTGCTCAGATACCATCGAAGGTCAAGGGGCAGACTTGAGGGACCTCAGTGAGTCCAGCCCCCAGCTGGGGAAGCCTTTGTAAGGGAAGAGGATGGAGACGTGGAGGAAGCCTGCGTTAGTGGAGTCTCCCAGAGAGCGGGACAGCTTAGAACATGACAGTTTGGGGACTTGGGAAAAGGGATACTGATGAGCACTTGAAGTTTTCGTAATAGAATTCTTAGTGAAATGTTTAATCCACATACCTAGCATGGAGTCTCTGTTAGATTGCTTTCTCTGGCATCTGTATCACTTGGAGTCCCATAAGGAAACAGATGGAGCACTCACACTGGGGAACTCAGGAGAGCTTAATAAAGAGACTGCTAAGGCGTGGGCAGTGTGAGGAACCACAAGAGAGAGCGCTCAGGGCTGCGAACAATGCAGGGAGCGCATCATCACCCCATCATCTGGAGGCGACCGAAGGAAGCAGTACTGAACCTGGGCAGTGGGGAGAGGACCACTGAGGTAGAGACGTACAGCAGCTACCAGGAGAGAGCCATGGGAATAAATACCCTGACCCCTGTCGCCCTTTACCCGCCAATCACCTGCTGCTGAGACCCATTGGTTTATCCCAGTTTGAAGCCAGACAGGACTATGTGGCTGGCAAGTCCAAATTAAGGCAACTGGCAGGCTGAAAATTTGAGTAAGAGTTGATGTTGCAGTCTTGAGTCCAAAGGCAGAAAACTCAGGCAGCGTCTCCATGCTACAGTCTGGAGGCAGAATGTTTTTCTTTTCGGGAAACATCAATTTTTGCTCTGAAGATCTTCAACTGATTGGGTGGGGCTCACCCAATTACAGAGGGTAATCTGCTGTATTCAAAGCCAATTGACAGTGAATGTTAATCACATTTGAAAAATACGTTTACAGCTACATGTAGACTGGTGTTGGCCAAAATATCGGATACTGTAGTCTTGTCCAGCTGACACTTAAAATTAACCATCACACTCCTTGTGGTATAGCAAGAGGAAACCAGAGTTAGCCTGAGGTTCAATCAGGAAGCTTACAGTTGAAAAATTACTCATACATGTTGACTTCTCTAATCCTCAAAACCATATGGTGAAACAGGCATTATTATCTATAATTTTTGTTGTTGTTGTTTATTCACTGTTTTACCCAAACTTTATTTTTTTTTATTTTTTTAATTTTTTTCTTTAAATTCAATTAATTAACATATATTGGATTAGTTTTGGAGGTAGAGTTCAGTGATTCATCAGTCTTATATAATACCCAATACTCATTACATCCTGTGCCCTCCTTAATGTCCATCATCCAATTATCCCATCTCCCCACTCCCCCACCCCCTCCCGCAATCCTCTGTTTGTTTTCCATGATTAAGAGTCTCATATTGTTTGTCTCCCTCTCTGATTTCATCTTGTTTTATTTTCCCCTCCCTTCTACTATGATCCTCTGTTTTGTTTCTTAAATTTCACATGAGTGAGATCATATGATAATTCTTTCTCTGATTGACTTATTTCACTTAGCATAATACCCTCTAGTTCCAACCATGTCGTTGCAAATGGCAGGATTTCATTTTTTGATGGCTGAGTAGTATTCCATTGTATGTATATACCACCTCTTCTTTATCCATTCATCTGTTGATGGATATCTGAACTCTTTGCATAGTTTGGCTATTGTGGACATTGCTGCTATAAATATTGGGGTGCAGGTGCCCTTCAGATCAGTACAATTTGTATCTTTGGGGTAAATCTCTAGTAGTGTAATTGCTGGGTCGTAGGGTAGCTCTATTTTCAACTTTTTGAGGAACCTCCACACTGTTTTCTAGAGTGGCTGCACCAGCTTACATTCCCACCGACAGTGTAGGCAGGTTCCCCCTTCTCCACATCCTCGCTAACATCTTTTGTTACTAGACTTATTAATTTTAGCCATTAGTGTGAGGTGGTATCTCATTGTGGTTTTGATTTGTATTTCCCTGATGCCGAGTGATGTGAAGCACTTTTTCATGTGTCTGTTGGCCATTTGTACGTCTTCTTAGGAGAAATGTCTGTTCATGTCTTCTGCCCATTTCTTGCCTGGATTATTTGTTCCAGTTTGATAAGTTCTTTATAGATTTTGGATACTAGCCCTTTATCTGATAAGACATTTGCAAATATCTCCTCCTACTCTGTTGGTTGTCTTTCAGTTTTGTCTACTGCTTCCTTTGCTGTGCAAAGGCTTTTTATCTTGATGAAGTCCTAATAGTTTATTTTTGCCTTTGTTTTGCTTATCATCCATAATTTACAGAAGTTGCAACTGAGGCTCAGAGAAGTTACTGCCCAAGGACAGCTGGAAAATTATAGAGGCAAGACTCAAACTCGGGTTCCCTGATTTCAATCTTAGACAGTTCCTAAGTGAGTAATACGGTATTTTAAAGTCCCATTGTGAAATCACGTATGAGGAATTTACTTAAAAAGAATAAAATGGGGGAACGGGTGAGAGTATGGATGAAACATGATTGGTCATGTATTGATAATTGTTGGGGCTGGGTAACAGGTAAATGGAAGCTCATTGCATTTTTCTCTACACTTCTGGGTATGTCTGAGGATTTTCACAGTGAAATCTCACACCTTTGTGAGTACTTTGCTGTCTTAAAAAGCAGAGCTATCCACTCAAGACTTATCATTTGTAGCTGTATGAATTCAAGCCCTTTAGATCTAACTCTGCTTTTCCCTATTTTGCTTTTGAAGGGCATTCTTTGCCAAGTTGTGAGGGAGGTTACGGCAGGTGTCTTCGCTGTCAGGTTACACTGAGCATCTTCTGATGACACTGACCCTTTCATCATGTGGGCTGACATGCAGGTCATGCCAGGGGATAATGGTCACAAGCACAGACTCTGCAGACAGATTGTCTGGGTTTGATCCCTGCCTCTGCCACTTACCAGCTGTATACCCTTGGCAGGCCACTTAACCTCTCTGTATCCCAGCTTTGCCATCCCCAAAATAGGACAGGGACATAGAATAGGACCTTCCTCCTAGATGTATTACGAGGACTGAATGAGTTTACATCGCTAGAAGACTTAGACTCTATCTGCACACAGTTGGTGTCATGTATGTCGAATAGAATGTATAAAATTCTCTTTTCATGAAAGAATCAACGTTGAGCTGCATGTGGTTTTCTGGTTGCTTTGTCTTCCATTGCTGGAAGAGAAAGCATTCGGTAAGTTACTGATTCATTTAATAATTATTGAGGCCCTGTTTCATATCTATCATGATGATGATCCTAAAGAGGAGAGTCTTTGACAACAGAGCACAGTTTAGCGGGGGAGGGCAGACCATTAACTAAATCAATAGTGCTTAACATTCACTAAGATATAACCCTTTAGAGAATTGTAAGAAGGTTATGAATCATCTCCACAAAATACTCATACACATAAGTTATTGAATATAATTTAACCCCATACATCAGGTTAGGAACCCCCAAAATAAATAATTATAGATAGTATGGTAAATACCATATAGACATTTGTTCCCTATTTTCCTCTCCAGTCCAATTTCTCAACACCGTCCTCCCTTACTCTCCAGTTCTACTATATTGACCTTTCCTTCTTGAATGAAACAGTTTCCAAAGTCTTGGTTGTTCACCAGAATTAGAATACAACAGATAAATAAGCAAAAACCTTCCAGATTCATACACACACGCACACACTCCAAGACTTGTATATTAATTTATAAATTGCAGACATATATTACCACCATTAACTAATATATCGAGACAAGGAGAACTGTAAATAGGGTAAGAGTTGACACTGACAACAGAGGTCGCAAATACATATTTCAAAAAGCCGTGTGATAATTTTGTATTCTTTTGGCACACTTCTTGTCAGGTCTGATTAAATAATTGTTTTTATCTCATAATGTGGCTGACAAAGAACTTGTATGAGGTAGTGTCAGTTCAGAAGCAAATTCTTTTAAAAAAATGTTTAACTGAGGTATAGGGGCACCTGGATGGCACAGTCGGTTAAGCATCAGACTCTTGGTTTCAGCTCAGGTCATGATCTCAGGGTCGTGGGATCGAGCCCTACATTGGGTTCTGCGCTCACTGCAGAGTCTGCTTGAGATTCTCTCTCCCTCTCCCACTTGTCCTCTCTCTCTCTCTCACACACAAATAAATAAATAAATCTTAAAAAAATTTAATTGAGGTATACTCGACAGATGACATTATATCGGTTCCAGGTGTACAACATAATGATCCGATATTTGTATATATTGCAAAATGATCACCATAAGTCTAGTTACCATTCATCATCATACAAAGTTAGCTTTTAGGATTTTCTCTCTTGGTAAGTTCCAAGTATACTCAAGAATATTATTGACTGTAGTCACCATGCTGTACATTACATCCCCATGGCTTATTTATTTTATAACTGGCAGTTTGCACCTTTTGACCTTCTTCATCTATTTTATCCATTTTCCAACATGCCTCCCCTCTGGCAACCACCATTCTGTTCTTTGTATCTATGATTTTGTTTTGTTTTATTTTGCTTGTTCACTTGTTTTGTTTTTTTAGATTCCACATATAAATAAAATCATACGGTATTTGTCTTTGATTTATTTCACTTAGCAGAATTCCTTTAAGATCCATCCACGTTGTCAAGATTTCATTCTTCTTTATGGCCATATAGTATTCCATTATATATAAACACCACATCTTCTTCATCCATTCACCCGCTGATGGGCACTTAGGTTGTTTCCATATTTTGGCTATTGTAAGTAATGCTATGATGAACATAGGGGTACATATATCTTTGTAAATTGTTTTTGTTTTCTTTGGATAAATACCCAGAAAAGGAATTGCTGGATCATAAGGTGTTCTACTTTTAATATTTTGAGGAATCTTCATACTGTTTTCCAAGTGGTTGCAGCAACTTACATTCCCACTAACGACATACAAGGGTATCCTTTTATCCACATCTTCAATGCTTTCTTAGGGGTTTTTTTTATTAATAGCCATTCTAACCAGTATAATCTGATATCTCATTGTGGTTTTAATTTGCATTTCTCTGATGATGAGTGATTTTGAGCATCCCATCTTTTCATGTGCCTATTGGCCATCTGTATGTCTTCTTTGGAAAAACGTCTATTCAGATCCTCTGCCCATTTTTTAATTGGATTGTTTGTTTTTTGCGATTGTGTTTCATGAGTTGTTGTATATTTTGGATCTTGAATATATCATCAATATATCATTATTGTCTCCCATCCAGTAAGTTGTCTTTTCATTTTGTGGATGGTTTCCTTTGCCATGCAGAAGCTTTTTAGTTTGACATGGTCCCACTTGTTTATTTTTGCTTTTGAAGTCAGATCCAAAAATTCATTGCCAAGATCAATGTCAAATAGCTTACCACTCGTATTTTCTTCTAGGAGATTTATGCCCTTAGGCCTTACATTCAAGTCTTTAATCTATTTTGAGTTCATTTTTGTGTACAGTGTAAGAAAGTTTGTGGTCAAAAGAAAATTCTTGCTCACTTCTACTTACATACTTTCAATCTGTGGCTTCTTTGCAGAAACCTCTTTAAACTGCAGTGTATACTGTGTAGGTTTAGACTAAGCAATATAATCTTTGAGTTCATGTAATAGACACATTATGAGCTGCACATTAGGGCATGGCCGTTCTGCTTCCAGAATACATCATGTACTTCCCACGGCATGTGACGCTCTGACACTAAGGGAGTTGCTGGTTTCAGCCTGTTTATTAGATAATAATAGAACTTAATTTCTTATTCTGTTAAAAATTCAGCATAATAGGTGACCATTCTTTCTTCCTGCTTCATCATGGATTATTTTATGCACCCCTTCAGGAATAAGCACCCTACTTTAGAAACCTGTGCTTCCAAGCATCAGGCCATCTAGCTACAGTCTTCCCAAAGCTGTCTTTGCTGCCTGGTAACACTTTTGCTGCCCGGAAACACTTTTGCTGCCCACTTACTCATGGCCTAATTTCTATACTCCCTTCAAGGTCTCCAATTTACCACACCTTTTGGGCAGCTTTGTCTAACCCCCAGTTAAACCAGGTTGGGTACTTCTATTTATTTTCCTAGCACTTCTTCATACAACTAATACCTGTTGAGTTTCGCTTATTCCAGGTTTATCCAGGTGAGCAAAATGGACATGGCCTTGAATTTATGAAGCTTACAGTCTAGAGGAGTTAATAGTCATTAATCGGTTATGATACAAATAAATATGAAATTATAATTGTATTAAATGCTTTGACAGAGAAGTGCATCACGTGGAAAAAAAGCATAAAGGTGGGGGATTTGATTTAGCAACTAATTGAGTTTAAATCTGAAGGAGTGCTAGACAAAGGGGAGAGAGAGTTCTGGGGAGGGGAGTGGGTGAATAGCATATGCAAAGGCCCCGTGGCAGAAGGGAGCATTTATTTTAATGCTTACTATCTATTTTACCGTTCCTTGTAAAATTGTCTGTGACCCTCCTTAGATGCTGAGCTCTGTGAGAACAGAGACTATGTCCGTCTTGGTCACCATTATATCACCCTTGGCTAACACAACACCTGCCACATAGTAGCTGCTCACAAAGTATTTGTGGAATGAATGAATGAGCACATAGGAAAAGCAATAAATCCAGACTGAGGATTCAAAAAAATTTTCTCAGAGGAGACAGCACTTGAGATATAAAGGACAAGCAGGATTTCACTACAGGAAGAAGCTGGAAGAAGTGAGGGAAAGAGCGGGAGATAATAGGAGTGTTAGCAATAGCTATGAAGCACCTGCAGGGGCTCCCATCTGGCAGTGGCTCTAGATCGGGGCAGGCAGGACAAAGGGAGGCACAAAGGATGAGGCTGGAGGGGAAAGCAGGAGGGGATGTGAGGAGCCCTCCACCTGGCCTGGGGCCTTGGAAGGATTTGACCCGTGGCGAGGTGTTGTAATACAGGTGCAGCATGAGGGCCCAAGCTAAGGCAGGTGCAGTGGGGAGGAAGAGAAGTCGCACTTCCAGGTGGTGCCATAACCAAGCGCGGGGCACGGGGAGAGCAGCCGGGTGTGATGGGAGTGGGGGGTGACAGCTGCAGAGGAGGCCAGGCCGAACCAGAGATACTTGTGCAATATTCCCAGGAGTAAACTGTAGTGGTTAAGATTCCTGGGTCTGAAGTCACCTGTGTTCTCTGACTTAGAGTCAGGGAATCCTGGTCAGAGTACTGGATAGGATACAATCATGGCTAAGACACTGTCCCTGTCCTGGTGGGTTCCAATCTATTAGGGAATGCGCTACACACATAAAATGACACACAAGGTAGGAAGTGTTAGGTGAGAGAGGAACACGCTGGGTCTTCAGAAGGGAGAGAGTGGGAGTTCATTGCTTGAGGGGCGAGAAGTGGTGGGAATCTGCTCAGAAACCGCTACACTGGGTACAAGTCACATGTCATCCACATTTTGTGGCAGTGGCAGCAGGAAAATGTGGGTGTCTTCGTTGGCATTAACCTCCAAAAGCTAGTCCTTTAAAACCCAGATTGCACGGTGACTTTTAAAAATAGCCGTTAGTGTGGAGCCTTTTGGAAAGTCTAAATAAATTACATTCATTGGTTTCCCCTTGTCCACACATTAATCTTCTCAAAGCCTGCAAGCGCATTAATCAGGCCTGCCTTCTCCTTCTGGAATTGCCTTTCCCGGGGAAGTTCTGCGTATCTGAGAGCGCCCCATCGATTCCGTGCCTGCCTGGGCGCTGCTGGAAGGAAGCTCTGCTCCTGGTTCTCAGAAGCCCCTGCAGAGTCTTCTCCTTGCTCAGGGTCACACTGGTATTTTCTGCCCCCAGATGTCAGGGGTCTCTGTGCTGACATGTGACACACGGGCTGAGCGTTGCACAATGTCAGTGCCCCTCCCCCAGTCTCTCAAAAAGTCCTGGGGGAGCCCCATCCCTACCCAGGGATTTATCTGGTTGAACAACTAAGTAATTCGTGGCTATTTGGTTAGTTACCGCCGAACTACCTGCTTCCATAAATGATCTAGAAGTGGCCCAGCCAAAGCATCTGAGTCCTTGGGCTTCCACGTCTTTCTCCCTCTGCCCAGCCACTGGCCATCACCTTAGGAAGTATGCCCTTGGCTTCCAGGAATTTAGGTAAAGTCAAGGAGCGTTCTATTAGAAGCTTTGGGGACAAAGGAGAAGGAGCAGCAGCAGCAACAGAAGCAGCAGCAACTTTGGAGCTCCCAGCAGGGCACCTTTTGAATTATTCGTGTTCCTGTTGATTCCATCATGCCCAGAATCTGCCACACTTCGTGGGCTCCCCAGATTTAGTTCATTGGCCTTGTCCGTGTCTACAAAAGCACCATGCGCACACCCTCAGCCTCCCCTATTGTGTTTGGCCATCTGGCCTGTCAGGGTGTCTTGTGTACTAGCTGGTCTGTAAGAGTGCAATTTCAGACACATACAGACCAGAACTGGGTCAAGGACAAGTGTGCAGCTACATGACGGGACAGGGCTAAACCTACACGGAGTAGTGCGGGAGAGCAGCTGCTTTGCATAGAGGCTTCAAAGTTCTGGGCAGAGATGGGAGTGTGTTTCCATGGCCTGTCCCTAGCTCCTTAGCTGGCCATGAGTCCAGGAAGGATCGTCTTTCTTTTAAAGGGCCATCTGGAACAGTTCAGATCCACAGGCTCCTAGATCATCGATAATCTGAAAAACTGAAACCCATAATGTTGGTCCTCCTTGTTCAGGCAAAAGCCTCATCTACAGTATTTGAGATGGCCTCGTCTTGGAACTGAATTACAAGCCAACCAGGATATCCACATCCAGCCCCAGAGAGGACAAGCTGGCCATGGCTCTAAGTGAGAAGTAGGTGGGGCTGCCTCCTTCTCATTCTCTGTCCCCTCTTCACTGTATGAAATTTGGCTCTGTGTGTCTGACAGTCATGGCCAGGCTTCCTCTACCCATTAGCCAGTCAGTCCTTAAAACAATCTGAAAAATAGTGTCCCTAGACCTCCAAGTCAACCCTGACCCTTAACACTAGAGAGAAACTTTTTGGAATGTTTGACTTTAGGTCATTCTTATTTAGCATGGTAAGGAGAGAGCTCTGAATCTGAGAAGTGTATGAATGATTCCCTGAGTTTACCGTCAGGCAAGGCATGTTGGAATTGTTGGATTAAATAATATTTGAAGTCCCTTCCAGCCACGAATGCAATGTTCATAGGTGGTCTGACAAGTGAAAGCCATAGTAGAAAGGCCAGCAACCTTGACCTGAGAACAGTTAGGGTTCTGGCAAACCCAAGTTTAGAAAGAAGGATCTGTTTGGAACAAGAAGGGACCAGGGGAGACTCTCATCAGTAGAACGCAACATCCATCCCTAGGAACTTGGGTTCAAAACAGGACATCAATCCTTGGAGGATACAGAATAAGGTGCTATCCTATTTTTGGATGTGCTGAAGTTCTTGGAACCAAGGCTAGGATTTAGTTGGAATTGGGGCTCAGGACAAAGTCTCAGCCAAATGGAACAAGGCAGTGGGGGTATTATTGGAACCAAGAGACCAAGACCTGATACGGACTAATAGCCAAGGTGGCTTATGCTCTTAAATTTCTCCTACTTGGGTACAGGATGAAAAGGGTTAAACCTCAAATTCTGGTTTGGTGGCCTCAGTTGAAAAAAAAAGTGAGTTTCAGTTGGTTAATTTTGTAGAATGAACTTTTAAAAACGCAGAGTGACTGAATCTTTGCGAACACCTGCAGACAGCAAAGCCAGTAGAGTGGTGTTCAGGACTGGCTTTTCTATCTGTATCTGGAATCATCCTTCCAGAATCCTCAAGGGTGACTCTCACACAGATAGCACAATGGAGGAAGTACTTAGCTAGCCACACCTGGGATGGTTATCAGAAATGAATGCAAAGTCCAAAGATGCGCCATCAACAAGACAGGAAGGAGGGACCTCAGCTCACGATGAAGCAATTCAGCAACTGAAGATAGTCTCACCAGGGAGTTGGGGGTTCTGTGCCCCTCGTTTTGCAGAACACTGAGTGTTTCACTCTGCCACATAAAATGTCAGAGCAATGCCTCCTTGGAATGGTGATGTGAGACAGGCACACTGCCCCATACATTTCTCTATTATTTCTTTCCTGCTCCCAGCTCTACTGCTCTTGTCCCAACTTTGCCACGGATCTCCTGCCCCAGGCCACTCTCACTCTGTCACTGCTTTCTGTGGGAAGCTTCAGGGACGGTTGAAGAAGACTTTGGATCTCAGTTGGCATCTGCTGAATCGGCCACACGTGAGCAGCATTTCCGATCACAATGCTGTTCTCATCGCAAAACTATTAGCTTTGATATTTCTGCTCGAGTGCTGTCTTCTTTGTCTTGCCTACATACATGGTTAGAGCACGCTTCTCACAGCACGCTTTGGAGAAAGTGTGCATGTGTGCATGTCCAGATTCATATATGCACACTCTAGTGTGCAGTAGGTCAAAATAACAGCCAAATTATCCTTCTTTTCCCTTCTTCCTGACACATTTACATGTAAGTCATGAAACAAAAATGTCATGCTATAGAGACCGCATGAGTTGGGGTGGGACTGTCTTGGAGGAGCTGCTGGGAACCACACCTGAGGTGCCTCATCCACATCTGGACCAGACTTAGGTAACATGGTTCTGAATCATATGTTGACGCTGGAATGGGATGAGACTTCTGCAGGTGGGGGCAGAGAGTAAGAATCTTTTGCACATGGGATGGGTGTGTACCACTGGGGCCCAAGGACGGATGGTGGTAGGCAGCCTCTAGAAGCTCCCTAATGACCCCTGCCTCTTGCTATGTATTTACATCCTTGTGTAGTTCCCTCCCATATTATACCAAATTTGGGCTGTGTTACCGGGAGAATACATCATAGCGACCCCTGCCCCATAATTTCTCACCCATGGAAACTGTGAGATAGTAAATATTTGTCCAAAGCTTCCAAGTTTGGGGGTAATTTTTTCATGCGGCAATAGATGGTGAATTCGCTCAACACACGGGCTTTCTCTTGGTCACCACTCCCATTCCTGTTCCAGGCAGGACGGCAGCAAAACGGGGGAGATGCCTTTATTAGGGAAGTAACAAATTTCTGCTTCTCTCCACTGAGCAAGAACCAAGTACATGGCTCTCCCTGGCTGCAGAGCAGCCTGGGAAATGTGTCTTTTGTTTTGTTTTGTTTTTCAGCTGAGAAAATTACTGCCTGGAATTAAAATCAGGGTTCCATTAGTAGGGAAGAGAGGGAATGGGTATTGGAAAGGCAGCCATGCTGTGTTAAAATAGATTTCTTTCTGAGTGTTCCACATATTACATTAGTGATTCCTAACCTTTTATCATGGGACCTGGAAAATAATGCTTGTATGGCAACCCAGAGTAAGTGCAGGATGCTGCTGATGGCCAAGGTAAC
The DNA here is from genome assembly GCF_024610735.1 of Ursus americanus. NCBI lineage: Eukaryota > Metazoa > Chordata > Mammalia > Carnivora > Ursidae > Ursus > Ursus americanus. The sequence goes on along the minus strand of NC_142129.1, from coordinate 18,423,755 downwards.
TCACTTGCGGACACGGATTGACATGGGACCGACCTTGCTTCTCCAAGGGCTGAGAGGATCAATATCCCTGCAGACCAGTAACCCATTCACCATTTGAGAGGTGTCATGGGTAAAGTTTCTTGGCAACTGACACACAGGAGCTTTATCAAGTCGTGTTTTCAAGAACCACACCTGTGAGGGATGAGGGGTACAGAACTGGGCAATGGGAGAAGTTAAGTGGCCCCAAATCAGAGACTTCAGAGGATCCCCTGGGGAGCTCTGGAGCTAAGATGGCCCTTCAGGTTGTCCACTTTGAGGCAAGGGAGCCAGGCCAAGGAAACCATCCCTCCTTCATCACTGGGCAGTCACTGGATATGGGAGGGGATTGGCTTTGGACAAGGGGCACTCTCAGGTTTAGGGCAATGCTCCTATTGGGACTCAACTGAGAGCCATCAGCTGCCATGACTCCCATCAGCTGGGGGAATGGGTCCCTCAATCCCAAAGGATGGGAGGGTCTGGGCAGAGCTCCCAGAATTCACTTCCAGAGGCTCTGCATTCTGTGGTCACAACTCACAGCCACGCTCTCCTGCGGAATGACCCTTGGTGGCATGGTAAGAGCAGGAAATTGAAACGCATGAAATAAAGGTCTTACCCAGAATGGCATCTGCAGTCTTATGCTAATTGGCATCTCAGCCAGCGGGGGAGTCCCAGAGGCCTGAAGGAGAGTTCTGCCAGTCTGCAGCAGCGCTGGAGGGGTGACATATGTATTTCACATTGCTGTTTATTTGAATTCAGCCAGACTCTTCTGCAGCATTTAATTGTCATGGACCTCATGTAGCAGGAGGCAGCTGAGAGCCTGAAATGAGCTCCCAATTTGTCTTTGGAAATTTTTCTCCATTATGAGACTAGAAAGATTAAAGGGATAATAATACCTTACCCCCATATCATGCTTTCCCACTAGCAAAGAGCTCTCGGATGCACATTATCTTATCTGAGCCTCATGAGAGTCTTGTGAGGTGGCTACAAGAGGAATCATTATCTTAGAGGAGAAAAAATTACTACTGAGGGAAGTTACGCCTCCACCTTATATTCCAAAAATGGGTTGCATTTCTCAATTTTTACAAAAATTGACCAAACTCCAAGAAGGCTAATGCATGAAGGCAAGTGAGAAAGAGAATTTCCCTTCTCTTATGCATATCTTCTTTGTAGCCTCTTCCATCTCCGAAGCTACAATACAAGAGCTAGGAAGCAGCAACCCAACAACCAACACACACAAAAGTATGGCAACTGTCAACTTCCGTGATTGTATCCCTTATTCATTGTGCCCCTACTGTATGCCGTGGGAGGGGTTTTTAAAAAAGTGAATAAAAATCATAGTTCTTCTGGAGCGAGCCATCCAATAAGGGACATCAAATGGGCTGAGGACTACCACGTTAGGGAAAAGAAGAGGATCTCAGTTTGTCAGGAGTTGAGGGCAGGCACAGATGCTGGAATGCTTTGACCAAAGAGGCAGCGCGAGAGCTGATCCCTCACGCAGATCCTTGACAGATGAGACAGCAGCGACAACCCCAGGAGCTAACAACTCGTGATCCTGAGCTTACTGAGTGCTGAGCCCTGGGCTAAAAGGAGGGCGATCACATTCACCATCCTGCTGATGTGATCAGGTCAGTACTGAGCTATTGCACACATGACCACCAGCCAGCCAACCAAACAGCCCACACCTGCTTGCTTTTCCACTGGGCTCTTTTTTAAACCATATTTTGTTTTCAACATTTTTTTTCAACACTTCTTGTAGTATTCGAGAGGGCTATCCCCAGAATTTTAAAGAAATGTTTGGCTGCAGTGTTCCTTGAAAAATCAACTCTTTAGGCTGGGATGTCCTGGTGTCTTTGGGGGGTTTCAGGAGATACTTTGAGCAGCAGATGGTCTTGTATCTGCACCAAGTCAGATGTCCTTTCTGCACACAGGTGATATATATGCCTGTGCCCAAGAGAAACAGCCAGCCTTTGAAGGGGATGTTTTTTTCACAGTTGCTTGTTTATGTCTTGCCTTTTTGTTCTACCTTTATTCTTCTCCTGGAGGGAACATTCCTAATAGGATTAATAAATGGAAAAATGTAAATAATACGACTACTGAAATATAGATTTTCCAGGGATGCAATTTCTTACTGGCTTTGTAGAAGCTAGGTCACGTGATCCCATCTGTTAAATGGCTACTTCCCAGGCTGCCAGGAGAGGATTTCACAAATAAGAGCCAGAGCTGTCAGTGGCTGGTCTGGTCTGCCACGCATGGCTCCCAGGGGCAGCTGATCCTAGGTGGGGCAGGAGAGGAAGGTGCTGACTTGGAGAACAGAAATAACTTCCAACCATAAATTGGTGTCACACGGACATGAGTCCCGGAACAGCAGGCTGAGGACTTTTATGCCTGAACTTGAAACAGTCATTTGAAAGCTGGGGGAGGCACGGAGGAGCTTGGATTTGAAAAGAATGGGAGTGAGGAATGAACAAGAGACAAAGTGGATGATGACCGGGGGTCAAAGTGGCAGATCCTTATGCAACAACCAAAACTAATGAGGTACGTTTGCAGCCTTGACCACCTGGGGGAATTACCTGCAAGACTGCCCAAACCCAAGCTAGACTTCCCAGTGAGGAGAATCTGCCTTTGCAGTATCTCGGTGGTCCTAACTGGTTAGGTTGTCTGGTCTCTAGAGTTGCTGGATCTTGTATTAATGACTCCATTTCAGAATCCAAAGCTTTATAAAATACTTCTTCACTCGATTCATTCAGAGTCATCTTTGACATCACTTGAAGGAGAAGGAAATGGGATCTGTGCTGACCTTGTCTTCATCACCAACCGTCCTCTCAAAAGAGGAACCTGGACCCCCAAACAGGAAACCTGAAGAGCAAAGGGATGGCATCAGGAGCTACACCCCTGCCCCAGGGAGGGCAGTAGAGTGTGACTCTCCCTTCATTGGTACAGAAGGAAAAATCCTGAAAGAGGCTGATAGGGACTCCCAACCTGCATACGACTTCTCCCTGGTAGCCTCCTTCCCTCTCACCTTTCCATCTAAGGCTCTTCCTCCTCATGATCAGTGATATACATTTCAAACAAGACTGTCTAGGAGAGAGGCTATTCCTGGGAGCTGTTCTTGACCTGAACCAAAGCAGGAAGCATGAAGGTGCCAAGCTGTGAGCAAGAGAGGGGAAACCAGCTCGCCCTGCCAGGGTACCCTTGCCAGGGCAGGAGAAGGAGGGGGTTGAGAGCCAGGTGGAGATGCAAAGGGGTGAGATCCTAAGGCAGGCTGGCATCCAGGGCCCAGGCTTCCCCCGTGGCTCTGAGAGGTGGATTTTGTAAGGAGTTTCTGAGGAGAGCCATGAGACCATGAGTATGGATCTCCCACTGCAGCCAGGGAGCCAAAGAACAGTTGGGAAATTTCCCTGCGAAAAGGCTTCATTTTCCTCAGAACCCACTGTATTTCATGGGAAGAATGAGCTTGTGTTCCTCATTCATTCATTCATTCATTCATTCTTTCATTCATTCAACAAGCAGTTATTGAGTCTGCAGTGTATAAGGCGCTGCAGATCCCTGTGGATTCTGTGGTGAAGATTATATATAAAATCCCTGCATCAGGGAGCTGATCCCTGCCTCGAGGTGCCAGCATCTGAGTGCACAACCTGCAGAAGGTGGGACCATGTGGTCTCAGAGCTTTGGTATCTTGAGCAAAGATTACAAGTTAATTCTTTACACTCATTTTCTCCAGCACTCGCCTTGGCATGCTGTAGTAGAGAAAAGACAAAGCTTTGGAGTCAAGGAGATCTGTGTTCAAATCTTGACTCCACTACCAAGTGTGCCACCTGGGTGAGTTACCCAACCTCCCCAAACCTCAGTTTCCTTGTGAGTGAACTCCTAGCTGGAAGGGCGGATGTAAGGGACGTACGGTAAGTCATGCATGGTTCTCTGGCCCAGGAAGCGTTCAAGGAAAAGCGGCTATTGTGCCAACGCTGATCCTGCTAGACCCCCACTGCATAGCAATGATCCCACTGCCTTTTCCTGGTGGCATCAAAATTAGTAGATCATGGAAAGACTTCTCCCCCAAGTTGATTCAAGTATTAGGGAACCAGGAATCTGGAAAATCAAAAGAACTTATTGTCAATTTTTCCATACTCTCCCTTCCTTTTCAAAAAAAGAAAATAGGGGGACCCAAGGGAGGAATGGAAAATAAATATTAGGTGGGTAGTCGTATGATGTAAGAGAACCACTCCCCACCCCCTCCCCACGCGGCTAGCTTCAGTTCTTTCATCTGTAAGGGAAGGCTGGGTTTTTCTATGCCCCAGGGAGGCAAGAGGCTACTCCAGATCTCCAGCGTCCTCTGCACACCAATCAGGGTCAGAGCGGCAATGCCTTCAGAAATTTATTATCTTCTGCCCCATGGACGTGCAGCATCACTGAGAAGCCATGACATCACCCATTTGCCATGATGCCTGTCCCTCTGTAGTCCTCCTACAGAAACCAGGGCTGAGTCAATCCTGGAAATCGTGCTGTTGGGGAAGGTGTGCCTGGCTCCTGGGGACAGTTTCCAACCATCTTAAACTAATCACTTGGTCATGCTTGGTCACACTCCACATTTCTTTACCTCCATCCAGGCTCTCATGACCATGTGACTTTTGTTTGTTTGCTTATTCTTTGTCTCCCTTCACTAGAACATAAGCTGCATGAGATCAGAGGCTTCATCATGCCCACCCCTCTGGCCTCCGCTTTCTAGAAGGGCTGCTGGACACAGAGTGGGTGGCATTCAATACCCATTAACCGAGCAAGTACGTGAGCCAACAAATGTGTGTCAGTGATGCCCAGCACACGCAGAGGGCCCACAGGACGCCAACACATCCAGATTTGGCCATCAACCAATACGTGAAGCAAACGCCCAGCTCGTGAGTGGCCTCGGAGAGGCCAGACAGCACAATCCGGTTGCAATTATGCTCTGACACACAGTTTAGTATTGAGCAAATCAGATCCAATAGTCCCTCAGCTGCATGTCACCTCAATGGGTTGTCAGCGAGGTTTTCCCCCTTTTGCCTTGTTTAGGCAGATTCAGAGTCCTAAGAGTAGAGTTGATCTCAGGAAGGGCATGATGGGGTCTCAGATGCTGGGATTAGTTGGCCAGTTGGGTATATGGTAGGCTTATGGAAGACCAGTGAGGCAAAAGAGCCCAATGGGCATTTAAAATAAGACAATAGGCTGCCCACCCAAACAGATGCTTTCTCCATCCCCTGCCTGGCTTCAACAGTCTCTGCATCTCACCTCTCACAGTTCTGCTCAGACACGCCTCCTTCCTACCAGATCCTACCTGCTTTTAATTGTCCCCCTAATAACATTATGTCATTCCTAAATTTAGCTCTTTTAAAGTTCTATTTGTACCTTAACTAACCCCACCAAGCCTGTACCTGCCCTGTCCATGTAGAAAGAACATCATCTATTTATGTGGCCCCAGCTGGATGCCCCTCCAGTGGCTTTCGGAGCCATAGCAGAGTCCAACGATGTGAGAAGGACAGGAGATGTCCTTGGGATACTGAAGATGTCGGCTACTGGGCCCAGAAGGCCTTTATCTCAATTTCCTCAAATGCCTTCTATTGTTGCTTCATTGATTTTAGCTGCTGGTGGGACTGTTTGCCTGTTCATTAGAAAGGACTTCATTTCCCCTCCTCCCATTTATTTCGTTTTAAAGATTTTATTTACTTATTTGAGAGAGAGAGAAAGAGCACGAGCAGGATGAGGGGCAGAGGGAGAAGCAGGCTCCCTGCTCAGCTGGGAGCTTGATAGGGGGCTCGATCCCTGGACTCCAGGACCATGACCTGAGCCACCCAGGCTCCCCCTCCCATTTATTTTTTAATCTGCTCTACCCTTGGTGAAAGAAGTGAATCAGTCTGTGTCCACTGCTCCACAGCTGGGGGTTCAGTATTTTCCTTCCTGAGTGTAGCCAGAGGCCTGTCCGTTTGTCTAAAATAGACTCACTTGCAAATCTGCTTTGTTATCAGTGTTTAACCAGCGAATGAGCAGAGACCATACTGTGTACAGAAAGCATATGGGATTTAGAGGGATCTCTGTCTCATTTTCCTCAGGCCTGCCATTTTCCCTCCCGAGACAGACACAAAATACAGGATCAGCATGAGGATTAAATGAGGTGACCCGTAAAGAGCCTGGCACACAGGAGGTGATCAACAAATACTAGGTCTCTTCCTTACACCGGATATGCAATCTCCGCATTAGGGCCAAGGCGGGGAGGCAGAAAAATGACTCCCCGTGACTCTGGGCTATGGATCAGCCTCTCCCAACTTGATTGTCTCCAATCCCGATCTCTGTCCATGCTTTGGGACCATCTTCCCTACATCAATCCAGAATGTATTCCCCCAAACCCACGGGGAGTGTGAGACAAAATGCAATCCCTTTCCAGGCTCGTCAGTGCGTCGCTGTGTATCTGAATCAGAGTTGTAACAAAGGATGAAAAACATCAAAACAACAACAACAATCCCCTCTAAACGTTAGCAAAACAGTAGGAACTCTTCAGGACGCCAAACTGACCGGAAATGGAAAGTGGAGCAATGGCGCCACTAAGTGGTGAAACTGCAAATGGCAGTTTTGCCTGCAGGTTGTTCATGAACTTCATGGTCCTCGGAGGTACCTGGCAACCTGATGGCCTGGCTCATTAGAGCAGAGGGTTGATGGAGCTGGCTCACAGGCACGGGCCGCAGTTCAAACCACTGTGAGGAAGGGCAGCAAGCAAGAGAGTGGGAACGGAGCCGCGGAAATGAACCCTTTTAGGGGGATACACAATAAATAATTGTATTATTTATGGCTTGTCAGTGGCACAGGGGTATTTTGCAACATGGTGTTCTTCTACCAGACCTGCCTCAGGATCACCCGGAAAGCCTGGTAAAGGTGCACATTCCTGGACCCGCCCCAGACCTACCGAGCCAAACCTCGGGACGGGGACTGAGAGTCTGCATTTTTAACAAGTATCCTGGGCAGCCGCGGGAATGTTACAATTTTGGGACCAGAAAGTGACCAGAAGTCAATGAATGAGGAGCCGTGAAGGTTTCCCGAACTCATTCTATAAAGAAAAGGTCAAGACAATGAATAGAGGAGAACGATCATGTTTAAAAGAGATAGAAACTTGAAGGGAAAAGGAACCCCCTGAACAGTAGATCGGCACCTGCCCGAGCACGTGCACGCACACGCACGCACACGCACGCACACGCACGCACACGCACGCACGCACACGCACGCACACGCACGCACGCAGTCCTGTCCGTGCAGCTGGACGGGTATGTGAATACGAGTTTTGTTTGCTGGACCCAGGATTTTTAAGGTCCTTATATTTTTTGGTAAATCAGGTACAAGTGGACCTACTTAAAAGCTGAAGTACTTCCCACGCGTTTTAGTCATGAATAATCCAGTTACTTTTGGGGACCTTTAGCCCTTCCCTCGAAACTGAGATCTGCTTTCCCCACCCTTTTAAGTTTTAAATTAGAAGAGTTGGGTTCTGGTCTTGGGTCTGCCATTGCTGGGTTGTTCAACTCTGTGGTTTCCGGGTCTCAGTTTCCTCAATCGGTTGGAGGAAGGAATTGAATTACATGACTCTGAGGACTCTACCAGTGTCCCTAGGACTCTCTTCTCCAGGATGATTGGCCCTGAGACCCTGTCATCACCCCCAGCCTGAGGCCCTGACCTGCTCATCTCACCCTCAGGGCTTGACTTCATCATGGGGTGCTGGTTCTCCAACCCCTAATGGGTTGGTCCTGGTGCCACTGATTTTAGAGGCTCTGATACATGGAAAACTTTGTAAGAACCCAGCAGTTGTATTCGTGGCAGGATTCCAGCTCCAGGGACAGGATTTCCCCCAGAAATTCCGGAGAGGGGTGTGGTGTGTCTCTAGGGCTGGAACAGGCCTTTACCGTCTCAGCTGCCAGGGGTGCCTTGCTAACTCATCAGGGAAACTTCCAGCCCCAGCTCCCTTCCTCTGTGTCCTGGAGAAGATGTCAATGGGGTAAGAAGTCGCAGGGAATCGTGGATATAATAAAAGCCACTGAACTGTACATTTTAAAATGGAGAATTTTATGTTGGATGAATTATCTCAATTTTAAAAAGATTCAAATACTTGCTGAGGCAGAAGCCAAAGAGGCAGAAGAGGAGGAGAAAAGTCACAGAGTGGCTCTTAGGGGTAAAGAGAAGGGAAAGACTATTCCAAGATTCCCTGAACCAACTCCTGGCAGAGGATTTTCCTTTTGGAAGAGGAATTCAAACTGAGTGCCTTCATCCTCTTACTTGAATTAAAATGTTGGATAATTTGTATTCCGATGGAACCCAAAAGCTGAGTCCTAGAAGAATAAGTTGGCGTATGAGAACCCCCCGCCCCGCCCCTGTCCGGGGTGAGGGGATGGTGGGAGAGCAGAGCAGGGTGCGGCCTGGGCCCACCTCAGCTCCAGTCCTCCCAGGATGTCCCTTCCTATGGATCTCAGCTCCTGGTTCTTTATAGCTTCCAGACAAGTGTCGGCTGGGGGTTCTGGGTCCCCCTATCCACCCCAGCCTCTTGTGGAAAAACCCCCTTTCCTTTTTGTTCAGCTGAGACTGAGTTGGAATTTTCCAAGAGGAACCGTTTCTCAGAAACTTAGGGAACCAAAAAAGCACAAAGGTATTAGAAAAAACCCACAACCATCCATGCCACTAGAGGGTAGATTTCCACTGTGGTCAGAACGCAGGCCAAAGTTGGGGGAAGAGAGTTAGTGGGATCTCTTCTCTTATCTCAAATCTGAACAGGGGCCCTGCTCACAAAGACCCCTCTTTGGGGCCTTTAGTGTCTTTCCTTCCCAGTCTCCTCCTGCCCTCCGGACCTCCCATGAAGCCATGTCTGAGGCTGGGCCTTGGAGAAGGAGTCTTCAGCGGCCACATCTCCAAGGGTTTAGGTAGGGCCGTTTTCGGTACTCCTTCCCAAATTAATCCCAGAATTACAGAGTGACAGATCTGGTAGAAACCATGTTGACCACCTGGTCCAACTCATCCTTCTGGTAGAAGTGTTTTTCCCAGGACGACCCAGGGTGTCAGGCTGAAGGTGCTCACAGGGGGCCACAGAGCTGGCCACCTGGCATGGGGCACCTCGGAAGCCAGGGCCGGCCCTTCTGCAGCTTTAGAGAAGAGAATAGAAGAACCTTGAGAGGTGGCATGGGGGTAGAGGGAAGAGAGGAAAGAAGCGCCATACCAAAAATTCTGTTGTCTGGTGGCTGGTGGGTATTTTGCTGTAGGCAGGGCTGGACTGGAGAAGCATGGCCAACCAGCCTGAGGGCGGGCCATTCCCACAATCAGAAAGACAGAGGGACAGTAACTCCAGGCTCACCCCACATATCTCTGAGTCTTGCTGAAAGTGCTCACAAATGTCTGTGAGTCAGTGCTGGTGGCCCCCTGCTAACTATCCTTCTCATCCCCTGGCAGCCCTGGGCCCATGGACGTACTGAATTCACTCTGGCCTGTGCCTAGTGACCTTGGACAACCCTGTGCGGACTGGCCAGACAATGAAAGTCCTGTAAGGTGAGAGACTGTCTCCTCTTTGTCACCCTCCCTCAGGGGCACCCCGCAACGAGGTACCACAAGCCCAGGCCCCAGACGCTGCTATTGAGTGGTACAGATTTTTCAGGTCTCACCACACACACACAGACACACACACGGCCATTTCTGTCAAGGTAGGTGTCCCAGGGTGACTTCAGCACTCTCCTGTACCCCTGGGTTGTGCCAGGGTCTGGCTGCCTCTTTCCGAATATGCCCTGTGGTCCCTTCCAGGGGCTTTTCAATTTGGCCTTGTCCGGGGTCACACACTACTTAGGACATATTATTTCTAGAAACACAATGGAGGCTAGAATTTGGATCAGGTTTCTGCTCAGGGAATTTTTTCCAGCCAATCTGGATTCAAATAGATATCTGGGACGGGAGCTCAGCAGGAGTCCCCATCCTGCAGCAGGCCCATCCTTGCCTGGAATGCTGAAGGATGGTGCTGAATACACCAGCAGAAGCAGCCCCAGCCTCAGCTCCCCAGGGGTTTCAAGGGATGGGGGGCTGGGGAAGCAGGGGGAGGGAGATCTCTTCTCCCTCCAACATCAGACCCCACTCCCATCCCCTTGGACTTTAAGAAAATCGTTCACTAGCCTTAAGCTCTCAATTCTTTGATTATCAAAACTTTCTGAGATCGGTCGGAGGCTCCGGGTGCAGGGACCTTGGTGGTGAGAAAGGATTTGTAGCAGCATTTGTCCCCCGAAGGACCATGAGGTCACAGGAGTGTCTGTCTCTAACGAGGGGCCTGAGGCAGGCTCGGTGGAGGCAGCACAGCAGAGGCAGGAGCAGAAGGAAAAGAAGGAAACCCACGGGCGATGGTCCCTAGCAAGCCACTCCAGAAACCCAGCGCTCTGGCAAAGACCTACCCACTCGTGCTCACGGCTCTCGGTGGCCAGGAGCAGGGGGTGTTAGTGATCCCATCCTGCTTTCAGTACTGACTTTCCAGGTCTGAGCATGGATCAGGGTGATGGAGCAGAAATGTGCTTCCTCTGGGTCAAAGGTCCCCATCGGGAGAAGTCTGGCTCACAAACAGAACCACCTAGCGCTCCTCAGAGCTCCTCTGAAGCTTGCCTCAGAACCTGGTTTGCAAGCTGTCTGCATGCTAAGCCTCACCACATCTAGATCTTAACTTCATCCCGGGGGGTGATCGGTGGCTTCAGCCCTAGACCAGGATCTGGGTACCTTCCTACATACAGTTGCTGTGTGAGTCCTAAGTAAGACTCGAGCATCCGGGACCCGGAGGAAGGGGTTCCTGTAGGCTGGCCAGAGAAGGTGGCCACAGCTTGGCCAAATGGAGAGGAGGGAAGGCGATTTGGGGGGGAGCAACCATGAGTCAGTCACCAGGATGGGCTTGGGGGACAGGGTGAGGCCGTGTCTGTCTAGTCAACCGACTGCATCGGAGCTGTCTGCTGGAAATCTTGGCCCTGGAGGGACCGTGCGGCCGACTACGTGCCCTTATCGTGCAAGGCCATGAGGACCGCAGAGAAGGGCCTGGAGCCAGGGCAAGGGGCTGTCGGTGCAGCCGCTTAGAAGAGGGGTCCATACTCCAGCGGAGAACCACTTGGCCTGAGGACGCAGAGCCTTCTGTAGCCCTGACGGCAGGCCGGGCAGCGCTGCGGGTAGTTCAGACATGGTTTCTCATCCGACCTTCCTAACGATTCTGACACACGTGTTACTGTCGCGTCCACGCGGCAGACGGCGAAACTGGGGAAACGGGGCGGCTACGCAACGCGCCCGAGGCTCTAGCAGCAAATGGCCGAGCCGGATTCGGCCCTGGAGTCCGGATCCGGAGTCCGGCCCACAAGTAATCCCCTGACGCCGTCCTTGCCCTCAGGTCAGGACCCGAGGAAAACGCACAGACGAGGACAAAATACGGCTCTGCCCGTGGGACGCTGGAGTGGACGCTTTCTACGTGACGTGACGTCTGACCCGCTTCATCGGTCGGGCCTGGAGACGCAAAGGCGAAGAGAATTCCCTGGGGGAGCTGCTAGCCTAGAGGGGGTGGCGGCATCTGGGACTAATCAGAGCAGCCTGCACAGAGCACGAGCCCGGGCTGTCGCAGCACAAACACGTGGGGGGGGGGGGGAGCAGCCGGAGGGACCGGGGCGAGGGGCGCGCTGCACGAGCCCAGGCCCAGGGGCCGAGACACGGCACGCTCCAGCTCGGCTGGAGGGAAGGCCTTACCTGTGCGGGAGCCAGTCAGGTGCTTCTGGAGTCGGCGTCCGCTGTGAAGGCTTTGGGTCTGAAGAAGTGGCAGCCACTGCGGGCCCTACAGTGGGAGCCGTAGGGTCAGTTTCAGGAGCCCGCGAGGCAGGTGGACTGGGTCGGAGGTATCCGGGTGGGGAGACCGGCCGGCGCCAGCGCAGTCATCCAGCTCAACAGGGCACAGGTGTGCAGGCCTCGGCCGGGGGAGGCGGAGGGGGATCGAGGGAAGGGTGTGGATGCTAAAACCGCTCAGAGGACAGAGGTCAGCCGGTGGTCAAGGGGCGGGGCGGCAGTGAGAAAGGAGAGGGAGGCCAGGGGATTCCCAGGCTTCTCAACAGGGCAAATGGGGACGTTCTGAAGCCAGCCGGTAGGAGGGGCGGGGACTCCCCCCGGGCCGTGGCTCCACCCCCTCTCCCGCTCGGTTTGCAGGTGGCCGGGCTTGCGGCCTGTTCTCTCAGTGTGGTTCCCACACCGCGACTTCCATCAGGATCAGAATCGTCTGGCTTGTCTGGTAAAGATGCAGGTGCCCAAGCCATACGCAGAATCTCTGGGAAGGAAAGGGTGGAGCCCCGGCATTGGAAAAAACCCCGATCCTAGGTATTCGTCGTTCCTTCCCCCCACACACCCCGCCCCCACTTGTTCTCAGTCTCCTTAAACTGGGATGCTGGGAACATAATAAAAAGAGCAAGTGTTAGAGGGAAGATAATGAGTGTGGCTTTCAAGGTGTTTGCAGATGTCCAATAGGCAGTTAGATACTACAAGCTCGAGCTCAGGAAAGCCACTGGGGCCGAGATGGATATAGATATTCCGGAACATAACTGGAGGAATAATTTGAAACTGCGTGCGATTTTTCTCTTTTGTCTTCACGAGTCTATGACCTTTACACATAGTCTGCCTCAGGCAACAAGATGTCTGGGAAGAGATTAGAATTTGTTATAGAAGGATTGCTGAGGAAAACGCTAAGTTGATATTCAACTTTTGACATTCAAAATAGGATTACAGCAGGACAATAATCTTTAAACCAGGACATATCTTGAGGGAGGATTCACCAAATTCCTTTACTTCCCTCTTTCCCTGTTGGTTCCTTAAGAGCTGGGCCCCTGCCCCGAATTTTAGGCTCAGGTAGAAATCTGGAAGAGGGTAATGTGATATAAGGAGGTCAAAATAAAAAGCCAGCTGAACGGGGGAGAGTTAAGGGAGAAGAAGGAGATGATGGCTGTAGGAGGGGCAGGAGGCTAAGGATTCTGCCGACAGTGACAGGTAAGACTGGGCCCTGTCATCTGACAACCTGACTGGGCCCCAGGTGGGCAGAGCCCACAGCAGCTGGTTCAAGATCAGAGGCCGTAAGAGCACACAAGAGGCCGGCCAAGGTCATCATCCTGGAGAGCCAGTGACCCCACTGGAGGACTGGACGAGCACCCCCACGACCAGGGGCCTCTTCTCCTAGCAGAGATAGGCTATGGCAGCTCAAAGACCGAGCGTCTTAATCCAAGAAAGCCTGAACAGACGCCTGACTTGATAGTTACCCAGCCTGATCAAGCTTCATTTGTCGTCTGAAAATTGCAGTTTGAATCCTGTACATCCAAGATGTAACGTGGGTTAAATATTCAGCTCAGGGGAGGAGTCCATAGGTGGTAGTAGAAGCTCTGAGAATAACCGGAAGTCGCTGAGGAATGTGGGTGGAACGAGAGCAGAAGCCTGGGGGAGGGGACAGGTGGGCAGAGACGTGCGAAGAGCCTGAAGCTGGTGGTGCCCGAGAGCCTGGAAACATCGGTTCAGGAAGCCCATGGTGAGCAATGCCGCACCAGTGCAAGAAGGGAGGAAGAAGGTGGAGGAAGAAGGTGGAGGAAGGCTCATTTGATTTGACAGTTAGGAGATGTTTAAGAAGTAGGTGGGAGTAGTGCCAGGAAAGAAAGCTGCCGGGCAGATCCTGGTGTTGAGTGAGTGGGTGATGGAAACAGCTGGAGTCAGCAGGTCCTTTGAAGGGCTTGTCCGTGGAGTAGACCCAGGCAATACACAGGATGACAATTTGAGGGGTAGCGAGAACAGTACTATGGAGGACCTGGGATGAGAGAAAGGGATGCAGCCAATGAGAGAAGGTCAAGGTGCTAGGAAAACAAGAGGCTATCCGCGTGTGATGGTCGAGCGGGATGTCTTGGGGAGAACGCGAGAAGGGATGACCAGGAGAACAGGTGGGGGGACTGACTCTGTGAAGGAGGAAGGGGCGTCTCTCTCCAAGAAGCCAAACCCGTGAGGACACAGCTGTTCTTAGCTGGCGATGATGGTTTATTCATAAATGAGGCTAAAGACCTGTCCCCCCCTTCTTCCTTTAGTGACCAGAGTGAGGTCATCTGTAGGTGAGGCTGCCCAACCTGGGAGGCGTCAGGTGATGGGGGACAGGGGAACACAGTGCCGTGTGTGGAAGATGCGCGTGTGCCCTGGGTTCTTGGCCTCTGCTCCAGGCCCACCTCTCATCAGTGCCAGGGACGGTGCCCATGCAGGGGCTTGAGCACTGACAGCTGGCAGTGGGAACAGTGGAATTTTATAAATGGAGGAGTCCAGGGAAGCAGGGGTTCCCCCTGGAAACAATCCCCAAGGTTCTGTCATTTTAATTGCTGGTGAATATACCTTTATGAATAATTTTTACTTATCGCCCAAAGAATATTATCAAACCAATAACAGGAATATTTTTTTTTAATCAAGCTTTTATTTTTCCAAGTTTCTTCTCAGTCCCAAACCTAATGCTCTTGTGATTTTTATGTGGTTTTTAGCCACAGAGCACAGATTTCAGCAGATTGTATTTTCTGAAAAAAATGGCCAGAACAACATTGCCAGTCCCGCATGCTGGTCCAGAAACTTGTCACTCTCTCATGAAAGGTAGAGTCTCTTTTCCTTCCCCTTTGGAACTGCCTGGGACTTTGTGACTGTCTCAATGAATGGAGATGAGGTGGCACATAATTTTTTAAGACTAGGTCATATAAGGTGCATTGACTTCCGCCTGGCTCTCTCTCTGGGGACTCTCAGCTTTTGAACCCAACCAGCATGCTTCAAGGAAGCCTAACCCGCACACCGGTGTCCTGGCCAGAAAGTCCAACTGCGGTCTCAGCTGCCAGCCAGCATCGATAACCAAACATGGGAGCAAATGAGCCTCGGAGGATCCGGGCTTGGCGGAGGCCCCAGGCGTAATGGCTCCAGGGAAGTCAAGCACTTGTGTCCTGTCTGAACTCCTGATCCATAAAAAATGGTTGTTTCATGCCCTTAAGTTTTAGGGTAATTTCTCTGCAGCCATGGTAACCGAAACACACACAGCGTTTCGTTTTAGAGCTTTTGCGTTTGTTCGCAAGAGCATTTACTCATGTTGCCTCCTAGCCATCGTTACCTTATTGGCTACAAAATATTTCGAGTTCATGTAGTATTGCTTATTTAAATATTGTGCTGTTCTTGGCTATTTAGGCTGCTTTTCATTTGTCACTATTTAAGTAATGATTTTAAAAGTTGTATGTAGCACTTTTTTTTTCTTTGAACTGCTTCATTGGGACAAATTCCCAGAACTGGAATTACTTTGGGGTATGAACATTTTTATGGCTCTACAAATGTGCTAACTATCCAGTTCCTTCTCAAACAAAATAGCATCAATCGATTCTGCCACCCATTGTGTCTGGCAATTTCGGTACATAAAGCCACCCCAAATTTGTTTTGAACTGAAGTGAGGTATAAATAAACATCTGCCTTAAAGAAAAACCTTTACTACAATGTCATCGGCATTCGACACCATCACTGCTTTTCATTTTTGCTGATTTGATCACTGTAATTGGATTTTATCCCTGTTATCATTTGTGTCTGTTGGGTGAGTACTGAAGCTGAGATTTTGCTGTATTTTAAAAGTGGTTTTTCCGTATTGTAAAAATTGTAAAAAATCATTTTATACATAGAAATGTCTATGTATATACTTTATCCAATGTATTTATAAGAGCTCTTAATATCACTTTTTTTTAAACTATAAGTCACAGTTCATTAGTAGATTATGAAATCAATTAAGTGGCTCATAGCATGCATTAAAAGTTAGAATAGAATAAAAACATAAAAAACGTATTCTCTGATAATATCAGAATGAAATAAAAATATAAGTTCACGCATAGCGTGGGTTTTTTTTGTGCAAAACTTTCAGTTTAAGTATGTTTTGGGTCATGATGCAAATTTTTAAAAGTTGGCCTTATCAGAATATATTTATCAGGCCCTTTTCATATTGATGTAAACATTTCCCAAGCTGCATCTTACCTTTTTATATTGAATTATTTTTCTTTTGTACCATTTTAATTTTTCGTGTGGCCTGGCCCAGCAGTCCTTTGTCATTTCTTATTTCAGTTGAAAACAGAAATTCATCTTGTTTCTACAAAGCTGATAAATGATCCGTCCCATTTTTGTTGACTCAATTCTTACTGAAGCGTTCTCTGGACACCCCTGAACTTATAAAAATTCATGTCGGTTCAGCAAAATGCAAATGCGGAGCTCGGGCACAAATGCTATTGTGGCGTGCGCAGATCTAGAATACGCCGTCGCCAGGAGAGCACGGGCTCCTGTTCCCACCCGCAGTCGTCAGAGCTCATGTTGCCTCAGCAAAGTCAGGCACGAACAATGCATAAGCGAATGTTCTCATAGTTGTCCAAAGGTAGTTACAGAAGGATCCACGAACTTGAAGAGAAAGCAATGCTGAAAATTCTTGAACACGTGGAAATACTCAGAATAATAAGGAGCACGGAGTTTGAGGATATAAATTGGTTGGAGGTTAAGAAAATGGTAATAATGATCATGACTAGGTATTCTGTATTTTCGGGGCGCATTTAGTCCTCACCATCACCTGTAAGGTTTATCATTACTTGCATTCTGCAGGTGCGCAAATGTCGGTCCCAGAAGGCTCTGTGACATGCCCAAGGGTACTCGGCGGTTAGGTGCCCCGGACCTGACCTTCAGGCCCATGCCCCTAATCACTGCCCCCTGGCGCGTCTCATAGGGGAGCCAGGGCTTGCAGTCAAAGGAAAAAAGTGACTGCCTGGGGGCAGTTACTTACAATTTGGGAGTTGCAAAGGAATACTTCTGTTGCTCTAGGGGAACCGTCCAGATTTCCCCTTCCACTCTGGATGTTTCAAATCACTGGATCTCGTCACGGAGAATAAAAGCAGCTGCTAGCCGTGTTTCGTATTTCATCTATTATGTTGCTGGACTCCATTCCGAACATGGACATTCCTAATGTTACAAGTGCTCAGAGAGGCAGTGGAGATGGTGGCTCGGGGCACAGATGTGGCAGCCCGTGTGCGTGGATGTGTGACTCCGCTCCTCACTTGTAAGGTGGAAATAATAATAATACACTCCTATTATTGCAGACAGCACGGATCCAACGGAAGTGGTGCATTAGTCATATTAGTATTATATAACAGTGATTTCTTTGAAGCCGGCGCACAGGTATCCCCCACTTTTCAAAAGTCCTCCTTATACCACTTTCCTTTTACAAACATTAGTACCTGTTTTCAACTGAAAGAAATCCAAAGAGGATTTTCGCTTTTTTTTTACAAAAAAAAAAAAAAAAAGGCCAAGAGCGCCCACAGCGCTCAGGGAGCCCTTAATGGAGGCAGCCTGTACCCTGCACAGTGGGGGCGGTCCCCCCGAGCCCCGCCCCAGGAATGACACCCAGCGTCTCAGCAGCAAGCCCCCTGAGCTGTGAACTGTGGGAGCACCTGCTTTCTCTCGCTTTATTTTGTGCATCTGTTAGCAAGGTGTGTCCTCAGGTACCAGAAAAGCTTGGCAGGGGTTCTTTTTGGGGTCTGGAAATGCTCCAAAATTTATCCATGTAAATTAATGGTAATCTTTTGTTTTGGTTTACCCCCTTTGGGTGAGGAAGGTGTTCAGAGGAAGGTCCATTCTACTTTTGGGTAGCAGGGGAAGGCTGTATTTTATATTGGTTACACTCCGGTTTCTCTGGACTTCAGGAGATAATCTAGTTCTATCAGCAGCATATTTACAAAGTTATTATGTCGATGTGTGTAAGTTACATTTCATCACCTGGCATTTTGCTATCTAATTCCTCAGGTTCCAGGGTACATGCTGCTTGGGCGGGGGTGACCATATTGTGTCCTGGCTTACACTTGCTGTCCCAGCGTAATTACTAATAGTGCCCCCTTTCAATTCAAAAGCCTCCTGGTTTGGAAGATAAACCATAGGATCATCATTTTTGGAGAACTGCAATCACTCCTATCCCTGGTCACTGCTACATTAAATGATCTGGGTCAGGAGGACCAAAGCCTGGCATAGAGTCAAGGGTAGAGGCTCTTATTTTTCATGCCAGAACCCCTTCAGCCGGCTGCCAAAGCCTCGGAACCCCTTTCTAATCATAATTGTTTTGTTCTGTTTTTTGGGTTTTTTAAAATTTAAGTTCAATTAATTAACATGTAGAGTATTATTAGTTTCAGAAGTGGAGTTCGGTGATTCATCGGTTGCATGTAACACCCAGTGCTCATTACATCACGTGCCCTCCTCCATGTCCATCACCCCGTTACCCCACCCCCCCACCGCCTCCCCCCCAGCACCCCTAGTTTGTTTCCTATGGTTCAGAGTCTCTTACAGTTTGTCTCCCTCTCTGATTTCATCTTGTTTTCTTTTTCCCTCCCTTCCTCTAGGATCCTCCGTTTTGTTTCTTAAATTCCACACAGGAGTGAGATCATATGATAATTGTGTTTCTCTGATTGACTTATTTCTAAGCATAGTTTTTTAATACATAAAAAGTGTACAAGATTACAAAGGAATTCCATCATTTTCAGAGAACGCGATCAAAATATTGAAAAAAAATGAATGAGATGTCGTAATATACACACTTTGTATCGGGGATTAAATAACAGATCTCGTGACTGATAGCTACTGCAATTTTAAAACAGTGATGAGCGTAAATGGTATTTTGAGATCTCTATGGCAACGTGATACAGAAACGCCTATGATTTCTGTTAGTGATGAAGTCACAGCATTTCTGCTTATAGAATACAATTCTTTCCCTATCCAGGGTCATAGACCTCTTGATCCTGTTCAGGCCTCTTGCGGACTGCACTTTCCAAACCCCTGCACTAGGGCGAATGTGTGCCCCACCAAGAGGCAGGCAGATTGCACAAAGATCAAAAGAAAAGAAAAAGACTGTAATGGTCATCGGTTTGGTGACGGGCACAAGAAGTGGAGGAGAAGCGGATGTGAGAGGTTGCCAGGACGTGGATGGACAGAACAGAAAGGCACGCTGGCTCTGTCACTGTCTCTGTTGACAGAGAGAATATGGATGAGTACAGCCCATCCAGGATACGGCCTGCTGGGAACATGAATTTGCACAGTGGCTCCAAATGTGAACTCGGAAGTCTGACACACCTGGGCCTCAACCCAACCCCTGCCATTTGCCAGCATGTGCTTTGCACAATCACATAACTGCTCTCTGACTCAGTTTCTTCTGTTTAGTGCTAATGATAATTACCTATTGCACAAAATTGCTCTGAGGATTAAACAAGATGATGTGTGTAAAAAGCTTGGTGCAGGGCGCCTGGGTGGCCAGTCGTTAAGCGTCTGCCTTCGGCTCAGGCCGTGATCCCAGGGTCCCGCGGGATCGAGCCCCAAATCGGGCTCCATGCTCCGCTGGGAGCCTGCTTCTTCCTCTCCCACTCCCCCTGCTTGTGTTCCCTCTCTCGCTGGCTTTCTCTGTGTTAAATAAATGAATAAAATCTTAAAAAAAAAAAAAAGCATAGTGCAGTGTCTGGTAATTTTTATAAGCCCTCCACCAAGAGTTCTAGCAAGAGTATCGTGGTTATTTTTGTCACTAGGAAGACCCACTTCCCAGCAGTCAACCAGGCCTCCGTGCAAGGCAGGCAAACATTGGGGTTGACTCACAGGCGGCCAGCAGGAGGCAGCAAACACCAGCCTATAGGCTGAGGAGGAAAAGAAAAGGCAGTGGTGTGTGTGGATGGAGAGAGACTTCCTTCCGCTTCCACAGAATGAACTCAGTGAGCTAGGTTCCTTCTGCCCCCTTTGCTTGGCCCCCAGTGCCTAGAAGCGTCCAGTCCCCGTTCTAGACCACTGAGGCGCTGTCAGGAATGTTCTGGGGAGGCCAGGGCCAGGGCCAGAGAGCGGTTGTTTGCATATACCCCATCCTAGCCAAGCAGTGACTGGAGACAGCCATGTATTTGGGTCCTGGGAAGAATTGTGCATACAGTTTGGGGCCTCTCAGTCTCCTCTCACTCCCTCCTTAAACTGTTCTCTACCTTTCACCTGCCCTCCAGGTAGTCCCAGAAGCCAACGGTGTTCTCACGGGCTGTGCCCAACTAAAGGGATATCCAACCAAGGACATCCGGTTCTGTCCTCCTCTCCTTCCACGATGAGGACGTGATTGTCTTATGCTATCCTGTACTGAGTAATCTGGAAGGCTTCTGAACTACAGTCACCTGTGCACATACGGAGAGAAATCATCCCTTTTGTATAGTGGCAGGGAGCTCGCAAGCTGTTGGTGTCACGATCATATCGCCTGGTCCCTCTGCAGTCCTCCTTCAGAACATCCCAGAAATGAGATGTCATTCAGTAGGATGGCAGGAACACAGCATGAGACAGGCAAGTTGAACAAGCATCCGTTAAACTGCTGATAAGGGAAAGTGCTTCCCTCCTCCAAGTGACTGACTAACCTAGGAATCATTCACGGGTCTGTATCTTGAGGATGGAGTGATCTCCTTTTCGGTGCCCTTTAACCACAGAACTGAACTCCGTCCCCAAGAACGCTTACTGAAAGGTACTAAAACTTGGGAAATGAGCAGAGAGAGAGGGAGAACCAAGAGATCCAACTTGATTCTCCATTGAATGATTTTAATTTTTCTGCAACTTTTAAGGGCCAGAACTTTTTCACAAATGAAATCTTGCACAGTTCCAACACACAAAGCAGATACAAGGGAATTTGCCCTGGTTGAGGCAGGAAGGGGAAGGAGAGAGGAGACTTATGCCACCCTTCTTGACCCTCAGCTCTCACCAACCAATCCAGCCTTCCTTGAAAATGCAGTTTGAAACCCTTGGATGTCAAACCAGTCTAGTCTCTAGTTCAGATGAGGCCACAAATCGAGGGTTTGAGGTTTCCAAGACAATGTGTTCGGACTAAGATGACACCAGTGTAGGTGACCCGTAGGAAAAGAACGCTGGATAAACATCCAAAGACATAAGTTCTGATCCTGGCTCTTCCACCAGTTGGCTGAGTGGTCTAGACAGAGTCCCTTGGACTCTCCTACATAATGAAACCGAAACTATATGACCTCTGAGAGCCTTTCCAGAGCCAACATTCTTGTCCAAATTGGCTGATTTATGGTGACTGGGAGGGAAGCCTACACAATTCTCTTAGTGCCCAGGTCCAGACTGGGAGCCTCGCTGCAGGCTCATGTGGAAATGGGCAAATGGAATGTGCTTTTAGGGGCGCCTGGGTGGCTCAGTTGGTTAAGCGTCTGCCTTCGGCTCAGGTCATGATCTCAGGGTCCTGGAATCAAGCCCCACATCGGGCTCCCTGCTAAGTGGGGAACCTATTTCTCCCTCTGCCCTTCCCCCTATGTATGCACACTCTTGCTCTCTCTCAAAAAAATAGATAAAATCTTAAAAAAAGGCGGGGGGATGTGTTTATAGCCATCTTCTCCTCTGCCCTGTGCTGGTCCTATGCTGGGTCCTTGTGGCATCCCCACTACATTGAACTATGGGTAGGTACATGCCCCCCATGGTCAATGCCCCCTGCTCCAGTTCCACAAAAACGTATCTGACTTCTGTCCTGGGTCTTCAGGCTGACCCTTCCTTCCCGGGCACCAGTTACTTAACATGTATGTCAAAGGCACTGAGAATTCTCTTTCCAAAATCTGCTGCCTCGTATGTGACCACCTCTCTCACTTCTTAATGCCACTGCCACTATTCCTGGTTTGCAACTCAGCATACCTGGCTTATCACTACTGAACGGGTATCTTATCTACACAGCACAGCAAACCAAGAACAGTAGGGGAGAACATAGATCTTTAAAAGATAATTCTGGTGGCGCCTGGGTGGCTCAGTCGGTTAAGTGTCTGCCTTCAGCTCAGGTCATGATCCTGGGGTCCTGGGATCCAGCCCCGCATCAGGCCTTCTGTTCCGTGCGGGTTCTGCTTCTCCCTCTCCCTCTGCCGCTGTCCCTGCTTGTGCTCTCTCACTTTCTCTCTCTCAAATAATCTTTTAAAAAAAGACAATTCTGTTTTTAAACAAACAAGCAAACAACCCTGTCGTTAATTTTGCTGAATAACGTGCAGTTGGGCAGAGTTTTCTGTGTCTAAAGATAGGCATGAAGTAGTGCCTGACTGGCTCAGTTGGTAGAGCGCATGACTCTTGATCTTGAGGCTGTGAGTTCGAGCCCCATGTTGGGTGTAGAGATTACTTACATAAAAATACTTGGAAGAAAAAAAAAAGAAACAGTCATAAAAATTAGTTTCAGTGTGATTGAGTGGAAAGGTCACAGAATGAGAAGACGGAGCTGTGGACTGGCTGTGAGATATTTGGCAGAGCAATGAACTTTTCTTGATTTAAGTTCATCATCTGTAAAATGAGAATCATGATACATGGGTCTCATGGGAGTGTTGCAAGGATCAAATGAGATCATTCGTTTTTCTCAGCATTTATGTTTTCTTATGAAATATATATACAAAAAATGCATAAAATCTCTGTATCCCATTTAAAGGACTAAAATAAAACAAACACACATATTCCCAGAACCCAGGGTAAGAAATAAGTAATAACTTAGAAATGTTTTCATGCCCCTTCCTGATATCAAACCTCACCCGACCTTCACCTTTTTTTGTGTGTATGTGGTAAGTTCAGTCTGTGTCTTCCGGGGTCTGTCTTTGTTTCTCCAGCTTACTGAGATATCATGGACAGGTCACATTGCGTAAGTTTAAGCTGTACAGTGTGATGATTTGATGCAGGTATATATTGGGAAATGTTTACCGCAATAAGGTTAGTTACCATATAATTACCATTTTGCTGTTGTTATACTGAGAACATTAAAGCCCTATTCTCGTAGCAACTTTCAAGAACACAATACAATATTGTTAACTAACATCACCAGGCCATACATGAGATGCCCGGAACTTATTCATCTTACATCTCCCCATTTCCCCCACCGCCCCCAGCTCCTGACAACCACAACTCTGATTTCTGTTTCTGTCAGTTCGATGTCCTTAGTTGCCACACATAGATGAGATGATATAGTATTTGTTTTCCTCTGACTTACCTCACTTAGCATAATGCCTCAAGGTCCGTCCAAATAGTGGCAAATGGCAGGATTTTCTTCTTTCTCGGGGCTGAACAATTCCATTATGTATACACCACATCTTCTTCATCCATTTACACATGAATGGACACATACATTGTTCCATGTCTCAGCTATTGTGACTAACACTGCAATGAATCTGGGGATACAGGTATCTCTTCGAGATGGTGATTTTGTCTCCTTTAGATATATACCCAAAAGGATTGCTAGACTATACGGTAGTTCCGTTTTTAATTTTTTGAGGAACGTTTATACCATTTTCCATAACGGCTGCACCAATTTGCATTCTCACCAACAGCACACGAAGGTTCCCCTTTCTCCACACCCTCGCCAACACATTATTTCTTGTCTTTTTTATAATAACTATTCCAATAGGTATGAGGTGATATCTCATTGTGATTTTTTAAAATGTGCTCATTTATTTCAGAGAGAGAGAAAAAGAGTGTGCAAGTGGGGGGACAGAGGGAGAGAGAGAATCCTTGAACAGGCTCCCTGCTGAGCGTGGAGCCCTAAGCAGGGCTCGATCCCACGATCCTGAGATCATGACCTGAGCCAAAACCAAGAGTCAGACACTTAACCGACTGAGCCACCCAGGCACGCCTGTATTAGTAGACTCTTACGATATGTATTTCTCTGTGACTAACTTTTCTCACCTCGGTCTTCTGTTATTGAGATTTATTCATGTGAAAGCATCCAGTGGTAGATCGTACGCAGTCAGGATACGCCATGGTGGGCATATGAGACGGCTGTGGAGATGTCCTTTATCAAGTTAAAGAAGTTTTCTTCTATTGTGAGTCTGCCAAAAGATTTTATCATAACATGATTTTAATGTAGCAAACATTTTTTATTTGAATACCACTTATACCCTTAATTTATTAATATAGTAGACGGCGTTAATGATTTTCTAATATAAATCAACACGGTATTCCTGTGATAAAATTGCATTGATCATTTATACATTATTGGATGTGACTAAGTCTATTTTGTTTAGGATTTTTACATATCTGTTCTTCAATGAGATTAGCCTGTACTTTTCCTTCCTTGAACTGTCCTAGTAATTGGAGTATCAAATTTGTGCTGGCTGCATAAAATGATTTTGAAATATTCCCTCTTGTTCTGCTTTCTGGAACAGCTTGTGTTGGGTTGACATTGTACCTAGAATGTTATGATACATAACACCACCTCTATAAAGCCATCTTTATCTGGTATTTTCTTTGTGGAAATATTTTTAATAGTTACTCTACTTCTTCAGTGGTTTTAAGATGTCATAAATTATAAGACTCCTAAGTATTGCTTTAGCTACATCCCAAAATTTTGATAGGTCTTATTTTTACCATTCCACATGTGTTCTCTACGTTATGTTGAGACAGCCTAATAGAACCAGAATAGAGAGTCTGGAGCCAGACTGCCCACAGGCAGACCCAGTGCCACCATTTTCCAGTTGTCTGACCTTGGGCACATTGTTCATTCTCTATGTGTCCCTGGTTTCTTCATCTGCCAATAATGATAGGACCAACCTCAAAGGGGTTATTGGAGGATTAAAAAATATCTAAAACTCATAAAATATCACATAGGACATAATTAATTAGTAAATGCCATAGGGAGTGTTTGCTATTATTTATTCTTCTTTAACCCTTGGGTTGATTGTGTGTGTGTTTTCAAATTTCTGAGTGTGAATATGGGAATAGGCAGTTCCCAGTTCATGCTTTTTGCTAATGTTTTATATTTTTATTAAATTGTGGTCAGACAGTATGAGCCATATGATATCAATTTGTTGAAATTTGTTGAGGCCACCACTTTGGCCCAGCATATTACTGATTTTCATGAATGTCCCACAGGTGCCTGGAAATCTGTGTTCTCCAAGAGCAAGGTTAGTGAGCGTGCCATTCAAATCTGTATCCTTGCTAGTTATTTCGTTTGCTTGATCTAAGAGAGATGTGAGCATTTTTAAAGCAAGTGAGTAACCTAGGCTTGTTATATTTTGTTTAGAAAAGCAGCTCTTTTTGACCATTCTATAAAGTTTTTTTAATAGACATTTTTTGAATAGTTTTACAGAAAATTTTCGAAGACAGTACAGGCTTCCCATAATACTCCACACCTAGTTTCCCATTATTAACAGATCACATTAGTATGATACATTTGGCATAATTAGTGAACCAATATTGATAAATTTTTACTAACTGAAATCCAGACTTTATTCTGATTTCCTTAGTTTTTACCTAAATGTCCTTCTTCCTGTCCCAGGATCCCATACAATTTGTCATCATGTCTCCTTAGGCTCTTCTTGGTTGTGACAGCTTCTCAGACTTCTCATTTTTGATGACTTTGACAGTTTTGAGGGGTATTGGTCTTGGTCAGATATTTTGTAAAACATCCCTCAAATACAATTTGTCTCATGTTTTCTCCTGATTAGACTGGGGTTATTTTGGGGGAAGAGGTAAAGGGCCATTCTCATCACATCACATCATGGCAAGAGCACATATTATGAATGTGACCTATGACCGCTGATGTTAACCTTGATCCCCTGGTGATAAGGCTGTACACGTGTGTTACTGTAATTTTTATTAAATGGAATATCATGGTGTAATGCAATAGACTCGATCCAGACACCTGGATTCTAGGTCCATTTCTGTCACTAAATTGCTCTGTGAGTTTTGGCTGCCACTTGACCTCTCTGATCCTCAAGCTTTTCTGTTGTTGTAAAACCAAGGGGTTGCCTTGGCTGGGCGTGATGATCAGAACATATATTCTTTTGAAACATTGTTTGCATGTTTATAATTACTTCTGAAATGCTTTCTAAACATAGGCAGTTCTGGGTTTGCAAATTGTGGTAGCCAGCCTCCAGGATGTACCCAGTGGAGAGGGCTGATCTTTTGTGGAAATGATGGTGGTGTGTGACTTCGGAGGTCAGATAATGAAAGACATTATGGCTTCCACTTTGTGATCGCCTGGATCACTCATCAGGGAGTCAGCCGCCATGTCACGATCACTCCAGCAGCATTATGGAAAGGTACATGGGGTGAGAACTGGGGCCCCCTGCCAATGGCCCGTACTGTCTTGCCAGTGATGGAATGCTCCACTTTGGGATCAGGTCCTTCAGGTCCAGTCAAGCCTCCACATGATGTAGTCCCAGCCACCATATTTGCCGCCACCTCATGAGAGACCCCCATCCACAACCAGCTAAGCCACTCTGAAATTCTTGAATTCCAACAACCGCGTGAAAGAAACCTTTATAGCTCTTAAAAACAACAAAGGGTTGGCTCCCAAGGCTTTGCAGCGGTGTCAGGCCCTCACAGTTAGGGGGCTGTGCGTGAGGGTGCTGACTGGCTTGGTTCGCACTCCTCCCCCACTTAAACCACAGCAGCTTGGCCATCTGGTTTATATATTGGGGATCCATGCAGGATTCTTTCAAAAAAAAAAGAAGTCTGCAGCCAAAAAAATAAATTAGATGACCTCCAACACTCAATGATTTCATCTATCAGTACCAAAAAATACTTCTGACAAACACATACGCAACATTTTCTTTCTTTCTTTCTTTCTTTCTTTCTTTCTTTTTTTTGCGGGGGTGGGGGAGCAGAAGGAGGGAGAGAATCTTAAGCAGGCCCCACGCCCAGCACAAGCCGAATGCAGGGCTCCATCTCACAGCCCTGAGATCATGACCTGAGCCAAAATCAAGAGTCAGATGCTTGACCGACTGAGCCATCCAGGCGCCCCCAGCAGCATTTTCTTCAGGGCCTGCTCTTCTCGAAGGACGCACTGGCCCTGAGATTGGAAACAGCCCGCAGCGTGCTGCTCACTGAGAAGTGTATCCTGTGCCGCGGGGGAGGCGACCAGAATCAGGGCCATGGAGAAAGCGCTGCTCCCTGGGCAGAGCGCCATCCCCCCGGACACCAGCAGCAGGCTGTGAGGCGGAGGCTGGGTTTGCTCCCATTGCCAACATTCCGTCGTCAGAATGATGGCACTGTGGGCAAGGCCCAGGAGAGGGGTTTTACATGCCATGTACCTCGTGTAATCCCCGTGACTGCTAGGAGGGACGCATTTTGTCGACTGGGGAAATCGAGGCCAGGAGGCTAACTGGTTTGCCAGAGTCGCGGACCAGGAAGAGGAGAGCTGCAAGGACGACTCGGTCCGTCTGCATCTGTAGAACCTTTGCCTCTTTCATGCATTGCAGGCCACAAAACTGAGCAGCCCCTCTTTGGGTCGGAAGTGCGCTGAGTTTACACTAGGAGGTTGTGCTAGTTCGCAGCTCTAAGAACTGCTCGTCATTCATTTGGTTACTTGTTCGTGCAAATGGCATTACTGGGAGCCCGCTCGGTGTCCTGGTGCTGGGTAGGCCCTGCGGACAGAGGGGAAGGAGAGCAGAGACTGGTGCTGCCTCTGGCCAAGCTTGGGCGTTGGGCTGGTAGGGGACCTCAGAAGCCATCAGCTGCTTCCACTGCTTGTAGCCAAGCTCCAGGGCGGGAAGGGGAGAGGGGAGGGGAGTTTCCTTCAGGATTCTGAAGACTCGGGGCTTCTTGGAACACAGCCAGAAAATGCCTTCAAGGGACAGGAAGACCAGGTGTGACCTGGAGCTGGGTCCCAGGGAGCCATGAACCCCAAAGGTAGTTCCTTTTGCCCCCCTGGGAAGCCTCCCGGGGTTGGACCCAACACGGGCGGTGCTGCTCCTGGCTGGGCAGCTCCGGGGTCCCACCAGGGAGCGCCACCAACACGGCACGAAAACCCCTCATCCAACAATTGTATCGACGGGAAGCAGGACGCAGTGTTGAGAAACCGTGTTCTGTGAAACTGGCCCTTGAGAAACTGGACTGTTTGAAAGCAAGTCTGCATTGTTCAGGGAGATTTTCAAGTGCAGGTCTTAATCGCCTATGTGATTCAATTAAATTTAGTTCCGTCTTTCAGTGGCTCTCATTATCTTATTAACAATTCTACTCTTTGGCTGGAACTTTGTTTTGATAAAAGTCCAACTATTTTGCAAGTGTGTTTGGAGGCGCCAGCAAAGGTCCTCAGAGATGGGACCAGCACTATTGTTCTAGAACTCCCACGGCCGTGGCCCCCTGGAGAGTCACTTCGTTCACGACAAGGAGTCCACCTGAGTGCTGAGGCTGCACTGGAAACCTGCCCCCACTTGAGGAATGTGCAAAGCTGTAGGGAGCAGCTGTAGCTGCACAAAGGGAAGGGAGAAGGGGCTCTGCACTGGGAAGGCCCCACCAGTCTCTAGGACGATCCCCCCCATGTCTGTCTGCTCCACCCTCGGATCAATTCGCTCTAGAATGAAGCCGGCCCAAGGCGGGCCACACCTACTGCTCCTTCACACCACATTCCAGCACCAGCGAGTCGGGGCACCCGCCTGTGCTGGGGCCACTGATGTGGCCACCCACACCGCTTTTTAACCTTCAAAATGCAGTTCTTCACTCAAGAGGCTTTAATTGTCCTCTCCTTTCCCACCCCAGGCAAAGCTCCTTCTCTGGGACATGTTCTTAGATAAGAACCAAGTCTCTGATACAGAATAGGGACCAAGGCCAGAGCAGGGCCTTTTTTAACTTGTTTGTGCTTCTTGCTTTCAAATTATCTTCTTTTGATGTGTGCTTAAAGCAGGACCCTAGCACAGTGGCATCGGATTGGAACTCTTACCAGTGATCACCCCAAAGTTTTTCCAAAGCGTGTTAAACCCAACTCTGGGCTAACCGGAGAAATAGGGTACGGACGAGGTCAGAGATTATTTGACTCAATTTACAATAAAACGATAGGGTGCTTGACGATCTACAGGGCGACGGCACAGGTTTGCAGCTTAACCTGGGATAAGGTGGGACCTGCCTCTCTGGCAGGGAAGCTGGGCCGCTGTGAAGAGTGGGTGCCAGGAAGAGGGGTCCAGGCCCAGAGCTGCAGGCTATGGGCGGCAGGGAGCCAGTGGGGCTCCGAGCCCTCCATCTGGCCCAAACCCTGCCACGCAGGGGCCTGGTGCTCTCCTGCATCCCTGGCTGAGGCCCAGCAACCACTGTTGCCCAATTATCTAAAACCTTGGGGGTACGTTTTACCTGCGGATAACCTGCACAGCAGTTAATATCCCCTAATAGGGGCGACAGTCATCCCGTAAATAGTCAGCAACAAAGCCGTTAATTCCATGAAACCCGAAGTCGACTCTTGTCTAGCTCACCCCTTTCCCAGGCTTTGTCAATTTAACTCCAGGAAAGAAAGTGTGAGTCAAAATGAGCAACAGCATTCGTAAACGCTGAAAACAGACCTTCACTTGTGTAATCTATTTAAAGCATTCCTCTTTCTCGGTCATGTGAAGACGCAGTGAGAAGGGGACGGTCTACAACCCAGGAAGAAGGCTCTCACCAGAACTAGACTCTGCTGGCCCCTGATCAGACTTGCAGCCTCCAGAACTGAGAAGGAAATGTCTGTGTAGCGCACTCAGTCTACGGCATCTGTTACGGTGGCCAGAGCTCACCCAGATGCCCTCTCTTCACTGATGCTTCTCTTCCCTCTCATCTAGACGACGAGCTTCATGAAAGCAGCTCTTTGTGAACAGGCTGCTTAGTAAACGTAGGACTTTGGGCTTCACAGGCAGGAGGAATAACAAGGTAACTTGTGAAGTGACAAAAGGATTCCCGTCCCCTCTCAGCCCTAAAACGGTGGCTCTCAGCCTTGGCTGCAGTAGGAACACCTGGGGAGCCTGCCAACTCTCAGGGGCCTGGCGACACCGTGGGCCAATCAGATGGGTCCCCAGGGGCAAGGTCCATACATCACTAGCACTGAAGGCTCCCCAGGTGACTCGAATGTGCACCCAGATAAGACCAATCACCCTAAAGCTGAATGGGTGAAGTATGGGGGCGAAGGGTCCCCAACTAGAGGGAAAGAGGTCAGGTATTCATTCTTGTTGCCCAGCTGAGCGTCTCCTTTATAGGTGATAGAGGGGATGAAGGCTGAGTGAGACAGAAGGCAGTGTACTGTTTTAATAAATCAAAATAAAACAAACAGCAACAAGTTCACAAAAGAACTTTTTATTTGAGGCAAGAAATTTGGATGAAAGGGTTACAGTTCCCAACAGCCAAAATCCAGTTGTTAGTGGCACTATTTCAACTTTATAGATTCAACTTAGTCAGAAAAGAGTACTAAGGTGCTACTTTCCCCAGCTGGACAAGAAGAAGGGCAAAGAGAACTGGAAGAAGCTTCTAACCTACTGATACTGCTCTTCAGACCTAACACCAAACAGGCCAAGCCCACCACTGAGGGGCAGAGGCCACGCTACACCACATACAGGGAAAGTGACGCGGGGAACAAGGTGGCAGGTCACCTGGAGGGGGAAACAGGCACTGCCAGCTTCAAAACTCAGCGTTGAAGGGATAGTCCTTGTGGGAGGCACAGCTGTCGGGAGAAAAAGAGGAACATGATAGTTTTTCAAAGCAAGAGAGTTCAACTACAACAAATTACAAAAAGAAATGGTGAGGGTCTCATTATAGGCAGAAATAGAGGCCCCAGGGACGAGCCAGTTTCCAGACTGCAAGCCTGGGGGCTGCTGCCCCCCTCCTGGCTCCCCTGCCTCAGGGTCTCATCAGCCGGCACAGGTGTGACGGACCCTGCCCTCGCTGCGTGTCCAGCACCGTGCCTGAGGCACTCGGGGTGCCAAGACCCGGTTCCTGCTTCCCGGTCACTCGGTCTAACTGGCAGGACCAGACAGTGTCCCGTAGTCTGAAACAGTAAGAGGGTGACCGGAGAGGAGTCAGGAGTCTGCATATGTGATACAGCCAGTGTTGCGAGGGCACGGAAGCTGCCTGGTCTCTGTGGGCGCTGAAGGGAGCCCCAGAGAGCAGTGGAGAGTGGGACACAGGAGACAGAGGGAAGGGAAGAGGCTGGGTGGGTGTGTGTGAACAGGGCCAATGGCTCGTGCTGGAACAAGTTTTTGCACTCACACTGGAAAGACCGGCTGGGCATAGTGTGAAAGGCCCAGGGTGGACCCAGCACGGGGCACAGAACGCTCAAAGATTTGGAGCCGTTCAAAACATGCCCCTAGTCTGCCCCTTTTTTTGTCTCCCATCAAGCCTGATATGACCCTGCCCTCAGCAGCAGAGCTCAGTGAGCAATCATCGCCAAAAAGAGGCAATGGATGTGTATGT
The DNA here is from genome assembly GCF_024610735.1 of Ursus americanus. Taxonomy (NCBI): domain Eukaryota; kingdom Metazoa; phylum Chordata; class Mammalia; order Carnivora; family Ursidae; genus Ursus; species Ursus americanus. Next base: position 18,392,528 of record NC_142129.1, on the reverse strand, counting down.
CTAGCGAGAAAGCTTTCTAGGTGACTGGGAATGTGGGACCAGCCTCTCCCTCCCTACTCCAGCCCAGCCCATCCCCATTAAACAGCAGCCCCCAGCATCACCCGACAGTAGTTTCTGGAGAGTCACTGGAGAGTGGAGGGAGGAGAAGGGAAGAGGGACCCATTGGAAAACCACTGTGGTGTGTCAGCCCCGAGAGCGCCAATACACTGTGTCCGCAGAGGGAAGGGCAAAGGGAAGTGAATGAACGATACAGAGACTCTCAGAGGAGACGAGACATCACCTGGCGAATGATTCACTTCTCTCTCCCTTGCCCACTTGATCCGAAAGGGATCTGAACGCCTAGAGGTTAAACACCACTAACACAAACAGGGGCGTCGGAAAGGGCCTGGTGTGCCAGTAAGAAACTGTTAGGGGCCTATTTGTGACAGCCACATGCGCACAGGTGCGGTCACACCAAGGACGCAGACCTGGCAGACAGGTGCCAGGGCGGTGGCAGCCCCACCATGCTGCAAATGGACTGCAGAGGCAGCAGAGAGAAGGCCAGCACCCTACCCCACCGGGGGGGGGGGGGAGAGTCCAAGTCTTGCTCAGAAGACTAAGCACTGGGAGATGGGGAAGAAACAGGCCATACACAGAGTGAGAGAGGAAGCTCAGTCCCCACTCTAGAACGAAGGCTTCGTCTTACAAAGCAGGGAATGAGTTTCAAACGTTAGTTACTATACTGTCAGAGAAGAAGGGAAAACAAAACAAAACAAAAAACCCAACCTTCCTTGTCATCTTCCTCAAATTCCAAACTACAAATCCCAGGGAATGCAAGCCAGCAAATATGCAGCTGGAGGGGCCCTGGGTGACCATCAGTCAGTGAGGAGTCGAGACGTTTCCTCAGCCCCAAGCACCACAGTCTTCCTACTGAACCCCTTTGATTAAGTCAATAAAGATAGAGTCACATGCGAATTCTTCCAGGAAGGTGGGAAAGGAGCCACACGGATCACCTGGTTTCAGATGAGCCGCTAAGATTTGAAAACTAATGCTAAGATATGTGGTTGCTGCAGGTTAGGCCAACAATGCCGCTGGGGCGGAAGGAGATCTCTAGAACCGATCTCTTGGCATCTTCCCCTCGGCTGTGTGCAGTTCAGCTGACAGGGGTTCAAGCGTTTCCCGCTGCGCACGGGTAGAAAGCAAGGCGACGGGCACCAGTCAGAACTGCTGTCCTAACAGGACACAGACGTTACGGCCTCCGGGAGCTTCCCAGGGCTGCGGCCTCAGATCCTCTCCCAGCATGCACTCACCTCACCAAGGCGCACACCCGCCAGTTCCGGTTGTAGCTGAGTAAGGTGGTCATCTCCACGCTGCTCAGTTCAAAGTCAAAGACCTCAAAAGAAAAAAATAAAACCCAGTAAGCTCTTCAAATAAAGGCCAAACACAGACCACAAGGTACCCAAAGAGCTCTGTGCAGGGCCACTGGGGAGAGGCTGCCCTGAGTGGGGAGGGCAGGAAGAAGACAAAGGTCAGAGACTCGGAACTGCAGGACTCCTCAGAGCACCCACGTGCTGGCTGGACACTATACAAAACTAAGAAGACAGTCCCTCCCAGAGCCTCTGAGCAAAATGCTACTTTCTAGTCCATTTAGTGACTGTCGAAACCACAGAAGGGCTGAGCATTTCTAGGACAAGCAGCAGTGGGAAGAAAATCAGGGATCGCAAGTGTCCGCTGCCTCAGTTTACAGCGAGGCGAAGGAAAGAGGTACTTCAACAACTCCAACCCAAGCACCGAGCGAGCGCACGCTGGAGGGAGTTGCTGCACAGAGCACTCGGGGCGGGGGGGGGGGGGGGCAGAGGAACGAGGAATGCAGGCCAGCCGGGGAGCTGAAGGGTGCCGTCAAAGAAGATGGTATCAGAGATGGGCCGAAGCAAGTAACAGCTGGCCGGAGAGCACAAGAACGGTCCTTCGGGGGGAACCATTCCCATGAGGACCACAGCCTGCCGGGGAAGAACGCTGCCATCAGGCGGGCCTGGGAGGGGCGGCACACGCGGGCGCCAGGAAGGCCCTCATGTCAGAACGCGCAGAAAGCAAGCCTGCTGTACGCTCCCTGGTTACATCTGTGGGCAAGTGTGCAAACACAGCTGTCTACACAGGCTGGCTCCCTGACAGAAGAGACAGGACCGTGGGGGTCCCACACATGACAATCCGGGCACGAGGGGAGAGGCCCTATCTCCTGCTCCGCTGAAATCACCCTGGCCGACCAGCCAGGATCTTACCTGAAAGTTCTCAGCAATGCGTTCGGGTGTCACGGACTTGGGGATCACAACCAAATTCCTCTGCATGGGGAACCGGATCAGAATCTGTGAAGAGAGGGGCTGAGTGTGTATGTACACTAATAACTACATTATCACATCACTTAGTCTTACATACATCCGCTCCCCAAAGACGGAAATTCCAGAATGTCACATGGGAGAAAACGGAGACTCAGAGAGGTCAGGGTCACCCCCAGCCATGCCACGCACTTCCGTGTCTCCCAGGTGTACTGCTCACAAGGAGGAAGCCATCCTACCACTTGAGAGAAAAAGAACATTTCCCAGGTGGCTGATAATGAGTGCTCTTCTGTGACCAGAGATGAGCTTCCCACCTCCGTCGGCAAATGCGGCCCCTCAGGGTGGCCTGTAGAGGGGGAGGCGGGCGCCACCATCCCCACCATGTGGCCATCTTCTGGCGTCCTAGTCTGTGCACCGGTCTCCCACCCGCTCCAGGACCTCAAGCTGCACTGCCAGGGAGGGCTTGGTCGCCTCTCCCTCCCCGGTAAAGGGGACCACTACGAATGCAGGGCGTTCAAAGGAACAGTCGCGGGCGCGTGGAGAGGATGGTACCTGCGCTGTGGTTTTATTGTGCTTGGCTGCGATGGCTTTGATCCTGGGATCCTCCAACAGGGACGGGTCCTCAGGCTTGGCCCTGGAGACAGAAAGATGGCCTGTGTGAACACCCACCATCATTTTCACTCAAGGTAGCTCTAACTCCCATCAGCCTTAGAGGGCAGCCCACCAGTCTCCTCCGGATTTGAAGCTCGGGTACAAACTCCCAACCCTCTGGAAAGAGAGCAGCCATTTTGCTACTAGAAATGCCAACCAGGAAACCCAACAAGAGGCTCCTGGGTAGGTCTGCAAAGTGGCGCCAGAAGCATTTTCCTTGATGCTGAATTTTTCTTTCTAGCCATTTCTAACCTTCACCAACAGACAAGAGAACGCGATCCAGTGGGAACCTCACCAGGGCCTGTCCGGAGAGCCGAGGGGACTGTAGGCGGTCACCACGATGCCTTTGGACTGGCAGTACTGGATTAGCTTCTCCTGAGTGAGGTACGGGTGGCACTCGATCTGCAGGTAAACACTGGGGCTGACGGTGGCATGTGTGCACAGGCGTGGGGACATACAGTAAGTGCACCCCCCCCCCGACAGAAAATGATGTATGACCGCCTGAGCTCCCGGATAAGCTGTAACAACTGTCTACGTTTCCCAGCTAGTGTCCTCAACATGAATAACAATAATGTTATGTGTGTACTGTGGCCATGGGCCCCAAGGGTTTGTTCTGGCTTCCGCCATTTATCAACTGTGATGGGTCTGAGGATCTCAACCTCAGGCTGATAATTCGGGAGAGCCCTAGTCATCACAAGCCAGGCTCAACCCGTCTCTCCTGCAAGCTTGGCTCCCAGATGACTCATCATCATTCTCAATCCGGAATCGGGACCTGCCTGCTGGCTGCTTCCTGGTGGACGTGGACCAGAAGTAACTGCCAGCTTCAGACAGTAACAACGTAGTCTCCCACGCATGCCCTCCCTGCCGAGGTTTACCTGGTTAACAGCCGGCTTGTATTTTAAGCCAGGTTTGTTTAAGATCTTCTCGACTTGAAGATGGTTGAAGTTGGAGACTCCAATGGCTTTCACCAGCCCTTCATCCACCAGCTCTTCCATCGCCTACCAACAAAAGGGGGGCTGCTTGCTCCTGACATGTGCCCGAGAGGACAAGGAGGGGAAAAGCATCTCTAGCTCCGGCCAGCTTAACAGGTCCGGCCCTTACTGATCAGTGGCGGTAAAAGACCTCTGAGAAGCCAAGAGACCCCAAGACAAAAGCCAGGCTGGCTTTACCAAGACAGGAAGAGCAAACATGGTGACCCAACAGCAAAACGCAGGGAAAGACACACCAGAGCCGATCACTCACGGGAGAAAGGGAAACCAGCAAGGAGGGCGCAGACCGAATCAGGGACTGCCTTACCTCCCACGTGTCCACAAAACTGGTGTCGCTGGGAATCACATTGCCTTCTCCATCCAGTGGGAAATATTCCTTCCCCGGCTGTCGTTACAAGAGCAAACAATCAATGACAGCCCTTCATAGACCTGCACCTTTAAAAGCAAAGTCCTACAAAAAACTACTCTGACCGACCCTAGCTGACTAAGTTTTCGGAAGATAATCAAGGGCTAACGCACGGGTCAGTGTGAAAAGTAAACAGAGAGACAACCTCTCAAGGCCCCAGACACTTTTCCTTTCAAACGGGTTGCAGCTGATGGTCTGATGGAACCAGCAGGACAGAACAGGGCTAAAGGATAAAAACCACATGCCTTCAATCTGGCCAACAAAGCAGAAGACGGACCCTGTGGCTATGAGGAAGGCAAAGGAGGTAATAACTCGAGTTTGTCTGGTGCAGACTCTGGTCGCCAAGGACCATGGATCAGGCTTCCACAGGATGGGGCCTGTGTGCAGAACGCAGGACTATACCCACACACACGGAGGCAGAGGGTGACAGCCAATGAGGTCTTGGGGCCACAGCACCATGTCACCTGAGCCACGTTCGGGGTCACAGTTTGAAACGGTACCACCAGCAAATGACAAAGCAGAGCGCTCCTCAAATTCTGTAACGTGTGATCGAGTCGCCGATGGGTCAGATTCAGCAGGCCTGGGGCCGGAGGCTGATTTCTAACGGCTCCCAGCTGACAGCACTGGCTGCTACTCCAGGGGCAGTGCCAGGGCCAGTGAGGACACACACACAGCGTGTACCCACCTGACGCAGGAGGGCCTAACGCATCACAGGCTACGTGGAGGGACAGGGCCTGGCCTGAGCTGTGCCGCCTACCTTGAAGCCCGTTGGCCAGTGAACAAGGTAGAGGTCCAGGTAGTCCAGCTTCAGGTCGCTGAGCGTCTTCTTGCAGGCGCCCTTCACCATGCTCTTCTCATGATACGTGCACCACAGCTGCAGCCAGTGAGAGAGCACGTCTTACCCTGCGCGCAGGAGGCCGTGTCCCCAGCCGGGAGCCAGCCGGCTCTAAGACGCAACCCACCCCTTTCACGGTGATGCTGGAAGTGGTGGTGAGGTAGTTTCCATTGCACACTGCAGAGCCTAACTTTCCAAAGGAAGGTAGGGTACTGAGGTGCCTATCAGAGGGACCAAATTGAGGGCATAATGGACAGGCTGGGAAGGCCCAGGCCCTAATCATGAGCGCTCAGGGCCATTTTCCTACAAGGCTGGTCTCTGTGGGGTCAGCCTCACCCTCCCACCCAGTGTTCCTCTGGGCACCCACAGCCACCAGGTGAAAGATGGTGGCCAGCAGTGGAGATCCAGTGTCCAGATGGAAACCAAGTTCTGTCCTCCAAGAGAAGTCTCTGGAAAGGGAGCACCAACCCACAACTTAAGCCTCATCAACATGGGGCTCTAACCAATGGCTCTACACTGAATGACCATCCAACAGACAATGGACAAGCGAGCTTTGGAGCCCTCTATGGCCTGTAATCAACCCATTTCCCCAGAAGAATGGCCTTGGCTCCTAAGCCCACACTGCCATCGCACAAGCGTGGAGGACAAGCCCATCGCCCAGGCTCCCCTGCACGGCAGCACCTTGCTGACGATGAAGAGGTCCTCACGCTTCACCACCTGCTCCTTGAGCTTCTCCTGGATGGCCAAGCCCACCTCATTCTCATTCTGGTATACGTGAGCACAGTCGATATGGCGGTACCCAAGGTCGATCGCAATCTTCACAGCCTCGGTCACTTTGCCCGGAGGGGACTGAAAGGAAAGGAACGGAAGACATGGGAGTTGAAATAAACAAACGAAGCGGCCCAGGAAGGAAGAAGGGCAGTGTGAGCCCCCTGCTCCCTGAGGCTCCTGCCCCTCTCCGACAGCTGCGGGTGGCCAGCTGCGGCCCAAGGAGCCTCCTAAACTACCGGCTCTCAGGCGGCGGCGGGGAACCGAGGTGCGATGTCGGCCTCATTTCAGGGTACTCTGACGACCACGTAATGGCAGCCTAGACCACCCTAAAGAGACGTGCCGGAGCGGTCCCGCTTGCTTCTTTCCATCTGTTCATTTCCAAACCACCGTATAAGAAACAGACAAAATACCCTACGCCTGAATCTTTTAGGTTCCCAAGACAATAAGGGACACCATTTCCTTCAAATAGCTCAGAATATTTTAATAACTGCTGTAAATATTTACCGCATGCCCCTTTGGTCTCTGAGCTGTCACTAAACACCCATGCTTTACTGTCTCTCCTTTTGGGTGTGGATTTGGACATTGGCAATCACTCGTTTTTCAGCAGTTCTGGGAGATCACCATAAAGTCAAGAACATTACTGATATAGATTCCAAGGCTGGTGCCTTTTTGTGACCACGTAAGAACCTGCTCTAAGAGGCAGGGGTGGGAGACGGCCCCTCTGAGATGGCAGCACACAGAAATGAGTTGAAAGGAGAGGGGAAATGGGCATCAATAATGTGTGGGCCGAGCCTCAAGGAGACAGAACAGCTGTCCGAGCCCAAGCCATCTGACCAGGACAGGTCAGAGCCTGGCTGTCGGGGAGCAGAAGGCTCCTTCAAGCTTCGCCAGCACCCAGACTGACGGCACGGACATCTACTCCATCTCCTCGCTGATCCTACAGAGACCAGAGAGGGGAAAAATACACACATGTGCAACAGACTGTGGAATGAATACAGTGCATTCCTCCAGAGAGCTGGGGGGAAGAGAATGAAAAGAAAACTCCCCAGGGCTAGGAGCAGCTGCAGACATTCGCTGTTTTGACATCAGCTGTTGCGAACAGGTGGGGGGGCGGGTAGTGCGGATTATGAACCCGTGGGAACAAGCATATGGCCAGAGCCTGTTAGCGCGCTGAGCTTGCTCACCCCCAAGGAGGAAGCAGGGTGCTAACCTCAGGTGTAAGAGAGGGTACTTCTCCAGATGACCTATCTCCTAGAGGACCAAAGAAGCTACAGGTGCAGACTTCCCCACCATTCAAGATTCAAGGGACTGGGCAGAGAGAAGCCCACCCCTGGAGAGAAGCCACGTTCCCCAGGCCAGGCCTGGCCACACATTCCATCTACCACACCAACTGGTGCAAAGGTGGAGGCATGACCCAAACCAGGCCCATGAGACTCAGTCTCTGGAACTACCAAGACAAGCTCCCATTCTGCTGGGGTCGCCGTGCTGGGAGAATGGAGCCAGGAGCTGCTTGAAGAGAGTGGGGCTGAGAGACCGGAGGGTCGAAAGAGACGGCTCCTAGCGACATCACGTATAGCCTCGACCCGGGTATGCCCGAGGGCGTCCTGTGGGCCCTTGAATTCCCACCTCAAACATACTTTTTATTCTGCCCAACATTAAGTTGGTTATTCAGTTCCTTGGAGCCAGAAAAGTATAAACTAGGATAATCAAGGTTGCCGAAAGAGTGGCACAAAACTGAAAAAAGTTCACGTTTTCAGAGAGAAGCCAAGGGCAGAAATGACCAAGAGATCAGCTAGGGACGCAGGCGCTGGGAAGCTGGCCACGCTGCTTTCCAAGGGTAAAGAAAAACAGAAGGGCTGCTGGGCATTTTATAAATGTAGTCTTCAGAACTTGTAGCAATTTGTGACAAGACTCCCGAGAATGGGAGCTGTGTGCCAGCCTCCCCTTTTTGGGGACACCTTTTGCAGCCACGGGGAAGGCCACATGGGGCCACGTGCCGTGCCGCAGGGGGACGGATGGCTGTCCCCTGGGCTGACCCTGGAACAGGCAAACAGGCATCCTGGTTACCAGAAGGCTTGCGCCAGGGCAGATTATGTCACTGAATGGAAACTGACCAGTGGGGTCTTTATTTAGCACACACTGGCTCAAACTGAAAACACGGACCCGTTTTTACCGGTTTTAAGTACATTAATACCCCGTATCTCTCACAACCCCGCAGATACTGTTATCATTATAGCTAGGGAAAGTAAGGCACAGAGAGGTGATGCCACGGGCCCATGATCAGTCAGTCAAAGATGTCAGGACTCAACCTCTGGCAGGACCTTAGAGCCATGCTCTGCCTAAGGTCTGTCCTTCCGTGTGGATCTTAAGAGGCACGAGACACTGGTCAGTGAAAGGATAAGTCTCCTGGCCTTGGAAAAATCATTCTCTGGAATGAAAATGTACCAGAGTCCACAAACTATACTATTAATGATCTCAATCTAACCCTTCCCAGAAAGAGACTAAACGAACTTCTCTTACCACTAACGAATCAGCCAATTTAAGATATGGTGAAAAATCACACAATAAACTTGGTAATGTTACTACATGATTATACCATCTCTCCATTTCAAGTCCCCATTTACAAATGCAAACCGAAGGGAGTGGTCCAAACTGAAACTTTGAAAAGAAAATAAATCATGAAAGTATATTCCCATACATCTCGCAGCAAATCTGCAGAAAACCATTATAGGAAGCACTCAAATTACAGATGACCAAATTGTACAAATCTTACAGACTAAATCGATTCTGCCAATAATCTGCCCTGTGACTTAGGCACACGCATGCCTGCCCAACTCTCTTGGACCTTAGAGCTCCAGAACGCTAGCTCAGGCAGCAACCTGACAACGGTCTGGGCTGATGGCATCAACTGATGGCAGTGAGAACTCTCGGCCCCCGGGACCCACACCATCTCCACAAGATAGGCCTCCCCATCTCCTCGCTTTGTAACACTCGCAGCCAGCTAATACCAACTCAGATCATATTAGTGCCCCCCCCTTAACACATATACACTTTTAAAACCTAATCAACTTCCCCTTTGCATGTAGCTCTTATCTGTTACTTTAAAATAACCCTCCCTCTACCCCTTCTGCAAGGCTCAACCAGAAAGGTTATAAAATGGTGTCAATGGTTAAAAAAAAAAAAAAAAAAAAAAAAAAAAAAAAAAAAAACAAGTATTTCAGAGCCTGAATCCCTTGAAGCATTAACCATGGGGATTTCTGGAAAGAGGGGACTGTGTTCTTTCTGATGTATTTTTTTTTTAATTTTCTCTAGTTAGCAGGTATCACTTTTGCAATAAAAGGGGAGATGGGAACAAAGGAAACTTTGGGGAAAAAAATCCTGGGTAAGATGGATGAGAACACTGTGCCAGTGATAATTCTAGAGTAAGGAATAGGAAACCATAACTTTTGATGTGAGCTTGGACTTAATAAACAGGACCATCAACCTCGAAAGCCTTTAAAAGTACCATGATCACAGAAAAGCTGTCCCCACAAACATCATTTAACTTCTTCTGATTAAACCAGCTTTTCTTTAGAGAAACTCAACCTGTGTCTAAGAGAAACTCATTTTTTTATTATTAGGTTTGTTTAAATACTAGTGGTTGTACAATATAATTTTCTATTTTAAGTATTCGTTGTAAGTCATTTCAACCAGATGCAAGTGTTAACAGGCATTTGTGACTTCTCAAAATGTATTCCAAGTACTGATCAATTTACTTAGAATCTTCTGGAAGAGGAGTTGGCAAACTTTTTCTGTAAGATGCCAGACAGAAAATATTTTAGGCTTTGTGGGCCCTACGGCCAGTAGCAAGTGCTCCACTCTGCCGCTACAACACAAAAGCAGTCACAAATAATACGTACACAGGAGACATATTCTAATAAAACTTTATTTACAAAAATGGCCTGTGGCTTGTAGTTTACCAACCCCCCTCTATGCCGGAAGAGCATACAAAGAAATAGGGATTAGGCAAGAGGCCCAGGCTTGATCTGTCCTAATTCCTATTCACAAATAAAATTTCTGGTGTCCAATTCGGCATCATGTTAACAAAAAGTTAGGTATTCTGATAGTGAACATGGGTATTTTGGTGACCAAAATGGTTTAATCCCTGTTCTACTTTAACCAATTGACAATACAGTCTCCGTGAACTTCAGGTAAATCTGAGCAAGCCGGCTTGCTCCCGCTGCAGGGCACACAATGCTCCCACTCTGCACCAATGGGAGACTGGGGATCTGGTGGTTTGTATAAACAAGGCTTCAAATCTGCCGTACTCCTGAGACTCCCACAGACCAAGCACGGGGGAGAATCCAGAGAACGACGACAGCCTGCTACCTCTCATGTCCAATCTACGGTCAATAGATAGTGTGCTGTTCGATGTTTGGTGCAGAAGCCCCCCACTGGGCTCCTGATCAGTACGTCCACATCATTTTACAGTTCCATGCAAGTAAGGTGACCACCCTTTCCGGTTGCCTTATCACATGACAACAATCTGGCTACTATTTGGCATCAAAGCTCATAATCAGGCTTGGCAACAAACACAAACCAACTAATAAAGCTGAAATTAACTTTCTCCCGCTCAACCTGAATCAATCTCTGCTGAATTCTAAGGCACTGATATCTCCACTTGGTTAAGACAGGAATGGACCAGAACTGGCCCTGCTTGGGGAAGACTTAACTTAAATATCTTTGATCTTGAAGAGGGCCAGGCGGAGGCGCACAGGGAGATGAGGCAGGAGAACAAGAAAACCAAGTTACGGTCTCAGCTCCAATGCCAGCACCTCTCCCCTCTCCCCCAACCCGGGATCTTGGGGCCATTACAAGCTTGTCCCACTTTGGGAATGTGACAGAAAGTCTTTCTCAGCACATTTTTTTCTACCTCATGTGTTCTTAAAGGGGGAGATATCACCCTCAAAGAGGCAAAACTGGTTCAGTGGGGGGAAAAAAATAAACAGCTTACACAATGGTTTGTGGCCCTCTGAAGGGCCACAGGACACAAACAGATGTACAGTCTATCTCTGATAAAATTTATGTGGGGGCAATTAGGAAAAAATGTCTCCCAGGTTCCTGCGTGGGGCAGGGGTGGAGATCATGGAAAAGAGGTTAAGAAACACAGTTGTATTCCACTCCTCAGTTTGGAGTATGTGGGTGCGTTATAATGATCAAACTACCAACAATTTTTCAGCTAAGTCAGAACACTTACTAGTAACAAGACTGCAAGAGGGCATCAGAAGAAATCTGTTTCAACGGACTCCTGGCAAAACAATGTTGGTGTGTTTACTTCCTGTCTAATGCGGAAGGCACGCTTGCCGGGGAGAGACACTCGCTAAGCCACACAGGGTCTGAGGCAGAGATGCTCTCCCGTCTGCCTGCAAGCCTCACCTCCAAAGACAGAAGGGCAACTTTGACGACCTTTGATGCATAAGCAGATCAGAGACCACTAGAGCCCTGAGAAGGGTCTGGATGGTACAACACAGATGCCATGACAGGAAAGATCCAGAACAAGGAACTGTACCCACTTGCAGAGCCTCCCCCACTTCTCACAAAGATAAGCAAGTGCTTCTTAAGTCACCCCTTCTTTTGTCCAGCATCTGTGAAGAAATATGTACACATATACGGGGGAAAGGAGAATCGCTACTATCTACACTGTTATACTTTAGGGGGGAAAAAAAAGGAATCCATTCTAAGCCCATACTTGTGCTAGTTATTTCACTGTTACCACCCCATCACACCTCAACACAATTCCGTACAAACCTCATCTCCTCACCTCCCCCACCATCCAAAGTTATCTTACTTCTTTGTATTAATTCAACATCTATCTGCATATCTTTTGAGCGGGTACCTACTCTTCACCAGGCATTGTGAGATGTGCTGGAAATACTTGTGAACAAGACAGATGCTACCCTGTCCTCAAAGAACATAGTCTGCCAAAATGAATGACCGAAGTATAGATTTTATAATGTTATTTTAAATAAATATACAGCTTTTCAGGGAATTAAGTGTGCAGGTGCAGGATTTAAAACTCTCTTTAAGGGGCGCCTGGGTGGCTCAGTTGGTTAAGCATTCAACTTTTGATTTTGGCTCAGGTCATGATTTCAGGGTTCTAAGATCAGGCTCTGCACTGGGCATAGAGCCTGCTTAAGATTCTCTCTCCCCGCCACCATCCCGCCTGCACGCATGCTCTCTCCCTAAAAAAATAAAAAAATAGGGACGCCTGGGTGGCTCAGTCGGTTAAACGTCCGGTTCTTGGCTTCAGCTCAGATCATCTCAGGGTCCTGGGATGGAGCCCCGCATAGGGATCGGGCTCTGAGCTCAACAGGGAGTCTGCTTGAGGATTCTCTCCCTCTTCCTCTGTCCCTGCCTACATGCTCTCTAAATATTTTTTTAAAAATTTTAAAAAATTGTAAACCCTCTTTTTAAGAACTTTTATTCCTTCTTTACCCTAGAACAGTAATTTTCAAACAATGGGCCAAGGTCAGGAACATAATTCATGAAAACACAAAACAGAAAAAAAATATTGGAATTCATCCCACCAAGTAGTGTCTTGTGGATCTTTTGTTCCAGTTATATGTGTATGTCTGTGCATTGCCTGCATCGTTATATAAACTATAATAATTTACTATTGCCAATAAAGTGTCTTTTAACATCCATTCCAAGAGAATAACCCTCAACAGCTGAAATTTAAGTCGGTATCACAGTCATAGTTCAATTACACCCTTAGAGCCATCACTGGACATCTTGAAGGAAACACAAATTACACATATGCTGATTACTTTGGCCAAGAAACACTTTGTATGAAGCAACTCTATGACCCTTTTCTTATTTCTTATGTTTACTAATCTTTAACTGCAGCCTTTAGGGTAGAGGTAAACCCCACCCTCTGTTCTAGATGAAACCACTGAACAGTGCACTGAATCCTCTCATTTCCTTATCCATGTGTAAATATCCCATGCCCAGGCCCACATTCAAAGTTCCTGGGAAAACCTGGGTCATAGCTGCAGAAAGTAATATATAATACCCCAAAGCTAACTTATAAGGAGCTTTTTAAAACACTGGGTTTTGTCTCAGCGCCCATAATACCACCCTTCTGTGCTCCCTACTCGTCAGATAATCAGGCTAGCCTTTTATTCCTAACCATTTCTTAGGGACGCTGTGGAAACATTTCCGTGGTTGTTAAGGTTTCCTGAGACAGTTTTAATACTGGCGCCAACTAACAGTTTTCTCCGGGAGGTAACCACAGGTGCCCAGATTCTCTGCGAAGGTCTGCCCCGCATACGACACCCACCCCCCAACCCTGAGAGGCAAACTCAGCTACAAGTGGTCAGCGTCGCGTGTTTGGGGACACGGAGACAGATCCTGGGCATCCTGGGCAAACTCGTGGCAGCTAATCTAATTATCTGCAGTCTCCAGGCTTAATGTGAGTGCTTATTCCTGAGAGAGTAAAAACGAAAACAATTAAGAACTATTTAGGAGAGAGACAAAGGCGCAGGTGCCACAGGTGCGGTTCAGACGCGAAACGCCGGAGCTCGGCGCCCTCACACCCCTTTCGGCCCCTCACACCCCTTTCGGCCCCGTTGCCTCGCGATTCCCGCCCCTCGGGCCAGAGCGGCAAGGCTCAGGAAACCCATCTCTGTGATTTTCCAGCCGGGATCCGAGTCCAAGCGCGGCCTGGGGATCCCACCCGCCAAGCGTCTACAGCAGCAGTCCCCCACCCAAGCCCCCGGGACCGCAGGCCAGCGCCCGGTGCCCCGGTCCCCACCCCGTCCCCGCCAGCCCAAGTATGGCTCCTTGGAGGCCAGGCGTCCTCGGCGGGGGCCCCTCTGGGTCACTGCAGATCCCTCCCGCCCAGGCCGCGCCGAGCCTGAGACGAGCCGTGGGACGCGCCCACCCCCACCCCAGGGCACTTACCTTCCAGGTGCCCAGCCCCACGATGGGCATCTTGGCGCCGGTGTAGAGCACGAGGTGGCTGGCCATGACCGCTAAGTTCCGCAGACCCCCTCCCGAAGAACAGGCAGCGCCAGCCCGGGGCGCAGGCCTTTAAATAGCCAGTGATGCCCGACGAAAGGGCGGGTACGATTGACGCGCGGCTACGCGAAGGCGGTCTCTGATTGGCCGGCCAGCGCCGAGACGGGGGCGCCGCAGCCCGGGACTCCGAGGGCACGCTCCTTCCGCTAGGTCCCAGAGGGACCGGATTCTTGCGGCTCCACCCGCTCGCCCACGCCCCACCCAGCGGCGGTGGAGACCTCCCCAAACAGCGGAACACGTGGAAACCGGAATGATTCCGCAGAAGTACCAGACATCCCCTAAATAAGTAGACTGGCGAGGAGTTGGGGTTCATTTTTTTAAAAGGAGCTCCGAAGGATACATTTGTCTGTTGTCCAAGCCCAGTCACGCTCTTTGATAATCAGACCAATGTCCTATCCTTAATCTGTAGAAATCGTACTGACTACAAGTACAGTTTAGCAGCTCACTTTACTTTTAGAAAGGTGCATATGGGAGAAATGACTTGCAGTCTTGTTGCAGAACACCAGTGAGTGTGGGTGAGCAAGTCTTCCTCCAAAAGCCAGCATCTTCTGAGGTTAGGAATCCCTGATGAGCTTGGTCCAGAACCCAGGGAAGACATTCGGTCTTCGGAAAAGACTATCAAAACAGCAAGTTTCAAACAGTAACTCGACAGAACTCTCTAGAAGAGTGACTAGGCAGACACCCACAGAAGAAAAGTTAACTTTAATATTGTAGTTTCAAGTTTTTCAAATTAGGAGGTGCTAAATAATAAATTGATCGGCCTTAATTGTCAGGGATGACGACATTATTTTCCAAGACACCTGAAAGAAAGTTGCTGGAAGAGCTTTGAAGTTGATTTTGGTTTCTTTTCAACAATCTCTCCCCATGATTCTCTATCCTACCCAAACCTGCTCTTTCTGCTCCATCACCCTCTAATCTTTCCTAATTATGCAAGATTGGGAACCACATCTGCAGGGCAATGACTCAGGAACCAGGCCTCACTAAACTACCATTCTGGTGATTTTCCACTTGGCAACTTCTAAAAAGTGCCCCCTAGGAAAAATTTATACACAACAGACTAGCCCAGATACTTTTCCATTTGACTTTTATAAAAACCTGTTAATTGGCAGATTCTGAACCTATTTGTCCCCAATCAAATTTTAATTAGAACCTTCAGCTGGGAACTTGGTTTGTAATAAAACAGCAGTAGCCTAACGCTCTTCATTTGTAAGATTTCTGTTGACAGAGATTCTATCCAAAGGTTGCTGTCCAAAGGGCTAGTGCCTTGGGAAAATGATACACCTTAAATGATCAGGTTGGTATACACAGAGGGGTCATCTGTTAGGGACCTGGACTCAGTATGAGGGTCTTGCTGTTTCTATGATGATTTAGGATAGAAGCTGACTGCATGAACGTACGCTGAAGTTCTGACTTGAGAGTGGTCTGTGTGGGTTATGCAAATGTGAAAAGTCAACCTGGGGATCCTAGATAGCAACAACAGTACTACCACTGGCACATTCGTGAGAGTCTCTTAACTGCCCCACTGCCTGTGTCAGCTTTGTACAATGCTATTGTGCACATATCAAAATTATGCTTCAAAAAACCCAGTGGAATCCTTCTAAGAAAGATTCTAGTACTTCATATCAAGAGCAATAAGATTCCTCATGTTCTTTTTTTTTTTTTTTTAAGAGCAGGGAGCCCAATACGGAGTCGATCCCAGGACGCTGGGATCATGACCTGAGTGCAAGGCAGATGCTTAACGACTGAGACACCCAGGCGCCCCAGAATCCTCATGTTCTAAACCAGTAATCCCATCATGAGAACCAGTAATCTCATCCTGAAGAAATCATGTAAAAGCAATGCGTTTGCGCATGCGCACACGCGGGATAGCCCTGGGGCTAGGATAAGGGAAGTGAGCTGTTATTCAAATACAGCCTGGATGTGAGCACCAATTTAAACTTGACACCTGGGGCACTTCACTTGCTTCGTGTGTCTGTGTGTATATGTGTGTGTGTATGAAAAACTGTCCTGGGGCGCCTGGGTGGCTCAGTCGTTAAGCGTCTGCCTTTGGCTCAGGGCGTGATCCCAGTGTTCTGGGATCAAGCCCCACATTGGGCTCCTCGGTTGGGAGCCTGCTTCTTCCTCTCCCACTCCCCCTGCTTGTGTTCCCTCTCTCACTGGCTGTCTCTCTGTCTGTCAAATAAATAAATAAAATCTTTAAAAAAGAAAGAAAGAAAGAAAAACAGTCCTAGCCACATAAAGTAAAACCATAAGTGTCCAACTGTGGCAATAGACGTGACATAGCCATTGAAAATGAAGACAATGTATAGAGAAAATTGTACCTGAAATAATACTAAGGTGAGAGTAGAGAACAAAATTGTAAATATGGCCTCATTATAAGCATGAAAAAAACATGTACCATATAAAGTTAGGAAGAAGCCAAAGGAAACGGGAATGCTGTTTGTCAGACTATCATTAATTAAGTGCATTTTGCCCCTACAAACTTTCCTATTAACTCTCTGATTCCCATACAACTTAAACTCCTTAGCCTTGCGTTCAAAGTCCTGTGAAATCTGGTATGACTGTGAATATATGAAAATCCACCAAATCGTATACTTTGATGAGGTGTATAGTAAGGCATGTGAATTTTATCTCCATAAAGCTGTTATAAACAAACAAACGTACAAAGGTTACGTGCGATCTGTCCAACAGGCCAGTGGGGTGATAGGGGGCAGTAGGCTCTGCTTCACAGAGTCACTCAAGGACCCAGGCTACCACATTGTTTCACTGCTGTCCCAATCCAAATCTTCAGGCTTTGCCTTGGGAGAGCCAGAGAGCACTGGAGAGTCTCAAATGAGCGCTTAATTGCTCGGGCCTGGAAGTGGGATACCTCTCTTCTCTCTATAGCCTACTGGTCGGACCTATTCACAAGGTCCCGCCTAGATTTACTGGGATGGGGAAATGTCGTCTTCTTGTGGGCCAGAAAGCAGAGGGGAACAGAATGTAGTAGAATATAGTAAGCACCAGAAGTCTCTTCTGCAATGATAAACAACTATTGAGCCTTTATTATATTTCAGACACAATCTTGGGCCCTTTACATACATTATAGGAAGGTGCTGCTGCTGCTGCTAATAATAATATAATAGCTCGCATCTGTTGAGCTTGCTCTTCTATAAGCATCGTATGCGTCAAATCACTTAATTTTCATAGCCCCCCCCTTTGCAGTGGGTACTATTATTAATTCATTTTACATATAAGGAAACTGAGGCACAGAGAAGAGAGGTAAATTGCTAAAGTCTCATAGCAAATAAGTGGCATAGTCAAGATTTAAACCCAAGGAACTGGACTATAGCACCCAAACTCTTCCCCACTGCACTGAAGGCTTTCAAATTATTTTACTGTGACTCATAGTTATACGTGACACAGTACGCATGTATGCAGATAGAACAGAAACAAAATATTGTCCAAGTAATTCTCATCCTTATGGTGTATGGCATACTCTGGTATTGCACATTCTGGATTTTTTTCTAAGATTTTATTTATTCATTTGACAAAGAGAGAGAGAGACAGCACAAGCAGGGGGAAGGGCAGAGGGAGAAGCGGGCTCCCAGCTGAGCAGGGAGCCCGATGCAGGGCTGGATTCCAGGACCCTGGGCTTATGGCCTGAGCTGAAGGCAGTTGCTTAACAGGCTGAGCCACCCAGATGCCCCATATTCTGGATTAATTTAGTGCTGCTTTCAATCATGATTCACTCATGGTTCCACGACACATGATTTCATGACCCACTAGCAGATTGTGGCTTGCAGTTTAGCAAACCTCTGCCCTCCATCCTCTCTGTGGTCTTGCCACTACTCCTCATCTCAGGCTTCAGGAAAACTATGACAACCACATGCAAGGGATATGATGCAAGATCCAGGAGAAATTATAGCGTGAGCCTTTCTACCATGCCTGCAAAACTTTCTCCCCGCCTCTTCCCACTCCATCCTTTTGTACCCTCAGCCAAGCAGTCCTAACTGTAGGATGAGAACTAAGACTGGTCCTTTGGTAGGTAGAAGCAGGGAGAGGTAATGAGGCAAAAGAGAAAGCGTGGGAGCTGTTAAGAACAGGACAGAGGCCTCAGCCCCTGCCGGGGAGGGGAGTTGGCCTTAAAACCTCAGGGACCCGTGGACCAAGGAGCTGGCTTCAGGGTGTCAACAGTTATTCCTGTTTGTTTGCGAGCTGAAGTTTAGATGGCAAACATCATTGAGAGAATTGTCAATATTAACCTTTCTCATAGATACTGGAGAATGATAGCAACAACAACCAAAAAGAGGAAGAAGATGAAGAAGGAGAAGAAGGAGACAAGAAAGAAAAACATATTGTCACTTGGAGCACAGCTCTTCAATACATTCTTGTGAATAACATCCACTATTTTCTGGGTGCCTCCCATGTTTAGGCACTTCAAGCACATTGCTTCACTTGATCCTTACAAACTCCTGGAAAAGACACGACTCTCTATCTTTCCCATTTTTCAGATTGAAGAAACTGAGGTTTGGTAATATTAATTTGCCCAAACCAGGAAGTTAGTAAGTAGCCATTCTTTAAAAGTTTCCTATTTTGTTCATCAGGGATTCTTCTTGCGTTATCTAGATTTTTAAAATCCTGCATTAAAATATAATTTATTTTGGGTTTTTTGTTTCTTTTTCTTTTAGAGAGAGAGCATGAGTGGGGGAGGGGCACAGAGATGGGGAGAGAGCATCCCAAGCAGGCTCCAAGTGGGGCTCAATCTCAGGACCCTGAGATCATGACCGAACTGAAATCAAGAGTCAGATGTTTAACCGACAGAGCCCCCCCAGGCGCCCCGAATTTATTTTGATTACTGATATTTGGGGTGTCCTCCCTCCCTTAAATTCCACATTGAGGCAACTGCCTCATTTGCCTTACAGCACCTAAGAGCATCAGAATAAAAAAGACAACCCCCAGGGGCGGAGTTACACACCCAGAGCAATCACTTTCCACACTGCAGTGACTTGTGACTGCCACGCGGTTCCCAGTGCGGTGCGAGGACGTGTGTGGGCATCTCTGGGCTTCGGCACAATTCCCAGCCCTTGTGGCAGTGACTCCACCCCCTTTTCTCCCAGTGGCTGAGAACCTCCTGTACCTGCGGCTTCTCCTTCCTGAGTGAGGGGACTTAGGGTACTAGGTGGCAAGAGGGGAGACATACCTATACATCATTGTGGGGGACTAGGCCTCGCAGTGCAAACTCCTACTCCAGGCTAGGAATAGGTCACTGGTGAGATGGAGGGGTCTCCTTATTTATCTGGGGTCCTGATTTGGGTGGCAGTGGGGGTGGGTGGAGGGCAGTAACAGGAATTGCGAATGGAGGCTCTGGTATTGTTAAGCAGTTCACAGAGCCTCTGGTCATTCCGTCAGCATGGATTTGCCTGAGGCTATAGATAAGTTCTTGGTTGCTGGCTCCTGTTTCATGTGTAATGGCCAGATCTAGAGCTTTGCTGTGAATATCTACCGGAAGAAGAGATCTCTGTGCACAGGCCAAGTGCATCAGGTATTATCAAGTTTGGCACCTATATTCATTCCACAAATTCATTCATTTAGCCTACAAGTATTTACTGAGTATTTGATACCGCCAGGTACTTGTTAGATGGCCTGGGATTACAGAGATGAAAAGAACAAAGTCTCAGACCACATAAAACTTCCTTTCTAGAGGGAGAGATAGCTAGTAAACATATTAAAAAACAAGCCAATGTAATTTCTGGCCCGATAAACCAAGGTGATGAGAACAAAGACGAGTACGGGGTTGGAGAGGGAATGTGAGCCCCGTGCATACCCAGAGAGACCCATTCCAGGAGGAAAGAAGAGTCCTGAATGGACCTTGTGGGTGGAAGGAGTTGGCTGGTGTGTGAATAGGACCTGGGGGCAGGGTGCGTGCAGGGGGAGTGGTGAGAGAAGGAGGGACGTCTGTGTGGGTAAAGCAGAGAGAGTGTGCGGGAGGTTCCTAGGAAAAGAAGTTAAGGTGAAATGGGAGAGGTAGGCACAGGTCACGTCTAGAAACTTAAAGGGCCATCATATAACAATTTGTTTTTTTTTTTTTAAAGATTTTATTTATTTATTCGACAGAGATAGAGACAGCCAGCGAGAGAGGGAACACAAGCAGGGGGAGTGGGAGAGGAAGAAGCAGGCTCATAGCGGAAGAGCCTGATGTGAGGCTCGATCCCGTAACGCCGGGATCACTCCCTGAGCCGAAGGCAGACGGCTAACCGCTGTGCTACCCAGGCGCCCCAACAATTTGGTTTTATTCTGAATGTGATGAGAAGCCTGGCGAACCTCATTATGGTAGTTGCAAGATGCAATAATTTGTCCTTTCCTTTACTTGGTTGGAATGTTCCAGAATGCCCCAACCATCAGACCCCCAAAATTTTACTGGTGTGGTATGCAACCTGAGTTATGGTAGGGTTCATCTCCCACCCTCTGGGAGGCATGTTTCTTTCCGAAGTCTCTAATGTGTTAGCCCTTTCTTGCTCAGTCCAATTAGCGTGTTGATAGAGTGGATCAATGTGGGGGTATCTAGAAAGTCCAGATATTTTTCAGCTACGATGAAGGGCAAGACAGTTAACTTAGCCCTGGGGCACAACTGCAAACACATATTATTGTCTGTTCTGTCTGAAGGCAAACTGTCTCTCATTCTCTTTATTGATGAGAACAGAAAACAGTTATTTGCCAGCGAAACATAAATGCAAGGAATGATTATTGGGATAGACCATGGAATCTAAGCTGGATAAAGAGGGAATTGAGGATGAGAAGACGGTGACTGTCGAGGATGGTGGTGATAAGACAGTGAAATGAGACAAGGTTAGTGGATTAGGGGTCTTTACAGTGTCAAAGAATTGGTGAAGTATGAGTGTTAGCGGAAATACAATGGGGGTAAAAGGTACCAGGCAGGAGGCAAAAATTTGAGATTTAATGTTAGTAGATGTATTGGTAATGGCAGTAAAGAGAAAAAAATTTCATAACAACTGAGAGAGTTGATAAACAGACATTGAAGGCACCAAGAATTAGAAGGACGTTGTAAAGTCACCAAGAATGATTACAGAGGGGGTCCTGGCACATAGTAAAATGACTGACAATGGAGGAAGAATGACCTGCAGTCAGTGGAACGGATAACGGGGTGTGTGATGAGATGCTGTGCACTTCCAAGTATGCGGACGTCGAGAGAAGAAATGGACTGAGAACTGCAGTAGCCAAGAAGGACATTGACCTCACTTTTAGGCTCGCCGGCATGAGGATTGACAGAGAAACAAACCAGCTGCCTCTTAAGCGAGCTGCGGGAGCTGCGGGGTCAGCGCTGTTCTTCACCGATCCCTGGTGGCTGGTGGCTGGTGCAAGGAACATTCAGAGAAGAGATGCAGGATAATAGACCAAGGGCTCTGGGCCAGGAGGTTTGCTGGCAGTGTCTGTGGATAAATGGGAAACAACATTTATGTATTGGGGGGGGGGGGCGCGGGGGTAGACAGGAGTTCCGATTTGCAAGTGCTGGTCAGGTTCTGTGCAGTAGATACTTCTCCTCCCCCACGCCTATCTTAAACTGCCCACCCTTGGGTGGGGGGCAAGATCAGGTGCGTCAAGTGAGGCAATCTTCTCAGGCTCAAAATTGAACGCAGCGCCAAAACACCCTCAGGTATCATGATAAGTGAGACTTTAATACGATATTTTAAGAAGGGATAAATTCATTAAATGAATGGAGAGAGACCCTGATTCCACAGAGTGGTAACAATATGGAAGGAGTTAAAACAGGGTAACTGAGTGGGGAGCGCTTGGGAGTGGGGGAGGGGCTCCTTTGGTCTCTGAGGAGGCTTCACATTTCCTTAGAGATTTCAAGGACTCTGCGAAAATCCTGAAAGAAGTCTTGTTTGCTGCTGCAGGCCTCATCAGTTTCATCAGAATCAGGGCTTTGAATCACCATTGGAATCACAAAATTTTAGCAAGAAATGGGAGCACACTCCAACTCACTGCCTTTGCAGAGGCCTTCTGGAACCACATGATCAAACTTCAGGCAGTTTTTTTTTTTTTCTTTTGTTAAGAAGAAAGGAAAGCCCATTGTCAAAACAATTTGCCAAGCTTGAACATTTATGAGAATGAAGGAGTCATTAATTATTGTATGTGTTTTTAAATATTAGTTCTGTGAAGGGTAGTTCCTTTTCAATGCAATAAAAATCCGCAAATACACAATTTGGAGGATGTTTTTGTGTGCATTTTTCCGGGAAGGAGTTGAGAGCTTTCTTTTTCAGATCCTCATATGGATTTCTGCATATTTGCAAAAGCTCTCTTCAGTGTCCATTATAACAAATGCCAGAAAGCTAGCCTTTTTTAGCAAAGCTTAGAAAATATCTACCCAAATCATAAATGGATTGAATGCCCTCACACACTAAAGTTAGATTTCTCTATTTTAAGACTATCAGAGCTTGCTTGACAAAAAACCAAAAACGAAAAAAACCCATTTATGTGATGTTCAGAAAAATGCCATCTTGTATGTTCTAGCATGGAACTCTCTGGGCAACCGAAAGTCAAAGTAATAGTCAACACGTATTGGTCATGTTCCGTTGGAGTTTGAGAGTGACTGCTCTCCTTTTCCTGAGTTGAGAACACACTGAGTAATAGACACAAGAATTAGACATACGGAAATCAAAATATCAGCTTTGTTTCTGACAAGGCTGAATTGGAAAATATGATTTGAACTTAGTAGACAGGTTCCCCCCAGTACTGACTGTGCCCACCAGTATCAGGCAAAGCTGGACCACTGTGTCTTCCTCTCAGAGGTAGGTCATTTACCTGTTGGAAAATGTGTGTAACCCAAAGACAGGGAGAGAATGGGCAAATCCAGAAAAGGCTGTGCCAATTGTGCACAATTCAAATTCAGGAAAAGACCAGAATTCACCAAATAAGTCATTCCACCATCCTTCAAGAAGGGTAAGTGAGGGGATGGGTGAAAGGGAATGAATGTTATCCTCTAAGGAGTTCCCCTCCTCTAAGGAGTTCCCCGAGAGCAGAATGTCCTAGAATCTACAGAAAGAGAACAAAGAGGTCCTGCTAAGATGACTCGTGTGAAAGGCAATATACTAAGTGATCTATCCAGAAAGGGGATCTGTAATGAAGTAGTCTGATTCCAGAGACCCCAGATCGAACCTCCACACTGCCTGGGCATTCCCAGTGCACGATGAACAGTCCCAAACTGGCTGCTTGGATGCGGGGACCCATCTCATTGAAGGAGTGTCACATATAATTCACTCTTCAATCAGAAGTGGAGGCCCTGCGTCTGTGCAGCCAATTTATATCTGGGTTCTGTTACTCCTTCTTGTAGGTGGGCATGATCTTACAGGCGAGTTTTTACGGTTCAGAGGGGTTACATAGCTTGCCCAAGACCATAGAGAGCCAAAAAGAGGATGGAGAATAAATACCTTTAGAAAGCCCCTTCACTTCTCCCCCTTATTTCATTGCCAAAGAGAAAATTATCTCCTAAGAGAGCGAACCAGGTTGAGGATGACGACAGTCACTAATCTACACAAGATTTCCCGGTAGGAGGAGTTATAAGATCTATAAACAGAGAAGGGCCATGGTGATGAAACTGTGCATTTATGATGACATTAGTATTTCTTTTCCTGGCTCCGCTAACTGTCCGGAGCAGATATCTGTTTCTTCTTCCTGTGAGATCTTCAGAAAGTTCATAACTATGCAATACTCTTGAGTACCACGTAGCAGAGATAATACCTATCTGTCAGTTATAAATCTCAACAATTTTTTTTTGAGGTACAAGTTGGAGGCTTTGTGTTTCACAATTACAGATTTCTCTTTTTTTCTTTTTTAAAAAAATGTTATTGATTTTATTTGAGACAATGGGTGCACAAGAAGGGGGAAGGGAGAAGCCAGATGCGGGGGCTCGATCCCAGGACCCCGAGATCATGACCCCAACTGAAGGCAGATGCTTAACTGACTGAACACCCAGGCACCCCCCACAGTTACAGGTTCCTGATGGGCCAAGAAGGACTGAAGAGGAGAAACTCTGTACAGCTGGAAGAGACAGTGAGACGGCTCTCAGCGGAAGATGAACACGGACGTCACTTGGTAGGACATGGGAGTGGGCAGTTCTTTAGTTTCTTTATGTAACGCTAAAGTAACTAATGGCTTATTAATTTCATCAAGTGTTATGCTTTTACAGGAAGAAGGATGCACATGCATTGTGAGTTTTGCTAGAGACTGTTCGTACACTATCCCCTTTAATCCTCACAAAACCCTGCAAAGGTAGGCTATAATCTCTTTCGTTCTCTCTTTCACCTTTTGAGCTTTAGCATATGAAGATCCTTGGACTCAAAAAGATTAACTAACCTAAGTACACAGGTCCAAAACCAATGCGCCTTTCAACATACAATAATCCATTCCAGCAACCAATATTCTCAAACTATGGAGTTACAAAGAGCAGTTCACACACATTGTCTTCTTAAGTCTTTCCCAGATCCCTTGAATTAGTCTTTATTAAGCTCACTCTGCAGGTGAGAAAACCAAAGCTCAAAAAGTTATTTCTTAAAGTTATTCTTCCAATAAAAGAAAGGAGCTGAAATTCAAATGCAGGTCTTCTGACATCCAATCTCAAGCCCTGTCCAATACACTGCCCCATTGACATCTGAGACACATTCCTTTTCACCCACAGGAAGCCTTTGGATTTAAGTCGTGACTTCACAGGCGGAACAAAGCCGACTGCCTGATGGCAGATCTGGGGTTCATGTGCTCAGACTTTAAAAAAAAAATCTGCAAAGTAATTACCATTACCTTTTTTAAAAAGATTTATTTACTTATTTATTTATTTGAGTGGGAGATAGGGGGTGGGGAGAGGCAGAGGGAGATGGAGACAGAGAATCCCAAGCCAACTCCTTACTGAGCACGGACCCCTACACAGGCCTTGACCTCGCCACCCTGAGATCATGACCTGAGCCGAAATCAGGATTTGGACGCTTAACCACTTGAGGCACCCAGGCGCCCCCCAGCATCATTATCTTGAGGAATCCTTTAGGTACAATTACGGATGGCAGCTTCAGTGCATTATTAAAGATAATTTTACTAACTTAACAGAACCTTTGGTATCCATTCCTGCAGTAGTCAGAGTTCTCCAGACGGTGGAACCAGTACGTACAAAATATAAATATAAATAGATACATAATAGATTTGTAATGTATAGATAGGGACCACACAGGTTCTGTACTCAGCAGTCTGTGAGATGGAGACTCAGGAGAGCCGGTGACCTAAGTTCTGTTTAGAGAGCAGAGGAAGACTGATGTCTCAGTTCCAGCAGTCAGGGAGGCAAAATTCCCTCTTGCTCAGCCTTTTTTCTTTTTTTTTTCTTTTTTTATTCGGGTCTTTAATTGATTGGCTGAGCCCCCCCCCCCCAGCCTCCCACCAAGAAGGGCAATCAACTTTACTTAGTCTAGTGATACAAATGTAATCACCCTTGACAGGCCAAAAATAATGTTTGATCAAATGTCTAGGCACCCCATGGCCCAAACAAGTGAACGCATGAAATTAACCCTCACAATCCCTAACGAATGACATTGATGAGATTACCAGAATCTTCCACCACATATGCCTCATTGCTTTTATGAAAGTCAGGCTCACTGGGACAGTCATTATATTTGTCATGTCTAGAAGTTTGCACCAGTTCTGTAACTTCTCTTTCTCTCCACTCTCACTGGTTGTTCTCCTCGCACATCTCCTGTATTAAGCTATTTCATAATTCCACTATCTGCACTTGTCCATCTAAAAATAAGTTTCATCAACAATGAACGTTAGCACGGTATAGAAGTGCAGAGGGCTGGGACCCAGAGGATTGGGGTTTGGATTCCACTTTTACTTCTTACTAGTTAACATAAGATGGAATCATAAAAAAATTATAAAGTTCAGCTTTTTAAAAAACAAAAATGTCAGTTTCGTGTCTTTGAATCTAATAATGGCGGTCTGAGTAAGTGTGTGATTCATGTTATCTCATGCAGCTGTCATGAAGCCATTGTGAAACAGGTTTCTCATTACCTATGTTTTACTGATGAAGAGATGGAGGTTCACAATAAGGCCATCAGCCTTTGTGTGGCTAAACTGAGAATCTACAGGTCTTTCTGTTTCCATAGTCAACAGTCTCATTTATGATGTGACTGAGTCACTTAGCAGACATCATCTCTTCTATTTATCATCTGCAGCAAGAAAGACAGGATTTTCTTGTTTCCGCTAGTTATTATCAAAGGAGAAAAGCCTTGAAAATGGACAGAATTCATGAGTGATGGAAAAAAGATGAAAGGAGATCAAGGCAACAACTAAAAAGATAAAATTAAAGCTGGATACATACAATAATATTAGAGTATTACAAGTGAAAGTAAAAATGATTAATATGAACGTGTGATACCAAAAAAATGTGTGCTACCTCTGTACGTAAGATTCATTAAGTTATATTTTGTTTCTTAGTAAAAAGAAGTGTGTCTTGACCAATTATGACAGTATGTAAATTATTATAGACAACACAGACAAACAATGGATTTCTTCCTGGATCATTGTTTAGCTTCTTGCCTTATCCAGATTGCAGGCTTTCCTGTCCATATAGGAAATGGGGCCAAGGACAAATCTTCCCCCCTCACTTCTTTGAAGAAAGAGTTTCAGAAGGCACTGGGTATAACATACTATGGAGACCCTCAGCCTCAGTAGGGGAGGGCCTCTATCCTTCCTGGGATTCAAGGCTTAGATGATCCCAATGAAAGCCCACCTGGACCTTGGTAGGTCTATGGGTCCTTGTACCTGTGGGTTGGGAGGGCAATGGGGAGCCCTCTCCCAGTCCCATGTGTGCCATAGCCAAGACAAAACACTGTAAGAAGTATATGTCATCTTCCCTTTGTTTCCCGAGACCCTCTTTCAGGGCTGTCCAACATGGTAGCTGCAGTGACAGGTGATACTTGATAGACATATCAGCTAAGGGACCTGAGGGCTGTAGCTGTCAGAAGCACTAGAATTAAGAGTGCAGGAAGGCAGGGGTTCTCAGAGATGATGGGGGAAATGAGAGACATAACCAAGAAACACTTTGTTTGTCTGTTTGTTTGTTTTATCACCATAAGAAACACTCTGATCAGCCTCCAAAGTTTCCTTGCCTGGCATGCCCTCCCAGCACCAGTCAGCTATCTGGAAGGAAAGGGAAGACAGATATTCATGGGTCTCAGACCACATGAAATGGGATCTTCACTCCTTCCTTGAATTAATTCCTAACATCCAGAATTGATTGTCTATCAGTGGGGAGGTAGTTATACTTTAGGTGAAAAAAAAAAAGAGAAATATTTAAAAATATCCGTTTTTAGGGGCGCCTGGGTGGGTCAGTCGTTAAGCGTCTGCCTTTGGCTCAAGGCGTGATCCCGGCATTCTGGGATCGAGCCCCACATCGGGCTTCCTGCTCTGCTGGGAGCCTGCTTCTTCCTCTCCCACTCCCCTGCTTGTGTTCCCTCTCTTGCTGGCTGTCTCTCGCTCTGTCAAATAAATAAATAAAATCTTTAAAAACAAATCTGTTTTTAAATAAGATTCTATTTGCCTCCTGCCTGGAAACCAGAAGCAAGAGAAAAACAACTTTGACAGGGAGTAGTTCTGTTAAATTTCTTGAGTGTCCTTATTTTACTCCCATTTTTCTTCTGTGTTTGCTCACCTTGTAATGCAATAAGGAAACCACCACAGGGGTTAAAAGTATAGTAACACCACGGACGTGTGTGAGGTGGCAGGCTTAAATAAAGCTAGATCAAACCAAATCAAGTCAAATCAATACGTTCAACCAAGGTGTACCGTACTGTGCACCAGCCAGCAAGGCCTCAAGGAGCTCACAGCCTGGCATAGAGCAGACATCTAGAACGAACTGTGAGATGGTGGGGCAAGGGCAATAGAAAGGCAGAAGTGGGAGGATGGGAAAGTTTACACAGAGGGGGTCCGATTTACTACACCTGACCTTGAAGTTGGGCAATGTCATGAAGAGTGTTTGGGGAAGGTGTTCTAGGAAGTGGTTACAATAGGAAGCAAGGCATCTCAGCATGAATAAAGATGGTGGGGTTGGGAAATGGCAAGTACCTTGGCACAGATGGTCAGGGAGGCACTGGGGAAAGAGAAGGGACGGGGAATGTGGCCAGAAAGGTAGACTGGTCCAGACTGCGTGGGTCTTGAGTATCAAGCAAAGGAGCTCTAACTTCATCTTGCAGACTGCTATGGGAATTATCTCAGGAAATCAGAGTGTGTACATGGTTAAGCAGTGATTTCAGTGGTATCAGCGATGTTGCCTTAAAGAAACAACCATGGAATTTTTCCTAAGTACACGGCTGGTTCTGTTTACTCGGCACTGATTGTTGGGACTAGACATACCGTTGGTTATTGTAGATGTCACTCTTTTGTTTGAATGTTAGGGTTATTTCTTTGTTCACTTCTCTCAGTGTTTTCTTAGTAGCTAGCAATAATTTCTAAAATTCTTGCCTAACTGAGCTATGCCAGGGAATTGAAAAGAAAGGATATTTTTGTTCCAACTTGGGCTGGAATTGTAAACTGTACTCAGGGAAATCTGGCAGGGTGGCAATAATGGCATAAAATATTAGAGCCCAAAGAGGAAGGAAGAACCTGGGGGACAGAATCAGGCTGCTTGGTCAGCTTCTCCTCCCTACCTGGAGTTTTTTCATGCATTCACCCAATAAATATTAATAAGTATATTTATTTTTAGAATTTATATTATTTATATATGATATATGTTCAAAATAATAACTTATAAAATATTTATATACGAGGCATCCTTTTCTCTACAAAAATTGTGTTCTTTTAATGAGAAGCATCCTGAGAAGGGAAACCATCTATACCACGTGACTTAACGGTCTACATTCATGTGAGTATTTTCTTCAGGAACATATGCCTCAAGGAGATGCTTGCCCAGGAAGATAAAAATGACAGATAACTAGATTGCTCATTTCAGGAACTTCCTAAAAGACCCACCAACTCTTTCAGACAGAGCAGCAAATGGCCGTTTACCCCAAGAATCTTTGAAGACTACCCTCAAAATCTTTACTTTGTGGGACCCACCACACCTAGTCTGTTCTGTCATCATTTTTCCCTAATTCTAATCCGGTGCCAATCAGCAGCCTCAACATCTCAAGAAATATCCCAACTTTCCCTTGTCTCCCCTCTGAGATGCTAAGAAGTCTCCATAAAGCAGGATTCCCCTTACCTCCATAAGCCTAGTCTCATCAGCAAGTCGTTTGGTGTGATTTGGGGGACCCAACATTCCAAAGACGCCCTTCTCTTCAATTGGCGGCATGTGAAGGTTCGAGTCAGAAAACTTCATGTGGAGAAAATTTTAAAGAATTGAATTACTGAAGTGCAGCCTTACTTAAGAATTAGCTCACTGTAGTAGGAAAAATCAGATGACTAGGGGGAAAAGAAACACATGAGATACAGAGAAACTGGCAAACCAGGCAATTGTTATCAACATATGAGAAAAAGCCAAGTGAGTTTAGAGAGTTGAATATTTTTGGAAAATGATGAGACAGCTTCATTTTTTAGTAAACAAATAACTATAATTATTATCTAGTTACTAAGAATAAGTGTGGATTAGGCCATAAACTTGGCTTGTTTCGAGAATAATCTAAATACCACAGCAGCACAAAAATGTAGGGAAATGGATTTAGCCTGGATTTTGGGCTTTTGTAATACGGTACCACAAAAACAAATATTTAGACAGGTCAGTTTAATAGTTTCAGTGGCAATAAGATTTTATTGCTTATAAATTAGCCCAATGTTTTTATCTCAATCTGCCTGAGGTTTAACACATAATATATCAGGACATGTTTTTGCAAATTTATAAAAATAGAAATTTGAATATGCAGAAGCAAATGCGTTCTCATAAGTATGCTCTAAAGATTTTTAGTGTTGTGAAAACATGTAAGTTTAAATGTAGTTTAAAAAATTCAGTGCAAGTTGGAGTTTCTTCCTCTTCAACTGTAAACATGTTTGAGCAAAATCATAATAAAGCTTATGAGGAACTGAGAAAACAGTGAAAATTACTTATAAATTAAACATTGCTTTTGGATTTCTCAATTAAGAAATTACTTTTTGGACAACTTCAAATTTAAATTTCCTCATAGATTTATCAACATTGACATGACCCAGATATGAAATTTTTTCAAGATGGTTTCTTTGCAGGTGAGTCATTTAAATTCATACCAGCCAGCGATACGATGCTGTCAAGAATGTTGACCTTCTACTGGTTCAACTTTGTTACATCTTGATATGGAAAAAAATAATGAACGATCTTTTTGGGTTTTGATGAATTCATATGTCAATGCTTTCTTCCAAAGCAGAATCCTCCCACTGGACGGGGAGAATCTGGCTTATTCATGTAGTATTGTTTGTTCGATAAATTGGGTTGGTATTATCAGACCATACAGAGTTAAAGTGCGCCTAGGATACACAAGATGTTTCTAGAGGGTTCATGGGACCAAAATGATTTTCATAATAATACTTAGACAGCATTTTCTTTTTTCACCTTGTTCTCCCACAAGTGTAGATTGGAGTTTCCAGAGGCTGCATTGCAACAGAGCAAATGCAAAAGAAGACACGAGAATTCAGCTGGCTTCTATGAAACTCTACATTAAAGAGTTTTGTAAAAACGCAAAATAATGCCAGTCTTCCCACTAAATTTTTGTTTTGGAAAATATAGCCTTTTTTTTTTTTGCATAAAAATGTGTTATTTGTATGCAGTGGGGGTTTTCTTACTATCTTTCAACGAGTGAATACATCACTGTTTTTTAAATGTCTTGGTTTTCATTTCTAATATAGTACATATTGGTTAATGTAGCCCACATTAAACTAAAACTTTTTGGGGTCCTCAATAATTTTTAGGAGTGTAAAGGGATCCTGAAACCAAAGTTTGAGAACCACTGCCGTAAAGTTTTACTACTATTCCCCGTCCGGTGAGAAATTGTTTGCAGCTTCCATAATAATGAGTCACTCAACCCAGGAAAAAATAATTCTGTTCTTGACGAGGTCAGGGATTAGGGAAGCAGTTTGTCATTCGGTAGGACAATCTCAATTATCGTAGTGCCTTTACTTTGTGCTCCATAGAACTCCTGGAGCCATTCTTTTTGGTCTTTTGCTTGCCGTCATAAAAATTTCCTGTGGCAGTTCTTCAAATTCTAAAGACATTACCGTATCTTGCCTCTTGCCTACTTTGTTTTCCAAGCATATCACCCCTAGCTCTTTTGAGTATTCTCTGTCTGACCTGATTGCGAATCTCCTCATTAGCGCAATTCAGTTTTTCATGGGCTCAGCACAACACGACAAGGAAAGAGAATTTCTCTGGAAAGGATCTAACCAGAGGCAAGTGCAATGAGGTTATCAACTTCCGTAATTTGTCATTCTATTTTTCTCACTCTTATGTCTTACTGAATTGCTGATAGCAAATCCTTATTTTATTTTTTATTGAGTTTCTCCAAGAATTAGGTCTCTCTTAGTTTGTGTTCATGAAATAGATTCTTTAAACCCTAACGCTCATTCAGACCTCATTGTGTTGGGCTTGGTTCCAAATTTCAGCCTATCACATTTAAAAAAAAACTTCCCTTAAATCCGAAGTGCCAAAACTTTATTCCATTATTATCTTCTTCCATTCTTGGAAGAAGGAATTGGAGTATGAAATTTTAAAGCAAGTGAACTAGCAAAAATTTGATGTCATGTTAAAAATAGAGACATTTAAGGGGCGCCTGTGTGGCTCAGTCGGTTAAGTGACCAACTCTTGATTTCAGCTCAGGGCATGATCTCAGGGTTGTGAAATCGAGCCCCACTGTGGGCTCTGTGCTGAACGTGGAGTCTGCTTAAGAGTCTCCCTCTCCCGCTGCCCCTCCCAAACCCTCTCTCCCTCTCTAAAAAAAAAAAAAAAGAGAGAGAGACATTTAATAATAATGGTAATGATGACCCTACCGGTTCAGTGCTTGTGGAAAAGGTAAAAGCTGGAGTGGGAAGCGATCTCACGTCTTTTCGGGATTACCTGAAATAATCTTACTGTCTTTCAGGCATATTGCCTGAAATATCTATACCATGACAAAGTCTCTTACTGGCTTTTATCTCCAAAGGAAATATTAAACAAATTATCTTACTCCATCTTCCCTCCCTGATTTAATTTCAAGCACTGAAGGTACCGTGTATTTATAGCTATCTTGGCTTTCAGATGTATTTATCTCACAAGAAATCTTAAATTAACTTTTGGGTCTCTTGGCCTTATTGTGGCACAGGTGATGTTGTTTGGTGCAATCACCTGTCAAGGGCAAAGGGTCTAAGCTCTTCAGAGTGTCTCACAAGTGAGTGATAGGAGAGCACAGTCGTGTGTGTCCCATTCGGCTCATTTTAACAACTCAGATTTTCACGCTGAAAATCCACAATCAATATACATACATACATACATATATATATATATAGAGAGAGAGAGAGAGAGACTATATATATATATGTATACACTATACATATATATGTATATATATATGTATATATATGTATATGTATATACACTATACACACATATGTATATATATATACATATATATATATAGTCACATTCAATACAACTTTTTAAAAAGCCTAGCTAGTGTGCTGTACTTTTAACATTTGGATAAATTGCTCCAAAGTATAATGTCAAATTAAAAATAATGTTGGTAAATTTGAGTGAAGGCTTTTTTAAAAGTTGTATAGCCTGGTGATGGGTATTAAGGAGGGCACGTATTGCATGGTGCACTGGGTGTTATACGCAAGTAATGAATTATGGAACTTTACATCGAAAACTAGGGATGTACTGTATGATGACTAACATAATATAATAAAAAATTTTTTTAATTAAAAAATTAAAACAAAAAAAATAAATAAAAGTTGTATTGAGACAGTGATAGTTACACTGTATACATTAAACCCTAAAGCTACCACTAAACCCAAAATACAGAATTATAGCTAATAATCCCATGAAAGAGATTAAATGAACTCATAAGAGACACTCCATTTGTCTAAAAGATGCAGGAAAAGAAGAAAAGAGAACAAAGAACAGATGGACAAACAAAATAATTAGCAAATGTAATTGATCGAAAGTTAGCTACCTCAATAATCACAGCAAACGGAAAGGGTCTAAATACCCCTGTTAAAAAGCAAAGATGATCTAATGAGGTAAAAAAAAAAAAAAGCATAATACAACTATATGCTGTTTATAAGGAAACAATTTGGTGAAAAGTAAAAGGGTGGGAATTACATCCCATGTTAACGCTGATCAAAAGAAAACGAGAGGAACTATGTTAATATCAAACGAACTTGCCTTCAGAGCCAATAATATTTCATGATAGGGTAGTTTATTTCACAATGATAAAGGGGTCAATTCACCAGGAAGATACAATAATCCTAAACATTAATGCACCTAGTAGTAGACCTTTAAAATACGTGAAGCAAAAACTGAAAGAACTGAAAAGAAAAATAGACAAATCCACATTTGTAATACAAGATTTCAATACTCCTTTCCCAATAATCAAATATAACAAGTAGTCAGAAAATTAGTAAGGATATATAGAACTTAAATAACATAATCAATCTGCTTGACCTAATAGAAATTTATGGAACACCCCACCCAACAACAGCAAAATATATATTCTTTTTAAATGCATATGGAATAGTTGCCAGGATAGACCATAATCTTGTCCACAAAATAGGTCTCAATAAATTTAGAAAGATTTGAGTCCTACAAAGTGTATTCTATGATCAAACTAGAATTAAATTAGAAATCAATAACACATATATTTGGAGAGGCCTCAAGTATTTGGAAACTAAATTAAAACACTTCTAAATAATCTTTAGGATAAAAAAGAAATCAAAGGTAAATTAAAAGGTATCTAGAACACATTGAATGAAAATGAAAGCAGAACATACTAAAATTTGTAGCATCCTATTAAAGCAGTACTTATGGGGGAATTGAAAACACTAATACCTTCATGAAAAAGAATAAAGGTCTCAAACTAAAAACCTAGTTTCCACCACAAAAAATTTGAAAAAAAAAAAAAAAGAAAGAATAAATGAAAGTTGCAGTAAGGAAAAGAAAATAAAGTTCAGAACAGAAATAAATGAAATAGAAAACAGGAAAATAGAAAAAAAATCAGAGTCCAGGGTGCCTGGGTGGCTCAGTTGGTTAAGTGTCTGCCTCCGGGTCAGGGTCCTGGGATCAAGTCCTGCATCAGGCTCCTCGCTCAGCGTGGAGTCTGCTTCTCCCTCTGCCTCTGCTGCTCCCCCTTCTTGTGCTCTCTCCCTCTCTCTCTCTCTCAAATAAATAAACAAAATCTTTTAAAAAAAATCAGAGTCCAAAATATGAGTTTTTTTTAAAGCAAATCAATAAAATTGATTAATCTCTAGCCAGACTGATCAGGTGAAAAAGAGAGAAGACACAGATCACCAATATCAGAAATGAGAAAGGTGACATCACCACACAGTCTGTAGATATTAAAAGATAATAAAGGAATATAATGAGCAATATTTTGTCAATATGTAAATATGGTGACAGAGATGAAACGAGTAAATTCCTTGAAAGACACAAACCCTCAAATCTCACTCAAGAAGACATCGATTACCTGAATAGCCCCATAGTGAATCTAGTCCTTTCTCCTAAAAAACTCTCTAGTTCCATATGGCATTAATATTGCATTCCACCAAACATTTAGGGAAGAAGCAATACCCATTCTATACAAATTCATTCAGTAACATGAAGAAGAGGGAATACTTCCCAACTCTTTTTGTGAAGCCAGCATCGCTCTGATAACCCAAATCAAAGATACCATAGGAACAGAAAACTATAGACCAATATCCCCCAAGAACATGAATACAAAAATCTAAACAAAATTGTAGCAAATAAAATTCAACAGTATATAAAAAGAATAAAACCCCATCCCGACTGATGTGAGGCAGTATCTCAGTGTGGTTTTGTTTGTATTTCCCTGATGCCGAGTGACGTGGAGCATTTTTTCATGTGTTTGTTAGCTATTTGTATGTCTTCTTTAGAGAAATGTCTGTTCATGTCTTCTGCCCATTTCTTGACTGAATTATTTGATTTTGGGGTGTTGAGTTTGATGAGTTCTTTATAGATTTTGGATACTAGCCCTTTATCTGATAAGACATTTGCATGTATCTTCTCCCATGCTGTAGGTTGTCTTTCGGTTTCGTCGACTGTTTCCTTTACTGTGCAAAGGCTTTTTATCCTGATGAAGTCCCAGTAGTTGATCTTTGGTTTTGTTTCCCTTGCCTTTGAAGACATGTCTAGCAAGAAGTTGCTGCAGCTGGAGGGGAGGTGAATGGAGGGAAGGGTAACTGGGCAATGGATATTACGGAGTGCACTTGATCTAATGAGCACTGGGTGTTACAGGCAACTGATGAATCACTAAACTCTACCTCTGAAACTAAAAAATAAAAAATAAAAGAATAAAACCCCATGACCAAATTGGGTTTATCCCAGGAATGCAAAGTTGCTTTAACATGTGAAAATCAAAACATTTGAAAACTGAAAAACATTTGAAATTTAACATTTGAAAGTCTGCTTCTCCCTCTACTCCTTCCCCTGCCTGTGCTCAGGCACGCTCTCTCTCTCTCTTTCTCTCATTCTCACTCTCATGCTCTCTCTCTTTCTCAGAGAGAGTGAGAACATGAGAGGGGAGGGGGTAGGAGGGAGGGGCAGAGCGAGAGGGAGAAGCAAGCTCCTGCCTGAGCAGGGAGCCTCATGCGGGGCTGGATTCCAGGACCCTGGGATCATGACCTGAGCTGACGGCAGACACTTCGCTTCACCGACTGAGCCACCCAGGCGCCCCCAACATCCATTCTTGATTAAACATTCTCAGCAAACTAGCAAAAATGTGAAAAACTTAGCTACCGAACTGACAAAAGATGTGCAAGATCCGTACAATGAAAATTATAAAACACTGCTGAGAAAAATTAAAGAAGTTCACTGGTTAGAAGGTTTGATATTGTTAAGATGTCAATTCTCCCCAGTGTGATGTCTAGGTTCGATGGAGTCCTAATCAAAATCCCATCTGATTTTTTGACAAAATGATGGACTTTTGACAAACTGATTCTAATAGTCACATGGAAGAATCTAGAATGGCCAAGCAACTTTGAAAAATAATAAAGTTGGAGGATTAACAATGATTTTTTTTTAAGATGTTAATTTTTTTAAGTGATCTCTACACCCAGTGTGAGGCTTGAACTCATGACTCTGAGATCAAGAGTTCCATGCTGTACCAACTAAGCCAGCCAGGTGCCCTAATGCCAACCGATTTTAAGATTTATTATGAAACGATAGTAATTAAGACAAGGTGGTATGGTTTCACAAGCTGAGAAAAGAGAACATCTTCCTGATTGCATGTCAAGGAAGGGTTTCTCAGAGAAGATACAAAAGCACTACAAGAAAAGATTGGTACATTTGATAACGTTAGAATTAAGAATGTCTCTTCATATAAACATATCATAAACAGCACACAAATTCAGGCCTCCAGACTGTTAGAGGATATTTGCGACACATACAAAGGACTATTATCCAGAATATATAAAGGCCTCCTACGAACCATGAGGAAAACAACCACCACATAGAAAAAAATGGGCTAAGGCTGGAACAGCTAGTTAATAAAGTTGGAGATCCCAGCGGCCAATAAACATAATAAAAAATACTCAACCCCTTTAGTAATCTGTGAAATACCAATTAAAATCATAACCAGATACCATCACAAGCCTTCCAGATTAGTAAAAATGAAAGAAACTGGTGGTATTTAATGTCGGTGAACAACATAATTTTTCAGAGATCGCTAGAGAAAGCATGCATATTGGTGCAATCACTTTGGAAAATGATTTTTTGTCATCCAGGTAAGTTGAAGATACGTAATCTTTGCACCTCAGCCTTCGCTGTCCTAGAGAAACTCTTACACACATTTATGCAGTCCAGTGTCTATGTATGCAAAGATGTTCATAGCAGCATCGGTTGTAACAGCAAAAACCTAGAAACTCAAATATGTATCCAAAATAGATTGGAAAAATACATTGCAGTGTGCTTACACAATGCACTACTAAGTCAAAGTTAATATAAACCAATCACAGTTACAAGAACACGAATGAAACGAAACTCGTCTTTCATGATCAAATGAAGCAAGCCAGAAAATGACACATATTTCTTAATATATAAATATATTCTTAATGCCACTTTTCAAAGTGCCCCCTGTGGGCAACTCACCCCTGCCATTGCTGACTGCATCAACGTCCTCAGAAGGCTGGCCATCTTGTAACGTTCCCAAAGCCATCTGTTTTCAAGGAGCCAGAGGGAAGCTGGGTTCCATGCTGAAGTGGACAGAACTTCTCTGCCTACGTTATCTTATACTTGTCACTTGGGTGCTGAAGCATCACTGTTTGAGTCCTGAATCTCACAAAGTCTCTCACCAAAATACGTTCAAGTTTTACTTCTAACCTCTTCCTCCAAAGGGGCTCAAACCCACCCGCCATGTTGGAGGTGGTGGGAGCAAGTGAGGGTGGGGAGGACAGTGGGCAAATACCGTGCTCTCTTGGGTTGCCTGTGGAAAGCAAACACCCTGGGGGCGCCTGGGTGGCTCAGTCAGTTAAGCATCTGCCTTGGGCTCAGGTCATGATCTCAGGGTCCTGGGATCAAGCCCCACATTGGGCTCCCTGTTTAGCGGGGCATCTGCTTCTCCTTCTCCCTCTGCCTTCCCCCCGTTTGTGCTCTCTCTCGCTCTTGCTCTCTCTCTCTCAAACAAATTAAAAAAAAAAAAATAGAGAAGCAAATACCCTGATCCAAAGTAGACAAATCCTACCCTCTTCTTTAACTCCAAACAAAAAAGCACTCACCCTTAAAATTGTGTAAATTTGCTTAATAATCTTAGAATTTGTTAACTCTCTTTATTCATGTTGGTAAACGATCGCCCCTATTACACGTCTGGCTTGGCTTTTGGAAGCAGTGCTCACTGAATGATATAATACCTGTTCCTTTCTTCTCTTATTTTCACCTGAATATTCTCCGAAAGTCATATTGATTGTTCAGGTGAAAATCCTGTGATCCAGGAACACTTGCCGTCCCAGGCGAGTGGGGATGGTTGGTTGTCCTAGCAAGAGTTATTCCTGACAAGTGACCTTATCGTATCCTCTCAAGAATTCTACCCTCACCTCTCCTTTGCTGCCTCTTGTTACTTTTCTCCCCCTTCACTGTACCCAGTGTTACTGGTTTCTCCCTCCATTCCCCATTCCTTTCCAAATTCCAAGCATCATAATCCATTAGAGTTGGAAGGCAGCTTAGATATTACCTGCTCAAACTCATCGATCTATAGGTGATCAAACTGAGGCTGGAGAGAGGGACCAGCAGAAGTGACGCATGTAAATACAGAAGTGGTTAAGCCTTGCAATAACAGTATCTGTAATAATAATAGTGACTGACCCTCTTATGCCGCCAAGTCTTCCTGCTTGCTGGGGAAAACTTGTCCTTTAAGATTAGGTAAAAATGTTCCCAAATTCAGATCCCATTTACTTACAACAAGCTGCTTGGCTTCTTGCCCAAGGCCTTGGGGGTTCGTGGTGTTCTCACAGTCTAGCTGGATACCTCTAGCTCCAGGCCACGTCCCTGCTGATGTTCTGGTGCCTGACCTGCTTTCATTTTCCACACAATGTTGCTGGGGCTCTGTTGCTTGGGACTTTAGCAGCTGTGGGCCTAACTTCCCTTCCAATGCCTCTCCTTCCAAAGTTGGCCATCACCATAGGCCATCCCTATGCTCACCAGGGTCTTCCTCCAACCAGCGTTAAAATTCTTACTAGATTTCCCCGCTTCGTTTCTTAAAAATTATCTTTCTTTATTTTTTTTAATTTTTTAAAAGATTTTATTTATTTATTTGACAGAGACAGAGACAGCCAGAGAGAGAGGGAACACAAGCAGGGGGAGTGGGAGAGGAAGAAGCAGGCTCATAGTGGAGGAGCCTGATGTGGGGCTCGATCCCAGAACGCCGGGATCACGCCCTGAGCCGAAGGCAGACGCTTAACCACTATGCCACCCAGGCGCCCCCAAAATTATCTTTCTTTAGCTCACCCTTCAGTGCCATACGAGCACGAATCTTCCAAAACTTGGAGCTAGTGTGTTGGTCTAGGGTGGAGGACAACTTGAGAGGTCCCACGGGAAACATTCCTTCCACTCAATCACACTTCTGAAACATAACCAAGTCAGTGTCCCCTGAGCTTTGACACTTCAAATCACTTCTACCTCAGGAAAGTTCTCTGCCCACCCCCACAAACTGCCCAAGATGAGGAGGGGTCTTTCTTTCTTCATATCTGAGTCAGAGGTCTTGGTCACAGGACTGTGGTTCCTTTTATGGCTTTGTCCAGGGGATGGATCAAAACCCCATGCAAACGGGCTCCTGAGCCCCCCACCCCCAGCATTTACGTGAGTCCCTAGATGTGGATATCACACCTTCTCAGGAACCCCCTACAGTTAAGTATCTATAATAATTCCCAAGACCCTAGCTCAGTTGCACAAATACAGTTTTTTCATGGTATAGTATGGAGATAGAGTGATTTCACCCCAAGTCTTAATCAAGTTTTATTCATCTAATTTCTGTGGTTATATAAAGATAGCTAAAGATAGAGTCTAGAATTACAGAAATGTGCTGTATTGAATATTTGCTCACTCTTCCGAGGGAGAGAAAATGAGCTGCAGGAAACACGGGATTGTTTCAATATCTCGACTCTTGCTTTTCTGTTAGCCTCTCTTGGTTTTCTGATAATACTCCCAGATTGGGCCTAGCCTGACCTGAGGAGCAGGCTTAGTGAGCTGCAGGACCGGCTGGGAGGACGGAGAATGACATTTCCCCTTCCTTCTGCCCTTATCACTCACAGCTGGTGTGGGCCCAAGCTTTGAAACTTTATTCTGCATCTTAAACAATCCCCAGTGAATAGAACACGGTAATCTTTTGGGGAGCGTGTCTCCCTAGGCCAGTCTGAGCCAGGCCAATCCATCCCCCCACCCCACCCACAGGGGGAGGTGGCAGTCAGCACTTTCAGGGGTGTCCTGAGGTTTCTATTAGAGAGTCAGACTTAACATCTGGCATTCTAGCAACAGAAGCCTCAGCCTCCCTTGCGCCTGGCTGCAGATATAGGGCCCTCCCAAGAGGGCTCTTCACACCCAGCCAACACTGAAGTCCCCAGTAAAAGGTACTGCTTGACAAGTCCGGAGGGCATCCAGGAGAGTCGGGTTCTGAGTCACCACCTAGCCCCAGGATCACTCCGTGTTCCCTTTAAAGAATTCCGCGTAACAGCCCCTTGGAGGTGGGCAGGGGACGTGATGCTGTTCTTACACATAATGTGCTGTGTTTGACTGTGAACATGGCGCACTGGTTCTGATCCATAAGACGAATGCTGTGAAAGTCAAAGTAATCAAGAGAGCATGGAGACACAGTACGGAAAGTCAGACACTGCCTGGGTCCTGAAGGAAGCACAGATCTCATTAAAAAGCCATGCTTGTAGAAAGCTCGGGTACTTCTGTTGAAGAATCATCCGTTACATGCCTTACCAGCATCTTCCCAGTTTTTTTCTGTCAAGCCTTTTAAAGATCAGTGGAAAAATGCCTGTGGTCTCATTCTCACCACTGCCTGCCATGGAAACTGTATCCATTCGTTTATTAATTCATTTACTCATCAAATAATATGACCATCTTTGTCATGGTGGGTGCTGTGCTGGGAGAGGGTAGTGTGCTGGGTTCCTGCTCTCAGGAAGCTTCGAGTGAGTGCGAGACAGGA
Source organism: Ursus americanus (assembly GCF_024610735.1). Lineage (NCBI taxonomy): Eukaryota > Metazoa > Chordata > Mammalia > Carnivora > Ursidae > Ursus > Ursus americanus. Next base: position 18,351,660 of record NC_142129.1, on the reverse strand, counting down.
GAAGCTTATGTAACTTACTATGGTTCAGGTGGTCTGAGTCCAATGCAAAGAAAGCACAAAGGAGATAGTGGATTCTGCCTGGGGGAGGGAGTGGAGAAGGCCTTCCCAGAGGAGGGGAAACTGAGTCTTGACCTTGACTCCCACAAGTGGGAGAACCTTGCCAGGCAGGAAAGGTGAAGATAGCTGTCAGGATGGGGACCTCACCAGTGGCGGCACAGTCACTGTTCGTGGCCCAGGCAGTCTCCGACCTCGAACTGACAGGGGTGGTGTGAACACACTAGTGTTGCCCAGTAACTGCTCCCCCTCCCCCACCCCCCTGGCTTCTAGACATTTTCTATCCTAAGCATGCTGTTTCCCATTCTTACCCTGTAAGGGCCACTTCCTGGAGAATCTAGAAAGCAGAAGACTTTGGGTTCATTCCTTCCACAAGGATATGTACTTCCTCTATGCGTGGCACTGTCCCAGGCCCTCTGGTGGAAACAAAGGAGCATCCAGCACAACACCTATGCTAGAAAAGCTTGTAGTCTTGTTAGGAGCCCTTCCAAAACAATGCCGAGTGGCAAGTGTGAGTCACAGAAACAAAGCCCATGGGTTCGCCATGGGTGTTGGCTCCTTCCATATTTTATGGGCTGGAATACTGAACATCACAAACACTAATAATAGTTTCTCTAAACTTCTCTCTAATATTCTTTAGGAAATGAAGCTTAATTTGGTTACAAGAAATGTGCTCACACTGACAAAAGCTTGTTAGATTCAGAAATACAAAGGCGAGAGCTCTGGTGCTGATGGCAATGCACACCAGTGTCAAGTAACCAACGTCTCCGATGTCCTATCAGTAATTCAGTGTCTACGACTTCTGTCATTTCCTGTTTCTATTCTCCCAAGAACCCACCATCACCACCACGACACTAGGTTGATGGAACCATACATTTCCTTTTATATTTCATTTGAAATATAGGATTGAATGCCAACCTGGGTCCAGCACTTGCCAGGTGGGAAAATTCAAAAGTAGAGGACATAGTAAGAGGTAGACACGCCTGAGCTGACTGACATACGTAGCACCCTCTCCCCCACACATTCGATCTTGGGATCTAGCCTTCTCTCTAAATAGGATCACAGAACTCCCCACCTCTCAGATCTTCTCTACCAATCCGCTCACAAGATTTCAGGTTTTTTTTTTTAAGATTTTATTTATTTATTTGACAGAGAGACAGCCAGCGAGAGAGGGAACACAAGCTGGGGGAGGGGGAGAGGAAGAAGCAGGCTCATAGCAGAGGAGCCTGATGTGGGGCTCGATCCCATAACGCCGGGATCACGCCCTGAGCTGAAGGCGAAGCCAGAAGCTTAAAGACTGCGCTACCCAGGCGTCCCAAGATTTCAGTTCTGATCTAGGCTTTTAAATGCAAATGTCTTGAAGGAGGTAGCTCCTGGAGCCGAGGGTCATTTATGGCTCACCGTGAATCAGTTTTCAATTGATTTATTATGAAGAAAGGAGCAGAGGCCTTCTGGGGACTGGGTCTGGGCTTGGGAGACCTGAAACCCTGAGGTGAGGGATTGGGGAAAGGAAAGTGACACATCAAAGCAGAACCTGTGGGTATAATGAGCTTATATTCAAATTGCTTCTGAGCACAGAGAAAACAAGAACCTGCAGGGGGTGCGTGAGCAGGGACACAGAGAAAGAGAGAGAGAGCTGGGGGAGGGGGAAGTATGTAGGGAAGAAAGGAGGAGGAGAGAGGAAACAGAAGATGACGTAGCTCATAGACACTTCGACTTCTGGATGGGGAGCAGGCAGTTAGCAGTGCCTTCCCTTCTCCTGCAGGTACTTCCTTAAGGAAGGGAATTAGGAAATTCACACAATTTCTTCCTGCCTAGTACTCTTTCCTTCTACTTGTAAGAAAGGGAGAGGGCAGCTAGGGGGAAACTAAAGGCAGGGCTGAGGGGAGGGAGGAGAAATCCCTGGGGAGGCATCAGCAAGCTTTGGTTCCAGGATCCGTTATCTGAGCGCAGAGTGTCCAGCTTGGGGGTGCGTGTCCCATGGTGACTCCAGAAAGGCCGCCGGTTTTCCAGGGCAGCACCAAGCACCATGCCTTCATTCATCATCATCGTGAGCTCCGTGGTGGTGACAGCCCTTCTTCCCAAAGGGCCTCTCACACAGCCGTGGGGCCAGACACCCACCTCCAAGGACCCATCTGAGGGTCCTGGGAAAGTCTTCTCTCTCCAAAAGGACGCAGAGGCCACTGCTTAAACCCTTGATCTGCAGAGAGACAAATATCCCTGGCAGGACCTCCTAGCAAGCTGTCGCTCCCCAGGAGGAATTTGCTTCAGGTTTGCCTTCTCTTCAACAGCAGGCTGCAGCAGCCTCCCTGCTGGGACAGGAAGAGGCACTTCCGGACAGAAGTCCTTCCTCAAAGAGGCGAGGAGCATCCCAGGAGAAGCTGGAGGTATGAAGTACACAGTGGTGACATATTGGTGACATAAGAAGAAAAAAAAGTGCTGCCTTATTTCTCTTCACTGTTTCAAAGAACTGACTACCAGATACTCATCAGTAAAGCAAACATTTCGTACTCAAAATCCTTATTTTTCTGTATTTATTCAAACCGAGCCTGGACTGTGGGCTGTGGCTCAGAGGGTTTTTGTTTGTTTGTTTTGTTTTTATCTCTTTGGGCATCTTGCCCCAGGGTTCCCTGGCTCAGCAACAGCTCCCCAAGGACAAATAGAGCTGGGTGGTTGGAAGCAGACTTGGAAGCCCCTGAGTGGCCCAAAGAGGAAATCTTCTTCTGCAGTGTTGTGGGGTATGTTCAGGGGAGGTGGAGGGAGAGGTTGGGGACTGGGAACGGGGTAGGCTTCTGGGTGGCACGTGTATATAGAGAGAAGGGGATGGTTACCCTCGTGTGTTTGAAACTTCAATTGTGAACACACATTGCCTGGGAATCTTGTGGAAAGGCAAATTCTGACTTGGTGGGCCCTGAGTAGGGCCTGAAATGAGGCCTACCTGACAAACTCCTAGTTCTGGCTGATGCCGCAGTCCCCCAACCACACTTTGAGAAGCAAAGGGGGAACAAAGCAGGAAACAGTGAGGATTCAAAGACAAAATGTTCCCCCTTCTGAACATTGTCTTGGTCTAGCCCTGGGCCTGGGCTTGAGTTTTCAGATTGTGCTCCAAACGTCTTTTAATCGTATAGGATGACCCAGAAGGCTTGTTAATAGCGAATTTCACGGGGGGGGGGGGGGGGGGGGCGGGGGTGTGGTGTGTGTGCCTGGGTGGCTCAGGGCGTGATCCCGGCGTTATGGGATCGAGCCCCACATCAGGCTCCTCCACTAGGAGCCTGCTTCTTCCTCTCCCACTCCCCCTGCTTGTGTTCCCTCTCTCGCTGGCTGTCTCTGTCAAATAAATAAATAAAATCTTAAAAAAAAAAAATAGTTTCATGGACTTGGCTGAAAAGCCAAGTGCATGGGTATGTGCTGCCCCCTGCTGGTCATAGTCTCACACGCGCAGTCCGCCTCACCCTTGACTCTGCGAGATGGGAGTTTTTAGTCACACCTGAAACTGTTGGGCCAGGTGAGTCCCAGAAGGGCATTCGACTCATTCCTTCGACCTTGGAGGTCCATTCCATAGCAAATCCTCAGATATGCACATATTCTGAGCTTTAACAGAGGTTACTCTTACACAGCTAGCTCTCCGGATTCAGGGTTAGGTCTGTGAGGGGCCTTCATGGTCAGGTAGTATTGGGTGCTGGGTGTGTTGGAGTGACTTCGGTGTTATTTTCACAACAGACAAGAAAGAAGGCTGTGCTCAAAAGTCATCCCAAGCTATTCTGAGAGGCAGCCCCCTCTCTGCCGAGAACCACCAGAGCCCAGCATGGTGAGTGACAGGAAGCACTGATGGTGGGAGAGAAGGCACTGGAACCTCAGTCGTGGCACATGCCGCCTCACGCAGGGAACCCAGGTCATGGCTCTGCACGAGGAGGTGGCAAAGGCGAGGATGGGTGACCGGTCGGGGCTTCCCCACGTCCTGCCCAGTACGTCAGTTTGGCAAAAATGATGCTAGTGATTTTCAATACAAATTGTCCTGGAAACCCAACTGTGGCTGTCTGCAGGCTTCTTTTGTCAAGGACAATGCTTGTGATGACCACCGAGAAACCCTAGGAACCTACCCTGGGAATTTTAGCCCCAGGACTTTCCTTTAAAGGTTACTATAGGAGACAGGAATGGAAGGCATCAGGAAAAAGGCCCTGTCCTTGTAAGTAATACACCCAATAGCCTTCCCGTCTCCATCTTACAATGGAGGGTGACTTCGGCTGTGATCCTAGGGTTTATGCAGGTAACACAGTTAAGAGAGATTTATCAGCATGCTGCTATGGAGAGTTTCAATTGGTTGTGGGGAGAAGGGTCAAAAGGAAATCACGAGACAACGTGGTTGTGACCAGCCAAAGAGAAAAGAGCAGGGAAGAAAATGGGTAGGTGGGGAAAAAATCCAAGAGGCCAATTCAGCTGTCTGTCCTTTCCTGCCTACCCTTCTCTGAAACCATTTTACACCTTTGGGGCCTCTTTTACTCTACGAATCATGTTGACGTCCTTGCTACTAACCAGCCCCCCAGCCAGACTCCTCCGGGGGCCTTACCAACACTAGGGGCAAATCATGCATAACGTGGTGGAAGTACATTTCTTGTTTCCATAAGACAGTTCAGGATAATCCCAGGCCTACTGGAATTAACTCTAACAACTCATCCCACCTCCCACCCCCACCCCACGCCACCCCAATTCACAATCAAAGGCTTTTTATGACAAAGCGATCATTCCTAGATTGATAGCATTTACTTGTCTCATGACATTGTCTCATCGGATAGACATCGAAATGTATGTACAGATTTTTCCAGACATTTTCAATAGCCAGGGAGGGGTTGCTTTAGATTTAAAATGATAGCTAAGGCATCCCATAATTCTGCCGCAAACGATCTCACGTTTTTGTAGTACCTTTACAAATCTTTTGCCTCCCTGGTCGATAGCTGTCTGCACTACATGGCATACATCTGTTGGGTAATTAAGAACCATAATCAATCACTAAGTAAATCTAAATCTTCAGGCCAAGTCTCTCCCATAGATACAATGTCCTGCAGGGGCTTTAATCCAACCTCCCAATAAATTTGATCATTGACATCAGTATTGTCATGCGTTTTATTACCTTTAGCAAGAATAATTTAATCTATGCTTCCTAAATTATAGCAAGCAGTACTCTGGACACATGGCTCCAATAGAAGTCAGACATAAAAGAGTATGGATACATAACTGCTTTTTAAAAAACATCTCCGTTTATCTTATTTGGTGATGCATTTCCAGTGAAATTTTACCAGTGTTTCACGATTTTTCAAAAATTTTAATTATTTTTATATTAAGAAAAAACCATTTTTGTACTAATAGTAATTCTAATGATAGCTTGACTTGGAAGAAAAAATTTCCTAACCCTCAGAACCTTATGGTCACAGGAAATAAAACATATGAAAACATTTAATTTATAGTTATTTTTGTTGCAGAGAAACATGCTATAGTGAACAATAAAAGTCCTTCAAACTCAAAAAAGGCATTACATTAGGATAAAATTCTGGGAGGGTGGTAATCTGGAATTACAAGTTAAAGGAGAAAAAGGCAAGACGTAAAGTTTCTAAATGCTAAGGAAACTCTTACATTTAGGAGTTATGTTATTTTCCAATGTCAACATTGATAATGTACTGGAGTTATAGTCTTTGTAACTATTTCAAAAATTACATATTCCGCAACATTTCTTCTCATAAAAATATTAGATTCCCACATAAAGAGTGTGAGGAGGTGCACAGTTTTTCCAAATCCTTTTTGGGTACAGGTGCAAACAATTTGAAGACATTGCCCTAAGGAAATTTACTGAGGCAGGACGCTTGGGTGGCTCAGACCATTAAGCTTCTGCCATTGGCTCAGGTCATGATCCCAGGGTCCCTGCTCAGCGGGGAGCCTGCCTCTCCCTCTGCCTGCCACTCCCCCTGCTTGTGCTCTCTCTGACAAGTAAATAAATAAAATCTTTGAAAAAAAATTTACCGAGGCATATTTGAAGAACTGTGTGTGTGTATATATATATGTATGTATGTATTTTTTTTAAGTGTAAGCAATCCAAACGTGTATTAATGGGATTAACCCTTGGCATGAGCAAATGCTATGAAAAAGGAAATGTGTACACAGGAGCTCCAATGGAGCTGGCTGTGGTCCAGTTCAGTGCTTGGCCAACTATAGCCCGCGGGCCAAATTTGGCCTGCCACCTGCTTTGTAAACAAAATGCTACCTAGTGTTCACATCCATTTCCTGTTGTTTATAGCTGCTTTCATGCTACAACAGCAGAGCTGAAGTTTCGTGATAGCCTGCATGGCCTATAAGGAATAAAGCAACCCTTCGTGTTCTTCCCACAGGAAACAGGGCAAAACCAATCTGCTCTTTTGGTTAGTTCTGGCTTATTTATTTATTTATTTATTTATTTATTTATTTATTTATTAAAGATTTATTTATTTATTTGAGAGAAAGAGAGAGAGACCAAGCACAAGTGAGGGGAAGGGCAGAGGCAGAGGGAGAAGCAGACTCCCGACTGACCAGGGAGTCTGACGCAGGGCTCCATCCCAGGACCCTGAGACCATGACCTGAGCTTAAGGCAGCCACTTAAACTGACTGAGCCACCCAGGTGCCCCTGCGTCTATTCTTTTGTAGGTATGAAATATGGTATAAATTTTAAAAATTAAAATAAAATATCAAAGAGTACTTTCTGTTTCCATATAATGCAAGATTCTAAGTATGTAATAAGAGCCCTCTGGACTACTAGAACATAGCTTTTGAAAAAAAGTTTTCTCTGGTATTGTTTCTCAGTGTGCTCTGTAGCTTGAGGGTGACCTCCTGACAAAAAAGTGTAAGAGTGGGAGGATAGTGCTCCGTGATCAAAAAAGCTTAGAACAACCACATACTATATCTCTACTTCAAGAGTCATAATGCACATGCTTAGTGTATTAAAGGCTCTGACAAGTCCTGCAAAAAGAGACCTATTTAAATTCGTTTAACCCAGAATTTCCCAAACCTTTTTGAATGCATCCATTGTTTTTTTTCCTTTTTCACATGACAGCTATTCCATGGACCACACTTTTGGAAGTCCGCTCACACAATCTGATGGCAGTGGTAAGAGGAAGAATGTGCCAAAGGGAAGCAAAAGCCCATAGCAATGGCCTTGGGTGATTTATACAGTTCTGAAATGAAGTGGAGGCTGTGGAACAAATGGTATGGATTGAAACAGGAAACATTTTAAAGGAAGAGTCACCAATGCTAGAACTGTATTTGGATATGAGGTAGGAAACCAGGAGACAGAGAAGGGTCATTATACATATTTTCATATTGGAGTGACTGGGGATGACTCAAATAGGAAAGATCATGGAGATACGGTCTGGGCCAGTTCGTTGGCTGGGTAAACGAAGTGCCTGTTTGCAGACGTGATGAGACTGCATGTGTTCCTGCCATTCACGGAAAGGCAGGGAAGTAGCTGGCTTAGAATGGTCCTAGATCAGCGGTAGTTTATTGCAGAATGAAGCAACCTTTATTTTCTTCACGCAGGAGAGAAGGCAAAACTCATTTGTTTTGATAAGCTTATCATGAAACCTATCACCAAGCATACACTGCTTTGCTTCATGACATTTTATTGATTGGCTATTGTTACGTAACGGAGCGACCAAGGAATTTCTCTTACATGTCCCATGTTTCATGGTGTGACCCAAGGTGAAGGTTGGTGTTTCTGCAAAACGTGTAATGAGGGGTTTGCGTCTGCTAGGTTTTGTCCTTTGTGTTTGAGCTGAATGTTGAAAGCGAGGCAACATTCTTTGACTATTGGACTCCAGCGTAGCCTTGATAATGTCAAGTGAGTCAGGTCCCCTGAGCAAGGTCAGTGGATAAGATAAGGACAAAACTATGAGAGAGAAGAAAGTGAATCAGGTGCTCTTGGGTCTGGGAGGTGAGGAGAGGGAGCTGAGGATGCCCGTGGCGATGCCCTTGGAAATTCCCTGACAGCACTGCCTTGGGGTCCAGGCCCCTCCTGCCCTTGGGATGGTCATGACCGTGACCCAGGGCAGACTGGTGTCCTATGGGCCGTCTACTCGCTCTTAACCCAGCCAGTCTCTCCTAAATACCCCCTTCTAACTTATTTTCCTCTGCTCTTCGGAGGATTTTCCCCGAACCACTTCATGAAGAATGCCTGCTTTTGAGATTCTTAACAAAACAGCATCTTAGATTCATGCTTTCATTTGACCCACGCATATTCGTGGACTGTAGCCTACATCGTACTCTCTGCCCTCCAAGGCTTCGCCAGCCCGTGGGCGCACGTGAGTGCCAGCACCTCAAACACGATCACCCCATTGCTCCTGTTTGGAGCTTCCAGAACCTGCTCAGCACACATAGCCTGCTTGTCTCCCTCCAGTGGGGCCCTTGGTCCCCCGTCCTGCCCAGGGAAGGGCAAGGGTCCAGCGGGAGTGTACACACCAGGCTTGCCACCTGGCCTTGAAAATTATTAAAAGTGATGATTAAGCACCTTTTCTTTTGCCGTGAAAACAGCATCATCAGATTAAATGGAAATTCGATGATCTGAAGGTTGGCAGGAAGGAGACCAGCGATTGTTACCAAAAGCTCTAATGCCCACTCACCTGTCACCCTACAGTATCACAAGGTGGGAACTATTGGTAAAGGGAGCAAGGGGGACTGGCATCTTCAAAGGGGGCAGTCTTTGTGCTAAGGGCTCTACTTTATTTTATTTCAGATGAGACTTTCCTTAACTGACTGCAAATTCTCAGCAAAGAAAATGTGTGATCATTACCCAAAGTGTCAGGGGGCACCCCCTTTCTGATACCCCTCCTCAGCAGATCTTGCTACTGCTGAGTTCCTTGACAACTAGGGGGCAGAACAGAGTCGGTAGTGATGTCCTATTGCCCTGCCTCTGCGGTTTCTCCCGCCCTACTCTTCTCCATCCTGATAGCTGCTCAGGCTCCTTCTGACCTCTGGCCACCTGGCCCCAGCTCTGGAGTTAACCCTACTGGGGCGTCAGGCTTTGGGGGGAATACACCAAGCCACCAGCATCTAGGTATGCAGTTACCTTGCTCCTTCTAGGCTGGAGCTGATCCCTAATTCTTCGTGCACCCAGCCTGCAAGAGGGCTGTTGCCCACTCCCTATTTAACACTGCAGTGCCCTCTGAGGGCTCTGGGAGCCCTGCCTTGCGGCCCTGTCACTCTTTCCAGCCCCTCCACTCCCAGCCACTGGACCATATATTTTTCTCTCCTTTAACCTGTTAATACGTGATCTAAGAATGAGATTCCTCTGATCACAGGTAGACTTCTTTTAAAATGGTGTTAGATTCTGTATTTTAATACCATAAGATCTTTACGCCAATATCCATCAGGGTATTGGTGTTTAGTTTTTTTCCCTTGCAGTTTTATTGGGATATAATTGACATACAACACTACATCAGCTTAAGTGTACAGCATAATGACTCGACATATGTATATATTGTGAAATGATTACCGTAATAAGTTTAGTTAACGTCTGTAACCTCATATAGTTACAAAAAACAGTTTTTTCCTTATGATAAGAGGATCGACTCTCTTAGCAACTTGCAAATATATTGTATAGCATTGTTAATTATGGTCATCGTGGCCTTGGATGCCCAGGAGCTATTTCTCTTATAACTGAAAATTTGCACCCTTTGACCCACCTTCCTCCAGTCCCCCTGCCCCTTCACCCCCTGCCTCTGGCAACCACATGCATCTGATCTCTTTTTCTACGGGTCTGGTTTTTTTAGATTCCACATGTAAGTGATATCGTACAGGATTTGTCTTTCTCTGTCTGACATATTTCACTTCACGTGATGCCCTCAAGGTCCATCCCTGTAGCACAGGGCCTGTGGTTTTTTTCAGTGAACTGTCTTCGTGAAGTTTTGGTAATAGTGTCTCAATGAATTCTTGGGAGAAACTATGGAGCTTTTCTTCTTTCTGTGGTGCTGGAAGCGTGAAAATATAGGGGAATTATTCATTTGTTAAAGGTTGGAAGTGAATTCACCTATAAACCCCTTTGGGCCTGTCATTTTTTAGGGGCTGGGAGCAAAGGAGATACTGTTCTCAGACAAATTCCTCATTTTCTCCATAGTTATGGGGTTAGGTTTCCTATTCCTTTGTAAGTGCACTTTAGCAATCTATACATACATACATGTCACAATTTAAGATGGATTAGTATGGAATTCTGTCAAATAATATAAAAAATTATAGAATTTCCTCTGTATTTCTAGTTATTTTTTATTTATTTCTACATAGGAGTATTTGTCACTTCCTTGTTGTGTCCTCATTAACCTAGTGAAAGGATTGCTCTTTTTTTTTAATTTTTCAAAATGTTTATTTTTTGAAAGGTATTGCTTTGTCACACTTGTTTGTCTCTTAAAAACACATCATATAGATTTAGCTTTTTACCCAATTCGATAGGCCTTGATCATGCACTGAATTAATCATATTTATTCGGTAAATACTTATTAAGCATAACCCTCAAGGGACACCAGAGGATTTTTTTTTTTTTGCCAGAAATAGTGTTTCATAAGCATTAACACAATTTCAGAAGGATTATAAGTGCTCGGTAAGGGTTAGTCCAAATAATAATAAGTGGTGAATAAGACAGTGTCCTTGCCCATATAAACATGGCAGTTTACTTTGACTTTTAATATGTAAATTCAAAATATTTATATCTATTTTAATAAAGATGAGTTTTATCAAATATCTGTTATCTAGCCTTCTTTCCTTTCATCATGCTTTCCTGACTTTTTTTTTAAAAAGATTTTATTATTTTTTTTTATTTGACAGACAGCCAGTGAGAGAGGGAACACAAGCAGGGGGAGTGGGAGAGGAAGAAGCAGGCTCTTAGTGGAGGAGCCTGATGTGGGGCTCGATCCCAGAACGCTGGAATCACGCCCTGAGCCGAAGGCAGACGCTTATCGCCTGCGCCACCCACGCACCCCAACTTTCCTGACTTTTTCCAGATTGAAAAAGTTTCCTTTATTCCTGATGGTTTCTCTTTCCATTGGCTTGAATGTTCTACAATCCATTCATTCACTGAATATTTGCTTAAAGAGCAAGGGGAGTCTACGCGCAGTCAGCACTCTTGGATAGTTCTCACTTGCCATTTATTAAACCAACGTGAGATTTCGCATGCTTGTGTAGCTCTTTGGCTTAAGGCACATTCTCAGACAATCCTGTTTGAATGGGAAGTTTGCCAAATCCTGGGGTCAAATGGGATGTTGTGACTTTTGCTTGGATACTCCCTCCTTCACCTTTTATCCCAAATTTCTCCTCTGGGAACTTTCCACTATCAGCACCCTAGGTAATCACAGCTGCATACAAAGAAGAAATAGGAGACCAAGCTTGGGGGGGAGGGCGTAAGTAGTTCCCTCTGGTCATGGGGAAGAGGACAAATACTAGACACAAAGTCAGCAGGAAGACAGAGCTATTGGTTACTTTAAAAAAAAAAAAGTGTACTGACTCAAACTTTTAGGTAATATTTCGGGCTCTGGAGCCTACTTCCTTGAAGACTAAGACATTCACTAACCTCATTCATTCATTCATTCATTCATGAAGTACGTATTGAACACCGCCTATGGACCAGAGTTTACATTTTGCGATGGGAGAAAGAAGCAAATGTGAATGCACGTTAACTCAGATTCTAATAAGCTGATGGGAGAAATCCACTGAGTGTGAGGTAGAGAGTCATCGTGGGGAGAGGGTAGGGATGCCCCTGTGCTCAGGCTTTCCTTTGAGAGGTAGGTAGTGGACGCGTGATAATCAAAGGGAGCATGGCCCAAGACGGGGTCAGAGAAGCAGTTAGGGGACAGGGAACAGAGGCCTTGGAAGCTCAGAAGTCTGTATTTTGCTGTAAGAGCAGTGGGAACTCATTGGTGGATTTTTAAGCAGGGAGAACATGATCCGTTTCTGAACTGGGTCCCTTCCAAATTCTGATGTAGAAGCCCTCACCTCCAGTGTGATGGTATTAGGGCTGGGGCCCTTGGGAGGTAATTAGGTTTTGAGGCGGTCCTAAGGGTGTGGTCCTCATGGTAGGATTAGGATAGGAGACACCAGAGAGTGAGCTCTCTCTCATTTTCTCTGCTGTGTAAGGACACAGTGAGAAGTCAGTCGTCTGTAAGCCAGGAAGCGAGCCTTCCCAGAACCCAGCCATGCTGGCACCTTGATCTTGGACTTCCAGCCTCCAGAGCTGTGAGAAACAATTTCTGTGGGCTAAGCCCCCTGGTCTGTGGTATTTTTTACCGCAGCCCGCGCTAAGACGGGCTTCTGGCCAGGAGCTTACACTTGGAGAACCACTGTTCCAGAGAGACCAGAGCAGGCCCACAGAGACCAGTTAGGAGCTATTTCAGAGGTCTGGGTGAACTGGGCAGGCAATGCAGCATCAGGGGAAAGGGAATGGAGAGAGAATCAGTCAGCTGATCTGCAAAAAGCATTTACAGTCAGACAATAAGACAAACAAGAAAAGTTAATACATTCCCCAACTAAATTTTACTCTAAAGTTTACAAAGAAATTCTCTCCACCTTGTTTAAACATTATTCTATTTTTCTTTAAAGTATTTAAAAGTAACGGATTTAAAGGTTTGGATAAAGGGGTAAAACGGAGAACTGAACATTTTCTCAGACTTCGGTGACAATTCTCACAGCAGCGTCACAGGAGCACAGGACATCCCTCCGTTTGTCGTGCTTTGTGTGACAACAAATTAGGCACCCATCCGTGCACAAAAATGCCTCTGTGGGGGCTGTGGGATCCAGCACTATAAGCCACGGGCCCCAGGGGGCCTCTCGGCCACCTGCGCATCGGGTGATAGACCTCAGTTCCAGCTGTGGGACCACCAGAGCTGGCGAACCTGCCCGCTTTGGCTGAGGCCAGGGAGAAACCTGGAGAATGCTGACATGGGCAAATACCCACAGATGAAAGAGAATTTGTACAAGTCCAGCCTTCCTGAGGGGAGATTCCAGCACGCCTTTGGAGCGGAAAAAAAAAAAAGTGTTCACAGTGGCGAGGGAAAGAGGCACTTTGCCAGCACCACCCTTCCCCAAAACAGCACAGTGTGGGACAGAACTGGCCCCAGCTGTGCAGGAAGATGCTGGAGAAACCCATTTCTCTCCAGCAGCACCCAGAGTATTGGTGGGGTCCTCTGTGACTGGGGGATGGGGAGCAGGAGATGGGGAGAGGGGCAGATAAAATACCAAAGCCTTGACTGCACTCAGGACTCCAGCAGGAAGCCCACCCACAAGCTGCTGGGAGGAGAATCTCACCTGGATCGCCCCATGGGCCCCAGTCACCCCCAATGCCCCAGGTAGTAAACACACACATCCCCACTCAGCAGCTGGCTCCTTGTGCATGATCCCAAGTGCGGTGGCCAAGGCAAGTCTGGTAAAAAGGGTGCTTGCAGAGAAACAGACCAGAATCTGCAGGCAACGACAAAACCACAACATGGAGCTATAGTCCCACCTTCTGTAAAGGGAAAAGGGAGGTTTCCAGCGGCCAGCTGGTGAGTTTAAGAACCAGAGAAGACATAAAAGCTTAAGAGTGCTGCCACAGGAGGGAGCAAGAGGTGTGGAGAGGTGGATGCATACAAATTCAGAGAGAAACCCCCCCAGGGAACAGGATCCCCTCTCTGAAGGCAACTAGCAAAGATTGGAGGAGGTGTCCGCTCCTCCAAATGCAAAAGCAGCAATGCAAAACTGTAAGGGGCACCAAGAATCAAGGAAACACGTCCTCACCGAAAGATAATAATGATGCTCCAACAACCGGGCCTGAAGGCACAAAATCTTGCCATCTAGCCGATAAAGGATTAAAATGAGCTGGAAGCTCAATGAGCTACAAGAAACCACAGACAGACGATTTAATGGTAGGTGGAAAAAAAATATACAAACAAAAGGAGAAATTTAAGAAATATAAATCAGATAAAAGAACCAAACAGAAATTCCGGAGCTGAAGAACTCAGAAGAATGAAATAAAAAATACAGTAGAAAGCGCCTGCTCCAGAGTAGATCAAACGCAAGACAGAGTAAGTTATCTAGAAACAGAAACTGTGAAATCACCCCATCAGAGGAGAACGAAGCAAAAAAGAATGAAAAGGAGTGAAGAAAGCCTACATGATCTAGGGGACCCAATGAAATGTGCAAATATTAGAATAATTGGGTTTCCAGAAGGAGGAAAGACGGAGAAGTGGGCAGAATGTTTCTTTAAAGACCTAATAGCTGAGAACGTCCCTATTACACTATTATACAGGTAATCTGGGAGTCTGTAACTTAACCCAGGTCTATTTGCAGAAACTTGACAGAACAGAAAGAGGCTCTCTAAAAGCCTACTCCCCCCCTATTTCCAGCAGCATAAGGGCATGCCCTGGAGGGCCAGAAAGGTGCTGAGCAGTTAGAAGCCCCAGGACTTGTCAGGCTGGAGGAGAAAAGGACGGTTGCGGGGGATGGGATGCCCTCCCACGGTGGGAGCAAACACTTTACAGACAAGTGCAGAGAAAACCACGTGGGTATCTAAAACCCCTTTTAAAACTCCTTTCAGATACCTTACACAGGTAGGCTGGAAGTGTAAAACATAAACGCGAGGTTCCAGAAGAAAAATGTCAGAGAAAACCCCAGAGCCACTCGTGGCAGATGATCCGGCGGTTGTGCTCCTTAGTGTGTCTCCACATGAGCTGAAAACTTGTGTCTACGCAAAAACCTGAACATGAATGTTGACACCAGCTTTATTTGTAATCGCGCAAACTTGGAAGCCACTGAGATGCCTTTCAATAGGTGAATGGAGAGGGAAACTGTGGTCACATCCCTACAATGGACACTGCTCGGTGTGGGGGGAAAAGAAAGAGCCACCAAACCATGCAAAGACATGGAGGAAACTTAAATGTGTATCACTAAGTGCAAAAGGCAATCTGAAAAGGCTACATACGACCTTCTGGAAAAAGCAAAACTACGGAGACAGTAAAGAGATCAGTGGTTGCCAGGGGCTGGGGAGGCAGGGGAGGGATGACTAGCACAGAGGATTTTCAGGGCAGTGAAAATACGTATGATATTTTAATGATTGACACACGTCATTATGTGTGTACAAGAGACAAGGTCCAACGCCAAGAATGGAGCCTATTGCAAACCATGGACGTGAGTTAATAATAATGCATCCATATTTTCTGCCAACCTAAAACTGCTCAAAAACTTAAAGCTTATTCATGAAAAACATGCCCTAAGATGAAGGCTGAGGCTGTCACACCTGGAAATGGGCTCCATGCAGCGCCCATCGGGAGCCCTGCAGGTATAGCATCTGTGACCCATGGTACTTTCAGAGACCCACAAAAAATGTTTCCATCTCTTTCAAACTCAGAAGAAAAACATGAATATATTAACGAATATGTCATCATAATTCCAGTCTTTATAGCAACGCAGTCATAAAATACGCTTTTGAATATTTTTATGGAAGAAGGAAGTGGCTAGGGCCATAAAGGTCATAACTCTTGGCCCCTGCTGTTTGGATGAAAGATAACAGCCAGCGAACTTGGGTGCAGCCCTGCCCCTAAGCTGGGGTTCAGCTGGGGAGACCTAAGAGCTTAAAGAGCTGCTCTGTTGGGAAGAGTGGAGGCCTGGGCAGGCTGTTCCAGACAAAGCTTGGGCAAGCAGACTGTTGCTGGGAAAGAATAAACACAAGCCAGAAACTGCGTGAGCAGCAGTTGTACTGGGGGGAGCCGGAGTCCTTTCTAATCTGAATAAGATGCTGGGCTCGGAGGCCGTGGGTACCAGCGACACAGGCAACAGTGAAGCAGAGGCTGGATTCTTACAGGCAGGGACCAGGTGAGAGAGGAGAGTCCTGTTCTCAGGGCATGGGGACCCCAGGGAGAGACTGGACAGGCCTGCAAATCAGATCTGCTGTTTGTGTGTCCCAAAGTAGCGGTCAGAAAGGCTTTCCTGGTGGGAAGCCGGTGTGTGCTCTCCATCCATTCCTGGTAAGAAGCTCGGGGCTTGACCTAAATGTGTCCCATGCCTCTCACGGCGTAGGAGTAACTGAAGCTTACGCTGTGCTGTCAGCCCCAGTGATAAGCAGTCCAACAACAGAGTGCCTTCTTGAGTTACAAAATTTTATAAAAATGCACATCCTCATAGGTATCTTTGGGTGAATATATGTTCACATTTCTGACGGGTATTTATAGGGGAATGAAATTGCTGAGTCCAAGGGTTAAGAGCTTGTAAAAAAAATTTTTTTAAAGATTCATTTATTTGAGAGAGAGCAAGAGAGTGCACACGGCAGGGTGGGGGGAGGGGTAGGGAGAGAGAGAGAGAGAATCTCAAGCAGACACCCCAATGAGCATGGAGCCCAATTGTAGGACCCTGAGATCATGACCTGAGCTGAAACCAAGAGTTGGACACTCAAGTGACTAAGCCACCCAAGTACCCCGAGTTCATAAAAATTTTTAGTTAAACAGTACCCATTCTTGTAGTAACAAGCTTTCAAAATTAGTAATAAGGAGTTTTTCTTACCCATAAGTCCTCGCTGAAGGCAAAAAACCATCATTCTCTTCAGTGTCTGCATTTCATCAGTTTCAAAAGATCTTGGATTGAGAAATATTATTGGGTGTGGGCTGACTTCTTTGCAATGTGGCCTAATGCAGTATTTCTTCAACTCTGGTAAAAGAATCACCTTGGGGGAAGGGTGCCTGGGTGGCTCAGTTGGTTAAGCGTCTGCCTTCGACTCAGGTCATGATCCTGGGGTCCTGGGATTGAGCCCTGTGTCAGGCTCCCTGCTTAGTGGGGAGCCTGCTTCTCCCTTCCCCTCTGCCCCCCCCCCCATGCTCTCTTTCCATCTCTCCCTCTCAAAAAAATAAAAAACCTTGGGGGGATGGTTGTTAACAGTATAGATTCCCAAAGACCCACCCCCCCACACCAATTCTAGTTTAGTAGATGCAGAAATCTGCATTTTAAACAAGTGGGCTGGTGTGGGTGCCAGTGCATGGTAGAAAGTATTATGAGAAACATCTGCATGGTGCTTGGTATACTCTCTCGTCTAGAGAAGGATTCCTTCACCTTGGAGCGCCTTAGCACCCCCCAGGGAGCTCTGTCAATGCCAGTGCTTTACCCCTGGACTCAGCAATTCCACTCCCATGTAAATACCCACCAGGAATGTGAACATACATTCACCAAAAAACACATACAAGAATGTATATAGCATCACTACTTCATGATAGCCCCAGACTGGAAAGATCCCTAATCCTTGCTCATCAAGAGTTGACTAAAAATATTATGGTCTTCTCGTCCAGTGGAGTGCTATACGACAATAGGAATAAAATTACAACCACATTCAGCAGCACAGATGGACCTTCCAAACTAGCTTCACAGTGAAAGGAGCCAGACACAGAAGAAAGCACAATGTTTGGTTTCGTGAAAACATCGACCTAAAGTTCGAGACGAGGCACAATGGCTGGGTGGTGTTAGCAGCCAGGAGCCTGGTGGTTCTAACAGGTCTGGGAGTGACCGGAAGGGGTCACCAGGGGGCTCCTCTGTCTGGAGTGTTTAGTTTGTTGTTCCCGGTGTGGTTCCACGGCAATGTTCACTTTGTGAAATTCATCAACCTATGCCTCCTTTCTGAGCACTTGCCTGGGTATATGTTGTAATTCAACAAAACGTCTACTAAAGACTTACAAAAAGGTCAGTGTGTGGTCCTTAGCCCCGGCCACACAAATCTGAATCTCTTGTGTGAATGTGGGTGTGGGCAGGTGGGAGGACCCCGGCAAAAACCGTCAGCAGTTCCCCACACGATGCTAATGTGCACGTCTGCTTCATCAAAGATTTTCCCCTTATCGGTTTTGTGACTTTAGGTCTTCTAGAATCCAGAGGCTCCATGACTCGCTCTTGGGCTACTCTACTCCCCTCCACCCGTTTCCTGAGTTGTTTTCTTGAGCCACAAATTTGGGATGACTGTATTCATTACAGCTAACATCTACTGAGCGTGAGCTCAGAAAGTGCTGGCATCCTAAGCCCTTTGCATGTGTCATTAACTCATCAAATGCTCACAACAGCCGCCAAACTGTTCTATTGTTGTTCCCCATCTCACGCTGTTGTAAGAATAAATGGGGGTGATATTTGAGGGCACTCAGCTCCATGCTTGGCACCAGGCTTATCGTTGGCTAGCATTAGGAGTTCATTCTGGTGTCCTGATCCCTGCTTCCTGCCCTCCTTCCTTCCTAGCACACCGTTCAGGGAAGCTGGATGGAAGGTTGAGGTGGGGTCCCTTCTTGTATCCTTCTAGCACCTTGTGGGGAGGGTCCTGAGGGCACACCAGAGAAGAACGCCTTCTAAACCAGAGTTTATGCCCACAGAGTCTCCTTTGTGCTTGTTTTCTCTGCAGGTTGTCTCATTTGGAGGATTATCCCTTCTATACAGAATAGTCAAGCTGAATCTCCTGAGAAGGTGACCCCCCAGAGTCTCTCTCTTCACTTCAATAAAGTGTCCGACTTCTGACAAGCTTATCTGAAATCACACGGAGCCTGGCCCACGCCTAGGCCAGGATCTAGGCAGCGTTGTATCGAGATTGGTATGTTCAACCGGGAGCAGGTTATCACAAGGAGATATGTCTTAGATATGCAAATTACAGGGCTCCCCCCTCCTCAGCCCCACTTCTTTGATCCTATCACAGGGGAAGTCTGCTAACACTAAGGATCCAAAGATAAAAAGAATAAAAAATTATAATAATAACCAAAATGGATTGAGAATTTACTATGTGCCAACACTATTCAAAGTGCTTTTCTTTCTTTCAAAGTGCTTTTTGTATGTGTTAACTCCTTGAATCATGCAACCACCACGTTTACAGAAAAGCAAATGCAGGAATGGAGAGGCCAAGGAACTTGTTCAAGGACGCCTGGGTTGTGAGTTGCTGAACCAAGTTTCAAAGGCAAAAAGAGGGGGAGAGCTCCCTGTTATTGGTCACCCCTGCTTCCCAAGCCTCTGGTACCTTCCTTCCTTGCCTTTCCCTACTCTTTTCCTTCCTCATTCTCCCACTCGGCCTTTACGATACCCTCCTACCCAAGAGTCAACTCTTGTGATTGGCAGAGCCTGTAAGATCCACAAAGGTGCCACCCTTCTCTGAAGAAGAGTCATGGCGAATCCTCAGGAGTGGGGGCAGAAAAGGAAGTGAGTCTGAACAAGGAAAATGTTTGCTATTGCCATCAATCTGGAACATCTTTTTTTCTATAATAATTTCTTCTGAAATATTCCAATTATGTAGAAAGGCACAGACGGTAACATAATGAGCATCTAGTCACCCATCTCATAAATTTAACAAATGCTAACATTTTGCCATATTGGCTTCAAACTTTTCTAAAAAATTACTAATGAGATAAATGGTTACCAGTGCGGTTGAGAACCACTCTGTACCCTCCTCTCCCCATTCTCCTGACTCCCTTCCCAGAGGTCGTGCCCATCCTCAGGTTGGTGAGGCGCCCCCCCCACCCCCACTCCTGCCCACTTGCCGCTTGCTCCCAGCCCCTACCTTCTTCCAGTCCTCATGGGGGCAGGAGCCGCCGGACTACATTTCTCAGGCTTCCCAGCCACTTCCGCTGGGTTCGGTCAAGGGGAGTTACGGTCAGGAGATTGGAGGGCTGGAGGA
The DNA here is from genome assembly GCF_024610735.1 of Ursus americanus. Classification (NCBI taxonomy): domain Eukaryota; kingdom Metazoa; phylum Chordata; class Mammalia; order Carnivora; family Ursidae; genus Ursus; species Ursus americanus. Next base: position 18,331,958 of record NC_142129.1, on the reverse strand, counting down.
AAGGAGACGCCAGGTGTTTCTCCTTCTTCTGCCTGGAGTGGCATCTCCAAAAGCACGCAGGTTTCCTCTGTGGTCCCAGCTCATGCTGAGCAGCCTCCATTTTGATTCTTTCTCCCTCAGCTGAAGACGCCCCGGCTGGAATTAGGAGCCTCACTTCCCCCGTGTGCTCCGTCCCAAGGACCGAGTCCTTTCCTGCGGCTGTTAACTCCTGAGTCACCTCACCGGCTCTTCTCCCTTTTCATATCCCAGCTCTTCCAGTGCCGGTTGCCAATTCTTTGAGTTAAATATCCAATATTCGACAAGCTTAGAGTGCATTCTGTTCTCCTGGCTGGACCCTGACTGATACACTTCCCATCCACATTGTGATATTTTCACTATTTATTTACACATCCATAAATAATCTATGGGATTGTTTTGTGTGCTTTTAAAATGGTATAAAGGAGGAAAAAAAGATGGCGGAGGAGTAGGGGACCTTTTCTAAGCTGGTCCCCTGAATCTTCCTGGATATCTCCCAAACCATCCTGAACACCCACAAAATCAACCTGAGACGCAGGAAGATACATCTGGATCTCTACAAATGAACATCTCCAGCGCTGAGTATTGAGGTAGGAAGCCGGGAGCCGTGAATCCGCGCACAGATATCGGAAGATAAACGGAAGGGGGAGGGAGCCGCCGCGTTCGGGCGCCGGGAAGCGGTAGCCACCTGCACGGGGGAGCGGGCGGACTCGCAAACGGTAGCCACGGAGAAAGGAGACTAAGACTGGGAGCCGGGGAACGTGCACGACCAGAGTGAAAACCGGAGCTCCAGAGTGCTCACTGGAACCGGACTGAGACTGGGAGCTCGGGAGTGCGTGCGTGACCAGACTGAAAACCGGTGCTCAGGAGCGCGCACGAACCACATTGAAACCGGGAGCTCGGGAGCGCGCACGGGAATTGGGGGCGGGGGCGGCTGCGGCGTTAGAAGCACAAAGGGCAGAGACCAGCCGGCCCTGGAAGTGAGGGCTGGGAGAGAGGCTGTGGGGCGCACAGCCCAGGACGCTGCGGGGTTTATAGCAGCACCGACAGAAACAGAGTTAGAGTGGCCAGGAGAGCTCAGTGGAGAGCGGTCTGCGATCTCTCTGTTCTGAAACAGAGGCTAGGATACAGCCACTGCGGCTCTGACTCTCAGAAGAGTCACAGAAAACCACAGGGAAAGCCACCAGGGAACAAAAGGCCCAAAATAACAGTTCGCATTGTGCCCATCCCCATCCCCTCTCACAGGAGACCGGGCAATTCTCCCCAAACAGGGTTGCCTGAGTATCAGCACGGCAGGCCCCTCCCCCAGAAGGCAGGCTGAAAAATCAAGAAGCCCACATCCCTAAGGCCCCTATAAAACAAGTACACACTGCCTGGGTCCTGGTCAATAATTTGGGCTCTGTGCATCCCTGCAACCTCTCCTCATCAGAATGACAAGGAGGAGGAACCCCCAACAAAGGAAAGAAACAGAGACTGTGGCCTCTGCCACAGAACTAATGGATATGGATATAACCAAATTGTCAGAAATAGAGTTCAGAGTAACAATGGTCAAGATGATGTGTAGGCTTGAAAAAAATATTAACGAAAATATTAACGAGAATGTAGAATCTCTAAGGGCGGAAATGAGAGTTAATCTGGCAGAAATTAAAAATGCTATGAATCAAATGCAGTCTAAACTGGATGCTCTGATGACCAGGGTAAATGAGGCAGGAGAACAAATTAGTGAGTTGGAAGATGAGATGATAGTAAAGAAGGAAAAAGCGGGAACTTGGCTTAAAAAACTCCAATTTAAAGAATATAGAATACGGGAGATTACTGACTCAATGAAACGTTCCAAGGTCAGAATCATTGGCATCCCTGAGGGGGTGGAGAAAGAGAGAGGTCTAGAAGAGATATTTGAACAAATTGTAGCTGAGAACTTCCTTAATCTGGTGAACGAAATAAGCATTTGTGTCCAAGAGGCAGAGAGGACCCCTCCCAAGATCAATGAACACAGACCAACACCACGTCACATAATAGTACAATTCACAAATCTTAGATACAAGGATAAAATCTTGAAAGCGGCCAGGGGGAAGAGAATCCTCACCAACAGAGGAAGGAACATCAGAATAACGTCAGACCTGTCTACAGAGACCTGGCAAGCCAGAAAAAGGTGGCGAGACATATTCAGAGCTCTAACTGAGAAGAACATGCAGCCAAGGATCCTTTATCCAGCAAGACTGTCATTCAGAATTGATGGAGAGACAAGGACTTTTCAAGACCAGCAGAAACTGAAAGAATACGTGACCACCAAGCCAGCCCTACAAGAAATATTAAGGGGGGGGGTCTATAAAAGTAAAAAGGTCCCAAGAGTGATACAGAATAGAAACTTAAAATTATAGAAACAAAGACTTCGCAGGCAACATAGCATCATTAAAATCATCTGTCTCAATAGTCACTCTCAATGTGAATGGACTAAATGCTCCCATAAATGCCACAGGGCTGCAGATCAGATAAAAAGACATGACCCATCCATATTCTGTCTACAAGAGACTCATTTTGAACCTAAAGATACACCCAGACTGAAAGTGAAGGGATGGAGAACCATTTTTCATGCCAACGGACCTCAAAAGAAAGCTGGGGTAGCAATTCTCATATCAGACAGATTAGATTTTAAACCAAATATTGTAGTTAGAGATACAGAAGGACACTATATTATTCTTAAAGGATGTATCCAACAAGTGGATATAACAATTATAAATATCTGTGCCCCCAACAGGGGAGCAGCTAGATACACAAGCCAACTCAAACCAGAATAAACAGACATAGATAATAATACGTTAATAGTGGGGGACCTCAACACTCCGCTCTCAGCAATAGACAGATCACCTAAGCAGAAAATCAACAAAGAAACAAAAGCTTTGAATGATACACTGGACCAGATGGACCTCATAGATATATACAGACCACTATACCCTAGAACAACAGAATACTCATTATATTTGAATGCACATGGAACATTCTCCACAATAGATCATGTTCTGGGTCACAAAACAGGTCTCAACCGATACCAAAAGACTGAGATTATTCCCTGCATATTCTCAGACCACAATGCTTTGAAACTGGAACTCAATCACAAGGAAAAATTTGGAAGAAACTCAAACACTTGGAAACTAAGAACCATCCTGCTCAAGAATGATTGGGTAAACCAGGAAATTAAAGAAGAACGTGAGCAATTTACGGAAACCAATTAGAATGAAAACACATCGGTCCAAAACCTATGGGACACTGCAAAGGCGGTCCTAAGCGGAAAATACATAGCCATCCAAGCCTCAGTCAAAAGAACAGAACAATCTAAAATGCAGTCCTTATATTCTCACCTTAAGAAGTTTGAGATGGAACAGAAGAACAGGCCTAACCCACACAAGAGAAGGCAGGTGATCAAGATTAGAGCACAGATCAATAAATTAGAAACCAGGAGCACAGTAGAGCAGATCAACAAAACTAGAAGCTGGTTCTTTGAAAGAATAAATAAGATTGATAGGCTACTGGCCAGACTTATACAAAAGAATAGAGAAAGGACCCATATTAATAAAATTATGAATGAAAGGGGAGCGATCACGACCAACACCAAGGAAATAGAAACAATCATTAGAAACTATTATCAATAGCTATGTCAATAAATTAAACAACCTCGAAGAAATGGATGCCTTCCTGGAAACTTATAAACTACCGAGACTGAAAGAGGAAGAAATTGATTATCTAAACAGACCGATTAATCATGAAGAGATTGAAGCAGTGATCAAAAACCTTCCCAAAAACAAGACTCCAGGGCCTGATGGATTCCCTGGGGAATTCTACCAAACATTCAAAGAAGAAATAATACCCATTCTCCTGAAGCTGTTTCAAAAAATAGAAACAGAAGGAAAACTACCAAACTCATTCTATGAGGCCAGTATTACCTTGATCCCCAAGCCAGGCAAAGACCCCCATCTAAAAGGAGAATTACAGACCGATATCCCTGATGAATATGGACGCCAAAATTCTCAACAAGATCCTAGCTAATAGGGTCCAATAGTACATTAAAAGGATTATCCATCAAGACCAAGTGGGATTCATCCCTGGGATGCAAGGGTGGTTCAACATTCGCAAATCGATCAGTGTGATAGATCATATCAACAAGAAAAGAGTCAAGAACCATATGATCCTCTCAATTGATGCAGAAAAAGCATTTGACAAAATACAGCATCCTTTCCTGATTAAAACCCTTTAGAGTGTAGGGATAGAGAGTACATTCCTCAATTTCATAAAAACCATCTATGAAAAGCCTACAGCGAATATCATTCTCAATGTGGAAAAGCTGAAAGCCTTTCCCTTAAGATCAGGAACACGACAAGGATGCCCACTCTCACTATTATTGTTCAACATAGTACTAGAAGTCCTTGCAACAGCAATCAGACAACAAAAAAGAATAAAAGGTATTCGAATTGGCAAAGAAGTCAAACTCTCTCTCTTAGCAGATGACATGATACTTTATGTGGAAAACCCAAACGACTCCACCCCCAAATTACTAGAACTCATACAACAATTCAGTAATATGCAGGATACAGAATCAGTGCTCAGAAATCAGTTGCATTTCTATACACGAACAATGAGATTGAAGAAAGAGAAATTATGGAATCCATTCCATTTACAATAGCACGAAAAATCATATGATATCTCAGAATTAACTTAACCAGAGAGGTAAAGGATCTATATTCTAGAAACTACAGAGCACTGATGAAAGACATTGAAGAAGACACAAAAAGATGGAAAAACATTCCATGGTCATGGATCGGAAGAATAAACATAGTTAAAAAATCTATGCTAACCAAAGCAATCTACACTTTCAATGCCATCCCAATCAAAATACCAATGACAGTTTTCAAAGAACTGGAACAAACAGCCCTTAAATTTGTGTGGAACCAGAAAAGGCCCTGAATCACCAAGGAATTGTTGAAAAGGAGAAACAAAGCTGGGGGCATCACGCTGCTGGATTTCAAGCTATACTATAAAGCTGTGATCACAAAGACAGCATGGTACTGGCACAAAAACAGACACATAGACCAATGGAACAGAATAGAGAACCCAGAAATGGACCCTCAGCTCTATGGTCAACTAATCTTTGACAAAGCAGGAAAAAACATCCAGTGGAAAAAAGACAGTCTCTTCAATAAATGGTGCTGGGAAAATTGGACAGCTACATGCAAAAGAATGAAACTTCACCACTCTCTCACACCACACACAAAGATAAACTCCAAATGGATGAAAGACCTCGATGTGAGACAGGAATCCATCAAAATCATAGAGGTGAACAGAGGCTGTAACCTCTTTGACATTAGCCACAGCAACTTCTTTCATGACACATCTCCAAAGGCAAGAGAAACAAAAGAAAAAATGAACCTGTGGGACTTCATCAAGATAAAAACTTTCTGCACGGCAAGGGAAACAGTCATCAAAACAAAGAGGCGACCCACAGTGTGGGAGAAGATATTTGCAAGTGAAACTACAGATAAAAGGCTAGTATCCAAGCTCTACAAAGAACTTCTCAAGCTCAATACACGAGAAACAAATAATCAAATAAAAAAATGGGCAGAAGATATGAACAGACACTTTTCCAATGAAGATACACAAATGGCTAACAGACACATGAAAAAATGTTCAAAATCATTAGCCATCAGGGAAATGTAATTCAAAACCACATTGAGATACCACCTTATGCCAGTTAGAATGGCAAAAATGGACGAGACAAGAAACAACAAATGTTGGAGAGGATGTGGAGAAAGGGGAACCCTCTTACACTGTTGATGGGAATGCAAGTTGGTACAGCCACTTTGGAAAACAGTGTGGAGGTCCCTCAAAAAGTTAAAAATAGAGCTACCCTATGACCCAGCAATTGCACTACTGGGTATTTACCCCAAAGATACGGATGTAGTAGGGAGAAGGGCCATATGCATCCCAATGTTCATAGCAGCATTGTCCACAATAGCTAAATTGTGGAAGGAGCCAAGATGCCCTTCAGCAGATGACTGGATTAAGAAGATGTGGTCCATATATACAATGGAATATTACTCAGCCATCAGAAAGAATGATTACCCAACATTTGCAGCAACATGGACAGGACTGGAGGAGATTATGCTAAGTGAAATAAGTCAAGCAGAGAAAGACAATTATCATATGGTTTCCCTCATTTATGGAACATAAGAAATAGGAGGAAGATCAGTAGGAAAAGGAAGGGAAGAATGAAGGGGGGGTAAACAGAAGGGGAAATGAACCATGAGATACTATGGACTCTGGGAAACAAACTGAGCATTTCAATACCTGGTGAAAGGTACTAAGGAGGGCACGTATTGCATGGAGCACTGGATATTATACGCAAACGATGAATCATGGAACACTACATCAAAAACTAATGATGTACTGTATGGTGACTAACATAACATAATAAAAAATTTAAAAGAAAAGAAAAGAATACTATAAAATTTTTTTCCTTCATGTGATTATGATTTCCTTGATTTAAAAGCTTAGGTTATAGGATAAAAAGATTAGATTCCTATTAATGAATTATATGACATTTTCATTTCACTTAGATTAGATTCCATGACATTTTCATTTCACTTACATCTAACAAAAAGGTAAATAAGTATATAAGAATTATATGACATTTTCTTTTCACTTACATTTTTTAAAAAGAGGTAAATAAGTAAGATGACACAGAGAAAAGCATGTATTCTACAAAATGCAACTTCCTGGTTATTCCCGATTTTATTTTCCACATTTGCATCTCGAGGAATGAGAATTTTGCAGGTGTCAGGGTCCCTAATAACACAATTCTCACAAATACAATGACTCCATCCTAAAATCTGTTCACTGTTTTAGGATGGCTGGAAATAAAGCCACTGTAGTCATCAACTAACCCTGCGTCCACCCTGATGGAGAGTCTAAGGTATGCACTATAGGTGTGTGTTAAATGAACTCTTTCTGCTCCATGGGTATGTAGAGAACTTGCCTTATCTTATGGAGAGAGAGGAAAGGGAGTAGCTGGGGAGGAAGGGATCCAATGCAGGGTGTGGAAAATGAAGGGAGCTTATCATGGAAAGTGATGGGTCCTCAAGTCCCAAGTATGTGTCTCCTCCACCCATTGTCTGGGATTGGGCTGGAAAACGGGCTACCAGATAACCCGCAGTTCCAGGAGTCACTGCTGCTGTTCTGCGGTTCCCAGGAAGTCTTGGGACTTGACTTGACACCTCAATATGTGAGTGAGATCTAGCAGACGCCAGCCAGTGGATGCCGAACTCCAGCTGGGACCCAGAGGGACTGGAAGTGCTCAGAAAACCCCATAATGTCCAACTGCCCAGGCCAGCTTCAGTCATTCATTAAACTTGTAATAATTGCATTTTACACAATTAAAATTTTGGACCCTACCTATTGCATTATTGTGGGGTTTCACTGTACATCACAGAGCAAAAGCAGTACCAATTAGAGTCTCCTGTAGAAAAGAAGTTTCAGCAAAATTTGAAAAGACCCTCTTAGTGAACATTGTTGGAAGTAAGTATTAAGTATTGGAAGCTGTAATATTGAGTATGCATGACTATAAAAATGAAAACTTTGAACATAAAAACCATGCAAAAATAATGGGCAGTAAAGAATCTTGGAAAAAAACCATTTACCATGAATGTGACGGAAAACAGATTCGTGATTTTTCTTATGATGAAAGAGCTTTTTCAAATCAGTAAGAAAAGTCTGAGAGAAAGCAAAGTTGAGACATGAAACCTGGCCCGTAAACCATGTGAAATGTTGATTTAAAGCAAGCTGTTTTCACTATCAAATCAACAAAGTTTCAAATAAAAGGAAAATCTATCTAGAAAGATAGAAATGTAGACAGTTCTTTTTCCTACGTAGTCACAAGTGAATTTTGTTCTTGTTATTATTTTACATAATTTTCAAGTTTTCTACAATGGGAAATTCATTTTTACAATCAGAGAATTATTAAGCCCTCGAAAAAATAACAAATAAGGGTTCAACTCAATTAAATATTTCTTACACCTACAGTGTTGCTTGAAATTATTTTCATTCAATTGGCCTTTCAACTTCAGAAAACAAATATTCTGAATGTACTACACAGTGGAATTTGATTACATATTATTTTAAATTCTACCCAGCTTGTTGCTCCTCATTTGTTGTCAGTAGGGTAAATGTTCTCCCAGAAATTCCAGGGAAGTGTCTCACCCTTCAGCTTTATGGTGCTGTCTGCCATCACTTTTATTGCTTCCAAAAGGCGAACCCCCAGATAAGTTCAGGAGAATTGGTGGAGACCAAGAAGAAGACCTTGAGAAGACCATCATTAAAAATAACACAGGATAGGTGGTTTGGGCTTACTTAGCACTGTGTGCCCCAGGGCCTTTGCCCTTGCTATTTGCACTGTCTGGGATATGATCCCCTCAGATAGGGGAGTGATTCTCTGCCTGATACTCTTCTGGTCCTTGGTCACTAATCATCTTCACAGTGAGGTCTTCCATCACCACCCTATTTAAAACTACTCCATTTTCTCTGGTACTCTCTTTCTCTTCTCTGTTTTCTTTCCCACCATGCCATTTATTTATCTATATCACATATAACATTTATTGTTTGCTTGCTTGCTCTGTTTCTACTCAATAGAATGTATGCTCGATGAGAGCAGGACTTCTGGTCTGTTCTGTCTGTTGCTGTATCCTCTCTGTTCCTGAATCCCGTCTCTTGAATAAATGGATGGATGGATAGGTATCTGGGCGGATGGGTAGGTGGATGCAAAGTATTTTTATTCCTATTTTATGCAAGAGGAGACTGAATCCGGGCCTCTTAATTGTTACACTTCACGGCTCCTACACATACTCTGAAGTGATTCTAAAAATAACTCTACAACTAATTATAAATTTCAGGAACTATATGACTTTTTTTAAAGCTTTATTTATTTATTATTTAAGAGAGAGAGAACATGCGCACGTGGGGAGGGGCAGAGGGAGAGAGAGAATGTCAAGCAGACTCTGCACTGAGTGCAGAGCCCAACTCGGGGCTCGATCCCACAAGTCTGAGCTCATGACCTGAGCCGAAATCGAGAGTCAGACATTCAACCGACGGAGCCCCCCAGGCGCCCTGAACTGTATGACCCTCTTAAACTGGAATTAAGTTGACCATTTTGGAAACAGGGATGCCACATGGAGAATGTCAGTTAATTGATGATCGAATTTTTACTCCTCTCCTCCCCTCCCCGGGTATAATAGTGAGGGCCAATGTAATAATTGAGAAAAGATTAATATTCTCTTCCTTCAGTTCTGTGTGCTCGACTCCAGGCTAGAAACAACTGCATTGCCCTTATTAGCAGTTCCTTCCTAAGTGTGATTGGAATGGGATGTGGTGATAGGCCATCGTCCCAGGGTCTGTTCCCACCAGGGCACAGTTTCAGAAGGCCAGGCCAGGGAGGCTAAGTGGGGGAGAATGGCCATGATACTCTTCTCATGAGTCAAGAGATTGTAACAGCTCAGGCAAGAAGCAGGGCCAAAGATGGCCTGTGGGTCAGCCTGCCAGGGGTCTTAAGCTGTCATAACTAGAAAAACCATACTGCACTGCCCCAACCTTGGGAGACTGCTGAGATGGGAATGATGTCCCTATGCTGTTTGCCTATGAACCGAACTATTCTGATTATTCCAGTTTTTCTTTCTTCCCTAGCTCATGTATTGGTTTTCCTGGGGTGACCGTAACAAATTACCACAAACTTGGTGGCTTCAAACACCATAAACTTATTCACCATAAACACGGTCCTATAAGTGCGAAATCAAGGCCATGTTCCCTCTGACAGCTCTAGAGGAGAATCCTTCCCTGCCTCTTCTAGCTTCTGGTGGTTACCAGCAGTCTTTGAGCCTCCTTTCCTCACAGGGACATCATTCCAGATCTCAGCCTCTGCCTTCCATAACCTTCTTATAAAAGCACCAGTCCCTGGATTTATGACCCACTGTCATCCAATATTCTCTCATTTTAACTAATTATATCTGCAAAGACCCTGTGGTCAAATAAGACCACTTTCTGAGGTTCTGGGTAGACAAGGACTTTTGAAGGACACTTATCAACCCTGTACACCATGCCCCTAGGTGAATGTCCAATATTTGTGATAATACGCTTATGGACTTTTGTTTTAATTTAGTTATTTGACAGAGAGAGAGAGAGAACACAAGCAGACCACCCAAAGACCCCTTTTATGCACTTTCTTGAACAGAACTTACTTTTCATATTGAACTGTTAGCCAAATAGCTAATAGGGGCACCTGGGTGTCACAGTCGGTTGGTTAAGTGGCTGCCTTTGGCTCAGGTCGTGACCTCAGGGTCTTGGGATCGAGCCCCACATCGGGTTCCCTGCTCAGTGGGAGCCTGCTTCTCCCTCTCCCTCTGCTGCTTCCCTTGCTGTGCTCTCTCTCTCTGCCAAATAAATAGATAAAATCTGAAAAAAAAATCAAATAGCTAAAATAGCATCTCAGTGTCATCTGAGTCATATTTAGGCCTGTTTTTTCTCAACAGCTTGTTTGCTTCTGTATGTATCCATTCTCGTGGCTCTCCACCTGTGTTATCTTATCCAAAGTGAAGCCTTTTCAGCCGTGTTTGTGAATGTTGGCAGCTTCCCCGGCACCGTGTTTTTGCATTTGCCTTTGTACTCTGACAAGAACATTGTGCCTCAGGAAGATGGACACGAGGTGCTTCTGCCAAAAAACCCAGTTGCCTGAGGTGATGGAAGAGATTTGCTGGGTCTTTATCCATCTGGCCTACAGGGTATTTTCCTCTCCAGCGCCAGACCCAGCAGGGGCCATGATAACACACTCCACGTGATAAGAAACAAATTGAACAGTTTCCTCGGGGTCTCTAGCTGTTATCTATCTCAAGGTAGATGTAAAAGGCAGAATTGTAAGGCAGCCTTCAATGACCCTCTCTCCTACCATCTCCTTCCCTGGAGTGTGGAACTTGTGAATACGATAAGATAGTACCAAAACGCTGATGTGATATTGCATGGTAAAGCGGATTTTACAGCTGTAACTAAGGTCCCGAATCAGCTGACCTTAAGACAGGGAGATCGCTGGGGTGGGCCTGACCTAATCACAGGAGTTGAGTCCTTACTTGTGTTACTTCTGTTTATTAGACAATCACTTGCACTGAAAATGACCTAGAAGGAAGGAGAAGATAGGGCAAACCATAGTTCCTTTCAGGACGTCCTTACTCATCTGTAAGCCAAATGTAGAGCCACATGTGGGGGAAATATGTGTACGTTAAGACGTGAAATAAAAACAGTTTAGTTGTGTGCAATCTTACCACTTTTGTGGTGAGAAGGACATATATATGTGTGTATGAGCTCCAAAATATAGCTATGTAACACTGGTGATTTTTCATGAGTTAAATGCTCTCCTATTTGCATTCAAAACTGATATTGCACAATACAAAGATGAACAGTAAAATTCATAATAATAATTTCCAATTAAAAATTTTATCTACTTGAAATAGCAAATTAAAAACACCAGTATGGTTGAGAGAGACTATGGGGAAAAAAAAGAAAAAAAAACTTTGTATTTTATTTATTTTTTAAAGATTTTATTTATTTATTTGACAGAGACAGCCAGCGAGAGAGGGAACACAAGCAGGGGGAGTGGGAGAGGAAGAAGCAGGCTCCCAGCGGAGGAGCCTGATGCGGGGTTCGATCCCAGAACGCCGGGATCACGCCCTGAGCCAAAGGCAGACGCTTAACGACTGCACCACCCAGGCGACCCCAAAACTTTGTATTTTAGTACATTTAACAGCATTTTTTTCCTGCCAGGGGACAAGGGCCCTGCATTTTCATTTTCCATTTGGTCCTGCAAATTATGTAGTCAGCCATGGAGTCAGATTTCTCATTGTAAGAGGTCACAACTATGAAAAGACATGAAACTAGAATGGACTCCATGGAATTGGATTAGGATTAGTGTGAACTCACGGTTTTCCAAATAGATAGGTTGGCATAGAAGATGTAAAGATCCATATCACTATAGATATGTATGTACCATTCACCATTAAAAAACAAAAACAAAACCCAAAAAAACTAGGTTACTTGGGGAACTAGCTGACTCTACGACAGATTTTTCCACTGGAAAGGGAGGGAGTGCTCAGTGAATGATGTGGTCCTGCCTAAAGGCACAGAGGCCAGCTCAATTAGAGCATAAAATTAATAATGACACTAATGGATTATGACCCATTGAATGAAAGAAGAATTCATGGGGCCACACTGAAATGAATAAATTGGGGACCAAAAACTCGTCCTCACCACATACTGTTAACATGTGAAAGAAATAACGGAATTAGAAGACCACGATTTTAGCAACTGTATTAATAATTAACCCATCCAAGAAATGTCAACTGATACTTAAACTAATAAGTGGGTAAATATTTGATGAAGAATAGGATATTTGTCTAGTCTCAAAGCACTTCTTTACAAAATGCTTATTAATTACTATTATGGACTGAATGTGTCCCCCACCCCCACCCCCAATTCATATGTTGAAATCCTAACCCCCAATGTATTAGGAGGTTGAACCTTTGGGAGGTGATTAAGTTATGAAGGTAGAAGCCTTATGAATAGCATTAGTGCCCTTATAAGAAGAGACAGGAGGAGAGCTTGCTTCCTCTCTCTGCTCCCAGCCACGTGAGGATACAATGACAAGATGGCCATGTGCAAACCAGGAACTGGGCTCACCAGACACCAGATCTGCCCTCACCTCCGTCTTGGACCTCCCAGCCTGCAGAACTGCAGTTCCTGGTAATTTCTGGTGCAGCTCCAGCTAAGACAATTACTGAGGGGGAAGGAGTTACTCTATAGTCGGGGAAACCTGGCAGATACTTCTTGTAGCCATTTCCTACTGCTGTGTAACAAATTAACATAAACTTGACAGCTTGAAACACACCTGCTTATGATCTCATGGTTCTGTAAGTCAGAAGTCCAGGTGGGTTCAACTGGGTTCTCTGCTCGGGGTCCACCAAGGCTGAAATCAAGGTGTCGGCCAGGCTAGACTCTTACCTGGAGGCACTGAGGAGGAATCTACCTTCTAATCTCATTCAGGTTGGCAGGATTCAGTTTCCTGAAGCTATAGGAGTGAGGTCCCCATTTCCTTGCTGGCTGTCAGCTGGGAGCCAGGAAAAGCCCCCTGAACCTGGAGGCTGATCACAATTCTTTGCCCTGGGTCTTCTCCATTACATCGAGGTAGACCTTTCTAGAGTTTAATGCCTGTCACCCTTCGAATTTCTCTGACCTCTGCTACTGCTACCAGCCAGAGAAAACTCTGGTTTTAAAGAACTAATGTGATTGGGTCCATCCAGATAACTCCCCTTCGCGGTATAACATAGCATAATCATAAGAGTAACACCACTGGCCAAGGTAATAGCACCAACCTAAAATTCTGCCTCTTACCCCACCTTAATCAAGTGATGAATCTAATATGACCCGTCATATGACAAATAGAAGTCGTGTACCATCTGATAGGATGCAATGAGAATAACCTAGCATCACATATTCCTGCCAATGCATAATTTAGATATAAACTTGAGGAAACATCAGACAATCCGACTGTGAGAGACATTTGACAAAATGAGTGGTCTGTAATCTTTAAAATAGTCAAAGTCATGAAAGTCAGAAAAAGACAGAAATGATTGAGATTGAGAAATAAATACAAAAAGACAAGAAATAAATGTGATGTGTGATTCTGAACTGGATTCTTTTGCTATAAAAGACATTACTGGGACAACTGATAAACCTTGAATGGGGTCTGAAATTAAATGACATTAATAAATTATAGTTAATGTCCTCATTTTGATGGTTGTAATGTAATTATAGGTGTAAGTCCTAATATGTAAGAATTGCATGCTCAAGTATTCAAGGATGATGGGGCATCATGTTAGCAAATTATTCAGAAAGGAAAGCTCTTCCTACTATTTCTGCAATTATTACTTAAATCATTTCAAAAGGGGGGAAAAAAGAAATCGTTAGTTACCTAGTCAAGAAAATAAGAAAAGCAGGCTGGATTCCCAGCAGAATTTAAAATAAATAATTTTTTAAAAAGATTTTATTTATTTGTCAGAGAGAGAGAGCGTACAAGCAGGGGGAGCGGGAGCAGGCAGAGGGAGAAGTAGGCTCCCGGCTGAGCAAAGAGCCCCATGCAGGACTCAATCCCACGATCTTGGGATCATGATCTGAGCCGAAGGCAGATGCTTCATCGACTGAGGGACCCAGGCGTCCCTAAAATAAATGATTTTGTTAAAATATCTCATGTATTCTTTTTTAGAATCCATTTTGTTTTACTTTGGGTATTCAAAAAAAATCGAATGAAAACCAAATGAAAAGGTCTGCTCCCTTTAGGACATCTGTTTATAAAAATGGAAAATTTGCTAACTGGAAGAAAATGGGATTGAACCAGAGTAAGTTACAAAACTGGTCTGAGTAGTTGTCAGACTAATTGTGTATCGATCCAGAAAAGCTGAAGCTCACAGGGACAGAAAAATGGAGTATTCGTTTCTCCAGTGTGTTGAGAAAGTAATTCACATTTTAAAAAAGATTTTATTTATTTATTTATTTATTTAATATTTAGCACGAACGGGGAGTGAGGAGCAGAGGGGGAAGGAGAGAGAGAATCCCAAGCAGACTCCTTGCTGAATGCAGAGCCTGTTGTGGGGCTTGATCCCATGACCCTGAGATCATGACCTGAGCCAGAATCAAGAGTCAGACCCTTAACCGACTGAGCCACCCAAGCACCTCAGCAATTCACATTTTTTTTAAGTACAGTTGACTCCTGAACAAGCCAGGTTTGAACTGTGCAGGTCCACTTACACATGGATTTTTTACAGTGAAGTTCTGCAAATGTATTTTCTCTTCCTTATGATTTTCCTGAGAACATTTTCTTCCCTCTGGCTTGCGTTGTTAGAATACAGCGTATGATACATATAACATACAAAATCTGTGTTCACTGACTGTGTATGTTACTAATAAGGCGTCCCATCAACAGTGTATTAGGAAATCAAAAGGTATATGTGGATTTTTCAACTGCTCAGAGGGTTGATGCCCCTAACCCCTGCACTGTTTCAGGGTCAACTGTATACAGAAGTGCCAAGAGTTTTGTCACCGTCCTAGGCCACTCCTTGTGTTTACAGAAAGACAATGGCCTTCCTGTATGAAGCATTAAGCAGGGTTTATACTAGTTTTTTTTTTTTAGATTTTATTTATTTATTAGAGAGAGAGCGCGCATGCATGCACAAGCGGGGGGAGGGGCAGAGGTAGAAGGAGAAGCAGACTTCCCGCTGAGCAGGGAACCCAACGTAGGGCTTGATCCCAGGACCCTGAGATCATGATCTGAGCCTAAGGCAAATGCTGACCCAACTGAGCCCCCCAGGAGCCCGTATATTAGATTTTTTAAAAAAGCAATTAGTATTTACTGATTATTTTTACTCATGTCTCCTAGAATTCAGCATGCAATAAATATACAGGGACTACTCTTTGGTTTCTGTAAAAAAAACAAAAAACAAAACAAAAACACACCCTAGCTTTTTTTTTTCTTAGCAGCTCTGTTGCCTTCTGCGCGTGCTGCTTTCTGCACCCTGCACAACCACATCCAAGTACAATCTGGCCCATTGTTCAGCTGTTGGCTGAGTTCCCCGACACCATGACTCGGCATATACATCTTCCTCACCCTATCTGTAGACCGAGGGCTTTTGCCTTCTGTCAGCACAAGACATAGGGTTGTCACTCTCTCCCACGAAGGTGAGGGCTGTGGATCTCAGAGGGGGCAGGCTTTTGAAGATCAAAAATACCCACAGGCCCCCAGCTCATTCTTTCTCCTAACAACCTCTTTTCCTGCTGTTAGTTATTGTAATAAAGCAACATACACATGATCCAGACATCCTCTTCAGAATAAATAAAACACCAAGTATTTTCTCAAAAGTCCAGAAATTGGTTAGTAAATTGGTGAAGTTAGAACCAATTTTTAAAAATTTAAATTCAATTTAGTTAACATATACTGTATTATTAGTTTCAGGGGTAGAATTCAGTAATTCATCAGTTGCATACAACACCCAATGCTCATGACATCACATGGCCTCCTTAATGCCCATCCCCCAGTTACCCCATCCCCCCACCCACCTCCCCTCCAGCAGCCCTCAGTTTGCTTCCCAGAGTTAAGGGTCTCTTATGGTTTGCCTTCCTCTCTGTTTTCATCTTATTTTATTTTTCCTTCCCTTCCCCTATGTTCATCTGTTTTGTTTCTTAAATTCCACGTATGAGTGAAATCATACGGTAATCATATGGTATTTGTCTTTCTCTGAAATCATGTGGTATTTGTCTTTCTCTGACTGACATTTCACTTAGCATAATACGCCCCAGCTCCATCCACATCACTGCAAATGGCAGGATTTCATTCTTTTTGATGGCCAAGTAATATCCCCCCATATATGTAGAGAGAGGTATCTCACATCTTCTTTATCCATTCATCTGTCGATGGACCTCTGGGCTCTTTCCATATTTTAGAGCCCACAACTCTTGCTGAAGTATTATTTCCATATCCACCAGAATTAAGTTCCCTCTCTACTGCTTGCTTCAGATTATGTCACTCTAGAAAAGGCTCCTCCTGGACCCCACATTCTCTATTTCCTGGCAACGATATGAAGCTAGTTGTAAAAGGCCCTACAACTCCTGAATAAATTTCCTTAATTTTTGCTTGAGGTTTCAGAGGGGAAAAAAACAAACGATCTCAGGAAAATGAATCCCTCTCCTCCTTTCTTTTTCGATCCCAGCACTTTAAGAGCACAGTTTCTGTCTTTCAGCTTTGCTTGACTTATTTCTAAACCAATAGGTAATATTCTAAAGCGGAAAATCCTGCTGTAATTGTGTTCTAACGCTTTATCACTTAGTTCAGTTCTACCTGTAAGCTGGAAGCCAAGAATCCAGACAAGAATTTTAAACACTTGCTTTATCATAATGATCAGCCTTGCAACATCCTCCATTGTGAATCTACTATGAGAACAGCAGCACAGATGTGGCTACAGGCTCTGTAAGCTCTGATAACCATGTGGGTGTGTGTCCCTGGAGCCACAGCCTGCTTCCATGGAGAAGCTGGGCGAGGGCTGGCAGCCGAGGGGGCCTCAAGGCTTTCGTACAGTTGTGCGCTCCAGGGCTGATTGAGGAGGTCACAGACTATCGGGGTCGGTGGGGCCTCAGAGTACCTGAAGGTCTTTCAGATCTTGAACACTGCAGGACTGCAAATGCCTAACGGCCTCTTGTGACCAGGAATTCACTTTTCCCAGTGAACATCCGGAGAAATCTTGCATTTAGAGAGGTCTTTGTTATGCTAAGCTAAAATGTGCTTTCCAGGATCTTCTACGTGTTGATCTGAATTCTGGATGCTTTGGCCACACAGGGCAGGTCTTATCCTAGTCCTCATGAAAACCTGCTAAATATTTGATAGAGCTGCTCTATTCCTATGTTATTATACCCAATTGTTTGTGATAAATATCACCAATCCATTGATACAGTTAAAGTAATTAAATTCATCTTAATTCAAATTATTATCCCAGACATTAATGTATTAATGTTAAAACAATGTGTTCATTAAACTCAGTGAACACAGTTTAACATGGATATGACTTTAAGTTAATAGTGGTAGCTTTAAGAGAAGGAGGCTCGGGCTGAATTTCAGAGGATGCCAGCCAGCAGATTGGTGAGATCATTCTGAGGCCAAGCTCAAGTCTATAGCACTGTAGATTTTATTTATTTTTTTGTCTTTTTTGTTTATTTATTTATTTATATTATTATATAGCACTGTAGATTTTAAAACTCAGTTCACTCCGGAGTGATCGGGGGGGGGGGGCAGATGATCCATAATAATCCAGCTCACAACAAACTGATAAATATGATGGAATGCTCATTTATATCACTGTTGTGCGAGACGTGCCCATCAAGCAGACTAGAACATATGCGTATCTGCTGGCCACACATGAGCTTTTCATTAGATCAAAAGCCTTTGAAAACTGCTTGACTATCAGGAGTGATTATAATAAAAAAGTTCAGCTTGAGGCACTTACAGTTTCATGCGAGCTCACAGCTGAGCACACGGACATATGCCTGCTGGCCAGAGAGTGGATTCTCTCTCTTTCCATACCACTGGAGGCTGATTCTGTCACATTCTGGATGAATGATTCTTCTCTTAGAATATTCTTTATCTGCCACAGAAATGCTGCATCAACACATTTCTGCATTTGGCAAGATGCAGTGGTTGGAGTCTCGGCTGAAGTCAGTAAGTCATTAACTGAATGACTGAAGAAATGAATCAGAAATCATGGAATAGGACAAGCTCAGTTGAAATTTGCCAGAGTAGAATATATTTTACGTCAGTGTGTTAATTTTTTAGAGAAGGGTTTGCAATCATCGTCTTTGCAGATGAGATTTGTCAAAGCTGCCACCGGGGGCTTCTTCCTGTGAATTAGGAAACAATCCAGCCACCAGCATCTGTAACTGTCCCGGGCTCAACGTTTGTGCACCCCCCAAATTCATATGCTGAGACTCTAACCCCCAATGCGATGGTGTTTGGAGACGGGGCTTAGGCTAGTTCACAGGGTTAGGCCCTCCTGATGGGATCAGCAGTCTGATGAGAAGAGGAAGAGATACAAGCCTGAGGAAAGACCCTGGTAAAGGTGTCAGAGAAGGTGGTTCTCTGCAAGCCAGAAAGGTGCTCACCAGCGACCGAATTGGCTGGCGCCTTGATCTTGAACCTCCCACGTCCCAGAATGGTGAGAAATAAATGCCAATTGTTTAAGCCAGCCAGGCTGCCGTCTTCTGTTACAGCAGCCTGAGCTGACTGAGACAGTAAAGTATCTTTCAGAGAAGTACATTGATTCTGAGATGAGATGCAGGGTACCGTTTTACTACTTTGCATTGAAGAGGGTGGCATTTCTGACATCTTCCCCAACCACGTCTAGAAAGGTCCTGCAGGGGGACTCTGTAGGTCCTGCGCTCGGTCTACATAGGAAAGGGACTGCAGGGAAGGACTGGACAGATGGTCTCAGTCCTTCAGATAAAGGAGGATGTGAGATTGGGGAGCTGAAAGGTGGTAAGGGATTTCAGGGAGTGGAGCAGAATTAGAATTCTTTCCATGAACAACGCCCCAAGGAGTTAACAAAGGACATAAAGAACCGTCACCACTGAGGTTACATATTATGGACAGAGAGTTGAGTAATATGTAGACCCTTCCAACTTTCTGTAGGAGCACCTGGCTGCCCAGAAGAGGAGAGACAAGAGAGCTGACTTTATCACTGGGGATTGACAAGGCAGTTAAGAGCAAAGTATCCCAGGAGACTTACTGGCATTAAGTAACTAACCCTTAAATAGAAAGTGCTTCAGAGAAGCAGGGCAGGGGCTCCTGGGTGGCTCAGTCGGTTGGGCATCTGCCTTTGGCTCAAGTCATGATCCCAGAGTCTGGGATCGAGCCCCATGTCGGGCTCCCTGCTCAGCTGGGAGCCTGCTTTTCCCTCTCCCTTTGCCTGCCACTCCTCCTGCTTGTGCTCTCTCTCTCTCCGTCAAATAGATAAATAAAATCTTAAAAAAGAAAAAAAAATCAACTTGGCAGCGAATGTTTCAAAGCAAGGGGAGACTACCCACATGGATAGGTATGACATGCTTAATCAATGAACCTGGGGGTACCTTGCCATGTCCCCCATTGCTTAGGTCCAGCCACTTCTCTAGTTTACACTTACATGGGGCTCAAGATCTTGTCTCCAGCCGACTGATCTCCCTGTATTCTCTATCTTTTGTTTAATTCCATTTTTGCCCTGCCCCTTCAAACTTGAGATTCCTGTTATTACCACCAATGATCTTGGTGCCCAAGCTGGTGGACAGTTTAGTTGAGACTCTGCTGCCACCTAGTGGTCCTGAGTCACTTCACATGTCCCGGGTATCTGGGCTAGGGAAGAGGCAAGTGCCATCAAGGCAGTTGAATGCTTGGATATGAATATTCAAGAAGTCTGGAGTTCATGCTGAGAGTAAAGGAAAAAAAAATTAGTAGGTATAAAAATGACAGAGGACTAAGAGTTCGTGGTCTAAGAGAATTTCAGAGTTTGAAATCTTGGTGATGAAGGAATATCTCGTGAGAATAATACCAAAGGAGTGGCTAAGGTTGTGTGCAACTGAAAGGGTCCTGAAGAAAGACATTTAAGTTGAAGGTGAAAGAATTGACGGCCAGGTCGTTGCAAGGGTCATTTGCAGTCTCCACTCAGAGATGAATGCCCCTGTGTTAGAGTTCGTGTCTCAGTGATATTTTTCATCTCTCACACTTCTGGACGCATTGTTTATAAAATGTTGTTGGAACGGACTTGAACACTGAAACGTTACTAATGGTGATCATAGAAGATGGAATGGAAATTTCAACCGTGAACTGGCTGGCGTATACTTTTAGATATGGTATCATTTCAAATATTTGGTTTTCTCAAGCCAAGCGGCTATTTCCAACCTTCCAGTGGCTGCACCAACACATGTCCACTAGGCAGAGGTCCCCAGCTTCACGTCTATCTTCCTAGGGCAAGAAAGCATCCTGGGTGTTGACGTGAGCTCATTATCTGAACTGGACACACCCCTTTCAGCAATTCCCTTCTCACCTTCTCTGACATTTATTCTCCACTGTGAACTTTTACAAGCAAGATTTTCCTCAAGGGATTCTAAATCTGGGGATCATGGATCCCAGGCTTTGGGGATCCCCTGAAATCAAATGCAAAAATATATTTTCTGAACACTCATTTATTTTCTCTCACTTAAAAAAAAAAAAGTTCTTAAAGCAATGTGTCGCCCGTGAAAGAAGAACCCTTGCTTTGGGCAATTTGACTTGCTTTGATCTCAGGCAAGTTTCTGAACCTCCAAACTCCATCAGCTTTCCCTCCTTTCTGAGTTTGGAAATGTTTTTGAAAGTTAGTTACTCTGCTTTTCCATGCTTGTCCAAGGAAGTCTGGAAATCCTGCATGTCTGCTTACTGGGTAATCTGGCTTCTGATCACACGGTCCTCGGTCAGCCGGGTCCTTGGCTGACCCAGAGGGTTTCCTTTCTCCACTCCCCAAAGGGCAGAGGATTTCCAGACATTTTCTTCATTCCTTACCAAGTGGAGATTACATTTCTTCCAACTGAGAGCTCACCCAAATCATATGCTTGACTCATTCCTGCTGACCCTCTGATTCTCCCGTGGGGCTCGTTAGCTCCAGAGCCGAAGCTTGCAGGCACCCAGTGCCCGAAGGACGGAATACTGTCAGTCCTTTCAACACTTTGATGAATACTCTGGTTACCTCTTGATTCGTATGACACCTTTGCAAGCCAACATATCTATCAGGTGGCTTCTTCGTCAGCGGTGGTAACATATCATTCCTTTTTTCTAACTTTACAATGGAAAAATTCCAATCATATACAAAATTAGAATAGTATATTGAATGTAATGTACAGATCACTCAGCCTTCATCATTTCATGACCAATATTATCTCATCTGTGACCCCCTTGTTTTCCACTCCTCCCCCTGATTGTTTTGAAGCAAATCCCAACAGCATCCCCTCTCAGCTATAAATATATCAGTATATATCTCTAAAAAATAAGAATTCTTAATACCATATCACATCTAAAAATTAGCAAAAAATTTCCACATTTCATTCAGAGTTAAATAGTAGTGGTTGAAGGTAGCTCTTGTTCAGAAAAAAACAAAAATCCTCAATTTCAGTCTTGAGCTAAAAAAAAAGAAAAAAGAACCACAATTAAACTTTACCACTACTAAGCCACCAAGTCAGGATATTTTGCTTCTATTTCTGACAAAAATTCATGGAACTGAAGATAAGCTTAATTAAGTCCACCAGAGTGACTAAAGTTCATTTTTGACGCCATTGGTTCAACAACACGAAGATTCAAATACTTTCTGCAAAGGATCTGCTGATGGAGAATACAATAAATAATCACAGGCTTTAGCATCTTATATTTTTTTTCACAAGCCTTGTGAACATTTGTCCAATGAAGCCGTTTTTCTGTTCCACAGAAGTTCTTAAGACCAGGTGTGGTTAGTACATCTTAGCAGATCCCGCCTCAGGTTGTACTGCCTCCTCAGCGTGTCACTGTTCTACACAGACTAGTCACAGGATCCAAGTCTCCAGTCACTTCAGACTTGGCCTTGACACTTCAAGTAAACAACAGTAACTGAACATTATCAGTGGCATCTGTCAATTCATCAAGCTACAAAAAAATACTCAGAACCATTAGCCTTGGTTTGGGGGGGGGGGTTTGTTTGTTTGTTTTAACTCACTGTCGATGTCATTCTCGATGTCCTCAATACTTGGACCAGCTGTTCTTACCAAAAAAAGTTGTCTTAAACAAGTTTATTTTCTCTGGACACGTTTTCTCAAGCTTCTGTATTCAAACACCATTTAATTCACTTACTCATGGTCAATGGCTTTCGTTGCTTGCTAACAAATGGGCCACGTGAAAACTTTGGTTGCAGCCTCAATTCCATTTTTCATTCTTGTGAAGACATTCTGCTATAATGAGATATTCCATTTTAAATTTCATAACATTTTTGACTGTTACTTTTCTGTGAATTGGGAATATTGTGATGGCTGCTTAATCTGGTAATGCTGACATATATTGTGCTGTTTGAGCACAGTTATGGTGTCATTACATAACGAATATAATTCAATAAACCATACTCCACAGTAACTAGAAAGTGCAACATTTGGAGTCCACTTTTCTTGTTTTGACATGAAGGATATGCATTGGTACTATAAAATAAACTAAAATTAAATTAAATTAATTTAAATTAAATTAAATTAAACCTCGTGGTACAACAATATGCTTAGCACTCCTAACACTGTTTTGAGTCAGTTATGACCCCCTGAGCAGCAGTATGAAGTGATGAGGGTTCCATATACGGTCCCTGTTGCAACTTTTCAGCTCTACTGTTGACACTTTTTTTTTTTAAGATTTTATTTATTTATTTAACAGAGAGAGACACAGCCAGCGAGAGTGGGAACACAAGCAGGGGGAGTGGGAGAGGAAGAAGCAGGCTCCCAGCAGAGGAGGGAGCCCAATGCAGGGCTCGACCCCAGGGTCCTGGGATCACGCCCTGGGCCGAAGGCAGATGCTTAATGACTGAGCCACCCAGGTGCCCCTCTATTGTTGACACCTGAATGTGGCCATAGATAATACATAAATGGATGAGTGTGGCTGTCTTGCAATAAAACAAAAAAATAGACACTAATCTTTAATTTCAAGTATTTTTCACATGTTACAAAATATTATTCTTTTGATTTTTTTCGACCGTTTAAAAATGTAAAACCTTAGTTTGCAGGCCATATAAAAACGGATAGTGGGCCACACTTGGCCCACAGGCCATAGTTTGCTGACCCCTGGTCTAGATCACTGTATCTCTAAAAATCCCACAGATTTGTCAGGTTCCTGCATCTTTTTTAGGTTTTATTTTCTATCACCTCTTACTTAGACATTCAAAGTTTTAGCCACTTTCTGCTACCAGGCCCTACTGGCATGGTGTCATCAGTAAGTAGACCAGTGACCAGAGTGTCCAGATAACCAAGGTCCATCCATCCATGAGCTATATACTTTCAGCAAGGACCAGACTGATGAATTGAATGGGTCATCATGAAAAGCATCACTCCTGCATCCTTTGAGTGGCTAAGGGTGACACAAATCACTGCAGGATTCTCTGTTGCTTTCGACTTACTATCTTTGCCTCGGGAGAGGAATCAGGGAGGACTTTTAGGGATTTCCACTTAGCCTTTTCTACCATGAAGACCTAACTCCACAGAAAATGTGACCGTTCTTCCAATTGCTAAGAATACCACAGCCCTCTGACTTGGGCTTGGACTCCATCTATCACTTGACCTCTAAACATCCCTCTCGAGTAAGGATGTTGATGCTATTTTGGGTCACTTGGCATCCATGTCAGCCTATCCACAGCCCTCAAATACCTGAATATTCACTTTCCCCTGGATACAGTTAATCTGGTAAATGTCTGTAGGCTCCTCGGAGAAAGGATTATTAATCCTTCTGTAGCATAACTACTTGCTATGGTTCTTCAGGGTCCTTCCTCAAGGGGATGATGGATTCTGAGACTGAAAACTGCCTGAACTCTTGAAACTAGACAGGAGACCATGACTTTCCATTGTGGGTACCGACGGACTCAAGTGTTTTTGGGCTATAGAAATCA
This sequence comes from Ursus americanus, assembly GCF_024610735.1. Classification (NCBI taxonomy): domain Eukaryota; kingdom Metazoa; phylum Chordata; class Mammalia; order Carnivora; family Ursidae; genus Ursus; species Ursus americanus. The sequence continues at coordinate 18,307,665 of NC_142129.1, read as the reverse complement.
AGCAATACCCTCATTACCCGCCTATATGTCTTGCTCCTAGGTTACCATGGCTTATTAGTTTTTGCCACAGATTCCTAAGGGTCAGGTCCTCCTGGTTGTCACTTGCCCATTAGGATAATTGCATTTACCTGGCTTATTGTGGCAATTAACACAGCCGATTAATTCCACCGTTCCCACCTTCACTCTGACAGCTTTGTGCTATCAGCTGCTTCTGCTATTCCAGAATCCTAGCACCCCATTCAAACCAGGGAGTCCATTTTCCTGGCAGATCTCTTACCATCTGTCAACTCTGGCCTGCAGAAACAGATAACATCCAGTCTGTCAAGATGCTAGTGTTCCCCTTCCGAAGCATTCCTTTCTACCTTAGTGAAGAGTGTCCTCTGGGTGTTCCTGAGAACCACTGTCATCTGTTGGTCCACAGTGTCGCACAATAAATCAGTTCTAACACGCCCACCTCCCTGAGCCTTTCACCCCTTCCTCAGCCAAGGAATTTTCAGCATCTCCATCTCGTTTACTATAGTTAATCATTTTTTCCAAGCCTTATTGGAGAGATATTCTGGGGGCACCTGGATGACTCAGTCGGTTACGTCTTTGCCTTCCGTTCAGGTTATGATCCCGGGGTGCTGGGATCGAGCCGATTCCAGCTCCCTGCTTGGCGGGGAGCCTGCTTCTCCCTCTCCCTCTGCCCCTCCCCCACCCCTCATGCTCTCTTGCACGCAGGCTCTCTGTCAAATAAATAAACAAAATCTTTATTAAAAAGAGAGAGAGAGAGAGAGATTCTGGCAGTTTATTAGGAGCGGCTCCAGGTATGCTAGCCGGGCAAGCTGGAGGAAGAGAAAGCAAAGAGCAAGAAAGTCAAAGAACAGGATGCACATCTTTTCCCACCAGTGAGTCCTCAAACCAAAAACCAGTTCTGAGCTGAGGGAAGGGAAACACTTTGCAATGGATGGCAATTTGAAGTTTTTAACTGAATAACACCTTCTAATACTTGAAAAGCCAAACTGTTTTAATACCCAAGAATAAATGGAAAGGGAATGGAGAGCCATTGGGTCTGCCCATGATATCTCCAAGGGACAGGGAAGGGAGAACCAACAGAATGATGTTCGCGGGCAGAGGTAGAAGAAACATTGAGCTGTTTCCTCTCCTCGTTGTACACTACCGATGACCGGTGATTAATTTATTTAATTTATTTTTAAAAGATTTTATTTATCTATTTGGAGAGAGAGAGAGGTGAGGGGTGGAGGAGGAAGCAGACTTCCCGCTGAGCAGGGAGCCCGATGCAGGGCTCGATCCCGGGACTCTGGGACCATGACCTGAGCTGAGCCACCCAGGTGCCCCTGACCGACGGTTTGAACAGCCCACTGCACAAGTGTTGAAGTGCAAAATGGTGTTGCTCCCTTCTAGTTCTCCAAGTTGGTTTTTTTTCCCATTGAGGAAGTGGGTGACAATGAGCGTTTACGCAACGTGAAACCAGTAGACATTCCGCTTTTATAAACACAGCGAACAAAATATGTAAAACCTACATGCCATAATATGTGAACTGGTCTCAGAGACCGGGAAGTAGCACCACAGGTGCCCTACAAAAGCCATAGCCATGTGCTATGGAGCTCAACGATGAAGGCGACATCTCATCCATGGTGCAGTGGTTGCGGATCAAAGAAGGTTTCAAGAAGGAGATGATATTTAAAAGGAATCTGAAGTACTAAGTATGACGGTGAAAGATAAAGAGATAAACAAGTCCTTTGAGGGAGAAGGAACAACAGGGAAAGGCATGGCAGAGTGATCCTAGGGATGGGAAATTCAATTTAGATGAAACAAAGAACCCACGTGGAGACATAATAGGAAACAAAGATTGAAAAACACATTTCACTTGTCTGTGGAAAGTCCTGGGCACCAGGGAGCAGTATTTACATGTCAGAGGGAGTCATAGGAGTGATTGACCAGAATTCTAATATTCTCCTTAGTATTTTTCAAATCATTTCTTGGACATGATCTTCAAGTTCTTGTTTGTCAACTACATCTGAAGATAGAGTAAGTGGGAGTAAGACTCTGCCAAGCAGCCAGTGGGCAGGGACTTGCTGAAGCAGAGCGGAGACTGGGGGCAGCTGTCCCAGACTGCTCCATGGCCGTGACCTGGAGAACAGCGAGAGCTCTAGAGTTCTCATTCCATCTACCAGCCAGCAGTAGCCCAGGCGGAAGGAGGCAGGTGCCTGTTCCTTAGATACCACTTCTGGATTTGACCACCTCCAGTAAATCCTTCTTTCCTGGAAGCCCATATACTGCTTCGCTGCAGTCTGATCCTGGTCTGAACACAGGATGAAGATGGTGCACAACTGTGTTGGACCCAATGAGCAAAGGGCCTTTTCCCTCCGAAGTTGATCGCTTCGTCTTCAAGGTGAACACTGGAGTCCAACATCGGTGCACTGTATTTACACAAACAAACTTATGCTTTCCCCTCACTCGATCTTCAAAGGGAAGAGCCTTATTAGAACACTGGTAAGGTGCTAGAAACATACCTTGAACCCCTGTCTTCCTCCAGGGTAGTTAAAAACATATGACATCCCTCATCAATTATATCCCCCATTCCTGCAGACATTTTTCATATGGGATGGTTTCGGATTTACAGCATCCCAGCCCCTTCTTCTGGACCTCTCCACTTCCATGCTGTCCCCAGATAATGTGCTACCCGGTAGAGTACTCAGTTCCCCAGGTACCGGCTGACAAGGGAAGGAGAAGTAAAAGTGGTCCTTCACCTTGGCCCAGACACAAAAATTCTGGTTTTTTCCAGGTTAAGATTTCTTTTGGGTTTTGTTTTGTTTTGTTTTGTTTTGTTTTGTTTTGTTTGGCAGCAACAATTTGCTGTTGACTCATATGTAGTTTCCAGCCAACGGACACCAGAGTCCTCTCTTTTTCCCTTGGTGACATTATTCCGCCCTCTCAACCCCACCCAGGTCTTGGGCAGTTGTTTGTTTTTATAGACCCGAGTAAAAGACCTCTTCGTGTCTGTTAAATTCCATCTTGTTAGGTTCATTTTCTCCATGCTAGCCTCTGGCACGTTAACTCTACTGTCCTAGCCTCGCCCCGTAAGAACCAGAGACGGAGCTTCTTTAAATTCGATCGAGTTTTCAATGATGTCCTTGACTGAACATTATTAAAAAGTTTAAACAGGAGCATCAGCACAAAAAGGCGGCCACCAGAGGCCCCTTCACAGACTGAAAGGGAATTCAGTAAGTGCCACTCTTTGGGTATGGGCACTCAACTGGATATGAATTCACCTAATTGATCTAGAATCCAGTTCACATTATTACACATTTTCTAAAACAAATCACGAGGGAACTCGCCAAATGCCTCGTCCACATGCACAATTTATGCTGTATTCACTCCCATCTTCCAGTCTAGAAACTCTACCAAAAATGAAATGAATCCACTGTGAAATGGCTTCCTCTTTGTGAATACTATATTTATCACTATCTGGGGTGTTGCCCCTCCAACCTTCTTCCCTACACAATAATGGTTTTTCTAATATATACTTTTTTTTTAACAGACGCAGTGTAGCACTGTACGATTGTGAAGAGCACGAATCTGGGCTTGAATCCTGGCCCCCTTTCCCCCCATTACTGGCTGCGTGAACTGGGGCCATTTGTCTCACCAATCCGTGCCTCAATTTTTTCATCAGTAAAATGGGGATAATAATAGAGCGCACATCATAAGAATGGTTTGAGAACTGAAAAAGTTAACATTTGTAAAGCATGTAGAACCATTTCTGGCACATTAGTAAGCAATATGAAAATTCTTGTTAAATAAACAAGTGGAAAAAAAATAAACCCAGTGCTTTGGTATACAGATGCCAGAACAAGGCCTGAAACATCACATCATGGACACCCCTCTAGCAGCTGAGTGTAGCAATACAAAACACCACGGCAAACATATACGTTGCAGGTATCTTAAAAATATTTTAGACCCCTAAAAAATTTCTAGGGGAATACATTTCCAGAACGTAGCATTTCTCATTACAGTCCAGTATTCATATGTGTATTTTGCTATAATGAACACATGCTTTCCTCTTCCACACTATGTTAAATACTTTAATTGGTAATAAATAATTAAATGATGCAATATTTTTTATTACTTTTAGTTTTACCAGAAAAAATTCATATAAAATTGGGATGCCTCTTAAGTTCCTGTGCATTTTTTTAAATTTAAATTTTACTTAGTTAACATACAGTGCACTACTAGTTTCTGGAGTAGAATTCAGCGATTCGTCACCTACATACAACAGCCAGTGCTCATCCCAAGTGCCCTCTTCAGTGCCCATCACCCATCTAACCCATCCCCCACCCATCTCCCTCCATCACCCCTCAATTTATTGTCCATTGTTAAGAGTCTTCTATGGCTTGGGCGCCTGGGTGGCACAGCGGTTAAGCGTCTGCCTTCAGCTCAGGGCGTGATCCCGGCGTTACGGGATCGAGCCCCACATCAGGCTCCTCTGCTATGAGCCTGCTTCTTCCTCTCCCACTCCCCCTGCTTGTGTTCCCTCTCTCCCTGGCTGTCTCTATCTCTGTCAAATAAATAAATAAAATCTTAAAAAAAAAAAAAAGAGTCTTCTATGGCTTGTTTCCCTCTCTCCTTTTTTTTTCTTTTTCCCCTTCCCCTATGTTCATGTGTTCATTCGTTCTTTCTTTCTTTTCTTTCTTTTAAGATTTTATTTATTTATTTGAGAGAGAGAGACAGCCAGCGAGAGAGGGAACACAAGCAGGGGGAGTGGGAGAGGAAGAAGCAGGCTCCCAGCAGAGGAGCCTGATGTGGGGCTCCATCCCAGACCACCAGGATCCTGCACTGAGCCGAAGGCAGACGCTTAATGACTGAGCCACCCAGGCGCTCCCATGTGTTTTCTTTCTTAAATTCCACATATGAGTGAGATCATATGGTATTTGTCTTTCTCTGACTGATTAATTCCACTTAGCATAATACACTCTAGCTCCACCCATGTCGTTGCAAATGGCAAGATTTCATTCTTTGTGATGGCTGAGTAATATTCCATCATATGTGTATACACCATATCTTCTTTATCCATTCATCAGTCAATGTTCCTGTGCATTTTCTACTCTACTTCAGATTGAGGTAAAATTCACACAACGTGTGGGGCGCCTGGGTGGCTCAGATGGCTAAGCATCTGCCTTCATGATCCCTCCAGCGGCCTGGGATCGAGCCCCGCAGGAGGGTCCCTGCTCAGTGGGGAGCCTTCTTCTTCCTCTATCTCTGCCATTCCCTCCACTTGTGCTCTCTGGCTCTCTATCTCTCTGTCAAATAAACACATAAAATCTTTAAAAGGAAATTCACATAACATGAAATTTACCACTTTGAAGTGAACAGTTCAGTGGCATTTAGTCCATTCACAATTTTATACAACTCCATCTAGTTCCAACACATTTTCATTACACCAGAAGGAAACCCCATAACCATTAAACAGTTACTCCCCATTCCCTCTTCTCTCAGCCCCTGACAACCACCAGTCTGCTTCTTGTCTCTATGGATTTGCCTATTCTGGACATTTCACATAAATGGAATCACGTGACATGCAACCTTTTGTGTCTGGCTTCTTTCACTTAGCATATTGTTTGTGAGGTATGTTCATGTTCTAGTATGTATCAGCACTCCATTCCTTTTTACGGCTGAATAATATTCCATTATATGGATACACTTCAATTTGTTTATCCATTCATCCACTGATGGATATATGGGTTATTTTCACCTTTTGGCTACTGTGAATAGTGCTGCTATAAACACCTATGCACACGTATTTGTTTGAGTATCTATTTTCCAATCTTTTGCATATATACCTAAAGTGGACTTGCTGGTACATAAGGTAATTCCGTGTTTGTTTGAGGACCCACCAAACTGTTCTCCGTAGTGGCTGCACCATTTTACATTCCCACCAGCATTGAAAGGGGTTCCAATGTCTCCACATCCTTGCTTGTTTAAAGTATTCTCTTTATCCTTTCTATTTCTGTAAAATCAGTGGTAATGTCTGCACTTTCATTTCTGATTTTAGTTATTTGTGTCTCCTTTTTTCTTTATCATATATGCTAAAGATTTGTCGATTTTGTTGATCTTTTCAAAGAAATAACTTTTTTAAAAAAGATCTTTATTTATTTGAGAGAGTGGGGGAGGGGCTGAGGAAGAGGGAGAAAGAGATTCCCAAGCAGACTCCCCGCTGAGCACAGAGCTCCACTTGGGGCTTGATCTCATGACCCCAAGATCATGACCTGAGCTGAAATCAAGAGTCAAAAGCTTAACCAACTGAGCTACCCAGGAGCCCCTCAAAGAACCAACTTTTGGCTTCATTGGTCCCCTTTGTAGTTTTTTATTGTCTATTTCATTTATTTCTGCTCTAATCTTTATTAGTTCCTTCCTTTTGCTAGCTTTGGTTAACTTTGCTTGCCTTTTCCTAAGGTATAAACTTGGGTCATTGGTTTGAGATCTTTCTTCCTTGTTATTTACTTATTTATTTAAAAAAAGATTTTCTTTCTTTCTTTCTTTCAGAGAAAGAGAGAGAGCATGCTGGTGAGTGGGGATGTGGGAGCGGGTCAGAGGCGGAAGGAAAAAGAATCTCAAGCAGACACCAAACTGACCATGGAGCCCAATGCAGGGTTCGATCTCATGACCCTAAGCTGAAACCAAGAGTCGGCACTTAACTGACTGAGCCACCCAGGCACCCCCTTTTCTTCCTTTTTAATGTAAGTGTTTACTGCTATAAATTCCCTCTGAGCATTGCTTTCACTGCATCCCACAGGTTTTAATATGTTGTGTTTTCACTTTCACTCTTCTCAAAGTATTTACTAATTTCTGTTGCAGTTTCTTATTTAACCCATCAGTTGTTTAAGAGTGTGTTGTTTGATATACATACATTTGTAATTATATGCTACTTTAAATCATACTTCAAAATCCTGACCATAGTCAGTGTTAAATTCAGAATGTCTATAATATGAGGAATCCATTTTCTACCCTAATTTAGGACCTTACTTGAACCCTTACTAAATCTCATTTTCTTGTATTTATCATGCCATCTAGACAAATCGTTTTTGGATTCTGACTTTATCATTCAATATATTTTGTTTTGAAGTCTTTTATCAAATAAATGATAAAAATGTGGAATAGGATTGGCTAAGGATAAACCTGTCTTCATAATTAAGTTAACAATAGCAGTTCATTGTTTTGGTTTTTTTTTTTTTTAGGATTGAAGATCCCCATCTACCTTCTTCAGACTATATATCCTTAATATAATTTATAATTAATTAATATAATTTATACACTAGAAATATAATTTAATATACTATAATCTTGCTTTGATGGTTAGTTTTATGTATCGATTCAGCTGGGCCACAGTGCCCAAATATTTGGTCAAACATTATTCTAGATGTTTCTGTGAAACTATTTTTTTGGATATGATTAACATTTAAATTGGCAGACTTTGAGTAAAGTATATAACCCTTCACAAAGTGGGCGGGCCTCATCCAATCAGTTGAAGGCCTTATAGGAAAAGATTAGCCCTAGCAAGGACTCAAACTACACCACTTCCCTGGGTCTCCACTCCATCAGACTTTTGATTTGTCAAGCCTCCACAATCATGTAAGCCAAATCCTTAAAATAAATCTCTTTTTATACACATACATCCTGTTGTTTCTGTTTCTTTGGAAAAGTGACTGATAAACTTGCTATGACGCATAACTCTGAAACTAAAATATTTCCTTTTAGCCCTATGATTTGTACTTTGTTTCCAGGGTAAGATTTTACTGCATATCCAGAACTTATTCTCTCCTGTTGGATGCTATCATTCATTCATTTATTCATTCATTTGACAAATATTTACTGAACATCTGCAATGCATCAGGCACTGAGCATGAGGCAGTGAACAAATAAGGAAATATATAGCATGTCAAATGGTGGTAAGTATTATGGAAAACATTGAAGGGCAGGATGCACGGGGTGTTTACCAGGAGGAAGGAGTGTTAGCACATAGGGTAGTATGTGAGGTACCTTCCATTTGCTTCTCTAGATCTGTTCCCCACCATTCTCCATTCCATAATCTGTCATAGGAGGCTGACGTGTATGGACCACACACTATGCTCTTTTGCACTTGGCTTTCAATTGCGTTCGGCTAGTGGGAACTGGCAAGAGATCAGAAGGAAAGAAAAGAGTAGATTTTGGTTATTTCTTCTTCTGGCTCCTTTCCTACTGTATTACAATGGTTTGGCTATATCTTTCTACTGAAGGCTTGTCTAATTGGTTGGCCATCTCACCACACCTATCTCTCTTAGGGTTCTAGGAGCTGCCCTTACCTAGTGGCAAGAATTGGGGCAATTCTTTACCCCAGAGAACATCTGGCAATGTGTGGAGACAATTTGGGTTGTCCCATTGGGGGGAATGCTACTGGCATCTAGTGGGTAGAGGACAGAGATGCCGCTACACATCCTTAAAATGTGCAGGACAGCCCTTCCCCCCAACCACATAGAATTATCTGGCCAAAAGTGTTGGTAGTGCTGGGGTTGAGAAGCCGTGACTTGCCCCCTCAAGCCTGGGAGTTGTGCTTAATGGCTCCCAGCTGTTACTGGCCCAGAGTGACTACACCATCCCTTGTTGTTTTTCCAAAACCAAACCAACACTTGTGTAAACAGTCCTTTTATTAAACTTTCCTCAAATTACAAATTTCCTTCTGGGACTGAAATTGATATAAGTTGTCAAGTCAGAATCCAGTGAATACAACAGAAATAGGTCTGAAGAATAAAAAGAGAGGAATTTATTGAAAAGAATTGGGTACTGGAAGACCCGAGAGGCCAAATAATTAACATTAAAGAAACCTGGAAATCAGTAATGGCTGGAAGCCATTAGCATTCTTAGGCTGGAGGAACAAAGGAAATATATGGTGTTATCAGATACCAGAGCCTAGAGTTGCCTGCCAGAGGCAAGAAGCTAGTTCAGGAGGGACTAGAGCCACGGGGCAGATTCACTGCTGCCCAGAGATGCAGCCTGAGATAGGACAAAATTCTCCATCTTCCCCACCCTCCTCCCACTCTCCAGTCTTTCGTTGGCACTCCCACTGACTGAACACAACCAGAAGCCAGCTGACGTAGGAGTCTGAGGAAACAGCCCATAGAAGAAAGCAAGGTTGGGCAAGGGAATGATCAGAGAACATGCAGGCTCATGCCCAACAAAGAAAGTCCTTCTAAATAAGATGACATTTCAGTAAGGACTTTAAAGAATGAAGAGGCAACCCGTGTAGATATTTGGAATAAGAATGTTCTAAAACAAAGCAAAGAATGTTCTAGGTTGCAGGAGAAAGTGCAGAGATCCTAGGTAGTAACACGCTTAGTGTATTAAGGGGAACATATTGCTAATGATCCTACAGCAGAAAGAATGAGCAGAAGAGTGGTGGGAGATGAGATCAGAAGTTAAGACAGGCAGCAGACCATATGGGACTTTGCCATACTATGGACTTTGCTTTCGGCTCTGAGATGAAATCATCGACAAGTTTTGAGCAAAGGAGTGACATGATGTGACTATGGTTTAGAAGGATCCTTGTGGCTGCTGTGAGAAAAATAGACTTTAATGGAGCAAGAGATGAAGAGAGAACAGTTGGAAAATTATCTTAGTAATCTAGGCAAGGTAGCTTGAGTGAGGGCCCAAGAGGTAGATGAGGAGAGGTAGGATTTTGTAGATCTGTTGAGGGTAAAGCCAACAGATTTTGTTGTTGTCGGGTGCTATGTGGGTGTGAAAGAAAACAGTGAAGTCAAAAATGACTTCACCTGGAGGAGTGCAGTTTGGAGGGAGAATCAGGAGCTCACCAGTGGTCACATGAAGTTAGAAATGGAGACTAGATCTCCATACAGAGCTGTGGGGGAGGGCCACTGGATATATGATTCTGGAATTTGGGGGATGTTGGGATGAGGGATAGTAATGTGGGAGTTACTGGCATATACATAGTACTTGTCTTCGTTTGGGTTCCCCGAGAAGCAAACCGTGACAAGAATTTGAGAGCAAACAGTTTATTTGGGAGGCGAGTCCAGGATTTACCGGCCTGGAAGAGAAGAAGTGAGACCGGAAGAGGAAGCAAGTCAATGAAAGGTGCATTTTGAAGTAAGTTATCCCCATTGGCAACTGAAATTTACTCCCATTGTGGAATTCTGAGAAAGAATGTAGAACAGGCAAGGTGTCCTGAGGGATCAGAAAGCTAGGTTGTTTATCCACCAGATTGCCAACCATCTTGGTTGTGGGCTTTCTCTGAGGGACATGAACTCTCCAGCACTTCCAGGTTCTCCACAGGAAAGTCCAGTACTGCCCGGGCCAATAAAAGGCCCCAGGGCAGAAGGTCAGAAGGGAGGCTCCCAGTAAACAGCCCTCCGTGTGCAGAGGTCTTGAAGGATAAAGGTGGGGGCCTCCACAGCCTGAGATGATCTAGTGTCTCCCCAAGAATGAGTGAGGTTAGAGAGAGAAGGCATATGGTCACCAAAGCTCAATAGCATTCCACCGAAATAGAGGTCAAGGAAACGAGAAGGAACTAGCAAAGGGGACTGAGGAGAGGCCTGTGAAACTGAGAGAGTAGAGTCCCAGAAGCCAAGTTCAGAAAGTGCTCCTAGCAGTTGGAAGAGATTAACTATCAAATGCTGCAGAAGGCTCAAGGAAGTGAGGACCGAGGATGGACCATTGGATTTAGCAATTTGGAGGTCACTCGTGACCTTGAGGGATCAATTTTGGAGCTGTGGTTTACGATGGGGAGCGAATTCAACAGAAAAGAGAAATCAGAGACAGCCTGTACAGACAACTTTTTAAAAATAATTTAGTGTAGAGAAATTGGACGCTAGCCGGAAGATGTGGGGGTCAAAAGAGAGGTGTGTGTGTGTGTGTGTGTGTGTGTGTGTGTGTACGTGCATGTTTAAGATGGAAAATGTTGCAGCATGTTCGTTTGTTGATGATACAATCCAGGCAAGAGGGAAAAACTGATAATGCAGGAAAGAGACAAAAAGTAACAGAAGTGATAACCTTGGTACACAAGAGGGAATGGGATCTGTGCACGGCTAAACATAGCTCCCTTAGGAGCACAGATATTCATCGATAGTAACAGAGTTTTGAAAGGCAGAGGGCGGGGCCGTAGACGGGGATAGGTGGTGGAGTGTGGGGAAATTCTCTCCTGAATTGCAGTATTTTTCATAGAAGCAAGGAAATCCACTAACATTTGAGGACTGAGGAAGAGAAGTGGTTGAAGATTGAGGAGCGGGAAGAGGTGTGAAATAGTCATTCAGGATTGGGAATAGCTGAGAGAAGAGGTTAACCCCTTTACCCTCAATAAATGATGGGAGCTGCACTTCCTCTCTGGGCTTCTTGATTCTGGGGAACTCTATTTCCACTGATGGAAGGAGTCAGAACCCAACATCCATTTAACTGTGAGAGTTGTAAATAATCTGTTCCAGTTTACAAGAGGCTCAGTAGAGTACAACCAGAGGGATTGTAAAAAGCAAGAAAGGTGTGTTTGAAGTAGCCCCACCTCCTCTAGTAAAAATGTCTTCACTACTTTTGTAGGTAGAGCTCACATCTTTGATGAGCCTCTGGTCAAAAATTCTACTAAGAAAACTCTTGAGATCTGGAGGTGGAAATTCTTGGACTTTTGTTTTACCCCTGGCCATTGAGAGTTAAGATACTGTGTCTTTCTGTCCCAGTGTCTAATTTCTGAACATGGTCAGACAGCCCATTTAGCAGCACTCAGGAGACATCTATAGCATTAAGCCACCAGATGTGGGCAACGGAAGGGCGGGCACAGGGGGTTGAATATTATACCCCCAAAAGATACATCCAAGTTCTAACTCCCGGAGACTGTGAATGTCACCTTGTTTGAAAACAGGATCTTTGCAGATGTAATTAAGTTAAGAATCTTGAGATGAGATCAGACTGGGTTTCGGGCGGGCCCCAAATCTAACGACTGGCATCCTTATAAGAGAGGGGAGAGGAATATTTGGGATGCATAGGGACGCAGAGAAGGACAATGTGAATTTGGAAGCAGAGATTGGCATGCAGCGTCTACAAGAGCCAAGGATTGCTGGAAACCACCAGAAGTGAGGAGAGAGGCACAGAACGGTGTCCCTCAGCGTCTCCAGAAGGAACCAACCCTGCTGTCACCTTGATTTCAGACTTCTGGCCTACTGAACTGGGAGAGGAGAAAGTTCTGCTGTGTTAAGCCACCAGGTATGTGGTGATTTGTTACAACAGCAGTAAGAAACTGATGCATAGAATGAACTCATATTTTGATAAAGTGAAAAGTGCAAGGCCAGGAAAATGACAATGAAGCATTCTTGGGACTGAGGAAGGAGGCTGGGACCATGTCCATCTCCTAAAACCTTGGGGGTGTTTCCCTTCATTTCCCTCTAGAAGAATATGGCTCCTCCTCCAGAAATCATGTTTCCTGACAGTCTGGAAAGCCTGCAGTTAGGTTCTGAGTCCACTGTCTCGTTTCCATGAGAGTATTTGCCCCCCCAGGAAGTCTTACCCTCATGATTTAACCAACCTGCTTCTGCAGTCCTGAAACTTCTGCTTGTGGCAGGTCTGAGCTGAGAAGTCTGCCCTTGGAGAGAACAGCCTCCCAGACACCTGTCTCTCCCTGGATTCCTGACTTGTCTCATCTGGAATGAATAGAAGTAAGAGCTAGCACCGTGCTTTAATGTATTGGTGCTTTTAGTCATTCTGTTCTCTACCTTAAGTGCTCACACTCCACTTAAAGAGCTCCTGCCTCTTCTTCAAGACTTGCCCAAATGCCTTCTGCTCTGTGAAGGCCTCCCTGGAGCCACAGAATCAATTCTATTTCCTTCTACGGTCCCATAGAATTTGTGCACCTCTGTCCCAGGACTTATTAAAGTTTACTACAGCTTATTCTTTACATATCTGTCTTACCTGAAACACTCCAGAGGAAGTGTTATTCACGTCTGAATCACCAGCACTTAGTCTAGAAGCTAGCACAATGAATGCTTTTTGTATAAAAAAGGAAAGCAACATCTCTGAAAATCCACAATAATCAAATTCAAAGCATCTTGAAAATATGCAACTGCTATTAATTAACACCTCTATTTTGGATTTTGAGCCTATTGCATTTGGCAAAGGAACAAAGCAACCGAGAAATTAGGATGTCCTATATGAGTAAAGAGTTCAGTGCAGAATTTTGGAGGTGTTTGCTGCTTTGCCATTATGATCAGAGGGGAACTTCTTTCCTGCAGATAAAAAGGGTGATGTTACCCCAGGTTTGGCAACTTTCTTCAACCCATGGGAGGTAGGTTCTTCCAATTTTAGATGAGAGTTTATCAAAAACTTTCTACAATCAACCACTGAAGAAGCACACTGAGTCACATTTCCTTCATCTGGCCACTGCAGAACGAAGTGTTGACAGCAGATGGTGTTCAATGTGATGTTATCATATCATCATTTACCCAAATGTCTCCTTTCATCATGTTTTGTTTGGAGTTATACCTGGAGTTTAATGATTTGAAAATATTCAGGATGAAACCTCAGTTGTAGAAGAAAAATAGACTGTGCTCTAAGCTTATATGTGAATATGCTCTGTAGAAAAGATGAAACATCCCAGTGAACAGAGCTGAAAGCATGAGAAGAAGGTTTGAGAAGGTAAGTACACATGTTCCCATGGGAATGCGCAGCTGCTGCCAACAAAAACCATGGGAAAAGGCTACAGACTCCTTCTATGATTCAGACTAAAATCAAATTTGTAAGGGAGTCAAAATACACATGAATCATCTGCTCTTTCATCCGCCATGATCATTACTATCTCCAAGTCAAAAGCTGGCCAAGAGTCACAATGAAAACAGGCCTGTTGTGATGACTGAAGATGTTTGTACTAAAAGATCTCCCCACCAAGAAATTCCGACCGCTTCTAGCATCTACCACACACCATTTAACTTCCTTGGCCTATGAAGACCCCCATACGCTGGTACTACGGTCTCTATCTCACCTAATTTGTGACCAGTTCCCCATTTTGATCAAGATGGTCTTCTCACTAGCCCCTACACATTCCTGTTCACTCATAACTCCAAAACTTTACTCATACTCTGTCCATCTCCCAGTGCATTTTCCTTCTTCTTCTTCTATTCAAACCAATTTATTCTTAAATTCCAGTCCCGGTACCATCTGACTTGGGGGGGTTTGTCATGACTGCAGACCATAGTGGCATCTCCCTGCTCTCAATTCCTCCACTGCCACTTGAGACCTAGAATCCCAAACTAATGCTTCTTTTGAGATCAATCCATCATTTATGGACACTCATTGGGTTCACACACTGCTCGGACCATAATTGAGATTTCTGGTTTACCTTCTAGCTATTGTCTTTTCTGTTCACCATTTTAAATAATTCTTTCCTTCCCAAAGATGACCAAGATAATTGAGAGCTTTTGTTCTTTTTAAACCCTATGCAAGAGAAACATTTCTCCCCCTTCTTGAGCAAGAAAGAACCAGTGTGTACTAAACTGGTGAAAACTATTGAACTCTTGACCTTTAACCCCTTCCAAATGGAATAAACCTCAGTTAAAGTACAAATCAGTTATTCACTGAGAAAACCCTATGCAGATAAAGAAATATTGTTTTGGGGTACCACTTGGAATAAGTACTCTGAATCCCAGTTTTTGGATATCCAGACTGTGGAATCACTAATAGGCATATTCCACAGTCAGGATTCAAAATGAGCATAATTCTTTGGGGATCTGAACCTTGCAGAGAAAAATAAATGGACAAGGCTAGAACCAGGTCTCAGAGTCCGGCAATCCCACCTTAGTCACAAACAGATAATGGAATCTCTGTAGCATTTCCTTAAAATTGAAAACCTCAAAATGCCTCTATTTCTAGGTCAGTATCATCTCTGTATCAAGAAATTGTTCCTGGGGGCACCTGGGTGGCTCGGCAATTAAGCGTCTGCCTTCGGCTCAGGGCATATTCCAGGGTCCTGGGATCGAGCCCGGCATCGGGCTCCCTGCTCTGCTGGGAGCCTGCTTCTTCCTCTCCTACTCCCCCCTGCTTGTGTTCCCTCTCTTGCTGGCTGTCTCTCTCTCGAAAGAAAGAAAGAAAGAAAGAAAGAAAGAAAGAAAGAAAGAAGAAAGAAAGAGATGGAGGGAGGGAAGAAAGAAAGAAAGAAAGAAAGAAAGAAAGAAAGAAAGAAAGAAAGAAGGAAAGGAAGGAAGGAAGGAAGGAAGGAAGGAAGGAAGGAAGGAAGGAAGGAAGGAACTGTTCCTGGACACTGAGAAATTTAGCCTGGTATTTTTGAAAAGTCACTCTAGTTCACCTGTGCTGAGTGAGAGGAAAACTGAAAAAAAAAAAAAATTCTCCTCCTTTTAATTGAACAAAATGCAGCCTGCCCTTGAAGGACTTTTCTGCAGCTTATCCACTGTGGTAGGTTACTGTCAAAAATATTCACCCTTTCCCCTTTTACCTCCATGAAAGGGATATCCTTCTCCTACTCCTTTACTTTGGTTTGGCCATGTGACATTCTTCAGCAGATGGGACACAGACACGGGTTTGGAACGTGCTTGAGTGGTTGGGCTCGCCCTCTTGCACTTCTGCCGTCATCACGAGAAGAGCATGTCTTGACTAGCCCCTGGTCCAAGGAGGGTGAAGACAGACAGAGCAGCCGCCCAGCTGACCTACAACTATGTGAGATTCATTGTTATTTTAATGTACTGGGTTTGGGGGAAAATTTGTTACACAGTTTTTGTGGCAATAACTAATTTTCAGTTCCCAGAAAATACCATTCTTGACCCTTTAAGATGCAAATATAATATTTTCCTATGGGCTTCTAGATCAAATGGCATAGTGTCCTTCAGACAAATGCTTAGATTTTTCTTTTCTTTTTAATTTCTGACATTGTGTTTCCTGTGGAGTATTGTGAGTGCTCCCAGGGAAATGTGGTGTCTCTATGTGCATAGGTACTTACTTGATTCCAGGCTCAGAGGAATCTGATTGTGATCCCTCAGTCTGTCACTGTGTCACGGACTGCCAAAAACTTGAAGGTAGGAGGCTATATCAGTCAGGGGCCCAGCAAGAAACCGAGAGTATACTCAGCTTTGTGGCGTAGAGGCTTTTTAAAAAGATTTTATTTATTTATTTATTTGAGAGAGGGAGACAGCGCTGAAAGTGAGAGCACGCAAGCATGAGGAGGGCGGAGGGCCAGAGGGGAAGGGAGAAGCAGACTCCCCACTGAGCAGGGAGCCCGAAGTGGGGCTCGATCCCAGGACCCCAGGATCATGACCCGAGCTGAAGGCAGACGTTTAACCGACTGAGCCACCAAGGTGACCCATGGAGAGGCTTTTTAATAAAGGAACTATTTATAGAGATACGGGTAGGGTTAGAGGAACCCATGAGGGAGGAACCAGAGACTAGGGACAGTGGCGACCAGTTGCAATCCCCAGTCTGAACAGCAGGGGGAGACACCCCTGTCATCAGAGCCTGGTTGAGAGCTGAAGTCAGAGGGACTGCCCAATGGTAGCTGCAGTTCGGTGATAAGGCCACAGACAAAACCACAGTGAAGCAGAGTGGGTGGGAGGGAACAAATGCCCTGGCATCTCTCTCCTCCCACATTCTGACTCCGGCTGGTGACTCCTACTTGCTAGAGGGTGATATAGTCCATAGAGGTCAGTTTCCCAGGGCAAAGAACACAGCAGAGGAAAACAGAACTGATCTGGGGAGAATCAAAGAATAATGAGACTACAGACATACCTCAGAGATATTGCAGATTCAGTTCCAGACCACCACAATAAAGAGAATATTGCAATAATGTGAGTTAAATGAATTTTTTGGTTTCCTAGTGCATATAAAAGTTGTGTTTACACTTGTCTATTAAGTGTACAATAAGAGCAGAAGGTCTAAAAAACAATGTACATACCTTAATTAAAAATACTTTATTGCTAAAAAGTGCTAACGATCTTCTGAGCTTTCAGTGAGTCATCATTTTTTGATGGTGGAGGGTCTTGCCTCAGTGTTGATGGCTGCTGACTGATCGGGATGGTGCTTGCTGAAGGCTGGGGTGGCTGTCGCAATTTCCATTGCCTCTTCCTTTTACAAATGATTTCTCTGTAGCATGCGGTGCTGTTTGATACTATTTTACTCCCGGTAGAACTTCTTTCAAAATTGGGAGTCGAGCCTCTGTAAGCCTGCCGCTGCTTTATCAACTAAGTGTGTCATATTCTATGTCCTCTGTTGTCATCTCAACAGTCTTCACAGCGTCTTCCTCAGGAGTAAATTCCATCTCAAGAAACCATTTTCTTGGCTCATCCATGAGCAGCAACTCATCTGTTAAAGTTTTATTATGAATTTGCAGCAATTCAAATATTATAATAATGAAAAAGTTTGAAATACTGTGGAGGATGGTCAAAATGTGAGCCAGAGACCCAAAAATGCACAAACATTGGGAAAATGATGCCGATGAACTTGTTTGACTCAGGGTCTCCGCAAACCTTCCATTTGTAAAGAATGCAGTATCTGTGAAGCACAAAAAAACCAAGTATGATCGCAGAGGTTTATTAACGCTGGACCCAGTTTCCGCAGGAAAGAAAACATGGCGGGGAGGGAGGGCAAGAAAGGAGTTATGTTTATAAGGATATTGGTTAGGCAAAGTGTACAGTAGTCTTTCATTGTTAATTGATTAGCAAAAAGATGGAGAATTAAACAATCTGTGATTGGATCAGTAGGTTTCTTTGCACTGCACTATGCTGATGTCAAGAATTTCCCTAAAGGCATCATGAGATAAGCCTACGGCATTAGAGCAGATCAGTGAAATTAATATTAAAGCATCTGGAAGATAATTATGTTGAGGAGGGCTATGGTACTAAGCTTCAGGCCTGAATTTATGGATTTAGAATTGGGATTTAAAAAGAAAGATTTTAATGGAGAGTGAAGCAAAACATATCTTGGTGCCGGAAGATTTCTAACACCTTGAGCCATGAAACCCTGACACCGGTCCAATTTTGTGATACTCTTCTGATTCCTGACCTATAAAAATATTATGTGGAGCTATTTACCAAACTTAACTCATGACACATCCGTAAATCCAAGGTTGCCAAAATATTTTAGGTGAGAGTGTGGAAGGCAAGGGATGCTGAGAACTCCTGGGTCCATATATATGCATGCCTGTATATACACCAGCATCAGTGATCTTTCTTCAGTAAAATTACACTTCCTTTCCATTTTTGTTTCCAAAAATGGGCCAATGTGAGTAAAACCCAAATATCAACATGTTGAGGATATCTTCTATTATACACAGAAGTATCTTAATATGCTGGGGAATAATATTGTATACTACACCAATTTGCTTTGAAAAATCAAGTAGCTAACTCTTCATATGAATTCAAATATGAGACACATTTCCTTGGTTTTGAGGTTGTTCCTTAAACTAGATCTTTACCTCAGAAGAATTTTCGAACAATAACATCTTGGGGATGACACTAGGTAAACTCAACGGAAAAGAATTCTAGTTCTTTAGGAATGCTGGATATGAACCATTTCAAGTATCAGAAGATTTATTAACAATATGTTCATACCAATATTTTATTAGTTAGTTTGCTTGATATTAAGCTAGCCTACATTGGGTTGCTTTAGAACAGACCCTGAGATTTGGACCGAGGCTAGGAGTTTATTTGGAAGGCAAGCTCAGGAAACACTGGTGGGGGAGGGGGCAGTGAGCCAGGGAAGGGAAGGAAGCCAGTAGGTGAATTCATGAGTATATTATAGCTGTGGGGAACTTGGGTTCATTTCTACTGCTACTGTGCAACACTGGGAAGTGGTGTAGAGCAGACCCGAGAGTTGTCTCACCCAAAGGATGAGAAAGATGGAGGACTTATCCACTAACTCGTATCTGTCATGAGTTTGAGGCTGTTTCTAGGGATGTCAACTTGCTGGCACTTCCAGCCCGCCTGGCACCCAGAACGCTCTTGTGGTCAGAGAACACTATCAGGCTAAGGGATGCAGGTACTGGCAATAGAAAGCTTATGAGCATGCATAGGAATGCTGAGTGACAAAGCGATATAAACGCTGTGCCCAGGTACCTATTCAGAGGCACAACTGATTCTCAACACGCTACTAAAGCTTCCTCTTAATGGGAGGAAACCGAAAGGCTAGCAACCAAGGCTGCCAAGATATGAGAAGCAGAAACTGTAACCCTTCTGACAGCAGTCCTACTTTCTTCCCACACAGGATCCTTGCATGCTTCTCCTCGACCCCCAGGCAGTCCCTGGAGGCCAGACTAAGGGAGGCCTGAGAAAATCTTTTGCTTATCTTCTCAGAAGACATTAGGAGCAGGTCAGGGAAGAAGCTTTACAGAGCGCAGCAAGAGAATGCAATGCTTTTCTAATCAATGGTAACTTGAGTCCATATTCCAAAGAACTATTTCTTTCTCATGCTGTAAATTGTAATCACCCCATTTCTCTACAGGCTTGAAAGCCACAGGATTATCCCTTCAAAGGGAAATACTGAAGCCGAGGTGCTTCCTGTTCTTCAATAAGATTTCCAAATTTACTGGAAATTGGAAATTTGGTTTCCTCCCATGAAGAGGAAGCTTTAGTAGAGTGTTGATAATCAGTTATGCCTCTGAGTAGGTACTTGGGCACACCATTTATATCCCCTTGTCACTCAACATTCCTATGCAAGCTGATAAGCTTTCTATTGCCAATAATTGTACTTTCCTTTTAGATTTTATGGTATGTCCCTGTCTGGGACATGAGTCCCAGCCCTACAAGCTTCTTGTACCTGGTAACGTCAAACTGAATGAGCAACTATGACTTGGGCTGTTCATATTTCTGAAATTGGGAATTGGAGGAGGGTGCAGGAAAGGAGAGTTTCCCCTGCGCTAAGGTTCCAGGGCGCTGCAAAAAAGACAGTGGTTGATGCTGATTCTAGAAAACTGGTTCTCATGGAGGTTTCAGGCTGATTTCCTCATCTCCTAACTTTATGGGAGGAAGGACTCCTTTCAATAAAGGGAGGACTAGATAAGGAGTAAGTAGTTAACTAGAAAAGGGTGGTAGGTAGTACCTACCAAGAGAACCACGTGTGAAAAATACATTAGGCCAAAGGCATAAGCTCATGAAAATGTGCTCAATATCTTTAGTCATTAGAGAAATGCAAGTGAACCCTAAATTGAGATACTACTTCACACCCACTAGAATAGCTAAAATTTAAGACTGACAAATACCAAGTGTTGATGAGGTGCCAGAACAATTAGAACAACTCATATACACTGCTGGCAGGAGTCTAGACTCCTTTACCACACTAAAGGGTGTGGTAGTTTTGTTTTGTTTTTTTTAAGGGTGTGGTAGTTTCTTACAAAGTTAAACATATACCTACCCCTACCTTAGGATCCAGCAATTGTAGATCTAGGTCACTATCCAAGATAAGTGGAAATATAGGTTCACAAAAGGACTTGTGTAAAGAATGTTCATAGCAGTTTTACTCACAATAGCCCAAAACTGAGAACAACCCAAATGCCCACCAACAAGAGGATGGGTAAACAAGCTGTGGTATTATATTACCACTCAGTATTAAAAAGGATGAATTATCGTACTGATGCCTGCAACAACATGACCCAATCTCACAAACCTGATGCTGAGAAAAGAAGCCAGACACAAAACGGAATACAAATACTGTATGTTTCCACTTAGATGAAGTTCTAGAATAGGCAAAACTCACCTAGGGTGAAAAAACCAATGGTTGCTTTTGGGGAATTTGGGGAATCACCTGGGAAGGGAGGAGGACTCCTTCTCATGAGATGGAACTCTGGTAAGGTCATAGGTACACTGGTTTATCTAGTTGTCAAAGTGGTTCAATTAACTGTGCATTTCAACATATGTAAATTTTACCATAAAAACCCCAAAAATTATGATAATCAAACAGAGGGGCTGGAGAGTGGGTGGTATAGATAAAACAAGAATGGTATAATATTCATTGATGGCTGAAGTTGAGTGATGAGTAAGTGGGGTTCATTACACATTTCAGTTTATCCATGAAATTTTCCACACACACACACACACACACACACACACACACACACACACACAAGTAAAAAAAAAAACCCAAAAAACAATACGCAAACATCAACAAAAAGCTTTCAGGCAACTGAAAATAGAGCAGAATGGCCGAAGGGAGTGTCTTTTCCACTGGTTCATCTAGTAGGAATCTTCCGGACAGTGGTGGACTGAAGATACCAAATCTCTTAGTCACATCTTACTTGAGAGCATGGATGGTTACAATGATTAGCTAACATGAACAAAAAACTGTGGTGGGAAAAACAGACATTTCTATCTCATGTGTAAACATAACTTACCAAATATTGTTCCTTGAGGTACCTTGCAGCAGTTGGAACAAGTATTTAAACATGAGCCACTTAGCTACCATGGAACATGGACATATTTGCTGATACAGGCTCAGACCAGTATAATCCCCTTTCTTAACCTGGTAAAGCTCTTGAAGTTGCAGTAACTAAAATACACCACACCCAATCAGCAACGAATTTTAAAAAGTTATAAATGTCTTACAAATCAAAAATCATGTCTGAAAATATGTAACATGCTCAATAAATCATCACTTCCCATCACTTCCAACTTCAAAATAGATTCATGCCAATGTTGTGAATGTTTTGTAAGAGTCTACGTTAAATGTCCTTCATCTTAATGCAATGCAGTTGTGTGTGTGTGTGTGAGAGAGAGAGAGAGAGAGAGGGAAGGAGGGAGGGAGAGGGAGAGAGAGAGAGAAATCAGGGGTTTGTATAGACTTGTTAGAGTGAATTACAGATTTCCTTTTTAGGAAAAACTTAAAGTTCCCTTTAATTTTGTAGATGAGGGAATTGAAACCAGGACAAATGAAGTCACTTGTCCAAGATAACAAGAGTAAGGCCATCCAGATCTTCTGATTTCTTCAAATTGAGACAGACTATTCTGCTTATGAATATGAATTTGACATGAATATGAAATTCTTTCCATTAGCTGCATCCGTATTGAATAACTCAAGAGAACTTTATCTTGGCAATTTACAGAATACTATACAAATTCGGAATTGTTCAAAATGTTTCCAGTGCATTAATAGAAATATATTTTTGCCCTACGGAGATTGCCATACTGGAATATGGTGACACCTTCAAAGGATTGTGGAAAATACTGCCAATTCACCATTTGCATTTGCTTGCTGACCCAGTGTCAGAGTAGATATTGATGACTCAAGACCTTTTCCTTTTTTTCTTCTTGCCCACATCTGTACTTGGGTGCCATCACACACTCCTTACACCATTTTTTTAAGTATCACGTTACAAACCATTAGTGGTTTATGAAACAAACTTAATGGGACACAACTAGCATTTTTTAAATAGAATTAGATTAGAAAATGGTGTACAACATACATAGTTAGGGCAAGGACTATTTTGTGAAATTTTTGTTTCAGTCATGTACATATGTGTGTACACTGGGTGACAATGTAAGACATTTGTTACTGTTGATCACAGTCAAAAGCACTTGAGAGCCAATGGCTCTCATAGGGTCTCGTAAGGACTTTAATGCTCTGATTATTCCTTTCACAACCCACATGTTTGTGTTGTCTACTAATTTAATTCTCATTTTCAGAACCACACAAATGAGACATTATCATCGCTTATATTATACAATGTCTGGATCTACTTGCATGTTTGCTAATTTCTGTGCATCTGTGAAAAAAATTTTTTTTTTGTAGAGAAGGGGAGAGAGAGCGTGCAGGCGTGTGGATGGGATGGGGGAGGGGCAGAGAGAGAGAGAGAATCTTATGTATGACCCATGCACAGCATGGAACCCAATGCAGGGCTCGATCCCATGACTCTGAGATCATGACCTGAGCTGAAATCCAGAGCCGGACGCTTAACCAGATGAGCCACACAGGCTTTTTGTATTGTGGTAAAATTCACATAACATAAAATTCACAATTTTAGCCATTTTAACGTGTGTAATTCAGTGACAGTTCATTTACAACACTGTGCAACCATCACTTCCATCTGGTTCCAGAACATTTTTATTATCCCAAAAGGAAACTCCATACTAATTAAGCAGTCACTTCACATTCCTTCCTCTCCCCAGCCGTTGGCAACCAGTAATCTTCTGTCTCTATGGATCTGCCTATTCTGGATATTTCAAATGGAATCATACAATATGTGACCTTCTGTGTCTGGCTTCTTTCACTCAGCATAATGTGGTTATTGTGAATAGTGCTGCTATGGACATTTGTATACAAGTATCTGTTTGAATACGTGTTTTCAGTTGGGGGGGGATATAACTAGAAGTGGATTTGCTGGTTCATATGGTAATGCTATGTTTAACTTTTGAAGGAACCACCAAAATTTTTTCCATAGCAGCTGCACCATTTAAAATTCCCACAAGCAATGTACAAGGGTTCTAATTTCTCTACGTTCTACCCAAGACTTGTTATTTTCCATTAAAAAAATTATAGCCATCCCACTGAGCAGGAAGTGGGCATCTCACTGCAGTTTTGATTTGCATTTCTCCAATGACTAATGATGCTGAACATCTTTTCATATGTTTGTTGGCCATTTGTGTATCTTCTTTGGAAAATGTCTATTCAAGTCTTTGCCCGCACTTTTTAACTGGGTTGTCTTTTCATTGTTGAGTTGTACAAGTTCTTTCTAAATTCTGAATACTAGACACATGATTTATATGATTTACAAATAATAGCTCCCATCTGTAGGTTCTTTCATTTTTGATCATGTCCTTTGATGCACAAAATCTTCAATTTTGAAGTCCAGTATTTTTTTCCTTTGTTGCTTATGCTCTTGGTGACATATCTAAAAAACCATCCCCAAATCCAAGATCGTGGAGATTTACCCTTATGTTTTCTCCCAAGGGTATTACGGTTTTAGCTCTCACATTTAGGTCTTTGATCCATTTTGGGCAAATTTTTGTATACTTCATGCTTTTGCATGTGGGTATCCTGAACCTGCTTTTAGAACCATTTTTCTCCTTTTTAAAGTACATTCTCTTTTTTTTTAAGATTTATTTATTATTTGAGAGAGAAAGCAGGGGGGAGGGGCAGAGGGAGAGGGAGAGAGTCTTAAGCAGACCCCATGCTCAGCGTGGAGCTCGATCTCATAACCCCGAGGATCATGACCTGAGCCAAAACCAAGAACTGGACACAACTTACTGTACCACCCAGGCGCCTCAAAGAATATTCTTTAAAAATTCTTTACATAAGGTTTCTTGGTTGCAAATGCAATCTGTTTATCTGAAATTGTCTTTATTGTCTTTGTCCTTGAAAAGTAGTTTTGCTAAATCCACGAATCTAGCTCTACAGTCATTTTCTCTTCAGAGCTCTGAAGATACTATTCCACTGTGTTCTGTTTTCCATTGTTGCTATTGAGAAGTTGAATCTACTTGTCCTCCTTTGTAAATTATCTACCTTTTTTCTCTGGCTACTTTTAAGATCTTCTCTTTGTCTTTGATATTCTTTGGTTTTATTGACATATATCTGGGTGTGACTTTCTTTTTATTTATCTATTCTATTTTGAACTCTTGTTTCCTCTATCTGTGGATTAATGTTCTTTTGTCAGTTTGGGGAAAGTCTCAGCCTTTATGTCTTCAAATATTGCCTTTTTTTCTATTTCCTCCTTCTGGAACTCAAATTAGGTGTGTTATACTTATTCGTTATACCTTCCATGTAGCTTAACATCTCTTTCATATTTACTGCCCTCTCTCTATGTGTTACAGCCTGGGGAGTTCCTTCAGATTTAACTCTCTCTTCAGCTGTATATATTCTGCTATTTAACTCATCCACTAAGTCATGAATTTTAATAGTTATATATTATCTATAAATGTTCTAAGTGTTTTTTTTTCAAATATGCTGGTATTTTTATTAGATTTATATTTTGACTCTTTTTCAGTTTTTATGCCATCTTTAATTTCTTGAAACACTGATCCATAATTATTTTATACTCTCTGATAATTTCAACATCTAAATTCTCAGGAACTTCAATGTGTTGCTATTGTTTTCTCCTGACTTTCATTCATGGTAGGTTTGTTAATTTCTTATTATATTTGATTGTATTTAATTTTAACAAATCAGGAGGCTTCAACTGGGAATTTATATTTGCTCCTTCATGGATCCAGGGTGGGGAGGAGATTGATCTGGGACCTCTCTAGCCCCTTCAAAGACTCTGGCTTAAGGGAAGAGCCTCACTCTCCACTTCACAGAAACCCCACAACTTTAAAGGTCATGTAGTTAAATAACATCTTAAATTTACAGACAAATAACTTAGATTACAGTTTTAAGCAATTTATCCCAAGGTCACACAGCTAGTATAATAAATCGTGGGAGTAGACCCAAAGTCTCAGGACTCCAAGCCATGCTTATGCATTACACCACACTCTACCATTGATTTGATACAAATTGTTCAACTATGTGACATTGCATACCAAAAAGAA
Source organism: Ursus americanus (assembly GCF_024610735.1). Classification (NCBI taxonomy): domain Eukaryota; kingdom Metazoa; phylum Chordata; class Mammalia; order Carnivora; family Ursidae; genus Ursus; species Ursus americanus. The sequence goes on along the minus strand of NC_142129.1, from coordinate 18,282,193 downwards.
GGAGGGCGGGGAATGCTCTCTTTGAACTGGTTGTTTTCTTCCTTGCCTTTTACAGAACTGATGACTTCATACATAACCTTGTTTGCTGAAAGCAGCACATATTCTTGATGAATATAAATCCTCTATTGTGTATTAAAAAAAATAATTTGTGCCATAAGGACAAAAATCTTTTTCCTTTCTTTCTTCTTCTTCTTCTTCTTCTTCTTCTTCTTCTTCTTCTTCTTCTTCTCCTTCTCCTTCTCCTTCTCCTTCTCCTTCTCCTTCGCCTCCTTTTTATTTTGGTGATAGTTGAACTCCTAACTTCAGTAGATAAGGATAGATACTGCCCAAGAATAAATGAGAAACGCAGTTCTAGTTAGAGCCCAGGAAAAAGCTGATTGGTGCATCAGAGTCAAGGTGTCTCAGAGATATAAACAGAAAATGTATGATGAATGAGGTTAAGAGGGAAAGGAAGAAGTGTACATGTGTGGAGTGGGGTAGGGTGAGATTTGAAATTCCAGAAAATGTATATACTTAGCTGATTTGGGGTAGGTTTTAAAGGGGTAAAGACTCAATGCACATTAACCTTGTCAATTTCCTATCTCCCTTCAGGGTGAGGCTGAGTTGGACTGGATTGAAGTTTCTTTAGTGATTTGTTTAGTGGAAGGTTGCTACATGGTTGAGCCTGTAGGACTAATAGACTCCCATTTGGTCATCAGGTGCTGCAGTTCCTACAATGCTAGGAATGCAGGATAACATATACAGGACATCCTAATTTCCTTCCCCAGTAACAGAAGTGGGCTATGGAGGCAGAGTGGGGGAGGCAGAGTTATAGAATAGATGTAGCTAGGCTGGGTAGAGCAGGAAACAGAGAAGGACAGGTGTATGTAAACATACAGGTGAGGAGAAAGAGAGAGAGAGACAGACAGACAGACAGAAGTTACATACAATGATAACCCTTCATACCCAAGAATGGCACAAAACTCTGTCCCATAGCTCAGAGCTGGGATTAGTAACAGACTGGCTAGGAAGAAACTACACATGTTTCACTACTTAAATAGCCTTCTCTGGTGTGTCACTTGTCATTTAAAGTCTTATACCTCTTTTTGGCCCACTGATGGGTATAGCAGGAAATGATAAAATATGGGGGAGACATGCATAGCGGGTGGTTAGAGTGGATACGGGAGACTAATCAGGAGGTTATGCAGTCAAAAAGAAATGAGGGCAATTTGATTAAGAAAGGGATTATTAGTACAGTCCAAAAAGATATTTGAAATTTATAAGAGAACACTACATAAAATTTTGCCATAAACTAGAAAATCTAGATGAAATAGATGACTGTATAGAAAACACAAATTACCAAAAGTGACTAAAGAAAAGACAGAAAAACATACATAGACCAAGTGGCACCAGGAGTGGGAGGTGGGGTTGAGGGAGTAAAGTGTAAAAATGTCTCCCCTCTGAAAAGTCCCCAAGCTAGGATGACTTACCAAGAGAACTCTAGCAAACATTCAGAGTACAGGTATTATCTATGATAGTCACACTTTTCCAAAGTATCAGAAAAGAAGGAATTTTCCCAATTCATCTCATAAGGTTATACTAACCCAGGACCAAAACCTTGTCAAGAATCATTCAAAACTGAAGACCAGCCTCTCAAAATAAATAAATAAATAAATAAATAAATAAATAAATAAATAAATAAATAATTAAAAAATATATAACAATTTATTCTAACAGTATATTTATAAAATACACTGTGCCAAAATAGGTTTTACTTCTGAAATTAAAGGATTGTACTGAATACTAGAATACTGAATACTAGAATATCTATAAAGTGATCCATTAATGAATTTTATTAATAGAACAAAAGATTTAAAAAGCAAAAGATCAAGAGCCAGTAATTAGAGCAGAAGTCAGAGGCTGAAGAAGCAGCCTATCTGAAGTCCAGTCAAAAGGCAGTGAAGATGGGGGCGCCTGGGTGTCTCAGTTGATTAAGCACCTGCCTTTGGCTCAGGTCGTGATCTCCAGGTCCTGGGACTGAACCCCATGTTGGGGCTTCCTGCTCAGCAGGGAGCCTGCTCCTGTCTCTCCCCCTGCTTGTGTGCTTTCTCTCTCTCTGTCAAATAAAAAATTAAAGTCTTTTTAAAGAGATTTAAAAAGGTTTTCTTTAAAAAGAAAGACAGAGAAAGAGAGAGGCAGAGGGAGAAGCAGACTTCCCGCTGAGCAGGGGGCCTGATGCGGAACTCGATCCCAGGACCCTGGGATCATGACCTAGCCAAGGCAGACGCTTAATCGACTGAGCCACCCAGCCGCCCAATAAATAAAATCTTAAAAAAAAAAAAAGAAAAAAAATGCAGTGAATATGATTATTGTAAGCAAAGAACAGGGACAAAGAGAAAATTAAAGTATAGGGACTGAGTCTGTAATTTAGACATGTTTGGTTATCTTTCCTGTCATTTTTTTTCCCCTTTGGGGCCCTTCTACCATAGCAGGAAGACCCTTTCTCGCACAAATAATTCAAGCTATTTTAGTATCCCAAGAGGTTCCCAGTAGTGTAATACCACCAAAGCTAGAATTAAAAATACATGTATTAATAATATCTAGATCTGTGAAGTTGGCTGATGACGAGGAGTCATATCAGCCTACTGTTTACACTTGTGAGATGTTAGGACCTCTGAGGAGATTTCAGTCGGTCAACAGACATTTGGGGTAGATGCTGAGTGTGGGCTATGGCTGTAGATAGCCCTGAGGAGGACATATCTGCTCCTGTCACCTACTTGGTGACCTTGGGTCATTTACTTCGACTCTCCAAGGCCCTATATTCTCATCTGTAAAACGGGGATAATATGACGTACCTCATAGGGTTGTAATGAGAATGAAATGAGATCACGAAGAGGAAGAAACACAGAGCCTGGCTATAGCAAGGCGGAGGAGCCCTTAGCGGAAATTGATTACTATTGTGTTCTTTCAGAAGGCCCCGTTGCCAGCCCCGTCACACGGGCTATCTCCTCTGAGCACCACGCAGCGCATCAACAATGCCCTTCCCGAAGTGCCGACCCCTCTGAAGTTCTGCAGCCCGAGACCTCAGAATTGCTCTAGTTATACTGCTCTCCTATGAATTTTGTCAGAGCAACCAACCTTCAACAGGCGTAGGCGTAATATCTGCTTTCCTCCTTACGTTAGTTGAGCAAGGAGTCAGCAGGAGATAAACTAAATAGCCCTTGAATATGAACTTACACATACGTATTGAGATACACTAGGTTTCTGGCATTAGGAAGCAAGATAATTTGCGGTATTAATTTTTCCTTTTCTTTTATATTTTAGAACACTTTGCTACTTTTTTGAAGTACGATTCTACAGGTACCAATATTTCACTGTCCCCACAATAACAGTGGGAAGTACATAGGGCAAAGTACATTTTTCTCATTTAACTGGTATGAAAACTGAGGCTCAGAGAAGTGTAGTGATTCATTGAAAGCCAAACAGATATTTGGTGTCAGAATTTGAACTACCACCAACTAGATCCTAAGACACCATGTACAGGAATGCTTTTTTGTTTTTCTTTCCTTCCCTCCATCCTTCTGTCTCCTTCCATCCCTTTTCTTCCTCTCTTCTTTCTCCTTCCTTCCCTACCTCCAAATCCTCCCCCACTTCATTATGCAATATTTCACACATATATATGCCTGCCCAAATAAAATGAGTGTCTGTTAACCCATCTTTCAGCTTAAGAAATGATATTACCAATACGTCTGAAGCCCACTGCATCCCACCCCCTCCCTGTAACCACTATCCTGGATTTTGCAGTTATCATTCTCTTTTCTTTCTAGCTTTATCATCTTATCATTTGTGCATCCCTACAAATGTCTACATTGTTTCATTTTACATGTGGATGGGTTTTAAGTAAACGGAATCATATTGCAGATACTCGTTTTTGTGCAACATTATGTATCTGAGATTCATTCATGTTGGTGTGTATAGCTGTAGTTCATTTCCACTGCTTTACAGGATCCCACTTTATGAATATACCACACTCTATTCATCTTTTCTCCAACTGACGGGCATTTGGGTTATTTCAGTTTTGTCCTATTCTGAACAAAGCTGTGCACATTCCTGTTGCACATGGCAAGAGTTTTCCAGTGGAATTACTAGTTCAAGGAATGCACCTACCTACAACTTTACTAGCTAATGCCAAATTGTTTTCCAAACCGATTGTACCAATCCCCAAAAGCATATGAATTCCAACTACTCTGAATTTTCATCAACTTGAAATTGTCAGAAATTTTAGCCAGTTTCACGTCTTGTGCTCAGAGCTTGCTTTCCAAACAGCCCTCTAACCCAGGAACCAGAGCTCCTTAGAGAAACAGTTGATTCCAGGGCCAGGGCGGATAACAGGTGAGATGAACCTGGAATGTCTTGGGGCACCAGAAAGTAAGAACGTGCTCCAAAACAAAACAGAACTAGGGACCAAACTGAATTACCTCTTAAGTGCCAAAGCTAGAACAAGTCGAGCAGCAAGATAAATAATCACAGTGTTAGATTCTAACCCATAAATACAATAAATATCCATGAGTCCATACTGATAAAAGTAGTTAATTAAATAAGTAAGTGGGGGAGATGGGATAGCTCTTCCTTACAGTAGAATTTGAGTGAATAAGTGTAAAAGGAAAGAGAAAAATATAAAATTACCATGAAATACCATAATAACAATGCTTGCAGACCAGCTCCATCGATAGAGGACAAAGTTAGTGGGTCAAAGTTTGTGGAGAGATAAAGTTTGCATCAGTTCAAAATATCTGCCCCAAGATATTTATTAATTACAAAGGGAAATTCAGTAACGTTAAGCAGAGAAACTTGGCAGAAACCGTCTTAAACCAAGTGATCAAGGTTAATACTGCCAATTATAAGATACGTCAACATCATGAACCCCGTGATATGAGGCAGTTAGAAGAACACAGTATTCATGGCATTCTCACCGAACGTGCATCACCTCACGTGAATTATGAGAAAACATCAGGCAAACTCAGACTGAGAGACATTTGACAAAATCATCTGTACTCTTCAAAAATATCAAGGTTGTGAAAGACAAGGAATGATGGAGGAGCGATTACACACTGCAGGGGACTCAGGACAACTGCCAACTTCTTTCACCCCCAGAGCCTCCCCTACACACAGCTAAGCATCCCCTAGCCTTCCACCAAAACACCTCAGTAACTGCACTGGCATTTATATTTGTTGGGCTGTAATGAACAAATCATGAGTTGGGTCTCTTTCCTATTGGGCCATGCTCCTTACGGACAAGGAAAATGCTTCACTTATATTTCTATTTCTTGCTCCGAGCACAGTTCATGGTAGACACTAAAAGTATTGTTAACTCAATTTATTCAAAATTCCTACCACAATTTCTTTTTTTTCTAACTTTTAAAAAATTTTTAATTAATTAATTTTTGAGTGAGAGAGAGAGAAAGCATGCGCACAAGCAGGGGGAAGGGCAGAGGGAGAAGCAGATTTCCTGCTGAGCAGGAAACCTGACAGGACTCGATCCCAGGACCCTGGGATCATGACCTGAGCCGAAGGCAGACAGACGCTTAACCAACTGAGCCACCCAGACACCCCCTACCACAATTTCTTAAACGTTAGGAGACATTTAATGAATAATTGGTTACTTTTGGCTTTGATTAGCTGGTTGAGAACAGATCCTGTGCATTTCTGAAGATTTTACTGTTTTTTCATTTTTCCTTTTCCTTTTTTGCTCTTCTTTCTCCTCCATTTTTAGAGAAGGCTACAAAGCATAAGGAAATATATGAGTTTAAGCAAAGAGGAATACATATTACATATATATGTATAATAAATATATAATTAATATAATAATATTTATAATAAATTATGCATATATTTGTTAAATTTACCCTTTTTTGGAGATAAAAAATATAACTTTTTCCATACTACTTTGTTAAAAGTTGGTCTGGTATTAATATTTTGCCTAATATTATTGGACTTGGAGCTGAGAACACAGGTTCTTTCCTATTAGTATTAAAAATACTTTTCAGGGTGGCACCTGGATGGCTCAGTCGGTTAAGCATCCGCTCTTGATTTTGGCTCAACTCATGATCTCAGGGTTGTGGGACTGAGCCCGGGTCAAGCTCTGCGCTGGGTGTGGAGCTTCCTTGGGATTCTCTCTCTCTCTTCCTCTGCTCCTCCCCCCTCCCACCCTGCTCTTGCATGAGTTCTCTCTCTCTCTCTAATAAATAAATAAATAAATTAATTAATTAAATAATTTTCAACACAAGGGAAGTTTTAGCAAGATATAGATGCCTGGCCTTTACATACTTGCTTAGAGTTCCAAAGATAAAGAAATGTAGGTCATTTGGCACTGCAGTTCTCTGCTTCAACTGTCACTGAGTAATCATGGATCACAGTAATCCAAGTTTCAGCATGTCATTCAGCATGTCAAGAATCATTAGCATTGGTGCCTTTGCCATTACTCACCTTATAAATCATAACTAGTTTACAGGGCAACCTTTTCTGCTAACTTTTACATCCTGTGTTTACCAACAGGTGATTTCCCCGTTTCTCTTATCTGACATCCCACTGAGTGATGATGTCAGAGACTTAGTTAGGATACTGAACTGGCATAAAAAGACCAATGCTCAGTTGCTGGTACTGGCTGAGGGTCACAAGACGGGTAACAAATTGCTTATTCTCATTATTCCGGACTTCAAAAGTCACAATAAACGAAGCCAGTCAAGCTATTTTCTATATTTAATTAGTAAGGATTCTGTGAAGATTCAAACTGGGAATGTGAAGAGCTTTGTCTCAGTCATGTTGGAGTCACAGACCTATACGTAAAGTAGCTTCTCTCTGGACACAAAATAGCACTTAGAAGTAGCTATAGAAGGGACACCTGGGTGCTCAGTCAGTCAGTTAAGCGTCTGCCTTCAGCCCAGGTCATGATCCCAGGGTTCTGGGGTGGAGCCCCACATCAGGCTCCCTGCTCAGTGGGGAGTCTGCTTCTCCCTCTCCCTCTGCTCCTGTGGGCGCTCTCTCTCTCTCTCTCAAATAGATAAATCAAATCTTTAAAAAAAAAAAAAGAAGAAGAAGAAGTAGCTATAGAAATGACAGCTCTGGAAGCCACCAGAAAACATTCTGTGAAAAAATTCTGGGACCTCAGGTAGCCTTAAAAATGTTACACAGGGAAAAGATACTTTACATAACAAGGCTTGGTTTAGAAGCTTATGATAACTTCATTTGTAAATAGATTGTCTTTTGTTTGCTGTTGTGATTTCTTTATACCATTTTAGATTTCTTCAGTGTTTTCCCCCCTCTGTATTTTTAAAACCCCCTAGGCTTCATGTTTTCTCAACACACCGGCATCTGTGGCCTGGCACTTGTTTTCATAAGTAATCATATGCCTCACCCGCCGTAGTGCGTGGCCTGCAACCTTATCTGCTAGGACCAGCCTTCTCTTGCCCGAGAAGGGCCTCCCAGTTGCTTGCTGCATCTGTTTTTCTCCAGAAGAAAACAAGAGAATATCAACAAGGTTGATTTCATTCTCTACATAAGAAATAATATTGGGTCCTTAATCTATCGTGGAGACTTTTTAAAGTGAAAATTTACTGGGCTCCTTTCCATGTGTTAACTTATTTAAATGATACAACTTCATAAGGTAGGTACCTTTACTGTGTTTGTTATACAACAGAAGAAATAAGGCAAAGGTGCTCAGCAAGGTGCCCAAGTCCGCTTGGTTAGTACAGAATAGAGCCAGCATTGGAACGTAGGCAGACTGGCTCCAAGCCAGGCTTACACTTCTTTTGAACCTCCAAATCATACTTTCTTCCTGCTGGATAATTATTAGTCCCCAGTAATATGCCTGCATTAGAGAGTCAGCCAGGAGTTAGGAAACTTGGATTATTGTTCTGTGCTTTAACTTGGGAGGAAACAGCATTCTAGGGAGGGAAAATGCATGCACAAAGGCCTAGTGGTCATAGGGAGGAAAAAGGAAGGCCAACATCAGGAACAATGTGAAACCATTGCAGTGTTTTTTGTTTTGTTTTGTTTTAAAGATTTATTTATTTTAGAGGGGGTTAGGGACAGAGGGACAGGGAAAGAGAGAATCTCAAGCAGACTCCCTACTGAGTACGGAGGCGCCACGGGGCTTGGGCTCCATCTGGTGACCCCAAGATCAAGACCTGAACCGAAATCAGTAGCTGGAGGCTTAACGGACTGAGCCACGCAGGCACCTTCCTCCAATAAAAAGATTTATTTACCATCGCAGTGTTTTAAGCTAGAGGGGCTGCAAGGTTTAGTTGTCATATGACTACAAAGATACTCTACCCATATCACCTTGGCTGCCTAAAAGAGAGCAATGGTGGATTCAGGAAAATTTGGTTAGGAGTCTACTGAGAAACTCCAGGCAGGAGGTAATGGTAGCTTGGGTTTAGGACGTTGATAGTGTGGGGGGAAGAGGTCAAGTACCCTTGACTGAAACTGATTTTGATTAGATTTTATAAAGAGACTTTAACAAAATGTTCTAGAAATTACACTTCCAAATAAAGGTTATTGGCTTAAAAGTGTCATATTGGGATGTTATACACCCATTTCAAGAATGCTTCATGGCCCTAAACAATTCTGGAGAACCTTTTTTAGAATTTCCTCCAGAAACAGTTTATGAGCCAAACCAGAAAAATAGGCTTATTGCTACATACATACTTCATGTCATATATATCATACTTCAAGTCATATTTCATATCATATATACACATACATACACACACATACATATATACACATATACACACACACACATATATATACACACACACCCACATGCACAGTCATACTTCATAACTCCCAAAAGCTAAGGGAACTATGTGTAATATTGTTAAATTGTTGCAGGGTTTTAAGACCTTCCTTTTATGACTCTGATCTTCCAATGTATACAGGAAGGTCACTTATGTAAAATAAACAATGTGTAGGAAAAAAGCTAAGTCATCTGACTGTTCATCAAAAACTGAAAATAAGGGCCCCTGGGTGGCTCAGTCAGTTAAGCATCCGACTCTTGGTTTCCACTCAGGTCATGATCTCAGGGTCGTGGGATGGAGCCCCATGTTGGGCTCTGCGCTCAGCACGGAGTCTGCATGTCCCTCTCCCTCTGCTCCTCCTCCCTTCCCCCTGCTTGTGCTCTCTCTCTCTCTCTTCCTCTCTCTCTCAAATAAATAAATAAATACAATCTTTAAAAAAAACCATGAAGATATATTCTTCAGGCAAAGAGTGAGCCAACTCGGAAAACCCACAGATGGAAGGAATTCTTGGACAGTAAGGGATTTTTTTGTTTTTTTAGGGGGTAGATAACAAATATATCCTAGAAGATGGACAACAAATTCCTCACAGAAAAAGAAAAGAATGAAGTTATATCCATCAGCTTTCAGGAACAGTGGGAAGCTTGGTGGGAAGAGTCCAAATTTCAGAACCAGGCGTAGGAGTCAACCTCTGATTCTCTAACTAGCTCTGCCGGCTTGGACAAACTCTGAGCCTTACTCTCCTCATCTATAACATGGACATATAAATGCCAGGAGTCTGGTGAGGTTCTGTTATTGGAACTCTGACTTCCACCCTCTTCCCCCATTTTCTGTCACCTAAATTCCTTTACCTCAGGTTAAAGAACCGGAAACGCTAAGGGAAGCAGGGGTCAAAGGGCAACCCTTCTTCCTGGAGCTTTTAGGCTTACATGGCTTCAGCGTTCAGGCTCTGCAATACCTGGCACAGAGAAAAGAATTCCTGGCCACGTTTTTCAGCCTTGTCAAAGAAGAACTGCAGCCAGTAGGCAGTCCCTTTAGTTCAACAGACATTCCCAGAGCACCCTGTCATGCAGGGACAGAAGCAGCCCATTTAAATCCCTGAATCTTTTCAAGAAACTGAAACCCCCTCAATGTCCAAGAGTAGCAGATGGGTTATAAGAGTGAGACATAATACCTGAAGGCACGTGTACATGATGGCATTACATCTTGAAAAACAGTATTAAATGACGGGGGGGGCATGTTCATGATAAATAAAATAAATGTGGCTGTAAAATAGTATATACATTATAGATTCCTGTTTTTTTTTAAATAATTGATTTATAGGGGAAAACCGAAGGAAATAAAAATTGTCAGTGATAAATTCTGAGTGGTAGGGTTATGAGGCCTTTAAATTTTTTCTTTTCTAAACCTTATATGATAAATGTAATATTTTTTCAATATAGAGTTATAATATGTAAATATGATACAGCATTTAAACAACAACGCCACTGGGCAGAAATTGTGACTTTTTATTCATCACCAGAGAAAAACAAGCATTTTAAAGAAAACGTGGCCTTTTCCTCTGCAGTGAGGTAAAGAATTTGTAGAGGGGCAAGGTGCCTCTTGATTTTCTACAAGTTTCTTCCCTTTCTCCCTTGTCCCACCTTTCAAGTTTTGGGTCCCCACCCACCCTGAATTGAATGTGGGGGGGGGGGATCAACCTGGCTCTTTTCTTGCCTGAAGATGCTCAATGTCGAGACTTAGAATAGGGAAATTGCACATCATTCAGATTTCCCAATACTGGTGGCTCCTGGCCAAGCCGGTGGATCTGTACCTTCTCCACGTTTGCCTCCTGACAGTCGCCTCCTGTATCCTCTGCAGGAGTTCAGGTCTCTGCTTGAGAGCAGGAAAGGGCGGGGGGGGGGGGAGCACAAGGCCCAAACTTTCTTGAGTTCTTAAAATAAGAGTACTTCTAAGTAGTTAGGACACTCTATATTTATCATTACTGTGATTGTTAAGAATAACTATCATTCATTGAACCCTTTTCATGTGCCAGGTAGACACTGTATTATTGCATTGAGTTTTCACATTAGTCACTTAGGGCTTCTCCCCATTTCATGGATAAAGACGTAGGCTGTGGTCAAGCGGCATGCCTCAGTTCCCACTGCTAGAAAATGGCTGACGTCAGGCGCTTCACAGATTGCAAAACTATTTCAAAATTGCCTCTGTTATTCTTCACACTACTCTGTAAGTTGAGGATTCTACGTTTTCACTTGTGAAATGAAGTGATAGGTGACTTTACAGTCCCTTCCGTGGGTCTACATGACTGATCCATGAGAGCATTTCCAGCTTTTGGCTTCACTAGAGGAGACCTGTAATTAATAGGGCAATGGTGGGATCCAAACATAAGCCTACTATCCTATTCATATTTTAATCTGAATCTGAAGAACGTAGGGTGTGGTGGGACACTAGATACTAGCAGCGAACAACCAGATTATGATGTGACCTGATACCCTGAAGACAAGGAGACAGTTGTACACTGGCTATAGGGCCATAGAATTCTGGAGTTTGCTGGTGGGAGGGAGCCGGGGAGGGAACCAATAGCACTGCCAGGGTAGAAAAAGGCAGAACAGTCTAGGTCGGTGGATGCTTTGATGCTTGGTGGACCAGCTCAACCCTACCTCAAAGGCTAGGGGCTCTGTATAAATAGCTGTGACATCATTTGGGCCAGGTATATATGCTATCATAAAAGTATTTTATTCAGGTCCTGAATAAGACAATCTGCTACCAACCTTTAGAGTACCACATGTGTTAACATTGACTTTTCAATACACACACATTAACAGAAAAACAAAAAGACAACACAGCTATAATAATTGACTGCATTTTCATTTCTTGCTTGGATGAAAGTGGGACTACACCAAAAGCTGCTGGAAGTAAAGTAGTGAACTGAGATACTGAGTTATTTTCATATCTATACTGCTTCCTATATCAGCATTAAATTTCTCCTGATTGGCCTTAATGGAAGCTAATTTTAACATTAGTAATCTTGATTTAAAAAAAAAAAACTACTATTTTTTGGGGGGGGTGGGGGGAGGTGGTGAAAGAGGAAACATTTTCTCAGAATTCTGAATTGGCAACCTTGGATCCTTGTCACAGCTCTGCCTCCAACGAGCTATTAACTGTGAATAAATCTCTTAAACTTCAAATTGCTCACCTGTACAACAAGATTCTAAAAGGGAGGTGATGTTTGATATTGTTAATGGTCTATATGACAAGCTAGCATTCCATGGGTATCCATAACAGTAAAATCAAATTCAATGAGCAGGTGCCCTTAAGTCCTACCCAAGTATCCCTAAATGTCAAGTGCTCTAAGACTGACACATGTGAATGGTTGTCTTTATCCTTCAGAGTAGGGATGGTGGGCACTGAGTAGGGACCTTTGATGTTACACTACAGTAGAAAAGTTTTTTCCTCACTTTGTCCCCATCTGATATGGAGAAGAGGAAAAACAAGTGAGTAAGAGTATAGGGTTTGGAAGCTGCATTCCTGGGAGTCCAGCCTGGAAGCTGCCTCCTCCAGTTGCTCTGACCTGACTCTGGTCAATCTTGTGCAAGTTAAAAATTCCAACTATCACAAGGTAGGACCGATCACCTGCTGAGACCTGTCAAGCCTAGGATCTGTGCTCTTCCAAAAGTGCAGGTATGTTGAGATCCCAGGAGGAACTGTTACACTCTAAGACAGATAAATGAGATGCAGAACTAACTACAAACACTTAAGTGTTAATGAATTCAATACACAGTATGTCACAGAGTAAAAACGTGGAAAGATTATCTTTCCAAAATTATGTTTATGTTTATGCTTGGCTGTCACAAACCTACTGAACTTGTTATGGGGATAAAATAGGAAAAACTCAAAAGAAGACACTAAACACTAGGTAGGATGGCTTCTAGAAATCAGGAAGGGCGATTTCTCACGTGTTCAGACGAACGTATCATTATCTTTCTCACCCACCCAAGAGTTCTGACACTTGCTTCAAAGTTTTGTGGAGTAGATGCTTAAAGGGCCTCGTGCCAGGCTTTGGGTATTTTCATTGGTTTCTCTTGTTCAGTAATCATGGCCTCCAAGTTTTTATAATTCTCCTTCTCATTCCAGTCCATCCTCCTTTCAACTGCTCTATATAAGCTTTTAGTGCAATCCGCGTATCACTTTTCTTCCCCAAACAAAACAGAGTCGGGGAATTGCCTAAGGGGAGTCTCTATAAAAGTACTAAGAGAAAGGGGGGATGAGTTACTGCCCATAAATCGGGCACTTTAAAGGCTTTTGCTTTAAGGACGATTTAAGACTGACAACCACAAGGAAAGCAGGAGCTTTCATCTGCGCGAACTCCTACCTTCATCCCCAGGTTGAAATTTCCCATGAGTAAAAGAAGGTTCCTGGATTCCGCGGATACTTCTCTACACTGGCAGGTATTTCCTTTGCGACCCGAAACGCTTTCTAGCACTTCAACGACTTAAACTCTCCTCGCGCCTTAGGTTCCTCTATTGCCGGGGAGACGCTCCCGGCTTTGTTTTTTTCTACTTCCCCAGGCCCAAGCCCGCCCACCAGCGTCGAAGTCAGCTCTTTACTGGTTTTAGAGTGTGCTCGTCTCCTCAGAGAACCAATCAGAGCCTCGCTGTCCACCCCGGTGATTTGGGAAACGGAAAGACCCGGACCTGTCCCCGGGAGTGGGGCGGGGCCTTAAATGAGTGACAGATAGATCCTCCAGTAGGCAGAGCTCTGGGACCTCCCCCTTCGGGCTCCAGAGCTAGAAAAGAGCGTCGATGCCGGCGGCAGTGATGAGTTGGAGGAGGAGCTGCCTGCTTGGCGGCTCTGAGGAGCGGTTGGTGCTGCTGCTGCTGCTGGTGGCCTCTTTGCAGGTGAGTGGTTTTGTTTTAGAATTTTGCTGTGGCGAACCTTTCTGTTTTTCAGTGACTTGGCGTTTTAGTTTGGAGTGCAGGAAGGCCGGTTCTTGACTCCGCCGATTCCGTCTTTGGAGGGAATCTGGCGCTCGCTCGTAAACCCCTCGAGCTCCTATCCTCACTTACTCCCCAGGTCCCTCTCAGGTCCCTTTCTCAGAATAAGCCTTCCTGGGACGCACAGATCTGTCAGCTGAAAGGAGGACTCCGCCTTGGTCGTGGTGTCTTGACGGCAAGAATAAACAGGAGTTGGAGGGAGTGATGAACTCATCTCTCCTGGACGTATGAGGCACAGTGTGGCAGAGTAGGGGTCCTGGCAGCAAGCTCGGGGTGTTTTCAGGGCCACGCCGCTATGTTTGGGGAGATGGCAGACCTGGCCCTAGAAGTCTAAGTAGATAGAATAAACCTGCGTGCTCGGTAAGGAGAATATCTGCAGTGGTTTCACGTAGCTCTCAAATGGAGCTAAATCACAGGTTCTTAGAACCACTAAAAATTAAAAAAAAGAAGTATATTTCTCCTCCATTCAAAGGGATGGGGGCTGTATTATTAGAGAAGGACAAGAGAAATGCATAATGGAAGTAAAGTTCACAGTTGCTTTGAAAAAGTAAAGTTAAAGGATAATTAGTTGTTTGCTAACTTATACTCCTCTTCACCTACCACCTCCCTTCCAGATTATGGAGGCTATACAGCTTGTGAGTGGTACCAGAATGTGAACTGACCGAATGCAGACTTTTGGGGGGGGGGGGGAGATCAAATGGAATCTTTCACCAGGAGGTAGTACAGTCTTCTGTTATGAAAGCAGAACACATGCCAGCTTGTACTTTGGTTTAAAATTCTCTCCCTTGAGGCCAGGGACTAGGTTTTATCCATCTTTGTTTTCCTGTAGCGCCTCACACACTTATGGATGCCCCTCATATGGTGGTGGACTTTCTTTTACTTAAAGTTTTTATTTTTAATTCTAGTTAGTTAACATGCAGTGTTATATTCGTTTCAGGGGTACGATGTAGTGATTCAACACTTCCATGCATCACCCGGTGCTCATCACAAGTGCACTCCTTCATCCCCATGGTGGTGGACTTTGGAGAAGTGTAATTCAAGCGAATGGTGTAGTGGAAAGAGCTCTGAATTGGAAGTCAGGACCCCTAGGTTTTAGTGTTGAAGCTGTTGCTATTTGTGTAATCTTAAACAAATCATTTCAACCCTCCGGCTTAATTTTTGCATCTTTAAAGAAGCGGATGTTGCAGCAGATTATTTCTGAGGACCATGCCTGTGTTAAAAGTCTGTTTTAAAATAAAGATGATTAGACATTTTCCACCACAAGTACATAAGCAAAAATCTCATAGTGGTAAATTCTGGGCCAATCTGTTAGCAAATAAAAGTTCCCATCTACAAAGGGTAGTACTTGTTCTTTTGTACCCCCTTTTAAACCAAACCCAATGGATCACTGTAGAAAATTTGGTCATTGTGCAGAATGACCATTGTACAGAGTATAATGTGGCAGAAAATGTCATCCTTTATCCCATCACTCAGAGGTAAACACTATTAGTGTTTGGGCAGATCTTCCAGTCTCTCTTCCTCTTTTGCCTTCTACGGTTGGTTGAGTTTAAGTGGCATATTTCATTTTAAGTAATAAGTGATACATCTATATTCAGCTGTGCCTTCACTTTTGTGGGTCTGGTGCTCAGAGAACAGAGGACACACGGACATTTGAACCAACAGGTCTCTCGAACATCCTTGGAATGAAATCTGGTGTGAGAGAATGTTTACATGGAGAAATAAGACCAAGAGTATTACTTAATACTAAAACTCTTTCACAGAAATTTGGCCACAGATACTGAAGAAAAATACTTTGTAAAATGTAGAGTAAACGTTAGCCACTTGACTAAAGCATTTGGATTGTAGGATACTGCTTAATATTTGGTATGCTTCTAGAGCTGTGTCTTACCATCAACTCCCTCAACACATACAACATTTGATTGTATTTCTCCTTCTGCTACCTAATTTAACATTTTTTCTTTACCCCCAACCTCATTTTACTTTATTCCCGGCTTTTACTTCTGCACATACATCAGCAAGGTAGGATCACTTTCAGGGGCCTGAGGTCTGGGCGAGTTTTCATTAGTCTGCTCCATTCAACCCAGAATACCTCTCACTCTTTGGCAGTGAGAGGCACAATCTCACTTAGTCTCCCTAATAGCCCCTTGAGAACAGCAATTATCCCTGTGTTTATGGCTAAGGAACCTGAGGTCCAGAACGTTTGAATCACTTGGTCCATATCACACCGTCAGTAAAGTAGCAGAGCTGGGACTAATGTCCATGTTTCTTGACTTCAAATTTCTGAGATTTGGTAGCAATAGTTTGTGTTGACAAAAGCTATTATCCTGGGGGAATAAGTAACCAAAGGTAGGAAGGAGGTGTCATGAGTGGGTGTTGTGCTCATCAGTGATGCCGCGCAGGCTGGAACAAGCAACATGCCCCGGGCAAACACTCATCTCATGACCCAGATAGATCTCTTCCCTGTGAATAGAGGTCTACCTGCTATGGTTTGCTATCCATGTAACAAGTGATCAGTAGGGGCTGCTGGTAGAGGTAAAGTTGGAGAATGACCAGGGTTACAGTGCCTGGAAAACACCAGGAAGTGATAGCATTTGCTCCCAGTAAAGAGGTGCTCTTGGAGCTCAAATGGAAAAGTTACCGTAAGGCTTTAGGGAAAGTAATAGATGGTGGAACGCAAGGTACTTTTAGATACAGTCATGTTTGAACTTTTAATATTGAGCTTGATTTTGGGGAAAGCGTATTTTGTTAAGACTCTAAGGAACTGAGCTCTGGATTTCATTTCCCTTAAGAACTGTTCCTTTTTTAATTTATCCGAAACATGATTAACCTCTCTTTTCCTATCCTCGAATATGCCAACCTGTCTTTTATAGAATTAGATTCCTCTAGAGTTAGATTAAGAGTTGTTCAAAGCCATGCAATGCAGATTTGCACTAGGGAAAACTTCTGAGTGGTGAAGGGTAGCATTTGTGTATCTAATATTTAAGGGAAAGTTGCTGATCACAGCAACTCTGGCTCTGTATCCCTTATTTTATGTTACTTCAACATTATATCATTGATCACCTTCTTACTCTTTTCAGAAGCAGAAAACTAAGTTTTTATTTTTAGACTGGACTTTATCCTATAATTTTCCTCGCCTGTTCATGAGTCGTTATACTATAGTATTAGATATTATGTTTCAGACATCCAAGGAAGGGAGGCAGCAATGTTTCAGGAGCATTATTTTGGAACACAGGATGAGCCTCAGTTATAGTGGGGGGCGCGGGCAAGGCGTATGAAAGTACACGGTTTAATGAGGGGCAGGAGTAGGAGGCAGCAGCAAGATCGTCTAGTGCTACATTTGTTGAAACTACCTAGAGGTCCTGGAAATATTGTAGAAGTAACCTCAGTAAATGCAATGCTGTGTACTTGCACCAGTCCCCTACCCACCTACTCTCTCCAGCCCTGCCTTGCCGAAAGGATGCTAATTCTAAAAAAACAAAACAAAACAAAACAGAATTTCAGTTTTAGGGTGGCATTTATGGAAAGAATATCTTTTGCTCTGTAGGCAATTGAGATGGAATTTCTATACATAGACATAGCAAAAAGCTTTTGAAAATATGTCAGCTGCATAGTGTGTTTCCTTTGAATCACCTGTCTCTACTGCGAAGCCAGTTGCTCAGGTTGTATGCCCGAGCAAGTGTACATTCTCCTGACATGTGAGGCACTGTGACAATTTATGGAGAAGATGTCTGAGAGAAGTAAAGCATGTCAAAATGAGATATTTTTGAAGCTGGTTAACAGCATGAATACTTTTTCTCTATAATTTTACCTTGAACCCATTATTAAATCAATTAAGCAGAAGTAAACAGACTGATTTGAATGTGTTCAGTATTGTCTTCTGTGAGGAATAAAATGGGATTCCATTACTCAAGGTACTTGCAGTTCTGGCCAAGAATAAAATCAGGTGATTTAATAATTCTGAGATTATCCCACGACAGGATGCTTAAAGGTTCAAAATGCTGATGTGATTAGTAGATCTGAGTATGGTATCCAGCTAAGCCAGGGTTTGGCAAACTAAGGCCTTCTGGTCTACTACCTGTTTTTGTACAGCCCACAAGCTATGAATGGTTTCTACGTTTTTGTTGTTTTTTTTTTTTTTTACCAGTTGAAATAAATCAAAGAATGACAATACTTCCTGGGCATGAAAATTATATGAAATTCTAATTTCAGTGTCCATACATAAAGTTTGTTGGAATAAAGCTTCATTTATTCATTTATGTACTGTCTGTGGCTTTCACCTACAATGGCCAAATTGAGCAATTGTAACAGACTATAGAGCCTACAAAATTTACTATTTGGCATTTCACAGGAAAAAATTACCAACACCTCAGCTAAGCTGTAGTGTTTTCATATCCATCTTCTTCATCCCATCTCAGCAGCCATTATACTGGTCCAGGTCTTCATTATATATTACCAGAATCATTGCAAAAGCCTCTCACGTAGATTCAGTGTTTTCCCCGTTTCATTCTGTGTTTGTAAGTGTTGCCTGATCTTCCTAAAATACACATTATTAAACCTTTAGTGATGTCCCAATGCTTATAGAAGAACCTATATTCTTTGGCACAAGGCCTTTCTGGGGCCACTATTCAATCTTATCTTTCTAGGATTGTCTCCTCCTACTTCCTTAATATACCCTATACTTAGGATAGGGATCATATAATTTTCCAAATGGGACACTCAGGTGTGAAAGGGGCCCTGTAATAATTATGTTGGGGAAACAGTCCTAAAGCAAGACTGTTCTAGGCAAACGTGGAAATGTGGTCACCCTTTCTATACTCCAGCCAATTTGAATGGCTCACCATTCTCCATATGCACCTGTTCCCTTGCCTCTACTCACTATTCCTTTAGGCTAGAATTCCTTTTCTTTTTTCTATAAATCTAAGTCTTGAACATCTTTCCAAATCCAGCTTAAATAGTACCAGGTCCATGAAGTCTTACTCAGAAATAATCTCCCCTTTTTCATCTCCCTTATGAATGAAGAAGTGCTTTCTCATGGTGTGGATTACTTTCTGCTTTAGTGATACACACACATCCCCCATCAGTTCCTTGAATACATAATCTGTGTTGGATACTCACAGTCCTTTATGCCCTGCAAATGGGGTTTGCAACACGTGTTTAAAGAATGAGTTAATTGACTAGACGGGGGAGACTGATGAATATTTGGGGCTGTCAATTTATAAATCATCCATTTTAATGTGAGTAAAGTAGTGCGAAAAGTTTCCAAGGACTGAGAACAGAGCCTTGGGTGCCAATGTGGTGATGCAGCAGAGTGTTTCAAGGCCTAAGGATAGGCTTAGGGGTCCAGCCTACCTGAGACTGAACTCCAGCTCCTGACATTTGCAATCTGTGTCACCTTGGGCAAGTCAAACTTTCCTCCTAAGTTTCTGTATCTGTAAAATGGGAGTAATCATAGAACCTTCTCCATAGAATGGTGGTTGAGGCGTCAAATAGTCCCAAATACGTGGTGAGTCCTCCATGAATATTGGCTGCGATGACATCATATGCTGTCTTCATCATCATAGATAGTACTGTTGGTGGTGGGTAGGAAAATACGGAGACCCAAGACCAGATGTAACAATAGAAGAGCTGAGAGAAACGCAGCATCAGAATCTTAGAATAATTCTAACCCCTCTCTTGACGTAGTCAGCTTCAGAGGGATCAAAGAGGTGTGAATCCTGAGAGAAGATGGTCTTTGCTTAGTGAGAAATAACTAATGGGCAGTCTTTTGAGAGACCATTTCAGTAGAGTGGTCAAGGCCAAGTTTAGGTGTCAGAGGACTAAAAAAGTAATGGCCAGGAGGGGAGAACAGCAAAGAGGAAAGGTGAGAAGATGAGACACAGAGTCATATAAAAGATATGTTTGTTTAATCATTTTTTTCTTTGAGCAATACCATACTTTAAAAAGGACAAAACCCTGGGGTGCCTGGGTGGCTTGGTTGGTCCAGTTCTTGGTTTCTGTTCAGGTTTTGAGCTCAGGGCTATGAGATTGAGCCCTGCATCGGGCTCCATGTCTCAGCAGGGGAGTCTGTTCTAGATTCTCTTCTCTCCCTCTGGCTCTCCCCCGCCAAGCATGCTGTCTCTCTCTCTCTCTCTCTCTCTCTCTCTCTTTCTCTCGCTCTTTCAAATAAATAAATGCATCTTTAAAAAAAAAAAGGAAGAAACCCTGGGGTATGTTAATTCAGTGACCTGTGTGGCCCTCTTTGGTATGAAGTAAATCATTGACTAAAATTAGTGCTTAATTCAGGTGCTGGTAACCCTTGCCAAGGGATAAATGAGGAATCTTGAGAACCGACTCCAGAATGGTGAACTTTACCAAAAACAACACAAAAAGCAAAGCTTGGTTAAAAAAAAAAAAGTTTTTAATTTGTGGGTGGGGTGTGTATATTGGTAGTGTGGTACCTCTTTGTAAATTGCCCACTTGACTTTGTGCCTTGAGGTTTTTCTCCAGAGCAGTCATAAGCTGTGCCCTCTTTTATACCTACCTTGTTTGTATGCATTTTATGAAATGACTGCCTGGGTTTGGAAAGACAGGTTGTGACTGGAGATGCTCCTGTGAAGTGAAGCCAAGTGAGCCCTGATACTCAAACCCAGACTCCGAAGTCTCCAAGGTGAGGAGAAAGAGCACAGGTATCGGAGGCAGGTGTGGATTGCCGTTCCATTTTGCTGCTTAGTGGCTCTATGTATTTTGTTTGTTTGTTTGCTTGTTTTTTGTTTTTTTTTTTTTGTTTCAAGTTTTTATTTAGATTCGAGTTAGTTAATCTATAGTGTAATGTTGTCAATCGGAGTCTCTCTTTTCTCTGTGGAAATTATGGCCGTTTGTAAATATGCTAAACCGTGAAGGATACAGAAGTGTAATGTGTGATCGTGATTGGCTCTGGCTTTGCCATTAAATACACTGCGATTCTTGAATTAAGGCTTCCTAACCCCTCAGGGCTGCCACCTGAGTGTTTTTACTTTGGCAGTTACCACTCAAACTGTTAAGCCTTCAGCTCATTAGCACAGTGTAATCACTTCTGTTGAACTGACTTCAATTCAGTCAACACACCTTCCTACTAAGTACCTAGCGTGTGTCAAATGTCACGCTAGGTTTTAGAGATCGGGCGGTGAGTGAGGCCTGCCGTGATGCAGCTGACGGTCTAGCAGGGCACAGAGGTGCTGAACAAGTAATCCGTACAAGAGACCCATCGTAACTGTACCCAATGTTTTAGAGTGGGGTGCTTCTAGATTGTAGACCAAGCAGGACTGACCACTTCCCCGTGGGTGAGAAGGAAGGGCAGAGAAGTTGGCCTAGAGCCGAGGTGGTCTCAAACCAGCAGTATCTCGGCATCAGCTGGGAGCCTGTTAGAAATCCAGATTCTCAGATTCTCAGGCCCACCCCAGAGGTACTTGGTCAGGCCTTGGAAGTGAGGCCCAGCTCTCTGTTGTAACCACTTCTCTTGGTGAGTCTGATGTATGTTCAAGTTTAAGAACCGCTGGCCTAGAGGAAATAACCTTTAAACTCAGCTCTAAAGCTGTTCCAATCAACATGGTAGCCACTGGTCACATGAGCTTTTGAAATGCAGCTGGTCCAAGTTGAGCTGTGGTTTAAGTCTAAAATACACATCAGGTTTCAAAGACTTACTGTGAAAAAAAGAATGTAAAATACCCTATGAAGAATTTTATATAGATCATAGGTTAGAATAATATTGTGAACCTGTAAGGTTAAGTAAAATATATTATTAAAATTAATTTTATTTATTTATTTTCCCGTTTTAATATGGCTTTTAAAAAATCTAAAATTACATCTGTGGCTTACAGTATATTTTGATTGGACACAGCTGATCTAAAGGAGAACTAGGGGTTACCTAAAGCTGGGTTGAACCAAAGTGGCAGTGGAGGAGAAGGGATAGGTGGGCAAGGGTTCTGGGTAGGGTACAGTGTGTGCAGAGGTCCTGAAGCAAGAAAGAACACGGCATGCTCGAGGAAATAAAAGCAAAGCCTCGCAGGTCACATTAAAGATCCTAAGACCAACAGGAAGTAATTGAGGATTTTAAATAGGGCGCTCACTTTTCAGGACATTTACTGCTAATCAGTGAGGGCACAAGACCTACATTTGAATATAGCTAGACTCTCAGAAGCCAAGCTTCTCCCCTCCCCCAAAAGATGGTGGGGGTGGAGACATTTGGTCAGGCCCGTACCCATCACCTGCCCATGCCCCAGGATCCGAGGCACGGACACCCCCGATGAAAGGGAGAAGCAGACACCTGAGAGAGGTAGTTTTGCTTTCAGTTCATTTTCATCTGGGTTAAAGCTCAGAGCTGGCAGAAGCATTCCGGGAAGAGTCCAAAGTTGAGTGGAAGTTTGATTACAGAGCTGGGGCTCTGCAGGGCGCTAGCCAAGGGTTTGGCAAAGGAAGGTCAGGGACAAGAAGGCCAGCACATGTGGAGGTGAGAGGGTGTTGGACAAAGCAGAGGAAAGCTGGGATTGGAACCTGGAGGTTGGGGGTCCGACCATCTCCCTGGGTACGGTGGCCTCTTCCTTCATCTGTGGCCTGGAGGAAATTTCTTTGTAAGTCACGGTTCACTTGTTAGACTCAATCTAGCCTCCAGACAGATTTTGTTTAGCTCACATTTTTCAAATGTATTTTACTTAGTCACCAGTATTAATATCAGATGTCACCTAAAAAAATGTGCATTTCTGGTGTTTTTGAAAATTGGAAGATCCAGGAACCCCAGTTCCTCAGCCTCACAGAGAAATGGGAGAGCTAAGTAGTCACTACTCTTTTTAGTTTTATATGAACTTTTAGGAGCTGAAATGACCATTTTTATGTTTTTTAAAGAAGACATTTTTTTACCCTGAAGACAAAACCGAGTTCATAGGTTCTCTGTGGCCTGCTTCGAAGTCTTACATTCTCTCCAGTGTCTGCATTGAGGAGTCCCATCTTCCGTTTGTTCTCCAGAAAAGTTCTAAGAATGGGACCCTTAGTTCAGTGAGACCAGGTTATACAAAAGTTCTGTCCATTTACATGAGAGTCGCGTCCATCAGAGAAGCATGCGCGGTCCCCACAGTTCTTCATGGTTCCCATCACCCCTGTGCCTAAGCGTCACTGCTCTTCCCCTCTCTCTGGCCCCAGGACATGTGAGTTTGCAGCCCCAGCCTGAAACTTTGAATGAGACTGACTGCACTGCTGTGTGTTTGTTGGGAAACACTTGGTATACCAGTGGCCATGGTGATTAAAATCTTGAAGATTGCAAACCTCAACAGCTCCTCTGCAAATATTCAGCAGTTAATTAAGTAGGAAATGAGTTGATAGCAGCAAGGAGGAGAGAAGGAAGTAACTTTGTTTACCCAAGATAGATGCACTAGTCTAGGACCTTATCCTGTATTCACCCCTGTACGCCAGAGGGAGGGAAGGGTGTGTATTTGTGTAGTCTTCCTGGCTGTAGTACTGTTTCTCTGCTCCAGTATATGTATTTGGAGGGGGTGGGCCTGGAAACAGAGAAATTGTTTTATTTCTTAAACAAAGTAAGCAAATAGAGCAGATTAAAGTATTGCCAAGTGTGGCAGTAAGTATCTGGGTGTTCATGATGTTATTGCTCTCTCTCTAGATTTTGTTCCCTTGATATAGTTCATAATCAAAGACCATGGAGAAGTGCTTCTGCCTACAGAACTTGTCCATCATACCATTTTCCATTTGAAGGGAAAATAGCTTCATTAACATAAGGAGGCTTCCTGCCTAACAAGACAAAGTACGGGTTGAGTTGGCTTCTCTTTTCTCCATCCCCCTCCTCCACCAGCAGCAAAAAAACAAAACAATAAATGTTACAAGGGGGTGGATCTAGTTTTTGATTGGTTGGAAGCTTCTACCACTTGGTGAATTGGGGCTCTTTAACAAAAAATACAAAAATGTCTTTCTTTTGCAAATTAAATACACACATGCATACGTGCATGCACACGCACGCACACACATACACACACACAGGCACACACACACCGACACACACGCACGCACACGGGCATTCATTATTTGGTTTCTCCCTGTGCCTTAGAAGGATCTTGTCCAAGCGAAGGAGACTGAAGCTCGAGCTTCGTTAGCTTCGTGGCTATTCTGCATCTGGGCACCAATAATCACGCAGCAAAACGCTGCCCAGGTGTCTTTCATCCTGTTCTCTGTTCTTCTGCCACCCCGAAGGATCGCTGAGGGAGGGTAGAGGCTTCACTCTCGCTCATCCTAAGCCCTAAACCTAACCACCCTCATCTTTCACCTACTTGCAGACTACCTCAGTCTGCTTCCTCACTCAGGTCCTCCTGGGTTTCCCCTCGCCTGAAATAAGACAAAGCCTTATTTTAAAGGCTTTCTTCCCTTCAGAATCTCTAGGAATTACTAAAGAAAGGAAGAAACGAGATACCTAGCTTCCAGTTAACTTTGTCACTGATTGTTATGTAACTGTGGGTGAATCACAGGTTAAGTGGGACAGAAAATCTCCAGTGAATGGGACTTGCCAAGAATGGCAGAGGACCAGGCCCTGATGTTCCTATCATTTTTACACCCCAGTGTGAAAACCCCTGGGGTGGAAATGGAGAGCACTGGGCAAGGAAAGTGAGTGGCATTTGTCAGCGTAAGTATGTCCGCTGCAAGGAGAGTGGAGGCAGCCTTAGGCAGCCAGGATAGCAGATTCTCCAGGCCACAGAGTGGGCCCAGCAGACCTTTGGGCCAGCGGCTTAATTTAGGGAGTTCAGAAACACTTTCAGGTTGTCTGTCCCACTCTTCCAGATTCTTCTCCTGCTGAGATGTGGCTGGTTTGTGTAGGACAGTTTAAGGATCGGGGAGGAAGAGACAGGACCTTCTTATCAGTGTGCTTCCTCTCACTCCTGCCGACCTGCTCCTGCTAATCTGTTCCCACAGGCAGCACCTCCTAGCTGCTTGCATTTGATAGCTTGTGTGGCATATGGATTGACGCCTGCCGAAAGCTCTATCTTGAGGCAGGTGAGATTATTTTGGTGATTACCCGGTTCAGTGTTAAATCACTTTTAGTGGTATTTGAATGTTGAACCTTAGATTTTCATAGAGGTCGTAGAGCCTATGGTACTGAAGCGCTCGCTGCCCCCAGTTAGTGATTTACATACCAGAGAAATGTGGTGGGCCATTGAATGAACATGTTTAACTTCTATAATAAAGTGAGACTGGTAAATATTTCTTTTTTCACCAGAGGAAAAACAAAGTGAGGAGGATGCCTTCAACCCGGAGTCAGCTGCTAGGAGCTGGGAGTTGTCAGCTGCTAGGAGCTGGGAGTTCCCAGCTACTAGTCATCCTTTTAGACATCTATAACTCATTCCATTAAATCCTCTCTTCTGTAAGCACGGACTGCCTTTTTATCTGGCAGAAATGCAGCATGCCATTAGAATGACGTGTTCTGTTAGTTTACCTCATACCATTAACATACTGTCCAGCCGTCAGAAAATTATTTGTAGAATATGCCTGTATTTGCCACAGTGTATAAGGTGTCTGATGTCTTGATCTCAAATCTGGTCAATGGAATGACTCCAGTTTAGTTTAGACACTGACTGTTGTAAAGTTGTGCTTCCATTCCCAGGAGTCAGTTGAATAAAGAATATAACAATATTCTTTTTTGTTCCTTCTCTTTCTAGATGTATTGCTGTCACTGAATATTGGCCCATCTGAAAGTGCCAGGGAAGATCAGCCGTCAGGATGTCCAAGTACAAACTGATTATGTTAAGACATGGAGAGGGCGCTTGGAATAAAGAGAATCGTTTTTGTAGCTGGGTGGATCAGAAACTTAACAGTGAAGGAATGGAGGAAGCTCGGAACTGTGGAAAGCAACTCAAAGCACTAAACGTGGAGTTTGACCTCGTATTCACATCAATCCTTAATCGGTCCATCCACACAGCCTGGCTGATCCTGGAAGAGCTGGGGCAGGAGTGGGTTCCGGTGGAAAGCTCCTGGCGTCTAAATGAACGTCACTACGGAGCTTTGATCGGCCTCAACAGGGAGCAGATGGCTTTGAATCATGGTGAAGAACAAGTGAGGCTCTGGAGAAGAAGCTACAGTGTGACCCCACCACCCATTGAGGAATCTCACCCTTTCTACCATGAAATCTACAACGACCGGAGGTATAAGGTGTGCGACGTACCTGTGGATCAGTTGCCCCGATCTGAAAGCTTAAAGGATGTTCTGGAGAGACTCCTGCCCTTTTGGAACGAAAGGATTGCTCCTGAAGTATTAAGTGGCAAAACCGTACTGATATCCGCTCATGGAAATAGCAGTAGGGCTCTCCTGAAGCATCTGGAAGGTACCATCTTTATGCTACTACTTCCTAGAGGTTGCTAAGTGTTATACTTGGGCCTTAATCTAGAAAAGACTTGATTTCTGAGCTAACAATACACAACTGACATGATCGACTTTCTTTCCTATTCCTTTTTGCCACTTTAGTCCTTTAAGAATCATTTTGTTCTATAAATCAAAAACCCTGTGCCTTTTACATTCATATTATACACAGCAGTGATCCTAAAACTTTAGCAAGCGTCAGAATTACCTGGAGGGAGAGTGTGGTCTACTACAGATTGCTGGCCCCAGCCTTGGAGTTTCTGAATTTGTAGGCCTGAGGTGTAGCCGGAGAATTTGCATTTCTAAGATGTTTTGTGGTAATGCCCATACTACTGCTTGGGCTTCTCCACTTTGATAACCCTTGATCTAAAAGATTATGTGGCTTTCGTTGTAGAAAGGGTAAGGGAGGCTAGGAAGGGTATACATTTCTATAGAAATGGTGTGCAAAGTCAATTTATTTATTCGAGTCTTTCCAGGTAAATAAAATGATCTAGACTTCGGTTTTGCCCATGCTCTTCCAACTTTGGACAGTTGTCCCAGTGTTGCAGACCTGGCCTTCTGGAACAATTCCTTTGTTCCAGTCCTCTCTTTCCAGACCAGGCTGAGTCATTGATTGGAGAAAATGGGGGGACAGAAAATGAAAGGATGGCTTATTGGGGATAATTGGTTGCCTCCATTTTATTTTAACTACTTGATGTTATATTCTAAACGTATTCTGAAATGTACAATATTGTTATCTTCCTCTTAAGTGATGTGAACTAAATGAACTCTTGAGAACTCAAGCTCACCAGTTTGGGCATTAGTGATGGCCCTGTGATGCCTTTGGGGGGGTCTCTCCTTCCCCTTTCTCCCTCCACTAAGGAATCCCAGGCAGTTGTGCATTTTGAGTGATCTGCTCCGTCGGCTGTTTTCCGGTCTTTACTACTCTCAGCAGTTAGCCCATGACACTAGAATGCATTTCTCCAACATTCCCTTCCCGTTCTGCTTTACTTTTCTCTAAGAGGCTGTGAAAAATGAAAAGGTTGACATTGTATATGAAACAAGTGAAAATAGGTTATTGGTAACAAAACAAAGTGATCTTTATGAGATTTTATTGTAAACTTTTTAGCATGTGTTTTTATCCCTGATTTTTATGTAACATGGCCAGGAGCCAAATCATTACTCCTATACCTGCGTCCATTAGTCGTGCAGAGATCTAAATTCTACAGACTTTATTGGCTATTAAAAATGTTATTGGCTAGACATGGCGCTCAATCTGTTGGTGTATGTTTGTGTGCATATCTTATTTACTCAACTATATAAAGGGTTCTATTCTTCCTCTTTCAGAATAGTCAGATGCTGGATTAAATGATAAATAACTTCATCGTTATTGGACTATAGTACTTTATTGTTTGAAGAGTTGAGCCTTCTCTTAGGACAACAACAAACTGAAATCGAGAATTTCAGAGTTTCTGCAAAAAGATGTATACTGTCCCACGATACCAGTTCCTTTTTTCCAAAGACGGGACTTAGGTCTCTTTGTGGCCAAGCTCCCTTCCCTAAAGAAAATGCCATCATCTCCTTCAGGATCCTCTTTTCTCTCCTGTCTTAGCTAGGAAATCCTCCCTTTAAAAACGATTTCTTGCTGTTTAATACCATCTATTCTTCAACTGTCTTCAGGTCGAGATGTCTTTAAGATTATTCTGCATCCCCAGCCACAGCTCATCTTACGTACCTCCTTCTCTAGTGCGTTGGTGACCTCGCGGTTTCTTACTGTTCTTTTTTTGAAGGGAATAGGAAAGTTTACAGATGGTGGAGAAGAAGACTGTCACCATGGTGAGGGTGGAGGCCGAACTGCCTGTGGAGGACGAGGTTACCCATAGAAAGCATACTTTCTGTGTTCGAAGGAGGTTTTGAAACCACTAATGATTTAAAAAACAATCATTTGGTATAGCTGCTGTGGAAAACAATCTGGCAGCTTCTCAGTAGATTAAACCTGCAGTTACCATATGATCCACGAAGTCTACGCGCAGGTATTTACCCGTATTCATTTCCTAGCACTACTGTGACAAAGTACCGATCACTGCATCGCTTAAAACAACAGATACTAGTTTTCTCACAGTTCTGGGGGCTGGGAGTGCTAAATTAAAGTGTTGGCAGGGTCATATTCTCTCTAGAGGCTCGAGGCGGGAATCCTTTCTTGCCTCTTCTAGCTTCTTGTTCCTTGGAAATCCTTGGCATTCCCTGGCTTGTAGATGCATCTTTGCAGCCCTCAGTCTTCACTTGGTGTTTTCCCCATGTGTCTTTCTCTTCCTTGTCCAAATTTCCCTTTCTTGTAAGAACACAATATTACAGTAGGGCCGAAGACCTCCTCTTAACTTGGTTACCTTGCTAAAGACCCTATTTCCATTTAAACAAGGTCACACTCTCAGGTTAGGACTTCAGCGTATCTTTTTGGAGGGATGCAGTTCAACCCATAACAGTACTTAAGAGAAATGAAAACGTATGTCCATACGAAAACTTGTACACAAACCTTCATAGCAGCAGTATTCATAAGAGCCAAAACATGAGGGCATCCCAGATGCCTATCACCTAGTGACTGGATAAATTAAGTTTGGTATATCCATACAATATAATATTGTTTGGCGATGAAAATGAATGGAATAGTCTTATTTTCTACAACATGGATGAACTTTGAAATTGTTGTTAACTGAAAGAAGCCAGTCACAAAGGAGCATATATTGTATGATTCTACTTAAGTGAAATGTCTGCATGGCCAAATCTTTAGCGACAGAAAACAGATTCTTTCCGAGGCCTGGGGTGGAGGTGGTAGGGGTGTGGCATGAGGAGTGACTGCAGTTAGGTACAGGCTTTCTTGTTGGGGGTGCTGAAAATGTGCTAAAATTGATTGTGACGATGGTCACACAAGTCTGAATATACTAAAAGTCATTGACCTGTACACTTTATGTGGGTAAATGGTATGGTATGTGAATTACCTAATTAAAGCTGCAAAAATAGTTTAATCGATGGGATTGAAAGATGAAAGGATTTGCCACTGGCCTAGAAAAAAACAGGGAAATGCTATGAAAGTGGACATGCTTGGATGTGGAGTACAGAATAAGGAAAAAATAAAATAAAATACTACTTTGCTAGGGCAGAAATGGATTTATTAGGGATTCCTGAGAAATTAGCAGACATTAGTCCTCAGGCTTTATGTATAGAACTAAATCACCTTTCAGAGCTTATTGAAATTGAAGTAACCTTAAATTATAATTCCTATCCCTATCAATATAAACAGGCCTTAG
Source organism: Ursus americanus (assembly GCF_024610735.1). Taxonomy (NCBI): domain Eukaryota; kingdom Metazoa; phylum Chordata; class Mammalia; order Carnivora; family Ursidae; genus Ursus; species Ursus americanus. Next base: position 18,252,778 of record NC_142129.1, on the reverse strand, counting down.
ACAAAATGGGTTTATTTTGGGAGAAAATTAATTTAAAACAGTGGTGTTCATGCTGGAAGAGGTAAATGGTACAAGGAGATTCGAGTTAGAAATATGTGAAAGTGGAAAAGGTGTGGAGTTGGCTGATGTCTGCAGCCGAGGACAAGGGAGGTGTAGATGAGGGAGACGGGCTGGAAACAGGAGGGTTGGTGACGAGGGAGGATGGCAGACATTCAGGGGGAAAAATGGCAAAAAATCCAGAATATGCCATTGACACAAGCCCACGGGTGGGGAAACAAATGGAGTGGATGGGAAGAATGGGATCTGTCTGTAGACGACATGAAGGTGGTATGTAATCTTGGCTCACCCATCCTGGGTAGGAGAAAACTTCGTTCCTTTTTGGCCTGTAGTACCCCCTGGTGGTGCTGTTGTTAAGATTCATGGAGCTCTTTGATGTCGCTGTGATTTCCTATAATGACTTCCACGCCTAACATGGAAGAAATTATTTCACGTGCGTGAAATGGACTAAACTAGATTTTAGGATCACTTGATAAATTAGTTATCATGTCTTATTTTAGGAGTTCTCTAAATACCAATCTCCACTAAGAGATTTCTTTTATGGTGTATACTGAAAAATAAGATGGAGGTATTCTATGTCACAGCTCCAAGAATTAAGAAAAGTGACTTTCCCAAGATCAGAAGAAATAGTGTGTTATTTCTTTCATGTCATTTCTGTTAATGAGATTTTAGGTTTTTAAAAATTTATTCTGGATGTGTATGGTCAACAGAATAGGAATACCAACAAGATCCTCTTACCTCGCATGTCTGACCTTCAGGAGCTCAAGTTAGAGGGCTTTATGTAGTACTTGATAAATTCCCAACCTAAAAGAAAACATTCCTTTGAATTTGGATGTTAACTTTTTAAGACTCCAAAATATTAGGTGAATCTCCCCTACTTTAGGGGGGGGAATATAGATTTTCATCTGGTGGTAAGAACTACTTGCAATTTATTTGTGATTATATATGTTCGGTGTGTTAAAAATATATCATAAAACTTACCATCTTAGTTGCCAATTTATTCTTACTGTAAAGTTACATGACTAGACATATCACCATTAGCCATTTTCTGATTAATACCTGTTGTCCCAGTACAATTATTAATAGCCTCTCCTTTCACTTTCAAAAGTGCCCCACTTGAATGATAAATTATATGGTCACCTTACTATAAAGACGTTAGCCTTCACTAGTACTAAGAATGAATCCTTGAAATGGCTGTGACCAGATTCCATACTTTGTGTAAACATAAAAATTGCTGAATTCTTTGCATTGATTACAAAAGTAAGAATGCTTGTGGCTATAGATTTATCTGATTCCTAGTCATGCTTTCTGATATGTTTATATAAAATTCTCCTCTATAAACAGGATCTTTCAAGGAACTGGGTGATGTTTCCCAGTATTGTCCTCAATTGTTTGACAGACTTAAAGCTGTTACTTCCTCCTGGGGAGGAGTGTGGTAGCTGATAGAATCCAATGACAGCATACCATCATACCATGAAAATACTTTGTTGTTTAAAGACTAGAACTTGGGATAGGAAGGGTGATGACCCTGTTAAATAACTACTTAGAGTATTGGTTTACCCTGAAATCTCGAAGTGCCTTATGATCTTTTTACCTAAAAGTGTACTAGTGTTCCACATCTACTCTACATTGTATATACCTCGACAATGAAGAGTGTTAGTTCTTGAGACATTATTTTGTTTCTCAGCTATTTGGTGCTACGACTTTACCCTATAAGCAGTCAAGTCATGACTGACACTTCTTCCATTTGTGAAAAAGAAGACAGGTGCTGTTGAGGGAAAATGAAACCCAGACAGACCTCAGATGACTTAGCCATGATCATGATAATTAGTTGGAGTCGTGAACTCCACCCAAACCCAGTTCACTGAGTCTCCACACATGATTACCACCTGGGCTTTTTTGTTTTAATTTTTTTTCTGAAAAGTAGCCCTTCCCTTGATCTATTTTTTGTTTGGAATACTGTGTCTTAAGAAGCTGAGTCAAGAAGTATCTTTGGCAGGTAAACCATTAAAAGTTAATTTGATGCAACTAACTGAGTCTGCAATTATTATTGCTGTTACCCTAACATTGTGGTTTGTGTGTGCTGTTCCCCGGTACAGCTATACAAGGTGGCCTTATTTTGAGTGCATGCTACGTGCTTAGTGTGGTTCTAGGCATTTTACATCATATCCTGTTTAATATAGGAACTAGTGCAAGGCTCTGAACTGGCTGGAAAGCTGTGTTTCAACCCTGCGTTTTGCTCTGCTGTTTAGTGTATCTAGGTCATATTTTTTATTTCATTTGACCAATCATTGGTCACTAAGCTATTTTGCTTAAAGAAACTGCTTTAATAAAAAGGAGCAGACTACTAATACACCCTAACATCCTGCGTGCATCTCAGCTGTATTATGCTACGTGAAAGACACCGAATTATAAAAGCTATATATTGCACATTCCCGTTGAAGTCTTAGCTCTCAGTAGTTCAGAATATGGCCCATTTGGACATAGGGCCTTTAAAGAGGTAATTAAGGTGAAATGAGGCCATTAGGATGGCCCCTAATCCAACAGGATCGGTGTCCTCCTAAGGGATCAGGACACAGACCCAGAGGGAAGACCATGTAAAGACTCAGGGAGATGGCAGCCATTTACAAACCAAGGAGAGCGCCTCAGACCTTTATATCTCCACAACTGTGAGAAAATGACTTGCTGTTATTTATTTTTTTAAGCAACAAACAAACTAGGCATTGTATGACTATTTATTTGCCGTTCAGGAAAAGGCAGTACTATTGAGTCAGAAAACAGATCAGTGGAGGAAGGGTAGGCTGCAAAGGGGTACAAGGAAATTTGGGGGGTTCAAAGAACTATTCTGTATGCTCAAAAGGGTAAATTTTACTGTCTGTAAATTACACCTCAATTTTAAAAGTCTTGGTTTTATCCAATGAAATGACCTTTGCCCTAATGGGGGGACCATGCCTTTTGTTGCACAAAATAATAGACTAGTTTGATTGTCCAATGGTAGAATTAAAGGAAGGTTGCTACATACACCCACCTTTGCCTTTGAAAACTAACCTGGAGGCACTGCTATGCCTTCTCTGGAGCAACTGGTGCCGTCTTTACTCAGCACCCAGACCATGGACAGCGTAGGGAGTCGCCAGTCAAACCCCATCTTCATGAATTATCTATAAGCTGCGGGACCACGAAACTTTGTGCTTGGAGGCTGTGAGCTCCTCTCGTAAAGGTTTTTCTGTCCCAGAATGATTTCTCCTCACTTGCCACCGAATTCTCTAGTTGTCATGGGGTCCTCTATGTGACTTTTTTTTCCTTCTCACAACCAGCCAGTCCAAGAGTAGGTCAACACAGGAGAACGAACAGACAGTGAGACAAGTGTTACTGATTCAGAGTGAGGCAGCACTCTTGTATAGGAATTGCAAACCCAGGACTCACGTGTCAGCACCCAGGATACGCTTCTTGCCTGATCAGGACGGCCTCTACCCTGTCAATTTTTTATTTAATATCTCTGCTTTTCAATTGTAGATCATTGGGGGGGGATTGCATTACTTTTAACTTGAGAGTAGCTCTTAATACTTTCAGAAGAAAGAAGACTTCAGACAGACCTGGAGCTATTATATAGTAAGAAAATGCCTACCTAAGGGACGGCTTTACCTGTTTTTAGCAGCATAAATGATTATCAGTGCTGTGCTAATAAGTCCAGATAATGTGCCAATAATGCCAAAGCATTCAGACCCGCTTCTCCCAGAGCAGCACTGTATGAAAGCTCCTAATGCAGGCTTAGTATCTAAGAGCATCCTGTTCTGTAGCGTTCCAGACAGGCGTGTGTTTCTTTCTCTGTGGTTGGCATAGTCACTTCCTGTTTGTTTCCTGCTGGCCCACACTGAAGGAAAAGCCAGGGACTGAACTGGAGCGTTGGATGTAGTCTGCATCTTGCCAGCGGAAGCGGATTGTTTAGTCTGGGTTCAAGCACAGGCCTAGGCAGTTTCAAGTTTGGAATCAGAGTGGCATGCAGGAGACTCATGAACAACAGGCTCGATCCCTGAAGAATTGTGTGCAGCTGCACACGTGGCCAGGCAGAGAAGCCTTGAGGCGAAATTAGAGAACCAGGGAGGGCAGGTCAGCTGAGGCCAGCTGTGGGGGCAGGGGCTGAGAAGTGCATCACCTTTGGCATTTTAGTGTGATATTTTCAGAAGCTGCAAATTTGGGCCTCTCTCTGGTGAAGCAAATGCTTGTCCGGTGGTACGGTTAAGCTTTCTCTTATTAGAAGTATCCATGATTAATAAAAATCGTTACTTTTTAAAGTTGTGGGCTATTTTAACTACAAAATTCAGTGTGGATGGATTCTGCCCTCTGCCTTAGTCTAAATTAGAGGCTGTGATCCTATCATCATGTTACAATATTCAAATAACCCCTTTCCAATTGCTCCCCAGCCTATCTTTAAGTTGCACATAATAGCATCCAAACCTTAAGGAATTCTAATTAAAGATAGGTAGATCATCTATGGCATTGAGAGTCTCTTGTGTCAGCTCTAATTTTCACAATAGAATACAGACCTCTCCCCATGAATCGCCCATCAGCGGGGTTTGAATTGTGACTTACTTGCCTGGGAAATGTACGTGGGGCCTGGGTGGCACCTCACGGTCCAATGAACGGATTGAAGTGGTTTCCCTCTTTTCCTAGATTCCAAAAATATGCACTGCAGATTTGGGGTTTGTTCTCGTCCTGTGACAGATCTGTCTCCCTGGATATCTTCTCTCCTGTTTCCCAAGATTCAAAGATAGTAAGCAAACCCTTTGGAGGAAATCAAAGAAAATATATGGAGGACAAACTTAATTTGAATTGTTTATTAGTACTAAATATAAACAACCTTTTCTTCAAGGCTAAGAGCCTTCTCAACTCTCTTCTTTTCTTGGTAAGGTCATAAAGGAAACAATCTTTCAACAAGGTTTCAAGAGTACAAGACTAGATGTAATTGGAAAGCCCAGAGAGTTCAGGTTTATTCATTGCAGCTATGTGCTGAGGGCCTGTTGATTAAGGTACTGTTCTTGGTACAGAGTACAGCTTCTAGAATTGGACACACAAAATCTTTACTTTTGAGGAGCTTATGTCTCCATTTTGATCTCTTTCTGAAATTTGGCCAATACCATACATCTGGCAAAAGTCTTCAGAGTGCTTTCATGTATAGGCTTTATGCATTAGAGCTTTTACTTAATGTTTTCTTCCTTATTGCTTATATGTATATGTAAGAAATAGATGCATATAATACATACAGTTGTAATAGTGGATCATATAGCTAAATGATTTCTGGATCCTGGCAGCCAACACGTAATAGGGTTCTTTCCATGTGAACAAACCATTTACTAAATTCTCACAGCAGCTAAGGCACTGTTCTAAGATCATAGGTGACACAGGGATGGATGAGACATGGTCCCTGCTCTCAAGGAGTTTGTAATCCTGGTAGGAGAATTAAGCATTGGCACAGCCACCTCAACTAGAAGGTCACGTGTGAGTGCTGTAGTATATGTACAGTGATCTTAATAATGGCTGTGGTTCCCATTCCTGCTGTAATGACTTGGGGGGTGGGGCTCATGGGTGCAGATTTGACTTCCTGAAGTTAATCCTGTATGCAGAAAATGAAGTTGTTTGAATTTCTCCCCATAACTGGCATTGAGTTACCCCTTTGACTTACCATAAACTTTCATTATTTCTTACTTGAAGTGTCCCAACCATTGAGACTGATTGCCGTTAACTCCTAGATGCTCCTACATGAAGGTTCAAGGATTAAAGACAGGGGCACCTGGGTGGCTCAGTCACCTAACTTCAGCTCAAGTCTCGATCTCCAGGTCATGAGTTCAAGCCCTGCATTGGGCTTCATGCTGGGCGTGGAGCCTACTTAAAAAAAAAAAAAAAGAATTAAAGACAATGGTTGGGGGTTTAAGAAGGGTTGGTTGTGGAGGGGGAGTGACAGAGAGGGGTCATTGCAGGGTGAGGACTCTGATGATTCCCTTCAATACATTCTTGGATGCCAGATAAAAAATCTAAGCCAGTTATCAGACAGGGCATGTGCTGTTTGTCCACTCATTTTAACCTTCATATGATGTTCCAGTTAATGAATTTATAATACAGTATTGCATAATGTATTGATTCAGTTTGGCTTAATTCAGTGCAGATGCATTATTCTAGCCTTAGGACCTCTGCTTGCTTAACTTTCTCAGGACGAAGAATGGCTTATGCCAAAATCGAGCAATGAGTAATAGCCTCACTGTGGTTTTTCCTAATTTGCTATTTTAAAATTTCAGTCTTTTAAGTTTCATTGACTGATTATTAACCAGTCTAGGTATTTTAAATATCTGTAAGTAATTAGTCTGCCATGTGAATGGTTTGAGTAGTCATTAAAGTGGAATGTCAACTTTAATTTATTTATTGGAAATGTTTCTATTTCTGTTGAGCTCTCCTTCCTTTGTAGGTGAAATATTCTACTTCGCATGGCTTTTTTTTAGTTGGCTCTTTGATTCAGTCCCACAGAAAAGTGAGTTGTTATCTAAGCCATAGAGGCATGAGCTTGAGAGTGGTGCTACCAAAGAGAGGACCTGTCAAGATCTGGTTAGATCTGGGGCCATGGTCAAACAAGAGAAGTCCCATGTGTGCTCTAGCCCCTTGCCAAAGACCTGGAACTCTTTTCTAAGGTCACAGACCACAACCCCTAAACCTGGCCCATCATGATCTCAGTGCGTTAGCTGTTTCAAAGAGCTCAGATGAATCTGTTCATGCCCTTTACCAGTCCTGAAAACAGGAGAACACTAGATGCTACTGCTTAGTTAGTACCCAGCCCTTCACAAGGGCACAGCATAGACACAAACATTCTCCTCTCTCCCTAGTCTGCCATGGAAGTAGCCTTGGACAGACGGACAGGGTCGAAGTCCTGGGATTTGGGAATAAAAAGCACAGGTCCAATTTTATTGCCTTAACAGTCTTATGATTTGAGAAGTTTTATTTAACCTCTCTGGATCTGTTTTGTATTTTTTGACAGCTCTATTGAGTTATAATTTACGTAATATACAGTTCACCCATTTAAAGAGTATAGTTCAGTGGTTTTAGTATGTGTACAGAATTGCCCATCTATCACCACAGTCAATTTTTGAACAATTTCATTATTCCCAAAAGTAACCCTATACCTAGCTGTCACTTCCCACTTTCCCCATTCCCTCTAGCCCTAGGCAACCACTAATCTCTTTGTGTCACTCTAGATTTTCCTATATAAATGCAGTCATCCAACATGTAGTCCATGGTGACTGGCTTCTTTCATCAGCATGACATTTTCAAGGTTCATCAATGTTTAGCATGTATCAGCACTCAATTCTTTTTCATTACCAAATACTATTCCACGGTATAGCTATACAACAGCTACCACAGGAGCCACCATAGTTAATTTATGAAGGGTCATCACTTGAGGGACATTTAGGCTGCTTCCACTTTCTGACTGTTATGATTAATGCTACCATGAAGGTTCACATAAAAGATTTAGATAGGAAACATGAAGGAACAACAGGTTGCCCCAAAGGGTATCTGCTGTCCTACAATTTGATGTGATGCAAATCTCTAAGGTTTTTTTTTTTTTTCTTTAATTTCTGGGAAGTTTTTTCCTTCCAGGAACTAAGGCTAGAATCCCTCCCAATATCTGGTATGGTTCCAGGCACGCAGCTAAGATGGGACTCAATAAATGTGCAGTGGGGCACCTGGGTAGCTCAGTTGGTTAAGCATCCAACTCTTGATTTCAGCTCAGGTCGTGATCTCAGGGTCCTGGGATCGAGCCCTGCATCAGGCTCTGTGCTCAGTGTGGAGTCTGCTTGAGATCCTCTCCCTCTTTCACTCTGATCACTCTCTCTCTCTCAAATAAATAAGTAAATAAATAAATAAAATCTTAAAAAAAAAAAAAAACCATGCAGTTACACAACTGAACAGAACTTCCTCTTACATTGTCTTCAATGTCTTGTCGTTTCCTCTCCTGATCTACAGGTATTTCCGATGAAGACATTATCAACATTACTCTTCCCACTGGAGTCCCCATTCTCCTGGAACTGGATGAGAACCTACGTGCTGTTGGGCCCCACCAGTTCCTGGGCGACCAAGAAGCTATCCAAGCCGCCATTAAGAAAATAGATGATCAAGGAAAAGTGAAAAAACGAGCTGAAAAATGAAGGCTTTCCCATTTGCTGGCTAGGAACAGCTGCAAAAGAAGTGGCATGCAGTGTTTAATGGGTGCTGATCTCTCTCCCTTTCTTTTTTTTTCCCCCTGATTTTTCCAGAACTGGGCTATGGGGTAGAGTTTATATAGGTAACTAGGTAACTGATGTTGCCCAGATAAAGGCTTTAGGATGCCTGAGTACTTTGTCATGTCTTATGAATGAACTCTCCTGCTAGTCCTGTTTGAATTAGTCATTTGTGGGGCTAATTGGTAATAGCGGGGCTTAATCAATGTCCTAAGTATCTAAGACAGGAGAGTAACAAGTAGAGGTGAAGTTAAAGGTATTCATCATTCAATAAATCATTATTGAGTCACTATTGACAGGCACTACTTATTCTAGTAAGTAGTTCACTTTCATATTTACTAAGACTTTCTGGGATGATAGTAAAGTATATTAGATAATATACTCTACTTAAGTATTTATTACTAGTCTTCTCCTCTAAGAAAAGGGATGCTTTGCTAGTTAAAACCAGAGGCCCATTAAATGGGGAAAATCATAGATGGGTTTCTCCAAGAAAGCCAACAACAAACAATAAGGCCCTTTGCCTTGTCTCTAGTCCAGAGACATCCTTTCTTTTGACATTTGGTAGGATTCCCCTTTGGCTGCTAGAATTAGCAGCATGGAGACAGCCCTAGCTGTTGGTGTTCTCCTTTTGTTTTATTCTGTTGAAGTTCAATCTTTGGGTACTTAAAATTGGTTTAAAAATAAAGGTCTGTGACTGAAAATGAATGTCCCCAAAGCATCTCCATATAAGTGATAAACATTTGGTAAAGGTCTCTGAACTAGTCTTTGGCTCAAAATCTTCCTGTAACACCCGAAGCGTTGCATGGACACTCCCAATTCTCTACAGATTGAACATTGGGGTTCCGGGGGGAAGGTAGAATATAGTGCATGTAATTTTATTCACATGAGCAGGGAAAATATGGTACATTGGGGCTTGTCATGTCCATGTATTTTTCATCAGCTGAGAGCAAACGATTATAGTGTGTAACACAGAGCAGCTTGGGTAGGCCATGGGCAGATGTGATTACTTCTCAGTCTCAATGACACTGTTTTCCAGATCATATTTTTAAATGTCATGGGTACGTAAGTCCTCATTTCTTTAAACTCTTGGCTTTATTTCGAGGCAGGTGACCTCTATTTCAGTGATAAAGTCATGGGGAAAAATTGTGGCTATTTATCTGTTTCATGGTTTTTCCATTGGCAGATTAATCTATTTGTATCCGTTTTATGGTAAATGGCAATAGAAGAAAACTAATTCTAAAACCCTTGCTACTGCTTGGTCTTCATTTGGTCCTTACTGTAGAACTCTTCCTGCCCTGGTGATGGAAATGGCTGGGAAGAAGAGCTGAAGCTGGCGTGCTCACAGCTAGCCACATCTGTGGTGCATAAGGACATGGAACGTGGATGCTTTCCATTTCTGACCAACTCACGGTGTCCACCGTAGCCCTTGATTTTAGTCTGGTTGCTTAATCAAATGATACTCTTTAGAATACAGAGATCAGATCTTCCTAGAATTCTAAACCTTTGGTGAGGCTGTACCTCACTCAGACCATTCTTTTAACAGTTTCATCTCTGGAATCGACCTCTGAATTTTCTAACCCGAGCGGTAACCATACCTTAATGCAGCTCGAGATCCTAGAGTTGGAGTCTTCCCTTGTCCTGCATGTAGATGTTCACTCCCAGGGTACCCCCTGGCCAAATGATGTGCTTCTACTCACAAAGCTACGCTCAAAACCAGTCACTTTGGAATCTTGCAGATTTCCTACAGTAGGGCTAATTTTTGCTGATACTTTCTGATATAATTTGGTTTATTGTTTTTGAGATCTTGGCTGAAATAAATGAGATATTTATGAAAACCTCATGTAAAATTATTTTTTTTAATATTCTATTTTTAAGTAATCTCTACACCCAGGATGGGGCTCAAACTCACAGCCCCGAGATCAAGAGTTGCACGTTCTACCGACTGAGCCAGCCTGGCAGTGCATTTTTTTTTTTTAAGACATGTAAGATTATTTCTAATGATTCCAACACTTCAACCTTAGACCACCTAATGTACCTGTTTTCTTCCCTTGGCTTACAAGATACCCAGAATTTTTGATGTAGAAATCTCGAAGGCTGATTAACCTGCATCCTAATATTGGCATCCTTCTGTTCTATGTGAAGCTGGGACAAAAGGAGGGGGATTTTTTTTTTTTTTTAAAGAAAAGATAGAGAGCCTGTCTAGAAATTTGGCCATAGATAGGGCAACCCATCCTGCTGCCAGGCTGGCTTGCCCTAGAGCCAGCGGGACGTGTCTCCTCTGCCCAGGCTGAAATAATTGTCCCAGTGTGGAACGAGTGTGGCAAGATGAGGGCGAGAGCAAGATGCTCTTCCTAGAGTTTAATATTTTAAATATCTCAGATGAATACCATATCCCAGTACACTGAGAATTTATTTTTCCAAAAGAGAGTAAGTTCTGCTCCGGAAAAATGGAGGTTTGTGCATCATCTAATAGTAATTTGAGCCCCAACAACAGAGCCTCCCTGGATAAGAGTACATTCTGTCAGGCATTTTTCTTTGCTAAGATGTCAGCAAGAAAGATTTCTAAATGTGATCTGGTCATTTCCAAGCTCAACCAGATTGTTTCGCCCAGGTTTTGTAGCTTATTTCTCATCTTGGAGCATTTTATTCGAACGCTGTTACTACACTTGCATAGGAATGGTGGCGGTTATTTGTCTTCTAGTCTGGGAGGCCTCCCCATGCTCTGTAGCTTTTCAGGGGAAAATTTGTTTGTTTGTTTGTTTGTTTGTTTATTGGTCAGTGTGTGAGCCTATTAAAACCGATCCCCAGGGGCCAGCACTTGGCCAGCTTGGTGGCCAAACGCAGAAACTGGTCATGTTGCCAGCCCAAGAAAAGAGAGAAGAGAGAGGTCAAATATTTCCCCACCCCTTCTTTCGTGTAGTTAACAGTTCTTTATTTTCCTGGCCCCTCACCACTTTTGACAGAATGGGCTAGGGGAAGCAGTTTTACCAGACAAAGGTTTCGCCATCCCCTGGTGTCATTTTTTAATTCATGTGCTTGCTTTTGCAAGCAACAGTCTCTTTTCAAAGTTTAGCTTCCCTGTTACCTGGAAAGCCTTTCATATGTTCTTCTTCCCTCAGAAACATACCCACATTGCCTCAACGTTGCAGTTCCTGATTATGTTTCCTGCTTTTGTGTTTCGCATAACTGGATTTTGCAAGTTTTTGACTGGCTTTTTTAACACCGTTTGTAGTATTAAATCATGCCTTGCCTCACAGCAGCTCTGGCTGTGGCCTGAGAGTTTTCCACATTGGACCATGAAGGGAATTTAAACCACCGATTCCAAGGGGAAAAATGAAACATCCAAAATATAAGAATATTTTAATCCTTCAATCACTCTCTTAATGACAAAGTTGAAGTTGGCCAAATGATAGGCAGAATGCAAGTCACTCTCCACAACTGGTTATGTTTTATTTACTGGAGGATAATCTGTCTGTATAGTCTAGGCTTTAAGACACTGGGACCTTAAGTTGCCAAAAAAAATGTAAGTTCCTTGGACAATTTTCTAGAGGTAAGCTAGAGTGTCACCATCTCTTCCTATGTGTACATAATAGAGCCACATATTGCTTACTTGCTTTTTAAGTTGGAGCTGGCCATTGAGGCTTACACTTACTCTGATTTGACAGGAATACATTTAAAAAAATCTTTTTATTATAAAAAGCTTTAAACAGCCACAAAAGCACAGAGTATAACTAGCACAAAGAACACTCCTATGCCCATCTGCCACCCAAATGCCACCTCATTCACTTATGACCACTGTTCTGTATATCTCCCCTCTCTCTTCCCCGGCCCCCACTGAATTTTTCTGGAATAAATGCCAAACATCAAATGGGATAGATTCCAAAAAGGAAAACAGCTTGAATAGTCTTCGCACAGTTAAAAGGGAAGCCATCAATATTCTGTTTTGACCTTTGTCTTTTTTCGGAACTTTAGAGAAACCTCATGGTGGCCTTTGCTGAGTTGTCCAATCTGAGTCTTGGCTGGTATTCAGTCTGTATTACCTCTGGTTGCTGTCTAGAGACCTGTTAGTCTGTTACGTGTGATTTCTGCTGAATAATGTGGGATGATTTGGTGCCTCTGATGTTAAATTCAACTGTTTTAAAGATGAAAATGTTCCTGAGACTATTTTAAATGATTCTGAAGCCAATTGCATAGGTTTAAGAAATGAGCAAATTTGTTGATGTTCTTGTAAATCAGGTTACTCACTATGGGAGAAGGGAGATAGAACATGGAAGCAGATAAAGAAGAACGCTGTTTTATTGGTTTTGAACTGGAGATATTTATATGAGTGTGTGTGTGTGTGTGCGTATGTGTGTGTGTGTGTGTTTTGTCTCCCTAACACCACCTTCTCTCACCCCCAGCTCTGCCCCTGTCCTCTGATGGAACCTAAAACAATAACCTAGTAATGATGAGCTTACCTACAGTCCTGAGCTTGCTTTCTAATTACTATTTCACAGAGCCAAGGGTGTTTGGGAAAATGGTCAATTCCAGGTTTGGGACAGATAAAATATAAGGGGAACTTGGAACAGCTTGAGTCAGAAAAGAAGAAAACACCTGAAGACTGATGGGACACAAAAATTGGCTTCACGCGCCAGATTTGGGACAATTTGAGATTAAAGACAAGAGTGACGATCGTGGATTATGGAACATTTGTCTCAGTCTGCTCAAGCTGCCATAACAGAAAAACACAGACAAGGCGGCTTAAACAACAAACATTTGTCACAGTTCCAGAGACTGGGACGTCAAAGATCAAGGAACTGGCAGCTTTGGTGCCTGATGAGGGCCCTCCTGGCTTTCAGACAGGTGTCTTCTTGCTCGCCTCATGTGGTGGAGAGTGGAGGGGAGGGCACTGGTCTCTTCCTCTTCTGAGGACACTAATCTCATCATGGTTGAAGGGGAGGTCTAACATCATGACCTCGTGTAAATCTAAGTACTTCCCAAAGGCCCTCCCTCCTAATACCATCACGTTGGGGATCAGGGCCTCACTATTTGAACTTTAATTGGATATTTTAATGAAAAGTTATAAGGGACATTTGGGGGATGAAGAAGAAGTTAAGGGTGATGTGTCATGTCTGTAGCTCACATTCAAATGGTTTGGCCAACACAGTGTCCCTATGTATTTAGAGAGTGACAGAAAGCAAATGCAGTAAACGTTATAACTAATAAACTGAGGAGAGAGTGTATAATGTTGTACTATTGTACTATTCTTCCAGATTTTCTGTAGGTTTGAACTTTTTCATAATGAAACCAGGAAAACTAAAGAGACAGGAGGAAAAAAAATGGACAAGCGGCTAAAACAACGTCTCTGTAGTGACTGGATAAAGGTGCCTGCTTTCTGTGCTGTTTCACTCTTCCTGAAACTTCAGTCCTTGTTAGGTAAGAGAAGAACTTCTCAAGTCTGTACTGTGAAGAAACAGGTTGTACCCTCATTTTATTTCAATTGTGTTTGGTGCTACAGTTAGGCATTACACCAACAATGAGCTTTTCTGTTGATATAGCAAATCAGGAACAGGGTTATGATTGCCATTACCTTGTAGCTGAACAGATAGTAAACGAATTTCTTTCTCCTAATGCAAAACCTTCTGTTTTAATCACTTTGACGGCGTTAGGGTGGTAATCCTTCTTACTGTCACTATTGGGCTCCTAAGCTGTACCTAAAGTCTGGGCCTACGTTTCCTTGAATTTTAGCTCTGTGCAGCAGCCAGCTCACAACGGTTCCTCGTGTCACTCATCTCAGTGTTCTGGCCCCCACCCGAATCCATGTGACTCTGAAGCAGCCTTGGTTTCTGCGGCTCCTCCATGCATCCTTCTGCCAAGACTCCTGAGGGTCAGAGGCCTGCAATGACTGGTTCTCACTGCCCCAAACAACAGGCAAATGGATTGTATTGGTGCTAAAGATTTGCCTTTTATGTATGTTGTGATTGGCCACGTAAGCCTTCAGTCTATTCTCCCTTAAAAAACAAGGTTCGTGAAAAAGATCCTGTTTTCGTGAAGGAAGCTCCACCCGTCAAGACAGTTTTATTTATTAATTCTCTGCAAAGCCAAATCTTTAAAGACTTCAGCATAGCCCAACACGTGACACAAACACATCTCCAAAGAACTAGCTCCTAGTTTCCAGTCTGCAGAAGATAGATGCCCACTGACAGTAACTGGCAACCGTTGGCAAAGGTGTTAGATGGTCACTTGCTCACTTTCTCAATAAAGCAACTGCAGCAGAAAGAGTTCGCTTGCTGCAGAGTTGACTCAAGGATTTTTCGTGAACTCACTCTAGCCACACAGCTACTGCAAAGGGAACGTCCACCAACCATGCTGCCTTGCATCTACTTGAGAGGAAACTTCATTTAATATAATGTTGGCCTCGGTGAGGAATCAGAGGGTTGTTAGTGAAATTAATTGCATAAAATCTACCCTGTTAGTGAGAAGCCTCTTCGCAGTAATACAAACTGGACCTTGGAACAAAGAGGGTAAAGTCCATCACATCGTTATGTGCCCATTGGCCACTTGGATTGAGGCCCTTAATCCATTCTGACATTTGTTGTATAGAATATCCATTGGGATTTTCCAGGCAGTCACTGGCCGTAGGTTAGCTAGTCAGCATTTTAATTTCTGAAGCACGTTAGGGTTCTGAACTGGATTGTAGGGAATGTGATTTGTAGCTGGAATTCCAGGTACTCCCCCGGGAGTCTTGGTATTTTATAAGCTTTATTTCGTAATCCTTATTTAATCTTTACTTCTACACCCAGACACTGGGGGTCAGTATTTGTTCATAAATGCCCCTGGATTTGCCTGCAAACCTGGTTCTGACTATTTACAAGAGGTCAAGGCCAAAGAGGCCTGGAATCGATTGTGGGCTTTCTTTCCCTGATTATGTAACTGTAGAGCTCAGCCAATGTCAACATAAAATGTAAGTAGAGACCTCATGGATCCCCATGGGATTGTAACCTGGGAAAGAGGCAGACATAAGTAAATATAAATTTAGATTTTTCAATCGAAAACATAAACTAATACCAAGTCCTTGCTGGTTTCTGGAGTCTTGCTGGTGTCTGGCAACAATGGTCCTACCAAAGCACTCAGATGCTCAGCCAGCATCCTGGCTGTCACCCTGACCTTCCTTCTGATCAGTTAGAGTCCTTTTGATTTTCCCTCCTTGTTCCTTTCAAATCCATCTCCTCTCTATCCTCCCTGCTCAGGCCTTGGATCACATCCTCAGCTTTGCTCTCTTTAAACATTTCAAACATTGACTTCCCTCCTACTTTTACTCCTCTCCAATCCTCTCCAAGAATCTGTCGGGTGACTTTTCAAAAGCTCTGCCACGCAGAACTTGGTGCAGACTTTCAGGGACACCAGCACCTTTTTAAAGATCCGCCTTTGCCCTCATTGTCCATCACCCGCTCCTTGCCTACCGAGTATCTGCTCATTCCTCAGGACTCTTAGGCTTCCTTAGAGTCCCTGACTCACCTATGCCGGAGCTCACTTGTCCCCTTGTCCCTTCTCTACTGGCAGGAGAACTGAATGAATCCCAAGTCCTCTGCCTCATGAAGCTGAATGCTAGACAAGGTCATGCAGATTTACTCTCCAAAATGTCAAAAATGTATCCCCCTTGAGTCCTGGACTGTTCATTTTTATAGATTCTTCAAAATATTTCTCGTCTAGCCGATATTTGATCTTAATCTGTCCCGTGCTCTGGGGCTGTCTTCCCATCAGTCCACACAAGCAGACATGGAAACCCTGCTGCTGGTGGAAAGAGAGCCAAGTGAGGCCAAGTGGCCTGATGGCTCAGAGCATTTCTCCATGGGCAGCTGCCATCATGATGTGGAAACAGGTTAATGATTTGTGTTCTTGCTTTTTATTCAAATTATAGTTAAATGTAGCAGTATAAGTATTTTGAAAATAAGTAGAGAAGATTCTTTAATCCTACCATCCTGAGGACTATTTCATTTCTTTCTTCCTATATGCATTTTCACATAGATATGTTCTTTTTTTTTTTAAGATTTTATTTATTTATTTGACAGAGAGAGAGACAGCCAGTGAGAGAGGGAACACAAGCAGGGGGAGTGGGAGAGGAAGAAACAGGCTTCCAGCAGAGCAGGGAGCCCGATGTGGAGCTCAATCCCAGGACCCTGGGATCACGCCCTGGGCCAAAGGCAGACGCTTAACGACTGAGCCACCCAGGCGCCCCTCACATAGATATATTCTTAATTTACATTCCATTGTGTTTTTTTTTAAATCATAAGTATTTCTCCATGGTTCATGGGCTTCAAACAATCTTAATATATGGGTAAATATTGTTCCATCATTTGGATAGAACTTAAACGTCCCAAAAGGGAAAAAAATTAGATGCTTTCAATATTCTGCTATAATAAATAATTCTGTTTATATAACTTCACTACAGGCCTGTCTTGAATGTGTGTGAAGTTCAGTACAAGAGCACAATGGCAGCCCACATGCTACTTGTCTAAATATTTTTAAATACCAATCAAGCTAACAAACTTACATAAAATATTTTGTATGTTTTATATAACCTGACAAATATACCTTCAAAACAAAAAGTATCTTAAAATATGTAAAGATATTTTATAAGACTGAAAGCCAGGAAATATCAGGAATGGTTATGGAAGTCTTCTCTGAAAAGATTTCATATATACTAAACCTTGAATGATACAGCATGTATGTCAGTGTGTGTGCATGCACATATGTGTGTGTGAGTGCTAAGGCAGAAAGAGGTATTGAAGAAGTAGAAAATAGCTAGGGTCAGGATCGCTTGGGCCAATAATGAGCAGGGAAGCATCATGGGATGGGATTAGAGAAGTAGACAGAAGTTATACTGGGCTATGGTGAGAGGGATGGAAGATCTGGGGAAAGTCTTCTCGGTAGAAGAGTGGTCCAGTGACCCAAGCCCTTCTGGCCACAAAGAGCTTCAGCCATTTGAGCATAGTCTCCCCAAGGCAATGTTTTACTTTCCACTATTGTGAAATATGATCCTTTTGAAAATTGTAAATCCTATCATCTTTAAAGAGAGATTAAGCCTCCCAAATGTATGAATCAGTGAGAGAACTGAAGAGAGAAATGGAGACTTTAATACCTCCCCTTCAGTTAGGATAGAACAATAGACAGAAGATGAACAAGGAAGCAGAGGACTTGAACAACACAATGGAACCAATTGGACCTAAGAGACATATACAAAACACTGCACATCAAAACAGCAGAATACACATTCTTCTCGAGTGTACATAGAATATTCACCAAGATAGACCACATGCTAAGCCACAAAATAAGTCTTACCAAAGTTAAGAAGATTGAAATCATATGAAGTATCTTTAACCACATGAAATGAAACTAGGATTCAATAACAGAAGACAGGAAAATCACCTAAAATATGGAAATAAATAATTCACTTTAAACAATCAATGGGTCAAAGAAGAAGTCACAAGGGAATTTAGAAGAAATCTGGAGGTAAAATGAAAATACAACATACCAAAGCATATGGAATACAGTAAAAGCAGTACTAAGACAAAAGTTTATAGCGACAAATGCTTACATTAAAAAGAAGAAAGATCTCAAATCAACAACCTAATTTTGCATCTCAAGGAACCACAAAAGGAAGAGCAAACTAAACCAAAAGTTAGCAGAAAGAAGGAAATAATAAAGATTAGAGCACAGATAAATGAAATAGAGAATAGAAGCAATAGAAAAATTAATAAGACCAAGAACTGGTTTTTTGAAAATATCAACAAAATTGGCAAATCCTTAGCTAGACTCAGAAAAAAAGAGATGAAACTCAAATAATTAAAATTAGAAATGAAAGAAAGGACATTGCAACTGATGTCACAGGAATAAAAAGGATTATAACAGACTACCATGAATATGCCAACAAATTGGATAACCCAGAAGAAATGGATACATTCCTGGAAACATACAACCTACCAACACCGACTTGTAAGAAATAAAAAAATCAGGGGCGCCTGGGTGGCTCAGTCGTTAAGCGTCTGCCTTGGGCTCGGGTCATGATCCCAGGGTCCTGGGATCGAGCCCCGCATTAAGCTCCCTGCTCTGCTGGGAGCCTGCTTCTTCCTCTCCCACTCCCCCTGCTTGTGTTCCCTCTCTCACTGGCTGTCTCTCTCTCTGTCAAATAAATAAAATCTTTTAAAAAAATCAGAATAGACTTATAACTAGTAAAGAGACTGAAGCAGTAATCAAAAGCCTCCCAACAAAGGAAAGTCCAGGACCTGAGGCTTCACTGGAAAATTCTACCAAATAAAGAAGAATTAATACCAATCCTTCTAAAACTTTTCCAAAGAATAGAAGATGAGGGAACATTTTCAAACTCATTCTATGAGGCCAGAATTACTGTGATGCCAAAAAAGAAATAAAAGCCACCCAAATTGGAAAGAAAAAAGTAAAATTATAACTGTTTCACAGATGACATAATTTTATATGAGAAAACCCTAGAGATTACACACACACATACACACACAACTTTTAAAATTAAGAAATTATTTTAACAAAGTTACAGGATAGAAAATCACACAAAAATCAACTATGTTTCTATACACTAACAATGACCAATCTGGGAAGAAAATTAAGACAACAAACTCATTTACTATAAAATCAAAAAGAATAAAATACTTAGGAATAAACTTAATCAAGATGAAAATCTTGTGCACTGAGTGCTACAAAACATTGCTAAAAGAAATTAAAGAAGATACAAATATATGGAAAGACGTTCTGTGCTCATGGATTGGAAGACTTAATATTATTAAAATGTCCATACTACACAAAGTTATCTACAGATTCAGTGCAATCCCTATCAAAATCCCAATGGCATTCTTTGCAGGGATAGAATTAAATATCCTAAAAATGAATCTAAGAGACCCACAATATCCAAGGCCATCTTGAGGCCTCACACTGCCTGATTTCAAAACATACTACAAAGCAACAAGACTGTGTAGGACTGCCATAAAAACAGGTATAGAGACCAATGGAACAGAATAGAGACCCCAGAAATAAAGCTTTGCATGATATGGTCAAATGATTTTTGATAAACATGCCAAACTACACAATGGGGAAAAGACGGTCTCTTTGAATGGTATTGGGAAAACTGGATATCCATGTGCAAAAGAATTAAGTTGGACCTTACCTTACACCACACATAAAAATCAATTCGGAATGGTTTAAAAACCTATCCATAAGACCTAAAAATATAAAACTCCTAGAGAAAATGTAGGGAGAAAGATTCAGGACATTGGATTTGACAATGATTTCTTTGGTATGACACCAAAGGCAAAGGCAACAAAAGCAAAAATATGCAAATGGAACTATATCAAATGTAAAAAATTCTGTGCATCAAAGGAAACAACAGAGTGAAAAGACAACCTACAGAATGGGAGAAAATATTTGCAAATCATATATTTAAGAGATTATATCCAAAATACATAAGGAATTTCTACAACTCAACAACAAAAATAACCCAATTTAAAAATGGGCAAGGGACTTGAATAGACAATTCTCCAAAGAGAATATATAAATGGACAACACACATATGAAAAAATGCTCAACATCACAAATTATAAGAGAAATGCAAATCAAGGGGCACCTGGGTGGCTCAGTAGGTTAAGCGCCTGACTCTTGATTCTGGCTCAGGTTATGATCTCAGGGTCATGAGATCAAGCCCTGCATCAGGCTCTGCACTGGGGCATGGAGCCTGCTTGCGATTCTCTCTCTCCCTCTGCTCCTCCCTACCCCCACTCTCCCTCTCTCTTAAAAGAAAGAAAAAAAAAGAAAAATGCAAATCAAAACTACATTGAGATATCACCTCGCATCCATTAGAATGGCCACTACCAAAAGAACAGAAAATAACAAATGTTGGCAAGGATGCAGAGAAATCTTTGGCACTGTTGGTGGGGATGTAAAATGGTGCTGCCATTGTGGAAAACAGTACAGTATGGAAGTTCTTCAAAAAATTACAAATGGCATTATCATATGATCCAGAAATCCCACTTCTAGGTATATATCCTAAAGAATTCAAACCAGGATACTGAAGAGATATTTATACAGCTCTCAGTTACATTATTCACAATAGCCAAGAGATGGAAGCAACCCAAACGTCCATTAACAAATGAATAAAGAAAATGTGATACATACATACAATGGAATATTATGTAGACTTAAAAAAGAAGGAAATTCTGTCATATGCTACAACATGGATGAACCTTGAGGACATTCCCCTAAGTGAAATAAGCCAGTTAGAAAAGGACAAATACTGTATGATTCCATTCATATGAAGTATCTAAAGTAGCCAAAATCATACAAGCAGAAATTAGAAAGGTGATTGCCAAAAGCTAGGGGGAGAGGGAATTAGTATTTAATGGTTATAGAGTTTCAGTTTTGCAAGTTGAAAAAGTTCCAGGGATCCTACTGCACAACACTGTGAATATACTTAACTAAACTGTACACTTAAAATGGTTACATTGGTCAATTTAATGTCATGTGTTTTTAACACAATATAAAAAGAGACTAAGAGAAAGGCCTCTATACTTTTTTTTACGGATTTATTTATTTTAGAGAGAGAGGATGTGTGTGCCCAAGTGGGGAGAGGAGCAGGGGGAGAGGGGGAGAAACTCAAGCAGACTCCCCACTGAGCGTGGAGCCCAATGCAGGGCTCGATGCCATGACCCTGAGATCACAACCTGAGCTGAAATGAGGAGTCGGAAGCTCAACCCACTGAGCCACCCAGGCGCCCCAAGACTTCTACACTTCTAAATGCACCACTGGAAATGATGTCATGACAAGCATCACAATGAAACGAATATGATGATGACGATTTTTATGACTGTCGAAGTCATGCAAAAGTAGGAAAAGCACTATATTTAAAATCTTGATTTTAAATTTTATCACACAGGTATCATGAATTACTCCCAAAGATGACTCTCTGAGGCAAAGTAAGCCTGGTCTTAGATCTTGTTAAATCCTCCTCAGAGAAGGTGAGTAACCAGCCCAAAGTCACCAAGCTAGACATAGCTGCTGCAGGATTCAAATCCGGGGCTCTCTAACTCCGCAGCCTATGTCCTTGGCCACTACACCATACTGCTTCTAATTTAAAAAAAGATTTTAAATCGAGATGTCCACTTAAAATTGACCAAAGGTTATCCAACAAAGCTACAGTGAGCAAATCCCACTGTTTGTTCTCTTACAAACTAATATGGTGCCACATAAGTCCAACAGAACACTGAGTGGAGCTAGAGAGCTTAGATTTTTCACACAAAATTGAAGTGCTTTTCTCAGTGAGACAGTTTGCTTTCCTTCTTTTCTCCAACCATCTGCTTTGATCTTTGGGGAGTCCTGAGCCTGTGTGGTAAAGCCTAGCTGGATTATATGAATACATACATAGGAATAGGTGAGCTAAACGTTTTACTTGCCAAAAAGTAAAACAAACATCGTGCCTTCTTCAGTACGGGGTATTTAAAGCCACAGCCCTCCAGCCTTGGAAAACTATCAGCATCAGGATCCTCAGTCAGAAACAGTAGAAACCACTGTAGCTAGTCTAAACAAAACAGGAATTTGTTAAAGGATATCAAGTGCCTCGCAGACTTCTTGGGAAGGCCAGAGAATTAAGCTTGGAAGGCCACTCCGCTGAGAGTAACAGCCAAAGCACAGAGTAGGGATGGCTCCAGCAAGACCCCAATGCCCCTGCCATTGGGCACAGACACTGTGGCTCCCAGCGATGACTTTGGGCACTGCGCTAGAACATCTGCTGCTGCTACCCCAACTGGCAACGGTCTAGTAGATTGCAAAAATGGCCATGCATTCTTCTTTTCTCCTGTGTCCATCCATCCATGCTCCTTTACCAGGAAACTTCGAATGACCTCCCACCGGATTCTGGGCTCAGCCAATGGGATGTCAGGAAAGTGACGCTAGCAGAGACTTGAGAAGCCTGCGCGCGCGATGGAGCTTGTCTTCTTTTGGAACCCTGAAGCTGCCACGTGGAGAAACCCAAGCTGACCCCCGGGGTGATGAGACATACACGGCAGAGTCACGCCTGCTACCCGAAGCTACGGCTTGACAACCACCAGACATGTAATTTGAGGCCAACCTACATCTCCCATCTATTAGGCAACTTGCCAGTTCACCACGGACACATGAGTGAGCCCAGCAATGATCAACAAAGCTGGCACAGACGACACCGTCTGGCCAACCCACAAAATCGCAAGTCAAATAAATGGCGGTTATTATAAGTCACCATGTTTGGGGTATCAGCAGCAAAAAGTACCTGACATTAGTTTACTAAATTCTTTCATGTACCTTCTCTCACTCTCCTCTGCTCACAGCTCTCTGAGGCAGATGGAGCAGGTAACTTATCCGCACGTTCCAAGGGCGAGGACATTGAGCCCCACAGAAGCTTAACGACTTGCCAAATGTCAAACTGCTAATAAATTTAAAAAGATGGAGTTAGAATGGAGGTTACCTTAACCCCCTACTCAAAATATACACATCAACCATATTGTTTTATTTGAGGCAAAGCAATAGTGCAATATGGCTTCAGCTTAGCCAATGGTTCTGCTAATATATTCTTATCTCCTCTGATTATCATATAAACTCTTAAAATTCAAGAGGGGAATCCCTCCATCAAAATCTGTTCCATCATTTAGAGGCAACTATCAAGTAGCCAAACCGGGTTAGAGTTTCAGGTGATCACAGGGAATACGCGGGCAAATATCTCCTGTGAAGAGCGTACTTTGGAGGAAATCAACATTTCTTAATCTCTGTGGATCTCTGCTCTGGTCCCCCACTTGCTGATAAACTCTTACAGATACCAGTGTAGGTAACAGGACTGAACACGTTATTGGCAAAGACCTCAGGGTGGAATTTGGGCTCAGTACTAATATGAAGGCAAACTCTTGGTTCTGTTAAAGAGCTTAACTCAAGTTTGTCATTAGCTATGGTTCTAGGAGGAATGTGCATAGTGTTACGAAGTGAGAATAATAAAGTACTGTTGGTGTTCATTAGCAGGGTCCACAAAAGCTTTCATGGGGGTGTAGCATTGGAGCCAGGATTGCAGCAGAAAGATGGGAGGACAGGGAGGTGAACAAGTCTGGCAGGAGGTTGGCTACAAGGGGTCTGAGAAAAGGGGAAGACCCAAATAGATTAAGGCAGGTTTTAAGCAGGAGTGACCAGGATAACCTTAACTGAAACAGAGAAGTGGTTCATAAATGTACCAATTCTAGGATTTGCTAAAATCAATGAAACAGGTACTAGCTGACAGTCTAAGGAAGAGAGAAAGGGGCTGGGGTAGTGAAACATAATGAATTTCATTATGAGCATGTTGGGCTTGAAGTATCAGTAGATTCTGTTTATGGGCATGTCTGTGACCAGTTAAAAACATAGCCCTGGGCCATAAAAGAGAAGCCAATGGGCTCAGCTATGATTCCTACCTTGTAGAGTTTTGTGAGAATGAAATAGAATAATATATCTGCATGTCTAGTGGAGTTCTTGGCCACAGAAGAAACCTTAAATTACCTTTCAGTTCCCAGAATAAACAGTTTCCTTACCCCACTTTTTCCTTCTCCGTTGGTGGTAGGGAAGCCTGACTTTGCATGTTTCCTAGGATCCACCAAGACTACCTGAAAGACCTTTGCCAAGTACCCATCATCAAGAATGGTTTGGGAACCCCATTCTAGAGAAAAGAGTATGGTGGTTTTTAAAGAATTAAAAATAGGATCACAATATTATTCTGCAATTCTACTTCTGAGCATATGGCCAAAATAATTGAAAGTAGGGTCCCAAAAAAATATTTGTACACCCATGTTCTTAGCATTATTCAAAAAAGCTAAAACATGGAAACAACCCAAATGTCCATTGACAGATGAATGGATAAACAAAATGTGGTCTGTACATACAATGCAGTATCATTCAGCCTTAAGAAGGAAGGTCATTCTGACATACGCTACACGGATAAACTTTGAAGATACCATGCCACGTGAAATAAGCTAGTCACAAAAAGACAAATACTCTATGATTCCACTTATATGAGAATTTAGAGTAGTCAAATCATAGAGACAGAACAGTGTTTGCCAGGAGCTGGGGGAAATGGGGAGTTAATGTTTAATGGGTACAGAGTTTCAGTTTTG
Source organism: Ursus americanus (assembly GCF_024610735.1). NCBI lineage: Eukaryota > Metazoa > Chordata > Mammalia > Carnivora > Ursidae > Ursus > Ursus americanus. The sequence continues at coordinate 18,228,297 of NC_142129.1, read as the reverse complement.
CAAGGTGAAAAGAGTTTTGGAAGTGGATGCTGGGGATGACGGCATGGCACTATGAATGGATTTAAGTCTACTGACCTGTACACTTTAAAATGGTTAAAATAGTAAATTTATGTTCTATGTATTTTACCACTTTTTTAAAAAAAAAATCACATGACCTGGAGAGCTTCATAAAATACAGATTCCTGGGCCTCACCACCCGGGTGCAGGTTGCATAGCTCTGAAGTGGGGCTGAAAATTTGAAATTTCTAACAAGCTTTAGGTGATGCTGATGCTGCCCATTCGAGGGCCATACTTTGAACAGCACTGCCCTGGGGGGAAAGAGATTAACAGTGGGGAAGGAATTTGAGTCACTAAATGATCTTATATAATGGGGAAGACAGATCACTCTCGTAAGCCAGTGTGGGCGTAGTGTATGTCTCCATCACCCAGCTTCACTTCCATCCTGATTCAGTTGGTACTCAATAATTGCTTGTTGGGGGGCGCCTGGGTGGCTCAGTGGGTTAAGCGTCTGCTTTGGTCTCAGGTCGTGATCTCAGGGTCCTGGGACAGAGTCCCATGTCTGGCTCCCTACTCAGCGGGGAGCCTGCTTCTCTCTGTCCCTCTGCCCCTCCCCGCCCTTCCCTCTGCAGTGAGAAACTCCTGCTGCTCCCCAGCATCAGGCCATGGGCTCCAAGGGCTGCTGCTGCTACACACACCAGTCCTTCATTGCAGGTCAGACTGCCCCCCTCCCCCGTTCCCCTATGCCTCCAGCTAGCACCCCTTCCCAGGGAGTTAAAGGACGACTTATCTCGTAGGGCACGATGGGGACACAGCCTTGCTGAGAGAGCTCAATTCCAAGTCCATGAGCCGAAGAGACTCATGGGCAACGTCAGACCGGGGAGGTGCTGCTGTGGTGGGAAAGAATGCTGGTCGCGACCACTTCCTTCTCTTTATTCTGCAGAGCAGTTAAATGCTGGCCTTGCCCGAATAGCATGCTGAGACCTGGACCTCAGTAAGTCCAAAACACACACCCTTTTCAGAAATGTGTAATGTCATCATTTCTTGACCAAAGGACTCCAACCACAGAGAGGCACAAATTTTCCATTGGGATTTGTTCTGCTGTTCTCTTTTGGTGGGTATAACTCTTTCCATCTTGCTTTTGAAACCCCAATTCATTATATGAAGTATAGGTTTTTCAAAATGGATTTTTAAGGAAGCTTGTTATTAAATATACATCTCTCATCTCTCTGTCCTTCTCACTCCACTTTATGGATTTGAGAACTGAGACATAGAACAGTCTATGGCTTAGAAAAGCTAAATTTGTTCTTTTATTTGGATCATGGACCATCATCTGGGCTTTGAGGTCTAAAGATCTAGGATTACCAGCCCTCTCCCCAGCCCTCAGTATGGCCAGACCCTGATGCAAAAAGCCAGGAACCTCATTCCCCAAGTACCAAGCAACCCAAGACTTCCAGTTTCTGGTTGCAATTGAAGGCTAGTAAATTTGGAGAACAGAATGGAACCATTTCTTGCACAGACAAACAATTTGTAATCATTACAAAGCAAGAAGCTAATGCAAAGCAATTAGTCCAACGGCCAGCCTTGCCATAAATTTTATTCCCAGAGTGAACACATGATACAGGCATGATTCTTGATTTCAGATAAAGAAGAAAATGTGGAGCTATTATTAAATACGAAGTAAAACGACATGAAAAAAAATGCCAGAAGATAGAAGGAATGCAAGCAGGAGCCCTGGGGCGGAGGGAGGGAAGAGCTAGCGAAGGCAGGCGGATGTGTGGGGAGGGCGAGGGGTGAGGGGCACTGTGGAGCTGGGCCAAGTTGAGTCAGTCTCCAGGCTGGCGATGCTGAGGGGCCAGGGACAGAGCCAGCTCCCCTCCCCCCTCCCCCCAGGAGTCCTGAGCTTGGATCTCCACAGCTCTGGCTGGGCCGCTTACCCTCCGCACCCTGCTGCCCCTTCTTCCACAGGGAGTCACATGGTGCCCTCCCCTCATGGAGCAAGAAATAAAGAATGACTCCTCATTTCCTGGAACACTTGAGACCACAGGGGAGTTGGCAGAGGCAGGGGAAAGTTAAGATTTTTGGTGGAATGGGGGCAGGGAGAGAGGGCACTGAAGCTACCTATGTATCTCTCCCCACCAGACAGAATTCTGGCAAAACGCGTGCGATGGCTTTTGAGATAGCCTGTGGTTGAAAAATCAGCCAGCGATATTTTAAGTTCTACTCATAGAACCAGACTGCCAGGGACGGATTTCTTCCTTTGAAAGATCAGAATATAATTTGCCCTCAGGCCACCTTAAGTGTACCTCGAATGAATACCTAATATGATCACAAAATCTTCCCAGCCGCTAAGAAAAAGGGTCTTCCCCTTTCTCCATCCCAGATGCCTGGAATTCCTTCAATACAGGACAAAAAATATTTCTGAAATCATTAATGATAACATTTTAAAAGCAAATACCACTAAGGAACAGAGCATACTGAAGATACTCATCTGCAGTGAAAAGGTAGTAAATGGAACGACAGGTGAAAATTATTGGCAGCAGATTTCCCCGTTTTGATGAAGAAAGGGGCGCTGAAGGAGAGGAGGGGTTTATGTTGAAGAAAGACTCGGAAAACAAAGTTACTGACCAGCTGATTGTACTAAGGGTTGGCCTTGTTTATCTCCAGTTGGGGTGGAGGAGAGAGAACAGTACCCTTTCCAGCCGGGTGTGAAGATACCCTTGTCCCATGGGGCTGTTGACAATAGATAATCTTTTGTATGCTTTATGGAGATTCGGGCACCTTCTTTCTTCATGCTTTCTCAAAAGCATTCTTTGAGCGTTCCGTTGCATCATCATTTGAGATATTTATGTACACGTGACAGTTGGTGGCACAGCACAGGGAGATGCAGAGGGCCCGATACTGGAAGCCCAAGATTTGTGTTCTACCCCAGGCCCTTGCCACCGACTAACTGAACAACCTGTGACCAGTCACTTCCTCTCTGATGCTTCATTTTCTCAGTGAGTGCCCTGGATCAGGGTTTCCTTTTTTCCAAATTGGGATGCTTTCTTTGAAAGCGGAGCTCCCTCAGTGAAGTAGAGGAGGGGTCCCAGAACCCTGCCCACCCAGCTCCCTGTTTCCTCCCCCTGCCTGGGAGGCACTTCATCAGAAGCCCAGAGAGTTCGAACTACCCTGCCTGAGATGGCGGCTAACATCTCCGGGAGTTTATCAGAGAATAGCTTCTGCTAGAAGAGTATCACAGGCTTGGAGAATCTGGCAATCCTGTTCTAGAATAAGGCACATATTCTAGAAGCCTTATTCTGCTCAGGGGTTGTTAATGGGAGTCAGAGGAGCCTGCTGTTAGTGGGCCTTGGGATTCCCCCCAAAAGGTAGATAATCTCTTTCTTAGTCGAATGGGCTACCAGACTATATGGAGAGTCTAGGAATTTTTTATTAATAATCCTTTTGTTACGAACAGCTCTACCCATTACATCTCCCATTAACAATTCTGTAATCTGCCTTGCAATTCAGCTCCTCCTTGCTAGCCTAGGCTCCCTCGTGTCCTTTTTCATTTCTGCCATCCCCCTGGAACCTGATGATAAATGTCCCACCAGGTGTCACATATGACTTACATGGTTCAAATGACATACTTCCAGTCTTACCTGACAAAGTTATCATCCATCCACACCCACTCCCACCAGACACAGAGAAGACAGAGAGGAGGTCTGTGCTCTTGTCCTGAAAATGATTAAGCACTGGAGGAAATAAGAAGTGACATAAAAAATGAGAAGTGATCGAACTGGTTCTCTCTGTCTCCGTGAAAATCAAAGGCACATCCAAAGCCACATCATATAGAGGAAAGAAGCCCTGCAGATCCTTAAACATTGGAGTGGGGTGCGAGAAAATTGTATTTGAGAGAAACTACTCTGGCAAAGAGATGGTAAGGGGATCAGAGCAGGGAAAATTCAAAACAGGGAGACTGATGGCAGCATGAATCCAGACCCTGGGTGTGGTGTGAACATGTGCTGGGAATGACAGCTCTCCCCTCCGAGAGCAGCGCCAGCCAGTGCGGAGAACTTGGTCTGGGTTGGGAGACGGGGGACCTAGGGGCGGGGCTGCTACCAGTTCTGCCCTCAGCTTGTCAATGAGAGGCTTTTAAAACAAGGGGAATCCCCATAGTCAATGAGGACCTCCCTGCACCATACAGTTTATGACTGTCACCTTCGCCAGCCTTTGTGACCCAGAAAGTCGCTAGGCATGTTTCCCTGCATTCTCTGCATGTATCTTAGCTTATCCCCAGGTCCTTCCAGGTTGGTGGCTGTCTAAGTCCCACCTAGAAAAACTATGTAATAGTAACCAGCATTTGTGCGAAACTCTCTCTGTTATAAAACACACAATAATGCAGTGTTACAGTAATATATATGGGGATTTCTTGACCGTGCTGAACAGGGAGAGTTCTGAGCCCTTAGGAGAGAGCCAATGCAACCAGGGGGAGGGGCAGAGGGGGCTCGGGACATCTCAGAGTGTGCTAAGGGGCTTTGGAGGATGTCACAGCTACTGTATACATACGTTGCCGTCACTGTATCTGCTTCTCTCTGAAAAGTAACAGCCACAAAGAAACACGATCATTTGCCACTTTAAAAAAGAGCTAGCAGCTACAGGAATCTGGAAATAATATCCCCTTAACTCAAAGGACTGATGCATTGGTTTAAAAGGGGTTGACTTTAAAGCTGGTATGTGAGTTTACTGGGGCCATTGGCAGGGATGCTAACAATTTATGGAACGCATTTTTGGAAAGGATTAGGGGAAAAAACATGTTGCGTCTTACAAACCCCGAGTTAGGCGAACAGCTCTAAGGGGTGAGCATGAAGCATCAAGCTTTCGGTATGCGTAGTTTTTAAGGGAATAGGTTCGCCTTCTTTCTTCTCCTTCTTTGCTTTTTCAGATCTTACTCAAAGGATCAGATTCAGGCCATACCGGATGTGCCCAAATCATTTCCAGCTGACGCCCAGGACAGCCCAGGAGGCCTGGCCTTGAGGGGCAGCTCCCCGAGAGGGACCCAAACAGAACCACGCTAGCTAGTAGTTTCTGTTTAGGCTGACAGGCTCGCTGGTTTTCTTCTGCCATCTGAGTTTTCCAAATGGGCTGCTGTTTACATTCCGGCCATGAAGTAAACTGGGGGAAAAGAAGCCCTTCATTCTGGTTGAATTTCCCTCCCAACTTCTCCCTCCCCACCGTATAAATGACTGGCTTCCCGCCAAGCAGAAGTTATTTCCAAAGATGGGTAAACCAAGGCACAGAGCAGTCGATGGATGTGCCCAGGCTCTGCTTAATTATTATGTAACAAAGAAAGGGATGTCTCTATGCCCAGAACAGAAGAGAGTGTTAAATCAAAAGGAAAACACCAGACTTTGTAAAGAATCCCTCTGTTGCTATTTCTGGGAATTCTGCTTGGAGCCCACCTGCCCAGCCCCAGATTTTCACTACTCCCCAAGACACAGAGAGCCTTTTAGTTCTGCATTCACCTCTGCATGGAGCAGGCATGATCAGACAAAATACACCTGGCAGAAAGGGTTTCCAGCTGTTTCTGAAGGGCAGCAGTGTTTGTGTCAAGGACGGAAGTCGGGCTAGTATTTCACAGGGAGGCAGTGTCTAAACTGAAATGAGTCAAGGAGATGTGACTGGCAGCCCAAGGCCCTGGCCCAGGCCTGCACAGGACCTCTGCCTCTGCTGTCTTGATCTATCACAGACAGCGGTCTGACCCCAGGCAGGGCCCTTAGACATCCCTGCTTTCAGCCTTCAAGGCGGTTTTTTAAAAAGACTATTTTTTAAGGGCAGTTTTAGGCTCATAACAAAACTGAGAGGAAGGTACAGAGATTTCCCATATACACCCTGTCCCCACACATGCTGTCCATTATTTACATCATTCACCAGAGAGCTATATTTGTTTCCAAGGATGGACCTACACTGACACGTCATTATCACCCTACGTCTAAGACCCAAAGTCTTAGGCTTCACTCTTGGTATCATACATCCTATAGATTTGGATACTTATAATGACATATATCCATCAGTATAATATCACACGGAGTATTTTCACTGTCCTAAAAATCTGTGCTCTGCCTAATCATCCCTCCTTCCCTAACTCCCCCCCCCCAACCCCCAGGCAACCACAGATTCTTTTACTATCTCCATAGTTTTGCTTTTTCCGGAATGGCGTATGGTTGGACTCAAAGATCATGTAGCCTTTTCAAGTTGCCTTCTCTCACGTAGTGATATGCATATAAGGTTCCACCATGTCCTTTCATGGCTTACTAGCTCATTTCTTTTTCGGTGCTGAATAATAGTCCACGGTCTGTACGTACCACAGTTTATTTTCCCATTCACCTACCGAAGGACGTCATGGTTTTTTGTGAAGGGTATAATGTCTGTGTCTAGAGTTATTTTTTCACACTTGGATGTATAGCTGTTCCAGGACAATTTGCTGAAGAGACTATCTTTGCTCCATCCCATTGCCTTTGCTCCTTTGTCAAAGATCAGTCAATATATTCATGGGGGTCTATTTCTGGGTGCTCTGTTCTATTCCATTGACCTATTTGTCTATTCGTTTGCTATTACCACACTTTGGTGTTGTCTGCTGTAGCTTTACAGTAAGTCTCGACGTTAGATAGCGTCAACCCTCCAACTTTGTTCCTCTCCTCCAATATTGTGTTGGCTATTCTGGGTCTTTCACTCACCATATAAACTTTAAAATCAATAATCATCCTTGCCTTGTACCTGACCTTAGTGGGAAAGCTCCAAGTTTTTCACCATGATGTGTGATGTAATTTCTGCTTTGAAATCATTTTAGAGGTTTCAAAGGAGTTGCAAAATTAGTGCTGAGGGTTGCTGTGTGTGCTTTATCCTGCTTTCTCCAATGATAGCATCATACATAACCATAATAGGCTATTGAAACTGGAAACATCCTCTAGTTGTATGGGTGAGAACAAATGGAAGCTTGGGAAGGCAGGATGACTTGCCCAGAGGCACACGCTGAGTGGAGTCATTTGGTGTCCCCCAGCGGGCACGTTCCCCTGGGACAGACAAAGGGCAGTTGGCCACATCAAGGTTCTGTTTGAGTCTAGCCTCTGCCACTTATGAGCTTCAGACAAATTCCTTAAACTCTGTAAGCATCAGTATTCTTACCTGTACGACTGAGATAATAGTTGTACCTAATTTAAAGGATTTTTCTAGGGACTGGGTGAAGGTGTATGCAAAACTCTTGGGACAGTGCCCGACATATAATAAGAGTCCACGTTCATTGATGGCTTCTCTGTTCCTGGCACTGTTCTAGTGCTTTCCATGCTACATTATTTGATCATTGTAACAACTCTAGAGCACCTCACCACCATTATCTTAGAAATGAGGAAATGAGGCACAAAGAGGTCATAGGTCTAGTGACGGACAGGGCAGGGACTCAAGATTAGGCAGTGTAGGCTGAGACTTCTTGCTTTCAGCCTCCCACAGTCAAGACTGAATGAGAAATTGCTCTTTCAGCACATGGCCGTCCACCTGGACCCTCTGGCTGGCTGTGCGGCTTCTGTGAGCCGTTCACTGGTGCCACCTGTGTGTGAACTTGAGGCCAGGCACAGAAGCAATCCCAAGGCACTTATCATTGGGCCATCATAAGCCTAGTGGTTAATGAGCTACTGGACTGACTTCACTAAGCTCTTGGGCTTCAAAGGAGCTCAGCAATCATCCAATCCAAGGACCCCTACATTTCCATTACCAGAAATTCCTTCATTACCTCCTTCCTTTTCTCCACCCCTTCGGCTCCCTTTGTCTCAAAAGATTTTGCCATCAAAATCTTAGATATGTTAATTAGCTGAGCTATTTTTCATTTTTAAGGAATGAACCAAAGATATGTGCGATTACCAAACTGAGATACTGAGCAGAAAAGGGTAACCAATGTCATCACACCAGGCTAATAAAATTCTGTCACAAAAACAAAATTTGACATTTTAATGAGCCTATACAGGCTTAGCAGGCAGGGGCAGGACTTCAACGTGAATTTAAAAATACTGAAAATAGTTTGAGGACTCCTAAGGGTTTAGGAATCCCAGGGACTTAATCCAGTCCCGAAAGATCCTAAAGATTTCAGAAAATCCCCTCTAAAATGTAAATACACTTTGTTATGTGTGCTTTATGTTGGCCCCAATCCCTTTTTCGATACCTTAATCCCATTCTACCTTAATTTTTGATATTTACACGGGAATCTCTAAAATTTAAGGGTATCCAGTTGCATTAAAATATTTCTACACACATATGGTACCCAGGTGCAAAATAAATGTAGAAATAATTATTTTAAAAATAGTGGCACATAGGTTTTTCCTTGGTCATTCAATTTCTGTCTACAGACCCACATATTATCAGCCATTTTCCGTTTCCTAGCCTGCCTTTAGCCCTACTTCCCATATTCCTTTCTTTGTTATTAAGTTTTAGTCCCATAAACTCTTAACAATCGTGTACAATATTAGTCAAGGTTCTCCAGAGAAACAGAACCAATGGTGTATGTATATATATACAGAGAGAAATAGATTTGTCTTAAGAAATAAGTTTATGTGATGGGGGGGAATGGTGGACAAGTCCAAGATTTGTAGGACAGACTGGCATTCTGGAAACTCCAAGAGCTGACATTAGCAGCTTAAGTCTGAAGGAATTCTGGAGGCAGAATTCCTTTCCCTTCCAGGGACTTCAGTCTTTTCTCTTAGGACCTTCAACTGATTGGATGAGGCCCACCCACAGATGGAAAAAACTAAAATGAAAGCGAGCTAAACACAAAATCTTCCTTCCTCCCTTCTTTTCCCTTCTTCTCCCTTCTTCTCCCAGGTGGCTCCTTCACCATGAACCTGTTGTCTCTTCCACATCATCAAACAGAACATCAAATAGAAAGCAATGACATCAAAGGAACGGTTTACTACAACAATGAATGTTTTCAGTCCTGGATAGGGATATTGACATTTAAGTAAAAATAATGGATATGGAGGGGCACCTGGGTAGCCTAGTAGGTTAAGTGTCTGCCTTCTGCTCAGGTCATGATCCCAGGGTCCTGGGATCGAGCCCCGTGTAGGACTCCCTGCTCAGCAGGGAGTCGGCTTCTCCCTCTCCCTCTGCCTCCTCCCCCCTCCAATCATGCTCTGTCTCTCTCTCTCTCTCTCTCAAATAAGTAAATAAATAAAATCTTTTTAAAAATTGACGTATATGGCAAATTGTGAAAAAAATTTCAGAAAATAATTTTTGCTCTCTTGAAATATTAGAAAAGCAGAAGAATAAAAATGCCCTATCCAAAAAAGTAAACTTCCTAAATCAACAGTGAGAGAAAGGTGCAGGATCGGAGAGCTGGGAGGATATGAGTGGTCATCCAGCCCGCAGATGAGGCTTCTGGCTCAGGGAGGCTATGTGTTTCCTAAGGTCACACACCTAACAGGTACAAATTAAGAGACAAACTTATTCTCTTGACAAGTGCTTGTTCTTCTACATAATGTTGCCATTTAGATTTTTGGGCACTGTTTATCCATTTTGGAAGCTTAATCACCAACATAATGGAATTTTCTGGAATCCATACAGCAAAAAATGAGCCAACTTTATTCAATTTTTCGTTCACTTGTTTTGGTGGAATGTACGAGCAATTCACCCCACCAGACATCATTGCACAGTGTGAGAGGAGAAGGGAATGAAAGAGATTTTGTGCTCAGCCTCTCAGGAGAGGAAAAAGCACTGCGACGCCCATACACATGGGTCTGGCTGAATTATTTGGAGTTTTACGTGTGTTATGAGATTTGGGGCATGAACAGACATAAAGGAATAATTAAAATGAATGGATGCTTTCTGGAGATGGGAGCTCTGAGGTCAGACACAACTGCATCGAATTCTGATCTACTTCTCTTCTTGTGAGGCAAATACCATCAGTTACTTTTGTGAGAAAGAAAAGTATTCTAGCTAAAAGAGGAACATAACTAGTTTGTTGAACTAAATGACTCTTGCTCTAGACTGAATGTTGGTATCCCCACAAAGTTCGTATGTTCAATCCTAATCTCCAGTGGGATGGTGTTAGGAGGTGGGGCCTTTGCTGCAACAGATGACTGGATTAAGAAGTTGTGGTCCATATATACAATGGAATATTACTCAGCAATCAGAAAGAACGAGTTCTCAACATTTGCTACAACATGGACGGCACTGGAGGAGATAATGCTTAGTGAAATAAGTCAAGCAGAGAAAGACAACTATCATATGATTTCTCTCATCTATGGAACATAAGAACTAGAATGATCAGTAGGGGAAGAAAGGGATAAAGAAAGGGGGGGTAATCAGAAGGGGGAATGAAACATGAGAGACTATGGACTATGAGAAACAAACTGAGGGCTACAGAGGGGAGGGGGGTGGGGGAATGGGATAGACCGGTGATGGGTAGTAAGGAGGGCACATATTGCATGGTGCACTGGGTGTTATACACAACTAATGAATCATCGAGCCTTACATCGAAAACCAGGGATGTACTGTATGGTGACTAACATAATATAATAAAAAATCATTATTTAAAAAAAAAAAAAAAAGGAGGTGGGGCCTTTGGGAGGTGATGAGGTCATGAGGGTGAAGCCCTCCTGAATGGGATTAGTGCCCTTATACAAGAGGCCCCAGAGAGCTTCTTACCCCCTTCTGTCACCCAGCAAAAAGGCAGGCATTGATGAATAGGAAGTGGGCTCTCACCAGACCCTGAAGTTGCCGGCACCTTCATCTTGGACTTTCCAGCCTCCAGAACTGTGAGAAATAAATTTCTGTTGTTTTTTAGCCACCTACTCTCTGGCATTTTTTAATTGCAGCCTGAATGGACGAAGACAACTCTTAGTGAAAGCGTGTTGTAACAAGTTGATAAAGACTGGCCACACAGGCAAGAGGAAAACAGAGGGGTTGTACAGAAAGCTTGCATATTTACAATGCCTTCTACTTTCAACTCTGCCTCCCTTTTCAGTTTGAGCACTCAAATTTTACCCATTTTTTCCCTACAATGTTGAAGCAGAATTTTACCTGGACATGAGCACAATGAGAGCACAGAAGTAGGAAGAGTTCCTTCCTTTGGAGCAAATGTGTTAAAGGTTCTAGACAGACTCAGCCTTTGACAACGATCTTCCTAACTCTTCCCTCACCCACCTCATTATGGAATCAATATTAGCATTTCAAATTGCATTGGGGTAGTATAGTAGCTTGAGAAGATTTAAGGCACAACCTCTCTTTCTGATTTTCCCTTTGAATAGTTATGCTGAAATTCACCACGTTGGAGCCAGTGGTGGGGTCTGGGCCACTGAGTTAAGCCAAGCTCATTGGCCCATCCAGACATCAAAGCATTTAGCCGACATTCTCACTGCTGAATTAGACATCAGAGGTCCAAAGTTCTGAGACTGCCTTCGAACAACCCTGTGCCTCAGGCAGCACAGCTTCCAGAACATTCTAGGAGGATGGGTGTTTCACTTTCACAAGGGCCAATGTTATGTGATGAAATGTCTGACCAGAAATTTCTCCTGTGTGGCCATCCACGCGCATCTCCTCTCACAGAGTCATCACCAAACATCGTCGTGGAGACCATCTGGCAGCTTTATGAAACCAGGATGGAACGGAGGATGGGAAATACGGACATTGCAGAAGAATGGAATTGACTAGCTATTGGTGATGAAGGCGTTGTTTGTCACGGGTGGGGAAGGGGGATACTTTCAAGAAGTTGAACCCTTTTTGTCTTATCAAGGAAACCCGGAGGCGCCCAGACAACCCAAGCAAGAAGCAGAATGACCAACATTTTGCCTGTAGCCAGATATCTGCGTGAGCCAGGAGGAGCGGCCTCACAAGAGTCAGGGAGATAGACTGTCTTCTTGTCTCATCCCTGTGAGGTCACAGGGGCACAGGGCCACTCAGATCTGCTGTTGACTCCTGGAACCCCTTAACCTCTAGGGTGGCTTCCTGGATAGGAGGAGAGAGGGAGGAGCTCTGCCGAGGGGCCGCTTTTTCACGCACCTAGGGGTCTCCGGCTGACTCTGGCCCCACGCACACAGCCGCTCAGCAATATTTTCTAAATACCTGTCATTGACAGAATACAGTTCCAGAATCTGGGGAGAGTTGCGAGGGCTGCAAAGGGCCTCCCTATTCATTAAGGGTGAAGGTATGAATTAACACAAAGCCAGTCAGTAGAAATGCAGGTGACAAAGACATTTGCCATCAACTTCAGGGGCACGGAGATCTGCACAAACGCCCCTGCCAATCCATCAGTGGGACCCACATCTAATCATAGCACTGGGAAGCAGCCCCAGGAATGCCTCGAATAATACTCTCCCCGGTTTACAGAGGAAGGAACGGTGCCCAGAGAAGGGAAGTTCTGCACCGCAGTACAGTGCGGAGGAGACAGAGCTGGAGGCAGAACCAGGCTGCTGGGGCTGAGGGGGCCCCCTGTCCTATCCTGCCCATACTGCCTGCCTCTCCAGGAGCCTTAGAGCAAAGACTGAGTGATAGGAGCCACATAATCCAACGCTTTGGGTTTGAATCCCCTTGCCCACGTAAGCACCCAATTCGGTGTTTCCCAAGTGTCCAGCCTGCACGTGGTGTGGCCGTTCTTGTTGCCCGCAAACCGACAGAGGAACACAATTATGACAACAGCATGAGGCTAGCCTTGCCCCCAGACTCTGCGTGTGTCTCCCCAACACAGTTCTGCCAGCCTGCCTGGGTTCCAGTCCCACCATGGCAGCTGCTGGCTCCATGACCTTGGGCAAGACCCTGCCACTCTTGTGTCCTTTAGTTTCCTCACCTGGAAAGTCAGAACGTTGAAATGGGTTCTCTCGAAGGTGCTGCTTAGCCCTGATACTTGTGCTTCTCTTTTAGTTAAAAACTGAAGAAAGGGCAAGTGTGCCAATTAGAGGAGGGGATGGATAGGGAGTAGGGGGATGGACAGTGGGGGGAGAAAGATACTTTATTTATTTTTTTTTTTTAAAGATTTTATTTATTTGACAGGATAGAGACAGCCAGCGAGAGGGAACACAACCAGGGCGAGTGGGAGAGGAAGAAGCAGGCTCCCAGCAGAAGAGCCTGATGTGGGGCCCGATCCCAGATCGCCGGGATCACGCCCTGAGCCAAAGGCAGACGCTTAACCGCTGTGCCACCCAGGCGCCCCGAGAAAGATACTTTAAAGAGCCTTTCCACTCAGCTGAAAATCGGTTTCTCTTCTTTCTCTTTGCCTCCTTGCTTGTGGGGTGTCCCTGGTGGCCGAGGCAGAGGAACAGGGAACTCAGAGCTGTTGTCACTGAGGGAGACTGTGTGCATGGCCAGGACTTTGGCCAGCAAGCCGAGATTCTGGCCAAGAGCAGTGAGGCAGTGGTCAGCTAAGGGTTTGACGAAGGCTGGATGTTTGGCCCCCTACTGGGAAGAGAGGGCACGGAAGAAGCAGAGGGCCTAGCATGTACCTGAGAGGGTGGACCAAGGGATCACCAGGCTTAGCCCAGTCACCAGGCTGGAAGCCATCCGCAGAGGAACTGAAACGGATGACCCAGAATCTTGGGGAATGGGGCCCAGGAATCTTAGCCAGCACCTTGGGCGGTTTTTAGCTCAGGCTTTAGAAGCACCAATGCAGCCCACCCCCTTGCTTATAAACGAGGATTGGCTATTTCTTCTTCCTGTGTTTCCTTCCAGACAGAAGTCCTTCAACGCAGGGAAGTAGCTGGATGCTGGCGTCGATTGCTCTTCTAGGCCACCGTGCTCAGGGAGCTAGCAAGGAAGCATGAGGAAGAACATGGGCCAGAAAGAGCCAGACAGCTCTCGAGGCTTCAGGAAAGGTAGATTTGATTCCCTTTGGCCTATTGCCCGCTACCCCCTGCCCCCCCTGAATGTGGCAACCCTGGTGTACATGTGGTCTTAGGTGCTACCAGAGTGAGGAGAAAGTCTTCCTGAGAAAGGAGACCCTTACTCTTCGCCGGCCAAGGTCAGAGGTGCCCCGGACGGGGCCTGTTCCAGAAGCAGCTGCCCCTTCAGCGCCCTTTCCCCTGCTGCCCCAGCAGAGTTCTAATCTGTCACGAAAGCAGTTTCTCTGAGGTCAAGGACTGAGAACAAACTGCAGATAAAAACATCAGTCTTCTTTGCAGCTGACTCACTCAAGGTCACCCCAGGGAGCAGTCAAACCACTGCATAAGGCAGGGACGGCTTGATTTGGGGCATGTATAAGTTAGGAAGTGTGTAGTACTGAATGGAAAAATAATAGGTCGTTTTATTGCAGAGCTGACAGACAAATCTGGCATTCTGTGTTTTTGGACTTTTAAATATTTACAACCAACAAGCTACCGGAGCAATGTTTCTGCAGAGACGTTTTTGATCGAGTGCTGCAGACTTCAAAGAGCCCTTTGCTGACTTATTCAGCAAATCCATTCAGCGGCATTTTTGTAAATAATGAGTAAATTTTCCTAAGTAAATACTGTCTGGTAATGCTTTGAATGCTGCCAGGGATCCAAGGGCCTTGGGATATACCCCAAATGCAGTGTTAACTACCCAGCAAAGAGGTCCCTTTGCTAATGAGCAGGTAGAGGTCTTGGCCCTAACGTCATTTAACACCAAGGACCCATAGAACCTCTTTCCTGATGCATTTCACTAGAGGAAGGCCGTGGACACCCCTTCTGGAAATGAGTCTTATCACACTGCTGTATATGATCAGTGCCCCGGGAACATGTTCAAGTAATTATGAAACTAATATCATGCTTTTCGTTGTTGAGGAGTGCTTTGCCAAACATCAGATTTCTTATCTGTGAATCCGGGCTGATAACACCCACTCAGAGAGTTGTCCAGAATACTGGATGAGATAACATGTGTGTGTGGAGCACCCACTATTTTTTTCTCCAACATGGAAAAGTCATAAAATATGAGAACTATTATTTTTATTATGTTTGGGGAGTGGAAACAGAGGGATTAGTGGAAATGTGCCCATCACTTTCTATGACCCAACACAGAGACCAGTCCGTGATCTTTGGGAATTCAAGTATCACCAATTGTCTCCCTATCCAAAATGGACTTCGCAAGTCTTCAAACAGACCAACCAGCAAAACCGGGGCTGAGGACGAATGGGGTAATGCATAAATAGCACAATACGTGGTATCATTATTTAGTATTGTCATGCAAAGGGATGTCCACAGCCCATGAAAGCAATTTCACACAAAGCTTTCCAAAAATGTTTGGATGAATGGAAGATAATTGGAATAAGTTTTTTTTTTTTTCTTCACAAAGTAGACAGTTGTCATTTGCTGCATTAGTCCTGGAATGTTAGTCAAAAACCTAGTCACACCATTATAATTTGAGGGATTAGTAAAACGGGGTGACAATTTGACAAAGACTTTTGCAATTCCTAGCTTTTTCTTGGCCATTGGCAAAGCACAGGAATGCTATTGAGACCGAAATGAGGAGGGAGGTAGAGATTTACACGGAAAGTACCATGACGGGCATCTGGAGTTCCTGTTGGATTAGGCTCTGATTAAAGAATGGAAAATATTTTTGCAATGAAAATTCTTGTCATTAGGCCAAACACCTCTGTTGAATTAGGTTCCTCTTGGGAGAGTTGAAGCTCCCTCCCGGGCAAGGCACCTTATCTCTTTAGGGCCTGACGTCTCATCTGCAACCAATAATCTCAATATGGGTTCGTCTGAGCTCAGTATTTGTAGGATTTGATTTTTAAAAATAGATTCATGTGGGATTAAATGGCCCGGAAAGAGTTAAATATCTACATGTCTTCATAGCTGCCGTTTTTTAATCACAAAAGTACAATATTTTGTACATTTCTACAAAATATGTTTACTTGTAGAAAATTTAGAAAGTGCAAGAAAGCATAAAGAATAAAATAAAAATCACCAATTTTCCTACTTCACTGTAAGCTTATCTTTTTAGTCTTTCTTCTAAGTATCTACATGCATATATATACCTACACATATATGTTACATATGTATAATGTGTTCAATACACACTCTTAAGGAGCTTATGTTTACAGACTGCTAGGAACTGGCTTTTTAATTCCATTTATCATGAACATTTGCCTGTGTCATTTAACACTCTCCTACTGAAGGATTATAAATAGTTGGAGCGTAGCCGATGGCAGTGGGGTTGGGTATGGTCTGGCCACAGGGTTCAGGGAGCTCTTCCCTGGGGCCAGGATAGGTCAGCACTTCACTGCCCCTCTTGTTCTAGAAGAACCTGTGTTCTGGCGAGGACATGCCATGGGGGCGCGGGATGGCTTCCTCTCCTGTGTCCACCATCATGCTCCCTGCACTTTCCCATGGGGTTCAGCAGAACCGGCAGCACAGGCCTCTGATACCTGAGGACCTTGACAATCTGGAACTGCCCCCTGGAGGGTCGGAGGAGGGAAGGATGCCTTTGGTTGTGGCCACCTTGCATATTAAGGGAGGCAGCGCGGCCGGGAGGTCATGCCCCACGCTCCGGTGTCAGGCTGACTGGACTCAAATCCCTGCCCCACAATGCACCGGCTGTAGGGCCTTGGGTAAGGTATCTAATCGCTCTGGGTAAGAGAAGAACATAATAATAGTGTCTACTTTGTAGAGCTGTTGTGAGAATTAAGTAAGAATTTACGCAAAGCTTGGCACCGTGTGTGCCAAACGGTACGAGCCCAGTAGATGTCAGTGATTATCATTGTTGCTTCAGTGTTCCATGAACGTGGGGAAGTTTGATGGGAGAGCAAGGTGGGATAAAGTACAGAGAAGAATCACAAGAAGAAAGGATCTAGGGAGGATCCTGGCAATGGTGGTAGAAAGGGCTATGAATTTTATGTGTCAAATAGGTTAGTCCATGGTAATCAGATACCTGGTTAAGCACCAGTCTAGATGTCACTGTGAAGGTATATTTTAGATGTGATTAACATTGAAATCAGTAGACATTGAGTGATGTGGGTGGGCCTCATCCAATCAGTTGAAGGCCTTATGAGAAAAAAGACTGACATTCCCCAAGGAACAGGGAATTCTGCCTCCGGACATGAGCTTCAACATTAATTCTTTCCTGGGTCTTCAGTTTGCCAGCTTGCCCTGAAGATTTTGGACTTACCAGTTCCTAATCACATGACTGAATTCCTAAAAATCTCTCTCAAAAGGAAAAAATGTATATATACACACACACACATATATATCTTACTGGTTTATTGATAATACACACACACATACATACACACATACATACATAGGTGCATGTGCGTGTGTATGTGTGTGTGTATCCTATTGGTTCTCTGGGGAACCCTAACTAATACAGTCTACTATGTAAAGTAGAGGAAACAAAGAAAAAGGTAAAATGGAGGTGCATGTTCGGGTAAGGTCCATGCAGGAGGACAGAGAGAGGGGATTATGAGATATGCTCAGAGCAGGAACCGTGTGCTGTTTATCTCTGTAGCCTTCACACAGTCCCTGATGTATTATCAAATTAAAAAGGAGAAAGAAGGGAGGGAGGGAGAGAGAGAAGAAGGAAGGAAAGAAAGAAGGGAGGCGAGAAAGGAGAGTAGGCAGGAAAGGCAAAAAGAGGGAAGCCCCAAGGAAGGCTCCAGGCAAGACTGTTCTAGTCGTCCTTTTCTCTTTTTAATCCTTGACCCAATGCCCGAAGCATTCCTTTTCCACAGGCTTTAAAATCAAGCAACAAGACAAATCTCTTACCATGTCTCCCCAAATCTTTCGCGATAGCAGACACCTCTTGCACCTCTATCATTCAGGGTCTAACCAGTAATATCTTCTTTTTAGAGTACTAGGTCTGGGATCCATCTTGGTACAGCCACAGTGCTCTTTGGTGGTTCCACCTAATGCCTGTCTGGAACGTACACCCAGCTATCAATTTCCACTCCAATCCAGACTTCCCTGTCCTAGGTTCCAGTCGTTCTCCCCTGGAAAGCAACAACAGGGGCGATTTCCTTTGGGCTGACAGGGTGATTGGCTCCCCCACATCCAGTTCCCCCAGGACTGTGGAGAGGCTTGTGAATGATATACTGTACATGGGACAGAGAGAGGAGGTATTTCTCTGACCGCAGAGAAAGAGTGGAGCAAGAGTTTCGGGAGATATTAGCAGGTACCCTATGAAGAATTTTTCCTTTTAATCGAATGAGTGTGGGGAACATGACATATTTTCTCCTCCCTTGGAAACTCCCAAGGAACATTAGCATAGTAAAGGCTTGATAGGCTGCAGTAAAGAAACTCACTGAATTTAGTTTAACTTAATAATAATCCCAGGTGGAAATTCCCCCCCCCCCCACCCCACGGAATGATGGTCCCCAGAACTATAGTTTGGAAAACACCCCCCTCCAAGCTAATGAAGTAGAAATGGAGAGATTTCAGATGCCTCCAAACAGCAGAGAGAAATGTCTTGAACTGGACAGGGCTGGTTTGGAGAAGTTTCCAGCCCCGTGACCTGGATAGTCAGTGTCTCCCTTCAACTCTCGGCGGACTTTCCCTCCTCTGGCAGGGTCTTGCCAATCCTTCCGGGTCCCTCCTCTTCCAGTCTCTATCCACTTCTCACTCAGAGAAGATTCTGTGAAGATCTCACTCCATCCTAGCTGCTCCTTTCCACAGACCATTTCATCTCTGCCCCTCCACATGCTGGTCCCAGCTGTGGTTTCATGTTTGCCTAGTGAGGGGAGGGGACTTCGTTGTTCCTTCCGATTGTTTGGCTCCCTGCCACCTCTGCGTCGTCATATGGTACCGATGGAGCAGCGCTATGCCCCGCTGCAGAGATTCCGTTGAGTACAGAGCTCTAGCTTCGTTTTCAAATATATATACTTCCACTATTTAAAAAAGAAACTGGGATAATAAACACGTACTCTAATTTGACAGGCACCAGATTTTAACATCTTAGAGACCACCACTACAGCGACTTGCGCTGCTGGGTGAGCTTGGTTTAGTTTAGACCTGGAAGGAGCATTTCTCTTGACGTCTCTGTGTGTATATTTGAATGTCTTAGAGATGTGCCTTTGAACAGAACTTGTAGCTCTGTCCCGATCGGTTCCTGAATTCAGGGCTGCGCATGTGCCCTAGGGTAAATTATTGCAAGTGTGTACCCTCCATTTACACGGGGGTGATCATGCTCCATTAAACGCTGGGCAACGCTTGAGTGCATATGTGCAGCACGTGCTCTCCTTGTGGGGTGGAGATCGGTCCTTCAGTAACAAGTGGACATGGAATGTATTGCATGACAATGGAATTGTATTCTGGCAGTTTTAGTGAATTAAGTTTTCTGTGCTTCTGACCTTCACATTAATAAGTGTTATACATGTGTATATGTGCGTGAGAGATCATTTATGTTTATATTTAGATTTATCGCCTCCCATCATGGATAAGATAATTATACTTATAACAAGAAAAGAACTGAGATAATAAAGACAAGGCTGACCAGATGAAACACCTGTCCAGAACACGAAGGCCATGTGTGGAAAACTCTTTCATAAAGTCTTGCTGACAAGAAGAATGGTAATAATTATTTGTCACTGGGGTTCACCTTTTATGGTGCTAAAAGTTACTGGATGTACTTCATGCAGTAAAAATTTGCAAAATAGTTCTGTGACTCCTGCCAAGTTACGATGGTATCTTGAAACAGAATATAGTGAGAATAAAAATAAGGCTATTGACATCTTACCTCTTACAATCTTGAGATTACTGTTCCTAGAAAACTGAATATGGACTAAAATTAAATCTGACAATGAAAATTCACATGCAACATCATTCAAAGTAGATGTGCTCTCTGAGAGAGAATGGAATGTTCCACCAGGGAAAACACTGTTAAATGTTCTGTTACTAACAATGCAACTGGCTGCTATAAAAATTAAACCACAAAAAAAAAAAAAAAAGAAAGAAAGAGAAAAAAAAAAAGAAAAAATTCAACCACTACCCATTGTCTGACAAAAGGACAGTGTGAAATGCAAGAATTATCACCCAATGTGCTTGAAGAGTTAATTCAGAGGCTGAGATTTTATGAAATCTTTATAGGTCTAGTGAATGAGAATCTGCTTTGTTTGCCTTTGTGTTGGAAGTTTATGCAGACAAATATGAAAAAGATTTATTACTTTCTAAAACTTTTGACACGTGCACAACAGAAGAAGAAATTTTTAGGTGTTTAGATCAGTTTTTAACACACCATCAAATAAATTGGCAAAAATAAAAGCTAGTTGTATGAACACTATGAAAACAATGGCAGGGGGAAAAGTCAGAAGGAATCGTTCATTTCAAAACCATTACCAGAGTTAATTTACATGTTCACTGTACATTGACTGGATGTGCGCTAGCTCTTGATAAGATGACAAATTCTTTCAAAAGTACATTGAATATCGGGGCACCTGGGTGGCTCAGTCGGTTGAACACTCGACTCCTCATTTCGACTGGGGTCATGGTCTCAGGGTCGTGAGATCTGGCCCCACACCAGCCTCTACGCCTATCACGGAGTCTGCTTGAGATTCTCTCCCTCTCCCTCTGCCTCTCCTCATGCTCACGCTGTCTCTCTCTCTCTCTAAATAAAATAAATAAAATCTTTAAAAAACTACATTGAATAGTACCATATAGATTGCCAATTCTATTAAGAAATAGTATTTACATTGTAAGCTTTCATGTTTGATGGGAACGATATGAATAAGTTCTAGAATTTACTTTTTTACACCAAAGATCAATGGCAAATGAGATAAAAAAAAAAATCACTGGTGTTTATATGGAGTTATTTTCGTTGGTTAAGAAACTCTGTTACCACACCATCTCTCAAATATAATAAGGTTGGACCACTATAGTTTTTAAAAATATATGTGTATAATAAGTTTTACTTTTTTAAAGCAGTTTTAGATTTAGAGAAAAACCGAGCAGAATGTATAGAGTTCCCACATACTCCTTCTTCCACCCCCCAGTAATTTCCCCTAGGTTGCATTAGCGGTGCCCTTGTTAGAACTAATGAACTGATACTGATATACTACTAGTAATTTAAGACCATAGTTTATGTCAGTGTTCACCCTTTGTGTTATACAAGTCTGTGGGTTTTGACAAATGCATAATGTCATGTATCTGCCATTACAATGTCAAACAGAATAGTGTCATCACTGCGAGGATCACCGTGATTTTAAGAAGCTGAAAGAACCCAATTGGGATATCAGAGCAATGTCGTTACCTTGCTCGCAAGTGCAGATAAACCCCTAGCAACTGAGATGAAACACATTTCATTTCCTCTCAACACATCTCATTCAACACATTTCACGCGGTACCAACTAAATGTACCTGTTTGGGTCCTAAGAATGAAGAAAGAGGAAGGGGATAGCAAGTGGGTGGTGCAGAAGGAAAGGTATGATACGCAGCATCAGACAGAACCCAGCTTCTAACTCTGCCACTCACTGCCTGGGGGATTCTCTTGCTGTGGCTGGCTCCGTTTCCTGGTCCACAAAGTGAGTGGTTTGATGCCCTGAAAGTAAACGCCCTTCCAGCTCCAAGAGAAAGAGGGCCACAGATAATTACAACCAGAGCTAGTGTGTGTTTAGTGGATTTCTTGGAGCCTCAGGATTTCTTGTGCTGATTGCCTTTGGAGATTTCAAGAATCAAAAAACAAAAAAAACAAAAACAAAAAAACCCCCAAAACTATATAAACATAAATGGAGAGATTTCTGTTTGGGATTTTTCCAATTTCGTCATTAAATAGCATGTTTGGGCTACAGCTAAAAGAAAATAATAACTCAGCTTATTTCTAGATGAGAATCTATAACTGGGACTCTCCTCATCTCCCCTTTAGTACGTGAACAAAGTCAATACAGGAACGTTTTTCTTGGAATAGAAAAAAAACTTGATACTAAGTGTATGAATTCTCAGAGAAGGTGGACCTTTCATTTGGTGCCAATTTGTCTTTCTTCTTATTTACACAGAACCAAACTAAAGTTGGTTAGTGGTAAGAAGCAGGAAAGTGGGACAGTAGTTTTGCTTATAAGTGCCTGTGGCTTTATTGTGAAATCCTAGACTCTAGACTGAAGACATTTTTAAAAGTCTTCCACTTAGGGAAGAACACTCCATCCAAAGGATTGGTGTGAATATTCACTATTAAAAATAGCTGACATTTATTTTAAGCCTGACGTTGTTCTAAGCACCTTACATGGATTATAACATTCTACCCACTCATCAATCTTATGAAGTAAACACTATTACAATCTCCATTTTGCTGAACCATAAATAAAGCACAAAGAGGTTAAATAACTTGCCCAAGGTCACTCTATATGGTTACACTGAGATTTGAACCTAGGCAGGCTGACTCCTGAGCCTGAGTTTTTAGCCCCTATACTATACTACTATAAAATATATATTTATATATTATGGGAAAGGAAGGAAAATTTAATATAACAATATATCTAAGATAGGAGCTAGGATAAGTGGCCAAATATAATCTGTAACACTTGTCCGGTACTTAGGAATGTATAAATCTTTAATTGTAGTAAATTACTGTTCAAACTGATGTTGCAATTAGAAGATGAACCTTCCATCCTTTAATATAGATTTGGTTACAATGCAGATGGACCTAACAGACTTGAACTTGCATCCAAATTTCAAATGTTCTGTTCATTTTTTGCTAGGATTATGCTATTGCTTGACAAACAATATGATCTTACTGGGAGACAATTCTCCAGGTCTCTTGTGTTTCTGGGTGTCCTGTGAGAAGAGGCACTGCCTTTCTTCTAGACTAACTTCCCAAGGGTGTTCATATAGTAAATAGCCTTGAAAGATAGAGATGGTGTCTTTCCTGGAGCCCAGAGCAGGCATGCTTTACTGACTGCTGTGAAATGTTCAGGTTCCCTAAGCTCAGGGTTCCCCTCCTCTAACCACTGATTGTGTGTGCAGGTATCACCTGACCCTCTTCATGTCGCTCTGTGGGGACTGTGGTTCAGGAGACTGGCGCGAGAAAAATGCCAAAACATTTTGACTACTGGTATTGCTATGAATAACGAAGTCCTTTGTCTCTGACCCAGGAGTCTCGTGTCTTCGCCAGCACTCATGCAACTGCACGGTACTACCTTGCTAGTTTGCAGCAAGGGTAAAACCTCAGACCTTTCGTAGTTTTTGACACCTATATCTAGATTTTTTTACCTTATGAAAATACCGCCACCATTACTTAAATCAATAACACTTGTCAACTGAATCTTCGAGCTAAGTGGAACAAATGAATCACCTTTTAGTGGGAACCTACTGGAGGTTTTCTCCCATGCTAGCCTCACAACAGCTCTGCCCAGTGTAGACCATTATCCTCCTTTTTCAAATGAGGGAACCGATGTGTAGGAACATTAAGTATTTCCCCCAATATCTTTCAACTAGTAAATGTTAGAACTAAAGCTTGAAACGAGTCCAATGTTCTTTCTGCCACTATTACCTCTTGAAACATTTAAGCTATAGAATGTTAATTTTCAAACTAAATTATAAAGGCCACTGGGAAAGGAAAAGAGATTGTTTAAAGAGAAAATGTGAGCTTTAAACTAGAAGGAAGGGGAGATGTGAAAAAAGAGTGAGCATGAAAGAAAATAGAGGAGAGACAGAAAGGATGAAAAATATGTCCAAATATCTTTTAGTACAAATGGTGGGGTAAGGTCCCTAAAACAAGGTTGGGGTTAGGATGGGATTAGGGGTCTGACTAAGGGGAATTGGTGTTGATCTACGGAGAATCTCAAACATAGTACCCAGCGTAAGGCCTAGAAGGAGCCCATAGTCAAGTAAGCAAACAAATGGGGCGTTCATCAGAGACAGAGAAGGATATCAAGATCTTGGTAGTTGGAGAGAAAAGATAGGAGAGATTTCTCAAAGCACTGGATTATTGTGATGGGGGCAGTCTTTTGTCACTGCTGGGTGTTCATCCGCTTTGGTTTTTTGGACACAAATGGCCTTGCCTTTGTGCAGAAGGAAACTGTTATGGACCCCAACAACAAGATCAGCCACCTTGGCTGGGCCTAGGGAAGTGAACTCTGTAAGATACCTGTTCAAAAACCAAAATGTTTGGAGTCAATCACCAAAGATACCCGCAGGGAGTTTTTGGTGCCCTTGTTTTGATCTGTTTCAAATGAGTTGTGCTTTGAGCCACGAAGAGCCTTGAAAATAATGAAGATACCTGTTCCTTTTTACTCGCACTTTGGGTAGTAACTAAACAACATGGTTCTAGCGTGTAGCCTCGTAAGCATTGCCCCCCGTATTTTGTTGTGTTCCGACCCACACTTGGTTCACTGACACTCTGCAAACATTTGTCAGTGATGATGGCGGCATGCTGGTGAGCCCCCTGGTCGTTTCCTTGCAGAGCATGCTTGAAATAATTGGGGAAATTTCTCTTCTTCAGGGGGCTGGGAAAGAATGATGAATGGCTCCCTTGTTCTGATGCATTATTCTGTCTCCTACAAGGCAATAAACTGACAGCTGCTAATCTCTGGGCTTTCATGAGCCCCACCTTTGCTCTCTTATAGGATAACTTACTGTTGTCGAAAAAATGTGCCGTGGGGGTGAAGCAGAGTTTCATATTATTCATTAGGCTTGAGTCCTCATTAGTAACTCTTTTATAAAATAAACACGAGGCTCTGCAGAAACAGGGAACAAGAGCCCACTTCATACAAAGTACAATGATAAATGTCTCCTGTGGCCCTAGATTCCAACTCTTAACATCTGTGATCTCCCTGTCTCCCTGGCAACATAAAGTAAATAATAAAAATAGTCCAAATCCAGGAAAAGCACAGCAGGGAATGTCTGTCCTGAAAAAAAATAAAATTAAAAAAATTAAAAAAACAAGCGCTTAACGTGCACTCACATACCAGCAAGAGGACCCATGTGAAACTTAGCCGTTGATCGATAGGAAAACAACAGTGAGTGGAGGTTGCAGAGCCTGAAAGCAAGCAGACAAAAAATGTCAGATTGTTTGAAGAAGTGTTGTCTCCTTTCAATAGGAGGCCTGCAGGGAACATTGCTTCTTACATTCATGGGCTTGTACACTACGGATTTTACATTTTGTCCAAATGTGTTTTGAATTACAAGCCTGGTACATTACACTGTATGGAAAGGCAGCCATAGATGATAAAAGTAATAGTATTGAGCAAAGAATTGGGAAGTGCTGATTTCGTTTTTGCCACATAGCTTCCGGGCAAAGCTGTGGTCTGGGAGATAGACCTCCGGGATCTCCTCCCCACCTGCGCCTCCACAATAGGGGACTGCTCCTCTGGTGCCCCCCACCCACCACTGGAGGGGGGCAAAATGGTGCCCTGGGTGGGGGTGCTCTGTAGGCCCCATAGTTAGTGTGAAAGCAGCAAAACAGCCCCCTGGGAGAGGACAATGTGTCTGCAGGGCCCAAGAAAACCAGCAAGAACAGGGTATTTTCCAGGTTGAGGATTTTGAGTTAACATAATTTTCTAGTTAACTGCAGCAACTAACGCTGTGACTTTGGCCCTTTCCACTCGCTGAGCCTGGTTTAGGTCATCTGCAAAAAAAGAAGACAGGGGGACTTTATGACCCTGGTGTCCCTGCCTGTCCTGGAATTCTATAATTCTATGAATGGAGCACAAAGCATGATTTTGTTTCAGCTTTTGTGGATAAAAACTTAGAAATTCTGGGCTTACTATTCTACGGTAGCAAAAACTGCATTGAATACAACCAGACGGCAGTGAATGACTGTGTGATTGTGTGGTTGTGTGTGTGTGTGTGTGTGTGTGTGGTGAGGGGTAGATGTGGCTTGGGGGAATGACTGAGAGGTCTTAAGCCATTCCCAGGGACTAGCTGTGTGAGCCTGGGCCAGTTCCTCAAACTTTCTTGGCCATGTCTCCATCCCTAATGGGGTTAATGGTTTTCACCTTATACCACTGTTGTAGGAACAATTATAAATGATCAAGAAATGGCAACTATTACATTTTTATGGATTTTGGATCAGTTGTTTGAAGAATATTATTTATTTATTTATTTGAGAGAGAGAGAGCATGAGCAAGTAGGGGAAGGGGGAGAGGGAGAGAGGGAATCTTTGGCAGGTTCCAGGCCCAGGAAAATAAAAAGGGAAAGAGGGTGGAATAAAAAGTGGTAAAGGAGTAGGACAAGCAAACACTGCAGAATACGCAGTGCAGAGTAGGACAGAAGAGACACTGCGATCGGCAGATTAGGGGGGTGATAACGAAGGGAAGGAGAAAGATCAAAAGGTCAAAAGAAGAAGGAAAGAAAGAAAGAAAGAAAGAAAGAAAGAAAGAAAGAAAGAAAGAAAGAAAGAAAGAAAGAAAGAGAAAGAAAGAAAGGGGGAGGGATGGAGGAAGGAAGGAAGGAAGGGAGGGAAACTTAATTGGAGGACAAGAACAATACATAGAATCTGCTGCAAAGCCATCTTCGTGGCTACTGACTTCCGCTTAGCTTTTTGCATTCGAACACTACCTGTGAATAAATGGCAAAATGTCTGTGCACAACTCATAGTAAAAACTTCTGCCTTGGGGCCCCTGGGTGACCCAGTCGTTAAGTGTCTGCCTTCGGCTCAGGTCATGATCCCAGGGTCCTGGGATCGAGCCCTGCGTCGGGCTCCCTGCTCAATGAGGAGACTGCTTCTCCCTCTACCACTCCCCCTGCTTGTGTTCCCTCTCTCACTGTGTCTCTCTCTGTCCGAGAAATAAATAAAATCTTAAAAAACAAACAAACAAACAAACAAACACCTCGGCCTCTCAGAACCCAACCATTCTAGACTATTACATTAGCCAAATGGTTGAGCTATACTCTATTTTTAGGAGAAAAATGGAAATAATCAGAGTAAAAAGCTGCTGTTAAGAAATTAATAGAAAACCCCCCTGGTGGATCTTCATTATAGACTTACGTACTGAGTGCCCAATGGAATCCCCATCATGAGATCCTGAGGCTGCTTTCCATAAATCATACTAAACGGGCAGCCCCACTACTGTAAAATCTTACCTGCCTGACCAAAGTATTCTTCAGGGGAGCCTGGGTGGCTCAGTTGGTTAAGCATCTGACTCTTGGTTTTTTGCTCAGGTCATGATTTCAGGGTTGTGGGATGGAGCTCTGCTCTCTCAGTGTGGAGCCTGCTTAAGATTCTCTCTCTCCCTCTGCCCCTCCCCCACCCCGCTCTTGTGCTCTCTCGCTCTCTCTCTCAAAAAATAAAAAATAAAAATTGCAGGCTCCCAATCCGTTGTAAAACTCAAACCACATCTGTTTAGAGCAGTGGTTCTCCAGTGGGAGAGATTTTGCCTCCCAGGAGACATTTGATCATGTCTGGAGATATTTTTGATGGTCACAACTTGGGGGTGGTTCGGGGCATTGCTACTGGCATGTAGTAGATAGAGGCCAAGGAGGAAGCATGGCCCTACCCCACATTTCATGGTGCCGAGGTGGAGAAATCCTAGTTTAGAGGTAGCCGGTGACACAACTCATTTTGTAAGTAGGGGGATCTTTTTGGCTTTAGCGTCTTACTATTTATTAAGCCCGAGCAAAGTCTAGATAGAGGAGGCATTCAATGGGATTTGCAGTCCTTTAAACTGAGCCGCTGTTATGAATCACAGAAACATGTTTGCCTTTCGGGCAAAAAGATCTGTAGCCTTTTACATGCCAAAAAATGTGCTCAGGGTTTGCTATGCAGGGCAGGAGAATCTGTCCATAAAAGGAATGGACTCTTCTGCCCAGAGGGATTCCCTTCCAGGGTTTCCCTTGTGAGCCTGAAAAATCACTGGGGAAGGGCAAGGTTGGCCAGCCTTCTAGTTCCAGCCCCTCCTGAGGGGTGTTTACACTTCCCAGGAGGTGAGAGTGAAGAGGGTGTGGCTAAGGGACTGGACTCTAGACCTAAAAAGGGGTTGTTTGGGAACCATCTTCTGTGCCTAAGATATGAAGATCAACCAGCTTGACTGTGAAAAACCTCTAAAATGGGAACCTGGGTCTCACGCTCAGGGGAAGCTGAGAGGAAGCCATCAGGAGGGGAGAGCACCTGGGGTTCTGGTCAGGAAGACCAGGCTCCGAACTCCATGTCCTTCTGCAGCCTTAACTGACTCTGTGATCTTGGACAAAGAAGGCAAATAGCTCAAGTTACCTCCCACCTATCATTTGCCAGACTGAAAGCTGGTCTTGCATGTGATGTACGTTTTCACTGTACTTTTACATTTAACACTTTGGAGGAGCTCAGCTGAATCATATAGAGTCAGTGGCCGGCTGAGTCACCCTAAATTTGTTTGACTCCAAAGCCCGTGTTTTTTCCACTGTAACATACTGTTTCCTCAAATCCTTCGCCTCTTTAAGCCTTGGTTTTCTCGCTTGTCAAGCGGTCGCAGTCAGACCACCTCAAAGGAATGAACAATCTTTGATGCCTCTGGCACGTAGCTGGCCCCGGCCTCTAGAGGGAGCTCAACACTCCTCCTGTCCACCGCCCTCCCCGCCTCGGCTGTGGCTGGTGCTTTAAGGACATTCATCAGCCATTGCACCTGTTGGGGGATAAAGGCCGTGAGCCCAACCACAGGGCGGGCAGGCTACTCCTCCTGCTGCCTCCTCCAGATCTCTCTGCAAAATCAGTCAACTCCCTTTGGCTAGGGAGCTTCGGAGGTGGGTGCACTCAACGCCCTCCCTTTTCTGTTCCACTTCTGGGGATGATGGAGTCAGGTGGCAAAGGGCTTGCTCCTAGAACTGGGAAGACCTGTTGCCCCTTTCTCACTCCTCAGCCTGGCCTGGGTGCCTGTGTGCAAAGCCCAGGCTAGCTCCCCTTGTAGGCCTCAAAAGATACAGATGTGTTTCTCTCTCTGCAAGCATTCGGTGGGCGGGGAGGGGCTGGCACTCAGGTCCCTTCTACCTTGTTTTTCTGTCAACCTTGGCTCTTACCTCATAGTCCATGATGGCTGCTCCATCTCCCACAGTCACATCCACATGCTAGTCAGCAAGAAGGGAGAAAGCGGAAGGGAGGGCACAGTTGGTTATAATTTTTAGTTTAAAAAAACCCACGGCTTTCGATTTCCAGTCAAGATGGAGTAACAGACTAGATTTATAATCTCTACTCAAACAACAAAACCAAAACATATTAAATGATGGTTTTCAAGATATTGGACATCGGTGACAAGGGACAGAGATCCCCGAGAGATAGGAAACAAGTGAGGTGAGCCCCACAGTTGCCCCAGGCCATGGTGCCAGATGGGGAAATCCAGAGTTGAGGATTGGGCTGGGAGTCCCGGGAGCCCATGTAGTTAGGGTTCAGAAGGCAAAGTATGGGAGAGAAGGATGCTGTGCAGAGACTACTTCAGAGATCTGTGAGGGCTCCCCCCTCCCTGGGTCTCATCTGAGCCCTGATTACTGCACATGTGTGAGGAAACCAGCCAAGGCCTGGGAAAGAATCACCTAAGCGTATTAGACGGACAATTCTCTAGAGCTCACAGTCAGGAACAGCTCCTCTACCCACGAGCCAGAGAAGAAAACCTTCCAATTCGTGGGGTATCAGGTAGAATTCTCATGGGGTTTTGCCTCAGTGGTGAGGCAAAATGAGCCCTAGATTAAACATTGCTGTGGTCCCACCAAAGCTTAAAATAAGATCTAAAAGGTTCCAATTGTTTCCAAATGTAATAGGATGAATGGTGGCCCAAAGATACCGAGTCCTGATCCCTGGAACCTGTCGATGTTACCTTATTTGGAAAAAATAATCTTTGTAGATGTTATATAATGTTAAGAATCCTGAGATGAAGAGATCAACCTGGATGCTCCAGGTGGGCCCTAAACACCATCTCAAGTGTCCTTGTGAAAAAGGAGGCAAAGAAGGCACCTGGGTGGCTCTGTCATGAAGCACCCAACTCTTCGTTTTGGCTCAGGTCACAGTCTCGGGGTCATGAGATCCAGTCCCATGTCTGGCTCTGCACTCAGTGGGGAGTCTGCTTGAGGATTCTCTCCCTATGCCCCTCCCCCTGCTCGTGAGTTTTCTCTCTCTGTCTCATAAATAAATAAATTTTTTTTTAAAGGAGGCAAAGAGAGATTAGATTCGCACAGAGGAGAAAACCATAGGAAGAGGACAGAGTCAGGGATTGGGGTAACATGGCCAAGGAATGTCGGGGGCCATCAGAAGCTGGAAAGGCAAGAAAAGGATTCTCTCCTAGAGCCCCTGGAGATCCCTGCTGACACTTTGGGTTCAGACTTCTGGCCCCCACAACTGTGAAAGAATAAATTTCTATGTTAAGCCACTAAGTTTGAGATAATCTGTTACAGTGGCATCAGGAGACTAAAACACCAAGTAGCTTAACCGTATCCCATAACAAAACTCAAGAATATTTATAGGAATACAAAATTATTCAGCACCTAACACGATAAAATTCACAGTGTTTAATATCCAATCCAAAGTGACCAGGCATGCAAAAAAGTTGAAAAGTAACAACAACAACATGTAATGAGAAGAAAAATCAACTCAACTGACCCAGAAAAGACACAAACGAAACAACTAGCACCCACACTTTCTTTTCAAGATCAGGACCTGAAGCTGCTGAGGATACAGCTAAAATCCAAGTTCTATTACCAAAAGATGAAATGAAGAACATTGGCAGACAGCTGGCAGTCCCAGCCATCATAGTAAAAATCTTGTCTCACCAGTTGCAAACAACTGAAACAGATGTGGTCGATTTAAGCAGAAAAAGCATTTAATAAAAGGATATTGTGTGTTTCACAGACTACAGAACCAGTCTTAGAAATCGAGTAGGAACAAATGAGGCCTGGCGGCAGCCAGGACCACAGCCAAAATCTTACTCCAGAGCCCATCTAGTGAGGATGATGCTGGACGCCACAGCCTGTGCTCTGAAGTCAAGAGTCACAGGTGCAGCTGCTGCTCTTCGGCTGCTGCTGCCCCTAGGACGTCAGCGTTGTTGACACTGCCAACTACCAGCAAAGATAACCTCACCTCTGCTTCTTTGTACCACTAGCCAAAGGCCGCAATGCATGTGTCTGAGTCTCGGTCACAGTCTGAGCTCCAAGTGCAAGGGAGGCTGGGAGAGTGTCCTCAGCTTCTGCAATGGGAAGCAAGTTTTGCCTTGCCTCAAGATGCATAGGAAAAGAAATCTTCTCAAAACTGAGATGGTGTAGAATGTGAACAGCCTAATAATAATAGTGATGATGATGATGATGATAGTGGTAATTGACAAAGGTCCATTCCATGACTTCAAATCTACCAACATTAGTGAGCCATGAGGGCAGGGCGAAGGGGAGATCTTAGCATTAGTGACCCATCTTCTACTCTTTAGGACCTAATTTTGTCACTCATCTAAGCTCTTCTTTGCTTTTTATTCCTAAGAAATACCGTGTAGTCAGACATGTTTGAGAATTATGAGATCGTTAAGTAAATCATCTAAGTCTATGTTATTAACTTCCTACTTTTGGTGATTTTCTTTACTAACATTTATTCCTTTATGGACACCCTATTGGCTACTTACTTTTGGGTCCAGGATGAGGAAAAATAAAATCTAAAAAGAGTGGCAGGTAGTTAAATGTACTACTCTTTCCTTTGCACTGTGGTATTTAGTGTGGGGAATGACTTTGACCCTGTTTGAGCCCTGACCAGCTTGCTTCCTGGATTAATTAAGTCTTTGATCTGTGATGTTTCCTAAGCAGGCATTCTCATTCTCCTTGATTGAAAGGAAGTATTAGATTAGAGAATATCTGGCTGGAAAGGCCAGTGTTTTGGATGGCTGCATTACTATGATTTAAGAGTCATGGGGGACCTCTATGTTGTCTCTGTTGTTTAATCCTTTGAAGTTAATGCCTTGGACCCTTTCCACAAGGCTCTCATTAAAATACAAAAATCACGTAAGTGACAACACACAAAAACAGTTATCACTTTGACCACCTTTGAGGAGTGAGTTTTCCAAGTATTAACTATTACTTCTTTGACACTACAGAGGTCCTCACGCACAGTTTAACTCATCATTCCTCACAAAAGCCCTGTTGTAAGGTAGTATTATTCCTTTTCTACAGATGAGCAAAGTGAGGGACAGAGAAGTTAATAACTTGCCCAACGGTGCACAGCTACTAAGTGGCTTAGCTGGGATTCAAATCCCTAGTGTCCATCTCTAGGGCCCACCCATTTAGCCTGTGTCCTTTGCTGCCTATCCTCCACAGGGCCGGTAAATGCTGACAAAAGGAAGGAGGGAGCCACGTTCAGTGCACGGCACACAGCCCATGGAGGGCAGGCCTGAGTCCAGGTGGGAACTCTTCTGAAGGGACACAGAGGAAGGATTTGGAGGGCTGGTACAGCATAAATCGCCCTTGGGTGAAGGGCCTCCCCTCTTCCTGGCTAGTGGACCTTAACCCTTTTATGCAGATCGGCTCTGACTTCAGGGTTCTGCCTTCTGAAGGACTTATCAATTACCTTCATACTTAATAAAACTGGCAGACTCTGTCTGCCACCTTGAGATCCAACGATAAAGTGAGGGAAAGGAGGCAGTATCAAGGGAATATGTGAGTGATCCTTGAGATATGGAAAATCATTCGTTACTTATGGGAAGCAAAGTCAGCAATATGCATACCAGTGAGGCAAGCTCCTGATGAGAGAGAATGTAAAACTGTTGGTGCCATTGCTACATCTAGATGTCTGGGTGGAGAATTCGACAGGGGGATTTATGCCCCTGGAAGGTGGGCTCTGTGAACTGTAAGCCCCAGAGCCTTCTCACTGGAGAGACAGATTCACAAAGCTCCACATAAGCCCAATTATTCATAGATGTGAAGTCACAAAGGTTACCACTGCTGTTTCTGCTGGGGAATTTACTCGCCCTAAACTAAATAATGAGTCCCCTTAGTTCTGAGGTTCTGTCCTTTCACAGAAAAGGCCAGAATCCAAACCAGGATTCAAATCTCATTCCTGATTTTCTGTCTCTGTCTGTCTCTGTCCCTTCCTTCCTCCTTCTCTCCCTCTCTCTCCAGCATGCACAGTGTCTGATTCTAAATATAACTCAAACAGCCAGAAACATTAGAAGATAAGTAAGGAGAACTAAAACAAAAGAGCATCGAGCAATACTTTGGTTTCCCCAGCAGACCAGACAATGGTGGAGAAATACAGAAAAGCTTCTGCCAAATCCCTCATGCCATGACTCCAACTTCCCAATTCTTTCATCATCAGAAGAGAGTCAGTCAGGTACTA
The DNA here is from genome assembly GCF_024610735.1 of Ursus americanus. NCBI lineage: Eukaryota > Metazoa > Chordata > Mammalia > Carnivora > Ursidae > Ursus > Ursus americanus. The sequence continues at coordinate 18,195,201 of NC_142129.1, read as the reverse complement.
TCAGCAGAAATAGGCTTTACAAAGAGTAATGCAAGCACCGCACTGTGATTTAAGCCTCTTAAAAAACCCAGACTTATGGCACTTAGACTGATAACAGATTATATCTCAAAAATGTCTTCTCTCTGGCATCCTGTCTTTTGAAGAAATGCAGAAACTAGTAATGTGGATTAGTCTATTTATACATTTTTGGCCTTATTCATCTTCTAGAATTAGAAAAAAATTAAAACATTGACTGGTTAATACCATAATTAGGAACAACACAAGTTACAAAATAGCAACGTAGAAGGTAATTTGGGGATTAAAATAGACTTTTGGCTTTCATGATTCATACGATTTTTTATGTCAGACAGGCTGGCATTTGTGTGGGGGTGAGTGGGGAGGGAGCAAGTTTGGTGGAGTGGGGAGACTTCCAGATTTAGAGTTCATAGGCCCAAAGGAAAGCCACTCTCTCTTTTTTTTTTAATGTTCATGGGATTTTCATGATTTAAATTCTTATTTTATTAATGTTTTACAGTAAGTGTGAGGAGTAAAGACAAAGATGGAGTAAGGGAAAGGAAGAAAAGTATCCTTCACGTTCCTTGAACTACTGAAGAATGTCCTGGAATAAGAAAGTTCAGTAAAAGTATCATGTCCCTATTACCACGGAGCGCTTAGTGGAGATATGTGACAGGGACAAGGCAACTCTTCAGGTGTGGTAGAAGTGACTGCCGACAGAGAATTAACCCTACATCAGACTTGGCACACATGGAAGACCGCACAAGGCAGCTGCTATACAGTTGGGCAGATGAAAAGTTGACTATCCAGAATGTACTTCCTGGCACATGAGTAGGAACACGTATGCCCCTTCTCTGGTCTGAGTGTCTCTTCCTCTCCAGTAGGAAAGGGAGACCCTACACACCATGTAGCAATGGTAAAACTGTTGGGCTAGACTCTTTAAGAAAAGAGAAAGATTTCTTTTTTGTATTTGCTGGTAGTGTTGATGGACCAGAAGTGACTTCTTTGACTTTGGGGCAGTGGCATTGTGTCCTGGTGATAACATAATCTACACTCAAAACTCTTAAAAGGCATAGGAGAGTGAAAACAAGGTCTCTTTAGGACCTAGACTAGTAGGAAGGGTAGTATGTGGGTTCTGTCTAAGGGTAAGGGCACGAAACAGCTAATTCTATACCACCACAAATGAACTGCCACAGATAAATGAGACCTTGGCTTTTTCCATTCACACAAAAACTCATCTTTCCTAGCTTATACTACTAAATCTAAAATCAGCTTAATCACAGGTTGGGATACTATTACTGTGTTTTCACAGTTAAGGTGAAAAAATATATTCTTAATAGGTTTTTCCCCCAATTAAATGGATTTGAACAAGCTGAAAACCTAAAAACTAGGATCTCTTCTCATTATTTTATTTATTGGGAGCAACCCTTAAAACATTTACTGACATTTTTTTTTAACTTACAAAATTGTAAGATGAAATGGACAGGGAGAAATTATTACATGAATCATAGAAATGGTCAAGATTTATCTAATTTTATCCATTGAGCAAAGACAGCTAAAGGGAGTAAGTTCTTTAAAGAAGAACCTAAATGTGTTTAAAGTGAAGAATACTACACAAGCTTTTTTTTTTTTTTTTTCTGAATGGAAAAAAAAAAAAAAAGGATACATGGAATTGAACAGGATGGGAAGGAATGTGTCCATTAAACAAACACCTACGATTTGTGTAACAGTTCTGTCAGAGTGGTGTCAGGCATGGATCACTGGTTTATCTTTGGCAGTGATCTCATATTTTAGGTACCTAGAGTGAGATTATATAGCTGGGTAATGGCTGGATATAGTGAGTGGATATAGGTTTTAATTTCAATTCACAGCAAATTCACAGCAAATGATGACAATCACAGATTTAGCAGTTAGTTTGTACATCCTCCGTACCCGGATCATTCATTGCTAAGCTTAAGCTTTAGGTGAGAAAGCTGTTTTCTTCAATAACTTCTTGGTGATTACTCAAGGACTGCAGTTTGCTCCAACCCAAGAGGTGGTTTTCTTAGTAGTGAAAATATTCAATGCTAAATAGGAGACTGAAGTCTTGAAAATATTTTACAGTGGTGACAAGTGTTTTGGTTCAGGAATAGGCTCTTTAACACATCAAATGCATACTCTCCCCCCCCCCCCACTTTTAAAGATTTTATTCTTTTAAGTAATCTCTACACCCAAGGTGGGGCTTGAACTCACAATGCAGAAATCGAGAGTTGCGTGTTCTACCAACTGAGCCTGCCAGGTGCCCCTGCACATTATCTACTTTTAAGTGTTACATTTTTTTTTAAGCAACAGAATTATATTTTTTTGGCTTGAAGTAGTGCTTCCTTCTATATTTGAAGGTTTCCTTGGTAGATATTACTGTCTCTTCCTACAGTTCTTCAAAATTTCCCCCTATCTGGGAGGTTTTCTTAGAGGCTACCTTAGAAGCCCCTGTCCTCCTAAGAAACAGCCCAGGGGATGAGACTTTGGAGGTTGCAGAACTGAGGATTCGAGGTGGGCACAGATAACCTGGATTGGGAGGTGGGTTCAGCCTTGCAATACTTAATCCACTGGTGCTAAAATGTGGGTCTTTGCCTTCCAGCAGTTTCCTGTAAGCGGCTATCTCAATACCAAGAGCTATTTTGACACTGAGCGACTCTGTATTACTGAAGGTGGAGGGCCATCTCACACTCCTGGTGTTCCTGAGATCACTCTCCATCTGCCCAACGCTACCCTAGTAGCTAGCCACGTCTGCACTGTGCCGCTCCTCCCGCTCTGGGATCCACCTCTCCAATAACCCCTTGGCCCCGGGCAGCCCCTCAATCTCCACGGTACGTGCCTCCAGCTAACGCTGGTACTTGCGAATCTCCTGGCGGCCGGCCTGGATGGCCTCAGTGCTGTGCGCTGCCTGCTAGTTCGCGCCAGCAAACTTGGATTGATACACTCCTCCACTGACCCGGGTAGCCAGGGACACATTGAGCGCAGATCTCGCTCAAGGCGGAGCTCAGGTGTGGTTGGGCCCTGGCCATGTCCACCTCGGAAGTGGCCTGCGACGCCGCCTGCAGCTTAGCCACCTCCTCCTCTTGCACCCGGCGCACGAAGCTAGTTCAGCAGAGACTCCAGCTTTTTCTCCAGGTCCGGGAGGGCCAGCGAGGCGCCATCCACGTCACACTGCCGCGCCCTCACCAGGCCCTTGGCTCTCCTCCTCAAAGTGTGACCGCAGCAGCTACACCTCTTCTCCCAGGCGGTCGCGAAGCAGCGGGGCCTGCGCGTGCGCCGAGCGCGCCTCCTTCAGCTGCGCGCGCAGCTGGCGCCGGAAGAGCTCGGACAGGGCACGCGACGGGTCGGTGTGGTGCTCTTGGGCTTGGCGCGCGCGCTTCTGCGTCTCCGGCTCCTGCCTTTCCTCCGTGAACACGGCGAAGCGGTCATCGAGGCCTTGCAGCTGCTCCTTCTCATTGGTGCAGATGATCCTAGGCTCATCGGTGCGCGCAGCCACCAGACTCAGGTCCAGCCAGTTGGCCGCCGCAGAGCCCCCGGCGGTGGGCCCAGGCCCAGGCTGAGTGACGAGGCCAAGGAGCAGGCGGCCCGAGGAGGCCACACCGCAGAAGGACAGCGACTGCGAGCTACCCGTGCCCCGCACGCTGGAGCGTCACGAGGACAGGCGAGGGCCATCCCCGAACACCTTGTGGTAGCAGGAGGAGGCGCACAGGTAGTGCTCTGAGCTGAGTCAATCTTCTGGTACCAGGACCAGGGCTGGGGGAGCCGCTGCTGCTGAAGCTACAGACGAGTCTCCTTTCAGGAGGTGGGTTGGACAGCCCGAGAAAAGACGCTCTTACCGGCCCCACCCACACTCCTACTCCACCCGTCCCACAGCACGGCTCATCCATTGCCACCTCCAGTATCTGGTCTCGTGCTGATGTCTCCCCCTCATTCTCTCTGTCCGTCCACCCTACACTTGTCCTCTTCCGGTACTACCTGTCCAGCTTCTCCGGGTCCCTTTTACGGCTTCCTCCACCTCCATGGCTAAACTGCCGTACTCTCTCGATTGGAGCTCCTGCCAGCCCTGAAGCTGTGCTCTGTCATTTTCGCGGAATCTCCCACTCTCTTCAGCTTCACCACTGGCCCGTGCTCCCTGACTAATCATACTCAGGTTTCTCCTACCCGAAACTAGCCAACCAAACAAGAAATCAAACGGACAAACACACACATAAGCAAACCACTTTCCCTCCACTCTGCTGGCCCCGCTAAGCAAGTGCCTTCCCTGTTTCTCTTCATCACAAAATGTCTTTAAAAAGTCATCTTTGTCAACTGCTTCCATCCGGTTACCACCCACTCGCTTCTTCATCATAAGCTGGCTTCAGCTCTTACCACTCCATAATAGTTTTTTAAGGTCGGTAGTCAGTTGGTTACCAAATGCAGTGTTCTGTTTTATTCTTATTTTGCGTAATTACTTTATATGATTGACCCTGTTCCCTCATGCTAATCACCTCCCCGCGCCTGTGAAATTCTCACCTCCTCAGGCTTCCTTGATCATTTCTCCTATCTCCTTTTATCCCTGTGTCTCCTCGTCTTCTTTTCCAGCTTGAAATATAAGTTTCTCCCAAGAATCCTTCGCCCTCTACTCGATCCTCACTTCTGTGTGGTCTCTTGGTGAGCGCATTCAGTCTCGTGGCTTTAATTCTTCCTTGTGGCTCATTTCTGAAACCCCATCTCTAGCCCTGACAACTGCTTGTTGAAAGTTTCCACCTGTGTCTTCTACCAGTGTATTGATCTTAACAGATTCAAATCTAAATCATTATTTTCTTTCCTGAACATTTACTTCTTCCCATTTCTGTTAACTAAGATCTTTCTAATTGCACCAGCTCACAACTTTGTTAGAATCTTTAATTCTCCCCTTTCTTTTGTCCTAGATCTGATTAGTGGCCAAGTTCTATTAATTTTGTTCGAAACATGTATCTTTTGTGTTCGTTGAAACATGTATCTTTTGTGTTCGTTCTTTCCTTTCTTCCCCCGCTAATACCCTCTAGTTCAAGATCTGGCTTCCTCCCACTTCCTTTAAGGACATAGTCTCGTAGTAGGTTTCCGTGCTTCCAGTCCTACCCTCCTGAGCTTCACCTTATAGTCTGACACACCACTACCATATTAATTCCTGAGGCACACATCTAAGCTGGGTATTTCCCTGCTCAGACCCTTTCAGGGGCTGCCTAATACCTAAAGCACAAAGACCCGAATGCACGCAGTACAGGTAGGACCCTCTACCTCTAGCTCCAGACCTCCCCTCCAGTTTTACTTCCCGTGAGTTTTTTCCCCTACCAGTTTTTTACTTTAGCCACAACACACAAGCACATGCTGTAGTTTTACATCCAACAGCAAGAAACAAAAACTCTAACTCAAAAATGACATAAAACCCATATTTATTTATGATTTAGTTGATAAATAAACTTATCGATTATATGCCGTATACAAAAAATTATGACAAGTTCTGAAGCAGGATGGGCCCAGGGCAGAAAGGTCTCCACTGTGATTCTGCTACTTTGTGATTCTCTTGATGGAAATGGGTTCTCCTTTGCTAATGATCTCCTCCACTTTGGAACTCACACTGCACTGATCACAGTGTGCTTTGTGTTATAATTACCTGTTACTGTCTTATCCCTGCTGGGATTGGTGGAGGCCCCAATAAATTACACCCTTCTCCCCACTTGAGAGGGAGGAGTGGCAGATAAGATCAAAACAATACTTTATTACTGATAAAACTGGTTCTGAAGAAAGGTGCCTTGTTGTGCTGCAACAGTAGGCTTCCTAAGACACCAAACACCAGAGTTTGACAGACTCCTCTGCAATCACAGGTAGGGTTAGAGGACACCAGGCTCCTGCTGTGGCAGAGGCGGGGGGGGGGGGGCACAAGGGTGCACATCCCTGTCAGATCTTTGTAAGTTACATCCAGGGAACTCGCTCCTCCGCAGCGAGGGGTAAGGCACGGGATAACAGCACAGGGGTGTTTAGGAAAGAACATCTCTTCTAGATATCATAGAAGTCAGAATCCTCTCTGATAAAATTGTGGACTTCCTGACATCAAGGACTGTATTTTGTATACATCTTTTAGGTGACATATTAGATGCTTAATAATGTCATAAATTATATGCCATAATTATTACTATAAGTTATATAATTATTATATACCATTGGATCCGGACATTATTACATAATAAATTTGATACGATGTTATATCATAGATTTAGAACATATTACGCAGTTATTTATATTAACAAGTTATTAAAATTCAAGAGACTGCTGATAGGCAACAGTGCCATTACCAGAGACTTACCTAGGAGAAGCTGGTTATTACACAGGAAAACAAATTATTCTTGGGCCAGCATAGCATGAGGAGAGGCACATAGAGAAAATGAAGACACTCCTAGTTCCTTCGCACATCCAGAGGTAATGATCAAATAAAACAATGTTTCCTGTAAAGGATTATTAAAATCATATCAAAGCTGCTAGATTTTTATTTGCTTTCAAAATTCATGAGAAAACTTCCTCCTTTTATTTTTCAAGAGTGAATCATTTTGTACCACCCAGACCCTTCATATGATGCCAGCCGTCTGGATCTGTAGAAAATTAGTGTTTGAGGGTCACTGTTTTCAGTTTTCAGTAAGATATTTGGTGTCAAGTAGATGCAGCACCAATGTTTCTCTTTGAAGTGCCTTAGTACCGATGCATCACCTCCCCGTAGCGCGTAATTCACAATTTATACACATTCGTTTATTTGGAGGGGTCTTGATAGAAAAATACACTAACAAACGCCATTCAGGATATATGAATAACTGAGTTTGGGTGGATGAAATATTGATGTAAACCTTAGAACTTAAACTTGGGTAGTAATACCATATATGCATATAATCTGGCGAGTGTGTGTGTGTATCGTGCAGGACACTTACTTGGATAACAGTCAAACACTCCTAAAGGAATGGTATTTCTCTCCCTGTGTGTAGGTAGAACTTTGTGCTCTTAGGGGAAATCAATGTATACACTATCGCAAGTACTCTGGGGTCCCTAGGATTGCTCCTGGGACTTAATTTAACACATTTTCCTATTACCATAAGGGACTTGGAAGTTGAATTTGGAACTTTTTGTAAAATCTTATAGCCACCTGAGATAGTTCTGGGAGGTAGAGATATATACCAAGCCCCTCAGAGGAAACCTCTGAATAATAAGGGAGTGTCAGTTGAGACAAGACAGTGTTTGTGGCCATTGTGCTGCTTCCCTTGTGGTACCTGGGGGAGAATGAGGTGCTTCTCGCTGGGGGAGTGCTGCGTGCAAACCTGGAAGCTCTCTACGGTCTTCTGAAAGAGCTCAATGCACCGGTGGCTCCTGAGGTCCAGGGGGTCCCTGTTAGGAGGGGTTTGCTACAGTCCTGTAGCAGTAACCTCTGGAGGAATGTCTTGGGGGCACTGATGAGTGCTCTAGGGGAGGGTGATGATATTACTACTAAAAGGAAAAAATCCACAAAGATGCTGACTAGAAATCTAGAAAAGCTGCTCGTACCTCAAATCCCAGGAAGGAAAGGAATGGCCAGATAACAGTGTTGTATTTTTTTAAAAAGTCCTTTGTGAGGGGCTTTTGGCTTCCTGCATACAGTGCCTTCCATGGGAAATGTAATTTAAGTCCTTGTCCTCTGTGTGCCTACTAGAGGAAAAGGAGTGAAGGCAGAGGTCACTTTTTGCTGTAGGAACCATCTCCACCAACATCAAAAACCCAAAACAAACCTCTCCCTTAAATGGAGAGAATAATAACTGGATTATATTTGGAGCGATAGACGAAGTCCCCAAATCTCTTAATGGAGGCGTAAGATCAGCGAAAGCCTGTGAAGGGAGTCTCAAATTCCGGGTTAGAATGTGACCCTGCCGAAGAAGACAGCGCATGTCCGTACAGATACATACATACATGCGGGTGTAGCGCTATGGAAGAATTCACACCCCTAGATGGACACCGGCTCCTTCCACTGCCCTCGTGCTACTCCACATTCTACCTGCTCCCAGACGATCCTTCCTTTCATTCATCAGACACTTCAAAGAGAAATTTCTATCTTATACATAGACAAAATGAGTGCCACTCACCATCCCTTAGAGAACAAAGCTAAACAATACATTGTCTAGTCTATGGTAACTGATTTGGCTAATGACAACTATGTCAAGATGGCCTTAAGTCCTTAGAGAACTAACAGTGTTGGTGTTTGATGGGAGAATACATCACCACCAAAAGAGATGGTCCTTCACAAATTTTTGTATATGTTGCTCAGGATTCACTTATAGATATAATACAAAAATTTTCATGTATTTGTAAATAAATATATTTTATATATTTATACTTATATATATGCTGCACTGTGAGGATTTAGGTTTTTTATCAAATTACAATAATGATATATAATACATTGTAAATAAGTATATAACTATTAATTATATAAAAAATATTATAAATAAACATTTATAGAAATAAATTATAAATAACTTATAGATATAAATTATATACAGTCTACTATAAATATGTTATAAATAAATGACAAGTATTATAAATAAAATATATTTTATATATATCTATATATATATTCTGCTTCACTGCGAGGATTTATGTTTTTCATCAATTGGAAAATTCTCACCATTACCTTTTCCCATATTGCCTCAGCTCCATTCTCTCTCCTTCATTTCTAGAAATCCTTTTAGACTTAATTGAACCTTCTCATGCTACATTTTCTTCACCTCCCTTCCAAGTTTTCCATCTTGTTACTTCTCTGGGATCCATTCTGGTATGATGCTTTACTTTGGGCTCCTTTTTCATGAATTTTCCTTCAGACATGTCTAATCTACTGTTTGGTGTGCCCACTGAGTTTTTAATTTCAATAACTATGTATTTTATTTCTAGAATTTCTATTTGGTTCTTAACAAAAATTTTTTTTTTGTCATGGCGCCCTATGTTTTTCTTGTGGATTTTTTTCTTTTTGTAATGTTTTTGTTCTAAACATGCTTATTTTATATTCTCTTTCAGATTGTTTTTGTAGTAGCTCCATTCTTTGGGAGGTGGGAGGTGGTGGTGGGGAATTCCTATTGACTCTTGCCCATGATGGATTTGTCCCTTCAGTGTTTTGCCATTTCTTTTATTGTGAGCTCATCTCGTGTGGGGCTTGCTTATTTTTGTGAAACTAACCGTATTCTGCATTGTGGAATGACTCTCTGGAGTGTTTTTGTAACTGCTTCTGCCAGGCACTCCCAAAATATTACTAGCCAGGGACCAGTTTTTACATTAATTTCTTGGCTTTAAAGTTTCTGGGCCATTCTAGTAGGGAAATTTTAAAAACCAAATTCATGTGTAGAACAGGTCCAGGGTTTCACATTCTCAGGAAAGGCTTTTTTTCTGCAAAAAGAGACAAATGAGTTTCTGTGTCATCTTGCTGTGCTGGTTGGGGAATTTTTTTGGGGGGGTTGGGAGGGGTCAGTATTCTCCCGGCTGGGTTCAGGCCTACAAGGGTCTTGGCTTCATGTAGTAGTCTCATCTCTACTCCTATTTTGTGCGGGCTCAAGGCCTTATCTCCTGTGGTCATTAAAATCCGAGTTATAAGGGTTATGAAGTTCTGTGACTCACTTTAAATCTGAGGGCAAATGAAGCATCACTTTACCTGCTGACTTATTTGGTTTCATGCTTTCTCCTGTGATTTCCCCTTCTTTCCTTTGATCTTAATTTTGCTTTTAAAATATTTTTTTGTTGGGGCACCTGGGTGGCTCAGTCAGTTAAGCGTCCGACTCTTGGTTTTGGCTCAGGTCATGATATCAGGGTCATGAGATCAAGCTCTGCATGGGGTTCCATGCTCAGTGCAGTCTGCTTGAGAATCTTTCCCTCTCCCTCTCCCTTTCCCTCCCCCCTGCCCCTTACCCCACTTGTGCTCATGCACTCTCTCAAATAAATAAATAAATAAAATCTTAACCTTTCTTCGTTGTGTTTTATCCTGCCATTGTAGGCATACTTGAATGGAGAGTTCAAGTTATGTTAGCCTGCCATATTATCAAAATTAGAAGTCCTTTCATCTATGCTTTATGTTTTCCCCCCTTACTCTTAGATCAAGATCCTTATGACTTATGCTAAGACTTCTGCATTAGCCCTCTCATGCATTTTCCTCTGAGTTGTCTAAGATACCATCTCTCAGATACATCTTTCTAAAATACTGCTTTGACCATGTGATTTTTCTGGCTTAACAACTGTTCATGGCCCCCACGTTGCCCGTGGAATAAAGTCTAAATTCCCTGTCCTTGCATTTAATGTCATCTATAATCCGGCCTCCAGTTAAATATATTTTCTGTTGGTTTTAGTGATGTTTATGATTTTTCTCTGTTGAACAATTCAACATTCTTTTTAAAAAATTAGATCAATACTACCTGGTATAGAAGACTGTCAGTTGGGTCCTCAACTATAGGACAAGTATTTTTATCTATTTTAGTGTGGATTGAATTAGTCCTTATATCACCCCAAATCTTAGCACACGCCCTGACCTCGACAGGCACTCACACCTGCTTCTTAAATTTAACTAGATACATTGGTGATTGGACTTCAAGCTATAGAAGAAACAACTGGGGCAGAGCTTTACCTTGATTGGTTTTGGAGATTGTCTATTTTCTACTATGTGTGATAAGAGAAAACTGTGCACAGGAGGTCAAACATAGAATGTGACACAAAGGGCACAAATTTACATAAATATGAGTAAAATTTATACTCTCTATTTTTTACAATGGCTTTTAGTTTTCAAACCATTTTTGTAGCCATGGTCCATTTGATCTTTACAACAACCTGTATGGTAGGTAGAGAAAATTTGGAAATAAGTAAACAAGTCCAGAAATATTATTCATATATTCACTCAATGATTGAACAACTGTTTATTGTACCACTTATGTACCAGACACTGGGCTAGGGCTGGATGAAGTGTGCTAAGATAGTACTTCATGGACCGAGAAATCTTACAGTTTTGTGACTTATGCAAGCCTGTTACCCAATAAATGATGGACTCGGAATTAGAACGCAACTCTTACAAGTCCTGATCCGTCAAAACCCCCTTCTGGCAGGGTTAGCCCCATACTTGACCTGGAATAGAATGTGGGTTCCACCTAAATTATCTTTGCTATCTCTTTTAGAGTGAGGCTTACTGTTCCTCACACTCATTTCCTCTTTTTGCTGGGCATGTAATTAGACTGTACTTCCCAGCCTTCCACGGAGGTGGAGGTGGTCATGTGACTGAATTCTAACCAGTGAAACATGTAGAGGTGACGTATAGTACTCCAGGCCTGGACCACAGAAATACTCTACACATAACCGTCTGCCTTTTTTTTCCTTTAGCAGCTGAATGCAGAAAATTCCAAAGACCAAGAAAAGGGTGAAGCCACAGACGGAAGAAGCTGGATTTCCAGAATGACACAAGGTAGGCAGCCTGTCAATCAGGAGTTCATGTGACTTCATGTGAGAAGTAAACTTCTGTTGCCTTAAGCCAACTGGGATTTGGGAGGTTTTTTGTTTGTTTTGTTTTTGTTTTTTGTTTGTTTTGTTTTTGTTTTTTGTTTTTTGCAGCAGATATCATACCCTAAGAAGTATACCCTTCAAATTAAAGCCTAAAATGGGACTACAAGAGTGGTAACCAAATGGCATAACTTTTAAGTGATCTTTTAAACTATACCTCCTAGATTCTTTATTGGTAACCTGGATGTAGATATCGATATTCTCATCAAATTTAGAGGAGATACCAGCATCCCAGGACATTTTAAAATTTCAAATGATATTCAATAATATTATTGACCCAGCGTATCTCAGTATCAGCAAGGCATTTGACAAAGCATTTTGAATAAAATAGTGAAACAGGGGTACTCCTTGATGAATTCAAAGCTGCTTAGCAGTCAGACCCCAAATGATTAGTGGTTGCATTCAAGTAAGCGGAGCGCTCTGCAATTGAAAATCGGTCTATTCTCTTATACTTGTTTCGGTCCATATTTTTGTCAGTGTCTTGCATGAGGATGTAGTAGGTATGCTGGTCAAATGTGCTAGTGACACAACTCTGGAGGGGATAGAAATAAGATACAAGATAGTTGACAGAATCAAGATTCAAAATTATCTTGACATGCTGCAATGCTTGGCCAAAACTAACAACATGAAATGTAATAAGGATAAATGCAAAGTCTTGGGTTTAGGTCCCAAAATGAATTATAGGAATACAGGATGGAGAACATGTAACTTGGCAGCGGTTGATGTAAAAAGGCCCTGGGGGTCTTATTTGACCAAAAGCTTGATTTGAGCCAGCAGTGATACGGCTCCACAAACCGAGCTGCCTTAATGGAAGCGTTGTGTGATCATCGTGAGACACATTAGGCTCCGCACTCCTCAGATGGAATCTGGGGTATTATTTTTAAAATCTGTGTATGTTGGCACAGGGACAAACTGGAGACTACACAGAGGAGGTGATGAGGATGGTGAATAAAGATGTCTCCTGCCTCTGCATCCACAGCATACTGCTGGTGACCTTCCTAGTGTTGGTGTTGTGCCTCCGGCTTCCTACGAGTCTTTCTCATCCACTAGACTGCTTGCTCCATTTAGAAGAAAGTGAGAATAATAACAATAATAATGATGATGGTAGTACGAGTGGCGGTTATGGGTGATGTTGATTGAGTTCTTCCCATGTGCAAGACACTTCTCTGAATGCTTTACATGTATGGTCTTATTCAACCTTCATGACAGCCCTATGAAATGGATTCTACTAGTGTCCCCGTTTTATAGATGAACTAGGTATAGTGGGGTTAAGTTCCTTAGTAGATGGTGGAATCAGGGGACACACTTAGGCAATTTGACTCTAGGACTGGTGTTCTTAACCATATGCTGTCTGTAGCTCTGAAACTCCCCAACCTCAAGCACTCAGTTCGTGTTCAGTCATCTTAATGGGGGAGACAAGAGTGGCACCTAGAAACCAGGTTATAGAAAGAACCAGAGAAGGGCAGAGCTCCTCCCTGATTAGTACCATGGATTTGTCTAGTGCCCATCGCATATAAGAAGAGAAATATACTCGTGAGGTTTTGATGTGACCATACTAATAGTCACAATAATAAAAATCTTACATGTTTATGGTCAGATCTTAGTTTCCAAAAGCATTTTATTTATTTTATGATATTGAAGTATAATTGACATATTATATTAGTTTCAGGTGTCAAAAACATTTTTAAAAAGCTTGATATCCTTTAATCTTCTGAATGCCCTGTGAAGCAAGCACAGCAAGTTTAGAATGAGGGAACAGACCCAGAAAGGTTACATTTGTCCTTCCATCGACATATTTATTCCACAAACATTTCTCAAGCGCCCATTATGTTCTAGGTACTATATAGCAAGATCCCAAGAGCTTTGTAAAGGGGGCGTTATCTTTATTTTATAGATAAGGAAATGGAAGCCCTGGAGACTACATTGGTGTTGGTGCGCTCTCACACACACACTCACATGCACATGCATGATATATATGTGGTATAGATCTGGGCCCCACATGATATATTTTTCTTTCTAAGGACAGAATTGGAGTGTTCATTTCCTTGCTGCCTCATGGTTAAATTTCATAGTCCTGTATGCTAGAGTTTCCATGATATCCAACTAGTAGTTCAGTAACTACTAGTTGAGTTTTTGGTTCGCATTATGAGATTCTAACCATGATATAGGTAGGTTGTGTCAAAAAAATCAAAGTGACATTCATGCAAAAGGGAGTCGTTACTAATAGTAGGAACGAAAATAGAGATAAACACCTATTAGAAAATGAGATCATCCTTGGAGAGTGCTTTGAGATCTTTGGGGAAATGTGGTTGGGGTGGGGGAGCATGCTGGGACACCTTCCCTCTGTGGGTTCCAGACATTCCAGGCTCCCAGCCTCCCAGCTATGGAATGTCCTGGAATGTGCTTGAATCAGTGTGGGCTGTGGAGCCTGGGAGCAGTAGGGCTCTGCTAGCAGGGGCTGGTCTGGCCCACCGGGGATCTATGGTGTGGTTCAAGAGCCCCCAGGGCTGGGAGGGGAAGAAAGTAATAGGAAATGCAGAACTTGTCACTGCAGGCCTCCCTGAGAGCAGAGGTCAGCCTAGAGCTGAAAGAAGATAGCGGTTGTTCTGTCCTATCTTATAAGTATCCACAATGTCAGCATAATTTCCAACAGAGGTTATCCAAATGCCTTCCTCACTCTTATGTTTACTGAGAGTTATAAACAATGCGTCACCTACCCTTCTGTCTTGGAAATGGGCACTGTCTCCCTAAGCAGTCTTCTATTTCTTTAAGGTTTAGACTGAAGAGAGATTGTGGGACCTGGGCAGTGAAGGGTAAAGAGTGCTGGTAGTGGAAAGAGAGGCAACAATGCATTTGGTCCTGTGTCCCTGGACGTTCTTGGGGACTCTCCTGTCTACCTCTCCACCCCAGTTTGTACAGACACAAAGGCCAGCCTCTCGAGCAGCCTTTTAAAGTGAGTCAATACAAGAGGAAGGTTGGTATACTTATCAGGGGAATGATTTCTGTTTCTCTCCCACAGAGGCCTTAGAGACTTCTACATTTCCCAGCACTTCCCAGAAGTGAGCATGGGGGAAGGAAAATTACTGCTTAGAGTGCAGTTGGCAGTGGCTTGGGATCAGCCCCCTTGGGCCTGGCTTGGTGCCTCTATGGAGAAGCATCTTTAACTTTCATTGCCAGAGGGTGTTTTGCTTCTAGCAAGGGGAGGGAGGAGATAGAGGAAATAAAAGCACAAAAATGAAAAACAAAGAATTCCTGAAGGTCCGATAAGCAGTTCAACTATGCACCAAAACATAAATATTTGGCCAAATTAGTTACTCCAAATGCTTCATATTTCTAAAATTGAACCATAGTTTTGTTATACTTTGAAGTTTTTCAGCTCTTGACAATTCCGTGCAAATCTAAGGGGCGTGGGGACTGGAGTTCATATCCTTCCCCGAGATCCCAGCAAATATTTAGCTTCTTTCTTTTTGATGCCCAGTAAAATGATTTTGCTCTTTGGTTGTTCATCTCTTTCCAAATGGAGATGTTCTCTGTGTAGTCACTCAAGTCAGCATTTTATCAGTGAATAAGCAGCAAGCAGCATGTACTGGGAAATATTAGATTGGATGGATCAGAAAGGCTCTAATGGCTATTAACAGATCTGCATGCTAATATCTGTGATAGTGCTGCTATCTAATTTCTCTTTGCCTTTTGTTGAATTCACCTTTGGAGATTTGCATGATGTTAGTCAAAGAGCTTCTTACAAATACAGGTCTCTAATTTATTTATGCGTGGCAGAAATCCGTTGTTCCCTTGGGCAGAAGAATTAATGTCTATAAAACTGAGCATTTTATGTGATCCTCAAGCAGTTGGTTAAATTCCTCGATGCAGTCCTCTAATAAATTCAGTGAAAAACAGCCAATCAGATCAGTTGTTTGCTGTCGCTTAAAAATAAGGGGAACATGTTAAGGTCTAGAAAACAGAGGACCCTCTTTTCCTTTAGCACCCATGTTTGAGGGTGTTAAATTAATTAAACAAGGAGGCCATTAGACAGAGGTGACTTTAATGCCTTAGTAGCCTATATAAGCAAACCCAAACCTAAACTTGCAGTGGTTCAAGGTTAAGAAATCAAAACCTAAAGACAATCCATCAAAAATGAGGCTTTCCTAGATAAAGCAACTGTGTAAGCTATAGACAATCTAGTAATTTCCATGCTTTACTTCTGCCTCTTCTCTGTAAAGTCTCTGCCAGGGCTCCTGTAGGTGGTGGGGCACTTCTAATTACTTCTGGTTTGACACAGCCTAACATTATTCAGTTTTCACTCAAAGCCTTACAAATTTAGTATGCTCAGTTTATCTTTTTTTATTTTTTTAAATTTTTAAATTTTTTTTATAATAATATTTTTTTATCTTATTATGTTAGTCACCATACAGTACATCCCTAGTTTTTGATGTAAAGTTCCATGATTCATTACTTGTGTATAACACCCAGTGCACCATGCAATATGTGCCGTCCTTAATTTCCATCACCAGCCTATCTTTTTTTAAAGATTTTGTTTATTTTAGAGAGAGAGAGAGAGCGTGCATGCATGTGTGCGCACTCCTAGGGGAGGCGGAGGGACAGGCGGAGAGGGAGAGAAAGAACCTCAAGCACACTCCCCACTGAGCATGGAGTCGAATGTGAGGCTCAGTCCCATGACCCTGAGATCATGACCTGAGCTGAAATCAAGAGTCAGATGCTCAACCGACTGAGCCACCCAGGCGCCGCTCCTTCAGTTTATCTTTTAATGAGGGGAAGGTCAAGGCTCTTGGCCAATGGGAAACTTTTCTTCTAGTAGCAGTTCATTGTACTTCCTAGTAATGAGAGCTGTTCTCATTAAAGCACACAATGGGTGGTGTTATAACTGTCACTTTCTAGGCAAAGTGGTGGAGGAGGTATTCAAGCTTGCTCTTAGACCGGAAATCTTTTTACCTAATTTCCGGGAAACAAGACCAGAGACTGCCTCCCCATGTTTCTGATGGAAGTCAGTGTATAGCTTAGGGTTCAGGTTAGTTATGTAATGGAGAAAATTAGAGGCCTTGCCTCTTTAAACTTGGCTTTAATTATCTATTCTCTTCTACCAGGAACTATTTGTGAGGGTGGGGGGAGGGGAGGGGGAGAAAAAATTTCTTACATAATTTTATGTAAGAAATATTGGACACATGGAAAGCACAGGAGGTTCACCTGTGTATGCAGACATTACCTGAATTACTCTGAAACTGGGCGAAACCGAAGTAAGCCAATCCAGGGGCACCTGGGTGGCTCAGTGGGTTGTGTCCAGCTGTTAATTTCGGCTCATGGTCTTGAGTTCAAGCCCTGCATCCGGCTCTGCACTGGGCGTGGAGCCTGCTTGAGATTCTCTCTCTCCCTCTGCACCCCCCACCCCCACTTGCAGGCGTGCTCTTTCTCTTTAAAAAAAAGAAAAAAAGGAAAAAGTAAGCCAATCCAAATAAGCTCAGAGGAGCAAGATTCATCAGTAAACATTGCCTGTTAGTCTTCCTGCTCACTATAACTTCCTTTCCCCCAAAGGAGCTTTTCTCCCTGTCCTTCCTAAGCCTGTGAAGACCCTTCTCTCTTTGCTCTTGAAAGGCAGTTGAAATGCCTCTTTCTCCAGGAACCCTTTCTTGGAGAAAATAAGTGACACTCCTCCCCTTCTCCGGACTCCCACAGAATCTTGCTTGTATCTTTTTATAGTTGTTCCACATATCATAGCAATTTATGTTCACATTTTACCCCCTGTACCTATCTCATCTGATCTGTAGGCTTCTAGGAGAGGAGATCTGTGATATGTTTTACTTTGTTACCTTCACATTATTTAACACAGTATGTTGTACCTTCCAGGGCACACAGTGTGTGTTTACTAATAAAATGAATGCATCCCGAGCAGCTCTCCTGCATGGCAGTAATCTGCAACCTAATGTTCTTACAGGCGAGGATAAAAAAAGGTTAAAATGTGACTTTTTAAGTTAGTTTAAAAAAATACTTCCTTGATACTCTCTATCAAAACTCAGTATCAGGCATCTTAAATTTATTCAGAATGGACTGAGCAGTTTCGAGTATAATAGTTTAAGTAAACATTTTTCTTTTTCTTTCTGTCTTTCTTGGGAACAGATGCCAGTTTGCTGGACAAAAGGGAAAACTGTCTGGGTGGGAGAAATAGGGTGGGGCCGGGGAAGTCTGAATTCGGTTACTGGATTTAGTTGAAAATACCAAGCCGTGCTCAAGAACTCTGCATTAAACGGACTCCCTCAGATGGCCCTTGAGGGTGCCTTCCATGAAGACTCGAGTTAGAAAGATTTGGGAGCTGAGAGTTAAGCTGAACGAAAGGTATCTATTTTAAAACAAAACATACGCAAGGAGGAGGGGGAGCTTGACCTAAATTCTAAATTCTACCACTCAGCTCTCACCCCTTAGACCTATCTTCTCTGTTAAATTTTGCCCAGTTACACTGAAAAGGTGGGGTTGTTGCTGTTGTTCTGCCATCCCTTAGTAGGAGCAATTTAAAACATACTTGGTTTCCTTTTAGTGTTCTAGAAGTTATGCCTTTCATCTCGCAGTTGTTCTATATGATACCTGGGGTGAGGCGGTTTTGTTTTGTTTTGGTTTTTTGTGAGGCGGTCTTAATATTCGAGTAATGAGGAGATGGAGAACAAGTGGTAGAAGAATTAGAAGAAAAAAAGAAGATAGGGAAGACATTTCCTGTCCTTGTTTCTCAGTGTCCGAGAGTTTGGGAAGACTTTGGGAGCTTTTTTGTTGCTGTGATGGTGGAATTTATAGTTCAGTTTGTGATATACCGTGTTATCTGTCATGGTTATGTGGGTTGTGTGGTTTCGATTTCATCGAAGCAGTTGCTGTTAGTTCAGGATGACTGGTGAGAAGCTGTGGGCTTTGGTGCAAGGACTCTCCAGCAATGGCTGCCTCAGGCCTCGGAGCTTAGAGTCTGTCATTTGAATATTACTGCAGTTTGAACTTTTGGGGAAGGAGGAATCTGGTGAGAAATAATAACTAGAGATTAGTCTAATGAGGCTAGAGAGACGTAAAAAAAAAGAGACTTGTTTATTTTTCTTCACAAATACAAAGAAACACCTGTCCACCCTGGAACCAATAATGGAAATGACACATGGGTGCAGAGCAAGGAATGGGACTTTGAAAGGACAAGTCCAGAGGAGCAAGATAAAGGGCAGTTGTCGAATGGACCAAGCCTCAGAGAATTTCTGAAAGCAGAAGGGCAAGGTACACCTGCAGCCAGGGAGGGACTCAGGTAGTCACCCTACCATTGTGAAGGAATTCTGTTTAGCTAATCCTAGAGGGGGAGCTTTTCAGAATTCCAGAAGACAGCAGGGAAATTCAGTGATGCCAAGGAAATGCACAGATTTTGGAGGTGCCAGTGGTGCAAGGGTCAACTACATTTCTGTAATTTAATTTTTAAAATCACTTAATTTAGAGAACAGACACAGGTTTCTAGAGCTCAGGATTGGACACAAAATGTTCGTGATCTCAGAGAAAGCACAGTCTCAGACCTCTTTAGGGCATGCAGTTCCTAGTAAAGTAATGCTGTTCCAGAAGGGAACCAATAGGCCCAGGTCTCAGGAACTGGAATCTGATGAAGAAATAGAGACTGGCCCCTTCAGAAACCCAGAAGCAAGTGTTGTGATCATGTGAGGGCTGGGAGCCCGGGGTCATGATGGTTACCGTCTCTGAGAGTCCTGAGACCTAGCATCACTGGAGCGGACCCCTCTCCGGTCTCTGACTTCTTCTGCCAGGTGTCTACCCATTGATGATCCAGCCTGGGTTCTAAATCCTCCAGTAAAATGACACTTACCACCTTATGGTCTTCTCCAAACATCTGGCCTTTCCTTGATCTTCTTGATCAGGAAATTCCGTTTAAAACCCTGCTGGTTGCCCTGGACACTTTTTTGCTATTTTCTGCTCATTTAAGGCTTTCATATTCCCAATATTTTCTCTATGAGTTAACTTCCATTCAGGAGACACCACCACTACTAGTTACTTGAACAGAGAGAATTTAATAGATAAACACAACAACAACAACAACAACTGTTAATGAGATACAGGGCTGTTAACCAGGTAAATGAAAGGGTAAAAGGAGATCTCGAAGATATGGAGGAAACCGCAACAGGAAGCAGCCACCACCCACAGACCCATAGGATTGAAAGAACAAAGGGAAGTGGCAGGGAGTGTTAAAATTTAGAACTTAAGGGAGGGCTCCCACAGAGCTGAAATTCAGATTTCCGAGAAGGTGCTGCTTGGCTGGCGTTAGAGTCTCTGAGCTTGGAGGAGCAGCCTCAGGAGACCTGGATTTTTTTTTTTTTTAAGACTTATTTATTTATTTTGGAGTCGGGGTGGCCAGAGGAAGGAGGAGAGAGAATCCCAAGCAGACTCCCAGAAAAGCTTGGAGCCCAAAGTGGGGCTCCATCCCAGGACCCTGAGATCATGACCTGAGCCAAAATCAAGAGTCCGAGGCTTAACCGTGTTCGACAGCCACCCAGTCACCCTGGGAGACCTGGATTTTTGAGGAGAGAGTTCAGATAGGGGGTCTTGGGGAATTGAGTGGAGGTTTGATAGGGCATCTGTTGGAAAAACTGCAAACCAGACTCAGCTGCCGCTTCAGGAGGGCACTGCTGTTGCTGAAGTGACCTCAGGACCTGCTAGTGGACAGGAACAAGCAGGCCTCTTCTTTTTTTTCATTCAGCTCCATGGTCTCCTACTGGCGCCCCCAATTGGTGGTGGAACAGGGAGTTGGCGGTCCGAGCAGAAATGTGCTGGGCAGAGTCACAGCCCCAGCCTCAGGAAGTCGAATAGGGAAGGGTGGATCTGGAGATGAGAGGTAAAAGCTTAACAGGCACACTCTGCTTCTAGCTGGTTGGGAAAGCACCTGGTTCTTTCCTATTAGAACGGTATATTATTGATTACAGCTAGAATTGTATTGGAGGCCTTTCTAGGGACCTTTTCTTGGGAGGGAGAACCATGCCTTTCTTCCCTGGGCTTTAAAAAATTCTGCCTTCCTAAAGTCTCAGGCATATGCTTGATGATGCCTACCCTTTCATTCCTAACTATTAAAAGAAAAAAAACATCAACTTCCACTTTCTTCTGAAAGGTGAAGACAAGTCAAGAATGTCTCTCTCTTTCTCTCTCTATATATATATATTCAATTTTCAATTCTATATCTTACTCCTGTACTAGTTTTATGTGTCAGAAATGTGTAATTTTCTCTTTCCGACCAGGTGGCCCATAGCAAAATTTCAAAACAAATCATTTGTGTTCTCTAACTCACCCATTCTTTCCAGTATTTCCGTTCACCGGTGACTCATGTGAATGCCTTCTTGACCTATAGTACCACTCAGTCTCACCTTATTACAAGACTGTATTTTAAGAAGAGGATGTACTCTTCTATCGTATTTCAATCTGGGGTCCCTTCCTACCATGTATCAAAGATCACATGAGGGTATAATCTTAAGCTTACTTTGGTTACAATACATGCTGGGCAGGTTAGGGAGACAGTATGGTGTGTGGGCTCTGGACCAGATTGCTTTTGTCCAGAAAACATGGTTTTCCTACTTCCCAGCTATGCATGTCCTCGCACAAGTTACTTAGCTTCATTTTCTTCTTCTGTAAAATGGAACCATAATAGTACCTACTTTATAGGATTATTCTTCAGTCTAAAAGCAATACACAGATAGTGCTCAATGACAGCTATTACTGACATAAAGATTCTGAGGCTCTAAGTATAATTTCATTTCTCATCTCCCTTCCAGTATTTTTGGGGTATAAAACACTAAGCACTTCCCATACTTTTATTCATCTCATCTTGTTGTCCTCTAAAGGTGCCACTTTCATAGGTTTATCAAAGTAATTGTCTCCTTTCCTTCTTTATTTAAAGTCTTTCAAGGAGGTCATTTAGACTCTGGTCAAATATCCTTCCTCGGCCAAGAATCCATCATTCATCCCAGTGCCAAAAACCATGGTTCTGTCTTTTTAATCTCATGTCTCATTATCATCTCTTTATTGGGACATTGAACTCCCAGGTCTTCTTTTCTAGTCCAAAGCCTTGCCTCTTGGTAGAGAAAAAGCTTAAGTCCGTCATCTGTGCTGTTGAGTCCTTTGATTCCTTCCCAAGGCCCATAGTTTCTATTCAGATAATGTCATTCATGAAGCATTTTAAACTTAGGTTGTCCTGGGAGGAGATTTCCAGGAGCAAGTTAACAGCGATTGTCAAGTGGCAGAGGAGTCAGAGAAGCAGACCTGAGAGCATAAGGGAATAGCCTTCAAGAGCTTGGTGATCCATCTTGGGTATGTGACTTGGACAGAAATGCTTATTTCAGATAGGTTAAGTAGGGTGTCTTGGGCCTGTTAGAAAATGAAGCTATCTGCAGAATGCCAAAGAAATATGCTATTTAGTCGAAATAACCAGTCAAATAATTTCCAAGTTAATTTATTTTTCATTTGGTGTTTGCATTTGCACATCCAGCCCAAGACTCTCAAAGGAATAAATTATTATTTCAGCATGTAAAGGTTTAGTTTCTTCTCTTGGGAGAAAAAAAACATCCAAATTATAAAAAGTAAAACTGTATATTGTACAGTGATACCTTCATAAATCTACTTCCATGAGGCAGAGAAGAGGCATCAGGAATGGGGAATTTCATATGCGTCCATGCTTGTACAGAGTTCAGGCTCTAGAAGATAGATGTGTCAAGAATGCATAACTGCTGCTGAGTAATTGTGCAGCTTATATTTCTGCCAATAAATTTAGAGCCTGATTTATGTCAGATCAGACTATAAATCCAGTGTTTGCACCAATTATCAAAAATGCATTTTACAATCTTGAATATATTATTTTCAAAGAGAAAATAAACAGTGGAATGTTATGTCAGGTCAATACTGCTAACTCTTTTGGAGGTTGGGATAGGATGGGATGGGGTGGGGAGTCTGTCTGGAGAAGACTCAGCTCTGAAAAGGAAATTTGGAATCTAAAGGTCCAGAAATTGTGACGACTTTATGAACCTTGGGCCTGAGCGCTCATGTGAGAAAATAATGAGAGAAGTCATCTTAAGTATCCTAGAAAAAAAGAGTATATCCTCTCATTTACTAAAGTAATGAAAGAAGGCTATTCTGTAGGGAGTGGATTCCCAGGTTCTCCAACCTGTGTGCCCCTGCCCTGTGCCAGGTGCCAATCCCCCGGTCTAAATTTGTAGAACCTGGACCATGTATCTCCCTGCTAGGAAGTCACCTGGGGAGCTCTGAAAACTACTGATGTCTGGCTCTACCCAAGAAATCTGAATTTAGGGGCGCCTGGGTGGCTCAGTTGTTGAGCGTCTACCTTCAGCTCAGGGCATGATCCCGGCGTTCTGGGATCGAGCCCCACGTCAGGCTCCTCTGCTGGGAGCCTGCTTCTTCCTCTCCCACTCCCCCTGCTTGTCTCTCTCTCACTGGCTGTCTCTCACACTGGCTGTCTCTGTTTCAAATAAATACATAAATACATAAATACATAAATAAATAAGTAAAATCTTAAAAAAAAAAAAAAAGAAATCTGAATTTAATTGGGCTGGGGTGCCACCTAGGCATTGCTAGTTTTTTTTAAAGCACACCAGGAGAGAAGCGTTGGCCTGAGTTGATTGTCCTGGGAGTGGCTTCTGCTTCATAGTAGCTATAGCAGAACCCGTTGGCAGGGATGTGAAACAGTGGCGGCTCTTCCCCACTGTTGTTGTCCTGTCTCCTCCATGCTTCTCATTCTCCTGCCTGGCAGCACTGGCCGTGGACTCTAGATTGTCTTCTGTCTATTGCCTATGATTTCATGTTTCTGATTCTCAGGTACTTGCTAGTCCCTCCCCTGCCTGCTCTGACTCCAGAAATTTGTTTTCCTTCTGAGTGTTTGTCCACTCTGTTGCAGACTCTGGCCTCCTGATTTCCCAGCTGCCTTTGCAAGCCCCTCTAGCTGTACCAACTGGAGGCAGGTGTCTAACTCAGCCCTCTCAGTTGGTGCAGGAGACTGGGACCTCACCATAGGTAGCCCCTGAATGTATCTGTTCAGCTTGTGACTTCTGTGGGATGGGATGAGGTCCAGGCCTATCCATCTAGATAGTAGTCTTCTTCTTTTAGGAGACAACAATAATGTGATTCTGGATCAGAACAGCTGGGGTTTGAATCCTGGGCAGGGAAGTCACAACAGAGGAAAAAGCCTAGGTGGCCAGGAGCCAGGTTCCCAAGCAGGGGCCTGAGATGTGGAAAGGAGGAACATTATAAATGGAAGCACAGAAAGAAATGAATGACAAGTAACACAATCTTTAGGTAAACCTAGGTATGTATAATAAATGTTAGTGTGGGTTACTGTAGCTTGTACAACTGCCACTGTCATTTTAAAAATTCCGTAATATGTCTTCTTTGTGACCTGTTTAATAGTATCCTTGTCTCAAGGCACAAGCAGAATGGAAGTGTAAATTTTTTTAAATGTCAAGAAACTAATACATATGTTTTTATTTTCAACAGTTCCGACATTAATAGTAAACTAAAACCCACTATTGACTTCCATGTCCAATCCCAGTCGACTCCCAGAGGTACCTCTATTAACAGAGATGTAGTCCTTCTAGTGCTTTTATACTATATATATATAATATATATATATTATATATATATAGCATTTTTATGTTATATAATATATAGTATATCATATTTCTACATAAAATAAAATATGCATTTTAAATTTAAATAGGTATTATCTAATTCACACTTCACCTAGGAATGCAAGAGAGTACCATTTCACCATACCCTGACCAATACTGGTAACACAACAACATGGTTCATTATTGTTCCAGTATGCATTTCTTTGATTACAAAGGAGAGTCAACATCTTTATATATGCTTACTGTTACTTGGATTTCCTCCTCTATGAATCCACTTCTCATATCCTTTGCCCGCTTTTCCATTGGGTGGCTTATCGATCTTTTCTTTTTGTTAATATATTAATTCTATATTAATATACATTACATTACTATAGGAATGCTTTATATATTACGGATTTTGATCAAGGCAACTTCAGGGACACTACTTATTGCCGTCTACTTGAATGGCTCCCCCTGCTGGTGTGCAGTACACAGCCTGTGCAGCCATTCCTGGCAGTTCTTAATCTTTTTTTGTGATGAATTATGTAAATATTTTATCAGTAACCTGTCTCTGTCTTTTAACTTTGCTTGTGTTATTTTTCATAGTAGAAAAATAATTTAATTTTAGCCTTATCTATCAGTTTTTAACTTTATGTTGTTTGCTTTCTTGGTTTTGTTTAAAATGGTCTTTCCTACCTAAGGTAATAAAATGTTTTCCTCTATTTCCTCTGATTGTTTTCATAGTTTTTTAATGCTTATATCTTTAATGTGTCTGAAAATTATTAGTGAATGATGTGAAATAGGGATTTTTTTTTCCAATTTTTTTTCCTAATGAATAACCAGTAGTCCCCACAAACTGTTGGATGGCTGTCTTTTCCCCCTATCTAAAAATACCACCATTATTATATACTTTTCCCCCCTGCATTCATGAGTTTATTTGGGGGCTCTGAATTTTTCTCTATGATGAAAATAATTTTTGAAGAAAGTATTTAGCTCCACTAGTTAAGTGTAATCACTATCAATAAGTGAAAAGTTGATATTGAAATAAAAATCCACTCTCCATTGATTTTAATCCATAAGATAAGACCTGGTGTTATAGTAATTTATGTATAAATTATATGGAGTTCTTACTTCTGAAAGGTGGCTCAGTCAATTTCAGTAACTTGTTTGCCATCTTTGTAAAGCCCCACATTGAAGACTTCTGTCTAGAAACTCTTACATAGTTAGAACTGGTGGATCTTACGTGATTCTTAGACACGAGAACCTGGTGCCCACGGAAGTGACCAACTTGTTTTGTTTCTTCCTGAATATTGTGCTTAACTTGAAAACTCTTAACTCAGTGTAACCACATATGTAGTGAACTAATAAACATTAATTAGTCTATCTTTTCACTTTAAATGAATTGATCACTGCAACAAAAGTGCAAAGATATTACAAATACACGAGCTTTTGCATGGGGCCCTGAGAACCTTAAAGACAGGATACATCTGATAGCACAGTGTGACAAGTACTAGGCACTGAATAAATATTTGGAGGATGAAGGAAGCTAATACCCAGCTTCACTTTAAAAGCATCCTTTATACTTTCTTTTTTCTAAGTACTTTACTGATTTGCTTCATTCAGAGTGGCTGTTTTGTTCTAACTGCTTTATGACGTATGATATTAGAACTTGGCATGAATCTGGCTTTCTTAGCCAGAAAACTTCGAGTCAATTTAATTATTTTCTTTGGGATTTATTTAACCCAAGACTTAATTATTTGGTTATTGGTTTTAAAAAAAGCAACCTGAAATATCCATCTTATTATCCGTATTTGCTTTCCACATGGACCAAAGAATGAAAGCTACAGTTTCTTTACTCTCCCTTCTCTTCAGGTAGCACTATCTATGTAGAATAGAGTGTGAATGACTCTGGAGTTATGCAGTGCACAGTACTGTCCTCCTTCCATCCCAACCCCCATGCTCTGTCTGTATTTTTCTAATCAGAAAGAGCTGCTTGGCTCTGACTATGCTGCTATCTACTGGCTTGTAGATACCTAGACTGTAGCTCTGTGTCCCTTTAAGACTTCATTTCACATACTGCAAAGATTATTCGTGAAAATAGCCCAGAGACTTTTAGCGGTTTCCAGCTCTGAGTTCTTATCAGAGTTTTTCTTAAGAGTTCAAATTGTCTCCTTTGTGACTATTTTTAAAACATGGAGTATAGTAAAACTCTTTTAGAATGACTATATGGGATGATAGCTTGGCTACTTACACAAGCTTTAGTTCTACTGACTATGCATGAGCTTTTTGATTACAACAGAAGGTTTGCATCTGGAGCCAAACTTACAGCACAGAGATTCTGTTCAATGTAGCAAGCATAGGCTACATTTACCCACCAAGAAACTTCCCATGAATATATTCTGCATGCTGGTGTTTTTGAATGATACTGACTTATTCAGACTGTTGTGTGCAACTCTGTTCCTCCTTTTTTCTTTAGAGAGAGGGAGAGAGAGAGAAGGGGGAGGACCAGAGGGAGAAGGAGAGAGAGAATCTTAAGTAGGCTTCTCCCCAGAGCAGAGCCCAAGACAGGGCTCGATCCAATGACCCTGAGATCATGACCTGAGCTGAAATCAAGAGTTGGATGCTTAACCCACTGAGCCACCCAGGCACCCCACTCTGTTCTTTCTTAAAGCATGCATGAGATAATGCAAAGTCAAAGTCAAAACTCCTAGATTCATAGATTCTTAGGACTGAAAATGCCTTAGAGATCTTCTGGTCTAACCATCTGAATTTAGAATTGGAATGGCTTCCTTGCTGATTTGATTATATATACTACATAACTATAACAATCATATTAATAATGATAGTGAATAAGTGAAAATTAATGTACATGTAAACTTTAAATGAAGTGATCATTTGGGATAAGAGTCCAAATATATCTATAAACACGTAAGTTCACTCTCTCAAAAAAAAAATCCATAGCACCTATTGTGTGTATGCGTGCGTGTGTGTGTGCATGTGTGCGTGTGCAGTTAGAAGAATGTAAGGTGGAGAGGTTACTGATGACCACCCAGTTGACTGATAGGAATGGTTAAAATGTGGATTGGTTTCCAGCTACACGTGGAATTCTGGCTGGCTGCTTTTTTTACTTCAAAGTCTGTTTTATTTTGTGAAACACTTTCTTATCACATTTATTTATTATTCCTCAAAGGGATGCTGGGAAGGAGACTGCCTTTATTGCTATTCTCATGTTGACATGTGAGAAAACCGAGTTCACACAGAGCTTGACATTCTCTTCCTGGAAATACATACTTAAAATAACCTCCAAGATCCAGTCGGCTGTCACTCAGCTCAGCACCCTCTTCTGCTCCCTTCTCTTCCGGTCCTAGGGCCTTTCACACACATGAAACTGATGTCACATGGAAATTCCCCAAATCAAGGGTTGTGTAGAAGTCCCTGTGGGGCAGTGGATGAGGCCTACCCCATGTGGCTGGAAACGCAAGCACTCAGAATGATACCTCTGCACTTGGGAAGAAGACATGGCAATATAAAAACAGTGCAATTAACAGAACAGAATGGTTGCCTATGTTGGGGAGGAGTGAAAAAGGATGTTCTGAAAAAAACAATAAGAAGTTTTGTTTTTGCTTCTCCCCACCTGCACCGCTTGCCCCAACCCGGTTTTCCAAAAGATATCTTCTTCCAACACTTAAGAGAAACTTTAGTGTTTTCCCCTCCACACAGTGGAATTTCACCAATTTCTTTGGAATGACAAGTATCAGACAAAGTTTTGTGGCTGATGAGATCACTGTTGCATAATCCAGCGAGAGTCAAGATCTCATAGAAAGACAATTGGCAGTAGATTAACTTAAAGTTTATAAGAATGAAGCTGGTAGTCAGGAGGCCACTTGGGTCTTAATCTCAGTCCTGTGCTGCTAATGGTAATCACTCATAGCTAAATACCGCTTAACAGTTTAGAAAGCGCGTTCACATTTATTAATCTACTTGATCTTCATATCAACTCCTCAGCGCAGCTGTTTCACAAATGAGAAGGCTAAAACTCACAGAACTTAAATGCCTTATGCAGGTTGCTTTACCTGTAATCTGTACTCTTTCTGTGTTCCGAAAGTAGGTTCTTAACCTGTCTTGCTCTCCATAAGTGAATATTATAATTTGCCAAGCATATGGGGCTGTGTAAGGGGAAGGTGGTGATAACATGGGTGACATGGTTATTTGGAATAAAGTGATAAATAAATAAATACATAATAATAAAATTATTTTATAATTATCTAGTATATTAAATAATGGCTTTGATTATAATTACCAAAGCATTAACTATATTAATACATAATAGGTATATTAAATATATTACTATATTACTGTATGGAATAAATTAATACATAAATTATAGATATGTATAAATAGATACCATTATTTGTATGTTTATTTTGTTATTTATTCTTACTTCTGAAATATCTGCAGCCAGGTCTTTGTAGTTTATAAACTGTCTGAAATGGATGGTATTTAGCAGGGCCTGGGAACACCCAAACTGGATCTCCACTGTCAGACACCGTTCTCTGTGAGTTTCCCAAGGAAAATAATATGTACAGAATTCAGGGTCAGGCAAAGGATCATTTCATTTATTAGCTGGAGCCTTGACCCCAAATCCAGGGTATCTGCCAAGTGAGCTTGGCTGCACTGCAGTTAATCTACTATTGACTCTTGAATCTTATCTCTCCATTGAGGAAGAAAGGCTAGTCCAAAGCCCACCAGTCAGAAAAATAAAAAGGAAGTAAAGAAAGGAGTGGCCAGGTTGCTGTCCTGAGCATAGCCCCAGCTCTCCTTAATACTCCAGCCTGGTGAAAGTAGGGCATCTCGTCCCAAATACGTCTGCCCTAAGGCTTTATCCCTTAGCACCTGGAAGATGTAGCCCAATCAGTTTCCTTGAACTTGACCAATCACTAGCATCAGTTTCCTTTTCTCCTAGCTAATAGTTTCCAAAGTAAGAAGAATCCCAAAATTTGGGAATGCTATCGGAAAGTCGAAATTCTCTAAAATTCCTTTACTCATTCCATAGCATTTTGTTTTAGGCATTATACCAGGTGCTGGTATACAAAGATAAGTATTTGCTTATACGCACACACACTAGAGAGACAGACACACAGAGAGACATACTGTGAATAATCAATGTAAATGAAAACTTCCCGGAAATTTCCGTTTAACAGAGTGATTAAGAGATACAGAGGTGGTTTTTCTTT
Organism: Ursus americanus; assembly: GCF_024610735.1. Lineage (NCBI taxonomy): Eukaryota > Metazoa > Chordata > Mammalia > Carnivora > Ursidae > Ursus > Ursus americanus. The sequence continues at coordinate 18,165,767 of NC_142129.1, read as the reverse complement.
TCTTCTCTCTTTTTAAAAGATTTTATTTATTTTTTTGAGAGAGAGAGCGAGCACGAGCTAGGGGGAGAGGCAGAGGGAGAAGCAGACCCCCTGCTGAGCTGGGAGCCTGATGCAGGGCTCTATCCCAGGACCCTGGGATCATGACCTGAGCTGAGGTCAGATGCTTAACCGACTGAGCCACCCAGGTGCCACAGAGGTAGTCTTTCTAAAGAGATAATTTCTAAGGACATGGATTCATATAGAATACCAGGAGATACTCAGTTAAAAATAATACATAAACAAGATCTATAACCTGAAAGAGGGCAGTGTAGATGTCCTGACAGGCAAAGAGAAGCCTGATGTTTTAGAGTTTTAAAAAGGAAAATACGCCAGCATTCCTCCAGTATTGTTTTGGGGGCAGTTCTCCTGGTGATGGGGTCTAATTCTTCAGACAGACAGAAATATTCCTGAAGAAAGGCAGTTTATCAGCCACCACTGGAACCATCTCTCCAAAGTGGCCAGCTTCTTGGGTTTTGGGTCAGAACTTTTCCCTAACACCTTTCTGTGTCCTGAGGAGAGCTGCCTATTGGACAGGAGCCTTGGTTCAAATGGCCACCTCAGTTTTTTGTGTCAGGATATATGTCCCACTTCAAGTTAATAAGTTGGCACTCTAGTTTCTAACTGAAGTCTGGCCATACTCATTTGTTTGTTATTTTTATTATGGCTGTTACTTCCCAGCCTTCCAGAAGACTCAAATGCACTAAGTGTCCCCAAAAGTCCATACATGGGTAGTTCTGTTTGAAGTATGCCTGGTATTCATAGGCACGTGGGAGGGCTGTAGTCCTTCCCCTCCCCCAGCCACCTGCACCTCTTAATTAGGGTAACAGCAACAAGATTCCAGGGTTCCTGGCCTAGACCCAAATCTACACTCACCATTCCCCAAGCACTGACTTGAATTCTCAGTTTTAGTACTGGGTTTGTGTACAGTTGAACATAAATAGTTTTTGTCAAGCCATCTTAATATTTTGTTTGTATTTTTAAATTCTGGCCCAAAAAGGCAGTGTTGAGAGAAAGAACGAGATAAATGGGCATAATATATGGTCCGTAATTTTAAGATATGCCCTCTATTTCTAAAAGTTCTGTCTGTCTTGTTTAGCACTATGTCACTAGGCCCAAGTAGTGTTGACAACGCAAAGCAGGCACTCAAGAAATATTTGTTAATTATTAACTAACTATTAATTAAATAATTAGCCATTAACCAATCAATCTAGAATGTATATATATATATATATATATATATATATATGAATCAAATCAAATAATTCAAGTCAGTTCTTGATAAATAAAATGTGACTGGGTTTGACAGCTGGTTCTGTATGTAGTCCGAGAAGGGTTACTGAATGAAGGTTGAGATTTTAGGGATGCCATTTACGTGCATCCGGAGCTGGTGCCAAATGACCGGAAAGGCTTCAGATCAGTGTGAAGGGGTAGAAGCCCAGGTTTTTATGAGAGTGGGAAGAGGAGTGGGTTTTATTTTGGGAATCTAAGAGGGGCAAGAAGAGTGGTGATGGCCGATCTTGGTAAAATGCTAAGCCAGGGTTTGACTTCATCCTTTTGGTAGTAAGATGATAATGAAGATTTCCAAGCAAGCAATTCACAATGAAAGCAAAAGGTCAGGGCTAAATATATATTTATTTATTTATTTTTCATATCAGAAGAGATAATTGTTATAAACATGAGAACAAATGAGATTTTTTAAAAACCGCACTAAGATAAAAATGACCTCTCCCTCCCTGGTCTCCTCGTGTGACCTTCTCTGTATAGGATTTTTATGACAACACCTGCCCCACTTCGCTGCACTTATGTGAGTCCGTGTGTCTGCCAGCAAAAGGCAAGGCCCTTTTATGGGAAGAGGAGCTACAGTGTCGTATATGGCGTCACCGTATTCCCAAGACCGAGAAAATCTTCAGTATGGGGAAGGTGCTTCATAAAAGTTTGTCCCATCCGTAAACAAGCATTTCGTTCACAAAGCAACTTCACCCACATTTTATCTCATTTAATTCTTACATTTGCCCTGTGAAGTAGGTGCTATTATTCTCTAAGAGAGAATCTCTCTCTAAAGAGAGATAGGGCCTGAGCACTGGGGGTTGTACACACTGAGGGAAAAGAACCAAAGGGAAAACTAAGCAGGCCAGAAGAAGTAAGACAACAGGCCAGGCATCAGTGGCAGGAGCTACCAGAGATAGAGGCAGAAGAGGGGTTAGGGGATGCCAGGGAGGACTGCAAAAGGGTCTAGCTGCTCAGGAGTCATGGGCAGAACCTCTCAGAAGAGGGATGGGGCTCAAGTCAAAATGTTCAGGGTCCAAGAAGTGAGATCATGGAAGAAGCTCGGGGTAGGGGTGGCTGCATCATGACCTCATCATTTGGAGAAATTTGACACTAAAAGAAAAGACAGTGAAGCTAGAAGAAACTAGAGTCAGTTAAGGGTGATTTTTCCCAATCACTGGACACGTTTATAGACAGAGGGCAGTGATAGACAGAGGGCAGTGAGCAATGCAAAGGGGACCCACGGGAGCATGAGGGGAGATGAAGCTGAGTGTTGCCGCTGAAGGCTCAGAAAGGGGAGCCTGGGGTAGGGCTGCAGCAGTGGCTCAGCCTCCCGCACATTCTGTCTGTGACGTAAAGGGAGCAGGCCTCCTAGCATAGCTTGCTGGGTGCTCGGATGCATCTATGGGACACAGTTAGTTTGCTTGTTCCAAACAGCCATCTTTCCCTGTGTATTACCAGACTCAGCTGTCTCACTGAAAATATGTTTTCTTTTCTCTCTCTCTCTCTTTTTTTTTTGATCTTAAAAATATCTGCCCCCCACCCCAGGAGAAATCACTGCCTCTCAGATGACATTCTGCTAGGCCAAAGCTACAAAACCTCACCCAAAATAGATCAAATATTTTAAATGTTTTCTTATTTGCACCCCTCACAAGTATGTCTGCAATGCAAAGCCAATTATGAGATTGGCTTTTTTTTCCCCCTGAAATGAGAGAAGGATATGCTTTTTGTTTGGGAGGGGACACCAGGTCTCACCACATGGTCTTGGTTGGATTAGACAGCCTTCATTAAGCATGAGACAGGAAGAGGAAACACACACAGCTGGGTAAACACATGCAGAGCAAGGGGGTCTCTCTTAACACTTGCCATTTGGGAGTCCATCTTGTGCACATGTCTGAGCTTCCCCTTTAGAAGGGCAGTTCTTTAAAGGCAGCTGTGGTGTTTTTACGAGATTATAAAAGGGACGGAGCCCAATAGTAAGCCTTGCAGGTAATACATGTTAGGAGGTTGGTTGACTGACTGAATGAATGCAACTGTCTGAGAAAAATCCAGCTATGGCTCTGAGTGACTCAGATACCCACTGGAGATCAAGAGGGATTTCTTGTGGATGGAGCCATCTTACTTTCTCTGAGCGTAAGCTGGAAACCACAGAGACATCCAGTTATCCTCCCTAGCTCAAGAAATAGGAAGACAGTGATTTCCTATAGGAAGACTGAAGGAATCAACCAGTCCTGTTCAGCAGAAGTCGGTAAAAGTAATGTTTGTCTCATATGCTCCTTCCTCCACACTGGGTCTTCTTAGATCACACCCTCTTTCCATTTCATTAGGTCCTCACCCTTAATCCCAGACAACTAATGCCCTTCTTCTACCTGGTGTCCCAAAAGACCAGCCCCTCTTCTTTCCCTCTGTGCCCATTAAAATGGATCAGAGCTGGCCCTCATTTTATCTGCACCCTATTCATAAAACAATTGGCATTAAGGCACTAGGTCAGGATATGGCTTAAGGTGTTAGCCCTTAAAGAGTAACTATGGGTTCTACTGGGTCAAAGCCTTAATACAATGGTGTGATTAAGCTGAGAACTTCCCATTCAGGGCTAGTCAGTCTAGTGCTGAGTGAGCTGCACCACGGCCCTGAGGACAAAGAAGGGCAGTGGCCTTTCCCAGTGGCACAAGGGTGACCAGATCCTAGTGCCATGGGGAGAGAATGCTCATTTGTACAGCAGTTTCTTAAAAGAAGTCTAAAGATAATACACAACCATTGTACATATCTGCAGAATCAACAAATGTAATAATTTTGTCATGATTACTTGAGGTCTTCTTTTCTACATTGCAGATAAATTTCAAGTTCCTTGATTTTGTGACCAGTGTCCTTCTAGCTTCTTATGGGCGATCACTGTGTTGAATTTGGAGTGGTTCTAGTCTACTGTTACCTGTAGCCGTAAGTAATTCATATGAATGGAATCATTCCAGCTGCACCTTGCTTTTTCTTCACATAATATGTTTTTGAGACCAAGTACATCGAATTCATTCATTTTAGCTCCTAGCTAGTATTCTGTCCTCTACCTAGTTTACGTAGCGTCTCCCCTGCTGATTGCTAGCGGCATTTTTGTGGTACTGCACTGAGAGCTAATACTCTGATGAATAGCCTTTTACCCGTCTTCTTGCTAAAGAATGTGAGTTTCCCAAGAGGTTATACCTAAAAGTGGGATTGCCGGACAAAGAAAGCATATGCTAAACATCACTGCCAGACCACTCTACAAACTGAATATACCAATTTACTTTCTGATCTAAAATGCATAGGAATTTCTTTCTGCACATTTCCAACATCATTTAGTTTTACAAGATTAATTTTTTTTTTCTTTACCAGTTTGTTGGTTGTGAGCTGGTGTCAGTGTTTTAACCTTCATTTTCCTAATTACTTATAAGGTTGAGCATCATCATTTCAAGGATTTTGGTCTTTTTGTTTTCTCTTCTGTGGATGATGTATCCTATTTCCATTTTGTATTGTGTTCTCTCTTTTTTCCTATCTCAGTTGATTTTTAGGCATTCTTTGATATTCTAGATTTTATTTTTTTAGATTTTATTTATTTGAAAAAGAGAGAGTGGCGCCCCGCCCAAGGGACAAGCAGACTCCCCGCTGAGTAGGGAGCCGGAAGGAAGCAGGGCTCAATTCCATGACCCTGAGATCATGACCTGAGCCAATGGCAGACACTTAACTGGCTGAGCCACCTAGGTGCCCCAATATTCTAGATTTTAATCCTTTATACTTTGCACATTTTCTCTTGGCTCATCTTTTCACTTTGTATACAGTGGCTTTCGTTGAACAGAAGTTTTTACGTCTTAAAGTAACCAAACTTTCTTCAAATTTATTTAGCCTAATACTCAATATATACAAATTTTAGCTTTTTCTTGGTAAAAACTGCTACAAAATCTCAGCGACTTACAACAACAACATTTATTTCTTATGCCTTTTGTATAAAGCCTGGGTCAGTAGCAACTCTGCTGGTCCTGGCTGGGCTCGCTGGCCCAGCGCAGCTCCCTGTGTCTCCTCCTTCTGGAACTCAAGCTGAAGAGCGGACACGATCTGGGGTATATTGTTTTCCTGGGCTGCTGTAACAATTATCACAAACTGAGTGGCTTAAAACAACAGATATTTATTTTCCCATAGTTCGGGAGACCAGGAGTCCAAAATCAATGTGTTGACAGGGTTGTTGGCTTTTTCTGGAGGCTCTGACGGAGATTCTATCCTATGCCTCTTTCCTAGTTTCTGATGGTCACTGGCAAACCTCAGCATTCCTTGGTTTGTGGATGCATTGCTCTAGTCTCTGCCTCTGTCTTCACATGCCCATCTATTCTGTGTCCTGTGTGTCTCAAATCTCCCTCTACTTTTTTCTTACAAGAATACTTGCTACTGGATGTAGGTTCCAGCTAGATAATCCTGTATGATCGCATCTTGAGATCCTTAACTGAATTATGTCTTCAAAGACCCCCCATTTCCAAATAAGGACACATTTACAGGTTCTCGATGAGTGTATCTTTTGGTGGGGGCACCATTCAACCCGCTCTGTGGGCCTTATGATCATGGCAAAGGGCAGGCACGCAGCCGTAAAAACAGAATATGCGATGCCTCTTAAAGCTTCTACTCTGAGCAGGCGCACCATCACTTCTGGTACGTCCCATCATTTAAAGCCAATCACAGGCCAAGTCCTTCTACAGGGAGCACGAAAAAGACACCTGGCAAAGAACAGGAGTGTTTAATCCCATTAAAAGAGAAAGTGATTAGTTGGCTGCCGTAATCCAGTCTACCGCAAATTACCTTATTTTTATTTTTTATTTTTAAAATTTTTAAAGAAGATTTAATTTACCTATTTGAGATAGACTTGCCAGTATGAGCAGGCGAAGGGGCAGAGGAGGAGGGAGAAGCAGACTCCCCACTGAGCATGGATCCGGATGCTGGGGCTCAGTCCCAGGACCCTGAGACCATGACCTAAGCCAAAGTCAGATGCTTAACTGACTGAGCCACCCAGGCCCCCATTCCTTACTTTTAAAGTCAAATAATACTATGTGGCTTTTAACAAAAAGCAGTAACCATTCCTCCTACCCATTGTTATAACTGACCCCCCACCAAGCAGTGGCTCTCAGCTTTTTCTCAGTCTCTTTTTCTGGGCTTTAAATGGTGGGGTGTCAGTTTATACAGCCTTCTCTTCACTGTTTGCATTCTTCCAGGTAACTTAGTCCAAGTTTAAAACACTATCTATAAATGGATGACTCTCAAATGTATACTTCAAGCCTCATCCTCTCCCCTAAACATCAGATTTGTATATCACACTACCTATCTGTGCTTCCACTTAGATGGCTTTGGTCATCTTAATGTGTCTAAATTATGTCTAATGTGATTCCCACACCTCCTTGCAAATCGACACTTCCCTCGGTGGTCCCCGTTTCATTAAATAACACCACCCCTCACTCAGCTGTTCAGCCCATAAAAGGAGACAACCTTGATTCCTCTCTTTTTCTCACATCATCCCTCCTCCAAACCAGCAATGAGTCCTGATGTATCCAAAATCCAGTACTTTCGCAGCCCCCTGACCACAGCTGCCCTAGTCCAGGCCAGCACCTCCTGCCTATAAGGAGGCTATATTTCCCCCCTGCTTCTATGCTTGTAGTCTCACCACTTGTTCAACACAGGACAGCCAGAGTGATTTTCTTTTTCTGTTCAACATCTCCCAGTGACTTTCCGTCTGTTGAGAACAAAACCCAAAGTCCTTACCATGGCCCTAAGGCTCTAGGTGATCTGATCTGCTGTGGCGATCCCTCCTCTCCAGTCACTCTGCAATCTGTCTCATCTTTAGTATGTGTCTGCTGTATTCTTGCTCTTCCTTCTTATCGTCCCTCTGCTTACTCCTTCATTTTATTTGCCTCCCTATTGAAAACTTCATCATAGAAGACTTCCCTGATTTTCTCCATTCCTTTACAATTTCTTTATAGTACTTTCTCCTGCCTGACATTAATATATTTATTAGTTAGTGTGTTTGTCTGTCTCCCTCCATCAAAATGTGTTTTGTTCACAACGCCCAGAACAGACCCTGGCACGTGGGAGACACTCAGTAAATATTTGTTCAGTTAATGAATGAACTGTTTTATTTGGGGAGGGGGTGGGATTTGTTTTCATGTCCCTAAATAATATGCTAATTCTACTATTTATTAAAATTTCTATAGTAGACATTAACTTTTGATTTCCTGCTAAGCAAAACGAAGGTTTAGCTCTCTTATTCACCGTCGTCCTACTAACATGTTCTTGCTCGTTATCCTTTTGAATCTAATTACATCATTGTTTTGGTGAAATCAATATGTAGTATTTACATTAGTATGACTGTGTAAGTTTTTCTCACAGTTGAACTGTATAGTGTACCATGATCACTTTTCTTTTCTCATACAAACATCTTGTTTTTCCTGAAATTATAATGACCTCAATATTACATTTACTTGTTTTCCATGTACATATCACAAATGCTTTCCCTGAGAAAATATCAGGCGATCTGTCTACCTGACTTTCCTGAAGGCGTCCTTCCTGGAGCTCTCTGCCCCTGTCTCTACTGGTTGCTTTCTTGACCAGCTGTTGTCTTGGAATTTTCCTTCACTGTCATCATGGGATCACCCTTCACCTCTGTCATGGGTTTGTACTCTCTATTTTCTGATCCTTATCTTCTCTCTTGGTTTCTAGTTTCAGCCCGAACTTATTTTTTCCCTTTGGGTGGAAGATATAACCCCAAGAACTTGATAACTTCAGAATTAAATATGTTTTCATTCATTATATTAGATGCCCAGTGGGCCCTTTGAATCTGGAAACTTGTATCCTTTAGTTTTGGGGAAATTTTAATGTTTTATTTTTTTGATCATTTCCTCCTCACAATTTCCTCTTTCCTCTTTCTCTGGAACACTCAGATGTTAGATTTTGATTCATTCTCTAACGTTCTTTTCTCCCCTTTTTTCCATCTTGTCTTTTTCTTCTAATTTTCTGAAAGTTTTTTTTTTTTTTTAAGATTTCATTTATTTGTTTGAGAGAGAGAGAGAGGGAGGGAGAGAGTACTGGTGGTGTGGTGGGGTGGGAGAAGCAGACTCCCTGCTGAGTGTGGATCCTGACTTGGGCTCAGTCCCAGGACCCTGAGATAACAACCCGCTCTGGAGTCAGACACTTAACCGACTAAGCCACCCAGGCACCCCTGGAAGATTTTTTTTTTAACTTTATCTCCCATTTCTTGAATTGAATTTTTATAACTTCCTGCCACAGTATTTTTCATCTACAAGAGTTCTTTTGTCTTCTCTGAAGGTGCCTTTTAAAAGCATGTTTCTCTTGTTTGTTGACTACGGTATCTTCTCTTAGCTCTCTGAGAATAGTAATTACAGCTTTCTTGGAGTTTTCTTCTGTTTCTCACCTCACCTCTTTTTCCTCTGAGTTTCTTTTTCTGTTGTTCAAGTCTTTCTTTCAGAGCCTCTCCTTAACATGATGTTCATATTTAAGAGCGAGGTGCTAAACAGCCGATTGGGAGTTCCTGTACACAAGTTCGAGAAAGGGCCTTGGGCAACGAGCCACATATTTCAGGGGTCCCTCAGTGTCTGTGCATTTAATTCTTTTTTCCATAGGCATGCCAGTTTCCCTGGAGTGGAATCCAGTTTCCTTTCTGCAGGGAACAAACCTGACTGTGTCCTGAGAGCCCTGCAGAGTGAGGAGACTGGGGGTATTCCAGTGTTCACTGAGTAGAATTTCATTTAAATTTTGTTTTCAATACGAAGCCTCTTCCCGGCCCACTGCTTTGCCTGATATTCCGAGGGCAGCACTTCTCTTCAGAGTAAAAACTTCCAGCTTCTGTCTGATTGAAAGAGAAGTGTTCACCAAATTGTGTTGGGGGCTGGGTGGTGGTGGGGGGGGGGCTGGGTTTTTAACTGTTCCATACTCAGATTTTCATCCAAGCCTGCTTTCTCTTCCATCCTTTACCCTCAGAGATTCCCGGGGCTTCCAAATCCTGTTTTTCCTGGTTCTGAGGCTGGAGTTGGCTTCTTTCTCATCTACCGGCCTTCCACTCCACAGGCCAGAGTTCAGTTTCTTACTTCTGCTAAGTCACTTACCAGCCATTCGTCCATTTTCCATATTCCAAAAGTTGGCTGACATCTAGAGTCTGTGTTGACTCCCTTCCAGTATTCTTTGCCTTGTAGGATTTACTGATGATTTTTTATTTCTGTGCTATCATTTTGATGCGGTTTGGGAAGGAGCAGAAGTCAAGAAGCGTTGTGAATTTAATCTGCCCCATTTAACCATCTCCTCAAAGTTTTCAGTCTTTCCATCTGAAGGTGTGTTTTTTATGATTGAAGAATCCTTCTATACCTCATCATAAAAGTATTCACCTGCAATTTTTCCTACTCATTTTAAAGTTTTGTTTTTCAGGTAATCTAGTGTCTTTTAGTGTGGGGTGGATATTTTGAATCTAATTTTACTGTTTCTACATAATTGATGGTGACCTTACCATTAATAGAAGAGCTCACCCTTTCTTCCCTGATCTGTAGTGTCTTCTGCTATAACTTTAGAAGTTTTCATATATGCTTGGGGCTGTTTCTAGGGTTTCCACTTTATCCTACTGATCTATTTGTCTATTCAGGGCAATAACACTCATCTTCATTAGAATTGCTCTATAAAAACCTTAGTACTTATTTTTAGATCTTTGCTTTTCCATATGAATTTTAGGATTGTTTTGTCAAGTTCTACAAAGTATCTCATTTAGGGATTTTAGTTGGAATAATAAATGCATAGGTTAATTCAAGGAGAATTTACATCTTTATAATTTTGAGGTTTGCCATTGGTAGAAGTGACATATTTCACCATTTATGCAGGCCTTTTATGTCCTTAAATCCAGCTCTGAAATTTTCTTGCACTGTTGTGTTACATTTATTCCCAAGTAGTGCACACTTTTGTTATTAATATGAATCATCTATTTTCCATTGTATTTTAAAATTAGAGACAGCTGGTTACAGGAACTCTGGAGTTTTGCATACCGAACTTGATTCCAATAATCTCGCTAAACTCCTTTATTAATTCTAATATATTTGTTGATTCACTTGAACTTTTTACCCACGTGATCATATCATTGCAAATAAAGACATTTGTTCTCTTTCTAATTCCAGTAGTTCTTATTTCTTCTGTATCTTTGTCTTGGTTAGGACCTCCAGCCAGTTTTTTAATTGTAGAAGAGATGGTAAGCATCCTTGCCTTTTCATTGATTATAATGGGACTAGTTTTAGCATTTCACCATTAGGCATGATGTTTGCTATAGGTTTCTGGTAAAGGTCTCTTATTGTGTGTTTAGAAAGATTCTGTTGCTGGTTTTTCAAGAGCTTTTTTTTTTTTGTTCCTTTATGTGATTGCTAATTTTACCAAGTATTATTCTTTATATGTTGAGACAGTCTTTCTCTTTTTTTTTCCTACTTTTTACTTTTAACTTTTAAACTGCCAACATTGAATAATATATCACTAGATTTTCAGGTTTTGGCCATCGCTGCATTGGCCTTGTCGTGTTTTACACTCATTGGACTTAGTATGCTAATTGTTTTGATCTAGGTTCATAAAGACACTTAGTATAATTCTTTTCTTTTTGTGCTATCTTTGTTGTCCAGTTTTGGTATCAACATTTTACCAGGCTGACTTTATTGTTTTCTAAGTATGAGTTTCTGGAAATACTTCATTTGAGTAAAAGAAGATGTGTGCATGGAGGGGGTGGATTTTGCTGCCTTTTAAAATGTTCAAAGGATCTGTTTTATTCAATAAGACAAATATTTTAAGCTGGACAAATGTATGTTCTTTATGGAATTGAATGAAGTGATTTTACTGCTTTTACTTTTCCCAAACTGACTTCCAAGCAAATTTAATTGCCCACTACTGACCGACATGATTGGAAGTGCTCCATTGGAACTGAAAAAATACAGCGAATCATCCAGATGTTTCCAAATGTCTCTTTAGAGTTGTTATGGTTTGATTAGGTAGATATATCCTATGCTAGACAAGCTGTTCTTTATCTGGGATGGTCAAAGTGGGAAATGTATTCCACGAAAATTTCCTGTATAAATCCTGTGTATTTTTAGTGTTGTTTACAAATGACTTCTGGAAAAAGTAAATACTATGAAAGTGAAATTTCCCATGGCAGAGACTGGCAACATATATTTTTTTCTAATGAAATTTGTCAAAGTATCCTTTCAGCCGTATGGTTCTTCCACAGTGCCCATTTTCAAACACATAAAAAAGGCTAAATGGTTGCTCATCCACTATACCCTGAGTATGAGGTATTCAGAATTTATCTAGGGAAACATACTTCTTTTTTCTAAAGACAGAACCCAAAAATATTTAGCTGTTTATCTTCTAAAAACCATGCAAAATGTATGTCCTTTCTATGTTTCCTGCTGATAATATTTTCCCCATTTGTAGTGCAACTTTTCTTTCCTCTGGAAAGCTGGTACTTATTTTATTCATAGATTGCAAGTTATGCCCTGATGCTGTTTAACCAAAAGGCATTACTCACACAAACGGGAAGCATGCGGCTTAGGATTGAATCAGCAGTGGCCATGGAAAACAGTGCATTAAAACAGGCCTCACTGAGTCACAGACCATACAGCCTAGAGATTATGGGCCCCAAACATCTCTGGACACAGGTCATATCTTCACACAGACGTCACCAACTGAGTTGTCTTCAGAAGTCATGATGTCTGCTCTACAACATCTCCCAACTCAGCAGTTTACCAGACAGGGAACTATTCTTCTGTCTTTACAAGCCGTCCAGATATGGGACATCCCCAGTAGCAAAACTGGTTGTGTTCCCAAAGTTTATTTCCAAATCTTCATTTGGGATCAGAAAACATTTTCCCATAGGAACAATTTTATAAACGGCGGTGCTCCACAAATGCCTGGTTGAGCCACAATGTCCTTGAAATGCTGCATTGGCTGTACTATTCCCACCAGCCATTATTTATTCTGTTTCCCTGGGAAAGTGCATTCTGAGTTCTAACTTGGGATGCCTGAAGCTCACCTCTCACTCGGCCTGGCAGCCTTCTCTGTAGCTTTTTTAGGCTGGGCCGCAGTAGCAGTTGGGAAGAGAGGATAGGCAGCCTTCCCAAGAAAGAGATGAGCATAGGGTTGATATAGACGCCTCTGGGTAACTCGCTAATTAATGCTGGAGGGCTGAAGAAGGAAACCACCCATGTGGATCAATTACTTCCCAAGTCTTCTCTGTAAGGCACAAAGGGCAGGGACTTTTTCCTAAGTGGAGATCATTTTTAAGTCAGATCTTCAAAAATAGGTAAGGGCTTATATGGTAAAACCTAAGGGTTTTGGAGACCAAGCTTGTGGATTTGCAGTTGGCCAGGGAAAATATTTTAAAGTCTTCTTGGTCAGTGATGAAACAGTTGCCAAACACATGGCAATAATGAGACAGAAATCTCTCACCGAGCTCCTGGCCTGACAAATAGCAAGTGCACATAATTTGTTGTTGTTGCTGTTGAATTAAATACTGATTGACTAATTGAGTGAATTCTTTATCGAAAAGTACAAGACCACAGATTGTGTGCACACGTGGGCCAGTGAATTTCATTCTAATTCAGCATCTCCTAAATCTGACCCTCTCATAGCACACATCCTGTCAATGAAGATTTGGTCGGAGCACTCTGGAGAAGTCACTAGAACAGCAGTGTCATCTCTGTGGGCATGTGCCTTGTCTACACCAGCCTCAGAGGGGCTCTTCACACCCTTGCTGTTGTTCACAGTTCCTAGCAATGTCTCCCTGTTGCCAAATCTGAGGAAACAAAGGGGAGGTAGGGAGGGAGGTGATGTGGAAAACCAATGATGATAGCCAAGCCCGTAGGACCCTGCCTAGCTGAGTTTCTGGCACTACACTTATTCTGGAAAACATTACCTACTAAAAAAGACCTAAGCTTTTTTTGTCAGTTGTTTTTATAACACATGTAGACATATTTTTAGGGGGCTGTGCCTCTTTCAGGTTAGAATTTAGTCTGCACACCAGACCTGGGTCCTGGCCATTGCAGGCTTTGAAACTGTATAACAATTTAATTTCGTTTTGTATCCACAACTAGTTTTAAAGGAAATATGCTATTAGGACGCCCTCAATCAAAAAGCCTTCCCCACCCCCACCCCACTAAACTTACGGACTGTTAACTTTAAAGGCTGTGCTTTCTTTTTAAAGTTGCATTTGCGTTCTACAAGACAGCCTCTTTCTCCAAGATTAACATTTCTTATGATTGTTCCTGACAATGGATTCACTTCCAGAGGCCCTGCTAAGGATAACCAAAAAAGGGCATGTAGCTGGCTGGTTTTGGCAGCCTGCACGCAGTTTCAGAGCTTTTTAGGTCTTGGTTTTTCTGATGAGTGATTTCCTGAGCATGCCTAGGGAATGACAGGCATCTCCACAGGCAGGCTGCATCCACCTCGGCCGGGTGTCGTCATTGGCTGCCCTATTAGAAAAACTACAGGACAATGCATACCACCGACTGCCGACTGTAAACATAGGGGATATGTGTTCACTTAGCACGGACTTCTGGGAGGGGCTAAGGAAGGGCGGTCTGGAGTTTTATTGAATAGAGCAGTGTGTATTAGGCTGCCTGCCTGCCTGCCCTCTTGCTGTGCTCCTGCTAGAGAAATCAGTCCTTCCTTTCCGACTTAGTCCCCAGGAAGAAGTTGCAGCCTGCGAGGTAAGCCACAGAGGGCTTTCTTTTAATCTCGTCCAGAGAGTCTGGGGGCTTTCTCTGGGTTTCAGTCAACATTCCTGCTTAAGGTAGCTGGAGATGCAAGACTGTAAAAGCCAATAAACCATGCAAATTCTCAGAGCCAGACTGGGCTTTGCTGCCCTGCAGATGTTCCCGGAAGACAAACAGGATAAGATTTCAAGTTCTGTTCTTGGAATTGGGACGAGAGGAGAGATCACATAGAGACCTAGACTCAGGGACCACGGGCAGCCTTGATAAGGAAAGCCTTTTGTTTAGGAGTGCCACGGGGATTCTACCTGGTAGCCACGGGCCAGGGCCAGCAGGCAGGCTGTGCCAGTCTGCCCACACTGGTGGTCTCTCCTGCACCTTTTATTCCCAGACATCTAGAGAGGTTTTACTTTAAAAACAGCTTTTTAGGTTAATGAGAAGCCAAAAAGTAATGGTTTTTAACCAAAGCCATTTACATATTATTCTGCTACCAGTTTTTAAGGCTGGACTTCTAGAGCTGCAAGGAAATAAGGTCAGAGGTGGAAAGAGCGTCTAGCACCAGTTGGGTTAACGTAACTGATCTGATATTTGCCAAGACAGGAAGATGCCTACCATGATCTGTTTCCTATAAAACCTAATAATGAGAGAATGCATGGGGTGTGTTTTTAGAAATCGCATTTAACATCCTACCAAACTGTTCCTTAAGAAATCTTATTTTCTGTTTGAAAGTGTGCCTGTGACTAGAGAATTTGAAAAGATGTCGTTTTGCAAGTGTGTTCCAGAAAGGGAGGAAGCAGGCTTTCATTTCCACAGTCAGACATATTTGGGCATCTTAAACAGTAGTACAAGGCAGCCAGTTGGTAGTAGCCTGGAATTCCTTTTAGAAAGAGCTGATTGTAAAGGGTGGGGGAATTTTAGTGCTATGGTAATACATGGTCAAAAAAAGTGGATGAGAACAAAGTACTTGGTATTCATAGATCCCTTCTGTTAACAGGGCTATACAGATGGACTTGTAAACTGGAATAGTAAAATCTTTCTAATGTGTTTGGCAAAACCAGATGTGTATGGCTAGAGCTTAAGTGAAGACGAGGTGGTATGTGGCAAGAAGGACAAGTCTGATAATTTTTAAATAAACTTGGATATTAAAGGTTTTCAGCTCCGAATGACTGAATTTGATTTTGTTCTGTCAAGTGAGGTGGTTTTGCGTTGAGATTCATTAAATAATCTTTTCTCTTTGTATTTAGAAGTTTGGGGATAATTTTCTTGAGAATGCCTCTCTCCCCTCCTAGAAGTGATATATGAGAACAGAGTTCCCTGTGAATTTCTTTTCCTGGAACCGTTCTGAGTAAGTGTGGGAGAAAGGGCTGCAAGTGAAAGCTATAGTTTGATTATTGTCCTTGCCTCAAAGAGATCAAGTTCCAAACTATTTTCACAGTGTTTTTAATGTCAATCAAAATATGGAGAGCAATTTCTTTTTCAACTGTTCTCTAAACCATGTAGGGAATGCAGTTTGGAAGGAAATCTATAATCTTGGGATTTGAGAATAAATTCCATTTTGAAACCAACATCTCCAAATCCCTGAAAGTTCAAACTTTGCTGCCACCACACTCCCCTCTCTCTCTTCCTGTGTGCGCCCCATCCCCCAACAACCACAAAAACACATTTTTCAAAATAAGTGTTGTACTCTCTGTAGTGATGTGCTGGAGCAAGGGGGTTTGATATTTGACTTTATATTGAACTTTGGGCAGCTCTTTGTGCTACTTTCCTCCAGCTGAATATTAGCTAGAACACATCTCCCCAACTGGGAAGGTAAACAGAGCATGATGAAACTGTGGTACAAAATCTTTCGTTTTAGTAAAATCATTTAGTAAAGAGAAATACAATGGCAGAGGTCTAGAATGACAAATCACTAATAAAAAATTGATCTCCTTACACACGAGGAATGTACAGTGGAAGGACCCATAGGTGACATGCTAGGTTGTTTCCATTGGTTCAAAGCCAAGGGAATAAATAGAATAAATTAAATAATTCAGACCAAAAAATCACTTTAAATAAATATGCAATTCTTGCATTAAAGTTAAGAGGAGAACCAGGTTCAAACTGCAGCTTAAAGGATTTAAATGAGATACACAGAAGCATACCTGATGCTGAGGCAGTTAACAATCCTGATTGGCTCCTGTGACCGGCCTGAGGATTTCCTGCTTTGTGGCAGATGGACTAGGTTGGTCCTGAGTGCAGCGTGGGTATTCTCCGGGCTGATAAGCCTAAAATGCACCTCGGTAGGCCTTTTCTTCATATAGTTGGGGCGCCTGGGTGGCTCGGTCAGTTAAGTGTCTGATTCTTGATTTCGGCTCAGGTCATGACCTCAGGGTTGTGAGGTCAAGGCCTGTGTCAGGCTCCACACTGGGCATGGAGGACGCCTGAGATTCTCTCTCTCCCTCCCCTTACCCAATAAAAAGAAAAACAAACAAACCCCACATATAGCTGTCATGGAGACAACCTCGTGGTATCTTCATGGTAGCAGGGCTGCTCATCAGCGATTCTCCAGTGAGACAGAAAAGTGACGTAGAGACGGGCATGTAAAGGAATTAGCTCAGTCCCCATCTGCCTGCAGTCTATCACATGTCTTGGAAATGTGGTGGGGTGAGGCCATGGTGGGGGGACGGGGAAAATGCTGACAAAGTGGTATGCAAATAGCATGGTAGGCCTAAGGAGGAGGTTAGATGCTGCCAAAGAATTTTCAGACTTTAAAAAGGTTTTCTGGGTAAATTCTCTCAGAGCCCGAAAATAGAACCATTAGATCCTTACTGAAAGCCCTTCATCTATCAAGCTAATGCAAGTTTGTCCTTAGAGAGATGCCCATAGGTTCTGAGTCCTTGGGTAATTTAAAGAGATACTTGTAGCTCGGGCTAAACTCAGGAGCACTGCTATGAGAGCTCGGTTCCAGCACGGGTTCCCCTGTTTAGATAGTGCAGACCTTTGAGGAAGCCATCAACTCTTTGACCTCATGTGTGGAATGGGCATGATGTTGCTTCTCCTACCTCCCATAGTGGTTAAAATATCCAAATGAGATAAGGCTGTTTGCCCCTCTTTTCTGTAGGCTATATCCTCTAAGCTGTGTGCAATTTGAGGCCTCTGGACATCAGGCCATCTTGACTGTATCCTCCACTTCTTACTAGTATCCCTGATTATCTGCTCCTTTCTCATATTTGAGGACCCTTGAGTAGTACCTTCTGAATCCTAGTTCTTTCTAGAACCCTGAGCCCTGAGTCCTGGGAATACTGGTCTATTTCAGTGTTATCTAATCTTTAGCTCTGGTGGGCAGGGACCAGGAGAACGCAAATATCAGGAGGCAGAATAAGATGGGTTATCAGTGGTACAAGGCCATATCCAGGAACCAGGAAATTGGAAGATCCAGTTGAGTAGAAGACCAGTGACAAGGTGCTGACAACAGAAAGGCCTTAGTAAATGAGGCAGCTTCTCTGCCTCCAGCCAAAAGCATGGAACTAATCCCAGCATGTCAAGCCTGGGCCTTGTAGAGAGGGTGAGGTAATCAGGAGCACCTGGCTGTGGTTCCTGTTGGTATTGAGACCAGGCTGCTCCATGGATCGAGCCTCCCCCCACCCCCTGTTTCCCTCAATCTTTAGTATCCCCAGCTGGCTCTCCTGGGACTGACCCTTGGTGGCCTCCCTAACTTTCCTACCGCCCGTCCTCTGTCTCTCCCAGCTCCCCTGGCTCCTCCATCCGCAGGCCAAACAAGGGCTTTCCTGATGCAGCACTGACAGTCTGCCATGTCCCAGCTTTAGGGTGAAGCCCAGAGAACAGCGGAAGGGTCAAGCCCAGTTATGTTCAAGATAGGGGAAAGCCTCTTCACTTTTTTAGGCAGAGGGGGAAAAGTTAGAGCAGACAGAGTAGATGTTGGAGCAAGTTCTGTGGAAAAAGAATCACTCTGCCTCTCACCCCCAAACTCACAGTTGGCTAGCAGTGAGTGAGTGTGGGAGGGGGGCAGGAAGGAAAGGATGGCTGGGCGTGGGAGGGAGAGGGGATGGGGTAGCCTGTCGGTTGTTCTTCCCCACCTGGTCGTGGCTGTGGATACCTCTGAAACCTGATAAAAACTCTAAACCCTTATGGTCCCTTGTGAACCCACCTTTTGTGACTAAGAAGTGAGAAACCTTGAGCCGGGGGAGGTTGGGTTGTGGAGTGAAGTAAAGTCTTGATTTCCATTGGAGACAAGAGTGGATGGGATCAGAATGTGAGTGGAGGGGGGCGCCTGGGTGGCGCAGTCGTTAAAGCGTCTGCCTTCGGCTCAGGGCGTGATCCCGGCGTTCCGGGATCGAGTCCCACATCGGGCTCCTCTGCTGGGAGCCTGCTTCTTCCTCTCTCACTCGCCTGCTGTGTTCCCTCTCTCACTGGCTGTCTCTCTGTCACATAAATAAATAAAATCTTTAAAAAAAAAAAAAAAAAAAAAAGAATGTGAGTGGAGGTGTCCTTCCGTTTCCCAGATTTTCTGAAGGAAGAAAGGATGGTGTGAATACACAGACATATAGAAGCTGGCTTCATATGGCCCCCATTTCAAAGATAAGGACGTCATCTCTAGGGAAGCAGTTTTCTGTGGGGAGCTTGTAGGGGCTGGAGAGGGTGGGGATGGCTGCTGCCAAGCGTGTGCTGAGAGAGCACCGTGAGCTTAGGAAAAGGATTGCTAGGTAGCAGTCAAGGAGTAATTGAAGGAAAGTATTTGAAGGGAGGTGTTTTAAATGAATTGAGTGTTCTTAGTAAGCACTCATTTTAGTACATGGCTTTTGTTTAAATGTGTGTGTGTGTGTGTGTATATATATATATATATATATATATATTTCAGTAATGGATAACTTGAAGAAAAATTGCTTTTTTAATCACTTCCTGAGGCTTCTGGCATTGTTTTGTGACACTTGGCTGTAAGGAAATCATCTTATTTGGAAAGGGACATATTAAGTAGGAATATGTAATTAGTTCCTTTGACACCTACATGTAACATTCCCTCTCGCTTGTCTCAACGTGGGGAACTGGGCAGATTTCTCCTGTGTGCTAAAGATGGGCAGGACCAGGGAAAAGTGCCCAAGGGGTCCAAGGGCCAGAAGCATCAAGGACATTAGTTCCACCGGGGTCAGGAAGGCTAAAACAGAATGGATATAAAGTACAACAATGGACTAACGTGTGAATCACAGCCAGCTAAGTAAAAGAAAAATAGCAAAAATCAAAAGGCAGGCGGAGGTTTAGAAACCAAGAGCCTGTTTAGCAAGGCAGTGTGCAGACAGGTACGGTAACGTGGGTGAGAACACCTGGCACAGTGCTCAGAACAGATAGTCCCTGTGTTAATAGGCTGCAGTAGCTCAAGTAAAGGGACAGGATTATAAGGTACATACGGAGGGGCACCTGGGTGGCTCAGTTGGTTAAGCACCCACCTCTTGGTGTCAGCTCAGCCATAATCTCATAGGTTGTAAGATCGAGCCCCGCCTTGGGCTCGCTCTCAGTGAGGAGTCTGCTTGAAGATTCTTTTCCTCTGCTCCCCCCACTTGTACGCGCGCATGCACGTGCGCTGTTTCTCTCTCTCAGATAAATAAATCTTAAAAAAAAGATACATATGGGATAATAAAGGGGCTCACAAGGGAATCCAAGAACAGAAGCCACGATAGGACCAAGATCCATAGAGAATGGGGTTGAAATCAAGGTGGGTCAAAGTATCTCAGCAGAGGTCTATGTGCTTCCATTAATGTAACTCAGCTGCAACTCATGTGACTGCTCCTTTCTGATATTCTGCAGACTGGAAAGTTCCTTCTGTGCTTCCTGGTCAGATTCTGAGAGGAGACCTGAGTGGTTCAGCTGATAACTATAGTCTTTGGCAAATCCCTTAGCAGGAGGATATCAGAAGTTACTGGCATGCTTATGGATGAATTACCAGTGGGACTGAACAGCAGTAGTCACCATCACCCCTGGGGAAAATAAAAAGCCCAGTGGGCAATTTTAGTTAGAAGAGAAAGTTAGGCATAGAAGGCAAATTAGCTGAAATGTCCAACAGCTATCAATAAATGTCAGTCCAATTTTTATGTGAC
Organism: Ursus americanus; assembly: GCF_024610735.1. NCBI lineage: Eukaryota > Metazoa > Chordata > Mammalia > Carnivora > Ursidae > Ursus > Ursus americanus. Next base: position 18,145,627 of record NC_142129.1, on the reverse strand, counting down.
TGAATTCCTGGAGAGGCAAACACTTAATGTCAGGGTCATACAGTACTTGATGACCACTTTGGCATTGCCCAATGAACGGATCATAAGGGAGGTTAGGTTGAAAACTTGCACCACTGATAATTGAAAAGATAAGAATTGCCCATTGGAGAAAGATTCTAAAGAAAAACACTTGAGTGTTTTTGTTGGCAAGAAACTTCCTGTGAGTCATAGGTGTGCTATGGCTCCTCCCAAACTAAAGCAATCTTTAAAATTCAATAAATAATGATTTAGTAACTGTAATAAATAAAAACTACTACATCTCAATGTAAATTACAGTACTTCATAAACTAAATGCATAAAAGCTGGTGCACCCCATCAGTGAACGCTTCAGTTCTCTGCAGTGTTTGTAGTGTAATGTTCATTCACTGAACACCTGTCTCGATGTCTGTCATGGGAAATAAAACAAAACAAAACAAAAAAACATCCTCTATTCTGGGCTTGTTCTTCAGAGAAGCATTGACAACTATGCATCCAGGAATGAGTGCCAAGGATCAGAGAGGGTCAGGAGAACAGAAGATGAGGAATAGATAAAGGATCTAATCCCAAAGAAAGGAAAATTGGGGCCGCGATGGATGTCTTCAAATATTTGGAGTCCTTTTACGTGGAAAGGGCAGAAGGCATTCGTGTTTCGCAAGACAGCGGTACTGAATACATGTATCCTATATTTTTAAAGCTGGGAGGCATTTAGCCAAGGGAGCGCAAATCACTTTTCATCTGTTTGCCAGCTCCAAACAAGTGGTAGCGACCACCTAGAACAGTGTGTTGAGAAGGATTCAGAGGCTGAGAAGGATTCAGAGGCTGAGTCCCAAGCTCACTTGGGGCAACAAATGCCGCCGCTGACAGTGATGTCTGTTGTGAAAAGGGACGTTGCTACTCCGGTACCATATATGTCACATCGTTGATGCAGTCCATAGGTTCCTAACCTCTGCACCTTGGTTCTCTGGGAGGACACAAAATTATTGCAAGAGGTAAACAAATCCATATATGCAGCAAATGGTTTTGACAGACTGAGTAAGTAATACCTCTTACACAATACATGCTTCTATTTTTCTAATTATATAGATGCATTATGATGATAAAATGTTAATTTACTTAAAATAGTTACTGAATTCATAGTAGCTTTTGGTATTTTCTCAGTCAGTGGACTTAAACCATAATTATATTACATGGAAGTTGGGACAAGAAATTCAGGATTTTAAGAAGAAATTCTTAAAAGAAAAAAAAAAGAGAGAACTAGTGATTTTTCATTTTCCAGATGAGAGACTAAAGCCTAGCCACATCAAGTAAAATTATACATGTATTTGTAGGTTTCTTTGATTAATGTCAGTAAGTTTTATAAGGGCAGGAAACATCTTTTTTTTATTAGTATATACCCAGTTCCTGGCACCTCGCAGAAGGCTGTTATCTGTTGAATGAAAGAACAAACCAAGTGACTTGACCAAGGTCTCCCAGTTAATTAGTGGCAAGGTGGTTCCGGGACACATAGCTCCTAAGTCCCAGGCTGTCACCTGTTTCAGTCCACTGGATTGCTTCTCCTGAAAGAAGCAAGAGAGAATGTCCCATTTTAACAGTTCAGGGATTTCAATTTTACAATACAGCCTGATTTGCTTTTAATCTATAGTTCAATAGATCTTAACCAGTGTCTTAATCAGGATCAACTGTAGGGCTTTTTGAAAACCTAAATCGCTGAGTCCTATCCCCTGGAGATTGTGATCCAGCAGGTCTAGAACAAGGTCCAGAATCTGTAGTCTGTAAAACTCTCTGGTGATTCTGCTACAACGCCTACAGAAACAGTTCAGTGCATCTCTGCTTAAAATCATTTGTAGTAGATATATGGAGTAACTTATTCTGCAGAAGCCTGGTTGTTTAGTTTTGAGTAATTTCTTTCTGAAAGTTACAGCTGTATATTCCAAATAATCAGTTTTCCCGAACAGTCTCTTTGGAAGAGCTAGAATATTTATCTGAAAATTCCTCCAGCTTCCCATACTCTTTTGGTTTGGGTGCAAAGCTATCAACCCTGTAAGGTCAAGCTTTCTGATGAGATTTCCAGTGTTTGCTTTTGTTAAGCATTGGAAATGTGGCAAGAATAAAATTTCTCATGGTATTTCCACTTCCTGTTCCAGCCACCATTACTAAGTGAAATTTAGGCTTTGGGGGACGGGTGAAGTGAGGAAAAATTTTCTCTTTTAAGTATTTCTGTCCTTAGGATGTTTGTTCAGGTTACTTTAGGTATTTAAGTTACCAGGAAAAACAGAAGATGTTTTTCTCTGTTCTCAGCCTTGGAGTAAGGAGTGTACAAATCCTGAGCGGAAGAGGGGAGAAGCTTCCTCCACCCTTACCCTACATCTCCTCTGAGGCCAGGGCCATCATAGCCTCTGGCTTCAATGTTTCCAGGGATGGTCCTTTCAGAAGCATGTGATGAGCCCTAAGAGACAAGAGGCCTCAGGTGAATGCTTTTGCAGAACCGAAAATCCATCCCTAGGGTCTTCCTTTACTCAGCAGTCAGGAGTTACATCCTGAAGATGTAGCCTGCGCAGAAGAAGCTGCCATATTCAGGGCAGCGAGGACATAAATTATATTCGCTAAGGATTGTAGAGCTAAAAGTATCTCTGCATGAGTAACCTGATCCACTAAGAATGCCAGAATTGCTACTTATTTGTACAGATGCTGTTTGGTTTACAGAGCAATGCTTCCACTGTGTCTGTGAAGGCAGCGCTTGCTGGAGAAGAGCAGCTAAAAAGGAATTGGACTAGGATCCACGTGCATAATGACGTCACACTGACTGGGTCTCATTGCCCTCTGACACTGGCCCCCCTCTCCATGTACCCGAAACAGGAGTATGGAAAGCCAGCTCAAATGAGCTCCCAAAAGCCAACTGTTAAATTTTTAAGATTTTGAGAACCGGTTGTTAAACATAGTCATTATTAGAAATTAAATTATATCAACTGACAATTAAGGCAGATGCTTAATGACTGGGCCACCCAGGCACCCCATTGAGAACACACTTCGGAATCTGGAAGACTTGAGTTTGAATCTCAAATTGACTATTTCCTGGACTGTTTCTTCACTTATAAAAAGGGGATGATTATTCCTCCCTCTTATAATTATTTGTAAGGATTAGAAATAATGTCTCTAAACTGTGCACGTGCTGGCACTAAATTAAAAACCGTCAGCTATCGGCTGTGATTCCAGTGAGGCTATCTGTAGGCATGGACTCCTGTTAGTCCCCACGCCCCGAGCCACACTCTCCCAGCTTGGCTACTCCATGGCCATTATGTAGATGGAGCAAAAGAAGCCACCTTCTTTCATATCAGGTTCTCCCTGAGGTGGGACTGGGACCAGTAGACAGCAGTTAGAGGAAACCCTGTTCAGGTCAGAGTAAGCTCTTTCTAACCAGATCTGTCTGTCTCTGGAGCTCATGCAGCCCTGCTTTGCAGAAGCAGACGACCTCCACCACCCCTTTCAACCACAGATTTTTTTCCCCTGCCCTTATCATTGGATGTGCGCTGACTTTAACATTCTACATCATCTTTATCTGGTATGGCTAACGGGGTTTATTACTCCGGAGGCTGGGTCGTTTTTTAGGTTTCAGTGTTTTCGACCTGGAATGAGAGAGGGAGACGGGGGGAGGGGAAAAGGAGAGAGGAGAGAATGAGATACAGAGAGAGGAGAAGACTGAGACTTATCTGGAGAAAAAATGCTGAATTTGGGATAGACAGTGAATTGAAATGGATGGATGGTTATCCCAAGCCCTTGCACATTAGAGATGGTTAAGAAGATAAGCTAGCTCATTCACTTGCTGTGTGACAGGCACCATTCTAGTTGAAGATAACTGTCTCAGGGCAGTAAAGTAAATTAAAGAACTTGCCCAAAGTCACACAACTGGCAAATGGCAGAGCCAGATTCAGCGCCACTCCCTGAGTCCAGCCCTTCCCATTTCCCTACAGCTGTCTGTTCTGTGTCTTTCCTCAGGAGTACGATGGAAACCAGAGCAGAAGGTTTCCATAACCCATCATTATAATTTGTCAGAGAGCCACACTGCAGTTCAAATAGACAAGCACATTGTCATTCCCTGCCATATAAGGAAGCAGGGCTAAACACCATTTCTTTCACTACTGACTCAAGAGATAATTCAAGTGAGAGACAGGATGAGAATCTAGGCCTATAGCAGTTTAAAAAAGAAAAAAAAAGCCTGCAGAAATACTTTTGTGTTTTCCTTTCTCGGTAGCAGAGATAGTTTAACAGGCAGGTTTCACCCTTTTCCCTGATTCAGGGGAAATATTCTGGAATTATGTACTGAAAGATAAAACCTCTTTATCCAAATATATGAATTATTTTAGTTTCTGATTATGTCAAATTTCGATATTCAAAAGGCCAGCACAGAGCTGGTTCTATGAGGCTCAGGTAGGAAGTCAGAGAGTGTACCTCTCTGCACAGGTTGACTCAAGAAGTTAGAGTCCACTCACCTTGTCAGCTGTTCTCAGAGATAGTATTTATTAATAAGTCTTCACATGTAAGTTTGACCTTCCTGCCTCAGACTCAGAATATTCACGTGATCACCCTTTGCCTTAATAACAGTCATAGTGGGGGTTTCAGAACACAGGCCCTATATCCAACTTCATGGAGAGAGAAACTGAGGCTTGAGCAATTGAAATTATTTCCTAAGGGTCAGCCAGTCCAGTCTTGCCATGGGGAGTGCCCACTCTTTCAGATAACTCAAAGAAGCATTACTTAGTCTTCTCAGGGAAATGAAGAAACTATGAAAAGTCTGGTCAACGTCTCCTAACTCCCATCTTTGACCAGATTGCGTCTGAGGTATTAGTTCCCTGGGGCTACTGTAACAAAGTACCACAAACTTGGATGGCTTAAACAACAGAAATTTACTGTCTCACAGTTCTGGAGGCTAGAAGTCCAACATTAAGGTGTTGGCAGTGTCAGTCCTTCTGACAGCTCTGGGGGAAGGATCTGTCCCAGGCCTCTCTCCTTGGCTGGTAAATGGCTGTCTTCATGTTCACATAGCGTTCTTCCTGTATCTGTATCTCTACCCAAATTTCCTCCTCTTAAAAGACACCAGCCATATCTAATTAAGGCCTGTTCTAATGACCTCATTTTAACTTGATTACCCCTTAAAGATCCTATCTCCAAATAAGGTCACAGGGGTTAGGACTTCAACATGAGAATTTTGAGGGAGACACAATTCAAGCCATAACATGCTCCAGTTCAAAATGGTGACGGAAATCCATACCGCATATTTTCTGAACCTCTAAATGTCAAGACCCTATTGCTGGTGGTATTCATCTTCCCTCTGGGTCTAGGAATTGCTTAGCTAGAAATCACTTGGCCTTTTGAACTTGCCCTTGACACTGACTTTCTGCCTTTTGCAATACAAAATTCTGATCCAGTAAAAAGTCAAAAGAGGTCTCTGAAATGACGCAGTGAAACGCAGCTTCACATACTGTGGTCTATCTGTGGAAGCCCATGAAACCGCAGTGGCAGACTATTTGGTATGCAGCCATCAGAAGTCGGGGAGGGGGCTCGGTGGGAAGGCTTGGCTGAGGCAGCCTCTGAGTCTGAGAGGCAGAGCCCTCGGAAGATGTAAGCAGCAGCAGGCAGGACTTCATGTGTGCCGGTGCAGGGCGGAAAGCAGGGCTGGCCTTTTGCAGTCATTCTTATACATGCCGATCATAACCACGAAGCCCCACACACAGGGGAAACTATTAGAAGCCTGCACATATTTGTGCTCTGAATCATTTGTCTTTTGTCTTTGTTTTCTTCTGTCTCTTCTGCATTCATCCTTAAGTTTTTATACATTTTTCTTCCAATGTTCTTCCTAAGTGTATCTGTATTCCACATAGTTGATTACAAGTTGCCCACGCATTATACCTTGTCTCCTAACCCCTCTCTTCTTCAGCCATTGTTTCTCTTTACCCTTTCCTTAAAGCTCTTCGTAGTTCCATTTCCTAGTTTCAGTCTTATTTATGGCTACACCCTGTCTTAGGCCAGAGGTGGTGGATAAGGAGTTGACAATGCCATTTATTATCCAAAAGGACACTTTTGAGAAGGAAGGGAGGAGCTATTAATAATTCCCCTCAAATAACAGTCCCGGGAGACTTTCCCAGGCAAACTGGGATGAACAGTTATCCTATCCATGGTCCAGTTTCCTGCCTCCGCAGACCTCACTTCACCCAGCAACCACTCCTTCTGTTTCTGTACCTTAAAGTTTTTTTGTATTCTGATTCTTTTTATTTCCACCCCAAGAAACTCAATGTGTAGTTCTATTTTCCCTCATCCCCTCCTCACTCTTCTCTTCGGGGATCTGTCATCTCCTTTTGTTTTGGTCCAATCTTGACTGCATCTCAGGGAGACCACTTTGTCTGCCATTAAATGTGCGGGACAGATTTCCTGCCTATCTGAACACATGCGCACACAACCACCACCACCAGCAAATGTTACAAGCTGCCTCGGGTCTCAGATGAGCCCTTATTGGACTGTCCACCACTTTGGCACCTTTGCCCAGAGACTAGAGCAATCTCTGCACCATGTAAGCACCTGTGTCTAGCACTGGCATGTAGACACATGCTCTGTACGTGTCTGGGATCTTCAGGATGTGTTTTTGATGTGTGTCCCTTTACACAATCAGAGTTGAAAATATATGGCCTGAAACATGAAGAGAAAATGAGAGTCTAAGCTAACTGTGCGTTGCCTTCATCATGCCTTCAGTAATCTGGGCCGTTTTCTCATCTAAAGCAGTATGTACCAAGGCCTGGCAGCGCTGCTACAAGTTTAACATAAGTAGAAATAAAGTTCAAGACAAAAAGAATAAACATTGGCTTAAATCCCTTCACGTGTTGTTCTTTTGATGATTCGGTCATATGCAACATAGGATTCATTCTGAAAAATCACTTCCATTATCAATTCAGGCCATGCGAGGAAGGCCTGAACCTCCTTCTCAGCTCTAAAGTGAGGAAGGGGGACATTTTCCTCTTGCAAACCATTCCACAGATATCTGAAAAACTTGCCAGTTATAGCCCTGTATCAGCTGGAAAAAGCTGTTCTCCTTTTTTTTCTGTTTGCTTACTTATTTTAGGATTTTGACCATCATTTTCTTTCTTTCAAAAATTAATGAAGGAAAAAACAATGAAAGAAGATTTATAGAAGGAAATAAGGGTTTTGTTAACGTTTTCTCCTTCCTTCTTTTCTTCTGACCACCTTCCCCTCTCTCCCCCATCATCCTCCTCTTTTCTTCTCCTCCCGTCTCCTCCTCCCCTTCTTCCTCCTTCTCCTTCTTCTATTTTTTGTTTCTTCTCCCATTGAACTTTATACAGTTGGAAATGTTCTACTGCTGTTGGTAGCCATATACTTTAGCCATGATGGCCTCATGTCTCTGTTGCTTAGATACATCTTTTTAAAAAGACTGATGATAAGGAAAGGAAAAATCAGAATACTTCAACCACATTCTGCAGGGTAGGTATACAGTTACAGTAATGGTGGAATGGAAATACCTACTCAAGGAGCTTTCTAATTCCCTAAAACTGGACAGAGTGATTATCTCAGCCAGCCTGGAACTGCTGGCCCACCTGTGTTTGAGGAAATGAGAAGTGTAGAAGGTGAAGATTTTTTTTTTTTAAACTTTCATGCTTTTCCATATTTCTGTTCTTAGATATGCTGTTAAAACAATTACTCTTTCTATTGGGGGTAATTTCTGGCTTGCTAGTTCTTTTTCCTGGGAGTATTTGCAATGAGGCTTAAGTTTTTTAATTTTGGCTCTTACATTTTGCAGAGGCCTCAGATTCCAGGTGGTGGTCTGATAGAAAAGTGGCCCCAGTTCCTGGCTCAAGTCCACAAGCCTGCAAGACTATGAACAGACTCCTTGTGCCTCAGGCTTCCCAATTATAAACTGACAATGGCCTTTTCCCTTCTCTATAACACCCAGGTAGGGAGCAATGAGATCTTTAATGGAAAGGCATTTTAGGTGGCAAAAGATCTTTAAGACATGGTTTTCTTTTATTTTTCCTTTGAAATATGAAGACTTTTGCTAATGGGATTTTTTGGAAGATATAAGTCATATATATATCTTATGAGTTCATTCAGGAAACTCTAGATTCAAAGTTTAGAAATTTGAGATTTCCAAAAATTACCCCATGCGTGACAGCTTCAGCTGACTTTCTGGGGCTGCCCCATGCCCAGTTTCAGCGTTTCCTTCTTTCCTTGTTTTTCGCTCCTGGGGCAAGCATATTCCTTTCCATCCTTGCCTTAAAAAGCAATACTGACAATGATCTTGTTTGAGACCATCTGAAACCCCAAGGTGGTGGTGAAAAAGGAACATTAAGACAGATTACCATCTACTTTGAGCTTTTTCTCCAGTGTAGCCAGAGAATTTTTTTTTAAAGATTTTATTTATTTATTTGTCAGAGAGAGAGAGACAGAGCATAAGCAGGGGAAGCAGCAGGCAGAGGGAGAAGCAGCTCCCTGCTGAGCAGGGAGCCAGTGCGGAGCTTGACCCCAGGACTTTGGGATCATGACCGGAGCCAAAGGCAGACCTTAACCTACTGAGCCACCCAGGCGCCCCCAGGAAAGTTTTTTATAAGCTTTATCTGAAACCAAAGGATCTCGTCACTCTCAGCTTTACCAGAATCGTCTTTCATCAGCATTTACATTTCTAACACGTGAGATCACTTATGTGAAAGTGCTGTGCTTTGTAATGTCTGTGATTATAATATCTATAGCCATATATATTAAAGTTTAAAAATACTCTAGGAAACTAAGAGGAAGAGTGGAAGAAAAGCGTATTTTATCCTAACAAGTGTGCTTGGGGCCAAGCTTGCAAAAGCAATCATATGGGTGGGTCAAATTGTGTATTTTTATTATTTTTAAAATAAAATTTTATTTTAGAATAGTTTTTGGATTTACGGAAGAGTTGCAAGAATATTACAGAGTTCTGGTATGCCCCCACCCAGTTTCCTCTATTGTTGATGTTACTGTGCACATTTGTCACAACTCATGAAATGGTATCGATGGCATTATTAATGCAACTTCACATTTTATTTGGATCGCCTTAGGCTTTGCCTCGTGTCCTTTATTTATTTTTTTAAGTCCCTTAAAGCAGAACAATGTTAAATATGGTAAAAATTTAATACGTACTTTATGGAGATATTGATGGAACTCGTAATCCTTGAGTGAAAGTTGCATAAGCAGACTCTTTTCTCAAACATATGCTAACCAGCGATCTCCTGAGGACTTTCCACCTGAAATTCCCCAGGGCCTCCTCTGTTCTCTGGTCTGTTTCCCTTGAGACCATTAGCAGATTCCTCAGCCTGTTCCACACTGATGCCAGATGCTGGACCCTATTGCTGCTGTCACTGAGGCTGGCCATCCCAAACAGATGGTAACATCCAGCAGCACCTACCACTGCCATTTTATAGTTTTTGACCAAAGCATTAGCATGACAGGGTTTACCTGGCTGTTGAACAGCTGAAACTCTGCTCCTAAGCTGCATCATACCACAGTTACTTGTAAGAGCTCTGACACTAATGAAGGAAAAGAAGACCTGATCCGTGTTCCTCCAGATCTTGAAATCTATAGGTCTTGGCAAGTTAAAAATATCTCACAGCTTATGAAAAATATCTATTAATAAAATACAAATTATGGAGGGGCTTGCCTTACAGAAATCATCTCAATGTATAATAGCCTCCCATGTACTAAGCTTCCAAACTTCCTTTGAAATATGAGTTAGCAGCAGATAATAGCTGAAAGAATCCATTTAATTTAGTTTCGGCCTCTGAGCAACTTGATGACATCAGGCAGGTGACTCAAACTTCTGGGACATCACTTCTTATAATGAAGGAGTTGAATTAAATATGGTCTCTCCTAACTCTATTGTTTGGATTTGTGGCTTTATAACTTTCCCTCATGAGGGTCATTATTGTCCTCTCTGTCAAGGTTACTTCCTTATTGTTGTGCTTTTACTGGCAAATCACTTTTTGGACGGGGGGAGCTAAATTTAGTTCAAATAGTAATTACAAATGAGTTGCCTTCAAGGTAACCAATTTTTCTGATTCATTATAGTTGGTTTGTTTTTAAAGTTGCTCTGTGTAGAGATATAACACATACAGTGGGATCAATAAGGATGAGAATATATAATGATGAAGAAATGTTGGTATCTTTCTTGGTATCTTCATATAAAAAATAATTGGAGGCATCCATTTATCAATGAGTGAAACTAATATTCTTGACTCAAAGGCAGCCCTCAACACCTCCTAAAAGCAACAATATCAGCACTTTGAGTTGATTATCTAAGTATAAATGAAGCTGGTAAGAGACACCTTTCATAAAATGAATGATCGGATCAACTCTCAAGAAGACATCAAAGTCAAGGAAGAGAGTAAGAGCTCAAGGCCTGGGGTGGAAATGGTTACTAGATTTAGCCATCTGCTTTGGTCTTTCCTGTTCCACGTGTAGCTATATAGTTTACATAAAAATATCTCTCCAGAGGATCAGACAGAACAGATTTATGGAACCAGATGTGAGTTAGCATTTCTACAGGTGTGGCTCTGCAGCTGAAAGAACATGTTGTACCAGGGATGGAGTTTCTTATTATGTAATCAATATAAATTACCACTAGACTTTTATAGAGGTTGATAAAGCAAACATGTGTCATTTGGATTGGCCTTCTGGTATATAAAGAGAACCTGCTTCACTTGGGACACAACGTGAAAAAATGCACCATTTAATATTTATAAAAGACTTGGTAGCAAATACCATCACAGTGATCAGGCAAGGTGGTTCCAGTTCGCACACAGAGGGAATAACTGGTGAATAGATGGAAATGGTGTTTGTATGTTTTTCTTCATCAAGAAAGACAAGGAACAGTTCATAAATATTTATAAAATCTCTCAACATCTGATAGGAGGGGCCAAGAGGATGCAAATGACTAGAAGATTGGGGAAAAAAGCAGGAATACAAGAGAAAAGATGAAAAAAGAGTGGAATTTGTTAAACTAAAGTGGCAAATACCGTGTTTAAATGGTGCAGAAAGTCAGGGCCATAAAAAGAGATTAATTGGGTAAAATACAGATCATTTTGACAATTAAACACAAAAGAGAATTTTAAAAATTCTAGATGGTAAGAGTAAAAATGTTGCTAGTTAATTAACTTAGTGTGACTAGTGTAACACACTGTTTTGAATTTTTAAAAAGACTGGGTACTTTTATGCTAGATTATGCAATAAAACAAAAATGAACACTCCAATACTTTTCTTTTGCTTAAAGCTCTTTTGATTTAGTTCAATTGTATTGTTCAAATCTCTTATATTCTTACTAATTTTTAAAACTTTCTTAATCTGTTAATTTCCAAGGAAGTTATGTCAGTATCTTCTGAAAACATTGTGAATCTGACCATTTCTCCTTATAAAGTTAGTCATTATTGCTGTTAAAATTAGTCATATGTTTCAAGGCTATGTTGTTTGATACATATAAGTTCATGATTTTCTAATCTTCCTGATAAAGTGTCCTTTTCATCAATTCACCTTAGATTCCATTTTGTCTTCTAGTAATATTGCTATATCTTCCTTTCTATTGATAAATTTTAAACCTTTCCTTTTCAACATTTCCATGTAATTATTTTAAACTGGATCTTTCATAATTAGCATGTACATAAATTTCTAAATATAGTTCAAAGAGATTTTTATCATTTGCTGTATGAGCTAAATCCATTATATTTATTATGATTAATGATAGGTAGGATGTCTGAAAAGTGAAAACATAGGATAAACTTAACTTTAAACAATGTTAGTTACATTTTCAAATAATTTGCTCAAAATATTTTTTTTCAAGCTTCAGACAGCAAATTTAAAGGAATGGGTCCAATTATTAACTTTTAAAAAATACAATAAATACACAGTTTTCCCGGGCTTTTCAGAATTTTTAGGTCCTTGGTAGTGCATTTATTATACAAAACATATTGAATGTATTATTTGAAAATGTTAATAACCTACAGTATAAAAGTGATAAGTCCTTATCTCCAATTGTAGAAAGTTAATAAGTAATGTCTAATTAATAAAGTTACTGTAATCAAGACAGCTTGGGATTAGTGTAAGAATAGATAAATAGATCTTTGAGACAGAAGAGAAACTACAGAAATGAACAACATGTTTCTCACCCTTCCAACATTATTATGACTGTAAATATTGGTCCTAGCTGACCACATAGTATACTGTGATTACATTTAATTTCTTACACCTCTACCTTTCCCCTCTTCCCGTGATGATTAAATAATTACCCTATTTCTCTTACCTGCTTAGTTTAGTTTTCTATTACTAATGTGAACGTCGAGGCCTTTTCAATACAGTCAAACACATCAGGTGTTTGTCAGGTTTTTTTTTCTTGAAAGATATCCTTCCTGGAAACATCTTGGAATTTTCTAGGTTTGTTGCACGGCTGGCTGTTCTAAATCTTTACTTCACAGTCATCTTAGGAATTTCCTTCCAAGGATTGAAAGGAATTTCCTTTCCATGTGGGCTGAAATTTGAATCCTTTGCTTCCTAGATCCCACTCTTCCTCTTTCTTTATTCCCCTGTTTTGATGGAGAAGAGCATCTAGGAGCTTCCTGCACATGAATGCGGAGGAGACGCAATGTTTTAAGTGTCACTGATTTATCTTCTACTTGATTAATTGCCTGGGCATAGAATTCTAGGCTAGAACTCATTTTCCCTAAAACTTCTCAAAGTGTGCCTACATTGTCTCCTGTGTTATCAATGTTGATCTTAGCAAGTCTGATGCCATTTTGATTCCTAAATATTCATATGCTGGCAGATTTTTTTTTTTTCCTTTCTGGAAATATTTAGGCTCTTCTTTTTATTTTCACTATTCTGAATTTTCATGACGTGGGCCCTCATATCATTTGGATTTGTATTCATTCTCCACTTAGTGGGCCTGTTCAATCTAGAAAAATACATCTTTTAGTTATGGGAAATTTTCTTATGTCATTTTGGTGATAATTCCTTCTCACCATTTCCCATGTTTTCTCTTTCTCTCTTGCATCTCCTAAACTGATCCTCTGATTCTATATTTTCTCAAATATTTTCTACTTTTCTATATCTTAGTCTAATAACTGGGAAATTTCCTTAATTTTGGCTTTATATTCATTGTTTTAAACTACAGTAATTTGAATTTCTAAAAGTTCTTTTGTTGTTATTGTTATTTTAAATTTCCTTTATGACATTCTGATCCTTTTTTTAGAAATACAGTAGTTCTGTTATCTCTCTTATCTCCTTCCCTTATCTCTTATTTCCTTGGAAATATCACTTTTATTTTATTTTCTTGCATCTATGTTCCTATTTTCTATTGTTTTTTGGTCTCTGTTTTTCCTTTTTTTCTCAGAATCTTGGTGATCCTTGGCTTGTGGTCCATATATGGGAGAGAGGCAATAAAAATCTGACTGGATCCCGTTCTTTCACACAGAAGGGGACTTTCCCCCCTTAGCCCAGAGTGTACCCTTTGCTGATAGATTGCTTCCCCATTAGTAGCATACCATGGGTAGAGTATTTCTATTCCTGTTCATAGATGGAACACCACCTGCCTAGCTCTTGACTTTATGTAGGAGCCCAGTTACAGTTTTGTGCCATGTTACCAATGAGTGCTACGACATGTTTAACTCAGGCTAACCTCCCTGTCTTTGAATTTCCTTGATATTCTGTAACCTGGAGATGTTTCTCTCTTGTTTTCAGGCTCATTTAAGTATTTCTAAATATTTTTCTTATTTTTTTCTGCAACATTTATGTGTTTGGAGCAAAGTAAGAACACCTCTTGGATCTGCTTGGTTTATCATGTTAAACAAAAATCTAAAGCAAAAAATCTAAAACAGTTTTAAAGCAATCAATTTAAAATTCTTGCGTCTTAGAGCACTGAGTACATTATAACATTAGAATGCCTAAGTCTGCTTGTGTATTTATCAGTCCTCAGCCATCAATTTTATCCATAAATAGCTTTCCTATTAGAATTTGTATAGTATGTATTTTCCTATATGTGTCAATTAGTTTAAGTCACTTGACAAATCGGTAACTTTGGGATGTTGGCCAAAGGGGAAATTTTTTTCTGGTAGTTTTTGTTTTTTTGTTTGTTTTTAAACCACAGTCTGGCTTCTAACCTGATAGATGAAACTGAATGGAATATTGCAATAGCTATTCCATTGCTACCTTTTTTTTTTAACTTTTAAAATTTTCACCTATTTCTTCAGTCTGCATCATTAGAGGAAAATTAAATTATCCTAGTGTATATTTAGCCTTGACTATATCTTGAAAGGTAATTTGTTGCCTCCCTCTGAGACAATAGCTGTGGTGGGAGGAATACACTCAGAAAGGCAGTATTCTGTGCTTGTGTGCAAGTAGAGAACACTTGTGATGGTTGGAAGAGCTAACCAATGGTTCTTATTTCTGTTTTTCCATGTTTAACCTCTGAAATAGGAATGATTCTCCTACAATGGGAGAAATGAAAATCCTGCTCTTTGAGGGTTTTGAGGAATAGGAGATCCAGAGATCTCAGACTGTATGTATCTTACAGCATTAGCCCAACCATACACAGTTCTTTTCATGATAGGATGGCTGGTTGATTGAGGAGTCTCAATTTGTTAGGGGTATCAAGACAAAATGATTTTGTTTTTACCTATCAATACCTCTAACTGCTCTTTGTCAAACTTCCTTTTATCATTGAGAACAGGAGTCCTTTAATTACATCTCTGCCCAGCTCCTAAACTTGAGGAACACAAATGTTTGTTTTAAAGTTTAAATTTCATCTCATATCTGATTCAAAGCTCTGCTCCCACCCCCCCCCCCCACTGCCCCCAAGCTCAAGTCCAGTGGCTTATAGTTGTAGGGCTATGGCTGTTGGACAGCTTCCCCTCCTTCCCAGTGAATAACCCTGGAATGCTGGGGAGGGGAGAGGGGAGGAAGAACAGCTCTCTACTGCACTTTCCACAATAATGGGTTATTATAAAATGATGCAAGCTGATTTGTCTGGCTCTTTATGGTGAATGTCAGTAGTCTTCAGTTATTACATGGAGGCACTGCTTCCTCCCAGATAACCTTAGTACCACGTGGTATGCTACAATAGAAGCAAATCTCAGAGACTGAATTCTTCACTTGTGCAAACATTTATTAGCAGGCACAAGAACAATGACAAAACCTGTTCTGTACACTTGGGGATGCTCTTTCTATATCCTTTTAGTTGCTCTGACAAGCACCTTATGCAAAATGTTCACTCCCTGGTAAATGTTACAGTATTCTGATGGCGGAATCCGTTTCCTTTCTAGCCAGGCTCAAGTCTTTCATTAAATGCACACAGGCCTGAATAGAATTCTGGACTTATGGCACTCCTCTGGATGCAGGACTTGCCAGATTCTTTTTTGGTTTTTTTAAAGATTTTATTTATTTATTTATTTGAGAGAGAGAGAGAGAGAGACAGCCAGCAAGAGAGGGAACACAAGCAGGGGGAGTGGGAGAGGAAGAAGCAGGCTCCCAGCAGAGGAGCCTGATGTGGGGCTCGATCCCAGAACGCCGGGATCAGGCCCTGAGCCAAAGGCAGACGCTTAACAACTGAGCCACCCAGGCGCCCCTGGACTTGCCAGATTCTTAATCCCTGTCCACACAAGGATGGAGATGCCTATGCAAACCTTTCTAGTCAACCCAGTCACATATATTGACCACCTACTCATTTGCCAAGTAAATAATTATTTCTATATGCTTTATGCTAATTTATAGAACTTAGGTATGAATTTAAATAGTGGTGTTTAAATACTAGTCTTCTGCTTTCTGAAGTATGTACTCTTGACCTGTTATCCTTCATATACTGACCACAGTTCCTAGGCTACAGATTAATTTACACATTTATAGATTACACTGTCTACAGTGGAATATTTAAAAATAAATTTCCCACAATATAATATTGATCATAATGTTGAGCTAACTCTGACTAGAGATAATGAGAGATTCGTTCCCAAGGAATAAGAAGAGTAGTTGAAGATTTTAGGATGAAAATAAAATAATGGCAAGAAAATAGTATAACTAGGGGAAAGACTAACTCATAGAAAATCTATATTTACTAAGAGAATAATATTAAGGCTAGAATCCAGGAGGATTTTATATTCCTCCCAGCTCCCTGCTTTCAAGCTAAAATTACCCGTGAAGTTTCATGTATACTGTAGGGGACAAATACTATTCCTGCAAATTATACACCTGTTACCAACCTTGCTCCTGGCCTTGGAGTGGCATTGTTCATTAAACATAGCATTCTTTCCCATGGCTTCAGAATTTTTTTCAACACAGTATTCCAGGCAGCTGAGGCTGATAGAGTAGATTGACAGACAAAAGAGAACCTGGTGTAGTACAAAAGGCAAGAGGTCTACACGAGCTTTAAGACCCAGGTAAAAGTTGGAACCCTCCTGTACTTCCATTTCCTCATCTGTAAAATGGCACGGGTGAGAGTTATAAAAACTAAACGAAATAATATAAATAACTTAGCGCAGAGCCTGAAGAGGTTCAATAACTATCAGTTCCCTCCACTTGTAGCCACAGATTTTTCACCAAGCTGATATACGTTACTTTCAACTCACGTCTTTTCCAGCAGAACACCATTTCATCTAGAACAAAATGTACATTCAGCAGGGTACAGTTGTCTGTATTTTGACTGTCAGTTTTAGCCATGTCTGTCATTTTTTATTTTCCAACATGAAAAGAGAGGTTTAGAGTAGTGACATTGGAAAACAAAGAAAATAAGATTAAAATTCTCTCAAATCAACTTTGGAGCCGCTAAAATATTAATGCCTTGACAGCTTACTCACAATCACAAAAGACTGTGAGCCAACATTTTGCTTTGTATTGTAGAGGTGATGAGAACATATTTTCATTGCAAGAAAAAAATTAAGCTATACAGACAGAAATGGGACATGGGAGCCAAATTCCACAAGAACACCCTTGAGTTTAAGGGGTTTTCCCCCATCTTTTGACAATATTTAGAAAACCAAAGACTATAAACTTTGAAAAGGAATCTTGGATGGCTTACAGATATAGTAAGGTCACAAAAACACTTAGTAGATACTGAATTTTTATAAAAGTATTTAAATTGATGAATATTATTCTTAGAAGTAACATAAACTTAAGGATCATAAATGCTAACTAAAAGTGAACATATTATGACTAGTTGCCAATTGCTGTCTAATCAACCCAATTGGCCTAATCCTGCATTTTTAATAAATAGACATAAATCTTACCCATATGAAATAAATCAAATGGTTGGAGATGACAGATCTTCCTATGGGTTACTCTCAGCTGTCTTAATCAGTGTTTTCTAAATTTTCTCAGTTCCGGACTCACCTTTGAACTGCCAGATTATGCCCGTTGAGGGATCTAGTGTCCCTCTCTCCAGTTGGTTATAATTATACCATGATTTATTTACAAGAATATATACTATGAATTCACTATAAGTAGGATATGTAAGTGTTGTTTTTCCGATAGTCATTCATTATACTCTTGCCCAGTGCCTAGGACAAAATTGTGCCGTCTGAGATGGTTCCATGACATGAGAGCTAGTCTGCTGCCATTGAACTGGCCGTTGAGAGGCTCAAACCATTGACGTCTTCATTAGTGCTCCCCCTTGTGGTGGCAGAAGACCTTCTCTTTCCCTGCACCCACATGTTTACCAATTTATGAAGTGGTTACCAGTTAAACAAAACACCAAGCTTACCTGTGAGATCTGTTTGGGCCTTCATTCTGTTCTCAGCCTTTACATTCTTAGTCTGAGAGCTTCCCCGTCCCCTTTTAGCCAACAGCACTGTGACTACGTGTGTGTGGGCAAGCCTCCTGGCAGCTCCTGGGCCTTGCAGGAATGACTGACCACCCAGGTTGTGTAATTTGCCCATGAACATGTCTGTCAACATGAGCTGTCAGCTAAGAAGACTATTTCCTTGGTGTTGAGTGTTTTTATTCATTCTCTACTGATTGAAAGTCAATTCATAATTCAAGGTTCAAGTCATAATACCTCCTTCCTGCCCTCATCAAAATTAATTGTTCTCCTCCTGGGTTCCAATAGCTTAAACCTCTGTGTATGATACCTGACCAGCATGGTTTACTACTCTCTTCTCTCTACTTCACCATCAGGCAGGGACAATTTTCATGATCTTTGTATATCCTGCCCTCAGTCCTACTGCCAACCACAGCTCCAAGCACAGCTCCAAGCACACAAAGTAGAGAGTTAACAAATGCTGAATTGAATTCAATTAATTGAAGACAGGAATGTTCACTGACACTGTATTAATATGTCTAATATTATCCTGCCTCCCTGGGGAATCTTAACTGGGAAGAAGCATTGCCAAGTATAATCAGAATTGCCTGGAGAGTTTTTTCAAACTACACAGGCTGATAGTATGGTTTGTTTTGCTATTCAGGACACTCTGAGAGTACCCCTGCACATGCCTCACCAGTCCTCATCCTGGTAGAGAACCTTCAAAGAAGACCATTTAAGAGACATCATTTGGAACCTTCTGTTTACTCCTATTTATTTTAATGAAAACCCCATAAAACTAGCTATGAGTTGTTTTCATCACATTTGAAGTTTGACTGATACCTTGAGCTTGATGGAAGTACTTAGATTATCTTAAATTTAATATTTAAACAAAACTATTTACAAGTGATCTAGTAAAAACCAACTCTTAGATGGGCTATTTTTAATATTTCCCAAACAAGTTATTGTAGGTGGGCCAATTTTCCTTCTTTGCTTGTCACGTTATAAGCCCATTTGCACATGTTGTATCCCTGATCTAATTCTCTCACCCCACTGGCTACAGAGTAGTGCGTTTTTGTTTGAAAGGGTCAAAGCATTCAGATTCTGACATCCAAAATATGTGCTTGTTTTTTTTTTTTTTCTAGAGTCAAAACCCCTGAAGTATAAATCCTTTTTAAATGAAGAAAGCAGTGCCAAAAGGAATGAAACATTTTTGGTCCCTCTCCAAAACAGAGAGATAGCACTGAAACAGGAAGTGGATGATTTAAATATCCACTCGGCATCTTGGCAACATATTTACGTTTAAGGGACTTAAGGTTAAAAGGTTTTAGTCTGGCCTGGGAACACTCTATCTTCCCCTAGGGTTTGGAGCTTTGGGGAAAACTTTTAAGCACTTATCAAATATTTGCAATTAGCCATTTTTTTGAAGCCAGATTGTTACTGGGAATGTCATAGGACAATGTTCTTGGTATGCAGCATGCGACCATTACTCTCCTGCTTCTTGTGACAGTCTCTTTAGCAGTCTAGCTTGGTATGGTGGAAAGTTGCTTAATTTTCTACAAAGAAAGAAGAAAAATGAAGTCCCTAGTTCTTCTAACTACTTCTCCCAAGGCTAGAACTATACAGAATGACTGAAAAAGCAGAATGCAAAATCGAGATTCAACTGATTGTGTATCCTGCACCTGTCATATCATTAGCATTTCTTTTTCTTTCTTTCTTCCTTCCTTTCCTTCTTCTTCTCTTCCATTTCTCTTCTTCTTTCTCCCCGCCCCCCTTTTTTCATTCTTTAGGTAGTGCCTGCTAGGCCATTTTTTACACTTTCGAATTTTATTCTGTATGAATCAGGAAGCAGTTGGAAAGTTGTGATCAAGAGAATGGTGTGAGTTGAATCTCTATGTTGTACACTTAAACTGATGTAACATTATGTGTCAATTATACTTCAGTTTTTTTAAAAAAAGAGTGATATGAACTGATTTAGAGTTTACATCTGGCTCCTGTGTTGAACAGAATGGTGGGGGAAGACAGAGGGGACAGTGGGGGAACTGATATAACTTGAAAGATAATAGTGGCTCGAACTAGGGTGGCAGTGATGGAGATAACAAAAAGCAAGCAAATTTTAGATATGTATTTTGAATGTGGGGCATCAGGATTTGCTAATGAATTGGAGAGTTAAAGAGGCAGTGGTGTGCTATTCATTGGGGGCTCTCAGATCTTACAGTTAAGTGTTTAGGAATTTTGTGAGCCAGTTGTTAAATACAAGCTGTATTAGAAATTATATTAACTTCTACTTAAATGAGTTACATTCAAACAAAGGTAAAAATACTAAAAATTAGGAGACATACAGATGACCAGCAGACACATGAGAAGATGCTCATCATCACTAATCATTGTGGAAATATAAATCAAAACTACAATGAGATCTCACTTCACACAAGTCAGAATGGCTGGTATCAAGAAGCCAAGAAATAACAAGTGTTGGTGAGGATGTGGAGAAAAGGGAACCCTTGTTTCTCTAAAAATTGAAACTAGACATACCATTTGATCCAGTAATTCCACCACTGGATATCTGTCCAAAGAAAATGAAGACACTAATTCAAAAAGATACGTGCAAAACAAAAAGATACATGCACCCTTATGTATCTTCAATATTATTTGCAATAGCCAAGATATGAAGGCAACCCAAGCATCCATGGCTAGATGAATGAATAAAGAAGATACGGTGTGTATATTTATATGTCATATGTGTATATATGTTTTATATATAATATGTTCCATATATATATAATGGAATGTCACTCAGCCATAAAAAAGAATGAGATCTTGCCATTTGTAACAACAACGTGGATGAACCTAAAGGGAATTACGCTAGGTGAAATAAGTCAGATAGAGAAAGACAAATACCAAATGATTTCACTTATGTGTGGAATCTAAAAAACAAAACAAATGAAAAAACAAAACTAAATAAATAAATACTAAAAATTTATCATTTCCTAATTATTTTACTACATTTTTTTACAATTACCCATGCTCTTGAAGTTATTTACATCTTTTGTATCTGTATGGTGAAAAGACTACATGATGCTGTGCCTCTGTGCATCTCTTCCCAGCTCAGTGTCCAGTGATGTGACATTTGTAGCTAGAAATGGATAATGATGGTAGTATTTACAGAGAGAAGTTGGGCCTTTCCCTACTGCCCCACTCTTCAGAGCTGAATCTGCTGTTACACATTTATCAACATATCACTGGAAAGTGTAGTAAAAAATGAGCTCAAGGTTTTTGGTCTGAGAAACTGGAAGAATGGAGTTTCCATTACCAAGAAAAATGTAGAAAGAGGAGTTGTGGGGTGGAAATCAGTAGTTTGGTTTTGAACGTTATAAATTTGACATGAAAATTCTGCATCTGATTGGAATTACTAAATGGGCAGTTGGATATACAAGTCTGGGGTTGATGGAAGAGTTTGTAGGTGAAGACAGATATTTGAGAGTCATCAGCATTTGCACGATAGTTAGTGCGAAGAGGCAAGATGAGATCAGGCAGTGAGTTAGATGGAGGAACACAGTCCCAGGACAGTATCTGGGGTCCTCCAACATTTAAAGATCAGAGTGAACACCAACAACCAGCAGAGGAGAGCGAGAAGAATGGCCAGTAGGAGTAGGAAGAGAACTAGGAGGATGTGATGTGCTAGAAGCCAAGGAAAGAAAGGACTTCTAAAAGGAGGGAAGTGATCGACGTGTCAAATGCTAATAGGTTAAATAAGACAATGACTGAGAATTGGGCATTGGATTTGGCAACGTAGAACTATTGATGATCTTGAAAAGAGTCAAGGGGGTGGTGGAAAAAAAGCCTGATTGGCTTGGGTTTGGGAGAAGATAGGAGGAAAAAAAAGTAGAAACAGTAAGGAGAGATAACTCTTTTCAGAATGTTTGTTGAAAGAGAAGCAGAGGATTGAAATAGTTGCTGGAGAGGTATGTGGGTACATGTGCGTGAAGATCCCCTTTTCTTAATTTAAAATGAGGTATGTTTAGGCACACGTGTATAATGACGGGAACGATCCAATGCAGAGAGAGAAATTGATGATGCAGAAGAGAAGTGACAATTGCTAGAACAGTGCCCTTGGGTAGTTAGTTGAGAGAGGATGGAGCCAGGACATAAGGGGAAGCACTGACTTCAGGTAGGACCATGGATAAATAAGGCATCGTTGCAAGAAGAAAGGCAATCTGGGGTCAGCTGTAGGTAGATTGGAAAATGTGGTGGTGGGAGCCTGTGAAATTTTCATCTAATTGCCTTCATTTTCTCAGTGAACTAGGAAGCAAGTTTATCAGCTAAGCATAGGAGGGAAAGAGGAGGATTGGGAGGTTTTAAGAGAAGAGAAGATGTTTGGACTTGGGAAACATAGAATTGCCAGGTAGCACTAAGGACCCACTTGACGTTAGTGATAATGAATTTTAAGTAAAACCAGTCAGCTTAGCTGTGAGTTTTCCTCCAGCTGGGTTCAGCTGCCTGCCTGCTACATGGAAAGTAGTGTTTAGAGTGATGAATCATGGGATGTCATCTGGGGAAGGAGGTGGGTGGCTGAGGTATGTCGGATGACAGGATCAGGAGAGGAGTGCAAGGAGCTAAGAGGCCAGGATATTAGAAGGGTCACATACACGAATATTTGAAATTACTGAGAATTAAGGCAGACATTGTACTGAAAAGAGTTACAACCAGGAGCTAAAATCTTCTAGAAATGAAGGGGAGTAATGCAGGGATCAGTAAGTGACTGCAGTAAGGAGGGGTAGTGGGTGATATTTTTAGAGAGAAATGAGAGATGAAAAATGGCAAGGAGGAGCAAGGAGGACACCTCCTCCACAGAGAGAGCTCTTTGTCCAGGATTAGCTGATAGTTGAAGTTTAATATTCTGGTTAGACTGAATAAATGACAGTCATTTATCAGCCATCCTGAGATGGCCACATCCTGACCTGGTTCATGGCCCAGGCCCCTCAGCAAGATGCACCAAGCAGTTGGGCTATATAGTGTATGCCAGCAGTCAGACAGGCAAGAGTTTAAATGTCCTGAGAGTCCATGCAAGCCAAATACTTAATCTCTCATTGCGTGATTCCTCCTAGCCTCTGAGCGAGGAGTGGATCACAAAATCTCAATCCTTTGGCCAAAGTTAATAGAACTGTGGGTGGATGCTTAGCCCAAAGTCGACCAACTCATTCGGCTGACTAGGGGCCTGGGACATGGCTTGTGTAAAGAGCTCTCTGCCCAAACGTGGAAAAGTTGAGCCTAGCAGATTCTGTCTCTTGAGAATTTGAACCTAAGACAGAGCAGGAGTTGGTAGGCACTGGTAGGCACTGGTGGGCACTGGAGCTGGGAGTTCGTAAAGTAAAGATGAACTACCATACGGGGACATATGTGAGATGCATAAGCCAGAACTTGATCACAAGAACAGAAAAAAGGCTCTCAGATGACAAGCATTGTGTGGCCGGGGAAGATAGAGTAGCCACAGTTCCTGATTTTCTAATTTCCTGTCCCTGCTGTCAGTGAAATCTTTGTACCTTACAAAAACCGGTACTGTCTTTTTACATTGTACCTTAAATGGGAAGACCCTTGAACTGAAGGCCAGAAGAGTCAAGCAGAATCTCTTACCCAGATATTCACACAGGTGGATGACAGTGTGACTAGTCCATAAATGTTTGCTGTTCTCAGAAGAATGTCAGAGAACAGGGTGAAATCATACCCCTTTGAGGTAAGGCAGCAGATCTGGGGTCTTGGGATTTTTTTACAGTCTCTCTGTGAGTTCTGTTTCACTGTTTGACTGTTGACTCCTGGTAGAAACACAAGACAAAGAATCAGAAATCCTGAGTACTGGTCTTTTTCATACTTCTACCATGTGTCCTTGGATAACTGGAGGACTGAGCCAGCCAGGCGCTCTGCTTTATCCAATTTGAATTTGGATTTCTTCATCTGTAAAATGGGGAGCTGATCATATGACATCTAGGTTCCCTTCAAACCTTGAATTCATGAATCTGTCACTCTGTGTGCTCATTTTCTGGATTTTGGCCCACTTGGTACCTGGACCCTCACTTTCATTCAAGCTTTACCTTGGTCTGGCTTTTCATTTCTTCTCCCACTGCTAGGAATGGGTCAAGACAAATGTCAGGAGCATGGGCCAGCTACAGTACTTTTGATCAGGTTGCCGTCTAGTAGGTAACTGTGTCAGCATCATGTCCAGATAAGTGATACTGTGAATTCCTCACCCTCTTGGCTTCAACTCTTGCTGGCCTCTGTGTATTAAGTGGGATACAGATACGGTTGGATTTCAACTGTACATGTTGTCTGAGAATTATCAGTTTGCTTCCATGTGTGTGAGAGAGAACAAGGAAGAGTGAGAAAGGAACATATATTATGACACCATATGTTATCTCTATGGCTGGTCCAGCCTCACTGTGCAGAACAGCTGCCTCTTTCCTCCCAGTGTTAGTGGGGTCTCCCAGAGAAGTTCCCCATCATTGTTTCTAGATAAGGAAAGCTCTCTTTCATATTTTGGTACACATCATTCTTGCTTTGTGAATATTTACTAAACATAGTTTTAGAGATACAGACCTAATGCACTGTAATGTTAACTCACCTACCTGAAGTCTCTCTTTTGGGCAATTGACATTATCTTCATTCATGATCACCAGCAGTGTTCCTTGAATAACCTGCTATATTTCACCAGCTCCTGCTGAATCATCAATATTATATTCTAAGTGTTTTAGAGGGGTGCCCCATATCATTTCTTATGGTTTATAACATTGAGGGAATGTTTAGGCCTATGTGACCCCATTCCAGAGTTGTACTTTAGTTTCTAGAAGCTAGGAGGGTCTAGGGTTTTGACTAAATTGAGCAAATCTACTGAAATAGTTGAACCAAAAAAGTCTGGTGTTTGAACCAAATGCATAGAAAGAATGGAAGTAGAGACAGAATATTTACCACAATTTATAAATATATAATATTCTCAAAAGTATTTGTTATCTAATAAAACATTAAAAAATCTATCCTCCAAAAAACAAAGTCTATCAATTTTTTAAAAGTCTGTCATCTATTTGGCATATATTCCTTTTGTGAAATATCAGTTTCTTAAGAATCTTCCTTTTAGTTGGCAGTCGTGTCAACCAGGGTCATTTGGTTGTGGATTCACCTATTCTCCTGACTAGATGCACAGGATTAGTTTTGCTCAGTGCTGTTCTGTTTCCTCTCAGCCTAGCTAAAGGTTTGCTAATTTATTTCAATTAGATCATTTATTTCCAGTGGCAGTCATCCTTCAGCCCTAATGTTAAATTTTTCTAGTGCAAGAGTTGTATGCACAAACATGGGCTATATACTTTTAAAATAAAACCAAATTTTACATTAAATTGGAGTTTGTCTCTGTCTGGCTATATGTGTGATATTTCAAATCAGCAGATGTACTCTTAGTAGTATACTAAGTAAGGTTGAAGAATGCAGGGACTTGCCATGACCGTCAGCCTCACAGTTTATCAACTAACAACCATTTATTGAAGGAAATTACTGGAGTTTCTGCATTTTCCACTTATTAACCTTCACATGTTGGAGAGGGTGGGAACTTGACTAACTATATTTAGTTTGCAATTAAAAGCTACTCCAGAATATTTGAAGGAGCTTATGATGTCATTCTTAGATCATGTGTACATTCTCAGAAACAAAACCATTCCTGAACAGCCTCTTTCTGTTCAGCCAATTTAAGTTAGCAGTTGGCTGTTTTGTGTAATATCAATTAGTTTGGAAGATTTGTGTTCATGTTTCTGCTTTGACTGAACTGGCCAAAGGATTTTTGGAGTCTTCGAATGAATGGGTAAAATTTAGAGAGTAACGGCACTTTGAAGTGAACTGTACAGCCATGTGATCAACGTCTTCAGCCAAGTACTGGAGAAAACCATTCCAGTGGTTCTGATGCTGGTTACATTTCATTGACAATCCCATGGCTTCAGTAGGTGAGGTTCTGTTGAGAACAATGAACTTAACGTTCCTCAAATTTCTTTGATGATACCTGTTTTCTTTCTCACTTGATAGTCATTTACCTGTTGTTTTGTAAGAGCATGTTAGAGGGGTAAAGACAGGATTTGTTGAATTGGATTATTTGTTGTAGAGAATTATAGTATTATAACCAAAGCAATAAAGTGCCATTTGCATTTGCTAAAAATTATGATTGCTTAAGTTTTATTTTTATTTTATTTATTTTTGTCTCCGGTCTTCTCATGTAGGGTTAAAATTGTCAAGAGTGTGCCTCTGGAGGAGTACAAGGTAGACAAGCTTGCTGGTGGGCTTTTATATGTCAACAAAGACTATGGGGGAAAAGTTTCTGTTTAACAAATACTTACAGTCTTTACAGATAGATATGTATGTCCCTTCTTGGACTGGTTAGGAAGGACTCTTTTCTTTATTTGCTCTTTTGACCACTGACATTTCATTTATTTTTTTTTTCATTTTTTCACTTTCTATTTTGAAATAATTATAGATTGGCATGAAGTTGTAAAAATAGTACAGAGAAGTCCAAGAACCCTTTACCTAGTTTTCCCCCCATGACAACATCTTACATAACTACAGTTATGTACCAAAACCCAGGAAATTGAGATTGGTACAATCCACAGAACTTATTCAGGTAGGAAGGACTTTTTAAGACAAAAAATAATTCAGAACAACCAGAGCCTTCCTCTAGAACCTGTCTGTTTTACAGAAAAATATCTGGCTCTTATTTACTGGGCATTTCACAATTTGCAGAAGCAAACTCACTTAAATTCACTTAAACTTACAGAAGCAAACTCACTTAAAAAAGAGCTGACCTCTGTTCTAAAATTACATGTCTTCTAAAAGATTATCTCCATAAAGCTCTACCTGTTAAGGACAGAACAAAGTTATTGTTTCATTTTATGAGGTATACAAAAGCTGAATGGTAAATTTGTATGGGAAGGCAGAAATCAGTTGGCACAAAGTATTTAGAAAGCTAAGTGAGACAGGAATTCTCTTACGCATTCCATTATTTAAGGGGCCTTTCAAGATAGAAGACATTGTTTTTTTATTTCCCCATCTAGGAGTTGCCTGAAAAGTCACAGGTATGTGGCAGCAAGATTGAAATTTTCAAACAATAGTTTTCCTCCCAGTAAACTTCAGCCCATTTAGCTGTAACCTCATCTGTAATGAAGCCACAGGTGTTTACCCTTGTTTCTTGGTTAACTGTTTTTGAGTTGTATATACATAGATCACATTCCTTGTAGAAGAGGCAACACACGTACACGCAGAGTTGAGTTGTTCTGTTTTGCTGTTACTCACAGTATACTTACACTATTCTGAGAACAAAGACCAAAATATTCTGAGAAGAATACATTATTTTACTTCTCAAGATTTGTATTTTATTTGAAACAAATTTAGTTTTGAGGGTTAGGGATGGAACACCATAAATGTGGAAATACTCACCTAAGGTCAATAGTAAACCTGATACTATCTAGAATAGATTGAAGACTGATTTGAAGTTTCACTAGAATTCCATCCAGTGTACTTTTTGCTTTTGAGGGTTTAATGCTGGTTGATAAATGGAAGAGTAAACTGCTTTCTGATAATGAATTATTGCAGAAGTCTTCTACTTAAAACTGAGATGCATTTTATTTCATATGCTTCTCAGGTTTTGAAGGGTTTAGTGTTTATTTGAGGGATGTTTATGTCAATTATCTAATCAGAAACAGACCCCAGACTCTGCCAGAGATAGTTTGGAATGTATGGTCTACTTCAAAGGAAGGTTCCATGTCTCCCTACCCACACGAACCCAATTTTTCTTAGTGAGAAGAGCAAGGTAATTAAATTTTCTTTTTTCAGAGCAAAAATTATTTTTAGATTGAATTTAACGGGTCATATTTCTCTTCTCAGTAAATCTTGACAAGTATCACTCTTCTCTGGAAAATGTGACTCAATGGCCCACCACTGTGCCAAAGCTTCTGTGGGCTACCACAGAGACAGGTCAGATGGTAGCCATGCTCCAAGAGGTAGGTGGACACAAGGTGAAGTTGGTATCTAGGACATATGCCAAGACTGAAACCAAGCAGTCAACTGGTGGCAGTAGTCCACAATGCCAGCCTTTTTGTTTTTTGTAAGGAAAACTTTAGGAGGAATAAAGAGGAGACTGGGTGCCAGGGTTATGTGGTAGAGATTTCAATCATATTCGGTCACTGAGGAAAATCCAAACTGGCCACCCTGAAGAGGGTCTTTCTTTAATAGGAAAGACAGGAAATCCAGATCCAAATCCCAAACCAATTTCTTCTCTCCTCTGTGAGTACTTCTGATTTTGCATGAAGCAAGAGGGACTGAGGGCAAGGAATCTAACCAGATGGAGTAGTAACCCCAGGTGAGGCCAGAGAGAAAGAACCAAAGGCCTAGGGTGGAGAACACATTTGAATGGCACTCTCTAAGAAATTTAGAAGGACTCTGCACTCCATTCCACCCCCTCCCATTCAGCTTCCTTAAGTCTCAGTGTAGATATCACTTCCTCAGGAAAGCTGAACAGACCCAAGTTTGGCCAATTACCTTTCTCTCTGTGTTCTCACAATGCCTGATAACTTTCTCTAGAGCAAAATTATCAGTACCCCTATGATGACTACACATAAAACAACATGGTTTTGAAGAAGAGGTTCAGATAGCCATGAAAATACACACCAGCCTATAAGCTCACACGCCAAAAGAGAACAGAAACGGAAATAATTGATCTAATGAAAATGAGACATGGTCCTGAAATTTTGTTAATGTGCTTTTCCCCCACTTCTCACTTCAGTTTGATATACATGAGAATTTGGATCTAAGAGGGAATTTTTAGTTCATGTATATGCATATGGTAACCAGAGACTTCTAAGACATATTCTAAAGGTAATTTCAGTCTGTACTGCTGAGGGTGCTCTGCCTACTGTGATAAGATTAAACCAATTCATCTGATGGTCTTGACACTTGTGTAGATAGACAGTGTCTGAAAGCTATGAATAGAACTGCCCTTTGAGGGACGCCTGGTGGCTCAGTGGTTTAAGCGTCTGCCTTTGGCTCAGGTCCTGATCCCAGGGTCCTGAACAGAGTCCCACATCAGGAGCCCGCTTCTCCTTCTGCCTGCCACTCCCCCTGCTTGTGCTCTCTCTCTCTCTCTGACAAAAAAATAAATAAAATCTTAAAAAAGAAGAAGAAGGAGAAGGAGAAGAAGAAGAAGGAGAAGGAGAAGAAGAAGAAGAAGAAGAAGAAGAAGAAGAAGAAGAAGAACTGCCCTTTGAGCCATTTTACTCCCAAGTTTGTCAATTTCTATAGGAAAATATTAGGTTCTATGTGGTTGAAAATGGGAGCAGTGAAGTCTAGGAAAAATCCGGCACAGGTAAAAGTGGGTAGAACACATTTAGTTTTCCAGATAAAATGCTTCTGGGCCTAAAGACTGCTGAAAGATACTTGAAAGTCTAAATGTTGGGTGATCTTATCCAGATACCATTATGGAGTATAAAAATATTAGAAGAAAGATTATAGTACAGGGAGAAAAACTGCTGCTACTGGAGAAGTCTATTTGAACACATTATCACTAGAAAGGTTTAGATGATTTGCAGGTCTATCACGTACCCTTAGTAATTACTATAATTTAAAATGAGATTCTCTGTAGACACTAGATGTCCTAGTTGCCCAATTAAAAAAAAAATCTGTATGTTATTCTGCAATATTGGCTAAATGTTTTTTCCTGGGAGGTAGGGTGGGAGGAAGCAAGTAAGACTTTTGAATTTGAAATATATATTAGCGTTTCATTATTTCAAAAGCTCTGTAAAAAAGACTAATAATGTAACATGTGGACAATGGGATACATTCCTTAGAAAATTTTAAATGGTAACATGAAACCACAATGACCAGTGGAAGGGAGGGGAGGAAAAAAGCAATGCAAACTATTTTCTTACCCTTAGTCACTAGAATGTAGTTGTTTTCTATTAATCTTGGACTATACTTCAATCGATTTAAATATAAAACTAAGGCTAGGCAACTGTTAATATTATGATTATGAAGCATAAATGTTATACACTTTAACAGTGTAAAAAATAAAAATGATATCATTTTAAAATAGGGAAGGGAAGAACTGTAAGAAAAAATGTAAGTGTACAGGTTTCCCTCTTTTTTAGTAGAGAGTCAGATGATGTCTTACGATGACATCTATAGTTCAAACAACAGAAATTACAACCCCTGCCTATCTATCTATCCATCAATCTGTCATTTCCTTGTTTCCTTCAAAGATTTAGCAATTAATTCTTATAAAGATAGGTAGACTGTGACACACGGAGCTCTCCTGTTGGCCAGACACATATTATAGGGAAAGTTCTAAGCCATTAATAAAACTGTGGAGACTAAAATCACCAAACAACTGACAGCTTTGTGGCTTTTCACCAAATTCTTGCTCAAGATGGTGCCAGTTCTTCGGCAACTCTATAATTTTGGCCACAGTATTGCTTGTTGAAGTTATATAC
Source organism: Ursus americanus (assembly GCF_024610735.1). Taxonomy (NCBI): domain Eukaryota; kingdom Metazoa; phylum Chordata; class Mammalia; order Carnivora; family Ursidae; genus Ursus; species Ursus americanus. The sequence goes on along the minus strand of NC_142129.1, from coordinate 18,115,315 downwards.
TGAAGAGAAATCAGAAATGTTCATTTTTAGAATTTTCTGTTTGATGAGGTGCCAATAGCTATCTTTTACTACGTCAATGTCTGGACCCAAAATGAGGTTTGCCAGATATGTGGGCATATGTTATATCTCCAAGCTTTGTACTGACAATTAATTTATTTGGTGAGTGATAATGAGTAAATGAGATGAAGGGAGACTTTCTAGATTTTCTAGAATATGTGTTTGAACAAATTCAGTCAGTTCACTTGTCAAACTTACTGCCCAGCATGATATAAGCAAGACATTTAGTAGACTGACCAAGGTTTTATTCTTCAGTTAAATGTGATAAGATAGTGATTTTCATAAGAGACTTGACAAAATTTAATGTTACAAAATTTTTAAGGAAAGATACTAACTTGCCTAACATACTCCTGGAATGCTGTAGGTGTTCAATAATTGTTATGACGAATGCTAACACCCACTATAAATATTTTATGACATTGATACTTCCTTACATAAAAGTATTTCAGATTTCTTAAACATCTTCTCTTACTGTTTCCTTTTCACACTTCTTCAAATCCTAAAACAAATTGTTCTATTTCATTTGAAGAGAATTAGGTATATTTTTATTATATTATTCATACTTAACTTTATATTTTGTAATATAGTTAGTTGTGTCTGTCTCCCTGATCACATTGTATGTTCTTTTGAAAGCGAAGACATGTCTTAATTTACCTTTGTTTCTCTCCCTCTCCAGTGACTAACTAGTACAGTACTTTACATATGGTAGCTCTGTACCCAAGTCAATAATCGTTGAGTTGCCTTGAGATGAAATTGGTGGGTAGGTCTATAAAAAACTTTACCTAGGTGTTTAGTAAAGTTCAAAAGTGATCATGAAGTTGAAAGAAATTTGACGCTGTTAAGTTCTAAACCAGTGTTAGTGGTTATTATCACACCCATCCATAGGGTGGAAAGCTACCAACTTTGGAGCCCTTAAGCAAAAATTCTAGAAAGTCTACATTCATCTCATTTATCCATTATAGTTCACCAAATAAATTGATCTCCCCTGGAATAGTCCCTCTTCTGTGGGGCATCCTGTCCACCCCATCTGTTCCCTCATAGACCTTCCTTAAAATGCCAGAGTTGCTGAAAAGCTTGGGGAATGTTTATTTTTTGTATTCTCCTCCTATATATACATAGACATCATCTCAAAAGTAAAATTTGTATAATTGTTATTGAAAAGTTGTTTATGAGAACAAAATCAAACAAGTAGCTGAGGCCTTAACCCCTCAGTAGAGCGAATACAATATCTAGATATTTGCATGTCTCACTGATTCTTTTTGACCATAATAACCAGGGGGAGCAAACATCTGAATGAAAAGCAAAAAATTCAACCCCTTAGATGACTGATTCCAAATAGTCAAACATTGAGAGTCATGTCATCCACATCTGGTTGATAGAATGTGAATTTACTCCTTTTTATCCAGATGGCTTCAGCCATATAGATAAAGCATGGAGACTTTCCCACATTTTACATGGTACTTGGTGTTGTAGAATTCAGCTTTTGTGCTGTTCTTTTCCTCTCTTCTTGCTATTGCCTGGATCTCATTAGAAACCATTAGTGATGTAATACTAAACCTATGGAATCTTAAACATGCTTTTAAAATCCTGTGGAATAAAGATGTCTCCTACCAAACCAAAAATGCAGTGGGAATAGACAAAGTTACATTTCTTTAAGAAAAAATGACTCATTTCGTAGTTTCCAAACTGTTTTGACTGAAGCTTCTCAAAATAAACTTTCTGCAATATGCAGCCTTTGATGTCTGACTTTGAAAAAAAAATCATTTCTCAAAGATACAATCCAATCCTTTTTGGGTGTTCATGTATTTTTGCAGATTAACCTACTTTTATTTCAACCAGTGAATGACACAATATTAAATAGCCATCAGACTAAGAAAGAAAAGTATGTTTGAAGTGGTCTTAACTCCTACATAAACCAAATATAAAGAACATGCTGTATGATTTTTTAAATTACCACAAAAATAGAATTTCCAGAACATTACCAGAAGGGGGATTTGGTCCATTAAGAATAACAAAACAGTTTAGATGTCATGAAAGTGGAAGATTAGGAGTGCAGTTAAGCTTAGTAATGATATTTTTGATTCATATGCTATTTCCTAGGCTAGGCAACATTTTTAATTTTTCACAGTCTTGAACCTTAATCCTTGAAGGGTAATTCAAGTTTTAGAGCTTACATACTGCAATTTGTTTGGGGTGGCAGTTTGCCATTGACTTGCCTCTGGGTTCTTTAGTACTCTTCCAGCTGGGGGACTTAAAGGTGGCCATTTATTAACTCCAGGTCTACATACGGCCATGAAACAACTGGTTTTCAATCAAATCTTTTAAAAATCCAAACAACCGGTTTTTGTGCTGTTGATCAGATTGATTTAAGGCATCAATTGCTTCTGTTCAAGCAACAGTGAATGAAATAACTGGGTAACTGATCAACTTTTCTTTCCTTCTTTCTCTCTCTCTCTCTCCACCCCCCACCCCCGCGTGAGAGTTTCCGCTTGGAAGAGCAGAAAGAGGATAGATAAAGATCTGCATTCTAGTACCAACTCTTCCCCCTCTGTCTGGTACTTGACAAGTTTTTTAACCTCTCAGGCCTCCATGTTCTTATCTGTAAATGGAGGAAAAAATACTCACCTCGTGGATTTATTTGGAACATTAAGTAAGAGGTGTGTGGCATTTGACACACATTTGGTATACAATAAATGTGAGTTTCTTCCCTGTTCCTCTTCAGTTGCACACGTGGAGTCTTCTGCTTTTTCCATTTTCCTTGTGATGGTAACTTTTCAACAAAAAGAAGGGAATATTGGGGGCGCCCAGCTGGCTCAGTCAGTGGAGCATGTGATTCTTGATCTCGGGGTTGTGAGTTCAAGCTCCATGTTGGGTGTAGAGATTACTTAGAAATAAAATCTCTAAAAAGAAGAGAGAATATTTGACATCCAATCCATTAGACTACTATAAATATTAGAATCTAATATATATCTCACTTAGTCAAATCCTAGTTCTAGAACGTAATGTCTCTGAGGATGGGAAGAAGTGACCATTGTTGGAATCGGTGTTATTCCCTGTGACTTTTAAAACCTCCAGAACTTTATGTTATCTTGCAACCTTCCTTTTCTTTTCTTCAGAGGTTCTTTTATTTTTTATTTATTTTTTTCTTTTTTCAAGTTTTTATTTAAATTCGTTAGTTAACATACAGTGTATTAGTTTCAGGTGTAGAATTTAGTGATTCATCACCTACATACAAAACCCAGTGCTCATCACAGAGTGTACTCCTTAGATCCCCATTGCCCATTTAACCCACCCCCCTCCCCCCCAGTAACCCTTTCAGAGGCCTTTTTAAATCTGTTAACCAATAATGTCTCTAAACTCCTCTTGAACTAATATGCATTTTTAGCCTGGTTATCAGCACTTAAAATAAAGCAGAGAAAGACAACTATCATATGATTTCTCTCATCTATGGAACATAAGAACTAGAATGATCAGTAGGGGAAGAAAGGGATAAAGAAAGGGGGGTAATCAGAAGGGGGAATGAAACATGAGAGACTATGGACTATGAGAAACAAACTGAGAGCTACAGAGGGGAGGGGGGTGGGGGAATGGGATAGACCGGTGATGGGTAGTAAGGAGGGCACATATTGCATGGTGCACTGGGTGTTATACACAACTAATGAATCATCGAGCCTTACATCGAAAACCGGGGATGTACTGTATGGTGACTAACATAATATAATAAAAAATCATTATAAAAAAAAATAATAAATAATGCATTCCAAGTGTTTACTAGCCTTAATGTGAGGAGGTTGTATTATGTGGCCTGAAACTATCACGTAAACACATTAAGATTGAGATATAGTGGGGAGTAGGGGATGGGAAAGGCGCAAGGCAACTAACATTTGGGTTTTTTGTTTTGTTTTTTAAGATTTATTTATTTACTTATTTGAGAGAGAGAGAGTGCGTGTGCGCATGAGAGGGGGAGAGGGGCAGAGGGAGGGGGAGAGAGAGTCTCAAGCAGGCTCCTCGCTGAGGGCAGAGCTGACATGGGATTCAGTCCCAGGATCTGGAGATCATGACCTGAGCTGAAATCAAGAGCCAGATGCTTAACGACTGAGCCACCCAGGCGCCTCAAGGCAACTAATATTAGTAAGATGACAGAAAGTTCAATAGAAAGGGAATGGGCTCTTAGACTCAGGTAGACTTGGACCCTGACTCCAGCTCTGTCTCATTCTAATGCATAAAAGTTGTCGAGAGGGCATTATATACCCAGTCAAAGCAAGTTTGCTTTGCTAAATAACTTTGTTAACACAACTAGAAAATTAACTTTGGATTTTCTTTTTCAAAGCATTGATTTTAATGAGTAATTAGGGTAGCTCATGGTCTTTAAATTGTTATAAAATATTTAAGTATTAAAGAAGGAGAGAAATTAGTATATTTTCTCTCTGTGTAAGGATAATTCTATAGCTTAACTTTCAGATTTGTTAGAACCTTATGTGTATTCTTTCAGGGTAATGTGGAAATTTCTGCTTTAGTGAAGTCATTTGTTGTTGATTGTTGATTTGTACCATTTACAAAATTATATTCAATTATGCAGTTAATGTAAAGATCTCTAATCACAAAATAACCCAACGTCATTTTATACTTACAGTAAAAAATGATCTTGGCCCTTCCTGTTGATTAATCTCCCAAATGATTTATTAGTCATTCACAGCACAATTCTTTGACCCAGGGGTCAGAGTTCAGTGTTGCATCTGGGCGGGGATCCGTCTACAGACAAACCAGAAGAGACTGGGCTATGTTGAGGGGAAATAAAGGCACATTTGTAGATTCTTCACTGACTTTATTTTCCTTCACAGTTTTATTGTCACCATCTTAAGTCAGATTTTAAGAATTGCCAAACTTATTTCTATACCTCTCTCTTCTTTCGTTTAGTTCCCTCTGTTGCCCATCGCATTCCATATTTTAATAATTTTTTTATTTTTTATTTTTATTTTTAAAAAAAGATTTTATTTATTTATTTGACAGAGAGAGAGACCACAAACAGGGGGAGTGGCAGGCAGAGGGAGAGGGAGAAGCAGGCTCCCCACTAAGCAGGGAGCTGGATGCGACACTCCATCCCAGGGTCCCGGGATCATGACCTGAGCCAAAGGCAGACGCTTAACCAACTGAGCCACCCAGGGGCCCCTCGTTCCGCATTTTGAATCTGATTTTGAATCTTCACCAACTACATTTTACATCAAAAATCCTGGCACCTACTGTCTACTCTAAAGAATAAAGTGCAAAATTGAGATCCACAGACATAATCAGTACAACTCACTTTTCTTGCTACCCTCCCAGCCGGGGCTTTGAACGTGGTTACCCGTCAATACAGCTCGCATGTTTCTGCCCAAATGACTGCTCTCTTCCTGAGCACAAGTGAAATATCTTCACTCTTCCTTTCTGCTTACCCAAATCTTAACTCTTCTTCAAGAGCCAGTTTACTTTTCCAAGCTTTCCTTGAGTACTGCAGCCCATCTACTCAACAGATAGCAGAGCTTTTCCAGTCCATTCTTCCTCCTTTTATGGAGACCGATGCCTGCAGAGTCTGTGACTTGCCCAAGGTCACATGGCTAGTATCAGTTCTGTATCAGCAGAACTAAAAATCAAGGTCTTTTAACACCTTGTCAGGACTTTTCACCACACAGCAACTGTTGTCTGATCATGATGAGAGACATCTTACTTACTCTTCCTGGGCTGCTCTTTGCTTTCATAACTGAATAAAATTATTGGGGCCTCCATCTCAGTATTTCTGGGAATCCCCAAGAAAGAGAGAAAGTGGTGGGAATGCCTTATTTTGCTGTCAACTCCTGCTCCAAATCCTTTCCAGTCTCTCTCAGATTTATCCTGAGCATGGAAAAATTTCCTTTTCTCCCCTCATTCCCACAAAGCTGCTATGTTTGACAGACTTTGATGAATGATTTGAGGTGATAGAGAGACATTAGTGTGTAGCGGAGACTAGATCACAGTTTAAAGTTAATATCCGACATGGTGTTCAGTGAGGCCTCTGGAGGAAGAGGCTCGTGAGTTGCCTGAGACTGGTATGGCTGAGGAGAAAGTCAGTTTTTTAACTCTTTTGCCTTAATTCTCTCCCAAGTGATTGCTGGGGGTGGGAGAGTATTCGCCTTTTACAGCCACAGAGGAAGGTCAGGATGTTTACATAAACAAAGCAGTCATCTACCCTGGGCTTATGCCCATAGTAACTCTAGGAAACAACAAAAGTTTTGATGTTAGTTTTTCTTTAACTTGGACCAGATTGAATATTTAGGCAGTGCCCCCTTTCTCACTGATGGGGCAAATTTCAGGGGTCAGTGAGTGCATTTTTCCCTTTCAATTTCTACGCACATAGTTGGGAAAAGAATCCAGCAGTATTGTGCAGAATGTCTTGAGATTACGAAGAGGACAGAAGCAGGACATAGAAGCTTGCTGACGTTTACCCAGCACTTTTCTTCATGTCTGGGACCATGCTACCGCATGGCCCCTCATTTAATTGCCACATCAGTGCAAAGTAGATATTTTCCAGTTTCACTCGGCAAAAGTCAGCCAGCATGTAAGAGGCAGATCTGGATTTCAAACCCAGATCTGTCTGACGTTAAAGCATTGACTCCTGCTTCAAAATGGCTGAAGAAACTGAGTGCCTGTCCAGAGGACAGTCATCATGGCTGGGCACAAGAGTGCACGAATGATGGAAACAAGGACGGCAGAGGAGGCAAGAAAGCCCTCATGACCAAAACAGCCCAAGTAAAATCCTAGATCTGGGACCTATTGATTGCATTTCTGATGAGAGAAGGGGTCACCTTGAAGATAATACTGATCTTTCAAATCAATCAGTGGACTGAGAGTGAGAAGAAATAGGAATGTCAGTCGGAGATGCTTTTTCAGGGAGGTGATGGTAAATCCACGATGGGCTGAGATGGGAGCCGGAGGAGGTGAATTTCCTTTCATCCTTCCTGCCGTTGAAAGCTCTTTGATTTTCCACAAACTCAGAGGACCCCGTACAGCGTCTGAATTGGGTATCCCCACTCAGCCTCTATAACCCAAGAAGGGCAACATGTTCAATAGACGGTCACCAAGAGCCTTTTTGGGCAGCTCTTATTTATTCATCTCGCCTGCAGGCGGGCAAAGGGGGCAGGTGTCTGGTTTTCATTACTGCGTAGAAGCCCAATTACCATGTCGTTGGTGTGAACCTATAAGCATTGCATCTGCACTGAAATTGCACCACGTCTAAACAGAGGACTCTGTGGCACTTTTCTTACTAAAACTTAAGTTTGGCAATCCTCACTCTGTTCCAGTCAAACATTTTCTTAGCCATATTAGGTTATATGGAAATAAGCCAGATCACAGCTGGTGTATGAGTAGGTCCTCGGCACCGATGCAATTTCTTGAGAGCCTTTTCTCACTGGTTTGAAAAGAATAGAGACAAATGTGGCTCAGAATATATTTTGAAACCTGGCTGGAAAGAAGAGCAAAATCTCACCAATCCCAAAAGTATTAGTAATAACAATTGAGACCCAAATCAGATTTTTTAAGTTGGAAAACTTGGAAAGATTTGGGTATTTGTTTGTTTCTTATTGAAAGCCTGAATCAATTTATTAAAAGCCCAACCAACCTTATCACAGATGCAGCAGAAGAAATCAGACCAAGCCACATCAGCCATCCCATGATTTTCCACTCTTGCTCTTGTGACTTAGTCTCTTGGGTTAAAAAGCCAGCATTTGAGCTCTGGATCCACTACATTCTGAAGTAATCATGGACACTGGCTTAATTTGATTGTTTGTCAAATGGAGATGATATACCATCTGTCTCACAGGATTCTAAGAATCAAATGAGATAATGCGTGATCCGACTATGACAGTGGAAAGCATATTTGTGTGCTTTCTATACTTTCTCATTTAAATTACAACTTTCGGTGAAAAGTTACAGCAGCAGAGAAAAGAACTTTTAGGTTATTTAACTGGTTGCTTTGGTATAGTTGTCTGCCCTTCATTCAGAACTAACTGTATTCTGTCTCGACCACTCACAGGTAATTCATCGATGTATTCATTCATTTGTATTCAGTGTATTGAGCACTTAGCAAGTGCCAAGCTGTTAATGAATATCCTCCCAGCAAATAGATGATAAACCTATAATACTCCCCTGTCTTATCATTAGACACTCTTTTCAAATATTTTGACCGTTGGCCACTCATTCGCTCCACTCATATTTGTTGAGTGATGAACATATTGTAGGTGATGGCAGAGTGCTAAGGAACCAGAGGTTAAACAACAACAAAACCCGGACGCACCCTCATGGAGCTTTCAATCTGGTAGGGAAGACAAACAGTAAATATATGTCATTACAAATTGTGACCGTACATGAAAATAAATGACAGAGAGCTCTAAGAGAATAACACGAAGGTAAAAATCTTCAAAATCTGTGTATCTAACAGAATTCTTCATTTATCATACCTCAGCAAAAAATGACTAGGATACTTGAAGTCTTTAACGTAAGCCCTATGCTTGTGCTGTACCACAAAAGTCAGCATTTCAGGGGTATTACAAATACTGTTCCAGCTTTGAGATTGTGAGTTTAGGGAAAGCAAAGAATCACCCAAATGAGAAATATGGATTGTCGGGGTGAGGGGTGGGGCAATCATTGCAGTGTTAGAGAACAGCATGTCCCAAGACTCTGTGGCCTGCAAGAGTTGGGTCCATGCAAGAAATTGAAAGAAAGCTAGTGTGACCAGATCACAAGTTGTGGCTCAGGAGGATGCTGGGGAGGTGGTCAGGGCCAGATCATATACAGTATTTGGGGGTCATGATAGAGAATTGACTCTATATTTTGAATGTGTTATCAGGCTATTGAAGTGTTTTAAGCAAGGCAGTGACATGATCAGATCAGTGTTTTGAGAAATGCCTTTACTTGCAGAAGCCAGAAGATTTGAACAGAGAGACAAGTCAGGAGGTTCCTGGAATGGTCCACATGAGATTTTAGTGGCTTGGATTAGCGTGGTGGCAGCAATGATGAAGATAAATGGGCCATTTCAAGTAAATATTCCAAAGAGAGAATCACCTGGATTTAGTAATTTATGGCATGGGGAGCGATGTAGATTGGGTGGTAAAGAAGCAGTGATTGGAGTGACTCCCAGGTCCAGGGCTCAAGCAACCAGGTGAATGCTGGTGCCCTTTACTAAGATGGGAAAACTCAGGGAACATGGACCATGTTCAATAATATTCTTTTGGCTGAAAGAAAAAGTAGCAGTGCTGGAATGCTCTGTGAGTTGTTCTGAGAGGAAACAAAAGTATGAAATATAATCCCCATCTTTAGAGTGCTTGTGCCCCAACCATTAAACCCACTGTTGCCTCTTCCTTAACAGACCTTCTCAGTCCACCAGAGGCTCTCCTGTGATGCTGTGGATTACCACTACCAGCACTGCTTTTCTCTCCTGCCTCCCACTGTGTGTGTCTACATATAATGTGCTTGAGTTTAATGGTTTAGTTTGCCTCACCCATGAATTACCTCATTTCGAAAGGCTCAATTTCGTCAATCTTTAAAATCGGGTTTTTAAATACAGCTTTTTTGGGGGGGAGGATTCTTCTCTAATCTTGACAGTGAATGGATGATACTCTGTAGTTGTTTGTTATTTGCTGTAACTCAGCTCCAGATATTTCGGTGGCATTGCAAATACTGTTCCAACTTTTCCAGTTGGTTGTTTGAAACAAGAAGAATTCACACAAAGAGAGTACGATCAGTCTGATCCCCCAGCATCACTAAGCCCTCTATATTACTTAGCAATTTGAAACAAAGCAGTCGAGATTTAGGGATAAAGATTTATGTACAAGAATGTCCATCACAGCATTATTTGAAACTTGAAATAACTTTACATGCGCAGTGATCGAGGAATGTTTATATAAACGATGACATTATTAATCATGTTACAAGAATGATGTAGGAAAACATGCATAAGTGAAAAAATTAAATACATGACATATTAAATTTGCTTTTCAAATAGAATCATTTGTGTTGCTAAAAAAAACAACTAGAAGGAAATATTTTGAAACTTTAATCTCAAGGCAGGAGGGATTAAAAGAGACTTTATAATTGTTCTACATATATCTCTGTGTTTTCTAAATTTTCTGTAATGAAATGTATGCTTGTATATTCTCCATAATAAGATGTATACCGGAATAGCATCCAGAGATAGATCTGACTTTACAGATTTGATGATTTGGGACCTTTTACAATGTAGTACAACGGAAACAAAAGTAGTCTTGAAAACCATCAGTATTTCATTCTGTCAGTAAATAATTGTCAGGACTGTGTGAGTTACTATGAGAATACGAAGCAGTATAAAAATGTAATTGCTCACTCAGGGAGCTTATGATCAAGAGCCAGACTCCTGGATTTCCCTCCTTTGGATTCAGACAGCCTAAAAATATAGTAAGGACACTTTTGGTTTTCATTTCTGAGTTTTTCCTTTTGAGCCATATCAGGAAATGAAAGGGCATAGAGAGAAGAAAAAACACTCACTAAACAGTGTATCTATGCAGTCTGAAAAGCATTTAAGTTCTGGCTAAATGTAATGTTTTCCTCTCTCAATCTTCTAGTATATTCCACGTAATGTATTTATAGTTCTGTTCAAAGTTCTGGGATGGTGTTCGTATGTGGCCTCAGTTCTGTTATTTGCAGTCATTTGTTTTCCATTCTTGCACAATAATTTGTCACAATCATATTTTTATGTTCCAAACATGTAAGAATTGTTGTCTCTGGAGAACATATTTTAGAGCTTTTTCCTTTTGAAGCTGCAAGACATGTTTTACAGTTATATATTTCAGCTCTGTTTATCCTATAATTGTGCCTGAATATTGGCAGAATTGCCATTTCAGAAGAGAGAGACAGAGCTGCCCAATAGTTATTTGGTGGCAATTGCCCAAAAGGTTTTATTGAAAAATTTGTCTTTTTCATTTAATTTAATCAACTCAGCTATTAATGTTAAAACTGATGAGGCTTCTGTTGGTGTTTTTGTTGGCATATAAATAGAGGCATCACTATGTTTAAACAGTGCTATCCTTTGGAGATAAAATTATTATAGGCTGATCAATTTGAAATGCTGTATTAATGTGGAAATGGTTTCACTGACCCATCTGTATCTTCACTCCATCCTCCATTGGATTAATAACACACATCATTTTTTAAAAGATAGCAGCCTGGTTTTAAGTTTGTGGCTACAACAGACTGAAGCTGGGATATTGTCCACATTACAAGCAGCCATCTAGTATAATTGTCAATAAAACTGTCAGTACCAGGCTTCAGTAACATTCTGATTGTCCACCTTGCATCAACTTACAGTCTGGTCCCAGGAAGAAGGACAGTAGCTAATGAATCAAGATTTAGAATTCAAAAAGTATGAGCATCTGGGGGCCTCATTATTTATTCACTTATCATGTATTTATTGAGAAATTACTATGTACTCAGAGCTATGCTAAGCACTGGGGATACAGAAGTAAGTAAGACATTAAGAGGGTAGATGTCCTATTTAGTGTCCTTACCACAATAAAAATTTTTTTAAAAAAGATCTTAACCCAGGGGAGCCTGGGTGGCTTAGTCAGTTAAGTGTCCAACTCTTGGTTTCGGCTCAGGTCATGGTCTCCAGGTTGTGGGATCGAGCCCGATGTCAGGCTTTGCACTCAGTGTGGAGTCTGCGTGAGATTCTCTGCCTCTCCCTGCCCCCTGCTCATGCTCTCTCTCTCTCTCAGATAGGTAGATAGATAGATAAATAAATTAAAAAAAAAAAACCCAAAGAAAGAAGAAATGAATAAGACATAAATGGAAATATTTATTTCCTACTCAAGAGTTAGCTCTGTGAGAACAAGATCTCTCCTCATCTCTGCTATATCCTTAACAACTTCCATTTATTTTTTTAAAGATTTTATTTATTTATTTATTTATTTATTTATTTATTTATTTATGAGTGATAGAACATGCACAAATGGGGGGAGGGCAGAAGGAGAAGGAGAGAGAGAGAGAAAATTTCAAGCAGACACCACACTGAGCATGGAACCCATTGCTGCACTCGATCACATGACCCCAAGATCTTGACCTGAGCTGAAACCAAGAGTCCGATGCTTAACTGACTGAGCCACTCAGGCTTCCCAACAACTTCCATTTAATAACCGGAAGTAGAGGGGCGCCTGGGTGGCTCAGTCGTTAAGCGCCTGCTTTCAGCTCAGGGCATGGTCCCGGCATTCTGGGATTGAGCCCCACATCACGCTTCTCCGCTGGAAGCCTGCTTCTTCCTCTCCCACTCCCCTTGCTTGTGTTCCCTCTCTCGCTGGCTGTCTCTATCTCTGTCAAATAAATAAATAAAATCTTTAAAAAAAAATAACTGGAAGTAGAATCCCAAATTGGGTCTGACTTACTGTCTCATGAAATAGGAAGAGTAGAAGTGCCAACCTCAAAATTTTTTCCTCCATCTGACATACGTGAGGAATGCTATTCACAGGAACACACGTAGGTAGGCCTTTTTCTTCCACTCAAAAAAGATTCCTAGAATGTAACTGAGTGAGAGTCAAGTTTATAGGGGAAACCTTGAGTACTTCCTAATGTTTTAAAAAGTAAATGATGTGGAATCTGAAATTTCTGATGGCACATGTCACCAGTAATCATGCTGTCATTGACACTCTGTATGGAAAGCCACTGTGGTGTGCCACCATGCCTCGACAGATCTGTTCGATGTTCACGTACTTTGAGGGAAGGACAGTTGCTTGAAGGATTTGTCACTTGTTACACTCTCCCCACTCTGTGATTACACGAAGACAGGTCAGATTGAAAGGCCCACAAAGAATCATTCCTTAAGATTGTTATTTTTAAAAATTTTAGCCCATGATACCAGTTGGGAATTAAACAGTGGATTGATCTGATTTCTAAAGACAAATATAGTGATCGATTTGTCCAAAAATGAAAAATAACCAGCTCCTGCTAAATGAACTTTGTTGTTAAATAACCAAATAAAAGAAGAATGGTGTTCTGCAAAAAGAACAGATTGGAGGACCTTGATGCAGCCACCACTAGCTGTGAAAGAGTTTGGGTAAGGCTTTTAACCTCACTAGACCTCTCTCTAAGTCCCATTTATAAAGTGCCGCAAATGATACTTGTCTTACTGACCTCTGGAGTTGCCATGAAAATCATTTGAGGAAAGGGATACAAAGCTCTGTTTATTATAAAAATGCTATGTATTTGTATTCTTAACCCATTTGTGATGTCACTAGTCACTTGAAAATTAGTCTACAAACTGATTTCACTGATGATAGAAGCATAATTGCCCTATGACCAACCCACTTTGTCCCTACCAAGCATTCCAGACATTTCAGTGCAGGAACAAGATCTATGGGAAAAAGTCAAAAGGAGACTGATCAGAGGAATTCCACTGGCCCTTCCCAGGGCCCTGTGCACAAAATGGTCCCCCGTGCGTTGTTATTTTGCTGTTTTTGCCGATGTCCACAGTTTCCAAGACAATAACAGATTGATAATTGGGTGATGATGAACAGACAGAGTAAGTGTGATGATGTTATACCAGTTTTCTAGTGCAAAGGACTCGGCATCTTGTCAGTGGGATTACAGCCTCCACTGGCTACTCTTTCAGCCAGATGTGCAAACAGATAATGCCGAGGCTGATTTTCTTTAAAATGCTGAGGACTGACATTAACCGGTGATATTTTCAGAGTTTGATCTTTTGTTACATGGGTTGGACAAGATGATTCTAGGTTCTGGCGTAAGCCCTGAGCCCTCCTGCTGCCTAGATTCCCTATGTCAGCATTTTATTCTTCACACCAACCGAGCTCAAGGCTCTGGGTTAGCTCTCGGGTGGAGGACAGCGGTGGCTGGTTAGAAAGTGGAGAAGAGGAACAGGATCATTCTACTTCGGGTATTATTTTGCCTTGTTTTTTTGCTCTGCTAAACAACTGGCCTTAAGATGAGCAAAATATGGAAATATAGTATGTAGTCCTTAGGTACTGAAATTTCAAATAGCAATCAAATGAACACTAGAAAAAGTTTTAAGAATACTTTAAGCAAGTACATATTATACAATAGGAACACGAAAATCAGTTCACTGAATCAATCAAGTATAATGGGTCGACTGAATTGAATAAATAATCCAATTGCTTGGATGGCGTGTAGTCTTAACTGGAAAGTATGGAATTAGGACACTGCTTCTTTGTGAATATCCAAAATTCCTAAAGACCAACTTCATGGATAGACTGTCAGTAAATTGAGTCTACTGGAATTCAAAGGATTCAATCATGAACATTCTAATCTTTGTAGTTGCTTCTCTCTGTATGTAAGTTCTCTTTATCTAAGAAGCTATACACAGTTTCCTTTTGTGCGTGTGTGTACATGGTAAGAACATCTAAAATGAGATGTACCCTTTTAACAAATTTTCAGGTGCACAGTGCTGTAGTGTTACCTGTAAGCACTGTGCTGTACCGCAGATCTCTACAACCTATCCATCTTGCGGGCAAGGATGTAGAAAAAACCGGAGCCCTGGTAAGAAGATAAAAATAGTGCAACCACATTGAAAAAATGGCCTGCAGTCCCTCAAACAATAAATTACCCTATGACCCCGCAATTCCACTCCTAGGTATATACCCAAGAGAAATGAAAAAATATGTCCACATAAAAACTTGTACACAAATGTTTATAGCAGCATTATTTGTAATAGCCAAAAGATGGAAACAACCCGAATGTCCATCGGTGGATGAATGCATAAACAAAACGTGGTATAGCCATACTGTGGAATATTATTTGGCCATAAAGTTAATGAAGTACTAATACCTGCTACCATATCAATGAACTTTGAAAACATTGTGCTAAGTAAAAGAATTCAGTCACAAAAGACTACATATTATATGATTCCATTCATATGGAATGTTCAGAACAGGGAACTCTATAGAGACAGAATATAGATTAATGGTTGCTTCAGCTTGGGAAAGTAGGGGAGACTGGGAGGAGGGTGATGGCTACAGGGTGTAGGGTTTCTTTTTGGGTGATGAAAATGTTCTATATTGATTTTGGTGTTGGTTGCTCAACTATGAATATACAAAACTATTGAATTGTACACTGAGATGGGTGACTTGTATAGTGCAAACTCTATCTTAATAACACTATTCTTTTTAAAATAAAATGAAATAATACTTGATAAATAATAGATTCTCAATTTAAAAAGCAAAGAAGCCATACATGGACACATGGACAGAATAGAGGCAGGAAGACCACATTTGTTGGAAAATGAAATATACATAAAAATTAAGTACATTGTTTCTTATTCTCCAGAGCCCGAACATTTAACACAGTGCATTATAAGCAACACAGCAAACATCAGTGCTTGTTGATAGTGATGATGATTGTGATGCTGGTGATGCTGATGATGCTGGTAGTGACAACAACCAAACCAGCAGCCTCCCCACAGTCTTTGGATTATTTAATATCTGCATCATCAGGTCTCTCTTAATATATGGCAGTTATACCAAAGTCCAGCTGCAGGTACACCAGGATTCTGTAAAGAGAAAGTTACATTTTTCTCAGGAGTTAATGTCTTGTATGTTTGTAGCCACAGGAAGCTTATCAAACACTGACGTCAGCTGCTTTCCCATGAGAAGTCTAGAAATTTCATAATGCCATAAATGACTTTCTCTTTCCTACTTGCTTCAGACAAGTAGAGAACTTTTCATAATGCTTAAAAATAAACATCTGACCTTCACCCTGCCATGGATACATTCTTACTGCTTCTCCAATCAGAAATTATCTTGCCTGTAAAAAATCCACTCTCATTCTTCTATAAACAATTGAAAGATTTTAGCCAGTACAAATAACATTATGGATTATTCTTAATTCATTAATTGTTCAAGAAAAAATAGGAAAGGCTGCAACAAACACACTGTTTAAAGACATCAAGGCCCTCCCTTCATACTATTATGTAATTTTGTTCTGTTCCATTAAGAATTTTTTCTTCTTCATAGTTGTACAAAAATGGCTCTTCTGAGAGCATACATCTAAGCTATATTGTTTGTGTTCCTTGAAATTTTAAGGGAAACTCCAAAAAATTCTCTACCTCTAATGGTAAAGAAATAAGCAAAGGGTTGATTTGATTCGTTCTGGTTTCCAGATACAGAATAACAAGGGAGGAGGAAAAGAAAGGAGGTGAGTTCAGTTGGGGCCTATAGTGTTCTAGGTCCAGTACTAGGCTCATTATATGCTTTCTCATTCATTTATTCCCTCACTCCCCCAACACACTTTTATGGAGCATATGTTATATGCCTTGGCATATGCAAAATGCTTGGGATAGAATTCTTGATAAAGACCTTGTCCTTGCCATCAAGAAGCCCATCCACATACAATGACAGTCCACTCTGACAATGCCATTATAGAGGCATTAACAAAATGCTATGGGACACAGAGGAGGAAAGTAGTTATTATTATTCTCTTCAAGGTAGTTATTATTATTCTCTTTTTTTTAAGTATAGTTGACATACAATGTTACATCCGTTTCAGGTGTACAACTTAGTGATTTGACAAATTTATACATTATGCTATGTTCACCACAAGTGTAGCTACTGTCTGTCCCATTACATCACTATTACAATATCATTGACTATATTCCTTATGCTGTGCCTTTTATTCCCATGACGTATTTGTTCCATAATTGGAGACCGAGTCTCCCTCTCCCCTTCACCCATTTTCCCCAAACTTCCACCCCCTTCTCTCTGACAACCATCAGTTTGTCCTCTGAATTTATAGGTCTGATTTGGCTTTTTGTTTGCTTATTCATTTGTGGTTTTCTTTTCTTTTCTTTTTTCTTTTTTTTTTTAGGTTCCACTTATGAGTGGAACCATATGGTATTTGTCTTTCTCAGTCTGACTTCTCCCACTTAGCATCGTACCATCTAGGTTCGTCCATGTTGTCTCACGTGGCACGATCTTATCCTTTTTATGGCTGCATACTATTCTTGTCTGTGTGTGTGCTCATGCATGTGTGTATACACCAGATTTACTCATCTACTGGTGGACACTTAGGTTGTTTCCATGTCTCGGCTATTGTAAATAACACTGTAATAAACATTGGGGTGCCTATATCTTTTCAAATTAGTGTTTTTGTTTTCTTTGGGTAAATACCCAATAGTGGAATTATTGGATTATATGGAATTTCTATTTTTAACTTTTTGAGGAACCTCCATATTGTTTTCCACGGTGGCTGTACCAATTTACATTCCCATCAGCAGTGCACAAGGGTTCCTTTTTCTCTGCATCCTTGCCAACACTTGTTATTTTTTTTAAAGATTTTATTTATTTATTTGACAGAGATAGAGACAGCCAGCGAGAGAGGGAACACAAGCAGGGGCAGTGGGAGAGGAAGAAGCAGGCTCATAGCAGAGGAGCCTGATGTGGGGCTTGATCCCATAACGCCAGGATCACGCCCTGAGCGGAAGGCAGACGCTTAACCACTGTGCCACCCAGGCACCCCAACACTTGTTATTTCTAAGCATTTTGATTTTAAAGTGACTGATATCCAACAAAGAATTTCCTTAAGGTCATACCTCTATTATGACCCTGCGGGCTGTATTCCCTCATAATTCCATGCTACTTTCAAGGGAAAGACCAATGTTCAACTCAATTGAATAGTTTGAAGCTTTGTCCATCAGCAATGTGGTGAATCTGTTGCAGAATGCCAAGAGAAATTTACTTTCATTGAATCACTGACTTTTGCTTGAATCATGTGAATAATTTCCTTAGTTTCTTGCTTTATTTAACCTGCTTGGCTAAATCAGTTCCTAACATGGAACTGTTAGGAACTGTTAATGCACCGTGTCCCTCTCATCTACTAATTTATACAAATATCTTTATATGTCCATATGCGTAATTCCACATGAAAAATGTATCTCATGAAAACCAAGAGACTCTCCCACAGACATAACAATTTACACTGAAATACAAGCGTACTATGGACAAATATTACTCAAGATACATAGGCAGAACCTTAAATGGAAACACACAATTTAAACAAGTGAAGAGGAAGCCTTGTGCAGGAGCTTGGTGTACACGTGTGCCACTGGAGGTAGACGGGGGAAGGTGGGTGTTTGAAAGCGACGAGGAGAAGCAGTGTGGTTAGTGACCAAGGGGCTGAATGGACATGAAGTTTGGCCACATCTTAAGATGATAAGTAGCCCCTGCATTTGAATTGCTTTAGTGTGGACCACTTGCAAAAACATTCAAACTTTCCCTTCTAAGATACAGTAAGCCAAAATATATCTATGGAAAGTTCACTAAGTCATTGGTAAATAATCCAGTGTTGACTTTTAATTTAGAAATAACCGGCCAAATTGATCCCAGCCTTTCCAACTACAGTTTTCCCCCTACAGAGTACCTTGATTTGTATTACCTTCTTGTTTGTCTTTCTTCTTATTATTTTATTTTCCTACTTGTATAATATATGACCAGAAATATTGAACTTTCGTGATTTTATATATTTTGAGCTCATAAATTCCCTTCAGTTGTCATCTTTCCCAAGTGAGGCTTCATCTTTTTCTCTTCATATGTTGTAAAAATAATCTTTTTATTGATGTATAATGTACAGAAAAGTGTACAGATCATAATTGTACAGCATGATGAATTTTCACAAAATGAACATAATGGTATAGTTCCCACCCAGATCAAGAAACAGAACATTACAGGGCGCCTGGGTGACTCAGTTGGTTAAGTGTCTGCTTTTGTCTCAGGTCTGATCTCAGGGTCCTGGGTTGGGTCCTGCATCAGGGTCCACGCTCGGTGGGGAGTCTGCTTCTCCCTCTCCCTTTGCCCTTACCTCCCACCCCCACTTGTGTGTGCTCCCTCTCTCTCAAATAAATAAATAAAATCTTTTTAAAAAGCGCAACAGAACATTACTAGCATCTCCAAAACCCCCTTTGTGCCTCCTTTTACAGTCAATCTCCTCCGCTTACCCCCACTCCCTCAGGATAACCATTTTTCTGATTTCTAACACTAAGTATTAGTTTTGTCTGCTTTTTAATTTTATGTTAATGGAATTTGCATGTGCGTGCACGTGTGTGTGTGACTTCTGTTACTTAACATTATGCTTCTGAGATTAATTGCTGAGCTATACTTAAATCATTCTGATTGTTTTACAGTATTTCATTGTTTGCCTGCCACAACTTATCCACTTTGCTACTGGTAGACAGTGAGGTGATTTCCTGTTTATGGCTATTATAAAAAGTGCTGCTATGATCATCCTATTCTAGTTCATATCTTCTGATGCATATATGCATGGATTTTTTTTAAAACGATTATTTGTTTAGAGCAAGAGTGTGTGCATAAGTGGGCGTAGGGGCAGAGGGAGAGGGAGCGAGAGTCCTCAAGCAGACTCCCCCCTGAGTGCAGAGTTGATGCAGCACTCAATCCCAGGACCCCGAGTTAATGAAGCCGAAATTAAGAGTCGGACAGCTAACTGACTGAGCCATACAGACAGTCCTGGATTTTTGTTGTGTACACACCAAGGAGTAAGATATCTTGGTCACAAAATGCACAAATATTTCATTTCAGCAGCCGAAACTGCTGTTTTTCCTAAGTGATTGTACCAGTTTATGCTTCCACAGCAGTGCATGAGAGTTCCAGATGCTCACCAACACTTTGAATTGTCCGTCTTTTAACTTTAGCTGTTCTAATGGTGTGTGGTTTTAATTTGAATTTTTCTAATGATTAATGAGGTTGAGCACTTTTTCATATGCTTATTGATCATTTTAGTATCCTCTTTTGTTTGAATTGCCTTTACCCATTTTCCTATTTGGTCATCTATCTTTTTCTTACTGATTTGTGGGAATTCTTTATATATTCTGGATGTAAGTCCTTTGTCAGATACATGTATTGCTCATATTTTTTCCTCAACCTGTGGTTTGCCTTTTTCCTCTCTTTATGGTTCTTAATTTTAATGCAGTGAAATTTATCAATTTTAATGCTTTATGGTTAGTGATTTACAAAATCTTTGCCTATCTCAAGAACATGGACATTATCTTCTGCTTTTTTTCCGAAAGCTTTTATGTGTCAGCATTCTCGTTTAGATCTACACTCAATCTGGATTTTTTACAGGGCGTGGAGTGGAGGGTATGGTGTTAAATAGAGGTCAAGACTTAGTTTTCTTTTTTTCCATATGCATACCCAATTGAAGTGCTGGATGATGTTGCTTTCCTCCAGATGGGGTTACCCTGTGTTCTGGTAGTTTGATAGATTTGGGAAGTTCACTTTAGCTGAATTAGGGCTGAGGTGAGTTTGTATCACTCCGTGGACCTTCAGTCTGCCCCTTCTCCGTGGGTGAATTTCCAAGGGTCCTATTGAGATTGCATCTCCAGACACTTTCTCATAATTTACATATAGTAACATTTACTCCTTTTACTAGAGTTCTGTAAGTTTTCACAAACGGGTATGGCTGTGTAAAAACTGCCACAATTAGATATAGAGTAGCTCTGTCAAGTCCAAAGTGGTTCCTCCTTCCTGAAGCTTCTCCTCCTCAGCTCTGTGCAGCTGGTGAAAGCTCTGCTGTGCAGAAGTATCCTGCTTGCTTTCTTGTTCTCTGTCGTGTTTTTGTGTCTTAAAGATTCAGCAGATGCCTTGAGGGAGAAATCACTGAAAGTGAGGCCACTTTTCCAGGCCTTCTTTCTCTCCAGGATGTTGGCCCCTTAAGTCTTGGTTACTGCAGCAGCTCTCTGATGCCTTCAAACAGATTTTTGGTTTTGGGAATTTTATTCAGATTTTCTAGCTGTTCTCAGTGAGCACTAAACTGCCACAAGCTACTCCGTTATAGGCAAATGCATAAGTCGGTCTATCTGCATTAAACAGACTCATTCAGACCCTCCTCCAAAAATCTTTTCTTTGGTATAAATCTCAAGAGTAAAAGAAGTGTCATTGTTGGCAGCTCTGACTACTCCAAGTGTTCAGTCATGGGAAGAGCTTTGGAATCAAACAAATCTGGGTGCAATTCCAACTCTGCTACTTATTAACTCTGTGGTAGTGGATCTGAATCTTCCCTTGCTTTCAGATGGGGCTAATAAAAACAACGGGTTTCATAGTTTTCTTTTGAAGATTAAATGAGGTGACAGATGTCAAGTACCTTACACATAGTAGGTATTCAGTAAATGATAGATACTAGTTTGTAATATAGTACCGTTTCTCTTGGAGCTATAAAATACACGCATCTCTTAGAAATGATGAGGAGGGAGTAGGAGGGTCAGTGGTCCCTGCAACGCAGTACCCGTTGTTGAGCAGCCTGTTCGATGCTAAAAGGGGCGAGCTCAGTTGAGCGTGTTTTATTCACAGCCATAACAAAGTCATTCACAGATACTGAGACACGCATGGGACATTTTTTCCCCCCGGGAAGATCATAGAATTAGATTCAAACCATGTGAATTGGAGGGATCTTAAATCTCTATTCCAAAAAATTCATGTTACTGATGAAGGAATTGGGAGCCCTAAAGTGGTTAAATGACTTGGTCAAGGTCAGTTCATTCGTTAGTGTTTATTTAAGTGACCAAATTCCCTAAGATCACATATTTCTTCCCTTTTAAAACACTCCTAGCTCCCATATTCAACTATAAATGAAAAACAGAGACAATTCACAAGAGACAATTAGCTATGTTTTATTGTTACTGGCTCATTCTGACTAAAACCCATAGATCTATTTTTAAATATTTTATTTTAATTTCCATCCCCACAAATTATGTGACTTCCTGCCAACTACGACTGACATAGCTACTTACCATTCCTTTCCCATTCCAAGGATTATGTTCTGTAGCTTTTTGTTCTTCTGTTATTAAGAAATATTCTGCCTTATTCTCCAATGCACAAGACTGAAAGGAGCTCGCATAAACCCATGGAAAGCAGCTCTCTTCAAGTTTGCCAAGTGAGAGGGGGTGCAGGGGACCTCCATCGTTCTGGGCACTGAAAGCAGAGGTGGCCATGTGCGTCCCTGGCACTCTCTCTATGGGTAGGGCCAGATCACCCAGCACCACTGCCACTGTCATGATTTCCAGCAAAGGCAGCACTTTGAGGATCATTTTTTGGTAAGTCCCCTTGTTCAGCACGTCTTTCCACATTGTGTACTCTGCCAACAGACAGATAAGCCTGAGTCCCATGTGGGCCAAGTAACTTGAAAGAGTTTCATGATCACAGAGCACACAGTCATCTGTAGAAAAGCCTCTGCCTCGTGCCAGGATTCTCAAGGGCTCCTCCTGGAACACTCTTTCCCTAGATCTTCACGTGGGCTACTCCTTACTAGAAATGTATCTTCAGCCTCAATGTCTTCTCTTCGGAGAGACCATCTTTCACCATGCAACCTCCGGTGGCCTTCCACTGGCGCTCTGTCACCACATGCAGTTTTATTTACTCACTGTCAGAAACACGTGTGTTGTCTCTGCTCCACCAGAACCCAGGCTCTGGGAAAGCAGGCCTGGCTCATCCCTCTGGGCAGAGTACTCACTCAGTGAATAAGTGAATGTGGGCATGTATCCTTTCAGTATACCCATCGGGCTGGGTCAGCCTGTGGGTTTGAATACTTGCTTCACCGCTTACTAGCTGGGTGAACTGAGGCAAATGACTTATATAAATACAATGGGCTGCTTAGTGCTAAGACTGAACCTCACTAGGTTGCTGTAGAGATCAGACGAGATAGATGTGTACCAGGTGCTTAGCGCAAGGGCTGGCGCTAAGAGTCCTTAATACATAGTATTTATTATGTCCGTAATGAAAGCAGAGCATATTATAAAAGAGTCATGGCGGATTTTTAAAGATAAATATTAATGTTAAAATCAAGGGGTCCTAAATCAACTACGTAAGATAAAATTTTAAACTAATTAAACCCTGGTTCATGTTGGCTATACAAAGTTATTCATTTTTATAAAGGATCCCTAATTGAACCTTTGCAATAACTACCTGTTGTAATTATCGTTTAAGACCCTCCCCATCACCCAACCCTTTGGTATCCATTGGAAAATGGCATCTTTCCGTGAATACTTGTGGTAGGAATTTCAAGGGAGAATTGTAATCACTTTCTGCAAATTGGTACTGGCAATGTTTTTTCATTTGGGTAACCTAGGAAGGTGCTAGTTTCTCTTTCTCATGCTACCAACTGGCTTTAGCTAGGGGTTTTTTGAGGTTTTTAAGAAAATCACTACTCTTGGAGAACTAGAAATCTGATTGAGAGGAGAGAGATTTCTCTTTTCCTTTTATTACACCTTGATTCTCCCAAAGCAAATGCTTTCATATAAAACCCAAATGTCCCCACATGCCTGAGCAGACAGTTCAATCAAAGGAGCAATAAATAGCACCGGGCTGTTTGCCACGGGCTGGGAAGGGGGTTGTGGGGGGGAGACAGGCTCACTTGCCTAACACAGCCCTGCTCTCTCTCCCTTCCCCTCTTCCTTCATCTCAGGTCTTTTCCTTCTTTACCATCCGGTCTAGACTCAGCTTTGCCTGCAGAGAATTTCGGTAGCTGCCTCTGAGCCGGGTCAGCCAGAATCCATGTGTTGGGCACCAAATTAAAAGCCTAAAGGGGTCCAGTGAATAATAGTTCACCCAGGAATCTGTTTGAAGTTGCAAGGAAACTAATGGTAGAAAAAGATTTTAAAACAGGGAGTAAGAGCTTCATCAGTTTTGTGGCCCTTTGATTCTAACTTGGAAAATAAAAAGGAAAGTATATCTGAAGACAAACTCCACTTTCAGTCACTTTGCCATTCCTCTTGAAAGCCTTTTCTTTTCTCTCTTTGTCTCACAGACAATATAGTTCATGAACATAGACCCAGACAGTATAGACCAAAAACAATTTTTCCCACTGGTAGCAATTTCTTCCTCTATTTTTTCCTTTATTCGTTCCTACATTTAAAAATAAAAACACTGAGAGACTTGAATGTAGGGAAAGGAAATTTAGGCACATAAATACTGATCCTGCCAGAGGGTTTGGGGAAGGTACTGTGAACTGTTTTCTCTGCCAATTTAAATGTCTCTTAGTATGTTCAGTTACAGTCCATGCACATAACTTTTGCTTTCTTCTAGTCTCTGATATGTTGAAGCTTGAGGGTGAAGGATGGGAGGCCTCTGTGGGGAGGGTGCTATAATCCACATTACGTTCTGGCAGCTTTTATTTAAGGTGTAAATTCCTGGGCACCTCTCTAGTGTATCCCATATATTTTTTAAAAGTCCCCCCCCCCCAGATTCTGATGTGCAGCCAGTCTGAGAAGTCCTATTCTAGGGGTTCAATATACCATAAGCACCATAAGGCCAAGTACCACAGCTATTTGTTCGTTGTTATATTCCCGATATGTTCCTGGCACACAGAGGGCACTCAATCCATACGTGTTTATAAACTGACTTATAGGAGCACTCTTTGTAACCAGTTCTCATCTAAACTCCATCCTTAAGTACTCTGCTAATTATTTAGCAAGTGATTCTTATTTTGGCGGGAAGAAAAATGGAACAGAGACTGCCTTGAAAGCTAATGAATGTTAATATGCACAAAATTTGGCCTGCAGTTTCGGGAAACTCATCCATGGTTTCCATTCCTTCATTCGGCAGATATTTCTTGATGTCCTCCTGCATGCTGGCAGGGGCCTAGGAGCTGTAAGGAACCAGATTATGAAGCAGGCGTAGGCAAGCTTTCCACCTGGGAAATGCCTCATGATTTCATTGTCCTGTTCTCCTTGGGTTAACAGAAAAGACCTCCAAACTTGGACCCACAGTAGAAGAAAAGGAATTTAAATGGGATTGGGAGCTCTTGTCACTTCCAGAAAGTGTAATTATATATTTTATCATTCCAACTGGATTTTAGTCTCCTTAAGACGAGGGCCCACATTCCCAGAATGCTGAGCAAGGAACTTTGATGTATGACAGCACAACAATAGATGTTTGCTCTTGGGAAGAGGTGGTAGAGGTTGAGGGAGGGGAGCTACAGATAGCCTGAGTGGCTGCTCAAGACTAAAGAAGGGGATGGCACCCAGATTTGCTGATGAATTTGTGAGCCCCTCAAGGTTCCCTGATCCTTAGTTTGCAAAACAGCCTTCCTCAGAGGGTTACAGACCATAAGTAACATGCTAAGCAGCTTTTTGTTTTGTTTTGTTTTTTACCTGTGGAATCTGAAATAGGAATCTAGGAATCCAGGTCCAGTTTCTAGCAGTGAGATTCCAAGCCAGTCCCTTCACCTCTGAGGGCTTCTGTTTTCTTCCAATGCCCCGTGGCAGAGGCTGGGGATGGACAAAAGCAAGCTATAGTCTTAAGGTCCACTTGAGACCCATTACTCTACCTGATTAAAGGCAAACATTAAAAGCACAAAGTTACATTTCATACTCATACTCATTAGAAGTCCTTGTTGCATCGTGTTGGGAAAGGTTTAATGGTATGATGGTGATTTACTGTCACGGTTGTTATTTCTTTGGTCTTTCTAATGTTTAATATTTATTGCTGTGTTTCAAGTGCAAGAGAGTTAACTCTAGATTATCTACTAGTACATTTCTATAATTGTAATCCTCTAAACTCTCTTCTGCCAATTAGTCAAGTTCCTGACCATCACCAACAGAAGACTCTGGACAAAGCAAAGGGTCCAAATGGTCTTTGAGAGTCTGAAGCTTGGAAGGATTGAGGGTTGGGCTTGGAGAAGGGGGTCTTCCTGACTATGTTCTAAAGCCTTTGTCTTTGATAATTGGCATTTGTAGTACTCCCTGTTCTGTATTTAACTATACCACCTTCTCTACCCCATTTTTTAGAGTAAGTTAGGGGTTGACTCTGGAATAACTGTATTCATTTTCGTTAAAATGCAAGTGCACAACATCCATCAGTGCCTTATTTCCCTTTTAAGGTCCTAACTCATAATAGTACCTGAGGAAGAAGTGATATTTTAAAACATATAGTCTACATTAACTAAAATGCATTCCACTTAATCATGTTTCCATCCTCCTTTTATGCCAGGTATCATTAAAACATTTTAAGATCCTTCAGTCAAATTCTGCAGGGATTGGTGATCAACGAGAAGGCTCAGAAGTGGACATCTGATTGCTTACCTGTGAGTAGCTTTTATGTGATTGAGGGGCAAGGGGAGGCTCTGTTCTTAGCAATTATGTAGCCTCTCTGCCTGATTTTTTAAATTCTTGCACCTAAGGATGTACTGTGAGAAGCCAGGCTTTCTGATGTGCTCCTCATAGTTAATTTACCAGTTAATCTATCAAGTTTGGAAGGAATTGTTTTTTCTGCTTTATAATTTGATTTTTTTGCTTTATTTTTTCCTGTGTATATAATATCTTAGATCAATAATAATGAAGTCCTCACTTCCTGCAAAGAATGCTGGTGACTTGAGGGAATAGAGAGATGATGAGTCAGTCTCCCCCTGTGAATAAGCTCACCTTTGCAACAGACACTGGTGATTTCAGGGGCAATAAGTACCTGTCACTTCTCCTGCACCCTCCGCAGCAGGAAGGAGAACTTCCGCAGGCAGAAGGTCTACTGGGGAGCAGAAAGAGGGGATTTCAGAAGGGAGAGGATGTAGAAAGTAAAGGAAACTTCACTTGTTCACAGTTTTGCCCAGGCTGGCACCAGTAGGAGGGAAAGTTTTTCAGGAGTTTAGCATGGTTCCCAGGCAATTGCTGTTTCCGGATTATATCCCTTGCACCCTGTGTTAGTTTGCTTGGGTTGCTATAGCAACATACCTCAGACCGGGTGGCCTAAACAACAGAAAATTCCCCACAGATCTGGAGGCTAGAAGTCTGAGATCAAGATGTCAGCAGGATTGGCTTCTCCTGAGGCCTCTGCTTGGCTTGCAGATGGCCGTCTTCTCCCTGTGCCTTCACAGGCCATCCTGCAGCGTGCACACACATTTGGTCTCTTGCTCCGCGTCCACCATTTCCTCTTCTGACAAAGACACCAGTCATATCAGATTAGGGCTCACCCTGATCACCTCATTTTAAGTTAATCACCTCTTTAAAAACTCGATCTTCAAATACGGTTATATTCTAAAGTACTGGGGTTAGGACTTGAACATATGAATTCAGGGCACCATAATTCAGTCTATAACACCCCATCTCGTCTGTTTCTAATATGTGGGTTTTTAGTTTATTGAAGATGCACTTCCCTCCAATTCTTCTCTCCTGAACTTCCGTAGCATGGACACCACTCTGAGAACATTTGGTTATGCTGTGGTGCGTTGTACTCCTTTGTGTGCAGCTCTCACTTTCCAATGACGTTGTGTCATTTTTGAAATTGAAGAGTATGCCTTTTACATGTCTCACAGCCATAGGGAAGTTTTATATATAGTAAGACATTTAATAATGTTTATTGAATGAATGAATGAATGAATGAATGAATGAATACATAGATGATTAGATGTAGCCTTTGAACCTACAATTTATTTGCTTTAAGACTATCTCCAAATGATGAGTATTAGTGGTGCTTTCTCCTTATTTGCTGCCCTATATCACAAGTGAAAATAAGACTGGATAGGAGCTGGAAGAAAAATATGATTAGCTGACACCAGGAGACTTACCTCTCTCCTCAAAATGTGGGAGGCAGTAAATAGCATGAGCCTGCCCTAGATGCCATCACTCTTCCATGAGAGTGCTGTTCCAGGAGATAGGAGGGAAGGACGATGAGTTTAGATTGGGAGTTACTGAGTGTGAGGACTTGTGGGACTTCAAGTGCATATGCCGGTCTGACGCTCAGGTGAGAGCTGGAGACAGAGATGTTCCCATTCATAGCCTCTACTTAGGAATTAGAACCATGAAAATGGATGAAATCATCCGGAGAGATTGTGTGGAGATGGAGGAGCGGTGTTTCCAAGATGCCATCAGAAATTGTACATGGAAGGTTTTCTTGGTAGATAACAGAAGAACCCTCCCATGAAGAAGAAATCCACATGCTACTTCTAATGAGGGTTTGTAAGAACATATATATTAACTAAAATGTATGTCTGTCTATTTCTCTCTCTTCATTTATTTGGACCTATTTTATTTCTTCTTCTGTCCTCTCCTTTGAGTCGATGCCCCAAACCATTCCTATGGGGCTTGCCCTTCCCAACTTTGCCACCCTCTAGCTAACTGTACCCATGAGCATGTGTTTGACTCTCCAAGTTTCTGCCAAGGGGGTCTCACACATCAACTCCTTCCTTTGGGGCCATTCTCTTTGTCAGCCAATCAGAGCTGATCAGACTGGACAGTAGGGGAGCCTGAGATTAGATTCCTCAACGTCCAGAGAGACAGAAAGTAGATCCTTCTCAGGGTCAGGTGCCGTAGACTACATCATCTTGTCTAGACAGCCAGTAAAGGGCTCAGTAGAGGGAAGGGACTACTTTCATACTGAACTCCTTCCTTAGTCCGTTGATCCCTGCTGGTTCCCCCCCCCCCCCGCCCACCTGTGCTGTCAGGGAGGCTTTGGCAATATTTTAGAGTTTCACAGACAGGCCAGAATGGGGGCTGGTGGAGCGTGAAGGGGCCATGGGCCATCATGGCCATAACAACCTTCTCTCTAAGCCCCACCAGCAAATATCATTTCTCATGGGGCTGTGTTTAGCCCAACACTAGTTTCCTTAATTTTTCCTGCTCTCTGTGATAGAAACAGAAGAAGGAAAGGTATTTATTGACTTCTTTTATTTTCTGAAGTATTACTTTTCTTCCTTTAAATTCTCTCCTTGCAATTTTTTCTTTCTTTTTTGTCTCCTCTCTTAGTTCTCTTTCTTAAGCAGAACCTTGATCTCTCCTTGGATTGTCTGATTATCAGTGGAAGAGACTGTCTGAGATCTGGAAACTTCCTCCTTCTCTGCAAACCCCACCCATGTTCTTTAATGGACTATGAGATACCAGCTTTCTTCATGTACCTACTTCTACACTTCCCTCTTGGTGTTCTTTGAGTAGCCAGGAAATGATGCCAGTTTTTATGCAGCTCCCCAGAATATCAGTGACACCTGAGTCATTGATTTTTAGTCAAATTGTTATTTACATAACATGAGAAAAGAGAAATTTTGTAGTCAAGAGAAAATAGCTCTACAATCCATGAATGGCCTAGATGGGGTGTTCCAAATGAATGGTGGCCAGTGGCCAGCATAGGTGCCTCCCAACTGTGTTTCATTAATTTCAGTCAGCTACAAGGTTTGGAGAGAAAGATGATTTTCCTATGAGCATGTAAAAGACGTGCTTTGAGTTGTAAGGCTTTGCCCTTGTTTTAGAACAGCATAAATGGGAGATTTTATAACCACTGTGGGCCAATATTTTTGGAGTCAGTTGAAGCTCCAGATGGAGTGGAAAGAGAAGTTTCTTTTTTTCTTCCTCTTTTCTTGAGTTTTGAAGAACGAGTCTCCACGGACACCTTTAATAAAGTGCTCAGTCTCTTGTTTAGTTCAAGTGTGCCCAGGCTTGTTATCACAGGATCTGAAGGGGTCTTTCTTACACTAAGAATCTTCTCTATAGATTTCTGATAGTGGCTCTAGAACCAGCCTCATATGTGAGAATGTCTTGACTCCGCTCCTTCCCCAAGAGTCTCACCTTTAGGAGTCTGCGCTTAGGTCCTTGTCATGAGGTATAAAGAAGAAAATACATAGTCAGCCCAAGTTTGGTGAGGGATTGAAAGGACAGGAGGAACACAGTCCCATGGTCATCGCAACATTCTGGAAACCTTCACGTTAAGCAGGGTAAGAGGACGTTCCAGCATCACCATATGCAGATTTTGTAACTTTGGCCAGATGTTGGAGGTTTCCAGGCCAGGGAGTTGCAGCTGACTTTAAGAGGCGCCCCTGTGGAAGCACACATTCCTGCCTCGCACAACTATTGATGGAGGGTGGTTGTGCCAGGGTGGACAAGCCAAGATGAGGGCCACAGAGGGCGGGGAGAAACAGACAGTGGTGCCAGGAGCATTTTCTAGAAGAAAGTCTCTTCTAGAACTCCTTTCCAGACTTTTGTTCCAATGGGTATGAGTAAAGAGAAAAAGAATGATTGTGGAATTTAATAGCTTTCAACCAAAATGACGAGAAGTCTTACCTGAGGCTCTAACGAGGAGTGGCTTTACAGAGTCCAAGGACATCGGTCCAGCTGCTTCTGAACTCTGCTTTGGCATGGTTCACAAAATGCGGCTGTGGACGTCTTGCGCTACGTGCCGCCATGCTTCAAGCGGATTTACCTAGAACAAGCACTCGGTCGGAGGGGGGACGTCTGAAATAGTTTCCTTCCTACCATTCTCTATATCCCAGGTCCAACTTCATGCCAAATTAAATCTAGATTTTTTTTTTAAATCGACGTTCACTAAGGAAAAGGCAGAGCTGCATTCCCTGAAACAGATATTTTAGGCCAAAATTATTACTTGGGCCTTTTTTTCCTCCTCCTTTTTGCTAATTCAAAACAAAATGTCTATCATTCACCCTAACAGCAGCGTTTAAGAGCTGGAGACAAATGGAGTCTGAATATTCACGCCAATGTGGTACAAATGAGCTGTGATTTCAGGACGCTGGCTGTTTCTCTGACAGGAGACAAGAGCGGTTGACTAGTTTAATAGCTTTGGCTGAAAACACTTTCTTATAAAGGGATGGAGAAGGCCAACGTTAATATTGAGTCCTGTTATTTAATGACCAGAAAGGATATATCATGGAATGGGACATCCCCAGTCTGGGGAAAGAGTGTTTATCATACCCAGAGGGTGCAGAGGGGGAGCGAATACACACACAGGATGGGACTGAAGGAAGGAGCGCTTCTAAAAACATTTTCTCCAAGTTCTTCAAAGAATTCCTTCCATAAGTATATGATACCCATGATTATGAATACGAGTCCATCACAGACTTAACACAGTGTGTAAACATAGACATTTGTTAGAGTGAGAGACTCTGGGGATATATCTAACTGCCTAACAGAATGCTGGCTAATGGTTTAGAAATAAAAGATGCAGCTGTAAGTTGGGGTTTAAGGGTGAGGCTTGTGACCACCATTAGCCCCATCTGTCCTTTTTCTTGTTCCTCAAACACACATATTCAGTCACTCGTTGATTTACTATTTCTACAGTACATTGAACTGGACCCTCTCCATCTCAGGTGCTGTGTTAGGTCTGGACTACGTTAGCAATTCGAGTGTTCCTTCATCCTCTCCTATAAAATGCGCTATTTTTTTATTAAATGCAATGGAAAATTTGGTGAATCCAATGATGTGTTCATTGACGTAAACTGTGATTTTCAATACTTTTATTTGTTTCTCATTGGCCTCCTCTTGGCAAAGAATCGTAATATTTTAAATTTCTCTGCCTCCTTGTTCACCTGTCATGCTTAATTATGTGGTTTATAAGCAAAACATAGCAATGCTCTGGCTATATCTGTAATTCTACTTTGCTGCAAATTGCTTTGAAGAATGATGCATAATTGCGCCCAGTATTACTTGTTTCCTAAAGTCTGGTTTTCAGGAAGCATTTTTTTAAAGGGGGACATAACGTAGTTTCAAAGTAATTGAAAATTAAAAGCAAAGTAAGCGTACTGTGACATTTTTGTGGAATGCTCAAAAGACCCTAACGTGAGAAATCCAAAGTTGATTTGCCATGAAACCAATGGAGCTGCAACTGTAGGGCCCCTTCCTTGGACACGTCTCTGCCACAACCCTTCTGCTGATTTTTTTTATATTTAATACTGTATTCTGTTTCTCCCAAATAATCTTCAGATCCCACAAGCATGGCTCTGCCCCGAGACCGACACAAACCGATAAACTTAGATGATTGATCTCATGTTTAAAGCTCATTAAGTTTTGGGGCACCTGGGTGGCTCAGTGAGTTAAGTGTCTGCCTTCAGCTGAGGTCGTGATCGCAGGGTCCTGGGATCCAGTCCCGCATCGGGCTCCCTGCTCAGCGGGGAGCCTGCTTCTCCCTCTGCCTCTGCCTCCTGCTCCCCCTGCTTGTGCGCTCTTGCTCTCTCTCTCTCTGTCAAATACATAAATACATACATAAAATAAAGCTAATTAAGTTTTAAAAAGCAACGAAATAGTCAAAGTGTGAAGTACTGTATTTTATTTTTTAAGACTTGAGAATGAATTCAGCTTATTTTCTGAAGTAAATCTCACTTAAGTGAAATAATAAATCAGTTTGCCAAAACCCAAAGCAATCACAGGGTCATTTCATCATCAAGGTTCTTGCCACAGTCTAGCTTGTATTATCCACCATGGGTCTCTTGAGATGGAGCATTGTTCTGTGATTAAAAGCACAGACTCTGGGGCCAGGCTGCCTGGATGTAAATGCCAGCTATATCATTTCCTCTGTGACCTTGGAGACCTGACTCACCTTCTCTGGGCCTTTTTATCTGTAAAATGGAGATAATACGGATTGTTATGAAGATTTAAATGGATATTTATAAAGTTCCGAGAACGGTGCTTGGGACAGAGTAGGTGCCATATAACCATGGGCTAAGTAAATACGCTTCTCCGTGCGGACTATAAGCTTGTATGGGTTCTCTTGTGGGTTTACTCTTGCGTCTCCCCACAGTGCCTAGCCTAGCACATGATCAGCCGTTAATGAGTGGGCCTATGTTCAGGGGTCACAGACTGGCAACCTGAGGCCCACATTGACCTGCATATGTGCTTCTCTTTCCCAGCAAGGGTTTGGTTTTTTTGTTTTGTTTTGTTTTTTAATTTGAATGCTCTTAGGGGTGCATCCATTCTCCTCCAAGTGGAGGGCACTTCAGGTAATGGGAGAGATGGAGCAGAGACAAAGGCCCAGAGGCAGAAACAAGGGCTACATTATTACAGGACTAAGAAGTGTGGCCTTGGCTGCGAGTCATGTTTTCAAGTTGCAGCTGGGGTGGGGAGTGGAGTCCTGTGATGGGTGCAGTGAAGCCATTTCAGGGAGGGCCTCTGGGGGTCCCAGAGATGCAGGATGGTGGCGTGTGGGAGGCAGATCATTCTCCCTCACTAGCCCCCTCAAAAACCAAAGCATGTAAACCTCCAAGTCATCATCCCTCACCTGCTTATTCCCCAAACCAGGAGTCCTACATGCCCAGCGGCTTCCCAGACCTATAGGCCGTCACTGAACGGAGACAGTAGTAAACTTTGGGTTGCTCTTGTTTCCAGTTGAAGGCATCTTTGATTGCTCCTCCTGCTAACAAAGAATAGTCAAGTTCAAGGGAAATAGCCTCTCACTGCTGGGGTCAGTTCAGCCTTTCTGCTACGTAACATCTGTTTTTGAAATTCGGCTGAGACCCTGACATAAATCCATGTAACTTAAAAAGCAGCAAGAGAACATCTTGTTTTCATGAATGTCCAGGGGCTGTGTGTCAACAAATAAAAGGTCTGTTTGTGGTATTCAAAGGGGAAAAGCTGGTTGTGAGATGTTCTGCCACTGGGGTAAATTTATTATGGACTGTTCGTTTCTTGGAATGATGAACCAAAGTTTGAAAAAACAATGTGGACCAGCTTCGTTTCAGTCAGCAAATTTTGGCTTAATGGTGGGTGGGAAACGTACTTTTCTTGTCAGAAGGTCACTGAGCTGGATGGTTTCCGGAAAGATGCCCTCACACATGCCTCCTACGTTAGCCACGTGAAGTTAATATCTTAAGTGGATTCTCTGTGTCTATATAAATTGTGGCAGACAGCATCTGATATATCATTATTTTTATATTACTTACACAGGACCTGAGGTGGGGAAGAAGGGGTGAGAGTAGTTCGCCATCCCTCAAACCTGACTAGCTGCTTTACTCCTCATCCACTTCTTGAGGAGAGACAAATAGAGAAAAGTTTGATTTATCAGCACCTAGAAGAGTGTCTGGCGCAAAACAGGTGTCTGTATATATGTATTTGTTTAATGAATATAAACTCTGGCCTTATAAACTCATGTTCTCTTTCTGAATGCATGTCTGTATGTGTATTAATATCATTCCTGTTTGAAAAAGCTCTTACTGCCTATGTCCTATTTTAGCCCAAAGAAAAGCATTAGGTCATTCTGTCGCTCTCTCTTAGAGCAGTGTGTTTTTCCTTTCTAACCCTTATCCCAATTTGTATTTTATCTATTTATTGCCTGTCTCCACCATCAGACTATAAGCCCAGCAAGGGCAGAGTAGTCGTGTTCACAGTTTATTTGGCACACCAAGCAAGGTGGCTAGTACATGAATATTACTTCACAATATTTGTTGAATGATTTTCCTGAAGTTTCCATTGTGATGGTGGTTGTAGAGCCTTAACCACTCTTGATGATGTGTGAATTTAATCACAGCAAAGAGGAGAATAGGGCTTATACTGCAGTTGAATATGCAGAGACCTTTTGTGTGATGACACACTCACACTCATTTGACCATACACTCTGTTGAAGGTCATGGTGGAATGGGTTAGTCTAACCATCTCTATTCTCTCAAGTTGAAGCTGTTGAGCCACATCTGCCATTATAGCTGGCCAAGATCAATGTCATAGCACATGGCAATAGTTTTTAGATTTTTTTTCTCTTAAACAGTTAACTCATTCCTGGTGGTATTGAATCTATGACTTCAGCCTTATTTGCAATAAATTCTGGCCCACCAAGCTACGTGGTAAAGGCCCTACAAGGATCTGTGGCCAGAAAGAAGATATTTTTGGTGCCCAATGGACATAGAGTTTAATGTGCAAATTCGTTTGTCTAGTGGTCACTGTAGACCTTTCTTACGGTCAAGCAAAATAGGAACACTTCAGCTTGAGTCGGAACAAAGTAGATTCACTTGCTCCATTTTGCTTTGGCTGTCTGCGTAGACAGGGCTGAAATGGGAATGATTTGTGTGTTCCGGAGGATCTCAAGAGAAATGCTTCTTCGTTTACAGGAGGTGCAATTCCACAACAGTTCCTTGCTTTGTAAACTTGAAAACATTCCCAAAGAAACAAAGTCGGATACAGAAAAAATAATGGGAGAAAAGAAAAATAATACTCTGAATTCTGAACAATTCTGCTTTACTAGGTTGAGCTGTCTGCCAGCTGGCCACAGTGTTGACTACTTGTAATATATACTTTTGGTAGGCTGCGTGTAGTTCTTGGAACTGTTTATATTAGACGGCAGAAACTTAATTATTCTAAAATTGGCAGGACTTGCTTTGGTTACTTAATACAAAATTGCTTAGTCATCTTTCTACCTAGTGTGGACAGCATCGTTTGAGTGTGAAAAACTGGGAAATGCCCATGTGCTCCAAAGAGACTTCAGATCAGGTAGAAAAACAAGAAGGTATCATTTTTTGCAAGATGCTTAGCAGGTGGTCACCACATGTTTTAATTGGACAAGCAAAGTGCCTGTTGAGTTGAAGTCCTTGATTACAAGTATTTTTCTGTTTTCCTTGCGGATTTTGACCGAAGCAAAAACCCGCTGCTGCTGCTTCTTAGGTTATGTTCTGCTCCTGCATTTTGCCAAGCACAGATTTTCCAGCAAGAGGGTGGGGAACGCTAGAATCAGCTGGCAGGACAGCTTTCTCGCTTTCAGAAACAAACAAGGATGTCCTTTCAAGCTGGTTGTCACCCAGGTCCTCCCTTTGACTCTTTGGGTTTGAATACCTATCTTATCGTACTTGAACTACTGCCTTCCAGATGGTACAGATTTCTAGAGCTCCAGCAAAGAAGCAGGCAGGCCAAGTGGGTCTCTTCCGTGTGTTTTAGAGTGTGAGGTGGCACCGGAGTTCTCCAGGTTTTTCCAGGAATGCCCATGGCAACCTCACACTCTTCCTGTGATCTGGGCCTGGGCTCCTGAGAGAGATGGTGAGAAAAGATAAAAGTCCTATAGCCAATGGGTAATGACACTAGGCTTGGGAGGGGTGGGTTCCCAAGCCAGCATCCAGAACAGTGCCTTATGTTTCTAATTACTGAGCATGGTTAGAGAGCAAAATCAGGCAACACTTTTTTTTTTTAGACTGATGGAAGCATTTAAATCGGCTCTGAATGTCAGTATTTTCTAATTATGATGGAGGAGTGGCAAGGAATCTCCAAAGGCCTTGGCAATTTAGAGAGTTTCAGCCCAACCCTGATTTTCTTCTTTTCTTATTCATCATATGTCTTCTTTGTCCTTCCTTCTCTTTGAACGGCCCAGAACTAGCCTATTCCCCTCAGTTACAAATGCCTAATATCCCTCTTCCTGAAACCAGAATGCTTTCTAAGACAAGGTTCTTTTCCACTAGAGAAAAACAACCACAGCTAGAAATAGCAATATAAAATAGAGCTCCATAGTGAACCACCACCGCCCCCAAGGTAGTACTAAAAGCTGGCCTGGAGACATGGCCTTTTTTGGAAAATGCCTCAGCTAAGTTCCTCTGTTTATCAATTAAGTGCAATGAAAGAAATGCCCTGGAATCCATTCCAATTCAGCAAGTATTCAACCTTGCTGACTTCACGAAAAAATAGTCGGTTAAGGGACTATTTGATCGACCCCTGAGTTACTACTTCGAAGGATCACAAAAATGAGTCATAACTTCAAGGAGATTACCATCTTCTAGGAAAGACAGATATGTACCTAGAAATTCAAATACAAGCCATAGACTAAGTGCTCCAATAGAAACAGAATATGGATATCCGTATAGACCCATGTCAGTGAGTACGTGGTTCAGGGACCCTGTAGTCTTGTGCTAGTCTTAAGCCTAAACTGTGGATCATTTCTTATGTGAAGAAAAGTCCAGAACTCTCCAAACAAACAACTGCGGGAAACTACCATCTACATGATTCCTGTGAAAGGAAAGAGGAAGCAGTCTAGGCACTTTTCAATTTATTATTTAACACCTTTTTTTTTTATAATGATTTTTTATTATATTATGTTAGTCACCATACAGTACATCCCCGGTTTTCGATGTAAGGCTCGATGATTCATTAGTTGTGTATAACACCCAGTGCACCATGCAATATGTGCCCTCCTTACTACCCATCACTGGCCTATCCCATTCCCCCATATTATTTAACTTCTATATAGATTTATATGTTTAAATTGTGTTCATCTATTATGTCTAATGGATAACATGGATAATATCCCTTGGTTTGGTTTCAAAGCTTTTCATCTAAGATTGTAAACTCCTAAAAGATAGCTTCTAACTTGCTTCATAATTCTAGAACAAAATAAATGCATTTGAGGATCATGATGAATAGAAATTTAAAAATTCACTAGGGAATGATTAGTCCCCAATTAATAATAGCATGTCCTTCACGTATAAACCTGTTACCACTAGCAAAGCACCTCTAGCACATAACTCGGAATCGTCTCTGGCGGTGTAACCGGATTTACATCCTGGCATCTAAGCTGTCTCCCCTTGTTAATACCCTGTGTCAACAAGATAGCTGGCTAGGGCTCTGGATCTAGGTGGCGGTGGTGGTGGTGGTTTTTAGGGGGGAGGGGAAAAGAGAGAAAGAGAAAATCTGAAGCAGGATCCACGGCCAGTGTGGAGCCCAATGTGTGACTCGATCTCAAGACCCTGAGATTACGACCTTAGCTAAAATCAAGAGTCAGACGCTCAATTGACTGAGCCACCCAGGCAACCCTGGATCTAGTTTTTGATCACTCAGTTGAAATGTTAGTTGGAAAACCAATCGAAAGAGCAGACTCCTAGGTTGCTGATATTTTTATAGCTGAGTAGACTAGAAAGGCCAAAAGGTCATGCAAGTAAAACTAGTATTGTGTAAAAATATCATGATCTCTGTACCTTGTTTACCACTGGTAAAGACCTATGAGCTCTGATCTTGTGTTCCACATAAACCACTCGTGGTCCCTGTTACACAGTTTGAAGTGTGATCACTCTTCAGACGGTGTCTCAGCTTCTTTTGCCTGTGCTGAGCATTTTAATTACTCAGTAGCAAGTGCTCAGTCACGGTGAGACTGGCTGACCCAAAGACCCTCTGCAGGAGAACAGAGAGGTTACTCATCAGGGCATTAAAAGAGCACATCCAGCCTTCCAGAAGCTGCTCTGTACCACAGCCTACATATTATTCCATCTCCTCCATGAGACTGTAAGGTCTTTCAAGTCTGAGACCATGTCTTACACACCGTCTTGTCTCTGAACTGCAGAACATTACTTCACACAGCGCAATCATTTCATGTGGGGAGTTGGAAGGCCTTCCAGGGGGCCTCTCCAATAGAACTTTCCGTGATGATGAAGGTGCTCTCTGCATTGTCTTGTATGGTAGCCAGGAGCACTTGAAATGGGGCTAGTGAAGCTGAGAAACAGAATTCTTCATTTTATTTAATTTTCATTATTTTTTTTTTTAAGATTTATTTATTTATTTATTTGACAGAGAGAGACAGCCAGAGAGAGAGGGAACACAGGCAGGGGGAGTAGGAGAGGAAGAAGCAGGCTCCCAGCAGAGGAGCCTGATGTGGGGCTCGATCCCATAACGCCAGGATCACGCCCTGAGCTGAAGGCAGACGCTTAACGACTGAGGCACCCAGGCGCCCCTAATTTTCATTATTTTTGACTTAAATTGCCTCATGTGACTAGTGGCTACCATATTGGACAGCACAGCCATAGAATCTTAAAAACTGTCTTTTGCTAGCCCTAAATAGCTGGCCATTTCACCTCTACCTGATTCTTCAATAATAGGGATTCCCACTTTCTCAGCAGCCCTACCTATTGTTGGATAGTTCTGTTGGGGCAAGGACCCCACCCTTCTACATCGGATTTAGCCTCTGTCATCAGGCATACATTTAGAAAACACGTTTATGCATTTCTTCTGGCAAAACTATGCATTTTTGGTTCTCGCGCAGACACAGGTTGGTAGAGAAGTTCCATCTTTGCCCTAGCAGTCACACCTATGCCTTTTACCTCTCTCTAGGGTCCAAGAACAGAAGTGGCCCCATGCCTGTTCTGATTTGGTATTAAACTATGTCTTCCGGTGTGGTTTCCTTGAGTTTGCCAAGGAAAAGTATTTTAAACTCTGGGGGGAAGGGCACAGAAGGAACGGTGTTCCACATTTTCACTTCTCCTCACTCTTCTCAGAATGGTGTAGAGATTTTTCTAAATACCAGTGGTGGTTTTCCACTGATTGGCTGTGGTTCAGGAGCTCGTGCCAAAGTTTTATACATCTCAGTCTTCTTTCTTTAAAGGGAGATGAGCCTGCTTCTCCTACCTGAGGGTCAGACAGTGATTGCCGTAGAGTTGGAACGGTCTGAAGCGCCCCAAATAAAGCGGTGGTGTGTCTCATCTTAACACTTTAAGATGAGACCGGAAGTCCCTAAATGTGTTGTCTTCCCAAGTGTGGGAGTCAGTGTACAGAAGCACCATCATTTCATAAATCTAAAATGCCCAAACTGCCAACTTTTGCTAAGGTGAAGAGAGACATTGATTTTAGTCATGTTAAGTCTGTCAGTGTTTTGCAAATGGAGAAATACAAATAGAGAAAAAGTAATGTTAAAAGACTGAGCAGGAATGGAGAGAAAAAAAAAAAAAAACCAGGCCGTAACCTGTTAGCCTACTCTTAGTGTGGCTTCGTGTTCCGGATTCCACTGACTAGAGGAAAGAAACAACTTGAGAAGGCAGAGCTCCTGGGGTTGATCCCATTCACTCTTATCTCTGTGTTGCTTGTCTTGACAAATGTGCCTTGGTGATTGCATGTATTTTTTTTTTTCTTAAGTAGCATGGATTTTTGGAACAAGATGGTGAAGGTTGAGCTAAAGTTAAGTCCAAACTGTATGTTACAATCCATGTGTTTATTTGGTTTTTGAGTCCCAAATGAACCATTCTGTTCAGAAAAGAGCAAAGCAGGTTGATAAATTGAATTTTTTTAAAAAGGACAAAAGTTCATTTTCTACAGTCAGAAAGAAAACACTGCCAGATTTACTGTGTAACTACTGCGAATGTGGGTTTATATAACTTTTGAGATTCATATATAGTCTATTACCAAAGTTTTTAATTCACTTTGTAAACACTGATCAGTCAATAAAATACAGAGATAAATCAGCTTGAGTTACATTTTCCATACTCAGAATGGCAAAATCTAGAATAAAAATCTAATGGTTCAAATCAGCTGTAATTCCTGAGTGCCTACTCTGTCTCAATAGTGAAGAGATTTTTTTAAAGCAGTGGTTATCTATTCATAAGAGTGAAAATATATAGAAAATATAATATCAATAAAATATTTAAATACTTGTTAGAACAGTTGAGCTGCAGCAAAGCAGTACATTTATTAACTACCAAAATGAACGACAGATGTTCGAGGAGAGAGATAATCACTTCTACGCTAGAGTCCTCAGGAAAGCCATCATGAAAAAGTGAAATCTGAGCCAAGAATTCATGACTAAATAGAATATGGATAATGAGAAGGATAGGGGAGCCCATTCCAGATGGATGCGATGTATGAATTAAAAATGCAGAGAGAGAAAATTGAATGACATGATTGAGAAGCAGTATAATAGTTTTATCTAGGATGCCGTGGGACTATGTACTTGAAAGGAAGGTTACTGCTTTCTAAATTAGAAAATTAGAAGAGAATGTACTTAGATATCATTTAGGCCTGAAAAGGAAGAAACGTGGACATATCCTGTTTGATGTATCCATCTCTGCTGGACAGGAAAGCAGGTTTGGAACCATATGTATTATATAGAGTAGGATGAAACCTTGGACCTTTTCTAGTCCAAGCACCTCACTTTGGATCCCTAAGTGTGAGTCCAGGTCACTGTTTACCAAGGGTTTGTGGAGAAAGACAATTGGAGGATTGAGGTGAGTGAAGATCATTTGAAGGGCAGAGGTGAGGAGTCTGCCGGAATGTGTGACACCCAGGAATCACTCAGTACATGTAGGATGAAGGGAAGCATCACTGAGCCACAGTGAGCACCCAGCTGAAATTCACTCAAACCTCTGAGGCAGACAAAACATGGTCCCCGACTGTCTCCCACAAAGCCCTGAAATTCAAGAACAAAAACCAGAAAACAGATGATAGTTGTGATTCAAAATTGAAGATGGGTGTGATAGACCTGGTAGAAGATTCAAGAAGCAAGAAAGTCTGAAATACAAGTTCCAGGAGGACAGGGACCTTTTCAGTCTGGTTCACTGTCGTATCCCCAGGGCGTGTAACAGAACTTGTCACCACAGTGAATGCTCAGTAAATGCTTATTGCATATTGATGGTACAAAGGTTTTTTTGTGGGGCTTCTCTGAATGAGTTGCACCGTGAAATTTGCCGTGGGTAAAGAATGGTGACTAGTCAGAAAGGATCTGTCTAATAATGGTTATGAGTGTTGAAAGACTAGGGTTCCTTGCAGTAAATGAGAAATAGTTAAGTTGGGGATGAGGATAATGGTGGTCAAAAGAGGAAGGTGTATAAAAAGGAAGGTGCAATGCAAGAGAAGAAACTCTAACGTCACAAAGAAAAGTATGCAGTGATGCTGTCCAGAATCTGAGCATGCTGGTTTATGAATCTTACAAAGAAGTAACAGTAAAATAATAGAGGCTTAATTAATATTTGCAAGATTTAACTTAATTGAGATCTCTGAGACGTGATAATTCTATTACTTAAACCAAATGGGTATACAGTTGAAGAGGCATGGGTAATTTTTAAGGTCACTTCTTACCTAAGTTTATGTGATCCAATGAATTAGATCAGAGATATTGACAGTAGTCTTCTCAGAACTTTCCCAGGGCACTCTCACTTATTTCCTGAAAGGGAAAACAATTCCTAGAGGGAAATAGTGTTAGTCCAAGAATATTATAGTGGTTAAGAGCACACACTTTGAAATTCTGTAAAATGGGAATTTTAATAGCTACTTTACAGGTTAATAATGTGGATAAAATAATTTTAACATATTTTTAAATGGCCCAGCAGAGCTATCAAGCCACAAAAAGACATGGAAGAAACTTAAGTGCATATTGCTAAGTGCAAGAAGCCAGTCTGAAAATGCTACATCCTGTATGATTCCAACTCTATGACATTCTGGAAAAGGCAGTTATTATAGAAACAGTAAAGGGGTCAATGGTTGCCCAGGGTTGGGGCAGGGGAGAGAGGGAAGGGCGAATAGATGGAGAACAGGGGCTGTTTAGGGCAGGGAAACTATTCTGATACCATTATGGTTGATACATGATATTAGCCACTTGGCAAAACTCATAGAATGTATAGCATCAAGTGTGAAACCTAGTGTAATCTATGGATTTTAGTTAATAATAATGTATCAGTATTGGTTCATCAGTTGTAACAAATGTACCGCACTGCTACAAGATGTTAGTCTGTATTAGTTTTCCAGGGCTGCCCTAATAAAGTACCACAAACGGAGGGGCTTAGGACAACACAAGCATCGTCTCCCAGTTCTGGAAGGTAGACATCCCAAATCAAGGTGTCAGCTGGGCTCCCTCTCCCTAAAGAAGGATCTGTTCCATCTCTGTCTCCCAGCTCTGGTCCCTCAGGTGTCCCTTGCCCTCCACCTTCTCATGGCATTCTCCCTGTGTCTTCACATTATCTTCTCTTTGTGTATGTCTGCTTCTGTGTCCAAATTTCCCCTTTTTATGAGAACACCAGCAATATTAGATTAGGGCCCACTCTAATAACCTCATCTTAACTTGACTTCCATATACAAAGTTACTCTTTCCAAATGTTACATTCTGAGGGGTTAGGTCTTCAGTATAATTTTTAGGGAGAGGATTACAGAATTCAGTACAAACATGCAAGAGACTGGGCAGGGTGGAAGAAAGGGAGTATATGGGAACTCTGTACTTTCTGTTCATTTTGTCTTTAAACTTGAAACTACTCTAAGAAATAATACTCATTAATTAAAAAAAATAGTAAGAAAAAATAACCCAACACATTATACATATTCAGTAAACATTAGAGACTTCTGGAAGCTGCATTAACTTATCCAGTGTCCCTGACACAATAGATTTTATCCTTGAAGTGTTCCAAGATGAGTAGTAGCATTGCCCGCTCTTCAGTTGGTGATGATTTGAATGTAGGTAGGACTTAGCTTTCTCCCTGGCTTCTCCCCCTAATAACTGAGTGGTGGATTAGAAAGCTCTCTGCTCGCGTTTTCCTGCCCTTGACTGGATTTTGTGCTGGCGTTACCAAAAGGAAGGGCTGCGTATTCACTGATTTCGAATCTGTAACACTTATTATGTAATTACAGCAGCGTAGATTGTGCCCTGTCTTAAGAAAATCTAGTGTTTGGGAGCCCGTATTGAAAAGACAGATGTATCCGTGGGTAACGATTCATCTGCCTTTGTAAAGTGCTTTTGCCCCTTACACCGAAGTCATGTCAGAGTTCTTTCAATAGCATGACTACAGCCCCCCTTTACAATACAAAAAATTAGATTTTTCATAAAACTTTCAAGAGCCCATCTGTCACGTTCATGGGTACATACCTTCCTCCGTCTACAATTCTGTTTCAGGCTCACCTGTCCATTTGTGACCCTCCGCAGTTTATAGAATCTCTTTGCCTTGACATTTCGTCACCTCATTGTTTGAGAGTTTGTTTCCCAACCAACGTTGCTGGAAGGAATTCAGCATTGACTGAGGGTAAGGGAGGAAATGAGAGTTTGGAGTTGGGGACGTGAAAGCCACTGCTCCCCAATAAAGGGGAAAAATCACTTAGGGTTCTACCCAGACATGGCTCCCCGTAATAGGACAGTGCCAGAGAAGTTCAGAGGAGCTCTGTGGGTGAAGAGCGTGATGCTTAGGGAAGACCTCCAGCCCCATCCTGGTGGGAGACCAACTGAGAACCATTTTGATAAGCATACACACCCTCCCTCCCCGCACAACCTCGTACATACCACACAGTACGCCGATGTGCATTCTCCTCTCCCGCAGATACACTCGCCACCTGTCCACAAACTGTAACCCACAAAGGCACCCGTGTGGATGCCCCATACAGTGACCCCCCCCCAGTGCCCCATGTACATAGCAGCATTCAAATGAGTAAATAAGTGGACAGATAG
Source organism: Ursus americanus (assembly GCF_024610735.1). Taxonomy (NCBI): domain Eukaryota; kingdom Metazoa; phylum Chordata; class Mammalia; order Carnivora; family Ursidae; genus Ursus; species Ursus americanus. The sequence continues at coordinate 18,071,408 of NC_142129.1, read as the reverse complement.
ACTTTTTCTATGGTTGGGAAAGAAAAAAAAAAGTGCTCGAGTAAGTAATAAAAGGTGAGGAGTAGGTGGAGACAGTGGGTAGCAGGAAAAGAATTTGCGTGGGGAGAGAGCCAGTGAGGATGGTCAGCCAAAGGGACCACATGCCCTTAGTCAGCCTCACCTCCCTGTGAGTACCCAAGACACTGCCAGGCCCGGCCAGCCGTGTGCGTCTCCAGCCTGCTTGGGGATGTTGACTTCGCTGCTTTCCAGCACCTCTAGCAGACGTGTAGGCTAAGGAACTGAGCCGAGCCTGCTAACGAAGCAGCCAGCAGGACTGCCGGAGCTCGGGTGAGGGGGGGCAGAGGCTTTAGAGGATGTCTTTCAAGCTACTTGGATAAATTAAGACAAGTGAAATCGTTTACTTACAGACAGACCTCTTTCTCCCATTTCTGTTTGCTGTTGCTATAGTTATTTGCCAAGTGGTTCATCTCCAACAAAAGACTGCCCTGAAGAAAGGGGTGAGAAGAGTTTACTCTCTCACCGCACCTAGCGTTCAAGTCCCCGAAGTTCAGTGCCACTGCCCACAGGGCCCTTCTCACCCTGCACTGCAGAACGGGAGCCACCCCGGGGGAAAGACACCCCCCTGCCCCAACGACCTCACAAGGGATGCTCAAATCACTTGTTTTTCATTCTGATAACTATGGAAAGATCAAGCTGGAAAACGAAGAGACATTTATGGTTGATGAAAATAGCAAAGGAAAACAGATTCTTTTCTTCATAACCAACAAAGTACTTAGAAAGTACTCTTGGTAAGAGTAAGATAGAAAAACACCTTCAAATTTTAAAACTCCCAATAAACACCAAAATTTGAATTTCTAAAAGATTTATAAGCAGTATAAATAATACCCTAAGGGATAAGAAAGGGGGGAAATGCAAACATTGTATAGTTGTGTTTTTGTTGGCGGAGATTTTATTTTTGTTTTTGGGAGTTTTTTAAGAGGAAAAATGCTTAAAAAATTAAAGACTCTGACAGTTTATTTAAGATGCTTTCTGAGGCTGGCTTCAAAATCCAAGTTTTGCTTTTTGCCCCCTCAAGCGAATATGTCATTAGGTGATGGCTTTAGGGTTTGCACGGCTCCTTATTTTCCTACGCAGGGCAAGTGGCTTGTCTCATGTGCACAGAGAGGGCTGGAAAATATTTTTTGTGATCTGAGTGCAGCGGAGAGTCTAGGATTCCAGAGGAAGTGGAGGCCTCCCGCTCCACACAGGAAACAATCTTCAAGCAGGCCTTAAATGCCAGATTCCAGGCCGAGTTTAACTAACCACTGACAGCTCTGTAAACAAAGCAAGGACAAAAAGAGCCCGCTTCCCCTTTTCTGGTAGTCATTTTGGGTTTGGGGGCTGCAGGGGAATTCTGGAATCCTTGGCTTCATGGCACAGAAGCACCAGGGAAGCGAGCTCCTCAGTTGAAGAGCTGGAAAGGGAAGATCTTTCTGGGATTAAAACCATCACGGAGGAGGTAGGAGAGGATAAAATGGTTGGGTCGCAAAGAGCCGGGACTTTGGAGCTCCGAAAACAGCTCGATCATCTGCAACTGCTTTTAAAAATGCTGCTGACTTATGTTTATTCATGGTATTATTGCTGTGGTCTTTTTTTTTTTTTAATCATTCTGATATTTATATTCTTTCAGAATATGCAGATTATGTCTGGATACTTCTATTATTTTATTACTCTTTTCCCTCTTTTCCTTTTCTTTTTCTCTTAGTACCTACATATTCCTTTTTGGGCCACTTTTCTTTTTTCACTCTTTCTCTCTTTTCCTCTTTCTTTGTTCACTTTTTCATAATCTTTGTCTGTGGCTCAGCAAGTTACAAAGAACAAAATCGTTCAGTAGCTCTTAAGTGATCCTGCCAGTATTTCAAATCTGCAAAGTCTCTCTGTCTCCTGAGGTTTTTATTTATTTATTTTTAACCGTAATCCTGGAATCTTTACTTATTTGTTTCTAATAAGTAGGTTTCATGAATGAGACTGAATTTAACACGTGAAGGACTCAGCTAAGGGGTCAGGAATTGGTCACTGGCCACCTTACCAGTCTTCTAAGGTGTTTTTCCTCAGAGTAAAGAAGAAAAGAGAGGGTGAAGAAATGGTGGGGGTGGGGGGCCAAAGGTGAAAGTGATTCATGGGAAACACTACTTTGATTCATCTGTGATATTGACCTGCCTCCTCCCTGTTAGGTCCAGATTCTCCTGTCTCCCGAGACCTGAAGCCACACCATGGATGATTTTGAACGTCGCAGAGAACTCAGGAGGCAAAAGCGGGAAGAGATGCGCCTTGAAGCAGAAAGGTAAGGATCTAAGTTGAACAGGATTTGTATTCTATTATTAACAATGCTGGTTTCAGGCTGCAAAGATCATCACTCTGAAGGGCCACATATATTGCACACTAAACTGTTTGCAGAAGTAGTTATGGAAAATTTTCCTGTTATGCCTCTAAATTCTGCATAAAAAAAAAAGAAAACCAACATCAAGGAAAAGAGAGATTCTAGAATAATCAAGTAGCTGCATTAAATCAGTCTTTCATACTGGAATTTTTAAATGACAAAGGCAATGTGTGGATAAAAGTTTAAAGAGCAGTTATAATATTGAAATGACAGGAAAAATGACAAATGCTGACTATTGAAACCGATAGGAAATGGGAGTCTTTGGTCTAAAAATATAAAGGCAGTAAGTCCCAGATGGATCTTGTGACAAATTTTTATTCTTATTAGAAAAGTAGCCAAATCTAGTAATCCACATATTAAAGGTTAATAGTTAATGGAGATTCTGAGTCTAGTTGGAAGCTGTTATGTTGTGTGAGGCCTCTGCCGTGGTGACTTTAAGGGGAGGTTCGGGAAGTAAAGCAATGACATATGAGGCATGGGACATAAATGCATCTCGTAACATTTAGGCCTCGGAGCAAAGGACAGTGGCATGTAATGTGGCTTAAATCAGACAGATTAGGCATTCTTGGGTGTACCTGGACAGGGGGGAGTATTTAATTTCAGGGAAAAACCACATGCAAATGGAGATTCTCTCCTGGCATTTGGAGATAGAAATGTTCTATCTTTGTTCAGAAAGGGAAGGAAACTATCATGAGAGTGTAAGTTTGGGCACATCCAGCGTGGGACTGGTAATATAAAAGCTGAAGGTGGATGGTAGTGATAGTGTCAAGAAAGCAAATGTAGGGAGAGTGAGAGGTCATAAGGATATAACAGAAACCATCAGAGGAGACGAAGCTGTCAGGGAGATGGGGAGAACTAAGAAGAGGATCCATGTTGCGTGGACATCACCACCTTCTAGGCAGTGTCCGGGCTCAGGGGGACATACCTCCTACTCTTCCCAGTGATGTGTTTTATGGCCTCAGATCCAACTGAAAGTCAATGGAGCACCTTTACCCAACAAATATTTATTAAGCACCAACCAAATTTCTGTGTCTGTGTTGGGGACAGGAAAAGCAATGATGAGATACACATAGACGTGGTTTCTGCTTTTATGCCCCTCATGGCTTTCTAGGAAACCAATGTATAGCAAGATCAGAAAACAGACCAGGCCAGAGTATGGGGCTAGAGGGACTCAGGAATGGGGACAGGAAATTGGGCATCAGGCTAGATCGGTATCTTCAGCATCTTTGCTCTCTAGGTGAGTAGGGAGATGGGAAGTGAATGCGTAAGGAATGCTACTACCAAATTGCTGCGGTTAAAGCCATACTGAAATTACAGAGAATAAACTCGGTTTCCCTAGAATTTTGCCTAAGAATTTTCTACACACCTACATGGTTCATCCCTTCCAGTTTTTTGTTTTGTGTGGAAGGCCATGTCTTCCTTTCAAGTCAATCATTAAAGGAATGTACTCAGTGAAGCTTAGTTAGGTACCTTTAATAATCGAAAGTAAATTTACACAAATTTATCCTTACCTTTTAAATTTACATTTCTATCTGTATTAATTCTTTTGGTATATGATGTTCCATCTGTTTCCTTTCCTTCCTTCCTTCCTTCCTTCCTTCCTTCCTTCCTTCCTTCCTTCCTTTTCTTTTTTTTTTTTTCCCGAAAGAACTTAAGTACTTCCTTACGTTTGTGCTGTTTACCTTTTTGTGTTTCAAGATGAACCTTCTAGTTCTGTTGTTCTGGGAAGTAAGTCCATGTTCACTCTTTAGGATTTTGTAAAATCTGATCATTTATGGGAAAGTGAAGGTCAGGTTTTATGATCCAACCAACATTGATGGTAAAGTTCAGGGTGTGTACAGGAAGCAGATGGCTAGAACCGGAAATGAAGGGCCATCCAAATTTGTGGTTTTGATCTGAAGATAAAGGACATAGAAGACCCTGGGGAAATCCCTCTTCCTTTATCTTTAGACCTTGGCTTCCTCATATGTAGCAGGAGTCGGTGTTTTCTCTGGGGTATTGGTGGTCATTTTTACATTCCTTTTGCTTTGGGTATTGTCTAACTTTTTTAATAATGATCATATGTTACTTTATTTAAAACAATAAGGCATTTTCCCTTTTGGAAAATGTGACCCTGTGGTCTTACACATAATTCCCTGGGGCCAGACTGGAGAAGACCTAACTTTCCTTTGGATTTAGGGAACTAAAAGAAAGGACTCAACCCAGATCAGGAGTGCCGGTGGCATAAATTAGCAAAAATAAAGTGGCCCCAAGGCTCAGAGCTGCAGATTCATTCATTCACACTTTAAGCAAATTTTTGTTGGGCATCTACTCTGTTCTAAGCCCTATTTTGGGCACTAAGGGTAGACCAACAGAATGGCAGAATTGGGAAAAGCATGCTTCATGCTTTTCAGCCTGTACAAAACCAAGTGATGATCAAGAAACTATATATTTATATACCTAAGTATAAATTATATGCTGATATTCATTGATACTTGTTAACGGTGGCCTGCGCCCTTTGTATGCTATCACCTGCAGACAGTATGGGAAAAGGGACGCCACAGAGAAGAGAAAGTCTGTTGACTTCTACTGCTTGCAGTAGAAAGATTTTACTGCTTGTAAAAATACCCTGTTATTTTAAGTAGTTGTTATTGAGCTTGACTAGCAGGTGCAGTTCAACTTTGCAATGATAAATAATTGAAACCTTGTACTTTCACCAGATGTTATAACCACAAATTAAAACAAGCCAGATTCTTACACATTTCATTCCTCAGAATTAATTTAAAAGATTATTTAAAAAGCTAACCATACACTTTGTGCCATGTTGGCTTTCAAGGGTTTAGGACGAGAATGTTCTCACTGCATCATGGTTGCCCTGAGACTGTCATATACCTACCGCATTCTGCTGCTTGTCATCTCGTCCGTTTCAAATCATGTGGCTTTCCATAACCTAGACTGGGAACCTAGTCAATCAAACCTATCCTGCCCTTCTTTGTCCTGCTCTTCGCCTGTGTATCTTTCTGTTATTCACCTTGTCCTTGTCCTACATTTGGCTATCACGCTTGAATCCTTAAGATGAGGTCTTTAGATTTGGTTAAACGAGGTACTTCATTTGGTCATCAGAAGAAACGTATTGACTGTCTGTAAAGTGCAGGATACTGCACTGAGTCACAGGGATGAGTGGTCACCCGTCCAGGCAGTGTCCCAGTAGTCACAAGGCTCAGATCCTAGGTGGGTTAGTAACTTCAGAGCAATCTTGAGCCAAAAGGGGAGAAAACATTTCAGTAGACAAAACAGATAAAAGCAAGTAATCAGTGAAAATTCTAAATACGTTGTTTCTAAGTAAAAGATACTGTTTGTACACACCTCAAATTTAACTGTATTTTTAAATCAGTTACCTATTTGAACAAATAATAGTTCTGCTCTTTATTATTCTCCACCTATATCATGAGATAAAAAATTAATGGGTATATTCTGCTTCCCTTTCTGTATCTGTCTTTTCTTTCCATCCCTCTCTGCCTTTGTCTCTGTATTTCTCAGTGCGTCTTAATGTATTTCCCCCGGTCTTTGTGCGTCCTCATTAACGCTTGATTCACATGTTTCCCTTTCTCCCCCCATCTGTGTACCTAATCCAGCTTACCCTGGATTATTTATGCAGGTGCTGTTGTATACGTACATCTCAAGGGGGAAAATGTAGGGGAAGAGGAAATATTTTCAAAGGGGTCAAATTCAGCTCTCTTCCTACTCAAGTAGAAAGTAGAAGTAGAAAAAAATGCTAGGCCTTTCCTATGTATCTGGCAAAGATGGACTGATCGCAGCACCAGCAGGAGTCATGTCTGAATAGAACCTATGTGTTCAGCATAAACGAAGACACATAAGAAGGCATGAACAGTGGGAGACAGTAGAGCTTAGCAGTTAAGGGCATGGGCTGTGCTGTCAAATCCCAGGTCTGCCACTTAAAATTATTCAATATTTCTAACCTTGTTTTCTCCTCTATTAAATGGGGGAAATAATATTCACCTTATAGAGTTTTTGTAGGGAAACAAAGAGATAATACGTGAAAGTATTAACACAGTACTAATCATCTAGTGTTTTTTACCTAACCACTTCTCGAATGATCATTTTTGTCTATTGAGTGTTATTCAATAAGCATCACTATTAATTATTACTATAGTTATCTAATTTGATTCGCTATAACACGAAGAATTGAGGACACTGTTTTACATTTAGCATAAAACAAAACAAAATTAAAAATATGAGGGTTTTTTTTCTATACTCCTCAGAGGCTCTAAGACTTAGGCAAGACGAAGAGCAGGAATCTGCTACTTGGTGATGAATTTTGAGTGGAGGTGATGGGTATCAAGGCGTCAGGAAGGACTGCCAGACCTTGTTGTCTCACCCAGAAGAGTCGACACCAATGCAGGTTGACTACCTCTTCTACATGTGGCCAAAAGGATTTTGAGCTTGGGTGTATCTGCTGAGAAACTGGCAGTGATGTTTTCTCCATGAGGAGATCTTCAGTCGGTCACACGTTTCCCAGTGCTGGGCTTGTTCGCACAGTAAGCAGCTCTCCCGCTTTTCAAGACATGAACTCATTACATTCCCAGCTCATGCTTTCCACATCCAACGTTGAGTTTCTCTCTCTGATCAGAAGAAAGGCTCCTATTGTAGAGTGGTGTTATCAGATTCAGAGGCTCATAGACATAAATAAAGGGAATGAAAACACTCTTGCTGTTGTCATCATTCATACATTTTTATGAGCCTCTGAAATATACTGATGATTAGACATTTGAAAGTAAATATTTTTACTATAGTAGAAAAACAAACAATTTTTTTAAATCCACTGAGTCTAAGTAGTTCCCTGTCAGGACTCTGTCACTGAAAGATTTTTACAGGATTTAATAGTGTAGCCAATCAATGGTTATACGGCACACATACACAAAAACCCTCTTATTTACAACGCTTAGCATTGTGACCTTGAAATTTTAAATGAAAGTCTTTTAAATGCAATTTTTTGTTATTCTGTAATCAGAAAATTATTTCTCATTAGGGAGTTAAATAAAATATTCTTTTGAAACTGTCTAAATTATTAGAGTAGCTAAATTTGCTCAAAGCTATCCTTCAATTGTCTTAGAAAATCGATTACTCCAAGGGGCAAAAAAAGTGTTAGGACTTGGCTCTACATTTTTGCTTTGCGTTAAAAGGTTTTTTTCAAGTAATTTGTTTGAAAGAGATTTTAAACTATTTCTGTAAAGTTTTTATATTTATTCGATACTGTTTAGGGTCAGCCCAACTTGAATGTAGGGGCATGGACAAAACGAGATAGATAATTTTCCCCTAAGAGATCTTTCCTCATTTATTTGTGTCCAGCCACATGAAGAATAAAAATGTATATACATATTCATATCCGCCCTCTCTAGTTCTCTCTCACTCTAAACAGACATTATGTATTCTCAGTCAGTTTATAAATGGTCAGATTATAAATGGTAAAGATGGCACACTTGGACCAGTTTCCATTAACCTAATAATTCCTCTGCCGCTAAAAGTATCCCACTTTAAGGTGACCAGTAGAGCATCAGGAGTCTTGGATCTACCCAACATGACGGTCATTCAACAAAACTTGAAAATCTAGATTCTTTTAAAAAAGTTTTAATATATTTTTATTCAAGCATAATTAACATGCAGTGTTAGTTTCAGGCGTACAATGAAAATCTAGATTCTTGAGGGCCTCACATGCTGACTCTTAACTTTCTTCTCAGGAAAAAATTGTGGTATATATATATGAATCACTACACTTAAACCAGTTTAAAATAGTGAATTTTTCTTTACAGGCTGTGGGTGTGACACAATTTATCAGTCTTCCGTCACTTGAGGAAAGGCAGGACGATGTGTTAATTAAGCATACAGGCAACAAAGTCTTACAGATCTGGGTTCAAATGCTGACTTTGACAACTACTAGTTGGGTGGCCTTGTGACAAATTACTTAAACATCTTTTGCTTCCAGTTCTTTATGTATAAAAACGGGGATAATAATTCTGCCTCATAGTCATTGTGAAGATTAAACTAAACCCGTTTGGAGAAATTAACACAAAGCCCGGCACATAGTATATGCTCAACAAATGTTTGATGTTATTATTAAAACCATATTAATGTTTTAGTAGGCCTTTGGTGCAAAATAATATTTTACTGAATTTGAATTTTTATTCATGTCAGTTCATTCATTATGGTTTGCCACATCCTTACCGCAAAGCTCCTTGACTGCATTGATTGCAATACATGCTGAGATGTTTCTGTTGAGGCTGGGAAAGAATTTAATCTTTTGGTCACATCTAAGTCTACTGCACAAATGTAATTGCTACATGAGATTTAAAAACCACATGCTGTAGCCATGTGGTTGATTTTCTAATTCATTAATGGTATGTCTTTTATTTAAAACATTAAGCATGTATGTAAAACATACCTTAGAATTTTACCAAAAAAAGTTCAGTTCAGCAAAAATGGCTCTCAAAAGGAAAAGAGTATCAGCCAAATTTCTCATCTAGTGTTATAAAGAAGGAACCATCGTTTTTGTTTGGCATCAATCAAGTGCCAGGTGAGGTGGTGCACTCTACATAGTTTAATTGTCAAAACAACCCTATGTTCTTATTTAGTCTGTTCAGGCTGAATACCATAGATGGGGTGGCTTATAAACAACAGAAACATTTCTAGAGTCTGGGAAGTCCAGGGTCAAGGTACCAGCAGAGTCAGTATCTGTGAGGTTCTGCTTCCTGGTTCCTAGACAGCTGCCTTCTTGCTGCGTCCTCACATGGCAGGAGAGGCAGGGCTGTTCTCTGGGGTCGCTTTTATAAAGGGCACTTATCCCATTCATGAGGACCATCCTAATGGTCTAATCACCTCCCCAAGTCCCCAGCTCTAAGTACCATCACGCTAGGGTTTAGTTATCAACATGTGAATGCAAGGGAGGGCAACAAACACTTACTCTATAGCAGACCTGGGTATTATTGTCCCTGTTTTGCAGTTGAGGAATCTGTAGGGCTAAAAGGTTAAGTAATGTGTCCAACTTCATATAGCTAGGGAGTGCAGTCCCGTTCTGCCTGCCCCAAATCTCAAAACCTTTCTACTGTAACAGATTGATCAATGGAATTTTCATGTTTCAACTGGTTGTCTTGGCTGAAGGTACATCATCTCTACAAGGCCAAAATAGCTCCCTAAGATGGGGAAAAATCATTCAAAGCAACAAACTATAAATGAGGCTTTCGGGCCCAATTGAACTGTTCTTTATGCGTGTTCAGGTAAATTGCTTACATGTATAGAGACAGTCATTGTTTCATTTGCCCTTTAAAACTCTTCTGTGTCATTCCCATTTCACAGAAAAATGGAAACAGAGAAGATCACATTTTTCCCCTCAAGCCAAAGAAGGCTGTTGGCATCACTGCTCTTGGCTTTTCTTTGGATTTTTCCCAATAAGACTGTAGTCACCATTAGGACAGGGACTTAATCACATCATCACTCATAAAAGCTTACTGCTATCTCTGACCTTATAGATAATCTTCTGCAATGGAATGTTACTTTTTCAATTTTGGACCACATACTACTTTGAGTCTCTGATGAAAGCTGTAGACCGTCCTCCAAGAAAAATGCACATATGCACCCACAGAACTTGGCACTTACTTTCAGTGGCATCATGGCCCTCCATCCATAAACCTCCTGAGGGCCCATGAAACTCTGGGCCAGGAATCCCTGATCTAATGAATTTGAAAAGCTTCATTTTACATATGAAGAAACTTAGTCTTGGGATGCCAACCTTCTGGAGATCACCTAGCTAAGCTGAGGTAGAGCCTCCTTGCATGTGCATATATTCGTCTCCCTGAATAAATGGAGCTGGCTGTAACCAGTGCTCTGGCTCTTGATTAGGACAGTTGAGCATACTTCTGGGAAAATATATATGCTAGAAAATATTGCACGTAGAGTGGGTTTTTTTAATTTGAAAACAATTTATGGATAAAATTTCTAAATTAAAGGAGATTAGGTCAGATTACTTCATGAGGGAGTTAAATAAAAAGCAAAAGAAAGATAAGTGGATAGGGAGAATGAAAACAATTCATTGTTAGGAACTGGGAATCCAACTTTGCCAAGTCAGAAGGAAAAAAAAAACCTGTTGATTTTGCAAATAGAACCCTATCTGCCATCAATTTTGGAATTCTTCTATTTGGCATGTATGATCTTGGCAAGATTTCTTTAAACAAAGCTTAATTATGATACTAAGTTATTATGTAGGATTTCTTCTTCCTTACCGGTTTCATTTAGCTATTCGAACTCCTCAAAAGATAGTTCTCACAAACATAAGAACTGATTTGATTCCTTAAAGAGGATTTTGTTTCATTTTTATTACTACCATCTTTTGGGAGGATGGGGCAGATTGGAGGGGGACACAGACCCGATGCTTCCAGAAAACAGGATCGCTCAGACTTGGGTTTGAATCCTAGCAGGGTTACCAAGGATAACCCTTAGCCTCTCTAATCCCATTTTCTCGTGAAGAAAATGGCCATCGTAACAGCTCCTAAGTTTTCACTTAGATTTTAAAGCACTAGATGGATAGATGACAGATAGATAGATGGTAGTTAAGTAGAAAGAAACAAAGAATATATATGAATATTTGACTAGTGCTCAGTAAATGTTACCAGTGTTTGCTATTTTGTGGCTAGCTAGAGGACATGGTAAGGAAGGAGCTATCAGGAAAACCCTCTCTAGGTCATGTCCCCAGGAATCACTGAATATGTGTTCAGTTGCCATATTAGACAGTTTGGTCTAATCTCCACTCTGTTTCAAATCTGTTTTAGCAGTCTACCTTGAAAGTGATGGGAGAATTATGGATATGAAGTCTCCATGCTGAAAAGAAAATCTATCTCCTTATTTTTTTTTAAAGATTTTATTTATTTATTTGACAGAGAGACAGCCAGTGAGAGAGGGAACACAAGCAGGGGGAGTGGGAGAGGAAGAAGCAGGCTTCCCACCGAGTAGGGAGCCCGATGCGGGCTTGATCCCAGGACTCTGGGATCACGCCCTGATCCGAAGGCAGACGCTTAACGACTGAGCCACCCAGGCGCCCCATACCTCCTTATTTCTAACAGTCTTTTTCATTTTCCCTACTGGTTTTAAATCAAGATAAAAATACAGGATAGTTTGGCATCTAATATAGCAAGATCTTTATCTTTTAAAAGTTATATAGCTAATATTCAATTAATCATATATTTTAAGTAGTTTTCTTTTGCCTTGTGGAATTATCACTTCTTTTTTCATATTATGCAATTACGGTTTCAGTAACCAGAACCCTCTCAATCATATATATAAATACTGTACTAATAATATAAAGAAAGTATGTACCCATTTTTCACAAAATAATTTTTAATAATTTTATTCTAAATTCATGATTTAATTCCTTTTAATCATGAAAAAGCTGATGCATGCAAAATAATACTATGTAATTTATACAGAAGTTCTATATCATTGTAATGCATATATTATAAACTTATCACTGAGCTTAAGATCTAGAACATTTCCAATACCACTGAGATTTTCAACTGATCCCCTTGCTTCTCCATACACGGAAGTAATTAGTATCCTGAATTTTTTTTTTTTCTTTTAGTGTAGGCTCCATGCCAGGCATGGAGGGCTCCATGCCAGGCAATACAGGGCTTGAACTCACTACCCTGAAATCAAGACCTGAGCTGAGATCAAGAGTTGGGTGCTTAACCAACTGAGCCACCCAGGCACCCCATAATTAATTTATTTTTAAATAAAATTCTAAATAAGAAAATAAAATATATAAAATATAAAAAAATAAAATTCTAAATAAAAAAATAATAATTCATATTATCCTGGATAATAGTTTTTCCAGGACCCCGGGATCCAGAGCATTCTAAAGATTCTCTCCAGACTCAGTTGAAGGTGTTAATGAGAGGCCACTGTTCCCTGAGAGTGCAAGAAGTTTGCCTTTCTGAATACACAGGATCAAGGGGGTCCTTCTGCCGTGTAAGGCTGGGAACCTTGGAGAAGTTTTACAAACCAACAATTCTCTACAAAGAATTGTCATTAAAATCAAATGAAAATGTAATGAAGCCTATCACATATGTATGTTGAATCTGTCTATTCTGCCCATTGGTTTTCTCACTGACCAGCCAGATAAAGATATCTGCATTTGTAGCCTTCATTTGGCCAGATGGGAATGGCAGACGGGAATGATTCCAGACTATTCCAAGTTCTTGGTCAAGGGAAATCTATCTCAATTGTTTTAAGTCTTCTAGGGAAGTTCTTGACCTTTATGAAAGGTCCTTAGCAGTATTACAAGAAAGTACCACTGGAAATGAGACATGAACATATTGGAATGCTACAGAAGCTGCATAAGTAGATTTTCATTCATTTGTGAATGAGGTTAAAGAGGAATAAGGTGCATACTTGGTGACTTTAAGGAGTTCTTTTCACTAGTATGCTGTGTAGTAAGCAATGTTCATGAGCAGTTTCGTAAGAATGTAATTTTTAAAGAACTTTGGAAACATTCACTTATTTTTAAGTTTAATTTGCTAATCATAAATCATTTTCATGTATGCAGTTGTTAAACAAGTTTGTAATGTTTTCTTAGCCTAGTGGAAGTCATCAGGTATACTTGAGCATATTTTCAAAACTGAATTTCTTTTAAAATAGTCCAGAATTTATACTGGTCTTTCTTCCAGTTAGTCTAGATTAGTGAGGTCTGACCTTGCATTTGAGATTAGTACCAATTGACTAAGTTAAAATGTGAGAGTTTATTTTCCATTTTAATAACTCCCTACATCACATACAGTTCCTTTGTTGGAATAAAACTCTTGGTAAAGTACACATCAGCCACTATAAATAGTAGCCGTGAGCCTGTACATTCAGGAGAGTCTCCAGAGAGTATATTTTAAACTGCACATTGTTTAGAATAGGAAATTCTTCCAATGTTCATATTTTCCACTGTGGGTGACAGGGACGATCCTGTATCACATCTTCACAAGCTTCCATTTTCCTGTACCATTTAGGAATCCAACTGATAAGTTTCCAGAAGGTTGCTCAATATGTGCTATTTATTTACTGAAGGCTAACCTGCGTCTTACTGTCCAGTGGGAACGTTGCATAATTAGGGGCTCTCCAAATGAAAGCTAGGCATCTCCCAGAGCCTGCACCAGCAACTGGATAATGAAAGGGTCCTTTCTTCCTGGAGTTCGTAGCTCTACTGTACCTACTTAGAATAATAGCAGTCACCCCATTTTTGATTCCCACAGAAAACCTTGCACTGTTGGCAGGTGTTTCTGGGGAGCTCAGGAGACTAATGTGGAACATACCTGGGTAGGAGGTGAACAAAGAGACGAGCAGGATGAGATGATGGGTTATCGTGCTGGTTCGAGGACCAGAAGCCTCAGCAGACGTAACAACACTGGCATCTTCCCCGAGGCACTGCTGGCAGCTCCACTAGGTGTACACCTCCGGCTGCTCCTTCCTTGAACAGTCCTTCTGTTTCTCTAATCAACTGTTGGTCCGTCTTGATCTTTTTTTTAGTGGGGCCCATTTGGGGGATCTAATATCCCCTCACCATTTCTCCTCTCTTGATGAAGAAGATGAGAAGCTACTGTTGAGGGGTCTTAGACAAAAATTGTGATCTAGAAAGAGTTGATGCCTGATGCCCTTCTTTCCTGCTGCTCCCCTTTTAAGAGCCCATAACTCTTCCTCCCCAACCATGAAAGCCAGATATCCCAAAGATGTGTCTGCTTTCTGAGCCAGGTTCCTCAGAGTATATCCCGGCTACCCAGAGAGGCTCATGGCTACTGAAGCTCCGTGGTTTACAAAACCGAATAGAATGAAGTTTTGCAAAACTCGGGGTTGAGGCAGGATGGAAAATCCTAATGCCTTCGTCTCTAAGTGCCTCACATCACAGGAACATGACCATAAACTTTCTCTCATTGTGGCATTTGTCAGAGGTGTGGTAAAGCTGAACTGGGGAGGCACACCCTGCAGAAAGGAGCTGGTTTTCCATAAGAACTTCTCCTGAGTGCAGAATTCCTCCTAGGAGTCATATTCTGATATCCCACTGAGTGATGTGGTCAGAAATTAAGACTCTCTCTCCTACATTCTCTGAAAAGAGTTTGAAAATCCAAATCGCTAGGCCCAGACATACAGGGTGACACGTCGAAGAGCACACAGTCAGTGGCCGGGTCAAATCTGGAAACCGTGTCATTTACTCCAACTCTGGTACTTGTTGCTCAGCATTTTGCTATGCTCAACCCATACAACTGCCTCTGACTCCACAAAAATACCTTTTAGATCAAGGATAAAAGAAGACACTGGATAAACTAGCAGATCTGGACTTCCTCAGCTGTCAAACAGAGCTAACACTCCTCAGGGTGGCTGAGAAAATCAAATGAGATATGAACAGATGCCATAAAAAATATATAGGGTAGTTCGCATGACATGTTTATTATGTGGAGGGGCCCGTATGCTTCATTAAATCGGATTCACTTCTATTTCACTCTCTGTTGAGTTGCAAGTTTCATTCTGATCGTATACTGTGTTCCAAAGGAATTTTCATACTTCATGCTTGGCTATCTTCTTTTTTTTTTTTTTAAGATTTTATTTATTTATTTGACAGAGATAGAGACAGCCAGCGAGAGAGGGAACACAAGCAGGGGTAGTGGGAGAGGAAGAAGCAGGCTCATAGCGGAAGAGCCTGATGCGGGGCTCGAACCCATAACGCCGGGATCACGCCCTGAGCCGAAGGCAGACGCTCGTAACGACTGTGCCACCCAGGCGCCCCATGCTTGGCTGTCTTCTGTGATATGACTGGCCCTCAGGCATTCTAGGCTTCCAAAGATCAGACACAGAAAAAATGCTGTAAGATGTTACCTGTCACTCTCCCTAGAGCCTGTCACCTTTGGAGAGGGCTTAGGACCTCAACTGCAGATTGGAAAAAGCAAAGCCATTTTATCTGCCCTTTCCGTTAGTCATGAATTCAGGAGAAAAATCAAAAGATTTAAAATGATGGCTTTATCCCAATCAAAATTAAACCCAGCTGTCTGTGGGTCATTTACTTATCTGGTTTTGCATCTAACTTAGCAAAGGACCTCAGGCTCAGCGGGATTCTAGGATCTTCCACACCACTGTCTTTTCCCTCCTGAACCTCTTGTAACTGGTGAACTCTTACTCAGCCGGAAGGCCCAGCTCAACAGTCATCCTCTGGAAAACATCTTCCCAGAGGTCCCCTGTCAAAGTGACTGATTTCCCACCTTGAGTCTCTCATGGCCCTTTAAATATATATTAATTATTGTCTTATATTATTATTAACATTAATTAGTTATATTAATTATTGCTTTTTTTATTATGACAATTTTATATGCTTATTTGTTCATATGTCTGTTTTCCCCCACCAAATTAAGAGCCACTCTAGATTAAAAACTAATCTTACTTTTATTTCCCCAAAGACAAGCATGCAATATGAATAAATGAAGGAGCAAACAGCTACTTCAGTTCATATCTGCGTGCCAAGGCAAAATATTGCTCAATTTGCCAAGATATTTGGGGGGGGGGCAGAAATGTTAGTAACCTTTGTGATGGTCCCCAAATACTGACACCATCCATGTCTTCCTTGGGGTTCCATCACTCCCTTGCTGAGCCACTGGAATTTGACTCAATATCTTTTCTCTAGACATACGAAGAAACTCATCTCATGTATTTCTCTGATTACTAGGTATAATTGGACTGCTACCTCATATAATTTTAACCATTATGCTTATTTAGTTGCATCATGGAGGCAAATGATATTAATGTGGTAAGAATCAATTCCCTTTAGTTGGCCTATTTGCTCTAGTACTCAAAACCTTTAGTATTACTTGCAATTAACATTTGCATTGTAAGACCGGATAATCATCAAATTATAGGCTTCATACCAAGCCCTAAGGAGTCCAACAGTGAACAAACTATATAATCAAAAATTTCTCTAATGGAAGACCAAGTCTGTTGTCTGGAAGACTAACCTTCTTCAGTTAATCACAGGAGGATGGGCAGAAGTAGATGAGGGGTGGAAATAGGCCAGCATTTATCAATACTCTTTCTGAAATAAAGAGTTTAACATGCAAGTTGAATCTCAAGTTTAGACTCTAAATAGCAGATTGTTTTCTAGTATTGGGATGTAGTGATGAACAAAGGAACAAAAGAGTAAAAAAATACATTAGAATTCATTTAACCAATATATGGAGGATTAATTTTATTTTCAGTGAAGTGGGGCATTTTTTGTTTTTATAAATATATATACCTCAAAAAGTATGATTTAGAAGAAAGAGGAGGAGGAATTATAAGTAACTATTAGTCAAAACTCTAGATTAAGATACAGATTAATTCAGTTCACATTGACTATGATACAACCCATTCTACACGAGGCATTGAGTTTCTTCATTATAGAAGTATGCCCTTTGGTTAATTTGTTAACATAAAATTTATAATTAGAATAAAGTTAATGAATCAAAACACCCAGAGCATATAATACCAGAAGTACTATAGTATAACCTCAATATCATATCTTTTAATTTTTAATTTTTAATTCTTAGATCCACTGAAAACGAGTCAGAAGGAAAGATAATTTGAAGTTACCCTAGAAAGACACTGAATTCTGAAATACCTAGGAGAATCTCAAATTCCATCAGTACTCTCCACTCTGCAACATATTTTAGAAAGCTGGATGCATATTTCAGATCATTGGCGCTCAAATTTAAAATGTCTGTCTGCGATTTTTTGTATAAGTATTACCTATTTTCTTTTCTTTGTTGTCTTCATGAGGTCTTAAAATTAAAAAGCTTTCCAGGTGGATTTTGGCTTTTAAATGAGAAAAATGAATATGCTTTTTTATTAAAGGTTTTCACAGAAAAACCTGCGTAGTTATATTCTATAATTAATGAACAAAAAAAGAGCTCCATTTGCTTTTCCTGCCTTGATCCTAATGATAGCTTGATTTCATTGCTCAGTAACTTCAAAGTAAAATGCCATCTTAAAGCGGAAAAGCTTTTCTCCTAGTCTATTTCTAATCTCGTCTCTCAAGCTGCCACCATAAAGGCATACAAGAATTCTACAAAAGACAATTTCTAATAACCTCAATAAGTTCAACACAGAAGTGTTGGATTACACTGGGTCTCCCAGATGTAAGCAAGTGTAAGCTAACCGTAATCCATTGTCTTAGTCTTTTGGGGTTACTATACCAGAATATCGTAGACCGGACGGCTTAAACAAACATTTATTTCTTGCAGTTCTGGAGGCTGGGAAGTCCGACATCAAGGTGTTGGCAGATCCGTTATCTAGTGAGGGCCCACTTCCTAATTTGGCTGTTTTCTTGTTGTGTCTTCATTCAGTGAAGAGAGAGAGAAAAAAAAGCAAGCTGTCTTGTGTCTCTTCTAAGGGCACTAATCCCATTTGTGAGGACTTCACCTTCATGACGTAATTACCTCCCAGAGTCCCCACCTCCTTATACTATCACAGGGGGGGTTAGGATTTCAACATATGAATTTTTCAAGGACATGAATATTCAGTCCAAATCATCTGCATGTTAGCAGGTCTGACCAAAGAATGGACCAGAAGAGGTTTGCTTGAATGCCAAGTCCAAGACCAGGTTGGCAGTGGCATCTGGGACTATCCAAATGAGATAGACTTTGAACCTCAGGGTTTGTTCAGTCTTGTGACATGAGAAGTATTCTCTCCGCTGAGGGAAGTGTTTCCTCACATCTTCCCTTGGCTTGGGTAAAACATTCCTCATGATGATTTTACCTCCCTTTGCTCTGACTTCACACTCATGAAACAGTCTCTGGGGACTGTGAGGCTTCCCGACGTTATAGCTTTGAGGAACGGTGAGAATATGAGAGAGCTCTCCAGGCACTGAAGAGGGAGGTCATTCATTCTCTTAATTAACTGGCATTAATTAGCATTCTGATGTACACATCAGTGTCTTGTAAGTCTGGAAGCTAATCAGTCTCCCTGAGACCTGTCAACGTTAAGAACTCCCAAAATCTAGTTGGTGGTACAGCAGAGCTTCTAGAACCTATGGTGTACTGAATACTCCAAAAAAGGCCACTCTGGGGAAGCCTCTGGCAGGACCAGCCAACAGGCCTTGTTGTTGCAGCGTCTCTCCTCCGCTGTTGTCCCTCTTCAACCCGGAGAGCCAATGACAAGGATTTTTGAGCATCTGCTGTATGCCTAACACTGTTCTAGGCTTTATCAGGAACAAAAGAGGTGTTAGGAAAAGTCCCTGCCAGCAAAAAGGTTATAATTTCTTTGGTAAGAACATGTATGTACACAGGAACAATGAATAAGTAAGACTCTGTGTGTACCCGTCTATTTCTATCTAAAGCTAGGTATCATAATCATGTACTGATTCATGTGATCTGTTAATTACATAATAGGACACTACCTAATGAAATGTCATTTTTATAATATAAATAGTAAACACTGTACCCTAAGTATCCAAAATAATGGACTGTTTTTCTAGTAATAAGAACAAATACATGCTTTAATCTAGGCCTGACCCGCTCCCAAAAAAATCTGGATTTGATTCCAGCTATAAAAGCCATGTGTAAATTTAATATCCAGATGCAGAAAGTGGACACCAGCAAATAAATTTATGATTGTGGAAATATTTAGATACTTTGAACAAGAGTGGTACACACTGAGAAATCTGTAGCTTATGAACTAACATGCTTCCTTTGAAGATTTGGCCTTTTCTCTCACACTAGAATTATATCCTTAGAGTCCTCATGATAGTTTCTTAATTTCCTTCCAGCTCAATTGTATCTATGGATAATAAATTGAACATTTTTTTTTTTTTTTTTTTTTTTAGGGATGGGTGGAGGGAGGGAGGGGAGAGAAAAAGAATCTTAAGCAGGCTCCACATCCAGCGATCTCATAACCTTGGGATCATGACCTGAGGCAAAATTAAGAGTTGGATTCTTAACCAACTGAGCCACCCATGCATCCCACAAATTCTACATTCTAAAGCGTATCACTATGGCCTAAATTCAGCTTCCTTTGGGTAGAAATCATATCCTTCTTGTATGTACTTCTTTCCTAGAATTATATAAGGTATATAAAATTATTTTCACTGAGACCAGAACCAGGGTTTTATAGATGTGCACTAGCAAGCATTCAGTCAAACTGCTGTTGTTAGAATCCTACTATTTCCAAGCACTATTTTATTGTTTTTTAAGATGTATTTCAAGCTGGAGGGCAGAGATGGAGTTGGAGGTGTGATCCTCTTTAGATAGAAACTTTTCTCTCCAGGGAAAGAGAATAGTCTAACTGGTTAAAAATCCCAGATTTTAAAAAGAGTTTAGAGAGCGGACCTAAATAATTGTTGCGAAGGAGTTTAAACAGAAATGGGGAACCTCACAGCAAGTTAGCTGGAGGGGCTGAGTCCTGCATGACAACGTAACTATTTCTCAAATGCACGCAAACAAGAGTAGGCTCAAATATTCTCATCTTTCCTCCTGAAGTGCCAAAGGACAAAGAAATAAAGTCACATGTGGGGAGACTTCATACCAGTGGGGCTAGACACTGGTTCTTAAAGAATCACTAGAATTCAGAGAAGCAAAGGGGATTTTAAAAGCCTAGACAAAAGGAGAAGGAACAGCTTTGTTGGGTAAAAACAGAAAGCTTCAAGAAATATCAGGCAAATGGTGGCAAATGCTAATAATCTTTTCACCGAACAAAAGTTCCCTTTATGACAAATGTTAGGGTGCATTGCACTGATTGAAGATGTGTGTTAGATTGCCAGTGGGGATATAACTAGAGGTCGGGATATGCTTACGGGGAAGAGCCGCAGTGGAATGATGGGACTCAAGGATTGGCCTTGAGAAGGAGAGAATGCCCTCCTTTTCACAGAATGGTAGTATCATGGTGAGGGGACCAGCATTTCACCATGAGAAATACAGAAGCATCAAGACAGAGTGAAAGGATGTCTCAGTTCTACACTCCCGTACTGATTCTTCTTAGAACCAAATACACTCCGTGGTGGCATTGATGGTGATCCCACTAGGGTGGGACCAAACGTGGAGGGGGGAAATAGCTCAAAGAAAGTGGATCGAGCACAGATTCGGGAGAATAGCTACCTCCAGGTGGGAAGGGAGAGCACGCTATTGTAAAAGAGCACACAGAGGCACTAATTTACTTCGAAATTTTTATTTCTCAGCCAGGTGGTGAGCACATAGATGTTCATTATGATTTTCCTTATTCCTTTTTGTTTGTCTAAAAGATTTCAGAATAGGGGCACCTGGGTGGCTCAGTCAGTTAAGTGTCTGCCTACAGCTCAGGTCACGATCTCAGGGTTCTGGGATCGAGTCCCACATTGTCGCCCCCCCCCCCCCCCCGCCCCGCTCAGTAGGGAGTCTGCTCGCTCAGTAGGGAGTCTGCTTCTCCGCCTTCCCTCTACCCCTCCACTCCTCCCCCTGCTTGTGTGTGCACGTACACTCTCTCTCTCTCTCCCTCTTTCTCTCTCAAATAAATAAATAAAATCTTTTAAAAATAAAAACAAAAGATTTCAGAATAAAATATAACTTTAGGGGTGCCTGGGTGGCACAGTCGTTAAACGTCTGCCTTCGGCTCAGGGCGTGATCCTGGCGTTCTGGGATCAAGCCCCGCATCAGGCTCCTCCGCTAGGAGCCTGCTTATTCCTCTCCCACTCCCCCTGCTTGTGTTCCCTCTCTCCCTGGCTGTCTCTCTCTCTGTCAAATAAATAAATAAATAAATCTTTAAAAAAATAAAATAAAATATAACTGTAAAAAGATACAGAACACTTATAGCTGTTACCCATGTATCTTCAATCAGAATCTGCCTATGGGTATCAATAGAATCACATTACTAATAATATACTTCTTAATGCTATCTGCTCGTGCAGGATGACCACCCCACCACCAATTAAAAAAAAAAAAAGTCCTCTCTGATTGTTTCTGGAGGTCTGTCTCACATAAGCTCATGCACCACGTACAACCTCCATGGCCCCTTGCTGCTATCCCTATCCCAGTGAGGCGCTGGCCCCCGCTCTGCCACCAAGTCATGGGGCCCACCCTGAGACCCTGGGCCTCTGTATCTGGTGTCCTTGTGCTCCAGACTTTCAAGCTACCAAAGCTACCCCATTCTCTTCAGCCCTCCGGAATTCCAGAACCAGGCTGTGCTCTGGACAGGCATAGGAATGGTGACACTTCCTCTGCTCTGTTACCCTTTATCACTCAGGCACCAAAACTTGGCCTAGACTCAGCAAACGCATCGTGGAAACAGCTTCAGCTTCTCTGCACTCCCCCTTTCCTCAGGGCACAGACATGTGGCAATGGGGTTGAGTTAAGGGACCAATTCCAAGGCATGTGATAGCCAACAACTACCCAGACCCCCATGCAGATCGCCCCCCCTTGACCAGCTTCACTACTCGGTCACACCCAGATGCATCTCCATTCCAGTGGTGGACAACAAAACTTG
This sequence comes from Ursus americanus, assembly GCF_024610735.1. Classification (NCBI taxonomy): domain Eukaryota; kingdom Metazoa; phylum Chordata; class Mammalia; order Carnivora; family Ursidae; genus Ursus; species Ursus americanus. Next base: position 18,049,498 of record NC_142129.1, on the reverse strand, counting down.
AGGCGAGGCCACCATTCACATCACTTACCCTACCACTTTGACTCAATTATAGAAAAAATAAATCCACTTGGTCAAAGTAATTATTTGCTCATTATGAAGCCACGTGCACTAATTCATTTATGCAACACATATTCCAGAAGGCCTGCTCTCCGCCAGGCACTGTGCTGACTGGAGCAACAGGAGGGCCAGAAAGATGGCTGAGACACAGTATCCCTCCTCAAGGAGCTCACAGCGTAGCAAGTGGAGCAGGAATACATAAGCACATGTTAGTACAACCTAGAACCTTGAACTCCGTGTTGCCTCAAATAGATAGACTTCCCAGGTATTGAAATTCAGGGAGGTGCTCTTTGAAAGATCTTTTTCTCCCTTTTTGAAATCAGGTTTTGGGTTCCTCAGTTACCAAGACGTTCGACAAGAAAAATACAATACAGAATATGCTGGAAGAGTTGAAAGATGGGCCTCTGAGAACAGTATGAAGCTCTCTCTGTGAGGGTCAAATGATAACAACAAAACTAGCTTCACAATAAGTGCTGGAAATAGACTTGACGAAGCGACAGATCTGGAGAGGAAGGGAAAAAAAAGTCCTGGATTTAGCACAGAAATGAATGAACAATCTCTGTAAGAGATGCTATTATCAATGCGAAAACGATGTTAAGATGTGTTAACAGGAACGTGGCAGGCAGCACTGGGCCTTCGGCCAGGCACATTCAGCCTTGGTCAAGCCTTTATTATGTCCAATTTTGGTTTCCTGCTTGAAGAGTTGTTATAGTTCAGGCTGATACTAAAAGAATGGAAAATAGGCACTGGCATCTAGCCTAGAAAAGATGAGGCTATGGGATGATTTAATACCTGTGGCCCTGATAGAGATAAGTGGATTTCTATTTCAGCAACAGGAAGTGTAGTTCAGTAACAGAATAAATTGAGCATAAGAGCGATTAAACACCGGGGCCTTGATCACAGGATGTCATCTTTGAAGTATAGTTCTTCACCCTGCTGCTTGCAGAGTACTGCTCACTTTCTATCTCGTATTAGAATTTTTGTACGCATATCTTACTTCCCTTTGGGGCTGACCGTCTCATCTTTGGATCCCCTACAGCAGGTCCCTAGGTGACTGGCTTGTAGTAAATATTCAAATAGTGTTAAGTGAGGAGGGGCAAGGGAGGAACCTGTTGGGACAAACTACGTGGCCACCATTATAAGGGAGATAAGAGAGTGTAGCGCCTGAGACCTATTACAGACCTACAGACAGATCATGCAAAGAATCGTTCAGAGAATTGTGTCAGCAGAGGCCACAAGGATACTAGTGAAGGACCGGTTGTTGCACGGATAGAGTAGGGTGAGGGGTAAATGATGACTTTCCATAGCAGTCCATTCATTCCTCCAGCCCCAGCCAGCCCACCACAGATCCCTAAAGGAAGACACAGCCAGAACTAGGAAGACATTAGCAAAGACACAATGGGGCAGGAGAGGCAAGGAAAAGGCGCTACTGGAAGGTAGAAGGCAGAGGAGAGAGAGAAGAGGAGTCTGTAATTTCTGCTATGGGACCTGGATAAAGAGAGGAGTATTTCATGGCAAGATTTCTTAGGAGGATACATTAAAGTACACTATCACTGAACAATACAAAGCAATCTCATTCAAGTGCACATGTTCAATGCTGTGGGGGTAGTGAGATGCCATGAGCTGTGGAGGGAAAGCTACAAGGGGCCCATGGACAGTAGGAAAGTGGGTCTGCCTGCAGATATGTGGTTAACCCCTTCCCTTCCATTCCTTTCCACCCCTTGATGAGCAGCCGTCTAGGTAAGATGTTGCGTCTTGCAGTGAGGCAAAGGCCTCATTCTAAGGTTATAGAGTCTATGAATTTCTTTATAAAAAAATATTTTTCAAGAGGCTGTTTTAAAAATTCCCTTTAAATTATTGAACTGTTGCCTCTCAAGTGAGTAGATGTCTTTGGGGTTTGAGTTTCTTTAGGAAGTAAGTGTGTGTGTGTGTGTGTGTGTGTGTGTGTGTGTGTGTGTGTCTAAAGTGCATTAGGGCAGTACACAGGCGCTTCCCACATGCCTCTCTTTTCCCTGGGGAATTGTTCCAAGGTAGAAGCTGTTCTCAAACAACCATTGCAGAGTATAAAGTCTGGAACAGATCATGTGGCCCAGTCTCCTACCTCCATGAAGTTAAGTTATTGTTTTAAATCATATTTTATTAATAAAGGACCACCCTGTGGTGGGAGCTATTCCCTTCTATCGCACTGACCTCCTTCGAACCTTCTCATCACAGGATCTCTTTGATAAAAAATTAAATACAGTTTCCAGAAACGAAGGATGCTATGAGTAATTTGAGACTGGCCCAGACTTCCATTTTCCCTAGTAGAAGAGTCCTGAAATGTCCTACGTGTGATCCCCACTATCTTGCTGAATGATGGATGACTGTCTCAGTTGTTCATGGTACCAGTGAAATAATCCAGTTTTCAGAAACACCAGTCCTGGAAGCTGGACGTTGAGTACCCCTGTCTGTGCTACAGGGTGAAAGCACGTATGCCTGCTGGTCTCTGCAGGAACACAACGCTGTTCACAAATGAATCTTTGGTACATTCTTCCTAATTTCCCTCACCTCTCCTCTCCAGCCCTAGCTAGCCGGACCCCAGAGGGCTACCTGGAAGTTGTTGTCTACGCCAGCCCTGCTCTTAGCTCATGATTCACTTCTCTCCCCACCTCTCAAATGTATCCGGTCTCCCTTTCATGGGCCTTTGTGCTCTTCCTATTCCCCACTGGTGTCTGACCCGGGTCCAAAACTCACCTCTCTCTTCACTATCACCATGTCAGTACCCTACTAAGTAGCATGAGTTATGACACCTGCTAGTTTTACTATCACAAACTGAAGACAGACAGCTACTTCCCAGATGTATTCCATTAATAACAAGGGGCCAACAAAGAGTGTGCACGATTTCCCTCTTCTTATCTTTACAGCTAGGGAAAGAGCTTGGTGGATAGCCCTTACACAGCTTGCCATTAGCATACATTCAATATATGAATGTTAGCATATCAGTGGAAGATTACTAAATTCTTGCTCTCCTTCATGGAAGGTAAGAGGTGTGTATGTGCTCTAAGAGAGTTAGAGAGAGAGAGAGGGAGAGAGAGAGAGACAGGACTGCCTGGAAGAATCACAGAATTTTTTCTAAGCTACTCCATTTTATGAGCTTGTTTCAAATATACCAAAACTATACTTGCCACTTCAAAATTGGAGTGTGTTGGGAAGAGGGGGAAATCAGGAGTTGAAACGAATTCCCAAGGGCAAATGAGTCCCATAACCAAGTATATTAGTTTTCTATCACTTCCGTAACAAATAACCACAAACTTGGTGGCTTCGAACAGCACAAACTGATTATCTACCGCGCTGGACGTTCAGAGTCCAACACAGGTCTCACTGGGCTAAAATTGAGGCGTGGGCAGGGCTGCATCCTTCTAGAGGCTCTCAGGAAGAATCCATTTCCTTGCCTTTCCAGCTTCTAGAGGCTGGCCTCGACCTTGGACTCTTGGCCCCCTTCCTCCATCTTCATCGCCAGCAACGTGCATCTGGCTCCCTGACCATTCCTCCGTAGTCACATCTCTCCCTGACCACAGCCAGAGACAGTTCTCTGACTTTCAAAACCCATGTGATTAGATTGGGCACATCTGGAAAATCCAGGATAATCTCCATCTCAGTGCCTGTTATTTAATCGCATCGGCAGATTCCCTTTTGGCCGTGTACCTGTTCATAAATTCTGGAGGTTAGGACATGGTGTGTTTGGGAGAAGCATCATTCTGCCTGCCTCAGCAAAAACACGGAATTTTCTGAAGGGAAAGAAAGTTAAATGGGCAAACTTTGGTAGAAAGGGGAATAGCAAAATGCCTCAATGCGTGTTTCTGTCTTAGCTCTGGAACAATCAGCTCAAGCCAAGTCAGTGAGTATGCTCTCAAGGCTCTGTGTGAAGGCAGACGTCGCTGTATTTTTATGAGTGGCTTGTGCACTTTATATAGTCAACATATGTTGAGTGACGATATATATAATCAAAGAGGTATTGAAATGTGTATATATCATGATATATGGAGATAATTAACTTTGAAATTCACTAACCTATATTTACTCTAGAAACGATCCCTTTGATGACAGTGTAGTATTTAAGCAGGAAAACAACCCAAATTTTCTAGTGACTTGAAATGACAAGAGCATCAAATCTAACCGAATTAAACTTCTTTAAGTTGAGCACAAGAGTATTTGCTGTGGCTCTGCTCCATGGCGTTGGGTGCCCTGTTTAAACGCTCTCTGCTTCTGAGCCCTTGTTTGTGACAAGAAGCATCTCAGAGATGTTTTTCATTCTGTGAAGGGGCTCTCAGTGTGTGCAGCTGATTGCTTTTCCCGCTATTTACCGAAAGAATCATCTCAACCCTCTGTGGTGGAGATCCGAGTTGTTCTGCCCATTGGACAGAAAGCCCGCCCCATAAGTACCCGCGTTCCCCAGCACCAATCTGATCATTGCCTGTTGGAGATGAAGAAACGCATTCATCACTCAGGTCCAGACAGAGAGTCGTCTCCAGATGGAATCAACACCACCCCCTCCTCAGGGGTGGAATTTGGTTGCTTCCCAAACTGTTGCTGACCAGGCTCTCTTGCCTGGCTTGGCTGATGAGATCACCACACCAGAGTGCCGTGGGTACGGACCAGGCCGGCTGTTGCAACACGTTCTAGGCAGGCCATTGCCCTCATTTTACTGAGGGGCGTGAGCACCAAACACCCCATAGGATCCAGCAGCTCACTGACAGGGCCGTCTCTCTTCTCCCCTTTGCCTTTGGTTTGCATTTTTATATCCTGCATCCATCTTTCCCTGGATAAAAGGGATAAGAGGAGTTTCTCAGATTTGATTTCTCAGTGGGAACTGTTTGCTTTGGAAAGCACCTATACCGATGCTAATTGAGAACAGAACTCAGAATGAGGGCCTGAGAACTGCACCCCTGTGAACTTTTTGGTGGGCTGATTTCTGCTGATCTTTTCTGCATTGGATTGTGCATGCAAGTGATACCATGATCAACTATTTTCCAAAAGGCTGCGCACATGGATCGGTGTCCTTTCTTTTGACTAGTTCTCTACCTTGGAATAATTATTTGTAATTAATCTGGTAAGGGCTTCATCATGAAAGCTACTGAGAATCCTGGCCCCTACTAACCAGTAATAACAGACTGGAAATCTCCAAGCAGTCCTTGCCCTTTACAGTCTAAACAGGATGGGCCTCTATTAGAGAGATTACAGTAAAAAATAACAATCAGCTCTCTGATGATCCGATGCGGAGGGAAAGGGTGGGGAGGAGTAGATTTGGCAGAGGACAAGCCCAGACTTTCGTCACAGGGACAGACCAAAGTGTTAACACAAAGGGAGAACACGGGAGCATCCTGCACGCTGCATTTCAGCCACAGAAAACATGGCACCTCCGGGGGCCCGGCCCACGCCCTGACCGCCGGGAGAGTCTCAGCACCTCCAGCAACCCGCCGCCCCTTCCAGCTGCCGACATGCTCGGGGGATCCGGATTGCAGGGAAGACGCAGCCTGGCCGCGCTCTCCCAGTGAGTGCTCACTTTGCCTCTTCGGTTTACATTTTTCCTTCCTTCTTTCTTTTTTCTTTCTTTCTTCCTCTTCTTTTTTAATAAAGGAATTGTTTGAAAAAGAAGAAGAAAGAAAGAAAAAAAAGAAAAGGAAAGGAAAAAATTTAATTGTGGGAGTGGGAGGGGAGAGGAGAAATGAGGAGGCAAAGGCAGGCGGGCGGTATGTAAATTTCAGACCTGTATGAAACTTTCTGGGCTAAACTTCATGGTTGTTCTGATTGGTTTTCCTCGTTGCCATTTTTATGGTGGTTTGTAGACCATTTGCAAGGGTTCATACCTAGGCACAGGGTTTCTCTACTGCAGATACTGATCCACAAAGTATTGTGTTTCTAAAGATCTGCTGTTAATTTAGACCTGAGCCCTTTGCTCAGAATGATCCATTTGCAGGAATCAGAGATTTTGGCTAAAGCACACATTGCCCAATCCTTAAAGTCAACAGCCCAAAGCCCTTAATATACTGACCATCTGACTGTGACCGAACAAGATTGAGCGCACATGCAATTGATCAGGGAATTGTTCAGATAACAGGCTCCAAGGTTGAGGATCATGATACCCTGGAATGTTAAAGCTACAAGGGCCTCTAGGATTGTTTGCTGTGATGTTCTCATTCTATAGACAAGGAGATGAAACCCAGAGGGGTAACTCAACTTACCCAAAGCCAGACAACAGTCGGTAAGGAAGCCAATGTCTTTGTAGTCGCAGCAAGGGCCCTTTTCATGCTGGTGTTTATGAGGTTTGGAAAACTGACTGGGTCTTGGGAAAAGGTACCGCACAAGAGTGAGAATACCAAATGGCCTTTCAGTAAATCTTTTCCATTTTTGAGAGTTTTGGCACCGATTCAGCATGACAATTGTTGTTCCAGTTGTTCCAGCATTTGTGCAACAGTTAATCAAATAAACAGAGGAACTCAATGGGGTCCTAAAAACGAGACCTACCTCCACCACATGAGCAGACCTCTTGGATCACCCCTTTCTGTAAGTGTGATCACTCAAGTGTGAGAGCTCCAAGGGGTTTTAGAGGTTATCTGTAGAGGCCAGTGGTTATCACACTAGTTGTTTGGTTTTTTGTTTTTCTTTTTTTTAGCAAATCTAATGTTATAAGGAATTCTGTGACATAAAGGAGATGTTCTGGTTGAATGGGTGGGTTTGGATCTAGAGCTCCTCACCCCTACGACACTCCCAAATCATGCCCTATTGCTTACCTCTGCTCCACTCCCCATCTCTTCTCCACCCCAACCCACTCTGCCCACTCCGCCAAAACGTCCTTGGAATCCTGGCTCTCCATGGAACAGTTTGGAAACCACTGGTCTTGTTTAATTCCTTTATTTCAGATGAGGAAAGTGATGCACTCAGTAGGGAAGGGTTTGCCCAGTATTACACAGCTGGCCAACAACAGAGCCTGGAACGCTGGGAAAGAGCCCTGTCTGTGTGCCTGCACATGCACGAATGTCGTGTGTTTCTCTCTCAGCTCCCAAGTTCTGACTTTTCCACTCCATCATGCCTATGGTTCTGTCAGTTTACTTTCTCCTATATCTCTCTCACTCCTCACTCACTGCATCATGTCCTGAGTTTCAACAGTTATTGCCTCTCACAGGGATGATTATAATTGCCTCTCCTCTCATCCTGGCCTCAGTCTCTCTTCCCTTTCTGATCCCTTCCCCTCCCCCCTCCCCCACCCATCTTTGAGGATGGAACCCCTTCTCCCTACTGTGGCATTTAAAGTTTTCTACAATCTGGGGTGCGTGGGTGGCTCAGTCGGTGAAGCGTCTGCCTTCAGCTCAGGTCATGATCCCAGGGTCCTGGGATTGAGCCCCATGTGGGGCTCCCTGCTCAGTGGGTAGTCTGCTTCTCCCTCTACCTCTGTCTGCCGCTTTGCCTACTTGTGCTCTCTCTCTATCCCTCTGTCAAATAAATAAATAAAACCTTTAAAAAAAAAAAAGGTTCTCTACAATCTGCCTCAGTATCCCTTGTCATTTTGACCTGCCCCTGCTGCAGCTGGGCCAGACCACTCACTGTTCCCCAAACTCATCATGTGCAGGCCACCTCTGTGCCTTGGTTCACTCTGTTCCCCACACTGAAACACTCCGTGTGCCCCCGTCCCCTCTTCTGAAATAAAGGCCTTATACAAGATCAGGGGTTCCTGAACGGTTCCATGGAAATGTGGGGTTCCAGAGGAGTTTTAGAGGGGTAGGGTGAGGTGGGGTGGAGAAGTGATGGGAGTGGGGTGGGGTGAGGACACCTACCTCACCTGGTTCTAACTACTTCCCTCCTGTCCTTCAAGACCCCGATCAAATAGTACCTTCGTCCACAAACCTTCCTCAGTTCTGTTTTGTCTCTACGCTAGGAAGTTATGTCCAACCTTCTATGATTAGCCTTGTACTAAAGTTGGGGTGAGCATGCCTGTCCTCCCCACAATAGATAGCAATTCACTTGTGGGCCAGGACTATTTTGAATCTTTGAATCTTCAGGTTCCAGCATGGTGCTGATGCAAAAACAAAACAACTTTAAATGTCCTATTATTGGGTACCTCAAACTCAGTTTATCCAAATTCACACTTTTCATTTGATTCCTTTGAACACAGGAAGCTTCTGCACTTTTTGCTTTGAGAGAAATATTAGGTTAAATGCCTAAACAGGTGCCCAACAGAGTGATTTCTAAATTCTTTTACATTTGCATTAGATAATTTATCTGACTTTCATTGCCTACAGAGCAAGATTGGCAGTATTTTTTTTTCTATGAGGCATGTTAAAATCCCTGAATGCCAAGACCTGCACAGAGCCCTGTTATCTTCAGGGCAGGTGTGAATGGCCTCTCAGTTCTTTAGATTTCAAGGTGCTGTGTAATCTGCTTCTGGTGAGGTATTGAGAGATACTGTCACTTGGAACCTAATATTTTCACCGCTACTTTTCTCATTTCTCTAAAGCCCTCACAAAGTCTCCTGAAGTCAGAATTTCACGTTTCTTATAAATATTCATGCTTTAGTCCATTAAGAGTTATGTTTCTCATAAAGAAGTATGCTTTTATGTATCCCGACGATGAAAAAGTTTTGTTCCTGTGTCACATTTGTAACAACTATGAAAGAGAATATAAAGTTTAAAACCGTGGAATCCAAAAAAAAACATAGGAAATGAGTCTCACTTTATGCTGCTTTTCACGGGCCTCCCAGCCCACCAAAAATGGCTTTGCAGAGGCAGGTCGAGCTTCAGCGAGGAGAATGGGGTCAGGGGAGGTGCTCCTCTGCCATCTGGAGGCTCATTTGCTCCTGGCGTTCCTAACTGGAATGATGAGGATGCGTCTTTCCATGGAAACGCAGCCTTGCTTCTGTATTAGCCTCAGATACATCTCGGGCTTAAAAAGGTGCTTGTGGGCTGGCCCGAGTTCCCAGCTGCCATGTATAATGATGTTTGAAGTTCCAAAAACCAATTTGCAAATTAAGGTTTGGAAACAAGCTTTTCATAAATGTAAGACTGCTTGGATTCATTTCCAAGCCTAATTGAATTTTTTTTTTTTTTAAGATTTTATTTATTTATCTGACAGAGACAGCCAGCGAGAGAGGGAACACAGGCAGGGGGAGTGGGAGAGGAAGAAGCAGTCTTCTAGCAGAGGAGCCTGATGTGGGGCTCGATCCCAGAATGCGGGGATCACGCCCTGAGCTGAAGGCAGACGCTTAATGACTGCGCCACCCAGGCGCCCCCCTAATTGAATTTTTAAGAGGAGTCTTTAAAAATCTGTAAACCTTATTCATTTCCATGCGTTCATTGAACAGATATTCATTGAAGGTTTTCTATGCCAGTTAGTGGTGCTGGACTAAGCACTAAGAACATAAAAAAGGACAAAACACAGGTTCTGGCTTCACAGTGATCTAGCCTTTGAATCTCCCACCCACTGCAGGACTGTAGGAATCTTTGCCCAGCCCTCCCGCCCTGCACGACGCGCACATTCCCCGGTCCGCTCAGGGCTGTGGCTGCCGGCAGAGCAGTCCGGCTTCCTGAGCAGCGTTAGCTGCATTAGTGTTTTCCTCTGACCATCTGAAAGAAATACAGGTTTCTTTTAACTTATACTTAAAATAAGTACAATAAACTTAAGTTCATTTTGTGCCTCAGTATCATATGTATATACACCTACATAAATGTATTTGAAACAAATAATTTACAAAACAGTACACACTCTTACTATGTACAGTGCCCTTGGATTAATTTATTTTTTTAATTAATTTATTTGGTAGAAAGAGAGTGCGAGTGGGGGGAGGGGCAGGGGGAGACAGAGAGAATCTCAAGCAGACTCCACGCTGAGTGTGGAGCCCGAGGTAGGGCTCGATCTCGGGACTCTGAGATCACAACCTGAGCCAAAGTCAAGAGTCAGATGCTTAACTGACTGAACCACCCAGGCAACCCTGTGTTTCTCCTTTTTAAAAGTTTTACTACAGATTTCTCTTTTTTTCAGCTTTATTGAGATATAATTGACAGATAAAATTGTAATATATTTTAAGTGTACAGTGTGGTGATTTAATATATGTATACATCGTGAAAGATTCCCCCCATCAAGTGAATTAACACGTGCATCACCTCCCATAATTACATTTTTTTTTCTTCTTTCTTTTTTGGTGAGAACACAGACGTTTTACTCTGTCAGAAAATTTCAGTTCTGCAATACAGTATTATCCACTATAGTCACCACATCATAGGTTAGATCTCAGACCTTATTCACCTTATAATATAACTGAGAGTTTGTACCCTTTTACTAGCCTCTCCCTATTTCCCCCACCCTCCAACCCCTGGCAACCACCATTCTAGTTTGACCTGTTTTTTCTCTCTAATTCCATGTATAAGTGATTCCACACAGTATTTGTTTTCCTGTGTCTGGTTTATTTCACTTAACATAATGCCTTCCATGTTGTTGCAAAGGGCAAGATTTCCTTCCTTTTTAAGGCTGAATAATAATCATATATGTGTGTGTGTGTGTGTATATATATATATATATATATATATATGGATAAAGAAATGTGATTGAGATACATATATATATTTCATGTAATATATATATATAAATATATTACATATATATATAGCTTAAAGCTAGCATTAAGCTGACATATATCAAATATATTACATATATATTATATATATATAATATGAAATATATTACATGTAATATATATATGTATCTCAATCACAATTTCTTTATCCATTCCTCCATCAACAGACACTTAGGTTGTTTCCATACCTTGGCTGTTGTGAATAATGCTCCCATGTGAACATGGGAGCGCACATACCTTTTCAAGATAGTGACCGAGTTTCCTGCCCTCTAATATTTTCTGTACTCTTTAGTTTCCATTAAAAATTCTGGTCATGACCCATTAAATAGATCTCAGAAGCTGCACACGAGTCACAAACTGAATTTTGAAAACCGCTGAACCTAGCACATGATCTTGGTATGGCTGGCCCCCTTCGGAGCAGCTTAGGAAGCTCTGCCAGCCTGTGACCACCCCGAGTGCCTGCTGCAGGAGTCAGCCCAGAGGCTCGAGGAGGGGCTTCTCAGAGGGGAACCAGAGGGTCTGGATTCTGGTCTGGCTCCTTCAGTGACCAGCACTGTGATCTCAAGGAAGCTGCTGTGAGTTGCTGCCCCAGGGCTATAAAATGGAGATGGTCATGCTTGCTGCGTGTGACTTGCAGGACAGCAAGGCCATCCAGTACAGGGATGTGCGTTAAAGTCTACGGAAAATATTAAGTACAAAATAAATGCAAGTTATTGTTGAAGAGTTGTTTTTCCCAATTAAAATTTAATATCAGAGGAACAACTTGGAGGGACCATTTGTTCTTTATAGACTTGGAAAAAAGATCCTTGCATGGGCTATAATATTATGCAATTTCATAAATGAAAATCTCCGAGTGGCATTTGTTTGTGATGTTGTAACTAGGTTTGCATTTTGGAGCTCAGCTGGGTCATCCTCCTTCCTCTGCCGTTAAATAATTTTTCTGGTTACAAAACCAAGGAAGCAACTGGTGGTCAGTGGGCTTTGAACTCATGAGCCCGTTTGTGTGCTTTGCCTGATAGGATCGGCTCTAGCCTGCTGGATTTATAAACACTAATTTCTGCTGTTTTTAAGACTACTTTTTTTAAAATTAAAAACAGCAGACATTAAACAAAAGTAACCAGCAAAAGAGATAATGTTATTAAGAAGGGTTTAAAACAATAAACTTATAGAGAAAATATGGTACTTTTCTCATTGATCTTTCCCTTTTTCTTTCTGACTTTATTGCGAACCTCACCTCACACAGACGTTGATTGGAATGCCTCTGTTAAGTTGTGATATTCCTATTTAGAGCCTGGTATTCTAGTCTGATATTTTCTGTGCTGGTGAATTTCTATCAATGACTAGACATTTGCGTCTTACATGCTAGCTCCGCCTGCCCCATTAGTTCTCCATATCTTTTCTTTACCTCTCCACGATTGCTTTCTGATCCTTACAAGGAGTGTCTACACTCGCCTTTTCTAGAATTCAGTTCTACAAAATACCCTGTCTTTCACTTTGTGCGTAACAGAGGGAATATAAAGTAGTAATATAGTAAAAACTACATTCACTCCAAAGAGAAGGAAATAAGTTTGACACTTTTATTCTCTAAAGAGTGAAAATGTTCTTTACACAGATCAGCAGTAAGCCACAGTTCATAACTAGCCTGTATTTTCCAGAGAAAAAATATATAAAGTGCATAAAATTTAAGCAACTTTTTAAAACTAGCATTAAGCTGACATCATGACCTTTGTAGCTTTTGCATAGACACTCTCCATAGCTATTTAATAAATGTGTGTGATATGCTTAAGCACTGAATTGAAAAAGACTGTGTTCACACAACACTTTGATGAACAGGTGAGGCCTGGGGGTGCTGAGGCATACTGCACCTTTGGAGAAGAAGGGGTGGCTTTAAAGGGGAACAGGTTGCTCACCTCTGCCATCTCGCCGGTAACTTTCCTGGAGTGAAGTGCCACTGCCGGTCAGGGAAGGGGTCTCAGCCCTCCTTCTGTTGGGCAGACTCAGCTTTCACAGCACAAAGTGGGCACATTCTTGACAGATGAGAAACTAAGAGCCAGATATCCTGACTCCCACATCTGTGTTTAGACCTTACTCATTACTAAGTGCGCGACCTTGAGAAGGTCACTTAGTTTCACTATGTCTAAGTTTCTTCATCTGTTTAAAAAAAAAAAAAGGTATATAACATCTGCCTTGCGGGTTTAGTGAGAAGTAAAAGAACCAGCTATGCAAACACCCTTCCCTCTGAGCACCCCCTTCCTAAAGCCCCCGGAAGAGGGGTGGCTTGGTATCTTATGCCAACAGAACTACTGATGCTGGGGCAAAAGGCAGCTGAATGCGGTTTGTGATGGACATGTATTCACTGAAACATCCATCTACTCCAGAAAAATCAGAGGAACTCTTCATCTCAGATTTCCAGTTGTTCCCATGTACTGACTACTTAAAGACGATAAGCCAGGGACACTTGGGTGGCTCAGTTGGTTAAGCGTCTGATGCTTGGTTTTGGCTCAGGTCACGATCTCATGGGTCGTGAAACTGAGCCCTGCCTTGGGCTCTAGACTCACTGGGGAGTCTAATGAAGGTTCTTGCTCTCTGCCCCTCCCCCCTCGTGCATGCGCACTGTCACTCTCTGTCTCTCAAATCAATAAATAAATCTTTTAAAAAATGATAACCCGTACTGCTCTACTTTGGATAACTCTGAAGTTAAAGGAAACTTGCTAAAAGTGGACTTTGGGGGCAAAATACAGAATTACCACTTTTCCTACTTGGCCTAAACCAGACACGTTACAAAGGAGGACGTAGGAAGAAGTAGGGATCTCTTGGCCAGAGATTTGAATGCCACCAGTCTTTAAGCGATCCTCACAAGTGAGGAGAGTATAAATGAAGAATATTGACTTCACAATCCAGGTGAACTTGGATTCAGAGTCTCATCGCGTCATCTTATTAACTGTGTGCCCTTGAGCAAATTACTTCATCTTGCTGAGTTCTTCAGTCTATTCACGTACAAGAAGAGCAAACCGTATGCGAAATGGTTAGCGCGGGGCCTGGCACTTCGTGAGTGTTCACAAAGCAGTGTGGGGGGATGATTAACAGTGATCCTTATCGGAATGAACTTGGTGCCAAGGGGATGAATCTGAGGTAGCTTCTGGATTATCACAAAAACATGAGAGGCGGTGATAGTTGTGTTAGTGTCCTAGGGCTGCCATAACAAGGTACCCCAGACTGGGTGGCTTCGCACAACAGAAACTAATTGTTTCAGTTCTGGAGGCTAGAAGTCTGAGGTGAAGGTGTCAGCAGGGCCATGCTCCGTCTGAGTCCTGTAGGGGGAGAATCCTTCCTTGCCTCTTCGAGTTTCTGGTAGACGTTTCTTGTTTTGCAGCCCTGTTGCTTCCACTGCTTCATGGGACAATCTCCCTGTTTCTCTTCACATCATCTTCCCTCTGCGTCGGTCTGTGTCCAAATGTCCCCCTTTTATGAGAATGCCAGACAGATTCGATTAGGGCTTATCCTAATGACCTCCGCTTAACTTGATACGTCTGTAAAAGTGTTATTTCTAAATAAGGTCACATCCTGAGGTACTGAGGGGTAGAACTTCAACATATTTTTGGAGAGGACACAATTCAAGCCGTAGTGTGAGTATACAGACTTCCTAGAAGCGAACACAAGAAACCTGGCCATTACTTCTACATTTTAAAGTTTGCAGGTTTCCAGAAGTTGGGCAAATTAAAGCATCCTAAAGAGACCTAAAGTGACAGTGGTATTCAGGTGTTAACTGAGTAGTGAACACTTCCTAATCACAAAGGGGCAAAGCCCGTCAGACTCAGGCCTAGGTGGGAGCTCTCATTTTCGCCTCACTAAGAGAAGGGCAGCCAGGAAGGGTGTACAACCTCTACTCATCCCAACGAAAACAGCCCTGAAGTCATAGATTGAACCATGCCAGGTCCATAAGGAATTAGAATAATGGGAAAAATTTATCTTCCACTTTCTCTCTCTCCCCTGTATCCATTTATTAAATTTCCGACCTTACTTAAACACCAGGTTTGACCCAAGGAAGTATTACGAGTCTGCCTCTCCTGGATCGGAGGATGTCAGGACTGGGAGAGGGATCAGGTAAAATATTCCCTCCACCCAGGGAATGAGGCTCAATCATCCAGCTGCCCCGGAGAGCCCAAGAAGGCTAGAGTCTCACGAGCCCACCTCAGAGCTACAGGTAAATCCCTAACCACGATCCTCAGATACCAGAAAAGCAAAAAGAACACAGCAAAGGTGAAAACTGAGCATATAAGAGGACAAATTTGCAAGTTACAATAGAAGGTATTTTAAGAAATCGGATGAACTCCTGGCCCAATGTAATGAACTACTTACCTAAATAAACAGTAGACAATGCTGGAAATTGTGAAAATAAAATTTACTAACAAAGTAGAACCATTCAGTCCTTAAACTGAATACTGTATTAGTTTCTTAGGGCTGCTGTAACGAACTACAACATACTGAGTGAGTTAACAGAACAGGAGGGCTTCCTTCTGAGGGCTGTGAGGGAGACTCCGTCCAGGCCTCTCTCCTGGTGGTTTGCTGGCAATCTTCGGCAGCCCTTGGAGTGTAGATTCATCAGTCTGATCTCTGCCTTCACACGACGTTCTGTCTTTCTCCGCATAGTCTACCCTCCATGAGTGTCCTTTTCTGTGTCTAAATTCCCCCGTTTTATAAGGACATCTGTCATATTGGGTGAGAGCCACCCCAATGACCTCATCATAACCTGATTACCTCTACAGAGGCCTTATTTCTACATAAGATCACATTTTGAGGTATGAGGGAGGTAAGGTTGTCAACATGTCATTTTTAGAGAACACAGGTCAATCCATAGCAAGTACTGGGAAGATTTAAAATAGTTTAACACGACGTTTCCTAGTTCAATTCATAAGCAATACGTGGGATCGTTTTCCAGGACAATTAAAACGCCAGCTGGCTGAAGGATATTGGGGCAGTGGGGACATCTGGGTCCTCCGCTGACAGGCTGTCTGCCTAAAGCCATTCCAGTGGAAGTCAGAACCAACCTCCACACATAGAGCTCTGAAGCATCAATTCTTCACTAAGGTGGGGTGTTAAGTCAGCCCCAAAGATGAATAGAGAAGGGGGTTATCCTCTTCCAGTAGGACACGTGCACTTTCTGGCATGGGAAGAGAAAGCTGTCTGATGATGAATGTCCATCTACGTTTTAATGAGAAGTAACATGGATTATGAGAGCGACAAAGAAAATGAGAGATAAAAGGCATTCCATTTATTGAACATTTTTAGCCACAACTCTCCCCCTCTACTCTCCTCTCCTCAAAGTAGAAAGCCAGAGAAAACGTAATCAACAGCAGAGAAATAAGGGAATACCAACAGAAGATTCGAATCTTCCCCTGCATTGACTCTGCATTTCTGAGCCTTCTCTGGTATCACTATGTGCAATGGAAAGGAGTTTAAGATTCTCTAGTTAGAAAAACCTTTCTGCCACGTTATCCCCTTCATGCTCGGAAACAGCAGCATACTTTGGAAAACGTACAAGCACAGAACCTATATGCCATATGATGAGGGGGATAGTGATAATAATAAGTTAATAAAAATGGTTAACACTCATCTAGTACTTACCATGTGCCAAGCACAGCTCTGAGTACTTTACAAATAGTAGTTCATTTAATCCTTCAACAGTACTACGAATTAAGTACCACTACCTCCATTTTACAGATGAAAATGAGGCCAGAGAGGTTGATTCCCTGGCCCAGCCACCTCCTCCCTGCCTGGGTGTGTGTGTAATGACTGGCCCCTGGCCCCTGGCTCCTGGCCCCAGGCTGAGTGGCTCCTGGTGGTTCCCTTGCTCTCGCTAGCCTAACACTTTTATTTTTTTTTTTATTTTTATTTTTTTAATGATTTTTTATTATATTATGTTAGTCACCATACAGTACATCCCCGGTTTCCGATGTAAGGCTCGATGATTCATTAGTTGTGTATAACACCCAGTGCACCATGCAATACGTGCCCTCCTTACTACCCATCACCGGTCTATCCCATTCCCCCACCCCCCTCCCCTCTGAAGTCCTCAGTTTGTTTCTCATAGTCCATAGTCTCTCATGTTTCATTCCCCCTTCTGATTACCCCCCCCTTTCTTTATCCCTTTCTTCCCCTACCGATCATCCTAGTTCTTATGTTCCATAGATGAGAGAAATCATATGATAGTTGTCTTTCTCTGCTTGACTTATTTCACTTAGCATTATCTCCTCCAGTGCTGTCCATGTTGTAGCAAATGTTGAGAACTCGTTCTTTCTGATAGCTGAGTAATATTCCATTGTATATATGGACCACAACTTCTTAATCCAGTCATCTGTTGAAGGGCATCTCGGCTCCTTCCACAATTTAGCTATTGTGGACATTGCTGCTATGAACATTGGGGTGCATATGGCCCTTCTCTTCACTACGTCTGTATCTTTGGGGTAAATACCCAGTAGTGCAATGTCGCTAGCCTAACACTTAACTGATGTTATTCCCTGCCTGTGCTCTCATAGCTCTAACCTCTGGTCTGCGTGGGAGAATCTGGCAGCAATTGTAATATGACATCAGATCCTGCTTGATGAGCAAGCTTCTCCTCCTGGCAGAGCAGGGCTGGAGAGGGTGAGAGGGGTGGTCTCAGAGGGTCTGGGATCGTCTGTGACTCTTTACCTTAAATAACCAGCTCAGGAGACTAAATTCCACTTTCAGAGTCCCACAAAGAGGTAGCGAGTGTGCCTCTTCCCCTAGTGGGAGGCCTGGACTTCCATAAAACTAGCAGCTCCTCTCATTTCATTGTGATGAATATCACATGACTTTCTTATGGCAATTAAAAGCAAATAAACTCTCCAAACGATTTTGAACTTCTCCGTATCTTAACTTCTAACTCCTGTCTTGTCACAGTCAGAGACTTGAGACCTGGAAAGAAATGGAATGTGCCAAGTTGTAGTGGTGCAAAGAACCCAAACCTTGGGCTCGTCCAGAAGGTAGCGAAAATCCGATGTGTGTTAATCTTGGACAAGTGATTTGACTCCTCTGTGTCGGCTCTGCTCATCTAGACTGTAAAATAGGAGTAATCATGTCTCCTCAGTGTTATTGTAAGGATTAGATGAAATGCATCCCGTCCATTGCCTGGCACCTAGTAAGGCCTGCACAGATGGGAGTTATCACCATTAAATAAGCTTCCTCGTCCTTTTAAACAATTTGTTTGTTTGCTTCACTCTTTCAAAGTCAAGGTTGGCTGGTCTAGTACATCCCCCTCTTTTTTTTTTTTTTTTTAATCACCAGTGTTACTGTTTATTTTTAAATAGACAATGGCTGTTGTGTTTGGCTTTTTAGCCTTAGAAATGTGACCTACAACTCTAACAAGGTGTCAGATTTAGCAGTTAGCTGTGAGCAGCAGCCCGGCCCTTGGGGGGCGGTGACATGATTCCTGGGGCATCCTATGATCTCCCAGGGGCCTGAATGCCCTTTGTGTAGAGGACTGGGGGAACCTGAGGACTTCAGTTCTCTCTGGCAGGCTTCAGAGCAGCTCCTCTGAGCAGAACACCACGATATTATGACATCTTCGAGACAGAAAGAGCACCAGTCAGAAAAGCCCCAATTTATAGTGATGTTCTGGTTCTGAATGCAAGTCGCTCAGCTCCACCAAGCCGATTTCCTCAGCCATGAAGTAGAAAAGATAGTGGTGTCTATCCCGCTGGTATTCTGAAGATCCCATTAGAACAGGTACATGGTGGAGGTGTTTTGTAAATTACACAAAGTTAGAATTGCACTCCGTTACCGCTTGGATAGGTCTGAGTGCATGAGTTGGCTCTGAAAACAGCTTAGCCACTAAACAGGATGGATGACCCGGACAGCCCTGCTGACACAGATTATAACAGGGCAATGTCTCCTTTTGACAGGAAGCCCTTCCCACTCGCGCTAATACCATAGACAAAGCCTAGTTTGGATGGTGGTACGTTGTGAGAAAAGGAGGAAGGTAGTGAGGTAGGGTGAGGGTCAGAGCAGGGAGGGGGCATCCCTGTAGACAGGTGAGAAGAGAAGCAGGAAGACAAGAGGAACAGGGCTTTTCTTTTGCCCCAGGTTAAAAAAAAAAAAGGCAAATGACACTTCTAGGTTCAGATATATGCTCTAGAACTGGGACAACCCTTCTTGAAGGTTAAGACCAGGTACTCACAGATGATACATATTCACCTCCCTGGAAGCTTTCAACTTAACATTTCCTTGACTGCATTTCTAAGTTTCAAAAACACCCTTCCAAAAAAAATGCATTTAAAAAAATATTAGAATTATGTTTTTTTTGGTTTGGCCTTAAAAAAAAATTTTTTTTTTAAATCCAAAACCATAATTGTGGCCTACCAAGATGGATTCTCCTCCCATACAGCGAGGATTTAATTTTTCCAGTCCCCTCCCTTGGTGCCTGTTCTCCTCTTCTGGTTTTTGATGAAGTGCACATGTTCTAGAAGCCGCTCCTGGACCTCAGACACGAGCGGCTCTCTCGCCACTGCCAGTGTCCTAATAAGGGAACGAGCGTGCCCCTGCTGCTGAGGTAAGAGGAGTCAGGCGGTGGAGGATGTTTGTGCTGATTGAGGAGGATAAGGTGTGGTTTGGCAGGTACCCCGTCGGTTGGGCTGGCTCCCGACTGAGTTCTTTCTCTTTTTACAGTTCGAATTCCGTAACAGACTGTAAGAATTGTTTCCTCACAGATCCTGAGCGGAGTTTTAAGAACATCATCCTGACACAGCTCATCCATGATAGGGAAGAAATAGGGATTGGGGTTATATCATGTTTTCGTCATGAGAGGAGGTGAAATGCTCCCAGCTGCCAGGCCTGCTTCTCCAGGGGACTACCACCAGCCAACGAAAGTGGCCTCAGACTGTCAAATTTGGTCAATGGGGAGAACAAGGAATATGCCACTCAGGGTATTTAACCAGTGTTTAATAAGTGTGAAAAACTTGTCTGCACAATATTAAGTAACACCTACTTTCTGCTTATAAATACCGATATACCTCAATTTAAAAAATAAAAAACAAAGAGAACTTGGCATTAGGCTCATAAGGGCTAGTGGCACCATCTGTTTCCTCTCCGATCTCCAAATACTTGCCCATGGCTTCTCTCTCCATTCTTATTTTCTGAATGACCTTACGCTGCCTTTTCACAGAACTGCAACTGGCCCAAACTCTCCCTCAGTCCTCATTATGAATCAGTGTTTCTCAATTTGGTTATACGCTGGACTCACCTGGGGACCTTTAATGCCTGGATCATACCCCCAGCGGGTCTGATTTAATGGGTCTGGGACACAGCCTGGGCAGAGGGATTTTTTTTTTTTGAAGGTTTACTTATTTATTTGAGAGAGAGTGCAGGGGGAGGGGCAGAGGGAGAGGGAGATTCTCAAGCGGACTCCCCCTGAGCACGGAGGCAGACGCAGGGCTCAATCCCAGGACCATGAGATCATGACCTGAACCGAAATCAAGAGTTGGCCGCTTAACTGCCTGAGCCACCCACGTGCTCTGGGGCAGAGGGATTTTTAAAAGCTCCCGAAGGTGATTCTAATGCATACCCACCCAGGCTGAGAAGCAGTGCTCTGAATGCATCCTCTATTGGGTCATCCAGCCCCCAGATGGCAGGATCAGGCTCTCTTTCTTTCTGATGTTTTGAAACCTTTAAAGAAAATACAGTATGTATATGAAACAGGTCAGACAGGTTTCCTCTCAGATTGGGAGGTTCAGTTCAGTTGTTTTAAGCCTAACAGGGAATTGTGCTTTCAACCAAAATCAACTTCTAGACACATGGGTATTGTCTGCACTTCATTTCTCCTGCATGCAAGAAGTGAAACTCTCTGCCGAGTAGCCAAGAAACAGTGTGTCCTTTCCAATGTCAAATAATGAAATTATAATCTTAATGTTTTCTCTGTGTTTATGGAAATTATCCATCCCTTGATATCTAATTTAGTTAATAAATGCTTCTTTATTTGGCTTTTCTTATAATAGCAAGTCAGTTTTACATCCTGAAATTGGGCAGTTGCTAACTGTGGCAAGGACAGAATATGACTGGGGAATTTAAAAAAATTCTTTGAAACCATCTGTCTTCAGAAGTAGGATCTGGGAGTGCGGTACCAGCATGGGGAGAAGTTTTGAACTTTCAAAGAGTCATAGATTAATTTAATGTCCAGAATAACTCATTGCTCTCAACTTCTTTACTGGAAATTTCATTACCAAGGAAGAAAGGTCATATAGAAATTCAGGAGAACAGGGGGCGCCTGGGTGGCTCAGTCATTAAGCATCTGCCTTTGGCTTAGGGCATGATCCCAGGGTCCTGGGATCAAGCCCCGCATCAGGCTTCCTGCTCTGCTGGGAGCCTGCTTCTTCCTCTCCCCCTACCCCTGCTTGTGTTCCCTTTCTCACTGGCTCTCTCTCTCTCTCTCTGTGTCAAATAAATAATAAATAAATCTTTAAAAAAAGAAAGAAAGAAATTCAGGAGAGCAGCTTGAGCAAGGAAAATAAATTAGAAAACCATCACCTTACAGCTGACTAACAAAATGTTAGTATAGATGAAATTAGCCTGGGCAAGTATGTTGAACAAGAAAAGAATAGAGCTGAGGAGGAAACCCAATTGAAGACACAAAAGAAACTACAAAATATAGTAGGCAGAGAATTTCAAAGAGGAAGCTATGGCCAACAGTGTCAAAGGCCGTTGTGAGGTCAAATAAAATGGGATCTATAAAAGGCCATTGGATACTTTGTTTCAAAGTATAACTCTGGAGAACACAAGCCTGTAATACAATGTCATTTTGAGCTCGTGGCTATTAATGTCTGGATCAAAAATAATCAATATATTATTCTGAGACATTTAATAACCAAATTGAGCTGTTCTTTTAGATCTTTTATTAAACTAATTTAAAAAGCCTAACTGTGATACTAAATGTAAAAATGACAAGACAGCCCATAATACAGTGGAATGAACTATTTTGGGCTATCTTAAAAATTTAGCCAATGAATTACAGAATCAGTTTTGATTAGAGCACTTGAAAATATTTCTAAGGGAATAGCTAAATCAAACTTGCTTAGTTCAGCTACTTGGACTGAATTATTTTTGCTTACCACAGACATTGCAAAAGGCCAAAACCAACACTAGGCTTGGTAGTGAGAAGAGAGAGAATATAGACAGATATAAGGCATTTACAAGGGAAGATGATACAAGAGGAGTTATGGGGGAAACACATACCCTAGAGTAGCAGGAAAATAGAGAACATCTGCTCTGTTCATGAGCCAAGCCACGGGCAGTCATCCTACAAGAACAGAGACAGGCTGGTGGCAGGTGTGTACACGCACACACTCACACACAAGCTCTTAAAGCAAGACAGGGTCCCCAGTCCAACTGGAAAACACCAGTTGACTCAATTTGACTTTAGCCCCTGATTATTGACTAGGTTCAGAAGTCAAATATCTTTCCTGTCCATAACCATTTGGTTCTTCTTAACTAGGAAAACACATTTTCCAGCTCTATCTCAAGGGGACTTTCTGTATGTAGTTGCAACATAATGCCACCTACAGAGAAAGTAGCATACAAATGAGAAACAGATTTATAATAAATGCATTAAAACTTTTGCATTGTGGACCAATGAGCAAAATTCTCTAGGTACCTACCCAGGCAGACATCGGCAAGA
Source organism: Ursus americanus (assembly GCF_024610735.1). Taxonomy (NCBI): domain Eukaryota; kingdom Metazoa; phylum Chordata; class Mammalia; order Carnivora; family Ursidae; genus Ursus; species Ursus americanus. The sequence goes on along the minus strand of NC_142129.1, from coordinate 18,027,152 downwards.
AGGCTTTGACTAGTGGTTGCTTACAGCTTCCAGTGGAAAGGACTGAGAGAAATGTTAAGGGTTGAGGTTCTACTTCCTATATTTTTTGCTAACCCATTTTGGCCTTCTAGACTTGAGGCTCTCACTATCACTCCTAGGTTGGTTTAATATAGCTCTGTTCATCACTTCATAGTATTAAAGCTTAAACCCAAGAGATTATTGCTTCCCTTAATGAATGATCAGATTTCAGCTTCTAGAAATCATGATCAGAGAACAAGCCCCATGGCCCATGCAACATGGCAGAAGGCATAGCCAGGTTTTCCTGGTTCATATTCACAAGCCAGTATGGAACATCTGCCTTCTTGGCCACCCACAAAGCTTCTGAATATGCCTTTGGAAAGCGACCCCACTGTGTGTGCTTTTGTTGTTGAAAAAAACATACGCACCTTTGGAACACACTTTGGGGTAGCCTTCTCCCATTGATAAAGCTTTAATAACACTATTTTTTCAATAAATACTCAGGAGCCTAGTATAGAATTGTTGGTCTTTCCTTGGTCATGAAACAGAGTCGCATTTCATTGACCTGTCCTTTTGGGCACCATTGTTACTCTGTATTTGACTCTTGAACTTTTAAATGGCTCCACATTGGCCTAGCTATCCTTTCTGTGTCTGATTCAGATAAATCCATGTGAACTTAGGCAATTCACCTCACATGCAAGGAACTGAATTAGGCTTCATCATTGTTAATTAGCCTCCATAAATGCCCTTGTTCAGTGTCTTATGCCATATGCCTTTTTTGAATTCAATTACTAAAAAAAAAAAAAAAAAGACCTTATTAAATACTTATTTTATGCAAGGCACATTGAGGAAGAGGGCTAAAAATATGTATAAAACAGAACTCTTGCTTTCCACAAACATGACATGAGAGGTAAGATGATACATGAATAACTTCAAGGCAACGTGTGACAAATGCCCGAAATGACAACAGAGATTTCACAGGAGGGCAAGAGTTCCTTCCAGTTGACTTCCATTACGTCTGGTAAGACTTCACAGGAAAGCTTTTGAGCTGGCCTTGAGCGATAGGGAAGATCGCTCTAGGTATAAATGGAGAGGAGGAAAGAGCATTCTGAATAGAAGCTTGATCAAAGGAAAGAAAGCAAGAGAGTATGAGACAAAGTTAAAAGAACAGGAAATGAAGCTTGGCTAATAGTGATTATGCTTTCTGGCACTGGCTCCTTCGCTTGGTCCGTCTTTCCAGCCACATGTGACTGGTCCTGAGGAAGAGCAAGAGTTCCACCCCGGAGGGAAGGACAGCCCCTGCCTTTTCACACACTGGGACTCCTTGCAGTTGACTTGTAACTGGATAAGTGAAGTTGCGGGTGATAGAGCTTATGTAGTTTACATGAACATAACCTTCACAAAATGGACTTGAAATTCCACTCTTAAAAGAAGGGGCGGCTGGCTGGCTCAGTCGGTAGAGTGTGTGACTCTTGATCTCCGGGTCGTGAGTTCAAGCACTGCACTGGGGGTAGGGTTTACTTTAAACAAAAAAAAAGAGGGAGAGAGAGAGAATTTCTGCAGAAGCCTCAGGTCGAAGGTAACACTAACCGTACGAGCCCAAGACAACTATGAGAATGTGGCAGAGCTGTCTCTAACGCTGTGAGCGCGTGTGAGCGCTTGCTTCCTCAGCCACACGCCTAACTCGTTCCTCTCGGTGAAGGTGATTTTTCAACAGAAAGGGGAAATGTAACTGCTTTTCAGAAGAAACTCATGCCAAGGAGAGATCTTTTGAAAAATGGCCCCACTATCTGTGATTTTGTTGTTGAGAAAGATGTAAACGTGTAACCTGTCAGTATCATCAGAGCTTCACACCTCAGCTTGGAAATGTTCTCTAATCTCTTTTTTAAAAATTTCCCAAGAGAAGCATTTCCCAAGTGAAATAGATTTGAAGCTGTTTATTAAAGATGTAAAACTAAAACACCTTTGGATTACTTTGGATGAACAACTGGTTGACCTCAGGACAGACATAAATTTTCACAGCAGGTTTCATCCGAAAACTGCATGCTTGGTGGGGGGAGGTTGAATCTATTCACATCATCTTCAATATGCCAAGCCAATGATATGTTCTTCCCGTTTGAATCTACATATCTTTTTTTTCAGGATTTTATTTATTTCTTTGAGAGGGAGAGTGAGAAAGAGCATGAGCAGGGGAAGGGCGGAGAGAGAGGGAGAAGCAGACTCCCTGCTGAACGGGGAACCCGATGTGGGGCTCCATCCCAGTGGGGCTCCATCCCAGGGCCCTGGAATCATGACCTGACCTGAAGGCAGATGCCTAACTGACTGAGCCACCCAGGCACTCCTGAATCTACATATTTTTTAAGGGCTTTTTAAAAAATTAAATTTTGGCTTTTATTTAAAACCAAGCATCAAGATAAATTAAACCTACAGCCAGACCTTCAAATTACTGATCACAGTCTGTTAAACCAAGAGTTTTCAAAAAAGCTTTTATGAATGTTAATGTATTAAACATTAATTTTTTTTGTTTCATTCTATCCTTTTAAAATTTCTGTTTGTGGTTTTTTTAAGATTATTTATTTATTTGAGAGAGAGTGTGAGAGAGAATGCATGCACGAGCAGGGGGGATGGGCATAGGGAAAAGGAGAAGCAGACTCCCCGCTGAGCAGGGAGCCTGATGTGGGACTCAATCCCAGGACCCTGGGATCATGACCTGAGCTGAAGTCATACACTTAACCAACTGAGCCACCCAGGCGCCCCTCTGTTTGTGTTTTATAGATCTATAAACATTTAGGATAGCACTATAAATAAATCAATATGCGTGTGTGTGTGTGTGTGTGTGTGTGTGTGTGTGTATGCTTAGTTTTTTAAATGATAGGAGTACACTATAAAATTCTTTTGAGACCATAGGCTTAGATCTGGGATCAGTACACTTTTTTTGTGAAGGGCTAGATAGTATATATTTTCAAATTTGCGGCAAATATGCCCTCTGTCATAATTATTCAACTCTGGTATTGAAGTGTGAAAGCAGCCACAGACAATATGGGCATGGCTACATTCCAGTAAAACTATGTACGAAAACAGGATGTGGCCTGATTTGGTCCTTGGGCCACAGTTTGCCATTCCCTGGCTTAGACGACGGAAGGTATTTGCTGATCTCCAGAGTGCCCTAAGAAAGCCCATACAGTGTCATAGGTGAGAAAGACAACTGTGATGGCAGCTCCATAGCCTTGCATCTGGTCCTGATTTTGTAATTACTTGTATGAATCACTTCCCCTTTTAGACCCTAGGTTACCATGTATAAAATGTAGAGCTTGTGTTGAAAATAACCCCCAAAATCCCTTCTCGTTTAATCATTCCATGGTCCTAATATCTCATCTCCTCACCACATTTGTGGATTTTTACCCAGGACCTGCTTTCCAAGCAGAATCCGTGAAAATCTGGTTTAACTCTGTGGGCAGAGTGAGTACAGGACAGTGGAGAAGGTGGCAAAAATAAGAGAGGACGGAAATTCTGTTCTAAGAACTGGAAAGTCCCAGCATATGGCTCCTGAAAGACCCTTTACAGCTCTGCCATGGTCAGCGTCGGTCCGACGTGTTGAACTGCAGCAGTCCCCCTGCAGCCAAGCTGCACAGAGCCCTTGGTGGTGGGGAGCTGGCCCTTGATCTCCGGGGAAAGCTGCCGAGTGAATGAAATGCCCGGAATGGAGACTCTGTGCTTCCCTGGGGCCTCTGCCACGGAAGGAGCCTCTCTCCTTAAGCTTTGTAAAATGTTTGGTTTACTCTCGCAGTTATGAGGCGCTGTCTTGCTGTGTCTGCCAAGCACAACTGGAGCTTCACTAATGCCCTTCGTGCACTCCGAGCCCCGGCCAGACTGAGTTGTTTGCTTTTCCACATCCATATTTCCTGACTCTGCAGCCTCACCATGTGAGCTCTCTGTATGCGGGCAGGGCCTCTCCCGTTCCCCCACCCCACCTCCAGTCCTAAAAATCCAGCTCAAATACCACTTCCTCCATGAAGCCTTCTCTGATCCCTCGGCTGGCAATGCCTTCTTCTTCCTCTAAACTTCAGATCACTGGATCAGTAAGTCTCTGAGGATATTTACCACATTTTTATCTGCTATTGCGTTCTTACAGACGTCTTTGCTTCCCTCCCAGATTAGAAACTCCTTTCAGGAGTCTAATTCATCTTGGTTTCCACTCTCAGTGGCTTGAACAGAGTAGATGTTCAATAAATATCTGTTGAATGGACGTCCTGATTCTGGCCACCTGAGGGTCCCTTTGCCATTGCCCACTATCACAAGTTGAGACCCTACCTTCATATCTGGCCTAGCACCCTCCACGTCATCCTCAGAATCTAGACCCCTCAGGCAGCCCCTTTTGCTGCCCACAGCTCCCCACCCTGATGTCCCACCCAAATGTCCTCGCCTCAAAGTTTAGGTCCCACATGGATCACCGGTTTGATTGGGGGGAGGAATGTACACAAGATTAGAAACCTATAAGCCAGTGCCAATGCTAGGACTTTGTAATTTGTAGTTAGAGAATAGGATATCTTTAGGGTAAAGTCAGTTATTGCCCCAACTGAAGCAGTGCCTGCTGTACCAGCTGACAGTTTTAAGGAACTAGCGATCGCTTTAGTATCTAGTCAGAAGACAGCATAAGCCTTGTTGGTTAATAGTCTATTGTTGGGATAGAAATCTGCTGGTGTGTGACAGATACCCTCGAGTAATTTAAGTACCATGCCAGAATGTCTCTAATGCCCATGTTTCCCTCTCTCGGAGCCCTGGCTGTCTGATTCTTAAGCTGTGGGTCATTCTTATTCAATTAACACACGCAAATAGAGGTGCTTCATTATTTAATATTGCTCTGTTAAAATGTTCTCATTTTTATAGGGGTCTTCTATTAACTCAAAGGGAGTTTTTAAGCGTGGAAGGTTTTTATGTGGTTTGGTTTGGTCAGACTGGCTCTTAACCAAGTCAAAACAAATAGGTGTTTGCTTTTTTTCCCTCTGCAGTGAGCAGGCCCAGCGTTAGGTAAGGTTTCTGTTGACTTAGGAAGATGATCTACCAAGTGCAGAGCAAACCCCTTGACTTCTTTTCCCAACAGTAGGGAGGTTGGACCCATTAGCAATGCTTGGTTCCCAAGTCCTCTGCAAGAATAAATGTTCTTTCCAAAGGGCCAAACATCCAGGATTTGGCCCGTCATTTTCCATTTCCTGTCTCCACTCAAGGTTTGTCTTTCTATTTGCTACCACTTGTAAACAAAACTTTGCAGTTCTAGCACTTGGAAGGGAGCTCCGTGCCAGCTGGACGTTAGGTAAGTTTGTGCAATACCTCTGGGGTCAGGGAGGTAGTAATCACCCCAAAGCACGCTTTCTTGTCAGGGTGACACTCACGCATTTCAGCAGAGGTGCTGGAAACAATGCTCTGGTGTCCTATCTATCAGTAGAGTGGAGCTTTCTGGAAGAGAGGAAGGATGAAGGTGGGCGGGGGGGGGGGGGGTGTGGAGATGGGAGGCAATGCCACCGAACCGAAAGAAGTGGAGCCAGCAGAGAGTACCGGGAAAGAGGAAATGAAGAGTAAATCTTTTTCCAATTAAGAAAAATGAGAGTGGAAGCAGAAAAGTTCCAGAGGGTACTTTTGGGGGAGGAGAGGATCATAAAGGCCTGTTATGAAAATCCATTACCCATAAATTTTCCCGCAGTCAGCACTGCCTGTCTAGAGAGGGTGGAGAGTCCTCTCAGCTGACACAGGACATGTGACTTCAGTTAGCAGTGTCCCCGTATGCCGCGTACCATTTCCGTCGGCACGTCTGCAATACCACTTTCCCCTTGCAGGGATTCCCTCTAATTAGTCACAGGTTCCTAATCTCCACTGAAGGACATCTTGTTTTCGTTTTTCCAGTTGCTTTATTCCTTTTGTCAAATGTTTACCAATGCGATAGCAGTACGGTCCTTGGAAGCGCCACCACGTGGAATGATGGACCTTTGTACCACACCCCAGAAATAGTTTGAATCTGGGGCTAAGACCTGAATTTCTAGATCACACTAAGTATAAGACTCATCCAAAATGAGTTTGTATTTTCACATTCCAAGATGGAAAGGGACGTTTCTGTTCCTAGGAGTCTTTGGCTATGAAAAGAATCTGCTTGTCTGTGTATCCGCGGTCAGATGGAGTCGCTACAAATTGGTCAGTGGGAATGTGGGGGTCTCCCTGCACCCTGCTCTGGGGCAGTTGTTGAGCCAGTTGTACATCCAGGTGCAGACCTAATGCAAGAGAAAGAACTGGTAAAATGTAGTGTTGCCAGTCACAGACACCTGGGTCTGAATTACTTTAACATGTTTTACTTGAAATTAAGCCCAAGGTTTATTGTCCACATCTACTGTGTGCATTAAAGCAAGATTGTCCTTTAATAGATACAGCGGTCAGGAAACAGCCCCAAGTCAGATTTTACTTTTGATTGACAACATTTTAAAAAGCCTAAGTTTATTAATAACTGTATTTATTTAAGATTCTTATTATTTAATATTTCTTGGTAGACAAAGAATCCTAGGTTGGGGAATGAAGGAAAGGTAATATTTATGAAAACACAATAATTGGGTTTATCTCTTTTAGCCATGTTTTATACCAGTTGAATAAGAGTTGAAAGAGAGAAAAGTTTGACTATTTTAATTCTCTTACTGGCCACTTAAACATTTTTCTTACTCCTTTTCATTCATTTTGACCAAAGTTTAACATGAATAACCATGTGAGGAGCACAATAGATCTTTTCCATCATCAACCTGCTCTTTCCATACCTATGCTTTCTAAACATCTATAAATGAAATAGTGACCTGTTTGGATCTGACCAACCTTATTGTTTTAACAGGGCGGGATAGTGGGAGGGGTGCAAAGGCAGTCAGTCCTGCCTGTGACAAAATAAAGAGATTTTAGTTTAATCTCAGGAAACTGTCATGGAATTATTCCTCCAAAATCTGCACTAAATAGGTTTGACAGGTGCCTTGTTCCTTTCAAAAATAACTGTGATAAAAATAGCAATTCAGTGGGGATGGCTGGTTGGCTTGGTCTGTTAAGCATCAGACTGTTGATTTCAGCTCAGGTCATGATCTGGGGTCCTGAGATTGAGCCCCAAGTTGGGCTCCCCACTCAGCTTGGCATTCCCTCTCTCTGCCCCCCCCCAAATAAATAAATAAAATCTTTTTAAAAGCAATTCAATAAAGTAAATCCAGAGTCTGTTCATTTAGTTCTACTGAATATCACTAACCATCTTTGGACTTTGAAAAGAAAACGGTACCAATTGAATAAATAGTTAGATATTATCCTGGTCTCAAGAAATGTTTGGAAAACCCTGTGCCTCATCTGTCATTCTAAACTATAGCTGTTCATATAAGCGTAGATGAATCTTGGAAACACGTAGATTTGTGAAAGAATCTAACCATAGAATGCATACAGTGTGATTACGTAAAGTTGTAAGAAGGCAAAACTAAAAAATAAATTGTTAAGGCATGCATACCTTGGGAGTAAAACTACAAAGAAAAGTAGGAGAATAATTAAAATAACCAAAAATTTGGGTTAGAGGTTATTTGGAGGCATTTAGACATGGGGACGGGATTGAAGAGAGCGCCTATGGGTCTCCAAGATGCTGGTGCTTTTCAGCTGGCTGGCTGTTTCATTATCTTTTAAAGCGGTCATGTATTATACAGAGTATACACTCATTTACAGGTACAATGTATGTTATGCTAAACGTCTTTTTAGTTTAAAATATTGATCCCAAACAATTAGAATCCATATTTTAAAACATTTCCTGTGGCTACCTGCATCGATTCAGAAAGGAGTCTCTGAACTTAGGCATCGGCCGGCCCTAGGGCAGGGCCATTCGGAGAACTGTGTGCCCATCAGCCCTTAGTCAGCGGTACAAGCCCAAGTCCGGGTCAGAACTTCCAGTGCCCCCAGGGCTCTTCTGACCACGCATGCGCAGTCAGACCTGATCGAGTCCTTCGGCAGGTCGTTGCAGGCTTCATGATGCTAGGAACCAGCTAGCGCAGTAGCGTAGAGAGAAGACAGGGGGAGAGCTGTGTCTTCCCCGGCCTGATGCCGTTTTCTACTCTGCTCTGCAGCACATGTGTCCTCACCGTGTTCTGCGGTTATAAAACTCATGTGATTATGGAATGTCACCATTGTATGAAGCATGGGGAAGGCGGGGGGTGATAACTGGCAGCAATGACACGTATAAGAGCCTGAAGGATGCCAGCACACAGTGTCTTACTATTGGGATCCAAAACTTATGGTTGCTAGGCAAACTGTAGTAATTCTTGTAAAGGGGATGTGAGCGGTGGGGGGAGGTGCGGTGGGAGAAAGGGGAATAGATGAGATAGAACCTTCTTTCCCTACCAAAAAAAATATGTATATAATATAAATATATAGATAAATAAAATAATATATATAATAAATAATAACAATATTTTAAAATATAGATACTCTAAATCAAAGGAACTTTTCTTTCATTCTATCCTATTTAATTACTAATGGACCAATTGACTATTAGCTATTAATCCATTTCTAAACATATTCTGCCTTGAAAATTTTTTTGATTTTTTTGATTTTTTTCTCCACTATAATTTTTAATGCCTTTATTTAAGGAATTCGAGGGGAAAACATTCAGAATTGGACTTTGTGTGCATTAAATGAAACCACAACATTTTGCAGACACCACATATAAACAAAATCATATTTAAAAGCCTGGAATGTTGCTATAAACCTCTTTTAACTTTCAAACATACAGTACATCTCCAGGGCAAATATGACTCATTTCAGTAGCTTGGATTTTCCCTCCTGATCACAGCATTGCCTGAGAGTTTGCTAAGAGCCTTTGAGCAATTCACAGAGCTGATTGGCTATGTTTAGAGAATCTGCTTACATTTCATATTATGAAAGAAAGTCACCAGGGTTTTCGGTACATGGAAAAGAATAATGAAAGTATGTATGAGTCATTTTGCCTCCTAATAGTTGATGAGTACATCTTTAACCCACATGAGGTTTTAACTCTTTACGTTGGATCCCATATTAAGACCCAGGTTAAGACAATGACATAAAACTAAGAGTGAGGGAAATCAGAGAAAAGTAATTGACTAAGAAGTTGCTGTTCTTTAAAAGAAGAAGAAGAAGAAGAAGTCATTATTCTTTGAGGCCTTCTCCTGAATCTGCCCTCTGTGAGGAGTGGAAAGTTGCAGAAAGCTGGGACAGGATCGTGTTTGTGGTGGAGTGTCCAGTTACAACCTGGAACCTCCCCTCAGCCAGCGCCACCTTCTCCTGGACAACTCCTTGTATGAAAATGGAAATAGTGTGGGAAGCAGAGAGGGGAGAGCTGATCTGAGAGTTCAGCCGACTACTTGCCGGCCCACAAGCTATTGTGAATTTGCAAATGGTGAACTACTGGTAGGATTCTTTCTTTCAGGTGGCAAATTTATTCAATCCGTTAGAATTTTAGGTGCAATATTCTCTTTTTAAAATATAGGAATGTGGCACAGGCAATTAAGGAAAGCAGACTTGGAAACTGATCTGCATGGGGACCTCTTTAAGTCTTTAATAAGCAGTGCTGGCTTCAGTAGCACCTACGCTAAAATTGCAACGATACAGAGAAGATTAGCTTGGCCCCTGCGCAAGGATGACACGCAAATTCTTGAAGCATTCCGTATTTTTTTTTTAAAGTCCTTAATAAATAGTCCTTGGGGGCACCTGGGTGTCTCAGTCAGTTAAGCGTCTGCCTTCGGCTCAGATCATGATCCCAGGGGCCTGGGATCGAACCCCACGTCGGGCTCCTTGCTCATCGGGGATCCTGCTTCTCCATCTCCCTCTGCTGCTCCCCCTGCTGGTTCTCTGTCTCTCCCTCTGTCTGTCAAATGAATAAATAAAATCTTTTAAAAAATAAAAATAAATAAATAAATAGGCCTCATTTTAGTGCCTTGAGCCTTTTATTTTCTCCGTGGCTTTCCTCACTTAGCGTGTGGGTCTGCGTGTGTGTCTCTGTGTGGGTGTGCTTACCGAGCATGAAGAATGTTGAAAACAAAAGGGTTGGAAGGTGATGATTCAAAGTCTGTTCATTGGTGCTCTTGTAATCTCTTGCTGTACACCCATGGTTCACTAGTGGTGAAGGTGCTGGGAGAGATTCCCAGATTCATATCCACACCAAGTACTTTCTGTAGTCACTGTTCTTCAAATATATATAAATGCAGTGGTTTATAAGACAGAGACCCTTTTATGTATTGTTGAGTTTACAGATACTTTACAAAACATTTATTAGTAAATAACAAAAATATAAGCAGTTGTCATGATATCTTACTGTTTCTTGATATTTTATTTTTTAAAGTTTTTTTAAGATCTATCTATTTATTTTAGAGAGAGAAAAAGAGAGCATGAGTGGGACGGGCAGAGAGAGAGAGAATCGCAAGCAGACTCCACACTGAGTGCAGAACCTGACATGGGGCTCGACCTCATGACCCTGAGATCATGACCTGAGCCTAAACCAAGAGTTGGATGCTTACCCGACGGTGCCACCCAGGTGCCCTCTTGCTATTTTAAAAGGATCCACATTCTTAAAATAGCAGAAACCACTGCTATACAAGATATAGAAGATTAAATATTTTCTCTGGTCCTGTCAGTTAGCAGTGGGCTGTCTTAATGTATGTTGATCTGACTTGGTTATTTGAAGTGACAGAGCATAGGGAATTCTCACTTCGAACCACCTGGAATGACTACTGTGAAAGGTTATGTGGCAGAATCTTTCAAATTTAAATGAACGTGGACTATCCCATTTCCCAGTATCTACCCTATAAAAGGGGTGCACAAGAAGGCATTGCAGCAATGTATGCAACAGAGAAAAGCTAGGAGAAACCCAAGCGTCTGCCTGTAGGAAGATGGTTAAATAGACCAAGGGATCCTGTGCAGGAGATGATGAGAATAAATTATGTCTTGGTGAGCTGATTCAGAAAATCATCAAATATATTATTAAATTGTTTTAAGTTGCCAAATAATTGTATCATATATACCATGTATGTAAAAAAAAAAAAAAGATTAGCAAGATTGCAAATCCAAACTTGATTAGCTATTTGGTTGTCCAGTTAATTTCTCAGAGTAGTACTGTGATTGTCAACATAAAATAAGTAAATTTATACTCATTATAGACTCAACCATACTTTTTTCTCATTCCCTCTAGGTCTTTAACGCTCCTAAACATGCAATAACATCAACTTCCTCCCCCTCCATAAAAAATGGTTATTGCTTTTCCTTATTCTATTTTTAAACCTGATTTCCCGATAAGAAATCTTATTTGGTTAATAAAATACATTGCCCGCGTTTTTGCTTGGAAACTTTAAGGTTCTACTGTAGTCTCCAATCCGAAAGCAGCAAAATGGAAAACAAGACAAAATGAAAGGCAATAGGGCAATAGTCTTCAGGCTGTGGGTGACACAGGGTAAAAACAAAGGAAACAGCCTATACTGTAGGTGAAATTATAAGAATTTTGCCAGTGTTGTGCAAGTCTTGAGAAATACTTGATGGGGAAGATGGGGTGGGGGGAATGGGCCAAGATGACCAGTGCCTTGCTCCAGGGTCTTACTACGGATGTTTGCCACTTTGCCTTTCTCTCATCCAGCATACATTCAGACCCCGGCCCGTCCAAATGTAGACCCTGATTCCTCAGTGACTTCTTATTTGCCATGTTTGCAGTACTTTTATTTATTTGAACTTTCTGTCTAAACGGCACAGCGTGTAACATGATTATCTTGTTATTTGAATATACCGAGGATGTAGAGCTCTAGTGGTTAAAAACTTAAACCGTCTTTGGTGTGAAAGCCACAGCATTCCAAGAAAGTTTTCCCATTGCATAGTTCTGTTTTTTCTTATAACACCAGAGCCTTTAAGCTGCTGGTTCTGGGAATGAAAGAAATGCCAGTCCTCTCTCCTTTTCTCGTACCACTGACACAATCAAACAACATCATATAATTTTTGTGGACTTTTGAGATTTTTTAACACTTGTACACACACACACACACACACACACACGCACTTCCTTCCTTCCAAATATTTGATGAGCCATTTTGCTATCAGCAGCCCTGGTCTTCCTGCAGTAAGGTCGATCATATCTTTCGCCAGGTGTTCTCCAAGGGATGAGTGAAGGTAGTTAGCAGAAACAAAGTGTAATACTCCATAGTAAACCTGCTTACACTCAGCATGGGTGGGAAAATCATGGATTCTGGCCAGTGAAAAATGTTATTTAATAGAGGTGCCTTACCTGTCATTTGTGAGTTACCATTTTCTTAGAAGAATAGATCGCAGTAAAATGGTTCAGTCTCTAATAAACATAGTTTAAGCATTCTCAGATGCTTCTGAGGAACTTTGAGTCCCATGCTGCCCGGAGTCATCTGGGAGCAGTAGCGGAATACCACTGGGCTGCTTACTGCTGGCATCCGCTGCAGGTTCACAGAAGGAACGAAGGGACTGGTACACTTTTATTACAATCTGGTGCATGGTTACGTATGATTTTTACTAGTCAGTAGCATTTCAAATATGTTTAAATCTGGTGTACGGAGAATTAGAAACGTTAACATTTTGTTTTTACCTGAGTGTAAAGCAGAGGTTGTGCCAAAATTTGGATATATTAAGAATGCTGTATACTTGCCTGTCCTTTGGACAAATTCTGCTTATGGTGAAATTAGCACTCAGTCACATTGCTGGTGTTGTATACGTTTCTGAAAGGCACTTTGCCACCGTGTATCAGAAGCCTTTTAGATGAAGATACTCTTAAACTCAGAAATACTAACTTCTGAGAATTTTTCCTAGATAAGTAGCTGAACACGTGATATAAGTGTATCTACACTGGTGTCCTTTGCTGCCTCATGTATAAGAACATAAAGTTGAAAAAAATCTTAACTGTCCATCTATAGAAAATAGGTTACATTATAGTACTATGTAGAGCTGTCCACAGAATACTGTGTTGCTGTTGAAAATTAGATACTGCTAATGTGTTAAAAATAGTCATGAATAAAGAAACTGTTTATGAAATGATATGTGTAACAGAGTCCCACTTTGTTAAAAATGAAAGTATCTGTGCATGCCTGCCAAGATGTCTGGTAAAATATATCAGATACTCGTCATGTCCATATCTGAGTGGTATGATTAGGGAGATGATTTTCACTTTCTCTTTTACACATCTGGTAGTGTCTGGTTTAAGCAAATAAGAAATGTATGTTACTTTTAGAATCAGGAAAAATTAAAAAATTGAGTTGTTTTTCGTTTTCAAAGAAAAGTAATAAACCTGTGGGCGTAGCGTGAAGGGTAAGCTGCTATGGGCGAGGCCCAAAAGCTGAGCAACTACCAAGGCTCCTGGAGGGAGTCTCAGAGTGGAAGAATTTCCACACATATCCGGGCATTTGGCATGGACAGAATTTCACTTATAAAGTCAAGCGGTATGTGACTGAGCCAGCAACTGGGCATGTTGTGATTCAAAATACCATGAAAGTATTTTGGCTCCTTGTTCTTTTTGAACTTTGAAAATAACTACAATATGTTTCTTTATTAGTAGTAATGCAAAGTCCTTTAAAATCTAGCTCTGATAACCGTGTGTCTTAGGCAGGGAGCAACCAATGGAGAATACCAAATAAGAAGAGTTAGAAGAGACAGGAGTGAGTGGTCTGGTTGTCAGGCCACCCCTCAGAGGAGAAATCAAGATGAAGAAAGGTTGAGGGTGACCTGGCCTAAATTGATGGCAAATCTGGTTGGGTAGGTGGGAGGTTGAAGGTAGGAACACCTCAAATCGTTCAAGAATAGTGGGAGTTTGAGGGTTTCACGTGAGATTCCATCTAGGGAAAGGCAGGGGGAGTTGTTTTTAGCATAGGATGTCCCAGATGTAGCTTTTAGGTCTCTTGCTTGTTTTGGAAAAGAAGGGCCCCAAGTAATAGCCAAGACCTCACGGCTGATCCAGAGATGTAGAAGAACGAATGAAGCCTTTCTGTTTGATTAGCTTGGGAAGCAGTCATTAAGACTCATTCTCCCTGCTGTGGTTAAAGCTGTCTACTGAGAAATAAGCCAAAGGAATATCAGGCCAAGAATCTGAAGACTAAAGCCAAACCACTGGGAAGGGCTTTTGACTGCAAACTACAGTGTGATTGAATTAGAAAGGAACATTCGATTCATGTCATGCTGTCACCTCAAATTCAACAAGTCTAAAATTGAACTCATCTTTCCTCACAAAGCAGCTCCTTAACTGAACTTTGCTAATAACAACAAAATATTGCACTGTAAAACGCCTTACCACAACATATCCAGGATTTCATTTCCTTGTCACATACTTACGGGCAAGGGACTTTAACTCAGGTTAAGGGGCTGGGCTGCCAGGTAATAAGAGAGCAGTTCTAGGAACCAGGTTTACTGAGTCCTAACCTAGCTGTCCTTTAACGACATCACACCGCCCTTCTCTCCATATCTGTAGAAATAAACCAGTCAGTTTCACAGAATTACTATGACATTTTATTTATATTGGCATTTGAGTATTGCACACCAGCAGATTTTAGTAAGCATGAAGTCAGATTTTCTGAAGCAACAAAGAGCAAACCAACCAACCTTTGGATTTGTTAATCTTGTTTTTTATAGGTGAAAAGCATTCATAGCATTCGTATTCTTGAAGTCAAAAGATAGAAACAGATGAAATAAAGTGCCGGATCTAAGCCTGAAGATGTCTGATTTGTAATCTAACATAAGTAAACGATCATCAGTTATAGTAGGTTCCTGTTGTTGATGCACATTATATGGCTCTGCTGTTCTATTTTCTTTCGTTTGTAAATTATTTTAGGTTTGTCATTATATAAGAATTATAAACATGAAATGTTTATATATCCGGATTTCTATTTGTAAATGTGTAAGTAACATCGTAAGAAAAGCACTTAAACTCCTTAATGTAAAAAGCAGCCCATAGCGCAATGCAGCTCCATCCCAACCCATGGCCCCGTCGGGCCAGCTTGGCCCTGGGCCCCCCAGCCGAGCCATGCCTCCTTGGCACTCTGTATCTCAGTATGTGTTCCTCCCTCACAAGTAGCCGGGGTAACCGTGCAGGTCGTTTTCTCTTGAGTTTGGACATCTGTAGTTCCCCAGCTCCAGGTCTTTATTTGGGAATAAGTATTAACGGAAATGTATGTTATGTAGTGACAGTGGTTGTATAATTTTCCTAAATAGGTATTTGCTTCAGGTGAAACTACAAAAGCTGAATGACATATGTGTGCAGAGCCGTCTGTGCCTCTTCTGCCTCCCTCAGCTCTTGGGTTTCTATCTACGTGTACACCTGGGGGCTACCATGATGGGCTGGACCTGTGGGTGGTGGAATCCTAACACATGCTTTAGAGCAAAGGAGGGGGCCTTACGGGGAGCCACACTGACTTGGAAGTCCTCCTATCAGTTGTCAGTAACACAGTCCCTCTCCAGTGAAAAGGAACTGAAAGGAAAAAAAATAAAATCCAAGCAAAGAGGGTATCCTACTCTCCATTTTAATTAGCAATTGAGCTTATTAATGCCAAAATCCTGGCTTGATAACTTGATTCTTTTCTGTTCTTTGTGACAGTGTCTACACAAATAATCCATACAACATGCTGAATCTTTTAAATAAGTGTTTTGATTATTTTTTGATTCAGTGCTTTGGATTTCTGCTTCTAAATCTTAACATGCTAATAAGCAGCTCAGTAAAGAAATCTCAATCTGCTAACCCGCACTCTCCTGCATAGCCTGCTTTTGTGTAGATTTTCTTAGTTTAAGCTATTACTTGATTATTGTAAGTTATCCCCTGTAGCTGTTAGACTCATGCTTTTCAGATACTTAGAAGTTCGAAAACTATTCAGATCAAGTCTCTGTGGAATGAAACGATCCATTTAGAACTCTCTGCTTCATTCTGTGGGCGAGCTCAGGAAAGGGCTCGGGCTGATCGTGCAAAGAGCCTGGTGAAGATGGTCGGCAGCTGGCATGCTCAAGAGGCTGTCTTTGTGATGTTGCAGGATCGCCTACCAGAGGAACGATGACGATGAGGAAGAGGCTGCCCGAGAAAGGCGCCGCCGCGCCCGGCAGGAGAGGCTGCGGCAGAAGCAGGAGGAAGAATCCTTGGGGCAGGTGACTGACCAGGTGGAGGTCAATGCCCAGAACAGGTACTGTCCTTTCAGAATGGAGAATTTCTAAGTTACTTCTTAGCCTGTCTGATGAATGGAATGTGTTGGGCAAAGTTATCCCTTCTCAGCCCAGCTCAACTCTTTTTCATTCTAACTCGTTCAGTCATTTTTGTGGTCATTGTAGGCACCTAATCAGATTGGACAGTCAAACTGATTTAGACATTCAGACCCCACTACTCCTTTCTCTTCCCCTCTCCCATCCCCTACACACACCCCAATTGAAGTGTTTTATTTTATTTTATAGTCTAGTAATCTTTTTATTTACTATGATGGGTTACATCTTTAAATAAGGAAAACTATTTACATTCATTCTTCAGGGTATTTTCATCTGTTTTGAACTGAAGATTTATAAGCTTAATAGTCCTCTATGCCTACCAGCAGCAAATAATACTTGAATTTTTAAAGTAGAGGTAAATTGCAAATGTCTTATTTTTCCTGATCTACAGCCTCAATCAGTATTCTCTGATCACTACGATATTCCGCAAGGTCCAGAATCCTGCTTGATATATTGTAATTATTCAAACAAGCTTGTGAGTTTACTAGCACATTTTTTCCTGAACAGGCCTTGGTGGTGATCAGGACGGTTGAAAACTGTTAATAGGTTCAACGTCTTCAAAATGGGCTTTTATAGGTTCACACATATGAGGTCATAGAGTTCATCATGCCACTTAGGAGGATATGTCATTTATATGCCCCAAGGGATGAAAAAGATGAGAATATTTGGGGGTGGGGATGGAGAAAAAAATTAATTTTTCTTTACAATTATGGACTGAATAAATATAATGAAACTACCACGTAAGATCTTGTGTATGGTTTTGGTTTTTGTCTATTTTATTTTGTGTGTGTTGGGAGGAGATTGTTGATAGTTCCTTTAAGTCAATCTAATGAGAAAATCTGAAGGAAAACAGTTCTGGCCTCTTTAACCTAAATATGAGTGGGTACACAGGTTTCTGAAAGTCTTGAAGATTCTGTCAGGCAAGATGAATTCAATAAGGAAACCTGTTGGTTAGGTGGAGAAATAGAGACTTTGGTTCTTGGTAAGTAACTCCTAATCAGGGAAGAATATGGCAGAGAGGTTGTGGGTACATTCCCTGCGGTTCACTACTGGCTCTGAATCCAACTTGGCCTTTCCCTAACTGCATTTCTTCAGTTAAATGGAAGTGAAAATTGTACCTCTCTCTTAGGACTGTTGTTAAATTTAAATGAGATTATACTATATATGAAATACATGGTGCCTTGCACATAATAAGCACCTAATTTTAACTATTATCAGGAAAATGGTATCAGAGCCTTACTGAAGAGGCCTGCATAGTCATTCACTGCCTTTTCTATTTTTGAGTTGAACAGGAAGGGAAAGAAAAAGTTTGAAAATGGCATTCTGAGGCCTTTCTTGATTCTGGTTATTAACAGTGACTTAAAAGTTACTAGTAATATTCTTGCTTTCAAAATCTTGCTTCTACTTGGGTTTCTCTTCTTTTTTCACATTTATTAGTAGTCATTATTTCATGCTGTTGATTGATGCACAAATTCTTTTTCAGTAAAGCATATCCTTTTTTTAAAAGATTTTATTTATTTATTTGAGAGAGAGAGACAGAGAGAGCACGAGGTGGGGGCGGGGAGCAGAAGGAGAGGGAGAAGCAGACTCCCCACTGAGCAGGGAGTCTGACTCGGGGCTCAATCCCAGGACCCTGGGATCATGACCTGAGCCAAAGGCAGACGCTTAACCACCTGAGCCACCCAGGCGCTCCTTCAATAAAGCATATTCAGATCTGAGAATATCTAATTTATCTCTGACATATTAATTATCCACAAGAAGAATTAGTGTTCTTCATGAGTCTGAAGGACCCTAAATGGTACTCAACTTCTACTGACAGTCGTTGTTGTGATTTATAAATAGGCAAAGAAAGATGCAGTAGAATCTGGTTTTTGTTGTTGCTGTTGTTTTTAGAGAGAGAGAGAGAGCACATGCACATGTGAGTGGTGGTGGGGGAAGATTGCAGAGGGAGAGAGAGAGAATCATAAGCAAGGCTCTGCGCTTAGCACGGAACCCAAATCTGGGCTCTATGTTACATTATCTCAGCCTGAATCAGGAGTCAGACACTTAACTGACTGAGCCTCCCAGATGCCCTATCTGTTGGTTTCTTAACTCAAGAGTACTTTCATCTGGCTAACACTTTGGAATTTGTGGTACCTTTTAAAAATTATTTGAATTCAGTTGATCAGAATTCCTTACGTGTAGACATTTCCCCTTAAATTCTGAACTATTTATATATTTAGGGAAATTTAATACTTATATGTCTAATTCATGGAGGCAGTGTCCTACAGCAAGAGTTAAAGCCAAGAAAGTTTAAAATCTAGCCTTTATGCTGCCATTTCTTATTGTTAAATGTGAAATGTATTTTTCCAAAATTAAGTGAACTTGAACTTCAAAAGGGCCCAGTTCAGTATGAACCATGAAATTTGATGGAGTTTCTAAACATTACAAGACATATTCTTCCAACTCCGGTCACAGTTTCTGGTATCACATGACTGGTTGTTTCCTGCCAGTGGAGACCAACCTGACTTTGAACTGTAGTAGCGAGTGAGGTGATAGATATGGTACAGTGTGGTTTTTAGAGATTTTCTTTTCTTTTATAATAAATATCAAATTTAACTATTCGTTGTCTACTGTAGAGAAGGGTAAAAGACCCTCTATTCATGGAAATCTTGACAAAGAATGCAGACAGTGAATGTATTAGGGTAATGTCAGCTGCTATAACAACGAGCCCCAAATTTTAGTAATTTAATGCAATAACACAAACGAATCCAATGTGGATATTTCTGAGTAATAGATAGAACTGGTCACCTACTTTCTTTCCTTTTGTGACTCTGTCAACTCCTGGGGCTTTTAAAGTTTTCTGATCTAGTCAACAGAGATAGAGATCGGAGAATGCACTTCTGCTTCCTCATTGTCTTGGTCTAGACACATCACCTCTACTCACACTCTATTGGAAATTACTGGACACATGGCTCCACCTAGATGCAAGGAAGAGGGGAGGAGAGGAAATAGAATCCTTGACCGGCAGTCACTTCCCTGGGACTGTGGAAGGAGGAGCATGACTTGTATGGACGGTTAGATGTCTGTGCCGTGGGGGTCACCGGCTTAAGTACAGCATCCCCACACTATGATGTGCACTTGCTTCCTTTCCAAGTGCCTTGCGTCCCACAGATCCAGCTCAGGAATTCTAGAGGACTTCACAACAGGGGAAAATACTGTACGATACTAGAGAAATCCACTCATTTCTCAGTTTGGCCTTTGTCTTAGTTCGAGTTCCCCAAGAAGCGGATTCTGAAACAAACAAGATTTAAGAACAAGTAGTTCATTTGGGAACCGGTCCCAGGAAACACTGGGAGCGGTGTGGGAAAGTGAACCAACCGAGGAAGGGAGAGCAACCAAATAAAGGTTTCATGGCCACCCCTGGGATCCGGAGCTTGCCTCCACCCTCCACCGGGAGGGACTCGGAGATCCAGTGTGGTGCAGGCACCCCACAGTTATGCGACTCAGAAGGCGAGGGGAACTGAGTTATTTATACGCTAATACTCTTTCAGTTTTGTTTGACGGCTGCTCCCCAGGGGCATTGATCCTGAAAGCACTTCTGGCGGGTAGAGTAGATGCCAGTGGCCAGAGACCAAGGGCAGAGGCCTGCGTGTGCTGAACGCCAGGCGGGCCGGCCGGCACCATCAGGATAAGGGGGCGGGAGGGTCCCCTGGGCGCACACGGGACCCCGAGCCTCAGCCCTGGCGCGCCCCAGGCTTCGCGGATCCCGCGGCCGCATTAACCAGCAGGCTGTCTTTGGTGTCGTTTCTGTTGTCCAGCGTGCCCGACGAGGAGGTGAAGCCAAGCTCCTCGCACACACAGGCGGAGGGCGACGACGAGGCTGCGCTCCTGGAGCGCCTGGCGCGGCGCGAGGAGAGACGCCAGAAGCGGCTTCAGGAAGCCCTGGAGCGGCAGAGGGAGCTCGACCCCACGGTCACGGACGCGGGCGTGTCACTCCCCAGCGGAAGGACGCAGAACGACGCCGCCGACAGCGAGGCCCCCGAGAAGGAAGAAAAGAGCGAGCGGCGCCAAGAGAGATACGAGGTCGAGGAGACGGAAATCGTCACCAAGTCCTATCAGAAGAACGACTGGAGGGACGCTGAGGAGAAAAAGCAGGAGGAAAAGGAAGAGGAGGAAGAGAAGCCAAAGCAAGGGAGCCGGGAAGAAAATCAGGTAGAGGTGACGGTAGAAGGCGGAACAGCAGACGCAGCGGCTGTGCCGTTGGAAACGGGGCAGCTCAGTGCAGAAGAGCCTAGAACAGAGGAGGAGCCGGAGCGGGGTTCAGACGAGGCCGCCCACAATGGCAGGATGGAGACGGAAGGGAGGGAGCAAGCGGAGGCAGACAGGGCCAGGCTGGAAGCGGAAGAAAGAGAAAGGATTAGAGCGGAGCAAGAGCAGAGGGTAGCCGAGGAGCAAGCAAGGCGGGAAGCAGAAGAAAGGGCGGCTGCACAGGAGAGAGAAAGGAGGGAGGCGGCCGAGAGGGAGAGGGTTGAGCAAGAGAGAAGAGCTGCGGAGGAGAGGCAGCGGGCAAAGGCAGAGGAAGAGGAGAGAGCTAAGAGAGAAGAGGAGAAAGCTAAGAGAGAAGAGCAGAAGCTGCGGCAGCTAGAAGAGAACAGGAGCGAAGTGCAAGAGAAAAAGCGCAAAGGGTTTGAAAAGGTAGACGAGAAAATAGAAGGGAAATGGGTAAATGAAAAGAAAGTACAAGAAGATAAACTTCAGACAGCCGTGCAAAAGAAACAGGTACAGTAAACATTTTGCACCAAATGTGTGATGCCTGTGACTTATGAGAAATGTAATGCACATCAGACTTGGGCCCGAGGCATGTTCCTGCAGCCCCACGTGCTTGCTGGTTTGGCAAGCTGTTCATTTTTTTCGGCCATAGCAATGTGCAAGCATGAAGCAGTCGATCGATGGCTAAATATTCAATCAACCAAATTTACTGGGACAGCCAGAGAGAAATTAATTGCTCTGTGCTTGCTTGTTATGAATACCAGAAAAATGAATTAACCCAAAGATAGTAAACGTGGCGGTGCTGTGTTGACTTATCCTTCTGCACCTGCATCTAAATTCATTCATTTTAACAACTGACTTCTAGCCATAGGTCTACATGAGGCAAGAGGACCAGAACTCCTCCCCTTATCCACATGTTTGGCATATAATTAAAAATTATAAAAGTTGGAGTGGGAAAATGACATAAAGAATCATGGTCAGAAATTTCATCTTAAGAAGGCAAAAATAACCCCCTTGAAATCAGCTGGCATGCTCAGGAGGGAAAGAAGCCAATTTGGACCTTTCATTGAGTATGTCAAAACCTTGATTTGCCATCATGTAGACCTGAGCTTAATGCAGACTTGCAGAAAGCCATTCATTCATCTGAGGTGGCATCAATTTATAACTGACTGGTAATTAAGAGCATACATTCTGGTGCTTTTACCATAAGGATGACACGAATAAATTCATGTAGCCTGAGAAAGGTGGAAAGGGGGGGATGTTTGCAAACTGTGAAAGATTTTTTTTTCTGTCTGCAAGCCTGCATTAAAAGCACTCTACCTAACCACCACCTGCATCCCTAGCCCCCCCCCAAAAAAAAAGAGAGAAAGAAAGAGATGCTTGCATATTCACCTTTGCAGAGAGAACTCTCTCTCACTGAGTCTGCATTGTGCTGAAGTTGTCTTTCACTCCTGCTTGTTACAAGGGGCTCATGACCACAGCTATATTTGAGACCATCACAAACAAAATGCACCAAACCACACACAAGGTTTGTAAACATGCACAAAGGAACACCACGTCAGGCTGGATTTCAGGGAGCACAATGGCAGGCACGTGAGAAAACATTTTGGTGGAAAGAAACTATCCCACGTTGCTGTTTAGAATCACTGGCACCCAGGGTTATGTGAGCACTGAGTCAGCAAAATCCTAAGCCACATGCAAAGTGACCTGAGCACCCTCTCACTCTTGTAAGCTAGAAAGGGCTTCTTTTAAACGAGTGACCTTGCCACTCTTGAAAATAAAAAGGAAGAAGAAAAGGGGGCCAAAGCACAAGCTCAAAGAGAAAAGTCCCAAGAAGACAAGCCTACCTTCAAAAAAGAGGTAAATATTATTGAGAAATAACCTAATCATAAAGCAACAGAGAGCAGTGTTCCATGACATTTCAGGTCTGCTGATCTCAAAATTATAACATCTAATCCAGTGTTTTTCAAGCCATGACTTGACTTCATGATTCATTGAATGGTGAAATCAACTTAGAGCATCTCAAAAGTAGTTAAATGTGTCAATGGACATTTTAAAACATGAAATTGAGTAGAAGATATCAGAGGGCATTATAAGCAGTACTACGTTGTGATAGAAACTGTACTTCTTGCTGTGGGTCACAAAAAGCTTGAAAAACACTGCTCGGATCCATTTTTCCTGCTTTCTCCTCTTCTAAGTGCTATTTTTTTTCTCCTTGAACCATCCTACTTTCATTTCAGTTGTGGAATATTTCCACCTGTCTCTGATTAATGATTTAACTTTCCAAAGGAAAAACACTCCCCCACATCTCAGTAGAAAATTCGATGAGCTGAAGATGGTATTTGGTTTTCAAAAGAAAAGTTTGGCAAAATGTTCTGCATTGCATTTCTGAGGCACACACAGGAGCTGGTGGCAGGGTGTTTGACTGTAGGTAAGTAAGCCAGTCAGTGGAGCAGGGCCAGCTGCAGAGAGAATGTCATTACGCCCCCACGTGATCAAAAGGCCACATCAGAAAGCCTGACCTTGTTTTAACCATTGTGCTTACGTTAGCCCCAAGTAAACCTAAAAATTGTGACAGTATCTTATAAGTTCAAAGTGCTTAAACACGGTAAAACGAAGTTATCGAAGGTAGGACGATTTGGATTACTTTGGGCATGGGTCTGCATCAGAGCTGTTGAGGGCCAGCTCAGATGGACTCCTGCTGCACTTCTCTGCCCACTGTTGGCACATATTAAGAAACAGAAAAATCCATATTTAGAAAATTAGGTAACCAGATTAAGCAGGGGAATAGTTATTTTCTTAAATGCTTTTTCATAAGATTTGCAGAAAAAGGTAAGAATCCCTGGATCATGTTCTATTTATTTTGGTTAAGATGTACGCACCTTCCTGTTTCTAATAGAACTTGAGGGGGTTTGGGAGTAAATACTGAATACAGACACCGCCCATTTTAAAGGAAGGTGGAAGCGGAAATCCTAAGAACTAGAAAGTTGCATTTGGTTCCAATGAGGCAGCTAAGGAAATGGTTGAATATTGTTGGGAAGCACTGTTCTCATTTCAGAGCAGAAGAACACCTTACAGATTCATCCACAAAAAATGAAAGTTACTGGAAGCTAAACTCAAACAGAAATGTCCCACTTGGGCTCTTCCATAAAGCTGGTGTTTGGTGGTGAATAGCTTCACGGAAGAAAGAGGGCATGAAGACCTAACTCAGTGGGGGAGGGGAAGCTGAAAGAGCACTGTTTGGATTCTCTATTGAAAATGTAATTGACTTCCCTAAGATGTGATTGGGTTTTAATGGCACAAACATTCTGTCTATATATTGTGCCCGTGAGCAAGAAAGGGCTTGTGAGTGGTCACCCAAAACCGTCCTTCTGCCTCTTTTCAGAGAAGGCTCCAGTCCCAACAGTGGTGGTGACATAACCATCACAGACCTGCCCCCTTTCCCAGTTTGCTCTATACCCTCTAGAGCCCCAAAACTTTTGGCCTCTTTTTTACACAAGGTCAGATTAGCCACTCAACCCAGGCTCAAAAAAAAAAAAAAAAAAAAGGAAGAAAAATCTGGTATTCCTGCTTTAACATTGCATATGTAAATTACTAGTTGAATGACTAGATTTCCTCCCTCCAGCTAGTTGTGTGGTTACTTTATGTAAACAACTTTGAATCAGATTTTACATGATTTAGCCATTTAAAACACCCTCCTCCTTTTTTCCCCCTTTTTTTGTTAAAAAAATAACAAAAAAATTTCCTTTCAAGGAGCTAAACAGGATCAGTCAACCACAAGTAAACACAAACATCACGTGAGACTTCTTAGAGAAAACATTTTTCAGAAGTCACTCCAATCTCAGGGAAAAAAACTGTTTTTCTCCCCCTGCAGCCCTGCAGTTTTAACTGTTTGTGGCGATGGATCACAGAACATCAGCAACCTTGAAACTTAGCTTTCTTTTTCTCCTCTCCAATTACAAAATGCATTTCTCTTTTTAGTTCTTCAACCCGGAGTAGTAGTTTGTTTTTTTTTTTCCTGGCCTCTAACAGAAAACCTGTTTCCAGCAGAGTTGTTCGTATAATATTGAAACTGATATTCATATCATGTACCAAAGTTTCCCAAACATGGGCGTGCATGTAAATCACCTGGAATCTTACGAAATGCAGACTCTGACTCCGTGGGTCTGGGGTGGAGTCCGAGCTTACCGCGAGGTCTGTGTTGTTCGCAGACCAAACTTTCCGTGGCAAAGACGTCCATGTGGCAGACATTGGACCCAGAAAAGGAATTGAGGCTTCAGAGTCTAACAGAAATGTGTCAAACCTCATCTGAAATGTAACTTGCCCCAGTTCTTGTCACTCTCCTGAAATCAAATAACGCAAAGCATCACTCTACAGAGACTGACAGCTCAGTCTTTTTGACTGCGCACTTGATATTTTGAGGGTCTCTCTGGCACCAGGCATGTCAGTTGAACTCCAGCTCCCCCCCATACACCCATGTGGTAACCCGTTGGATATCCCAAATATCCAGAGTTTTATCCAAATGTCATATTTGACCAGAGCCTGTCATAAGCTAATACTATCTGAATGTGAAGCACATTAACTCTCCAGGATACTTAGCCACCCATGAACCCATCGGCACAGATTTTCTTCACGGTAACATTCTGACGTAGCAGATCAAGTGCTTTTCCCTCAGAATCTCATGAGTTTAGGTTGAATCTGTTGACTATTCCACTGTGCTCCCTAAAATTTAAAGGCACTTTGGAATTTTATTTATTTATTTATTTATTTAAGATTTTATTTATTTGACAGAGATAGAGACAGCCAGCGAGAGAGGGAACACAAGCAGGGGGAGTGGGAGAGGAAGAAGCAGGCTCATAGCAGAGGAGCCTGACGTGGGGCTCGAACCCATAACACCGGGATCACGCCCTGAGCCGAAGGCAGACGCTTAACCGCTGTGCCACCCAGGAGCCCCTATTTATTTATTTATTTATTTATTTATTTATTTATTTATTTCCCAGAAAGAGAAAATTATTTGCAAACTCAAATCAATATTTCATTGGGAATTTTTCTAAGAAAGTCTTCATCTTCCAAAGAGAATATAAGCATACCATCCTCTGTAACCTTTGCCAATAAAGGCAGAGCTGGAAGAAGGGGCAAGAGGATTTTTCTTCTCTTAGATGTGTATTGTTTTACAAATCTACTTTATACACGTTTTTGGTCAATAAGTCAGATAATGCATTTTGGAAGAATGGAAATATCTCTGACTCCAAAATAGGAGAAATGAGTCAAAGGGAATTTCTCTTTGCCTAGTGCTTCACAAACCATGAGATCGCAGAATGTGTTTTGTGGGTTCCCGGAAATGGGACACCCTTCCACCAAAATTTGCATCCCCAGATACTTCTTAACCGGGATATAAACTCCAGTCCCTGGTATGTGGGGCAATATCCAGCAGTGAAGGGCAGGACCACAATAGGCATTGCCTGCTCCTGCCTGCTGGGTGAACACAGATCTTCTGTGGCAAGAAGCCACCAGGTTGCTGCAGTCAAGCTATAGGATGGGCCAGAGCAGAGCTTCCCTCACTGCTCTCTAGCCTTTCACGACAAGTCAGGAGCCAAGAGGGAAATGACAGGATGAAGGATGAGGAAGAAATCCTCTGGTCCAACCTCTCTTATGTATGGAGAGCCAACCTCTCAGAGAAATAAGATGACTTCATTTTATCTAGTCTGTTGGCAGCACTAGAGCAAAACCTCAGCTTGCCTGACTTCCAGACAAAGCTCTCAGAGAGGATGGCAAAACAACAGCCCCCTTTTTCAGCATGTCCAAGGGATAGCTTGGAGAAAGGTTGAAGTCTTAACTCATTAGGGCAACATGGTAGTGAATAGTCCATCTGTGGTGATTTAAGCAAATAACATCCAAAGAAGGCAATCAGGCAAAGGACTACTCGAGGCTCATCAGTAAAGAGGGGGAAAAAAGTACTGTGCTTCGTAAGACATTGCACTTGAGGAGTAAGTGTTCAGAGGGTATCAGAGGAATAGCTGGAAAGAGGTGAGTGATCAGATAAGGGAAGGCCATCCTGGGCAGCACCCAAAGGCCCAAGTTCTCATGCCTGCCCTTCCTCTGTTGCTTGCTTTAGACGTTAGTGTCTAGTCGCTGGTTGTCGTGAAAAGAGCAATAATGAACCTCTTCTGTTTTCGCACTCAAACTTTAGGAAAGGGTGAGCTGATACAGGTAATCTCAACCCCCTAACAAGCTATGTAAATTCACTTTACTTTGAAATAATGTGTCTCATTTACCGTGAGGACCTTGTAATACAAAACTCATAAAAATTAAAACTAACACCCGCTCTCCACATAGCACCTTCCTCTGTCTCCCCAACCATCACAAAACCTCTTCTGGTTTCCTATTCCATTCAAACTATAGTGGTTTAGATGACTACAGACATGGTCCCACAGGTCTGAGTCATTTCCCTAAAGGTAGGGTTATTATGTCTTCTATCCTCAGGACCCTAGTTACTCATTTGATTAAAATACAAGGGTGGGCTTCCTCTGCCATCTGCCAAAAATTGGCTTGGCAGATCTGGTAGGTTTCCTTGGCAGGTTTCCTTTTTGCCTCCTCAACACATTTGTTTCCTTTTCAAAGACACAGTCTTTATCCAAGAAAAAAACTATCCAACCAACCTGGACATTCTCCCATCAATGCCACACTAATGATCACTCTTTTCAGTGGGAACTATAAAGAGGACTCTTACATGGAATTCCCAG
This sequence comes from Ursus americanus, assembly GCF_024610735.1. NCBI lineage: Eukaryota > Metazoa > Chordata > Mammalia > Carnivora > Ursidae > Ursus > Ursus americanus. The sequence continues at coordinate 17,999,910 of NC_142129.1, read as the reverse complement.
AACATAGTAGTTTCCAAACAGTAACACCTCCACTGCTCTTGAAAACAAAACCCCAGGGAAATCAGGGATGATCTCGGTTTCCTAAAATTGTGGTCTAGGTCTTTGCACAGAGGCTGGAGGACCATAGCTCACACTCCAAGTATTTCCTCTGACCCCGGCTCTGCCATATCATTCTCCAGTGGTTTGTTTTACTTCTGAGTTTTCTGGCTTCTTAATAATTCTGGGTCTTATTTGGTGATACCAACCAAAACCTAATACGATTTTTATCATTATGTTTCTTCCTGATGTGTACTGTTGGTTAGATCAAAGATGAGAAGATTAAAAAGGACAAAGAGCCCAAAGAAGTGAAGAGCTTCTTGGATGGAAAAAAGGGATTTACAGAAGTGAAGTCACAGAATGGAGAATTCATGACCCACAAACTTAAACACACCGAGAATACTTTCAGGTAAGACACAGAGACTACTTAACAATGACTGTGTTCACATGTGAAGAAAAAATAATAATCAGCCTCCCTATCCTGTGCCTCCAGACAGAAACGTGCTAAACAGGCAACATATTTCTGTTGTGAAGTCATTGGCCATTGTCTCAGAGATACTCAGTCAGCAGGTCAGGCTATCAATCACTAACAGAAGACCAGCAGTCTTTGCTCAGACAAGGTTTAATCTGCTTTTCCCATTACTTAGCAAAGCAGATCATGCTTAGGATCCATGTTTTTGTTCCCTGACTTAATATGCTCGTGTAAGATCAGTTTATTAGAAAACATTATGACTGGGGTTAATGTCATTGATTCTCTGTATGGTCCAGCCAGTTTCGTAAGAGACACTTGTCAGTACCATTTTCAAGACTGTGTTTTTTTAAAGACCATAAATGTTGCTTAAAACTGAGATTGTCCTGTGGCCAAATATTTGTGAAATGTTAGGTTAAGCTAAGTTAATTAGATCTCTTTACCACAGGACTTTGAGAGCACTTGATGTTAATTTGCACTGAGAATCTCAAAGAGGGAGGAATAGGGGCAGGACACTAGTGTTCCATTTAATACCCCTTGGAGAGCCCTCTTGCGTAGCTTCAGCTTCCCCTTCTCACCCCACCAACCCCCCCCCAATCATGTTGAATATCTGGACAATTGATTTTAGGACAGATAGACAAGTACGTACAGGTAAATCCTTACTTCTAGATACACTGAATACTGAGAGCTCCCCACCAGTTCTGTAGAAGGACTCAAGTGACAGAAGCCTGCTGTGGACACCTGGCCCCATGATTCTTTGTGCCCCACTCCTACACATACACTCCCTCCAACCACTGGTGCCAAATTCCTACCTCTGTTAGGTCACTGGCGGCGGTGCCAGATGTCCTGGAAAAGAGTCTTAGGTCCTTGAAACGTGGATTCCCATGGGGTTGTTTTGGCAGCAGTCTTGCCTGTAGACCTTGTTCTTCTGAACAGTTCGAATAAGAAGGCCCCCAAGAGCAGGTATGGTGAAGTTGGACGTATTCCTTACACCCAAGACTTTGTGGCATTCAGAAGCAAGCAGAGCTCCTAGGGCTCTGCTCCTCTAAGCAGGCTAAAGTGGGGAAATATAATTGTCCCCAAACAATTTCTCTATACAAAAATCTGAGCAGAAAGGTAATCGCACTTAACCAAGGGAGAGCCTATGGAAGAAAATATGCGTAGAAAATGCCTAACTGTGAAGGAGGAGGATGCATAGACCCTATAGACGTTACTTGGGATTGGCCAGAAAGTAGACTTTAAGTGGAACATTAAGAGTTTATTAAGAACGCTTAGAAAATCTCGAAACTGATTTGATTCCAGTTGGTAAGCTGAGTCCAAAGCTTGCTGAAGTGCCATTAGTTTAATATTTCAAAGCCCTAGAACAGTGTCAGGTTCATGAAAAGTATCCAAGGAATATTGCCTAACAATATGACCATCTTATTATTTGATAGTTTAAAACAGGTTTTGTGGGTATGAGTATATTTTTTGTTAAGAAAAATAATGTTTTTTAAAAATCTGTCAGTAGAAAGAAGTTTAGTTAACAATTAGCAAACTTGCCAACCAGCTTTACTCCAAACTCAAATTAATAATTAACACGCCCATTGTGTGGAAATCGAGAGAGCTGGGAATTGAAAGAGAAAAATCACAAGGATTTAGGTGTAGCTCTGAGAATTCTTAAATGTGACTCTGGCCTTAATTTTTCCATCTTTGGGCAGAAAAAAAATGACAAAAACAAGCAGCCACCATATCATTCGTTTTTGTTTAGCTGCTAACATACGTTAGTTTTAGGTTTAATTCGAAGTTGCTGCCAATGGAAGCAGAGATGCCCGGTTTTGGTGTATAGACTTATAAAGTGAGGAGCTTTATAAAGAAGGAAGTAGGAGCCTCTGTTTACAATAGCCACGTGCCTACTAGCCTCACTGCAAACAAACTGTCTTCATGGTGAAAGGTCTGATGTTCATCTAGACTTATGCCTAAGGAAGCCGAGGCTAGAGGCGAGACCTTCTGGAAGAAATATCACCCTTCGTGCTCAAGGCATGCCGGTACATCTGAGTAGAGGTGACGTGGACAAAACTCTTGCTACTATTTTGAGCATAGCTCCTCACGTTTAATGACTGCCCCCTTTGATATTTCCATTTTCTTTGATTAGATTGTTTTCTCTAAAACGTGACATAAAAAAACCTCAATTCAATGAGCAAGGTATAGAAAAAGCAGATTATACCAAAGGTTTTATAGAAAATACAAAACAGGCATTTCTCTGCTTTCCATCTATTTTTGACATGGTAATTAAAGTTTTTTCTAATTATAGGAAAAAAGATATTCATTAGGAAACATTCAGAAAATAGAAGTACAAAAATAAGCACCTACCACCCAAAGACAACTACCAGTAACATTTTATCCAGATATTTTTATGTGTATATATTCAAAATAGACCTATATAGTATGTATATGTGTGACTATAACTATAAATATATATTTTTAATTGGTTCTTGCATTATATCATAGCCACTTTCTGTACCAATTAATGTAAGCTTACAATTAATAATGTTAGAGTATTCCACCAGATGGATGTTATCAGATTTATTGAACCCATCCCTAATGATGGACATTTTCATTGTCCAAAATGAAGACTGAGCGACACCTAGTGGAATCCAAAGAAGTTTGTATAGGCATGTGTTCCAGTCCAATTCCTGTCCACTACCATGATGAACACGAAGAGAGAGCAAACTCATTTCTGAAGAAGGAAAGACCTTGAATTAGCACAGAGAGATTTTCTCTCTGGCGTCACAGACCTATGAACTGATAAGACTCTGAAAGAGCAACATCCAAGTTTTAAGGGACCCTCTAACCTTTGTTTGAGTTCAAAATAAAAAAGTTCTTTAACTGTCAAGAACCTAGAACAATACTTTAACACTTTTTAACCTAAACTCTTAGTAAGAAGTAAATTTTACATTATGACCCAGTTCACAACTACATATATATACTTATAATGGAAACGAACATGTGAAGAGATGGTACTTTGCCTTCCTCTGTGCAGCGCACTCTGATCTTTTCTGTTTTGTTTTGGTTTAATGCTGATTTTACTCCACAGTACTGATTTTTCCATCCTGCAGCTTGAAAAGGTTGGAAAGGACATAGTATACTCAGAACTACCTCAGTGTTTGAGGTGCCTGGGTGGCTCAGTTTGTTAAGCACCTGCCTTTGGGTCAGGTCATGATCTCAGGGTCCTGGGGTCGAGCCCCGCGTCGGTCTCCTGCTCAGTGGGGAGTCTGCTTGTCCCTCTCCCTCTGCCCCTCCCCACCTGCTGCTTGCATGCTCACTGGCTCTCTCTCCCCCAAATAAAATCTTGAGGAAAAAAGAAAAAGAAGTATCTTGATGTTTAAAAAGCATGAGATGTACACATAAGATCAGTACTGGTGATTATGTAGGCTTGAACTCATTTTCTGATTTATTCTTCTTTCCTGTTCCATTGCTAAAAACACTGAGCCCTTTTCTACATGGAATAAATGGTAACAGATAATGGTAATTCATCTCTTCCTTAGACAAAAGGTTAGGGATGGGCCACCTGTGTTCAGAGCTAGTTAAGCATGACCTCACTGCTTGTTAATAAGTACTTAAGTAGCGGGCAAGCTACAGCCTTGTCTCTTAGTTAAGGACTATCTGTAACTAGACACACTTTTGAGGGCACCACTAAATTCTCCTAAATAAAGTGCCAGGACGATCCAGGTAACATGAATTTTGCTCCACTGAAAACTAGGGCTCTGCAGCAGTTCTGTCAATACCAACATGTTTTGAAGACAATTATCAATGTCATACCTCTATTAGATGGCAATTTATTAAAGGAGCTCAGGGTTGGGGCGCCTGGGTGGCTCAGTCGTTAAGCGTCTGCCTTCGGCTCAGGGTGTGATCCCGGCGTTATGGAATCGAGCCCCACATCAGGCTCCTCTGCTGGGAGCCTGCTTCTTCCTCTCCCACTCCCCCTGCTTGTGTTCCCTCTCTCGCTGGCTGTCTCTTTCTGTTAAATAAATAAATAAAATCTTTAAAAAAAAATAAAGGAACTCAGGATCAGTAGGTGCTAATGACCTCTCTCCTCTTTTTATATGATTTATGTAAAAACACTAAGAATTTTAAAATTTTAACATAGGGACCCCTGGGATAGTGTTCTGTCTCTAGTCTTAACATGTTCCCGATTCTACAGTAAAATCCCTGTGTATTCTCCTTAATCCCAAAAGAAAACTTCACATAATTTCAGTTTTATTTCTTTTTTTTTAAGAGTGACTTTCTTTCTTTTTTAATTTTATTTTTTTAAGAGAGGGAGAGAGGAGGGAGAGGGGCAGAGGGTGAGGGAGAGAAAGAATCTTAAGCAGGCTCCATGCCCAGCGCAGAGCCCAACGTGGGACTTGATCTCACAGCCCTGAGATTATGAGCTGAACAGAAATCAAGAGTTAGATGCCTAACCAACTGAGGCACGCAGGCACCCCTAATTTCAATTTTATTTGTAACTTATAAAAGAAGTACCCATTTTTCTTGCTGTTTTATAAGCTGTGCCATCTGATAAAGCATTGTTCCCACCGGAGCCTGGAAGGTAGTTAGGCCTAGACTGTAGAAATTCTAGAGTCTTATAGGTAGGAAACATCCCTCCCAGACTCTCTAGTCCTCAGGGTAGGAGGTGAGAGGTAGAGGCTAACGTGCTTGATTCAGTTGATTTTTTATTTTATGACAAACCATATTTAACTCCTGATATAATTCTAGTACAGTGGAAAGAAGAGTATACTTGGTAGAGAAACACTAGAATCTGATCATGGCTCTACCACTTTCTTGCTACCAAAAGTTTGGGCAGATTGTTTTCTCTCTCACCCATCACTTCCTAATTTGTAAAATGGCAGTATTAACCTAATCTGCCAACTCCTGTATTATTGTGACTATTAAATGAGATAATAAATATGAAAAGCGCCTATAAAACGTAAGTAACAACCCTAACTACACCACATCAGGGCTAATTTAGTAATTTTAAGTTACAATTAGGTATATTCCTGTCATGTTAGACCACACAAATTGAAGCCATGAGGTAATGCCATCATTATGAACTTTCTTGGAGCACCTGTTTAAGAATGGACATACATTACTGTATTTATAGCTCTTAATCAAGAAGCTAAGGGTAATTTCATCTGCCAGAGGTCAGCTGCTGGAGTCAAGTTCAAGACAAGGATGTGGATAAGCAGATTTATTTCAGTGTCTACCCTAGTTTCAGCCATCTTTTCCTGTCTCTAGCACTTGACCCTGTAAGTCTTCCCTCCTGATCCGTGATTCAAGGCAGATCCAAATTAACCAGTAACTTATAGCAGAGGACTACTAGGGTCACACCTAGATTTTAGAACTCAATCTAATGGCATCGTTTTGCACTACATGGCTTCCTTTCCAGTAACAACTAATATTTATGATAATATGTGTCAACATTTATTTAATATGTAATCTCATGGGATCTAAAGAGTAGCCCACTGAGGTAAATAGAACAAATAACATTTGCCTAGTTTTTCTATGTTGTATCATGCATGTATCATGGATTTTTTTTTTAATTGTGGTTAAACACATAACATAAAATTTACCATCTTAACCATTTTTAAGTGTACAACTCAGTAGTGTGACGTACATTCACATTGTTGTGAAACATCTTCAGAACTTTTTCATCTTGCAAACCTGAAACTCTATACCCATTAAATAACTCCCCAGCTCCCCTCCCTGCAGCCACTGGTAACCAGCATTCAACTTTCTGTTCCCTGAATTGACTACATAACTCGTGTAGGTGGAATTATGCAGAATTTATCTTTTGGGGACTAGTTTATTTCATGTAGCATAATATCCTCCAGGGTCATCCATGCTGTAGCCTGTGACAGATTGCCTTACTTTTTAAGGCTGGATAATATTACACTGTATGTATGCACCACTTTCTGTTCCTTTATTCATTTGTTGATGGATATTTGGGTTGCTTCCGCCTCTCCACTATTGTGAGTAATGCTGCTATGAACAATGGTACACAAATATCTTTTCAAGATCCTGCTTTCAGTTCTTTGGGATATATACCCAGAAGTGGGGTTGCTGGAGCATATGGTAGTTTCACTGTTAATTTTTTGAGGAACCTCCCTACTGTTTTCCATAGTGGTTGCACTATTTTGCCCATTCTCCATGCGCCATTTTCCTACCGACAGTGTCTGTTTGCACCGTTGTACGGCTAGGAAACCAGGGGTAAGTGGCAGAAAGGGATCAGCTTCAGACCTTGAGATTCCAGGCAGACCCCAAGACCCCTTGGGCTGGTGTGAAGATCCACTGTGTTTTGACGGGGGCAGTAGAGATTTCTTTTGGTGTGGGATGCAAAACCTGCAGATCTCCCTCCCTCCCTTGGGGGAGGCTGCCAGACTGACGGTTGTCAAACCCCTTTGCATTTCCGGACAGCCGCCCTGGAGCGGGAGCAAGGGGCAGCGAGGCCAAGGAGGCCGAAGGCGCTTCACAGGTGGAGGCCGGCAAACGTCTGGAGGAGCTTCGCCGTCGCCGCGGGGAAACCGAGAGCGAGGAGTTCGAGAAGCTCAAACAGAAGCAGCAGGAGGCGGCCCAGGAGCTGGAGGAGCTGAAGAAAAAGCGGGAGGAGCGAAGGAAGGTCCTGGAGGAGGAAGAGCAGAAGCGGAAGCAGGAGGAAGCCGAGAGAAAAGTCAGAGAGGAGGTAAGAAGGGCGCAGCCCGCCTGGCATGGCAGCTGCCCCGGGCCCCAGTCCACGTCTGGTAACCCTTCTAGCCCGGGTAATAATTTTTTCGTGGTGGAATGCTGCTGTTCTTTTGAGTACGGACTCTTACAAATATATTTTAAGAATAATAAAGTTAACCGTGCACTAGGCACAGATCTAAAACCTTTACCCTTAGTCATTTATATCCGTTTACAAGAACTTTCCGATGCGGGATGTGTGTAGTCTTATTATCCCATTTTTCAGATGAGGAAACTGAGGCACAGAATGGGTTAGTAATTTTCCCACGGTCCTGTTTGCCTTAACCCATTCCCCTATACTGTCTCTCGATAAAGAACAGAAAGCAGAGAAAGATGATAAGATCTGCAGATTAGATATAAGAGCTGAGAGTCACGTGATAGTTGTTTTCTGATATTTGAAGAGTTTTGATAGAATTTTTAAAAATAGCTTTTCTTTTTGTAATGGAAGAGTAAGGAGATGAGGTCCTCACAAGCAGAGGCAGTATCTGCTTTGTTCATTACTGTAAACCCAGGAGCCAACACAGTGCCAGGCATGTAGCGGAGCCCAGTAATTATGAACAGATGAATGTGTTCCGCCTTTTAAGACAGAACTAAAAACAACAGATAAAGTTACAAGACAAATTTTGAACACTGAAAAAGCGCTTAACCAACTACAGCTTTACAAGGTGCATTCTTTCCTTTCATCCTGAGGTGTATTATTATTCTCATTTTATGGACAAAGAAAAGGGAATCAGATTATTTAAGTGACTTATGTGAGTCACCTGACTAGTAAGTGGTAGAATCAGTATTGGGGCCTCCATTCTCTAAATCAGCTTAGAGCTTTTCCCTCTGATCTTAGGAGATAGTGACCTTCCATCATTCAAACTTTGCAAAAAGACTTCCGATGGCTCAGGGCGCCTGGGTGGCTCGTTAAGCGTCTGCCTTCAGCCCAGGGCATGATCCCAGAGTCCTGGGATCGAGCCCCACATTGGGCTCCCTGCTCTGCTGGGAGCCTGCTTCTTCCTCTCCCACTCCCCCTGCTTGTGTTCCCTCTCTCGCTGGCTGTCTCTCTCTCTGTCAAATAAATAAATAAAGTCTTTAATTAAAAAAAAAAAAAAAAGACTTCCGATGGCTTTCTGACACGGATCCTCTGCAAAAATTGCCTGACCTGCATGGAAAGTTTGGATAAACTATTCCAAGGTCTCTTCCAACTCCAGCTCTCAATGAGCCAGTTGCCTTTGACTGGGAAGTATTTGGGATGATAGTGCCTTAGAGCCAAACATACCTGGGCTGGTATCCTTTGCCACTTGCAAGCTGGGACCTTGGCAGAGTTACTGAACTAAGATAAGCTAAGACTTCTTTTCTTTACCTGTGAAATAATGTCTGCTTAGAGCGTCGATGCCAGGATTAAGTAGATCATTGTGTTCATGGTGCCTGGTAGTTATGATTATTGTTATCGTTGTTATTGTTATTTAGAGGAGCAGAGTATCCGTGAAGGCAGAAGAGAAACACTAACTCTTAGAATTGGATTGGACCTAGGAGATTATTTGGTCTAACCTCCTGCCAAACTGTCGTTAGTCAGGAGAGCCACAGTAACAAATTCCCAAAGACTGGGTGGCTTATAAACAACAGAAATTTGTTTCTCACTGTTCTGGAGGTTGGGGAGTTCAAGATCAAGGCTTCAGCAAATTCTGTGTCTGGTGAGACCCCGCTTCCGAGTTCATAGCAGTCTTCCCACTGCTTCCTCACTTGGCAGAAGGTGGAAGGGAGCTCCCTGGGTTCTCCTTAATGAGGGCACTAGTGCCATTCATGAGGGCTCCACTCTCATGATCTAATCACCTGCCAAAGGCCTCAACTCCTAAAACCATCACTTTGGGGGCTAGGGCTTTAACTATATGAATGGGGGGGGGCACAGACATTCAGCCCATAACACAGAGAATCATTCTGCCAGGTGAAAATCCAGTCTCTGCTTGAGAACATACAGTTTGAAAACTACAAAAGACTACACACATCTCTCAGTCTGTCATTCATAGAGGATGTGCGATTTGATCAGTGCTCCAAATGTTTTGCCTGAGAGAGAAGACGGGGGAGAGTATTGTAGACCAGGAAGGAAGGCACAGAGGGGTTAATGAGACACACTGTGGTGCATTGTCTATATATTTTCACATTTGTCAAACCATCTAAAATAATCTACTCAGTTGATGCGGGGACAACCATAAAATTTTCTCTTGTACAATTTGGTAAATACAATACCATAGATTTATATAACTTTGCACATCAGTTATCTCATTTGTCTTCACAACTCTCCTCGGAAGGAGGGAGAAGGGACATTTGTATTCCTTTTCCGTACACAGAAATGGAAGGTCAGTGGTAAGTGATCTGACTGGATGGTAATGATAACGATCAGCTTCATACTGAGCATGAAGCCCAGCATTTTACATGGGCTTTCTCATGTAACCCTCAGGACACCTATCATTATCCCCATTTTACAGATGATAAACTGAGGCACAGAGCGGAGAAGTGACGTGGCCAAGGTCACACAGTTGGGAAGTGGCAACGCCAGGGTGTGAGTCAGGCAGTTGGACCCGGAGGCTCAGGCTTAACTTCTAGCCACCGCCCTTGAGGAAGGGGAGGCATCCAGTCCAGAACCCGGCTCGTTTTCCTCTGGGACTAGCGCTCTCTCCCCTCCAGCACTCTTTCCTTCTGCCTTGAAGCTCATACTGATGTCCTTGTTATATGTTCTTTCTCCCTTAGGAAGAGAAGAGGAGGCTAAAGGAAGAGATTGAAAGGCGACGGGCGGAAGCTGCTGAGAAACGTCAGAAGATGCCCGAAGACAGCTTATCAGATGACAAGAAGCCATTCAAGTGTTTCACTCCCAAAGGTTCATCTCTCAAGGTATTTCCTACAACCAGACAGCCGTCTTACAACACCTCTGTTATAAAGTGATGGAAACTTGATTTTGGCCCCTTACTTAGTTATTCATCGTTCAAAGCCTTTGCTTCATTTATCTTTTTGCTCCTTCTCTCAGCCTTTTTACTCTTCTCTTTGTAACGTGTAGGGAGGAGAGAAATAAAGTGGAGAGCTTTGTATCTGTTGTTCATTAGATGCTTTGGAATGCATTAAAGTGACATTCAGCGACTATCTGTACATTTCACTGACCCGTGCCTTCCAGATGCCTCATTGCTCCGAGCAGTTGAAAATAGAAACATTGAAAGTTTCTAAAGTGGGCAACTATGTTATAAAGGTTTGAGCTGCTTTTCATGCTAGCTGTTCACTTTTAATTTGTCATTATTAAAAGTAGGGCAGCTGGAAATGGTACTGGTGACACCTGAAAGCTGTTGTCATGGGAGGAGATGCAGTGTAACTTGGGTAGGGTCCTTTGCCAGGATGAGTTTGGTCCCATCACTGGCTTTGAGGAGCACAGCTCCTAATTGATGGAGGATCGAAGTGCGGGCAGGAGAAAAGAGAATGAGCAGGAGGGAGCCCAATCAAGGACATGAGAGAAGGGTTGACATGCAGAGAAAAGAGAACAGTCTGGGTCCTTGTGTTCCTGGCTCATCAATAATCCGAGAAAGCCATGTTCTCTCTCTACTGTCCTTGAAATCCAACCCAAGCTAAATTTTCTTTGAACAATCTTGGTAACACGAAGAAAGTCATAGTCATCTAAGCTTCTAATTGCTATTCTTTTCGGGAGAAACTATAGCCCATGTCCTTTTCTTCTTCAAATATCTCTTCTCTACTAAATTTTTCAATTTACTTACTTCTCTGGTGTTTCCCTCAACCAGACTCCTGGCTTCCCACTTCATCCAGTGTTCCTAGGAAGCCATTCATCTGCTCCCTCTGATAGAGAGCCATGTGTGAGCAAAGTATTATGTTAAAAAGAAACAAAAAATTCCTGTATAACAGAGACATACTTTCAGAAACAAGCAGTCTCTTGCTTTTCTCCAGAGTATGTGCCTTGAGGAATTTGCCGTAGCTCTGGTTTTAAAGCTCAATTTCATATTCTGTGATTGAATTCCTACAGTTGTTGATACTCTTGGCCCGGCCACTTTTATAAGCAGTCATAAGTTAAGATTGTAGAATGCCAGCGCAAGGGAAAACATTTGTATTTGACCTCAAAATATTATCAACTCGTGTATTTTGTTAAGTTCTCAGGACTCCTATTCCTTGTCTGGGAAACTCTGAACCTGTTTTCTCACAGTTAAATTTTGTTAGCGGTCAATGGTTTTTCTTACGTAAAACATGCACAGAACAAATTTTAAGTAAATTAAATTTAAAAATTGGGTTTTTATTGTTGTTATTTTCATATTTTGGTGGTGGAAGGGGTGTAGAGTAAGGAGAGAGCCAATTTTCTGAAAAGAACAGCATGCTTTTTTTCCCTTGAGTAGTATCGAGACAACACTGCCACCTCTTGGTCTCCGAAGAACCAACTGCTCTCGTTAAAGTCCTTACACAGAGATTTGTTTAGTGTATAAATTCAGTACACATTGTTACACTATTTAGATGAAGTTAAGGATTTCCCAGTAGGAATGCACCAGTAAATGGATGGTGACACCTGACAAAATGTGATAATGAAGTCAAGCTGTTTTCGATGTTGGAGATACAAAAGGAGATGTCAGAGTGTGAAAATCTCCGTCATGTGAATTAATGGGATCGCCAAGGTTGGCCAGCTCGTCCCAGAGTCAGAAGGCTGCTGGCAGTGCTACAGAGAACAAGTCTCACCTCTGCTGCCCCTTCCTTGTGCTTCTGTCCTTCTGCTGTGTGTTTCATTCCTTCATCCCCCTGCCGGGCATGTGTTCCCCAAATCTTCCTGCGTGGGTTTGCTCTGCCACAGATGTCCTGTCCCCTGTAACTTGTGCACTCCTACCCCCCACCCTCACTTCCATAAACTCATTGATAAAACTGTAAACCAAACTATAAACTAAAAACCTCAGCTCCGAATCAAAACTACTGAAAAACTTCTCCACTGACCCCAGAAAGTCACTTCTCCCGAGACCACAGCATTTTCTTCTTATCCTTACTATGGTACCTATCATGGAGTGTAAAGTATTTTATTTGTATGTTCTACTAGTCTCCCCTACTAATTGTGTTCTCCTTAAAGAGTAGGACACTGTCTTATACATTGTTGAGTGTTCAACTTTGTAGAGTGAGTACTCAGTATGTATTAATTGGTTAGTTGTTTAGCGGACCAGCTGGCAAGGTTAAAGTAGGATGGATGGATGGATGGATGGATGGATGGATGGATAAAATTAAAAGTGCCAATGCATTGCATGGTTTCAATGTATTTCACCTTATTCAACTGGGAACTTTTTCTCCAGAAGTGCACTTCTAAGTTATATTAAAATCAGAAAAATAAGATTTAAGACACTTTGCATCCCAAAAACTTAGGGCTACTGATAACACTTTTTTGCATAAAATTTTATTTTTAATGAGTTTGCTTTTATCATTGTGAGAAATCATTGGAAAGAATGAAATGCCCCCACTAACATCTATACAGATGGTATTCAACTGATATTAGGAGTGAAACATGTTTTCCAAAAAGCCTAATGGTGTTTATTTAAAAGTCCACGAGTCCCAGGACAGTCCAGGCCAGAAAGAGCCATTGACATCTCAGAATACTCTAGGGGACACTCAACCACACCAGCCTGGAGTAGCTGAAGTCTGGTAGATTCCTTGGCTGCCCTGAACAGGGCGGAAAATAGACCCCTCAGCACATGTGTGCCTTGGCACAGGCAGTCATATACAAAGGTTTTACTATGTGCTGATTTTGGTAGGTGATAAGTGACAGAGGCTTTCTCCCCTGGCGTTGGGTATCATAAGGAGTCAACAGATACTTGCTGACTTACATAAAACATCTGATTTTAGTGATACAGTTTCATAAAATATAATGTTTGATTTAGTAGGTTTAGGTTCAGTTAAAGGAAATTCCTAGCTTTAAAAAGAAAAAGGATTGTATCAAAGACTACCATTTCACATATATCCATCAGTTTTTCTGGGTTTTTTTCCGTCATTCCCATTGGGCCAACAGGGGTTTCATGGGAGGCCTCAGCCCCGTGGAGCCATGCCCAGATCTCAGTCTACTCCCATCCACATCTTCCACATTCAAGGCAAATTAAATTCAGCAGTAGGCTTGACAGCTGTCAGCTAGAAAGCCAGGCTAAGCAGGAGGTGAGTAGTTCACAGTTCCTAGTTACCTTTCTTATTTGATCCTGCTACTCATTAAATATATAGTTAAAACACTGTGGGAAAATTTTGTTAATCAAATATTTATACTCACATAAATACGTCCTAAAGGGTAACAGCACGTGCTTTTGGAATAAATTGTTGTTATCTTGAAGTGTAATTATTTTGCCACTGATTGACGTTTCAGAGGCATTTTTATTCCATTTTGTCTGGTCTTTAATTTGCCTCCAGAACTTTGTGTTTCTGCACACTTTCTCTATCTGCCATTGTCCCCTCCAGATCTCACTCTCAAATACCTCATAAGTAGTTTTATTATTACTATTACCCTTACACACTCTGGTGCTTTTACTCACCAGCTGGCAAGGGCTGAGAAACACTGTTTATAAGCTGCAAATATTAACTGGGTTTTTTTTTCAACTCCTAGATAGAAGAGCGAGCAGAATTTTTGAATAAGTCTGTGCAGAAAAGGTAAATATGGTTGATTTGTTCCGTTAGAATCATCAGCTGTTACATATATGGAAAGATTCTCTCTTGTATTTTTATATGTGTGTGTGTGTGTTTATTCACTTAACAGTGGTGTCAAGTCAACTCATCAAGCAGCAGTCGTCTCCAAGATTGACAGCAGACTGGAGCAGTACACCAGTGCAATTGAGGTGAGGTGGCCTCAGAGGCGTGGGCAGAAACAGACTCTGGATGGATGACCACAGAGGTTTAGGGCAGCAGTCAGGTCCAGGAACCACATTACTGCGGTAGAATATTAGTGATGCTTCATTATACTTTCAACTAGTTATAGAGAAGAGCAGTGATAAAGATAAATTGTAGAAGATTTTAAATAAATTATTATTTTCTCCTTTTAGCTGGAATACTCTTTAATGAAGCTATTACTCGTTTAACAAATGGGCTCACTGGTTTTGAACTATATTACTTGTATGTTCATAAGTATATCTTCAATATCCTTAATTACTTTTAAAATGTGTTCCCACATGCAGTTTAAACAGTTACAACTGTGGTTAATCCTTTTTTTCTATAAAAACTTTTATTATCAAATAAAATTAGTAGTATGAATTAATATAAAGGTGATAGACCAAGTTTAATCATTATCAATTTCAAATTGATTGTTTTGTGCTTGAAAGACGATAGTTTTATGCTTCTTTCTGTTCCAACTCCCCCCCCCCAAAAAAAGGGGGTCTATACTATTTGGAAATAAAGTATATTTCCAAGTACTAAAGCACTTGGTACGGTGCCATTGATCGAGATGTGTTTTTTTCTCCTTTTGTAGTTTTAGTCAATGGTTTTTACCCTTCAGATGTGTATCAGAACACCTGCTATAAAGTAACTGCATCAGTTTGGTTTGATTTTTCTCCTTTCCTTTGTACTGCAGAGTGGAGATACCTGTAAAATAGTTCAGAAACAAATGTTAAGAGGGAATAAGAAAGAGAGAGGTCTGGATGATATGTCAAATGAATAATCAAGTCCTAACACTCAAGAGGTGATTTTTTCACAAGATTAAGTGTCCAGAAAAATATAAGACAAATTGCAGATAGTTATTTTCTGTGGTTGAATTGATCAGACCTCTAATAGGATTAACGAAGCCGAGACTGTGGCTTTAGAGCTCACACGGCCCAGGGAGATTTGTTTATGTGCAGGCCACTGATGGTACGTACCACTCACCCTGGCGGACCACCCTGGCAGCACATGCCACAGAGCAGGACCACCCAATTCTGGGTATGCCCGTCACTGCTGCTGGAAACCTCTCTTGAATGCACACCTTTCATTTTTACATCTGTTCTTCCCTCCTTCTGGTATATTCTCCATAAGGAGGTCTCTCGGTTTTTCAACATGTCCCTGTGTTCGGTCCTTTGTATATGCCCTTCCCTCTACATGGAACGGCATTGCTCCTTCTCTTCACCTCGCCACTTCCAGACCTTCTGTTGGATCTCGGTTTCAATGTCACTTCTTCAGAGGAGTCTTTGCTTCTCTAAACTAAGTATTATTCCTCTCAGGTATGCTCTCTGGGCATGCTTTACATAAAGCACTGCATTTATCTTCCATCGCACTCACCACAATGTGAAATAAATACTTGTATAACTAGTTACTGTCACTCTCCGCTATTAAAATGTTAAGTCCACTGTAGCGCACAGAGCAGACTGTCTTGAGTAGTTCTATATCCCCAGAGCCTAGCGCGGGGCCCTGCGCACATACAGGCACTTACCTGTTGAGGAAACGACGTGAAATACCACCTTCACAGTCAGGGGTGTCCCAGTAAAAGGCATCATTTCATTTTTGGAAGATCCTCTGATGTGGGTATTTTGGTATATTTGAGGGATATAGGTCATCGGAATGTAGTTTCACCCCAGAATTTTTGGTGAAGGTGAGATTTTTTTCATATCACAATGAATTTTAAATGATAATGTTGAGGGAGACAAGCTCACCGTAATTTTATGAGAACAAACTTATCAGCACCGCCTCTAAAAAAAATTTGCACATTTCAGGGAACAAAAACCACAAAACCTCTGAAGCCAGCAGCCTCGGATCTTCCCGTTCCTGCTGAAGGTGTCCGCAATATCAAGAGCATGTGGGAGAAAGGGAACGTGTTCTCATCCCCCGCTGTGTCAGGCACACCAAATAAGGTCAGTGTAGGATTTTGGTCTTTTAATTTTGGAGCCTGGATTTTTTTTTCCTTTTTTTTTTTTTTAAAGGAATCACAATAGTTTATCATAAAAGCAGTGAAGGTGTTGATTCTCTCAGAGACAATGTGTTCAGAAGGCTAGACTGTGCCCTATGCTCTGGCCACAGTATTCTAAATGAAGTGCCTGAAATTAATCAGCAACCCCTGGGTTGGGTGGGGGTTGGGTGAGGGGCAAGAAAACCAGATAACATCATCTTTAAATATCAAATTTAAGGTTTATTTTACTCAAAATATTAAAGATAAAGATCAATAATTGCTTAGTGTCACATAATGGTTATGTAAGGTAATACCTAATAGTATTTTGAGGTTATTTTGAAGTTTTTTCCCCAAGTAAAGTTTTTTTTTTTTTCTGTAATATTGGATTATTGACTTTGTAGGAGACTGCTGGCTTGAAGGTGGGGGTTTCCAGCCGCATCAATGAATGGCTAACTAAAACCCCAGATGGAAATAAGTCACCCGCTCCCAAACCTTCTGTAAGTAGCTCTGGGTTTTTCTGAAGTATTTGATCTCTCAGTTTCCAGCAGCAGAAGAAAACAAGGTATTGGTCTGTTTGCCTGGAAAAGGCGGTGCTCCTAGTCTTTGCTGTCACCCTGAATAGCAAACAAGGAGGGGCTCAGCTTTAGAGAGAAGGGTCCAGAGCAGCCGTACCCTAATTACCCAGAGGATACCAATCCCGAGGGACTGGAGCCCCAGTCCCCTCAACACCCTGAGTGCAGTAGCTAGCCAGAGCTTTAGCAGTTCACAAGTTACACTCTTAACTGCTCTATTTGTTTAGCTTCCATTCTAGAAAGCACAGTTAGGAATTTGAAAGTGAAAATGTCTAATTATCTTGGCCACTTCTCAGTCAAGAGCCCTCCCTAGACTCATTCCCAAAAGAATGTGTATGTTGGCTATTTTGAACCATATTTTCTAATTTGACTAATTTCTGTAACTTAACACAAAAATACAGTTATTGGGCAGTTGTCGAAATAATTGCTATAATTTTATTGTCATCACCTCCAAAGGAAAGCCATTAAAAAAAAACACACAGTAAAACTGGAAACTATAAAAACTGGTTATGAATGTTATTTTTGGAAATGTAACTTTTTTATTAAGTGAGGCTATCTTTTTATAAAAATGTTCTTTTACATTTTTCATTGAATGTCTGTGATAATTGCCTTGCATTTATCATTATAATCAAAACCCTTATTAAGCTCTCTACTGTATATTAGTGGGCTTTCTCTGTGAAGTTGATTTTATACCTTTGTTGGTGCCCAAGGGAGCAGAGCCTCCATTGTTATAACCACTCCAAGCCAGAGGTAGAAGAAAAGCCTTCTAAATCATCGGCCTCTGCATTGTTGACCATTTAATTGCATCCACTGGCTCCATATTTAATCTCCAAAGTAGTCAGTAAAGTTTATCACTTTTCCAACTTAAAAAGAAAATAAGGAAGTATTCCCATACATTTCATGGGTACAACTCCTTGGAATCAGTTAATATTCAGCCTGAGACTTTTTGCGTTAGGGCTCACAGGAGGTGTAAAACTAATGTAAACCCAAGTTAAAATTGGAAAGTCTGTATATCAGGGCGGAAAAAATATTTCCCCATCCAAGTAGATATAGAAAGAGGGGCCTATAACTAGAGACAGTTTAGGCAAGGGATCATACCCAAAAGGTATATTCTCTTTAGTGCCTCAAATTTCCCCAGCACCAAAGGTGATATAAAGAGTAGGAATTACTTTTTTAACTGATAACTTATGTAAGTTTTGTGTGTCCAGATAAGTGATTATTAACCTTTCTGAATTTTGGACCCTTTTGAAAACCTAATGAAATCTAAGAACCCTCTCCCCACAAACATGCATTTGATACAAATTCAGCAAGTTCATAGACCCACTGAAGGTCTCACACGATAGCAAGGCTAAAGAGAGAAAGGTATATGTTTTCCTCTTTGATGAGTACGGCCCATTGCTGGATGATATGGTTACTTTTTCACATTTACAGTATTGGCAATCTTGTTCATTTCTATACCATATTATACCCCTGTATTTGTCCCAGGACTTGACCCTTACTCTTTTAGCAGCACCTTAACTGGTAAGTTATCATCATCTGTGTTGTCCTAATGGGAGGGTTAAGAGATTTAACTTAGTTATTATTACAACAGGTATAATAACTGTGGAGGCTTCCACCCAAAAAGCCCATTTTCTGGTAGGACCAAAAGGTATTACAGGAAATTACAAAACATTGCCTGCCATTGGCCTTACCATTAGTAAGCAGTTTGCTAGACCATCTTCTGGAGGATGGAGATGAAAGGAAAGAAGAATGGAACAATTAGTATAGATTGTGGTGATCTATTTTTTCCCATGTCCCATTGGATTTGGTAGACTAGTGTGGCTTCCTGGATAAAGGTCAAATTGTAAGAAAGCAAATGTAATTGATGTTGTAAATAAAAGCTTGTTTGAATGTGCTTGATAAGCCGATTTAAGCTTCGTGCACATCCCAAGCGTAGTACACCCAGCGCCATGTCGAAGTCTGAATAAGCAACATGGCAGTCTCTTTGGGAGAGGACATGACTTGGAGCTCAGGAAGGGCAAGAGGGCAACTCATAGACACTATGGACCTGCAGAAAAGAGATGAAATTTCTGAAATGCAGAAAGGGCTGGGAGGATCCTGCAGATGCATGAAACTTGTCAGGAAAAGGTTCAGTCTGGGAAGGCAGCTTAGAAAGACAGGTCAAGCAAAGATCTCGTCCAGGTCTTGTCCGGGCGGGGCGTCTCACACTGGTGGCCTGCAGCTAAGATCTGTGTAGTTTGGGGACGTTGTGCTTTATTTCCCTTTTTAAAATTGTAATTTGAACACATTTTTGAGGTATAGAGGCATACACTCTTGAATTCGTTGATTCCCTCTTTTTCTTTTCTTTTCTTTTCTTTTTTATTAAGTTTTTTACACCAGGCCTCTTTGGGCATTTATGTTTCTAGCCTGGCCCTTCGTGGCAGGCATCTAAGTTTGACACCCCTGGGACTCAGCCTGAGCCCAGGATGTCAGAGGATTACCTAAAGACAACAGAAAATGGAAGGCCCCCAAAGGTACCTTCTGATTTGGGATCAGAGGTGATTTATCCTCAGCTCCTTGTTTATATTTCTTGGTATACATGGGTGGAGGGGAAAGCCTGGGTTTGTTTTGGCAAATGTGTGGCATGTGGCCACTAAGGAAAAAAGCAGAGGAAAATGCTTTCGCCAAAATGGTCCTCACCCAGTGAAACCTCAAGGAAAGGAGCAATCCACAGGATTAGTTGTTGTAAAATTCCCTGAAGAGGAAAACCACCCTCAACCATGGGTTACATAATAATTTTCATATATGCTAAAAATTAAATGTGTTCAAAGTAGTTTGTCAAATCTGTATTTTTTACGGTCCCTGAAAATTTACTTATTCAGAATTAAACACTGATCTGTACCTAATTCTTTACTGGGACATCTGCTGTTTGTGGGCAGAATTTATAGGATTTCGGTGTAACTTTGTAACTGGAATTCAGTTCAGAGTATGTCTGCTTTATCTGGTTTGACTGTTCTTTGTGTCTAACCTACATGTTATGTACAGCAATTTAAGAGCTAATTTGTCTTTCTTTTTGTTTAAAAAAAAAACACCCAACAATGTCTTTCTCAGCTGAATTCTCTTCTTCATTCTCTGATCTCTGGTTGATTGGAAACCTGCTTCTCCTGCCTTCATTTCTCCCTCTTCTTCTGGAGTGGGTCTTTCTCTAAAATGTAGTCTGGTCAGGTAATTCCATTTATATTTCCCCTTTGATTTAAAATGCCTGCTTACTACTTGTATGTTAATAGTTTCTTAAGATGGACTCTTTAAACTCTGTAAGTGCTCTCAAAAGATTAATAGGCAGGATTTAAGGGAAATAACAATTCACTTTCTTCAGGAAAAGAACATTCATGTGAAAGAATAATAATTGTTTTATATGAATCAAATAAATAAAGTAATAATAGCCACTTTCCAGAGCTTCCATTAGTATGTTCCTAATTATAGTTTCCCAAATTTTGAAACAGTCTTCCAGACAATTTGGCAGCTTCTACCTACATTGGCAAATGTAGTGGAATTCTTCAAAAACAACGTGATTTGTTGCTTACTGGTTCCAAGTTAAATAGGTGTAACTGTCTAATAGAATATCAGGAATCCATGCCACAAAGGAAATCCAGAAACTCAGTAAGACTAAGGTAAATCTGAAATGCTTCACGTGGTACCATTTAACCAGTGCATTTTCAGTGTCAAATTTTCAATAGTATCTATCAAAAATATGTCCATTTAGACCAGTGTCTGTGGATAAATGCAATCGTTATTAGCTTTGCCTTCCTAATGAGAAAAGGTTTTGCCAAAATAAACATTACTGTTTCAGTAAAACACATTTATTTTCGACAGACCACCTTTGCCAAGTACTAATATAAGCAAATGCTGGAAGAAAAGTAAATGGAAACAGAAATTTGGATCCTTATCCAAACCAGATTAATTCTGAGGTAGTAAATAACGAATCAAAGCTATGTAACTGTTACCGATCGTTACTTCGTGCTTCCTTCCCAAGATTTCCACATGCTCTCACACATGTCATCAACTCTCTTACGGGTACAACTTGTGGTAAATCTTTCCTTTTGTGGGGCTAGGCTCTACTGATACCCTTCTGAATTACCCACTTGCTCCTCAGGAAACACGTGATTTTCGTCTGAGGAAAGTGCAGTTAGAGAAGTGTGTCAGCTTGAGCTGCCCAGAGGCAGACCAGACCCTAAGACAGTAATTCGAGTGCAAGTAGTTTACTTGGGAGGCGAAGACACTACAGGAAGTGAGTCAGGGAAAAGAAGTTAGCCAGTAATGCTATTTAGCAAGTCACCACATGGGCTATTAAAACTTAATCCCACTGAGGCAGCCCTGGAAACCACCATAAAACACATGCTTCACAGTTATCCCACCTGAGGTGTGAGTGAGCCTGAGAAACACTCTTGCACCAAATCTCATCGGTGAGTGACTGAGGACTTCTCCTGGGGGTGTAAACTCTCTGAACTTCCAGCCTGCCTCCTGGGTGCGCAGAGTGGGCATCTGTAGCCAGAGAAGGACCTCAGGCAAAGAAGTGGAGTGTTGGCGTTTGGAAGTCAGGCTGGTCTGCATTGAAGTCCTAAGGGTATAGGGGAGACACCGGAATGCTGAAAGAAAGTTAATCTGCAAGAGGTGAAATGCTTATCCAACCCCCGAAAGAATTAACGCTAACATATATTCTATTTGCTTCTAAGAGCAAATGGAAAGTTAAAAATAGGCTACATTATTTTAAATATGCTTATATTCCAGTTCTACTGATCAATAAACAGGAAGGCCTTGGTGGAGGACAGGAACTACCTGCTGCATAATTCCAGCCCATTCTCATATCAGAACACAGATCAAGGTCTATATAAAAACAAACAGTGGCTAAATGATCCTTTTGATCCCATCCATTTCGAATCATCAGGATAAAGTGTATTAAATAAGAAATTGATTCAAGCAAACAACAGAAGTGGTGGTTTATTTAGGCCTGGCCAGAAAATATAAATGGCCACTTATCAACTTCTTCTGCTTTTTCTTCATTAGGATTTGAGGCCAGGAGACGTATCTGGCAAGCGGAACCTCTGGGAAAAGCAATCTGTGGACAAGGTCACTTCTCCCACTAAGGTAATCTACTGGGAAGATTTGCTTTTCATAGGTTCTTTTCCTGCTGTATCCTGCGGCATGATGTCCCGGGGTCAAATGAGAAATATCACTGATCCACAGAGCCTTGTCTAGGTAACCATCAGCTTCTCAAAACTTATATATGATACAGTGAGAGCTAAAGTTCACAGAGCCTTCAGAATTGTAGGCTTGTCAGTCATACAACATAAATAGTCCAGACCCATGGAGTGGTTCTCAGTAAGACATTCTAGAAGCGCCATAGTGGTAGGAGTGTTAACAACAGAGGTCATATGGTATAAGCGAGCTCTATACTACCTTACATGGTCTAGGCTTGGAACTGCAGCCATTTGAAGGTCACCTAGGGAAAAACATCTCTCTCCCTGAGTGGCACCAAAACTGCTTTCTGGAACCATTACATTGCCAGCAGCCTAGGACCCAAGGTTGCTATGGCAAAAAATTAAAATAATATTTAAAAGTCAGGCAAAACTTGCTACCCTATGAAAACTAATGACTAAGAATGCTTGGATTTGTCTTTTTTTGGTCTTCTGGTCAACGGGTATGCTCATTCTTCATAAAGGAGGCTCTAGACAATACCTAAATGATACTCTGAAAATAGGACTCCATTGTCCAAGGAGCTAATTCAGCTTCTAATTGTAGCCCTTCTATTTCAAGCAAGCCCAGTCTTCTCCTTTAATAGAGGGAAAATTGAAAAGAGAGAAATCAGAGAGCAACCATAAGCAGGATTAGAACAGTCTGCTTATTTAGAAGCACTTTTCAAGCAACCCCGGGACTGGGGAACACCTCAGAGGCAACCAGAGGATCTCTACAGGTCCCTGAAGTGAGAGAGTCACTTCCGCTTTCCTACCTCTACTTGCTCCCAAGTCTGGCACAGCTGCCTAATGTGCTGTTCTGTCTCTCGATAAGTTACTGATTGCTCTTTCATTCCAACAAAGTCCACTGGCCCAGTCTCTCTATTTAAGGTGATTTCTAAATAACTTTTCTAACTCATTGCTAAATATATTAAAAGTACCTAGTAATAATGACCACCACTACAAACCACTATGTCCGCTCTATGCAAGGAACTGTTCTACCTTCTTAAGCTACATTATCTCCTTTGGCCCTCCAACCACGCTGTGAAGTGGGTCTTATTATTACCCCTGTTTAGAGCTGAGGAAAACAAAACACAGAGAGATGAACTTTCCCAAAGCCATGCAACAAATAAGTTAGCAAAGCCTGCATCAAAACTCAGGCTATCTGGTCTGGGCCTGCATTCTTAACCACTGTGCATGCTGCTTTCTTTTGAGGATTGCCTAGTTAGCAGAAAATATAAAGCTTTAAAGTTCCTTGCACAATTTTCTCCTGGTGGAGGGGCGTAGGGGAATTGTTTATTAGCTTCTTTCTAAAGACAAAGAATGAACTTTTGTTGACCTAAGCCATCATGGCCCCTCCAGCATCTGTCTCCGACCTCTTGGAAATGGCAGTCAAAGGTGTATATAGTCTGCTTTCTGAGTAGAGGGTGCCAGCTGTCCGTGGCCCATCAGCATGAGTTTCATGGAGCCTCTCCGGATAACATTCCTCTGAGCCAGGGTTCTGGGAAGTGGAGTACAGAATGGTAACACTCAAGAGAACACCACTCACGTTCAACACAATGTGAATGGTACTCCTTGGAACTGTGCAGTGTGGTGGTACAAGGTGGGAAAGTGACAGGGTGAGTCTTCACACATACCACCCCCTCGTCCTCAGTCTGTACCACGAAACTCTCTGAATAATAATAATAATAATAATAATAATAATAATAATAATAATAATATAAGCATGAGGCCCAGAGCTGAGTTTATGAGGTAGGTGGCTCCTTTGCTCCAAAATGTCAGACTCACTACATGTCCTGCGGTCATTCCTTTGAGGTGGAAGTACACATTTGAAAATGCGGATTCACAACACTAGTATTTGTGAATACATCAGCAAGGATTTTTAGCAGGTAGTTGAAAAAAGAAATGTACAAATAAGAGTGTGGGCCAGATAAGTTTCAAGGGTCAGGGTGTAAGAATAGGAGGGAAGAAATAAAAAATAAGAGAAAACTAAAGATAAGCACGTTCCACTTCTCCATTGTCCTTTATGTGGCCGAGACGGAGCCATTTACCACGTGTGCCTGTTCCAGAAAGCACACTACGGATTCCTGGCCCTTCAAGTGGAGTTTTCTAAAAACAAAAACAAAAACAAAAAAAAGCTCCTTTACAAAGAATGCCATAGGCAAGGCTAAAGACCAAGACAGGGAAGGGGGAATATAAAGAAGAAAGAAAGAGGGAAGTAAAAAAATCAACAGAAGAGGGTAGACTAGAAGACGAGGAGCATATTTGAATAGAATACCAACAATAATCCTCCCTTTCATAAATATTCCTGCCCTATTTCAATTATTTTTTTCTTCTTCTGACACAAAGCATCTGGCTGAAACGCCACGGCCTGCAGATTTAAAGCTCTCTTCTCTTAGCAGGTTTGAGAAAGTTCAAGAAAGACCCAAAGTAGCCGCTCAAGATGCTGGACCAGCTCAGTTGAAGAGGGCGCATTTGCTCTGTTTTATATTTATGTTGATTTACTAAATTGAGTTCATTTCCTCTTGTTTTATTTTTCATTATCCCAGTAAACCCATGTATATTATTACTATATTTAATAATCACAGTCTAGAGATGTTCATGGTAAAAGTACTGCCCTGGCACAGGAGCCTGTTTCTAAAGAAACCCATGCTGTGAAATAGAGACTTTCCTACTGATCATCACAACTCTGTGTCTGAACAGTGACACCAGCCACCCCGGAAGTCAACAAAAGGAGCTTCAAGTTGAAAATTGCCTGAGGAATGTGTGCAGTGTCCAGAAAAACAAACCCTCATGGTTTGGTTTTGGGTTTTTCTATTTTAAATACAGAAGTCATGTTGTTTTCTGCACTTTAGCATAAAGCATGGAAGAAATTATCTTACTAGGCAATTGTAACACTTTCTGAAATTTACCCATTTCAGATTTGAGATACTACAATAATGATTTTCTTTAAAAAAAAATAAGATGTACTGTTAAGGTATTACTTTTTTCATGCTGATGAATATCTAAATTGGATTATGATGTTAGCTGACATTGGTACTGATTCTTTAGGTTGGTTGCTTTGTGGATTTCTTTGGTAGTGATAGCGAACCACATTTTAGATGACCTGATCATGTATGTATGTGCATACACGTATACAAACACACTAATGGTAGGAAGCTTTTTTTATGTGCTAGACTATTATATTTAGCAATATGTCCTTGTAACTAGCCAATATCACAGCTTTTTAAAAAGTAAAAATCACAATATTATATTAATATTTCATATTTGCCAATAGATACATGGCAGAATAGGTATTGATATGTTTCCAATGCCCAATAACCTGTAAGACGAAAAGAGAGATTAGAAGTGTCAAAATTTGTTGACATTTTCTATAAAACATAGTATTTAGTTTATAATTAAAAAACAATCTTGAAGTCCAGTGTGAATTGTCCTAAATCTACCATCTGGGTCAAACTCAAAGCTTGCTCAGAACTCTATCGTATTCTTAAAATCGAGTCTACAGTAGGTTGGCTTAGATGATAAATGAGGTCTCTTCCTTCTCTAAAATTCGAAGACAAGAATTTTTGCCACAAAACTGTACAGATTGGAATTCCACGTGTGGGTATACTAAGACCAACTTTGGCTAATGTCTGGAAGCAGGGAAGAAAAGTGAGCAAAAGCCAGTATTTAGGAGTCATGACAGTATTTCCATTCTTAATAGACTGAAACATCTTTTAAATTAAACTTTTCTACTTTTATTAGTCATTGGTACTTTAAGTTGATAACGTTGAATTTTCAAAAAATATGTGTAACTTTTATTAGTTTTACCTTTTTCCCCAAGAGTGTATCAACTTGTCATTTTTACATTTTGCACATACAACCTAGATATCACATCTTATTTTAGCTTATAAGTGTTCATCTATTCTCCACAATAGATGAGAAGAGTACTCCAGTGTCTTGGCAATATGTTCTAGCATGGAAATATACATGTAGTGTAATTCTATAAACTTATACCTCATTTGACTTAACCAAAATTGTCTTAGTCTCAATTCCTACCACATTGAGGGAGCCTCTCAAATGACTCTTTTCTAATCTACGGTATTGCCCTGGAAGAGGGCTAGCCAGGGCAAGGCTGGCATGAGGAGTGACTACTGCCTTCCAAAGTCTATTCTCCTCATGAATCAGTAAAGAGTTGTTGAGTCCTCTAGCTTCAGCACACCTGGGCCAAAGGAAGGAAAGCCACCAAGATTGCACAGGTCATCCGCCCATGACAGAGTAGACATGAGTCTATGATAAAATGAACTCGAATTCACATGCCGTGCCTGATTTTAGCATTGACTCCCATAACTGGAGTGAAATGGATCAAAGTTTGAATTAAGGCCCATGGTGAAGTCACATTGCTTTGTTGTATTTTGAATAAGAGCTTCTCCTGATCACTATTATATATTTTTTTCCTAGAAAATCTAAAGTTGAGAAGAGAATATATCGATCCTGACTTTTATTCCAATATTGGATGGAATAAGTTTTAGGGTAGAATTTTGTTCAGTTTGGATTTAATCTTTTGAAAAATAAATTCCTTGTTTTCTTGTTTGATTACAATTCTCTTTGTTATCTTTAAGAGGTAAGACTGCAAGGTGACTAGCATGTTCTGTGAATCTGCCATTCCTAAAAATTTTATAAACACTTGATATTTTTCACTGATAATTGATCGCTGCAATAAATATATATTGTCAAAATGCATCCACAATAAATGGAATTCCTCCAAATGTCTCTGCCTTGCTTATTTTTATGCACTGTATTGATTACCAATAAGAGTTATATCTGTTTTAATAAAGATGGTGGCATAGCAAAAATCTATATTTCAGATTGAGTCTTGGTTTTACTCTTTAAAAAAGGAAAAGCCATTTCATATTTTTAAAATTATTTTTATTACACGCAATTTTCTAATAAAATAGTGAAAATTGCTCTGATATGGACAACTGATCAAACATGTATGGAAAAAGTTGAAAGAGGGATTAAAAAAAATTCTCCTTCCAAAAAAAATTATCATATCTTCCTCCATACTCCCTCTCATTCCTTATCTTGTCACACACCACCCCTCTTGCTCCTAAGATAGGAGTACTGTTTTCCCAAAGGTAGCATCTTTTATAGTAGAAGTGGCCATTTAATATATACCCTTCATTTGCAGAATACTGACTCTTTGAAGGCACTGGAGACTACATTGACATCCAAAGATTTTTTTCATAGTAATTTTGCATATTTATGTAACACTGGTTGAATATATGAGGTTCTTCTCATAAAGGTTTAAACTGTGAGCCCAGAGCCCCTGAACACTCCCCTAAATCCTGCCCATTAGATTGGACAGAATTAGCTAAATTACTACAACTTAAAAAACAATTAGTACTTTTTACTTCTCCATCCTAATAAGAAGGGTGATCAGTTTAGGCAACAAGATAATTGTCATTAAAGATAACTCACAAAATAACAGTGAAAAGAATGGCATCTACAGTACTAGTACCAAACTGATAAGATTAAGGATGGACAAAACTTAATTCTACAGTGTGCATATTCAGGTTATGAGCTTAAAGATATTATAGTCTCTTGTATGATGTAGGAAGTTTTTTTCTACTTGTGTAGGTTTTTTCTACTTTTGTTTGTATGAGTGCTCCACATGGAAGAATGGATTTTCAAAAATCTCATGACCCTAAAAATGTGTTCTTCCACAGGACCAAGGAGATGACCTAACAAGGTCTTGATTTGATTGCTATGTCTGTTAGTGTCAAGCTTATTAGTCATGTTGTCCAAACATTCTGTATCCTTACTGATTTTTTTTGTTCCATATCTACTATTGAGAAAGGCATGTGAAAATCTTCCCGTGTGATTATGGATTTGTCTGTTGTCATTCTGTTAATTTTGCTTTCCATATTTTAAGATCGTGTTTCAGGAGCATGTGCAAATCTAGAATCATTAAAGCTTCCTAGTAAACTGAATGTTTTAACATGAAGTAATCCTCTATTTGCACAGCAAAGATTTTTGGCTTAAAGTTTGTTTTTTCTATCCTTAATATTACTACAGTGGCAAGTTGCATGACGTAACTTTTTCCACCCCTTTACTTTCAGCCTTTGTGTAGCTTTTAGTTTTAGATGCATGTCTTTGAAAATCAGACATCACAAAATCATAATCATCAGGTTTTAATCCAGTCCGATCATCTTTGAGTTTTACCTGGAGTATTTAGGCCTTTTATATTTAATGTAATTACTGATACTCTATCATTTAAAAAGCATCCTCGTTATGTGCCACCTGTTTGATGGACTTTTTCTCTCTTGCTTTTATGCTAGGGCTACTTCTGCTTCAAAGCATGCAGTGATCTACAAGAGGCAGCTGAGAGGCTGAGTTAGACTTTTGGCAACCCAGTGGGGCTAGAGGAAAAAAGAATGTTCTGTCAAAGATGAGGATTTGTTAAACTACTCCCTGTTTAAGAGTCTACAAAGATCTGACTCCTGAAAGGAAGGGTGAGCTTGAAGTAATCTGGTCCTTAAACGGATTGCCACCTTCCTTAACTTGGAAAACAACTGCATTATTCCAGTGGGAAGATAAATGATAAATGACAAACATGAAAAGTTACAAAATAGTAACAATTCAAGAATTTAAGGGAAAATATCACAAGGCTGTAGTACGTGATTGTCAGTGTTTAGAGGAAGGAGAAAATATTTCATCTTGGGGTAATCAGAGAAAAAAAAAAAGCATTTGCCTTATATTCTTTTGTACCCCAGCAGTATACCCAGTGCACCACACGTAATGGTGCTTGATAAGTGATATGGTGATTTCATGAACAACCCAATTTATAAACTCTCTGCTGGGAGGTCAATTTGTTTTATAACAATTTTGTTCCCAGATTTATAATTACTGTATCACCTCAGCCCTGCATTTCAGCTCCATGAGGACGGTTGGCCTCTTGCCTTACCCTAAAGCAGATTTGACAGCAGAGTTTTGCCAAGGCATGCTTTTAATGATGTTGGCTTTTGCTACCTTGAAATTGGATTTCCAAAAAATGTCTCATTAAAATAGGTTGTAGAAGGCTCAATTGGTGATTTCTGCCTGGACAAAGAACATTCATTCAATAAACTCATAAGGAATGTACTAATATAAAAAATTTATGTGAAAGAACTATCATCATACAGAACACAAGATTAATTTCTTAGCTCGTTTTTAACCTTACCCTGCTTTCTTCCACACAAACCTACTTTTCTTAGAAAAAACACTGTATGTGGTATGTCTAGCGCCTGCCACGTTTAGCAACACAGGTGCTTTGAGATTTTTCAGATGGTGGAAATCAGCTGTCCTAAGTGCACTGGGGTTTCTAAATCCTTGGTGAGCATCAGAATCAATGGTGGAAATCATGGAACTATGCAGGTTCCAGTGCCAGGAGATTCTTATTCGGTAGGTTTAGAGTTGAGTTGTATGATACCCCTTTGCTATTCAAATACCTAACTGTAAAATGCAGATTCTGATACAGAACAAGTGGGGAGGGCCTGAGATTCTGCATTTCTAATAGGTTTCCAGGTGATGCTTCAGTGGCTGCTGCTGCATTGGGGAACACGTTTCAAATAGCAAGGTCTCACTCTAGGCTCTGTGTGGAAATGAGCACTCCAAAGATTCTCACTGAAAACAACAGAATGAGATCGCTTGCTATGATGTAACACTTCATATATAAACTGTCTTACTTCTTATGTCAATTTTAGCAGATAGGTGCCGTTCCTATCTCCGTTTTACAAGGAAACTGAGAGCCAGAGAGGTTAATTAACTGACCTAAGGTCATACAGCTAAGTATTCTGGTCCCAGAGTCCAGACTCTTAACCCCCTACCCTAGTGTGGCGCTTGTTAGAGCACGGATTGCCCCACCCCCAGAATTTCTGATTCAGGCCTGAGAACTTGCATTTTCTAACAAATTCTCACATGATGCTAATGCTGCTCGTCCCATGAATCAGCAGTGGTAGCTGATTAGACAGGTTCCATTTTTCCCACGAATACATCTTGGAAACTGACATCCCTCATGACCGCCAGGCCTATGTTTCCAATTACTTACTGAATATTTTCACCCAAATCTCTACAGAGGATACTCTGTACATTCTGATCGGTGCTTACATGTTGTCCCTTACCTAATATATCAGCCTTATTTTTTTTCCCCTTCCTAAGTTCACAAACCAAGTTTGATTCCACTTCATCTAAGAAAACTTACCCCAGCACACCCACCTTTATCTGAACCTTCATTCTTGTTAGTGATTTAGTACACCTGTAGCGTGCCTACCTTGCAACCATCAGGCAAGGGACTAGGCAATCAACGTAAAGAGGAAGCTCAGACCTTCCCTTCCAAAGGCTCAGAAACTATTAGAGAAAACTAGATGTTGACATTACTCTCTGGCGAATCCTGAGCAGAGATTTACGCCAAGTGTAGTTGTGCAGCAGAAGAAACCTCAACTCAAAATGCCCGACCTGCTCCGCCAGAGCCTACCTTCCTCATTGGCAACAACCAGGTCTCGCGCCGCCTTGCACCCTTGGTTCTTAGCACTGTACCTTTCACATCTGAACACTCGGCAAATTTTTTATACATATTTATGGAAGACCTAAAGATGTCCGTCAACGTTAGACACTAGAGATACAAAGATAAAGCCCAGCCCCCTGCCCTTAAGGGGATTTGATATTAAATAGGACGCAGAAATGGATAGGCTAAGTGCAGTAAAGTGTTGATGTCATGACAGGGGTGGGCATAACAGAGGCCCAGAGGACAGAGTTGTCTGAAAGAAACTCAGAAGGGTACTTCTGGGACAAAGGTGGCCAGCGGCTGCTAAGAAAGCTAAGTGGGCAGCATTAACTTGCCTCAGTTCAAGCTCTGTTAATAAGCGTTATAGCCTGAAAAATGATTTGGTCAGCATCCAGAGAAGGAATCAATTTTTTTTTCTTTTATGGCTGTACCAGTAAATTAACCAAGCTCAGAAACCCAACATACTACATAAAGTCAGAATGGCAGCCCACTAGTTTGCAATGATAAATGGCCCTCATGAGAACACCGGGCTTCTGTGAGCAGTACGATCTTTCTGTGAACTAAGGTGTTCTTCCTGAGAGAGCGGGATGCTCAAGAGAATCACCGAGGACTAGAGGTGTCTGATT
Source organism: Ursus americanus (assembly GCF_024610735.1). Lineage (NCBI taxonomy): Eukaryota > Metazoa > Chordata > Mammalia > Carnivora > Ursidae > Ursus > Ursus americanus. The sequence continues at coordinate 17,968,911 of NC_142129.1, read as the reverse complement.
GAAGGGGAGGCTGGCATTTTGTTTCCTGTTGGATGGCCGCCTAGCCAGGAGTTGGCTAATTTGTCCCTATGCTACCTGAGCTCATAGAAAAGGGAATTGAAAAGAACAGACCAGGTAGGACAGCGCTGTGCCAACGTATATAAAAGGAAGCCAGGATGAATGTAAATAGCAAAACACCAACTCACTCCCATTTCCCAAGCCACCAGAGCTAGGGATAGATCTAGTCTGTCTGGGGGGTAAGGAGGAAGGCGGCTTTAATTTCAGTTTGAAACTGACATGTAGTACTTAATACCAGGGACACCTGGGTGGCTCAGATGGTTAAGTGTCTGCCTTCGGCTCAGGTCCTGATCGCAGGCTCCTGGGATCCAGTCCCGCATCGGGCTCCCTGCTCATCAGGGAGCCTGTTTCTCCCTCTCCCTCTACTGTTTCCCCTGTTTGTACTCTCTCGTTGTGTCAAATAAAATATTAAAAAAAAAAATGTACTTACAATACCAAATTTCAGAGTAAAATCTTAAATACCAAAATGAAACTGCTTTAGTAGCTAAAAGTGGCTAGAAAGTTATGGAATCTGGCAACATGTCCTCCGTGGGAAGGGGGATTTCCCCATTGCACAGTTCTGGGGCAGGTATTTGGTGGGGGATGGGAGGGAGGGTCCGTTTCATGCTTTTTGTCATGAGACTTCACACTGAGCATTCTTTCTCTTTTGAGGTGATTTATCCTCTCCATTATTTGTTGAGCAGCAAGGGGCATTCTTACTAACCTCATTTCCAAGTGTTTAGGAGAATAGTGCTTCACTATAGTCCCCCAATTTAGACATATTATACAAACTACTTGTACCAGCGATAGAGGGATTAGGAAGGACTTCACTATAGGGATGACCCTTGAGCTGAGTCTTGGTTAGTTAATTGGCTGAGACAAGTCTCAAGGTTTGAGGGGTGCCTGGGTGGCCCAGTCAGTTAAGCGTCTGACTCCTGATTTCAGTTCAGGTCATGATCTCAGGGTCCTGGGATCGAGCGAGTGCCGTGTCAGGCTCTGAGCTCAGCGGGGAGTCTGCTTGGGAGTCTTTTCTCCCTCTCCCTCTGCCCCACACCTCCCCCCCCCAGCCCCTGCACACGTGCTCACTCTCTCAGAATAAATAAATAAATCTTAAAAAAAAAAAAAAAAAGCTCAAGGTTTGAACTTGAGAGTTTGGTCCTATAGCAAGACATTCTAGACCCAGATAGTCTGAGGAAAGCCAAGATGGGTACTAGAGGACCCCAGGGCTCCCAGGACCTAGTATGGCTTCCTCAGCCAAACTGTGACAAGACCTCTACAGCCACAAAACCACTAACTTCTGTGATGTCATAAATAACTCTGATTGCCCTAGTCACTGCATTTAAGTCTCTGCTCAACAAAGTCCAAGTGATGTACTTACACATTCCTAACACAACTTACATTCGGCATATTGCTAAAGGGAATTTTCCTCTTGATTCCCACACTCATCATTGCACTCTTTGGAATATTGTTTTGGTTCTCCTTTTCCTCTTTTCTTACTCTTATTATAAATGCCTTTTATACTGCAGGCTTAGACTAAATAAATTCACCGAAACATAGAAGGAGGAAAAGTTGCTGCAGAAGTAACGTTGCCTTGCCAGGAAGTCAAAGCTGTCTCTATAAGGAGCCTGGCCTGTGAGCTTCTCAGATAAGATCATAGGGAAGGGAAACAAAAATTCAGACTGAAAGAAAGAAAGTCCTTAGGAGAAGCTGACTCCAGGCCTTACTTCCACTCTAACTTCAAGACAAAGAATTTCCACTATATACTACTGTCTGAAATAGAGCAAGGTCAAAAAAAAAAAAAAAAGTTCAAAAGAAGCAAGTACTTAAGAAAACCATTGATAATTTACTTAAGAAAATCCTAATGAAATTTTCCTAAAAATGACCCTGACTCCAGGTAAGCTTCGCCTACACAGTACAGCCTAGTACTCTTCATAACCCGGTCTTCTCTCAGAGCCTTTGGACTTGCTGCTTTCCCTGCCTGGCAAGGTCTTCCCTGGACATCAACCTGGCTTTTCCCTTTGCTTCTCGTCTCTGCTCAAATGCCTCCCGGTCACAGAGGCTTCCCTGGACACCCTATCTAAAGAGCTACCCAGGGACACCTGGCTAGCTCAGTAGAGCATGTGACTCTTGATCTCAGGGTCTTGAGTTCAAGCCCCACGTTGGGTGTAGAGTTTACTTTAAACAGAGAGAGGGGAGGCGCCTGGGTGGTTCAGTCGGTTAAGCATCTGACTCTCAGTTTCAGCTCAGGTCATGATCTCAGGGTCGTGGGATTGAGACCCGCATTAGGCTCTGCAGTTAGTGCAGAATCTGCTTGAGTTTCTCTCTCCCTCTCCCTCTGCCCCCTCCCTCCCCTCCCTTGAATGAATAAATACATCTTTAAAAAAGAGAGAGAGAGAGAGGGAATGAGCGCTACCCCTACTAAGGCCCCACCTGGAGTATATCCCAGGCTCTTTATTTTTCTCTGCTTTATTTGTCTGCATAGCAATTATCATCACCTGAATGGGTTTTTGGTTTTGGTTTTGGTTTTTCCATTGGTTTGTCTGTCTTCTACCATAACCTCCCTGAGAAATGTCTGGTTTCCTCCAATAGCCTTACACGGGAACAACCCTTGACAAGTAGTAGGCATTCAATAAAAATAAGTTGAATTAATGAAAGAATAAATGATTATGATTTCCAAAGTTTTGTTGAATTCCTAAGTATTTATTTATGCACTAAAATAATTTTTCTTTAGGACTACTTAAAATATGATCACATAAATATTTAGACTAAAAATCATGAAACTTAAGCCCCAGCTCTGCCTTTGATTTGTGTAACCTGGTTAGCTCATTTCTTGGCGCTTCTTCACCTTATATTTCTGATACTGTATGGCTTGCAACCATGACTCTAAAATCCAACAGAAAGATTCCATATTTAAATATTCTCTGTGCGTGTCACCTTTAGTTGCATATGTATGGCATAAAACAAGGTACAATTATAAAAGGCACCTGATGGGGATCAGAATTAGCGTCCACAAATGTGCTGCTTGGTATGCAGATTATTTTAAACCGAAGGCAATCTAGGCCCAAAGACTCAGGAAGAGCTTTTTATCTCCCTGGCCCCCTTAACTGCCTCTAAGGATTGAGAAAGAAGGCCTGGTGCAGGACAACAGATAACAACAGTTATCACCAGAGATAACTACAAAGAGTATGGGCTAGGTGTAGTAAGTGGGAAGGAGCTTGGCAGGGATATTTGTTCAAATTCCTCTCTGTGTCCCCTGTCTTTGCTTGGCATGGCAAACATTTGTTTACCAAACATTTGCTCTCCCCATCTTCTTGTGAATTGTCTTCCTTCCCTTTGAAGCCCCAGACCCCACCTTCTCCTTAGTTCAGGATGGCATACGAGCCTCAGTTGCCTGTCTTGGAGGCTCTCATATCCTTGTGAGGTGTCCATACATACATAAGAAATTAAACTTATTGCTCTCCTATGAATCTATCAATTTAATTAATATACTAGCCAAAAGAACTTAGAAAGAGTAAAAATTTTTCCTCCCATAACACACCAATCATCTAAAGACTTTTTTTCAGCTACACTTGGAAAGCTGTTTCCAATGTATTAAATTATCCACCAGACGTAAAGACCAGCGGGAAAGCAAGATGATTTCAGGAATAACAGTCTTTAAGTCTCTTATGGACCAGAATGTCTAAGTCTGTTACGGGAAGAACATATTTAATTAGATAAGACAAGACATGTAAAGTGATTTGCATAGTACCTCGGAAGGTAATAGGGGTTCAATACATTTGCTAACAATTAGGATACTTAAAGAATCTTCAAGTATTGTCTATCACACCTCTACCAAGTATTTAGAGAGAAGTCTCGTTTTCTGAATAAAGATGATTAGTCACACGATCGTGCAGAATGCAGCTTGGTGTGGATACACATAAAGACCAAAAGCCCAAGTCTTAACCAGTACGCTCTACTGCCTCCTCGGAGAAAGAACATGGCAAACAGCCGATGAGCAGCACCTGCGTCGTCCCCACTCCCAAATTTTCCCGCCAGGCCCCGGGCTCCACCCTAACGCAGCTGGAGATTCTTTCCGCCCCTAGCTCCCGTCATCCCCTGGGCTCTCCCCTTCCTCGGGCGAAATCCAGCGTGGGCTCTTCTCCCCCACGCCGGTTGCTAGGCGATTCCCGAGGGCGGTCGGAAGTCTCGCGAGGGGGGGGGGGTCCCGTTGCCCTGGAAACGAGTGGCCGCGCCTCTTAGGGAAGGGCGTGGCTGGGGCTGTTAAGCTACAGCGGCGTTCCTTCCAACTGCTGGACTCTAGGTGTCTCCGGTAGGACGGCTGCTCCCCGCGGGGAAGGGACGACTGGGCAGGCCAGAGGACTCGGGGCGGAGGCGAGGGCCCGGCCAAGGCGGTCGAGAGGAAAAAGACATCGCAGACGGGACGCCCCCTGAGGGAAGCGAGCGCGCGTGGAAAGACCGCGCGGTCCAGAAAATGAGCCGCTCCCCATACTGCCGGGTCCAGAAGTGAGGGTGGGAGTAACACCTTGCCAACACGACTTGTGGCTTAAAAGGCCTCAGTCCTCCCCACTGAGAAAGTGACCGTGTCTGCCTGCAGACCTGCCCCGCGCGGCTGGGCTTGGAAGCGTCTGCTTTTGCTTCTTCAGCCGCAGACGTGGAAGATACCCAGGAAGTGCCTGTTAGATAATTGTGTGTGGCTTTCCTGAAGCCCAGGTTTTACATTACAGCAGGTCAGCACGCTGGTGTCCCTCCTATGTTCATGTAAGGAAATTGAATCAGGATTTATGCCAGGTTTTCCAAATTCGGAATTGTGGTGATCCCCCAGATTGAGACTGAATTCTCTTTAATACTGGAGGAAGGGTCTTCTCTGTTGCATTAGTAGTTATTTGCTCTTTGTAGAGAGGGGTATAAACCAATAGGTTCGAAATTGGAAAATTCCTTTGGTCTCTCGAAAATAGTAGAATCTTAGCAAAGAATTTCTGTTACTCCATTGTCTTAATAACCACTTGGGAGGATGCTTGCATGGGAGTAGAGGTCGTGGCCAATATAACCTGTTAGCTATTGAGATTTAAGTAAGAATAATTGAATATTAGAACAGAGACAATATCTACAGAATATTAACCAGAATAGAAAGAGAAAAGTGTATTGTCATTTGAGCTTTTGGTCAATTGAAAATTAAGCAGAAAAAATTTTAAACTATATTGTTAGATTTCATTTCCTGAATAACTATAATTTTTCTTTGGTTTCATGATCTTTTTAAATGCCTCAGGATCATTCTGAACTTGCTGTGGTGGTAATGTAAATACAGGAGGTAAATGATTTGGCTGTGTAACCTGGAGATTTCTTTTTTCAATTAAATTATTTACTTGATTAGTCTTTTATTGTGATTTTGTCTCTTTCATGGAAATGGAAAATTTCTTCAAATCTTTGAAATCGAATGTTTGATTAGCTGTGTCCTAATTAGCTTTTAGAGAAGCCTGTTGTTCACTGTTAATTAAATACAATTGGATGTATCTGGGGTTACTCATTTAATGTAATAAACACCTGCAAGTTAAACAGAAAACTATCAAATAAGTTCCTTAGAAATTGTTTTACAGCCTACCTACCTAATAAAAGAAACTTCAAGCCAGATATTGGAAGAAATGTCGGAAGATTCAGAAAAGGAAGACTATTCAGACAGAACAATCAGTGATGATGAATCTGTATGTTTTTCCCGACTTTATCCCGCTTAATTTAAGATAAAACTTGTGTTATAAATTCCCAGTAAAAATATTATAAAATCAGTTGAATGTAAAAATCAATTAGATGTTTAAATCACTTGTCACTGACGTTGGAAAATAATTTGAAAGCCAAGATATTACTACTACGTGCAGTATGCCTTATATCTAGAAAGAGAACCTATATTGATATTTTTGAGAAAATATTTTGGCTAAGATTCTTCTGAGTTTTAACAATGTGTATTAAATCATTACTAAGGTTTTATTTTTATAATTCATGTTCACTTACATGTATTAATTCTGTTACATCATAATATGTATCCTATACTGGATCCCCTATGTTCTAAAGTTATTGTGTATCACCATAATAGGTTTAATGTGGTTCTGATGTAACAAAGGAAAGGACATGGAGGAAGAAAAAGGGAAAAACAAAACGCAGTATTTCAAAATAGTTTGGTTCTAGTACATATTTCTGAGAGATTTCCTTCAGATTTTAGTAAAACATAAATTATCAGGTGTTTAAGTTAAGGTCCCAAAATAAGCTCCCTAAAATAATGTATCACCCTTTAAGTTTTTGGCTTTCTTCTTTTTCTTTTTGTTAATTTTATTTATAGTTTAAATTGTTTTGCCAGGTTTACCAAGAATCTTTAAACTTTATCCCCTCCGTACAATCATTAATATGACCTTACCCAATCAAAGAAGGGGGATGAAAGATGAAAACTTGAAGGTTTCAGGACATATGAAGTATTGGGCACTTTGAGACCAGTAGCCCATAATAATCCTTTGATTTTATTTTTTTGCATTCATTAAAGAATAGAAAGATGTGCTCAATTCTAAGTACTAAAATAGATGTAAAAAAATTTCTGGATTTGGAAACTGTTGGTTTTTTAAAAAATATTTTGAAACTCTCCTGTTTCAGGATGAGGATAACTTCATGAAATTTGTAAGCGAAGATATCCACCGGTGTGCACTTTTAACAGGTTTGAACTTATCCATATATTCTCCCGTCTCTTTAGGATAAGACCTTGAGTGTCCACTCAAGGTCAGTGAAAAATCAGAAAATGAAGAAACTAGAAAACGTTCAGATTGGATACTATAGAAGTGTATTCTGATATTGGATAAGGAAAGAGAATGTATCCACTTTGATAAGAATCTTTTGGAGCTCAGACTTTTAAGGTTTTAGGTAAACCTGATATTTAATGAAACTAATAAAAGTGGTCATTACTTTATAAAGGACTACACTTAACATAAGGATTTCTATAGCATTTCTTTAAATAGCTCTTTAAATTTACAGTATGACTCAAGTTATAATGGACACTGTTTTTGAAGTATGCAAATGTACATGTATGTGGAATCTTGATGTATACTTCATTTTTTTAAATTTATACATTTAGAGTTGTATTTAGAGGTTTTTTTAAGTGTATATCTAAAATATTCTAAATATTCACATATCACAAATCTGAAATTGAAAATAAGGCTTTTTCTTTTTTTTTCTTCTTTTTCTTCTTTTTTTTTTTTTTTTTTTAACCATCATTCTTAAATAAATCTTTTGAGATACCTACTATTCTCAGTTTGGTATGTATCCTTCCAGACCTTTATTCTTTGCATTTATGCACATATCTATATCCATACTTATAGAAAACTTGGAATACTAGTTAATGGACTTCTTGCCACTCCCTTTTTTTTTTTTTAATTTTGCCAATCTGCTGGAAGAAGGAAAGTAACTCACTGTTTTACCTAACCTTTCCTTATTGCTGAAGAAAGTGAGAATTATTTTTTATGCTTGTCTTTTTAATAGTCACTCTTATAATCAATTGCTTGTTCATAGTAATCCTTTGTTAATGTTGCTTCCATTATTTAGAACTATTTTGATGTTAAATTTATCATTTATTAGTGGCTCTTTATTTTTATATCTGTTTAAGCTTCCCTACCCCAAGGTCACTAATATAATCATCTAAGTTTTCTCTAAATACTTTGAATTCTGGTATTTAATTTCTCCTATAATTTATATTATTGAATAGTATGATATATGGATCTAATTTTATTTCCTAATTCAGAGCTGCCTTGCCATTTTTGAGTCATACTGTAAATTAGACAAAATGTCTAATAATACTAGATGCTTAATAACTATTGAATAAATGGATCTATTATTATTCCTTATTCACATACAGTAAAATTTATGCTCAAAGAGGCTGCATTAGCCAAGCAAAATCATATAGAAACCATGTAGTAGAATAGAACTCAGTTTGTCTGACTCCTAGTCTAACTTGCAATATCTGCTATTGCACAAAAATAGCTCAAAACTCAGTCTAGGTTTTTGGAAGGGATAGAGCAAGAGGAGTCAGTGAGACAAATGAGAACCAAGGCTGTGAAAGGTAGGGAGAAAACCAGAAAGTGCAGTGTCATAAAAGACAAGGTACATGAGCTTAGGGAGGGGGAATTATCCACATCGATTTGATGCCTCACAGGCATCCCGTTGAAAGAGACAGGGCCTCTGCACTACCTACTTGGGGCAACCCCATTGTATTCTATGTATATTATGCTCTTGGGACTGTGTCCCGCAGTGATCCTAGAATGAGACCTGAGAAAAAGTTGTGACAGAGTTCGCTAGCAACCTTTGAGAATATAGAGCCAGTAGGTGGTGACGAATTATGGTCATGGGGTGTATTTAACCCTTTGGACAAATAGTTGCCTCAGTGTAATTAAATTTAAGAAGACTACAGTAGGGGCGCCTGGGTGGCTCAGTCGGTTAAGTGTCTGACTTCAGCTCAGGTCATTATCTGGGGGTCCTGAGTCTTGGGGTCCTGGGATCCAGCCCCGCATCAGGCTCCGTGCTCAGCAGGGAGTCTGCTTGTCCATCTCCCTCTCCCTCTGCCCCTCCCCCAGTCATGCTCTGTCTCTCTCTCAAATAAAATCTTAGGAAAAAAAGACTCAACAGTAGACAGTTTGCTAGAAAAGCTGCAAGAAACAAATGTTTTTGGAGTAGCATCATGAATTTAGCATAAATTAATAAATTAATTTTATCTTAATTATATTTTTATCTATAAATTAATATTATCTTAGGTCAACTACTTTTTAGCTATTGTGAAGATCAACTGGTTCAAAATTTCAATAGTAATTTTAGTTTTTTTAAAATGGCATGAATTATAAAATGATATCCATAAATACTCACAAATTAATGGTATTAGAAGGGAAAAAAGGATATATCTAAAAATTATAGGAATTGGGGTTTTGCTTCTTATCACTCATGATTGTGTTTGAATCTTTTTTCAGCTGACTCTACTAGTGAATCATTTTTCCCCCGAACTACCCAGATACTGTTGGAATATCAACTAGGGAGATGGGTGCCACGTCTTCGTGAACCACGAGATTTATATGGTGTCTCTTCTTCTGGTCCGCTGAGCCCAACACGGTGGCCGTACCACTGTGAGGTCATTGATGAAAAGGTCCAGCATATTGGTATGTTCTTAGCAGTTTTTGGAATTCAAATATTAGCAAACTAACTTTGCCAACCTTAATTTTAATAAGGAGACTCATGGTGTTAGAACAGTGCATTCCAACAGGAATATAACGTGAGCTAAATGTATCGTTTAAAATTTTCTAGTGGCCACATTTAAAAAAGGAAAAAGAAACAAATGAAATTGATTTCAAAAATACATTCTATTTAACCCAAATTTATCAAAAATATTTTGCATTCTGTTCTTTCATATAAAGTCTTCAAAATCTGGTATGCATTTACACTTGCATTTTAGCTCCGATCAGCCACATTCCAAGTGTCCAGAAGCCACGTGTGCTCAAAAGAGGGATTTAAAACATGTGCCAGAATTTTGTAATCTAAACAATTCGAAATAGCGTGACTGTTCCAGTCACATTCAAACTCTTATATAAAAAGTGAGGTCATGGGCAGGGTATGCCTGATGGCTCTGCAGTCTGGCTCCTTTTTTCCTCCCTATCTCTTGCTCCCCCCCTCACTGAATATCTTTGTTCTCTTCTGTGTATCTTTATCCTCTTTTGCCTCTTTCTCCCCTTTTTCCACTTATCTTCCTCTCTTATTTTTTATATCTTTGTGCCCCTTTTTTTTTTCCTCTCCTTTCCCTCTTTCTGCTTATTTAATGTATATTTTATGGACCCAAAGAGGGCATATTGTAGTGACTATTTTTATGTTTTGTATGTGTGCAGTCCCAAATTTAGTTTTCATCCAGTGTATTTCAGCCTTATCTTCCCAGTCCTCACACCCGAATAATGGAAACATTCCCATCGTTCATCACCTCTTCACTGCCACTGTTTTTCACCTTGTGTTGATTATATCATATACATTATTGCCAGGTAAAGATATTATTAGACATTCACTAGTGAATAAAATTAAAAACCAGCTATACTTACTATAATTGTCGCTATTTACTGTATTACTTAAATTGATGCCACTTAGGCATTCTTATAAACTAAGTTTTCTCTTCATATTATCTAGTACAGAGAGAGAGAGGGGAAGGGAGAAGTGCCTCTCCCTCTCTCTCGCCTTCTCCCCCTATCCATATATATACGCTTTGGAAGACTTCAAGTCAGAAGTTCTCAGCTGGGTGTTTCTGTCCCTCTGGTCATTTGGTCAAGTCAGGCTGTCTGATTCTACCAAATGAAAGCCATCAGTAAACAAACTGCCCATAATGGGTACCAGGGGAGTTTCAGACTTTAAATAGCACATTATAAATCTTGCTGTCCTTATCTTGGCCAGCTGTCAAAGCTAGATATCCAGACTTTTCCAGCTTTAAAAATAGAGCTTTTCCAGTTCAGCTATAAATGAACACTGTCCTACACAACCATGTATCTTGAAAGTCTTTCCATATCAGCTCATATATACTAATATCTCTCTCTTTTTTTTTTATAAATTGGTTCATTAGATTTAATTCAGTGAATAAACAGTACTTTGGTGCCTTGTCAATGAGTTTAGGATGTTTCCAGTCTTTGGCACTGACAAACAGAACTTTATGAACATTCTTTTATATGTGTCTGATTGTGTGTGTGTGTGTGTGTGTGTGTGTGTGTGTGTGTGTGTATAGTTGTAAATTCCTGGAGTTTCTAGTTGAAAGGATACTGCCAAATTGCCCTTCAAAAGGAGCTGTATCAATATATAGTAATAAAAAATTTGTATGAGGTGGTCTGCAGGATTACCCTCAGGTTCAATGATTGTAGAAGGACTCCTAGAACTCAAAAAAAAAAAAGCTGTTATACTCATGGTTGTGGTTTATTACATTGAAATCATATAGATTAAAATCTGCAAAGGTTAAAAAAACATCAGCAAAGGTAAAAGGAACATAGAACAGAGTCCAGGAGGGGCACCTGGGTGGCACAGCGGTTAAGCGTCTGCCTTCGGCTCAGGGCGTGATCCTGGCGTTATGGGATCGAGCCCCACATCAGGCTCTTCTGCTATGAGCCTGTTTCTTCCTCTCCCACTCCCCCTGCTTGTGTTCCCTCTCTCACTGGCTGTCTCTCTCTCTGTCGAATAAATAAATAAAATCTTTAAAAAAAAAAAAAAAAAAGGACAGAGTCCAGGAGAGATTAGGCGCAAGCTTCCAATTGTCCCTTCCCAGTGGAGTCTTTTTTTTCCTCCATAATAATATTTTTATTATATTATGTTATTCACCATACAGTATATCCCTGGTTTCTGATGTAAAGTTCGATGATTCATTAGTTGCGTATAACACCCAGTGCACCATGCAATATGTGCCCTCCTTACTACCCATCACCAGCCTATCCCATTCCTCCACCCCCTCCCCTCTGAAGCCCTCAGTTTGTTTTTCAGAGTCCATAGTCTCTCATGCTTCATTCCCCCTTCTTTTTTTTTTTTTTTTTTTAAGATTTTATTTATTTGACAGAGATAGCCAGTGAGAGAGGGAACACAAGCAGGGGAAGTGGGAGAGGAAGAAGCAGGCTCATAGCGATGGAGCCCGATGTGGGGCTCGATCCCACAACGCCGGGATCACGCCCTGAGCCGAAGGCAGACGCCCAACCGCTGTGCCACCCAGGCGCCCCTTCATTCCCCCTTCTGATTACCCCCTTTCTTTATCCCTTTCTTCTCCTACTGATCTTCCTAGTTCTTATGTTCCATAGATGAGAGAAACCATATGATAATTGTCTTTCTCTGCTTGACTTATTTCACTTAGCATTATCTCCTCCAGTGCCGTCCATGTTGCAGCAAATGTTGAGAACTCATTCTTTCTGATAGCTGAGTAATATTCCATTGTATATATGGACCACAGCTTCTTAATCCAGTCATCTGTTGAAGGGCATCTCGGCTCCTTCCACGATTTAGCTATTGTGGACAATGCTGCTATGAACACTGGGGGTCAAATGGCCCTTCTCTTCACTACATCTGTATCTTTGGGGTACATTCCCAGTAGTGCAATGGCTTGGATCATAGGGTAGCTCTATTTTTAACTTTTTAAGGGACCTCCACACTGTTTTCCAGAGTGGCTCTACCAATTTGCATTCCCACCAACAATGTAGGAGGGATCCCCTTTCTCCACATCCTCTCCAGCAATTGTTGTTTCTTGCCTTGTCCATTTTTGCCATTCTAACTGGTGTGAGGTGGTATCTTAGTGTGGTTTTGATTTGAATTTCCCTGATGGCTAATGATGTTGAACATTTTTTCATGTGTCTTTTAGCCATTTGTATGTCTTTATTGGAAAAGTGTCTGTTCATATCTTCTGCCCATTTTTTGATTTGATTATTTGTTTCTCGTGTATTGAGTTTGAGAAGTTCTTTGTAGATCTTGGATACCAGTCTTTTATCTGTAGCATCATTTGCAAATATCTTATCCCATTCCATGGGCTGCCTCTTAGTTTTTTTGACTGTTTCCTTGGCTGTGCAGAAGCTTTTTATCTTGATGAAGTCTCACAAGTTCATTTTATCTTTTGTTTCCCTTGCCTTTGGAGATGTGTCATGAAAAAAGTTGCTGGCCAGTGTCAAAGAGGTTGCTGCCTATGTTCTCCTCTAGGATTTTGATGGATTCCTGTCTCACATCGAGGGCTTTCATCCATTTGGAGTTTATCTTTGTGTATGGTGTGAGAGAGTGGTCAAGTTTCATTCTTTTGCATGTAGCTGTCCAATTTTCCCAGCACCATTTATTGAAGAGACTGTCTTTTTTCCACTGGATGTTTTTTCCTGCTTTGTCAAAGATTAGTTGACCATAGAGCCGAGGGTCCGTTTCTGGGTTCTCTATTCTGTTCCATTGGTCTATGTGTCTGTTTTTGTGCCAGTACCATGCTGTCTTTGTGATCACAGCTTTGTGTAGTACAGCTCGAAATCCGGCATTGTGATGCCCCCAGCTTTGTTTTTCCTTTTCAACAATTCCTTGGCGATTCGGGGCCTTTTCTGGTTCCACACAAATTTAAGGGCTGTTTGTTCCAGTTCTTTGAAAAATGTCATTGGTATTTTGATTGGGATGGCATTGAAAGTGTAGATTGCTTTGGTTAGTGAAGATTTTTTAACTATGTTTATTCTTCCAATCCATGACCATGGAATGTTTTTCCATCTTTTTGTGTCTTCTTCAGTGTCTTTCAAGAGTGATTTGTAGTTTCTAGAATATAGAGCCTTTACCTCTCTGGTTAAGTTAATTCCGAGATATCTTATGATTTTTGGTGCTATTGTAAATGGAATGGATTCCCTAATTTCTTTCTTCAGTCTCATTGTTCATGTATAGAAATGCAACTGATTTCTGAGCATTGATTTTGTATCCCGCCACATTACTGAATTGCTCTATAACTTCTAGTAATTTGGGAGTGGATTCTTTTGGATTTTCTATATAGAGTATCATGTCATCTGCGAAGAGAGACAGTTTGACCTCTTCTTTGCCGATTTGGAGCCTTACGGACGGTGTTTAATACTCCCAGCCATGATGTGAGATAACACACATGAAGTATTGCCAATCAGGAAGGCTCATCCAAGCTTTGGTGCCTATGGTTTCTTTTCGGGGTGGTCATATCTCCAGGGAGTACCCATATAGCTGACCTTATTTACTCAGTCTCTAGCCTTTCCTGTTAAAATCGATAGCATGTTGTGTAAGTCCCTCTACCATAAGTCACATTCTTACCATTAACTATCTGGTATGATCCAAAGCCCCACATAGACAGATAGACTCTTATCAAGCAGGATATTCCAAAGTCTGAGAATTTATCTTCTAGGAGTTAACAAGGGTGAAACCTCTCTTTGGTGTATACAGAGTTTGGACAACCCAGGCCTGCTGAGTTAATCCTTTTCTACACAATGAGAGGGCCTCTTTTCCTATATATTCATAAACACTGTTTAGTTACCTGTCTGCTTTTCAACAGTTTGATATTGTTTGTTTTAGATATGTTGTGTTTCAATTCATATACTCTTTATTAGTGACATTGAACATCTTTACATATATGTATTGACTGTTTTAATTTTTGTATTTATTTTATTATGGTAAGAGCACTTAACATGAGGTCTGCCTTCAGCAGGTTTGTAAGTGTGCAGTACAGTGTCGTTAACCAGAGGCACAGAGTTGTTACAGAGCGTATTCATCCTGCATTATTGAAGTTTTAGATGTGTTGATTACTAGCTCCCCATTTTCCCCTCCCGCTTGCTCCTAGCAGCCACTGTTCCACTTTCCGATTCTGTGAGTTTGACTATTTTAGATACTTAATATAAGTGGAGTCGTGTAGTATTTGTTCTTCCATGACTGACTTATTTCATTTAGCATAATGTCCACAGAATTCATCCATGTTGCTGCATATTGCAGGAAAATCCTTTTTTAAGACTGAATAATATTTCTCTCCCTCCTTCCCTCCCTCCCTCCCCCGCTCTCCCTCCGTCCCACTCCCCCCGCTTCTCTCCCCTCCTCCCTCTCTCCTTTCCTCCCGCCCTCTCCCCACCCCCCGTGTGTGTGTGTGTGTGTGTGTGTGTGTGTGTGTGTGTGTAGCACATTCTCTTTGTATCATTTACCCATTGATGGACATTCAGATTGTTTCCACATCTTAGCTATTGTGTATAGTACTGCAATGAATATGGGAGTGCTAATATCTAATATCTCTTCAGAATCCTAATTTCACTTCTTTTGGGTAAATACCCAGTGGTTGGACTTCTGGATAATGTGGTAGTTCTATTTTTATTTTTTTGAGGAACTTCACTGCTTTCCACAGTGGTTGTGCTATTTTTTATTCCAGTATACAAGGGTTCCGGGTTATCCTCTTCCTTGCCAACACTTGTCTTTTGTTTTGTGGATAATGGCCATCATAATAGGTGTGAAATGATACCTCCCTGTGACTTTGATTTTCATTTCCCTGAAGATCAGTGGTGTTAACAATGCAGTCCCCATCAAAATCCCAGTGGCATTTTTAGAGAAATAGAAAACAACTCTGAAAGTCATATGGAACCCAAAGAAGGCCACAGATAGCCAAATCAATCTTAAGGAAGAAGAACAAAGCTGGGGGAATCACACAATAAATTCTTTATTTCAAAATTTATTACAAAGCTAGAGTAGTCAGAACAGTATGGTACTGGCCTAAAGACAGATCTGAGAGGCCACTGGAACAGAAAAGAGAGCCCAGAAATAAATCCATGGTTATACAGTCAACTGATCTTTGAAAAGAGTACCAAGAACATACAATGGTCCCTTCAACAAATATTGAGAAAATTGGATATCCACATGCAGAAGAATGAACCTGGACTCTTACCATCTTATACCATATAAAAAATCAATTCAAAATGGCTGAAGGATTAAAGACTTAAACATAAGACCTGAAACTGTAAAACTCCTAGAAGAAAATATATGGGAAAAGCTTCATGACCTTGCTATTGTCAATGATACCATGGGTGTGACACCAAAAGTACAGACAGCAAAAGCAAAAGTAGACAAGTGAGACTACATCAAACTAAAACGCTCTGTGTGGCAAAGGAAATGATCAGCACAGTACAAAAGCCACATATGGGACAGGAAAATATTTGCAAACCACATATATGATAAGGGGTTAATCTCTAAAATTCGTGAAGAATTTCTGTAACTCAGTAGCAAAACAGTAATTACTAAATTTAAAAACAGGCCGAGGACTTGAATAGGCATTTCTCAAAGAAGACATACAAATGGCTAACAGGTGTGTTTGATTGTTTTTATGTCCATTGTTAGATAAAATCCTTTACCCATTTTATTATTGGTTGTACTTTTTGTTTCTTCTTGATCTTAAGTGTTCTCTGTGTAGCCAGAAGATCGGCTTACTATGTTATATATGTTGTATACTTTTTTTTCAGTTCGTCATTTGCCTTTTATCTTTAGCATACAGAAATTTTTAATTTTTATGTAATCACTTTATTATTTTTCTTTGGCTTCTGGGTTTTGAAGTTCTCATGTTTTTCTTAGTTCTATTCAAGTTGTATTTTTTGTGATTTAAGTTTTTATCCGTCAACAATCCATTTTGATGCAAGAAGCAAGCTCTCCACCCAGTTCTGTTAACCATCTAGCCAATTGTTTAAAAAAATTGTTTAATTATTTTCTGTAGATAGATTGCAAATGCCACAATTATTAATGCTAAACTTCTAGGTCTAATTTTGAATTTTATTCTAGTTCATTAATTTGTCTATTCATATGATGGCATTATTTTAATTTAATTTAAAGCTTTACATTTATTTTACTTAAATTTTTATATAATTATAAAATTTAAAATACAATTTTACTTTAAAGCTTTAAAATAAACTTTGTTATGTGATAAACTTAGTTCACACCATTACTTTATTCTTTTTAAAAATTTTCCATTTTCTAGGCTACTTTTGCCAAGACATTTCTCTAAAGAAGATAAACGTGGCCAATAAGCACATGAAAAGATATTCAGCATCTCTAGTCATCTGGTAAATGGAAATTAATACATCAAAATACCACATTACACCCACCGGATAACTAGAATCAAAATCTGATGACATGTGTTGATGAGAAATTTAACATATGCCCCCCAAAAAACTTACATGTAAATGTTAATATAGCAGCATTATTCCTAATAGCCAAAAGGAAAACAATCCAAATGTCCATCAGTGGATGAGTACTGTTTCATGGAAGTCAGAGGAGACTGTATTTGACATTTTAACTTAAACTAAGCACTAAGCACTGATGACGGAGTGGAGCATAACCTGCTGGTGGCTGTATACATTGATTGACAGCTCTGCATTGTCAACTGAAATTGAAGCTATGTATGACCTAAAATTTAGAATTCCTACCCCAGGATCTGTACCCAAAAGGAATGTGGGCACATGTGTTCCAAGGAACATGTATAAAGCTTTTCATAGAACCATTGTTCATAACGGCCTCAACCTGAATGTCTATTATAAGTAGATGTGGATAAATAAGTTGTAGTATTTTTATGTAGTAACATATTCTATAGCAATAAAAATGAACAAATTACAGCAACATGCCACAAGATGGATCGATTTTACAAATATGTGAAAAAAACAAGAATATGTATTATGAAATTTGACTTCTGTGAGTACAAAAATAGGCAAAACAAAGCTATAGTTTCACATCAGTACTTACATAGATATATTTATGCACACACATATATATATGAATACTCAGATTGTAAAATTATAAAGGCAAATGAAACAATTACGTTACAGTAAGGTTAATGGTTATATTTCAAAAGGAAGAAATGAGTGATTAGAAGGGGGTATGAGTGGGGCATCTGAGGGGCTGGCAATGTAATAGATCTTGATCTAAGTGATACATGCTTTGTGATAAACAGAACTGTATTTTTTTAAAGATTTTATTTATTTGAGAAAGAGAGATAGTGGGAAAGAGCAGAGCAAGGGGAGGGGCAGAGAGAGAAGCAGGCTCCCAGCTGAGTAGGGAGCTGAGAGGGGGCTCCATCCTGGGACCTGGTGTGTGTGTGGGGGGGGGGGGATGACCTGAGCCAAAGGCAGACACTTAACTGACTGAGCCACCCAGGTGCCCCCAGAACTGTATTTCTTTGGGTTTGTACTTCTTATAATTCCTCATAAACGTTTTGTTGAAACATTTGGTTTATTTCTGGCTGAGTTATGGGTAGAAGTATGTTTCAGTAGATTTTTTAAATGAGCACAAATAATTGGCAAAAAAAAAGTGTTTCAGAACAGAATCTGGAAATAGACTAGCACATTTAAGACCAAATTATTTTTTTTATAAGGTCACCAAAGCAATCCAGTGGGTATAAATGTCTTTCTAATAATTGGTGCTGTAACAACCTGGTGTCCGTGTAGAAAAAAATAAACCTCAACCTCTACTCCTCTCAGCACACAAAAAATTAATTCAAGATAGATCACAGGACTAAACATAGAAGTTAACATCATAATGGTCCTTGAAAAAGACATAGGACAATATCTTCATAATCATAGGATAAGAACAATTCTAGAGAAGACCCAGAAAGAAAAAAGAAATGATGAAAATAAGTTTGACTTCATCAAAATTTAAAACTTCTCATCAAAAGACACAGTTAACAAAATGAAAAGGCAAGCTGCTAAGAAAATATTCCCAGCACGTATCTGACAAAGAATTTGGATACAAACTATATGAAGAATTCCTACAAACCAATAATAAAAAGAAAACTAATTAAAAATGGGCAAAAGAGTTGAACAGACATTGCTCAAAGGAAGACCTATAATGGCTAATAAATGTGGAAAAGTGTTAAGCATGGGCAATGAAAATCACAGATACCACTTTATACTAGGATGGCAAAATTTAAAAAAAAAATTTTAAGGCTGACAACTCCAAATATTAGAATGTAGAAAACTGGAACCCTAATACATTGTCGGTATGAGTAAAACTGTGTAACCACTTGAAGAAAAGTTCAGCAATTTGTTTTCTTTTTAATAGAATATACATCTGTGTATTTGTCAAAGTTCATTGAACATACGATTCAGATCTGTGTGTTGCATTATATGTAATATGTAAATTTTTACTACATTTTAAAAATAGTCACAATTCTTCATTCATGTATCCTCACCCTTTGTAATGTCATTTTGTGTCCCCTATCAAGAGGTGTCCTCTTTTCCCCACCCTTTGAAATGGAATGTCCTGTGACTTGCTTTAGCAAAACCAAGTGTGCCATAAGCAACAGCATGTCAGTGGTGACCTAGGTCTCAGAAGCCTTTGTGTACTTCTGCTTTCTCTTAAACCCTATCCAGCCACCATGGGACAATCCATAGCCAGCTAGCTGGGTAGTTGAAAGAGAGAAAGCCTGGATAGGTAAGTCCTGCGTAAAACACCAAATTTTAGCCTGGGTATACCAATGAATAATTTGAAAACACACAATAAAAATTTCCTGGTTTTTTTTTTTTTTGTAGTAGTATTCAAATAAAGTTTTCTCTTTCTCTCTTTTCCCCACAGATTGGACTCCTTCTCATCCTGAGCCAGTGTACATCCCAACAGGCCTAGAGATGGAACCCCTTTATCCAAACTCCAGGGAAGATACTGTAGTTTATCTAGCTGAAGATGGTGAGCACATGATGAGCCATGTTGCTCTAAAATATAATTTGGGACCTAGATTCATCCCTCAACCTTATTTGTTTTGCTGTTTATAATGGAAACTGCAGATCACCAGGAAGTCCCTGTCTCCGTCAGGATGTCTGGTTACAGATTGATTCAAATGTGAATTTAGTGCTAATTATATTCTCGACAGTGTGCTGCAGTTTATGCAAAATTACTTTAAAGTAAAACATATTCCCCACTACAATAGAGAGTTATATTTAGAAGGAATTATGCTTCACATCAGTTTTCAAAGATAAATCCAATGGAGTGTTCTACAGTTATTGTTGCCTCTCTATTCATAGGACATGTTCATGAAATTTTTCAGCTTTCATTTCATGCCAGTTTGATACTTTCTTGAGATTGCATCACCAAAGGAGGAAAGTAGCCCACGCTGCAAGTACCATCTAAGATTATATCTCAGGAAAGTGTTCTTAACAGTCAGGATCAATATTTGTACTTTGAGAACTCTAGTAACACAAAAGCTTGTATCTGCTTTACGATAGTATGCTAATAATCGAACATAGATGTCTCAGCCTGTATCCTGACCTGTGTTGTTCTCCCAAAGCACCCCTGTAAGGAAGCAAGGGACTCCTGCACACTTTCACCCTCAGAGTTCTATATCTTAGCGATCACTGCCAGGGAATGTATGTATTTTATTTAAAGGGCTGGTAAAACAGAAAAATTTACAAGAATTGTTCCCTATACAGTAAGCAATTAGAGAAATCATATACTCACATATTTTTTAACAACTAGGGTAAAGACAGGTGTCTCTGATTTTTTAAAATTTAATTTCAAATATTTACATGGCTAACCTGCCTTAGAACTTCCACACATAACTTAAATAAGATCTGATAAAATATTAAAATAGTTAAGGTGAGTCAGTCAGGGTCTTGTCAAGAACTGGATGGCATACTTGGAGAAATCTAAGAAAGTTTAATGAGAGTATCACTTACCAAAGTACAGAATTAAGGGAGACTAACAAGGGGTGGTAAAGCAGCATAGGACTGTCAACAGAGAAAAATCATTGTGTCTCCGAGGCCTGATAGAGTAAAGACAAAATGGTTTCCAGATCTGTAACTATAGGAGAGGGAAGTCCCTAAATAACTGAGTGTGTAGAATTCTGGGTTCATGTTTGTTTTTTTCTTCTAAAGATTTTTTTTAAGATTTATTTATTCTAGAGAGAGAGAGAATGTGTGCACAAGTTGGGGAAGGGGCGGGGCGGGGGGGGGAAGCAGACTGCCTGCTGATAGGGGAGCCCAATGCAGGGCTCAATCTCAGGACCCTGAGATCATGACCCAAGCCGAAACCAAGAGTTAGATGCTTACCCAACTGAGACACACACGTGTCCCTAGAGGTTTTTTTTTCTTGAAAGATGTTCCATTATCTTGTGACATCTGTTGTCTTTAATAAAAAGACAACCATAATTTTATCATTGTTCCCTGTATGTATGATGTGTCTTTTTCTCTCTGGATATTTTCAGCAATTTGACTACCATCTGCTAGATTTGGGTACCTTTATATTTATCCTGCTTGATGTTTGCTGAAATTCTTGGGTACATAGGTTAATAGAGTTGGGTTTTGTTTTGTTTTTCCAAATTTGAGGACTTTTCAGCAATTATTTCTTTATATACTTTTTCTGTATTAATCGTTCTCTTCTGTCCTTTGGAATTCCAATTACGCATGTGTTGGATTTCTAGCTATGTTCCACATGTCAATAGATCTTTATTTTTTTTTTCCTTCTCTGTACTTGAGTTTTGGTTAATTGCATTTATTTGTTTTCTAAGTTCACTGAGTCTTTCTTTTGCAATATTTAATTTTTCTTAAACCCATCTAATCTTTAATTTCAGTTGTGTTTTTTATTTCTAGAATTTTCACTCTTTTTTTAAACAACAACTAAAATTTAGTGCTTACTGTGTGTCAGGCACAGGTCTAAATACTGAAGCACTTTACCATATTATCTTTTAATCCTTTAAAAATGTCATCCCATTGGCCTCTGACCTCTATTGTTTCCGATGAGAAGTCAGTAGTATTTCCTATCATGGATTGCCTATTTGTGTTTTTTTTTAATATTTAGAAGTAAGATTTTATGCTTTTTTAAAAAAATTTTATTATGTTATTCACCATACAGTACATCATTAGTTTTTGATTAATTGTTTGCATATAACACACAGTGCTCCATGCAATACGTGCCCTCCTTAATACCCATCACTGGCCTAACCCAATCCCCCACCCCCTTCCCCTCTGAAACCCTCAGTTTGTTTTCCAGAGTCCATAGTTTCCTGTGGTTCATTCCCCTTCTGTTTACCCCCCTTTCATTCTTCCCTGCCTTCTCCTACTGATCTCTCCGCTATTCCCTATGTTCCACAAATGAGTGAAACCATATGATAATTGTCTTTCTCTGCTTGACTTATTTCACTTAGCATAATCTCCTCCAGACCTGTCCATATTGCTGCAAATGTTGGGTAGTCATTCTTTCTGATGGCTGAGTAATATTCCATTGTATATATGGACCACATCTTTATCCATTTGTCTGTTGAAGGGCATCTCAGATCCTTCCATGATTTAGCTATTGTGGACAATGCTGGTATGAACACTGGGGGTCATATGGCCCTACTCTTCACTACGTCTGTATCTTTGGGGTACATTCCCAGTAGTGCAATGGCTGGATCATAGGGTAGCTCAATTTTAACTTTTTAAGGAACCTCCACACTGTTTTCCACAGAACTTGCATTCCCACCAACAGTGTAAGAGGGTTCCCCTTCTTCACATCCTCTCCAACATTTGTTGTTTCTTGCCTTGTCCATTTTTGCCATTCTAACTGGCGTAAGGTGGTATCTCAATGTGGTTTTGATTTGAATTTCCCTGATGGCTAATGATGTTGAACATTTTTTCATGTGTCTGTTAGCCATTTGTATGTCTTCATTGGAAAAGTGTCTGTTCATATCTTCTGCCCATTTTTTGATTTGATTATTTGTTTCTCGCGTATTGAGTTTGAGAAGTTCTTTGTAGAGCTTGGTTACCAGCCTTTTATCTGTACTTTCACTTGCAAATATCTTCTCCCATTCTGTGGGTTGCCTCATTGTTTTGATGACTGTTTCCTTTACTGTGCAGAAACTTTTTATCTTGATGAAGTCCCAAAAGTTCATTTTATCTTTTGCTTCCCTTGCCTTTGGAGACTTGTCATGAAAGAAGTTGCTGTGGCCAATATCGAAGAGGTTACAGCCTATGTTCTCTTCTATGAATTTGATGGATTCCTGTCTCACATCGAGGTCTTTCACCCATTTGGAGTTTATCTTTGTGTATGGTGTGAGAGAGTGGTCAAGTTTCATTCTTTTGCATATAGCCATCCAGTTTTCCCAGCACCATTTATTGAAGAGACTGTCTTTTTTCCACTGGATGTTTTTTCCTGCTTTGTCAAAGATTAGTTGACCATGAAGTCGAGGGTCCATTTCTGGGTCCTCTGTTCTGTTCCATTGGTCTATGTATCTGTTTTTGTGCCAGTACCATGCTGTCTTGGTGATCACAGCTTCGTAGTATAGCTTGAAATCAGGCAACATGATGCCGCCAGCTTTGTTTTCCTTTTTCAACATTTCCTTGGCTATTTGCGGTCTTTTCTGGTTCCACACAAATTTAAGGGCTGTTTGTTCCAGTTCTTTGAAAAATGTCATTGGTATTTTGATCAGGATGGTGTTGAAAGTGTAGATTGCTCTGGGTAGCATAGACATTTTAACTATGTTCTTATCTTCTGATCCGTGAGCATGGAATGTTTTTCCATCTTTTTGTGTCGTCTTCAATTTCTTTCATCAGTGTTCTGTAGTTTCTAGAGTATAGCTTCTTTATGTCTCTTGTTAATTCCAAGATATCTTATGGTTTTTGGTGCTATTGTAAGTGGAATTGATTCCCTAATTTCTCTTTCTTCAGTCTCATTGTTCGTGTATAGAAATGCAACTGATTTCTGAGCATTGATTTTTTATCCTGCCACATTACTGAATTGTTGTCTGAGTTCTGGTAATTTGGAGGTGGAGTCTTTTGGGTTTTTCCATATAGAGTATCATGTCATCTGCGAAGAGAGACAGTTTGATTTCTTCTTTGCCAATTTGAATACCTTTTATTCTTTTTTGTTGTCCGATTGTTGTTGCAAGGACTTCTAGTACTATGTTGAATAAGTGGGCATCCTTGTCGTGTTCCAGATCTTAAGGGAAAGGCTCTCAGCTTTTCCCCATTGGGAATGATATTTGCTGTAGGCTTTTCATAGATGGTTTTTATGAAATTGAGGAATGTATCCTCTATCCCTACACTCTGAAGGGTTCTAATCAGGAAAGGATGCTGTATTTTCTCAAAGGCTTTTTCTACATCAGTTGAGAAGATCATATGGTTCTTGACTCTCCACTTGTTGATATGATCACACTGATTGATTTGCAAATGTTGAACCACCCTTGAATCCTAGGTATGAATCCCACTTGGTCATGATGGATAATCCTTTTAAAGTACTGTTGGATCCTATTAGCTAGGATCTTGTTGAGAATTTTGGCATCCATATTCATCAGGGATATCGGTCTGTAATTCTCCTTTTTGATGGTAATACTGGCCTCATAGAATGAGTTTGGTAGTTTGCCTTCTATTTTTTTAAACAGCTTCAGGAGAATAGGTATTATTTCGTCTTTGAATGTATGGTAGAATTCCCTGGGGAATCCGTCAGGCCCTAGACTCTTATTTTTTGGGAGGTTTCTTTTTTTTTTTTTCTTTTTCTTTTTTTTTTTTAAAGATTTTATTTATTTATTTAACAGAGATAGAGACAGCCAGCGAGAGAGGGAACACAAGTAGGGGGAGTGGGAGAGGAAGAAGCAGGCTCATAGCGGAGGAGCCTGATGCGGGGCTCGATCCCACAACGCCGGGACCACGCCCTGAGCTGAAGGCAGACGCTTAACCACCGTGCCACCCAGGTGCCCCTTTTGGGAGGTTTCTTTTTTTTTTTTAAATATTTTATTTATTTATTTGACAGAGATAGAGACAGCTAGCGAGAGAGGGAACACAAGCAGGGGGAGTGGGAGAGGAAGAAGCAGGCTCATAGCAGAGGAGCCTGATGTGGGGCTCGATCCCAGAACGCCGGGATCACGCCCTGAGCCGAAGGCAGGCGCTTAACCGCTGTGCCACCCAGGCGCACCCCCCTTTTTTGAGGTTTCTGATCACTAATTCAATCTTCATGATTAATCGGTCTCTTTAGATAAGCAGTTTCTTCCTGTTTCAGTCTTGGTAGTTTATAGGTTTCCAGGAAGGCATCCATTTCTTCCGGGTTGTTTAATTTATTGGCATAAAGCTGTTGATAAAAGTTTCTAATGATCTTTCCTATTTCCTTGGTGTTGGTCGTGATCTCTCCCTTTTCATTCATAATTTTATTAATTTGGGTCCTTTTTCTATTCTTTTGAATAAGTCTGGCCAGTGGCTTATCGATCTTATTTATTCTTTCAAGGAATGAGCTTCTATTTCTGTTCATCTGCTCTACTGCGCTCCTGGCTTCTAATTCATTGATCTCTGCTCTAATCTTGATCACCTGCCTTCTCAGGCGTGGGTTAGGCCTGTTCTTCTGTTCCAGCTCCAGCTTCTTGAGGCAAGAATATAAAAACTGCATTTTAGGTTTTTCTGCTCTTTTGAGTGAGGCTTGGATGGCTATGTATTTTCCCCTTAGGACCGCCTTTGCAGTGTCCCATAAGTTTTGGACCGATGTGTTTTCATTCTCATTGGTTTCCATAAATTGCTTAAGTTCTTCTTTAATTCCCTGGTTTACCCAATCATTCTTAAGCAGGATGGTTCTTAGTTTCCAAGTGTTTGAGTTTCTTCCAAATTTTTCCTTGTAATTGAGTTCCAGTTTCAAAGCATTGTGGCCTGAGAATATGCAGGGAATGATCTCAGTCTTTTGGTATCTGTTGAGACCTGTTTTGTGACCCAGAATATGGTCTATTCTGGAGAAACTTCCATGTGCATTCGAAAAGAATGAGTATTCTGTTGTTCTAAGGTGTAGTGCTTTGTATATATCTATGAGGTCCATCTGGTCTAGTATGTCATTCAAAGCTCTTGTTTCTTTGTTGATTTTCTGCTTAGATGATCTGTCTATTGCTGAGAGCTGAGTGTTGAGGTCCTCTGCTATTAATGTATTATTATCTATGTCTCTTTATTCTGGTTAAGAGTTAGCGTGTTTATCTGGCTGCTCCCCTGTTGGGGGCATAGATATTTATAATTGTCATATCCACTTGTTGGATACATCCTTAAGAATAATATAGTGTCCTTCTATATCTCTAACTACACTCTTTAGTTTAAAATCTAATCTGTCTGAGAATTGCTACCCCAGCTTTCTTTTGTGGTCCATTGGCATGAAAAATGGTCTCGATATATCTTTTGGTTCAAAATGAGTCTCTTGTAGACAGCAAATGGATGGGTCGTCTTTTTTATCCAATCTGCAACTCTGTGGCATTTATGGGAGCATTTAGGCCATTCACATTGAGAGTGATTATTGAGAGAGATGATTTTAATGATGTCATGTTGCCTGTGAAGTCTTTGTTTCTACAGATTGTAAATTTCTGTTCTGTATCACTCTTGGGGCCTTTTTACTTTTATAGAACCCCCTCCTTAATATCTCATGTAGGGGTGGTTTGGTGGTTATGAATTCCTTCAGTTTCTGCCGATCCTGGAAGGTTCTTATCTCTCCATCAATTCTGAATGACAGCCTTGCTGGATAAAGGATCCTTGGCTGCATATTCTTCTCAGATAGAGCTTTGAAAATATCTTGCCAACCCTTCCTGGTCTGCCGTGTCCCTGTAGACAGGTCTGACATTATTCTCATATTCTTCCCTCTGTATGTAAGGATTTTCTTCCCCCTGGCCACTTTCAATACTATATCCTTGGATCTAATTGTGAATTGCACTATGATGCGACATGGTGTAGGTCTGTTCTCATTGATCTTGGGAGGGGTCCTGTCTGCCTCTTGGACACAAATTCTTGTTTCCTCACCAGATTAGGGAAGTTCTCAGCTACAATTTGTTCAAATATCTCTTCTAGACCTCTCTCTTTCTCCACCCCCTCAGGGATGCCGATGATTCTGACATTGGAACGTTTCATTGAGTAATCTCCCGTAATCTACGTTCTTGAGATTGGAGTTTTTTGAGCCAAGTTTATGTTTTAACTTTTTCTTCTACCATCCCATCTTCCAATTCACTAATTTATTCTTCTGCCTCATTTACCCTGGCTGTCAGAGTGTCTAGTTTTGACTGCATTTGATTCATAGCATTTTTAATTTCTGCCAGTTTCGCTCTCATTTCCACCCTTAGAGATTCTATATTCTCGTTAATATTTTCGTTACTATTTTTTTCAAGTCTGTACATCATCTTGACCATTGTTACTCTGAACTCCATTTCTGACAATTTGGTTATATCCATATCTGTCAGTTCTTTGGCAGAGGCCACAGACTCTGTATCTTTTCTTTGTTTGACAGGATTTCTCCTCATCATTCTGATGAGAGGTTGCGGGGATGCCCAGAGCCCAAATTATTGACCAGGACCCAGGCAGTGTGCACTTGTTTTATAGGGACCTTAGGGATGTGGGCTTCTTGATTTTTCAGCCTGCCTTCTGGGGGAGGGGCCTGCCGTGCTGAAACTCAGGCAACCCTGTTTGGGTAGAGTCACCCCATCCCCTGTGCGGGGGGATGGGGATGGGCACAAAGTGAACTGGTATTTCTGGGCTTTTGTTCTCTGGTGGATTTCCCTGGCAGTTTTCTGTGACTCTTCTGAGAGTCAGAGCAGCAGTGGCCAAATCCTAGCCTCTGTCTCAGAACAGAGAGATTGCAGTCTGCTCTCCACTGAGCTCTCTTGGCCACTTTAGCTCTGTTTCCGTCGGTGCTGCTAAAAACCGTGCAGCCTCCGGGGATGTGTGCCCCACAGCTGCTCTCGCAGCCCTCACTTCCAGGGCTGGCACGACTCTGTCCTTTGTGCTTCTAACACCGCCAGGCACCCCCGCGCACTCCCAAGCTCCCTGTTTCAGTGTGGTTGGCACACGCTCCGGAGCGCTGGTTTTCAGTCTGGTCGTGCGTGTTCCCAGGCTCACGGTCTCAGTCTGCTCTCTCACGGGTACCGGTCCGCGAGTCCGGCCTTTTCCCCAGTGCAAGTGGCTACTGCTTCCTGGCACCCGAGCATGGCGGCTCCCTTCCCCTTCCCTTTATCTTCTGATATCTGTGCACGGATTCACGGCTTCCCGCTTCATACCTCAATACTCAGCACTGGAGGTGTTCATTTGTAGAGATCCAGATGTATCTTCCTGCGTCTCAGGCTGATTTTGTGGGTGTTCAGGATGGTCTGGTAGATATCCAGCTCGATTCAGGGGACCAGATGAAAAAGGGGTCCCCTCCTCCTCTGCCTTTTTTCTGACCGCCAAGGTTTCATTTTTTGATGGCTGAGTAATATTCCATTGTGTGTGTGTATATATATATCACACCTTCTTTATCCATTCATCTGTTGATGGACATCTGGGCTCTTTCCATAGTTTGGCTATTGTGGACATTTTTGTTATAAACATTGGGGTGTAGGTGCCCCTTCAAATCACTGCCTTTATATCTTTGGGGTAAGTACCCAGTAGTGTAATTGCTGGGTCGTAGGATAGCTCTATTTTCAACTTTTTGAGGAACTTCCATATTGTTTTTCAGAGTGGCTGCACCAGCTTGCATTCCCACCAACAGTGTAAGAGGATTCCATTTTCTCCACATCCTTGTCGGCATGTGTTGTATTTCTAGAATTTTCATTTGGTTCTTTTTTGTAGTTTTGGGGTTTTTTGAGATTATCTTATCTGCTTATTCATTATCTGTATCTTTTCCTTTAAGTCTTTTACATATGTATGTATGTGTATACACCCACAATTTTTATATTTAACTTATATAAATATATTTACAATTTATATATACACACACGCAATTCAGTTCAATTCTTTCTGTCTAAATATGTGTATATATATATATTTATATTTATATATATTCATATATTTATATATATTCAAAGTCCTCTGTTAATCCCAACATCTGGGTTATCTTGGGGTTTGTTGAAAATATGTGTCTGTGTGTGTGTGTGGCCATGGATCACATTTTTCCTGATTTTCTTCATGCTTCATAATTTTTCCTAATCATATACAGGACATTGTGAAAGATAAGTAGTAGGAGTCTGTATTACATTCTTTTCATAAATTATGCCAAATTTTGTTCTGGTAGGCAACTAAATTGCTGGCAGATCATTTTGCTTCTTTCAGCTTTGGCTTTATTTTTTAAATTTACTTTTATATTTTTATTTATTTGAGAGAGAGCGCATAAGTGGGAGGAAGGGTAGAGGGAGAGGGAGAAGCAGGCTCCACCCTGAGCAGGGAGCCCAATACAGGGCTCGATCCCAGGACCCTGAGATGACCTGAGCCAGAGGCAGAGCTTAACCAACTGAGCCACCCAGGCACCCTGGTTTTTTATTTATTTTATAAGGGCAGGTCTATTTTCATTTTGTCTTAGTCATTTAGTCCTAGGTCATTGTCATTACCCTTGGATGTGGTACTTATACCTAATATGCAGCCTTTCTGGAGTCATGACTGAATGCCTGAGGTATTCAATGAAGTCTTAACAGTCTGGATAGTTTAGAACTACAGTATATTCTAGAATGGCACAGCTGATATCTCAGCCCCACAGTAACACTCTGTCATCTTGCTGAGTCTTATCCTGTACTTCTATAACCAGGCCCTCAGCCAAGGACTGGGGAACCACCGTGTAGACTGTTGAGACTCTCATCTATGTAGCTTTCTTCTCTCTGGTGCCTCATACACTTCAGCAGCCCCAAGCAACAATCTTGCTTCCTCAGCTCAGTAGGACTGCTCTACGACTAGCCTTCAGTGCCACCTTCTTAAGATGTAGTCAGACAGTATTGCCAGGAAGAAAGCCAGCGTTAGACGTGGCCTTACTTTGTGTATTTTTTTTTTCAACATTCTTTATCGTTCTAGTCTATATGTTATCCAGATGTATGAAAACATCTCATTTTCTTTGGTCCAGCTTTATAGTTATTTATAGTGAAATGGCAAGTTCAGGACCAATTACTCCAAAATAATCAGAAGCAGAATAAATATTTTTAATGTGAGAAATACATGAATTTATTTTGGGCATTGCTTTTCTAGTCCAAATACTCTTAGAGACTTTCTTATTTCAACAGATCTGTATGTTAGTGTCAAATTACTTTAAAATTTAAAATCGTTAGTGACATTTCAATTATACTGTGGCTCCAAGCTCTATGGAGAGTAATCTGTATACTTGAGACATGGCTTGATATACTTATGGTCTTCTTCTGTTCTCAGCTTACAAGGAGCCCTGTTTTGTGTATTCCCGAGTAGGGGGCAACCGAACACCCCTGAAGCAACCTGTGGATAACTATGACAATACTTTGACATTTGAAGCAAGGTTTGAGAGTGGAAATCTACAGAAGGTAGTCAAAGTGTAGGTTTTAATTATCTTTATTTGAGGAGTTAGACCTTCAACTGTTTATTATTTTCTGCATTAGGTACATTAAAGTCTTAATATTCATAAATGCAATTCCTTGAGGTATGATGTCAATTAGAGATGATTATGAAGGGGATATGAAAGGTTCAAATTCTGGACTCAAATACTCTGAACTTGAGTCAAACAGGCTTCTGTACTATACATTTTAATAAGCCAATATGAATTGTCATAGAGACACAAACACACTGCTTCTCAGACTTTTTAGTAGGATAGTATTTGGGACGAATGTTCCGTAAAATATGTTTGGGAACATGCATGCTATCCAAGGGCATTCTTTAAAAAACGTTTACGATAAAAAAATTTAAGTACAGAGAATAATTTAGTTCTCCATTAACCATCATATACCCATCACCTAGATGCAACAGCTCTGGTTTCGCATTATTCATTTCACCTA
Organism: Ursus americanus; assembly: GCF_024610735.1. Classification (NCBI taxonomy): domain Eukaryota; kingdom Metazoa; phylum Chordata; class Mammalia; order Carnivora; family Ursidae; genus Ursus; species Ursus americanus. The sequence continues at coordinate 17,938,706 of NC_142129.1, read as the reverse complement.
TTCGTAGGTCACTGTTAATAACACACACATACACACAATGGAAGTACATAGTGCTGATGGAATAGAAGGTTACTTGGTAAAGTCACATCTAACCCAGTAGGATCGTGTGTGTATATGTGTATAAAACAAACATGCCAGTAAAAATATTTTAACCTTTAAGTATCTTTGGTGACTAAGTATGGGAAATACAAATAGTTACCAAATACAGTCCTCGAAGAGTTTCAAATTTTTTTTTTTAAAGATTTTATTTATTTATTCGACAGAGATAGAGACAGCCAGCGAGAGAGGGAACACAAGCAGGGGGAGTGGGAGAGGAAGAAGCAGGCTCCCAGCAGAGGAGCCTGATGTGGGGCTTGATCCCATAACACCGGGATCACACCCTGAGCCAAAGGCAGATGCTTAACTGCTGTGCCACGCAGGCGCCCCAAGTTTCAAATTTTTTAATGCATGTGGTTGCATTAATTTATATGTTTTAAACCTCTCTCAGTGATAGTATTTCAGATACCTAGAGTTTGAATCTAATAGAAACCAGACTATATATCTGAAATAAAAAAAAAAAGGGACATTGGATTTTAATTCCAAGAGCTCTTTAATCATTTCTTTTATAGGAAACATAATTGGGTTGAAATATAGAATTTTTTTATCAAATGCCCATTTTAATGTGCTCTCTTGAATTACAAAAAAATAAAAAGCCTTTAGAGAACTAGCAGAGAAGCAGTTTCACATCCAATAAAAGAGAAAATTTCAAAACTTTTATCTTTTACAATTGCTCACTATCGGATGCTGCCTAAATAAACAACTTCAGGAAAACAGGCTCTCTGTGAATAGGTAAAAGTAAAATAATTGTCCTTATTTAATTTAAACCTGAATGTCATTTTTACATTTTTACGTGTTTTTTTCTTCCTTCCTTTTTGTGTATTAGGGCAGAATATGAATACCAGTTGACTGTGCGCCCTGACCTCTTCACAAACAAACACACCCAGTGGTACTATTTCCAAGTCACTAATACCCAAGCAGGAATAGTCTACAGATTCACTATAATCAATTTCACTAAGCCTGCTAGCCTTTACAATCGGGGTATGCGCCCGCTGTTTTATTCTGAAAAGGAAGCCAAGACTCATAATATTGGCTGGCAGAGAATAGGAGACCAAATCAAGTATTACAGGAACAACCAGGGACAAGAGGGGCGCCATTATTTCTCTCTTACATGGACATTTCAATTTCCACACAACAAAGATACCTGCTACTTTGCTCACTGCTATCCATATACTTACACCAACCTGCAAGAATACCTTTCTACTATCAATCATGACTCAGTACGGTCAAAGTTTTGTAAAATACGCGTCTTGTGCCACACAATTGCTAGGAACATGGTGTATGTTTTAACAATCACTACTCCCTTGAAGAACACTGACTCAAGAAAGCGAAAGGCTGTGATTTTGACTGCAAGGGTACATCCAGGAGAAACCAACAGCTCTTGGATCATGAAAGGCTTCCTAGATTATATTTTAGGAGACTCGAGTGATGCGCAGTTGCTTCGGGACACTTTCATCTTCAAGGTGGTACCCATGCTGAATCCAGATGGTGTGATTGTGGGAAATTACCGTTGTTCCTTAGCTGGACGAGATTTAAACCGTAACTATACATCTCTCCTGAAGGAATCATTTCCTTCTGTTTGGTATACCCGGAACATGATCCATAGGTAAAATAAGCCTCAAATTACCTCTCTGCTTATTTAGTAAACTTGCTAGTGAGATTTTTGCTCCCATCGTCCCATTCATTTTACTCTAGCTTTTAAGATAGCTTAACTGATAGTTCAACTATAGCTACTAAATTTTTTCCCCGATCTTTCCACTCTTTTTTTCTGGCATTATGCCACTGGATTCACTAGCCTTTTCTTAAATGAATAAATTTCTAGAACATTTTAATCGCTTTGTGAAACTAATAGTTAAATTTGCATATCCCAGATCTGGTTTTTTGTTAAAGCTAACGGTAACACTGATTTTTAGTTCGGGATGCTTGAATCTGTTACATGTGAAAATTAATTCTATCTCACAGGGCTTCCTGGCACTATGTCGATCATACATTGCTCTATGATGAGCCTTTTTATTAAAATTAAGTTTTTATTTTAATTTCAGTATGGTTAACATACAATGTTATATTAGATTCAGGTGTACAATATAGTGATTTGACAATTCTGTACATTACTCAGTGCTCTTGGTGGTAAGTGTGCTCTGATAAGTCTTTTGACTATGAGGTTACATAGTTTTTAAAACCTTGATGAATAATAGTCTTCTTTCCCCCCAGAAAAAAATTGAATAGCTTTAAATTTTTCAAAGAATCCAGAACAGTAAATGCACATTATATTAAATATTTGTTGAATGGGTGAATTCTTCAATAGATTCAGGTGAGAACAATCAGAAATAGGCATGTGCTAGAGCAAAAAGATTTATTGGAGTCACAGAACCCCATTCTAAGTCCAAAGCCCCTTAACCTTTTTGGCTAAGAGTGGAGTGGATTAAAATATCAGATTGGAATCCTGCTATATCATTTACTGTGTGACCTTGAACAATTTACAAGCAAATCTAAGCCTCAGTTTTCTCTTCTATAAAATGGTAATAATAATACTTATAGGCAGGAGGATTAAATGAGAGTATTATCAATAAAGTGCTCAGAATAAAATATGGAGCATTGAAAGCTCTAAATGTACTGTGTTAGCTCACATATAAAAAATTAAAAAGTTGCTAATGAATCAGATATAGATGTAAAAACTCTTTGTAAACTCTTTAGGATTATTCAAATATTTCCAATAATAAGTACTATTATAGAGAGTGTCTATATCCTGATCCCACTTTGTTACCAGGGCCCCTAGTACAAGTACAAGAACCCTGTTTCAGGGCTGAGGCCCTCAGGGATACCTCTAGTCCTTCAGAGTTGCTGACAGGCTTTAGAAGCACCGAGAAGCATGGCCCCAGATATCTCAGTTCAGCCTTAACTTTCACTTCAACGTTAATCCTTTTATCTTCTTAGACACGGAAGGAGTGAAGTGCAGATCCCCACAAAAAGGACTGAAAACTCTTGTTTTCATATCCCTCACAAATGTGGACTCCAGGATTCCCTGAAGTTATCTGAGAAATGTTAAGTGATAAAAAAACAACCCATGACTTCCTTATTTTCCTGGGGAGGTCAAACAACAAAGAGAGTGAAGTACAATGTGGTACCCTAGATTGGATTCTGGGACACAAAAGATATTAGTGGCAAAACTAGTGAAATCCAAATAAGGTTGGGGGTTTAGTTACTAGTGGTGTACTAATGTTGATTTCTTCATTTTTGAACGCTGTACCATGGTTATGTAATATGTTAACATTAGGGGAAACTGGGTGAGGGGTATATGGAAACACTAGTATTTTTGCAAATTTTGTGTAATCTAAAATTATTCTAAAATTAAAAAATATATATTTATATATATATATATATATATATATATATATATATATATATATATATATATATATATATATGGAAGGAAGCTGATTAGAATATCTATATCTACTTAGTGCTGTGTGACATTAAGGGTCCCTCGTCCAACACAGATGGATCGTAGGCCAAGGCCCTTTGTCTTGTCTCTATGGAAAATACTCTAAATGTCTCCATTCTTCTCACATTGCCTTGTAAGAGGGTTACGGCAGGAATCCATTCAGTTAGTTTCAGAAAGACTTCCAAGAAAGAAAACTGCCTTAATGCAATTAATCATAGTTAGGTAAGTAGAATAAGAAGTCACATATGTGTGGGAAGGCAAACAGCTGTAAGTATATCTAAGATTTAGTATATTTAAAGAATATGAAAATAAGAAAGAGTAAATTTTAGTATAGGATGCTTAGTATAAGATACTTAGAATATCTTAACCTGTGGGTAAGAAAAAAGACACAAGCCATTTCTCAAGTGATTTAAATTCATGTAAAATTCATGTAAAATTAGACCTTTTGGAAATAATGAGGTATCTTTGGGAATTACTGAGAAGTTTATTTTGAAGAAACTGAAAGATCATTAAAACTGGGGAAATGTTGGCTAAAAAATGTTCAGTGTATTTCATATTTAAGGCCCTAAATTGATTATCTTGCTTTATAATTTATAATCTGCTTAGTTTTCTAAAAACTTGTAATGATTATTTAGTGGCTTTATGTCAGACTTATGTTATCAATTAGAATTTATTGGGCACCAAATAAGAAAAGGGCAATCAATTAATACATGTAACAGACCTCACTTTGGGATTTCGCTATAGTTTAAAGGAGTATTATTCCTAATAGAGCTATGCTTTGAATATTTTGATTTTAGGTTTTAATATTTTTGTTATAAAATTAATATATTTTATATTACTACAAATACCATTGCTAACATTTTGGTATTTATCCTTCCAGGTATAACAAATAGTATATAAAATATTGGTTGTTTAATGCATAAAGTTTAGAAATATGAAAAAAAAGCAAAAAACGCCCATCATCCTACCGCCTTAATACCACCACTCCTTTTTTTTTTTTTTTTTAACTTATTTAAAGCCTCTCCATTAGTTATTTTCATCAATCAGTTTGGGGAGCTTATATTTTTTTAAGATTTTACTTATTTGTCAGAGCGAGCAAGGCAGGCAGAGTGGGAAGCAGGCTCCCCGCTGAGCAAGGAGCCAGGTGCGGGACTCAATCCCCGGACACTGGGATCATGACCTGAGCCAAAGGGAGACACTTAACTGACTGAGCCACCCAAGTGTCCCTGGGGGGCTTATTTTTTATTGCTTAAGTATTCATTGAATGCCTAAGTTATACAAACTAAGGATTGTCCTCCTAAGAAATGTGTACTAATTTCTTTATTAGAAATTTACCAGAAAAACAATTCAAACTTTGATACCATTTTTCTCAAAATAATATTTACCACTTTAATCAAGGGTTGTAGAATAATTAGCTTCAGTACCAGGTTGTCAGGTACTCAGTTTTTAACAAATATTTGGGTACTTGTGTGCATAACACTGTTCTAGATGATTTGAAGCATTTCTTACCCTTAACAAGATTAAATATCAAAAATCCGAAAACTTTCCAAGGCCTGTGTCAGGCAAATAGTACCAATATTATGTGCTATAGGAATTCAAAGAAAGAAAAATCTGTGGCCTTGACTAGTTAGGAAGTGAGACATGAAGTCAGCCTTGAGGGATGAGAGGAAGTATTTGCACTTCACGAGATGAAGAGAGGTATTCTAGTCAGGAAGAATCTCTGTGAAAGCTAATGGGCAAAGTAGGAGTGAGCTGTTTTCTTTGTATGATGGAAGCCAGAATAATAAAGCAGAGGGATCCTGTTGGAGAGTCTTGGGAGTAAGGTAAATTTTGCCCTTATCATGGACAGTAAGCATTCATATTCTATATGTAGCTAATAGGAAATTATTGTAGGTGTCTTAAAATTGTTAATATGCGGTATGGATAAGAAAAAGAAGTTGAAAGTGAGGACATAAGAAATTCTGTTTATTTGGATATTAGACTTACAAATCCATAGAAAAAGGCAGAGGTAAAATTTAGTAACTCATTTAGTAACTTATTCTTTTTTTTTCTCGGTAGATTAATGGAGAAACGAGAGGTTATTTTATATTGTGACCTTCATGGCCATAGTAGAAAAGAGAACATCTTCATGTATGGCTGTGATGGTAGTGACAGATGTAAAGCATTATACTTACAGCAACGAATCTTTCCACTTATGCTGAGCAAAAATTGTCCAGATAAAGTAAGACCATTTAAGATTTTTAACTTTTCCTTTATTACGTTGCCCACGTGAGACTGCAGAATCGATCATCTTATTCAGTAAACTGCTTTTTTATTTAGTTCTTTGGACCGGGTTTTATAATTGACCATAAAAAAGCAACTATGTGGAATGTTTAGAGACCAGTAATTTGAAATGTGAAGAAAAAAATGCGCCTTATCCTCCCACCACACCTAATGATAAAAGACTGTTTTCCTCATAAGGTCAGGAACGAGACCAGGATAGCCACCCTTACCCCTTCGATTCAGGCTTATGCTGGAGGTTCTGAGTGCTGAAAGACAAGAGAAAGAAAGAAAAGGCAGACACTTTGGAATAAATATGACATGATTATCTTCATAGAAAATCCAAAGTAATGCACCAAAAAACCCTCCTAGAACTAATGAGTGAGTTTAGCAACGTCCTACATGACAAGGTCCCCCCTCAGAAATGAACTGCATTTCTTTATACTCACACTGAACAGTTGGAAACCAAACCTGAGAAAGATACCATTTACTGAAGCTTCAAAATAAATACTTGTGACTGCAAAAGAGCAGCACGAGGGAGTTTTTTCGAGGTGATGGAATTGGCCTGTATTCGGATTGTGGTAGAGGCTACACAAATCCATACATGTGTCAAACTCAGAATGGAACACAAGTTAATTTTATTGTAAATAAATAAAATTGCAAAAACTTTTTATAGGTACTGACATTGTAGCAATCTTTCAGGACAGCTTTCCAATGATCGAGCTTGTGAAAATAAAGCATCCTTATTTTATTCAAAACCTCTACGTTAATCTTTATTCCTAAACATATTTAAGCTCTTTCCTATAAGTTTTTTAAAGTATAAGAGCTTATCCCACCAGTATCAAGAATTAACGGGTTTTGAATGCATAGGTTATATATAAAATGTAAAATTTATTGCCAGCGTTCAAATCTGTACTTCTGAGAAATGTAAATATGTCATCCTTAAAATGAGTTATTTCCACTGGCTCGGAAATAAAAGCAGCCCCAGAAGCTTTAGAGAGAATTACCGCATTTGCACTACTTTCTCATTTTCAGCCCTACTTCCTGAGAAAGACATTGTCCTCAGAAAAACACATTTTCTCATTTGTCTTTGCTTCTTTTCAGTTTTCATTCTCAGCTTGCAAGTTTAATGTTCAGAAGAGCAAAGAGGGAACAGGAAGGGTAGTGATGTGGAAAATGGGAATCAGGAACAGTTTTACCATGGAGGCTACTTTTTGTGGATCTACCCTGGGTAAGACCAAGTGTTCTCATTCACGGCTCTCAGAGCTTTAAACCAAAGACACATTTCTAATGTGAGATTAATAATGTGGACAATGTGATAGTGGGCACTTTCTTCCCACTTAGATACGTGCTGGTGTCCAATCGCTTCCATATACAGGATGAACAAACTACTGCTCTGTGTCCATCTCATCATCTCCCCTTGTCTAGAAAACGAGGCGTTAACATGTAGCTAGAATACCTAATTGGTCATTTCGTGAACTAATCTCTAATTGCTTGTTTCTGTTTTGTTTTTAAGAAGGAGTCCTTACAGATGATTGGGGATTTCAAGAAAAAGCAATGCTCCTACTTAAAATATCAGGATAGAAATGTTTTTGGTGGATTTGCTATTTGCAAGTCAAAGTAGACTGGGTTTGTTTGGGGTTCTTTAAGGGGGCCAATTTATATTTTAACGGAAGCACTCAGTTCCTTTAAAAATAAAAGTGTGCTCTCTAGTTCGATTTAAGAAATCTTTTAGTCACATCTAGCTTACCCTTAGAATGCTCCATATTAAGATAATTGTTACATTTTTAGAAAATTTATTGACTTAAAGTGCTAGAAATCCACATGTGTAATTTCTGTTTTTTAAAGCACCTTGAAACTGATACAACACTATCTATGATGATGAAAACATTAAAATAACTTGGGTAAGTTTTTCACTAAGTGATTATGAGCATGTTTATAACTGGTGACCAAGTATCCCGTAATTCCTTATTAAATTTTCTCCTGCCTTACGACAGAGACTAATATGTGTTAAGTCAGCTTTGATCCAGGTGTGGAGACGGAAGGAGAGAAAGCAATCAGCCATTAAATGATCTGCCTGGAGAAGAAAATCCAAAGGACAGGATATAGAATCATATCAGATGTTTGTTTATACTGTTTTATAGTTTAGGCCGACCTGTTAAGGACAAATGACTAATTCATCCTCAATGGTGGGTAAACTTATTGATGTTTTAGGTAATAAACGGGGCACTCATTTCAACACAAAAGACTTGGAGTCAATGGGATATCATTTTTGTGATTCTCTCTTGGACTACTGTGATCCAGACCGAACCAAGGTAAGCAAAGTCCATTTGGTAATGCCTCAAACTCAAATTTATCAGATAACATAACCTAACTAAGGGCCTATGGCAGGTTTTTTCTTTTAATAGCCTAAGTGTTTGAGGTTTCTGGTACTTGATGTCCCCATAGCTATTGTTCCGGGTGTCTGTAAATATTCAGTTCGTTTAATTAGGAAATAGTTAATTTATAATTTATCATTTTCCTCTAGTATTATCAGTGCCTGAAAGAATTAGAAGAAATGGAAAAACATATAAACTTGGAGAAAATCCTTGAGGATTCAGATACTTCTCTGAAGGAAGTGCCACTGGATCTGGAGTCTAGGTAAGTCAGGGTGGCGGAGGTAACGTAACTGCGGTGCTGTGTTACTGTGCTCTTTATGGTAACAGGAGGCTATGAAATTCTCAGTCTCAGCAGAGAATCCCAACTACAGGTGGAGGAAAACCTTTTCACACACTTGACTTTGGTCCAACTTCATCAAGACTTCAGTTATTTCTTCAAGTAATATTAATTGAGCAGCTATTATGTCCTGTCCGTGAAAGACACACTCAAATTGTTTTTAATGCTGACATGACCCACAGAGAATTGACACATTACAGAGATGCCACACACACACTCTAAATTAGCAAATAATAAATGCAAAATTTAATGCTAAGGGAATGTTGTTGGAAAAACAAAGGTACTAATTTCGTACAGTTTCCTATAGGACAGACAGAACAACTGTTTGATTCTTTTCCTTTATTTATAAATTTTCAGACTTTGAGTTGGTGCCCCTGCAACCTCCCGAGGTCACTAATATGTTTGTCTGCAGATGGAGAGTATCATTTTGAACTCATGGATTTGTTTATATTTGATGTGTTCCAATTTCAGTCGTTGTTGTTCTAATACCCTGAGATGCCTAGAACTATGGCATCTACCCTTTGTAATATTTACAGATTTATTTGTAATGTTTACCTGTGTAAACATTCTTCTTATAATTAGAAACATTTCTACCATTCCAATAATACGATAAAAGCAACAGTTGCAATTTTAAAAATGCCACCAAAATATTATTTATTATTTTATACATACAATATAGATTAAATTAATAAGTTAATCATTGTAAATGTAAGTAAAATATAATTATAAATACAAATAATAATTAAAATAATTTATTATATCAGTTATTTATTATTTTTTGTAGTAGCCGAGGCTCCGACAGTTCAGAATCCAATGAGTCTCAGACTTACCTTCTCAAGTTAACTTCTCAGGTATGATTGAGACTCTCTGCCTATGGTATGGATATACTAAACAGGTACTCTTCTTATTGTGACTAACAATCGGACAAAAATATGCTTGTAGTTATGTAATGATTACATAGCAATAACTGTTACTTTCTGATTATGTGACATAGCTTTAAATCATAAAATTTTCTATCCTTAGGATTTTTAACACCCTTTCTTTAAAGATCCAGAGAGCCTACTTCTCAAAAGCCACACCACTTGTTTGTGAGAGTTGGTCACATAACATACATTACCTCGCTGCAAATTCAATGTTCATTTTTTCTTTTATTTAACAACTATATATTGAGCTTCAGTCATGTGTTGGGGAGAGAGCAGTGAACAAAAAATGAGATAAAAATCTTCTTTCATTGCTTATATTCTAGTTGGTGGAAATAAAAAATAACGAGAAATAAGTAAAATATATGATGTATCAGGTAACGGTCAGGGCGTAAGGAGGAAATTAGAATAGGAGGAGAAGTAGGGGGTTCAGGTGGTATTATGTACTGAACGTTTATGCCCCCACCAGACACATATGTTGAAACCCTACCCCTCAAGGTCATGGTATTAGGAGGTGACTAAGACAAACTAAGACACTACTCTCAGTACCGAGTGTGGGGTGCCTCTGTAACAAATACCTAAAAATGTGGAACTGGCTTCGGAACTGGATAAAGGGTAGAGGCCGGCAGTTTTGAAGTGTGTGTTAGAAAATGCTGATACTGCCATGCAGGAATTTCCGGAGGGGATTCTGGTAAGGGCTCAGAAAGGAAAGAGAGCAAGCTTACATCTTCTTAAAGAATACACAATCACGTACAGAACATTGGTAAAAATACAGATATTAGAGGAAATTTTAATTTTCATGAAGCCTAGGACAGAAACAAACATGTTATTGGCTGATGGAGAAAATTTTAATCCTGACTATAACATGGTAAAGAATTGGGCTGAATTGCGTTTGCGTTCTATTGTTTTATGGAAGGTAGAACTTTTGAGTGATAAAAGTGGATATTTAGCTGAAAAGATTCCTTTGTAAAGTGTTGAAGAGCAGCTTGACCCCTCCTGACTGCTTATAGTAAAACACCAAGGAGAGAGAAGAAGGAATTGTTAAGCAGAGGAACCAGAGGGTGAAGATTTAAAAAAATTCTCAGCCTGCAGTATTACAAAAAATAGGAACATGTGTTCAGAAGAGAAGAGTAAGGATGTGGAGGGTCAACTATTTGTTAAGAAGGTTAGAGAGAGAGAGAGAGAGAGAGAGAGAGAGTGTGTGTGTGTGTGTGTGTGTGTGTGTACACACCACAGAACTAATCTAATCAGCCACCCCATCAGGAAAACTGCCAGTTTGAACTGAAGGGGTTGGAGAGAAGATAGAATGAAGGAAGGCTGTCATACTTCTTACTTCATACTTTCGCAGTATGGTACCATAGGTCTGTTTGCAAAAGTGCACTGTTCTGCAAGACAAGAAAGAAAAGGCCTCAAAGGTAACTAAGAGATCAGGAGGGCCATCATCACCTAGATTTCAACGGGACAGATGGCCTTTAATAGAGGTCGTGGAGGCAGGCTGCCTGGAGCCATGAGCTACATTGTGGGCAGTGCCCCTGGCAGAGAGCCAGGCATGAGCAGCACCCTGCCAAGCTGCAGGGGTGATGTCGCCACCCCAGTAGGTCCTGAAGGCAGAGCACTGAGCCAGAGAGGATTATTGTTGAGCCTTAAGAGTTTGCCTTGCCAGATTTTGAGTTTATTTGGAATCCATCACCACATCCTTCTTTTCCATTTCTCCCTTTGGGAATGTCTGTCCTATGCCTATCCCACCGCTGTATTTGGGAAGCACATAACTTGGAATGGGATGGAACGAATGTATTTTTTCAAGAGAGAAGGACTTGAATTTGGAGGGCCCTGAGACAGAATGCTATGCCTGAATATTTCTGTCTCCCCCAAATTCATATATTGAAGTTATAATGCCCAATATGATACTAGAAGCTAGGCCCTTTGGGAGGTGATTAGGTCATGAGGGCAGAGCCCTCTGAATGGGATTAGGACCTTATGAAAGAGGCTCCAGAGAGATTCCTAGTCCCTTTGCTACATAAGGATACAATTCGGAGTCTGCAGACCAAAAGAGAGCCCTCACCTGACCATACTGCCACAATGATCTCAATCTTTTCCCTGCAGAACTATGAGAAATAAATTTCCATTATTTTCAGTCAACCACTCTGTGTTATTTTGTTACAGCAGAATGGAATAAGACAAATGTATTAGTTTTCTATTGCTGAGTAACAAATGACCCGAAGCAGCAGCTTAAAACAACACATACTTATTATCGCACCATTTCTGTGAGACAGGGATTCAGGAGTGGCTTTGCTGGATGCTTCTGTCTAAGGTCTCTCAAAAGAGTGCAGTGAAGGTGTTGGTCAGGCTATGGTCTCATCTGAAGGCCTGAGGAAGGATCCACTTTTAATCTCACATAATTGTTGACAAAATTCAGTTCTTTGGAGGCTGTGGGGCTAAAGACCTCAGTCCCTTACTGGCTGTTGGCCTTCAGTATCATAGACAATAAATCATTGCCAAATTCAGTATTGTCAAGTTTTGTCCTATTTTTTTCCTAAGACTTTTATCCTTTTAGGTCTTACATTTAGGTCCTTAATTTTTGTATTTGGGATTAGGTAAGGGTCCAATTTCATTCTTTTGCAGGTGGACATCCAGTTTTCTGAGCACCATCTGTTGAAAAGACTGTCTTTTCCCCCCTTTGAGTGGTCTTGGCACCTTGACAAAAATCATTTCACCACATATGCAAAGATTTATTTATGGGCTCTTTTTTCTTTTTCTTTGGTCTATATGTCTGTCTTTATGCCAATACCACACTGTTTTGTTTTTTTTTTTTTTACTGTAGCATTGTAGTAAATTTTGAAAGGAGAAAGTACAAGCCCTCCAGTTCTGTTCCTTTTTTTCAAGATTATGTTGACTATTTGGGGTCCCTTGAGGATCCATATAAATATTAGAGATGGATTTTTCTATTTCTGCAAAAAAGGGTCACTGGGATTTTGATAGGGATTGTATTAAATCCATAGATTGCTTTGGGTAGTACTGATATTTTAATAATAAGGCTTACACTTCATGAACAAGAGATACACTTTATGTCTTTAATTTCTTTCAGCAGTGTTTTGCAGTTTTCATTGTACAGTTCTTTCACCTCCTTGGTTCAGTCCTAAGTATTTTGTTCTTTTTGATGCTATTGTACATGGCATTTTTCATAATTTCCTTTTCAAATTATTCTTTGCGTATAAAAATACAATTGATTTTTGTGTGTTGACTTTGTATCCTGCTACATGGCTGATTTCAAACACGTTTTTTGTGGAATCTTTAGGGTTTTTAAAATATAAGATCATGCCATCTACAGAGAACATTTTCTTATTTTCCCATTTCAATGCCTTTTACTCACTTTTCATGCTTAATTGCCCTGGCTAGAACTTCCAGTATTGTATTGAATAGAAGTGATAAAAACAGACATCCTTGCCTTGTTCCTGATCTTAAGGGAAATGCTTTCAGCCTTCACCACTGAACGTATTGTTAGCTGTAGGTTTTTTTGTACATGGCTTTTATTGTGTTGAGGTAGTTTCCTTGTATGCCTTTTTTGTTGGGACTGTTTAATGGTGAAAGGGTGTTGACTTTTGTCAGATGCCTTTTCTGTATCAATTGAGATGATCATGTGGGGTCTCTTCCTTCATTTTGTTAATGTGGTGGTTTACATTGATCAGCCTGGTATGTTGAGCCATCTTTGCATTCCAGGAATAAATCCTATTTGGTCATTGTGTACAGTCCTTTTAATATGGTGCTGAATTTAATTTGCTAGTATTTTATTTAGGATTTTTTGCATTAATATTCATAAGAGATGCTGGTCTTTAATTTTTCTTGTGTCTGTCTGGCTTTCATGGTAGAATAATGCCTCATAGAATGAGTTTTTTAGAAAAGTTTGAGAAGGACTGGTATTTGTTCTTTAAATGTTTGGTAGGATTCTCCCATGAAGCCATCAGGTCTAGGGTTTGTTCTTGTTGGGAAATTTTTGATTACTGATTCAGTCTCCTTACTAGTTATTCATCTGTTCATATTTTCTCATTGCAATATAGTCTTGCTAGGTTTTGTGTTTCTAGGAATTTCTCCTTTCATTTAGGTTATCTAATTTGTTGGTATATAACTTATTAATAAATCTTAATAGATTTTAAAAGCTGTCTTACACAGTATCTGATCACAGCAGGATGAAACTGCATTAATAACTTTTTTTTTAAATGTATTAGTCTCTTATATGGAAAACAAAAAGTGCTCTTTAAAACCATTGTTACAAAAATAGACTAGCTTTTATAATTTCCTGTTGTTACCTTGAGATCTTTATTTCTCTCTACAGATTCAAGTTAGTGTCCAGTGTCTTTTCATTTCACCTTGCAGGACTCCCTTGAACATCTCTTGCAAAATGTGTCTAGTGGTCACAAACAAAAGCTGAGGGAGTTCATCTGCGAATGTCTTAATTTTTTCCTCACTTTTGAAGGATAATTATGCCATTTTTAAAAGCACTTTGAATACGTTGGTGCACTATCTTCTGGCCTCCAAAGTTTCTGATGAGAAATGTAATTTTAAGATTTATTTATCTTAGAGCGTGCGAGAGGAGGGGCAGAGGGAAAGAATCTTCAAGCAGACTCTGGGCAGAGCGTGCAGCCTGACGCAGAGCTCGATCTCATGATCCTGAGATCATGACCTGAGCTGAAACCAAGAGTCTAAGGCTTAACCAACTGAGCCACCCAGGTGCCCCGAGAAATCTAATAATCTTATTGAGGATTCTTTCATGTAACAATTTGCTTTTCTCTTGCTACTTTCAAGATTCTCTTTATCTTCGAAAATTTGATTATAATGTATCTCATCATAGGTTTTGAATTCATCTTGGAGTTCACTGAGCTTCTTGGATGTTTACATTCATGTCTTTCATCAAATTTTGGAAGTTTTCAGACATTATTTATTCACTTATTGGCATTTCTGGGTTGCTGGTTTCTCCAGCTCTAAAGTTGCGATGTATGAAGCAAAAACAAAACACAGAATCTACTCACCATCCGCGGCTCCTCTGCTCCTGAGGTCCCTCACCAGTCTGCTTGCTTTCCACTTTTTAGAGCGTCTTATGTTTAATTTTTATATAATACCCAGTGTTTTTAGTTGTGCTTGGTGAGAGGAATAGAAAAAGTACTTCCTAGAACTGGAAGTGTTAAGATCGTTTTATGTCCGCATACATACTATCTTTGATGTGTTAAATCTTGATTTTAAATATGATTCTTTTATTTAGATAAAAAACAAGAAAAAACACCTGAACACAAAGAAGGAAAGAAATTCTGTCATAGCAAGTCATCAAAACATTGGAGAAGAGCAAGAGGTACGCATTGATCTGGTTATTAACAGTTTTTGAAAAACCGGTTGCAGGAGAATGGCAAGTCATTCCTTGTTACACTTCCTATACCCTAATTTTTTCCCCAGGAAAAGTTAATGGTTAAGACTTTGCTCATATTATTTCCTGTTTATAAAAGCACAAAAGAACCGTGACAAATGAGAGGTAGGTTTTATTAAGGTGCTGTATTTAAATTTCACTGCTTATTCTGAAAAGTATTTGAGGCATCTTACAAAGATACATCTAGGGGAGAAATAAAACTGAGAAAACTAAAGAAAAATTAAATGGCAGTACAAGAGGGTAAGAGTAGATGGTGCTGTGATACTGACCTCCGTCATGACAGCACGAGGAGCTCTGCAATCCATTCACCTAGGAGAAATTGGTGATATTCAACACACACATTTAAAGTTTCTGGAAATTGTCCTAAGGGCAGACAGCAAATGAAAAAAACATCAATTTGTGAAAATCTAACACTCGGTAAAAAGAAAACAGCAAGAGCCTTTGGGATTTAAATCAAGATGTCCCCTCCCCCCAGCTCAATGAGACTGAAACTCCAGTCCTGACTAGTGCAGCCGAGAACACAGGGCCCCTCTCTCCACAGATGCCAGTCAGAGGGCGATCTCCCCAAGGAGGGCAGGGCATCAGTATTTCAGATCCTGCCGCCAGCCCCCGTTGTTGCGGCGAAGTTCCAGGTGAGTGCAGCCCGGAGGCGAGGGCTCCCTTCTAATACCCAGGCCCCACTCGTGAGACGGAGACTCTGCCGCGAGTGCTGCATTACCTATTTTGGCCTCAACTGCCCTGGCCTTAGCGTGTAAAGTGGTGATTCTGCCCCCAGAAGAGGCCAACAGAGAAGGCCTGAGACTGCTGCCCTCTCTCCACCTGAGCTGTAGGTGTCCCTGAGAGAAGAGTGCCATTGTCCCCACCCCCAGCTCCAGAGACACCCAGGTCAGAAATTTTGCCTTTGGGGAAAAGCAGACAAAAACAGCCTTTAAAAAAAAAAAACGTTTTATTTTGAAAGAATTACGTAGTCACAGGAAGTTGTAAAGAAATGCATGTACAGGAGCGCTGCGGCACACTTTCCTTCGCCTCCGGTGCTAACACCTTGCAAGCGTTAGGCCGCGTGGGGGCCCTGAAGCTGACGCCGGCACCGCCCGCGGGCCACCCCCGTGTTCCCGGTGTGCGCGCACTCCTTTGTGCGCGCTAGTCCGCAGAAATTTTCATTCCAGTCTAGTGCGTTGTTAGAGTAAGAGTGCATAGTCTTACAATGATACCTTATTTTTGTTCGTAAATTCTGCAGTCTAAGCAACATGCGTATGCTTGGGACCGGGCCAAGATTATAAAAAAAGTTTGTTTACCAAACTCTCTAATCAATCTGTGTGTTGTCTTTTTTAGACACAATAACCAAAGTAGACTTTGTTTGGGGGAATTGTTTATTTTTTTGTATGTAGATTTTGTGAGACACATACTTAGTTCTCCTAAACATAGTCACATGTTTTTTCTCTTCTAGCCAAGCTATATTTCATGTAAAATATAAATTTCTTTATATTGTTTATATATTTCCCCTTCCTTGATTGGAGCTTTAAAATTTTTATGGAATCAGTCTATATTTAATGTTGCATTTTCCAGATGGAAAACAGTCATCATTTGGTCATTTGAAAAGGCTGCATACCTAATAGGAGCTCTTAGCCATTGATCTTATTTTCTAATCTTTGGCAAAAAAAAAGTGAACAGTATCATTTTAACTGAGTTCAATGCCAGAGGACACCTTAGATTCATGTTCTGAACTCTTGTAAGACATCCATACATCCTAAAATTAATATTTTTACGTTATTTAAAGTATCTAAGTTAACTTTATTTCTACCAGGACATTCTCAATGATTGATTTGGAAGACTTTCAGCAAAAGCAAACAATTAAAGATTACCGTGGTTAGAATTAATTAGGGGATTGTGTTCATAAGGACACTGGCCTGGTGATTTTCTCTAGGGTGATGTAATAGTTTATTGTGGCTTACGGCCTCATTTCAATCAAGGGAAGAGAGCGAAAAATGACTGAGTTCATCAGATCAGGTCTTATTGCAAGTGAATTTCTCCAGCTTAATTTTACCTCTTGTCTCTCCAAATGCTAGTGATTATATAATATTGCTACTTTTAACTTTGTATAATTTTCTCTATGCCTTCAATAATCAACTTTTGATTTTTATACTCTCATTTTTCTATCAGGGTTTTTGCGGCCAAATTTATCTACAAAGAAGGGGTTTTACTTTTTAACTCTATTTCATAGTCCACTCTTCATCATGAGTTGATATGCACAACATCTTGGCAAAAAAATAATGACGTTTTCAATATTTTTTTCCTTTCCATTGCCCTTTTGGAAAATTCTTTATAATATCCACATACCACAGATGCAGAAACAAAAGTTTGGAAGCAAACTTTTTAAACAAAGTTTGGTCACGTGATTTGTAGACTACTCAGGATTTGTCATAATTCTACAGTGTTTTAGGTCTCATTAGTCTAGCTGGGTCATTACTGACAACTCCTTTTTCAAGGTAGAAAGCAATGTCACGTGTATGCTCTTACTCTGGACTTTGAGAAAATATTTTTCATCTTTCTTTATATATTTTTACTCATTTCATATTCTTACCTTCCTTCATCTTTATTCTCAATGAGATTGTGAGCATACATTTTGTGTCTCTCATTGTAAATAAATTCTATATGAAGTAAAAAAAAATTTTTAACTCCCTTTAGTAGTGCCAAAGTACAATATCAGTATTCTCATTGCTGCAGGAGAAAATTATTAGGAGTTTCTAAGAGATATTTTTGTCTATTCTAAACCTATCATGATAAAATGAGAAATGTTGAAAACTACCAGTGATGATATAGGAAATATACCACATTTTCATGTTTATAACATAGTATTGTTTTCCTTTTGGTTCTGTGTCCCATTAGGCATGTGATAAAGGACATTTAGTGCAAAGACACAGAGAATCAAATTCTGATGTGAAAGGTAATGTTCTACTTCTGCCCTCTGCCAACAATTCATTCAACACACACTTTTTTGTGCCACATCTTTGAGGTTGCCAGTGTGCTTGGTTCTAGGGATATCAAGAAGTGTACTATACCATTTCTTACTCTCAGGAGCTCATCTTTTAATGGGGGGAGAAAAACTAAGTGCAGTGTTACAGGTGCAATGCCAGTATTCTAAGCCGGGTTCCTAGAGATCACAGAGAAAGGAGTGGTCCATGTACTTGATGAATGTCTCTGATTTGAGAGATTTTTTCACTAAACAAAATAGGGATTTTATGTTTTAAAAACCATCTTGGTCCTCTCATTTCTTAAAAGAGGACGAGCCCAGGAGAGAAAAAAAATTATGGACTCTTCATTTGCTTCTACTGGAATCTGCTAAGTTGGATATGAATTTGACCATTTGTATTACTATACATTTATACCACACTTTGAGATAACCTAATTAAAAATACATATACATGTATATACCTCCATTTTCTATTATAACTAATATGGTTAATTGACTTGAAATTTATTTTTCTCATAGTGATCATACAAAAAATTACTTTAATATATTCTGTTGAAAATTTATCAAAAATTAGAACTGAAAAGCACATTTTAGAATACTTTAGACCCTTTTCTACGTCTGAGCACATATACTCCATGTTAATCACAGGATGTTCATGTTGTTTGGTAGCCTACGTTTTCATTTCAAATTGCAGTAAACTTCTTTACATGTTATTAAATGGTGGTAAAGTATTCCATTGTATTAGTGAAACTTAAATTTAACTACGTCCTTTGTTAAATTTTTACTTTTTTTCTGTTTCAATAATGAAGACCTTATTTATGATAGATTCCTAGAAAGGAATTGCTGACCCAAAGGGTATGAACATTTTTTTAGACTTTTTATTGAGCTAAACTATTTACACGTTATCTTCTAGAAAAAGAAAAAATATGAAGTGTAAGAGACTCATTCTTTTCATGCTACTAATGATCTCTTATCATCTTTTCTAGATATAAAGCCAAATGTATCAGATGTTTGCATATGTGATTATTTCAGAAGACCACTCCCTAATCAAGGTTTGGGTGAGTAAACTAAGAATAGAGACAGTAATGAGTGCCCACAAATCATCTGAATGTGAGTTATCTAACCATATGTATCTGATCAAGATTTACATGTAAGAAACTAGATTATCTTCAAAACAATAGACAAGGAGCAATTCACCTTCCCAGAAATTGTGAATCTCACATTTTTTCCTCTCTAGCTCTAGAAATTCATAAAGGAAGCCAGTAGAAATTCAGCATATGTCAAG
Source organism: Ursus americanus (assembly GCF_024610735.1). Classification (NCBI taxonomy): domain Eukaryota; kingdom Metazoa; phylum Chordata; class Mammalia; order Carnivora; family Ursidae; genus Ursus; species Ursus americanus. The sequence goes on along the minus strand of NC_142129.1, from coordinate 17,919,605 downwards.
TTGTCTTTCTTGTAATTTCTACTAGTTAAAAATAAGAGAATATGCATCTCATTGTCTAATCTCTTCATTCCCATCTCATGAATCCTAAAGTCTTCTAGCCTCACCTACCATTACAGGATCCAGCCTCACCTGGCCTTTGATTGACTACACTTGTCACCAAGTAGTTTACCCAATTGCCATACAGTTCATTCCACTGCTAGAGAGCTATAGTATTGAAAATGTTCTTTTTATGTTGAGCTAAAAACATGTGTCCCTGTAAATTTCATCCACTTCTTCAATTACACAAAACAAAGTGAAATAACCTTAAAGGTAAATATTTCTGATGGACTCATTTTCCCTGATTCTCATTTTTCAAGGAGAATGAAGGTAATGCCTCTTCCAAGATATTTTTTTAAAGCTGTCGTGTATTTCGCTCAAACTTCCTTCCGTTCTTTCCACCGTCCACAATACAGCATGATTCAAGTCCTTTAGCACCTGATTTTATTCTTTCCTGTTACTGTTCAAGCTTGAATGAAACTGAACACAGTATTACAGATGTCAGCTAGTGGGTGTACAATAAATTTCCATTAATGCAGCCTAAGGTTACATCTGTTCTTTCGGAAGCTTGCTGAAGTATTGCTAGGCTGGACTGGTGTACACGCACACCTATAAACTGTCGTTTGCGTCATGCTGCTGCTAAGTGGTGTCTCCTCCATCTGCTGCTTCAGTTGGTATTTGGCTTCAATGTCCTGCGCCTTAAATTTATTCCTGCTAAATTAATCATCTTAGATTCAGCCTTTCATAAACTCCGGATCTCAAGTATGCCATGTTGTTGTACTCTCTCTATATGTATGGACATACCTGTATATACATTTGACCTCTTGTCAAAGCTTTAGACTTATATTTAACTCTCTCCTAAACATCTCCACAGAGATGTCCCATATATCCAAATTCAAGTTCATCTAATTCTAGTTAGAGGTTCCTCTTGTATTCTCCATAACCTTGGGAGCAGTACTATCTACATAACCACCCGTTTCAACTAGAAACATGACAGTTATCCTTTTTTCTCCCTTCATTTCCATTCCTCAGGTCCAGTCAGCCAATGAATCTAGTGGATTTTGCCTCATAATCTCTTTATCTCCATTTTAACAGTCATCATTCTTTTCAGACTCTTACGAGATTCTAATTGGCTTCCTTGCCACCAGTATTTTCATCCTAATTAATTCCACCTTTCATACTACCCTAAAAGTGACCAAAAACACCAATCAGATTGTGTATGCTCACGACCTAAAGACTCGCAGTAATTCCTAGTTTCCTAGCAGGGTTGGAAGTTGGCACAGTCCTAAGACTTAAAAAAATTAGCCTACAAAAATTTAACTTTTAAATAATTTCAAGAATAGTATGAAGAACTCTACCTAATATTTCCCCAAATCCACTTTTTGCACACATATGTCTTTAACAGCTTCAACATATATTTTCCAAGAACAAGAACACTGTCTTACATTAAAATCAAGAAATTCAGCTTTGATACAATACTGATTCATATCCTACTACAGTAATGTCCTTTAGAGCATTTATTTATTTATTTATTTATTTATTTATTTATTTATTTATTTATTTATTTATTTATTTATTTTGAGAGCAGGAGCCCAGCGTGGGACTCAATCCCAGGACCCTGGGATCATGACCTGAGCCACCCAAACACCCCAAAAATCACATTTAAATGCCACATCTCTCTCTTTATTCCCTTTCAATTTGGAATAGACGCTCAGCCTTTCTTTGTCATGCACAACCCGGGCATTTTTGAAGATCATGGGCCTGTTGTCTTATAGAATGTTTGGTTTTAAAAACTTTTAATGCACGTGAGAATTACCTGGGAAGTTTATGGAAACCCCAGCTTCTAATTCTGAGCTGGTCTTTGTTGTCAGCCCCTGAATCTACAGTTCTTATAAGGTACTTAAGATAATTCTGATGTTGGCAATTTGCAGACCATACTTAGTGACTCACCACTTAGGGAGCTATCGTGAGAGACGGTGAAAGGCCAGACAGTTAGGACCTAGCCCATCAAACCCTTCTTCATGCTGCAGAGCTTTCTTTCGATAATTTTCTGTTCAAAAGAAAAAGATTTTTGACAACCACTTGCTACAGCACAGAAACCAAGTTACACACCATGACATACAGAATTCCAGTGAACTGGCTCCTGACTGCCTCTCCAGTTTTACCTCTTGCCGTTCTCAATCTTCTTGTAGCCTCAGAATATATCAGTCTTACCACTGTGCTCTTGCTCCTGCTGTCTTCTCTGCCTGAAACATAATCATCATTTAAGGGGTAGGTATCAAATTTTGGTAAGACTCATATACAGTTCATTTCAAGAAGAGTTAGAAAGATTGAGTGATAATGATATGCACAAACTGCTCTGATTGTTCGGAGAACAGGATCAAATCCAGCCTGGAAATCTCAGGGAATGTTTGCTTGAAGGAATTGATCCTTAAATTATGATGCAGTCTTAAATGACAAAGTTAGGCATTTAGCAGAGAGCAGAGAGTCACTTCCTGAATTCTTAAAAAATAAAATTTGTCAGTGGTTTTGTGATCTTATATGTAAATTCTTTCCTTACTTGAGATTTAATATGTCCGGGACTAAAAATAACTCATTCAGAGCCATTTGACTTCTGTCATCTCTTACCAGTATTTATTCTCCTCTTTCTAGAGAGAAGAAAACTCTTTGATAGAAAGACAGAAGCAACTTAAGAGCTGAGGGATTCTGCTCTTTGTCATCCATCAGGATGATATTAAAATAATCCCAGCAGAACAGATTTAAACATTCTGTGATATATATTCATTCTGAATATAGCTAAGTAAAATTTACATCTTGTCAATATTTATTCATAGCTTAACTCGCTATTTTAACCTTCCTGACACTATTCTATGTCTCAACGACTCTCTTATCAGTCTTTGTTATATAATCTCCTTTTCATGTTCTTTTAAAAATCTGATGGTTACCTGCTTTCCAGAAGTCTCAAGTTATACTCTCAAGGATTGTACTAGATACTAGGATACAGTGGAAATACAGTCTATTCTCAGTAAATAGAAAAAATGACAGTAAAGAGACAACAGAAATATAACAGGATCAATGCTACCTGCTGTGTTAGGGGATTATATAGGAGTTGTTTGGGGATAGGGGAGTACCAGAGAAATTAAGAAAGGCAACTGTTAGGATTCCAGGGGCCAAATAAGTATTTTCTTTTAACCAAGATCTGAATCTATTAAAACAAAAAGACAAAATACTAGCGAACTGAATCCCATAACACAGTAAAAGGATTATGCACAATGACCAAATAGAATTTATCCCAGAAATGCAAGATTGATTTAACAGAATATTAAGCAGTGTAGACTTCCAAGGAAGATGGTGGAGTAGGAGGGTCCCGTGATCACCTGCATCAGTGTAAATAACCCAGAAAATGACCCAAAGACTGGCAGAACACACTCTTCCTAGCTAAATGTAGAGAAGAGGACACATCCTTGTCGTACCCCACAAGAGGAGGGTAGGACGGGCAGAGATGAGGTCAGGAGCTAAATGGACTGGCAGGACTTTTCACTCTAGGGAGGAATGCCACGAATGTGGAAAGGAAAGAGTACCAGACCCTCCCACCAAGCACCCCAAGCCTGGAGAACTTGCAAGAAAACAAGAGAGGCATAATTTTGAGAGTTCTTACAATCAGCGGGGCTTAATACCTGGAACTTTAAAAATCAGTGGGCTCAACGCTGGGAGAGCCAGGAGGGCAATAGGAAATTTCAGTCTCCACCCTTAAAGAAACAACACAACAAACAGTCCCACTGAGGTACAGCATGAAAACAGTAGTTTGAAAAACAGATGGGGTACACAGGAGGAATATTTACTTAGAGCGTGTGCTAGAGGGGCAGACTGCACAAACCTTGCTGACACCACATGAACTGCCCCTCCAATATACCATTGGCAGGAAAGCACCTAAAACAGCTCCACGGCCTGAAAGGGTACATGCCACTACGACAGAGACCGCCACCACTCCAAAGTGGCTCCCGCACACACCAGTCCCCCTGCAGCCCTAGCAGTGGGCTGGGGCAGACATGTAGTCTGACAGCAGGCCCCACCCACCAACCAAAGCTTCTCCGATGACGACACAGGGAAAGCGCCCAGCAGTTTGGTGCTACAGTATCTCCGGCAAGTGCCTAGTCTCCAACTCAAGCCCAAAGCAGTCCCAGACTAGCACACTAACAACACAGAGAGCGCCGATGCAGATGACTGGACTGGAGGCAAAAGTGGCTCAACCATGATAGTAGGGTGCACAAAATACAAAAGATGAAATACCCTTAAGTCCCAGGTTCTGGTGAACAGGACATTGCACTGCAGGGCACCACAGAACCTCTTCTTCATAGCAGGAGACGTTCCTAACACATAGAAACAAACACTGAAAAATATGTTCCAAATCAAAGAAAAGGACAAAATCATAGCAAAAGAGCTAAACAAAATGGGGATAAGTAAATGCTTGATAGAGAATTTAGTGATCACAAAGATACTCACTGGACTTGTGAAGAGTGGAGGACCTCAGTGATACCCTCAACAAAGAGACAGAAAACCGATCGGAGATGAAGAACTCAATAACTGAAATTAAAAATACCCCAGTTGGAATAAATACTAGACTAGAGGAAACAGAAGAATGGATCAGCAACCTGGAGAACACTAATGAAAAGCCATCAAGCTGAACAGGAGAGAAAAACATAATAAAAATTGAAATTAGACTAAAAGAACTCGGTGACACCATCAGGTATAATATTTGCATTACAGGGATCCGTAAATCAGAAGAGTGAGAAATGGGAGAAAATATATTTGAAGAAATAGCTGAAAACTTCCCAAATCCGGGGAAGGAAACAGAAATCTAGGTCCAGGAGGCACAGAAAGACCCCAACAAAATCAACCCCAGGAGGTCCACACTAAGAGACACAGTAATTAAAATGGCAAAGAGTAGTGACAACAAGAGAATGTTAAAAGAAGCAAGAGAGGAGGCTGAAGGTAAGATGGCGGAGGAGTAGGGGACCCCTTTTACAGCCGGTCCCCCGAGTCGAGCTGGATAGGTACCAGACCAGCCTAAACAACCACGGAACCAGCCTGAGACGCAGGAAGATGCATCTGGATCTCTACAAATGAACATCTCCAGCGCTGAGTATTGAGGTACGAAGCGGGGAGCTGTGAAACCTCGCACAGATATCGGAAGATAAACGGAAGGGGGAGGGAGCCGCCACGTTCGGGCGCCGGGAAGCGGTAGCCACTTGCACGGGGGAGCGGGCGGGCTCGCGACCGGCACCCGCAAAACAGCAGACTGAGACCGTGAGCTGGGGATCGCGCGGGACCAGACTGAAAACTGGAGCTCCGGTGCGCTCACTGGAACTGGACTGAGACCGGGAGCTCCGGAGCTCACGGGGGCAGCTGGCGGCGTTAGAAACACAAAGGACAGAGACACTCCGGCCCTGGAAGTGCGGGCTGGGACGCCGGGAGTGGGGCGCGCATCCCAGGACACTGCAGGGTTGAGCAGCACCAACAGAAACAGTGTTAAAGTGGCCAGAACAGCAGTGGAGAACGGTCCACGATCCCTCTGTTTTGAGACAGAGGCTGAGATTCGGCCACTGCTGCTCTGACTCTCAGAAGAGGCACAGCAAACCGCCAGGGAAAGCCGCCAGAGAACAAAAGCCTGGAAATACCGGCTCACAGTGTGCCCATCCCCATTCCCCTCGCAGGGGACACGGAGACTCTACCCAAACAGGGTTGCCTGAGTATCGGCGCGGCAGGCCCCTCCCCCAGAAGACAGGCTGAAAAATCAAGAAGCCCACATCCCTAAGATCCGGATAAAACTAGTGTGCACTGCCTGGGTCCTGGTCAATAATTTGGGCTCTGGGCAACCCTAAAACCTCTCTTCTAATCAGAATGACGAGGAAGAGAAATCCCCCCCCAGCAAAGAAAAGATAATGGGTCTGTAGCCTCTGCCACAGAACTGATGGATATGGATGTAACCAAATTGTCAGAAATGGAGTTCAGAGTAACAATGGTCAAGATGATGTGTAGGCTTGAAAAAAATAGTAATGAAAATATTAACAAGAATATAGAATCTCTAAGGGCAGAAATGAGAGCGAATCTGGCAGAAATTAAAAATGCTATGAATCAAATGCAGTCGAAACTAGATGCTCTGACGGCCAGGGTGAATGAGGCAGAAGAACGAATTAGTGAATTGGAGGATGGGATGGTAGAAGAGAAAGTTAAAACAGAGACTTGGCTCAAAAAAATCCAATCTCAATAATGTAGGTTATAGGAGATTACTGACTCAATGAAACGTTCCAATGTCAGAATCATCAGCATCCCTGAGTGGGTGGAGAAAGAGAAAGGTCTAGAAGAGATATTTGAACGAATTGTAGCTGAGAACTTCCCTAATCTAGCAAAGGAAACAAGCATTCGTGTCCAAAGAGGCAGAGAGGACCCCTCCCAAGTTCAACCAAGACAAACCTATGCCACGTCACATCATAGTGCAATTCGCAAATATTATATCCAAGGATACAGTATTGAAAGTGGCCAGGGCAAAAAAATTTCTCACGTACAAAGGCAAAAATATCAGAATTATGTCAGACCTGTCTACACAGACCTGGAATGAGAGAAAGGGCTGGCAGGCCATATTTAAAGCTCTTTCCGAGAGAAACATGCAGCCAAGGATCCTTTATCCATCAAGGCTGTCATTCAGAATTGATGGAGAGATAAGGAACTTCCAGAATCACCAGACACTAACCAATTTCATAACCATGAAACCAGCCCTATAAGGGATATTAAGGGGGGTTCTATAAAACTAGAAAGGCCCCAAGAGTGATAGACAACAGAAATTTGCAATCTATAGAAACAAAGACTTTACAGGCAACATGACATCATTAAAATCATCTCTCTCAATAATCACTCTCAATGTGAATGGCCTAAATGCTCCCATAAAACACCACAGGGCTGCAGATTGGATAAAAAGACATGACCTATCCATTTGCTGTCTACAAGAGACTCATCTTGAACCTAAAGATACATCTAGACTGAAAGTAAAGGGATGGAAAACCATTTTTCATGCCAGTGGACCTCAAAAGAAACCTCATATCAGACAGATTAGATGTTAAACTAAAGACTATAGTTAGAGATACAAAAGGACACTATATTATTCTTAAAGGATGGACCCAAAAAGTGGATATGACAATTATAAATATATATGCCCCCAACAGGGGAGCAGCAAGATACACAAGCCAACTCTTAACCAAAATAAAGAGACATATAGATAAAAATATGTTAATGGTAGGGGACCTCAACACTCCACTATCAGCAATAGACAGATCACCTAAGCAGAAAATCAATAAAAAAAAACAAGAGCTTTGAATGACATACTAGACCAGATGGACCTCATAGATATATATAGAACACTACACCCCAGAACAACAGAATACTCATTCTTTTCGAATAAACATGGAACATTCTCCAGAATAGACCATATACTGGGTCACAAAACAGGTCTCAACTGATACCAAAAGACTGAAATTATTCCCAGACCACATATTCTCAGACCACAATGCTTTGAAATTGGAACTCAATCACAAGGAAAAATTTGGAAGAAACTCAAACACTTGGAAACTAAGAACCATCCTGCTCAAGAATGATTGGATAAACCAGGAAATCAAAAATCAATTTAAACAATTTATGGAGACCAACTAGAATGAAAACACATCGGTCCAAAACCTATGGGACACTGCAAACGCAGTTGTAAGGGGAAAATACATAGCCATCCAAGCCTCACTCAAAAGAACAGAAAAATCTAAAATGCAGTTTTTATATTCTCACCTCAAGAAGCTGGAGCTGGAACAGAAGAACAGGCCTAACCCACGCACGAGAAGGCAGTTGATCAAGATTAGAGCAGAGATCAATGAATTAGAAACCAGGAGCACAGTAGAGCAGATCAACAGAACTAGAAGCTGGCTCTTTGAAAGAATAAATAAGATCGACAAGCCACTGGCCAGACTTATTCAAAAGAATAGAGAAAGGACCCAAATTAATAAAATTATGAATGAAAAGGGAGAGGTCACAACCAACACCAATGAAATAGGAAGGATCATTAGAAACTTTAAACAACCTGGAAGAAATAGATGCCTTCCTGGAAACCTATAAACTACCAAGATTGAAACAGGAAGAAATTTTTTCAAACAGACCAATTAAGAAGAGATTGAAGCAGTGATCAAAAACCTCCTGAAAAACAAGAGTCCAGGGCCTGACGGATTCCCCGGGGAATTCTACCAAACATTCAAAGAAGAAATAATACCTATTCTCCTGAAGCTGTTTCAAAAAATAGAAACAGAAGGAAAACTACCAAACTCATTCTATGAGGCCAGTATTACCTTGATCCCCAAACCAGGAAAAGACCCCATCAAAAAGGAGAATCACAGACCAATATCCCTGATGAATATGGACGCCAAAATTCTCAACAAGATCCTAGCTAATAGGATCCAACAGTACGTTAAAAGGATTATCCATCACGACCAAGTGGAATTCATCCCTGGGATGCAAGGTGGTTCAACACTCGCAAATCGATCAGTGTGATAGATCATATCAACAAGAAAAGAGTCAAGAACCATATGAACCTCTCAGTAGATGCAGAAAAAGCATTTGACAAAATACAGCATCCTTTCCTGATTAAAACACTTCAGAGTGTAGGGATAGAGGGTACATTCTTCAATTTCATAAAAACCATCTATGAAAAGCCTACAGCAAATATCATTCTCAATGGGGAAAAGCTGGAAGCCTTTTCCTTAAGATCAGGAACACGACAAGGATGCCCACTCTCGCCACTATTATTCAACATAGTACTAGAAGTCCTTGCAACAGCAATCAGACAACAAAAAGGGATAAAAGGTATCCAAATCGGCAAAGAAGTCAAACTGTCTCTCTTCACAGATGACATGATACTCTATATGGAAAACCCAAAAGAATCCACCCCCAAACTACTAGAAGTTATAGAGCAATTCAGTAATGTGGCGGGATACAAAATCAATGCTCAGAAATCAGTTGCATTTCTATACATGAACAATGAGACTGAAGAAGGAGAAATGAGGGAATCCATTCCATTTACAATAGCACCAAAAATCATATGTTATCTCAGAATTAACTTAACCATAGACGTAAAGGATCAATATTCTAGAAACTACAAATCACTCTTGAAAGACATTGAAGATGACACAAAAAGATAGAAAAATATTCCATGCTCATGGATTGGAAGAATTAATATAGTTAAAATGTCTATGCTACCCAGAGCAATCTACACTTTCAATGCCATCCCGATCAAAATACCAATTACATTTTTCAAAGAACTGGAACAAACAGCCCTTAAATTTGTGTGGAACCAGAAAAGGCCCTGAATCGCAAAGGAATTGTTGAAAAGGAAAAACAAAGATGGGGGCCTCACATTGCCGGATTTCAAGCTGTACTACAAAGCTGTGATCACAAAGACAGCATGGTACTGGCACAAAAACAGACACATAGACCAATGGAACAGAATAGAGAACCCAGAAATGGACCCTTGGCTCTTTGGGCAACTAATCTTTGACAAAGCAGGAAAAAACATCCAGTGGAAAAAAGACAGTCTCTTCAATAAATGGTGCTGGGAAAACTGGACAGCTGCATGCAAAAGAATGAAACTTGACCACTCTCTCACACCGTACACAAAGATAAACTCCAAATGGATGAAACACCTCGATGTGAGACAGGAATCCATCAAAATCCTAGAAGAGAACATAGGCAGCAACCTGTTTGACATCGGCCACAGCAACTTTTTTCATGACACATCTCCAAAGGCAAGAGAAATAAAAGAAAAAATGAACTTTTGGGACTTCATCAAGATAAAAAGCTTCTGCACAGCCAAGGAAACAGTCAAAAAAACTAAGAGGCAGCCCACGGAATGGGAGAAGATATTTGCACTTGACACTACAGATAAAAGACTGGTACCCAAGATCTACAAAGAACTTCTCAAACTCAATACACAAGAAACAAATAAATCAAAAATGGGCAGAAGATATGAACAGGCACTTTTCCAAGGAAGACATACAAATGGCTAACAGACACATGAAAAAATGTTCAACATCATTAGCCATCAAGGAAATTCAAATCAAAACCACATTGAGATACCACCTTATGACAGAATGGCAAAAATGGACAAGGCAGGAAACAACAAATGTTGGAGAGGATGTGGAGAAAGGGGATTCCTCCTACATTGTTGGTGGGAATGAAAGTTGGTATAGCCACTTTGGAAAACAGTGTGGAGGTCCCTTAAAAAGTTAAAACTTGAGCTACCCTATGATCCAGCAATTGCACTACTGGGTATTTACCCCAAGGATACAGACGTAGTGAGGAGAAGGGCCATATGCACCCCAATGTTCACAGTAGCATTGTCCACAATAGCTAAATTGTGGAAGGAGCTGAGATGCCCTTCAGCAGATGACTGGATTAAGATGATGTGGTCCATATATACAATGGAATATTACTCAGCCATCAAAAGGAACAATTGTCTCAACATTTGCTGCAACATGGACGGGACTGGAGGAGATAATGCTAAGCGAAATAAGTCATATGGTTTCACTCATTTATGGAACATAAGAAGTAGGAAGATCGGTAGGAGAAGAAAGGGAAGAAGAAAGGGGGGGCAAACAGAAGGGGGAATGAACCATGAGAGACTATGGACTCTGGGAAAGAAACTGAGGGCTTCCGAGCAGAGGGGGGTGGGGGAATGGGATACGCTGGTGATGGGTATTAAGGAGGGCATGTATTGCACAGTGCACTGGGTGTTATATGCAAGTAATGAATTATGGAACTTTACATCAAAAACTAGGGTTGTACTGTATGGTGACTAACATAATACAATAAAAATATTATTATAAAAATAAAACAAAACCCTTCTGTATCCACCCTGATGAAAGAAAGAAAGAAAAGAAAAGAAAAGAAAAAAGAAACGAAACGAAACGAAACAGTTACATACAAAGGAAACGCATAAGGCTATCAGCTGATTTTTCAGTAGAAACTTCACAGGCCAGAAGAGATTGTCATGATATATTCAAAGTGTTAAGAGGAAAAAATAATACTCTAGCAGCCAATAATACTCTACCCAGCAAGGCCGTCATTCAGAGTAGAGGCAGTGAGAAAGAGTTTCGCAAATAAAAGTTAAAGGAATACATGACCCCAAAGCCAGCCTTACAAGAAATGTTAAAGGGGAGTCTTTGAGGGAAAGGAAAGACCATAAGCAGGAATAAGAAAAGTAGGAAGCGTAAAAGCAATAAAATTGTATCTATAAAATCAGTCAAAGATTTCACTAAATAAAAGAATGTAAAATTTGACACCATATACCTAAAATGGGGGGAGAGGAGTAAAGAATGAGTTCAAAATTAGGCAACCGTGAATTTAAAACAGACTGCTATATATATAAGAAGTTATATACAAAACAGTAACCACAAATAAAAAGTCAGTGATACACAAAAAATAAAGGAAATCAGGTATGTCAGTAAAGAAAGCCAGCAAACCATGGAGAGGAGAGCAAGAGAAGAAAGGAACAGAGAAGAACTACAAAATCAACCATAAAACAAGTAACAAAATGGTGATAAGTACATACCTATCCATAATCACTTTGAATGTAAATGGACTCTATGCTCAATCGAAAGACACAGGGTGACTGAATGAATGAAAAAGATCTATATGCTGCCTACAAGAAATTCATTTAGACCTAAAGACACATGCACACTGAAAGGGAAGGAATGGAAAAACATTTATCATGCAAACCGAGTGAAAAGAAAGCTGGACTAGCCATACTTACATCAGACAAAATAGACTTCAAAACAAAGACTGTAACAAGAGACAAGGACACTACATAATCGTGAAGGGAACAGTCCAACAAGAAGTTATAACATTTATAAATATTTATACACACAACATGGGAGCACCCAAATACATAAAGCAGCTAATAACAAACGTAAAGGAAGTAATCAGTAGTAATAGTATAATAGTAGGGACTTGAACACCACCCTTACATCAATGGATAGAGCGTCCAAACAGAACATCAACAAAAACACAGTCACTTTGAAGGACACACTGGACCAGATGGATCTAACAGATACATGCAGAACATTCCATCCTGAAACAGCAGACTACACATTTGACAAAGTACAACATCCATTCATGATAGAAAACCTTCGAGAAGGAGGAAAATGAACAGAATATCAAAGACCTGTGGGACAATTTTAAAAGATGTAATATACACACAATTGGAATGCCAGGAGGAGAGGAAAAAGAACGGAACCACAGAAAACAAATATTTGTATTGTTAGTGTGTTGTCCAAATATAAACTATACTTTGCTCGTATATCTGCATGGTTGGCAGTGAAAAGGTAAAATTTGGCAAATTTCATTTCTATCTATAAACTTCTGATCAAAGAAATTGAAAAGATCTTACCAGCTACATGTCTTCACACCTTGTACTAAAAAATAGTGTGACTTGATATCTTGTGATATTGAGGCTTTCATAATGAAAGTTTTTGGCCACTTTTTAGTCTCCTCAAAATTTGCAGAAACAATGAAATTTTTGACTTTACAGAAAGGAAGAAGATTGCCTCGTCCAACCTGGGCCTACGAGATGCCTATCATTGCTGCCAGCCATAGAGAAGCCATCAAAATGTTGGTCTGCCATTAAATCACATTTTCGACATGCGGGACAAGAACATCCTCTAATTTGGAAATAGTTTGAAGATGAGAATTCAGAGAAGTGCTACAGTAAAATAAGTTATATGCTGTTTCTCTAAAACTGTTCGAAGATCCTTAAAGAAGCACCAAGAACTGTAGAAAAGGATTCACTGCACCTGAACTATTTGGTATTGTGTGTAGGTTATGACGAAAACTCACACAGTGAAAAAAAAAATGACGTTTAAGGGAAAGAAAGACTGCCTCAGAACTCAAAGATACGTCACCAGAAAGGGGCAGCCAAATGAAACAGCCATGAAAACTGTAATTTATTTGAACTCCACCTTCCGTTTAAGTTCAGATTACCTCTGTGCTTTATAAACATTTTCCCCAAGAAGTTTCACATATGGGGACATCCGGTGTACTTCAGAGGGTCTAAGAACAATGGACACTGCAGACGTGCAGAGCCTACACGATGGATTTAAAGATGCAAATGGCCCGAATGCCAGAAAGCTAGTCTACTAAAAACAAGCTTGTCGATACCAAGTGGATGGACATTTTTAAAGCGATGGAAGCTAATTCCTCACAAGTCCAAACACTTGCTGCTGCGAGTAAGTAAAACCGCGCTCCATGCTCAGATGTGTCTGTTGATGGGGTCTCCAACTTGGTGTCATTGCACCAGGCCGCCTCCAGCGACCCGTGTAAAAGAGCGCTTGATAAGAGGAGACCAGTAAGTCAGGTCTCTGAACGTGTTCAGTGTTACCACTATGTAAAAGAGGACATCCTAAAGGTACAGGCAGTTCAAAGAAGTATTATCAGAAAAGCAAACACAAAGTGCAAAAATATCCTACTTTATCATGGGACATAAACTCATCATTGTTAATTTTTACTAAATAAAAGAAGTATCTGTTAGCTCCATTATATTTACATTCAGCTGTTAAACGTCTTATATTTATGTGTCCTAAAGCACAATATGGATTATAAAATTTAAATATCCAATAAGGAGTTAAAACCTGTATCAGAGGAGAGAAACAAACAAAAATATTGTTCTGTTATTCTCAACATACTGTTTAATGTGTTCTGTAAATTACTGCTAATTGCCACTGTTAACTGGTCCTATTGTTTTGCCTAAATAATAGTGTATATGTAACAACAGCAAATACAGAATGTCATTTTAAATACCTGTATTTTAATGTTAAAATCACAATACACGTGACATACAGCTACCTGTTACATATTATACTATTTTTTTGGTCGAGCATGGCTGTGTCCTGGGTGGGCTCTCTAAACAGTCACCGTACTGTACGTGTAGATATCCTTCATAGATCTAACATACGTATTTTCAGTTCTGAGCCGTTTGACAGTTACTGGGTAGGTATTTCTACTGTTTGCTGTTCTCTTGAAACAGTTGAATTAAAAGGCTTCTAGGGGAAAAATGTACTAATACACTTCATGTCTGAGTGAAACACTGGCAGATTAATTGAAGATATGTTCAGTTAAGCTAGCCATTAAATGTACGAATGAGGTAACTGTCAAGAAGTAAAAATACCAAGTTTCATTAACCTTTAAAAAAATCTCCATTCATAAATTTTATGGTATATTCTCTTTTTAGTGAAAATACCTGGACAAGCTCCTGGTTGGCTTCTAAAAAGATATTTGAGGTAGGAGAACTAGATTTCTTCTACCTGACTACCTTTTTCCTCTGGCTTCTGTGATTTTGATTTTGAATTAAAGCAACAGGTAAAAGTAGCTTTTTTATAACAATTGCTAATTGATGTCTCCTTATATTCTCCATAGTACCTGTGCCTAGGCCAGTGCTATACGTAGCAGTGCTTATGTGATGCATTTTGAAGGATATTGAGGTTTCAGTTTTCCCAAACTACCCCCATGGGTGCCTTCAAATCTACAATTAGACATTTATTTCTATGCATTTGTCACTGCATTATCTGAGTTTCTCTTTAAAAAAAAATATTGCTGGCATAAGATAATTGTTTAGCACTTTAGAATGGATGACTATCATATTACAACGTGTAATAGCAACTGGAGCATTGGTCACGTAGGGCTAATACTAGTACCTGAAAACTGGAAGAATAGAAAGTGAAATCAGGGATAACATCGATAACCTTGGTAGTTTTGTCTAAACCAGTAATTGCTATATCACTAGCCCCCTTGGCAAGTCTTCCTGTTCTTAGGAATGATGACACGAACATGTCATGGAGTAGTCTGAACCACGGAGTAGCAAGTATCTGAGGGTAGACTGAATTTGTCCAACAGAGGGAACATGGTTTGTGCTTCCTTCCTTCCCTGCCTCTTCTAAGAACTTGGCTTCTATTCAATATAATGGGTTCTGTGGACATATGTAGACTGTCCTGCTCCCAAAAGCTACAAAATAGGTAAGAAACCATCTTTGGGCATGCCTGTACTTGGATCTAGAACTGATCAAACTAAGACAATTTTAAAATATATTATTTATCATATCTATGGAAAGAAATCAAATGATATATCAAAATAAGAGAAAGTAGAAAAAGTGTTGGAGTTACAAGATGTAAATTCTAGACCTGCCCCTCCCTCTTATTAGCTGCGTGATTTTGAGCAAATAGCTTAACCATTCTGATTCCTGACCCTCTCTGATGTAAGATAGGGATAATGTTGGCCATCCTGCCTAGATCACAGACTGGTGAGATCCCCACGTGAGACAATATCTGTAAGTCTCCTTTACATACTGTGAGGTGTAATATACAAATTCAACATGGCATTACATTACTCTTGATTAGAGAGTTCACTGTTGACCCTGAAATCAGAGTATCCGATTTCTTTCAGCTCCCAAAACAGGTTTCAGAGGCTCAGTAAAGACCAACAAAGACGGTTGTTAGAAACTGGTGAGAAGCCAATCCACGAAATAATTCAGCCCAAGAGCACTGATCTGTATGGAAACTGTTTCAAAGTGACATCCTTCAAGTGTCCTATGAGCACAGAGACTCCCAGTTGGACTGAGAAGACAAGGATACCAACAGAAGGTGGTTTTTTTGTTTGTATGTTTAGGATTTTAATAAATACAAAGGTTGCTTTCACTATCTCATTATTAATAAATCCTATGAAATTTGGGTTATGGGAACTGTTTATAAATAGGATTAATAGCCATTTTATTCCTGATTCTGAAAAATACTTGATGAATTTCTATATGAGTTTAATACAGAAAAAAGTTTGATGTAGCTTTGAAAAAAATCTAATTTGCCTTATTCCCAATACCTCATCATTGATGCCTTCTCCATACAATAGAATAAAAAAGAAAGAAACTGACACACGTGACATGGATGAATCTCAGAATCGTTGTGCTTAGTACAAGAAGTCAGACACAGAAAAGTAAATGCCGTATGCAATCTCAGGTATATGGACTGCAAACTAATTATAGAGACAAAAAACAAAATAAAAAAACCAGATAAAGCTTTCCTGGAGGAGAGGGATAGAGTAGGAGATGAAGGGAAGAATGGACTGGAAAGGAACACAAGGAATCTCTTAGGGATGCTCTTTTCTAGATCCTGAATGTGGGGGTGGTTTCGCAACTATTCACAACTGTTGAACTGCCGGAGTTTCAGTTTCCAGAGCAACTAGCAGGTGGGGTTATCCTCTGCTGAGCTCTTTGAAACTCTGCTTCCAACTCTTTGGGGCATATACCCACACGCAGAAATAGTAATTCTATTTTCAACTTTTTGAGGAGGCACCATACTTTTCTTCATCGTGACTGCACCATTTTACATTCCCAGCAACAGTGCGCCAGGTTCTAATTTCTCCACGTCCTTGCCAACACTTGCTATTTTCGGAGGGGGTTTTTTTTGGTATAGTATTCTTGCTAATGGAAGAGGGAGATAAACACTTTTTTTAAATGTTATAATAATTATCACAATTAACAAAATAAACAATAATTCCTTCATATCCTGTAGTAAAGAAGGGATTTCCAGCATGCCCTTCCCGTGGTCTTTCCCATATCTCCATCCTTCTGTTTCCCAACATCAGAAGCTTTGCTGTCATCACTGATTCCTCTCTTCTCTCATCCCACACTAATTCATTAGTAAAATCTCAAAATATAGGCTCATATAACAGCAGGGTCCTGCTAAAACAAATCTCAGGTGGTGACACTGCTCCGCTCAAACCCTCTCAGCAGCTCCCCGTTTCACACTCGGTGAAATCAGTCTTTGCAATGGCCTGTGAGGCCCCGTGTGAACTCAGTCCAAGTCACCTCGCTGAACTGCTATCTTCTCTCTTTCCCCTTAATTCAATCTGCTTTAGCCGCTTGTGCCACCTGGGTGATCCTTCAACACACTACCCTGCTCCTAGCTCAGGGCTTTTGCACTTACTAGTTTTCTTGCCTAGAATGCTCTTTTCCTCTGGTATCTGCTTGACTCACTCCCTAACTCCTTGGACATGTCAGCTTCACAGGGAGGCCTTCCTGAACACCTTTTAAGAAATGGAAATCAACTCTTCCCCCAAGAATTCTTTATTCCCCTCCCCAGCTTTATTTTATCCTGTAAACTTTATCATTATCTGATATCTTATATATATTACTTATTTGCTACTTTCTGACCATGTAATTAAAGTAGAAGCTTCAAATGGATAAGAATTTTTAGACTGATCCTTGGCACAGAATGTTCAGTAGATAACTGCTGAGTCGATTCAGTTCACGTATCTACACATATATTTGTGGTTGCTCCCCAGATCAGCATCACAACTTTAAAAGCAAAATGAAAGAATGTACTTCTTTCCAGAGCAAGAAGACTGGCATAAATTGGACAGATGATGAAAAAAGAATCTACAGGGATAAACGAATAGCTCAAACTCAAGAAATACTGCAGTATTTGCTCCCCATCATGGAAAGCACTAAAAACGCGCAAACCCCTCCGATGAAACAAATACTCAACCCAAGAACCAACTTCCAAGTCCAGCATCAGTAAGTCAATACGATTTGGGCATTCTCAGCTATTTACTACATTTTTATAAGGAATCAATGCTTATTAATTCATTATCCTAAGAAACTAACATACACTCTTAAAAATGGTGGCAGCTACACCACATTTGACAAAGGGACAAAAACCCAAAGCCATCAGAAGACACTGGATATGTGAAGGGAGTAGGTCATCAGGCCTTATTTGATTGTTTATTTGTATGAAATCACTCATTAATTTGGATCTCTGAGTAAAGTACGCGTGAATAAAGTACGACTGTAGCCTGATTTCAGATTTCTCTGACGTGTTTAAGCCCTATAATCCTGGGAGCAACCAGCATTAGAAATAATTAACTTGAATTACTTAAGCTTATTGATATTCAGAGGAAAGCATGAAGAATAAGACCAGACTTCTTTTAAAGATATTAAAAAAAAATAGAACCATCACTAAGACTAAAAGGAAACACATATACCTAAAAGACAGCAGGTGATGGGTAGTAAGGAGGGCACGTATTGCATGGTGCACTGGGTGTTATACGCAACTAATGAATCATCGAACTTTACATCAAAAAACCAGGGATGTACTGTATGGTGGCTAACATAATAAAAAATAATTTTTTAAAATAGCAATAGAAAATGAAAAAAAAATAAAAGACAACAGCAAGCTGAAAATAATATTATCAACAAATCTTGATCAAGTATCTTTGTGTGCTAGACACAATTCTGTGTTTATACACACACACACACACACAATTTTACATTCTTCATGTAAGGAAGCTGAGGTACAAAGAGATTAACTAATTTGTCCAAGGTCACACAGCCACGAGGCATTCTGTTTTCAGAGTCTGGTATATTCTCTTCAAAATATAAATGAAAAACAGAGGACCAATAAACGGAATATCCACAGATAACTTACATATCAATGACAAAATTGTGAATATTTCAGGAGGAAAATGAGCAAAGGCTATGAACCAGAAATTCACAAAGAACAAACTGGTCAATGAACATTTAAAATGCTTAATCTCACTTAAAGGAGTGCAAATTAAAACAATAATGAAATACTATTCATTTTTGCTTCTCAATGGAAGAATTTACTCACTGATGGTTGAAATATGAACTGATATTAGAGTTGTTTTTCTTTTGGTTTTTGGGGGTTTTTTTGATGCAGAGTTTTGAAAGGCAATCCAACAATATAAATGAAAAATCCTCAATATCATACATTCCTTTCGACTAAAAAATTCCGCTTTCAGAAATTAGACCTAGGGATGGGGACGCCTGGGTGGCTCGGTCTGTCGGACTCTTGATATTAGCTCAGGTCATGACCACAGGCTCTGTGCTGAGCATGGACCATACTTAAGATTTGCTCTCTCTCCTTCTCCCTCTGCCCCTGCCCCACCTCTTTCTCTCTCTCTCTCTCTCTCTCTCAAAAAAAAAAAAAAAAAAGAGAGAAATTAAACCTCGGGCAAAGGGGGGGGGAACCCTAGTAGGTAAGAGGTTTCTGTAGTGATGTTCCCTTTTTTTTTTTTTTTAAGATTTATTTATTTATTTTAAAGAGATTCGAATGAGTGAGGGTGGGCGGCGAGAGACAGAGGAGAGAGGCTCTGAAGCAGACTCCCCACTGAGCGCAGAGCCCAATGCAGGGCTTGATCCCACAACCCTGAGATCATGACTGAGCCAAAATCAGACGCTTAACTAAGCCTCCCAGGCACCCCGATGTTCATTTCAGTATCGTTTATAAGAGTCAAAGGAAAAGGAAAAGAAATGAACCCAAATGTTCAATAATAGAAAAACTGCTTAAATTATAATATATCCATAAAATGAAATATTATGTAGCTATGAATATTAGAAGTCCAGATTAGTTAACATGGGATAATGTTCACAATGCAGAAATAAAAACCACAGAACAACTCTGGTATGGTTGCATTTATAGACTATGTAAACCTATTTAATGGGTGCATATTATACACAAACTCATGGATCCCTAGAAAACTCTCTGGTAGCACCTAGTCCCAACAACGATTATCTCTGGATAAAGCACTGACAGAGGATGATATTCCTTTTTATGCTTTTTTCCCCTAATTTTGATTAATGCCTATTTCTTTACAGTATAATCAGCAAAGCCAATAAAATTACAAGAATAGGCAACTGGTGACAGTTTCGAATCAGAAGGGACAGCTATCCTGCGGGGGAGGGCAGTGCCTAACAGAAACTGTATCTAATAGGCCAGCTAATATGGGAGAACAGACAGCATAGGCCCAGGCAAACAAGGGATCAATCACATATGATAATATCAGCAGACTAAAAAATCAGGAAACTAATAACAAAATACAGTAGAGTTAGGCAAAGGTGACAATTAAGACATAGCTTGATTTTTAATCATTATTTTCATGAGAGATCTCTTACACACTTTGAACCCAGAAGTGTACTCAGTGTGGATTGGCCTGAGTCCGGAAGGGTGGACAGCTAACAGATTGTATTAATTAAGAACTGTTTGGTTGCAACTAACAAACCAATTTAAGCTAGCTTAATCACAAAGGGTAGGGTAGGGTAGGGTAGGAGAGAAGAAGATGAAGGGGAGAGAATTCAGCAAGGTCTCAGAAACGGGCTGAACTAGGGGATGGAAAGCCACCTGAACTCTTCATCCATCTGCAGTCTCTGCTTTCCTCTCTCTACAGAAAACCTGTCTACCCTTTACCTGCACAAATTTGCATCCTCCAGCACTTTCACTTACAAGACTCACTCTCCCTCCCTCCCGATTTTAAGTTACAGGGAAGGAGAATCTGATTGGCAACCATGCCAGTGGGTAGAGAACAGATAGTTACAAATGGCTGATGGAAGGCCTACCCTTGTGGGTCAAGAGGTGGTCCCCAGAGAAGGGCACATTGTGCCTGGGGCAGACCCTTCCCAAAAGTATCTACTTAGGTGTACATGGAAATAAGAAAAAATAGGGAAGTAGCAAGCAAGACCATTCTTAACAGATTAATTCACTATATACTCAAATACAATCAAGTGGGTATTTTTTGCTCTTTGAACTTCTTTATGGCTCTTTATATTTTGTCTGACTGGCTCAGCACACATACTATCACCCATAGTAAGTGATTACAGAGTAAAGTGAGAACAAACCAAAAAATGAGAAAAATCACACTTTTGTCAAACCATTTTAGACATCTATCCAAGTTTGGACTAGGGAGAGAATACTTAATGTGCTTTAACAGCTGGCAGAATTATACTAAAGAATGTGACATTTGAACATAATTATAGGGCTGGAACTTAAATTGTCTGCTCTGCTCGTAACCAAAATGAATAGAGTCTAGGGTACTAACCAGCGTCATTCAGCCGATGATTTACATCCTTATCTCTGTCAATCACAGCTCAGAAATCAGATGGTAAGCAATAAATGTCATATTTGGCATTCCATCTATTAGTGATAAAAATGTGACTGGAGAGACTCTTCACTTCCAGGAAGAAGAGAGAGACGCAGCTTCCATCTTTGCACTCACAGTGATTTTTTTACTGACTATAGAAAAAATGCATAGCATGTAACTAAGTATATTCTAATAGAATAAACAAGTAGATTTTTAGAGAGAAGTGGAATGTTAGAGAATATTTACTTTAAGTGTGTAGGTAAGGCACTGAGGCCTAGAGTGGCCGTTGTATCGGGAAGCTTGGGTCGGGCAGGTATCTCAGTAAACATATCCGCTCGGCGTTCAGAAGCACAGGATGGGAGTAGTTCTGAAAAATCATGACCAGAAATTGAAGACACCGATCATTCTCATAGAAATAAAGGTAAAAGTCCTAAGGGAAGATGAATTCACCAAAGGATTTAAAAGTAAGAGTTAAACTATGACCAGTAACTAAGGACTGCAAATACCTAGCGTACGTGACAGAAACTCATGTATTTCATTGCTTTCCTAGACTGAAGCCAGCTGCTTACGTAAATATAAAGAGATACAGCACGTCCTGGACACCACCCAGAAATCACCCCTTTATAAGCCAAAGGAATCTTGCGGTAAGCTCTCCAGAGTGGCTCCAGTCTGTGTCCCAGAGATCACTTGAAAATCTGTCACCTCTCAAAGTGCCCAAGAAGAAGAAAACACACTCTCGAATCAAGGCCACAAAGACTAACGACATGAAGCATCTCAGCAGCAAATGGGAGGCTGCTCCCTCCAGTTCTGAAAAGGATGCAGATGTTACCAAAGAAAAGAGTCTTCAAGCTGAAGAACCCAATGAGCAAAACTCTATGCAAATACCTCCACACCCAACTAAAAAGAGGGATGCGCAACCACGTAAGAATCATGGACAACCCACCTTCTATTTGAAATTCCAAAGGGGCAAATAACTTAGCTTTATGCTACTCTGAAAATCGTGGATGAAAAATACCATATGCTTACATAGTAAAAAGAAAGGAAAAGAAAAGCCCTCCCCAGCCCTCTATCTCTGTCCCTCTCCTTACACATACATACGCATACGCTAAACTACGAAACCTAGGTAACCCAGCTTCATTAGTGGCAACATCTTTCAGAGATTTAAAAAGAAATCAGAGAAAATACGGAAAATTTAAAATCATTTATTTATATTTAATTTTTGTCAAGACGGAAAAAAAGTCTATGAACTTTTGAATTCTCCCAAAACAACGTATGCACAGAACACCAAACAACTAAGAACTCAAGGATGGAATGGCATGTACTATCAATGACTTTAACATCCCTGCCAGGCACCTTAATGAATCAGTCAACAAACATCTTTTCTTAATTTCTGTTTTATCTTTAGTGTTCTAGAAGCCATCAATGATGTAAGAGACATTTCTCCCCACTAGAAGATTACTGTATAATTGAATATATAAAACACACAAGACTAAAATAATTACAGAATAAGATGGTGCACAGGAAAGTGCTAAGTTGTACACCTCCAACAATTAAATACTATAAAGGATATTACGTGCAGAGAAAGTGTGTCACAAAATGGCACTGAAATGCATAGATTATGGTTTACAATGGTCATTTTACTTCTCAAAATGTAGCAACAGTGTAAAAGATTAGATGTGCAGTTTGCTTTAGAGCTAATGAAGGTACATCTCCAGCCATTTATTCAAGGACACTGCAGAGAAATATGGATGTTGGACAAATAAGTCAAGATGGATGTGATAAGTGAGAAAACAAGAGTCCCAGGTCACCAATGGTGTCCATTACAGGATAAGACTAAGCAGAATGAGAATCAGGTAGATAAAGCCCATGAAAGTTATAGGCTACAAGCTAATTAGGTCATGGTAGCAAGATGGAATGAGGAAAGCCTAAGGTTGGGTAGTCTATTCTCAACGATTTCAATAACCAAAGAGGGTTCAAGGAGAGCTCACTGGGATAGTAAAAGAGTAACTGCTGTGTTTCTGTTTTGGTTTTATTTTTGGTTTTAATAGATTTTATGTTTTAGAGAAAGTTCACAGCAATACTGAGCAGAAAGTACAGAGATTTCCCATAAACTCCTTGACACCCACACGTACATAGCCACCCCGTTATCACCATCGCCCACCATTTGTTACAACTAATGAACCTATACGGACACAAGATTACCATCCAAAGTCCATAGTCTACACTAGGGTTTACTCTGGGTGTCGTGCACTATGTGGGTTTGGACAAGTATCTAATGAGAGATATCTACCGTTACGGTACCATACAGAGTAGTTTCACTGGGGCGCCTGGGTGGCTCAGTCGGTGAAGCGTCTGCCTTCGGCTCAGGTCATGATCCCAGAGTCCTGAGATCAAGTCCCACATCGGGCTCCCTGCTCAGCGGCAAGTCTGCTTCTCCCTCTCCCTCTCCCCTCTGCTGCTACTTTCTCTCCCCCATGCTCTCTCAATATTTCTCTCTCTCAAATAAATAAATAAAATCTTAAAAAAAAAAAAAAGTAGTTTCATTGCCCTAAATATTCTCTCTGCATAGTCATCTTTCTCTCCCCACTAACCCCTGGCAACCACTCACCTTTCTGCTGTCTATATAGTTTAACCTTTTCCAGAATATCACATAGTTGGAATCATATGGTACGTAGCCTTTTCAGATTGGCTTATTTCACTTAGTAATATGCGTATAAATTTTATCATGTCTTTTCATGGCTTAATAGCTAATTTGCTTATAATGCTGAGTAATATTCCATTGTCAATAAAATTTATAAACTTCTGGCAATGTTAACTAAGAAAAAAAGACACACATTATTAATATCAGAAATTCGAGACCATCAGTACTGATACCCCAGATGTTAAAAGGTTAATAAAAGAATATTCCAAACAACTCTCTACCCACAACTTGGTTAACCTTTATGAAATAAACCAATTCCCTGAAAGACACAATCTGCCAAAATTCACACAGGAAGAAACAGACTAGCTGAGTAAGCCTATATCAACTAGAGAAACTGAATCAATAAGTTGTCAAAAGACAAATTACCAGGCCCAGATGGGTTGACTAAATTCTATTAAAAATTTAAGAAATTACACTAAATCTCTACAGTCTTTAATAGAAGATCAAAGCAGAGAAAATGCTTCCTAAGAGTGTACGGAATAAAAAATGGTATGGCCGCTTTGAAAGACAGTTTGGTGGGTTCTTACAAAACTAAACATGTTCTTACTATATGATCCAGCCATCACAGTGCTTGGTATTCACGGGAAGGCGTTGAAACTTACGTCCACAGAAGAACTTGCACACAGATATTAATAGCAGCTTTATTCACAAGGGCCAAAACTTGAAAGAAACCAAGATGCCTTTTAGTAATGGATGGTAAGTAAACTGTGGTACAACCAGACAACGGGTTATTTAGCACAAAAAGAAATGAGCTATCAAGCCCTGAAAAGATATGGAGGAACCTTAAATATTTATATTGCTATCCATTTCGAAAAATGAATGAGGGTGTCCAATTCTATCCATTACAGAAAAGCTGGTAATGGACTAACCCACCCTCTATAAACTAAAACCAAATCATCTACATGAAATAATTGACTTCAGACAATAGATGGTGAATAGCACAGGACTGTGGTGCTTGTGAGAAGGAATATATGGGATAAACCCCCATTCACTCCCACCTTTCTCCCTAGGGGCGTTTTCCAAAACGTGGTTCAGAGAAGTGGAACCCAACAATCTCACTGGCCAGACAAAATAAAGATCAGAGTTTGCATCTGCAACAATAGCTAAAATTTAGAGGCAGGGTACTGAAAAAGAAGGAACCACAAAAAAAGAGCCCCCGAAATCTATGTAGAAAGTTTCCCTCAGGTCCTTGACCATATCCTAAGATGTTTATGTAAAGGCAAGTGAATAGTAAACAGAGTAGAAAAGAGTCCTGGGAAGACACTGGAGTGCCAACTCAACCAGAATATAGAGACCTTGGTGAAAATCCCAACATTGAATTGAAACCCCAGAAAAGGGGCGCCTGGGTGGCACAGCAGTTGAGCTTCTGCCTTCGGCTCAGGGCGTGATCCCGGCGTTGTGGGATCGAGCCCCACATCAGGCTCCTCCGTTATGAGCCTGCTTCTTCCTCTCCCACTCCCCCTGCTTGTGTTCCCTCTCTCGCTGGCTGTCTCTATCTCTGTCAAATAAATAAATAAAATCTTTAAAAAAAAAAAAAAGAAAAAGAAAAAGAAAAAGCTCCCAAGTAAATAGGAAATGAGAAAGTTTGGAGTTTAAAAAAAAAAAAAGAAAAAGAAACCCCAGAAAAAACCCATGTCCTATGAGTAAACACCATGCATAGGAGCAAGGGTTATATTCTAGGACTAAGGACAAAACTGGAATAGAACATTCTAACAAAGATTAATATAAAACCCCAACAAGAGAGTGATAATCTGCTAGTAATACAAATTCTCCCAGAATAAAACTAAATATTCTTTAGAAGAAGATAACATAATCCAGCCCGTCTATAATGTATTAACACCATGTCTAGCATGTAATTAAAAATTAGGAGACATGGGGGGGAAAAAGGCGACCAATAGTCAAGAGAGAAAGCAGACAATAGAAGCAGGCCCAGAGATAACCCATAAATGGAGTTAACAGAAAACACTTCAAAATGATTACGCTAAAAATTATACAGGAAAAGGTGAACAAAAATCAATGAAAACATGGAGCATTTCAACACAACGAGGCTTTAAGAAAGAATCAAGCCAACATTCTAGAACTGCAAAATACAGTATCTGAAATTAAGCACTCATTACATGGGTTTAACAGCAGGCTAGAGACAGAAGACCTAATCAGTTTTTAGACTGGTCAACAAGAGCTGTCCAGAATAAAATTTAGGAAAAAAAAAAAAAGCCAGAGTAGAGGGTAAGAGAGATTTGGGACATACAGTCCCTAACTTCTAATGTATAACTGAGTTCCAGAAGGAGAAGAGGAAGAGAATGAGAGAAGCACTATTTGAAGAAATCTGCCCAGGTGAAGCTCAGCAGGGCTCAAGCGGGATAAATATGAGGAAAACCATACTTAAACACATCATAGTCAAACTGGTAAAAACCAAAGGTAAAAGAAAATTGGCGGGGGGGCAGGGAGCCACAGTTCCTTCAAGTGAAAAACTATGAGAATTCGATCTGATTTCTTTTCAGGAACTATTGAAGCCAGAAGAAAATGGAATTGCAATTTTAAAGAACTGAATGAAAACTGACAACCTGAAATTCTAGGTCAAAAAAAAAAAAAACTGTTTAAAAATGGAGGCCACTATGAAAGAGGAGGGCTGAGTATCTACTGTGACACCGTCCTCTCGACAAACAGGACCCAGATTCTGTGTCATCTCTGGCTCCCCACGCAGGGCAGCAGGGATGCCTGGGGGAGCAGGCGTCCTGAAGTTGTCCCTGATCCATGAGCTCAGGCAGAGAGGGCTTTGTGAGATGAAACAAAGGACACACTAACTCCGGGGCTTTCGTCCTGACATCATTAAATTGCTCTGTGTAATTAGGCCTTAAGAATGATCTGCTTTCCACCACCAAAATAAATAAGTAAAAGTTATATTTCATTTTTATCCCAGAAGGGTGAGCACTCTTTCTGAATATAAAAAGAGGTTGCTTAAGTCATTTTTTCCCATAATAAAGACCTTTTACACCATGGCTGAATTCTTTTATTTATTTTTTAAGGATTTTGTCAGACAGAGCACAAGCAGGGGGAGCAGCAGGCAGATGGAGAAGCAGGCTCCCCACTGAGCAAGGAGCCTGATGCAGGACTCGATCCCAGGACTCCGGGATCATGACCTGAGCTGAAGGCAGGCACTTAACCCAGGACTGAGCCACCCAAGCGCCCCTGAATTCTTTACTTTTAGAAACAGGTCATAAACACTTAATTGGCGATTTCTCGTTCAAATAAAGTATAAACAAACATCACTTTACCAAACATCGGCCCCCTTCACTCCCCTCCCTCCCCCCCCCCCCCAGCCTGGCAGGAGCCGCTGTTCTCCAGGTTCCTAGGCCGACCAAACCGGCGCCCTGCAGGATTCCCCGCCCTCCCGGGCTGACTGTTCTGGCTCCTACGGGAAAGGCTGGGTGGAGAGCACTGCTCGTGGCAGCGTCCTGGGTGACGGGAGAAAGCAGCCCAGGCCTCCGTCTGCGGGAGAGATACCAGGGCAGTGAGACTCTGTATAAAGAAGCAGAAGATGGCAAATTCCGCCGAGACAATGATGTGCCCCCCAGAGCGGCACCCACAGGCCTGAAGATGACTGCGCGCTGGCGAAGGCGGCCGTGGCGGGAGGAGGCTGGGTCAGGGAGTCGCCTCGCCCAGAGCACTCGGACTGAAGTTCAGAAAGCCTCCACTAAGAACGCAGGAAACGTGAAGCCATCAGCAGTCCCCTTGAGGTCGCCTGAGTCCTTACCAGCGCGGCAACACGTCTGGTGAGGCCCCTCACCTCTCTGCCGCCGGGTGTCCTCGCTGACCCAACACAGGCTCCGGCACGGCCCCAGGGAAGGGACATCCTTGTAACCCTGCCACGTAGGACCTGGCTTCAGCCTGCGGAAGGAAACTAACTCAGGAGGAGGAGGCTCACCCCAGACCGTGGGCCGAGGGGTGCTCTCCTGCACCTGTCTCCCCACTGCGCCGGAACATGCGCGCAGGCCGAGAACGGAGGCTACGGCCCGACGCCACTTTCATCCGCTAGGTTTTGCATAGTCGGATGGGGCCTAGGGCGGCCAGAGCCCGCGGGTTAGTCTCCGCTGACTGCAAGCTGCCTTCTTGTATCCCCCTCCCCACCCCGTGCACGACATACATCACAGCTTTCTGTGCGTGCAGCAGCCAACAAAGTTAGGGTGTAGTGCTATCCACCCAGGCATCACCGGCCCTGCCTGACTGGTAGACTGGCCTGCACTGCCAGCACTAGTTTGTTTTAGAAATAGAACATTCCGCAGGGTTCCAAGCAGATAGTTGCGGTCCACCGGCTACCAATAAGCGGCAGCCAAGCTTCGGCGCCTTCGGAGCTACGCAGCCCCCCCGCGCTGCCACAAGCTATCCTCCCAGCTTGGCTCGAGAGCAGTGCTCGGTGCTGGAGTCTGACTCCGTGAGAGAAGGCCCTTGGGTCTCCCTTCACTATATGCTATGATTTTTTTATTCTTAGTAAGAACCTAACGTACTTTAAGGAGGAATAAAGGGGTAGCCACATGCTCTTCTGTCCTGGTTGGAGAACACTGTTAGGTCAGTGAAAGGATCACATGGGTTTATACAACGCTATGGAGCGCTCGGGGCACCTCTCGCAGAGGCCCATCCTCTGAAGGTACACACTCGTGTCTGGCAACGCTTGAGAGCCATGTGAGTAGGGTGACCTCTTCACTTGAGGACCCAGTAGACCTCCCAAAAAAGAATCAGAAAGCAAGCTCCCCAAACTGACAGGTTATTGTGCGATAACGGCTCATCTTTCAGAACAGACATGATCGGGGCGCCTGGGTGGCTCCATCTGTTAAGTATCAGACTCTTGGTGTTGGCTCATGTCATGATCTCAGGGTCCTGGGATCAAGCCCCGCGTTGGGCTCCATACACAGCGGGGAGTCCGCTTGAGATTCTCCCTCCCTCTGCCCCTCCTCTGCTTACTCATGCGCGTGGGAGCCCGTGCTAACTAAAACAAAAACAAAAACCAGACATGATCAAAGACAGATTGAAACCCTTCCAGTCCCAACACACTAATGCTAAAGGCATCTCAGAAAAAAAAATGTAGAACTTCAGAGGGAAATAATGGAGGGTTTGGATAAAAACACTCATCTAGAGCAAAACCTAAGCCGCTCTCCCAAGAAGATGAGGAACAAGAGTGGGACCTGAAAGGCCAAAAAAAAAAAAAAAAAAAAAAAAAGGGCTTGCCAGTATTAGCCATGAATGACACGGGCTGTAAATGAGAAAGGAGCCCGTAAAAAGGGGCCGAAGCAGCTACGTTTATCTGCTCTTTCGAGAAAATCCCCCAGATGGTCGGAATTCCCCCTTCCAAAGGAACAGAGGACAGTTATGCCAGGAGTTCACAGGGACCCAGGGTCACAAGCAGGCCCCATTCAGAGGTCAATGCAGCCGACCCCGAGCACTCACACCCACGGCAGGACATCTGTTTTTTTTCTCTCTTCAAATGTAACTTAGATTTCAAGTACGCAATACGTAACTATTAACCATAATCACCATGCTGTACGTTATGTCTCCAGACTCATAAACTGAAAGACTATGCCTTTGATCAAATCTCTCCTTTTTCCTCTCAACCTAGCCTCTGATAAACTCAACTGTATTCTGTTACTGTGGGGGGGGTTTTGTTTTTTTAGATTCCATTTTGTGCGATCATGCAGTATTTGTCTGTGTCTGGTTTGTTTTACTCAGTATAATGTCCTCCAGTTCAAGCCCTAGTCCATTTGTGAAAAATCAACCAATAAGAAAATAAAAAATAATGAATAAGGTCCTCCAGTGTCATCCATGTTGTTGCAAATACGATTTCTTTCTCACGGCTAATATCCTGATATATATGTATGTATGTATATATATATGAAGATATAGATTATATAATACGTAATCACATTTTCTTTATTCATCTGTCAATTTACTTAGATCTCAAGTATTATCACCCCCCAAAAATAGGTGAAGTGATGGATATATTAATTAACTTGATTGTGGTAATCATTTTACAATGTATATTATCATGTTGTACACTTGAAATATATGAAGTTTCATTGGTCAATCACAGTAAAGCTGGAAAAAACCATAAAAGAAGCAATTTCGATTTACCTCTAATGAACACTTTAATTGCTGCTGTTTGATTTTTTTGTTTGCTCTTATTAATGTTTGAGAGAATTATAACTCCTGAGAGCATTTTTAAATATAGATGGGTTTAACTTAATTATGATACATGATTTCTATTTCATCAGGTCCCCTAGAACGGAAGGATGTACATACTGCACTTTATTATTTAGACCATCATTGACAATTTACAAAACCAGGCAGGATATTGGGGGGGGACTATTTCAATATATTATTAGAAATCTGTAAAAGTGGCTTAATATTTACCTCAATAAACTTATTGGTAATATTAGTTTTAACAAAATGAAAAACCTAAACAACAAAGACACCACAGTTAAACCTATCAGTATTTTTATCAGTTCTAAATTCATAGATTAAGGGGCTTGCAAGTTACAACCATTTGTTTCTTTTGTAATTTTCTGAAATTTGTAATTTCAGATTTGTTCATGTATTCAACACTTAAACGTCCTTAGATTTTATTCAGTTAAATTTTGGGGGCGCCTGGGTGGCTCAGATGGTTAAGCGCCTGCCTTCAGCTTAGGTCATGATCTCAGGGTCCTGGGACAGAGCGGAGGGGAGCCTGCTTCCCCCTCTCCCCCTGCCCCTTCCCCCACTTGCACGCTCGCTCGCTCTCTCTTGCTCTGACTCAAATGAATAAATAAAATCTTAAGAGAATTTTTTTCCCCTTTAAAAAACAATAAAGGGGCAGAGACCCAGTTACAGAACAGCGGCCTGAGAGGCTCCTCCATCTATCCCCTATGAGAACACCATCACTGCTTAAAAAACAACAACAAAAACCCTCATTTAAAGTCTCAGGAAACTGTCCTAAGGACATACAACAAATGAAGAAACATTTAAGAAAATTTACTACGCCTCAGGCTTTAGCCATACCCACTCCTCCCTTCCCACCGGTTCAGCACGAGGGAAGCTCCCCTCTCCCTGAGCGGGTGGCCCAGGACACAGAGATCCCTGTCCCCCAGCTCCCAGTCAAGGGCTGTGGCATCTCCCTGGGAGGGGCAGGCGGCTAGCATTTCCTCCGTCCCCACCTCCGTGTCGCAGAGCCTCAGGTCCCGGCAAGTACAGCCAAGAGGTCAGGGCCTCCCTCAGTCCCTCCCTCCCCCCAACCAGAGGGCACAGCCTCCCTCCCCACCCCCACCCCCCGAGGCCTGGGCCCCTGGGCCCAGGCTTGCTCCTTGGCGGGGGAGGAAAGCAAGCCGAGGAGGCCGGAGGGACGAGCCCACCCCCGACGTGCTCCCCAGCGATGTCGTTCCAGAAGAAGCCGGCCACTGCCTCAAGTACTTCGCCCCAGCAGGAGAGGCGTACCCTGCGAGCGGAGAGCTCTGGGGTCCTCCCCAGGACACTGCGGTCCTTGGGACAGAGCCTGGGGAAGTTCCCTCGCAGAGTGCTGGCCAGATCAGTGGCCGTTTGGGTGACAAGCAAGGAGGAGGACGCTGGTGGCTTGCTTAGGCCCGCAAGCTCGGCCAGAAGCCAGCTGCGTTACCAGAGGGCGCCAGTGAGGGAGACTGCTAGAAAGAGCCTCTAGGGTGCAGGAAGGGAAAAAAAATTACACTTCCAGTTAAAAATGGCAAACTGGACCCATTTAATTTTGGTCCTTCTCAAAAACCCACTAAAATCGTCATTTTTGTTTAAGACAAAGCTGCACAGATGAGGACAGGAGAGGAGACTATTTGGGAAGCTGTAAAGCAGAACAGCTTTAAAGTTGCAAAAATAGCATGAAGGCCAGATGGAATGGAATAAGGCTTTCAAAATTCTAGAGGCAAGTGACTTTTACCTAAAATGCGGTACTCGATCGGCCTTTGATTGATCCAGTTTAAGGGTAAAGACTAAATCCATAAAAGCCTTTGATAGTGGCGATAGGAGATCCGGAGTCAGGCAGAGGCAAAGGGAATCCCCAGGACTGGGGTGGAGGGGAGGGAAGGAAACTTCCAGGAGGACAGCAGTGTGTCCAGTAGGCAGCGGGTCCGAGGGCGGGGGGGGGGGGGGGGGGGGCTTTCTCAGGAACAGGTCAAGTACCATGCAGACACACTTCTTGAAAAAAGATTTAAGATTTGCCGGTTGGATTGGTGTTAAGCACAGAGAAATCCAAGCAAACAAAGAATTAAGACAATTATTGTCTCCAGGGAAGATGAACAGTTTTGCAGGGAAGGACAAAAAAAAAAAGTCACAATTTTCCCCATGGGTCTGCTACTGTGTGTGGTATTTACAAATTACAGTATTGCAGACCCTGAATACTCATTTAAACGAACTCTTAATATAACCAGTTTGGAAGGAAGAGGAAGATAAGACTCAAGCTGGAGGAACCTGGAATCAGGGAGAAGAAAGCTAAATCTTCATCGGTTACAGCTGAGAGTCAATAGATTAGGCCTGAAACTGAAAACCCAGCAAGTACTGATACACGCAGGTTATTCTGAGAACCGAGGTAAATACCTAAAGAATCCTCCGAAACAGGTGAAAGTACTTGCCTCTGGAGAGGGAGGGAGACCGTGGGTTTGCTGCTTTTCATAACCAACTCTGAACAACTGTTTGACTCTTTTGAAACTATGGGCATTATAGCTTCAAATAAATTTTTAAATACATATTTCTATCATTCGAATACCATGTCACTGTACTCACCAGTGTTTAATTTTCAGAGTTAACTATTTTATATTCGTACCAGAAAGTGAGTTCTGTCTCTACCTTGAAGGCATTATCGTGAAGGTTACGCTAAATACTGAGAAATTCTGCTTTGAATGCAAACAGCGGCCATCACTGCGTGCCCAGCACTGAGCGCTCAGTACTAAGCACTCTCACAGCTTGTCTCGGATTTCCACAACAGCCATGGAAAGTAGGTGCCGTTTCCATTTCACAGAGAAGAAACTGAGGCCGATGCTGAGCTTGGTGAAATAATTTGCTAATCTGCAGCAGAGAGCCCTGACCCCAGAGCCCCTCTCCTTCCTACCCGACCTCCTCTTTCCAGGGTTTGAGTTTAAAAGAACTACGCGGGGGGGGGGGGGGGGGGTGGCAGTTCAAAGAACTCTCCGCACTGGGGAAGGACAGGGGGAGGGGAAGAGAAGCCTGCAGGATTCCAGCATCCCTAGGGTACCTGCCTCCTGACGAAACCGAGCTCTGCTCCAAACTGGAATTCCCAGCTGGTCCTGCGAACCAAGGAGGCAACTTTTCAGCTCGGTCTAGGAGCCCCGAAGGTTACAAAATAAAAGCTTCCTCCTCTTATTTTGAAGGACGAGACGTTCCAGCTGTCCCAGCACCGGCCTAAACACCCTGGTGGGAACGCGAGGCACACCAGGGTCTGGGCCCCAGAAGCCCAGGCACCCCACAAAGCCGATTTCGGGGAAGGCAGGGACAGACGGTCGACGTGTTTCCCACGGGGCGGCCCGGGGGCTTGGGCCGGAGGCTGGGGAAGGTCCCCTGTGAATAAAGTTCTCGGTCGTGTTTCCGCGGCGTCTACACCCTGGGCCGCGTGCTCGCCGGGAATCGTGTTGTTGTGAGAGCGAGACACTCACCTGACTCTTGGACCGGCGCCGAACCACAACGTTGTTTACATCCCTCTTTTCTGGAAAGTCGCGGGCCGCCGGCGAGTGAAGAAATGAAAGTGAAATCAGCTGACGGGACAGCCGTCCGTACACACGCCCCGACCTTCAGAGCGCCGTGGACTCGGGCCCGAGCGCGAATGCGAGCGGGGCCGCCGCCCCGGACCGCGTCCGTCCGCTCGGCCCGGCTCCCCCGGCCCCTCCGGCGCCTGCGGCGGGGGCGCCTGCGGGAAACCCGCGCACCCCGCCTGCCCGCCTGGCCGTCCGCGCGCTGCGCCTCTTCTGCGCGTAAGTACCTGGCGTGCGCGCGGCCCAGCTGGCCTCGGCTCGCTGCGGAGTTGCTCGGGCCTTCCCCATTCTCGCAACGAGCCCGGGCCGGGATTGGTGGTCGGTGTTGGCGCCCCCCGCCCCAGGACCTGCCCTGCCCTGCCCGCTCCGCCCTCCTTCCCGCAGCTCCCTCCAGCACCTTCCCGGGCGCCTCCGGCCCCGGAGACGGTGCGGGAGATGCAGGGTCCCCCGTGAGAAACAAACGGCGGCAAGGGTGAGCGCCGGGGGCTCGCACCAAGTCTGTACAAATAAGTGTGGGTGGCCCGTGGGGTGGGCTGCTCAGCAGAAACGGGGCAGGCAGACAGGAGCGGATCCCCGACTCGCAGGAGCTCAACTGTTCCTCGAAGTTCCAAAAAACACACTTAAAATCTTTAAAAGACGCACTGCCGGCCAAGATGGTCAGAAAGACCCGTGTTCTTGATCGCAATATTACAGGGCCTAAGAT
Source organism: Ursus americanus (assembly GCF_024610735.1). Taxonomy (NCBI): domain Eukaryota; kingdom Metazoa; phylum Chordata; class Mammalia; order Carnivora; family Ursidae; genus Ursus; species Ursus americanus. Next base: position 17,885,410 of record NC_142129.1, on the reverse strand, counting down.
TTTTCGGACCCTCTGTTTATTAGACTACATTGCTTCTCATGCCTTCATGGAAATTCATGGTGGGATCTTGGTGCTGCTGGTGCTTATCTTAAAATATCTTAATATGGATTGTTTCCTTAATAACTTCCGTTATACTTCACCTGTAAAACCAAAGGCCCCTTTGGGAAAGAAAACACACACACGATCCTTCTTTCCTTACCTCCTGTCAGCTAGTGTGCATTTTTCAGTGTCGTCTCCTTGGGCCCTATCCCTCCGCGAGCCCCAGACCTGAGACTCCTTTCGTAAGACTTCGGATTCTACGCATACTCCCTTCTCCGCCTTCTTTCCAGCCAACTCTTGCCTAATCTTACCTGATCATGAAGGTTGTTTATGTTTGTTTTATGCATTTCACTTTTACTTAAATACAACACATAATTCTGAAAATATTTTTAATGCAAAAAGGGAACGTTGTCCATAATGCCACCACCCGGAGGTAGATACCGCAGCTAACATTAACATTTTAGAATGTTCCCTTAGTCTCTTTCTTGCAGTCATACTATAGAGTGTGACTTGAGACGTGACTTTTCTGAAGTCTGCACAGTTTCATAGCCTTGATGTGTCATAATTTAATTCCAATGGTGGGCATCCGAGTTCCTTCCCATTTTTCGCCAAATACTGTGATGAACATTCCTGTATATAAATCATTGATTGCATTTCTGATAGCTGCCTTAGGATAAACTCCGAAGTGGAATTACTAGGCCAGAAAGAAGGATTTTGAGGGGTTTCGGTGCATATTGCCAAATTGCCTTCTAGAAAGTTTGCACAAATGTTTAACCATTCCTACCATGACTGTGTGAACACGGCAGCTTTCCCATGCGTTCTGTGGCAACCAACGTTTTCATCTGTGGTTTTGACAGGGAAACTCCGAGGTTCTTTGACTTGGCATATCTTTGCTTACATGACAAAAGGTATAGACTTTTTTCTTGTTAGTTAATGAGATAGGGTGATTTACATAAGAATATATATTTGGTTTTTATTCCCCTTCTTGGCACAGAGCTCCTAAAACCCTTGGAATTTCCTAGGTTATAATAGAGATAAAGGTGTCTTCTCTTTATTCCTAACAAGCTCCTTTCAAGCACATCTGCGTTTATGTTAATGAGCTGAATTTTGGCAAATCTCTATAGATGGGGTTTGGTTGTCAGGGGAAGCAACCTCAGGAATAGAGGGGAACTTTTAGTCCCCACCCACCCACCCCGGGAGGCAGACTGGCTGGACATTCAATCAATCACCCACATCCAGTTGGGCCCAGTGCCCAGTGATGTCATCCATTGGGCCAGGTAACAAAGCCTCCTCTGAAGGAGGGGAGGGGGCGGTGGCTTATGGGACTGAGCCCTTTGCTTGTGGGTCCTGACACTCTTCCGTAGATGGTGTCAGAATTGAGTTAAATGGGGCACCAGCTGGTGTCGCAGAGAACTGTTTGGTGGAGGGAAACCCACACATTTGGTAGAGAGTCTAAAGCTACGGTGACCTATTTGGCATTCCTTCTCTTCTGAAATGTCTTCATAGTCTTTGTCCATTTTCACAAGGATTGCTTTTCTTACCTACTTGTGTGAGCCTTTGGTATATTAGTAATAGTAATCATTTCCTATTTATTGCAGATATTTTCCACTCTCATTGACTTGTAATTTTATTTTGTTATATAGAAATGTAACTTCCTCAATGGTTACGTCTGTATAGTTTTTTCGTGATTTCAATTTGCTTTTAAGTTCAAAGTGTTCTCAGTCGTGAATCTTCACTTTTTTTCTAGATCTTTTCTTTTTTTTCTATCTTTTTTTCCTCTTCATTACATGTCACACTTGGATCCACGTGAACTTTATTTTGGTATGTGGCGTGAGACAAGGACTTCAACTAGTTTTGTTTTCAGTTTCGCTCACGGACTGCTTCAGTGCTAGTTAAGGGAAAACCTTCCACTGAACTATGGTGCCACTTTTATCACATGTTCACTTCCTCTGTGTGGCTTTTCTGAGATAGTCTGGTCTTGAGCTGTCCATCCCAGTACCCCTGGGGGGGGCGACCATTCGGGGGTCTGGGGCCCAACTTCCAGTTCCTGGGATCAGTGACTCCAGCCTGCCCTAGGCCCCAGAACGTACGTCTTCAGCGACTTAATAAGTGTAACAAACACCTGCAAATTGAATCCTGGAATACATCAGCAACTGGGGCTCCTCAGAGCGTGGCGCCCGGGTTCACACCACCTCAGCGTTGTCAGTCCTGTCAAATGACAAAATGCAAACAATTCAGTCATGGCTTTGCCCTTCCTTGATTTAAGGGACAACAAGCCGTGGACTGGGGGGAGGAGAGCTCCTCACAAGCATGGAGCACGGGGGTGGGATGTGGGGCAAGAGCGAGCTCTGGAGGGAGGCAGCAGTGTGGAAACCAAGGGGCATGACTGGAGGAGGCCCTGCTGTGCGGGGTAAGGAGAGCGAGTGGAAGTGCAGTGGGAGGGTCGTGCTGGGTGTTAGGTTTCCTCAGCGGGTGCTTCCCACGCCGGCTGACTTAGGCTGCGAACTCGAACTCGGACCTGGGCTGGGTCCCCGCCGCGGCCTCCAGGTTGTGGTCCGGCGATATACGAAGAATTCGCTGCGTCAGCCCAAACCTAGCCGTTGGGAGGTAATCCCGAGACGCCCAGCGCTTCTGTGAGGAGAGCTGCCGTCTGTGTGCTGGGCAGCAGTAGGGCAGCAGGGTGCTAACCGGGCGGAGGGCGGAGGGCAGAGGGCAGAGGGCAGAGGGCGGGAAGGAGCAGCGGCCTCCACCCTCTCCTCAGGCGGCCAGCCCACACCAGCCCGGGGACAGACTGGGCGGAGACGGGCTTTCTCAGGCTCCCAGATACTGGCCCTGAAGGCTGGAGGGGGAGGCCCCATAGCATCTGCTATTCAGTTTGGTGGGGATTTGCTCTTTTGGAGTTATTTTGCACGTGTCTTGAAGGCCTTTTATATGTATTACAACCTTGCCAGGGCAGAACCCTATCCTCCCGTGAGGATGGATGGAGGTGAAGTTCCTGGGAAACCATCTTTCCGGCCAACTCTAAAGATCTCTTGCAAAGTTTAAGGTCTAGGTCTTGGTGACTGCCGATTATTCTTTACCTCCTCCTCGTCTTGGGTGCAACTACGTTCGAGTAGGCCTAGCTGTGGCCCGCAGGGCTTGCAGGCAGGATGCGTGTGAGGTAATCCCTGGACTTTGCCCCGTCTCTCTCAAATCATGGGAATAGGGACGGAGTTAATGGAACACTCGGTTAGAAGGATGGAATCCACGCCTGTCACCCTGGCCTACAAGGCCCTCAGGAACCTGGGACCACTCACCTGTCCAGACTCATCGCGTCCCCTCTCCTCAGTCATGGGGAATCTGTTCGTCTCCCAACCAAGTGTTTATAACTACTGCACTGTCTCCCGGGAAGGCTCTTCCCCGGCCCAAACCAAATGTCTCCTCCACACGCAGGCCTTCCCTGACCCACTGATCAAGACTAACGGCTTCCTCCTGTCACCTTCTCTCCTTTACTTCATTCTGTTTATTTCCTTCCCAAATCTTTTCAAAAATTATAATTATCTTTTTTAAATGTATACATACCATTGGCGTTTGTCTCCCCAACCAGAAGGCAAGCTCAGTGAGGCCAGGCCCCTGCTTTGCCCTGAGTGCTGATTCCTCAAGGCCTGCGACAGAGGGAACCATCCAAAATGTGCCATTCATGGCGTCACAAGAGGAAACCCTGGCCTCCTCAGTAGGAGGGGGGCTGTGGCTCTCTATCAGGATTGTAGGAGGGCCGGGCAGGAGACCAAGAGCGACAGCCAACGGCAGTCCTAGTTTCTAGTATCACTTGCCTTCAGACTCGGCTTTGGGTCCGGTGAACCTTAATCTTAGGCTCCCGACAAGCAGCTCTGGGGTCCCAGCACTGAACACCCAACGCAGATGGGCTGGAGGTTCTTCTGAAGGCCCGTGCTCCTTCTGAAGGATTGTTTCTCCCTCTGAACTGTCTTTGACCTTTGCCCCCAGCTAGATCACCTGCTCGCGAGGGCTAACTAATAAGCCACAAAACAAATGAGCAAAGAGCCAGGGGACGTGACTGGAACCACTGGAACAGCCTGGCTGAGGAGCTCGTGTACGTGGAGGTCTTGAGACTGGTGGTTCGGACGCTATGTGCAGTCTCGTGCTGACGCGCGGTGCTGGGTCTGCGGGCGAAGCTGCTTTCGTTTACGTGCAAATTCAGTACATCGAAATGTTACGCATTGCATAAAAAGCTGACGTCGCCCCCCCCCTCAGAGCACAGCGGGGACCCGGGCAGCTGCACCCCCCCTCCCCTGCACACCACTGCGGCCCAGCTTTGAAAACTAAGAACGTGGGATCATATTTCCGCCAAAGGAAATATGACACATTTCCCTTTCTTCTTCCCTTTCTATTTTTGTCAGAGCCACACCCCAACCACGAGTGATCCTGACCGTGCTCAGCCAGGGAGGTGTTAGTCCGGGCCAGTCACCGCCTCGGAGCCCTGGGCTCCCCGCGGGCTCTTCCCGTCAGGTTGTCTGTCTGGCTTTATTTCACTCACATTTTCTCCCGGCTTCGCTTCTCTCTCCGTTCACGAGGCACTCCCAGGCCTCCTCCGCTCCCGGCCCTCACCTCCCTCTCCTCCGGACCCCGCCCCCCGAGCCATCAGCGTGAGCCAGGCACCAGTCTGTTGGTGTGGACACAACTGCCACGTGTCGGTCTCACGACAGCGCCCAGAACAGGCCCGCGATGTTCCAGGTGGGGACGGAGGTGCGGGAGGCCGTGCCACATGCCCAAGCTCACAGCACCGAGCCCAGGGGGGTCCGGGGAGTGGCTGGCTCTAAGGCCTGTGCTCTTCACCACCACGTCCCTGTGTGACGCTCTGCAGGTGAGCACCAGCGCCGTCTGTCCCCTCCAGCGTCTGGCCGCTGCCGGGCGGTGTGGCCCTGTGCTTGACTTTCAGAGTTTCCGTTTTCTCTCTGTGGTAATCACACTTTAAATAGTACTTCCGAGGTCATGTTCCACATGCTTTACATAAACTACCTCATTTAATTCCTATGTCTACAGAGTCAGTTCTATTAGACCCATTTTCCAGATGAGAATCACAGGCCCTGGGATGTGAAGTACCGTAGCTGGTAAGCCGTAGACCTGGGATTTGAACCCAGGACACACAGCTGCCAAGTCTGTGCCCAGAAGCCTTATCCCACGTTGTCCCCACTGCGTGGAGCACGAACGCTGACGACAGGGAGCGCCAGGCCCCAGCACGCACGTGCTCGGCTCCACGGAGCCAGGCTCCACAGTGACGACCACCAGCCTGCCTGCCAGACGTCCCCACCACTGGCTGTGGGAATGTGGGGGAGTTCCTGACCCTTACTGAGCCTCGTGGTCTCCTCGGGGAAGATGGAGACAAGAACCATAAAGCTGCTCCCACGGGGTTGCTGTGCGAACTTCAGAGAGCAGCACCCACTCCGTGCCCAGCACAGAGTACAGGCCCACGGGATGCTGAAGTCCGCTCTTAACTAGCAGCAAGCGCAGCCAAAGCAGATTTCTTGCTCGATGCATTCCACTGATCAAAGAGAATTCTCGAAGCAACTTCTGCTCGCTCATATTTCTGCCAAAGGAAATATGATACATTTCCAACTTTCTTAAATCATTAAGGAAAAGGAAGGCTGGGAGGTGAATTTGTAACCAGTAACAACCTAGTAACCCACCTGTTTTCTCTTTCAAGCTTCTGTTCTGACAACAAAATGATACCATCCAGGTTCTGCCGGGCAGTCCCGTAGGCCTGGTGGCGACTGCTTCTGGCAGAGCCGGGCTGGGGGAGAGAGCCGCTGCCCTTGACCTCAGCTGTCCCCACATCTCCTGTGTCATCCTCTCTGTGCTCTTGGTGCTCAGCTCTGGAAACTGGTGGCTTGGATGACATATGTGAGAAAGGAGAATCTTGTAGGGAGCTCGCATTTAGGAAACAGGAAGAATCAAGAGAGAATGGCCAGAAGGAGGAGAACCAGGACAGACAAGTAGGTGGAAAAAATAACCACAGGGAGGAGTTTGAGCAGCTCTGTGTGTCCCATGGATGTTCACTCACTCATTCACAAGTCACTCAATAGACATGGGGGGGGGGCTGCCTTGTGCCTGGTGGCCCTGGGTGTTGGGGACATAACAGTAAAAGATAGATTTTGGGTAAACAGCCAGCCAGCTAACCATAGATACATAAAAATGAGCAACAGATAGAAGTCCTGGCCCTCATGAGTTTACATCCCACTGGGGGCGAGGGTGGGGGAACAAGAAAAGGTTGAGAATGGGAGACTAAAAAAGCAGCGGAGAGAGCAGGAAAGGGCCCCGGGGAGCGCCCGGCTGCCGGAGCTGTCAAGGTGAAGATGCTAACCAGGGGTGGCCTCCCTGAGAAAGGAATACTGGAGCCCAGAGACCCAAGGGAGGTGAGGGAGGGAGACGTGTGACAACAGAAGAGCATTCCAGGCAGAGGAACTGGCAAGTGCCAAAGTCCTGACTTGCCTCAAGTTCTTGGAAAATACAGCGGAAGCCACCATAGTGGAAGCTAGTGGGGGAGGGGGCAAGAGTAATTATAGGGGAAGTCTGGTTCCTAAAGGAGCAGCAAGAGGCCAGGTAATTGTTCATGTTGTCATGAAAAGAGGGCACCATTGGTAGCACACTGCAGAAGACATACAGCCCTCTAGGGAGAGCATAGGATAGCATTCCTGGGGGAGGAAGTCGGAAGTCCGGGAGGCCAGTACTCCTGGAGGGGCCACTCTCGGTGGGCACCCCATGCCCTGCCGTAGGCCACACTTCAAGGGTTTACTGAACACGCAGTGAATGGAACAGACTTCCCGCGGCTGGTGGACGAGTGGTCATCTGGCAGGGAAGACGTGCAGGGGTGCGCTGTGAGGCCCCCTCCGGGCGTCGTGAGTGACGGAGGCACGCAGGTGTGCCTCGGGTAGATGGTGAGAGACCTAAGCCCCAGCTCTATGGAACGTCTGGGTACTGGGTATCATTAGACTTGCAGGCAGGAAGAATGAATTGGGGAAAAAAAAATAGGGTGAGGGTGGGTCTTTATGGTTGTTTTTATATAGGACAAAGTAGAGGAGAAGGGAGTGTTGTGGGAATCTCAATCATTGGGATAAGACGAAAGTGTAATTTGGAAAAACCATGAGTAGAGCAGTGACATGAGAAGTAAGTGTCTGATCAGCATCGGTGTACAGTAGAGTTCTGCAGGGGTGAAGCTGGTGGGTATGTTAGCGGATCACAAAGACGGACCAAGTACGCTCCGGAGACGGAGACCGGAGCTACCGACCCTCCTCTATCAAAGGGAACAAAGACACTAGGACAGTTTGTAAAGTTTCTTTTGATTCCATGACTTCAGGAGAGGGCACTTCAGGGGTCTTGAGAAGCAAGCGCCAGGGGCAAGAGACGGTGGTTCACCAGCATCCGCCTCAGCGTTATTTCTAGTCTTACAAAATAGCGTCAAACACCGTAACACAGATGTGTACTCACGCTATCGTGGTGTTTACAAAGCGGGATACAAATATTTATGCGAGCCCAACTGTGTAAAACGTGTTGTTAAAGGGTGGCTATTTCTACAACCCGAAGTTATAGATGATTTTTGGTCATTCGCCTATTTTTCTAGTTTTCTACAATCAGCATCTATTGCTTTATTATAAACAGGAAGAAGTTCAGCGGAAAAGGGCAGCAGTGACTCAGCAAGTCTCCCGGGTTCCCCTCTGAAGGAACCGAGGCTTATTGTGAAGGGGAATTAAAAAGCTCCTGGTGGCAAGACGGTGATTACTAGGATTGTTAAAAGCCAAAAAAGCCAGGGTGGGCTCCTAGGACAGCGGGGGGAGAAGAGTGCCATGGGCTTTTCCAACCAAGCTTCCATATGCTTTCACTATGAAACGTTTACACCAAGAAGCTAGGACCAGCCTCCAGCCTTAGTCCACAAGATCCCGAGGTCTGTCCAGATGTCCCACAGGACACGTGCAGCAGCCAGCCCAGCGCTGTGCAGAGTGTGTCCGAGACACAAAACACAGCCCCTCGCCTCAGACAGCTTTGCTGGCTTGTTAGGCTAGGTGCATGGTATGTATACACGAAATTGCTAAAGGATGCCACAGGGCGCTTCCCTCCTTCCCCCCTTCCCTCATTCATTCATTCACCCCCCCCCCAAAAAAGTTCCTCGTGTGTCTCAGGCACCATTCTGGGGATAGAATGGATAGCAAACTAGATGGGGGTGGGCGTCAGTAGGATTTAGAGGCAGAAAGCAGGTAGGACCACAGCAGTCAGGGGGTGCTGAGAGAGTGGGCAGATGGGATGGGGCAGCCCGAGCACACGCTGGGCTGAGCACAGCAAGAGCGGAGAGCACAGAGCACGCGGAGGCCCCCCTCACAGGGAACTGCAGGGGCAAGTTCAAAGTGGCGCCAGGTGGCCGTGACCCCGAGCTCCAGGTGAAGGAGCTGGGTCTGAACTCTGTGCCTGTAAAGAGTGGGGACAAGGGAAACCAGGGGCAACCACCTTCCCACAGGCCTGCTCCTGGGCTTCCCAGCTCGGGTTTGACTTGTTTTACTCTCTACTGAAAACCCCCCAAAGGGCAGCTGAGAAAGAGAGGAAATCAAAACCAAAGGCCAAGCACAGAGCAGCTACCAACCCCTCTTCTGAGGCCCACCAAGCCTTTTTCGTGGGGGGGGCGGTGGGGGGGGTGGGGAGGGTCGGTCTGTCTTCAAGTCGAAAATGCTTAATAGTAGCGATCTGCTTTGAACCCAAGTGTAACAGGCCTGAAACAGGGGCAATAAGAGGGAGCATTCGTATGAAGCCACCCCCGCTCCCACCCTCTTGGTCCTAAGCAATGGAGGCAAGTCAAACCTCATTTTCTACAGCACGCTTATTCAAACTGGGGTTCTAGCCCTGGAAATCCACTCCACACCCTGATACCTAAATCCACTAAAAACACAGGTACAGGTTTTAACAAACTTTGTTAAATACGCAAAACCATACAAAACACCTTCCTGCTGGGGATTCCCCCCATCCCCCTGCCCCACACTCCCCCCCTCCCCAGGCCAGACTGGTTAGAACCCCTCATTATGCTAATCTCACAACCCATGGACTAAAGACACCTTTGTCATACCTGGTAAATCTTGCTGTCCTAAGTACCAGGGCTCCAAGAATGTCCCAACTACATTCAAACAGGGCCTCGGCCTCCTGGGTTTTCATTAACTCAGGCCTCCAAAGACTCCGGTCAGGTCAGTATGTGCTGCGGAGGTAGGGGCCTCCGCGGGGAAAGCCCCCCCCCCCAACTCTGAGCTTCCCTGCCGAGCTCCCCTGAAGAAGCCATGGGCAGAGGCCTGTGTCCGGATACTCATGCGTTCAAACTTCATTGCAGACATCGGTTCACGTTTCTGTTCTCACAGGCACCGGCCTCAGCCCCAGGCAACGTCCCCAGCTCTAGATCTTTATTCTTGTTGTTTGCACCCACTCGGGTCCTCCGAATGGAGCCCCTGCTATAGAGTGAGCGCTTGCGTCCTTGCACAGGTTGAAGCTTAACCTCAGTGCGATGAGCGAGGAGGCGAGGCCTCTGGGAGGTGAGTAGGTTGGCAGCAGAGCCCTCATGAATGAAACGAGTGCCCTTGTTAAAGAGGCCCCCAGAGAGCCCCCTTGTCCCTTCCACCCTGTGAGGACACAGCCAAAGATGTCCATCTATGAACCAGGAGGTGGGCTGCCCAGGCACCAAATTCAGCCAGTGCCTACATCTTGGACGTCCCAGCCTCCAGAGCTGTGAGAAATACATGTCTGCTGATCTAAGCTGCCCAGTCTGTGCCGTTCGGTGTAGCGGCCCAAGGACAGCTCCCTCTCCCTCGGGCCGGGCCCATATCCTGTTCCCAAGTACGTGTTCTTTCTCTCCCTCTGGGCACATTCTGTTCTTGCAGAACAAATAAGGGATGTGGTCAGACACCCCTTCCTTCCAGTCAGCTGTGGGAACGAGGGAGGGGCTGCTCCTCCCCAGGGGTCCCTCTGGGTTACACCGGTGTCCCGAGCCTCTCCCCCTCTCCCAGGGGCCACTGCTCACCTCACTGCAGGACGTGCCTGGGACGTGCCTGAGCGCTCCTTTCTGTGCATTCACCGGATGTCACTCTGTAGTGTGTCCCCAGCACCCGGCGTCTTCGAAGGCCAGCAGTACTGAGCTCCAAAGTGCTCTGGGCTCTCAATGGTGATTTTATTCCATAACGGAAGACTTACAAATATAAAGGTATTGTATGCAGACGACTGGTGTAGAGGCCAATTTGGAGAAGTCCTTCGGAGTAAAATCAGAGCGAAAAGATTTTTCAAATACGATGAGGAAGGTGTATACTACATTAGAGGGACGACCATTAGTTTTCTGCAGGTCAGTTGGGCAATATGCAATAAAATCACCAACAAATATTTCTACCTTTGACTCAGGGACTGTACTCTTAGGTATCTAGCCTAAGGAAAAATCAGAATCTTACAAGCATCTTCCCTGTCAATTATAATGGTGAAAAATGGAAACAATTTATCTGATAATGTCATGGATAAATCTACGACATGAGCTATTAAGCAGCCATTAGCCACGTTTCTGAAGACTATTTAACAGCTTTGAAAAAAGGTTCACAATATTCAGTGAGAAAATCATTGTGGTCAACCGTATGATTTAAAAATACACCACCAGCACAGAGGAAAAAAATATTGGTAGAAAAGTAAGTGATTCTATGTATGCGGTGGGATAAAAGGTTATTTTTAATATTTTTTCTTTTAAAAATTATTTTCCAAGATTTCTAGAATTACTGTTGTCAGGAAAAAATCATAGACACCTAAGAAGTAGGGAGTACGACTGTGTGATTTCATTACCAGATGGCCTCTTGTCCTCACCAAGTCCTGACTCCCACAGCAGAGCAGGTGAGCTCACAGAGCTCCTCAAGCCCAGCTCATGTGTGAGAACGCACTCCAGAGTTTCTAGAACAACCAGTGCCTGGCCCCAACCTCAGAAGTTCTGACTTGACTGGTCGGGGTCCCACTGCTGGTGGTTCTTCCAGCTCCTGGGTGGTGCTGCTGTCGCCCAGAGAATGACGGATCCCTGCGCCTTTAGCACCGTCCTCCCCCTTCAGGCCCCCAAGGACCGAGAGGCTTCTCCTTCCCCGCCGACAAGCCCACCCTCGTCAGGATCTGAGAAACTCCCTCACAAACGTTTCCAGTGGCATCTGGTGCTGAAACTGCAGCAGAGCCCTGTTCAGAGGGCAGCACTCAGCCCGTGTCAGGCACCCCCAGTTCCCCGGGGGGCCCTTACCCCTGAACTTGGCCCAGATAGGCGGCTGGGTCACCAGGTGGGTCCTGCCTGGAGGTTCCCCCTAACTTCTCAGTCCTGCTGGGTTTGGAAGGGAGGTTGCCGTAGGTGTTTATGGAATTCCAGAAGGGAGAACACGAGCTTGGGAGGAACCTGGGAGGGAGCCTGGACACTCACGGATGTGACTTCCCTCAGGTACCCGCAAGGCGACCGTGCAAAGCGCAGGAGAAAATGACCATCCGCAGACCAAGGCAGGCCGAGCAGCTGCTGTTTCTGGGCATCATGGTCACCACGGCCGCGGTCATCTCCCTGCTGTTCTACGCTCTCCTCTGGAAGGCCGGCAACCTCACAGACTTGCCCAACCTCAGAATCGGCTTCTACAACTTCTGCCTGTGGGACGAGGGCACTGGCTCCCTGCGGTGCCACCAGTTCCCTGAGCTGGAGGCCCTGGGCGTGCCGCGGGTTGGCCTGGCCCTGGCCAGGCTTGGTGTGTATGGGGCCCTGGTCTTCACGCTCTTTGTCCCCCTGCCTCTCTTCCTGGCCTGGTGCAATAGCAACGAGGGAGAGTGGCAGCTGGCGGTGGGCTTCCTGGCCATGTCGTCCATGCTGCTGGCCAGCGGCCTGGGCCTCTTCCTCACCTACACATGGAAGTGGATCAGGCTCTCCCTCCTGGGGTCTGGGTTTCTAGCTCTGGGCGCGGCCCAGGCCTTCCTCATCCTCTTGCTGATGGCCACAGTCGTGTTCCCTCGGAGGGCAGAGGAGAAGAGTGAGCTGGACAGCTGCTAGTTGTGTCTAAAGGCTTACGTGTGATTGCAAGAGTTCAGTCTGAACTATGCTCAGAGAAAGCGCCAGAAAACTGGGGCTGGTATGCCTTCCCAGCCTGTTTCATAGCAAATGCCGAGCTTAAGCCCTAGCAGACGGGCCCCACCATAGAGAAGTTGGGGTACCCGGTGTCAAAAAGACCAGGAGGCAGCAATGGCAGGATGACCTCTGTGCAGGGTTGTCTGTCCTATGGGACTTCCAAGGTTCTCAAGGACACGCCCAAGCCACCTAGCTCATTGTCCCAAGAACTGATCTGAGCAAGCCATTCTTACTTCATCCTCAGGATGATGGGGAGAGGATTCCTGTCACGAGGCCTGATTTCCAGGATAATTTGCCAAGTGTCAAACTGGAACTCAGTGAAGGTTTATGTCAACAAACGGGGAACATTATGAGACAGCGTGCACCTCGTGTCCCTTGGGGCCCTGATCGGCAAGCTCCCTCTCTCCGTGGTGGGTGTGATGTGATGAGCCCCTCTCCCCTGATACCACTCCCGAAGGCAGAGGGATTCACTCCAGACAGACCCGTGGGCACAAAGAGAAGCCTCGGCGTCTTTGAAGGCTCTCCTGGAAAGGCTCTTGGACCCGAAACCAGACAAAGCAGGGGCGTCAGTGGGCAAATCATTCCTAGCACGAGCCCTGGAGTTGGGAACAGAATACACCAACTCCCCAGGAAGGAGAGGAAGGTGAACGAACAGTCCCACATACGTTTGTGGAGGCTGCCTCTCTCCACTTCTCCACCCAGAACTGCAAAGGATAAAAGCACAACCTTCGCCTTGGGGAACGGTTTGTATTTCTCAGCACGTGTGTATCGGAAAACCTGGACAGCAAACGACTGCCTCCTTCCATGCCTGTCCAAGCCACACTGAACAGACAGAAATACGGACTCGGGCGCGTTCTCGTCTGTAGGGTCTCCTGCGGGCTCCTGTCCCACTCTCGCTTTACAACGGCCCAGGGGAGGGAGGCTGAGCCGCCAAGTGGAAGGAAGGTGGCAGCGTGGGGGGCGGATCGCAGGCAGAGCACTGTGGGCAGGACATCTGCCTCCCGGGCTGCATGGGTGACGGGAACTCGGTTTCATATAGCCTCCTCCTGAGGGAGAGATCACGCCGACTAAACTGTCAGAATTCCAGTGAACGTAGCAGCCATACATTTTCTTCTTTCAAATTAAGTTGACTCTTGGTTCCAGTAAGTGTGACCCCCACGTCCGCCTTTTCCCCGGACCTGGAAGTGAATAAAGTCAGACCCTCCGAGCTGAGGAGGCGCAGTGCAGAGAGAACTTCTGATGGTGGCTCATTCTGATTCCTCACTTCCACACACTCAGCACGACAGCTCCAAGGCCCAGACCCTCCTGGGCTTCCCTTCCTTGTGGCATCTGCCAGCCCAGGGAGGGGAGGACTGGGCCCCGTCAGCATCCTGGGGCAGGCCCCGGGCCGGGAGGGGAAGCCGGCTTCCCTCACCGCCCCGGGCAGAAAGTCCTGGGAAGTCTGTCCCTTAGCTGAAAAATATTTCCCTGACGTATTTTAACATGTCCTCGTCCTCGTCCTCCTCGGGGCTCCTGCTGCACGCAGAGTCAGACCCCGTGTGCCCCTGAGGAGGGCTGAGGCCTGGAGGAAGGGCGTCTTTCCCATTGTCCTCATCCTCACTTCTACTCCCAGGAGAACTCGGTGACAGAGTTAAGCAGGTTGGGGACAGCTCTGGCTTATCAGCGCCAGCCAGAGTCGGTGACTCCCAGGACTTTTCCTGTTCCCGGGCCTGCAGGGGTAGGAGAAATGACAGGCAAAACAGACATTATGTTATTTCCCGAGGGAACGCGGGCTTATCTGTCAGTGATGCAGAAGCCACCGTGAAGGCAGCGTGTGACCGGGTCAAGCACCCCTCCCCAGTCAGAGCCTCTCCTCCCCCTCCCCACTCTCCCCCCCACCCACAGCTCCTGAAGAAGTCATGACCGATGTGGGAGAGACGTGAGCAGGGGCCTGAGGAATACCAAGTAGAAAAGAAAAACAGGAAAAACCTATCTGGAAAGGCAGGGTGACAGAATGGAAGGAGCAGGGGATACAAAACTTGAGTGTGAGCCTAAACTCTGTCACTTATTGGCGGTGTAACTAAGGGGAAAGCCCTGCGCCTCAAATTCTTTATCTGTAAAATGGGGATAATACCGGAAATAACAATCACCAGGTGATGGCAAGGATTAAATGCGACAATATACGAAAGTACCCAGTCAACTACAAAGCACTACACAACACTAAGGTGGCACAAGTACTATTCGCTTCAGAAGCCAGGAGACTTGGGTGGCATTCGGCTGAGGAGAAGTACAATGGTAAGAAGTCACCTCACCCAACTGAGACCCTGCAGAGAACAGAAATAGGTAAAGACTTCCGGCCCCTCCACATTCCAGCACAGAGTCACCCCAGAGAGAGCTGCTCTCCCTCCCAAGGCCAATCCCTCCCCAGGCGTCCAGCCCCAAACATTAAGTCACACCTCACATGGGGAGAGGCCAAGGGGAGCGCGACCTTGAGAGAAGTGCTAGACAAGGGCCAGGTGGAAGAAATGGGATGCCAGACGACGGGGCTCCCCAAGGCCACCTGAGAAGGCAGGGCGTCTCTCTTATTGCCATTAACCAAGGGCCCAGTCTAGTTTCTGGTCCTCAGAGTTAGAAGAGACACAGTTGACTTTACCTCAATCAGGATCCCCAGAGCGACATCTACCATTTCAGCTTCACTCATGCAGTACACGGTCCTCACGGTGGTGAGTCTGAAAGGAAGGCACGATGCTAAGATGGGGACAGACGGGTCTCCGGTCTCATGAGGGGGAAGAACATGAGAGCAAGAGCCACATCCCCAGGCCTTCCCACCCGCTGCCACTTTCCAATCTGGAAGTAGGGCATGATGGCCAGCTCCTGACAGTGCCCCACACACCAGCAGATCAAACAGACATCGGGCCAAGATGTGACTGACAGCCACCCGCACCCATGACCACAGTAAAGCAGGACTGTGAGTCAGAAGGGAGGTGGGTCAGTTAGGACAACTTAGAAAAGGAAGAGTCAGGGAGGGGGGTGAGGGTGTCTGAGAGCTTGGCTGATGTGTGCAAGCCAGAGGGAGAGCACTGCCTGGGAGCTGACACTTGAGGGTCTGGCCGTGGACATGCATGCGCAGAGTGGGGTCTGTGAGGGGAGGGCTCACTTCACCCCTCCTGACCATGCACCTGCGGGCTAAAGAGGTTTCCGCAGGGCTGAAACACCTACTCACCTCCCTGTTCCAGCACTTGGAAGGCTCAGCCCCAGCAACTGTGATGCCCCCAATCCCTCCCTCCGATTCCCTGGGAACCCAACCAGAAGTTGCCCCACCTTGCTGCAGCACACCCCTGCAATGCCGCCGGTCTCCTCCCCTTGGGGGTCTTCGCTGGAACCTTTCTCTTCTCGGCCTCCTGGGCTGTCATCCATGTGGGAAGGACCCTCTTTTTATCCTCAGATTTTAAGTCTCCCATCTCTCTTTTCTCTCCTGAAGCTGAGTCAGGGCCCAGGCTTAATGACTTGCTTTTCTAATTCAGGACAGCAAACCCCACTCTCATCACACCAGGAATTATAGGTGTGTCCTGAATGGGAGTCATGCTGTAATTCCTACAAAGAACAAAGTCCAGTGAATTCTAAGAAGTTAAAATATTTCCAGTCATCAGCTGTAATTACTGGTCAGGACAGGCCAGAGAGCAGGGCCCAGGAGACTAAGATAGGACATTCCCCTTCTCCCTGCCATCCAAGATGCTCTCTGTCCCCTGGGTGCCCAGCCTCTCCTACCCTCAACGTATCTCTCACGATCTCTCCCTCATCTCCCCAATTTCAGACTTCTCATTTCCTCTACCTTGGTGTGGTTACAGAGAACCCCAAGACCATTTTGATTCACGGTGAGGTTGAATCAACCAACACTCCCTCTCTTAATCCAAAGATAATTCTGGCTGGCCAGATTTTAGCCAGCAGTAGGGATCAGGGACCACAGCTGGGGCTGGCTCCGGATGGAGAATCCCGAAGGCCCCTGGGCAGCCTCTCATCTAACCTGGTCTCTCTTCTCCCCTCCCCCTGAAGCTCAGCCCCCACCCTGGGGCTCAAAGGGTACAAGTCGAACCCTTCCACCTGGCAGTCAACCCCGAAAGCAGCTCAGGGTTCCGCCTAGGGAGGATCTTACTGGAGCAGAGGTTTGCCTAGAAAAAGGCCAGCCACGAGTAAGAGATCTGTCTCTGCATCATCATCATTTATTGCTCATCGAGAAGGCTGTTTACAACTTAAGAAAAAAATGAGCAGGACATCATCCTAACCTGTCTGGCCAGAGGACAGACCTTAGCCAACGTACCGTACCTCGTTGCTGTCAAAATTCAGGCAATGGTAATAGTCCCCCAACTACACAAGCACAGCTAGCCGCCAGGCATACGGACATTTATTCGACCCCGAGGCAGATATTACCAAGCCCCTTTTAGAAACAAGGAACTGACTGCAATGTGCACAAGGTTACAAAGAAGTTTGAAATAGCCAGCCAGGACTCGCACCCGGATCGTGCCGGCCAAACCCTGTGCCTAACGGCCGCCGCGCCGCCGGGGCTCCAAGGAGGGCAGAGGCCCGGCCGGGAGGGCCTGCGAAGCCAGAACGAGCCCGCGCTGCCTGCGGGAAACCCGGCCCCCCAGGATGTGGATGTGCCGGCACTCCCGAGCCACCGCCCGCCGCTGCCTCGGGGACCCTGCGCCGCCCCGGCCGCGCGCGGCAAGACGAGTGCCAACCTGCGGGGGGCGAGAGCGGAGGGGCAGCACGTGGACCTGCACGCCGGGCCTGGCTGCCCACGGGAGACGCGGGACCCGCGGGACGGAGGCCGCCCGCACGCTCGCTCGCTGGCTCGCGGGCCCGGGGCTCCGGGAAGCGGGCGGCAAGGCAGAGCTCAGCCCCGAACAAGCGATCCTCCAGCCCGGCTCCCCGCCTCCTGGGCTCACGCACCGCTCTTGGCTTCCGGGGCGGGCCGGAGAGACGGCCCCGGGCGGTGGTGGGGACCCGACCCCGCCCCGCGCGGCCTAGGCACTTCCGGCCCGGGCCGCTGCCCGAGCGGAGACCCGGCGCGCCCCCTGCAGGCAGCTGGCGCCGTCGGCGTCCATGCCCGGACCAGGACTCGCCTGCTGTTGGTCCGGCGGCCTCACAGTTCCTCCTGGACCAAACTCTGCTTGGGCTCCTCTGCTCTCATTTAGGCCCTGCCTTTGGAGCCTTCCTGCTCCTCTCTGCATTGTCGTTTTAGCAAGCATCCTACCAAGTCATTTTAGCCGGGACCGCTGCCCCCCAATCCTGATCACCCTCACATTTGGGCGGGTTCCTCATCGTTCACCAAATTCCGGGTGATGTCTGATCACCTAAATTGCTTTCAGCAAGAATCCTGGTGCTGAGTTTAGCCAGAGCCCAACCCCCTACCCCCACCCCCTTACCCCTGGTGTTTCCTCTTAGCAACTTTTCATCCACTGCTGCCACCCTGCTCTTTGGCTATAAAGTCCCTTTCCTTGCTGCATCCAGAGTTAAGCCTGAGGGCTCTCCCCTACTACAAAACCCCACTGGAGTACCCGCCTTTGAATAAAGTCGGCCTTGATATTTTTAACTGTCATGAATAATTTTCTATTTAATAGAATATTTTCTCTTTAACAGTCCCCAAACATGGCTCCATTTGCTCCATTTCAACTCTCCCTGCTGGGGATCCACATCCCAGGGGAGGGGGCACAAGGTGAGCCCCTTGGGTGCAGAAGATATTAAAGCCTCTGTTTCTGTTGTCTTAAAGGAAGTAGGTGTCACTAATACTGAACAGAGGGAGGGGCGCCTTGGGTGGCTCAGTCATTGAGCCTCTGCCTTCGGCTCAGGGCGTGATCCCGGAGTCCTGGGATCGAGCCCCACATCGGGCTCATCCGCTGGGAGCCTGCTTCTTCCTCTCCCACTCCCCCTGCTTGTGTTCCCTCTCTCGCTGGCTGTCTCTCTGTCAAATAATAAATAAAATCTTTAAAAAAAAAATACTGAACAGAGGGAGAGGGAGCAGGGCATCTCCACAAAGCTTCCCAGGTGTCCTCGGTGGTCTGTGTTCAGCCTGGTGCTGAGCACTGCCGTGGACACGTGGAGCTCGCATCTAATTTTAGTTAAAATCACACTCAGCTTACAGCAGGCTAAAAGAGGCCAGCAAAGAAACCTCCAGGTCACAGACATGATAAAAAAACACAAGCATGACATAAGAACTAGGAAGATCAGTAGGAGAAGAAAGGGATAAAGAAAGGGGGGGTAATCAGAAGGGGGAATGAAGCATGAGAGACTATGGACTACGAAAAACAAACTGAGGGCTTCAGAGGGGAGGGGGGTGGGGGAATGGGATAGATGGGTAATGGGTAGTAAGGAGGGCATGTATTGCATGGTGCACTGGGTGTTATACGCAACTAATGAATCATCGAACTTTACATCAGAAACCAGGGAAGTACTGTATGGTGACTAACATAATATAATAAAAAAAATTTTAAAAAAACCCACAAGCATGAGCAGTCACAGGTGAACCTTCTCCTGCTGCACTTTGAGGTAAAAGGATGATCAGAACTGAGCGTCTGGCCCCAAAATGTGAAATTATCAAGATCCCTTTGAAATGTGGTTTATAACAAATCCGAGAATGGGGTAATGATTCTCCATGGGCCAGAGGTGCACAACAGGGGAGCTCCATCCCAAGCTTGGGGGATCCGGACCCTGAAGCTCTCTTCCAGCTGAGTGGCGCTTCGGGTCTCTCTAAAGCACTTTCACCCGCTGGGCCAGGATGGTTTAACCCAAGCAAGGCTTACGAAGATAAAGGTTTCAAGTCACAAAACCAACCTATCGTGCACTGGGGTCGTCGAGCTGCAGGCTGAACCTGGACTCTGCCTCCAGTCTTTTCTGGAGGGCAACACCAAGGGGACAGGCCCTGCCTCTCTGGTTCCATTAAAAGTATTAGAACTGCTGCCCTCCAGGTCCTCTGCTCTCAAGCCAGGACAAACCCAGGTCTAACTGGCGAAGCATCATTTTGTTTTGTGAATAAAGGAACAGGAAATACTTGTTCTTAGTGGAATCGCTCCCTCCATATTTGTCTCCCTAAAACCACTTCCCACCACCAGCTGAAAAAGGAGGTCTGAGGAACAGGAAACCTTTGCATCTGCGTGAGCGGCTTTCTGTTTGAAAGGAGAGATGCCCAAGCGGGGATAGAAAACCCGGCTGTGGGATCTGGACAGGCCGGAACCAACGGCTCAAGTGCTTTGAACTCCGTGCTCCCAGGCCCAGCAGAGGTGGCAAGCACAGAAAGCAGACAGGTCAGGTCGGAGGACAGCGAGGGGGAGGCCCCGAGGGGCTCTCAAGCAGCCCTGGCCAAAGCCGGGGGGGGGAGGGGCAAACTCATACCAAGTACATAGGCTGGGCTGAGCTGTACTGGCTTGATGGCTTCCCGATAAGCTCCCCTTGCCGAGAATGGGAGGAGTCTTGTTGGGGTTCTGGGCAGGTGCCAAGCAGCTCTTGTGAAGGAGAGGGAAATTCAAGTTTGACATGACTGACCGGAGGATGCGAGCTCATCCTGAAGGGGTATGGGCGGCACAGGGAGGAACACCAGGGTGAACACAGCCTGACCGCAGTCAGGATGGAGTGAAGGCTGGGGAGAGACAGGCCAGGAGCGGGCAGGTTTGGCCACCGGTATTTGCTAATTTTAAAAGGTCAGAGGTGAATGGGACTTGGGTTTTTTGTTTTTAGGCAGTGTTGTGGTTTTGTGTTTTAGGCAGTGTGCTGTGGAACCCCACACAATCTCAAGCCAAAGTCAAAACAAAAGGGAGGTGGGTGTTCGGCCCAGAGCATAAAGGAAAAGAGAGAAGACACAGCTTTTCAAGTGTTCTTTGTTTCTTTGCAATCCTTAAAGACATTTTGGTAGCCGTGGAGACCATATAGAGCAGAGAGAATGGGTAATAAGAGAAACTGAAACAAAACTTTGAAGCTAAACAGTGAATACTCTCACTCAAATGAAACACATGATGGCTTCTTAAATGTCCTACAGAATCAGTGGTGGAGATAATCTGCTGTTTCAATGCAGAAGATGGGGAAAATTGTAAATGGAGAAGTCTTGGTTTTCTTCATTTGAAGAGAGGGTTACCAAGGTAGAAATAGGTAAAAATGTGTAACTACTTATCAGTCTCTAGTGTTCTCATAATCGAGCCACATAAATCCCTACTTTTCTTCCAAATGCCAGCAGAATGGGAGCAAAGGCCTTAGTACCCACTTACCTTCCAGACATAGGTAACTGCGAGTACCCCCCCCCCCACTCCGGACTTGCACCACCAGAACTGGGCTAGAGCCCAGAGAGGCCCTACAATGACTGTTCCGAGCATCTGGGCAACAAGGCCACCCTGCAAGTGTCAGAGCTGGAGACCCATACCTCGCCCACCTCTGACGAAAAGCAAGCTTGGCCCGCTGGCCCCGGTCCTCTCACCATTCACCAGCAGAGGGCGCTGGCGGCTCCGGTCCACCTCAAAGATGCGAAGGTGACAGAATGAGTGGAGCCCCAGTGGCAGAGGGACGGGGACACCCAGGTGGATTGGGCAGCTGGAATCAGAGGCCTCAAACCCTAACCTCATCCCGAGAAGCTCCACCAACGCAGGGAAGAAAAGGAATACTATGACCTCCTTGACTGGAGCCCAAAGAAAGAGGAAGAGCACAAACAAACCTTAGCTAGCCAGCGCAGTGGGAGGCAGGACGGCCTAGCTCTAAGGCAAAGCCACAAGCAAACCTCCCACACGGTTCAGCCCCACAGCTGGCCACAGCTGCCACGCAGGGCCTCGGCTCACAGCTGACCAGCTCCGTCGGAACATCTGCCTCTCCAAGGGCAAAGGGCTAAGGGAGACGCTCTGCTGCACGCATGTGTTCCAGAAAGAGATACCAGGTGACCGTGAGAGCATTCTTTTTTTAAAAAAAGATGAAAAATGAGCATATATATACAAAATACTGTCAATTCCTCCTGGGCCAACAGAGCAGCCATCATGCTGTATCTCTTGCTTCCTGAACTTTCCTCCCGCCACCTGGAGCATGCCTCTTGCACAGCCCAGCGTGCTGGTCTCTGGGCACTCGTGCTACGACTCAATGTGGCTCCCGTCCAGTCTCTGCAGCCAGACAGAGCCGGAGTTCCCTGTCTTTCCCTGAGGAGTCCCCACACTGGCCAGGAGCGGGAAGGAGAGCGCCCTGTCTTCCTATCCCGTTTCTCCACTCCCCCCAGGATAATACTGCTTCCGTGGGTGTCCCTCGGGGCGGGTCCCATCAGAGTTTATGAGCCAGCAGGGTGGTCAGCTTGATCTTGCCATCCATGGAGGCAGTGAGGCATGTCCCACAGTCCATGGCCGTGCTCCAGTCCACAGTGACCACAGGGGCTCGGTGGCCACCCAGGCTCAAGCAGCTCTCCAGAACCTTCTCATCCCCGCCCAGCTGCAAAACAGGAGAGAGGAGACGTCAGCAGGCACTGTTCACAAACACAGCCACTTTATCCACCAGACTGCCTCAAGCCTGGGGGCTGCCATCCCAATCTGAGGACGTGCCCAGGCACACATCCACCTTTCCCTTTCCAGAAGATCTCAGTTTAATTCCTTGGGCCAGGAAATGCCTTCACTGTCCCAACTATGAATATTCCTTTGTCTTAGGTGGAAGACAATATCATATGCTCGAAAAGACAAGAGAATGTTTTCTGCCACCTTGAACTCCCTGTGGGCCGGTGCCTTCTGCACCCACCGCAAACTACACCCAGTTCCTTTCCTGCATGGCTTACTGCTCCCCAGCATTAGATCATGCATCTGCTACTGTGTTGCCCATTTGCTTCCCCCGGAATGCAAGCTGCGGGAGGGCGGGATGTCAGTCCTCTCCTGCAGCAGCCAGCACAGTGCCGCCACAGAGGCCCCTGAAGACGTGAGCAGGGCTCTCCCTCGCCCACCAGCACCAGCCTCCCGGGACTCAGCCCACAGCCATGAAGAGCCAGAAGGGAAGAAAGAAGGGGAAGCCAGGAGCACAGTGAATAATGATCAATCCAGCGACAGACAACACTCATGAGTAGGAAACAGAAGTCGTTGGCCTTCTGGAGAAAACATCTTTAAAAATCACAGATTGTTCAAAGACTGTAAAAATGGGATCTAAAATTCATTATATTCCTTAAGCAATTAGACCCCATAACTAGCATTTCAAAAATTATACAGAGGGAAATCTTCCAACCCATTCATTGGTTATAGAGCAAGTCTGATGGCGATCGTCAGCCCACAGTAGCCACCCTGGCTCAATCAGAATTCCAGAACCTTCTCATCCCCACCCAGCTGCAAGAGGACAGGAGAGGAGGAGGCATCCCGGACAAATGACAAAGCCTGATCGGGACGAATAACAAGTGACTGAGGCTCATGATTAAAAATACACAAACATACACACAACACACATAAAATCATACACAGAGCAAAGTACAGCCTAACTGAAACTCAGTTTTTGAGTACTAAAATACAATCAGGCTTGCAAACAAGCTTTTTACAGCATCTTCTAATAGCAATTATAAGAAATTACAGAGCTAATTTTAAGAAGGGAAGAGCCACTCAACGCGTCATCCTCTGTGGAAAAGAGGTGCCTCCCTGATGGTAAGCCCGCATTACCCGGTGCCACGCTCCGGACCAACAGTCTAGATGGGTAGTAAGGAGGGCACATATTGCATGGTGCACTGGGTGTTATACGCAACTAATGAATCATCGAACTTTACATTGGAAACCGGGGATGTATTGTATGGTGACTAACATAATATAATAAAAAAACATTAAAAAAAAACAAACAAACAGTCTAGATGGCTCCCGACGCGACACCTCTGCACCCCCCTCCCCTCCCCCCATCCCAGTGCTCTCACTTGCCTCTCTCCTGGGGGGGGCCCCAAGGCCTGCCTCACTACCTTGTCCTCCCCAACTCCTCCTCCTCCGAAGGCCTCAAATCCATACCCTCCCCCCCGGCCTGGGGTCTCCCCTGAGGACTCAGCCCCTGCCTTGTCCCTGGTGGGGGTGTTTTGAGTGTGAGCCCCACGAGAGCAGGATCGCAGACCCCGTGCGCTCCGCAGCGCCTAGGCCGACACCTACACACAACTGCTGTCCACAGCACGTGCTGCCCACAGAGGGATGAGGGCACGGACAGCCCGGGCAGGGAACATTCTTCTTGTGACCCTATACCTACAGACTAAATAAACACTACTATTACGCAAAGAGTTACCACTGAGGCCAAGAACTGGTTTGCGTGGTTACCAAAAACATATGCTTAGGAGCCCCTGGGGGGCTCAGTCAGTTAAGCAGCTGTCTTCAGCTCAGGTCATGATCCCAGGGTCCTGGGATAGAGTCCCGTCAGGCTCCCTGCTCAGCAGGAAGCCTGCTTCTCCCTCTGCCCCTCCCCCACTGCTCATGCGGGTGCAGGTGAACTCTTTAACAAATAAAATCTTAAAAAAAACAAACATATGCTTAGACTACAACTCAAACGCTTATCACTAGTCTGTCTGAGAAGTAAAATAGAAGAGCTTCATCATGTCTTTCCCTGAGGAGTCCCCACACTGGCCAGGAGCAGGAAGCAGAGTGCCCTGTCTGCCTGTCCTGTTTCTCCACTCCCCCCAGGATAATACTGCTTCCGTGGGTGTCCCTCAGTGGGGACAAAAAGCACATGAACCAGAGCAGCTCAGACATGAGAATTAAAACAAGCACATAGAATGAGGGCCAAAACCACTTACATCCTGGTGCGATCAATCACACCCCCAGATTTCTGCCTTGGCCGTGGACTGTATCGTCCGTGACCCATGGGACCTCCAATAAGATAATAAATCTACATCAGATCAGAATCACTAAAGCAGACCACAGAAGCACTTGCCCACGTACGGTACGTTCCCCCAACCCAAAACACTTCCCAACGCTCCTCCCTATCCCTTCATGTTTTCTATGATAGACATTATTCCCAAGAAACAAAAGCAGAGAAGGGCCAGAATCTTGTGAAACGACAGCAAATGAGAGAAAAGGACGAGCACGCCCTGTCCCCACTGGGAGCTAAGGACCGGCCCCCTTGCCTGGCCTGCGGCCACGCGAGCGCAGGCACCATCCACCCTTGGTCAGAGGCTTCTCCACGCTCAGCCGGCTCAGACCGGCCCACACTCCAGGGAGGAACTCCCTGCCCACCGCGACAGCCCCCTGTACCTTGTAGATGACGCCTCCTGTGGCAGAACATGTCAGCATGTAATTTCCCTCTGAGTCAAAAGCGAAGAGTCGGCCCCGGGGGACTTGAACCTGCTTGTAGCCGCTGTAACCCGACAGCACGAAGGGGCCCGTGGCGTCAGCGGGGAGGCCGTACTCAGACACCTTCAGACCACTCCTGTGGATGTTCCACTGGATGAACTGCACCCACAAAGCACAACATGAACGCTCTTTCAGCAGGGGCTGGCCGGGGCTCCCCCAGGGCCAGGCCTGAGAGGAGGACGGAGCCCAGGGCAGAGGTGGTGGGTCGACAGGCCGCCAGGAAAGGCAGTGGGATGACCCCTCAGTCTCTCTTTTCCCAACACAATTTAAACACTTTTTTAGAGAAGAACATCTTAGAAAGAACCTGCAACTTCACACTACAGCCTGAACTTTCTGGCCTGACTTCAGGAGAGGAAAAGGTTAGGCAATTGCCCATGTTTGGATTCCCGTCTCTCAAGCAGGGGGAACGCTCCAAGTGATCGTTATTATTACTGTTGTTGTTGTTTCTAGGGTTAGAACCCAACTGGGCTTTTCTGACTTAAGAGAGAGGATAAATTCCAAATATCTTCCCGCTGTCTCAGCAGTGTAATCAACTGACCATGAGAAGTATCGTTATACACTAGCTTCACGGACTGCACTGTTCATGATCCTTTAGTCTACACGGTGGACAGGCTGCCTGTGTGACCACCTCTTCACTGAGAATCCTACTCAAATAAACAGGAAGTCAAGCTTTAACTTAAAAATCCCTTCCCATAGTTTTCAAATGAAGAATTTACTTTGTAATTACAGTTTTCAATGAATAATACAGGTACACAGAGGGGCGCCTGGGTGGCACAGCGGTTAAGCGTCTGCCTTCGGCTCAGGGCGTGATCCCGGCGTTCCGGGATCGAGCCCCACATCAGGCTCCTCCGCTATGAGCCTGCTTCTTCCTCTCCCACTCCCCCTGCTTGTGTTCCCTCTCTCGCTGGCTGTCTCTCTCTCTGTCGAATAAATAAATAAAATCTTAAAAAAAAATACAGGTACACAGAACAAAATCCAAAGGAACAGGAGGGTATACATGGAAACCAAGTCTTCCTCCCACCTCTGCCTGCCCTCCTCCCACCCCCAGCTCCCTTTCCCTGGATCCTACTGTGTCCTTCCAGAAAGAATACACAAGGGGCACTTATCCTCACTTTTTATCGCCACCACTTCCTTTTTACCCCGCTCAGGCCTATCCGCACTGCCTCTAGGAAGAAACTCTACACGCCGGGCTGTGACACCAATGACCTAGGTCAGCCCAACCAGGGCCTAATCTGGACCCCCTCCCCCAATCCACCTAGAGCGGGAAGAGTCACTTCTGCTGCAACTAGGAGGGAGGTTAGGTT
This sequence comes from Ursus americanus, assembly GCF_024610735.1. Lineage (NCBI taxonomy): Eukaryota > Metazoa > Chordata > Mammalia > Carnivora > Ursidae > Ursus > Ursus americanus. Next base: position 17,859,653 of record NC_142129.1, on the reverse strand, counting down.
CTCCCATTTCCTAATCACCAACTCCCGCCACGCTTGTTCAGACCTCACAACGGTCCCGAGACTGGTGACTATGACTACCCCTCCCGTGTGGATGACACGCTGAGGCAGAGAGGGGCCCAAGGCCAGGGATTCATCTCAGCCCCTCATGCTACCCTGGTGCTCTCTGGAATCTCCGATGCCTAAGCCAGAGGAAGAAGAGTTCCCCAGCAAAATCCTGCTCCCACCTACCTTCCCGTCCTCGCCGATACTATACACGGTGTTCTCGTCGTAACTGAACTCCACGGAGTAGACCTCCCCGCAGTGGGCCTTCCAGCTCATGGCGCACTCGTGCTGCTGCATGTCTGAGGCAATGAGATGCCGCTCAGACCCCCGCCCGGGCCCTGGGGACACGTCCACCCGGGACAGGAGGCACCTTCTGCCCTCCGGCCACAGGGCAGGAACTGTTCTAGAGTCACAGGGCCTCCTGGAACCTACAGGTATCACACAGCTGACCCCTGCCAAAAAGCTCTCTCCTCCAGTGAATTAATCATCGATTTACCAAATCTAAAATTGAAGCTTTTCTTCCTGGGTCAAAAATGAGGTTCAGGAATCCCTGGACGGAGCCTGAGCTCATCTGGGAAGCACACAAGTCTAGGGAGACAAACAAATCCTTCCTAGGAGGCCCCTGTAAGGTCCCACAGGGCGTCTGGGGGATCTGCTAGATACGGTCCCCGGTTCCCTCCCAGACTCTCGGAGTCTCCTGGGGCGGGCCTGCACAGGGCTCTTCAAACAGTGCGTCAGACTCAGGGACTGCTAAGCCCCACCACTCCCAGGTCCACGGACACCAACTGTGCGCAACGGGACTGATTACAGAGGTTTTGAAAAGAGTAGACTTGGACTACTGTTAAGCTCTATTCCAAGCATCATAAAATGGGTGGGCTTCTGCAATAGCTTCCAGCCCAGCCAGCAAAAATGCAACTCTCTTCTTTGAGCCACTGAAGGAGGGGACCAGATGGCCACGAGTGCAGCTGCTTACCAAACAGCCGGATGACACCATCAGCCGCCCCTGTGACCAGCAGGTTCCCATTGTGATTGAAGGCTGTGCAGTTGATGGCAATGGGCTCGGGGTCCAGAGAGAACTGGAGCTAGTTATAAAAAAAACAAAAAACAAACTAAATTTGAAATTGTAGACTAACAACCCAATATTCAAGACAAATTCTGTCTGAAAAGGGAAGGGGACCAAGATGGGGGAGGGTGCACGAGTACATGAAAAGTGCTAGAAGGTTCCACTTTCCAACTGTGACAGTACCTAGGTGCTCATGTTACAGCTTCTCTTCTCATTATACTGCACACCTCTGATTGCAAGATTCTTTTGTATGTACTCAGTATTTCATTAAAACTTCAAAGATAACAAGTAAACATGAAACTACCCTAAGTACCTTTGAGGCAAAGAGAAAGATGAAGAAGGATCTAACTAAGCTGGGCTGTACAAGGTGAAGCACTGAGAGGTGCTGGAGGCCTGATGTGCGCCAGATGGGGCGGGGATAAGACCTCTCCCGGGAAGGGACAGTGCGTGGGGGACAGTACTCAGGGAGGGCCTACGGCTGCAGGACATACCCCGAGGCTGGAGCAGTGGGAAGGGCAGACCAAGGGGGCCCTGAGGGAGTGTGGACGGGAAATCTGGAGGAACAGGGAGCGGTGTGACATGCTCTGGGGTCTGTCATTCCCTGCAGTGGGTCGGTGCACCACTGCAGGTCGAGCGGCGTCCGGTGAGGGGCACTCAAGAGCCAGTCTAGGGCGTGTCCCTGGAAGTGCAGAGAAGTGGGCAGAACGGAAACCGTTCGCAGGTGGAGTTGACAATGTCTGCTCACGGATTCTGCAGGGTGAGGCAGAAGGGTGGCTCCAGAGAGGCACGCAGTTTCTCAGTGGGGCGCATTTGCTAAGATGAGGAAAACTCGGGAGGAGAACAGAGGTGGTGGGGCACGGCGGTCAAGAACTCCAGTGGGGCCCTGATCCCTGTGCTCTGGGGAGATTCCCAGAGGAGAATGCACCCCATCTCTACAGGCAGGTGCAGGGAGGCGCAAACAGGGACCCTGCCCAGCGTCCAGTGACTTCGGAAACCCATCTGTTCAACGCAAGGGCCACATCACATTTGTGCCCCGAAACTAATTTCAATAAGAAACATCACTGCCTTCTAAATGTGTGAGTTTACATATCATTTCTCTCTCGAAGGGCTTAGGGTCACAGCAGCAAGCACCCACCACAGTGGGTGGGTAGTCCTCGGCTCCTGAGGCAGGTGGGCCAGGTGGCCCCACATCCACGAGCCAGCCTTCGTGTGGCTGTCACTTCTCAAGAACCTGCACGTGGGGCGCCTGGGTGGCTCAGTGGATTAAGCATTTGCTTTCGGCTCAGGTCATGATCCCAGGGTCCTAGGGTGGAGCCCCGTGTCGGGCTCCCTGCTCAGTGGGGAGCCTGCTTCTCCTTCTCCCTCTGCCTGCTGCTCCCCCTGCTTGGGCGCTCTTTCTCTGTGTCAAATAAATAAATCAAATCTTGAAAAAAAAAAAAAAAAGAGCCTGCACGTGTCCTCACTATCAGCTGCTGCTGGCAGCTTTATGCAACACGACCTTATGGGGAGTCAGACTCCACTTGTCTCCTAAAAAAGAAGCCGCCTGAGCACACAACACAAAGTGAAAGGAGCCAGTGTGACCAAGCTGCAAGACTTCGACTACACGATGTGACGGGGAAAGTGAAGCTATGGAGACAGGATCAAGATGGGCGGCTGCCAAGGTCTGAGGGGCGGGGGGATGAGCCCGAGGCACACAGAGGATCTTCAGGCAGTTTAGTGAAAACGGCCTGTGTGCTACCATGACGGTGGATACACGTCCTCACACATCTGTCCGAACCCAGACAATGAACGACACCAAGACTGAGCCCGAAGGTGGACTGGGAGCATGAGGCGATCAGCTGTGTCACTGCGGGTGCCTCCGTTGTAACGAGAGCGACGCTCTGCTGGGGGAACAGCAGGGAGTAAACGGGAGATCTCTGGACCCTGCTCCCAATTTTGATGGGAACCAGAACTGCTCAAAAAAGCCTTTCAATATAAACAAAATGAAATTTAAAAAAATGTAATAAAGCACGAGGGCCCTCTGATAGGCTGTGTGACTTCTAAGTCTGTGGCACAATTCTCCATGACCTCAGTGCTAGCGATCTGCCCAACTGGAGCGCTCCTGCTTCTCAACACTTCAACTCTGAACCTGCTTCACCGGCTGAAACCTGAGGAGACTGAAGCGAAGAGAGGATGAGGCTCATCGGAAAGAGGGACGCGAAGGCGCAGTGCTACCCCAGGGGCGGGACCCCACAAAGACCCACGGGGAGACCCAGGGGCAGGCCTGCACCTGCTGCTTCATGGTCTTCGTGTCCCACAGCAGCAACTTGCCAGGAACCTGGTTAGTACCCTTGCTGCCGATATCCGGAGCCGAGACGTCCACCTGGGAAGCGAGGCTCGGAGCTGCGGCCGAACAGACGAAAGAGGCCCCGTTGGGGCTGCACGCAAGCGACAGGATTCTGCAATACACGTGGGGCCAGGTCAGCACTCCGCCTGTCCCCAGAGGAAGACAGGCTTCAGCTCTGAGGCTCGTCCTGAGAGGGGGACGGGGCAGAAGGCCCAGCACAGAAGCAGGCCCTGAAGAGCGCGGCGGGTGTGGGCAGTGGCCTCCCACTCACCTGGGCATATCGTCATTGATGTTGATCTCACAGAGATTCTTCTTGGCTTCCGTGTCATAAAGTCGCACCGTCCCCACACCACTGCCCAGCAGGAGCTGGAATGAGAAGGGGCAGGGGATGCGAAGAACAGCACGGGGGTCAGGCCCGGTCAGGGAGGACCACTGCGGGTCCAGGCCCACTCCTGGGAGGTGCGGGTCTGGGCAGGCTGCGGGGTGAGGCCCCGCCCCCACACACCTCCACGCACTCAGGTGAAATCTGGCTAAAATGGACCTCATTTAAAAATTACATGAAGACATCCGAGGTGACCCTGAACAGAAGCGAAACTTCAAAAGGAATCTATGGACAGGGAGAGAGGTATCACCTCATGTATACCTGGAAATGCGCTGGTTGATTAAAATGCGGCCCTCTGACCTTCCCTTCTTTTCTGTCAGCCTTAAACCCCGGCAGTTCCCATCGTCCCTTCTTGCTCCTCATCTACCCCACACAACTCCCTGGGGACTGCCCCCTGGTTGCCTGCTCCAATGGCACATTCTGGGGACAGCTCTGGCTCTGCGCCTGTAACGGCCTCCACAAAAGTAGAAAAGGCTAAGCTTGCCTTCAGGCATTTGTGATTTACTGGGTAAAAAGCTTCAAAAATAATAACAGATACTGCCAGAAGAAAGCACCAGAAGCAGGTCTGAGGATATCCCCCAGGAGTATCACCTACATTCTTACCTCAGATTAACACTGGCAGATTAATACTTGCACATGATAACTGAGATCTTAGCACCATAAGGATAATTCCTACAGGTTGTCAAAAATTATTTAAAAAAAAAAAACAAAAAAAACCAATGAGATTTGCCCCCTGGGCTGCCTTGTATGATCTCCTCGAAACGGAATACAATGAAAGAAAACACTATAAATCAACTTTACCTCCTTAACTACAAAGTCTCTCTCCTATAGTGAAGTCTAGAAGGAAAAAGAACACTGTACTAATAGCACTGTAGTAGACCTGTGGAGACCCCAAACAGGACACCAACCCCACCAGCCTAAACTGCTTCCCGGGGAGCATTCCCCAGGGAGGGGTCTCGGCAGGAGGAGGGGCAGCTGAGAACGTCTGTGGTGGGTTATCAGAAACTGGACACACGACGGGAGATGACGAGGGAGAACGGGAGGCAAGCCGGTGTCTCCCCAGGCAGAGAGGAAGCAGCACTCCCCCACCAGACAGGAGTGGTTTCCAGGTCCCACTACCATCTGATTTCAACTCCTGTGAATCTCATAACTTCCCTACTGCCCCCAAACACGAGCCTACCGGGACGGCCTGGATGTGTGTCCCCCAGTCCTCAGGAAGAGAGAAGGGAGGGGCTGGGTTCAGCTGCCTCAGCTCAGCCTGTGGTGCCAGACGCGGGGGGACGGCCTCGGGAGCTCCTCACTTAGACGGCAACAAGGCGGGCGTCACTCACCAGCCTGTCCCGCTTGGTGGCCCACTCTAGTGACAGCAGCGGCGACTTGGAGATGGAGGACGCTTTGGTCTGCATGATGGGGTTGAAGGACCACACTTTGATGACCCCGTCTACATCTAAGCTGGCGACCCTCCTCCCCGAGCAGTCCACTCTAAGACGGAAGAGAGGAGGAAGCTGTTACCACCCCTGCCTGAGCCCACCATCCTCGTCAGCTAGTGCCCAGAGCATTGCTTTGCTGACTTCTCAACTGTTTCCCAAACTGCCTATGCTCCAAGGATGGGCGTGGACTATTTCTAGAAGTATTCATTCAGTCACCTGTCCAAGAACTACTTACGAAGGACCTATTCTGGGCCGAGCCGCAGGCAAGGTGCACACAGCCCCATTCCTGGGCGGCCGCGCCTCCTGCAGCGCGGCTCCGGAGCCAGCAGTGCCACGGGCAGGAAGCCTCCCACTCTCTGCAAGCCACAGCCCATGAGGCCTTCTCACAGATGTCATGCTTTTATCATGCGTAACTAAAAACTCACGCATGGTAAAGATTTACCGACACGTAAAGCAACATAAAGCAAATTAACATTAAGTCTCAAGGGAGTTCAAATAAAAGGTAACTTGTTCCTGAAACTCAGCGTCCCACAGTGAGAAAGGACAGAGAAGCTACCCAGGCCAAGAGCAGCTGTCCAGTCCTCCTCTGATTCTGGAGGGATGACCGTGGTCTGTCAGGGACCATCCCACCGAGTGGACCTCCTGTCTGCCACACCTTCACACACACAGCCTGACAAGCCAGGCTTCCCCGGGAGCCAGCCCCTCCACCCCAGTCAGCACTCTGCCTGCTGGGGCCTCCCCCCGACCCCCAGACCCCGGCCCACCTGCAGTGCATGATGGAGGAGTGGTGCTCCCCGTACTCCTCCTGCCCCAGCACAATGAATGGCTGCTCGGGGCGGACCCCTCCGCTCTCGGCACCTGTTGCAGAAGCCCGCGTCAGCGTCTCCAGCGCCTCCACGTGCAGCTCTGGGCAGGGCTCGGCCTCTGGGCCACTAGCCTCAGTCTTCTTCTCTGCGCTCTGTGACAAGCCAAGTGGGGACAAGTCAGCTGTGTGGGGCCTGCATGGGGTCCAGCCCTTCACATCTGGGGACCCGCTGCAGGACAGCTAGGATGCCAGGCCACAACATGCTGGGGGAGGCTCTCAGCGGGCACAGGCTCTAGAAGATCTCTGGACGCCAAGGGCAGCACCCAGCTTGTCCCAGGAGAGGCAGGTTCCTGCTCTGCCAATGGCCCTTCTCTGCCTCCTGGTGCGCTCAGTGTTGACCACCCTGACGACTACCTATTCCCCCAGACATAACCCAGGCCAGGGGACACTGCCACCCTCCACAGCCATGGCAAGGGAAGCAGGTCTCTCGGGCCAAGCCTCAGAGAACGTGTGACCCACTAATAGTATTAGGCAGAAATCAGGAGAGGTAAGAGCAGGCTCTGTGCCACCCCACCTCCTTCCGTGGCCCCCAACAGCAGCCACGCAGATGTGCCCGCAGGCAGTCGTGTGATGCCCAGACCAAGCCATACCTGCAACATCGTAGACAAGAGCTCCTTCCTCTCTTTGCCATGATCCTGCAGGCGCCGCTGCCGGTGCTGTGACCAGGTGGACTCCCCAGCCGCCAGCCCACTGAAGAGGCTCTTCCCATCTTTGGGCCCGCACGCTGCGTCCTTCCCCTTAGCGGTCTACAGAGTGAGACACTGGGCTGTGAAGTGTCGCTTCCTGCCAGCCCAGGCCATCACCCCTCAGCCAGGAGGAAAGTAGAAGCCAGGGGGCAGCTTCTCTACCCCACAGCTCCTGGGTAAGGTTCCTCCCCAGATTGTGCTGAGCCATCTCAGCCTAGAGGCAAAGTCAAGAGTGGGACACAAGCAGTCTGCACTCCCTCCTTTAGGTTCTCTGCTCCCCTGTTATAAGAGGTAGGTCACCAGCACTCCTCAGCCTGCCATATCCTTCACTGGCAGACAGACACATACATCTCCTTCATCTAACCAGAACTATGAACTCTAGCGAAGGGGGAGGAGATCCGTGCTTACTAAGCGATGACTATGAGAGGGGTCAGGCCCTATGCTAGGTGTTAGAAACATCTGCCAGCACTATATGTTTGGGCAATACAAAAAATAATAATAATAATTATGCAACATACAATCACTTCTCTGGAGGCAAAAAGGAACACAATACCCTCTCTTGTTTTGGGCCAAGTGTACGACTAAGCCATCTGATGTTAACAAATACTGAGGTATTTGGAAATGATTACTAGGAAACCAGAAATTGTTAACAGAAATTGTTGGAAACTCAAGGACCTTTGAGCAAGATACACTGGACAGGAAAGAAACTGGCATCTTCTGGCCCCTTTTCATGACAGGAGTGACAAAGTTGACCAAGGTTAGAGCAAATGAATTCAATAGTACCCACCCACTTCCATGGAGAGAAGATTCTTAATCTAGAGCCTTTTTATGTATTTTTAATTTTTTTAAAAGATGTATTTATGAGAGAGAGCAAGCACAGGGGGAAGGGCAGGTGGGGGAGGGGGCAGAATCCCAAGCAGACTCCCTGCTGAGCACAGAGCCTGACTCGGCGCTTGATCCCATGACCCTGAGATCATGACCTAAGCCGAAATCAAGAGTCGGACGCTCAACCAACTGAGCTACCCAGGTGCCCCTAGAGCCTTTTCAAAAGGAAATGTCACCTCATCCTTTCCCGATTATCTGGCTGGGCTGTTTCCAACCGTATTCCCACAAACTGTGATGGTCAAAACTGCTCCCCTCCTTCCACCTTATTTTACACTCTCAGCAAAGCGATCTGGATGCAAACAGCCACTCAGGTTTGAGACCAACCTCTTGGCAAGTCACTTGCACACAAGACATAAGTCAAGAGAATAAACTCAACCAAAGTCCGCTTGTTGCTTTCTACTTCCTTCTACTTCCTATTCTTTATGTTAATACTAAACAACTTAAAATGATTAATACAGATTCCTTGGGACCCCGGAGCTGCGGGAAGAGTTAAAAAGGAAATTTTAAAGGGCTATGAGTTCATGTGGAGCCTAACTGTAGCTGACCTTCACAGTGTTGGTTATTTCTGTTTTTCTGACTGAGGTGATCTCGCAGGTATCCACTTATGCTTGTAACAGAGGTTTCTTCTAGGGAAAGTAGAATTCTGGCTTATTTTGGGAGAAGTAGGGTTCTTAGTCAAGATAAAAGAAATAACCTAAGAAGAAAACCCACAACAACAACAATAGCACCAAAATAGATTACTCATTGAATGCTGACCATATACAAGGCACCATGCCAAGGACTTTACAAATGTTCCCTTAAAATAAAGATGAGGCCATTATTTTAACAGGAGGAAGTGAGGCTTAGATTAAGTGACTGCTCACACAGGGAGAACTGGACAGAGGTGGAATTCCCAACCAAATCTGACAGCAAACCCCATGCTCTGAGAAACCTGATGAAAGCAATTGCGTGAAAAGAGCACAGAGAAGAAAGTGACAGTGAATAGAAAAGATAAGAAGAAATGTCATGTTCTCAGAGCTAAATAACAGAACAAAGACAAGGCCCTTCTCGTGGTACTCCCGGCCATTTCTGAGAAGTAACCCATGGTTCGTGGAATACTGAAGAGGTTCCACAGTTGTAGGAAGTGCAAGAAGACTTCTCTTACCAATATAGAAGTAAGAGGTGGTCAAGATATACGAAGAGGTCTTGAAACTATGGCATACTTCACGTGGTCCCCAGGTGGGCTGTGCTCACTCCCTGGGACATGATCCAAGGGTGCGGGCCCTCATTATACAAATCCACTGATTCCTCCCCATATCTCTAATCAAGAGGGCAATCAGACTGAAGACTTCCACAGAGGTAGCTATACTTGTATCAGACGAAACAGAGTTTAAGCTAAGACTATGATAAGAAACAAAGAAGGTCATTATGTAATGATGAAGGGGTCCATCCAGTTAGAGGATATGACACTTGTAAGTATTTATGCACCTGACACAGGAGCACCTAAATATATCCAGCAAATACCAAGGAGAAACAGGCAGCAATGCAGTAATAGGGACTCTAATACCCCACTTTCAACGATAGACCATCCAGACAGAAAATCAATAAGGAAACACTGCACTTGAACTACATTTTAGACTAGATGGACCTAAAAGACAGATTCAAAACATTCCATCCAAAAGCAGCAGAACATACATTCTTCTCAAGCACTGGAACATTTCCAGGATAGACCACGTTAGGCCACAAAACAAGGCTTAATAAATTTGAGAAGACTGAAATCATATCCAGGCATCATAATTGTATCAAAGTACAAATCAATCGATCAGAAGAAAATTTAAAAATTTACAAGTAGGTGGAGATTAAACAACATGTTCCTGAACAACAAAGGGATCAAAGCAGAAATCAGAACAGAAACCCAAAAAATATCTCGAGACAAATGAAAATGGAAACACAGCACACCAAAACTTGTAAGATGCGGCAGGCGCAGTTCTAAGAGGGAAATTCATAGCGATAAATGCCTGCACCAAGAAACGAGAAAGATCGCCAATGAGCAACTTCCTCAAAGTTAACTAGAAAAACAAAAGAAGCCCAAAGTTAGAAAAAAGGAAATAATGAAGATCAGAATGAAAATTAATGAAACAAAGACTAAAAAGACAACATGAATGATCAATAAAATTAACAGCCAGTTTTTTAAAAGATAAAATAGACAAACCTTTACCAAGAGAAAAAGACTCAAAAAAAAAATAAAAGAATTCCAAAATGTGTCTCTAAAAGCTCTCACATTCTAAAGAAAAGACAAAAAACAAGCAAACAAACAAACAAACAAAAACGGCAGTAGAGGCCACGTTTTCTGATTAAACGTGGCTATGGCAACTCCAGAGCCAGCTACGTACACAGTGGGGAGGAGAAGGAAAATCACTTTCCCGGGTTGACAGTTATTTTCCAAAGTAATGGGATCCAGGCAAATGAGGAAGTCTCAGAAAGTCTGGACCAACTATTATGTAGTTGTGACAGATTTATCAGCTGGACCAAGAGATCTTTACGTTGGACGTTGGAGAAGAAAGGGGAAAAGGAGGAATACAATATTGCATTCATGCCCTGGAAGTAGGTGGACCACAGGGGATCCAGCCTGGGGCCCGAGGGTGGGTATTGCCACAGAGGGCAGCCAGGTACTCCATGGCACTCTTCTTCCCCTGCTCACCTGCTACACCTGAGAAATACTGGCTTTTCCCTTTTTGGTGCTAAGTCTTAAGAGCATTCAATGAGCCCATACTGATGGAAGAGAGAGGCGTGGGATGCACTTTAAATTCCTCTAGCTGACATAAAAGTCACTTACAGCACTTCCCCAGCCAGGACAGAAAATACAACATGAAGCAGAACAAAGGCAGTGCTTCCCTCCAAGTCAAGATGGCAAGGAAGTCGTCCGGTAGGTCCTCAGGTAAGGGCTGGACCATCCTCCAAAATGAAAATTCAAACAGCTGTTAATGAAGGGCATCACAATGAGCTGAAAAACTGCCTTTATAATGATAGGGGAGTTTATGCCAAGAGAGCCATGGACCTACACGTGATGCTATCAGATCCGACTTAGAGAGAGCCTCTCCTTCAGCTGCATCTCATTATTTACTCAAGAAGGGTGAACAACAAAAACTGGTAACTTGCTAAAAGCTGATGAATACAGCTCTCCACGGAACACTTAAAATGTAGGTTAAGGTAAACTTGTGTCTAGCTACAACTGTACATAACTTACATAAATGTTTACTGTGATAACACTGGTAATTCACAGTTTTGAAAGCAAGCCTCATAAAAGTCTAAACTACCAGATTCACATAACATTCCACATGGTCCAAATGACATTGTCATATTCTATCATAATCTACCTGTCTCCTACAGTTCAGAACAAATATTTTCACCTGTGTTTTATCATTTCACCTTTGCATTTCTCTCTGGAGAGAGAGAGAAATTAATTTTCGATGGCCTGAATAGAGTTTACCAGGCAGTCATCCAGATGGGGCAGGAAACAAGTTCCAGTAATCTGGTCTCGCCTGAAGTAAAACAAAGCTACTCAGAAGATAGGCCCTCATCACACATAAAATTATAGAACAAAAGACGTGGAAGAGGGCTCCCTCTTCCTCCGTCCTGTTAAAATCCATGGATACAACCCCAAGGGCAGCTGTTCTTACCGCTGATGTCTCAGTAGCTATGAAGTAATTTGATACTAATAAGAGTTACGAACACAGAAGTTTGCTTTCTTTACATTATAGCCAATTAAAGGTTATCTCTATAATAACCAGCAGTCCCATGCTTCCTGAGTGGGAGTGGAAGGAGTGGCATCATAAGGCTGGAGGGAAGGATGGAGTGCAAGGGCAGGTGCCGTCGGGAACTACCGTAAAGAGATCCCAGAGGAGCTTGGGAGCTGTGGTTTTAGAGTTCCTTCTGCTTGTTTCTTAAATTTTGCCTCCAGATTCCTATAAAAGCCAGAGTGCATCACCATGTATCATGCATGTATAATGTCATGAATGTTTCAAGAGAAATGACCAACAGTTACAACGACCCATCAGCAAAATGCTGATGTGATCGAAATGTACAATGTTATATATAAGTAATATTTAAATAAATATTAAATAAATATTAAAAATAAATATAAATAATATTTAAAACAGAAAAGCCTGATTATTTTATTTATTGCTAATGTAATAACACAGCTTATGTTTTTCTTTTGCTTCTTCACTAATAATAGAGAAAGAGAGCTCTGTTGTGTCAGAAGTGAAAAAAAGACAGCACTTCATAGGCACTAACAAAGCAACATGGCTCATGGAAAAGCCAATGTCATTTTCTATAACTTAAAAGCGACGTATCGTTCAAATCACAAGCAGTGATCATACAACTAACTGCACGTGGTACTGGTATGAGAGCATCTTGAATTGTATACTCAAATTTGGCATATTAATTGTAACAGAAGAATTAAAACATTAGAATGTGCCCCAGAAGAGGGGGAGCAGGATGGTGAGGGGTACAGAAATCATGCCATATGGAGACAGTGGAGGGGAGAGGGAAGAATGAACAGAGTGCTCAGCGTGGAAAGACGGTAAGTGTCCTAACAAAAAGCCTTATTCTGTGTAGCTCGAAGGGTAAAGCTAAGATCAGCAAATAAAAATTATAGAGGTTTCTGCAAACAGCTTTCTAACAGGCAAGCATCCCCACATTGACAAGTAGTGAGCTCTGCAGTGCAGGAGGCAATCAATCAGAGGATGTCCTCCTCTACAAAATAGGAGGGGGGGGCCAAATGATCTTTAAGCTTCCTCCAACTCTAAAATTCTGATTTTCTTGAACCTCAAATATACTAGTTATTTTCAGAATTGAAACATCAGTGCAGAGTCTAATTAACAAATTAATAAAACTACAAGTGACCCACCGCTCGATTTTTCAGATGGTAGACATCTATCGCCCCCATTCATGGAATGGAAAGAGAGCTACTTTCACTCTGTTAACATACCACACAGTGACCCAAGTTCTGTTTGAATGTATTTTAGAGGCGAGGGCTGCTTGCTGTGAACTACATTCTTACCCTTATCCCTTGAACACGAACTGCACAAACAATTTCCAATCCCATTCCCATCTCACCATGTGACACTTAGTTCCTGAACACATAAAGAACAAAGCCGCAGGCTTAACCCCAAAGAACCCGTCCTCGTGTTTTCCTTCATTTTAAGTCAGCGAAATTGAATTTCACAATTTCATGCATTTTTCAAGAGACCTAGCACCCCATCCATCACCCATTACACTTAGAAAATACTGAACTGTGACAGAGATCGGCAGAGCAAACGGGAAAACTTACTCGGCCACATTCCTCAGAACTGGAATTCAGAAAAACCAGCCGTGGACATCACTGGGATGGCTCTGCGACAGCCGCAGGCCTCATGAATGCCAGGTGAGAGTCATTTTGCATGGCTGGCACCTCAGGTCTCAGAGCTGAGTCGGGGACCCCAGTAGGCCAGTGCCTTCACGAATACAACCAGCACTGCTACAACATACTTGGGGTGCAGTCGGCCAGTTCAATGAATTCTCCCCCTAGGCAATGAACGTATTCATACCAGCCCAAGCCAGTTGGGGTGACTTTAATTAAGCAAGCTGAGCAAGGATGCTCCATAAGGAGCCGGGGCTGAAAGTGCATCGCCGACTCCAAAGCCTGCACTCTTTCCTCTCCAGCGTCCTGCTCGGCATCTGCACTTCGATGGCGAAACAGCCCCGCCGGCCGTGGGGCAGACCCCCGCTTCCCGGCTGCAGGGGGCAGCCCCAAACTGCTGCGTCACTCGCAACTGTTCTTGAGCCAAGGCTGGAGGTAGGAGAGGAAGGCAGCGATTATGACGACTGACTTTATCTGTAACGGGCAAACATACACTAAAAGAGAAAGGATTCCTGTCCAAGCAGTGAAGCGTGACCGTGGGTCTGTTAAACTTTCCCTCTGGAAGGCACTGCTGAAAGCAATGAATTCTGACCATCTCTGCCACGAAAACTCCCCAGTGGGACCCATGGCTGCTTGGACCTGAACTGGCATAAAAGAAATTCTCTTGTAAGCGTCTCTAAAAGTGAAAAATGGCCAAAGGCCTTGGCGGAATCAGTTAAATCCCAATTTGTAAACGCAATGCACGGATTCAGCAGTAACTCTCATTTACTCCTTCTCTACATACTGCTTTCTATCGCCAAAAATCAAAATCCCAGAATTGCTTGAATTCATCCTCAAGCCACCACATGCCAGTCACAAGCTCTCATGAGTTCAGAGGAATTTATGAGGAAAAGAGATTCAAAGCACACGTCTCACTGCCAGGCACCTGCTCCCCTGCAGGCTGTCACAGGCTTTCAGGCTGGGTGCGGGAGTGCAGGTGGCATTGATGGCAGGGAGCTGGGGGAGAGGTCCCTCTGGGTTAGAGGTGGGTCTGAGACCTGGCTTGACCCTTGGTCGGCAGCACCCACCTGCCTCCCGTCTCACTGTGCCCACAATGCCTTCAGCGGCGGCTGGAAGAGGGGAAGGGGGGCGGCGGAGGCTGTGCAAAGTGTATTTCCTCCTCACTGCCTCAGTGCCTCCACTCTGCTCTTATCTATGCCCTCACCCCGCAGCCCCATCACGAATGTGTGAGGGAAAGGCAGGGAGGAAGGAAGAAAGGGAGTGAGATATGAAGTTAGGCTCTCACCAGCAGAACAGAGAAATCAGTCCTAAGGAGAGAACAAATAAGGTCTGAAAGTACCGTCAGGTGTCAGGGGCCACTTGGCAGGAGTCAGAAAGGCAGGCCTTGCGCTCACCTGACCGCTGAACGGCTCCTTCTTGGCCAAGCTCTGAGCCTGAGAGGGAGCCTGGGCAGGCGACAACCTTGAGGGGCTCTTCTTACTCTGAGGCAGCAGCGAGGACAGGAAACCCACTCGAGGCGACTGGGACAGGGAAGTGTTCCTTTGGCTGCACACCATGGCTCTGGACAAGCAGACACACAAGGTCACAGGGCTGGAGGGGGACCCGAGGGAACCCAAAGCACCTGCTGGGCTACGGATGGCACCAGGTTCATGGCCCGGCTTTAAGGCAGCATTATCCTTGGTACTCTTTCCTGTACCCAAGGGAGCCGGCAGCCTCTCTGGCACAGCGGTGACGCCTGCGGTGCTCTGAGGGCCGTGGTGCAGCTCAGAGCTGTGCTGTCCAACAGCCACTGGCCACATGCGCCGCTGAGCCCCTGCGAGATGGGCTGGAGGTGCAGAATACACACTGGAATTCAAGTCTTAGCATGAAAATGGTGCAAAATACCTCCTGAATCCTTTGTTTCTATTCATCCCATGCTGAAATAATACCGTGGCTATATTGGACTAAATAAAATACGCCATAAAATTAACTGCACCTGGTTGTTTTTACTTAAGCTTAAGTACAAATTCTCAAGTGGTGTTTTTGGCCCGCCTTGATTTCCACTCGACCGGGCCAGCTCAGACACGAGGGTTTCACCCGGTACAGCACTTGGCCACGTGTGGGTTTAGAATCTGCCTGCCTGGCCTTGCATCCTGACTCACCAGTCATTAGCTGTGTGACCACTCTGTGCTATGGTTTCTTCAACTGCTACCATTACTCTCATTGGCTGGGGCCTCTGTTTTCACGGGCTGTATTTTAAGGTTGCCTCGCCCCCCACTTGCCTATGTCTTCAAACCCTTGGGCAAGAGCACTCACCACAGACTGCAGCCAACCTGCAAGGCGCCGACCTTGTCAATCTCAAGGCGCTCCTTTACTTACACACACACACACACACACACACACACACACACACACACTTCCCGAGGCTTTACGACAGCATCCGTGTTTATTTACGCAGATGTGCACGCCCCCTCCCTCGGGGCAGGGTCAGAGGTGAGAGGGCCTTAAAAGCCAGGGGACTTTACTCAGAAAGCTCAGGAAGGAACAGTGAGGGCCAAGGAGGCTCTCTGGCAATGCCATGTCACCAGAAACAGGGGGGTCGGGGTGTGGCAATAGGGGACAGATGAGAGGAGGGGACAGCCCCCCCCCCCGAAGCAGGCACACACTCACAGTTCCGAGTCCCCGAGGCGGTCCATGTTGGAGACATAAGGAGGCAATTTGTGCTGGACCAAGGCCTCTTCCTCCTCTGGCTGCAGCTCCTCTTTCTTCAGGCGGTGGATTTCGGCTTGCAAAGCAAAAAGCTGCACGGGGTCGGGGCAAGTTACATGGTGATCTCACCTCATCTTGCCCCCGCTACGGCGCAGGAGACGCATCACATCCAACACCCCACCTCACTGGCTCCAGAGGCCCCTGGGCCTGAGCCTCGGGGTGCTGGCCTCACCCTCTGCGCACCGTGCAGTGGGAAAACGGGCCAGTGGCAGCTGCTCCTTGACTACAGTGAGGTGAGAAACCAACAATTGTCAGACACACCAAGCCCATTTTTTTTTCTTTTCATCATTTGACTTGCTTCTTCCTGAATTCATTGAGAAAAACAGCTCCACCCAGTCCTGCTTTGCTCTTTGGAAAATCTACAAAATCAGATTCTGGAACTCTCATGGAAAATTTTTTTTAAACAAAGTTCAGCATTTTTTGACCTTATGCCTGAAAAAATTAATATATATACATCCGCCCAAAATGCAAACAGCTTATAATCTTCCTTTTTTTGAAAATGTGGCCTACAGTTGCCTTAATTTCAACAACAGAGAAGTGCTCCTCAGACAAAATGCAAAGGCAAATGCAGGTCCCCCGGCTCCATCGTTTTACCCAACTAGGGGCTCATGGAGCTGAGGGGAACGATGAAATTATATGTGGGCTGTAAACAACACAGATGTGGATATACAGAACTGGGGGTACGAAAGAGACATAGGAAAGCACATAGTCTTCCTCCTCTCAAAGTTCATCGCCATTGCTATGTTGTTCGTGCTACACATAGGACTTAAATTATGAACACGACCTCCGGTTTCCAGAGACTATTACAGCCCCTAAATCTCCAATACTGACTCTCTGGTGACTCATTTGCACCTGAGATTAGTGCTTTCCTATTTTTAATCAGCCCTCCACCACCACAACCTAATTTCACACACAAAAAGCAGAAGCTCTTCCCAAGAGGCAAGCGTGTTCAGAACAAACCTTCTGGCGAAGAACTTCATTTTCTTCTTGGACCTGGTTGGTCCTCTGGCATTCTGCATCAAAGTTCAGGATCACGGGAACCGGTACACAAAGTTAAAGAAAAAGTCTGCCTGCAAAATGATTAAAAGTCTGCCAAACTCTCGACACAGCAGCAAAACCCTTGAACACGAGTCACAGGGAGCAGAGGACAGACTTGATCCTGCGGGCTCTCCACAGCTGAATGAAGGAGTCTCTCCCTTGATGCTGGGTCTGGCCTTTCTCCAGAGACTCACAGACACTCTTGCCAATCTGGATGGTCAGCCCACAGAGAGGACGTAAATCTAAATCTGAGCGTTTTCTCCCAAACACCAGCAGTAAAGAGCTCACATTCAGAGGCCTCTGCAGCCAGTGCAAGCAGTAGCAAGGTCAGTGCAGACACTGAGAAGGAACACCAGGGGCCAGCTGGTCTACCATCTGGGCGGAAGGCTCAGCCACTTGGCTTGCCTCTCCCGACTGAACCTTTTCCTAGCAAAGGTGTAGACTGAGGACAGAGCTTTCTGCAGACTGGACAGTCTATGCCAGGCTATGAATAGCCACATTCTAGGTCAGGGTGTCAGCCTTTCCCACCACCTTAAACAGTTTCAGTCAAGAGGAACACAAAGCAGGCTAAGGACTTCAGTCCTGTCGAAGTGAACTGTGGCTCAAATGTGTGTGACCTAGTTTGCAGGGCACTGTCTTGCACTGAAAAGACCTTCACTGACATTTCCAATTTCCCTAGAGGGCCCATACGGTCATGTCATAACCACCACTAGGCTGAGCCCCCTGCTAGTTTAGCCTGAAAGCCCTCAGGATAAAAAGCAGTAGGAGACAGGGAGGAGGAGGGGCTTTTATACCTGGCAAGAGCGGAATTCACACTCAGACCCACAGCACAAAAGGAAGGCGCACCCTTCCTACCTCTACCAGATGTCCCCCCCAGAGGCCAAAATGGCCACCTTTGGGTAGGCCCCTACAACACCCAATTTCTCAATGACTCACCAGGCAGTTCCTTCAAACCAGGTTCCCTTCTCCTCCTCTAGAATTTCAGCCTAAAGAGCATGAGCATTGGGGGATGTCCTGGGCCCCAAGAATGAAGGCTTTCCATGAAAAAATGGTAAACATTGTGGGTTACAAATTATTTACACTCTCCCTCTCTTAAACATCCATACGCATATTCTGAAAGCTGCTCTGTTTTCTGGCAAGTTGAGGAACAGTGAGGTCACTGTCAGAGAGTGACCCAAACACGAACACAGGAAGGAAGTTCTAGCCTAGGAAGTATTCTGACCTGCTACCTAATCTCAATAAAGGCAAGTAATACCCTTAGGGGCATAGGGCATGCATAGACAGGGTATTCTCAAGGCTGGCCAGCTGCACCGAACAGCAGCTGCCTACCAATCCCTGACCCTGCTCAACCCTATCTGAGGGCTCCTGGCAGCGCCAGGCGCTTGTACCCCACTGCTACTACCAACCCCACTCATACATGTCAGCTATTACTTCAGCAGCGTCACAACGAAGATTTATGATTTCCTGGCCTGCTGACAAAAATAACCACAATCTGTCCACAGCCCCCTCGCATAACACATGACAACGATGCTTGGGCATTTTGTAGAAGAAACAATTGCATCAAGAGCAGCGGCCACTGATCACGTTGTCTGGAAGCCTCAGACTAAGCCCACAGCCCCAGGCAGCTGAGAGGATATGCATGCACTGAAACAGGACGCTCAGGAAGTTGTGCAGGGACACAATGAAGGTATCAGCCCACTGTCGAGAGAAGTAGGTAGCAAAGGTGGGGTTGGTGTCTGGGGATGGCAGGAAGGGCAGGACAAACCAATCCTTCCACTCAGCCTGGTTCTGGAGCTCCGTGGCCTGCTTTGCAAAGAACTCTTGAGCTTTGTCATTTCTGTTTGTCTGCCAAGACAAAGAGAAGGTAGCAAAAGGGGGAAGAGAGAGAAGCCCAAAAGTAAGATTCATCATTACTGCACAAAAGAGAGGCTCTGGTTATGAGCCTGCTAGGTAAGTGGACAAATATAATCTATAAATGCCATAAAGGACATCACTCCTTTCTCAAGTTCCTTGTAATTTCCAAGAAGCTGGTTTAAACTGAAGCCCTGAAGATAAATGCCTCCTAAAAATTAATTCCTAGTCGATTTTCAAATAATCTAAGTGACTTATTCCCCCAGGTCAGCTATAATCATTATTACTCAAACTTTAACCCAGCTACTTATATTCTTTGAAACACCACCCAGGCTTAAGTGCTTAAAACAAGAGAGGAAATAGGAATGAGGAAGACAAGTCAGCTGATCTACAGATGAGAAGGGGAAAAAAGTAGGAAAACAGTCAAAAATAATTTGCACTGTGACTGTTCCACCCTCTCCCAGAGGAACACAGAGAGTCCTCCCTAGAAATTAAACGAAAATCTATTTCAGGGTCAAAGAACTCTCTCCAAGGAATCCCTGAAGGAGCAAGCACCTGGATGGTGTAGACGAGATAAAAGCGGAACAGGCTGGTTTTCAGCTTGTTGATGGTGGGTCTATATATATCCTCCAAGCGGCTGAAGAGCCGCCGTTCCAGGTAGCTCCAATAATCCCGAAGGGCAGCCAAGTCATACACCTGCATTAACTGCTGCAGTTGGTCCACAATCTTGTCCACCTGGTGGAGAAAGATGGGATGGAGAAGGTGGTGAAGGACAAGAGAGAATTTTCCCATCACTTTACAGAGTTAATGCAGCTTTTTCCTCTTGCTGTGGCTTCTGAATGTTAGAGGTTTTTTAAATTAGCAATCTATAAAACGTTCAAAACACAGTAATGTAATAACTTTTGAGTTATTTTCTGATGTTAGATATGCGGTTTGACCCTCTAGCAAGTATGGAAATTTCAAGCGTAAAAGCACAAAGCAGGAGACCTGAGTCTAGGTCCTGGTTGGATCAGTATCTGGCTTACTCAACCAACTTGACAATGTTATTTCGATTCTCTGGTCTCAGTAGCTAAGAGTTCAAAAACCAAAAACAGAGAGACAACCTCCATCATCCTCCTCCCACCTCCACCATTCCAGGAGTCCTAGACTCATGGAGAGATGCACTCACTGACTCCCTCAAGCCATGGAAACTCCACTAAAGCCCTGGCAGCTGCTCAGAGTGTCGGCCAAAGAAGTCACCTCCATGTGAGATATCACACCAGAGGACAGTCTGGAAAAGGTTTTAGATACCAATCCAACACCCCCATCTTACAGAGCAGGACACTGCGGCTTGGATAGCTGAAATCATTTGCTTTTGCCACTAAGTACCACTAACTTTGGCAAGACAAGAACCCAGGTCTCCTAACTTCCCCAGGGCTCTTGCCGCTAGCTCACTGCCTCTCTCTGTTCACCTGTCAACACCAATTAGACTCAGCAAACACACAAATCACACACATATACATACCAAGAACTTCTCAACAGAAAATCATGTCTGAGCAGGGGAAATATAATGTTTTAAAATGTACAAGGTCTTCCTCAACAGCGGAGGCGAAATTGCCAATAAGTCACCCACAAAGCCATTTTAAACAAACACCAAAAGATACCTGAACCCAGCTAACATTTGGGGCAGCAGACCCCTTTGCTCCCAATGCCACCAGAAGCCAACTTTTGAATACTTCTGTTGCCCAAACTCAACTATCTACCCAACCTTAGTTCCTAAAAGCCTTATCTCCATCCTGGCCAGTTGGCCAGCACCTGCTTGGAGGCTGAAGTGGAGGACGGAGACCTGGACCAGGAGTCAGGACACCCGGGCTCCAGCCTCAGCGATGCTCCTGACTCGCTGGGCAACTTCAGGCAAGTCACGTCCCCTCTCGGGACCTCAGTTCCTCATGTGTCAAGCTAGGGCCAGACGTGCTGATGTCGACGGTCCCCCCGGCGCGGTGACAGCGCCGCTCCCGCCCGGGAGGGCAGTGCTAGGGGGGAGCCCGCTCCGGTCTCCCTCCGGGCCGCCTCTGCCGCGCGGCGCCGCGCCCGCCGGCCCCTCACCCGGAACCCTTTCTCCTTGTCCGCCTTGATCTCGGCGTCCAGCTGCCGCAGCGTGTGCGTGAAGCCGCGGAAGAGCAGGTACTCCCGGACCAACTCGTCAGTGCGCTCCACAGCCTCCGCCATCGCTGCGCCAGCGCGGTGAGCGGCCGCAGCAGCGGAGGGACGAAGGGGCGGGGCCTGGGCCGCGCGGGGCGGGGCCGGGCGCCGGCGCCAAGCACGTCACGCCGCAGCCCGCCTACCAGCCCGCACGCGTCGCGCGCCCCGCGCCTGTGGTCCCGCCCCGGCCCCGCCCCCAGCCCTGCCCAGCCGCTTCCGTCAGCCTCAGCCGCCGGGAGGAGGGACTGGACGACCCATTGCTCGCCTGGGTTTCTAGGCGTCCCTGGCGCCGGCTTTGTGATCCGAGTTACTGAAAGTGGCGGCTGCCGTCCAAGTCAAGTAGGGTTGGACCTTGGAGAACATCCCAGATAGTCACGAGGCGGGGAGGGGGTGAGGTGCCCTGCTCATTGGCATTCCGTTGCGGAATCCTCTGTGCCATCTCCTCGTTTTACAAATAAGGGAAACTGGAGTCTAGAGGTAAAGTGACTTGTGTGTGGTCACGCAACCAGGTGTGTCATCAGAGAGTTCTAGAGAAAAGCCTTGCTTTCGTTAGTAAGACAATCAACTGCATGGCAACATAACCAAGATAAAAAAAAAAAAAAGCAAATTTCAGAACAGTCTGTATACTACGGTCTCAGGTTCTTGTTTAAAAAAAAAAGGTATGCGTGTATGTGTTTGTGTGTACATTTTGAAACTTAAGGAAGATTATATACTCACCGCTTACAGTTGTTTTCTCTAAGAGGTGAGACTATGAGGTACTTTCACTTCCTATTTTTTTACTTCTGTTTGAAATATTTATAAACGAATTTTATATATTTATATTTTTTTTGTAAGCAGGGAGACAGCCAGTATCTTTGAGGCTTCCATTTCTCCTCTGTAGAATAGTGACAATGGTAACTACCTTGCAGAGTAATGAAAACTTAGTAAGACAATGTATGTAAAAAACTCAGCACAATGAAGAGCCCGTCATTAAAATGCAGTATTTGTTCCCTTCTTCTGTTTAATGGTATGATTTTCTGTTTATCAAAGTACAATTCAGAATCATTAGAGCCACTTTGTCCAAACCCTCCCACCCAAGTATATGGAGATTTAACTCAAAAGGGGCTCTGATCTGCACTAGAGAGCCCCGAAAAGATAACAGGGGGCAAGCCACAGCAAGACAAGTTTCACCCTCTGCCTGCTTTAGCTGTCTGCACAGGTGTCCGCATCCCCCAAGCAACCAGCCTTGACCCACAGGGCAGGGAAGGAGAGTCACCTCTGTGACTACTGGGAGGACCAGACCAAAATCCTACTTTGACTGGGATCTCAGATCATCAAAAGAGAGCTTGGGAAATCCCAGAAAGGAGCAACAGCCAAGACCTTTGCCAACAGTGTTGCTAATTAGATTTTCCTAAGGCACCTGCAGTGCTCAGCCCCAGCTGCCATCTCCGTCACCGCCACCTGCCCTGGCAATTCCCAGAGCAGAACCTGTAAAATCAGCCAAGATTGCTCTTCTGGTCAATGAAAGGCAGCTCCTCCAGGCCCTGGCACAAGGCCTTTCCTCTATCAGGAGTATCTTCTCCTGCATACTCACATGGACAACTCACTGGAGCAACCCAGGAAGGAGCTCCACGAGCTTGTGCTAGTGTCGTCTCAGAAAGGCTCTGACCAGCGTGTACAAAACAGCAGTACTCTCAACCTCAGAATTCTTATCCCCTTGCCCCCTTGCTGTATCTTTCTCCATAGCACTAATCATGGTCTGACAAACTAGATATTTTCTTTATTCTCTGTCTCCCCTCTACACTAAAATTATAAGCTGCACGAAAGCAGAGATTTTTGTCTGAATCGTTTGCTACTATATCCTCAGAACCTAGAATAGTGTCTGCCTGATAGTAGATGCCCAATAAATATTTGTTGAATGTATGAATGAGGGCGGTTTCGGTGAGGGCCCAGCCACCTTCAAGCAGGATCGCCCTGCTAGAGGGAATAGAAACTCTTGGATCACTCCCATGTATGGGCTCTGTGGACTTCTGACCATCCGGTTCCCTGTCCAGAGCATTCCTTCTTCCTGTCTTCTCTCCATACCATTTTGCTCACTCTTTAAAGATTTTTGGAGACATTCAGCTGAGTTTTCTGTATTTAACTGGAGAGGGCACTAGATTCTCCAGCCTGTTCATTAGCTCCAGTTAGTTGGTCTGAGTAATCTTTTACTGCTTATGGCTGCTATGAAAGTAGCTTGGGGTTCCTTTAAGAAGGTGCTGTCAGGGGCCTGCAGCAATCCCCTTATGCAAAGAAAATTATGCGGGCACCCACAAGATGAACCAGAAATTATCTTTTCTTCCAATCCAATTCTCTCTCTTTGCCTTTGGATCAGGAGAGAAGGGAGAACAACAAACATGGTGATGAGGGGACAGTAAACATTTAATGAGCACCTATTCGATGCCAGGCAGTGTGCTAGGTGTCAGGGACATGATAATAAGCAAGACCAGGGTCTCTGCCCTTAGGATTAGCGCCGGAGGGGAGGTGGTCAGAGAAGCCAGACAACTGAAGCACACGCACTCTGGCTGCAGAGTAGAGGCTGGATGGGATGGGGACAGGACTGGAAGGAGGATGGAGGCCAGGCAGGAGGCTGTGGCATTTCTGACAAGGGATGAGACTAGAGCAGCAGCAGTGGGGACAAAGCAGGGGGAGGATTTGAGAATTCCCGAGAAGTACAATCAGCTGGGCTTGGTGACTGGCGAAGATGAGTAAGGAGCAGGGGTTGTTGGTGACTGGCAGGTTTCTGGCTTGGGCATCTGGGTGGAGGATAATGCCATTCGTGGGCACAGAGAACTCAGGAAGAGGAGACTGTGGGACTTCCCGACACACTGGTTTTGGTGGCAGCTAAAACCAACAGAGACCCAGAAACAGGAAATAATACTAAATCCCGGAGTGTGGCTGTCCCACCTCCTTCCCCTGGAAACTTCAGCTATTATGTTCCATTGGGAGTGTACTTGAGGATTCTCTCACCCTCTCTTCTGCCCCTCCCCCATTTCACTTGCGCGTGCGCACACGCTCTCTCTCTCTCAAATATTTTTTTTTAAATATTTCTTTTCCTTATTTTAGGAATAGAAAACTGAAGTTCAGGAAGACTGAAGAATTTATTCAATGCCTCAAATGTACGTTTCCGATCCCAAGTCCACCAGCGCTCTGCCAGCAGCTTCACAGCAGCATCCTTGCATCAGTCAGCTTGTGAGACAGGTCACTTGGGTGAATGATGGTGGATTATCCCTCCTCCTGAAGAGTTTTAGAACCCAGACTGACCACACAGGCTCTCTTTGATAGCTGGAGCCTTCTTCCTGGGGCACGGATCAATCCATTCAACCCTGGGTAGCCAAAGACAGCAGGCCAGAGATGCAAGAACACCTGGAGCGATCCCCAATTCTGGGGTTACCCTAGAATGTTCCCTTCTGCTCTTCTAATCCTGATGCTCTGGGATGCCCTTTGTACACCCCGCAATTTCTGAGATTCCTTTTCACCCAATGCTTTGTTTGACTGCCCATGGTTGTTCACTTGAACTCCTATTGTCCTTTTAGACTCAGCCTAGTTATCCTCGGCCCTGACCCGTCTGGTAGCACTGGGTGTGCTCTCTGTTCCCATGGGGTAACACCCTATATGTGCTTATCTCATTGCTTTGTAACCGTCTGTCTCTCTTCTCTCCTTGGTTGTAAACCTGAGAGCAGAGAGTGTGTCTTGCTGACCCTAGTGTCTCCAGTGATGAGCATGGTCCTTTGAAAGTAGGCGCTCAATAGCTGTTTGTCGAATTAGTGAGGAAATAAAGTCCATGTGACTGTACCGCCTGCAACTTTAAGTTACATGTGCAATACAGAGCATCCATTGCCAATGCCAAGGGCAGAGGAATCTTTTCTACCTCTGGTCAGTGCCATACATACTATGAGCACTTCTGAAAACTAGAAGAGGCCCACCATGACCCATGTAGCAATTCTCAGGTCCTTACTGATGCCGCTCAACCTTGCCTTAGAAGGCAGCCTGTTTACACGTTAGTGTTTAACTCACTGAAAATTAATAACATACACATTAAAATAAATGCCCTCTCCACCTATCAAAATTGCATTTTTAAAAAATGTTTTCCAGTATTGATAAAAATAAAATGAAAGGGGCATTCTCATAAAGCCTCAGAATGAGCTGCTTTTCCAGGAATGAATTTATAAATGACCAAGCCCCCCAGAATGTTCTTATTCTTGAACCCAATGATTCTACTTCTAAAATTCCCCTTAAAGAAATCATTAAAACAATGACAAGATTCGTGTCCAATAGGGTTGTTTGTAAGAGTATGAGTTATTTGTAACAATGAACCTTATTTACAGTAGGAGAAGTTGTAAGTACTTGGAGGCTACAGTGACATGTCCCCCAACAACTGAATGAGGAAATTGCATTTCCCACTGAGTGTCAAACTGCAAAACCCACTCAAATGATCAGATGCCAAAGACCCAAAGTCCATGGAAAAAGAGAAAAGCTACTAGGCTCACAGGACTTGATTGAAGGACATCAACTCACAAAATAAATATGGTGTCCGAAGACATTTTAAACACAGAAATCCAGAGAGTGACCATGGGCAGAGGCCACTGCCCATGAGAGGCCTCATGCCCAGTTCGGCCAGCAGATGATGTCCTGTGCTCTGTCCTCCGTCCTTCTCAAGACGAGAAGGAGGCTGTACACCACCCCCCACTGGGCCGTCAAAGGCACCCCAAACCGCTTTTCCTGGTTCTGAGTTCACCAAGGGACCATCTGATTCTCCTGGCACTTGGCTACGTGAAGAATTGTGGCATTGTGCTGTCTTTCTCCTGGCAAGCTTAAGGGGAATTTCCGATTATGATAGCCTTCCAACAGAGGTGGGAGGGGATGTCATTTATGTCAACGCTCCCATGAGCCCTCCCTGTCTGTGTGACAGTTGTATTTCTCAGTGAACGATGAAACACGTGATGTTGCAGTGTCTCCTTCAGGCCCCTGTGCAGCCAAGTTACCACAAATCCGTCTTTCAGAACCAGCTCCAGCTGGCCTGTTTCTCACACCAACTCCACGTGCAGCAGTCTATTCATGATTTCCACAGGGAAAAAGAAATGTGGAACAATCAAAATGTTCCACGTTGGGGGAAAGCTTAAATAAGTTATGTTACATCTTTCCCATGCAATATTATATCATTGTTAAAAGTCACGTTTCTTCAAAGACTAATGACTTAGACAAACAGTCTTACTACATGTTATAAATGTATGGTTCACACTGCAGAAAAAACTCTGGCGGTTTCTTATAAATTAAACATGCCATCCCTACAGGACTCAATAAGTGTACTCGTGAGCATTTACCCCAGAAAAATGAAAACTTACCTTCACATGAAAACTTGTCCATGAAAATGCCTAGCAGCTTTATTCATGATAGTCAAAACCTGGAAACCCTTCAAACGTCTTTCAGCTCTTTTTGATAGAAGCTAAAATAAAC
Source organism: Ursus americanus (assembly GCF_024610735.1). Lineage (NCBI taxonomy): Eukaryota > Metazoa > Chordata > Mammalia > Carnivora > Ursidae > Ursus > Ursus americanus. Next base: position 17,833,298 of record NC_142129.1, on the reverse strand, counting down.
GGGGCCAACAGGCAATCCTGGGACCCACAGCAGAGCCGTCCTACCTCACCTCCTCTGGTTAAACAAACCGCGGTCCATTCATACCATGGAATCCTATTCAGCGGTAAAGAGATATGAATTAGGAGTTCGCTTTGGCAGCACATATACTAAAGAGAAATGAATTAGTAAGACACACACAACCTGGATGGATCTCAAGGAGATTATGCTGGAGGGAAAAAGCCAAAAAAAAGCCAATCTCCAAGGGTACCATACATATTAAAGATAGGATAAGACAAAATTTAGAGAATTTAGAGACCAGATTAGTGCCTGCCAGGAGTCAGGGATGAGTTGGCACATATGTGAGGTAGGGGGTGTGATTATAAAAGGGTCGAACAAGGGCTCCTTGGGGGGATGGAACTGTTCCGCATTTTCACTGCGCTTGTGGGTGTGTGAACCCACGTGTGTGATAAAATCGTAGAGAACAACACACACACACAAATGTGTACAAGTAAGATTGGGGTATCTAAATAATATTGGTAGATTATAAATTTCAATATCCTGGTTGTGATACTGTACTATAGTTTTGCCAAATGCTACCATTGGGGGAAACTTGTACATGGATCTCCCTGTATTATTTCCTAGAACTGCATATGCATCTATAATTACTTTTTTTTTTTTTAAAGATTTTATTTATTTATTTGACAGAGATAGAGACAGCCAGCGAGAGAGGGAACACAAGCAAGGGGAGTGGGAGAGGAAGAAGCAGGCTCATAGCGGAGGAGCCTGATGTGGGGCTCGATTCCGGAACGCCGGGATCACGCCCTGAGCCGAAGGCAGGCGCTTAACCGCTGTGCCACCCAGGCGCCCCTTATCTATAATTACTTCAAAATAAAAAGTTTAGTTTTGGGGTAGCTGGGTAGCTCGGTTAAGCATCCTACTCTTGATTTCAGCTCGGGTCACGATCTCAGGGTGGTGAGATCGAGCCCCACATTGAGCTCTGCGCTCAGAGCGGAGTCTGCTTGGGATTCTCTCTCTCCCTCTGCCCCCCTCCTGCTCTCGCTCTAAATAAATAAATAAATAAATAAATAAATAAATAAATAAATAAATAAAAAGTTTCATTTTGAGAAGTATGCTACGGAACTGTAAATACTATATGGTTGCCTTATATGATATCTTTGATATATACGTACACACGAAATATCTACAATTATTGGCTTTAGGTGGTAGACGTGTGGATTTTATGGGTGATTTCTGATGTTGTCTTTATACTTTTTGATATTCTTCAAATTCTTTACCATAAACACATATTGATTTTATGTTATAAGTATAATGAATATCTTTAAACATAGCACGTTCATTTTTCATAACCATATCTTAGTGCTGACACACACAAAGCTTTTATCAACTGTCCCCCCACAACTTTTTTCTTCAAGATTTTACTTATTTATTTGACAGAGAGAGAGAGAGCACGAGCACAAGCAGGGGGAGCAGGAGAAGGAGAAGCAGGCTCCCTGCTGAGCAGGGAGCCTGATGCGGGGCTCGATCCCAGGACCCCAGGATTATGAACTGAGCCAAAGGCAGAGGCTTAACCAACTGAACCATCCAAGCGTTCCCCGGCCCCACAAAGTTTTAAATATAAACTGTTGCCCAACCAGGGATTCCCAATTCTGTGCTGATACAATTCAGTTTTGGGAGCTAAATATAGGACCTCACACCTGAACTCTGATTATCAAGTTGTGCCATCTCTCTGGCTCACCTTCCTCATCTGCGACGTGAAGATCTCAGGTTAGAAGGACCCCGAAGTCCTCCCAGCTTTTCTAGCCCATAGGCCTCCTGCTGGTCTAAGGCACCTGCTGGGAACCTTGGTCTGTTTCATGAGAATGAACCCCCAAGACTGAAGGTGAACCAGCTTTCTCAGACCACTGTGATCATATCCCCTGAGGAGTAGCTCAAAACAGAGTGAGAACCTGCCCCCCCATCCCTCCACCTTCTTTTTTTCTTTTTTTTTAAGATTTTATTTATTTATTCGACAGAGATAGAGACAGCCAGCGAGAGAGGGAACACAAGCAGAGGGAGTGGGAGAGGAAGAAGCAGGCTCATAGCAGAGGAGCCTGATGTGGGGCTCGATCCCATAACACCGGGATCACGCCCTGAGCCGAAGGCAGACGCTTAACCGCTGTGCCACCCAGGCGCCCCCATCCCTCCACCTTCTACCCCAGAAGCCAACAAGGTCCCATTTACACAGGGCAGTAAACCACCAATAATGGCATTAGGCTGCCAGCGGTGGGAATCCACAGGTTTATGAGTCTATAAAATCATTCACTTTCACTGCTGGGACAATCCAAGACTCCCAGGTTAATAAGTAATACTGCCTTTACAGACAGGGGAAGACTGCATAGCAGAATCTCACCCCTATCACCCCACTTCCCTAAAAACAACTCCCTGCCCTCTGCAATCCTGCTTTTATCACTGTGCTGACTGGGGTACCCTCTGCTGCCCCTGGGTACATATGAATATATACACATATGTATGAATGAGTGCCCGTATGTACACTAGTTCTCTGAAGAACCCTAATACACATTGCAAAAGGTTTCTTCACTTCCATAGGAATTTACCTTTCCTTCATTGTGTCCAGCACATGGAATACTGTGCAGCGTGAAAACCCTGCACCCCTGTCCTTTGCCCCTCTAACCCCATGTCTCACTATTTTCCCTCTCACTCACTCCCTTACGCTGTTGCCTGCCACAGGGATGCCTTGCTTTTCACTCAGCACACTCTGCCCCAGGACTTTTGCGCGTACTATGCCCTCTGCCCAGAGCACTCTTCCCGCTGATAACCACATGGCTTATTCCTTGGCCTTCTTCAAGTTTTGGCTCAAATCTCTTTTCTGAGAGATCTTTCCTGGCCACCCTATTTAAAATGGGCCCCCTCCCCTACTCCCTATTTCCCACCGTATCACTTTCTCTCTTTTATTTAAAGAATTTATTTATTTGAGAGAGTGAGAGAGAGAGAGTACAAGCAGGGGGAGCAGCAGAGGCAGAGGGAGAAGCACACTTCCCGCTGAGCAGGGAGCTAATGCGGGACCCCATCCCAGGACCCTGGGATCATGACCTGAGCCCAAGGCAGACACTTAACTGACTGAGCCACCCAGGTGCCCCAACACCACATTTTCTTTATTCATTCTTCTGTTGATAGACTTTGAGATTGTTTCTACCTCTTGGCTACTGTGAATAACGGTAAATGAACACAGGAGGCAGATATCACTTTAAGATCCTGCTCTCAGTTCTTTTGGATAAATACATAGAAGTGGGATTGCTGGATCATAGGGGAGTTAGGTCTACTTTTAATTTTTTGAGGAAACTCCCTACTGTTTTCCACAGTAGTTGTACTGTTTTACATTTCCACAAACAGTGCGCAGGGTCCAAATTCTCTACACCCTTGCCAAACGTTTTTTTTTTTTTAATTTGGATGCAACGGCCATCCTAATCGACGTGAAGTGATAGCTCCTTGTGCTTTTGGTTTGCATTTCCCTGACAATTAGTGGTGTTGAGCACCTTTCTTTCGTGTACCTGTCGCTTATTTGTACGTCTTGAATAGAGAAACGTCTATTGAAGTCCTTAGCCCATTTTTAAAAATTTGAATTCTATCTAGTTAACACATAGTGTAGTATTAGTTTCAGGGGTAGAATTTAGTGATTCATCAGTTGCTATAACACCCAGTGCTCATTCCATCAAGTGTCCTCCTTAATGCCCATCACCCAGTTACCCCTTCCCCCACCCCCTCCCCCCGAGCACCCCTCAGTTTGTTTCCCGTAGTGCAGAGTCTCTTCTGGTTTGCCTCCCTCTCTGTTTTTATCTTATTTTATTTTCCTTTCCCTATGTTCATCTGTTTTGTTTCTTAAATTCCACATAGGAGTGAAATCATATGATATTTGCCTTTCTCTGACTGACTTAAAGTTCATTTGTTTTCTCACTATTGGGTAGCAGGAGTTCCTTATATACTTTGGGTATGAGCCCCTATTAACCCCCTATCACATATAAGATTTGCTAATTCTTTCTTCTGTTCTGTAGGCTGCCTTTTCACTCGATTATTTGTTCTTTTGCTGTGCAGAAGCCTTCTAGTCTGACATAGTCCCACTTGCCTATTTTTGCTTTCCTCGACTGTGCTTTTGGTATCCTATCTACGAAATCATTGCCAAAACCAATGTTATGAAAGTTTTCCCCAACATCTTGTCCTAGGAATTCTATACTTTCAAGCCTCAACTTTATCAGTATTTGTATAGATCTTTCTACATTTCAAACATTTTCGTATACATGAAACCCTTAAAACAGAAACCCCAGAAGGAGGTCCATTGGAAGTTGGTGTTGAGACACGATGACGGGCTCTGAGCCTTTGGGAGTGTTACTCTGGAGGTCAGGGGAGGCTGGGAATTCTCATCCTAGGACATTGTCTTGGAATCACATATCGGCCCTCCTACCACAGAAAGTGCCGAGCCATGCTGGCCCAGCATACCTGCCCCCGTGAAGTTGCTTACTATATTCACAGGCTCTCTTACAAGCCATGTCTGGCCATGTGCCAAGGAGATGATGGTAGGCAAGAGCCCATCCGGGATCATGTTCCAGGGTTCTTTTAGCAGAAAGGAGAGCCCCTACCTGGAGGCAGAAAGTATGCCCCTCTGCTGACCTCTGCCATTCTCATCCCTCCCTAGGAGCCACTTACTGGCCACAGACCTCAGTTCAAAGCTGCAGGTCTTTTGTTCTGAAACTTACAAAATAATGTAAATTTCTCTCTGGCCTAAGGTAGTTGATATTCATCTCACTAACTGTCACGCCAAAAGGCATGCAGAGCAAAGAACCCAAAAGAACCTTAGATATGTAGACCTTTAGCAAATCACTGCCCTTCTCGGAGTCTGGCTTCCCCATCAAGAAATGGAGATAAGACTCTTCACAGGCTTGTCCATACGGATTAGGAACATAGTGGATACTCAAGACACAATCCATCACTCTCGTTTCATTTGAAGGATTAAAAAAATGGTAGATTCTAAGGCCCCTGCCCTGTATCAGATGAAGTGGATAAAAACCAACAATGGGGAACAAGTATGAAAGGCTGTTCTTCCAACCCGAAAGTCAGGGCCAAGGGGCACAAAACAGGGGTGGCCACACGAGGTTGGCGTTAATGCAGGGATCTTAGAGGCTTGCTGGTGGACCTGGTCCCAAGCTGGATCCAGGAGGAGGGAGTGCTCCCCACCACAGGGCAGGATTTATGTTATGGTGGGGGAATATTCCAAGGCAGGGTCTATGCTACTGTGGAAGGGGGTATTTCAGGATGGGATCTATGCTACTGTGTAAGGGGAGTACTTCTAGGCAGGGTCTATGTTACTGTGGGAAGGTATTTCAGGGCAGGATGTATGTCACTGTGGAGAGATATTTCAGGGTGGGTGGGATCTATGCTACTGGGAGGGAGGGGTCAGGGTCAAAAGGTGACAGCATATGTGGATGTTGCTGGGGAGAACTCGGATTGTATCAGAAGCAGAAGAGAGCCACCAGGAGGTACCAGAGTTCATGAGCAGTGCCTTTCTCCTCACAGCTATGGGGAAGGTTGACTGATGCAGACAGAGATCTCCGTTTTCAAGAAGGAAATCAGGCGGCTGCAGGTAAGGAGTTCTCTTATTAACACCCCCCTGCCCCCAGACTGCTTTTCTTCTGGGTGCTGATCTGTTTCCCAATGAGGCACATCTGGGCAGGCAGGTGAGTGTGGTGGTGGTTGAGGGGTGAGGTGGGGGGGTGATTAGATGAAAACCTGGGGCAGGTAGGTTTCCGAACCTCTCTGTGTCCTCTCGGTGCCAAGGTGAGGCTCTGCCAACACCCTGTGCTCCCTGGGTCCCCAGCAGTGCCTTGGGTGGGCTGGCAGTGGGAGGCAGGGAGCAGGGCCAGGGCAGAGAAACCAGGCAGCGGGGGAGAGGAGGGGAAAAGCAGCTCTTCAGGGGCCCTCAGAGACCCTGCATCCAAGGCCCCCCGAGAGCCAGAAGCGACAGGGCCCCGACCCAAGCAGAATTTGGATCGAAATGAACATTTTACATTAACCCTGCAAAGGAGGATGATTGATTCTTACCAGGTGCTTTCTATGCGATAGTTTCCTTAGAGACAACACATAATATAATGGTCCACCAAAGCCTTTTAAGGATGAGTCTGCCACTCACCACAGTTGAATTTTGGGAGGGTCGACTGAATGGCAGGTGCCCTATTGGCTTGGTTTAGGTAGGGCTCACTTACCGGCCTCACAGTCACTGAGAGGGCGCTCCTGGATCAGAATCCAAGTCGGTGTGCCCCCAAGCCCATGCTGCTTCTGCTGGGCGAGTGACCCCTGTGTAACCCTGCCCTGGGGGGAAGTAGTTCACCCCTCAGAGAGCAGCAAGGGGGCGCCTGGCCCAGCTAGTGCTCCTCCTACATGGCTGAGGCGGTGGGATCACGGTCGGTCGGGAAATATTTACCTCCAGGGGCAAGGGATCAAGCGAAAAGAGGTCAAAACAAGAGTATATCTAGCTCTGTTTGGGGAAAAGGAATTTCCCCCCCTAAACTGGAAGAATATCTGCTTCCTCTTGTCCCAAAGAGTGAGTCCTTTTTTCACTATTCTTCTTGCTTTTGTAATATGAGCTCTTAAAGTTCTCTTCTGTGCAAGCCCTCTCATGCACTGTCCCCAGTTGCTTCTTCCCGGCTTTAAAACATCATTCCCCTCTCCCCGTCCCCTTTACGCGTCTGTTTCCTTCCCACCTACGTGCCTGCATCTTTTCCCTTGAGATGGGGAGGCCCTGGTTCTCTGGACCCTTTATTTCAGCTGTCTTTTGTAAGCCTCAAGATAACTCTAGAGGGTAGGTACAATCACGCCATGCGAGGGATGAGGAAACTGGGCTCGATGTCAGCTGAGTGGAACCAGTTAGGGAACATCCATTTAGTCCTCTGTGGGCACCTACAGGCCGCGCGGGGCACCTGGGGTGGTAGAGGCAGTCCCCCCACCCCTTCCCCCCTCCCTGTCCCCACTCAGCCTCTGCTTGAAAAGGAGCCATCCCACAAGGTGAGAAGGTCAGCTTCCCCTTCTGGCCTCTCCTGCCCACAACTTGTTACTTTCTTTCTTCCACTGCCGGCATCCTCATTGGTTCACCACCGAGCATTCCCATTGGCTGTGGGGGCCGGAGACACTCTGTGATTGGTCCACGGCCCAGTGCCCAGGAGCTCGGCCTGTCAACTGGCCGGGGCGGAGCCACAGTCCCCAGTCTGGCTGGTGCTCGAGGCCCCTGACAACTGTCACGGCTCTCAGGGCTTCGGGCGGCCTCCCGCATGTCCGGGGAGGGGGGACATGGTGTGCCCGGGTGCCCGCCTCCCTCCCTCGGCGCATGAGTATGAACTAAACGCTGCAGGTCCCACGCCTGCGGTATTTGGCAAGGCGCTCTTGACCGTTCGCATACCTGCGATGGATCCAGGCCCATGGATCCAAGCAGGCGAACATTTAGGTCTGGGGCCAGGCTTGCAGTGAGCCTTTTTCTCTATCATCGCGACAAACCAGATCGTTATGAGGATGATTCTGGATTTATCTTTGACATGATCTGATAAGCGTAGGGAACCAAAGGAAGCTGCCTGTGGGTTGCAAAACATCATCCAGGGTATTGTGTACGTTTGCCTGGGGTTTGCTGCTGAGAACCGCACTCAGATGTTTTGTGAAGTGGTGCTTAAAAATGATGAAAATCTCTAAGAGAGGGTGAGGTCATATTTTTAAAAAAATTTCGTCTAGGGAGTTTTTAAAATGTCAGCTTCCAAGTGGGTGTTAAGTGGTGTTTTAATACCTAAGTATTTGGTAATCAAAGTATGCTTTGCTTTATAGATGAGAAATAATAAAAAAATTAGGCATGACAATATGAATCGTCACAGTGCCCTTCTAGAAGAATGCATGCATGAAGCTGTCTTCTGACTTTGAAGAGTGTGCTTTGCACGCTAATCTGATGGACAGGTTTGAACACAGTAAAAAACTTTGAAAAGGGAATGTATATCAGAGCTATGGCCATTCTGAAATGCCTAGTGTCTTGGGCCCCAGTTTCCTGCAGAAATGAATGGGGTTTGCACAGAAAAAGTGCCAGGTAAACATTTGTCCCGGGGGCCACAGTGCCCAGAATTCCTTCAGATGCAGCTTCCCACACTGCTCTGTGCTCCCTGCTATACTTCTGCCAGGATATGAGCGGCCTGTGCCACGTGCCTTTGCTCCAGATAGGCACAGAATCGTGACAATGACCTTAGAGAGGCAGAAGAGTTTAAACTATAATCTAGTGAAAGACTTTCTCCCCTCCTTTCTACGGATAAAGACATTAAGACCTCGGGCTCTCTGGCTCATGCAAAGTCACGTGCTGGTTACTACAGAGCTGGAGTTACAACCCAGGTCTTGAGCCAGCCCCTGCTCCAGCCTGCCTTACCCGACACCAGTTCATCCCACTGGCCGGCTGCCATCTCCGGGTGGGGGATCAGGCATCATCCCACCCACGGTGGGTCCTTAGGACTAGCTTCCCTCCACCTACTAGCTCTGTACTGAGTTCCCTAGATTCTCATACATTCCAGTTGCCCAGACATTCAAACTCAGCCTCTGAACATGGCAAGTTTCCTGAATCAGAATAGGATATCCAGGTTCTTGCCCCAGGTAATCCCTCCCCACCTCTCTTACAGGACAACTGGCCAGCATCCCCTTCAAAGGCTTTTTAAGCTTCTCAAATGTATGCCTCTCACTGTGAATCTGGACAAGAACTGAATTCAAGAGATCTAATGCTTAGGATCCAGAAAGGCGTTTTGAGTTTGGGTCAGACTGGTTATTCCCTGCCCCCAGAGTCTTTTCTTAGTCCTATCCTGTCATTACCCTGTTCTGACTCACCCCAGGGAGGGACACTTTAGATGCTGGATACATGAATCCTGACCAGGGATCTTACTAATTTGTTGGCAAAACAAGATTAAGTTAGAAACTGGTGTGGACAGGGCTGGGCAACTTCTTTTTTTTAAGATTATTTATTTATGTATTTGTCAGAATGAGAGAGGGAGAGCATAAGCAGGGAGAGTGGCAGGCAGAGGGAGAAGCAGGCTCCCCGTGGAGCAAGGAGCCCGATCCTGGACTCGATCCCAGGCCCCTGGGATCATGACCTGAGCCAAAGGCAGGCGGTTAACTGACTGAGCCACCCAGGTGCCCCCTTAGAGGAAATGGGGCCTATCCTAGGAATTGAAGGACAAGTTGACTCTCCGTAAGTAGAGACTGAGGGTGGGGGACAGAGAGAGGGGTGGCATCCCAGATGGGAGGACACACAGTGGGCCACAGAATAGAGAGTGGTGGGCAGGAGAGCCAATGTTTCTGTTGTTGGTGGTGATAGAAGGGAAAATGGGAGCGTCTGCCCTTAAAATGCAGATTGCCAGGCCCTGGGGACAGAGTCTCAGACTATACTCTATACATGGTTCTAATTCCTTACACCACTGGGGGCAGTTTCCTTAACACGCTTGGCACATGCACAGGACATTTAGGAGAAAAGGTTTGGTTTGGTTTTGTTCTGTTTTAAATAAAAGATCCCTTCTCAATCTCATTTTTACAGTTAGTTCTCCCTTGCCTAGCAAAAGAGCCAACCTGGGAAAAAGGCAGGAGGAGGGTCCTGCCTCCCCTCCCCACCGAGACTGAGACTTCTGTGGTACCCATCCTGGGTGAACTACCCCTTGACACAGATCACGGGTGCAGATGGGCCAGCCCCACCTGTATGATGGCAGCAAAAAGCTTGATCTGAAAAATACCCACCTCGGTTCTCGTTCAGGTCCACAGAGCAAGTCAACAAAGATACCTTGAGAAGAATGCCTTCTGGAGATCATAGCAGCTCATTCCTAGCAGAGAGCAGGACGCAGCCATTAGGAGTAGGACATTTACAATGGCACGAGGTCTTATCAGGCTTAGTATCTGCTCAATATCTCCCAACACCCCTGCGGCGTGCCCCCCTCCTGCCTCAAGAGGGGAACTGTCTCAGACCGCTGACCCTGGGGCGCCCGCAGCAGGTGGGCTGAGACAGAGCTCCCAGCAGCGGGCAGTGAAGGCTGGCCCCAGGGGTAGAAGTAACAGGAGGGTCTGCCCCCTATGGGAGAGGCAGGGGCTACACCCTTATCTGTGACCAAAACCACACAGCCATCCACGTGGAGTGTGTTTGAGTAGAAGCCTGGGAGGAAAGCCAAATTATTAGCATTGACGTTGAAAGAGCTCCGGATTTCCCACAACCTCAGGGGCCTTTGGTATCAGTATTCTGAGATGATTAGAGAATTCTAGATCCTGGGAGAACCTTGGTGTTTTTACCTCTTTTCATTGGCCTAAGTTCCCTGGTGTCCAAGCACATTCATTTCTCCTGAATTCAAGCAAATAAAGAAAACCTATGTTCTTAGGTTCAAAATGTTCCCATTTTTCCCTAGGCAGTTCAAAACTTTCCTTGCTTCACTTTGCTTCCTATTAAAGATGTGTCAGTGTCCAGCTGTAAGAGTTTTTCACCGAGCCCTCAGGCTGGATGGGCCTGGGCAGAGTCCGTGGCTGTCCTCTGCGCGCTGATAGTGGCGTTCCTGCTTATAAATGTTACGGGAGCTTCGGGGTCAGGGCAGACAACCAAAGCGGCACCCACTTACCATCTTCCTGCCATTGTTCTGAGAAGCGAAGTGAGGGCAAATACACCACTGGTGAAGAGATTCGCTTTCTGCCCTGAACGGTGTTTTGTTTTGTTTATTTTTATTTTATTTTATTTTTTTAAAGATTTTGTTTATTTGACAGAGAGAGCGAGCACAAGCAGGGGGAGTGGCAGGCAGAGGGAGAGGGAGAAGCAGACTCCCCACGGAGCAAGGAGTCTGATGCAGGGCTCCATGCAGGGCTTGATCCCAGGATCCCGGGATCGGACCCGACCCGAAGGCAGACACTTAACCGACGAGCCACCCAGGCGCCTCACCCTAAACGGTGTCTTAAAATCCCGCACTGCCTGATCGGCTTCACTATCTCTGGCTGATTACCCCCCCAGAACTTAGCAGGAAAGCTTTCTCAAGCCTCCTTCCCCGATGTCCCTCTATGGAGGAGAATTCATTCCCAGCTGCCAGCTGTGGCGCTTGGAGAGACGTGTCGCTGTGTGTGCCTAGTGGTGGCTCCAACCGTGAACGTGTCAGCATCCCCTGGGGAGCAGGCTGCCGCCCCATGCCTGGGCTCACCCCAGGAGATTCAGATCCAGTGTTGTCGAGGTGGGGCCTGGGCAGGTGTGTTTTCTCCAGTGCCCCCAGGGGCCGGCATACATCAAAATTGGCAGGCCCCTGGCTGAGGACATGCATTGTCCCCGTGCAGCCCGACTGAGGACCCAGCGGGGGCTCGCATTCTAGTTCACTCAAAACCCCAGCACTGAGCACCTCCTGGGGGTGCAGAGGGGATGAAGATGCAGCCCCTCTGTTGAAAGAGCTGGCTGTCCTCTGAGTGGTGGGGTGAGCACCCGAAGGCGGGGTCCATGGCTCAGGTAAGAGACTTCGGTCCCTGTCTTCTGTTAAAACTGCTCTGTATCAGTCCCAGAATCGCCTCTCCTAGGGAAGGGCTCCTGGTTTGTGAACTCAGATGTGACAAGAGACAACATAAGGATCATCTTTAGAACCCACTAGAAGCAGGACAAGGCAAGCCTCCTTCCACTTCTCTGCCATCATGTGACTCTTTGCTTTCACAGGTAGAACAGTCCATTTCTTCTTTTTGAGATATATATATATATAAAATATTATATATTAAAAGGTTCATGAATCTAAGGAACAGGCCTTGATGGATCTCTTTTTGTACATATACCTGTGTAACCGCTACCCAGATCGAAGAGGGGTGCATTCTCATGGTAGGAAAGCCCTCAAAGGGTGGGCCACATGCCTGCTCAGCTTTTAACAGACTGAGAGGAACTTGATCTCAGGGCCTGGCTTGCTCTCCTCGGCCACCGCCAGTCAGTTAACAAGTGTCTGGTGAGTACCTGCAGTGTTCCGGAAACTTCCTGGTGTAAAGCAGCAGCGCCCTTCAATGGTTGAGTCATATAGGAGTAGTTTGTGTTTTTAAATAATAGATTTTGTGTCATCTGTTGTTGTGGATCTGTTATCGATTATACTCATTGGTTTGGGACCTGGGGCTTGGGAGCAGTACCCCCTTTCTTTCTCCTTCGATCTGCCTTCCTCTTTCTTCAATACTGTATCTTTGTTATTTAGGGCCCCCAAAGGGCATAATATTGCGTTGCAGCTTATCATGGCGACCTCCGGAGAAGGCAGTAACCCCAGTGGCAGAGCGACACCCCAGCCGCTGGCACAGCTGCAGGAGCTCGAGCCGCGGGTGGCCCGCCGACGCCTGTCCCAGGCCCGCCACCGAGCCACCCTGGCGGGGCTGTTCAGCAACCTCAGGAAAACGGTTTACTCCCATTCCGATCTCACAGCCTCGAAGGTATGGGGACCTGGGTGTGGGAGGAATAGTCTCCACACGCAGGGGGACTGTGGGGCGATGGGGGGGGACCTGCCTGGAGCTCCCACTCCCACCGCCCCCACCCCGAGGGCTGCAGCCCGGCTGGGGTCAGGGATCCACTGTGGGCCCCTGTGCTGTGCTATCTGTGGCCGCACGTGGGTAGAGCATGAGCTGGACCTTCCCCACCCGCGGCAGACAGGCCTGGCAGGGAAGGGAAATAGCAGGGCCTGGTCAGCCAGTGGCCCCTGTGCCTGGCCCTCGAGGGGACAGGGGTGAGCCTCCAGCAGCTGCTTCCCAATGCTGCATCTCCACCCCAAACACACACGTGCGCACACACACGGACACACACACTCACACACACACGTGTGCAACTTGGTTTTGTGCCCCAACCAGGTTTTCTCTAGGCACCAGGGCTCTCCCAGTAAGCATTTATCTTTTCCTGCTCTTGATTTCTCCTCTTTCCTTCTATGGCTTCTTTATTGCCTATTCCGGCCTCTGGCAGAGCACGGAGGAAGGTTTAGGCAGTTTGGGGTGACGCTGGAAGGCATGGAGCTCCTGTTATCAGAAGAGCATTATAGGAGGTCTCCAGTAGGGGAGGGGGCCCTGAGAGCTTCCCGCTCCCCACCCTGTCGTAACAGAGGAGGGACTGGAGTCAGAAAGGACCCGTCAGCCTGGTTGGGGGCAGGACCAGGAGGAGGGCCTCTGTTCCCAGCTCCAGACCTGGCGCTCTTTCCAGAGACCAGCCCGTTACCCTGGGACTGTTTCCAGCCGGCGGGTTTTCCCTCCTGGGCTGGTGCTTTCAGCCAAGCGACACTTCAGGACAGGGACCATGTGCTGGGCTTGAGCTCCCAGCCCCCTGCTGACGGAGCTAACATGGGATTCTCCTAGACGGCAGCACGCAGCATTGTTCCTCCGCAGGCACGGAGCCGACGCCTCTGTGAATGTGTCTTGATTGAGCGCCCCCTCCCCCCAGCACCTTGGTGCAAGGAGCCAAGTAGGGCGGCAAGGGCTTTTCGCAGAGAATCCGAACAGACATCGCACCTGCTCTCGTAGAAAGGCGTGGAAGGTGAGAGGTGTGCGGAGGGCTCTTCCTCCTCCCTTTGCTGAGCCAGGCTCAGGGGCTCAGGGCCAAGAGCCTGCCTGGCATAGCTCTGCGCCCTGTCCCCTGGATGAACAGGAGTAGGCTGCCTGTTCCCAGGGGTACGCTGAAAACCCCAAAGTCCCCGTCGCTGGCCAGGTAGGAAGTGCGCAGACTGGCGGCGCAACCAGAGGAAGACCATGTGTTCAGGGCCCCAAAGGAAGGAATGGAAGTAAACGTAGAGGAAGACTCACTCGCACCCCCTACCATCTGCACCTCACCACGTGGTGGCTGAGAGCCGGGCCGATCGGCCCCCGCCCACGGGAGGCACGTTCCTGGCCAGGCTTCAGTCACCACGTGTGTCACACAGGGACAATAGTAACGGCGTCCTCAGGGGCCTGTGGTGACGTCTCACAAGGTCACTGTGTGGAAACATGCGGCACCGTCAGTGGTTTAAGTGTTAGTCTCGCTCCCCAGCGTATTTGCTCATTTAGTCCCCCTAGTTCCATTCAGATCGCCCCCATTTGACAGATGAGGGAACGGAGGGGTCAGGAAGTCGAACCGTTTGCCTGGAACAGCACAGCCGGGAAACAGCGTGCGGACCGGGAGTCCTCTCTGTTCTCCTCCTGTCTCTGTCCTGCTGGAGGGACAACCCTGAAATTTGCATTTCCAATAGCCATGAAGACAGAATCTGGTCTACAAGGGTCAAGGTGTAAGCAGGTCCTCTCAGTTTCCTAGGGCTGTCGTAACAAAATATCAGACACTGGGTGGCTTGAAACAACAGGAAATTATTGCGGTGGACGTCTGGAGGCTCCAAGTCCAAAATCAAGGTGTCCGCAGGGCCACGCTCCCTCTGAAGGCTCTAGGGGAGAAGGCCCCCACCTGCCTCCCAGCTTCTGGTGTTTGCTGGCAATTCCTCGGTGTTCCTCGGCTTAGAGATGCCGCCCTCCGGTCACATGGCCATCTTCTCCCTATGTCTTCACCTCGTCCTCCCTCTGTGCGTGTTTGTCTCTGCATCCAAGTGTCCCCATTTAATAAGGACACCATCATATTGGATTAGGGCCCACTCTGATGACCTCATTTTAGCGTAAGGACCTCTATGAAGGACCTATTTCCAAACAAGGTCCCATTCACAGGTTCTACGGGTTAGAACTTCAACATACATTTTTTCAGGGAGATGTAATTCAACCCAGAACTAAGATCCTAATTAGCCTGCCGAAAACATTCCAGAAACAAAATTTCAGTGAATTGTGCCTGGTTTCCCTGGCTGTGTAGGTTGGCCCACTAAGACTGCAAGTGAGCATGGGGCGTCCCTGCTGAGCGAACACAGCAACTCACTCTGGACCAGAGGGTCAGGCTGACCTCACCACATTCTGATTAAGAACAGGCCTGACGTTCTGGAAACCAGTTGGCCCTGGTGTCTGAATAGGAAAAGGAGTCCTCACTGGCCCAACAGTACAACCGTGAGCCCCTGGGACTGGGGGCAGCAGATCATCTGGGACACCAAGTGGACCCTACTCTACAAAGAGTGTTTGAGATCTTGCAGTCCACTGCATTCTCGGGTCACTGTCTTTTGGGTCGGCAGAGTGTGGTGCGTCTCGTTCCCCTCAAGCCTCCTGGATGTGCCGTCCACCCTTGGCTGCTGCTTTTGCATCGGCTCCCTCTGCCCGCCCTGTGCTCCGGCCACACCTCACTTCGACCATTCCCTGGGGCGCCCCCCCCAGCCTCTGCCCCTGCACAGCATCCCCCCCGCCCCGCCCCTGCACAGAGTTCTGCCTTTGAGATGGCACTCTCTCCAGAGCTCGGCTGTCCCGCTCTGCGTCTTCCTGATGCTTCCAGCTGGAGTCAGTCCTTCCTTCTGTGTGTTTCCACGGCCCTTCGCTTCTACTCCCTTCAGTGCTTCCTGAATGCTAGCTCGTGGTAGGAGTACTTGTTTCCCTGCTCATCTTGTCTTTCCTGCCGGAAACCCGGGGCTGT
Organism: Ursus americanus; assembly: GCF_024610735.1. Classification (NCBI taxonomy): domain Eukaryota; kingdom Metazoa; phylum Chordata; class Mammalia; order Carnivora; family Ursidae; genus Ursus; species Ursus americanus. The sequence goes on along the minus strand of NC_142129.1, from coordinate 17,817,769 downwards.
CTTATTTACTCTGTGCCCCCCCCCCCGCCGGCTTCATACGCAGCTTTGCCTGCTACACGTGCCTGATGGAGGTAGTAAGTCCGGACAGGTATCAGTGGTCAGCGTGATGAACGACAGTTCACATTTCTTGTGTTGAATAATCTGGCAGTTTCCATTTGTCTTTAGGAATATCACATATGGGAGAGAAGGAAGGGAAGAAGGAGGGAGGGGGGAACGTTTGTGATTTAGTCCTGCAGCAAGAGGGCATTCAGAGGTCAAGTGGACAGAGCATTTGAGAAGCTTTTTGACCAACCAGAGTGTGTGCACTTAGCCGATAGAAACTATGGTCAGCGTAGCGCGTTTCGTATTAACCAGCCAGTTGCTCATTGTGGCAACCGAGCAGCAGTTAGCCCTGGTCTTGGTGCCAGCCTGGGCTGCTCCACACTCACCGTTCATTCCACGTTCAAGGAGCAAATATAGTTGTTGGCCCCTTAGAAGCCCTAGTCGTCTGCTGAACACGGCTCGTTTCTAAATTGTTGAGTATTTCAGTGAGAACTCTTTCCAGAATACAAATTCAACTTCATGCCTTCTGCACATCAGAACAAAGTTCCCACTCCTTTTGTTGACGATGTCAAGGACTGTGACTTTGCACCTGAGGGGGCATGGCCTCAGCCCGGGGAACGGACTCCTGGGTCCCCACAGAGCCACAGTGTGTGCGGTGGAAGGCTGGCCCTTCAGCATTGTCTGTCTCTGTCCTCAGTGGCAGGTTTTGAATAAGGCCAAGAATCACATTCAGGAGCTGGAGCAAACCTTGGATAACCTGCTGAAGCTGAAAGGTAATAGATGCCCATCTGCCACCCCTGTCTCCTTCCCAGGGAAAGACTGGTTGGGTTTTCCATCGAAAACAGAGATTGGGTTAAGCCAAGTGAACAAATACTTCTTGCTTGCCTACCGTGTGCCCGGCCCTGCACTTGGGCCAGGGGTACAAGGAAATTAGTTTACAGTCTGGCAGGACAGACGGAAGTCACCAGGTACCTGATCCCATCTTGAGAGACCAGAGAGGACGCAGACTGGTGCTTGTCATACTCAAAAGCAAAGGCAAAGCATGGCTCCCTTTCTTGGCACTCAGTGTGGGAGCCGTGGGGAATAAGCTGGTGGACACTGAACTCTGAAAGGGATATTTTGGTGTCTACATTGAGAAGGGCCAGTTCAAGAAGCTCATCACATCTAGAAGGAGAAGGGAAAGGGGACTCTTGACTCCCTAACCCCGAATCTGGGTGGGCTCAGGGACCACTCATGGTCTACCCAGATCAGAACGGCAGGAGAGGGGCGCCTGGGTGGCTCAGTCGTTAAGCGTCTGCCTTCAGCTCAGTGCGTGATCCCAGGGTCCTGGGATCAAGCCCCACATCAGGCTCCTCTGCTGGGAGCTTGCTTCTTCCTCTCCCACTCCCCCTGCTTGTGTTCCCTCTCTCGCTGGCTGTCTCTGTCAAATAAATAAAGAAAATCTTTAAAAAGAAAAAAAATAGAAGGGCAGGAGAGGCTTGACAAAGGCTGGGCTTTCCCCTTTGTGACCCTTGCCTTCCCCTCCCCAACAGAATCCTTCAACCTGGAGGATGGGAATGCAAACAGCTTGGAGGAGGTCAAGGCAGAATATGCCAGCATGTACTCCGGAAATCCTAGGTAAGACCCCCAGCACCACGTCACAATCAGCAAGGAGGGATGGTCTCAGTGAGGTAGGCAATTGCATTGGTGTTTCCCAAATCATTAGCCACTCATCCCAACCCCATTCATCACATAAGCCATCCTGTCTTTACCGATTTAAGATAACACACTTCATCCCATACGAAAATCCTATCAATACTTCTATCGTGTGCGCACGTGAGAATGGCTAAATTTCTGTTAAAATCTTAATAATTATGATTTTTCACTGGCGATATTTTAAAACTGCAGCAATTAAAAGTGGGGCACCAGCTCGGGAATAGATTATATTTTATAGTTATTACATTTTAATTAATTAAATTAGGAGTGAAATTCAGTGCCTTTGTTCTAGGGCATTTGTATTTCCCTTCCTGGGAACTTTTTGTGACTATTTTTTGCCCATTTTCCTATCGGGTTGGTGGTCTTTTTCTCGCATAGTTGTAGAAGCCCTCTACGTATACTGAGAAATTAGCTCTCTTTTAGGACATGACTTGCAAATAATTATCCCTTGGTCGTTTGTTTTATTATTATTTTGTTGTTGTTGTTATTTTGGCCATGCAAACAACGAAGTCTAATCTGCCAATCTGCTATCATTACTTAGGTTTGGGAGAATACTCAGAAAGGCTTCCTCTGCTCTGAAATTAAAAAAAAGAAAGAAAGAAAGAAAAAAGAATCATCCTATGTTTTCTTCTGGTGCACTTGTATTTGAACTCAACAGGATGAAGAGACTCTGGGCACAAATCCTGGTTTTCCAAATTGTGTCATGTTCCACTTTTTTTTTTTAAGATTTACTTATTTGAGAGAGAGGGAGCACGAGCAGGAGGGGCAGAGGAAGAGAGAGAGAAGCTGAAACAGACTCTGGCCATGGAGTGATGCAGGGCTCGAACTTACGACCCTGAGATCACAGCCTGAGCCGAAACCAAGAGTCAGGCGCTTATCCGACTGAGCCACCCAGGCGCCCCTGTTCCACTCGGTAAAAACTGCCTTTTGAAGAGCAGAATTTAAAAATTTTGATAAAAGTGTAACTTATCCACTTTTTCTTTGTCAGACTGAGCTTTTGGTTTAAACCTAAGTATTTCATGTTTTAGGGTGCTATTGTATGTGGTACTTTTAAAATTTCAATTTCCAGTTGCTCATCATTAATGTATAGAAATACTATTGGTTTTCCTTTAGTGACCTTGTCTCCTGCAACCTTGCTAAACGCACCTAGTTCCAGTCGCCTGTTTGTCTGTGACTTCTTCCTTTCCAATCTGTTTATCTTTTATTTCTTTTGTTTGCCGTATTGGACTGTTTAGACTCGCCAGTAGGATTCTGGATAGAAGTGGTAAGAGTGAACATCCTTGTCCCGTTCCCGATCTTCACGGAGAAATATTCAGTCTTTTACTGTCCAGTATGATGCTAGCTGTAGGGTTTTTGTAGGTGCCCTTTAGCAGGTCGAGGACATTCCCTTCTATTCCTAGTTTGCTGAGGGCTGTTGTCATGAATGGATGTTGAATTTTGCCAAGTGCTTTTCTGTATCTGTTGAGGTGACCGTATAGTTTTTCTTCTTTAGTCTGTTGCTGTGTTGAGTTCCACTGATTGACGATCGAAGTTTGAACCAGCCATCTTGCGTTCCTAGGATAAGCCCCACTTGGTCATGTGTAGACACACGCACACACACGTCCCAACACTAAAATTGCATTCAGAATCTCAGTGTGGATGTTTATGGGGGGCATTAGTTTGCAGTTGTCTTGTTTCTGTTTTCTCACCAGCCTGGTCTCAGATAAGGTTCTTCAGAAAGGCTCTGCCATCTGGTGCCCAGTTGAGGCAGTCGGGAAGGATGCTGAGGGGGAGGAAGAGGAGGAAGAAGAGGAGGAAGACCAAGAAGAAGAGGAAGAGGAGGAAGAGGAAGAGGAGGAGGAGGAAGAGAAAAAAGTGGAGCTCTTATACTCCCCAGTCACCTTGTTGCCAGACCTCATGGAATTTGAACGGTGTGGACAGCTGGGCGGGTGGCTTCGTGCATAGCCTGTGGGGAAGGGGACAGAGGCTCTGTCTGTGGCATGTGACATCCCAGAATTTCCACATTGGAGGGGTTTGGGATGGGGCTGGCAGAGGGGCTAGAGAAACAATGTTGAAGCTACATCGCACAGCACATACATTGAGCTCATTTAGACCAGGTATTTATTTGGAGTGACTTTGTGGGGGCTGTTGATGGAGATTATGAGGACCAAACACCCCCATACACACACACACACACACACACACACACACACACACACACACACCCTACCTGTATTATTGGTCTCATCGTAAGAAATACGGTGAATGACTGGCTCAGACTCCCACTACCACTCACGGCCGCTCCACAGACTCAAGACCAGTGGCAGCCATGTTGGCCTTTGGAGGTATTAGCCCCATGGAAGGAGGCTCATCCACAGCTGAGCCTGAATTTCAGGCCCTGAATTAAAACAAGCGTCATATCACGTCTGCACATTCATAGGGCTTGGAATTTTAAGCAGTTTTCCCATGGGCTGAGAGCTGAGCGGGCCACGCTCCTAGCTCTTTCTTCTATCAGGCGGAGAGCTCCATGGGGACTCTGGGAAGATGTGGGGAAGGACCCCGGAGCACAGATCTGTGTCATCCATGATGACTCCTGCTCTCCAAGTGTCAGGGGCATGCAGACTAGGAAGGCGAAGCCCCTGGTAAACCGCAGAGCTGTGGCAAGGCTCACGTGCTGTGGACCACACCCTGCTAACGGCATCCTGAGGACACGGCTTGGGGAGGCTCCTGTGGCCACTATCTTCAGGTCTGGGAGATGATGGCATTTCTGTTTCAGGTATCTCAACTTTTACAAGCAGACGATGGACCTCCTGATCGGGAATGGGATTGTGTCCTCACAGGAGGTGACGCTCCCCATCGTCTCCGCAGCCATCTCCCACCTATGGCAGAACCTCTCTGAGGAGAGGAAGGCCAGTCTCCTGCAGGCCTGGGCACAGAGACAGAGCGGCCTCCTGGGCCTTGCCGGTGCCTGTCAGGAACCAGCCTGTGCCGATGGCAGCGTGAAGGACAGTGGGGTTGACAGCCAAGGAGCCAGCTGCTCACTCGTCTCCACCCCGGAGGAGGTGAGCAAGACCCTTGGGGTGGAAGGGGGGCGTGCAGGAACAACTCTGTCACCCTCAGCCTGGAGACACCAGGGATCCGCTTGGGGTCCTTTACCAAGTTTGAGGGAATGGTTAGATTCTGACTCACAGGGTGTGTTTCTGATTTATCCGACGTAAGCTCTACAACCACAGAATGGCATTTCTTTTTCTCGTGCTTCCGGACCTTTCCATGGGGATTACAGAAGAGAAGGCTTAGAAGGTTCAATCAGTTGGGATTATTTTGACTGCAAATTACTTGCTCATTAAACCATGCAGAAATGTACTTCTCACAGCCAGGGAGGTCCCAAGGTCAGGAGGGCTTTCCGCTAGTCTCGGTGATGTCACCATGGACTTGGTTCTTCCCCTCCCCCTTCTGTGCCTCATGGTAAAGCTGGCTTGTCTCTCCTCCCTCCCTTCCCTATCCCATGTGACTGGGGAATGGCAGCTGGGAGCCACCGAGCTGTCATCCCTCCTCCTCCACATCAGGTTAGAGAGAAGTGGCACTTTTTTAAGGGTTAAGAAAGAACTTTTCCAGAAATTTCTGCCATACCTCTTCTGCCCTTTCATTGGCCAGAATTGGCCAGATGACTAAGCTAATTACTGACATCATCAAGACAGTATTATATGTGGACCAATCAGGCCCAACCCCTCAGAGGAGGTCAGTTCCCACCCCCAAAGAGCATTGCTGCCATTCAGTGAAGAAAGAGGAATGCACGCGCGGAGGCAACCACACCTTCACTACAAAGCACTTCCCAGAGTTCCAGTTATTAGAAGCCGTGATCGGCAAAGCAGTGTGTCTGGCGGCGTGAGTGGGCCCTTCAGCTGCACTTCCAGAATTAGAAAGGCCTCAGGAGGCTGCAGCTACCACACGGGCCGCATCTGACCTGCTTCTCCAGCCTGGGGCAGGCAGTTCCTCGGCGCCCGTCCTGTGCTTTACAGGACATTCAGTATCCATGGCCTCCACAAGGTAAATGCCACCACTCTGCTTTGCCCTGACTTTCCAAACACCCCTTCGTGGGTGCTCCCTTTCAGGAGATGTCCTGTGGCTCTCCGGGAAGCCTTAGAGCCAGACACCTTCCTGGTGCCTGTGACCCAGGGGATACAGCCCTGGAATGCCCCAACCTTCTGGAAGCTTCCCAGCCCTCAGGGCCTGGGCCTGGAGAACAACAGAATGCCAGTCGCCCAGTCCAGTGCTGCCAGTTGACAGATGAGGCCTAACAAGTGGGGTGACTTGTCCAGGAGGCCCAGCTCCTGTGTCTCCTTCATCACAGAATTTTCTTACATCTTTCTGCCCTTTATGGTCAACCTTCACGATCTCCCCTGATCCTCCTCAAGTAGAGCTTAGTAAAGAGGCAGGTACCTGGCAAATACCTCAGACCCACTGAATCAGAGTTCCTGAGGGGATGCAGCTCTGAACCTGCTTTAACAAGCACCCACCGTGACTGGTGCACAGGGGGCATTATTGGAAGGAACTCCCAGCGCAGACATGCGAGTCAATCAGCCCCGCCCAAATCCGCTCCCCTCCCCCAACTGCCACTCCGTGGACTTTGGCTTCTCATCTGTTTGTCCACTGATGTTGGGTCCACGAGGAGAGGATGTGAGTTCTCCTCCATAATGGTCCAGGCAGGGCCAGGAAACCAACAGCTGAGGACCTCATACCCACGGCGTGTGTCAGCCAACCCGGATGTCTCTGGAGCCCCGAAGCGCCTGGCCCTGGAGGCTCACCCAAAGAAAGCAAGAGGAAAACGTCTGCCAAATGTGTGGACAAGTCTGTCCAGCTATAACCTGACTGTATGGGTCTGTGTGCTTTTGCAGCACGAAACTTTCCTCAAGAAAGAGCAGACCCCAAGCCAGAATCTAACGTCCCCAAATCATGGAAGCAGCTTCTCTTACCTTTTCCAGAAAGGGCTAAGGGCTCACATTCTCCTGCTGTTGAAGGAAGCTGGCAGCAGAGTCCCTCAGCTGTGCCCAGTTCAGGGCTCTGCCACACCACCGTCCCCAGGCTTGGGCCCACCAGGGCGGGGTGACGAGGTAAGTGGAATGGAGAACCGCTCTGCCCAGGGCAGGGACAGAGACGCAGCTACTCCTACGCAGGCTTCTAGATCAGTTGCATGAAACCTCTACAGCTCCCAGTCCACCTGGAGAGGATCTGTGGCAGAACGAGTGTGTTTGGGGCCGGGCCCTGCGCCGTAGGGTCAGATGTGCCTGGGAGGCTCCGAGAAGCACGGGCCCGTAAGCCTGCTGGGCACTCCAGAATGGCCGTGGAGCCTGGCAGTCTCCCAGGCTAGCTGGGAGAGGGCTGTGCACCGGTGAGGACATTGCGTGGCCCAGAACTCCAACGGGCTGACTGGCCAAAGGCAGGAATTTAGGGCCCAGGATCCAGCCTCAGACCTGCTGGGGAAGAACACACAATGCATGGATGAGCTTCTGGGCTGGTCCTTTCAGTGGCCTCTTTCCAGATCCTCTTTGAGATAAGCAAAGGGATATTTAAAAGGAAGGACATAAAATGTCCGGAAGATCAGAAGAAGGGCCATCCAGAGTCCCAGGGGATTCAGGTCAGGGGAAGCAAATTGTAAGAAGACAAGAAGGACAGACACAGGACTTCCAGAGAAAGAGCAGTGTGTCCCAAGTAAGGGGACAGGAGACACCCTGCGGAACCTGCCAGAACCTGCCAACTCGAGGCCAGAGAGTTCCCTCTCCTGTTCTCAGGGTGGCTGTGCTTGTAAATGGGGTGTCAGACACAGTAAGGCACGTCCAGTGAAAATTTTAATATAAGAAAATCCCATGTAATATCTGGGCCATTCTTATGCTCAGATATGTTTCATTCTTTATCTAAAAATTCAAATTTAACTCAGCACCCTGCATTGTTATTTGCTAAATCTTGCATTCCTAAGGGTACATCATTGCTGTGGAATATTTAATAGCCTTCCAGAATTAATGAAAAGCAGGACCATAAACCATCTAAATAACAAGATAACAAAATTGGAAATGTAGGATATAATATGCCTCAGGAAATGACCGGAGGGAAATAGGTCAATATGTCAACAATGGACCTCTCTGGGTGAGATTGTTTCTCAGTGATTTTATCTGTTTCTGTTTTCCAAAATTTCCACAATAAACATGTGTCTCTTTTATAAAGCAGATAATATTCAAGAACAGCTAACAAATTGGAGACATTGTACACCAGCTGCTTCACATATCTCATCTTATTTAATTCCTGCCACATCCCTATGGGTAGGCACTGTTGTGATTCCCTTCATGTAAGAGGAGGATTTGAGACAAGAGGTCACTTGCCCGAGGTCACGCAGACTAGTGAGTGGCAGGACTGGGAGCTGGCTCTTCTCCAGCCTCACCCAGAACCGCCGACCACCTACCCTGCTGTCCCGGCAGGAAGCTGCTAGCTTGCGGATCTTGGGCGTGAATAGCGTCCACACCTTGGGAGCTGTAGATGTGCCCTCTTCTGGTGTACACGGAAGCCTGGCCTCCCCACACACCCACCTTCTAGAAAAAGGAGACCTAGGGGCACCTGGATGGCTCAGTCAGTTAAGCTTCCAACTCTTGATTTTGGCTCAGGTCATGACCTCAAGGTTGTGAGATCGAGCCCTGCATTGGGCTCCTCGCTGGGCATGGAGCCTGCTTGGGATTCTCCTGCTCCCTCTCTCTCTGCCCCTCCCACTCGCCCCCACCCTGCTTGTGCTCTCTCGAAAGGAAGGAAGGAAGAAAGGAAAGGAAAGGAAAGGAAAGGAAAATAAAGAAAAAAGAAAAAAGGAAAGAAAAATAAAGACAAAGAAAAGAAAAGAAGAAAGAGATGAGCACAGTCCCCAGTGCTTCCCCGCTCCCTTGTACCCACCCCTGGGGGTGGGGGTTTGCTCTGGGCAGGCAAGAGCTTACTAGGACCTCCTGGGAAGGTCACCAGGCAGAGGCCCCACATTTGGGCCCCAGCTTTCACATGCCCACCCTTTGGGAACGAGGGTTCCGAAGAGAGCCTTCCTCGCATCTCTGCCAGCAGCCCAGAGCAAGCACCCAACTGTTGTCATCTCTGACACACCATGTTCTGTGCCTTCCTTCAGATTCTCTTTGAAGATGCCTTCGATGTGGCCAGTTTCCTGGACAAAAGTGAGGCTCCCAGTACATCCAGCTCTAGGTGAGGAAGGGGGCATGACACAGTGTGAGTGTGTGTGTCCCCCAGCTGGGATGTTTCGGAGCCACTCCCCTGCAGCCCCGCAGAGGGGTGCATAATTCCCTAGAAGTTTGTAGAGATCCACTTTTGTCTGTGGTTCAAAGCGGGACGGTCCTAGGATTGTGCCGGGGATGTCGTGGGATGACACGATCTGGGGCTTCCCCCGCATAGAACACTCTTCGCCCAGGATGGAGACGCAGCAGGTCATGGGTGGCAGGTTGTGCACACCCCACCGTCTTCCCAGAGCGAGGGGGCCGTGGGCAGGTTGCCGCAGCGTCAGGTGTGAGAGGCGGGCGGGGGCTCCGGGGCATCGAGAACCTGGGCCAACACAGACCCAGGCCTGTGCCCTGAGCGGAGGGGGGTCTCTGAGCCGTGCAGGGGAGAAGCTGCTTTGCACGGGGCTGCTGGGGACGGATGTGGAAAGAAGGGAGGAGGGGAGAGCTGACCCCGTGAAGCGGGACGACACAAAGCAGGGTCTGGGGAGATGGCGAGACAAGCAGCTTGAGGAAATCTGAAGCACGCGGGCGTTTTCGCAGAGACAGCTAGTGGAGGCCTGGCGTTCCCTTGCTACTTTGAAAAGCTGCGGTCTTAGAGCCTACAGGCTCAGGCCCTTAGGAAGGCTAAAAAGAAGGCCCGGACATTTCGTTTGCCTGCTTTGGGAGGGAGGGAACATTCCTGTCCCAATATTCCAATGAATATCCCCACTCTCCCCAGAGGCCACGCGGCCCCTGGTCACCTGGCTGCCTGGGGGCGCACCGGACATCAGCCTGTCTCCCCCTCCAGCGGCCTGCTGGCCCGGCCTCCACAGACTCGTCCAAACCCTCCAAAGAGATTCTATGCGGGGACTCCAGCTGCTCTCAGCTGTGTGTGGAGTCTGGTTTTGCTGAACCGGGCTGGAGGCAGACTTCCCTAGTTCTGAGCCAGGCTCGGGCTGTGAGGAGAAGTTTGGTAAGAAGTCTCCAGAGTGTACTTGCCAAGCAGGGTCTGGAACTCCTTACTCTGCTGATGGAACACGAAAACAACCCTATGGAAAATGTTTTCGGCTCTCCCTGGAAAAGGCAGGGATTGCTGCCACAGGGTGTCTACGCACGCAGCTTGTGGACCTGCTTCCGAGAGGACGTGAGGTCAACACGCAGGCTGTCAGGGCACCCGTCCAGGCTCCTGACGTCGTGGGGCTGCTCCCCTGGTCCCAGGAAGGCAGGGGGAAGGAGTCTGCCGCACAGGCCGCCTCCCTGCACCGGGGCTGGTGCTCCGTGTGAGACCTATGGCGGGGGGCACCTTGGGGGCTGAGCTCAAGTGTGGCCTGTGCCCCCTGAGCTCCCCAGGCAGCCATGCGGGACCAGGGCTGAGGGGCGCGGCTCCGAGGGTGACTCTGAGGGAGGGGGCAGTTCAGCTCCTTCTTCCCGAGGCCACAGATCAGAACACTAAATTAGGGCGTGGGAGCCAGTCTCCCTGGGGGTCTCCCTTTTCCCGTGGGTTCCACACGTGACACGGAAGCCGAGGCAACACAAACCTTCCAAAGGGGCTCCAGCCTGTCCTCCAATTCAGCGGGGTGTTTCCAAGTGCTTGGTTCATGCTGTAGTCCAAGTATTTCAGGGGGTGCAAGCGGGGGCCGAAGAGGAGGGTTCTAAATAGTTGCTGTTTCTTCTCTTTTCTGTTGTCAGTTCGGTGTTTGCCGGAGGCAACCCAGAATATCCGGAGGACAAGTTTCAGCTCTACATGCACATCATTGATTTTTTTAAAGGCCTTTGCTGTGTTAACCCCCAGTTAAAACAGGTAGGACAGAGCTCGGTGCAAGGAGACCTCCGCTCACCCGCCTTAGGATGGCAGGAAGGACTCCTGAGCCCCCCAAGCTGCACCTCACATCACAGCACAGGGGCCCCTGGCGGCTGGGTGTTTGCCCCTTCATTCCCTCGGCCTGCTCCATGGGTGGTTGGCATCAGCCCCATACGTCCTGGGGAGGGAAGACGTCCAGGGAAATGGGGGGAAGAGACACACGGATGGTCTCCAGGGCACGCCTGAGACGGGGAGCCCCTTGACGTGGCGCCCAGATCCCGGGGGCCTGACTCTTTGCAGCATTTGTAAATGTTGTGGGACTCCTTTCCAAGACGCTGAGCTGTTCCGTCGTCTTCTGAGACCCTGGGCTAATAGTTGCTGTCAGTGTTCGAAGGGTATTAATTTCTGCTTCCCAAAAGCTGGCTGTGTCTTGATGAGAAGGTACATTCCAGAAACTTTCGTGTGGGAAGGGGAGTTATGCCTGAGCCACCAAGGGGACAGGCCCTTTCAGATTCATAGCTAAGGATATTCTCTACTAATTCAGCAAAGATACAGCTGTTTCTTTAAAAAGGTAAGCAATAATAATGACAATGTTTGTCTAAAAATAATTGGGGCAGCTTTCCAACAGGCCAAGGTATAATTTGGCCTTCTTCCCATGAATCCTTCATTTCCCTCTGTCAGGACCATTTTGAATCTCCACTTGGAGCCCCCACCCCACCCCACTCGGGCTGCTCTCTACCTCCCATGGACCCTTGGCCTTTGGCTGTCGGGTCCTTACCACTGTGTCCCTCTTTCTCTCGGACACAAAGGAAGTCGGTCCACTTTCCCGAAGCCTGGGGAACAGATTAACAGGACAGTCTTTGCTTTCCCTGCTTCCCTTCCCCGCATATGGTGGAAAAGAAAGCTCGAGCAGGATTGGCGTATCTGTATAAAGCAGACATGCTGGAACTTGAATCATCTTGGGAGCTAACTGGAAAATGCAGATTCTTAAGGCCCGAGCACCCCAGATTCTCATTCAGGGTTGTGAGGCGGGGCTCCAAGACTCTCTATTTTGAGCAAGCTGTCCAGGAGGCTCTGGCGTGGGAGGCGTGCGGCCTTTGCTGTGCGCTGGTGTAAAGAGGAAAATCTCATCCTCTTCCCCACCCCCGCCTCTAGTCAGTGTCTCAAGGTGGTTGGATGAAACTTTAATTAGCAGCTAGACAGCACCTAGGACTGCTGTAACAAATTACCCCAAACCCGGCGGCTAAAAAGAGCAAAAATTGCCTCTCTCACCGTTCTGCAGGCTAGAGGCCAAATGAAGCTGCTGGCAGGGCCAGGCTGCCTCTGAAGTCTCGAGGGACGGTCTTTCTTTGCCTCTTCGTAGCTCTGGGTGGCTCCCGGCAGTCCTCCGCACGCCTCGGCTCACAGCTGAATCCCTCCAACCAAGGCCTCTTGTCTTCACAAGGCCTTCGGTGTGTCTCTCTAGGCCTCCCATCTTCTTATAAAGACACTGGTCATTTGGATGAAGGGCCCACCCTAAACCCAGGAGGAGCTCATCTTGTAGTCCTTAACTAATTACACCCGCAAAGACCCTGTTTCCGAAAAAGGTTCCAGGCATGGACTGGGGTAGGAAGGATACGATTCAACACACCTCAGCACCCAGTACCAGCAGGTACCTCTCACAGCCTGTTGCTTTCCCAAATCTGCAGCTTCAAAATGCCTCAGACATCATTTTCAGGGGCTTACGGAACTGGACTGTTCTGAACAACATTCAAGCACTTGGTGCAACAGAGACTCGTGTGTGGTTGCTCCCGGGACTCTTGGCCTCCTGGTGCCCGTTGTGCTCCACTCTGTCTTTTCTCAAGCTTTTCTCTGGTCTTCACCCTGAATGAGGGGCCCCTGTGATTTTCCCAGAGACCACCCGGTCCCCTCTCAGATATACCCCCTCTCCATCAGTAGAGCACAGTGAGTGAGGACACTGTCCAGAGCTGGACAGGCTTCTTCTGTGGAGTCTGCTCCCAACCTCGCCGTCACCCTGGGGACTGGGTCCCACATTCGTGGGATGGTTGACTGGGTTTTCAGGACGCTTCCCAGGGCCCAAGGGGACCAACCCATGACAAACAACAGGGATCAGTTTCTGCCAAGGTGGGGAAAGACAGGAAGAGCCAAACCCAGAAATACACTGTTAGGTGAAGAGGTAATGGGGGGTGGGGGGGGCATTATAAAGGGAATAAAACAACCTAGTGCTGCTTCTTAAACAATTAGCTCACCGTTAACCCACGTACATAGTTTGAAACTTGAAAGTTACCAAAAGACATACAAACAAAACAGTCTCTCTCCTACCTGCTTCCCTTGCTTACGCCCCGTTCCCTTCCCCAAAGGCACTTACCATTACTGGTTTCTCGCGCAGCCATCCAGGGATGATCTACAGATATTTATACGTTCTTTCACACACAAATGAGAGCCTACACTACACACTATGTTGTACCTTGCTCTTTTTTTAAAAAAAGATTTTATTGATTTGAGGGAGAAGGCATGAGCAGGAGAGGGAGAGAGAATCTCAGGCAGATTCCCCGCTGAGCACAGAGCCTGAAGGGTGGGGTGGGAGGGCTCGAACCCATGACCCTGAGATCATGACCTGAGTTGAAACCAAGAGTCGGACACAACCGACTGAGCCACCCAGGCACCCCTTCTTTTCTTTTTAAACAGTATATCCCACAGAGAACGACCTCATTCCTGTTATTTCAAACAGCTGCGTGGTATTTGCTCAGTGGGCGTGCCGTGGTGTCATTCACCATCTTCCATGGAGGGGCATTTGGATCAAGCTTTGGGGGGTTCTAGGGAGTTCTGAAGGCCACTCACTCTGTCTTATGGGATCCTGGAAATGCCCAGGATGGAAAAGAAGCCAGTTCTGTTGTGTCCAGGAAAACCCTTTCTGAAGATCCTAGAGTGTGGCGTTGCGTGAAATGGAAATGGGACCTTCCCCCCTTCCCCCCTGTAGCCCTTCCTTCCCGGCCGGAACCTGGAAGAAGATGCAGCAGGAGATGGGGCAGACTGGGGGGAAGATGCCGGGGCCGTCCCACCTCCCTGGGGCCTGGATTCCTGAAGGACACAGGGATCCTCTTCCCCCTGTGTTTTGCAGGAGCCAGACCTTGCCACTGACGAAGAGATGCTGATGCTGAGGTGCATGGAGACCTTTGATGACGAAGACCTGTGACGTGGAAGGGCTGGGACGGGAGGGCATGGATGTGGTGGGCAGTTTCCAGGTACTAATGCCGGCAGCCGAGGCTGTACCCGCTTCCCCCTTCTGCGACATTTCGGAGTGGCTGTCCCTGAGCGTTTTGAAGGTTTCAGTTTCTGATTATTATTATAAAGTCTTTAAAAGTAGTGTGGCCCTGTGTCAGTCTTTCAGGGTTGTTCAGCATACGTGGCTGGCGGGCTGCGAGGTACGCACCTGCCCCTCCTGTGCTCCTATTCAGGGGGTCCTGGGTGCAGCCTGGCCGAAGCCCAGGCCACGGGCCTTTCGAGAAAAGCTGGGCAGGATCTGTCCCCAGAGGTGCCATGACACCAGGTGGTTTCAGCACATGCTGGGTTCAGGGCATAATTCTGGTGGGTTCTAGAGAGTTCCGAAGGCCACTCACTCATCCTGCATGCTCTGGGAGCCCAGGAAGGCACTGACCAGGCCTGTGCTGTAGGAGCTGTAGGACATCAGGGCAGAACCAGCTTCATGTGCTTCTTCTGGTGATAAAGACTCCTAAATGGAGTTCAGGCCAGATCCCACCGTGCTCTGAGTGCTTTCTGGTGAGGTTCCTGGGTGTGCACACCGGATGTAACAGTAGATTCTATGTGTCAGCCTAACCAGGCCGCCGTACCCAGATATTTGGTCACACATTATTCTCGATGTCTCTGTGAAAGTATCTTGAGATAAGATAAACATTTAAACTGGTAGACTTTGAGTAAATTTGGAGTAATTACCCTCCATAATATGGCTCAGCCTCATCCAGTCAGTTGAAGGATTGAATAGACCAAAACACTGACCTCCCACGAGGAAGAGGAAGCATCTTCAGACACGAACAGCAAATCTTCCCAGTCTGTCAGCCTACCCTGCTGACTTCGGACATTCCAGCTTCACAGTCACACAAGCCCATTCCTTAACATCTCTCTCTCTGTGTAGGTGAGTGTACACACATGTCTATAGTGTGTGGGCACGTTTGTGTGTGCACACATGTGTCCTACATCCTGTTGGCTCTGTTTCTCCAGAGAACCCCAACTAATGCACCGAATGTGCAGAGAACGGGTTCCCTGGCTTTTTAAAGTTTCACCTCATCACGACAGTGGCTCCCCTCCCCTGAAGGCCTCCCAAATACTTCGGCTGTTCCATCTGCCCGGAAGAAACCAACCTGCAGGTTAGGTGTTAGGACCCAAGCGCCGTCCTGCCTGCTCTCAGCCCCAGGGCTCACGCCTCACCTCCGTCCTGTCACCAGCCCACCTCCAAGGACTCCCGTGGAGCATATGTGAGGACTGTAGCTGGCACCGTTTATAAACAGCCAAAATGAGGGGCAGGCAGGGCCTTCATCCTCATGGTTGCCCGCACATGTGCTGGGAAGGAAGGGAAGAGGAACGCTCCTGGCCCCAGCGCCCAGGCACTCAGGGCCCACAACCACCCCCAGCCAATCCCCCCAGGTCAAAAACAAGGCAGCATGTGGGAAAGGAGAAATAAGCCTTCACAGAGGTGCCTGCACACAGTAGGTCCTCAAGGAATGCGTGCCAGCTCTAACCAGCCCCCACGCACTCCTGTTCGGTCCTCATTCCTGGATCATACGTGCCCGTGGGGCCCTGGTCAGCATGGACCTCGATGGAAGGCTGTGTGCTTCCTTCCCGTCTCCACTCCTCAGCCCCAACAGCCCTCTGCTCCCCACCCCTGCAGGGCTCCCTGGATAGGTGCAGCCCAGGATGGATATGCTGCTTTGAGATCCCCTCCGATGGGACTTGTCCTCCCTTCCTCCCCACCTAGGCCTCTTCCACATCGGTCAGGTATCTTCCTGGGGCTTGACTGATGATATCTTCCCGTATCAGCCAGCGCAGCATCTGGCAGAGAAGCAGCCCCGAGAGGACAGGTGTGGGTGTGGGTACGGTGTCGGTACTGGGATGGGTTTAAGTATTAACAGTGGAGACTGCAAATCTGAAGTTTGCGGGGCGGAGCAGCCAGCTGGAAGCTCAGGCAGGAGTTAATACTGCAGTCTTGAGGCCTGTTAATAAGGGAACAAGGAGGCCATCGGGTGGAGTGGGTTCTGATCCCTCCGCAGCCAACGTGAGCAAGCCAAAGCCTAAGCCAGAGTCCGCGCACCCCATTCCAAGAACGTGCGGGTTAAGAACAATCCATCCCGAACAGCTTGAGCCCGACGCAGGCGGGAGCACCAGGAGCTCAGAGTGGCCCCGGAGGAGCAGAGGTGCTCCTCGCCTCTCCTGAAGAGCCAGCCCTGAGGGGCAGGTGCACAGGACGGGGAGGACAAGAGGGGCTTGAAGAGAACCGTTTCTGCCGCCTTTCAGCAAGCAGCCCCGTCTCCGTCCCTTGTCCACCCCAAGCCTCTGCCTCCCAGCGCATCAAAATATCGCCGAGAACGTGTGGACCGAGAGAGATTCGGGGCGGACCCTGGGTTACGCTGGCGTAGGCTGGAGATAGGAGTCTGGTTTTCGCTGGAGCGCAATGGAAGGCTGTGGTGTCCAAGTGGCTGTATCAAGCCACCCTCGTCATGGTCCTAATCTAATTCTAATTCGGCTGCCACCGCTGCGGGGGCCCAGGCATCCTCGCCCGGGGAGATGAGCACGCGTGGCGGGGGGTGCAGAGCGCTTTGGGGCAGGCGTGAGGACAGTTCTCATAACTTGGTTTCTGCGGCACCCTTCCGGCGCTCTCCTGAGGGCTCCTGGAAGAGGCAGGCGAGCAGGCTCGGTCCCTGCTCACCCGTCCCGGCTTCCGGCTTGGGCCAGAAGGGGAGGTACTGGGTGCAGGAGGACGTGCAGCACTTGGTGCCGATCCCACAGGGGAGGCCGTACACCTCCAAGGCCATCATAGTCTCCTCAGACTCCTCCTGGATTTGATTCCACACCAGGAGGCCTCTCTCCTCCAGGCTTCCTAATGGGGGAGAGCGAACGGTCAGGACTGGGCCCTGACCCAGCAGCACCTGGGCTGGGGGAGCCTCTGGCGCCCCCTGCAGGCACCCACGAGGTCTCCTCTCCAGGCCCTCCACCTGCCAACAGCACTTCCTCCTCCTCTGCCCATCTGGAGTCTCGTCTCAAGGCCGCTCAAGGACATTCCCTCAGCTCCCACTGCGGGAGGAAATGATCTTCTATGAACACCACCCTTGCCTCACCTTCAAGGGGTGGGTCTTTCCACGCTTTGTTTTTAGAATGCAGATGCACTTTACCCTTGGAGAGAGCAAATGTGGAAAACAGAGTACCACGAAGCAGGTGCAATCCTAAAGGTCCTCTCAAGAGGCCATAGGAGGTTCAAGAAAGGAGCATTGAAAGCCGTCCATAAGGGTGGCCCTGCATTCCTCACTGAGATATCCTCAGCACCCACAGACTCGGTTTCCTCCTTGCCACACGTATTGCCCTCTACTCTCATTGTCTTTCTCCCCTGTTAGCCTGTAGGGTTCTGAAAGGTGAAAGGCATGTCTTTCTGCTCTTTGTATTCTCAGTACCTAGAACCTGGAACACAGCGAGTGTTCACTGGGTTTTTATGGAAGGAAGGAAGGAAGGAAGGAAGGAAGGAAGGAAGGAAGGAAGGAGAAAGAGAGGGAGGGAGGAAGGGAACATGTGTTCTCTCCCTCACCAGCTAGACTTTGGGCTCTTAGCTGTCTTTCTCTTTGCTTCTGGTGTGTTTCTTGCCTTAGGGCCCTGTTATGGCTGAACTGTGTCTCCCTAAAAATCATAGGTTGAAGCCTTAATCCCCCTACCTCAGAACATGAATATATTTGGAGATGATTCCGTTAAAGATGAGGTCTTTAGGGTGGGCCCCAATCTAATCTGACTGGTGTCCTTATATGAAGAGCTAAGGACACACAGAGAGACATCAGGGAGGCACCCACCCAGAGGAAAGGCCATGTGAGGTCACAGCAAGAAGGCGGCTACCTGTGAGCCAAGGAGAGAGGCCTCGGGAGAAACCAGCTTTGCCACCACCTGATCTCAGTCTTCTAACCTCTGGACTGTGAGGAAATACGCTTTGGTTGTTTAAACCAGTCCGGGGGGTTCTGTTACAGCAACCCTAGAAAGCTAATACAGGCCTATACATCCCACCCGGACCCAGGGCCTGCTCAGGGTCAGCCTGTGGTCAGCCTGACATGGTAATAGGGTCAGAGAAACCATGTGGGTGGCCCACGTGCTGCCCATCTACGCACAGTGCCGGCCTATAGAGCGAAGGCGAGCCCTACCGGGGATGGTGTTGTCCAGGAGAAAGCCCAGAAATCCACCAACAAACATGCCCGTGGTCAGCAGCACCTGGATGACCTGGTCCAGTTGGAGAATCCCTAGAGTGAAGACAAAAGCAACAGGGATTCCCAGGGACCAAGGTCCCCACTGCTCTGCCCCTGGAGCAGTCACAGTTTAGGAGACAGAGAATCACCTGTCTGGAGCTTCTCAGGGTTCTTGTTCACCCAGCTGGGAATGGCGAGCCCACAGTAGATGGAGAAGCCAAAGATAAAGAGGTTCCTGGATGAGTTCATGTCCACATACTGCAGGAGAGAGGCCCCCACGGCAGCCCAGAGCCATCAGCACCTGCACTGCATAGCACTCTAACTCCCCTCCAAGTGCCCCCTCCCCTCCCACTGCCACCAGAGGTGGGGGAGGGAGGCTGGACTCCGAGCAACACACTCAGTGGGCAAGGAGGCCCAGATTCCCACTCAACCCTGGATGCTGAGTGGTTTGGACAACCCAGTTCAGACTGATGCAGTTTCTGTGTTTCAGAAGTTTGGATGCTTCTGGCTAGTTCTGTCTTCTATTGGGAAGCCATTGTGGTTTCTGGGACCAAGGATTCCTTCTCCTCCTCCCCTGCCCCAGCCCCAGCCCTATTCCCTTCATCTCGATCCCCATGGGCTCCTTTCAAGAGATGCACTGGCTGCTCTTCTAAGAGCACCTTGCCTCACCTGCAGGTTGGAGATCCCCACGGCGGTGATGACCCCAAACATCACCAGGAACATGCCTCCGATCACAGGGGTTGGGATGGTAGCAAAGGCAGCCCCAATCTTCCCAAACAGGCCCATCAGGAGCAGCAAGCAGCCAGCAGCGACCATCACCATCCTGCTCCCCACCTGCAGAGCTCAGGGGATTGAGGGATGAGAAGCTCAGCAGGTCTCTGCCTTGCTCTACAAACAACACTCCAGGGGACTAGTAAGAGCCGTACAACATGACCCCCAAATGGCCCCCCTTATTCCCACATGGGGTTGGAAAGGAGAGGGTGGGACCTTGTGTCCCGGCCTCTGGCCTCATCTCTTCACTCACTGCTTGATCCCTGCCTTCAAGTCCTGACTCAAATGCTCCTTCCCCGAAAAGCCTTTCTAGTAAGGTAAACGGTCTCTCTTGGGAGGCAGTGGCCCAGGGCTTAGGAATGGGCATTTGAGAGCCAACCCCAGCTCTGCCTCTAACTTGCTGTGTGACTTTGGGCACATTACCTAACCTCTCCAAATATCAGCCTCCAAATTTACCAAATGGAATTAATAATACTTACTTCACAAACTCATTTTACAAGGCCAGCATTATCTTGATACCAAAGCCAGACAATGACATTCTAAGAAAAGAAACTACGGACCAATATCCCTGGTGAATGCAAAGGTTAAAAGTGTCAATAAAATATTAGCAAACCAGGGACACCTGGGTGGCTCAGTTGGTTAAGCATCTGCCTTTGGCTCAGGTCATCTCAGGGTCCTGGGATGGAGCCTCTTGTTGGGCTCCTTGATCAGCGGGGAGCCTGCTTCTCCCTCCCCTCCTGTACATGCTCTCTCTCTCTCTCTCTAGTTCTCTCTCTCAAATAAATAAAATCTTTTTTAAAAAATAGGAAATCGGGGTGCCTGGGTGGCTCAGTCGTTGGGTGTCTGCCTTCAGCTCATGGCGTGATCCCAGCGTTCTGGGATCGAGCCCCACATCAGGCTCCTCCACTGGGAGCCTGCTTCTTCCTCTCCCACTCCCCCTGCTTGTGTTCCCTCTCTTGCTGGCTGTCTCTTTCTCTGTCAAATAAATAAATAAAATCTAAATAAATAAATAAATAAATAAATAATAGGAAACCAAATTCAACAGGACATTAAAAGAATCATATGCCGTGACCAAGTGGGATTTATCCCTGAGATGCAAGGATGTTTCAACATGCACAAACAATAAATGTGATACACACATAAACAAAATGAAAGATAAAAACTGTACAATCATCTCAATACATGCAGAAAAAGCATTAAGAAAAATACAACATCTTTTCATGATAAAAACTCTCAACAAATTAGGTATAGAAGGAACACACCTCAACACAGTGAAAGCCATAAATGACAGCTGAGATGATATGGTCTTATATAGAGAAAATCTGGAAGACTCAACCAAGAAACTATTAAACCCAATCAATGAACCAGTAAAGTCACAGAATACACAAATCAACATACCAGTTCCATTTCTATAAACTAACAACAAAATATGTGCAAAATAAATAAAGAAAACAATCCAGTCACAATAGCATCAAAAATGATAAAGTACTTAAGAATGAATTTAACCAAGGAGGTGAAAGATCTGTATGCTAAAAACTAAAAGACACTGATAAAAGAAATTGAAGAAGACACAAACAAATGGAAAGATATCCTGTGTTCATGGGTAAGGTACAATGTTGTTAAAATGTCCATATTACCCGAAGCCATCTATAGATTCAATGCAATTCCTAAAAAAATCCAATGACATTTTTCACAGAAATAGAAAAAAAATCCAAAAATTTGTCTGTAAACACAAAAGACCTCGGAAGGATAAAGAAATCCTGAGAAAGAAGAATAAAACTGGAGGTATCCCACTTCCTGATTTCAAATACTATTATAAAGCTATAGTAATTAAAATGGCATAGACCTGGCATAAAAATAGACACATCGACCAAGAGAACAGAATTCAGAGCCCCCAAATAAATGCATGCATATATGGCCAACTAATATTTGACAAGAAAGCCAAGCATATTCAATGGGGGAAAGGGTAATCTCATCAATACATGGGGTTGGGAAACCCAGAGAACCACGTACAGAAGGATGAAACTGGACCTCTACCCTGCACCACTCAAAAAACAACTCAACATGGATTAAAGACTTATATGTAAGATCTGAAACTATGAAAGTCCTAGAAGAAAACATAGGGGAAAATCCCCTTGAAACTGGTCTTCACAATTTTGGAGGTATGACACCAAAAGTATAAACAACAAAAGCTAAAGTAAACAAATGGGACCACATCAAACTAAAAAGCGTCTGTGCAGCAAAGGAAACAATTGACAAAATAAAACGGCATCTTACAGGATGGGATAAAATATAGAATAATAAATTAATCAGGGATTAATATCCAAAATGTATAAAGAATTTATACAACTCAACAACAACAATGATTTAAAAAATGGGCAGAGAAACTGAATAGACATTTCTCCAAAGAAGACATCCAGACGGCCAACAGACACATGAAAAGATGCTCAACATAACTCGTCATCAGGGAAATGCAAATCAAAACCACAATGAAATATCACCTCACATCTCTTAGATTCAGTTATCATAAAAAAGATAAAAAAGAACAAGTGTTGGTGGAGATGTGCAGAAAAGGGAACCTTTGTGTGTTGTTGATGCAGATGTAAATTGGCAAAGCTGCTATGGAAAACAGCATGGCTTTTCCTCAAAAAATTAAAAATAGAATTACCATATGATCTAGCAATTCCTCTTGTATTTATGCAAAGAAACCAAAACACTAGCTTGAAAATATATCTGCAACCCATGTTCATTGCAGCATGATTGACAATAGCCAAGACATGGGAACAACCTACATGATGGATGAGTGGAGAAAGAAATGTGGTGTATATACAGACAACAGAATATTATTCAGCCATAAAAAATGACATCTTTCCATTTACGACAACATGGATTGACCTTAAAGGCATCGTGCGAAGTGAAATATGTTAGAGAAAGACAAATATCGGATGGTACCATTCATATGTGGAGTATAAGAAAGCTAAAATCAGAGCACCTGGGTTGCTGTTAAGTGTCCAATTCTTTATTTCTGCTCAGGTCATGATCTCAGGGTCATGAGATCGAGCCCCGCCTTGGGCTCCATGCTGGGCATAGAGTCTGCTTAAGATTCTCTCTCTCCCCCCCTCGCAGGGGACACGGAGACTCTAACCAAACAGGGTTGCCTGAGTATCGGCGCGGCAGGCCCCTCCCCCAGAACACAGAAGGCAGGCTGAAAAATCAAGAAGCCCACAACCGGAGGTGCCTGGGTGGCGCAGTCATTGAGCGCCTGTCTCCGGCTTAGGGCGTGATCCCAGCGTTCCGGAAAGGAGTCCCTCACCGGGCTCTTCCGCTGAGAGCCTGCTTCTTCCTCTCTCACTCCCCTGCTTCTGTTCCGTTCTTGCTGACTGTCTGTCTCCCTCTCTCAGATAAGTAAATAAATAAAATCTTTAAAGAAGAAGCCCACATCTCTAAGATCCCTATAAAACAAGGGGCACGGCCTGGGACCCAGTCAATAATTTGGGCTCTGGACAACCCCGCAACCTCTCCTCATCAGAATGACAAGAAGGAGAAGCCCCCCCCCCCCAGCAAAGAAAAGACAGTGAGTCTGTGGCCTCTGCCACAGAAGTAACGGATATGGATGTAACCAAATTATCAGAAATGGAATTCAGAGTAACAATGGTCAAGATGATGAGTAGACTTGAAAAAAGTATTAAGGAAAATGTTACTGAGAATATAGAATCCCTAAGGGCGGAAATGAGAGCGAATTTGACAGAAATTAAAAATTCTATGAGCCAAATGCAGGCAAAACTAGAGGCTCTGACGGCCAGGGTCACCGAAGCAGAGGAAAGGGTTAGTGAATTGGAGGATGGGTTAATAGAGGAAAAAATGAAAATAGAAGATGGTCTTAAAAAAATCCACGCCCACGAATGTTGGCTACGGGAGATTACTGACTCAACGAAACAATCCAATGTTAGAATCATCGGCATCCCCGAGGGGGTGGAGAAAAACAGAGGTCTAGAAGAGATATTTGAACAAATTGTAGCTGAAAACTTCCCTAATCTAGCAAGGGAAACAAACATTCGTGTCCAAGAGGCAGAGAGGACCCCTCCCAAGCTCAACCACGACAAACCTACGCCACGTCACGTCATAGTGCAATTCGCAAATATGAGATCCAAGGATACAGTATTGAAAGCGGCCAGGGCAAAGAAATTTCTCACGTACCAAGGCAAAGGCATCAGAATTACGTCAGACCTGTCTACACAGACCTGGAATAAGAGAAAGGGTTGGGGGAGCATTTTTAAAGCTCTTTCAGAGAAAAACATGCAGCCAAGTATCCTTTATCCAGCAAGGCTGTCATTCAGAATTGATGGAGAAATAAAGACATTTCAGAATCGACAGTCACTAACCAATTTCGTAACCACGAAACCAGCCCTACAGGAGGTATTACGGGGGGTTCTATAAAAGTAAAAAGGCCCCAAGAGTGATACAGAACAGAAAGTCACAGCCAATACAAACAAAGACTTTACTGACAACATGGCATCATTAAAAGCATATCTCTCAGTCTTAATGTTAATGGCTTAAATGCTCCCATAAAACGCCACAGGGTTGCAGATTGGATAAAAAGAAATGACCCATCCACTTACTGTCTACAAGAGACTCATTTCGAACCCAAAGATGCATTCAGACTGAGAGTAAGGGGATGGAGTACCATCTTTCACGCAAATGGACCTCAAAAGAAAGCTGGGGTAGCAATTCTCATATCAGATAAACTGGATTTTAAACTACAGACTATAGTTAGAGACGCAGAAGGGCACTATATTATTCTTAAAGGAAGTATTCAACAAGTGGATATGACAATTATAAATATATATGCCCCCAACAGGGGAGCAGCAAGATACACAAGCCAACTCTTAACCAGAATAAAGAGACATATAAATAAAAATACATTAATAGTAGGGGACCTCAACACTCCACTCTCAGAAATAGACAGAACACCCTGGCAAAAACTAAGCAAAGAATCAAAGGCTTTGAATGCCATACTTGATGAGTTGGACCTCTTAGATATATATAGAACACTACACCCCAGAACCAAAGAATACTCATTCTATTCTAATGCCCATGGAACATTCTCAAGAATAGACCATGTTCTGAGACACAAAACAGGTCTCAGCTGATACCAAAAGATTGAAATTATCCCCTGCATATTCTCAGACCACAACGCTCTGAAATTGGAACTCAACCACAAGGAAAAATTTGGAAGAAACTCAAACACTTGGAGACTAAGAACCATCCTGCTCAGGAATGACTCAATAAACCAGGAAATCAAAAATCAAATTAAACAATTTATGGAGACCAATGAGAATGAAAATACAACAGTCCAAAACCTATGGGATATTGCAAAGGCAGTCCTAAAGGGGAAATACATAGCCATCCAAGCCTCACTCAAAAGAATAGAAAAATCTAAAATGCAGTTTTTATATTCTCACCTCAAGAAGCTGGAACAGCAACAGAGGGACAGGCCTAATCCACGCACGAGGAAGCAGTTGACCAAAATTAGAGCTGAAATCAATCAAGCAGAAACCAGAAGTACAGTAGAGCAGATCAACAGGACTAGAAGCTGGTTCTTTGAGAGAATCAATAAAATTGACAGACCACTGGCAACACTTATCCAAAAGAAAAGAGAAAGGACCCAGATTATTAAAATTATGAATGAAAAAGGAGAGGTCACGACGAACACCATTGAAATTGGAAGGATTATTAGAAATTTTTATCAACAGCTATATGCCAATAAACTAAGCAATCTGGAAGAGATGGAATCCTTCCTGGAAACCTATAAACTACCAAGATTGAAACCGGAAGAAATTGATTCCTTAAACAGGCCAATTAATTATGAAGAAATTGAGTCAGTGATAAACAACCTTCCAAATAACAAAACTCCAGGCCCGGATGGTTTTCCTAGGGAATTCTACCAAACATTCAAAGAAGAAATAATACCTATTCTCCTAAAGCTATTTCAAAAAATAGAAACAGAAGGAAAGCTACCAAACTCATTCTATGAGGCCAATATTACCTTGATCCCCAAACCAGGCAAAGACCCCATCAAAAAGGAGAATTACAGACCGATTTCCCTAATGAATATGGACGCCAAAATCCTCAACAAGATACTTGCTAATAGAATCCAACAGTTCATTAAAAGGATTATCCACCACGATCAAGTGGGATTCATACCTGGGATGCAAGCGTGGTTCAATATTCGCAAATCAATCAGTGTGATACATCATATCAACAAGAAAAGACTCAGGAACCATATGATCCTCTCAATCGATGCCGAAAAAGCATTTGACAAAATACAGCATCCTTTCCTGATTAAAACCCTTCAGAGTGTAGGAATAGAAGGTACATTTCTCAATCGCATAAAAGCCATCTATGAAAAGCCTACTGCAAATATTATTCTCAATGGGGAAAAGCTGGAAGCCTTTCCCTTAAGATCAGGAACACGACAAGGATGCCCACTCTCGCCACTATTATTCAACATAGTACTAGAAGTCCTTGCAACAGCAATCAGACAACAAAAAGGGATCAAAGGTATTCAAATCGGCAAAGAAGAAGTCAAAATGTCTCTCTTCGCAGATGACATGATACTCTATATGGAAAACCCAAAAGAAGCCACTCCCAAACTATTAGAAGTTATAGAGCAATTCAGTAACGTGGCGGGATACAAAATCAATGCTCAGAAATCAGTTGCATTTCTATACACGAATAACGAGAACGAAGAAAGAGAAATTAGGGAATCCATCCCATTTACAATAGCACCAAAAACCATACGTTACCTTGGAATTAACTTAACCAGAGACGTAAAGGACCTTTATTCTAGAAACTATAAATCACTCTTGAAAGACATTGAGGAAGACATAAAAAGATGGAAAGATATTCCATGCTCATGGATCAGAAGAATTAACATAGTTAAAATGTCCATGCTACCCAGAGCAATCTACACTTTCAATGCTATCCCGATCAAAATACCGAGGACATTTTTCAAAGAACTGGAACAAACAGTCCTTAAATTTGTATGGAACCAGAAAAGACCCCGAATCTCCAAGGAACTGTTGAAAAGGAAAAACAAAGCTGGGGGCATCACAATGCCGGATTTTGAGCTGTACTACAAAGCTGTGATCACAAAGACAGCATGGTACTGGCACAAAAACAGACACATAGACCAATGGAACAGAATAAAGAGCCCAGAAATGGACCCTCAGCTCTTTGGGCAACTAATATTTGATAAAGCAGGAAAAAACATCCGGTGGGAAAAAGACAGTCTCTTCAATAAATGGTGCTGGGAAAATTGGACAGCTACATGCAAAAGAATGAAACTTGACCACTATCTCACACCATACACAAAAATAAACTCCAAATGGATGAAAGACCTCGATGTGAGACAGGAATACATCAAAATTCTAGAGGAGAACATAGGCAGCAACCTCTACGACATCGGCCAAAGCAACCTTTTTCATGATACATCCCCAAAGGCAAGAGAAACAAAAGATAAAATGAATTTATGGGACTTCATCAAGATTAAAAGTTTCTGCACAGCCAAGGAAACAGTCAGAAAAACTAAGAGGCAGCCCACGGAATGGGAGAAGATATTTGCAAATGACACTACGGATAAAGGACTGGTATCCAAGATCTACAAAGAACTTCTCAAACTCAATACATGAGAAACAAATAAACAAATCAAAAAATGGGCAGAAGATCTGAACAGACACTTTTCCAATGAAGACATACAAATGGCTAACAGACACATGAAAAAATGTTCAAAATCATTAGCCATCAAGGAAATTCAAATCAAAACCACACTGAGATACCACCTTACGCCAGTTAGAATGGCAAAAATAGACAAGGCAAGAAACAACAATTGTTGGAGAGGATGTGGAGAAAGGGGATCCCTCCTACATTGTTGGTGGGAATGCAAGTTGGTACAGCCACTCTGGAAAACAGTGTGGAGGTCCCTTAAAAAGTTAAAAATTGAGCTACCCTATGATCCAGCCATTGCATTACTGGGTGTTTACCCCAAAGATACAGACGTAGTGAAGAGAAGGGCCATATGCACCCCAATGTTCATAGCAGCAATGTCCACAATAGCTAAATCGTGGAAGGAGCCGAGATGCCCTTCAACAGATGACTGGATTAAGAAGTTGTGGTCCATATATACAATGGAATATTACTCAGCTATCAGAAAGAACGAGTTCTCAACATTTGCTACAACATGGACGGCACTGGAGGAGATAATTCTAAGTGAAATAAGTCAAGCAGAGAAAGACAACTATCATATGATTTCTCTCATCTATGGAACATAACAACTAGAATGATCAGTAGGGGAAGAAAGGGATAAAGAAAGGGGGGGGTAATCAGAAGGGGGAATGAAACCTGAGAGACTATGGACTATGAGAAACAAACTGAGGGCTACAGAGGGGAGGGGCGTGGGGGAATGGGATAGGCCAGTGATGGGTAGTAAGGAGGACACGTATTGCATGGTGCACTGGGTGTTATACACAACTAATGAATCATCGAGCCTTGCATCGAAAACCGGGGATGTACTGTATGGTGACTAACATAATATACTAAAAAATCATTATAAAAAATAAAATAAAAATAAAGTTGAAGTTGTTAACCAAAAAAAAAAAAAAAAAAAGATTCTCTCTCTCCCTCTCCCTCTGCCCCTCCCCACCCCTGCTCATGTGCATGTGCGCTCTCTCCCAATAAATAAAATAAAATAAAATAAAATAAAATAAAATAAAATAAAATAAGTAAAAAAATAAAAAAGCTAAATTCACAGAAATGGAGTAGAGTGGTGGTTACCAGGGTACTTAGGGTGGAGAAAATGAGTTGTCAAAAGAGTACAGACTTCCAGTTAGAAGATGATTTAGTTCTGAGGATCTAATGTACAATATTGTGATTATAGTTCACAACACCAAATTACACACTTGAAAGTTGCTAAGAGAGTCAATCTTACATGTTCTCACCACAAAAAAAGAAATGGTAATTATGTAATGTGATGGGAGTGTTAGCTAATGGTGGTCATCACATGGCAATATGGAAGTGTATCAAATAAACACGTTGTACAGCTTAAACTTACACAATGTTGTCTTATAGTCAAGTATATCTCAGTAAAGCTGCAGGGGAGGAGGTGGGAAGGAAAATCCATGTGTCTGGAGTGCAGGGAGACAGAGAGAGACTCATAGGAGATGGTTGAAGAGCAAGGCAAGGGCTCCACCACAAAGGGCTGGAAGGGCCACAGAGAGGAGCTAGAATAAAATCTAGGGACGAGGCATGAACAAAACGCGGTGTGCATCTATGGAGCGGAATATTATTGGGCTGCCTGGACAGTCCCGGGCATTGTGCTGAGTGAGATAAGCCAGTCACAAAAAGACAAATACTGTATGATTCCACTTATATGAAGTCCCTAGAGTCATCCAATTCACAGAAACGGCAGCTAGACTGCGGGTGGACAGGGGCTGGGAATGAAGGGGAATAAGGAGTTGTGTGATTGGTGCAGATTTCAGTTTTTATGTTATGTGTCTTTAACCACAATTAAAAGTATTTTTGTAAGTACCTTTATAGAGATACTCTAGTGGCAACTCCTGACTCCAGTACTGAATCCAGCGATAAAGTAGGAGATCCTGCCTTTGGTGAATTTTCTTTCCAGCCTAAGAGCTTATTTATTGAAAGTCGTCATGGCAAGACATGTGGTAAGGATTTACCTCCTCAAAACACATTTTTTGGTTGTGTTTATAATCCTCATAAGGAATGAGAAACAAAGGCTGGCATCAAAGCTAACGGAAACACAGCCCGGGCCAATATTTGTGTTTTAGCTCCCTGAGCCCCGTGCTGCACTTTTGAACTCCGGATCAATACAATAACAAATCTGAGCTGTTGGAAACACTGCGTTTGTGCTAATTTGTTGCGGCAACAAGAAGAGACTCACAGGTGGATGACAGACGCAGGCTCCCAGCCCGAAGTCACTGCCGGCAGACTTACCCTGGTGATGCCCAGTGCCCCGACGTTCTCGCTGTAGGAGGTGGTGCCGTTCCCTGAACCCCAGGCCCCCGCCAGCAGACAGCCAAGACCCTCAATGCCGATGCCACGGTTGACAGCGTGCCTCGGAGGCGGTGGGGCCCCCACCAGCCGGGCACAGGCATAGTAATCGCCTACTGACTCCACCATCGAGGCAATTACCCCCGCAATGATCCCAAAGACCCCAGCCAGGCTGATGGTGGGGAGGCCCCACTGTCCTGCAAGAGCGATGCAGAGGGAACGTTATTCCAGAAGACAACAGGTTGCTGAGCCCAAGATAACTTCTCTGCCGGAGGGGGGTCTTTGGAAGGCTTGAAAGGCCAGGCAGTGTATCTTCCAACCCCACAACTCTCCGGAGGCTTTGGCTTGGACTTCTGCCCGGCCATTCCTCCCTGAAGGCAAGTCAGACACCCAGACCTTGAGGTCACTGTGCATGAAAACAGTCAGCAGCAGGGCCCCTTCCTGGACAGATCGAAGCATTTGGAAGCAGAGATTCTTACTGATGGAGGCATGAGCTCCATAGTCCACGGGGCCAGGCCAGCCCTCCCTTGAACCTGGTTATTAATACACCTGAGTCAAAAGTGCTGGGAAAGGCAACCAGAAGTGGACTAAGGGATGGCCTTGACCTCATCTTCGCAGAAAAGTTCTAATTCAGCCCAGGGCTCCCTTGGGTAGAATCCAACTAATCCGGAAAGAGTCTCAAAGTTCTGGCTAGAAGGTCGAGACCTCTCTGATCTGCCCGCTCTCAGGCCATGGGTTCTGAGTAACATGGAGGAGGGAATGAGAGGAAGGTCCGGGAATGGGAGTCTTTCGTCTAACACCCCCAGAGGATTCTTAGGACAACCCAAGGGTCTCCTTCTTCTTCTAGGGGCTCATAGGGACCCCCTAGGGCCCGCTCCTCCTTATCAGATCTTTTGGAGGAGATCCATCCCCTGGCCCTATTCAAATCTCCATTCAGTGCCCTTGACCCCATGGACAGTCCTGGAAAACACAAGTCCTGGCAGAAAGGGTCCCTATCTTCTCATTACCTGGGTAAGGGAAGCGAAACCAGGGAGCCTGGCTCAGCACATTGCCTTTGGTGTCAGTGCGGGCCAGGTGCCCATAGGCGGTGGGGGCCGAAGGAAGGGTGTTGGTGACTGTGAGCACGAAGCAGAGAAGCCAGGAGAGGCAGAGCGCCAACAGCACCTGCAGAGGGAGCCCCCTTCACTACTGGGCCCAGAGCCCCAGCTCCTGCCCACACAACCCAGAGGTGCTGGGCCAGGGAGGGAGGGCAGGGAAGCTCTCTGAAATGAGGAAATGCTGGGTTACTGGCCCTTCCAGTGACGACAGCAATCCGTGTCATAATGAGCACATTAAAGGAATGTAGGAAATAAACTATGGAAAAACCTTGTGTCCAATAGAGGCAGAAAGGTCTAGCAAAATAGGCACGGCCTGGGTCAGAAGGATTACTGTCTATCTCCCTTCCCACTGTTGGCTGGTTACATAACCTTGGATCAAATTCTCCAAGCCTCAGTTTCCTTGTCTGTACAATGGAATGATAATCACTGCTCTGCAGAGCCTGAAGCTTTACTGATATTTAATCCCTGGTGGCAGAGCCCCAGAAAGGTGTATTTTTAGCAATGTCCCCAAGTGATTCTTGTGCACACAGAAGGGTAGGACCACAGGCCTGCAGGGCAGTGAGAGATCAGTGAGATGCGGAAGTATCTTTTTACAACGTGAAATGTAGCTCACAGTTAAATTAAACATATTGTGTGTGGTTGGCAGCCACGCAGACCTAACACCGTGCTGTAAATCTGGCAGAGGAGTGTCTGAAAAGTGAGGGACCAGTCCCATCGCGAGGGATCCGGATTACCCACGAGCCACTGAGAACTTGATTGGAGCAACTGGGTCCTCAGTTTTGTATGATTAGCTGTGAACCTTGCTATGGGGACGGCCCCAGGGACGTGTGCCCAGGCTGTCCCCCACAGGTGCCCAGAGCAGTGACCTAGGGCAGGGTTCTCTGCTTCGGGGGGAGAAGCTTCGTGGAAAGACGGGGACGGCTTTCCACCAACAGCCGGGGAGCACTCCCACGGATGGCGGCAGGGCTCCCCTTGGCCTCCTTCTACAGTGGAGGAGTGGGGGGGTCAGGGAGGAGAGGCCCTCCACAGGGGGAAGCATTTGCTTCGGGGACCTTCTGGAAGTTTGAGAGGCTCCCCTCACTCTCTGGGCAAGTCCCCTAAGAAGGGAAGAGGGTGGAGAGTGCTTCTTACCGGGAAGACCTGAAACAGGTAGAACTTGGACGTGTGACACTTCTTCTCTCCTCCATAAACAGGCATGGGCACAGCGATGTTTTTCAGGTACTGAGAAAACAGTACGATGAGGAAGATGGTCCTGAAACAAAAACAAGCCACGCCCAGCCTGGCAAACCGAGGCTCATCCTAAGCAAGGGGCTTTGAAGCTGAGCCACCATGAGTCTTTGGGATGGGGTGGCCGGGACCGCACTGGGAGGGTCCCCAAGAAGGCAGAACCCATCTCTGAGAAGGTGGGCTGTTCCCTTTCAGAGCTGCTGGTGGCTGGAGAGGAATACGGGGAAGGGGGGGCTATCATTCCCTGCCGGTCAGCAGCTGGACAGATCCCAGCAGG
This sequence comes from Ursus americanus, assembly GCF_024610735.1. Lineage (NCBI taxonomy): Eukaryota > Metazoa > Chordata > Mammalia > Carnivora > Ursidae > Ursus > Ursus americanus. The sequence continues at coordinate 17,786,126 of NC_142129.1, read as the reverse complement.
TGCAGCGAGTGAGGCCAGAGTCGGAGATTGGCTTCTCTCCTGGGTCATTCTTCAAGTCCTTGTGGTCAGACCGTCGCAGCAGCATGAATGAGCATGTCTTGTGCCAACCCCCAGTCCCTTCAAAGCTCTGTGGAAATGCCTAAGGCCTCTTCTTTCCCTAAAGACTTCCTGATCCTCCCAATTGACTGTCATTGCTCCCTCCCCTGACCATGCACAGCATTCTATAATTCTCATCACTGTGTCCTGGTGTCATAGCACCTTGGAGCCAAAGCTCATCTCTCTCCTACACCATAAGACTACTGAGAGCTGGAGTCATGTCTTTGCACCCTTCCCAGGTGCCAGAGGTTTACAAACATTTGCACAATGAAAACCTAGCACGCAGAGGACCAGCAGTATCACTGTTTTGTGAACACTACACTAAGTATTCTTATACACTGACCGTGATTAACTCACGGTGTTTGAGAACTAAAAATGTAATAAATAGTAGTAATAATAAATGGTAGCCATTTCACTGCTTATTAAGGTATTACAATGTTTATGAAAGTATCTGTAAACCACAAGAGTTTGCCAATATCCAGAACACATTATTCTAACTGGGTAATCTTCCACTGGAAAGAACTGAGAGTACTTACATGGCGGCAATCCCCCAGTGGATCCCAGCGTTATTGCCCGCAGAATCAAAGAGAGGCAAGGCCACCAACGAGATGGTCGGAGCGATGGTCAAGGGGCCAATGAAGCGCATGAGAAACCCAATGAGGCCTGAGAATCCCACTACTATCTGGACACAAGAAGCAACCATAATGGCACCCTGCAACTGAAGAGAGAAAGTACAGCTCAGACGCCTTGAAGCTTGCAGAGACTGTGGGCCTCAGCCCAGCCCTGGCCATCATGGAAGACCCAGGTGCGCCAGTCACTTCTCAACCTGGGCCCCCCAGGGGGCATGCACAGAGGCAGTGCAGGATCAAAGCTGAACCCCAGAGCAACGGAAGCAAGGAGAGCCTGTTCTTGCTCCTCTCTCCAGTTCTAGATTTCCAACAACCTGTTGGACATTTTCACTTAATTTGAAGGTTTTCAGGAAATAGCCTTCAAAAGTATTTATTGGTCATAGTGATGATGATGATGATGACGACGATAACATCACTCCATAGCATGTTGAACCTCTTGCTGCTTTATTTTTCTGTGATCTCACATTCTACTGCAAGGGTTGGCAAAAATTTTTTTTTCTGGAAAGGACCACATAGTGAATATTTTAGGCTCGATGGGCCATATGGGCTCTGTCGAAACTTTTCCAGAAAGATGTGAACAAATGAGCCTCGCTGTGTTCCAATAAAATTTCATGTGTAGATACTGAAATTAAAATTTCATATAATTCTGACACATCATGAAATAGTAGTCTTCTTTTTCAACCATTTAAAGTGTAAAACCATTCTTGACTTGTGAGCTATATAAAAACAAGCAGCAGGCCAGATTTGGTTCATGGGCTGTGGTTTGCCAACCCCTGATCGACTGGACTGACAGAATTTACTTAATGCCTCCTTTCTTACTCTCCTAGTTTGGATGTTATGCATTCCATTTTATCCCTGATAACTTTTCCTTGTTTTAAAGTCTGCTCTTTTTTTTTTTAAGATTTTATTTATTTATTTGACAGAGAGAGACAGCCAGCGAGAGGGAACACAAGCAGGGGGAGTGGGAGAGGAAGAAGCAGGCTCCCAGCGGAGGAGCCTGATGTGGGGCTTGATCCCGGAACGCCGGGATCACGCCCTGAGCTGAAGACAGACGCTTAACAACTGAGCCACCCAGGCGCCCTGCTAAAGTCTGCTTTTCTGAAAGTAATAGAGCAACTCCTACTTTCTTTTGATTAGTGTTAGCATGGTATATTTTTCTCCATCCATTTACTTTTAATCTCTATGTGTCATTATATTTATTTTTTTATAGATTTTTATTTATTTATTTGTCAGAGAGAAAGAGCACAAGCAGGGAGAACGGCAGGCAGAGGGAGAAGCATGCTCCCTGCTGAGCAAGGAGCCCAATGTGGGACTCAAATCCAGGACCCTGGGATCATGACCTGAGCCAGAGGCAGATGCTTAACTGACTGAGACACCCAGGCATCCCTATGTGTCTTCATATTTAAAGTAGGTTTCTTATAGACAACATGCAATTAGGTCACATGTTTTTGTATCCACTCTGACAGTCTCTGTCATTAGTTGGTACATTTAATCCATTGACATTCAAAGTGATTATTGATATAGTTGGGTTGATATCTACTATACTCATTACTGTTTTCTACTTGTTGGCCTTGTTCTTTGTTCTTATTTTTGTCTTCCACTCTTTTTGTGGTTTTAATTGAGCGTTTCATATGGTTCCATTTTTTCCTCCTTTCTTAACATATCAGTTACACTTCTTTCTTTCTTCTTTCTTTCTTTCTTTCTTTCTTTCTTTCTTTCTTTCTTTCTTTCTTTTTCTTTCTTTCTTTCTTCTTTTCCCTCCCCCTCTCTCTTTCTCCTCCCTCCCTCTCTCTTTTTTCCCTCTTCTTTCTTTCTTTCTTTCTTTCTTTCTTTCTTTCTTTCTTTCTTTCTTTCTTTCTTTCTTTCTTTCTTTCTTTCTTTCTTTCTTTCTTTCTTTCTTTCTTTCTTTCTTTCTTTCTTTCTTTCTTTCACTTTTCTTGAGTGTTGTCCTAGAGCTTGCAATGTACTTTTACAACTAATCCAAGTCCACTTTCAAATAACACTATGCCAGTTCATGGGTAGGGTGAGCACCTTATAATAACAAAATAATCGTAATCCCTCCTTCTCATCCCTTATATCATGCCATCACTCATCTCATTTATATCTAAGGACACATAAGTAGATACATAAAAATAACCATAATACCGAAAGTTGAAGTTTGAATTGGCCTAAGGAATTAAAAACTGAACTTGCTTTCCCTTCCCAGTTTTCTACTTTTTCTGCTACCACCATGTCTTAAAAATAAAACAACTGTTCACTTTCACTTCCCCATTACTTAAAGCCCAGTAAGTAACGACCTTCCTATTGGTTCTATATTTGCGTCACCTTCTCTGGTGGGTAGTATTAGTGATAGACAGTTGGTGTGCTGACCACCAGTGGTTGCAATCCTTGAGATGTGTGTGAATAAATATAACTCAGTTAAACATGGAGAATCTACCTTAAATTCCAATAGGCTGGCTCAGGGAATTCAACCAATCAATCCAATTAGTGAAATGGGGTTGAAATTTGCAAGCACTTTCTCTTACTTACACCACTGATGAAAAACACTGGGCCAGCAGATGGAGCTCAACTACCAGAGATAAGGCTCGGGGTTTGGCTCGCGGTGTTTGGACCCTTGGAGGTAACGGGGAAAAAATAGTGAAGACTACTGTCTTAGGGCTAAAGGAATCCCTACCCTGGGCCCTAGGTTTCAGAGTAGGAGTTGGCAAACTTTTTCCTATAAAAAGCCAGATAGTAAATATTTTAGATATTGTGGGCCATGTGTGCTTTCTATCACACAGCCTTTCTTTTTTAAAACAACCTTTTAAAATGTAAAAACCATTCTTGGTTGTGAGCAGTTAAAAAAACAGACCTCGGGCTGGATTTGGTCCCAGAGCCGTAGTTTTCATAATCTTGTTTTAAAGGGCTCGGTAGATCATAAACACAAAAATAAACAATGAAGGTATTAAGGAAAATACGATGTCTCTGCCACTTGGGATCCCACGTTTAAGGCAGGTACAGCATGACCCACATCCCTAAACACCTCCCTCACTATTAATACTGTTCAAGCCCCTGGGAAATTATTTTCCAGAACTCTTGCCCAGTGTCCTCAAAACACAAGGCAACTGCTTCTGAATGCACTGGAGGTCTGTGAGCTGCGCTACGGCCGGGCAGCCGGCAGATGCTTCGTTAGGACGCGGGAAAGGTTTGAGCAGAAAAGCTTGGGTAGGAGAAGAGACAAAGGAACTCGACAGATCTTTCTTCTTAGAGAGTATGCAGGCAAGAGATTCCTGCGTAAGAAATTCCAGCAGGTGTGCGCATGGAAGGGAAATCCTGCCCGGCATCTAGCAGAGCAGGGTGAGGAACCCCCACTTCTGTTCTTTGCTTAGTTTAAATTTGGATGTAACGAAGTTGACTAGAGGCTGGGGGGGGGGGGCGGGGGTACTGCAGAAACAAACAAAGAAACAAACACCCACGAGCCGCGCACGTGTTCCGTGATTCATTCATTCTGTGGATGGCGTCGTAAACGCAGGCTTGCCCGAAGGAGCAGAGTCTAATTGGGAGAAGGCTCTCCAACACATGGCATTCTGAGACTGGCTAGTCTCCCTGGCAAAAGTCCAGGGCCCACCAGCTTGACAAGTGAAATTCTCGGGCATATCTTGGTCCAGAGCTACACGGGATTGTTCTTTAAAGATTCAAGAGCCTCGTTAACCCTGGGTCCGCCCCTGAGATAAAAAGGAAGCACAAGGGCTTAATGGCACCGCGGAGGTCCGTCCATCAGAGCACAGGCGTGTGCAAACAGGCTGCTTTTGCAAAGGAAGAACTGCAGAAGTTCTGGGCTGACGCTCACGGGTTATGGCTCAGTACTGTGCCTTCGCAGCACAGTGCTCCCTGAGGTATGGCAAGTGACCTTGGTAGAGTCCACCCGGGATGAGGACGGACGCTGTCAGAGGCCAGGAGCCTCAGCTCAGCCGTGCGGCTTCGGGTGAGGTTGTGGTCTGGAGCCGCTCCTCACCCCCCACCCCCGCACAGACCATTACTAACTAGTCTGGGCTGTCTGGAATTAGACCACTAGTGAACAGCACCAATAACTCTAGGATCAGAGACCTCAGTCGTATCTCGAGTGAGGCCAGGAAGACATTCAAGTAAGGAAGGACAGATAAACAGAATTTGCTGATTAAAGGAAGGAGTTATGGGTGCCTGGGTGGCTCAGTCGGTTAAGCGTCTGCCTCTGGCTCAGGTCATGATCCCAGGGTCCTTGGATCGAGTCCCACATGGGGCTCCCTGCTCAGTGGGGAGTCTGCTTCTCCCTCTGCCTGCTCCTCCCCCCGCTTGTACTCACCCTCTCTGGTCTCTCTCACAAAAATAAATGAATAAAATCTTTTTTAAAAAGTAAAGGAAATAGTTATGGTCAGGTAAAGAAAAAGCAGTTACACTGGAGGGGTTCCTAGGATTCATGAGCCAGTGACAGTCCTCCCCTCCCCTGGGACAGATGCTACCTCACAAGGTAACCTAACTCTAGCAACAAAGACCTGAGTCTCACCACTGAGTCCCTGAATTCAGAAAGCACTGGTCGGAGTCTTGCTGAAGATGCTGCTCACCTAACTGAGAAAGGTGGGGGCTGGGAGAGTGTTTAACATTTCCACAGAAGGCCCTGGGTGGAGGCAGGAGATAAAGCAAGTCCACATCCAGCCAATGGGCGGAGTTATGTGCGACCCGGCTGACTCCGCACACGTAAATGGCTGGGATTGCCCCTGGATTGCCCCTGTGTAAGTATATGGGTTCCTGGGCTGTGGCCGGTGATGAGCAGTTTGGTCTGGCAGGTGGATCTATTGAAATTTTACCTTGTGTGGGACAGGAGTGTATAGTTAAATCTCAAATACTGATGGTTCATGGTGATGTCCCTGCGTCTTACAAAGAGGGAGGTAGTGTGATTTTGAATGTAGTCACCAGGGTCCACGAGTTGACACCTTGGGCCACAAACCATGCGCACTCGGGCTCCCAAACGACCTAATCTCCATCTCCATCTGAAGGCACCTGTGTTGCCCAGGATGGTCCAGATTGCCAACAGCAATGGGCACAGGTGTCTTTGGTGGGAGAATAGGAGGGTGTGTGGCCCATCATGGAGCTGGGAGTCTGCCTACACAGGACATTTCACAGAGTATGGGAGGATTTCGTATTTTTAAAAACTGGTATTGACAGTGTTGCTGGTTTGAGCTTGGCCTATTCTGCAACTGAAGACCTGGCCCAGACTACTAGGAAAAAGACAGGTCACCCAGATTGCCCACCAGCATGCCGATCAACGTCTGTAGCAAACAGCTCAGGGCCTTCTTGGCCTCCCTCACTGCGTGAGCCAATTCCTACAGTACATCCCCTCTTGTGTGTATCTCTATATATCCCGTTGATTCTGTTTCTCCAGGGATCTCTGACTGGTACACATACCCTATGATTCAGTAATTCCACTCCTACATGTCTCTTTGATGGAAATACATAGATATATTCACCTAAAACCAAGTACACAGACGTCCATAACAATACTATCTATAACAGCCAATAACTGGAAATTACCCTTAAACACAGTTCGGGTAACAGCAGAATAGAGAAGGACATTGCTGTATGAATATATAATGGAACACTACTCAGTGAAGTGAACGAGGAGTCTACCCCTACATATAACAATGTGGAAGACTCTTGTAAAAATTATATTGAATGAAGAGAGCAAGGCGCAAACGAGTATGTACTGTGGAGTTCTGTATAGAAAGTTCAAAACCAGGTGAAACTCATCTATGGTGTTAGAAATCAGGTCAGCGATGATCCCTGGGGGAGAGGTGACTGGAAGGAGGCACAACGGGGCTTCTGGGGTGTTGTTAATGTTCGGTTTCTTGATCCAGGTGCTGGTAACAGGAACAAGTTCAGCTTTGGGAAATTTATTATGTTATTTTATGTATGTGCTAAACTTAAAGGAAAAAGTTCATTTACAAAGGTCCAAGTGCAGACATTGGAAGGAGGGGAGCAAAATAGAACTAGAGCAAGATGACCAAACACATAGTGGTAGTATCACATTGCCCCCTCCACCCCCTCCCTTCCCTGTTACCTCTCGGATTCTCTTCTGCCATTCCTCGGTGAACTCAGGAGAGCTGGTGTTCACCAGACTGGCATTAAGTGTCCACTCTGGGCACTTCCAGGCGGGCAGGGAGAGCATGGCCAGGGAGGGTGCCACAAAAGCAAATGTCCCTCCCTGGAGAATGGGCAGCCTGGAAGAGGGGAACAAGGATACAGTTACCCATGGGATCTGGTAGCATGGGTCTGAAACTGGGCCCACTAGGGGTTCTTTAATCCCAACCTCTAGCTTGATTTAGAGGCCATACGTGACCCAGCTGGCCTCGGTATACAGGGAGCTCCTGCCATGCTCCAAGTCAGACCCAGGAACCCTGTTAAACTTTGCACAGATAGGAGAGATAAGTAAGAGGAAGACAAGAAAACCAAATACCAGTCTTGGAGAGGCGAACCCAGGAGGCCCTGGGAGATGATTTGGAGACAGCACAGAGCTCAGCAAGCATGTTGAGTGCGTACCATTGTCTATCCTGGTTCCAGAGAATCTTCCCCAGAGCCCAGGATAAAAGCACAGCTCCCATGTGGCGTTTTCCCACCAAGAGATGCACAGCCTAAAATCTGGGTTGCCAGATTCCTTTGTGTCTTCAAAAATGATCAGCAATCCCAGACCTTGACCTTCAAGCCTCCTTTTTATCACGTGGACAGAATAGTTTTTAGGTCAACTATCAGGGCAAGTTCCTTCCATCCAGGCCCTTTTTACTCCTGCCTGGCTTCTCCCTCTGGCCTGTGTGAGAACTTCTAGAACTTTCTTCCCTTTGAGGTGAACGCAGCCTGATCAGTCAACTTCATTAGATCAGAGGCTATTAAGGCTACCCTAGTCTGCCCACCCATGACACTAATATTGGGGGAAGGGTGCCACAGAGGCCCCCCAGCATCTCGATTGCATTTGTTCCTGTGAAACACCCAGTTCAGATACTTTTTCTTCACAATACAAGAAGGGTATTTTTGAACTCAGAATTTCACAAAAACCTCTTAAAGGGTTATTCTCAACAATGACTGAGTACATTCTCTGTAATGAAAATGTAAATTTGATGGAAGAGTTTTACTGCCTAAGTGGCCTTGGTATCTTAGCTGAACATTAGAATCGATGACGCCTGGGCATCACCCTCAGAGGAATTAGTAGGCTTGTCTAGGAGTGCGCCCAGCTCCAGGGGATTCTAGTGTGCAGCCAGGGCTGAGGACAACTGATCTACCTCCATAAATCTAGACCCATAAGGCTCCAAAGTAGAAGAGAATACATTGTCCGTGCGAGGCAGGAATACACAGGTGATGGTGGTATAGGTATGTGTGAATACTTTTTTTATTTAAAAATTATGAATCTGAATATCTTGACAGAGAAGGGAAACATGCTCTACTTATATCTTTACAAAATCCCCTTGAGCTGTTAAGATGAACATATAAACCTTTGTATATGGGTATAACCACAGTTACGTAAGACAGAACTTGTATTTTAAATTTTCGCTGTAATTCCATATGCACATTGCACTCATTCACCAAATGTCTATTGAGGATCTGCTCTGTGGTGGGCAGTGGCTGTCATGATATTGAGGACACCATGCTGAGTGAGACAAAACTCCCACTTATATTCTAGTGACACATGTCTCAGCCCTCATGCTAACAAAATAACCACTTCCAATAACTTACTCTCAAGTAAGTTAAACACCTCATGATGATGCTTACATACAGTCCGCCATGTCTGCTGTGTCCATTCTACTGGGTTCCACAAGGGCAGGAGTTCATTATTTTTCAATCCCATCCCTCCAGCGCTGAGCCTGGTGCCACAAAAATCCTGCCAACACTGGGTTTATCATTTAGGTTTCTTTTAAGTTTAATAGGCATGGAATGAAGTCCTAACAAATGTTAATTTGCATTTCATTAAGCTAGGAGAGATGTGCACTCATTCGTGTGATGTAATGTCTGTTTTCTCCTTATCTATAAACTGTCTGCTAGTTATATAGGGTTTGGATACGGTCAAAATATATTTGTAACAATTCTTATGATAGTGAGCTTTCTTTTCATTAAAAAAAAATGCTTTCTGTTACTGTATGCAGGAATTTGTCCCCAATTCAGAAATCATTAAAGAGAGTATTTCAAAATTTTCAAGTAGTTGAACTCCTTTCTAATTCTGTTCATGTTATTTTCTTTCAAGATGATTACGTGTTGTTGGGATAATATGATACATGGACTTTCTGCCTTTTTTAATTGCTGAATATCTTTTATGTTGGAGAGTAAGATGAATTTTTTTTCATTTATTGGCCTCAGGGGATTATCATGCTCTACCTTTAGGTTCACATAATGTATCCATACATTTTTCCCTTATTATTTTATACTTACACCTTCCAGTTCCATTTTCTACTCCTTCCTGCCCCATCCCCACCCCCATTTTGTTAGGTATAACTTTTTGTTTTAAGATTTTATTTATTTTAGAGAGAGAGTGCGTGAGCCTGTGCAGGGGGAGGAGTAAAGGGGGAGGGAGAGAGAGGGAATCTCCACCAGACTCTGTGCTGAACGCAGAGCCCATCGTGGGGCTTGATTCCATGACCCTGAGACCATGACCCAAGTCAAAACCAAGAGTCGGATGCTTAACTGACTGAGCCGCCCAGGAGCCTCAGATATAACTTCTTACCAGGACCCTTTTGGTAGACAGATGAGAGCAAGTGAGAGAGAGAGAGAGATCTATATACACTCCTTGCATTCCAGGATTGCATGTTCCCCAGTACGTGTATAGGGTATGTGCACTCAGTACTATCCTAGGCTTTCATTGTTCTATGCATGTCTTACCTTTGATGGTGACCTTGATGCATAGCTCAGCATTCTTTTATATTTCCTGATTAATTTTATCTGCTACCATGATGGCAACCCCTATATTTTTAAAATCTGCACACGAGTATAATTCACTATTTTTCTACATGTGCCTTCTGATTTAAATGTGTCTCTTATAAACTATAGACTGTTGATTTGAAACCAACCCAACATTTTAGATCTGGAAGAGCCTCTTGAAACATATCCAGCTTGACCTCGTCATTTTTATAGATAGGAGATCTGGGCCCAAGGTCACAGAGTTAACCAAGAGGAATGCTCAGGTCTCTTCCCTCTTCAGCCAGGTTCTCACTGCCCTATGACACTGATTAAGAACACAGCACACACCCATGGCAAGTCTAAATCTGGCTGGACCTCCTATCAGTTGTGTGACCTAGACATGTCACCCAACTTCTGCAAAGCCTCAGTGTCGTCTTTGATAAAATAAGATAAGAGTACTCTTCCCGGCGAGTAGCTATGAAGATTAAATATGTATAAATGTGTAGGCCAGGGCCTGGGGCCTCTAAAAGCTCACCAAACAGCAGTAATTGTCATTCCTTTATTATTCCCTCTGAAATGTGTGGGTACTTCCTGAGAAGGTGGTGTACGTTCCAACATTTTCTTTTATGTTTTCTCTTACATATGTTCTACTGTGGGCTTTGTTTTGTTTTGTTTTTTAACTGTTGTCTGGCATTCCCATCTCTTGCAGGTGGGTTCTCTAAGGTTTGTTTTCTGCGTCCCTTGTTTTCTCTTGTGTTGTTGGAATCCATGTGCTTGGGCTGGTCCAAGGCTGCCTCTTTGTGTTAATTACCGCCTTGCTCCGTGGCGTGTACTCAGCCCTGCAGGTAGTACAGCGCCACCTGCACAGACCGCAAAGCTTCCACGCCACTCCTCTTCGTGATTTCTTCTGTGCCAGTTCTTAAAGTAGACACTATCTCTCTACTGTAGGGGCTTGTGTTAACATTTGAAGGTTAATGTCTGAGGCACAGCTCTCTTCACGTGGTGCCACAACACGTGTCCATTGGGATGGAGTTGCTTCTGTTGGATCTACTCATCACCCTGAAGCTTTCTGCTCTAGTATCGTGGTTGGATCGGTTCCAGAGGTCCCCCTTCCCTGGTTCTTTTTGTTTTCGTTACATTTGCTTTGAAAGAGGTGCTCTGACAGTGTCCCACAAGTTCCAACATGCTATGTATTAACTTGAGCATTTACACTTCATCTTGTGTCAAATAGGATTTCAGAGGCTTACAAATGTATTACGATACAGTAAGGACCTACCACTCTATGCTCAGACCATCCAATTTCACTTTCCAGCTATTCCTCTCCCCCTCCCGGCCCCACTCGCTACACACCCAGCCTCCTGAACCTTTACAGGAAGAGCCAGTCTGCGCTCAGACAGAATGAGACCTGGCTGCAGTTTCCCATTGCTGCCCTCGCAACATCCCGTAGAAAATGTGGGCAGACTCTGCTTATGCACCCTACTCCTTCCACCCTTCTCTGTCACATTTGGATGCTCGGGTCTGAGGAAGAAAAGATGCCCGCCATTCCTTACAACAATGACTTGCAAGTTTCCTAAGAAGAGGTTAAATGTCAAAATCTGTAACTTAAAAGTCTTATAGGACAGGTATTTTGGGTTGGCAGAGCCAAGGAATGTGTCCCCAGGGCTACTATTACCATCTAAGTTTATGTAGTATTTTAAAGGTACACAGCATTTTCATATAGTTATCTCGAGAGCTCTTCAGGGCAGTCAGGTGATGCTGCATTGCATGTGCAGGAGACTTGGGGGGGGGGTTGGGAGGGCGGGGAGGGGAAGTGACAGTGGGAGGGCTCAGCTCGGAAGTGGGGAAGCCCTGATCAGAAAGGCTGAGTCACCCGGCCAAATTGCAACATTCTGTTTGTTATAAAAACAACTGATAAAAAGACATGAGCTAAAAACAAACTATAGAGTTAATGTTAATGATTAGAGGAGACATTTTTCTCCTCTCTTTGTAGTCCTGTCTTAATCCATAGCCAGAAACATCTATCCTTTTGAAAGTAGTGGGAAGTTAAACTCCCACCCTTCTCTCTGAGCTCTCAGGTACTCCTGTTGAAGAAAAATGTGTTCATGACACTAGTTAATGACATTACAGTGACTTTATTCAAGGGGACTACTACAATGCAGTTTTGTAGTAAGGGAGAGCAATCAGGCTTAACTCTGAATACCGTAAGAAAAGGTGGGAAATTATAGCGCAGGAGCAGGGTTGGGTCAGGGGCTGGAAAATGACTAAGAGGAAACATCAGGGATAAGGTAGGAGGTGGGGAAATCGTGTGAAGGCAGGCCAGGATGATCAGACATCACCTGAGTGATGGTAGAGAATGAGGAATCCAATCAGATAGGGAGAGCAGGGATTCTGACTATACCGAATTAGCCAAGATTCTTGCTGGAAATTGGAAAACGCAGAGACCAATATGAAAACTCAAAAGTCAAACCTAGTGTCTGTTGGACTTAACAACAGAATGGTCAGAGTTGATCTTGTCCATTAGACATTACAACTACATAGAACTCTTCTACTTAAGTGATGAATAAACAGAAAACCCAGCATGACTTGGCCTGAGAAAGATCCTGCAGAAAAGGGGAAATGTTTTCCTGCTCTGAAGATTTAGAAGAAAAATTTCCTTTAAGAAGGAAGTGAAAATTGTTGAGTATGCTCAAAAAATATAACAGAGGATACAGCTGCATTAAGAATAACGTGGGATAATATTTTTTAAGATTTATTTATTTATTTGAGAGAGAGACAATGAGCATGGGGGGGCGGGCAGAGAGAGAGAGAGAATCCTAAGCAGACATCACGCTGAGCATGGAGCCCAACACCAGGCTCGATCCCAGGATCCTGAGATCATGACCTGAGCCAAAACCAAAAGTCACCCAGGCGCCCCACTTGGGATATTTTTAAACAAAATTCGAATAGAAGACATATGATGACTTAAATAAATGAGGCATATACCATATTCCTTGAGGAAATAAATAAATGAGGCATATAAATGAGGAAATAAATAAATGAGGCATATACCATGTTCCTTGAAAGGAAAATTCAGTATCATAAAGGTGTCACTTATTCCAAGTTAATCTTTAAATGTAATGCAATTGTAATCAAAATCCCAATGAGAATATTTACTTTAACATAATGATTTAAAAATTCGTCCTGAAGAACTTAAAAATTAGAATAACTTGGAAAGACTTTTCAAGGAAAGAATAATGAGGAAAACATGGCCAACTGAATAAAGTATAGTACAAGGTTATTAATTTTAAAACAGTGTGGGGGGCACCTGAGTGGCTCAGTCGGTTAAGCATTCAGCTCTAGGTTTCAGCTCAGGTCATGATCTCAGGGTCGTGAGATCAGCCCCACATCAGCCTCTGCACTCTGCACGCCCCCCTCTAAATAAATAAATAAATCTTTAAAAAAACAACAACAACGAAACAGTGTGGTAATGGTTGAAGACACAACAAGGAAATTAATGGCAGAAAGTAGTAGCCCTGAGACAGATAGATCCTAGGATATATAAGAACTTAATATGTGATGAATAAAGTCTTGATCCCCATTTATTCGACAAATGATATCGAGGTAATTGGCTTCTAGGAGAAAAAAATAAATTTGAGGCCTTTCTTCATACAATACACCTAAATAAATCCCAAATGAATTCAAGAGTTAAATTGAAAAATCTAAATACACATACAAGTACTTGTTTAAAAAGATGATTATTTATCTTATCTATTGGATATAAAAACTATTTCTAAGTCTAAAAGTAGATCAAGAAATAGCAAAGGAAAAAAGCAATAAATTTTTTAAAAATTAAATTAAAATTAATTAAAGTAAAAAATAAATTACATAGAAACATCAAAGCTTTGATATGGTAAAAATATCTTAATAAAAAATCAAGACACACTAAAAATGTTTCTGGCAATTAATAAAAACAAAAATTTGATATTCTTAATATGTACTGGATTTTTTTGCGAAGTAAGAAAAACATTGACTCCTGGTTAAAAATGCCAGATTATACACTATCCCCCTCCTGAAACTCCAATAAAATGACATTAAAATATATTTTAGAAGACTAAATCACAAGATAAAGATCTGAGCAGGAGACAATTGAAAAAAACTTTGAAAGTTAAAGAGCAGGTGAAGAGTGGTAACTGATCTGACTGCCCTGGGAAATCAGTATCCTATGCTAGCAATAGGCAAATGGCATTACACTGAAAAACTCACAACGTATCAGGAATTGGTTCTTGAAGTAGGGTTAAATGTGGAGCTAAAACAGGTTTAATGTATTTTTCAGAACTAGTCAGGTAACTGCCCTTCCCCCGTCTTGGCAGAAGACTAGAAGTTTATTCTGCAGAAAAGGCAAGACACAGGGTTGGTGGACTGCAGGGAAACTGGCACAGTTGAAGTGGAAATACCATACTGAACACTGGGGTGATTCATTTAATATATGCACGCTGAACACTAAGCCATCCAGCTCACTTTCCCACTGAGCTTCTAGCACGCTTCCAGCCAGGGCTTTACTCTCTAGGCAAGAGACTGGAAGGTCCTTTTCTGGAGGCTAGGACAACCTGAGAGGAAAAGCATAAAGATGCTGAAATTCAGGCTTCCCCAGCTATGCTAGGAAAAGCATAAAGATACCTGAATGTCACGACACCATATTAAGACTGCAATGTTAATTGTGACCCTTGCAGTTGGGTTATGTGGCATTCCTGCATATTATGCTGCAATGAAGTCCAAAGTGAACAAGACCCAGTCTCAGGCTCAGAACTTCCAGTCAAGTTTTTGAGACCAAACCTTTAAATATGAACAGATATACAAGGATCACCAGACAACCACAGGACTATAGATGACAGAGACCCAAATAAAGAAACAGATGAAAGTAACTTGTCCTATAGGGAGATGATAATTTTTTAAAGATTTTATTTATTTATCTATTTATTTATTTGAGAGAGAGAGAGAGAAAGAAAGAGATAGTAAGAGAGAGCATGAGCGAGGAGGAGAGGGAGAAGCAGCCCCCCAAGAGCAGGGAGCTCGATGCAGCACTCGATCCCAGGACCCTGAGATCATGACCTAAGCCAAAAGCAGATGCTTAACTGAGCCACCCAGGCACCTCGGGAAATGATAATTTTAAAAACACACTCTCACTTATATCTTTGGCAAGGAAGAAGATCTTGCATTCATAAAACAAGAATAAGATGCATAAAACAAGAATATTCAGAGAACAAAAAAGCTCTTAAAGTATTATAGTAGAAATAAATTCAGTAGAAGAGTTGGAAGATAAAGTTGATGTAATTTCCTCCCCGCAAAAGAGCAAAAATACAAAAAGATGTAAATAGGTAAGAAAAGGTAAAAGAATTAGAGGACCATTCCAGAAAATCCAGCATGTGAATAAAAGGAGTTTGAGAAAGAAACTCAAACAAACTGATGGATGACTCTTTGCCTATTGAAAGGAACTACTGAGTCCACAGTATAATGGATGAAAATAAACTCAGGCCATGACACATAACTAAAAATTTACAACACTGGGATTGTAAAGCGGTTTTCTTTTTCCTACTTCTGGGGTGGGGGAAGGGGGAGAGATTACACAAAGGTTTGGCTTTCTTAAAATCACACTGAAAGTTACAAAGCAATGGAACAATGCTTTCAAAATCCTGAAAGAAAATTATTTCCAACCTAAATTTCTAAGCTATCAATCAAGCATGAGAGTAGAATCCACACACTTTCATATAAACAAGGTCTTACAAAATGTATCTACTATGTACTCTCTCTCACTTTCTACTGAATTATTGTGTTCCTCCAAAAAAGAGAAAGATATTGGAACAAGAGATCTAGACTTGAGAACCAACATGAAGAGAATTCCCAGGATAGGGATGAAAGGGCATCTCAGGATGACATATATAATGTATACCAGGCATATACAGCAACCATTCAAAGTTGCAGCAAGGAGATAGTTCTTCAAGATGAAGCTGATGTGAATGAAATTATTTTATTTATTTATTTATTTATATTGTATTTATTTGATTTTTTTTAAGAGTGAGAGAGAATGTGAGGAGGGGAGGAAGGGAGCAGCAGAGGGAAAGGGAGAGAGAGAAAATCTTAAGCAGGCTCCGAACTGAGTGTGGAGTGGGGCTTGATCTCATGACCCTAAGATCATGACCTGAGCCAAAATCAAGAGTTGGACGCTTAACCTAATGAGCCACCCAGGTGCCTGGTGAATGAAATTATTAAGACAAAATTTAGACAATAAACAAAGAGTATGGAATTGAATTAGAAATAAGTACATAGAAAATTAAGTATATTGGAAACAAGAAAGATGTAAACTCCAGGGAAAACAAAAATCTGGGCAGGAAAAGAGAATGTGATTCAGCTCCAAATAACATCATAGTCATTAATTATAATATAGACTATTGATCTATGCTGGGAGCATAGAAGAATAAGAGGAGGGGAAGTCTGCTTGTATGTGGTGAGTGAGAGGCTGTGAAAGAAAAAGAGATCTCAGTCATCCATACTGGCACATTGATTAGTAATATCTAAAAATGGAAGTGTGTTAATTAGAGATGTGGAGGATAGTACCTAAATAATCAGCTTAAAGAGATGAAATTTTGCCTCGGTCTGGAAAAAAAAAGGGGGGGGGGAGATTTCTGGTGGGAAGGGGAAGCCTGTTTGTCTCTCTTCTTTAAACCCATCATTGCTTACTACCCTGAGTGTAGCCCAGCACAACCCCCTGCATCCCTCTGCCCAAAACTGGTGATGGATTGGGAGCCATTGCTCCAGCTCTCCCTTCTGTTCTGCCCCAAGGACACACCTGTCCATTTTTGTTTTTAGGGCTTTAATGTTGATCATGGAGAAATGGATTGGGGAAACAAAGATGAAAGCAGGTGAAGTGTCAAGGGTTGCAGGATCTCAGAATTTTTCTCAAGGCTGGAACCTTCATCCATAGCTCCCAGTCCCTCCTCCAAGATGGTAACAGGCAGCCTAGTGGACTTTTGCTCTCAGGCACAAGTTCAAAGGATATGGCTCACAAAAGATGCCCTGATACTGTTCTAAAAATACGTTTTAAATGGTTGTTACTTTTCCCAGGTATAAAGTAATAGATAGACATTGAAGGAAAATAAATGGCAAATCAAGAAAAATATAAAGAATAAATTTAAATCACCCTAATTCTATAACCCAGAAATAATTAACATTTTGCTCCAATCTTTTTTTATCTTTAACCAGATAAACTTTATCAGCACACATATAATATACGCCTTTCATATATAATGTAAACCACCCACAAATAACCTTGAAGATTTCTACCAGTCTTTTTCTGTCTTTAAATAGATAAATGATTCTCAGTATACATATAATTTCTACCTCTCATAATTATAAATTACATTGGCTGCTATTACCATAGTGAAAAACTTGAAACAACTTAAATGTCCTTTAATAGGAAATAGTTAAATAAATTAGAATATAATTATATATTCTAGAATATGAAATACTAAGTGATAATTTTTTTAATAGTACTATTGCAGAAACGTGTTTGCTGAAATGGGAAAATATTACAGTACATTATAAATGCTTAAAAAGGGAGAAGAGAGCTATTTTTTTTAAGATTTTATTTATTTATTTATTCGACAGAGATAGAGACAGCCAGCGAGAGAGGGAACACAAGCAGGGGGAGTGGGAGAGGAAGAAGCAGGCTCACAGCGGAAGAGCCTGATGTGGGGCTCGATCCCACAACGCCAGGATCACTCCCTGAGCCGAAGGCAGACACTTAACCGCTGTGCCACCCAGGCGCCCCAAGAGAGCTATTTTTTACAATTAAATTTTTTAATTACTAAAAAAGGGAAGGAGGGTGCAAAATTTTGTGTACAGTACAATCTTTTTCTTGATGTGAAAAATAAATTTTCTGTACCTGGCACTGAGCTAAGCTCTTTGTTTACATTAT
The DNA here is from genome assembly GCF_024610735.1 of Ursus americanus. NCBI lineage: Eukaryota > Metazoa > Chordata > Mammalia > Carnivora > Ursidae > Ursus > Ursus americanus. Next base: position 17,768,558 of record NC_142129.1, on the reverse strand, counting down.
CTAATAGAATTCTCAAGGCTTTAGAAAAATTAAAAAACAGTTCCACTTCACAGAAACATGAGGACTTCAAGAGAAAATAATGCAAATATTGTCCATTGTAGAGAGGAGAGGGAGCGTTAAGTCTCCACTAGGAAGAGCAATATGCCTTATGCACTTGGGAACCTGGAAGGGCTGATCCCCCTGGGAAGGTATGGCGTTGGGACACGTGCGATCTGAGAAGCCTGTGGTTAAGAGGGGAAGAGTGTGGGTAAATGGGGAAGTGGTCAGCAGTTGGGGACAGATGTGTCTGGAGGGTGAGCTGCTGGAATCCAGCCTCACCCATGTCATCATTTTGATGTTCCCTTCTGGAGTCCATCCAATGAGTGGGGAAAGGATGATGTCACAGGGACTTTTCTTTGGAATAGATCAGAATGGGGAGCAGAGCATCAGGAATATAAGATGGGACTGATGAATTCTCGAGTTTTAAAGGGTCACTGTGTTGTAAGAAATCCTGAGCCCTCTGAGTCCCAACTACTTCATTACTGGACGAAGAGCACTTTGTTCATCTTTTTGCTGAGCTCCCTGCACCAAACAGATAAGGACCTGCTACATTGTAAGAAATGCGTCATGTGCCTTCCCTACCAGTAACTACTCAACTTAAACCCAGAGGAAGCAGAAACATCAGCCCGGTCTCTGGGACTCCTCTGACATGATGGATTGTCAGGTCACTCTTCTACCCCCAAAGCCACCACTGTTCCTGCTCCAGCCAGAGTTCCAATGGTACATCTGGTGGCTTGGCTGTCAAGAGGGCAGGAGCAAAGTGGCTGCATACCTACATACCCCTGTTGGTGGGCATGGCCTTTCTATAGAACCAAGGACAGGCCAGAGCTAGGGCAGGGCTGAGCTCAGCTGCAGGGAAGTCACTGATTGGAAAGGATCAAGCCAGGTCTGACTCAAGCAAAAATGTCTGCAAACAAGCACAGGATAATCTGAATGGACTTTGTGCCAGAAGTACTTGCTCCACACTTGAGATATTCCCAGGAAAATGGAGAGACATATTACCCGGAACCACTCTAGCAAAAGAAATTACCAGTAAATTCATGAATAATTCTAGAGATGGAATTAAGGCCCAGAATGACATGGAGTCAATATTTGATTTCTCCTAGTGATTGCCTTTCAAACTTAACGTCTTATTTTGAAATGAATGATAGAGTATACCATTCCATGACTATCAGAAGTGAACCCCTAAGTGAGGAAGGCTCCTGGGGGATTCAGCCAAGACCCCTAAAGTCATGTATCAGGGAGGCAGCTGTCCATGTTGCCAAGTATTACAGCTGCCTGCCCCACACTGGGTACAGTGCTTGTGAGCTCTGATACCAAGAGCAGCAGTGGTGCACCTGGGTGATTCATTCCGCTGAGCATCCAACTCAAGCTTTGGCTCAGCTCGTGATTTCAGGATCGTGAGATGGAGCCCTGTGTTGGGCTCCACGCTGGGCATGCAGTCTGCTTAAAAGTCTCTCTCTTCCTCTACCGCTCCCTGCCCTCCCCACCCCTAGTGCATATTGTACTTACTCTCTCTCTCTCTCTTTTTTTTAAGATTTTATTTATTTATTTGACAGAGATAGAGACAGCCAGCGAGAGAGGGAACACAAGCAGGGGGAGTGGGAGAGGAAGAAGCAGGCTCCCAGCGGAGGAGCCCGACATGGGGCTCGATCCCATAACGCTGGGATCACGCCCTGAGCCGAAGGCAGACGCTTAACCGCTGTGCCACCCAGGTGCCCCATGTACTTACTCTCTTAAAAAAAAAAAAAAAAAAAGAGCGGTTTTCATCTCTTAACATTCCTTTTTGATTATTTAATGTGGTTTTAATCACTAAGATCTTCTGAAATCTTATTGCAACATCAGCCTGTTTTGGGTTATCAGCAAATAACCAGCAATCAAATCTACTTGGCCTTTGAGTCATAAACTATCAGTTAGGTTTTATAATTTATAATGTCTTAGGCAGTTACTCATTAGCATCCGAGAGGGGAGCTTATTTCCATGGGTAGAACCAAATGCACATTTATTCCTGCCCCCACCTTAGTCTAAAGACATCAGGGTGATTTTATTTCCTAATTTTATTTCTCTCTTTCTCTGCACGTTTAATGAAGGGGTAAGTTCAAGTTCTTTGGCCTCTAACTCCTGATTAGTTTGTGTTTCTCACATAACCCACCAGAAGGCTAAGCCCACAGGTACTTTTACTACCAATTACCAATTGAAACATGGCACTTCATCACCTTCCCTGTCAACATCATAGCTGTCCACAACAGAGATGGAAGGGACCTTCAGACATTGTGCAGTTGAACTCCTTCATTTTATAGATGAGAAAATAGAGCCTTAAAGAGGGTAGATGATCTGTCCAAGTTTCCATGGTACAGAAGCCAAGACTGAAGTTCAAACTTCCAGTGTCGAAGCTCAATACTCCTCCATAATTATAATTAAGGCCATCTCAGGTTCAGGAGTTTTGTGTTTGTAACGCTTCACGGGGCCAGGACAGGGGTGGGGTCCCCGGGTCCCCAGGCAGGTTCCTGCAAGGCCTCCCTAATACTACTGCAGCCTCTTACATTCCTAGGGCCAATCCTGGAAAATGGGGGGGGGGAGGTCCGGATTTTAGGGTTCTGAGAGATAGACCAGAGCAAACCCCATACATCTTTGAGTCCTTGGTGGGGGGATCTGGAAGAAATCTTGGCTCACAGAGATGGTGACAGAAGAAAGAGAGAGCAGGGAGCTAACCCGCCAAAGCTGTGGGCACGGGTCTCCCACTTCTCAGCAGAGATTGTGAGAACTTAAGCCTTGGCATATCGCCTAGAAATGACTTGCAAAGGAAGCATTTTGCAAAGTGCCTTTGATTGGATTCAGGCAAAAAGGCCATGCCAGGAGTGAATATACTCCTGGAGACAAGTGGCCAGCCCCATATCAGTCTAGACCTGTGTGGTTTGATTCAGGTAATTGACAAAGAAGAAGTGGATATTAATTCTTCCTGTCAAATCTTTTTCTGTCAAGACAGGTTGGGCCAGAAGCCCACTGTAGGAAATGTTTGCCATTTCCCTTCACAACCCCAGGGCTGAGCACAGGCCTGGCGCAGATTAGGTCAAAAGGAGACTGATGGCGATGGGACCCTCACTTGCCTGGCTCCTTCTAAATTCCAGGGAGGGGCCCCTGCCATGCGTTCACTAGCCATACGCCTTTGTCAACTTCACAAAAGTAAACAGTTTCAGCCACATTTGGCTACAACGCTTGTCTCTTTGCGCGGCCACCTTGAGGACTCGGAATCTTGCATCAGATGGTGTTTGAAAGGCCATAAGCACTTTTAGGATCTGGCTAAGGAGAAGCTGAGTCAGGATAAATTCAGGTTGAGTGTGGTAGGATGTACTTACGTGGTTTGAGACCACAAAACCACCCACGTATACTTAATTTATTTCTAGCCACCTTGGTGTCATGATTGTTTCTTGCAATACTCCTCATACCCTCCGCCCTGTGCCAGGTCACTCTACTTCATGACGTTGAAGGCGCAGAACCCGGAGTCACATTATGTTATGAATGTGTCCCATAGCACCTGACATTTGACATACATGGGTAGTGGAGGAGAAACAAGGTCTGAAATGTACGGTGCCAGAAGCAAGTCTGTGGAAAATCTGACAACCGTCAGATACGCGAAATTGCCAGAGAAGATTTGGTTCTCATTGCTGTGCAGGCAAGACCGAAGTTGTCTCCTCTCGAGAATTTACTTAGTAATGCACCATATACACTTACAAATGCAGCGCACATTTTAAACTTTTTTGACAGAAATCAAGCACAACAGAATTTCTGTGTTTGCAGGGCACAAATCCACAGCAGCATTAGAGCCTGTGTGTGAAGGCACGATAACGTATATCTCAGCTCGCAGTAATTACAAACAAATTTGGACGAACCCATGCCAGAGGAGGGACTGAATTATCTTTCCTTCTCTTTAGAAAATGAAGAGGTGATCAAAGAGTACACAACCTTCAATTAAAGAAGAAAAGAGTATGCAGGCATAAAATGTGGGGGAGAAGTATTACAGGGAGCCGTAAGAACGTGAAAATAATAAAATGTCATGCTATGTTTTGGAATGTGTGGTGTTTATCTACTTTGTAAAATTTGTGATTTGTTGTGCTTTTTTTCAAGTTAATAACATTCTCTCTCATACATGATTTTGTATCCTTACTTCTGTGTTCTTTTTTCTTAAAGGGGACACCAAAACTGTGTAAGCTTCAGGCCGAACAAAACCTGGATCTGCCCTTGGACTAGACGGTAAATTAATGTTAAAGGAAGAAGACGCAGGACGAACGGGTCTGTGGTGAGGGGGGGAGTGGAGGAGGGCTGGAGGACCCACAGAGAGGGATTTCCTCAGCAGATGGTAACTCAAGGGAGCCACCGTGTGGAGTTCCAGGAATCAAGATGGGGCAGGGGTGGCGGTGGAGAATAGAAGAGGGGATGTGTGGAAATGAGGAGGAGAAAACCTCCAAAGACACATTTTCCGGGCCTCACGATTTTGTCCAGGCCAGCTCCTGAGCAAAAGGGCTCCATTTCCCTCAGGCTAATTTTAGCAGCCTATATACGAGCACAAAGGACTTGATTTTTTTTGTTTTTTTTAAAGGTGATGCCACTGATTTCAACAATTGCTCATCTCAATGCTACTCTAAGGGAGAAAAGGCAGTACCAGCATCGGCCTTATTTTATAGGTCCCGAGGCACATATCCCGCTCAAATCTCTGCTGTTTTGTCTTCTCAGAACAGAACTCTTCTTCCTTGCTTCTTTGGGGAAACTTTCCTCAACAGGAGTCTCCCTGTCTGTTGCCCCGATGGGTGAGAGCAGGGCATTTGGCTTACATTGCTCCAATTAGTGCTCTTCCCTGGAATTTTAAAATGGGAGACTCGCCAGAGCAGAACTCAGTTGCTCTGGGAGAGAAGTGTGAGGACCGCCAGCAGCCTGTCTACACTCCTGTGCAGGGAGTCCGTGACAACAAAACGCAGGTGGTGGCAGTGTGATGAGACTGCTCTGTCTTCAGACAGGAAAGGAGGGCCCCCGCACCTAGCCCGTCGCTCCAGGGGGCTCCACTCTGCCTTCTCTGGGAGAGGTATCTGTGGGGCCAAGGCGGTATGTCCCCCTCAAGTTTGTGTGCCTCTCCCTTTTGAGGGCCAAGAATTCTCTGCCCAAATGGCCCTGAGCCTTTTCCAGAGGCTGCTTCGGCCTCTTCCCCAGGTCTGTCCTGTTGAAGGCAGACTGTGATGCAGGTGTGCTCAGCCCTCGGCCTGAGAATGGCCATGCATCAGCTATTTGGGGAATCTGGGGTGTGTGTGTGTGTGTGTTGGGGGTGGGAGTGGAGTTTGGATATGCAGGCTGAGGTGTCCACATTCATGCGTGTAAGACCGTTTGTGATCTGGAGCAAAGCTTGAGGTAGGAAGAGAAGGGGTAAGGCCTCCCCATGTGGCTAGGTTCCAAACCAGAACTCTGAGCAGTGACAGAATTCTAAACTCAAACCTGGCCTTCCAGGTAGAATAATTAGACCATATCTTATTTAAGAGTTTATAAGTTTGGTTTATAACTCCAATATTTAGACATGAAGTGTGAGGGAATGCATTTGTATTCTTGCCCTGCATCTCACAAATATTAGGGGCAGGCCTTTGTAGAAGCAAGAGAAGTCCCTGTTCCTGACACATGATGCCCCTTGCTGTTCTCTTACCTTGATCTTATACCTCAATAAAGAGCAAATTTTTGCCTAAGCTAATCTGGAGTTATGTAACTTTAATTGACAATCCTAGCTAATACAGGAAGTGTTGGAGCTAGGACTTGAACCCAGGCTCCGATTCCTAGTCCCATGTTCCCTCTATCAGGTCCCACCAGCTGTCTAACCACCTCTGCAGCTGCAAGCCAAGCATATCTTGCTGATAGTCCAGCAGGGAAAAGTCAGAATCCAGGGGAAAGAGTTTTACCTACCTGACTCCTAAAAACACTTGCAGGAGAGTGCAGATGCCGGAGACGAAGAAAATTGTGCTGATGAGGTAGCTCTGAGTCAGGGGGTCATGCTGCAGGCACAGGTCCTTGGCCAGGATGAGTGGCACGGCCACGAGCCCCCCCAGGGCCGTGAGGAAGTGCTGTGGGCAGAGCAGAGAGAGTGGACAGGCAGACAGATGCTGTGGCTGCCTCTTTCACCCTCATTCCCAGTCCCCTGCCAGAGGAAAGGGCTCTACCTTTGGTCTCGGAGGAGCCTGACCAGGAGCGACAGGCAGGCATCCAGATCAGCAGTGGGAATGAGGGAGACCAGGCAGCCACAAACAGGGACCCAGCCAGAAGGTCTTGGGTTCAAGGGCAGAACCCCAACACTGGGAAATGATATCCTGGGTAAGAAACCCAGGCAGGGACACAAAACAGGAGGACATAACAGGAACCAAAGGGGGGAGCTTAAGAATAAGAATAAGGCAAGAGGCTCATAATTAAAACAAGATACAAGGTGAGGGCAAGACTAATGACCAGGAAGCCCTGAGCACATTCTCCTGGAGAGATCATATGTTAAGTCATAAAACAGCCTTGTCAATTGAAGAAGGAAATCATACCAAGGGTCTTTTCTGACTGCAATGGTATGAAACAGGAGGAAAACTGGAAAATACACAAATTTGTGGAAAGTAAGCAATACCCTCCTGAATAAACAATGGGAATAAGAAGAAATCAAAAGGGCAATCAAAAAAAAAATCTTGAGACAAACAAAAATGGGAACACAACATATTGAAACTCCTGGGCCTCAGCAAATTAGTTTTAAGAGGGAAGCTTATAGTGAGAAACACCTAGAAGAAAAATCTCAAGCAACCTAACTCTACACCTCCAGGAACTAGAACAAGAAGAATAAACTAAGCTCAAAATTAGCAGAAGGGAGGAAGAATTTATGTCATTAAAATGTCCGTACTATCCAAGGCCAGGTAGAGAGTCAATGAAATTGCTATCAAAATTCCAATGACATTGTTCACAAAAATAAAAAAAACAATGCCATAATTTGTATGGGACAACAAAAGACCTCAAATAGCCAAAACAACCCTGAGAAAGAAGAACAAAGCTGCAGCCATCATAATTCCTCATTTCAAACTTTATTACAAAGCTACAGTAATCAGACAGTATGGTACCTGAGAACTGGTTGATATTTTCATTTACCTTAAAAAGTTAAGACAAAAATAAAATAACAAAAACATACCAGAATTTCATTTGTTTGCCAATGACATAAGTAGATTCTTTGCTAAATTTGATGGCAGTTTTTGAAAACTAGAAGAATGTTATTTTCAAAAAATCCCCCCAAAACAAAAAAAGAAACATCAGTACGGTACTGTCATAAAAGTAGACAATAGACCAATAGAACAGAGTTGAGAGCCCAGAAATAAACCCATGCATACATGGCCAACTAATTTTTGACAAAGAAGCCAAAAAGACCTGATGGGGGAAAGGGTAGTCTCACCAATAAGTGGTGTTGCAAAATCTGGACAGCCAGACACAGAAGAATGAAAAATGGAACTCCTATCTTGCACCACTCACAAAAATTTACTCAAAGTGGATTAAGGACTTAAATATAAGACCTGAAACTGTAAAACTCCTAGAAGAAAACACAGTGGAAAAGCTCCTTAACATAGGGGCTTGCCAAAGTTTGTTAGCTATGCCACCAAACACACAAACAACAGAAGCAAAAATAAGCAAGCAGGACTACATTAAACTAAAAAGCTCTGCCCAGCAAAAGAAATGGTCAGCAAAATAAAAATGCATCCTACAGAATGGGAGAAAATATTTGCAAACCATCTATCTATAAGAGGTTAATATCCAAACATTTTTTTAAAGATTATATTTATTTATTTGAGAGAGAGAGAGAGAGAGAAAGAGAGAGCATGAGCAGGAGGAGAGGGAGAAGCAGACTCCTCGCTGAGCAGGGAGCCTGACTCGGGGCTCCATCCCAGGACCCCAGGATCATGACCTGAGCAGAAGGCAGATGCTTAACTGACTGAGCCAGCCAGGCACCCCATTAATATCCCAAATATCTAAGGAACTCAATAGCAAAAACCAAACAATCTGATTTAAAAATGGGTGAGAGACTTGGAGCTCGGGAGGATAGTGGGGGAGGATACTGAGCTCACGTCCTTCCATGCTTACAATCAGATATCATCCCCATCCAAGTCAAGAAACCAAACAGTGATCCTAAGAGAGGCAGAACAAATTCCACAGCTGAATATAGAGAAGAAGCTGCATCTGAAAGATTAGGAAGGTCAGAAAGGTGGAGGGAGGCTGCCCGCAGTGGGGAGGGAGTTGTGCACACAGAGAGGGCAGAGAAATGGGCCCTGGCACCAGGGAGCTCACACAGGGAAGACTAATCCCCATTAACACCAGAGGGGCTGAATTCCATGAGTTTGTAAAACCAGGGGGAACTTGGAGCCTAGAGCTGTAAAAGTCAGCTGACTCAGCACTGGGTCAACCAGAAGGGCGAGGGACAACTGGGTCACTGCCCTTAAAGAGCCAGCAGACTGTGTGGAGAGGCAACATAAAATATGGCAGTTTAGGGGCACCTGGGTGGCATAGTCGGTTAAGCGTCCGACTCTTGGTTTTGGCTCAGGGCTCAGGTTGTGATCTCAGGGTTGTGAGATTGAGCCCTGCATCATTGGCTCTGCACTCAGTGGGGAGTTTGCTTGGGACTCTCTCTCCCTCTCCCTCTGCCTCTCCCCCATGTACTCTCTTTCTCTCTTTCTCTGTCTCTCAAATAAATAAATAAATCTTTTTAAAAAATGGCAGTTTATACAATGTCTGAGGCAAACGGGAGACAGATGTGTTCAAACTGATTTTGGGGCGTGCTGGGGGACTTCTTTGAAAACAGGGGAGCTGGCAGGTGTCCTTTTCCTCCCCCATCCTCCAGCATAAACACAGAGCCACCTGCGGGAGGCAGGGCTGCACAGACACTCGTGGTCTCCACCGAGCTCAGGGCAAATTTTGTTAAAGCTGCACATGTGCTCTGCCAGCTGCAGGGTGTACAGCTGCCAGCGCCGCCCACCCAACCATTGTACCAAGCCCAGTCTCACACCCCCAGCCACCTGGCTTGGAGCCCCCAACTGACAGCTGCCTAGGTGCTTCGGGGGAATCTGGCATAGGACTAGTGGCCCACTGCAAATTTTACTAGCACTGCTGCTCCACTCCCATATTCCCTGGCGGGCATGCTCCTTCAGAACTGGCCTGCCTGGGTCCCACTAACACCACAGAGAGCAAGCCCACAGCTGGCAGAAAGCAGTGCAGATGACTGCCCTGAAAGGAACAGTGACTCAGACACAACAGCAGGGTGTTACAACACACGGAAGACTCCCCTGAAGTGCTAGGTCCTGGTGAACAGGGGACACTGCATTGCAGGGCACTCAGGACCTCCTCTTCATAAAATCACTACTTTCAAGAGCAAAAGTGATAGCTGACTTTCTTAACACACAGAAATAGACACAGAGAGGCAGACAAAATGGGGAGACAGAGAAATTAATCCCAAAAGAAAGAACAGGACAAGGCCATGGCCAGAAAGCTAAGCAAAACAGCTATAAGTAACATGCTTGATAGAGAATATAAAGCAATGATCATAAGGATATTCACCAGACTTTAGAAAATAGTGAAAGACATGAGTGAGACCCTTAACACAGAGATAAGGAATAACACAGCAGAGATATAAGGGCTCCGTAAACAAATGAGGAGCTCACTTGATGAGATGAATAACAGGATAGAAGAAGAAGAGGAACAAATGATTGACCTTGAAGACAGAGTCAAGGAAAGCAATCAAGCTGAACAAAAGAGAAAAAAATTACACAAAATGAGAACAGACTTAGAGAACTCAGTGACTCCATCAAATTTAATAACATATTATAGGAGTCCCAGAAGAAGAAGAAGAGAGAAAAGGGGGCAGAAAATGCATTTGAAGAAATAATAGCTGAAAATGTTCCTAATCTGAGGAAGGAAACAGACATCTAGATCCAGGAGGCACAGAGAACTCCTGACAATCAACAAAAGCAGACCCATACCAAGGTATAGTGTAATTAAACTTACAAAATATAGTGATAAAGAAAAAATCTTAAAAGTGGCAAGACAAAAGAAATCACTAACTTACAACGGAAAACCCATAAGGCTAGTGGGAGATTTTTCAACAGAAACTTTGCAAGCCAGAGGGGAGTGGCATGATCTATTCAAAGTGCTGAATGGGAAAAATCTGCAGCCAAGAATACTCTATCCAGGAAGACTATCACTCAGAAATAGAAGGAGAGATAAAGCGTTTCCTACACAAACAAAAACTAAAGGAGTTCATGATGACTAAATCAGCCCTGCAAGAAATATTAAAGTAGACACTTTGAGTGGAAAGGAGAGACCAAAAGTGACAGTAAAAGGCAGGAAACACAAAAACAGTAACAATGAATATTTCTGTAAAAAATCAGTCAAGGAACTCACACATGAAAATATAAAATATAATAATATATACCTAAAACATGGGAGGAGAGGAGAAAAGAATGGGTTTAAACTTAAACAGCCACCAACCTAATATAGACTGCTATTTGTAGAAGAGATTATATACAAACCTAATGGCAACCATATATCAAAAGCCACTAATAAACATGCAAAGAATAAAGAGAAATAAATTCAAATATATCACTAAAGAAAATCAGCAAAATATGGCAGACAGAAAAACAAGAAAGGAGCAGAAAAAATCTTCAGAAACAACCACAAAACAAGTAATAAAATGGCAATAAATACATATCTATCAATAATTACTTTGAATGTAAATGGACTAAACACTTCAATCAAAATACATAGGGTGTCAGAATGGATTGAAAAAAAAGACTCATCTATATGCTGCTTACAAGAGACTCATGTTAGACCTAAAGACACCTGCAGATTGAAAGTGATGGGATGGAGAAATATCTATCATGCAAAGGGATATCAAAAGAAAGCGGGAGGGGGGATACCTGGGTGGCTCAGTCAGTTAAGCATCTGACTCTTAGTTTCAGCTCAGGTCATGGTCTCAGGGTTATGAGATCGAGCCCCGCACTGGGCTCCACACTCAGGGGGAAGTGTGCTTGAGGATTCTCTCCCTCTGTCCCTCCCCCTGCTCACACACACTCTCTCTCAAGTAAATAAATAAATCTTACCAAAAAAAAGAAAGCCAAGTAGCAGTACTTATTTCAGGCAAAATAGACTTCAAAACAAAGACCGAAACAAGAGACAAAGAAAGACACTATATAATAATAAAGGCGACAATCCAACAAGAAGATACAACAATTGTAAATGTGGGAGCACCCAAATACATATAAACAGTTAGTAACAAACCTAAAGGAACTAATCAATAGTGATACAATAATAGTAGGGGCCTTTAACACCCCACTTACATCCATAGACAGATCATCTAAGTAGAAAATCAACAGGGAAATAATGGGTTTCAATGACACACTGAAACAGATGAATTTAACAGATATATTCAGAACATTCCATCCTAAAACAGCAGAATACACATTCTTTTCAAGTGCACATGAAACATTCTCCAGAATAGCTCACATATCAGCCCACAAAACAAGCCTTAACAAATTCAAGAAGACCAAAGTCCTAACATGCATCTTTCCTGACCACAACATTATGAAACTGGAAGTCAACCACAAGAAAAAATCTGGAAAGATCTCAAACACTTTGGAGATTAAATAACATGCTACTAAACAGTGAATGGGTCAACCAGGAAATAAAAGAAGAAAAAAGAAGTACATGGAAACAAATGAAAATAAAAACACAAAATCCGAAACCTTTGGGATTCAGCAAAAGCAGTTCTAAGAGGGGAGTTTATAGCAATACAGGCCTATCTCAAGAAGCAAGAAAAATCTCAAATAAATAATCTAACCTTACTCCTAAAGGAGCTAGAAAAAGAACAACAAACAAATTCTAAAACCAGCAGAAAAAATGAAATAACAAAGATTAGAGCAGAAATAAATGAAAACCTAAAAGAATAATACAACAGATCAATGAAACCAGGAGCTGGTTCTTTGAAAAAAATCAATAATATTGATACACCACAGGCCAGACTTAACAAAAAGAAAAGAGAAAGTTCTCAAATAAACAGAATCACAAATGAGAGAGGATGAATAACAACCAACACTACAGAAATATAAATAATTGCAACAGAATATTATGAAAAACTATATGCCAACAAATTGGGCAACCTGGAAGAAATGGATAAATTCCTGGAAAAACAAAATACTAAAACTGAAACTGGAAGAAATAGAAAATTTGAACAGACTGATAACCAGCAAAGAAATTGAGTCAGTAAACAAAAAAACTCCCAACAAACAAAAGTTCAGGGCCAGGTGGCTTCACAGGTGAATTTTAACAAACATTTAAAGAAGAGTTAACACCTGTTATTCGTTAACTATTCCAAAAAATAGAAAAGGAAGGAAAACTTCCAAATTCATTCTATGAGGCCAGCATTATCCTGATACCAAAGCAAGATGAAGACACCACTAAAAAGAAACACTAAAGGCCAATATCCCTGATGAACATAGGTGTAAAAATCCTCAATAAAATACTAGGAAACTGAATTCAACAATACATTAAAAAAAGCATTCACCATGATCAAGTGGGATTTATTCCTGGGTTGCAATGGTGATTCAATATTCCCAAGTCAGTGAATGTGATACATCACATCAATAAGAGAAAGGATAAGAACGATATGATCATTTCAATGGATGCAGAAAAAGCATTTGACAAAGTACAACATGCATTCATGATAAAAAAAAAAAAAAAACCCCAAACCTCAACAAAGTAGGTTTAGAGGGAACATACCTCAACATAATAAAGACCATATGTGAAAAACCCACAGCTAATACCATCCTCAGTGGAGAAAAACAGGGTTTTTCTCCTAAGGTCAGGAACAAGACAAGGATGTCCACTCTCACTACTTTTATTCAACATAGTACTGCAAGTCCTAGCCACAGCAATCAGACAACAAAAAGAAATAAAATGCATCCAAATTGGCAAGGAAGAAGTAAAACTTGCACTATGTGCAGATGACGTGATACCATGAAAACCTGAAAGTCTCCACCAAAAAAACTACCAGAACTGATAAACAAATTCGGTAAAGTCACAGGATACAAAATCAACGTACAGAAATCTGTTGCATTTCTATACACCAATAGTGAAGCAGCAGAAAGAGAAATTAAGAAAACAATCTCATTTACAATTGCACCAAAAGTAATAACATACCAGGAATAAACCTAACCAAAGAGGTGAAAGACCTATACTCTGAAAACTATAAAACACTGATGAAAGAAATTGAAGAGGACACAAAAAAATGGAAAGACATTTCATGCTCATGGATAGGAAGAACAGATATCATTAAAATGTCTATACTACCCAAAGCAATCTACGTATTTAATGCAATCCCTATCAAAATACCAACAGTATTTTTCACAGAACTAGAACAACCAATCCTAAAATTTGTATTGAATAGCCAAAGCAATCTTGAAAATGTAAAGCAATGCTGGAGGGGCCCCTGGGTGGCTCATTCGATTGAGTGTCCGAGTCTTGATTTTGGCTCAGGGCATGATTCTTAGGGTCATGAGATGGAGCTCTGCATTGGGCTCTGCCCTGGGCGTGGAGCCTGCTTAAGATTCTCTCTCCCTCTCCCGCTGTCCCTTTCCCCCCTCTCACTTAAAAAAAAAAAAAAAGAATAAGAAAGAAAGAAAAGCAAAGCTAGAGGCATCACGACTCCAGACTTCAACTTATATTACAAAGTGTAGTAATCAAAACAGTGTGGTACTGGCACAAAAATGAGCACACAGATCAATGGAACAGAATAGAAAACCCAGAAATAAACCCACAGCTACATGTCAATTAATCTTTGAAAAACTAGAAAGAATATTCAATGGGAGAAAACCGGTCTCTTCAACAAATGGGGTTGGGAAACTTGACAGCAGAAACTTGAATTTTTTAAATTCAAAAATATGTCCTTACAGTTTTCTGAGTCGGTGGTTATAGAGCTACATTATCTATATTATGCATTTTACTGGCTCACAGTAATATTTTGTAAGGAGTATGACATTGGCTTCTCTTGCTTTATAGAAAAGCACTAAGAAGTAAACAAAAAGTGTATCCCATCTCTGATATTCCACATTGAACATTTTGTAAAATTAGAAGAAATACATCTATGAGTCTGGAAAATTCATGTTACAGAAAGTTACAAAATAGAAAGCGAAAGTGGGAAGCCACTTCCCCTTTCTTGGTTCTTCTTCCCAAAGCTAAATATCTTTATTCGTTTCTTAGGAATCCTTCAAAACCCCAAATTACTACATATACTTGTTTCTACATTTCTCTCTCTCTGTTTTTAACACACAACAGGTAACAGTATATACATACTCACTTTGCTTTTGTCACATTCTATATATTGGGGAATATTCCCTAACTGCAAGATAAATATAACTTTCTCTTTTTAACAGCTGCATACGAAAGTCATCTGTTTGGGTGTGTCACAATTTGTTCCACTTGTTCCCTTTGAAGGATTTTGGGTTGTTTCCAGGCTTTTGCTTATTTGTTTGTTGTGTGCTTTGACATTACTATTGCCAATAATGTTATAAGAACATCTTTGTACTTATCTCAACAAGTCTTGCCAGTGTATCAACAGAGAAATTCTTAAGCACTGGGGGCTGGGTTAAAGGGCATATGATTTACATGTTGATAGAAACCACCAACGGTCATCCAGAAAGGTTGCATCAAATAATGTTCCGATGCAACGGTTTGACAGTGCTTGTTTCCCCAAACTCCCCAAGCCCCGGTTATCACATTTTTTAGTTGTTGCAAATCAAATAAACTGAAATTGATGCAGTTGGTGTCCTTGATGTGACCTATCAGCTTAGCACGAGGGAGAATCCTCCCCTAATTCCACCCCCCACACACACACCCCTGAGAGAAAGAGAGATGAGGAGCTTTGAGTTCCCCTGAAGGTCAACTATATGGAAGATCAGAATATCAGTAATCAAAGGTTTGGATCTTGGCTAATTCGGCGTGGGTGTGATCAGTGTGGCTTTTGAGACAGAGCCTCTTTGGACCCAGGGCTTGCTGGCTGGCATTACCTGGATCCCCATGAGGATGCAGAGGTACCACGGTGGGACATCCAGGATGCTATAGATCGGCTGGCCGCTGCTGGAGCTCCTGGCCTGCCCAGCCTTCTTCCTGCCTTGGCCATCATCGTGACAGTTGAGCACATCGTCACCCCTCTGCTGGGAGAAAGAGAAGGTCACACCCGGGCATTTTAAGAGGAATCAAGTGGATTTCAACTTGATTTCAACTGGGTAGATGGATGGCCTGCAAGCGGCAAGAGGCAATGGGACAGAGGGAGAACGGTTAGCCAGTCTGGGATTTCTAAGTCCAGACTCAAAAGACCAGTGGTTTTCTAAATGACCCATCTTGAGTAGGGCCTGCGTGTGCAGTGTGGGGTCACGCGAGGGGGAGTGGCTGCTTTGCCTGAAGCCCTTTGCGTGGAGGCAGCTTTGTGGAGGGGGGTTGGGGCCAACTCCAAAGTCAGAAAATGGGCAGCTTTCCCTCCCAGACAGGTACCTGGGGTCCTGGCTCCAGAATGGGATAGCTGCCCTCAGAGGGGCTCCCACGGGCCCTGTGTTTACACCCGCCGAAGCTCTCCTCACAGCGTGGTTATCCTAAGGGACGTTACTATAGCCATCTCTTCTGCTGGGCTGGGAGTTCCTAGGGCGTTGACCGTGCCTGACTCTTCTGTGGAGTCCCAGCTTCTCGAGCAGCCAACACCTGTGTTCAGTGTGGACCGAATGAATGCACGTAGCGTGCAGATGTAAATGCGTGCAGAGCCCGACTGCCTGGGGCTGACAGGCCAGGGCAGGAGGACACTCGGGTATGGGGACAGCAACGGAGTTCCCGGGAGAAAGAGGGGCCCCTTACCCATCTGACTCCACTCACACCCCACGCAGCTTCCAGTCCCCCGCCTGGCCCTCTAGGTCTGTTTCCTAACACTCCCATCGACCTGGCCCTAGCCAATGGTGTTGTGTTGAGGTTTCTTCAAATGCGGCCTCCATGATCCTGTGTCAGCGCCTTGGCTTTCCCTGTGTGCCCCACTTGAGGCCCCTGCTTCCCCTTCCCACTTGCAAGAGCTCAATGAGTCCTCCCCACCACCTCTTCTGACCTCCCCACACCCACATCATTTTTTTCCCCAGTAACTCCCAGCACCCTATGTCTCTCTGTTATGTAATTTACCGTTTTCTCTCTTGTACCAGAAACTTTTCTGTGTACCCTGCGTTCCCCTAGCTTAGGCCATAAATTTCAGGGTCAGGAAGCTGTCTCCCCCTTGTTAATGTTCCTCAAAGTTTCTAGCAGAGCAACATGCATGTGAAACCAAAACCATGTCAGAAGAGTGGGTGCTGAGAATGAAGAGCGGACAGACCACTGACAGGGGGATGGGTACAGGCCCGGACCCGCCACTCTCCCTGAAGTGGCCTCTGGTAAAGCAAAATGTGGAAGTCTCTGATTGATTTCCCAAGACTTTTGTTTAGTTCAGTTTTGTTTTGTATCCATGACAGTAGGGGCAGAAAGAATTCTGAAGAGAAAAGAAGAGAGACCTCTCAAGTGCCTCCCATGAGTTCCTGGAAAAGACGGCCGGGACCTCTTCTCCAGAGGGCTGAGCATCAGCAGGCAGGGTCTGGCAGCAGGGCCCCAGAGGACAGCTGGGGGGGCCAGCCCGGCTTGGTGGGTGACACCCATCCCACAGGACCCTGGGGCTGCCAGTGCAGAGGAGCCCCTGCTATTTTTAGGGGCTCAAAAATCGGTTGGGAAGGTGGTGGGGCCAGGGCTCAAGGACTGGCCGGAGAAGCCTCCCAAGGGGTTACTGTCACTGTACTTCTCTGGGCCTCAGGTTCCTCATCCAGGAACAGAAGCTTCTGCATCGTTGACTTGGAAGGAAGAAACTAAAACACAGAAAGTGCCTGGGGTGTATTGGTTGTTTGGTAAATATTAGTTCTCTCTCTCTCTCTCTCTCTCTCTCTCTCTCTCTCTCTCTCCAATGCCCTCTCTCTTTCCCTTTGCTTTGTTTTAGAAAGTCCTTCTGATCAAAGAAATCATAACATTGAGATATCTGGAAAACAAATATTTAGGTATTTATAGTCAGCAGAGACCAATCGTGACTAAAGGTAAAACTAAAAGGATCTTCCAGCTCTTCCTTGTTGCTTTAGAATTTACTCACCAAGTTTAGCACTCAGGGAGGAATCTTTGGCTCATGATGGGGAAGTGAGGAGGGCAGCTGCACACCTGTCTAATAGTCTAAAGTCTTCTCCAGAGTGTGAGCCACGCGTCCTGAGCACGAATAATGAATTAGGGCACCGGGACCCCTTCCAGACCTTTCTTCCATTCTGCCTGCCCCCCTCCTCTCTTCCCCTATCTTTCAGCAGCACTCACCACAGGGTCCAGGTGCTCACAGCTGGTGATGGCAGAGCTCATGGCAACCAAGGTCAGCTCCTGTTGGCCTCGTCTCAGGATGGAAACGAAGTGAACCCACTCCAGTTGAAAGAGATTAACGTCTCACTGCCTGCCAAAACCGTAAGGGAGAGAAAAGGACAGGGATCCTGGACTGGGCTGGCTCTGGGGAGGGTGGGGCTTCCAGACTTCCCTTCCGGCCCCCTCCAATCACCACGGGAGACCAAGGTGCACTCAGGTGCAGCAAATGTTTCATAATTTAATAAGTTTGAGAAAGTGTAGAGAAGTTAATGATCCTCTATGACACTATGGAAACAAATCAGGTGCAGCCTTTTGGGAGTGGCATGAGAGCACTTTCTAGAGGCCTGATTCCAAGAGGCAGGACAGGAGGGGGGTGAGGGTGAGGCCCTGGGCTGCACACACAGGCTTTGCAGTTTTTTAAAGCTGATTCTTAATGACTAGTTGAGCTGGACAGGAAATCACTGAAGATATAGTCTGACCAGCCTGGCCTCTGAGATGCAATAATGAAGTCATCATGAAACAAAGGGCATTACTGTTGATCTGGAAGAAATTGCCAAGGTGCATTGGTGGAGCAAAACCCTCAGGTGAGAACCTGAGAAAAAATGCTTCTAATCCTTAGGCGTCTCTCTCCCTAACACCCAGAAACTTCTAATAACCCCCTCTTTCGGAGAGAGAAGTCCGGGAAGGTGTCTCTTGCTCTTAGTCTGCACAGGGCCCTCCTCAAAAACTCTGAATAACCCCCCCCCCCTCCGTGAAGTCCAAAGCCAGCCAAGTACCAGCTATTCCTGGTGGTAGAATGTTCTGGAATGGGTGGCACTGGGTCCTAAGGTTCAGGAAACACACGGTGGAATGCACACAGACATCGGTGGGAACTGGTCCAAGAGGAAGCCCTGAAAAACACAGCAAAGAGATGTTTGACAAGGGATGGGAGAGACCTGATTGGGGCTATGACAGGAAAGCCAGCAGTAAGTGGATGATCTTACCAAATACTTAGCTGTGTACACTGTGCTACACCTTTTTTGTGTTACCTTACATAACATTCACCACAAATTAACATTCCCATTCTTCTTTTATAGATTAAGAAATCGAGATGTTGATGGGCCTGTTAGGCTCTTCGTTCAAGATTCATAACCCACGTAGGAGCTGACAGTCAAGCCCAGACAGTCTTTTCCACAGTCTGCAGAGGCCAAGGAGATCCTCTCGGAAATATGGCCTTTGGGTCTGAAGATGTAAAGGACGAGGCTCCGGGGGAGATGGCCCAGGGAGCGCGGTCACAGAGTGGCCTTCCCCACACTACCCCTGAAGGCAAACATGGGTCCTCTACAAATGGCACCCAGGGGCCCCGAGTTCACCTCAGGAGTGAAAGTGAGACTGCTTAGCTTTGGGGGGACATGGGTTCCCACCTCTGTTGAACACACTAAATGTGCAGTTCCCAGATGGGCAAATTATGAGGTGAAGATAGACATCAGGTGCCACTGTTCACACGGATCACTGCAGCGAGCAGCACGGGCTTCATTGCTCCAGGAAGGCCCAGTGGGTGTGGGCCAGAGTGGGGGGCTACCTCTGCCGCCTACCACAACCCCTACCCTCACAGATCTGGGCACACAGACAAAATTGGGCTCATGTTGGACATGTCTTTTCCCCGTCACCTTCTGGGATAACATGGAAGAAGTTGACTTCTCAAAAACTCTGTCCTCCCCCACATTGAAGGTCCTGCCTTTCTTGGCTATGCCTCTCCCTGCTGCTTGTTTAGGCGTACAGTTAAACTCCCCCATGTATGAGGTAAAATGTTTAGCTACACAACTGAGGTAAAACAGAAAGACGGTCTCCTGTTACCCACTTTGTTTAGCTGCCTATACAGTATGTTCCAGAACCTTCCTCACTCTTTAAGTCTTCTCCTCTGGGCCTGACACTCTTTGTCTCACATGGTTCCTTGCATAAGTCATTTGGCTTGTGGCCACTGCTGCTGTTCATGCAGTCCCCACCTCCCTCAGCAGCTCAGAGGAGGAGCCAAGCCACCACTTCTTCTTTTCCTCTACTTTCCACCCCTCAGAAGTCACTTCTACAGACTATGGTCCCTCCACTCATCATTGGCCTGGCCTGGCTTCTGCTGCCATCTCTTACTCTAAAGCGACTGTAGTATTCCACAATTCTTCCACAGTCTCAGCTGCCCCAGCTGGTGGCCTTGCCCTCCCTTGCCTGCTGGAATCATCCTCCATCCCATACACCATCCCATACACCAGCTTGAGGTTCTCTATACACAGCACATTTACACATGATCATTTATAACCCTTGTGTTTCGTTATGGAAATCAAGTTCTAATAATTAGCTCAGACAATGAGAGGTATTTAAGAATATGGGGCCTCTCTGGGAACCCAAGATCTTTCCTCAGACACATGAAGACATGAAAACTCTTCCATTACATTTTCACGCCTAAGCATCTAATTCCAAATTTGAAGCAGCTCTTCAGGCCCCAGGTACTTTGGAAGGAGAAAGGCACTGGGCCTTTCCATATATAATGCCCGGTGGCCCCACTGGGTGTGCCATTTTGTATGTGGAGTAGGCTATGCAGGAAGGTTTGACCTGGACATTTGCATCACTGCAGATAAATTGGAAGTTGGCTATTGTAGGAAGGAATATGCCAAGAGACAGCTGTGAGGCAAATCACACCTGACACCAAGAATGAAGGAGGTCAACAGAGTTTCTCAAGAGAAGGTCAAACAAAACCAAAGGTGTAACTCTTGGTTTTGCCATTCAGAACCCATCTAGCCTTCCCTCATTATCCTCAGTGAACCATTGTGATCCACAGCAAGCAGTCCACATGGTTCAAGCAGAGTTTTCTCTGCCCCATGGATGCCTGGATGAGGGTGAGGGCCAGTCGGGAGCCCTGCAAACCCCTGGCCACAGCCTTGGGCTAGCCAGAGGCATGGGACCCAGCTAGAGCCAATGAGAGGCCATGAGACTTACTGGGACTTTGGGAAGAGAGGTGTTCTCTTTCTCACTGGACTTGAACCTAGGGGATGCTGCTCTGTAGGTGTCGGCAGCCGTCTCATGACTTTATAGAGCCTGCAAAGGAAGCCAGCATGGAGAACAGAGCTAAGATGCAGAGAGACTGGGTCCCGGTGATATTGAATCTATATATTAAGCCACACACTTCTCCTAGCAACTTCTCTTTTGGTTTAAACCAATCTGATTTGGGTTTTCTATCATTTGAGAACATAAGAACAATCCATAAACTTAACAATTTTATCTTCAGTCATAGATCTTCTTCTAGAATTACTTGCACAATGTTTGCTAATTTTTAAATCTTCAACTAATAATGATTGTTAAATTTCAAGAGCATTAAAAATAACTTAAACATCTATCCTAATGCTAACAACCTCAACATATTTTTACACAACAGAATTGATTGCCTAAAATGTGGCAAAAGTAATCCAAGAGAGCATTGGGGAAGCAATTTCCAGGCTACTTGTCTATGAAATGCTTTACTCAAGTGAATACCTAATTTCATATACTCTTGATCTGAAAGGTCAAGAAGCCAACCTTTACCGTGGAGGGTGGGTTTTCTATGTCTTTACTGAACCCTGACTTTTTTTTTTTTTTTTAACCAGAAATTGGAGTTGTAGACTTTTAGGCTTGGATTCACAAAATACTTACTTCAAATTTGAAAAGTGCAGCTTGGGAAAGCCACCTCAAGTGGATTGTGGCTTTTGATTTATGACTTCATGGTCTAAATAATTCCCACACTCATGCTTAATTGAATCTCAGTTTATAAAAAGTGACTCAGGCCAAGTCTGGCCCACTGCCTATTGGTATAACTAGAGTTCTATTGGAACATATCCATGCCCATTCACTCAGATACTCTCTAAAGGTGCTTTTGTATCACAACAGCAGAGCTGAATAGTTGTGACAGTCCCAAAGCCTAAAACAATTTGCTAACTGTCTCTTCACAGAAAAAGTATGCGGACTCCTGCTCTAGAACACCGGTCGAAAAACTTGATTTTTAATCACTCCACTTTGAAAGTCTTTGGCGTATCCTTTTTCATCTTTAATTGTATAATGTAAGTATGATTTAAATAAATCATTTAAACAGAGTATACCTAAGTACTTTTTTAAAAACCCCATTTCCTCCTCTTCAGTGGAATCCTGCTTTTCTCTTCCAGAGCTCTACATACTACACACTTTTCTTTGAGTTCACTCCTGTAGACCACAGGCAGGATTTCAGGGCCAGTTACCAGAAGTCATAATATAACCCTTTTCTCTACATGCTCCTGTAACAAAATGCTTCCTCTCACCCTACAGCTTATCTTTGTCTTTCAGTGTCCAAGCCCTTCTTGGATAAGCAGGGCCGAGGGAAGACTATGCAGTGGGGTTCTGGGAGCTGGGACTGGACACCTCGGTGGGATGGAACTGACCTGGGGGCTGCCAACCATGGAACCAAGATCTGAACCAGCTTATGGACAGTAGGGTTGAAAACCTCTACTCTAATAGGATCAGGTAGATTCCAGAGTTGGACAATGGATTGCCAGAGTTTGATTGCTGCTGCTGTAAGCTCCCTCTTCTCAACAGGAAGAGGTCCTGCAGCCAGCTTTGGTGTCTTTGTGATTCCAGCTCTTTCTTAGAGTGCACTGTGCGTCCCCATGCTGGGCCAGGGAGCAGGGGGAGGCTAAGAGGGGAGGGTGGGCTTCAGTAGGCTGGACGAGAGGGACCAGTGAAAGGCTGATGGATTTCTATGCACAGAAACGTCTGCCATGCGAGGTCCTAGACTTACAGACTCCCCTCACCTTGAAGCTGTCTCTTGGAGTGCCCCATCTGACCTTTCACCTGGACCTGAGTGCCAGTTGTCAGCCTTCTGTATCACCTTGTGGCCTGTGTACCCAGGGGACAATATTCCGGAGTCCTTCTCGGAGACCCATGACTCATTCTGTTACCGTCTGGCCATTCGAGGATCCGGGAAATCACAGGAGGCCTGATCGATGTAAACCAGAAAACATGAGTTAGCCTTTTTAGGCACAAGCCACAGAAACTGGCTCTGACCCACTTAAGCAAGAAATGGGCATTTATTTGAAAAAGACTGGTAGCTCAGCGAGTGAAGACTTGAACAAGCAGGCATTGGGAAGGATAGCAAGAGTGACTCAGGGGACAGGAACCCAGGGACTTTCTCTTTCAGAGTAGTACCGTCAGGTGACTCCACCTACCTTCTCTTCCTCGTGCCATCATTCAGAAGTCAAATTCCAAGGGGACAAGATCTGATCGGCTCAGCCTGGGTTACTTGTCCATCTCTGCAGGCAGCCCACAGGGACTGGGGGTGAGACAGGGTCCTGCCACTGGCTGCTCTCTGGGAGGCACACAGAATGGGGAAAGGGCAGTTTTTCTAAACAAAAGGGAAGAAAGGCAGGAGGAAGGCGCAGGAAGGAGGGAGGTGCTCCCCACTGTTCCTATGAAAGGGAGTGTCCTGTGTGGAGGAGCCCCGCAAGTTTTCCCACGCAAATTCTGTGCTATTGCAGCAGGGAAACAGCCACGCCGTCAGGAAGAGGACAACAGCCAAGTGTCCGCTTCGTATGCTTCACTGGCTTTCCAGAAGTGCTTTCCACCCGGACCTCCCCTACTGAGTGCAAGCCTGGAAGGTGATTATCTGCTGCCGACCTCCCCCCCACCCCGGCCAACAGGAGTTCAGCTTAGCTGGCAGAGTGTTTTGCACTGTCAGGGCAGCATCCTGGGGACCTGGAGCCTCTCGGAGGCGGGGGGGTTCAGGGTGCCCCTCCAGGCCGTGTAGGGGAGGGGCCCACAGAACACTAAATGGCTTGGGCAGACCCAGGGTCTGCAGCAGGATGAAGAAAGCAGGTGGTATGGACGTTCGAGGAATTTCCGATTCACAGGAGAGTCCTTGAAACAGAGGGGTATGGAGGGTGAATGTGAAGCCCCCTATGCCAGACTTGGAATTTCTTAAAGAACTGACCCTCTTCCTGAAGAGGGAATGGGCAGTTCCAAAAGCACCTGCCGGGGGTCTGCCTCTAGAACAGAGGGATTTTTACAAAAGCACCAGCAGCCCTGGCTGGCACTGGGCGGCTGTCACGTCCAGCAGGCAGGGGCATCTCTACCTGAGGCAGGCGAGACCGAGGGGCCCCAGTGCCCTCCAAAGGGTCAGGGGGGCTGAATGCAGGAACTGAGCTCAGGGGAGGCATCTGAGCCCACAGCAAAGCTCAAGCGAGCAAGGTGTAGCTCTAAGATCGCTCTTTAGGATTTAGAGCCCATAAGTGTCCTTTTTGGCTGTCTTCTAGGATTTATTGACATTTCATGGGAGACTTGACCCATAAACCCAGAACTCTCAGCCAGAAGTGTGAAAGTGAGGTGTGCTTGTGAAGGTCTCAGGAGACCAGGAGGAGCAGAGGCAGGAGCCATGAGGTCCAACAAGATTCTAGACCCAGCTAACCCCACGCCCCCACCATGCCAGGCGTCTGAGGCCCAGGGATAGATCAATGACTGAGGAAGCAGATGTGGCTGGAGACCAGGGGCAGGACGCAGTGTACATTTTCTGCTCCGAAGTCTACAGGGAAAGCATCCCCACTTGGGTGAGATGCTCAGAGGCTAATCCAAATTCAAGAAAAGTGCCATTGGGCCCCTAGTTGGGGAGAACTCAGTGCTCTAATCAGGGGCAGGCACAGTACCAGGAGGAGGGGGGAGATACCTTTGCCCACTGTCCAATCTCAGCTAGCTCTCCCTGGGGAGTGACTCTGCGAGGCACAGTTTGTGTGGGGGCAGAGCCCAGTGTCTCCCTTCTTTGTGGGGACACAGAAATTTATGAGGAAGACACCGTGGAAGAATAATGTTTTAGAAATAATAATAGTGCTAAGTTCCTCTGGCAAAAATAGTCACCATTTATGCAGGGAAGGATTTCAGCAGGCAGGTAGCCAAGAGAGTCACTGGTGAGGGGAAATGGAGAAGCAAGGGGTCTCCAACAGGTGGCTGTGCCCCATTTCCTGGGGGAGAGACCAGCAAGAAGCCAACAAGACCCCAGAGAAGAACCAACAGTATGATGCCCTGCTACTTGGACCACAGATGGCACCCCCAGGACACTGAAGCAGAGACTCAACGGTGGTCAAGCCAGCCCATAGGTCTGAAAGACAAGGCCTTCTTAGCGGGACACACACGAATTGACGAACATGGGCTAGACCTACAATGGACACTCGGGGGACACCTGTGAGCACAGGTGACTTGGGGCCAGATGGGGTCCTCCCCTAAGCCTTTGCACCACCCAAGTACTCCCAAATTTAGCCACAAACTCCAGAAAAGGGGGACAGCCCCAACCATAAGGTTGAATGTCTACCAGCCCAATAGAATGGGGGTTCACAATAAAAATCAACATGTTTCCTTTTGGCCCACCTGCATTTTGGGACTGAAATTCACACTTGTTATGAACATCTTAAGGAAGAAGGAGGGCTGGGCGTCTGAGTCACCAGAAAATGTCTCCAGGGGTAGCAGCTGTGGTTGTTGGGCCACGGACAAAGCAGAGTCAGCATCTGTCCTTCCCACATACCACCTCCATCAGACGCTCAAATTGGGGCCCAGCCATCAAGGAGGGTGCCCGTGATTGGCCATCACTGCACCATCCCCGATGTTGTACTCACCCAGGTGTGTCTGGCACTAGGCTCCTTCGAAGCTCCTCTGCCCTCCAGGGCTTGACTGCAGCGGGGCTGGTGGGAGTCCGGGACTGACGACACTCCCTAGCCCCTACATGTCCTCCCCACGCTAATGCAAACACCGGCTCCTCTTTATGAACCAGGTGCAGCTGGGAGGTGTGGGAGCCCAGGACCAGACACCTTCTAACATCTGTGCTATAGACTGGTCTCCCCAAAATTCTTGCTAAATTCTACTGCCCAATGTAATGGTATTTGGAGAAGGGGACTTCGGGAGGTGATTAGGTCATAAGTGTGGAGCCCTCATATATGGAATTAACGCCCTTATAAAAGAGACCCCAGAGACCGCCCTTGACCCATCTGCCATGTGAGGACACAGAGAGAAGATGGCCATCTACAAACCAGGAAGCAGACTCTCACCAGACACTGAATCTGCCGGCACATTGATCTTGGATGTCCTAGCTCCCAGAACCTTGAAAAATAAGTGTTTGTTGTTAAAGCCACCCAGCCTATGGTATTTTTATTATAACTGCCCGAACAGATTAAGACAATTTGGCATGTGTGGAATTCCCTTATGACTGGCTTTATAAGAAGAGAATAGTGGTTTTGGACTCTGGCCTTTTCTTTGCTCAATCCCTCTTAGTAGGAGTTTGACCTAAATACTTCTTGCACACAGTATTCATCTTCCCTACTGAGGGGGCTCAGTAGCAATGGAGCTTGGGCTACATCTTAAAGATGCTTCTCTCAAGAAGCACACAAGGTGGCCATCATGGGTAGTTTCTGGCCAAGACCTACATGTCCTCAGTCCTCTGCTGAATGCCAGCCTGGCAAAATGTTCAAAGGCTGACTTTGGGGCCCATTGGTATAAACATCACTTTGCCCTTTTTTTTGCCCCCATCTTCTCACTGAGAAATTTTCTTTCTGGGAAGTAGAACTCAAGATTATGAAAGCTGCAAAGAACTATAGAAAAAAACGAAGCCCAGAGAAAGAGGGGAACTGCTTCATCCACGTTCCTCATCTCAGTGAATGACATCACCAACCACCAAACATTCAACTCAGAGCTTGGTCTGCCATATGCAATTCTTCCCAAGTTCTGTCAAATCCACCTCCTACAGATGTTTTTTGCATGTCCCATTCCCTCTAATGCTAGCAAATATATTAACTTCATCTAAACCAACTTCATTGTTCCTCTTTCAATTCTATGTCAGCAATCCT
The DNA here is from genome assembly GCF_024610735.1 of Ursus americanus. Lineage (NCBI taxonomy): Eukaryota > Metazoa > Chordata > Mammalia > Carnivora > Ursidae > Ursus > Ursus americanus. The sequence goes on along the minus strand of NC_142129.1, from coordinate 17,742,192 downwards.
AAGATTTTATGCAGAGTAGTCTGAATAAACTTAAAAACATAAATCTGGTCATGTCATTCCCCTCTTTAAAACTCTTCCTGAGTCCTGTGCCCTGAGGATACAGGAAAACTAAGACCCTTAGCATGGTCTGTGATATCCTTTATGACTTGGCTCCATTGAGCTCCATCACAGCCTCCATCACACAGTGTCTGGCACACACAGTCGGTCCTCCATTAACAAGAGTTGGGTTTAATCAAATGATCCAAGCTTATTCAGTCTGTCTCAGTCTTTAACTTGTGACTCTGAACTCTTGGGCCAGGTCCTTGTCCAGAAAGAGGTAGACTTCAATGGCTCCCCTTTCCCCGCCCAAGGTTCTGGCTACAAAACAACAGGGAATGTCTGGAAAGACCAGGTTCTGGGCTCCTCTGCCTAAGCCCAGGATGGACAGCCTGGGGCTGAGCATTTACTGGGCAGACCCTCAAGGCAAGAGATGCTGCTGTCATTGCCATGAGGGTGGGCACATACCTGGTTTTTCTCTAAAACTTTGGAGATCTCAATCTCCATTTCAGAGAGTGACAGAGCCCCTCGGGGAGGAGCAGAGCTTAACTAAGATCTTTGGCCTCTATGCCGGTTATAAAATGTCCCTGGGGAAAAAAAAAGGATCAATATGAAATTTCCTGCTCAGCACCAGTGAGGAAATCTGTACAATAAAAACCCTGCCATTTCCTAGGCTAGTTTGCCTAATTCTGGCGATCTCTGGGACTCAGGTGCTGTCTCCCGTTGTCCTGTATCCGTCCCTGGAACGATTAGGGCAGGAGGTAGGGCTTTGGCCGGTACAGGTTTGGCTGGTTGAGGGTTTAGGCTCTGGATTGGTTGGTTGGCTGGCATATGAAAGACGCACTCACAGGGGCGTTGTCTGCTATCTCTAAGAACTAGCCAGCCCTGGGGGGCGCCACCACTCCTTGCTCAGGGAGCCCCAGATACCAGCACACCAGGAATACAGAAAAAATAGTTAGTACCGGGCTAGATGGAGAGCTTCTCATGAGCACACCGCTCACCAGAGCAGCTCCCTGGTGGTCTTACCTTTGCCATCATCCGTGTTGTAATAACCTGAACATGTAATAACCCGAACATGCCATCATCCATGTTGTAATAACTTCTTCCATAAACGGGGTCCGTAAAAGGGCCAAGGAAGACTTCTGGGAGAGACAAGTGAGAGTGTTCAGTAAAATGTTCCTTGCCATTCTTTCTGAGTAGGCTTTGCAGCAGGATGAAAAAACTCAACGAATGTCAGAGCGGAGGAAGAAGGGAAAGAGGGTGCCAGAGGAGAGGAGTGCGAGTGCAAAATAGCTTAGAGCTCAGTGGGGTCATGTGTCCTTGGGTCACCTGCTTCTTAGTCACTTGACTTTTGGTCTGTGCCAACTGGACAGTCCCAGGAGTCAGTCCTCATGGGTGTCCCCCAGCCTCCCACAGATCCGCTCTGGGTTGAATCAAGGTGTACAGAGCACTGGGAAGGGGGGTGGGATACACTGCCAATACCAAAGCAGCAGCCTGGCTCAGGCTGAGTCACTTGGGTTTGAGGAAAGGAAAGAAGATATCAAGGGCTTATTTAAGTAGCTCTGAAAACTACAAACGGGAGAGGGAGGGGTGGGAGGAAGGAGAGCTGGTCAGGGCAACTGGAGGTGAGTTGAATAGAATCTCCTCACCATGAACTCAGAGGTCTAGCTGGTCCAATATCTTCCAGAAGTTTTCTCTGCAGGAAACTTGCACACGCCTGCATAAGTTTACACGCCCTCCTCCTGATACCGTCTCGGTTTTGTTTTCTTCCCTGGAGCATAAAAGTGTGCCTCGTGTCTGATGTCCTGGAGAAGACCGAGGGCCACTTGAGTTGCTGATTGAGAACCAGCTGCTGAGAACAAGTTTCCTAAGCAACTCTGCTCATTGGGGCCACACGCTAAAGAATTTTTGGGGTATGCTCAGAGCTCCTACGATGGGTTCCGAGAGCCTTGGGCCACCAAGCCAAGCACACGTCTTCCAAGACGGTCTGGGAAAAGTGACTTCACTGCTGGGACAGCCTCACTGACCAGAGGGTCTTCTGCAGGTGCTGCAGGTGTCTGTCGGGAGGATCGGGGTGGGGGCAGAAGGATAAACGTGAAATGGCAGACCAGGGTGGGTAGACATTAAAAGATATCCTATTAAGTTCAGCTTTGGGGCTTTTTCTCAGTCATGTTAAATTTTAGGTGGAAATCATGCACCATGTAAGTGGAAGTGTGGGCTCACAAGGCTTAGGAATTAGAAATGATTGTCTTGGCATGAAATGATCAAGTCACAAGCAGAAGCATGGGAATAAGGCAGGACACAGGCCGGGACAACCCCCTTCCCCGGGTGAAGTCCTGGCCCTGTTAGCCCCAGACCCAAAGTTAGTTGTTTGTTTTTCGGTCTTTTCCTAACGATTTTTTAAAGTCATCTCTACACCCAACGTGGGGCTCGAGCCCACAACCCGGAGATCAAGAGTCACATGTTCTGACTGAGCCAGCTGAGTGCCCCCAGAGTCCATTGTTTTAATACAACAGAGCCTCCTGCTCCTGAACGTTGAAAGATGACTAGCCCGGCACTGTGAACTGTCACTAAGCCTCCAATAATTAGCTTAAAACGTGTTCCCAGACCAGTGACCACTCTGGGATCCCAGATAGGGCACTTAACACATTAAAGAATAAAAGAGGTGACAGGAATCTGACTAAAAATGATTCCAAGGAGGGATGAAGAAAGATGTCCTGTGGGGAGGGCTGCATTTATAAGTGCTTGGGTCTCCTGCAGGCAGGGAGGGCTTCCTGAAGGAGGTGGGTGGGAAAGAAGAGGAGGGAGGCCGGGAAATGGAAGAACTGAAGGTGTGGTGGTGCCGAGGACTCAGGAGTTTAAAGGCCTGCTCTCCCCAGTGGCTCACCCCTCCAGGTCCCCATGGAAGTGTCTCATGTTACAATTCAAGGGCTGGTTCTGCGGGGGGTGAAACCATGTCATGGTCCAGTGGATGGCACTTTCGTTGATTTTACACTCGATGACACACTTTCTTCCACCATGATTTCCCGGCACAGAGGTAAGTGGGTTGCTTCGCTCAACTGCAGGCCTAACCAACAGAAGATGACACGGATCTGTATTCCAACTCAGGGACAGTGGGGACTACTAAGTGACTGTACTGGAATCCCTGCTGGGGCTTTCTGCCCAGAAATGTTTCCCACAGTACTGCAGGCATGTTCTTTTTGGCCTTCAGAACCCGTTTCTTGCCCTCACATTTTTGCTAGCACCTTGCCCCTGCATTTTGCCTTTTTCTTACCATCTGAGGACTGAGAAGTCTACTGCCCTTCCCTTGGTTCATCTAAAACTGAACAATGACCTACAAGGACCAGATTCAAAATGAAATATCATACCACTTCGACCGGCTAAATCCAAAGTAGAGGGCATGACACAAACAGGCTGTGATACTGGGTACCAACATGGACACCTCACACAGCTCCCCACTGAAGGGTCCTCTCACCTGAGAGCACATGCAACAGCGAGAAGTGAATTTTTCTGAATATCTGACATGAAGCCTACTCCAGGGAGCTTTCTCTCAGTCTGAGACTGAGCTCGGCCCCACCAACAAACATGGGCCAGGCTCACCTGGCACAGTGTTGATCTGAATGGAAATGGGCCAGCTCCCTCATCCTGACTGGCAGGTTTCTTAATTAACTTACGGATACTGTCACTGCTTCTGAGTGCCGCCCTACTGCCACTATTTTTAGCTGCTCCTACTAGGAACCCATCTGCACCTCAGCCAGTCTGTCCTCGTGCGTGACCTGAATGTGGGCACCACTGTCCATGTGGGGCATCGGGAGAATCTCAACTCACTTCCTTAGAGCTCTTTGGCTCCGTATCCTCCTCCCACCTCCTCCAGCCCAGAATTTCTAGATCAGCTCCTGGCCCTAAACGAAACCATCAATGAAGACCGGGGCTCTAAGAAGCCAGCCTGGGAGAAAGGCTGAGTAGATTAGGCCAAGGAAGCCAGAAATCAGATAAGCCATGAGGACTTGGAGCCCAGCAGCGAAGGGGACTGAGTGATACCTGGGGACAGCGACTCATAAAAACCAAGTCCCAGGAAGGACTGGGAGTTTTGCATTATTCCCCAGTCATACCCAGCACCCTGGTGCTGGCCACTCATCTGGCAGACGGGTGCCACAGTCACAATGGTAAGTGAGTGGGAATGTATCAGAACAGGGACGAATTTTCAGAATCACTTAGTCCAAACCCCTCATTTTATAGGTGAGCAAACTGATCCAGAATAGTGTCCCACAGGTGGTTAGCGGCCAACAGAACTAGGATCCAGGTTTTCTCAAACCCATTGGATCACATGTCAACCATGTATATCATGACTGCTGCATACATAGTTTAAGTCCTGACTGAGAGTTGAGAAAATCATCCTAGTCTACAAATCTACAAAGCCGAATGAATCATTATGTTGTTAGAGAGATTCTCCGAAGACACAGATTCTCTAGAGATTCACCGGAAGACCTGCTCTCCCCTTGCAATACAAGGCATCTTCACAGTATCATTTGTAATCACAAACGAGGCTTTGCTTTGCTGTTCTCTATCTTCAGTTTAAGACCCTCACAGTTAGACGGAGAAGAGGCGCTGAGGGTGTCCCAGAGACAGGAGGTGTCACTGAAGACAGTGACAGCCTGTGGTAAACAGGTAAGACTGGGCTTTAATTGAAATTACGTGAGTCAACACATAAAGAGATTAAGAATGAGGATTAATAATAAAACTTCCAGTGCTCTTTGCAAAGGAGGTGAAGAATCCCATATTTAAAAAAAATATTAGCAGTGCCTGGGTGGCTCACTCTTGATTTTGGCTCAGGTCATGATCTCAGGGTTGTGAGAAGGAGCCCAGCGTCAGGCTCCACACTGGGCGTGGAGCCTGCTTGAGATTCTCTCTCTCCCTCTGCCCCTCCCCCCATCCCCTCCAAAAATAAATAAATAAATCTTAAAAAACAAACAAACAAAACAACCAAGTAGTCTCCACTGACTACTTCCACTACCTCACTTCCCATCCACTTTTTTACCCACTAGGATCACACTGCTACCTTCCCTCTGGAGAAGGTCCCTCTGACCTCCCACTTTCCAAATCTAGCGACTGCATTGTCTTCATCCCAACTGGGACGGACGATGACACTCTCTTCTCTCTTAGCTTCCATGAAACAGGTTTTTTTTTATTGTTGTTCTCTGGTTCTTTTCTATTTCCTCTCAGTCTCACCAGCTGATGTTCTTCCAGATTGCATTTATGGCTCTTTTCTCCCCCTCACTCCTTCCTAAGTGCTTTCGGTTCCATCCTACTAGCCATCCACTGACAGCCCCTACCTGGTTGTCTCCACCTGTGTCTTCCTACTTGAGCTCCACTTCAGTACGTGTGTGTGCGTGTGTACTTACATAGACTTTCTCACTGCACAGCAGACATCCCCAGATCTGACTCCTCGTTCTCTTCCTCCGAACCAGCATGTACAAAGTCGTTCCCAATCAAAGACCTCAGCCATCTCTGTTTCCTTCTCTTACTTGACATTTTCCTCCAGACGTAAGTCCTGCCAATTATCTGTCAGCAATGTCTCTTAAATTAAAATTACTCTTATTGAAGGGGGGAAAAGAAAGAATTACTTTTTTCCTCCTTATCTTCATTATCTCACTTCGGACTCAAGCACCCTTTCTTACAGGATGACCGCAGTAGCTTTGTTTTTTACTGTGATAAAATACACATAACATGAAATTTAATGTTTTAACCCTTTTTAAGGGTACAGTTCAGGGGCGTTAGATACATTCATTGTTGTGCTATCCATCTCAGGGCTTTTCCATCATCCCAAAATCCTAAACGGAAACTCTGGAGTCATTAAATAGAAACTCCTAATTTGCTTTTCTCTCACTATTCCTTCTTTCTCTATGGATTTGACTATTTTAGTTACTCATATAATTGGAATCCTATAGTAGTTGTCCCTCTGTGTCTGCTTATTCTTGGTAGCTTTTTAACTAGTTTCCTTACCTCTAGTTTTTCTTCTCCTCCAGCCCATTTGTGGAATAAAATCTACATATCTTTGTAAGATATGATGTCTTTCTTTGTAACATATGAAAAGACCTGCTCTTCCATGTTGACTACAAGAAAAGCCTACACTCCTTAATTTGGTGGTCAAGGCCTTTTGAAATCTGGCCACAACCTACCTTTCCAGCTTCACCTCTGACTCCTTCTCTAACAATCCCCCAATCACACCACACTACCTGGTAAGCCCCTCCATGCCTTCCTCACTGTCCTGCACCTGCCACCTCCCTGCTTGGAATGCCATGTCCTCTCCATCCTCTGTGCCCTCTCCCAAATCTCTAGGCTTCACTTAGCAAACTCTACTCATTCTTTGAAGCCCAGCTTCCATTTTCCTTCCCTGGTGAAGTTGGCCCTGATCCTCCATTATTGAATAAACCTTCCCCCCACCATGTTAACTACATCACTTTGCATATCTAGGATTTAGGTACTTTTCATTTTGTCTCCTATTTTTCAATCAAAAAGCTTTAAGAAATATTGATGTCAGTCTCCTCTTTGAGCATGTGATTATCTTGGTGGTCAGGAACACGTCTTTTCATCCTTGGTATTCTCACTGGTGGGTACTCAATGAATGTTTGTTCAAGGAACAAATAAACAAAATATTCATCCATCTATACTGTGTTGAAATGATAGATAAGGACACATTAGGTGGTCCCTCTGAGACTTCTGAGATACAGGATTCCCAAATGCACTCTAGATACCCTGCCACATACGGTATAGGAGCATCTTCTCCAGAAATGAAAAGCTGGCATAACAGTTGTTATCACATCTGGTTACGATTAGTAGCTCTTTAAGTGTCAAACATAATAAGGGCAATTACTCAAAGTTGTCATCTTGATAGTCTGAAGCAATCAGACCCAAAGCTTCCCCCAGGAGGGTTGGTAGCAGAATTCAAACTTGGAAGCCGCTTGAACCGCAGGTCTTCCTGATGGGAAATGGTGGGTGCCATTCCCAGGGGGAGTGACGTCCAGAGTGCAGTGTGGCCTGTGGGGGCTTCCCATGAGCTCCTCGACTGACATTAGAGACATCCAGAGGGCTAACAGCATAAGCCCTTATTTTCAGCCACCAGCCTGAACCTTGACAGCAGGATTTCACGAGAAGAGAGCATTTTGCAGCAATGAGACATTCTTTGTGTTTGTAGGGCACTCCAGCTTCAAAGCACGGTCATTGACAACATTTCATTTAGCCTCACAGCCACTTGCGTAAGATGATGTCAATGCGTTGATGAAGAAAGAGCCCAGCATGGGGTCTTCCCAAGGCCATGGTGGAAGCACTAATACTTTGCTGCTTTGTGTCGGAGGGCCTCTCAGCGAGAGCCTGGGTATTTGAGGTTATTTAAGGTTTTTAATACATAGCTCGCAAGTCTTTTCTTCCCAGTCTGTTGTTGATCTGATTTTGTCTAGGGTGTTTTGTTTTGAAAAGTCTATAAAAATTCGGTTTGGTAAACTCATCAATATTTTGCCTTTGGGGACTTGCATTTTGAGTTTTGCTTGCAAATGTTCTCCTTATCCCAAGATTATAAACATGTTCTTCTGTATTTTTGATATGACCATATATTCACTGCTGGACTGTGCCTAGCGGTGATCTCTATCACCCAAATATGAGCTCTAAGAAAGAGTCATGTCTGTTTTGCTGTCAATTGTATCCCCACAGCATGTCACAGGCTAGTCCTTCTGTGTTCAATACATGTTTAGAGTTAAAAAAAAAAAAAAGAGGGGTGCCTGGGTAGTTCCAACTCTTGGTTTCAGCTCAGGTCATGATCTCAAGGTCAGTGAGATCAAGCCTCGTGTGGGGCTACACGCTTAGCTTCGGATTCTCTCTCTCTCTCTCTCCCTCTGCCCCTCCCCCCGCTCATGCTCGCTCGCTCTCTCTCAAATAATTAAATCTTAAAAAAAAAAAAGAATGATGTATTAACAAGAGAATACAGATATCCCTGGAAGAAAGTCAATATATGAAATTTGGGTATTGTGAATTTTATGAAAGAATTGTTTACATTCTGTTAAGTTTTACCCTTCATTTTGAATTCTGGCTATTGCCAACTTCCACAGCAATCCCCAAAGAATCATAAAATCCTGAATTTTGGAAGAAAGTTTAGGGATGGTGGAGGGCTTCAGCTTCTCAGTTGGTGAGCCATTCCTTCACGTGGCTCTGTCCCCAGTTACGGGTTGTTTAGTTTGTGTGCGCAGCTACACGGGCCCCAGTCCCTGTCCCGGGAGGCTGAAGTATGTTCTAAGAACATCCCCTACTGTTGGCCTTCTATGGGCCCAACCTCGTGGTGAGCACTTTGACACCTTCCTCCCCTCCCCAAAGTCCCAACCTCAGCTTTTCTGCCATGTCTATGTAAGGTCATGTGCACCACCTCCTTTCCTTTCTTTTACTCCAAGACTGATAAGCATTTCTGGGCCACATTAAATTATTCTGATTGGTTCCATTTCAGATATTGCCAAGCTCAACTAGGCCCTTGCTACTTGTTTACCATTCTTTTTATCTTTCCTTTTACCTTCCTGCTACCTGTCCCCAAGTGGTAGTTGTGCATTATTAGTACGTTCTCAAACTCCAAATCCCCATTCTACACGTGGCTTCCTCATTATACTGAGCTGCTGGAATCCCTTAACATTTCATGTCTTTACCTCAAAACCCTCTCTCTTATTTGCTACTATCTTGGAGGGAAAAGTATTCCTTTTACTAAGAGTAAACCTCCTCTGGTACTCTTGATTCTGTTTGGTTGTTTTCTTGTTCAAATTTACTTTTGGGGGGCACCTGGGTGGCTCAGTCAGTTAAGCATTGGACTCTTGGTTGCGGCTCAGGTCATGATCTCAGGGTCGTGAGATGGAGCCCTGCCTCTGGTTCCGTGCTCGGCAGAAAGTCTGCTTGAAGATTCTCTCCCTCTGCCCTTCCCCCCACTTGTGTGTGTGTGCATGCACACACTCTCTCTCTCAAATAAATAAATAAGTCTTTCTTAGAAATTCACTTTTTCAAATACTTTGGCTTCTCTGACTTCTAAGCAGCTCGTGATTTCCCTCAGAGTGGAGGGAGCGTCCTCTCCTCTGTGTTTGCCTCTCAAACTGTATTGTCATTATCCCTTTATCAAACTTCTTTGCAGTTTTATTTCCAATTCTTTAATTCCTAATCATTCTTCATTCTTCAATCTACTGCAATTGGCTTTTAGTACCTCCACTGGATTAAAACCAATCCCTTGAAGATTACTGATCTCCTGCCAATAAAATGTAATAACACCCCAGCCTCCAAAATTTCCTTCCTTCCCTCCCTCACTTACTCAAACTAAATGTCAGGGAGTATGCTAAACCCTGGGTATATGTAGACAAAAAGAATCATCCCCTCATCAGTGAAGTTATCTATAAGGTACTAAGGAAGGTAGGACCACCTAAGTTTTCCTAGGACTGTGGGAGAAAGCTTCAAGGAGCAGATTGCCATGAGGAGGATATGACCGGTGTGTGCATTCCAGGTTGAGAGAACAGATAGGCAAGGAACAGGTGCACAGTCTCATGAAGGAGAGACTATCATTCTGTCTGTTAGGGGAGAGGGCACTGGGTGCCACACCAGCAAAACTTCAATCTCATTATGAAAGTACTGCAGGCGGGGGAACTTTTAGAGAGTTCTGACAGGGAGGTGACATGCCCCCTTCTAGATGCTCTAAACCACAGCAGCCAGTTTGTCTGTTAACCGCTCAGTAGCAGCCCCCCACCCTGCTCTCCTCTCCTCTGTCCTCACAGTTCTGATTCCTTCCATCAGGATCCCAGGTTAGGTCCTGCTGCTGAGAGGCCCGGAGGTAAAATGTGAAAGGTCGGAGAGAAGTAGTTTCGAGAGGTGGCAGCAGGTAGGCGGCCACTGGCACATGTGGGGTTGGGTAGCTGCTTCTCAGAGACCTCCTGAGAATCACCAAGTGGGTGCTACAAGCAGGGGAGAGCTCTCCGGAGAAGGTTTGTCTGACTCCTGCACTTCCAGATCTCCTCAAAGCCACTAGAGCCCTTCCGGACTTCGCCTCTCCCAGGCTTTCCAGGGGGTGGGGAATCCCTGGCTGCCTGATGGAACCCTGATACAGAATGCCATTTTGAGTAATTCTTGCCTCGACGTGGTCCTACACTGACAACGCACACTCAAGTTTTCCTTCATGTCAGACCGCTCATCTTTTTCCCAATCCATCTGTCTCACTCTCTTCCCTATGAAGAGGACTCCAAAACTGTATTTCTACCTCTGGCCTCTCTCCTAAGTCCCACCCAAATTTCCAACTATTTCCTGGACACCTCCACCTGGATGCCCTGCCAAAACCTCAAAGTCAGCAGATCCTTAAATTTACAATCATCTTCCTTCTAAACTAGTTCCTTTTCATGAGTCCACATTTCCTTTAAGCCCAATACAATGATTTATTGCAGTTATCTGTCTCAAATCCACAGTCATACTCTATTTCACCTTCACGTAAATACTTATATTAAATATAAATATAATTTTATTATGTGCTGGACCCTTGGTTAAGAGCTGGGACTATTAGGGTTAACAAGCAGATGAGGTCCTGCTCTCAAAGAGCTTACAGTCTAGCAGAGGATCTAGGAGAAACCTAAGAAAGTTCTGAAATTATTTTTCTGTTACCCTTTAACTGCATCCAGTAACTTGCAAAAATTCAAGATTCTGAGATCCCTCTTGAATTCTTTCCCCTTCTTTCCATTTGCAACCCCCTTATCAACCAATAACCTTTACCTGGACTATTTCTCTAATTTACTAGCCAGATTTTTTACTGTATCATGAAACTTTTTTATTTTTTTTTAAGATTTATGTACTTATTTGAGAGAGAGCGAGTGTGCACATGCATGCACAAGCAAGGAGGGGGAGGGGCAAAGGGAGAGGGAGAGAAGCAGACTCCCTGCTGAGCAAGGAGCCTGAGGGGATCAATGTCATGACCTGAGCCAAGATCAAGAGTTGGATGCTTAACCAACTGAGCCACCAGGCACCCCCTTTTTATGTTTTGATTAAAAAAATATGCACATACTATATTTTGCAGACAATTTCAGGGAGTCATCAATAGCCCCTCTGAGGCCAAACCCTAGGTCCTTTGGGTTCTTTCATTTATCCAAAGAACCCCCTCCAGTGTCTCTCCCATCTTCCCCATTTCCATCTAGGGCTGTATATTCATAAAGCACAATCCTATCATGTCTCTCCCCTGAAATAGAAATTGTCAGTGGCTCATTTCCAACAAAAGCAGTGGCCAATCCACCCTCAGGCTTTCTCACAAGTCCCCTACAAAACCCCAGGTTTCTTCTGAAATGAGATGCAATCTCCAAATATATCCTATGCAATCTCATCCCAAAGTCCTTCTTTGCTCAGACTATACTCCCCACCCCCAAATCTAAGCATATCTAAAGCTCTCAATTCTTTGAGCTACTTTGAGCTACTTTGACATTTTGTACTTCTGACACTCACATTCAGTCTTGTTTTAGAGTTGACTAGCCCCACTTTTTCAGATTATGAGAATGGGGATCATCTTACCTTTGTACCGCCTGAAGAGCCTGGCATTATGCCTGGCCCATGGTAGATGTTTGAAAAAAAATGTTAGACTAAATTAAATCCAATCTCTTTTTCATGTTCGAGTTTCAGTTGCGTCTTCTTCATTTGTCCTCTCCTACATAACAGTCCTTCAAATATTGGAAGACAATTACCTTGTCCTTGTTCCTTATCTGTACAAAATCCAGAAGATACCAGCTAACTTGGTAGTCTAATTTAATGTGAACAAAATGCAGTATAAGCACAAAATGGTCAAGAAGTCCACGAGGGTCCTGTTTCCCAAACAACCTTTGACTGACACTAGATGATTTGGGACAAAGAGTATCTCTTCAAACCCTTTTCTTCCACCACCACTTAGTAAAAATAAAGGAGAAACAGATAATCCCATCCTTATCATAGTCATTCTATAAATATAAACAAGAAATTTCACAAAGCACTTGCAGCTTTGGAACAGAAAGGGAGTATGACCAATGTCATGGATAAATGTGGTTGAGGATGGGTGACAATTAGTTCTAGCTCTGCTGTTAAATCTGTGACCCAGGACAAAAACCCAACTTCAGGCTTATTCATTTACCTTTTGCATATTATGGAGACTGATGAAAGCTGAGGAATGCATGCTACTGGAACGAAATAAAAAAAAATGATCTGAACTACATGTAATATGCATGGCATTTTAATAACAGCATTTAGTTTTGTGAATGGTTAGGTAAAAATAACAAAGCTGCATATCATTATTTCTTTTCAAATGCTCTTAGTTATAAGCCCTAGGGCTTTTAAATCATCCAGACCCCCCCCCCCCACACACAAATTCTATTTGGCCGATTAATTTAGATTGCTCTTGTACACCTACTTTCTTCAACAACGAAGGGATGCTGTGGAAGGAGGTGACATGACTCTACTTACAAACATCTGCCTAATACGCTCAGTGTCCCTCAGGGATGGATCAAATGGATCAAATTCATTCTTTACCGTGGCCAATTCTTTCTTCTCGGATGCGCCCTAAACATTTGGGCCAATGCTCATGTTCTTTCCCAACTTATTTGGGTTACCCCTAATAACATAATAATTTTACCCTTTAAAGGGATTTTTCTAATTATATACTCATTTCTTTAAATCGATTTGTTCAAAAATAATTTTAGAAATGTATATTTGAAGGCAGCTCTTCCTGGTAGGGAAACTGCCTGAGTGTCTGAAGGCTATATCTGGACTAAATTAGCAATGTGTTAAGCACAAAGGAGCACTGCTTTTTGCAACAAAATGAGTATTTGGTTTTTTTAAAGAATTCACGCTAATGACTTGAGTCATCTTTCACTTGGATAGACCACTTGGGCAGAAATAGCTACATCTGACAGGATATGTTTCATGATTATGTTTAAGGTATATAAGCTAACTTTAAAAAATTTACATACCCTAAATATAATAAGGACCTCAAATCAAATGATGTCGGTAAAAAATTAGCTAAAACTCAAATACCGTGTGCAGGGTATGCCACGTCTTCGAGCTCACGCAATTGTGTGGAAAAGCACTTACTGCATTCTCCTCTCTATTGGCTACTGCGGCATAATCCTTGTGGAGAGACATCGTTGACAGTTAGTACCTGTTCGAGAATTACAATTCATATACAGTTAAGGATTGGGGATTCTTGCCTCCTCTGCAATTTCTAGAGTCGTTCTAATTCAACGTAGCCTAGAAAATGACCCACATCCATCTGACTTGCAACACCCTTCCCCCCAAAACCACAGTAACACTTGCCTTTAACATCCAGGCTAATGTTTTAACCATTTAAGTAATCCCCTGTATGATGAGCTTTTGGAAAGCAAACTACTGACTATTATTCAAAAGAGCTTCACTGGAAAAGAGGATATTAAAAACCTCTTCAGAGAAACCACTTCAAGATAAACAAAACAAATGTGGGTAGGTGCCTTTCAAACCAAGGAATATACAACATGGCAGCTAGTGCTCATTGGCCAATAGCAAGAAGCTCCCCCCCCCCACCTTATTGCCTGACAAATTATGCCTCTTAACTTATAAAATCAGAGCACAAATCTGGACTAAGATAGTAGATTAAGCCTATATATTTAATTTCATTTCTCCCTAAAGATCTACTGAAATAAGAAAAGAAAAAAAGCGGAGAACGTGAGAAGAGACAGCAGAACAAAACTGGCAACCTAGAAAGTTGATGGTTGAGTGAACTCAGCTGTTCTGAGAAGCCTGAAGCTAAGAGTGGGGAAAATGAGATTCAATGCAATTTATACCACAGAATCTTCAAGAACACAGAAACTGACAGTGCCAGGTGCCCCTAGGACCAAGGACAAAATGTGCAGGGTGGGGCTATAAATAAAGATGACTGAGAAAGCTGTTGTAAGAAGTTAGCTCCCTAGATTTGTTTCCCAACTCCACACAATGGTGCAACCACTTGTATCCTAAGTGGGTAGATATCTGGAGACTTAATCCCTGGAAAGGAAAGAACTCAAAACAGGGATTAAGGGAACAGATGCATAATGAATTCAGTGCCTACCAATACAGCTCTGGCAGTCAGACCCTTACCCTCTAGGCCAGCCTTCATATGACTCTTCACGGAACTGACCAGCCCAGGAGAAAAGGCCTAAAGACAGTGACAACAGGGGCTCTCCAGCACAAAGCCCATCCAGATCTTCCAACAGTGCAGTTCAAAGTTGGCAAGCCTTCACACTTCCAAAACTTCCTATCAGCTTTTTATAGTCTTATTCATGAGTAGATAATCTGAGAAGTCTCTAATATGGCAGATGGAGATCAAAGAATATAAAACCAACTCTACAAATACAAAACTGCAAATATAAACAGTAACATTGTAATAAAACTTCCTAGAAAGAATAGCAAAAGAGAGAGATGGAAAATTGGTAAAATGGTAAAAAAAGAAAAGCAGAAGGAAAAGTCCAGGAGGTCAATATTTAAATAATGGGATTTTTAGACAGAGAGAACAGGGAAAATAATAGCAAGAAATTCATTAGTGAAATGAGAAAATTTCCCAGAACTGAAGGACACGAGTCACTAGATCTCAAAAATCTGTGTGCCCATTGTGGGCAGCACGATGAATTAAAATTGAGCCATACCAAGGAACACCATTGTGAAATTCCAGAACATGGAATACAATTTTTATAAGCTTCCAGATAGGGAGAAAAAAAGATTACACATAAAGGATCAGAAAGCTTTGGGCTTTTTAACAGCAATACTAGAAGCAAGAAGACAGTAGACTCATGCCTGTAAAGTTCTAAAGGGAAAAATCTCTACAATTTACAATCCTGTGTCCACTAAACTATCAACTGAGATTATTTCCAGATACGCAAATTACTAAAATATTTATCTTCACACACCTTTCTCAAGAAGTTAGTGGAGGATGCCACTCCCACAAAATTGGAGACTTAAAAAAAAAAAGTAGGATGGAACATATAGGAAGATTGGTTGGGGTGGGGAGAAGACCCAAGAAAGGAGTGAGGCAAAAGAAGTTGCAGGAATGGCAGCTGTGCACCAGACTGGAGTCTGGTGGTGACTCAGGAGAGACATACCGAGGGCTGTCGATACTAAGATTCCCACTGCTCTTATACCAAGACTGCCGGTCAGTTTGGCTCAGGTTCTTTTTGATACTTATCTGATTTTGACCAAACCTAGTGGAATTTCTGTTCTCTCCACCATGCCCTGGAGGGCGAATTGATCAGCCTAAATTAAACACCCCAATCCCCCAGGTTATGCTTTGGCACCTGAGAGGACTGGAGGGAAGGAAGGGTGAGCTGAGACGCAGAAAACAGACAGAAGACTGCTTCTTCAGTCCATGTCTCTGCCAGACACCCAGGACTGGACTCACATACCAGTCCCGCCATGTGCCCCGACTGTGGTGGACCCTGTTTTCCAGGATTCACTTGGGACCTTGTACACTGCCCCAGAATTGGCTTTTATAAATTACCAGGGAAGCCAAAGCCAAATTACAACCCAGAGAGGATTTTGTCGATCTCCTAAAAGCCTTGATCTAACAGTGACAGTCCTGCCCTTTCCTTACACAGCTAAGTTTTGGTGTGCAGCTCAGCTTTTAAAATCCAAACAATGTGTTATTCAGGGAGACACACGTTAAGTGACAAGACTCTAAAGAAAAGAAAGGTTAACCCGGAAATCGAGATAATGGTTATTTGTGGATGGTGGAAAGAGAAAAGGAAGTATAAGTGGAGAGGGGCAGGGAGGGAGTCCTTAGGATAGGGCAGGTTCTATGTTTAACTTGGGTGGTAGGCATACAGGTGTTGTTTTATGATTACTCTTTAAATGATATTTACGCTTTATAGTCTTATATATGGTTCGTTGAACGTACATACAATCACAGCACAGACGCAAAGTCGAATTTCCCTTCTTTTACAGAAAAAGCAACATTTTTATTGATATATCCATATCTCAGGAATATCCAAGCCCTGCTTCCCCCAAAAGCCTTAGGTACAATTCACTGCTACCTGAATATAATCTGTGTGTTGACCCATCACTTTGTAGTGCAATGTGAAAATTGGGGAGACCAAAGCCAAGTTCACAGGACAAAGAGAGTCTGCAGTTTCTAGTCCTCTATCACAGTAACATTTTGATTTAAAAAAAAACCACAAAAACCAAAACGCAAAAAACAATTTACTATTCATGTGGTAACATCTATTTGTGGTGATATTTGAGGCTATCCTGTGTTTTTCAAAGACTGCATTGAAATTGTTTTTTGTGCATTTTGTTTTTTTGTTGTAAAGGAAAGTACAAAGTACAGGTAAGAAAAAGAAATCAATCTGAAAGCACAGAACACACGATTTAGAAGATCTACTTAATTCATTCAACAATGATTCCATTACTGGATGTGGCCAAAAAGGTGCAAAGTTCAGCTTTGGACTTATGAATGTAATCCAGGCCAGGAAACGCAAACCATACAGATCTCAGGAATCTGGTAGGAAACACTTCATTCTGTCCCCCACCCTCTTCTGGTCAGTGGTGTGACCATCTTCCCACTGTCAGGTACTCCCTAGAATGGGTTGGCCATAGAAGATCTGTCTGTGAGATGTCTCCATCAGAGACATTATGGTCTCCCAATCTCTTTCCCAGCACGGCACTCACACACGGCACTGCTATGTGCACACCACACCGGCTAGTCCCACCAGGCCTCCCAAGCCAACCAACATCTCAGCACACCAACAGCTCATCTGCTCCTTCCTGGCACATGACGCTTCTCAGCTGGGAAGTTTGGGTCTGCATAATACAATAGCACAGGGAGGTATCTTCTACCAAAAGCGGCAGGAAGAGGAACTCTTGAGGACAAGGTGGGCTGATCTTCAAAGACGGCCAAGACTGACAATAAGACGAATTCTTTTTCTCATTTCTTCTTCTGTACCATTTTTACTAGTGTTGAACATGTAAAATCAACAGAAACATCTGATGATTGTTGTCACAAAATGTTTCAAACTCACATACAACAAAATGGAAAAACAAAAACAAAACAGCCCAAGGGTCATCATCAAGTTTTCTGTTTTATTTAAGATTTTAGTTTTAATTCTGAAGAAAGAGGTACATTTCCTTGTTTTTAGTTTTAGCGTCAGGTTATAACCAGGTTTCTGTTTCCTTTTCTCCTGTCTTTTCAATACTGCACAAACGTCCAGAAACTACAGGGTTAAGTAAAAGCTGCAGGCAAGGAGGTCAGAGATTTGCTCCTGATGGTGATTAGATGGCCCCAGAGCAGTGCTATCTCAGAGTGCCCCAGTCAGGCGAATTTAAGGTAAAAGAAAAAAAGATTCTGACAGAGGAGAAAGACTGAAGAAATCACTTCTATTTCAGCTCTTATAGTTATGCATAGGTATTAAATCTGCGAATACTTTTTTTCTTTAAAACACTTGAATTTACTTTAAATCTAAAGCCAAAAATTTTTTTCTCCTTTCAAAAAAATCACTTCTCCCCTCCTTAAACTCTTTAGCAATAGGCCAGTTACTACTATAGATCAATTTGTCTTTCTATCAACTTCCAATAAATTCTTTTGCTTAATGACACAATCAAGTCCTCTCCATCAACTTGCTGAAAGAATTAAATTAAATTAAAAGCATTTTTCCCTGCAAGAGTGATAAGCTGAGTACAAGATGGATGCCAGGACCACTGCTTTCCCCCATGCACTTAGCAATCTCATTTCAATTAACCTGGTTTTCAAACTTTTGCAGTTGATAATGCATTTACTTGACCTTTCCTAAAGATTAATCGTCATTTTCTGCTAAGCAGATTATGTCATTATTATGCGCAACAGACAGACAGTAATTTTCTAAGTATTGAGACTGCCCTTTGGTTTTTTTTTTCCTCCTTAAAAAAGGCATTTGTAGGAAACATTCAACAGCGTCACTCAAATGCTGGATCAACAGAAACTTTTACAATTAAAAAAAGAGAGAGAGATGGTAATGACCCTGTGATCGCATTGCATCTGGGGGTGGGGAGAAAAAAAACTGATCAGGAACTGGATTCTTCAGAACGTAAGAGATGAGAAGGGAGCGGTAGGTGGGCTGAGAGGGAGAAAACAGGGTGGGACAAATCCTGCATTTTCTAATGGTGCCTCCTCTTTCCCTAATGGCGGTCCAGTGTTGAACTCTGTAGTAAATCTGTGGGGGTTTTGCTGGGGGGTCTGAAGGCTGTCTGAAAGCCTGGGGGTGGGGAGTGGAAGCTGGAAGGATTTGAAGGAGGAGGGTAGGGATTCCAACTGGCTCTGTGCAGAGGGATCTGTGTGCTGAAGGGGGCGCTGTGGTGGGTCTGTGACGGAGCAGCACTGGGGCCGTCCATCTCTGTGAGGGCCTGAAGGGATTTTAGCCAGTGTGGAGGATTGTCATCTTGAAGAGAGTCTAAACTGTTTCCTGAAGTTGCTGGAATACCTGAGGAGAGAAAAGAAAACAAGAGGGAAAACGGTGAGTCTGGGCAGAAAGAACCAGAAACCCATCCAATAGGGAATTTTTAAGGCAGGATTAGTTTATCCAAAAAGAAACAGAAAAATTACAGTCTTCAACTCCTTCCAAATAAGACCTTTTTAATCGTATGTGCTTTTTGACCCTCCACCCCCAAGGACGATTCATCGTGACAGAAACCCGTGCCTCCTCTTCCCCTACACAGACACCGTCCCCTGCTGTCACAGAGGCAGAGCTGCCAAACCGAGTCCCCACAGTTGCACACTGTCATTTCCCCATTGCGCTTCTCCTTCTCTGACAGGGATACGTAACCAAGAGAGCCTTATAATAGAGAGCTTTATTTTCAAAAAGTGGAGTATGTTCCTTTAAAAGGATAAGTCAGAAACTTTTGTACTTTGAGACCTGAAAACTACACACATGCTGCCAGACGTGAGCACCTGCTCACACCCGAAGAACAACCTAGGCGCCAAGTGCCTTATACAACGAGGCCGACAGAGTTAAACCGAGACTGCGCAACCCCGGAGAGCAAAACCGGCCACCCCACACTGGCGGCTTCGTGAAAAAGAAGCTTCTGTTGAAGAGACCTCTGGTTTTTTTTGTTTTTTTTTTTTTTTAATCTAATCGGTGCTAAAAACCAAACGATGGCAGTCAGTGGAGCTGAAGGAGCGAGAAAGTTACCTGTGATGATGGCTGGGTCTGTCCAGCTGCCAGGGCTGTCCCAACTCAGGCTGTCGGTGGTGGCAGGGTTGGACGTTGGTGCACTGTGGTTGGCGTTGGAGGGGGAGGAAGAATTGGGCAGTCCACCAAAGTTGATGTTAATGTTGGGTAGAAGTGCCCTTAGCCCGTCCTGCCATTCCTTCATATTTAAACTCTCTACAGAACTGCTGTTGTCTGGGAGATTTACCAACAAAAAAATGAAAGATAAAAAAAAAAAATAAAAAGCTGACGTTAGAAACATATGTTGTTCTTTAGTGGTTAAGCGGGAGAAGAATTATTCTTTCTTTACTGAGCATTTGAGATGGGTTGTCCTAGCAAGATAAACGTGGTTAGGATTTTCCTCATGAGCTCAAAGCCCCTGAAATCAGCGAGGAAAGACTTGCTCAAGGATCAGGAGAGGGAGCGTCTTGTCCTTCTTATAGACACTTCACCATCTTGCGCTTGTAAATCAATAATCCAGTTTAAAGACTCCATGCTCCAGAGCACAACTGAGTTCCAGGTACATTATGAAGTTTCAGTCAGGGAGGCATTTAGCCAGCTGAGCTGATTTACGCTATCAAGCCTGCAAAGTTCAATATAGGAGCTCATTTCTGAGCCCGTTAAATGGAAGAAAAGTCATTTTATGAAGAATAAACATAAGCCAATAGAAAAGGAAAAATAATTAAGTTCTTCCTGATGATAAAACTGGTAATGCATTTCAGAAGAGAAAGGCAGGAATGAATAGGCTTTTGAATTTGAAAAGAGTATTTTTCCATTAGTCATAAAGGCTGAGCAGGCAGGAGCTAAGCTACCTCTCAGATGGGATAATTTCCAGCACAGTCTACCTACTCTATTTCAACAGTTCTACTGATCATTTAAAACTCAAGTCCTGGAGTCCTACAGTTAGTTTGCTGGCTCTAGTTATGAATAGTGTCATACATGACAAGACACTATCAATGTAAAAAGGCTTTTTAGAAATTGTGACTAAACTAACTTGATCTACTACCATCCAGAATCCACATACTCTAATTGGCTGGAGGGGAAAGGGTGAAGCATAGCTACCAGAGTAATTGTTTTATTGGAAATAGGGATGTAGGTCAAACTATCAACTGAGGTTTTTGAGAAGAGCACAGAGAACTGATTAGCAATCATCACTGATGATGATGGTGACGACGACGATGATATTCTATCAGGCAGTCTGTGATATTTGGTGAATTCAGAATTTTCTTTTTATAATTTTGCTTTGCTCAAATTACTGTTCTATGCCAAACGGTATCATGTTTCAGCAAGTGAAGCATTTAACCCGACTGACCTTATTTATAAAAAGAAAAAAAGAAACCACAACCAAACCCAACAAAAGTCATCCCCGAATTACTAAGATGAAGAAGAGGTCGTCTACGCCATACAGACAAGTCAAGATAAGGGAAAATAAATTCTTCAAATCGACTTTCCTTTCACAATCAATGCGGTTTCCTAAGGCTCACCCTTCTGTCTGCATTCCACTTTACACCTGCATTAAGTTGTACAATTTACAAGGCTCTCTCAGAGTCAATTATTATTTCATTTGACCCTCATGTTGTGAGGTAGGCAGAGCAGGGAGAATCATCTCCGTCTAACAGATAAAGAAACACACTCCAGAATAACTTGCTCAAGGTCGCATAACTGGTATAGGAAGGACTTGAACCCAGACCCTATCGGAGTTGTTTTTTTTTAATAACACCAAGCTCTCTCTCTTGATCTACATGGTACAGACTATTAACTGACTTTTTAATGGGTCCAATATTTAAGGGAAAACCCAGGGGCCTATAAGACCCATGACTAAAAGGAGGCAAAAAAGAAACACAGCAACATTACAGTATGTCCACTGGCCACGATTAGCAGGACAGAGAAATATTTCGGCTGAGGGAACAAACTGGTCTCTGCAGTCAAGTCAGGGGTTGGGGGGATTTCTAATGAACAATGCAATCATCATTTTCACTCTGGCTCCAACTGCATGAGGCACTAACAAAGTTCTAAAATACCCTCTGTTACAGGAAGGTTTGGTGGCTATGCCACATTTGAACCTTTAAAGTGGTCAAACTGTCAGACCGAATAACTTAAAATGGTTTTCAATCAACCAGAAACTGAACTCTAAACAAGGAGAGCTTCTCAGGAAGGAAAAAAATCCCCCTGATATAAAAAGATGACGTATGACCACATGGGAAAATTCTGAGGGAGATTAATGCTCTTGAACTAAGTAGCCGAAGTCAATAAGAAGCCTATACAGATGATTTGAGCCCATCTTTTCCACTGAATCGAGAAAAAGAAAATACCCCATAACTCAATAATACCAATTTTCTCCTTACTTTTGCTTTACATTTAGTGAGAACTGGAACTAAGGAACTCTTAATTTTGCATTAACAGAATAATATTTGCACTTATATAGTTTATTTGAAAATTAGTATTGCAATAAAGTCAAAAGACATTTGTGCAGGAGTAGTAGGGGATATATAGGAACTCTGCACTTTCCACTCAGTTTTGCTGTAAACTTAAAACACTCTAAAAGACAAAGTATTTTTTAAAAAGATGTTTCTCTGATTTTAGACTAATGAAATCAAGCAAGAGTACAGCTGACTCTTGAACAACATAGATTTGAGCTGCATGGGTCAACTTACAGGTAATTTTTTTTTTTTTCGATAAATACAGTACAGTCCTGTAAATGTATTTTCTCTTCCTTATGATTTTCTTAGTAACATTTTCTTTTCTCTAGCTTAACTTATTGTAAGAATACATATAACACACAAAATACGTGTTAATTGACTGCTTATGTTATTGGTAAGGCGTTCCGGTCAAGAGTAAGCTATTAGTAGTTAAGGTTTTGGGGAGTCAAAAGTTATACATGGATTTTTTATATGTGGTGCCCCTAGCCCCAAGTTGTTTAACGGTCAACTGTATGTTGGCCAAAGAAACTCACATATGGCACATGATACAGAAACAGTGAAAAACTCAGATCATCCCACGTGAACTATGATTATAAGATAGCTTGAGAAATAAATTAGCTAATTTATAATTCTTACAATCTTGCCAAAAAACAAAGTCATGTACCTAGACATCTTGGGACCCTGAGAGCACAGATGACTGGTTTACAGTGAAGCTGCAAGTGTCACAGAGACATGGATGGACATCTTTAGCTCTCGGACCACTAATTCCAAGTAACTTAGAACAAGAAGAGAAATGTTCTTCAGCTTTCTCCACTGTTGCTATGTCAAGTGTTGGCACAAAGAAAGGGCAAATGAAAGGAAATTAAAGTCTACTTTCCCCAAAACAGCTCTCTAAGCCCAGCCGTACTCGAAATCACCTCCTTTACCTCCCTATCCCCCACTGCCTCTGACTCAAATTTGTTCTGGCAATGAAGGCTTCTGGTAATCCATTCCTTGCACTATACAACAGCAAGGGTTATTAACCTCAACACTACTAGCATTTTAGACTACATAAGTCTGTGTTGGGGGGCGCTGTTCTATGCATTACAGGATGTTTAGTAGCGTCTTTGGCCTTCACCCACCAGATACCAAGAGCTCACACACCCCAGTTCTGACAACCAAAAATGTCTCCAGACATTGCCAGATGGCTCCTGGGGGAGCCAAAATGGTCCCTCATTGAGAACCACTTACACAAAGGAAGTTGGTTCCTTTGTATCCGGGCTCTGAAAAATCCTACTTGAATACATATTTCCCTTTAAGATAGTACCAGAACTTTGATCACTGGACTCAACTTGATGCAACTTCATTTCCCTTTCTTGATACAGGATTTCACAGTGGGGTGCAATTCAGAATGTACAAGTCAGTAGGTCTAATAGAGAAAATACTGGGCTGAAAATTGCAGACGGCCTGTGTAAGTCAGCTCTACACTGGTAATTAATACACCCTAAGCATCTAAGGCTCTTAATATCCCAGGGCTCTATTTCATAAATAGGAATAACATCTGCCTTATTCTCTTGTAGGGACAAAATGAGAGAAGAGAAAGCAATCTGAAGCCCATTTATTACTTGATAAATGGCTAACAACAATTTTTTATCAGTACTCAATACTGAATAGACAGTAAACTTTCCAAAAAGCCAAGGCAGAGGACTCCTCACTTGCCAGAAACTGGCTCTGTACAAACAGTTTCCTCCTCAGGAATGTAGGGGTAACAGCCAGCATCTTCACAGAGGGACCACGTAGTCAATCTAAATGACAAGCCTTCTCACCACCAAAATATTACAAAGACAAATAAGATATGGAAAGTACCTTAAACTTTCCACAAGCAAAGCACAATGAAAATCAAGTTACTGGACATATTTTATATTAGAAATGACACTATTTGATTTTTAAAGTATTTAGTTGTAGGATAACACATTCAGGAAAAATTGTATATTTTTAAAGGATTGTTAATAATGTTTAAATGTTTTATAATGTTAAAAAAGCTAATTTTAATTTATGATTTTCAAATATGTACAACAAAACACTATCTTTGGGTCTAAATAATTTGAGGGCAGGAAAGCAGGTCAAGTTGTTTGTAGTAGTTTTATTTTTCAGTATAGAACTCAGAGACATAAAATTTAAAATACCTTCAAGGTGCCAAATACCAAATTCGCATATGCCACTGGGTAAGAAGTATCAGTATACCTTCGGTTTCCCTGGATCAGAACACCACAGAGAAGAAATTATGTCTAAAATTCGGCCAGCCTGCCGATTACCTAACACCCAGTCCATAACACGTTGGTCACAGCACACTAAGCAAGTTGACAAATCTGGTTTTTAGCAGCAACAGCAACAACAAAAATGATAAAATGTATGTGTTGAGATGGCCAAGATCAAAGTCAAAGCAACTATTTCCTGAAGGCGTACAGTTTGCAAGGAGAACAAACAACTTCAACTTTGTCTCCAGTTCTCAAGGAGTTTAAAGTCGAGAGGGTGAGACAATGTAAATACGGGAAAAGTTCAACAACTACAGTCTGGACGAGCAACAGAAGAAATGTCCCTGGGTTGTACGTGATTAATAAGTGCTGTAAAGTGTAGTAGAGAGAGAGGCCAGGGAGGCACACATGTGGAAATGTCGGAGGGGGGGGCGGTAGTAAGAACAGGAGCAGTCATTCACGGAGTGGTTTTACTCATTCCATAGACACCCTGAGTCTCAAACATCCACAGCAGGTTGAAACGATTTTTGGTATATTTACAGAACACTAGACTAGTCTAACTACTAAGTAGGATATATAGAGAAAGACATGTTTTATAAGCAATGGCTCCACAGTTGACCCTGACGCAACGTGGGTCTTAATTGTGCGGGTTCACTTACATGCGGATTTTTTTTCAGCACAGCACTATGAAATGTATTTTAATATTTATATTAAATATATTTTCTCTTTTCGGTGTCTGTAACTCCTGCATTGTCCAACGGTCAACTGTATTATAAGATAAAATTAAGCTGTCATCTGCCATCGCATCTTTGACAGAAAATCCTAAAGCAGGAAAAGATGAATGGTTTAGGCAAAAACACACAGCATTATAGCGGCTAAGTGGGTTTCTCTCCTTTCTGTTCCTCAGAGTAACTGCAACGTGTTCATCATTACGAAATGCAAAACTTTGCTACCAATGGCAGAACTGTGGGAAAACCTATTCTTTATAAGTTGTCACTGGTGACAAAATAGTGAGTTTTTCCAGTCTGCATAAAATCTTCACCTGAAAGACTGGTGTTCAAACTGGTTTCAGACTGCAAAACCATCTCAGCGGCCCCTGGGGAGGAAGCTGAGGGGACAGGGCACGAGGACAGCACATCCTCCTCCCATCCTGCTTTCCTCTATGTCACATATTAGGGCGCCATGTAAGACTGCATTCGAAAAACAGTACCTGCTTCTCAGCGAGGGGACAGAAGATCTGCGTGTAATGACAACACGGTGAGATAAAACACATGTAAGGGGAACCTGAAAACAAAAGGCCATCCCAAGTATTTGTTTCCTCTAGTATAGTCTGTACCACCAGGTCAGGATTTTCTGTCTCCTCTCGGAAGCCTTGACTCTACCTTCATTTTTGGCACCATCTCCGCAAGGTCTTTTTGCTAGAAACACATAGGCCTTATTAATTAAACTGGCTAGATGCAGCTCAATTCACAAACCCACCCATTTCTCTACTTTCCTGTTTGCTAGGGACAACTGGCCCGCCTATTCGGCCTTAGGCCATTTGTATCTGTCGCCCCTATGGCCAAAGACCTCTTGAATTTCAAGTTAAATTTCTATCAGTGCTCAAACCCTCCCCTACAGGGCAGTAGTCATCAAGAGTCCCAAATATGCCTTGAAGAGTTTATTCTGCTCTCCAGGTTTTAAGCCTTATCTAATGGTTACTCCTCAAAGCCCCAACTGGCAACCTGATCTTGCTTTCCAAAAACCTTTTATCTTCCTTTCCTTTACTGCTGTCCTTTATAGTTCAAAGTCAAAGGCTCCCTCCAGTGGCTAGGTTACTTAGTAAAACAAATCTTTCTTGGTACAAGCTGTTGCACATTGAAATTTAGTTCCCATTATGGTTACCCCATGTCAGTTAGACTCTCAAATATTTGTGCATTTTTAGGACACACAGTCATCCTATCTCAGGCTCTGCCCCCCTCTACAGCACCTCCCTACCCCACCTCACACTGTCATATATATGATCTCCTATCAGTTTTGGATGGAGTGCATCTCCATCAGTACAGGATTTTAAGAAACCCTAAACTTTCTCCAAACTTCAACAACATATCTCTAAGCAACTCAAACATAAATGAATTATGCTTGTCCTTATATGTTAAACCAAACTTTAAAGAGCACACAAAATTTCTCCTACCAGAACACGAAAGCAAGCTTTATCGTATCGGCATGCTGTGCTTTTTAGGTGAGCCTCAGAAATAATTTCAATTTATAAACTAAAATTTGAAAGGAAAATGACTTCAAGTTTATGGAAAATGTTATTCTTCTTAAACAAAAAGAAATGACACTCACATTTCTAGGATTATGCTTATTATAAACCAAAACAGACCAGTACTGCAGAGCAGATTTAATGGGGCACAAAATGTTAAGGATTTAATATATTTGAAAGTAGAGATTAAACTAAGTGAAAAATCCTAAGAACTCAAATGAAAAAAAGTTCTGACAACAGAAGAACTTGAAAAAAAGTAGCAATAAAAAGCAACCAAGATTTATTATTACTAATAGAAGGAAGCAGAAATGACATAAACAGGAAAAGAGAGGCCATGAGGGTCAGCTAAATATGGTCTGGACTTCCTGGACTCTGCCTTTATTTTGTGCTTTTTTCCCCTCTCTAGAATGCTTTCCTGATTTCTTCTAATTAATTTTTATTCAATCTTCCCAAAGTTTAAGTCTTTTCTCTTCCACTCAGATCATTCTAGAATAGTACTTGTGGCCTGAACCACAATCACTGGGCAGCAAACTGCTGTGACCCCACTATGGTTGCTGCTCACCCTTAGACCTCTCAACTCTACTGCAAGGCCTGTAAGGATGTATTTTGTGTATCGTTCAGCCTGTTGCTGTCTCAGAAATCTGATGTGCCACAAGATATCTGCTGAATCAAAGATCCAACTTGAGAAGAGCTGAAAAATCACTTTCCCCTAAAAAGCCTGTTTAATTCATATTTGTATAATGCTATGAATCAAATCACGCTCTCCAAACAGATGCAAATCTTTCTGAAAGCAGGAATCAGCTAGGTTGGGAGGGGAGGGCAAAAGGCTTTTGTGCATGTAAACAGAGGGAAAGGAGCCATTATAATGACAAGTTTTCAACAGTGTTTGAGATGCATGTACACTTTTTAAAATCCAATGCACCAAAATTAAAAAAAGAATGCCTGGGTGATACTAAATGCTCCTCTGGTATGAACAAAGTCCTGTGGGCATAAAGAAGAAAATGAACTATTCCGCCACTCTGCATGCAGGATAAGTGATGACTCGAGAAGCTGATATTGAAGAGGACATGGGCATTCCATACAGAACAGACAGCAACAGAGGCAGCTGATCTAAAATAGAATGAAAGTATTTCAAAATGTAAGTAGATGTGTTTTGCACAATGTGTACCCTTTTCTTCTCGAATGTTCCTGTCAGTCTGTTTTAGGGGAGAATCAGATCATCCCATGAGAACCAGGAAAACATCCAGATGTTTGTCTTATGACAGATCTAAGGAAGCAGAATCTATTTTTTAAAAATGGAAAAATACTTACAGAAAGATGTCTATATATAAAGCTATATAGAGAATGAGGAAAAAGTACACTTGGAAGTTAATGCAAAAGATAAATACATCTCAGAAGCATTATAAACTGGATCAGATGGAACCTGAACCAGAACACAGAAGCAACAGGGCTAAAGGATGGGAGGGGCAAAAATCGAATATAAGAAATCTATAAAATCTGAAATTGGAAGCGCAAAGGAAAGCATTCAAGTGAACACAAACTGAGCACTAGGAACAAAGCACTGTGAGGCGATCCAAAGACAATCGGGGGGCTTATCATCCAGGAGAGCATATAGAAGTCACCAGAACATGGTCTCACCAAGACAAATGACGAAAGTACACAGACATGGGGGGTTGCCGACCACCCTAACATCTCTGAGGTCTCAATCTGCTGGAAGAAAATAAACCTAATAAAACTGATCTCCTGACAATCTCTCTTGCCCAAGGTGGAAATAAGGAGTGAAACTTTTATTTTGGACTTCTGACCAACAAAGAACTCGTTGGCTGTTGTGAACATAACAGAAGCCCTAAGCGTTTGTGACATATTTTAGGATTTACAGAAGGAAGAAACGGGAATAACTTAGACTGGAGCTCTTGGATGGCAGGCACCCTGGCTGTTTCTGCAATTACCACAATGCACTGCAAATACTTGTTTATGTGATAGCTTTTGTCTGCTAGACTATGATCTCCTCCAGGAAAGGGGCCTTCATTTAATCCTCTTTGTATATCGTGTATAGTTCCCAAACCTGGACCTCAACAGGTATTTAATGCTTCCTAAACCAACAGCCCTGAACATCTGCTTCCAGATTTTTGGAGAAAACAGCTTTCCAAAAAAGGTTAAAAAAAAAAAAAAAGGATGGCTCAGGGTTGTCCCACAGTTATAGGGGACAGTGAGTCATAGGCCACAGAAGATGCTAAAATATGATTTTCTGATTATGCAAGAATAAGTGATTCTAACAAAGAAAAGAAACTGGGAGAAATCTAAAGAAACCAGTTGTTATACCCGGAGAATCCCATGGAATCAGAATTGAAAAGAAGGCTTAGAAAAGATGGATGGAGGTAAAAAACCTACCTGTCTGTAAGAGTGTCATAATCCTTGAAGACTACAATCAGAACACATAATGATCTGAAGCTTGTGGACAATGCTGAAGGCAAGAAAAAGCTAAGTTTGGAATAGGAGAAAATTAGGAAAAGCCACTGTGCAGCCTGGTGTCATAACGTTAAGCCCCAAGAGAAGGCAGGGCTATGCAGTTCCATCTTCATTTTGCTTCTTTCCATCTTCTTTGTAAAAAGGGCACGATCCTCAAACCAGAATGGACAGAGTAAGCAATGTGGAGAAGAGAACTGTAAGTCAGTAAAGACGCAAAGACAGTAAAAGAACATCCACTTAATTTAAATGAGTTTTAAATCTTTAGGTGCAAAATGAATTCTATTCCAGGGAATTAATCCTCACAGATGTGATCACAAAACCACTGTTAAGATAAGCACTGGAAAAGGAGAAAATGGCAGACTAGAGAAGCTACATACTTATAATTAGTTCTTGGGAAAATCTGAAACAGATTAGGAGCTGGATGATTTCTTTAGAAATGAGTGACAGGTTTAGTAAGCACTGCTGCTCTATTGCTTGCATTTGGTGGCATTTTACATGGAAAATAATACGTAGCATTTTGGCTAGAACTTTGGCTGCCTTCCAACTGAAGTACACAGGAAGTTTAATCTTGAAGTGGAATAGGTAGTCATGGAGGGAGCTTCTACTGACAACTGGTTTCCACTGGAAATGTCCTCTTTCTTTATACTTGGTCGCTTTCCTTTCTTCTTCTGCGACATGCCCAAACTCAAGACTTTGAAACCAGCTACCTTCCCATCCCACTGACACATCAAATCCATAAAACAAATGGCATAGAGTGATCAATGAGAGCCAAAATGCACTTCTATAAAGAAGGAATCATAGCAAAATAATTTATTCTGTGGATGGGCTTTCTGGGATATCCTAAGTATACTATGTCTTGAATTTAGCAGTTTCTGGTAAGTTTTCTGATGGTAATCTTTTGGGATATGATGTAAAGCGTAGCACTGGATAACAGCAGTGGTTAGATGAATTTTTACAGAACTTAAAGTACTGTGTGTCAGCCTAAAAGTTTCTGTGATACTACTCCATTTACAACTGTACCAAAACCAATGAAGATATCTAGGAATAAACCTAACCAAAGAGGTGAAAAATCTATACTCTGAAAACTATAAAACAGTGATGAAAGAAACTGAAGATGACATAAAGAAATGGAAGACATTCTGTGCTCATAGACTAGAAGAACAAACATTGTTAAAATGTCTATACTACCCAAAGCAGTCTACACATTTAATGTGATCCCTATCAAACCACCAACAGCATTTTCACAGAGCTAGAACAAACAATCCTAAAATTTGTCTGGAACCACAGAAGACCCCAAATCGCCAAAGCAATCTTGAACAAGAAAAGCAAAGCTGGAGGCATCACAATTATGACTTCAAATTATATTACAAAGCTATAGTAATCAAAACAGTATGGTACTGGCACAAAAATGGACACATAGATCAATGGAACACAACAGAAAATCCAGAAATGAACCCACAATTATATGGTCAATTAATCTTTGACAAAGCTGGAAAGAATATCCAATGGAAAAAAGACAGTCTGTTCAACCAGTGGTGTTGGGAAAACTGGACAGCAACATGCAAAAGAATGAAACTGGACCACATTCTTATACCAAACACAAAAATAAATTCAGAATGGATTAAAGTCCTGTGAAATCTGAACCCATAAAAATCCTAGAAGAGAGCACAGGCAGTAACATCTTTTTGATATTGCCCAAAGCAACTTCCTTCTAGATATAGCTCCTGAGGCAAGGGAAACAAAAGCAAAAATAAACCACTGGGACTACATCAAAATAAAAAGCTGCTGCACAGCAAAGGAAATAATCAACAAAACAAAAAGGCAAGCTACAGAATGGGAGAAGATATTTGCAAGTGACATATCTGATTAAGGGTTACTATCCAAAATACATAAGGAACTTATAAAACTCAACAACCAAAAAACAAATAATCCAATTTAAAAATGGGCAGAAGACATGAATAGACATTTTCCCAAAGAAGACATAGAGATGACCAAGAGACACATGAAAAGATGCTTAACATCACTCATCAGAGAAATGCAAAACAAAACCACAATGAGATACCTCATACCTGTCAGAATGGCTAAAATAAAAAACACAAGAAACAACAGGTGTTGGTGAGGAGGTGGAGAAAAAGGAACCCTCTTGCACTGTTGGGGGAACGCAAACTGATACAGCCACTGTGGAAAACAGTAACGAGGTTCCTCAAAAAGTTAAAAATAGAACTACCTTATGATCTAGCAATTGCACTGCTGGGTATTTACCGAAAGGATACAAAAACAATAATTTGAAGGGATACATGCACCCCTATGTTTACAGTGGCATTATCTACAATAGCCAAGATATGGAAGCAGCCCAAGTGTCCACTGATTGAGAATAAAGATGTGGTATAAATATACAAGAATATCACCCAGTCATAAAAAAGAATGAAGTCTTGCCATTTGCAAAGACATGGATGGAGCTAGAGTATTATGCTAAGTGAAATAAGTCAAAAACAAACACCATACAATTTCACTCATATGTGCAATTTAAGAAACAAAACAAATGAGCAAAAGGGGAAAAAAGAGAGACAAGCCAAGAAACAGACTCCTAACTACAGAGAACAAACTAATGGTCACCAGTAGAAGGGAGATGGGCAGGGGAGAGGGATTAAATGGGTGATAGGGACCACAGAGTGCACTTGTGATGAGCACTGGGTGATGTATGAAAGTGCTGAATCACTATATTGTACACCTGAAACGAATATCATACTGTATGTTAACTGGAATTTAAATAAAATTAAAAAAAAACAAATAAGTTTCTGTGACATTGCTTCCTGTATCTTTGACTCCATACTTTTTATCAAGCTCAGCAAAACCTACAAAGTTAATTTAAATAAGCAAATGGAAGCCAATTCTAGAGATGACAGAATCAGTAATTAAAATTACAGCTATTCAATTAAAAATCATCAAATTCTTCACACAAATGTTATTAATAATGTTACCAATAACATTTATCTATCTCTACAATCACATATAGTTCTTTCATAAGACAAACTTGTAAGATGGTGATACCCAAAAGGTATACTCTAACCTTATCAAATCGAAGCACAAAATTTAACAGGTATATACATTCAGATTTTTAAAAATGTATTAGGAAAATACAGTATGAAAGAGATCTAACTAACCAGTCATATGTATGAAAAAAGGGTCTAGTGGTTTTACAATAGGCTTATATCTAATATGACAAATGGGTAATGGAATTTCTAAAATGGTAACATTAAGACCATGTAAATAGATGTGCAATGTCTACATTAGCAATTGTAGGACAATGGGAAAACTGCAAATGAAACCATTCTGAGCCTCAGTTTCCTCACTTACAAAATGGGGGTAATACCTACCCCACAGCATATTTTTATAAAAGGACTCTGTAAACTGTAAAGGAATATACAAATATACAGAAGAATAGTTTTAATGAAAAAATAGATTATCTGATCACATCAGGATTATTAAAGTGTGAGCTTTCTATTTAAAAGAAAAGCATTCACTGTTCAATCAAAATATATGTAGAGGAGAACTAGACTACAGGGAGAATTAGAATCCATGCTAAGTGTAGAATAGTTGGAAGACCTAAGGATGCTTCATCTACCACTAGAAGTTACTAGACAAGTGGTAACTGCCTTCACATATTTGACAAGAAGTATAAATGGGAAACAGATTTTGGTTTCACCAAAAGAAAAAATTCTTTTAACAATTACTAGTTGCCCTTAAAAGACTTTACAAATTGTGTTTTAGGGGAAGATGTACACACATTCACACACACATACGTATATTCATTTATGTATTTACGTATTTATTCAGGGGTATCACAAATGAGAAACTGGAGGTAAGAAAAGTGTTACTAGGTGACATTCTAAAAACTGCGAGTTTGGTGGGGGATGGTATTGAAGAAATAAGTAAACGTCAAGAGGAGATGTTCCCAGAGTTCAGAGATAAAGAAGCCAGAAGAAAAGGTCTGATCATGGAGTGGAGAGGGGAATCAACACTGAATGCCACAGTACAACCAAGACAGAAGTCGTAACTCATGTGCAAACGAATCTGAGTAAATGCTTCCAAAGTCTAGATGTAACGCAAAGCACACCCAGGCTTTGCAGGCCTCCGGAAGTAATCAGCCACCAGTATCACTCTCTCAACCATTAGCTTTCATTCAACAAACATTTTCTAAATGTTTACCCTGTATCTTCTTTCCTAAAAGTGATGCTGTTCTGCTTGTTGTTTTTTTCTTTAGTGTTTCACTAGAGGCTGGCCATTGTGAACAAAGTCAGTGATGGCTTTTGATTGTTCAGTTATGCCAATAAAACACTTTTATGGGGGTGTAAGTTCCTCTTCAGCTTTGTATTCATAACCAAAGTATTTTGCTACCTATGCAGCAAATCCCCATATGGTTATGTGTCTACTGAAATTCCTAAGATTTCTGATGTTCATAATTTTCTAAATTAAAAGATTTCCAAATTTTCTAAGGTTTTAAAAAACACCAAACCCAGTTTTTTACCCCATTTAATTACACAGCTTACTTTTATTTTGACAATGAAGATCAGTCTCATCTTTTTCTGAAAGATGGCTATCTTATCTCATGGATTTAAATCAAAGTCAGAAAAATTCCCTAGAAAGACTAAAATTATCCATGCTCTGAAACACAATTTAAATTGACAAATTCTTCATAACCCAGCTATAAGCTTCATTCTTAGAAAGTATCATTTCAGACAGTAAAACAATAATTTGCTTTATTTCTTAATCTCAGAAAAAATTTCAGGAAATGAAATAACTTTCTCATTATTTTATACTAAAACTAAATCAAACAGATATGGGTATAGTCATGGTGATGTGGTAAACATTTCCAACCCAACAGACCAAGCAAGCACACATCTTTAAGAGTTCTTTCTCATTGTACTAGTTACAAACCAAGAGATATTTGTTCAAGTTTGGGATTCTTTTACAAATAAATGTTTGATTTTCAAAACAAGCATGTATATTGTGAAATCCAGCTATTTTAGCTATATGAAATGTCTGATTAAAAAAAAAAAGACTATTTTGCTGTTTCTTCCTCTATACTATTTATTCACATACTAGGGAAAATAAAAAACTTTTGTGCTTCCAATTCTAAAATGATGTCTGAATTTAAAAAGAATTAGTCCTAGTAAGAATGCATCCTTTCCTACCTAGAAAAGATAATACTCCTGTGGAGATTAGCATTTCAAAAAACTCTGATGAATTCAAAACTTAAATGCTCACCACCAGTTCACTAAGGGGCCTTAGTTTAAAAATCATTTAAAATAAACATTTATTTAAGTGTTCATCCTTAGTTATGATTTATTATAGTTGGATTTGAAAAAGACTGCCAAAGATACTCTTGACAGAACCAATTCTTAATCAATGTTGAACCCTACTATGAAGGAAGGCAGGAAGGAAAGAAGGAAAGAAGACCAGGTGAATACATTCTCAAATTCAGATTAGAAATAGCAATTCTTATTTCACCATATCCTGGAGCTTTATACTGAACTAGAACATTTCAGTGAAAAAAACAATTCTATTAAAGATTAAACATATTTGTAAAACACTGAATTTTAGTCATATTGTCTGGAAGATGTACATATTGTCTGGAAGTATTAAATGATTTTCAAAAGAGCTAAATAACTCAGGAGTTGGGGAGAGCGGGTAATACCGGTCTTACAAAGTCAAAAATCTTTATCGATTCAACATTTAACAGTTGCAGTGGTTGTTAATCTACTCCCAAACTCAGACTATGCTTACTGTTTAAATGTGCTGTTTTAAGAGAGAAAGAAGAAGAAAAAAAAAGACCACTTAAAACTAAATGCCAGTTTGGAAATAAGCTGAAAGATGGTAGACTGGTTACTGGGGAGGTAACTGGGAGGTAAATGATCACAGAGACTCAAAGAAACACTTCAGCAGTCTGAGAGGGAGAGCTCTCTCCTTTGAAAAGGGAAAAACTCAGGCCTGTCAGGGATGCTGTTGGGGAATCCCACAGGGAGTGCACATTAAGATCCAGTAGAGAACTCCCTCCCTAATTATGAGAAGTTATACAGGGAAAGGTGATTTCCTTCTTTATCCAAAGAAAGAAAAAAACCAAATAGAGAAGTGAACACAAGGTATTAAAATAAGACTCATGGTGGTCAAGAATTAAAACTTGAAAGTGTGTTATAAAACGAAAGCTGCAGGAATGTATGTATGTATGTATTTGGAGATCATGAGATCTTTACTTATTTTACTAATAGGCTTCATTCCAATCCAGTATCACTTAAAATATAGGTGAGGTCTTGGGAGTTTACACATAACAGCAATGACTATGCCAAAACTCAAGATATGTTATACCTATCTGGGTCTGGAGAAGACCATGGTTACATTAATTAATTGTTTAGAAGTAAAAAGAGACATATCTGATAGCAAATCTTACCCTAAACTGGAGGTTGGGGGGGGGGTGCCTGCTAGGGGATATATATCAGTAATCCATATTTATAAGTTTTAATTAAAACTCATTTTTTAACATAAGTGGAACAATGGTATATAGCCCAACATTCTGCTTAAAGCCAATAATAGAACTTCCTACTTTGGTTGATGAATTCATAACCCTGGACCTCCTTTACCTTTAGCCGGATACTCAATTTATAGATGTAATAAAGGAAAAAATAAACAGCTTCAGGGTATCTCAGTCTTCTTCCAAATGCCAACGTATAAAATGACAACACTTAAAAAACATCCTAGTAATGTTCCAGATCACTATATTCTGCTCCGTAGACACACGATTTCAAAATGCAAGACTGATAACAGAGTGTAAATGTTAGCACAGTCCTTGGGATAAGATCTCACCATATAAGGAAACAGCACTAGGCTACAAAAGTTGATTGCAGTCAGCTTTCCTGCATTTCTTCTTGGAGATGGTGATGGTATTATCATCTTTAAATCCTTGTGGAGCTTTCCCTCTGTTTCATTATGCTGAAAACAACAACCTCCTTGATTGAAACATTATCAGAAGATATGCTATTGTTTTACATGGTGTAGCATATAGTAGTTCTTCATGATCAGTCTGAGATGACAGCTTTAGTGTGAGTGTAGTACACCTTGGTGCCATGACTATCGGATTTTTTTTCATTCTGTAATATTAGAGATGCCACCAGTCTAGTGATCGTGCGTGCTGGTCCTTAAATGCTCTTTGGCACTGCAGAAAAATCCTAGGTAAATTTAATTCCACCTCTGTTTTACTCTTTATTTTAGTTCTGACATTGGTAATTAGTTTAAGTCTATATTACGTACTAGTACCTGCTAGGTTACACCGCCCTCCACCCAACACTAATGTTACTCCAAGATCACTGGATCACATTTAATACCAGTTTCCACAACTTACAAGATCTGTGATAACAGTCATCAGTAGATGGACACTTTGAAAGCCTTCAATTCATTATTTGCACTGACATTCACAGTTGAAAGCCCTTGACTTGCAAGAACTACTATAATAATCAAACTGTAAGACACAACAAAGTTTACAAAAGAGATATATTCTGAATTTTGAAGTTTCCTTCTCCTTGAGTTACATGTATGAAGGCAAATTCAGATGGTGGGGGCTAAGAGAACTTTAAATTGTTGTTAGAATGTGATTATGGGCAAATCATAATCCTTCTAAGCCTTGTTTATTGTTATCATTATTATTACTTGGTCTTTAAAAGTCAGACTGTTAAAGAGTATGTCATAGATTTCAAGGCTCTAAAATTTATTCTAATAGAAGTTTTCTTATTATCCTTCCTTTAGGTTTTCCCAAGAGTGTGACATGGGGTGGGCATGCTTACTAGTGAGACTGAAATCTGATGAAAAAAAGCTAAGCAAATATTTGTTTAGATAAAATATGGCCAGGGGTGAGATAGGCAACAGTATTATAGCCTTGCTGCATTTAAATAGGGTCTTTATTTCTTTAAAAAAAATTTTAGAAACAGACTATAAATGCATCATTTATCCTGAACATATGAAGTAAGCAGAACATAGCAGGAATAAATACATGAAACGTCGCAGAAAATTGGCCGGAGGCTTTTTCCTCTGCTACATTGAATAAGTGGAAGATTTAAATGAAAATTAGTAAGTATAAACCAACACACATGGGCACACACATACACAGTGACCCTCACACCCATAGGGAGCGCTACGCTTAAAGTATACCTCTGCTAAGCAAAACTTTTCTTACATGATGCTAATCAAACGTCACGAAGACAGAAAGACTAGTACTGCTATTTCAAAACTATTCGGATGGTTGTTTCAGACATTTTTACCTACTCTGGAAAACATGTATCCTAAAGCTTTTTAACCTAGAGCTCCTTGCCTTCCTCTCTTTTTAAAGGGCGGTATATAAAAGTCGCTTCACCCACAATCGTAAGTAGTACTGTTGTGGAGAAGTATGGAATACTTGAAGGTTGAATGTTTGCCTTTCAGCCTACAAGGTAAAACACGAAGTCCAGATGCACACAGCCCCAACAAAGAATAGGCCAAATTCTCACAGCTGCAGTGGGTTATTTATTTTGCTGCTGTAACAGTGAGATAATGAAAGAACAGTACTAGAATACTGAATTGTACACTTTGGTTATTTGTAGGTTATGCGAATTTCACTTCAATTTAACAAAAAAAGGGCCTGGGTGTTTTAGAGGCTTTATACATTTTATAGAGGGGGCGAAAAGCTTTTGCAGTGTTGCTTTGTAACAGAGCACAACAGTGGGTCTGAATACCAAACAGGAGCTGAACAACAAAACTGTTCTAAGCACGGTACATTCCTGGGTCAGTTGGGAGCTTCCAGGAATCCTTAGAATAATCGTACATGTGAAGTGGACTAAGAACAAAGTAAAGTCAATAGCTGCCTTCAGAAGTAACAGTCTGAAGGAAGCTGGAAAGAATGGATTGGTTCTTTAAGTACAACAATTTCCAGCTGTTCCATGGAACTTCTAGGTACTTCAGCTCAAATCTCAAGAAGCTTAGATTGCTTAGGCTTTCCTTCAGTTCCAGGTAACTAACAGGTATAAACTAGATTTTTGTGTAACTCAAACCCAGGGTAGACTCTCTGAAACATTATGGAACAGAATAGATTCTCTTAATCAACCTCGAATTCTCAAGAGTCATTCTTTGGAAAAAGCTCCTAAGGAAGCTGGTATTGAAGGCTGGTATGCACAGCAATATATGGTTGGTAAGAATAATACTCGTGGCAGCAAATCACAGGGCAGAAAGGAGATCGAAGGAGCAGTGGCTTCTCGATCCTTCAGCATGGTTTCAGAAACAGTATTCTTGAGCAATGACTTGTACTTTGAAGTATTATCGCTTTTAAATGTCATAGCTGATATGTTAGCTGACATATACGGATCAAGTCCAGTGAGTTTAAAAATATGTTAGTGTCAGTAAATTAAAAGTGCTTCCAAACTAGGCATATTTGCTATTAACTGAATAAAGAAAAAAGTTATTTATCTATATCTCCATCCCTGTTTCACTTTATTTAGCAATTTTCCTTAAAGGTCACATCTAAGTATATAAAATGTACGAATAGATTAGTTCAATAACTATCTATTGAAATTAGTTTATATCTATCTATTCACATGGCACATTCTCTTTAGGGACAAACTGTCAAAACATTTTTATAACCAGTTATAATAAAATTCTGAATTTCTCTTTTCTACTCTTCACCAATCTACCACTTCTAATTCCAATGTGCTATATAAATAAAACAGAATGACCCAGTACAACTAAGTAAGAAAAGTTGGTTCTTTTCAGTTTATATGTGTGCTTGGGAGAAACTAGCTCATACTTGTAATATGGGCTCTTCAACTACCAGACCTACCGCCTCTAAACCTTCCACATCGTAAGTAACACGTCCACTATCCCTCACACTCACTAGGCTTACCTGCACCTGTCCAGTCTCATCCCTGGCTCTTCCCAAGCCTTTCCCTGCATTCTGCTTCCACACCCCTCCACTGTGCTGAGGAAGGAACATTTATCCCACAGGGGAAATTTTCCTTTGGGTCATCAACTTAAAAAAACCTGACCCAGGATTCCCCAAGCAGTATCATGATTTCTACAATTCTTTCATGCAGTCTGCTTTCTTACTCTCAAGAAATGGCTGCAAGGTAAGCGAGTAGAGAAGAGACAGACCACAGGGGTTACGAAAGCTAGCCGCCTTTCCAACCCCCAGTTCTGATGTTAGACATTTATATACCATCCTTTTTCTGGTTCTCACTTGTCATTCAGCACTGAACCATCATCAGGCTGACCACAGTCTCCTAATCTGTCATTCCCTTAACAACACTATACCTGTTCTTTGACCTCACCAAAACCTAAAGTCACTGAACTCCCTTCAACACACTCACACCATTGGTTCTTTCTTGCCTTAGTGGACTCTTCTTGACCATGAGATTAGGTACTTTGATGCTGTCTTCTTGAGTTTCTTTGTATTCCTTTCTCACCTTCTAACCAAACTCTCAATATTTGCTTTGTCTATCCTTGATGCTTTGTGCAGAACCAGAGAAACATACAAAACCATACATATTTGGACTCTAAAAGTTTTTAATTTGATCCTTATCTTTACTCAGTAATTCTTGAATTTAGGATGTACTTCAAGGCTTATTCTCAGAGGTTTATTTAATCGCCTTTCTTTACTGAGTCCCAACTCCACTCTTCACCCCCATTCTCTCACAATATGCATTCGATAGTAACTGATACGAGTCCTTTCCTGTGCTCTCATTTTCTCTAATTCCACCTTCTCTTTCCTAGATTTTCTGGTTGTCCTTACAAAGAACAAAGCCCTCTTCTCTAATGCTAAGCCCATAACCAAACATCATCTCAGGAGCTTATCTCCTTCCAGCACTAGAGAAATCTGTTACCCTACTGGATTAGCCTGCCTTCTCTTTAACACTGTCCATGTCTTCCTCTCAAATACCTCTATAGGTTCTGCTTTTAAATATTTAAATATTCACCTTACCTTAAAGCAATGCATCCTAAGATTTACTATCCGTCTGGTAAGCATCCTGTCTTTCTCTTTCCTCTAGTTGACAAATGTCTTAAGTAAGTAATCAGTGGTTGCTGCATCCATATCCCTGACTTTTCTTCATGAATCCTAGGAATCTGGTTTTCATTTGTACCTTTATGAAAGTTACATTTTTAAAGGTCACCAGACACCTAGGCCTTTTCTTAGATCTCAAGTTTTCTGGCTTCTAATTCATAATTTCTTCTCCCGTTCCTACTATTACTGTTCTAATCCAGGCCATGTTATTTGCACTGCCCAGCAATATACACACTAGAAACTGTTTTCTAAGTGGTCCTAATTTCAAGCAAACACATCACCAAATTAATCTTTTAAAAATGCTACAATCAAGTTACATCTTTAGCAAAGAACCTAGAGTTCTCTACCACTGACTACATCCATAACAAGACTAAACCATCCTTCCCAGTTTTCAAGGCTTTTGCACACTTACTCCACCTTTCTGTATGACGTGTATACCTCAAACGAGTCCATCTCCTTACTGTCCTTCTCTCCTAATCACTAGAGGCCACTCCAATCTCTGCCTCTGGTTCTTTGTTCAGTCTGTTCCCTTTATTGTATTTCCCCCTCATATCATCTAAATTTCAGCCATCCTTCCAAATTGAAAAGCCCCAGACTTTATGAAGTCTTTCCCTGAACCAGCTTACATTAACTTAAATTCCCATTTTTACTTTTGTGTCAGCATAGTGTTTGATTAGTTCGCTAAACATTTCATGTGTAAATATGTGCATATATTACTGCCATTTACTCAGCACAAGGAGACAATGCAGTAGGTACTCATTCAGATAAAAAAAAAGGCTGAGAGGAGAAAGACACAGCACTAAGGGCAGAAGGACTAGCTTGACACTGGATAACTGACTTTGGTCCATATTTTGTAGAAAAAGACATGTGTATCATTGTTTTGAGTTATCACCTCTTTATAAGATAATCTTTTAAAAACGTTATTGTGTTTTCAATTTTATGATATCCATTTCTTAAAGCCAATTAAG
The DNA here is from genome assembly GCF_024610735.1 of Ursus americanus. Taxonomy (NCBI): domain Eukaryota; kingdom Metazoa; phylum Chordata; class Mammalia; order Carnivora; family Ursidae; genus Ursus; species Ursus americanus. The sequence continues at coordinate 17,701,559 of NC_142129.1, read as the reverse complement.
CAAATTTGGGAAAACTTCAAGATCAAATACATAGAAAAATCTAAAACCTTATAACTCAACAGGATAAAACATCCCCCAGTTTTTAATGTATGCACAAATAACACGATGGCTGTCATTTTGTAAGATTTCTATGCATCTGCAATTCATTCCTTTTTCTTGGCTTTCTGAGGCAATACCTCTGTGGGAGTAGCTCCCTTATGGACCTGTGTCACAGTGGAAGAGAACTCTGGCAATCCTGAAGGTGCTTGGAACACCACAGAAATAGGAACAATGTCAGTAAAGAATGTGCACAGATACAATGTATTCAAGTGTTTTCTTTAAAAGAACATACATATAGAAAGCTCTATTTAACACCCAGAACACTAAGAGAGACATGAGCCATATACACACGACTAAGATACTTAAGTCAGAATCGTGAATGTATGTCTTCCCTATTAAGATTTTTTTCACTCCCTCCAAATTATCATATATTTTAAATTTTCAGGTATCAGTATTTAATACCCTATGTTGCCATTGTCAGAGCAATGAATAATAAAATGAGTCTAGACCGCTATGGCTGTTCTTTTAAAGTATATTAAGAGCTGACCCTATAGAAAAAATCTGAAATAAAACTGTCACTAGACTGTTAACCTTGATGATAGGATCTATGCTTTATTCAACCCTCAAGGCCTAACTAAAGGTCACTATACAGAATAGGCACTCAAATATTTGACTAATATTTTGTTGTAATAAAGGGAGAGTTTACAAAAGCACCATCTGGAAAAACAAAATATGACAGTAGAATGAAAAGGAAAATATTATTCATCAGGAAATATTTTCTAATGGAATCTTTAAGAAAATAAAAAGAGGCACTTGACATTCATCATGACTTAAATAAATCACTCACTCCAGGTCTCTATTTCCTACAGTGGCACTAAAGCCATTTCACGGTAGCAGTTCTTAACTTCACTTCTGGGGGTGGGGGATGGGGTGGGGTGCCACCATGCCCTTTATAAATCTAACAACTATGGATTTTCTCCCCCCAAAAAAGCAGACAGCTGTACATACGTATAAACTTGTAACTTCGCTAGTAATCCAAAGGGTTCTGAACTCTGGTTTTTATAATTCCTGATTTAAGAAACAAACTAGTTACTTTTTTAAAAAGTTAGGATGGAAAAGCATAAAAAGCTTCCCTTGTGTATTACACATTCAGCTTTTTAGAATTTTTCATTCTTTACCATAATTCATGTTCATCAACTTACTTGCTATGTGAAGTGGTACTTTCTTTTATTATGTGTTGTGTAATTTCTCCTGTGATTTTATATAATTAATTACCAATATGATTTCAAGACTTCACTTTTTTAAAAACACCACACTACATGAAATATTAGGTAAGCAAAAAAGCTTATTATTCTAGGCTTACAAGGGCTCAAAATTACAAAGTTAAAGGATAACCTTTAGCTTTTCAATGTGAAAATAATTAAGTTGAAGCCTAAGTGCCCAAGATGCATTTTTGTGATGTATGGTGTGTGTGTCAAAAGTGTGAAGGATGGAAAAGCAGGCAGGGAGAGAGTTCTGGGTTCTAGCAAGTCTAGACAAGCTACCTGACAGTTTTTTGGCTCTGGCTAGGAAGGAGAAAGGAGAGAGAAAGCGACCACAGGAAAAAAGCCTTGTTTAACAGGTGTATCTTTCTCTCAACACAGAGAAGTAAAGTAAATGGGAGGAACCATTTGTCTTGGTAAGGAGATCCAGGCAATGAAAGGCTAGCACTGATGGCTGGAGAAAGCTATGTACTAATAAGCTTCATTACGGGGAGCCCAAAGCCTAGGAATCTCAGCACCACAGGAGACATTAAGTGGATGTCTTGCCCTCTTACAGCAAAAATGAAACCATAATTAACCCATGATAAAAGCCTTCTGGCTTATAAATCTACAGTATTTTACTTGTATTTTCTAAATTTCTGTACCCAAAGTCACTTTTGAATAGAAATTAGAGATTGTCACTTATGCAAAATCTTACAAAAATAATTTAAATGGCTAGATAATTAGCTGTTCCTACACCTCAGTTAACCAAATCAAAGGATATCTAAGAATAGATTTTAGTTTACCCACTACACCTGAGGACAAAGCCTTTCCATTTGCTGTATTATAGCTAATAGAAAATAACCAGACTTCATAGAGAGGTAACCTTGAAAACTCCAACATGATATTAAGTTATCATCTCCAAATAACGTGTTTTAAAATGCTAAGGCTTCCTTTTTTGGTTTTCACATTACCCTTTTAATATTTTTAACAAATAAAGGCATATCTTTTATCACAATTGTTTTTGAAAACGTCAAAAGGAGATCTGACTTTCCCCATTCTTCCCAGATGCTTAATTTAGGCAGAATATGGTCATGTTTTCTGAATCAGCTTTTGCTCACTGCTCAGAATTGAATTCAGTTTTTTTTTCATTATCAGTTTTAAAATTTTTCAAAAAATCGTGTATTATCCAAAAACATCACTTCACATTATGTCCTAATAAAGCACTTCACTATCCTCTGTGATCAAAATTATCTATGACAACTTACATGGCCTAATTTTAGAGGATCCCCAATCTCTTCTCCTCCACCTTAGTCTCATTTTGGCCAGGTACTGGTAATATAGCTTTATTATCACATTTCAATTATTAAACAATGAAGTTTCCAAACAGATATCTCACAAAACTACCGTTTTTTCAATAAAAATGTTACACTACTATGGTTGCTTCTCACATACAATGTTTACCCCATATTCAAGTTTCTGATAAATCAACTCTAAGTTGAAATTCTGTTTCTGAGGCATTTCCTGGTATACTAGGCAGTGCATTAGAAAAGAGATATTGCATTTAGTCTATAATAATTAATCTTCTAAATATAATTAACAACCATTCAAAAAGAAAGTGCAAATGTGCAAATCAGAGACAACAAAAACAGTTTCTAAACATGTAATGCATTAATATAGGCTATAAATCCATACAACTAAAAATAATTGCTGACAACATCCTTCTGAGCATTAAACAACACCACCAATTTTGCTTTATATGTTTTCTTTCTTCTCAAGTATTCAAAGAAATGCAATAGACATTATCTTAATTTTCAATTTTTTCATGAGTATATTAGGATATTACCATTTTTTTTCACAAATCAGAAAACAAGGAACTACCATTATCTTTGCATAATTTCAATAATAGAGCCAAAATAAGAACAATTCTAGCTAATCTCATCTGGGAATCTTAATTAGTACTACAAGTTTATTTGTGTGAGTTAAAAATAGTATCACTCATGAGAAACAATGCCAAAATTATTATGCTAATAAATCGTGTTAAAGGCCTAGTGAAGAAATACTTTAGCAACTATGAGGTAACACACTAGTTGTAGGCATGAGGAACGTTTATATTGGCTCTTTTGGGTGTATACATTAAATGCGAAATCAGAAAGGAATCATGCAAAAATCCGGTTGCCCATGCAAGCACCCCAGAGTCTAATCCTCTCCTCTCAGTTCTGTTGTCAGGCCACAGTAGTGTGGAGACTTGTAGGCTGCTGTCCTTGTTGTAATGAATGGGAAGAGGCTGACAGTGGCATGGTCGAAACCTTCACCTCTTCTTCCCCTGTGGAAAAGTCAGTCATGGTCTAGTTATGGGTGACTAGATTTGTTAACAGTCCCTTTAAAAATGATTTCAATATTTGGAATACTGATACATATATAAAATACATGCTTAATGGCTGGAATCTGGGTGTGAAACAAGACATGAATTTTAAAATATAAACTTATCAAGTACCTAGAAAGTAGTTACACTATAAACACACCCTTCAATTTAATACTATGTCAGATATAAAAACAAATATAATAGATTTAGGATTATGAATAGACAAAAAAGAAAAAAAAAAAAAAAAGAGAGACCAGGAAAGCCATTCTTTTCCAAGCCAATTGGACCCCTTTTAAATTCAGATACTCCTCTAACAGTAATAGTATTTTGTGAAAAAAATTAAAAATAAGTTCACATATGTGAAAACATGTTTTTAAAAGGAAAAATGACAAATCCATTTTTAAACCAGAAATCATGTTTATAAAAAAATTAACAAAAAGATATAAATAAATTCAGCAAATTCCCATATAGCATCTGAAAATTCACTGCGTACTTCTGAAGGAATTAGAGAAGAGTAAAATGCTAACAATACAACGATCCAATTGACTGAAAGCGAGATGACTACTTCTAGGTCAGAGAACTATACACAAAATGAGATCAGTTCTCCTAATTATAATTGGTAATTACCGGACTGCAAGTGACTTGTTTCATACATGACTCAAAATCCAATCAAGTCACTGTTAAAATAGCTAATTCAGTAATAAAATTTAGAAAACTGTCCCCTCACAAGTAAAATTTGAATGAAAAAAATCCAATCCTAAACAGTTTCAAATATTTTTCTAAGTATATCTTAAAACAACAATGCTTACAGACTGAGACTTACTATTATTTGTTTTCCAAATAATTTTTAGCATTATGGAATAAAAGCATCTTGGCAGAGAGTTCTTTGAAAAACAAATCTGCAAAATTACATTTGGAAATATTTAACTGACAGACTTAACTGACAACACGAAGAAAGACTCTCAGCCTTTAGAACAGGTTATTTCGTAATTTTCAGTAAATTGGCCAAGATTCTATAAACTCCAAGTACACAGCAAGGGGGCTGTGTAGAGGAAATTTCAGACTAGAGTTCTTGGTGAGAACAGGGTACTGATTAGGACAACGCAAGAGATTAATTTTTATCAAGTATATATACTTCATTCTATTTTGTAGCTATAGGCCATATCCCTGAGCTGGGCCAACTGTCTCGTGAATAGATACTGTTGATGAAAAGGGACCTGCAAGTGTGTGAGAGCAACAATCAATTACTATGGGAAGAAAGCCAAGTTAAAGTACATGCCAGTGATCTTCACTTGTGAAGGTGAACATCAATGCTGTAGTGAAAACATTTCAGTTTGAATGTGGGATCTGGGTACTTGTCCTAATTCTACTACTGATCGAATGTTTGACCTTTAACAAATTATTTAACCTTTCTGGAACACAGCTTTGCTTTTTCTAGAAGAAGGAGATGAACAAGATAAGTAAGTCACTTTTTAGGAAAAGTCACTTCTTAAACAAAAGCACATGGTTCCAATAACAAAAAAGATCTGAATGGACCTACTATAATTGTCCACTAATCAAAGTTTTCCCCCAAGAATATTTATTTCAAAAATCCTTCAAGGCTTAGCAAACTGAATGTGCAGCCAAGAAAATGCTGTTAAAAAGATTTTACCTAATTAAGAAAATAACTAATTTTAAACAACAAAAAAATGTTTTCATGTAGGCATAAGAAATGGAAGCCGCATTTCTGTCAAACATCTGGCAACTGTCCTTCCCATGATAGGTTTCAGATATATCAATTTTTAATAATTTAACTGAAACAAACCAAAACTAAAGATTTAAATACAAATATATAATAAATATAGACATGGTATCTGTAGGGTATATAGGTGACTGATACCTGAGTATTTGCTCCTAAAGGTCAGGGACCCTGTTTTGCTCTACATATCTAAAGAATAAATAAATATATGTACCTTTACCAGTGTTGAATATTGTCTAACCATATCTTAAAGTGGCAGGTATCATAGAAACAGTAGGTACTCTCCATTATGAAGCACTTCACCAACAGCTACCCTGGTAAGATACCATGATATTCATTGCAGGATACAAAGTTGAACCTATTTCAATAGTTCAACTCAAGTACAACTGACTTACGACTAGGGGTGGGGAAGGCAGATATTGCCTAGGTACTAAATTGCTTCAACTTAGACACAGTTAAAATGTACATCGTTCTCCAGAATTTCACTGTCATTTCTAATTGTTACTGAAAATCCTAAATGATCTGGCTACAATTACGTAACAATTCTGTTTTTAGGTTTAGCACATTCGTCTTCCTGAGATATTTGCCAAATATTTATAGGACATGAGAGTATTCTGTGTAACTCTTAACAACAATTTAAAATATTCTATTGCATTAAAACTAAAATTTCTCTTGTCATCAGAGACTTAAAAATAATCTAATAATAAGCTTAATCATAAGTCACCATTTAAATACCAAACAAGTATGAATAGTCAAAAACTGAAAATATGAAATAACAAACTCTCCCAACCTCCCACAAAATACGACAATGATTCAGAACCTGCAAGTTGGTGACTTCATTCTTAGAATTTCTGGGAAAAAAAAGTATTTTGCTCTATGGTTGAGTATATGTTAAAAGGAAAACCCACAAAGAGAAGACAATAATTTAATGCCACATTTTTTTCATTACGTATCTAAGTTTAGATGAAGATTTCAAATGACTAACATGAGGACAACTACACTCACAAATCAGTAATTATTCATTACCACTGTGGCATTTTCACAATATATACTGGTTTGAAATATCTGGGATAAGATTATTCTTTTTGTGCTAATGGACAATATGGTAACTGTGAAATCAGAAGAACAGATAACTTACTGAAGATAGTCATGTAATAAGTCAAATAAAAGTATACAATGAAGACAGCTAAGAACTGGAGTCCCACAAAGGCACCCTTCTTCCTATCATATCAAGTCCACACTGTGCTCCCTCGCTGTCAGAGCTCCCCATGTTCTTGTCAATTCTATTTATACAATACATGAAGCACCTCCCATTACTGAAGGCAGTTCTATTGCTTCTTAATGAAATGACATACTAATTCCTGCCTCCACGCCTTTATTCAGCAGTTCCCATCAGTATAAAAGGTCTTTCTCTTTTCCCCACTAACCCAAATCCAAGATACCATAGTACAGACCAATTCCTACTTCTTCAGTGAAGCCTCCCCAACAATTATAGGCTCAATTGAGATTTCTCAGATTTCAGTTATCATATAGTTACCACTCTCATACATAATATTAAATTTATTTCTTCAACTACACTGCAAAATACCTGGAAATAGTATCCATATTTTATAGTTCTTTTATATTACCCACATGGCCTAGTTTATAGTTGGGCAAACAGGAACCCAAATATTCACTGCAATTGGTTTAATATTTTATTTTTATATGTTTAGGATATTTAGGGGAACTTAACTTTAACTCTTAATGTTATAATCCGTTATGAGATACACTACTGGTCATTAAAATGCCACAAATGATTAAAGCAAAACAAAACAGAATTACACTCTAATATGCTGTTTTGAATGAAAGAAAAAAAAAGCAGTATCAGGAACTGAGTACTTAAGTGTTTCACAAGTGAGTATCACGTAGAAGGAGAAGATTGAACAATGTCACTCTGAATTACCTGCTAACTACCATAACCAAATGAACAAATACCATGAGTCCCACTGATATACGAACCACTACATTGGTGTATCATGCTTATGTAAATTAACTTTACTGTATCAACTGTTACATTCACTGTATCAAAAGCCACAAACCATATTCTCTTAACCCATCTACTTGTCTTGAAAATGAAATGTGGTTGGTCACAAAAAGAACAGAGCCAAAGAACTCTGATGGATCTCTTCAAATTCACCTATCAACCTTGCTAAAAACAAGAGAACAAACGACGTGCTGGGAACAGCACACTATTACAATAAGACTGTGCCATGCCATATCTTAAAGGCCATGACCAGGGATAATAATAAATTTTATGAATTATGTAACAGAGTGAGGGACTATTCTTTCCTACTTGAGAGATCAGGAGAGAAACAAACTCTCTCTTTTACCAGTCATCTCTAAAGCCCAAATTAAGTAAATTAAAAACAAACAAACAATTAATAAGAAGGATTCCTTTAGATATAAGAAGTCACTTAATCTAATAAATGTTATGTGGGACCTTAAAACCCCAAAGTTCTGAAACCTTCAAGGGTAGCAGTACAAAACCAGAAGTATTCCGGTATCACTTATAAGGAACCTAATATTTTCCCCAGAAATAAAAACATGACAGACCAAAAGGGAAAGTGTCTCTCCTTGAACTGCTTTTTCACAGAAAGTATACACATATGTCTGTGAAACATTAATAATCAGAGTTCTCATATTAAGTACTTTATTAACATACAGCACAATTTGTGTGTGTGTGGGTTTGTGCGTATCAGTCAAAATAAGTAATTGCCAAAAGTAGTTAAAGAGTGGCTTTATCCCTCATGCTCTCACTAATTACCATCTCAAAAAAATTTTTTTTGGATCAGTTTACTTTTAGAATGTATAATTGGAATTTTTACCATGGTGTTGGACTTTCCAGCACCATAATTTCAGAGCACATTTTTTTCTTTTTCTTTGTGCATTTACATTCCATATGAAAAGTTTGGTAACTACCCTGTTAAATAAAATGCTTCCAAGTTATAACTAGGTATAATACTCCACCATCCTTATAAAGCTCAATATTACAAGGCATCCATCCAATTAAAAATTTTTTAAATTATGATAAGGACTTTTTTTTCCCCACAGAAATTTCCAAGAATAATAAGTACTCTCTGTTATTTAAAAATTCCCTCCCTACCCACCCAACAACCTGAAGTCATGAGTTATTCACAAATTCTCAAAGGCTATAAATGAACCTACCTGCTATAGGGATCCCTCCCAGACCTGTGTTGTGCTGTGGCGGGAGATTCAAGTCCAAGAAATTACTATTTGAGGTGGGGTTTGCTGTGTGGTTCAAGTGCATGATGCTATTGCGTGGAAAGGCCATCCAAGGATAGCGGGCTGCCTGGCCTGGAAAACTGAATGAATTATAAACTGCTCGGTGCTGCTGAAATTGAGGGAACCTCTGTGGCAAGACTGAAAAGGTACTATTGAGAGAGTTGGCATTTGTCGGTGCAGCAGGATGCAGGAATCCAGAGCCTGGACCTTTGGCGGTTGTAGTGTGTGAAGAGGAGTTCTGAAGAGATGTGGGCGAAAGGGAAGGCTGGTCTTGGACTGACAGTTCCTTTTCAATCAGGTCTGCTAAGGCTTTTCGAGTGACATCAAAGGGATCAAAACCCAAGTCATCCTCTGGTTGTTTAGAAGAACCGAAGCCAAATGCTGCTTGCCAGTCTGTAGAGGATGATACTGGGATTGTTTCTGTTGGGAAGACAATTAGTGATAAGTTTAAAATACATAGCTCACTTGTATACTTAACGAGTGTCCACACTAGTGAAAGTTAAACACATCGTATTATAAGATAAATATATCCAAAATCTGTATGATTTCTTAGCATATAAGATTGTAATATTATAAAAGGTCTCATATACTTCTAGCAATGATTTCATCTTAAGTTACCAACTTCAAAAACTGAATGATATAGGCTGATTTTCATAATCAAAGAAAACAAAGTACTTGAAACCCAAATTACACCTTCAGCTATTCATAACCAAAACCTGGAAAAAGTCATTTCAATGAAATAAGGTAATAAATATGATGTAACAGAATCCAATTAGTAAAGTTTATTTTTAAAAATGTATTTATCAAAGACAAAGTCTAAGTAATTTTGAATATGCTTTATATATATATATATATATATGTTTATATAATGCTCCACTGATAATAGGTGCTATATTTTCAATGTTAATTTTATGCCATCCTTCACATCAATAAGAAAACTTACAATGAATAAAAATGAAAATGGCTCAAAAATGCCAAAATGCAACTTTCAATATTAATTAACTAACATACCTCTTTGTCAGCTGGAGAAAAAAAAAATCTTAAACTATATAAACACAAATAAGATTAAAAATATACGTCCTTAAAAGCTCTTAGAGGAATAAGCATTTCATTATCAGGAAGATGATCTAGGGGCGCCTAGGTGGCTCAGTCGTTAAGCGTGGGCCTTCGTCTCAGGGCATGATCCCAGAGTCCTGGGATCAAGCCCTACATCGGGCTCCCCGCCCTGCTGGGAGCCTGCTTCTTCCTCTCCCACTCCCCCTGTTTGTGTTCCCTCTCTCGCTGGCTGTCTCCCTGTCAAATAAATAAATAAAATCTTGAATGAATGAATGAATGAATGAAAGAAAGAAAGAAAGAAAGAAAGAAAGAAAGAAAGAAAGAAAGAAAGAAAAGGAAAGAAAGAAAGAAAGAAAAGAAAAGAAAGAAAAGGAAGGAAGGAAGGAAGGAAGGAAAGAAAGAAAAAGAAAGAAAGAAAGAAAGAAAGAAAGAAAGAAAGAAGAAAGAAAGAAAAAGAAAAGGGAAAAAAAGAAAGAAAGATGATCTAACCCTTGATTTCTGGAGAAATCTGTTAACACGGTAAGTTCTAGGTCATACAACTACTTATCTAACCATCCTACTCCATGCAGTTTAAATGTTTACAACATTATGAAAAAGGGAGTGGGGGTGCTTTAAAGGGGTTAAAAACACATCAAGTAAGGGCTCACTTCAGCCTGAGTAAAATTATTAACATGTAGTAGTATTGTTGTATACCTGATGTGAAGAGACTCTGTGGCTCTGGTGCTGTAGGCCAGTCACTGGATGTCTGTGGGGAGCTGGGGAAAGGAGGAAGCCCACTTGGGATTGGGTTGGGATGGCGAAAGTTATCTGAGAATAACGACTGTGACTCAGTTACTGCCCCTTCAAAAGGAGACCGTGCACTGTGATTGGATGAACTGATGGGGATGACTGGATTGGATTTTGATAAACCAGGTGGTGGTGAAGGCGTATCACTGTTAGATATCTAAATAAAATAGGAAAAGAAAAGAATAATCAATAGAAGTTTACACACCTTTATGAGCCGCCATTAAAAAGGCTTGTAACAAAAGGCATTAGAACAGTGGTCTTCAAACTGGGGTGCTTAAAGACTTTTTTATGAGAACATGAATTTTCAAAAAATCCATCAATTACATATATACTCTTTTCTAAAACTGACTCCTCCTTGAAAAGACTAAGCCAGTCTCCTCTCCTTTCAAAATCTATCTTCTCTCACTTTACAAAGAAAAGACTACTGCTCGCTCTTTGGGATTTAACTGTAGTAATTTGACCAAGAGTGAAAAATTTCTGAAAGCAACAAAAATATTATTAGCAATATCCAGACTGGTGATGAGAGTGACTAATGACTAGATTCTTTTGCAAACTAGATGATTCCCAATACTTAAGTTTTAAACAAAATGGAAAGATCTCATCACATTATTTCTAAACACATCATTAAAAATAATTTTTGTGATAAATCTTTATGATTCTTAGGTATTTAATTCAGAAGGAGTTCAAAAATTTGATAATGAGATAATACTCTTTCTTCCAACCACTTATATAAATAAGACACCTCAGCACTGACATGTTTTTACAAAAATGAAAACATGACTAACATTGCTGTTGAAACTTGTCTCCTTGTACCAACAGGTAATATTCATCCATGGATACATGAAAACCAATTTTAGTTTTTTTTTTTTTTTAAGATTTTATTTATTTGAGAGAGAAAGAGAGAGCACACAAGCTCACACAAGGAGGGTGGGGCAGAGGGAGAGGGAAAAGTAGACTTCATGCTGAGCAGGGAGCCCGACCAGGGCTCGATTCCAGGATTCTAGGATCATGATTTGAGCTGAAGGCAGATACTTAACCAACTGAGCCACTTAGGCGCCCCATGAAAACCAATTTTTAAATAGCCCTAGCCATCTCATTAAGAAATAAATTTCCAATATAATTTTAGTGTTTGTATTTAATGATGAATTTTTATCAAAATCTGCATTTATACAAGTTGCTTTGATCAAATAAAAGCTATGAATAAAAATTCAGAAGAAAGTTAGTTGGGGGACACCTGGGTTGTGCAGTCAGTTAAGCATCCGACTCATGGTTTCAGCTCAGGTCATGATCTCAGGGTCCTGAGATTGTGCCCCACAACAGGCTCTGTGCTCAGCGGGGAGTCTACTTAAGTTTCTCTCTCTCTCACACAAATAAATAAATCTTTTTAAAAAATTTTAAAAAGAAAGAAAATTGGCATTTAAGGCCTTGTCTCAGAAAAAAGTATTGTTTCCAAGTGAAAATTCATGTCTATTTTTGAGAGAGGTATATGCCTGTCAAGAATAAACTATACTGTATTAAGATAAAATTCTGTAATGGCAGAAGTAGAAGAATGAGTTCAAGAAGAACACAGAATGATGTAAAAAAAGTGTGTATTTTTTTAAATGAATGAGAGCACAAGATATTCTGATATTTGAATCCCTTAGATACTTATTAAAAAGCAATGTAGTGCTTTTATTTAAAATACCAATATTTACAATATCCTGAAAATTACATCCTTTACAGTGATTCTTAAGTTAATATGAAAAAAATCTTTAATGTTAACCTAAAATATACAAAGGATATACAGATTTTCAAATTCTTTTCTGGAACTTGTGAGCAAAAATTCTGGAAAAGCAGTGTATTTTAGATCCTCAAGTTTCTCACAAACATTGTGGGAAACTGGCCATTCTTTATAGAACAGATTAAAAGTACATTTTTCTGTACCAATGTAAGAAGGTGTACAGAAGCTTATGCAGTGAAAAACACACACCTAGACAAGATGATACAAAGGAGTATACAAAGATTAAGGCCTCACTCAGTATCAATGTGGATACGACTCTGAACTATTTGGTTTATTATTTCAAAGCCCACAGTCGTTTGGGGGAAAGGGAAAACTGTTGGGCAAGGACGCTGTGAGAAACAGAAAATTAAAGTTGACAACAAGCAACAAGGGGAGTGTATATAGCAGAGAAACAACTCTTAAAATCAAGAATGAAGAAGGCATGCTAGTCTGAGACCATTCTGGAGTAGGGTCAAAAAGACCAGTAGTATCAGTGGATTCTTAGGACACTAATATATCACCACACGGTACAATAGAACATGTGGTCATAAGGATAATTCTGAGTCATCAAGAAAGGGCTAAATTATACTCTTATGCAGTATATTCTACGGAAGAAAGGAAGACTATTTATAATAGATTTTAAAAAGATACCCACTAACAGTATTTTTAAATTGTCTCAGTATTTGAAGTATTTCCGACTACCTAGAAAATTCACTTGCTTAGAATGCCGTTTCAGGGAATGAAGATAAATGAAGCGATACAGAATCAAAATCTTACCTGCTGGGAATTATCACCATTCCCTATACTGAGAGAATCTGAAGGTTTGTCAATGGGGCTGTAAAAAGAAAACACATCAAATAAAATCAGAGTAAAGTCATTCTCACACAATGAAAACAAACTCCCCAAAAGCCAGAAAAACAGACATTTTATTATCTTAACATTTGTTGATGCACTATGATGTAAAGATATTAGCTGAGATGTTGAGGATACAAAGAAATAAAAGATCAAATTCATACCCTTGAACAACTTATATTCTAATTAGATTCTCCAAAAACAATGGGTGAAACAATAACTTATGAAAAAAAAAGTCCTGCCTAAAATGAGTACTACTGTACGTCAAAAATTTAACCCATTATTCGGTTTTGTGCACATGATAAACACATTCCCCATTAAAATTCTTGAAATAATACTCACCTATTTTTCCAGGTGTTTAACAGAGGGCATAAAAGTCACTCAAATGTTCTCTACAGGTTCTTAAGAGCAATAAATTTCCTTTACTACTTCAATATCCTACTTACAACCCTGAAGAAGGCATATATGTGTGTATAAATGCACACACACAAAACAGAAACTTTTGTGTAAACTATTTACTCTTAAACAAAGACATAAAACTTGACTTCCATATAGGGAAAATGAAGTACAACAATAAACTAACACAGAATTGATGACTTAAAAACAAAACAAAATCTTTACAAGTATTACAACAGTGACCTAGCGAGGCATTTCCATAACTGTATTTAACCTACCACATGAATAAAAGATAAGTATTAGTACCCAAATATTAATATGATATTACATATTAGAGCAAAACAAATTAAGATTCCAAATTTCTCAAAATTATTTTATTGGCTAGAAATATATACAAAGTTACCCTGATAGCCAGACAATTTACTGGTACCACATTTAATTACTCTAGAAAAATTTAACAAGGGCTAGTACCCAACGACAATACCCAGCGTATCTTCTGCATAAACATCACCAGATGCTTGTGACTCTTGACAAATAGGTCTGGGATTCACTAAATAGCACCTTTAGTTATTATTTTCACGAAACAGCAATACCATCAATTCATTTTATGGTCAAATGGCTATTACAAATAATTTTAAGATATAGCTTAGAGCCCACTAAGTTTGGAGACATTTGGGGAAATGAGATAGGTACATACCAACAAATATCAACCAGTGCCGATTACTATGTGAATTGTTTAAACCATAAATTCCACAGGTCTTTAAAAGAAAGAGAAGCCACCATAAGTGGGGCAATTAGAAACATTTCCTAGGGGAGTTCAAATTTATGCAGATCCTCAAAAAGATTTATACATTAGGAGAGGGAAGGGAAAAAGGAGAAAAGAACATTAAAGGTAGGAATAGCAAGTGTACCATGCATCAAAAAGTCACAGATGGGTTTGGGAAAAAGTTAAGTAATTAGTTAAGTAATTACTTTAGCTAACACACAGGATGATTTTGACAACAGTGGGAGGTAAAGATAGCCAAAGGGTAGACACCAGGGGCTAAGAGAAACTGTTGAGCATAGAAATGATATAAACAAAACAGTATTAGAAAGATTGGTGGTGGCATGAAGAACAGACTGGAACATAGTACAGATGATATGAGAAGAACTTGTTACATTTTCTAAAAAAATTTTTTATTGTGGTAAAGCAGACTTAATATAAAATCTACTTAACCATTTGTAAGTGCACAGTTCAGTGGTATTAAATACATTCCAACTTGTTGTACAACCATCACCACCATCTATCCCCATCTCTTTTTATCTCATAAAACTGAAATTCTATAAACTCCCCATTTTCTCCTCCCTCCCAGTCATTATAATTTTGACTACTCTAAATAACTCACATAAGTGGAATCATAGAGTATTTCTTTTCCTTCCTTTTAGAGCTGAATACTACTTTGTATTTATACCACATTTTGCTTGTCCGTGCATCTGGCCACGGACACTTGGACTGCTTCCATGTTTAAGCTACTGCGAGCTAGCACATAAGTGCACAAATATCTCTTCAAGGTACTGCTTTCAATTCTTTTTGCTGTATACCCAGAACTGGAACTGATGGGTCATATGGTAATTCTATTTTTAATTTTTAAGGAACTGCCATACTGTTTCCCACAGTAGCTGTACCATTTTTTTATGCCCACCCATAGAGCACAAGGGTTCCAATTTTCCACATCCCTTCCAACTCTCATTGTTTTCTGCTTTTTTACTTTTATTTTTTCCTTTTTTTACTGTTTCAAGTTTTTATTTACATTTAGATACAGAACTTAGTGATTCTGTTTTCTGCTTTTTTGGTGGTAGCCACACTAATGCATCTAAGGAGGTATCTCATTATAGTTCTGATTTGCATTGCCCTAATGATTAGTGATGTTCAGCATCTTCTCATGTGCTCAATGACCATCTGTCTATCTTCTTTGCAGAAATGTCTATTCAAGTCCTTTGTCTATTTTTGCATTAGGGTACTTGATTTTGTTGCTGTGTTTTAGGAGTGCTCCATATATTATGGTTATTAACCTTTTCTCAGACATATGACTTGCAAGTATTTTCTCCCATTCTGTGGGTTGCCTTTTTACTATGGACAGCGTCTTTTGAGTCACAAAATTTTAAAATTTTCATTAAGTCCAATTTGTCTATTTTTTCTTTTGTTACCTGTGCCTTTGGTGTCCCAGCCAAGAAATCATTGCCAAATCCAATGTTGTAAAGCTTTAGTCATGTGTTTTCTTTTAGTGGTTTTGTTGTGTGAAAGAATTTTTTTTTTTAAAGATTTTATTTATTTATTTGACAGAGATAGAGACAGCCAGTGAGAGAGGGAACACAAGCAGGGGGAGTGGGAGAGGAAGAAGCAGGCTCGTAGCGGAGGAGCCCGATGTGGGGCTCGATCCCATAACGCCGGGATCACGCCCTGAGCTGAAGGCAGACGCTTAACCGCTGTGCCACCCAGGCGCCCCTGTTGTGTGAAAGAATTTCAATCTAAAATAGAACCGGAGAATATAAGATGGATAATTTCACCCATGTGCCCCCAGGAAGGTAAACCTAAGGACTAAAAGACTGATTCCTCCAAAATGTCTGATTTACAGAAAGTGGACAGTGTTGAAATTTTCTTGGGTGGGAGGATGATCAGAGGTTGTCCTATATCGACCTTGGGAAGTTTTGCCAGAGGAATGGATGGAACATGGCTCAAACTGGATTGACCTCACATAATGGGACGACTTGAGCTTTGTTTGTGTGACTGGAATGATTTTAGTTTGGTCGGGAAAATTTTCAAGGCTGGTTTCCTGTTTTTGATTTTAGCGTACTCTTAACTGAACTCTCCCCTCTTTCCATTCCTTGCCCATAAATACAACCTACCAAAAAACCTTCAATGGACTCGCCTGTAGCATGCTACAGTTTGCTTGTTCCACATTGCAGTCCCTCTGCTATTCCTGAATAAACTTACCTTCCTGAGCTTGCCTAAGTTTCTCACTTTATTTATAGTCAATAATTATTTTAGGTCTTACAGTTAGGTCATTGATCCATTTTGAATTTTTGAGTATGGTCTTAGGTAAGGGTCCAACTTCATTCTTTTGCATGTAGATACCCAGCACCGTTTGTTGAAAAGACTTTTCTTTCCCCCACAGGGGAAAAGGGTCTTGGTACCTTTGTTAAAAATCATTTGACCCTATATGTGATGGTTTATTTCTGGGTTCTCTTTTCTACTCTACTGGAATATGTATCTGTCTTCATGGCAATCCCATGCTGTTTACATTACTGCAGATTTGCAGTTATGCTTAGAAATTAGGAGCTGTGGGCCCTCCAGTTCTTTTTTTTTCAAGATTATTTTGGCTATTCGGGGGTCCTTTGAGATTCCACATGAATTTTAGGATGGGTTTGTCTGTCTGCAAAAAAACCCACCATCAAACAAACACCATCACTGGAGCACCTGGGCAGCGCAGTCGGTTAAGTGTCTGACTCTTGGTTTCAGTTCAGGTCATGATCTCAGGGTGGTGAGATTAAGGCCCATGCTGGGCTCCGTGCTCAGCACTGAGTCTGCTTGAGATTCTCTCTCTCTCTCCCTTGACCCCTTCTGCTTGTTTGCTCTCTCCCTAAAATAAGTACATCTTTAAAAAAAAAATCACTGGGATTTTGATATGGAATGCACTGTGTAGATAGCTTTGGGTAAAAGCAACATTTTAATAATACAGTCTTCCAATCCATGAACATGGGATGTGTTTTCCTTTATGTATTTTTAATTTCTTTCAGCAATGTTTTGTATTTTCATTGTATAAATCTTTAACTTCCTTGCTTAGAAATTTCTAAGTATTTTATTTTTCTTGACACTGTCGTGAACAGAATTATTTTTGTAATTTCCTTTTCAACTATTCATTGTTCACATTTAGAAATACAACTGATTTGTGTGTTGACTTTGTACCCTGTACTAAATTCATTTATCAGTTTTAACCATTTGTTTATTTTGTGTGTGGAATCCGTAGGACCGTCTACATATTAAGACCATACTATCTACAAAGAGATAATATTACTTATTCTTTTTCTATTTAGATGTCTCTTCTTTTTCTTGGCTAATTGCTATGGCTGGAACATCCAATAATGTGTTGAACAGAAGTGGTAAAAGTGGTCATTTGCCTTGTTCCTCACTGTAGAGGGAAAGCTTTCAGTCTTTCACCACCGAGTATGATGTTCACTGTGAGTTCTTCATATACAGTTTTTATTATGTTGAGGTAGTTTCCTTCCTAGGTTGTTTGTCATGAAAAGGGTGTTCAATTTTGTCAAATGTTTTTTCTGCATCAATTGAGGTATCGTGTTTTTTATCCTACATTCTGTTGATATGACACATCAAATTGCTCAATTTTTTTTTATGTTAAACCATTCTTGCATTCCAGGAATATACCCCCACTTTATCATGGTTTATAACTCTTTTAATGTGCTGGATTCTGTTTGATAGCATTTTCTTGAAGATTTTTGCATCAATGTAAACAAGGAGTACTGGTCTGTGGTGTCTTTGGCATTGGTACCAGAGTTATGCTGGCCTCAGAATGAGTTAGGAAATGGTCCCTCCTCCTCAATTTTTTGGAAAAGTTTGAGAAAGACTAGTATTAGTTCCTCTTTAAATGTCTGGTAGAATTCACATTTTCTTTGTTGGAAAATTTTTGATTAGTGATTTGATCACCTTAGTAATTATATGTCTACTCATATTTTTCAATTTCTTCATAATAGTTTTGGTAGGTTTTGTGTTTCTAGGGATTTGTCCATTTCATCTAGGTTATCCAGTGTGTTGGCATACAACTGTTCACAGTACTCTCTTATAATTTTTTTTATTTCTGTAGAATCTGCAGTAATATCCCCACTTTCATTTCTGATTTTAGTAAAATTTGAGCCTTTTCTGTGGTTTTTCATAATCTAAACCTAACTGAAGGTTTGTCGATTTTGTTGATCTTTTCAAAGAACCAACTTTCAGTTTCACTGTTTTTCTCTACTGTTTTTCTACTATTTCATCTTCCTCTGCTTTAATCTTTACTTCCTTCCTTCTGCAAGCTTTGGGTCTAGTTTTTTTTTTTTTTTTTAATTTTTTTATTTCCTTAAGTTGTAAAGTAAGGTTATTGACTTTGAGTCTTATCCGTTTTTTAACGTAAGCATTCATAGCTCTAAATTTCCCTCTTCGCATCCCCTTTGCGATTTCCCATAAGTTTTGATGTTTTACTTACATTTTCATTCATTTCTAAGTATTTTCCAATTTCCCTTGTGATTTTTCTCTTTAATCCATTAGTTAAGAGTGTTAATTTCCACAATTTTTTGAATTTTCCAGATTTCCTTTTGATAATGATTTCTAACTTTATCCAGTATGGTATCTAGATTTTTAAATCTACTGACACCTAATTTGTGGCCTAACATACAATCTTATCCTGGAAAATGTCCATGTAAACTTGAGAATGATGTGTATTCTGTTGTTGGAGAGAGTGTTCTATATGTGTCTGTCAGATTCAGCTGAGTTATTCTATTGTTTAAATTCTCTCCTTAGTGGGGCGCCTGGGTGGCTCAGTCGGTTAAGTGTCTGCTTTTGGCTCAGGTCATGATCCCGGAGTCCCAGGATCGAGCCCCAAGTCGGGCTCCCTTCTCAGTGGGGAGTCTGCTTCTCCTAGTCCCTCTGCCCCTTCTCCCGCTCGTGTGCTCATTCTCTCGCAAATAAATTAATTTAAAAATATTTTTTAAAAATAAATTGTCTCCTTACTGATCTTCTATCTGGTTATTATATCCGTTCTTGTGAGTGGGGTACTGAAGTCTTCAACTACTATTGTAGAACTACCTCTCCCTTCAAATCTGTGAGCTTTTGCTTCACATATTTTGATGCTTGGGCCTTAGGTGCATAAAGGTTTAAACTGTTCTATCATCTTGCTGTATTAATATACAATGTCCTTTGTCTCTCTTGATTTAAAGTCTATTTTGTTTGATAGAATAGCCACCCCTGACCTCTCTCGTGTACTATATTCATGAATTATCTTTTCTCATCCTTTCACTTTCAACCTGTTTGTGTCTCTAGGTCTAATGTGAGTCTCCTGTAGATAGCATATAGTTGGATCATGTGTCTTTATCCATTCTGCCAATTTGTCTTTTGACTAGAGTTGAATTCATTTACATTTAGAGTAATTACTGATAAGGTAGTGATCATGCCCTTTATGCCATTTGATTTCTACATGCCTTATAGCTTCCCCCCCTTCAAATTCCTCCATTACTGTCTTCTTTTGTGTTTAGCTGACATTTTTCTAGCGAAATGTTTAAATTCCTTTCTCATCTCCTTTTGTGTATATCTTAGAGCTACTTTCTTTGTTATCATGGGAATTATATTTAACATCCTAAAGTTTTAATACTCTAAATTTATATCAACTTAATTTCAATAACATACAAAAACTCTGCTCCTTTACAGTTCAATCCCAACCCCTTTTAGTTTTTACACTAATATATTGAACCTTAAATGTACTGGTTTCTTAAATCATGTAGGAAACAAAGTATAGTTACAAACCATTGTTACAAGCACACTAGTTTTTATATTTGCCCATTTATTTACCTTTACTAGTGTCCTTTCATTTCACCTTGCAGGACTCCCTTGAGCATTTCTTGCGGGCACATCTAGAGATCACGAACTCCCTCAGTTTTTGTTAAGGTGGGAATGTCTTAATTTCTCTCACACTCTTTAAGGACAGTTTTGCTGGATAGAGAATTCTTGGTTGACAGTTTTTGTCTCTTAGCACTCTGAATATATTGGCCCACTGTCTTCTGGCCTTCATAGTTTCTCATGAGAAATATGCCGATAATCTTATTGAAGAATCCTTCCACATGATGATTAGCAACTCCTGCTGCTTTCAAGATTCTTCTTGTCTTTGGCTTTTTACTAAAATTTTGATTTGACTTTTTTTGATTATGAAATTTTGAATGATTTTTGATTGAAAACCATGTGTGTCAATGTTCGTCTCTTTGAGTTCATTTTAATTAGAGTTCCTTAAGGTTGTCCCATGTTTATATTCATTTCTTTCATCAAATTTGGGAAGTGTTCAGCTTCCCCCCCCCCCCCAAATATTCTCTCTGCATCTTTCTCTCTCTTCTCCTTCTGGAACTCTGACAATGCATACACTGGTCTGCTCGATGGTGTCCCACAGGTCCCTTAGGCTCTGTTTGCTTTTCTTCAGTCTTTTCTCTTTGTGTTCCTCAAACTCATCATAATATTTCCATTGCCTTTTCTTCAAGTTCACAGATTCTTCTACCTAATCAAATCTGCCTTTGAATCCTCTAGTGAATTTTTCATTTAAATTACTGTACTTCTCAGATCGAGAATTTCTTTTTGGTTTCCTACTTTTTTATCGATATTTCCCTTTTGTTCATACTTTTTTTTCGTACTTTCTCCACAGCTTCTTTCAGTTCCTTAGGAATCTTTAAAAGAGTTGCTTTAAAAGTCTTTGTCTACTGTATCTGCCATTGGGTTTTTTTCAGGGACAGCTTCTGTTGATCATTCTTTTCTTTTGAATAAGCCATGCTTTTCTGTTTCTTTTACATGCGTAACTGTGATTTTTTATTGAACACTGGCCATTTCAGCCTAGTAACATAGTACCTCTAGAAATCAGGTTCTCCCCCTTAAACTGTTTGCTTTTTGTGTTGTTTACTTTTTTGCAGGCTGTCTCTGTGCAAAAGATCAACCCTAGGTATAAATTTAAAGTCTTCTTAGGTCTTTTCTGAGCCTTTTTCTGGCCATGCACAAACCCTACATTTCCCCATATATGCAGTTGTTTTTGAATGTCCTAGTCTTTAATATCTACTACCCAAGGAGAAAAAGGACAAACTGAAAGGGGAAAAGAGGGGAAGGGCACTAGTCCTTTAAGTCCCCTGGTATCATTTCAGCCAGAGGAGGAGGGGCTTGCAACAATGGTTGCCTGCTTCTTTGTCTGCACCTCTGTGATCAGAAGCAGTAATCAGCAATTAGAGTAAAGATCCTCAATATAAGAAAGACAGGGTCTGTTTGCCCACCCTCGCTCCTGCAAGCTAATGCAGTCTGCTCCAGGAATATGTACACTGCTGCCTGCCACATGACTGGGGGTAGAGGATAGATAGCTGCTTTGGCCTAAGAGCTGAAACTGACCAAAATTAACCCAAGTCTTTCTATGGAATTTGCAAGCCTTCAACAGATTTCAGAGTTCCAAAATAGCTACATCAGACAGATTCTCCCAGTGCAATTGTTGTCCAGGTGGGGAGACAGAATCTTGGTGCTAACTACTCCACCTTAGTCCCCAAACTTGCACTATTCTTATGAGAACAAAGGCTTAAAGGTAGGGGAAACAGAAATAATGGAAACAAAAGGATGAAAGCAAGACAGTACAAAGGAAGAATTGCAGTGTCTTCATCTCAGTTCAGGTTTTCAGCCACCACCACTAACGAGCACTAAATAGTAATTTTCAATATAGGTAAGGTTAGTCTCTAATGTAAAGGGCAATATATCAAAATACTGCATTCAGAATAAATCTTGATGTTGTTTCTGGATTGCAACTAATGAGAACAACTTATATCATCTAGTCCACCATGCCAATTGAGGTTTCATAACTACTGACTGATAGCATTTGATGCTTTACAAGGGAAAGGTTTACCGAAGATGCTTAAAAATTTCTAGATCAGTGTCATCAAACCAAAGACAGCTGCTAAAAAAACCAGGATTGGAACAAAGTATCAGTAAGCTTATGTTCCACTCAATTTTAATATATTCTTCAATTTACCTTAAAATTAACTATTCAAGGAATAATAAATGAAAAGCTTTAAGAATAATGATACAACTAGAAATTGTTTTTATTTCCTATGTGGGCTGCAAAAAGTCAATTATAGTTAAAGCTGCCATTGTAAGTGCAACTTTATCAGTGCAAAGAAAATACAGATGGGAGAATCCCTGCAAATGCCTGTATAATTTCAGGAGAAAGAAAAATATATTTACAAATTCCAGTTCCAATAAATGTGAACTCCTTGGATCTCTAATGGCTGGACAGGTAACACTTATATCAAAGCTACCACTAACAAGTCCGAGTTCTCACAACTTCCCTAGTACTAGGTGTTGAACTTCCTTCCTCATCAAGCTCTCTGTCTGCTTAAGTTATAGCCATATTAAGTATTTGCTGTTTTATATTCAACATCCACCAACCCATTATCACGCCAAGAAGGTTAAGAAAGTAAAATAAACTTTAATAAATACCATATTTATAAGGAAGAAAGACACCTACTCCATGAAATGGACTATTCTCTGGTCAAGAACTGCCAAGTCCTCATGATATCAGATAAAAGAAGATCGGGTACACTAAAATAAACTGCACAGGGCTTTTTTATTTAAAAACAAGTAAACAAAAAATCTACAGGTTTTCTTTTCTTTTCTAAGTCAGCACAAAGTTTATTAGCCACTTCGATTCAGAAAGGCCTCTTTCTGAAGAAGTCTGTTTCTCTAACACAAGCAGGAAACACCAAAATGCACAGGGGCCCCACTTTCATTTGCATCTCAAATTACACTAGAAGCATATCATAGAGCAACGGTAGTTGTCTCCTGGGGTTCCCTGGGAATGGCTCTAGAATAGGCTCCAGCTTCAGTTCTGGTCCCAGGATTGGCTCAGGCACTCTTTGTGCCACTGTGCCTAGTGTGGACTCCAGTGCTGGCCCCAGATCCAGTCCTGCCTCAAGCAGTGGCTCTAACTCCAGGCCTAGCTCTGACTGGCCCTTATGCCATCCGGGCTCCAGCTCTAATGAAACCAATTCTGGCTCCAGCTTAAGCTCCAGTGGTTGTTGCCACTCATCCACCCGTCTACAGACAGCACAAGGAGCTTATGTTTCAGGTATTTCCTCTGTTCCTGGGGATTAACTTTCTGCTGGTGGTAATACCCAAAAGCCTCACTCCAGGGGATCCAGGGGTGGAGGAAGTACAGCATATTCTCATGTATGTTCTCCCTCAGTAAGCAGTTGGTCGTGCTGGATGAGTTCGGTTAGCAGGAGTGATGGCAGTACCTCCCTGCTGTTGGGCGGCACAGAGTAAATCACCTCATCACTGTCCTCATGTTCCACACTGGAGCAGGTAATGCCCCCTTCCAATGACTCACTGAAATGTAGTAGGAAGGCAGCAGAGATGGGTCTTCTTCAGCAGCTAGTGCTCCTGGCTCCAGCTCACAAAGCCCATGATATGGCCATCACTCCACAGATTCCTCAGGTGGTCATGTACCAGGTACAGATTTTTGTGCAATGATGTCCAGAATGGTAGCTTGCATGGGGAGGCGGTGGTGCTCTCTTGCTTAGTGAAGTCAGCCCAGGACAATATACCCTCGATCCTAGAGTTCTGCCCAGCTTGTCCCTCAGCATGCTCAGCTGCTCCAGGTCAAGGTCTCGGCCAAACCAGGAGGAGAACTGCCAACTGAGAGCAGGGCCCAGCAAGCTCCAAGAGGGCTTTGGGCGGGGTGCTAGAAAAGACTGCTGATTCTGAAGGTTTAAGCTGAGCAGACTGAACCAGAGAACCAAGGCCCAAGCAATTGAGTAGCTTCATGTTAGAAATAATCACACAAAGGGTATCTGTTTTCGGCTCTTGCTTCAGACCCTGGTAGGTGTATCCAACCATGATGCTGATAATGTGCAGTTCCCCTGTCACTCTCAGCAGCCCCTAACGCTGCCCCTTCTGGAGCCAACTGAATGTTGTTCTACCAGAGTTAGGTAGCCAAAATTACACATTAAACCCTGACTCTGCCCCTTCTCAGGGGTCAAAGTTTTCTTGTTTGAAGTCAGAATGCTGAACTTCTGGAGACCTTATAACTGAGGATTCCTGTCAATGGGGACTTCAGTAGTCAGTGACCCACTGCCTTCCTGGAATCTCATCAGCAGCCTTGTAGGACAGTAAACTTCTTCCCACTCTTGAAGATGAAGGGCTGGTGGGGAGTTTGGGGCATGCAAGGCTGGGTTTCTACCACAAAGGCTTTGTGAAGTAGACACTTCAGCAACTCTGTAAACAGGATCTTCAGCAGGTTCACCTCTTTGGTTAGAGAGTCATCCTGATAGCTAACCAGGTGACTCAGTCCCTTCAGCTCCTCCAGCACCTAATACAGATGAAAAACAACAGCTTTCCTCCAGCTGTGAAAACTTCTCCAACTGTTCCATCTGTGGTCCAGGTGGGCTCCAATGCAGGCATTTTGCTGCTTGACTTTCTATGCCTCCAACTCTGGCAGTAGCTTGATTGGGATAGGTAATTGGCTTAGCAGTGCTTTAAAGGCATCCAGAACCTCCCTTTTCTTTTTGTCCAATTCATGGGGTTTCCTCCAGAAGCTGCTAATGTCTGGTCTCATGGAGGTCTAAAGAGGACATCCTCACTGGGGCTGCGTCTTCTATCAGAGGTAGAAGACATCCTTGTGGTCTTTCAGTTGGCTGATGGATTTCACCAGCTTCTCCATCTTAGCACTTAATTCCAGGTTCCAGGATTCAATCTCCTGCTGCTGGCTCTCCACAGGTACTTTGAGGTCTGCCTCTCCTTGCTCCGACTGAGCCCTCTGAGCCTGAATCAGAATTAGAGAGATTAAACATCATCTCAGCCAACTGGGTAGGGCCCTGAGGAAAGGCCTGACAGTCCCAATAGAATTTTCACAAGTTCTGCTGTAGCAACAAGCACTCAGGGTCCTGGCTGCAGCAGGCACACTCAAGAGTTCATTTGGTCCAAGAACTGAAGGAATGGTATTGTTAGCCTTGGAATCATCGTTGCCCAGTAATAATGCTGAGAGAAAGAGAAATCAAAACACCTAACGTCTTTAAATACCACACAACTGACTGAAAAGCACTGGACTCAAGTGTTAGGGACTAAGCAGTTCTAAAAGGTAGGTGGGTGTCATAACACAATCAAGGTATTTCCAGAAGGCAATGCTGTGTGTGTAAATATCTGTAAATGAAAATTTGTAAACATGTAACATCTTCATATAAATAGTCTTACTGAGTTTTTTTTAAAGTTCTAGTCCTAAATAGTTCTGAAATCTATAGTGAGATTACAGATTTCTCAGGAGTAAATATTTTTCAACTAACCCGAAATTTGGAATCCAGTGCTATGGGGCGTTAAAAAAAATGTGTTATTTATTTTTTTGAAATATAAAAATATAGAGTGTGTATTCAGAATCTGTTTCTGGAGATGCTGATTCATTTAGTCTAAACTGCAACACCTGATATCTGATATTACTACACTAGTGCAAGTGAAGAGGAACACTGTTACTGGATTATAAAGCTAGAAGGAATCATTAATATCAAATTCAAAAGGTTTTACAGATAAAGAAACTACGATCTACAAGTATCTGCAAGTAGGCAGTGTGACACCACTACACCTGTTTGGATCTTCAGATGCTAGCTTCTAACTTGCCCCAAAGACAGTGTTCAGATTTGACTTCTTTCTACTTCTCGGTGGAGATGCCACCAAATTCCTGAAAAGAGTCTCTTGGCGGCTTTCTAAAATTTGCAACATAAAACAAGTAGTTACATAGGAGAAAAATCAAAGAAAAGACCACTTTCCAGACTGGGAGCGGGACAGAAAAAATACTGAGAAGGTCTAGTTCTCATGTTCGTCACACTGAAAAGACAAAGTCTCCATGACTGTGCTAATTATGGTTGCATTTCAGAAGTAAGGTATAATTTAAAGTCAATATAATGGACATTTCCAAATTTCACTGACATGTTACTGTATATACAAATACATATTCACACTGCTCCTAAATTAAATACTCCATATTCATTTAGAAGAATTCATTTTAATTTTTCGTGCTTGCCCGTCTTAAATAACTGAGTCAACTTTTGCTACTGCAACGGACAAATTTAAGTTACAGACAGGTAGCTTGCCTTTACAGTTTATTTGATACAGGCTTCAAATATACATTAACATTTCAAGTATTACTTTACTACTAAAATATGGCCACCTTTTACATAATGTGGCACAATGAGCTATTAACATGGTAAGAAAAAAATGTGTCAATAATCTGAACTGATTATAGTTTGGCAAGTATGATTTTTAACTGGAATTTTCTCAATAATTCCAGGATGTACTGAGCATGAGTGAAAATAAATGTTTTGATTACTAGTAAAAAAAAAAATTCAATTATTCTTTTTTTTTTCAATTATTCTTAATATTAAAGTTGAAAGATAAACATCCACCATCCTGAACATACAGGCTATGGCCAGCTTTCAAAAGCAGCCAGTAAAACTGTCTCCATCTATTCATTTTAATTTTGTATTTCAGTAATAAAGGTTAATCTTTTAAAAGATACTATATACTTAAATAGAATTTAAACACACAATTGCTCATTTAACTATCCATCCCCCCACACTCATTATACCCCACCCTCTGGAAAAAAAAAAATACCAGTGGCTCTCTAACTTTTTTGAAAATATTCTACGTAGGTGGAATAGGACACCAGAACTCGCTTACTAGTTTTCCAGTATGTATGTGCACATGTGCAGTAACTTTGTATTTCCAAATACAGAATGGGAATAAAATTTCTTAAGAGAAATAAGAAAAAAGACTCTGAGAAAAAAGGTCAGAAAAATCTTTTAGCTCACTAATTTTAATATACACACCCAATTTTCGTAAATCTTACTAATTCATCTACTTAGTTTACTAATAAGTAGCTCTGAGTTTCATGTTAAAAAAAAAGGGAACTACAAACCATTTATCTATTATAAAAGGGGGAATTGCCTTTTTGGGGATCCATTTTTTTAAAAAAATGTAGGCCACCTCTCATGGCACCTGTCCATAGTTTGAGAATCACTGCTGAAATCACCTCTATCTGTAAGTACCAGCACACACTAGTGTAATCTATAATTATTATTAGGTCATGGGTCCTCTCTCCAGAAAAATGTACACACACACACACACACACACACACACACACACACACACTGTCTGATAAATTTCAGAGAGTTCACAGATGTGCCAAAGCCTATTCATGATTTAACAAGCTCTATGCGAGACTATTTTCAACAAGTCTCTGGACTGTACCTTTTCTAAATCATACCTGACCAAATGATGTCGGGGTAGGAAAACAAGATTCATGCAGGGAACACTACCATTCTGCTGAATAAATAAGGCACTCTGACTATGCCCGCAGTCTATCAAAGCTTATACCTGATTTTCAATATAGATAAGCCATGTTTTTAAAAAGACATGCATTCTCCTTTGATGTAATAAAAACTGACAAATTCCTATAGCCATTTTCCTTTCTTTAGCTTTTCCTCTACTGCCACCAAACCGTGGTTTAAGAATAAGCTTTTGCTTAAAATACCATTAACTCCTTGGGTGTATAGTATATCCAATTTATCCTGAGATAATAAGCCTTACAGACCCGAGATCTTCAAGGTCAAACTACATATTACTTGCGACACAGTCTTCCTTAAGTCAATTAGTTTGATTCAGGTTAGAGTTTCTGATTCATGTTAAAAGTCTCTTAAGAATTTTACCTTTTCTAGACAGAGCAGTGGCAGAGTGGGAGAATGAGCCTGGGCATCAAAATGACAGAAACTTTGGTCAGAATCTGATCTGTCACTTATTTGTGTAGGACACTGGTGAATTATTTAAACTCTCTGAGACTTGCCAGGCCCAGTTTTCCTTGCCAGTAAGTAGTAAGGTAACAATGATATGTACCACACCGGACAGCTGAGACTGAAGGCGCACAAAAGACACCAACCCTCTTCTCACCTAAGTTTGAAGGTGAACATCCCCACACTCCTTCAATGGTGGCTTGTCTAAGCTACAATATCAAGTCATAACCACTTACCTTGAGTGATCTATATACCCAGTAATTTGCTCCCCAAATTCTTATGTAGGCCTCTGCACTGTCCCTGGGCACAGCAGCCCATCTAGCTACTATTCCTTTCACAGTTTTCAGGTGGGGCACAGTGTCTCAACCTAAATGAAGGTATTTCAAAGTCCCAAACTTAAAACAGCCAGTCCTTAAGCATCACTACTTCATGCCTTATCTCATCATTTGTATTCATCATTTCAAAGTAACATTAATATAGAAAAGTAGCACATCTATACTCCATCTAACTGACATACTCTGGAATGCATCATAATGGGGGGTGGTGAGAACAAATGACATATTCCCTCTTATAATTTATTGTTCATTTAAGTAAAACAGGTATAAGACACACTACAGAAACTTCACTTATATATGTGTATCAGGACCATGTCAGGGTTCAGTGAGGATTCAGTAGATATGATACTCTTTAATATTTGTGCTCTGGCTTAATTAGAAATAAGA
Organism: Ursus americanus; assembly: GCF_024610735.1. Taxonomy (NCBI): domain Eukaryota; kingdom Metazoa; phylum Chordata; class Mammalia; order Carnivora; family Ursidae; genus Ursus; species Ursus americanus. Next base: position 17,672,734 of record NC_142129.1, on the reverse strand, counting down.
GGAAACTACATTTTAGGTTTAGTGTCAATTCATAAGGTTCCAGGTTTTGTTTTCCTGCAATTCTTGTAGAACTGCTATTCACTACATGTGAATGATGAGAAGAGACAGAAAGAAACCATTCTTTTTCTTTTTTCCCTAGAAAGCTTAATTCTCAACTTATCCTGAATAAGAAAAACGTATCTCCTGGGTAGGACCATGGAAAGAGTCATACTGTTCATCTTTCTAACTTGACAAGTCTTCCCTATGGGAAGAAGGAAATTATCTACAAATTCATCCCCACCACTATACCCTGTATAGTGAAAATGTGGAAATGGAGACCAAAGCAGACCTTCAGTAGTACTGACAGTCAGTTGAACTTAATCTTTTGCAGGGGTTGGCATGGAAAGAAAACAAGCTACAGGAGCTTGCCAAAACAAGAACTGTCTGTACCTTGGGCCATCAACTGTCCTTAAATTTGGGGGACCTGAATTAAACCAACAAAAAATAACCCTTCTCCATCCCCAAAGAAACCTCCCTATATTGTGGACTTATGCAAAGCACAGGTAACCATGTCAAAATTCATTCTGGTCCTAGCTGAGGGTTCAGTAACACTGGCTTTGGGCAGTTATTAAATGAGTACGTTGTTTTAAATCTCCCTTTCTCTTCCTTTTTACTCCGTGGTATCTAGACATTCCCCTCCTGATACTGAAATAGTTATAAATGTGCTCTGACTGTACTTTATATGAAGGCAAAGTCAATAATATATTAGTAAATCTAATAATAACTGATCACAAAAAAATAAGATGAAGAAAAACTACTTGTTATAAACGCCAAAAGGACATTTAGTAAATGTCAATTTTCACTTTCAATCTAAAGAAAAAAACTCAACAAATTAACAATAACAGGGTATTGTCATTATCGCAAATAAATGGTCAAAATCACATTTACAAGCGAATAAAACACTGGAGACAGTCTTATAAAATAGGGAGATAGCCCTATAAAGAATGAGACAAGGATGCCTGAGAGCACCACTTTCTAACACTGGTCTTTAATTTTTAGCCTCGAAATTCTCAAATAGGAAGAGGTGGTGGTGGGAGATGCAATACAATAAAGCAGGAAAAACACACCAACAAATTCTTTTCTAAGAGACACAAAAGACTTGGAGAGATATACCATACTAATGGCTAAGAAAACTCAATGTTATATTGCAGAACAGAAATTCTTCCAAAATTGATTTATAAATTCAAGTACTTTGAAACACAAATAGAATGGTCAACTAATTGGGAAAAGTGAGTTCTATATAATGCACATACAACACTTAAATACATCAATAAAACATAACAAACAGATACGATTCACAATCTATAAGAAGTTCATTCACTCTATTAATCAGATACAAATTAAAATGAGACAGCTTTTTTTATCAAATTGGAAAATGTGCAGAAAAAATATTCAATTCAAGGAAATAGGTACTCATCATCTTTGACTCAGCAGTTCTACTTCAAAGAGCATCAAAGCTATAACCAAAATGTTTATATGAAAAAATGTTCATCACAGTGTCATAAATAAGAGCACCAAAATGAAAATAATATACACCATCAGGAGGTTGCTTTAATAAATTTCAAATGCTCATGTATAATGAAATACCATGCAGCCATAAAAAATTATGTTTTCATGACAAAGGAAAATATTCATAATAATGAGTATTAAGCTTTGAAACATAACAAACCAATGTATTTTGGTATATATACATTCACAAGAAGGAAAAGGACTACAAAGAAATACACACTGCAGGAAACACATCAAATCATTTTCAGGGAAAATGTCTTGAGTATTGAGATCACATACAATATTTACTTTCTTCCGTATGCTTTTATATATTTTTCAAATTTTCTTAAGTAGAAACATATTACTTTTGTATTTGAGAAATAAAAAACATTATCTCAAAGAGATAATCTAAATTTTAAATTTCTGGTCTGAATTCTCTAGGGGCTATAAACCCAGAATATGGTTTTAATTAGAATGACATTTTTAATGAAAACAGTGATGTATATAAACGTTAAAAGCATCTGAAATAATTTTTTACTACAATAACCCCATTCTTATATGAAGCACTACTGAGCTAGCAACCAATGAGGTAAGTAATAGAATATGGTTCATAATAAAATAAACATCGAGGAGTAGAAAGGAGTAGGTACAAAAAAATCAACGGAAAGGGTCAAAGTTTATCATTTCGAAAAGATTTCTTTCGGACTTAGCTTTAATTCTTAGCTTTGATATAAACAAATTTCACATAGTTTACTATACAGTAATTTTATGTTTTGCTTTGTGGCCTCTTATATATATATTTATATACACGTGTATGTACATGTGCATATGAGGGTGTGTATATAAACAAATCTTGATAGCCTTTTAAATAATCTTTACCATCAAAGTGAATAATTTAACAAGGACTTCAAGAATTTAAATACAAGAATAAGTAGTTGAAGAAACTGACCTGACAACAATGTATATAGTTATTATTAGCTATATTTGAAAAACGGCCCTTATATTACCTTAGTGCTAAATGCTAGACTATAACAAGTAACAACCAGACATTTAGAATATCACTTTAAACAAATTTAACTTTGGAATAAGTTTTTAAAAAAAGAAAATCAACACACCTAAATTAATTATAGCTATTTACTTTAAATGAATTGATTTTATAAAAATTAAACTTATCAAATTAAAAAAAAATTACAAGATCCTAACACATCAAACTTAAGGAACATTCAGGATAGAGTACAACCCCAAAATTATTGTTTTTATTAATCATACCATTTTCTGACAGGCCATAACCAAATATAACCCAAAATGTGAAGATTACCATATCAGAATGAGACTCAGTACCTTAGACTATAAATTTATTTAAACATTGACATAATACAGGTCTACACAAAAATAAGTTGTTTCATAGATGAATAAGATTCTGAATCCTCCTCATTCAGAGGACATAAGACGTTAATGATTCCTGCGACTAGAAAATCACAAATATTTGTTTCCTCAACATACAATGTTCCAGATAACTCCCACTCCCCCTTTTACAATGTGTTCCCCCTCATTATATCGGGGGGGGGAACCTTAATTAGGTAATAAGAGCCTGTCATTAACCAACATCCCTTAATTCCTTTTTTTTTTCAAGGAGGGTGTTCCCAGGGTCCAGGGCAATGTGCAAATCAACGCAAAGGGGTAGCCATCAAGAGGCTCATCTGAAGTATTACCAGGGAGCAGCAGGCAGCAAACATTCAAACCCAGAAACTGTGACTCAACATTTCCTATATAATGCAACAATTCTGCACAAATGATAGACACTGTCAAGAAGAATTCTGCCTGAAGAAGATGTAAAATGAGAAGAGAGGATCGACAGAGATGAAGGTAAGGTGTCTGATTATACTAATATCGGTACTTACGTATCATACCTCTGCAGTGGAGTCACTTTGTTCTTATTCTTATCAACTGAACCCGTAGATAGTTGAAGAAAATTGGGGTTTAACTTATATAATTCTTGAAGTAGTTTCTGTTCATATTCTTGGTGCTTACCCGCCTAATGGAAGAAGAAATTAAAACTGCAGTGGGGTTCACAAAATGGCTGGTATAAAATAATGACTTACTTGCCAAATTATTAAAGATATCCTAAATAAAACATGTAAGGGTTTTTCATGGCATTAGAGAACCATGTGAGAATGATGTCACAAGACTGCTAGACCAATGAAAGTTCTTCCAACAAAACTACATGATATATATGCCATTAATTAATGATTTCATCAACCATTTATTATGCAGAAAAGCATATTAACAGACAACTTTTTTGCCAGCTCAAAAAACTAGAGGCCCGGGGTGCCTGCTTGGCTCAGTCGGTTAAGCATCTGCCTTTGGCTAAGGTCATGATCCCGGGGTCCTGGGAATGAGCCCCACATTGGGCTCCCTGCTTGGCAGGGAGCCTGCTTCTCCCTCTCCCACTCCCCCTGCTTATGCTGTCAAATAAATAAATCTTAAAAAAAAAAAAAAAGAAAGAAAAAAAAAAAAGAAAGAAAAGTAAAGAAAGAAAGAAAAAGACAACTAGAGGCCCTTTTCAACCTATAATGAAGTCTTCTAACAGGCCATTACAGAATTTTCTGAAGATCACCAAAAATAATTAATTTCTCTAGTATACAGAGTAAGAGTCTTAATATATTTTTCATTATCTTGACACAAAGTATAAATTCCATTGCTTTGTTTTTACATAAAAATTAATGTATTTTAAACTCCAGTTTACAGCTAGCCCCTTTGTTTCTTTTTTGTTGCTGTTGTTGTTTTTAAGATTTTATTTATTTGACACAGAGAGAGAGAGAGAGAGAGAGCACGCGCTAGAGAGCACACATGCACAAGGAGAGGGAGCAGCAGGCAGAGGGAAAGGAAGAAGCAGACTCTCCACTGAGCAGGGAGCCCGATGTGGGACTTGATCCCAGGACCCTGGGATCAGGACCTGAGTCAAAGGCAGACACTTAACCGACTGAGCCACCCAGGTGCCCCCAGCCCCTTTGTTTTTATAAATAAAGTTTTATTGGAACAGTCATGCTCATTCACTTACTTGCTATCTACAGCTTGTCTCTGCTACAACAAGAATTCAGTATTTACTACAAAGTCCATATAGGCCCAGAAAGCCTAAAATATTTACTAATCGGCTCTTTACAGAAAGTCTGCAGATCACTGCTCTGTACACAACAAAGAGAAATCTGTATTTACTGTAGTTGGTTGCCGTATATCAGAAGACAATGTCAGAAACACTATCTGAGAAATTAGGCAAAGACTGCCTCTGGAAATTAGTCATACACAAAAATAAATTACAACGAGGGGCACCTGGGTGGCTCAGTAGGTTAAGTGTCTGCCTTTGGCTCAGGTCATGATCCCAGGGTCCTGGGATCGAGTCCCACATCAGGCCTCCCTGCTCAGTGGGGAGCCTACTTCTCCCCCTGCCCCTCCTCCCCCCACTCATGCTTATGCACTTTCTCTCTCTCAAAAATAAACAAAATCTTAAAAAAAAAATTACAGTGAAATAACTTTGAATAACTTTTTACTATATGCATGTATATCATGACTGAAATGACATTTTTACTTACCTTCAGGATTAATTATTTTAGAAGTGTGGTCTAACCAGATATTACAGGAAAACCAAACCCAGAACGGGATAGATCAAAACAAACACAAAACAATAAAAACAAGCAAGGGCAACATCATCTAATCAAGTAGGACTGTATCATATACACTGCACATTGCATTGTGTCCTGTTCCAAGGGGGCTCCTGCCTGTTTCGAATGGATCTATAAATATTTCATATGATACTAAATCTTCAATTATGCAGTAACAAGGAAAGATCTTCTGACTTTTGCCATGATATAATTTGTTCAAACTTCCTTCCTATATAGAGGAACTCTTTTAATAAAGAAACCTCTTCTCAAATTAATTTTAAACTCACATAGAGAAGGGCAGATGAATTCATTACAACAATATGAATTTTAAATTATTAAGAAAAAAAATACAGTTAGATGTGGATTTTACATCTTTAAAACATGCAAAGTCTTGAAATTCTTTTCTACAATCAATACTTCAGGAGACATTATGGCTTTCATTAGCAACTAAGAGCTAAAACTTAATACTCAAATGATTTTACAGGGGCAGTCCACAAAGACTAGTTAAATCCCAATACAAGTCATTCCATGGGAATGTCTGTCCATTTTCATTTACAATTCAATAATACTCAAAAATGAAATCAACTAGGGCTTAGAGATTCTTTGACAGAAATTTTCACTATAATAGTAGCATGAGTAATTCTCTACATGTCAAAATTTAGTTTGGAATGGTTCAACCTTAAATTCTATCCAGAACGTTTCACCCAAAAAAAGAAAAAAAAAATCAAGAAGCATTTATTAAATAAGAAGTCATCTGTTATTTTAACACTGTTTTTGTACCATACAGAAATACGATCAAGAAATTCCAATGGATCAATTATAATGGGGCTTTAATCTGAAATAACTCCAAATTAAAAAAGAGTAATATTTGATTTTAACAATCTGCTCTTAACGGAGACCCTACTATACTTTCTCTAGTTTGACCTGGAGAGTCCAAGGTGGCAATCAATGCCCCTCTACCTTCTAAATGAAAAGTATTACTGCAAAAGTCTACAGCAACAATCTGATGTCCTCATCTATAATAGGGAAGTGCAGCATTGTGCTCTGGTATAATCCTTACTTAATATGCATATGGTCAACATTTTTACTTGTAAAGTCACATTTATAATACTACAAATTGAAAGGAGAACAGAGAACAGGAAATATTAAAAAAAACACAGGATAATAAACCTTCAATTCACCCTTCACAGGACACTGACTCAGTGTACACTTTCACGGGGAGAACCATTTTATAAAAACGTTAGGTTATCGGAAACATTTGATAGGTTATTATTTTCTAGCAGGTTCTGTAAAGAGTGGAAATTAGGAAGGAAAAAAACCCCTCATAATTACAGTAACCCACTTGGCTTCCATTTTGTTGATATTCCCCCTAAAGTAGCATTTACCAAAATGCTTTCCTTGGTCAATTAAGTTCTGATTGTACATTCTTGGGTATGTATTAGCATATTAAAGACTCTGAGAAGTCCTGCAGGAAAGAAAACTATCTTCATTAATCTAGCATTTTCAAACTTAATGGACTACAGACCGATTTTTATCATAACAATATTCTGTAGAACTGACATTCCATGGAACACTGTTTGGAAAATGCTACTTTAATAACAATTAAAAAAAATAAAATCCCTCGTTTTTGCTTTTACAATTTTAACTTTTAAAGAAAAATACTCCCTTTTCTGCAAAGTTTATAATTCACATTAATTTACTACCTGCATTTCCTCTTTTGTGAAGCTGGCCGCCTCATCCCCCAATTCATGTAGATACATGCAGTCAGGCTTTGGACACTGCATATTCTTTAAGAAGTAACTGCAGTATTTTGTTGTACCTAGGGATGCCTGCAGAAAGAGTCAGGGAGGGGGAAATAAGGACCCAAAACGTGAAATGACACAATGAGAATTTCCATGTTTGGTGTTTTCACTTCACCTCAAATGAGGCACAGACATGACAAATCAAGAAGTATGCCTCTGAGTACTGGAGAACTAAACTCTTACTAGCAGGATCTATTGAAGATGATGCTCATTTGGAAGAACCAAAGAAAACACCTCAGTTAGATTTTCCAGAACTTGAGTACCCAAATCATCTTCCTTAGAGATAAGAAGAGAAGATACATAAAATCTACTTCATGTTACAGAAGTCTGGCACCTAAGCAAATTCTTTTTTCTAGTTATGCCATCCTTTTTCCATTTATACAAAGCATGGCTTAGTGTGGCCCTTTACTCAAACCTTAATTGATCAATGGGCAAATCTTTAAGTACTGACAAATTATAACCATTATCTACTTCTGATAAGAATAACAGATCCTATTTTCACAAAATAAGATTACGTGTAAATACAGATTTTTTAAAGATTATCACCAAATAATGAATGTATTTATTCCTACCTGGTAAAACAAGACCCTACATAAGCTGGTAGTAAACAAATAAGCTATCATAAATCAGTACGGATGCTTAAGAAGCAATCTTCAAACAGACTCCCTCCAAATGTAAGAAGTAAATGCTAGGCTCTCCCCGATTTACTGTATTTTCTCTCTTCCCCCTTAAAAAAAATCAAGAGGACCATATTACCTTAAGTGTTCTGCCATCTACTACCACATTGTTGACACACTGTATGGCTCTGAGAGCATCTTCTGACCGGATATAGGTTACATAAGCACTGGCACTTGGACCCTAAAGTGAAAACACACTGTTACTAGTTTCAAATTCAAGAAAAACTTGAAAAAAACAATTCTTTTGCACTCTGCCTAGGGAATTCTAAAGGCCTTCACTACTACTATCATTAGTAATAATGACAATAATTAGAAATAGTAGTAGCTTTGATTAAACCATATACTAGCTCATCTTAAAACAATTATCTGATTTTAAGTAGACTAAAATATAATATGGATAAAGTATCATCTCTGGCTTGGTATTTATTTTTCTAAAGTCATTTGACAGGCTCGTCAAGGTTACAACAAATTTTGAAAGTTGGATTTAAAAAAATAAAATTTAAAGACACTGTGCCAATTATGTTCTCCCAAAAATAAATGCAATTTACAAGAGTATTCTATCTGCTAATACCAGCATAACAAAGATGCTCTATTAAGTTTTCAATACCTGAAAATATGAATTTGAAATCATCATCTAATTATTACACTGCCTGATAATAGACTCAACTCCCCCTCCCCCTCAAACCATCACCTAATCTTTGTTTTACTATTTCTTACTACTATCTTTACTATTTCTTAGTACTATCTTACTACTATTAAGTCCTGAAGTCAAATGAGCACCAGAAATTCCCCCACCCCACCAGTAGAGGTCACTACACTGCTTAAATCCTTGACCCTCAGGCTTCCTAATCCCAGAAAGTAGATTTTCCTTCTGAACAGCCCAGGTCAAGCCTAGACCATAGGGAAGAAAGGCAAAAACCCCTATAATTAGTTACCTGTGAGCCTGCATATGATGTGCTATTATTGATGACAACTTTATGTATTTTACCAAACTTCCCAAAATATTCTGGTCGTTTTAAAACCTATAAAAGAAGAAGAAATAAGGTATAATGTGTCCCCATTTCATCAACGTTATCCTTATAATGGGAACATACACCATCCCTCTTCAGTGAAAGGAAAATAATTTTTAAAGTTTTCTAATAAATGTGACTACTACCTATTTACAATTTCTGTGATTAACCTATAGGAAATCATCAACAGAGTCCAAAAGCTATTTTTAATTGACCCACTATATGGAAACTAAAGACTCACTAAGTTTGGTACTACCCACTACGTTTTAATATGTACACCAATAATCCATGGGATCTTATCTTCACAGTGGTCTTAAATACCAAACAGATCAAATATCTTAACCACATTTTCATTAATAGATAATTCTTATAAAAAAGTAATTTTCAAAAGAATGACCAAAATAATTATGTATTAAACAGAGACAAAAACTCAGGAACAGACATAGTAGAGTCTTTACTAATAAATCTACTGTATATGACATTTGATATATTACATTAAAGCTACAAATTGCAAATATGGTAACAATGTTCCTCAACCTTAGGCTTCATGATTCAACAATGTGTGTGTACTTAGTTTCTTTGTGTCAATTTTACCACTTCTTGATTATCTCCTGTTTTTTTCTTCCCTTTTCCTGGTAAATAACATATATGTGGTGATGGATGGAAAAAAATTGAGGAAACAAATTTATACATTTCTTTCTCTATTACCTGGTTACTTCTTGGTGGTTATTCCCCCTCATACTTCTGTCATTTCCTTTACTTTGTGATCACTACATGCATTCATTAATAACTTCTCTTAGAGACTTACTTGACCTTGCCTAATTTGACTAATACGTAACTTGATTTAAAAACCTCTCCTTGTAATTTGCAACTACTCCAAAATTACATTTTATTCTTTTCCTAGAATTTATCTATAGACCTACTGTTCCTACAACCTTCCCAAATAAAAAGCTCTCTCAAGGAAAGCTTTCTGTGTGTACCTTTCCATGTGTGTGCAAAGTATTCTTTCCAAACACTCTAATTTGATAACATTCTCACATACTTAAAATCTTGGCCAATATGTTCTGCATATGACAGAATCAAAGCTTTGTGAAAGAGTCTGGCTGAGGTATCATTAATCCTTAATAGTTTTCAAATTAATTAACATCATTATTTTTACCACATTTTACTTTAGGTTCTTATAAGTATAAGGCGGTTACATTTCCTATAGCCAATTGTAATGGATTATAAGATGAGGTGACTGTATTGGTTTTCAATCTTTTTTCCACCAGATCCCCCAAGACAAATGAGACTATTAAGTGGCAAAACCAATGACCCTCAGGTTGTACACAGCAAAGTCTCAGGGCTGATGAGTAGGGAAGAGCTTGTTTTGAGAAGCTTCCTGGCTGGTGGAGTTTAGAACTGCACTCAATATTCCAACTGGATGCACACCAACTCAGCACAGGGCTTCAGAGCCAGAATACCTGCTTCAGGGAGTTCAGGCTGGTCACACGTTGTGCTGCATCAGCATCTCAAATCACATCTGAGTTATGGCCGTAGCTCTCAATGAAGGCAGCATTCAAGGGAACATTTGGAAAATCTGTGGGAGCTTTTATTGGGGGAGGTTGTCAAAGGGACTGGGAGGCGATACTTATGTTCAGTGGATGGGAGCCAGGAACGGCTTACAATGCTCCGGCTAGTCCTGCACAATAAAGAATTGTCCTGCACAACTTTTGAATGTTCTACAAGACATTCATGTAACTGAGAAACCTATTTATAATTAAGTGAACATAGAAACAAATTCCACGTTATATATAAACTCAGAAGTAGTTCCCTACAGTTTTGACATATGTTGAATTTATAGGAAAGGAAATAATATGTAATTAAGGGAAGACTACAAGTGCTTTGTTCAGAATTATACCAAGAGTTATTTCAGAAAAATCACATCATTTGCTTTTCATAGTATCTGGACTGCCAATACATATACCTTTAACAATCTGCCTTTGTAGGTGTCACACCCACAGTGATTCTGCACACACATGCAAGCATCTTACTATTTTATTGCGTATTTAAAAACAGTACTCCCCAAACTTGAATATGCAAACAAATCATTTGAGGACTTAGTTAAACTGCATATTCAGATCTAGTTGCTCTGAAGCAGGGCCTGAGTTTACATAATAAGCACCCAGGGGATACTAATCTACCAGCTCAGAAACCACACCTTGAGTAGCAAGGTTCTAGAGTAGTGGTACCCAAAATTTTACATGTAGAAATAGTCTTTTTATAAATTATTTCCCTTTTATTTCTTTATTTCATGAAATCACTTCATAAAAGTCACACAGTGTTATATTTTAAAACACGGGTACTGGCTCTGATAAGGTTGAAAACCACTCACTTATGGAAATAGTTTCTGGCCAGTATTTGGGCATAACACCTTCAATACAACATAAGACTTGTATATAATTATACTGACATGTCACACTGGAGCGAGAATGATTATTTTCAAAGCACAAATCTAGCCATGTCCCTGTTCTTAAGAACATTCAACAGGTTCCCACTGCCTTTAGAATAAAGTGCAAACTCCTTCACATGGTTAGAAAGCCCTTCATTGTATGTTACTACTTACCTCACCAGCCTCATCTCTCACCAATGCACTCTAATCTTCCAGCCAAAAAAATCACTTGCAGACCAAGATCTTTCTCATCCTGAAGAATTTGTACAGTTCCTGCACCAGAAGCACTTTGCCCCAAAGATAGTGGAAGAGTACATACCTCCCCAACAAGATCGGGTGCTCTCTCTTGTGCCTCCACAGCACAAAGTACTTCTCATATTATATTATACTGTTAGTTTGAAAATAAGCAAGGACTACCTTTGTACTGGTGTATATTCAGTGTCTTACATACTGCCCAGCACACTGTAGGTACTCAATAAATGCTAACCGAAAAGTAACTGTGTCAGCACTGAACAAAAAGAATTACATGGATAAAAAAACACTGGTGGGCCCCAAAGTATTAGCAAATGGCCTATGGCTGATAAGAAATAGCTTGCCCGGCCAGGCAAGGGAAATTCAAATAATTTAAACTTTCTATATTAAGTGCTCCAGATTCTACCTAAACATACAACTAGCAGAACAGTATTCTAGTGATTCAGAAGTATGGGGAGTAGGTAAAGCACCCTGCATATCACTACATTATCCATATATGAAATCCCACATATTTACTTCACAGTGAGCCAGCTTTAATACTAATATAGAATACACAAGGCCACATGACAGAATTATAAATGCCCAATGGCATGCCTAATGTCTTCCTATATATTCTTTGGGAACATAGTCAAGTCTTCATGGATACTACAGAGAAAATAAAAAACTTGGTAAGCAGATAGAAGGATGAATGGATAAATTAGGGGAATGGATGAACAACAGACCAATTATCAGTGTAAAATACCCTGGAACAGGACCTTTAAAAAACTGGTGGGTTGGGAAGGGGGTGGTTCCTAGTTCTGGCTCTGCTGTGAAATAGCTGTGTGATCCCAGTTCACTTAACTAAGTCACTTAACCTCCCTATGCCTCAATTTCTCATTTGTAAAATAACATGGTTCTGTCTTTAAAGTCTTTAAGTTCCTCAAACAAGCTGCTCTCTCGAACCACCACATACCCAGGACACTCCTGTCCTTATTTGTTGCCTAGCCAATCTCTAGTAATTCTTAATTATCCTTTCCTCTGGGAGGCTTTTTGTGGATTTCTATACTAGCCAAGTTCCCCACTGTTATACGTTCCCCCCAAACTCTGTACTTCCCTGTTTATAAATGCCCAGCACACCTACAAGTACTTAAATTTAGGGTGCTTGGGTGGCTCTGTCAGTTAAGCATCTGCCTTCAGTTCAGGTCATGATCTCAGGGTCCTGGAATTGAGCCCTGCATTGGGCTTCCTGCTCAGCACAGAGCCTGCTTGTCCCTCTCCTCCCTGCTCATGCTCTCTGTCGCTCTTTCTGTTGCTATTTCTGATGCTATCTCTGTCTCTCTCTCTCAAATAAATAACTAAATAAAATCTTTAAAAAAGAAAAAAAAAAAGGACTTAAATCCTGTCTTACCAATAGTCTGTAAGTTAGTTAAGCATAGAGACTGTGACTGGCTAAATTATTTTATCTCCAACATCAAAGTACCTAAAACATGGTAAGTATTCAAGAGTTAATTCATAAAATGAATGAATTAGGTTCCAGCAAATCTATAAATTTTAGGATTTGGAAGATGATCACTTCTAATCACTGCCTCTAACTACCTATCATATCTTCTAAAATAGTTTTTTTGTGGGGTGCCCAGGTAGCTCAGTCAGTTAAGCCGGAATCGGAATCTGGCTCCCTGCTCAGCAGGAAGTCTGCTACTTCCTCTTCCTCTACTCCTCCCCCACTCGTGCTTGCTCTCTCTCTCTCTCAAATAAATAAAATCTTAAAAAAATAAAAGTTTTTTTTATTGATCAATAAATGAATACATTTGACAATTAATTTTGGTATTAAGTTTTCTGATGCACACGTTATTTTCAAAATAAGCTTGAATTTTTCCTAAGCTCTCTTGTTTTGCTAATCAGAATTCAGTCAAATATCAAATTGTTCATCATCCAAAAATAAGTAAATAGGGGACTTCTTTGACCTGAAAGTTACACTAACAACTTGAAACCAAGTTTTCTAATAAATCCAACTTTAAATTTTCCAAACTGAAAAGATTACACAATAAATTAAGAGAATTTGCTATTATTTAGAAGTGGTAGGAAAGAATACAAAAAACACTGGTCTTTGGTCTTCCTAGAGTTTCAAGAGAAATAAATGAGAGAAATCAATGTTTAAAAAAATTCACTGTCCTCTCACCAAGCAACAATGATTTCAAAAGTATAAAACAAATAGAATGGCTTTTTTTTTTAATATTTTATTTATTTATTTGACAGAGAGAGAGACAGCCCACGAGAGAGGGAACACAAGCAGGGGGAGTGGGAGAGGAAGAAGCAGGCTCCCAGCAGAGCAGGGAGCCCGATGTGGGGCTCGATCCCAGGACCCTGGGATCACGCCCTGGGCCGAAGGCAGACGCTTAACAGCTGAGCCACCCAGGCGCCCAAAGTAGAGTGTTTTTTTTAAGGTACATTTAGATTCATGATAAAGTACCTTCTCTCACTAGTCACCACCTAGATTAATTTTTTTCTGTGTAATAGTTCTTCAGATTAATGTTACTGGAGTCATGTCATTTGAGATGGAAATAAGAAACCTCTGTAAGTAAATAAAAACAAATCACAGAATCTCAAGAGGAGGTAGGAAACCTATAATCCAAAAACCAGACTGAGACTATGGCTTAATTTTAGCCAGCTTTCAGGTGCTGCTCCCCATATACCTCCAGTAATATAGGTGACAGGATCCAGGCAGGATGTATTAACAAAATCAAGTACATGCATTTCCAAGAGTTGTCAAATCAAAATAAAAGTTCCATTGGTTTACCAGAATAGCAGTTTCAGAAATGCCAAAGTAGATTCTAATCAGTAAGATTAATAGGAGTAAATAGAGACAGATAAAATAAAAAACTTGCAAAAGCAAGACGTGCCCTCTGATTAGAAAAAAGGCAGAGTTGAAAGGGGAAGACAGAAGGACTGGCGTATAAAGTTGTAGTGGTGTTCAAGAAAATGGTCACAGGGGAAGTAGGATTCTGCCTGCCAGAGGAATTAAAAACAAAAAGAACTGGCTGCTGAGGTTGAGTCATAGGCCTAAAACGAGCTCTCATCCTTAACAGCTCTTACTGAAGTCTTTTCCTGTAGAACTCTAGATCAGCCCCCTTTGGCTTTGGAAAAAACCTGGTCTCCTGAAGGATTCATGCCGCCCACTAATGCCAGTATCCCCAGACTTCAGACCAAGTAATTCTGGAGTTGCCTCTGTGTTTATTGCCAATGATAAAGGCTTCTTACTAAGGTCTCCCTAACTTTCTCTTCTCCTGATCCTGAAGCCCTTCAGAGCCTCAATTATACAGTAAGCTCATCATTAATAAATATACATTATTCTCTCTAAACTGATTTTTACAAAATCGATTTTTAGACTCCTTAAATTTCCTTCCACTGGGGTCTTTGCCCACTTAGCCAAGTCTGAAGATTCCCATCTCCCTAAGCATATTCACTATAATCCTCCCTCTTATTGGTACCATGATGACAAGGACTACTCCAAACCCTTCTCAGGGAGTACTTCTGGCAGATCCCCCAAATCCAACTCTATCCTACTGAAGCAAACACTCTGGCTGTCAATCAGCTTCTACCTGCTCTCCCATCAATCTAGTCAGCCCCTCCTAATATATCAGAAACTGAAAATTAGCAGATGTACATCCAAGGGCATCAGGGAAAGTTATAAGCTCAACATTACTCTTACAATGCATGTGGCGAAAGGCAAAAAAAAGGTAATGAACAAAAGGGTTAAGGCCTCCCCTGCCTCCAAACAAACGACACAGAACCTGGTCCATTATTTTCCTTCATCAAATTCTTTCCCCAAAATTGGCTTAAAATAAATGAATAAAGAATGATGGTACAGTGTAGCAGCAGGTCTATAATTGTTCAATAACCAAGAATCACTATGTGGACAGGATTAAAAAAAAAATACAGATCTCTAGTGGGTTCATGTAACTGCATGTCCACTGTGATCCTTATATAGCTACAGAAAAGAGGAAAGAAACCAAGTAGTCATGTCACATGTTAGCCTGAATAGCAAAATGGAACCATTATCCAACTTTCAAAGATTATTAGCACTGAAGGAGATTGCAGAGATCGAGTTCAACTGCCTCGTTTTGCAACTGAAGAAAATGAGGCCAAAAAGATTAAGACACTTGCCTAAGATCACAAATGGTCATTGGATTCTTAGAGATAATTAAAAAATCATTTCCCATTCTCTCCTAAGTTTTAATAATTTCAGGGGAATCCTGCAAATAGGGAAGATCAGCTGTTATTTCCAAATAAGAGAGGCAAAAAAGAAAAAAATGTCAGGTTGAGCAAGAAAACAGAAGAGGACTTACCTCTGGGTCTGCTAGGCGCTGAGAGAGACCTACAACAAAGACGAGGTTTTTTTGTACAACACGTACACTAGCCAAATGTTTGCGGTTTTCTGATATTTTCTGTTTTCTCTCATTCTGTTTCTGTTTTTTCTCATTCTTTATCCTTTGCAATTCTTCCTGGGAGAGTGGTTTATAAACTGCTGGGTCTTCTGGATATGGCTTTAATCACAAAACAAACATAGAAGTTAGCATTAAATAAGAAAAGAAATAAGCTACATGAATAACCAATTATCATTTTGGATAATGGGTATGCAGTTATTTGTTACAGCTCTCTTTTTCTAAATCTTTTAACTGCTTAAAATATTTTTATTTAATAAACTTAAGATAAAAGTTTTAAAAATACTTATTTTTTTAGAGCTTAGCACAAACCACTTTTAGCACTAAAACTTAAAACACTGAGAAAGGTTCTATAATAAAAAAAATACAATCGTGGTATTCCCTATCGCATCCAGCAGAGTTGACAGGAAAAGAAAGCTTCCAGGGTGCTGTGTAAGCGGCAGAGTATAACTTATCTCATGTAAACATAGGTTTATATATTACAATCCACAAATATTTAATGAAAACATACTATGTGCTAGATTAATGAAGTACTTATTCTTTAATTCACTGTCAATCTAAAAGGAACATAAATGGGCAAATAAACAATAATCCATAGATACTCTGGCTTAGGAGCTTGACTTTAGTTTCCAACACTTACTAGACACGTGGACTTAAGCAAGTTAATGAAACTCTATGCCTCAGTGTCCTCAATAGTAAGATGAAAATGATTTAAAGGCTGGTGTAAAAGTAAAATAACTCTTATAAAGCCATTATTATCATGAATAGCACACAGTAATCCCTCAGTAAATACCAGCAATTATACTGCTGCAATTTTTTTCCCTTTCTTGTCATTACAATATTGTTTTCATTCCTACCGCTAATGCCAAGGCTACTGGTGGCCTGAATCACACTGCCTGGCTTTGCATCTTGGCTCCTCTTTACTATGAGAGACCTTGGCCATAAGTAATGTGACCTGCCTGCCTCAGTCATTTCTCCTGTAAAATAGGAATCACGGTAATTTATTCAGAGGGTTTCTGTATGAGTTAGAAAAGTTATACATTTATAAAGTGATTAAAACTGTGTCCTACACATAAGCATTCAATAAGTTATTAATTATTACTACTAGTAAAAAATAGGGACGCCTGGGTGGCTCAGTGGCTAAATGTCCGACTCTTTTTTTTTTTTATTTGACAGAGATAGAGACAGCCATCGAGAGAGGTTAACACAAGCAGGGGGAGTGAGAGAGGAAGAAGCAGGCTCCCAGCGGAGTAGCCTGATGTGGGGCTCGATCCCAGAATGCCAGGATCACGCCCTGAGCCGAAGGCAGACGCTTAATGACTGAGCCATCCAGGTGCCCCGAAATGTCCGACTCTTGATTTCAGCTCAGGTCATGATCTCAGGGTTGTGAAACTAAGACCAGCATTGGGCTCCATGCTGCGTGTGGAGCCTGCTTAAGATTCTCTCTCTCCCTGTGCCCCCCCCAAATAAATAGTCAATAATAAATGAAAGATGGGACACATTAAATACAATCATATCTAAGTGGATATGAAGAGATCCCAGAAATAGGAAATTGTGCCTGTCAGAATACAGGAGTAGGGACTAACAGAAATGATGTCTTCAAGAAAAAAGGTAGGAACAAGGTAGAGTGGAGACACTATTCAAAAGCCTGAAATCTTGCTATATTTTTAACATAAAGGTACTTTCATCTTTTCATATGTAAGTAAAACACAAAAACAAAACCCCTCAGATTTGTGAACACACTCAGATTAATGCTGAAGGCAATTAAGAAAGTGAGACTTCTCTTTATGTTCCTCAGCTTCTATTGGTAATATCATAAGGTCTCCAAAAATCCTGTTCTTAAATATTCAGACATAATTCTTAGTGGTCCTGGAGGACGCAAGCACCCATACCATTTGATTTCCACATTTAAAAATCTGAATAAAAATAATAAAATAAAAATCTGAATCTTCCAGCTAATTGGTCCTATTTGGCATACTCCAACTTACTTGTGAGTAGGAGGCATATAAAACAGCTGACTTGGTAAACTCATGTGACTTTTGCATAACCCGAAGTCTTTCTCCAGGATAAAATATAAAGCTAAGTAGTGTACATTTTAGGCGCTCAATAAATATTTGCCAAATGAACGCCAAGCTACTCTCTAGAACAAAGAATTAAGCATAGTTAATTTCCCTTTTAAAAAAATCTTAACTTTTCAAGGTTCCAGAAAAAGCTGGAAAAGCATGCACTCCATGACAGCTGCTCCACCACACACACACCGCCATAAATACCTACTCTACAAACCCAATGACAGAAAATTAATAAGCTGATACAAAGAGATGAGCAAGGGAGAAAGTCTAAAAATAGGAGATGAAAAACACATGTGGTTTACTTTTTTACTGAAACATGTACACTAAACTTAATTTTCCAGGAATATAGCATCAAATGAAAAGTACAACAGGAAATTTTTCTTTAAATATGTTATTGTGTGTTATATATCAACTAAAGCAAAATATGGCACCTGTGGAGAAGCAGTTTTAATGTGTAAAATATTTTTAATAGTGTTAATTTGACGATAAATTGCCAAACTATTAATTACGATGGTTTACAATCTCTAGTGTGATCACTTAATTTCTTTCATGTGTGTAGTCATAGTCCCACTTTTATTTCTAATGTATCTTTATGGTTTTTCTCTTTATTTTCTGATCAGACTAGCCAAGAGTTTGATTATTTTATTGTCTTTCACGGAACCAGCTCTTATATTGAAATACTTTTTTTCTATTTCTCCAAATTCTGCTTAATTCTGCTTCTACTGTCACAATGTTTACTACTCTTTCTTGGTTTCTTAACCTAGAAATAAGCTAATCTAGTTTTTGTTCTTTGTTTTCCAATAAATACATTCACAGCTTTAACTTTTCCTCCTCCTAGAAACAATGAAAAATACTATATAAAGTTTTGTTTTTTAACTAATCTTAGAAACAATAATGATCTGCAGTGGGGCAGTCCCAAGCCAATTTCTGTATGAAAAGTCAAAATTCAGAGAGTTAAGTGTAAAGTCTGTGTAACAACAAATGGGGAGGAAGCGTCAGCATTCAAAGCCCAGGGCCAGCCCAAGGTGAAGAGTCTTTGGGGAACTCAACCCCATGTTAAGCTGAGACCTAGCCTGTCCCCAAAAGGCTCTTTCAGTCTCAGGATAAGAACAAACTACAGAGATAAGATAAAATGGGGATAGAAGAAAAACATCCTGAAGAAGTTGCTGAAACCAACCGTATGGAAGATTTGCATCCTAGAGACCTAAGACCTTTATACTTGGCCCCACCAGCAACCATTATGTTGGAGGCATCCCTATTGGCACTGTTCATAGGATCCAGCAGAAGCCAAATCAAAGTTTCTCTACAGAAGGCCAAATCTACCTTGGGCCCTGGACAACCCTACAAATAATTCAGTGACAAAAAACAGGAAGTAGGCATAGATATAACCAAGCACATAAAGAAATAAAACAACATGAACAACCACCAGTAGAAACATTCCTCACAGACTTTGGCTAGTGGAATTATTAGACACAGATTTAAAAACAATAATGCTTATCCATTTAAACAAGTATATGATTTGCTGCCAAAAAAACCCAAAAAAACCCTCAAATATATGATAAACTTGAAACTAGGAGCAGGGTACAAAAAATATATTTAAAATATACCAAACATGAAAAGAGAACATTACTTCTAGAAAGGCAAAATGTTAAAACTCAATAGACATATTTATATTTAGCAAAACACTGGACCTAAAAAAAAAAAATCAAACACAAAAAGATCAGGAGAAATCATCCATTAATGCACTAAGAAAACAAACAGAAAAGATATTAGGAGACATGAAAAGCAGTGAAAACAAATCTGAAAAATATGTAATTAGAATCCCAGATAAAGAAAGAGAAAAGGCAGTATCTGAAGAGATGATAGCTGATTTTTTCCCCCAGAATTAATGAAATTCACCAAGACACAGATTTAAGAAGCCCTATAAACCCCAAGCAGGATAAATAAAAAGATATACCTAACTGAATTATTTTTGGAACTGTTTAATACTTCCACTGTAGCCTAACAGTCAATTTTTATGCTCATTGCACTTGTATTTTAAAGTTCTGTACTAATCTGGGCTGGCTGGCTGGCTGAGTTGGAAAAGTATATGACTTCTGATCTTGGGGTCATGAGTTTGAGCCCCACATTGGGTGTAGAGATTATAAATAAACAAATTTAAAAAAATAAAACAAAGGTTTGTATTAATGTGTACAAAGTTGTGTGCATGTACAAACACACACATGCTTGCTAACTGTGTTATTCAAATTTTCCATTTCCTGGGATGCCTGGGTGGCTCTGAGTCAGTTAAGCATTTGCCTTCAGCTCAGGTCATAATCCCAGGGTCCTGGGATCAAGTTCCACAACAGGCTTCTTGCTCAATGGGGAGCCTGCTTCTCCCTCTGCTTGCCACTCTCCCTGCTTGTGCTCTCTCTGACAAATAAATAAAATCTGCAAAAAAAATTTTTTGTCCATTTCCTTTTTTTGGTCTATTTCATCTATCAAACTCTAAAATACAGAAGTTAGAATTCTCTCCATTATGGATATGGATATAGTTTCTCCTGGTATTTATATCAGCTCTATATACTTCAAGGCTCTACTGTTAAGTAAATAAAATTCCATGACTTTACGGACATTTAGCAATTAAAAACATTCCTCTTTTCCCTTTTAAAATGTGTTTGATCTTAAATTTGATTAAGACTAATACCAGTTCTATTATATCTTCTTTCCTGTGATTTCCCTAGTTTCACTGATAATTTCCTACATATGTTCCTAGTCAAACAGTTCTACAAGGTTTACTGGGGAAAAGAATAACCTCTCATTTTCTTTCCCTGAACCAGTTGTCTTTACCTAGAAATAATCCTGTTAGACTCTTTTAGATCATTGTTTTATCATTTACTATCACATTGTTAAATAAGGTCGCTTGTATGGTTACTTCTTGCTTTTTCAATTCTACATATTATCACATTATACAAGTTGACGAGGCAGCTTTCTTTCAACCAGCCTAACCATACATCCCAAGTCTACTTTCTAACCTTTCACCTTAATTTTGCTTAGGTCAACATTCACAATTACATTATTATAAAGTTCAAATGTTACTTATACATTTTTACCTTCAGCCATGACATAGGAGATAGTAACAGACCAGGCCTACCAACATAAACAACTAGAAAATGAGACAAAATATATGAAATAACTGTTTTCAGACAAATAATATAGGTAATGAACAGCAAATCTGTGACTGCTGAGAGAAAAGAAATGAGAGAGATGAAAACCACTGAGTGTCTATCCTAGCTTTCTGCTCTTCCAGCACTTACTGGACCCTGACTGGGTCTAACAATCACATTGAGCAGAGGGGAAAGTGATCAAACCTGAAGAGGCTGAGGCAACTGAAATTTATGGGGCAAAATATCACAAAGCAGGAACCAGTCCAAAAAGAATTCCAGAAATTTACATAGAGGAATCCTGTGATAGCTAGTTCCCATAGGCAGCTCTCCAATAAAGACAATCTGATAGAGTTCAGGTCAATAACGAATTTGGGGAGGAAATAAAAAAGAAGTAATACCAATCACACGTAAACTTTTTCAGAATACAGAGGACGAGGAAACATTTCCTAACGCATTTTATGAAACCAGTATTACTTTGAAACCAAATCTAAAAACAATATAAAGCCACAAATAAATACCTCTCATGACACAGATATAAAAATCTTTCTGAAAACATTAGCAAATTTAAAAGAAAAAGGGTAATATATCATGATCAAATGAGGTTTATCCTTAGAAGGGAAGTCTGATTCAAAAATCAATCATCCAAAATCACCATTTCGGCAGAATGACAGAGAAAACACACGATCATTTCAAAAGAAACAGAAAAGGCATTTGGCAAAATGCAGCACCCACTCGTGATAAAAACTCAGTAAGCAAGGAAAACATCCGCAACCTGATGAAAAACCATCTACGAAAAACTCACAGCCAGTCACATACTTGTGAAATACTCAATGTCTTCTCAGTAAAACTGGAAACAAAGATAATTGTTCTTAGCACTTTATTCCAGTGTTCTACTGGAGGGCTTACCCAGTGCAATAAGGCAAGAAAAGTAATTTAAAAACATAAAGGTTGGAAAAGAAGAGGTAAAACTGTCTTTATTCACAGAAGACATGGTCATCTTAGGAAAGCCTAAAGAATCTGTTTAACAAAATCAATTATTCTATGTATGAACTAGAAAATGGAATTTTTAAAACATCACATGCTGAAGCTCAGGAAACATAAAATAGTTACAGATAAATATAACAAAACATGCTATACAACTCCATATGCTGAAAACTACAGAACATGGTTTTATAAATGTTTAAAGCCTAGAAAACTGGAAAGATAAACCTTATTTATGAACTAGATGAGCCAACATTTTCAAGATGTCATTTCTCCTCAAATTGACCTGTTTAATCAAGTTCAATCAAAAGCCGAGTAGGTTTTTTGTATAAAATTACAGACTAATTAAAAACTTTATGTGGAAATGCTAAGGTCTTAGATGTCCAAAATAAATTCTATAAAGAATAACACAGTTGAAAGATTTATCATACTAGATTTGAAGACTTAAGAATAATCAAGACAGTATGGTATTGGGATAAGGATAGAAACAATTGTCTGCGGATGGAAGTGGAAGAATTCTAGAAATGAACTTACACATTTATAAGCAACTCCTTTTTAAAGAAAGAGCTCAAAACCATTCAACAGTGAAGAGATAATCTTTTCTACAAATGATGCTGTAACAATATATCTGTATGGGGAAAAAAAAATCTCAACCCCTACAACATATCTGAGCCATTGTAGCATAATATGATTGCTTTTCTTGTACAGTTTTTTGTTTCCCCTAGTGTTAACTCATTTGATCTATATACATTTATTACTAATTCAACCATCAAATCTCCTCCAAATGTTCAAACGGCCTCATAACACAATTCTCTTTTAGAACACCAAGTATTCTCTCAATTTTATCTTTTTGTAGAAACCCCTCTCGTGCAACTTTCTGATCTGCCACATTCTGTACTGGTTGTCCTCTTTCCCATCATCTCAGGAATCCCATCGCACTGCTCCTCTATTTGATCACCTCTTTCCTTTATCCCATGTATTCTCTTTTCTTCATTCCTTCACGTTGGTGGGGCATATTCTGCAGGAGATTCCTGAGAGAGAAGGCACGGAAGGTAAAGAAAAAAAAATTTCGAGATCTATCAAGTCTGAAATGTCTTCATGTACCTTCACACTTAATTAACATGCAGATATGGAGTTCCAGGACGAAAATAAATTTCCTTCAGAAATATCTTCTAGCTTCAAGTCTTGCTTTTGAGAATTCTGAAATGATTCTGATGCCTGATCTTCATGTGTAGCCTACTTTTTTCCTCTTTGGAAGCTTGCAGAACTTCTTCGTTTTCAGTTTCTGTTTAAAAATAGAAAAGTTTGTGCCTGGCACTTGACGGGCCTTTTTAATCTGGAAATATATCCTTTGGTCTTGGGAATATTCTTCAATCATATTTCTGAAACAACTTTCCTTCTTTATTACTGTAGTCTGTTTCTAGAACACTAACTTATTTAGTATTTGACCTCCTGGATTGATCCTCAAATAAAGTTATCTCTTCTCTCATATATTCTATCTCCTTTGTCTTTTCGCACTACTTTTTAGGAAATGTTCTCAAATTCATCTCCCAACTCTTTCCTTGTTATTTCTGCTATATTTTAATTATTAGTAACTGTGTTTATCCTTCACTGAATTTTTTTAGACAATCCCATTCTTGTTTCATGGATGTAATATCCTCCATTATTTCTGAGATGAAAATAACAGTAACTTTGTTGAAGTTTTCATCTCTTTGGCCAGTCTGGCTTCCGTGTGAGTCATTACTGTATGATGCTACGTCAGTACACCACCTGGGTTCCCACATCTGCTGTTTCTACCAGGTATTTCCCCCAGAAATGTTGCACTAAAAGAACATACAAAGACAGTCTAAGGAATGACCAGGTAATTTATGCCTTAGTTTAGGGAAACATGAAGGTCTTTCTGATCTGTTTAGGCTCAGCAACTAGGACCAAAGAGAAACATTAAACTCTCTTGGTTTTTGAAGCCTGACCACCTCTCTGCTTTTCAAAACTACTAAAGCAAAGAGGCCCTTTATGTAAACAAGCAGGTTTCATTTGTGCACCCAAGCCAGGGCTTGCTTCAACCAACTCCCACCCTGCATCTCCAAGTTTACTTAAATCATCTTGATTTGCCATTTCACAGAGAGACCTCTGCAGGCCATCTCCCAGCAGGGCTGGGCTATGTGTACATGGCAGATTCACGGTCTTCTCCAGGCATCGGGCAACACCTGAGGTTTTCCTGTGTTAACATAACCACTGAGGCTGGTCTACAGAGATGTAAAGACTTGCTGGTCCCTGACTGAGATGGGCAGCTTCATAACTACGTGTGCTAAGTGTGCTCAGCACACTCTGGCAAAGCTAAACCGAGACTCTGTGTGGCCTGCACTGTCTGCTCTCCATGACCCACTCCAGCCATGAGACAAGTAGGAGCAAGGCCTAGTAGTCAGAGACCAAGCAGAAGTTCTAGCAGTTGTAGTTATATTAAGTCAACAAGAAAACAAAAAAATTCCTCCTGGTCTGACTTAACAATAACCACTTCAGCTAAAGATTATAACTTAGAAACCCTAAAGGAGGTTGCCTCATAATTCTTTAATAAGGATTTTTTTTCTTTCTACAAATGTTGGAGAGCTTTGGTGCTCTTCCTTAGACAATCTCTCATCTTTTCTATTGACCCTCTCTTGTGATCTCATCTAGTATTACTTTATAAATAACATGCTATATGCTAACTCTCAAATTTATTATTTCCATACCAGAACCAAATTTGAATATTCACCTAACCAATTTCTCCATTTGGATTTCTAATAGGAATCTCAAACTTAACATGTCTAAAACTGAGTTCCTGATCTCAAAAACCTGTTCCAACTGAGGTTTTCCCCATCTCACTCAATGGCCATTCTTTACTTCCCTTACAGTCACCAACTCTTCTACTTGTCCTGTATAGTGGATATTAAACCTTATGAATCTTTTTATGTCTGGAAATATTTTATTATGCTTTTACATGTGAATGAAATTAAGAATTCCTCAAAGTTATTCACTCTCAAAAATTTGGAAAAACAAATTTCTCAATTATTTTCTCTTTTCTATTGTTACAAAACAAAAACACCAGTATCAATTTTATTCTTGTTCCTTTGTAGTCTATGCACTTTTCTCCCAAAAGCTTTGAGAACTTTGTCTTTATTCTAGATATTCTAAAATTTTACAATTCTATTAATGTTGATATTTTTCATTCATCTTGTCTCCTACTCACACAGCCCTTCTAAGGACAACTGCTTTTCACAAGAAATTTTCTTCTAGTGGTTCTTTTATTCCTTCCCATCCATTCTTATTTCACTGCTTCTGTAGCTTTTCTCAGCAGATTAGAACCAGTAGATCTTTTATGTTGCTTAACTTCTCTTTCATGCTTTTTTTAAAAAAAAAAATCTTTTTGTACTATATGCTACAAAAAAAAAATACTCAGCAAAATCTTCCAACTTATTGATTTGTTCTTGAACTTTGTTCATTCTGTTCTTCAGCCCACTCATAAGATTGTTCATTTGCAAGATCTCTAATCTGCTCTTTAAAAAACGTTCCTTCTACATAGATATGCCATTCTCTTTTATTTGTTTGAGAAGCATTAACGACACTGTTAAATGTTTCTTTCTCTTTGCTTACCTCTGTTAGGTTCTTTTATTTACTGATTTTTGGTACTGATGTTGGTTTTCCTGAAATGTCTGTTAATTCTTGGTTCTTACACATTTTTACATGTAAGAACTCTGTCAACGGTCTATAAATGCTATTTGTGTTTACTGCAGGATGCTCTTTTGTGACTACAAAGAGGACAAACTGGTGGACAGAATATATCAATAATTCATCTTCTGAGTATAGGAGGTCTTAGTTCCTCCAGGGTAACTCCAACTACCTTAAGGCTCTGACCCAAATTTATAACCAGTGTTCCAGCTAGAGAGCATCTGTCTCTGCTACATGGCATAAAAGTTAGGTTGGATCCATATCCTCCTCCAATGCAACACTCAGGCAACCACACTGATTTTCCTTAGGATCTTAAAAGTACCACTACTCTTATCTTTTCTCAGCAGCCTTATCCTGAGTATGTTTGAGCTAATGCTTCTTTCTTAAAATTGATCCCAATGGCCTACTGTCTTTCCGATTCTTCACACTTGCTTGTCCTCCCAGAAAGGCACATTTTTATCAATAACCAGCTCTGCTAAAATTATTTTGCTTTATTCTTAAAATTTTTCTACTTTTTTCTCTACTTTCTAAGAATTTAAGGTGATTCTAGGTAACCCCCTAAAAGTGAAGTGAATTTTTTTGCCATTTCCCCAAATAATTGATTTTTCTCTAATGACTACTTAACAAGTGGTCTTTTTATTAAGACTCCTCTTCACACCAAAAGAAAAAGAGAGAAACGTAATGAAGTCAAACAACTTCGCAAGCCTTATAGTCTTGGGCTATACTAAAAATTACCACTTCCAACAAAATAGTTCAATACAATCGTCTTCTTCTGAAATAACCAGGAACCAATTTTTAAAATATGACTGAATGCTTTTTAAAATCCACTAACACAAATTTATTACAAATTTTGACCAAAGCTAATATTAAAGTTTTCACTTGCTTTTCATTCACATCCCTAAAATACATTAATCATACAAAAAGATATAACATATATACATTATAAATATTATCTGTTATATATACTACATATATATACTGTATATAAACTCAACAATTAAGTAGATCTAACCTTTTTTCATTCAGGTAATATATATTAATGCCCACTAGATTAAAAAAACAATTGGATAATGCATTGTCTTCTGAGAGATAATCTCTCTGGTAAGAAAACTGAGAGATAAAATAAATATTCTAGGTATCTAAAACACATTCCTGCTTTCTCAAAATTTGTAGTAACGAACATAATAAGAGCTTTTTGAAATGGGTAAACAGAAAAGTTTAAGCCATACCAATAGAACTGAAAAGCAAAGGCAAAAAAAAATTAGATATTTGCATTAACCCCGAGATCACAAATAAAGTCCTTCAAAATAGAAATGCAGCAATCCTACTTACTCTATTAAGTCACTCACTGTACAATAACTGTTGTGCCCGCTTATGTGAACAAGACCCAGGAATAGTAAAAATCATAGAACTATTTAGAGTTAGAAAAGACTCAAAAGATTTATATTTGAATCCCAAACCTATTACCCACTAGCTGATGCCTGTGGACAAGTTACTTGAAAGGCCTAGTTTCAATATACATTGAAGATAGCATTACAGCCTAGAGTTGTAAAGACTCAACAAATGAGTAACCATTACCTTCTGAAGTAGGATTTCTGTCATTTTAACCCATGACCTCTTTTAGTAAATGTCAAAACTTTTCCTCTATTTTGTACTAGAAAATTAAAGTGAATTTCCCCTCAGCTAAATCTACTGCCTCTCCAACTCCTAATTCTCTTAAATATCTAGCACACTGATCTTGTGAATCTCTCCAAATAAGAAAGCTAAAGGTCAACCAAAGAGGTTATATGACTTTACCAAGGTCATATAGTGTCTTTCTACTTCATTATCATCTTAAAAATATACTGCTACACATAAAGTCACCTGAGGTCTGTAGATTCTTTTAAATCTACTTATATACATGGGGCAAAAAAAAACTACACGAAGTTACTTTGGAGTATTTACCTTCCTACATGCAGGACAAAGTCCATTTTCATCAGTGCGAATTCGGTGCCAACAAAATCGGCAAATCTGATAGCCACAGGTGCAAGGAAAAAAGTTGATATCATCTATCTCCAAGGGCTCCATGCAAAGAGGACATTCCACAGGGTCTTCCTTCGCATCAGGACTGCGAGACATCTTCACGTTTATTAAACAGCAGCAAAAGTTTATAATAACTTAAGGGAGAAGGAAGTTCAGCACTGAGAACTAAACTGTAGAACTTCAAAGACCTGCATGAGAAGAAACAAAGTATACTGTTTACTATTGGAAAAAAATGGCATTTCAATCATCAGGAACCATATTAACAAAAAATTTGTACAATCTGAAGCAAATTTTGCTATCATCTCAGATGAGATTTCAGAATGGAATTCTGAAGTTTTTTTGAATGTCAAAATAAGAAGTCTAGCATCACTAATCTTTTGTACTCAACAGAAAGACAAAAGAACTTCCTTTTTTCTACATGAAATATTTAATACTAACCTAGTACCTAATCATAGCACATTTTAGGAGAATAAATAATATATAGCTTTAAAACACACTTTACACTGTCTTATCTTTGACCTAAAAGCTAATAATGCTGCCACATAACTAAAAGGCTACAGAATTCTAAAATGTGTCAGAAAATAAATGTGTTTACAGAATAAACCTAAAGAAATAGAAAAGGCTTCAGTCATCTATAATTACGTTAATATCAAACCTTCACCACAGAAAAAGACTAGAGCTGAAAAAATATGCCATAGAACTCAATGGTTTACGATCAAATATGTATTATTATGCCAATGAAAACCTCTGGTAAAATAAGCACATATAAAGCCAAAAAAGGATTTCTATGGTAATGGTACAAAATCCTACAAAAAACAGGAAGGGGGAAGAAACCAAAAAGATTCCATACTCCAAAGTGTTTTGAAAAATTAAATAATTTCTCATTTTAGATTA
Organism: Ursus americanus; assembly: GCF_024610735.1. NCBI lineage: Eukaryota > Metazoa > Chordata > Mammalia > Carnivora > Ursidae > Ursus > Ursus americanus. The sequence goes on along the minus strand of NC_142129.1, from coordinate 17,644,138 downwards.
TGGATAGTTGAAAATCTTTATGTAACAATACAGTAAAGTCAATGGTAAATTAAAACATGTTGAAATCACTATTTTAGCCTCCAAAATAAAGTCAATGTAATCTCTACCAAAATAATACAATTCAACAAGCTGATTCTGAAGTTTACAAGAAAGAGTAAATGCATACAAACTGCTTTAAAACTTCTAGGGGGAAATGTAGAAATTTGTGCTATCAGATACTGAACTGTACTACAAAGCTAGAGTAATTTTTAAAATTTGACATGGGTATAAAAATAGACAAAAGACTAAACAACCTAAACACTCTAGAAACAGAACCATGAATTTATGAGATTTTAATATTTAGTAACACTGACATTTACAAATCAATATGATAAGGACACACCAGTTTATAAGCAATAATAAAATTCTGGTCTATTTATTTTAAAGATCAATCTACACAGAAAGAAATGGTCAACTTAGTAATGTGGAAAGAAGAAAACACAAAATTAAAGGCAAGCAAGAGATTGTAAAGGATATATTCACTATATAGAAAACTTAGGGTCCAGGGTATATAAACAAATCTCACAAAGCAATTTTAAAAAGGCAATTAAGTCGACCAAAATGAGAACAAAAGACAATGAGTAATTCACAGAATTATAAATAATTACAACATATGAAGATGATCAACCTCTTTGGTTAGTAAATAGTGAGAGAGCATTCCCCCCCCCTTAGCCTATCAAAGAAGTTAGTCTCCCCAGGAAGTAAAGATTATCACTGATCTAAGTTCCTCTTTCAGCAAAAACGAGAGCACAAAAAGTACCTTGCCTTAAGTTGCCTGGCTCTTAAGTGGTGCAGCCTGGATTCATTCCGGCAAGTCTTAGCCCCTGAATCTGTGCTGTTAACCATGCCTTTGTACCACCTTAGAATCTATCCCACACAAATACACCTGTGCACCAAGTACTTTGCTCTGTTTGGCAGCACTGTTCCTAGAGCAGAAAACTGCAAAGTAACTGTCCATCAGTTGGGAAATCATTAAATAATGATATAGTCATAAACTGGATGTCCTGAATCAGAAGATGCCTATTATATAGTTGTCGGGTTTTTGCAAAAGCAAGCTAGAGGGGCGCCTGGGTGCCTAAGTCGGTTAACCATCTGATTCTTGATTTTGGCTCAGGTTGTCATCTCCAGGTCATGGGATCGAACCCCACAATGGACTCCCCACTTAGTGCAGAGTCTGCTTGGCCCTCTCCCTCTGCTCCTCCCCCCTACCCCCCATCGCTTGCGCTCTTCTCTTTCAAATAAATAAATAAATAAATAAATAAATAAATAAATAAATAAATAAATAATTTATTTATTTAATGTGCTTTATTTTCTTAGAGAAATCAAATATACACACATACAAGGTTTATATGTTTATGTGGAAGCTATTGTCTATGTTACCCTCCAGCTTGATTTATTTATTTTTAAAGATTTATTTATTTGTCAGAGAATGAGAGCACAAGCAGGGGGAGTGGCAGGCAGAGGGAGAAGCAGGCCCTTCACTGAGCAGGGAGTCTGATGCAGGACTCGATCCCAGGACCCTGGGGTCAGGATCTGAGCTGAACGCAGATGCTTAACCAACTGAGCCACCTAGGCATCCCATAAATCTGACTTTTAATAATTAGAAGAAAAATATCTTCCTATGACTCTATAATTATTTCAAAATAATTTTTTTAAAAGACATGGTACATGTATTTATAAACAATTCAGGAATCCTGGTTTGCAGACCCAATTTTGCTACTATCAGTTTCCTCATACATAAAATCTGTTTCTTCATATGTTAAAATTTGAGCTGATTTCTTATAGCTCCTCCAACTTGAACATCCCAAACTATACCTGCAGAAAAAACAGACTCAAACATAGTTTCCACTAACTGGAAACTACTTCAGCAGTGCTATCTACACTTCTAATGTACTTCTGATTACATGGCATCACTTCCACAACAGCTTACTTGAGTTTTAGTGAGATAATTTATGGGATGCTGAGAGATAAACAGCTGGGATTTATGAATTGAAAAGTTTTCCAAAAAGTAAAATAGATGATGTACTGAAGTTTTACTTTTTGATTGCTTGCTTTTTAAAAAAACTTTTTAAAAGATTTTATTTATTTATTTATTTATTTATTTATTTAATTTATTAGAGAGAGAGACAGAGAACAAGCAGAGGGAGGGGCAGAGGGAGAGGGAGAAGCAGACTCCCCGCTATGCAGGGAGCTGGACATGGTGCTCCATCCCAGGACCCTGGGATCATGACCTGAGTCAAAGGCAGACACTTAACCGACTGAGCCACCTAGACACCCCTAAACATTTTTTTAAAAGGTCTGCAAGAGTACATATTTTCAGTTTAGAGGGAGGAAAGGGAATAAAACAGCAAGAAGTCCCTTAAGATGGTTAATACAAGTACGAGTGCATTTTGTACACTTCTAGTACCATGGAGAGACGCCATGCAAGCCTGTTGCCAAAGTAATCACAGAACTGGCAAAATGTAAGAGAGAAGTCTAATGTGGTAGAACACTGGAATACAAGGTAGAAGAGCTGGTTTCTGCCTCATCCCTCCACTAAATGGCTATATGATCTTGGAAAGGACACTCGAAAGCTCTAGGACTCAATTTATTCGTCGGAAAAACGCTAAGACACGCAAAATTAAATGAAAATTCAAGTATAGATAAATTTCCTCTATGTAACACTACTGAACTAGCTTTAAAATAAGCTTTGGAATAAACTCTCTCCTCTCCAAATACCTTAGCCCAAATTTTTCATTTAAGGAAGAATAATTTTATTTCATAAATATTAATATTTATATTAAAACTATATTGTATAAATTATATATTTATAGTATATTAAAATAAAAATAAAACAAAATGAGTTAATAAGATTTACAAAGGTATAAGACACAGAAAGAGAAGATGTTTTTAATTGAAAAAGGAAAGTAAAGTCAGTGACTTCCTGGAGGAGGTGTGGGGGTTCTTAGGACAGGAGTGATTAGCTATTGATTCAGTAATTTTGAAAAAAAAAAAAGTTCATTACACTACCTAACCTTCACAGTGACTTGGTAAGACACATTATCCCCTTTATAAAAGGTGAACATAAGGCTACATGGCAAACGTGGCTCCAAGGGTTAAAACACACAATTCAAAAGTAAGACCACCAGCTTCAGAACCCATGCCCTTTCCAGCATGGTAAAACAGAAATTATGATCACTGAAGTCGCAGCTACATATCTTTGTGTATGAAATGCACATTTCCAAAAAGTGAAAATGTTGTTACTTTTTCAAAAAAGTCAATACTAGAGAAAATCTCTACCTCATTACCTGAGTTCTTATTCTCTACATCAACTGCAACTAATAACACAACACAGTATAAATCTGACATAAATATAATGCTCCTAAAACACCAAAGAGCTCACATTCTATGTAGTGAAGTACACACAATTAAAATCCTGTACTCAAAACCATGCTCAAAAATCACTCCTATAGTTCTGCACATGTGGTTTTGTGCTTAGGACCCTGTTAAAAAAATCTGTATAAACACATATTGTAAAATGTAAAGTACTGCAGCCACTATGGAAAATGGTTTGGTGGTTCCTCAAAAAGCTAAATACAGAATTAGCATATGATCCACTTCTGGATAGAGACACCAAAACTGAAAGCAGGGACTTGAACACATACTTGTACAGCAATGTTCACAGCAGCATTATTCACAACAGCTGAAGATGGAAACAGCCCAAGTGTCCACAGACAGATGAATATAAAATGTAGTGTACACCTAGAATATATTCGGCCATAAAAAGAATAAAATTCTGATACATGCTACAATGTGGATGAACCTTGAAAACACTGCACTAAGTGAAATAAGCCAGTCACAACAAGAAAAGTATATGATTCCACTGATATGAGGTATCTAGAATAGGCAAATTCACTGACACAGACAGGAGAGTAGAGGTTACCTTGGGTTGGGGTGAGGGAGAATGAGGAGCTACTGCTTAATGGATACAAAGTTTCTGGTTGGGATGGTAAAAAAGGTTTTAGAAATAGAAAGTGGTGATGGTTACACAACATTGTGAATGTACTTAATGCTACTGAATTGTACACTTAAAAAATACTTAAAATGACAAATTTTAGGTTAGATATATTTTATAATTAAAAAGTCAATAAAAGAAAAATATACACTACATACACTTAAATGGGCTATAAACAGCACTTTTGAGAAAAACTTTTAAGTATTTGGTTCCTTAAAGTCATTAATCCTTTAATTTTTTGCCAATCTCATAGCTGATTTTGTCATTAGGTAAATGTGTATATGATTCAACTCCACTGCACAGCAAATTATACCGCTGGATACACTACACAACCAAAATACACTGTAACAACACGTAATAGAAAGCTATTTACAGATATGATACACGCGCACACACACACACACGAAGAGTATCCAGAATAGATCTTAAGTGTCCATAAAAACCATATACTCAATATATATACACAGAACTATAAACTTTTTTAAAACCTGTAAGTATAATACCACACCACTGAGAGTTTACTTAATCACTGTTTTATAACTATAAAATTCTTACTTAACAACCTGTCCTATCTCACTAGAATGGAAACTTCAGGAGAGCAGAGAAATTACCTGGCACATCACATTTACGACAGCATACCAAGCAGCTACAACACGGCTGGTGGTAAAGAGTAAGTACTCACTTATTTGATGAATGAATAATAAAAAAAAAGGAATAAATTATTTGTTGTATGTCATTTATGACTGACAACCTTCTTCAAAAATAGGAAACAATATTCTAAGTTACCCACTGTTTCTATATTAGGCACCTATTTCACAAAGCATATTACTTATATAATAAACTACACAAAGGCAAAAAACAGACTAAACACTAGCTATGGACAGTTTGCTACATAAAAAAGCAAGGTAAGCTGATTACTAAATATCAACAACAATACTTCCCCATTTTAAATTAAGTACCAAAGTACCATTATATACATACCGGAAATATACACACACTATGGAACTCAAGACCATCTGTATTACCTATAGGAACAGGAGGAAAGTTTTTTTATGTTTTAGAAAAATACCTACCTAAGAATTTAAAGTCTCCTTCATAAAGGTTAAGATGCCATTATACATAAAAGAATTATCTGGGACTGCTTTTGACCTCTCCACCAATGTGTTCATTTAGTAAATTATTTTACTTTCAGAAGATGTAAATCACAATCAGCATCCAAGTTGTCTCACATACTATAACATGTCCCCTAAGCATTTTTTGCAGAAGAGGTAGATAAGGGTGGAAGAAGATGAACAGAATCTTTTTCCTGTAGAAAGTTACCCCCAGGAGGGAAGAGACTGTCTTACTTATTACCATACCCAAAAATCAACAGTTGGTGGCAAGTAACTATTTGTCAAGTGGAAGGAGAGCAAGAAAGAACGGATGGATGGATGGATGGATGGATGGATGGAAGGAAGGAAGGGAGTAAAGGAAGGGTAAGTACCTATTTATTCATCCATAAATGTGTAGGTACCTATTAGAAGACTCACTGAACAAAACTAACAATCTTTTCAAGTCCATATGTAGCAAATACATATTAGAAACAGTAACAGACTTCCCTGAACATCTTGCTGAAAAGGCAAAGGTTTTTTTTAATTTACTTATGATGCAATACTCAATACTAAAAAAAATAATAATTTTCTAATTTGCATGCATTCATTTGCAATTGGAGGAATATAATCATTGATTTTGGGAGTTGTTTTTAAAATTGCCACCAACTTATCAGCTGAACAAATCAAAGACAGCCAAGATGACAAATCATTCAATCAAAGCAATAAGGAAATGCAACCTTTGCATACAAATATATTTTTAAAAACCTAACATGAAAATTAAAATGTATTAAAAAACTGAAGATGATCATTTATGTGTAATATCAATTTAAAGAAAAAAAAAGATTTGCTACAAGTTTCCTTCCTATAAAAAAGTTTCCATACACATTTAAAATGATTCAAGTAAAAAAGATCTAACTTAAACCACTTTGGTATAGCCTTCCACCACTACTTAAAATATGGTAGGCAAAACTTAACAATGACTAGCCTTTTAAAGAGCGAAGTTTAAAAAACAAAAGGTATAAGCACATTTTGGCTCTCTAAACAAGAAAGCTAACTGGCTGTTCTAATTGTATCCAGTACATCATAACACTTATTTCTTCTACTTAAAAAGGTTCTCACTTTATTAGAAAAGTTGGATAGCTGACCAATGAAGTCTCTGACATTCTAACAGTTCTTATTTATCTTCATTTATTGAGTGATTCAATAAATAGTTATTCAGCTCTTATTGTGTTTCGAATTCTAGTCTATGTCTTTGGGCTACATTAGTGACCCCAACAGGTGAAAATGATCCTAAGGTATGAGGCAAATGAAGAAACATTTCCTCAAGAAAATCTAAAACTCAGAAAAACAGCAAGACTATGTAGTATTTGAACCAAAACCTACTCCCTCTCTTTCATTCCCCCTCACCAGCTCAGTGAGGCTGAAACTTGGTGAGATTGGGGCAGCGAGGAACAAAGAGTGCCCTTTCACCACAGCTACCAGTCTAAGAGCAATCTTCCCAGGAGGAGCAGGACGTCAGCATTTCTCACTCTGCTCAAAGTTACCTGATGCTAAAGCTAAGTTCCAGGTAAGTGCAGGTAAGGGCACCTCTCTTCCACTCAAATGCCACTGACAGGAAAGAGGTCCTATGTTGTTGCATGTTGAAAATACTAGGACCCAGATTGTCCTCCACCCAGCTACTTTGGAAAGCAGAAGTCCCACAGCAGAAAAGGCAAGACTAGGTGAACTGAGACTACTATATATCCCTCTAAGAAGCGCTCAGTTACTAAACTCGGGGTGAAACACAGAGAGAAAAGCACATCACTGTCTCTACTACCCAATTCCAGAACCAGAGCCAGAGATTTTGCCAGAAAGATGAACCAGGCCTTAAAACCAATAGCTCTGAATCTCTTCCAAAGAGATTGTTCCAATCCAACACTGTTCCCATGTTGACTTTGTTTGCAACAGAGTGTTAAGTTCAAGCCTAAGGGCAATCTCAAAACCTCGGACATTGTGGTGAAGGGCAAACGGGAGGAGATTCAGATACAGGCTAGCCTGTAAGCCAGCTGGGATGAGCCCTCCAGGGATCAGAACAAACTTCAAGCTCTGACGCAAGAACTATCCCTTCAGGTGAGCTCCAATTTTTTGGATCAAGCTGAGAAACAATTTATGTCCTAAGGCATTGTTGAAAACAATGGAGCAGGCAGGTGGCAATTAATGGGGCTTAACAGGGTGTGGTCAAGGAAAGAGGCAGTGAAAGGGAGCCCTGTGAAAAATCCCTGGGTGAATGTGGGCATAGCCAAATCTGTACCCCCTAGGAACAACACCAGATGCTTAACACTGCAAGAGGGAAACAGACTTCACTAAAATAATCCATCCAGTAACTAAACAAATAAGCAAGTAACAATCATAAGCCCTGAGAGGGGCAGGGGAGACCAATATCCAGAGTTGCTAAAATATTATATAAGATGTCCAGTTTCCAACCAGAAATTACAAGCCATGCAAAGAAATAGGATAGTATAACCCATATAGAAAGGAAAAAAGCAGGCAACAGAAACTGCCCGAGTGAGCCACCAAATGTCAGATTTAACAGACTTCGAAGAGCCATTTACATATAATCAAAGAACTAAAAACCATAATTAAAGAAGTAAAGGAATGTACGATGACAATGTCACATCAAATGAAGTGTCAATAAAGAGATAAATATTACTAAAAATAAAAAATGAAATTCTGGGGGCGCCTGGGTGGCACAGCGGTTAAGCGTCTGCCTTCGGCTCAGGGCGTGATCCCGGTCTTATGGGATCGAGCCCCACATCGGGCTCCTCCACTGTGAGCCTGCTTCTTCCTCCCCCACTCCCCCTGCTTGTGTTCCCTCTCTCACTGGCTGTCTCTATCTCTGTCAAATAAATAAATAAAATCTTTAAAAAAAAATGAAATTCTGGAGTTGGAAAGTAGAATAAATGAAATCAAAAGAAGTCATCGGAGGGGGCTCAAGAGTGCATTTCAACTGGCAGAAGAATGAACTGGCAAAATCAAAGACAGATTAATAAAGATTATGTAATCCAAGGAACAGTGAGGAAAAGAAAAAAGAAAACTGAACAGACCTTCAGAGAAAAGTAAAACACCATTAAGTGCATCAACATACACATAATGGGAACAAAAGGAGAGAAAAGGAGAAGAAAAAGATATTTGAGAAATAATGGCCACATGAAAAGCACCCAAGTGGCTCAGTCAGTTAAGCATCTGCCTTCGGCTGCAGGTCATGATCTCAGGGTCCTGGGACTGAGCCCCTCATGGGGCTCCCTGCTCAGTGGAGAGACTGCTTCTTCTTATCCCTCTGCTGCTCCCCTGCTTCTGCTCTCTCTCTCTCTCAAATAAATAAAATCTTTAAAAAAAAATGAACTACAGCTACACAACAACACAGACGAATCTCACAAACATAATGTTGAGCAAAGGAAGCAAGAAGAATATAACTGTGGTCATATACGTTTCAACAAATAAAAGAAAATATATTTTAGGAATGCATGTAAGGTAATAAAACTCAGAATACTGAGTGCCTCTGAATGAAAGGAAGAGGGTTATGAATGGGAAGAGATGTATTTGGGATGGGGAAAGGGTGGGTAATTCTGAGGGTACTTGAAATATTCTATTCTGACCCAGGTTATAAAGACGTTTGCTTTATAATTAAACTGCACATATTTTATATGCTTCTGTATATTCCTCATTTTTTTTCAGTCTTAAAAGAAGAAGATAACGGCTGCAGGTTTCCCACAATGGTTAAAAATAATCTGCAGACCCAGCGAGCACAATATACCTAAGTGGGATCAACAAACCCACATCCAGCTACAAGACAGCAAAACTGCAGAACACTAAAGGTAACAAGAACCTTAAAAGCAGACTTTTAAAAAGGACCTCTCACCCAATGGAATGATAATTAGAATTACAGGTGACTTCTCAACAGCAACAACTGAAGTCAGAAGGGAAGGACATAGATAGATGTTGTAAGAAAATTATTATCAACCTACAATTGTGCTCCTAGAAAAGAATAACCCTCAAGAATGAGAGTAAAATCATAAAACATTTTTTGAGATAATCAACATTTTCACATGGACTGGATACTAGATGATATCCAGGAAGTACTGTGAGTTAAGTATAGTAGTAGTTATTACATTTATTTTTTTTAAGCTCTTCTATAGGAGATACACTGAAGTATTTACAGACTTCATGATATATTTCAGCAGGAAAGGAGACACAGAATGGGGAAGAGATGAAAGTAGAATAGTAAAATGTCTGTGACTACAGGAACCGTGGGATAGAAATAACTGGGCTTCATTACACTATTGGTCTACTTTCATGGTTGCTTACAAATTTCCATGATAAAGTGCTAAAAATAATTGATAAAAGAATGAGGCTAAACTAAAAATAAAATAAATAAACAAAAATAGAGACAGTTTGCCAGCAAGAGCCCTCCACTAAAGGAACTTGTGAAGATGTTCTTCAGGAAGAAGGAAAATGATCTCTCAAGGACAGTCAGAGATTAAAGAAGGGATGGTGAGAAAAGAATACGGGAAAAATGTATGCAAATTAAATCATGCACTTCTATACAGAACAATATAATCTGTTGAATTTAACAAGGATAAAATATTAAGCAATAACAACATATCAGAACAGTGATGCAAGATAAGCTCCTGTAAGGTTCAACTTTAAGAGGAATATGAACAGTAAAATTTCAAGGGTAACCACATACTCTCTATGATATACTAATCCCACCTCCCTATATCTTCCACACAGAAAGAGCTGCACATATACTAAGGCATATACAAACACTTCCAGCACTTTTTTGTAATAGCAAAAAATGGGAAACCTAAATGTCCATCAATAGGAAATGACAAAATTACAGTAAATCAATAAAAAGACATACTATACAACAGTTTAAAAGACTAAGGTAGGTCTACACATACAAACCTAGTGAATGAAAAAATTTAATTGTAGATACTGTACAACTTTTTTACATTAAAAAATCATAGAAAAAATTATATACAAGTTGGTAATAGTGACTACATCTATAGAAACAATGAAAGAAATGGGATGGACTGGAAACGAGCCTTGTGTATAAGTCTCGTAAACAGACTATATTAATGCATTCCTTTGTAATAGTACATTAATTTTTTAAAAATAACTTCAAAGTTATTAAACTTTGAATCCTTTGAGTGCAAAGATCACGTCTATTGTGTTTAACACTATGCCACAAATTTATAGCAAATTACAGGTTCCCACAAGGTGGGGGAGATACACAGAATGATTCAAAGTAAAAATGCCAAAACAGCAGGGTGACTGTGTAGTTTTTCTTCCTCCTATTTTCCAATTTTTAGAAAATAAACATTTACATTTATAAAGGGAAAAACTATTTTAAATTAAAAATTAAGTGCATCTGACAAAAAGACACAAAGTGATGAGATGAAAAAACTTTTGAATGTATAATTAGAGAATCAGCATCAACATGTTTCCTATTAGCTTAATGCTCTCTCAGAAGAAAGCTAGGAGTTAAAAAAATTAAAGGCTAAGCCTGATGAAAGTGTTATTAATAAGATAAAATCAAATCTGCATAAAATCAAAGCAGAGACTAATTAGTGTGCTAATTAGTTCTCTACCCTACTTAACACAGGTTGTCAACAGAAGGAGTTGCCTACATCAGTGTATTTTCCATTCAGAAAAATAAAACAAAACAAATAGACCCCACAAAAATACCCAGATCTATTTGGGGGGACAGCACCTGGTAGAAGGGTATGCCTATTTTAAAGTTTTTAAGGACTGACCCAGAGAACTATTTGAAACAAATGAATCAAAGCATCGAAAATTCCAAACCCTCCTACTCACTCTGACATAAGTTAGTCCTTTTAGAGATGTGTCTGTACCTCAGTTTATAGTATACCAGTAGTAACACCTAAGACAGAAAAAAGTCAATCAAGCAAAAATACTAAACTGAAGTGCAAGAGCCAGTCTCATCCTCTCAGTATTAAAAAAAACAAACAAAAGTGTTTATTTTATTAGCGTGGCTAAGTGGGACCTCTTTACTCATATCTAAATGTCACCCAGTCACTCAGATCAGATAAATTCTGATCCCAGATCACATGCTTCATGCTCCTCTTCCACCAAGAGATCAGTTCCAATTCATCCACCCTCAAATTATTTCATCTTGCCACCACTTTGGTCTTTTCCACTTCATGGCAAGCACTGACTGACTAATGAGGAAGTCCATCCTTTCAATTTTTTGGCTAGGTGGGACACACTCCAGTGTGCTTTTTTTATTAATCTTTAAATTGTATATAGGTATACTCTATACACATACTTTATTTTTTTTTTTAAGATTTTATTTATTTATTCAACAGAGATAGAGACAGCCAGCGAGAGAGGGAACACAAGCAGGGGGAGTGGGAGAGGAAGAAGCAGGCTCATAGCAGAAGAGCCCAATGTGGGGCTCAATCCCATCACGCCAGGATCACGCCCTGAGCCGAAGGCAGACGCCCAACCGCTGTGCCACCCAGGCGCCCCTATACACATACTTTAAAATAAAAACAGTTAAAAAGTAAAAGTCCATGATCAATAAGCAAAGCAATTTATAAAGAACATAATTTTTAAAAAATTATATTCATTTCTTGCAGCAAAAATGATTTAAATAATTATACATTTCAAATAGTATCATGGAATTTAAGCCTATAGTTTAAAAAAAATGACTAAAAACATGTGCACCTAAATTCTGAAGAAAGAGAAGATAGTATTTACCTAATGGTGGAATAAAAAATATACTAACTCATCCATACCATTACCATCTCGGAAACTGAAAGCCGCAGGGGCACCTACGTGGCTCAATTGGCTAAGCATCCGACTCTTATTTTGGCTCAGGTCATGATTTCAGGGTTGTAAGACTCAGCCCAAGTGGGGCTCCCTGCTCAGCAAGAAGTGTGTTTGAGATTCTCTCCTTCTCCCTCTGCCCCATTCCCCCATCTCTATAAATAAATCTATCAATCTTAGGGGAAAAGAAAAGAAAAGAAAAGAAAAGAAAAGAAAAGAAAAGAAAAGAACCTAAAAGCCCCACTAAAAAATCTAACACTTCACCAAAAGAGAAAAGGTTCCAAACTAGGAGTCAGCAAATACTTTCTGTGAAGGGCTGAATACTATCTTATTCTTGTGGGCCATACAGACCTGCAATCACTCAACTCTGCTGCTCAAGTACAAAGACAGCTGCAGACAATACATAAAGAAATGAGTGGGGCTGTGTTCCCATAAAACTTATTTATGGACACTGAAATTTGAATTTCACTTAATTGTCCCATATCACAAAATATTACTCGTTTGATTATTTTTTCAAATGCTTGAAAATGTAAAAACCTCTCCCTTGGGCCTTAGAAAAACAAGCAGCCGGGTCCTGCTCCAAACCAACAGGGAAACCTCACAAATCCGAGCATGAGTCTTAGTCCTGGACTTCTTTCAAATCTATTTCTCTAAAGCTTCTTCCTGAGGAAATCTTTTTTAGTCTTATATTAAACATGGTTTCTCCCCACTCCAAGCATTTACTTTAACAGACCCCAATGAGTTGTCTCAGCATGAAAAAGGAAACTAGCACTATTTTAAGATATAAAAAAGTATTTCTGCATCTCCATTCTCTTATAAAATTTCACAAAAGTCAAGTAATTTGTAGACACAGCCTTGTTTTCCAATTAGATAAAATTCAGGAAACAAATATAGTACCTGAGAAATACTGACATGAAATACTTACCTACCATACACAGCTACAATAAAATCAAGACCCTTCTGAATAACACATGTTAAAGCATTAAGTAAAACTGTCCTGAGTGATGTTAATCAATACTTACTAAATGTTTAGAAAATGTTTCCAATGTTAGGAGCCTCAGTAAGTTCCAAATAATCATACTCTTTGTATACAAAATAGAAGAGTGAGAAAATTACCTACAATTTTAGAATTGGGTGCAGTTTCATATTTCATAGAAGGAAGAAATTCAGATGGAGGTACAAAAAGGAATAATGAATAGAAAATATGAGTAATGAAAAATGGAAAAACAAAGAAAGTTAACATGGAAGTGGAATAAAATAATTATTAGTCTAAGTTAAGTTTTAACACGAAAGGAAAACAGCCAAAGGTAAAGTAATGACTGGTATCACAAGGGAAGCAGCTGGGTTTTAATTGAGGAGAAAATAGCTTATATGAACAATGGTGGTGAGGGACTGAAGGAGAAAGGGCGAATAAAAGCAAATAACCAAAATAAAAAATTAAAATTAAGGGATGCCTGGGTGGCTCAGTCAGTTAAGCCTCTGCCTTCGACTTAGGTCATGATCCCAAGGTCCTGAGATCAAGTCCCACACTGGACTCCCTGTTCAGCAAGGAGCCTGCTTCTCTCTCCGCCTGCCACTCCTGCTGCTTGTGTGCTTTCGCTCTCTCTCTCTGACAAATAAATAAAATCCTTAAAATAAAACAACATTAAAATTAAAGTCATCATTTAGTTATCCAGTTACAATCCCCCTCCCCACCCCAGAGTGGGGGGAAGAGGATTGGATTTTTTGCAATATAGCTATAGCCTTATTATATGAAGTATGCAACCATTAGTTATTATAAAAACTACAGTGTATCTATTAATGGGAGGAAAGTTTAAGAATCAAACTGTTGGGGCACCTGGGTGGCACAGCGGTTGGGCGTCTGCCTTCAGCTCAGGGCGTGATCCCGGCATTGTGGGATCGAGCCCCACATCGGGCTCCTCCGCTATGAGCCTGCTTCTTCCTCTCCCACTCCCCCTACTTGTGTTTCCTCTCTCGCTGGCTGTCTCTATCTCTGACAAATAAATAAATAAAATCTTTAAAAAAAAAAAAAAGAATCAAACTGTTGATACTAACAATATACACCTATAATAGCATGTGGTAGATAACTGCAAACAATGTTACTATACTTACAAATGTAAAAGTCTCTAAACTTTGATAGTGGCTATAACTTCAGCAGTTACCATTTCATCAACTTTCTGGGACTAGGCAAATTATAGTAAACTGTAACATCTGCAATGCTTCCAGAAGCTTTAATGAACAAAATAAGAATTTTTTAAATGAGATAATCCTGTGTTAAAGCAACAAGCATGTATAAGAATACATTAACCAAGCAGCAATCTACATCAAACAAAGAACCACAGAACTAGCCTAAAGTGCTTCTGAGTAACAACCCAGACTATAACCTATTAGGTGAAAAGATCTGCTTAACTAGCAAAATTAGATTTATAAGATTATGTTTCCCAAAGACTATTTAATAAATAAATTAGCCTTACAGTAAGGAATAAGGATAAAAGTATAAAGTGCTTTGTACTTTGTAGGTACTTAATAACTGTAGAGAAATATGAGGGAGAAAAATAGGGAGGCAGGGAGGGGGAAAACAGACAAAACATCATAAACTTAATACCAAAATCTGAGTTAGGAAATCTACAGATCATTCCCATGAAAACATTAATACAAAAATCCCAAATATTAGCAAAACCACATCAACGATATTAAACTAAGTAGAGTTTTCCCAGAAGTACAAGGACATCATAACAGGAAATTATTTATCACCTCAAAAGATCAAAAGAAAAAACTGTCCATCTCAAGAAATGCTAAAAAATCATTTAATAAAATCCAATCATGTTGTCCTTACCAAAAAAATCTCATAATAAACTAGGAAGAGAAGATTATCTTATAAGAATAATGGATATCTACCCCAATACATCCTGATGATGAAACATTAAAGGGATTTCCACTAAAATCAGAAATAATATAGAATGCTATCATTACTATTAACGTTATTCCAGAATGTTATATAAAATTTTTAAGTCAGCAATATTATATGTAAAGGGTGATTCAAAATAGACAATGTATAAAACAAACACAAATTGCCAGTGTCATAATAAAAAGGGTACATTATTATAGGTATCATAAATGGTAAAAAGCATAAAGGAGAACATGAGAAGAGATTTTATGCCAATACACTTAACAACTAAAAGGAAATGCCCAGATTCTGTAAAAACACAAGTTTTTATTATCTTTTTAAAGATTTTATTTATTTATTTGTTGAGGGCGGGGAGGAAAGAGCACAAGCTCCCTGCTGAGCAAGGACCCGATGCAGAACTCGATCCCAGGACCCTGGGATCATGACCTGGGCAGAAGGCAGACACTTAACTGAGCCACCCAGGCGTCCCAAAAAAACTCAAGTTTTTAAAACTAACCCAAGAACAGAAAATCTTGATTGTCCTCTAGATGCTGATGCAATTTATTTTTATTTCCAGAGGGCTTCATGGGTGAATTTTCCAAATATTTAAAAAAAAAAAAAATACCAAACTTAGACAAACTCTTTCAGACAGAAAAATGAAACACTTCCCAAGGCATTTTATAAGGCAGCTACTCTGTTAGCATAACCTGACAAAAAATATTGTGAGAAAATTACTGAACTGAACCCTCATAGACACAAAAATCCTTTAAAAACTAAAATACAGCAAATATATTAAAATAAATAATATCATGACTGTGATTATAACAGGAATGCAAAGCTGATTTAAAAACATTAAAAAAAAAGTCAGTGGAATCCACTACATTAACTGAATAAAAAAGAATCCCGATCTCAAAAAACGCAGAAAAAGCATGACAAAATTTAACATCTACTTATGATAAAAACTCCCAGCAAATTAGAAACAAAAGGAATCTTCCCCAATCTGATAAAGAGTACCTATGTAACTCAAGACTAGTCAAGACTATTTGCTCTCAACTTACCTATTCAACACTTTACTAGACATCCTAGTCAGTGTGGTATAACACAAGAAAAATAAAGATATAAAGATTGGAAAAGAACTAAAACCAGCCCTTATTTGTGTACAACATGACTTCATACATAGAAAATCCAAAGGGGGAAAAAACTACTAGAACTAGGTGAATTTAGCAAGATCAATGCATACAAAAGCAATATATAAAAACCCACTGTATTTCTAAGTATTAGGAATATACAATGCAGACAGAAAGTAAAGCCACAATACCATTTGTAATAGCATCAAATATCAAATACCTAGAAATAAATTTAATAAGATATGTGAGGTACATCTACATTACATCACAAAATTTCAGAGAGAAATGAAAGAGATAAATGGAGAAATACACAATGTTTATGATTCAAAAAACTTGGTATTTTTAAGATACCAAATGCCTTCAAATTACTGTACACATTCAATGCAATCCAAATCCAAATCCAAATCCAAATCCAAATCCAAATCCAAATGGGCTTTTTAACTTGAAATACACAAGGTGATTCTAAAATTTATATGGAAACACAAAGGACTTAGAATATTCAAGCATCTTGAATAACAAAGCTGGAGAACATACGCAACCAAATTTCAAAGCTTACTATAAAATTACAGTAATTAAAACAGTGCTGGCATTTGTGATACTTCATTTTTGGACAGACACCAATAAAATTCAATGAAGAAAGAGAGGTGAGAACACAGAGTATCTATGTGAAAAAAAAGTGAATCTCTACCTAACATACATAATTAATTCAGATCAATCACAGAGTTAAATGTGAGTGCCAAATTATATACTGCTGACCAAGACTTGTACCTCAAATACATGAAGAACCCCTGGAAAAAATAAAGGGACAAATAATTCAATTTAAAAAATAAATGAGAAAATACATAAAGCTTTCAGAAGAATACTTAGAATATCTTCATGACTTTGGGCAACGGAAAAGATTTCTCAGCATATAAAAGAATAAGTACAAATTAAAAATTGATAAAATGGACTTCATCAAGATTAAAGCCTTCTGTGTATCAAGCGACACCATAAATGAAGTGAAAAGCTACATATTGCAAGAAAACATTCACAAAACAAAAATCTGACAAAAAATTCACATCCAAAATACATTTTAAAAAACTCCTACAAATCAGTAATAAAAGATAATACAATTTACACAAATGGCCAATAAGCCACTTAATGTGTCTAACACTACTGGTCATCAGGGAAAAGCATATTAAAACTACACAGAGACATCACTACACAATCATCAGAATAGCTACAATCAATAAACCTAACAATTCCAAGTGTTAGTGAGGGAAGGAAGCAACTACAACTGCCACATTATGATTAGAGTGTAAAATGGGACAACTACTTTTGGAAACTAGCAGTTTCTAATGAAGTTATTCACACAGCTATAACCCAGAAACTCCTCTCATAGTCATATACCCAAGTGAAATGAGTGTATATCTACAAAAAGATTTGCACAAAAAAAAGGTTAACAGCAGCATTATTCATGATAGTCTCTTTCCTCCCCCAGCAAAAGAAATAAAATTATTCAAATGTCCATCAACAGCAGAATGGATAAATTTTGCTATGTTCATACAATGGAATACTACTTCACAACGGAAAAAAAACTGATACAAATAACTATTTTGATAAATCTGAAAAATATTATTATGTAAGAACAAGGAGTCAAACACAAAAAAGTACATATGAGTCCATTATATAAAGTTTTAAATAAGCCAAGCGAACCAAAATTCCAGACTGGTTAACTCCTAGGATGGGCTGTGGTACTAACTGGAAAGGAGCAAAAGTAAACTACCTGGAGTGATAAAAATGTTCCATATCTTGATCTGGGTGCTGGAGACAAGTATGTATATGCATGTAAAAGGTAAATATTCTACTTTATATCAATTGTACTTCAATAACATACTGTGGAAAGTTTAAAAAAAAAGGAAAGAAGATGAAGGGAAAAAGAAAGGGAAGAAGAAACGACATTTTAATTTAAACTTTATGGTCCATGTGAAAATTCCATCTTTGAAAGTGACACCAACTAATGCTTTGTGGAAGGAAATGTTCTCTATGACACATGGTACCTCAAATTGTGAGGAATTTACCTTAAAATTATATTATTTTCTTTGAATAGCCCGATAAAATGAGATTATTACATGCTCAGCCTACAGAATGTGTAGGCTAATACATTAAGAAGATTTTAGGGGCGCCTGGGTGGCTCCCTTGGTTAAGCGTCCGACTCTCGATCTCAGCTCAGGTCTTGATCTTATTAGGGTCATGAGTTCAAGCCCCACACTGGGCTCCACCACGCTGGGTGTGGAGCCTACTTAAAACACAAAAATAAACAAAACAAAAAAAACTGTAACTGGAAGAGGATTTTAACAGTTCTATCTTCTTTAATTTGTCCAAAGACTTCTAAATTTCAATAGGGTATCCATACTTCTAACACTATCTTACATATTAATATATTACTTGTTCTCTTTGTGACTTAAAACTCTGTTCAAGTTTAATATTTCCATAGCAAAAGGTCAATTATTTAATTTCACTATAAAATAATCAGAATTACAAAAAAGCAACAATTAGAAAAAATGTCTTAAGTCACACACAATCCCATATTCTAGTGTATAAAGTTTTCTGCACCTACACAGACATCTATTACATGTTTGTTTTAAAACAAAAAGAATCAGGGGCACCTGGCTGTCTCAGTTGATGGAGCATGCAACTCTTGATCTTGGGGTTGTGGGTTTGAGCCCCATGCTGGGTATAGAGATTACTTCAATATAAAATCTTAAAAAAAAAAAAAAAAAGCCCATGCTGCACACTGTTCTAGAATCTGGCCCCCTGCTTAATGCAATTAACAGCTTTCCTCTGCATAAATCATGGGTGATGATTCCCAGTGCATAATATTCTACTACACAGATATCCTATAATTTATTTAATTAGTCCCCTGTTATAAAACACTTTTAAATTTTCTTCCTACTGTAAACAATATTATAACAAACATTCCATCTGTGTTGATTTTCTTCATTTATATTACTTTTACTATAACGCTGAATGCGCTGATTTGGTTCTCTGTGGCCATTTAGAACCTTTGCCATTTGATCTGATTCTCATCAGAAATGGACAAATTTTTTCTTCAAAGGCCAGATAGTAAACATTTTAGGCTTAGAGGGCCACAAACAATCTATGTGGCATATATTTTTTTTAATTTTTACAACCTTTAAAAAATGTAAAAGCCGTTCCTAGCTCTTAGAACTTACAAAAACAGTCCATGGACAGGATTTGGTCTGCAGGCTACAATCTGCTGACCCCTGACATAGATTATGTTCTTTAGAGACCCATGAAGACAGGAAGTTACCCTAGAATTCTGGGTGGTGTGTGCCAGTCACCATATTTTATTGAATAGTCTAATGAAATAAGTTTGATTCTTAGTGAGTTTTAAGGAAGAAATTTATTTTTCATATGAACTCTTCTTTTAACTCCCATAAGACTACTCAACTCCTATCCTGACTAGACAACAAATTTTAATTTAATTTTTAAAATTATAAAGGCTAGTATGCAAAAGGACATGAACAATTTTAAAATGTTTATCAGAATAAGTGATTTTGCTAATGTTTGTAACTCTTCAACTACTTTTATCAAATATTCAGAAGATATTCTTTGAAAGGCTATTATTGCTAACAAACACTGTACCTGCAACTGTGGATAACATGATGATTCATAACTACAGGAATAAATATCATCACCTGAATGTTCCCATCTTATTCCACACCCTGTCATTGCTTTATCTAGCAAACCTGTAGAAATAACAGGTGGAAGAAATGCAACAAAGATAATATTAAAAAGTGTATCTCGGGGAGCCTAGGTGGCTCAGTTGGTTAAGTGTCTGACTCTTGATTTCGGCTCAGGTCATGATCTCAGGGTCATGAGATCCACACTAGGAATGGAGTCTGCTTAATATTCTCTCTTCCTCCCTCCACCCTCTCTCAAAAATAAAAAAAATAAAAATAAAAATCTACTGTTTTTGGTTCCTTTGGTTTCCAGTGACTGGGTTGAAACACCCAGCACCAGCACAGAAGGTTACAAAAAAATTATTAACCTTCTCCAGTTTTACCCTACGCCCCTAGATCCAATCTCCTTATTTTTAAGGAGTCTCCTGTTATAAAACACAATACTAGAAGTCTAGTATTGTATGTCTACTTTACAGTCATCCTATTTGCACTCAAAGAAAAAGGAGGAGGGCAAAAAGGAAAAGAGATGAAAAAATGAAAGACTGGGTAATTATCAACCACACGTCCCTAAGATGAAGACCTAAGACTCTCTCACAAGAAAACACTGACTCTTCCCACAAATGCTTTTTTGTCCTTATAAGTTCTGAAGATTTCTTACTAATGACGACCTTTAAACAGGCAAATATTGAACACATTCTCTATTTCAATTAGACTCAAGATTAGGAAGGATCAGAAAATTAGGTATGCAGAGCAGGATATCTAGGTTATAGTTCCAATTCTTATAATAACTAGTTTTGAGAAGCTGGTCATGTTATTGACTTTCTATGGACCTGAGGCTTCTTTGTCTGCATTAGATAAATCTCTAAGGTTCCTCCTGATTCTAAAATTCTAAAAATAGAAAATGATTACATTAAGCAACCGCAGTTAAGCACAAAATATTTTAAAAGGATCAAAAAATAGGAGCACTTGGCTGGCTCAGTCAGTGGAGCATGTGACTCTTCATCTTGGGGTCACGAGTTTGAGCCCCACATTGGATGTAGAAGGTATTTAAAAACAGTACCTTAAAAAAAAAAAGGATCAAATACAATGATAACCAACAATAGGAATAAAATGCTACTTAGGAAACATTTAATGATGATCAACATTCTATGATTTTAAAATTTATAACTGCCACCATTCTTAAGAAACTCTAAGTTTTACTTAATAAAGTCTAATGTTTTGATGTTTAATGTTAATAAATGGCTCTTAATTTTAGTGTTATAAAGTGACGGCTAGAAAAATCTAAATAGAAGTTAATACATAAAAAAGCTTTTCCCAGGGGCACCTGGGTGGCGCAGTCGTTAAGCGTCTGCCTTCGGCTCAGGGCGTGATTCCAGCATTCTGGGATCGAGCCCCACATCAGGCTCTTCTGCTGGGAGCCTGCTTCTTCCTCTCCCACTTCCCCTGCTTGTGTTCCCTCTCTCGCTGGCTGTCTCTGTCAAATAAATAAATAAAATCTTAAAAAAAAAAAAAAAGCTTTTCCCAAGGCATAACAAAAATAAATTGAAGCTTTACTAATTTGGGCTGAAAGAGTCTAAATTAGAGAGTACTTCTTTGTACACACAGTGCATCTTATACATCATATTGCTATTGATGCACTAAATCACTGAAGATGATTTGGAAGACAGCTCGACTATTAAGCAGATTTTTCATAAATCTAATTTATTTTCTAAGCTGATACTCTCTGATTTTAACAAATTAATGTAATTTTAAATAAAAGTACAGGACATTAGGTGTACAAGAGTGTTGAATTCTGTAAGAAATAAAACCAGATGAGAACAATGCTGAATGCTTCCTTAAACTTACCTGACAAAAACGTGTAATTTTAAATATTATTTTTTAAGAGTATATATATAAAATCTCAGAAGTATGTATGCCAAACTGACCAGAGGAGTTAGTTATCTAAGTGATCTAAATGGGCAGTGGACAAAAAAATAGAAAAGGAAGGAAAACTTACAAATTCATTCTATGAGGCCAGCATTACCCTGATAACAAAACCAAATAAAGACACTACTAAAAAAGAGAACTACAGGAAAATGTCCCTGATAAACAAAGTGCAAAAATTCTCAACCAAACACTAGCAAACCAAATTAAAAAATGCATTTAAAAAAGCATTCACTGGGGCACCTGGGTGGCTCAGTCCATTAAGCGTCTGCCTTCGGCTCAGGCCATGATCCCAGGGTCCTGTGATCAAGCCCCACATTGGGCTCCCCCATTCCCTCTGCTGTTCCCCCCATCTGCTTGTGCTCTCTGGAGCGCTCTCTCTGTCAAATAAATAAAATCTTAAAAAAAAAAAAAAAAAAGCATTCGCCATGATCAAGTGGGATTTATTCCTAGGTTGCAAGGATGGTTTGATATTCCCCAATCAATCAATGTGACACATTACATCAATAACAGAAAAGATAAGAACCATATGACCATTTCAATAGACGAAGAAAAAGCATGACGAAGTACAATATCCATTCATGATAAAATCCCTCAACAACGTAGGTTTAGAGGGAACACACTTCAACATAATAAAATCCATATATGAAAAATCCACAGCCAACATCACCCTTAATGGTGAAAAACCAAGAGCTTTTCCCCTACGATCAGGAACAAGACAAGGATGTCCACTTTCACCACTTCTATTCAACATAGTACTGGAAGTCCTATCCATAGCAATTAGACAACAAAAAGAAATATATCCAAATTGGTAAGGAAGAAGTAAAACTTTTACTATTTGCAGATGTCATGATACTCTATATAGAAAACCCTAAGAGAGTCCATCAAAAAACTGCTAGAACTGGGGCACCTTGGCGGCTTAGTTGGTTAAGTGTCTGTCTTTGGCTCAGGTCATGATCACAGGGTTCTGGGATTGAGACCTGCATCAGGCTCCCTGCTGATCTGCTTCTCCCTCCTTCTGCCTCCTCCCCGCCACTCATGTTCTCTCCCCACCCCCTCAAATAAATACATAAAATCTTTTTTAAAAACCCCTGCTAGAACAAATAAACGAATTTGGTAAAGCTGTAGGATATAAAATCAATGTACAGAATATCTGTTGCATTTCTATACACCAATAATGAAGCAGAAGAGAAATTAAGAAAACAATCCCATTTACAACTGCACCAAAAATAATAAGATATCTAGGAATAAACCTAACCAAAGTGGTGAAACCCCTGTACTGTGAAAACTATAAAACACTCATAAAAGAAACTGAAGATTACACAAAGAAATGGAAAGACATTCCATGCTCATAGACTAGAACAAATATTTTATGTTAAAATGTCTATACTACTCAAAGCAATCTACACATTCAATGCAATCCCTATCAAAACACCACCAGCAATTTTCACAGAGCTAGAACAATCCAAAATTTGTATGGAACCACAAAAGACTCCAAGCAGCCAAAGCAATCTTAAAAAGAAAAACAATGCTGGAGGCATCACAATTCTCACTTCAGTATTACAAAGCTACAGTAATCAAAACAGTATGGTACTGGAACAAAAATGGACACATAAATCAAGAGAACAGATAAGAAAATTCAAAATAAACCCACAATTATTTGGTCAATTGATCTCTGACAAAGCAGGAAGAAAATACCCAATGGAAAATGTCTGTCTCTTCAACAAATTATATTGGGAAAACTGGATAGGAACATGCAAAGAGTGAAACTAGACCACTTTCTTATACCAAACATCTACGATGTGGAAGCAGCCCATGTGTCTGTCAGCTGATGAATGGATGAAGAAGCTGTAGGGCTGGGTGTGTGTGTGTGTGTGTATGCACGCGTGTGTGTAGTGGAATATTATTCGGGCATAAAAAAAGGATGAAATCTGCATAAAGAAGCTGTGGGTGTGTGTGGGTATGTGTAGTGGAATATCATTCGGCCACAAAAGAGAATGAAATCTTTCCATTTGCACTGACATGGATGGAGTTAAAGAGTATAATGCTAAGTGAAATAAGTCAAAGAAAAATAAATTCCGTATTATTTCATTCATACCTGGAATTTAAGAAACAAAGCAAATGAGCAAAGGGAAAAAATTAAGAGACAGAGGGGTGCCTGGGTGGCTCAGTCGTTAAGCATCTGCCTTCAGCTCAGGGCATGAACCCAGGGTCCTGGGATCGAGCCCTGCATCAGGCTCCCTGCTAGGTGGGAAGCTTGCTTCTCCCTCTCCCACTCCCCCTGCTGGTGTTCCCTCTCTCGCTGTGTCTCTGTTCAATAAGTAAATAAAATCTTAAAAAAAAAAAAAATTAAGAGAGAGAGACAAAGAAACAGATCCTTAATTATAGAGAACAAACTGAGGTTAGTGGGAGGGCAGGTTAAATAGGTGATGGGGATTAAGGAGTGCACTTGTCGTGATCAGCACAGGGTGATGTATGGAAGTGTTGAATTATTATACTGTACACCTCAAATGAATATAACACTGTATGTTAACTAACTGGAATTAAAATAAATAAATAAATGGACAGGGGTTTTATTAAGAGGGACTTTTACTTTATCTATACAGTTTGAATTTTTTCTAAAAATGTATTACTTGTGTGATTAACGGTAAATTTAAAAATTTTTTAAAGCAAAATATTGAAGAAAAGTATACTCAAAAATAAGTCATACAATACAAAGACTATTGGGGGAGGGTTATATGTAAACTGAAATGTCTAGGAAAAGAGATAAATAACAAGAAATAAATTCGAATTTTTAAAAAAGGACCCAATAGACTTTTAAGTCAAACTCTTACTCTTCCCTTAACACATTTCTATATCTACAACTGGATTTAGTAATTTTTAGTAACATTTCTCTCTATGTGAATTTTCCAGAAAACTAAAGTTCATCACATCAAATCCTGTTAGGTACCTACTATGTGTCAGATACAGTACTAGGTGATGATGATGGTGGTGATGTCTGAGGGAGAAAAACTGATTAACAAATTTACTATACCCTCAATGACCTTTACTGTACTTACACAGGCAAATTTCAGGGTCTTCCAGATTTAAAAACAAATCAGCCAAGTTCTAAACATACCTGTGCAAATACTATGCAACTCTGACTATTCCATGGTGCCCCTAACATTCCGCCATCATCACTATGAGTCAACCATTTTTAATCAATAGGCTGTGATGTAAAGATATAAAATTTCCAGAAAATCTGAATGTCTGAGGAAAATACAAGGTGGAACAGTAAAGATAAAGTCAAGAGCAGGAAGAAAATATAAATGCTGGTGCTTTAACTCAATTATACATCACCCTTTCTTTTAAAATTTCCTTTATAGATTTTAAAGCCATTTGCTAGCTTAGAAAATAGGATTGTTATAGATTACCTGATGTGTACATTAAGATTCTGGGCACTCAATCTGTAGACTCTGAAAACAAAGAAATAACATATTTTCTCCATTCTCAAGCAAACCAGAAAGAACTCTACTGGAAATTTTCCCTCAAATTTTACATATATATTTCTTTTCTTTTCTTTTTTAAATAGATTCTATTTATTTATTTGACACAGAGAGAGAGACAGCCAGCGAGAGAGGGAACACAAGCAGGGGGAGTGGGAGAGGAAGAAGCAGGCTACCAGCGGAGGAGCCTGATGTGGGGCTTGATCCCAGGACTCTGGGATCACACCCTGAGCCGAAGGTAGACGCTTAACAACTGAGCCACCCAGGCACCCCTACATATGTATTTCTTACCCAAACTTCAGTTTATAGTAACCATTGGTATATTTTCTACTTTCTCCTTATAGCAAATAGTATGTATATCAAAATCATATAAACTCCATGCCTTACTCCCAGTATCACACCTTTAATCTTCCTTTTTAAAAAAAATTTCCCTTCTGGGGGCACCTGGGTGGTGCAGTTGGCTAGGCATCCAACTCTTGGTTTCATTTCAGGTCATAATCTCAGGGTCATGGGATCATGAGCCCAGCGTCGGGCTCCGCGCTTAGCACAGAGTGTGCTTCAGATTCTCTCTCCCTCTTCTTCTGCCCCTCCCACTCACGCTCTCTCTCTCAGATAAATAAATACATCTAAAAACAAACAAACAAACAAACAAACAAACAAAAAACGAACCTTCCTTCTATCCAGGGAAGGGCATAGAGAAAGGAACAGACACAGGACCAAGGCCTGAATAATTCCAACCTTGGAAAGACTGCAGTGGAGAAAAAGAATGCACATGAAGACCACAAAATCCAAGAGAAGTAGGAGGAAAAAAAGCATAATGATAGTAGAGATTGAGAAAAATGGTCAAGTTTGAGAAACAGTCTAATAGGGGACAGTCTAGATGTTAGAGTAAGGAAAAGCAGGAAGTTTCCAGAATGACCCTCAATATAACTCCCACAGATGACCAAGAATATTCATTAATTCTTCAAAATACTGAGTATCTACTATATACAACGCACTCTTTTCCAGGCATGGGGATCACCTGAATAAACATATCTAAAGTTCAAACTTGTGAGGGCTGATGAAATATAAATTTTTAACTCAGATATTTAATAAAGCTTTGAGACTGAATGATACACCTGGACTTTCTTATTTATGTTTCCCAAAACAATTTTTTTTTTTCCCAAAACTTATTTACTTTTGTTTAAGCCAGTGTGGGTCAAGTTTTATGCCCTCTGGGACAAGAAGATCACTGGATCTTCTTTCTTTAGTCTCACCTTTAATCCACTCTTCAAAAAGAAGTCAGAATAAAATTACATATTTGATGGTGTTACCCTCTTATCTTAAACTCTTCCATGGCTTTATATTGTACTTAGGATAAAAATATATGAACTATAAAGTCATTCATGGTATAGTCTTAGAGTCATCTCACTTCCATTCCCCTCTATACTATGCTTCAAACACTCGCCTTGGGAAAATTGGGTTTTTTTGTGGGTTTTTTTGCCGTTCCCACCCCCCACTCACTTCTGGGAAAATAGTTTAAATATACACTTACCATAAAACCTAGTGATTCCACTTCTAGATACTTACCCAAGAGAAATGAAAACATGTCCACAAAAGGGCTTATAAATGTATGGTCAGGGGCACCTGGATGGCTCTTTGGTTAAGCATCTGACTCTTGATTTTGGCTCGGGTCAAGATCTCAGGGCTCCATGTTGGGTGTGGCACCTGCTTAAGATTCTCTCTCTCCCTCCGTCCCTCCCCGCAACTCCTCCCCACTTGCATGTGCACGCACTCTCTCTCTCTCTCTCTAAAATGAATGAATGAATGAATGAATGGTCATAAGCAGCTTTAGTCATAATAGCCAAGATGAAAACAACCCAAATGTCCACCGGTATGTGAATGGATAAACAAACTGAGGTATGGTCATTCAACAGAATAGTAAATAGTACTCACAATAAAAAGTAACTGCTGATATATATATATATATATATATATATATATATATATATATATATATATATATATATACACACATACACACACACACACACACGGAAAATATCAGAAGCATTATGCTAAGTACAAGAAGCCAGTCAGAAAATTATCGTACTTATATAAAATTCCATTAACAGCCAAAACTAAGCTCTGATAACAAGCAGAACAAGGACTGTGGAGAACAGGTATTGAGCAGAAAGGGGTAGGAGGGAATTTCCTGGGGTGACTGGAATGTTATATATCTCAACAGAGGTGTGAGTTACATAGTTGTAAGCATTTATCACAACTTAACTGAACACTCAATGTATTTCTTATTACTCACATATTTTATCACTTACTATATATTCATTATCGCTTACTACTCACTTATACACCACTCACATATTTCACTGTATGTAACTGATACCTCAAATTGTTTAAGTATCTTAAAAAAAAAAACAACCCATAAACAAAATCTCTACTTATCTGCTCTCCGTGACTGTAGAGTTCTTACAGGTAAGCCTACTCTATTACAATTTGGTTCTACTACTCAGCTGGTGGGAAAGACTTGGAGGGAAGCAAAGCACATAGAAGGAAGATGAGGAGAGGAAAGCGGGGGGAAGTCTCCGTACATGTTCTAGAAGTATAAAATCTGAACTATTCAAGATAATTATCCTAAATTACCAACAAATGTTCAGTGAGTCAACTGGAAATAGAGAGATGGGATTCTGGTTGATAAAAGTCACTATGCCTGCAAATCCAGTAAGATATCACTCAAACTACTGAAAAAAAACTGATCTCTTATAAAATATGAGATTCCTCAAAACAAACAAACAAAAACGCCCATGACTTAAGCTCCAGAACATTCTGCAATTATTAATTATTATGTGAACTGTGACATAAGCCTACAAGCACCACCTTCCAAATGGTACTAAAATTGTAAATAAGTACCTATGAAAAGACAAATTTATAAAGACTAATTTTGGGCACCTGGGTGGCTCAGACAGTTAACCATTTGCCTTTGGCTCAGGTCATGATCTCAGGGTCCTAGGACTGAACTGAGTCCGCAATTGGCTCCCTGATTAGCGGGGAGTTTGCTTCTCTCTCTCCTCCCTGCCCATGCTCTCTCTTGCTCTCTTTCAAGTAAATAAAATTTAAAAAATTAAATTAAAAGACCAATTTTAAAGGGATCTGATAAGATTGTTTTGGGAAACAAATCGTCAAGAGATAGAGGTGGAAAACAGCCTTGAAAGTAAATTATTGATTGTTCTTTTCCTTCTGTGAACTCCATTTACTCAGCTCCTGAGTACACAATGACTTGCATTACTCATAACTATCTTATGTTACATGTGATAATCTTGTCACTCAACTAGCCTTATGCTCGCGCCCTGAAGGCAGTGTTCCTAACCCAGCAGAGAGTTACACTTACTAGCCAAATGAGATATTGCTATGTATTATATTAATTGTTCCTCACTACAAGTAGGTCATGGGCAGAAAGCATCTCACATCACTTAAGCAACGTTCTCAAACTAGCCCTAAAATGATTGGTTTCAAAAGAAATTAAAGGAAAAAACCCCTTAATTATACACCTCACAAATTAAAAAAAAATTCTAAACAAAATAACACTTCTAAAAAGTGTTATAAATAGAAAAGTAAATAAAAATATTCACTCAACCTATTTAAGTGTACCCTGTTTTCTGACAAATGTGAACTATGACATGCTTAATTTTAAAGATTATTTTAAAAGATTATTTCTAACCTTCTCTTAGTTAAATTATAGTTTAAAAACTATATTCAAAAACAATAAGGAAAATGTGGGGCTACACTAATATTTTTTGGCTAAGTAAAAAGAATAAACAAGAAAAACTATTAAAACAGGACAAAAGTAGTTTTTTATTCACATCCCTGAAAAATATATTATGGCATTACTAACTTGGCAAAGAATTAAAAAGTTTTTTTATTAATGGACTGAACTGAGTAGACATAGATTAAACACAGTATTAACTGTCAAACTGCAGGATAAAAGTAGCGTATTATTCTATTCAGAAACTAGAGGGACATCAGACAAAAGAAGAACTCCTCTGTTTCAAGAGTACAATAGTACTCTTTATGACTTTCCTTCCAGGGACACTCTATTCCATTATGCTAATAACCAATCTTAATTTTTAAACTGGTTTTGATTCAAAACATTAACACAGTGCTAGAAGACTACATAACCAAATGTTCTGGTTAAGAGTTAACATTTTTTTCAACCTGCTTCTGATTTGTTGTTCCTATTAAATTTCTACACAAAGCAAATGAAAATGTAAATAAAAGCAACTCCACAAGACCATTTTACTCCTAGTTAAGTAAAAGTTTTAAAATAGTGATTGAGGTGCTTAAACACCACTGATAGCATTACAACTGGTTCAATCCTTATGAAAATCAATACGATGCAAAATCTATAATGATGACACTATCCTCTGCTCCAGCAATATTCCAGTGAATAATTTAACCAACCAAAAGAAATGTAAGCTGTTTCAACCCTGCCTAACACTTGAGAGTGAAGTTAATACATCTTGCAGTTAATTTAAAGGAGCTACACAGCCTGGTTTAAGTCTGTTATAAAGATCTATATTTCTAGCACCCAAATTGCCTTTGCTGTATTCCACAGGTGTCGCCTATGTAACAGAACAACCAACGGCAACCACACGAAAAAATTTTATTCAAGATATGGATAGGTCACATAAAAACAGAATTCTATATTTTAAAATTTCATCACTGGAAGAGGAAGCCTCAAAAATAAGAGACCAACATCATGACTGGTACCTTTAAGGTGAAAAGCAACTGAAATACAAAAGAATTAAAACAATTGGGAGACTCACTGAATATGACAATAGAATTAGGAGTCGTACAATATCAAAGAGATACTGCTTCTGTTTTTCTCAAGGACTGGCTATGAAATAAAGCATCAGTCTTTTTTACCCAATCGGTAAAAT
The DNA here is from genome assembly GCF_024610735.1 of Ursus americanus. NCBI lineage: Eukaryota > Metazoa > Chordata > Mammalia > Carnivora > Ursidae > Ursus > Ursus americanus. The sequence goes on along the minus strand of NC_142129.1, from coordinate 17,614,141 downwards.
ATACTAATGGCAGAGCTAATCAACAAAATTAAGAAGACCAGACTAAAACTGTACGTGTTAAATATGCTGCTGCCTAGAACCTGATGAGTTAACTCTTCTTGACAAAATTTCAGTGTACAATATGTAAGAAAGCCCAATTTGGTAGAAGCAAGATCGAAAGGAAACTAGCGAATACCAACTATAATCTGCAAAATTATGTAAGAACAAAAATCTAATCAATAAATTAAATGTTTGCTGTAAAATGTAAAAGGCAAAGAACTGACACCAGTAAAAATAATTTGTTAAAAAAAAAAAGTCTGAAATGAAAAGTGTAATGTCATTATGTAGAAATCTGACCAATAAATTTAAATGATTCAACACAATTTTCCACAGAAGATAATCTGATTAAAATTCACATATATGCAGCCATAAGGAAGGAAGAGGCCATCCACTCAACCCACAAGATCAGTCATCAACCAGGCTGTCAGTGGAGTAATATACAACCTATTATCTTCAAATGAGAATATTAAAGGTATAATAAGTGACTGACAGGGACGGCTGGGTGCCTCAGTTGGTTAAGCGTCTGCCTTTGGCTCAGGTCATAATCCCAGGGTCCTGGGATCGAGTCCCACACTGGGTTCATTGTTCAGCAGGGAACCTGCTTCTCCCTCTGCCTGCCACTCCCCCTGCTTGTACCCCCCCGACAAATAAATTTAAAAAATCTTAAAAAAAAAATAAGTGAATGATAAAAATGATAATTGTGAGTTTATTTTACGTCCCCATCTTATTTCAGAAAGTATGGCAAAGAATATATGACAACAGGAAAACTCTAATATTATTGTAAGTAAAATGAACACCAAAAAAGTAAAACATAAAATAAAAAGATAGAAAGGAAATAGGAAAACAAACTTGCAAACAGTAGTTTAGCTTTGGGAAACTTTTCTTCTGCATGTCATTTTTAAGGGTTCTGCAGTGAATATATACTATATTTTACTTTTATTAGTTAGTAAAAATGATAAAAATCAAATTACAACAAGTATACCTATATTAACTTTTGTTTCCATCTTTTAGAGCCCCAATGGCAACCACTATAAATAATTCTTGTGTATTCTTCCAGATATATATAAACATATACTTAAAAATATCTTTTTTGTTTTTAAATTTTACTTTATTTAAATTCAATTAATTAACATATAGTGTATCATTAGTTTCAGAGATAGAGTTCAGTTATTCATCAGCTGCATATAACACCCAGTGCTCATTACATCATGTGTCCTCCTGAATGCCCATCATCCATTTACCCCATTCCCCCCCACCTAACTTTATCTTTTTTAACTGAAAATGAAAAGGTACACTGCTCTGAACTATCAAGGTACACTATTCTGAGCCTTCCCTTTATCATTTAACATACACTGAGAATGTTTCTATCTTAATACATACTCCACTCTTTTTTCATGGCTACAACATATTCCACCAAAGAGATGCACACATAATTTAACAAACCCCACTGACATTAATTTCAGTAGATTCCAGTCTTTTGGTATTACAATAATGCAACGCACACCCTTAAACATATGTTCCTGTGTATCAGAAACAAACCAATTCTCCAAACTTCATTATGCTGAACAATAAACTCTCTGAAATTACCAAATTTACAAATTCATCTCAAGGATCTGAACAAATGAGACATATGAACCTGATTATATTTCATATTACTAATACATATTACACTGATATATTAACACATCATTATATGTACTTATAGTAAGTACACATAAATGTTTATATTTAATAACTTAATACATATTGATGTTTATCTATTTACATATTTGTTAATATGGAAGTAAATGTAGACATATTTATAAATATTATTTTTTAAAGATTTATTTATTTATTTTAGAAAGAGAGAGAGAGAGAGCAGGGGGAGGGACTGAGGGAGAAGGCGAGAGAATCTCAAGCAGACTCTGTGCCGAGCACAGAGCCTGGCGCAAGGCTCAATCTCATGACCCTGAGATCACAACCTGAGCGGAAACCAAGGGTCAGATGCTTAACCGACTACGCCACCCAGGCACCCCTATAAATATTATTTCTACAAATATTTTATATTTATTAATATATTAATAAAGAGATTTTTAAAATTTGTGTTTCTAGTCATTAAAATTTTTAATTTGTCTTTTGTGATGAGATTTAGGTCACTTTTTTCATTTGTTCACATTCTTGCTTGAATGAAATATTTCCCAGTCTTTAATTTTATTATTCCCAATGCCTTAATATCATTCTTAATTTTTATAGCAATTAACCAAAATATTAGCATTTCTTACTGGTATGGTTGCTCCAGATATTTTTCAGTACATATTTACAGTAAACACATGTTAGATTTATATCGAAATAAAGATTACTGTGAAATGTCTTTCGGAAAATAAAATACATTCATAAAAATCAACCACGCTATGACCCTTAGCTTACAAGTTGAACGTTCCTTAAAATAATGTTATGAGGACAAAAGGAAAACTGTCAACCAAATCTCATCAAAAATCTTCAAAAGCTGTTTAAATCATTCCATCCAATATAAATAGCTGTAATTTTAGTCAAAAACAAAAAAAGCAAGGCTGGTATATGCACTTTCAAATTAACAAAAGGAACCTAAAAATACCAAAATGCTAAAATAAATAAATAAAATAACTTTTTAGAAGACTGTATAGGAAGCAGAAAATGCTGGGGAAAAAAAACATAAAATAACTTTTCAAAGGATTGGAAAGAAATCAGAGTATACTGAAAAATTCTCCCATGAAATAATCTAATTTTATCCATATTCACTAGGAAAATATTTTCCTGAAAGCACTGATACAAAGAATTGGTAAATATGACAAAATTGACCTGTAGATTAACTGACCTAGAGCCAGTATATCTGTAGAAAAAATTCCTAGGAATGGAATTGCTGGATCAAGCATGATATGTGTAATTTTTAGTTTTTACAAGCATTGCCAAACTGCCCTTTAAAAAGTTGCACAATTCTGCATTCTCACTAAAACCTATCAGAACCAAACATGTTAATCCTTACCAATTTAAAATGTAAATACTGCAATCACTGTTATTTTTAATTTGCATTTTTAAAAATTTAAGTGAGAGTGTATATACTTTATAATGGAAAAAAGTACTTTCAAAGTAATTAAATTATGAAAAAGTATGAAAAATATTTACATAATAAATTTTTAAGGCATACAAAATGGCTTTACACTGAACACAACAATGTAGAAACAAGTTCGCGTATTAGTAAGAAATCATGATAACGTGCAAAAAAATGAAAATGCTGTTTATTTTAGGATTCTGGAATTATATGTTTTTTTCATTCCTTTTAGAAAATTTTCTCCAGTGTTATTATTATGCTGATTTTCTGTTAACAAAAAGTTCTAGTGGCTTAGAAGTAAAGAATAATCACAGCTTTTTATGCCACTCAGGCTTTTTTATTTCCTGTCAATGGCCCACCCAGTTTTCAACTGCCTGGTGCCAAAACTGGATCATAATCTTCAATTTAGCACCTTCCTCCATTCTCTAAATCCTGGTCATTAAATCCTGTTGACTATATTCCTTTAATAGGTCTCTCTTACATGCCCTTTGGTCTCAATATCAAGAGGATAATATAGGATCTAAATGAAATCTCTCTCCTCTAGAATCTAATTTGTATACAGTCCCGTCTGATTAACTTTCCTTCAGACCAGTGCTTATGAAACTTCACAATACATACAAATCAGTTGGGTATTTTGTTAAAAATGCAGATTCTGGGGCGCCTGGGTGGTGCAGTTGTTAAGCCTCTGCCTTCGGCTCAGGGCATGATCCTGGTGTTAGGGGTCGAGCCCCACATCAGGCTCCTCCGCTGTGAGCCTGCTTCTTCCTCTCCCACTCCCCCTGCTTGTGCTCCCTCTCTCGCTGGCTGTCTCCCTCTCTGTCAAATAAATAAATAAAATCTTTAAAAAAAAATGCAGATTCTGATTCTATAGGTTTGAGGTGGGGTATTAAATTGTGCATTTCTAATAAGCTCCCAGGTTATGCTAACACTTATATGTAGAGCATTTTTCAAGTCGCTCTTCAGATTAATAACTTTTAATTTGGCTTACAGATTCCTGCTCAAATTTAAATTCTTCTCCTGTGCTCAGGAACCCTCTATACCCTCCTACTAATGCATAACCCTACTGCCTCACAGAATGTCCTCCTCACTCTCCTTCTCACAGGCCATGCTCATTTTGGGTGAGCAGTCCCCTCAGGTAAGCTAATGTTCATTTCAACTCCCTTTCCCACTCCACCTATCATTCAGTCAAGTATTATCTTTTCACAAGACCGCACAAATTAATCCTGTCCACATTCTTAATTATTCCTTTTCTGAATTCCTATAGTAGTTCTCCATTAAGCATCTGGTGTCTAATGTCTTATATATTAGAACTACTGCAGAGGCATTCGTCTTACGTCCCACAAAGTATCATGAGGACACAAATTTTCCTCTCATTTAATGCCTAGCAATATGCTTCGCATATAATTCTTAATTCAGTCTAAATTTATCCAGAGAATCATAATTTGTGGGTGGCTTTTGAAAAAATAACAAAACATACTGCAATATTTCACCTTGGAGCAGTTAACACTTTAAGGCTAACTTGCCTCTAGGATAAATATAAATTACACTGCCAACATAAAAACCAGTGACAATTTAGAACAAGAATATTACATATTGTTTAAAACTACAGAAAATGTTAAATGAGACATGGGACATGGAAATAAAGGATTTATGGGAAATAAATAATTCTTACTAAGGGGGAGGAAATAAGAATAAAAAGAAAGTTATTGTCAATGATGCTATACAAACCAGTAATAAGGGACATGAACCAAACAGAATAGATCAGACAAAGAGTAAGAAGACAGTTGCATACAGAGAGAGGTTATGCGATATTCCAGGCAAACTAGGTAGAGTCAAAAATAAGTAGGAGAACATACATTCCTTGCAAGTGCCCGTGGAACATTCAGCCAGATAAACACTACCCTGGGCCATAAAACATAACTCAAACAATTTCAAAGAACTAAAATCACATACAGTATATTCTCTGATCATAATGAAATCCAACTAGAAATTTATAAATCTCCCCACACTTGAAAATATACCAACCTACTGCTAAATAATCCATGAGTCAAAGAGGAAGTCTCAAAGGAAATAATAAAATAGAGCTACTGTTTGTCAACTCTACTTCAGTTAAATAACTAAATAGACAAATAAAAAGTTGAGAGAAAGAATACACAGAGAAAAGTGAAAATGAAAATGCAGCATATCAAAATTTTTAGAATTGCAGCTAAAGCAGTCACCAGAGGAAAATTTATAGAACTGCTTACACTAGAAAAAAAGAAAGGTCAAGAAAGGTCTCAAATCAATAATGTTAGCTCCTACCTCAAGAAACTACAAAATGAAGGGGAAAGTAAACTCAAAGTAAACAGAAAGGAAATAATAATGGGCAGAGATCAAAATAACTGAAAACAAAAACAAGAGAAAAAAATTAATGAAACCAAAAGCTGGTTCTCTGGAGGGGGGGTGAGCGGAGGAAACTGACAAACCTCTAGCAAGACTGACAAATATGAAAAAAGAAAAGACAACAATCATAAATATCAGAATGAAATAACAGATCACTGCTGAGATCCAGCAGCCATAATAAGGTAATGCTAAGAACAACTTAATGCTCATAATTTCAACAACTCAGAAAAAATAAACCAATTCTTTAGAAACTGCACATTATTAAAACTCAAGCAAGATGAAACAGATCATTTGAAAAGTCCTATAAACATTAAAGAAATCAGAACTCATAGTTTAAAAGTTCAGGAAAAAGAAATCCTCTAAGTTGGCTTCACTGGAGAATCTTACTCCAAAATTAAGGAATTAATTCTAATTTTACACTATTTTTCCTTTAAAGAGGAAGGAATATTTTCCAACTCATTTTATGAAGCCAGTATTACTCTGAGACCAAAATAAGACATAGTACCAAAACCCAAAGACTTTAGACCAATATTTCTCATGAACTTAGATGCAAAAACCCTGCACAAGATATTAGCAAATAAAGTCCAGTGATGTATAAAAAGATTATTGGGATTTATTGTAGGTATGCGAAGCTGATTTAACATTTGAAAATCAACATAACCCATCATATCAAAAGGCTAAAGAAACAAAAAACAAAACATGATCATACCGATTGACAGAAAAAGCATTCCACAAAATACATAATAAAAATTCTCAGTAAACTAGGAATAGAGAGGAACTTCTTCACCTTGGTAAAGAACATCTACAAAAAGCCCACAACTAATATCACACTTAAATGGTGTAAACTATATGTTTCCCCTCTAAGCTCAAGTAAGGCAAGGAAGGCAATCATACTCAACACAATTATGGAAGCTCCAGCCAGCCAATAAAGTAAGAAAAGGAAACAAAACGCAAAAATACTGGACAAAGAAAAAAATCTATTCCTATTTGCAGATGATAAGGTATTTTAACTAGAAAACCCCAAGGAATACACCAAAAAATCCCCTAGAACTAAGATTGAGTTCTGCAGGGTCACAGTATACAAGATTAATACATAAAGACCAATCGCATTTCTGTACACTAACAATAAACATGCGAAAATCTGAATTAAAAATACAATGCCACCTGTCATCATGCCCAAAAAAACCCCCTGAAATACTTAGGTATAAATCTAACAAAACTTGCAGGATCTATATGTTGAAAATTACAAAATGCTGATGAATGAAATAAAAGAAGACTTAAATAACTAGAGAGACTTACTACTGATTGGAAGACACAACATAGTAAAGATATCAACACTCCCCAAATTGATCTATAGGTGTGATACAATTCCCAGCGAAACCTCAGAAAGATTTTGAGAAATAGATAAGCTTATTCTAAAAATTACGTGAAAAGGGAAAAGTCCTACAAGACCTAGAGCAATTCACTGACGTTAAAACTTACTATATAACTACAGTAATCAAAACAGTGTGGTACTCATGGAGAAAGACATACAAATGGATGCAAGAGAATAGAAAACCCAGAAATAGGTCCTCACAAATATGCCCAACTGATTTTTGACACATGTGCAAGGAATTCACTGGAGGAAAGGTAGCCTTTCCAACAGATGGTGCAGGAGCAACTGTACTTAAAAGAAAAAGGAAAAAAGAACCTCAACCTGAACCTCATGTCTTATACAAAAATTAGTTCAAAATGCATCATACACTTAAATGTAAAATTATTAAAACTTTTAGAGAAAACCTTCAAAACTTAGGATGAGGCAAAGAATTTTTAGACTTGACACAAAAAGCACAATGCATAAAAGAACTGACATACTGACCTCATCAAAATTAAAAACTTTTGCTCTGTGAGGTGCCCTATGAAGAGAATGAAAAAACAAGCTACAGAGTAGGAGAAGATATTTGCAAACCATATTTTGGACAAAGATTTTGTATCTAGAATACATACAGAACACTCAAAACTCAACAGCAAAAAAAATCCAATCAGAAAATGGGCAAAAGACATAGACATTTCACCAAAGACAACATATGAATGGCCAATAAGCAAATGAAAAAACATTCTATATCTTTAGCCATTAGGGAATGCAAATTAAAACTATGAGATATCAGTACACACCTATCAGAATGAACTACAGAACAAAAAAAGGGATAATACCCAATCTCATTAGAATCTGGAAAAAAACTGAGTCATATAATGCTTGTGGGAATGCAAAATCATAAAGCGATTCTAGAAAATAGTCTTGCAGTTTCTTTTAAAACTGTAAAAGTTCATGCAAAAATCTGTACACAAACATTAACAGCTCCATTAGCAACTGCCAAAAAACTGAAAACCAATATATTCATTAGCAGATGCATGGTTAAACCAATTGTAGTATAACCACACTGTGAAATACTACTCAGCAATTAAAAAGAACAAACAGTTGATATGCACAACATAGATGGACTCAAAAAATTTTTTAATTTTTTTTATTTGAGGGAGGGAGAAAGAGAGAAAGCATGCACACACTCGAGCAGGGGGAGGGGCAGAGTGACAAGCAGACTCCCCGCATAGCAGGGAGCCCGACGGGGGGCAGGGGGGGCTCAATTCCAGGACCCCGAGATCATGACCTGAGCAGAAGGCAGACGCTTAACCTCCTGAGCCACCCAGGCGCCCCTCAAATTATTCTTATGGATCAATCTAAATCTAAGTCTGCATAGCTAACAGAAATTGGGCCTATGCTTAAAGCTTAAGGAAACACAAAGGTAAACAGGGTATTCTAAGATCCAGAAAATTGACAAGTAGCAAAATCTTTGTTTCAGCTATCAAAGTTATCCTTCCACTGAGCATCTAAGAATGCGAACTTTAATGAGCTCACTTTCCTTCTTCCTTTCCACAATTCTTACTATCTATATTATCTCTGTTCTTTTCTCCCCATACATCTTCTTTTCTCCAACTGTCCTTGTTTATAAAACCTATTTGATTTTAACCAATTCCAGTAATTTTTTTAAGAGATTCCCGGGGGGGGGGGGGGTGCCTGCCTGGCTCAATCAGAGGAGCATGAGACTCTTGATCTGGGAGTCATGTGTTCATGGTGCATGGGTGCAGAGATTACTAAAAATAAATAACCTTAAAAAAAATGATTCAAACTTGTTGGTCCAAACTTTACTTCTTACACTCTTCTTGTGAGTGTGCTTTTATATAATTTTCAATACCTAAGGATGTACTGTGGACTCTTTGGATGAGAATAAAAGTAATAGTTCTTACGTAAATTTTCAAATGTTTAACAGAGCCATTTTTGTTAATATGTTTATGGTAACAACATACTGTGGATTACAATGAAATATATTTTGGAGCTCAGAGTCAACATCTCCCTTTAAATAATCCATAGCTACCCAATCATCAGTTGTTCACTTAAAAACTACCCAAATATGAGCTATATGCCTTTTGGACTTAAACACAGTTCAAAGCTTAACCTCTGAAAAAAAAAAAACATTCACTGAACCCAAGATAAATCTTTTTTTCAACAGATGTAAAAAGATAATATAAATAAAATCATGAACTTACATCTTTATAAAAGTATTGTAACATGGGGGGGGGGTGTGGGAAACAGCAGTACTGGCTGCTAAGGCCCAAGTTTATCAAAGTTTATGAAACCTAGAGAGCAGACTGAGTCAGCAGGGGTTTGGGCTGTTTATTCATTTGCTGGGTACCGTGTTTAAGCAGACAAAATCTCTTTTCTCGTATGTAAAATTTTCAATCCTTTATTTTTTTAACCAGATACAAACTGCCTTTAAAGTTATACATTAATAATGGAAGAACTGTAATATGTACTATTACATAGTTAAGAAGTAAAATAAATAAAAGATCAATTCTGATACTTTTAAGTTCCTCCTTCAAAATTCTTCCAGGCAATGGAGATAAAGAAAAACTTATGCTTATGTAGTGCCATGAGCAGAGTATGGCAAAAGTCAAATACTTAAAAGAAAACTCAGGGCTTGAGAATGTTAATACTAAGAAAGGTAACAATAGGGGCGCCTGGGTGGCTCAGCTGGTTAAGCATCTGCCCTCGGCTCAGGTCATGATCCTGGGGTCCTGGATGGAGAGTTGGGGCTCCCTGCAGGGAGCTTGCTTCTCCCTCTGCCTGCAGGTCCCCCTGCTGTGTTTTCTCTCCCACTCCCTCTCTCTCTGTCAAATAAAGAAATAAATAAAATCTTAAAAAAAAAAAAAAGAAAGAAAGAAAGAAAGAAGGATAACAATATAGGCAGTTGCCACTGCTGGGCCTGTCCTCTCTCCCACCTTCAGAATGTACTTTGATGTTGACCACTATTAAACCCTTACTTACTTAAAAGAAAAAAAAAATAACAATATAAAAGTATTTAACTTCAGAAAAAAATGCTTTTAAAATATGTAATACCAAATTCATTTTCAGTTGAATATATAACAGATCATTAACAGTAAAAACAACTCAAAGTATTAGGTCAAAGAAAAAGGTAAGTTTAGGGGCGCCCAGCTGGCTCAGTCAGAAGAGCATGCAACTCTTGTTTTCAGGGTTGTGAGTTTGAGCCCCACACTGAGTGTAGAGATTACTTAAAAATAAAATCTTGAAAAAAAAAAAAAAAAAAGATAAGCAGTGTCCAAAAGAAATATAATGCAAACCACTACAATTTTAAATTTTCTACTAGCAACATTAAGAAAAAGTAACAAAAGGTAATTAATTTCATTTAATCCAATGCATCCAAAATATTATCAATTCAACATGTAATCATTTTTTAAATTACTAATGAGATATTTTATAACCTTTTTGTACTAAGCATTCAAATTCCAGTATTTTACACTTAGCACACATCTCAATTCAGACTCGCCACATTTTTCTTTTTTTAAAAGATTTTATTTATTTATGTATTTAATTAATTTATTTAGAGAGAACATGATCAGGGGGAGGGGCAGAGGGAGAGAGAATCTCAAGCAGACTCTGTGCTGAGCATGGAGCCCCACCTGGGGCTCGATCTCATGAGTCTGAGATCATGATCTGAGCCAAAATCAAAAGTCACATGCTTAACTGGTTGACTGAGACATCCAGGCGCCCCAGACTAGTCACATTTCAAGTGTTCAATAGCCAACGGTAGCTCATGGGTACCATACTGGACCACAAAGATCTAAGAAATGGCTTGAGAAAACAGGCATATATCTACCTACAGACCAAGAGATTAAGTACAATAATCTGAAAGGATCTGAAATCAATAGCAATATATACACAATATCATAATTTTGATATGATTGTTGATCCCAGTACAAGAAAACTTTCTGAAAGGGAATTAAAAAAAAAAAAAACTGATTACAGAACATGTGCCTTCAGAGAAAAGAACACAAAGAAATAAAAAAAAATGAACTGTTAAGTTCTTGCCCACCAATCTCCAAGCTTCTTTATATGCAGTAGAGTATAACTTCTCCAGAAATTATTAGCATTATGATAAGTACATTCATTTCCCCCACAATTATACACATCATTTCTTTTTCACCTATTTGTATCAATTCCCCTTTTGCTATGTTCATGTTCAGTATCATTCTATTGGAAACTCTATTCACAAAAGTAAAACCAACTCATAACCCAGCCCTAAGAATGGGTTTCAGGGTACGTAAAAAGAGAATTGAGTATAAAATACTAATTCAAATAGAGCCGAAAGTTAAGAAATACAACACTTCCATCTGGGAGTAGGAAAAAAACAAAAAGGGCAGGGGTAGAGAGGACATTAAATTTGGCAGGGGATGAGGGAAAACAAACGTTCTAAAGGACATTAGCCGCAGTAATGAAATAACAGCAGACCTCTATTAAGAAACGGTGGTCCACTCCTCCATTCAAAGCAACTTTCTGAAACAGTAACCAACTCAGACTTTCTCTTTCCAATTCCTTCAAGGATACAGGTGTAAAGTCTTTCTGTGTGTAGGGTTGAAAAGACGACGGTTAGTAGGGCACCCACCCAGGTGGCTCAGTCAGTTAAGCATCTGACTTTGGCTTGGATCGTGATCTTGGGGTCCTGGGATCAAGCCTGGCAGCACTGAGCGTGGAGCCTGCTTGTCTCTCTCCCTTTCCCTCTGCCCCTCCCCCCACTCATGCAGGGGCACTCTCTCTCAAATACATAAATAAAATCTTTAAAAAAAAAAAAAGGAGGATGTTTAGTGAGGAGAAAAGAGGAAGACCATGAACGGTCCCTGACAACTCTTTGTCCACCCATAAAAATGGGTATAATCAAAGCCTACATTAAATATGCCATCTGAACCAATGAGATTTAGTAAAATAAAACTGACTAGAATAATCTCTAATCTTATCAACTCAAATGAAATTTCTTAGATGTACAAGATATCTTGCCATCTAACTGATATTTTTCAAAAGATCATCCTAACAGCTATATTATTAACAAACTATAGAGAAAAGGGTAGAAGTAGAGAAATCCCTCAGAAGTCTGATACAATCCAGCAAGAGATGACGGTGGCCATAGAGACGGTGAAAACTGGTTGAATTCTGTACATGTTTCAAAGGTAGAGCCAAGAATTTCCTGATGGAATAAATGTGTGAGAGCAAGAGAGTCAAGAATGATGCCAAGGTTTCTAGCGTGAGCAAGTGAAAGCTGCCAACCTCTGAGATGAGGAAGGCTATGTGGGTGAAGCAAGTCGGGGAGGTCAGATTTGGGAAGAAAGAGCATGAATTCTATTTTGGACATGTTGGTTTGAGATATTTAACAGTCATTCCAGTGAAGACAGTAAGTAGGCAACTAGATACACAAATCTGGAGTTGAGGAGAGTACTCTGGAGAAATAAATTTGAGACTCATCAACATTTAGAGGATATTCAAAGCCCCCCCCCCAACCATGCCCCAAAAAAGAAGATATTCAAAGCCATGAAACTAGCAGAGATCACCAAGGGAGTGAGGGTAAATAGACAAGATAACCAAGTACTGAGCCCTGGGATATTCCACTGTTCAGAGGTAGGCAAAGAGGAGCATCTACCAAGAAAGACTAAGGAGGAGCAGCCAGTAAGTTTTAAGGAAAACCAAGGGGATGTGGTATCCTAAAAGGTAAATGAAACAAGTGTATCAAAGAGGAAGGAGAAAATAACTTGTCAAGTGTAGACTAATCACATAATACAAAGAAATGACTCCTAGAGCCACTGTCATTGTTAGGAGACCTGAACAAAAACAATCTTAGTACAGTGAGTGGTAGGAGCCAAAGCCTGACTGGAACAGGCTTCAGAGAAAACATGAGAAAATAACCAGAACAAGTACATTTAGACAATGCTTTAGGGGATTCTGCTGCAATGGAAATAGAGAAGAGCAAAAGAAGATATTTTTATGAGGATAAAAATTGTAGCATGTTTGCACATTAATGGGAATGATCCAGAAAAGGAAAAATTAATGATCTGAAGAGAAGGAAGAGAATTGCTTAGAGCAATGTTCAGAGTAAATGGAAGGGGATGGGATCGAATGCATTAATCAGAGGAACTGGATTAGGCAGAAGCAAAGACAGTTCATCTATAGTAACAGAAGGAAGGCAAAGGTCTGTTGAGTCAGACCATCAGGTACATAGATGTGGTGGTGGAGTCTGTAAATGTTCTGATGGCTTCTTTGTTCTCAATGGAAGATGAAGCAGGTCCATCAACTGAGAGTGAACATAAGAAGGGAGGCTGGAAGTCTGAGAAGAAAGGCAAGGGTATAACTAAGTCGTCTTTGAAAGGGAAAAATGAATGGACTAAGAAAATAGACTATGACTGTCAGACAATATTAAGGGCCACCTGAGGTTTCTTACTATGAATTTAAAGTTGAGAGTGCTCATCATAGTTGTATTCTTCAGTCACTTTTAGCGACACAGGTACAGATGTGAAGTACTCAAGAGAATCTGACGTAACTAGAGTTGATGTTTTGCCAAGTAAGTATGAAGAAGTAAAAAAGGAGCAAGAGAGTAGAGGGCATATGAAAGGGAATGAATATCATGATTGATCACTAGGTAATGAATGTATAATAGGTAAGAAGAAAGAATATCAAGGGGGCAAAGACAGTCTGTGGACTGGAGGTCCTAATGATAGTAAAAGGTTGTTGCGTTAGGGTAGTAGGTAGAATGAGCTGAAAAGATGGCTGGCAGAGGGGGCTGCATGAATTGAAAATCATGGAAGGGTTCAAGTTATTGGTAATAAGAAGGTGTAAGATACAACCATGGAGTGAGTGACTGACATGAGATGGTGAGCAAAATCTTTAGAGAAGAATTTAGAGAAGGCCATAGAAGGATCAGAGATGGTATATGTTGAAATTATGAAGAATTAAAAGAGGCAGAGTATCAGCAAGAATAACAGTGAGCCAGGAGCTATAACAGTCAAGAAAAGAGAAGACGTAACCCAGAGTGCAGCAGATGACAGCAAACAAGAGTTTATGGACAACATAACCTGTTAACAGACAAGTTTCAGGGAGGGGAGGTGAATGGAAGGTATCTGCCCCATTTTTCAGACTCAGTGGAACCAGGCTCCCTCTTCAACTCCTACATGGAGGAGGGCAGAATGGGAAATACAGTTTTCAATCATAGTGCATGGGACTCCCCAGTGACCTTTGATGATGGCATATAAGAAAAAAATGAAAAATTTAATAGACAACGAGTAAAAGGACCGCAGGGGAAGCAGTGTTTTCAGAAAAGTAGAAAGTAGAGGAAAATGTTCAGGAAAAAAACAAGGATAGAAGAAATTTTGCTGATGATGGAGAGGAGTGAAAAGACTAGAAATGTTCAGAACCCTATGGGGATTAAAGCCTGAGACCAGTGGTGGCTGACATAAAAAGGGATAAAGGATATAATGAGATTAGTCCAGATACATTTCAGGCAAGTAATAGTGTCAAGGCTGTGAATGCTGGAGGGAGGAATGACATGTAAGAAGCTCCCTGTCAAAAGAAGACAACAAACAGTCTTGGGAAGCATGCTTAGTCTCAGGGCAAAGGGCTTCCCCTTCATCCCTAATAATGGCTTGCAATTAAACTATAATGTACTTGTAAGGCTGTAGAATTTTTTAAAAACTAATGAAGAGGTTAGAACAGTACCTAGTATCTAATAAGCACTCAAAGGTAAGCTTTTATTACCAAATCAAAATGTAAAATATAATTATTGTAGCAAAAAAGAAATTCATCTTACATTTTCCTTTCTTCAGCTAAATGGATTTCTCAAGTGATTGCCAAGAAAACCACTACCAAAATGGACTTATTTCAGAAAGGAGAGGAAATCTTGGAGGTCAACTTCTACGTAGTGTTTACCAATCTCAGAAAACCCACCTCAATGCAGAGTAATTTATTAATTCAGCAAGCATATACCAAGCACCTACTACTAATGTACCAACTACTATTCCAAGAACCTGGGATACATCAGGGGACAAATATCCCCATCCTAGTAGATGGAAATCAGCAACAAATAGTATATATAAAGAATAAATGGATTATATGACATGACGATAAATATTATAGAAAAAAATAAAACAATGCAAATATTAAGGGAGAGGGGGCCTGGGTTCTAACTGTAAAGAAATAGTCAGGGTAGGCCTTATTGAAAAGGAGATCATTTGAGCAAAGGTCTGAAGGAGTTGAGGTAGCTATGTGTAGCTATATTTGGAAAAGTGCTCTTCAGGCAGAGGGATCAGCCAGAGCAAAGGTTCTAAGGCCTTTCCATTTAGTTCTTTTTTTTTTTTTTTTAAAGATTTTATTTATTTATTTGACAGAGATAGAGACAGCCAGCGAGAGAGGGAACACAAGCAGGGGGAGCGGGAGAGGAAGAAGCAGGCTCATAGCTGAAGAGCCTGATATGGGGCTCGATCCCATAACACCGGGATCACGCCCTGAGCTCAAGGCAGGCACTTAACCGCTGTGCCACCCAGGCGCCCCTCCATTTAGTTCTTGACATTACTTGGCAATAATTTCATTAATTGCTTTTTTTTCTTTTTTTACCCGAAACTCCAATCCTACTCCCTACCTCAACAGTGGATGATGATAATAGCTAACATTTATCAAACATTTACCAGATACCAAGCATTGTTCTAAGGGTTTTTAAAAGATTCAGTAACTTAATCCTTATCACAGATCTATGAAATACATGTTATCATTGCCTCCATGTGATAAGGGAGAGTTACAGAGTTAGCAAGTAGCAGACAGTCCTGAAGCAGCGTGTGGAGTAGTCTTCTCTACTATGAAACAAGAACATTCAGCACAAACTGCCTCAAGTTTTCTTCTAATAAATAGAATCCCTCATAGTACACATTCAAGAACTATGAAAGCTGCTATTATAATTTGTCTTCCTGCCATTTTTACAGTTATTTTCTAGACTGAATGGTCTTTACGTAGAGTCTGCACTTAACACCTTTCTTAACCTTCCCCCCAATCTGATTTACATTCCCAGGCTAGTGAAATTGCTTTAACATGGTTCTTGATCATCACACCACAAGCCAAAGAGCTTTCTCTATTCTTACTGCCTTGAATGCTGTATAATGTTGCACTGGACTATGTCACTTTTCCTCTTACAACAGAAGTGATACCATATTAGATTTTCCTATTCTCATCTTTGTGACTTCTCTCTACTGGAAAATCTCTTTGTTTTCTGAAACTTAACTTTTCCATCTTCCTTCTACCTCTCCAATTATTCCTTTAATAACATTTTTTTTTCACACTTTGACCCTTAAAGGCAGAGGTCCCAAAAGTTTAACTCGGGTCTTTTGTGTTTCTCTCTGTTAACTCACAGCCTCCCTTAAGAGTCATTCATCCAATAAGTATTTATTGAGCTCTATCTATGAGGCACTGGCTGGGCCATTTAAGGTAGATCAGTGAACAGACAAAAAACAAAACAAAACAAAACACAAAAAACCCTCTGTCCACATAAAATCAAATAATTCTATGCTATCAAGGACACTCAAAACCATCTTCCCCTAAATACTATTTTAAACACATCACTCTCCCGACTTAAAAAAAAAAACAAAAAAAAACTTTACCATGATTGCAATGATTGCCCTCTGAACAACCACATCTAAATCTCTCTGCCTCAGTTCAAAACACTCCATAATCATTTTCTATCATACCTACCCAGTTTCATTTTCTAATATTTCCTGATTCAAAAGAATTCCAGGCAGGCCAGTCTTTTGACTGTCCCCTCAAATACATTACTTGTGTTTCCAACTTGTCAAATAACTACTGAAAACATATGTCAACATATGTCTAGTACCTAAACATTAAAAACTATATTGAATAAAAAAAAATGTCTTCAAAAATGAATGTTTTTTGATTCTTTCAAATGTATAATAATATATAATAATAGCAAACACTTATACAGGTTTTACTACATGCCAAATACTGTTCCAAGCACTTTACCAATATTAACTCATTTACTCCGCAGATAATCCTCACATCTCCATGCTACAAATGAGGAAGCTGAGGCCCACACAGGGTAAAATAACTTGCCCTAGGTCTGACAAGTAATAAATGGTAGAGCCAAGATTTACATTTAGGCAGTCTGGCTCCATACCACACTGCATACTCCCAGTAGTAGCAATAGATAAAAATAGGGGAGAATTTAAAGGCTTGAAGAGAAAATAACAGGCTATTAAAAACCATGTTCAACTATGAAACATCATTTACGTTAGCTCTTTGCTTCAAATACTGAAGAAAATACATCCTTTAATATCATGCCAAGTTTTAAAAATTGTAGAATTTAGTAGTATATAAAATAAAAAACCACAATCTGTAAACACAAACACATCATGTATTATTCAGAGTTTACCAAAGCTGCTGAAAATATTCCCTAGGCATGACAAAAGACTATATGGTGACACACAACTAACAAATGTTCTTTTGTTAGCATGACTGTATTGAAGTATTTTACTGTCATACTTGGCTTTCATCAGGAACAAAACAGATTTGAATACAATGCAGGGAAGGTAGTTACCTTAAAAAGAGATTCCTAGTTTTACTTTTGGGAAGCAAAATTCACATCTAGGACTGTGTCCAGTATAACAGGAAAGATTTTAGTAGAAGCAAGAAATCTCATAAAAGTACCACCAAGCATCAACTTACATAGGTACTCTTCAACCTATCACTAACTCCATGGCTACCAAAGCACCTTTTAAAAGGTTCCTAAGGACTCATTTTGTAAATTCATGAAGCTATTTTATAACTGAATACATAAAATTAAAAATAAAAGACAGAGGATTTTCCATAAAACAGTCTTAGAATAATACATCACTAACATATAAGCAGATGAGGAATATCATACCTATCCTTTTCTTCTCTTTCCTGTTTCCCCTTTCCTCCTGGCAGAGAAAAGACACAAATCTGTCAGGTTTTGTGCTGTAGAGGTTAAAATGCACAAGGCTGGACAAAGACACTAGTTTGATTTAGAAAAGGCTAAAGTTTGTAGCCTTCCCAACTCGTACTAACAGTCTAAGTTTAAAAAAAAAAAAAAAAAAAAAGACCCTGAGGCGCCTGGGGGACACAGTCGGTTAAGTGTCCCAACTTTTGGTTTCAGCTCAGGTCATGATCTCAGGGTCATGATATTGAGCCCCATGTCAGGCTCTGTGCTGGGTGTGGAGCCTACTTGGGATTCTCTCTCTCTCCCTCTGCCCCTCCCCACCATACTCATTCTATGTCTCTCTCTAAAATAAATAAATCTTTTTAAAAAACCCCCAAAACAACAAAAACAACAAACCTGAAGTATGTAACCAAAGGCAGCAAAGGAGCCAGTGCTGTCAATGCTTTGGTCAAAAAGACAGAGTTGCCATTGCTAGAATCTGAAGTCTTCTCACTTTATTTTCTGCCTCCCTTCCCCTTTCCTGGGTTTACAATACACCTACCCACCTGGCCACCTAAGGCAACCCCAAAGTCACTCACATAAAGTCAGCTCCTTCCCAAGAACTGCATGAATGAAAAAAAAAAAAAAAAAGCAAACTATTAATAATCTGAGATTTATTTAAGTTATTAAAATTGAGAGAGGTTTTTTGGAGCAGGGAACCATGTCCTCTCCACTACCAGCCACTGTGACTTTCATAAATGGGTCCATCCTCCAAGGGACTAAATTAAAACTTCTTGGGAAAAGAATGGATTGGCAGATACCACTAAAGATCTTCTCAAATACTAAGGTTCTTTTATACTGTGTTTTCGATACTTACTTCCCTCCCACATTCACTGGTGGCAATTAGAAACACATACAATGCTTCCCCAAAATTCTCCTGCATGAAGGGTTCTCAACTCAATCTTAAATCCAAAATTAACATATTAAAGCCCCTGTTAAACCCCCAAGAAGGCAATAGCTTTCCATTCTAGTGACCATATTAGAAAGCACACATGACCAGCTAAATAAAGAAGTAAAAAATGTCAAAAATAGCTCTGTCATGTTACCAGGAGCAAGGAGGTCGTAGGATTGAGGGAATGTTGAGGAAAAAGACATGTCCCAATAATGTACTATGTTGCATCATCATCTGTATCCTTATCAATATTTCCTATCCTTATCAATATTTTCTAAGTACCTAAAGGGTCCATGGCATTATGGTAGGTCATATCTTTTGTAACACTAGGACCACAAATGATTGGTGAATAAAGATAAATTTAATTCTGAAGTTGTTGCAAGCACCCTCAGCTGGAGGTGTTTTCAGACTCTGTGAGAATCCTTAAGATCCACATGCTATATACTGTAGAGAAGGAATACATGTGATATTGAAGGAAGCAGTAAAAGAATAAATGGCAATACAGTATTATTCATCGATTATTTACAAAGCCAGAGGCAAGAAATCTACTCCCCTGCCTTTAAGACAAATATAAAATTTGCCTTCACAAAACAAATGCAAAATTTTCCAGAAATACAAAACAGATGAAGAAAGCTGGTTTAATAAAGAGCCAACTAAACAAGAAAAGAACTTCAGGAGTCTCATAACTTAAGAAAAATTCCAAATAAAAATATGGCTGTTTAACCAGATCTATTTTTATTAATATCTTTGCAAAGAAGAGTATAACAAATTAAACAAACAACACATTTGCATTTAATAATGTCCCTACATTCTTCTCTAGCCTGCTGACCTAAACTTAACCCATCCTTAAGGGAGCTTGGAGCTGACAACAGTTAGTGCCCTACTTCATAATAATTTTCTACCATTTCTTTTGCTCTCATCAGGTCATTATTAAACTTTACAGATATTTAATAATATACACTGGTTATATGCTGTTCAGATAAGTTTCCTAATACTCCTTCTGAACTCATTCACACATAAGAATCAGACAAGGCATAAATTTCTCTTTTACAAATGAAATATGTTCCATTTCTTACTATCATGTAATTTTTTTTCTTTCTTTCTTTTTTTGTTTTGAGAGAGAGAGGGGTCAAGCACAGGGGGAGGGTGCAGAGGTAGGAGAGACTCTCAAGCAGACTCTGCACTGAATGTGGAGCCCAATGCGGGGCTCAATCCCAGAACCCTGAGATCATGACCTGAGCTGAGATCGGACGCTTAACCTACCAAACAACCCAGGTGCCCCTCTTACTATCATATAATTAACACTGTCTTTTATTTTCCAAACTCTCATTCCCCAGTGAAAGAATATCTAAAATTATTTTTTAGACACTGGTAGCTATTTTCTACAGAAATTTTTTAAGGTTGTTATATATCGCGTATCACACATCACTTCCCTTCCAAAAGCTAGGCCTGGCTAATAAATTGAAGTTTACTATCAAAGATAAATCAACATTTCTTTAGTTCTCAAAAACCTTAGTGTTATTTCTGAATGTAAGGGACTGAAGAGAAGATGAAATCAATTAGCTGCCAAATCCTCTAGAATTTCAACATTTTCTTCTCTCCATGGCCCCTTACCTCAGTGGCCTACTCATTAATTTTTCATATTCAACTTAACTGTCAACCCCAAAATATGATGCACCTTACTAAAAAGCAATTTTTCTTTAAAAAAAAAAGCACCTTTAATATGTTATCTCTTGCCTCCTGACCAACTCTAATGGTTCCTTACAGTTTAGCAGATCAAATTCGACCTCACACTGAATATACTTTTCATAACCTAGCTCTATCCTAGTATACTAACTTATCTCACACCATTCCCAGAAATTAAGACCTTGTTCCACTGAGGTCAGACTACTTACATCCCTTTCACATTATGATGGTCACAGTCAGTGTTTGCTCACGTATGGAATGTTCTCCTTCTGGAGATGCTCTCCCTATGCAGATGGTATACGTTCTTTATTCAAGTTCCACTTTCTTTAAGAAGCCTCAATACTAGAACTTCAGTCTGAAGATATCCCTACACTGACATACTGGACACAGACTATGTATAATGCACATTATTTGTATACTGCTTTGGATAGTGCTAGTTATATTATTATTAAAGTTTACCCAACAAGATAATGAACTCTTAAGAGGCTGGGTCATAGTGCAAAAAGTGGATCTATAAGTACTCAAAGACAAACTGATTAAATAATCTTGATAAAAAAAATCAAGGTATTTTATTTTATTATGTCAAAAGAGTTCCAGTACAAATGCAATAGTGTGATGACTAGGATTTGCTTCAAAATAATCTAGACAAAAGAGCAGAGGGATGACAGGTAAAGTAAGTAGGGGTACAGGTGAAACCAGATTGGTTATGAGGTGATAATCTTTGCAGCTGAGTGACAACTACAAAGAAGTTGGTGTCTACTTTTATGCTTGTTTAAAATTTTTCACATTAATATGTTTTTTTAATAATGTCTTTAATTCATTTTAAGTGACAAAACCAAAATACATTATAACATTTTCTTTCCTCAACAAATACCAAGGTCCCAATTCAGAGTAAGAAAAAAACTTTTGGAAAGATCTAATTTGACAGGGAACTTGCAGCACCCTAATTCTAAGAATTAATAAAAGCAAGTTAAAGGAGGGGCGCCTGGGTAGCTCAGTCGTTAAGCGTCTGCCTTCGGCTCAGGGAGGGATCCCAGTGTCCTGGGATCGAGCCCTACATCGGGCTCCTCCACTGGGAGCCTGCTTCTTCCTCTCCCACTCCCCCTGCTTGTGTTCCCTCTCTCGCTGGCTGGCTCTGTCAAATAAATAAATAAAATCTTAAAAAAAAAAAAAAGTAAGTTAAAGGAAAAAAATGTGATCAAAATGGGAGGGGCTCTCTATCAAAAGAATAATTCATCTTACTACCAAAAGCAATACTGTTTAAAACATATTTCAAATTTTCATTCAATTACAGCATTCACAAAAAGGTCCATCCAAACCTCAGAAAATAAAAAACATCAGGAAAAAGTCGTAAGCACACTGAAGGTAGAAAAAAAAAAAAGAAAAAAAAGTTGCTACAATCAATGTGCAATAACACAAATCGGCCAGTATTATCTCAGGAAATTCACAATCTGAAGACACCTACTGTCCTCAACAGGGAATGAATGAATAGGTTCTTAAATAATCAGAAAAATTAGCACCTCCTCTTTATTCCAAAGACTGGAAAACATGTGTAAGAAATTTCAGATATTTGGCTTAATGACAATGTATCTGTTTGTTGCTGCTAAGGAATGCTCCACCCCTTTGATATTTCAGTCTATAGCTACTTTTCAAATTTCAATCAGTATGTTCCCTACATCATTCATTAACTTCTTCCAAAAGCAGGAAGGCAACACTAGCTACCTTTAAATGTTGGCATTTTATTCTTCTAATTACACTGCTTATTTTGCCTTGACTTATTTTTTTTTCCAGACTGGTTTTAGGAATAAAACAATATGATTATTTTGATTTTCCCTCTCCATACTGTCTCTAAACACTCAAGAGGTAAGACTTTAGTTGCCATAACTAAAAAAGTATTTGTTTTTGAAATGATATCTGACAGACACATATACAAATAGCAAGATTTATCCTCATAGCAATGTATCATCTCCTCATCCCCCAATGCAATTAAAGTTTAAAACAGGACAACACTCTTGTACAAACAGGGTGTAATAAGAATGAAACCTTCCTCACAAATACAGTTCTTAGGAGAAAAAAAAAAACTCATCCTCAAATTCCCTTATACTTGTACTATCTTAAAAATTAACTTTTTCTGGCAAGTAAAAGTAATCATCACTTTTTTGGTAGCATCTAAGTTCTTCCTTCACATGAAAAAAAAAATCTTCTATGGGAAACCTAATCCAAGGGCCAAAACAGTGTTGAAATTTTCTCTTCCATAAACTAATTTCTGATTAAAAAGTAAAAGAATTATACCATGAAAAAGAAATATGACAAAACCCACTGCATTATATTACTACACTTAAAAAAGTTAACATTTACCACACACTCTTTTCTAATAAAGACCACGTAATAACAAGATTAAAAGCAATTTGGAAAAGAGTTCTTTCAGAAAACCACTAAATATGTGATTAAAAAGTCCCACTTATCTTCTTTCCTTGCATCACTACATGACTGAGTAAATTATGCCATCTTTATAATTTGCACAGTCTTAAATTCGGAGAAAAAATATTTATATCTATCTTTAGGATACCAGGGATGTTGACATATTGACACATTTTATATATAAGAATGGGCATTTGTAGATTTTTCCTAGTATCTCTGAAGTTTATAAAAATTTTTAAATCTCAGAATGTGTTAAGTTTCATCCAATACGTGGTATTCCAGTGGGATAAAAACCATTTACAAGTTCCACTTAGATTAAGAAATCCTTTGAGAAAAGTATGTGGTACATTCTAGTTATACTATTTCTAGAACACTAAAAATCTCTATAACCTATTTCCCTACTGTTTTTCTTTGGAACCAACTGAGCTAGAAGTATCTTCCTTCACAAAAAGTCAAGACAGTACTAAACTCAATGACAGAAAGCTAACTGAATTTTCATTAGAGGCTGAAGTTTTCACAAATTAAAACTATTCCACTTGGATGGTCTATAAAAACAATAGCATGAGTTGAAATAGATTCAACTGAGTATTATTTGCAGGTACAAGACACACATGCACACACACACTAAAATGAAGAGTGTAGCTTCACCTTAAAACCAGGAGTAGGAATGGAAAGGGAAGCCTTCTAAAATTATACTGCTTAAACTAAGAAAATGTTTTCTTTCTCTTAAGCCATTAAAATCATTTTTTAAATAAAATTCCCCTAATGAAAGAAGTTCATCCTTAACACTCTCTTTTACAAAGCAGTAAGTTGAAAGTTATTGCTAGTGAAGGTGAAGGACAGTACAAAATTTTCTTTTCCTGCATTTTGTCATTTGATTATAATTGTCTCATCCTAATAAAGACTTGTCTATGCAATTTTATGGAAACAAATTTTATATAGTAAGTTAACTTAAAGTAATTCATGTTCAAAACCTTCTTATAGGAATCATGTATTCATCTCAAGAATTCAACTACTGAACCCAGCAGAAAGTATTCCAAACTATCAAAAAAAGAACAAACAAAATCCACGTTAAGTATGAAGTTGCAATGTTCCTCAACTTACATCTAAAAACTTAAACCATACAAAAATATTCTGAAATTACAGCTACCAATTTCCTATCAAAATGTTAAAAAAATTTAAATACCTCCTTCAAATGTACTAAAGATCCCAAAGTAAATTCATTCTGACTTCCAAGTGCAGAAACTAAGAATCTGACGATTGCAGGAGAAAAGTATGGAGTGCAGAAAACTACTTCAGAATATATTTAGTGAGCTAATATATCTTTACAAATCAAAAGATGTATTAATATCATTTACGCTTTTCTGCCAAACAGTCCTCTCCTAGAACACACTGCTTACAAATCAGCCAGGTATGACTGCCAAGGGTTTCCTAAAACTGTGTGTTGGTATTATTTGCAGGTACAAAGTGGAAAGCTGCTCTACCAGTGTATGACAAAAGAAAATGATACATACTTTAACTTAGAGTTGAAGATCAATTGTATTAAACACATTTGTACTAATAAACTAAACTAAGTAATTTTTTAAAGAAAAGCCTCAGGACAAGGCTTGCTATATAAATTGCTTATAATTCTCAGAGAGTAGGGATTTATTTAGTTTCCCCAAATTGAGGCTTAAGTGGCTAAAAGAAGAAGGAAGTTTTATAAACAGCTTTTCTTTTTTTTTTTTTTTTTTTAAAGATTTTATTTATTTATTTGACAGAGATAGAGACAGCCAGCGAGAGAGGGAACACAAGCAGGGGGAGTGGGAGAGGAAGAAGCAGGCTCATAGCAGAGGAGCCTGATGTGGGGCTCGATCCCAGAACGCCAGGATCACGCCCTGAGCCGAAGGCAGGCGCTTAACCGCTGTGCCACCCAGGCGCCCCCTATAAACAGCTTTTCTAACCTTGGTTTATATTTGATAAAGTAGATCATTTATCACTATCAAGTAAACAGAATGCCAAATGAAGATTCCTCAAATATTACAGGTAAAATTTATAAAAATCATACAGCAATGTGCAGAAGTGATTCAAAGGGTAACTGTATTTGTATTTACACTTGAGGTATTATTACTTTTGCAAATAAGAGGTATACTGAT
This sequence comes from Ursus americanus, assembly GCF_024610735.1. Taxonomy (NCBI): domain Eukaryota; kingdom Metazoa; phylum Chordata; class Mammalia; order Carnivora; family Ursidae; genus Ursus; species Ursus americanus. Next base: position 17,589,151 of record NC_142129.1, on the reverse strand, counting down.
GCATGAGATTGCTACTGTGACTTTTAACATTTTTACATATAACACAGTGTCTTATTTATGTTTAAACTTGAAATTTTGAAATGTATGTATCTGATCTATGTAATCCTGTTTGCTTTTCTGGTAATTCTTTATTTCACAGTGGTGTGATTACAGGCTCCTTATACCATTAGTCAGGGCATTTCAATTTTGCTTTCATCAAAAAATGGACATCATCAGCCACCCCTTGCTCCAAGTTTTCTGCTTTTTAATGTAGATAATAATGACGGTGAGTGCCAACAAATGCATATAAGAGCACAGCTTTGTCATTTCTTTTCCCAGCCCCCTTCTTTTCTGTGGAAAAAAATGGGGATTTACTTCTGGAGGAAAAAAATTCATTTTTCTTTTGCATACATACCTAATGAATTTTTGAAAAAAGACAATTTATTCAGATACCTACCATTCTAGAAATGTTAAAGGAGAGATCTTCCCAAATCCAAAAATACTAAGTAAGTCTGATACTGGCTGGAAAGGAAATTTCCACCGGAACCATAAATATGTCACCAATTAAGCTGACCCTCAAATATAACTCAATAATCAATTTTCAATATGGAAAGGATCTGTAACCCACATATAACCAGCAGATAATAAAAATCTCATATTTTCTTGCGGAGTTCACAGATTAATTTGATTGTATGCCAGATTTACCTTATTTTGAAATGCCTAGGCTAATATTTGTTGGTATCATCAGAGTTCACATTAAGTGTCCTGGGGAAAGGTAATTCAGTAGAATGCTCAGTAGCAGGGAGAAGCCGGTCAAAAATAGAAGGGAAGGAAAACACACACACACACACACACACACACACACACACACACAAACCCCCACGTCCCAACAGAGCGAATAATCCACAAATAGATCACTGAAAGCCAAAAGAAAACGTTCCTTTCGCGAGTAGCCTGAATAAATGATCTTCACTCGTAACGTTTAACAGTATCCTACCTCACTCAATTCACTTCCCAACTTGACTTTTCAGGGGCCAACACGGGGCATCCCTTTTTTTCTGGAAGTGTGTGTTGAAAGAATCTGTATAGAAAAGAGGGAAGGAATGGACAATTCCCAAGAAAGCTGTGAAACAGGTGGGTTAGAACGAGCAGCAGCATCATCTAGATACTTAAGGGGCAGCTTTAAAATGACAGATGTGGTTAAGGGAACGACTGCAAATCGGAAAAAGCGCTAGTGTGGCTGACAGAGTAGGGGCTGACTGCAAGCACAAGAGGGGGGCAAAGGCTAACTCCAGAGTGGTAGCAATGGAGCAAAAAACAAACAGCAGGACGAGTGGGCAATGAGTAGTGGGACTGACGAGCAGCAGCAACTCGGGTCAGCGTGGAAGTGATGGCTTTGGTCTTAGGAGACGGGGGCTACTGGGACAAGGACGTCAGGGAGGGGAGAGAGAGCTGGGAAAACAACGGAGTACTGAGACTCAAAATTTCTGCCCCTACAGAAACGTAGGGGAGAGAGCTGGAAGCGAGAATCCGCCTCGGCTCCCCAATTGAGGAAATTTTCGAAGGAGTCGGTGCTCGCCGCCGCGCCGCCTTCTGCCCCGCTCCCTTTTCCTGGTGGTAACTGCTGTGGCGTAGAGGGGAGAGGGAGGAAGAGGAGGAGGAGGAGGAAGACCAAGAAGGAGGAGGGTGAAGATGAGGCGGGGGGTGGGGAGAAAGGGGGGTGCGGCCTGCACAGTCCCAGCGAAGCCTCCGCTCTCTCGTAGCCGGTCAGCCCCGGGTTTCCCCTAAGCCCAGCCCCGCATAGACTCACCCGCCTGCCTTGCCTCGCTTTTCCCTTAGCCGACTCCACGCGCTGCCGCGTCCTCACAAGAGACCACTGAACGAGTGTCGGGGAAAAACTCTTCAGAACAGGGCCTGATTGCTTCAGCGAGTCCGACCTTTACGGCTGAGAGACAGACTCTCAGCTTTCAGTGGGTTCCACAGCCAGACGGGCCACCATCTTACATTAGGGTAAGACTCCTCCGGCCTCCGGTGCGCAGGCGCACGCCGATCCGGCCGGGAGGGGCGGGGGAGGGGCGGGAGGAGAGGCGGGCGGTCGCTCCCGCAGCACCCTGGGAGTTATAGTCCGCGGAGGATAACCGCCCAGCTGCAAGCCGGGAGTTGAAGTTCTCGCTCGGAGGGCGGACGGGATCGCCCTCCTCACGTGGCAGCTAGGTTATTGCCTTTCTTCGTGTTTTGTTTCGTTCTCTGTCCGCGTGTGAAGCTCCGCTGTCATTTAGTCGGCGGTCTTCGTTGGCTGCTCCCTTTCCTCGGTCTTTGCTCAGAAATGGAATACCAGAACTCGGGCGAGTTTAACCAATTTGGGGAGAGCAGGGAACGGCTCCTTTCTGCCCCGCCCACCATAGGTATCAAAGGGGCGGGGTAGAGTCAGGTTGCCGGTAGGAGGAGCGCGGGATTTGATCTAGGGTAAGAATTTGATTCTGAATTGGCGTCTGTTTGCAAAAAGTGAGCTTTAAGTCGTTTCCCGAGCTTGGCGCATTTCGGAGCCACCACCCTTGATCCCCTCCTCATCGTTAATCTCCAGTGAAGAGGTATCCCAGACCGTCCTGTAAGAGAACTATAGACCGTGCACTTACGAAAACGGGTTTCTGATGATCAAATTTGAAATTATGTGGACTTCGCTGCAAATTAGTTCGGTGTTCTACCTGTACAGCCTCTGTGCATGAAGTTCACAAACCACCACAGATCAGTAGATGTAAAGAATGTGAGAAGGTACTCGCAATCCCGGCGAGCGCCGTGGAATTCTCAATCACAAAAATCAAGTTCCTGGTGACTTCCGCTTACCTCCTAGAACTCTGGTGTGAGGGGCGCTCGAAGCGCTCAGTTTTGCTTATTGCGTGTATTCTTCGCCCATACGTATAGCAGGTATTCACTGAGCTCCTCCTGTGTGCCTGGCACTGTTCTATACATGGGAAGACGGTGAGTAAAACACAAAATTCCCTGTTTGTATTCTAAGAATGCCTCTATCTATTCTAGCTGCGTTGGGGTAAAGGGAAAAGGGGAGGAGGCAATTTTTAAAATATATGATTAAAATGCGTAGTATATCATAACAGATAAAAAAAACTTAGAGAAGGGGAATAAGGGAAGAGGTTGCAATTTTAAATCTGTGAACCTAATCTCATAGTGAGAAGCCTTCATTACATTTTTTTAATACATTAGTTCTTTGTGTTTCAGTTTCTTCACAATCAAGCCTAGAAACAACAATTATTTGGTGGAAACTTAAAGCATGTGATAAACTCATAACCATAAATTTGAAATTTTAGAATCATGAAATTATTTTTTTTTAAAGATTTTATTTGTTTATTTGTCAGAGAGACAGCCAGTGAGAGGGAACACAAGCAGGGGAAGTGGGAGAGGAAGAAGCAGGCTCCCAGCGGGACAGGGAGCCCGATGCAGGGCTCGATCCCAGCGTCTTGCGACCAGGCCCTGAGCCGAAGGCAGGCACTTAACGACTGAGCCACTCAGGCGCACCTAGAATCTAAATTATTATCTAGCAAAGAAACCTGAGAATTCATTTGGACTCACCTTTAGGTAACCGTCTAAAAACATTCAGTGTACGAGACGTGTTTTTTTAAATGTGCATTTGTTTCTTATATTACCAATTTTATAGTGGAACATAATGAAAAGAACAAAATAAAAGGAATGCTTTCCATTATTAAAGATGAGAACCCATTGCATTAAGAACTAAAAGGGATCTTAGTCCTCATCTACTTAATCTGGTGTTTCACAACCTTGTTTTAACCCAACACGCCTTTTTTAAATGACAAATACTTTCATAATGTCTCCTTTATTAGCCTAAAATGAAATTCATAGATAATATAACTTGTATACATGCATGATTTTGGTTTAATCAAATGTAAAATATAAGAAGTACAAAGAAAGTAATTTATAATACAGTGATTTCTATTTCAATATAAATGCTCAGGCATAACCATTCTAGAAAATATAATCAAGTCATAAGTCAAGTGGCTGCACTTATAAGTGAAATCCCCATGAATGTGAAAGCTACCACTGACACAGGTATGGTGTTTCGACCACCTCTGGTGGACGACACCAATCTGTCCTCAGTGTCCACGGTAGATACATTCCTAAAATGTTTGCTGTCAGAATTATGTAAAAATAAAAAACAGCTTTGTGTTCATATGTAAAATAGGTCAGGTTTTAGGTAAAGATAGTTATACACAAGTTTTTCACCTACACTGGGGCCTTTAAAAGTCTTGAGGGACTTTTCATTGAGGAACAGTCCCACCTAATTTTTCATTGAGGAACAGTCCCACCTTTTGCAAGAAGTCTTGGTTCCTGAGGAACAGTCCCACCTTTTGCAAGAAGTCTTGGTTCCCCATCTCTGCTCTCTAAAGGCCAATAATACCTCCTAGTGTATCCAACACTAGAGGGCAATACCATACCTGCTGAGGGTCATTCATTGATGGAGACTAACAGTAAAGAAGTGACATTTCCTAGGTTGCTAACTAATTAGTGCCCTCTCATGCCAAGGCTCCTTTTACTGATCTATATTACCAAGTTTTCATATCTATGTATGCATACATATATATCATTTCATTTGGATTTATCCATATAACATGTAATTCTCATATTAATTTAAAAGTTAATTTGTGTTAAATTCTATTACCTGACTTGCTTAATGATTCCTCAGTGTGGGATCTGTCATCTATTCATGCAATAAATGTTTTCTACCTTCAAACGTTGTGTTAGGTGCTGGTGGCACCGTAGATCAGAGGTCAGGAAAACACTGTATCTGTCCTAATAGAGCATGGGGCCTAGTAGAGGAGGCAGAGATGACCTAATCAGATATATGAATATAATTTCTTATATATGATTATAACTGGTGATGAATACTAGGAAAGTGTTTATAAGATGTTATAAGAAAGTATAAGAGGGGAACCCAATTTTGATTATTGGGGAAGAGGATAGTCAGGGAAGATCTTTATAGATGAAGAGAAGAAGAAAATGCAAGGACCAGAAGGTGGGGAAAAAACCTTCCCAGAAGGCTAGTTCTTGTGGGGTATGGTGAGCAAGGAGAGGAGTGGTGTAAGGTGAATTCACCGAGAGGCAAGGCCCAGATCACCCAGGGCCTTTTAGGCCATGGTAGGAAATGTAGATCTTATTCTGTGGGAAAAGAAAAGCCTTTGAAGGAAGAAGGCATGATCTGATTTACATTTTTAAAAGAAATGTCCATCACTAGGAAAGGTATTAATTTAAATTTTGTACTTCCATTCTCTGGAATATTACAGAGCTTTCTAAAAAAGAGAAAGGGAGGGGTGCCTGGGTGACTAAGTCCATTAAACGGCTGCCTTCGGCTCAGGTCATGATCCCAGGGTCCTGGGATCAAGCTCCACATCGGGCTCTCTGCTCAGCAGGGAGCCTGCTTCTCCCTCTTTCCCTCCCTCTCCGCCTCCGCTCAAGTGCTCTGTCTCTTGCTTTCTTTCTCTCTCAAATAAATAAAATCTTAAAAAAAAATAAAATAAAGAGAAAGGGGAAGAACTCTATATTGACCTGAAAGAATGTCCATGATATATTGTTTGGTAAAGAATAAGTAAGTTGGGACACCTGGGTGGTTCATTCGGTTAAGTGTCCGACTCTTGATTTCAGCTCAGGTCATTATCTCGGGGTCGTGGAATCAAAGCCCCGTGTCAGGCTGTGGGCTGGGCATGGAGCCTGCCTAGGATTCTCTCTTTCCCTCTCCCTCTACCCTTCCCCACTGCTCGCGTGCATGCATGCATGCACTCTCTCTGAGATAAATCTTTTTAAAAAATAATAAGTAAATTACAGCACAATATATGGTATATAATGTAGTTCATTTTTTAGAAATAAAAAAGAATCCAAAAATATGTGAATACATTTTCATTCAGCACAGAAAAAGAATGGGAGGATATGTACACATCAAATATTTACTGTGTGGTTGGTTACCTGGGGGGATTGCAACTGGAAAGGGTGGGGGGAGAATATAACTTTTTCTTTATAAAATGCTGTACTGGTTTATTGTTATGTATATGAATTACTTTTAAGCATTTAAAAAAAATAGAAGAACACTCCACTGTGTGGAGAATGGATAGGAGAAAAGCAGGAATGAAAACAGAGCAAGTAATCTTTAGAGCAAGTAATCTTACATCTCAGGTATCCAGATGGTGGTTCTGATTGGGGTGTCAGTTGAAGATAGCAAAGAGGTGATAAATTCAAGACATCCTTGGGGGGCACCAGAGTGGTGCGGTCCAACTCTTGGTTTCAGCTCAGGTCTGATCTTGGGGCTGTGTGATCGAGCCCGATTGGGCTCTGTGCTCTCACTCAGCTGGGAGTCAGCTTGGTTTCTCTCTCCTTCCTCTGCCCCTCACCCCAAGGTTTCTCTCTCTCTCTTTCTCTCTCTCTCTCTCACTGAAATAAATAAATACATCTTTGGGAGAAAAAAAGATATCTTTAGCCTTGATGATGAACCGGGTAAGGGAAGTGTGCTCATAAATGGCTCTTGGATTTTCTGACCTAAATGGCCTTGCAGATGGTGACTCCTTTGATAAGAGAAGGATGATGAACATTCAAATAGCATTTGGAGAGAATGAAAACAGCTTCTCTGGAGGAACTACAGGATTGCGGGGGAAGTAACGATTACACATTTGAAATTGGTGAACTTAAAAATTATGGCAATTGTATTTTGTCCAACTTAGTGATTTTTCTCTAACCGTGCTTATGTACTTGGGTTCTACCACAGCAGCAGTGTATAGATGGGCTTATCTAGGCTAAAGAGAATGAAAACAGGGAAGGGTTAACGGACAATCAGCACTATGAGTTGTTTCCAATTTTGTCAACCTTCATGAATTATTAATATATGTATATTTTAAATAAATAAAATTTCCAAGTTACTCTTGGGGTATAGTCCCAAATGTAAACCTACTGGGCCAAAGGAAATGATCAGTTTTATGACCCTTGTCATGGCCAGATTGCTTTAATATTAATGAATATCAATACCACTTTGTTTGGGGGGCCTTTTTCCCAAAAACCCATTTACTCTGAGTTTTATCTTTTCTCCTTTGTTTTAATTATTTAGTGACTAGTGGAGTGCTAAATATTGAGTGTTGGTGGGGAGGAAAGCAAACCCCTCAAAGATGTTGGGCTTTAAAACGGAAGACAGAGAACAAGTAAACAAAGGAATAAGCAAATAAAACTCTACTTCTGTGTTGTCGAAGTATTAGGAAGGAAAAAGAACAGAGTAATAGAACTATCAGGAGGAGATTTACTTTGGATTGGAAAGCCTCTCTAAAGAGATAACTTAATCTAAAATTTAAAGGTTTAGAAGGGATCACCCATTTAAAGAATTGCCTGCGCCAGACCAGGAGGCAGGAATGAGTTAGCATATTCCAGAAATGGAAAGTTTGCCAGTGGGGCTAGGGCATTCAAAGGCAGAGTAGTGGAAGATGAGGTTAGGGAAGAAGGCAAAATCCAGATTATATGGGGTTCTACATGGAATTTGGACTTTATTCTGAGTAGAGTAAGAGGCAATTGAACGGTTTGGAGCAGAGGAGTAATGTAAATCAATTTATGTTTTCAAACGATGAAAATGGCCACCCTGTAAGGAATGGATCAAAGATAAGTGGCAAATGTGTAAGTGGAGAGAGCAGTTAAGATGCTATCGCAGAACTACAGCCTGGAGATGATAAGTGGCTGAGACTAGGGCAGGGCTGGGACTAGCGTTAGGTGAGGGAGGCCTTCATCTTGGGCACAAAATGTAAGCAAGCACCAAAAGATGTATGAATCAAGATAAATAATATTTTGATATCACATTTTTAAAATCAAAATTAATGCAAAAAATTCCACAATGAGAAAAATATTAAAATCAAAAATAGAAGATCTAACCCTAAATTTAGAAAACCCTGCCTCCCTTCCTTCCCCCTAATCCTGGCCCTGGTTCCAATGAAACTTTATTTACCAAAATAGGTAGTTGGCCCTCAGGCTGTAGTTTGCTGGCTGAATTTTTTTTTAATCATTCATTTAAGAGAAAATACAAATGGTTCATTGATATAGTACCCTACAACCAAACAGTTCCACTCCTGGGCAGGTGGGTGTATGTACAGACAAGTGTGTATATATCTGACACCTGTACTCCAGGAGACTCAAAAGCAGCATTAGTTGCAATAGCAAAAGCAATGGAAACAACCCAAATGTCAATCAAAGTAGAATGGATAAGAGTAGTTTACTATGGTGTAATACTATACAGCCAAAAAAAAAAAAAAAAAGAAAAGAAAAAGAAAAAGGACTACAGCTACACATTTCAATTTCAGAGAATGGTTTTTATTCTCTCTCTCTTTTAAAGATTTTATTTATTTGACAGGGAGAAAGAGAGCACAAGCAGGAGGATGGCAGACAGGAGAGGGAGAAGCAGGCTCCCTGCTGAGCAGGGAACGCCATGCAGGGCTCCATCCCAAGACCCTGGGATCATGACCTGAGCCGAAGGCAGACGCCCACCCAACTGAGCCACCCAGGCACCCCTGATTTTCTCTTTTTAAGTGGGCTCCGTGCCCACTGGGGGGCTTGAACTCATAACCCTGAGATTAAGAGTAGCATGCAGCAGCTAGCCAGGTGTCCCTCAAAGAACGATTTTCAGGAAGGAAATATAGGGCAAAGGAAGAAAGTCACAGATGAATATATATAACAATTAACAATATGATACATTTTATACAAAGTTCAAAAATAGGCAGAACTAAATAATATTGCCCAGAGATACATGAAGTTAAAACTACAAAGAAAAACAAGGAAATGTTTTATGCAAAATTCAGCACTCAGTTATCTCTATGGGGAGAAAAAAGGCCATGATCTGGGAGGGTTATGCAGAGAACGTGGTGCTGGTGTGTTTCTTGATGGATCTTGTAGACACACAGGTGTTCATGTTAGTATTATTTTTAAGAAACGCAAATACTTCTTGTACTCCTTTGTGTGGTATGTTTCACAGTGAAAACAATTATATTATTCAAGGACATACTCATCAAAGGATTGAATTAGTAGTCAGATTTCCCCTCCTAAAGACACTAATATTTTGCAGACACTAATATTTTGCAATCATTCAAGAAATAGATAATATCTCTCTTACTCAACTTTTCTTACTCAACTTTTCCACTTACAGAGGTAAATACAGTATAATTTACCAAATCCACAGATTAAAATAGAAAGTACACATGATCATTCTAATAGATGCAGAAAAAGCTTTCAGTAAAAGTCAATGCTCGATGATTAAAATTTACATTTTTGCAAACTAGGAATAAAAGGGAACTTCCTTAATCCACTAGAAACCTACAGCAAAAATTACGCTTAATGGGGGAATTTCAAAAGCATTTTCTTTAAAACATGACAAGAACATTCACTATTACCATAGTTACTATTTAGTGTCAAACTGGAGGGTGTAGCCAATGTAAAAAGACATAAAAAGGAAATAAGAGATACAACTAGGAAGAAAGGGAAAAAAAGCTCTCATTATATACAGATATTATGATTGTCAGTGGAGAAATTCCAGAGAATATATGAACAAACAATGAAAATTAAAGAGATTTCAGCAAGGTTGTTGGATTCATCATCAACCTACAAACATCAATTATATATATATATATATATATATTAATAGGAGAGTGAGTTTTTAGCCCTGTGGAATTTCTGGCTTGCAGTAATAGCATGCAAGAGGATTTTGACCAACCTTTCCTTTTATTGTGCAGAAGGGGGAGAAGCACACATAGCACTAAGTGCTGGGTAGTGTAAATGCAAAATAAGATTTGGTGGGGAGAACATACTGGAGATTCAGCAAAGCATCATTCCTCATTATCCCACACAGACAGATGCTTAATTTAAGCCTGGCATAAATAGACTGGTATACCCTTACAAAAAAGTGGTGGGGGGAGTGGTCCCAGGACCACACTTCTGTGCTGTTTTAGGTACATACAGAGAATGGGATCGGGCGGGGACAGGGGACGATATCTAGGCAATTAGGTACAACGAGAACCTCCTGGTGGGGGAGTGACCTGTCAACAAAGAAGCTTCTGGAGCTCAGGTTCTTATAATGGCCTTTTTTTTGGTGTTGCAGTAATGCCGATCTGGTGAGCCAGCTTCTTGCAAGGCTACTTGTACGATTAGCTATTGCCACAAAAGTGTTGTGTAACCAACCACCCCAAAATGCAGTGTCTTAAAAGAATTATCATTTGTTTTCTCTCAGGCAGCTGCAGGTCAGCTGAGGGGCTGCGTATCTAAACTGGGCTCATCTGAGGGGCTCTGCTTCAAGCTGCAAGTCCAGCTGGGGTTGTCTGCTCTGTGGGTTCAGCTCAGGATTGTTTTCATTTGTATTCAATCTGGGGCCCAGGCTGAAGGGCAGAAGCTTCCTGAGCAAAGTTTTCTTTTCTTTTCCTTTCTTTTCTTTTTTCTTTTCTTTTCTTAAGATTTTATGTATTTATTTGAAAGAGAGAGCACAAGCGAGGTGAGGGGCAGGGAGAGACTCAGGCTCCCTGAGGAGGGAGCTGGAGTCAGGGCTCGATCCCAGGACTCCAGGATCCTGACCTGAGCCGAAGGCAGGTGCTTAATTAACTGAGCCACCCAGGCACCCCCAAAGTTTTTCTTATGGTAGTGCAGAGATGCTGGAGGACAGGCCCAAGTGCACAAGCACATTTGAAGCCTCTCCTTGCACCACTTTGTCAACTTCTCAGTAGTCAAAGCAAATCACATGACCAAGTTCAAATCAAAAGTACTGGGAGATAGACGCCTCTCCTGGGGGTTGGGTGGCGTGAATATTTGCTGAACAATCGTCTAATTTACCATGATACTGAAAGAGGGACCATCCAGATCTGTCTCTCTTCACTCTACACTCTGCTTCCTGGTTCTTGGGGGCTCTTTAACTATAAATAATTTTTTTCCTTTCATTAAAACCAATTAAAAGAATTTGGATAAGGGCGCCTGGGTGGCTCGCTTGGTTAGGTGTCTGCCTTCGGCTCATGTCGTAATCCGGGTATCATGTCATGATCAAGCCCCCGCATTGAGCTCACCTGCTTCTCCCTCTCTCCGCCCCCTGCTTGTGCCCTCTCTCACTATCTCTCTCTCTCAAATAAATAAATAAATAAATATTTTATTTATTTATTTATTTATTTATTTATTTATTTATTTTAAGATGAACAGGGAGTCCCATGCTGGGCTTGATGTAGCCCAGCTAAATAAAACCTTAAAAAAAAAGAAAAAGAATTTGGATAAATGCCAAGTGTTTACTAAAAAGCATCCAAGTCATAATAATATAGTGGGCTTTGACCTAGGAAGGAGTTGGAACTTAAACAGATGAATTGAGGCCATTTCTGTCCAAGGGGCATTTGCTTATCCAAAAAAAAAAAAAAAAGGCATCTAAGAGACAAGCCTGCCTTTGGCCAAGGGTCAAAGGTAAGTGTTTGGGTGCCAAAGATAAAGGTCCCCCTCCTTGTTAAACATGCTAAAGGACGACTGCTTTTACCCTGGGGCCACTAGCTTATTTAAGGGGAACAGCTGAAAAGTGGGGTCGCTTCATGGAATCTGGGGCTAAAGGAATAGGGGCTGGAATTCAACCTTCTGCACTTGACTGGGACCCTGGAATGCCCTATTTCAGAATGTAAGGGCGGATAGTCTCCAGCGGGTCACGTAGGTCATCTAGTTGTGCCCTTGACTGCTAGCCCAGTCAGGTACTTGGTAGAAGGAAACAAAAGTTCTCTGGAGGAAGCCTACATTATCCTGGCTTTTACATTATTCTTATAAGTAATGTTCAAAATAAAATGTCTAAGAGGGGCATCTAGCTGGCTCAGTCGGGGGAGCATGTGACTCTTGATCTCAGGGTTGTGAGTTTGAGCCCCACATTGGGGGTGGAGACTACTTAAATTCTAAATAAGTAAATAAATAATAAATAAAATAAAATGTCTAAGAAACAATAAGAAATTATGGAATACATTTCAAGTCAAGACAATGCAGCATTGAACGCAAGGTGCTTACCACAATGAACTGATCATTAATGCACGCTTTTTCTCTCTTGTCTCACTACTCATGCTCCCTCACGTTCTGTTACTTCTTTGAATCTCCCATATAACTACTTTCACCCAAGTCTGCTTCTGAAGGACTGCAAACTAGTACAACAGAGGGGCCCCTGGGTGGCTCAGTAGGTTAAGTGTCCAACTCTTGATTTTGGCTCTGGTCATGATCTCAGGGTTGTGAGATTGAGCTCTGCATTCAGGTTTAAGATTCTGTCTCTCCCTCTCCCTCTGCTCCCCCATTCTGCATGTGTGCTCTCTCTTTCTCTCTCTCTGTCTCTCTCTCTCCAATAATTAAATCTTTAAAAAACAAAATAAAAATAGCCTTGGGGAGCCTGGGTGGCTCAGTTGGTTAAACGTCTGCCTTCAGCTCAGGTCACGATCCCGGAGTCCTGGGATCTAGCACCACATCGGGCTCCCTGCTTAGCAGGGAGACTACTCCCTCTCCCCCCTGTTCTTGCTTTCTCTCTCTCTCTCTCTCTCTCTCAAATAAATGAATGAATGAATGAATAAATAAATAAAATCTTAAAAAAAAACCTAGTACAACAATCACTCAATCACATAACCCCCACCACAGTCAAGGTATAAAACTGCCCTCACCCTAATAAGTTTCCTCGTGCCTCTTTGCAGTCAATTCTCTCTCCCTACCCTCAACCTCACACAGCCACTGACCTGCTTCTATTACTATCATTTTGCTTTTTACATATTTTCCTATAAAATGGAAAATTTATTTAATTTTTTTTCATCTTGTTGATTTTATTGCATGGAAGTTAAAGGGAATTTATTATATCTGCTTGAAACTGCCTACTCCGTCCAAGAAGTATCCTTGAGAGACTCCCATTTGTGTCTACTGCTGGGATTCATGCAAGTCTGACGCCTCTGGGAGACAGGGACGGCCACCAGAAGTCTATCTGTAGAAGATCCCAAGAAATTTCCTGAGAAATTAATCTCTGGAGAAGAACCTGGCATACAAGATTGTAACAAAACCTTAGTCATTGGAGGGCCAGGGGATATTACTGAGTCAGTCATGTGTGTTACTCAGATCTGTGTCCCAGTTCGGCCCTCTCTATAAACGCATATCTGAGTAATGCGGGCACCCGAGTGCAGGAGTGTGCACTGGGAGGAAAAGGAAATGTGAGCTATGAGTCAACTACGAAAGAGCAGTTTCCCTGAAAGCTCTGTGTGACATTGGCATATGAGCATCATGTTTAATACTCCTTCATAAAGTGTGATATCCAAAGCACACTTCCCAGAATTCAGAGGACCTTTGGCACCTTGACAAATCCAGCAACCCTGCTGCGACGATCCTTATTGAGCAAGGATATGGCAACCAGGGCAAGTGACAGCTTGGTAGCATCAGCGGCATGATGGGCATCTCCACGTGGTTTGCCAGGCAGCAGAATCCTCAGCTGTTACTGCTACAGGGGTCCAGGAAGTAGACAAGATAGCCCAGTGATTCAGAATTTGGACTTCTGGGGCACCTGGCTGGCTTAGTTGGTTAAGCGTCTGACTCTTGATCTCAGCTCAGGTTTTGCTCTCAGGGTCGTAAGTTCAAGCCCCTCATTGGGCTCCTCGCTGGGCATGGGACCCGCTTGATTAAAAAAATAATAATAAAAGCATTTGGACTTCAGAGTCGGAAGGTCTGGATTGAAACCTCAGTGTCATTCTATCCTACCAACATGGGGTGCCCTGATAGGCCAGCTATTAGTGGATGTCTAATCTTTAACAATTGTTTTATCCCCTTGAGAAATTCTTATTGAGGACCCGCCATGTAGCGGGCATCCCTGAGGATGTGGCTGTGAGCAAAGCAAATTGCTAATGGAGAGAAGTGCCAGGGCTCAAGTCCCTCTGTGCTGGTATCACAGAGAATCATAGTGTCTTACTACTTCCAAGTTATAGACTCTTTGCCACCTGCCACCAAGCTCTCCCTTTGAACAATTGAGTTTGGAATGTGCAGCTCTGACCTGGATAGTTCCATCAGTCTCCTCTTGAGTCTCTGCCCTTCCCTTCTCCTGCTCCCCTTCTGCTGAGAGAAGAGCATTCAGACATTTATCCTCCTACAACCCTGATAACTTCATCAGAAGGGAGGGGAGAGAGAGGGAGAGAGAGAGTGGGGGGGAGAGAATCCTCAGAGAGAACAATGTAGCCTTAAGTACCTTTGCTCAGCTTTTGTCTTTTCTGGTCTTACATGAAGAGACCAAGGCTATAGTTCAGTGTGAGAGGTTATCCCACGTAGGACCCCAGTTCTGGGGCTCTCTGCCCCTGTTCTTGTTTCTGTGAGAGGCTGGCTGCAGCTCATGGAGCCATGTTTTTGTCATGTTCACTGTATCAGGGTTCCTGAATGCAAAGAACAGCCATGGACCCTGGCTAACATGAGTGGAAAATAAATTTCTTAGAAGGCTATTGGATGACTCATAGAATTGGCTGGGAAATGGAGAACCAGGCTTAGAAAGCAGGCAGGAACCAGGGGGCAGGCAGCTGGAGCAGTCTGGTTAAAAGGAGGAACATTGCAGGCATCACATCGTCACCATTGCTCTGCATGGCCCAGAGGGCATGGTTGCATCTGTTGCATACTGCCACAGGTAGAATCTGACTAACTCCTCCTCCTTGCATCATTCATTGCGTCCCGGAAAGAGCATCTCCTTGCAGAGCCTCGGTCACGTGCCTGGGCTTTAGCAGTCTGAAAACTCGGGCAAAACTGGTGGCATATTAATTGGTGGCCCTCTTTCTTGCTCCCAGCTTCCCCTGGCAGATACTCCCCCCAGTGGGAGGGGAAGGGTTGGTCACGGGTCGAGATGCAAAATCATTTTGGTCAAGAGACTTCCACGGGTTTCATGCTGACCCTGTTTGGGCCCATCATTGTATAGCCATCCTTTGGATAGTGTAAGTTATTTCTTTTTAACTCAGTAATCGTTCTTAGTTCCATGTGACTCCCTTGCCCTTGTACCCAACTCTCACTTTGCCGTGTTTCTCTGCAACCTGATTTGAACCTGTTTATTTTGCTGTTTTCGTGACTAAGACCCTTCCCACAGTCTTCATAATTTCAAACCCGTAGTCCTGTATTCTGTCCTTTTTCCAGCTTTGAGGCCTTTGTACACTGGATAAATCTGTGCACTTCGAGCTCAGGTTATCTGTCCTCAGCCGTCCTCTTCTGCTATCTAAACGCTTCATTT
This sequence comes from Ursus americanus, assembly GCF_024610735.1. Taxonomy (NCBI): domain Eukaryota; kingdom Metazoa; phylum Chordata; class Mammalia; order Carnivora; family Ursidae; genus Ursus; species Ursus americanus. Next base: position 17,573,919 of record NC_142129.1, on the reverse strand, counting down.
GTAAACCATCCTACTCGTAAAAAGTAACTCATTCCAAAAAATCCAGTTTTCCTTTGCATGTTACAAACCTCTAATTTCTGTTATAGTTCATTATTCTCCTCAACTACTAGAGATTTAATTTTTTTCCTTTTTTAAAAAATTTTGGAAATCACTACCCTAAAAAAAGGTTTCAAAGAACCTTCTTCAGTGTTTACCTAAAGTTAGTTTCCCTATAAAATACCAGTGGTATTTTTGTATTTTTTAAACATATACCTACGGTATATGGTATAGGTTAACAAACAGCATATTCTTCTCAGTATTGTTTGAAATGGCAAAATAGAAGTTCTAACTGTTCAATGATAGTGGACAAGCAGAAGGTGTTATGGTATATTAATAAGGTAAGTTACAGAGTTACGTAAATGAGTGAAACAGATCTGTATATATACTGGTGTGGAGCCCTGTCCGTCATGTCCTGGTATGTGGAAAAAAGCAGGGGACAGAAGTTTATGTATGGTATATTATCATTTGTGAAAAAAATGTGTATGCAAAGAATATCTCCAGATGGATATACAAGAAACTAGTAATAGCGATTCCCTCTGGGGAAGGAATCTGTTGGCTCGGGAGGTAAGATGAGAGGGAGAGATTCTTTGCACTGTACACTCAATGTGGTACCAAAATAAAATAAATCCCTTCTATTGGGGGAAAATCCAGAGACAGAGACAAAGACTCTAATAACTTATACTTCATCTGGGAGACGTTGAAAAACTACTCCGTTTAAAGACTTTTGGTTTGTGGTTTAAATATTTTCTGATTTCTCTTCTGGGTTTGATTGCCACAAAAACTTAGAGAAAACAGGATTTTTGGTTTCACTTTATTTCTTTGGAAAGACTGATCTGCGTTTTTGAAGAGCCATACTAGAACATAGGGGTTGGCTATCAAACTGTATCTTCCCTTCTCTGTTACTCTCTCTTCAACGAGTATTTACTGAGCACCAGCAGGCCCACGAGGCCCAGTGCCACACATTGAAGTGGCCTGTATGTTTCATACTCTGATGAGAATAAAGTGGGAGAAAATATACACTTGATTGATCATGATTAATTCTTGCTCCATTGTTCAGGGCATAGTTCTGTGTGATTTTTCTCATTCCAAGTCCTTGGACTTGGACTCCAAGTCCAAGTCCTATACCAATAAAGAGACTTAAGAGTAAAAAGAAAAATCCTTATATGTTCAGGCACATTTACTTCCCAACTGTGCATTTTTTTTTCTCCTGGTATCCCAGTAGGTATCAAACAGTATTTAAAAATGAGGATCCTGGGGCGCCTGGGTGGATCAGTCATTAAGCGTCTGCTTTCGGCTCAGGGCGTGGTCCCAGGGTCCTGGGATCGAGCCCCGCATCGGGCTCCCTGCTCTGCTGGGAGCCTGCTTCTTCCTCTCCCACTCCCCCTGCTTGTGTTCCCTCTCTCGCTGGCTGTCTCTCTGTCAAATGAATAAATTTAAAAAAGTCTAAAAAAAATAAAAATAAATAAAAATAAGGATCCTATTTTCATGTCATAAGCTTTTATAGAACAAATCAAGTAAATAATAAGCTGTAAAAATGTCATTGTAGAAGTTTCTGTTTAAATATTTAAATATGTACGTTTAATTGTATTTCAATATTTTTCACAATTTGCTTAGAATCTGAGGATATCAGCAAAATAATGCTATATGTTTGGAAATAAAATAAATCCTTTAGCCTTTTTTCCCCCACTTGGCACTCTACTGACATCTTGCAATGCTATGAGAATTCAGTTCTTTAATTCTTTTCCAAAGATTTAGACAGCTATTCCCACCTTGAGACGTTTGTAGAGACTAAATAAAAAGAGCAACTGAGACAGAAATATCTGGTACGTCACTCAGTCAGGTCTCAATTGTAATGTCCATCGTCTTTCCACTGGAAGAGGCCAATGAAAAGTAACAAATTCAAGCCGTAAAGGAAGCCGTGAAGAAGCCACTAAGAAAACTACTTGACCACACAAGCCTAAGGAACAGCAGCCCCAGATTCTATAGTACATACAGATAGATATTTCCTGCATTCATTCATGTATTCATCAACGTAGCAGCGAAGAACATGGGCTCCAAAGTCAGAGAGCCTTGGTTATAATCTGGACTTTGTAATTTATTGCTAGTCTGTGACCTTGTTCAAATTACTCAACTTCTCTGTGCCTCAGTTTCCTTATCTGTAAGTCGTACATACTTCATAGGATTTTTAAATATTTGGTCTTTGTGCAGGACCTGGCACACAGTCAACGTTATAGAAGAGCTCGTGAGATTAATAATTATTTGAATAAGTCCGCATTGAGCAACTACAATGGTCCAAGCATTGAGCCAGGCACTTGGGTTACAGTGGTAAATGAGCAAGTCACAGAATCTGCCTCCATACCTTTGAGACTATGGAGAAAGACAATTAAATAAGGATTACAGAGTGGGGCGCCTGGGTGGCGCAGTCGTTAAGCGTCTGCCTTCGGCTCAGGGCATGATCCCAGCGTTCTGGGATCGAGCCCCACATCAGGCTCTTCTCCTGGGAGCCTGCTTCTTCCTCTCCCACTCCCCCTGCTTGTGTTCCCTATCTCGCTGGCTGTCTCTGTCAAATAAATAAATAAAATCTTTAAAAAAAAAAAATAAGGATTACAGAGGGGTGCCCGGGTGGGTCAGTCGTTGGGTGTCTGCCTTCGGGTTGGGTCATGATCCCAGCCAGGGTCCTGGGATCGAGCTCCACGTGGGGCTCCCTGCTCGGCGGGGAGTCTGCTTCTCCCTCTCCCTCTGCTGCTCCCCCTGCTTGTGCTCACTCTCTCTCTCTCTCAAATAAATAAATCTTTAAAAAAAAATAAATAAGGATTACAGCAAATGTGAGGAGTGTTTAGACAAGGAATGCGTAAGGTGTTACGGAAACACAGTGAGGAGCGACATCCCTAGCTTAGGTCAAAGCAAAGTCCGGCTGTTCTTGGAAGTTTTGCAGGCATTGGAAGAGGCAGTATGGCATAGTGGTTAAGAGGCCCTGGGAGGTCCAGCTCTGTGGCTTTGTATCGTGATTCCATCATTTCCTGCTTGTCTGACTTTGAGCAACTTACTTAAACTCTCTGTACTCAGATTTCTCATCTATATTCTCATCTATGGAAATCCTAATTGTACCTGCCTCTTAGAGGCCGGATTAAATAAGTTTACATATCTAAAATACTTAAACAGTACCTAGAATGTTAATATTCTTACCATGTCTTAACAATAAGTAGTATTTGAGTATTATATATTATTACCTAATAATTATTATAACATCACGAAAATAGGATAATGGTATGATACTCTTATAGTTCATCTTGTCTAGCTTTCTTCTTTAGTTTTACCTCCCTTTTTATGAGACACATGAAAATTGTAGAGCATTATGTTTTGCCTGCATCTTTTGCCTAAATCAATAGTATAAACTAAAAGCTTCCTCCTTACTCCCTCTCCTTTTAGGTTTACCTTTTAGTACAAGTTGAAAGGGGACCCTTAAAATTCTAGAAGCTGACAAAAAATAATAAAAAATAAATAAAATTCTAGAAGCTGGAGAAGTGCCCGGCTAACTCAGTCAGTAGAGCATATGACTCTTGACCTTGGGGTCATGAGTTCAAGCCCCACATTGGATGTAGAGTTTGCTTAAAATAAAATTCTAGAAGCTGGAGCCATTGCAGGTACAGATAACGCCAGCATGCCTTATAATGTTATTTGGGCATTCCTCTTCCCAAAAGAGCACTGAACTTGTAGTCAGAAGACTTAGGTTTTATGCTGAGCTGTGTCACTCTCTGGACGGTCTTGGGTAAGTCACTTAACTTGTCTGAGCTTCAGTTTTCTCATCTGTTAAAATTGGAGAAGAATAATTCCTCATTTACCGAGTTGGTATAAAGACAGATGAGATAATGTATGAAGGAAGGAGGACTTCATAACCTGCAGAGGTCCATGCAATTAGATATGCAGTTGATCTCACTTACATGAGGAATGTAAAATAGTCCAACTCATAGAAGCAGACAGTAGAAGTGGTTGCTATGGGGGTGGTGAAGTGAAGGTCAAAGGGTACAAAGTTTCAAATATGCAAGATAAATAAGTTCTGGGGGCGCCTGAGTGGCACAGCGGTTAAGCGTCTGCCTTCGGCTCAGGGCGTGATCCTGGCGTTGTGGGATCGAGCCCCACATCAGGCTCCTCCGCTATGAGCCTGCTTCTTCCTCTCCCACTCCCCTGCTTGTGTTCTCTCTCTCGCTGGCTGTCTCTATCTCTGTCGAATAAATAAAATAAAATCTTAAAAAAAAAAAGATAAATAAGTTCTGGAGATCTGCTATACAGCATAGTACCTCTAGCTAACGATTTGCTAAGAGGGTAGTTCATAAGTAGTTCTTAACACACATGTACACACATGAATAACAATATAATGATTATGGAGGAGGGAGGAAACTTTGGGAGGAGATGAATATATTTATGGCCTTGATGGTGGTGATGGTTTCACAGGTACATACCTATCCCCAACTTCATTCCCAAGTTGTATACATTAAATATGTACAGCTTTTTGTGTGTCAATCATACCTCAATAAAGTGGTAAAAAAAATTAGAAATACAGCACATGCATTTGCCTCTTAAAATATCTGATCTAGTTTTTTTTTTTTTTTAAGATTATTTGAGAGAGAGAAAGAGTGAGAGAGAGAGCATGAGCAGGAGGGAGAGGGAGAAGCAGGCTCCCCCCTGAACAGGGAGCCTGATGTGGGGCTCGATCCCAAGACTCTAGGACCAGGACCTGAGCCAAAGGCAGATGCTTAACGGACTGAGCCAGCCAGGCACCCCCTGATCTAGTTTTCAACACCTCTTGCCACTCTCGTGGCCCATTCCTGTTGCCCAATAAATCTGCAGCCAACTGCCCCAAAGCTTTGGCTACTTACCTCGATTCCGGATCCATCTAGGAGCCTAACTAGGGCTTAAATTGCAAGAGGGGTAGGTTTGTAGGTATGGGAAAGAAACTAAAATTGCTTTCTTCTTTTTCTCCTCTATTTCCTGAAAAACCCTTGATCCATCCATTCAACAAAAGGAACAGAGGTAAGAGAAGTTTTTCTTCCTGTCCCTTATCTGTATTTTTACGGTCCTTTATATCCATCTGTATCGCATGGAGAGTCACGGAGTAATGTAATGTGGTTATGTGTTGATCTCTCTGTTACTCCTACAGACCTCTTTTTAAAAAAATCATTTGTTTTTCATTGGGGGGGTTTCCTCAAAAAATGTTTGTTGGATTGAATTTACCTGAATGGAATGCAACACAATTGAAGCGATTCAGAGCTCAGAGTGTATTTCACACACACAGATCAAGTTATTAATTCAAAAAGAGTTTCAAGGGGGTTAAAAATAGAAAGCTGGATCCAGGCAGTTTTGTTCAGAGAATGTTGGAGATGGTAAAACAGCCTGGCTGCAGGCTAGGGTTTTTGTTATGAGAAAAATGCAAATATGAAGAATTGCAAAACACCACTAGGGAAATGTCTGGGTATTTTTGAACCTTTGGCAGAGATGAATTTTTGTCTGGAATACACGACCTTCCTTTCCCTCATGTCTCTAATCTTAGTCACGGCTTAACCCAGGAGCACATAATAAATAAGCAAAATTTATAGAAATCTTTTTCTAAGCCCTGTTGCCTTGAAATTATGACCTAGCAATTTCTTCCCCCACCAAGAACTCTGAAGTTAACATGGTATATCAATATGTAAACTGCACGTCCTGTCTTTGCCCCCACCGTGTTGATCTAAAATATTGTCTCTCAGTATCAGACTTGACTCATTTTGGGTTCATATTCATGAAGGTCCTATAATAAATAGTTTGTCTATGTGAGAAAACTACTATATAACATTATTTTAAAGGCGTTGTTTGTTTAATTTTGTTTTCAAAATAGGGTAGGGAGAATATTTGGATTCTTAAATTTATTTGAACAAATTCCTGAACTTCACCAGCAAAAAAAAAAAAAGTGAAAATTAGGTACCATTTAAAAAGAAAATCTTCCTAATAATGTATGTTTTAAAATAGTAATATTTAGTGTTGGTGAAGGTTGGAGAATCAGGTACATTCTCTGGCAGAAATGTAAAGTCTTTAAAACAATTTTGCAATTACCTATTGAGAGTATTTAAAGAAATTCATGCATATTAAACTAATAATGTTACTTCTAAGAAACCTTTCTAGGGGATGCGGACAATGTTTCATACACAAAGAGTTTACTGAAGCATTTATATCAAGGTGTTGCCTGTAGGATTGTGGCTAATTTCAGTTTTTTTTTTTTTTAAGATTTTATTTATTTATTCGACAGAGATAGAGACAGCCAGCGAGAGACGGAACACAAGCAGGGGGAGCGGGAGAGGAAGAAGCAGGCTCATAGCGGAGGAGCCTGATGTGGGGCTCGATCCCATAACGCCGGGATCACGCCCTGAGCCGAAGGCAGATGCTTAACCGCTGTGCCACCCAGGCGCCCCCTAATTTCAGTTTTTATTCTTGGCACCATTCTGTGTTTTCTAGATGCTCTGTAACGAGCACGGGTTATTGTTATCAGAGAAAGAGCGTTAAAAATTATGGAGGCTTAGTGAACCTCAGCATAGAGATGAAATATTACACATAGCTAGATGCGGTGAGTGACGGAGTCAGAAGTTTGTCTAAGAAATTCTTGCTTGGAAAGAGCATCACAGAGGATCCAGGGATCAGGGTTCACCTTTGCCAGTTGTAATCTAGAAAATATTTAAGTGCTGAGAACTCAGTAAGCCAAGCTCATGGAAGAATCAGGTTTGAGCATGTTTAAAAGAATGAGAACTTATCTGACTAGCAGGCGAGATGGTCATAAAAGAGATCACCAAGCGTTTAAGGAGGGTGTTAATAACAGCTGATAGCTCTCAAGTCCCACAGCAAGGCAGAACACTGTCTCCTAGAAAGATCGGCCAGCCACCCAGACAGGTCCTCCACCTCTGTGCAGGAAGGTGGAAATTAAGTAATTAATTATTCTTATTCTCATTCATTTATTTGTTTATCCAAGATATTAAGCACCTCTTAAGTGGCAGGCACTGTGCAAGTCCCAGGGGATATACTGGTGAATAATATACCGAGAACCATACTTGAGGCTGAACAAGTTGGGTTTATTAACTCGTTGCTGTGCAGGAGAATACACACCATGGGGAACCGTGGGGCATTTTGGTAAGAGGGTGTTAGAAAGGACTTAAAGGACTTGGGGTTAGGTTAGGTAATTTTGGGAAAGGTCCCAGGAAACAGAGGGTTACTCTGTAACGGGTGCTTGCAGGAAGTGGGGGTGAGTCTATCATTGGACATAGCAGTATATCTTATTTATGCAGAGGCTACAGCTACAATTAGGAAAGAAGTGGCAGTCACTTATATTCACTGAAGGGAAAATATTTGGTATTTTGTAGCTTGAAGAATGTTAATATTTCCTCTGCTCAGATACGATTATGAGTGGTTTTGTTTTGGTCTTGATTCATCATGGTCACAGAATGCCGTTGTCTCATGTTGGTGTTGTGTGATACTGTGATATTGTTTATGTTCATTGGAACTTTATCAAGACCTGGCTGTGAGTGCCGGGCCAGCTCATAGCAACACCAAGGCCTAAGTGATAACATCAGGTCAGTGCCTGGATATCAGGGGACTGCTTTTCTCTTCTCACAAATAAATAAGTAAATGTAACACTTCAGATTATGCTTAGTACTATAAAAAATGAATAGGATGCAATGGTAGAGAATCAAGGTTGAGATGAGATCCATTTGCACAGGTTGATTGAAGATAGCTTCTCTTAGGAAGTTATGTATCAGTCACGACCTGAAGCATGTTGTATTTGCTTATGTATATGTGGATCCTGGATCGCAGTGTAAAATGTATTTCTTTCTTTCTTTTTTTTTTTTAAATAGGCACCACACCCAGCATGGAGCCCAACGCAGGGCTTGAACTCATGATCCTGAGATCAGGATCTGAGCTGAAATCAAGAGTCAAATGCTTAAGCAACTGAACCACCCAGGCGCCCCTAAAACATAGTTCTTTTATTTCTTATTGTGGGTTACTGTTAAAAAAAAAATGATGAAGATAACATGGGTAAAAGAGAGGGAAGAGATTAGGTCCAGCTCACACAAGTCCTTATACACAAGGAGTTCCCATTTTACGTATTAGATTGGTCAATGCAAAATCATTGATCTTCATTTTGACCAATGATTTTACTTGGTTCAACTTAACAATGACACACTGTTAAAGGTTTTAGGCAGGGAAGTGCCAGGACTGGATTTATGTTACAAAAAGACCACCTCAGCTGCTGGGTGGAGGGTAGTTGGGAGGCAGGTGAGGAGGGCAAGGAAAAGGTCAGTAAGGATGTCATTGCTTTGAAACAATCTTGTTCTGATACTCAGTCTTCAGACTGGCTGGCTTGGAAATCTGTTTTGTTAATTACCCATTGGAGTGTGGGCAGTAGGGAATTGACTCATGCTTAAAAAGAATTCATTAAGGGGCGCCTGGGTGGCTCTGTCAGCATCTGACTCTTGGTTTCAGCTCAGGTCATTATTTCAGGGTTGTGAGATTGAACCCCATGGCGGGCTCTGCATTAGTGTGGGGTCAGTCTGAGATTCTTTCCCTCCCTCTGCCCCTCCCCCTGCTTATGTGCTCCTGCTGTCTCTCTAATTCTTTTCTAAAAAAGAATTCATAAGAGATTGATAATAGTAAAATCAGAATGCCAATTTATTAATCCACAGTGAGAAATAAAACTATCAAGCAACTGAATACTTATAATCACTGATTAATGCCATCTCCTTTATGTGAGCAGCTAAATTCAAATCAATAGCTTGTTTGATAAGATTGCAAGAAATCAGAGCAAGGAGAATTAGAGCCACTGGTAACAAACTTTTGTTTACATGACCTCTAGTTGGAAATATATTTTTCCTGAAGACCTAGTTTACATTACACAAAATACAGCTGAAACAAAATTTTACAAATCAGAACATACCCTTATTACTTGTAAGACACTGATATTTTCTGTTACAGTCTATTTTGTATTTTTTTTTTCAGTTAAAAAAGTTGAGGAATACTCCAGTAAATTTATTCCAGGATCTACTAATGGGTCACAAGTTGCAATTTTGAAAATCACTGAGCCAGTTCAATTTTTTTTCTTTTTTTTTAAAGATCTTATTTATTGGGATGCCTGGGTGGCTCAGTGGTTAAGCACCGGCCTTCAGCTCACGTCTTGATCGCAGGGTCCTGGAATCGAGTCCCACATCAGGCTCCCTGCTCAGTGGGGAATCTGCTTCTTCCTCTAACTGCTGCTCCCCCTGCTTGCACACATTCTCTCTGACAAATAAATAAAAATAAGATCTTTCAAATATAATAATAATAAAGATCTTATGTATTCGAGAGAGAGGGGGAGAAGCAGACTCCCCACTGAGCAGGGAACCTGACTCGGGGCTCAATCCCAGGACCCTGAGATCATGACCTGAGCTGAAGGCAGATGCTTAACTGCCTGAGCCACCCTGATGCTCCAGAGTCAGTTCATCTTAATGCTAGTTGGCATCACACTGTGATCATCTAGGTTGGGATGGTGCCCTAACAGTAGTACCCCTAGATTCAGGGCAAGCCTACAGACCCCTCTGCAGCAGCCTCCTGGATTTCATGTCTCACAGCCTTAGGCCATGTCCCAAGGCTCTGTTCCCTTTTGTCCTCCAACCTTCATGGGGGCCTTCCATTGCAGCAGATTCGTCAGCTCAGAGTTGGTTTCCAGTCTCTGCCCAGCTCCTAGGTAATGAGCAACACCTGCTTGAACTGCCCCATTCTCAACCTTGTCTTGTCTTTATCCTTCTGAGTCACATGGCCCTTCCCACTTGGGCTGGGACAGAGGCAGAGAGTGAACCACCTGCCCAGCTAACCAGCCAGTGTCCCAAAGTTTAACTGGGCCGAGTACTCAGGGTCAGCAAATTGAGGTTAGATATAAGAATACAGTTTCACCTCCAGTGGAAGTCCAGGACTGATGGGACCAGTGGAGGACTCTGCAATTAGAGTCATGATTCAAAGTACCCAGGAGCCAGTAAGCCAGCAGTGGCCCCTGCAAGCGAGGTGCCCTCCTGGACGGTCTCCACTTGCTGCCGATTCAAGCTTCCTATCTGAATAGCAACTAGATGCTTCTCAGAGCTCCATTAGGTCACCATGCACGAGCAGGTTAGGGGTGGGGGTGCTGCTGAGATGAGTCAGAGGTCAAGAAAGCCAAGATGGCCCGGTGGGGGGTGTGACCGTCTAGGGAGGCCCAGATTCAGGTGTTCAAACCTCTTTTGGTTGGCCCTAAGTGGAAATGTCCTGCATAACTGAAAGTAGTACTACCTCCCATATCTGCGTTCAAGTCCTGGACTGGTCCTGGTTGTTGAAAGGATTCTTGTACTTACTCCCCAGCCCCACATCTCTAAAACAGGATTATTCCTACTCAAAACTCTCCAAAAAGGGAAGCAAACATTTTGTGAAATTGTGCCTGATAAAATAGTAACAAGATAACAAAATGCCCTAGGATTGGGGAATGAGGTTAAAAAAGAGGTTGTCCTTGGGGAGGTGCTGGGGCCTGCGCCTGCCAGGAGGGTGAGGGGTCATGCGGACCAGGCCCGGGGCCTGGCCAGCTCCACGCCCACTGCGCCCCGCATCCGTGTGGATGCGGTAAATCTGGCGGCCGTGGCACCTGCTTCTTCGGAAGAGGTTGGTGCTTGCCCTGGTTTTTGGGCTATCGCTGTTCGGCTTCCTCACCTGCACCTTCAAGCAGGAGGAAAGGGCGGTGAGGGATCGGGATCTCCTCCAGGTTCCAGGCCATGCCCAGCCCTTTCTGTGGAAAGTGTAGTTTCACCTGGGCTACAGGAGTGGGCATTCGAGGGAAGGACCTCATCACCGACCAACTAGGCTACATTTGTGAAAGGAAGGATTTGCTGGTGAATGGCTACTGTAATGTCAGGGTCCCTGGCACAAAGCAGTCCCGTTGTGACGGCAGCTTGCCCCCAGGCTGCTGCAGAGCTTAGGAGGACTGCAAGGCCTGCTGCCTGCAGCCCAACAAGCTACTTCTCGAGAGCTCCCTGCACCCAGCAGCCCAGACATTCTAGAACTTCTGCATGGCGTTGAAGATCACTTTGAATTGTGTTTGGCCAAATGCAGGACCTCATCCCAGAGCGTGCAGCACAAGAACACCTATAGGGACCCCATAGCCAAGTTTCACTATGGACAGAGCCCTCCCGAGCTCGCTCTTCCCTGAATGACGGGCATGGAGGACTTTGCAGGGGGAAGGTGCTCCCAAAGCACTTGTGGCCTGAAGCCATGCTCCAGCATTCTCTAGTCTGCTTGGAAGAAGAGAGATACCACATGGAAGCGTTGGCTTTGGCCAGTTCTTGGGTTGTGCTCAGACCTTACGCTCTACTGGGCTCTCTCACGTGCAACTGTTCTGTAAAGCGGCTTGGAAACGCCAGTGGGTCACATTCAAGAACAAATAACAGGCAAGCTTATAGAGGTGTTGGCACTCCGGGACACCTCTATCATCGAAGATTCATCGAACCCAATAAATAAAGTTATTTATTGGATTTCTTTGGAGTAGTGTGAAATGATAGTGTTATTTATATAGGAAGATGCCGTGCCATGAATTAAATATATTCAGGGACACTTATCTTCCCCAAGTAGTTTGTCCCCCTAAATAAACTTTCTCAGAGGGTGAAGTGTCTGGCAATCGTTTTTTAATGTCCGATCCAAACATCTATTTAGTTTGCACTGGACTTTTTGGATTCTATGTGCATTCGCGATGCTAAATCAAACTTTGTAAGTGAAAGAAATGTGCATGTCTGGATGTTTTACCATCCCGTTCTTTTTGGTACTCAGTCTGCTGGATGAGTCTGTCTTATGTGGGTTGGCACTGGTATCAGCCTTTCTTTGGAGCTTATTTGAACTCTTGAGCAATGTAACAGATTTAATGCGAAAACAGCTTATAAAAAAAAAGTTTACCTCGCAAATTCACGATTCATTCATTCAGCTGTCCGTTGAGCCAGGTACTTCAGCTAGTTGCTGAAAGTTAGCTGGAGAGGAAGTTGGTCTCCACTCTCATACTCGTAAGTCAGTTTCATTAAACAATTAATTTGCCAAATAATGTGAGAGCAAAATTAATCATGATTATAAACTAAAATAGTGATTACACTTTTGCATGAAATGGTCATTTGCTAGAAATCTGTCTTAGTCCGTTCAGGTTGTTATAGCAAAATATCATAGACCGGGGCGCCCGGGTGGCTTGGTTGGTTAAGCATCTGCTTTCTGCTCAGGTCATGATCCCAGAGTCCTAGGATTGAGCCCCGCCTGCATTGGGCTCCCTGTTCAGTAGGGAGTCTGCTTCTCCCTCTCCCTCTGTACCTCTCCTCTGCTCATGCTCTCTCTCTCAAATAAATAAATGAAATTTAAAAAAATATGATAGACTGAGTGACTCACAAACAGCCAAAATTTATTTCTCAGTTCTGGAGGTTGGGAAGATCAGGGTGCCGGCATAGTCAGGTGAGGGCTGTCTTTCAGGTTACACACTTTGCATTGCATTCTCATCTCGTGGAAGGGGTGTGCTAGCTCTCCGGAGCCTCTTTTATAAGGGCATTAATCTCATTCACCTCCTAATACATCACGTGGGAATTAGGATTTCAGTATATGAATTTGGGGGGAAACAAATACTAATAGCATAAGAAATCCTAAGAGACAGAGTACAAATGTGTTATAGAAATTGGAAGACCAGGGGCGCCTGGGTGACTCAGTCGTTAAGTGTCTGCCTTCGGCTCAGGGTGTGATCCCGGCATTCTGGGATCAAGCCCCACGTCGGGCTCCTCTGCTGGGAGCCTGCTTCTTCCTCTCCCACTCCCCCTGCTTGTGTTCCCTCTCTCGCTGGCTGTCTGTCTCTGTCAAATAAATAAATAAAATATTTAAAAAAAAAAAAAAAGAAATTGGAAGACCAAGTCCAATCCAGAGACAAGAGTGTGTCCCAATCTCGTCAAGAGGTTGCCAATTAATTCTGGGAAAAAAATGAACCACAAACAAAGCAAAAATTTGTTAACAGAAACAGAATGGTCTGTCTTCTTGGGAAAAGAAAAGCAAGAGATCTAGATTTGTGACTGCCAGTGTCCTGTGGAGGGAGGGTTAGCCTATCCAAAGATTTCTGCTGATCAATATCAGTGGGTAAACATACTAGAATTCTCTTTGCCATTTACTCTCCTGAAAACAATTAGTAAGAGTCAGTCCCTCTATGATAGAAAAGAAACTGCTAAAATTGAATTCTTATTTTTATTTATTTATTTATGTTTATTCTTTTAAGTATTCTGTTTATTTGAAAGAGAGCAAGTGAGCACAAGTAGGGGGAGGGCCAGAGGGAGAAACAGACTCTCCCCTGAGCACGGAGCCCAGTGTGGGGGTGATCCCAGTACTCCAAGATCATGACCTGAGCCAAAGTCAGATGCTTTAACTGACTGAGCCACCCCACTGCCCCAATTTTTTATTTTTATTTGTTTTTATTTACCTTTTTGAAAATAATCTCTACACACAACACGGGGCTCATACTCTTGACCCCAAGATCAAGAATCACGTGCTCCCCCGACTGACCCAGCCAGCCACCCCTAAAATTGAATTTTTAAAGCCCAGTCTCTTTTTCCAGTCTCTATTTCATTATCCTTTCTATATATTGCTGAATTTGTTTTGCTGTTTTTAGTAGTTTGTCCTATTAAGGATTTTGGCATCTATGTTCACAAGTAAAATTGGCCTATAGTTTTCTTTTATTGTAGTGTTTTTGACTTTATCAAGTTAATAATGATCTCAAAATTAACTGGAAAGTGTGTGCTCCTGTTTTCTGAAAAGATTTCATACAGGATTGTCATCATTTCTTAAGCATTTGCCAACATTCACCAAGTAAGTCATAGAGGTCTTGAATTTTCTTGGGAGAATGGTTCATCATTACAAGCTCAATTTCATTAACGCATAAAAAGCTATGTGGGTTTTCTATTTTGGAAACTTCTGTCTGTTAGGGAAAATTGACCATTTCATTTATGTTGTCAAACATATTGGCATGAAGTAATTCATAGTATTTCCTCGCTATCCTTTATTTTTAAATTTTTAAAATTCATTTATTTTTTAGAGTGTGTGAGTGCGTGTGAGCGCACAAGCAAGGGGGAAGGGGCAGAGGGAGAGGAAGAGAGGGAATCTTAAACAGGCTCCAAGCCCAGTGCAGAGCCCAACCTGGGGCTTGATCTCAGAACCCTGAGATCAAGAGTCAGATGCTTAACCGACTGAGCTCCCTAGGCCCCCCAACCTTGCTATCTTTTAAATGCATGTAGCATCTGAAGTGACACTTCCTCCTTCTCGATATTGACAATCTGTGTTCTTCTCCCCTTTTTTCTTGATCAATCAAGCTAAAGATTTATCAATTTTATTTTATTTTTTCCAAAGAACAAATGGTTGATTTCATTGGCTTTCTCTTTCTTTTTCCAGTCTCTATTTCATTGATTTCCACTTATTTATTGTTTTCTCCTTCCCCATACATTTACTTAGATTTGCTTTTCCAAGAGACATAATTTTCATTCAATTTGAAATATTTGTTAATATTGCTTGTGGTTTTTTTCTTGGACCCTTCTCGGTATTCTTTGTCTCTCAATCTAACTCTGCCTTGTATACCGACTTTTTTCTCCTGTACCATGAGTCATTAAACAAATATTTATTGATCATCTACCATGGGGTATTACATACTGTTCTAGGTACTTAATGACGTAGAACTGTATACTTAAAAAATGGTTAATTTTAGGTTATGTATATTTTACCACAATAAAAAATAATGAGTACCCAGCCTTGTTCTAGGTACTATAAAGATGTAATTTTATTGAAACCAAGAAGCAACAATATTTCAATGCTGGATAGTACCTTTTTTTTCTTAAATTACGTTTAAAAAATGATTACCTTGCTTTGCATTCGTCACACTTGTGGCTGGAGATTGAAATCTTAAAATCACAGTAAATTCAACTCCGATTTCCTGCACCCACATCAATTTTCTATCTAATTTTAAAAGCGTTTAGTCTTATTACTACTTATGTGCTTATTAAATGTGCAATTTAATATGTATAGGGTTGTGTAACATGGTTGAGTTAATACTACTGTGGGAGCCTCATTAATAGAATTCACAGATGCTAAACTATTATAGTACTGCATTCATACATCTTTATCAGACACTCTTATTCCATGGCTCCTTTTTCTTTTCTTTAATCCCCATACTTTACCCTCATTACTCTTTGGTCTGATCGTCCTTATTACTACAGCTGAATGTCTTTTAAGTGTTTTATGTTAAATTCATATTTCACTGAATCTTCACATCATTATAAGGAAAGTATTTCTATTTTACTAGAAGAGGAATCTTAGGCTGAGAGAGGTTGAATAACTTACTCAACTCTCCCACAGTAAGTCACAGGAAAAGTAGAAATCTAGATTCCAGGCAAGCTGTCTTAGAAGTCTCCCCTCCACTGTGCCAGCACGCTGTACCTTACACTGTGTATCAGTCTCTTCCTGAATCTCAAGGGTTCCTGGAAGTGGGAAGGAAATCCCAAAGCCAAACTGAAGCAGAGAAATGACCCCACACAACAGCTTCATGTTAATCTGGAGTTTTCCTTAAAGTCTCTTTCTCTGACTTATCTAGTTTGCACTTGTCTGCACTAGGAAATATTTCCTATTGTCCTTTGTTTCTGAGTTTACATCATGTCCTGAACAGTGCGGTAGTTTATTTCAATTAATGGTTTCTTGTTCCTTGTACATAGTTTCTCTTGGAGTGTTCTTCTGATGGGATGGATGCTGTGCTCTGTCAGCACCCTCAGACAGCACTCTGCTTTCCTCAGTAACACCCCACTATCCTTCACACTTGTGCCCTGCGAATGCCCAGAGTACAGTCCAGACTCCCAATCAGGTTTAAAAAAACAAAACAAAACAAATCAAAACTTTACCACCAGCACTTTTCCACTACTCCTCGTTTTCCTGTTCTGTGTCAGGCACGTTTTGTCAGGACCAAGTTGCCACACATGCCAATATGGAAGCCTCTCAAGGGGATTAGCTGGAGCTAATTAGCTCCCTAGCTGGATCTGTGGTGTTCTTCACTAGAGGAAATGTGGAGTACCCTCTCCCCTCAGGTCTGTGCTGGTAGTCCATACATCAGGGAAAGAGGGTCCTGGCTTTCTTACCCTAGAGTATTCAGGGGCTGGCGAGAGAGGTGGTGGTTTATGAAGCTGTCTTCGAAGATTCCACAGTTTAGTCTGGCAATGAGTAGAAGACAGTGGCATGACCTTTCCTCACCCTTAGTCATTCAGGGAGCGTCTATTGGGTACCTATTGGCACCTCTACTCCTCTGTGTGGAGCTTTCAGTCCAGAGGGATAGACAGAAAGAGAGAGACAGAGAGAGAGGGTGCACACAAGTGGGGGGAGGGGCAGAGGGAGAGAGAGAGACAAGCAGACTCCTGGCTGTGGGGCTCGATTCCAGGAGCCTGAGATCATGACCCAAGTGGAAGTCAGATACTTAAGATTAACCGACTGAGCCACCCAGGCGCTCCTACAGGAGGGCATTTAATCTAGCCTCAGGTAAGAGTGGGGTGGGGGGAGGTGATTTCCTGAGAGGACCAACCAGATAAAGAGGCTAACGAAGAGAGTGCCAACAAAGATTCAGAGGGAAGGAGGATGTGATACAGTCGCTGGAGGGAATACCCCATGAAGAAAGGGGCTGCACTGATAAAGGGTCTTGGGAAGGTGAGGGGCTGAGAATGTGTATCTTAGTCGCTACAGCAGTCACTGAAGAAGAGCCTAAGTGAGTGGATGTGAGATTAAATTGAAGAGGCCTCTAGAAGCCTGGTCATGAACAGCCTTGTAGGCCGTTCTAAGAATTGCACTTCACCTCAGGCCGGTGACAAGGATGTGGAGGGTGTTGGGGAGAGGATGAAGTAATCCTTCTGGTTATGGTGTGAAATGTAAGTCAAATAAGAGACCAGAGGCAGGAAGACCCATTAGGAGGCTAGTGGGGTGATACGGCCTGTGAAGGGGAAGCTCTTCTACAGAGCCTACTTGATGCATTGGGTTGTGCATCTCCAGGGAAAAATCTAGGGCAAATTTGTTTCCTGTTCCACCAGAGACCACTTGTACTCCAAGGCCAGTGGTTCTTCAACTGCAAACTTAACTGGCCACTGGCTGGGGTCAACACATACACATAGCAATGAATCTGTTATGCCTTGGGGTCCTCCACTGGGCAGGATATGGAAAATCATACAACTGGAAACCTATCTGAATTTCTAAGCCTTGTCCAGAGAAGGTGTTGCAGCTCTGTAGGTATCAAACCTTGAACTTCATCACTTTGTCACTGGCATATTCCCCCATTTTCTGTCCTCATACACTTTCACGACCCTGTAAAATCCTGTACATTCAAGTGCTACCTCCATCGTGTAATTTTACCTAATTTTCATTTCCCAGACTCCAAATAAGAAATAACTGTCCTTATTTTAAGATCCCAAAGCATTTTGTGTATACGTTTAAAACTCAACTAGTAGGGGCAGTGAGGGAAGTTACAAATAATGGATCAATTTGATTGGGGCAGAGCCCTACCCCTAACCCCAGAGAAACCACACATTGTTTAATTGCTACATGTTTCCACATTTGCAGTACACTTTTTAAAAGAATTTATTCATTTGAGGGGAGGGGCAGACAGAGAGGGAGAAGCAGACTCCCTGCTGAGCAGGGAGCCTATGTGGGGCTCGATCCCAGGACCTTGGGATCATAACCTGAACTTAAGGCAGACGCTTAACCGACTGAGCCACCCAGACGTCCCTGCAGTACACTTTTTTTTTTTTTAAGATTTAATTTTTTTAAGTAACCTCTACACCCAACGTGGGGGTCAAACTCACAACCCCAAGATCAAGAGTCGCATGTTCTACTGACCAAGCCAGCCAGGTGCCCCTGCAGTGCACTTTTGGCTAAACTAGTTTTAAGTAATTTACTATACCTCCATTTAGCACTTATTTTGCCTTAGAAATAATTGATTTTTATTTAACAAACACTCATATAGTACAGCTTCTTAAAAATTCTTCTGTGAGGGTACTAATATTATCATCCCCATTTAGAGATGTGGAGACTGATTCACCAAGGAGGGTTTCACAGCTAAGTGAAGGAAAAAGAATTTGAGCCCAGGAAGCTGGGCTCTAGGGTCTTTGCTATGAACCACAATTCTATGTGCCATCTCTCTGCCAGTAGGTCATGGAAGCACCAAGCTCTGGGAACTGTTTTTTCTGATTTGTACATGCAAGCCAGAGATGGGGCAGGAGCAGAGAACATAAATATAAGAAGACAGAGTTGCTTTCCTGGAGTAAATCAGTTTTCTTGGTTTTGTTTGTTTGTTTTTGGGGAGAGGGGCAGAGGGAGAGGGAGAGAGAGAATCTTAAGCAAGCTCCATGCCCAGTGTGAAGCTCAACGTGGGTCTACATCTCACAACCCTGAGATCATGGCCTGAGCCAAAATCAAGAGTCAGACGCTTAACCGACTGTGCCACCCGTGCCCCAAATCAGTTGTTTATTGAACATAACAAATCACAAAATTGTAGCTTAAAGCAATAGCTGTTCACTTGCTCACAATTTTGCAATCGGGGCTGGGCTCACTTACCAGTTGCAACCAACTGGTGGCTCAGCTAGGACTGGAGGATCCAAGGTGGCCTTATTCATATCTGGCATCTCAGCTAGGATAATAGGAACAGCTGGAGGCTGGCTAGGTTTCTCTCCTCATGGTCTTTCATCTTCAGGGAGGCAAGCTCAAGTCTCCTTATGTGATGTTCAGGGCGCCAAAAGAGGAAAAGCGGAAGCAGCAATGCCTCTTCAATCCTTGGAACTTGCCCAACATCACTTCCACTGCATTTTTTTGGCCCAAGCAAGTCATAAGGCCCACCCAGATTCAGTGTGGTAGATGATGACACACTAGCTTGAATTCAGGGACATGTGATTCATTGGGGGCCTTTTAATAACAGTCTACCACAAGAAGCTAACAGTTTTAGTTGAGAGACAGTCATCACAGCACATAGCACTGTAATGGGGTGGCTAATAGTACAATAGGGATGTAGGGAAAGAAACCTCTGAATTGGTCCCCTGAGTTAGTTGGAGTAATCAAAGATATCATCAGGGAGGCAGCATTAACACAGGCCTTCAGACTTGGAAGATGGGTTATATTTGGGAGGCTAATTTAGTGGGTGGTCAACAGGATAGGGAAGGGATGGAAGGGTGTTCCAGGCATGTAGAACAACAGGTGCAAAGACATTCATTCATACACGGTACAAAAAAGCATGTTGTACTTGGGGAATAGAAAATAGTTCAGAAGGATCAGCAAAAAGAGAACTTGAGAAGAGTGAGGGTGAGGAGGTTGAAGAAGAAGGCTGAACTAGATCAGGAAGTGACATGAGTTCCTTGCTAAGAAGTTTTCAAATATTACCTTTGGGTAAGAGCTCATTGATGAATTTTGATCAGGGCAAGTACAGGATCTGATCTGTGTCTTTGAAAATCACTTTGGGGTGGGTGCGCCTGGGTGGCTCAGTTGGTTAAGCATCCTATTCGTGATTTTGGCTCAGGTCATGATCTCATGGGTCCTGGGATCGAGCTCTGCATGGGGCTTTGTGCTTAGCGGGGAATCTGAGATTCTCTCCCTCTGACCTTCCCCCCACTTGCACATATGCTCTCTCTCTCAAATAAATAAATCTTAAAAAAAAAAAAGAACATCATTTTGGGGTCCATGAGAGGAGGATGAGATGGAAATCAGGAAGACCTGTGAGAGGCTATTGCAAAATACAAGTTAAAAAGATGCTTGACCTGAAGAGAACAATGGCATAGGGAACCGAGCAAAGAAAAAGGGTTCCAGAAATATCTATGAGATAGAATGAGTAAGATTTGGCCATTGAAGGAAGCATATGGAATGACTTCCAGATTTCTGACTTTTGACAATTGAGTGGATGCAGCTGGCAGAATCTTAGGAGGAAAGTGCTAATTTACGTTTGGGGTTAGTTGATTAGGTGATTCTGAGATGACTGTATGACAATCAGTAGACATGTGGAGTAGACATGCTGGATATGCAGATCTGAAGCCCAGGAGAGAGGACTGGACTAGAGATTCAAATACAGAATTCATCAGCAGACGGGGTAGTACGAAGCAGTAAGATTTCCCAGGGAAAGCGTGTAGAATGAGGAAATAGAGACCGAAAGGAAAGACCTACTTTTAATGGGTGAGAGGAGGAAGAAAAGTCCATACAGAAAACTTAAGAACTAGAAAGATAGGACGGGGGCGCCTGGGTGGCACAACGGTTAGGCGTCTGCCTTCGGCTCAGGGCGTGATCCTGGCGTTGTGGGATCGAGCCCCACGTTGGGCTCCTCCGCTGGGAGCCTGCTTCTTCCTCTCCCACTCCCCCTGCTTGTGTTCCCTCTCTCGCTGGCTGTCTCTATCTCTGTCAAATAAATAAATAAAATCTTTAAAAAAAAAAAAAGAAAGAAAGAAAGATAGGAGGAAAACCAACAGGGATGGTGTGCCACAAGTCAAGGGGGAAAAGAATTTCTAAGAAATTCAGAGAAGTGCTGATGAGGTTGGCAATTGGTCATTAGTGACCATCCCGAGAACAGTTTTAGGGGAGTTATGATGGCAATATCTCTATTGCTATGGATTGAGGAACCTGTGAAAGAATCTTTGTAAATGTGTTGGTGGGTGAGGGGGAGTGGCAGGAAGTTGAAGTGTTCCTTCATAGAAAGCAAAGTGATCTGCTGAGAGGTAAGTGTGTGGGCCTATGAGGGCGGAGGGAAGGAGGGCTTGTAATAGTTGTCCTGAGAAAGAAAACCTTTAGATGCCACTCTCTTTCAAGTTTCTGCTCCATATTTTTCTCCCTTTCATGCTAAACTTCAGGAAATACCACTTTGCCTTTTCATTTTCTCTTCCCCTTCACTCCTTAAAACCACTTTCATGGTAGTCTGGCATTTGTGTCTATATAACAATGACTTTCAAAAAAAATCGCCAGTGACTCTTGTGTTCCGCCTCATGTACATTGTGTCACTCAATACTATTTGTTCAAAAGAATGAACATGCCTGCTCTGATTGTGTCTAAATTATGTAATTCTGATTTCCAACAATGAAGCAGAAATATAAACTCTTATCTCCTCCCAACCTCAGTGGAATGTTGGAGTTGATAAATTGAGATTTTAAGGCACAGGGAACGTCTCTGAGATAGGTAGCTATAATTAACATCATTTTAATGTTGTAAATAGGGTGGTTTCGGGGATTAAATGAGATAACATAATTATTACATTGTCTGATAATGTCAAATTTGTAATAAACATCTGGCATATGATAGTAAATGGTAATGACTCTTTATATTTTAGCTTGAAAATCAGCAAACTAAAGTTTAGTAACTAAAAAAAGAAGATCCAGCTATTTGGGGGCCCAGGGTGGCTCAGTCAATTAAGCGTCTGCTTTTGACTGGGGTCATGATCTCCAGATCCTGGGATCAAGCCCCATGTAGGTTTCCTGCTCAGCCAAGAGTCAGCTTCCCCCTCTCCCTCTGTTCCTCCCCCTGCTCCTGCTTTCTCTCTCTCTTTCAATTAAGTAAATCTTAAAAAAAAAAAAAAGATCCAGCTATTTGGGGGTGCCTAGGTAGAAAAAATATTTGGTATTTATGACATAGTATGTTTGGAAATTTCTGCAAAATTATCTCCCCTGTTAGGGGTGGAGTACAGGGATTGGCCATGTGATTGAAGCTGAGCATTCATTATTCTACTTTTGTATACATTTAAAAATGTCACAATAAAGAGTTATGATTTGTTTCACTTGGATTTGTTTCAATCTATGCAACTATGTTGACGCAACACACTTAGTATATTGAAATGTAATGAAAACTTAGTTTGTAACTGATAAATGGCTTTTTGAGATTTATATACCTTACACCCCACTCCACTCCTCAAAGAGAGGAATGCAGGGAAGGTTTAATTTGACATGGAGATAATGACTTGAATTGACGGCTTTTATAATATCATAAATAGCCTTAATTTCAATAATTAGTCTCGTTGTCTTATTGTTCCACCTAAACTTTACTTATCATTGAAAAAGAAACTACAAGGACCAGAATGCACTGCACGACTAACGTCATATCGAGGACCTCGCATCTCCCGAGCTGGTTGCCTTCGCCCAATTTGAGAATAACGCGGCGAGAATTGACGTCTGTGACCTACAGCAGATTTTCAAGTCTTTGTCCCCCTGAGTCAGTTGAGAGTGCCATTCCGAGACAGCGTGGTACCTTTCTGTTCAGGCATGGCTTCGGGCAGCCTCACCCTTTTCTGGGGCTTCCGTGCGACAGGAGGGCTCCGTTAGTGCGCCTCCAAGATGGCGACGCTGTTGGCGGTAAATTCGGGTAAGGGCGGCCGGGGCAGAAAGGAAACAGTCGGGCAGGGCGATGGTTGGTTCTTTAGGGAGAGACCCGGACTGTGAGGTTCCTCGCAGTCCAGGCCTTCACTTCTGTATCGTGCTTGCTTTTCCCTCGCTCTGGGCCTAGAGTCCCACCCCTCTCCAGTTTGAATGGCGCGCGTCGGCGCTGCAGCTCTAGCCCTCGAGTTGGGGTTCAGGGTGGAGGTACGGAAGCTTGGTCCCCTGGAACCCGGCTTGCAGTTTCTTGCAGTCAGAGACTGAGCTTGGTCCCTTCAACTCCCCACCCCATTATGTGTCTTTGGCCCGGATTTCTCCAAGATACACAAGTCTCTGACAGTGAGGCCAGAGGACCGGAGATAATTTTTAGGCACAAGCACAGGCTGAAAACTCGCACGTCAGAGTAGGCAGCACAGCCCCTTATGGATGTTGCGCGGTCTTGTAGGAAGCGAGGGTCTTTGATTATGAAGACTGCAACCTGGAAGGTGGCTGGAGAGGGGGTGCCACTGGCTCAGCACATCACTCTGAGCTCTGCGCATGTGGCGCGTCCCTGTATACTCTGCCTTTGGAGCGGTAGATCTTCCGGGCAGGGTAGAACCAAGAAGGTAGTAGATTCTGGAGGATTTGGGGTAGGTTCTCTTTTGGTGATTCACAACCTTGGGCGGTACCGTTCCGAGAGGCTTTTGAAAGAGTGGGTGCATTTTGATTGTCACAATTCCTGGCGCCTAATGGGCGGGGCAAGGATGCCAAAAGTCCTGCACAGGGCAGAATGGTCTTGAAAACGGAGGATTTCCTGCTCAGAATGAGGTGCAGTTAAGCTTCTTAGATTCAATTTTAAGAGCATGTCTGTGTGGCAAATGCTGGTAGAGAGTCTCACTCAAGAGTATTATTTACTGGGGGCATTTCCCCCTCCCTGTCTCTGTGCAGTCTTTTTTTTTTTTGCGGGGAGGGGGGGGAAGTGCTGGTTCTACATTCCACAGGACTGGTATTCTTGTAAAGTTGTCTAAATCTGAATTTTGCAAATCAAGCCATTTCAGAAACACTGTCATAAATTATTTTATAATGATGAAGGATTATGTTTACTGAGCATCTGGTTATGTCCCAGGCATTGGACTAAGTGTTGTACTTTCATTATCTCATTTAACCCCCTTTGTACAGCTATGGAGTAGCTGCTATTAAGTACCCCAGTCTACAGATTGGGAAATAAAGGCTTAGGGTAGTTAATTAATGACCCCAAGGTTATACACCTAATGATTGTAAGCCAGTCTTAGGTGCTTAAACTACTTAAGCACAGCCTAATTCATTTTATTACATCAAAATTTCATATATATGAATGCTGGTCATGAAGTTATGTTCTAAATATTCCTGTCCCGGTCTCCTACCCAGATGTAATCTTACAAACAAGGGTTGCATCTTATATGTGTGGTTATATACTGTTCTTTGGTACATATCCTAAGTTATTATCATTAAACATAAATCATTGAAGGAACAAGGAAAGGGAGTTACCAACAACTGAAAGAATATACATTGTATAATAAGGCCTTGTGACAGGAGTGTTTAATTGATAACATAGAAAGGAAACATTTTTCGCAGCTGAGTCAGGAGAATATATGTATATTAAACTTCCTAGGGTAGCAGCCTGAATGTCCATAGATGGACGAGTGGATAAACAAAATGTAGTATATACATACAATGGGATATTATTTGGCCTTAAAAAGGAAATCCTGTCACATGTTACAACATAGATAAATCTTGAGAACATTGTGTTAGGTGGAGTAGGCCAGTCACAAAAAGATAAATAGTGAATGATTCCACTTATATTTGATACCTAAAGTAGTCAAACTCATAGAAACAAAAAGACTGTTGGTTGCCTGAGGGAAGGGAGAAATGGAGAGTTGTTTAATGGGTACAAAGTTTCCATTGTGCAAGATGAAAAAGTTCTGAACATCTGTTGTACAACAGTGTGAATGCACTTAACACTACTGAACTGTACACTTAAAAATGTTTAAGATAGCGAATTCTGTGTTGTTGTTTTTACTACAAATCAAAAAAAAAAAATCAAACATCTTATAGTTGTGGACAGGGAAAAATAAAGGTTGTAGAATCTAAGACCTTTGCTTGAGTTTTAGCCGCGTAATTTTCTGGTATTGTGACTTGTATCATCCGAGCCGAGTAGACCTACAAGCTTGTTAGTAAGCAACCATTGACACTGATTGGCAGGCCTTCTGTGGCAGTCTGGTCGCCCCTGTCCTGTTCACAGCAGTGACTATTTCAGACTTTTTCCTGATCAAATCTTTAACTTCCAACTGACCCCACAGCCTCCTAGTCACAGAGAAAATAGAAGCCAATAGGCATGAATGCTCTTTTTTCACCCTCAGACCTGTAAATCTAGATATATCTATACCCTTTTTAGCCAGTTTCCCTTTGTCTAAGTTAAAGCCCACCCTCTATGCCCTTCTCCCTACTACCCCTTCTCTCTCATATATTCACCTCTTTTTCTTGCTCCTTTTCTTTCCACTAACCTCCCCTTTTGATCTTGATCTCATGCCTTTTCCCAGTTACTATCCTCTTGCTCCTCTTCACAGTCCTTTCAAAAGATATGTCAAATAGCGTTTCTATACCTCTTCTTCCTCTACTCACTCTAGTCTCTTCCCATTCTCTTAAGCAGCTTTCAGTAAGGTAAATATACTTTTCTATTTCATTAAGTACCTCAGACTTTAAAAATCTTTATCTTGTTTGATCTTTTAGGGCAAAGACCAAAATCCTTAATATGGGCTAGGGAGCCCTGCTGCTATGCCAGTTGTCTCCCTTACCATACCCTTGTTTCCTATACTCCAGTGCTCTTGGCTTTTTCAGTTCTTTGAGATGGCAGTGTTCCCTCTTACCATGGGAACCCACATGCTGTCCTCTCTTTCTGGGTATATGTTCTCACCTCCTCCCTTCAGTGAACTCCATTCTTGATCCTTCAGATTTCAATTAATGATCACTTCCTCAAGGAATCCTTTGCTTCCTTGACCTCCTTGACTTGGTCATATTCCCTCATTCTGTAATCGCTTGCCCTGGGTACCTCTCCTTCAAAGCACATGTCAAGTTGGATATTACCCTTTCATCTGAATATATGATTACTGTGTTTCATCCCTACACTGTAAGCTCACCAGTACCTACTACATGATAAATGAGTGAATGAATGTGATTTGCTGAAGGTATTCCTAAACATTAAAGAAAATATTTCTCAAATGAACAAATCACTTATGTTAAAAATACATATTTAGTAATTCAGAAGAACTAATAGCCTCTTTTCATTTGTAATCATGGAAAATTTATGAAAATTAGCCAACCAAAGACAAACCAATGAAAACTCTTTGTTGCAGTTACCTTCTGTGATGTGTTGATGTTAATGATAGACTAAGGATGCCAGGATACATGGGTTTTTTGGTAGAGTTTTGACCAGTTACTGGATGCCTCTTGGTTTCATAAAAGGATGGGGGGGATAGAATTTTTCTATATAACACAGTCAGCTTATAATGCTACGTATGTTTAATACAAAGAAATTTATTCGTTCTTCAGAGGTTCAGTTGCATATTGTTACCTTTATTTTTTTTAAGATTTATTTATTTTTATTTGAGA
The DNA here is from genome assembly GCF_024610735.1 of Ursus americanus. Classification (NCBI taxonomy): domain Eukaryota; kingdom Metazoa; phylum Chordata; class Mammalia; order Carnivora; family Ursidae; genus Ursus; species Ursus americanus. The sequence continues at coordinate 17,547,832 of NC_142129.1, read as the reverse complement.
GAGAGAGTGCATGTCTGGGGGGGGGCAGAGGGAGAGAGAGAATCCCAAGCAGACTCCCTGCTGAGTGCACAGCCCCACTCAGGGCTCAGTCCCTTGACCCGAGATCATGACCTGAGCTGAAATCAAGAGTTGAATGATTAACCAACCGAACCAACCGAACCAAACCGCCTCAGTATATTGTTATTGTTAAAGAAGAGAATTTACTTTGGTCAGCTCTTTGTCAGAATTTTTAAATACCTGTGGTAAGGCAAGTTTCAGATTTGCCTAGAAGTTGTTTTTGATACCTTTCATTCTTTTTTTGTTTTAAGATTTTATTTTTAAGTAATCTGTACACCCAATGTATGGCTTGAACTCACAACCCTGAGATCAAGAGTCACATGCTCTACTGACTGAGCCAGCCAGGCTCCCCATGATACCTTTCTTTTGTACCCTGTGACAATCAGTTACTAGTTCTGGCTCTTTTCTACTAACAGGCCTTTTCTTGTGGTTTTACTGCCCTCATCCTATTTTAGGTTCCATTACGGTATTAGCAGCTTACTTACCTGTCATCCTCGGTTCCTGACACTTCTGTGGTTCTGTTTAGTCCAGCAACCACACCGTTGCCCTATAGTATCAATTTCATTTTGTCATCTACTACTTGAAACTTTCCTATTTACTAATAGGAAAAATTCCATCTTGGCCTGGAATCCAAGACTCAAACGTACTCTATCCTTTGCAGTTAGAGAGGGCCAAGAAAATGATCTCTAGGGAAGTTAGCTAGTTACCATCCAACTAGTACCTCACTGGCGGTCAGCAGGATGTAGGGGTCAGGTTCTCATTTTGGCAGGCCTGAGCTCTTAAGTGTATCCAGAGTTGATTGGATCCTACCAGTTGATTTTCTTTAGTCAGACTCAGGTAAGACAGATATGTAAACTAGTATTTCAATTTATTGATTTTTTTTTTTAAGATTTTATTTATTTATTTGACAGAGAGAGAGACAGCCAGCGAGAGAGGAAACACAAGCAGGGGGGGTGGGAGAGGAAGAAGCAGGCTCATAGCGGAGGAGCCTGATGTGGGGCTCGATCCCATAATGCCGGGATCACGCCCTGAGCCGAAGGCAGATGCTTAACCACTGTGCCACCCAGGCGCCCCTCAATTTATTGATCTTCAATGGGAAGTATATCTACACTGGTACTCATGTTGGTTCATCAGCACATTTTTTACTCTAGAAATTTATATGACAAGCTATATTTTTAAATCAGAAGATTGGCAAGAATGGAAGCAAAGCAGGGGTAGACTGCTGTTTATGTGAGGTCTAGACCTGCTGATTCCCATCCCCCACATCCCCACACACCAAAGACCTATGGCTTCCTGCCCTGATCTTCAGATTAGGGTAGGCTGGGTTCTCCCTTTTATGTGTTCACCTAGCACTCTGTACTTCTCCATAATCTTTTATTATGTTGGTAATTATTTTCTGAATTCTGTGTTTAATGTCTTTCTCTGTCAATCTCTTAAGTTCCATTAGGACTGGGATCCTGTTTGTCTTGCTTGGTTGATCGTCCCTGGCACACAGAAAGCCCTCAGTAAATACTTGTTGAGTGAATGAATGATCTGGTTTGACTAGTTTAGTCTGTCCTCTCCCAGCACATTCCCCCTTAAAAAAAAAACATTTCCCAGTGCATTGCCTTTTTCTGGCAACATTGTTCATAGGACAGTGAACATTTAACATATTTAATTAGGTTACATTATCATGTTTTCTTACTGCCCTGGTAAGGCTTATTTTTTATGTATTATTTTTCTTTTCTTTTCTTTTCTTTTTTTTTTTTGAGAGAGAGAGAGAGGTAGTGTGCACATGAGAGGGAGCAGGAGGGAGGGGCAGGGAGAGAGAGAGAGAGAGAGAGAATCTCAAGTAGACTCTGTGCTCAGCAGTCTCCCCTGCCTGCTCTGGTAGGTTTATTTGGATTTGTGTTTTCTCAGATAGCAGTTAAGCATGTTTACAGACCACCCTTAACAGTTTAGACTATAGGTAAGTTCCAAGTTTCTGGAGTGACTGATTGGTTTTGACTAGTTTCCCTTTCAGAGTCTTTATAAACACGTATGGGTACCATATTTGATTGTTTGCAAACAGAAACTTGGGTCTTCAGGGAGTGTTATTCAAACAGTGGATCTGAAATAAATATAATGAATTTATATAGTGAATAAAATAGTGAACAGGATATAAAATCTTGGAGTGCATTGATACAATGAATGACTATTAGTATTTCATATACAGCTTTTCAGTTTTGCACATTAAGTGGGTACTGGATTGAGATATGGAATATTTCTTACCATGGGTTATAGCCAAAAAAGTTTGAAAGTCACCACTCTTTAATCTCACTCTGGCTCTGAATTCTCTTCTACGCTTTCACACCTGTCTTTGAGCCTTAACTCCCACTTTCCCTTGGCTGCTCTTTGTCACCCAGATTTTCCCCAAATTGCTGTACAGGTGTAGCCGTCCTTTAGAAATTCTTGACCATCATTTTGATCTTTTGAAATCCTTATTTTTTGTGGCAACAATCATATTCCCTTTTTTGTATTGTTACTGACATTCTTCACTTAAGTATGCTTTGTCTCCAAAACTTGATTGTGAGTTTTTAAAGATCAAATTGTTTCTCTTATCCACTGTAATATTTTATTGTTTATTTAAGGGCTTAAAACATTTTTAGATAAGTGAATTTGACTGAGTTTAGTTGATTTTGCCTAGGTATGCCTAGATGTGATCTTCATTTCTTCACTTACTGGATGTGTCAGAAATAACTCTCTTTATCCCAAACATTTTCGTTTTCCAAGTATTATATATAGAGACAATATAGTTTAGCACATTCTGATGACAAACTGCCTGGGTTCATGACCCACCTATCCAGTGTGGCCTTGGGTGAGTTTCTTGACCTGCCTCAATTTCCGTATCTATAAAATAGAGGAAGACATAGTGCTGACCTCATAGTGTTCTGAAATAAACTAATATGTGTGAAGAGCTTAGAACCATGCTCAGTAGCACATAGCAAAAGCTCGGTATTACTTACTGTTACTACAAATCAAAATGTGATCCTTTGTATAAATATAGAAGTGTTCCATATTTCTCTGTTGATTTTTAATAGCTAGTGTCCCAGCCAAAGTAAAGTACTTTTTTTCAGCTGCTGAGTTTTACAAAATCTAATCTTTTGCCCCTACTACTGCTTTTATTTGGATGATAGGGACGCTAGAAAGCACTTAACATTTATTGAATGCCTGCAGTTTGCCAGGCACTGTGTTGTGTGTTTCACCTAGTTAATATCATTTAATCTATTCAACCCTATGATGTGGATGATATCCCTATTATTTATGTACAGAAACTGAAGTTGAAAGAGGTTATTTCCTTGCTCCATGTCACACAGCTAATAAGGTGGCAAAACTATAGCAGGTTTCCAGTTTAAAGTCAGGATTTACTTTATATTAAGTTAAGTAAAATGATGTTTTTATTGTTGCTTGAGAAACCTGATAACGTATGCTTTTATGTTAATGTTTGTTTTGTATGTGTAACTGTATATTTTAAAGTAGCTATGATGAGCATGACTGAAATGTGTGGACAGTAACCTGATGTTATTTTCCACATGCATGTTTTATCTGAGGCTTGTTTTGTTTATTTTTTTCTTGAAGCTGCCAGTCTCTGGGGTCCTTACAAAGACATTTGGCAGACAGTGGGAAATGCTCTTTGGAGAAGACAACCTGAAGCTGTCCACCTTCTTGACATGATTTTGAAGAAACACAAACCTGACTTCATCTCTCTGTTCAGAAACCCAGTAGGAAATTTTGTTTTTTGCTTCTTGGATATGGGTTTTTTTTGTTTGTTTTTTTTGCTTTTTTAAAGATTGAAGAGCAAGTAAATTCTTAAGGCATGTGAATGAAATATATAACTTGTCCTAGTCCTTGACTCAAGTTTTCTCTACGAATGTAATTTTTCCTAGGAGCAGCTATTTTTTTTGTTGCTGTTGTTCTCCACAGATGTTAATACTGTGCTTATCTCTAGCCAGGAGATATCTTAGTAGTATTTGAATATGATTTTGAAGGTTTAGTATATTCCAGAAACATGAGCCTCCTTGGAATTTCTGACCTGTAGTTAATGTATCTAAGCTCAGTAAGATTGATTATTTTGTTTATTTCCAGGTACACTCTCAACATTTTAACTCTTCATAATGTTATGTAAGTTGTATTAGCTGAACTAATTAATTCTTGCGTGTCATTAATCACTGCATCTTGAAATCCTTTTCAACCAGGAATAGAGTACTTCAGTGGAGGGAATTTATATTTGGAAATTCCTTTCCTTGCTGTTTGATGATTTTCTTTTGTAGACTAACAAGACTATCTAAGAACTGTTTGTCTTACCAGAAATGGCCTTTTGCTTTTTAGCTTTTTTTTTTTCCCCCTTGCTGTCTTTAGTAGAAAGAGCCCTAGCCTGGGAGCCAGTCGAGCTGAGTTCCAGTCTTGGCTCTACCACTAGAGTTGTATGTGCGCAGGGATGTCACCCAACTTATCTGGGCATCAGCTTTTCCATCTGTTTTTTGTTTTTTTTTTTTAAGATTTCTTTAAATTTTTTAGAGTGAGAGAGTGAAAGAGAGCGAGTGAGTGAGCACGAGCAGGAGGGGCAGAAGGAGGGGGAGAGAGAATCTGAAGTAGACTCCACACTGAGCATGGAGGCCAGTGCAGGGCTCGATCTCACGGCCCTGAGAGCGTGACCTGAGCCGAAACTAAGAGTTAGATGCTTAACTGACTGCACCACCCAGGCACCCGTTTCTTCCGTCTGTTAATAGAGGAGTTGGATTAAATGACCTATGTGGCCTTTATCAAGATGTAAATTTCTAAAATTTTATGATCCATCAAGTAATTCTGTACTATATGTCATTTGTTAAATATTTGAACCAAGTAAGACTTTTGGGAATAAGACTACATTTTACATAATATATTAATTACTATCCTAGCCCTCCTAATTGATTCAACAATTCATATATCCATATGTTATTTCCCATTTGAAGGCCTTATTGTTTTTATTTATGAAATACGTAATTGGAAACGTTTCTTACAAATTTGAAAAACAGTATACTATTTTGTATGCTTTCCCAGCACTTTGTATTTCAGAGTTTAGCAGAGGCAGTTATTGAGAAGATAGTAACAGCATACGTGTTGAAGGTAATAGGAAATGTCTTGTCATGAAGGTCTTAACTGTAGATTGATAAGCAGTACTTCTTCCGTCATGTTACCTGTCTGCCTTATCATGAAGTAACTTCTCTAGGTATTAATTTAAGACCTCATCTCCAGTATACTATTTTCATTCCGTGATTTTATTTATTTTTACCATTATAGCCAAAAAATGTCCAACAACATGAGAAGGTTCAGAAAGCCAGTACTGAGGGAGTCGCTATCCAGGGTCAACAGGGAACCCGACTTCTTCCTGAACAGCTCATTAAAGAGGCCTTTATCCTTAGTGACCTTTTTGATATTGGAGAATTGGCAGCTGTTGAGCTTCTCCTTGCCGGTAGGTTGACATTTAACTGAATCTGTGGTAAGGTAGTACAGAATTATAAAGTCATTCACTCAGGGTTTAAAGTGTTGTATCATTTAGATTCCAAAGTAGTTTAGTTGAAATACCATATTCAAAATATCTCCTTCTGTTTATCTTTGACTAATGGGAGGGCTTTAGTGATTGGAATTGTTGAAGTAATTTAACTGTTTTAAAATAGGCTTTTACATGGTAATTTACTAGCAAAGAATCCTTGGCTGCATCTCACAAATTTTATAGCACAAAGAATTTATTGTCATGTAATGAGTAAGAAAGTAAGTTCACTGCTTTTTTGGAGTTCTTTTTGAGGAGGTGATTCAGATAATGAATAGGTTAGAAATAAGATAATTTTAGTAATACTGAGTACGAGGAAGAAAATAAAAAAAGGTGATGTGGTATAGAGAGATGGGGGCTTCTAGGGGGCAACTCTAAATAGGATACTTAGAGAAGCCTTCTCTGGGACATTTGACCTGAGAACTGCGTGATGGCAAGGTACCAGAGTTGTTGGAGAAGGGTGACCCAGGCAGAGCAAACAGCAGGTACTTGAGGTGAGTCCAAAGGGGCATGAGGAATAAAGAGACCATGGGTAAAAAGATGCAGGAGGCTCACAAAGACGGGGAGGGCGAAGGAAGTTAAGGAAGAGAGCAGGAATCTGATTATATTCAGTCTTGCAGGCACAGAAAATTACTTGGATTTTATTCTAATTGCAATGGGAAGTTGCTGACAGGCTTTAAGCAGAATAGTTACATATAAAGAGAGAGAGAGTGTGTGTGCGAGTGGGGCGAGGGGCAGAGGGAGAGAATCTCAAGCACACTCCGCACTAAGCGCTGAGCCCCACGAGAGGCTCGATCCCACAACCCATGAGATCACGACTTGAGCTGAAACCCGAGTTAGGCACTGAACCGACTGAGCCATCCCGGTACCCCAAGAAAGTCTCATATGTTTAAAGATATCATGTGGCTTCCAAAATCATTTTTGACATAAGGCTGCATTAAAAGAAGTATGATATTGAAAAGCAGGAAGGTAGTTTTCCCACTCTGTTATGGAAATGTTGAACTGGTAGTCTTGAGTTTTGAGTTTAACTCAGAACTTTGATTTAACAAACATTTATTTTATGTTTATCACGGACCAGGCACTGTGTTAAGACACCAGGGATAGAAACATGAATGAAACTTCAACTATTGTAAAGGAGCTCATAGTCTAGTAATTGAGAAGAACCTGGAGACAGCTAATCATACGTTAAAGTGTATTAATGCCAGTTTATGCAAGATTTAGTGATGGTCCAGAGGCAGAGGGATTAAATTGACCTCAGGGTGTATAGAGAAGTCCTCACAAAGCTCATGAGGCCTAAGCTAGGTGTTGAAATATGAGTAGGCACATGTCACGTGGAATAGGTGTGTGCTCAGGAGGAAGAAAGGTATCCAAGCACAAGGAATGGCCTGTGCAGAGGTGTGAGCCGCGAGATGAATTTGGGGACAGGAGAGAGTGGAGTGATTGGGCTTCTGGGAGAAGACAACCAGCCTTAGGAAATGAAACCAAAACTAAAAAAGACAAAAGTAGAACTTAGTCAAAGGAGAGCAGTTGAAAGGGCCTGTGAGCTAGAAATGTAGAAATAGGTTATTTACTTTTCAGAGAAAACTCTAGGTGAAGAACCTTCTGAACATTCGTAAGATTTCATGTGAAAGAGGGGGAAATGGGCATTAAATATCATTAGATTCAGTGGACCGCAGTGAGACCAGCATGTGGAAATCGTAGATGAAGGTGAGATTGCAAGTTTGGGAAACGGTGAGTTCCGTGTTAGTGCCAGTGTTCCCGCACAAAGTGGATGGCCTCCTGAAGATGTGGGAGGAGAAGAGCAGTAGGTGGGTGTTTAGAGTAGAGGACTGTAGGACCCCTTGAGTCCTGAGATTCCGTTATTTCTTTGAACCGAACATTGGTATGGTAACTTTTGTCTCCTCCTAAACACATATTTACCGAATTATTTCTCAACTGTCTTTTCTAGGAGAGCACCAACAGCCACATTTTCCTGGTCTCACCAGAGGATTAGTAGCTGTTCTTTTATACTGGGATGGAAAACGGTGCATTGCAAACTCCCTGAAAGCCTTGATACAGTCTAGACGAGGAAAAACATGGACCCTTGAACTCAGGTCTGTTTGCTTCTTAGGATTTCAGGGCTTTATTAGAAATTACTTGACAGATTATTATTTTAATTATTAGAAATAATGAAAATTTCTCCTTTTAGTATGTATAATTTAAGTAAAGTATGTAACATAACTGAGTACTCTGCAAAGAATGACAGATTAAAGCTGCTTTATTTTGTTTACAAATAAAAAATAATTATGGTTAGAAGCTTATCGATGCCTAATTATCTAGCAAGGATGAAAAAAGCTGAGTTATATTTCATCCTGTTTTTTTTCCAGTAATGAAACATTATTGTCAAGAATACTTGCTAAATCTGTATGATGAAGTGTAGACGTGACTGTTCATTGTAACTTTCTCCATTGATTTCTTTTCATTACAGTCCAGAGCTGGTTTCCATGACAACACGCTTTACAGAGGAGCTGATGGAGCAAGGATTGACTTATAAAGTCCTTACTCTGGTGTCACAGATTGATGTGAACAATGAGTTTGAGAAACTACAGCGGGAGAGAGGTTTGGGCAGTGAAAAACACCGAAAAGAGGCAAGGGTTCAATGAAATCAGTTCATGGGTCATCTGTGTCAGATCTCAGGCAGAAAAGTCATGGCATGTAGAACATTCTAACACGAGCATAGGAAAATTGCTAATGCCCATTGAAATGTATAAGCGTCTGTATCCACAATTGACTTATAGCTATTTCCACTTCTTTCTAGTCACTTATGTGCTATTGTAGGTCTTTTTCTGGAATGAACTCTTGAAGGAATAGGTCATTGCATAAGGGAGCTTGGAACTTAAAATGAGGATTTAACAATAGGGTTCGTTTAGAATTCTAGAGGTGAGATTTTAGGGTTACTTGTGGATTCAGATTTATTTAGTTAGTTAGCTTTGTAAAAGGTAGTTTATTTTTTTGGAATAAGACCAGGCTTCACTGTGATTTATGTATACTGATAATCGTACATTTTTATCTCTAGGTTTCTGATCTCATCAAGGAGTGCAGGCAGTCTCTGGCAGAAAGCCTTTTTGCCTGGGCTTGTCAGTCACCTTTAGGCAAAGATGACACTCTGCTTCTTATTGGACATTTGGAAAAAGTGACAGTTGAGGCTAACGGCTCATTGGATGCAGTGAATCTGGCTCTTCTTATGGCGCTTCTGTACTGCTTTGATATCAGTTTCATAGAACAAAGCACAGAGGAACGAGATGGTATTGGATTTTTTACCTATTAATGTCTTCATTTTTAAAAAATCAGATTAAATTGTGGAGATACCATTTAAGAAGGGCAATATTATAACTACTAAAATAAAAAATTGTTTTATTCCTGTATTCCTATATGTGTAATTTATCCGTATTTGAATATTTAGATATAAGATCACATTTTAAAAATATGCACCCTATTAGATATCTCTATTGTCCTTTTCAGTTTTGGAATAGGAAAGTGGTGAAGGTTATGTAATACATGTTCATGAGTTCTGCATGCCTAATTAATTAATTGTTTCTTTAAATATTACATTTCAAACCTTTCACTAAACATTTTAGGGAGGATAACTATCATTTTTAGTAATATATCCTCTTTAATATATATCGTCTCTGAAGTGGGTAATATTTTTACTTGGTAACCTCATAAACAATTACTGCTTAGAAATGAGGATCTCAAAAATGATTCCCGAAGATTATTGGAAGATTATTGCCTTTTAACATAGATACTTACTTGAACAGTTACGCCTTGTCCACTTTTGGTGGTATCATCAGCATGTTCTCTCAGTAGGTACGTAAGGAGGATAGACTTTTTCCGTACGTGTTTGGTGACCATCCTTAGGCATTAGCTGGAAAGGCTTATGGAAAACATAAGTACCCCTTTCCTACAGTCAAACTGTCACACACAGTGCTTCACGTGTCACAGAATAAGTGGTCCCTGTGCTCATCTAGGAATGCTGCCAGTTAAGGCATTCGTCAGATTGCCTGTCTTGAATGATAAGAAGCACAGAATTAAGTAGGGGTAGACAGTGTTCATGGAAGCTTGTAAGTGGGACTTTCAAAAGCAAAATGAAATGGCTGAAAGGTTTCACAAGCTAAAATGGAAGGTTTTGTATTAGGTTGTAATTTAATCAATTTAGGATGCTTATATTAATTAATTTTAATTGTAATTTCTGGTTGGTTGTTCTGTATATGTTTGATTAATAAATGGGAGAAGTGAGCTATTAGTACATCTATAGTAGTAGATGGAAACTTTTAAAATACAGGAAATTAAAATAATGTGTTCTTGGTTAAAGGTTGGGAACCACTGATATCAAAAGGAAGTACAAGAAAATAATGAGGGGCGCCTGGGTGGCACAGCGGTTGAGCGTCTGCCTTCGGCTCAGGACGTGATCCCGGCGTTCTGGGATCGAGCCCCACATCAGGCTCTTCCGCTATGAGCCTGCTTCTTCCTCTCCCACTGCCCCTGCTTGTGTTCCCTCTCTCGCTGGCTGTCTCTATCTCTGTCAAATAAATAAATAAAATTTAAAAAAAAAAAAAAAGAAAAAGAAAATAATGAAGTAAAATAAATGAATTCTTAGGTGTTAGTGGTGTTTCCCATTTTAGTATTTATTCAGAATCCTGTGCTTGTTTGAAGTACCATAGTATAATTAACTGTAACTTGAAAATTATTGTTATTTAGCAATTTCATTTGTTATAATCAGAGTAGATACTTGTTTGCAATTGGATTCTTTGTTTTGGCCAGTTTTTGCTTGATATTTTAAATTCAAGCATTTATTTATCTAATAAAATTCTTTTTTTTTTCTTTTTAAAGATTTTATTTTTAAGTAACCTCTATACCCAGTATGGGGCTCAAACTCACAACCCCAAGATCAAGAGTCAGACACTCCACTAACTGAGTCAGCCAGGCACCCCAAAGTATATATATTTTTTTGATCTTTAAATGGCATCGATTATATTTTGTTATTTATTTATTTATTTTTTTTTAAAGATTTCAGATTTTATTTTTTTAAAGAGAGAGAACACACAGCGGTGGGGTGGGGGCAGAGGGAGAGAAAGAAAGAGAGAATCTTAAGCAGCATGGAGTCTGACACGGGGCTTGATCTTATGACTCTGAGATCATGACCTGAGCCAAAATGAACAGTCAGATGCTTAACTGACTGAGCCATCCAGGTGCCCCTAAAGATTTTATTTTGAAGTAATCTCTACATCCAATGTGGAGCTCAAACTTAGAAATCCAAGATCAAGAGTCACACGCTCAGCCGATTGAGCCAGACAGGCACCCCAATATATTTTAGAATTTATATACAGAAAACGTGAGTGGTTCTTTATTTTTTAAAATTTTGTATAGTACACTTATATAAAAAAATTGAAAAAATAGAATTAAAATTTAGAATTATTGTCAATTGCTTCTTTAAGTTGGTATATAATTTTTGTGGTGGTATTTTTTTTTTGGTTTGTCAAACATTAATGTTAAGTAGTCACAGTTATTTGATAAGAGTACTCTGATTTTCTGATTTTTAGACATTATTCCTGTATATCAAAAGTGAGAAATTCTCTACTTTTTGGTATAGTGGTCTGTTTTTGTATTTTCAGATATGATTCATCAACTTCCACTACTGACAGAAAGACAATACATCGCAACAATTCACTCCCGCCTTCAAGACTCACAGCTTTGGAAACTGCCTGGGCTCCAAGCCACTGTTAGACTTGCCTGGGCACTGGCATTGAGAGGAATATCTCAGCTACCTGATGTGACAGGTAAATTGATTGTAGGTAATTTAGTTATGAGAAAGAATGTATGAACTTTAATGGTATCTTGAAAGAGGTATTATCTTTTACATAGATAAGCATGAGCACAGGGAGGTATCTAGAGTTGTGTTAAATGAAGCTTTGGAATATGGTGAAATACAGACCAGTTCTCCTTGTCTCCTGAAAGAAATTTTACGAAATATTATTTCCCTTTCTTAGAGCCAGCGACAGTGCTCTTTTAGCTTCTTTTTTTCCCCTAAGAGTGTAAAATTTGAAATGGTAGTATCACAATAATTTTTTTAATTAAAATTTATGATTTCTTTTTTTTATGTTTTCCTCCTTGGTTTTCACAAAATAATTTTTCACAAATTAAAAATTAGTATTATTTAAAAAAAATATATATGTTGGGGTGTCTGGGTGGCTCAGTTGCTCAAGCATTCAATTCTTGATTTCAGCTCAGGTCAGATCTCAGGACTCCTGCGCTCAGTGGGGAGTCAGCGTGAGGATTCTCTCCCTCTGCCTCTTCCCCACTTGTGTGCACACACGCACACACTCTCTCTCAAAAAAAAAAAAAGAAAGAAAGAAAGAAATGGTCATTTCTTGAAATAATACAGACAAGCTTTTGTTTGTTTGTTTAAAGATTTATTTATTTATTTGACAGAGAGAGAGAGCACAGGCAGTGGGAGCAGGAGAGGGAGAAGCAGGCTCCCCACTGAGCATGGAGACCGATGTGGGGCTCGATCCCAGGACCCCGGGATCATGACCTGAGCCGAAGGCAGATGCTTAACTGACCAAGCCACCCTGGCGCCCCCAGACAAGTTCTAATAAAATGGGAATTTTGAAAAATTAGTTACTAACTCTCTCGTAGGCTTCTGAAAAACTTATCACACATGTTTACTACACTGCTTTGTAGTGTTTGAAACTTTTTTAAACTCCAAAATTTCAATAAACTTTTAGACATTAACACTCAATTTACATTAAGATATTAATGCTGCTTTATTACCTAAATAAATAGTTTTCAAGAAATAGTTTTTGAATTGATCATCATGTATTTCTGAATTCAGGTGAAGGTTTGTAATTAGTCATTAATATTTAATTAGTGATTTTAATAATAAGTATTAGTCATAAAGAATTAAACTATTTTGTTTTCAAGGAGTTTGTACGGTATGGGTAGATATGCAGGCTTTATTTCAAAATGCAAACTAAAACCTAAAACCCAACTGTTTTCTTCTCTTTTTTTTTAATTTTTTGTTTTTTTATTTTTTAATTTTTTTTTTTGATGTAAAGTTCGATGATTCATTAGTTGCGTATAACACCCAGTGTACCATGCAATACGTGCCAACTGTTTTCTTCTGATTGAAACTCTTAGTTTATATCTATTCATGACCCTTTTCAGGGCAATGAAGATGTATTTTGAGTAGCACACACTGTATTTGGTCTGTATGACACTCAAGTAGAATAAACTACATAGCACTTCTTTCTAAAGCCAGATTACCACAAAGTTACCTACCAATTGTGTATGTAAATTTAAAAGAAGCAAGCAGCAACATATTTCTTGATGGAAGGATACAACAGTACCTATGACATACTTTTACCCAAAAAATTGAATGTAAGTCAGATCAAGTCTGTAGGTCAAACTACCAATTTTTAGTATAACTAGAGGCGAGAGGAGTATGTTAACTATACCACTGGGATGGATATCAAACCACATTGTGGAAACTCTATGGGATGAAAGTCCAGTTTCTGCAGCAAATAAAGGGCAAGCGAAAAATTGAAAAGATACAGGAGAAGTCTGCAGATGTATCACTCAAACATAATCTGTAAGTCTTATTTGGATCCTGATTCAAGCAAACAGATTGCACAAAAGACAAAAAGCAAAAAACCAAACTAAAATATTTTACGACATTTATGGGATAGTTGTAAATTTGATTCCTGTGGATATTTAATATTGAGGAATTGTTTTTTTAAGTTATAATGCTATTTAGAGGTATAATATTATTTGTATGTATGGTTTATTTTTCTTTGGTTTTAAAGTATTCTTTATACGGAAATACAAATGAAATGTTAAATTGTCTGGCATTTGCTTTAATCTCATTTGGGAATGCGTGGAGATCTAGATGAAATATGATTGACCATAAATGTATTAACATCGAAGTTAGCTGATGGGGTTTGTGGTGGTTCATTAGACTGGTCTATTTTTAGATACCTATTTGAAATTTTTCAAATAAAAAGCTAAAGTTACAAGGAGACCAGTTTGTCTTTAGGTTAAGGTTTAGTTTTTCAATTTTTGCTACTTCGTTATCAAATTAGAAGAGTTACTTAGGTGGTCATGTTCAGTTCTTGGTCTCACTTATTAGCTGTGAAGACTTTCTGAACAATCTAGTTCATTTCATTGAGATTAAAGCCTTAACATCATTCTTATATGTTAATGTTTTGATAATAACGCCCTGACTATATCAGTGTTACATCATGTATATCTGAAGTAACTTTTTGTTGCTCACGATGTTACTGTGGTGGTTTTCTAATGTACTTTTTCAGTAGCTCTTTTGAGTTTATGAGTCAGTTACAGTAATACAGTCTTATTTTGTGCATAGCACATGCTTGAAGGTTGAGATGATACCTGAATTTTGAAACATCAACAGAGTATCCTGGGATATTATAATCTAGTTTAATAACTTTCCCTTCATGTGCTGTTTTTCTAAATATATTTCCAGCTCTGGCTGAATTCACAGAAGCAGATGAAGCAATGGCAGAACTTGCGATTGCTGACAATGTTTTCCTCTTCCTCACTGAATCCGTAGTGGTGTCAGAAAACTTCTATCAGGAGGAATTTTATATCCGTAGAATCCATAATCTCATCACAGATTTCCTTGCACTTATGCCAATGAAGGTAGGTATAATAATGTAGGATAAGTAGGGGCACCTGGGTGGCTCAGTCGTTAAGCATCTGCCTTCGGCTCAGGGCGTGATCCCAGAGTCCTGGGATCGAGCCCCACATCAAGCTCCTCTGCTGGGCCTGCTTCTTCCTCTCCCACTCCCCCTGCTTGTGTTCCCTCTTTCGCTGGCTGTCTCTCTCTCTGTCAAATAAATAAGTAAAATATTTATTTAAAAAAATATATAGGATAAGTAAAAAGTAGTAGAAAAATTTTATGAAATAATAAAACTGATCAAGTAACTTTATGTTTTAGAAACTAATGAAATCTTTTATTGTAGACTGTAATTTGACAATAGTTGTGTTATAGCTTCTGAATTAGTAATTCATGAAAATGAAATAAGACCTGTTAATTGAGACTAAGCTAAAAGAACAAAATATTTGACATTGAGAATAGTTTATAAGGAGAGAGTAGTAGTTAAATTACTATGGTTAGAAAATTATTAATGCCATGATACCCCAGGGATCAATGCTTAGATTGTCTTATTGATATATTTATGCATGATTTGGAAGAGGCATAGTGGAAAATTTCCAGTTTTATAGATAATTGTGTAGACTCTTAATTATAGTGTATAAATGGGTTTCTGCGTGCATATAGGTAACGTAATGGATTTAAGAAACAAATGCAAAGCCTACTTTCTAATAAAGAGTTCAAGCTATAACTTTGATCCAAAAAGGGATTCTTAGAGCCATTTCAGACAGTTTCTCCAGAGCATATGCTTTCTGTGCAGTTTTGTTCCATGAAAGCCATCAAAATGGGGGCAGGAAATAAATGAGGGGGTAAAGCCCTGTGAACTCACTTTTTATGTGTGTGTATTAAAAAATACCCTAGAGGACCTATACTTGTAATATTGTTGTACAGTTCTGCTACCATACCTCCTGAAACACTTAAGGCAAATGGAAAGACTATCTCAAGTGGCAACAAAGGATCAAGGAGTGAAGTGCTTATTCATTATTTAATGAATTTAGTGTTTGTCGAGTGTCTCCTATGTGCTAGGTACTATACTAGGAGTTGTGAAGGAGACAAAAAGTAGGAGACTCATTCCTTACCAATGAAGGATTTATAATCTAGTTGAGAGATTAGGTAGTAACAGTAAATAAATGAGAGGTATAGACAGTAAACTTACGGATTTATTTAGGCTAAGAATAGCTCCCTCAGTACTAGAATAGTCAAGGAATACTTTAACAGGTAACTTGAACCCTTAGTAACCTCAAAGGACTTGATAGATATAACCATCACAGAATTTTGGAATAGGAAGAAGTGTGCTAATCCTTTCATTTTACTTTTGTAGAAATGAAGCTGAAGAAAGGTTAAGGCTTAAGTGTTTCTTAATCAGTAGTCCAGATGGGACTTTGATTATGGAAAGAGAATCATAAGTGGCTTGAATAGCGTAAAGAGTGAATTCACATAATCAAGGACACTGGAATTTCTTTGGTAGATACAGGAATATTTAGCTTATGTCTTCTTCTTGAATGAGCTTTGGTTTGTGTGTATCAGTGAATTTGTCATTTTTATTCAGATTGATGGGCATAAAGTTATTCCTAATATTACTTTATTGTACTGTTTGTGTGTAGGATCTATAATGATGTTTCCTTTTTCATTCTTAATTTTGATAACTTGTATCTTCTCTCTCTCTTTTTTATTTTTTTGCATCTTCTCTTTTTGTTTCTTAGTTAACCTGGCTAGAGATTTATCAATTTTATTGAGCTTCTAAAGAACCAGCTTTTGGCCTCATTGATTTTCTTATACTTGTTTCGCTGTTACTGATTTCTGTTCTACATTTTTTTCTTCCTTTTGCTTTGGGCTTCATTTGTATTTCTCATTTTAGTTTCTTAAGGTAGAAGCTTAGATTATTGATTTGAAACCTTTCTTTTTTTCTAATAAGAAATATTTAATATTACATATTCATCTCTAATTATTGCTTTTGCTGTGCCCCATAAATTTTGATATGTTGTATTTTCTTTTTTGTTCAATTTAATGTTGTGTAATTTTCCTTGAGACTTCTTTGATCAGTGGGTTATTTAGAAGTGTTTAGTTTCCAAATGTTTGGGGGCTTCCAGGTATCTCTCTATTTCTAGTTTATTTTTGTTGTGGTCAGAGAACATACTTTATAGGATTTCAGTTTATGTTAAATTGGCTGAGGTTTGTTTTATGATTCAGAATACGGCCTATCTTGGAAAATATTCTGTGCACACATGAAAGGCATGTATATTCTGCTGCTGTTCTGTGGAGTATTCTGTAAATGCCCATTAGGTAAAGTTGGTTGATAGTGTTAAGTCTTCCATGTCCTTACCAGATTTTGTGTACTTACTCTATTAAGTATTGAGAGAGAAGTATTGAAATCTTTAATTGTGGGTTTGTCTAGTTTTTGTTTTGTTTTGTTTTTAAAAGATAGTAGTTTCTTCTATCAGTTGGGATTTAGTTCACACAGATGTAATAAGGTAGTGGTTCTCGCCAGTGCAATAACATCCTTCAGAGAGTGTTTGGGAAATTAGTGGCACCACTTTTCCTTGTTACAATATCTTTGATGGAGTTATTGGTAGCTAGTGGGTAGTCTAGAGATGCTAAACTGTCCTGCAGTGTTCAGGATGATCTAGTCCAGTGAAGAAATGTCCTGCCCAAAATGTCAGTAATGTTCCTTTTGAGAAACACTGTAGTTAAAACTCAACTTCTCTGTAGTGGAAAATGCATTGCTGTTTTAAGATATTATAAATTATGGATAGTGGTATTACAAAATTCCTAGTATATTTCTTCATGTCATTAAAGTGAAATAGATATTTAAACAGTTTTTCTATTATGTAATCACTTTTAGACAGTAGCCTGATTTCAGTATTATTAACCTATATACTAAATTCCCATATTATATTAATAGGTGAAACAGTTGAGGAATCGGGCAGATGAAGATGCTCGAATCATTCATATGAGTATGCAGATGGGTAATGAACCTCCCATTTCACTTAGAAGAGATCTGGAACACTTAATGCTCTTGGTAAGCCATTACACGGGATGGATGGTCATCTCTCTGTCCTTCCATTATTTATTTCCTAACTGTGAAAAGTTTCAGTTTAAGATCTTAAATATACAAGTAAATTCCATAAAACTGTAAATTTTCATTTAGAAGTAATTGTTGAGTTACAGGCATTTTCACCCAGTCTTTGCTTACACTTTGCAGATTGGCGAGCTATATAAAAAGAACCCTTTTAATTTGGAGCTTGCTCTCGAATATTGGTGTCCCTCAGAGCCTCTTCAGACTTCCACTATCATGGGTTCTTACCTTGGGGTGGCTCATCAGCGACCCCCTCAACGCCAGGTGAGCCCTTAGTTTTTCTACTTTTCTACCTTGGTGTGATAATTGGGAGTCTTGAACCATGAAAAAATGTCATTTCCTGAAGTTATTGCCCTTAACACAAATAACCACTTGTGTAACTTAGAAATTTACACTGTTTTCTTTTCTTAAGGAAATATGAAACTCTTAAATTTAAGTTCTGATCCTTTTGGAGTTTATGTGGTTAGCCTTTTGTAACGTACTAGGTATGTGTCAAATTGTAGACAGAAAGTTGTCTAGTCTTTCTATGTGTCACTTACTTGAATTTTATTGGTATTAGTCTGTCCTCAACAGGCATGACAGTAACCAATATACATCATTCTTTTCTCTTTTTTTTTTTAATTTTATTTTTAAGTAAACTCTACACCCAGCATGGGGCTCGAACTCACAACCATGAGATCAAGAGTCGCATGCTCCACAGACTAAGCCAGCCAGGCACCCCCAGTATACACCATTCTTAACAAGTTGGGGAAGATAGGAGAGGTCTAAGTACTAGAAGGAAAGGTTTAGAAGTTAGAATTGATGACAAAATGCCTATGAGTCAGTAGATGATGTAGGAAAAAGTCCATTTTCTGTCCTATATTAAGTAGGATACGCAGTGGCAAATAAGATGGATCGCAGTATCTATCTTCATCTTTTGGGGATTTGCTGTTCTAGAAGCTTTCATGTCGAATAATTTTCAGTTATGCTAGAGTCTGAGATCAGATGCCTTTTCTTTTTACTGCATTTCTTACATTTATTGTTTTTCTCCCCATTTACAAAAATGTTTTGGAGAAGGGTTTATTAAAATTTTTTGAAGATTAAAAAAATCTTTATATTATGAAATATTTCACATATAGAAGAGAGAATAATTATGATGAACACCCAACATCTTAATTTAATAGCTGTTAACATTTTGCCTTGTTTGCTCATCTACTACTGCTATTTTTACTACTTTGATTTTGTTGGAGTACATTAAAGTAAGTTATAGATAGCATGACAGTTCCCCTTTTAGTAGGTTAATAAATACGTAGCTCTTAAAAATAAGAATATTTTTCTACATAATTAGAAAATCATTTATCCCTAACAGATTTAACAATGATTTCCAGAGATCTGTAACATTTTCAATTCTAAATTCCAACCAATGAGCCTCAGTGTCTGAAGGGTATTTTTGTTTGTTATTAGATTTAAGGAATAAGCAAGATAAAAGGAAAAACTAAGAAGTGGATTTGTAGAACAGGAATGTAGGAATGTGGTATTGGCCAAACACAAAACAGTACATTTAGGTTAGCATCCAGAATTCTTTCAGGTTCCTAGGTCTTCATACTAAATTTGACTGGGATTCATGAACCCTGGGTTCCAAGTGTATCTGAATTTGCTGGTTAATTTTAGAGGAATAAATCTCTTCCATTGCTTTACAGATTTAAAATATGAGTAGTCTTATGTTCTGTGACATTGAGATGTTTTTTAAAAAATTGTACTTTATGTTCACAAAAATATTCTATAATTGCATTAAATTGCTAATGATCTTGAAAAAACAATTTTTCATAAGTAGAATTCCAGGTTATTAAATCAGAGCACTTAATTCGTTTTAGTTCATTTGTAGTCTTTATTAGTCCATGCTACCTTAAAGTTAAGATAAGCTTTATGTGAACTATTGATTTTTCCCTATTTCAGGTTGTCTTGTCAAAGTTTGTTAGGCAAATGGGTGACCTATTGCCTCCAACGATTTACATTCCTTATTTGAAAATGCTCCAGGGATTGGCCAATGGGCCCCAGTGTGCCCACTACTGTTTCAGCCTGCTTAAAGTCAATGGTAGTAGTCATGGTAAGAAAAATCTGGATGTTGTCTAAGTTTGTTGTGACATTCTTGAGTTCGCTGTCCCCTGCCTATTAAAGAATACTGGTTATTTGTACTAGGTTCTACTAGGTGTATAAATTATTTTTATAATAATGGGAAAGAAGCACGTTGGTAGCTGTACGCGTTAGTGATGGTCTCACAGGTTGGGCAGTTTTACTGTTTGCTTTATAAAATAAAATTCAGTTTAAGAAATCAGAACTGATACATAAAAACTTTGAAGAATGCATCAGGTACTCAAAATAGAATATATACCCTTGCCACATGAGTTTGATTTTTTAAATTCATGTTCATAAGTACTCGTTTTCTAAATTTCTGTTCTTACAGTTTCTCTGTCAACCCTCCCAATTTCCTCATTTAATTTTCAGACTTGAGTCTGGTTAAATTGCAAAAGAGAAGAGAAAGAAATAGTTATTAAGCGTCTGTTTTGTTAGGTAGATATTATTACTTTCATTTTTACATGTGATGAAACTGAGGTTTAGAGAAGTAATTTATGCAAGGTCACAAGGAGGAGCAGGATTGGAACTGAGGTCTGCCCAGCTCCAAGGCCACTGTTCTGGCTCCTCTGTCAAGGCCTACTTGTCTTACCCAGTGCTTGGTATATAACGGAGTAGCGTAATTTACAAATCTAGACTGCGCTTACCTCTCTCTTTGGGAATTTAAGCTCACATTTAGAATTATCTGATGGAGAAGTAGCCCTACGTAATTACAGCACCACACAGAGAACTCTTAACGAATATAAAGTAAATAACTGACATCCATAGTAACTTACCTTTGCACTTATATGGCACCGCCTATTCTTAGTCCTGAGGAAAAATTAATCCAGAGTTTTAGTTTACAGAGGAATTCTACCCCTTTCAACACACTCCTTAATCTAGACAAGACAACACACTCCACTTATCTAGGACAAAGGCAAAGTTTATTGCTTTAAATTTATTTTCTCCCTCTATTTCCAAGCAGATGCTTAGACATTTTTGAAGTAAAATTTTCTGCTGTCTTTTCTTTATAGTTGAAAATATTCAGGGAACAGGTGGCAGTCCTGTTTCCTGGGAACATTTCTTTCACTCCTTAATGCTTTACCACGAGCACCTCCGGAAGGATCTTCCCAGCGCAGATAGTGTCCAGTACCGTCACCTTCCTTCACGTGGCATCACCCAGAAGGAGCAGGATGGATTGATTGCTTTTTTACAGCTCACCTCCACCATCATTACCTGGGTAATTATCATCCACAGCATGTGAGAGTGTAATTTCACTTGTTTTCTAGCACAGGGGCATTTTAAAGAACTCCCAAATTTTCATGAAATGCCTGAAGTTTATAAGTGATGAATTTTGCATATATAGAATTCTGTTTTTAAGCTCTGTGTTTCTTTACCTTCAGAGGGTATAGTAATTGTAGTGCGGCTTACTCCTGTCAGCTAGTGGGAAAATAATAGCACTGAAAGAAAATAGAAGGGCAAATAAGAATCAGTTGTGGATGCACATCCTTCTAGAAGGTTTCCTAGCAAAGGTGTGGATATGTGTTTTTTGGTGTGATGTATACATAAAGAATCTATTTTTTATTTATTATTCTTTAAGTTTATTTTTTAATTAATTTTTTTATTAGAGAGCACGTGTGAGCAGGGGACAGAGAGGGGCCAAGGGAGAGAATCTCAAGCAGGCTCCATGCTAAGCACGGAGCCCGAAGCCGGGCTCAGTCTCTTGACTCTGAGACCATGACCTGAGCTGAAATTAAGAATTGGATGGTTAACTGACTGAGCCACCCAGGAACCCCAAGAATATTTTTTTTTAATTTTTTTCTTTTTTTTTTTAATGTTTTTTTATTATATTATGTTAGTCACCATACAGTACATCCCTGGTTTTTGATGTAAAGTTCGATGGTTCATTAGTTGCGTATAACACCCAGTGCACCATGCAATACGTGCCCTCCCCACCACCCATCACCAGCCTATCCCATTCCCCCACCCCCCACCCCTCTGAAGCCCTCAGTTTGTTTCTCAGAGCCCGTAGTCTCTCATGCTTCATTCCCCCTTCTGATTACCCCTGCTTTCTTTATCCCTTTCTTCTCCTACCGATCTTCCTAGTTCTTATGTTCCATAGATGAGAGAAACCATATGAAAATTGTCTTTCTCTGCTTGACTTATTTCACTTAGCAAAGAATATTTTTAACTAAAAAAAAAGTTATTTACTAAAAAAAAAAAGAAAAAACCCCAAGAAAAGTTATTTACTGAATTACTCTTTTATTCTCTCCTTATACAAAACCATCTTACCCACCACTATTAAATTAGTCTTTATAAGAAACATGAGTTTCATTACATAATTTCTTTACTAAGAAACCCACGAATTGTTCTGTTATCTCCTAGAGCAAAATTGCTTAGTGAGACATTCTGTCTTGAGGACAGGAATAGTGTCTTCTAACGTTTTGGGTCTTCCAGGAATGCTTAACATAATTAAACATTAAAACATAAAGTTAGGGATCACCTGGGTGGCTCAGTTGTTAAGCATCTGCCTTCGGCTCAGGTCATGATCCCATGGTCCTGGGACTGAGTTCCACATCGGGCTCCCTGCCCAGCGGGGAGCCTGCTTCTTCCTCTGCCTGCTGCTCCCCCTACTTGTGCTCTCTCTATGTGTCAAATAAATAAGTAAAATCTTAAAAAAACAAAATAAAACAAAAAATCCTTATAAAGTTAATAGTTATTTCTTGTTGAATTGAAATGGTATTGGCATGCCTGGGTGGCTCAGTCAGCTAAGCGTCCAACTCTTGATCTCAGCTCAGGTCTTGATCTCAGGGTCATGAGTTCAGGGCCTGTGTTGGGCTTTACACAGGGTATGGAGCCTACTTAAAAAAAAAAAAGTCGCATTTGATACCATATATATCTTCATTTTTTTCTCAAAAAACTAAAAGGTATTCATTCATATATTATAGTAGAAAACATTCTACATTGTTTCAGAAAGGATTGAAAGTACTTAGGTAAGATTTGTGACCCTGGCAGACCCTTTATCTCATATGGATTATTTTGCATACTTAGAGCTATAAAAGTAATTCTAAAAGGCTGTTTCTCCTCCAGTCTTTACATTGACTGAGCTGTAATCTGATTTGATCCACTGGTACACCTCAAGCATAAGCCAAAGGCTTATCTTTGTTTTAGTATGTATTAAGCCTATGAATACTCCGTATAAGTGCTAGCAATTTAGATGATTGCTGGCCATTTTTCTTAGCTTTTAAAGATGAGAAAGTCTCTCTCGTTCTTTTGTGTTTGATTCCCAGAGTGAAAATGCTCGTCTGGCACTCTGTGAACATCCTCAGTGGACCCCGGTTGTGGTGATTCTGGGACTCCTGCAATGCAGTATTCCCCCTGTTCTCAAAGCAGAGCTGCTGAAGACCCTTGCAGCTTTTGGAAAATCCCCTGAAATTGCCGCTTCCCTCTGGCAGTCGTTGGAATACACTCAGGTAGTATCACAACTCGCTTACTCATCATAGTTTGCAAAGTGAGGCTTGATAATATGGTAGAAGCAAGGGCATCCTGTTTGCAACTTACAGTATAACATGAACTTCCCAGTTAGACAATTAAGTTTTAGTACCGAGCATAGCATCAGAAACTAATAGGCTTAGGTTTTTCTCTTAGATCAGTTGACAGCTTCACTAGGACACTGGAGATGGGTTCTTCTCTTAAGACTTTGTTTTTCAGTGTCTGTGAGATATTATTAAATGGACAGAATCCCTCAACTCTGTATTTAAGACCAGGCTGATAAAAGCCTTCAGACATTATTTGTACTCATAAATGTGGGGAATCTCTGTTTTTCTTTTCTGTTGCTTCCTTCTATGTCCTCCTGTTCCATACCAGAAGAATGAAGTATCTCTGTTAACTTTTATTTCTTTAGATGTAAGGCCTTTTGGAATTTTTCTGTGAAGGTGTAGTTATTCAGTATATATACTAAGATTAAAAAGGAGAATAAGGATGTACTTTATAGCAATATCTCTAGGAAAATGGTTAGGTGGAACATGTGTTTGTCTAAAAAACAACAAAACATAATATGAGCCTGTGATTCTAACCATTTGAAGCAGTAAAATATTCTAGTTGTTTCCTAACATGTGTGTCCTGAAGATGTAATGATACTTGATAAGAGCAAAATGAAGGGAGTTGGTGTGTGCTGAGAGGCTAAATCACTTTGGGTTTAGTATTAATACTTCATTTTTTTCATTCATGAGTATATCACTACCTCGTATTCTACATGCTTAGTGCTCCTTTAAATACCGAAAATGAAATATGATTGGGTTTAGACATTTCAGATATCCTTAGAGCAAGACTTGTTTTTAAAGGATCCTACCTGATAGTATATTTTCAGCTTGTAAGAGTGGTAGATAACGTAACATTAAGTGTAATTAATTATACCGTCTACTGCTTATGTCCCCAGCAAGGTCAGGTCAGAACATCTTAACTCAGAACTTTTGCCCACACAAGAAACCTATTCAAACCTGTTTTAACAAATTTAATTATTAGTTTTCTGGTGCTAATTGTAGGGCTGGTCTTGAACATTGGTGAGATTTCGTCCCATAAATCCTCTTAAGATTCATTCCTAGAATATCTCCGAGGAAATTTGCTGAATGTACTTCCTGTGTGCACTCAGAAACTACCAGTTTTCTGAAGCACAGATAATCGGAGGTTCTACCTGAACCCCACACAGTTGCTGATGAAAGTCCTGTCAGAGACTTCTGAGTTGTGCTTTCCGATTAGCGTCATAGGACTGTTGTATTGCAGGGCCACTTTTCATTGAGGTGTGGGGAATGTTCCTAACATCTATTTCTTATTATTTTAAGATACTACAGACCGTAAGGGTTCCAAGCCAGAGGCAAGCTATCGGTATCGAGGTAAAGTTTTCCTTTTAGTTTAAATGCTCTCTATTCATATATTCACATGATGAAAATTAACAGAAATTGTTCTTATCCTGTTACAGTCCTATAATTTTCAAATTTAATATATTTTCATTTGAAGTGTTGTCTGGTCAGTGTTGAAATGGAGATGAAATTTTTCATGAGACGAATCAAAATACTTTAGATTTCAAAGTTGGAAAAGGATGTTACATGGCAGCCATCCAGGCTGAAAGTTTGCTTTAAATTCAATTTAATTAGGTTACTTGGGTCAACCTGAAGCGAGAATTTACTTGTTTTAGTTTCTTTTCTTGTCTCTCTACACTCCCCCTCTCTTTTTCATAAAGAAACATGTAAGGTTTCTATTTTTAATTCACAGTTGGGAACAATATGTGGGAATTTTAAAATCTTCCATCTGATTGATCTAGATTTATATACTACTTTTGTGTCTTTCCTCAAATGAAAAATGGTGATATATGTTAGGTTTCTTTCGGTATGATGATGATAAGCTCAATGAGTCAATGTCTGCAAAATATTTTGTATTTTATAGTTGATTGTTTTATATTACTAAATGTCTTTATTTTTCTTTCGTAGGTTGAACTAAATGAAATAGAATCCCGGTGTGAAGAATACCCGTTGACTCGGGCTTTTTGCCAGCTTATTAGTACCTTGGTGGAGAGCTCATTTCCTTCTAATTTGGGTGCTGGCCTGCGGCCCCCTGGCTTTGACCCTTATTTGCAGTTCCTTAGAGATTCTGTGTTTCTCCGATTCCGCACAAGAGCTTACCGGAGAGCAGCTGAAAAGGTAATGTTCAAAGAAAATGTTTTTTGCCCTTATTCATTTATTGCTGCTTTGTTCTCAAAGGTATAAAAGGCTATAAATTCATTTTAGCTTTTGCCAATCAGTAAAATTCATAGTCTTAATATTGAGATGTCCATGACCTGATTAGTTTAAATCCATTAAAAAAAAAAACCCACCAAATCTGGGCATTAAAACCAAAGCACTGACTTTTTAATGATCAGTAGTTTAATTAATATGAATTCATAGTCATTCAGATCCTTCATTGAACAAATTTGGACCAAAATTGAACCAAAAATGTCATACCTTTGTCAGTTGGAAACACATTGTCCTTTTTTGGGATGATTTTGTTTAGGGATTGAAATAAATTTAAGCTTGCACACCAGTTTCTATTGATTTAGTAGCACTTTTGGGTTGTGGAGTCTTGGCTTAGTGGGAAAGCGTGTTATGACCCATCAGGTATGTTTGCCACAGATGGAGGCTGAGGGAGCATTGACAGTTACATATGTATTTGCTCTGGTTGCAACACACTCACAACTGAACTTATCATGTATATTATCTTATGTAATTCCAATATTACCGTGAGGCAGGTACTATTAATATTCCCATTTTACAGATGGAGGCTTAGCAAGGTTAAGAAACTTGCCTAAGGTCCAGGACCAGGATTTGAACCTAGGACTCTGATTCCAGATTCAAGCTCATACCCTCTAAGCTATGTAAGAGACCCTTCCAGGTTCTGACGTAATTCACTTAGTCTATAATACTGTTTATTGCCTCACAGAATACGCTTGGATGTATCTTGTAGGGACGTGTCTGCTTTATTTTTATAATTTGCTGTTTTTGAACCTGTTGGGTTTATTGTATTAGTGATTATAAAAATAATTTTTGTGCTAATTCGGGACAATTAGGATAGTATAGAAAAATACCAGAAGTAATGATATTATCCATAATCCTGTTGCCGAAGGAAGGATAACTTAGTCTTTTTCCTATACATATAAATTTTGATTGAGATAATTGTTTAGTTTGCATTTCTTTTTGGTCACTAAATGTGGTATCATGAGCACTTCTTCATGCCATCAAAGATTCTTTGAGAACAGTCTCTTTAATGACTGCATGATCCTTACTTGTTTTTAGCATGGTTCCTATATTCATTCCCCTTTCATTGAACTGTTTGTTTCTAATATTTAGTCCCAAGTAACTGAAATTCATTTTTTGTCAGTTTTATTATTTTTGCTTCTCACATAGTAAAAATAAATACTAAGAGGGGTGTACATTTTAGTCCTAAATTTACCTCGGTGACCAAATAATGCACGCTAAGAATGGCGATCTCTTCAACAAGATGTTCTGATACGTTATTGCACTTGTCTTAGATAGCTTGTTTGCCTTTTCTTAAAAAGGGCCTTATGACCTAAGTGTTCACCGCTTCAGTCAGCCATGTTCTTTCCAGGTCATTGTTTTTCATTCACGAATGTGCACGCTTGCAGTGCTTCTGTTTTCCCTAGCTACCATTGATTGCAGTTCCACCCCAGCATACTTTACCCTCAGACTCTTTTCCCTCAACTTCATGAATTTTCTGCACTTGAAAGTCTTCTTCAGGTTTAACTTCTGTTATTATATTTTAAAGCACTAGCTTCTCACAAAAACAATGCTTTAGATTGAGATAAAAAACAGACTGTTAGAGCCAGCGTATATATTTATCAATCCTAAAATCCATTATTATGTGGTGACAAGCCTTTTCTATTTAAATAAATGATCTTGAAATTTTTGGAAAATAGAGACAAGTGGATAATTTTTAAATAATAGTTTTAAGAAGTCACTGTATAGTCCCAGTTCCCAAACTCAGTCTTGATAAAATTATATGCAGTGGAAATGATTTTAAAATAATAATTAAAAATAAAAACCCTAAGTACAGTTACTAAACTCAGCCTTCATAAATTCTATATAATGGATTTCTTTAAAAATAAAGTTTTAATTTTACTGTCTATACTGTTGTGTATTATTTTTCCTTTGGCATAAATGTTTTTCTTTGTTACATAGCTTTTAAAAACATTTTTTAACAAACGTGTTAGTGGGGTCACTAGGGGCAAGCCCAGCAGCGATCGAGTTTTTCTTCACTTCTTTGGCTAGAGCCGTAAGATAGAATACTGGTCTGGGAATAGAAGTCCAGGGCTTGATTTCCAGTACCTTTGATACCCAGCTTTATGGTTTTGGGGAAGTTACTCAGGCTCTGAGCTTCGCTTGCTTTCTTTGTAACATAAGAGTGATTAGATGATTTCTCAGACCCTTTATAGCTGGGATTTTTAGAGAAAATATGAAATGTTTGACACTTTGGAGAAGGGGCGTCTTCATGTTCTGGAGAAAAGTGGGAGGAGTGCAAAGCCTAGCAAAGGGTGTCACCTTGGGCTGTTGTATTGTTACTGTAGCACTTGTTTCTTTCTGCAGTGGGAAGTTGCTGAGCTTGTTTTGGAGGTGTTTTATAAATTGCTCAGAGATTATGAGCCTCAACTTGAAGATTTTGTAGACCAGTTTGTGGAATTACAAGGTAATTTAATTCTGTCACTTTCAAATAAGCTGTCAGTGATTTATAAAGCTATTTATAATTTATAAATTACAAGATACAAATTATTTCTAAGTTCATGAATTAAGTTAGAGTGTAATCTTTTTTGTTACATTGTTTTAGTTATCTTAGTTGTTCTGAGCAAGAGAAAATAAAGTAAGATTTCACCGAAAGAAAGACAACACTGCCTTACAGATTCTTTGGCGAGTTAACATGTTATAGGTAATTAGGTGCTGTGAGCAAAACATCCCTTTTGGGAATTACAGCTGTATATAGTTTGTGTCCTTTGTCTCGAAATTGAAACTTGCCCGTTTAGATGCCATTTAATTTACAAGTCTCATACATTTCATATAAGTCAAGGGTGTGACAAAAATACTAACCGACCGTCTTTTGGATTGTGTTGTGTTCTGTTCAGGAGAAGAAATCATAGCGTACAAGCCACCAGGATTTAGTCTGATGTATCATCTTCTGAATGAGTCACCAATGTTGGAGCTTGCCCTTAGTTTACTGGAAGAAGGCGTTAAGCAGCTGGATACCTATGCCCCTTTCCCTGGTATGTGCCTGACTGTCTTAATGTCATGAAAACAGTTCTCATATTTTCATTTTTTTTTAATGGAAGGTTTGAAATAGATGATTTCTGAAGTTCTTTTTCACTGTGAGACTCTCCATATGTACAGTCGTGTTTTCAGTGAGTCATGCAATGAAAGCATATTAAAAGTGAAACAGTAAAGTACAGAGACTGTCACTATAACTGTGTCTCATTGCATGGTTTTTTATAGGTAATTATAATTATCTTTCTTTTGCTTTAATGTCTTTAACATGCCTAAATTTAAATCTAATGTACTTTCTGTTTCCTTGTCCATATAGTCTTTGTAAAGGCACTTAACTATAGTGCCTGTTACATCATGTTCAATAGGTTTTATTTAATATCATTACTACTGCTAATTATCATGATTTATTGAGTGCTTAGTATGCATTTGGTGCTTTTAAAAGTACATTTAACACATTTAATCTGTACAAAAGCCCTATTATTATTAGAATTACTATTTCCAGTTTGCAAATAAGGAAATTGGTGCTACAAAGCAGATTTCATATCTTTCCACAGTAAGTTGTAGCTCTGTGATTTGAACTTAGGTAGTTTGGCCCCAGAGTCCATGTATTTTAAATTTGAATGATGAGATTATAGATGACCCTTGTTCAAATTCTCAATTTCTTTATTTGCAAAATTTCTGCAAGGAGTCTGTATTACTGTGAATCAGTTTCTCAGTCTTGGTGCCATTGACATCTTGGGCCATAGAATTCTTTGTTGTGGGGACTGTCCTGTGCATTGTAGGCCTTGACCCTCTAGATGCCTGTAATGCTGTCCCAGTTGTGACAACCAAAGGTATCTCTAGGCCTTGCTGAGTGTCCTCTGGGGCTAATAATCCCCACCCCCCACCCCCATCTGGGAACCATTTCTCTAATCAAGGAAGAGATAAGGGAAAATGACTGAGAAGCCATTGCAAACAGATAATCTTAAGTTATGATAATTACTGTGAATTGGCATGGGTGAGTAGTTTATGAAGTTGCTGCTGTAAGTGAACACTTGAGGGCTTTTTGAGTCCAGAGCTTGTCCTTTAGCTTGTTTTCCTAAGAACTCTGCGTTTCCAAGATTCATGTAGAACTTTCTAACTTCAGTTTGTGTTATTTGTAGGGAAGAAACACTTGGAGAAAGCAGTACAGCATTGCCTTGCACTTCTCAATCTGACTCTGCAAAAGGAAAATCTGTTTATGGATCTTCTAAGAGAGAGTCAGCTGGCTCTAATAGTCTCTCCTTTAGAACAGCTGTTACAGGGAATCAATCCCAGAACTAAGAAGGCCGATAATGTGGTGAATATTGCCAGGTAAGTTACATTTCTAGGTAGAAAAATGATGAAATAAATCATGTGGGCATTCTACCTTTGCTTTCCAAATCTGGTCATAATCCCTCATTCATTACTCGGGGGTTGGGGAGCACATTTTGTTCTTGCCTTCTTTAGCCCTCTGATTTTAATTACTCTGACCTTTACAATTTCTTTTTTTTTCCTAATGGATTCCGTATCCTAAAGATGTCTAAGTGTAAAAGGACACTATCTTAATATTGTTTGTCTCCTGGAAGGGACCCTCTTAGACTGGTGGTGGGAATATAAACTGGTGCAGCCACTCTGGAAAACAGTAGGGAGGTTCCTCAAAAAGTTAAAAAATAGAGCTACCCTGTGACCCAGCAATTGCACTAGTAGGTATTTACCCAGAGGATGCAAACACAGTGATTCGAAGGGGCACATGCACCCCAATGTTTATAGCAGCCATGTCCACAATAGCCAAACAGTGGAAGGAGCCCAGATGTCCATCGACAGATGAATGGATAAAGAAGATGTGTGTGTGTATGTGTATATGCACATATTACTCAACCATCAAAAGAATGAAATCTTACCATTTGCAACTCTGTGGATGGACCTAGAGGGTATTACACTAAGCAAAATAAGTCAGAGAAAGACAGATACCTTATGATTTCATTTGTGTGGAATTTAAGAAACAAAACAGGTAAACATAGGGGAAGGGAAGGAAAAAATAAGATGAAAATTGAGAGGAAAGCAAACCGCAAGAGATGCTGAACTCCAGGAAACAAACGGAGGGTTGCTGGATGGGAGGGGGCGACTGGGTGATGGGCAGTAAGGAGGGCACTTAATGCAATGAGCACTGCGTGTTTTATGCAACTGATGAATCACTAAATTCTACCTCTGAAACTAAAAAAAACATACATATATATATATAGTTTGTCTCCTTTAGGGAAACTGGCAGTTTGGCGGTTAGGGCTAGGAAGAAAACTTTTCACTGCATATATCCTAGCTTCCAGTGGCTTGCTGTGTTTGGTGTTCTGTGACTTGTAGAGGTGTTGCCCTGATTGCTATCTTCTGCTTCACATGGTGTTCTCCCCGTATGTGTGTCTTTTCCACATCCCCCCATTTAATAAGGACAGCAGTCACTGGGCTAGGGCTCTCCTAATGACTTCACATCAGCTTGATTGACTGTCTGCAAAGACCCTGTTTCCAAATAAGGTCACTGTGGGTTCGAATATCAACGACTGAATTTTGGAGGAATGCAGTTCAACCCATAACAGACTGCATCTAGTTAGAACAGAAACCTTACCCAAGAGTGCTATACGGCCTGGTTCTAAATGTTCCTTGCTGAGAGTTGTGAAAAGCCAAAAGTTTCCATCACATTGTTCCTCAAATGTGTTCTTGTTTTAAAGATACCTGTATCATGGCAATACTAACCCGGAATTGGCTTTTGAAAGCGCCAAGATCCTCTGCTGTATCTCGTGCAATTCCAATATTCAGATAAAACTGGTTGGAGATTTCACACATGACCAGGTAACTGATTTTGTTGTTGTTATTTCTTTTGGTACATTCTGAGTGCCTATGGAAGTCACAGTGTCTGTGGAGGAGTCTTCCTCGTGTTTATGAAAAAATTCTGTGGGAGTAAGTATTTTTATATGTGGTGGCAAAAACTTATCCGTGTGCTGGGCTGTGTTCTGTGCTGGAAGAGAACGCCGTCTGACGCTGCAGACGCTGCAGGGTGTGCCTGGCAGGCGGAGTGAGACCCTTGCTCCTCTGAGTGCAGGAAGGTGGTGAGGTTTCCGAGCGGCACTTCTGCTTGTATCCTGCATCCTTTGTTTCCCTCTGGTGGTCACTCTGGCCATAGTCTGACTGAGCCTGTGTAGTTCCGTGTGCGTCTCACTGTTGAGTTGTTTACTGTTGTGGCTTTCTGGTGACTTCCATTTGTGTCACTTCATTTGATATTGCACTGTAGACAGTTTTCAGATGTTCTTCTATTAATCTAATTTATAATCTCTTTTTATTCTGAATAGCTCTGTTTTATGCTTAATAGCTACTATTGGGGAATCTACTACTTTTTTTTCTCTCTTTATAGGCATTTGTCCCATTGTATCTTCATGTTAGAAATCACGTCTTTAGCTAGTTGAATTTTGTTGTGTACAGTGTTGAAAGAGGGACTCTTGGGGTGACTGGGTGGCTCAGTTGGTTGGATGTCTGACTCTTGATTTTGGCTCAGGTCATGATCTCAGAGTCCTGAGATCAAGCCCCATGTCAGGCTCTGCGCTCACTGGGGAGACTGCTTGAGATTCTCTTTCTCCTCTCTCTGTCCCACAACTCCCCCCCCCCCATGCTCTCTTTCTCTCTCTCTCAAATAAATAAAAATTTTAAAAAATAAAACAGAGACTCTTCTGGCATTTTGGTTGGGACAGATCTTCATTTTGTGTCACTCTTCCTCATATTGCAAGAGTCTTAGCATTTCTAGTCTCCTGCCACTGTCTGTCAGTAGTAAAGTCTAGCTGTGACAACTCAGAATGCCTCCACATATTTCGAAGAACCGTCTGGAGTGGCAGTGCCACCCAGGTTGAGAACACTGTCTAATCTGGCTTTTGGGTAAGGTTCTTGAAAACGACATAATAGGGAGGATTGTATTTTGTTGGGCTGGCAATCAATGTATCACCCACCTACTGAAGTAAAGTTCCATTAATCAATTGTAACAAAAAAACCCCACAAAAAACTATGTGATAGGGGATGTGGAAAGTGAGGGTTCTCAGCTCACTCATACACATTTGAGTATGAATTATTGTTACCAATTTTAATATCCTGCTAGATTCTTCGTGGAGATTGGGTAGTGTCTAATTTCTCGGCCCAGCCTAGAAACATAAAACTGGTGGTAAGCAATACATTTCTAAAGAGAGAAGATGAGAATTTCATTTAAATTTTAGTTAAGATCTCAGAGCATTGGTGTACAATGAAGAGGTCATGAGATGGCAATTTCGTGTTATTTAAAAAAAACAACTGGTTTGATCTTTGGGAAAGAAAATTAGGGAAGCAAGTTTTGAAATGAATAAAAAAATTTTTGTTTCTTTAATTATTTCTATAGAGAGCTAACTTATGGCAATTTAAGGAACTGAATTTCCTGTTGATTAAAAGCAAAACTGAAACCTAAATACTTCAGAGATTTGCCTTTTTTCTTTATAGATAAATGTTTATAATACATAGCATATTTATCATAGTTTCTCTAATATTTAAGATGTTTGTAATTTGTCTTTTAAAAAATCTTTATATGACCTCAGAGTGTAAGTCAGAAGCTGATGGCTGGATTTGTGGAGTGTTTGGATAGTGAAGATACAGAAGAATTTGTCCGTCTAGAAGAGGGTATGTCTTCTACTAAGATGTATATTTTTTACTCTAAATAAATAAATAATGAAAACCGTTAACTGTCTAGTGGTGATAAAAGAGAAGTTTGAGAATTTGCTAGCACAAATGTAAGGCTTTGTGGAAACCTCAAATCTGCGCTCACTGTAATGGCTGATGAAGTGAACCTAAAGAGAACATGGAGCTTTGGAACACAAGCTTTATGTATTTAAACTTGACTTATCTTGACTTTTTTATTGTTTTGTAATTTGTTTTTGGATTTCCACATTAAGGATCAGAACTTGAAAAGAAGTTAGCTGGAATCCGTCATGAAACAAGAATCCACATCTTGAATCTTCTCATCACCTCTCTGGAACGCAACCCACCCAACCTTGCTCTCTACCTCCTGGGCTTTGAACTGAAGAAACCTGTCAGTACCACAAACCTGCAAGATCCAGGTATAGCCAGAAGACACGTAGACATTGATTTCTTTTTGTCTTTATGTAGTTAAGTGGTCATTCGTTGAGTTCTGGGCTCATGGGATAATTCACTGGAAGTGAGAGGTCATATGGTAGGTAATCTTTAGAACTTAGATCAAGGTGACAAATTAAGCCTTGAAAATTAGCATTTATTGATTTTCTTTGTCAGTGTTTGCAAGTGTGTTTACAATGGAGTGTATATTTATGGAATTTAATATTTCTAAAGGTATTTTAAGGTTTCTAATGCAGAAATTTGAAAAGCTAAATTTCTTTTTGGTTTCACGTAGGAGTGTTAGGTTGCCCTCGGACATGCCTTCATGCCATTTTAAACATCTTGGAGAAAGGAACCGAAGGGAGAACAGGCCCGGTGGCAGTGAGAGAATCTCCTCAACTCGCTGAACTATGTTACCAGGTATACAGAAGGCTGTATTTAATAGCACTTAGTAGAAGAAATTTAACTAAGGTGCTTGAATATATCACAGATATGGAAGTATAACAGTAAGACTTGAGTTGAAATGAGTTCATTTGGTAGTTTGGTTTGTCTTTCATTTGTAGATAAAATCCATAGAGCACACACCCCAAGATCTTATAGATGTACAGATCCTATATGTTGCTCTCTTGAAAAATGAGGGAAATTAGATTTTTGAGTTGGATTTTAACCCGGTAGTGTAGAAAGTGTCCAGTAGTACTATTTCAAGTTGTTTCTTTTTGGTGAAGACAATAGAAGACCTCTGATTCTCACCTCTGCCCCTTAACTAGCTAAATCAGCTTGGGTGTGGCACGAAACTTCTCTGAGTTTAATGTGTGCAGTGGGCTGTTGTGAGACTTAGCTGAGAATGTAGGACCGTGGGTGAAAGCACTACTTAAGAACCACGTGACTCCTGCAGTGCTGGAGCTAAATGTAAGGTGGTGGAAAGTCAAATTAGTGCGGAGTTTAAACTGTACTGAGAGCTTCTGTTTTGCCTGTGTTCTCTTGTGATTATTTCTTGTCTTACTCATTTTGTGTTTGAAAAGCTAGGCTTTATAAGGTGTGACTCATTTCTCAATTTCAGTAGCATCCTTGATTCAGAGTTTCAGAATAAGAAAGGCATCATTGACTTTTAGTGACCTGGAGATTTTTATTATTCTCTATTTTTCTTTTTGTAATTCTTAACGATTTTCTTCTGCCCTCTGGCTGTCCAAACAGCCCCTCACTGCAAGTCCTGGAAGGAAAGCCTGTAAGCTAGGTCTTCCTCAGAATCAAAATGAACTCTTCCTTAATGGGGGAACAAACTTGATATGCATTTTAGCAGTGCTCTAGAATTCGACCTATTTAGGTAGAAGTAGTTGATAAGCTTAATCATGGAGGCTAAAGGAGTGAGGCAGGTGACGTAAGGGAGCCAGACTGAAGACAGAAAGGTGGGGGAGAGGGCGGCGGCAGAGTCTGACAGACCGGAAAGCAGA
Source organism: Ursus americanus (assembly GCF_024610735.1). NCBI lineage: Eukaryota > Metazoa > Chordata > Mammalia > Carnivora > Ursidae > Ursus > Ursus americanus. The sequence continues at coordinate 17,512,971 of NC_142129.1, read as the reverse complement.
TGCGCTGCTGCTCAGCTCTGCTGAGTTTTACCACGTCAGAGTGCAGGCCCTGGTTTGCCAGATGCTCTGATTTGTAATACACCGTCCTGGCCAACGAAAACGTGTCTGTCCCAGCAGTCTGCCAGCTTCTTACAGATGCTCTGTGACTTCGCTACTCAAAATGGGGTCCCGCCTCATCAGCCGGCCCTCCCGGGAGCTAGTTAGCACAGAATCTCAGGCCCCGCTCCAGACTGCCGAGTCAGACTCTGCATTTTAACAAAGAGCACTGCTCCATTCTTAATGAAAGATGCTTCCTTCACCTATAGGTTTATACTTTACTCTGCTTCAGAAAAACGTCTTCAAACTTCTAAGAAGATCTTGTTAGTTTAGAGAACTCTGATTGTAGCAAAGGGAAATAGATTGGACCTTACTGATACCTTCATCTTCCAGCAGGACAAGGCTTTCTGGGTGAAGAAGTTGAGACTGAGCCTGTCTGTACCTTTGCTCTCTCCTCTCTGAGGATGGAGATTTTTCCTGCCTGGTCTTGGGAACTGGGGAGGTCAGTGGGCACACACTTGCAAAATGGCTTGTAGTGCTTTGGGAGCTCCCTTGCTGTGTCCTCCCTCTGACAGTATGACCTGTCCCACATTTTTGAGCATCCTGTTCTTGTGTCTCAGCTGGCCATCTAATACGGGTAACTGGTTTTGTGTTGTTTGGAAAAGTTCAGTATTAGCTTACCAATTTTTGTTTGTTTATAGAGTATCAAAAATAACATCACAGCCATCTGAAAAGCAAGCATACATCTGCAACCGAAAGATTTCCGTTTTACCTTGTGTTCTTTTTACCTTTTTGCTCGTGTAGACGTTGGTGTAGTTTACTCTGCTGATAGTTTTGTGTCCTTCCCCCTCTGTATAAACTTCCTGTGCTGCTGCAATGTAAATTATGTTTAGATTGTTTGCAGGTTTTTTTACTGTGCTCTCGCAAACACCTTTAGTTACTTTTTGTTGTTCTGTATTTTTCTTAAGAATGTAAGTCCAGACATGGATTTACAGTTGATTGTCATTATTGGTTTTATAAATTGACAGTGAACCCGGAATTGGGAATATCGAGCCATTGCTCCTAGGGAAAACAGTGTTAGAACCCTGTAAGCCTCTGGTCCCAACGTTTCCCTCAACTGATAATTCAGTAACCTTGTTGGTTTATGTTTCTGTTAAAAGACACTTTACTTAATACATATTGTGGATTCATTAGCATTGAACTCAAGACCAGTACAGCTCGTGCCTGAATGAAGCTTACCTAACCCCTGTATTTTCAATGTAAGGCACGTCCTAGGCTTCTTGCACTCAGGAACACTTACTTCAGCACTATGCTTGGGGGCCATTTTAAATGGCAAAATCACAAAATTTGAAAAACAAAAGGCACAAAATAGGGGAAATGGATCACTTACAATATATGGAAAGGACAGCTGTTACAACATTAGAGCTAAAACCAGGACAGAGCATTGCCTTCTTCAGCCTCAGCGGAGAGCGTGCAAGGTGGGCAGCTCGGGTGTTCTGCTGCTCTGTGCCTTTCCTTGAGCGAGTGCAAGAGCGTGCGTGTATTGATCGTGGAGTTATAAATAAGTTTTAACGTGTAGATGAATTTACGAATACAGAATCTACAAATAATGGTGATAGGCTGTTGGGTCAAAGCATATGAATAGTTTTATGACTTACAGATTGTAATTTGTAAGTAATCGTGACAGTTATAGTAGGTATTAAATAGAGCCAATAACAGATGAATTTAAAATGCCTGTTAATGGAAAGCATCTAATAAATATTTATAAAACCATTCATAGATGAAAGGTTTTTTTTTTTTTTTTAAGATTTTATTTATTTATTTATTTGAGACAGAAGGGGAGATAGAGCACAAGTGGTGGGGAGGGGCAGAGGGAGAGGAAGAAGCAGACTCCTTGCTGAGCAAGGAGCCTGATGCAGGGCTCGATCCTAGGACCCTGAGATCGTGACCCAAGCTGAAGGTGGACGCTTAACTGACTGAGCCACCCAGGCGCCCCGATGAAAGTTTTCACTATCATTTTGCCAAAAACTGGGATTTGCTTTTTCTACAGTTAAAAATTTTGCTGTTTACAATAAGGGACCTATCTGCCTTATTATTGCCTTAATTTTTTTATTACTGAAAAGGTTGGACTTTTTTTTTGATGAAGGGCTGTATTTTTTTCCCCTCATGTAAAAATGCGTTTTGCCATTTTATCTATTTGAATCTTTATGATACTCATACCTAATGGAGAGCTTAATATATATTATAAGTATTTACTTTTTCTTACATTTGTTATAAAAGCTTTTATCCTCAGTTCCATTATTTTCTGTTAAATTTTTATTTAATTTAGAGTTTATATTTGTTATTACGTTGAATCTGTGGATCTTCTTTGTTTTTTTATTTTTTTGATTGCTTCAGTCCTGGTAAGTTTTTTATCTTCCTGTGGTTCAGATAGATTAACTACAGTTTTTCAAAGTTACTTCAAGTAATTTGCTATTAATAATAGTTGAAATACTAAACTTAACTGTTATGTATTAATAAATATACTTAGGCTGACTTCAAGGTTAGTTCTATAACGATGTCATCAGCACTCTCAATTATATTCCAGTATATTTTCTTGCCTTGGGGTACCAGCAACTGCTTGTAACTGAGCATCTGTTTTATATCTGTGTTCATCCATTTTGCTTGAGTTACTAATGGATCTTAGTTTCCGTTTAGGAAACCTAAGGTCACCTTTTATCTTAAAATTTATAGCACACAGAAAATGATGTGGGCATTTTCTTGTTTCATTGTCGCTCTTCAGGTGATTTATCAGTTGTGTGCGTGCTCTGACACATCCGGTCCTACGATGAGGTACTTGAGAACCAGCCAGGATTTCTTATTTTCTCAGTTGCAGCATTTACCTTTTTCTAACAAAGGTAGGACATTATTTTCCCGTACTGTTATAACTAATTTGTAAAGTCCATGTTGAGTGATTTTATTGATAGAACATTCCGGGGTAGCCGTTACAGTATGTGTGGAATTCTGCTCTCATTTTGTTACTTTGCTTCTTTGTTACTTTGGTTTGCTTTTGTAATTTGTTCTTGAGAAGCCTAATATTCTAGCTGCTGGCATAAAATTATTTAAAAACAGCTTGTCAGGGCTTTGATCCTTGTACTACCAAATAAAATTTTTGGACTATGTTGAAGAGATAAGCAAATATTTATATAAGATGATTCTGGAAATTTAGATTTTTTAAGTGAAGGTTTTTAAATTAAAATCTCTTGTTTTGATTTTGTTTCTTGTGTATATATTGAAACCAATTCAGGTCTCGACATGAGAAATGGAAAACTAAGTACAGTGGAAAATATAGCTGAGTTTATTGACCTGACCAACTCAATCCCAGGCTACCTATGTTTTATAGGATTCTACTTTATATAGTTTTCTTTTTGATCATTTTGTAACAATTTTCTGAATTCATATTATATCCAGACAGTTGCAATCTATGGAGTTTTTTTGAAGATTATTTTGTATCATCTTTATGTTTTGGAAACGTAAGCTCACAGATTTCATAATAAATTTGTGTTACTAGTAATTTTCAGCTTCTAATCTACTTTTTAGAGTGATGGTGTGAGAGGCCCTTGGGAATTATCTAATGGCAAAAAATTTTTCACTTCATTTTCATAATAAACATGTCTTAATTTTTAGTCTTTAGATTTTGTTTGTATAACAAGCTTTTTAAGAAACCCTCCTTCCTACCTAATTAGGAAGCAAAGTTAATGTCTTACCTATTACTGTATTTGTCTTTCAAAAATCAGTCTAGTTTTACCTGTTGGCAGTAGAGCTGGTGGCAGTAGTAGTAGTAGTATTTGGTATATTTTGTGTTTATACTGTTAGAATTTTAGGACTTCAGATTAGGCGTATTAAGAATATTGGATTCAAAAACTTCTATCAGTGATTCCCAATCCTAATTGTAGGTTTCATTTTTATTTTTGTTTCTGGAAAGGTTTTAGTATGCACATAGTAGGGCGGGGCTCGGTCCTTCTTGACAGCTGCTTTCTTTGTGGCTGTCCGGATATTACTAAGTTCCTCTCATCTTCTTGGTGTTGGTGTGTGTCCCCACCGTTTTCTTGATGAACTTGAGAGCCCCTTGCCCTTGGAGACCTTGAGCAGCTCCACAAGCACACTGCTCTTATGGGGTGAAGCCACACACCTCCCGGATCATGTCCCACATGACCTTGGTGTGCTTGGTGAGGCGCCCATGGTGGCTGTGCCTCAGCTCTCTCATGTTCTTGGTCACCTGGTGGCCCTTGTTGAGGCCCACAGCCATAGGGTCGCACAGGGCTATGGCTGTAGCTCTTGAGTGGCTGCTGTGGTGTAAAGACCAACCCTAATTGTTAAATCACGTGTCCTTTATTGTCTTAAGAGATATCATAAAATTATGCATTAAGTATTTGTTTTAGGAAATGAAAGTCAAACTGTATGTTAGGATTTTTTTTACAAGTTATTTGAGAACTAATTATTTTTTAAGTATGAAGTTCCATATTAATGTCAAAATAGGACAGACTTACAATTCTGTAGATCTGTGTAAAATTATTCTGGTAATGGAAACTTGATTCTCTTTTGTTCTTCATTTGCTTTGGCTGATCTTTTATAGACATATACTTATTTATTTTTTTCTCTCTTAGCATCTATTTTTGCTTTTTTAATTTTCTTAGAGTGATAAATTATTATGATGCCAGGTTTCACAAGTTATTTACTGTGTTACGTGGGAAGATATCTAATGAGTTATGGAATTTAAGGTCTGTTACGATCCTGTGTTATTACTCTGTGAAACTAAATTTCCGTATGTAACTTACAGAGTATGAAATGTCTATGCTAAACCAGATGTCATGGCTAATGAAGACTGCCTCAATAGAACTAAGGGTAACTTCTCTGAATCGTCAACGGTCACATACCCAGAGGCTCCTACACCTCTTACTGGATGACATGCCCGTGAAACCGTACTCAGGTCAGCGTGCGTGTGTTGGCATTTGTTTTAGTGTGCTGCTGACTGGTCTGTGTGAATGCAAGCATGACAGTCTTGTGCTTATTAGCATGTGATTGTAGGCCAAACAAGTTCTTTCTGTCTTTTGACTTTTTTTCCTTAAAACACAAAATTTTTAAATCATCTCATAATTGCCGTTTTATTATTGCTTGAAGCATCCACATTCTGCTATATTCATATCCACAAATATTCAGTGGGGTGTGTCACACTGAGCCAGCACGACCCACGATATTTTAATGTGTTTTATACATGCAAATTAAACATAAGCATTTCTAATCATCTCATTGGCATGATTGGGTCCTGCCTCTTTGGGAGTTCTGATTATCCTCTTTACAATTGTGAAGTGGATCTCCTAGGGACGGAAAGAATTAGATGAATGTTGTTGGTAAGTTCTCATTATCTTTGCATTTCAATTATCCATTTGCAGAGGGCTCTTTGACCTAGCAACAATGACCTAGAAAAAGAAATACCTTATGTTTGTTATTTCCAAATAAATTTTGCAAGTACATTGTTCTTTTCCTGATCTGTTATTATTGATGCTCTCACAGATGGTGAAGGAGGAATAGAAGATGAAAATAGGTCTGTCTCTGGGTTCCTTCACTTTGACACTGCTACAAAAGGTAAAGCCCTTTGAATCTGTAATGACTTTATAGGTATATATTAAATTGCTTAAAATTTCAAGAGGTAATTATTACGCCTGTATCTGCAAATTCTGAACTGGTATAAGAAAAGCTTTAGAAAGGATTATTTGCCATTCAGAAATAATTTTTTTTATAACTAGGATGAATGAATGGAAAAAATGTTTTTGTAAATGGATGTATTAGAAATAAAGTCAAATTTAGGTTTCAAACTCAGTCCTCTGTTGCTGGACTTGCGTGAACATAGCACTGCCTTTGGGAGTGAGCAGAGTACAGTGGTTTGCCCTTCTCCTCACTGTCCCAAGTAAAATTGAACTACTTTTTATTTTTTCTAGTACGTCGAAAAATTCTAAGTATTCTTGACTCAATTGACTTCAGTCAGGAGATCCCTGAACCTTTGCAGTTGGACTTCTTTGATCGGGCCCAGATCGAACAAGTTATTGCTAACTGTGAGCACAAGAATTTACGGGGACAGACAGTCTGCAACGTCAAGGTGAAGATTGTTTTAAAGTGTGTGCCGTATCAAGTGCTTCTGACTTTGAGTCATCGGACAGAAATAGAGCCATACAGTTGTTGTTTTCTGATAAGGATATTGATTTATTGGGCTGTGGTTTTCATTTTTCAAACAGCTGGGAAATGAAACTGAATAGGCCACACTAACTTTACCTCTTTAAAAGTTCCCCATCACCTTCCTGAGAGCAATCATGCTGCCCAGCTATGGAATGGTTTTAGCTGTTTAACTCTCTACCAGGTAAATGGTAATGGCCTCACTAGTAGGAAGAAGATATCCAAGGGCATTTGCACCAGCTGACCTGCTACAGAGGCGCTTTGGTACCACTTAGTAATGTGATGGATACCTAAAGTTTTTGACTTGAAACTAGACAGTGCCACTCGAAAATTATATGTAAACGTATCCAAAACTTTTCCTCTAGGGCAGTTTATAGTAATTGCCAGAAGTATTGTTCTGTCGGTGTCTGCAATGGTCTGATTTTTCTCTTTTCTCAATTATGTAGCTTCTTCATAGGGTTCTTGTAGCTGAAGTAAATGCCCTTCAGGGTATGGCAGCGATCGGACAGAGACCTCTACTGATGGAGGTAAGGCCCATTGAGTGTATGTTAGTTTGAACCTTTTTTAACTACTTAACTGCCAATTCGAAAACAAAACGGTGAATTGACTTGTAGCTGATTAATTAGCAAACTACTTAAGATTAAACGTTAATGAAATCTTTCATTTTGACTTTAAAAGTAAACTAAACTGAAGTTAATGTCTGGGTGCCAGAAGAAGTAGCATCTTTTTCTGCTATGCTAGTTAAGGATTTGCAACCTGTCCATATTGTGTATTTGACTTCCCTTGCTCTCTGTCAGTGAGGAAAGAGGGGGTCATTTGTCATCACAGGTGGGGACTAATAGGCAAGGTGGGAAGAACCACATGCGCAGAAACACAGCTGGCTAGGCCAAAGCAAAAGGCAAAGAAATAAAAGGCCAGGGAGACATGCGCTTGACCTTGAGTTTTAGGCAACTCTAGTGCTCTAGAGTAAGTGTAAGTAGACAATACAAAGAGAAGATGGGGTTAAAAAGCTCATTTCTACCCATCACCTCCGCTTATTGGCATGCATGTGGAAGGTTTCCAAAGTATACTATAAATGTATTCAGATGAATGGATAGAGTTAAAAACAGAACTCTCTTGGGACTCTAGGCTGGCTCAGCCAGAGGAGCCTGTGACTCTTGATCTCAGGGTCGTGAGTTCGAGCCCCACATTGGGTGTAGAGATTACTAAAAAAGATAAATAAACATTTATTTATTTATAAAAGATTTTATTTATTTGAGAGAGAGAGCACCCTCGCACATGAGTGGGGGGAGGGGCAGAGGGAGAGGGCAAAGGGGAAGCAGACTCGCCTCTGATCGGGGAGCCCGGCCTGGGGCCTGATCCCAGGACCCTAATAAGATCATGACCTGAGCCGAAGTCAGATGTTTAACCAGCTGAGCCATCCAGGTACCCCAATAAATAAACTTAAAAAAAAATAGGACTCTTAATAAAAGATATTGTTTGCCCATGTGTTAACCTTGTGATTCAATTTCTGTGGCTTTAGGAAATCAGCACTATTCTTCAGTATGTGGTAGGAAGAAACAAATTGCTGCAGTGTCTTCATGCAAAACGGCATGTATTAGAGTCATGGAGGCAGCTGGTAGAAATTATACTGACAGCTTGTCCCCAGGACCTCATTCAGGCAGAGGACCGACAACTGATTATTCGTGATATTTTACAAGATGTGCATGATAAGGTGACATACTTCCTAAATTGCTTCCTAAGTTTCCTTACTTCCTAATTACTTCCTATATTGCTGAACAAATATTTGTATACCACTTAAGCACAGTTTCCACCATCCTTCCCCCCCCCTTTTATATTAGGAATAAATAGAGTTGTGCACTGCCGGTGTTAAGACTTTCCTTGAGAAAGGCTTCTGTACAGTAGTGGTTCTCAGTCAGAGTGTGTATCAGAATCATCTAGGGAGCTTTTTACAAATACACAGGGATAGATCCCACCCTGGACATACTGGATGGGACACTTTGGTGCTGAGACCATTTGTGTGAATTACATTAAAAACCTCTCTAAGGTTAATTTTGATAGGCATTCTTTCTGGTTAAGAACACGTGTTACCAGCATCACGTTTAAATTTCTTTCTGTATATTAGCTTTTGTTTTCTTTGAACAGTGTCATTCCATTCTTACATTCTTATGGTGGTTGAAAAGCTGAGTGCATATAAAAGCTAGCTGATAGTGCAGTCCTCACTCTGATTTGTCTTTCCGATTTAAGATACTGGATGATGAAGCAGCACAGGAGTTAATGCCGGTGGTAGCAGGTGCTGTGTTCACCCTGACTGCTCACCTAAGCCAAGCCGTTCGCACAGAACAGAAGCAGCCATTAGTCTTGGGACCCGGAGAGACCCATTATGCTTTTATGCTTGATAGTTCTTTCACCTCCCCGCCTCCAGCAGAGAACCCAGGGGTGGGTTTTGCTTCTATTGGAGATTCTTCGCTTCACATCATATTGAAGAAGCTCTTGGACTTCATTTTGAAGACAGGTTTTTTCATCTAAATTTCTTAAAAATTATACCTTTTGTATTTGTTTTAACTTTAATTTGAAAAAAGACTTTTACTATATATCTCCCTAGGTGGCGGATTCCAGCGAGTGAGGACACACCTGTATGGCTCTCTGTTGTATTACTTACAGATCGCCCAGAGACCAGATGAACCAGACACATTAGAAGCAGGTAGAACTAGATGGATTTCTCTTCTTTTCTGTTTTAGAGATTGGTTATTTTAAATTTAAAAAATCTCTTTTCCATCTTTTGGCTAAGCAAAGCTGTAATAAATGAGTCTATATGGAATCGTTAAAGCGTCTACTCTAAAGTCAAGGAAGAATGTTTAATTTTCTAAAATTAAGAAGGCAGTACATGGGGGCGCCTGGGTAGCGCAGTCGTTAAAGCGTCTGCCTTCGGCTCAGGGCGTGATCCCGGCGTACCGGGATCGAGTCCCACATCAGGCTCCTCCGCTGGGAGCCTGCTTCTTCCTCTCCCACTCCCCTGCTGTGTTCCCTCTCTCACTGACTGTCTCTCTGTCACATAAATAAATAAAATCTTTAAAAAAAAAAAAAAAAAAAAAAAAAAAAAAAAAAAAAAAAAAAAAAAAAAAAGAAGGCAGTACATGAGTGCTATAAAAACACTCAGATGCCACTTTAGCTTACATATATTTTTAACTCCCTCTGTTGTCTCTGGTCCCACTGAACAATATGCCATACTTAGTGTGTCCGTGTGTTTCTTCTCTTTGCAGTACATCACAGTGCATATCTAGTTGTATCTTTTCTTTCTTCTTTTTTTTTTAAGATTTTTTATTCATTTATTTGACAGAGCACAAACAGAGGGAGCAAGAGTGGTAGAAGGAGGCTCCTTGCTGAGAAGAGGGCCTGACTTGGGGCTCCATCCCAGGACCCTGGGATCATAACCTGAGCCGAAGGCAGATGCTTAACTGACTGAGCCACACAGGCGCCCCTAGTTGAATCTTCTATCAAATGATTGTTGTTCCATAATATGGAAACGTTTATTTCCCCACTTGTATTATTCATAGGCACTTCTGTTGTTTCTAATTTTTTACTGTCACAGAAGTGCTGCTTCAAATATTCTTTTATATGCCTGTGAATTTTTCAAGAAAAATCCTTCATGGTGAAATTTCCACGTGAAAGGGTACGCACATTTTTATTTTAGTAGGTTCTGCCAAATGGCGTTATACCGGTTTGAAGTCTCATCAATAGTGTACATGTGTCTTTTTGTACTAATGTGAGGTTTTTCTTGGATAAATCCCAAGAAGTAGAATTTCTTGGTCTAAGGTAATACCTATTTAAAATATTGATAAAATGTTGATAAATCCCACTTTCTAAAATATAATTAGCATTTTTAATTAAGAGTAATAACCTGGACTCTTTGGTTTCTGGATATGAAAAATGTTTTTAACTATTCAGCAGTTGAGTATATAATACTCTACTCCAGAGTTATTCTGCTATTTAAGAACTTATTATAAGCACCTTTTGATAATGGACTCCTGGTACCCTTCTGAGTACCTTTATAAGTATTTGCTATTTTGTACACAGATTTTTAAAAACCACTGTAAGACCCAAGTTATCTCATATTACTCTTTACTGGCTATATATTTTTACATATCTTTCTTAGAAGGTAATAATAGCCAAATGATGTATTTATAGAAATGCCCAAGCCACTTAAAAAATGCACAAAAATATTTTTAAAGTCATTAAATAATAGTTCAGAGAAGCTTTTTAAAGAAATAGGAGCTTTTATAAAGAGAGATAGTAATGGGGATTCCACTCCCTGCTCCCCCAACCTACCTCCCCCATTTTTCTCTTGTCTAAAATTTTTGTGACATTCTATTTAGTAGAATTACGGCAAAATCACCACATAACCACTAGGTGGTGCACCACAGCATGCTCTTTATACCCCATCATTCCTTAAGATGTGATAAAGTAGTGTGACCACAAAAGAAAATTCTCCTTTATTTTTTAATTTTCAAATGATCTATTTTTAGAGTAATTTCATCCCTTAATTAGTTTATTTTGACTTAGTTTGCTTATTTTGACTTTTTTTTTTTTTTAATTTTATTTATTTATTTGACAGAGAGAGAGAGCCAGCCAGCCAGAGAGGGAACACAAGCAGAGGTAGTGGGAGAGGAAGAAGCAGGCTCCCAGCAGAGCAGGGAGCCCGATGTGGGGCTCAATCCCAGGACTCCGGGATCACGCCCTGAGCCAAAGGCAGACACTTAACGACTGAGCTACCCAGGCGCCCCTATTTTGACTTATTTTAAATAGCAAAGTACTTTATTCCCTAGATACTAGTGTTTTTAAGTTTCAAATTAGACGTATTAAATTCAGGGGCACCCGAATGGCTCAGTCGGTTGAGCTTCCAACTCTTGATCTCAGCTCAGGTCTTGATCTCAGGGTCTTCATTTCAAGCCCCACTTCCATGCTCAGCGTGGAGCCTACTTTAAAAAAAAAAAAAAGAAATATTAGATTCAATAAATGTTTATTGAGGACCTATGTGTATATGTATATTTGATACTGTACCTACTTTCTATTTTGTTTTAAAACAGAAACTGAATTTTTAATGTCTATATACTTACTTCCCCTACCACTTTTACTTTATTTATTTATTTATTTATTTATTTATTTATTTATTTATTGTTTAAAGAGTTTATTTACTTATTTTAGAGAGAGAGTGCGCACACGCAAGCAGGAGGAGGGGCAGAGGAAGAGGGAGAGAGAATCTCATGCAGACTTCTCACTGAGCACAGAGCCCCACACGGGGCTTGATCTCAAGACCCTGAGATCATGACCTGAGCTAAAACCCAGGAGTTGGACGCTTAACCAACTGAGCCACTCAGGCGCCCCTACTTTATTTATTTGTTTGTTTACACTATTATAAAAGTTTATTTAACAAAGAAGTTCAGTATGAAAATGCACATGACCTCATTTTTATATTGTAGTTAAACAGGTACTATGGAGAGGGGACATGTGAAAGTAGTTGATTTTTTTCTCATGAACACACCCATTGTTTATACCTGTTCCAAGGCTTCTAACATCATGATACTATTGCCTCATATTACCACCATTCCAGTATTAATCTGTTGCCCATGAGTTGCCATTTCCGCACATTCATCTATCACAAGATTCATAAACAGATTGAACCCCGGCAATATTCCTTAGACATGTTGGCCACCATTTAATTTCAATAATTTCTTGTCCATAAATTTTTTCGACTCGAGAGGGTGAGCTTTGCTCATGGCATCTACTCGGCGAGCTCAGAGATGCCTCCAAACGGAATTCACCCCTAATTTACTTTTAACATAACTATATATACTGGATACTGGGCAGTTATTTTCCCTGTTTTTTATAAAAGGATTCTGAATTACAGAGACTAAACGACTTGCTTGTTTGCGACAGATCTGAGAATAGAATTCAGTTTTCTCAGTTTGTAATAGAATGTTGCTTTTCCTGACCAAAGCATCTCACATCTTCATCTTTTTTGTTGTTGTCTTTTTGCAATTCGTAATTTTTTCCTTTTAATTTGATAGATAATACCTACCAGCAAAGTATTTGTAGCTCATGTTATAAAGGACTAATTTCTAATATGTAAAGAACACCTACAAATCAATAACCCAGTAGAAAAGTGGACATAGGATATGAACATACAGTTTAGGGAAAAGGAAATTCAGATGGCTCTTAAGCATACAGTTAGCTTTCTGAAAATCCCTGTAGGTAGATTCCATTGCCTCGAGCTTTCAGTGCAGATCTGGGGAGGAACAAAAGCATATGTTCTTTGAGTAAATTCTTTGGAAGAATTCTTATTCTTATATGTCTTTTCAGTTAAGAACAGTGTAGTTAAAATCTGACATAGCTTTTGCGAATGTAATCCTTAGGGGTTAGTTGACAGGAGGTGACATCATGAATATCTCTCTTTGTCTGTATTCTTTTTATCTTTTATTTTCTTTTCTACCAGTGACCATTAGGAGAAAGTATGGATAATTTGACCAGAGCCTAAGTGTTAAAATACGAAGCACCGTTGTTATATTCTTAATTTCTTTTTTGGTTTGTTTCTTAAGCTCTAATATTATAAAAGTACTTCACATTTAAAGACAAATTGATAATTACAAAGATACACATTTTTCAGCACATTTTTTCATCTGGTTAATATTTTTAATAGAAGTTTATTTGCAAAGCCAATTTATAAAGTTATGCTAACATTTCGGAGCAGAGAGTGTAGTACATCTTTCTTAGTTTTATGTCCATGAGATTAGCCCTGTTTGAATTGTAATCTCAGTAAAATGGATTATATTGCTTTTAAAACAGATTCATTAATAACTTCATTTTCTAGGAGCTTATCATTCAACTTTAATTTATTGCTGGTTGATATAGCTGTTTGGAAGATGTTAGCTCAATTACTTAATTTTAAAATTGTTTGATTTGTTGCAATCTTAAACACTTTTATTATAAGTTTTTCTCATATGTTCTGTTTCTTTTATTTATTTATTTATTTATTTTTAAAGATTTGTTTATTTATTTGAGAGAGAAAGAGCTCATGCGTGTGTGCTCACGAGTGAGTGGGAGACGGCAGAGGGAGAGAATCTTCAAGCGGACTCCCCACTGAGTGTAGAGCCCAACACGAGGCGTGATCTCACAACCCATGAGATCATGACCTGAGTCAAAACCAGCTGAGCCAGCCAGGTGCCCCGTGTTCTAATTGTTTTAAGTTGGCTTTTCTTTTCCCTTAATTTTGACAAGTTAATCATACAGTTTTATACTTTATTTATAAGTAAGCATTAGAAATTGTCATAAGAATAAGGAATTTTCTGCTCTGCTCATAATTCTTTTGGGCTCTTATGACTTTTGAGCAAGAATATTCTTGCTCTTTGTGAAACCATAATATCAATTCATCTTTTTTAAAAAGGAGGTTAGAAAAGACAATCTATTGCCATTATTAAATTTGTGAGAATCCTTTTGTGAGATTTTCAGTTTGTACGGTCTAGGCATTAGTATGATCTGGCATTATAGTATAAGTACATCTATAAGTCATAAAGTAGTGGGACTAAAAGGATTTTATAGAGCATCTTGCCTGCTGTTGACTATTCTTTTGGGTCTGATTCCAGTAAGTGGCTTAAAAACACTAGCTATAGCTCTATGTGTGTGTATGTAGTTACGTGTAGGCTCTTTTCTTGCTGTGAATTTAGATGTACATTTCTCATCACTTCTTCTAGAACCTGAGAACGTGGGGCGCCTGTGTGGCTCAGTCGGGTAAGGAACCGACTCTTGATTTTGGCTCAGGTCATGATCTCAAGGTCGTGAGATGGAGCCCCGTGTTGTACTCCAAGCTGGGTGGGGAGCCTGCTTAAGATTCTGTCCCTCTCCCTCTGCCCCCCAACTTGCGCACACACACATGCACTCTCTCTAAAAAAAAAAAAAAAAAAAAAAAAAAAAAAAAAAAAAAGACAAGAGAAAAGAACCAGAGAACCTTAGAGTTAATAATCAGGCATTTAAAAAAAATTTTTAGCTTTTATTTTTTTGCTTCAAAATACATAGTAGGGGCGCCTGGGTGGCACAGCGGTTAAGCGTCTGCCTTCGGCTCAGGGTGTGATCCCGGCGTTCTGGGATCGAGCCCCACATCAGGCTCCTCCGCTATGAGCCTGCTTCTTCCTCTCCCACTCCCCCTGCTTGTGTTCCCTCTCTCACTGGCTGTCTCTATCTCTGTCAAATAAATAAATAAAATCTTTAAAAAAAAAATACATAGTAAATGTAGGAAATTTAGAACATACTAATAAACAAAAGGAAGAAGTCATCACACATTTTACCCTGCTAAGAACTACCACAACATTTTGGTTACAGCCAGCCATCATTTTAATATTTATTTATAATCTCCCTTTTCTCTCCACTCAGTATTTTATGAACTTTTTTCTTCATTAAGTATGTTTTTAATAGCTCTGTACATTTTGTCACTTATGGAATACCATAATTTATTTAGCCTACCCATTTTTGGACATTTAGATTATTTCCAGTTTTTCACAATACAAATAAAAATCAGTAATCATTTGGTGGTTGGTTATTTTCACTTATTCTAAGAAGCAGAAAATATTAATTGGGTTCTTATTTTCATAAGGATTATATTCTAGTAGAAATGACAATATATGTATTTATAAAACAGAAAATGTTAAATTGGATGGTATAGACCAGATGCCAGCAAACTTTTTCTGTAAAGGGCCAGATAGTAAGTATTTTAGGCTTTGCAAGCCATATGCTCTCTGTTGCAAGTACTCAACCCTGCCATTATAGTGCGAAAGCAGCCAGAGACTGCAAATGTAGGACCGTGGGTATGTTGCATTAAATCTTTATAAAAACAGGTCAGATTTTGCCCTCAGCCTTTAGTTTTCAAACCCCAAGTATAAATTATAAGAAGTAAGAGAAAAAAAGAGATCAAGACTTTCACTGGATTTTGCGGGTAAAAATGTATTTACACAGGAGTAAATGGAGGAGGGCTTTTCAGGCAAGGCCCAAACTGGGAGGGAGTAAAGACTAAGGAGGATGTCCTGGGTATACGCAAGGGAGAAGGCTGATGGCAAATAAAGTCAAGTAGAGAGGGTAGGACCATATTATTAATGACCTTGAAAATGAAATTGCAGTGTTAGAGGTAATTGGCTTAAGCAGTTGATAGCCATTTTAAATTATTGGGAAAAGTGATATGAAGTTGGTATTTAGAAAGTTTGTATGGCAGTGATTTCTAAGGTACGTTGAAAGAAGGGACGGTTTGGAGTATTAAAAAACAACTTGGTGGTTTCTAATGAACTAATTTATCCTCCAAAAATGGAAATTTAAATGAAAGTTCTAATTAAAATTATTGCAGACTTAGAATTTTCTTATTTCTAGATGGTGCTGTGCATAAATAGTATGTGGAACTTGGTGATCTTATTCACAGTTTGAAAATGAAAATCAAGTTATTTCTTTGATACCTCTCCTGGTTTTCTGCAAATCACTGCTTTCAGTTTTCACTGTGAAGCCCAGGGGTTCTTGCAGAGATCTCAGGGTCATGTGGAAGGGTCTGTGGAGTAATGTTCCAGCAGCCCTCTACCCTCATTTCAGCTGTGTTTGAAATACATAATTTGTGGCTAAAATAAACTATAAAATGGTGGCTTTCAGACTTTTACTCAAAACCTGTATTCAAACAGAATTTTGTGGCAACCCTATGTGTAAAATAGAAAAAATGCAGTAACTCCGCAGACTGGATTTTTGAACACCCATCCTGAGGGCTTCTGGTGGCATCCCTGGGGCAAGTGTCTGAACCTTCTTTAAGCTGTTAGTCCATCAGTAATACTGGTGCTACTGTGCTAGCCAGTGTGCTAAGTACTGGGAGACTAGTGGTAGACAAAACAGAATCCCACTGTAACACAACCTGAGGTCCTGGTAAATAGGTACTATGCAGAAAATACAATAGTACTGTGTTCTGTGTGTGTGTGTACGTGTAGGGAGTGTCAGATGTAGTTGGGAAGTGATATTAGAGGCTGGAATGAAGAAGAGGAGGCAGCCATGCTAAGACCCAGGGAAAACCATGAGAGATCAAAGTACAAAGATCCTGAGACCAAAGTGGTAAATTTCGTACAGAAAGGCTCGTGTGGTGGCAGCTAGTGGGAGAGGCAAAGAGCGGAAGATGAGGCTGAGAAGTAGATGGGACCATATGACTTAAGGAGGTGACATATTGAGAAATGTAAAAACCGTCCCCTCCTTTGACACTATTTGAGATTAAAAATAACTGAAAATTCATAGTAGTGGTAAAAATATTTAGCGAAAAAATATTAATACTGAAAGTTTGCCTGATGTAAACTTTATAATGGAGTGTAGGCCACAATGTGGGTTAACTTTTATTTTTCATGATTAAGCTTGCTTCATTTTTTTTTTTTTTACATTTTTTTTTAAAGATTTTATTTATTTATTTGACAGAGATAGAGACAGCCAGCGAGAGAGGGAACACAAGCAGAGGGAGTGGGAGAGGAAGAAGCAGGCTCATAGCGGAGGAGCCTGATGTGGGGCTCGATCCCATAACGCCCGGATCACGCCCTGAGCCGAAGGCAGACGCTTAACTACTGTGCTACCCAGGCGCCCCAAGCTTGCTTCATTTTTACTCTCCATTCTGATCAATTCATCTTGAGAGCTTTTCCCTAATTTTAAAGGATAACTGCTATGTAGTAAAAAAGTCATAAGATTGGTTTCAAATATAGGTCATGGCTTTATGTAATATATTTTTAAAACTTTTCTAGGTTTACATGAATCTCGTGTTAAATGTATGATCATATCTTTAGTTATCGTTGTATATTTAAATTGCCATCATACAGGGTATACTTTTTGTTTTAATAAGTACGTCAGTTAAAAATATAAAAGAATAAAATTATCTGATTTTTTGGGAAGCAGATATTTGTCTACATTGTATCTGATTTTTTTAGCTACATTTCTCATAGATCTCAATAAAGGATTGGTTAGCAGAATAAACACAAGATATTGGTTCTCTTGTAGTCTTATAATTCATCTTGATTTCTTTGAGAATAGCTAGTTTATCCTTTTCCTAATACCATTGTTATCTTAGTGTACGTACATGGAATGTTTGCATTGGGTCCTTGAAGTTCACCTGCCTAGACCCATTGGTTGGTGGGCCTTTGGGTACAAGGAGTAATGGAGGGATTTTTTTCTCGTGTGTATGAGGTGTAATTACTCGGTTACCAAACTGTTTTTTATTGGAGTGTTTTAAATATTTTCTTTTAGCCAAGAAAACTATGTGGGAAAGGCTGACAGCCCCTGAAGATGTTTTTAGCAAATTACAGCGAGAAAACATAGCCATCATTGAGAGCTATGGCGCTGCGCTCATGGAAGTGGTCTGTCGAGATGCCTGTGATGGTCATGAGATTGGAAGGGTACAGTAACTCCTATTTAGTAGAAAAATTGAATAAATATTTTGACTTATTAAGGTATAAACTGAATCAACTTTCAAATGCATGTTGCATATTGAGAATTGTTTTCTGTAATATATTTTAGTGAATTTTCTTATTTGGTATGATTTGAAATTTCTATTGTTTATTTGTATGTTTTGTTTAATTCTGTTCAGAATTTCAGTTTGTTCAGAATTTTCCCTCAGAATAATCTTCTTGTGGATTGTGAGGTTGGCCCTACATTGGTAGAAATGTTGTTTAAGGAAGATCTCAGTTAAGAGAATGCTGGATGCACAGCTTTTATACTGAATATGTCGTTCTGTGCTTTCTGGAGGAGAATTTGCATTTATATTTCTTTAAAATACCGTGTCACACTGGTGATAACGCAGTGAGAAGATAACTTCCTGCCAGTGGAAAATTTCATAGCATTTAAATCATATACAGCTGATCCTTGAGCAACATGGGTTTGAACTGCATGGGTCCACTTATACGCAGATCTGTTTTGACAAATAGAATACAGCACTGTAAATGTATTTTCTCTTCTTATGGTTTTCTTTATAACATTTTCTTTTGTCTTGCTTACTTTATTGGAAGAATACAGTAAATAGTACATATAACATAGAAAATATATGTTAATCTACTGTTTATGTTACCCGCAAGGCTTCTGGTCAACAGCAGGCTGTTACTAATTAAGGTCGTGGGGAGTCTAAAGTTACACGTGGATTTTCCACTGTAACTTTTTCCCATGTTGTTCAAGAGTCAACTGTATTTGAAGACCATGGGAAAGGAGATTTTAAGGAATAGAATGAAATATAAACTGTGTAGTAAGTTCTCAATTATGTTGAAAAAAGTTTAGGTGTTATTGTGCATTGAAAAAAGACTGGGAGGAGAGAGACTAAAATGGATTAGCAGTGTTAACAGACCACATATTTTCTATATGCTTTTCTACGTTTTCTAGGTTTCCTGTAATGAGCGTGTAAAATTTCGCAGTTAGGAAAAAAACTATTTTAAAAAGTCCCTTTCTTCCTTTTACTAATAAATCGAGATTCTGTATACATAGCTTTCAGTTTCTCAAAAAAAACAAAATAAGAATATTATTGCAAGCTACCATTCCCCGTGTAAGAAGAGTTCTAAGTATTTTCACATAGAAAGGCAGTTTCTGTCAATGATTTTGGTGGCCGTCTCCGTGATTCAGACTGTGATTTGTTCTTCCCTCAGATGCTGGCACTGGCTCTACTTGATCGGATTGTCTCCGTAGATAAGCAGCAGCAGTGGCTTTTGTATCTTTCTAACAGTGGCTATTTGAAGGTGCTTGTGGACAGCTTGGTAGAAGATGACCATACTTTGCAGAGCTTACTAACGCCACAACCTCCCCTTCTAAAAGCCCTTTATACTTACGAATCCAAAATGGTAAGGCTTTATATTCATTTGAAGTTAAATCAACTGCTCACTTCCTCTTAGAGCTATAGATACATTAAAGAACATTAATGTGGCCGCCATTTTGAATATTTCTATCATGTAAGCTGTAATCATTTTAAGGAGTTTGAAATTTGGAACATGTGTTAGAAGTGCATCTTCTAAGCATGCTAAAGTTGAGTCGAAGTGATCCTGAGAGGGTTGGTTGGGTAATGGAACTGCTGCTCATTCAGGCTATTGCTGATGGTGAATGATAGGACACTCAGTCCTCTGAGGAGAGCAATGAGCAAAATTGTCTCTTCACAATAAAATTCAGACTCTGTTAGTTGCCTGGTAAACATTCTAGTGTAGATGTGCTGGTTCTAGTTTAATGATTTTCAGTACAGTATATAATCCATCATTTCCTTTCCTCCAAATTTGTTTTCTCTATTTCCTCCTGGTTGAAAATACTACAATGTCACAATAATAGGAGCACTGAAGTCTTAGATTCCTTATTAAGTTCTTTTCTCTCCTTCGTTTATTCAGTAAGTATTTTTTAAATACCTATTACATGCCAGATGTGGCACTAGGTACTAGAGATATAGTGGTGGGCAAAACAATCTTCCCTGCCTTCCATATGCCCACATGATGATAAGAGAAAACTAGAGTTGAGTTGAATACTTACTTCATGCAAGGCACTCAATCCTCATAGAATCCTGTGAGAAACGTAGTATAATGTGCCCCTGCATAGCTAGCTCGGAATTTCTTTTAAGTATGATTAAAGATCAGAAATATGCTGTGAGAGAGTCTCATTTTTATCTGAGGCCCTTGGATATGATTTCTATACTGATGCTTTTTCTTTTGTAACTTCTTAGGCATTTCTTACAAGAGTGGCTAAAATACAGCAGGGTGCGTTAGAACTGCTGAGGTCTGGGGTGATAGTGAGACTGGCACAATGCCAGGTCTATGACATGCGCCCAGAGATGGACCCACAGGGGTAAGTGTCCATATATGTTGGTGTTGTTTCCTTACTAATTCTTCACTGTAAAGGATCAGTGAGGAAAAAAGATATTCCAAACATAATTTTGCCATTGGTTTATCATTCTGTTTGAGCAGTACTTTTTCATCTTGATGACTCTTTTTGGGTCCTGCGTCCCTGCCATTTACTAAAAAATGAAGTTGCTAGTAAGGGTGAAAGTAGGAGGGACCTAATGCTTTCCATTTTAGAGCAGTAATGTAAGAGGGAAAAGGAGAGCATTTTGTTGGTAAATATTTTTCTTCCCAACTTTATTGTTCTGTTCAATAGAACATATATTTTTAAGGGCTCCTGGATGGCCTAGTTGATTGAGTGTCTGACTCTTCATTTTGGCTTGGGTCATGATTTTAGGGTCATGAGATTGAGCCCCACATCGGGCTCTGAGCTCAGCACGGAGTCTTCTTGAGATTCTCTCTTCCTCTCCCCTAACCCCTCTCCCGCTTGTGCTCTCTCTCTCTTTCTCTAAATAAACAAAATCTTAAAAAAAAAAAAGAATATTTATTTTTAGTTATAGTGATCCTTTAAAGTAGTGTAGTGAAATTATAATTTGTTGTGTATTTCCTATTCCTGATGACTTGAATAGTATTTTATATTTTTCTCATTGTAGCATTTTATCAACTGCTTGCACATTGGAAATCTTTTAGTCAAACTATTTTTAAGTTTCAAGGTTTTTAACAGATTTCTCGGTTCAGTTTGAATGTAGGTTTGTTTGTTTGTTTGTTTGTTTTCTCATTTTTGTCTAACCTGACTGCAACATTGTTAGCATACCCTCTTAGCAGTAAATAACACTTAGGTCAGTTTTACTAATTTTCTTCAAAAGATCCGTTGCCAAATTGAATATTTGAGTGTTTTAGGATTAACTGTAGAACTATTTTACCTTCAGAAAAGAAATGGCTTTTTATATTGCTTTCTAAAATTTTAAACATGAGAGTTATTATTTTCCCCTTAGGTAAAGAGGATTGAGTTAATTACATTCCTCAGCTCTTGGCATTTAATCACTTGTCTATGCAAAGCCTTTCTCTTATTTATTTCCATATTTTGTTTCCATTCCCTTCCCTTCAACAGGCAACCATTTTCTTTTGTCTAAAAATCTAAATACAAACATTTACAATAAATGATAGTTTATTAATACCTAATCTTAAAAGTGAAATGATTTTAACTTTTTAAAATCTTGATTTTTTTTAATATAATGGGCAATGTAGACTCATTTCTGGCTTTGCGTACAGGAGAGGGAAATTTGGAGAAAATAACTTTTGTTTTTATCTGTTTCTTGTTTATAGTTTCTATGGCCCACGGGAGCATTTAGAGTAGAATAACTATGTTGAGGAGCTTCCAAGCATTGTCTTCACATTATGCAGATTTTTCTTACCAGGATTTTTCAGAATTGAAATAACTCCGTTTTTACTGTTGATGTGGGATGCAGAATTCTCATTAGTAGCTTCACATCTTAATCAGGCACCTGGGCTTGTTTGCCATGGAGATGGTCAGGAACTGTTAGCGTCCCTTAACTCTTGGACTGTCACTCTCTCCTTGTTGGGCGGAAATGAATGAAGCATGTTCGGCATGAGGGACCCGCCAGTGTTCATCCCGGCCCCGGTGGACCGCTACCGGCAGATCCTGCTCCCGGCTCTCCGCTTGTGCCAGGTCATCCTCACGTCCAGCACGGCCCAGCACTTACAGGCAGCGGGGCAGGTGAGAGGAGTCCTGGGTGTAGAAGGCATCATGCAGAGTCCTTTTACCATTGCACAAACCCGAGGCATAGACAGCGCCCGTGACTTTACCTTCGTCATACTGTCTGTAGCAGCCCTGGGCGTCGAAAGCCAGCCCCTTGTGCTTTGCTGTGAACTTCATTGGCCCGCTCTTATTTGAGTGAAACCCCACAGCAAAGCATAGAATAGTGAGATGGAAAGAAAGATCTCTAAATTTGTTTTTCCGTAAAAGGAAGCGGTTATTGTGATAGGAATAAACGGCTTCTAAAATGTAATTTAACCAGGGATTTATTGAGAGGCTGTACGCTATTTTAGGCCTTGCAGAAAATATGAAAGATATATGATAATGGCCCATTGGGTTGTGATATTTGGAGAACGAAGTAATTGAAATAAGTGAATTTTCTAAGTAATAATTTTTTTCATTGAGCACCAGAAATTAGTTTTATTTTCATCCCTTTTCAATGAAACCTTCAAAACAAAATCTGTTTCTTTAAACTAATAATACAGTGTATAATTTAGCCATTTCACTGATTAGACTTATCATTATGACTGCAGTTTTTTATTGTATTGCTCTGTTATTGCAATACCCGCAGGAACTGCGTCCTAATACTTTACGGTAATTTTCACTGCTTTCCCTGCCATCAGTGTTCAGGCTTATGTCACCATGGTAGAATTCTGCTCTTTCTAACATGGCACCTGTTTTATGCTGTGTTAGTACATCCTGCCACTTCCATACGTGGCCTTTGAGTCTCTTCTTTAAAACTCAAAGACTTTCCTTGTCTTCTCCTTTATTGAGATTAAGTTTTTTTTATTAGAAGTTGGACATTGTGATGACACAAGATTCTCCAATGCCACTCTGTACTAGCTGTGGCAGAACCCCCAAGGAGCTTGTCTTAAAAATAGAGATTACCGAGGGGCGCCTGGGTGGCTCAGTTGGTTAAGCGTCCAACTCTTGATCTCAGCTCAGATCTTGATCTCAGTGTTATGAGTTCAGTCCTCACATTGGGGCCCAGCATGAAGCCTACTTTAAAAAAAAAAAAGGGGATTACAGAGTTCTACCTCCAACAGTTATGGGCTAAGGCCAGGAATCTGAATAAAAAATAAAAGGGGGCACAGTTCCTGAGTGATTCAGACGTTCAGCTTGTTTTGGCATAGTTTCAGCCTTCAAGGCATTTATAGACCTAGTTGAGGAGACACCACATGTGAAAATAATTGGATTCCTCCATGAAAGTACACTAGAAAATGCCACGTGGAAGGGCAGAGTTTGGAGGTCAGGATTTTTATCTCATTCGTATTATATCAAAAGGAGACTTAAACAAAAGCTATTATGTGATAGTCCCTATGTCAAGCTAGTCAGATTTTCATAGAGCAACTTAAATTCAGTGAGTCATTTTTAAACTCCTGGTCTAGTTCCATTTGGACAAAAATAAGAGAAATAAAAAAGGGCCAAGTAATAGTTTTCATACAGTAGTTGTAAGTTATACTTTTCTACTCTAGCTTCTAAATACAGTAATTCCTAAAATTTGAAATCATCTCTATCTTTGGCTTTCTAATGAATTTTAGGTAAATGTTTGCTTCTTAAAGAAATAAACTGCATAAATGCAAAAGACAGTCGCTATATTACATTCACTATGATTCGTTACATTGAATGTGGTACTTCAAAAATGTGCTCATCTTGACCGCTCTTTTTTCCGTTTCCCCTCCTTTTCCTCGGCTCAGGTGTTGCAGTTTCTCATTTCACATTCCGATACCATACAAGCAATCCTGCGCTGTCAGGATGTGAGTGCTGGGTCTTTGCAGGAACTGGCTCTGCTGACAGGAATTATCAGTAAAGCAGCACTTCCTGGTGAGTTGATTATGTTGAATGGACTTTGAATAGTTCTTTACAGACTGACGTACACTTAATAGAATGAGGCTTTTACGGCTTTGCAGTACATAGGACTTAATTTGAAATTGGTACTAACAGAGTTAACTGCTTTTTTTTTAATTAGTAAGTTTATATGTATAAGAATGATATATGATCATACAAAAAAATTCAAAGAGCTCAAGAACATAATACTCAAAACCTCACTACCTAGAAATTACCAAGTGCTTTTTTTAGTCTTCGTGCTACCGAAGCAAGAGCGAAGTCACATGTTAACGTTTGGTGAGCAGCTTCTCAAACACTGTTTCCTGTATATGCACATACAGGAGGGACAGAGACCGAGACATACTGAGGTGACTTACGAGAACAAGGTTACCTTTTTTGTGTAGTTTTAGAAAATTATTTAATTTTACATGAATTTCACAGATTAAAGAATTAATTGAAGAGAAACTGAAGACATTGCTGAATTCCAGACAAATGTTTCTTTACTATGAGAGCATAAAGACTATTAGTTTTTTGGGTTTTTTTTTTTTTTTAAGATTTTATTTATTAGAGAGAGAGTGCATGTGAGAGAGCAAGAAAGAGCGCTTGTGAGTAGGGGGAGAGCAGGGGGAGGGAGAGGGACAAGCGGACTCTGCGCTGAGCATGGAGTTGGTGCCAGAGCCTAGTGCCGGGCTAGATCTCAAGACTGAGTTGGACGCTTAGCCAACTGAGCCACCCAGACACCCCTGTCTCTTGGTATTTTTAATTTGTACTGAGGTCCCCTCCCCCAAGAAAAAGTATATTATAGTCTGTGAATTCTCTAATGTTTATGAATGTCTAAAGGTTGCCTCTATTCTTGAAAGATGGCATGGCTGATTATGATTTTATTTCCCTCAGAACTTGTAGCTCATGATAATAGCTCATATTTATTAAGCATAATGTGCCAAAGTCCTTATTTTAAACACTTAGCATATTTATTTATTCCTCACAACAGTCTGATGAGGTAGAACTATTATTTTCCACATTTTACAGATGAGGAAACTGAGGTTGTCTTCTCGAAAGTCACCTAGATAATACTGGTGATGTAGTTTCCCAGCCAGTATGGCTTCTGAGCCTGGGCAGTACAACTCGTAGGCTGTCCTACCTCCATTACTGTGTTGCTACCAAGTCTGAGGCCAGCCCATGGTTCCACCCCACCAACCCCAATATGTTTTCCTCCCCAGGGGGTATCGGTGCTTGAGCCCTTTGTATTGGGAGAGGAAGAGTGTTTGTCAGGGCGGAGCACAGTGCCTGTTGAAGCACTTGGAGCCTTTGCTTGTTCTGAGGAGAGTGCAGCTTCCACTCCACCCAGTCGTGTATCTCGGTCCTGTAGGCTTGTAACACTCATTTCCCCAACTCATCCCAGTGTCTTTAGATGAAACCAGTCAGGCCATCCTTCTTGCCTCTGCTAAGGTCCCACCATGCTTTGTAGTGGTTCTCTTCCTAACGGTTTTCCCTTGATTTCTGTAGGCCTTACCTAATAACTCTAAAAGGCTTCTCTGCAAATTGAAGAGTCTCCATGAGAATTTGCAAGAGTTTTTGGTTTATCTTCTTTCCTTCACACTGCGTCTGAGGAGTGGAATAAGGGTCATGAGCTTGAGCTGCTTACTTCACCAGAATTTTCTTTATTTTTTTTCCTTTGCCATCACCATTTTTCAGTATTGATGGCATAAGTCTCTCCACCCCAACCCTCTTTTGATGAATTTCATTCATTTTTTAGGTTGATGACTGGAGGGACATTCTTTTTTTTTTTTAATGACTTTAGAAAGAGAGAGAGTCCGAGCAGGGGCAGGGGTAGAGAGAGCGGAAGAAGCAGACTCCCTGCTCAGGTGGGACTCGATGTGGGACTCAATCCCAGGACCCTGGGATCATGACCTGAGCCAAAGACAGAGGCTTAACCGACTGAGCCACCCAGGCACCCTGACAGGAGGGACATTTTGTTTGTTTGTTTGTTTGTTTGTTTGTTTTAAAGATTTTATTTATTTATTTGAGAGAAAGAGCACAAGTGGGGTGCAGGGGCACAGGGAGAGGGAGAGGCAGACTCTCCACTGAGCAGGGAGCCTGATGTGGGACTCGATTCCAGTACCCTGGGATCATGACCTGAGCCGAAGGCAGACGCTTAACCAACTGAGCCACCCAGGCGACCCAGGAGGGACATTTTGTGATGCTACATCATTCTGCCATCTTCACCCAAAAGTGCTGAGTTAGGTATAAAGAGAATTTACCTTTTATCAAATCCTCTGGTAAGATGGTTTTATTCATGAAGTCTCCTGTCATTAATTTATTTAAATGCCTAAAATTTTTGTATTTTATAATAGCATCATTTGACTCTGTCACCATATTAAGATTGTATTCAGAAGAGCACAGTTTTTTTTAACATGCTCATGACAAATTCAAACAAAATAAAAGAACAGAATGAAAGTACCATAACCAGCAGTTCCTATCCTCTAAAAGGAATTAGTTATCAATTTATTTTTCTAGAAATTTCTGTGCATATGGTGTAAAATTGTCCCCCCTTACAAAAATGAAACCATGCCATGCACACTGCTCTGTAAGTTCTTTCTTCCAGATCTTTTCTCATCATCACATAGAACTCCTACCTCATTCTTTTAAATTGGCTGCATAATTTTCCAGTTGTGAGAGTTAACCAGATCTGCTGTTTAACCAGACCCCTGTAACATGTTTACTGTTTCCAGTCTTTTTTTAAATTTCCAACAATGTGGCATTTAATTACTCTGTGTGTGTGTGTGTTTATGTGTATATGTATATGCATTTTTGTAGATTTGAGGTGGTAGGCTTGATAAATTCCCGACAGTGCTTGGTCTGTAAAATATATATATTAAAATTTTTTTGGAAGATAATGTCAAATACCCTTCCAGATTTTTTTAAACAAACTTTTAACAATTTTAACTCCTATCAACCCTACTTTGCACAGTTTAGCCCTTGATGACGTTTTGTATTCTCCCATAATTTTACTATGTATTTTTTTAATCTTAAATGTTCCCATTAAATTATAAGTCCATTTATAACTGTGTCCCCTATATTGCCTAGCCTTATACTGGGTATGTCCTACCTCCTCAAATACTGACCAGCAGGTTAATTTTTTTCCATGACCCACAAATATTCTGGAAAGTGTTTTGTTGGAGTTGAGAGTGATACAAGTGGTAACACAGAGGACTCAACTGACAGCAGAAGGGTCTTACAGAAACTGAGAATTGGTAGTCTTTTTTTTTTTTTTTAAGATTTTATTTTTAAGTAATCTCTGTACCCAGTGTGGGGCTCGAACTCACAACCCCGAGATTAAAGAGTTGGACGTTCCACTGACTGAGCCAGCCAGGTGCCTCAAGTAGTGTTTTTATTTTTTTATTTTTTATTTTTTATTTTTAAGATTTTATTCATTTATTTGACCGAGAGAGAGGCGGCGAGAGAGGGAACACAAGCAGGGAAAGTGGGAGAGGGAGAAGCAGGCTTCCCACTGAGCAAGGAGCCCGATACGGGGCTCGATCCCAGAACACTGGGATCATGACCTGAGCCGAAGGCAAATGCCTAACGACTGAGCCACCCAGGCACCCTCAAGTAGTGTTTTTAAACAGAGGCAGCAGGTGGAAAAAAAGAACTGGGGAATAGCAACACACATTGCAGCGATCAGGAAGTTTGAGGACAAAGAGGAAGAGGCCTGAATTCCATGGTAGTGTTAGATACACGATCCAGCTTTCAAGGGGTAGGATGGGAAAGAAGGGCTTAAAATTACAAGCAGGAAATGTTGAAAAAATATTTCAAGAGTTTCATATTAACCAGGTTTTTGCTTGTTTTTGTTTTGTTTTGGAGTATAAGGGAAACCTGAACATATTTCCAAATAGTGTGGAAAAGTCCTCTGTGGCAGGGTAGATTTTGATAAGCTGGAAAAGAAAGTGATTCTGGGAGGAGATGCCCAGAGGAGGTGGAGATGGGAAGGGGTAGAGTAATGAGGCACAGGTGAGGTATAGCAAGCCAGTATGTGCCAAATGATAGGAGTGTTTTCTGTAGGTTTGTGTGAGGTCATGGGCTGAGAAATCTTGAAAGAGGAGGTCTTGTCATTATGAGGAGCAAAGGATAAGGTTCCGGGTTACGTGCTCTGGAGTGTATGCTTGGAAGTAAGGACTGAGTTAAAGGGATTGTGAAAACAGAAAGTTAGGGTGAGTAAGACAGGTGCAGGTGGATCCTCAGCATGACCACAGCCGTGGAACAAAGAAGAAACCAGTGGGTTTGCCTGGAGGGCTCAATAGAAATAAAGGGTTTTTTTCCCTCGTACTATGAGAGGTTGATCACTTTAAGAATTTTGTAAAAAGTCTAAACAGAAGTTGAATGGGAACTTCTTTGTGTATGTGCAAACTGTACTTTAAGGGAAAAGAAAAAATCAAATGATACAGAACCTAGGAGAGTTAAATGAAAAAAGAAATGTGTATCATTATAAGTATTTTATATCCTAAATTCTTTCATGAGAATGTAATTTACTGCCAAGTTTAGAAAATTTTAACTTTTATGGTTATAAATAAAAAGTAGATTTATGTCAAAACCTTTAAAAAGTACCTTTTAAATTTACGAATTCAATCTAGATTTGGATTGCATGTAGATGAACATGTAGTGGTGAACGTATAACTTGTGTGATGTTGTATTTCCCAAAGCTCCTTCATGACAAGTCTGTCTGTTCTTATATATAAGGAATATAAAATGCTAGAACCACTCTTCCTGGTTTTTTAATGTTTTAATTTTGTTGATTATAAAACTATATTTAAAAGCATTGCTAATTTTATAGGTATACTAAATGAACTTGATGTTGACGTAAATGAAGGATCGCTAATGGAGCTACAGGGACATATCGGAAGATTCCAGGTAACTGATTCTTACTTCTTTAAACAGTAGCTTCTATAAGACTTACAGCAAAGTCCAACAGTCCTCTCATCCATCCTCCCTGTTTTGTTTCCTGGATTTGGGCAAACCCTCTTAATGGTTTTAATTGATTTTTTGGTATCTTTAAATAATATGCTTATTTTTGAATTTTAGGAAACATTTGTTGATTTTCTATTGAGGAGGATTAGACTTTGATCTCTTTTCTCTTTTTCTTCCACTGTATAATATGTACATTTCTCACAACACTACCCCCCAACCACTGAAATGCACATAATTATATCATAATTTTGATTAGATCAGCACTTGTCATTTATGATTAAGAATGGGTGATAGGTTACTTTTAGGTGCAACATTATGTTTTCTCTAGAGTGAGTAGGTGGTTTTTGGTTTTTTGTTTTTTTAATTATTTTTTTAAAGATTTTATTTACTTATTTGACACAGAGGGAGGGAGAGAGAGAGCCAGGAAGCACAAGCAGGGGGAGTGGCAGAAGCAGGCTCCCCACTGACCAGGGTGCCTGATGTGGGGCTTGATCCCAGGACCCCAGGATTATGACCTGAGCCAAAGGCAGATGCTTAACCAACTGAACCACTCAGGCGCCCCTGTTTGCTTGGTTTTTATGTACTCATTTCTAATTTATTTCCAAGCTCTCTTCCAGTTGTGTAATCTCCTTTTAATGTATTCAGACATATTAGATAGCTTGCCAACCAAATATTTATCACAGCCTTTGTGGGAGCCTCCTGGCCTGCTTTGATCTGAACAGCTTCACTTTTGATTGGCTTCAGAATAATTGTATTTATATATTAGAATTTATATTTCATTGTTTTTGATACAGTGATTTTCTTAACCAACCGTCTTTCCGCGAACTGTTTTTTCAGGTTTCCAAAAGAAAACTGCCGCTGTCAGCATTTTTTGTGTACAAATGTTTGAGCTATGGATGAGATAACCTAACTGGTCTCACTGGGCCCAAGGGTGCACACACACACAGGACATGTTGAGTCATTATCAAACTCCAGAAGGGGTTGCACTCTTACCAGCAAAACCCAAATACTCTTTTTTTTTTCCTCTCTCTTTTTTTGTCTTCTAATTTTTTTCGTTGGTAGGAAGAAAAAGATATTTTTGAAGGATATTTCATAAGGTGACCTCTAGAAATGTGTTAGTGCATCTGTTTTGTCAGTAAGGATAGCAAACAGCAGGTATTATTTTAAAAATAGATATAACTATTTTGGCAAAATAAATTTATATTGTCTTTTTAATATGTTTTGGCTTACCCAGTCTTGCTATTATATATCATATCTGTGGATGTCTGTATGTGTACCTAGGTGTGTGTGTGAGATACCAGTTTTTAAAGTACATGTTTTTATTGTCCACATGTTATGTGCAGAGTACTGTATACAAATGTAAATATGATTCATTCATTGTCTCAGATAATCCTGACCACAATGTCGTAGGGTAGGAATCGCTATTTGCACCCTAGGAATGGCGAGCATTGAGGCTTGTGGAGGTTAAGTATCCTGTTGTAGGTCACATGGCAAGAGGTTAGGTACCTCTTATTGGAACCCGCATCTCTGATTTCAACCACTAGATATATTGCCAGTTCTGAAAATCTTGTCCTTTCCTTCCAAGAACCTTAGGAAAAATTGTACTGTCAGGTGAAAAGTACCAACATTTCAAGCAGATGACATTTCCATTTTATCTGCCAAGGCTCCCTGTGTGTTCCCACCCTGTTTATGGAGTCCCCAGAAGTGGCCCTAGGAGAAACAGTCTTTAAACTTGAGCCTTCTTTGACAAAATTGTCACAGACGTGCTTGTGACAAAGTGTTGTCTATTTGTCATCTCATTTTGCTTCTCATTGTTTATCAACTTGTGTTTATTTAATGGGTATCTACCAAGGAATTACTTGGTGTGATACAGAATAATTATTTGGCTAATGCTTACAATGTAATGGGGATGAACTGCTAAAAAAAAAAAAAAAGTTCTTTTAATGAGTTGACTGCTAAGCAAATGGCATTTGCAAAAAGGCAAATTTTAATAGGGCTAACTTCAGTTGCCTCAGTTGGAAGTAAGAAATCAGACTCTTTAAAGAGTGATTCCACTCCCCAATGAGTTTCTCTTTTTTATATCCCTCAAAGAAAGGTCACTAATTTTAGACATACCCAATTAGATATGAACAAAATATCTTTCTCTTTCTCAGCGCCAGTGTTTAGGACTACTGAGCCGCTTTGGGGGCTCTGACAGACTGCGTCAGTTTAAATTTCAAGATGATAATGTGGAAGGAGATAGAGTGAGCAAGAAAGATGAGCTCGAACTGGCCATGCAGCAGGTAAGAGGAGTGGGCATTGTGTATCCGTTCTTGAACATTTGTATGTTTTTGGAAGCATGTGATAAAAATAACAGATGGGAGTGATTTTGCAAATTGATTTTTAATTTTTTTGTAATTTTACAAATTGATCAGTAACTTTGTTCTCCTTCAGATCTGGAGTTCCATATTTGGGCATTTGGGGAACTAATAATTTTGTTACTGTTATTCTTCCATTGTAGATCTGTGCCAATGTCATGGAATATTGCCAGTCACTCATGTTACAGAGCTCCCCCACATTTCAGCATGCTGTGTGTCTCTTCACCCCTAGCCTGTCAGAAACCATTAATAGAGATGGACCCCGGCAAGGTGAGCCTGCTTCTTTCTTTCTGTATTTGAAGATTAAGCTTCTCTGATTAAGACAAGCTCTAGTTGGCTCCAGTGAGATGCACTTTTTTTCTCAATGTGTAATTAATGGGAAAATCTGTAAATGACTTTAAGAAGTGTCAGTAAGGAGGTACTATTGTCAGTCCCGTGGACAGGCTAGAGAGCTTGAGAGGACAGAGAAATTCAAGATTTTCTGAGGATAAATTTAGAAGAGCTTTGGGGGGAGAGTATGGCTTTAGATAGTATTTGAGACCCCAAAGAAAGGCTCTAAGATTGGTGAGTAAGCTCGCTGGGTGAAAAATGTACAAATGTAACACATGGTTTATGTGTGAAATCATGTTAAGTTGAAAGCAGTGTCTAAATTGGGTCTTGTAGTATAGCTCCAAATTTCTATACCACGGGAAAGTAAAATGTAGATGCTAAGTGGGCTGACATAGTTATGACTTTCTAAGGACACAGCAGGCAAGATCTAGAATGTGAGGGCTGTGGGTTGATTAAAGCTGTTACCCTGTAGGGCACTCAGAAGACAAAGCCCATTGGGATCTTAGTGGTGCTTGGTAATGGAATGCAGTGCTGCTGACTTCCAGAAGCTTTCTGTGTGAGGTTTCTGAAAATCATTTTGTCACATTTTCATCTTCTTCAAGATCTTATTTTCCCTGAAAATTACTTAATCACATAAAATATTTAATAGAATGATGTTATGAAAAATATATTAGTTTAACAACATATAACCACTGTCTCATGTAAATGGGCTGAGAACTAACTCTGTGTAATTCCATTATAAAGTGTCCAAGGGGCGCCTTTCTTCTCCCTTGAATCTAACATTTAAAACAAATTTAACCTGCTCATAACATTTTCAGATGAAATTGTAGTTTTGTCATCTATTCTTCAAAAACATTAATCATATGCTAATAATGTGTCATTAGTAATTATTAAAATTTCATTTGGTTTCTTCTCACTTTGAGGCAGTCTTTCACATACCAGGTCATTCTTAGATCTTTAATACTGGAGGATGAACTTTATGAAGCCTTATATATTGGTATTTATTTTTCCTCAGACTTTTTAAAGGTTTAATCTGCATACCTACCTTTGCCAGTTGTAGCCACAGGAGTGGGTAGGAGTGTGGTAGGTTCAGGAACATTCAGCTGTACAGGGGCAGTTTAACCCATAGACTGGTGCTGAACTGCCTAGATTCGAGTCCAGTTCTATAAACGACTGTTGCTATGACTTCAGAAAAACTACTTAGCCTTTTTGTGCCTCAGTCTCCTCATCTGTAAAATGGGAGTATAACAAGCTCTTTTCCAGTGAATTATTGTAAGGATTAAACGTGTTACTCAGTGTGAAGTGCTTTAGAACAGTGTCTGGTACTTAGCACTGCCTAAGTGTTACTTATCATTATTTTCGTTCTTGCCAATCGTCACTGTTATTGTTCAGTATATGTGCTATCACTTGTGGTTTAGGGCCATCTCCTGTAGCATTTCTAGCATTTCTACTGCCTAGACCTCACGCCGTCTCCTACAGAATCTGTTTCTGTAGTCAGGTTTGTCATGAGCCGTCCTCATCTCATGTCTAAGTCTGGTCGCTTCTGCACACCTTCATATTTTCTAGGTATGAGCAAGTCAGCATGTGAGAACTCCTGATAGGCTTATCATTAGACCATTCTCTTTCTGGATGTGTTCCTACCAGAGTAGGTATCATCTAAATGTTGCCTGGGCCAGAGTCCCTAATTTCACTAGGAGAAGGCTGTGTATCGTAGAGACTGTCACATCTTCACTGAAGACTGGAAAGGGAAACCTGGCAACTCAGATGAGTCTAGGATGTCCTGGTTGGTGGCAACATCCACTGACAAGGAACTGTTCTCTCTCGTCCTCTCCTCATGAAAACATATTAACTCTGACTTTGAAGCAAAGTTAAGGGAGATAGCGGGGAAGGAAGCAAATGCACAGTCTCTCCTGCACTATTCTTGGCAGTCAGAATCATTAAAGATTATCTCCAACTTGAACTTGAAATTACTAAGGTGTTTCTCAAGGAACCCCTCAGTTGTAAGAGGAAACGGCTCTATTTACACCATTTCTTCCAGTTCTTCTTTCGCGAACGACTTTCCCAACTTCTTATGGTTCCTTTGCACCTTCATCGGAAGCTAGTTGAGTAAAAGGTAGATCATTTTGTTTTCCTACCCAAATGGACTTATGGTGGTAAGAGAGTTGTTGAAGTTTAAATTTAATTATATTTTTTTAATATCTCAGTGTTCTCCTTCTCTTGGGAGAATGACTTTGAGCGGGGAATCCAGCAACCAGAAAGATGCAGACCAGAAATGAATTCATATAACTAGAGCTGTAGGGTGAGGCAGGAATTCTTCTTCACCTGGGCTCAGAAAACTCCAAACTTGTGTGTATGGCGTGTGTGTGCGCACGCGTGTGCTGTGTGCGCGCTCACGGGGCGGGGGTTTGTGGAGGGGGGAGCTGGATGCAAAGGTTTGTGATAGATTTCTCAAAGAGGTCTTCCCCCAATAAAGGGAAAGTTCTGTCATGTCCACCAGCCAGATTTCCTTATTCTTTAGGGCTCCAGCTTTATACACATAACTGATCACAGTAGCTCCTCACCACTCCTCTGAACTGTCAGGAGTATTCGGTAGTCTTGGGTTGGTTTGGATAGTAGTTCACATGCCCTGCAGTTCCTGGGCATCCCTTGTTGAAAACGGGTCTTATAAGTGGGACATTGTGTTTTATTATCAACCCTATTAGATACTCAAGCTCCAGTGATTCCATATTGGCGCCTGCCTGGTTTGGGCATTATTGTCTACCTGCTGAAACAGAGTGCTAATGATTTCTTCAGCTATTATGACAGCCATCGACGGAGTGTCAACAAGCTACAGAATGTAGAGCAACTTCCACCAGACGAGATCAAAGAGGTATGAATCTTGTAATGAGCTGTGGAGATTTTTGAGAAGCCATTGCTTTTCCGAATAAGGGCCACAGTACTTGTGTCCGACTTGTGATGGATGCATGCAGCGAGATGAAAGGGCTTGGAGTGATTGCTCTGTGTGGCTTGAAGAAGAGTCCCTCCCTGGGGCACCGCGCCTGGTAAGCAGGGGAACGCTTGGATGGCAGACAGCGCAGCTGTTCGGGACTCCGCCTGCCCCTCGGTAGAACGGCAGCTGGCTTTCGAAGAAGAGTTTTGGTAACTTATACTCTAAAACCCGTGCTGAGAAATGTGGGTTTCTGGTGCAGATGCTAACTCAGTAGAAGTGACCCCCTCAGTAAGACGTCTGTGCCTTCAGCATCTTCCGTATCTGTTCAGTAAATATTTCAGACACGTGGGATGGCACATAAGGCTTGACTACCTGCTCTCGGTGACGCAGAGTCACTCGCTGATAATGTATTGTAGCGAACGATGCAGAATTGCTAGGCTTGCTTCCTGAGCAGCTGCCTTCTTTCCCGTGTGGCACGGCTGAACTACACCCGGTGGCCTGGGGCAGCCTGGATGTGGAACCATGTTGCCATTCCTCGTTTGCACCAACTGTCCTGAAAAACTCCATGTCACTCTTCAGAGCAGTCAAAGCGTCCTCCCTCTTGCGCTCTTGCAGTAATCCTAGGGACCGTGTGGTGGGTGGTGACGATGTGCCGGGCCCTGGGCTACAAGTTCTGTCTCCATACGTGAGGCAGGTACTGTTACTACTCCTGTTTTCTCAGATGAGGAAATGGAGGCCCTGGAAGTCTGAATAACTTACCCAAAGCCACACAGCTAGCGAGTCCCGAGGCAGGAGTAACTGCCGGGTTCAGGTAATCCCTGGAACGGGGTGGTTTACCTCTGGCAGCCCTTGCCCCTCACGTGTGGCTTTCGGGCGCCGCCAGCACTTGCAGGAGGAACTGCAGTCAAGTACGGGGTGCTCTCCCAGCCCCACTTCACTTTGCCTTCTGCCAAACCCAGCAGCTGAAGTTTGAGTCGGACCGCTGTGCTCACGCCGAGCAGAGGTGCGATGAAGGGAGCTTCTGGGTTGGCGAGCCTATTTTAGTTTATGCTGTAGAAGTCTGCTTTACATTTTCTTCAGAAGATACAGGACAGCTGTTACAGAAATTCTCCACGGCACTGTTAAACCTACGGCCTGAAAAACCTCCCATTGCATTTTGTTTTAGTTGGACAGGAAATTCAGGGTTGGGCGGCCCCTCAGCAAATTGGAAATGTCTGGCTCAGAGATAAGACCTTTTCCAGAAAGCAGCAGATGAATCTTCATTTGTGAATTCAGCTACTTTGGCTCCCAGTTTTTTAAGGTTATCGGCTTCCTGACTAGATAATAACTCTTGTCTGCAAGGATGTTTAAACTTCTTTGAATGTTTTTCGCAGTGCCTGTCATAGCGACCCTCTCTATAGATTTTCACGAAGTGTCTGTTATAGTTGATGTCATCGCTAATACTGCGTTTGTTTCTGGTCCTCAGTTGTGTCAGTCTGTGATGCCTGTTGGTGTTGAGAAAATCTCCACTGCCCAGAAATATGTTCTAGCAAGACGGCGTTTGGTGAAGTTGATCAACAATCGAGCCAAACTGCTTTCCCTTTGTTCTTGTATCCTTAATGGAAATCACAGTGGGAACTTGAATGCTGACCTTTAAGAGAATCTTTAAATGTAGGAACTGTTTACTGATTTTCACATTATTTGGGCATCAACACTATGAAAAGGGACATAATTTTTTTTTCCAGTCAATGCCCGATCTGTTTCCAAACTTCTACTTTTTTTTCTTATCTTTTAGAGTGAGCTAGTAATCCTGATAATGAATACAGTCACTCTGTCTGGACAAGAGGCAGGGACATAGGAACCTTTCCCCTCTCTGTTAGACTGAGGCCGTGGGTACATCACATCACGAAGTGGTGTGGTCTCTCCTTTGTTTTCCTCCTCAGAAACTGGTTTGATGAGATTGTTTTCCTTTAGTCTGAGCTCTCTGTAGTTATCATAGAGACCTGCCTATTTATTCTTTGGCGCCATCTGGAGTACTACTTGTTACACTGCACGCCCACGGATTCTCAAGATTCCTTGTTTGCCTCCAGAACCTTGTTTAAAAGCAGAAGACTACAAGGTAAACTTTATTCTGAAAATTAGTGAACCACACATACCTATAGATTTCAGTGCCTTGAAAAACCACTTACATTTTTTATTTATTTTTTACGTTTCCGGGTTACTAAGAGTGGACTGGGCAATCGAGAGCTACTTAGTTATTGGACATAGCTGTTTCTTGTATTTTACTTCTATTCATGGGGGAGTGTGTGGAGCATAAGAACATCTTAGATGCCGCTCTTTAGCTTCTTGCAGTTAAGGGCTGGCCAGCTCCAGAGTCCCCTGGTCACAAATAATTTTCCAGAAGAATGGATGTGGGTCAGCCTAGGCCACGTTTCTTATTGCTACAGTGAGCCTCTCTGACCCATGAACATGTATTGGATCCCTTAGAGGGAAAGAAATGGAAGAAAAGGCTGCAAACCCTGGCCTAGACCAGTGAACTGCTTCCCAAGGGCTTCCATTTCTTGGACGTTGAGATAGATTTCTCAGCCTTGACCCCTGTTTTTGGTGACACTGTGGTTCATTGTCTTAGGTTCTTCAACCGTATAGTAGATACATACTTGTAAAGCTGGCTTGTTTGTGTCTTTTATTGCCAGATTCCTTCACTTCAGAAACCAACCTGGATTTTAGAAGTGGACTGACTGGAGTGAGCCAACATGACATAGACCAGGTAAGGTTCTATTCTTATATTCTTTTTTTCGTTTTTGAAAGAAAAGTCTAGTATGTTAGTAAGATGATGATTTTCAGGATTGTACACAAAGACCTGATTTTAATTCTGGCCTGCCTAAGAGCTATGGCACTTCAAACAACTTACTTTTGAGCCTCTGTTTCGTCACCGAAGAAATGGGAATGATAGTTCAGTCTCAGAGTTTTGTCAGGATGAAATGAGGTTTCGTATGTGAGGCTCCTAGGGCAATAGTGCCTGGAAGGAACATAGTGAGAGTTCAGTTGTTAGTAGGCATTGTGATCCAGAAACTTCTAATTTCTTTAGATTAACTTTGTGGACTTCATAAGCACAAAGTGTCACTTAGCACTTAATTTTTCAGAACATAATTTAA
The DNA here is from genome assembly GCF_024610735.1 of Ursus americanus. NCBI lineage: Eukaryota > Metazoa > Chordata > Mammalia > Carnivora > Ursidae > Ursus > Ursus americanus. The sequence goes on along the minus strand of NC_142129.1, from coordinate 17,475,565 downwards.
TGGAGAGATTGTGAGCAGCCATTAAAAATTCCATTGCAGGAGACTATAATATGATACAGTATTATGTCTTTAGTAACCTCTTGACCAGTATTATTGGAATGAATGAAGAGCATTCCAAAAACAACTAACATAAAAACCTCACATGAACCTAATAGGGGTCTTGGGAACAAAGCAGTTAGCAGGGTATGTGATGTTAGATAAATTGAATTACAACTGGATCTCCTGCTAGGCATCTGACTGTCCCTAGCCCTGGTTTGATAAAGGCTCTGCTCGTTCCTAATCCCTCTTGGTCACTGCCTTTCTTGAAGCTGAAGGTTGGGCTTTATCCAGGGAAGGGCATGCTCTCATCTGAGCGCTGACTACATCTGCCCTCTAAGTGACTTCATAAGAGCAATTCATGTTTTGGCTAGGCTTGTTTAGGGAAGCCAATATTTAGTGAGGCCATGGGCAGAATTAACCAAAGAATAGTTCTTCCAGAAGATGTTTGATAACTATGTGTTGACTTAATGACTATTTGTGTTTCATTAGACTGCTCTGTCATAGTTAGACAAAATGCAGGATTAATAAATAATCTTCTTACTCTTTGATTTTACTGCAAAAGCAAAGGCAGTAGAGTCATCTAATTTTACACTTGATTTTAGTGTTTCAGTATAATACCAGTAGAATCCATCCCAAACTACATATGCATTCTAAAATACATGAATTCTAAAGTGTGTATCAGGTTCCTTTCCTCTATTTATATATTTTGAAAATAAACACATGCAAATTTTTTTTCAATTGAAAAATCAAATAAAAGTAAAAGCTTCTTTCCAACTTATCCTTTGTTTCTTTCCCCAAAGGCATCCACTCCTAACAGATTCTTGTATTGCCCTTCAGGAAATGTTTTTGTGTATATGCCCATATATCAACAGCAGGATCCATACTTGCTGCTATTTAAGATTTTACACACTTATACAAGACAGGAAAGAGGGAAAAACAATTCTATACCAATAAATTCTAGCATGGAAATGTTAACGTTTAGTTAATTTGGTACATGAGAAAGGACCACATTACAAAAATTCAAAGGTATTTTAAATTGGAAGACGTAGAATAAAAAATATTTGAGACTATAATTTTAATAACGCCATGTCATATCTATTACCTCTAGCTTCAGGCTGACGCCATCAATGCTTTTGGAGAATCACTACAAAAGAAACTTCTGGACATTGAAGGATTATACTCAAAAGTTCGATCTCGCTATAGTTTCATACAAGCTCTTGTCAGACGTATCCGAGGCCTGCTGAGGATATCCAGGAACTGAGAGCCTGTGCTTATGCTCTTCTGAGGAAGAGATGAATTGGGGAAAACTGTCCCCTTTTTATAGATTAGCTTGTTTCTAAATTATGACCAAAAAATATTTTGCTATTTCTTTCTTTATATATGGACATCTTTTCTGTAAATTTTTTTGCCTGGTTCCAACCTCGCTAGTAAAAAAAATAAACACTTTTTAAAAAAAGAAACAAAACAAATGTATGGTTAGTCTTTTGAAATTTTACCTAGAAAATGATCAACATTAACGGGAATCCAACAAATAAAATTCCCACAGTGGTGGTTTTCCTTTAGGTATATAATTCTGAATGTTATATTAAAGGCATAATCTGAAAATGCTAATGTTTTATCCCTTGTTGTCTACATTACACTTCTGTCATATTCAGGGTTACTTCGTGGGGTAGAGCAGACAACAAACTATAGCTATGCTCTTTAACAGAGTAGCGTACTCAGTACTGTGAATGTATTACAGAAAGGTCCCAAGAAATGAAGCCATCTCTTTCCTAAAATTGTTTTTTTCTTTTCTGCATGTAAATGACAGTATAATAATTTGCATTTGTTCCTTAGAAATGATTGTGAAATTTCCCAAACTAATCACCTGCTGATATTTCTCATGTAATTAATATAATGAAAAAAAAATATATGATGGCTACGATTAGGGCAAAAGAACGTATACAATCACCACTCCCTTCTTGCCCAATTGTACTTGTGTTCAAGTGACTACATCATCTCAAAGTCCATTTTTCCCTTTCCAGCCATCAATTATTTTAGCCTAATATATAGGAGAGACTGGAGAAAGGGAGAGTCTTGACTCATGTAGTAGCAGAAAATTTATACTTAGTTATATAGTATAACCATATTTTTATAGTTACACTATACTATAGTTATATAGCATAACTGTAAATATAGTACAACTATAAATTTAAAAAAAATTGTATCATTTCCAAATGGCTTTTTAGCATATTTTTAAAAGGGCCTTGTCATTGTTATAATTGAAGTTAATTTCCTGCCCACCACTTAGAAACATTAGTCTTTAGCTGAAAAGCATCCTGCTAATGAATAGAAGTCTTAGGGGAGTGTGAATGCGTGAGTAAGTGGGTCCACTATGGAGTAGCGACATCTGAACATAGGCAGGAGCTCAGAATCAGAAAGGAGCCTGGGGCACAGAATCAAAGCATTTTGTAAACCTTGTGAGTGTGAAGCTAAATTGAAAATGAAGATTTTTAGATTTACTGAACTTTGTTTTCTTGTTTTCCCATCATTTCTTCCAAAACTCCAGCAGACTGGATCGGAAGTTGGACACTGGGGAATGTGTGGGGAGGGAGGGCAGGAAGGATTGCCGCTGCAGGTGTGCTGCTTAGAAGACTGACCAGAAATGCAATTTGTATTATAAAGCCAGCTAACAGCTGAGCCTCGCTGCCTGACTCAGCATGGTTACCTGGGGTGTGGAGAGGGGCTGTTGGGTGCTGCGTGTGCTCTGTAGCAAAGCAAAGGGGATCAAAACATTGTAGAACTTTCATTTTAAAAAGGTTTAGCATTTAAAGGGAAGGTTCATCCAGTCCTAAAAACTACTAAATAAACATAGGCTCTTAAAGCATTGTTTTTACTGAGTTAATCTGTTTGGTGGGATTAGAAAAAAAGAGGTGAGTACCTTCTTTATTGTAGTTTTCATAAAATAGTGTTGCATAAATATATAAGTCTGAACTTTATCTGAGCTATAAAAGCTGTTCATACACAATTGAGCCTTTTCTAAGTACTCGTTTATTTTCCCAAGTTGTTTTGAAAAACATTGACTCTTCATAAGAGTTGAAAGAAAACGCATTTTGCATATTTGCTTTATCTTTTTTATATGTATATACATACTGTTTTTTCCCCTTGACTGTTTGAAAATAGGTTGTAGACATCGTGACACTTTGTCCATATTTCAGCAAGTATTTCCTTCCAAATCATAATACCATAATCGCACTTAAGACATTTGCTAGTAAAATGCAATAAATAATTTCTAATATTCAGTCTGTATTCAAATTTCAATTGCCCCCAAACTGTACTTCTAGACCTTTTATTTTTTTACCCAGAATTAAATCAAGAATCACACATTACATTTAGTTCTCTCGTATTCCCTTGAGTCAGAAGCGGTTCCCCTCCCTTTCCAGGGGAGAAGGTGGTTAACCTGACACTTTTAAGCTATTTTGGAAAAGGTCCCACAGTTTTTGTTTTGCTTTTTAATTCAGGCTAAACATTTCTGGCAACAATACTACAATTCTTTGGGTGATATGCCTTCAGCATATCATATCAGGAGGTACATATCAGTTTGTCCCATTATTTTAAGCTTGCTCAATTAAGGTAGTGCTTGACACACCTCTCCATTGCAATGAATAATCTGTGGGTTGATACTTGAAGACTGTGAATTTATGTTTCCAAAAACCTTTTCAGCCATTGCTTTTATCATGTATTCGAATTTAAATAATTGTGTATGGCTTCAATCATACAAATAATATAATCAACATAATAAACGTGCGGATACCCACTCTATCCTCATGTCATATACTTAATTTGGTCAAATCTTTAAATTAACCATATTTGTTCCAGAATTATTTTTTTAAGTACATCTACTGTGGTAGATACAGTTGGGGCTCCTGTGAACTCCCTGATCCCATTCCCACTACTTCCCTCCCAGAGATAACCTTTGTCTAGAATTCATTGTTGAATTTGCTGTTCATGTTTTATGCTTCCACTACATATGTGTGTGTTCATAGGCATTAAAAAGGATTGTTTTACAGGTTGTTTTTTTTTTTTTTTTTTTTTTTTTTTTTAGTTTTTAATTCCGGTTAACAGAGCGTGTTATATTAGTTTCAGGGGTACAATATAGTGATTTCAGAACTTCCATACATCACCCAGTGCTCATCACAAGTGCACTCCTTAATCCCCATCACCCATTTAACTTATCCCTTGTTTTACAGGTTGTTAATCTTTATATGTGTGTTGTAATACTATGAAACAATTTGCAGTTTGCTTTTTTTGGTTTAACATTGTGTTTTTAGTAATTCCTCAGACTCATTTATTATAAATATTGAATGGTAGTTACTATATTTTACAAATACCCTAATTTATGCATTCTCTTGTTGGTGGGCAGACATACATTTAAATTCCCAGTATTTTGCTATTACAAACAGTGCTGCAATGACTATCACACATGTCTCGTTGAATGAGACATGACATGTAAGAAGGCCTCTCTGGATTACATAACTAGAAGCGGAAATCCTGAGATGGAGGTTAAGAGTTTTAAATTTCACTAGACACTGCAGTTTTTTTCTCAGTAGTTCCTCCAATTTACTCCCACCCATGGGGTGAGAGTTCCTGTTTGTTCATACCATTAATAACAGTTCCAATTGTCATACTTTTTTTCCCCCAATGACTTAATTTTTTAGAGTAATTTTAAGTTTACAGCAAAATTGAGAGGTAGATTCAGAGATCTCCCATATACCTGCTGTTCCCACACATGCATAGTCCCCCCATTATCAGTACCACTCACTGAATGGTACATTTTTACCAGGGATGATCCTGCATTGACACATCATAATCATCCAAAGCCCTAGGGTTCACTTTTGATGTGTATTCTTTGGGTTTGGACAAATGTGTGACATATATCCATCACTACGATATACAGAGTATTTTCACTGCCCTAAAAATCTTAACCTTCTGCACTCTGTGTTAATTTCTGTGTTAATTCCTGCTTACCCCCACCCTCGTAACCAGTTATCTTTTTATTGTCCCCATAGGTTTGCCTTTTCCAGAATTTCATGGACTTGGAATCATACAGTATGTAGGCTTTTCAGATTAGCTTCTTTCACTTAGTAATATGCATTTAAGTTTCCTCCAAGTCTTTTCATGGCTTGATAGCTTTTTTCTTTTAAAGCACTGTTTTCTAGGGGCGCCTGGTGCCTCAGTCGTTAGGCGTCTGCCTTTGGCTCAGGGCGTGATCCCGGCGTTCTGGGATCGAGCCCCACATCAGGCTCCTACGCTGGGAGCCTGCTTCTTCCTCTCCACTCCCCCTGCTTGTATTCCCTCTCTTGCTGGCTCTCTCTCTGTCAAATAAATAAATAAAATCTTAAAAAAAAAAAAATAAAGCACTGTTTTCTAGTCCATTGTCTGGATGTTCCACAGTTTTTTAATCGGCTTACCTACTGAAGGGCATCTTGGTTGTTTCCATTGATTGAAGTTCAGATCTCTTGGAGTTTAGACAAGCTAGAAAGGGAGTGAAGCCAGAGGGGAGCGCACAGCTTGTAAGAATATGGAACAGCTGAGAGACTGGAGATCTGGCTAAGGTCAAAAAACTGGTGAAATAGGAAATAAGTTTTGGGAATATAATGCTTCAAAGGTGGAGCTGGTCCAGTAGATGACAAAGTGTGGGTTAGGAACATGGGGGTGGATTGCTGAAGTGGTATGAGGATGGTCACTGGAGGTAAGGATTCTGTGTGTGGCCTTGGAAGTCTCCCATGATCATGATAGATTGGCAAGGCTGAAAGGAAGGCTGTTAGATGCCAAAGCTTTTGGTAAATGAAGGGACCACCTGGGAAGTCAGTAGATGAAGGCATCGTGAAGGGATAAAGGAAAGGCATTACTCTTGAAGTGTTTCCATCAGAGGACATTTAAGTAATAATCTCAAAGTAGCAAAAATAATTCTGCCCTTCTTCCCCTGTCCTTGTGGTTATTTGGGGGTATAAGAGAAAGAACCTTTGAAAAGACCTTAGAGGAACAGGCTTCCTTTCAGGATTTATTTGTGAGAAGGGGGTAAGGTTTTATGCAAGGAACTTCAATAAATCCTGTGTTCAGAGGCTGCACCAAGCACTTGCTGGGCAATGAGGATGGAGTCATGAACGGATGAAATCCTCATTATGTAGTTCACAGTATGGTGTCTTGCAACTCAAAATGTTTCAGAGGCCACTGGTAGCAGCCTCACTTGGGAGCTGGGTAGAAATGCATGTCAGGCCCCAACTCAGATGTACTGAATCAGAATCTGCAGTTTGACGAGATTTCCAGGTGATGTGAATGCACATTAAAGTTTGAGGAACACTGGTCAAGATTTGACTGAGTCTTGTTTTAATCTAGACACGCTGGAAAGTGAAGTGTGTTGCAGCCATCTACTAGCATCTCCTCCCTCTTGGCCGTCCCTTTAGTTCAAAGAGATCCCGCTCCTCTGGTTATAATTGATGAGAGAGCACCTGACACTAACTTGACCAATCAGCATTCCTTCCCCAGGTATTGAAAATGGTAGGGAAAGAGTGATCCAGTTTTTCTATCGTTGGATCATTTAATGAGTAAACTCCAGTAAGTTACAATGGTCAGACTCTGGAAGGCAGAAAAAAACAAAAGGCAAAATGAGAGAACAATGAAGCAGATGTATGGAGAAAGCAGAAATGGAGAGAAAATGCTGCTTAATTCTGGATTTCTTTCCTGTTCCCCATCGTTGTCCACTGTATCTCCATATCACTCTCCCATATGGTTTAAGCTAATATGATTTGGTTGTTCTGATCTGGAACCAGAGTTCTACTTAATGTAACAGATGAGGGTGAATTCAGAAGGCTGAGAGCAAAGAGAAAATGTGGTCTTGCTTTGGAAGTGTGTGATAAGGGAGGTTGTTGAAGGCTTGAAGACCAGGAGTAGGAGGTGGCTGTAGTATGCTGGGGTAGCTCCGTGTGGAGACAGGATAAGGAGAGGTCTTCTAGAGCTCATTGTCCAGCCCGGACACATGACAAGTCTTTATTGATCCCTCACGTTGTCTCATTTGATTCACCCAACAGTTCAATGGGGAGCTGCAATCAGCCCCATTTACAGAGAAGGAAAGGGAACTTGAGCGAGGTTAATTAGCCAGGAGGTGAAGGCAGTCATGAATTGGACGGGGCTGTGCCAGACTCCAAAGGCCTTCAGCTTAACCACTTAAGCACCTAAACTCTATCAAAAGTGCTCATTGTAGGTTACAAAGCACGTTGGGGTGTAAGTAATCTAGATCCCGGGACCCGACCCAGGTTTACAGAAGCGGGATTTGGGCACTGGAGCCTTGGAATCTGAACGATCAAATCTGTCCATCCAGGCCTGCCTGGGACTTGAGGCTTCCTCCGCTCAGGCCTTCTCCCTGTTCGGCCAGTCCAGGCGGTAATTCCGGGTCTCTCCGCCAGGGGGCGCCAGGGCGCCGCGAGCGGCTCGGGGTGAGGCGAGGCGAGGCGAGGCGAGGCGGGAGGCGCGGGCGGGGCCGGGCGTGACCCGGAAGCCCACGGCGGGTTCCGCCCCTCGCTCGGGGAGAGGCAGGCTCTGACCGGCCCACCGAGCTGCAGCTGCTCTTCGCGCGCTCCTCGCCGACGCCATGCTCCAGTTCCTGGTGAGTGGAGCTGCCCAGGAGGAGCCGGGGCTGGGTCCGGGGCCCCGCCAGCCGGCCTGGGTCCGGGTTTCGGGGGGTCTGGGCGTGCGTCCGGGGCCCCGCGGCGCCAGCTCGTCGCCTGTCGGGGTGGGCTGCGGGGTGTTGTGTCTGTCGGCCCCCGGCCGCTTTGCCAGCACTTATGCGTCCTTCAGACCGGGAGGTGTCGGCGGGCACTTTCACAGCCGCTGCTGTGCCGTCCCGGCGGGCCTTGTGTGAGCCTCGTGTTAAAGCTTTTGGGGCCCCTGATGACTTGGAAGGCTCCCCTCGCCTGCCCTCCCGCCCCCACACCCCACCCGGGCCTTGGAGCCCTGCTGGTGGGTTTTCTGGGAACGCAGGAGGGCCAGCAGTAAACTCTGAATGAGTTAGCCGCCTCACGAGGCGCAGAAGCACAAGGTCAGAGTGCGAGGCTTCGGGGAGCCCTCGTCGGGCCTTTTATAGCTTCCAGACTTTGCGGATGGCTGGTTGCTGGCATGAGTCAGACCCTGGTGTGCACGGAACTCCTCCAGAGGGCTCATTTGGGGGGAAATGACTGTTACTGTGATTAAATAAATTCTATCCCATGGCTCTTTATTTCGGTTCAAAATTGGCTTTCTGGCACAGCTGAGTGTATTTCAAAGGTTGCCTGGTGAAGGTTTCCGGAAGACTCGCCAAACATTTCCAAACGAGAGTCTTTCCAAGTGTTTGTGCCTCCCGAACTTGATGCTTCCTCCCTCTCATTCTGATAAAGAGGCAGGTGAACGTTCCAGTTACCTTCCAGGTGGCCAGATGGAGTGCTCTGGGGATGAGATGCTTTCCCGAATGTTATATTCTTTATCAAAGAGAATTTTTCAGTGCCCCTTGTGTCTTTTTTGAGGTGGTAATTGATTTTTAAAATCCTTAGGAGGAAAGAGGTATCCTTGACATAAATTGCCTAAGACAGGGCTGTTCCTTTGCTTCTGGAAATTTCTCCAGTGTCCTAACTGGGTGTTAGTTAAGGAGTCAAGAGAAATCATTATTGTCTTTTAGTTGTAGGAAACATTCATGTTAAAAATAATATCAGCCCCAAAGTATAAGATGATAGCATTGAGCCTGATACAGCTGTAGCGCATTGACAGACTGGGAGACCATTGATTATTATTTTTTTAATAAAATTTTTAAAAGATTTTATTTATTTGATGGAGAGGGAGAGAAAGCACAACCAGGGGGAGCAGCAGACTCCCCAATGAGCAGGGAGCCCAATGCGCGGGGTTGGATCCCAGGACCCTGGAATCATGACCTGAGCCGAAGGCAGACGCTTAATGTACTGAGCCACCCAGGCGCCCCTGATTACTTCTAAGTGCTTTTGCAGAGTGAATTTATTTGGCTTTGGAATAAACTTTTGCTGTGTGTAAATATGCACGTACCTGATTTGAGAATTCAGAATTCTCAGCATTTAAGGAGAAATAATGCAGCCATTCATTAAATTCCTAGCTCAGAAGTCTCTGGAACAGGGATGCTCTCTTGCCCTCTTGTTCCTCAATCTCCTCACTGCATCTGTTGAAAGAAGCGGGTAGTATGACTTCTCACCTTGATTCCACCTCTTTCAAATGATTAACTCTGTGCACTTGGGCAAGACTGTCTCTTGCTTTTAACCATTTGCTTTATAAAATGAGTTGAAGCAGGTGATTCCTAAGTTGTCCTTGAGCTTTTAACCTGTGACCAGCCATCTTGTCCTAGTGCTTAAGAGGTTAGATGCCTGGATTCCAACCCCAGCTTCATCATTTGCAAGCTGTGGGAACTTGGGTAGGCTCTCTAAATTCTCTGTGCTTCGGTTTCCACAAAAGAAAATGGGAACCTACCTCATGATTTTGTTGTTAGGATTAAAACTGAGTTAGTACATGAAGGTACTTTAGAGAACGGTGACACTTCATAAGGACTCGGCTATTATTCAGTTTCTCTTTTACAAGATACTAGCTGAACTCTAATACGGTTTCTTTTCAGAATTGGGGATTCAGGGGCACCTGGGTGGCTCAGTCGGTTAAGTGTCTGCCTTCAGCTCAGGTCATGATCCTGGGGTCCTGGGATCGAGCCCCACATCAGACTCCTTCCTCCTGTCCCCTACCCCCATTCATGCTCTCTCTCATTCTCCCTCTCTCTCTCAAATAAATGAATAAAATCTTTTTTATAAAAAATGGGGATTCATTTGCCCTCAGGTAGGCGATGGGACAAGTTTTGAAAGTGCCAAATTATTACAACTTAAACCACAGTCATCCCACGTTTTGGAACCCTCCAGGATGCTCCCTACACTTGTCACTTCCTGGAACACTATTCGAAAACCACTGCACCTGGGTTGTTTATATATTCCTTTCATTGTTCATTCCTCCATGGATTAAAATAATTCACCCATCATCCTGGTCTCAGAAACGTGTTGCCTTGGTCCTGCTGCCCTTTGCTTTTACTGCAGTAGCTTCCTTAAGGTTTAGCTACAGGTGTTGTAAGGAAACTTCGGAGGCTTTTGAGGGGAAGCCTGACAGGACGGGCATCTCTGGGAGCTCGGTGGGCACTGCCTGTCATACTGTTACTGGCGCCAGCTTTTGCTCCTGTTACCGTCTGAAGTGGCAGCCCTTGGTACTCTTAATCACGACCTCCTTAATCCCTCCTCCCTTGGCTTTTGGATCGTTCGTCTCAGTGTTTTCTGGCATTCTTTAACATTATAACACAATGTTTAATTTACGGAAGAACCTGTGAAGGTGCCTGGCTCGGGTGTTGGCCCCTCCAAGGGCTGAGGGGATCAGTATCTTGGTGCAGCAGCTGGGAAGGGGCCCTGTCTAATCTCGCCTGTTTGTGCTGGCTGCTTTTCCCTTCTTTTGGTTACTATGAGTTTCTCGAGGCTCAGTCCTTGACTTTCTGCTCCTCTCTTCAAACCCACCCTCAGGGAGTGTGGTCCTTGTCATGCTGTCACCTTCTCCTCTTAGCTGCTTCCAAAACTACCTTGTGTCCCTTTCTCTGAGTTCCAGTTTGCTCTCCTCTCCTGTCCGCTGAACATCTCTTGTCATCCCCTCTATCTCAGATCCAGCACGTCTGGACCCATTACCTCTTATGTTCCTCACTCTGCAACGCACACCTCACACCTCGCACCTAACTTCTTTCTCTGTTCTCCAGCCCTGCCTTTCTCAAATTTGAAATACTGACATTATCCTTGATTTATTTCTCTCCTTCCTTCTCCATATAATTTAGCTGCTATGCCTAGCACATATATTTCCCTGTGTACTCTTGGGCAAGTTACTGAACTGTGTGCCTCAGTTTCTCCAACAGAAACTGGGCAATAATACTTTCTTTTTTTTTTTTTAACGTTTTTTTATATTATGTTAGTCCCCATACAGTACATCCCCGGTTTCCGATGTAAAGTTCGATGGTTCATTAGTTATGTGTAACACCCAGTGCACCATGCAATAGGGCAATAATACTTTCTGCTTAAAAGGCTGCTTATAAGGCTGTGAAGTTAATTCATGAAAAAGAGAACGCTGCTTTGCACACGGCACTCAGTAAGTGTTAGCTATTGTTTTAAGCCATTGGATCTTCATTACCTTATGAAAGTCCCATCTTTATGGTCCCACTAGAGAGGTGTCTTTTACTCCACCGTTGCCCTAGCTACGCGAGGGTAGCTGGTGTAGGACTGTGGGTTTTGAGTTGGAAGAGTTGTTATAGGTTCTGCAGTTCAGCTAACATGCTGACACCTCAGTTTCTGCTACTAAGGGGGTGTCTGGTTTATGTTTCATCACCTCCCATTAAAATAGGCTCTCTACTTCCTCAGATGATCTATATCATTTTCCAGTGTCTCCCTTACTAGTTCTTGGTGTTAAAGAGCAGTTTGCGTATAGAGCTTACTTAAAAAAAAATTTTTTTAGGGGCGCCTGGGTGGCTCAGTCATTAAACATCTGCCTTCAGCTCAGGGCATGATCCCAGGGTCCTGGGATCAAGCCCCACATTGGGCTCCCTGCTCTGCTGGGAGCCTGCTTCTTCCTCTCCCACTCCCCTGCTTGTGTTCCCTCTCTCGCTGGCTGTCTCTCTCTCTGTCAAATAAATAAAATCTTAAAAAATTATTTTTTTAATTAAAAAAAAGTGGGGTACCTGGCTGGCTCAGTCAGGAGTGCGTGGCTCTTGATCTTGGGGTCATGAGTTTGAGTTCCACATGGGGTATAGAGATTAAATAAATAAAAAACTTAAAAAAAATTTTTTTTAAAGGAAGTAAATCAGTGAATGCAATACTGTGAAGGCAATCATATCTCCCATCAAGGCAAAGATGAGTTTCGTGCTCTTTTCCAACTTTTGTCTCTGTCTCAAGTTAGGACTTCCAATAGGAGAGTGGATATCCTAGTTTTTTCTTCTGCTTTTAGTGGAACTGCTTCTCAGATTTTAGTATGATGTTTGTGTTTCTGATATTTCCTAACAGTTTAAGGAAATTCTCTTCTGTTTCTGCTTTAAGAGTTTTTGTTGTGATTGGTTATTGAATTTTATCATGCTATTTCCCCATCTGATGTGAAATCATCTCAAGTGATTTTTCTCCTGTAATATGTTCATACAGATTACGTTAGATTTCTCACGTGAAGCACTTGAACTCTGTGGCCCATTCAGACCATCATTTGGTGATGCACTGTGTTTTGTTCACTGCACCTTCACTTACTTTAATCTTGTCTTTCTAGAATAGATCATAAATTCCAGGGAAAGAAGCAACATAGCTTATGCTTAGATTTCCTAAGCACATGGCACTTGGTCAATACTATGTGATTTATTTATTTAATTAGATATTCCTCCTTTGCCTGATTACTACTCTCAGATATTCATAAGATACTTGAATATTGGAATCAGCTTCTCTGAGAACAGGCAGACCGATTTTACCTGATGGACCTCTTTCCAAAGTGTTGCAGCTATCTTTTTCATGAATGTCCCTATTTAATTTACTGGCTCAATTGAAGTATTAACAGCCTCCCCCCTTCCATTGTCTAAGGAAAATTATAGAATGTAAAACCTTGCTTACATTTTAAAAATGCACATCTCTGTGGTGGTAGTAGAAGAGATATAGGTTATATCCTCACCAGATTTTTGTTTTAATGTATAGAATGTGGGCTTTATTATTATTCAAAACAGATATTAAACACAGTTGATGATATCTCCACAACAAGTCTTAACTGTTTAAAGACTAAAGGTGAATTTTTTTCTTGCTTCCTTGGAATGGAGCAGTCTTCAAACAGCTTCTGTAGGTCTTTAGACTTAAATGGAGAAATAAAATTATCAATTTATCTTTTTGTTAATGTTAGATAATGTATATATCTAGTTTTCTTGCAGTGTGTAGCTTTTCTCACTTGAAACCATAAAACATTTTTAGGTATCCTTTTGAATGCTAGTTGTAGCTATATTTGCTAAATGAGAGTATTTTTATTATTTTTAATGAGATTATTTTTAGATTTCTTAAGCCCTTGTCGGTAAATATGAGATGGTTCAGATTCTGTGTCATAACTTGGGTTTGGGTGTGTACTCTTTGAAAATGTAATTTGATGAGTCCTATTTCAGAATTGTTAGTCAGTCAGGGTTATTGCCAGGAGCCATCCCTGGGTAAAAATTGTAGCTTTATTTGCTAATTGACAGATGTAACTTTTTGATTGGAGAGGGGGTGAGCAGCAAATGATGAGAAGAGTCAGATTGCTATGGAGTTGGCTTTCTTATTTTTAAGACTTCGTGCTTCTTTATGTTGATACAATGTTGTGATCAACCTGCTCTTGAGTCCTTACATTAAAAAGAGTTGATTTTCTGTGGTGTTCATACACAAAGCCAACTGTTTCTCAGTCCTCATTTTTTTTTTCACCCTAACGTTTCCATTCTTTTTAAACATTTGTCCAATCTGGAAACCTTGAAGTTGTCTTTGATTTCCAGTTTTACCCCATATAGCTGATATTTTACGAAATCTTAATCATTTTTAAAAATATTTTTTAAAAGATTTTATTTATTAATTCATAAGAGACAAAGAGGCAGAGGGAGAAGCAGGCTCCTCATGGAGCAGGGAGCCCAATGCGGGACTTGATCCCAGGACCCCAGGATCACGACCCAAGCAGAAGGCAGACACTTAACCGACTGAGCCACCCAGGTGCCCTAAAATATTTTTAAGATATAATTTACATCATGCAGTTCACCCATTTACAGTGTAGAATTCCACGGTTTTTTATATGTTCACAGAGTTGTGCAACCATCACCACTATAATTTTATATCCAATATTCCATTGTCCCCAAAAGAAACCCCGTATCCATTAGCGTTTATATCTCATTCCCCTCTTGCCCAGTCCTGGACAACCACTAATTTATTTTGTGTTTTTATGGATTTACCTATGCTGGACATTTCCTTTAAGTGGAGTCATATAATACGTGGTCTCTTCCGACTGCTTTTCACTCAGAGCAATGTTATCAAGGTTCATCCATGTTTAGCACGGATCAGTACTTTTATGGCTGAATAATATACCACATTTTGTTAATCCGTTCACCAGTTTATAGGCATTTGGATTGTTTGCACCTTTTGGCTCTTATGGTTAATGTTGCTGTGAACATGTGTGTACAAGTTTTTGTGTGGATGTGTGTTTCAGTTCTCTTGAGTATATACCCTAAAGTAAAACTGCTGCATCATAGGGTAACTCTGCTCAACTTTGAGGACTTGTCAGACCATTTTCCAGAATGGCTGTACGATTTTATAGTCCCATCAGTAATGGATGAAGGTTCCACTTTCTCCACGTCCTTTTCAACACTAGTTTATCTTTGTGACTGAAGTCATCCCTACTGAGTGTGATATGGCACCTCATTGTGGTTTTGATTTGCGTTTCCTCAATGACTAGTGATGTTGAGCATCTTTTCATGTGCTCATGGACCATGTATATCTTATTTGGAGAAATGTCTATCAAATCCCTTGCTCAGGAGCACCTGGGTGGCTCAGTCGGTTGAATGTTGTCTGCCTTCGGCAGGGGTCCTGATTTCAGGGTCCTGGGATCGAGCCCTGTGTGGGGCTTTCTGCTCAGTGAGGAGTCGCTTCTCCCTCTCCCCCCCCCCCCCCCGTGGTCTCTCTGGCTCTCACTCTCTCTCAAATAAATAAATAAAATCTTTAAAAAAAGAAAAATCCTTTGCTCATTTTTAAATTGGGTTGTCTTTTATTGTTAAGTCATAGGGATTCTTATATTTTGGATGCAAGTCCTTCATCAATATGTGATTTGCAAATATTCCATTCCATTGGGTTGCTTTTTCATTTTCTTGATGGTATTCTTTGAAGCACATTTTTAATTTTGATGAAGTCCAATTTATCTTTTCTTTTTTTTTTTTTTTGTCACTTGTGCTTTTGATGTCATATTTAAGAAACCGTTGCCTAATGCAAAGTCATAAGATTCACTACTTTGTGTTCTTACAAGAGTTCTCTAGTTCTAGCTTTTACATTTAGGTCTTAATCCATTTTGAGTTAGTTTTTGTTTATGATGTGAGATAGGGGTCCGTATTCACTCTTCGGCATGTGGATGTCCAGTTGTCCTAGCATCATTTCTTGAAAAGACTGTTCTTTTTCCATTGAATGTATTAGCACCCTTGTTAAAAATCACTTGACCAGGGCACCTGGGTGGCTCAGTTGGTCTGTTGACCCACTCTTGGTTTAGGCTCAGGTCCTGATCTCTGAGTGATGAGATCGAGCCCAATGTCAAGCTCTGAGCTTGGTGGGGAGTCTGCTTGGGATTGTCTCTCCCTTTGCCCTTCCCCCATCTACCCCCGCCCTCTCTCTCTAAAATAAATAAATCTTAAAAAAAAAAAAATCACTTGACCGTAAATGTAGAGGTTGGTTCCTGGACTCTCCATTCTATTTCATTGGTCATCGTTGATTTTTATTGTTATTTTTTAAATTTTTTGTTTATTTTTTTAAATTCCAGTGTAGTTAATATACAGTGTTATATTAGTTGCAGATGTACAATATAGTGATTCAACAATTCTGTATATTACCAGTGCTCACCTATTTCACCCATTCTCCCCCCCACCTCCTCTCAGGTAACCATCAGTTCTCTGTAGTTAAGAGCCTGTTTTGGGGATCATCATTGACTTTTAAGAATAAAACAATTCAGTCATGTTTGCTTGCTGTCCCCTATGCTACCACACTAATCTGGGCCTTCCCTGACTGTACTTATTCATTATTCGGCTCTTTATTTGAGTAGAGCTACTGGGTGAATACTTCCAAAGCAGTGCTTTCATCACGTTCTTGCTGCTAAAAAATAGCCATTGGCTCCCTATGAAGGTTACATGTGAACTAAACTCCTTGCCTGCTTTTTGAGGTTCCTGAGCCAGCCCTACCCAGGGCTCCATACTTATTTCTCTGCGTTTCTAAATTCAAATCCTCTTCTGATCTGTCCTGTTTCTTTTAGTCAAGTCATCACTTCCTCATTCATACCTTATGCCTTGATTCTCCACATTCAGTTCCCTTCTCAGTTTAAATTTTAACACTTTCTCAGCATCTTTAGAGGCTTTAATAAAAAGTTGAGGTACATTGATCTCTTTCAGATATGGTTTCTTAGAAGAATCACTTCTGTGTCATTCATGTGGCTACTTAATGCATGACACATTTCTGGTTTTTCCTGCATCTGTTACATTCAGGGTCCTGTACTGGTTGCTGCCTTCAATTGTTATATAACTGTTTTATTTATATGTAGCTTTTCTTCCTATATATCATGTATAAACTCTTAAAATGTGTAGGGATCAATTTAGAATCTCTTTACAGGGCTGAATATGAATTTATTTTTAATATATAAGGGTCTTCAATCTTTTAATCAGAACCTTTGGGGGCCACATGTATTTGAGAGACTATTTTATTATTATTATTAACAATTTATTTATTTGACAGAGAGAGAGAGCATAAGTAGGCAGAGTGGCAAGCAGAGGGAGGGGGAGAAGCAGGCTCTCCACTGAGCAGGGAGCCGAAACACAGGGCTCCATCCCAGGATCCTTGGGATCATGACCCGAACTGAAGGCAGATACTTAACTAACTGAGCCACCCAGGCGCCCTGGGAGGTTTTTTTTTTTTTTGTTTTTTTTTTTTTTTTTAAGATTTTAGAAAGGTTTAAGCTGCATATACCTTGTTATTTAACCCAATAGCACTCTGGGATAGCATTCTTTAATGACATACATTAAAATATTTACTGTTATACATATTCTCCAGGGGGACGTAGGACAGGATCCTATGATTAAAGATTGCTTTTTCTGTAGCAAAAAGTGAGTATTCACACTGAAATGTGATAGAGTATAAAGAGTATCATATCCATTCAGGTTAGGTGTGATTTTGCTGCCAGTTGAGTTACAACTAAACAGTTTGAATAGAGTTTTGGGTTTCAGAGTTGTGGGTAATGAATGGATTGAGGAGCTGCACCGATTCTAAGTGTATGGTGTAATTGTAGACCTGGAAAATTCTGTACGTGGCCCTGGGCCAGTCTAGGCTTGCCTCCTGTGGCTCTTAGCTGAAGCCTCTTCCTCCCACCCATTTGTTCTTTAACCACTTTGCTCATGTCACTCCTCTGTCCCCACATTTCTGGTGTTTTACCACTTATTGTCCCCAATGTGCACATGAGAAGCAGCCATATATTCCTCAAGTCTCAAAATGAAAGTCTCAAAATGATTGCAGAAGGCATGTGATAGTAATTTATTTAGTGTTGAGCTTGGGAAGCAGTCATTTTTCTTTTTTCTGCACTACCTTCTCTGCAGGGGATACTGTGGGGGAATCAGTGATGTGGAGGGGGCACCGTGGAGGTGGCATACGGCCATCTGGATGGACGCCTTGACGCGGCGTCCAGGTCTGGGCCTGGAAGAAGTTAAGCAATCTTGGCCTGCAGAGAGGTTGCAGACTCATTCAAGGCCTTTTATAATCTGGCTCCAATCTAACTTGTCAGACTAATGAGTCACCATTCCTCAGATTTATATTTTATATTTATATATATTTTTTATTAGATTAAAATGTTTTCTCTGTGTAAACTTGCCTAGTGAGCATCCCATAAATAACATAAATGCTTTTCTGGCTTCATGCTTTTTCCTCAACATTTCACTTAATATGTGACGTTTCTCTTATGTTGTGTATTTGATTTTACAATATCCCAGTGGTAGACCTGGCAGTGTTTTGAAACTGGAATTGGATAGCACTTGTCTAGAGGCCCATAGTTTTTGTTTTGTGTTTTAAAATAACTACTAATTTTTCATGTGCTGGTGAAATTGCCAAATGAAGCCACATTAGATATGCCATATTTATGTCAAGACACATGTGATGAGAACCAGGAATCCTAGAATGTTGGAGCTGGAAGGAACATTGTTAGTATAATGTTTTATAGATCAGGAAACTCAAATCCTCTACAGCTACACAGCTAGATAGTAGTGGAACCAGAGCTCCATTTTTCTTGAAAATTTTCACCCTTAATGTTTTCTCTGCTTGGTGTTAGAGCTAAAATTCTCAGTTGAGGTAAATTTAATACTCTTTCTGGATTTGGAAAACTTCTGTCTACCTCGTTTCAACACACAGGAGTGAAAAAAATCATTTTGCTTATTGGTGCCACCTTGGTAAAACTATAATTTCACAGAATGTGCCTAATTAAATGATTAGAAAATGGACTCTGATTAGAGACTGGACGGCCTCTTTTATGCTCCTTAATTAACTAACAACCAATTTAAATTGTGCTTTTGGTGTTTAAAGCTCAGGAAGGCTGTATTTTGTTTCCCCGTATGTGTCTCTGTTTTGAAGAGAAGGTTCGACCACACCATGTAGAACTGATGGTGTTAAGTGCCACACTTTTTCTGTTAAGCTCTGCTGTATTGAATAGGAGCATTAGATTAGAGAAATGATTAGAGAAAATGATTTTTTAAAAAAGAGAGAGGCCAGTTTGAATTTATGAAATTAGAAATTAGGCGTCCCGTTGGAGATTCATAATTATTGGAGGAAAAAACCCCAGGGAATTACGGATCATCATTAGAACTCAAAGTTTAATGAGCTTTGGTTCTTTTGTGGTGAATGGAGTGCCTTAAATTTTCATTGAACAGTTTTTGTTCAGGAAAACAGTCACCCAATGGAATAAGCATTTATAGGTCTCTAAAAATGATGCCTGTCTCTCCTCCCTGAGTAAGAGCTGGTTAGGGAATCTTTGTCTCCCACAGGTCTTAAGTGTTCTGCCCATTAGGTTCCACCCCTGGCAGAGTGCTAAGGCATGTGCTGTCTCAGTTGTATGTCAGAGTTTCCCGTGCTTTTCTGTCATGATACATTCTCGTTTTTGAGTGTGTATCTAATTTAGGTTCTGTGTTCCTTTGTTGTGAATGACCCTGAAAAAGTCGCTTCATTACCCTAGGCCTCAGGTATGAAGAAATTGAATTGTGAAGATCTCTTCATTGTCTAAGATGATACAATTTAGCTGAGTACTTTTTTTAGTCGGATATTTTTTACTCGATGTAGCAAGAAGTAACAATACTTATAACCAAAAAAGAAAGAAAGACAAAAAACAAATTACTTTTAACAACAAAATCATCACTTGGGCTTGGGTTGCTAGAACTGACAGTTAAATATTTATGGAGGTTGTGAGGGGAAGGGAGAATCTAGAGTAGATTTGTTTAGTGCTGCCATTTATTCTCACTTTTGTATGCTCTTTAACCTTTTGGAAGAGTATTTCTCTGTTTATTTTACAGAAGAAAACTTAATCTCATACTGCCTAGCCCTAGACTGAACACTGGGGTCTTGAACTGTCCTGAGCTCCTTAGGCTGTTGTCCATATAGTTTAGTTTAGTATCGGATGGCACAGAACTTGGTATCCAGTGTAACTCTTCCTGTTCTATTCTTTCAGCTTGGATTTACTCTTGGCAATGTGGTTGGAATGTATCTGGCTCAGAACTATGACGTAAGTGACCATATCCATGTCCTCCCTGATTCCTTGTCACAAATTTGTAGTGACTTGTCTTTGTTAAAGTCAGGTATGCCTTCCAGCATAAATGAAGTCCATAGATCTGAGGGAAATGTTCTGAATTTTGTAGAAGGATTTTCCATTGTTTGAAAAATACACCTCACAGAAGCATCTGTCCTCCATATCACCACAAGAGGGCAAAATCCCATCAATTTAAGATGGTCTTGTGATCCTGAGCTGTGGGTGTTAGCCCAGAGTAATTAATTACTGAGTTAGAGTCTTCTTACAGTTCTGTGGAAAATTATGTGATAAGTGGGAATTTAAAGACTAATTGGATAATCCTTTTAGGCCCCGCACCCTGGTAGTAATGACTGAGAATTTTAGTGATGAATCTTTATAGTGCAGCTCAGTTAAGAAGGTCAGAGTTTTGTGAAGTGGGGATTATATTAGCCTCATTTTATAGATGGGAAGTTGAAAACCAGGCGACAAAACTGCCCATGAATGGGGATTCTGGAAGGGTTGTTGTAAAGAGAGGGAAAGGAAGTGACAGGAAAAGGGAAAGAAGGGAAATATATTAACTTTTGAAATGTTTGTGGTGAAGCTTTTGATGTGACAAAAGAAATTCTTTATCAACCTTCACTTGAGTTATATAGTTTTCTAGGAAAGAGCTTTATTAATTTATATTACCTTTATTGTTTATATATATAACTTAGCATTGTATTGAGGTGCTAAGTGGGTATATAAAAGTAGAAGTCAGAATCTGGCTTCCAGGGAGGGAGCAGACCTTAATTTCCAACTTCTGAGATCCTTCTTATGCAGTTAGGGGGCTAAGAAATTCTGTTCAGCAGGTCACTTTCAGAGGAAAATAAAGACTTGTGCAATGACCCTTTATTGTTGGAGGAAGAGAAGTAAAAGACTATTGATTAGGTAGATGCAAAATTATAATAATCTTTTTTCTCTTTAAAGATACCAAACCTGGCTAAAAAACTAGAAGAAATTAAAAAGGACTTGGACGCCAAGAAGAAACCCCCTAGTTCATGAGGCGGACTCCAGCACTGCCTTCCGGATATACCGATTCTGCTGTTCTTGAGGGCCTCCTTACCATCTGAACCAAAAGCTTTTGTTTTAAATCCCAGCCTCAACAATTTTCTTGTTAGATCCTGCATTGCCTGAGAGCAGAGATGGGGCCACAAGTTAGAACCACCCTTTTCCAACTTCCTCACCTCGTCCCTTCCTCCTTCCTGCCACTTGAGACGGCCTAAGACTGGAATTATGGTGCTAGATTAGTAAATGTGACCTTTAATTAGTAGTCTCTCCTTTATTCTTTGGAATTTCTACTCTTTTCTAAAGAAAAATTGATGAGTTTTGTATAGCCAGTCAGACATAAGTAATGCTGATTTCACAGTTTAGCGGTTATAATGGGTGTTTAAATATTTGGTACTAAATTATGTTGTTTTAGAGTCATTAAAATTAAAGCCCAGAAGCCAGTTACTCCTGCATTATCCACTTATTTTGTACTGTTTTTAGTCAGCTCCATAATTGCTAATTTAATCAGTAAATCAATTTACTACTCATTAACTGAGAAACTATATTCTGAGAACCCTGTCAGGAACTATGGAGTTTAAAAATATGTAAAATAATGGTCTTTATCCTCCATAGAATTCATAGTCTAGTATGCATGTTTTTCCTTAATTGTGTCTTTGATTGGGCTCTTTTCCCTCACAAGAATCCTACTTATTATCCTAGGGAATTATAGGTGCATTTGACGTTACATGGTGGATAAATGACAAGTTGTAAAGGAAATTTTATGCCTCTTCACATTAAAAATGTATTTACATTATACCTTTATAGTGATTCTCCTAAGAAACTTTGAGGGTTTTTTTTTTCCTGCAATCAGAAATCACCATTGTGTGTTGACCCATAAGTAGGGACATCTCTAAGTCCCTCATTCAGCAGGAAGAAGCTGCTGAAGATGAGACCTCCACCGACTTGCCAAAGATTTGTCATTGTCCATCTGTCAGGGTAGAACATAGAGGCCACTTTTAGGCAACAGGCTTGAGCAATTAGAAACCTGAGCAAGGCAAAAGGGCCCACAGTGACCACCGAGCTGATGCAAACAGGCTCATTAAGCCATAGACCCTAACTGACCAATGGGCTACTTAAAACCAGTCACAGTCCCTAAGATTGCCAAAAAAGGGAGAATTCCATAGTCCTTTACTTTGCCGTGTAATATAGCCCCTCACCACCACCTCTTGGCACTCTCTCCTTTGCTGTCCTGCCCGTTGCTCCCTTGCAGTGCATTCAGTAAACTTCTATTGCTTTAAAAAAAGAGAGAGAGAGAGAGGGGCGCCTGGGTGGCACGGCGGTTAGGCGTCTGCCTTCGGCTCAGGGCGTGATCCCGGCGTTGTGGGATCGAGCCCCACATCAGGCTCCTCCTCTGTGAGCCTGCTTCTTCCTCTCCCACTCCCCCTGCTTGTGTTCCCTCTCTCGCTGGCTGTCTCTATCTCTGTCGAATAAATAAATAAAATCTTAAAAAAAAAAAAAGGGAGGGAGGGGGAGAGAGAGAAAGAAAAAGAAAGAAATCGTTGTAATTTGTCAAATGTATAATTAGTCCATTTTTTTTTTAAATAAAATGTTTGTATACATCACTTTTCCCCTGGGTCAGGATACAAAAGTGATTCAGAACAGAGGGCCTCTCATACTCCGGTCCTTCAGCTCCTAGCTCCTCTTCCTGGAGGCAGGCACTATCAACAGTCTCCTGTATACTTTGAGAAGGATTCTCTGCCGAAACAAATACGTGTGTATGGGAGTTTTAACACAAATCATAAACTGTACTGAGTTCACCCCTTGCCTCCCCCCCCCCCCCCTTAATGGAGATCATTCCATATCATTAGGTAAGGAACAAGACCTCTTTCCCTTTTTTGGCTACATGAGATTCTGTTGAATGGATCTACATAACTTATTTAAGCTGTTACTGATGAACATTAGGTTTCCTGTCTTTTGCTGTTACAGTGGTAACCTTGAACATAAAGTTATTATACATAAGCTACACCCTGAAAGTGTAATTTGCACTAACTGTACATGAAGTTCCATTTGATTGTGTGTTTTGTTTTAGGGACTTGAACAGCTCACTGAAAATGCCATTTCTGAAGACATTTTAGCAGAATCAGTAAACTGGAAGAGTAATTTAGAGATACCTTTTTTCAGACAGTGATGACATTGGTACTATGTGATTCTAAAAGGGGTTCTGCTTCTCTTTGGAAACAGGGCTCTCATACGTGAGTAGGGTTTATCTCTGGCAGCATGTCCTAGTGTGTGACACAGATGAGCAGCGTGTTATGGTTTGGCTTCACCCTAGAAGTGAGATCACGGGCGAGGGGCTTATTTTTCTGACACTGCTGTATTCTCTAAGATGTGGACTTAATACTACCTCATGTGGCTCACACGAGAAGCAGTTGAGATAATGTATGTGATGTGTTGCACAGTGCTTTGCAAATTGCCCAATAAATAATAGATGTTGGTCGGAACCTGCTGCTTTGGTCAGAATGCTTTATTTTTTTGCAGTCACTTTTTTGGAACCAGTTTATGAACCATGCAAAATTTGTCATTCTGTGGTCACTCTTCGTTGCTGATGAAAATCTAGAGTATCTACCTTGATCATACCTCCTGGCTCACAAGATTTGATCTTGAGTGACTGAATTGTTAGCAGAATGAACCACAGCCTTGAAGGATAAAGGTTTACCACCTTTGAGGGTATTCAAAATGCTACAAGTTTAGAAAGGTGCTTGCAAAGAGGGATTCCTTGTCACAGTTATGGTAGCATGATTGCTCGTGTGTGTCGTTTCCAGAGGGGCTTTTTGAGGGGTGAAGGTAACTTAGGTATTAGGAGATTAGGTATCTCTGTATTACATCTACTCTCATTTGGATGTAGGGCTTCCTCAGGAGTGACTGACTCTTCCCCTCGCTAACTCATTTCTACCAGTGGGAGGCATCCAGCAGCTCCGTTCTTGCATTCACCTTCACGTGAACTGCGCCACAGGGAATACAGGCTGCCTTTGTGGTGGCTCTTCAGATGCCCTCCTCTAGTTTTAGGTTCTTGCAGCAGCGGAAAGGGGCTGAGTTCTCAGGTGAGATTAGCCTCACTGAGATAGAGGAGGAGCTCAGAACCATCACAGATTTTCGGGTGTAGTTGAAACTTCGTCACGTGGGTGAGGGTGGCAACAACTGTGATTGTGGCATTAAGAGTTGCGTTCCCCGGGTGTTTTGTAGGGACTTTTGCCTCGCAAACCATCGGAGGGATGGGAAGAATCACCTCAAGACATATTCTCCTTTTAAAATTGTTTGAAAATTCCTGTTGATGTGATTTAAGAAAACTCTTGGCCATACGTGATCATAAAAGGAAGGTTACCGACGTGTACAAAATAAGACTTTAGGATTGGTGCTGGGAACTTCATAAACACAATGAACTTGAAAAGTTTATCCTCAAACCATCATCCTCCCAAACAAAGGGAGAGAAAAACCCAAACAACTGTATTTAAAATCCTCAAAAGGGGCTGTCTTTTAGGACTTGAAGTTACCAGTTGATGCCTCTAGACATTTCTTTTGATTTGGTGTTTTATGCAGTTAAGGAGTAACCTGCTGATTTAGGGAACAATTTCATTTTTTCTAACCCATTTACTCAATTTTCATTTGTACGACTGTAGAGAAGGTTACACTGTGGTTTTTCTAGTTGTCTGTGCGTACAGGTTCCTAGAGCACGTGTACACATAATGTTTTCATTTCCACTAAGCACTTCACTCCCTAGATACTCCGCTGGTGTTTGTTTTTCTGCTGAGGTCTCTTGCCTTTTTAGTACTTCTGTTCTTCCCCCGGAAGGAACACCACAGACTGTACTGGAGCAAATGAGGCTTTTCTGAAACTTCCCATCTGGGACTTTGCACATAGCATTTCCATTCCTTAGTCATGAATGAGTTCTTTTTTCCCTAGTGACTGTTAGGGCTTTGTGGAAGGCTGGTGGTGAAGGGAACATATTTTGAGATCTTGCCCGGTCTTAATAGGAGAGCTAGTGACACTTAGATTTTTCATGTTTAGTCTATACCTTTTCTAAAGCTCTGTGCATCATAATTTAGTCAAGTACATTTTTTGGTAAGGCACTGGGAAACGAGAGAACAGTGGGGTTTTATGAAAGTGAACAGGGTGGGGCATTGCAAAACCTGAGGCGTGGGTCTGCTTGGATCATTGCCCCTGTGGCAAGGCCTTACGAAAGGGACAGTGTGGTTGTGTCATTCCTGCACGTACAGTTGTACAGCACTGGGACAAGAAAGTCACCATGTAAATAGCCGGGCAGTTGTGCTTGGAATTCATTTAGCAGGGGCAGCCGCAGAATGGGTTACCTGTGTACTTGGGTCGTCTCTGGCCTTTGTGTGCCAATGGTTTGAACATTTTGTGATACTGAGAGTTATTCTAATGTTTAGATGTACTTTTTTTTTTTTTAAGGTTTTTAGACAGCATGAGAGAGAGCGAGCATGAGTGAGAGGTAGGGGCAGAGGGAGAGGAAGAGGCAGACTCCTGCTGAGCAGGGAGCCAGACGCGGGGCTTGATCCCAGGACCCTGGGATCATGACCTGAGCCAAATTAGATGCTTAACCGACCGAGCCACCCAGGCGCCACTAGGTGTACTTTTTCAAACATGGTGCCTTAGTGTGAAGCCAACTATGTTATTTGGTATTCAACTGAAAAAACAGATTTATTCTGACATTTCTGAGGGAAAACTAGCTATCTTTTATTTACTAAAAGATGGTTCATGAGTCTTTGCCATGTAAATCCTAATATAAAAGATTGTACCATGTACTTCATGGCTGACTTAAAGGAATTTCAAAGGCAATTTTCAAAGGCAATTAAGCAAGTTTGATACATAATTGACTTGAAAATAAGGTGCACCTAAATGTCTTCGTTTCTCAGTCATCTATAAAATAAGCTGGTATAAGGTGATCATTACTGCTTTCCATCCATCTAGTGTTGTGATATTAGAAGAAAAAATCAAATGATCTATGTGCAAGAGACATAAGGCTAAGTTATTGTCCACCAGTGGCGTGATACTAGATGACAAGGAGTTGTTAGTCATCTCTGACATTTCCTGTCACTGGAATGAGCGGGCTTGGTTAGCCTGCACTCTGGCTGTGGGAAGGAAGAGTGCTGCTCTGGAGAACAGTGAGTAGAGCCGAAACTGCGTGCACTGGCTCCTCGGAGCATCTGGCAGCAGCTACGGTGGGGAGTTGCACCGCTTTCCCTTTAGGGCTGAGTGAGGTTCACAAAGGCTGCACAGCGGCCAGGAATTCTAAATCCACTGAATTCTTAGTCACCTCTTCTTCCTCTTTTTTACTATTTGTACTCTGAATCTTACTATTTGCACCATTGTCTTAATATGAATAGGGGCTTGGCGTCTTAAGTTCTGGCATGGGTCAGACAGTTGACAATTTGGCAGCTGTGACAATACGACAACACCCTGACTCTTCTGAACATTTTATAGCAAAATAACTGTAGAGCTGCTGACTCGGTCAAACCAGCTATTGTGTGCATAACACTAGTATTTATTTGGGCTCAGTAGGTCTTTATAAGGAGTCAAATAATGTGGCCTAGGCCAGTTGATAGGGCAGAAGCAGTAATATTCGTGGTTAAATCTGGTCATTTGTGCTGTGGTCAGAGCATGCAAGTGTTGGCCGGCACAAGAGAAATTTTAGAATTCACAGATATTTGATAAACTAAGGGAGTGACTTTATTGATAAGTTATTGTGTGGGAAAACTGCCCATGTTATCAATAGTAACTTAAAATCAATTAAAAGAATGAAGTAACTGTGGAGTATTACTTTTCCAGTAAGACTGATTTAGCAAGGTACTGGTGGTAGAAATCTGAAATATGTATTGCCTACAAGCCAGGGGCCTTGGGAGCTATAGCCAGTCATATAGCAAGGACATCTGTCGTGGGGAAAATGGCATGGTTTTCAGGAGGAAACAGGAGGCCTTGATTTCCAAAGTGATTTTTCTCACGGGCAACATTTATTGAGTAGTTAGTTTACTATATTGTATAAGTTGCTGGAGATGTTAAGGAACATAAGACATCTTCTCTCCCCCCAAGGGACTCATTGACTTGTAGGAAGTGACTGATGGTTTGGAACTTTCTGTACTTGTCTTCTGAGGAATGAACTCCTCATTACATGCAGAAGAAAGCTAGTCAGATACATTAATAGTACTGAGGTCTTAATGATAGTTTGGGCCCCATTAATAAAACAGGTATGAGAGTTTTTTCTCCCTCCCAACTGAACCAATGCAGTGGTATTGATTAGTGGTAAGTAAAGAGAGAGACAGGTGTCCCCCCACTATCCCAAAGTAGAGCATTCCTGTGAAACCTTTCGTAAGCTGAAATGGCATCAAGCAAAGCAGCAGTTACCATTCATTTATATGGAAAAATATCTGAGCATTGGCAGACCCAAAAAAGAACCTCTCTTAGGCTTCTCTGATACCTTAGGACACTTGCTAACGGGGCACAAAATAAAGACAAAGCACAGGTGTTCGCAGCTCTGGCAGCTTGATGCTGAGATGCTGAGTGTTGTTTCCCGGGAGGGGGCATGGTGGCACCACTCCAGCTGCTCAGGTTGCGCACTGCTCCTCTAAGGGCTTGCTGCAAAACCAGTGCTGAACGCTACATGCACTCTTCTCCTAAACCTGAAAATCCTCTTCAGATTTCTTTCAGCTAGCGACAACTGGTACTAACGTAGGTCTTTCGTAAAAGTGAAGTGGTGTAACTAGAACTTTTGAAAAGTGGGGGATGCCTGTACTAATTTCAATGTGTCATCTTCCTCTACTTTTCCTTCGACAGAGAGAAGCTTACCAGCCCCTTTCTAAAGGAGAACACTATTTCTTTATGGGAATTTGGTGCCAAAGGTAAAGAGAAGCCATTGAAGGAAGACGCTAAAGTAATGAGAAAGGAGTACTGATTGCCACAAAGAGGACTTACCCAGATTGCCTTTTTGTGGTGAGAGCTTAAGGATAGAAACACTGATGAGAAAATTCAGGGGCAGAATTTCCTCCGAAAGAGGAGATGTAACTGGTTTCGTTATCTGTGCACAGGTAGGATGATTTGGATTCCCCCTTCAATTCCTAAAAAGGGGTTAAGGTATTAAGAATAAACCTAGTAAGGCTAGTTTGTGAGGCTTAGCCTCTGAGGGGCGACTAAGGTTTTCTTCTCTTCCTGTCTTCAGAAAGAAGTGGAGAGCCCAAGATACCAGAAGTGAGAAAGGTCACAGGGTTTCCTGAACTATGGTGCTAAGGAAGGAGGGCAGAGCAGAAGGCACGAACACCAAGCATGTGTTTTGGTTGTCGGAGGCTTGCTGCACTTTGCTTGAGGAGGCAGATGGCGGAATCTTCTGGTGTTGGTTGTGCGCTCCTGGTGGCTTCCTTGGCCTCTTGGTCAGATTCTGTTAGGTGCTGGCAGCTCCTTCGGTTGGACCGTTTGCCCACTCGCATTAGGCCTGATCAGTGATGTTACTGACCTTCGCCCAGGCTGGAAAAGTGTCCAAGTGGAAGAGGCTAACTCCCCATGTGTTGATGGCTACCATGACGATCACCAGGCCAATGACATTGACCCCCAGGCCAGCTTTCACCTGTAGGACACAAAGCAGCCCATCCTCATCACTGAGCAGGCCGCAGCACAGATCCCCCAGTCTCTGCATCTATGCTGCCCACCCAAGCCTTGGCCCTGACCTGTTCCAGTCACTGCCTGGAATCTGGAGTGTTGCCTCCAAGGGTGGCTCAAGACTGTGAAGGATGGGAGAAGCCATTAGAACCATCTCCACTTGTGTTCTCACTCTCAAGTGGAAGCCTGGGAGGCATGTACTTGGAACACCAGGTGTTAGAATGTTAAGAGTTATGCTACGCAAGGATCCTGTTAGCTACATGATAGGGAAATGCATTAAGGCGGGAACTCTTGGAGCCTTTAATGTGCTGACACATAGGGGACCTGTAGGAGAGGCCCCACTGTACGAAGCCTTTGCCACTGTTAACTGTTTTTTCCTTCCCAAAGCAACAGCTTATGGAAGGTAGTGTGCCTTGGGTTCACCTGGAGAACCAGGTCAGCTGCCTCTGCTCAGCCCTTCCATGGGAGGGTGACACAGACATGCTAGCTTTGCTGCTTTCTGCTGAGGGAATGTCACCTCCATGACCCTGAACCCTCCCATTGCTGCCATGGAAGTGACACAGGCTGAGGGGGGTGTGAGGGAGGATGGCTGGCAGAGCCAGGGCCAGATGGAAAAATGTACAGTAAGGGTAGCTGGCAGCCTACCAGGGAGGAAGCAAGCACACCGCTGTGACCACCGCAGGTCCACTAGCTGGCATGAAGTTGGGAAATCTGTGAGGGAACATGAATGCTAGGAAATTGTTCCAAGCAAGTGACTAGATGTGTTGTTTCTCTGCTTTCTGGCCAGAGCCCTGGACTTATTAATCATCTTGCCCCCTGGGCTTTGGGCGTGAACTGCCCAGGTCCCCTAGCCAGAGGAGGCATGTTCTAACGGGGCTGAATTGAAGTCGTTTAGAGCTGAAAGGAAGCAGAGCATGTAGTTGGAACCTCCGTCTTCTGCAGGTGAGGAAATGGAGGTCTCAGGTCAGTGCCTGGGCTGGGAATAGAACCTACGACTGGCTCACCTCTTGTCATCTGGTGCCTTTGAAAGGCACTGTCACTGATCACTTGATTCCAGAAAAGATGACGGGGAAAGGGGGTGAATGGTGGGGGTACCCAGGAGAGGAAGTAGGGGACAGGAAAGTTGGGACTGAGCTCAACTCTCTCGAGCAGATAGGGTGGTGCGGTAAGAGATGAGGGGGAGGGGAGGGGCGATGGCTGTGCCCTCCCTTCCCTGAAGTATTACAGAGGACCTGTATGAGCAGTTTGGATGGTACAAAGGATCTGAATATCTGCTACTGGCCTGAAGCTCTCCCTTTCCTCCATTTGGTATTTACAGGGCTGCTGAGTACGAGTTTGGACTATACTGAACTAGAATGTGTGAGACCCTCAGCAAGGGGGACAGCCCTATCTCATCCCGGCCCCAGTAATCAGGAGTTGTTTTCATCTTTCCCCCATCCCCCAGCGGCCTGGATATCCAGGAGCACAGCAGTGAGTATAGGTTGAGGGGTTGAGGGTAAATAGGCCCAACACGACAATCTGACCAGATGTCTCCCCAGAGCCATCTTGTGGGAGTCCAGCTGAGAACTAAGAAATGAGATGTGGGTGCTTCATTTTGCCATTGTTGCCTCAGGGGTTCTGGCATTGGGGAGAGTTCAATGGGAGGGTCCTGTCCCATCAGACCTTTCACCCTAGGCTCCTACAGTTTCTCCTACTTCGCTTCTGTGAGTAAACCAGTGGCTTTTGTGGTGAACATCCCCACTGGTCCAGTGAAGAAACAGGCAGAGCCTTGTGCCGCCTCACCCTGGGTTGCATCTCGTGTCTGTTCCAGCTTTCTCTGCCTGGATAAGGGTGGGAGAGCACATTCTTGCTATTCTTGGTGCTTGTGGACCGGCTGAAGGCCTTTTTGCCAGCACCATTTTTCGACCACACTAGACTGGGTGTTGACAGACCACAGACACTGCTGCAAAATGATAAACTTCAGGAGAAGGCTGTGGAGCCACTCGTCCCTGTCCATCGGCAGGAAGCGGGCACCCATGACTCACCATGTCTTTGATCTGGCAGTGCCCGTAGCTGAAGACGATGGCGTTGGGGGGATTGCCCACGG
This sequence comes from Ursus americanus, assembly GCF_024610735.1. Taxonomy (NCBI): domain Eukaryota; kingdom Metazoa; phylum Chordata; class Mammalia; order Carnivora; family Ursidae; genus Ursus; species Ursus americanus. The sequence goes on along the minus strand of NC_142129.1, from coordinate 17,445,177 downwards.
GCAGCATCACTGCAAAGGAGATGCACATGGTGACTGGGATCAGAGTGTAGAGTGGATTAATGTGCAGCGTTTCAGACTAGGAGAAGAGAGAATTCACAGAAACGTCAGCGCTGAGATGCGGCTTGCACTTCTTGGGCTTAAAATCACAAACATGCTTTAAGTGGTGGCTTGGTGGTGGCCAACCTTGGCTGGTGGGGGCAGTTAAATCACTACCCTCGAGGGCATACAGTGCTGGGCAACCTGGGTGGGCTCGTGCTGCTCACTTACTTCCGGTGGAAACGTGGGCTCTGAGTTCCTTCCTAGAAGGGATGTCTCATTTCTTGGTGCTGGTCTAATTTTATCCTTTAGCCGAGAGATTCATTCTTCAAACTCAAATCTCATGAGTAAGCTGCTTGGGTTGAGGTAGGGATCCCTCATCCTTGGGGTGCAGAACTAAGGTGTTTTTCTAGGTGCTGCTTGCTTTGTATGGGATTTGAAACCCATGGCCTTACCCTCAGTGTTGCCGAGTTTTAGCTAAGTGCACTCCCATGCTCACACAAATGAGATGATGGAGGGAGCAGGTGGAAGGCGACATCTGAGCAAAGAGCAAAGATAGTGGCTGGGGGTAGTTTGGGGTTAAAGAGAGCAGAAGGGTATCAATTTGTTGGGGATGGAGGCTTCATTTGATAGGTTCCAGCTCACTAATGGGACAGACGCAGCATTGTGTCTGGTGCGTTACCTTGGGGGTTGCTTAGCCGGGCTGAGATCTGGGAGTTGCTCCCCTCCCCTCATTCATGAATAAGAAATTGTTCTGAGACCATGGGATGAGGCTGGCATTGCCTCAGTTCTCAGACCCCCACCCCTGGACAGAGAAACTGGGGGGAGGTGGTGATGACAGAGCTGTGGTCTTGGTCTTTACAGCTGAGGGTACTTCTGGGAGCATTTTGCCCCCATTTTCTGTAGTTATTCCTCTGGCCCTACTCTTAGATCTTAGGAGAGAAAGAAATGATGATTGTGAGTAATTGGAATCCTAGGGTTTTAAGGATATTCTCTGCATTCTTGTTTCCATTCAGGCTGCCTCTAAACTAATCCTAGTCTTTCGGAAAAGGGTTTCTAGAACCCTTGCTACAATTTTATCTATCTATCTATCTATCTATCTATCTATCTATCTATCTATCAATCAAATTTGAAACCATTTCCCAACTAGCGCTGGAGCACCGATCCGTGATGTCTGTGGCAATGACCAGAGGAGAGAGGACAGCTGGGGAACTGCTCCCTGGGCCCAAGGCAGCTCCTCCTGACATCTGGGCGCCCTGCCCTACTCACCAGGCTGCATAGGATGGGCAGGAAGATGGTGATGGTGGCTGGGTTGCTCACAAACTCGGTGACGATGGACACCAGGATGCATGCCAACAGGGTGACAGCCCACGGTGGGAGGCCACTCAGAGACAACATCTGGTGCCCAATCCACGTGGAGAGGCCAGAGCTCTGCAGGGAGACGGGTGACACAGTAAGAAGAGAGGAGGAAGAGCACATTCCCCATGGAATTCTTAGACTCCAGAAGGTCAGGGATGTTGGGGGGTTGGAAGGAACCACTAGGAGTCATCTAATTTGGCGTCCTATTTTCAGGCAGACTGGACCCAGAGGCATTACTGATTTGATGATAAGATCATTTTTACAGCCCAGAAAATTCTTTATGATTGTATAACGTTCAGTCTCGGGGTTTCCTGGGCACTCGTCACAGCGCATGGAGAGCCACCCATCCTAATGGCTGTGATTCTTCTCAGGATTTTGCCATGATGGCTTGGCAGGGGCTGGAGATCTTTGGGGCAACGGGCCCTTCGATCTCATTACTCTCTCCAGCCTCTGACATTCTCACTCTGTGCATCCAGTCAACAGTGATTTTGACACAGATTCCCCAGTGTAATCCTTAATTCTACTTTTGAAATCTAGCTCTCTTATCACCTGTGAAAAGGGGAAATTATCAACATCTTTGGATAGTAGCCTTTCCTGTGGTTTGTGGGGAGTCAGTGGGCCGGGCTGAACACTAGAAGCTTTACATAGAGGGATTCCCAGTCTAGCCACACTCATTGGGAGGGTGCCACCAGGCTGGCCCACCAAGCTAGTCATGGCCGTCCGGCCTGTTTCAGGTCCAGTCTCCTCATGGCTGACATCAGGATCTACGATCCACCAGTGTTTTTTCACGACACAAGATTTGAAGGTATGGTGCCACTCTCGAACCTTTTCCATTAGCAAAATTTATATAGATCTACTTCAATAAATGAATATTATTACCCACTTGGAATAACTTCTTTGGTTGGAAGCTGTTCCTTTGCCAATGGTGGAGATTCCCTCCCTCCCTTAGAAAATAAAGGACACCGCTGAGTTTTTGTACTATAAACCCAGGTTGCCATATGCATTCTCCTGCCCTCCCTCCCTCCTCCTCTCTCTTCTATGGCTGATGTGCTCTGACTTTTCCTGAGCCGAAGGCATACGCCCAACTGACTGAGCCACCCAGGCATCTCCTGGGAGCGCTTTCTTTTCTCTTTTTGCTCCATGGCCTGTGAACTGCAAATCCAACATGTGGGGACTACAGCAATTTGTGGCTGGAACAGGGCTTTGAGGCCTACAGGAACTCTGTGATTGTTACCTCTTATAGCACATTACACCTTATCCACTGGACAAAGGGGAGGAAGAGCAGTTAGCTCAGTGGGAACAGTACTTCTTACAAAGAAATGGCATTCCACTGATCACATGATCCAGACTGTACTCAAAAGTAAAGTGAAAAAATTTAATAGCAATTTTTTCCAGAAGCTATTTTATACTGTAATTTGAAATAAATCGAGAAATTAGATTTCCAAGTTAGAAAAGCACAACAAAGGAAGTCTTACTTTTTTTTTTAACCTCGATACAAAAACATTTTACATTGGATTTTCCTCATGTCAAGACTGAATTATTTCAAACTCGGTAGGAATCACCTATATCATACTTGAATTATATTATTAAAATTAGTAGAGTCAATAGATTTTACAGAAATATCACCTATGCTATCTGTAATACATATAAAATTTTGGTTAAAAAAAATCGGGCTAAAACTAACAACTGACATTCAATTAAGAGGTATGATATTTTGAACTTGGAATTAGAAATAACAGCACATATACAGGATTGGCTGCAAGACGGGACATTTAATAGTGGCTAACAAAAGAATGAGAGTTTCAGTTGGCTGCAATTTCAATATAAATGTTGACATGAGTGCCAATGAAGCCTTATAAAAGCTCCCATAAAAATACAGATTGGTGCTTGGATCAGAGGTGAGAGATGGGGCTTGGGTAATACGACTACTTTACTCTGCAGTAGACTGACCACCTCTGGACTACATTTGAATAAGTCCAAGGGCAAAGTGTAGTGAGTCCCGAGGAGAGAGACCAGCGTGGTAAGGAGTCACTGCTTCTTGAAGAATGGTTGAAGGATCTAGGGAGTTATAGTTGAGGGGGAGGAAGATGATCTAAGGGGATCTAATAACTTTTTATGACTTTAATAATTATTACCTAGGATGGGGTTCCAGAGGACAGAGCCAGAGTCAACTGGAAGACATACAGAAGATCTGAGCTAAGAGTAAAGAGCAATTCTCTGTTCCCCGCTCAGGGAGTGCCCTGTCACTGGTGCTGTCCAAGCCCAGGGGTGTCTAAAGCCCAGATTTAGAACACATTCTCCAAAGGGGCTCAATATATGCGTATGGACTGACTGAGGCACAGTTTGCTCTGTGTAGATGTAGGGTGTGTCTGGACCCTTTAGAGACACATTTCTTACCACCACTGTCAAATGCCCAGAAGGAGATGGCTATAAAATCCAATAAATTTGTGCCTGTGGCTGTATGGGCCGGGCAGTGAGGTGGGAGTGCCCATGTGCTGTGACTCCCTGGCACAGCTGATCTGTAAGTCTGTTCTCAGCAGCACTAGCCTAGAAGCTCGGGGCAGGACGGGGTATCCACGCCTGGCTGTACTGGTCCGTGGGGTGAACGTTCACCTCTCCCTCAGCACCTTTGAATCTTCCCCCCAGCATCAAAATGATTCATTAGGTAAAGCTGCTTAAAAACTCTTTGGCCCAAGAAGAACAGGATTCAAGAGTTACCTTGCTGCCAGAAGCCAGGGCATAGCCTCCCCCCACCAGAATGACAATCTCCCAGGGCATGGTCTTCTGGAAGTCCTTCCATGTGATGATGGGCTCTGTCCCCAGCGAGGGCTCCTGGTTCTGCCCTGGATCACAGGTAGACAGAGGAAGAGCCAGATGAAACCTTAATGGGTGGGGGTTGTGGAGACAGGGGCCTAATGGGCGAACCGATGATTTGGAAGGCTGCTCTGCTCTCGTGGGGGGACTCAGAAGGCCTTGGGAAGGCTCTTCTGAAAATTCTGACTGGGGTATGATTGACCAGAGCCAGCCCTGACTTCTTCCCTTGAACTTCTCTCACCGTCACTCTTCTTCCCAAAGCAGGGCTTCTTTGCTGGGATCAGGAAGAGGAGGAAGCCGAGGAACACAGAGACCGTAGCATCGGTGCGGTAGCCCTTCCTAGCAAAGAGACAAGCAGGGCTGGAGGCGGAGGGTCAGCAGGGGGAGGGGACCATGATGTCTCGGGACAGTCTGTCTGAACACAGTGCCTCTTTTTAGGACCCAGTCTAGTGGGTGGTCAGCCTTCCTTCCTGCAGCTGCTGCCGTGCTGTCCAGCGGTGGATTGAGTAGGCGAGGGTTGAAGTCTGGAGGCTGGGTCTGGTGAGGGTAGGCATCTTAGTGTGGCAGGAGTTATTTCGATAAAGGAGACTCGAAAAGGATGAGTCTCTTTCCTGCAAAGGTCACACCTCCGTGTGTGTCTTTGCTCCTCTGAGAAGCTGAGCTGAGAGAGGTGTGGCCCCAGCCTTCAGGGGTCCTGCAGGGACGGCCCTGGGGCCTCTACCTGCCTCTGCCTGCCAAGGCCTCGGCCACCCCCTCAGGCTCTCACAGCTGGCATTTGATCTTTATGCCTCAGAGCCACCTGCGAGAAAACTGAGGTTCCAAGAGCTTAAGTAACAAGATCAAGGTCACATGGCTGGTCGGGGCAGCACCAGCTCCCAACCCCAGACTCAGATGCCACACACTGTCCATACTGGCTTCCCTAAGAAGGGGGCACTTTCAAGGGGACGGAGTGCTTCCTGGGCTCACGGCTGCCTCTATGAGTCGAGGAGGGACACTGGTGGGAACTGCCTGAAGGGTGTGTGTCAGGGGGTTATTAGTAAGGAGGAGACAGTACCACTTACTTTTCAAAGAAAGAATCCCATCCAGGAACAAAGCCAGGCTCCCGGGTGAACCACAGCACGGTCATCAGGATGAAGAAAAACCCAGTTACCATTTCAGGGTAGCTATAAAATACAACAGGAAAAGCTGCTCCAGGAACTGGGAGGTTTCTGTTTGCTTTTTCACTTCGCATGGGGTGCGCCTGTGTTCAGAGCCCCCATCCCGGGGACAAAACAGTGGCTGCCCCGCCGCTCTGAGCCGCTGAGCAGAAGTGGGAAGAGGGCTGAGAAGATGCCAGACAACGTGACGTCACCCGCATCTGCTAGAGAAGCCGAGGTAAGGGTTGACGTGGAACAGCAGCCTACGTTTACGCAGTGCAGAGTAGGGCCTCCAGGGAGAATGCAGTGGAAAAGGCCCTCACACTCGGCTGGTGGGGGTAGGAGTGGCTACAACATTTTGGAGGGAATCTGATGACGTCAGGGGCCTCAGATTCGGTCCTTCCTTCCATGTAAGGAAATAACTAGAAATGCACAGTGATATGTTCTCTATTTAAAAACTAAACATTAAAAGTGGAAACAATCTACACTCCGTGATATTCCACGATGTCAAATACATTTTGGTATAACTGTAGGTTCGTATGAGATGCATCTAATAATGATGTTTGCGCTGCAGAGCTGATGGCCTGGGAATATAATGACAGTCTAATGCTAAGTGAAAAAAAGACAAGATATAAAACTATGTTCAGTTTGGACTGAATTTTAGCAAAAATACATATAATTTTGCAAGAAAAAAGCATGGAAGGAAGAGTACATTATGGTAACAGTTGTTAACAGTTAACACTGAATAAATAGAAGTCAATTTTAGTTTTTTTCTTTATATTCTCCTGTATTTTCTTAATGTTCTACAATGAATGGGTATTCCTTTTATAAATTAAAACATTTTAAAATACTGCTTATACCGGGATCCTTTTGCCCAAAGCTGTACCTGCCTATTGCCATAAAAGGAGAAAAATGGCACTAAATAGGCTGTGGGGTCACTGGGGAAAGCTGATAATGGCTGAGGGGGTGGTGATTCCTCCAGCCTTCTGTCTTCAAGTCTGTATTTGATGATGCCTGATGCCCCCCAGCTCCCCAGGAGTGGCCATGGGAGCGGCGGTGGCCCATTCAGAGCAGCAGGGGTGCTGACTGTACGGGGAATTGGGCCTGTCCCAAGGGGGTGGCTGTGCTGTCTCACGCTTCTTTCCCCGGCCACCCCAGCTGCGCCATCCACCCCCACATGGCGGCTATACCTTGGACTTGGAACATGGCAAAGGGGAAGGGCGGCCACCTGGAATCTGGACTAGCCGGACTTGGGCATTCAGAAGCATCTGTAAAGGCCTGGATTCGTAGTTGTGGAAAATTCCCCAGCTCAGGGGGCTGTGGGGAACAAGGCTGCTTGCGTGCTCACTTCACCTGCTATGCTTTCTATCTGGGGGAAGGAGAGAGGGTGAAGGGCTGAATTTTACCTAATGGCTCCCAGCTTTTCATATTCCTCTTGGATTCTCTTCTCTGACACCTCTTCCCTTTTGGTCTTCTTCTTCTTGCTCAGGGAGCAGGTCTCTCTAAAACTGAGAAGGAAGAAGGAGCAGAAGAATAAAGGAAACGTGCTTCTGAGGCCCAGGGAAGTCAAGGATTGAGCAAATGCTCAACTGTTGCCTTGCTGTGATCACTAGTCGCCTCTTCTCTCCAAGCCCAGCTCTCCTACGACTTTTATCTGCCAGGTTTCACAGCCTCCCCTCAGCCTCTCCCTGAGGCTTCCGGGTATGTCCACATGGGTATACCTCTGGTGTATCGACATGAAGTATCATGTCTTACAGACTTGTGCGAGTGTGTTTATGTGGGGTAGTTTCTACATTCTGGAGGTACAGAAATATACAGCTATCACTGATTTGATAGTAGCTTCTGAGTTATTAAAAAAAAAAAAAAAGCAACTCAGAGAACATTCCCTGAGCAATGGGAATCTTGGGTCCCATGGACCAATAGCAAAACATTATATATATCTTCCCTTTATGTGTTTGAGGCTGATCGAAATATGGTTATGAAGAAAGGCTTGCTAGGCAGATTAATATCAGAAATAATATTGCAAGAGGAATGTCTTACTTATGACTTGGAGAAGTACATGAATTGTTAGTTCCTGCAACTACTATGTATGAATTACTCGTGTCTATCAAATTAAGCCTAAGGAAACTTCTATTTGGAGTCACATTTCTTTAGAAGTTAGTTCAAATTATTCTGTATGCTTTGAGAGAAATGAAACTACATTAACCACCCTCCCCTTCAGACTTTTTATAAATGCCGGTTCCTTTAACCAGTGAGTTGGAATTAAGAACATTCCATTGCAGAGCTCATAGTGAAGTGCCGAGGCCATGCGTGTTTAGAGTGGCTAGACCAGAGGATGCCTGACTCCCCGTCTTGTCCAGTGGCTTCTCCTCACGCATCCTCTGTGGTTACTCGGCAGCTCGGCCTTGGATGGCGCTCCCCGGGCCTCCCGCCATGACTTTGGATGGACAGGAGAGCCTCGCTACCTCGCCGGCGGGGCCCTGGGACTCACTTGCAGCCCAGGAACAGCCAGTGCATCCAGAACCAGCTGACCACCAGCATGAGGAGGGAGATGGGGAAGCTGAAGAGGAACCAGGTGCCGAAGTTGACCACCTCTGCAGCGGGGGTACTGGCTGCGGGGGAAAGAACCAGGTCAGTGATGAGAAAAGGCTGGACTCCCACGTCGTTCCTGGGGGTGATAAGCTAAATGCTCCCTAAGAAGACAGACATCAGAGCTAATGGTAACGACGTGGTAGGTAACACATTATCTAGAACTCACGTATCTCCCAGCTGCAACTGTACAGGGCCCAGCCAAGCAGCATGAAGTGAGCTAGAAAGGGCACCTAAGCAACCAGACTTGATACCACTGAAGTATATACACTTTGCACTCAGGAGAAACACTCGGGAGCTGTTTTGCTCTTGATCTATGTAAAGAGTCAGAACTAAGTTTACTCATCTGGTTTTCAGGACAACGGAGAATGGAAAGGGCAGTCTGGTAAACTTGATTTATAAAGTCCTTGAAGGAATGTGAGTTTTGATGGGGGATGCAAGGCACCAATTCTGGAGAAGTTTGGACTTTCGAGTGTCGTGAAGGTTCCAGGTATTAATAGTGCCCCTAGGAGAGCCATGACTTGGAATCTCCAAATCTTTTATCAACAACCACTGCTGTCCTAGGGTCTCAGGAAGGTTACCCGGAGGACTCTTCATTCATCAGGAAGAGCTGTGGCCCCCAGCCCAGGTGTTGTTTCCTGAGGAGCCATGATGGGCCACATGTGAGTCATGACTTTAGCCTAGACAACACCTGTGTTCCTTTCCTCTTGGGTTCTTCTCCCACCTCTAAGGTGGGAGGAGACTGCCCCTCTTTTCACACTAGGCACTGCATGGAAAAAGAGAAAGACAAAGAGCAGAATCCCCCCCAGAGAGAATGCAGTGGAAACACAGGTTGTAAGAGTGTTTCATCTTCTCTGTCATCACAGGGACATCCACTTCTTTGCACTGTGGCCTGGTCAGGGACATACCTTTACCATCCATGTGCTTCTTGGGAAATTGTGACAGCTTGTGCCTTCCCTAAGGGCCAGAGTGGGTCATTGATGGGGGGATGGGGTGGAAAGAAGGGCTTTTGGAACTAGAAGGCTACCAGGGGGTGTAAGTCTGGCCTGTAGTGGACTAACAGGAATGAAGTCTGTTGCGTCTTCTCTTCTCTGTACATAGAAATCTAGGCCCTGTTCCTGGACCCAGGAAAGGGAATGGGTTTTTAGAATAGATTAAATAGACTTTTGTGGATACATGTGGGAGCCTATTCCCATCTATAGCACTTTATAAAGTGTAACAACTAATTTGTAGATTTTTGAAACACAGCCAGAATGAACTCATGGTGGTCTGTTCACCAATGCCAAGAAAAAGCATGGCAGCACTTTCAGACTAGGGGCAACCCAGGGAGTGCACCTTTCTTTCATAGGATCCCTGTTGTCCATGTATGCCACAGTGATGACTCAATGTACCAGGACACAACCCAGGAAGGAGACTAAGAGAATATGAATTAGCCCAACCACAGAGTGAATCAGAAATTAGAGAGTAGAAATTCAGAGTCTGGACAGAGTAATATGGTGTGAGGACTCTGTGACACTCAGATCCTGGGGACTTGGGTCTTAACCTTTCATTGGTCTGTCCTCCCCTCCCCTCCCCTCCCCTCCCTCCCTCCCTCCCTCCCTCCCTCCCTTCTCTTCTCTTCTCTTCTCCTTTCCTCCCTCCCCGCTTCTTCCTTCCCTTCCTTCCTTGCTTCCTTCCTTTTCCTCCTAAAATGAAAAGTGTGTTTCTTCTCTTGTCTGTGATCAGTTTCTCTGCTCTCTGCTCTAGAGCCCTTCTTGTGTTCTCAGGGACATCACTCTATCAATCATCCCCTCTCTCCCAAATCTTTAATTTTCCTTTCACCTGGAGGTCCCTATAGACATTTAAATGTCTTCCATCTTAAAAACCCCTCTTGACACCACTCGACTCTCCATTATCATCCCATACCTGTCCTTATCACGGACAACTCTCTGTCTACTCACCGCCAGCTTACTCCTCAACTCACTGCAATTTGGCTTCACTTTTCAATCACTGGACCAAATTGCTCTTGCCTAGGTCACCAGTAACCTCCATGTCACCAAATCAAATGGACACATTTTTGTCCTTCTTTTGCTTAGTCATTCAGCCACTTTAAACAGTATGGCCCACTCCTTCCTCCTTGAATACTTTCTTCCCTTGGATAGAAGGACACCAGATTTTCCTCTTCCCTGTGTGATACCTACTATTCTCTCATTTACAGCCTACTTTAAATATTTGAGCTTAATATGTATGGCCCCTGCTCTACTTACTCTATATATTCTCCCTGAGTGATTGATCTCCTTCACTCTCCTGGCTTCAGTTGCCGTGTGCGTCCCACCAGGACCCACTACCATCTAATTTGTGGGCCCCAGTGCAAAATGCAAATGTGGGGTTGCTTGTTCAAAAATGATTAAGAATTTCCAGATGGTGAGAGCAGAGCATCAAGCGAAGTGTGGGGCCCTTCTGAGCACGGTGGTCAGTGCGATTGTTCAGGTTGTGTGCTCATGAAGTCAGTTCTGAAGGCCCCTGTCTCTAAATCTATGCCTTTAGCTTAAAAATTCCTCTTGAGATTCAGAGCTGTGTATCCGTCTGGCCATCTCAACCTCTACATCAACATTTCCTTATTTTTCTGCTCATTTAGGGCAAGGGCAACTCTGTTCCCCCAGCTGCAGAGGCCATGAGTCTGACAATCAGACTTGGCCTTTCGCTCTCTCAGATTCTTTCTAATCCTGCCGAGGCTGGTCAAGTCTACCTCTGCCTCTCTCTCAAATCTGACCGTTTCTCCTCACCACTGCCTGGGTTAGCAGGCCACCGCCAGCCCTCTTCTGGGCATCTGCGGTGGTGTCCAAAGTTGTCTTCCTGCTGCCTCCTTTCTCTTTTCCATTTTTTTTCAGTCGGAATCAGCTTTCAAAACTATAAACCTGAGCATCTCACTCCCGCCTAAAATTCTTCAAAGGCTTCTCATGGCCTTTCGGATGAAGTCCAAGGTCCCTCACGGGCCTCAAGAAGCCCTTCATGATCTGCACGTCCACCTCCCTGGCCTCCCATTGCCCTCCACCATTCTCCTTTATGTGCTCTGCTCCCTCGCCTCGGAGTCTCCCACTCGCTGTTGTCTTGGTCTGGAAAACCTCCCTTCATCCAGTGCAGGCCCCCTGTGCTTCCGGTGTGGCTTCCATAGCTCCGTCCTTGGGGAGGTGTGTCCTCCCCGTGGACTGGGTGGCCCCCCGTGGGCTCTCCCAGCAGAACCCCGCCCTTCTCCAGTCACACTGAACTGTCGTGCTCCATCGTCTCTTTTCCCTCTTGGTACAGAAACTGTTCTAGTTCCCTTTTCTGCCCTGTCCTTAGCACCTCATTCAGCTCCTGACACGTAGTGGGTGGTGAGTAGATATCTGTCGGCCAGGTGAGTTACTTACTTGTTGAAGTGTTCCAAGAAAATCAGGCTGGTGGACGTGCCAATGATGGTGGTCAGGCCCCCAATGGTAGCGGCATAAGATATGCTCAGAGAGAGGCACTTGCAGACCATCTGGTCATGCTGGGACTTGTACTTTCTGTTGAGCTCCTGGTTCCTGGGGCCGGGGATCAGGACCAGAGGCTTTTCCTAGCAGAGAAAAACCAGTGAATCTTTCCATCCCAGCATGGGCTGTCCGGGCCACAAAGCATGAAGACGGGCACCATGGTGCCGTGGAAAGGTTTTATGCTTGAGTGTCAGAAAGACAAACCCCAATCCTAGTTCTACCGTTTACCAATGTGGGCAGCCCCTCTGAGCTGCGTGTTCTTCTGCAAAATGGAGAAAATCCTATTTTCTCCACCCAATTGTTGTGAAGAGTCATTGAAGTAATGTATGTAAAGCACTTAGAGCACTTCCTGGCGTTTGACAAATGGTAAGCTAGTATTACTTTTGTTGTTAGTCACAGCACGTCTGTTTTCACTTGAACTCCAGCAAAACTGGCTGCTCTCCGCCTTGCGCCTTGCGTGTGAATGACACATGGAAGATGGCGGTTCTCTCTGGAGTTGGAGTGAGGGTCCTGACTGGGAGGTGTCTGAGAAAGAAGCCTGGGGTTGCTGAGGGAGTCTAGTGTGTGATTCTCTCCTCACTCTTGTCTGCTTCTTGCCTCTTGGTTTTGCCTCCCCACTTTCCCCCTCCCCTTGCATATAAGGCTAGCCTTCGGTGCTCCTCTCACACCCTCCTTGGCCCACATGGTGGCCTTTCAAGGTCAGAGGTTGCTGACCTCTGGCCTCCAGTGTAGATAAAGCAGCAAGTGGGGCACCTGGGTGGCTCAGTCAGTTAAGCTTCCGACTCTTGTTTCGATCAGGTTGTGACCTCAGGGTCGTGGGATCGAGCCCTGTGTCAGGCTCCCAGCTCAGCACGGAGCCTGATTAAGACTCTCTCTCCCTCTTCCTTTGCCCCTTCCCACTGCACACACTCTCTTTCTCTCTCAAATAAATAAATAAGTCCTTTAAAAAAAGAATAATAATAAGAAGAAACAAGTACCCTCTGCCCCTATAGGCCTGGTCTCCCCTCACTGAGTCTTCATGAGACCAGGAGCCACCTGGTGCAAACGTCAGCAGGCCAGACCCTGGGAAAACCACGGGGAAGAGGCCACCTTGCCTCCTTTCTCAAAGCCCTTAACAAGTGCCCCACCTCATAGGAGGGCCCAAGTCAGTCTGGACCCTTGCAAGCCTTCCTGAGAAATTCATTATCAGAGCTGTAAGAGGCCTCATAGATTCTCTGGTCCAGTGGTTTCCCATGATCCTTTCTTCTCGTGAAAATTTTCATGGACCTCCAATATGTAAAACATAACGTAGCATTTAATCAGCATATGTCTGTTTTATAACTGAAAGTAGACACGTGTGGTCAGGGAGACTTGGATTTGAATCGAGATGCTCCTCTCACTACTGGCTCTGAGGCCGTGGGCACATGATGTTGTCTCTTTGCCTCATCTGCAGAAATGGGGTTCTGCTACCTCCCTGAGCCATGATTAGGGAGAAAGTGCTCAGCACACTGTGCTTGGTACCTACTGAGGGTTTCAGAAATGGTGGCAATTATTTATGCTGATGATGGATGTTAAATATTCGAGATTATTTGGATGGACACAAAAATTTGAAATCAAGGGTTACAAGTGATAGCTGCGATTTTAGGCCAGCTTCAAGATCTATCTTGTTTCCACATTTCGTCCCAGTGGAATAGCAAGTAGCAGGAAAATACTCATTCGCACAAAAAGAGCAGTTTTCGTACAATCTCCGAATACTCAAATACAATATTTGCATTGTCCCCAAAGCACCTTTGAGAAAAAAATCTGAACACCTCTGATCTAGTCCAACCCTTTTATAGTTGAAGATAAAACCAGGGGCTCCGATGGTAGAATGACTTGCAAAATCAAGAGTGAGTTAGACGTTTGACCTCCATGGCACACGCAGGCCAGGCATGTTTGTGGACTGAGTGCCTGGTGACAGCACACTGGCCTGATGCCCTCATAACTTCAAGACCAGTGCCCCTTGGGAAGCTCAAGGCCTTTAATGTAGGAAACAGGGTCAAGGGGGTGAGTTCCATTACCTGGGACCGGTGTTGCTTCTTGCCCTGGGGATTTGCTGTTTTGACCGGGCTGGTGACCGTGGGCACACCATTCACGTTCTGTGGGGACAAAGACCATCCCACTGTCAGGAAGAGGAGGTGGGGGGCCTCGAGGGGTGCTGCGTAATTGCCCCATGGTGACTCACGCCTCAGCAGTGTGGCCATCGGGGACCAGAAGCCACGGAGAGCATGCAGTGGGGAGACACCCCACCGTGCCTCCAAGACACAGAGTCCCATCCAGCGGGTGCCAAGCAGTCCATTTGCAGAGACTTCTGAAACTTGGCAGAACATGGCTCTGTCCTTGTAGGACAGCTTTCTGCAACTTCATTAGCTAATGAAGAATCCTTCATTTTTCTTTAACACAAAGAAAATGAAAAAAAAAAAAAATCTCACCACAGCAAAGTCCACAGTTTGGTGATCACAATTTGGGCTGATATAAGAAGATGTGAAACCAGTTCTGGGGGAAGAGGTGAGGCCATAAACTCTGCTTTCCTCTACAAATGTGACCCTTTGGGGGCTCCTGGGTGGCGCAGTCGGTTAAATGTCTGACTCTTGGTTTCAGCTCAGGTCATGATCTCATGGATTGTGGGATCGATCCCTGCCTCAGGTTTCTCGCTCAGCAGGGAGTCTGCTTGAAGATTCGCTCCCTCTGCTCCTCCCCCGAGTCACACACGTGTGTGCTTTGTTTCTCTAAAGCAAATAAACGAATCTCTAAATGTGACCCTTTTTATAGTACAGTTTTTGTATGTAATCCCCACTGCAAGGAATCCTCCTGAGGATGAATGTGTCTCTTGGAAATCTGGATGGCTGAGTATTGGGTTTCCAGGGAAATGCGAAGGGGCACTTTATGAGGCTAAGCCCTCTCAGGGCTGGGGTTGAGGTATGCAGGCCCTCGCCCGGAGCCCGTCTAGCCCTTCTCACATCCGGGCTCGTGTGAGCACCTGTATGTTCTCACACCAGTGGCTGCGCCTGGGCTCTAGGACAAGCTGCCCGGCGTCTCTGTCCCTGAGTTGTCATGAAGGACAGCCAAGTGATCTTAAAGCACAGAAAAAAATCAAGGCCTTACCTTGTTCTGCATCAGAGAGGTGAAGTCTGCAGTCGATGTGCTGGAAGAAAGCAAAGGAGATGGGAAAACAACAGTGGACCAGACTCCATGAGATGGGAATGCCCCCCGCTCCCATTGGCGTTTGTGTAAGTGACCTCTCTAGAGTCCGGTTTCCTAGGCTACAAAGAAGACTGATCTCACCCGAGGCTTCCTGGCCTTCCAGGGATGCTGTCGGGGTTTGTGGGGACATAGCATTTCCTCAGAAGCAGTGCTGACGCTTCCAGTAACCAGCACGGAGTGCTTCTCAGGGGCCAAGCACTTCACTACGAACTGCAGTCCTCACGACATCGTTCCCCTCATGACGGGTGCATGGCGCAGGTGTTACTACCTGCATGTGCGGAGTAGACAGTGCGCCCAGAGACGAGCCCCGGAGCCCCTGACCACATTCTCACCGGCTGACTCGGGGAAGGTCACTGTCTAGGAGGAGAGACTTGTGAAATGCTCATCTGAGGTTGCAGGAGCAGGGAGGGCCTGGGCTGCACATGGAGAAAGGCAGATGAGAGCCAGAGGAAAGTGGAAACTGAACTATAGCGTTACTGGCTACGCTCAGCGCTAGCTGCATGCTTCGGTGTGTCTTAGTTCTGAGGACAGTGGGTGCCATGAGCTCAATGTGAAGACATGTTGGACACGTGTGCAGAACTGGAGTCCCGTGGCCGACAGCCATGTCCAGGCTACCCCAGGGGAGGGTAAGGGGCTGATGGGGGTTCAGAGGGAAGCATTCTTTGGAGAGGGTCGTTAGCCTGGAAAGAGTAGAGTGGTATTCCCAAATCGGGTGAGGGGGCAGAGCCCCTCAGAGAGCATGGGAAGTGCTGGCCACCCCAGAAGACGGCCATTCTCACCCGGCAAATGGCCCGGCTCCCACCAGCACTCTGCTGAGGGAGTTCTAGGGACAACTTGAACTTTTGCTTCGGAGCCTGGGGACATATATTTAGGTCTGGAGAAGAACAAAGGCAGAGGAGGCGGCGCACACGGAAGGTGGCCGGGCTAGAGCCGTCTTGCAGAGGCCCTACGGAAGAGGCCGAGACAACCCCAGGACGAAGAGGCTCTGGGGGAGTGAGGCAGCAGAGCGCAGAACCTAGGGGTGGGGAGAGTGGTCATCCAGGAGTGCCTCACCACCGCCATCAGGCCTGGCACCCCGCAGAGGGCACCTCAAGGGGCTGCTCCAGGGACGCTCGATGTGGGCACTTGGCAAGTGAGAGAGCCAGGGAGTGTCAGGGGAGGACGCCTGGAGACGTCAGGAGCAACAGAGGGAGGGGCAGGGGCCCTGAGGCTGGGAGGAGGTAGGATGAAAGAGGATTCTGTCCCCGTACTCTGACCTCTGACCCTGTAGGCCTGGGGGACAGGAGGCAGGAGGCGCTGTGAGAGACTGAAGTTTTGGAGTCCGGACCAGACTGTTGACTATCTGCAAAGGAGCTCGTTCCGTTCTAACACCTTAAAGAACCAGAGAGCAGTGAAGTTTGCCTGAGCTCTCGTCCAGGACCGTGGAGGGGAATCGGGGAGCGGTGATTGAAGGCAGCAGTGTGGGGGAGAGCAGAGCTCGTCCCCACCCTTCTGCCTTCTCCCCTCACACATGCTGGTTGGGCAGCTCTCGTTGCCCAAGAAGACACCAAACTGCAAAACTCAGCTCTGCTGCACACCCAGCTTTTAAAGGCAATATTCCCAGTATCCTGTGAAGACCACATTTTGATACAGAATTTCTGGAAGAAATGAGCTGTTAATGAATCTGCCTCACATGCGTGGTTGGGGGTGTATTTCTCCCATTTTAGATTCTCTCCACCCTCACACGGCTCTCTCATCAACTGTCCTCGAATCCACTACCCGTCACCTCATCTTCCCTTGTCACATCTGACAAGGCCAAACCTCGTAAGACCATAGCTGGTATCCAGAAGATACTTTGTGATTCTCTGAGAATCTCCAGTGACATTTATTATGCGAATGGTTTTCCATTAATTAAATGTACTATTTTCCTAAGGACACCAATTCCGATGAAATTCTACTTGGTAGATGTGTGGATAATCAGATTCAGTCAGTCTTTCTGTCTCTTCCTTTGTGGCTGCAACTCCCTGTGGTCGAGGGAATTGCCCTCAGGCCCTTGGCAGGTGGTTCCCAGGTATGGAGAGGGAATCAGGGCAGAGGGAAGTGGCGGTGTGGCAAGACGTGAGCCTGGCCCATTCACCTAAAAGAGCTGTTCAGGAGCTCATGCCAGCTTCTCTGACCTCTGGAATAGAGCTGGCAAGGCTCTGTCTGGGAGGAGGGCAGTCATACTCACTCTTCATTGACAAAGATGAGCTCCAGAGAGGGCTGGCTGTTGTTTACCTCCAGACCTACGGTAGCAAAGGAAAGCAGACGTGAGATGTGGAGGCTGGAGCCAAGCATGCAGGGCAGGGGCTCAGGGCTGGGGCTGCCGGGGGAAATCCGGGCATATCCTGCTGGCGGCAGGCATGACCGCTGCCCTTCTCTCCGCTCTGCAAGCGTGGGGGGGCTTACGGACAGGGGCAGGTCCAGGGTGTTGTCAGAACCCTTGAGTGTTTGGGGGACAGGAGCAGTGGTGGCTGCTGTGAGCAGGGGAGGAAGGAAGAGCCAGGAACGCGGGGTCACCAGGGGGCTTCGGGTTCCAAGGGCTGGTGTGGGATCGAGGGGTGGGGCGGGGCCCAGGGGTGGGGTGTGGGGGCAGCCCTGAGGGGGGGGCGGGGCGGTGTCCCAAGAGGAGGGGCCCGGGGCAAAGGGGAGGTGAACTCCAGCAAACTGTACTGATGGGCTCGGCCTCTTCGGCGCTGGAGTTGCCAGCCACGAGCTGCTCGTCCTCGGCACTGACCAGCTCCTGCAGCACGGCCTCCACGATGGGCATCACCATGGCAGTGGTGGATGTGTTGGAGAGCCACATGGAGAGCAGCGTGGTGCAGCACATGAAACAAAGCAGCAGCCTGCAAGGCAGGGCGGGCGCGGCGTCCACGGCACGGCCACCAACTGGGCGTGGCCCCCGCTCCCCTCGCAGGGCTCCCTTGGGACCCCTACAAACCCGATGGAGCCGGCCTAGAGAAGGGGCCGGGGAGGGCGTGTATCCAGAAGGTCAGGGTTGTATGGCACGCATTCGGCTTTGTACCCCCCGGGCTTGGCACAGAGTAAACGTGAAATTCGTATTTGTGGAATGAATAAACCACACTTCCTGGGCTAATGGCCTCGCTCATAAAAAGCCCTTCGTCCAGCAAAGGCTAGCTTTGGTCGTAGGGTCACCGGGCCTGGACTTGCTCATTGCTCGGCTCTGCAGACATTCGCTTGGTAATGAGGTGCACTTTTGGTGCCTACAGGAATTCTTTTTTTGCCCTGCAAACAGCTATTCTTCGGGGACCATTACAGTCCTTCCTCTGCGGCCATGTCACCAACTAGTAATTACTAGTGACCAAGCAGAGTTCACAGTTCCCACCCACTTGCCCCTCTGCCGACCCGCTGAAAGGATAGCGCGCCCCCACCCCCAGGCCACACAAGTGTCCCATGTCACTGCGTGCAGTTCTTCAGCTAGGATCTTGAAGAGTCAACCCTTGGAGGAGAACGCTAACAAAAGTAACTCTCAAGTTATTTCACTTTGACTTTGGAAACATACAATGTGTGTTGGGACAGTCGTGTTCTCGCTTCCGTAAGACAAGCCAACATAAAGACCACCCATGCTTCGGTGGGATCCCTGCCATCTCGCAATGTGCGGACACCTATCGTGTGGATTATGTCAGGCAGGCCAAAGTCCTAGTGATGTTTCTGTTTAGGCTGACAGCAACGTGAGTTTGCCTGCGCGGGACCCCCACCAGCAGGCAGAGAGCACCGCAGGGACTGGAAACATGCTCAGGGGAGGGAGAACGAAGAAGAGTGGACATGCAATGGGGTCAGCATTCCTGAGTTTGAGTTGAGTACACAGAGGTTTTGAAGAGCTGCGGAGTTCCAAGGTAATGTGTAGATGTCATTGTGTGCCTAGGAGGCTGAGTGTGCGGTACAAGGCTATTACTGAGTGAGGGGGCAAATGACACCAAATAAGCTGTAGTTAGGTGGGAGACAGGAACCTCCTTTGAGGCCTAGCCTGCATTCATCTAAATGACTAATGTTGAAAACCGAAACCATATTATTTATTTATACTCCACTGGACTCCCAAAGGAGTCAGGGCAGCTTACAGAAAAGGTTGCAAGAAAGCTCTTAGTAGAAGGTGAGACCCACATTCCAAAGGGAAGAGAAAGGTGGGGTTAACACAAAACTGTCAATCCCGACTTTCCCGCACATTCCCCAAGGTTGGCAGTGTCTCCCCTGGCATTCCTGACAGCAGACAGAGAAGAGGCTGAGGCTGAGGGCCTGGGGGGCATCGCAGATGCCAGGTCAGAGGCTACGAGTCTGAGCTGCGGTGTGAACCAGTGACAACAAAAACTCAGAGTGGATGGGAGGAAACCTCCATGTCTCCTTGAATAACAAAGGAGAAGACACTCATTTCCCTGTCCAGCCTGTTCCCTGTTCAGCCAGAAAAAAGGCTGAGAAACAACTGACGCTGGTCCATCTCCTTTTACCCAGTGGGCCCCTTGTATTTTGTAACCTGCTGCCCGTGAAGTCTACGTGGCTCCGAGAAATTATTGAGACTGCGATAATAGATGACACCAAAGTCACACACTGACATCTCCCTTCCATGATCAAGGGCCCTCTCACCAGAGGGAGCAGTGCGAGCCCAGTAGCCCTGATGTCATTCCGTCCCCATTAGTAGAAAAACACCCTCACCTGGAGTCACCAGGGAACCCAGGACCCCTGTCCAGGTGGCCCCCTGGTAGCTGGGGGCAGCGTGGTGGCCGGGCACCCCAAGGGCTACTTACATGCCCGGCTTGGCTCCGGCCATCATGACCATGCGCAGAGCAATGCGTTTATGCAGGTTCCACTTCTCCACGGCAGCCGCCACGCAGATGACGCCCACCAGCAGCAGCGTGGTGTTCTTGAAGTACTCGGTGGCCACCTGCGGGAAGGCGGCGCGGTCAGCCCCTCCCCGGCCAGGGCCCCGCGCATGCGCCGCACGCAATTCATGCTCAACTGGGGGCTGGCAGCGGGAAGCCGGGAGATGAGGGTTGTTGACGTAGCCGACTGCTTGAGATTGTGTGTGTGTGTGTGTGTATTATGTATGTGTGTATATATACACACACACACACATATTATATGTGTTATATGTATATAATATGTATATAACATATATATGTATGTAATATATATAATACGCACACGTATATATTATATATACCCACATACATATATATCTACAAACGTACATACTACCTTAGGCACTGTTCTAAGCTCTTTTCAGAGATTATTTCATTTAATCTGGCCAGTAACCCAATAGGGTAGATATTCTTCTCCATGCTTAAAAAAACATTAGAGCACTCTATTTAATTACGATATCATTTCAAAGAATAAACATATAATTTTATCCTAATCCTTAAAATTATTAAAATAACTCTGGGCGGGGGACGCCTGGGTGGCTCAGTTGTTTAAGCCTCTGCCTTCTGCTCAGGTCATGGATCTCAGGATCCTGGAATGGAGCCCCCTGTCGGGCTCCCTGCTCAGTGCAGGGTCTGCTTCTCCCTCTGCCTCTGCCTCTCCCCTGGCTTGTGCTCTCTTCTCTCTCCTCTCTCTCTCTCTCTCTCTCTCTTTCTCTCTCGCTCATTCTCTCTTTCAAATAAATAAAATTTTTAGAAAAAGCATAAAGTAACTCTGGGCTTATCCCCAAATATCATTTTTTCCTTAGCTTTTTAGAAAATTACATTCATTTTTTTTTAATTAGAAAATTAATGCGTGCTCATTATGGAGAACTTCAAGATAAAGAAAAATTTAAAGGTGAAATTATCTTTAATATTACTACTGTTATTACTTTGGCATATTTCCAATTTATGTCTATATAGATACATAATTGGATTTACACAGTATGTAGTTTTTTGTTTTTTAGTATATAGTTTTATATTCTGCTCCCCCCATTTACATCATACCCTGATCATTTCTTATTTGACTTAAATTTGTTGTAAAAATTCATGTTAATGAAGCATAACGTGCCACAGAATTTGGCCATTTTCCTTTTATTGAATACTTAGGTTAATTCCTTTTTTTAAAAAACTACAAATGGAACAAAGACTCTGCTTAAATCATTAACCTTATATAAATGTGATTATTTCCTTAGGTTAGAGTTCTCAAGGGTATCTTTATAGCTTGTCTTAAATCTTCAAAAACTTTAAAAAATTTAAATAACTCCAAATAATTCCAAAGTTGCAAAGAGTTCCAAAGTGATAATATAAGGAACGCCCATACACTGTCTACATTTTTCCCCCTGAACCATCTGAAGGTAAGTTACATAGTGTTAGCCTTTTCCCCTAAATACTTCAGTGTCCATTTCCTAAGAAGAGGGGTTTTCTCTTCCACAACCAAGCACCAGCAATTAACTTCTTCCTACCACTTAAGGATGAGGAAATTAAGACCGGGGCCTGTGAAGATACTTCATGTGTTTAAGGTCCACAGATCAACCCTTCACTGATTTCCTCACTTGGAACAGTCTCTTCTCTGTGTTACAATCAGATTTCAAAGCCCAGTTCAGGACTTCCTTGTGAAAGAAGAAAACTTTCCTTGTGACCCTGGCCTCTGACTCCAGAACATTCCCTGTGGGCACCATTAATTCCACCCTTCACAGAGCAGGCAGAGCAAAGCTTGACTTGTTGCTTCATGCTCTCACTGTTTGTCTTTTTCTGTGTACCTCTCTTCTCTCTCGACTAAATCTCAGTCTGCAAAAAGGCCATGGATTATCTTGGTATCTTGATATCTCTTAACCCCGAGCACCGAGACGCAAAAGTAGATGCTCAGTCACGTACAGAATTGTTCCCAAGAAGGGAACCGTGACAGAAACTGAGAGAGAGATACAGAGAAGTTTAACTTCTAATTTAGAAACCCTCTTTAAAGTGGAAAAACAAGACTATTTCTCATTGCAGAAAAAAATGAAAACTGCAGGAAATGTAAATATAGTAAAATACGTGGTGTTGAAAATAAACAAAATTTGCATAATCATACTGTTAAACTTTGATTATCGAATTAACCAAAACCATGGTGTACCTATACTGGGAGGACTGGAGGCAGGAGAAGGGGGGCAGTGTAAGAAGACAAAATCCTCATCTGCTGTCCGTTGGAAGTCAACTGATAATGTCTACAAGTGATAACTCAAGAATTAATATAAGAATATCAAATCAGAGAGGCGCCGGGCTGGCTCAGTAGGTAGAGCGTGAGACTCTTGATCTAGGGGTTGTGAGTTCTGGCCCCAGCATTGGGTATAAAGATAAAAAAATAAAATCTTAAAAAAAAAAGAAGTAATATCAAATAAGAATACCATACGGTGCGGTTCTTAATTGCAGAAGAATCGGTTAACAAAGACGAAAGTTATTGACCCTGGATGGGGGTGGGGCGGAAGTGGGACTTGGTGGGGGCACAGAGGGGGAGGGGTGCGGAAGGCCGCTGCTGGTTTTGCATTACGAGGTTTTCAGTATTATTTGATTTTTAAACACTGCTAACACCCTGACAACGTAAAAGCCAAAATAAAGCAGCGTGCTCCGTTTCTCCCTTCTCTCTTTTGTCCCAGGGAGAGGTCCTTGTGTTTCCTTCATGAGGTTGGTGTACGAAGAGAACGGTCACCTGCCTTCTCTGTGACCATTTCCTGGAAGAGCCCCCTGCTTCTGCTTAATCTAGTTCTTGTCCCCAAACCCAGTCGTCAGTTGGCACTGTCACTAATGCTTCCCGAGGGTAGAGAAGGCTCCCCGCTCTGCTGGGCTGGTGACTCTCGAGCGAGTCCCCTCGGGGAGGGGCGGGTAGGCCTCTGAGCTGCGCGGGCACGGGTGAAGATGCTGCCCCCTAGTGGGAGGTGGAGGCACCACGGGGCTCCCTGAGGGCTACGGCTGAGGGGGGAGGGGCGCGGGGGTGGTACCTAGGACCTTTCTCACTGCGCCCTAACTTTCCCAGAAGTCTAGACGACAGCTCTGTGGCGGAATCGGCGTTTTCTTTTCCTCCGTCTATTGAGGCGGGAAACCCACAGAAGACCTGAGACTCTGTACCGGTCCCTCCACTGGCGCCATGACTCGAGGCCCCGCAAAGCCTTCACAAAGGTCAGTGCTGTCGTGGTCACTTTCCTAGGGGACTGGCTGGCAACATTTTCATTTTCTGCCTCTTTGGCACATATCATAATAGGATACCAGTTTGTGATGGCCTTTTAGGAGCCCGGAGCCAAAGGACAGGTGGCGCTACTTTCTCCGGATTCCCTTCAAAGGGAAGGAGAGAGGAACCCACCTCGCCAGGCCAGGAGTTTGGCGTTTCGCATTCACTTTCTCAACAGTCTAGGAGGCAGGGACTGTGGGTACCTCACTTTGCAGGTGAGGAAACGGGCTCAGAGGGGGTAAGGTTAAGGAAGTCTTCAAGGTCACCGCGCGAGGGGCGGGGCGGGATAGCAATCCAGGTGCATTTAATCCAAAGCTACCACACAACGTTAACGCTCAGGACGGGCCAACCGGAAACCATGCGTCGAACGCAACTCTAGGGGACTCTTCTTGGTCTCGTGCCGGCATGCGTAGGCACACATTTCTGGCTTCATTCATAATCACAGTCCTGACACTGGCCAATGCAAGCCCCAGTCCCGGCTTTAGCGGGACCCTGGCTCTGGGCTGTTTTCAGACTTGGTGTTCCATAGGCTTAGGTCCCTTCGCGTGCCCTCCCCGCCCCTTGTAAGCGGGGTCATGCGCCTGGGCCATGCAGCCTGGCTGTAGTTTGTGATGAAGAGGAAGCACAGCCAAGTGGGGAAGAGTGAGGGCTCCAGAGTCAGCCAGGACTCTGCTGTGTGACCCCAGGCAAGTTACTCAACCTCTCTCGGCTTCATTTGGGCATCTAAAATTTAAAGAAAAAAGTATGTGAGTCCCTACCTTTTGTAAAGCTGTTGTGAGGTGGACAACCAGGATTTTTGGCAGCTCTTCCTGTCACTCAGTGGTCCACACAAAGGCTGACCCGCTCTGAGGCCATTAGTACACAGAGAGCACCCAGGCACAAAGCTGCCTTTCCACTTTTATAAATTAAAATTCTATCCGATGGCAGTGTTGCTAGCTGTCCAGCCCACTGGGTGTTTGTTTGTTTTATAATAAAACCTTGGTCATTGAGAACCCCTCAGGGAACACCAGGCTTCCAGGATTCTTGAGGGCTATTTTCACTGTTTTCTGACATGCGTTGCTTACTCCTGCTTGCTGTGGGCATTCCTTTCCCCACTACCTAATTTCTGAGCTCATAGTCTGAGTTGGGAAACTGGATAACAAAGCTGGTTAGAATTATTTGCTGAGAGAACTAGGATCCCCAAACGAGCGCTCCTCCCATGAGTAGAGTCCGCAGTGTCTGTGATGTTTGCAGTTTTATTCTTGCCTTTTCTGCTTTTCTGCTCTGCGGTTTTTCTCTGTTTGCCGGAGCCCTGAGCTGGGAGGGCAGAGGTGGTCCTGGACAGTGTTTTAGAAGAGATGTGCTCAAGGAGGCCACTTGGAAAGGCGGGGCAGAGAAGACCAACAGCATGGGCTCTGAGTACAGACGAGGTGGGTTTGAAGGGTTGCTCCCCCCCAGATGAGCTGCAGGCTCTTGAGCAGGCCACGAAACCCCCATGGCCCCATCATTCCTATGTTTCTAGTGGCGAGAATCATGCCACACAGCTCATTTAATCCATCATGGCATGGCCTTGAGTAAGATAAGGCAGGCAGGGTCTTAGAACAGTGCCTGGCATACAGGAAGTACTCAATAAATGTCCATATTATTAAAGAAGTAAAAAAAAAAAGGATAAAAACCTTCCAGATGAGATTGAGGGTGATGCCGGGGAGGTCAGCATGACCGAAGGAGGGAAGAAGAGAAAGAAATGAAATAAGAAGGAGTAAGGTGGGCCTAAAAACCAAAGATTCCTCCAAGTTTTCTTAGTGAAGTGGGAGCGCATTGCAAGAGCTTTCTGAGCCAGGCTCATGGAGAGGCCCAAGGACAGAAGGGCTGGCGGATGTGGTCCTTCACTAACTAGCTGATTGTTGGTGAATTGCAGGCAACATCCATTAGTGATGAGCTTTTAAAACCTTCCTTTCTTTGAAGGTGGAATTATTGATTGATCTCTACATAGGTTAGGTTTTAAATGTTTAAAACAATTTTTATAAAGGTTGTGGCTCTATTCCTAGACGTTGGAGAAGGAACTCTGGACAGCAGGCTCAGCTCAGTGCTCTTCTCCGGAGGAATGCAAATGGGCCTCCCTGGGGCTCTCCCGGTAGAGGCAGCCCACAGGCCAGTCCTGCCCCCTGCCGCTGGCGCCGGCGCTGTGGAAGGCGCTTGCACACTCACCATAGTGGACAATCCTCACAGCTCCCCCCGAGGCCCTTGTTTTGAGATCCTCCTTTTTCAGACGAGTAAAGGGCAGTTCAGAGAGATTATACAACTTGCTCAAGACTGGTTAGTGCCAAAACTGGATTCAAACTCAGTTCTACCCTACTCCCAGCTTGGATCCTGACTCTTTCCAGCTGCCATTCTACTTGCTCAGGGTGGCAGCAGCCAGAGACGGCTGGAGGTGTGGTGGACCTGACGGTGTCCTGATGCGGACATCTGGCGGCTCTGAGTGGGGTTGGCCTCAGAAGTGCAGACAGTCAGCGCTTTGCAGGTCAACTGTGGGCACCTCTAGAAATGGTGGGAACGTGGCAAGCCCTCAGGAGACCAGTCGTGGCCTCTGGCAACGCACTTAGTTTGAGGCTCTTCTGGACATTGGAACAACTTCGCAGGGACATCCTCTAGACCCCTGGAGGGGACCCCTGGTTGGCTTGCCCTCAGCACGGAGCTCAGCCCCCAGCCAGAGCCGGAGCCCAGGCCACTGCATTCTAGCCAGGGCCCCAGCAAGGCAGCCAAATCCGGTGCGCCTGACTCGAGGCCTTTCCTTGGGGAAAGGAATGCTGTTCCTGTGGGAGAAGTCTCTGAGGGCTCCAGCACCCTCCTAATCACCTAATTGCACTCCCCAAGGCCAGAGCTTTGCAAATCACACTCACTGCCTCAATTTCAGGAGGCCTGCGGGAAGGGCCCAAACAGCCGGGGCCCTGGGCCTCCATGCCCCATTTGAGTAGGCCTTCCTCTTCCATCTGTTTTATGTATTGAGTCTCCCAAGATGTGGTTTACAGAAAAGGTTTTGTTGCTAAAAAAATATCCTTTGCAAACCCTACCGTAGAGAAGTCTAAAGTGGAGAGACTCAG
Source organism: Ursus americanus (assembly GCF_024610735.1). Taxonomy (NCBI): domain Eukaryota; kingdom Metazoa; phylum Chordata; class Mammalia; order Carnivora; family Ursidae; genus Ursus; species Ursus americanus. The sequence goes on along the minus strand of NC_142129.1, from coordinate 17,419,317 downwards.
AGGAGCGCTGACCTGGTCCGGATGTCGGCTTAGCTCCTGGAGATGCTGAGTCATACAGCACCCCCAGTTTCTTCTCTGGGATCTTAGGAACTGCCCCCAGTGGAGGAAACAAAGGCAGGGGGCTGGGCTCTGAGTCCAGAGGCAAAGGGGCTGGCTCATATGTAGGGAGCAGCTCTTATGCCAGAACCCTTAACTCGGCCTCAAGAGGCTGCAATATCTGTAAGTTCTTGGTCCCAGGCCCCACTCATGGCCTGGGTGTGGAGCTCAGCTCTGGGCTGCATCTGGATGGCTGTGGGTGATGAGTGGCTTGGGTTCAGGCAGGTGGCCGGGTCCTGATACTCAGCCTACCTCCCCACAGGCCTGCATGGAGGGGGGTCAGCCTCCGGGGTGAGCAGAGGCCAGAAAGGCAGAGCAGAGCGTGGTATAAACAAACAGAGAAACTCAGGGTCTGGGTGATGGTCGGGAATCTGGCAGGTCAGAAAGATCAGGAACCAACAGGGAAGCAGATTCACGACATTGAACTCCAGTGTCATGGGGCTGCACAGGCCGTTTTGTTGTCACAGCTGGAGCTGCCCTGCTGCCTCTCCTGCCCTGGCAGGAGCTAGAATGCCAAGGAGACTTGCCAGGGGCCTGCAGTGCAGGGCCCGGAGAGAGCAGAGGGTGTGTGTGTGTGTGTGTGTGTGTGTGTGTGTTGGGCAAGGGAGAGAGAGAAAGCAGATGTCATCTCTATTGCAGGTAGTTTCTGACCCTGGACACCCCGGAGACTATTCCCAAGCCCTATCATTCAAACCATGCCTTTTACTGCCCCGCAGAGCGCTCTCGCTCCCACCCTCCTAGAAACAGTAATTGTTAGCCAACTTGATTGTCCCCGGCTATGGCAGCACCTTAGAAGGACATCGATGATTTCCGAGGCAGATACAATGATAGTTGTGAGTCACAATGGAGGTAAAATAAAGAACAAACCCCAGGTCCAGGCCTGAGCTCTGTATACCAGCAGAGGGAAGTAGTGACAGGATGCCAACAAGAAGGTCATAGGATCCCAAAGTCAAAGGGCCCTTTGCGTCCATCCCCTCTCCCAAGGCACGAAATCTATCTCTAATGTCCCTGACAGGGTCGCCTGGCCTGCATTCCCAGGAACAGGGATACCCAGATGCCCCATGGCAGCCCATTCCAGCATCTTCCCTCACACGGAGCAGGTCTTTCTTGCAGTGCTTGGACTCCGGTTCTGGTTTGACCCTCTGAGCCTCATGTGTTGAGATGCAGAAGCCAGAAATCATGTCCCTCTTGAGTCTTCTCTTCTTTCCCATGTGACTCGCATTCTAGATTTTGGACATCTTGGCTACCCACCACTGCATGGGCTCCTGATCTAGAATTTCATGCTCTGGACACAGGCATTTATCAACTCAGTGGACTTCAGTATGTATTGGCCAGCGGTTAAGAGCACACATTCTGGGAGCACACACTCCTGGTTCAAGTCCTGACTCCACCCCGTAGTAAGTTCCTTAACCTCTCTGAGCTTCCATTTCTGAACTCCTCTGTAAAGACAGAATGAATAACCGCTGTACAGAGGATTCAGTGACGCGGGAGCATGTGAGGGACCTCCCATAGTGCCTGGCGTATGGTAAATGCCCCAAATTTTGGCAGCCACACTGGGCTGATGGATGATTCATGCTACATCTGTACTCAAATAAAAGCCAAGGTCTTTTCCACACACACTGTTAACATTTATCCCCATTAAACGTCATTTTGTCAGTTCCAGGCCATTGTCTCATCCTGTCAGCATTGTTTCTGTCGTCATACATTAGTGGGCCCATCCAGCTTTGAGTCACCTGCAGATGCAGTAACATGCCTTTTGTATTTTCCCTTGGGCTCTCTCTCTGGTCCACTGCCAATATGTTACTCAGGATTCTTTAGGTTCAGCTGTTTAGCCAGCACTCAGGCTACTCAGCTGTGCCATCATCCAGCCCACACTGGCTCCTCTGATTGAGAATTTTTTTTCCCCTGGAAATTGTGAAGGCTCCAAAGAAAAAGTTCATTTGTAGTCAACAACTTCTGTTTAAAAGGCTGGGGGAATTATAAAGCCTTCTAGAAAGATGTCAATCAAAAATTGGTCAACAAAGTTTGGGCACTCGGTGGGGTAAATTTCATTTATCTAGAACATTCCCTTTTAGGGAATTGGGTGAATCTTCCACCATGACAGAAAATGAGGCATTATGGCATGGGTTTTCTGGGTTTTCCTGTTTGGTTTGTGCCTTCTCTCTTTTAGAATAGAAACTTCTCAAGGTCAGGAGTCTATCATTTTGTATCTCTTCTCAGCAAGACAGAGAGAAGGAAGTCTAAGCTTTGCACACAATAGACTCTTAACACCTGCTGACCGTCAAGTCATCACCATAAAAATTAACCATTTGTATGCATACATCCAAGTTGTCAGTGGGAAACTCAGGAGGGCAGAGATTCTGTGTTTCATTTTTGTCACCTTCAGGGTACCTATAATGCCCCATATGGCCCATGGTAGAAATATTTTTCCGGATGTTGAATGAGAACCACAAGGGACAAAAGCCACGGTTCTAGAGTCATACTGATCCTACCCACACACCTTGGGTGGAGAGCACGCTATCACACACCATCCAGAAACCATGCAACCAAGAGCTCTTCACTGAGGGCCAGTGCAAGGATCCAGGCCATAGACACCACAAATCCTAGGGACTGCGAATCTTTTTGGAGAGAGGACATGTCTACAGAAAGTTTATGTCAGGTGTGTCTGATGGACCACCTGAAGGCTAAAGACATCAGATCGCCTCAAGGGATCTGAGCCTTTTGGAAAGGCTTCACTGTAGAGGGTAATTGGGGGCAGGACTTTAAAGGTTGGAGGGAATTGAAGAGAACTTTGAGTCAAGGCAAGGCTAGGCAAGTACAAGGTGGGTTTGGGGAATGACACGCAGATGATTTGTCTGCAGAAGGGGCTCCTGCAGACCCCCAGCCTACCTTTTCCTGGGGAGCCATGGCACATGCTGGTGTAGGGGTGTGGCTGCTGGTGGTGCGTCTGCAAATCTGAGTGGCTCACAAAGGCTCATAAGCCATGTCCTATACTTATCGCCATTTTCCTCTGATCTGAGTTGAAAAAGCTAGCTGAACAGACTCTCTTTGGCTGACACTGCTTCCTGTAGCCCAACTGTTAAATATCATTGCCAGCCACCGCTCCTTCATCAGAAAGATGGGGTACGATTTTTCACCTCAAATGATAAGACCTGCCCTCTGGCTCCTCTAGTGCTTTCCATCTCCAGCCCCAGCAATAACAATGCCTAATCCTTCACCAGACAGTCTTCCTTTTCTCCTCACAAAGTCATGGTATCCCCACAAACCACTGACTCAACAGTTGTCCTTACAGGTCTGGCATACCTGGCTGTGCAGAGGGGCGGGCCCTTGGATGAACGGTTGCCTAGCAACATCTCTACCGTGCTGAGGCGCTGACTGGGTCACCCCTCTGGAGGATTCCTGCTGCAGGCAGCCCTTGGAGAAATAGGGACATCATCTACTGTCCGCTTTGGGGCTGCCGGTAGTGAAATACAAAGGTAGAAATCTTTTAATTAGTAGTTAGCTCACTTTAAATGTTAGTTAAGATTCAATGCTTTCTATCACGTTGTTTTTTTTTTTTTTCTCTGCCCTCTATATTCACCCCCCGACTCATGGGCTCCTGGTTTCTCACTTCTAAAGAGAAACATGCAGAATAAGTTTAAATGCTTTTCTCAGGAAAAGTCGTGTTTAAGGCCGGTGGTTCTTCTAGGCAGGCACACAGACCAAACTACCTATTCTTATTTTCACAAAAGAAGGGGACACTTTGGAGCAACTGCCTGGTGATTCAGGTCACAGGCTGGCTTTTATGAGGGTCTCCAGGATATTGGTGTTGTACCCATCTTGGGAATAAAAGCACTGCTGATGGCTTGGGGGGGTCCCATCCTTTTTGGAACGGCTAAGGCTACTACAGCTACTCATTGCCACCAACCCTCCCATCCAAAAACAAAAACAATGCAGGTAAAACGATAGCAACAAAAACCACAACGAAACCCAAAAACTCAAATACCCCAAACAAAACAAACACATTGGCTAGTTGAGTCCATCTGGTAGAAGAGCAAGCAAGAATATAGACTTCGAGATCTAATTGATATGAATTTGAATCCAGTTCGGCTACTTCCTACCTTGTGGTAGGTAAATAGATTTTGAGTGAGTTTCTTAACTCTCTGAGCCTCTTTACTCATCCGTAGAATGGAAATACTAACACCCACCTTGTAGAGATCTCAGGGGTAACAGATAACTAATATAGTACTTCCGGGAGAGTGCCTGATTCCTAGTAGGCCTGCAAACATCAGTTCCCTTTTGTCTTTCATCTGTGCCTCTGTCCTTAGTCTCTACCATTCGATCTTTATCAGAAACTCTAAGCAGAGACCAGGGGCTATAACGAGAGTCTAAATAGAACCAGGTGTTAATGAATGAGGACCATCTTCCATCTTGCTTCCGGGTTCTGGTTGTGTTTTCCTTCTTTCCCGTTTGTGGTAGGGTTAAATGTTTGCCCTGAAGTCTGACCACAGCCTGGGCTTGATATTGACAATTTCTGGTTGAGCTTTTAAGAATGCCACAGACAGAAAGAGTGGACAGAGAGGGCAGGTTCCAGGTAGACAGCAGTCAAGGAAAGAATATGCAGTAATCTTGACTTGGGGAAGAAGGAATAGAGTTTTTTTGTGTTTTTTTTTTAAGGGGAAGTGGATGAAAACATTGTTAGGACTCAGAAAAACATGGTAGGTCTCTCTGTCAGCAAACATCTATTGAGCACCTACTGTATATGGGCTCAGGTTTATAATGAGATTGCAAAGACCTGGGAAACTGGATTCCTACCTTTGATTACTGCCTTATAGTTTACGCAGGCATACAAAAGACTGAGAAAGGTCAACAAGCATGCTAACCACCCAGTTCCTAGAGGGTTTCAGATGGAAGGAGCAATTGGATGTGATCAGTCAAGTAAGGCTTCCTGAAAGAGGCAGTTTGAGGGAGATGAGAGTTATGGGAAAGGAACTCAGGGTCTGGAATAGCAGGTGCAAAGGCTTAGTGCTAAGAGGTTGTTCTGGAGGGTGAAGAAAGCGCCCCCCCCCCAAGTGCTTTGTGATTCTCCCTTCACCTTGAGCCCTCTTTCACTGGCCCAGTAGGGTCCCCAGCAGGGATCTGGGCCACAAATAGTCTAACCTCGCTGGATCGGAGGACTCCGAAGAACGGGTAAAGGAAGGCAGGCACCAGGGCTGCAGCTCCCAGAGGCACGGCCTCGGACACCCAGTACACAGCAGTCACGATCAACACGTAAGCACACGCAGCCTCCTGGAAGGGGAGGAAAGTGGGCGATTAGTCACAGGGACAGCCCTGGCCGCGGAGAATCCAAATGAGACCCGGGGCGGAGGCAGTAGGCAGACTCAAACATGGGCCTCAGGAGACAGCCCGGGGAGGGGCAGAGCTGGCCTTGGTGGGGCGGGGGGGGGGGGGGGGGGGGGGAGGGGGACTGCCGTGGATCCTTGGCGGGGCCGGTACTTGGGTGTATGCAGTAATTGCTGCTCCTGGGTGGGCTGGCGCCTGGCACGTGGTCTGCAGCAGGGAAGCCACCAGGCTTAGGAGATCCCAGCTCTGCTTGAAACTGAGCAGGATGGGGACTGACATGAACTCAGTGTCCAGACCCAAGATCAGAGTCTCTAAAGATGGAGTTCACAGCTTTGACAGGCAGCAGAGTATTTTGGCGTCGAGTTGATTGGACGCTAGGTGTTCTTGGGGTCGCTGAAAGTTAGGATCCCTCCGTGTAACGAGTCACGTGTGAGCTCTGAGATTGGCCCATTTTGGGGCTGGAGAATTCCATGCTGGGGGGTGGCTGTTGTGGGCATTAAGAGGTTTAGCAGCATCCCTGGCCTCTACCCACTAGATGTCAGTAGCACCTCCCAATTGTGACAGCCACAAATGTCTTTAGACATTGCTAAATGTCCCTTGGGGGGACATTTGTCCCTGGTTGAGAACCCGTGTCCTTACCAGTGTCTGGTTCTCACTGCTCTGGGACTTCATTCCCCCTGCTTGATGCACCTGGAAACATCCCTCTGATAAAGGAAATAAAAGTACCATCTACCTACAAGGGAAGGCCTGGAAATTTACAGAGTTTTCCCCAACGCCCTCTACTTTGCTGGCTGTACAACTTTGGGGTGCACAGAATAAAAAAGCACAACACTGTTACCAACAACCAGCCCTCAACCTCAGCCTCTAGTAATGCTGGTTGCTCGGAACCATGCTGCTTAATGGCACTGAGAAAGGTCACTGGCTTACTCTCGGGAAGGGTCACTGTCCGAAGGCCTTAACAATGGTCTTGGAGGGCCACTGTACAGAAGGTCCAAGCAGGCTCTGGGTTCCTCAATTTATACATACTTCTAAACCATCTGGGCTCAGGTCTGACCTGCCCTAAGGCTGGCTGGTGATCAAGGAGCCTGACAAATCTTGTTCTGTTTATCTCTCCCTTGGGTTCAGAACAAGCGTCCTCAAACTCTTGCACAAAAGTTACAAAAGGTCGCCATGATCAGTGAGGGGCGTCAGGAGTGATTAACCCGGCTTGGCTGGATGGGACCTTGCTCCCTCCTGATATGCATGGATTACCGCCTTGGGGTTTGAGAAACGGGAACAGCGCCCAACAATTGTTGACTGTAGCTCCCACTGAGATTTCCTCTGGGGCCAAAAGATCAGAGAGAAGTTAAAACTTTTGGAAGTTGCTGATAAGACAACAGAATCAGTAAGGGGGAGAAAAAAAGGCTCCATTGGAAAAGAATGCAATTTAGAGAAATACCCCCCCCCCTTCGTTACAGAAATAAAACTTCTTAAAGAAGTTCAAAGCCTTGAGCCCCTTTGAGCCCACTTATTCCTATCTCTTCCCTGGGAAACAGAATGGCATGTCTTAACTCCAGCTGAAGATAAAGGGGACAGGATATCTGTCCCTCCCTGAGAGCCCTTATTCCTTCCTGAGAACCTTTAGTCTTTCTTGTCATTACAGGGCCGCAAATTAAGGTTAAGGGAGAGGGGAAGGGGAGACTGAGAGAAAGAATGAGAGAGAGAAAGAGAGAGAACAAACTTTCTTCCAGGCACCATCTTAGTTTGACTTAGGAGGACGTGGGTAAGTCAAGGTACACTTTTTGATGGTGATTATTGTTACCAAATTAGAATAGGTTGGCTTGGAGGAAGTCAGCAAGCCCCCTTCATCCAGCATTAAGAACAGAATAAACCACCATCATCATTTTTACCTGGACTTTCCTTAGAGCACAAGAATGGCCAAGAGACTTCCTCCAGAGGCCCTTTCCATATTTCTCACCCCGTTCACCCACGGAATTTACATGAACTTCCTTTTGCTCCTTCCAAAACTTCTCAAAATTCAATGGGTAAGGATAACCCCCCAAAATCTTTGTGAGGTTTGATTCCAGAAATCCTGGGGCCCCACAGCTGGCCAGTGTCTGGCAGGCGGGCTCAGTTAAGTTAGTTGAACTGAATTGGGTTCCTCTGCTGGCTATCAGGTTTCTCTTATCTATCTATTGGAGAGAATATTCTGGAAACCCTCGACCCCTTATCACTGCCACTAGTCAGCAGGTGTGTAGGGGCTGATGAATATTCAGGCAGTGCCTTTAAAGGATAGTTCTGTCAGTTCTTTTTGGCTTCTGTTTACAAATAAAGGAGGGAGCTCAAAAGTGGCATTTCCCCATAGGGGCTGGTTCCTGACCGTACCAACTGACATGTGCATCTGTTCCTTTCCCATGCTGTCCCGTCACCTCAGTGATGTCCCATTCAAACTTCACTGGAAGTTTGAGGTCTGTTTATTTGCTGTCATAAATGACTGTGAGGCCTTTCTGAAATTTAGTTTGGGGCTTGGGTGTAACCTTAATCCTGCCAGGGACACTGAGGCAGGCCTCGGTTATGGACAAGCCCCTCTTGTACCCTCCTCTTCCGTAACATGGGAGACCAAGTCTGGGCTCCTGGTGTTAGAGAGCTGAGCAGGAAAAAGGGGAAGGTCATTCTAATTCCTCCTAGAATGTAGCTGTAGCTTGTCTTTTCCAAGAACCATCAGAACAGTAGGCCCGGAACTCCTGGCCAGGTCCCTTCCCTCAGCTTTGGCCCAGGGCAACCAGGTCCGTTTAGGAATTAAATATCAGAACCTAAAATTTTGACGCTCGGGAGTAAGAATGGGTGAGAGACGTTCTATGTGTTGGTTTGTGCTTCCCGTGGGCGCTGCTGACCTCAAGGTGACTTTATGTCATTCTAGAAGAAGAGCAGTGCTCTCATTGACATGGTGACACACGGAGACATCATCTTTGCAGGGCATCCTGGGTAAGTGGCAAGTAAGCCGCGTCCAGCTCTGAGGGCACTGGGCACGCCGGGCTCCATCTAGCTGTCCCCGGGGCTATGGGATCACAATAGCCACCCAGGGGCACCGACTGGGAAGCTCTGAGGTAGTGTTAGGTTTACTGTCTTAAAAGGCACTTGTACTTTTTTTTTTTTTTTAAGTTTATTTGAGAGACAGCCAGCGAGAGAGGGAACACAAGCAGGGGGAGTGGGAGAGGAAGAAGCAGGCTCCCGGTGGAAGAGCCCGACGTGGGGCTTGATCCCAGAACTCCAGGATCACGCCCTGAGCCAAAGGCAGACGCTTAAGGACTAAGCCACCCAGGCGCCCCTAAAAGGCACTTGTTCTTAACGGGGGCGATTTTCCCTGCCCCTCCTCCCATCCCAGGCCCAGGGGGTATTGGGTAATATCTAGAAACATTTTGGGCTGTCAGAGTGGAGGGGGGGTGCTGTGTGCTCCTGGCATCTAATGGGTGAAGACCAGGGATACGGCTAAACGTCCTTCAATGTACAGGACAGCCCTCCCCACAGCACAGAATTATCTGGCGCTAAATGTCACTGGTGTGGCCATGGAGGAACCCCGTTCGAAGGTGAAACTGAGTCTGACAGAAGGAGCTAGGCCAGGAAAGGGCAGTGTCCCTTGGTCTCAGTAAGCAGCTGTAAAAATCTCTTCAAAGATTATGTACAGATCCAAACAGAGCAGAGGCTCACCTGCTCTTCCTTTACTCTCCTTTTTTTATTTAAGATTTTTTCTCTTCTTTTTTAAATAACACCTGTCTTCCATCAAATTTATAGATTATTTTGCCTACTTCAATAACTCGTTATTATTATTTTTCTTCTTCTTCTTCTTCTTGTGAATACTTCTTACTAGGCAGTGGTGACTGAGAAGTTCAAAGCCAGGGCCCCAGAATGAAAAGTAAGCAACCCACACCCTAGAGTCATGGTCCCCAAAGATGGGGCTGACTTAGGGGGACACAGAGGTGCCTCATACTGCCATGGAGAAGAGGGCACTGTATCTTTGGTGAACGTTCCCTTAAGTGCATCAGACATTGGGTAAAAACAACAACAACAACAAACCTTGAAAAAAAAGAAAGAAAGAAAAACCAATCAGCCCATTTGGACAGAGTGAGCCCTAGGAAAACTGTCGGCAGCAATCACTGTCTGCTAATCCCAGCCTGCTCTTAATCAGCGTCTCCCTGGCACTCTGGGGTATTTATTCTAGTAAAGATTTAAGCCAGTTTGTTTTTAAGACGGGCCATTCTAATCCCCTCTATTTAACTTTATAACTCAATGTTGGTTACCAAGATACTCGGGGAGCTGCCTGGAAAATCTCTTCCCGTCGTCCCACAAACATGATTAACCTCTCTTAGCTTATTTTTCCTGAAGTCTCAAGGGTAGTGCCTGCAGGACAAGGGGTAAAGCCCCTAAGAGGAGGAGGGTGAGGAGGAGGGGAGAAGGGAGAGGAGAAGGAGGAGGAGGAGGAGGAGGAGGAGGGGGAGGAGGAAGGAGACAGGAAGGGAAGGGAGGCCAGTGAAGGTCTGAGAAGCCAGCAGAAGGCAGAGCCAAAGCTTTGGCATCTCTGCTCATGCAAACCCCATCAAAAATTGGGTCATGGTCTAGAGTTGGGGGCTCTTATTTCTTTTTTATCGCTTGGTTGAATGTCTCTCTCCTTCAAGAGCACAGAGAAGAAAACACAGAGGATACAAATGATCAAAGGGCCATGTGCATGGGACTGGGGCAAGATGCCAACCTCTGCTTTCAACGTCAAGTTCAGAGGGACTTCTGTGATTGCATTTCAAAGTGTGGTTATCGGAACCACAGACCCTGGTGGGTGCAGAGGAGCCCCCGTGGGACTCCCCGCCCCCCCCCCCCCCGCCGCACCCCCCCCTTGTCCTTACTGGAAGGCCTCCCTGCTCTCCAGCTCCCTCACAGAGAGCTGGTCACATGGTGACCCAGTTGAGCCCGGCCCAGCAGCGTGTCCCTCTGCTCAGGGGCACAGCGCGTGGCCCCCGCGCCGTTCCGGCGGCCCGAGGCCGGTGTAGCACCCCTCAGCTAGTTCAGCCGCCCCGCCAACCTCACCCCTGGCTGGGGGGCCACCCGGTCGGGGGCCCCGGGAGAGGGGCGGAGGGACGAAAGCGGCAGTGTGGGGAAAGAAAGCATTGGAGCCTCCCCCAGAAAGATCTGTCCATGCCTTGAGCCCGGGAGCAAAGCCTGTGGAGGAGCTGCCCTGCACCCCATCCCTCGGCCCCCCTGCCCTCCCTGCCCTCGCGCCCGACGGCCGGCCTGGCCGGCCCGCAGGGACAGGAAGGGACGCGCGGTACTCACGCTGCTGGGGTGGAGCACGGGCAGCGGCAGCAGCAGGAGCGGCACGAAGATGACGAGCAGCAGGTTTCTTGCCCGGAGGAGGCCCTTGAGCAGGCCCATGGTGGCCCTCGGCGCCCCCCTCCCGCCTCCCGCCGGCCGCCAGGGGCCTTCACTCCTCACCACGCTCGGCTCAGTCCAGAAAGACTTCTGCAACCCTTCTCGGCTTCCAAGAGTCCTCTCTTGTCTTGGGGGCAGAAAAGGAGGCCAGTGACAGCTCCTGTGTGCACAAAAGCCTGGGCTCCTTGCCTCCTGGTTTAGGTGGGATTGGTGAGCATCGTTTTACGCCCAGCAGCAAGGGACCAGGAGAGGAGGCTGATTGGAAGCATAGTGGGCTCCCCCTTCGCTTGATTAGAAGTAGAGAAACTTCATTGTGGGGCTCCGCAGAAAGTCCCCCTAATCAATCAAAGGCACCGCTCTGCTGCTGGTGGTGAGGCTCAAAGAAATCATGTAAAGGCTTTCACCAATTAAAAATACCCAGCGCACGGGCTAGTGCCCTCCATCATTTTTGCTCTCTCTGATGGCCTGTTCGGGGCAGTACCGGTTTCTCTCCCACCTGTGCTTGCTGTACCCCCTTCCCTTAACCCAGGCCCCCAAGTTGGTCAGCGGCGGATGCAGACTTCAAACAGGGCTGGTCTTCTCTCCTAGGACCTGGCACCTGAACTCGGTTCAAATTTCTTTCCTTCCAATTGGTTTCCCACTTTAATTTGTCTTGAACCTGGGCCTCCAAAGCAGAAAAAAAAAAATCCCCAAGACTTTCCCTGCTTGTCACCGGACAAAAATCTTGCCGGAGGCCCACCTTAACTTTGCTTCACCTATGGGGAGCCGGACCCCGCAGTGGCCCCGCCCCTGCCTCAAAGCCAATCAGGAGGGCGGAGAGATTGAGGCAGTCTCTCTTCCAGAGGCAGTCCAGGATTGGTCCCAGCAGGGGCCGCCGAGTCCGCAGAACCTAGGCAACTTGCAAAGTTTATTTTTGTTTCTCAAACATCCTAGGGGCTGGAGTGATGATTATCATCGGAAACATAATCCCACTTAAGCGGAGCTTTTCCTGGGAGAGCACTCGCGAACCTAGTCCATAGGAAGATGGGTTTAATGGTTCTGAGGAAATTTGCCTCCAGAGTGTACCATAGCAAGCCCTTCGGACTTCCCTGATGACAAAGATCGTTTACTTCAGCGTCTGAGTGAATACCGAAGCACCTGGGTTCAGCAGAGGGTGTCAGCCTATAAGAAAGACCCCAGACCTTTCTTAGAGAGAATGGGAAGGGTAGCTACCTCTCTAGAAAAGTCTAGATGCCGGTCTCATTGCAAAGGCCCTTGGAGTCCAGATGTCAGTGGTCTTTCTTGACTGGAGTAGGTGCTCAAATGCTCCTCTCTGGGGCTCTTTACCAAAAAAGAAGCAGGGAGCTTCCTTTGGCCAGTATGCAAGGAGGAAGGAGGTGGGAGGGCAGGGAAGAAGTTGACAAGTTCAGGGTCAGGGCCTTAGCAGCTGCTGCACTCTGCAATTTCTGCTGCTTAGAGATCGGGAGAAGCTGTTAGCCTCTTTTCTCAGAAGGGACATGTGGATAAGGTTACCCGTGTTGTGTTTTTCTTGAATTCACAGAATGCAAGAATGCAAGGTCTGCAGTTGGAAATGATCCCCAGGCTAAACGTAAAGAGACTGGAGAAGCGACTCCAGAAAACCAGTTCTTCCTGACTTCTAAGGCAGGTGCAATAATGGACAGTCGAGGTTCCCTTCGAGGCTGTCTTGCCATTGCAGGATGGGCTATGATGACCCGTCTCTTTAAATGTATGTGAAAGACTGGCTACCATATTTACTACATTTGTGCCTCGTTCTTGTGCTGATTTTAAAACTCACAATGAACAAGACCACAGGTGGGATGTTTTGGGTGGCAGATATTAAAGAGGGTGGAAAATAATTAAACAGCTGCAGAAATCAACATCCCCTGTTCAACCCCTAGACCACTTCAAATTCCTGGGTGAGATAATCTGACATAACAAAGATTCCACGGAGCCTAGTAAACTCAATCATGACGTTTTTATTACACTGTTAAGTGAATAATTGTTAAATAAAATTAGGTAGGGTGAGCGACACAGTTAAGACCAGTAGTTCTTCTTCAGGACTCTATCCATTTTTTAGATGAAGAAAACATTTTCCGGAATACTAGACTTGAGAAATAGAAGGCAGGTTTCACTTAGATGAGGTATCTAAAGTAGTCAAACTCTTAGTAACAGAAAGTAGAAAGGCAGTTGCCAGGCACTGTGGGGGAGGGGGGGAGGGGAGTTGTTCCAGAGGTATCATTTTTTTGCAAGATGAAAAGTTCTGGAGATCTGTCATACCACAGTGTGCATGGAGCTGACACTATTATACTGTGCACTTAGACATTCAGATGGTGAATTTCACGTTGTGGTTTTTTTTACCACAATTTAAAAAAATGTAAGACGTTAAAATGAGTTAGGAAGCTAAGGGGCACCATGTAAAGACATTTGACAGGCGCTTGATTTTGGACCAGTTCACCTGTGGAAATATCTTCTGACTGATTTATCAGTGAGGTGGTTCTCTTTTCGATTCAAGGTGAGATGACAGAGGATTGGAAATTTCAGCACATAGATGTTTTTCGATGTCTCTTGAGTGACACCAGAGGAAGCCATGAAGGTGCCAACTCTAGAAGACGGTTCCAGAATTTTTAGATCCTAAAAGTCTCCAGCAGTATAGAGAGGCAGAATTAGTTACAGGCAAATTCCATAAGTTACAGGCAAATTTCCATAAGTTCCATAGGTTACAGGCAAATTTCCATGACAGACACTACACCCTAGATTATTCTGTCTCTGTGTACATATGACAAAATGTGACCCAGTTGTGATCATGGTGTTACAGAGCGGTATTCATGAGTTAAGATAGGACAGTCTGTTTCTGTCCAGTCTACTACTTTACTGTTCATTGAGCAAGGGTTGGGTCTTGGGGTGGTGGTGGTGAGTGTTATATTTGATTTTGCATGTAAATGAAGTTATTAATATAAACTGTTCTTGTGGGTCAACAGTCAATTTGTAGTCAGCCTAAAATAGTCATTAATAATGTCATCTAGTTAGTAAAAATGGAATTTTCATTTGTCTTTAAAAAAGTCATGCCCTTCTTGTTTCTTTTTTTCCAGTCATGGACTGCTGCATAAATATGGGCCCCGATTGATGACTACGCAAATGCCTTCAGTTTTTTGCAGCAGGGTGAGTGAATTACCACTGGTCCTGGGAACCATCCTCCCATTCATGGATCTCCTACCCCTCAGAGAAGCCAGGTATATCATAACATGGAAGGCAGGGCCTACAGGGTGGTCTTCCCACCCACTGACTGGAAGAAAGCGCTCAGATCCTTCCCGATGGGGGCGGAGCCCTGGGGTGGGATGTGAGACACTGAGGTTGGGCTATTGCACAATGTCGAAGGGTTGAGGCCTGTCTCACCTCCTCCCCACCCCTCATTCAGGGAAAGTACAAATAGTGAAGGCAGACCATGAGGCTCATCTGCCTTTTGGGAAATCCTGACCCTGTACATTGACCTTTGTTTGAGTCAGACAGTGATACCCAAAGGGGGCAGAAAGACAGTGAGCGTCAGAGTGCAGGCAGGCAGAGCTCGAGTGAGCAAATGTCAGCCAAAAAGCACTGGGAGAGGTCTCTAAGAAGTGGATACAAAGATAATCAAAATTGGGCCCAAAGATAGAGCAGAAGAGACACCAACTAAAATAAAGAGACCAGCTTAGTGACCATGTCATAGAGAACACGTAATATTAAAAAGGGAAAAACTGAACAAAAAGCAAGTATCAGAGACTGCATTTGAGGAAGGTAGGGAGAAGTATAACCAGGGAATGAGAACCAGAGAGACCGACAGCTATTAATCTTCTGAACCCAAGAACATGAGGATGCCAAGCTGTATTCTTCTCTGATGATGACCACCTTCTTCCTCCATCCTGCTATTTCTCCAAGCTGATCATACAGCTTGTACTGCTCAGCAATCATTTATTCAAAGTTTTTAAGAAATGCAGAGCAGCTTCAGGCATCATCAAATGACAACAGTTAAATACCCATTTCAGAATCAAATTTAGCCTGATAAGGTCTCACTCATTCAAAGGTTAGACCTCTTGCAACGTTAGCCTCCAAAACCCAGCCGTCAATCTAGGAGAGGCAGAAAGATCTCTGAGCTGGTGGGGAGTCTGTTCAAGAGCCCAGTGCTTTTCTGCTAGTGGAGATCTTCATCTATTAACTCATATTTAACATAGAATTTAACATAGAATTATAACAAGCCTAGCCGTCTTGTGTGATAGCAGGTGATAGCAGCTAAAAAAGAACACATTGCAAAGGGTGGGTTATGTTGGCAAGAAAGAAGAGTGCATCTTACAGCCTCACAGTGAAGAAGGCAGCCGAAGAGCTCACAGCACACACAGAATTAGCAAAGCCTGGGGCCTTCCAGGACTGGGGCAAACAGTCCAGCAGACCCCGTAGGTCCTGCTGTCCTCCCTGTAATAGCTCACACTTAGCTCGATGGGCATGGAAATTTCAGAGTTAGAGCAATCTTAGAGGTTATTTTAATCCAGCTCCTTGATCAGGATGTTTCAAAGATACTGAATAAAAGCTTAAGGTGTTTCGTATGTAGAGTTTAAAAAGGTGCCAGGTCAAT
Organism: Ursus americanus; assembly: GCF_024610735.1. Classification (NCBI taxonomy): domain Eukaryota; kingdom Metazoa; phylum Chordata; class Mammalia; order Carnivora; family Ursidae; genus Ursus; species Ursus americanus. The sequence continues at coordinate 17,403,899 of NC_142129.1, read as the reverse complement.
ATTGCTCAAAGGAAAGTTCTGGCATTTGAAAGGGAAGTCCTGTCATCCGAAAATCACTTTTACTTGGAGCACCTCATTTTCCGATGATGCTGAATGATTTTCAGCATTTGGATAGACATGGCCGTTGGTGCCACCTCTTCATTAGTGTGATGAGGGTGACCCTCTCCGCATTAGCTTGCTTTCTCTGTTCAGAAGGCCAAGCAGGACTGTTTGCAGGCTTTCTGTGGACCCCCTTCATGTTTCTCCTCCGTATTAGATCAGCTTCCAGAGAAGAAGAATCAAGACATATAGGTCATAAAATTACTGATTTTCTAACTGATTTTTCTTGGTGACTTTTGGAAAAGGTGAGAAGTATATCTTTGACCAACATTTATTTGGCTATAGCTCTAGGTTGGTTGGGTTTTTTTTTTTTTTTTAATCTCTTACTATAGAACCTTCGGGAAGATGTTCGATCAACCTCACAGCGTGATGTCTGTCCCCCATCTTCCCGCCATGCCCAAACCTCTGCGTCGTCTCCTCTAGCCCTGTGCTCGCGCTCGGGTGTTTGTGGCAGTTGCTTGGTGTTGAAGCGTGGCTGAGACTCCTACATATCACCAGGCCAATCATTTGGCCTTTGGAGGCTTCTCGAATTCCCACCCTAGCCCCTTCTTCCAGCCCAGGTCACACCATGACCTGAATCAGATGGGCTTGTGAGGAATCTACCAGGGACAAAGAACATGGCATCATTTATTTTACCTCTGCTACTCTGAGCTGGTGGCATGTGCTTTGTCACTGGGCTCTGTAAACGGAGTAGAGAATGAAGAGTATTCAGGTTACTGTGTGTGCTGGTCCCTGCTGTGCGCCAGTCTCTCAGGGAGTCACTCTGGGGCCTGAGGACCGCATCAGGTCATGCCGCAGGGCCTGGAAGAGGCTACGGAAGGACTGGGCCCAGATGTCCTTCTGATGCCCTTGGGACAGGGCTGTGCGGTAGGCCGTGTAGGCCAGGGTCAGCGCTGTCCTTTCGAAGTCCTCTTTCTTGAGGATGCCAGGGTGGCTGGAGAGGCTGGCGCTCAGCCGGCGGATGTCCGGGATGCGCTTGGGGATCACGTCATTGCAGATGATGCGGAAGTCAGAGGCCTTCCTCAAGGAGGCGAGCTCCTCGTCCTTGATGGAGATCTGCAGGTCAGGGCTGATGTCAAGTTCAGCCAGCAGGAACTGGAGAGAGACATGGGACGTGGAAAGACATGAAGCATTCGGGCATCGTTGAGGACATCAGTGTGTTCATTCTCACGTATGTTCATTTAGGGAGGCTGCTGCGTCTCCAGTTTCGATTTCCCACTAGCTGTGTAACCCTGGATGAGTTACTTAACTTCTCTAAGCCTCATTCCCTCCTCTGTGAGACGATTAGTGACAACAGTACTTCACTGGGATATTGTGAGAAGTAAGTAAGACAAATGCGGACGGCATCTAATACGGTGCCTGGTACAAAGCCACTATTTCAAGGACTGCTTATTGTGACTAGAGGCCTGGACCCACGCGCTAGTCCCTGCTACCCTTCCTCCCTTCCACCCAGCAAAGATCTTCTAGAGCACAAACTGACTATTTTGGGTAATTTAAAATCAGAAGCTGAATTCGAAGAATGCAGAGAATTGTGCTAGGAATTAAGTGGGATACAGAGATTTGTCCTTGTTTCTCACCTGTTCTTAAAAAGTAGAGCTCTTCCAGGAACCTCAAAAATACCTCTCGCACTCAGAGTTCTAACTTTCCTCTCTGTCTCTGACTCCTCCTGGCTCTAATCCACCCCCCATGCTACTGTCTGCTATCTTTCGAGAACAGATCTGTTCATGTGACTCCCAAGTTCAAGACTTGGCAAAGTTTGTTCCCCATGGCAGGATTGGAAATCTCTTCCCCTTCCCCCAGCTCAACGGCTTGGCTGCAGTAGGCTGTGTCTCAGCCAGACAGTTCTGGTACATGGAAGATGTGAGAGGATGTCAAGGCAGGAGGGGAATTTTGGAGATCATCGTAGTTCCTCCTTTAACAATGGAGGAGATTCAGGCCCAGAGTGCCATGGCGGCTGACACGAGGTCACACAGCGGATGGGGGCAGAACCGAATGACAGCTCAGATCTTGAATGTGGAATTTTATCATGGAACCAGTCCAAGCAGCCTTGGGGAATTTACCTGCAGTTTGGAGAACGAGTGGGGTCTTAGTGGCCCAGGAGAGTAAGGCAGAGGAAGAGAGCTTCGAGGTGGCCCCAGCCCATCAGAAATGGAGCTATCCCAGCATGCAGTTCCTGGAGACACACCTCTGCTCAGACACCTGACGTGGCATTGCCTGAACACTCCTGACCAGCCCTGCCTCAAAGCCTCTGCTTGGGAATGTTGCCCTACTCTGCTGCTTGGGTGCTCGTGGTGGCTCCTCGGGGCCCAACGGAAACCTCTGATTTTGCCTCAACTGAACTCCTGATGCCATCATTCCCTGTCCTGGCGTGTGGGAAAGGAGAGGAGATACGAGGAAGACCTGACTCCGGGACGGGCAGGATGCGATGAACCCACAACGTAGTCTAGACCAGTCCCTCCGGAGCTTAGGTCCCTTTTCCAAAAAACAGAGAGAAGGTGCAGCGCCTTTTGCATGACTTGAATTGACCACTTTCCCTTCTGCCTACCTCATAGAGCAGTTCGACTTCCTCCAGGGAGCTCTGCAGGATGGGGTTCAAGGGCATTGATGAGGATCGCTTTGGCCGATGGGCAGCAGGAAAGAGCACGGCTGCAAAAAACCAGAGTTAGCTTGAGGGGCTGCACTGTGCACATGGCCTGGAGGCCGGCCAGCCAGTCCGGAGTGTGACTGAGTCCAGGTGGTGGTGGCCATGAAGCGGGGAGAGCTGACAGACGACTCTGGTGTGTCCCTGAGCACTCCCAGGTATGTCAGATGTTACTATTTCAGACCAACGATTTCAAACCTGGCTGCTCGCCAGAATCATCCCAGAAAGTTTTGAAAAATACGTATGTCTAGGGGTATGTATACCCTAGGGAATTTACGTAAAACAAAATAAAACAGACATGAGCAAATCGACAACCCTCCCCACCCTCCCAAATTCAACAGATGAGTTCTCTAATAATACTGCTCCCTTTGTCAATAGGACCGTCTGGTTTATATTTATTGTCAACCCTTTTAATCAGAGGATCGGACTTCTGGCTTGTCCCCGACCATCTGAGATATAGCGGCCAAGAATCTGAATACAGGTGACAAAGTACAGGAAAGGAGCTGCCACAGACCCTGACGCCTGGCCCCAAGAGTGCGGGCAGCCAAGCTCAGGGCTTCCCCCAAGGGCTGGCTGACTTAGAGATGCATTGGGTATGAAGTCAATGACTTGTCAATGTTACTCCTTGGTGACTGCATTTAGAAGTTGTAGCTGGAGGAAGATGGATGAGCTGCTAGACGTAGGGGGGTGGCCGAATTAGGAACCGACAGAGGACAGGTGAAGAAGACCGACTATTGCAGAGTATGGGAATAATCACGACAAATTGCAGTTCTCCAGGATCATGTTGGGTGGGAGCAGACAGCCCTGTTCACCCCACAGCGCCACCTTGTACCAGGGCACTGTGCAGGCGTGACTGGTCACCCCGCTGTCCGCTGATTTAAAAAAAAAAAAAGATGCATCTTCTTCAAGACACTTGATTGTGATGTGCTAGAAGCCTGGGCAACTAACTGTAAAAGTCCAAGAGACTTGGAGGCAAAGTCGTGCCCCCTGAATTTGTGCGACCCACAAATTGTATAACCATACACGACAGCTCTTGATAATGGTGCCCTTGGAAACGTCAGGAGTCTAGTGATGTCCAGTGTCCTCTGGTTAAAGAAGGCAGGGCACTGCATAAGCGTTTTGGAAGGTTTTCTATCGGAAGTGATACAAATGAAACATCTTCAGTGTAAAGGACATTTTGGGAAAAGCTCACTGGTAGGCATCTCCTACTTCCCGGAAAAAGCTGGTTGGATGTCATATTGCTCTCCTACTGTTTACTCTGTAACTCATTATCTATACCACAGGTTCCTCCCGGGTTAGGATAAATATGGTTTCGTGTTTCTGCGCCCCCAGCAGAGCCTGGTAAGCCAGGCTGACCCGGTTCTAGACCGAGATGTGACCTGCCTCTTTCTGCGCACCCTTCTTTTCTTCTTACCATGAAAGGGTGGATGAAATCCCATTCTCAGGATAGGATCCGAGAGCAACTTCTTTAATTCTTGTCCTGGGATTCCATTCTTATTGTGAAATTACAGGTGTTGTTCCCTTAAAAAAAATTCACACCCCAGCAGGTGAAGGGGATAGGAGAGGATGAATGCCCTGGGCATGGAGCCCTTTCAGCTTCCTGTCATCTCAGACTTGGGATGGCCGCCTTCCAGGAAGTTCTTTACGGCTTAACTGTCTCCTGGTGAATGCCAACGCTCCTTTAACACACACACCCCAAGTGGACCCTGAATTCTCAAAGAATGGGGACGAAAATGCTTCCAGATTCAAAGCTCAGCTTAATAATGAAGAAACTATTGTTTCTAAGTCCTTATTCTGATTCTTTTTAAAGTGATGACACAATTGGGGAAGATCAGAAATAGCTTCAGCCTCTAGACAGGAGACCGATCATTGCCCCAGAAAGTGTGTGTGGGGGGGCACAGAAATCTGAAAGATGGACCCTTCCCTTCTTGTTCTCCTGCGCCACATGCTTCCACCACCTTCTGCCGGAGCCCTGCCCATTGCCACAGCTGCTTGGACCGTGTGTCAGGCAGGTGCTTTCCTACTGCCCTGGGTGTGGAAATGCAGCCGGCCGGGGCCAGACATCTGAGAGGCCCAGGTCTGACTCTCTGGAAACGAAGTGAGGCCTACAGAGGATAGATTCACCTTCAAGGAGTTGCTAGAGGTGGGAGTGGGGGCGAGAAATAAGCTATGTCTGGTCCCTGGCAAAACATTTGGGTAAAAGGTTAAATATACAGTCACTCCCGATGTTCTGGTCTACAACAGTGAAGGCTGGACTCTGCCAGAAGGCAAATGGCCCACGTGAGAGCTGACCAGCTCCCAGAGGCTGTATGTGCAAAGCTTTAAACTAGACTTGCTCCCGCGGGGTTAGACACACAGCCTTGCTTCCCCAGGAAGCCTTTCCCGCAACCCCGCTGCCCACCAGTGTCCTTTCTCTAGCTCCTTATGCCCTCTGCATCCTGTCCCCACATTTCACGTCTTGCCGTCTGTCACCCCAAAGTGCTTGTCAGGATGGCCAGCCCCTGGGAGTGAGGGAGGAAGTTTATGCTTCCCCTGCTTGACCTCGATGTCTGCATAACGCTGGGCTTCAAGGGAAGGCTCGGTATATATGTGGGGATGAGTTTAAAGATGAGCAAGGGATTTTGGGAGGCGCCTGGCTGGCTCAGTGGGTTAAGCATCTGCCTTCAGCTCAGGTCATGATCTCAGGGCCCTGGGATTGAGCCCCATGTTGGGCTCTCTGCTCAGCAGGGAGTCTGCTTCTCCCTCTCCTTCCGCTGCTCCTCCTGCTTGTGCTCTCTCTCTTTGCCAAATAAATAAATAAGTAAATAAAATCTTTTAAAAAATCTTAAAAACAATAAAGATGAGCCAGGGATCTTCAAAAAGCCTCACAAAACCAAAACACCCATGGAGACTCTTGAGGCTTTGTTGGGGTTTCTCCTGTCCTGCCAGCTCGTCGCCTACCTGTATGGAGGTTATTATAAGTTTGGCTTCCCGCTCACTGTGGGTGATGAGTAAACCACTTGGGGCAGCACAGCCTCCACCAGGCTGATGGGGAGATATGAGGGCTCCCCACTGGATGGCCATTAGTGTCGGCACCTTCCCTGAGAGAGGGGACAGAGGGGAACAGTGTGGGAGGCCAGAGACGGGCAGAAGGGCCCCACTTCCTCCTTATGGTGCCATCTGAGCATGGAACCCCAGGCAAGAAGGCTATGGGGACAGGTGTGTCAAGATACTGACTTCATGTGCCTTTTGCTTGATGTAAAACTGGGCCAGTTTGTTTTCTTCTTCTCCACTCCAACATTCTGCAGCCAGCCTGCTCTCCAGCTATTTTTCTTCAGGATGTGAATGTGTCCACGAGGACCACTTAGGGTGACCAGGGGACCCTAGAGGCTTCCATGTCTCCCAGCATGAACATCTGCTGCACAGCTAGTCTCAGGGCAGGGAGACCGTGAGCTTCTCCCCTCCTCACCAACTCCCTGGACATATGAGCCTTGTGGGGGGAAATTGAGGGTTTATGGTACATTGGACAGATCAGCAGAGAACAAAGGATTCACTTGCTAAAGGTCATGGACATGCACTGATCCTGTCCGGGAACCAGATCCGGATCCAGAGATTCGAGAGTCCTGTGTTGGGGCGTGTTCTGTCCGCATCTTCTTCTTCTTCTTCTTCCTCCTCCTCCTCTTCTTCTTCTTCTTCTTTTTTTTAAGATTTTATTTATTTATTTGATAGAGAGAGAGGCAGTGAGAGAGGGAGCACAAGCAGGGGGAGTGGAAGAGGGAGAAGCAGGCTTCCCGCCGAGGAGGGAGCCCGATGCGGGCCTCGATCTCAGGACCCTGGGATCATGACCTGAGCCAAAGGCAGACGCTTAACAACTGAGCCACCCAGGTGCCCCCTGTCCGTATCTTCTCCTGAGAGACGCATATAGACTGCACACCAAAGTTGTTAGAATGTGAAGTTCAGATACCGTCACCACGCGTGAGCCCACTGTGTGCTGGTCAGTGTGCGCCGTGCTTTCCACGTGCGCCTTGGGGGGTGGGCACTAACACGCCAATTCAGAGATGAAGAAACGTGGAGGTTAAGAAATTTGCCCTAGGCCCCTCAATTTGTTTGCCGTAGGACTGAGATTAAATCCAGACCTCGCAGGCTCCCAAGCCCTATCTCACTGATAGGGAGAACAATGCTATCTTTTCCGAGGTGTACCGGCCCGAAGACTGGGCTCAGGAAAGATAGTGTAGTTAATTATGAATGAATGCATTTGGTATAAAACATATTCTGAAATGAACCACACGTAATTTTTTTTTTAAGAGAGAGAGTGCACGTGAGCAGGGGGAGGGGTGGAGGGAGAGGGAGAGAGAATTTGAAGCAGACTCCATGCCCAGAGCAGAGCCCGACACAGGGCTCAATCCCACGACCCCGAGACATGACCTGAGCCGAAATCAAGTCGGTCGCTTAACTGACTGAGCCATCCAGGTGCCCCTTACCGCACATAATCTTAAAAATTCTCTAACTTTGGTTTATAACCCTATGATATGCAAGGTCACATTACTGCAGCCCCATGGTCACTCTCCTACATAGACCCTCAGCTCCCTTGCTCCCTCTTTATTCCTCTGCAATCACTTGGCCAAGTCACAGCCCATCCTGTCACCTGTCCACCACTGCACCTGTGCACCCGAATGTGGCCGGAACAAAACACAACCCTGTTACATGTTCTCATTCTGAGTTTGCGGTCATCCCGCACACAGGGGCCTTTCCACGCTGCGCGACCGCGACCCGGATTTCCTGGTTCCTCCTGCTTGGTCTCACACCTTCTACTCTTTCCTTAAAGCGGCTGCCTGCATCCTGTCCTTAAACTCTGACTTCTCTGTCACTGTGCCCACGCGCCCCCCTGGAGCCGACTTCTCCCTGCGCACGAGTGACGTCGCCCAGGAAGATGGCACCCAACCTTCCCACCTGGCCTCTGTTCTCTCCTGCGTCTTTCATTTCCCCCTCACTACTGGATCTTTCACACCAGCAGGAACGCTGCTTCTGTCTGACTTTCAGCTTTGCGCTCCAGGCCAGACGGCCGGCCACCCGGCCACCTGCAGGCCTCTCCTTGCCCATTCGTAATAGCTGCCTCTCCTGACCCCAGACTCAGTCCCAACCCCAAAGCGTGCACACACACATGCACACACCATACACCCCCCCACACACACATGCACACGTATGCACATACACCACACATACCACACAAACACACATCCCGCACACATACAAACACTGCTCCCCAACACACCCACCCTGCTGGCTATAGTATTCCGCATCTCTCTCAGTTGCTCAGGCCAGAGACCTTGGAGACATCATTGATTTTCCTCTTTCACATCACACACCCAACCAACCAATAAGCTTGCCGGCTCCACCTTCAGAATATATCTGGAATCCGTCTACTGCTTGCAACATCTCCGCTAGACTCCCGGTTCAAGGCTTGAGCGCCTCCCCTAAAGTTGTCTTAGCTTCCAATCTTGGCTCCCACCCTCGTTCTATTCTTTTTTTTCTTTTAATTTATTCATTTATTTGAGGGGGGGGAGAGAGAGAGCATGTGCGAGCAGAGGGAGAGGGAGAGAGAATCTCAAGCAGACTCCCTGCCGAGCCCAGAGCCCAGTGTGGGTCTTGAACTCACGACCCTCAGATCATGACCTGAGCCAAAATCAAGAGTCGGACGCTTAACCGACGGAGCCACCCAGGAGCCGCATCATTGTATTCTTAATACGACTAAAGTGCTTTTGTGAAAACACAGGTCAGATGCTGTCCCTCCTTTGTCCAGAACCCTCAGTAGCTTTCCCTATCACTCAGAGTAAATGCCAAAGATCATCAAATGGCTACCAGATGCTACATGATTTGCCTTCTTCCTGCCTCCCTGAGCCTGTAATTCCCCCCTGGCTCCTGCCACCCCAGCCACAGGCCCCTTCACTGCTCCGTAAGCACACGAGGTATGCTTCTGCCACAGGGCCTTTGCACTTCTGCTTCCTCTGCCTGGAATACTTTCTCCAGGGATTGCATGGCTTACTCCCATGTTTCCTTCAGGCCTTTAGTCACCTCTTTAGGGACAGCTTCCCTGATTTCTGTATTTAAAAGTATAATCCCTTATACTGTGTCCCTAATTTATTGTCGGCAAACGAACCAGATGTCTTACTTATATATGTGTTTATGTCTGTTTCCCTCACTAGGATGTCAGCTTCCAGAGGGCATGGGGTCCTGTCTGTTCTGTTTGATGCTGTATTCCCAGTGCACAGTATTCTGCTCTCAACTAGGAGTAGATGATCTCATAGAAACACATTAACTACCCTTGTCACTAAACCCCATTCTTTTCAAACAGAGTGCTTTACTAAATCCTTTTCTCCCCTCCCCCACTTTTTTTTAATAGGCTCCACGCCCAGTGTGGAGCCCAAGGCGGGGCTTGAACTCACTACCCTGAGATCAAGACCTAAGCCGAAATCATGAGTCAGATGCTTAACAGAATGAACCACCCAGCTGCCCCTAAATTCTTCTCTTCCTAACAGGATGATTCTAGAACTTATTTTTAGTTCCAGGTGCTGGCTAATTATCAAAATGTAGATGTGATCTCCTGTCTCTACCGCCCCCTCCCTTATTCTCTGAGGAGCCTGTCTTCCTGCCTGGGAGAAGCTACTTTTAGTGATCTCAGTCAAAGCTGCCACCTGTCTCCCCCACACCTTAGCCTGTCCAAGCTTTCTTGTCCATACATACAGACATAAGTCTCCTTAAATGGAAGAGCCTGTCTTTGCAGCCTGACCTTCTCGTTGACTTTTTGTAATCTGGGATAAAATTCTTCCTCCCTGCAATCTTCCAAATATGTTTAATAGAACAGAATGGTATTAAGGCTAACCATGGTTCCCACATAACTACACAGCATTTGTACCAAAGAGCTTGTTGGAAAGGATTCAAACTGCACACCATATTGAGCCAAACTACGATATTTTTAACAATACAGTCGAAGCAACTCAATGGAAATGGTGATGGGTGTGGAAAGGGAAAACTCTCATTTATGAAAGATCTTTTGTGAGATCTTACTGATGTCATTTACTTTTCTGCTCCCGGGCCAACCCTTCAGGAACGCAGTGACATTCTGAGGGAGCCAGGATCTTGGCCCCGTGGGTTGGGGTCCTCTGGGAGTGGTTCTGAAAGGGTCAGACTGCCCCCCATCCCCACCCCAGGGAGCCTAGGGCCAGGGAGCAGGGAGCACCCAAGGGGTGGGGAGGGGATGAGGGAGGACAGCCAGGCTCTGATGCCGCAGAAGTGGGGTGGGTGACAACCTCCAGCTCTAGTCTTCCAGCTGAGTGATCTGGGGCTTCTCGACTGCTTGCCCATCTTCTAGTTTCCTCACCTGTGGATGGTCAGAAGGGCACCTGCCCCGGGGACTCACTGGGGCCACGGGGCTGTGCTCAGTCCTGTTAGCCAGTACTTACTGAACACTGATCACAGGCCCTTCCCTTCATGCCTGAAAACACACACAACTCTGAAAGGGACTCCTGAAAATGACATAAATTCCACCTGAATTTATGTCTGAATTTATAACTGAAGGGCCATCCTTCCCTATTAACTTGCTTTTAAAAAGAATAATTTACATGTACTTAATAAAAACAGTTCTAGTATGTCATACGTACATTTCTTTTTTTTCTTTTTTCTCTTTTTTTAAAGGCTGGTTAGTTCCCCTCAGCCCCCCAAGTGGTCCGGCAGGACAGCAGGACCTGGGGGCTTGGGCCAGGTGTGTCCGGCTTCCGGCTGGCCCCGCTAACCACAGGTGAGTCATCGGGTCTCTGTGACGTCCCTGCGGCTGGAGCGGGGATCCGGCTGGGCTGGTGTGGAGAGCTGCCTCCCAGGGCGGAATCCTAGAGAGCGCTTCTAGGGAGAGGCCCCGAGAATGGTAGGAAAAAGGCCGTCCTGACAGCAGGGTGTGTTCCTTTTGGGTTTATTTCTACATTTCCACTTGGGGGCAGGGGACGGGGGAGGGTGGAGGCCAGGGTGCTGGTGGGGGAGGGGGGATAGAGGCGGGGTGAAGGGGGGGTGGAGGGGGGCTTCGTGGGCAGAGGGGGAGGACCCTGCTGGGAGAGGTCGCCCTCAGGCTGTTCCTACAGGGAATTCTTCTAAATGAGGCCTGGCGCTGGGGGCGGGGTTGGGGTAAGGATGAAGACGAAAGGAACAGTTAAGTACATTTGGAAAAATTGTTTTTTATTTGGGTGTGACTCCCATTCCATCTTTAAAAAATGGCGACTGAGTATTCCTTTTATAATTAGGAAAAAATGTTAAAAATGAAAAAAAAATCAACTACGTGGAAGACTTTTGATGATGGTTGGAGGGACTCTATCACTGGTTGACTCTGCCGGGAACCGCTAATCTAGCACTTAACAAAGCCGCCTCACCATAGCCTCTGTTCCAGCTGTGTTGGCTTCCTGTCTCCAGACAGATTTGTTATTATTATTTAGGGGCCCGACCTTCCCCAGGAAGGGGGTGGACAGGGCATTGGCTTCTCGGACGTTGCTATAGAACCTTCTGCTGAGTGGGAACCTCAAACTTTCTTCCATGAAACTTTTTTCGTTGGTTTAAGTGATAGGTAATAATTCACTTTGATAAGCTTCTTCACCGTTTACAAAGCATTTTATTTACATTTTGAATTATGACCCTCACCACACGCAGTGAAGATAAGCTCTGTTATTGTTAATATGGGACTCGTTTGTGAACCGAAGCTCAGAGAGGTTCAGAGCCTTGCCAGACATCACACAGCCAATGAGAGGCAGAGCTTAAATCTTTGAGTTTCCTGCAGGATTGCCCATGACGTGGCTATGGTGTTTACAGCCTTGTTACAAATCCAATTATCTCATTCGGCTTTCTAACAGCCTGTGCATTGGAAGGGTGGGTATTAGCAAATTAGGGAAGGACCCCAGTAGCACACAGGGCTAAATGACCAAAATGTAATGCCAAGGTCTTTTTGCTCTCCTAAATGTTGCCTCCAAAGTTTGTGCACATCACGAGCAGGGAGGGGGGTTGTGTGATGTTCTCAGAAGAAAAGGAAAATGCTCCATTAATTATTTGCCTCTGGGTAACAATCATTTCACAGCTCAGCTCAGAGAATTGGCAAATCACTGATCTCAGGCTTAAAAATGAGGGCATAAAACCCAAATAATGAATAAGGAATGGTTTTCGCTCCCCACCCATGTCAGATTCATTTGCTCTGGTCCACACTGGCCGCTCCTTCCTTCCCCCGCACTCTCCTTGAGAACCTGGAGGCTCAGCCCCACAGCCACCCCTCCCGCCATGCCAGTCTGTGTCCTCTTTTGGCTCTCTAGAAACACCTGTGAGCCTGCCTTCTTTTTCCAGTGCTTCTGGGGAGACAGACTTCTGTTGACTTTAGGCAGTGGAAAGGGCTGAGTTGAGCTCTGCTGCATGGAGTGGTCCACACTACTCCTCCCTCAGTCCCCAAGGGTGATCAACTCTGATTGGCTGGACACGCCACCAGTGTCTGCCAACAGGAGCCACTCCTGGGCATAGAGAAAAGATGCCACGGGGTCCCATGGGAGAGGACGGCAGCCATGAGGGAACAGCCTTGCCGGGCTCCCTCCTTTCCGAGGTGGACCGCAGGGCGGGTGGAAGTAGCTGTCTGACGTACACCTGAGTGAATGTTGAAGGGTCACTCTTCCTCTCCTGCCACTGGGCGAGCTCTCTCCAGCTGGAAAGATGTGTCCACCCCTGCTCAGAGCAGCATGGAGACCTCCATGTGGACAGCCAGTGCCCAGGGCCCCTGGTCGGGGTCCCCCAGGTAACAGGCCTTTTGCACCCCAGCACCCCCAGTCCCATGATACTAGCGTCAGTCCTGGTACCTGCTCTTCATATGCCCTGCCTGGTGGTGGCAGCTAGGGATAGGGGGTGCTCAAGGGAGCCTGCTCACGGTCTTGGAAGCAAAGATGACTTAGCTCTGGCATGTCAGAAAGGCATGCCCTCTGTGTTCTTCACCTCGACCGAGTACCCTCCGTGGCTTTGATAATTTTCAGTGTCCCATCCCTCATCAGCTTCTAGCACCTTCTAACATGTCAAGAAGCATAAAGCAACTGGCAGAGAGGAAATAAAAGGGGGGAGTACAGGGCTTCTAATTTCCTTCTACCACCTTACTCTTTGCCCCCCAAATTCCTAATTGTATTTAAGAAAGAGTAATGAACATCAAACAGACAAATAGAAAGCAACTTACCCCTGCTCCACCTGTGGGACACAGTAGCCTGGGCATCGTAACACAATAGCAGAAGCAGCAGCGTCTTCCAGCACATCTTTTCTTCCCAAAAGGTGAAACGTTGTCCCCAAACCCAATGGGACCCCGGGAGCTACAGGTATGCCAGTACTGGTCCTCCCAGTGCGAAGATATAGTTCGTACCCCCCTTCCCTTGGCGGAAGTGCACAGATGCCCTCTCCCGCCCCAGAAGGGTGGAGGCAGAGGCGGCCTCTTGCGGGGGAGGGGGGGGGACAGGAATTGGGACCTCTGCTAATTCGACTCTCTCCGGGATTGGGGGACTGGGCTTCCACAGAGAGACTCTGTTTTTGAGCACATCTGGAGTGACTCACGGGGCATGTGATCTCCTTGGCAGTGGGGTGGATAAATATAATTTCTGTACTTGAGTTCCATGTGTTGGATGGACCCACTGGAATTTTTCTTTAACAAACAGACTCGTGGAACTTGTTAGAGAGCCCGGCAGAGAGCTGGCTGCTGTCCCCGTCCACACACACACACAGCAGAGCCAGGGGCGAGGGCTGCTGGAAGAGCCGGGAGGCTTGGCTGGCAGACGCTGGGGCTGACAGCCCAGAGCTGCCTTCAGGACAGCAGAGTCATTGTGGTGTCTGGGCTGAGTGTCACTTGTTGCCCTTCCCCGGAGCTGGGCCTAGCCATACTGGTGCCTAGGGTGGGCTCCGAGAGCCTTGCCCAGGTGGTGGATGGATGGGCAGCCAGCAGTTGGGAGGAGCAGAAGTAGAGCTGTGCTGTGACGCATGGGTATCGTATATGCAGCTAACGATCCGGGGACCCACAGTGCACCTCTCCTCCCATTCATGTTCATGACACCCCGATTCCTGAACTGCGTCTAGCTAGACTTGAGACCAGACCACTTTGATTCTCCCAAGCAAAACGGCAGTGTTTTTCCATGATCTTGTTTTGGGTAATTGATTAACTAGCTTTTGTCAAGATATAATCGATCTATAACATTGTGTAGGTTTAAGGCGTGCAGGTGCTGATTTGATTTGGGGCACGTCTGTATTGCACTGTGATGACCACTGGAGCCTTAGCTAACGCCTCTGTCATGCCGCGTGATTACGATCCTTTCTTCTGGTGAGAACATTTGAGGTTCATAATCATTTTTCAAGTATGGCCTAGACAGACAGACATCGTGGTTTTTGTCTCGTATCTTCACCTTCTCTGAAGGTGCCAGAGCTTCAAGGACATTTCAGGATGACTTAACCTCACAGGTTTCCAACCTGTGGAGGTCGTGCCCAGGGCGAATGGGTCCCTGGGGAGACTTCAAGATCTCTCTGCTTTGATCAGAACACCTTTAAGATTTTATTTATTTATTATTTTATTTTATTATATTTTAATTAATTAATTAATTTGAGAGAGAGAGAAAGAGAACATGAGCTGTGGGGTGAGGTGGGGGCAAGCAGACTCCCCGCTGAGCAGGGAGCCCGATGTGGGACTCGATCCCAGGACCCTGGGATCATGACCTGAGCCGAAGGCAGACGCTTAACTGACTGAGCCACCCAGGCGCCCCCAGAACTCCTTTTAAAAAATCCGTTCTAAGAAGTGGCTTGAAAAACAAACTTGACTATAAAATTTGAAAACCACTGATCTTACTAATATTAACAACAGCTCTTGGCGCTTCCTTTGTTTCGGACACTGTGTTAGGTCCTCTCCCTGTCTCGGTCGATTTCATGCTGGCCCCGAGCTATGAGGTCAGTACAGGACTGCACTCCTGTCCTGTGGACGTATAATGTGAGTCACAAATGTAATTTAAAATTTTCTGGGAGCCCTGTTAAAAAAAGTGAAAAGGAACAGTATCGCGGCAATCATAATAACATGTTTCATTTAACCAAATGTATCTAAAATACAATTTCTATGTGTAATCAGTATGAACATCAGCAGGGTATTTTTGATTCGTTTTCAGACCAAGTCTTTGAAATCCAGTGTGTATTTCCCGCACCACAACTCCGTTCGGACCAGCCCCATTTTAAGTATCCAACAGCCACGTGTGACAGGTGGCTACTGCCGTGGGCGGAGCGAGGCTGGAAGGTAAGAGGGCGGGTCCTGTCGCCAGAGCAACACGGGAAGTGTAGTTAACACTTATCGCCTCACCTAAGCTCTACTTTGTCGGCCACTGTCACATGTACAATGAAATACTATTAGCTGTAGTAACTGTGATATACATTATGCCCAGGACATATTTATCCTGTAACTGGAGTTTGTACCTTTGACCCACCTTCTCGCATTTCTTCTACCTCTGGCTACCGACAATCTGTTCTCTGCTTCTTTAAGTTTGGTTTTTTAGATCCCACATATAAGTGAGATCGTATAGGATTTGTCTTTCTCTGTCTGGCTTATGTCACTTAGCATAATGGCCTCCAGTTCCGCCCATGTTGTTGCAAATGGCGTGACTTCCTCCTTTCCTATGGCTGAAAATATTCCACTGTGTGTGTGTGTGTGTGTGTGTGTGTGTCTTTGTATATACACACACCACATTTTCTTTACCCATTCATCTGTCAGTGGACACTAGGTTGTTTCCATGTCTTGGCTATTGTAAATTATGCTGCAGTGAACATGGGGGTGCAGATGTCAATTTGAGATGGGGATTTCGTTTCCCTTGGACATATACCCAGGAGTGGCATCGTTGGATCATGTGGTAATTCTAGTTTTAATTTTTTGAGGATCCTCCATACTGTTTTCCACGGTGGCTACACCAATTTACATTTTCACTCACAGTGCTCAAGGGTTCCCTTTTTCCCATATCCTCATCAACACTTGTAATTACTTGTCTTTTTGATGATAGCCAACCTAACAGGTATGAGGCGATAGCCCATCGTGGTCCTGATTTGCATTTCTCTGGTGCTGAGTGATGTTGAGTGCCTTTTCATATACCTGTTGGTGACTTGTATGTCTTCTTTGGAAAAATGTTCAGTTCCTCTGCCTGTGTTTTTTAATCAGACTGTTTTTTTGCTATTGAGTTTTACGAGTTTTTTTTTTTTGTATGAGTTCTTTATATATCTTTGATATGGATCCCTTACCAGATATGTGATTGGCAAATATTTTCTCCCATTCTATAGGTCGTCTTGTCATTTTGTTGATGGTTTCCTTGGCTATTCAGTATACTTCCTTCTTAAATCTGCAAAGATTGCCCAAAGGACCTAGCACGGGACTGGGCACTCCAGCTGACCATTGAATATTTGTTGACTGATGCAGAAGCAGAGAAGGTGCCAGCTCCCCCTGTTCTCTTGCCAGCACTTCCGTGAGCGAGGCAGTGCTGGGGAGGGAAGATGGACATGACTGCCTGGCCACGGGGAAGCCAGGGCCAGAAATCACACTCTTGGCCTCTCGTCCTGGACTTTTTCATAGGTAGGCTCAAATCACCAAACTGTCACCTCCTAATTCCTAAGCTGAACTGAGGATTGGCTTTTGGATTTGGGCTGGGAATGAATGTGTTTGTAACTAATTTCATTTCATAAGATGATGAACTAGGCCTTCTCTCCCACCACTACAACTTGGCCGCAGGAGGGAAGCGCCTCGTTTCTCCAGGAGCCTCACTGAAGTCTTGAAAAACCCTGGTCTAATGCACAATTCCCACCCCCCTCATTTTTTTGTTCGTTTTTCTTGTTCCATGCTGCAATTCTGCTCACATTGGGTAAGACTGGCAGGCAAATGGAAACCTTTTGTGACAACACAGTAAACCCACAACAGAGGAGCTTCCCCGAGTTACCGATTATGCGAAGAACACTTAGAGGGTGGGAGGATGTGCCCCTTAAGGGAACAGTTTTCAAGGACATTTTTGCCTCTGAACCCCCACGGCACTTCCCTGCGTACTTCTCATCAGCACCGGTCGCTTTACAGCTTAGTTGCCCCGTCCATTTACTGAGTTCTGACCACACACCTTATTTTATTTCACTCAGTTTTCATAGCAGTTCTGTTCAGTGGATACTATAATAAAGCCTGTTTAGAGATGGCAAACTGCAGCTTAGAAAAGCTAAAGGGCTAGGGTCACACAACTGTCAAATGGGAGGTCCTCCCATATCGTACCCTGCAGGGGCTGAGATGAAAACACGACACTAGTAAAGCAGCTTCTCTACTTGGGCAGCACGATGTGGCCGAGGGACAGCTGGCCTGGGCCCATGTAATTGGGAGTAACAGGTGGGGGAAGATTCTGTTCATTTTGAGAGTTCCAGCACAGAAACGACACAGTCAACACCCATTTGTCACGCACTCCTCAATTCATCGAATCTTTGAGGATCAACTCTGTGCCAAGCAATAGGCATGTCAAACCAAATGAGACATGGTCCCTGGCATCAAGGATCTTTCATCAGGGAAATAGACACCTCCATAGCTATTTAGAATACGCGATATTAGATTTAATGATGGAGGACCCTATGGTAGGAAATGAGAGGAGAGGGCTATCTGGGAAGGCTTCTTGGAGGAGTTGACACCTAAATTAAGTTTTTAGGGATGAGTTGGATTTAATTAGGTCGTGGGGGAAGGGACGGTGGGGGGTGGGACAACCTGGAAAATGACACAGTGGGGCGAGACAACTTGATGTGTTTGTGGGACTGAAAGTGGTGACCTTGTTGGAAGATCAAGGGTGAACCAGGCAGTGGTGGGAGGCAGGCTGGGAAGGAGGCAGGGCCCCGTCATGGAGAGCCTTCTGTGCCACACCTGGACTGTATCCTGCCAGGAATACGGAGTCCTGGAGGCCGCCACCAGGGGAGCGAGGTGGCGAGGTTTATGGTGGCTTTGCTGCAGAGGGTGGATTGGATAGGGTAGAGACCACTCAAGGGGGGAGCAGATGCAAAGTTCTAGGGAAAGGTGATAAGGACCTGAATCAGGGCAGGAGCTAGTGGTAAAGGAGAGGAGGGCGTGATTCGAGAAAGATCAAAGAGGCAAAATCGGGAACACACAGTGATCCCTCAGAGTAAGAGCTGAGAGAGGGAGAGAGGGAGCAGACAAGAAGTTCTGGGGTGTCCCCAGCTGAGACTGTGAACACAGAAGGAGGAAGTGCTGGTTTCAGGACGCTGTGATTTCAGTGTGGAAGTGTTGAGTTCGTGTGCTGGGCCTCATGTTACTTGGTTTCTAGGTGCTCGCTCCCTGCCATACTGTCTGTATTGTGCCGCTGCTCTTTACCTGGGAGCCCTGGGGATGGCTTCTCATTCTCTGAGCACTCCCTTCGACACACGGATTGTCTGCTGTGCTCTGCAGCTGTGAGGATGGGATAGAGTTTCAAGTCTTCCCAGAGAGGAGGGTCACTTGTGGATGGATTGGGGTATGAATGAAAATAGATCCCCCAGTGGAAGCAAACATGGACACCATGACATAACTCTTCGGGGAAAGGGGGACCAAGGCTCCCCTCTTCATCTGGTTGACTCCATTCATCCTTTGCATTCCGGCTCAGGTGTCCCTCTCCCTGGGAGCCCTTCCTGGCCTCCCTGACTAGAGTGATTCCCCCAGTGAAGCATGTTCATAGCTCTGTAAACCTACCCTCTGTATCTCAGCCTGGTTGCAATTTTACTTTGTGATATTTTGATGAAGGCTCTTAAACTGTGCACTGTAGCCCCATGAATGCAGGGATCATGCTAGTGTTTGCTCACCATTGTATCCCTAGAATCTTCTGGCAGTTTGTAGGTGGTCTACCAGCAAGGCAGTCAGGCAGTAGAGGTCTCCTGTCAAGGTCCTAGCAGAAAACAGGTGGCACTCTCTGAAACGGAATTAGAGAGTCTAACAAAGTGACTCTTTATAAAAGAATGAAAGGGTTAAGGGACCAATGCAGGGACTCTTCACAGTGGTGGCTGTTACCACGTGTTATAGTTTGAAATAGGTCCTTCAAGAAGATATTTTGAAGTCCTAGACCCAAGTTTCTGTGAATGTAATCTTATTTTGAAATAGGGTCTTTGCAGATGTAATCAAGTTAGGATAAGGTCATTAGGGTGGGCCTCCAGCCAATATGACTGGTATCCTTAGAAGAGGAGACACAGACAGAGACGCATAAGGAGAAGACAGCCATGTGAGGAAGGAGATGGAGATTGGAGGGATGCACCTGTAAGCCAAGGAAGGCCCACGATTGTTGGCAACCATCAGAAGCTAGAAGAGGCAAGGAAGGATTCTCCCCTACATGTTTCCGAGGGAGCATGGCCTTACCAACACCTCGTATTCAGACTTCTAGCCTCCAGACCTGGGAGACAATACACCTCTATTGTTTTCAACCATCCAATTTGTGGCGCTTTGTGACAGCAGCCCTGGGACACTCGTACAGCCCTCCTAGGCTTCAGGGACAAGGGGAGGAAATCCATTGTTTGCAGTGACCGGTAGCAGAGGGACCACCTGCCAGGAAATGTGGTCCAGGTGGAAAGATGCAGCCAGGGCAAGCTACAGCCTAGCAGGGAACAGGGGAGTAGATGCCTTGACCTCTCTCCGCTTCCACTTTCTAATTTCCATCTTCTGCTCCCATTAGCCTGACCCAATGGGCAGCCAGAGGGCAAGGGAGTGGGGTGGTGTGGTCTGCGGAAGCTTCTGAAGTGCACAGCAGAGTGGCCAAGGGGGAGAGTGATGTGGAGGCAAGGGGAGTAGATCTTATCCAGTAAGTAAGTAAGTAAGTAAGTAAGTAAGTAAGTAAGTAAATAAGTAAGTAAAATGAATGGGAGCATGACAGGGACGGAATGCCAAGGTCATTCTTGTTTCTAGTTTGGGAACAGACGATTTTATGGCACTGCTCTGTTTCCACCAGGAGGAGAAAAGAGAGGAGACATAGGTTTTAACAGTTAGGACTTGGGCGTCTGGCTTCGAGCCCTGCCCCCTGACTCCGCACCCAGGTTCTGGGGCTTCTGAAGCCTCCCTCCTTGTTTGTGCCGCCAGCACCTTGAGGCTGGACACTATTTTGAGGCTTTAAGTGCGGTGATCTGGTATGGCACCAGAAACACAGCTGTAATTATGAAGTGCCAGCCTCGACAGCAGGAAAGTCACCGGCCCGTAAGAGTTGCCAACATAAATGACTCAGTAGGATGTGCACACTCGAGCCAGCCCAGGCCAGGACGCCCTCCTGCCACGCAGAGGTCCGCGGTGCACAGAGGAAAAGGAACATCAGGGTAATTAGGCTCCCGAGTCGATGTAAGGCCTCCGCATCCAGTGGCCAGCTCTGCGAGCCGGAGCAGTAATTTGGGGGAGCAAAGGGGAGGACCATGAATTGATGGGCCAATTGAACAAAATGGGCCAGGTCTCTCGTCTGGGGGAAATACCGTCAAGCTCGGGCTGTGCGGGCAAAGCCTCTGGAGCTGGGTTTACGTGGCCCCACAACGTCTGCCATGCCATCAGCTCGGCGGCCTGGCTCTTGCATAGACCACGGGACCACGTGCTCTCCATTCTAAATGCAAGTGCCTTGTCTCGGGAGGCCAGAGAGAGGAGACGGTATTTTTGTTGGACTTTGTTCAGTCTGGGATCTTTGTATTTCTCAGATTAAAAATAACCAATTACACCCCGTGTTTCTAGGGTGTGTGCGTGTGCGCGCGCACGTGTGTGTGTGTGTGTGTGTGTGTGGGAAGGAGGGAGGGGGTAGCTAAAACAGGGACATTGTCTATGTACAGATTTAGCTGGAACAAAGTCTAGATGTTCCCATCCATCCTTTAGGGTTTTGAATGATAATAATGATGCTACTAGTCCCTCTTAGAATTGTCCCCGTTACCTTCAGATGACGAACATTCACTGGTGTCCACCACGACAAGCCACTGCAGGGAAAACGTAGGTGGTGGCGCTGTCCTTGGAGAGGTGATGATTTTTTTCTTCTTTAGCAAAAGGGACTGTCAAACAGGATCCCCCAAACGAAGTTCAGGGAGATCAAGAGAGATAGATAGATAGATCGATTGATCGATCCACCTGACTGATGCGGGAGAGAAGGGGGTAGGGGTTCTGGGTCTGTGAAGTGCTTGCTGGAACCCGTCCCGATCCAGTTCTCCCTCACCTGAGGAAGCGGCTGAAGGAATCTTTGGGGGGGGGGTGGCTCAGGTCTTCAGTATAGCTTTTTTTTTTTTCAGTTTTATGGAGACATAATTGACACACATCACCATATAATTTAAGGCGTACAGACGATGGTTTGATTCACATACGTTGTGAAGTAATGACCATGAGAGCCTCAGCTACCATCCACCCCCTCACGTAGATACAATAAGAGGAAAGACATTCTCCTCGTGATGAGAGCGCTCAGGAGCTCCTGTTCTGATACATCACACGGCAGGGTTAGCTGTGGTCATCACGTCGTGTGTCCCATCCCTAGTCCTTATTCATCTGATAACTGGAATTTTGTATCTTCGGACCACTTCCTCCCCTTCCCCTCCCCACCGGCACAGTTTTCTTGCCATCTAGAGAGATCCCTGCTGTGGCTTCCAGAAGGCACTCTGCTTGTTGCGACTCTATACCCAGGGAAGTGAAAGTCTTCTCCAGCCCTCAGCCCGCCGTGGCTGTTGGCACAGCTAGTGAGAAATAAAGACCATTTGATCCCTCTGCAAGACTTCTCATTTCCTTTGCATTTTCTCCTCCAATGCCCTACCTACATACTAATAAGAACTTGGATATTTTTGGATACGTAAAGGCCAAGGAGCTAGGGCCCTGGAAAACACAAACTGGATTTCCAGCTACGACCCACTGTGGGATGTGGTCGAGGTTGGTGGTTGCTATTTGTACCGCAAACAATAAAGAGGGACATCCCAGTTGCATAAAAATGCAGAAGTCACGCTCCCTCAAAGAATTATGACCTGGAAGGCAAGACATTTAATTAGAAAAAAACTTCCAATCAAGACACTATCTGGTAAGAGCAGCAGGCATTTAATGTGAGACACAAGCCTTTGGTGTGTTAATCCACTGGGATGCTGGGAATATTTGGTACAGGGTTTAGGCCTGCCCTGACCAACATACTCTGTGTGTGTGTGTGTGTGTGTGTGTGTGTGTGTGTGTGTGTGTGTGTGTGTCTGTGTGTCTGTGTGTGGGGGGGGAGGTGGGAGTAAGTGTCAGAGAGGTGGTGCTGGTGGCTGGATGATTCCAGAAGGAATTTCTCAGAACGGAAAGTTCTCTGGGGAGGGCATCTTGGCTGCTCTTTGGCTAGGATTCCAAAGAAGCCAAAGACATTGCCGAGACTTCATAAAGGAGGAAGTGTTGGCGTCTCTGCAAGTTAAATCCCATCTTCCACCCTGAATTCTTGCCTAGCAGGGATTTGATGAATGGATATGAAAATACGCTACAAAGCTGTTACTTACAGTAAATGGCGGGTGGGTTCTGCTCAGATCAGGGGGCGGCTGGGCTGGAAATGGGGAGCAAGGGCCAGGGAGGAGTTGGCGGTTCCTGATCCCAGCAGGCTCCGGGAAGAGAGGCTAGTTATGCAGGGAATTTCCTGCCTCTGCAACCCCCCCTAATGCCAATAACCACAGTTGAGCAAATTTACCTCCTGGCCGCTTTGGGGAAATTTTCAAAACAATACCTCAGAAGCTCTTTCAGGTTAGTCCTTAAAATCCAAATCCAGTCTAGGGCTGGTTCATTTCTGAATCAAATATTGGTAAATAACTGACAACTAGGTGATTTCACCAGTTACCAAAATGAAAGAAAATCTCCTCTCTTTTTTCCTCTTAATGCAGAAATGCTGGGGAAAAGAATTTGTTCCTGAAAGAAGAGGTGTGTGGCGGGTAGGGGAGAGGTAAGAAAAATACCCCGGGTTTTGGATGGTACCGTCAGGGCTAGCATGCACCTGGGGGTGGGATGGGGTTGTCAGGAGCTGATGATACATGGGGTTGTCATTTTGAGAAAAACGTGAGAGCAGCTTTGGGAAAGAAACAGAAGGAGTCAAGTAACAGGCAAGCACCACCTGGGCTTGCTGAGGGGATGAATGAGAGAGGCGAGTTCAGGGAGCTCCTCCTGTGTGAGTAGAGACCATTTCGTTGCGACATCCCTTTCCCTTTTCTTGTGACCCCATAGAGTAGAGATCAGTAGAGAGATGGAAGTAATTAGGAGGAAAAGGGAAAGGAGAGAAGTTTGGGAGAAAGGTGAGCTCAAGGGCCGAGCTAGGAGGGATAAGAGGAGAGCGGGAGGGAATGGGGTGAATTTGTGTCCCCCCCCACTGCTCTGCCCTTCGTATATTCCCTGTGAGGAGGTTATATGTGAGAAGGGAGGCTGTCATTGGCTGAAACCCATGCACACAGGGAGCACAACAATAATAATTTGGACTACTAGGACTTCGAGTCTCTGTGGTTCAATAAATATCTGTTGAATAAATCTTAAGGCAAAGTGATTTTTTTTTTTTAATGTGTATCATCCCAATGATTGTTCCCAATCTTTCCTCTGCATGTCTAGGAGGACTATGAGAGCCCTTGCTGTGGTTAAATGAATGTCTGACTTTATGATAGAGTTTGTGCCCTGCAGTTTGACTCTCAAGGTATAATATGGAGTCGTTAGACAAAACAAGAATCAGAAAGAATAAGAACGAGTGGTAGGAATTTATTCAAGGGTCTGTAAACTCTGTCTGATGGAAGCGCTTCGGAGACCTGGTTAAGAGTCCCGCATGGGCCTTACTCTTTCCCACATATCTCAAGGCAGAACGGTTGTTTTCCATGGAGGGCAGAGAAGTTGGCTGAAGTAGACATATTTATTTATATCTCACCGTGTCGGCTGGCCTCCCTCAAGTCGCTTCCAGTGGGTAGAACAGGGGAGCATCTTTCTAGTTCTCATCTGGTGGAGAGAAGCGGGTGTGTTTCTTGTACTTCTTCTAGTCTCTGTTGGTGAACCCAGAGGTACGGTGTTGCGTTCCTGTGTATGAGGAAACAACCGCTCTCTGCCCTGCGGTTCCGAGAGGACACCGTCATAACCCTGTGCAAGGAGGGTGTCACGGCTGAAAGGGCTTTAGATCACCTAGTACCTCTTTCTTTCTCTTCATGCTGTGACCTGGGGAGGGTGACTTTCATTACAATTCATTGGAACAGAGAATGGAAATATGCACATAAGACTAATTATAAAAAAAAAAATCAAATGTGTCAGGAGGAAAGGAACGAATACATGAAGCAAAATGGAAAATGACCCGGATGCTGCTCCAGGGACCAAGCCCAACATTATAGCCTTAAATTAAAACCAATGCAAATATCCATCCATAAGAGAGTGGATAACAAAATGTGGTATGTTCATACAGTGGGATATTATCCAACAACAACAAAGAGCGAATTACAGACACATCATGCAGGAAACTGAAGAACATTGGAGCAAAAGAATGTGAGGTGGATGTGATGTTGAAGAATAAGCAAAACTAGGCTGTGTGACTTCCTGGGGCGAGGGGGGCTGGTGACTAAAACAGGGCAAGAGAGAACTATCTGGAATGATGGAAATGTTTTATATTTTTGTCCACATGAATGCTTTATGGGTGTGTGTGTGTGTGTGTGTGTGTGTGTGTGTGTGTGTGATTGAGCTGTATACTTAAGGTTTGCAAATTTTACTGAATGCAAATTGTACCAGAAAAAAACCCCAACAACCCTCAAAACCAAAAGCCAAATAATGGACACACGGAGAACGGGAACTATGTGGTTAGGGACTTAGGTACATTTATTGTTGATATGCTCATGAAGCAAATCTAAGAGCAACACGAAGAGAAGCCCCCTTGCCTAGCATTTTAAGTAACTGGGCATGTTACCTGATGTCTCTGAATTTCAGCTTTTTCCCTATTAAAAAAAAAAAGGTTCCTTTGTTCCTTGCACACAGAATGTGCCACGTCAAATGGTCTAGCAGGAGAGAGGACACACAGACTCCAATTACAGACCTTGATTCTGTTCTGCCAGCACAGTGAGCCTAGTCACTCAGAAATGAACGTGGCTGTCAATGCCAGCCCTGGCCCGTCTCCCTTTTCCTGCCTTTCTGTCTACAGTCAGCACCACGGGAGCCCTAGAAAGGCCTTATGTTTAGGCCCAGGCTGGAGCCTCTCTCCCTCCTCCAGGGCCTGCTTCCCCTCTGCTCCAAAGCTGCTTTGTCCTCCAGCCCATTGGCTCTGAAAGGGTCTTTCTGTTTGGTGAAGGAGTTTAAAGCCAGACAGAGAGAGAGAGTCTGAGGGCACTGGACGCACACCCAGCCCCAGTGCCTCAAATATGTGGCCAAGAATCCACGTTTAACTTCCCCTCAGGGAAACAAGTGACAGATCCTCCTTCAGGCAGTTCCAAAGACATATAAAGAGATACTAACCCCTCCCCAGCCCAGCCCACCTCCCTAGGCCACAGAGCTGGTCCTGAGAGGAGTCTCTCATACCCTTTCATTGCCTCAGAGCCTCCACAAGGGAGAGAAGTGGACTGTTGCATTTGGGCTTGGTCCCTGGAGCAGCATCTGGGTCATTTTCCATTTTGCTTCATGTACTCATTCCTTTCCTCCTGACACAGGGAGGCGGATGAATGAAGTGGTTCTTATTTGCTGACAGGAAAACAGCCTCCAAAGATGGAGGTGTCCTAACCGGAGGTCCTTGGGCAGAGGTCACACTCACCCTCCTTGATTTAGCCTCAGGATCAACCCAGGAGACAAGCTTATCTCCTCGAACTGGGTGGAGCCAACAGTCCTTGGCCAAGGCCTTCTCCGAACAGGAGCAGGGCTTAGTGCGAGCACTGTATGGGCCCAATAAAAGCATAGATTCTTAGACAG
The DNA here is from genome assembly GCF_024610735.1 of Ursus americanus. Classification (NCBI taxonomy): domain Eukaryota; kingdom Metazoa; phylum Chordata; class Mammalia; order Carnivora; family Ursidae; genus Ursus; species Ursus americanus. Next base: position 17,378,265 of record NC_142129.1, on the reverse strand, counting down.
GAAGGGATTGGAGATTAGAGACTCCAACTCTGTTTTATAGACAAGGAAACTGAAGAGGAGATGGGGACTAACTTGCTTAGGGCAGGAGCCAATCAATGACAGAGCCAAGGAAAGAGCACAAGGGGCCATGTGAACTCAAGAGCCTGAGCCGCCATGATAGGAATGACCCCATCATATTCGCTCAGTTACACCGGGCTTCTCAGCCTCCACACGATCCCCATTTGGGACTGGGTAGTTCGTTGTTGTGGGGCACTGGCCTATGCATTGTGGGATGTGTAGGAAGTTCCTTGTCCTCTACCCACCAGATGCCAGTAGTACTCCCTCACCCCAGTTGTTACAACCTGGAATGTCCCCAGACATTGACTGATGTTTCCGGGGGGGGGTCAAACTCACCCACAGTTGAGAACCCTGGCAACAGAAAGCCAGTTCTTACATTCCAACCCATAGAGATGCATTGTGATGCATTTATTATTTGTAGATCTGTCTCATGCATTAGTCTGAAAGTTCTCTGAGGTCACAGAGTGGGTCCCCTTCACCTTGCTGTCTTCTGTGTGTGGCATGGTACTCGGCATGGGAGAGACAGGCCATAAGTGGTTTTTGAATGAATGAATGAACCAGCTCACTGAAAGTCAGCTTTCATTTGCTGGGTATCTAGTATCTTATGAAACAGCAGCCTGGAGGACAGGCAGAGGGAGGACCTGCGTGACCTTCTCTCTGAGGGAAGTGGGGGCCTCCTGTTCATCTGCTTTGTCATTCGCTGTCATGGCCCCACAGAGACATCTTTTCCTGGAGCTCCTTTTCTCATGCTCCAGACTGAATTATGTGGCTTCATTTCGTTCTTACAAAACAATAGAATAGATGCTATACCAATGAGATTTTTCTCACTGGGGATCAAGCCAGTATTCTGGAATGTGAAGCCTTGAGATTCTCATGTTGAAAGGAAAAAGCCCCAAAATACTGCCATTAGCAGCCATGAGAGCCTCAGGGGGGATATCTGTTGTTGAGTCATAAACTTTGGCATTGGGAAAATCACAAGTAAAATATAAAAGGAAAAATCTCTACCACAAAATCCCGTCTTTTTGTTTTTTCTTAATCTCAGAAATTTTCACCAGTGTTGGCTTTGGGCAAGTGGTAAACTCCTCTGTGTCTATTTTCTTTTTCTGTTTTTTTGTTTTGTTTTGTTTTGTTTTGTTTTGTTTTGTAGGGGAAAAAAAGTGCTTTCAGAGGATCTTAGATGCAAAGTTACAAAATATAAGTTCCAGTGAATCTCGAAATTCACTGGCGCTTTTTATTTTATGGTTTGCTTTGGGCAGAAAGAAACCCGGCAGATGCTGAGAGAAAATACAAGTTATTGGCTGGATAGGTCCCACAGGAGAATTCATGTAACAAAAAGATGGACTGACCTTTCCAAGGACTTTACTGGTCAATTAATTCAAATGGACAGATTGATTTCAGTGTGATTAGCAAAAGAGAACACGGTTCAAATAGAACAAAAAGACCAAAAAGGGAATGAAGACATGGCAGCAAGAGGGAAGGACGGGTGGTATTGGGTTAATATTGCTTTAAAAGTGAATTTTACCAGGCTGCTACCGTGTATCAAGGACGACGCCATAGAGCCCTCATTGTGTTAGGATTCATGTGATTGCTTTCAGTCTATGCTCAGGGATGATGACCATTGCTTAATATTGACTGGTTGCTCTCGGGGAAGTGGGAGATAGATACACCAGGACCAGTGGGAGAGCCAGAAGGCTTGGGGTGCTAACTCAGATAAGGACCTCCGAACAGGACCCACATTTAGGATGGGAGGGTGGAGAAGAGTCAGATGCATCAGGAGCGGTTGGGAGACAGTCTGCCGCTGGCACTGCTGGTGAGAGAAGTCACTGGGGCAGAAGCCGGACCCCTGGATGGCCTGGGACTGGAGCAAGTCTGAGCAACACCAGAGGGAGGAAGACTGGACTTCTCAGCCAGTGAGGGGCAGACAGACTCAGAGAATTTCGAACAGGAAAGGATATTCGGCATCTCGGTGAATCTCACAGTTTTCAGATGGGGCAGAGGGAGTGTGACATAGACAAGCCAGAGGCCTCCCTCCCAAACTTCACTCTCTCCTCTAGAGAAGTGGTCCCTGGGTTTTCTGAGGCCAGAGAACATATTTATTGGTTTATTCAGCATGGCCTCAGGCAAGCAAGTCTGAAGCAGCCGGATGCGAAGCATCTCCCAGTGAGATATATCTCTGACACTGTTCAATGCTCAACACAGATTGACATCATTCTATATGCTTCCGGTGTGGACTCCCATAAATCCTCACCTGCAGCAAGGGAATTCTGTTGTACTTCCGGTGTCCAGTCTAGGACTGTGTGGTGACCAGAGCCAGCTGGGGGAGAGGGTACAGGGGACGGGGGTGAGGAGGGAGAGATGACGTGGTTGGTGGCCATGTTTAGCACATCTGAAAAATGAAAGCTTTTTTAGTTTAAGTATGTCCCAAATATTGCATGAGATAGTACTTAGATACTAAACATTTATTCACTGTTCATCTGAAATTCAAATATAACTAGGCATCCTGTGTTTTATCTGGCAATCCTTTCTTGAGACTGTTGGCAGCAAAGGAGCCTGAATCCTTGCTGATGGTGGTGAGGTTGAGGGTGTGGTTCTGCCCCTATTTCAGATGGAAGATGGCCGTCCGGGGCTGCTTTTCTCAGACCTTGTCTCATTTGCCTGGGTTTCAGGAAGAGACAGGAAATACTATTGCTTTGGAGACGTCCAGGCAGCAAAGGAAGGAGAGAGAAGCTTTCATAGGTCATTGCTACAACAAATGTCTTTCTCCAGTTCCTTTTTGTCCTGCTCCAGAGAGAGGAACAACACACTCTTTAAGGACTGGAGGACAGAAGGCAATGTGGCCAGATAAAGTGAGCATACACTGTAGCATGTGTCCTGGGGAGATAATGGCTCTGAACCTGCTAAAATAAATGGTCCGCTTTGTGCTTGAATAATAATCAGCTGGCAGCTTTGTTCTCTCTTCTCAGCAGCTGGGTGAGGAGATTCTGATTTCAGAGGAAAAGCTGTGACCTAGGACTGACCAAGTGGAAGGAGGGTGGGTAGGGGCGGGGGGTGGAATTTACCACACCGGACTGCCCCCTATCGGGTGGGTGATACAGCCCCTTGCTACAAATTATTTCCTCACTGCTGTCATAATGCCCAAGGTCTACCATTAAGTCTTAAGATAAATGCCCTTCGCCTTGAAAAATGCTCATATACCTGAGAAACACAATGTATTAAGCCATTATCCTTTTAGAATGAATTTATTCTTTAGGCTCGTTCTAACCCCACATTTGGTTGAGGGCGGAGTCTTGGGGTTGGTTATTGGATCCTAGGATAGGTAAATCTTGTGGGGACTGAACGGCAGAGGGGTTGACCCACAGAGACAGAATATGAAGAAAGCCCAGAAATTAAAGGGTCTGGGCAGTTCAGGAAAACAGGGGAAAGGTTGGGGGGAGGGGGAGAGAGAAAGAGGGTGGGTGGGGTAAAGCTACCTGCTCTACGACCATCTCTGCTGGGGCTCGCATGAGTGGAATTGTCCCCAGCTTTCCAGACAAATTGGGGGTGGGCATTGCCAAGGTCAGGGCAACTGAATTCCTGTTCTGCTCTTCTGGGTCATTCAGAGCAAATCACTTCTGCTCCGTTCTTACCCCCTCCTCCCAGATGCCAGGAGGGCACATAAGAGCCTGGAGGGGAAGGCTCTGGTTGGTTGCAGCGGGGAGAGAACCCACATCCAGTGCCTTGAACCTCAGGGGGTCTTTCCATCTCATGTGACAGCAAGTGCAAGGTAGTCAGGACAGGCTAACTTAGTGCTTAAGCATGCCACCCGGGATACAGACTCTATTGACTGTCCTAAGCAGAAGAGGGCAAGGGGCGAGGGCTTGGATTCATTGTTAAGTGAGCTGCCGTGCCCCGGCAGAAAATTAGTAGAACATATTCAGCATAGCCCTGGCATTCTGGGCCTTTTTGCCATTTGCAGGAAAGTCTGGGCCTTTTTGCCATTCTGATGTTTTGGTTTCCAGTACCGTTCACCTTGATGGGTGGTTGTTTTATTTCCTGCCAGATACTTGACTCTGTCTAGGTTCCCTGTGTGGCTTCCCCTCTATTTGCGAGGGTACCAAGAAAGCTGAGGCATCCAGGTTGGTGTGTGGCTTTCCAGTGGATTCTCTGGGCTCAGGATGATCTTTTCCAAGCCCTCCACCCAAAGCCTTTACAGGAGAGCAGTGGTCAGAACTCTTGCTCACCCTACACAAAGAATGCTTACCCTCTAGTCAGTGTGGTTTCATTTCATTCCTGAAGACTAAAGCCCGAGAAGAGATGGTGTGTGGCTTGGAGGTCAGAAAGCTTGGGTCAGCTGGAGCAGTAGATGCAATTTTCCATCAAGAATGACTTGTGCTGGGGCGCCTGGGTGGCTCAGTTGTTGAGCATCTGCCTTCGGCTCAGGTCATGATCCCGGGGTCCTGGGATGGAGCCGGAAGCCTGCTTCTCCCTCTCCCACTCCCCCTGCTGGTGTTCCCTCTCTTGTTGTGTCTCTCTTTGGCCAATGAATAAACAAAATCTTAAAAAAAAAAAAAAAAAAAGAATGACTTGTGCTATCCTCCCCCACCCCCACCCCCAGAAGGCCTTTAAAGTCCCAGAGATTTCCCTCTACTCAGGCTTGGCCAGTGGATGGAATAGTTCTAATTCAGGTAACAGCAGAACTTGGAGCGTGATAAAGCCAGTTGAAAAATTCCCTCCTCGGATGGATAGATCATGACATAAACGGAGATTACGGCTTCTTAGGGCCATAGCCCATACCTGGACACGAGCCAGCTCTCCTAGAAATGTGCTCTCTAGAATGCATTGTAAAGACCTTGCAGTGCGCCCCTCCATGTGACAGAATCCATCTGATTTAGTGACGGTAAGAGCTTTGGAATCAGGAGGCCACAGTTGGATGGTGCTATACTTCAGTACATAAGCTCTTGGAGACTGTTTCCTCCTCTGGAAGGTAAGAATCAGAATCCCGGGTTGCGTCTGTCACAGGGAGGCCCTGGATATGGACGCGTATTTCCAGTGCTGAGCTATTACACAGCTGTAGGTAAGTATCATTTGCGGATCGCGATCGCGGCTGTGGATGGAGAGCGTGGATTTCATAATCGAGGGGCAGCCCATTCGGTGACTCTGCTCCTATTGTCCCAGGCTTGGACAATGATTTCTAAAGCAGTGTCTTGAGCGTAGTAGCTGTTAATCAAAGTAAAAGTGATGTGAATTAGTCTAAATAAACCAATGGGCAAAGCCCCTCCTCTCTACTTCAGCTCATCCCAGGAACTGGTATGCTGGCGTCCAGCCAGGCTGTTCAAAGGAATTGCCATGGTGAGACATCACACATCACTAGACGTGCCCATGAGCAGAGACTGGGCATCGATAAGGCAAAGTCCCATTAAATAAGCCCCTCTACCTGAAAGGACATGAGAATCCATTTCCTGGCAGACAGCCGTGCCGTAGCTCTGGCCTTTCCTGGAAACTCTTCTTTGTTACTAGACAGTATCTTTTTATTTTCTGGTTAAAAAAACAAAAAAACTAGTATAAAAAATTGTTGGCTATCTGCAAAATGATCCAATAAAAGCAGTTGTCCTGGTAAAAACTTGGTGGATTTGGGCTTCCTGGGCATTGACACAGGGGATGCAAATGGCCAGAAAAGACTATGGCTGGTGTTTATTGAGTAGCTACTATGTGCCAGATGCTGCATGAAGCGTTTCCACGTATTACTGCCTTTAATCCTTACAATGACCCACTGGGGTGAGTACTATTATTACACCCCCTTTACAGATGGGGAAACAGGTTCAGGGAGATCAAGGAACGGACCTATACGGCTGGGAAGTAGCAGGGCTGGGACTTAGACCCAGCACCGTCTGATTCCAAAGCTCAGGCTCTTAACTGCCATGCAACGATTTAACTCTTTGCCTTATTTTTCTCCTCGGTTTGTAACTTCCCATCGATCTAAGTGAAAAGATATCCCTTTTGCCCTCCGTCTACCCATGTCTCCTTTCTTCAGTTGGGCAGCCCTGGGTTAAACTCCACAGAAAGGTCTGCTACACTGAAGGAGAGTGGGATTTGGGGTTGAGCTCTGGCTCAGGCAGTCTTTGAAGCTATAGGCAGGCTGGCTCCCTCTCTGGCAATGATGACCCCCTCTGGCACTAAGGGTGCTATGTCCCTGGCAGCCCTCGTGAGGGGCGGGGGTCCAGAGCTGAAATGGTCAGGGACAGGGTGCTCCGCCACCACGAGACACTCTCTGAAGCTGGCAGGAGATCTGCCTTACCTTGCCAGCACTGCCCTTACCCCCCCCTTCCCCCCAGCTGCAACCCCATAGGCCACCCAGAGCAGAGCTGAAGTCTCTCCTCTCGCTTTCTCCCTCTTTGAAATGGGCATAATGATGGGATGCCAAGGGACAAAAGAACGAGAAAATGTCCTTTGCCAATTGTTTTAAAAATGCTCAGAACCAACCCCATGCCTCCTCACTCCGCTAGCCTTGCAGACGGCCTTCTGACTGCTTCTTCTCATCCTTCTTAAATCGATGCTGGAGTTCCATCTCCACGTCTTCCTTGAAGAGCCAGGCTGGATTAGGGCGCCCTCCCTCCGTGCATTCTGCATGCAAGTGCATTCTTGGTGCCTCAATGCTATCAGTGTCTTTACGACCAGTTTACTTGTCCGTCTCCCCCTAGACTGGGCACTCCGTGAGGGCAGGACTGCGTTTCCTAGCACACGGCAGATACTTACGCGTGTTTGTTGATCTGAACCATTAAACTGGAAGGAAAGATCAATGTCCATTCCAAAGGTTTTCTGTGTGTTTGTTTTGTATGTGTTTGTCTTTCAGTGCCCGACTCTTCCACCTCTTGGGCAGAGCTACTCCCTGGGACTCTGAGACGTCTTTGGAAGTTTGCTTGCCTCCTACAGATCTCGAGGTCATAACTTCGTGTTCCAGGGAATTCCAAGGGGAAAAAATTATTTGGTTCTGCAAACCCTAACGTCCACTGTTCTGATAAAGGATCCCAGCTGTGACAAGGAGATTATTTACTTGAAACTAACGAGCAAAGCTAATTACTGCAGTAGATTGGGGCAGGGACAGGGTGTACCAGAGCAGGCTGCTGGCTAATGTTCCCAACCCTGCAACTCGGCAACTGAGCCAGAGAGCCCACTAGACGTGCCGGTGCCTTTTGGTCTTCGAAGCGCCTTTTCAATAGCAAACAGACTTTGGGACTGTGGTTTGGGACTCAATGGTCTGATAGGAGCCAAGAACGAATTTCTGTGGCTTGTTCTTTTTCTCCCTGGTTCCAATTTTTGTAGAATATATAATAAGACAATTAAAGTCTAACTTTTTTGAGGAAGTGGGATACACCCATCACTTCCACAACTTCATTCCTCACAACTTGTGCATGGCTTCTTTCCTCTAGAACAGCAAACCTACTTCTTGTCTGTTCCACTCGCTGCCTGGGGTCTGAGCCACGTCCCTCCTAATGCAACTCGAGCTCACCTGCCAGGAAATCATTGCCATGGACCCCACCTGGCGATGCTGATGCCTCTGGTTGGCATTCTGGGCTGTGCTTGGACCAGGCACCAAATCCCATTATAATAAACTATGTGGAACATCCAGATTCTTTCCTCTTGGTGGAATTTTGTTAAAATTAGACCTGAGAGAAGGTAATAGAAGGATGGGGTAAGGATTAAATATATGGATTAAATTAAATCACATAAAGTGCCTAGTCTAGGGCTTGGCACAATTTACATACACTTCTTAGACATTTAATTTGAATACATGTCTTTAGAGCGTGTATTGGGAAGCCCAGTCTTGTTCCCTATAAACCATGGTCTCTGCTCTCAAAGGGTTTGCGATTTTGTGGAAAATGATAAGATGTATGCGTGACAGTCTAGAAGCAATCTTCATGTGGTGCATAGGCTACAGGGAGAGGAATGGCACGGACAGCAGGCAGGCGAGCGCTGGGATTTACAATGAGGCAAGAACAGCCACGGGTGAGGCTCACTGGAAGAGGCTTAATGGGGAAGGACAGTAGGAAAGTCTAGGTACTCTTTTGCCAAAGATTATTGGAGCAGGCACCAGGGGCATGAAGGGGGTGGGACAGAAGCCCAGAGATGGTTACCATGGCAACAAAGGATGAGTGGACTCTGAGGGGCAGGGTCTACAGGAGCCCAGGGTATGATGGCACCTGGGGTTGGATCATTAGTGAAGCTGTCCGGGGCCCAAGCAATCATGGCTTCATGAGAGACTGGGGTAGATGACGGGCATTTCAAAATGTGCATAAGGGAAACATTGGCTTTCCTTGGAATTCTGTGAGTGAGAAGCATCCTCCAGCTTAAGTTAGAAGCAGGCAGGGAAAGAGAGAGTCTCTGTGTTTGAGAGCAATGGGGGTGAGGGGCCCTCTGGAAAGTGGCAGGTTTGGCCAAGGTGCCAGTGGAGACAAGAGGTGACAATGGCCCACAACAAAGGTGAGCTAGCAGTAGGAATTGAAACTTCACATTACAAAGTGTAGACGCTGTGGTAGGAAGCTCTGGGGCGAAAAAGAGGTCCCCCCCCCCTTTCCCCACTGAATTAGCAATTGCATTCTGTGCTTGGTGCTTTGGGCCCTGAAGGACAAATAAGGAATTGTCATGGATCTAGGTCCTTGAATTCAAAAAAAAATTTACAATAGATTCTTATCTCATATGATTGGTCAAAATAAAGAAAAAAAGATTGTGGAATCAATATAAAAATTGGACCTATATATCTTAAGCCATTTTATTTTAATTTAAAATGTAAAATATACACTCATTCTCTAGTATTTTATTTTATTTTATTTTATTTATTTTTTTAAATGATTTTTTATTATATTATGTTAGTCACCATACAGTACATCCCCAGTTTCCGATGTAAGGCTCGATGATTCATTAGTTGTGTATAACACCCAGTGCACCATGCAATACGTGCCCTCCTTACTACCCATCACCGGTCTATCCCATTCCCCCACCCCCCTTCCCTCTGAGGCCCTCAGTTTGTTTCTCATAGTCCATAGTCTCTCATGTTTCATTCCCCCTTCTGATTACCCCCCCTTTCTTTATCCCTTTCTTCCCCTACCGATCTTCCTAGTTCTTATGTTCCATAGATGAGAGAAATCATATAATAATTGTCTTTCTCTGCTTGACTTATTTCACTTAGCATTATCTCCTCCAGTGCCGTCCATGTTGTAGCAAATGTTGAGAACTCGTTCTTTCTGATAGCTGAGTAATATTCCATTGTATATATGGACCACAACTTCTTAATCCAGTCATCTGTTGAAGGGCATCTCGGCTCCTTCCACGTTTTAGCTATTGTGGACATTGCTGCTATGAACATTGGGGTGCATATGGCCCTTCTCTTTACTACGTCTGTATCTTTGGGGTAAACACCCAGTAGTGCAATGGCTGGATCATAGGGTAGCTCAATTTTTAACTTTTTAAGGGACCTCCACACTGTTTTCCAGAGTGGCTGTACCAACTTGCATTCCCACCAACAATGTAGGAGGGATCCCCTTTCTCCACATCCTCTCCAACAATTGTTGTTTCTTGCCTTGTCTATTTTTGCCATTCTAACTGGCGTAAGGTGGTATCTCAGTGTGGTTTTGATTTGAATTTCCCTGATGGCTAATGATTTTGAACATTTTTTCATGTGTCTGTTAGCCATTTGTATGTCTTCATTGGAAAAGTGTCTGTTCATATCTTCTGCCCATTTTTTGATTTGTTTATTTGTTTCTCGTGTATTGAGTTTGAGAAGTTCTTTGTAGATCTTGGATACCAGTCCTTTATCTGTAGTGTCATTTGCAAATATATTCTCCCATTCCGTGGGCTGCCTCTTAGTTTTGCTGACTGTTTCCTTGGCTGTGCAGAAACTTTTAATCTTGATGAAGTCCCATAAATTCATTTTATCTTTTGTTTCTCTTGCCTTTGGGGATGTATCATGAAAAAGGTTGCTTTGGCCGATGTCATAGAGGTTGCTGCCTATGTTCTCCTCTAGAATTTTGATGGATTCCTGTCTCACATTGAGGTCTTTCATCCATTTGGAGTTTATTTTTGTGTATGGTGTGAGATAGTGGTCAAGTTTCATTCTTTTGCATGTAGCTGTCCAATTTTCCCAGCACCATTTATTGAAGAGACTGCCTTTTTCCCACCGGATGTTTCTTCCTGCTTTATCAAAGATTAGTTGCCCAAAGAGCCGAGGGTCCATTTCTGGGCTCTCTATTCTGTTCCATTGGTGTATGTGTCTGTTCTTGTGCCAGTACCATGCTGTCTTTGTGATCACAGCTTTGTAGTACAGCTCGAAAACCGGCATGTGATGCCCCCAGCTTTGTTTTTCCTTTTCAACAGTTCCTTGGCGATTCGGGGCCTTTTCTGTTTCCATACAAATTTAAGGACTATTTGTTCCAGTTCTTTGAAAAATGTCCTCGGTATTTTGATCGGGATAGCATTGAAAGTGTAGATTGCTCTGGGTAGCATGGACATTTTAACTATGTTAATTCTTCTGATCCATGAGCATGGAATATCTTTCCATCTTTTTATGTCTTCCTCAATGTCTTTCAAGAGTGATTTATAGTTTCTAGAATATAGGTCCTTTATGTCTCTGGTTAAGTTAATTCCAAGGTAACGTATGGTTTTTGGTGCTATTGTAAATGGGATGGATTCCCTAATTTCTCTTTCTTCGGTCTCGTTATTCGTGTATAGAAATGCAACTGATTTCTGAGCATTGATTTTGTATCCCGCCACGTTACTGAATTGCTCTATAACTTCTAATAGTTTGGGAGTGGCTTCTTTTGGGTTTACCTTATAGAGTATCATGTCGTCTGCGAAGAGAGACATTTTGACTTCTTCTTTGCCGATTTGGATACCTTTGATCCCTTTTTGTTGTCTGATTGCTGTTGCAAGGACTTCTAGTACTATGTTGAATAATAGTGGCGAGAGTGGGCATCCTTGTCGTGTTCCTGATCTTAAGGGAAAGGCTTCCAGCTTTTCCCCACTGGGAATAATATTTGCAGTAGGCTTTTCATAGATGGCTTTTATGAGATTGAGAAATGTACCTTCTATTCCTACACTCTGAAGGGTTTTAATCAGGAAAGGATGCTGTATTTTGTCAGATGCTTTTTCGGCATTGATTGAGAGGATCATATGGTTCCTGAGTCTTTTCTTGTTGATATGATGTATCACGCTGATTGATTCGCGAATATTGAACCACGCTTGCATCCCAGGTATGAATCCCACTTGATCGTGATGGATAATCCTTTTAATGTACTGTTGGATTCTATTGGCCAGGATCTTGTTGAGGATTTTGGCGTCCATATTCATTAGGGAAATTGGTCTGTAATTCTCCTTTTTGATGGGGTCTTTGCCTGGTTTGGGGATCAAGGTAATATTGGCCTCATAGAATGAGTTTGGTAGCTTTCCTTCTGTTTCTATTTTTTGAAATAGCTTTAGGAGAATAGGTATTATTTCTTCTTTGAATGTTTGGTAGAATTCCCCAGGAAAACCGTCCGGGCCTGGAGTTTTGTTATTTGGAAGGTTGTTTATCACTGACTCAATCTCTTCATAATTAATTGGCCTGTTTAAGAAATCAATTTCTTCCTGTTTCAATCTTGGTAGTTTATAGGTTTCCAGGAAGGATTCCATCTCTTCCAGATTGCTTAGTTTATTGGCATATAGCTGTTGATAAAAATTTCTAATAATCCTTCCAATTTCAATGGTGTTCGTTGTGACCTCTCCTTTTTCATTCATAATTTTAATAATCTGGGTCCTTTCTCTTTTCTTTTGGATAAGTCTTGCCAGTGGTCTGTCAATTTTATTCTCTCCAAGAATCAGCTTCTAGTCCTGTTGATCTGCTCTACTGTACTTCTGGTTTCTGCTTGATTGATTTCAGCTCTAATTTTGGTCAACTGCTCCTCGTGCATGGATTAGGCCTGTCCCTCTGTTGCTGTTCCAGCTTCTTGAGGTGAGAATATAAAAACTGCATTTTAGATTTTTCTATTCTTTTGAGTGAGGCTTGGATGGCTATGTATTTCCCCCTTAGGACTGCCTTTGCAGTATCCCATAGGTTTTGGACTGTTGTATTTTCATTCTCATTGGTCTCCATAAATTGTTTAATTTGATTTTTGATTTCCTGGTTTATCGAGTCATTCCTGAGCAGGATGGTTCTTAGTCTCCAAGTGTTTGAGTTTCTTCCAACTTTTTCCTTGTGGTTGAGTTCCAATTTCAGAGCGTTGTGGTCTGAGAATATGCAGGGGATAATTTCAATCTTTTGGTATCGGTTGAGACCTCTTTTGTGTCCCAGAACATGGTCTATTCTTGAGAATGTTCCATGGGCATTAGAATAGAATGAGTATTCTTTGGTTCTTGGGTGTAGTGTTCTATATATATCTATGAGGTCCAACTCGTCAAGTATGGCATTCAAAGCCTTTGATTCTTTGCTTAGTTTTTGCCAGGGTGTTCTGTCTATTTCTGATAGTGGAGTGTTGAGCTCCCCTACTATTAATGTATTTTTATTTATATGTCTCTTTATTCTGGTTAAGAGTTGGCTTGTGTATCTTGCTGCTCCCCTGTTGGGGGCATATATATTTATAATTGTCATATCCACTTATTGAATACTTCCTTTAAGAATAATATAGTGCCCTTCTGCATCTCTAACTATAGTCTGTAGTTTAAAATCCAATTTATCTGATATGAGAATTGCTACCCCAGCTTTCTTTTGAGGTCCATTTGCGTGAAAGATGGTACTCCATCCCCTTACTCTCAGTCTGAATGCATCTTTGGCTTCGAAATGAGTCTCTTGTAGACAGCAAATGGATGGGTCATTTCTTTTTATCCAATCTGCAACCCCGTGGTGCTTTATGGGAGCATTTAAGCCATTAACATTAAGACTGAGTACTGAGAGATATGATTTTAATGATGCCATGTTGCCAGTAAAGTCTTTGTTTGTATTGGCTGTGACTTTCTGTTCTGTATCACTCTTGGGGCCTTTTTACTTTTATAGAACCCCCCGTAATATCTCCTGTAGGGCTGGTTTCGTGGTTACGAAATTGGTTAGTGACTGTCGATTCTGAAATGTCTTTATTTCTCCATCAATTCTGAATGACAGCCTTGCTGGATAAAGGATCCTTGGCTGCATGTTTTTCTCTGAAAGAGCTTTAAAAATGCTCCCCCAACCCTTTCTCTTATTCCAGGTCTGTGTAGACAGGTCTGACGTAATTCTGATGCCTTTGCCTTGGTACGTGAGAAATTTCTTTGCCCTGGCCGCTTTCAATACTGTATCCTTGAATCTAATATTTGCGAATTGCACTATGACGTGACGTGGCGTAGGTTTGTCGTGGTTGAGCTTGGGAGGGGTCCTCTCTGCCTCTTGGACACGAATGTTTGTTTCCCTCGCTAGATTAGGGAAGTTTTCAGCTACAATTTGTTCAAATATCTCTTCTAGACCTCTGTTTTTCTCCACCCCCTCGGGGATGCCAATGATTCTACCATTGGATCGTTTCATTGAGTCAGTAATCTCCCATAACCTACATTTGTGGGCTTGGATTTTTTTAAGAGCAGCTTCTATTTTGGTTTTTTCCTCTATTAACCCATCCTCCAATTCACTAACCCGTTCCTCTGCTTCTGTGACCCTGGCTGTCAGAGCCTCTAGTTTTGCCTGCATTTGGCTCATAGAATTTTTAATTTCTGTCAGATTCGCTCTCATTTCTGTCCTTAGGGATTCTATATTCTTAGTAACCTTTTCGTTAATACTTTTTTCAATTCTACTCATCATCTTGACCATTGTTACTCTGAATTCCATTTCTGATAATTTGGTTACATCCATATCCATTATTTCTGTGGCAGAGGCCACAGACTCACTGTCTTTTCTTTGCTGGGGGGGGCTTCTCCTTCTTGTCATTCTGATGAGGAGAAGTTGCGGGGTTGTCCAGAGCCCAAATTATTGACTGGGTCCCAGGCCGTGCCCCTTGTTTTATAGGGATCTTAGGGATGTGGGCTTCTTCTTTAAAGATTTTATTTATTTATTTATCTGAGAGAGAGAGACAGTCAGCAAGAACGGGAACAGAAGCAGGGGAGTGGGAGAGGAAGAAGCAGGCTCCCAGCGGAGGAGCCTGATGAGGGACTCCTTTCCGGAAAGCTGGGATCACGCCCTAAGCCGGAGACAGGCGCTCAATGACTGCGCCACCCAGGCGCCCGGGTTGTGGGCTTCTTGATTTTTCAGCCTGCCTTCTGTGTTCTGGGGGAGGGGCCTGCCGCGCCGATACTCAGGCAGCCCTGTTTGGGTAGAGTCTCCGTGTCCCCTGCGAGGGGGGATGGGGATGGGCACTCTCTGAGCCGGAATTTCCAGGCTTTTGTTCTCTGGCGGCTTTCCCTGGCGGTTTGCTGTGCCTCTTCTGAGAGTCAGAGCAGCAGAGGCTGAATTGTCACAGGACAGAGGGATTGCGGCCCGTTCTCCACTGGTGTTCTGGCCACTTTAACTCTGTTTCTGTTGGTGCTGCTCAACCCTGCAGCGTCCCGGGATGTGCGCCCCACACCTGGCTTCCCTGCCCTCACTTCCAGGGCCGGCGCGTCTCTGTCCTTTGTGTTTCTAACGCCGCCAGCCGCCCCGCGCGCGCTCCCGGATCTCCCGGTCTCAGTCTGGATCCAGTAAGCACACCGGGATTCCGGGGTTCCGCGAGATGCCTGGTGGCGCGCGCACCCAGCGCACGGTCTCAGTCTGCTGTTTCGCGGGTGCCGTCCGCGAGCCCCGCCTGCTCTCCCGTGCAAGTGGCTACCACTTCCCGGCGCCCGAACGCGGCGGCTCCCTCCCCCTTCCGTTTATCTTCCGATATCTGTGCGAGGTTTCACAGCTCCCCGCTTTGTACCTCAATACTCAGCGCTGGAGATGTTCATTTGTAGAGATCCAGATGTATCTTCCTGCGTCTCAGGCTGATTCCGTGGTTATTTAGGCTGGTCTGGTACCTATCCAGCTCGACTCAGGGGACCGGCTGAAAAAGGGCTCCCCTACTCCTCCGCCATCTTAACTCTTTCATTCTCTAGTATTTTAACGTTGAGTCCAGGCTTTTTCTTTGACCATGGGTATGCTGATTGGAGTTCCCTGTCGTCTTTCTTATCTGGGCCACATTCAGGAGCATCAGTAATGGCTTTGCTGCTCCTTCCGTTCAATTGAGAGGTCAATTTTCCTCTACTCGAATCTGAGCTTGTCTTAGTGATTTTCTTGACTGACAGAATGCAGAAGTGACATTCTGGGATTTCCATGGCTAGACTCAGAACTCCCTGCTGGGCTCCTTGGAACATTCTTCCGGGAGCCCTGAGCTCCATGAGGCTTATGGAAACTGCCAGGTAAGAATTTACTACCTTGAGTTGTCCAGGCTTAAAAGGCCACACATGTGAGCTCCGGAGGATCGTCCCAGCTGGGCTCAGCCTTCCAGCCATCGCTGTGAAGGCACAAGCATTTCAGTGAAGCCATCTTGGGGCCTCCCTCACTGATACCACGTGGAGCAGAAAAATTGAGTGGCTGAGCCCTGTCTGAATTTCTAATCCACAAAATGGTGAGATATTATAAAATGATGGTTGTTTTATTTTTTTTTAAGACTTTATTTATTTATTTGACACAGAGAGCACAAGCAGGGGGAGCAGCAGTCAGAGGGAGAGGGAGAAGCAGGCTCCCCGCTGAGCAAGGAGCTTGATGCAGGGCTCGATCCCAGGACCCTGGGATCATGACCTGAGCTGAAGGCAGACGCTTAACGAACCGAGTCACCCAGGCGCCCCGAAATGGTGGTGGTTTTAAACCACCAAGTTTTAGGAGAGAGTGTTACGTGACAGACAGCTGGACCTGCATTTTAAAGAGGGCTGAGTACATGCTCTTAGGGCTGGGAGACACCTAGACATCACACAGGTTGGCTCTCTGATTTGCACGTTAGAATTCTGAATACTGTCAGAGCCCTCCAGAAACTGAGCGCAAACTTCCGTGATCATACGGAAGGTGCTGGAGCCTTCTTATTTCAGCTTTACCTTCCCTGCCCTTGAAACTGAAGGGTCTCCTGTGCTTACCTTTCCTAGCTAACCTTGCTGGAGAAGCGCCAGCAAGCAGAGTTAGATATATCCATGGTCAGCCGTATCATTTCACCCATGTGAAGTCGGCCTCCCCAGGCCCTGGAGAGTCTCTGAGGTCAGAGACTACATTTCCTAGTTGTTTGACGGGAAACGGGGCAGCAGCCCAGTTTAGGGAGAGCTTGGAGCTTTCCACCTCCGTGCTCCTATCGATGAGCGCATGGCCAGGTGTGGCCCCGTGGGTGTGGTGGCCGAGAGCTGCATCCACAGAGGAGCTCCATGCTTGGTTTCATGCCCTGGTGTTGCCATCTTGAAATTCTTAATGCGTTTTGAACACAGGGCTCTGCGTATTCATTTTACACTGGGCCCTGAAAATGATGCAGTCAGTCCTGCCATGACTCATGCTGTGTATGGCCAAGACCAGGACCTCTGGCTGTTTTATTAGTATTGCCTGGAGTCTTTCACCAAAAACCAGCGGGAAGGTGGGGCAGTGAGGAAGGAAAAACCACATGGAAACATGAGCGCTGCATTCTTATTTCCCTTGTTAGGAGATAAACTGAGGCATCTTAAAAACTTCAGAGTTTATTTGAGCAAAAATCGATCTGAATCAGGCAGCGTCAAACCAGAAGGGGTTAGGAGTGCTCTGTCGCCGAGAACCAGGAAAAAGATTTCTTTGGAGGCAGTGAGGAAGGAAAAAAAGGAAATTATTTAATTAGCTGTAGCTTAAAGCCTAGTTAGCTGTTTGTGGGCGGTTGTCTTAAGGATTTTGATTTCGTAATCTTGCACTATTACAAGCTTAGAGTTTGCTCTGGTGGGGCGGCTAAGGCAGTAGACCCATCCCTAGTCTGATGGCCTTCTCGTTTAGTTAATCTAACACCCTCTATACGACAGATGCCCACCCCTCCCCCACCCCCCAAGATTGACCCACCTGTGGCAGGACCGACTGTTGGGGAGGGATGCTTGGCTGGGGATGCAGTGAGAGGCAGACTGTGCCCTCCAGCTCGGGCCTGAAACAGTAGAACCCACAATGTGCTGACTCTCAGCCCTCTTCGCTGGGAACCAAGCTGAGGAAGCCCCTTTGTCCAGTAGTGGGGTTTCCCAACAAGGGGAGATACGGGGCAGTGGGGAGCAAGAGCAGGGCAACCACAGGGGGTCCGGGCATCTACAGCTTCTAAGAGAGGGAAGCAATGCAGAGCGAGACCACGCCTGGGGCTTCAGGAAAGACCCAGGAAGCTGGGGCGGGGGGTCAAGGAGAACCATCCCTACTCCTGCAGCAAATGTGAAGCCCATTCTCTGGCTAAGTACCCCCTCCTCCTACCACACTTAGTAATCCTTTAAGAAAAAACCCCTTCTGCTTGCTCTCAGCTTGCCCTTCCACAAACCTGCTCAGTCCTCTGCAACTCTCTCTCCTTTGTCTACCGGCTATGTCTCAAAATACCCACAGGCTGGGTCGGAGGTCACCGAGCCCATAATTCTTTTCTCTTTCTTTTTATTGTCCTAGAACAGTGATTCTCAAAGCATGGTCCCTGAGCTAGCAGCCGGCCTCCCTGAGTAAGTTGTTAGAAATGCTAATTCTCCGACTCCAACCCAGATTTATTGAATCAGAATCAGAAACTCTGGGGGTGAGGCTGACAATCTGCCTTTTAACAAGCCCTCCAGGTGATTCTGATGATCAGTAAGGTTTGAGAACCACCCCCTCCTTGAGACACATGGCTGAAATAAGGCTCCTTACCAGCACACCCCAAATTTTAGAGTTGACTCCTGTGCGATGGGATGGGGCAGCATTTTTGCAAAGGGAAGCAATAGTCATTTTTTATGTACAATAGCCCTCCTCCACACACACACACACACACACACACACACACACACGCACACAAAAATACACATAAAAAGGGAAATGCTTAGGGGCGCCTGGGTAGCGCAGTCGTTAAGCATTTGCCTTTGGCTCAGGGCGTGATCCTGGCGTTATGGGATCGAGCCCCACATCAGGCTCCTCCGCTATGAGCCTGCTTCTTCCTCTCCCACTCCCCCTGCTTGTGTTCCCTCTCTCGCTGGCTGTCTCTCTGTCACATAAATAAATAAAATCTTGAAAAAAAAAAGGGAAATGCTTAGCTTCTCATTCCTCCTCTATTTAACATCTGTTACCCGTGCTCTGAGTTGTTTGAACAAGAGAATCAGCGTTAGAATGAACTTGCTTGGAGGGTGTCTGGAAGGCAGGTGCGCCTGCCATTTTTAGTGCAAGCTGAGAACAAACACAGCACACCGAGCCCAGATCAGCCTTCTGCTGCTGGAGGCAGAGGTGGAATTTCTGTTTCGCTGGGATGATACCCCCTGAAACGCTGCCTCCCCTTGGGGCCTTAATTAGAAGCAGCGGTGGCCCGCGGGCCTGCTGAGTTTCCATTTGATGTGACGGCACAAAAGAGCTGAGATGGAAAACCAGACCTTTTGTTATTTCACACATTCTGAGAAGCTTCTCATAAAAGCCCCATTCCCGGTTCTTACTTGCTGTCACACGCACTAGGGTAATTTTAAAAAGGTTTATAGAGGGTAAACTGTTGGTGAGATCTGACTTTCCCTTGTTTGCCATAGATGGTCAGATTCGATTTGTCATCTCGACCCCAGCTCGGCTCTCTCCCAGGGGGGCCCATCTCTCCCCAGCCCTGCTTCCTGTCCACGCACCACTGCCCTTCCTGCCCCAGCTCCCTGTGGGGCTCTCTTCTTTCTCCTCGGGTCTTCCTAGAGATGCCCTAGGGTCAAGTATTGACTTGGAATCTTGAACATTTAAAAAAAAAATTCAATATAATCGTAACGACCCATTCGAGATGTGGGTATTTTAATTTCCTGATGCACCCATGAATTGACCCGAGCAATCCAACTAAAGAGCTGTGGAGATTTCTTACGTTTTTCTTATACCACTATAGGCAACGGAGGATATACTGCAGGCTGAGAGACACCAGCTATAAGCCATGGGAACGAATGGTGAGAAGCTGCAAAGGGGAGTGGTGTGATTATCTTCCCCAGTCTACCACATGTGCCGTGGTAATGAGCTCGTGGGCTTAGCCCAGTGCAACTCTTGGCTCACGGTAAGTCCCAACCACCTGTCTTCCACGTGGCACTTAACTGAACAGCGGAGTAGCCTTACCCTGGGTTAACAGGAAACACATAAAAACTGATGTCTTCTGACCTATCAAGGGGGTCCTGCACCTAGACCCGTGGAGCTGTGTTGATTGGATAATTTTGCATTGCTTTGTCTTGAGTCTCCAATTTTCAATTTGTAGGTTACTCTTTTTTTTTTTTTTTTTTAATTTTAAAACTCACCTAACTCCGTTTGAGCACAAAGGGGAATTTACTCGGGGATACTCGAGTATCTCGTAGCACCCAAGGCCAAGAGCTATATACAGCCTAGGCTTCCTGAAGGCCTGGAATCAGGAAGGGGATGGAAAGTCATCAAGATCCGTGTTGGTTCTTTTATCCTGACTCTTCTCGCTCACTTGGGGTCACCTGGACTCTTTTGCTTCTTTCTCCATGTTTGATCTATGTTCTTTTTCTCTGTAGACAAGCTTCTACTTCTTTGGCAGGAGTATGGATAAACATGGCTGTCACAAAATGGCAGACTGCTCCCTAGTTGTAGGGGGAGCCTTGAGGATGCCCCAATTCCCAATAGCTGGTAGAGAAGCTGAACAACCTAGTTTGGGTCAGTGGTGACCTAGTCCATGGCTGGGGACAGAGTCGTGTGATACCAACATTACTGCTGTGGTTCATTTCATTAGGTGGAGATTTGTTCTGTTAAGAAAAATTATCTCAAATTTGGAAATAAGAGAAAAGGAGGACAGCATGTCCTTTCAATGTCCTGTTGAAGCATTGTTTATCCACCTGAAGGTTCTTTAATTATCTAGATGTATCTTTATTTGACTCAGTTTCTGCTACTGATAAAGACTCAGATCCTGTGAAGTTTGCATGATAATTTAGAGATTTTTGTCCAGCAGATATTCAGATGATTTCTCTCTGGTAGAAGATATAACCGACGCTTATGGTTTTATTGCCTGAAGCACATTAACTAGTTTTGTACCTCACCTAACAATCTTATTCCAACATTTTCTTTCTTTAATGACAATACAATGCTTCACCCTCTCCTCCTCCTTTGAACCAGCCCCCACCATCCTGCTGATTTCCTCATACATGAGTTGCACTGATCTTGACATATGTTTATTTGTATGAGAATCGTGTTAACTTTTTGCAAATTGTATTTCTGTAGTTCCTGGAAAAAAAGGGGGGGATTGGATCGACACCTCAATATTACATTTTCTTTTCTGGTTCCTGTGAATCTCCTGTTTCTTAATGGCTGGCACAACATTTTACCAATGATCTGATCTTTTGCTTTAACGAGAGTCTAGCGTTAGTAAATGTTTTCCAGTCTTCGTTGGTCTGAGAGATACTTATTTCATTCTTGCTCCTGAAAGAAACTATCATTGGATATCCATTCTAAGGTGACTCTCTCTTAGGCCTTTGAAAATATGATTCCCCTGTGTTCTGGCTTCATTTGTCGCTGTTGAGAAGTCAGAAGTCAATCTAATTGTTATTCTATCATGGGTAATTTTTCTGTTCTCGCCAGTTGCTTTTAAGATCTTCTCTTTCTCTTTAGTATTTTGTCTTTGACTGTCAGAATCTTTTTTTTTTTTAAGAGTTTATTTATTTGAGAGTGAGAGAGTGAAAGAGAGATCACAAGCAGGGGAGAGGGGTAGGGGAAGAAGCAGGCTCTCCGCTGAGCAGGGAGCCCGACTCGGGACTTGATCCCAGGACCCTGGGATCATGACCTGAGCCGAAAGCAGATGCTTAACCGGCTGAGCCACCCAGGTGCCCTGACTGTCAGAATCTTAATGCGGATTCTTTTCTTATTTGTACTTCTTGGAATTCACTGGGCTTCCTGACCCTGAGGATCTGTGCTTTTCATCAACTCTTGGAAACACTCAGTTAATATTTCCTCAAATATTACTTTCTTCCATTATTTATATTATCTCATTCCAGAATTTCAAAAAATGATACATTAAATATTCTTACTCTGTCTTTCATTTCATATAACCTCAATTTCAACATCTTTCTTTCCCTCTGTGCTGTATCCTGGGTGAGTTCTCTAAATCTGTCTCCCAGTTTACGCTTCTTTCTTTAGCAGTGACAAATATTCTCTTCTGCCCAATAAACCTATGAAGCATTACAATCAGGAAAATGCAAGTAGAAATGACTAGCCTCTCATCAGAATGGCTGAATGGAAACCAAAGATAATTTCAAGTGCTGATGAGACTGGATAGTAGCTCCCCTGCTGATGGGGGTGTGATTTGGTATCTGGCTCTCTTAGAGAATGATTGGCATTACTACTGACGTTGAGGATTCTCAAACCCGTGGAGCTAGTGATTCTATGGGTAGGTGTTTAATTAATATGAGTACAGGCATATATGTGCTAAGAGTCTTCAAGCTCGTTCCCAGCAACATGATTCATAATAGCTCAAGCGTTCATCAAGAGTAGAATGATAACAAATTTGTGATATATTCATACAACGAGAACTACAGGAATGAAGATGAACAAACTCTCTAGCTATAAACAATCGTGTGGATACATTTCTCAAGTATAATGTTGAGTGAAAGAAAGCGGATTCAAAAGAGTATATTCCGGATGTGCCCATTTATAGAAACAGACAGAAAAACCAAAAACGTTGTGAAACAAAATTGTTGTGATTAGGGATGAACACTTAAGAGTAAAAAACTTTTAAAAAAAGGAGAGGATGACCACAGAAGTCAGGATAATGGTTAGCTTCGGGGAGGGTGGGATAGTGTACTGACTGAGAAGGGATGCTCAGGGGTTTTGGGGGTACAAGTAATATTCTATTTTTCAACCCGGTTGTTGATTAATCGAATGTTCATTTTGTAATAAATCACGGGGCTTGATGCTGTTTTGTGAAAAATAAAGTGCTCCGATTTGAAAATAATGAAAATGCAACATATCTAAATTTGTGAGATGCAGTAGTAAGGGATTTTATAGCCTTAAACATTTATATTATAAAATAAAAATGGCTAAAAATCTAGGAACTGAGTATTTGATTTAAGAAATTAGAAAAAGAACATTAAAATAACTCAAAGAAAGTAGAAAAAAGAAAGCAATGATTTGAGAAGAAACTGATGAAATAAAAAACACATAGAAAATAAAATATAGAATAAAAACGATCAATACAAAGAGTTCATTCTTTGATATTATGAACAAAGTTAACGGACTTCTAGCAAGATTGATAGAGATAAAGAGAGAAGACAGAAATAGTCAATATTAGGAAATGAGAAAGGGAACGTGTAGCAAATACAGCAAAGCTTACAAATACAGCAAGAGACTATTAAGAACAAATATATGCTTTGGGGCGCCTGGGTGGCTCAGGCATTAAGGGTCTGCCTTCGGCTCAAGTCATGATCTCAGGGTCCTGGGATCAAGCCCCACGTCGGGCTCCCCGCTCAGCGGGAAGCCTGCTTCTCCCACTCCCCCTGCTTGTGTTCCCTCTCTTGCTGTCTCTCTCTCTCTGTCAAATAAATAAAATCTTTTTTAAAAAAAGAACAAATACATGCCAATAAAATAGAAACTTAGGTGAAACAGGCAAATTAATGGGAAAATATAACTTATCAACACTGAAAAGTAAAAGAAATATGGAATACTTCCATCATCATTGAATCAAATAAATTGAATTAGTACTAAAGAATCTTCCCATTGGAAACATGCAAGACCTAGAGAGCTTCAAAAGCAGGTTTCACAGACTTCAAGAAACAGATTATCAAAATATCACAGAAACTTTTACAGAGAATAGAAACAGAGGGAACACTCCCCAGCTCGGTTTGTGAAGCTCATAAAAATCTTCCTTCCAAAAGCAGATGAGGGCAACATGAGAAAGGAAGATTATAGGCTGATTTTACTCATGAACACAGATACAAACAGCCTAAGCAGAATTTTAGCAAACGGAATGAACAAGATATAAAAAGACAGCAGATCATGGCTAAATTGGAATGGGAGGATATTCCAGTAATGCAAGATGGGCTCCACATTTGAAATCAACTAATATAGTTACCCTGTTCATGGAACAAATGAGAAAATTCATGTGGCATTCTCTCAATAAAAGCAGAAAAATTGTTTGATAAAATCCAACATCAAACATCATGGTAGAGTCTTAGCAAAGCGGGAATAGAGGAACCTGATAAGGGACATCTACCTATAAAAATAAGAGCAAAGGCTACATTGAGTGATGAAATAGAAAAAATCAGGTCCTTTAGACATTAGGAACATGACAAGGATTCTTGCTTTCACCAGTTTTTAGCCAGTACGATTAGGCCAAAAAAAAAAAAAAAAATCTATAAGGCTTAAGGATTAGAAAGGAAGAAAAAAAAAGCTGTCATTCATACATGATATAATTGTTTGCAGAGTCATAGACAATTTGTTACAATTTTTAAGAGAGTTGAGCCAGGTTGCCAATTATAAACCCAATAAAAACAAGTCAATTGTATTTTTATATACCAGTAACATTTGGAAAATTTAATTAGATAAAGCTGTCATTTACAATAGCAATAAAAATATAAGGAAATTATGTCCATTTTTTCCAAATTTGAGCTTGAGATTCAAAGCATTTCCAATAAAAACACCAACATGGTTTTCATTTAGGTTGGCAAGCTGATTCTAATATTTATATGGAAGAATGAAAGTCCAAGAATAGCCAACACAGTCTAGAAGAAAAAAAGTCAGAATGGAGGAATTTGCCCTACTCGCTATCAAGCCTCATCATAAAGTGTAACTAAGATAGTGAGATATTCGTGCAGCGAATGACATAAAAGATGACAAGCAAAATGGAGAGCCCGGAGATGGACCTCTGCATATTTGGAAACTTGATAAATGACATAAGTGGCATTGGAGAAAAGTGGGGAAGTGCTAGACTATTCGATAATCATCTGTATGGAAAATAAATGGAATCAGAGCCCTATATCTTTCCAGGTACAAAACCCAATTCTGGATGAAGACTTCAAAGGTAGGGGCATCTGGGTGGCTCAGTTGGTTAAGCATCTGCCTTCAGCTCAGGTCATGATCCCAGGGTCCTCGGATGGAGTCCCTGCAGGGATGGAGCTCCCTACTGAATGGGGAGTGTGCTTGTTCCTCTCCTGCCCTCCCCGCAATTGTGCGCACGCTCTCTCTCAAATTAATAAATAAATCTTAAAAAAAAAGACCTCAAAGGTAAAAGGTAAAACATGAAGTCTTTTAGAAAAAACACAGAACATCTTTAAGACCTCAGGGTGGGGATGGATTTCTTAAGCATAACGCAAAAGTCCAAGGCATCAAGAAAAAGACTGATAATCCTACTACCTTAATTAAAAATGATTATAAGACTCTATAAAAAGAGGGAGAATAGAAGCTCTGAGTGGGAAGACATCTTTAACACAGGGAAACAAAAAAAAGATTATTATCCAGAATTTATAAAAAACGCCTAGAAATCATTAAGAAACCGGTAAATCATATAACATGCAAATAGGGAAGACATGAGAATAGTAAGAATATAGAAAAGGATACACAGATAAGAGCATATGGAAAAGGTTCAGCTTCATTATGAAACAAGGAATACAAATTAAAACAAGGAGGAGATAACTATTTTATGCCATTAGACTGGCAAAAATTAATAATTCTGACAATACATGGATGTGGAGCAAATCACTACTGGTGGGAGTGTAAATTAGTACTCTGGAACAAAATTGGCATTATCTGGGAGTTAAGATGGCGGAGGAGTTCGGGACCCCTTTTTCATCCGGTCCCCTGAGTCGAGCTGGATAGGTACCAGACCAGCCTGAACACCCACGGAATCAGCCTGAGACGCAGGAAGATACATCTGGATCTCTACAAATGAACATCTCCAGCGCTGAGTATTGAGGTACGAAGCGGGGAGCCGTGAAACCGCGCACAGATATCGGAAGATAAACGGAAGGGGCAGGGAGCCGCCGCGTTGGGGCGCCGGGAAGCGGTAGCCACCTGCATGGGGGAGTGGGCAGACTCGCGGATGGCACCCGTGAGACAGCAGACTGAGACCGGGAGCTCCGGGAGCGCGCGGGGGGCGGCTGGCGGCTGGTGGTGTTAGAAACACAAAGGACAGAGACGCACCGGCCCTGGAAGTGAGGGCAGGGACGCCGGGTGTGGGGCGCACATCCTGGGACGCTGCAGGGTTGAGCAGCACCAACAGTCACAGAGTTAAAGTGGCCAGAACATCAGTGGAGAATGGTCTGTGATCCCTCTGTTCTGAGACAGAGGCTGAGATTCGGCCACTGCTGCTCTGACTCTCAGAAGAGGCACAGCAAACTGCCAGAGAACAAAAGCCTGGAAACACCAGCTCACAGTGTGCCCATCCCATTCCCCCTCGCAGGGGACACGGAGACTCTACCCAAACAGGGTTGCCTGAGTATTGGCGTGGCAGGCTCCTCCCCCAGAAGGCAGGCTGAAAAATCAAGAAGCCCACATCCCTAAGGTCCCTATAAAACAAGGGTGCACTGCCTGGGTCCCGGTCAATAATTTGGGCTCTGGACAACCCCGCAACCTCTCCTCATCAGAATGACGAGAAGGAGAAATCCCCCCCAGCAAAGAAAAGACAATGAGTCTGTGGCCTCTGCCACAGAACTAATGGATATGGATATAACCAAATTATCAGAAATGGAATTCAGAGTAACAATGGTCAAGATGATGTGTAGCCTTGAAAAAAGTATTAATGAAAATGTTAGAATATAGAATCTCTAAGGGCAGAAATGAGAGCAAATCTGGCAGAAATTAAAAATTCTATGAGCCAAATGCAGTCAAAACTAGAGGCTCTGACGGCCAGGGTAAATGAGGCAGAAGAACGTATCAGCGAATTGGAGGATGGGTTAGTAGAAGAGAAAGCTAAAATAGAATCTGGATTCAAAAAAATCCACGCTCAGGAATGTAGGTTACAGGAGATTACTGACTCAATGAAATGTTCCAATGTCAGAATCATCGGCATCCCCGAGGGGGTGGAGAAAAACAGAGGTCTAGAAGAGATATTTGAACAAATCGTAGCTGAAAACTTCCCTAATCTAGCAAGGGAAACAAACATTCATGTCCAAGAGGCAGAGAGGACCCCTCCCAAGCTCAACCATGACAAACCTACGCCACGTCACGTCATAGTGCAATTCGCAAATATTAGATTCAAGGATACAGTATTGAAAGCGGCCAGGGCAAAGAAATTTCTCACATACCAAGGCAAAGTTATCAGAATTACGTCAGACCTGTCTACACAGACCTGGAATGAGAGAAATGGTTGGGGGGGCATTTTTAAAGCTCCTTCAGAGAAAAACATGCAGCCAAGGATCCTTTATCCAGCAAGGCTGTCATTCAGAATTGATGGAGAAATAAAGACCTTCCAGAATCGCCAGTCATTGACCAATTTCGTAACCACGAAACCAGCCCTACAGGAGATATTACGGGGGGTTCTATAAAAGTAAAAAGGCCCCAAGAGTGATACAGAACAGAAAGTCAACAATCTATAGAAACAAAGACTTTACTGGGAACATGCATCATTAAAGTCATATCTCTCAATAATCAGTCTCAATGTAAATGGCCTAAATGCTCCCATAAATCTCCACAGGGTTGCAGACTGGATAAAAAGACATGACCCATCCATTTGCTGTCTACAAGAGACTCATTTTGAACCTAAAGATACATTCAGACTGAAAGTAAAGGGATGGAATACCATCTTTCACGCCAATGGACCTCAAAAGAAAGCTGTGGTAGCAATTCTCATATCAGACAGATTGGATTTTAAACTAAAGACTATAGTTAGAGACACAGAAGGGCACTATATTATTCTTAAAGGATGTATCCAACGTGGATATGATAATATCCATTATAATATCCATTATAAATCCATTTTAATTAAATTAAAAATCCATTATAAATAAATTTATAATATCCATTATAAATATATATGCCCCCAACAGGGGAGCAGCAAGATACATAAGCCAACTCTTTTTTTTTTTTTTTTAATTTATTTTTTCGACAGAGATAGAGACAGCCAGCGAGAGAGGGAACACAAGCAGGGGGAGTGGGAGAGGAAGAAGCAGGCTCATAGCGGAGGAGCCTGATATGGGGCTCGATCCCACAACGCCGGGATCAGGCCCTGAGCCGAAGGCAGACGCTTCACCACTGTGTCACCCAGGCGCCCCCACAAGCCAACTCTTTTTTTTTTTTTTTTTTAAAGATTTTATTTATTTATTCGACAGAGATAGAGACAGCCAGCGAGAGAGGGAACACAAGCAGGGGGAGTGGGAGAGGAAGAAGCAGGCTCATAGCGGAGGAGCCTGATGTGGGGCTCGATCCCACAATGCCGGGATCACGCCCTGAGCCGAAGGCAGACGCTTAACCACTGTGCCACCCAGGCGCCCCCACAAGCCAACTCTTAACCACAATAAAGAGACATATAGATAAAAATACACTAATAGTAGGGGACCTCAACACTCCACTATCAGCAATAGACAGGTCACCTAAGCAAGAAATCAGCAAAGAAACAAGAGCTTTGAATGCCATACTCGATGAGTTGGACCTCATAGATATATATAGAACACTACACCCCAGAACCAAAGAATACTCATTCTATTCTAATGCCCATGGAACATTCTCAAGAATAGACCATGTTTTGGGTCACAAAACAGGTCTCAACCGATACCAAAAGACTGAAATTATTCCCTGCATATTCTCAGACCACAATGCTCTGAAATTGGAACTCAACCATAAGGAAAAATTTGGAAGAAACTCAAACACTTGGAGACTAAGAACCATCCTGCTCAGGAATTATTCAATAAACCAGGAAATCAGAAATCAATTTAAACAATTTATGGTGACCAATGAGAATGAAAACACAACAGTCCAAAACCTATGGCATACTGCAAAGGCAGTCCTAAGGGGGAAATGCATAGCCATCCATGCCTCACTCAAAGAATAGAAAAATCTAAAATGCAGTTTTTATATTCTCACCTCAAGAAGCTGGAACAGCAACAGAGGGACAGGCCTAATCCACGCACGAGGAAGCAGTTGACCAAGATTAGAGCAGAAATCAATGAATTAGAAACCAGGAGTACAGTAGAGCAGATCAATAGGACTAGAAGCTGGTTCTTTGAGAGCATTAATAAAATTGACAGACCACTGCAAGACTTATCCAAAAGAATAGAGAAAGGACCCAAATTAATAAAATTATGAATGAAAAAGGAGAGGTCACAACCAACACCAATGAAATTGGAAGGATTATTAGAAACTTTTATCAACAGCTTTATGCCAATAAACTAAGCAATCTGGAAGAGATGGAGGCCTTTCTGGAAACCTATAAACTACCAAGACTGAAACAGGAAGAAATTGATTTTTTAAACAGGCCAATTAATTATGAAGAGATTGAGTCAGTGATAAACAACCTTCCAAAAAAACAAGAGTCCAGGCCCGGATGGTTTTCCTGGGGAATTCTACCAAACATTCAAAGAAGAAATAATACCTATTCTCCTAAAGCTATTTCAAAAAATAGAAACAGAAGGAAAGCTACCAAACTCATTCTATGAGGCCAATATTACCTTGATCCCCAAACCAGGCAAAGACCCCATCAAAAAGGAGAATTACAGACCAATTTCCCTAATGAATATGGACGCCAAAATCCTCAACAAGATCCTGGCCAATAGAATCCAACAGTACATTAAAAGGATTATCCATCATGACCAAGTGGGATTCATCCCTGGGATGCAAGGGTGGTTCAACATTTGCAAATCGATCGGGGTCTTAGATTTTATCCAGAAAGAAAAATTCAGAAATCATACGATTCTCTCAATAGATGCAGAAAAAGCATTTGACAAAATACAGCATCTTTTCCTGATTAAAACCCTTCAGAGTGTAGGGATAGAAGGTACATTCCTCAATCTCATAAAAACCATCTATGAAATGCCTACAGCAAATATCATTCCCAATGGGGAAAAGCTGGAAGCCTTTCCCTTAAGATCAGGAACACGACAAGGATGCCCACTCTCGCCACTATTATTCAACATAGTACTAGAAGTCCTTGCAACAGCAATCAGACAACAAAAAGGGATCAAAGGTATCCAAATCGGCAAAGAAGAAGTCAAAATGTCTCTCTTTGCAGATGACATGATACTCTATATGGAAAACCCAAAAGAAGCCACTCCCAAACTATTAGAAGTTATAGAGCAATTCAGTAACGTGGTGGGATACAAAATCAATGCTCAGAAATCAGTTGCATTTCTATACACGAATAACGAGACCGAAGAAAGAGAAATTAGGGAATCCATCCCATTTACAATAGCACCAAAAACCATACGTTACCTTGGAATTAACTTAACCAGAGACGTAAAGGACCTATATTCTAGAAACTATAAGTCACTCTTGAAAGGCATTGAAGAAGACAAAAAAAGATGGAAAAATATTCCATGCTCATGGATCGGAAGAATTAACATAGTTAAAATGTCCATGCTACCCAGAGCAATCTACACTTTCAATGCTATCCCGATCAAAATTCTGATGACATTTTTCAAAGAACTGGAACAAATAGTCCTTAAATTTGTATGGAAACAGAAAAGGCCCCAAATCGCCAAGGAACTGTTGAAAAGGAAAAACAAAGCTGGGGGCATCACAATGCCGGATTTCGAGCTGTACTACAAAGCTGTGATCACAAAGACAGCATGGTACTGGCACAAGAACAGACACATAGACCAATGGAACAGAATAGAGAACCCAGAAATGGACCCTCGGCTCTTTGGGCAACTAATCTTTGATAAAGCAGGAAGAAACATCCGGTGGGAAAAAGACAGTCTCTTCAATAAATGGTGCTGGGAAAATTGGACAGCTACATGCAAAAGAATGAAACTTGACCACTCTCTCACACCATACACAAAGATAAACTCCAAATGGATGAAAGACCTCGATGTGAGACAGGAATCCATCAAAATCCTAGAGGAGAACATAGGCAGCAACCTCTACGACATCGGCCAAAGCAACCTTTTTCATGACACATATCCAAAGGCAAGAGAAACAAAAGATAAAATGCACTTGTGGTACTTCATCAAGATAAAAAGCTTCTGCACAGCCAGGGAAACAGTCAAAAAAACTAAGAGGCAGCCCACGGAATGGGAGAATATATTTGCAAATGATGCTACAGATAAAAGACTGGTATCCAAGATCTACAAAGAGCTTCTCAAACTCAATACGTGAGAAACAAATAAACAAATCATAAAATGGGCAGAAGATATGAACAGACACTTTTCCAATGAAGACATACAAATGGCTAACAGACACATGAAAAAATGTTCAAAATCATTAGCCATCAGGGAAATTCAAATCAAAACCCCATTGAGATACCACCTTATGCCAGTTAGAATGGCAAAAATTGACAAGGCATGAAATGACAATTGCTGGAGAGGATGTGGGGAAAGGAGATCCCTCCTACATTGTTGGTGGGAATGCAAGTTGGTATAGCCACTCTGGAAAATAGTGTGGAGGTCCCTTAAAAAGTTAAAAATTGAGCTACCCTATGATCCAGCCATTGCACTACTGGGTGTTTACCCCAACGATACAGACATAGTGAAGAGAAGGGCCATATGCACCCCAATGTTCATAGCAGCATTGTCCACAATAGCTAAAACGTGGAAGGAGCCGAGATGCCCTTCAACAGATGACTGGATTAAGAAGTTGTGGTCCATATATGCAATGGAATATTACTCAGCTATCAGAAAGAACGAGTTCTCAACATTTGCTGCAACATGGATAGCACTGGAGGAGATAATGCTAAGTGAAATAAGTCAAGCAGAGAAAGATAATTATCATATGATTTCTCTTATCTATGGAACATAAGAACTAGGATGATCGGTAAGGGAAGAAAGGGATAAAGAAGGGGGGGTAATCAGAAGGGGGAATGAAGCATGAGAGACTGTGGACTCTGAGAAACAAACTGAGGGCTTCAGAGGAGAGGGGGATGGGGGAATGGGATAGACCGGTGATGGGTAGTAAGGAGGGCACGTATTGCATGGTGCACTGGGTGTTATACGCAAGTAATGAATCATCGAACTTTACATCAGAAACCAGGGATGTACTGTATGGTGACTAACATAATATAATAAAAAAATATTAAAAAAATTGGCATTATCTAGAAAAGCTAAGGATGCACAATACCTCACTGGCCCAGAAATTCCATTATGTACCCCCTGGAGAAATTCTCCCATAATGAGCATCAAGAGAGAGGTACAAGAATTTTCATAGCAGAGCTGTTGCTCATAACAGAAAGTGGAAAATAACACAAATATCCTCCCAGGAGGAAATGAATATATAAATTGTACTACATCAGTGAAAAATAAATGAATGACAGCTCATATGTTAACCTAGGCGGGGAGGAATCTCAGCAGCAGTGTTGAGTGAAAGGAGCCATTCACGGACGAACACATCCCCAGTGGCTCCATTTACGTCAGATTTGCAAACATGGAAAAATCAAACAAGCTTTCATTCAGGGATATGTATATATGATGAGATATTTTTAAGGAGACCCATATAACAGACACCTTTTATAGGCTAGGCTATTGGCTGCCCACCATTTTGGCCAGAGGACCCTTACCTGCTTCTCTGAGAGGGGAGGGGACTCTGGGTTGGGACCGCAGGCCTCCTCGGGTCTGCCCATGGTCCTTGCTATACTTACCTGAGTAGTTCTCCAAAATAACTCCATGGAGACTGGCCTGGCTGTCTGAACTCTCCTACCCCAGCAGAGGGGCCAGTTAATGGTCTCCATCTTCATTCTCACTTCACTGCTGGGCTCTGGGGAAGAGCTAGGCCCGATTTTAGGCAGGGAGATAGATGGGCTCTTGAATCCCCAGTAGGATGTGTTGATCTGAATTCAGTGTTATTCAAGCCAATCACCCTGGTTCTAGGGTTCTTTTATCTTGCATGTTAACCCCTACCAACTTATATTACTTTTTATTTCAAAGTTATTCATAGGACACTATGTAGGAGGCCTACCCTGTGATATTTGGGTACGACTGGAGTAGAAGTCACTAAACCTGGTCCCGCCTGTCTGTAGCCACTGAAAGACCCAGTTTCTGGCAACGTCTTATTCCTCTGGGCAGGGATCCTGTGACCTGTGGGCTGCAGCTGCCCCCATCTCCTGTTGAGGGGCTGATGCATCTCCCCCCCGCTTCCCTCCTTGCCAAGGCAACTGTCTGGTGGAATATTGAAGGGATGGAGGGCAGGTGACAAGGGAAGGCAAAGGAGGACAGGTAGGGAGGGAGAAGAGGGAGGCGACCGGGGCAGGCCTGGAAATAGAGCTCTGCAGTCTCTCAGCCAGGATTCCTTTTGAAATACACCAAGACCTTTTCCAGCAAGTCCCCAGACAGACCCTCCATTCATCTGGACAGCACATTTTTCTTTGCAGAAAAGAACCACTCATCAGCCAGCAGCTCCTGGAATGTGGGCTGAGAAACACAGTCCAGTGGGCCAGCCCTCCTTCGCCCACTGACACTAATGGCCATCGGGAGGTGATATCATGGCCTAAAAATAGCCTCCGCCTTACCCCCACCCCCTCCTGGGCCCTGCGCTTTCCAGGGACTCCCTCCCCCTGTTGACTGGGTTTGGGACAGGGAGGGTATTTCTGGAAGAATAATATTTCTCTCCTGAGCTGCTTTTTCCTTTCAAGTAAGGCATTTACCTTCAACAAAACGTTCAGCGAGAAAAGATGTGGTTTCTATGAAGCTTGAACCCTTGATTCAAAACCAGACTCCATCTGAGGCCAAGTTCCTATCAGTGGTGTGAAGCCAGACATACAAACACATAATTACGCGGGAGCCAAAAGGTAACAACGGGCCCGCCTGCAAATTGGGGAGCAGAGCGGCCTCACTCAGAGTTTGTAAATTCAAAGCCCATGGGTTCAAAAAGAGGGAGCCCCCAAGAACGGTAAATCTTTAAATCTCTTCGGAGTGTACAGGTGATGGACTTGAATATCACACAGCATGAAAGTCGTCCTTGAGTGAAAACACGAAAACATGTACCATAGTTGCAGAGCATAGAGCACATAGACCATAAAGACAGGCCGGGTCCCTTCCTCCAAGTGCAGAACCACCCAGGGCCGGGTGGGCAGGGGTGCAGAGAGGGGGGTCTGGTAACGATGATTCTGCCATCGCCTTGATGTACTCCTCGCACAACCTTACGAATCTCGTCGTTAACCTTGTCAATCATCTATCTGCCCACCTTGAATCCTCGGGAGGAGGAGGGGCCGGAAGGAAGGTGGTAGAGACAGAGAGGGGCTCATTTCTACTTCTCTGGTTAGCTCGTCCTAGCCACCCTGCCATTTGCCTCTGTCCTCTTCCGTAATCCAGGTCTCGAACTTCCTTTCTTTGAGATTCAGCTTTCCCCTGAGGCCTTCCCTTTAGGAACACCTTACTCCCTCCCCTTCTGAGCTCCTTTAGCCCCTGTGGGTTCAGTTTCTTTGACTCAGGGACTTCATGGGGAAGCATGCTGGTGCAGGTGTTGTCCTACTGGCCATGCCCAGCTGTCCACGGAAGCCAAAATGACCTGCTTAAAGATTCGCCACCGGAGATGAAATTTTGTGGACAGCTTAGGTCCCTGGGCATTCCCCTGGCTTCCTAAATAATCCTCCTGTGTTTGTTAACTGGTACTAGAAAGAAAGACTTGAACTCTGCTTTCTCCTAACCATTGGTAGGTGACATTTCCTCTCTCTGAATCATTATTCATTTACCAAATCTTTGCTGAGCACTTACGGTGATTCTCTTTTGGCTGAGGATTCAGACGGATAAGCCACAGCTCCTGACTTCAGAGAGCTTACAGTTTAGGAGAAAGTTAGACAATTAGAGTGTGATATGATCAGTGCTTTGATAAAAGACAGGCACAGGACACTGAGGAAGAAATAATGATGGGCATTCAGTGCAGCAGAAGAATCAGAAAAGGCTTCTTGGAGGAGGTAATACCTTACATGTGTCTTGAAGAGTGAATAGGGCTTAAGCAGGCAAGGAAGGCAAAAGAGTATGCTGGAGCAGGATAGGCAGGGGCGCCAGGCACCCACAGAAACACTGCTTTCCTCGTGCCCCTCCCCTCCTTCTCTCCTTTGTCCCTGTTACCTTGGGACACCTGGCTGAGACTACGGCAAATATTACAATAGGAGCTTAGCCACTCAGAAGAAGAGCAAAACTCGGCTTTCCAGACATGCTCTTGCTTCGCACACAAGCCTAGGGAAGAGATAGGTCAACAGTGGGCAACCAGGAAGGGCCTCCACGTCCCCATTTTAATTCAGAGAGTGACAGCCCATGTCAAGACACTCCAATGGCTTCAACAGCCACCATTCTCATGGAAAGAAAGGAATTGATAGATTTGCCTATGACTGTGTTACCTAAGACATAAGAACTAGCATAATGCATCCAATAGGCAGCTAGCAAGTGGCCGGGATAAAGTGTTGCTTCTGAGAGATCTGTGAACCGCCACCATGTTTCAAAGTACACAGTATGGACAACCAGTGGGAAAGGTCAGACACAGTTCACGGTTCGGCTTTGTGTTCTTTTGTATCCTTGCTCCAAAAGGAATGTTTATCTTACAATGTAATTGCAGATTATTTAGTTGTATTTTCATAATGAGTATTGAGTTTGCATAAACTCACTAAAATTTTACTATGCGGTTTGGGAGATAAGCTTTGGTTTCCCAAAGAAAGACTATCTTGGGCCAGGCTGTCTGTTTTATATCTTTTTACCAACCCAGGAATGCTCGGGGTGGGGCACCAGACCAGTGACTAGGAGCCGACAGTTCACTGTCCCTGTCCTGGGGACGGAGACTTGTGGGTCGAGGAGCGGAATGACAGCACGGTGGCCCCTCTGCAATCAGGAGGCAGTAGCCCGGTTTCTGTTGATGATGGGATGTTTGGTCCGAGCGCTTTGAACAGCCTGCGTTAAGCAAGGGAAGTATCATTTAACCCCCTCGTTCGGCATAGTCTTTACAAAATTACCATTTTCTTTTAAAATAGGTAATATACTCCCATACGTTATTTTTAAAATACGTTCCATAGTTTAAACATGAAAACTGTAAATAGATAAATTGGCTCTTGCCCAAATGTGTCCCCAGTCCTCCCAGTTCTGTTCCTCCAGCAGATGTCCAATGTGATTTAGTTCCTTCGGGTGTTCTTTAAAAGGCATTATGAAAGGTATAAACAGATGTGAATGTTGTCTTTCCTCTTCCAGCTTTTATTTTATTTTATTTATTTATTTGAGAGAGAGAGCATGAGCAGGGAGGAGAGGGAGAAGCAGATTCCCTGTGAGCAGGGAATCCGCCAGGGGGCTCGATCCCAGGACCTTCAGATCATGACCAGAGTGAAAGGCAGATGCTTAACTGACTGAGCCACCCAGGTGCCCCCTCTCCCAGCTTTCAAAAAACAACTAACAGTGTTCTTTATATTCTGTACTTATTTTTTCTTCTTAACACCTAACATCTTCTACCTCAGTTCTTTACGAGCATTCTTATCCCTTTTTAGAGCTGTGAGGTATTGCACTGTGGGGCTGGACTGTAATTTCTTATTGATGTACATCTAATTTGATTCCAGTCTTTTGCTACCGCGTACAACACTTCAACTAAGAATTCTGTATGTTGGTCATTTTGCATGTGTAAAAAAAGACTGTGGGATAAATCCCTGGAAGTGGGATTGTTTGGCCAAAGAGCACATGCCTTTGTGATTTAACAGACATTGCTGAATTGCTTCCAAACAGACTGTATCACTTTGCACTCCCACTAGCCATAAGGGAGAGGACCTGTTTCCTCTACCGGCTTCCGCCTTATTAAACATTTGGATTTTTGCCAATTTGTTAAGTAGGAGAATGAAATCTGCATGGTTTTAATTTGCATCTTTTATTGTGAATGAGGGAGAGCATTTCAATGTCCTTTTTAGTGGGCTATCCTTTGGCCATTTTCCTTGGACCATTGATCTTTTTACTTGTTGATGTGGAAGAACTTTTCGTAGCTATGGGGTGTGAGTTGCAAGTATTTTTCTATTTGTCATTTGTCTTTGTTTATAATAATTCATTTGGCTGTTTGTTTTTCTTCATGCAAAAATTTTTTTAAAGATTTTATTTATTTATTTGACAGAGAGAGAGACAGCCAGCGAGAGAGGGAACACAAGCAGGGGGAGTAGGAGAGGAAGAAGCAGGCTCATAGTGGAGGAGCCTGATGTGGGGCTCAATCCCATCACGCCAGGATCACGGCCTGAGCCGAAGGCAGACGCTTAACCGCTGTGCCACCCAGGCGCCCCTCTTCATGTAGAAATTTGAAAATTTTTTTTTTTTTTTTTTTTTTTAGAGAGAGTGAGAGAGCATGAGTGGGGTGGGGAGGGGCAGAGGGAGCAAGAGGAAGAGAGAGAATCTTAAGCAGGCGCCGTGCCCAGCACGGAGCCCAACACGGGACTTGATCTCATGACCCTGAGATCATGACCTGAGCCGAAACCAAGAGCTGGATGCTTAACCGACTAAGCTACCCAATCACCCCTATTTTTCTCTAACTGTAGAATCCTCTTGTCTTGCTCTAGAAAAAAAAAAAAGTCTGCTGACACTATTGATACAGTGTTAAATTATGAATTCATTTAGAGAATGTTGACCTATCACAACATGGTGGCATGTCTGTTTGTTCACATCTTCTTTTGTTTCCTTCAGAACTATTTTTTTTTTCCTGTAGACCTTAAACTTTTTTGGTTGTTTATCTTTTTTTCTCTCTGGTTCCTGTTGTAAATGGGGCTCCCCCCTCCCATTCTATCCTCTGACTGGTTATCGTTTCCTTATGAATTCTCTAGCCTGCTACCTTATCAAATATCCTTATTGTTTGAGGTCGTTCTTCTGTCAGTTTTCTTGGGTTGCCTGGAGTATCATCCTAGAATCCATAAATAATGACATTTTACTTCTGCCTTTCCAATTTTCATGTCTCTAACTGCTTTCTCTTGTTCTAGGAAAATTATTGATGAGATGGCTTTTTAGCGCTAGACATGCAAAGCAAGTTCACTGTAACAGAGAGTGTGGGCACATTTACAGATGGAGCACAGGAAACTCCAGGGAGGGAACGGATTCAGACTTTAATCCCCTCTTTAGAAAATTCAGGTAGGCATGTAAATTGGGGCAGCCACTGTGGAAAACAGTATGGAGGTTCCTTTAAAAAGTTAAAAATGGAGCTACCACATGACCCAGTCATTCCACATCCGGGTATTTATCCCAAGGAGCTGGAATTACTACTCCCGAAGAGATGTCTGTGCCCCCATGATAACAGTTTTCATTACAGCATTATTCACAATAGCCACACTATGGAAACAACCTCGGGGTCCAATGATGGATGAATGGGTAATGTGATACACACACACACACACACACACACACACACACACACTCTGGAATGTCATTCAGCCATAAAAATGAAGGAAACCTGCCATTTGTGACAACACGTATGGAAGTCAGAGAAAGACAAATACTATATGGTCTCACTTATATGTGGAATCTAGAAAATCCCCAAACTCATAAAAACAGAAGATTTGTGGTTGCCAGAGGCGGGGGGGGGGGTGGAATTGGGAAATGGGTGAAGGTGGTCAAAAGGTTTACATTTCTGTTTATAAGACAAATAAGTCCTGGGGCTGTAATGTGCACCATCGTGACTATGGTTAACAATATTGCGTTGTATACATGGAGCTCGCTAAGATAGGAGAGCATAAAAGGTTTCACCAGGAAAAAGGACAAAGTAGTAGGAAGGAAAAAAATATAGTACCTTTTGTGAAGTGAATGATGTTAAGTAAACTTACGGTGGTGATCATTGCAATATATACATATATCACATCATTATGTCATATACCTTAAACTTATATAATGTTATATGTCAATTTTATCTCGTAATGATGGAAAAAAGGATATTCAATGTTGTTGCAACGTATGTTGTACACCGAGTTGCCCAACAGAGGTCAGATGGCAGGAAAGGATAAGAGGAGGCTCTAAGGGTAAACTCGCCATAGGGCAGGAGGGTCTGGCCCAGGACTCGGAGAAGGCTAATTTTGGCCGTGGTGTTTGGCTGATTCAAGAACCACTCTAGATCCAGCTGTCTTGGAGCTGTGAATGTAGTTTTGGGGGGAAAATGGCTGTGTGTGTGTGTGTGTGTGTGTGTGTGTGTGTGTGTATCTTCCTGCATGTACGAATGGGGAGAGTAGGTTGCTGGACCTGTAACATTTGATTTTCAAGTTCCTACTCTCTTTCCTTGGGATGCATGTGGTTGGAGGCGGTGCTGAGGGATGAGAAGCCCCGTGTGTCCTGCGGCTGCAGTGACCATTGTACCCTTTGCTGCCTCTATTTCTGTGGCTTGGAGTCTCCAGTATGGCCCTCGTCACTCCTGGGGTAAACGGGCACGTCCTGGGCTGCTGGGCCCCTGGTAATGCAAGTGACAACACGTTTTAGGAGCAAAGCAACAGGATGGAGAACAGGGTTGTCGGGCAACTGAACAGAATCCAGAAGCCTCTCCATCTCCAAACCTCCAGCCTACAGAGTCCCGCTCAGGAGCCCGAGCGCACCCACTCTGCGCCCCCCAGCAGGTGGCGGTAGTAGAGCTCACGCGGGCCCTTTCCCGGCAGCCATACTGTTCATTGCTGTGCTCTGTGCTTGCATATGCAGGGTGATTATGACTAGACCGTAGGGCTGGTTAGAAGGACAGAGTAGATCAAGCAACACAGGAGATCTTTGTCAAGTCACAAGAAGACAAGGAGAAGTGGCCGATGAAGTCAAAATTTCTATGCTGTGATGAGAGGATGAGCACCATTGTTGGAAGTCTTGGCTTACTGTTGGTTCAGGCGACAGGCAGGAGTTTGTTCAGGACTTTAAAGCCTATAAATAGCAAAAAATGTTGCTGCTGAACCATCGTCAGCTATATGTGGCCCAGAAGTTCAAAGCCTGTTCTTGAGAAACCACGTTTTTGAAAAAGCAGAAGACCTTGCTATTACATGTTTTGGGGTCTACCGCATTGCCTCTGCTTCCTTGTTGCAACTGAGAATACAACCAGAGATACACGGGGAAGAAAGGGCAGGATGTAACTGCTCTTTTTCATATATTATCTGCTTGCCATCAAAGAGTGAACTTGAAGGGACGACTGCAGATACAGTGGCCCGGAGATCACAGCTGCTAAAGAATTCCTCAAGATACTTGCAGAGATCATCCAGGAAGGGGGTTCCTGCCTCCACAGGTGTTCAGTGTAGGTGATATTGACCTCTTCTATTACTATGAATTAATTATTTTCCCAGGTTAATTGAGATGAATCAACACATTATGTAATCTCAAGGTATATAGCACATGGTTTGATACACTTCTCTATTGTGAAATCATTACCACCGGAGGGTTAGGTAACATCTCCATCCCACATAATTACATTTAAGATTTGCTCTCCTAGTAACTTTCAAATATATAATACAATATTATTAGCTATAATCACCATGCTGTTAGATCCCTAAACTTGTTCGTCTTATAACTGAACGTTTGCACCCTTTGGCCAACTGCTCCCCCACCCCCGCCAACTCCCCAGCCCTTGGTAACCATCACTCTACTCTCTGTTTCTCTGAGTTTGGCTTTTTTAGATTCCACATCTAAGTGATAATATATTTGTCTTTCTCCTTCCAGCTTATTTCACTTGGCATAATGTCCTAAGATTCATTCAAGTTGTAGCAAATGGCAGCATTTACTGTATTTACGTATATACTGCATCTTTAGCCATCATTCTTCCATCGATGGACACTTAGGTTGTTTTCATTTCTTGGCTATTGTGAGTAATGCTGCAATGAACATAGGGGTGCAGGTGTCCCTTCAAGACCCCGTTTTCATTTCTTTTGAATATATACCCAGAAGTCAGAGAGAGAGATCACGTGGTTGTTCTATTTTTAATTTTTTGAGGAACCCCCATACTGTTTCTCATAGTGGCTGCACCAATTCACATTCCCACCAACAGCACACAGGGCTGCCTTTCCTCTGCACCTTTGCCAACACCTGTTGTCTCGTCTTTTTGCTGACGGCCACGTTGGCCTGTTCTAGTGCAGACCACCCCCAAACACACACATCATCCACAAGGGGTGCTAAAGCTGTGCACGGCTGAATCACAGTCCTCTTGGTGGCAGTGAATCTAGAAATGGTCTGTGGACTTTAGATGGATGGCTCCTTGGGGTCTGATCTGCTTTAAGCAGGAAAGTTTATGTGTCTAGCTGCTGTGCGGGAGACTGGGTGGAATGCCCTTTGGTCTGCAGAGGCAAGTCGTAGCCCCCCAAAATACGTGGTAGTGAGGTCTTCTGACTGTTTCAAAACTTTATGTCTCAAGAGGGTGCTAAACCATGATTGCCAAACCACCACCACTGGCTGGAAGCTCTGCTGGTAGCAGCCTCTCAAGCGGCAGACCTGTGGTCCCCAGTTCTTAGAATCTGGTGTCCGGGGCGTGAGTGTGAAAAGAACCAAAAGACTTTGTCAGGAGCTTTGATTTTAGCCACGGGTCAGGGTGTTAAGAGCTCCTGGAGCATTTACAAATCTCAATTGCTCAGGCCTCTCCCCCCCTCCCCAGAAATCCTGATTCAGTGGGTCTGGGTTGGGGCCCAGTGAGTGACTCAGATGTCCAGCCAGGGTTAGAAACCACCCGCCTAGGCTGGTCCAAGCACCGTCACCAGGGGCTGAGTGACCTTTGGCAAATCATTTTACTTCCTTGAATTGCAGTTTCTCATCTCTAAAATAAGAACTTGGTTGGATTGGAGGTATCCAAACTGGCTGCAAATTAGCAGCCCCCAGAGAGCTTTAGCGCTTTTTTCCTTTTTTTAAAATTTTTATTTAAATTTGGGGCACCTGGGTGGCTCAGTCGTTAAGCGTCTGTCTGTTTTCGGCTCAGGGATCGAGCCCCACATCGGGCTCCCTGCTCAGCGGGAAACCTGCTTCTCCCTCTCCCACTCTCCCTGCTTGTGTTCCCTCTCTTGCTGTGTCTCTCTCTGTCAAATAAATAAAATCTTAAAAAAATTTTTTTAATTTAAATTCAATTAGCCAACACAGAAAGAAAGCAAGAAAGAAAGAAAGAAAAAAGAAAAAAGAAATACAGATTCCTGCATCCCACTCCAGACTTCCTGAGTCTGAATCTTTGGGGCTAGAGCCTAGGAACCTGTTTTTTAAAATTGTGGTAAAATACCCATGCTGTAAATTTGACCAGTTTGACTATTTTTAACTGTACATCTCAGCAGTGTTTTGTATATTCGCACTGTTGAGCAATCTCCAGAACTTTTTCATCTTGCTAAACTGACTCTGTACCCATTACACAACTCCCCATTCTCTCCCCCCGTCTGGTCCCTGCCAACCAGAATTTTACTTTCTGTCTCTGTGAGTTTGACTACTCTATGTACTTCATAATAGCTGGAATCGTAAACTATTTGTCTTCTTTGTGACTGGCTTATTTCACTTAGCAGAATGTCCTCAAGGTTTGTCCATCTTGTACGATACGGCAGTGTCTTGTTCCTTTTTAAGGCTGAATTATATTCTGTTTTTACGTATTTTACTCGCCTGCGAATCCGTCCACAGTCCCTTGGGTTGCTTTCACAATTTAGCAATGCAGCTCTGAATGGAGGTACACAAGCACCTCTTAGAGATCCCCTTTTCGATTCTTCCAGATGGACACCCAGAAGTGGAACCGCTGGTCGTATGGGACTTTGATTTTTAAATTTTGAGGAGCGGCCACGCTGCATCCCACAGCCACTGTACCATTTTACGTTCCCACCAACAGGGCACAGGGTTCCAATTTCCCCACGTGCTCTCCTGTCCTGGGGCATGTGAGGAACTTGCGTGTTTAAGAAGCTTCCCAGGAGATTCTGATGAGCTAGTCCCCGGGCAGGGAGCATCGGACTCAGTGGTCACTTGGGCCTCTTCTAGCTCAAAAGGGCCTGAATTCACAAAAATGCCTTCTGTTTATCATGGGCCTTTCACTGGGCCAAGCAGGAGTGCTGGTAACGTAGTCGATCCTAACAAGGGCTTGAGTGCAACAGACATGCACATATCACTTTTTGCTAGTGTAGGCGTTGGCACATCGAGCAGGCTGGCTGCAGGGTAGACCCCAAGTGACAGTGTTTTGGTTTTTTCCTTGTGCGAGTGTTTTTCGGTCCAGGCCAAGCCTGTGTGGGCAGCAGCAGAGTGTGCAGGGCCTGGGGGAACGCGTTTAGATGGCTCTGGACGTTTCTCTTTCCTGTGTGCAGGAGTTCCCAGGGTTAGCCAGCTGTTGGCAGGCACGATAGGGTGGCACCCTGGAGCAGAACCCATCCTCCCCAGGAGCCTCCCACCCAGCCATGGCCTGACTTGCCCTGCAGGGTTGCTGGTGCCAGCGTTGCTGGGCACGGCCTCGGGGGAGCTGGACTCCTTCCCTGTAGCGTGGCCTGCGCAACCAG
Source organism: Ursus americanus (assembly GCF_024610735.1). Taxonomy (NCBI): domain Eukaryota; kingdom Metazoa; phylum Chordata; class Mammalia; order Carnivora; family Ursidae; genus Ursus; species Ursus americanus. Next base: position 17,335,669 of record NC_142129.1, on the reverse strand, counting down.
GAGGGAAAATGTGGGCTTTGTTCCCTGGAAGGTGGAACAGGGCGGAACACCACCCTCTACCATGCCCTGGAGATCACGGCCTCCAGGATATGCCTGCAGGGCCACCCCAGCCTGTCGCCCTTCTGGTCTGGAGAAAGCAGCCATGAAGCCTCCCCGCGAACATGGTCCTTGCTTCGGGGGCTCCCTGGCAGGGGCCAGGCCCTGGCTTCATCACCACCAATGGCCTCGGCCAGTTCTTGCCTCTTAGATGTTCCCATGGTTACAAATAAGCTCTTCCCCGGAGTAGAGAGCCTTAGAATTTACGAATCACACTTACATACAATGTCATAATTAATCCTATACGGTGGGTGATTTATGGCCTCGGCAAGATGGCAAAGAAAAACATGTATTTTCTTTAACGACATCGGCCAGAAGCATGCCCGCTCCTCCGGCTCAGTTCTTGCTGGCTCTGCTCGCCTTTCACCTCCCCTCACGCAACATGGAATGTTTATCAGAACAGCAGGCCCTTCTGGGCTCTCTGACACGGACTCTAGTCTTGGAAGTTGGCTGTGATTGAACTTGCGAACTGACTGAAAAACCAGGATGCATCTAGGAGAAGGCCATTAGAGAAGGCCATAGAGATCCAAAACATTAATAATAATAAAGTCCCAATATTAATAAACATCTCTATAGTGTTTGCTGGGAGCTCGCTGTTCTCACAGAGGAGAGAACGTGGGTCCCGAGAGCGTGGGTGACCCGATCCCGGCCACACGGCTGGTTTCAGCCAAGGTGTGTCTTCTCCATGTTGGTCTGGGCCTCCCACCACCACGATGCTTCCTCTGATGTCTTTGTAGGTCCCCTTTATTCTCCATTCTCTACTCCCTGCTCCTGGCCCTTAAAAAAATATCAAGGCAAAATTCATGTGATACAGAATTAACTATTTTAATGGGTACAGCTCAGGGACAGTCGGTATAGTCACAATGTTGCACAACCGTCCCCTCTATCTCATTCCAGAACATTTTTCTTTCCCCTAAAGGAAACACTGAACCCATGAAGCAATCACTCCATATTCCCTCTGCTTCCCAGTCCCTGGCAACCACTAATCTGTTTTCTGTCTCTATGGATTTATATTCTGGACTCTCACAGAAGGAGAATCATGGGTGTGTGGTCTTTTGTGTCTGGCTTCTGTCACATAGCGTGTTTTTGAGGTTTGTCGCTGTTGTGGCATGAATCACTGGCTCCTTCTTCTTTATGGCTGAATACTATTCCATTGTGTGGAGAGACCACACTTTATTTGTCCTTTTGTCCGTTGGCTGCACTTGGGCTGTTTCTACCCTTTGGCCGTTATGAATGAGGCCACTGGGAGCATTTGTGGGCAAGCATTTGCAGGAAGGCCCGTTTTCAGTTCTTTGGGGGTGTATACACACCAGAGAGTGGAATAGCTGGGTCAAATGGTGATTATGTTTTGCTTTCTGAGGAACCTTCTAGTGCTTTGGAGTGGAGTAAATCTCTCCTTCCTTTGAGGCTGGAACATGCTGGTGGTCCAGAAAGTGCTGAGCCAGGCCTCCTTTCTCACCTGGAACCAGTCCCCTGGCGTCCCTGTCTTCTGGGGGTCGGGGGGCAGGAAGAGTGAGCTGGCGGTGGGGGGAGAGAAACCTGCGTGAGTTTGCTGGCTGCCAGAACCAAGTACCAACAACTGCAGGACTTAACACAACAGAAATGTACTTTCTCAAAGGTCTGGAGGCTGGAAGTCTGAAATCAAGGTGTCAGCAGGGCTGTTTTCTTCCAGGGCCTCTCTCCTTGATCTGCAGATGGCCGTCTTCTCTCTGCATCTCCTGCATCTTCCCTCCGCACTTGTCAGTGTCCTGATCTCCCCTCCTCAGGGCACCAGATTGGACCGGCGCCTGCCTGTATGACCTTGTTCTGCCTCAATACCCTCTCTAATGGCCCTTTTTCCAAATAGTCATATTCTGAGGTTCTGGGGATCCAGGCTTCCACATAGGAATTTTGGGGAGATACAATTCAGCGTGTACCAGCGGCTGTGATGCTTGACGGGATTTTGAGTTCGACACCTGGTGTCAGCCCTGCCAGGTAACAGGTGCAGAATGTGGGTCAGGGACGAATTTGCTAACCCATGGTTTCTCAGCCGTAAAGTGAAGAGAATAATACCGGTCCTAAAAATCAGTAAACATGAGGTAAAGTGTGCCTGTGTTTCTAGAACTGTGTTGGGCAGGAAGTAGGTGCAAATAACAGCTTGTGCTTTTGTTCCCTCATACCTCTCGGGCTTTCTATGTTTTATTTTCCCCAGCAAGTCCATTTGAAACAGGGATCCTTCTCATGTGGCAGATGAAGGCACCCTGAGGGGCTGGCTCTGTCGGGTCTCTCTGAGCACTCCAGGACGCAGTTGCTAGCCCTAACCAGAGCGTTTTTCTATATTAAGAGAAATAGAGAGTCGTAAGAGTACTTTTTGGTGTGGAATACAGGTAGTCCATAAAAATGGTCCTTTTAAGTTCTGCTTTAAGCACTGAACTTCTCCATATTTGAGGAGAAGTTAAAAGAGAATTCAATCTGTGCCTACATAGCCTCCTTTCCCACTGCCGCCACCCCCCGGCCAGGCGCTCCCCTCCTTCCTCCCAAGCGCCCGCTGCAGCGTGCTAACCAGCAGCTCTCCCAGCTTCCAGCCCCTCTGCCTTCCAAACCAAGATACCCACAGTTTCATCTTCCAGAGGAACAGTTCTTTTCATATCATTCCCCTACACAAAAACATCATGAGATTTCCCACCACCAAATGTAAATTTTCCACCTGACACCAGGCCCTCCAGCTTGCCTTTCTAGCCTGGTTTTCTGTGTTTTCTCTTCCGCTTCCAACAAAGCAGGGTTTACTCAGCTTTCCTTGCAAGTGCTCTGTATTTTCCCCCTCTCCTCCTCTGTATCCGTTAGGAATGCGTTCAGCTGCAAGTCACATAAAGCCATAGCCACAGTGATAAGAACAAGAACATTCAATCTTTCACATAACAGGAAGTCCAGAGATGGGCTTTTCAGGGTTGCCGCAGTGGCTCAGCCATGTCATCAAAGACCCCATTCCTGTGGATCCTTCTTTTCGGTCATCTCAACATGTTGGCGTGTTGCAGTAGGGTTGCAAAGTGTCTGTTCTAGCTCCAGGCATCACGTCCACGTTCAGAGTAAGAAGAAGCATGAGGGTGTCTTGACGGAGTTCCCTTTTATCAAGTAGTAAAATCATTTTCAGAAGTCTCCATAATCTTCCTTTAATGTTTCATATCCAGCCGTGTGTCACACAGCCACCCCTTACTCTAGCTGCAAGGGATGGTGGGAAAATGAGTATTCAGTTGGGAAGTGAGCAGGAGGGCAGGGAGGTAGGAATGGCCATTGGGTGAGCCCGCTGTCAGTGTCCATTCCCTTCTCCACGAGGCTCCATTCTCTCATCCAGGTGCAAGGAGCCCTTTTCCCTTCTTGCTCCTAATCCTCTTTGACTCTTGATTTCAGCACACATCTACTCTCTAATATGGCAGTTAGCAGTTATTTCTGTGTTTATCTGATCTCCCTTTTAGACTAGAAACTCCTCAAGAGCAGAGACTGTTTCTAGTTCATCTTTACATTCACTGGTCCTCAAACATACCCTGTATGCAAATGTCTTAATAGTTAAGGAGTAGTGACTTGAGTTTAAAAACTGGCCTTTAGGGGGTGCCCGGGTGGCACAGTCAGTTAAGCGGCTGACTCTTGATCTCCGCTCAGGTCTTGATTTCAGGGATGTGAGTTCAAGTCCTGCATCGGGCTCCTTACTGGGCGTGGAGCCTACTTAAAAAAAAAAAAGAATAGAAACTTGCCTTTTGTATCGCTTGGTTAAAACTCTTTATACTATATTGCCTTGGTGAATATTTTAGAATATAGGTGGTTATTATAGCAAATACTTGTGTCCTTACCATTTGCCAATCTTACTACACATAAGATTCTCAGCACACTGTAAATCAAGACACGTCAGCTACTGCCATGCCCTTCAAGCCTTAGAGAATTCCAGTAGAGTGGGTACCATTATTATGCTTACTTTACAGATGGGGTAGCTGAGGTCTTAGGGAAGTTAGTCCCCTGTTCCCAAACACCTACTAAGTTGCAGAGCTGGGGTTTAGATGCTAATCTCTATGAATTCGAGGTTCATGATTGTAAGTATTAGCTATAGGATTTCCGGCCTAGACTACATTTCCTCCAAGACCTGAAATTTAATGGAGGTTATGTTCTTGGGCACCAGTTTCTGTTTTTCATGCCCTCTCTAGCCACCTGGTCAGCGATTTGGTGTATTGGCCTGCATGACCCCAAAGGAAACCATCTGTCCTTGTCAGGCTGAGATTGGCCTCTAGAAGTGTTGTTCTGGAAGAGCTGTGGACTGTAACCAGGAAAGTGACCAGGAAAGCCTCTGAGAAAGCCGCTCCTGAACAGACAGCCCAAACCCATGTCCCTAAGACAGTCTTTGCCAAGCCTGCACCTTCAAACCAGCACTTGGCATGAATCTGATGAAGACCAGGTTCACTCATGTCAGCCCCATTCATGGAGATGGTCCTGGACCTCTTTCCTCTTTTTTCTGATCTTTCACTGATTATTGCTTGATTCCTGACCCCTTTGGCTTTGTATCTGACAGTAAAATTTGGCTTCTCTAACCTGGCCCAAAAAACTCCTTAGAGCCCAGCATTATTAGTTCTTCATGTTCTTGGCTTCATTGTGTAAAATTTGAGTTCAGCTCAGCTCCGGCAGCTGTGATCTCTTCCTAGCTGCATGGTGACCCCCTTTGGCCCTCTGTGTTGGCACTCAGACCAAGTAGAACTTTAGCCCAATAAAAGTGTTCACTAGTGGGGACACCCAGCTGGCTCAGTTGGTGGAACACATGACTCTTGATCTCAGGGTCATGAGTTTAAACCCCATGTTGGGTGTGAAGCTTACTTAAAAAAAAAAAATGTTCACCGGCTTTTAAAATACATAGCGACCTGGAATGAAGTGGGATTCCCTCTGACTACTAGCCAGTGCTATCCGTTCTTAGACTTTGTTATTGAAATTTAACTGTCTTCACACAATGCCATCTATCTGAAGGAGAAGCCAGCTATGTGTATATTCTCAAAGTTTTGCCATCCAAATGTTTGGCACTAAGGGAACACTGGCATCTGTATGCATTAAACATACAAACGCCCAAACATTTGGATGAAGAATGAAAAAGTCAGCAAACACAGGGAACATTGGCATTTGCAGAGATAAGTTGAAGAGCTGGCTAGTCTTCAAGTTGTTTTCAGGCTGCTGTAGACAAATCTCCAGCATTTCTTACACGAACACAGATTGCGATTAAAGACTAGTCCAGGTCAAATGAAATAAAAATGAGGGGCAGAGGGGCGCCTGGGTGGCTCAGCCGTTAAGCATCTGCCTTTGGCTCAGGTCATGATCCCAGGGTCCTGGGATCGAGCCCGGCATCGGGCTCCCTGCTTGGCGGGAAGCCTGCTTCTCCCTCTCCCACTCCCCTTGCTTGTGTTCCTTCTCTCTCTGTCAAATAAATAAATAAAATCTTAAAAAAATCAAAACAAAAAACAACCGAGGGGCAGAGTCTAATAGTCACCTCTCTGCCCACTTTTTCCAGCTCCTGGACTCAGGGGCATGTGTGGACTTGCATAGCCTTTGTAACCGGCTTACTGGGCTCTAGCCTGTCTTAGAAGGCAAAACAACTCCCTTATCCCGACATACCACAGCTGCTTAGATGTGGTGATTTAACCTTCTTAAGAGCAAAATCCATTACTCACCCTACCCACTATTATACTGATAAAGTATAGCCTAATAGATCGATATGAGTAGGCTAGCTAAAAATACCTCATCTATACCACATCTATTCTAAAAAACCGAGACCTCTATTAAGCTGATGATTTCCGGGAGTAAGTGCATTTGGCTTAAGGTCAATAGACAAGGAACTTTCACACAAGCCATGCTGTTTGTAATTTACAGAGTCCTCCCTGCCTTTGGGAAGCAGTGGGAAGAGTTTGGTCTTGTTTTTATTTGCTTATACACTAGCTCTCCTTTGCGTTGTTGTGAAGATGGAACGAGCTCTTTTCTGTGCCCAGCATGTTAGTTCCTCATGTGCCCACCCCTCACCTCTACCCCAGGTAAGAGGTCGCACTGCTTATGTCTTTTTTTGGGGGGGTCTGTGATTTAAGGGGTAGCAGCTGGAGGACACAGCACAGCAGAATGGCATATCCATGGTCCTATAACATCATACTAAAAACTCACACGTTTTCATTCTATCAAGCTATTCCATGAGCCTTGCTTCCTTCTGCCTCTTTGTTTCCTTTCCATTCTATTGCAAGATGATTTTGATCATCCAGAAAGCACATTCTTTATTGAAAACATCAACACACCCTATTTCCTTTGAAGAGCGGAATCAAAGGAAAGCAAACAAGCAAAGCAAAGAAACCCATCGTGCAGGCTGGGGAGAGGTTGGTTGCCTCTGGAATGCTTGGACCCGAGCCTTTCACTGGAGTTTCCGCAAGCTAGAGGAGCTCCGGGCAGGATCCACCCTCGGCGTCCGGTAGGACAGTGCCCTCTGCCTTCAAAACCCGTCACCTTCCGTTCACAATCCCAGAACTTACGATGGCTGTCTCTCTCAGCTGTGGGGACCACCTCCTTTCCTCCACAGACATCTGGTGTGCGCCAGCCGTCCACCTTCCCTGCGAGCAACTAGTTGGATTGCACTTCCGGGTCAATGCATCCAATGTCAGTTACACCCAAACGCATTTATTAGCTTTAGACAGGGGCGTGTCTTAAAGTATTTACATTCAGACACTGGGGAAACAGTCAAGTTATTCTCATAGCATAAGAATACATTCTTGGTCCCCAAGTCTTCAAAATTTAAATAAGGGCCTTCCCCCTCCACCCCCATCAATTGTAAGTGGCAAAATATATAGCTGTCTGGTCTTCTGCAATATGTAGATGTTATTTGATTGAAGACAAACATATCCAGCTGGTGTTTTTCTGGGGGTGGTGGTAAAAGCTTTTCCTCTTCCCCACCCCACATTTCTTCCTGAGCTCTTCCACGCTTTCAGAAGAATCAGGGAGAAACCTGCCTTCCCTTCCCCCTGGCGCTGCTCTGTCCTCGGGAAAGAGGAAGGGGTGACTTACCTAACTGGTGGAATGATGGGAGGGGCCTCCAAGCATGCGCAATGCAGCACCTTCCTGGCCCCCGGAGCTCTAATGCTAAGTCTTGCTCTCTGAGGCAGTCTCTGAATCCTCCCATGCTGGAATCTGTGTTTTCTCCCTCCATCATCTGAACTTATATATGCCGGATATCAGCTGGGGCCTCCCAAAGTGGCACCCTATAGTTAAACTTGAACCTGCAGTTTCTTCAAATTTCAGGGGTGCAGAGAGGTTGCTGGAGTCAGGGCCACGGCAGCCTGCTGGTCCCCGAGTCTTTGTATGTGTCGCAGGTTCACACCTCAGCGGCCCAGATGTGACCACAGCTGCTTCTTCAGTGGCCAGAAAGCCCCATTCATACCAGTTGGATATGTTTTCTAGAATGGGGTGATTGTGGGAGGGGCTGGGCGTCCCAACCCTTCACACTGTTCCACTGCCCTGCTGGCTTCTCCTTTCTGTTGACCTCTCCCCTCCACCACCTCCCTCCTCCCTTCTCCCTCCAAGCCCCCACACCCAACTGTACCTCCTCCCTAGCACAGTGGCCCTGGCTTCCCTCTCCTCTATAGTCCTTGTGCCCACGACATCCATGCCCCTCAAGGGTTCACCATTAGACCCTAGTATTCACCAAGGGACTCTTCCAGACAGTTTCCTCTCAAAGAGAGATTCTGGTGGCAGTTATTCAAGATGATAATTTTATCACCCACACTGCTTCTACTGTTCAGTATTTTTTTTTTTTTAGAAAAGATTTTATTTATTAGAGAGAGTGAGCAAAAGAGAGAAGGAGCTGGGGGGGGGGTGCGGGCAGGGATAGAGGGAGAGGGAGAAGTAGGTTCCCTGTTGAACATGGAGCCTGATGCAGGGCTTGATCCCAGGACCCCAGGATCATGGCCTCAGCCGAAGGCAGACACTTAACCGACTGAGCCACCCAGGCGCCCCCTGTTTATACTGCTTGTATGGCGTGTGCACCCACAGTGGTGGGGCTTGCAGGACTTGAGAGGACATTGGGTGTTCCATGCTGCCCCTGCATGCAAGAAAACGCCCCCACTGATTTCCAGTCAGGTGCCCCTCAGCCAGCAGCTGAGTTGTCCCTTAGTGCCCCCACAGAGGGGGTTCCTTACCCCGGGTTCCCTACTGGTAGGTCAGGGGGACTTACATAAGTCTAGGGTGTTATTCATAGGAGAACTTGGTGGGAAATTTCCGCTTGGGGCAGCAGCTAGTTTTCCTTCCTGCCCTCTGACTGAAGGGTCTTCTTTCTTCTGTTTAAAGAACTCCTCATCCCTTCTCATCCCTCCGGATCATCCTCCACACCTGTTTCAGTGGCCACCGTCTTTTCTCTCCCTTTCCTCAGGCCTCTGAAAAGAAAATCTTTGTCTTTCATTTAAGTGGAAGTGAGTGTTTTTTTGTTCTGTTTTTTAGACTTTTTTTCTGCTTTAATGTAAGCTAAGGCAGAGAAAAGGGCCCTATGGAACAAATAACAGAGAAGAGAGGAGGGAAATACATGCATGGCCACAGAAGGGTGCACAGGTTGTGCACTGCACAAATGCTGGTTTCCATTTCACACAAACAGTGATGTGATATGCAGAATGGGGTTTGCAAACTAGGGAAAATGCTTCTTTGACCTGACTTCTCTCATTCAAGGGTGGGGTGGATTTATGGAGAGAGTGATATACTTTGAGCCCAAAAGGTCCTTACTTGAACCACGCAGTTCAGTCACTGTCTCACCAAACAGCTGTGGACTAATCTCTTAACATGTCAGAACCCCAGTTTCCTTATTTATGAAAGGAGAGCCATAGCATCTTATTTATAGAGTTGCTGTGAGATAGAAATGAGGTCTTCTATTAATTGCCTGCTATGTATTAGGTGCTCAATAAATACCATTTTCCCAGACATGTTGTGCTGGTTGACAGAGCAGTTGCCAATCTCACTACTGGCCCTTTTCAAGTGAAAATATTCAGGGCCTTTCAGAGATGCCAAGTATATCTGTTGGAGGCTGACAAAGATACAGTTCTCCTCCTGGAACTTAATTGAAGAAATTGACAAATTTGTCAAGATGTGTGGCCTGTCGAGGCACCTCAAAGAGTTGCAGCCTTAACGACAGCCACGACAACCTACTGAGCACACAGTCCGTTAGGCGCTGTTTTAGGTGCCTCTATGTATTATTGCCTTTCTGAATACAGCATCCAAAACCCCATCTCTAGAATTCTGAGTCTTCCTAAGGGGTAGAAGGTAGCTTTTCTTTGCTTTCCATCCCCCTTCCTTGCGTTGCCTGGTGCTTTTGTAGATCTTTGGATTTCCCAAACTGGTTGTTTTCCATCAGCTCTTCTGTCCCTTTTGACCAGTTACTTACTTCTGAGCAGCGAGTGGGAGACATGTTCCACAGATGAGCCCAAGACACGGGCCTGGAGCCGGGTGGCGTGCTGGAGCCAGCTTGCACCCACTGCTAAGAGCCCGTGGTATGGGTCTCCCCCCAGCTCAGCAGCACAATGTCATGCTGGTCCTTGAAATCAGCCACGGTGGAAGTATTTGCAGCAAGGAAGCCAACAAATGCTACAAAGTAGGACCGTTCCTCCCTGGGAGCTGGGTCACCACCCCTGCACTGGCCGGCCTGCGGCAGCATGATGGCTGGCCCACGCGCTTGTGCGGAAAGCCTACCAGGGTGTTTCAGACTTGAATGGAGGAGGCTGCAGAAAGCCTGTACTCCACAGACATGCTTTAAATGGAGAATTTCAGGGAGGCGGAGTTGCTACTTCTATTACGCCCCACATTGAAGAAGACAAGTAGCGGGTCTTCAAAAACGATGCCGAAGGGAAGCTTCTAGGGACCAGGTGCAGATTTAGTGTCACCTCCTGTACCTGGCAATGGCTTCACATGCTCAGAAATACCTTACTTTTCTTATAATGCGATGTCTCAGTATCGTCTGGCAATTGGGAGGACAAGGACTTAGTAGAAACCTGGGGAACTGCAAGAAAGAAATGGGTTGGCATAGCCTGGACTTCAGCGCTTCTACACCAGATGGCGCTCTCGTCTTAGGAGAAGGAGGCGGTTAGCCTGCACTAACTGCCGAAGATTTGCTCCTCTGCCTGCTGTCATCTATTGCATTAGGGCAATGGGTTTGACCTGAGCAATATTAAGGGCTGAGTCACTGGCCTGCTGCTTTACTAACGGCTCTCTGTGATCCTATGACTCAGCGTTAATTATTTTTCCTCCTGGGGGAAGGGGAGTAGGAAAACCCCACCCTACCGCAAGCTTCACTGCAAGGAGCTTGACGTTCACAGATGAAGGAAAGGGCGTTATAATTGATCCCCTACTTCTAAGAAGTAACCAGTAGGTTCGTCCATCTCCAGCAGAAGACAGAGAAGGTGTATGAGATCTCTGTACGCCCTGCTTCTGAATGCGTGTTTCCTCCTATTCCCATCGTCCCTGCTCCCGCCAGCATTTCACATCTCCGATTAGATCCGACTGCCAGTTGCAGGGATCTGAGGGAAGAAATGCTGGTCAGGTGAGGGAGATGGCCCGCACAGCCCCTGTCACTGTCCCAGCCCCACACAGATGTGTGGGCACTGACCATCTACTTGAGGTGCTCCCCTCACTGTGAGCCTCCCACGCTTGGCCATGTCCTTACTTTGGCCAACTGGCCAGCCTTGGAATTCCCATTTTTCTTGACACCCCCCTGCCCCTGAGCACCCCAGCCTGAGGCCATGTTTTTGCTTTAGCTCATTTTGGTCCCAGATGCCAGCTCTTGCTCTCTGACCCGGGCTGGAATACCGGCTGCATGCTCCACTGGCCTGGCTCTTGTTTCCCCCAGCTGTCACCTCCAGTCTTGTCTGCAAGCTTCCTGCTGATTATGGCTCCTCAGTCCGTTCCTCTGCTTCTCTGAGCTGAGCCCTGCTCTTGAAGTCCTCCCTGGAGGCCATTCCCATGCTGTTGGCTCCCACTGTCCTCATCTGCCAGTTGTCCTAGCTCCTGGGCATTTCGTGTGCTATTCCCCAAGTCCTTGCTTCGAATCTGCTCACCTCAGGTGGTTCCTCTGTCTCATCAGGAAGCTAGGAACCTTCTTCAACTTTACAGCTCTGCTCTCGGGTTCCCTCTTTTAGGAGGAATCATTTTTTGGGAAGTGGGGTCTTGGGAATTTCATGAAATGAAAGTCTCATCTCTTTGCTAAGGTTTAAGGAAGCTGCCCACATCTTGCACAAGTGGATTATTCCACCTCTTATAGTCAGGAGTAAAAGTTACACAATGGCTTCATGTTCTAACCTTTGCAGTATTTCCAATGACATAGGCAGGTCAAGATCCTATCTTTTTCTCCCCAGCTGGTCATGACTGGACCCTTCTGCTTCTAACTTATGTCTTACTCTGCTAGTTTGAAGGGAACAACCATAGAAGGTCACCAGTATTCCCCGCATCCCATCTACTCCTTCTCTTCCTTATATTTCAAGAATGCCTGGCTGGAGAGGCATATGAAGTCAAGTGAGAGTTTATTTAAGGTGAACAGATCATAGGTGAATGCAGAAGGGAAAAATCCAGTTGGCAGGGAAAGCAAAAGTGTTTGTGATCACTTGTAGTGAAGACCACAATAGCCCTCTGCCCATGCTTGCACTGCTCACAGGTATGGGGAGGCAAGAATGAGCCATGGGGTATGTTTGAAGCTCATTAGTCCTTCTTTTCTTTTTTCTTTTTTTTTTAAAGACTTATTTACCCATTCTAGAGAGAGAGAGAGAGAGAAAGAGAGCACAAGCAAGGGGAGAGGGAGAGAGAGAATCCTAAAGCAGACCCCCTATCTGAGTATAGAGCCTGATGTGGGGCTCAATCCCAGGACCCTGAGATCACTACCTGAGATGAAACCAACAGTTGGAAGCTTGACCAACTGAGTCACCCAGGCACCCCAAGTCTCATCAGTCTTTCTAACACTAAAGGCCCAATTCTCCTGGTGACCAATTCTACCATTTCCTTCCTAGCATCCTTGGACATTTCCTTCCTCAATCCAGGTCTTGATCTGCTTTCAGAATTCGTATCCCTTCCAGTCTTTTTTCTTTCCATTGCTGTGACAGGTTGATGTCATCGATGGTCCCCATTAATAATCTCTCTGTATCTCTGCCCTTTCCTCTGTGGCTTTGCAGTCTCTACTCATTCTGATTCTGGGACGTGTGACCTGCTGTGGCCGATGCGTGGGGAGCAAACTGGATTGAAGCGTAGACTTGTGAAAATTCGTTTGCTTTCTTCCTCATCTTCAACTTCTGCTTCCTTATGTGAGCAAAACTGGGCTAGCTCCTGGAGGATGAGAGGCGCATGGAGCTGAGTCATCCCAGCTGGGGCCATCTTACACCAGCTGGCCCCCAGCTGACCTGCCAGACACGTGAGTGAGCCTGCTCAGATTAGCAGGGTGGTTCAGCCAATCCATCCACCCAAGAGCAAACAGAAGTATCTATTTTTGTACTCCACTGGGGTTTTGTGATTGTTTGTTACATGACAATATTGTGGCAATAGATAGCTGATACTGATATAGGATGTGAGTGCCATCAGAGTATTCTTACCCCCAAGATTCTGGAATGATTAGGCTTGCCTCTTATCTCTCTGTCACTCTAGACTAGTGGGAGTAGACTGGGAAAGTGCTGGGAGATTCTGGTGACATATTTTAATTATAAAAAACACAGAAGATCATGGGTCTTTGAGCCAGACATGTGTAGGTATGGTATCTACTGGAACATAGTGGGGGACTTCGGTAGTCCTCACCTGGACTTCATTACTCATGCCTCCTGCTCACTAGACTTTAGCCTAGTTGAGTTGAAGAAGTGAGCTTCTCCAGGATGGGAGGCACCCTGGTGGACTTCGGGTTTATCACAGTGTGACCCAGCACTCTCCCATTTGGAACTAGAGTCAAACGATCTGGGCTTCATTACCTGGATTATTGCAATAACTCCTTAACTTGTGTCTGGACCAATGCATCCTGCCCACCACTGCCGGATTTATCTTCCCCAAATACCACTTCCCTTCTAGATTCTCTCTTCTCTACTCAAAGAAATAGAGTGGTTCCCCATGGCCTTTTCGATTAAGCCTGAACTCAGTCTGCTGCATTAGGGACCTCGTAATCTGTCCCACTTTAGTTTACTCCCACGTCCCACTATTTTCTGCTGCCCCCGTGTCCTCACACCCGCTGGCCCACAGCAGGCTCTTTGCCTTTCCTGACGCCTGTTGCTCACTCTTATTTCTCCCTCCACCTGCCCCAACCCACACCTCCACTACACCTCTGCTGAGCCTACTTACTCTTTAAGTATTGACTTAGCCCTTCCCTTGTTCATGAAGCCTCCTTGATAGCTCAGAAAATGTTGATGTTTGCCTACTATGTTGAGAACCTATAATCCTTGTAACTGGAGGAGAGCCTCACAGCCTGCCCTTTCTTCAATGGCCAGTCACCAGAGGGCACAAGCCATCGGCAAAGAATTTAGATGAGTTCTCACTAGAAGGGTCAGCTCACAGCTTTTCTTGTACTGAGGAAACAGCTACGAAGGAACTTGGGATCTTTTTTCTCATTCTGTAGGCTGAAGAGGAATAGAGAAAGAAAGTAAACACTGTTCCGTATAGTAATAGGATTTTCTAACCTCATGGATGGGGATGGTACCTTGGAGATTATTTCCTTCCCAACAGAAGCTACTGTCTTTGAGAATTTTTTGTGCTGTGCTATGTGTGTGTGTGTGTGTGTGTGTGTGTGTGTGTGTGTGTGTGTAAATGGACCTGTTTCAACAGGTTCAACAGTTAAAGGAACAATATATTATCTTTCAGATGAGAGATCACAAAGGCAATCTGACCTAAATCTTTCTGGACCCATTAGGAAAGCGGAAATTCCAAATCCACTGGATTGTTCTTGGGATTTGCGGTGTTAGTGGCCGTCAGTGGCAATCTAGGAAAATTCTCAGGACCCTTCTGCAGACTAGGTGATGTAGACTTGAGAAAAGTCCTAAGAGGGAGAAAGGAGGTTGTGGCAGGCATTGTGGTCACTTTTGGTGCACAGGGCTCTGATTTTCCCAGAAGGTAATTGGAGATTCTGACTTGGGATAAAAGGAGATGCTATGAAGAGAGAAATGGGAATTTCAGGTCTGGGGCCAGCTTAGGGACTAAGGGTGTACCTTATGTGGAGGGATTAACATCTTAGATGCTTTCCCTTTGCAGTCTGACAAAGTCCTATTTATTTAGTGCTCAGCTTTGTCTCTTCCCCTTCAACATTGAGTTCATATTTTTAATGCACTTGATTTTTGAGTATACCCCAGTGTAGCCCGGCATGGAGAAATGGGAGCTGGAAGGTCCGAGTGGAGGGTAATGGGTGCATCTCAGCATTCTCAGGGGTTTCTGATTTCTTTTCTTTCTTTTTTTTTATTTAAAGATTTTATTTATTTATATGAGAGAAAGAGAGCCCAAACAGTGGAGGGGCAGAGGGTGAGGGAGACTCGCTGCTGAGCATGAAGCTTGATGCAGGGCTCAATCCCACGACCCTGAGATCATGACCTGACCCAAAACCAAAAGTCAGATGCTTCACTGACTCAGCCACCCAGGTGCCCCTTCCGATTTCTTTTCAACAATTTTTTAACTTTATAATTTTAATTTGGTGAACATGTAACAATGTTAATCTAAGACCTCCTGGATGACCATTTGAAACTGTCATAATATTTTCGTGCTGACATTTACACTTCTGTACCCAATCCCATTTGCACCAAGTGAAAGCCAAATGAAGTCACAGAGGTGGTATAAATGAAGCTTTGTAGCTTCAAATAAGGAAGTGAGGGGGAAGGGCTGTGTCCTCTTCTGGCCGGGAGTGGAGGCAGGCACGCTGGAGGCCGAAGACCCCGCACCTGCCCCACGGCACGTTCGCATAGGCTGATGCCCAAGGACAGGAGACGCTGGATGTCCCAGCTCAGGCTGGGAGCAAATTCACTCTTCTTCCACATTTTTATTCTATTCAGGCCCTTAATGGGTGGGTTGATGCCCACCTGCTTTGATGAGAGCAATTGTTTTTTTTTTTAAACTCTACTGATTCAAATGCTAATCTCTTCTGGAAACATCATTACAGACACACCCAGAAATAATGTGTTTGTTTGTTTATTTGTTTTTTCCCAGCTACCTGGTAAATCAGCTTAACCTAGTTAAGTTGACATGTACAATTAACCATCACAACAGATAAGCAGATATATTAGGGCTCAGTTGATTTGCGTACTTTGCAACTTGTAGTTTATTAAATGTAAGTATGGTAATAAATTTACAACAAAGAAATTTTCTTCTCCAAATACAGGCAATAATAGGATTAAATTTAATGCAGATTCAAGAGTGTCACAATGTTAATCTCGTCTTCAACTGAATTAGACAGCTTTACAGTGTTATCAGATGATACTTCATTAAAATAGACAGTCAAAAATTCCACTTGGCAAGCTTTGGTTAAGTATGAGGTCTGATTATTCTGAACTAGGAGGCAAAACCTTAAAACCATGAATATCATTTTGAACAGCGTTCTTCTATAAGGAAGCCCTCTTTGAATTCATATTCTGAAAGTCAAAATAGGAAGCCAGTGATTAAATAAAGAACCAGACCTGAGTCTATCTCTCTCTCTTATTAAAGACCACTAACTCGCTTTCAGCAAAACATTCTCATTAAACTGGTGTTGTTAATTTGAAAATAATTTGGCTTTTCGGGAATTTTTTTTTTGGTATGTAATTTAAAATTTTGCTTTGGTGTTTATAAATTTTAAACATTTATACCAATTTTTATGTTTATGCTTATTCAAGTAACATTATACAAATCTTAAGTCAAACTGGAAGGTCTCTAAAATTTTTTCCTCTTAGGGGACTATTCGTTCCTCTAATTTGAGAAAAACTGTGATTTGGGTGAAAGATACTTGTAGTATGTACATATTACTGGCACTACAAATTTGTCTTCTATTCTTCTCTGATTAATTTTACATCTGTTAAACTTAGCTCCCCAATGATTTATTATGCTTTTTTGGTATACTCCATAGTACCTGGTCAATACTGGGAGCATAATAGCTAGTCACTAAATCCTGGCAAAATGGGAGTGGTCTGGGCTCCGTGAGTGCAGTGAAACGGGGAATGGATTCGAAAGAAGTGAAATGCATCCCTAGCTTGCAAAATTCTTTAGCGTCTGTTAAGTTCTGATAGTATAAGGGTCCCTGCATCTCCACGGTACAGGGAGGTGTTCAGTCAATGCTCCTAAAGTAAAAAGGTCTCGTCCTCAGCAAAAGGAGGAAAAAAGTGAACAATGATCTTCAAAGCCCTGTACATGTACGTCTGGGGAATCTCATGTTGTCGGTACCTTAGGACAAGCTTTACGTCTATACTTCCAAGTACACACACATGTGCACACACACGTGCACACACAGGTACACATACACACTGTCTTTCTTTGCAAGGCAATATGATCGTCCAAAATAGAACACTCTTGATGGGGTAGGCCACTTGAAGCCTTGTCCCCAGAAGGCCTTTCCTGCATCTGGAAATCTGACCTGACCAGCTCAAAGGGGGTAATCCAATCCTGGCCACATTTTCGGTGAGTATCGGTTGCCTCCCTGATACATACCCAGGGCTGAATTTCCCCATGGACCATTTCAGAACAAGAACACAGCTCCCGTCAGTATGGGCTTACCCACAGCGGAAACTGGAGGCACTGGGGGCAGCTTGGCTCTCCTGGAGGTCTGGGACACACGACCGTCAGTTAGGGGCCAAGCAAGTCTTAGCTGACGTGCCTGTCGGAAGCCAAGAGTGGGCTCTATTTCCTCGGATGCAGAAACTGAGCAAAAGGGAGTTGCCGGCTTCTCGCCCCCCCACTGGAACTCCAGGGCTTTGGATCAAGACTGGTGCTAGGGCAAAACCCCCTGCCCAGGAATCTGAATTTTAACAAGATCCCCAGGAGATTCAGATGCCTACCAAAGTTGGAGAACTGTGGGCTTATTAAGGCTGTCAATGCTGTTGACATTTTCAGCTGATGTTCCAACGTGACCACCTCTGGTGAAGGGCTCCCCCTGCCCGCCCCCTAACTTAGAACAGCTGGGAATTGAGCTGTGGCCCCCGAACCTCCCTCCACCACCAAACCAATCCTTGTTGTTGTGCTACAGACTTCTAGGCCACAGAGGTTCGAGCTGCTCTGACATTTACACATCAGTGTCCTAATTTAAAACGTCTTCACGACCAGAGCCTTCCCCTTCCTCCGGGCTGCCTCCCTCCCCTGCAACTGGCAGCTGGTCTCCCTCCTTTGCATCGATCCCGTGCCTGTCGTGAAGAGAGAAAAGAGCTACGGTGGCCGCCGTCCCCTATCTCTTGCCTCTGTTATGAGCTGTGAGGCTCGTCTAAATCAAGGGAACTCTGATCAATATGAGCAGGCCAAGGGCAGGGTGCCAAGGATGACTGTCTTCTCCAGGACAGGCTCCGGGCTCAAAGAGGGAGGGTGGATCAGAATTCTCTCTGGCCTTTCCGCTCTTCCCATCTTTGCCCGCCATCCAGGCTTCCCCTTGTCCATCATGTCACTGCATTCTGGACCCGACGTGAGTCTAGAAAGCATCCAGACAAAAGTTTGATTGGCGGGAGGGCCTCAAGTAGCTTTACCTTCTTCTTCTTCGGCTGGTCTCACACCCTTAAGGGCTGACTCCCCTTCCCTGTACCTTAAAGCTGGCGGAGGAATTTGGCCTTATCGTGTTCTTCATCTCGTGCGCTAGTCACCCCACACGTAGTCATTATTGTTCTGAAGGGCAAAGTCAGCCATTCCAGAAAGAACTCCCCCGATCACAGGAAGACAGGGAGACAGCCAGATGAAGCTTTCCTCCCTTGGGCCTGGAGGAACACATCGTTTCTTACGTTTGGCGCACAAGAAGTTTCCATTTCTCTTTCTTTTTCTTTTTGGGTCTCCCAGGTGGCTGGACTTTGATGTGCTTTTAACAGACTGAGTACCTACTGTATGCTCCCCTCCACCAGCGGCTTTTCACTGGCTTCCCATTAGAGTCCCCCAGGGAACTTTTGAAAGGGACAGCTTCCTACTCCTTGAGACTCTCATGCAGTCAGTCGGGGATGGGGCCCCGGCATCCATGGTTTTCCTCGGCCTGAGTTTGGGAAGCACAGCCTGCACCCCGGTGAGTGCTGGGGGTACAAAAGGATGATGACGGCACCACTGCCCGCCGGGAGCTTCCAGTCTCGTCGGGAAGGGCGCATTTGACTCGAGCTTTATGTTCTATCCAGTTAGTAATACTGTAGAGCCCATGCTGGAAAAAAGAAGCCTTATGGGAGAGGCAGTCCTTTCCGCAGTGTGTGATTGTGGGTTTAGATGTGAAATCCTCTCCCTTCCCAGACCCTCAATAGGCCACTTGTTTGGTCAAGGATCGCAGAAGCGAGTCGCATGCTAGGCTTGGAGGTTCACTGAGCTGCAAGGTGTCTTATCTAATCCCAAACCTCTGGTTTATAGTTGAAGATGCTGGGTTCCAGGGCAGGTGATGTGACCTGCCAGAGGGCCCCCAGTAAGCTGCTGGCGGAGCCGGGTGAGGACCAGGGACAGGCTCAACATACCACACACAACTTCATCTCTGGGATGGAGCAGAGCACAGACCTTTTTCACAGAACCCGCTCTGACACTGTCTGCAGCCTGCTCAGCGGGGTGCACGGACTCCGGTATCTTGGGGCCTCAGCCCTTTCCACCTCTACCTCTCACAGCTGTCAAGTGGGGGAAAGCCACAGGAAGAGCTTTTGGACGTGGGCCTGAAAGGAGTGCTAAGGGCATCTCTTGCACTGGGGTTCCGAGCCATCCCGAGGGCCCTGGGGGCAGAGCCTAGCACACTAAAGGGTATCCCGCCGCCCGACCTATAATAATCCTGTTCTGGGAAAATGTAGTTAACATAAACATGCACAGCAGCACTGAAGCAGAGAGAGTCAACACTTGGCCCAGCCATCAGTAGAACTGCGGGGGAGGAGAGAGTCGCTAGAAGGAAAAGCAGCCTCAGCGATGAGGAAGTGAGTGGGAAGAGTGGGAAGTGAGTGGAGAGTATGGAAAAGAACGAGTAGTATTGCTTTTGGAAGCCGAAATAATTGTCTCCCCTCTGAATTTGGTGACACAGGAGAGGGTGCTAGGAGATGAGATTTCTCCTGAGTCTTTTTCTAGAAAGCCTAGGGGGTGGAAGAGGGGTGGGTATGTTCTCTCCAACACCTCCTTCAACAACCTGTTGGTGTTTTGGGTAATATGACCCAAAATAATTATACCAAGGTGCTATGCTCTAGGGAGGGCTCTGTTGCCTCTTATATGTCCCTTGGATTATAGATTTTACATTTCTCACCTTTATAATGTATAGCAGTATAATTAACTTCTCATCCGGTCCAGGGACTGAAAGGGACTGGTCTGACTTTAAAAAGTCAAGGACACACACGCACACACACCCAAATCAAAGACAAAGAAAGTAAATGGGCATCTCCATGAACTAACTAGAAGATTCTTCCCCCTCTTGGTATTTGCATATAGCAGGGCAACATCGCTAAGACAAGGCCATTTGTGAATTCTGCCTGCCGTATTTCCTGCAGTGAGGACTCATCTTGCTCTCTCCCTTCGAACCAACGTTTTCCCAGCTGGAGACACTGGAAGACAGCTTATAGGTTCAGGCCACTCTGTTCTCAGTCAGAAAATGCTAAGAGCACCTAATTCAGGAGCCCAAAGACCCAACATCTAGCCAACCTTGCTCTAGGCTGCTTTGAGTAAGTAACGGGGCTTTTCTTTTCTTTTCTTTTCTCTTTCTTTCTTAATTGAATGATGTTATATCAGTTTCAGGTGTACAGCATATGATTCAGCAAATCTCTACTTTAAGCTGCGCTCACAAGTGCAGCCGCCATCTGTCACCACGCAACACTATTACAATACCATTGGCTATATCCCCCAGGCTGTACCTTTTATTCCTGTGACCTATTCATTCCATAACTGGAAGGCTGTACCCCCCGCTCCCCGTTGCCCATTTTTGCCCATCCCCTATCCCCTAGAGTTACTGGGTTTCTGCCTTGTGCCAGGAATTATGCATCCACCATCCACCAGTGCCCATTCTTAGAGCTGGCTTTCTGTTCTGTGGCCTCAGTCTAGAATTTCTGCCTGGCTCACCTACCTGCTAGTTCTGTCTCAGGGACTCTGAGGTGTTCTTGTTAGTTCCTCTCAGTGAATCCAAACCCTCTGACTAGACCTCTTGGTTATTATGCCCTGTTGACAATCTAGGTTGTTCTATCACGGGTCAGGAAAGCCATTTAGCATCTGTGTTGGGCTGAATTATGGCCCCCAAAGATGTCCATGCTCTCACCCCTGGAACCTCTGAATAAATAGTTTGGAATACATGGCAAAGGGAACTTCGCAGATACAACCAAGATGATAGACTTTAAAATGGGGAGATTATTGTGGACGATTGGGCCCAGGTGAGCCCAGTTTAATCGCACGAGCTCTTAAAAGCAGAATTGTCTCCTGCTGAGGAGGGAGAGGTGTGGACGAGGAGGAAGGCGAGAGAGACTGCAAGCTGAGGAGGGTTTGGTGCACGGTTGCTGTTCGGAGACATGGGTCCCCACAAGCAAGGGCCAGAGAAAGGTCTCTACGAGGTATGTGTGGGTCCGGCTCCCAGCCTGCAAGGAATCGGGGACCTCAGTGCTAGAACTGCAAGGAATTGAACTTACTTATCTAAGAACCTGAGTGGGTTTGGAATCAGATTCTCCCCTAGAGCCTCCAGAGGGAACACAGCCCTGCCGGCAGCTTGATTTTAGCCAGGGGGACCCATGTGGGACTTGTAAGCCACAGAAACTCTGAGCTAATACATTTGTGTTAAATTTGTGTTATTTTAAGCCACAAACTTTGCGGTAGTTTGTTACGACAGCAACAGAAAACACCACACCTCTTTGTGGTATTTAAGTAACACAATTACAGCAGACGCGAAGAATACACAGGAGTCCTGTTGAAATCACCAGCACCCCCAAAAATCAAACTCTCGATTTCCTGGATTCATCCCCCCAAATTTATCAATATTTCTTCTCGTGCCTCGTGTTTCCTCACGCAGTAATTTCCTAGTGCCGCTAAAGGTGGGCAAGGATTATCAGGAGACGAGCGGCTTATGCTAATACCTTCTATTTCATGATCGCTTATCATGGTTCATTGGCTTTAAAGTCATTTCATTTTCGGTCCACGGTAACCATGTGAGAAAGTTACTGTTGTCCTCATTTCACAGAGGAGGACACTGACTTGAAGCTCAGAGTGGGTAAGCAACTTGCCTCAGGCTGTCCGCTTGTTGAGGGACTGGGACCCGGGATTCATACCCGAGGCTGTGTGAGGTCAAGGCCCCGAGCACCTTTCCAACTTCATTTTGTTCCCCTCCCCCCATCACCATCTCCTCACTGTCCCGCTTGGGCCACTCCAGGGACCTCTTTGTATTCCTTAAACCCATGTGACACTTTAAAAAAAGAGAGGGAGAGAGCGCAAGCATGAGCAGGGGGAGGAGGGAAGGGCAGAGGGAGAGGGAGAAGCAGGCTCCCCACTGAGCAGTGAACCCCCCTCGGGGCTCCATCCCAGGACTCTGGGATCATGACCTGAGTCCAAGGCAGACACTTAACCAGCTGAGCCACCCAGGCACCCCTCCATGTGACACTTGCCTTATCTGCTCTCCTGACTCGTGGTTCCCTCTGCCCGGGTCCCTTTTCTGCCCGAATCTGTGCCCAGCTGGCCCATTTCTGGTCTTGAGGTCTTGGCTTAAGCGTCCCCCCATCATGGAGGCCGGCTCACAATGCTCTCTCCTCCGCTCCGGCATGGTGCCTCATTCCTCCCTAGCACTTAACAGGGACTCTAATTACATTTACTTTCGGTTATTTGTTCATGGGTTGCTTGTGTGCTTTCCACGCTGAGGTCGGTGAGAGGAGGGCTGTCCTGCTCGGCGTGGGGGCTCCGAGGCCTAGCGCAGCACCTGGCTTCCCGGACACGTGTTGTAAATAATGACCGAGTAAATCTGCAATACCGTCTTTCCGTCTGGGGGCCAGATCCGCTTGCTGGATGCCTGTGCCCGGGTGTGAGTGACTATGAGAACGCATAAGACAACAAGAATACCTGTTGTATTTCTGGAAACTATGTATTGCGTTCAGATGATTTTTCAGTCCCTCTGCGTTTCCATTAATGAGCTTTGGTTCTAAGGTAGAAGAATCTGGAAGTTGTTTGCATTTCAGGCCCTTAAATGAGGCACAGAAGGAGGTTCTTCTAGGGACAGAGAAAGGAAGGGGACTTTATGTGGCGTCTGGAGAGCAGGCCGATCTCAGACACCATCCTTCCAGGCCCTGTGGCTGTCCCGTTTGAAGAAGAGCTGGCAGACTGAGTGGCTTCTAGTGAATTCTGGAGACCCCGAGTTAAGCAGATGGGCAGCCGGCTGGGCTCCTCACAGAGGTAAACCAGTGGCTCCAGGTTGTGGGGAAGGTGTGAGGCCCACAGAAGTCTGTCGTGTGGCTCCCGCCCCCACCTGACTCACTATTAGTCCTCCTGTGTCAGACGTGAGTCACAGCCAATCTCCCCAACCTCCCAGAGTCCCAGCCCCAAGCAGCACTCGGTCATTAGCAGCTGCAGGCTCCTTACTGGCTCCGAGCATCCCAGGGTCACTGTTTTTAGGTCAGTCATGCCAAGGAGTATGCTAGCACATGGTCTGGGGTGGTTGCTGAAGGCTGATCTAAAGCTGATGTAAGCTTAAATTTGGGTCCTGTAAAATGAACCTTCCCTCTCATCCTTTAAAAAGAAAACAGGCAAATCACCTGTAGAGCATGGCTGTCCTCCTGCTAGATTGCAGGGATTGCCGGGGGTTTCGATGCCCATGCTGGTAAGTGATGGGCCCACTCTGTGTCTTTTTGTTTTGTTTTTACAACGTGGCTTTCTTTGTGCCAAAGCAGTGTCACACTGTACATTTTAGTAACAAGGAGCTGATGAAGCTTTGGAGCCACTGGCGGTGATGGGCGATGAGACAAAATGATTCGGGATGTTTCCTCACGGCAGGGCTGAATGGGGCACTTCCAGAGGGTCTCTGCTTCCTATGAATGTCTGAGGAATGGAGTCAGGCTGTGCTGTGCTCTGGGGGGGGGGGTGGATGGCAGAAGCAAGAGGGAGAAAGGGGAGCCTGTGTTCCCGAGGCCCTGCGAAGGGCCAGATGTGGTTTAGGGCAACTTATGAAGATGGGCCTCATTTAGTCCGTGATGGTCCCTGATCCTTTTGGGAGCCTTGACTCCATCTGCCCGGCAAGGGGAGCGGGAGGCAGAGTCTGGCCAGAAAATTGAGTTTGAAGACATTCGGAGCCCCGGTGAGTGGGGAAACAACATGTTCGTCTCCGAGGTGACTTAGGAAGTCCGAATTCAGCGTGGGGACTCGGGCCTGACCTGCCCCTGTGGCGTAAACTCTCCCTGGCTTTGGTCACGGACTTTGCAACCTGGTCGTAAGCGCCATCCTGGGTAAAGAGACGGCCTGGTTTCTCCGTGCCCAGAGCCAGGGTTCTCTAGCTTGGGAGGGTCAGAACCGCAGAGGCTGGCTCCCCCACCCTGATTTTCTGATTTCCTGGGGCTGGGGCGTGGGTGGGGGCTGAGAATTTGCATTTCTCACAAGCCGCCAGTTGGTGCTGATGCTGGTCCGGGGACCTCACGCTGAGGACCCCTGTTCTAGAGCACCTGAGAGAGGGCCAGCTCCATGCAGGTACCCCCGCTTTCTGAAAGTCTGTGTTACCCCATTTCGCTTCTACAAAAGACCTACTTTAGTACCTGGTCTCACCTCAAGAAATCTGAAGAAGATTTTCGCTTTTAGGGAAAAAAGCGAAAATAGCCTTTAGTGTTGGTTTTGCACTTGGCTTCATACGGGCAGTAGCACCTCAAGCCGTGACAATGGTGCCCCCAAGCCCCCTCCTCATGAACCACACGAAGCATCTCTCCCGTCAAGCTGCCAGCTTTGAACTGTCTGTGAGCATCTGTGGTTTATCTCGATTTATTTTGTGCATCTGTTAGCAAGATGTGCCCTAAGGTACTAGAAAAGCCTAAGAGAGGTGATTATTATTATTATTATTATTATTTTGGTTTGGGAATGCTTAAAATTTTTTCCATATAAATGAATGGTACTGGAGTTGCTTTTTTGTCCTATGCCATTTTGGCTAAGGGAAGGATTCCTAGGAATGCCCTCCTTTCGGATAGCGGGGAACACCTGCACTTGGAAAGGGCCAGGTTTTTCTGGGGAGGGTTGCTTCTTGCCAGAGCTGGACCATGGACTCCTCCAGGCCAACCGTCCTCTGTCCCTCCTTGCTGACCAGGCTGCCGAGGATAGGGACAACAGTGGATACTCTTCTTTCTCTGATGCTTTATAATTCAATCATCTCAGTACTTTGCCAAGCTTTTTAATCTCCCTCTTACTAAAATAAAAAGGAGGAGGATCCTGCGTCCTTGAAGACTGATGCCTTTTTAGCTTTGCTTTGCGGTGACGGGGGGGCTCTTGGCTGCCTACAAAATGAGTGTCTTGGGGGAGCCGGTGAACGGACAGTCGCTGTTCTCCTAGGTCAGGCCGAGACCCCGGAGTCCAGCAGCCCTGGACCTTCTGGTCATTACTGTTGTGATGCCAAATGTTTTAGAGCAGTACCCAGGGAGATGAGAATGAAGGTGGGTGAGAGACACGCAGGATCTTGGCAGGTGTTTGGTATATGGGGTAAGAGAGGCAGCGGAAAATCTCATTAGAGGAAGGGGGGGGCTTCTATTTTCACATCTGGGAGGAAACGGTCTTCCATAGCAACAAACTTTTTTCCAGGTCCTGGTTTTATAAATTGACCCTACTGGATGGAAGGATAAAGGGCATTGTCAAGGGCATGGGCTCAGCCCTTCCATGTCCCCTTTATAGAAAGGGCCTAAAGAGAATCTCTCCTTGGAAGGGAGAGGACCCTTTGAATGTTTAGCGCCTGGCCTGTGGCCAGCGCTCCGGAACTCGTGGCTGCTCCTCTCGTGGATTGATGGATCCAAACAGGCGTTTACCATTTGGGGCATCCGAGCGTTGTCGACGTGCCTGGGAGAACGGGGTCTTCCTCTTCTCTCTGAACGGGACCGAGGCAGACACAGGCAGGCAGCAGCGTCTGGCTATTAACTGGAACCTGAGCAGCCACACTGGGTGACAGAGACGCTAAGGGAGGCTTTTAGTCCAAAGTCCCTGCGTGAGGTGTTGGCTGCTAGGGAACACCGGGCCCTTGCCTCCACAGAATTCAGAAGCAGCAGGAATTCTTCCCTCCCTGTCTTGTCGCCGGCTGTGCACGATGCCTTTGGGGCCAGCTTTCCTGGCTGCTTTGCTGCTGGTTTAGTGGCAAGTGGGAGGAAGGACACTTGAGGCCACGATGGGCCATCTGCAGCCACCTGCACCATCTGCTTCTACGTCCTTCTCTCAGCACCCACCGAAGCACTGATGGGTCCTGAAGGTCGCAGAGGCTGTGGACATAGACCACTTTCTGCTCCTGGAATTCAGTGTCCTCAGGAGGCAAGAGGGCTCTGTCCAGGCTTCTGGGTGAAGCTGCATTTCCCTCTGGCCAGAGACAGCGTCGGTCTCTTACCTGCTCTGATTAAGGTGGGGAGCGGGCCGGTTGCCTCACCTTCACCCTCCCTGCTGTGCGAACACAGGCCAAGCCCCAAGGCCACTGCCACCCGGGTCTTAGGAGCACCAACGATGTGCCTGGGTGGGCTTGACACTTGGGGTTTGGCTTAGCTCATCACACAGGCTCGGCCAGTCGAACAGAAGCCTCCAGGACCAGACCTGGGGACTGAGACACGAGAGGCCCACTTTGAAGGGAAATCCACGAGGATGGATGGACAAGAGGCTTCAGAGCATAGAGCCGTGGGGCTGAGGAGGGGGCTTCCTGTCATTGGAATGCCCAGATGAAGCATTATTTCCGGGTGTGCCTGTGAGGGAGGGTGTGTCCAGATGAGATGAGCGTTTGAGTCCACGGACTCAGTAAATACCTCGTCCTCCTCAATATGGTGGGCGTCATCCAATCTACTGTGGGAAAACAGAAGGGGGAGTAAGGAGGAATTCACACCTTTTCTCCTGCTGCCTTGTGCTGGGACATCTCCTCTCCTCTTCTCTCCTGCCCTTAATTGGAATTTACACTATTGGCTCCCCTTGTTCTCAATCCTTTGGACTCCGTAACTTATACCACCATCTTTCTTGGGTTTCCAGCTTACATATGTCAGGCAGATCGTGGGACTTCTCAGCCTCCATAATTGTGAGCGTGTGTGTGTGTAGCTCCTATTGGTTCTAGTTCTTTGGAGAATCCTGACTAACACACTCAAGGTTGGCAAACCTCTACAAATTGGATTGGGAATTCCAGGTTCTGGGCTAAGTTTTAGGGGACTCAGAACACAGACTTCTTATAGAAGTATGAGAAGGCCGGGTTCTCCACGTTCTACTGGGCTCCACTTTGAGAATTGTCCAAGACAGTCTTACTTCTTTCCTTGATGGAGCCTTGGGGCACCCTGCCAGGATAATCAATAACTTACCTTGGGAAAAACAGGATTTTGCGCCAACCACTTTCTCCAATCTTAGGCGGCTTTATCTTACAACCCTGATATTGGCCATACATAGGATATATACTGAAAAAAAGCTAGTAAAGGGTAGAAAAATGAGCTCCCCTAGCCAATGAGTACTTTGTTTTTATTCATTTGATGCATTTATCCAACACCAACTCGTAAGTTCTTTGGAGAGATGGAAATAGCTTATATATCCCTTGGGCAGGAACACTATTTCAGGACATAAGACGCAGGACCAAGACGGACAAAACTTTGGTTTAGACTTAGCAGATCTGGGTCCACAGCAGTGCCTCACAGCTTACTAGCTGTGCAACCTCGGGTAAACCATGGAGATTCGCTGAGTGTCAGGTTCCTCGCTGATTCATTCATTAAATATGGTTTTGAGCCACTGCTATGTGCTAGACACTGATAGAAGCTAGAGCTAGATCTTTGAACGTGATCTGCACATACCCTGCCCTCAAAAAGTTATAAATCTACAAATATTTGTAAGCTAAGGTTATGGTGAAAGATGTTCAGGGGGCCGTGGAAGCACCTCGGAGAGGTTTAGCTCTAGTTACCTCTGGTTGACTGAGTATGCCTTGCTCTTTACCAGCTCAGAGCCATCTACGGTGTGGTTCCTGGGTCTGGAATATTTTTCAAACCCGGTCACTCTACTTGATTTCTATTTATCCTTCAGATCCTGTGAAGATTTCTGACCACAGCTCTGGTAGCTCTGGTCACAGTTTGTAGTTACATATAATACTTTGAGACGAGGGAATAACCGATGATAAGCCAAGCCTGTGGGATGAGTGTGGTCTGGTAAAGGAGAGCTGGGGCTGGGATGACGCTCCAGGAGGAGGAAACGCATGGTGGGAAGGGAGAGCATGGTTTTTCTGAGAAAGTAGAAGTAAGAATGAATGGAGACTTCTTGGCAGGGGGTATTAAGAAATTAACAGGTTGGGGGGGGTACCTAGGTGGCTCAGTCAGTTCAGCAGCTGATTCTTGATCTCCGCTCAGGTCTTGATCTCTTGGGATTGTGAGTTCAAGCCCTGTGTTGGGCTCCATCCTGGGTGTGGAGGTTACTTAAAAAAAAAAAAAAAAAAGAAAGAAAAAAAAAAAGAAAAAGAAATTAACAGGAACCAGATCGTAAAGCTCTGTAACGGAGTTGGAATTTATCTTGAGAACAGCGGAAAGCCATTGTAGGGGAGTAGCATTACCTGACGGGTCTCCGACTAGCACACAGCAAACAGGCTGGAGACGGTAGACGGAGGACCAGAGGGAGGGAGACCAGCTAAGAGACTCATTGTGATCTGGGCCCTCCTTAGGCTGCCCGACATGACTTTTCTCAGGTCTGCTTGGATCTCAGGAGAGTGGACACATGCCAGGTGCCCTGTGTTCACCTTACCTTTCAGGCAGACCTGAATTTCTGCCTGGGTGTTCTCTTTGGTTCAGTAAGTTATTCCAGTGGAGCCAAGTGTTCTGGGGAGGAAATCAGCCTGTATGAATGTATTTATGGAGCTTCTACCAGGTGCTCAGCATCGAGTGAAAATCCAGAAAACAGGCAGGTGGAGAAAATGTCTACGCTTCTAGGGACCTTATCTATCCGACCCTGCATTCAGTGGCCGCTTGAGAAAGGCAGAGAGTTGATAAAGGTTGGAGTTTGTACGGGGATTTACAGGCCTGCTGGCACTTCTTGTCTTGGTTGTCATCCTCTCCACCATTTCTCCACATGCATGGAAACCTGGGCTTTTTTCTTCCTGGGTGAGTGACAGGCATGTCTTGGCAAGGGCAGCTTGGACAGTCCTGACTTTATTTTACTCCGGAGGCTGCAGTTCCTACAGCGGCCACGGTGGGGCGCCTTTGGGACAATGCAGGCTGTCAGGCAGGCTGCCGCGGCCTCGAAGGACGCGATGGGCCGCGAGTCTCTGGCAGAGCCCGGGCCTCCTTTGGCCAGGCTGACTGTGGGGATGGGTCAGGCGTGCAGGGGCCAGGGCATCTGGTGGGCTGGTGAGCTGGCAGGTGCCAGGCGGCCCCATGAGTGGAGGGCTGGAGTTCCAGGCAGCCAGGGCAGTGGAGGTGGTGGTGTGGGAGGCACTAGGGAGACTCGTGGGAACAGTTATTTACAAAAGGATGTCCTTTGTCCTTCTCTTATTGAGGCCTTCCATTTCCAAGCTGTTTCTGAATAGATTCCTTAACTAGTCCTCCAAATGCATGCACCAGGGGGCATCTTCCTTCCTGTTCCTGAATCCTTAGAGATTTCCTAATTGTGGAAAATACAAGGAAAAGGAACCGAACTGGTGTCTTCAATTCACACATTTGGGGAAGAAAATGTTATTAAACCAATTAACTATAATCTATTTAATTAGACCTCCAATCCTTATGGGACCGGGCCACCTAGGAGTCTTATATGTTCCAAGTCCCCAAAGCCTGACATCCCCCTCCTTTCCTTCCCTGGCCTCCTACCCTGGGCACGGCAGTCCTTTCCCTTACCTCCCCCACCTCCTGCCCCAACAAACCTCTCCAGTCTCCAGGGACCAGCTGCATCTGTCCTGGCCTCACCTGCAGGAGTCATTCCAACCGGGTGCTCCCTGAATGGAGAGCTCTGTCCATTTCCAGTCTAGTTTGATGTGACTGAGTCCTAACCCCTCGTCTCCGATGGGGAGCAGTAACGATGGTGTTGGGCAATAGGCCGATGTTTCACTCGTGCCTTTGACTGGCGCAGATACAGATGGCCAGATGGGCCACATTTGTCATGTGTCTCGCCATTCCTATCTTCAATACCAGAAGAGCTGGCCAGCGCTCTTGTTGGAGAACCACGCTAACAAGGTCAAGGTCATGGAGTTTTTATCATGGCCAGTTCTAATTAGTTTCAATTAGAAGAAAACCCTCCATCTTGTGGACACAGATTTCCATGTAACATTACAAATGTTCCCCAGTCTCAGAAGAGTTGAGACTAGAGAGTGGGACAGCCTGGCTGGTGGAATCTATCTTGATTCCTAGAAAAACATCCCTGGAGAGGGCATTCTTTGGGGGATCATTTTCCATAGTCTGGATGCCATTGCACAGTAGAGCGCACATGCGTGCTGCTAGAAAGGAGGAGACAAAATATTTTGACAGTGTTTATTCTGATCTCCTGCTTTTCCTTTCCTTTTTTTTTTTTTTTTTTTCCCCTAGTCCAGGGATGGCAAGCTGGAGGCTAGGATGCCGAACCTGGTCTTCACGTGTGTTTTGTTTGACCAGCACATTTTTTAGACTTGCATTTGCAGGTCTTCGGGTGACATGTGTCTCTAGTTAGGCCATGACTCATGTAATGTTACCTTCCTGGCTCTCGTCGCTTGACTTTGTCAGTCCTGGGAGCTTTGTGTCAGGTGGGGGAATGTCTGCACCATGAAACCTGGTCATGGCTGATCCTCACGAGCCCTTTCAGGGCAATTTTGAGATCCTGGAAGCTTTGAGATACTGGTTATCAGCCCGAGAGTGATCTTCCCTGACATGGCAGGCTTCTGTGGGGTGGCCCAACCCCAGGGCACGGTAGAGCATGGTGTGCAGGGAGCCCCTGGGGCGGGCAAGGCAACCGTGGCCGTCTGTGAGGATGCTTTTAACCCTCTTCTGTTGATCAAACCCTTATCACTCGGCTCCGGTTATGCCAAATCTTCTTCCCTCTCAGAAGAGCGGGCAACCAAAATCGAGACTATAATCTGAACAGATGAACATGGAACTGCTCATCTAGGTGTCCTCTTCTGGGACTCGAGTGGTGGGACCGCAAGTAGCAGACAGAGGCCTCCTGCTCGAGGAGGTGGTGCCCAAGGGGCCGACACTGGGGAAGGTGCATGAAGGGCCAGGAGACCTGCATCTGTGAGACCAGAGCCCCTAAGCCAGAGGCCTGCATAGGTCACTCTTGTCCGTTCATTTTGTCTTTTTCTAGAATCTTCTGTGCGAGTAGGGAGATGCTACCTTAACTTCTCACAGGCCTCTGCGCCTCAATTTTCCTCAGGAAAAAAGGGGTGAGGGGAGGCTTAGCCAGGAAAGCAATGCCTCTCAAAATCTCCAAGTAAGCTGTGTTTACCTCTGTAACCTCTAGACTATTTTAATCTTATAAACGGTAATGAGGTATGTGGGGAACAATTCCGTTGTTGACTGAAGCAGTCGAGTGATAATTGCAGAGAAAGAAAGCGGAAGGCTCTTCCCACATACGGTATTTCTTGCTGTCGCTCCCTATGCTAATGTGGGCCCCTGTGCTGTGTCTTGTGAGTCAAGATGACAAAGCAGGAAAGGGAGCACAGCAGGGTCCTGGGGGAGGAGTTGGGGAGCCCCAGGCCCGGCCCCTCCCACCGAGGAAGGGAGCTAGGGTTGGACAGTCACAGGGTTGGCTGACTCCCCGGGGATGCCGGCAGGGTGGTAATGGGGGAAGAGGGTGGTTCTGCAAATAGCTCTCTGCCCACAAGATGGGGTGACAGTTCTGCAGGCAGCCTTCCGAAACGAAGCCACTATGGAAAGTTCCTTCTGGTGTCAGATCAAAATGTATTCTGCTGCGACAGAAGAAGGATGAAGAGAGACCAAATGGAACAAGGAGAAAATTATTTAACCTTTTTAGCTTAATGTGTCCATCTCTGTGGGGCCGCAGTTCATTAAAGATTCATTGTTCTTGAAATATCGACACACGTTTCTCTGTCATAACGTATAGCCCTTAGATGAGCTGCTCGTCACTGCCTGATGGAGGATTTATTAAATGTTTAAGGGAGGTAAGAGCCTGGGCATTGGGCTGGGAAGTCAGGGTGCCATTTGCAGCCTTGTTGGCTTGAGGGCAGCACCTAGCCCATCATAGCAGGATGCTTTCCATGTGATAGAACACACATGGAAAAGTTATAGATGACGGCTGGACAAGGCTACAAAGCAGGCAAGGATGTGAGGAAGGGGGGTTGGTGGGGGTCCACAGAGGAGAGGCTTCCAGAGCTGTGTGGGATGTGGGCTAAAGGTTTGGTTTGCTCACAGCAGGCTTATACAAGATGGGGCTCATGGAGATTTTCCATTAGAATCACCCAGTTTAGGCGATGAGTGGAGGGGCAGCCATCTCCAATTGTGGGCTAGGACTTTTCCTTTTTAACAATCTTCCAGGTATTCTTATGGCCCTGGAGTTGGAGAGCCCCTGAGCTGTGGGGTGCTTGGCGTGGTGCAGCGGGAGTGGCTGTCCGTGGGTGCGTGGACGACGAGCATGCCATCAGCCACCGAGGCAGCAGGGGCTGCTTGTGGCCTCTAGAAGCTCTGTCCAGTTAAAAAGCTCCCACGCCCTGACTGGGGTTACAGGGTCTGTTCCATTCTCCCTAGAAGAGAAGATGTTATGGGCAGGCCAGGTATCAGGGCCTCAGTGCTTAGGGGGGAAGCCAGGTATGTGGCAAGGATTGGGAGAAGCATATGACCTGGTGGGTGTGAGAGGGGGTCAGTCCTCCCTGGGGCGGGCACAAGGTTCCAGGTTCCAGCTTCTATGGGCCTGCGGCTCAGCATGTCTTTCCTGCCGTGGTCAGGACTGGCTCCCGACTGGGTGAGGCCAAGCCTGTGGGGGAAGGGTTCCAGCAGGTAGGACTGAGCGGTGGGGGTGGGGGTAGCCCGCTATCAGCAGGATGAGGTGACCTTGGAATTGAAGACCAGAGATTTTAAGGAAAAGCTTTGCAGTGGAGCACTTTTCAGGTTCCTGCACAAACCCATAGAAAATACAGGAAGAGCTGTAAATATTGGGACTAGAATAATATTGTTGCAGGATGGAATGTTCTTCCTTGGGCTTGCTTGAGTGGAAAAAGGAGTCCGTAAGCACAGACTCTCTGAGCAGGCCTGATGATACGCAGGAGAACCTTGACTCGGGAAGAGTTGTCAACAGGAACAGGGTCACATCAGACAAATGGGAGGCCCAGTGGGCTGCCTCTTCTGATCCTGGCAGGGAGGGCACCTCTCAGTTCTTAGTTCATTCCTCACCTGCGATCAGGACTGGCTTTAAAGTTTGTTTATTTTTAGTCATCTCTCCGCCCAATGTGAAGCTCGAACTCACGACCCTGAGATCAAGAGTCGCACGCTTTTCCCACTGAGCCAGCCAGGCTGGCTTTAAGGAAGAAAGCTCCATTTCAGAGCAGCTCATCTGGACCACTATCATTTTATATCAAAACCCAAGGCTTTTTCTTGTTTTCACTTCTTTTGGTTCAACTTTGCCCTTTGGCTAATCCCCCAGTGAAATTCCTACAGCAAGTCTGTCCGGCTGTAGAGTATTGGACTCTCAGGATTCTGGTGTCAGAGACACATCCCCTCTCATCTGAAAGGCAGGGCTCTGTTACCCTCAGCCTCTCGTTTGTCTTTTCAAGCAATTCCTGTGACTCAGAATAAAGGGTGGCTTTTCTGGGACAAAACAGAAGATGCCAGAGAAAAGTTCCCTTCTTTTGTATCGCTTGCAAAGCATCCCAGACCCTGCCCCGTGGGTTAATTGTCCCCAGCACAGCTTAGCCAAGGCAAACTGAGGCTCCAGCTCGCACCCCCTTGTATGTCAGCAGCAAGCCCTCCGTTCTCTGAAGCAGGAGCGCGGGGAACCAGCAAGACTTGGTTATTGGCTCCTTCTTGGGCTTAAAGTCTGACTCCTGGAAACCCAGTGTCTTGGGTGCTAAGTCTCTGAACTTGATTGTTAGTGGATTTTGGGGAAAACTTCCCCCCAACTCTCACTCTTGTGTAACCTGGAGATCTTGACCACCAGTGTCTTCTGCTTCTGGGACATTTGATGTGGGGGAGGTGGGGGAGGCCGGCAGGTCCCAGGAACCTGTAACTCCGGCTTTCTGCCTCTCCTGCTCCCATCCTGTTTCTCAAATCTGCAAGAGCCTCAGTTTCTCTTGAGTGCTGAGCAGAAAAAAAAAAAAAGTGTGCTGCTAGGTAGCAGTCCTTGGCACTATTTCTTTGAGCCCTCAGTTCAATCAGTTTGAAACAACCTAAGGGTCACACACACACACACACACACACACACGTGTGTCATTTTTCACAAGCAGGGAAGGAAGGCTGAGGAGGCAAGGGGGCTGGTTCTGAGGTTTGGGAGAAGGGGATAATACCTGGAGGGTAGGACCCCGCTGACCCAATGGCCGACTGGAAGAGCAGCGGGGCTCTGTGAAGGGCAAGGAAAACCCTGCCCATCAGATAGGAGCTTTTGGTTCCCAGGCACCCTGGGAAGACCCAGAAGATGATGATACCCGAATTCCTCCACCTAGCCTTCCTTCCAGCAAACCCCTTGAATTACCACGACCTTCGCGGTGTTCTTTACAATAAGATGAGCACCTCTCCCCTCTTAATCTTTTATTCTTCTGCAAGTAGTATCTGAATATAGTCTCACTGTATAAAGTTCAGAGAACACAAAAATCTATTGTCTTAGTTCAGACTCTCTAGAAAAATGAGCTAGAGGCCAAGCTCCCTGGGCTAATACTTGGGGGGTTGGGGCCAGAATCCCAGGGAAGTGAGATTTGAGGGAAACGGGGACAGGAGCCAGGAAGGAGGAAGGTAACACAAGGCAGGCGTCACTAAGTTGGTCAAGAAAATGAGGCAATTCAGATGGTTTTGGTCACGTGGGACACCATCAAGGAAACCGTTACATGCGAAGGGAACCTCATCCACTCTGGTCTGTTATTGGTTGAAGTTTACACCCAGATTATATCACCAGATTCCTCGGGCAGCTGCTGGGGACCCCAGAACTTCTGTGGGCTCAGCCAAACCCCATACTTTCTGCCTCGGCAGGAGCCAAAGGCTGACTCTTGTTTGTATGGGCAACTGAGCTACACCTTGTCCCATTTACCTCCCCTCCCCCAGAAGGAACTACTCTTAAGAGCTTGGTGTGCATTATTCCAGGTCCGTTCTATGCAGTTGTACACATATCTACGTGGGTTTTAAAAAACATGAACTAGATAATTTGGTAGGTATTGTTTTGCAATTCCCTTCTTTTCTCTTAATATACCTTGTGGATTTCCCATGTTTGTACCTTCTTTGAAATCCCTGTGTAGCATTATTTAGTACGGATGTCCTATAATTTATGGTCCTTTAGATTTTTCCAACTTTGACTCTTTAGAGTCAATATTGCAATGAACACGATTCCTTGTGTTTGTGCCGGACTTTCTCTATAATACCTTGAGGTTGTACTTTTGGGTCAAAGGAAGCATTTCCCCACATTTTATCCCATTTTATACTAAAAAACCCTGAGGGGAAAATGGTAGTGGAGAAGGGTCTTTGGATGGAAGGGGGAAATCCATCCACTATATAATATGCTAGCTGAGTTATAACGGTTTTCTGTGTTCTTCAGATGAGGAAACTAAAGTTACGTAGCTGCTTCGTAACCGAGTGGGGACTTCAATGCAAGTCTCTTGATCCAATACCACACGCTCTTTCCTCCATATTGGTGTTGCCTCAATGTCTTGCTCATTTGCTCATTAAATCGAGTTTATGGAGCTTCTGATTGGGCCTCTGTGCCAAAGTTTGACAGCTAGTTTTAAATGACCACCCACAAAAATCAAATAATTCTCACCTTGTCAGAATCCTTGGGTAATGATCTTATGACTTCATGGATTTAGATCCTAGAAGAATTTAAAAATTGAGGCCACTTAATTCAATTGGTTATAGCATGAAGCTAATGAGGCCAGGAGATCTTGAACTAGATCCTCAACAAACAGTTGTAAGGACAATTACATTCCATGGTGACAGACTATACCCTGAACTTTGGCTACTTGCTCCTCAAACATTTATCATTGGTCATGAAGAGGAGAAAGCGAGAGTGTGCACAACTCTGCAGGGTGGTTCTCAAAAGTATGGTCCATAGCCCAGCATCTCCAGAAAACATGTTGGAAATGGAAAAATCTCAGGTCCCACTGCAGTCTACTGGATCGGGAGCTCTGGGGGTGCGTGCAGGAAATCTGTGCTTTGACAAGTCCTTCAGTGGTTCCAGTGTATACTAAATCTTCAAAGTTTATCTCTATTACAAGAAGAAAACAAAAAGGAAGACTGAGCTAATGTTGGGTGAGGAGAAGCAGAAGCATGTCAGGGCATACCTTTTCCTTGACTATTTGTCCCCTAGGATCTTCGAACCTGGGTCACGGTCTCTCCTACAACGTGCATACCTCTGCCATGGGACCGAGTCACCAGAGGAATACAGCAGGTTAGGGTGTGTCTTGACAATAATCTCACCATCACGATGTCACTCTTTGGCTGCCTTAACCTCTGAGGACTCTGCTCTTGACCCTGGAAATTCTGTCTCCTTAAATATGAGTTAGAGCCCATGGTTGGCCGTCCATTTGCTGGTGTTGGCTACAGTCCATTGGTGTTATAGAATCTTGTCTGTTTCCTCTCCTGCTGGATCTGCTGGTATCTCTGACAGTTCTTTCTTTCTTTCTTTTTTTAATTTAAATTCAATCAGCCAACAAATCTCACTTCCCATAGTTTCAGATGTAGTGTTCAAAAATTGATCAGTTGTGTGTAACACCCAGTGCTCATCATATCATGTGCCCTCCGTAATGCCCATCACCCAATTACTCCATCCCCCCCACCTCGCCTCCGGCAACCCTCAGTTTGTTTCCGCTAATTAAGTGTCTCTCATGGTTTTTCTCCCTCCTTGATGACCTCCCATTCAGTTTTTCCTCCCTTCCCCTATGATCTCCTGTGCTGTGTCTTATATTCCACATGAGTGAAACCATATGATAATTGTCTTTCTCTGATTGACTTATTCACTCAGCATAATACCTTCCAGTTCCATTCATGTCGATGTAAATGGTAAGATTTCATCCTCTTTGATGGCTGAGTAATATTCCATCATATATCTATATCTATCTATCTATCTATCTATCTATCTATCTATCTATCTATCACATCTTCTTTATCCATTTATCTGTTGATGGACATCTCAGCTCTTTCCATAGTTTAGCTATTGTGGACAGCGGCCATTGCTGCTATGAACATTGGGGTGCAGGTGTCCCTTCGGATCACTACATTTTTGTATCTTTGGAATAAATGCGCAGTAGTGCAATTGCTGGGTCGTAGGTCAGTTCTATTCTCAACTTTTTGAGGAACCTCCATACTGTTTTCCAAAGTGGCTGTACCAACTTGCATTCCCACCAACAGTGTAAGAAGGTTCCCCTTTCTCCACATCCTCACCAACATCTGTCATTTCCTGAGTTGTTAATTTTAGCCATTCTGACTGGTGTGAGGTGGTGTCTCATTGTGGTTTTGATTTGTATTTCCCTGATGCCAAGGGATGTGGAGCATTTTTTCATGTGTCTGTTAGCCGTTTGCATGTTTTTTTTGGAGAAATATCTGTTCATGTCTTCTGCCCATTTCTTGACTGGATTATTTGTTTTTTGGGGAGTTGAATTTGATAAATTCTCTATATATCTTGGATATATCTGATATGTCATTTGCAAATATCTTCTCCCATTCTGTGGGTTGCCTTTTAGTTTTGTTGGCTGTTTCCTTTGCTGTGCAGAAGCTTTTTATCTTGAAGAAATCCCAATAGTTCATTTTTGCTTTTGTTTCCTTTGCCTCTGGAGACGTGTCTAGCAAGAAGTTGCTGCAGCTGAGGTTGAAGAGGTTGCCTGTGTTCTCCTCTAGGATTTTGATGGATTCCTGTCTCACATTGAGGTCTTTCACCCATTTGGAGTTTATCTTTGTGTATGGTGTACGAAAATGGTCCAGTTTCATTCTTCTGTATGTAGCTGTCCAATTTTCCCAGCACCATTTATTGAAGAGACTGTCTTTTTTTCTATTGGATATTCTTTCCTGCTTTGTTGAAGATTGTTGACCATAAAGTTGAGGGTCCATTTCTGGGTTCTCTATTCTGTTTCATTGATCTCTGTGTTTGTATTTGTACCAGTACCATGCTGTCTTGATGTTTACAGCTTTGTAATAGAGCTTGAAGTCTGGCATTGTGATGCCACCAGTTTTGGTTTTCTTTTTCAACATTTCTCTCACTATTCAGGGTCTTTTCTGGTTTCATATAAATTTTAGGATTATTTGTTCCAGCTCTGTGAGAAATGTTGATGGTATATTGATAGGGATTGCATTGAATGTGTAGATTGCTCTGGGTAGAATAGACATTTTAACAATATTTATTCCTGCAATCCACAAGCATGGACTGTTTTTCCATGTCTTCCTCAATTTCTTTCATAAGTGTTCTGTAGTTTTTAGAGTACAGATTGTTTAGGTTTATTCCTAGGTATCTTATGATTTTTGGTGCAGTTGTAAATGGCAGCAACTCCTTAATTTCTCTTTCTTCCGTCTCATTCTTAGTGTGTAGAAATGTAACTGATTTCTGTGCATTGATTTTATATCCTTCCACGTTGCTGAATTGCTGTATGTGTTCTAGCAATTTTGGGAAGGAGTCTTTTGGGTTTTCCACAAAGTATCATGTCATCTATGAAGAGTGAGACTTCGACTTCTGACAGTTATTTCTATATACAAAGGATGACATTTGCTTTTTAGTTTTACACCATGGACTATAAATCCCGACTCAGCAAACTGATACATTTAAACCAACTGTCATTGCTGCGATGTAAGAAAAACTGAATGTAAAAACGTATTTTGGCCAGCATTCCCTGCCAAGGAAAGTCCTCGTTCATCCCACAATTAACTGCATCTGTCTCCAGTAAACTGTGACCATCATCAAGCTCAGAAGACATGAGTGGAGATCTCACCCAGCTGACTTCAGGTGTTTATAGTGTGAGGAAGAAAAACTGATCTTAGAAACTTTTTTTTGCCTTTGATATGTCGTATGGATTGACTTTGTATCCCCCCGCCTCCAAATTCACATGTTAGGTCCTAAACCCTAGTACCATGTGGCTGTTTGCAGATACGGTTTTTATAGAAGCAGTGAAGTTACAATGAGGTCATTAGGGTTGGCCCTAGTGCGAGGACTACTGTCCTTATAAAGGGGAGAGATTTGGCCACAGACACATACTCAGGGAGAAAGCCATGTGAGCATGAAGGCAGGGATCAGGGCAACGCTGCCATAAGCCAGGGAACCCCAAAGATTGCCAGCAAACCATCAGGCTGGGGAGAGATTGTCCCTCACAGCCCAGAAGACACCAGTCCTGCACACCCCTTGCTCTCAGACTCATAGCCTCCAGAGCTGAGAGACTGTGAACCTTGACTGTTTGTGTCCTCCAGTTTCTGGTGCTCTTATAGCAGCCCCGGCCAACAAATACACACGTCTGTCATCTTCATTGCCTCTCATCGTCCTCATACCTCTCCAGTCTCCTCAGGTCGCATATGGGTTCCTGCGGACAGCTGGTCTCCCTGACTCCAGGGTCCCTCCTCTCTAGCCTGTTAGGCAAATCTGCAGGCAGAGCAAGTGTTGCTGAGTGGTTTTCATGTCTGCCAGCCCCCCATTTCTCACTATCTCAAGGATGCATTCCATGACCCTAACTTGCTCCCAAAAATGCCCCTGTCCCGACTCCCCACCAGACAAGACCTCCACTCTCTTTGGACAGACCTTCTCACTACCGCACGGACACGTCACTCAAGGCGTTCTCCAACTTTGCTGGGTATTAGAATCACTTGGGGATTTTTAAACTCTCCCCGGTGCACAGGCTGTCCTCCATAGGAGTTACAGAAGAGTCTCAGGCATGGGTTGCGTGCATCAGAATTGTTTAAAGCACCCAGCGAATCAGTGCAGAGCCAAACTTGGCAGTGACCTCATCTTCTGTGCTAGGCTCGTGCTTGTCAAACTTGAAATGCACGCAAGTCAGCGAGGCATCTGCGAGGCCCAAGGTTCTGCATTTCCAGTAAGCTCCCAGGTGGTGCTAATCATGCTGGTCCGGGCACCGCGCTGTGAAGAGCGAAGTACTACACAGCTTCTGTCGGAGTATTTAGACTCCCCTTGGCCCAGACGAGATTTAAGATGGTTTATGGGAAAAACATAGACAAAAATGAGAGTTACTTTTTTTAAAAATTCAATTTTTAAAAGAGATTTTATTTATTAGAGCATGCATGCTCACAGGTTGGGGAAGGAACAGAGGGAGAGGGAGAAGCAGACTCCTGGCTGAGCAGGGAGCCTGATGTGGGGCTTGATCCCAGGACTCTGGGGACACACCCTGAGCCAAAGGCAGACGCTTAACTGAGTGAGCCACCCAGACGCCCCGATGAGCAGTTACTTTTATCTCCCTCATCAGACATGCTTTCAAGGGGATTTGGAAACATCTGAAAGAAAGCAGCAGAGACATGCCAGGCAGCGACAACCGTGAGGCGGGAAAACTGGGGGTAAGGACAGTGCGGCATGTGGGGCCACTGTGAACGCGGCACTCCCACTCCCAGGAGTAGCCAACTCTGGGGCCTGGGCCACGAGGGCCCCTTTGGTCCTGTGAGGTCCTCAGGTGTGGGGTGCCTGAGAGAACGCTTGGGCTTGTAGGTGTAGGGCAATTTGGGCTTTAGGACCATTGCTGTGGTCTCTCGTTCTCTTGCGTTGTTTGGTCTGGGGCGTGCTTTGGGCGTGGGAAAAGTCTGTAATTCTAGAGGCAGTGGAGAGAAGATTCAACGCACACGGGCGACCTGGGCCGGTGCTGTGCTATCACATAACCCCTGGGGCCGTCATTAACGGGCACTTTTCATGTGGATGGCACCCCCCACCCCCAGCTGGCGTGGTCAAGGCATCACCTGTGGCCAGGACTTGTTACTTAGGCTCTTTGAGCTGTGGCTTCTTGATCTACACAACGTTGGGAATGTTACTTGCCTTCCAGGGCTGCAGTGGTGATGGAATGAGATCGGGCTCGGAAAGCCCGTAGCGCTGAATCGGAGGCACACGGCAGTGCTCGTTTAAATGGGCGTCACTAGTATACCATCCTCTTTGCAATCCCTGTTTCGCTTCTAGGTTTAGGGCAGGCCCAGATGCCTGTGAGCAGAACGGCTACTTAGGACTAGCTCTGGGGCTCTGGAGAGAGAAGCAGAGAGGGTTTGCAGGTTTCTGGCTCGGCCGGCAGGTGCAAGGGCACAATAGGAGTCGGGCATTTTGTGTAGCTGCTTGTTTGGTTTCCCTTCTGCTCAGGGCTGCGTGATGACTTCCACGGGCCTCTGAAACTGTTTGGCTTGGCATGGGCCTCCTTCTGCCTTAAAAAGTATTGAAATTGATATTTTATGATTGCATTGCTATAAAGGTGAATGCAATCCAGATTGGATTACACTCAGCTTTTAACTTCTAATTTTAAAAGAAATTAAAACATGTCCACGGGTCCCTGACTGATCAAGTATAGCTGGGGACAGGGGACAGGAGGGCCAGGAGCCCCAGCATAAGGTATCACTTTGCGTGCAAAGATCTTTCTTCCTTAACTAGGCCACAACTGCCTCTAGATTAGGGATTTCCCTTTTGTAATTTCCTCGTTGCGCGGAGCGCAGGGTTGAACGCCAGGGCCAGTTGGCTTATTTTAATACATTGCAACACGAATACATTTTATGGTTGGCAGTCCTTGGGAGACTCCCTCCCCAGCTTTGGGCACCTGTTTCTCTCTGGCTTCCACAGTCACTATCAGACTCACACAGGCCTCTCAATGCCTCTCTGTGGCACAGCCTTGAGAAATTGGGCACGATGGGCTCTTAACACCAAGAGAATCCCATGTCACTGAGCCCAGATGAGTGAAGTGATGTTGGGGTGCTTGGCTGTGTGTTCTCAAAGCTGCAGTTAGGGTCACATCACGTAGGTTCCTGCAGCTCCCTGCTGAGGGGGGCAAGCTTCCCCCCAGTGTGTTCCCGGTGAGCACCGGCTGTCACTAACCTGCAGATGGATTCCCTGCTCACTCCCCCAGGAGATGGCCTGGTGCGGACGTGGTCTGGGTGCTGTCACGTGCTGCCACCCTCCTACGCCTGCACAGTTGGGGAAAGCAGCACATGCCACAGGCAAGAACCAATGGTCCTTGATGGATCCCAGGGTCACTTGGTCCACTCTGACCATCATATTTAGGGTCAGGTAAGAGGAATGTGATGTGTCTTCAGCTGGCCTGATGGGGCAGCTGGGTAGCCTGACAGCTGTGGGTCCGTCTTCCTTTGGAGAGAGGCCCAGCCGAGAGTTCATTCCCACAGCACGTCAAGCTGAAGCCCAGGAGCCGACAGGAGAGTGACAGATCGCAGAGGCTGAACAGTGACACATCTGAGCAGATAGCACTTTGCTATTCCTTCTGCATGCTGTTTTTAATATGGGACTTCTTAATCTGCATTTTATTTATAACACATTGCTTTCTCATTAGTTCTTGATAATCGATTATGTTCTCTCTGAATTTCTTTTATACGATTTAATTCGAGAGCCACCAAAATGCTTGGTCGCTGTTACCAAGTGTTCAGTAACAGCAACACGTCAATCTTGGACTAGATTCTTAGCTGGAAGATGTGAATTCTAGTTACTAATTAACCCAGACCCTCACAGAAGTTGTTAGGATGTCTCTTGCGGTGCAGAACAGAGGGAGGGATATAAAAACTAGGATTAGGGTCCCGGAAGTAAGACAGATAGGACATAAAAACCCCACAGTTGATTTCAAAGAGGTGTTTTGAGCTGCATTTGAAGCAAAGATCATTTGGGGACTTGCAACCGAATAAAGAGTATTCGGGCCTATTTTCTAAGGAGGTTCAAAGTCTCATGGACCCAGACCAAAGACATAATGACTCAAGAACAGGGGGATGGAAATTGCCTGTTGATTTCACAAATATGGTCTGAATCCTGACACCGAGAGGTGGAGGCAAGAGTGTTTCTGACGTAGGAAGAAGCACCCCTGTAGCCCCAGAGGTGAAGGGAGAGCTTGGTTTAGGTGGTTGGGTGATGAACAGCCAGTTTACAAAGGCTCTTGAAAAGTAGGGGGAGGAATTGTGTCTTAGGCTGAGGGCAATGGGAAGACACTGAGCGTCTCAAGCAGCAAAGCAAGGAGCAGGGCGGGTGGTCCGGAGCCTGTTTGACGGCATTGCAGCAATCCAGAATAATTCCACTGAAGAAGTGGAGCTGCAAGGACACCCGGCTCAGCTGTGTCCAACGGTGGCGGTTGTTGAGGGCGTGGCCTGGGGGTGGTCGAAGGGCTGACTTTGGGTGGAAGGGCTGATGTCCCTGTGGGACGTCTCAGTGGCCACGTGCACGTGGGGTAGAGGTAGGAGCTGGGGAGTCGTGAGTACATAGATGGTAACTGATGAGGTGTGCAAAGGCATGCTGAGGTCACCTTGCTGGATGACAAGGAAGTGGGAGAGAAGGTGCCCCAGGATGGAACTCCCTGAGGGAGCAGTATTGGGGATGGGCCGAGGCAGAGGAGCTCTTGAAGGAAAGCAGACAGAAGAGTCCAAGAGACGAGGGTCAATGAGGGCAGCACAGGGTCACGGAAGCCAAGGGAAGCGATGACTTAGAGAACCGGTCATCAGGAATGTCCAATGTTGGAGAGAATTCATACACGAACTTTTAAAGTACCTACTGGATTTAGCAACAAAGACAGCTTTGGTGTCCACTTTTGGGAATTTATTATTTTTTTTCAGTCAACAAATATTCCCTGAACATCTTCTTACTCACACAAGGCCCTGCTCTTGGCCCGAGACTTGCAGTCCAGTAGGAGAGACAAACAACAGACAAATAAACCAACAGCTGGACGAGGCTTTTTCAGTGGTAAGAGCTATTAAAAAACAAAACAGAGGGACGTGACAGTGGGCATTTGGTGATGGGTGGGAGGTTATTCGGAATGGACGGACAGGAAGGGCCTTTCTGAGGAGGTGACATTTGACTGGAGTCCTGAATGAGAAGAAACATTTGCATAAAATCCAGAGGGCAGAAGGCCCTAAGTCAGGGATTCTCACTTGGGGGTTACCGCTCTCCAAAGGACACTTTTCAGTGTCTGGAGACATTTCTGGCTGTCACAAATCAGGAGGGATGGGAAGGGCTACAGTCATCTAGGGAGTAGAGGCCAGGAATGCTGGTAAACACCCTGCCATGCACAGGACAGTCCCCACAACAAAGAATTATCTGGTTCCAAATGTCACCAGTGCTGAGAGTAAGAAACCCTGCCTCAAATCAGGAACAAGCCTGGTCCATTTAAAGAGCAGAAAGTGATGGGGGCCAGTGCCTGACTCTTGTCAGTTAAGGGTCTGACTCTTGATCTCAGGTTTTGATCTCCGGATCATGAGTTCAAGCCCTGTGCTGGGCTCCACGCTGGGTGTGGAGCCCACTTTAAAAAAAGAAAAAGAAAAGAGCAGAAAGGTCAGTGTCTGGAGGTAGGTGGTGGGACCTGAGTCAGAGATGCAGCCTCGCAGGGGCAGATGACAGAGGCCTTCCAGGGCTTGGCAAGGGGTTTATATTTTACTTTCCAACGTAATGCGAAACCATTAGAGGGATGTAAGCAGGGAAGTGACTTGATCTGATTTATGTTCTAAAATGACTCTGTGGTTGCTGTACAGAGACTGGATTGCAATGGGCAGGAGTGAGAACAGGGGGGCTGTCACAGTCATCCAGGTGAGAAGGAGAACGGGGGATAGGTGGACAATGAGATAGAGCTGGTGGGATTTTTCTGATGGATTGGGTTTGAAGGTTGAGAGAAAGTGAGGAAACAGTCACTTGTAAGATTTTGGTTTGAGCAATAGGATGGGTGGAGGTGCAGTTCACTGCAAGACAAAGGCAGGGAGGGGCTTCTTTAGAGGAGATCTAAAGAGTTTGCAGTGCATACTAAGGAGACCGTTAGATGATGGATAACGGCTTAGCATCCATCATGTTTATCACACAGCTGTTTTAAATAATTGCAAGCACCCTAATTATCCAATTAAATAAGCTTAAATAAGTTACGGAACCAGTATAGAATAATATTACAGAATAAATCTATGAACATGGAAATATGATCAGAATGCAATAAGTGAAAAAATGATGTCAAAATATGAAGAATATGATACTACTGGATTCCGATTTCACTGTTTATACCAAAACATATACTCTATGAA
Organism: Ursus americanus; assembly: GCF_024610735.1. Classification (NCBI taxonomy): domain Eukaryota; kingdom Metazoa; phylum Chordata; class Mammalia; order Carnivora; family Ursidae; genus Ursus; species Ursus americanus. The sequence continues at coordinate 17,291,054 of NC_142129.1, read as the reverse complement.
GTAACCTCTTAAGTTTAGAAGTGAAATTCTAGAAATACTAGAAGAAAAACATGGGTGACTATTCTTGGAACTGTAGAGTAGCAAGACCTTGCGTAACATGATGTTAAAACCAGAAACCATGAGGAAAAAATGGATATATTCGACCGTAGGAAAAGTTACACTTCTTGTAGGGGGGAACCCACAGACAAAGGCAAAGAGGAGAATTGGGAAGAATTGTTTGCAATCAGCACGATAGAATTAATATCTCTATTAGCTGAAGAAATTTTATAAATTGCTAGAAAAGACAGCCCAGCTGAAAGATGGGCAAAGACAAGAACTCGCAATTCCTGGAAGAAGTAAGACAGCCAATCAAGGATGAGAAGTATATTCTCCCTGACTATGAAAAAGATGCTAATGGAAACAATGTGTTCCTTTATACCTATCAGATTGGCAAAAAGAAAGATCAATAATACCCATTTTTGAAGAAGGCAAAGTAGAGTAAACTGGTGCAATCTTTCTAGAGTATAATTTGGTACCATCGGAATTTGAATGTGCTTATTTTTGACCACGCAAGCTCACCTTTGCCTACTTAGCCTACGTGAATGATTAGACAACTGTTTGGAGATGAAGGTACAAGCTGTGCAGAGCTGCACTATCGGGGATAATAAATTCTTTGAAATAGATGTTTCTGAACAATAAATCGTGGGCCATAACCTGCAACAAAGCAATATGCAACTGTTAAAAGGCATGAAGTCAGTCTGTTTGTCTTTATTTGAAAAACCTTTCATGGCATTGTTAACTAAACTAAGTTGTAGACCAGTCTGCATGATCTCTCATTTTGTAAAAATAATAAAATGGGTGATGGTGGGGCACCTCGGTGCCTCAGTCAGTTGAGTGTCTGACTCTTGATTTCAGCTCAGGTTATGATCTCAGGGTTGTGACATCAAGCCCCACATGGGGCTCCATGCTCAGCGTAGAGTCTGCTTGAGAGTCTCTCTCTCCCTCTTCCTCTGCCTGCCCCCCACTCACTTTCATGTGTGTGTGTGCGCGCTCTCTTTCTCTAAAAAAAAGAAACAAAAAAAAAATGGGATTTACAGCTATATTTGTTTAGGAAAAGGTCTGAAAGTCTCACACAATATCCTTCAGTGTTGTCTTTTCGAGGGAATGAGATTTTTAGATGCAATTTTTAAATCTTGTTTATTTTTAACAGTGGTATGTGTATATAAATACATAAATGTTTGGTAGTATAAATTATATATTGGCATGTTGGCATGTTGGCAGAAGTGGACTTAACATGATTATAAGTGTAAAGGCTATTTCCAATGTCAGAATCGTCTGCCCGTGGGCGCCTTGGTGACTTAGTTGTTAAGTGTCTGCTTTCGGCTCAGGTCATGATCCCAGGGTCCTGGGATCGAGCCCCACATCAGGCTCCTCTGCTGGGAGCCTGCTTCTTCCTCTTCCACTTTCCCTGCTTGTGTTCCCTCTCTCTCTGGCTGTCTCTCTCTCTGTCAAATAAATAAAATCTTAAAAAAAAAAAAAAAGTATCATCTGCCCGTGAAGCACCTGGTGGGTTCAGTCAGTAGAGCATGCGACTCTTTATCTTGGGATCATGAGTTTGAGCCCCACATTGGGGGACAGAGTGTACTTAAAAAAATAAAATAGAAGTACAGCTTTAAAAAAAATCATCCACCCAGAATTTTCGCCATTGTGTTTTTCTATCTTAACATCACAATGGATATAACTGAAAAATAAATGAAACGATGTCTTACTATTGGATAAAGTGTTAAAAACACATCCTTTACTCCCACTGTTTTCTAACATGTAAATGGATGTAACAACTTGTCCCAGGGTCCTTGCTTTAATAAAAGCCAATGTCTTCATAAGTCTTTGGAAAACACAGAAGCAGCAGAAAGAATAAAACAGTTGTGATTTACATAAGATATGCAAAGATAAAACAGCAAAAGACTGAGTGAAGACAACCAGCTGTAGACTGCACTATTTTGCAAGCTCACTATGTAAAAAGACAGTTCTGGGTAAGGAATGTGCCTGTGTAAATTATTTGCATCTCCCAGAATCCTGTTTTTGTTTGTGAGGCTTCTATTCGGAACCTGCTAAATACTTACAAAAATACATATCAAATTTGTACATGTGCGTATATATGTATTTTAAGTAGTACACGTGTCTATATGTGCATTCAAGCTCATTTAAATCAGCATTGCTATAATGAAACACTTGAAACAACTCAGATGGGGTGTGTGTGTGTCTGTCTGTCTGTATCTACACGTTTTATATGCACAGAATAGTCTAGGATCTGCATCAACCCGCTGACAGTGGTTGACCTGGTGTGGATGGGTTTGTGGATTTTATTTACTTAAAAAAATTTTTGGTAAGATTTTGAGAGAAAGAGCACTCCTGCATGAGTGAGCACGAGCAGGGGAGGGGCAGAGAGAGACAGGGAGAAGCAGGCTCCCCGTGGAGCCCAATGTGGGGCCTGACTCGGGGCTCGATCCCAGGACCCTGAGGTCATGACCTGAGCTGAAGGCAGATGGTTAACTGACTGAGCCACCCAGGTGCCCCAGATTTTATTTTTTAATGCTCATTTTAGGTACTTAAAGTTTCTGATTTTTCTGTAATATGCATATTTGCTTTTACAATAAGAAAAAGGTATTTTGAGAAAATAAGAAAAAATAAAAAGATACCAATCGTGACCTTATCCAAGAGATGTTTCCAAGCAGTAATGAAAGGGCAGAAGCAGAACGGCTGTGGATGTGATGAAATAGAGGCAGGGGGAGCGCAACTTCCTGGAATAACCTCGGGGGAGGGGGAGGGAAAAGATGGGGCAAAGCTAGAAGTTGATGTAGAGTCAAGGGGAGGTTTGCACTTTCTCTCCTAAGGTGTCTGTCTGTATGTTGGAACATCAGCACATAGGCTGAGTTTTCCTGAAAGTCTTATTTTTGTCTTCCATTGTCCTTTTTTTTTTTTTTTAAGTGGGCTCCATGCCCACTGTGGAGCCCAACATGGGGCTTGAACTCGTGACCCTGAGATTGACACCGGAGTTGGTGGCTTAACCAACTGAACCACTGAGGCGCCCCTTCCACTGTCCCTTTAAATCTCTTTCAGGCACTGGTCATTTCCCTGGTTCCTCTTACATAGAAGAAGTTTCTGAATCATGTTAATTTAGAATGTCTGCTCCAAGCTAGTAGCCAACTGCTAATGAGGGAGTCAGGGCCAGAGCCAGGAGGACAAGAGGTGATGGCTTTGCCCTCTCTGGGTCAGCAGGTGTATCGTAGACACTGGGCATTTCCATGGGTTCCTTGAAATCTCACCTGGTGGGGCCTTCCAGTGGCAATGATTTTGCTGGCTTTGTCCACCTGGTTCACCCTCAAACCCCACCTACCCACCCCACTACTGCTCTGCCTCTTACTTCCAGGGCCCTCTTTTCCTGGCAGCCTTTTCCTGAGCTGGATTCTTCCGTTTGGTCTCCAGGAGTGAACTTACTCCTTAGATCTGGGCTTCTGCCTGTAGCCACAGGCTGGTCTGACTTTCTCGGGCATGAGCTAGGTCCCAGTGCCTCCAGCCCCCCAACTCCGGGGGACATACGTTAATTTCTCCAAGTGGCTTTAATAGAGCTCTCTCCCTGGGCTTGAGGAGAAGGCAGACATCCCTTCATCCTTCTCTCCTCGGGGGAGGACGCCCATAGCTTTCTCCTGGCTCTGCCCCACAATCCTTGCAATCCCCCCTCCTCTGACTTTCATCCTCCATGTGAGTGAGGGGATTTAAAAGTCAAAATACCGCTTCTTGGTTATCCCGCTTTGAGATTTCACATACGGTCTAGCGAAGCCTTTGCAATATAATCTTTATTCTAGCTCGGTGCTTCAGCCGCAACGTCTAATTTAACACGTCGTCATAGACAAATGGTGACGAGCCAGCGCTAAAACAGAGGGAGAAGCTGAAGATGCGGAGGGAGGCTGGTGGAGTTGGGGTCAGAAGCCTTGGTGGGCAAAGGGTCTAGGGGGAAAGGAGGGGACAGGAGGGACAGGAGAGGGCAGTTCTTAGATGAGAGGAGACAGGCAAGGAATTAATGGAGCTTCCGTTCAATGATTTCTAGCTTCTCCATGAAACAGGAGTCCAGAGTTTACTGAAGGACAGAGAAGAGGAAAAATCATGATTGAATTGGTCTGAATCATTTGTGTGATTCCCTCAGGACTTCTGAGGGAATTTCCAGTGTAGCTTAAAGTCATCATCCCTCCTGCCCTGGCTCCGGCTGCTGACAGGGCGGCTGAGCCCCTCTTGCCTATGGATAAGTGGAGGTTAATACTCCCCTGGCTGGCGCTGTTGGGAGAGGAGACATGAGAGGGTACATATACCAAAGAGAGTACGGATCACAGGATAAAGGAGCACCGGAAAAGCCCAAAGATAGCCAGCCTCTCTGGTTTAGAGAGGAAACTTTTTATCTTTGCAAATAGACTCAAAGTTCAGAATTGACTGTCCTGAGTCACAGAAGCCCCAACTATGCACTAGCCAGCACCCCGCTGAATCCTACAGAAAGAGCAAGATGATAGGAAACACCCGTCCTAATGCGGTCGGCAATTACTGACGGGTTTTGGGAACTGGTGGGAGGGAAGAATGAAGTTCTTTGGGCTTATTCAGACTCAGAATCCACAGGCTCAAATCCCCTGATAAAACTCTCTCGATTTTGTTTCAGAGGACTGTGTTGATGTCCAGGCTCGGCAATGAAACTTTCTGATGTCTCACCTTTCTCTCTGCTGAACGGTAAGGATGATCGGCACTTTAAGTCGGTATCATGTGTGATATGCAGAGCCACAGCTCCTTTCACTGTAGGAGGTACAATGATAAGAACCGAAACTAATATTTTGGTGGCAATTCAAGGGCGGGGAAGAGAGAAAAGAAATAGAAAATGAAGCGTAAGAAATTCTCTCAAAGCTCAGTGGCTACTGGTGGTCAAGGGGAATTATTGAGAAATTGACGAGCTGCACTTGTAAGCAGGCGCTCCTGCTTGGCATTTCCTAAAAACAAAACAAAACACCCAGGGACAAACTACTATGTCTACATGACAAGTTGGTCTTATTAATACTGGTTCTTAAAATGGTGCCTCAACTAAGGATGGTCACTTGAAATTGTCCCCAGTGCTTTTCACGAGGCTATGTTGGACTAGAGGGCCCCTGGGAAGCCATCTGGAATGTGTGGAAAACAAAAATTAATTTCTATTAAGAGAAACTTTGCTGTTTCTTTCGACCTCCCTGTCCTTAACTTGTCGCGTTGGAGACACAGGTGGGATGTGTCCTTGGCATATGGTGGCCCCGAATGTGTGTATGTGGTCTGCACACAATTTTCTCTTAACGGGATCAAAATCTTCAGTCTGAACAAAGTGAAATGTGTCCTCGGGATTTTTCAAAGCGTCACCACCCACAAGGGCAACACCTGACAGGTAGTGGAAATAAGGCAAGGACACAGATTTTCTCAGTAAGGCTCTAAGCTTTTGATTGCAATCCAGTGAAAATCTCCAGCGCTAATCGTTGCCTGGATTTTTCCAGCCGCGAAGCTTCTGACGTCTGCTGGCTTGAGAGTGAGGTACCCCATTTTAATGTGGCAAAACCTCTTAAATACTCACAAAGGCAACTGTTTATCTCAATCTTCACTTAAAACACCTGCTTACTGATACTTGATTATGTGTTTTGAGGCTTGTGATTGAGCGTCTAACACCTGGCTGATTAGGCTGATGTTTGATCATGTTTTGAAAGACAATTTTACTATTTAGCGTGCACGTCCGTACTGCAAAGCGTTACGTGGATTGGTTGTCCTAAAGCTCTTATTGTTGTTTTTAAAAAAATAACCATTACAGAATAATAGCTTGTTTTCATTGAAAGGGAAATGAACTTGACAGTTCTTCCTCGGTGATGCAGCATTGTTCGTTAAGACCGTGGGCTTCCAAGTGTGCTACAAGGAGAACCTATCTCGCACTCCTACCCTAGGCCCCCTGAATCAGAGTCTCCAGGGGTGGGGTCTGTGGATTGACATTTTGAACTAAGAAATACTACTTTGAGAGAAGGCCACTTTCCACTGGATCCTGAAGAACAATGGGTAGCTTTTCTAGGTAGAAACTTCCGGTTCCTGTCTGCGAAGGAGTCTGAATGGAGAGTCCAGAGGTTTCGGGTATTCTGTGGGAGAGCATGGAACATGAGTGAGTGCTCACATCGCGCCTGCTGGGCCGTGAGACCCTGTGCGTGGGGCTGAGAGGTCAGGGAGGTGCGCAGCCAAGGCCACGGTGGGGGCCTGCTTTCCCCCTCAAATGAGACAAGTGAGACCCTGGAAGGTGACTAAAGGTCATCCTGGACCAAAGGTCATGAAAGATTTGAAGCTATGGGTGCCTGGGTGGCTCAGTCTGTTAAGCGTCTGCCTTCAGCTCAGGTCACCATCAGGGTCCTGGGATTGGGCTGCAATGAGCTCCCTGCTCAGCGGAGAGTCTGCTTCTCTCTCTCCTGCTGCCCCTCCCTCTGCTCTCTCTCCCTCGTGCTCTCTCTCTCTCAAATAAAATCTTAAAAAAAAATTTAAAACTAGAACCTATGTTTTCCCAGGTCACCAAAGTGAGAACTCTTGGAGAGGCCAGTTCCCTCCAGGCCTCCTCTCCAGCCTCCCTACTGCACAGGGCCCGGGAAGCTGACCTGCTTGGGCTGCAGCCAATGGCTCCCTGCCCCCTAGCTGGACTCGGTCACTGGGAAGCACTGGTGGGAGACAGGGAGAAGGAGCCTGTTGGGGTGGACACCATGGTCGCCTCACCAGAGGGACCACAGAGGTGCAGGAGGGGAGCAGAGTGACCAATCACCCTAGTTTCCCAGGTGCTGCAGGTTTCCCAGGACATGGGACTTCCTGGGCTAGGACCGGGAGGGACCCCTTTAGAATGTGACCTTAAAAACTCAAGGGAGCTCAGGACAGTGGTTAAGACCCCCTGAAGTGTAGCTGCTATCGCTGTTTTAAAAATAGCCACACATTTTATTATTTATTTGATTAGCAAAATGAGAGGGTGGGGGATGGGTGAAATAGGTGAAGGGGATTAAGAGTACCCTTATCACGATGAGCCCCAAGTGGTATATAGAACTATTGAATCACTGTTGTACACCTGCAACTAATGCTATGTTAATTATATTGGAAGTAAAATTAAAAAAAATAATTTTAAAAAATGACATCATTCATGATATAAAATTAAAAGATATTGTAGAGTAAGTCTTTCCCTACTCTTGACCTCTCAGTTCTCTTCTTCAGAGGCAAACTGTGCCCAGTTTCTTTGTGTATCCTTCCAAAGATATTTTAGGCTCATTTAAATATATAAACACATTATTTAAAACATCCAAATGGTAGCATCCAGTGCTCCTCCCTTTTTTTTTTTCAGTTAATAGCATATTTCAGATCGTTCAACAGGTAATAAGCTGCCGTATTCTTTTTAGTGGTTGTATAGTATTCCCGTACCTGGCTTTGTTGTCATTTATCCATTTAGCAAGCCACCTGCTAAGAGACTTTGAGTTTGTTTCCAATTCAGGGTCATTGTTCATTCAACCAGTGTTGCAATGCACATCCTCGAGCATCCGGGTCAAAGAGAATGTGCACTTAAAACCCTGCGAGTCACCATCAAACAGGCTTCTGTAGAGGCTGTACGGGATTTATGCTTCTATCAGCAGGACAGAAAAGTGCCAGGGTCCCCCCAGCACCGCCAAAAGCACACCCTCCATTTCAGCTATGGTCAAGGCTTGGTTAAGCAAATCCTAATTTTTGTTGGTAAAGCAGATCCTCTCCCCTTTTACTTCCTAACTGGTCCCTTCCCGGGGATCTCGGGGATCTCGGCAAAACTCTCCTCTAGCCAGAGCCATTTCCTGCCGCCTTTGCTGCTTTTGCTGGGTCAGCTCGTTAGCTTTAATTGTCTTCAAAATCATCTCCAGCTGTGGCATTCTTCTGGACCTGCAGAGTTACGGGAAACGCTGTCAAAACCAAGGGTGTGTCTGCAGGGATAGAGCAAGGTCTGTGCAGCCAGTCGCCAAAACTGGCAACTGGAGAATAAATCAGCTTTTTTTCTTTTTGGTCTGAAAATAGGTTAAATCCACAAAGGCATTGAGGAGCTGGAGGCTTCATGCCAGGGCAGTCATACCAGATTTCAGACTCCACCCTTTGAACATCCAGAATTTCTTCCAAATGCGAAGGACATCTCTGTGGGCAGTTCGATTTCCTGATCCCCATATTCCCCTTCCCTACCTCCCATCTCTAAATATTTTGTATATGTGAAATAGACGTAGAAATAGATCTCTCCAGGTCTCCCCTCCAGCGAGGGGTGTATTGGAGTCGGCTTGGACCAGCCTTTGAAAGCCGGTTAGGTTTTTAGGAATTTAGTGAGCTGGTTGTTAAATACAGCCATTATTGAGAATTGCATAAATTTAAAAATCATATCTTTACTAAAAGCAAAGGTAATAAATATTCAAAACACATCACTGCCTAATTATTATAGTACTTTTTTTTATGCCTTTGAGCTGTTTACATCAGTCATATCTATATCGTGGAAATACTACGTAATGCGAGCTCCTGGCCATCTCTTCTCAACTCAGTGGTTCGAGACAGTGCATTGGTTGCTTGACATTGGCCATGATGGAAGTATTTACACCAAGGAAATTGGCAAATGCTATAAATCTCTGCTTGATTTATTATATTTTAGACTTAAAGTAAAGGAGAAAATATTAACAATGCAGGTTAGACTTAAAAATCTGTCATGACCAGAGCTGGAGAGAAGAGAGAAATTAGTTCAATGAACATAATTTGTACAAAAGTGAGTATTGGTGGATCTCATCTTATTTAATAACAATACATTTATTGGGAGGAGAGTTAGCAGAGTGATGTGCAACTCTATTTGTCAAATCATGGTGGAATTAGGACCATAGTTTGACCACGAATACAAGGGTTCAGCAAAAATGAGCTGTGGAGACTGCAGTAAGGACTATTATTTTATTATGATCTATACATCGTATATTGTAAATGCGTGTTGTATCAGCAAAATCTACTGTATCCTTATACATGCATTCGCCCATTTGTCCTTTTTTTTTTTTTTTTCCCTTTTGGAGAGGTTGTTGTTAAGTATTTACCTGTACACACCATCTCCAGCTTCAGAATTCTGTGATTATACTAGATTTTATGTTGTTATCTCGAAAGAAATCATGCCATTTTCCTCGGTCCACCTTCGTACGGAGGGGCTAAGAGATGGTGGAGACGCCATTTGCCTCCTTTCTTGAGGAGCAGAGCTGGGGCCTGGGGAGTCTGTACGTACCTGGATTTCACTGGGTCACCGATGACTAAGTCGAGCAGGCCTAGCGCTGAGGAGGCGGCTGGCTCGGAGCCAGGTCTTTTCTGCTGAACCTTCTTTCCGTGCAATGGCCAGAAGATTTTGGCATTTTCCTAACTCAGGAATTGGCAACCCTCCTGAATTCACAAGCCAAGTCCTCATTTATTCACTCTAAGGTAGCCAGTGCCAGGAATACATTCTAACTTCTAGAAGTTCTCTTAATCCGGGTTCTGGCCAAAGTCACTACAGAGAAGAATTCTTTTATTAAGATAAAACCCACTGAAATGTAAGATCAAAAATATGAAATTTCTTTAAACTTTTGACATGAACTAAATATTTGTGATTTTGTTCCTCATCTGAGGGAGGTTTTCATCTTGCCCCATGTGGCTTGAGCAGTGGGGCACATTCCTTGCACCAGTGCCCTCGGGTCATCGTTTCAGGGCCCCTGAGAAGCTGTGGGTTGCTGGGGGGTGTTTCTGAACGTGGGTCAGGGATTGGTGGGTGTTGGCCTGTGATATGTCTTTGACTTGGTGTATCACCCAGAGTTCATCAAGGCAAACAAGAGATAGTACTTCTGCTTACATGATATTAAGAGATTTATTGACCAGTGTTGACATAGGCCAAAGAACCTTTAGAGAAAGTTCTAGAACTAAGTTTGGAAGCAAGCATGAGCAAGAGATGAGGCATCAACAAGGACCACAACCCTAATCACATTGCAAACTACAACTGGGGAGAAGTTGCTATGAAGAAGCATCACCCAAGATCCTGCTTTCGCCATCCCTGAGCACCAGGCATGTCCACTTATGTCACCTCTGCTGCTGGCCCAGGGCACCGGACGTTCCTGCCCCTGGAAATGCCAAGCTGCTGTCGTGGCCGCTGCCACCCTGCTGGAAGGATGCTGTGCCTCTTCTGCGTGTTGTACCAAGACCTGACTCAAAGTCCAGGCTTTTGCCTTTGCTGAGCTGCAAGGGAGCCTGGGAAAAAGACTATTCGGCTTTTTTCAGGCTCTCTAGTGGGAAGAAGGCTCTGCTTTCTACAGAGAAGCACAGGGGGATGTTCTATAAACAAAGGGAGGATACTCATTACTGAGTAACCAAAAAAGAAAAATGTCCATGATACTTGGACACACGCTCCGCCGATGTGTGTGCTCTCACACGTCACCTGGGATGTGCCCAGGTGCATGGGAACTTTCTGGTCAGCTTTGGCTCCACAGGACCACTACTCGTTGTACCTCGTCTTCTCTAAGCGAGATGCCCTTGGACCTCCTTCTCTATTGCGGGCTTCGGGATGAGCCTGGAAGAGATGCTGCTTCGGTCTTGTTTCCGTTGCATGCTCTCTTGGCTGTCCTCAGGAGAGCACCCCAGGCAGGATTCTCTAGGGTACTCCGGGTCAGGATGCTTCTCCTGCCTCATGGCTCAGATCTCTCCCTACTCAGCCTGTAGTTGGTCTGTAGTCCCATGAAGCAAAAGGGTATAAGACACAAGGAGCTGGAGCCTTACTCATGCTTCCTGGGGTCCCCACTGCCCCAGCACGAGTCCTCTCAAAACTTTGGCCCGTGTTGCCTCGTGTATCACAAGGGCGCCTTCCCTTGTTTTGGTTTTCATTTTGAAAAGTGCTTGGTCATTGCTTTTGGTTAGATAACTATCAAAATAACATATTATATTTGTTCGGCCCTAGAGAGTTTTCAAACATTTCCACAATGAGGAACTCATTTTATTGTGTTGGCCTCCCTCTGAAAGAGCCCAGGCCATTTTATCCCCACCGTGGAGTGAAGCCACTGAGGCCCAAAGGGCCCGAGGTCACACAGCTGCTATGGGGCAGGGTTGGCCGTGGCCCTAGCTTCCCTTACCCCTCACTTGATGCTCCCCGGACTGTTGTGAAGCTTCCTGACACGTGTTGGTATGAAGAAGAATTCACCCAAGATCCAGCATCATCGCAGACAGCTGTGCCTCCGGTGGTGTCGGCAGACCTGTGTCTGAGCGCTGTCCAGGCCTCCAGGCCAGGCCGTGCGAGCCAGGCTCCCTCTAAGGAGGGGAGATGCTCTCACCCAGCATGGTCTTTGCCTGCAGCTCTTACTCCCTGCTGCTCAGGAATTTTTTGTGCTTGCTAGCCCTGGATCTCTCAGAGGCAAGGCCAAGGCAGCTGCTGAAGTGGTCGCAGTCCCCTAAGAGGAGGCCAACGGGTGGAATTCACAGCAAGCCCAGCTCTGAGGTTTGGAAGACAAGCGACTTCTGTTTCAGACGAATGGGAGTGTCAAGTTATTCCAGCCTGATGAGATTACAGCTCAGAGGATCACGAGGAATCAATTCCTCCAGAAGAGGAAAAAAACAGCTGGCACAGGAGCTCTGCAGGGCCTTCTGCTAAGGGTAATGTGGGGTCACAGGCTGAAAGTTTCCAGGTGATGACGGGGTTGGGGTGAGAGGGAACTGGCATGTGAACGAGCCCAAATTATAGTCAGCAATGAGCCCAGGGAGCATCAGGAAGGTCACAGACGAAAACATGACATTGATGATCCAGAGGCACCAGCTTCTGGGGCCCTTCTCTTCTCTAGACACAAGAGAGAGAGGTTAGTGTCTAAACGGAAATGCAGAGGTCTTAGGATGTCAAGGGAAAGCGATGGAAAGATATGGGGCCTAGGGAGAGGCAGGTGAGCAGAGGGAGGCACGTCCCTGGGTCACAAAATTTAATGAGGAGCCCCAGATCTCAGAAATCAAGGTCATGTTTCAAGGCAATATTTGCAAAAATCACAATTCAAAAATAATCCGTAGTGGACAGGATACCGACATTTTAAAGGAAGACTGGATTAGTCACGGTGCCATATGGAAGCCATAATGCAGCCTCAGGCAAAAGGAAAAAATCGGTAGTATTGATCCCATCTTTATTTAAAATGTTTGCATTTTGTTCATCATGAAGCTTTTTCCTTTTTTTTAACCCTTTTTTATTGTGGTGAAGTATGTATAACACAAAAGTTATCGTTTTAACCATTTTCAAGTGCACAGTTGAGGGGCATTAAGTGCGTTCACACTGTCAGGCATCCATCACCCCATCCATTTCCAGAAGTCCTTTCCTTTTCCCCAACTGGAAGTCCATCCCCATGAAACACTAACTCTCCATCCACCCCTCCCCCAGCCCCTGGCAACTGCATTCTACTGTGTGTTTCTATGAATATGACCGCTCTTGGCTTCTCCTGTAACTGGAATCATCCAGTATTTGTCTTTTTGCGACTGGCCTATTAGCAGAATGTCCTCAAGGTCCATCCGTGGTTGTTGGTTTGTTTGTTTGTTTTTGTTGTTTTTTAGAGAAAGAGAGCGTGTGGGTGGGGGCGGGAGAGGGGCAGAGGAAGAGGGAGAGAAAGAATCTTAAGCAGGCTCCATGCTGAGCACGGAGCCCGACTCAGGGCTCAATCTCACAACCCTGAGATCGTGACCTGAGCCAAAACTAAGAGTAGGATGCTTAACCGACTGAGTCACCCAGGCGCCCCCAGGTCCAATCATGTTGTAGCCTATGTCAGAAGTTCCTTGTGTTTAGAGGCTGAATAATAATCCATTGTAGGTATACAATGCATCTATCTTACTTATTCATCCATCCATCGAGTGATATTTGGGTTGTTTCTACTTCTTGGCTAGTGTGAATAAGGCTGTGATGGATATGCAGATACAAATAACTCTTCAAGTCTCTGTTTCAATTCTTTCTGGGTACATACCCAGAAGTGGAGTTGCTGGATCATGTGGTAATGCTGTATTTAATTTTTTGAGGAAGATTCCAACTGTTTTCTACAGCAGCTTTTGCATTAATTGTAATTTTTTAAGAATACTGCGTTTGAATACTATTTACCTTGAGTCCTGAACTTTTCAGGTCTTGTTCAACCTCATCCCAGCCCTGGAACACAATCACTGATGCCCAGTGCTTCATACATGGCACCAAATGGAGCCACAAAGCTCTTTGCCAGAACCATGGAAGGTCCCCTTAGCTGGCCTGTTATTTATGTTTCGCCCTTATTTGGGAATGTGATGCTTTGGGTTGTTGGGTTGTTTTCCAGTGTGAGGCCAGGTAACACAGACCTACCTGCTGCCTTGTGATGCTAGTGTGGGTCTGTGACTGAGCCGTCAGGGTTGGGGCGCCATCTGTGGCCTAGATAACTGCTCTGATGGGAGGCTCATGGTTCTGAGCAGAAAGTGTATCTGCTGGCACTCTCGATCCTAAATTTCATTAGCAGCACTTCCTTCTACATCGTCCCCTTGGTTTTCTGACTCTTCTGGTGAGTTTTTCTTTCATCAAAGGAGCCAACAAGATTTTGATCACTTTCTGCCACCTTTATGTTCCATTTTGTGTTTGTACTTGGTAAAAAGAAGAGCAGCGTCTGCTCCGGAATCCAGCATGGCCCGCATTCTGACACCACACCCTTGGGCAGTCGGAGCACATTCTGAAATTACAGAGACAAGCTCATCTGAGAAACAAATCAGGAAGTGCAGGTGCTCACTGATGCCCTCAGTGGTCACCCTCTGGGAGCAGAAGGTGCCTTCGAAGACTGACACATGTGGCAGACCCCAGACAGGTGCTCACCATTCACTTCCTGGGATTTCTCCCCAGCAGCGCAATTCACTCTTTGGCTTTTTAGGTTAAATATGGGGTTCCCGAGTAGTGATTTCCACCCCCATTTTGGAAGGTCTCTCTTCTCACCCTGAAGCTCTGTGCTCTGTGAAGGTTGGTGAATGGCCTCCTTTGTTCTTATGCTCGTCCTCAGGCATGGGAGCTGTGTACTCCTCCTCTCACACCCAGAGACTTTCTGTTCTTTTCTTACTTGGAGACTGGGTAGGGAATGGATATGGGAACATAGAATGATGTTATACCATCGACTTGAGGGTGGATGAGCCACTTAATATCTTTGTGCCTCAGTTTCCTCGATGGTTCAACATTCACATGTGACTTCTCGCTGCCTCCGTCTCTGTCAGGAAGAGCACCTTTGATATGAGGAGATGTTGATTAAATAGAAGGGTGTATGGCTGGCTGGCTGCGTGCATTAATTCCACAAATAATTATGGGAGTCCCACGAAAGCACGTGGTGCCGTTCTGGAAACACAAAAGGAATAGGAGATTGCCAAACAAACACCTGGAACAGGTGAAAGGATTTGATAGGGGTGTATGTTTAGCGCAGGGCCTGCTATAGCTCAACGAGTGGTAGACCTTGCTTCTGCGAGCACGGTGCTGGTCTCGGCAAGCAACGATGAGGCAGCTGTAACTCTCTCGTGCTATAGGCACGTGCGAGTTAGAAGCTAGCGTACTCCTCTGCCTCAGTTACCCCTCACGAAATCCTTCCACAGGTTAGGAAACGAAGGCTCAGGCAGTCCTATGCTTTCTTTCAGACAGGCAAATAGGAAAAGGAAAAAAAAAAGCCAAAATGCAAACCCAGGGCATGCCATGCCAAAGCCTGAGCTGTTTTGTCTTAAGGAGATGTTGGTCAGTGTTTGTCAAATGAATATCCATTTGTGGGATGCGCCTGAAAATGCCCAGACAGACAGTGCTGGAGACGCAAGGGGCGCTGAAAAGATTTTAAAAGAATACCTGCCTTTCCCCCCGCCACATGTACGTGTAAAGGAAAAAGAGAGGAAAGAGCAACCTAAGTCCATCCTCTGTGAATCAGTAGCAGAAAAAGATGCAGACTCCGTCAAAGACTCCGGATTTCGCAGAGCATGAAATTACCAGAAGATGATCTCAGAATTGACAGCTGAAAACCGTTTCCTTCTGTTGGGATGATTTGGCTCTACTGTCCTTGCATTCGCCCTATATCCTACAGGCTAATAACCTTCTCTGGTTTGTTCTCGAATCAGGGAACAGAGTTGGGTGAGTGACAGGGAAGCGGAAGTGGCAGACAGCTGGGAGGAAGAGGGAGCTGGTGGTCACTTTGCTTTCTTAGGAATATTTGATGAAAGCTTTGCACCCTCTGGCTGTCAGGTCTGTCCAGAGTTTCATAAAATATGCTAGCATAGTCTGAAGTGAGTTTTTCTTTCCCAAACAGAAAATTGCATTAAAAAAAAAATGCATGTAAGACCTAGTCATTGAGGCACATCAAGAAGTACAGAAGGTAGTGCCCGTCACTTGTTTCTCTGTCACCACATCATGTACACATGCACATACCCACACATATTCTATTACAAAAAGGGGACCCTACTGGTGATAGACACCTCTTGGGTACCTGCACAGTCATTTATCTTACTCTGGGAACATCCTAATAATCAGGGTTTCCATTATTTGGTCAACCAAAGCTGCTTGGCTTTGGTGTAGACATTGGATCCAATCTAGACTAATCTAGACCAACTCAAAACATGTTCTTCGGATTTTTTTTTTTCTACTGAGATCCCTGAAACTATGCTGGTTTTGGCCCTTTCCTCATTCTTAGTTGTTTTGTTCTTTAATCCCATGAAATTTTCCACCAGCATCTTTCCAGTGAAGCCATGCCTTTCTCTCCTTCCCTTTCTTTCTCCTTCTGTCTCTCCTGTTCTAGCCAGAATCAATTCCTCTTTACAACCTGAAGAAACCTAGTGAATACAGTAGTTACTGCTTACTAACCTTGTCTACTTAATGATATGTTTTGGGCATTTTCCCAGGTCAATAAATAGGGAGTCATAGATGCATGTGTAATAGCTGCATAATATTCCAGTGAATGGACATACCACAACTTATACAACTAAAGGGAAACCATTTTCTGCTGTCAATTTTGAATCTGGTGTCTGGGAATGAAAAGTTACTTTTTTATTTTTATTTTTATTTTTTTTGCTTTTGTGGAGAATCCTGCAGCAAACATTCTATATGTATCTGTCTTTGTTGTATTTCTTCTACTTCTTAAAATCTTATTCTGGCATTCTCTTTCTAGTTCCTTGAGTTGAATTTTTTTCTTTCAATCTTTTTCTTTGTTTTTAATTTTGAAGACTTTGTTTAAAGCTCTAAATTGCTAATGACGATCTAAACTGCACCCAGAAATTTAAATATGCATTAGTTTCATTGTAGTTCGGTTCAAAATATTTTGCAGTTTCATTGATGATTATCTCTTTAAGCATGATTTAAGAGTACATTTGAAGTTTCAAACATATGAGCCGTTGGTTGTTCAAACTTTATCATGGGCCTTAAAAGAAATCTCAGCACATTTAAGAATAGTGAGATCATACAGAATGTGCTTTCTAGTCTAGCGTAATTAAGCTAAAAATCAACACCACCACCAACAAAAGACTCAAAATCTTTTATATTTGGAAATTTAGAAATACTCTCGTAAATAACTTGCACATCAAAGAAAAAATCACAATAAAAATGTTAAAATATTTTGAACTGAATCATAATGAAAATATGACAGATGAAAACTTGTGGATGCAGTTTTGGCCTTGCTTAAAGGGAAACTTGCAGCACATAGTTACATGCACATATTTAAAAGGAAGGCTGAAACAATAAGCTAAGTATCCATTTCAAGAAGGTAAAAGCAGCAGTGGTGGCAAGAAATCAAATATAATTATTCAATAAAGACGCCCGTAGGGTAACCTTCAATGGAGATGTGTATCTCTTTTCTCTGTCTTCGTATCTAGAGTTTTATGATTTTTGGAGATGCTTCCATTTGGCCTCTCAGCCTCTTCGTCCAGGATTAAGTCTCGTGACGGTATTTTGGGGCTCCGACTCCATGGAAATGCTGGGAAGATACAGACCAGGAGCTCAACTCCTGACTAGGAGGCTCCTCCCAGGTCCACAGCCTGCTCATCGGCAGCTGTTTTCCATGAGGCAGGAACCGCTCCCCATCCCTGTTCCCCTGTCGCCTCCCAACGGCGGCCTCCAACAGCAATCTGAGGCTAATTCCCTTGTTAGGGACTGAATGTTGGTGCTCCTTTCCAAATTCCTATGTTGAAGTTTAACCCCCAGCATGGCTGTATTTGGAGATGGGGCCTCTAAGGAAATAGGTCAAATGAGGTGGTGAAGGTGGGGCCCTTAGAAGAAGGGATGGGGGAGAACTCCCTTCCTTCCTCCCTCCCTACCCCGTTCTGCGTGTGTGCATTCGTGCTTGCGTGGGAAGGAAGGGCCATGTGAGGACACGGTGAGAACGTGAGCACTCCTATGTCAGGAAGAGACTTCTCTCCAGAAACTGAACCCGTTGGGCCTTGATGTGGGATCTCTAGACTCCAGAACTGTAGGAAAATAAGTGTCTGTTGTTTAGGCCACCTGGTCTCTGGTATTGTGTTATGGAAGCCTGAGGAGACCAGCGCACCTTCCTTCAGGGTGACCCAACCTTTGTTGCCCCCGCTGCTCTGGGGCTCAGTAGCCTGGATCCCGTCTCCAGTCCTGATCCCTTTGCTTTGAAGCTGCTCCACAGGGATGTTTATTTTTTGAGTCCAACTACAACTTCTAGAATTTCTTTTTTTTTTTTTTAACGTATTTTATCTACTGTGGGGTGAGCTGGGGAGTGCATCAAATGTGTGCACACTCTTTAAGATCTTTTGTGATTTCTAGTAAGAATCACCAAGATACAGATGTGCTGTTTAATTTTTGCCCTAAAAATTAGAGATTCAATGGCCTTACTGAATTCCTTTTTTTTTTTTCTTGTGAGTACAGCGTTTGGAATCAACTGGCTACGACTCCATAGTTACTAATTATTCCAGGATCCACTATGAATCGGTATTTAGCAGATCATCGTGGGGGAGGCCGTCAGCCACTCCTTTGCCTTCCTTCATCCCCATCTACAGATCATGGCATCTCTCCAACCATAGCCCCCTCCAGCTCCTCGTGTTTCTCTTTCCACATTACCACCAACTCCCAGCGTGACCCTCCCAGGAAAAATGGCAAAGTTGCGTCTTTTTTATGGACCTAGACCTACATGAGATTCAGGTTGGGAAACGAAGCTACAGTGACGGCTTGTTTGTGAATGGGAATGTCTCTGTGTGAGTGTGGTTGACTTCACGTCACTGTTTTTGAAGTGAGAGTTGAGAGCACTGATGGTGTCCACACAAGGTAGAGTGGATGTGATACGTAACTGTGGGTCTCCTCCCTCTGCTCCCCTACTGGTGGCTTCTTTGCAAGAAGCGAACAGTTGCAGGCTCTACAGCCATTTGTGATTCTGCCTCATGGGCTGAAAGCAGAACTGGGGCCTCCTCTGAACTCCAACCTCTTTCTTTCTCAGTGTTCCAGGGTCCCATAGTTGTGTCTGTGGTCTCCAGCATGTAGCATTCAAGTTCGACCACCAAGAATCAAGTGGGACACGTGGTTTCTTATGCATTTCTCTTGAGTGCCCGGGGGCTGTGTAGGCAGGTGGAAATACGATGGACTCTGTGTGGCCCAGACCTTAGTCATCCACCCGTGAGCTGTGTGGCCTTGGGCAAGGTCTGCGAGCTTCACCCCTGTGAGTTCACCTGTGAAGTGGACATTGTAACGCGTACTCCCCAAGGCTGGCGTGGGTGTTAAGTGTGGGCGAAGCCCCCAACGTGTGTCTGGAGGTACTCACGAGATGTTTCTTTTCTTCCCTCCCTCCCTGATTCTGCAGGGACTGGCTGCCAGCTCTCTGCAGTCATTGCACCCCGCTGCACCCTGTGGCTAGGCGTTAGTGTAAAGCATGACTCCAGCCGTTTGGTGACGCGAAGTTCTTTTATTTCCATAATGCTCTGGCTGTGATACCACAGCTGTTACTTGCGTGGTTTGTCGGGTTTGTCCCATGACCCCCACCCCTGCCACAATCCCTTCCTTAGCTAAAGAGCCATGCGGTCATTTATGAATATATTGATTAGGAAAAAACTAGAGATCATTGTAAAGAGCCTTAAGGGGAAAGTGGGGTGGACTACAACGTGCCCGAGGAGGGCGAAGAACTTGAAATTGCTGAGCACAGCAGTGGAAACGATCCCTTCCCCATGTGAGAAGGCTGACTGACAGAATTTCTGTTCTTAGAGAAGTCACTGGGAGGAAAGGGGAAAGAGCAGGCTTGATGTTTTTGGCAATTCTAAACCCTGGAAAAACTATAAAACAGTTAGACTTGGTCTTTGACACAGTCCCACCTCCTCTCTCACCTCCCCTTCATTTGGCCACTGTGGCACCCCTCCCCCCACCCCAGGCCTGGCTTCCTCAGTTCTCATAAACTTACCTCTTCTTCCTCCAAATTGAGTGTTCTCTTGGTGCCTGACTGTCAGACTTCCCACAGAGGAAATAGATCTGAGGAATCAATTCATAACCTGTTTCTTTCTACTGTGTTCTTTGCAAACTTCCTGAGGTGTTTGCATTTTAGAAGAATTGCTTTCTAAGGGAATGATATATTTAGTTGGGCTATCGTATGTTAATTGTAAGAAAAAAATGGTATGATGTGACTGCCCCAAGAAGGCTGTGTTAATGTGAACACGAAATGAAGCATGAAGACGTATAAATTCCTATCTGACTCCATGGGCATCAGATTTCTCTTGGCGTTTTCACGTGTAGTTTTGGACTCGTAGCTTTAAGAAACATGTGGACATGATGGCGTACATTTGGATTAGTAAGGGGTAAAGAGCAGGTTCAGCGAGTCCTGGAGAACTATCCTCTGCTTTCATGAGGGACGTCTTCTAGGAAAGGGGTAGACTTGTTTAATATCATATTGCCAAGGGTGGAGCTAGGACCCCTGGGTGAAACATACATGGAGGCTTCGTTTTGTTTTGTTTTAAAGTAAGCTCTATGCCCAACATGGGCTTGAACTCATGACCTGAGATCAGGGGTCACAATCTTTACCAACTAAGCCAGCCGGGGGCCTTAAGATGGCTGTTCTTTGATTCAGACCTGCCCAAAGATGCAGTGGGCTGTCAAAAGGACAGCTGTCAAGGGGATTCCAGTCCAAATAATCAAGGCTATCCACAAGTGAAATCCCAGAGGGCAGCCTGTAGGTGGAGTAAATTTTGTGGTAGGGACAGATTCGTTCCCAGGGTTTTATATCATCTTCCCCAGACAAGTGAAGGCTGAGACTTGAAGATGGCTAGTGTTACCTAGGTGAGAGGAAAGAAGGGACCACGGGACCAAGGCTTTTCTTTCATGCATTCACATAACCACCCAGCTGCGGGAAATGGACATTTCGTTTATTTGCTGTCGTGGCAACTCTCTGCAGGCTCCTGACTGCTTATGAGTATGAATCATTTTTATTTTATGCTGTATACTGAGTTCCCAGCAAGATAAGGAGGCATCTTGCCAGATCTAGATACGCTGCTTAGATGATAGAATACATTTAAAATTTTTGAGATCAAGTTAATTTTACTTTTGACCCCAGCCAATCTCTTTCTTCCAAAGAAAACTAATCTGAAAGATTTATATAAGGCATTCAAGGTTCTTTGGATCTTATGCAAGCCTGACTCAATCTTACCCAGTTGAGTTTTTAGGTATAGTAGAGCTTTGAGAATTCGATTTTCTATGAACTAGCAAGTAATGAGAGAAAGCAGTGCTTGCTATACGTCAGAGACTCTCACACGGTCCAGAAACTTAGAGACCCAGTTTTATGGGCAGTAACTCATAAGCTCTGTATATCCAATTGTGTTCTTTTCCTATTTCTCTCTTATCAGAATCCTTTCTTTCAAGGATCAAAATTGGTATTTAATAAACCATTATTTACCAGAATGCAGTACAAAGCTTTTAAAAATGCTTAGGACTCAAACCGACAATACAACAGTCAATCACATAAAATCAAATATATGGATGCTAAGTTACAACTTAAAATCCCCTTTTGACTTGTCTGCTCTCCTTAAACCCTGCGAATAATACTGACTATTGAAAATTAAGTATCTTTTATGAGTAACAGAAATTCCTTTCTAATGAAAAATTTTTATGGTGGTTTACCAATGGGAATTGCAAATACATAAGATTAAAACAAGATTCATGAAACCAGTATCCATTAAAATAAAAACTCTAAGAAAACTAGGAATAGAAAGAAACTTCTTAAGCCTAACGCAAAACTATAATCAACAAAAAACCTATAGCTGACATCATACTTACTGGTGAAAGACTGAAGGCTTTCTCCTTAAGATAGGGAACCAGGCAAGAAAGTCGGCTGTCACCATTCCTATCAACAATGTACTGGAGGTTCTAATTGGTACAATAAAGCAAGGAAAAGAAATAAAAGGCACACAGATTAGATGGAGTAAAACTGTCTTTATACCCAGACAACATGATCTACATAGGAAACCCCAATCATCCAAAAAAAAAAAAAAAAAAAAAAAACAAAACCCAAAACAAAAGAAACTCCTGGAACTAATATCTTGTATTTGCAGGATACAAGACCAATGTATAAAGTAATGGTATTTCTATACACTAGCAGTTAGACATTGAAATGAAAAGTACCACTGACAATAGCCTCAAAAATGTGAAATATTTAGGAGGAAATTTGACAAAAGACATGAAAAACCTTTAGACTGAAAGCTATAAAACATAGCTGTGAAAAATTAAAGAACCCTTAAGTAAATGGAGAGAGATGTCATGTTCATAAATTAGAAGAACCAGTATGTGAAGACATCAGTTTTCCTGAAATTGATCTATAGATCAAAGCAAACCTAATTAAAATCCTAGTGGCACTATTTTTTTTCCCCGTAGAAACTGACAAGCCAATTCAAAACTTACAAGGAAATTCAAAGAACATAGACTAAGCCAAACAACTTTTACAAAGAAGGACAAAGTGGGAGGACTTACACTGCCTGACTTCAAGATTAAAAAGTATAGTCATAAAGGCAGTGGCGTAAAGACAGACCTATGCAGCACCATCAGAAGTCCAGAAATAGACCTCCACGTATGTCAACTCCTCCTCAATAAAGGTGCCCAGGCAATTCAATTGGGAAAGAATAATCTTTGCACCAAACAGTACTGGGAGAACTGAATGGGCAGAAGTAAAAACACAAAACCCAACCATCAAAAAACGCCTTAACCCTGGCCTCACATAACCTACAAAAAGTAACTTGACACGCATCAGAAACCCACACAGAAATATGGAACTATGAAGTTTCCAGCAGAAGACATATGAGAAGAACTTAGCAACCTTAAATTTGACAAAGATTCTAAAATAGGACACAAATTTAAAAACGAATTAACTGGACATAAGAAATATTTTTTAAAGGCATTGCTATGACAGCGAAAAAGCTAGGTCATATACAGGGAGATATTTACACACTTGCTGCTCTGTAGACATTTATTGAATCAATAATTTAAAATGTGGATCCAGCAGTCGCACTACTGGTATTTACCCAAAGAATACAAAAACACTAGTTTGAAGGGGTATATGCACCCCTACGTTTATAGCAGCATTATGTACAATAGCTAAAGTATGGAAGCAACCCAGGTGTCCATCAATTGACCAATGGATAAAGAAGGGATATACACGCACGCAATGGACTACTCAGCCATAAAAAAGAATGAAATCCTGCCATTTGTGATGACATGGATGGAGCCAGAGAGCTTAATGCTAAGTGAAGTAAGTCAGAGAAAGACAAATACCATATGATTTCACTCATGTGGAAATTAAGGAACAACAACAAAAAAGTGAGCAAAGCAGAAAAAAATAGGCAAACCAAGAAGCAGACTCTTAACTACAGAGAACAAGCTGATGGTCACCAGAGGGGAGGTAGGAGGGCAGATGGGGGAAACAGGTGATGGGGATAAAGGGGTGCACTTTCCGTGATGAGCACACAGTGATGTACAGAAGTGTTGAGTCACTGTATTGTACACCTGAAACTAATATAACACTGTATGTTAACTAACTGGAGCTAAAATAAAAACTTCAAAAAATAATTTAAATGGTGGTACAGAGTATTTTTAGTTATTTTTTATTACATTGTACAATGTACAAGTATATTTCTAACACTTTAATAGAATCAAAATTGCTGAAAAAATTATAAATACATGTAGTAATTTTTTTTTAATGTGGCAGTGCTTACTTGTTGGAAGAAGACCTTTTCCCCAAGTAAAGGAAGAAGCTACTTCCAATCTCTGTGAATTCCTCTCTTGCTTAAGGTCCCATTTTGTGAGTTTGGGAATAAGGCTCAAAACCCAGGCTGAGGCAAACATGTAACTGGGAAAATTTGTCTTTAACTTCTCCTCTTTTTTTTCCTGGTCTTTCTGCAGAACTTTATTGATCTAATGTGAGAGTCAGCAAGTGTTTTTTGTAAAGGTCCAGGTAGTAAACATTTTAGGCTTTCTAGGCAATGGGGTCCCTTTGGAAACGACTCCGCTGGCTGTTGTAGAGCCAAAGCAGCCATTGACGCCATGTAAACACGTGGGCATGGCTGCGTTCCAATAAAACTTTATATATAGGAACGAGCATTGGGCTGAACTTGGCTTTCTGGCGGTAGCTTGCAGATTCCTGCTGTAGGGTTGCATCTATTAGCCAGCATTCATTGAAGTTGAAGAAGCTACACTTCAGCCTTTAGATAATGGGACTGATAATAAAAGCCATCTGGATTTCTGGGTTTCTAAAGAAACTGCTTGAGACATGTTTTGAATCATACACGAAAGTACGCAGTCCAGAATGTTGGAAAGCTATGCCAGGACTGACCACACTGACGCTCGTAACGTATCCATGGCACCCCGGCGCTCACAACTCCTAGAGTGTTGTTTATTGGAGATGTGCATGGTAAGCACTGTTTCCGTGAGGTGTTAGAAGTAGAAGCTGGATCGTGTTTGGTGGCAGAGTAAGTGGGAGGGGATAACAAAGTGGGTGGCAGGTACAGCCCATGTGTCAGGCATCCCTAAGGTTCCCCATGTTCAGCGATATGTTAGAAGCATTCACAGACTTGGCGGATAATTATACTCTTTGCTAAGATTTATTACAGTAATGCAATGGGGTGTACGTCTAAGCATAAGGGAAAAAGACACAGGCAGAGTCTGGAGGAATCCACATTGCAGGCTTTCTTCTGCTTCTATCCCTCCCATGAGGGGTTGCAAAATGCTCACTCCTTTCCATGTGTGTGATGTTTCTGCCTAGGGAATTCTATTAGAGACTCAGGGCTCAAGGTTTTTCTTGGGGGCTGGTCATATAGGCACTGATTGCATAGCTAGTACCAAAATTCCAGGCTCCCAGAAGGAAAGCAGGTGTTTAGCATAAACCATATTGTTGGCACAAATAGTCCAGGCACTGCAAACCTCCCTTATCAGGGAACCTTCTGGTGGTTCCCAGATGCCAATCGTGCAAGCAGACCTTCCTAAGGGTAACAGTCTCAGACCTGGTATGTTAACTACCTCTTCTCTATACATACCCCCTACTCTGAGACATCTGAACAAGGGAAAAGGCATGATAGGGCAGGACATAAAGGCAAGGGTGATTTTGTGTCTTGTATGAATTTTGAGTCTTCAGGATACCACAGTATACATGCCCCCATGGGATGAGGGGATGTGTTGCGCTCTGCCTCCCATACATTATGAGTCATCTTGGTTCTTATTTACATCTGTTCATGCTGGTGCGAAACAACCTCCTCCCAGGCCTCCCTGCCTCCATTCCACTTGTGACAGTGTGTTATGCACAGGCTGCCAGTTCATGACATTGGCTCCCATTTTTTTTTTTAAACGCTGCTGCTTGTGTTAACAACAACAACAAAAAATCTAAACTGCCTATCTCCTATTTTATTGAGAAAGTTGAGGCCATTATATTCACTTAATCTCATGTACTTACCTTGCTCCACCTTTCGCTTCTTCTCTCTTGCCTCAGAGAATAAAGTAGCCCTCTTTCTGCTGAAGGCCAACACCACAACCTCTGTCCTGGATCCCATCTCCAGAGGCTTGCCCATCACCTCTCTCTCTCCCTGTATTCAACCTCCCCCTTCTTACCCTTAGCACACAAACACATTGCCTCTCCCATCATTAAAAAGTGTTCAACAGAACCTTCCTCTGACCTCCGTAGCTGCTGCTCTTTCTCCTTCCATTCTCAAACTACTTGAAAGACTTGTTTTTAATCCTCTCCCCACCTCCAGTTCCGTCTTCATTATACTGTGATTTGACTTCCACCTACACAGTTCTATGGAATGGAAGGCGCCTATGAACACCGAATTGCAAATCCAATGGGCACTTTCTAGTCATTATCTTCCCTGATCTGTCTGCTACATCTAACACCATGAATCACTTCTGAATCCTGGGAACTTCCCCTCGGCTTCCACGACACAGAAAAATGCCGTGGTCTCCTCCTCTCTGTCCCATGTGGGCTCCTCTTTCTTCACCCACCATCTGACTGGTGGTGTACCCCAAGATTTTGCTTGTTGTGTATTCATCGTCTTCTTCTGCATGTTCTCTCTGAGCACACTATCTGGATACCAGTAAGTCCTCAGTTTCTACCTTCAGTGCCGACGTCTGTCCCAAGTGCCAGAGCCATACATTCATCTCCATCTGGACGTTCCAGAAGAACCAGTTCATCACATCCGTAACTGAATTCATCATTTTCTACTTCTGGGGTGCTCTATCTAATTTAGTGACACTGCTACTCACGGAACATAGAAGTCTTCAAATCATCTTTGTTTCTTGTTTCATTCACATGTTCCATCTCTCTTCAACCACCAAGTCCTATTGATTCTACTTCCTGAATATTCCTTAAGCTATTATCTCTCCAACTCTTTTACTAATACCTTAGTTTAGGCTTCCTTGATTCTTGCCTAGATGACTCCAAAAGCTTCCTAACAGGTGTCCCTCACACCCATCTTACCTCCCACAAAACCATTCACTCAACACATACTCAGAGAGCACCTACCATATGCACTGTTCTGGGGGCTGGGGATATAATGGTAAGGAGAATAGTCATGTCCTCTGCTGTCACTAAGCTTATACTAGGGTAATGTGTGAGCATGTGTGTGGGTGTGTTTTAATCTGCATTAAATAATTCCAGATACCACTAAATGCTCCAAAGACAAGATAACAGGATAGAAGCTGACTGATGGAGTGGATTAAATTTGGATATTCAAAGTAGGCCTCTTTGAGCAGGTGACATTTGAGCAGAGAGCTGAATGATGAAGAAGAGCCTTTCAGGCGGGGAGAAGAGCACCTAGAAGGGCTCAGAGCAGGTTCATGGTCGGTGTGGCTGGAGGATATCAGCTGAAGGGAAGAATAGTCTGGGCAAGGTGGGATTGCATTAAGCCTTACAGGCCATGGAATGGGTTTGGGAATTTAGAGTTCGACAGGAGGCCATTGGAGGATTTTCGCTGGCAGGTGACCTGGTCGGGTGTACCTCCAAAGCAGATTGCTCTGGTTGCTGCATGGAAAATGGGTTGCAGGAGCACAGCTGGAAGTAGTTAGGAGGTGATTGCATTATTCCAGATGAGAAATGGTGATGTCTGGTCTAAGGGGGCAGTGGTGAAGATGGAAAGAAGCAGATGGAATTGGACTATCATCCGGACGCAGAATCCCTAGGACTTGAAAAGAATCAGGATGCCTTCTCCCACCTCCGTCAGTGGCTCCAGAGTGATTTTCTAAACACAGCTCAAGCCATGTTGCTTCCACTGTTCAAGAACCCTCCGGGGTTCCTCACTGGTTATCAGTTCTAAACAACTGTAGCCACAGATGCAGGGCCATCCCTGGTTGGTTTCTGTTTTTCTCTCTGGAAGGCTTCCCCAGCTGTTAGATGCCTCTTCGTTCTGCCCAGCATGTGGGCCTGTGGCGTCTCTACCACGGGGCTACAATGTGTTGACATCGCCTGTGTACGTGTCTGTAAGCTCCTAAGACGCGAAGGCTTTGTCTTGATCATTGTTTCCATTGTCTAGTGACATGCTAGCGGGAATCTGGGCCTTGGACCAGCAGCATGGGCATCACCTGGGAGCTTGTTTGAATCTCCATTTTAGCAAGTTTCCCTTGGGGACTCCCATGCACCTTACCATTTGAGAAGCTGGCTTGTGTCCCTAACCTTGCAGGCAGTAGACTCTCATTGACTCTTTTTTTTTTTTTTTAAAGATTTTATTTATTTATTCGACAGAGATAGAGAGAGCCAGCGAGAGAGGGAACACAAGCAGGGGGAGTGGGAGAGGAAGAAGCAGGCTCATAGCGGAGGAGCCTGATGTGGGGCTCGATCCCATAACGCCGGGATCACGCCCTGAGCCGAAGGCAGACGCTTAACCGCTGTGCCACCCAGGCGCCCCCCCTCTCATTGACTCTTGAACAGGACCAGCCACCGCATCCAGACTCCTCAGAGCGCAACAGTGATTTCCTGTTGTCGAAATAGACCAAAGTCACAAAGTCAGCTTCATGGAGGTGGGTTCAACCCTACTGGATGTGACAGACGCACTGAGAGTGTCGTGTCCCTACATGGCTGGTGACATCTGCTTAAAGCAATATAGGACCCGTGGATACATTTACTTCCAGCCTAGGAGCTAGACTATCAGCAATTTCAGACTGAAGTGACTCAAAAGTACTTTTCTTATAGAATACTCTGTAATTTTTTGTAAAGTCACCCATATAATCTAACACCTAACTTTTTTCCTTTGAATTGGTAATACCCTAATTAAGCGTCGAGCACAAACTCCTGAGTACCAAAGGCAGGTCCTCTGTCCGCGTATGAACGGCTAGCAGCCAGTGCACCAGTGCTAATTGGCTCATTAACACTTCACTGTCCTCCTTTGAGATGCTCTCAGTTATTTTTCAGCCTAAATA
Organism: Ursus americanus; assembly: GCF_024610735.1. Lineage (NCBI taxonomy): Eukaryota > Metazoa > Chordata > Mammalia > Carnivora > Ursidae > Ursus > Ursus americanus. The sequence goes on along the minus strand of NC_142129.1, from coordinate 17,263,162 downwards.
AACCCATAAGGTCAAACGTTCCCAGTTTTGCCTTGTCTTTTTATGAACTCACACGAGTTCAGGGACTGCGCCTCTTCTGCCCCAAACCACAGTGTGGGAATAAATGGCCCATTCAACTTCCCGGCTTCTCAGGTCCTCAGGCAGGAGTTCTGACGTGCTTCCCAGGTCCTGGCACTCTGGTCACTCTGTGTCCCGGGCATGGTGGTCCTCGCCAGAGCTGGAGGGTAGCTGTGCCAGCTCGGCTTGCAGTAAAGGAAGGGCCAGGGACCGTGTCTCCTCAGCTCCGCTAGGAACTCAGGGAATTCCGTGACGCCTGAACTTAGGGCTGTCTCTTTGGTACTAACTCTTCAGACTCCAGCAACCTTAAGTAACCCTCCAAGACACTGAATGTTTGCGTCGTGCCCAAATTCATAGGTTGAAATCCTCACTCCCACGGTGGTGGTATTGGAGGGTGGGCCCTTTGGAAGCTGATGACACCATGACGGGGAGCCCTCATGAAAGAGATTGGTACCCAGAGAGTTCTCTTGCTCCCTTTTTACCGTGTGAAGAGACGATGGGAGGGCAGCAGTCTGCAACCTGGGAGAGTCTTCACCAGAACCCAACTGGGCTGGCCCCCCGAATCTCAGATTTCTGACATCCAGAACTTCAGGACATAAATGGCTGTTGTTTATAAGCCACTCGGTCCATGCTACCTTGTGTCAGCGGCCCTACCGACTGTGACCATCGCCCAGAAGCGGATACTTTACCTGCTCGGAATCGCTCTCACCCCTTGCCTGAAATCTCAAGTAAAGCAAGAAGCTCTTTTCCATAGAACACCTGGGAAATGCTTGGCCCATCTGCTTCTCAGGTCAAGGAAGATCATGGTGAAGATCTCATGCTTCATTCTCAAGGTGGGAAGATTTGCCCCCAGAACGATGGGGTGAAAGCAAGTACTGTTTTGCTGTTATTGTAGCATCTGGGTGGGACGTTCCAAAGAACAGTGATGGGGACACAGGGATCTGCGTCTTGTCCTTTGTCTGAAACCCAGCAGTGTGACATTCTGGTCACTTGATCACAGTGTTTTCACCAGGTGACCTCTAGCATCCGTTCTCATCCCAACATTTTGGGACTCTCTGTCTCTCTCTTTCTTGGTCTCTTCTGGGGAGAATCAAAAAATTAAATAGCTCAAGTTCTGACCCTTTCTGAGTGTCTATAAAATCCCAGGGATTCAATGAGGAGCAATGGTGTGCTGGGCAATGTTTAACAACTGGCACTGATTCATAGTATTTGCCAACTTCTGCAGTATACATCATCTCACCAGGGCTGATTTCCAGCCTTCGAGCTGGGGTCCAGCTGCTCACAACATTCCTAAAAATGTGACAGGCAGCTCTCATGAGCTCCCATGAGCTGGCGCCACACCCTTGTGAATACGCCTCCTTGTCCCTTATTCTGAGAGAAGCAGGACTTACACGATCAGGGGCAGGGATGCTCACTCATTTTCTTGGCTCCCTGCCTGGCTATTGGGAAAAGTCAGTGTGGACATGAGACAATTGTAGAAGATTGGCAGTGAAATGTGTGGTCAAACACTGAGAATAGGAACGCTTCCTGTTTATCAGGATGTCGGACAACTCTCCCAGGGCCTTCTGCCAGAAAGCCATCATTCTCTTAGGCTCGTAGAAGGGTACACAATGACGCTCAGAAACTGGATTGCCAATAAGAATTGCTCCAAGTAGAGGGATGGAGTCTTTTGCCATGTGCCAGACGGAAGGAAGTTCGGGAGGGAGGTGGGCTTCTCGATGGTGATCGGTGGAGTCTCTGCGGTTGAGTCTTAGGCTCCTTAACTGAAGTCAGCCTTTAATTCTGGATCGGTATCTCTTTCCTACAGGTATGCAGTCATCTCTTGTCGCTATTTCTGAGGGCTAGTGCTCTCATTTTCCTGCCTTTGTTAAAAAAAAAATGTGTTCCTGGGATATGCTCCGAGGGGTCTCCTATTTCACTCTTGGTTAACTCTCATTGCAAGCACAATGGAAGGTCGTATGTTCCATTCCGTAGCAGCCAGTGAGTTATACTCAGAGCAGTCTTGTCCCCTGGCCATAGACTGTGTGCTGTTTAACTGCAAGAACTTGAAGTAGAAAGGGTGTCTTGTCCATAGTCTGCTTCCTCGAGGGAACATCCGTGTCAGGTGGGGTCCAGTCCTCAGTGAAGTTGAAGCACCAACAGACCCAGGTTTAGCAGAGCCATAATGTCAAGAGAGAGCTCTTTCAGATGACAAGCACTAACTGTTTTGGTGAAGATTGGGCAGGAAGTCTGGTATAATACATTGCCTGTAGTTCTTTGACCCTTTTGCAGAAGAGCATGGAGCAGCCATTAGGTTCATGGGCACTGGAAACTAAACAGGTGAATTATCGGTCTATATCAAGGAGTCAAGACACAGGAACACTTACCCAAATATAAGAAAACCTTGACATAACCCTCAACTGCCCCTCTCATACGTGAGTGTTATTGGGCTCAGGGGAGATACGGCAAGACTAGGTAAACTGGCTCAGTGAGTCCCATCCTGTTAATGGGCAGACATACACACCCCTCAAGGAGAAACTATCATTCTATCTTTTCTGGAGTATGGATGAAGACTCCAGGAATAATCTGTGTAGGACAGACAGCACAATAATGACTCTTTGCCCGAAAGATGGGAATGAAAATCAGGTAGTGTGGGAAGAAGCGTTTTAATGAGAAGGGGCATCTACAAAATGGTGCCTATGTTAGGATTATAATTATTGGAAATATTTATGATAAACTTTGGAAAGGGGTATAGAGAAATGACAATTAAGGTAGGCTGGCAGGGTTACGAGTGAATATTTTACAAATTTTCCTGATTTTTATAATGTTTAAATATATTTAAAAATTTTTAAATTATTCATTTGAGAGAGAGAAAATGAGTTGGGGGGGAGGGGCAGAGGCAGGAGAAGCAGACTCCCCACTGAGCAGGGAGCCTGATATGGGGCTAAATCTCAGGACCCCAAGATCACGACCTGAGCCGAAGGCAGATGCTTAACCGACCAAGCCACCCAGGTGTCCCGTGTTGTTTGAATATATTTAAATCTTTTGTGAAAACCATTTTCCATCTTCAAAGAGAACAAAAGGAGCTGGAATTTCCCTGGAGAAATTGAAATCAGATGTAAGGAAGAATTTCTTTGTGGGATGATTAGTCCCTGGGAGGTACTTAGAGCAGAGCTGAGAAACCACCTTCAAGAATGGATCCCTGTTTAACCATGTGGAGAGTGGTGGTGGCCCCTGGAGTCGTGGGACAAACTGGATTGCTTCTGGAGGCTTCTTCCACCTAGAGATGGTGGTCCTGAGACACAGCACTCACTGAGATGCAAATGTGACACAGTGAGTTGTTGGCAGAGCTGTGAATAGGCAGATTTATGAGGTAGGACAAGACCAATTTTGATGACTGCTTCAGATCTCCTCAGGGTGCATCGCCCCCATTCCCGTCACTGCCCTAGGTCCTACCAGCAGCCATAGCAGTTAGGAAGCAGATTAATTAACTTCCACCCAGCGGTCAGGCTAGCAGGAGAACTTTGCCGGGGCTCTTATCGTCATACACATCTTAACCCAAAGGAACACCTTCTGGCTGCAGAGAAGGACAATTAGGAGCAGCTTCCTAGGGTGGAGAAGGGTTTTCCTGCCACCATGTACCCCCCACCCTTCCTCGGGCCATTCTTCTGCTCCAAGTTCAGAGCTCTCCAATGGACACTCCTTTTTTTCCAGTTAGGAAGGTATTTCGTTGTTGTTGTTTTGGAACTTGGATGGTGCGGTGGGCATATCTGGTTAGAAAGACGTTACTTTCCCGAGATACAAAGTCCATCTAGAGATAAAGGGCTCTTCTCTTCCGTAAGGCACATTCGTGTCGCAGGAAGTTCGCACTGAGCTTCAGATACGGACAGGCTCTGTTTGCAGCTGGGCCTCACCACCTGCAAGCTCTCCGAGCCTTGTTGTCTCGTGTGCAAAGTGAGGATATCAGTCCCTATGTCACAGGTTATGGGGATGAAGTGCCCCGATAAGATGGCTGGCATATGATAGGCCCCCATTAAACATAAGTTGCATTTAAAATTTTAGGAGTCAACAGATTAAATACGTATCTGGTGCTCCCGCATGGCTTCCTGTACCCAATCATGACTCATGTCACTGTTGACCAACACACAGAAGGTGTCAAACAACAGACCTCACTCGCTCTGAAAAGCCGGACATGTTTTAGTGACTGGCACTCCTCACTGTGACATTTGGGTTTAGCCACAGATGTCACCCAAGATTATTTCAAGATAACTGGGGGCCTCTTCCCTCAGAGCCACTGTGAAATCCTGTGAATGTATCTGCTCCTGGCCTCAGTCAGTCTCCACTGGGGCCTTCTGTTGGCTCTCAGTGCGGGCACACCCTTGGGACGAGATGGCTGTTCTAGACTCCGGGGCCAGAGCTCACTGGCCCTTGCCTGCTGGTGGGTGAGGACTGGCAGCAGCAATGCTGCCCACCCAGCCCAGGGGCCCGGAGCCTGGAGGCCGGCGAGTAGGAAAGGCTCTGGTCCCGGGTTTGAAGCTCAGCTGGGTCTTCTCCTTGTTGGGCTGGGGGTGGAGGTGGGGGGAAGGTCAAAAGAGTCCATCAGAACAGAATACCCAAGGGCAGCCCCATGGGTTGACTACCCTGGCTTGATGTAAGACCCCAAAGATTCAGTTACGTCTTTCTGGAACAGTGGTGAAGAGCATAGGCTTTGCCACCAAATGGACTCCAGTTCAGTGCTTGGCCATTTTGTTGATAGGTGAACTTGATCAAGCTACTCAACCTTCCTCTCTCAACCTGGCGCCTCCTGTGTAAAAGGGCGTGATAAGAATAATATTTGCTTCACTGAGTGATCGGGGGATTGAGAGAAAGTCAAGCATGTGTATGGCACAGTGTGGCAAGCCCTCCACCAAGGGTTTTGGCTCCTGCCAGAACCAGAGACCAAGCTGTTGGTGTCTGTATCAGTAAATCCTTTCATCTTCCTCATCAAATTGTGGCCACCCTCTACTTCAATGTTTAATTGAAAATGTCCATCTTCTAGAAAGTGGGTGCTCCTCAAACCTTGTAGAAAGCATAGCTGTGGCGCCATGGGCAGGGTGCCCAGCCCTCCCCCGCCCCCATGATTCCGCATGCAAACACAAGCTCACGGTCACAGGGTGCGGGGAGCAGGAAAATCCACTCATTCAGCTAATGATTACAGAGGGCCTACTATGTGCTGGGCTCCATTCTACTTCTGGGGAGACAGTGGGGAAAACAGATAAAAATCTCCATCTTCCTGGAGGTAACCACATTCTCATGCGAATGCAGATAATAAACTAATGAAATAAGATTATAGCATGTTTAACAGTGGCAAATGCTAGGGAGAAAAGAAAGTGCGGAAGGGAACTAGGAAGAGTTGCGGGAGGGCATTGGGCATTGCAGATGGGGTGATGTACTGGTTTGCTCAGACTGTTATAATAAAGTAGTACCGCAGACCGGGTGGCTTAAATAGCAGAAGTTTATTTCCTCACAATTCAGGAGGCTAGAAGTCTGAGGTCAGGGCACGGGCAGAGGGGTTTCTTCTGAGGCCTCTCTCCTTGCTTGTAGATGGGGCCCTTTTCCCTGTGTCTTTTCATGGTCTTCCCTCTGTGCCAATCTCTTCCTCTTCTAGGGTCACCAGTCCTATTGGATTAGACCCTACCTGAATGACCTCATTTAAACTGAATTACCTCTTTAAAGACCCTACCCCAAATGCAGTCACATTCTGAGCTCCTAGGGGTTAGGACTTCAGCATATGAATTTGTTGGGGGAGCGTAGGGGCACAATTCAGCCCATAATAGGTGGCAAGGCAAAGCCTTACTGATGTGTCACTTTTGAATAAAGGCTTGAAGGAGGTGAAGGAGTCAGCACGTGACTACCTGGGGAAAGAGCTTTCCAGGCCAGGCAACAGTAGGTGCAAAGGCCCTGAGGTAGAAACATACCTGGTTTATTTCACAAAGAGTCAGGAAGCCAGTGTGGCTGGAGCCAAGTGAAAAGGAGGAGAAGGGAAGGAGAAGAAGCCATAGAGGTAATAGGGCAGATTGTATGGGTTTGCAGATCATGGTGAAGATTTTGTCTTCTCCTTCTAGAGGGATGGAAGCCACAGGAGTGATGTGGTCTGTCTTACAGGAGAACTCTGACCACTGCACTGAAATAGACTGGGGTTGGGGCAGAAGCAGAGGCCACTGCCATAACCACAGGGTCCAGGGTGAGAACAGTGTGGGTGGTAAGAAGTGGTCACACTCTGGACATATTTTGGAAGTAGAACTCACCAGATGGTGGAGGGAGTGTGAGAGCAGAAAAAATTCTCAAAGCTAACTGCAATGTTAGCAAATGGAACCAAGGGGTGGCCATTGAGATGGGAAGACCGGAGAGGAGACAGTTCTTTGGGGGAACACGAGGAGCTCAATTTGGGATATGTTGTGTTCGAGATGCCTATAAAAATTCTAAATGGAGGTAGCAAGTAGGCATGGGAATATGCAAGCCTGGATGTCAGGTGAGAAGTTCTGTATGCAGATAGGAGTTTGGGAGCCATCAGTGTACAGATTTTATTTGAACCATGAACCTGGACGATATGACAATGGAGAGAGGGTAAATGGAAAAAGTGAGATACTATCTAAGGAGGAACTCTAGGCTTCTCCAACATTTACAGAAAAAATCCATATGAAAGGGGGCTCTGAGAGTCACACTCCACAGGGGCCTGCAAGGTTTAATCTCTAGTGGAGGTTATGTTATCAGTCAGGCCAGGGGTACTGTTTTGGTTTCTTGTTGACTTCATATCACTGCAACTGCTAGAACTTCTGCTTGGTCTCTGCCTGCTCAGTCCTGCTCCTACTTGTCTCATGGCCGGAGTGGGTCACGGACGGCAGACCATGCAGGCCACACAGCTTGGAGTCTGAGACCTGGCCTGGCCAGAGAGCGTGCTGAGCACACTTGGCACACGGTGTTATGAAGCTGCCCATCTCAGTCGGGGACCAGCAAGTCTTTGCATCTCTGGAGACCAGCCTCAGTGGTTGTGTTAACACAGGAAAACCACAAATGTTGCCCAATGCCTGGAGAAGACTGTGAAGCTGCCATTCACACATAGCCCAGCCCTGCGGGGGTGGAGTGGGGGGCAGACCGCCTGCAGAGGCCCCTCTACTGTGAAGTGGCAAATTGAGATGATTTAAGTAAACTTGGAGATGCAGGTGGGGGGTTGGTTAAAGGAAGCCCTGCTTTGGGCTCACAGATGAAGCCTGCCCTTTTGCAGGAAGGCCCCCTTTGGTTTTTGAGCTTTGAAGAGCAGAGACAGACGGGTTTTAAAAACCAAAACAGGGTTAATGTTGTTGTCTGATCTTAGCCGTGGAGCCTGATGGGGTCTCAAGGCCCTTCGTGCTTTTCTCTAAGGAGACCTGGGCCAACTTGTCAGCTCTGAGACTTGCCAGTGAGTGGGACGTGGCCTCTGCATGTCCTTCAAGTGCAGTATTTCCAAGACGAGATGCTGATGGAATGGTCGGGGGCGTGGGGGGGTAGGAGGTGCACCCTTGTACATTATAGAAGGTTGACTCATGCAGAGAATTAGTCCTTTCAAATCTCTTTCGATCCTTTTGATGACGTCAAAAGACCTATCAGGCAGTGTAGGTCTTTAACGCCTCTCTTACCCTTGCTAATCTTCCTTCTCGCAGAGAAGGGCACCAGGCTGAGCCCTGGGAAGCCAAAGGGAGCCAGTCAGAACTTGAAATCAGTGCTTTGATTGTGTTTATTTCCACATTTACTTTTTAGGGATCACAAATGGGAGCTGGTTTGCCATAACAAATTCTATAAATTTTTAAGTAAAAAAAAAATGACTCCATTTAAGAAAAAAAATTAATAAAAAATAGTAGAAGTCGTTGTGGTTAAGGCAAAAGTCATGAAGATAGTACAGGAATTTTTGAAGTTTGGGGAAAATGCTGCCACAGTGAAATCTCATATCTGGGTATGTGGACTATAAGTGCACTTAATAGTAGAGATTTCTAGGTCAGAAATACTTTGTTCCTCAGCATTTTGAAGACATTTCTCCATTGTCTTCTAGCTTCCCAAGTGCTGGGAAGAAGTCAGAAGTCACCTGACTTTAGACCCTTTATATACAATTTTGTTTTTCTCTCTCTGGAAGCTTCTAGGGTCTTCTGGTAGTCCTCAGAGCTCCAAAGTTCATTGATGATATGTGTTGGCATGGGCCAGTTTTCATCCTGTGTGCTGGACACATGGTGGGCCTTTTCTTACGTGTATTAGCTCTGGGATATTTTCTTCTTTTTTTTTTTAAATTGAGATATAGTTGATATACCACACTGTGTAAGTTTAAGGTGTACAACATACCGATTTGGTACATTTATGTCGCAGTATGGGTGTCATGGTAGTGTTAGCGAACAACTCTGTGATGTCACATCGTAATCACTTCTGTTGGGAACAATTAAGATCTAATCTCTTAGCAAATTAGTGATTATAATACAGTTGTGTTGTCTAAAATCACTGTACTGTGTATTAGGTCTCCTGGACTTAATTATTTATTAGTTGCTGGTTTGTACCCTTAAACATCGCTCCCATTCTCTTACCCCTCAGTCCATGGTGACCACCATTTTACTCTCTGCTTTTATAATTTTTTTTAAAAAGATTCCTCCTATAAGTGATACCATGCATTATTTATCTTCCTCTAACTTACTTCACTTAGCGTAATGTCCTCAAGTTTCATCCATGTTGTTGCACATGGCAACGTTTCCCTTTGTCTCAAGGCCGAGTAGTGTTCCATTGTATGTCTAGACCACCTCTTCTTTAGCCAGTCATCCGTTGATGGACAATAGGTGGTTTCCTTATCTTGGCGGTTGTGAGTAGCACTGCAGTGGCCATGGGAGCCCATAGGTCTCTCGGTGCCGTTTTCATCTCCTTTGGAGATGGACCCAGCAGAGGGATTGCTGGACAGTACGGTAGTTCTAGTTTTGATTTTTTGAGGAGATTCCATGCTTTTCTCCATAGTGGCCGAACCAGTTTTCAGTCCCACCCACAGTGTACAAGGATTCGGGTCTAATAATAATTTCGTTATTTTCTATTACATTATTATTATTTTATCATTATTTTTGCTTTACAATTCTATAATTTTCTGTTTTCTCTCTCATCTTTAGAGCTTTCATTAGTTAAGACGCTAGCTGTCCTCTTAAGTTCCTCTATTCCTCCTCTTTGTCTTCGTTTCTGTTTCCTGAGTGATTTCCAATTTCCTCAAGTTTTTTTTTTTTTTTTTTTTTAAAGATTTTATTTATTTATTTGACAGAGAGAGACAGCCAGCGAGAGAGGGAACACAGCAGGGGGAGTGGGAGAGGAAGAAGCAGGCTCATAGCAGAGGAGCCTGATGTGGGACTCGATCCCGGCACACCAGGATCACGCCCTGAGCCGAAGGCAGACGCTTTAACGACTGCGCTACCCAGGCGCCCAATTTCCTCAAGTTTTGTTTTGATTTCCTCAACTCTTAACACATGTATTTATTGAGTTTTTTATTTCCGCTCTCAGACATTTGTTTACCAAGAACTTCTCTGTTCTCTGAAAGTTTTATTTTTAAAGCATACTCTTCTTATTTTCTAGATGCAGTATCTGCTTTTTATCTTTCTTAGAATACACATTATTTTGTTTTGCATTGTTTTCTTCTCTCTGTATCGTCTTTGTTTCCTCTAAGTTGAAAAACAATTTTTTTTTTCCTGTTCGTGTTCTGTCTTTCATCATCAATGCTTTCCACTAATGTCAGGGGATCCCTGGTTTGTCACTTTATGATGACAAGGAATTAAAGAAAGTGATGGGAAGAGAGAATACCCAAAAGAATCGAGGAGAGGGCCTCAGATACGTGTGCTGTCAGTGTTCACAGCCCCGTTATTCACAGTGGCCAAAAGGTGGAAAGGATCTCAGTATCTGTCAGCAGAGGCATGAATAAGCGAAATGGGGCCTATACACACAAGGGACTATTATCCAGCTATAAAAGGAGTGAAATTCCAAGACATGCTACCACATGATTGAATCTTGAAAGTATTATACTAAGTGAAATGAGCCAAACACAAAAGAACAAATATTGCATGACGCCATTTACCTGAAATACCTGGAGTAGGCCGGTTCATGGAGACAGAAAGCAGAGTGGAGGCTACCGGGGGCTGGAGGGAGATGGAGTGGGAGTTATTGCTTCATGGGTACAGACTTTCTGTCTGGGGTGATGAAGAGTTGTGGAAATAGACGGTGGTGTGTTTGCACAACGTTGTGAGTGTACTGAATGCCACTGAACTGTGAAATTACAAATGGCCAAGACGGCATATCTTCTGTGACACGTATTTCACCACAATAGGAAAAACAGGGATTGGCAGCCCTGAGCCCATTGGTAGGGCTTATGGACTGCGAGCGTCCCCGTAAGGAGTCTGGCTGGGCCAGATCCTGGGGGACCCCGGATTTCAGAATCCTGAGATCCCACAGTGAAGCCTCTCTGGAGGTCTTGCCCAAAGCATACAAAGTTGGCTGCCAGAGTGACAGTGAGTCAGGGAAGACGGCTGTGGGGAGAGAGTGTCAGTATTCAGGACAAGTTCCCACGGAATCCGCTCTTTTGATTAGGATGGCTAAAAGCTTCCGCCATGGGGCATCTGGGTGCTCGGTGGGTTGGGGGTACGAGTCTTGATCTCGGCTCAGGTCTTGACCTCAGGGTCATGGATTTGAGTCCCGCGTGGGGCTCTGGGCTGGGTGTGGAGCCTACTTAGAACAAACCAAACCAAAACAACAACAACAAAATTCAGCTGTGCCTGGTGTGTGCTGGGCCAGAGACCCTGCCTTACTGTCTCCGGAAAATGCAGAGAGGGGCCGTCATTGCACTGTGTGGAGGGAAGGCACCCTGAGGGCTAAGTGCTTCCTACACTCATTTCCAGCCAGTCCTCCTGTTTTCAGACCTTTCTCCATCTTTGCTTCCAGAGCTTCCTGGTTCCTAAAATATCTATATCTTTTGGGAGTCCTGAAGGAGAAAGATAGGCTGCTTCTCAGTTTTCCTCACTGAAGCTTAGGAATTAGATTCTGTGGATTTATATCTTTTTTTTTTAAGTCTGTTCTTTTAATGAGACTTAATTTCTTTAACCCATGATTTTATGATTTATGATTTTATGCTTTATGAGCATATTAGTTTAAAACAAATTTCAAGTATCTTTTTTTCTTTTTTTAAAGATTTTGTTTGTCAGAGAGAGCACAAGTGGGGGGGGGTGGCAGGCAGAGGGAGAAGCAGGCTCCCCACTGAGCAGGGAGCCGGATGCAGGGTTTGATCCCAGAACCCTGGGATCATGACCTGAGCCGAAGGTAGACACTTAACCGACTGAGCCACCCAGGTGTCCCTCAAGTATCTTTTCTATAACTGATTTCATAATTGCATTATGGCTAAAGATGCAGTCTTTCTATAGAAATTTTATTTTATTTTTATTTTATTTTTAAAAGATTTTATTCATTTATTTGAGAGAGAGAGCGAGCATGAACAGCGGGGGTGCAGAGGGTGAGGGAGAGAGAATCTCAGGCAGACTCGCTGCTGAGCAAGGAGGCCAACCCAGGGCTGGATCTCACGACCCTGAGATCATGACCTGAGCCAAAATCAAGAGTCGGTCGCTTAACCAACGGAGCCACCCAGGTGCCCCGGAGTCCTAGACATTTTGGAGAACTTATTTTTTAAAAAATGGAAGCATAATTAACGTACAGCATTATGTTAGTTTCAGGGGTACAGTATAATGTTGAGCAATTCTATACATTTCTTGGTGCTCGTGACGTTCAATGTACTCTTGATCCCCCTACTCTGTTGTGATCTGTTATCTATTCCACTCTCGTTGTGTTGACCCTTGTGTTATTGGCCCTTTGAAGCAGGCAAGATGGGATTATTACCCCCATACTATGGGCAGGTAATCAGGGGCCCAGAGAATTATAAAGATTTGCCCAAAGTCCCGCAGAACGGCTAGAACAGAATTGAGGAATGGGGAGGGAAGTGGAGCCCGCTGGTTCCGAGCGCAGACTCCAGTCCAGGGGCTTGGCTGTGTCTAGGCTCTGCCTCTTTACTGGCCCTCTGCAAACTTGTAATAGCGCCTACATACGAGGGCTGTTGTTGGGAGCTTTACGTACATGGCACACGGTAAACACTCAACGACCGCTGACCACTATTAGGAGTATTATTATTTCTATTTTTACTGTTTATCCAGGGCTCACGGTGCACAGAGGAGTCATTGGGTTAAAGAATAGAAACCTTTGCAACTACACCTCGGCCCAGGTTCTGGCCATCGTGCGTCGGAGAGATTATGGCCAGAAATACCACAATCTAAGTATAGAAAAGCTTTCTGGATGTAATCCTCAGAGGGCAGCCAAGTCAATCCAGCAAACCCTTTATTGCGAGCCTACTATGTGTTGGCACTCCATTCTTAGCCAAGAGTTATTTTCTATCTTCTGGGCTTATTGATGCCTTAAACAAGGTACTCAGAAAAAAAAAAAAAAAAGCCTTTGCAAAATGAGAACAAAAATGCTTAGAACCACAAAGCTGAAAGATGGCCAGGAAAGTGGGAGGTGGGTGAGGGGTTGGCCATCCACTTGACTGTGGATTGTCCTAAATAAAAGGAATTATCTGGGCTGTTCAGACTGTCAGGTGCTAATCCCTGCAATAATCAGCCTCGAAGCTCTCAGAGCCACGACTAGGTGGGAGGGAGAGTGGCCGGTGGTAGGTGTCCCCTGGGCTGTTTGTGTGGAAACACAAAGTCTTCTGTGGACACAAACAGCTGACAGTCTTAAAATAAAGGTGCGTGATCGGTCTCTGCGCGGGACTCCTGGAAGCAGGCCAACCCCCATCTCTGTTATTGCAGATTCTGTGCCCCACATCTGCCTCCATGAGACCGGCTTTTAAACATCTATCTTTCACTTTGAATCTTCCCATCTCCCTCTCCCTCTCTCTCTCTCCCTCTCTCTCTCTCTTCCTGGAGGGCGGTGGGGAAATGGTGCAGTTCTTCTCTTCTGCGCGGTCTCCCCACCCTTCCCCCACAAACAAGAGAAGACGTTCGAGGGTCTCGTTCTCTACCCCCACCACCCTGTGAGGAGTGTGATGTGAAGGGATGTTTAAAAAAAAAACTTTTTATTTTGAAATAATTTTAGAGGGAACTTGTAAGAACAGCACAGAGCGTTTCCGTACACCCTTTACCCGGCTGCCCTAATGTTAACATTTATATAACCATCGCACAATGATCAAAACCAAGAAATGAACGTTGATACAATAAGAGTAACTAACTGGAGACTTTATTCAGATTTAAGCCGTTTTCCCATTCGTGTCCTTTTTCTATCACAGGATTCGATCCCAGATCCCATGTTGCATGTAATTGTCATGTCTCCTAATATCCTTCAACCTATGACAGTTCCTTAGTGTGTCTTTGTCTTTCAGGACCTTGACACTTATGAAGAGTACTTAGAAGTGGTTTCATGGATGATTTGGGTTTGTCTAATGTATTTTCATGATTAGATTGTGGTTCTCAAGCGCTAGGAACTGAATTGTTCCCTCTACCAAATTCATATGTTGAAACCCGAAACCCCAATGTCACTGTACTTGGTGATAGGGCCTTTAAAGGGGTACTTAGGTTAGATGAGGTCCTAAGTGTGGGGTCCTGATCTAATACCAGGGTACATGATATCAGTAGTTCTTATTGCTGGTGCTTTTTTCTCTGTCATTGAGTTAAGGGATGTCTGAAGGGATTAACTGTAAGGTTACTGTGTTTCCGTTTACAATTAATACGTATCTTAGGGCAGGTGCTTTTAGAATACATAAATACTCTGCTTTTCCTCAAACTCTTGACCACTAATTTTAGCAGCCATTTGTGGATTATTTTTCCCACAGGACTTGTTACGGTGGAGTCCTAATGCTGACTTTATATTTCCTTCTTTCCTTCTATACTTATTAATTAAAAATTTTTTGTAAGGACGACCTATGCTTTGTTTCCAGTTCAATTATTTTTTGTTTGTTCAATTATTTGTTCAATTATTTTTAAATGTCAGAGTAGGCTCATGCGTGTTTACTTTATTCGTGGATTGCAATTAAATATTATTCTGTGTATTGGTCAACTTGTTCCAGCTTTGGTCACTGAGAACTCTTTGGTTGGTTTCTATGCTCCTTCAGGAAGCCCTCATCCTTTCTGAGTACCTTCCTACTTGCTGGCATCACAAGATCCCCCAGGGTCATCTAGTGTTTTTCTTGCCCAGACGTGGAATCAACTACTTCTTCAAGGAGCCCTGGTTCCTTTTGTTGGAGGACGGTATTTAGAAACCACAATTTGGGTGGTGGGTGTGCTTGTTGCTAGTGGGGTACCAATAATAATGGGACCCCATTTTTCTCTGTTCCCATTTGCCATAGTGCCTGGAGTTTTGAGACTTCTAGAAAAATGCATGATTGAAAAGAAGTCATCCTGCTATAATTCAGCTACCTTAGAGACAGTTGGGTCTGGAAGGTTGTTCAGTGCGCAGTTAAAATGCAAACATTTCTGGATTGTAAGATGGCATGATGATGTAACACGAGATGAAAGTAGGCTCCTGTGAAGGAGGCCCAGGAATAGCCGGTGGCTGAAGACAGCCATGACACCACTGACAGGGCGGGACGTTGAAGAGAAGGTGGGTGTTCCCCTACGGCTGTTACAGCTCACTCACACTCATCTCCAAGGCCAGATCTATTCTGCGTTTTTACATTGCCTAAACAGCGAGTGGGACGCCTTCACTCTGTTTTGGGAATGTATACAGTATTTTGAGTATTTGGGGTCAGAAAGTTGCTGAGAACTGGCAAAAATACCTTGGGAATAACCTCAATAACTTATTTCAAGACACCATAAGCCTAGATATCCACTTTCTAAATGTGTTCCCTTGCAAAATCCTGTCCCTCACTTGCCCTATTCATATAATTCTGATTCTTTAATTGATCTTGGCTCCTTTCTTCTCTCGATAGTGCATTCGATCAACTATAAACTCTTCTGATAAGCTACACTTCTTTCTTCTTCGTGTTAGCATGGTATAGTTTTCTCGATCCATTTATTTACTTTTAATCTATGTGTGTCTTTACGGTTAAAGACAACATATAGTTGGATATTGTTTTCTAATCTACTCTGATAATCTCTGCCCTTTAATCAATGCATTTGGACTGTTGACATTCAACGTGATTAGTGATACATCTGGATTAGCATCTAACATATTCATTACCGCTTTCTGTTTGTTGCCCCTGTTCTTTGTTACTGTTATTGCCTTGTACTCTTTTCTGCTTTATGTAGTTTTAAATGAGCATTTTATAGGACCCCACTTTCTCTCCTTTCTTAGCATATCAGTTATTCTTTTTTTGTTGTTGTTGAACTTTTTAGTGGTTGCCCTAGAGTTTCTAATATACATTTACAAGTGATCCAAGTCCACTTTCAAATAACACGATGCCAGTTCATGGGTAGTGCGAGCACCTCAGAATAACAAAATAACCCTACTTCCTCCTATCGTTGCTGCCATTCATTTCACTTATACATAAGCATAGATAAATATATATGACATATACATAAGTATATAAAGACATAAGCATATAAGATATACATAAGTTATATCATAATACACCTAATTGAATATATTGTTGCTATTAGTATGAACAAACTGTTATCCGTTGGATCAATTAAGAATAAAAAAATGCAAGTTATTATTTTGACTTCATTTTCTCCATCTTTAATGTTCTTTTCTTTATGTATGACCTACATTATTTTCCTTCTTAAAGAATTTCTTTCAACATTTCTTACAAGGCAGATCTACTGGCAACAAATTCCCTCAAATTTCTTTTAAGATTTTATTTATTTGAGAGAGAATGCGCAGTGGGGAGGGGCAGAGGGAGAACGAAAGAGCAAGAAAGAAGCAGACTCCCTACTGAGCAGGAAACCTGAAGGGGGGCTCGAACCCAGCACCCAGAGATCATGACCTAAGCCAAAAGCAGACCCTTAACTGACTGAGCCACCCAGGTGCCTCAACAAATTCCCTCAATTTTTGTCGGAGAGCCGTTTTATTTCTCCTTCAGTTTTGAAGGATAGTTTCTCAGGGTACAGAATTCTAGTTTGGTGGGTTTTTTCTCTCAACATTTTTAAATATCTCACTTCACTCTCTTCTTGCTTGCATGGTTTCCAAGAAGAAATCAGATGTAATTCTTTGTTCCTCTGTAGGTAAGGTGTTTCTTTTCCTCTGGCCTTTTTCCAAAATTTTTCTTTATGTTTGATTTTTTGTAATATAAAGATGATACACCCAGCTGGACTTTTTTGGGGGCATTTATCCCACATGTTGACCTCTGAGCTTCCTGGATCTGTGGTTTGGTATCTAATATTAATTTGGGAAGATAGTCATTGTTTCAAATATTCTCTTCCTTTCTCTTTTTCTTCTGATATCCATATTATGCATATATTATACCTTTTGCAGCTGTCCCATAGAAGTTGGATATTTTGCTTCCCCCCACCCCCAGTGTTTGTTCTCTTTTTTATGGTCTTTGAGGATTATACTGAAAAATCCTCTAGATCAGAGGTTCTTTCCTCAGCCACATCCAGTCTGCTAATGAACCCATCAAAGCCATTCTTCATTTCTGTTACGGTGGTTTTTAATCTAGCAATTTTTTTGTTCTTAGGATATTTGTCTCTGTTATATTGCCCATTGATTCCTGCGTGCTGTCTCCTTTATCCATTAGAGCCCTTAGCATATATTTTTTAAAAGATTTATTTATTTATTAGAGCGAGTGAGCATGCATGCACATGTGTGTGAGTGAGGGGGGCAGAGGGAGGGAGAGGGAGAGAGAGAGAGAGAGAGAGAGAGAGAGAGAGAGAGAAGCAGATTCCCCACTGAGCATGAAGCCTGACTTGGGGCTTGATCCTACGACCCTGAGATCATGACCTGAGCTGAACTCAAAAGTCGGATGCTTAACCGACTGAGCTACCCAGGTGCCCCTAGAGCCTTCAGCATATCAGTCATAGTTGTTTAAAATTCTCGATCTGATAATTCCAGCATCCCTGCCTTGTCTGGTTCTGATGTTTGCTCTATTTAAATTGTGGGGTTTTTTTTGCCTTTTGGTGTGCCTCGTAATTTTCTCTTGATAGCTGGACATAACGTATCAGGGAAGAGGGACTGCTGCGAACAGGTCTTTGGTAATGTGTTAGGTGTGAGGAAGGGGGGATGTCGGATAGTCCCAACCTTTGCGTGGGCTGTGAGCTTCACAAGTGTTTCTTAGTTTTTTCTCTTAGCTGGGACGAGATGGCTAGAGGCAGGTGGAGTTGGGTGTTTCCCTATCCCAGGTCGGTTAGGCTCTGAGATACCCCAGCAGGTTAGCCTCTGGTTAACTGGTTTCAGCCGAGCGCAGGCCTTATTGAGAACAGCACGTTCCGGTGTATTTAAAAATGCTTCCTCTCCCCGTACCCCTGCTGGAAGCTCAAGGAGTTTTTCTCAGATACTTACTGTAGGAATCTGGTTGAGCTCCTGGAGGTGGATCTCACAGTATTTGGGGGTTTCCCATGACTGGATTCCCCCTGGAGTTTTTAACTCCCAGATTTGTCCACACCGAGCCCCCAGCAGGGCGTCCATTACAGTTCGGGGTTCCCTGCCCAACATGGGTTCCCATGGAGGTTCCTGCTGTCTGGTAAGTCATGGCTCGTGTGTCGGCTCGTCTTTCTCTCCGGCCTCGGGCGGCAGCGGTTTGCCCCGTGTCCTCGCGTCTCTAACCAATCCAAGAAGAATTGCTGGTTTTTTCGTCTGTTCGGCTTTTTACTTGTTGCCGGGACAGAGTGGGGACTCCCGAGCTCCTTCCATGTGGAACTGGAAACTGAATGTCCCCTTCTTTCTTTGGCTTCTAACTACCTCCCGGGTTTGGACTACCCTCCTCTTCCCCCCCATTCCTGACCCTTTAAACCTCCAGTGGATGGCCAGGGGATTTGAATTATTAGGAGGGACAACGTCCAGGCCACAGGAATAACTATCAGGTTAATTCAAATGTTTTGGGAAATGTGGACAGAAGAGGTGAGGTGGGGGTGGAAAGGGGCAACGATGGGCAGAGTTGCAGTGACAGTAACCTTCCTCCGGCCCTGCCCCTGCCAGGGTCACCCTGTGGCCCCTGCAGGCTCTCTGGTCTGGCGTCTCGGGGATTGAATGGCTGACCTGCTGAGCAGACGCCTTCTCCACGGCCGAGGCCTGGGCTCTTTGAAAAGCCCGGTGCACTGCTCTGTGACCTGCAGACTTATGACAGCATTAGTCTGTCTCTGTCGGAAGGAGCCGGCACCTTGGATTATCAAACATCTCTATAAATAGGAGAGGACGGGAGCACTTGGCATTTGTAGTGGCAAATCACGTCTTGGAAAATTGTCAGGATTCTCAGCATTGACAAAATCCTGGGGAAAGGAGACCAGCCAGCTATCATTTATTTATGCTTCCAAAGGGCTCTGGAAACACAGGTAACAATGGGCTGGAAGAACAAGCCTTGTCATGTATTAATAAACAGTAAGTCTGATAATTGGGAGGAACGCTGCCCTCCCTGATGGGTCGTGGGGACTAATAAGGCTTCCTGGGGCTCCAGGCTGGGGCCCTTTTAATGACCTATTAGTGAGGTTACCAGAGAAAGAGAATGGCATTTCCTCCCTCTCCAGCCACTTTTGTCTGAAGAACTTCAAGGTATTTCATTAGCGAGTCCTTCAAAAGAAGGCGGACGCTGTTCTACTGGGATGAACCCGGAATAGAGCTACCTGCCGCTTGATCTTTAAAATGGATTAAAAATAATTACTGAAAGTCTATGAAGTGCCACTGCTAGGCACTGGGGACACAAAAAGGTAAAACGGGTCCCTGGCTTGTCGTGTAGGGCCTGCCCAATATTCCAGGCCAAGGGTAAAGCATGTGTCGAGATGACTACATCAGTCAATCTATCAGTCCTTCTAGGGTATTTGCGTGCTCAGGGGAGATTCAAAAGAAAGTCAGTCCTAGCCTGTTTCTCAAGGGGCTGTGGACTGATAGGGAAGGCAGAAATAAACACACCCGGTGCAGGGAAAGGGTATTTTAGTGGAAACAGGGGTAGCAAGACTTTGAAGATGGGGAGGTCGGTGTAGGTTGTAGTTCAGAGAAGTCATGAAGAAATGGTGGGAGGTACATTGGAAAAGGGAGGACGGGCTGGGTAGGAGCCTGGCCAAGGAGCAGAACTTGGAATGATGAGGGAACAGGAAGCCATGGAAGGTTTTTAGAAGGGAGGGAGGGTTGTGTTCGTTTCCTAGGCTAACAAAGTGCCATACACTGGGTCCCTTAATGGACATTTATTGTCCCAGGGGTCTGGAGATACAGGTCAGAAACCAAGGTATCTGCGGGGTCACACGCTCTCTGAGACTCTGAGTAGAACCCTCCTTGCCTCTTCGGAGCTTTAGGGAGCGGCCATCTGTCTTTGGCGCTCTGGGGCTTGGCGCTGCGTCACTCCGATCTCTGCCTCTGTCCTCACATTCGCTCTAGGACACCAGCTATATTACATTAAGGGCCCATTTTTACTCCAGTATGACCTCATCTGAACTGATTGCATCTGCAATCCTATTTCCAAAGACAGTCACATTCTGAGGTGCTGGGGGTTAGGACTTCAAGATACCTTTTTTTGGGACATGACTCCACCCGTAATAGGGGTCAGTAGTGTGAACGGAGGGTCCAGCTTGGCCATGGAGGGTTTTAATAGAAGAAAGGACAGCAGAAGGGGATGAAACTGTGTGTAATCCAGCAAGTTTAGGTTGCAAATCTCCATGATTAAACGAATGATGTGGCGTATGTTCAATTAATTGGTTTTAATACACTTTATATTTGGAAGGAAAGAAATGCGTTCTTTGTGGAGGTGGGTGGGCAGTAACATGGTGAGTTCAGTTTTGGATGCAGAAGGTAGTTGGAGAGAAGGACCCAGAGATCGAATGAGGTTTCAGGGAAGATGTGGATTTGGGAGTCATCCCACTGGGGGCTCCTGGCGCCCTTGACTTAACTCCCTGTACCCCTGACCTGGCTTTTGGTCTTGTTTTGAAGTAGAGCACCTGTGTTAGAAACTCCGCTGGTTGCATGCAACTCCTCTCCAATGCCATCGAGACTCCTGTGGTAACAAACGAACCGAGGCACCTTGGAATGATGGCGGGGTGGGCTTTTCGGGATGATTCTCAAATAGGAGATATACCTGCTTAAGGAGTCAGGGTGCAGGAGGATGATATCAAGTTGGGCTAAACCTCTTACTTCCACGGTATTCTTGTTCATGCCTCCGTATTCCTGGAAGCCTCACTGTTTTCAGGTCTCCTAAAACCTAGCACAACTGCTTTCTCAGAACCTTGTCTTTAAACATCTTGAATCATTTCATAACCCTTTTGTTATGTTATTTCTGCAAAATCGGTGTCGTATCTGTGCTCTCCATGCTTTTCTTCTTGCCTGATTACCCAGCGATGTTTTTGACTCCCTCGGTCATTGTGGCTTCAATCTGGCTCACCTGTGCTGCGGCGTTGGGCGAGGCCTGGGTGGTCTTAAGTGAATCTTATTAGACCGATTAAGCATTGGGGGGAGGAAGCAGAGGGAGCAATGAGGACCTTTTAATTCAATTTCCATCGGATGGATGTACTTATGGCCACAAGAGACTTGGTTATTGGTGTCAGAAGTGTTTCTGGACCCTGGGAAACAATTTCAGCTCAGCCAAGCATGAGCACAAGAAACCTGGACAAGTTCCTCAAGAGTACTGAAGGCTCAGAAGCACTGCCTCTCATTGAGAGCAGGCAGCAACATCACCCGATGTGAAAAAAGGAAGCGCTAGTCTGCAGTGGTCAGCTCGAGATCACCCTCACGCAGCCCATCGGCCTATATTCGGAACCCGCTTCGCCACCTTCCCCTTTGACATAATTAGCCCACAGGCTTATGAAAGCATCTATTTCTTCTTAGCAAAGGGAGGACAACTTCAAAGAGAGGGACGCCAAAAGTAGAGATGCCAGTTTTGAAAAGACTGTCAAGTTGATTCATGACATGACACAACTCTAACATAAGTCTTTCTTAACATATGTCAGGAAGCACAAGGCAATCTTTAACCCAAATAAATAACTGTGGTAGAGAAAAAAAATCCTTTCCCTTTGTTCAATGCTCCATAATTTAGCAAGCGTATTAAATCATGTATTTGACACTCAGGAGTGAATATCTCAAGAAGTGAAATTTAATCAAATGAAAGTTCTGGGCCAGAGGTTTTAGATTTAATCAGTAAGATGCCCTTTAAAGTCCTACCCTTTGCATATTCTGAAATGACGGAGTTTAAACTTTTAAAAGATAATTTACTGGGTCGCACATCCAAAACATTTATGTTGGGTCTGGTTATCCTCAGGGAAGGATTCCTCCCCCCCCCCCCCTGCACCATCAAACCACAGTGATACCTTTGGAGCAAACGGTTCATTTGCTTGTGGCAACTGGGTGCCTGGTGTCCAGGTTTCAAGTGGGGTTTTTACTCATTCTTACATTATGAAAAGAATTGCTAATAATGACCTGAAACAAGATTTAAACTCCTAGCTACTGAATGGAGAGGATCTATAGGGTCATGTCATGGTGCACTCAAGAAAAAAAGAGGGAGTAAGAAGATGAAAAGCAGTCCGGGGCTTCTCTGCTTAGTGTGAGGAGTAGATATTAGAAACGCATCGTCCTTGGGGTGACAAAGCCTAGGGACTGCGTTCCTATTTTGTAAAGCGAGCAAAGCGCTGGTCGTCGTCCCCCAGGAAGGGGAGGCATTATTAGCTCCCTGCAGGGAAAGCTGGGCTTCTGTCTCCTGTGCGGTCCCATTAGGATGATCTCGAGAGCTCTGGAGCAGAACCCCTCGGTGTGGGGGGCGCTGCTGGCTCTAGTTTAGTGACTGCTCCCATGCAGAGATGGCGTTGGAACATCGCCCCCGGCCGCCCTGCAGGCAGGGTCGTCGGCGGGGGCAGGCGAGTCCCCTGGAGGGCCTGCGCAGCCTCTTCTCTGGTCTCCACGCTGCTGGTACCCACCTCCGCCCCCTGGGTCTTAGCGTCACACAAGACCATAGCGGGAAAGTGGAAAAAGTCCTACCACGTGGAGATTTGCTGACCTGAGGCCAAAACACTTCATTCAAATGCACCGACACCGGGAGGGGCACAGACCTGAGCAAGACGCAGCTGCTTGCCCCCCACGCCCCCTGCCCGGGAGCAAGGAGGCCCCCTCCTGCTCCCCCGTGTGTGCTCTCAGCCAGCTTGCTTCTTTCCTTCCAGCACGCATCAGGACGTGTTGTGACTATTAGGAGTAGGCTTGGTGTTCTTGTTACTGTTGTTTTGTTTTTCTCCCCTCCGGGGCCGTAAGCCCCAGCTGGGCCGGAGTAGTGTTCGCTGCTGCGTCTGCAGGGCCCACGACGGTGCCGGGCACCTTTAAGCTGTAAGTATGTGTGGACCGAATGAATGAGCTCACACTTTGGAGAACTGTCCTCACTACCTCCCTTCATAAAATTCATTCTGAGCTGAAACGGCCCCGATTGCTGTGTAGAGGACGTTTTTGTCTCCTTTGTGAGTTACGTCCCACGTGACCGTGTCTCTCCTCCTTCCGACCTGCAACTTTCCCCTCCCTTCTTGTCTCTGCATCAGAGACGTTCTTTAGCTTCTAGAGTTCTCACAGGCGGTTTTTGGGCTCGAGGCTGGCATGGGTCTCAAGAGGGCTGCTTTGACAGGATTCCCCAGGTCTTGGGTGAGAGCATGCTTGCATGAAGTGAAAGTCTGAAGTGTGAGAGGCTCCTGCCCCGGGTGCAGGCATCAGCACCCCTGCCCCCCCACCTCCGGCCAGCGCCGAGGGCCCTCTTGGCCGTCATCTGGGGCAGGAAGCCAAGGACAGCTCACCCTGCAGTTCGCGTGGGAATCTCTGGGCAGGGTCTTAGCCCCTGTGGTTCCCCTTTGTTCTGTGTTGCCCTGTCTTTCCAGCCCCCCCGCCCCCTGTCACCACCCTGCCCGCCCCGCACCCCTTCCCCCACATACTACTTAAACCACAGCTTGCTTTTTTTTTTTTTTTTTTTTTTTTTGCCTTGCAGCCCCAAATTTGGCACAGGGATCTGGCTCATACCAGTAAATCCCCACTAGCCTTTGACTCCTCCGGGAGGCAGAAAGAAACCCCTGCAGGGATGGGAGACTGCTTTTCTGTCTGGGAAGACAGAAGGGGATAAGGATTCTGTAGAAACAGAGTTTATTATGTACAGCACCTAACCTTTCCTGAACAGAAAGGCGGAGATTTTTGTTTTTTAATCTATTTTCCTTCCCTTTAAGAGTTTGAAAGAAAAGGCAATCTTGTGTCCTTGATGGTATTTGGTATTTCCTGTGTGTGCGTGTGCATATGACCACTTTCCCTCCGGTATTCAGACGCATTTTCTCGTCTCTAGGTGATGCCACTGGTTCCAGCTAGGGTGTTGTGGCTGGTATCTATTCTGCGTTTAAAACAAAACAAAAAACCACCCAGAACCTAGTGGCTTAAAACCACCACTGTTTGTTGACAGTTTTGCAGTTTGGACTGGGTTTAGCTGGTGGTGTTTTGCTGGTCTCACCTGGTGTCACTCGGGAGCCTGGAAGCGGGCGCCCAAGATGGCCGCGGTTACATGTGTGGCGGTTAGCGGGCGCTGTCGGTTGGGATACATCTGTTCTCCATGTGGCCTCTCCTGAAGAGGAATCTTTCTCATGCTGAGATCCAAACCCCAATAAGGAAGTACCTGTCTAAGCTTCTGTTGGTTTCACATTTGTCCCACTCGGCCCCAGCAAGTCACATGGCCAAGCTCAGAGTCCGTGTAGAGAGGGGTTACACGAGGGCATCCGTACTGGGAGGCCAGAGTCACTGGGGATGGTTACTGTCACAGGCTCCCCACAGCTGTAAAGAGGCGCATTATTTATGGGCCTGACTTTTCATTCGCTTCAACGAACACATTACATTCTCTCATGACTTTGCTCATCACTCTGTAACTAGGTCCTGGCCAAACCTAGAGGGTATTTCTCAACCTAGGTCACCTAAACCTCTCACAGGAGTTGGCAGACCTTTTCAGTGAAGGACCATAGAGTAAATATTTTAGGCTTTGTCAGCCATATATGATATGCAAATGAACAGGCATGGCTGCGTTCCGATCAAACTTTATTTACAAAAACACGTGGTGGATTAGGTTTGGCCTGTGGACTGTAGGTTGCTGATTCTTGTTCTGTCTCCTGATCTTTTAGACTGCCAAACAAAATGTATGTTACACTCAAATATTGCCACTTCTCAAACCCGAAAATTAAATGTCACCTTTTTGAATTTGATTTCATCATGAGAAGTCATTGATCAATGAATGTTACATAATATTTTCCACCTGATTGTTGAAAATCCTAAATCCATAAAGTGTTTTCTAAGTATCTTTTTAAGAACTTGGTAAAAGCTGTGTTAATAGACTAAAATGTCATGAGTTGGTTCAGTGAAAGTTGGAGAGGCAAAATAATAAGGTATAGAATGCAAACTTTAGTCGGATTGCCTGAGTTGAAGCCCCGGCTCTACAACTCACTGGCTGTGTGACCATGGTCAAGTTACTTAACTTCTCTGAGCCAGTCTTCTCATCTGAAAGTAGGGATGATGACAGTCCTACTTCTCAGGGTTATTACGAAGATTAAACATAGTAGTCCACGAAAATACCTAGAATGGTGCCCAGATCATAGTAAATGCTCCGTTAACATGGTGAAACAAACATAAATATCCTGACACTCTAACTCCCTTAAATGGTAATTTTTTGATAAGCATAGGTATAGGACAGTTTCCAGGTTCATAGTGTTGTGGTATAGTTACAAAAACTTGTAATTTTAACTTTAAACTGTTAGATCTAAAACTCAGTCCCCGGATACAAAAATCAGTTGCATTTCTATACACTACCAACCCTCCAGAGACTATCAAAAGGAATACGATACTTAACCAAGGAAGTGACAGAGTTGTCAACTGAAAACTATAAAAAATTGACAGAAGAAATCACACAAATGGAAGGACATCTCATGTTCATGGACTGGAAGAATTGATATTGTTAAAAAGGGGACCATGTTTCCCAAAGTGATACATAGGCTCAATGCAATCCTTAACAAAACCCCAATGATCTTTTTGGAGAAATAGGAAAACACTCCTAAAATTGATTTGGAGCCACCATCGACCCTGGAGAGCCAAAACAGTTTTGAGTAAGAAAAACAAAGCTGGAGGTATCCCACCCCCTGATTGTAAGAGCCACAGCAAAGCTATAGCAATCAGCAATACGGTATTGGCAAAATAACATATAGACCAATGGAGCAGAATAGAGAGCCGGAAATAAACCCTCACATATACAGTCAATTAATATTTGACGACAGAGCCAAGAATACTCAATGGGAAAAAGTCTCTTTGTTAAAGGGTATTGGAAAAATTGGATATCCACAAGAAAAATAATGAAATTGGACCCTAACTAAAAAAATTGATTCCAAATGGATTAAAGACTTAAATGTAACCTTGAAACAATAAAACTTAGACAAAAACAGGGAAAAGCTTCTGGTATTGGACTAGACAAATGATTTTTTTGATATGACACCAAAAGCACAGGCAACATAAAAATAAACCAACTAAAAATCTTCTGCACAGCAAAGGAAGTTGTCAACAAAATGAAAAGGCAACCTATGGAATGGGAGAAAATATTTGCAGACCATTTATCTGATAAGGAGTTAATATCCAAAATATCTAATGAACTCCTATAACTCAACAGCAATCAAATCAAGTAAATGAATTTAAAAAACGAGACCTTTCTTTCCAAAAGACATTTCTTTCCAAGAAGACCTACAAATGGCCAACAGGGATATGAAAAGGTGCTCGATAGGACTAATCTTCGGGGAAGTGCAAATCTGAACCTCAATGAATTATTGCCTCCGATATGTTAGGTTGGCTATTATCAAAAAAACAACGGACAAGTGTCGGCAAGGAAGTAGAGAAAAGGGAGCTTTTGTTGTCCACATTGTTGGTGGGAACGTAAATTAGTACAGCCACTATGGAAAACCATGTGGAGGTTCTCAAAATACTAAAACTAGAATTAACATTTAATCGAGTCGTGGAGAGCAAGATGGAGTCACTCATGTCAAAGTGATTCATGTCAAGCAGTGATGGCGTAGCAGCTAAGACCGGTTATCGCCGAAACCTGCACGGGCTGAAGGCACCCGGAACTGGTATAAGCATCCAAGCCAAGAGAGCCTAGAAGAACCGAGAGCCGGTCATCATGAGAACCAGAAGAGGCCTGCGAAGGCCCAAGACTGATTAAACTCCTTTAAAAAGGGATGACTTTTGCAGCAAACATATTGTCAGACTGTCAGACTCTCGAAGCTGACTCTGCCGTGTCTAACTGCCCTAAAAAAGGCAGCTGCTACTTACGGCTCTGCCCAACAGATCTTGACCATAATAAAGAAAGATCCTCTGTTGTTTGGATGGAATTAGCAGTCAGCGCTGAGAGCTGACCTGGACTGGACCGAGTCCTCATCTCAACTGCCCACGCACAGACGGACTTTGAGTTTGCTGCTTTAACTTCTTAAGCCTCCCTGTATCTTTTCTGTTGTGTGACTTTGTATTGTACTTTGTGTGACGTGTATGAAGCCAAGTTGTAGGTCATGGAGTTTGGAATCCTGAACCTGTTTGGCACTTGTGGTTAACCTTGCTTTGTGATTGAATAAAGCTGACATTGTAAAAGGACGCCACTGACGTACGTCTTTATGGCGCGCTTGGGACACCGGCAATCGCATTTCTGGGTGTATCGCCAAAGGAATTGAAATCTAGATCCTAAAGAGATCGGATCTGCATTCCCATGTTCACTGCAGCCTTACAGGAGCCGACATAGGGAAACATCCTAAATGTCGATGCACAAACAGATAAAGGAAATGTGGTTAGAGACCTACGACGTCCTAGTATTCAGCCTTGGAAAAGGAAATTGTGCCGTTCGTGACAACATCGATAGACCTTGAGAGCATCACGCTAAGTGAACTAAGCCAGACAAAGGGCAAATACTGCATGGTCTCACTTGTATGTGGAATCTAAATTAGACTCCCAGAGGCAGAGAGCAGAATGGCAGGTGCCAAGGACTAGGGGGAGGGGGCAATGGAGACATGTTGGTAACATGCTACAACGCTTCGGTAATGTGAAGTAAGTTCTGGAGACTGTTGAGAAAGACCACGCCAGGGCCACACAGCCTCCTCCACAGATCAGGGCAGTGTTGTGCCAAGGGAGTAGGTATCAGCATTGGTTTTGGACCTCTGGGTGAGAACACGTATTTATTTTGAAGGAGCTTGGGCACTCAGATCAGAACTAAATTTTACTGTTCGTGAGCTACTGACTGGCTGTGACAAGCTCTTTAACATTTCTTAGTCTCCCTTTTAAATGATGATTGTGAATATTGGATAAGGTCATGTGGTAGAAAGTCCTCAGCACAATGCCTAGCTCCTAACTTGCATGCAATAAATGTGCTTAAAAAATGTCCTGGTCAAATTAGCATAGATCTGAGTACTTGGAAGCCAGCTGGAAGTATTCAGATCTGACTAGCAAATCCCATGCAGTGGCCACACAGTGACTCGGTAGCCAGCCCCAGGGGCTGTGCATGAACGCAGGATTAGAGGTCAGGCAGGGACCGACAGATATGCAATACATTGTCAGATTTGTTACTGAAAGCTTGGGAAAATATCGCTGCTTAAAAAAAAAAAAAAGATTCTCGTTTTCTGGTAGTATCCTCAAAACCAGCATCCAGGGAGCAGGAATTGTCTATGTGTTATTTTCCTTCGTGTATCAGGATGCTGTGACTGTGGATGTTGCCAGACGTGTGACCCATCATTCTACGCAAGCTGTGTAAAAAAGACTGTGCTCGCTGCGGGAGCTGCTGAATGCATCGAAGTTGCTAGGGTGGCCAGTCAGGCCTTTGTGTTTGCTGCTCTATTGATAGCTGTGCTTTGGTGTCTAGGCCACAATGGCTCAGTGACCTGCCTTTGACCCCATGGTCAGCATTCCTCAATGCGTCATCGTGACTGTGATATTTGTCTTTACTTCACTGACTGGCGCTTGTGGTCCCAGTAGTGCTTACGATGCTACGGGGCCCACATCTGGGTACAGTGACACTTAGGTGTAGCCCCGCGGTCCTAAGAGTGATCCTTTAGTCATGATTTACTGAAAACAAAGATTCTCTCCTATGTGACTGTGTAATGATTTGACATGAGTCATTCAGAACAAGTACAGCGAATGTCTACCAAGTGGCAGGTGCTGTAAAAGCTGATAAATTTTATTCTCAATCTCGGTTCATTATTTTTTCAATGAAATAAGAGCTTGGAAGAAAAATATCCTACGGCTGATGTGTGATGGTCAGGCTAGCATCTGGGAAGGACAGTTGACCCTAAAGAGAGCATGGTGAGGTGACAGGCAGGTGGCTGTTTCTGCCAGTGGCGTACCCACCGCAGGGAAGGATCCGTCCTCGCAGTGCTCACGCCGGCACAGGGCCGTGGGGTTGCGAAAGCAGGAGCTGGCCTCCCAGTGTGGCTGTCTCCGGCTGTAGGATTGACAGGCAGAGACCAGCAGGGACACGGCTAAGCCACTGCGGCAATCCCAGTGATCTGCAAAGTGCCAAGCACCAGATAAGGAGACTCATGACCTATCTTCCCAAATTCCTTGCACGCCTCCTCACCCCTCTGTGGGATTCAAGGAAAGGACTTGGGGATGGCTCACGCAATTGAGCCATGGGGACTCTAACCCTGGGCTCCTGTGGAAATTCTACCCACAGCAGTTGACAGGACATCCTGCAGGGAACAAACCCTAACAAGGGTCGTTCTCACTAGCATTGTATCTTTGGAGCCGTTGGGACGTCTTACCCTCACTTCTTTTGCCCAGAGCGTAACTTTGAGGCTCATCTTAAGATCTTCCTGGGTGTCCAGTTTTGCTGTGTCTCCCGTGGTAAAGGCTTCCATTTGCTTCAGCTCTAGGAAGCCACCCTCGATGACCTCCCATTTGCATGTTTTTAGACTCTTTCTGTCGCTATGGTCTCTCACAGTAGTCCTCAAACTCGAGTGTGCATCAGAATCCCGCGGAGGGTTTGTTAGGACGTAGACAGATGGGCTCAGCCCGTGCTGGGATTCAGTCAGCCTGGACTGGGCACCTTGATCAAGTCCTTAGAGGCGGTGGTGTGGCTAGGCCAGGGGCATTTTGAGAATCCTTGGTCTTGTAGAAGAAAGAAAATTTTGGAACAATCTGATCTACTGTGTTGCATCACGTCCTGTGATAGCTGGTGTCTAATCGCACAAGATTTTCACAGTAACTCTAAGTGCTTTTCGTCCAGATGCGTGCCTTCCATTGACTAATACTGGTCTGTTCTTCAGTGATTATAGATGTTCTATTCACTTTAACATATATTTAACTAGATGTAAACGCTGATGGGCCCCATTTCTTTGAAGATTTATTTATTTTAGAGTGCATGCGAGCAGGGGCAAGGGGCAGAGGGAGAGAATCTCAAGCCGACTCCCCACTGAGTGTGGAGCTTCATGCGGGGCTCGATCCCAGGACCCTGAGATCATGACCTGAGCTGAAATCAAGAGTCAGAGGCCTAACCAACAGCCATTCAGGTACCCCTGATGACACCCCAATTCTTAAAATGAAGTTTGGTCAAAAAAAATCTGTGAACACTCGCACCCACCCCTACATGCTACCCCACACTTACACCTCTGGTGGCCACATGAAGGTCCTGAAAGCTAGCTTTTGCTGTCTTACTGCACATATTGTTACTACTCGGAGGCCATTTCCAAAGAAGAATACACAGTAGTCTTAGGTTGTTGACAAGATTACAAGAGAATCAAGCTGAATATAATCTTGTTCACATTCTGAGGTTCCAAGTGATTTAATGTTAAAGCAGAACATTTGTTCTGAAAAGTACGCTCTAAAAGAGCGTTCATGGTCAAGTAAGTGGCAAACGTGAACCTCGGGACGTGCAGCCACCTCGGTGCGCACAGGAAGGACCTGAGCGGCTGACCATGATTCCGACCCTGATGTTCCGGGAGACGCTGGCCAGCCCTTGCGTTTAGAAAGCCAGGATCCCTGAACACGTGGAAGGGAACCAGTCTGTATGAGGAGACCCACACAAAAGCAAAACTTCCAGGTGAGGAGCAAATCTTTCCTGTCTTATTTTCTTTCCACTTCGTTTTTTCCAGAAGTGGGTAAGGAGGGGAAATCTGGATGAATCAGAAGTTGGAGTCGATCACAGGCTGGGTTGAGCTGTGAGAAGAGGGTTTGGAAAGGAAGGCCACAGGAGCTGAGGGAGGAAAAGCTGCCGACACGTTCCTTGTAGCACAATTCAAGTTTATTCCATTTGTTCTTGCAACACAAAACTGAAACACGGTATTATTTAGCATTCGATGTACATGAACTAGGATCATATGAGAAACCCAATTGTGTCAAAAGTATTACATGATGGAAAAAATGAACTCAAATATATCAAAATGCACAAAGCACTAGTCTTCCTCCATTACTGCTTAGAAAGATATGATTGTTTCTCCATTTACAAAATAGAATCAGGACATTTTAAATTCTTAAAATTTTGCATGCAAAACACTGCAATTGCTTATGTAGGAGGGCACTCTCACCAGCTTCTTCTAGACACAATCGAGTACACAATATTGCATGGAAGTAAAGAGCAGCTCAGTTGAAGTTTTAGGAAAAAAAACGTCGGTACATCTAGATCTCAGATCCATTATTGGAGGGAAAGAAATCAATGAGTAAAGGGCCTTCCTTGCAGCTCGCACATGCCGTACCCACCTACCTCTCCTTAGTGCCCCACCGGGTGCAGGAGGTGAGCCATGCAGAGAAGAGCTACCTGGGTACCCTCGGGTGCTGCACTGACCTCTAAGTCTACAGATACCAGTCTGAAGCTGCAAGGGGGGAATTTGCTAGTATACTAATGTAAACAGGTAATCCACCTGTTTTTACTTGATATAGTGCATACAAAATGACTGACTTAATACAAAAACTACAGAACATGCAAGATTTTTTCTGAGATGTTAAATATTCAGTGGAGAACAAAACTTACTTAACCTTTCACTAATGCATGTAGTACCAAAAAGCAGACAGGTTTTTAGCTTCCTTTACTCAAAAAATGAACATTAAGTGTTGTGAATTTCTCTGCCAAGTGGTTCAGAAATACATTATAAATAACCTAGTTAAAAAAAAGAGAAAGTGTAAACCATCTCGGCCAGTCTATTCTATGTTTGTTATTTTCTCAAGCAGTCGCCCCATAACTATGGGGCTTACAAGATGGCTGAGAAAGAAGAGGGAAGGCGAAGTAGCCTCTACTGCGATACAAAGAACAGCAGGATGAACTGTACAAAGGGTCACGTGGTTTCTACACCAGGGGACTGCAGAAGGCAGACAGGTTTAGGAATGACAGGACAGTGCACGCTCTGCAGCGACCAACCACAACACAACAGCTGGAAAGGTGGAAACTACAGAGGGTAAAATCCAAGCCTTTTCAATAGCATTCTGCCAAGAGGTGACAACGAAGATATCAAAACACCTTGTTGCTACCCATGTACAGACTGATCAAGTGCCCTCCATCTTCAATGAGGGTAGCTCTGTTTCCACTCAGTGATGTCATAAAGTACTGTTGGCTGACTTCGAATCCAACACTAATACGCTGCACTAAGACAGCAGAGTTAGCCGAATATATCAAAGTATTTAAACCACCATTTTGTTTTGATTGTTTTCTTGGATGCAGGAAAATTACAGGGTTAGGCTAGTTGTAAGCAAAAAGCCACAGGATTAAAAAAAAAAAAAAAGATTCATGGGGGAAAACACACACACACGCGTGCACACACACACCCTACCAAACCAATCAGCAACCGATTAATAAGATTTGTTATTAGCTGGCTACTAGTTTAACCCTGCTTTAGAATGCTACATTGCCTTAAAAAATCATAATTCTTTGTTATCCACAATCTGAATACAAGCCCCTAACCCAACCCCCCCTTTAAAAATTTGAGGTACATTCAATTATTGCATGATTTGGCTAAGGAAAAACTCTAGTATTTTTAGCAAGCTTTTATGGATGGCGAGTCAAAGGAGTCAATATTTTAGATGCAAGATAGCAAATTTAGGGTATATGTTTTAATTCGTTGAACTGCTCATGAAATAAACATTTGAACATGTGTCTAAATATTTCCTGCAGGTCAGAACACCCATTGTAGGGCACTACATTTTAAGAACAAAGAATACATTTTGAAGGGGTCACACTTCATGTGATGCATGGTTTAGAAAAGAAACAAAAATATGCTATGCAGGTGGGTTGGCAGATGTTCAGCAGAAGCCTAGCGACAAGTTGGGGAAACCTGGTAACGAGCATACTTTTGAAGGGACAGGGCTCAATTTGTCCAGATCGTAAATCTCACCCCAGTGATAGCTTTGGTGCAGTAAGTAATCAGCATCCAAGGTGGGTCTGAGAGAGGATTTCCAAAGAATGTTCCTCGATTCTCCAAACATAACCGAGGCCAATCCATTCAAAGAGCAAATGAAGAAAATCCATAGGTACTAAGACAACCGTTCTCTATAGGACACTAACAGGCTATGGCTATGATTCTATGTTTAAATCCCGTTTTACTACCAGCAGGAGTTTGAAAGTGTTTCAATGTTATATAAATGTCTGAATCTAGAGGAGAAAAAAATATGCACACTGGAATGATTTCTCCTTTAGGCTTCCAAAATTTAAGATTTTATAAATAAAACTAGTCAGTTGTATCTAAAGATACATGAAATCCATGTGAAAGGGGAGAGGAAATCCAAAGTTGAGTCATCCAGCAATTTAGGAGTGTGCCCCCTCACCCTAACTGAGCTCTCACGTAAAGCTGAAAGTCGCTGAGGGAAGATTTGGTCGCCGACCACGGGCAGCGCTCTTAACTATGCCAGGAGGCCCCCAGTAGAGTGCGTCTTAAGGCAGAAGGCTAGAGCTGATTGCTTATCTCAGCACCCGGAGTTAGGTCCCGGCAGCCGCCGCTGCTCGCACAGTTACGGCTACCACACTCGGAGAGCTGGCCTTGGTAGGGTCAGACCCTCGACACAATCTCAAGAATAAACTAGCTAGGGAGCTGAAAGGGTCAAATGGTACTGGTAGGTTTTGTCTTTGCTCTCCCTTGGGCATAAGCTGTATATTTTGTTGGAAATGGAAAAGAGGCGGACTTGATCAGGAATCCGAGTAAAAGCCTGATCACGGTGTTTTCCTCTCTTCCCAAACATTGTTTTTTTTCTGGTAGTCTGATTTGTTATGAATTTCTCTCTCCCCTCACCCCTCTTAAAGTATTTAGCTGAAGAAGCTGGCAGATAGAGAGTGACAGACAGACAGGCAGCAGTGTGAGGCCACAGGAGAGCCCTTCTTCCAGAGCTGTCAGCCCATCCGTCCATCACTGAAGAAGAGCTTTGATTGCCTGGTTGTCAGTGGCTTCAAAGGCAGTTAGTCCATCTGGACCTTTCACGGTCTTATCAGCACCCTGGAAAGAGAGGAAATAGCCATTAATACTGAACGAGTCCGCCGTGAACGCACAGACTCCATCACGTGCGCAGGCTAATGTGTAGGTCAGGAATCAATCCCTCTACTAACAGGGTCCCTTCTACTGAAAAACTCCAAACATCTGGCAAGGTTGTAGACTAAGTTGTAAAAATGCCAGATTCTGTTTCAGGCACTAGAAACTGTATGCTACAGACACAACTTGCCAATAATATAGACGAGGACCGCCTTTCATTTACACTATCGTGCATTCATCAAGCTTTAGAAAAGATTATCCCTACGTGTAATATAAAATGGGGAAAACCACTTTTGCTAAAGAAGAAAGTATCACTGTGACAAAATTATTTCTTTGCAATAGCTCGTGGAGAGTGCATAAATACTACACACAGATTTCTACAATTCAGGGCTTACAAACCATTTACTTGAGACAAGTTCCTAAAGACCGCTATAGAATACTGGTCATTCTACGTACAAAAACCGAGCAGTAAATGCTTGCCATGTGGGCTATAAAAGGAGGTTCTCTTCTGCATGCTAGGGAAACCCTCTCCAGCCTACTCCAAAGCTTTACCTGGAAAGTGTGATCCTGGAATATTTTACTTGCAACTTGGCATTTCAGTTTTGAGGATGTGTGCATCCAGCTTTGTGTCTGTTGTTTCTATCTGTCTTTACTAGAACGAGGTCCCAGGGGAGCATTGCCTCTGTATTACTTACTATTGTGTTCCCAGTACCTAGAAAAGTGCCTAGCGCCTGGGAGGTAAATTGCGCCCAAACCAGGTCTGAACCTTTTTAACTCCCAGAGACCCCAATATTCCACCACCTGAGGTTCTTCTCGCTAGTTCCAGCCCCAACCAGTGTTTAGCCATCAAACAGCCTCTGGTGTCCTGCCCTCCTTCCCTTGCCAAATCGCCACTGTTCCAAACAGCCTCTGGTGTCCTGCCCTCCTTCCCTTGCCAAATCGCCACTGTTCTGTTCTAAGGCCTGCAGAATTCTCTAAACTTGATATAAACGGTCCCTTAAACACCAACTCTAGTGAAACTCACCAGTCTCTTCTCCCATTAACCTCTCTCTGCTCTAATCATATGGAACTTCTCACCATGCCCACATACCATGTACCATGTCCTTATACACGCTGGGTTCTAGACAGAATGCCTTACCCCTTTGCTCCGGCAGATTCGTTCAATCCCTGAACAAATATTTAGTGACTGTGTAGACACTGTGTAAGGAGCTGGAGAATCAAAGAGAAACAAAATAGTCTGCCAGTCTGGCGAATGAACCAACACGACAGAGGTGGACGAGGAGCGCAGTGTTATGCACGCGGATGAGAGGTCTTTAACCAAAACAGGACGCGACAGGAGATGCACAGGAGAAAGGCTTCTGGAATGAGGCAGTGCTCGAGCGGACTGTTGATGAATTAGGTAAACCAAGAAGATGACATCCTAGGAAGTGTTACAGTATTACAAAGTCCTCTTCAATAGGATTATAAAAATCTCTATTTCCTCATTTTCTAATTGAATTTAACTGCTTCATGGAACTCACAGTCAAGTGGGAGAGAGTCTGTGAGTGAGAACTTCAGTGTGGTAAGTCCTCTACGGGCTGTGGGACAATAATTGGGATCACTGTATTCAAAACCATTTATTGGACCGCTGCTTTTATGACTAGCATTATAAACTATAATTCTGCACTAACAAAAAGTTAAATATTTTAGCGAACATCTCTTGCTTTTTAGCTGCCAGAATTCATTTCCCTCCTTTTGATAACAGCATCCTAACTTCATTTTGGGGATTCTTTTGTCCCCACTGTGTGGAGTCCTGGGACTACGTAACTGAAAGTGCCATGTATCCTCCTCACCAAGGGTCAAAGATTTATTTGAACCAGGCAGGCCTCTCTCACTTCTGGATTTTGAATTTTGATGAGAGAATAAAAGGGCAGTTCATTTATTCCTGTGGCATGACCCAGATGAGGGCTGAGGAGTTGCTGCCACCTCAAGTCCTGTGTCTGCCAGAGCTCCTCCCTCTTCTGAGCCCGGTGCTCCAACTGTCCTGTTGCTTCTATGACTAGTCCAGTATCTTCAAAACTTCCTTTTTCTACCTGTAAAAGTCAATTTCTGCCATTTGTAGCAACAACAAAAATCTAGCTGATTTACACAGGTCACTTTCCCCCCTAATTTTAATAGGCGCATTACAGAACTAAAAATATACCAAAAAATCCATAGAACTCATAATTCTATAGGTTGGATACTTTAACATTTTAGTGTTTGTCTACTCTTTTGTCCTAAATATGCATATATATGTATTTCTTTTAAAAATAAATGAGTATCCCTAGGAGAAACTAGAGTGACTATGTAACAGAGAACAGAAAAGATAAACCAGTATTACTACCAAGAGGGGCATTTCGTGAGATAAAAGGTTCAATATTCAAATCTCAAAAATGAAATTGAGAAAACAGTTCCATTTATAATAGCATTAAAAAGAATAAAATATGGAGAAATAAATCTAACAAAGTCAAACCAATTCTGAAAATGATGAGCCAGTATTATTGTGGATAAGAGTATTAAAATGATTTTTTAGTACCTAATGCAGTTACTAGCAAACTTAGTATATTTGACTTCACCCCTTCCTTGAGGAAAGCATTTTTAATCATGTTTTTAATTCTGGTGATTATTTTCATAGCTCTAAATAATACACTCGTTACTATCTGCATTATTAACTGTAGATATTATCTTCTTATTTCCTGCCACACGGATGAGGCTTTGGTCACCACCACCTTCTTCCCCAGACTGTCCCATATCTTATATTTAAAATACCAGTTTGTTTCTTTATAAATTTAAATGACTTATTTAAACCTATATTTCTTGTTCCATCAGTTCTGACAGTTATCTCATCCCTCTACTTTATAAGATACTTTCTCTGCCTTCCTGTCACTCCCTGTACTTCTTAACTTGCCAGCTTTTCTGTTCTGTCAAGATCAACTTTTATATTCTATTCTGTAAGAACAGTTTTGCTTCTTTTTTATCCCTTATAGTCACCAGAATGTGTATGACATCCCCAGGACTCTTTTTGTCTTTCAACTGTTAAGTGTGTATCTTTTTTTTTTTTTTTTTTTTTTTAAAGATTTTATTTATTTATGTGACAGAGAGACAGCCAGCGAGCGAGGGAACACAGCAGGCGAGTGAGAGAGGAAGAAGCAGGCTCCCAGCGGAGGAGCCCGATGTGGGACTCGATCCCGGAACGCCGGGATCACGCCCTGAGCCGAAGGCAGACGCTTTAACGACTGCGCTACCCAGGCGCCCCTAAGTGTGTATCTTTTGACCACCTTCACTCATTTTGTCCATTCCCCAACATCCCCCATTTCTGACAACCACCAATCTGTTCACTGTATCTTTGAGTTCAGTGTGTGTGTACTTAAAGGTTCTGCATATAAGCGACATTATGTAGTATTGGTCTCTCTCTCTCTGACTTATTTCACTTAGCATAATGCCCTGAAGATCCATCTATGTTGCTGCAAATGGCAGAATTTCTTTTTTTAATGCCTGAATAATATTCCGGTATGTATGTACACGTGGATGTATTATACACATTTTCTTTATCCATTTGTCAATGGACACTCAGGTTGTTTGCGTGTCTTGGCCATTGTCAGTAATGCTGCAATGAACATGGGGGCTACAGATACCTTCTCAAGATGGTGATCTCATTTCCTTCAGATAAATACCCAGAACTGGAGTTCCTGGGTCATATGGAAGTTCTGTTTTTAATTTTTTTTGAGGAAACGCCATACTGTTTTCCATGGCGGTCACACCAATTTAAATTCTCACCAACAGGGTTCCCTTAACATCCTCACCAACATCTGTTATGTCGAGTCTTTGATGACAGCCATTTTAACCGGTGAGAGGTGATATCTCATTGTGGTTTTGATGATTAGGGAAGCACCTTTACCCCGTACCTGCTGGCCATCCGTACACCGTCTCTGGAAAAATGTTCCGGTCCTCTACCCATATTTTAATCAGACTGTGTTTTTTTCTTCTACTGAGTTGTAGTTCTTTATATATTTTGGATATTAACCCCTTATATACTAGACTTGCAAATCTTTTCTCTCATTCCCTTGGTTGTCTTTTCATTTTAATTTCCTTTGCGTAACGGTACTGAAGGCTTTTTGTTTGATGTAGTCCCACATACTTATTTTTGCTTTTTTTGTCTTTGCTTTTGGTGTCAAATCCAAAAAAACACTGCCAACCCAGATGTTAAGGAGCTTAACCCCTATGTTTTCTTCTAGGAATATGATTTTCAGGTCTTATGTTCAAGTCTTTCATCCATATTTAGTTGATTTTTATGTAAGGTGTAAGAAAGTTGTCCAGTTTCATTCTTTTACATGTGGCTGTCCAGTTTTCCCAGCATCATTTACTGAAGAGACTCTCATTTTCCCACTGTATATTCTTGGCTCCTGTGTTGTAAATTAGTTGACCACAAACGTATGGGTTTATTTCTAGGTGCTCTATTCTGTCCCACTCATCTGTGTGTGTGTGTTTTTACACTAGCACATTACTGTTTTAATGACTATAAGGTTTGTAATTGGTTTTGAAATCATGAAGTGTGATGGCTCCAGCTTTGTTTTTCTTTCTCAAGACTACTTTGGCTGTTTGGAATCTTCTGTGGTTCCACACATAAAGTTAGGAATTGTTTCTTCTGTATCTCTGAAAATGCCATTGGAATTCTGATAGGGACTGCACTTAGTGGATTAGTTTGGGTATTATGTATGTTTTAACAATATAAATTATTCTATTATGTATGTTTTAACAATATAAATTATTCTCTCAAACAAACAGTCTAGTGCTAAGAGTATTAACGTTGGTAGGGTGGTTCTGTCCTATAAGGTCATTGAAGGATCGAGGTCCCTTTCCCCATGTTATTGTCCTCATTGTCCAGCTCAAGCTGGCTCACCTCTACATTTGCTTCCACCCTAATCTTTTCCTACAGACTTGTTCCTTTTTCAGTGTTCTCTATCATGGTAAAGGACATCACCATCTTCCAGGAAATGTGCAGACACCATGTAGTTTTTCTTGTTTACTTCCCACATAATCAGTCACCAAGTCTTTAGACCAGACTATTCTGGTCTGTCATTTCTCAGCTGTCCTTGCTACCATTACTTTCTTAGTTCAGGATTTTTACACAGAGATCCTAATTCAATATTTTCCTATCTTTTTTCACTTAAAAAAAATTTTATTTGAGAGAGAGAGTGTGCACACAAGCAGGGGGAGGGGCAAAGGGAGAAGCAGACTCCCTGCTGAGCTGGGAGCCTGATGCGGGGCTCATTCCCAGGATTCTGGGATCATGACCTGAGCCAAAAGCAGACGTTTGACTGAGCCACCCAGGTGCCCCTCTTTTTTCACTTCTTACACCGTTTCTATTCAGATTCCATGCATTTATTTGGGTGATGTTTGTTAAAATCCAAGTCTGATCATACTACCTACCTACCTACCAAAAAACCTTAATGGCATCCTAACAGAAGAGAATGAAGATAAATAATATGACAAACGAGGCATAATCTGCTCACTGTTTACCTGTCTAGTCATATTTCTTGCTAAATGCTTTCTACTGTATATTGTAGCTGTGAATTTTCTTTTTTTAATCTCACAGTAATGCATCACGGTCTCTTTGTTCCTGTGACTTTTCTAACATTGTTGCTTCTGTTTAGAATGGTCCCCCAATTCTCTATTAGATTCCTGGACACAAGTGTCCAAGATTCAGCTCAGGTGTCAATTGCTTTATGAATTACATTACAAGTGCTTTATGAATCGTGGTGCCTGAAGTTGTAATGACATCCTTATTTATGACATCATCCCCTTGACTTGACCTCTGCTTCCTTCAAATCCCTACTGTGTCACACATGAACTCCTGCCACAGCAATCGTAACACTTCAATGTACTGGTTTTATGTACTGTCTCCCTCTACTAGACTAGACTTTGCTTTCCTCCGCTTCAGAAGCTGAAAAGAAACTGAATCCCCAGACTCCCGCAGAGCTACAGAGGGCCGTCTGACACAAATCTGGCCTCTCCCCTGGAGGGCTTTCCTTCTTCAGTAAAGCCCAGGAGGACAGAGTCCTTGGCTCGTTCCTCTTGTTCCTACCCAAAACACAGACATGATGCCCGGAGGTTCA
Organism: Ursus americanus; assembly: GCF_024610735.1. Lineage (NCBI taxonomy): Eukaryota > Metazoa > Chordata > Mammalia > Carnivora > Ursidae > Ursus > Ursus americanus. The sequence continues at coordinate 17,223,414 of NC_142129.1, read as the reverse complement.
GCAGTCATCTGGTGCCCATAAGGCCTGGGGAAGATGGAGGAGAAGGGAGTGTGGGATGTGGATGACACAGCACGTGCGGCTGCCCAGCCTTGGACTGCACACCTCAGACATTTGTTATGGGTCACTTTCTTGTTTAAATCACTGTAGGAGGTTTATCTTACAGCTGAACTCTCTTTCTCTTAAGGCAGTTACCATAGTCTGTAATTATGTTAAAAGACCTGTCTCCCCCAAATCAGGCTGGGCTCCATGAGAGCAGGGGGTCTCGTTATATTCATCTCTGTACCTTTAACACCTACGATGATGCCTGGTATATAGCAGATGCTCAACAAAAATTTCTGTGTGGGTCACAGTGCAAATGAACATTAACCTCAGTAGATCACAAACATCCACATTAAAAGGAAAAACTAGCTTTTCTGCCATCTTGAACATATACATACCAAATCACTGTTAAAAATACTACAAAACATTTATTTTGAATTAATTCTATGCATTTTAGAACAGTCTTGAGAAACTGCTCATTACAAACTCCATTATGTCATGATTTGGGGCATCTGTTTAGTTCCACGGTAGTACGATAAAGTGTTCAGAACCCGGGAACTTTCAATTGTTTGAGTATACGTTTAAATATTGCCATTACCAGAGAACTTACACAATTCAATTTTGGAATCTACTAAAAACAGTAACATTAAAAAATTATTCAAGTACTTACATTTACACATGTTGTATGTTATTTACTGCTACAGGATTTGACAGCACATTTAATTTACATATTGATACAAGAGATAGAGTCAAGAATATTTCTAGGTACCCCAAAGAATCTAATGCAATACTCCACACCGTGTTATATTTCTTAAATTTTGAGGCAGTTTTGAGTTTTTAACCTAATACAGATATATCATCTCATTTTATCCTCAGAGCAGCCCTGTAAAGTAGGCACTTTTTTTTTTAATAAAGATTTTATTATTTATTTTTGAGAGGGGGAGAGAAAGAGAGAGAGGGAGAGTGTTAGCAGGAGAGGGGCAGAGAGAGAACAGACTTCCCACAGAGCAGGGAGCCCAATGCCGGACTCGATCCCAGGACCCTGGGATCATGACCTGAGCCAAAGGCAGATGCTGAACCCACTGAGCCACCCAGGCGTCCCTGTTCTCTCTTTTTATTAGAGATTTAACTTAAGTTCAGAGAGGTTAAGAAACTTGCCCAAAGTCAGTGAGCAAGTTAAACTAGAGCCTTTCGGCTCTCCATCTTGTGTTCCATGCTATCTTTAGTTAAAAATGACCTACGGCTTTTTTCCTAAAAACATTAGGATGAGGCCCAGATTCTAGAATTTATTAACTTTAGGTATTCTCAACATTTTTGTGCTTCCTACAGGAAAATGAAGAGCCTTATACAATTATGTATACAATGTGTCATCCGTTGAACACTTTCAAGCTAAACACATTGTTACAGATAACCAATTCCTGAGACTATTCAACAAATACAAAGCTCCTATTAAGTGCCAGACATAGTTTTGATAATGTTTTACTAGAACACAGTCATCTCTCTTTTTTTACCTACTGTTTATGGCTGCTTTTGTGCTACAGCTGTAGAGGTGAGCAGTTTAACAGAGACCATGGGACCTGCAAGGCCTAAAGTATTTATTTGGTCCTTTACAGAGAACGTTTGTCCATTCCTATTCTGGGACATTAAAGAGAACAAGAGGCTGGTTCTCTACATATTTTCACAACCTAGAGAGGACAAAGGAAAGGATCACGTATGGAACATAATTCAGTGTGGTCAGTACAGGCACACCTCGTTTTAACGTGCTTCGCTTAACTGCACTTCACAGATACTGTTTTTGTTCTGGTTTTTTTTTTTCTTTTTTTTAAACTAATGGAAGGTCTGTGGGAACCCTGGATCAAGCAAGTTTATCAGTGCCATTTTTCCAATAGCACTTGGCTCATTTCAGGTCTCATTTTGGTAATTCTTGCAATATTTCTAACTTTTTTCATTTTATATTTTGGTGACCCGTGATCAGTGATCTTTGATGTTCCCACTGTAATTGTTTTGGGGCGCCATGAATTGTGCCCATGTAGGATGGCGAACTTAATCGATACATGGCACGTGTGTTCTGACTGTTCCACTGACTGGCCACCTCCCTGTCTCTCTCCCTCGCCTCCAGCCTCCCTGTTCCGAGACACAGTATGAAGTTAGGTCAATTAACAATCCCACAGTAGCCTCTAAGTGTTCAAGTGAAAGGAGGAGTTAGTTGCATGCTCCTCATCTGAAATGTGGTGTGAGATGCTGAGGTGCCGTGGGGTGAATGACGAGGCACGGCCACACAGCAGCAGGCTACTGCTGACATCTGAGGAGGGTCATCTGAATCTGGACTGTGGTTGACCAAGGGGAACTGAAACTGTGAAAAGCGAAACTCTGGATGAGGGGGGACTACTGTGCTGGCTCTGTGCTGCAGAAGAGAAAACTCCCTAGGCTTACATGTTAAGGAACTGGCTCAAAACCACAAAGCTATTAAGAAGCAGAACAGAGAACTAAACTTGGGGGGGTTGGGCTGTGGCACCACAGTCCCCAGTATATGTCACTGACAAAACGATTTAATAACGACTCCAGACTAAAAGATCTAAATGAGTAAAAACGATGAGCTTACAATGGGCGTATCTGTGTATGAGATTTGGGAAACACTTCAACAGGGTAACCATTAGTTTCTTCATTATTGAGGTGGTAAAATTTGTGGCTGTATTAATTTTGGCAATGCAGTTCCTTCTTAAAGCAGTACAGAAAGGCACTGCTGAGTTCTTTGAGAGTCACCCGTCCTAAAACGTTTTTAAAACCAGACTTGCAGAACTTGGGGGTTCTGAGCAATCATAAAATCTGTGCTTGAGACTGTGTAAAACTGTCTAGGTTTTATTGGGGGTGGGGCAGGGAGTCATTATAAAGTGAAAACTGGCTCTACTTGCAAGCACGTACTTGTTTATGCTGAGAAGGGTGACTTCCCAATCTCTGCATCTGATCCATTGGATTCTCTGTTCAAGCAGCGAAGTCTGACCACAGACTCTGAGAATTTGACGATGCTGATATCTGAGAGGGGTATTCACTTTTTACCATTACCTGGCTGCTGGATTTTTCAAATGTAACACAAATATGTTTTTGCTAAAAACATCAATGTTATAAGATGGTCTTCTGAATTTTCTTAAACTGATGTTTAGTATTTTCTACTCTTTAGAGCAATTGTACACAACATTATAACATAGCCTCACTTCCTTTTTATAAGAGGAAGGCACCTCACTCATTTATCCTACTCAGACAGGAGCAGGCAACGGTAGAGTTGTCTGGAACAGCGAGGAGTCACTACCAATCAGCCGTCACCTATTTGTCACACAGTTACAGTAGATTTGCTAAGGAGGGAACTTCTTTGACAAAGACTGAAGCAAATAATGGAAAACAAAAAAGCCCAAGTTTCTTTGCATTTCTTCCTCTCAGAGACAGCTTAATGTGCTAAACACCACTAAAAACAAATGACCGTGTACAGTAACAACTGAGGTATGCTGTAGGTTTGTTAATCTAGGAAAATAGTAATTACCACGGTTTAAAGCTTGGATTAAATTTTCATTTTAATTTTCACAAGATTTTCATTCTCACATGCTAGGGTACAACTTTTTCTGTTTATTTAAAAGAATTCTTATTCTCACAGGCAGTTAAGTGGTCATTTTTAATAGCAGTATGTACTTCTATGGGGACAGAATCTGGACACACACCAGAGTAGATGACACAGCTTAACTGTCTACATTCTAAAGATGAATAGAACTAAACATTTAAATATTTTCCTTTCCCCACCCTGGTTTATTTAGAAGTGGTTTTCCTTAGGATTAGGAAACAAGGATCTTCTTAAAATTCAATTATCAATTATATAAATTATAAGGCATTACATAAGTTATAAGGAATTTTAGTATTAATAGAGATGTTGCTATATATGTCAGATAATACAGATCCTAACAATATTAGAGAAAATGTCTAACAACGATAGTGTATTAATGCTACCGGCAAACTTTCTCTCAGAGAACTGTATCTTCAACAGACAAACTAGATTTAAGATACCAAATTAGATGTATACCAAAATATATGTAGCTGCGAAAAAGAAACGAATTTTGGACTTATGAGAGTCCACTGGCTAATAATATAATTCAGGAGTATCATTTCATGATTAACTCTCTTCTAAATAATGTGTTCATGAAATGTCGCTATTATTCAGGCAGATGAGATTTTAGTAAGATCAGTTCACTAATAAACAATCAAATCACTGTCCTATAAGCTCCTGTTTGGCTGCATTAATTAATAAAACTTCTCAACAAATAAGCATTAGCACAGGTGAATAAAAGCATCCGGAATGATAGATACATTCTCAACTTGCATTACTTAGGAAAGATCATTTTCCTACTGAGGGCTAGAGTTTTAAAATGATGTGTGCTATAAATTCCAAACTATTCATGAGCTAGAACAGGAGTCTGCAAACTATCACCCAGATGCTTGTTTTTATAAGTAAAGTTTTACTGGAATGCAGCCATGCTTGTCATTTCTGTGAGTCTATGGCAGCTTTTTAAAATTATAGTTGACACACAATGTTTCATGAGTTTCAGGTACCCAACAGAGTGGCTGGACAACTCTATATGTTATGGTTTGCTCACCGCAAGCGTAGCTACCATCTGTCACCATCCAGCCCTATCACAATGCCACCGACTATACTCCTGTGCTGTACCTTTCATCCCCGTGACGTACACATTCCATCACTGGAAGCCTGTACTGGGTCCCACTCCCTGCACCCATTTTGCCCATCCTCCTACCCCCTCCTCTCTGACAACCATCGGTTCTCTGTAATTATGGGTCTGTTTATGCTTTTTGTTTTGCTTGTTACATCCCACATGTAAGCGGAGTCATATGTTGTCTTTCTCTGATTTCACTTAGCATTATTCCCTCTAGATATGTCCATGTTGTTGCAAATGGCAAGATTTCTTTCCTTTTTATGGCTGAGTAATTTTCCATTGTGTATATGCGTGTGTGTGTGTATCTCCTTTATCCATTCATCTATGGACACTAGACTGCTTCCACATCTTGGCTACTGTAAATAATGCTGCAATAAACACAGGAGTGCACATATCTTTCCTTGTTAGTGTTTTAGTCTTCTCTGGGTAAATACCCAGTAGTAGAATTATCGGACCATATGCTATTTCTGTTTTTAATTTTTCTAAGAAACCTCCATCCTGTTTCCTACAATGGCTGTACCGATTTACATTCCCACCAACAGTGCACAACAGGTTTTTTTTTTTTTTTCCTGTGTCCTTGACAACATTTGTTATTCCTTATCTTTTTGATACTAGCCATTCTGACTGGTATAAGGTATTATTATCTCATTGTGCCTTTGACTTACACTTCTCTAATGATTAGTGATGTTGAACATCGTTTCATGTGTCTGTTGGCATCCTATATGCGTTCTTTGGAAAAATGTCTATTTGATTATTTGGGTGTTTTGGGTGTTGAGTTGTAAGTTTATATATTTGGATATTAACTCCTTACTGAATATATCATTTGTAAATCTTCTCTCATTCGGTAGTTTGCCTTTTCATTTTGTTAATAGCGTCTTTCACTGTGCAAAGGCCTTTGTTTTGGTGTAGTTACCATAGTTTGTTTTTGTTTCCCTTGCCTTAGAAAAATGTTGCTAAGGCAATGTCAAAGAGATAACTATGTTTTTTGTTTTTGGGGTTTTTTTTGGAAATTTATTTCAGGTCTTTCAGGTCATTACTCCATTTTGAGTTTATTTTTTGCACTTGGTGTAAGAAAGTGGTCCAGTTTTCCTCTTTTGTTTGTAATTGTGCAGTTTTCTCAGCATTTTTATTGAAGAGACTTTCTTTTCCTCATTGTATATTCTTGCATCCTCAGTCATAGGTTTATTGGCCATATTAAGCATGAGTTTGTTTCTGGGCTCCATTCCGGTGTACTGAACAAATGTGTGTATTTCTGTGACAGTACCATACTGTTTCATTATAGCTTTGTAGTATGTATCTTGAAATCTGGGGTTGTGATGCCTCCGGCTTTGTTCCTTCTCAAGACTGCCTTGGCTATTCATGTTTTCTGTGATTCCATACAAATTTCAGTACTTGTTCTAGTTTGTCCGTGGCAGCGTTAGAGCTACAGTGACCACGTGGTCTGCAAAGCCATACATGACCCTCTAAGAAAATGGGTGCCAATCTCTGGATTATAGGATATTTTTGTTATCACCTTTTAAATATTCCTTTTATTCCCAAAATTTCCTGCTTGAGATTTTTTAGGGCAAAAAACCAATGAAACAAAAAACCTTATTCAATGAGAAAATTACAATTCAAACTGGTATCTACTTCAACAGTCTGTTTTGCTTTGATAAAAACAGGCTGACGTCGATTAGGCTCGGCCTTTTTATTGACCACTGTGCTGTCTGGTTGCCACTTCTCTAGCACAGAAGTCTCTTTCACACTCTTGCTTGGGCTTCTGCCTCTTCTGCTACTGCTACATTTCCCAGGATGCTTCTTGAGCCTGCATTTTAACCTGTCTCATCACCTGTGTCCTTGTCTCTTCACCCCAGTTTTACATACGTTTTTCATGTACTCCTTTTCATCTTATAAGTTATCATTTAACAATTCTATAGTAGCTATTTTTTTTAAACTTTAGTGTTTGTTTTGTATTTTATATATTCACTTGATTTATTCACATAGTAATTTCTTGATTATCACCCTTCTTACATCTCAGTTTTTCTCTTGGGTTTTAATTTGTTTCTTCCTGAAGTGCATCCAAATCTTCGCTTCTTTGTTACTCAGGGTACTGACCACTTCTGGGCTTGGAGCAGCCTTGGATCAGCTCCTACCTTTTCTAACAATACTCTCTTGCTCATTTCAAGAGATGGTTCCTTCTTCAACCCCATCCCTTCTGCTTTCTGTGTCTGAAGGGTTCACTCTAATTTCTTCTCCAACGAATCCCTTATGTTTCAAAGCAAATATTGATACATTAATTTTAAAAACCTCTTTTCTGTCATAGGAGGGCAAAAAGTGGATACCATGGCATGTGCTCATACCTCAATCTTGAAGTGGAAGTTCCACAGGTATTGATCTTTTTTTAATTATTACTAGCTCAGAAAAAAAAAAAAAAATCAGGCCAAATAACTTTTACCTACAGAAATATACATGTTCTATTTCTCATAACTGTCCCTGACTCTAATTCTGATAGGCAAGCAGTGGAAAGAACATGGACTTCTGAGTCATAATCCTGGAACAAATCTCAATTCCATTATATTTCGTGGATGTTAGGTAGATATTTAACCTCCCTGAGCCAAATGGTTTCCTTATCCGTAATATGGAGATGATTATACCTATGTATTTGGGTTGACAGAAATTAAAGATTATATAAACAAAGTGCTTAGTACATACTATGTTCTCCACAGATGTTAGTTGTTTCTTTTGCTATATGAACAATCAAGAATTAAATGTTAATTCCCACTTTTGTCATAAACCTCACCTTCCATTGGATTAGAGACAAAAACTTATCCAGTAAGTGGTCTGGTATATCACATAGCTTGATTCTGAATATTCTAGCAATCCTCTTTAATTTGTTTTTGTGGTTCTTCCTTTTACCCCTGAGTTTTTAACTTCATTTACTTTGGCTTTTTTCCTAATGATACACCAGCTGGATAAGACATTAAAAATATCAACTTGGTAAACTTTCAGTACTTTTAAAATGAATTCATAATAATCCATAAGGATTCAAACTTTTGATAAAAGGCAGAACCAGATTTCATAATACAAACATTGATTGTAACCAAAAAAATGCTCTGGAATAGCCTTATTTTAGCAACTAAGGATTTTCGAAAGAGCACAATCAATTTCCAAAACAATATTTGGCTAACAAAACTATAGGGTATCCATTAAAGAAGCTTATGCAATAATAAAAAAATCAAAGTAATTTTGAAAAAGCAGAACTAAATTTTACTACTCTGCTTTCATAAAGGTAAAAAAACCCTTTCATAACAGCTCTGCATGGGTACAATTGATCTGCCATTAACAGAGCCATCTCTGAATGTCACTTAGCTTCAAAAATCAAGGCTCAGACACAAAAAACAGTATTACAGTCACAAGTAAAAGAAAAAATAAAAGTCAATCAATAATGGTAGCAACAGTGTATATAATTAGAGACCCTTCTAAAAAAACATATTAGGGCCTAATGTACACGCAAATCAAGGCAGAAGATTCTTTAACAATGGAATCGTACAGTCATGTCTCAATGACCTGGAGCATCCTGCTCTGGAAATAAGGAATACCAACGATGGTCTGGGACTTCTCTAGCATAACAATAATCGTCCTATGAGGAAAGAGAGGCTTATCCGAAAGAAATACAGAGTTTGAGACAGGAGTATCTCATTTAATAAATCATCAGAGCCTAAGCTAAAAAGGATATCTTTTTATCTTTTGTAATTAGGTTTTTATTTTCAGAGATCTATCAGGGAAAGAGGGACAAAAGGGGAGGAAAAATCTTGTTTTATCTTTTATTCTGACTTATGAATTTATATTTTGGGCTGTAATTGACATAACCTTTGTATTAGTTTAAGGTGTATACAATGATTTGATTATCACAAAGTTTAGTTAACATCTATTGCCCCTCACCTAGTTTTTTTCTTGTGATTGAGAACTTTTAAGACTTACTCAGTAATTTTCAAATGCACAAGACAGTATTATTACTGTTTCTTTTACTATACACTTAGCATGGACTTAATTTAATTCCCCTGGCCTCAGCCTACCTGCTGAGGAACAAAGAGAAATGAGATCCTGGTAATGTGGCTTAAGCCCAGGGTCAGGCTGTGTGCCTCAACTGTTGTTATGTGAGTCAACAAGATCTTTTTACTGTTTAAGCCTACCTGAGCTGGGTTTAGTTACGTGCAGTATCAAGAGTTCTAACTAATAAAATATTGGAATTACATAAATCTTTAACAAACTGTAAATCAATACTGTAGCCTATGACAATCAGTTTTGAATATGGTAAGCAAAAATATTCTCCCAGGGATGATATGGGTGATCCCGTACTTTTCAAAGGTATTTTATTTTTTTTTGGAGGAGAAAAATAAATAGGTTTTTTTATTCTGAGCTTCCCCTAGCAAGGGAGTCAGCCATCAAACCTTGCATTTTGGCAGACTCAAAAGCAGGTGGGGCAGTGGAAAACAACTGACAAAGCAGTGATAAAAGGAAGACTTCCAGAAGCTGTCAGCTTAAAAAAAAGAAAACTTTTCATGGATGTGGGGGGAGGAGTAGGACAGAGGGACTAGAAATCTTTGTGAGTACATCCTACCACAGATTCTGGATCCACTGCAGTGACCAAGAATAATATTTTCATTTGTTTTGGCTTTGGGAGAACCACATTATTCATATCAGTATAATGTGTAGTATCTAAAAATTAGTTGATTCATACCCCCTCAAATAAAAACCCAAACTCAAACCAGTAACCACCACACACTTAAAGAAATTCAGAATGGTGTTTAACAAGCACCTATGGGGAAACAACCCCTAGTTTTAGAGAACCTGAATTAACTGCTTTCAGAACAGTTTAAAAAGAGTTTGAGACAAACATGCTTTAATTTTTTCTATGAAGCATAAAATCCTCTTTAGTCTTAGTTAAAATAAAAGCTATTTACTGAGCATTTATGTGTCAGGTACTGTGGGAAAATGCTTTATATACATTTACTCATTTCTGTATCTTCCTTTAGCAGATCTTATTTTAAAATCCCAATTGCTAATTTTTATTGTTGTTTCCATCACTGTGTGACTGCTTAAGCTAAGTATTTGGTTGGTCAGTTAAATTGTATGTGGTATCAGAGACAGAAAACTAGGGGCAATATTTATAGCATATAAACAGCATTTTCTAGAGTATGCCATGAAATGATAAGTTTGGGATTAATATTGGTGTCTTATAAAGATTTCTTGTCTTCCATCATTTGCAGGTTCCATCTAATACAGCTAGAATGGTTGCAACTGACTGGGTTGTTGAGACTGGAATTTGAACTCCATCTAAGAGTTAACACTAGAAAATTCCAAACTTACCAGGACTCCAAGCATATCAAGACACCAGATGACTTGGAGGTCCCTTATTTATAGCAAACAGCCCCTAATCATCTACTCAGTATGTACTACAGAAAATGAAGCTTACAAATTTCATACTAAGGCTACTCAAAGAGTGGTCTGTGAACCTGGTACCAGTCTGCAAACTGTTTGTTAGTAGTCCAGGACATTATCTACATCACTAAGTATAATGCTTAGTTCAGCTAACTTGTTTTTTCATAGCAAGATACTCTTGATGAAGAAGACGGGACTGATTTAGATTCTAGCCCAAGATCCTTACCCACCATGAACTGGTAACGGTTTGTGGACCAGCTATTTGGAATAACATTTGTTCTAGACCTCAGTCTCTGATGCCACACACAATTTAAATGACCAACCAAATACTTAGCTTCAACAGTCACATAGTAATGGAAAAAACAATAAAAATTAGCAATTGAGTACAAAAAATAATAGGATACCTAGGAATAAACCCAACCGAAGAGGTGAAAGACCTGTACTCTAAAAACCATAAAACACTGATGAAAGAAATTGAAGATGACACAAATGGAAAGACATTCCACGCTCATGCACTGGAAGAACAAATACTGTTAAAATGTCTGTACTACCCAAAGCAATCTACACATTTAATGCAATTCCTATCAAAGTACCAACAGCATGATTCACAGAGCTAGAACAAAGTCATAGGGATTTGGGTTTTGTTGCTAGACCAAAGAATCCTAAAATTTGTATGGAACCACAAAAGACCCCAAATAACCAAAGCAACACTGAAAAAAGAAAAAGCTGGAAGGATCTACAATTCCGGACTTCAAGCTCTATTACAAAGCCGTAGTAACCAAAGGAGTACGGTACTGGCCCAAAAACAGACACATAGATCAACAGAACAGAAAACCCAGAAATGAACCCACAATTATATGGTCAATTAATCTTCGACAAAGCAGGAAAGAATATCCAATAGGAAAAAGACCATGTCTTCAACAAATGGTGTTGGGAAAACTGGACAGCAACATAAACTGGACCACATTCTTATACCATACACAAAAATAAAATTCAAAATGGATGAAAAACCTAAATGTGAGACAGGAAACCATCAAATTCCTACAAGAGAACACAGGCAGTAATTTCTTTGACATCGTCATAGTAACTTTCTAGACATGTCTCCTGAGGCAAGGGAAACAAAAGCACAAATAAATTATTGGGACTACATTAAAAGGCTTCTGCACAGCAAAGGAAAACAAAACTAAAAGGCAGCCTATAAAAGGCAAATGACATATCTGATAAAGGATCAGTATCCAAAATATATAAAGGACTTATATAAAACCCCAAAATCGAATAATCTGACTAAAAATGGGAAGAAGACATGAGCTGACATTTTTTCCAAAGACGACATCCAGATGGCCAACGGACACATGGTGGATAATGTTAAACATCTTTTCATCAGGGAAATGCAACTCAAAATTACAATGAGATATCACCTCACACCTGTCAGAATGGCTAAAATCAACACAAATAACAGGTGTTGGTGAGGATGTGCAGAAAGGGGAACTCTCGCACACTGTTAGTGGGAATGCAGACTGGGGCAGCGACTCTGGAAAACCGTATGGAGGTTCCTCGAAAAGTTAAAAATACAACTACTCTATGATTCAGCAATTGCACTACTAGGTATTTATCCAAAAAATACAAAAATACTAATTCAAAGCAATACACACACCCCAATGTTTACAGCCGCATTATCTACAATAGCTGAATTATGCAAATAGCCCAAGTGTCCATCCAGTGACGATGAATGGATAAGATGGAATATTATTCAGCCATAAAAAGAATGAAATCTTGCCATCTGCAACAATATAGATGGAGTTAGAGAACATTACGCTAAGCAGAATGAGTCAGAGAAAGACAAATACCATATGACTTCACTCATCTGTGGAATTTAAGAAACAAATGAGCAAAGGGCGGGGGGAGAGGCAAACCAAGAAACAGGCTCAACTACAAAGAACCAACTGATGGGTTACCAGCCGGGAGGGAGGGGGTGGGGGGATGGGGGAAACAGGTGATGGGGATGAAGGAGGGCGCTTGTCGTGAGGAGCACCGGGTTTGTATGCAAGTGTTGAATCGCTATATTGTACACCTGAATCTAATATGACACTACATATCAACGAAGTGGAATTTTAAATAAAAACTTAAAAACCATTAGCAAGTGACCTCACCTTTGACAGAAGCAATTTCACACAGGAAACATGACCTTCATAGACAGCAGACAGAAGAGGGGTGATATGATGTTTATCTGGAGCCTATGAAACAATGAGATAAAAAAACCACTTTATTTTTCACTTCTTCCTTCTTTCTAGATTTAGAGAACTACTAATGTTTCCCTATTTGCCTTTTTATACAAAATCACTTCGCAGCTACAAGTTCCCTGCCGTTTAGAGAGCTGCCAAGGCCCAAGCCCATAAGCAGCGTCTCCTTGGGCACCAGCGCAGTGAAGTAGAGGGCGCAGCGCTTTGACTTCAGCTCAAACCTTGGCTCTGCCACTTACTGTACTGACTAGTTATTTAACCTCTTCGAGACCCAAGTCCTCACTATTGTAGGAATGCCAGTGAGGTCCAGGAAGGGAAGAGGTGGGTAGAATTGGCCACTGAAGAGGTAAAAGACCGCCACAATGGGGCCAGGTGACATGTGCACAGTGGATCTAATTGCTGTCATGGTTAAACATTTTTCCAAAACTCTGGAAAGCTACAAAAGGCAAGTGCCGGGAGATGACTGCTCCTGTCTGACCATCTGCCTATTGACCTTTGTCCAAAACTCCAATTTGGATTTATCCTCTGACTGCGGAGTCCTATCCTCCACGCATGACAGGCATTTGCTAACTCTAGATAGTTTTAAAAAGTCTGTTTGTGCTGCTTATTAAAAAAAAAAAAAAATCCCAATTATATATTTCTAAGTTACAGGAAATTTGATATATTTCAGACTATATTCTTATAAGTCTGTAGAAAATAATTACCCCAGGCATACAACAGGAATTTTTTCTAAAATGACAATGTTCTTGGGACATCTGGGTGGCTCATCCATTAACTGTCTGCCTTTAGCTCAGGTCATGATCCCGGGGTCCTGGGATCGAGTCCTGCATCAGGCTCCTTGCTCAGCAGGGAGCCTGCTTTTCCCTCTGCCTGACACTCCCCCTGCTTGTGCTCTCTCTCTCCGACAAATAAAATCTTACGAAAAAAAAAAAATAAAATGACAACATTTACATACATTAATATCTGCTCCTTTCAGAAGCAGAAATTCCAGGATTTCAAGCTGCCCACAGTCTGCTGCATAATGAAGAGGCTTCCTTCCACCTTCTAGTGTCCGGTTGACATCTTCTCCCTTATAAGAGAAGCCAAATGAAAATGATTTTTAGATAGATGGTAGACTGAAGATGGGTGGGACATGAGACACCTGGGATTTTTCCCTTCTTAGTTTCCTGAAACAATTACATTTCCTGCGAAGTGAAGTAAGTAACCAAGAAGTTGAAATCAAATTCTGCACAGTAGCACACACGCAGTATGAAGATAATTCAATCGTGACTAGTCAAACTGAAAACAAAAGACGATAATGCTGTCATGAAATATGTTACTGTGCTCTATTTCTAGGGAGTTCAGTCAGCATAATGTCAAGATGGGGCCACAGAAAACTGGTAAGTTCAAACACAGAGTTTAGGCCGATCACAGGACATGTATTGTAATTCAAGGAAAAGCATTATTTTGAAGGAAGCAGACATCATCATCAACTAAGAATCATTTCCTTCATTTAACATTTACTAAAGCCCTGCTATATGGCGGGCACTGTGCACGGAGAAGACAAAGGTGAACAAAATCAGACCTGGCTTCTGACTGCGTGGAGCTAACCATCTAGTGTGGGGAGGCAGATATTAATCAAATAATCACGTAATCAATGTCAAAATGTAACTGCTATGAAGGAAAGGAATTCAGTGCTATACAAATACTGAAGAACAGGACTTAATCTTGGTGGAGTGGGTCATGTGAGAAAATGAACTTAAGGCCTCAAAAAAGTTTTCATTCATTGAGAAGATCCCAACAATAATAAATACAACCAGCCTCTTTACTGGCCAGGCCTGGCACTGTGCTAGACACATACTCTCTGATCTTCAAACCAACCTACAAGGAGAAAATCTCCACTTAATAAACGAAAAGTCTGAAGCTAAAAGCGGTTAACTTTTAGTAACAAGAGAGATCTAAACTCATTGTCTTTCTAAACCACCATGTTGCCTCCAATTCAGCATTTGCCCCTTCTTAAGCAAAGTTCAGGTTGCAGAGTAGCAACAGGTCTGAAGGAATTTATTTTCTCTACTGTACGAGTCACTTATCTTGGTTTGGTCAACTCATCAAGCCAGATTCTGAATCAGGATGTTCAGAACCCTATCATTCCATGGCCATTACAAGCTGTTCTTTCAAAACACCCTCTATATGGATTTAGAAGAAAAGTGTTCAACATGCTTAAAGTCACCGGAGACGGGGCTGAAGCTCCAACTCTTCTACTTATTTGTGGGACCTGAGACTGGTTACTTTCCAAATCTGTTTCCTTATCCGTAAAATGGGAAGAAAAATGCTTAGACCCTACAAGGTTTTAGTGCATCATTAAAGCCACTCCATGCAAAGTATTTGACACAGGGTAAAATGTTTAATAAAGGTTAACTATTATTTCTGTGGCTCCCTGATGTTGGTTTATATAGCACTAAAAGACTATCCAAAATTGAGTTAAGGCATGTTTCTGCACAATGGTTGAAATTTAAAGGTATGATTTAATGTAATATACTGGCTATTCAGAAACAAGTAGTAAGGGCAACTTGGTGTGCCACCGTAGCCTTTATTCACAGCTGCTCAAGTGGGAGGCTTTGAGGCAAACGGAGATACTGCTTCAACAATTCTCAAATATAACTAGTTTTCCTTACGTTATTAATATCTCCTTTCCATTATTAACATTAACTAGAGAGCATTAACTGGATAGGTGTTTTCACTGAAAAGAAAGTATTGCTTGAGAGAAAGACAACTATCATATGATTTCTCTCATCTATGGAACATAAGAACTAGGAAGATCAGTAGGAGAAGAAAGGGATAAAGAAAGGGGGGGTAATCAGAAGGGGGAATGAAACATGAGAGACTATGGACTATGAGAAACAAACTGAGGGCTACAGAGGGGAGGGGGGTGGGGGAATGGGATAGACCGGTGATGGGAAGTAAGGAGGGCACATATTGCATGGTGCACTGGGTGTTATACACAACTAATGAATCATCGAGCCTTACATCGAAAACCGGGGATGTACTGTATGGTGACTAACATAATAAAAAATCATTAAAAAAAAAAAAAGTATTGCTTGTAGTAATGACTGTCAAAAATAATATATTTTCTTGAATCAAAATAAGTGGCATCTTCCTTCCCTGCTTAGTGTTAAGTATGGAAAATGCATATGAAATGGAGTTGTGAGTTTAAACTTTCTCCTTTATCCCTGCAGACACTGTTTTTACAGTTCTTTCTTTAGCAGACAAAAAATGACAGTATCAGAAAGGCTTCATATGACTGACAGGGAAGAAAGGATCCTCTTCTGCGGAGCCTTTGCAAAAGCTGTACTTACAGAGAAAGTTATAGTACAAAGACCTGTACTGGAAAAGTCGCAAGGCCTCAAAATAATGATTTTTGTACTTTCACCTAAAAAACTAGAGAGTATTACACACACACACACACACCCAACCTAGATAGTATTATGCTAAGTGAAATAAATTAGCTGGAGAAAGACAAATACCATATGATTTTACTCATGTGGAATTTAAGAAACAAGCAAAAAACAACAACAAACAAAAAACCTGACATAGGTTAAAAAAAAAAAAAAGAGAGAGAGAGGGGCAAACCAAGAAACAGACCCTTAACTACAGAGAACAAACTGATGGTTAACCAGAGTGGAGGTGGGTAGGGGGACGAGTGAAATAGGTGATGGGGATTAAGGACCACACTTGGGATGAGCCCTGGGTGATGTATGGAAGTGTTGAATCACTATACTGTACACATGAAACTAATATTACACTGTATGTTAACTGGAATTTAAATAAAAACTTAAAACTAGGGAGAAGAAAAAAGGTTTATGGAAATCCCTGTACCTTCTGCTCAATTTTGCTGTGAACCTAAGTATGCTCCAAAAAATAAAGTTTATTTTTAAAAAGTAAAATCAAATTCAAAGTAAGCCAGAAGCAAGAAAAGAAGAGCAGGAGCTAATGAAACAGAAAACAAAAAAGTAATAGAAATCAAAAGCTGATTCTCTGAGATCAGTACAATTGATAAATCTCTAACCAGAGTGGTCAGAAAACTAAAGAGTGCCAACACAAAGTGCTAATATCAGACTTTACTGATTACCTTCCCACAAAGAGACTCCCAGGCCCTAGGGGGCTACACTGGCAAATTTTACCAAACATTTAAGAAAAAGGGTGATACCAACTCTTCCAGAAGATAGGAGCATTTCCACTCATTTTATGAGGTCAGCATTACTCTTCAAAATGCGAACAAAGAGGATACAAAAGACACTACAACAAAAGAATGCTACAGGCTAATATCCTTCATGAACACAAGTTCTAAACAAAATGTTAGCAAACTGAACCCACAAATATATGAAAAGAATATAACCATGACCAAAAGTTTATCCCAGGAATACAAAGTTGGTTAAATATTTGAAAAGTCAGTCAACATAATTCACCATTTCGACAAATCAGAAAAGAAAAACCATATGATCATTTCAGTAGGTGAAAAAGCATCTGACAAAACCCTACATCCCTTCCTGATAAAAACTCAGCTAACTATAGAAAGAAGAAAATTTCCCTGGTCTAATTAGGGGCTTCCAAAAAAAAAAAAAAATTAACTACAACTATCATACTTCATTGGTGACATATTGAATGCTTTGCCCCTAAAAATCAGGAACAAGACGTCTCTGTTTTTATCGATTCTACTCAACACAGTACTGGAAGTTCTAACCAATGCAATTAGGCAAGAAAAAAAAGCATCCATTTTGGGGAAGAAAAAAAAAGTAAAAGTGTCTTTATTTATTTGCAGGTGACATGATCATCTATGTAGAAAATTCCATGGAATCTACCAAAAAGCTACTAGAACTAGTAAGTAACTTTAGCAGTGTTTCAGGACAAAACAATATATAAAATCAACTGCATTTTTGTATATTAGCAATGAGTAATTGCAAATCAGAAGTAAAATCAGTATTATTTACAAGAGCATCCAAAGATATGAAATACTTAGTGATAAATTAACAAAAATGTGAAATATACACCAAAAACTACTAAAAATTATTGAAATTAGAGAGGACCTTAAATGGAGAGATATACCACGTTTGTGGGTTGGAAGGCTTAGGACTGCAGAGATGTCAATTATCCCCAAACTGATGTGTAGATTCAACACAGTACCAGTCAAAACCACAGGAGGCTTTTTAAAGAAACTGACAAACTGATCCTACATTTCATCTGGAAATGCAAAGAATCCAGACTAGCCAAAACCACTTTAAAAAAGGGACAAGGTGGAAGACTAGTACTACCTGATTTCAAGAATTACTAGAAATGAAGTAATCAAGAAAGTACAGCATTGCCATAAAATTATAAAATATGCAAACTTTTGGGGCGCCTGGGTGGCTCAGTCGGTTAAGCATCTGCCTTTGGATCAGGTAGGTCATGATCCTGGAGTTCTGCTGCATTGGGCTCCCTGCTCAGAGGGGAGTCTGGCTTCTCCCTCTCCCTCTGCCCCTCCCCCCGCTCCTTCTCTCTCTCCCTCAAATAAATAAAATCTTTAAAAAACCCCCAAATATGCAAACTGTTATCACTATAGTGATAGAAAGCTGATCAGTGGTTGCCTGGGGGAAGGGGAGGAGAGGGACAACAGGAGGGCGGGATTACAAAAGAGCAGTGAGGGTAATGGATGTGTTCATTATCTTGACTGTGGTGATGATTTCCCAGGTATATACATGTCAAAACTTACCAAATTGTACACTTTAAATATCTGTAGTTTGTTGTATTTCAATTATACCTCAGTAAAAGATTTTCCTGAAATCAAACCTCTGTGGCTCTATTCTTACAAAATGGGCTGCTAACAAAGCAATATTTGAGATAGGATGAGAACAGGGGTGACTCATAATCTTTGTGGGAGCCTTAAAGAGCAAAAGCTAGTTGAGGTCAAGTTCCTTCACTGTTAGTGCTGAAGGAAAAACTGTGGCCTTACATCCTACACCTCAACTAACTGCACGGAACCAGAAGTTTTAAAGTGGGATGAGAGAGGATCAATGTGACCCTCGACCAGCTGGGTGGGCTTCAGAGATCAAAACAATCGTCCGAATTGCTGGAAAAAACATCCTTATCAATATCCTACCTTTCAGCACTATTTTGTCTACTCCATTCTTTACTCTGCAACTACAGGGAGCTTGCTAAACATAAACTGTGATCACATCATTCCCTTTTAAAAAGTCATCTGATGGCTATTCATTGCTCCCAGAGAATAATGTCTAAACAACATACTTTAGAAGATCTGGAGTGATCTATCTGGTGACTGCCCTTTCAACTTCAATTCTCACAGCATTTCTCCCCCAGTACCCCCATTTCCCCTCCCCACACCCCCCTCCTTTGTTTAGTTAACGCCCACTAATCCTTTAGAAGCAGGCTTTAATACAACTGCCTGGAGAGTCATCTCTAACCACCTCAGCACTGAGTGATGGGAGCTTCACAGGTGTGCTCAAAGCATTGCATTTCCCTGTGGTTAACACTCACCACATTGTACTCAAACTGCCTCTATCTGTATCCTCTATGAACACAGGTCAGGTACCATGGCTCTATTATTTACTTTTGCATCTCCAATGCCTAGTATAGTTTCCGACATACAGTAAATGTTGATATGATAAAGCTTCTAGATGAAGAAATGGTGAGGTTGCTCAAGTAATAGATTTGGAAGCAGGTCATACATGACACCTTCCATTTCAAGCACACATGGATAATACATTAGTTATCTAGTAACAGCAGCAGTAACTTGAGATCAATGGTGTGTTTACTGATGTGGGGGGGTTTCAATGATAATTTCACCAGGTTTTCAGAGGTCTTGATAGGTGTAACTGCAGTAGTGGTGATAAAATAGGGAAGGAAGATAGTGCTCTATCTAGTTCCTTTCTCCCTACCCTCTGCCCATACTCTAGGCATTAGTGACATCATCAGAGAGGAAGTTAGACACCTGTTCTGTAATCTTGATTCTAATTTAATGAAACATTATGAGCTACAAAGAAAAATCTAATCCTAATTTTGTCTCCCAGATTCTGGGACTAAAGAAAGATGTACTATCTCAAGGGGTCCCTTAGCATTACATGACAATCTTACCATGTTTTCCTTTTTCTCTTGCTTTTCCACTTTCCACAGAGACTATTTTAAATTTCTTTCACTTTTTATATACCTCAGACTTCTCTACCTTCTCTTTCCCTTTCATTCTCAGCAGATAACCTCACTGTACCCTCTACACAGAAGACTGTCTTCAGACAGCCACTCCCTCAGCAACTTCCCTCCCCCACACCTTCCCACCACTGACAACTCTCTCCTCTCCTCCTATCGGAAGCCAAACTCTCACCTCTGTTTTGGATATCATCCTTTCCTATTTTCTTAGAAAACTTAATCCTTTGTTTATCTCTTTTCTTGCCTGTTTTCAACCTCTACTGCTCTATGGGCTCCTTTTCATTAGTATATGCCACGCACAGCTCTTCCACTAAACAAGCAAAATACAACACAATAACCTCTCCTTAGGCCCATCCTTAGACCTTTCAGTTACTGTTCTCCCTCCTCCCTCTCATGGCTAAATTTTCCAAAAGCACTGTCTGTATTTGCTAGCTCCAATTTCTCACCTTCTGTTCTAATCTGACTTCCACCCTCAACACTAAACCATAACCATTTTTGCTGAGGTCAGTGACTTCCATGTTGCAAAATGCAAAGGTTATTTCGGTCCTCACCTTAACCTCACAGAAGTAACAAAGTGGATCATTTCTTCCTTTTTTAAACACACTCTCTTCTGGCTTCAGGGACACCACATTATTGACTACTGCTTCTCTGTTTCCTCTCCTGACTTATCCATGTCTACCAGGAGTTTTGTAACAAATTTTGGGGATCTATATATGTTTGGGGATCTATATATGATTTAATCATATATAATTTAAAGAGCTGGTAAGTTCGGTCATCCTTATACAGTCCTGTAATAATATCTATATCAAAATACTTTGACTATAAATTTTGAGTAACAAATGCTTCCTCAGGTATAAAGTTTACATATATTTTTGAAGACCTCACCATGCAGTAATGTGTTTATGAGAATGTTTTTCATCATGATATGTGTGTAAATAACCATGCAGGTCACAAATAATAACTGCACACAGCTTCTATTTACCAAATGCAGTTGAAGTAACACAGACTGACAAACCTAATTCGTCATCACATCACGGCTTGCCTGGCTTTCCCTTTCCCTTTCAACAAGAATTATTTATCCAGTTTTACTGGATTTTACTCTCTTTCTTTTATTGAAACATGAAGCCTGTTGGTTGTTAAAAATACACAAAATAGATTTTTATTCTATTACAATTATATTTTGCCATATTTTTCTTCTAAGTTGTTTTTAAACTATTCTTATTTTCTCCAAATATGGCATATTCCAGATACATAATATGGCAAACATAATAAACTCTGCAATATTTTCCAGTGAGTTTAAATTAAATACATTCTATCCGGAACCACTATAGTGACTATGAAATGCTTTAGAATAGGTTGACTCCTGGTGCCTCTCAAATAAGGGGGTTTAGATTATGGTGGGAAGAGAAAGTCCATGTGGTATTCTAAATCAAATGGAACCCAAGAAGAGTTCTAAGATTATTCCATATTCTAACATTTGCAGACTACCTTCTCTGATTCTTCCCTGGTCCTAATCAAAATTATTCATAGAATTAAAAGAAAAAAAAAAGGACGTGATAATGCATGACTAGTTTATATTAATAAGTCAGTGAGTTCTATGTTAAGGGGAGAACTGAATAAATTGTAAGCAATATCATTTATTCCAATGTTGAAGCATGACATTTTAGGGCTGGACAGTGGACAGGTTTTCCAAATTTTGAAAATTAAATGACATTACTAGCATTTGTGAAGGTCAGTCATCCTTCATTTCTCAAGTACCACTGTTCTGAATAACCAAGAGTTTCAGTTATACTGATAAATTCTTATCTGACTAGAAAATTATTGGTGAAATGGTCTAATTCTACATTTAATATCAATAAATCAACTAGTATTTACTAAGAAGCCATGTTCCTAGCATTGTGCTGGGCATGCTAATGGTACAAAAAAGAATTGTGGGTCTGTGTCTACCTTATGAATCAGACTACATCTTATACTTCTTTAATTTCTACCACAATGCCTACTATGGTACTTTAAAACTTCAAGAATAATTTGTGATTGCTAATTATGATAGTATGTTAAAATGCTGTACTGAGAAGTAACAGTATTCACTAAGGTGATTTAGAGAGTATGGGTGAACACAGCACATGTGTACGTAAGAGAATATGCCTGGAGAAATTAATTATTATGGTGGATGGATTTCTCATAGGAATTTCCTCCTGGAAATCCAGCAAGTGTTACCTTGGAAAGTACCTACCACACGATAGTTGTGAGGCTTCACTGAAATAATGTAAGGCGCCTGGCACACAGTGAGCACTCAATAATGCCAAATGCTTTTATTAATAGAGCCCTCAATGGTTCTCATCTGAATAGCTTTCTACTTAATTTCTCCACATTTAACAATTCAACAAATGTCAATCAAGTACCTCAGTGTTCCTAAAAAGTAAGACTGATCGGTCATGCTACTCCTTCACTCAAAAAATGCCAACTGCTCGCTCCCTCTTGCTGAATAAAAAATCCTCATCACAACACTCAACTCCTCTTCACTTCAACACCAACTTACCATTCTGGCCATTTTACCTCATACATACACCGCTCCCAACATATCAGTGTTTTCCCACTTCTAGGCAACTTCATGTTGTTGCTTTTGTCATGGTTACCCCACTTCCATTCATGTCCTGATCTGCTGAAATTGCACTTAGCCTTCGAGACCTATTTTCTCTTGTAAAACTTTTACCTGATATTCTTTTTCCCCCTTGATACTCTTGATATGTAATTCCCTCCTTTTAATCCTCACAGTTCTTAGTTTATGTCTCTGACTACACTTTACCTTTTTTCAATTAGGTATTTGTTATTTATGTACTTCAATAAAAACTCCATTAAAAAAAAGGAGAGTGCCTTACTTATACATACTGCCTACGATGTCTACGGGTGACTTGTGCCAAGAGTCCAATTTAATGAATTGGTGCAGTCATATATATAGCATCTTTGTCACACTATGGAACCCCCTACTTACCATAACAATGATCACTCCACAAAGAGGTAGTTTAAAAATATTATTCGTGTGTCTGAAAGTCACAGAGTCTCAGTATTTGAGAGGACTCTGAATGTCATCCAACCCAACCCCTCACTCTGTTTGAATCCTTGTTTGTGTATGCCCAGCCTACAAGTAAACCTCTCTAATGAAAGGCAACTCAAGATCTTACCAATCAGCTCATTCCCACTTTACAGTTCTGGTTCTACCCCTTGGGGACGCATGGAACAAGCAGTCTCGATTTTCATGTTAGATCACCAATTATGTTTAACAGCCACATCACATAACTAAAATGAAATCATCACATTATAACTAAAATGAAATCTCTTTACGTGATTTGCTATTACCCTGAACTTCAGTTACTCATTTTGAGTATACACATAGGGCCATTACATTAATTGCTATTAAATTTCAACTTATAATGGTCATTTTATTTTTCCAGGCTGTCAAGTTCTTGCTAGATTCTAACTGAAAGGAATTTGTTAGTTCTGATCCCCAACCTCCCTCTAGTTGTACCTCACCTACCTTCATTATGGTGACCTAAGACATTCATTAGAAAAAGAGAAAAGATGAAGAATGAGCCCCAGCAGTATTCAGGAAACTTCCTTCAGTTCACTACACAAAGAAATAGGTAGCGTATGTGGGTATTACCATTCAAACAGTCTTGAATCTAGTTCATTAAATTCTTATCCCACCATCCTTTACCATCATTCTCCCAAGCATAACATTAAAATATAAAAATTTCAATGAAATGATTGAGAGTTCCTTCATCTAACAGTAGTCTAGGAACTGCAAAAAAAGGGAAATTAGCACAGCAGGATTTATTTCTAATTGATTCCTTCATAAGTGTTAGACAATCCCACAGCCACCACAAATAATTTAAAAAGTAACACATTCATTAAATAACATTTGGAAAAGAGATCTTTCTTCTAGTGAGTCTTGCCATCTAAAACACAACCATTATTACCTTGCTTTCCTTCTGTTTAATTTTTTTCTGTGAAAGTAAATCACACTAATTATTTAACATTTAGGTATCTTGTCTTGCTACCATTCTTGAAAGCTACACGACAGTCTCTCGAGTAGATGTGCCATAGTTTACCTAAATATCCTAATTCTGGACATGTAGATTAATACCAAATACCCTGTACCATTAAAGTTCTTATTTTATAGAACATAACAATATCATACACTTCATCAGTTCCAAAGCACGCATTTTCCTGCATTTTAACATCTCTGAAATTGGGTCACAAAATAGAAGAAAAAAAGTTGGAGAACATAAAATGGCAAAATTCGCTGACAGTAAGACCTGCTCATATCATTCTCATGGAAAATGGGTAAGTGTGCCATCAATTCTAGTTCAGAATTATTTTAACGATGTAATAAAGATATTAAACAAATTAAAACCAGTAGGAACACATTAAATCCTAATGCTAATACTAAATGTTTGGAAGTTCTCACTTCTCTAAATTGTGTCCACAAACTAAACCGGAGAGCAAACTGTCCTCCAGTATAAGTGATATATTCTCTGGGACACATTCCTGATATACCTGCCTCAACTTCTGTGAAGACAAACAGAAAAAGACAACTCAAAAAAGCTCAGAATGGGGGTGCCTCGGTGGCTCAGTCGGTTAAGCATCTGACTCTTGATTTCAGTGCAGGTTATGATCTCAGGGTTGTGAGATCAAGCCCCACGTCAGGCTCCGCTCTGGGCATGGAGCCTGCTGAAGATTCTCTCTCTCTGCCCCTCTCCACCTTCCTGCAATTGTGCTCTCTCTCAAAAACAAACAAAACACAACTCAGAAAACCAAGCATACCGGCCAGCTACTTGTACCTTCATTACCTAGGGTGTTACCGAAGCCGCCCCTGTGATCTAGTTACATGTTACCACGCTATATTGCCACGGCAGCAAAGATACTACCCTCTCCATTCTACCCTTCTTTATCAACAAATTCTGACTTTATTAGGTTGGCAATGTGCCCAGCTAGCACACATTTCCCAGCAACTCTAGTACCTAGGAGTAGTCAGTAGGTGAGAACACAAGTTGAATGGTGCCTCAAGGACTTACTGGAAGATATACTTCTCCTCTTATTCCTGTTTGAATGTGAGAATGGTGGCTGAAACTCCAGTAGCCATTTTGCACCATGAGGTGACCCTGAAGACAGAAGCGATTCACAAAGGAGGGAGGAGCTTAGGTAACTTAGGACCATGGAGCCACCGCACCAGGTGTGGACTGCCTACTTCATGATTGAGGTTAAAAGAAAGAAAAATAAGCCGCTCTCTTGTTCAGTCATATATTCCCTTTGGTAAGAGGTTATTAAGGTAAAAAGTTTCTTCTCCCCCACTGTCTCTTCTTAGCTGCAGAATCAGTTCCTGTCAGAGGAAACAAAAGTGATCCACTATATCTCCTCCCACGAAGGATCAACCACTTCTTGTAGCGACAGAGTCACAGAGACAGCTAAGGCACATTCCTACCTGAAGTTAGAATTTTTTAAGTAGTGTTTTAGAATAGGCAATAGAGAATCTAAAACATATCCCATTAGGCCAATAAAGCTACCAGAAACTAGGATTCTTCTAGTACAAGGCAGACGATATGTGTAGTCAGGAGTGATCCTCACGTTTTACGAGTCTGCATACCCTCAGTCTGGACAGCTTTCCCCTTTAAAGGGTAAGTCACAGAAGAAAAACAATATGGGGTGTATGAAAACTGCAAGAAAAGTGTAACAAAGGAAAAGAAAAATCATACTGAAAATTCAAGAAACTTAATTTTAGAAAGCATTCAGAGTGATCAAGCTAGAATCCAAAAGACATGGTTTCTATGAAAAAAGTATCTTAAGATGAAAACAAGCAAACATGCAAAGCGAACAAACCGAGATCCAGGCTGATGGGAATAGGAAACTGGCTGAGAAAGTGAAATATGGCAGAAGAATTAAAACTGCAACCACGAGATTAAAATCCGCACCAAAGTCAGCAGAGCTGGGTAACACTACCAACTCCAAATTAAGAAAATTTAATTAAAGACTTGACAATAAGCTTTAGAAATTCTCCCAGAATACTGAGGTGATAAACAAAAATGATTAAAATGATATAATGACAGTAAAGCTAAAATCTATGAATACATGGTCAGAACAAGAGGAATCGAAGGTTATAAAAGTAAACTTTTGAGTTCAAAAAGACTACAACCTGCAGATCGTAAAAAGCTCATTGACAAAATTCAACAGAACCGCCCCCCCCCCGCGCCCCCCCCAGCCGCCGCCCATTAGTTTTGCAGTTTATTTTACAAGGATGAAAACAAAAACAAAAAAAAAAATAAAAAATGTGTTAACTCTAAAGAAAATTAAATTAGCCTGGTCTCTTTCTATAGCACTGAGTTCCAGAGGACAAGAGAAAGAAACTATCTATAGTAATGCTATCTGGAGAGGACCTGGGGATCGGGTATAAGCCTCTGAGGAGAGTTACTGACACTGACACTAATGGGAGATGTATGAGGTGTCTTTTAAATATGTTAGAGGTAGGCAGAAGGTCTCCAGAATCTCTGATCTGCAGCTGAGAGAGAATAAATTATGACTCATGCGTTCCACACCAAGCTCATCAACATTCATGTGTAAAGGCAAAGGCAGTCCTGGGTACCAGCGATTCAGAAAATATACCACTGACGCTCCCATGAGGGAAGGAGGAGGAGGTGAGCAGCACCTTGAAGACTTCTGGTGCAGTAAATTCTCTGACGTTTAGTCTCAGCATCCCAAAGTGTTTTTTGTTTATAATGGTTCTATCTATGGGTATTTACCAAAGCAGAAAACCTTTTAAATATTTAGTAATTCATTTAGAATTAACAAAAAGAAACACATTGCATGTTAACATAAATGAGATTTTAAAAAATAAAAAATAACTGTATTCCTCTTCCCCTCTCACCTAAAAGGTGAAGGGTGACACTGCATTACTTTTTTTTTTTTTTTTTGCCATTTTTTTAATGTCTGCCTTAATAGAGGACAGCTGACTTCTCATATCTGCTGCCACATTCAATTTGTTCTGACAGATCGTTTCGGCCAAAATATACGAAGAAAATTCGGCCTCCTGCAGATACGTAGTTGAATGAGTAAAAAATTTAACTTTTTTTAAAAAAAGATTTTATTTCTTTGAGGGAGAGAGCGAGAAAACGAGCAGAGAGAGGGACAAAGAGAGAGAGGGAGAAGCCGGCTCCCCGCTGAGCAAGGAGCCAGATGTGGGGCGCAACCCCAAGGACCCTGGGGTCATGACTTGCACCGAAAGAGCTGAAGGCAGAAGTTAACCATTTGAGCCACCCAGGCACCCAAAGTTTAACATGTTTGTAACAGCCTTTTCAGTTAATTATGGATTTTCTTTGACACTACACTAAAACTCAAGCGGTAGTTTGTTAAAGATTATTTACAATGTGGAATCTGTCACTGTATCAATGAACTTCATACTGTTACATTAAAACCCACCAGTCTATTTACACTCTGAATGGATCTTGTATACATATGCATGATTTTGTAAGGTCACGCATTGGTCATTTACAAAGTACTGGTTTACTGAGTTACAGAGATCTTCCAAATGTTGATGCACTTCTTTCTTCACTATCAAAACAATCACATTCACTGATAACACCTCCAATCTCATCAGTAAAACCGTTAAGTACTGGGAAGCTGTCAAACTCGAAATGGCAGATATAAATGTTCCAAAATTGGACTTTTCTCTTCAAGCTCTTTTCCTTGAACTGACAGGCTCACTAACTTCATTTTCAAGAAAATATCTGCCAAATATCCAAGACTGAATAACCAAATGGATAATTACAGGGTTTTGCTCCATCGAAAAGGCAGCTAGTTCAGGTCGCAGCTCCACTTTCCATTTCTCCACATAGAATATGAAAGAAGTGTACACCATATAACCAAGATCTAATGAAAGGGAATGTTTAGTGTTTCATCAAGGGCATTCTGAAGGGAAGCTGGCATATATCTAATTGTGCACGTGTGGGGGTAAAGTTCACAACGACTAGAAGCTGTACAGTTTGGTGCTGCTGCCCTGATTTACACAGTGGCTTTACTTACCTCTGCTTTTGCATCACCAGAAGTGTCGTCATAGTGAAGACAGCAAAGAAAGTCTAAATATTACTATGAAAATAGTTCTGACCTTATGGATGTCTTGAAGGGGTCCCTGGGGCCCCCAGAGATCTATGAGATCTACAGTACTTTGAGAACGGCTGCTTCAGTGAAATAGAAGAAATGAATTCAAAATTAGAACACAAGAATGGGGAGTTTTGGCGGCAAAGAATTAATGATGAAAAGCCAATTAAGCCTTTACTTAAGCAAATATGGTTAAAAACTAGATAACACAGATGTCAAAAAGAAGTCTTGAGAGAAAAGACACAGAATTTAACAAGCACATACAATCACACATTTATATAAAACAGAAAGTAGGTGAGGAAATAAAAATCCACTAGATTCTATCCGATTTGGGCCTTATTAAGTGACACAATCACGAATTGTGTCAATTAAATGCTGAACATGGGAGACTTAAATAAACGATGGCATATCCTCCATGAAATGCTATGCAGACTCATTTAAGATGAAAATAACATAGCTCTTGAATGCTTACCATGTGGCCAGGCACTGTTGCAAGTACTTTCCAGGTATTAATTAACTTAATTATCACAAAAGCTTTATAGGAAATTAGTGCTACTATTCCTGTACAAGGAAACTGAGGCACAATGAAGGTAACTTGCCCAAATTCTGTACTGCTGACAGGGAGAGGACCATGCTGCTGAGTGACGAAAGCAGGAACGATCCCACCTACTTCAAAACTTAGAAGAATATGTTCATCTATAATCATATAAAATTTCAAAGAATACATATATGATAAATTTATTAGTTGTCATCTTTAGAGACCAGGACTATGAGAATACTCTCCTTCATGAATTTCAATAACGCTGTATTTTTTGAAAATGAAAAATCCATTAAAAATTTAAAAATCCATTACTTTTATAATCAAAGCAACACACATATTTTTGTTTTGAAAAACTAAAACAAACTAAATCCTACTGCTTAGCAAAATTTAGACTCAAACACTTTTTCTGATGAAATTTAAGTTCTGGTAGAACTAAAAAATGAATACCTTTCAAGTAATGAAGAAAAGGAAGCAGAGAAAATAAATTCCTATGGCTTAAAAAAAAAAAAGGCAAAAGGAAAGTAAGTTTAAACAAAATAAATTCAAAGTCTAAAAAGAAAATTTAAACTGATCAGTTATGTCAACAAATGTGAATAGGTTTAAGTCACAAATTTAAAGATAAAGAATGAATCTTGGATTTTGTTAAATAACATTGGCAAAAAGAAAAGCAAACAAAAATCCAATGAGACACACACCTAAAAACAAAATAATGTGAGAAAATGTGAAAAATATAAACGAATGGGCAAAAATATATCAGGTACATATATCTAAAAAATTAATGAGTAATGTTAACAGATGACAAAGTTGAATTCAAGGCAAAGAAAAGTATATATGCAAAGATGCTCATTTTACATTTAAAAAAATGTGTATGTTAGTCATGAATCTACCACATACCAAGAAAACAACTGACAAAAATAGCACTGTAGTGAGAGACCATCATAATAATCTCAGTCTTTGGCAGGTAAGAATACAGCAGGCATGATTAATAATCAGTAAGATTGAATTAATATATATCAAACTCTGTACTTTATGGAAACTCCACCTTTAACTTCTACTGATTAACAAAACCTGATTGTAATAAACCAAAGAAAACCTTAATACATCCTGAAGTTGAAAACCTTATAGAACCTATTCTCTAACCCCACTGCAATAAAACTAAAAACTAATACAAAAGGCCTTAATATAAACACCGGGACAAAAAAAAAAAAAAAACACCCAAGGAGCAAACAGCAAAAATAACACACAAAACACACAAATTTACACACACACACACACACACACACACACACACACACAAACACACAATGAAACCAACAATGATGAAGCAAAGAAAAGCTCAATACTGGAAAATTACTATTTTGAAAATAAAGGTAAAAATATTAAATTATTATATTAAAGGTAAGAATAATATTACCTTTATGGATAGACCCAAAACTGTGGAAAACCACAGCTTCTGTGAGAGTGTTAATATAAAGTTACATGGCTTTTTAAAATCTGTCTTTTTATTTCACATTAGACTTTGAAAACATTTATTATTTTGCCTAAATCTTGCAACAAAAAAATTTTTTTAAGTATACTAATTCTAGTAACTTTCCATAGTAGCTAAAAGGTAATGGACAATTTTTACATTTAAAACTCCATTAAAAAATCTGTACAAAAACATCATTCAATCCATCTTGCTTCCAAAGAAAATTAACCTCAGAACATCTGACTTCAAATTCAAAGTTCTATTTTTCTAGTTTTGTAAAAATAAATAAAAGTTCATTTAAGAGCTTTCAATGCCTGAGAAAAAAACGCAGTATTTATAATATATGCACACACACACGCACAGAGTCCACTATTTCCTTTAGAATAATTATCCACACACCTGTTCAAAATATATCCTTATAAAAATGAGTATTCGGAATGAAAACAAGCACTTTTAGGACTAACTGCAGAAAACCTCCAAGCCTTATTTTAAAAAATAAGTCTTAATATTTTGAGTCAAACTCTAGGAGCCAAAGTAGGTGCTGAATTCATCTTTCATTTTAAGCAAAACCAGCAAATAATAACTGGCTTTGGTGGTACTGTGTAATAATTTGATTGTTTCCTCTTGGATAACAAATTACAAAAGAAATAATGAGCAATGTTCTCTATCAAAGGTAAAGAAGTCTTATAATGATTTTAAGAAATGACTTTTTTACATGACTAACTCAAAGTGGCCTGACATCTTTTTTTTTTTTTTTTTTTGATCTCCTTGTCTTTTGTATTACACCTTAGACACCAGTTAAAAGCACTGAAGAACACAGAACACCCCTAATGTACTGGGTGACAAGAGTTAAATCCCAAGACATATTATAGCTCTCCCTCACCCTGATTCAGGCCCCTTTCTGCCAGTTTGCTAATGCCAACATGAAGGTGAACTGGTTCACCTGGTTTCTGTCTCTGTTAACACTTTATTTCTTCTTCAGATTTTGGATGCTCTTCTTTTCCTGCCATTTAGACTCCAAATCTTGCCAGTGACTTTCAGCCCAAGCTGATACTCCTTAATCTGATCTTGATTTCATGTTCTGGATAGAGAATAACCACAAGCTCTTTCTATATAAACTCCTACCACCGCATGCACAGCTCTAGATCTTTTCTAAGACTTTCTAGCTTTAGAGAGCTTTTTCATTCACTACCCATTTATCTGGTCATTTATTCAACAAATACTGATAAGCTCCCACTAAGAGCTGGACATTATTCTACACGGTAGAAATGTACAGAAGTGAACAAAAAGACACAAGTTCATCGGGTCAACTAAAAGCTGTAATTCGCATAGCACGAGCTGGACTATGGTCACCGTGGTTCTAAAAGTTTCTCTTTTGACCACAAGTTTGTGCTAAGTCATAAAAAAAAAACTGAAACTCCATTTCTGTACCCCCTCAGTCTTCCAAAAAAAATACTCCCGTTCATGTAATGGAATGAGAGTGGTTTATGGAATCAAACAGATCCACAGACAAATCTTGGCTCTGCCATTTACTAGCCTGGTTAACCTGGGCACATTACTTACATTTCTTCAATTGTCATTTACCTTACCTGTAAAAACAATTTTTCATGGTGTCTTCTTTAAAACAAATGTTTATGAGAATTAAATGAGAAAATCTAGACAAAGCACTCAGCAAATAACCTAATATTACATGGTGGCTATTAGAATATCATTATGTTTATTTGTAACAGGACAAAGTATTAGGTCTTTGGTTTGCTTTACCTATATTCTAGGGATACTGTCATTTTAATCACTTACATGGTCCAGAGAGTAATTTCTCTTCTGGCGGGCTGCTAGGACTACTTCACTCTAAGTATAGCTTCTGGAAGTTTAAGGCAAACAAGGGACAAAAGGTTAGGTACGATGGTGAATAAAAAAAATCATTTCAAGGGGCTTTGTGATATGAAGTGTTCTCTTTCTACATCCCCAGTCTAAACAGGGAGTAGGTCACTTTACCCAGTCTATTTATTTTGTATTTCTATTTTTCTACATCTTCCTTTCACAAGATTTCCCCAGCTTATTTCAATATATGCCTTATCTACTCTCCTAAATGGTTTTAATATGGAGTAAAAACATATTTACAAATACATATATACTTCCAATAGTTTCAGATTTCCTGTCCTTAATGGCAAAATCTTTAAAAAGAAGATTTCATTTATTTGAGAGAGCAAGTGAGCAAGCACAAGTTGGGGAGGGGGGGGCAGAGGAAGAGGGAGAGGCAGACTTCCCGCTGAACAGGGAGCCCAATGTGGGGGCTCGATCCCAGGACCCCGGGATCATGTCCTGAGCTAAAGGCAGATGCTTAACTGACTGGGCCACCCAGGTGCCCCAATGG
Organism: Ursus americanus; assembly: GCF_024610735.1. Taxonomy (NCBI): domain Eukaryota; kingdom Metazoa; phylum Chordata; class Mammalia; order Carnivora; family Ursidae; genus Ursus; species Ursus americanus. The sequence continues at coordinate 17,191,298 of NC_142129.1, read as the reverse complement.
CAAAACCTTTTATATGCATCTCAAAAGTGTGGTCTGGGAGGGAGGTTTACTAGATCCAGTACTTCCTACAAGCCTCTACTACACAGTAGGTTCATTTGAATAATAAACATTCAGACTGGGATAGCATTCTTTATATTTCCAAACGAAATGGCCATTTGACTCTTGCAGAGAACTCTTTTTTAGGACTTTTTTTCAGGTGAAAATACACAAGTAATTTGCTTCCTTTGATCTCTAAGACACCTACATGTTGCTGCAACTGAGTTCTAAGTACATACTGTACTGTCACAAGAAACCAGTGTCCTCAAAAGCTATTTAACAAAGAGTAGACTAAATTAGCATACGTGTGACCATTTTGTAGCACAGCGTGTAAGTTAATACTGGACACCTGACTGACAGCAGAATGCAGTAAAACTATTACATTTAACAAATTCCATATAGTTGAGTCAATGTACCCAGTAATTCAGTTACAGCTAAGTATTACCTTTCCCCACTAAGAGTTCAGAATTTCCTTAAGATTGTGGTATTTAGTATTTTGATAGTGACAGAGCCTTTTGAGAACTGGATGAATGCTATGGCCTCTCCTTTCCTACAACTGTCCCTCTGTCCTCTCTCCCCTGCCCCTTGAGGTTACAAATCCTTGCCTTAGGATACAACTTTGCCAAAAAATTACATAATACTGCACTAGTGATATTACTGGATAAAAAGTACCAGAGTTATAAACTACATAGCAGTGGATTCAAATGTATAATTTACCACTGAGGAGCAAAGCAAACAAAAAAGGAGATAATATAGGTAGACAGCACGAGAGAAAGGTAGAAGGTCTGAGAAATACTTAATCAAATGGCTCTTAATTCTACATATTTTCTACAAAGTTATCAGGAAAGGTCTGCCACACCAAATGCATCAAACTTTCCATATTATAAATATGAACTCAAAGTAATGAACAGTAATAATACCCATAATAAGCAATTCATTTAATGAGCACCTACTTAATAAATAAATAATAATGCGTCCATGGAAAACATTTTCAATTGTTTTGAAGAATAGTTTATTACTAGTTAAAATCCTTACTAGGCTGATCCTGACCAAAGTAATCACCTTCTAAAATCTACCAGGATCAGTCATATCCCAGACATGTTCCCACCTGTGGGTTATTTTCACTGACAAAATTACTACAAATGGTAGCAATTTTAACATATTTCAGTGGTTGAAGATGCCTGAGAATCTGGCAAAAAAAATTTTTTTGGAAAAAAAAAACTGTTCACAGTAAAAAAACACATACGCCTTGTTTAAAGATGAGAACTATAAAATAAAATAAAAATTTCTGTGTTTTTAACATAGTTATGCAAATAACTATGTTTTTCTGTCTCCAGGATTCTTAGGACTACTCAAAGTTCCGGAAGTATATATTCAAATTATAGTTCATTTCTATTAATTTACTTACCAATAAATATCACACAGAACTAATGAAAATCAAAACATGAACGAGAAAAAATTTTAAGTGCAAACATAATGCATAACTTTATAAGTATTTTTAACTAACAAAAGTGTTAAGCATCTACCTTTTTTACTAACAAAAAAGTTTTTAAATGAAAGCCCATGAGAGTTAAGAGCTCAAATCTTATGGTATATTCCCTTATCTATATCCCACACAGAACTTTTAACGTTAAGTGTTTTTGCCCCCCAAGATGACTACTACTGTCACATGTATTAATTTTATATAGCTGATTTACTTATTAAAAGCTCACTTTATTTTTCTTCTTTGGAAGGTTTTAAAGCAATCAGCCACACTTAGAAATTTTCAGATGGAAAGAGTGAAGTATTTGAATTTTTACTGGTAGTATAAAATCAAAATTTTAACATAACAGAACGCATGCACTTATATGAAGAAAGACTACCAAAATTTTAAAAATCCATTCAAAACATTATGGTAGTGTCTCAATTTGGAAAACTTAATATGAGCAAAAATTAGCTTCATTTTCAAGAAACTAATTCATGGCTCCACAGCTGGAATTTATTCCTAAAACCTTATGCAGCCTGGGAAATATCTTGTGTCTGGATCCAATGGTTTACATTCCTAAAGTTTTTATCTGTAAATAAACCCATGACAGAAGGGACAGGGAAAAGGGAAGGGAAGGAGGGGGCGAGAGAGAAGACAGAAGAGAAAGAGTAATTCAGTTCCTACAATTTTAATTGTGATCTCTGCAGAAATCTATTGCGTGGGAAGGGGGTATATATATTTCCTTAAGATTGTTTTTCTGTCGCCACCACACGAGTGACGACTTGAATATATTATATGTTTAATTCCTGACAGAACTGCTGGTTTCACTGTTTTCCAGTACTATCACAGAAAAATCTAAAGGTAAGATGATTTAACTTCTTAAAATTAATGTTATTTTGCTATAAGCATACAGACAAAAAAAAAAATTTCAGAATCATTTTAGTCAGGATGTATTATGCTCCTCATTTACACTCACTGATTTTGAATAAAATGTGGGGACCCTCTAGTTGCAGTTTTGGGTGTTCTTTTCAGTTGTGAAAACCTGTATTTCTATTTATCATTTTGAACATTTATGTTTTTCCCTATCTTTTGCTGGTTCAATCTCAATGCTTTACATATCATAATAATCTTCAATTTTTTCCATCTATGTATTTCATTTGTAGTTCTGAAAAATTTCAGTGCAAATGATGGAAAAGAATACTCTTTTGGAATAAGTCAAATCAAATCTTGTCCTTCTGCTTACTAGCTGTAGGATTTCAGGCAAGTTACTTAATTTTCATTTCTCTACCTATAAAATGGAGATAAAGCCTACCTGGGTACACACAGAGTAAATTATATGCATATCTACATGCATATTAATTTATTCTGTAGGACCATACCTGACATAGAGTAAGTCCTCAAACAGAAGGCATTCTGTTCCCATTATGATTCTTTCATTTTGAATAGATGTTCTATAGCACTGATTCTCCTCTATAATGTAACCAAATATGACTTTCTCTTGGTCTCATAGCAGTCTATTATTTTTGTATGGTTGTATGATTCCTTAACATATTTGTATGTTTGCTAAGTTTTATTCATGTCATGTTCTAAATAAGAAAATGATTTGTTCAGAACCCATACAACTATCTTATTTATTGTTTGTCCTGTACACCCTTTTAGCTGAACCTACAAAAGAAAATGGATTCTCAGAAATATTCATTATTGTATTCCTATGCTTACTGAATACAGTGGCTGGTATTACAGGCACTCAAATGATATCTGTTGAATGAATTACGAACGAACCAATGAAAACTGTTAATAACTAGCCTTCTCTTTCACTTCCACAGTTTGGAAATCAAGCAAGGTCTTGGGACTGGCAATAGGGCTGGAGAGAGAAGAATTCTGGCAACATTTTTGGTGAAGGATGACCTTTGATCGCCAAAAAGATTTTGTAGAATTCACTTTCAGTTTAATGATCTAAATTAGTTCCTAATTTTCAGAATGCTAGGCCTCTTGCCTAAGGAACAAATTTACTAGAGACTCTGCTTTTCTTTCTTTTTTAAGATTTTATTTATTTACTTGACACACACACACATACACACACAGAGAAAGAGAGCAAGAGAGCGGGAACAGCAGAGGGAGAAGCAGGCCCCTCGTTGAGCAGGGAGCCCAATGTGGTGCTCAATCCCAGGACCCTGGGATCATGACCTGAGCGGAAGGCAGACGCTTAATCAACTGAACCACCCAGGCGCCCCAAGACTCTGCTTTTCTTTTAGAGAATTTCATTCAGCCTCTTTCTTTCTCATCCCCTTATCTACACATAGCTTTACCAGGTCTTGTTCTTCCTTCAATTTATCTTTAAACCAGAAAAATTTCTGAATCATATTTTTCGAAACGTTGAGCCCCAAAATAAGTCTTACATTTGACCATACATGTTTCACTATTTTAGATCTCAAAATCGCAAGGAGAAAGAAATAAAATTCAGTTTATTAGACAAGTCAGTTTTTGTTAACTTCAGCATTATATAGGGATGAGCAAACTCTGACCCCTGGGGCAAATCCGGCTTGCTTTTTTTTTTTTTTTTTTTTGGTAAATAAAGTTTTTGTAAATAAAATTTTATTGGAACACAGACATGCTTATTTGCTTATATATCACCTATGGCTGCTTTTGCATAATTGCAGAGATGAACAGCTATGATAGGGATGGTATGGCTCACAAAGCATAGAAAGCCCTGGCCTCTCTCAGACTACTCTTAGGGAATGGATCTACATAAAAACAAGAACACAAATAGCAAACATTCACTATGCAGTTACAATGTGTTGGGTACTGCTTTGCTGAATTTTATATTCACTCTTTTTAAAATTAGATAAAACATCTGAATTGGTTATTATCACAACCCCTCTTTACAGATGAGAAAGCTGAGGTTGATGAAATTAAATAACTTGGTTAAGATTAATAAGTAGTAGGGTTGGGATCAAACCCAGGTCTGCTGTAATCCAAAGTGAAGTATAATTACTTTTCCAAAGAGGGCTTTAAAACAACAAATAATAAAGGTGTTCTCCAAGGACTTAGTTTGCAGCTAGAGAGCTCTCAATTTTACTGGTTTGATGGTCCCTGTGCTTTTATATTGTTTTACGTGGTATTAAGTATGGATTTTAATATTTGTTCATTAATGCCAATGAAAAAGAAATGATTCATTCTTATTCTTCACAAGAAAACAAGCATAAAAACCACCTTTACTTTTATTGACACTGTATGGTTTTAAAAATTCTCTGTTGAACTTCTAAAGTGATGGCCATGAGAGGTTGCAAGTGAAAGCTGGTATTACATCCATACAACTGTTGTCACTAGTAGTGTATTCCACAACAATTGTTAATACGCTGGACAGAGTGTGAAAACGCTGGACAGAGTTTACTGAGTTTAAAAGACTGAAAACTTAGCTATTTTCAAGAGAGGAAATATGAAGCAACATCATTTATACTAAGAACATCTGTTACAAAGAGGAATATAGTAAAAGAGCTTTGGAAACAACAAAGGAAGGGTCAGTTCCTAGAATACCAATTCAACCCAAACTTAACTAAACAATATAGCAGATAAAAGACAACGTGATAGATGCCAGGAAATACAAAGATAATTTCTATCTTCAAAAAGCTCACAGCACAAGAAGAGAGAATAGGCAAGTGAAAATTAATATGGGGCTCTTAATTACAAGCAGCAGAAACCAATTCATAATGAGGAACAGAAATGGAATGCGTTAAACAGATATTAAAAGTATCTTTCAGAATTACTGGGAAGGTTGAAGAACCAAGCTCAGTAAATGTGCAGGCATGAAGGAGGCTTCAAAACAAGAAATAAAACCAAAATCTGTCACAAGAAGCACCTGGAGGCAGAAGATGCCACAACGGGTAAACCACTACTTCTCTTTTTGGAATCTGTGTATTTTATTGCTGCTGCTATGTCCTTTACAGCGCCTGCGTCTTTGTATCAGCTCCAGGAAAAAAGCATCCAATTAGGGTTATGAATTTTGGGCCCACTTCCTAAGTGCAGGCAGGAAAAAGCAATTTATTTGTCCTTTTTGGCTTCTGTTGTGGTAGGCCTTGCATTTCACCAAGATTCATAACTATATAAGAGGGAACTCCTCAAACACAGGAAGGGCCTTCAAATTCTGGGAAGCCCCACCCCCAAAAGATAAAAGCCCCGCTACAAACACTGTATCTTAAATCAAGATCTGAACTATTGCGGGGAGGTAATCTCTTGAGTTCTCAAGTTTGAGAGGTACTTTTCAAATACCTAAATGGTAACAACAGGCACTTTTGTTGTTTTTTTTTAACCAGTTATTAAGACAAAACTCTTCTGGACATTCAAAACTTAAAGACAAGAGCAAGACTTCCACAGAAAAACATTCGAGTTTCTTAAACCACTGTTTTTCTAATTCAAGCCCAGGGATTTGTGAATCAAATTGGGAGCCCATAGCTCTCCAGTTAAAGAAACTGCACTACAGCATAAACACAGTAAACAAGCTCTGTGTTAGATACCATGTTGGCATAAATGAGGAGATTACCGCACAAACAGGGAATGCTATGCAGAACTTTAAAAATAGGCAGAAATTTACTACGCAGATAGGGCGGGGCAAAAAAGAATATTCTAACAGAGGTAATAACTAGTATAAAGTACAAAGTACTTTATTATAAAATACCATAGTTTGGTGGGGGGGAAAAACCCCACCTATTCTGGTTCCAGAAAACTGCATTAAAGTCCTAATCCTAATAGCAGTATGATCTGGGTCAAGCCCTTTAACAACTAATTTTTCCTCATCTACAAACTAAGGGAGGTGGACTAGGTGATACTTAAGTAGTTATGCTTCTAAACAAATTTATGATTATTTTTATGAGTAAAAGTGGCTAACATTTCTTAGTGAACTGCATGCCAGGAAAAATGGTACACAGTTGACATATATCAAGTAGGTATTATTAATAGCTTCATTTTCCCCCAATTGAGCAAAACCAGGTTCTGAGCGGGGAACTAACTCACTCAACGCGATCCGGTTAGTTAAGAGAGCCAGAGCTTAGTTAAGAGAGCCAGAGTGAGAGGGTTTAATTCCAAAGCCATTAACACTATGGCTAACCCAACAATGAAATTCCAAATTCCAAATTCCAAGGAGACTGTTATGGCTTCTATTATACTATGGGTAAAATGTTTATTATCTACAACCCCCTTTCTTTGATAACTAAATTTTTCAGAAGGTCAAGAATTTAGACCTGAGTATCAAAATGTTCATTATTTTATAGTCAATTAGAAATCTTTCCAAAATACATCCTACACGTCTCTTTTTGAATAAGAGAAAGGCAGACTAAATTCAAACTTTCTTGAAGCTCAAGGTTACATTCATGCATATTAATTATTGTATGGGCCTCTAGAACTTTAAGGTTACATGACTCTTTGCCCTTTCATTTTCTAGGGTCAGTTTATGTTTGTTTCTTCTTTCACTGCTTTCAAAGATCACAGCTCCTCTCTCTCTACCCTTAGTAGTGTTCTGTGGAAAAAAAAAAACAAAAAAAACCCAAACAACAAAAAAACAAGCTTCCAAGCTATCAGAACTATTAATATAGTAAAGATACAGCTGCAAAAAAAATTAATTTGTCTTACTTCTCATTACACGGTGGCCTTTGTTATAGTACCTAAACTAACTCTTAAAATTATCAATTCAGCTGGGATTTGATTACCTAAACACAACTTCACTGTTTCAAAAAATTTGATATAGAATATTCCCACACTGCATTATATCCTCTGATCCTAAGATACTTCATAAAGAATTAAAAGCTAAAGCATTATGTTCTTCAGATTACATGATGCCAACATGCTAGAAAAAATGTATAATGCTTTACTATGGAGACATAGTGTTAAATGTGAGGTGGTTCAAAAAAATGCTCATATCTTCCCTGGGACAACAGAAAAAAAAAAAAAAGACAAAATCTTAAAGGAACTCTCCTGCAAAACTTCTAAAGAGCATGTAAGAGAAAAATGGCTCTATTCCATGCCAAAATATATTATGAAGCTACGGTAATTAAAAGAATTTAGTATGGATGGAAACAGAGCAAGAAGTCCAAACACATAATAGAATCCTGATTATGACGAAGATAATAGTTCAGATTAGTAAGGAAAGAGGAACTACACAATAAATGGTATGGAAACAAACTTAAAAAAACAAACACTTCAAAGTAAATAACAGAAGGACTAAATGCCTAAAATATCAAAGAAAAAAAAGGAAAAAAGTTTAGAAGACCAAATTTATCTATAATCTTACAGAGAAGAAAGAGGTCTCTGTAAACAGGCGACGATATCCAAGTCACAAGAGGGGGGAAAAGTGATATATTTACCACATAAAATGTAAAGACTATTACAGAACAACAAAAAAATAGATGAAGTCAAGAGACAAAATGGAAAAAAATCTACAAAAAATATGACAAAAAACAAACTTCCTTAATTTATAAAGGGCTCATGCAAATCAATGAAAACCAGACCAACTACCTACTAGAAATATGAACAAAAGATATGAACAAGAAATTTGGGGAAAAAACACGAATGTTAATAAAGTTCTGATGTTTGATTTTCTCATTAAAAAATGCAATTTGAAGCAACGTATCATTTTTCACCTATTCAAATGGCAAAAACTAAAGAGTGTGATGATCCCCAGTGCTGCTGATATTGTGAGGGAGTAATCAGTCTAATGTGCTTACTGATGTGTGCCTAAGTTCATAAAACTTTATCAGGAGGGTAATACAGATAAAACCTCAAAAGCTGTCAAGGTATATATACAAAGGTAATCATGATAGCACTGTTTATTTTTTTTTAAGATTTTATTTATTTGACAGAGAGAGAGACAGCCAGCGAGAGAGGGAACACAAGCAGGGGGATGGGAGAGGAAGAAGCAGGTTCCCGGCAGAGGAGCCTGATGTGGGGCTCGATCCCAGGACTCTGGGATCACGCCCTGAGCCGAAGGCAGACGCTTAACGACTGAGCCACCCAGGCACCCCAGCACTGTTTAAATACAAAAATAAGCTGGAAAAAAATATTTATCATAGAACACTAGTTAAATGAATTATGGTATAGCCGTAAAAGAGAATACTATGCCCCACAGAAAAAGGGGGGGAAATGAATAAATTTCACTGTGGAACCCAAGATAAATTATTAAGGAATTTAAAAAGGCAAAGTGTAGAATTATGTACAGAATTGCTTTTAAGTGGGGAAATAGATGAGTAAGTGAATTTCCAGTGTTTCTCTGAAATTACGTGAAACTGTTAAGAATAGTTCACTTTGTTCACAGAGACCAGGGAAGGGAGCCATAGCCGCTGCGTTTTTTTAATCTGTTCCTGAATTAATTTCACTTTTTAAAGCTAACAGGAATTATCTAGATAGAATTATGGGGCAATTTTTGTCTTTTTTATGCCTTTCTGTCTTAAAAATACCTAACAACCTATATTTTAAAGAAACCACCTGGGCAGGGGGAATGGGCAATGGGACACTTAGTTTCAATTTATTTTATTCAATGCAGTGTTATCTTTTAAATAGTAAAAGCTTATGTTATTTTTATAATCAAATCAGCTTTAATATATTACACTTTTAACTGTCTGCACCAGTGTAAGGATAATGTTTACAATTTCAAACCAAATACTATATATAGCCTATAGACATCAGAGTGAACACTAGCCTTCCAATATAAAAAAGATCTTTTACATTCAAAAAAAGACTAACAGACTAACATACAGAAAAGTGTATCTATACCAAACTTTCTATATCTTCTGAGGGCGCCTATATTTATTTATACAAGCTGAGATATCTGCTTTCTGACTGGGTCACCAGCCCTGATGCAGAAAGGGCAGAATACAGTGACAAATCTTTATAAGAAAGAAACTGGTAATTTAAAAACGGAATGGAAAAAAGGGAAACTGCCTAAAATGAATAAATGCAAGACAGATTAAATTAGGACTGCTTTTAAATTGCCTATTTTATTAGGAAAGTGAAAAGTGATCCCACTAAGTCTTGCAATTGCTGAAGATTAGAGTTGATACTTTTCTCAGGTTCAAGAGATCTATCCTTTCAAAAGGTGCACAATTGTGGCTTTTCAAACCTATCAGAGTGTCAAAGGCAGATGTAATTAGAATGGGGGCTGGAGAGGGAAAGGAAACCACAGAGAAAGGGAAGTTAGAGACCTGATGTATAGTATTTCACAGCAAGTGAAACAGAGCACATGTAAAGAAGAGAGTACATACATCAGACCTGCTGGAGATTATAAGGGACTATTTATCAGTACAACTCACAAATGTTCACCAGAGAAGTGGATCCTCAAAATCTACCACAAAGTTCACCTCTAAGTAGTCTCAATGGATAATTACCATCCTGCTGTGATTACTTTTAAGACTTGCATACTCAATAAAACAGTACTGCCTGAATTACATAGCATTCTTGAGAAATGAAGGTCCATGGTATGTTGAAGTATAGAGAAAGGAGGTGTGAAGTCAGACATTTCAAATCTCAGCTTCACTGCTCAAGAGCTTCATGGCCGTAGGCAAGCTATTTAATCTTTGCTTTAGTCTCTTAACCTCTAAAATGGGAGTTTAACAACGTTAACTATGCTCATAGGTTGATATAAGTAAATGAAATTATATTTACACATGGCATCACAGTGCTCAAATAAAATTTTAAGAACATACTTTTTGGGGAAAAAAAAGTGCTATTTAATTGAAACCACTCTGAATAGAAATCTCAACACTTCAGTTTACTTTTGTTTCTTAAGGCAAACAGACACAATTTAACTTTTTCTGCACTGCATAGGGTCAACATTAGGAATATCAGTTATCAGGGGCACCTGGCTGGCTCGGTCGGTAGAGCATGCAACTCTGAATCAGGGTTGTGGGTTCGAGCCCTATGCTGGGTGTAGAGATTACTTAAAAAAAAAAAAGAAAAGAAAAAAGACTGTGTGACTATAAATACAAAAGTTTCCACAAGCAATTAATTAATCAGTCTCTTTATAGAATACCTTGAGCAAAGAGAGCCTCTCTGAGGAGATTTAAAGTTTATAAGAGATGTTGTCTCTATGCTATTTCCATATTGTTACAGTTAAAAATTTTAAAAATTATAGCCATTTTTCTATGGCTTTATTCATAATCAGAGATAATCTGTTGTGCCTCCTTCTTGCAAGCCCCTTTCTTTTTCTTAAGGTGCTGATGCTAAGCTACTCTGACCTAAGACACCACATAACCATTTCAAGGCAGACTGATAACAGTGACAAAAATATAGGCTGCAGATTCAGACAGCTCTATGCTTAAATCCCAGTTGTGCTACTTACTTGGTGACTTTGTTAAGTTGCTTAACTTCTCTAAGTTTCAATTTCCTCATCCTTAAAATGGGAATACCATTAGCTATATTGAAATGCTAGGGTAAAAAGCAAAGGAAAACTTAGGTAAAGCTCTTACAGAGTGTCTTCTAGTACCTGGCAATATAAATCGCTCTGTCAACGGTAATCATTATTATATAGCTAATAAAGTATATTGAAACTGTAGCTAAGTCAAGAATAAAAGGAATTTCTTGGAACATATGCTTTTAATGTGTGAAATTCCTTGGCACCATACTGGAGATACAAAGATGAAAAAGAAAACAGTATCTAAGCTCCAGAGCCTCAGAGCCTAATTAAAGACAGACATGTAAACAAAGTCACAGCAATTTGATAAGTGAAACTGTAAAAGAAGCAGTGCACCATCTGAAGTCAAATGTTTTTTTCTGGAAGAAGTGGTATTTAAGCTCAGAGGATAAGTAGGAGCTCACCAGGTTGGGGTTCAGGGATTGAGGTGATTCGGTCCAGGAGGATAAAAAGAGCACATGTAAAGATACACAAGAAACAGCCTGGCACAGCCTGGAGCAGAGCATTTGTAGAGAGGAGAATTTAGAAAGGCAGGCATGGGCCAGATCATAACGGCCTAGTCTTCCAAACCAAGGAGTATAGTTGGTCCTTTTTAAAATTAATAATGGGGAAAAAATTAATAATGGGGAATCACAAAATATTTTAAAAGCAGTGAAGGAGGTTGGCTGAAAGAGATAACACGCTCAGAATTCACAACACAGAGAGATCTCCCCGAGTAAGACGTGCAAGCTGACCAGGAAAGAGAGGAATACTACAGTCAAGGAAAATACAGTTCAGGCGTGAAAGACGAAGCAATTAATCGAAAGCAGTGGTGATAAGAACGGAAAGAGAAGGAAGAGGGCAGTCTTGTCAACACTCTGAAAATCCCCAATTTCTCATTTGAGCAAATAGTTGGGTCATGAGGTCATTGGTCAAAATGGAGACAACAAAAATGAAAAGTTGCTGAGAAGACAGTGTGGGCTCAATTGGATTTTAGGTGAACAAAGCTGCCCATTAGGCAGACTGGAACCCAGGTGTAACTCCAACAGAAGAAACGAACATAAAGGTAGAAATGGAAGATGAGGCAAAGGTAAGGTCACCCAGAAGTACACAGACTGAAGATGGGGCTACGAGTATCGACTGCGGCTGCTCATGAAGATCTCACTCTCCGGCTTTCACTTGTTTTCCAATTGGACAAACTGAATTTTATGTGAGATGTTACTTCTAGTTTTCATACTTCTTTAAAAGCATGAACATTTTCCCATACAAGCCTGCTGAATGTAGATGCTTAAGTTTCCTGAACACTGTGTCCAACTTCTTCACTATCGGGCCAGGCCTAGCGGAATGCTTGGGACCTGAAAGGTGCCCAATAAAAATGAATGCACTAACCAAGTGCGGTCTTTAGGTCAGTCAAGAAGCCAAACTGTCTCAGATACTGTTTTAATGTTACAGATGAACATTTAATATGGACTAACTTTAATTTTTCTTTATATGCTGCTTTTTCTACATAGAAACATACACTTTTCAATGATTTGGAGACTCTGAACTTATTTTTCAGAGTTAAGAATGCACCTAAAACCAGTAATTTATGCCTGTCCTTATTTCAGATTTCTGTATAGAAGTCAAAAGCAGGTAGAAAAGTAAGATTTTTTTTTTTTAAGATTTTATTTATTTGACAGAGAGAAAGCACAAGCGGGGGAGTGGGAGAGGGAGAAGCAGGCTCTGGGAGCCTGATGCAGGGCTCAATCTCAGGATCCTGAGATTATGACCTGAGCCAAAGGCAGACACTTAACCAACTGAGCCACCCAGGTGCCCCAGATTATTGATTTTTTAAACTATTAGTTTTAAAAAGGGAAAATACTAAAAACCTTCACCTACAGGTCCATTCTTATATATTAACAATGTGAGAGATCTTCAGAGGAGTACTGAGGAGAACAAAGACTCACTGCTTAGAAGGAAAATTAGATGAGTCCAAATGTTCCTTTATGTACTTTGTTTACATACTTTTACTTAAAGCACATTACATAAACTCAGTATCATAATGAGCGTTCATATATTGGTGGATGAAAAAGATGAGTCAATGAGTAAGCAGGGAAGATGGCTGCTGAGCCCAAGAAACTATGTCAGAAGCACTTGAGAGTGTGAATAGCACTATAAGGGAACTCAGTAAACACTAGAGCGCTGGTTTTTGGTGGTTTGGGGTTTTTTGGGGTATTTCTCACTAACAAAACTAAAGATATTTTAAGAGACTCCGGTTACTCATTAAACTAAGAAAAAAGCTCATTGTTCATAGGATTACATTACAGTCAAACTTTTAGGATAAACCAGTTCTTAATACTTCCTTTTGCTTTTCTTTGAACATCTAGCCTCCCTCTCATGCATATCTCTTTTGATGAGAACAGGCAGTAGGGTAGTAACGGGGAAAGAAAAAATCAAACTTAACATAATGACCTGATTTTAAAACTTTGAAAAAAAAATTGGGGAATGTCCTACTAGAATCTTGATATTATATGCTTTCACAATTACATTTTATATTGGGAGAGACTGCAACGAGCAGTTACAGAGCCTAAGCTTTGGAGTCAGGAGTTCAGTTCTGGCTTATTTGTTACCTCTATAACTTTGTATTTCTGTCTTCAGTACCCTGCATCTCAGTACTCCTATCTGTAAAATGGGCCTAATAAGAGGACTTCACAAGACTCACAAGGACGATATAAAATAATGTACCAGGAAGACACCACATAAATGGTGTTCTTTTTGTAGCTGTAAGCTCCATTAGTACTTCCCAACTGTTCATACTTCAGGTATATCAAATAACCTAGTTTCTGCCATAAAGGAAAAACAAAAGCCCACTCACTTCCAGAGTACTCCAGTGTCCCACCACTGGAAGTGTACCATGGATTGAATTGTTCCAGTTAATTTCTTCCTTTCAATCTTACATCGAAACCTCAGATAAGTCAGGTTTCAGACTGCCACTAACTGAGAAGGCAGCGAATAGTGTCCTACAGATCCATTGCAAATAACAACAAAACACATATTCTGCACGCAGAAAGTCTAAATTGTAATGGTATTAAAGGGTAAAACGTAGCAGTGGCTTGCCTTGCACAATCCTGCAAGTTTTAAGAAACTCCGCTTCTGCTTAGTTGCTTCCTAACACAGATCTCCAAAGCAAAAACAGCATACCAGTGGTCACATCCTTTGAAGAACTAAAATCTAGCTCCAGTTCTCACACTTTTAGAAGGTGAGCAAGATGCCCTCCATGGTTATGTCATAAGGTTATACTTTTGGGAAGATTTCTTTTTCCATTACCATCATATTATAATCACATGTCAGTTCTCTCATAATTACAAAAGGCAGTTTCAGGGTCCATAGGCAGGTCAGCTTGGAATTTTGAGCTTACCATTCCACCACAATGCAGATTCAACTTTGTATTTTGAGTTTAGGTTTGAGATTAGCTTTCTTCATCATGATTTTACCCCTCAGCATACGGTGACTAAACTGCATACTATTTATTACACGTGTGAGTATTTCAGATGGGATTAAGGATAAACACGGAGTAACTAAAGTTAGCATGCTTGTTTGAAAACCACTCTGATATCTTAAACACCGCCAGGTGCTGACCGACAACCTTACCACTTGAAGCAAAGACGTGTTTGTTGTAGTGTGGGAGAGGAAAAAGGCCACACCCAAAGTTAAGACTTCACAGTGAAGTGATACCGAGTTTCAAAATTTCAACCATTGCTATTTTCGGTACTCTTTTTCACGGTCAATGACTACTGTAAATTCTCAACAGGCTCAAAGTTCAAGAAAACGTTCCTCTGGTTCTAATCACTTAGGTTACTTCATTCAGCAACCGGCGGGTCCAAGATGGAGAATTACCCCATTCAAAGAAAGATTTAGGTAACTCCGGCATAGAAGAGGGCCAAACTCAAATGACCAGTGCTCAGAAGTGACTCTGAAAGAGGGTTACCACTCCTCCCCTCCCCCAGGGGGCAGGCAGACAAGAAGAGCCTGACTGTATCACACCAACCAGTTACCTGACACAGAACGCGACCGTGTTATCTGGACCCTTCCTTCAGTTTAGACGCTCCGACTCCCTTCTCTCCTCGGTGCCACCCCCATCCAGGCCGTCTCCACCGCCCCCCCCCCGCCACCCCCGCCAGCCCAGCTCCCATCAGCTTCCTCAGCCTCATCTGCATCCCACCTCCGTGCTCTCGCGCACTCCACTCGTCGCCGCTTACCTTGGCCACATAGTCTTTCACCTCATCCAAGTCTCCGTTTTTCAGGGCCCACATGAACTCCTTGTCGCACATCACTGCAGCGGGGCGGGCCGCTCGGCCGGGCAGAAGACGAGGAGGCGGTGGTAGCAGCAAGCGGATACCGCGGGGCGAGAGGGAGACAGGGCCGCGCGGAGCTGAAGAGGGAAAGAGAAGGCGGGGAAGGCTGCCAGGCGGGCGAGGCAGTTGGCCGCGGTGACCGTTGGGGCGGGAGAAAGAAAGTTCTTTTGCGGCCACCGGGCCCAGCAGAGCAGGTTCCGCCTGGCCGAAGAGAAGCAGGAGCGTTTACACTTCCGGTTCACTCCCAGCTAGGATCCTCCCCCAACTTCCTCTTCCTCTTCCCCTGGGCGGAACGCCCCGCTCGGGACCCCGCCCCGACGGCCAGCGGCGGAGCCCTCCATGTGCGCAGGCGCAGTGGTTAGGCAGGCTGGCGAAAGGGGTCCGGGGGGAGTGGGCGGGAATGAGAGTCCAGTAAAGCGAGTCCGCGGGCGACAAGGGCCAGTTAGGCTATTTCAGATGGAAACAGGATGTTTTTGCACACCACACACGTGGGAAAACGTTTTCTTTAAAACACAGCCTTGGAGGGCATCTTGCCCACCTTCTGAAAGTGTCCAGTAGGAATGTTTGATTTGAATTCCTTCGTTTCTCTTTTCGTTCCCTTCTTTCCTCTTTCTTCTACCTTTTTCCCTCTTTCCCTCCCTCTTCCCTCCCTTTTTTGTTCCTTCCCTTTCTTCTTCCACTATCAAGCATCCCTTGGGCTTCTACTCCATGCTAGACTCTCTTGGACTGAGGATATAGTAAAAAAGATGGAATAAAACAATGCCTGCCGTCAAGGACCTCTTCAATACTTAGGATAACCATGCGAATTCAGTGTAATAACTATGCATAATGTTTTGTTTGGAGGGAAAAACTGAAGTGTGTAGTGGGGGAAAATTTGTACTCATCTCCCGGACTAGCAAATTAGGTCCAGGACTAGGAATTCAGCTTGATGCCATAGGGTAGAGCAAACCCAACTGTCCCGTACAATTTGTGTGTGTGTATGTGTGTGTGTGTATGTGTTCAATTTTCTGTTTGTTCCTTTGTTTTTAATGGGTTGAAGCTTCGCGGCCATTCTCGTGAAGCCGGTTCTACTCTTCCCACAGTTTCGGTGTTAAATACCTTGCGGCACAGCCCCCAGGTGAATTGTGCCCCAACCCTAATGACCCAGACATGCACACATGAACATAGATCCAATAAAAACTTATTGGAACTATTACATATGTATAAAAGTCTATTACTTGTGACCCACTAAATAAATAAGCCAAACTACTAAATACGCTTACCATATAGTATAGAGGTTCAGATCATAGCCTCTGGAAACAGATTGCTTAGTGTTGAATACAGGACCTAACCCTTACTAATTTTGTAAGGCAGAAGTTATTTAACCCTTCTGTGTTCAGTTTGCCACATATGCTAAATGTGAACAGTAGTGTTCAATAAATGTATTTTTTTGCTATGATTTAGAAATAGTAAATGGAGATAGGTTTCAAATAAAAAGAAAAATCAAATATTTAACAGCCACCTTGATTGATGTTCTGTTAATTTGACTTTCTGACAAAAACACAGATCCATCTACCTAATGGTGATACATTTCTGGAAACAAATCTCAAGGAGTAATTTGTAAGGCAAATCCTAGAGTTCCTATGTCTTCTTGATCTTCCACTCCCACCTGTGTGATCTTTGAGTTACATCATGATGACAGCTCTTGTGTTATATTTATATCTCTAGCTCAGACTTCTACTATGATCCATTCTTATATTTAACTTCTTGGCCATTCAAATGTTTCAAACTTAACATTGGCTTTGGTCTCCTCTAAATTCTAAACTTAGTTGTCCCCATAGACTTCTCCTTGTCTATGAATGACATCACCAACCACATGTCACTAGAATCAGAAACATGTGACAAAAATTCTCTCCTTGACCAGACTGTAGCCAGGATTCTCTGAGCCCTATTCTCAACTAGGCCTCAGCCTTGACTTATAAAAACTTGAACAAATGCTAATGTAGTTCCTAACAGATCGAGGCTACATCCTAAGATGACCCCAGACCCCTTAAAGTGCCTGCCTGAGAAAACTCAAGGCTGCCAATTTTTTTTTTCTTTTCGTTTCAGCTAATACCTGAGGTTAGGGCCTCTGTCTCCCAGTCTCTGTTGGAAGGTAGAATCCTAACTTCAGTGATTGCCAGCTAGCATACACAGCCGGCCTACTTGCATTTACTCTGTTGAGCCCCCACTTGCCTCCCCTTTACTCCTTCATTCTTCCTTTAAAATACCCATTAATCTCCGTACATATCAAAGTTGAGTTCATTTCACATTGGATTCTTTTCCCTATAGTAATAGTTTGTCAAAAGTTCAAACGTAACAGAAGTAAAATGAATGAATCACCAGAAGTAGTAATTAGTCAAAGTTTGTTGTGCACATACCAAAAAGACAGTTTGCAAACCAGGAGCACTCAAACCAAAACATGTAATGAGGCTCAGGGGTATATTGCTATAAAGCAGCTTATGTAGTGGGAAAGCAGTGACTGGTTATAGTATTAGAATTCTCCTAAATAATAGGGCACTGCTCAAATCAACCTTTGGGAACAATTTAAGCTTGGCTTGTGATTTTCAGAGGTGTAAGTAAGAAATGACCCAGGTCAAGTTAGTCTTGCAAAATAAGGTAAATTGTTCTTTGTTTGTATGACTAAACTGGTATTGTCTGCTCAGGGAATTTTCAAGGCTGGTCGCTGTTTTTGATTGTAACAAGTTATTACTAATAAAAATCTGTCCTTACCACTTACCAATTTAAGTAGTGTCTGGCTTTATCTTTGACAATGGAAGTCATAAATAACTCCTATCATTCCTGATCTTTCTCTTTTATTCAATCCAACAGTAAGGCCTTCAAAATACATCTTAAATTGTTCACCACTTACCATCTTCACTACTGATTACCTTCCGTGACCCTTCCCAGTCCCATCATCTCTGTCGGCACTGCTACAGTACCCTCCCAGCTGGTCTCCCATTTTCACTCTCTTTTCCCTGTAATTCCTCACATAGCTGGAGTTACCTTTTTCAAACATAGATCCAACAGGCACTTTTTGCCCTAAGACCTTCCAGTGGCTTCCCATGGCAATTAGATTAAAATCCTAATTATTTCTATGGCCTTCGGGGTCTTCTGTGATCTGACTCTGATGTCTCCCAACTTACAACACTCCCCTCCGACCCCCATTGATTCTTGAGTTCCCCCAAAACTTGTCTTCTGTCAGTTTTAGGAAAAACCAAGCTCATTCTACCCGAGGGCTGATGTGCTTGTTTCCTGTCTGGAAAGTTCTTTTAATTCTTGCTCACTCCTGAACTTCAAGGTCTCAATGCAGATGTTACATCATCAGAGAGACCTCCCAGACCATCCACTTTAAATAAGTCCCTCAATTACTTCTACCAGATCGCCTAGTTTTTCCCCCTTTTACCTCACTTATCACAGATTTTTCATTATTATTTTTGTTTGTTTACTTACTTTGCTAGGTATTCATGGTGCTCAACAAATATTTCCTTGTCTACCATCCTGAGCGCAAGAGAGAATTGCTCTTCCTGGCTTCCTCGTGGTTGAGTAATGTCATGTAACTAATTTTGGCCTATTAGTTATGAGCAGAAGTAATATGAGTCATTTCCAGGCTTGCCAATGCAAGACCCTTCAGAGCTCTTGATTCCCTCTGCTACAGCCACCAGCAACATTCAAGACAGTGGCTATCACCAGCCTGAGTTCCTGAGTGACTCTATTGAGCAGAGCTCCCCCACCATCCCACAATGGATATGCGGTAAAAAATAATTAAACTTTTCAGCCACTGAGAATTTGGTGTTTATTACTGCAGCAACACTGAGCCAATCTTGACTGATACAGAAATTATTGTCAGAAGGGAGCTGTTACTAGAACAAAAATCTCAAATAGATGGCATTGGCTTATGGGCTAAATAGTACATAACAAAGGAAGTGATATTAGAAACCGTAAGGATGATGATTCATGTTCACAGGAGTGAAACATTTGGCAAAACAATCTCCCCTCGTAGCATAGTGAAGCCTGGAAGGCAGATAATGTATCCTGTACATTTGTAGCCCTAGTAGAAGAGGCTAGAAAATGGAAAGCTGGTAGCACATGTTGTTAACTACTTTTGGGGGGGCATATTTTTATTTCTTTTTCCCCGCTCTACTGAGATATAATTGACATATAACACTGTGTAAGTTTAAAATATATAATGTGATGATACGATATATGCATATGTTGCAAAATGATTACTTCAGTGAGGATGGTAAACACATCCATCACGTGTGTGTGTGTGCGTGTGTGTGTGTGTGTGTGTGTGTGTGTGTGTGTGTGTGTGGTGAGAACTTTTAAGATCTACTCTCTTAGCAACTTTCAGGTATACAATACAGTATTAACTATAGTCACCATGCTATACATTAGATCCTCAGAACTTATTCATTTTATAACTGGAATTCTACACCCTTTGGCCACTGACATCCATTTCTCCCACCCCCTAGCCTCTGGCAACAACCCATCTACTCTCTTTTCTGGTTTGGTGTTTCAGATCCCACATATACAATCAAGATCATAGAGTATTTGTCTTCCTCTGTCTGACTTATTTCAGTTAACATATTATCCTAAAAATTCATCCATGTTGTCACAAATGGCTGGATTTTTGTCCTTTTAATGGCTGAATAATATTCCACTGTGGGTATGTACCACATTTTCTTTAGCTATTCCTCTGTCAGTGGACACTTAGCTGTTTTCCATCTCTTGGCTATTGTATGCTGCAGTGAACATGGGGGTGCAGAAGTCAGTTTGGGATAGTGATTTTGTTTCCTTTGGACATATATCCAGAATTGGAATTGCTGAATCATAGGGTTGTTCTATTTTTAATTTTTTGAGGAACCTCCATACTGTTTTCCAAGTGGCTGCACCCATTTACATTCCCACCAACAGTACACAAAGGCTCTCTTTTCTTCACATCCTTGCCAACACTTATTATCTCTTGTCTCTTTCATAATATTCTATTCTAACAGGTGTGAGGAGATGTCTCACTGTGGTTTTGACTAGCATTTCCCTGATGATTACTGATGCTGGGTACCTTTTCCTGTAACTGTTGGCCATTTGCATATTTTCTTTGCAAAAATGCTTATTCAAGTCTTTTGCCCATTTTTAAATTGGATACTTTGTTATTTTGCTATGGAGTTGTATAAATTCCATATATTTTTTGGATATTAACCCCTTATCAGATATATAATTTGCAAATATTTTCTCTAATTCTATAGATTATCTTTTCATTTTGTTGATTGTTTCTTTTTCTGTGCAGAATCATTTTAGTTTCATATATTCCCACTTGTTAATTTTTACTTTTGTTCCCTGTGTTTTGGGTATCATATCCAAAAACTCATCGCCAAGACAAATGTCATGAAGCAATTTCCTACATTTTCTTCTAGGAGTTTTACGGTTTCAAGTCTTATATTTAAGTCTTTAATCCATTCGAAGTTAATTTTTAAGTGGTGTAAGATATTGGTCTAATTTCATTGTTTTGCATGTGGCTGTCCAGTTTTCCCAGCAGCATTTATTGAAAACGCTATATTTTCCCCACCGAGTCTTCTTGGCTCCCTTTTCAAATGTTAGTTGACCGTACATGTGTGGGTTGATTTCTGGGCTCTCTATTGTGTTCCATTGGTCTATGTGTCTGTTTTTATGCTAGTATGATTTGTTTTGATTACTATGGCTTTGTAATGTGTTTTGAAATCATGAAGTGTGACGCCTCCAGCTTTGTTCTTCTTTCCCAGGATTGCTTTGACTATTTGAGGTCTTTTGTCATTCCATACTAATTTTAGGATTTTTTTTCTATTTCTGTAAAAAATGCTGTTGGAATTTTCCTAGGGGTTGCATTAAATCTACAGATTGCTCTGGGTAGTATAGACATTTTGACAATATTGATTTTTCTAATCCATGAACATGGGACATCATTGCCTTTATTTGTATCCTCTTCAATTTCTTTCACCAATGTCATACAGTTTTCAATGTATAGATCTTTTACCTTCTTGGTTAAATTTATTCCTAAGTATTATATTATTTTTGATGTTATTGTGAATGGGGATTATTTTATTTCTTTTTCACATAGTTCATTGTTAAATGTACAGAAATGCAACTGATTTTTATATGTTGATTTTGTATCCTGCAACGTTACTGAATTCATTGATCAGTTTTAACAGTTTTTTGGTAAGTTTTTAAGGTTTTCTATATGTAAGATCATGTCATATGCAAACAATTTTACTTCTTCCTTTCAAATTTGGATGCCTTTTATTTATTTTTTCTTGTCTGACTGTTTCGGTTAGGACTTCCAGTACTATGTAGAATGAGTGGTAAGAGTGGACATCCTTGTTTTGTTCCTGATCTTAAAGGAAAAGTTTTCAATCCTTCATCCTTGACTATAATGTTAGCTGTGGGCTTGTCATATACAGCTTTTATTGTGTTGAGGTACATTCTTTCAATACCCAGTTGTTGAGAGTTTTGTCATGAAAGGATGTTGAATTTCGTCAAATGCTTCACCTTCATCTGCATCTATTGATATGATCATGATTTTTGTCTTTCCTTCTCTTAATGTGATGTTCCCTGTTTATTGATGTATGTTGAGCCATCCTTGTATCCCAGGGATAAATACATTTGATCATGGCCTATGAACCTTTTAATGTTCTGTTGAATCAATTTGCTAATACTTTGTTGAGAATTTTTGCATCTATACTTTTCAGTATAGAAAACTTATTAGTTTTCTTTTCTAATAGTGTCCTTATTTAGCGTTGGCATCCAGTTAATTTTGGCCTTGTAAAATAAGTTTGGGAGCATTTCCTCCTTTTTAATGTTTTGGAAAAGTTTAAGAAGGATTGTTATTAATCTTTTGAGTGCTTCGGTAGAATTTACGACTGAAACCAAAGTCCTGGACTTTGTTGGGAGGTTTTTGATTACTGATTCACTCTCTTACTTTCTTACTCTGTTTAGATTTTCTATCTCTTCATGATTCAGTCTTGGTAGGTTGTATGTTTCTAGGAATCTATCCATTCTTCTGTGTTAGCCCAGAACAACCTACGCATATAATTGTTCATAGCAGTCTCTTATGACCCTTTGTATTTGTGTGGTATTTATTGTAACATTTCCTCTCCATTTCTATTTTATTTTTTTTGAGTCCTCTTTCTTTCCTTGAATAGTTGGGCTAAGGTTTGTCATGATTGTTTATCTTTTCAAAGAGCCAACTCTTATTTTGTTAATCTTTTCTATTGTTTTCTTGTTCTCTATTTAGTCTCTAGTCTTCATTATTTCCTTCCTTTTAACATTAGGCTTAGTTTATTCTTCTTTTCTAGTTCCTTGAGGTGTAATGTTAGTTTTATTTGAGAGCTTTCTTTTTTCTTAATGTATGCATTTATAGCAATAAATTTTCCTGTTAGAACTGCTTTTGCTGCATCTCATAAGTTTTGGTATGTTGTGTTTCCATTTTCATCTGTCTCGAGATTTTTTTTTAATTTCCCTTTTGATTTCTCCTTTGACCCATTGATTGTTCAAGACTGAATTGCTTAATTTCCATATTTTTGTGGATTTTCCAGCTTTCCTTTTGTTTCTAGTTTCATACCACTATGGTTGGAAAAGATATTTCATATAATTTATGTCTTCTTTAATTTGTTGAGTCATATGATCTATCCTAATGAATGTTTCATGTACACTTGATAAGAACGCATATTCTGCTGCTGTCGGATGGGATGTTCTGTATGTATTTGTTATGTCCATTTGGGTGTTGGTAATTACTGATTGCATAAGATACTACAGGGGGAGATAAAACAGAAATAATTGTCCAGCTTGCAATTAGAACTGAAAGAGATCAAAGAGAGTCCAGAGATTTGGAGACTTGCATCATTGGAAAATACAAATAATTCTCATCCATAACCGAGATGAACAAAAAGACTGATTAGAACTCGGCCTTGTGTCAAGGATCAAATCAAGGATATGACAGTCACACTCATGATGAAATCTCTGAGTATATTAAAGTGGTGCCCAGTAAATACTTTCAGTTGAATAAAATGGTACAAGGCTTCCCACTGACAAAGTCTGATGAGCTCAAGCTACCCACAAGAGAAATAAAAGAAAAATGTGTGTCTCAGAAAACACAATGGTTGTGACTATGGCACATGGAACAGACTTGACTCAAATGTAGAAGAAGTTGACTACATTTTTTTAGTTTGGTGCCAAAATATCTAGCAGTGAGTGCTAGAGGAAACTGTAAATGAGACTAGAATGACCCTTGGGTCTCAACTTTCTGTGAGCAAGGATGGGCAGGAAGTAGTCTGAGAAAGCTGTTCAAAAATCGAGAAGGATATATTCTCCAATGCTCACTTAATCCAAGGACATGGAGAATAATGGAAAAGAACTCTTCTAGAAGGTAAAAGGTAGAGCTAAGGACCCCAGAAAACAATGCGATGGGAGAGGAGAGCCTAGCATGGATCAGAAGTGGTGCAGAACCAAGGAACATTCCCTGCCCTAGTGTCTAAGACCCTCAGTGTCTGCCTGGCAAGATCCCACAATTGTCACGGACTAACAATAGCTACTATTCTTCTCCCTTTCAAATGGGAGTATTTATGATAGTTATCCTGTTCCTATTCTACCATTATATATTGGGAGTGGCGTGGAGAGATAGGGAGGATAGTGCAGATATTTTGTTTATTTGGTTCATATGTCTCCAGATCAAGAGAAGATACATCTAGGCCCAAGTACTGTGAGATCTTGGACTTTGAGCTTGACACTGTGATAGAACTTTTGGGGTTATTTCTCTAGAGGTGGTATGCATATATTTGCACATGGGAAGAAAGATAAACCTAATATGTAATGATCAGAAGGGCAGATTGCTGTCACTGGTCTCATCTGCTCATGCTTCCCACTTCGGAGCCCTTTTTCGTCCCCTAGCAGTTAGGTGGGTCCATGTGACTAGTTCTGGCAAATGACTTATGAACATAATGATATTAAATCACTTCTAGGTCAGAACGTTTAAACATTTAAAAGGTATTTTGACCTCCTCCCATGTACTTTTTCCAATAGGCAACCCTCAACCTGGGTTCCCGAGAATCTATTAGAAGCAAATTCCCCTGTCAACCTGTGATAGGCATGTGGCATCAGTGAGAAATAAACCTTTTTTTTAAGCTACTAAGATTTGGGAGGTTGTATATCATTGCAAAATAATCTAGCCTATTCTGAATAAAATATCAATTTATTGTCTGCCTCTTGCATTAGAAGGTAGACTTAACGAGGACAAGAATATCGTCTATCTTGCTCTAAGTTACATACTGAATATCACTACACTGGCTCATAGCAGGTGCTCAGAAAATATTTACTGAATTACTGAATGGGTTAATTGACCTAGTATAATTGAGAACTTTAGGGGCGCCTGGGTGGCTCAGTCGGTTAAGCGTCTACCTTCGGCTCAGGTCATAATCCCAGGGTCCTGGGATCAAGCCCTGCATTGGGCTCCCTGCTCAGCAGAGAGTCTGCTTCTCCCTCTCCCTCTTCCCCTTCTCCCCCACTCATGCATTCTCTCCCTCTCTCAAATAAATAAATAAAATATTTTTCTTAAAAAAGAGCCTTAATTAACCAAGATTCATGCCTGAATAGTCATCTCACCTTTGCATAGTGGTGAGCCAAAACAATGCATGCAAACAGGGTCTAAATAGTTTTTTAAAAGAATTTTGAGACCTGCTTCAAAATACACACACACAAAATCATAATCTTAAATAGGGCCATGACAATTTTAACTGAGACCATGTCCTTTTATTTTCATATTACAAAAGTAATACATGAATGCATCCTTATTGTTAAAATTTTAAGAAAACATCATTGTATGTAAACTGTGAAAATACCCTTTATTGCAGTCCCCGATCTCTCCCTTACATCATACCATTACTTTCCCATAGGTTAGCACTGACAGTGTTCAGCAGAACAGGTGAACTGGAATATGCCCTTTTAATTTGAGATAGTAAAATTGGATCTGTGAGAGTATTCTTGTGATATTGCGACATATAAGAAATATGTATTTTGTTTTTGTCCTCTGTTTCTGGCACAGAGTTCCTAAACCCTTGGAATTTCCTAAATGATGAGAGCTATAAAGGTGTCTTTTGTTATATTAACAAGGTGACTTTTGGACCCCAGCTAGGGATGGGGCTTGTTGCCAAAAGAACCAACCACCTTCTGACCTCTGGGGAGAGAAGAGGGGCTGAAGGTTGAATCAATCACCAATGGCCAATGACTTAATCAGTCATGCTTGTGTTATGAAGCCGCCATAAAAACCCAAAAGAATGGAGTTCGTAGAGCTTCTGTGTTGGTTGGTGAGCATACAGAGGTGTTGGGAGAGTTACGCACCTGGAGAGGGCAGAGAAGCTCTACGTCCTTTCCCCATCCTGTCCCCAGCATCTCTTCCATCTGGCTGTTCCTGAGTTTTATTATTTTATAATGAACTAGTAATCTAGTAAATAAAATGTTTCTCTGAGTCCTGTGAGCCACTCTAGCAAATTAATTGAACCAAAGGAGGGGGTCGGGGGAACCTCTAGTCTATAGCCAGTTAGAAGCACAGGTGACAACCTGGGCTTACACTGGAGTCTGAAGTTGTATGTGTGCGCGTGCATGCGTGCGTGTGTGTGTGTGTTGAGGGGACAGTCTTGTAAGACTGAACCCTTAACCAGTGGAATGTGATGCCATCTCTGGGTAGATAATATCAGAATTGAGTTGAATTGTAGGACACTCAGCTGGTATCCAAACATTTCTTGTTGGTGTATAGAGCACCCCTCCACCCCAAACTCCATGTGACACATGCATGGTGGAATTGGGTGCAGAACTCTTAATTATGTGTGTGTGTGTGTATATATATATATATATATATATATATATATATATATATATATCTCCACACTTAGAAAAATACACACATCAAATGAATATTAATCATGCCAGTCTCTGAGTTGTAAGAGTAGGGTTGATTTCTTGCTTTCTTCCTTATGCTTTTTAATATTTTCTAAGTTTCCTATCAACTAATATAAATTCAAGAGTCAGAAAGATGAAATTATTTTTATTAAATTATGTATCTATGTAGAGCAGAACTTATGTCCAATTAAATTGAAGGAATTTGAGTTATTGCAGTAAAAAGTTTACAAAGGTGAGGTGACAAGAAAGAGTAATGAGGTGGACATAGCTCTACCAGATATTCAAATATAATATGAATTTACAATAAATGATTAATTCAGTAAGTATTTATTCAGTGCTGAACACTATTTTAGGAATCCAGAAGGAAATGGTAACTAAGATGGGTAAGATCCCTGTTCTCATGGAGATAAATATTCTGGTGGGGGAGATAGGTAATAAACAAATAAATTAATAAGATGATTTAGGTAGTATTTAGTGCTATGAAGAAACTAAAGGAGAGTGTTACAGTAGTGAGTACTGTTGGAGGGAGGCCATGTTAGCTAGAAGCCTCCTTAAGAGCAGAGTATTTGAGCTGAGACTGGGATGAGGAGTGAGTCACTCAACCTTCTGCAGGGAGAGCATTCCAAGTGGAAGGAGCAGCAGTTGCAAAGGCCAAGGTAGGTATTAGCTTGATAGAATCAGGGATTGGGTGGGGCTCAGATAGAAGGAATGTGTAAGTGAAAAGTTAGAGCTAGTCCTGACAATAATGTGGACTTGCTGAATGTGTTGTAGGGATTTTCTTGGGGGGGGGGGAGAGAAAGCATGGCCTATAGAATATTCCTGACTTTTCCAACGTGAAAATGCAGTGCTAAAGAACATGCCGTACTAAAATGGCATTAACATCACACAGAACGTCTGCGTGAGCATAAAATTCAGTTTCCCATTTCTCTTGCTTCTTTCAAGCTCTCATGTAGGTCATGTGCTTCATGCAGACTCAGTGTCACGCACAGCTAAGACCCTTACAGTTCAACCATTTCAAGATGAAGATTCAAGGAACCTTGTACTTCATCATGACCTGATTAAGCCTTCTCAAATAAATGCATGGTATCGGCACCGATTCCAGGCAGCAGGTGCTGATGAATCAGTGAGCCACGGTCCATGACCAGAGTTGGGCTAGAGGACCAGAATACAGGCCATGTGGCGTATGTGGCCATAGATTTGGGAGGCCACTTCATTTGGGCTGGGCACACAACCAAAGTGACTGAGTATGGTGCTAGAGAGAGCTGCCTAGGTGTTTCTGCTTCAAAGGATCTAGACTCATTTTGAGAATGGGAGTAAGTTACCCTTAAACAGCTTCAATGTGGAAGGTGAAGAACATCAGGGGCCAGGAAATATACAGCTGAGGGATCACCTCAGAAGGTCCCTTCCAAGGACTGGGGCATGGTGACAACAGCAGACTCAGACTTTGGTTTGCTTAGCTGAGACAAGAGGAGTCATTTTAGGAAGATGGTGAGTTCAGTTGGCCAAAGAGAGACGTTTAGTTCAGATAAGGGGACATCCGGACTTACCGTAGACTCTCATTTGTAAAAACTTAACCCTTCTAAGAGGTTTGAATTTCTTCTATGTTCTGAATTATGTGTCATTTTTTATATTTAATTATTACAGGATAACTTACTGTTAATGCCTTGGTTATGGAAACAGCTGTATTGTTTGGACAAAACACAATCAATACAAAAGTATGCTGTTTTTCATTTTATTCATCCCTACCTATGTCGATTCCTGTACCAGGCACCGCTACTCATCCTTGGCAGTACCTGAATTTTTGGCACATCCCTGAGTTGAGATGAATGGTCTCTGAAGTGTTAACTTTGCAATTCTGAGCCTACAGTAGGAGGGGCAAATGTCACACTGCCACAAGTGACAGCAACCGCTGAAAGGGACCCTTAGGAAATTGTCCTAGACTGGACGGATGAAGAGACAGAGATTCAGCTTGCGAAGTCTGCCGCAATGAGCTGAGGTTGTGACACAACTAAAGACTTCTTGAAGGAAGAGTTAAAATCTCATTGGACTATAAACACAACCATTGCCTACAAGGGCAGGCACCAGTAAATTGCCAGCGCTGATTAGATAACATCATGGAGACTGTATAAAGTCTGATCACATGCATCAGAAGTAACTTCCAAAAACATGCTTGTAGCTGGAGGGAAATGGATGTTTGATTCAAGACACACACATCAGAATGTCTGCATTTATAACATTCCTGACTATCATAATTCTGAAATGTTTTTCTTTATAGGTACTTACTAAAGAATACATATGGGGTGAAAGAATCATATTTTATAAAAGTGAGAAGTTATTAGGGAATACCGACAAATGGACACTAGCGCGTGTAACTGGGTAACTAACACCTGCGATTCACTTTGTTGTGAATAGACTCGCTCATTCCACAGTCTCTGAATTAGTATTTCATGCTGCTGACTCTGGGCAGTAACCCAGAGGAGCAGTACGAGGAAGAGAGATGAGTGTGTCTCCATGGCCCAACCCTCAAAAAGCTCTGTCCTTCCATAGGGAAGTCCTTAATATCTTCCAATGCTCACAGCCAATGGATTATGTCCTTTTTGTCACTTCTTTCTTTATAGTTTTCCTTGCGTGGTTTGTTTTCCCATCCAATGCTGGAGGATAGAAGCAATTGAACTAAAGGTCTTTGGGAAAGATTCAAATGCTTAAATCTTGCAGTGACTCTGAATAATGATCTCAATGTGGCAAGACTCTCCAAGGTAGATGGAAAGAGGCTGATTATTTCTGCTAAATTTAGGGAAATTTACTAAGAGAAATAGAAGACAACAATTCAAACTTCCATGAGCTGTGTTTTCATAAAATGAACTGTCCAAGTCATCAATAAAAAGTCTTATAAATGTTAAAACTAACAAAAATATTACGTATCAATGCATGCAATACATTTATAGTTATTTTCTATGGCTTGGAGTATATTTCTTTTTCAAAGATTATGGAACTTTATTGTTTGTTCTTCCTTTGCTTTATTTGATGCCATTTTTTCAACCACAGATCGTCAGATTGTTCTTATGAAAAAATAAGCTCTTTTATGATGTTTCATTTTATTTTCTATTCCCAGGCACTATATGGTAAAAATCCTGACCCATCTGTAATTTTTTTTCCTGCTAAATCGGGGGAGGGTCTAATTGCAGTGTGTTGCTTTCTCTATTCTTCAAAATATGTGACTATGTAATTCACTGTCTTTATGGGTAGGGGCAAATATAATACAAACGCATGTTACAGGTATACTGGTTTTGTTGCTGAAACTAAATACTTGACTGGTACACAATGTGACTTCCTTACCAGAAGGCCCTACACGTATTAACCTTAGGAGAGCGGGGTATGAAAAGAAGGTGGGGAGAAAAAGAATACCAACAGTAAAAGCAAACTTTCTACTGTCTTAGAGATGATTAAAGGCTTTTACATTATTTCACCTGATCAAACTACCCTGTGAAGTTAGTTTTATTATATAATTTTGCAGATGTGGACGTAAAGTGGCAAGAGCTTAGATGACTTTCCAAGGCTGCATAGCCTGTAGATGGAGAACGTGGATGCCCATCAGGGCTTTAGAACTATCATTTTTAGAAAAACTAAGGGTGGACATGCACAGTGTGATAAGAACAGGAGTTGAATTTGTTAAAGTCCCAGGTTCAGATACACATAACTGAGTAGAAGTGTTTCAGAAAAGGCTCAAAACCAAGGAGTATTTACCAAGATAATTTGGTTCATAGAATTTTCAGAATGGGAGATTAGGGCATAGCTTCATCCTCCACAGTTCAGGCTTGAGGATGCGATCTGGAACGACCTCTCAGGAAGAATCTTACTTTTTTAAAGACCTGAGAGTCAGAAGAGGTGTCTCTATGCCAGGAAGGGACAGAACTATGGATTGAGGAAGGAAAACTGGAAATGCCTATGAAAGTCATTGTGTTCATTGGGATTTCTCGGCACTATTGACACCTTGGGTGGGATTATTTTTTGTTGTAGAGAATGGTCTTGTGCCTTGTAGGAGGTTTAGCAATATCCCTGGCCTCTACCCAACAGATTTCAGTAACATCACTCCTCCCTATCTCCACCTGTGACTACCAAAATGTCTCCAGACATTGCCAATGTCCCCAAAGGGGCCAAGCCACCCCTGGTTGAGAACCATTATCTAAAATGAATCAAGCTGAATTAGGTAACCAAGATTTAAACTTCAAGTTTACCAACCTGCACATGGATTGCATCTCAATGTTTGGTTTTTCCCCCTCACACTGTTATAAAGTATTTTTAAAGGAATATGATCAAATTGCCGGATGTGTGCTTATTGGGCAACCTATCTACAGTAGTGGCAGGGAAAAATAAAAGGGGAAATTGTGGGCTGAAGGTAAAAGACTAGAGAAAAACTCCAGATTCTTGAGATAATGGAAGTAGAATATTCCCCAAAGCAGAAATTTCCTGAGTCTTTCTTTTGTATCAACTTTAAGCTGTTGGTAGGCATGTAAAATGGTACAATCTTTTTGGAGGACCATCTGGCTTTGACCTTGGTGTCAGAGGCACCTTCTCTGGTGTGCGGAGGAGCCTTTGCTGGATATCGAGTTCACTGGTGCTGAATCACAAGGGCTCAAAGCCATCTATTCTGAAGTTTCTGATGAAAGAAACTCTCATGACTGTCTCCCAGAAAAACAAAATTAAAATACCACAAGCAATAAGAATTTGAACTTCTTCCAAGGAGGTCACGAATAGAGACATCTTACTTTTTATAGGGCAAGAGGCTTGTTATATCACGGCATCTGAGTGTTAAAAGGGTACAAGTCTTGATGGAGAATATAATGTGCAATTAACGATTTTCTGGAAAAGGAAAATCCATTGGTGAAAAAATAAAGCACAAATAAATCAGTCACACAATTCGTATTTTGACCAATCTTTCACTTTAGCTCAAGACTATCATTTCAACTTAGAAAGGAATTTAATGAGAGATGTAAATCCTTGAGAGAACTTCCCTGCAGGAAATTACTGAATTTTTAATGCATGGATTAAAAAATCATGCTCATCACAGAGAAATCGTTAATGACCACTTTAGTGGACATTTGCCTTTAGAAGTTATTTTGGCTGTCCAGCATTGGAATGCTCATCTTCTGTTTTGGGAATTCCCCTTCTAATGAATCTTGGAAAGAAGCAGGCCTATTTACAATCATAGAGGAAGAAAATGCCAAATTCTTGCTTGTCTGGCCTCTGTCTGAGACCTAGCCTCCATCAGTCACGTGGTGCCAGCTGAGAGCCCAGAGCCAGGGATGTGGGGGCTATGAGATTCCAGCTCTGTGGTGGTGACTGATGAAGGAGACTCAGTTCCTTAGGGCAGATGGCCTTTTGCAGCATCTGGGAGTGGGGGTGTTGGTGATGCAGGCCATCACTTCTGAGGTTCAGAGGTGACAATGCAGTAGTGGGGACGGTGAGGGCAAGGGTCTCACCAGACAGGCTCTGCCTCATGATTCTGCGTGGTGTTATTAGCTGCAGCCCCACCCCAGTTCTTTAGTGCTTCCAGTGATTCTGGGAGCCACTCCTTATGTTTTCTGCATATGTCAGCTGGAGTTGGTTTTTTTTGCCTGCAACTAAGAACCAGGAGTGATCTAATCATTAACTTGTAAGAACCACATTAACAGTAATCCAAGCAGAAAATGTGTTTTCAACACAAAATTTGGTAGTAGTAGTAGTAGTAGTAATAATAACAGTAATAGTTAACATTTCTTGAGTGTTTACTCCTTGCCAAGCACGGTTCTAAGATCACCACATCTATTAAATCCCGACCTCAATCCGAGAAGCAAACTGAGGCACGGGGAAGTTACCTACACAACTGGGCAAATGCAGTGTTGGGGTTCGAATCTGAGCAGTATGATCCAGGGCCCGTGCTTTTAGTAGTTATCAAGTAAAGATCTGCCCAATTTGCTAAGGAACTTCTTTTTCATTGCTCTTTGAATTTTTCATATTTCTTCAGAGAAAGATCCTCTGTTTTTTCCTTGATAATTTCTTATGCAAGAGGCTTTACCTTCCACAGTGAGGAATAAAAGTGTTGTAAGTGGCACAGCTACTCAGCCAGAATAGACTCTTCCTTTATCCACTCATCTGCCCACTCAGCTAATAGCTAATAACCACTTGCAGCGGGTGGGCCCCTAAAATGGCCCAGCATGATCTCTGCCTCCTGGTTTTCATGCACTTGAGTAATCCTCTCCCTTCAAGGGTAGGTTGGTCTAGAGAACTGCTTCTAAACAAAAGAACGCAGCAAAGGTGATGAGCTATCATTTCCATGATTACTTTACAGAAGATGGCAACTTCTGTCTTGGTAGCAAAATCTCTCTTTTTCCTTCTTGGCTTGTGCACTTTGATAAAGCAAGCTGGCATGGAATACACTGCCATGTTGTTCCTACATGGCCAGGAACTTAGGGCAGCTTCCAGTCAACAGCCAGCCAGGAACAGACCCTCATTCTAGTGGCCCTTAGAGAATGGAACTCTGCCAACAACCATGCAAGCTTAGAAGCAGATTCCTCCCCAGTCAGGCTTTTGGATGAGACCCCAGCCCTGCCAACATCTTGATTGCAGACCTGTGAGACACAATGAAGCAAAGCTCCCAGCTAAACCATGCCCAGGATTCCTGACTCCCAGAAACTGTGATATAATAAATGTGTGTGTGTGTGTGTGTGTGTGTGTGTGTGTGTGTGTGTGTGTGTGTGTAAGCTGCTGAATTTGTGATAACCAATACGAGACCTTTTGTGTGTCCAGCACTTTTTTTAGGTAGACCAGAACCCTGGCCCTCATGGAACTATAAAAGAAATGAACTTCAGGTAGTTATGAGTGCAATGAGAAAAATAAAATATGGTGATGTTATAGAGCTGTTCTGTCCAACAGGATAGCCCCTATCTGCACATGGGACTAATTATATTAAAATAAATGAAAATGAAATAAAATGAAAATTTCAGTTCCTTAGCTGCAGTAGCTGCATTTCAAGTGCTCACTAGCCACGTAGGCTTGGCTCATGGCTACTGTGTTGAACAGTACTGATTATAGAATATTTCCAACATTTCCATCACAGAGGTTCTGTTGGGCAGAGCTGTTGCAGAGAATGAGTAGGGGAATGAAGGACTTCTTTAAAACTAGAAGTTAGGGAAGGCTTCTCTGAGAGAGAAGTACTTGAGACATGACCTGGAGGACAGGCGAAAGCCAGACCCCCAAAGGTCAGGGGGCAGGGCACGAGGCAGAGGGAACAAGACGC
Source organism: Ursus americanus (assembly GCF_024610735.1). Classification (NCBI taxonomy): domain Eukaryota; kingdom Metazoa; phylum Chordata; class Mammalia; order Carnivora; family Ursidae; genus Ursus; species Ursus americanus. Next base: position 17,157,870 of record NC_142129.1, on the reverse strand, counting down.
GTGAAACTCTTTGGGTGGAAACTGTTGGGATGTGTTTGAAGACAGGGTGGCAGGAGTGTAGTGACACAGGAGGAGAGGAAGAGTAAGTGAGGTAGGAGAGGGAAGCTAAGGGTCTGGATGGTTTAGGGTCTCATGGTCCAGAGTCAGGTGTCTGAATCGAATACTAAGTGCAGTGGGAAGCATGGCAGGTTATAAGCAGGGGAGTGACATGATGTGATTTACATTCAGGTCCTCAACAGATCACTGTGGCTGGTGTGTGGAGACTTGATTGTTGGGATAACAAACAAACAACTGACTATGGGAAAGAGGTAGACCATCTGGGAGACTGTTCTGGTAGCTCAGGTAGCCGAGGTGACTGTAGGCTGACCCTAGGAGAGGATGGCTGTTGAGACAGAGAAATAGATAAGGGATCCGCTGTGGTTGTCCAGCTGACAGGCCTTCATGGGTTGGATGGAGGAGAGTAGGAGAAAAGGAAGAGTCAGGGATTTTATCTGCAGTTTTGATTTGAATGAAAGGTTGGATGGTGGTAGGGATGGGGAAGTCTGGGGAAAGAACACTTCTGGAGGGCAAAAATGTATGGCTCTCTTCTGACCATCCTAATTTTGGACACCCAAGTAGTAAGGTAAACTGTGCTGTCAGATATGCATCTGGAGGGGCGCCTGGGTGGCGCAGTCATTAAGTGTCTGCCTTTGGCTCAGGGTGTGATCCCAGCGTTCTGGGATCGAGCCCCACATCAGGCTCCTCCACCGGGAGCCTGCTTCTTCCTCTCCCACTCCCCCTGCTTGTGTTCCCTCTCTCGCTGGCTGTCTCTGTCAAATAAATAAATAAATAAATAAATAAATAAATCTTAAAAAAAAAAAAAAAGATATGCATCTGGAGCTCTGTGAAATCGGAGCTGGAGATATAAACTGGAGTTACAGGCATAAAAATGCTACATAAAGCCATGAGACTGAACCAGATTATGAGGGAAAGAACGAAATAGGACTGAGTCCCCAGGTGCACAAACATTTGAAGAGAGGAAGAAAACAGAAGAACATGATGTGTATCACACCATCCATCTCAACCTTTATTTTCTTTATTCCATAAAGAACTGGATCAGTAGTAACACGACGAATTCTTAAGAGGGAATCAACTAGATTTTGTGTAGCAGTACCTATCTGTTCTTTAAAAAAACAACATGGGGCTAGAGGTGGTAGTGGGAGGAGGAGGAATTAAATTATAGGAAAGACCCAAACCATTTACTAGGTTCACCTCTCCAGTCTCCTCTTGTGCCACTCCATCCCTGGCTTACCAGGCTCTAGCCACTGTGGTCCTTTGGGCCCTCAGTCTTGCTGATCTTTCTCACCTCGGGACCTTTGCATATGCTCTTTTATCTGGCTGCCTCTTCCCCCCACCCCTTTCTTGACCACAATCTATAGTAAATCTCCCTTGTTTTTCTATCTCAGCATTTTTGTTTGTTTGTTTGTTTCCTATACGGTACTTAACATTGACATTACTTTATGCGGTACTTGGGTGGCTCAGTTGGTTGAGCATTCGACTCTTGATCTCAGCTTGGGTCTCAATCTTAGGGTCATGAGTTAGGGCCCTGCACTGGGCTCTGTGCTGGGCATGAAGCTTACTTAAAAGAAAAACCGAAAACCAAGACAAACCCAAAACAATAATAACAACAACAATTTACATTATTTTACTTTTTAGCTGCCTCTCCTGATAGAATATAATCTTCACAAATGAAGAAACCAATTTATGTCTTTTTTACCCATGTATCCTCAGTGCTTGGGGATAAGTACTTGTTGGATAATATCCTCAGTATCTAAGGGTAAGTATTCATTGTACGAATGAATTTATTTACTGACTGTGAGACACTAAAAGTTGCTTAAGAGGTCTTATTTAAGCCACTCAAGTCTGTGGTATAGTTATTTTTATTCTTATTTTACAGATGAAACTAGAGGGCTAAGAAAGGTTGAGAAACTTAGTAGAATTCACAGAGTAACAAGTATAAAGGCAGCATCTGACACCAGATCCAGGTATTCGCAAGTGTGCGTAGAAGGTAGCAGGAATGTGGGCAACCAGGGGAAGCGGAAGCTGGGCCAATATGCCTAACAGTACAACTCAGCCGTCAGCCAAGTGGCAAAGGCCGGGAGGACTGCTGATTAAATCGAATCGAGGCCTGGGCTGAGTTTCAAAGGGGCAGCTCTGCGCTAGTGGAGGAATGAGATGGGGATGGTTGAATAGAGCTGTTCAAAACTAAGAAGTGGAAGAGTGGGAACCAGGCCTTTCCCCAGAAACAAGGCACAAAGGAAGCAAATCCGTACTAGTTCACAGGCTGCGGGAGCAAGCAGACTCCTTCCTGTCTCTCGGAAAAACTGCAGAAGAGCTGCGGATGCTAAGAAATCCGGTAGATGGGCCCATGATCTTTCTTTTAAAGATTTTATTTATTTATTGGAGAGAGAGAGAGAGAGAGAGAGAGATAGAGAGAGAGAGAGAATGGAGGGAGAGGGAAAAGCAGACTCCCAGCTGAGCAGAGAACCTGATGCCGGGCTCGATCCCAGGACCCTGGGATCATGACCTGAGCTGAAGGCAGACCTTAACTGACTGAGCCCCCCAGGTGCCTTAGGCCCATGATTTTTAGGGGTACAGTCATGTCTCATGTATTTTATTTATATCAGGTTTCCTACTTCATATTTATGAGTTTATTTGATTTGTGTGTGTCGCTGTGGATTCTATGAGGGCTGTTGGTTGTTTGCTTTGCTCAGGTTTGTATTCCAATGCCTGGTGTAACAGCACTAGCAGAGACCGATAAATATTTAATGAATGACTAAAACAAAGTCCTAGAATACTCCCTGTCCAAAAGCAGAGATGCCCGGTGGTCCTTCAAACAATTATTTGTGCACAAGTTTATTCATTTAGAGGTGATATAACAAAGTGCTAGGAGTATCATCCCTAAAATGGGATTGCATTCCCAACTCTGGCACTTCTTAGCTGTGTGACCTTGGGTGACTTCCTTAACCTCTCTGTGTCTCAGTTTCCTCATCTATAAAATGTGGAATATAATTGTACCTATCTCAGAGTCATGGCAAGAAGTCATTGAGTTCATACGTGTACAATATTTAAACAATGTCTGGTGCATAGGATATTCTAGGACTACTGTCAAAGCCAGCTTTTCCTGTTGAGGCTGAGGATTGCTGATACCCTGTCTACTGGCCTTTCATTACTCCCATGAAGGGAGCAGTTTGCCTGCAGATGACTGGATGCACAAAGCAAACGGTTCAATGTAGCTAGAAGAGGATAAAACCTGGCAGGAGGGGCACCCCACAAATAACAGCAGGCTTTGACTCAGGAACTTTTCGGAATATAGTTCAGGATCATGGCAAAGGCAGAGGAAATGCACATGGTGCACCTTAACCGTTGGGTCAGATACTAGAATGGGGAAGGACCCTGAAGGTATAAATTGAACCACATTTCCTAAACATGATTTTTTTTTTCAGACATAAAGATAAAAAGATACAGGATGAAAGAAATTCAATTATAAGTTAGCATCGAGATGAACACATATGCATTGTATTTCTTTGTTATAAGAAAGATAATCTCGGATTTAAAAAAATCTACATTTAAAAAATGTTACAATACCGGAGTATGTCTACCTGTATATAGAAATAATATAAAACATGATTGATAATCTTACTTCATTAACAGATTGTTGTGGTCTTCATTATGGTTCATGAATACTGATAGAGTTTAAGGTCTAATGCCTTTAAAAAGTCGTTCTCTTTTTCCCGTGACTATGCTCCCATTACGTAATCTATTAGTGATACTGAGAGTTTTACCTGACAAAAGTTCATTTAAATAAAATAATTTAGTCCTCCACATTACTCTGAAATGTAAACTAAAAGCAAGTATTTCTTAAAAAGCAATTACGTATTTCTGTGCTTATTGCTTCACACGTATTAAAAAGTTGAGTGCTTTATGTTGGAGAAGTAATGGGGAATCATTGTTAGCTACGTTCGTTGTTCTCTGTACTTGTTAGAACAAGTAAAATAAAGTGGTAAGGAAATCTGAGCTTCAGCATTTTCCTTGTATGCTTGACAAACTATGGAAATTAACATTTGAAAATTCCTTCACTCTGTTGACATCTTGTGGAAATATGAAAATATTCCAGATGGCTACATCTACGAAGAAAGTAGAAATCATATCAACAAACGCAAAGCATAATAGTAATTAGAATGTTTGTACAGGATTTTGAGAAATATTTTGTACATATATTATTCTTATTTAATAATGACCAGCAACTCTAGGAAATTGATGACATTACTATTTTCATTTTAGGGTTGAGAGACTAGATTCCAGGGAATAACTTACCCACAATAGTAGATGGTGAAACCCCATTTTCTGACTTCCAATTCTGTGTGCTTTTCATTACATGAAGCTGTCTTCCTAATGGGAGAAAAAGAGCTGATGGATTTGGATCTCACCATTGGGTTGAAAGTGATTTTAGGATTTTCAAAAATAAGTGTTTAGGAAGCAGGTGTGCATATTTGGTTTGACGTTTAAGAAAATTGTCAGAAGTGAAATGAGTCCTTCCCAGAGCTGGTATTTCTTATGCTGGCCAGGTAGAAGATACAGAGCCATAATCACGATCCTCCCTTCCTCAGTGAGCAGCAGTCTCTGTGAAGTGCGGTGCTTTGCATAAATTCCGGAAGCAGACCTGGGATCCAATCTCAGTTCTGTCACCTCCTACCTAAGGCACCTTGGAGAAGTGAATTTGCTCTTCTAAAACCCAGTTTCCTCCTCTGCAGAACGTGGGTGAATAAAATACACGTGTGCATAGATGATTTGTGAAGGCAAAATAGTTTCTGCAAGATACCCAACAAATTGCAGTAGGAACATTATTAGCTATTATCTTAATGTCCCATGTTCAAGGGCTAAGATGTCTCCAAAGAGAGTAAATGGAGTGTATGTGAAATATTTTAATAGCTGACACATTGGGACATGATCTCAGTAAAACTGAACATGGGCCAAGTTCAAATGGGGAGAGGGATTGGTACTGTGACTTCTAAATTTTCTGAAGATACAAATTAAAATAGTTTCTTCCAGGGCTCGCATAAGTGAACTTATTTTTGACCCAGTGAATATGATGACTGTAAGCCTCTGAAAGTCTCCCCTGATGTGCTGACAATAAGGTGAAGTATGTGGCTTGTTTCTGAATGAAAAGATATAGAGGACAATTCATGTAAGGTGTGGGAGGCTCCTATGAAATTCTGCGCATTTGCCAATATGGACTGGTTGGCATCAATCTGGGACTGTTTTGAGTGACTGCCAAGCTGCTGAAAGTATCATAAAGAGTCTCAGCAAGATTGAGGGCGATAGATTAGTTTCCACCATGGTTAATTAGCCAAAACTAGTTTTAGGAAATGGAAATTGTTGCAATGGGTATTTTGTACTCACTGATTTGCATAAACATTCATATATTATTTATTAATACAAGAAATTTGCATTGTTGATTCCCTGGTAGGTTTCCTGGTGTGCTTATTATTGGAACCCAAAGACCCCTTATAGTTCTATCTCTAGGTACTGGAGAATATGTGCTTCATGACAACGTAGTATCTCCGAGACGGCCTTGACCTTTAGGCATTCACTGACCCATTTTAGCCCAGTTAACCCTGAGCCCGGGCACCGGGACTTGGGTGGAGGGAGTAGTGTTTGGAATTTCTGGGTTGATTTGTATTGCTATCATATGCATGAAACGTTTTGATTTTTGCTTCTCTAACTAAACTCGTTCTTTAGCCTGGAGACCTAGCTCAACTGAAAAAGCCTTCCATAGGTTGAAATGGCACAAAAGGCAACTTTCACTTGCTCAGAATGAGTCCTCTATTCTCTCTGCAGGTAAAATAGATTTTCTGGGAAATGGACATCCCTTGCACCATTCTCATTGCTTGTCAGATTCAGCTGAAAAGCATCACGTATGGCCTCACATGTTAGGGTCTGGTTGGGATTTGAGGATGTCAGGAGAAACCAGAGCATATGGAAAATGGCTGAAAAGTTGGTATAGAATATGTTTAGTTGGAATAAGGGAACTGGGGCTATGATCACTGTCCTTAAGCAATTGCAGTACACTTCTTTACATACATGTAAACCACAAAACTGGAAACAATGGCAAGAAATTATCTTTGGGCCCCTTGTACGACTTTTATTCGATGAGAAAACTCAGGACAGAGTGGGCCCCTTTGAGAGCTAGAAGACAGTTAGCAATCTGTCACTTCTCGGATGGTGTCGTTTTAGGGGTGCTAGAAAAGTGGCTTTCCCTCAGGGCAGAAGGTTAGATTGATTGACTTCCTAAGATTCATTTTAACTCTAAGATGCTATGATTTCACAATCTTTAAAAATGATTTCTCAAAAAAGATGCCCCGAGAGCTCACTGTGTAGCATGGGTAAGTCCTGCCCCCTCTCTGGGCTCTAATGTGCAAAATGAGAGGGTTGGACACTACATCCGGAATGTTCATGCTATGGGCCTTGGGCTGCATCCAGCCTCTATCATAAAGAAGATAGATCCGAAGCTGCCACGACCTTTCCCCTCTTGAATATGCTCAGAGGTCAATGTTTTAGTAAGCCCATAAAGCAGCACCAATCTTCTCTTTTACATCGACAACATTCATTCAAGTGGATAATCCAACTTGTAAGAATGATCTTCTCCCATAAGGTACAATGATGTCATTTTTATTTGAAGGGAGAACAACAATATAATCTGAAAAATCTTAAGTTTTTTTGAATTGGTCCTTGGACAAAACCAGTTGACTACCGCTGCACTAGGTGATGTTTATGATGTCTGCATCCTAAGTCCCTCATCATTCTTAGAATAATAGATTCGAAGACCACAAATTTGAAATTGTTGGCATAGAGAGCTTATCTCACTAGATTAGTCATTTTTTTTTTCTCAGAATAAAGCAGGCTGGATCTCAGGAGAGGCTATGGGAGAAACAGAGGCAATTTCTTTTCTAGTTGCAGGAGGGAATACATCTCTCAGAGCACAGAGGAGAGCAAATCAAATTTAATGTGTACTCAAACTCTCTTCCAAAGTACTTACTTTCTCAGCAAGCAGAATCACCTCCTCTCCAAATGGGTGTCCTGGTAATAACAGCTTTTACTCAGGAAGGAATGCTTGTTTCTAGTGGAGGTAGCTAAAAATTGGACACTAGATTCTAAGTTTCAGGAGAATAAAGTCCTCCCTACTGTATCCCTGAAAAGTAACAGAATTTGGCAGTGAGCAGGAACTCAATGATATTTTGGGGAGTGAGTAAATGAATTGAACGAACAGCTGAGTGGATCAATTTTTATCTTTTCCCATCTATACTTCCAATGGTGAGAGAGCCCCCTGCTGGAAGAATGGATATTATCTACGCTCTGTAACTATGCACCACGTCCTGAAAATATTTCAGTTAATCACTCCTGTGTTTAGACCAGATCACAGAAAAAGGGTGGCACCTTATTGGACAAGAATATTGTAAAAATCTCTGTGAAGAATCACTGGATAGAACAGGACTCGTTTGCAGTAATTGGATACGTTATAGATCAAACAATGGACTTCACAACAACTTCATATACGGAAATTTCTGATGTGATCTTACAAACCCATGACTTGTCACATGAGTAATACGAGCGGTAGTAAGCATCATTGCGAAGTAAAATTCATAAATTTGTCTGATATATACATACATATATTCATGTAGCACAAAATTGTATATATATAAATATATATAACATATTTTATGTATATATATATACATAAATCTGCATGCTGCACAGTAATTATATAAATGATAAACAATTCACGAAAATTACTAGGTATTACACAATACGGAATGAGGACAAAATGTTAGTTTTCCTTTTCATTAGTTATTCAAAATGAAAACCACGAATACTTTTTCCACATGCAGTTTAACATACAGACATGCTTGCCCACACTCTCAGTCTGGAACTCACCTCTCAATTCTTAGTGCCTTGTGCACCTGCCTTTCTCCTATGTTCCATCCCTCGAGCTCACTTCCGCGCAGGGGTCTGTAGTCCACACCCAAGTGTTTCTTCTGCTGCTCTGCTCTGGCTTCCCTGGATGCTAGAGCGCTGAAAGAGGGACCGGGCCAAGGAAGTGGGAATGACCTTTCCAGAAAGCAAGAGCCCTGCCACCACACTTTGGAAGGAGGATGGGGCCGAAGAGACTCAGGTGGCAGCTTCTTCCACGCGGTGGGTGGGAACACAGCGAGATGGGGGTAGGGGGCCCTGGCAGCTTGGAGACGCGGGTCAGAGCGAGGAGACAGAGGCATTTGGAGAGTAAGGTGGGGGGGGGGGGTACATTTCACCAGGGAACGGAGGAAATAGTCACAGGGTTGAAAAGTATCTGGAAGTAGGGGCTGACAACCAGGAGAGCTCCCGGTTCCTTCACGGTTTAGGAAAACTTCCTCTTCCATCAAAAACCCAAAGGAAGAGACCTTCGCCAACCACCAAATAAATGGCTACACCGGGGGTCTTCAAAGTGGGCTGCATATTGGAATCTCCTGAGGAACGTCAAGAACTCGTGGTGCTTCCCACCCTCAAGAACAGGAGGCGTGCCTGACTGGCTCAGTCCGTAGAGCCCGTGACTCGATCTCCGGGTTCTAAGTTCCAGCCCCATGTTGGGTGTAGAGATCACTTAAAAATAAAATCTTAAAAAAAAAAAAAAAAAGCAGAAGGAGAGGAAATATGAAGGGCAGGGAGTAGTATAGGACTAAAACAAGGGAAGCCAGGGAACCCCAGACAGACTCCCATGGTTAACTCTCCACTCTCTTCAGTTGGATGCCAATCTTCATCAGGATTCCTCCAAGCCGAGCCGCACATGCGCAGTTTTAGCAGAAATAAAGGTTTGTACGGCAGAATCACGCTCTCATTCAGCATTTCATTTTTCTTTGGTCTGCTTGTTTCACTAAATAAGAGATCATATAGTAAAATTTTTTGTGTACTTGATGGGCTCGGGAAGTGTCGAATATATGTGTTAGGAGGTTTAGATTTGGTGCAAAGGGCAAGAATTGCTGACATACAATATTAGCTCAAAATCAATGCATGATAACAGACTGGGTAAAATAAAGGACTCTTACAACGTAATTTCTTTACATTGAAAAAAAACTTTATAAACATCAGAATCGAGAGAAAATTACTGATATGGAAATTAAAATTTAATCAGATCCCTCTCTCCTTCTCCCCCCCCCCTTTAAAAATATATATTTAAATACAATAGTCGTCTGAAAATGTTTTGGTGTAATGAGTTACATAATCTTTGATCTCTCTCATTGAAATTTTTATTGAAATAACTGTAGATTCACATACGGTTGTAATAAATAATACAAAGAGATTCCTTGCATACTTAACCCAGTTTCCCCCAAAGGTAACATTTCAAAAGCCAACAGTACAATATCACAACTAGGATATTGACATTGATACAAGCCATCAATCTTGATCAGATTTCCCCCGCTTTACTTATATTTGTGTGCATGTGTGTTTCTATTTATTTTTAAATGAAAGGTGCAGGTTGGCTTTTTTATTAGGATTATATACATAGACCCAATGAGATTACACTGGGCGAGAGTTTAGATAGACAAGTTCTGAGTCATCTCCAATATGTAGACATCAGATTAAAGAGGCAGAGATAGCAAAGGACAGTAGTGAAGGGAAGGCGGCAGTGAATGGCAGCATTGGAAGCCACAAGAAAAAAGTGGAAAGGGAGATAAGCTGCGTTGAGTCCTTTTATGAAGTTCAGCACAAGGAGAATACAGAAATGTTGAGTTGACTTCATCTAACGCATTACAGTATCTGTGTGTGGTATCAGCCAATGCTGGCATAACTCCTAATGGTGAAAACTATTTCAAGTAAAAGTAAAAAATGAGACGATGAAAACTCATCACTGTTACTTAATTTTGTTCTGAAAAAAATTAACCAATAAAATTGTACAAAAGGGAAAAATTGCAATTTCATGAGGTTAAAAGCCTTTCTAGTATTTTTATTTGCATCCTACTAAATTTATAGACTAAACTAAATGGAATTGGCATCTTTACAAGTTAAAGGTTTTTATCCAAGAAGAGGGTATGTGATTTATTGGTCCTCTTGTATGGGCCTCGGTAGAGATAAAACATTTTCTTCAGGAAATTTCTGCTCATTTCTAATTAAATTTATTCCTTAATATTTTAAAATATTTCTGTTGCTACTGTTAACACATTCATATCTATATCCATATCTATATAGGTGATCTTTAAAATATGTAATAAATATTTAAATGATTATACACAGAAAGATCAAACTAGAAATGAGCAGAATCTTCCTGAAGAAAGCATGCACTCTCTCTCTTCATGTGCATGCATATGGATGTATTGGTATATTGATCTATGTACATGTCTATAGCTATATCGTTTATAGTATACATCCATGTACATGCATATCCATATATAGCTGTGTGTGTGTGTGTGTGTGTGTGTGTGTGTCCCCTCTGGGCAATATTTTAAATGTACCTCTGGGTGAGTTGGTTTTTTCTGTCTGGTACGAGAGCTTTTGTCTTTTTCCCTTCCCTAACTGTAACATGTTACATCTTAACTTCCTTCGGGCAGCTCGTTGGGCACATAGAAATAAAATCCTCAGAAACACACTGGATGTTCCTTGACATGCCTACGCTCTTAGAAGAGGTGTGAGGGCAGAGTCTTCTCCCGTGAGCCCCACCAGATGGAGAGTGTGAGCAGGGAGGGAAGCTGTGATGGGTTGCTACGGGGAGAACAGTGTGGTCATCAGAAGGCTGGCACCTTATTTTCAGTCATGACTAAAACTTCCCCAGAAGTCTTAAGACTTCCCAGGAACTGTGACATTACATTGTATCTTAATCTTAATTCAAAGTTTCTTTTAAATTCCATTTCTTTGGTACCATCTTATCTTTTTCTCTCTTTAAGGAAACATCATTACCAGAACAACTAACTCACTACAGTTCTTCAAATGATTTCCTTCAAATACCTTATGGGAATTAAATACACACACACACACACACCACTAAATAGTATAGTTCTATTTTTTAGCTCTTACCTTGGATGTCTGAACAGTTCCTGTGAGCTTCGTACTCACCCGGTTAGTTTAATTCAATACAAAACAGGAAATCAATTATACAAACTCTTCCCTAAAAGAGTGCAAAACAGATGCCTGATTTAAAATACATATAAACATTAACATATTTGATACTGTCTGGATATTTTAATAAAACAATTAAAATCAGTATATTAAAATAGCATTTGACACATGATACATTGATAATGTTATATTCACTATTCCAGCTGGCTGTTTCATGTCCATACAAAACCAACTGCTGCATTTGTCTCAGTTACCAGCAAGAGTGGGGTTAAATATCCTCTCCTGGAACTTTGACCTTATAAGTTAATGCCCTGGAAGAATGAATATATAGGTAGGCGACAGAGCGACCACAGTACGCCAAGAGAGAATCAATAGTGATATTTGACATATTCAGAATATTGCTATAAGCCAGTTCATTTAAATTCAGAATTAAAGTTATATCGAGAACCCCAAAAGCCAATGAATTTGTGAATTATGCTTGTTGGGAAACTCAAAAGCTTAAATAATGGTTTATGGAAAAGCAAATGAGAGAAGAATCCAATTTAACTTGACTAGAGATGCAGTCATTGTGGCTTAATTTCCAAGTGGTCACATCTTTGTCAAGAGGTCCCTAAAGGTCGGTGTAGAAGTGAAAATGGGACTTAGGATTATAGATTTGCTAGACAAACTCCAGTGTATCCAGAGACTTTATCCTTCACCTTTGTACTACTTGGTTTGATTCTGGTGTCTGATATAACCCCCACTGTTCTAAGTTTCCTAGGCAAACTCAATGTTAGTGTCACAGAGTAAGACTGGGACTGCTTGATTCCATATGGAGACTCAAGGGAATATTTTAAGTCCTCCAGTAAGGACATAGTATCTTAGCATGTCTGCTCCCTTTCCAAACTCCAGGCAAGTCTTTCATTTTGATAAGGTCAGAAATCACCTGAGTAGTTTAGGGCTAAGAAAAGTTCTATATCAAGGGATTCTCCCATCAAGCTCTAGGAATACCAGATGAGCATGCTTGACTCAGCACAACTTGTGACTGTGGGGGGAAAGTCAGCCCAAAGTATATTTTCTAATACTGAGGGGTGAGTAACATCTCTCTCATTCAGGCTTCCTCATACCCAGATGTTCAGAACGCTACTCAGGTAATAGCCACTGGGGTACAATAGAAAGTTATTTTTAGCCAGATGTACCCTCTTAGGTAGTTCTTCTCTTGGGAAAACAAGAATGTGTTTGCTGAAGTCTTGGGGTTACTCCCCTGGGCTTGAGCAAAGCCCAGAATTCACAAACATAATGATATCTTCCAACCGCAAGTATTGATTTAAAGTATTTTGTTAAAATACTGATTAAATGTGAATATAGAGCCAGATATAAACACTTTGTGCTTATAGCTCTTATATAAACACAATCCAAATCAAATTTACAAGCCAATTATGTATATAACCTATAAAACCAATAGAATCCAATCTACATTTATTTAATGCTGGTTCATTAAAAATGAAATCACCTTTCACTATGTGAATATGGTACTTGTGCAGGGTAAATCTCTGTGGCTACCACTTGTTATTCAACATGGGTCCTTTCATGATCACTGTGTGTCTTGCAGTAGGGCTCAAAATAATTTTACAATGCCAGCCAGAATAATAGTAAATAGACTTTACTGGGGGCAGCTTACGCAAAGATAAGGGTCAGCAAGAAGAAAGACGTATGGTTGCCTCTGGAGGGAGATGGGTTGGAGCTAGCAAGTTTTGCTGGATATGCTGTAAATGTATGTTTGAGTGAAGGTACTTTGCCCCCTGTTGCTTTACCCTTTTATAGTATAAACACAACAAAGTGGTCATGTTAAAACTGAGACAACTAGACTACTCAAACTCCTGTGATATCTGGATTTGGAATCCATTGTTTAAAGAGTTGTCTGGGAAACTCAGTTACCTGGGGACATTGGGGAACCCTGTGGAATTGGGTTTGGGTGCAGACTTTCCTGTTGGGGGAGGGTAGCCACCAAACTGGGTTTGATGCACTGCCAACTGGCTTGTAATCCAGGCAAGTTATCTTGTGTTAATTGTCCAATTATTTTTCTTAAGGGGAAGTTTATTGTGCATTCTTTCTATCCTTGGACATGTTCCCAGTTTCTGTCTCATTTAGCTTTCAAGGCAACTGGTAAGGAAGTCTTCCTGCCATTTTGCAGGAAACACAGCTCACAGAAGCTTCATGAAGCTATGCCTGGGCCTCAGATCTCACTCTGGATTGCTTGGATTGCCCTTATTCTCTTCCTCTATGCAGGTGTGGTTAGGAGTTGTACACAAGCCAGTGATATTACCAGCAACTTAAAACTTTTTGGGAAGGTTATGTCATAGTGATGAGGGCACTGTTATGGACTGCATGTTTATGTCCTCCTCCCCAAATTCATATATTGTAGCCCTAATCCCCAACGTCGTGTCACTTGGAGGTGGGCCTTTGGGAGATAATAACACTTAGGTAAGTTCATGAGGGTGATGTCCTTAAAACAAAATTAATGCTGTATAAGAAGAGACCAGAGATCTTGCACCTTCTCTCTCTGCCATGTCAGGACATGGCAAGAAGGTAGCCATCTAGAAGGTAACAAGAGAGCTCTCAGCAGAACCTGACCACGCTGGCACTTGACCTTGGACTTCCCTCTATCTGCTGTTTCAGCCACCCAGTCTATTGTTACAGCAGTCTAAGCAGACTAAGACAGGCCTTTATATTGCGATGTTTAGGATAAGCTATATTGTTGGCTATTTAGCAGTGTGGGAGAGAGTAAAGCAATAGGCTGGTTGCCCCAGAAAACCTGACTGATGAAATTAGGGGATTTTCTTCTGGGCCAAGTCTGCTAAGGCTTTCCCACCTTGGTAGTCAGGTGTCAATGTCAAAGCTACACGTGCCTTTAAAAGTCTGCTTTAAAACTGGTCACAACGATTTTATGATGTGAAGGCAAAAGCTGAAGATCCAAAAGAAAAATACGACCTGATAATATGATGTTACAGGAACACTCAAAGTCTTCTAATGACTTGGCCCATCCTGATGGAATACATCGACATCAGAGGATAGATGGTGAACTAGACGGGCTTGATATATGCTACCATGGAGGCCTATTTTGTGCTTGTAATTGAGCATTGGATCTTTGCGAGTAATTTTGTTAGTGATATATGAGTCAGAGAGAATACAATTCTTTTCTAAAGCTATATTAATGATATAGTGCTGACACTGGGGGAATAGGGCTTTGTCAGTAGGTAAATACAATGCAGACACGAAGAATTGATGTCGATGGTAGTAATTGTACTCTATTATCGTAGCCCTATGGCCTACTGATGCTTAGGAAAATATACTACTAAATAGCCCCTTGCAATGGGTGAATTAGTTGAGATATTGCTTTTCAAAATTTAAACTCACCTGCTCCCTATAGAATAGAAGATGTCCAAGTGTTTAGGACCGAATATCTAACTAATGAAAAACAAAGGCAATCTCATGTATGCATCAGTCGACAATTACAGACACTGTTTTTATAATCTATTTATGAATTTGTTTGCAAAATATTTGTAGTAATTCTTCGAACTGGGGAAATGGGAAGAGAATATGGAGTTGAAGCCCCTTCCTACATCTCAGTCTTTCTAAGATTCGATTTTTTAATCTTCAAAGTAGAAGGAGTCATAACACCTGCATCTCAGGGGCACCTGGGTGGCTCAGTCAGTTAAGTGTCTGCCTTCAGCTTGGGTAGTGATTCCAGGGTCCTGGGATCGAGCCCCGCATGGGGCTCTCTGCTTGGTGGGGAGCCTCCTTCTCCCTCTCCCACTGCCTCTCCCCTTCCCACTCATGCTCTCCCTCTCTCCCTCACTCTCTCTCAAATAAATAAATAAATAAAATCTTAAAAAAAAAAACACACCTACAACTCAGGGTTGTTGTAATAGTTAAATGATATAACATATGTGAATTGTAGGCTAAAAAATACTAAACAGTCATTATATACCCATAAAAATACTTTTCTTCCAAATTGGAAAATTCAACACAAAAGAAATAAAAAAGAAAGAGGTTTTGTCACCAATAATAAATGAAGAAATGGGTGGCTAATTAGCCATGGAAATGTGAGCGGAAGGAAAATAATCCAGGGACTAAGCTAGAAGGAAGCTGGCTTAAGAGGTCTCATCATCCAGAGTCAGGCAGAAAAGGTCAATCGGTAGAGAAATTAGTTGCCTGACTGGAAGCCAGTCTGGAAAAGAGAGCTGGGGACCCTGAACAAGGATGTGGGAAGTAGTGGAGTCTTCTTTGCACTTGGTTCATATGTGAGGGCTCCTAGAACACAGCAGTGCACGGAGAAGGCTTGCGGTAGCCAAGACCATTGGGGTCTCAATGGAAGTGGTGTTCTCTGCCAGGGGAGCTGGCAGGTGCAGGCGGGCAGGGGGCATAACTTCCATCAGCACTCCCACTCGCCCCCCACCACTCCCTGTACATAAATTCTTAGTAAAAAGCTAGTTTGCTCTGCAAATAAAGCCTAAGGCAAATCTCCATTCTATCCAGATTGACTAAGTCCTTCCCATTTAGAAGTTCTCGAGTTCATTATAGAAGAAGAAAAATAGCACAGTGCCTGGAACATAATAAGTACTCACTAGATAAAGACTGAGTCCATAACAGAATACGAAGAAGACAAAGACACAGGTAAGAAAGGTGTGTGGCATGGAGAAGTAACATCTATTGCCTACCCTTTGCATTGTTTTACTTATAATAATGTGTCTGAGCTTTTGAACTACCCAGGAGAGAGACAGAACTGTCCCATTTAGTAAAGGAAGAAACCGAGGCTTGGGGAATTTACCAAACTTGTTTCTGCTCTCATATCTGGTAAGCGATGTATCATTTAGACCAGACTTGCCGAATGCCCAAATCCACCATCCTCTCACTGCTGAAGTTTCCCTTGCACAACCCTGATGGTGACAGAAGAAGGGGCAGATCTGGCTTCTAATCTAAAGGTGCCCAAAGAGGAACTCAGAAGCCAATTGGGATTCTGGGGAAGAGTAAAACTGAATTTTCTGTTTGTTTTTAAATATATCTCATGTCTGTTTGAACTTTCAGTGTTCTCAGTGAGTTAGTCACATGGATAAACATCTGGGACTTGAGACATAGTAGGGATTCAATATTTGCTGCACGAAGGGATAGAAGTGAATGGATGAGAGAAAAGGATAAATCAAGGTGTTGGATTTGAACCTAAAAGCCACATAGATGAGCTGACTAATAGCAGAGAAATGGAAATAGGCCCGATGGGGAGGAAATCATAAAGATGGTGAATTAGAGCAGTCTGTGAGCCTGAACATAACAGAAGGAAATGAGAAACAAGGCGAACACATTTAAAACCTGCACATAAAGATTTTTGTGTCTTCTGTTTAGTTCTCTCACAATAGAAATGGGTTCTGTCTACAGTTCATTGAATAATCTATTAAATAAGCCCTGACCACATCCCTTGGAAAGTTGATGAAGCTTTTCAGGGTGTGTTTCCCGGCATCAGGGAAGGAAGTCCTACGAGGCCCCAGTGCCATGAATGAGTTACCACGCTCAGATTGCAATGTTCCTCGTGCCGTAATTATACTATTATGATCTTCAATATATATAAGATATAATTTATCATAATATTCATTTGAGCTTAATTTTTAAAAAGATTTTATTTATTTAATTTTAGACAGAGACAGAACATGAGTGGGGAGAGAAGCAGAGGGAGAGGGAGAGAGAGAATCTCAAGCAGACTCTGCACTGAGCTCAGCACCTGATGGGGGGGGGGGGCTCAGTCTCACGACCCTGAGATCATGACTTGAGCCAAAATCAAGAGTAAGAGGTGGATGCTTATCTGACTGAGCCACCGAGGTGCCCCCAACATGAGTTTTATTTATTTACTTGTACTCAGTAGGCAAGAAGTTTGCGACTGGCCATGGTGGGAAGAAGACCCTCTTCACTAAATCCCAGCAGGTAGGATGAGGAAGCATTGCTGTTTCCTAACAAATACAGGACTGGGCTCTCAGATGGTGCCCATGTTCCTAAGAAAAGCTGCAGTGCCTGGGGTTGTCTCTTAATACTTTTCCCCTATGTCCATTTTATTTATTTTTTACACATATGTATATATTAATTTGAGTATAGTTGATACAAAATGTTACATTAGTTTCAGGTGTACAACTTAGCGATTTGACAAGTTTATACTGTGCTCCCAAGTGTAGCTACCATCCGTCCCATGACATCCCTATTACAGTCTCACTGACTACACTTTCTGCTGTGCCTTTTATTCCCATGACTTACTCATTCCACAACTGGAGGCCTGTATCTCCCTCTCCCCTCCACTCATTTTGCCCAGCCATAACCCTTCTCCCTCTGGCAACCATCGGTTTGTTCTCAGTATTTATAGTTCTGATTCTGCTTTTTGTTTATTCATTTTTTAGGATTCCATGTTGAAGTGGAATTATATGGTATTTGTCTTTCTTAGTCTGATGTGTTTCACTTAGCACAACACCCTCGAGGTGCATCCATGTTGTCTCAAATGGCATGAGCTCATCCCATTTTATGTCTGTGTAATATTCCATTAAATATATTTGTATTATATATTATATATATATGTATATATAAATATATATTCCTTAGCCATTTGTCTATTGTCTATTTGTCTATTGATGGACATTTAGGTTGTTTCTGTCTTGGCTATTGTCAATAGTGCTGCAGTAAACATAGGGCACAGATATGTTTTCAAGTTAGAGTTTTTGTCTTCCCTGGATAAATACCCAATAGTGGAATTATTGGATCATATGGTATTTCTATTTTTAATTATTTGAGGAAACTTCATACTGTCTTCCATACTGGCTGTACGAGTTTGCATTCCCACCACAGTGCAAGAGGGCTCCTTTCTCCACATCCTCTCCACCTGTTGTTTCTTGTCTTCTTGATTTTAGCCATTCTGACAGGTGTGAAGGTATCTCATTGTAGTTCTGATTTACATTTTCTTGATGACTAGTGATGTCGAGCATCTTTTCATATGTCTGTTGGCCATCTGTTTGTCTTTCAATACTTCTGAGGTGACACCTTGCTGTCCCACACACCACCCATTGGTACCATTTCCAGAAGCAGAATTCTAATGTGGAAGAATCAGGGGGCTACCGGAGCGGGGCACGTTTTGTGTTCATTTGCCCTGTCTCCTGTCCTGTGCAGGTGATGGTCAGCCTCAGGCAGCTGCTGGGTGGGTCTCTGCTTTGGACACCTGGATGAGGACCAGTGTGGGGAAAGAGCTGAGCACCTCATAGAACCCTAAATGCATGTTGTTTTCCACTCCTTATGATTACTATTGCTTGAAACAGCTCCATGAATTTAAATATGAGAAAATTAAGGGAATGTGAACAGTGATTCATCCAACTTATACTAGAAATGATATTGACAAAAGGAGTAACTACTACAAGTAGCCTTGTCCACATTTCTTGGAAAAATAGAATAGCTCAGTTAACTGAATAATAGCAAGGTGGATAAACTCATATTATTAATTAATCTTATAATTTATCTTATTAATTAATCTTATCTTTAGTGACTCTTGCTGACTATCACTTAATTAATTAGGAAGCATTTTGCTACACTGATGAAACACATGGGATTTGGAGTCAGGCTGGCCTTCTATCCTGCCTTGGTTATTCATTGGCTGGGCGGTCTTGGCAAAATTACCTAACCTTACAACCTTAGTTTTCTCATTTATAAAATGGACTTAAGAGCTATAGCTGGCTAGATTGTCATGAGGATTAAGCGAGTTAAACCATGTGAATCACTAAGTTTAAAAAGGTCTATCACACATTCTCAGTGAAAGAAAACTATATGTGTGATATATATATATTTATATATATATGATTTATATATATTTGATTGCAAGATGTCCATTTTCCATATTTTGACATTTCTGAAATCGGATGTGTCTTAAAATCTTTCCAAAGAGACTCTCCAGGTGGTGGCCAGAGAACCTGTTACCATTGCTTTCCCATGTTCATGTGCCGGCTTTGCCAGGCACAGACGGTAGGTGTTCACCTCAGCTGAGTTGGCCCATTGGTGGTACCAAGCCTGCATAGCATTTAAATTCAATTTAGGAGTGTAATTGTAAAAATCAACAAAACTATTTTTAAGTAAGTCTACATCGTTGTACAGCATTGAAACAAAAAATTACTGTGTATGCAGAAGACTGACTATCACCCATCAGGCAATGCAATTAAAGAGACCAGAGAAGGCCAGCTTTTTCAGAATGCATCATAGAATTTTCAAAGCCAGGAGAAAGGTGCGTCTAACTAATTTTGTGAAGGTCCATCATTCATGCTCAGAACATCAGACAAAAGCCTTTAGCTGACTTTCAAGAAAAGCATGCTAAATTCCAGTGATATGTAATTCAATTAAAAATCCTATAAGTATAATCAAAGCAGAAATGTAGACAAAATTCCAGATTCTTTGATATGCTTTTCAATTATATTACCAACCCAAAAATTGCAGTGTCTGTCAAGGCAATGGGCATGGGTAATGAATATTAGAATAACTTTATGATCTAAAAGTGACTCAGAATTATTTTTATACTTTGTAAAAGAAACTTAGAGTCAGATTTTGATGTCCATACTGATCCTGGAGAAGAAAGTGATATGTGATGGGATGAACAAACACAAACTTCTGTAGGCTTTTAAATATAGATAGATAGATAGATAACATGGCCTTTGCTTTTTCTGGAAAAGTCAGTGAATGGATCTTTTTTTTATAATGGATGATGTCTTAGAATCAAGGGAATATAATATTATAATCAAGATAAGTGAAAGTTTCATGTTGGACCTAGCAATATTTTTTTGGAGTGTGTGCCCAGCTCATAGTGCCTCCCTGCGGCCATTTTACACACTGCAACTCCTTCCTCCAAACTCAGCTGATCAGAACAGGCATGCACCCCTGGTTTATGTTGGGCCAGAGTCCCTCCCCCAGGAATCTGAAATTGGGACATAGAGATGGAATCTTTGAACTTGGGGGGGGGGTTTGACAGCATGCCATAAACATGGAGGAGTAAAGATGGCTGCTCTGCCCCAAAAATTAACAAAGCAGGCTACTGAGAGAAGCAGCAAGGAGAGATGCCAAGAGAGGAACCCATGTCGCTTGATGACTTTCCATTTCTCCATTCCAATCCTCCCTCAGGCCTAGCTGAATCTAGTCCTGGGTCCCTTGAGTTACCCCTGTGTCATTAAATTCTCCACATTTTTGCTTAAGTTAGCTAAGGTTGTTTTCAATATCTTTAACCGGAAGAGTTCTCGCTGATCTGCTTGTCTAATCACAGACTGAGCCAACATCATTACCTTGCTGTGATTTGGGATCCCATAGCTGCCCCTGAAGGCCCTGAGCAGCCTCAGCAGGGCTCCAGAGACCCTCCGCTTTGCCCACTAAGGAATGAAACATATTATCATTTCCCAGGTCTTCATCTTAAAGGTTGGAAAGCACTGATTTAAGGTATATTTAAAGTCAAATCAACAGTGCGGGCAATGACAGATGTGCCTGAGGCCAATGGTCTTCTCCCCAAGGCTTCTTAGAGCGTGATGTTTAGAGCTGGAAGGAAGAGCATTTTCTTTTCTTAGTGCTTCTCACTACTACAGCTCTCATTCTGCTCTGCTAATCACCCTTCTCAGACTTCCTTGCTGGCTTCCCTTCGCAACTCATCCTCTAAATGGTTGGGGTTTTGGGGGGGGGCTCTTAAGGGCCCTTTTCCCTTTCCAAATGTTCTCTCTAGATAGATCTTGCCCATTTTTAAGGATTCAAATACTACTACAATGTTAAAGACCAAATTTATGTCTCTGGCCCTGGTGGGTCATCTGAACTGCAGACTTGTAGATCTCGCTGCCCACTTGACATTTCCTCCTGAATGCAACAGATATACGGTGAAATTTACAAGTTGAAAATGGATTCTTGGCACCTCCCGCCAATCTTCTTCATCTCAGTAGATGGTCTCACCATTCTCTCCAACAAGAGTCCCAAGAGTAATACTGACTCCTTCATTTCTCTTCAGACCCTGTGTCTGGTCTACCAGATAACTCTGTTAATTCTATTTCTTAAATATGTCTCAATCTCTTTTCTTCACTCCATCATCATGGCCACTTATTTCACATTAACATCTAGTATTCCCATACAAATTCACTATTCATTTATTATTAAAGATATTATTCTTTAAATAGAAATTGCATCATGTCACTCCCTTGCTTAAAACCTTTCAGTGACTTGCCACTGTAGCCAGAACAAAGTCTGAACTCCTAACCATGGCCTCCAGGATTTGCATGATCCTGTCCCTTCTTCTCCAACCCTATGTCTTGACTTCCTCTCCCTCAATGGATGGAATTCACCATGCTTTTTCCTTTCTCAAAAATACACGGTCTTTCCTGATTCTTAGTCTTTACACATGCTGTTTCCCTAAACTTAGATTCTCTTTTTCTCACTCTTATGAATGGACATAGCTTTTTTTTTTTTTTTTTTTTTTTATCTTCTTGTCTCTGCTTAGGTGGCATTTCTCTAGAAGTGGCATCCTGGACTATCTAATACAAGGTCCTCTTTGTTATTCTAAACTTAAGCCTCTTGATTGTTTCCATACTAGCATTAAACATAACATACAACTGTTAAACTATTTTATTTATTTGACTTTCCCCCCTATCTTTTTCTCTTCTAGAATGCAAGCTCCCTGATATCAGGGTCAATGTCTACCTTATTTGCTTTTCTACTTCTAGAATCTATTACAGTGTTTGGCTTAATGTGCTTTATGAATAAATAAAGACATTTGGAGAAATTAGTTTATATAAAGGCAGTAGATCAGCAATATTTTCTTTTCTGCAGGTAACATATTCTCTGACCACTGGAATGGCATGGAAAGCAGTGGTAAAATTTTAATTAAGGAAATAGTTGGGTGGTTTATTAATAAGAAAGCTAACAGATGGAAGAATATCTGTGAAGTAGTATTTTGGAGGCTCTGAAACCTGAGATGATTGAAATCAGAGTTACGGAGCTGGCCCCATGAAACAATATTCTTGAAATGCCACAAAATTTTTTATCGTATTATCTTTAGGCTGCAGTGGTACATTTCATTAAAAAAGAAATGTGTTTTCTTGGAATTTCTTGCAGAACTAACAAAACTCTGCTCTCTGATTTTTGCAATTGCTAAGCTTCTGTTTATTTTTCTCTCAATGAATATGGACAGGAGGTAGAAGCTTATTAATTGCTCTGACATTTCTTTTTAATATATTTCAAGCCCAGGTGTTCAAGTGAGCATGTGTCAGGTTTTAATCATTGGCACTTGTTTGTTTCACAGGGCATATTGATATTTTGTACCTCTGGGTATAAGATATTCCTCTTCTTTTTCAGTTCTCTGGGTTTTAAAAATCATTAACTCTCTGGTTTTATAAAACATGATATACACCCTAGTAAAAGATCTTCCTGGATACTTCAATTCATGGAGGAAAATTCTCTCTGGTGATTTTTAGGGAAAAGCAGAACCTATCCTAAGATTATTCAGAGAAGTAGGAGTTCTGAATTTTGAGCTACCGATTCCTTTGAGTGTCTGATCGAAACTATGTAATCATTGGATAGAAAAACGCATCTACATGCACACATATACGTTTTGGAATGCACTTATGAGTTAATGGACTGGCCAAAGCCCATTCATGAACTCTAAGCTAAAACCCACTACTTTGCAATGCTTTCATGTAGACCCTGGGGAATTTCTTTAGTTTCAGCCCATAAACTTGACATATCAAGAATTTTGGATGGAGAAAACACTCTTAAGGCTAGAGCAGAAGGGTTCAATTCCTCTCCCCACTCAAACTAAGAGTTCAGGGAATTTTTTTTCACCCTAAGATCAATCCTCTGGGCTTGAGAGTGACATTGTATAATAGCTACCATTACTGGAGTGCTCTCTTGAGTGCCAAGAACTGTGCAGAGTATTTCAAAATATTTCCTTTTTATAATATACTTTGAGATAGATAAAACCAATCTTATTTACAGAGGAATAAATACCATTACTGGAGTGCTCTCTTGAGTGCCAAGAACTGTGCAGAGTATTTCAAAATATTTCATTTCTATAATATACTTTGAGATAGATAAAACCAATCTTATTTACAGAGGAATAAACAAAATAGCAGAGCTAAATGCCAGAGCCAGAAGAGAATGGAATTAGGCTAGCAGACAGGAGTGCTTCTGCTCTCCGTAGTTCACGTTCCTCTGAGTTCATTCAACGAACATCTCCTAAGAGCATACAATGGAATTGGCACTATGCTGGAGTACTGGGCAATATCAGACACAGTTCATGTCTTCGAAGGACTCAGGTGCCCTTAGGGAAGATAAGACAGAACAGTTTACTAATCAAGAGACCAGGCTCCTTGCTCTGAATGACACCAGTACAAGCCTGACCTACCTTTGTACTTAAGCAACCTATGATCTGCGTAGAGGACATGGCAAGTAGACATACGGTATTGACGCAAAGGCAAATAAAGGAAGTGTTGGAGGAGTGGTATGAATCCAGGGAGAGATGGTTTCACGGGAAAGTGAGAGATGGGGGATGGCAGACAGGGCCTCCGTGTTCCATGTCTGTTAAGTCCCCTGGGGCTCTGCGGGGACCTAGGCTTTAGAAGACAGAACGTCTGTATCTCCAGACTGGTAGCACTGGCCAATCCACTGGCGAGTGAGATTCTTGAATATAATGCCTGAGCCTTATTTGCCTATTGATACATTTCTTCAGGGCTTAACAAAGAGGAGGTACTCTCCCTGATTGTCGCATGGAGTTAGAAATAAAACACAAAACCCAGAAGCAGCGCCCCTCAAAACCACCACGGCCACCACAAAAGACATAAAAGCCTATTTACCTGTGCTGTTGTCCTAAATGCTAATCAAGGAATCGCTTTGGTCCTTGACCAGTAGGACTTAACTGCTTCATGTGGACACATGAAGGAAATCCTTTGTACGTACCATGGGCCTCCTTACCTTGTGAAAAAATAATCCAACTCATTGGATAAAACAATGTAAAAAAGAATCTCTAATTAATTCTTTCTATTTATGTGGCTATGTTTGGTTTTGTATATTTTCCTCTCGGGTACACGATGCTTTGACTGATCATCACCTAAAAGAATGTTGATTTGCTTACTAGCTGTTGTAAATTACTTCTCTATACACAGACCATCTTTTATTACTATATGGAGATGCAACACTTTTATAGATATAGCTGCTTTTATTTGTTCTTTGCCATAATTTCTAGTAATTTCTTTTCATTGTTGGCAATGCTTACATAATCCCATACTAACACCTACAGGAGTGAATCACAGTTCATCTTGCAGATTGATGGCGTATCTGCAGAACTGAATGCCTTATGATGCAAACGTTATGGTTTAAATTATCTCCTGAAAGTCCCGCAATCAGGCCATGTGGTCTGGAGGTCAAAATTAAATACAAATCCATTTGAAATCTTTTCTTCATTATTTAAATAATGAGACAAGTGAAGAAGGATTGGGAATTGCGATTAGCAGGCAGAAAAGTCATTTATTCCTAACACAGTTGAAACAGAAAGCTTCCACGCGTGGGAGGGTTCATGAATACTTTCAGCAAGTAAACCCTGTCCCCTACACTTTGACTAGCAATGAGCCCACAGTTCTGCGGGGCTGCCTGGGGTCTAAATAGTTTTCCAGAGCAACCACTTGGCTGCTTAGCGCCACTCCGTTTGCCATGGTTTCTGGTTGGGCGTGCGGTCTTCCCCCATTGATAGCTAGCTCCAGCATTCAGGAAGAACTTAGCAAATATATTTATGAGGCGCGGGCTATGTCCTTATGTTTATGACTTCATCTTTCTTTTCTTCCCCTCCCCCCTTCATGGCTTCTCCTCCCCTTTCTCATCTCTCTTTGTGGGTCTTTATTCAAACCTTTCTCCTTCTCTCTTCTATTTGACTCTTTGTGTCTGTGTCGTTCTGTCTCCTGTCTTTTTTTTTTTTTTTCCACCTGTCTGTCTTTCCATGTACATTGTTACATGTTCCTGATTGCTAGCCACTGGGTTAGGAGTTGGGGATTATAAAGATCATGAGTAAGACAGTTTATGCTTTCCAGAATTGTCAGTCTAACAGGGTAAGGGGCATGGAAAAAGTAACAGTAGAAATTACTAGAGGTATGAACAGGATGTTAAGGTAAAACGAAGAAGTATGTAACTCTGAAAAAGATCAGGATGAAATGAAATTTGAACTAAGTCTTTATGCATAAGCGGGAGTTTTCCAAGTGAACAATGGCCAGGGTGGGGGGTGCCAGGAGAGAGTCCATTCCAGAGGGCACAGCAGGTGCCAAAGTGTGGGGAAACTATCAAACATGGTGGACATAGCAAACAGGGCACCTATATTTAGTCCAATCAACCAGACACGGCAGATCACAGAGAGCAATGGTACCTACAATTCAACAGTAGTCCTCACCCACACACCTATCTAAGCCTCACGCAACTGGTGTATTTCTTGGTTTGCTTTTGTTTTCCCAAAAACCACTCTGAAAAATATGTAACAGAGCCGTACTGGGAAGCCATTGTCCCCCTCAGTCTGGATCCACAGGGTTGGCTGAGGGGAGCCCTGTATTTCTCTGACCACAGGGATTTATGTTCTTTCCTAAACTGAAAGTAAGAGCCAAATGTTGGGAGATTTGAGGACAGCTGATAGACTACTCCGCTTTCCTTCTTACGGAGTTTTGAACCAATTAAGAGAGAGAGAAAGAATAAAGCAAATGGAATTCCCAATATCTTGTTGTTGTTGTTGTTGTTAATAAAGGCTGGTTTGGAGAATATGGCTTAGGCATATGGCAATACTGAACTTCTCAGCTTCTTATGCTCAGCGAGGCTCACCTGCCCAGGGATAGGCCAGACTAGAAAACCCTGCGTTTCCCTGCAACCCTGAGGAGATGGGTTATCAGACCAGAGTTCTTTGCAGGCAGGCAGAGGAACAGGAAAATGGGGCTGAAGTACTCAATTTGCCATGCAAAGAATTTCACCCATCATGGGACAAAATAAGTGAGTGTGTGGGGAGAAGTCATAAGAGCGCCGTTTCCATTCCATGGGAAGCTGGGGCTACGTACAAGAAGATTGCCCCACCAGCTCTGAGTCCAATGTCTGTCCTCCCTCTTTCTCATGGGAAGAAACTGGCACTTGGGTGAGAGGATGGGTGTGTGTGTGTGTGTGTGTGTGTGTGTGTGTGTGTGTGTGTGTGAGCGAAAGGTGGTCGGTCCTGGGATCTTTTATCTTCGAGTCCCTAGCATGACCCGGTGTAAACAGTGTCTGTAGCTACCGTTCCCCTTCTCATGGAGGCACGATGAGCTGAGCCCAGGAACGGCTTAGATCTGTGACTCTAGCTTATTGCACTCTATTAAAATAAGTGGGTTTGAGAAACCCCAATGTTATGGGTCATATAGCATGAGGGAGTCAGGTTTTCAGAAGAAGTCTACAATTGAGCATAAGACTGGAGATGTGTGGCAGCGTGAGCTTTGGAGCGGGCTACACATTTGGAAGGAAGGTTCTCGGATTGTCACCGACACTTCGAGGGTCTGTTCAGCACGTTTGGCTCTGGTAACGTGTAACTGCACTCTATCAAGCTGATACCCCCCCCCCCCCAGCTCTCAAGGACTCTTTGCTTCTCCTCTGATGTAGATTTTGTTGGGGTGCTGTGTTCTTTCAAGATTAAGACAGCTCCTCTACTCTAGCTTAGAGAGATGCCTGCATTTTTGTGTCCTTGGTTTTTTCAAACAGTTGAAACGAGATTTACAATTTAATTAGTAAGGAGCTGTAATCCCTCAGCACACCATGCCTTTAATGGCTGCCGAGGCCTGCCTGCAGAGAAGAGGACGGCGGCTCTCCCGAAGAGGGGCTGACTACCCAGAGCTAGAAAATGTATTGAGACCCTCACGTTACTGCCCTCTGGTTCTGTGGCTTTGTGTCTTGTGTCCCCACAGTTGCTGCTAGATGTGCCCGCAGTCTCTGCTTTACACCCTTGCTCCTGCCCAGAGGAGACATTTTTGGCCCATTGGTCCAATTCTCCCTGCTTCCACTCTCCCTCAAAGGCAGTAAATCTCGATTGCTGGTGAGCATACGGATCACTTGAGAGTGGGAGGTGGTGCTTGCTCAAAGTGCAGAGTCCTGGGCTGCCCGTTAGAGTCTGATGTACTGGTCTGTAATATGGTCTAGGAATCTCACTTTGAACTAGCGTCCCCAGAGACTCTGAGGCATGTGGTCCACACACTTCCTTTGAAAAGCAGTGCCAAGTATTTCACTCTGTGTCCTGCTTATGCTCATTCCGGTATGTGGCCTTTGGCTCACCTCCAATTTCTGTCCTCACTACTCCTGTCTAGGTGCTCCAGAAGGGACTGGGCTCCTCTAGCTTGAGACAAGACGCGTTCCGTGATGGACACTGCGGAGGAATATCGAGCTGGTGAGGTGTTTTGAGATAAAAGGGACGGCCTAATCATGTTGCTAACACAGATTTTCCATACGGGTAGAAGTTCGTGGTGTGGTTCAGCTCTGCCCAGTTCAGCAGAGAGACACTCCCAGGCTCTGTGCTGCATGGTGGGTATCTAGTCCTTTAAGAACTTGGAGTTTTAGAGTGGCTGCTGTTGGAGTCTTGTTTTCCCTCCCAAAGTAGGCTGCCAAGAAGCTGGTTGGCTTCCATGGTTGTGTTGTCCGTGATATGGTGCTTTTGGTTTTGATTAATAGTGGGAAGTGTGGTCTGCAGACCTGATTTTGGGA
This sequence comes from Ursus americanus, assembly GCF_024610735.1. Lineage (NCBI taxonomy): Eukaryota > Metazoa > Chordata > Mammalia > Carnivora > Ursidae > Ursus > Ursus americanus. Next base: position 17,129,997 of record NC_142129.1, on the reverse strand, counting down.
CACTCTATGGACTACCTGCATCTGTTTAGGGATATTTACCCAGGATATCGAGTCTCATTAAACTGCAGTGGTGATCTCCAGTCTGGGGGAAAACCACCATCAGTTACCTTGTTTCAAAGGATCCTGTTACTTCTCAATGGGGTATCGATCACAGGACTTCCGAATTTCTAGGACCATCTATAATTTTATTTCCTTTTTTTCTGGTATTCTCTTGATTTTTAACTTTTCTCATACTATTTAATTCTTCTAGAATACTCCTTCACTAATATTCATCTTCATTCTTTTTAACATTCTCAGTTAGCCATTTTTTCTTTGTTTTTTTAAGATGTCTATTTAGTCTTACCTCATATTATGCTACTCTGTCTTTCTTGCTCACTTTTCAAGGTTTAATTTTATCTATTTAATTCGATCATCTCCTGGCTATGGGTTTTTGTAAACAGTGAAATTGAATTTTGGGTGAATCTTTTGCATTTTTATTTAGTAGAGGAAAATTACTTTCCAGTTAGACAGATTTGTTGTACCAATTTTTATGACTTGCTTTGTCATCATTTCAGATCCCTATTTATACCTTCTTTGGGGGGGGGGCGTGTTTCACTCAGGAGTTGCGTGAAATCCAAACTGTTCACTATGTGCTGCTCTCTGGGAAGTTTTATGAGAAGCCAGCTTCGTTTGGGTGGGTGTTGACACAATGCTAGCATATCAGCTATTTTCAATATGGGCTGGACTGCAAGGTGGTGTGACCAGAAGGCCAGTAGCTTAAAACCCCTGAAACAGTAATTTTTACTTAAAAAATGTGTGTGCCTTGGTAAAAGGTAGACCGTATGCAATATTAACAATTGCTATGATTACTGCTTACAGCAGGTGAGAAATGTTCATTACCTTCCTTGCTGCCCTTTGGAAGAAGCTGTTACAGTAAGCGTCATTGTCAACCCTTGTGTCTTAGAAATGGCCCTGGATCCATTTTTAAGATCGTTTCACTTAGAACAGTTTGGGCTCCTGTCCAAAGACCTGGGGGGTTGGGAAATCTGTTCCCATGGTACCCAAAATGTTGACACCAATTTTCTCACTTGCAAGGATGCTGGCTGTAATTGATAAAAGGATCCTGTTTTCAAGCAAAAGAAACCTAAACAATAATTAGACTAGAGACAGTGGGAAGATGAGACCAGCGGAAGTCTCTGTGTAAGCATCCCCGGAAGTTTGGTGTACTGAAGAGTTACCACTGAGCCCTCACCTGGTTGGGAATCCTACAAGCGACATCATCCTCTCTGGGGCCGCTCTTGTTCTTGGTTATTTACAGGTCTCTGGTCAACCATGAGATACTTATTAACCCACTTGTGCCCATTTCCTGGTCTGCCGAAGTCTCCAAACTCATGTTCTCTTCCATATTTGAAATAAAATAGGGAGCTGGCTTTTAGAGACAAATATTTAATCACTTTAAATGAATTGTGCCTTTACCTTTGTATGGGCATTTGTAACAGAATTTATGGACACTCATGTATCCCATTCTTCCACTTAATGTAGGCTTACTTTAAAAATTGGCCAGTCTGCCCCTGTAATAATAACTAAGCTGTCAATGAGAGATGACAATGATGATGATGATGATTTTTTGGTCTACCCAGCATTTTCACTTATCTCTTTAGGTTCAAGTGCCCTTAGAGTTCTTTAAAGAAACAGAACCAATAGATTATCTCTATCTCTATCATCTTGCTATCTCTACCTCTAGAGAGATTTTAAGGAACTGGCTCATGCAATTGTTGGAGGCTGGCAAAGCCAAAATCTGCAAGATGAGCCAGAAGGCTGGAGACCCAGGGAAGAATTGACATTTCAGCTCAAGTCTGAAGACAGTCTGAAGGCAGAATTCCTTCTTTCTTGAGGGAGGGAGTTAGAGTGAGAGGGATATCAGCTTTTTTTTTTTTTCCTCTTAAGGCCTTCAGCTGATTGGGGGAGGCCCACTCATTTTACAGAGGGTGATGCGCTTTACTTAAAGTGTACCGACTGATTTAAATCTTATTCTGAAACAAACCTTCAGAGCAACATCTAGATTAGTGTTTGATCAAATATCCGGGTACCATGGCTTAGCCAAGTTGACACATACAATCAACCATCACATACCCCCACTTCCTTTGCAGAATGGCTCTCCTGACCCTTACTCCATGTGCTTCAGGTGGGACTAGCTTCCTTTTCCAGCTCCAAGGGTGAGCATGTGACACAGGTCCAGCCAATCATAGCATCAGATTACACTGGCCGAAGAGATGGCTTCAAAAATGGGCACAAGACCAAACCCAGACCCACAAAAATCCTTTCTGGGATTTCTGCTACAACTACCAGGATTCATAGAGTCTGGCTGCTAAGGGCTGTAAGCCTAGAGATGCAGGGGACCATCTTTGCCCCCACATGGGGGAAAGGTTGCTGGAGAATTAAGCCAAATCAGGAGAAAGACAGCAAGTCTGAGAGATGAAAAACAAGAGATAATTTCTTGCAGACATTATATAAACATTATCTTGAAAATCTGAATTCAGCTATGTCAAATTCAGCTATCTCGATCCATGGATTTTTTTTTTTCCAGTTATGTGAGCTGGGACATTCCTCTTTCTGCTAAAGCTAGTTAAATTTGAGTTTCTGTCACTTGCAATGGAAATAGTTCTGACTGATACGCGATATATAGGGCAATATTCTAGGTTCTTCCCAGAGGCTGCCACAATTTTAGCTGTTTCCTTTCATATTTATCTCCACGTATCTTACTATGCTTTTATTGCTATTTCTTGATTAGGTTGACTTTACTCAGTAGCGATGGATTTCCTGTCAAGGTGATAGAGGATTCCTTCCTGCCTCTCCATTTCTCCTTCCTCACACCCACTCGCTCTACGGTTATATTACATATTATCACTAATGATTATATTATCATTATAGTTCTATTAATTATTATTAAACATCTATCTACCACCCAGACAGAAATTTTGCAAGCAGTCACAATCATTAGTTCCTCTTTGTCACATCTTCTCTGCACAGTCACCATCCTGCGTCTCTAGACTGGTACAGAGCTCTTGTCCAGAAACTTCCTGGGCATGTGTAAAACCTAGTTCTTTAATTCCAAGTCTTCCTCTCTTGACTTCTCTCTCTTAATTTTTTTAAAGCTACTGTAGCCCAGTAGCTTCCTTTGACAAGGCTTCACAGGAAGTAACAGGTTTTAGTCCATGCATATCCATATATGTTACTATTTCCTATTTGTATGAACATACCCAGTTTGTTTGGTGGGAGAATCATCAATCGAAAATAATTTTCCTGTAGAATTTTACAAACATGGCTCCACTTTCTCCTGGGATCCAGTACTGCTTTCGGGAAGTCAGGTGCTATTTTGATGAAAGCAATTTCGCCTTACTGTTTATACCTGGACTTGCCTGACTCCATGATTATGTGATATGCAGTTAAAAAATTATTGCAATGGGTGTGTGTGGGCCTTTTCAATCTTAAGACTTTTGCCCTGAATTTTGCAAAGTTTCTTTTTACACTATTTTATTATAACTTCCCATCACCTATTTCTTTGTTCTTTTTCTAGAACTCTAGCAACCACATATTGGACCCTTTTGATTGATCCTCTAATTTTAAAATATTTTCTCTATTTTTCCAATTCTTTAGTTTTTGATTCTACTCTTTTTGGGAGATTTCTTTGACTTTGCTTTCCATTCCTTTCATTAAGTATTTATCCCAGTTATCATATTTTTAAATTTTTAAGGTCCTCTGCTTGTTTGGTGTTTTAAAAACACCATCCTTTTCTTAGTTTACAGATGCATATCTATGCTCTTCGATGATATTAATTTCAATTATTTTTGTTTTGTTTTAGGTGTCACCTAAATATCTCCATTTCTTCAGAGATCTTTTTTTTTTGGTGGGGGGGGGGCTATTGGTTTTGAATTTTTTTTTCATGTTGAAGCTTTTTTTCCCCAAGCACTTATGATCCTGAGTTGTCTATTCATATATATGAGTGGGGCTCTAGATGGAAAACTGATTGGAAGGGGTGTGTGTATGTGTACAGAGAGAAAGAGATAAAAATAGGGCAAAATGTTAATAATTATTGACTCTAGAAAGAGAGTATATGAGAGTTCATTGTCTTATTCTTTGAAAATTTCTGAAGGGTGACATTATTGATCATCAAGAGTTGGGAATAACAAAAACAAAACAGAATAAAAAAATACAGTAAAAAATCAGCCTCAAGTTTGTTCAACACCCAAATATCAAAACAGCAACTTAAAGATGGTCCAGGAACTATCCAGTGAGCTCTGAAGGTCAAATGCTACCTACCTCGTTAATGGGAATTGGCCAACTCAGGGACAGCCATGGGGGTCATCTGGCAAATAATCCTAGAAGTCTTTCCACATGGACACTTTCTGCAAAGTCAAGACAAAATTTAGAACAAAACCTTTACATAAAGAAAGGAAGATATATGGGAAAAAAAGTCTGAAAATCCTGTCAAAGGAGGTATCATTCAAGGTAATGGAATCTGTTATCCGGAGAACAGAGGAGTCCAGAATAATGATAGTATCTTCAGTACTTCAATACTCAATACCAAAATCTCAAAGGCAATTATTCTTATTCACTGTACCAATAGGACAAATATGAGGTGCTTGTGTAGAAATTTCAAGAAAGAATTAACTAGAATTTTCTATAAATGGAACATATAAGCTTGTCCAAAAAAGAAACCCAAATTGTTGAATGTGCCTAATAAACTGGAAAACAGCTTACCATCCATCTATTTGAAATGGAATGGGCTAGCCAACCTCAATAATAGTCTTTTACACTTTTAAAGTCTGGTGACTCTGTATAAATTACAAGCCAGCCTTAAGATAGAGACAACCAGGGGTGCCTGGGTGGCTCAGTCAGTTAAGCATCTGACTCTGGATTTCAGCTCAAGTCATGATCTCAGGGTCATGAGACCGAGTCCCACTTGGGGCTCTATGCTGCTGCCGAGTGTGGAGCGTGCTTGGGATTCTCTCTCTTCCTCTGCTCCTCCCCTGTTCTTGCATTTACTTTCTCTCTTTCAAAAAGAAGAAGAAGAAGAAGAAGAAGAAGAAGAAGAAGAAGAAGAAGAGAGGAGGAGGAGGAGGAGGAGGAGGAGGAGGAGGAGGAGGAGGAGGAGGAGGAGGAGGAGGAGGAGGAGGAGGAAGAGGAAGAGGAGAAGAGATAGAGCCATCCAAAATCATTGGAATAGGAAACCTAAACCAAAATGATTTGATATGCAGAGATTCCTGTTTTCAGAGAAATACTCTTGCCAGGACGTTCATGCCTGTTCTGCTCCCATCTCTAGTCACTGCCCAGATAAGGAGGGTTCTCTCTACACGTGGACAAAGAAGGCAAAGAGCTTGGCAGACAGTGTCCACTCAAGAAATCAACTGCCCCCAGAGGAAGTAGTTCAGTGTGGAACTGGAAGCACCACAGGTTCCCTTTTTTCCTCTCCCACAAATCCTTAATGTGAGGGATAAGACTTGAGAACCAAGAACAATGACTGGGTGATTGACTTTGATCAAACACAACGTTTTACTAGTTCATTATCTGCATCTATTTCCCCTTTCCACCAGGCTTCCTAAAGTACATGCAGAATTTTCAGGAAGTAGGATGAGAGAGATCTTTATCAAATCCTTTAGCCAACAAGTATGTGTTAAAAGCTCGTTTTCCGGTGTAATGAAGAGTTAGAGAAGACGTTTAAGATATGGGCCTTGTACTCAAGTTACTTAAAACCTGAAGACCAATATAACAAGTTGGAAAATCTACTTTTCCTCGAATCCTATAAATAAAGATTAGACTTCCCCCTCCCTTTTCCCCAGTAGTCAGGCCAGTGACCAGTAACTGCACGTGTGTCTAGAAGTGGGAGCACAGGGAGCACACTGTGATGCATGGAAGTAAACAGAGGTAAATGCAGAAAGTTGGTGAACTCAGCTTTTCATGAGGTGATGGCTTCCTTATCCCAACAGCAGGGGCTGCAGTTTCTCATGAGTCCACACTTACGATGGTTTCCCACCACTTGCTCTGTGTGGCCAGCAATTAAGATACTCTGAGGGCTTGGTTTCGAGGCTTTTGTTTGCACCTGCTTATAAGGCCACTCTCATGCTCACCCAATATATAGAGAGAAACTAGGCAGTGGAGACCCTGTGCTAGAGCCCCACAGGGACATCCTATCGTGCTGGGTCTGGGCTCATCTCTGAGCAGGATGCTGAAAGGGGACTGTGTACACCTGTGCCTTCTGCTGATGACTTCCTGTGTGTTGTGATGTTTGCTGGGCTTGCTGCTTTTCCCCTCAAACTCTTGGCGTGGTAGGTTATATTTCTTCCCTTGGATAATTTACTTTGCTCTCTGAGCTACCGTGTAGTCATCTGTAAAATACTGGGGATGGTGCCCAAGGATTTCGGGAAGCTGAAAAAAAATGTGTCCTGTGATTTAGTGATCCTTGTGTTGTTCAAATACTATATTTAAAAAAACTTTTTAAAATATTTTATTTATTTATTTATTTGAGAGAGAGAGAGTGCATGGGGTGGGGGAGAGGTGGAGGGAGAAGCAGACTCCCTGCTGAGCAGGGAGCCTGACACAATGCGGGGCTCGATCCCAGGACCCCAAGATCACGACCTGAGCCAAAGGCAGATGCTTAACCGACTGAGCCACTCAGGTGCCCCTCAATACTATACTTTAAACAATACGATCCCATTAGTGATTTCTACTATTGGACAAAACAAAAATAAAGCTAAAAAAACACCTTTTAGGTGGCTTAATGAAGGCTATTACCCACTTTGATCTCCAGATTTACTGCTATTCTCAGTCTTATTTTAAAAATTAAAGTATATTTACTGTAAATTTTACTAATGTAAAAAAATGGGGCTTAATCTATTTAGTGTAGCATTTGCAGCTGCAGATTCCACATAGAATATCTATAAGACATCACAGTATACACAGTATAATGTACATGATGATATGGACTTTTTTCTTTAATTTCTAGGAATAACAGATACCTCTTTGTGGATTCGCTCACTGCCAAGGAGATTATAAATATTCTTATTATTTTCCACAATTAGGAGTAATACAAAGATCACTGTTTAGATTTTGGAAAGTGAAGCCACCCCAAATATTTTTTCTTCCTCCATCTGATATCTGAATTAACAGAGCTTGAATTCTTGTAAGAGAAAGTGGATGTGGATATAATTATAAAGCACTGCTTCAGCTCTGAGTGGAATTTGGATCAAAAAACTGAAGGTGACGAAGGCCAGGATGAGCACATTTAATCCGGCCCAAATCAACCTACTTTGCATAACATAAGGAATCAACATCTTCTAAAAAGGAAAGGACTAAAAAATAATTTAGGGAGAATTTTGTGTAGATGCTTTACAATGTATCAGGGAAAACTTGAAGAGAACAGAGAATGTATAGAAAATTTTAATTGTTAAACTTGTGTTTGTTGTAGGCCACGAATTAAGGAAACACTTCCGTGCTTGCTCCCATGCTGGTATTTAACTGATTATTTTTTTGATGCTTAAAATGACTTTATGGGTTTGTGTTACTTTCCCTTTTTCCTAGAAGAGAAAACTGAGGGTCAGAAAAGATTATTACCCATGTAAAGCTCCCCCCTCCCCCCAAAAAAGTGCATCATTCTTTTGAATAATATGGGAGTAATTCATGTATTTCTAAAAGGAAGATAATTCCTTTTTAGGGAAATAATTTATTTAGCTATGAAATAAAGGCAAAGGGACTCAATTTAACAGGGGGCTCAACTTGCTCAGATCCGTGCCTTTATTCCAAAGAAGCATAGCTAATGATCTTGGCGGATACTGTAGAATCTGGGCTGGTGGACCCCATTTTAGAAGCAGTAAGAATTTGGCCTTCCAGTATTAGTGGATATTTTGAGGGGCAGAACTGACAACAGGTGATGCGAAACACAAAGTACAAACTAAAACTTTCACTTGAAAATCAGCAGAACTATTAGAGATTCCAGATGCTCCAAGTTTGGTTGAGGTTGGGGAGGAGTTGGGGAAGCAGACAGAGATTCAGAGACAGTAGTGGGAGCTTGATGTATGAGAAAGAGCTCTCGAGCTGTTGTCCAGAGGCCTGCACTGCAATCCAGCTCCAGCAGTGACTTGATGGTGTGATCCCAGGCAATTCACGTTATCTTTTTTCTATATCCTTATATGAAAGATAGTTGTCACTTTGCTCCCACTATGTGGTTGCCATGAGAAACAAAAAAATATACGTGATTGTGGAATTGCGTTGTGAACATAAGCCTAAGCGGTGTTCAACTCGGGAACATTTCAAGGACTGGTAGGGCATATCTACCAATGACTTATTTGGGAAATAGCTTATTTTAAAGAAAGAGAAAGCTGAAATACACAAGCTTCGTTCAAGAGTAGTGGCCATAAGGGAAGATGGAGTGATTCAGAGCACATTACAGTTTCTGTCTATCCTGCGAAGGGATGGGGTGAGGTTAGTTTCCAATAAATTAGTGAGCCAAAATTTAAACCCATAGTTTCTCTCAAATATCTGGAAAATACTGAGACTACAAGGAAGGTTTCAGCAGGTTGGCAGCAATGGCAGCAATTACAGCAGTGATGGGAAATGAACTCAGAACACTTTAATGGTGCCCTCAACGCATGAGCACAGAAAAGAGTGGGCTCCTGGAAAGGTGGCCATCCTACTGGGCTTCAGCAGTGGTGGCTTTGGTGGACTCTCGTTAGCAGCAGCTACTGGAGATTTCACCAGTGTGAATAAAGGTGGGGAAGGAGGGAATGAATATTTCTAGGTGACTAAACAGAAGGCTGGTTCAGGTAGCACATGGGAGACAGCCCCAGGGAGTGACTTCCATGACAACTTTGAAGGGCGATGGGAAGTTTCATCAGAGGGTCCTCTCGAGAAAACTGGGAGAAGAGACTCCCAGAATGTTTACCATTTTATGACTTTTACTGTAATTCTATTTTTAGTCCAGCGGGAATGGCGTCGGAAACGTGAGTGATATTTGTTGGTAGCTGTACACGTGTAAGGGTCATTATGAAGGCATTTTACAAGTTCCCCTGTGGGTCTATCTGCTAGGTAGACCTTAGAATGTGCATAACGTGCGACAAGCTTTTGTCTCATTGCTCAAAGCCAAGTTGCATTGAGTACTTCTGGACCTCAGATTTATATCTTTAAGTTTTGCTAGGTTTTTGTTTGAATAGTCAAATTAATGCTTTGAAATCAGATTTTAAAACACTGTTAATTTTGTCAGACCAAATAAAAAATGCATAAAGTTTTAATAATTTAAAACCAGATTGCTGTGCATTCATTTGACAAATATTTGCTGAGAAGTTATACTGCACCAGGCAAAGTGCCAGGAAGTCACTAACAAACATTTAGCAAGCATCTTGTTCTCGTCACCGGGATCGAGTAAAGAAAGACAATGTCACTGTTCTCATGAAGCTTAATTTAAATGAAGGGAGAAGTCAGCCAACAAAGAAACAAATAAGAAAAAAAATCATGCAGCAGTAGAAGTACTAAGTTCCAGGTGGAAAACTTATAAAGAGAATATGACAGGAGCAACGAGGTTGATTGGGGCATCAGAGGTGTTGTCATTTGCCAATATTTGAATGCTGAGGAGTCAGCGATGTGAAGGGAGGTCAGGGGCAGCACATTCCCAGCAGAGAACATGAGGACAAAGGCCATAATGCTAGAATGAATCTGACCTCCCATTTGGCCTTACAATGAGATTGCATAGCATTAAGGTTAGAAAAGAAAACAGGGGTCAGATTTTGCAGGACTTTGCAAGTCAGGTTAAAGAGTTTGGGTTCTATTGTGATTTGATCTGTGGCTATTGTGCAGAGAAGCCTTTTGGACAGTGGGCATAGAAGCAGGATGCTGTGACAATAACTCCAATGAGAGGTGACGAAGGGTTGGCCATGGATGACAGCAACAAAGAGAGGAGGCAGGAGAAGGATTTGGGTTATAAATTAGGAGGTAGAATTGATTGGATTTGGTGATAAGATTCTATGTGGGGGTTCAGGAAAGACAGAACTCAAGGAGGCTTCCTTAAGAATAGAAATGTGAACCAAGATAGACATGACTCTTACCTTCGTGGAGGCTGGGGAGACACTTTAATTAAATAAGCCCATAAAGACAATGAAAAGGTATTAACAGTGATAATGTTTCAGAGAGATTTTCAGTGTTGTGAGAAGGTTGAAAGCAAGACCCAACTGGGTGAGGGAGATCAAGGAAGGTGGAGTTGGACTAAAACCCAGCTCTGAAGCGGCCTGTGGAGGAAACATCCCATTTCCTCAAGACTGGGATCCTCGGTCTTATTTGGGGGAGGCTGTTCAGTGAAGGAAAGAGTCAAACTTGTGCCCAGAGAAACCTCACTTCCATACTCCCCTTCTCTTATTCCCACAGCCAGCAAGAGATTAAAAAAAAAAAAAAAAAAAGATTTAAGAATGGACAAGAACCAAAAGGAAGAACTGTGTGAGCGCGTTCCCAGAAGGCGCTGGATTGTCCGGATTGTCCGGATTGTTGGGGCTGTGGGCTGTAGAGGTGGGGTCGGCCTGCTCCTCTTATGCATCCCAAAGTCCACTGCAAAGAGCAGAGACTTCTTTCTTTCCCACGGGTCTGCCAGCCAAGGGGTAGCAATGCCATTTTCTCTATCATCATTATCTGGGGAGCCTTTCTCCACCCACATTTGAAAGTTTGAAAGGATTTCTTGCCTAGGATTTGGCATCAGAAACCTGAGTTTGACATCTGGCTCCACCACTCGCTATCTCGGTGAGTGACATTGGGTGACTTCCTCATGTGCACATGGGGTAATGGTAGTAACCACCCCATACTGCCGTGGGGCAGTGGGGAAGCTAGTGAACCCTGAATCCTTCACGTAGTGTCTGCCTCTTTGTAAGCAATGCGAATTTGTTGCTCTGACAAACTACCACCCACGAGGGGTCAGGGGTGGGGGGAGAGCAGGGGAGGTTAGTGGGCGGGGCTGGCTGGTGGGGGAGACCCAAAGCCGGGGATCCAGGTAGAAGGCTGTCGCTCTGGAGTTGCTATGAGGCCAGGAGGTTAGCAGCTGGGGAGGGGGGTAGAGGAAATGAAAGGAAGGGGCTGATCCTTCAGAACTGATGGTGACTGGATGTGGGACAGCAGGAGAGGAGAGGGGCCAAGAAGGCTTGGTCTCCGAAGACAGGTGTTTCTGTGATAGGCAGGATCAGAATACCTGGTGTTTGGCCGTGACCGTGTTAGCTCTAAAGATCTCATAGCGCCTGCATCACAGAGCAAACCTGTTTCTATACAGGAATATTTGGTAACTTTGAAAAAGAAAGGAGCTTGGCATGCAGACGGTGTGAGTCCCTTCTCTTTCAAATGAGATAAAACTCTAATACTTTAATACTTACTGAGCCCCTGTAAGATCTTCCAACTGTCATCCGTGGTGTAAGCATTCACTTAGGGCAGGAGACAGTGTTGTTTTCCCCCCGGGAAGCGCCTAGATGAAAAGGAAGTCTATAATAATCAAAGGAAGACTAAAATTGTAATCCTTCTCTTGTCTCCAAAGGGAGAGGGGCAGAAAACTGCAGCATAACCTGCTGTCTGAACCCCCCTGAGGTCAATGCACCAGGACTGAGGACCGGGGCTATGGGAGTTCTCAGTGGGGCTCCTCCTGTGTGGGGGACATCCACGGCTGCCCCCTGGAGGGCGCAGATAAATGCTGGTGATCATTCCAAAGGGGCATGGAAGGAGCTGTAAGCAGGAAGATACTGGAAAGACACCGCCCTCCCTGCCCCCAGGTCCAGGTCTATACAGGACTGCGCAGAATTCTTGAGAATTCCCAGAGGACATTTTATTAGTTGAGCTCTTCTGCCAAACCACCAAACTGGCCCCACGAAGCATCTGTGTGACGTATGCAGACAAAGGCTTCTCTTCCCCCCACCAGCGGTTCACACTGTAAGTTGGGTAGAAGAACCAGGACTAGAGGTCAAGACCATTGCGTGGAGCTTGTGACAGCCCTGCTGGGAGGCCAGGGGCGGGAAGATGCCCTCGGAGAGGTTAACACCGGCTTCTGCTCTGCTGTTGCTTAGTCTGATCGGCCTCTTCACAAGGTCAGAAGAAAACATCCTCCTGTCCTCAGATAATTTGTCAGCTCTCCCACACAGAGACCGCCCACACTGGGGAAGCCCTGGGTCATGCCTGTGTCCTGCCATAACTAAAAGTATCCTGGTTCCGGAGTGCCTGGGTGGCTTAGTCAGTTTAGTGTCTGCCTTTGGCTCAGGTCATGATCTCAGGGTCTTGGGATCGAGTCCCACATCGCACTTCGTGCTCAGCAGGGAGTCTGCTTCTCCCTCTCACTCTCCCTCTGTACTCTCTCTCTCTCTCTCTCTCTCTCGAATAAATAAAATCTTAAAAATAAATAAATACAAGTATCCTGGTTTGAATGACAGACGATATGGCCACCTTCCCCTTAGTGTTGTCCTGTCTCACTGTGCAGTTCGTCTTTCTGGAGATGGGCTAGCTGAACCCACCGTTGCTCCATGTCTGGGATTTCCCCTTTGCTCTGCCTGCGAAAGAGCCGTCCTCATGGATTCCATGTTGAGAGGGAGACTCAAATCCTAGCCCTGCCTTGGAGACGTGTCCCTCCAGCAGAGCCCCGTGGCTAGCAAGACACTGAATGGTTCTCTTCCTGACCACCAGAGAGTTATACTTAGAGTAATGTGTCTTAGCCATTGCCCTGCGTCCCAAGGGCCTGACTGCCTTTCTTAGAGGAAGTTCGTGAGTCTTGCTCAAGCTGTGGTGGGTACGTACACGTATGCATGGGGTGGGGTCGGGGGGAGGGGAGGGGATTGTCACCACCGGCCTAGATGCTCTCAATTACCTTCTGGAAGGCAGTCAAGTCTTAATTCTTTTATCCTAATTATGCATAGAGTTTAACAAAATATCAGAAGTATATATGTAGCCAGTTAATACGAAATAAATGCAATTACAACAGCTCGAGAATTACTTCAATCTCATGGCTGTGCCCCGAGCCTCTCTGGACTTTACTGAGCAGACCAGTTTTTGTTCAGTAGCCAGAAATGCTGTTTGGAATTTACTGAATCCCAGGCACTCTTTCCCCCCTTGAAGTTATTTATAATTTTTTCTTTCTTTATTAGAAAAGGTTGTTTTTTTTTTATAAAGCAAGGCTTTATAAAGTTTTTTTAATAAAGAATCTTATAAAGGTAATTATTATTGAAATTAAGATGAGTAACTATGACCCATAATCAACTTAGAAAAATGGTTTGCTTTTACAAGAAAGCAGTAATGATAACAATCTTTCTGTGTAGTCTTCAGGCTTGCAATTAATTGGTTTTGGGTGGAAGGAAGAAGCAGCTTAGTTTAAACTGGTTCCCTGGATTGATTATAGTTACATCTCTAGACAGCATCTTGAAGAATGTGTTTGTGTGAATATCTGTATTCAGACGACCATTCCGGTGATTAATATAATTACATTAGTGGTGGTTAAAAAAATGATAACACATCCGAACAATTTAGTAAAACAAATACAGTTCTGGATTTAAAAAAAGAAAAAACCCTTTTCTCTTTATCGTCTTCCAACAAAAATTTCTAACTTTGGTCAAAGATAAAAGCCACACATTTTGCTTCCTGAATTTACCTAGTAAGTGCAGCTGAGGGATAATTCTTTTTTGACCTGAGACAGCCAGCCTGTTTTGCAATCGCTAGCAAGCTACCTAGCATGGGAGAGCCCACCACAACCTGCTGGTCCCCAGACGGCTCGTAGAAGCCCCTCGGTGTATGTAAGGCAGATTCTTTGTGGTAAGTCGCACAAACGGCCACAGATTCCTCCACTACCTCTATCTACACCCTGGCATTAGCACTTGGTAGCTCTTTCCATCTAGAAGCAGGGTCCTTCTACTAGTCCTTCTCCCCCGAACGACAGTGAAACTTGCAAAAACACCAGTGCGTTAGCCCTTGTCATCTTGCTGCCCTTGGGGACTTGAGCTGCCACCTGAAGCCTGGGGCAGCTTTCCAGGTGATAGGAGACACGTGGCTCAGTCCCCCTGCTCACGCTGGCGGTTAGCTGACCCCCAGGAGCATAACCACCCAACTCACTGTCTGCGGCCCACCTTTGCATGAGCAGACCCAGCACGAGCCAGCAGAAGAACTGTTCAGCTGAGCCCAGCCCAAACTGCTGACCCTCAGGATTTTGAGCTGAATAACAGCACTTTCGGCCACTAAACCGAAGAGGAGGGCAGGGTTGTTACATAACAAATCAAACGATATAACTCTTTGCTGGTCTGAAATCTCCTGCGGGGAGAGCCAAACCAGAGAGGGAGAGATCGACTCGTTAGGTATATGCTACGCGCCATAGTCCTCGGAGCTTCATGGGTGTTGATTTCAACCCACAAAGTAGGGATGAACCGTTTCCATTCACAAATAGGGAGATGAGCTTGCCTCACCTTGTAAGTGGTATAATCAGGATTCTAAACCAGGTCTATTTTGCCCTAATCTGGCTTTGCCCAGAAGCAGACCTTGAACTATGGATTCAAATACAAGTGGTTTATTTGGGATGTGAAGGAAGAGTGGGGAAGGGAGAGAGAAGAAGACAGTGAAGGGCGTGCATCTAGTACCCCACTAGTGTGGGCCATGGGCCCTTCTCCCTGCTATGTCGCACACAACCCAGAGCTCCTCCAGCAACGGGGCGAGAGCTGGCATATTTACACGCCACCTCCTTTAGTCGTTGGCTGAAGGTAGCCGGAGGGCTGTGATATGGTGTACGTGTGTGTGGCATGAATCATCCAGCACTGCATGGATGTGGGGTTCTGGTTTTGACAGTCATAAAACTCACCCAAGCAATGAGATCCAGATACTGGTACTGGCAATTCTGGATATGTGCTAGACCCAAAGGGAGATGAACTGGTCACTGAAAGGGTTTGCTCCGGCCTCCCCGGATCACACGGAGAACTGTATTTGTTTCGGCTATTCGTTACAATTTCATTTTTGTACAATAAGTTGCTATGAGACAGAAGGACAGAGAGACACACACAGAGACAGCCACATACAGAAAGACACAGACGGTGAAGATATAATTGCCACCTAAAATATCTAGTGGTTTAAGGCTAGAAAATTGATTGGTGGTGAAAGTCGGAATCTTTGTGGTCTGAGCAAGTTGGCCCAAAGCCAGTCAACCATGTAATAAGAAAAACGTGTTTCCTGCTCCCCTTCACTGTTTATCTTTCAGTCAGGCAACACTTTAAATATACTTGATATAATTAGTTTGCTTACTTATTCATTCCTCTATCATAGCATTTTGGCAGCTAACTACTTACCGAGCTCTAACACTCCTGGGCACCGAAATACTCCCCTGGACCCAACATACATGCTGTCTGTATTTAGGAATAAATCAAATGCAATGTTATCTCATAGGGAAATAGGACCCTTGTTGGATTAGTTTGTGAGGGCTGCCATAAGAAAATACCAGACGGGGTGGCTTAAACAACAGAAATCTATCTTCTCACCATTCTGGAGGGTAGAAATTCAAGGTGTCAGCACAGAGGATTTTTCCCATAGGCCCTCCTCCTTGCCTTGCAGGTAGCAGCCTGCTCACGGCGTCCTCACATGGCTTCTTCCCTGTTTACATGCTCCTTGGTGTCTCTCCCTCTTCTTGTGAGGGCCCAACCCTATCAGCCTCATCTTACCTTCATCGCCCCTTTGAACGACCCTATCTCCAAATACCGTCTCAGAGATCAGGACCACCTATATGACCATTTAATGACCTCTTGAAAGATCCTATTTTCAAATGCAGTTACAGTCTGAGGTACTGGGAGTGGGACTTCAACACGGGAATTGTGGGAGGACACAATTCAGCCCCTAACACTTGTGTATCAGTCTACTTTAATTGGGAAATCCCTAATACCTCACTTTAAGTACTTAGTAGTTTATTCACCAATTTAATAGATCTTCCCTGCCTGAATACCATGCCCTTCCTCTTGCCATGGAGGATGGAATGAGATGTTTTAACAGTAGATGTTGGGTTACCGTGTTACCACTTCTACAGTATTTTCTGGGAATTTGAGAGAAATTCAGCCTCAGTAGAAAGGAATGAATAAAAAATTCAGCTTCTGTGACAGCTGGGAAAGGAAGATACTTTGCGAGGGGAATAATTGAAAGCCCCCCAAATGACATCATCTCTGAGAAGATTCACTCTACTGGTCTGGACAGTGTGCCCTGCTTCTCCATGCCTCTGGAAAACTAAATAAAGGAGAAGGAGCTTATGTTAGAACCCAAGTAACTGGGCTGTATACCACAGGGCAGTTTCTGACTCAAGTTTGTAGGTTCCTGAGTAGTATGTGTTAGATGAGAATATTGTTGAAGTTCATTTTTTTTAAAAGATTGTATTTACTTATTTGAGAGAGAGAGAGAGAGCACATGCACACAAGTGAGAAGAGGGGTAGAGGGAGAGAATCTCAAGCAGACTCCCAACTGAGCATGGAGCTTGATGTGGGGCTTGATCCCATGACCCTGAGATCATGACCTGAGCCAAAACCAAGAGTTGGATACTCAACCAGTTGAGCCACCCAGGTGCTCCTGAATGTTGTTGAAGTTCTTGATGTTAACCTCGAACCTCTGAACTTCTACACAATTCCTTATTAAGCTTTGTAGGCAGCAGCATGTGGCCCAGTTCCTGGGCAGGACCTGTCCAGGCTCACTAAGAAAAGAGGTGGGAATCTTGTCCCTGGAGTCTTGTCCCTCGGGGCTGTTACTGTTTGTAGAAATTTTCTTAAGAAACATTGGAATGGTGGCTGGGGTGGAAGGGTGTTGCCAAGTCCCAACTTGATTTGTTAAAGACATTTCTTGTTTTTAAAATTAAAATACCAAACTAAAGATGATTTATCTTTAAGTAGTCCTCAAATGTAAAATATAACAGCATTTTGTAAAAATCATGCCATACAAGGAGTGATTCACTATTGACCTTAAATTCTACCTTGTCCAGTTATCAATGGAAGACTCTGGGGTGTGCCTTTAGGGTACAACATGAACACTCTTCATTATTTCCTCTATACACCCGTCATTATACTTGAAATCCATTGCTGTGCTTGAGATTAACCTTCAAGTTAAGACACTAGAGGGATATAAATGGGAGGGTGGGTTTAGCTGGCATCCAATGCCTGAGTCCAGCCTAGGAACAGAGAGAGCATTAGCAATGAAAGGGAAATTCTAAGTTCATCTCTGGTCACTTCTGTTTTGTGTTTGGCTGGGCATTTCTCCAAGACTCCTTTCCCAGGTAAAGGTCCAAGTGGAGGTGTTCTTCACTCATCCTGGTGAGTTTACCATCAGTCATTTCTCTTACGGCCTTGTCCCCCTCCAGAAATTCACCCTCATGAATGGGTGATATGGTGATAGCATCTATTCTCTCCAAATTGTATCTTTGGACTTCTTTTCCTTGCACATCTACTCAAGTATAAGAGGTAAGTCTTCACCTGTTTGCAGCTTTCCGGTATAATCAGCATTAGAACCTATCAGGTAACCAGTAATGAATGTGTGTCTCAAAGCAAGAATTTGTGGAGAGAGCCTCCAGCCAGACCAGTCCTCCAGGTTAGCAGGCACGGGGTCTTCACAGGGATTTGTGAGATGCCATTGAAATGACCCTGTTCCCAGTTCTCCCCTCCCTTCCCACATAGCCTCAAATCCCAAACATTAGAGATTAGTTTCCCTAGATTAAAAGATGAAGTTTCTGGGAGTTCCCTTTGAAAATTAAATCCCTGTGGGTGGGAGGTGAAGTACAGTGGGGAGGAGGTGTTTCAGCACAAATGAATTCATCGGCAACCAGAATTCCGTTCTGTAACAGCAAAGGCAGTGGCGGAAGCAGAGGAGTAAAGAAGGAACGAGGCCAGAGAATATGGTGCCCCATTAGAGAGGAAGGGCAGAGCGCTCTCCAGTGAGACGGAGTTAGTTGGGACTTATACTGAATACCCAGGAGGGAGGCACCTGACCTGGTTTTTGATAAGACTAGAAAAAAAGCAAAAGAACTGAAGAAGAATTTCATTTCACTCACAGTTCGGCCCAGGGTTGCTCCTGCCCCTACTGTTTTAAATAAACGAGGACATCTACTACGGACCAAGCACTAGCTCAGCTGTTTCGGTAATTTCTGATAGGGCGCCCTGGGCACTGGTCTAAATGCTTTACATCTATCAACTAACTGGGTTTTCAAACAGCCCTTTGTGGTTGGTACCATTAATTTCCCATTTTACAGAAGAAGAGACGGAGACACAGAGAAATTCAGCTACCCAAGGTCACATAGCTGGTAAATGGCAGAACCTGAACTTGAACCCAGTCACCCAGCTCCACAGTCATGCTCTGAGCAACCGCACTGTTCTGTTCTTTTAGGGATGACAAGTGTGTGAGTCCTTAAGGCTGTTCCTTCACTCAAAAACTGCTTTTGGGGGCGCCTGGGTGGCACAGCGGTTAAGCGTCTGCCTTTGGCTCAGGGCGTGAACCCGGCGTTCTGGGATCGAGCCCCGCATCAGGCTCCTCCGCTATGAGCCTGCTTCTTCCTCCCACTTCCCCTGCTTGTGTTCCCTCTCTCACTGGCTGTCTCTATCTCTGTCGAATAAATAAATAAAAAAATCTTAAAAAAATCCCAAAAAACTGCTTTTGATCTAGGTGCTAGGGGATGGGGATCGACTGTCCTGAGGGCTTCCCAGGACGCAGGGCTTTGCGAGCTGAAACTGGGAAGGTCCCCGGCACACTGGGACCAGCCATCAGCCTAGGTTTGGAGTAGGAGGGTCATAAACATCAACATCAGGCCTGCCCTCACAGAGCTGACAGTCTGGGGAAGAATTGCATGCGTGTTTATAAAGTTAGATAAGGGTCTGAGAGAGAAAAAGACAAGGTTCTGTGAATGTGGGTAGCAAAGGAGCAAGGGAGGTAGAGACCATGGTGCCTATTGTCACAAAAGCAGAAGACTGCTCCTGCCTGGTAGCTGTGTCTGTCTCCCGGCCCAAGAAGAGGCAGGTATGGGTTAATTTTTTTCCCGTCAGAGTGATTTAAATTGTTACTACATTATAAAACCAGAGAACAGTAACCCATAATCAAGATTTATACCACTAATGCCTCACTTATCCCAAGGATGCATTCATATCACTGTTTAAACCTGATGTGTTGCACTTTAAATAATTACCACGACGCATGTGTATTTTTTAAATCCTGCTTTTGTTTTTACACTTTACAGCTGCAGAGAGCCCCAGGAGCTGTTTTTAAAGAGGATTAAGGTACTGCATCTAGAAGCCCCCATTTCTAGTCAGCAAAATCCACAGTAGCTATGGAATTAAAATTAAATATCATTACGTGGTTCCCAAGAAGTGTAGGAGAATACGGAGGTTAAAACACAGAAAGATTAAGCGCAGCAGGAATGTCATATGTGCGCAAGAACTCCGAGCGCACATCTCTTCTGGCTTTCTGGGACTAGAGACAGGGCTGTGGGTCTCCTGGAGGCTGAAGACTTACAGGGGAAGGCCACGGTCCTCTATCAGCCCGTGTTCATTCTCAGGACATCACTGTTATTCTTGTGCTATGAGAAAACCTGAACCAGAAGACACCTTAAGTGCAGGTCAAGCGAGGTGCAGAATTCATAAAAAAAATCTGAGTTGTGCTCATATGTTAGGTCAGGCTGACAACATAACAGAATGCCACAGACTAGGTGACTTACACAACAAGAACTTATTTCTCATGGTTCTGGACACTAGAAATCCAAGATCAAGGTGCCAGCAGGGTTGGAGTCTGGTGAGCACTGTCTCTGTATTTGCAGCGGGACTTACCATTCTGCACGCTAGTGGGGGCAAGGGGGGAAGGGGGGAGAGAGAGAGAAGAAACTTGCAATGTCTATAAAGGCATAAAGGCACTAATATGTCTATAAAGGGCACTAATTCCATCACGAGGGCCTAGTTTCATGACCTCATCTGAACCCCATGATCTCCCAAAGGCCTCATCTCCAAATACACGGGGGGTCAGAGCTTTACCCTATGAATTTTGGGGGGACACAATTCAGCCTGCAGCAGCTCATTTTTTAGTTTCGTGGCAGGATTAGGAAGAAAAGTCTTAATTCCAAATAATGAGTAGAGAGGCAGGAATTCTTTTCAGCTGGTTTGGAGAAGATGGTTTAACCCAAAGCCAAAGAACCAGCTCTGGGTTGAAGATACAGCTCGTCCCTCAAGCAGAGTGTCCCGTCACAGAAGCAGTGAAGTATGGTAGGAAGGAGGCTGGATTCCGGAGCTGGCCGATTGTGGTCTGAGTCTCTGTGCTGCTGCTTACCAGCTGGGTTCGCGAGAATCACCTGTGGCTCAGGTTAACGGCAATGATGATAGTACTTAATGCCAAGGGGTGCTGGAGGAGTAAACAGCTGATGGAAAACTGAACAAGGGATACAGAGGGCCCTGATACCAAACACGGGTGCAGGGGAGACTGAAGGAACTAGGAGCTGGGCAGTCTGGCTGGTTATTGAGGCTTTCTTGACAGGGTACAGATTTTGCTTTCAGTTTGTTGAGATATGTTTTAACTACATGAAGAAAATCTGGCCTCACACTAACATGTCGTTGAAAAATAGGAAAGTACGTTAAGCGAATTCTCAGATAGTTGTGGATATCGTACTTTGATACTCCCCCAAACTTGGTAAGTTTGTACTGTCTTAAAGGTTATTTGCAATACGGAGTCTGAGGCCATATTAATGAACTTTCCCTATTTTATTACATTAAAATCTATTGTCTTGCACTTTGGATCTTTTAAACACAACTTCACGCTTTGATGATTTGGAAAATACTGATTCACTGAGTTACGCAGATCAGTTATACAGATCTTATCGGCGCACTTCATTATGTCATATAAAAAATTACACTCATCAATATCATCACTGATTTTAACAGAAAAATCTTTCAGAATGGGCAAGTGTCAAGCTCAAGCAATGGACTCAAGTTTTCTCAAATCTCCTTTTTGCTTGAAAGCTCAAGTGTTATTATTGGCAACGAACACCGTCCATTGTTTTCCTTGAAGTGACAGACTCCCTTTGTTCATGTTTAAGAAAATGTCTGCCAAGTCTGAATCACTGTAGTTTATCTTCCCATTGTTCCAAGTCAAAATGATGTTCCATGGGAGAGCAGCTGGTCCAGTCCCCAACTCAAACCTTTAAACAAGTGCTTTTCCTCAAGACCACGTGGCACTGCTGTGTGTGACACAGTGCTTTGTGTAGACTTCCTGCCCGTTTATCACACAGAATGTTGAAAAGACACATACTCAGGATTGAGATGTCATCAAATCAATTATTTATACTCATCAGGGACATTTTAAAATAAAACAAAAATTTTTTTTCACTTGCTAGTACTTACGCGGAAGTGCAGAATACAGCGACTACTGGTGGAGTTTGGTGTCAGGAACTTGTCTTCGCATTAAGACAGCAGCAGCTTTGGTACTGGCATCATCAGTACCAATTTCAACAGCGAGAAGTCCTCAGTATTGTTAGGGATCAAGTTTTGGCCTTGCAGACTCTCTGCGAGAACTTTGGCTCTAGGGGATGCATGCCATGGCTGTCCAGGAGGCGGGGTGTGGGTTCCCGGAGATCCTTCTGCTCCAAGAGAGTCAGGAAAACCTCTCACTGAGGGAGAGGCCCCAGGCAGAATAAACTTGATGGCAGAGGTAGGGTTGAAGACTTGAGTTTTACTTCACAGAATTCAAACTCACAAACAGCAAAAAGCAAACCCAGAAGGGGTAGGCTGCAAACAAGTCGGCCATAAAACTACAACCTAAATCCACTTAGTAAAGAGAAGGGGGACAATATTGGCAGGAGACAAAGAGAGATTATTATGAAGTGTCTCTATCATATTGCTGGAAATGTAATTTTTAGGATTTTTTTTTTTTTTACAGTAACCAAGTCACATAAATTTCTGGCTTAAGATCTCAAAGCCCATTATTGACATGCTTTTAAGTTTTTCCTGGTTGAGTTGAAGGTAAGAGTAACTCTTGCTTCCTTTGGTTAACTGGCATCAGTATGGTTGCTGTATTTGAGTTCAGTACAACTAACATGGTCCTTTTTTTAAATTATCTGTATCAGAGTGGTAGAATGCCAAAAATGTCTTTGGTCAATTTTCGTGGAGAATGTCACATGTCTTTGGCTTGTGTGCTGTCTGTGGTTGAGGCTTGACTCTTGCTGAATTCCCAAGAACACTGTCATGCATAGCGAAGGAAGACCTCCTGCTTCTTAAGGAGTGGGGATGGATGGTCCTTATGAAGTTTGAAATCCTTCACCTACAGTCTCCATCTGGCAGCTGGCAAACACAAACGACATTCATTTTTTGTCCACTACATTGCCTGGCCACTGTGAGTAAGACCAAGTAGAGTTAGAACTGCATTTGTGAGAGAACCTGATTTGTGCTCAGATCCCAAGGTTGCATTCATGATTCTAAGGGCTGGATGTGCGAAAGAGAAGAAGAGATGCTGGCCTTTGGGGGTTGCCGCTAAGAAGGTCTGCTTCCTCCACTATAGAATTTTTGTGTATCTTCTGCTTTATAAGTTGCATCTTATATAATATTTAAATTACATGGAGTATGTTTTCTGTTTTGATTTCCTTCTTGGCTTTTTCCATTTATTACACCCTCTGCCGTGACATCCTCCTGCCCCCACCACCATCTTCTTTTCTCTCTTTCCTTGAAGTGCTGGCCTCTGTGTGGAGAAGGAGAAGGAAAACAGGAATAGCTCAAGTTGGCTTGCTTTCACTCTTCTCTCAAGCTGTGTTACTTGTCCATACGATTAGCTGTCTGTCTACAGGTTTTCCGGCCTGCTGAGCCATACCTGCCACTGCATCCCACCACTGCAGTGTTTGTGGGCATAGTGGTTAGTGGTTGTGACCCTTAGAACAGGATCAGAGGGTCATTGTATTATTGCTGGAGAGGATGTGGAGAAAGGGGATCCCTCCTACATTGTTGGTGGGAATGCAAGTTGGTACAGCCACTCTGGAAAACAGTGTGGAGGTCCCTTAAAAAGTTAAAAATTGAGCTACCCTATGACCCAGCCATTGCACTACTGGGTATTTACCCCAAAGATACAGACGTAGTGAAGAGAAGGGCCATATGCACCCCAATGTTCATAGCAGCATTGTCCACAATAGCTAAATCGTGGAAGGAACCGAGATGCCCTTCAACAGATGACTGGATTAAGAAGTTGTGGTCCATATATACAATGGAATATTACTCAGCTATCAGAAAGAACAAGTTCTCAACATTTGCTGCAACATGGACTGTGCTGGAGGAGATAATGCTAAGTGAAATAAGTCAAGCAGAGAAAGACAATTATCATATGATTTCTCTCATCTATGGAACATAAGAACTAGGATGATCGGTAGGGGAAGAAAGGGATAAAGAAAGGGGGGGTAATCAGAAGGGGGAATGAAACATGAGAGACTATGGACTATGAGAAACAAACTGAGGACCTCAGAGGGGAGGGGGGTGGGGGAATGGGATAGGCTGGTGATGGGTAGTAAGGAGGGCATGTATTGCATGGTGCACTGGGTGTTATACGCAACTGATGAATCATCGAACTTTACATCAGAAACCAGGGATGTACTGTATGGTGACTAACATAATATAATAAAAAAACATTAAAAAAAAAAAAAAAGACTAGAAGAGACCTAGGGCATCACCTCATCTACCCTTCCCGTTTTACAAGAGAGGAAATTGAGGGCCAGATTGATGAAGTGACTTGGACAAGTTCACAAAGTAAATAGCAAACCTAGATGCCTTGTGTGAAGGAGTGAGGAACTGCCATCTATCATGTGACTTCTGTCCCTCAGCTGCTGTCCCACGGTGCCCTCATGTCAGCATGCTAAGCACCCCCACTTTCCTAAGTGGCGAAATTGAGGCTCAAAGTGCTTGAGACAGCTTCCCAATCCCAAATTGCAAAACACTAGTCAGCTGGACTGCGGATTCCACATTTTCTCTCCTGTCTCCTAGCTGTCCTGTCTCTGTCCCCCACCGACAGGACCAAGTAGCAATATGTCCCCTCAGTTTATGGGCTTCTGCTGCTAAGAGTTGTTGTTAAAATCCTATTTAAAAAGTAGCAGAACTCGGTTCCTTTAAGACTTAGAGAACGGATCTGTGAAAATAAACCTTCTTGGAGACCTTCTGCACGACCTGAAAGTTCACTAAAAACATCGCATCAGTACCACCCCGCTTAGCTGGGTTCGTGCTTTAGAAGAAAAATGTGAAGTATAAAATTTATGCATCAGTATTGTAATCAAGTCAGAAACCTGCTTGGCTGCTCAACATGGGAGTTAAAAATCTGCATTTAAATTGTGGCTCTAAAATAGAAATCCTAAGGACCCAAGAGGCCTGTCCCCAGAGGAACGGTACACAGACAGTATGGACTTTTTGCTTATCTTTGATTCTGCCGGCTCTCAGAAAGTTCAGGGATGAGCCGGAAGGAGGAACAGCTTTGGAAAATAACAAGAAAATGCTTAGGGATTTGGTATAGAACTTCGTTTAATGATAAGATTTTTCCAGTTATTCATAAGGGCTGAATCTACATGATCTGACATGAATTATGGCGCGGGACGGCTAATAGGCAATTTATTCAACAGCTGTAGGAAGGGCTATTGCTTTCTGTCAACAGTCCCACATATTTGTTTTGTGGTGACGCTGGACAGCTGCTGGAGAAGGAGCAGGGTCCCTTAAGTGATGTGCACACGGGCTTTTCACTCAGGCTTTGCACGCAGGAGTGAAGCCTGGCGTGATTATCATCCCAGAGTAAAGGAAACCTCAGTTTAGGAATAGTTTTCATTGTAAGGAAAACTTATGGGTACATATGCAGGAGAGAGAGAAAATTGCACTGGTTACCCCATCAACTTTACCCCCAAAGTTTCTGCGTAGTCTCAAGCTTTCCTACTTGTGTTCAACTTACACATCCTGATCCGGTTACTTTTCCTAAAGCCAGTTCTGAAGGCATGTGATTAGCCCGCACTCATATAGTCACCGATCCCACATGGCCTGGCATTGGAGGCATTCTTCCACAACAGGGACCTGGCCTACCTTTCCATCCTGACCTCCTCCTCCATGCACCCGATACTCAACGGATACTCAAACAACTCTTTTCGAGTGTATTTTGTACCCTTTGGCTTCTGTCATTGCCTATACAGACTCCTTCCTCTCTTCTTGTCTTCTTCTCCTCCTCCGTCCTCTCCATCAGCACCTCCATAACCTTGAATGGACTCTTCCAAAAACCTGAATCGCTCAGTGATGGTTGTGAGTTCAGTGTCACTCTTTGTGATTCAGTTTCCTCATTGGGATTGTTATTAGCACCAAAAGATACACGTGGAAATGCTTTGCAACAGTAGTAAAAGTATGGCTTTTCTTTGGATGTTTCTGATGGCGGGGGTGGCGGGTAAGAACCCAAAGAGAAACCAAAGTGGGACCTCAGTTTTTGGCATGGACCAAATTGGCCAAGTGCTTCACGGGAAGGGCAGTCAGTAGGAGGCAGTGCTACCTTCCTCTCTTCTGTTGTCCCCTCTGTTCAAAAGGGACTTTCAAAGCCACTGGCAAATGTTGACACAACTCCTGGGGCCACTCCGTTCCCCCTGGAAGTGGGGAGCTGATAATTAATCAGATGGGATGTGCTGATCTCCTCTCTTATTAGTTAATTGCTGTCACCCCAGGCTCCTGTTCTTTATCACCATGCTTTGTCAAACTCCATTTTGTCGACCACTGTGCATCTTTTGTTCTTTTTTAAAATACTTCACGGAGCTCCTACCACAGAACCTTCTTTCCTGCATTTATTCACAACACTACGGATTTTGCTTTGCAAGTAAAAATAAAGGTTTCATCTTGCTGCACAAATGGGTCCTTTCAGTCGAGGGTTCACATTAGTTAGGTGTTTATTATATACCTGCCTAGGGTATATACCAGCTCCTTGACTGGTTGGTTAAGTTTTAGTGTTGACCCCTCCCTTGTTCTTGCCTTCATCTCCTGCAAGAACTAAGTCCTTTGAAGCTGACCTGGTTATTACGCCTTGATTAATTCCACACTGCAGCCCTGCCTCGCTGTAATTGCGGCATGCCAAAGCGAAAATCTTAATGATTTACACCAAAATCAGATGCTGGAAAATTGCTTTCGACGTTGCTGTTGGAGATGATTTCTCAGGGGCTCTGTTTGTGGTAAACATTACTTAAATGTAGCAGAGTGTATCATCTGGGTTTAGGAAAGTCAAGAAAGTGATGGGTGGAAAAGTTGGCTGAACGGCCTATGGGAACAGGGTAACATTTTTTGTTTCATGTTGTGTGTTTTGTGTGTGTGTTGTGCTTACGTACTGTTCTAATGTATCAGTTTTGGTTAGGTTTTGCTTCCCGTAACATTAAAACCTGAAGTGAAAGTCTTGAACAACACAGACATTATTTCTTTCTCCTATAAAACAAGACCAGTCGTAGGTAGTACTGATCTGGTATGTGGTCCAGTGAAGTCCTCAGGGATCAAGGCTTCTTCTAGGACTGACCAGCCTCATAGCCAAAGTTGGCTGCCAAGGCTTCAGTCTACACAAATGCGTATCGGTACACGATGGAAGATGAGGAAGGTGTGCCCCCTTATGTTTACAGAGCCTTGCTGCAAGTCCCACGTGACACTTCAGATAACATTCCATTAATCAAAACATAATTCTACGGATACACTTATCTTCTAGAAAGGATGGGAACGTAGTCTCTTAGTGAGGCACCAAGGAGAACAGCTAAAGTCAGATTTCTGTCATTAAGGAAGAAGGGCTTGATGGAAAGGGAAGTAACTGACAGTTTCTTTAACGCCAACCACTATTTCCCATCATCCTTCAGTTCAAGTTACCTCTTTAGTCAACTTGTCTCCTGAACCTATTTGCATTTCCCCATGTTTCCTTTGCTCCTGTGGTGTTTTCTCCAAGTGGAAGGAATGTCCCATACTGCCTCCAGGTGGTGACAATCTCTTTTCCATGAATCTTTCCCAGAGTGCTTCCCTGAAAGAAGGCTCTCCTATCTTGGGATTCCTATAACACTTATTTTCTCAACCATTTAAATAATTTATCACAGCTTACCTTCTATGACAACAATTTGTATATACTTATATGTGTGTTTTTTTGTTCTTGTTCTTAAATAGGCTGTATGCCCAGCATGGAGCCCAACATGGGGCTTGGATTTACAATCCTGAGATCAAGAGCCGGGATCAAGAGTTGGATGCTTAACCCACTGAGCCACCAAGGTACATATGTTTCATTGGTATGTGTTTATCACCGTCTATGTACCAGACTCTGGAGAGCTGAGGGCCTATTTTATGCATGTTTGTGTCCTCAAATCTCTAAGACTTAGCTTAGATCATAGTCACTCATTCAACAAAAATTTGTTGAAAGACTACCATGTGCCAGGATACCGTGATGGGCAGGAGTGGTGTGGCTTTGAGGGGAAGCAGGCTAACACATAATTACAATGGAGTGCGGGAAGTGGCTACCACCTTGCATCCCTCACTAAAGAAATTGCTGAAGAAATCAATGAATTTTACCCCCTTGGTTCACTTATTTTACAGTTCTAAGTGGAATATTTAGTCTTACTAGAACAGATAAACATATTTTTAGAAAACCACAGCACTTTCTGAATAACTTGAAATAATATAATATCCATATTTGTAAGAATATCATTTGTAGTAAGTAGATAATACAAAATCTTTAAAGAAGATGGAGAATTTAAGCTCTGGCTGATCTAGAATACTTTTTCCTACCTTCTTCCCTTCTCCACTTTCCCTCTTTTTCTTCTTCTTTCTCTTTCCTTTTTTCTAAAAAATATGTGGGGCAACTTAAAAAAGATATGGCATGTAACCAGATAAAATATAATTGAATATAAGAGAGCAAAGCAATTGCATTAAGAGAAAAATTGGGATATTAAGATGACATCAGAAATGAAGTTAGTAAACAGAAGAACCTGATAAATGTTTTAAGGAATTTATAGATTTTGCTAGGAGTATACTCTAAATTTACATGTAAACATTTTAGCAGCCAGTGCAGAGGATAGCACGGCCAGTTACATGATGTGGTGTCTGTTCTTACATGATATTGTGAGTAGATGAAAAGTCTGATTAAAGCACATGTAACAGTCATTTTCTAACTAGTTACCTATAGGGATATGGAGGGTTGGTCACTGCTGCTTGCAGGGGCTCTTTTGTGGTTCTGGCTTTGGTTTGTTGGATATGCAGATGGCTCAAAGTATTTGTTGGTAGAGGCACGTTCCTCAGAGCTGCCTTTGGACTGAGACTCCTCAGATGACTGTCCCCCGCCCCGAGCTGTCTAAAACCAAGTTCAATGTGTCAGGTTGGCTTTCAGGGCAACTCTGTCTCCTTCCGGTTGCAGAAATTATGCTACTTTAGATTGAGTCTAAGCCAGGGAAATTGTTCATTGTTTTCTTTTTTTAGAAGAAAGTTTTTTACAAAAATTATTGATTTGAGAGGGAGAGCACGTGTGCGCGTGCACACATGCATGCGTGCGCGGAGTGGAGAGGGACAAAAGGAGAGGGAGAGAGAATCTTGAGCAGACTCCACACTGAGCACAGAGCCCGATGCAGGGCTTGATCTCGTGACCCTGAGATCAGGATCTGAGCCAAAACTAAGAATCAGATGCTTAACAAAGTGAGCCACCCAGGCTCCCCGTTTAATTGGTTTTCAATGAGGCTGCCTTACTGATAAGCATAACGGATAGTGGAGGAGGATGGCCCTCTCTCCTGTGGCTTTTCAGAGAGAAGAAAAATCATAGTATCAATATTGGCTATGAAAACTGAAAAATATTTATTAAAACATATAACTAAGCCTATTACTACCATATCCAATAAACCTTGAGTTCCCTTCAGTTGATGGTTTTTTATGAGTATAATTGACAAGTAGAGTTCACTTACTCAAGAAAAGTGGTTTACAATCCTAGATTTGCATCAATGGCTCCTTTCAAGCTTTTTAAAAAGTGCATATATCCAAGTTATGTACCTGGAGATTCTGATGCAGCACCAGGTCTGGGAATCTGCATTTTAATAATATTTCTATAAACTACCAGGGTGGAGATTTGCTGTTCTGGACCTCACTGGACCCCCCTGACATATCTCCTTGGATGCCAAGGAGATTGATAAAACCAAAGGTAATCTTCCAGTATCCAGGTCTAAAAGATGGGCCAATGGTGGAATTCTGGAGCTTTATTGAGTTCGTACTGGTCTGCAGTGCTGTCTTGTCTCTGGTCTGTAAGTATCCCAAGTGTTGAGTGCTGGGCTTTTAGATTTGGTTTCCTTCATTTCAGACATGACAAGCACCAGGATACATTGGAAAGCACACTCAACCTTGAAGTATGGAGTCCTGAGTTCAAGTTCTATCTCTATTGCATATTAATCCTGTAACATAAACAAGCCATTTGGTTTTTCTGGATCTGTTTGCTTTTAAAAAGGAAATGAAATTATCTATCCCATCTCATGACGTCATTTTGAGGATTCTGTCATATAATCTATGAAAATGATCTGTGAATGTCAAGTGCTCTGTACATGTAAAGAATTATTTTTAGTGAGATTCCTTTTCATCAATCCATTGACAATCTCTTATTGATGGAAAAGTTATGACCATCTATGGGTCTTCTGGCTTTTCATTTCACAACACTGGAGCATTGGAGAGTACCAGAACAGCAGGAGGCATACCTTAAAGGCCATCAGGTAAGCATCAGGACCAGAATAGCTGGGTTGCACTGAACAATCCCAAAGACTGAGGCAGACACCTGATGTCTGATTGACCCCAGCTTATAATACCTTCTCCTTTTCTAAGAAAGGCAAGAGGGCACCTGTATATACATCCCTCTGGTCAATCTGGGACAGACCGTAACACAAACTGGATCAAGCAGACTCTTAAAGCAGAAACTAGTCTCAAGGCATTAAGAGCATTGAGAATCTACATGGGATCCTGTGTGTTTGGGAGAAAATGTAGGGGGTCAGAGTTGAGGGTCATTCCTTGATGAGGGTTTCTCCAAGGGCATCATACCTATTCAGAATCTTTTTTTGGTGTAAATTACTGGTAGGTGTACCTATTTCCAGTGGTTGGAAAATCTGAAATCTATTAATGTGTTTTCCTGATGAGAGAAAAAAATCTGTTTCGGTTTGTCATTTCCACTAGTTTCTGGAAACGATGCGATTGAAAGAAAGAGATCCCACTTTTTGTGGCTAATTTTGCTAAGTTCAAGGCCCAGTCACCTTAGGAAGGTGTATGATGACCAAGTACCAGAGTTGGAAAGGAGCAAGAAGTAAATATTTATAGCTGTTTCCCTTACTCCCTGGTACATGGAAGAAATTTAGGATCAATTGTAATGCAGTTAATAAAATGGAATAAAACAAAGTTCAACTAACTGTTTAAACTTGAGGATGGAGTTTGATAAGGGGGAGTCTCCTCTATTCCTCATACAAGGGCTGCTAGGAAATAACTCCCAAATTCAGCTTCAGGAAAGGGAGGTGGGTGGGGTGGAGCAAAGGGAGATTTGGGAGCATTCCATGTGGAGCTAGCCCAGGCAGGATTTTGGGAAAACTTTCTTTATATCTACTTCATGATTTAAACCATCCATTGTTCCTGTGATGCCTTCTGGCCACCCCACCCTTCCCTTTCCAAACCCTTCCTCATTTTGACCTGACCTCTCTTTCAACGCTTAGAATCACCCCCATCAAATCCCATCTCTATTGTGCCTTATTTCTGATTGGCTGTGAGAAGAAGTAAAGCAACTTGATGACATTCATTTGCACTTTTGACTGCCATAAATTGGAGGTCACTTTTTATTTGGCCCAATACTCTGTTCAGGATACGAAGACCTTCACGTTCTGTTCTACTGTAATAAACTCAAATGTAAGCTGAGATGGAATACAGGAAAATACCTGATGTCTGTGCTGATGTATGCTCTGTTTAAGAGGATTGCAAATATCAGTTCCTTATTACATTACTTCAGGGACTTCCCCCTCATATTGGTTTATTCTCTAAATTGGTTTGGAGTTATCATCATTGTTTTGACTTACTAGCAAGGTTCAATGTATTGTTGCTTGATGTAAAATGCCCTTCATTATCTAATGAGATGGAATTGATTTTCTTCTCTCAAGTAATTATTCCCCTGAAAATAGAATTAGGATCTGAAAGATATTATTTTGTAAAATCAAAACCAGTTGATTTTAAAATCCTACTTTTGTTTTACTCCAGGGGAAAAAGTCCCAGGATGTGTGGATCACTGATTTAAATTCCTCAGTCTTCTTGGAGAATCAATGCATCAAACAGGACTTGGTACCTTAATTTATGGAAAGGCTTTGGCTTTATGACCCTGTGCAAAGTTCTGTGTAGAAAAGAGGTAGGAGTTTTCTGCTCAGGCAGATGGTAGAACCCAAGGGACTTTAGGTTGGCAAAATAATTATTATTTAAGATCTACCGTGATATTTTCTTGAAAACAAAATATTTTCATTTTTAGTTCTGGAAAAACTCCCTGATTATTAATTTAGTGGAGAGTCAACCTTATTGACTTAGGTCTCCTTAAATTTGCATTGTTAGATTTTGTGTTCATAAATTAGACTTAGAAGTTGTGCTTTGTCCCTAACCGAACATTTCATCAGACTTTAAATTAGTAAGCCAAAGTCTTTTCTTCTAGAATTTTTCTTAAAAGTCTTATTTGTAGAATAGGAGCTTATTTTTCTCCCCTGCATTTTCTCCCTAGGGAAACCATATAATTCATCGAGTGTTTGTAATGGTTACTGGCTGATCAGTAAAAATGAGGCAGAATGGTGGGCTTGACTGCTACTACACGTCTGCTCATCTGGTTTGTGTTAAAGGCATCATTTACAAAGGTATTTTACTAATGAGTTCGCTTGATCATATCTCAGGGATGGGGCGGAATTGAAGGACTGGGTTAATCAACTTTAGTAAGGATTCCTGAACATGATTTGTGTGTATTTGTGTTTTACGGGCCTTAGGGAGCCTTGGGATAAAGCATTTGGGAGGCTTTCTATTATCAAGAACCGAATATTATTCAGGAACTGGCTTACATAAATATTTTCTTTTCTTGAATTTTTTTTTCCTAGTCTGTTTATGAGGAATCTGCTGTTTTGATGCCAGGGTTGAGTGAAAAAAGAAGAGATGAGAGAAATATACTTTGTTTTCTGAGCAGCTGATAGACCTCACCATCAGCAATGGAGCATTGGAATGCTCTTCGAAACATTTTTCCAGGCTGGGCTTTGGGTTATGCCTGAATTATTTCTCTTGTAACTGTGATGAGTAATAGCCCACTATTAATGAGACAGGTAGCTACAATTACAGTTTAGTGTTTGTTCATAGAACAAAGAAGCTACACCTGCCTAGTATTCTTAACTTCATTATTACCATGCCAAAAAGTTGGCTAATATATCTACTGGTGGGGTCATTTCCATACAAAAGAAAAATCATGGATCCAATATATACGTCGAAAAACCTTTGAGAATATGAGTTGAGGGGAGAGTAGTTTCCTAAGGGTCCCTGCACAGGCCAGTCACTATTCTTATTGATGGTGATGGCTCTACCACTGGTTGACCTTGGGGTCAGAGGAACTAAGGTAGGGCTGGAACTAGCAGTAGGACAGGGCCAGAGGTCACAGCCACAAAGACTGTGAGGGAAGAAGGGTAAAACCAGACTCCTAGCTAAGGTCCAGACAAACCATTATAACAACTGAATCCCTTCTAGTGTCCAAGGAATCATAGATTTTGCATTTGAAGGAATCTTACATATCATAGTCTAATCGTCTCATTTTTCAGCAGAGGAATCAGAGATCCAGATGTGTAAGGCTCTTTCCCCCAGTCAGACATCTAGTTTTGGCAGAGCTGTGACCAGAAGAGTCTCCAGAAGACCCACCTCACCAACTCCTTTTCCACTGATATTATCATCCCTGAACTCTGTCTGTGTGTGACAGGTTGCTCAGTGAAAAATTGTCCAACAGAAAACAAAGAGCCTCAGCATTCGGTCAGTATCTTTCGAGTGCTGACTTCATGCCAGGCACTGCTCTATGCACTCATGTTTTTAGAATGACATATTCTTCATTTTTCTCTGTGGCTTTTTTTTCTTGGCCACTTTTCTTTCATCAGCTCCCCTCTGAGACTCATTTTCATTGCATTTAGCTTGCTGTTAGTTCTTGGGTCATGGTGGGGGGCCAAGGACGGTTTTGGAGGTGGGGGCACTGAGGTCTATTGGAAGTGATGCTCATAACTTTGTATTAAAAATTCCCAAAATGCCCACAAAGGTCTGTTTTCTTGAGTTATTTAGAAAATCAAATGGGCATGATAGATTTTCACTGAGGAAGGAGAACCAATAAATCTTGGTTGTATTTAGCTGCAATAGCTGCCTCTTGAATAAGAATTTGTATGTAGCTTTCTTTTTTTTTTTTTTTTAAGATTTTATTTATTTATTCGACAGAGATAGAGACAGCCAACGAGAGAGGGAACACAAGCAGGGGGAGTGGGAGAGGAAGAAGCAGGCTCATAGCGGAGGAGCCTGATGTGGGGCTCGATCCCATAACGCCGGGATCACGCCCTGAGCCGAAGGCAGACGCTTAACCGCTGTGCCACCCAGGCGCCCCTGTATATAGCTTTCTTGAGAAATTTGAAAAAGGCAAAGAGTTTGGGAATGAGCTTCGAACAGAATTATTTTTTATATTGCAAAAAGTAGATAGATGATTATTCCCCCGCATACAATAAATATTATGCTATTTATTTTTCTAGGACTCTCATGAAATCCCAAGCGGAAGATTATCTTAACACTTCACAAATAACCAGAGGTAAGCATTCTTCACTTCTACCTGCTGCAGAAGAAAGATGTACCTCTACTACGTCAACTTGAGGAATATAAATATTGCATTGATAAGGTATGGCAGAAATTTTGATTTAGAAATAAGTCACTTTCATAGCTGAGAGTTTGAAATGAGAATTATCTTAACATTTTGAAAAATTTTCCCGTAGATGCAATAATTACTTACCATTCAGATCAACACGGACTCATCTCACAGTCGATGAACACTCTTTGATTTTTCAACTTCAGGAGAATTCTACAAGTAATAATACGAGTTGTTAATTCTACATAGATTTCGTCTTTATAGAAGAACTGTTAGGATTCAGGATTAGTTGTTGCGTTGTTAGAAACTGCATTAACCGCTACGGAATTTGGGGGATGGGTTTCTGCAAGGTGAGATTTTATCCAGGTCATCTGACCAACAACTCTCGCAGAGAAGAAAGTCATGCAGAAAAGGAGAGGTTTGGTGCGGCTCTTTGTAATTTTATTTTTTCCTATCTGATACACTTATATTTAATTTATTTTTTAAACTCTCCAAATATTTTTGAGTCTGTTTTAATGACTTACCCCAGAATCAGGAAGAATCATTTGTTACGGGTGGATGTGGTATATAGAATAACGCCAGCCCATGTCCCGTCACACCAGTCCCCAGAACCTGTGAATATGTTACTTTACTTGGCAAATGAGAATCTGCAGATATGATTAATCACCTTGAGATGGGGAGATTATCTTGGGTATTCTGGGGAGCAGGGGTGCCCCCCATAGGTCCAATTGCATAGGTCCTTAAAAGAGGAGACTCTAGGCTCTGATGAGAAAGATGGGATGGAATGATGGAAGAAGGGTCAGAGAGATTTGTGTTGCTGGCTTTGAAGATGGAGGAAGTGAGCCATGAACCAAGAAATGTGGGCAGCCTCTACAGCTGGCAAAGTCAAGGAAATGAATCACCAATTAGAGACTAAGAAGGGAACGTAGTCCTGCTGACATCTTGTTTTTGTCCTGTGAGACCTGTGTCTGACCTGTGACCTCCACAACTATAAAATAATACATATATGTTGTTTTAAGTCACTAAATACGTGGCGATTTGTTACAGCAGCAAGAAAAACCAATACAATGGAGATTTGATTTAATAAGAGAAAATGAGGGGCAGGGGTCAATGGCCTTTCTTTAGATGGACAAATGGTAACATCTGGGACCTTAGAGGAGTGGTAGTGGAACCTGGACTTTTTAAAATTAGGGTTTTCGTAGATAATTCGGAATTAGGATTCCACAGTAAAACTCCAGGTTTCCTTATAATTGTGTTCTTTTCCAGATAATGACATGTCAGACTTTGCAAAAGTAGGAGATGAGCTTCTGTGTGGGCAAGTGGCAGACAATAACTTGAGGGGAAAATGACCCAAGGGAGGTAGTGATAATAGCACTCAATGATATGTTTTGTGAGCTGTTGTCAGCTTCTGACCTGTTATCTTTAATGCAAATTCTGACTCTAGTTACCAGGTGTTGCTAGGGCAACCTAGACAAAAGACTTGTACATTAACCTCAGGTATCGTATGCTTATTACACCTGGGATTAAGGTAGAATAGCAGTGGGCTGTTCTATTCACAGGAGCAGAAAACTTTGGCGGGGAGAAAGGAGGGGGAGAACGAGATCATGGACTCAAGAGGGGCTGACATGACTCGCCCCAGAATCAACCCTGTGAGGAAGGACAGAAATAAGTTCTTTAAGGGTTGGGCTACTCAAGCTGAGATAAGAACACCTTTAGGGGTGAATGGTCCATTCCATGAAGTATAGAAAGCTACAGGAACACGCCCAGTTACATTTAAATTTCAGCTTGACCATGCATAGTTTTTTTAGTACGTGGATGTCTCAGGCAATATTTGGAACATACCCATACTAAAAATTATTTGTTTTTGATCTGAAATTCAAATTTAACTGGATGTCCTATATTGTATCTGATAACCCTGTCAGGTAAAGGAGCAGGGCCATTCAGAGAAGGAAGGAAGAGTTGCTGGGGGAATCTGGAAAGGTCTCTAGAAGAAGATGGTATTTGAGCAAGGCCCCCATGGGCAGGCTAGATTTGCATGTGCAGAGATGGGCAGCTCTGGAGAGCCCTCCAAGGGCACATGGGTGGAGGTCCTTGTGCATTTGGGCCAGGTTCAAGTTGTCTCAGCAGAAGTGATTCCCAAAGAGGCTGACAGGTGAGCACCGAACGTGAGCAGCATCCCCAAGAGCTAGGGACACAAGTCCTCTAGTTCTCCCGGAGAATCTGTGCTGAGCATCTGCCCTAGACACACATCACTTCTCATTTTGCATCACTATTGGTTGTCATTGTCAGGTAGGAGTACGTAGGCTTTTGTGAATCCAATAATAGTATTTGATGGGAATAAAATGGGGAGATTTTGTGGTTCTTTTCTTTCACTTAAAAAGAAAAATGATACCACTTCACAATGACCTAGGTGAATGATCTCCCTTCCCCAATCTCCAAGAGAAAGAAAAAGATCTCCTAGATGCCAATTCAATGGTTTTATTGTCAGCAACTGGGACCAACCTGAACTGATGGCTGATTCTGTTCAATGCTAGTTTTAGAAAGAATAGCTACAGAACAATTGTAATCAAACTAAAGTTCTCATATTTGTAAATGTCTCTGGATATTTGAGCCTCTTATGGAAAATATCTCTATCCAGAAGATAAACTTATTTGCTTTAGCATATAGTCTGCAATTACAAGATGCTAAAAGTACATGTTACTTCATGGGAATCTTACTAAGATGGCGGATGGTTCAGATGAGCCATTGGGTACCCTACTTTAAATTTTTCCTAGGCTAAAAACTTAACAGCTATTAAACTACAGCATAGACATTTGAGGCCATCATGATCAAATTATCTTATGTTCACATGGATACCTAATCTTTTCCTGGGAAAACTCTTGGCTCTGGCTGGGAGATATCCCTTGGTCTGTCTCTGTGGGTACCAAATTTATTTTCAGTTCAGGCTTGTGTCATTTTTTAGACTCCTTGTTCTGATTTCTAACCCAACTTAGCTGAACAAAGCTACATAGCTATGTGCGTAACAGAAACATAGAATACCTCATCTCTAACCGCTTTCAGGAAATACAGCCCCATTTAGAGCTTCATTGTAATGATTAAATCTATATTTATAAAGGATTATTCAAAAATACACAGTTTATTGATTCCTTTAGATGTCATAAAATTCACATCTTGACCACTGAAAGCTATAGTCTTATACCACATTGTCGTGACTTTCATAGAATTGCCTTTTCAAATTTAACCCCGTTTTAATTTTACCTTGTGTACCTTAAAGAATATTATATAAGAGTTCCGTGAATCCTGCTAATAATTCACTGACAATAATAATCACATATTATATGATGATAATTCATGAAATTCCTTCATTCTTTCAATAAATATACATTGAGCAACTTCTATATGCTAGCTCTTCTTTTAAATTCTGGGAATGCAGATGAATGAGACAAAATCTCTGCCTTCATTAAATTTATATTTTAGTGGGGGGAAGACAGATTCAAAAAGAGATAAAATATAAGTTGATGGCAAGTGCTATGGGAAGAAACAGAGCTGGGAAGGGGCATGGGGAGTTGTGATTTTAAGTACGTGGCCATTGAGGACTTCTCCGGTGATGCCTAGGATGACCCAGAGACCTTGCTGCACATTTTCCATTAGGATGTTGTTCGTTATTTAATCCCGTGAAGGTGATGTTCATTATATTATACAGTGTCCTCCTTATGAGGACCCATGGGGGAACCTTCCCTTTGGTGGTAGAACTAGCAGTAGCTGGGCTTCTCCTGAGTAACTGGGTTCTTTTTATCTTCTGGGTGACAAGAATCATGTAACAGACATGTTGACCTCTTTGTTTAGGCTACAAGGAAACTTAAAACTTTGGCATGAACTAAGAGTACCGACCTTACTCTTGCCTTTGTCTTACTTTTTCTACCTCATTTTAGCCTTTGTCCCAACTGATTCGCTTATTTTAAATTTTATTTTATGTTGTTATATTTATTTTGCTACGTTCCCTTAAATTTTAAAAAAGATTTCTTCACTTATTTCACAAAGATTGCATGAGAGTGAGGGGAGGGGCAGGGGCAGAGGAAGAGAGAGAATCCTCCAGCAGATTCCCCACTGAGCACAGAGTCAGATGTGGGCAGATCCCAGGACCCTGAGATCATGACCTGAGCCGAAATCAAGAGTCAGCCACTTAACGGAATGAGCCACCCAGGTGCCCCTAACGATTTCTGAGAAAGGTAAAGCATGAATAAAAATAAATACTCAAATGCTTACATGCACACACCCATACAGCTACACATACATAAATAAACAAATCATCCCACGAAGGTATAGTACCTCTTCTTCACGTCTCTGTACCTTGGACCTGGCGTGCTTATCTGAAAAAGGTTTTCATGCTTCCTGGTACCTTCCTTCTACTGTCCCTCAATAAATATTTATGGAATAACAGGTTCAGTGGCAGTTATAATTTAAACGAGAAAGAGAATCATGAATATTTTAGGAGTTTGTGCATTTGAATGTCAAACAAGTAAAATTTTGCTGGTTTAGTTTTTTGAATAATGCTATTTCAAATATTGAACTTTTTAATATAAATGTATGGGGCAAATCTGGAACATGATTGCTACGTTATTATGACTCTTTTAAACCATGTTCTAAAAATTTTCAATCTGTGAGTTTTAGTAATTCTGGGATGATGAATCCCTTTGAAAACTATCATTTTCTCTCCAGACAAACTCAGTTACACAAAAAGTAATGTACAGCCTTAGAGGAGTTATGGACAGGCTGAAGCCCATCCATCGACCAACCCCAGATTATGAATGCCTGTTGCATATTTCTCTTTTTAAGTAATACTACATGTTCTTCCATTTTTAATACCCAAAAGCAGAAAGAAGCAGAAAAATTACCTTCAACTCCAGCACCAAGGGACAGCTAGTTTTCATAACATTTGGACATATTTATCTTTGATCCTTGTATTTTCATTTTAAAAAATGCATTGAGTTTACATTATTGATATGATTTTATATCCTGATCTTTTTGCTTAACAATATATAGTAAGTAGCTGCCCATGAAATTAAAAGCTCTTTGTATATATCATTTTTAATGGTAAATATATCCATATATTTAGAAATACATGCACTGAAATATTAATATCCTACAACTGCTAAAGATGAGGTCCCAAAGCACAATGGGCTGAAGCATTTTTCTAATGTTGGGGGAGCTGCCCGCAGCTCTTACCCCAGCGGTACACTTCTTGCTGCTGAGTTTCCTCACCCCAGCAGGCCACCCTCTTTGGCGGAGCATCTTCAAGAAGGCTCAAGCCCGTCCACCTTCCTACATCCTCTTAGGCCACGTGAAACTCTCCCATCTCATCCGACCACACCGTTGCCTCTTTCTCTTTCCCATTCCGTGCTACCCTGGCCAGGCTCTAGCTTTCAGACTTCTCCAGAGCTTCGGACACTTGTCTCTATGTTTACGTAAGTTCCCAAACTCCCAGGGATACATATCAAGCTTCAAAGAACTTTCTTACCACGTGCCCCTCTGCTCCGAGGCCAATACCAGGATGGGTTTGCAAGTCTCTGCAGGTCAGTACAGGAGACAGAAATGCAGATGTCTTCTTCTGAAAGGTACCCTAAACTCTCTAAATTGCTTTCATGGAGCTGGGGGGTATGCTCTGTCCCCTCCCTGTGCAAGGGGAGAGACAATCTCTGCACACTTGCCCAGTAAGACCTACCCTAACGATGAGGGAGCAGAAGGCTGGCTGAAGACAAAGCATAAGCTGACACCCTGCAACCCCCCCCTCCCCACGGGATGTATGTGACATTCCTCAGGCACTCCTGGCTGCCCTAAAGGACAAAGAAATAGTTAACCTATAGATACCACAATCCTGCAAGACTTAAGTCTCCCTCAGTTTGCAAATGTCTTAGCAGTTTACAAGAACAAAACATTTCTATCAATAACCTAGCTTCCAGAAGGGAATGTAAATACCACTAAATGTCTTATAACCTGCAGACCATAGACAGATACTTCTAGGAATCCAGGAAGTTCCCAACTATCTTCATGTTAATGCCTTACTAGAGGGGTAAACAACCTTAACCTGACAATGGCAAGGCCTCTGGTATCCTGTGAGTCTCTTTAACATACGAAAGTATTTTCTCAACCTCCCTGTTTCCTTACCTCCCCCAATCCCATAGTATATAATCAGCCACCCCTCACAACCTGGGGCAGCAGCTCTTTCTGCCCACAGGTCCTGTCCCCCTGCTTTCATAAACCACCAATTTTGCACCAAAGACGTCTCAAGAATTCTTTCTTGGTCGTCGGCTCCGGACTCCACCCCACCGAACCTCACCTGTATCCCACAACCTCATCACTAACATCTCTTCCCAGTCAACAAAAGTTTCTTTGAATTGTTCATTTTTCCTATGTCAGCAGGTTGGGACATGGCGTCGAGGACCTCTTTATGCCCTGGATGGCGCATGAGAGACACTTAGTCCTCCCTTTAGAATTTGGCAATCTGGGGCCTCCAACATCCTCAGCTGTGGGGCTCGAAACAAAATTCTGAATTAAGAGGAAAAGTCCTATCCAACATCAAACGTTTACCATTGCTGTTTCTTTCCTTTTTAATCTTTCTTTGTTGCTTTTGTTTTACTATCACTTAGAAACATAATTTGTATTTTAAAATATTCTAATTTGCAAAACATATCCGTTTTGGTAAAAAGGCAGATTATCTTTACCCTTTCAGCACCCACCTGCATTTGGTTTTCCTTGCTGATTCTGTTGTGCTATTTTCCTGTCTTTCTTATTTCACGCCTTCCATTGTTTTCTGTCTTTGACCACACATGTGAAGTATTTGTTTTGTCTTTCTCGGTGTTTTTGAAATTAAATAGTTTCCCTTTGTTTGTACTAGTGGTTGCCTTGAAGATGACCAAGTATCGAATTAACTCATATTTCTTGCTTTACTGAAGCCAAGAACAGACTGTGAACTGTTGACTTCTTCCTAGAGAATTCCTAAGGAATACCGGTCAACCAATGTGCCTATGCCTTTAACTCCCCATGCTTTTCCTTTCTCTGCTTTGTTAATTCTCTCTTGTTAATTTAAACTGTTATAATGGAACCATATTTTTAAATTAAATATCAGTTATTGGTTTAATCAAATTATCTTTTAAGACTTAATGGCACCTTGGGTTTTGAATTGAAATTTTCAAGCACTTTAAGCATAGCTTCAAAGTTCGTACTTATACTAGTCTATTACGTTATTTTTTCTCGCATTTGTAATTTTGATCACTTGCTCCCTTATATAGTGTTTTTATATATAGTGTTTTAGTGCAAAGTTTTTTGTTTTTTTTTTTTTAAGGAAGGCTACTGTTAATACTTCCATAATCTTTGTGTAACCAGGGAGGCCTTTTTATTGTTTTCACACCTGAATGAGTTTTTTCCCCTATATTTTTAATTCTTGAGTCAAAACAAGAATTCCCTCAAAATTCTATTAAGCACTGTTTAGCTTACCAGTATTTAGTATTTCCAAGAAGTCTAAGGCCAGCCTGGTATTTAATTGTATTTTTCTGCCTGAAAGCTTCTAGTATTTTTTCTTTTCACTGACATTTAAAACTTTCACTAGGTTAGACCTAAGTACAGGTCTTTTAAAATTGTTTTAGGAATACTCTTAGTTTTATAATTTTCAGATTGAGCATTCTGATTTGAGGCAATTTTACTAAGGGAGGGATTTTACTAAGAGTATTCATTAAAAGATTTTTGAATTCAAATAAAGAAAACTCAAATCTCAAATTTTCCTAAAAAATAAACAGGGTTTCTTAGATTAAAAACAGAACAATCCAAAGATAGTAAAGTGTATAAGCAACATATACCCCAGATTCATGTCATTATCAGGCTGTCAATTCTCTTGGCTCGCCCCTTCCCTAATACTTTATAAGATTCATTCTCCCATACCTTCCACATTTAAGTGAGATGGTGGCCAGAAGTTTCTGCGGCAACAGCCTGCCTTACTCATATCTAGGAGAGAGGGCATCTATTCTCACATTTGTTAAATAAAAATTTTATGCTTCACTCTGATTGGATAATCACAGGTCACATGCTCATTCTGAACCAATCACTGTAATGCGGGGTTCGGCTGCCTTGATTGGCTTAGACCCATAAACTTCTTTCTTTTATTTTGTTACCACCTTTCTCATTGTTGGTATTTCTTACCTCTTTATTTTTTGTTCTGGAGGGCTTTCTCAAGATTGTCCTCCACATCGCTGAATAGTTTTTTTTTCTTTATCAGTTTTGCCTTTTACTGCCTTCGTGTGAAGTTTAATACAGTTTCATTAAAATTTTTTAGGGGCACCTGTGTGGCTCAGTCAGTTAAGCTCTGACTCTTGGTTTTGGCTCAGGTCATGATCTCAGGGGTGAGATTCAGTGCCCCCCCCCCCCGCCCCCGTTGGCTCTGAGCTGGGCATGGAGGCTGCTAAAGAGTCTCTATTATGCCCCCCACCAGCTTGCACACATGCACACCCATGCCCTCTCTCTAAAACAAAACAAAACAAAAAACTTTTTAGTCACCTCCCTATTATTTCTGCCTGTATTTCAATCTGTTCTGTTTTATTGGCTCCCTGTACGTTTCCCCCCTCAGAAGCTATCTCTGTATTTCCGGGAGGATACTGTAAAGGAATTTTAAAATATATATTCTGTGCTGTATAACAATGTGAATGTACTTAACACCACTGAACTGCACACTTAAAAATGATTAAAATGATATATTTTGTTATGCATATTTTACCACTGTATATATAC
Source organism: Ursus americanus (assembly GCF_024610735.1). Taxonomy (NCBI): domain Eukaryota; kingdom Metazoa; phylum Chordata; class Mammalia; order Carnivora; family Ursidae; genus Ursus; species Ursus americanus. The sequence goes on along the minus strand of NC_142129.1, from coordinate 17,087,370 downwards.
TCTGTTTCTACAGAAAATTTTTCAATGTGTATTCTTTCCCTTGTAATATTTCCTTTCCCTTGTAATAAAATATTTTATTAGGCTGTCTGTTTTATTTGCTTATTTTTCTGTTAACTTATCTCTAACATTGGTAGGATTTGTCCTGACTCAGTTGTGTCAAAAGTCAGGGTCCATGCAGTGTCCCCAATATCCTTTTGAGTAAAACTGACTCTTTCTGCGTGATTTAGACTTGGAGTGAGTGGTTTGCGTGGTCAGAATCCTCAGTGCCATTTCTGATGTCTTGGTAGGAATTGACTTGGAACTTCTGTTCTTCCAGCCTTTTTTTTTTAAAAGAACATAAGAAACAATATTTAATTCTTTTGTATGCATGCAGTTGTTTATATATGAGAGCTTACACCCTTTGTATGCACGGCTCCCAGAAACTCTAACTCTATTTTTGTGTATGGAGCGTTTCTGAAGATGTCCACACAACCAGGACAAATATGGTACAGCCACTTAATTGCTGTGCTGGCAACCATGATTTGCAGTTTCTCAATAAAAGTGAAAGAAAAGGGTCCGACAATAGTTCTTGGGCAGTGTGTGTGTGTGTGTGTGTGTGTGTGTGTGTGTATGGGTGCAGGTAGTTGACTGCTGGAGTTTCTGGTCACCATAGCTACTACAGCATGCCAGCCCTGGGACAGACTGTAAGACTGAGTACAGTTGTTTCCTAACTTCCTTGATATTGTTTTGGGGGTTCTAATTTAGAATTCTGAATTTGTTTTAGTCAAGAATAAATGTTTTAAAAATTCCCATTGATTCTGCGACCAGTGCAAATGGTCCTGTCTTTTGTCAAGTTTTCTTCAAAGGTAGGAAACACCTTTCCCTGCAAGATCTGCAGGCAGAACGAGTACAGTGTAATTACTTAGAAGAAGGTCAAGTTAGAACCTGGGATGTAGACTAACACTGGCAACGATGAGAAAGTCTGGGGTCCACACAGGAAAGTGGGGTGGTGTCAAGCTGTGTGGTGAGGACGTGTGAGTCCGCGTCGGCACTGAGAGCTCTCATTTGGGCTGGAGGGCAGAGGCAAGAGCTGGAGAACGAGAGCCTGTGCTGGTATGGACACTCAATAAGATATACACATGAAAGAACACAGAAATGTCCAGAAAACTCTAGAGATGGTTATTAATGCTCTTGTCATTCCTGTAGAGCAACTGCCCGATCTCTTTTCCTTCTTTAGAGGAAAATGGGAGGGATTTTAGAAAATCTGCCAAGTCGTGTGTGATGAAGTTGGTCAAAATCCAAGCAGAGCATGTGAGAACTGCAGGGACCCGAAGAGGCAGGTGCAGCTGAGATGCTCCTAGGTGGTCTGTGAGGGGGGCCTGCTACAGTGCGAAATCACAGTTTTGGCAAGAGGTGGACCGAGGCAATGTCTGAAACCTTCCGCTACAAAGACTCAGCTACAAAACTTGCTAAACTAGCTAAAATAATTTTGAATACATAGTTCTGATCACAAGAAAGATATATTATGTACCAGAAATGAAGAAAGAACTAAAGCCAGAATGTTAGGAACACTGATGCATCTGCCCTTCATATGGGTATAGGTTGGGGTGAGAGTTTCTGTCTTGGTAATCTTAAGCCTGAGTAAAATGACATGTTGTAAATGAGACCCTTGCATAAAGCAAAAACCCTCAAAGAACTATCCTCAGTGCAAGAGCTGTTAGAAAACAGTCCACCACTGTAGGGAGATAAAGAGGAAATTCTTGCTCTTGACCTGAGCTCTAGATCTAAAAAAAAAAAAAAAAATTCTCCTCAGAAGAACCTATAACTCAGTCTTGGTATCTCACAAGTTTGGATTCTTAAGAACTAGGTAGGTGTCCCCAAAATCTCTAAATTGAAAAAAAATAAAGATCATCACTGTGTATTAATATCCTTGGGGTACCCAGCAGAATTACTTTGAAAATATACTTCCATAAACAGGCCCACAGATTTCTCATAGAAAGACCAAATCACTCTTGTATCTCATGTTCAATATCATCAATTATGAGAGAAAATAATTGAGAGAGAGAGAGAGAGAGAGAAAGAGAGAGCAAACACAATACACGGGGAGAGTAGAGTCCCTGAGCTTAATGACATAATGTGAATGAGAATACAAAAAAAGTGTTTGTAAGGATTCAAGAGACTTTAAAGATCTATATAAGTAAGTCACATTACACTGAAAAAAATAATAAAAATGTGTGAAAAGGAACCAAATAGAACTTCTGGAAGTGAAAATCTGGCCCACGAAGTTAAACTCAGTGAATGGGTAAAACATCAGATTAAACACCACTGAAATGGTGACTATTTACCTGGAAGGCAGAGCTGAGGAAGTTATCCGGGATGCAGCACTGGGGATGCAGAGCCAGAAAGTCTGAAAGAGAGGTTAAGAAGCACATTGTATATAATGAGAAGATAAAGAGTATATTCAGCAGGATTTCCAAAGGAAAAGTATAAGTAGAAGGTGGGAGAGCAAATATTTGAAGAGATTATGGCTGAACATTTTTTAGAATTGGTGAAAGATACCAATCTTTATTATTTATAATACGATACTAATACTCATATTTGATAATCCTGATAAGGATAAGAAACAAATCTGTATAGGGGCGCCTGGGTGGCTCAGTCGTTAAGCATCTGCCTTCGGCTCAGGGCGTGATCCCGGCGTTCTGGGATCGAGCCCCACATCAGGATCCTCCACTGGAAGCCTGCTTCTTCCTCTCCCACTCCCCCTGCTTGTGTTCCCTCTCTCACTGGCTGTCTCTATCTCTGTCAAATGAATAAATAAAATCTTAAAAAAAAAAAAAAAAGAAAGAAATCTCTATAGCAACACTCTGATAGAGTTTCAAAGGCATGAGAAAATCATGGAAGAAGCCAAAGAGAAACAAGAATTACCCTCAAAAAGACAAATTTATCACATATAGGTTTTCTCATCAGTACTGCCCAGTAGACCACGGAATCATATTTTTGATACAGCTGTGGGAAAATAATAAAATATAGAAGTAGAGGACCAACCATCTCAGTTTGTCCAGGACGGTCCTGGTTTTAGCGCTGAAAGTCCCCGTGCTGGGAGACTCCCTCCAGTCCAAAGCAAGCTGGAACGGCTGGTCACCCTACACTGTTCCCTGCAATTAAACTGTCATCAAAGAGAAAGAGTAAATATTAATGTATGACAAAGACTGAAAAAGTTCACATCTTGCAGACCACGTTGCTGACACAGTGACAGAACTATTGAAGGATAGCCCATGAAGGGCCGAGAGAGCAAAGAAGAAGACTGAGTCTAAATAAAGTGGGTTATCAGAAGCAATGGGGGACAAGTGAGGGAAAGTATTGATCCATATAAATAAGCATTGACTCCACAAAATCATAATTAAGCTAACTATGAATTTTGGAGATACAAAAAAGGAAGGAAAAAAGCCCATGACAACAACCACACGCAAGACCGTGGGGTGGGAGACAAAGAAGTGCAGGAGTTAAATTTTCTCAAGTCCTTGAGTTGATTAGGGTGGAGATAGGAATTCAGCCTAACTTTATACTTCATTAAGTGTACACATTAAAAATCCCTGGTGCCCCCTCTCCTTCCCCTTTTCTTCCCGAATAATCCAGTTTTAAAGCTAGTAGGACAAGCTAGACATCATGCTGGGTGGACAGGTACTAGTCATGGTGAACCAGAGTAGGGTGATGGAGCCCAAGCAGAAGAAGGCAAGCATCCACACCGTGCGTGGCTTGGTGCAGGGTGTGGAAACTCCGGCGGGGTGACGTGGGTGCCCAGGCTGTGCGAGGAAAGCATTTATATAGGGGCTGCCTGACAGGGTCAAGGCCAGGCCCAGTGAGGGGGGAGTCCATCATGTGGGCTGGGGGTGACAGTCTGGCATGGTGTTGGCATGAGGAGGGTGTCCATATGGCAGTAGAGATCAGAAATTAGTTACATAAAGCGGTGTTGTTTAATGAATAAATGAACAAATATATTAAGGAAAATTGGGAACTAGACATTCCAATATCTGAGAGAGGGGGGAGAATTACGAAGTAGAAAGGGACCAAATCATGAAGATTTAGAATTGGAGGTATCAATATGAACTCAAATTCTCAGTATAGATAGAGGAATAAATGTAGATTTAGATGCATGTATGTATTTCATGCATACATATATTTCTTAGCACTTGGAGGGTGTGGGAGCCAAAGAGGGGACAATCCCAGTGTCGTGTTGAGCATGACTGTCACATCAGATAGCAAGGGTAACAGTCCATCACACAATGTGTGCATCCGAACAGAGGTTACCAAATGGATACATTGCAATTTTGATGTGAATGGGAAATTTACATAATTTCAAAATCCCCACAAAATACTTATCAATTATACAACACAAAAGGAGGTACTTTACAGTGGGGCGGCCCGGGTAGGCCCATTCTCATCAAGTGAACAAGAGCAGACAGCAGCGGTACTGAGACAGTAAGATTGTGCGCCATCTGGGAAAACGCAGTAATAACAAACACAGCCTCGCTTCCATGATAGTCCTGCCAAGGATGCATAATCAACAGGCAGACCCAAATTGGGGAGAATTTCACAAAATAATTAGCCTTTAATCATCAAAGTTGTCAAGGCAAGAAGAGGAAGAGTTACCGATGGAGAGAATATAAAAAGACACAACTCCATGGAGCAAAAGACCCTGAAGTGGATCTTTTTTTCTTTTTTCTTTTTTTTTTTTTTTTTAAGGTTTTATTTATTTATTTGACAGAGAGAGAGCACACAAGTAGGGGGAGCAGGAGGCAGAGTGAGAAGCAGGTTTCCCACTGAGCAGGGAGTCCAATGTGGGGCTGGATCCCAGGACCCCGGGATCATGACCTGAGCCAAAGGCAGACACTTAACCGACTGAGCCACCCAGGCGCCCCCTGTTGTCATATATTCTATACCATACTTTCTGAAATAAGATGGGGATATAAAATAAACTCACAATGATCATTTTTATCAGTCACTTTTTTTTAAAAAAAGATTTTATGTATTTATTTGTCAGAGAGAGAGAGCACAAGCAGGGGGAGCAGCAGGCAGGGGGAGAAGCAGGCTTCCCACTGAGCAGGGAGCCCAAGTTGGGACTCAGTCCCAGGATCCTGAGATCATGACCTGAGCTGAAGGCAGACGCTTAACTGACTGAGCCACCCAGGCGCCCCTGAAGTGGATCCTTTTACCATGAAGGACGTTATCGGGACGAATGGCAAAACCTGAGAAGAGTCTGGGGATGGGGATTAGGATACCATTGTTTATTCCTTGATTTTGATGGTTATATGAGGTTTCCTAGGAGAATTATCCCCAAGCCACCCCTGCCCAGAAAACACAGACAAAAACATTTGGGAATAGGCATCATGCTGGCAACTTATCTTAAATGATTCTGGAAAAATCACACAGTGCCCACAACTCTTCTGTAAGAGTAAGCTTGTTTTAAAATTTTCAAAAGTGTTCTCCAAAACTTTTTTCCGGCAACAGTGTGGCCTAGATGTCCCAAGAAACCCTTCTAGGTCAAGATACTTTAAATGCTGAATATAAAAAAGGAAACCACTTCTTAAAAGCATGCAGCGAGAAAAGAGAAACACTTAGAGACCAGAAATGCCAAGAAGACAGGATTCCCCAAGAGTTGTCCCAGAGCTCACTTTGTGCCTAAGAGCCTCAGCTTTATTTGCTCACTCCCCAGACAGGAAAGAGAGAGAGAGAGAGCGAGAGAGAGAGAGAGAGAGCCCATCGTCGGAAAGGAGAGAGGTCCACTGAGCCACTCGAATCTGCTCTGTGTAAAAGAAAAGTTCCCCACAGAATGAGACTTACCCGTCTCTTACCCGTCTTGGCGAAGTGTAATTAGAAAACAAAAATCTTCTGAGAATTCTTAATCATGAGCTAACCCTGCGCGGGTGTGGGGCTGCAGTTCACAGCATTGACGTGGTCTGGAAAATGTCCAGGGGACCGTTGGGTTTAGAAGTGATTCTGGTGAAACCAGGTTTTCTAAAACACAGGTCCGAACGGCAGGACTCAAAGTGCCAAGGCTTTGTTGGGGAAGTGCACAGCCAGGGCAGGTGGAAGGAGGGAGGGGGTACAGAGGCAAAGCGAGAGGAGGCGTGAAGCAAGGCAGGGAGGGCTCCCTACACGGGCCCTTGCCTCGGCTACAGGTGTGGATCCACACGGGCCCTTGCCTCGGCTACAGGTGTGGATCCACACGGGCCCTTGCCTCGGCTACAGGTGTGGATCCGGCTGCCTCAGAGCAGTTAATGGGAGGAGGGGAGGAACACTTACTGCCTGGCTCCTCCCCTCCCCGGCTTAACTCCACACTTCCAGGGTGAGGCCTCTGGACCCCCCAGTAGGTGTTCGGGACGCCAGATCCATGCTCCGTATCGGGGTGTTTCTTTTGCATCTGGAAGCGGTGGGGGAAGCCAGACCACGTAGGTGTGGCTCGAGGTCTGGGCCACAGGACAGAGAGGAAGGGGAGGTCGAAGCACACACAGGACAAGTTCTTGTCAACCCCCAGAGGGGGTGGCGTGGTCCGGGAGGCAAGCAAGGGAATCTGAGAAGTCGTGTCTGCTTAGGGTCCAACACAGTCTCCTCCTTGTGGCCGCTCAGGTCTGAACATCCTCCTCCTTCATTTTAGGCTCATTAGAGTCTCCGTTTTTATTTTTACGCGAATATGCTACTCTAATGTCTTCTCGGAGAGGAGGGGAACAAGTCCTCGTCAAAGTGTGACAAGCTGTGATGTCTTGAAAGATATAAGGCAGGAGGTCAGCGACTCATGTCTGCTGGTCCCGCTGTTCGAGCGGCTCTTGATGGCCCGCTTCATGCCCTCCGACTCCCCTTAGCACCACCTGCCCTGGATTCCCCTTCTGCGTGGTCAGCAATGAAGCTGGTTCGTGTTGCTTGCCTGGTGTAGCGGCCCAGACCCTCACCTAAACCTTTCACGGTTCCGCCCTTGCTGGGGTGTGGCTTGTGCGGGTGATTTTGTGCCCTGCTTTCCTATCCTCAGAACTCACCTCTCCAGACTGAAGGCTGCTTGCTGGGAACATCTGCAAACTCTCTGAGGAGCCCAGGGAGAAGACCAGAAGTGTCGGCAAGTGAATCCTCGAGAAGCCGCCCTCAACCACTGGCCGCCCGGAGAGGCTCACTCCGGCTCCTCCTCTTTTGGCTTCTGTGTGGTTGGAGTCAAAAGGGTAGTGAAACCACTTTTTAGATAGTGCCATGATCGGGTTTATCTTGGTCTAGCATCTCCCTTTGATAACAAATACCTATCATCTTAAGATCTTGGGCAAAGGTTCTAATTTTAACATTCTGCAAAATTTTAGTGCATAATCTCACATCTAGCAATTTAGTCAGGAGAAATGCGTAAGAAGACCCATGCAAGGAGCTTCGCTGTGGCACTGTTTGTAAAAGAAAGAAAAGTTAGTAGAAAGCAATCTACCCCTAAAGAAAGGAATGGGCTAATAAACTCTAGTTACTCAAACAATGGAGTACTATATAGCAGTTAAAATGAAAGAATAAATCTCTAAAACGTGATATTGAGTCCAACAAGCAAGTTGGAACCATGCATTCTAATACCATTGATTTGAGCATTAGAAACCCCACAGAAAACAACATGTGGTTGATTCAAAAATCTAACCTTTTAGAGAAGACATAAAGGGACTTTTTAAACAAATATGACTAAGTATTTATATTTAATTCACATTTAAACTTAAATTAATAATATAACACAACTAGAATTATATAAATAATATAATTTAATAAATTAATAAATTTAAATAGAATAAAATATATGTTTAATCCTGACAGCATTTTAAAAAAGGATTTTAAGGTACTTTTGAAATTATTCACAATTGAATTTTAAAATTTTAGAAAAAATAATGAAGTGGATGTTGTAAAAATCCATAAACTATTAGGTCCTAAATATTTTAGCATGAGGACAACTTTTTAGCATAAAATTTGTATGCCTTATCAATTGTAACAATGTCCCTACATATTTGAATAATAGTGGTACTGTGGAATCACATAATATTTATTCCATTTCTGGACAATGAATGGTGTTGACGGATTGGGAGACATTTGTCCTAGAGATGGCAACTACTTAGCTTTTTCTCTACGTATCAATGTTTTTTCTAAGTTGGGCACATTTGGAGTTCTACTTAAGATTATAAATCTTCTATCCAGAGTTTATTCTAATACATTCTATCCATAGCTAGTCTGTCACCAGCTCCTTTAGGGGTCAAGCCCTGGGAAGGGTGGGTTTTTGGACTCCACTTGCTCCTCCCTCACTCGGCTGCCCCATCAGAACCCCCAGGCAGCTGCCAGCTCCCTCCGCTCATAGCACTGGTGTCACCTGTGGTCCTGTGTGGTTCCCACTGGAAATCTGAGGCAGGGTATTCTGCTTGTTCACCCGCTTCCTGAAGGCCAACAGGGCAGATTTTATTTCAGACTGTGAATTTGGCAAAAATTATTTTTGGAGTGTCCTACCGTTTCCTCTTCAGACACTTCAGACAAATCAGGCGCAAAGACAAATATTTATTGAACATCTATTATGTACCAGGAACTTTGCCATGTCCTGGCAGTAAAAAAAGATGATTAAGATAGAACTCTTGCCTTCAAAGACCTGAGTCTGGTGACTAAGGACCTATTTGAATCGTCTCCCAACTTGGAGAGCAGGAAAGATCTGATTCTGGTCCATCTTGTCTTTTCTACTGAGCCCTGGGCTCAGGTTTCTGGCTGGCCAGTAGACCTTTTCCCTAGATATTTCACAGTAACCACAAACACAACATGTCAAAAATTGCTTTCTGTTAGTTTCAAACTCTTTCTCTTCCCAACTTCCTGGTCCCTCTCCCACCTGGCCTGAGATCACCACTTCCAGCTCCCTCCCCTTATTCCTTCAATAACTTGGGGGTCTCTGATGGTGTTAGTTATCTTCTTTCCTGGAACTCTTGCTCCTCAGACCTGGACTATCCCAGCTGCTTCTAAATTGGTCTTCCTGAGTCTATTTTCTCCCTCTCTGATCCATCCTATTATTGTTGGCAGGCTGCTCTTCCTAAAATACCCCCTTAATCACATCACATCACTGCACCTAAGCCTTCAGTGACCCCCTAGTGATCAAAGGGTAAGGTCCATAATCCTACTGCAACATTCACAGTCCTTCACTACACGGCCCCGAGCCACCTTCCCAACCTTACTTCTGTCCATTTGCTTTCCTGAAACCCACCGTTAGGGAAACTCATGGCTACCATTATAGGTCTATGACATGCAAACTTTGATGTATGATGTATGCAAATATGATGTAAATGATTGCACATTTTATTTCATTGAACTCTTCGCCTTTAGGGGTCAACAGCTCTTGCCTTTGTACCGCCTTTCTCTGCACGCAGTCAACATAGTTATGGGAGAGCAGTGGTTCCCAGCCTACCATGTGCGCTGAAATCACCTGGGGTCTTTAGAGACTATCCATGCTTGCTTCCCACTCCGAGAGATAAATTGGTCTGGGGATCAGGATTTGCAAAGTTCCCCAGTGAACCGAGTGCTTCTCACGTGTTACCTAGATTGAGAACCTGTGGCTTCTAGGGAAGGCTCCTGTGCACTACACCTTGCCAGGGGTGTAGCAGAGGACAAACAACGCTAGTAACACAACCGGCTGATGAGGTATTGGTAGCCACCGCGACTTAGTGATCTGGTGTTCCAGCCATCTTGCTATGTTGCGGGCTGGGGAGCCTTCCCGATAACTGCCTTTACTAGTGCACAATTTAAAGAGAAAAAAACGTAGACCTATAAAAGCATCCTCCAAGGGGGAGAGGTTCTACTCTAATTCGGGTGCTGCATTTCCCTATCTCCATAGGAGGTCACTGAGACACAAATAGGGACTCTCACGTTACCACCAAGGGCAAATGAATCATGTTTTAACTGTGCATCATTGACAGAATGGCTGCAAGTATGTCAGAAAAGCTACGAAAATTGTTTGCTACCGGCCAACAAAAGGTTTTTGATATTTTATGTATATTTTTAGATAAACAAGAAGCCTGTTTGGTGTTTGAAATATTTATTTTAGCACTCACACACTTCTCAATGTGGCAGATTACACCAGACTATAAAATGCCCGAGATGACATATTTAAACTAAGAGAACATTCCAGGGAAGAATGCCACACCCTGAGTGATGGCCAGTTTTCACAGATGGCCAGTTTTACTCATGCCCAGAAGGTTATCAGGCTTACCATTAACACAAAATTTCTTTGGGCTTGTAGATCAATTCAAATCATTTCCAATGACTTTGAGGTAAAATTAGCAAGAAATGTGATTGGGAAGGTAGTTTAGAACTTTCATTTAGGACGAAAAAGTGTTGTTCTTCTTTGAGCTGTGGAGAAGCTTTGTCATTGCAGGTCTCAAGTGATTGGCTCTGTTCTGTGTAATTGGAGAATTTATGGTTCTCAATTTTGCGATTGATGAAGTAAGGTTACAGGCATAAGGGATGGTGTTGTAAGTCGTCTTGCTGTTCATGGAAATGCTACTCTCATAGTCTCTAGATGTTAAGTTATTGTATCAAAAAGCATTGCTGGGGGTGCCTGGGTGGCTCATTCGGCTAGGCACCTGCCTTCAGCTCCAGTCGTGATCCCAGGGTTCTGGGATCGAGTCCCGCATCAGGCTCCCTGCTCAGCAGGGAGTCTGCTTCTCCCTCCTCTGCCCCAGCCTCCTGCTCATGCTCTATCTCTCTTGCTCTCAGTCTCTCTCAAATAAATAAATAAAATCTAAAAAGAAAAAAAAAGCATTGCTGTATTATAGGCTTATAAACCGATGGTGGTGAGTCTCCTTCCCTAATGGTCAGGGGTCTCACTGTAATTGTGCCAATTGACTATGGATGAGTTTATGCCTAAGTGGGAGGGCCGTCGAGGTGTGGCTCTCTGATGGTGCAGAGAAGGCTGGCACTATGTCAGAGTTTTTGCACACAGTTTAGCTCTCACCGACCCACTGAACTTTGTAATAGGATATTGAAAGTAATTTTGTTCTTCAGTGCTGGGATTACAGCAAAGACATAAAACCGAGGGGGGAAAAGAACACCGAAATACCTCATATCCTGAAGATAGTTACCAAAGAGTCAATACCATCAAGAACCTTCGGTTTTGTTTATTAAGAGGTGGTGAAACCTGTCTCAGTAGCATAATCCCCAGTGTGCCATGCCTGTCTGCAAGAGGGTAGGAGATAGAGGGTGTCATTAGGGCCCAGGTAAGAGGTTTTCCCCTCTCTTCCCCATGGGAGTTTCTCTCTTCTCCAAGAAGCCAAGTGAAGGGTCTTCAAGGAGAATCAGTCAAAGGGGTTGGAATATCCATGAGGAGAGACCTGTGTCTCCTTCCTGATGAAATGGTACTGAGCTCCAGACCCTGCAGACTCATTCTGTACTGACCTTGGAGTGATACAGAACAGGACGAGAGAGTTTTATGTGAGTCTGAGTCTGACACATGCCTCCTTAAGTGTGTGGGACATAGAGAACTGGATGCTACTAGTCTGGAGATCTCTGAGCAGGGAGGGCTTGTTGGAATAGTCATCCCCAGCAGAGTAAGAAGGGGTCATGGTGTAAGGAGCTGAAGAAGAATAGGATGGGGCCATACCTATTCTAGTCCATGTGGCCCTCTGAGGACAGAGCTGAGCACATAGAGATAAAGGAAGAAGCAGGTACATAAGGCTGCCCAGGTGGCTGCTGGGCCAAGGAAGAGGACACTGAACCCAGAGGAAGGACTAGAGGCGTGTGCTGCAAATGGAGTGGATGAGAGATAGGGATGTCTCCGTTTCTGGGGTCTTGGGGAGGGGCAAAGTAAAGTTGAGCATTGCCCCAAGAAAAGCAGCACAGTGTCTATGTAGAGACTGGGAGGCCAGGACACCTGCCATCATGGACATGATTATTGTCTTCACGTACTTCTAACTCCTGGCCCCCAGGGAGCTAGAGGAACCAGACCTTGAAGAGGGAAGAGAAGTTATGTCAGAGTCAAACACGTGGTCACACTTTTCACTCCAGGACTGTGGGTCTAGTAATCTTGAGGAAGCAGAGATGAGCAATTGCAATCAGCTAAGATATTAGAATTTTTACCAGGAGTACTATTAATAATCAAAGTGACTGATAAGTTATGGAATGTACTGAGTGGTCATTGCTAGGAAGTAGGATAAAGCATGATGGAAAGAAGGATTTGAAAAATAATAAGTTCCTGTTAATAATCCCATTACGCTGAAACTCCTCCTTAAACCGTCTACACATGAAATGTTGGAATGTTCTTAGTAACGTCGGACCTGAGTTTGGAATTTGCAGGGACCAGGACAAAGGAAGATCAGGAGCTCCTTCTATCTACTTTTCAATGAAAGGAGCTGGAGTGAGGTTTGGAGGCAGAAAAGGAAGCATAGCCTTTGTTTGGAACCCTAATGCTGTAGGATGTGCAAGGCAGGGATGGAAACTGAGGGACATGGGAAGAGCCAATGGGGAGAAGAGCTCACTTAATAAGAGGCGAGGAACTTGAGAAGGAATTAGGATGAGGAGGGATAGCCCACTGAATCTCCCAAGGGCAAGGGAAGGGTGTCCTTTTCAACAGTGGTTGCTTTTATTCCTGTCTTTGGGTGTCTTAACCTGCTGTTGGTGAGGACTGAGGGCAGAGATTTGGGGTGTGGGGCATGACTTCTTTTCCCCACCATTAGCTAGTGAGACTCATATAATTGTTCAAAGTCAGAGCTGGAAGCTATTAAGGGAGGTCATCTGATACCTCTTTTTATATAACCCTTGTTTTGCTGGTACCCAAGATGGGATCATGGCCCCCTGTTCTTTCCCTTCCCTATATAGGCAATTCAGAGTCTCCATACCCCAAAAAGCATGCATCTGATCAAGGTTCTGGGCAGTTGCCATGTAGTTCTATGCTATTCCGCTCCTGTTTCCCTGCCCGAACTCCACTGCTTAGAACATACTTTGAGGTACCTCAAGAGCCCACTGAACACCACATCCCACTCTGCCACCAGGCGCCCTGTCGTTGCTGCTGGGAACTGCCATCACTCCTGCTGTCTCCGGGCAGGCATGGCCACTACTGCCCATGTCTAGGACCCTCTGAAGAGCCAACACTCTTTTTTTTTTTTTTGAACTAGAGCAAGGCTGTGGCTGGCCACGTGTCCTCCCCCTAGAAGTACTTAGCCTTTATTTCTCAATTATTTTTTGGCAAGTCCCCCATTTAGTTTGCCAGACATGCCCTCACATATGTGAGCTTAGTGGTGAACATAGTTTAGGCTCAAACTGGAATACCTGTATTCAAACCATGAAGAAATATAAATGGAGGAGATGTGAAAGTTGCTGACCCTGGAGCCACGCGATATGTGTGACTAGGACTGAACTGTCTGGTGAGCATAGTTGCTGTCTACCTTTAGAGAGTGGGGGGAGAGAGAAGGAGTGAGGAGAAGGGGAGCCTCATCTGCTTTCCGGAGCCACAGGGAGATGATGTGTGGTCTGACGGCTGACTGAGGTGCTTTGGGGAACATCTCTGAGGGACTCTCCATATTTTTATTTCATGACTATTATTTTTTCCCCAAATGTGAACATTTTTTGGAAAATAATGAAAATTAATTTTTAACATTGAGCAAACCTGGAGATTAATGATCTCAGATCCCTTTCATATTAAATTCAGTCATGGCTTTATGTTTTATTAAATCTTATTTATCAATCTTATTTACGACCCAAATCTGCACGCCTAGTAGAATCGGGTGCTGCAAATGATGGTCTTGGTTTAGATTTTGAACGAAGCATTGAATACTGTTTACACCTCTGAACATTTAATTTTGATTGGACAGATTTACTATTTCAGGGAAGAGTTTCCTGGGGCTGTTGTGGGGTGATTGTGATTACTGTGTTTGCTGTAGATTGAATCAAGAAACTGTTCTTGAATATATTAGTGATGAAATTCTTCCCTTCCCATGTACTTCTTGGCCACTTAATTAGACAAATTTCTTTTTTAAGTCTAAAGGACATATTCTAGGAGGTGTGATACCAGGTGCTTAACACTCTGGAAAATTCTAAACCAAATGTAGAAGAAACATTGTTCCCTCATTTGATTAACGTCCTTCTAGAATTGGTCCAGCTTATATTTTCTCTTCAACTCAGGGGTGAGACATAATGAGTGTCTCTAATCTTAGCTCTTTCAACTGTGGTGAGGAGAATAGGAACAAATATATAAAGAATTCTTAATTCTTGAAGTGGGAGAGGGAAGCATGCCCAGGGAAAGGGTGGTCATTGAGCCCCTCGACCAAGCCATCATTGTAATACACAGGGTGGCTTATTTTATCTTCAGTTTTAATGGTAAAGGGATGGGCAGGATAAGCAAATTATAAAATTAAAAAAAAAATCAAGGACTTGGGCTTTGAAACTGGTTGTAATAGAATTTGATTCCTGGATCTTCTGTTACTAGCTGTTTGCTCTTTTGTGTGTTTCTTGGTGTCTCTGAGCCTCAGTTTCTTCATTGGTGAATTATTATTTGCCTGGTAGGATTATTATGAGAATTAAATGAGCTGATGAATGAGTAGCACCCAGCCTAGTGAGTGACACACATTAGGTGAACAGTGACCATTTGCTGGCTTGATGACCAAGCACCTGTTTTTTTGGCAACAGTGTCTAATCTCCTAATGTGAGATCTATCCTTCTCCTGCCATCGGAGTGGATAGAGCTGATTGTACCACCAGCTTCGGGAGTATGATGTATAGCTCACAACTGGCCAAGTAGCATAAATCTACCCCCAGCTGTAGTGACTCCTTCAGGGATCGCTATAACTCAGTCCACTTAAAGTACAACCCTACATGAAGGAGAGAGATACCTTTTTCCCTTCCGAACTTGAACACAGAAATGGGCTGAAGCTGTTGGCAGCCATGTTGCCCCCGTGGGGCCTTGGAATTAAGCCAATATATGGTGAAGAGCAAAGCCAAGAGAGAAAATTTGAGACATAATTTGAGTCACTGTTCCCCAAATGTTTCAGCTAAATTAACCAATATACATTCACTTTTATTTGTTCTTTACTTGCAGTCAAATGAGTCCTGATTGATAAAAAGTACTTGTTAAATTTTAGTCATTCTTCACCTTGGCAGAGCCCCGCCCCTCCCCCCCCCCCCCATTCCAAGAACCAGAAGCTGGCAGAGGAAGCATGAAAGCAATGAAGGAAGGGTTCTTCCAGAATTCCCGGAGGAGGCAGATAATGCAAGAAGCGCTTTCTAGACTCTGCAATTTCAAAAAATAAACAACTTCCGGAATATATTTTTATTAAAAAATAAAACTCATAGAACACCAACAACTACCATATACTTTATTTTCTCATAAAGAAAGGGAATTCTTACTATTCTAAAATAAATATAGAATATAATAAAGGTTGGTATTTTAAATGAAATATATCTTGCTTTAAGAAAAATGCACTGCCCTGTTCTTCTTTCTTTCATTTTACCACAGAGCAGTGAAAATGTCAGTGTGTTCTGAAATGAGACTTCCCAGAATCAAATCCAGGCTCCACCACTCACTAGCTGTTCCTTAGTTACTCTGCGTTTCAGTTTTCTCATTTGTAAAATAGAAATAATAATGATCTCTGTCTCATAAGGTTTGGGTAAGGATTAAAGGAATTGATGCATGTAGAGTTTTTAGCATAGCGCCTGGTACACATAGTGAGTACTCAGTACACGTTATTACCATTCTTGTTGTTTTTATAATTGTCATTACTAATCAGCACTCAGTGTGTCTGGGACAGAGATCAGATTCTAATTTCAGCCTTGACACAAACTAGTTCTGTGACCTTGGACGGGCCAATTCAGCTCTGTGGGCTTCTGAGTATTTATCAGGAGAATGCAGGAGTTTGGTTAAACCAATCTCCAGAGCTCCTTCAAGTCTAACCTTGTGAATGCAGGAAACCCCATTCTCTGACTCTGCTTTTCTGCATGGGGGGTGGGGTGGGGGGTGGGGGTAGGGGGTGGGAGGGGGCTGAGGCACCATCATTGGCCTCCCAGTGTTCACAAAGCACCCAATGGGCTCCACCAGCCAGGAGGTGAGGAATCCATCCTGCCCCCCCCCCCCCCCCGCCCTCCGGGTTCCCCTCAGATGGCTGCTTTTCTTTCTGGATGACCAGGAGACATAGGAAAGAAAAAGTCTTTTGGAAGAGTGAGTGGAGGGACTCAGGATTAGGAAGTTTCCCAAGCTGAAGTTGGGAAGATTCCAATGATGCCAGACACAGGAAGGCACAGTTTTGGGGGCCTAGAGGGTTGTTACCAGTTCCAAACGTTCCACTGCCCTCTACTGGAACGCCTAGTGACTGGTGAGAGAGGGAGCGAGCACAAGTACAGGGAGCAGCAGGCAAAGGGAGAGGGAGAAGCAGGCTTCCCGCTGAGCAGGGAGCCCAATTTGGGGCTCTATCCCAGGACCCTGAGATCATGACCTGAGCTGAAGGCAGATGCTTAACAGACTGAGCAACCCAGGCACCACTTTAACTTTATTTCTTAGGAGGCTTTAAACAACATATATGTTTTTCCTTTGGACTTAATGCTTTCATTTTCATTTCTCAAATAATCCACTGAATGTCTTTAAACACCCCATTAAGAGAGGAAGGAAGCTGACTTACACAGGTGCATGTCCTATTCTTTAAATTATATATGTGTGTAAATGTTACATATACTTCTTTATGCATGGCATAGTCCATAATAAAAAATGTCAGAAGAAAGAGAAAGAAAGACAGAGAAATATCTGAGCACAGAAATACTTAAGAATGGAAAGGAAAACAAAATCCGTATTTTACAATAACTCAACTCATCTTCATTTGGGTCCCTTATATGTTTTTATGCTAAGTGTCTGGGGAGGAAAAGATCAGAAGCAATAAAGAACTTCAAGTTCTGGGAATCATTCCATAGAAGCATGCTCGAAGATTCTGTTTCTCTACAGCTAGATTTTGCAGCATATGAAGTTAATGAACTTCCATCAAACACTGGTGAGGTGCAATTTGGAGTGCATCAAAGAGTAAAGTGCGATCCAGTACAAAGATGAATGTAACATTTTGCTGATGACGGGCTTCACTTTTATGGGTCAAATCCACATTAACAAACACGCACCTGCTCCTTGGTACAAACCGCTCTATCATTCTCTTTTAAGATGTGTGCTTATTGTGTTGCTTACATAAGTAATGAATAGATGCTTCCTTGAGAAACCTGCTCCATGGGTATATCTTAATGAAAATGGATTGAACTGGAAATTGTAAGCCCCTACCTTTAAGGTCCAATTGATAATAATCCAACAGAAATATGACACTGGAAGCAGAGTATAAAGGAAAGTACTAAGGTAGTGAGGAAGGAGTCAGGAAGACTATCTTCTGCTTTATCCCGGGACTTAAACCTGTATAAGAACTTGTTATGGACTGAATGTTCATTTTCTCCCCAAATTCATATGTTGAAATCCTAATCCCAAAGTTCCTGGTATTAGGATGTGGAGACTTTGGGAGGTGATGAGGTCATGAGGGTGGAGTTCTCATAAATGCGATTCATGCCTTCATAAAAGAGGCCCCAGAGACCTCCCTCACCCCTTCATACATCCGAGGACGTGGCGAAAAGATGGCGGTCTACAGGCCAGGCAGTGGTCTGCACCAGACCCCAGATCTGCCAGCATCTTTATCTCGGAGTCCTCAGCCTCTGGAGAAATAAATGTTTGTTGTCTAAGTCAGTCAGTCTATGGTATATTTGTCATAACAGCCCTAATGAACTAAGACAGAATGAGAAAGAGTCACATCTGGCACAAGCTTTTTTCTGGTGGCACTTCCTCCAGTGTCCCTGAATCTCCCTATGTTATTATTTTCCTCTACCCTGGTTTAGCTCTTTTCATGTTTGTCACCTGTCTTGGATTCCATAACCATCCCACTGTGTCCCAATTTTCTTTCTCTCTCCCTCGCTTTCTCTAGTAACGTGTATCAACCTTCTCCAGAACTAGCTGTCTTAACAGGACATATCTAATGACCAGATTCAAGTTTGGCAGCATAAGAAACCTTATCTGTTTACTAGCTTTGATGTTCACATTTCAGGTCAATTACATCCACTCAATATTTTTGAGAATTCCAGATGTGTAAATACAGGGAATAGCAAAACATAGCCTCTGCCCCCAAGAGCACAACCAACATGCCTTTTACTATTGCCAAGTCTTCTGAGTAGAGGGACTTCTATGTACCCTTTGGCTTGTTGGATAAACTGAGTCCACTTTTAAAAATATCATTGATGACTGTTGTTACTTAGTAAAATTTATTAAGAAAAAGAAAAAGACTGAATATTTCAACAACTATTTTTCTCCCACAAAAGGCAATTATGTTATAGAGACCTGGCCATAAGAAAGTAAGTCTCGAAGGAGTTGAGAATGGGAGAGTAGCTGTCTGGATAGTGTACTGTTTGGGAGAAGTGTGTCTGCTTAAAAACACAGACACTTCCCTGAAGGGCCCCCAAGTACTAATGGGAAACAAGAAGGAAGGGGAAAAAATTATGCCTTGCCTTACCCAGCCTTAATTCCAACAAGGAAATGAAATTGTTTACAACATAAATCTCATTCCAAAAAGTACTGAGCTGTGCGATACATAATGCAAACGGTCGAATCTTCTAGTCTTACATGGTCGTTTAACCAAACTTCAGTTATCAAGAAATGAAAAATAATCCAATTTGCAAAATCTATTTAACTCTCATATTTTGTCTTTGATGTAATGACTTTATTCATTATCATTAAGTTGCTTAGATGAAAAGAAAGCAATTCAGTCAATTGAAGCAACTTCAGAGTTCTAAACAATCAACCATGTCAAGGTAATAGATTAAGCATACTTTTGAACCAGATGTTGGCAGCATCAGATTTCTGGGTTTGAGATCCAGCTCCCCCAGTGGGTTTGAAGTCCACTTACTATATTACCCTGATAAGTTTTTTTATCTGTCCATGCCTTATTTTACTAATCTGTAGAGTGGAGGTAATAATAGCACTTATTTCACAGGGTAGTTGGAAAGAGGAAATGAGATCTCAAATAAAGCATTTAGAAGAGTACCTGTCACGGAGTATCCTTTCTAAGTATGTTATCATCATCATCATTGTCATCATCATCTCTTGGCAGATTGATTGATTCGGCACCAGATATATTTTCTGTGATGAAGAGTGAATTTGCATTATTTATTTTGCAGAAAAGTTCAACCAAAATTGTCTGATATGAGACAGCGATAGCCTGTGGGTACCATCATTGCACAAATGTTCCATTCATGCTGCTCGTCACTTACTTACTGTTTTTACTTACTATTTCACAACCATTTAATTCACAGATGACTCAGATGACTGAAGCAACATTAGTCTTTCTGTCTCCCTATTTGCTCAGGGTTGAAGCAAGTAGTATTGTCTTTTAAAAAGAGAAATTGGCAAATGGGTTTATTTTAGATGCATTCTGCTCTGTTCACTTTCTGGCTTTACAGGGGAAAACGATTAACTCCCTAGTGGGAAGGACAGAAGGAAGCCTTGCTGACTCCCATCTAGTGCCTCTCCGTGGCTTGACTCCAGAGCCAACAATATTTAAATTCATTCCAGAAGAAATGGCTTTGGGATTGGGTTTACAAAAGGCAAAAATAATTGGATTTATTTAATAGGCATTGAAGACCACTCATAGTGGTTAAGTATATACATAGCAAATATGTAGAGAATGCTATAACCATTTATTTATCTACTGAAGACAGAAAAGAACATTTGTTGAGTTGTCAGGAATAAAATTTTATGTGGTTGGTATGTGCTGAGGAAATTCTAGAGAAGGGTTTCCTGGGGCTAAGGGATTTGCCCTCTTGCAGATAGAGTCCATGTTTCTTATTTCTTTTTTTTTTTTTTTTTAAGATTTTATTTATTTATTTGACAGAGATAGAGACAGCCAGCGAGAGAGGGAACACAAGCAGGGGGAGTGGGAGAGGAAGAAGCAGGCTCATAGTGGAGGAGCCTGATGTGGGGCCCGATCCCATAACACCGGGATCACACCCTGAGCCGAAGACAGACGCTTAACCGCTGTGCCACCCAGGCGCCCCCATGTTTCTTATTTCTATTTGTTAATGGACTTCTATCTGAAATGCCTTCTCTACCCATTACTCCCTAACACCCATCCCCTGGCTTATCTCACATTTGCTAATTAATAAGCCACTCCGCGCTGCCTGGGATTTGCTTCCTCTCCTAATCTGGCCTGTGGGTGGAAACCATTGACAAAGTTTCCACTGTCTTTGGCGCATACCTCCTGTGTGCAATGCCTTTACTTGAGCTGTCATGGACTTGAGGAGACTCCACTAGAGGTTCACGAGAGATCTCCATGGGCCAAAGCTCAGGAGCATTTTCTGGAGCCTCGGTGAACCAAAGCCATGCTGGGTTCTGTGCAGAACTGGATCTTCCCTCCTTTACTGTCAGGTTTTCCCCATAGGGCCCAAAGCAGAACTACCACTTACCCGATGTCTTATAGAACTATTAGTGAACAGTATTTCATTTGCTTTGACCTGTAGTCCTCCCTGCTGCCTGGGACGCTGAACACAAATCTATGAGACATGAACTAGAAGGCAAATCTGAGCCAGAGACTCCATCCTGAAGTCAGAATGGCATCTCCCCTCCAAAGCCTGAGGCCCTGCTGTGAGACTGGGTCTCTGTCTGACATCTTGGGACGAGTTTCTCTCCAGCTTCTGATGGGCCATTCCTCAGCATCCAGCCACGTCCAGGGGAAAGAACTGCCTCCTCTCAGGCTGGGCTTAAGCTCCGAGGACTTTGATGGAACTCAATAGAGCTTCATTAGTTTCTTACTCATCAGGATGGTTGTGAGTTGGGGAACGATCAAGACTTTAAAATATCCTGGAAGACTGATAGTCAAGGAAATTTAAATGACAACATCAACATAATTATGAATGTTATGTTCTAGTATGCATGGTCATATACACACGTACACATTTGCAGATGGGACAGAAATGTACTAAATTATAACACTGATTATCTCTGGGGTTATGGGATCATGGCTGAATTTTTTTTTTTTAATTAAAGAGAGGGAGAGAGAGGGAGAGAGATAGAAAGAGAGAAAGAGAGAGAGAGAGAGAATCTTAAGCAGGCTCCACACCCAGTGTGGAGCCTGATGCAGGGCTTCATCTCACAAACCTAAGAACATGACCTGAGCCGAAATCAAGAGTCTGATGCTTAACTGACTGACCTACCCAGGCGCCCATCATGGCTGATTTTTATTTTCTTTTTATGTTGTTATATTTTCCATTTTGGTTTTCAATAACAATGCATTCTTTTCATATTCACAAAAATATTAACCTTATTTTCAAAGAGAATAAATATCAGAAATTTAAGGTTAGCCAGCAATGATAGAGGGAGAACTGACAGGTCATAATGACTCTATGATACAAGGAGCACATCCAAAATTACTGAATACTTTTGTATTAGCTCCTTGGCCTAAGTGAAGGCAGTTCAGCAGGCCCAGTAGGAATGGTTATGTTTCAATCTCATTGGATGAATTCAGATTTGGTTTGGTATTTACAAGGTCTCAAAATATCCAATAGGTAAAAAGTGGTCAGTTATCCAGCATTTATATTTAATGTAGATAGCCCGTATATGCAGGTGAACTTAGCTTTGGCTTTCTGTTCAGGTGCTCTGACATTGTATAGGCAGAGTGATAAGGAGGGGAGTTTAAGGAAAATAATATGGCATATGAATAAAACCACATCTTTTTTCTTCCTATTAATTAGGACTAAGTGGCCATCTGGAGGAAGATCTCTAGGGAAGGAACAGGAAAAATATTCTCTGTCCCATAGAATTCTGTTGAAGAAATAAACCCTTAATTTAGGCAAAGCCGTGCAAGTAAAATGGAGCTGACCTTGTTTCGTGTTGAGTGTTTATTTGTATACCAGTCCCAACGCTGTACTGAAATAGACCCGATAAGAGTTTGCACTCCTAGTATTTTAGAAACGATGAAGACTATTAGCAGGAGAGAACCGAAAAGCATCCAGAAATGAAAATGTTATGTTGTCTCAAAAGTGAACTCTTTCTCAGGGCAAGGCCCCTCAGGCAAGTTAATCTTCCGCTGTTCGGTCTCCTTCCTTGTTCTGAAAATGTCACTGACCCCCGTTGAACCATTTCATTTGTGTGTGTGTGTGTGTGTGTGTGTGTGTGTGTGTGTGTTGTATGACAAATCTTTTGTTTAAACAAACTCTAGAACAGGATAGGTATAGAGAGTATAGGAAAACAACAAATATTGTAGCAAAATGACGACTGCCAGTGTTTCTGCATTTTCAGAACTGTGTCAGAATTCATCCTAGAAGAAGGAATATTCTTTTGTTTGGGGAAACAATTAATAGGTTTATGAAGGCAGGGCCAAAGCATGGCCTGAAGGGGAGTGGGGACAGAGAGAATCATAATGAAGGAAAAGGGGTAGTTTTCTTTTTTTAGGCAACTCAAAATGCAATGAACTGATTTTTCAGCTTCCTGTGGTGGCAGATGTGAGGTGGAAAAAGCCAAAGGCCTGGCAGTGAATGGGTTTCTGAGGCCGAAGCTTCCCCACCCCCACCATCCAACATCCCAACATCGGGAGCACTAGTATTGCTTTGGAGTTTTGTTTTCCCTTTCTATGATACCATTCCCTTAGGACAGCCTCAGATTTCAGTAAAGCTGATTAATTTAATAATCTAATGTCTGTCTTGTTTGCAGGCTTCCTTGGGAAATGCAGACCATCTGCTGTGCCCCCTCCACCTCAACCCCTACCCCCAAACGGATGGCTGCTTATGGAGAGGACAGCTCTTGGAGAAGCCAGAGAACTAGCTACATCCGGGAGTGACTAGAGAGAAAGGGGAATGGTCATTTGCATTCTGAGGAGAATGGCATCTACTACGACATGTAAGCACTCCCAGAGAATCCCCAGAAATATTTGGAAAATGACTATTTTCCTGTTCACAAGATTGAGGTTTGGCCTAATTTATTTGCATATTAAGAAAAGGGCATGCTTAAAAGGCTGGCTAATTTGGAAACTCAGTTTCTATATGAAACAGATAAAAGCGGAGATGCTCTGGTCAGAGGGAGACTCTTGGCTTCCATGAAGGGGTTCTCTGAGCCCACAGAATATTAGAACTGTTCCTGGTATTTTGCAGATGATCAATAAAGGTTGGCTGGATGAAAGATTAAACAAATGAATGACCTGTGACCAACCACGTGAGGTCCTCTGTTTAGAGACGAGGACTGAAAGAGATTTGTCAGAGTCAAAATAACTGAGAAAATGAAACATGTAGACAACTGTGCGATTAGACAAGTTGTTTGGGTACAAAGAAAAAAACATTTTTTCCCCAGATAATGCCAAAATAATCATCCTATTTCAACATTATGAAAATACATCAAGCTGTCTCCGTTATCCAGAAAAGTGATCAATTGGTCATCTGAATATTTTTCTTTATACCAAGTAAACAGGATTTTAAAAACTTATCATTCTCATTTTTGAATTAGCTGAGAAAATGAGTTGTCTGCTTCAGTATGTTTGACTGAATAATAAAACTATATTCTTTCAGGCATATTATCTATTAAATCCACATGGTTAAAAATTTTGTGTCTATTTATTATGGGAACAAAAGAGGGGCTGGAATGGACAAGATAATGTACATCTAAAAAGTTGGAAGACAGAATTGTATGGGTGAGCTAGAGCTGCTTATTTTCATTTTAGGGTAAGTGAAAGAAGGCCTTGTTAGAATTAAAATTCATGAGCATTGGTTTTGGTAAGGAAAATAATAGTGAGTCCTATAGAATATAGGACAGGCTCAGGAGCCTCAGATATAACCCTGCTGGTAAAGAAGTTCATAACAACAGGGTTGGGTTGATCTATAGGACTCTGGGCAGCCTTTTGATGGGTTTGGGCCGTTGTCTCTATGGTATAAACCTAGAGAATAAGAGAAGAAAGAATTAGTTCTCTGATCACTTATCAGAACTCTAAATATCCTTCTCTCCAGATCTAAGATTTAAAACTTTTACTTAATTCACTATTTACTGACAACCTACCATATACCAGGCATTGTGTTGGTAATATGCATGGGGTACAACAGTGAACCAAGTGTGTTGTTTCTGCCCTCGTGGGGTATAGACCAGAAGGATGCAATCAACACATACATACATAACTAAAAACTATGCTATGAAGGAAGTATATGATGTTCTAAGAATGTATTGTGTGTGGAAGTTGGGGTTGTTGTTGGAATGGGGTGTGCGGTCAGAGAAGTCTTTTTTGAAGACACAATTGACCTGAGATCTGAAGGGTAACTGCCTTTAGTTGAGAGAATTTACCATATGATCAAGCAGTTCTCCTTCTGGATATATATCTGAAGGAAATGATGACAGGATATTGAAGAAATATCTGCACCCCCATGTTCCCTGCAGCATTATTTACAGCAGCCAAGATGGAGGCAGCCTAAGTGGCCACTAACACATGAATGGATAAAGAAGAATGGTATATGTCTACAATGGAATCTTCAGCCATGAGAGAGGAGACCCTGCTATTTGTGACAACATGGATGGTCCATGAGGGCATTATGCTAAGTGAGATAAGTCAGACAGAGAAACACAAAGAAGGCATGGTATCCCCTACATGTGGAATCTTAAGAAAAGAAAAAGGTCAGACTCATAGAAAGAGTAGAAGTGGTTGGATGGTGAGAGAAATAGGGAGAGATTGGTAAAAGGGTACGAACTTGTAGCCGTAAATAAATAAAGTCTGAGATCTCATGTAAAACATGATGACTATAGTGAGTAGCCCTGTATTGCATAATTGAAAGTTGCTCAGAGAATAGAATTTAAATGTTCTCATCAAAAAAATAATATAAAGATAAATCTGTGAGGTGATGGATATGTTAATTAACTAGATGGTGGGAATCGTCCCACAGTGTATACGAATATCAGATCAGCACAACGCACGCTTAAATATCTTACAATTTTATCGATTATGTGTCAGTAAAGTTTTTTTAAAAACTTGATTTTTGGAGGCACCTGGGTGGCTCAGTCATTAAGCGTCTGCCTTCGGCTCAGGGCGTGATCCTGGAGTTCCGGGATCGAGCCCCATTCAGGCTCTTCTGCTGGGAGCCTGCTTCTTTCTCTCCTACTCCTCCTGCTTGTGTTCCCTCTCTCACTGGCTTTCTCTGTCAACTAAATAAATAAAATCTAAAAAAAAAAACACAACTTGATTTTTTGGTTAAAAATGAATTTGTTACCTCCTAATATGCTACTAGCAATGTAAGTGGTTAAGTGCCCTTTTTATGGATGGGAACATTCAAGCACCCATAGGAAAACTGATTGAGTTAAGATCAAACAACAAGTAAGTGGTTTTTGTGACATAAAAATCCCCTCTCTTAATTCATAGTCTCATTCTTCTCACTAGGGAAAGCAAACTGCTTCCATAAATATCAATAGCTTGCTTCCATTAAAAGTCCAGGTGGACCCATTTCTGGGGATTCTGTCCTTGTATGTTTCCATCAGAATGCTTTCCAGCAAAAAACAGAAGTCAACTTTAATTTTCACATTAATAGCATTTGAGTTTATAAACATGGGGCTGGATTGCTTTATGAAGATGATTTCTTGGTAGACAGAGCACGTAGCCAGGATGGAACAAGGTTATTTTCACCTTTCGTGTGAGGAGCTCCTACTGGTTTTAAACTCCATGTGGACTTTTTTTCTTTTTCCAAAGCCTGTGATTGACTAAAACCAGACTGACAGCCCTGGTAATGACTCCAAGGTCTTTATTATGCCTTCCCAGTGTTTTCATTCTCCTCATGCATGCCACTCTCATTTTGCGCTGAGATATTTTAATGAGTTTCTGAATGATTGTTTTCCACTTTTCCTAATATCCCTGCTCAGGTCACTAAATTAGAGGAAAGCATTTTAGCAAATGGGAACGGAAACAAAAAGTATCATTAGTGGGAGGACGACTGAAGTCATGCCTATTAGGAATGTCAAATGTCTCTCGACTCGAAGTGTGGAACAGACACCACCAGATGGAAGGGTTAATTACTAGATGCTGGCTTCAAATGAAGACAGGGCAACTTACAAGATCCATTTATCAACAGTGGTAAAGAACACATTTCTTCTCCTATCACGTTCTGGGGTGACTAAATGCCTTCTCCTGGGATGTTGTTAGGTGGGAGGTCTCAATTTTCTGACTCTCTTGTGGGGTTTCATCATCAGTAGGCTAGGAGTTTAGCTACTAGAAGCAAAATGCCAGAGTTTTCATGTTTAAAAGAAGGGGAAGTAACAAGCAGCAAATATTTATAACTTGGTATGTTTTAGAATGTTTTCCCATTTCTCTTTTCCTGTGCCCACTCATGGCATCTGAATTTCTTCCCACCCAAGGAGTTGAAAACTTCAATGAAAATTTCTAGAAAGTTAATCTAGCTTTCTAAATGAAAACTTTAAACTTTTCTGAGCATAAGCCATCAATCTGAAAAAAATCTGTATGATCACAAAAATGTACCAAATTCTAATTTTCAGGTGCTTTTTTTCTATCTGGGTCCATGGCAGGAATTGTGTTCTGGATCAGTGAGATTGTTCTTGCAAATCACTGATGGCTTTAGGGAAGCAACTTTTGTTGCCCTCAAATTAGTTCTCTGTGGGACTCGGTGAACGTATTATGAGGTGCTGAATGGTTCACCAAATTGGTTTCTTGGGTGGCTCATACTCAACCCCTATGTCTTATGCACAATAGGCATTCAATAAATGTTTTTTTTTAATTTTTTTAATAAAGATTTTATTTATTTATTCGACAGAGATAGAGACAGCCAGCGAGAGAGGGAACACAAGCAGGGGGAGTAGGAGAGGAAGAAGCAGGCTCATAGCGGAGGAGCCTGATGTGGGGCTCGATCCCATAACGCCGGGATCACGCCCTGAGCCGAAGGCAGACGCTTAACCGCTGTGCCACCCAGGCGCCCCTCAATAAATGTTTTAAAAAATTGAATTCATTTGTTTGGGGAAAGTCTCTAAACAAGACTGAAAGAGGGGAGCCTGGGTGGCTCAGTCGCTGGGTGTCTGCCTTCAGCTCAGGGTGTGATCCCAGGGTCCTGGGATCAAGCCCTGCATCGGGCTCCTCTGCTGGGAGCCTGCTTCTTCCTCTCCCACTCCCCCTGCTTGTGTTCCATCTCTCGCTGGCTGTCTTTCTCTCTGTCAAATAAATAAATAAAATCTTAAAAAAAAAAACAAGACTGAAAGAGAAAGGGCCCCTGTATCTGCATTTGGAGCTTTATCTCTGACAATGGAGCAAAGTGGCTTTCTTCCCAATTTAAGAAATATCAAAATTGATTGATAACAGAAAAGGAGGAGCCTCCATGAAACCTATAAATGTATAAGTAGGTAGCCATTCATGCACCATATGCAATAAACCCTACTTAAATTCTGTATATAGCCTGGGTTTATTTCTACTTTCCTGTATGGAAATGACTATTCCTAATGTGTAAAAACTGGTTGTTTCATTTAGATATGGATGTGATTTTTGCCTAGGACGCCGTAACAGACACTGACAAGTGAAGATCCTCGGAAAAAAGTAATTAGAAAATGTTGAAATTAGGCCAATATTAGGAAGGAGTAAACTTGGATGGCAAACTGGAAGAATTACAGTGTTTGAGACAAGTCTTATGTTAATTGTAAGGATCTACAGCTCCACAGGCAGAACAACAGATCAATGCGTTCATTACCAGGACTCCTGGTTCTGGGCTAAAGTCTTACTTCCAACCTTTTATTTGGCAGCATTTTTTTAAAAAGATTTATTTATTTATTTACTTGAGAGACAGTGCATGTGATCACGTGAGCAGGAGAAGGGGCAGAAGGCGAGGGAGAGAGAATCTCAAGCAGACTCCCTGCTGAGCTCAGATCTCATCTCAAGGCTTAATCTCACCATGCTTGAGTCAGACGCTTAACAGACTGAGCCACCCAAATGCCCTGATAACATTTTTTTTTTTTAATTTAGAAACATAACATTTGTTGGCAATGTCCAATGAAGTCCAGGGGTTCTTTGCATAGGTTTGGCCTAGAAATGCTTTTGTAATATAACTCCATTAAAATTACATATTTGTCCCATCCACACCTCCCTCCCCAGACCGTAAATCCTTGAAGGCAAGAACTCTATTTCCTTTACTTCCCTATTCTCAGAGCCTAGCACAGTGTATTTGATGCATACCTATTCACGTTGCTGTATTATTAATCATGAATAGTCTTGTACAAAATAGAACATTTGCCTTTAAATGAAATTATTGACTGCGTTGTACAATGTGATTTCATTATATCCATGCCCAACTTTTTCTTCACAATAGAAAGTATTTCAGCTTTTAAACTGGAAGTCAAAGGGAAATAAGTTGAACATGCTTGCTGGAACACTTTCATGCTGTCCCCCCCCCCCCAAAAAAAAACTTATTAAGGTGATGGTGCATCTGTAATGGGGTAAATTCTTATTTGGGTCATTGGCAATATGACTCGCTGTCAAAGAAGCAATTTGAAGATCCATATCTTAGAGCGATACATGCCACAAATATTATTTTCCTGAATTAATTAAAATGGGAATCAGGAGAACTTTAGTTTTTTGTGTCATCACTTCAATATTGAGTGACCTGGGATGAAAATGTCACGGTGCTTTAGTTTTCACATCTTTTAAACAGGATTAGTAGTGTCTGAACTTACGACTTAGAATGCAAAAGGAATGATATGTTATCAATTCCAGCAGTTGTGCCTAGGTAGATAACCCAAATTGCGTGTGACAGTAATAGAAAGGGTTGGGGACAGCTGTGGGGCAGAGATGAGGCCTTCTGTGAGACTGTAGAAAATCAATTCATCCTCCCAATATTTCTGAAACAGCAGTTATGAATCAAGAGATCTATGAGAAATGAGGAAGGGGAATAGACAGATGGCAGTTCTGTGCTCCTGGACCAGGGTGTTTACATAAGACCTGGTGAAACAGGATTCAATCCCAGGATGGCCAGACCGTGTTCAGAGGAAGCAGGAAATTGGGAGCATCTGGCTGAGGTGATAAATGTGTGGGGAAGAGAAAATAGAAGCTTCTGGATGACAGATTTTTGAAGCACAGGTGCTATCAACTACATTATCACCCAAACCTGAAAATTTAAATCTAAGTATGTATAGAACTTTGGTGCATGACATACGGTGTTTCAAATATAGAACTTATAGACCATCTGTCAGATCCAGTGGGGCTTGACTCTGGAAGGATCACTGAAGATTGGAGAACCTGCTACATGTTCACACTCAGAAGGGACTAGACAATCAATACATATTAATTGAGTAGTCATCATGGATACAAGCCTAGTTGCTGTCAAGAGCTACAGACATGTAGGAAATATGGTCTTGTCCTTCAAAACCTGTGGGAAGACAAAACCAAGAAGGGCAGACTGAGTGCGTGATTTGGGATTGCTTCTAATTCTTAGGCTTCAATTTCATGGTCCATCATCAGAATGACCCTTGTACATTCACAATCAATTCCCTTGCCTTTTTCTGGCTTCTTATTTGGTTGGCGAAGCCACAACCCTGGATAAACACAACCCCTCTGCCTTTCCACACCAATACTCACGCAAATGAATATCTCTGGAGAAATACACACAATTGTGCTGCCTTGTCTCACTTTAAGTTATGACCATAAATCTCAAGTAGATTCTTGATGTGCTTAGTTCACTGAACTATCCATCCCCAGTTCTCTTCTCCCCTGCTCAGCTAGAAATACTCTTTCCCACCTTCTCTGCTTTGCTTCCCATTCTCATTCTCAGGTGGTAAACCTTAATTTCACTGAGAAGAGTTGAAGCTATCACAAGAGAATTTCTAGAAGACCAAATCCCATTTACCTCCCTACTCACTTGTGCATCCATACACTCTGCTTTCTTGCCTATCCGCAGGTAAAGCGTCTCTGCTTCTGTCTAAAGCTCATTGCTTCACTGGTTCGCGAGATCTCATCCCCTTTCGCGTACTCAAAGATATTGCTCTAGCAATTCTTTACTCTTACCTCCTATGCGTCATTTGCCCCTGCCTTGACTAGACTGTTCCCACCAGCATTTATATATACTGTTATTTTCTTTCAACTTAAACAAAACAAAATATTCTCTGGCACCAGTTCATCCATGAGCTATTGTCTTTCCTTTACTCTTTTGTACAAAACTCGTTGTTTTTAATTTCTCTCTTCCCATTCATTGTGAAAACACTCTGATCAAGCTTTCATTTCCACCAATTCTACCACAACTGCTCTCAGTAGGGCCACTAATGACCTACATGTTGTTAATTCTGATGGTCAATCCAAGGGCTTCCTCACAATGACAGCATTTGGTCCCTCCTTCCTCCTTGATACACCTTGTTCCTGTGATGAGTCTTTGACTCTTACCTCCGTGGCTGCTCCTTCTAGTTGCCTTTGTGGCTTTCTCTTCTTTTCCCAACGTTTCTCCTCTATAACATATAGATCCATCTCACACCTATATACTGATGACTTTTAAACTTGTACGCCTAGCCCAGAACTCTTTCCTAAATCTAGACTTGTCTACCCCACGACATCCTCACTTACCTGATGTTTTTATTTGGGGGTCTAATAGACCTCTCACACTCAGTTTGTGTGAAACTCACTCTCGATTGTTTTGCAACCGTTCCCTCTACGTGCTCTACCCGCAGCCTTCCCAAACTCAACTGATGGCAGTTTGATTCTTTCAGTCAATCTATAAGAAAAGTCATCTTAGACTTTTCTCTTTTTCTCACATCCCACCATTCAATTTATCAGAAAACATTTAATCACATCCAGAATCCAAGCATTTCTTACTAACCCACTGTAACCACCCTCATTCTGAGCCATGAGTCTCACCTGGGGGACTGAAAGAGCCTCCAGTTTCTTATCTCTCTTCTACTTTCCTTATTCTCCTACAGACTCTCTTCAGCCCAGCAGCGGAGTGACCCTTTTAGAATGCAGGTCAGTTCACGACCCTCCTCTCCTCACAATCCCATCTTACTCAGAGCAAAAGCCAATGTCATGAGGTCCGATGTTGTCTCCCAGCCTCCTCTCTTTCTGCTCTTCTGCTGTGTCACCCCCTGAGACACAAGGGCCACCTTACTGATTCTCAGATTTATTCTGTCCTCTCTCACTCATGGGCTCTGCCTGGAATGTTCTTCCCCTGGACATGCTCTTAGTTCAACTGCACAACTCCTTTAAGTCTGCCCATATCTGCCTTTCTCCATAAGCCGATCCTGAGCACTCTCTTGAATACTACAGACTACTCTGACCCCTCCCTCCTGATGCCATTTACCTGGCTTGGCTCTTCCTTTCTTCATAACATGTATCATCTTCTCACTTATGATATACTATAACTCACTTATTAGATTTATTATTTTTATTGTACGCCTTCCCACTTACTCCAGTGAGATCCCGTGAAGGTGGCGATCATCGTTCACTGATGTATCCCAGGCTCCTAGAACTCTGCCTGGCACATACTATGTGTTCAATAAATAAGTATTGAATCAGTGGATGAATAGTGGTAGATCTGCAGTCATGCATGCTAAAGTTTATCCAAGTGCTTCTGTCTTCTGAGCAGAGTTTTCAAATATTCCCGAAAATTACATAGCCATAAATCCCGGATGATTGCTGGGGTAGAAAATTATAGATCTCCTGTTTCATGTATAAAAATGTAAGTAGTGTCTATATTTTAAAATGAAGTCTTAGATTTCTTTGGCCTTACACTTTCGTATTTGATTCTAACATGTTATCTTGCCTGAAGGCCTTGGAAGTGTAGTCCTTCATAATGAGCAGTTCCAGTAAAGAAAGGAACTCTGCAAATTCAAAGGGCCAATTGTAAGAAACATTTTGGGTAAAGTCGCATATTGAAAACATTTACAGGACTGAAATTCTGTTGTGCATTTGGTAATTAACATGCACTTGAAGGCTTTCTGTTAAAAAAAAAAACACAACTCTTTTGAGACATCGGGATATAACATTTTAGTATATTGAGTTACAGAACTCAGACCTTGTTTCTAAAGGCCCCTCATACTAATTGATTATCATGGATACGAGTATCCAAATTATTAGTTGTAACTTTCAAAAACATATTATTGGCTTTCTCTTTATAAAACACAAAAGTTTTGTTTTTTGTCCCTTCGTCTTTTTCCCCCTTTGTGCATAACAGTAAATGATGTGATGACACTGTGTATGAGAAATTTATCTTTGACAAGCATAAGAAAGTAAGAAAAAAACTAAAAAGCTATTCTCCTGCCTTTAGATCAGATTAGCCCTTCCCAAAGGAAGTGGGTTAAAGTGGGAAAAACAGCAGCAATAACAACAACGAACCACAACATGAGGCCTGAGGGGTAGAGGATGCAGGGTCGTGTTGTAGCCTTGCTGTTATCTTGAGTTGTAATCTTTAGTGACTGTTTGGCTCTCTGGTTCTGAGTCCTTTTCTTTATCTTTAATATTCTTTGAATTTATAACTTATGTCTCAGCTATGTTTATGCTGCTTGGAAAAAAAAAAAAAAAGCATCTTATTCCAGATTTAATTAACCTGTAAATCCAAGGAGATAATTCTTATGACTAAATGTCAGTTATTATATTCAAGCAACTTTTCTTTATTGACCAGAAAACGATGTCAGTGTTTCTCTTAAAACTTCCTTTGTTTATCCTTCTGAAACTTTAGTGGGTGCATTTTGTCTTATTAAAAGTGTGAGCGGCATGGCTGTTACTCTTGTCCTCAGCAGCCTGAGGACAATTGATTTGTGTTGTTGACTTTGGAATCAGCCATATGAATAATTTGGGTCCTATCTTCCTTACACATCCATCACCTCTCTATCAATAAACTGGAGATGGTGCCATCGAAATTTGATATCTGGAGGCCTATTATGAAGGACACTCCTATTTCCTTTTCTATGTCAAATTATTAACTTCTGCCTGTCATCTCTGTTAGAAAAAAGACCCCCCGCCACTTCACCATTGTGTAACCTTCACTAGCAGAGTGCCAGGCACTCAAAGAACATTGAATGAATGAATGAATGAATGAATGAATGAATTTTGTTTGGGTACCGTAACATGAAAAGTGATTTAGACCATGGACAACTTTAAAACCAGAAAGGAGAAAAGCCACTAATAAGACAAAGATGCAATTTATTTCAAAGGCAGGAGATCAGTTATGGGCAATGGGGAGAGAACTTACTGTCCAGGGACAGAGCAAGAGCATTCTCCAGGCCACCTTGGCCGAGTTGTCCTACAGATCCTTAAATCTAGACTGATTCTGGAGGAACAAGTGAGATACATTTGATAACAGAAATTGCTTTCTGTCATCAGACACTTCTTTTCTGGGTTGGACTTTCCATTTGTGCTTTTATATGCTCAGGCATACTTACCCGTGGAGATTTATGTTTGTATTTTTCCCCTTAGTTTTCAATATCTTAGAGATGATTTTTAAAAATTGTGGTCATTTTCATTGCATCAAAAAAAATTGCATCAATATGAATTTTTAACCTAATTCACTTCTGGGATTACTCAAACCAATTACCAGAACCATCTCAGGATGCTTTATTTGTCTTGGATTTTTCTCCTCCACCTTGCTAGTGTCGAGAACAGAGGCAGTAAATAATGGCTCATAGAATTAACATATTTAAGCATCTTAGGTTGATCATAGTTTCAAAGGGTGCTTCAGTGCTAATATTTGCGTTTCAGAGCCATTGACTTAAAATGTGCCTTGAAAAATGTTTTGTAAATTAGTTTTTATTGGAAAATTAGAAAAGTTAATACACAGAGTCTATTCAATTGTTTAAACAGCTCTAATCACTGGCACCGCTGAACTTTAAAAGCCCCAAAGATTTCTTTTGGCTATGTTGATTTTATTATGACTCTGGTGATTTAATTGCTATTTATATTACTTTTCTGATTCTATTTGTATTAGGAAGTGGAGAAAAATGACTTTTATTTCATGTTTATGGGTACTGAATTTTTTTCTATAATACTTTCCTCTGCTTTCATTTTTTATATTAAATCTGAAATTCCATATCTAAATGTATTTTTTTGTAAGTATAGCTGACTGTAGTGTATTTTATGGTCATTAAAGAACATAGTTATTAAACCATGTGTGCCTTTGCTAAAATTTTGCAACCAATTTTATGTTTAATATTAGTTTTTTATTATTTTGTCTTACTTTCTTGGAGTCTAATTCCCACAAGATTCACATATGAGAAGAAAACAGTTTGTTTTGTCATTTTTAGTCTAAATGTCCATATCGTTATTCAGGATACTTGTGCTGTTTTACATTTTCATCATTTACGAAATTTAGTCCTGTCTGGCTGTCTTATATTGAACATTTACTACCATTTTAAAAATTTATTATTTCAAAAGAAGATTGATATTCAGTGACATCATATCCTTTAATTTTATTTCCATCTGTGTTTGAATACATTAATTCAATATACATTTTAATGGGTTATTTTATTTTTGCTTCTTGTACATGTAGTATTGACTTCATTTTCTTATTCTTTCTTCATCTGGACAATCTTCCAATTTTGTGGTTTACATCTCTTTTTTAATTATTTCAAGGAATAAAGCTTTTATTTAGTGATTGGACCTTGAATTTTAGAAAAATATAATTGTTAAAGTAACATCTGCTCCTGATATTATAAATTCAAGTAGTATAGGGAGATGAAAATCAAAGTTAAAGTCTTAAACACACACACACACACACACACACACACACACATACACACACACACAAAAACCCAAAGTTAAAGCCTTTTTCCACACTCCTGAACACTCATTTTCAGATATCATATTTGTTTTGGGTTGAGGTTACTTCTGTAACACTAAATTATATGTTTATACTGGCATTTGTTGATTCATCAAATTTCAATATTATCTACTGACTTCCCAACATGGAAGAGGACTTCAGATTATGTATAATATTTGCACAATCTTTTCCTTTTTTCTCTTCTTATCCAAAATGTTCCACATATATAACAGTTATTATGTATATATTTGTATTTATTTATATTATATGTATATAATTGATTATCTCAAATAATAAAGGTAAACTATTTCTTGATCCATCACTTTTGACAATACTGTTTCCCTCCCAGCTATTTAAGATGAAATTAACACTCCTAGCTCACTTCTGCCTTGTCCTTCACCACCTTCCAACTTCTCTCAGAATGTTGTTTACATTTTATTCTTCTCTGTAACTATAATTAAGGCTCCTTCGCTTTGTCTAGTGACTTTAAAAATTGAAAACCAATACATATCTCCAATATTATAGTTACATAAACATCATTCACTGCAAGAACCATGATTGAGCCTGAGAACCAAGCCTGAGTCTTTTCAGGGAAAATGTCCTCTCAGCATCAAGGGCAAATTAACTTCCATTTTCTAAAGTGCATCAGAGGATCAGAAGAATGACGTATGTTGGTTGATTTCCCTTTCCAACTCTACGTTTTTTATATAGTGTTTTGTCTACAGATTCTAACTTTTTCCCTTTTCTTCAAATCAGATGTCCTATTCTTTTCTGAATTATTTAAGGCTTTGCTAAATACATTTTCCCCCCTCAGAAATCGTACATGAGAGGTAGGCTTTCAGACTTTGCTGGATGGAGATTTATGGGGAGAAGTATTATGTTGAGGCTGGAGTGGAGGGTGACAGACAAGGCGGGAGGTAGAGACCCAGGTACATGCATGCATTGACTATAGTACTCAGTTTACCTTATTCTTGATTCACATGCTCTGTCTCATTTTTATTGTAGGTCTTTTTTTCCCCTTCAAATCCCTACCTTCTCCATCCTCTGGTTTACAGAGAATAAGTTCTGCCTGCTGTCTTCATTGGAGAAAGGGGCCTTGGGTCTTCCGATTTTGAGCAATAGGCCACAATCATTAGGTATGATTAGGTAATTGAAGTAACAAGGTGAATTGAGAGAGCATTGAGATTAACCACACGTTTAGGATTCATTCATTTAAGAAATAACTATTGAGTATACATGATGTATCTGGCCCCATTCTAGGTGCTTTGATGCAGCAGAGAAGTAGATAAAGTTTGCCACCATCAAGTCTACATTCTAGAGTGGAGTGGAAAGCAGTGAAGAAGCAAACGAATAAATACAGAAGATAATTTTGAATCAGTGCTGTGAAGCAAAAAATTGTATGATAGGCAGTGACTATCGTATCACAGTGACTAATTTAGATTGGGTGGTCTGGGAATAATCAAAATAGTGTAAGAGATATTTTGAATAAGCATGACTCATGAAGTAATCAAAATGCAAATTAGTTTTTGTCACCTGCTATCCTTTAGAAATTTTATTTTGTGAAAGTAATCTTTCTCTGACTCTGGATAAATTCTTGGACAGGTTGAATGACTTTTCTGTTCTTTTTTGGATGATGTCACAGACACAGTCTCAATAATGTAATGAGAATGTCTCCTCTTAGATATTAAGCCATCCTTAAATAGTCATTCACAACCATCCTCAAGTACTCATTTTCTCCTTTCTACAGGCAGGACCTTTAGGGGAGTGGCATGGCAGTGGCAGTGGTTGGATTTTATTCTTTATCTTTACTCATCTTCACAATGCAGAGTTGTACCCCATGCATCTAGTTTGCTCTCAGCCTGGATCAAGAGGTGGGGGTTGAGTAATGACAGGAGATACAGGTATACGGGAGTTTACTTGGCTGTTTGGCTTTTCCTGTCTTGGTGGCTGGTAGATGGTGAGCACTGACATCACCTGGGGACTTTCATGACTCTTCAGAGATTCCTGCCTGGGCTCCTCTGATTCCAACTCTGCATCATGCACATTTGCCTTTGGCTGAAGCTCTCCACTCCCCATATGCATGACCTTCTTCCGGTCCTCACTCATGTTTTGCCCAATAAACTCTGAGATAGTCAGGTAAAGATAACTCAGCATCTCAGTTCTGGTTCTCTCACCCAAGGAGTTAGTACAACTCATAGCTTGCCTTTTAAATTTCCCAGGTAGAAATCAGACTTTATCCACGATGCACCTGTCTAAGGGATTGCATATAAAGATCTTCCAGTAGACCCGAGGCTGACAGTTAGGGGCACCTCTCTTCTCTGTCTTCAAATGGGAAAGGATGGAGTTCACAACACGACTTTCTCCAAAGAGAATATCCTCACAAACCTTCTCGGGCTCAACATCTTCTTCTGACTATTTTATTTTTTCAAAGTGGGTAAAATGTTCAAGAGTTGTGAAACTATTTCTCAAGATGTCTTCAAATATTGTTATCTCGGTCTGATATCTTACTTGGAATTTCATATCTTCTCCATCTTGTTGTCTTGTTAAAATCTCATCATCATCCTATTACAATAGTTAATGTTTACTGAGTGCCATTCAGTCACTGTTCTATGTGCTTTATGCACATTAACCCATGTCATTCTCACAGCTATTAAAACTATTAATTAGTATTAATACTGTCATTTCATAGATGAGAGAAGTGAGACTTGTAAAGGTTGAATGACTTGCCCCAAAATGCTCAGGTAGTAGATGGCAAAACTAGAATTCAGACCCCAGGGAATCGGGCTCTAGAGCCCATGGCATGCACTGTCTCTCAAGCTGGGAAAGCCGATCCACCTTACTCCCGCTGAGCTGAGACCTGAATGCTGAGTAAATGCCAGCAGTGCAAAGGTCCAGGGGCAGAGTTCTCAGTAGCAAACTTAGATCCACCCTGCTTTTCCTCTTGCAGTTCTGTAGCCCATCACCTTGTTTCTGTCTTTAATTGGTGCTTGATTCTCTCATAGAGAGCCAACGACCAGCTGACATTTCTGGTCTTCCTGGTTTAGCCATTGAACTACTGTTACCTGCCACCTAGGACAAGGGACTATTCCGGGCATATATCCAAAGGAAATGAAATCAGTATCTTAAAGAGATACCTATGGTTCCATATTCATGGCATCATTATTCACAATAGCCAAGAAATGGAAACAACTTATGTCCATCAACAGATGAATGAATAAAGAAAATGTGGCCCATATGTATAATGTAATATTAACCAGCTTCAAAAAAGGAAATCTTGATATTTGCAGCAACATACATAAGCCTGGAGGACATTACGCTCAGTGAAACAAGTCAGACAGACAAAGATACTGTATGACTTCACTCCCATGTGAAATCTAGAACAGTCAAATTCTTAAACACTCTGATATGTACAGTCCCACATAATGAAAATTTGTCATACCTTACCGCTCCTATGAAGTACTCCTACTGAGAGATACCATTATAAAGGTGGTTGACATAGGGAACACAAAGCCCTGAGGTGGGCTCATTCACCTGCACAGAACTAGCTCTTCTTTTCTTTACTTTATCACTAACAGAAATGCCACTCATCCATTTATTTGGAAACAATTACTGCCTTGGCAGCTGGAGTAAATAAATGACTTGCCTTTTAAAAATAATTAACTCTTTCTTCCCATGTTGATTGGGAGTGAATTGTGCCAGGTCATATACAATTGTGATTTTGTCAAAAAAGATCTAGGGGGACACCTGGGTGGCTCAGTTGGTTATGCGTCTGCCTTTGGCTCAGGTCACGATCCCACAGTCCTGGGATTGA
Organism: Ursus americanus; assembly: GCF_024610735.1. Classification (NCBI taxonomy): domain Eukaryota; kingdom Metazoa; phylum Chordata; class Mammalia; order Carnivora; family Ursidae; genus Ursus; species Ursus americanus. Next base: position 17,048,820 of record NC_142129.1, on the reverse strand, counting down.
GCCCCGCATTGGGCTCCCTGATTCTCCCTCTCCTTCTTGCTCCATCTCTCTTTCACTATCTCTGTCACTATCTCTGTCTCTCTCAAATAAATAAATAAAATCTTAAAAAAAAAAAAAAAGGAGCAATACTGGGTATTAGGTGAAGTGTGTTCTTTCTACCATGGTGGCTCCAGGACCAGCATAAAGAATGGGTGCAGTGGTCTACCTGACTACCTCCTCAGTGTGGGCTACGGGGTGGAGTGGGAAGCACAAAAGGGTGTAAGGAGGGTTTTGGACCATTTGTCCTGAGATACCAAGTTTCTGGCAATCAAGGAAGAACTAGCTCTTTATTTTAAACATGGGCTATCTCAGGTGAGTGAATAGTTAAGATAAGTTTCTTGACACGGGTTTGCAAGGATAAAATATTTATTTTTTCTGCCTGTCTCTGATATCAAATGACGTTTTAGGGAAAAAAAAAGTCAGTTTGTGACTTAAGGTTTGTTTATCACACAATCTTGTATATATTGGCAGCAGCTTAATAACTAATTATATTTAATCTGTCCTCCTAATGCTCTTCCCTTCTCTCTTCAAAATGGCCCTGGAACATTATGTAACAGATAATGGCTTGTCACTTTTGATTTCCCCTTAATCCGAGGGAAAGCCTTTCTGATAATGTCTGAAAGGCAAGTAGATAAAACTTCAGTCAACACTTTATCACTGAAACCCATTATAAAGTAACATTTACCCATTTTTATATTAAAAGAACAGCATCTCCTCACCTACGTAGCGCCCAGTATTTCTCTATCCAAATATTCATTTTAGGACTCTTTGACTCTCTCTGTCTCCATTTCTTGTCATGCTAAGAAATTACTGTATAGAACTTCTAGTTTCACATGTAAATCATCTTCTTTTAGCTCTGATGAGTTTATCTCCAAACACTTCCCCTTGGCTTGAGTTGCTCAAACAGATCAGTGAAGTATCTGAAATCTCCTCATAACTGGCAGTGCCTCGTTTCTCTCAGAGAACTGCTGGCTTGACATTAGACCTAACTCCTATCTATTTGACATGCATGAGATGAATGATGATCGCTTCGTCTAGATTATTCTCAGGGCCATCTCATCGTTGCCATGTGGGAAAAAAAGAGTAGAGAGGATCTATGATGAAAAGATTCATGAAATATTTTGGTTCTTGCTGACAAGGCTCTGTCCATATAGCTCTTGTACTGGTGTCCTAACGAGAGTGAATATTGGCAAGAACCATTTGGAAACCGTAATGGAAGGGGTTGGTGAGGACGTCAGGCTGGTAGAGAATTAGCCATGAAGGGTGTCCCTGAGAGGGAAGCCAAGTCTTCCCGGTACTGTGGTCAAAATGAGTGAAGTTAGTGAGGAACTCAGGCTGGTTGAGGCAATTGTTGAATCTAAGAGGACTAACCCAAGAATGCAAGGCATAGGAGAGAGGGGATCAAGAAATCAGTCAGTGTCAGGAGGTTATTCATTTGCTCCCATCTTTGGAGGTAGTAGATGAGAGGTATGGAGAACACGATCGTTTTTTAAGAGAAGAATGGCTAAGAAAAACCAAGCAAGGTACCAGGGCTCTCAGTTACTTGTGGTTTAGGTCTTAGGATAGGGATGTCAGAACTGGCGTGTTTGATAGGGAGTTGATGTGGAGGCCTGGCTTTTAGATCCAGACAAAAATAGTATGGCGGAAGGAATCTTGTGCCAAATCTAGGGCTACAAAAATACGAGGGTGTCTTGTGTTTGATCGTAAAGGAGAATCAGGGATCCAAGCTCACCTACTAGATCCCAAGGTTTAAAAACATTTTTACTCATATACAACCTCTCTGTGTCCTCTATCTTTGATACACACCGCACAGCTTGCTACCTTCAATAACATCTCCCGGGCAGCGATTCTCAAAAGGGGCTACGAGAGGAGACATGGGATGTGCGTGGAAACCCTGCAAGACTGCAGGAGACAAGCTCCATCCCAGCTTCCCCAGCCTGGCCTGAGCCTGCGCACGCACAGCCGGAACTGAGCGCTAACTCATGCAACTTCCTTCACGCAGAAGCAGCTCCACCCAGATGAACGTAAGCAGTGTTTTGTTTTGTTTTACATTTAAAAATTAAAGTGTTTGTTTCAGTTAAATTCAAACATTTATTGATTACTACTTCCAGCTAAGTATGGCTGACAAGATACGGTGTCTGCCCAAAGGAAACTTCTAATTTGAGGCAGAACAGCTAAATACATAATTATACTGACCGGCGAACATTTTTAATCATTTAAGTTAACTTTGGGGCGGAGGAGTTATGTTATTTTAGGCAGGCCCTTTAGAGCACAGGAGATGTGGCATTAAGTACCAGAAGGGAGGGTGGGATTCTCCAGGTTGAGTCTGCAATCCCGGGGGGTGGTGAATCATAGAGCCTAGACCGGGAAAAACAAGATGTCACTCCAGGGACCCTGAGGGCACAGGGGCTGGAACTGGGTGAATAGATCAGATCCTATGACACAAAAGACAAGAATACCTATAGAAAAAGCTTCCTTGTTAGAGGCTCAGGAATCTGACAGAGATTGACAGACCTCTAGAAGCTCTATCATGACGTGACTGGAAGTTTTAACATGGAATCAATGTTCTGATAGAGCCAGGAGCCTCTGACTTGCATCCATTTTCCTGCAATTGTAGGGAATAGACAGTGTTATAGGAGAAAGAGTGGTGTGATGCCGTTTGACGAAAAAGGGTGAGTCAGCGGCAGGAGTTGATGGTGGAGTCTGGTCCCCGTGCTCTGCTGACTAGCACAGAGAGCAGGACAACCCGCCAAGTGCTGAGCTCAGTCCTAGCCCAAGAAAAATGGCCTCTTGGCGCCGTATTATTGTCAGGAGAGGAGACAAATCTACCTGTCAGGTCCTGCTGTTATGAATCGGTGTAAAAGTCTTAGGGGGAGATTCAGTGTCATCAAATCTCCATACAATTACTTTAAAGTATTGGCTAGAGTTTAACCACAAGTGACATCTCCCTTAGATTTATAGGCTTTAGAGACCCTAAGGTAACGGATATTGAACATTGGAAAAGAAACTTGTCTTGGATGTGCTGACATAGGATATTTTTTCCCGAAAGACTCAACAGAGCTTTTCTCTTCCTCTGAATCATGTAAGTGTTAATAATTCATTTGCTTTGTCTTTCATTTCCTATTTCTATGACATATGTACAGTCCTGGTAAGGGCCATGGACGAGGCATAATTATGTCCCTGGCCTCTTTAGCTTGTTGGTAAGGACTATTTCAGCAATCTGACCAACATTAGGGAGGTTATGGAATGGTAAGTGAAGAGGGAGCTCTTCCTTTCCCTGAGCCCAGGTGAATGAGAGTACAGCAATAGGGGAGACAAAAGTCTGGCTCAAGCTGCTGATAGAGAAAATGTTAATGGATAGAATGCAGGTAATTATGGCCTTGTCCCTTGAAATCCTTTTCAAGTAAAGAAGCAAATGGGCTTCTTTCTAAAATGCCCATTCCCATTTAAAGAGGGAGTCAATTCTAGGAGTGGTTTCCAGGCAGTGGATATGTTAATATTACTCCAACATGGTCAAACATTCTAGTCCCTACTGTATTTTAAGGTAAACAACAGTATTTTAAAGAAAATACCATACACAGGTTAAATGTGTACTCTAAATGTTAGTCTAGGGATAGGACAAGATTCTTTTTTGTTTTTAAGCATAACATTTGGAGTTTATAGGAGGGCTGTGGGACTGTATTTACTTACTCCCCTTTTGCTGGCTGGCTTTATCAGACTGTGAGTACACCACCCCAGGTCAAATCATTTGAAATGCACAGCAAGCAATTAATTAAGGGATGGTTGCTTATATAATGCTCCCTTCTTCTGCCCCTAAATAAATAAATACATACATAAGAAAATAACATGAAAGAAAAAAAAATCCATTTTATTCTTGGGAGCAACTGTATTTTCCCCACTGAATTAACCAAGTTTTGTTATTCAAAGACGTATTCCAAGGCAAATGAAGCACTTGGGCCTTCTTGGCAAAGCAACCTCCTGGCAAGGTTAGTTCACAGATCTCATGATCTGTAAGCCTGGTTTGGAAGAATGCAGGTATCCTAGCCGAGGGTAAGGGATGTCACCACATTAGGAATCCAAGTGAATACTTCATTGGGATTTAAGAGTCCGGGCATAAAATAGGGAATAAAGTGAACAAGCCAGGAATAGTTTGATAAGCCAATATGTTGGCTTATCAAACTAGAGAAGAGAAAAACCTGCAGGAAAACGGGGATGACAGGGAAGGAGAACGTCGGCGTTCTGTTCTTATTCTAGGTGGTCCAGAGGACTGTAATGAGGACCTATGAGCTATGTTTGATGTTTCTAAAAATCTATGAGAAAATATACATTTATTCATAATAAAATGCAGAGAGTAGTTAAAATGTTGTTTCTTTGCTTTGGGCTGGGATTATATAAAGTCGTTGTTGTAATATATTCATCTCAGTCTATCCAGAGTTCTGATTATTGGCAGCTGCATTAGTTAGGTTAATGAAAAGGGAAAATAAATTATGACTTAATATGTGCTGGTTTGTAGACAAAATCTTTCAAATCATGAGGTCTATGGGAGGAGATGATAAGAAAAATTTTAGTGGTAAAGTAGTTGATAATTACCACCCTAGAGAAGAGACACTCCATCTGGTAGATCTGATGAGTTTCTGCTGCATCGTGGGGCCCCAGGGATGCTCAGTCATTATGTATGTCTCATCTTTATTCTAGTTACAAGACAAATGTATCTTAGGCTTTCCGAATAGTGACAAATCTGAGCTAAGCAAATACACAGAAAGGTCAGCTTAGTATGAGCCTAAGGTGAGTGATATTTGCCATCTCTCAATAAAATTAATTTTATGAGGGAAATTCTTTTTGTAAGGTTCAGGGGCTTAACTACTCACAGCTGGGAATACAAAATGAGTGGTTAGACAATTGCTCTTGCCTTTAAGTGACGCCCGGGCTGGGAAAGAGGGCCTCACGGGCTTCAGTGGGTTTATGGGTCAGCTTCATCTTTTTAGGAAAGCGTTGTACCATATGGAGAAGTGTCTCTTCTGTTTCTATCCAAGACAGAATCCAGTATTAGAAAATACAGTAAGATTTCGGGAAAAGCACTTGGATCCCTCAGACCAAAAGTTTACAATGTATATTTATGTATCGGAAACTTTAAAAAATAGAACTGTCTAGAAGATGTCACCCTGGATATTCATTTCCTCCTAAAGTAAAATTTGTTTAGTGATGAAAAGTTAGGGATGATTGATGTCTAGTTCTTTCTGAATTTGATTGCAGAGAAGATAAGCAGGATAGTCACTGGATTGCCCAAAGAGCTTAAAAAAAAAGGGGAAGGGAAGAAACTGAAGAGAGAAAACGCTGAAAGCTGATGTCCTTAGTATTTGCCCAGAAAGGGCTCTGTGTGGTTTTCAAGGCCAATGGAGGCTTGAGAGAAGGTTAAGTACTACCATGGGACAAGTGTTGGGTTCAGTGTAGAAAGACATGGTCCTCAGAAAGCTTCTGCTTCAAGCTTTTTGACTTTCTTAGTGAATTACAAACTTTCCCAAAGGTACCGGTTCACCTATAACAAATTTGGCTTCCAATCAGGATAGCATCTTGGATGTATCACACTTGGCTCCAAAGACTGCCTTGCTCCTCAGAAGCTCAGAGCTCAGTGAAAGTTCTTGGCATGACATAGCCATGGAACACTTAATTACTACATTCTGCAGTTTTATTTTTATTTTATTTTTTTTAAAAGATTGATTTATTTATTCAAGGGGAGGTGGGGCAGAGGGAGAGGGAGAAGGAGAGAGAATCTTAAATAGCCTCAAGCTGAGTGCTGAGCCCGACTCAGGGCTCAATCCCATGACCCTGAGACCATGACCTGAGCCGCAACCAAGGGTCCGATGCCCAACCAACTGAGCCGCCCAGGTGCCCCCAAATTCTGCAGTTTTAAAGCCAGACTCCACTAATGATTTCTAGCTGTTTCTTTTTCTCTAAAAGTGCCAAGTTCTTATTTTTTTAAACGCAGAACTATTTGAATATTGCAGAGGAGTCTTTAAAAACAGTTAGGAGGTGTTTTCTTCACTGGGGACAGTTCTATCATCCTCAGATAAGGGGGAACTGCTACCTCTGAGATAATTCTGGCATCTTTTAGCTGCATTAAGGAGATGCAGGAAAGGGTGATTTACTAACGGTGACAGCTATATTGGATGCAATGCCATTTAGTTACAAGAAAAAAAAATCATAGATTAAGCATTAGGCAGAAGCCATCAGTCTAAGAAAGGGTTTTTTTTTTTTGGGGGGGGGGGGAGATGTAATGAGAACTATTTGTGCAGAAGCAAAGGGAGGGGAAGATATATATGTATATAAAACCCAAAACTTTTTTGTTTGTGTTTAGCCCCAGGTGAGAGATTGAGAAAAGAAACATTTTAGATTTTATAAAAACTTCACCCTTCTTTCTTCTGCTCTTCCCCCGCCCCTCAGCATCACCAAAAATCAGACCAGCCTTTGAGGAAAATTTTAATTAAGCTTGTTCTGAGAAACATCAGAGTTTCTTTATTCCATTTTCTTTCAGAGGGCCTTTGGGAGCATGGTTATTGAGCACTGTAAATTCCTTTTGTTGTCTAGCTATACCTGAAAGAGAGTTTATCTATCTTCTCAGAGGCCCTCTTTAACTGAAGACTCTTCAACCTTGCCCCAGGGTCCTGACCTCCCATTGTGGTGACCCTGCCAAGTAGCTCTGTCCTCACCCAGGAGGGCCGTGCAGCCCTCTCTCATTTCCAAATGTAGTAGCTGTCAACCAGCAGCAGTTCGATATTTTTAGCTCAAGTTCTTTTGTTTTGTATTCAGCTCAGTGTTTACTTTGTAAGGAACAGTAAAAATGTAGGGTTCTTGCAAAGATCTCAGGTTATAAAACCAGAATTTTATTTGAGCTCTTAATCTTTATGCACCTGTAATGTCTTCAGCATTGTTCCAGTGCCTCAAGGTCTTATTGTTAGCACGTGCAGAAATCTGAGAGAAAACATTTTTAAAAGACATTCCCAAATATTTGCCATCTTTCTGCACAGAAGTAATGTAACAGCTAATGATTCAAAAGTCAAGCTTCTCAGTGAATGCAACCTAAGGGTTAAATAATTGTTGTTCTCTGTCTGGATGGGGAAGAGGAAGAATTCAGCTCGTTGAATGATAAGGAAGCCGATTTTTCAAAGGCAATAAAATAATTTTCATCATTATCATCTTTTGTAAAATAATAGTTGTAGCAAAAGGGAAGATCAGTGATGAATGAGAGTGATGAATAATGAGTTGTGAGATGATATTATGGAGATAATGGAGATTGGTTTGCTCTTGGAAGAGAAGGCTACGATATCTACCATCCAGGAAGAGTTTTCGTCACAAAAAAATGAACCAGTGTTCTATCAGCTAAGGACAGAGTAAGATGAAAAGGGCTTACCATAAGGCAGGAGAGATTCCAGTTGGATCTGATGAGGATCTTCAGGACTAGAAAGAGATCAACCCCTGAAATGGAATGTTCAGGAAGGCTACTTATTTTCTTTCCCCAGTGTTCTTAAAGAAGAAAAGAGACAACTACTTGTTCTGAATGGTTTTCCTGCAGAAAGGCAGAGACATGGGCAGATTGTTTCTGGAAGTCCCTGGAAGCTTAAAAATTTCTATTTGCTGATAGTTCATTTAATGTTATTTCTTTTGAGATATGTTGTTATGCAATAAAAATTAATGTCTCTCATCTTGGTTAGAAGTGTTCCCATCCCCACAGTCCTCCATCTGACAAATCTCAAGGTCAATCTTTCATGCCTCCCTCCCTCTCACTGCACTCACATTTGTACTGGACTGACCTACTCCAAATGGCTACAACATTTAAAATGCGGGGTAAGTATCAGGTACCATGCCAAGTGCTGCTTTCCACAGCTAAATGCTAATTCCCACAGGCAACATTTCAAAGAACCATTATCAATCTTTCACTAGATAAAGTATAAATGAAGACATGGGAACTAAGAGGCTTGCTTAAGCTAATGATAGAAGAAAACTTCAAACTCCAGTCTTCAAATCTAAAATTTGCACTCTTTGAACATGTCATGAAATGAGAAACACCTAGAAGCCATTGCTGAACTTAAGTCCTCTGCCGCGTAAGTTTGGGAAAGTTACTTAACCTTTCTCACCTCAACGTTCCTGTTACTTTGAGGCTTGGTTCTTTTTTTGATTAGGATATAGAAAACCCTACAGAGTAATATTCCATTGTATATATGGACCACAACTTCTTAATCCAGTCATCTGTTGCAGGGCATCTCGGCTCCTTCCACGATTTAGCTATTGTGGACATTGCTGCTATGAACATTGGGGCGCATATGGAATATTACTCAGCAATCAGAAAGAATGAGTTCTCAACATTTGCTACAACATGGACGGCACTGGAGGAGATAATGCTTAGTGAAATAAGTCAAGCAGAGAAAGACAACTATCATATGATTTCTCTCATCTATGGAACATAAGAACTAGAATGATCAGTAGGGGAAGAAAGGGATAAAGAAAGGAGGGGTAATCAGAAGGGGGAATGAAACATGAGAGACTATGGACTATGAGAAACAAACTGAGGGCTACAGAGGGGAGGGGGGTGGGGGAATGGGATAGACCGGTGATGGGTAGTAAGGAGGGCACATATTGCATGGTGCACTGGGTGTTATACACAACTAATGAATCATCGAGCCTTACATCGAAAACCGGGGATGTACTGTATGGTGACTAACATAATATAATAAAAAATCATTATTAATAAAAAAAAAAAAAAAGAAAACCCTACAGAGAAATGAAACAATAGCTTAGTTTTATATCACATGGGATCCAGCCTAAACTTAAGTTGATAATGTTTTGCTGCATGTATCTCTTGTTCATGTGTCCCAAGAAAGATCTGACTCCTAAGAGAGAGGACTCAGAGGGGTTGTCTTTCTTGTGTCCAGTTTGTCTGTAACTACTTTTGAATTAGGCACTTTCCTCTGATTATCATTTATGGCTGGGGGACTGGTTGGCATCACCCCTTGCAAATGGCAAGGCCAAAGGAAGTCTATATAAAGAATACAAGAGGTACTAAATATTGGTACAACGGCAGTCATGTTACAGTATATAAATATATCAAATTAACAGGTTGTACAGCTTAAATTTACACAACATTATATGTCAAATATATTCAATAAAAAATACCGTTTGCACTGGCTTTTCTTAGAAAGGTTAAATGTTTGTGACTCCTCGCCAGTATATCATTCATAAAACTTAGAGTTTGTGGAATACTTGGAGATCATCTAGTCTAGATATAGCAAATTCTTATAACTTATAATCTTTCCCTAATTGCTTGGATGTGGTTTCTTGGAAAAAAGAGAGAAGGGCTCCAGGACTATATCCAGGCTCATGTTTGCCTTGGTCAGAAGGGAGAGGGGAAGCATCTGTGTCTCATTACTGTTATCCCTAATATTTTCAAGTTTTAATTTTATAAATGAGATAACTACCATCTAGATAGATTTCTATCTTGGCCAATAAAGTCTCCAGGGAGATTAAGCACAGTCAACCCTGTCACAATGCTATAAATAAGGTCCAAAAAATTTCAATTGGTTAACATGCAGAGGTTCATTACTGCAAGAATAATGAAAAACAATACTTTTCAGTCAGCCTTCTAGTTGCTGTCTGAAAAAAAAAGGAAAAAACTTTAAAAATCTATCAGCTATATAGAGATAGATGGACAACTACAAATAAATATATACTGAGCCTCCATTTCGTGCTCTCTCCCCTCCCTACTGCAGAAGGTAAGGACATTAGCCTGGCTCTTTTGAGAATAGGGGTTGGGAGCCATTAGCCAATCACTTTGTGTTCTAGTTAACATCATCACAGGGCATGTTATGATAGGATTTTACTGTAACTTAGTGCTTTTCAATGAGAAGTATTCCAAATGGTAGTAAAAGATAAACGCACACCTTTGGGGACCCAGGAGTATAGATCATGGTGAATCTCTACAAGTGTAAAATTTCCAAGAAGACGGGTGTTTTATCTTAAAATTTCTTGAACTTTAGATTCATTCAAAAACATATCCAAATCTGTTTTAACATAATTATGTTAATTTTAAGTGAGATTGGTGCTCCAGGAATAACAATAACAATAAAAAAAATAATAATAATAAAAGTTGATATTTATACAGCACTGGTACATGACTATATGTATTCCCCAGATTGAGAGTGATGGAAACTGGGGATCCCATAATGCAACTAGTATGTTTTTAAAAGACTAAAGTTGGTGAAAGTCTGAAAGAGATTGTATCTTGCCCTGATTCCATGTCCCTTGTTCAGATTTACATGTTTATGCCGAACCTTTTCATTTATGTATTTATTCCTCATTTCATCTTCATTTAATTCTCCTCAATCTCAGGATTGTCACCTGACTTTAATGCCTTTTTATTTTTTAATTTTTTATTTATTTTTATTATTTTCTTAAATGAAGTTTATTAAGTGAAAAAAAAAGATGATTGCAATAAGGGGAGGGTGACTATGCATGGAGACCGCTCTGATCTTCAGATCTGCAAAATGACTTTAATGACTTTTTAAAAAACTGCTTGCTCTGATATGGAAGCAGCCCCAGTACCCACTGGTTGATGAATGAATAAAGTAGATGCAGTGCACAGACAGACACACACACACATAGGAATATTACTCGGCCATAATAAAGAATGAGATCTTGCCATTTGTGACAACCTGGGTGGACCTAGAGGGGATTATGCTAAGTGAAATAAGTCAGACAGAGACAGACAGATATCATATGATTTTATTTATATGTGGGATCTAAAAAATAAAACAAATGAACAAACAAACATAGTTGCCAGAGGGGAAGGGGGTGGAATGCACAACATGAGTGAAGGGGAATGGGAGGTACAGGCCTCCGGTTCTGGAATGAATGAGTCACAGGGATGAAAGGTGCAGCATGGGGAATACGGTTCAGTGGTATTATAATAGTGTTGTATGGCGACAGATGGCAGCCACACTTGTGGTGAGCAAGCATAACATATAGACTTGTCAAATCATTATGAAACTAATGTAACATTATGTGTCAACCATACTTCAATTTAAAAATGATTGAAAAAACTGTGTTTGTTCTAAAGCAGAACTCCATTTTCAGGTAAAAAGTTACCTGGGATCCCAGTGCATAAAATGTAAGTGTGGGATGAATGAAGCAGGAAGAAGAGAGCCTTCCTTACTTTCTTAAAAAACTGGGACTGATAATTACAATTTGCAGACAGTTTTCTTAAGGAATCTAGTTAGTTATGAAAACACATGCTTCATTTATTTATTTATTTTTTGATATACAGAGACAAAATTCAACCCTTCTTATCTCTCAGAAGTTTGGGAAAATGGATTATCTTTAGGTATTAGAAATTCTTTAAAAGTCACTCTAATTGTAGTCTTTGGTTAAATAATGAATAGAAGTGTTAATTAATAGCATTTTATTATTTTTAGGTGTGCTTATTTTAAAACATAGTGTTGTATTTCTTATATTTCTTTTTTTTTTAAGGTTTATTTATTTTAGAGAGAGAGAGCTTGAGTACGAGTTGGGGGGGGAGAAGCAGAGAGAGAGGGAAAGAAATGCTCAAGCAGACTTCCAGCTGAGTGCAGAGCCTGATGTGGGGCTGGATCCCAGGACCCTGAGATCATGACCTGGGCTGAAATCAAGGGTCAGACGCTCAACCGACTGAGTCACCCAGGCGCCCCTGTTCTATTATATTTCTAAAAGCACAGCGAGTGGAGAAGTAGATCAATACACAGGTAACAGTGTCAGGAGGGGTTTTAGCAATTTGGACAATAAGGCTCTCATTGAGACCCCAATCCTCTGGAAACAGCTTATTCAACTTATAGTCATAATTGCTAAGAAACTATAGTGAACTTCTTGAGAACTGGCCTCAGACCTAGACCTGTGATGCTATTGGTTGTATCACAACACAAAAGCTGTTTTAGAGTGTTTCTAAAATATTTACTCTAATTTATCTTTTTTGAAACATCCCTGCCTTCCCATTTCTGCTATTTTGCTTCTTCATTATATAATTTTTATCATCTGCTCAACAGGTTAAGCACCTGATAAGTACCTGCAGTAAGAATATATTAACTGATTCATAGCTTCTCTAAAAATATTTTATTTTATTTTTTTTTTTTTTAAAGATTTTATTTATTTATTCGACAGAGGGAGACAGCCAGCGAGAGAGGGAACACAAGCAGGGGGAGTGGGAGAGGAAGAAGCAGGCTCATAGCGGAAGAGCCTGATGTGGGACTCGATCCCGTAACACCGGGATCACGCCCTGAGCCGAAGGCAGACGATTAACCGCTGTGCCACCCAGGCGCCCCTAAAAATATTTTAAAATTGTTTATTGTTTTGTTTTGTTTTTAATTTAGCCTATGAAACAAACTGCTTTTGAGGTGGGAAAATGGACATACACAATGTACTGATATATTTAAATCGAATTACTGTCAAAATATATTAAATGCTTTTAAAAAATACAGGAATTGGATTCCTTTAGAATGAGATGTCCTTGCATTGTTTGTTTCTTTTAATGTCTACTAGAGACCAGAAAGTTTCACCTAATAAAGCTGCTTTAAATACTTTCTTTTAACTTTTAAAGATTCATATTTAAGTTACAATTTTAGAACTGTTACTACAAACTATATACCTTTTCCTTGATTGTTTGTTAACACATTTGATATTAAGATTATACATTTTTAACTTATGGTTTAACTTCTACTGGTCTAGGATAAAATTTTAGGGTATTTAGGCCAGAGATTGGGCAGACTTCTTTCTCTTTGCCAGGACACAACCGCTTGGTTCCCCCCCCCCCCCATTTTTTTAATGCAATGAGCCTTATAAGATACGAAGTTCCAGGCGAAAGTATTTTCCAATGAAGTCCCTTTTATTCTGTACTTCCGTTAAGTAACAATCAGATACCCCACTGTTTTCTGAGCCCTCTGCTGGTGAGATTTCTTTTCTTTCAAACTGTGAGCAGTGGTAAATCCTCAGTTTAAGAAGATCAAAGGAGGTTTCTCATGGTCTAGATGTTTGTTTTTGTCTTGACCACTGCTTGCCTGTGGCTGGGGTTGTCCTTTGCCCTTTGCTCTTTTAAAAAATTAAGATGATTGTCCCTTACAATCTCTAATTACAAATTTCCTTTCTCATGAAAAGTAAGGTTTTTCTTCTTCTTCTTCTTCTTCTTTTTCTTCTTCTTCTTCTTCTTCTTCTTCTTCTTCTTCTTCTTCTCCTTCTTCTTCTTTTCAGATTTTATTTATTTATTTGAGAGAAAAAGAGCACGAGCGGGGTGAGGGGCAGAGGAAGAAACAGACTCCCTGCTGAGCAGGGAGCCCAGTGCCAGACTCAATCCCAGAACTCGGGGATCATGACCTGAGCCAAAGGCAGACGCTTAACTGACTGAGACACTCAGGCGCCCCTGAAGGGCAAGCTTTATCTTCTAATAGAACACTACAAAGTAGTGTGAGTCATCAGTCAGGACAACGGCAATATTTAAGATCACAGAACTCTCATGGTTTTATTCCCTTTCTCTGTTGTAATTTGTAGACATTATGCTATGTTTGTAATGAAGTGGCCAGCCTTGGGGTACTGTGGAACAGGGTGGTATTTGACAGTTTTTAAGCCCACCCTTCCTAGATACAGACAGTTTATGTTATGTTATGTTATGTTATGTTATGTTATGTTATGTTATGTGTAATGATATAGAGTCTTGGTCTGCAGGAGTTTTAAAGGTTCTTTTGGCATAGCTGATAAGGCAGATACTAAACTGCTATAAATCTCATGAGACAAATCAGAGGACTGGAGAGAATAGATGCCAAATGAGAAACTCACGACATTTTGAAGCAGAACAAAGCCAAACAAATTAAGTTCCTTCCTTGAAACCACTTACAAGGAAACATGTACTAGCTTGAGCGGTACCCAGGAACCCACAACCAGGTATGTTGCCCTATTTAGAAATCACAATAGGACTATTATGTGGATAGAAGGATTATTGCTATTTTAAAAGAATTGCTCTTAGAAGGGCAAGAATTTTCATTGTGTGGAACACAAAGTCTGTGAAAACGCCATGTGATTAAATATATATTAAAAAAACCCACTGACATTGCATATCACTGATAGTGCAATTGGCCACTGAAATGAACAGTTTAAACATATGCAATCGATCATCCTCACCGCAGGAAGAAAACCCATGCTATTTATTGTTCGCTTCCAAGGACGCCACTGGTAACAAAATGGTTGTTGGAGCAGGTCACGGAGAGGACGTGACCTCTCCGTGACCTCGAGCCGGCCCCTGTCCTTGGAAGTACTTCCGCCTCTTGTTCCCACAGTGGGAGCGGTTTCTCGCGAGGTCGCCTCGAGGAGCAAGGTGTTCTTGAGGCCGGCGCTGACTGTGTGAGTGAGCCCGCTGAAGGCCTCTCTCTCTCAACTTTCGAGATGCCGGCGGGAGGGTGCGGAGAGCAACTTGCGTGGTGGCGCTGGAGACAAGCCCTAAGTAAGTTCTTCCGCCGGGTACACCTGCCGGCTGGCAGTCTGCGCGCCCCGCCTCTCCCCGCCTCTCCCCGGCTCTCCCTGCCCTCCCCGCTGCGCAGGGGCAGGTTGGGAGCCTTCAGCGCTCCATACCATCTGAGATTATGTGTTAGCTCTATAGGTTCTATTTTTATCGTTTCTTCACCTTAGGTTTTGGGGGGAGAGGGTGGAGACGCAGCCCATGCTTGTCAGAAAATGGGAACTCAGCTCGAGATTTTTTTCCCCTCATTCTACACGAAGAAAAATTTCTGCTGCACTCTAAGGAAATGTTTCCAAGATTTTGTGTATGTGTGTTATGTGAATTTTTGTGGGACCGAGACCCATAGCTTGCTTCAGTTTTGACGGAGGGCCATGGCTTAAAAAATTTAACGTCCAGCTTACTTTGGTGTTTGAGGAGGAGACGTAGGTGATGCCATCCTATTTCCTATACAAGGATTACCTGAAAACTGTATGGAAAGATTCGAGTATAATTAGAAACCGACCAAGGCATTTTCTATGCATTAGGAAGGTCCTTAGGAAAAGTGAAGTGGCTCACGTTATTAGGATAAAATAAAATGTTAATCTGCAAATGACTTCTTTTTAGTATTAAAATAAATCCTTTTATCCAGAAAAAGCAGAGTCTGTGAAAAAAACGTAATTGCTATTGAAGCCCTGTGTCCCAGGAGCTATGTTGAGTATGAGTCAGTAACAGTAGCTGAGGTCTGTTGCAACCAAAGTTTATTTACTGTCCTCTCTCAGTTCAGGGAAGCAAAATCTGGTAATAAGATTAATAAAAACATATTATTAAAAGGGGGATTCAGCGTAAGCTAATAACACAGCCAAGAGTACTTCCTTAGAAATTTATTTTTTTTTCTGTTTAATTTGAAAACCAGTTAAAGAGGCAAGAATGCCGGACCGATGGGACTAGTACCGTAGCATAAACTCTTGCTGCATCCGACTGGTACTGGAGACCAAGTTATCTGTCATATACACACTGAATCACAGTAACCCTTACAATTTTGGCTACGGATATTTACGTGTTGTGGGGTTTTTGTGGTTCTTACAGCTGTTCTCTACTTTTTGAAGGAGTGTTATATTTTTCGTTTTGGAAGAGTGATCTCAAAATTAAAGAATTTAAGCACCAAAGGGAGTGTTTGGGATGAGACATCCTTGCAGCCACTCGACAGAGTGGAAAGACTGGAGTTCGGAGTCTCAAGAGAGCTAGGTCTGAATGCTGGTCTTGCCACTTATTTTTTCAGCGTTCCTTTGTGGACTAGCTAAGTATTGGTCCAAGGTCAAAATTTAGCATTGGGTGGAATTTACCTGCGGCGTTGGTTTAATCCCAAAGACCAATCCTGGTGAGACTCGTCCAGAAGAGCCAGGAGCTGTTATGGCCCTCATACTTGTCAACTGCTTAATCATCTCTGAAATGTTGCAAACTTCCCTTATGGTTCTTATGCAAATTGTGTGACCTTGGCTAAGCTACTTAACCTCTGCATCTCAGTTTCTTAGCTGTAAAGTGAGGATAATATCCACCTTTAGGGTTTGGTTTAAGAGTTGGATATGGTGTATTTGGAGCCTCTTACACAGTGCCTGGCTTCAGCCGTTAGCCGTTGGGTTCGGCATCAGACATCTAGCCTGTACCTGAGAATGTTTGGGAACGTGGAGATCACACTTGTGAGGACACCACTTCCATGGTAGCTCAGGTCTCATTGGCAGATCAATTACTGGTTCAGATTGCCTTCCCAGCAATAGTTTTACAGTCCAGTTCATTGAACTACCAGTGCAAGAGATGTCTCAAGACTCTTCATCCTTCTCCACACAACCTAGAATACGAATTTCTCTTTTCAGTGTGGCATCTATAACAGGGTACAGCATTCTGTAAGTGGCATGAACAACACAAGCCCAGAACAGATATTCTGTCGTTGGCAATCTGAGTCACCTTAGCAAACGTTGCAATTCAAATCTTAGGGACTCATTTTTCTCACTTATAAAATGAGTTGTTTGGGGTGCCGCCGTGGCTCAGTTTGTTAAGTGACTGCCTTCACCTTAGGTCATGATCCCAAGGTCCCTGCTCTGTGGAGGAGCCTACTTCTCCCTCTGCCTTCTGCTCCCCTGCTTGTGCTCTCTCTCTAATAAATAAAATCTCAATAAAATAAAATAAAATAAGTTGTTTGAGCCAAACAACACGCAAAATTGCTTTCTGCCCTAGGATTACATAATTTTGTGTTATTCATTTGTATCAATATTATGTTTCTTAGTAGTAGAGCTCTTGTTTCTTTTCACCAACAATGTTTCTTTATATATATATATATTTTTATTTTATTTTATTTTATTTTTTTAAAGTAAGCTCCAGGCCCAGCATGGGACTTGAACTCATGACTCTGAGATCAAGAGTCCCATGCTGTACTGACGAAGCCAGCCAGGCGCCCTATAACAATGTTTCTTTTTAATTGCATATCTGCTTTGTGCAAGACTCAGCTATACCAGAACAATCACAAAAATGTCCCTCCTCAAGGGGTTTATGCCAACTTAGGGATAAGACATGAAGCTGAGAATTTTTTAAAAGAAAGGATGAAAAAAAATTTTTAAAAATAAAAGGATGAGAAAAGGGTCTTGTGTATAGGCATTTTGCTTCCACATGGTGCATAGTTGATATCTTTAACAGAAGTTAAAGTTATTGTCAACAGCAATACTCTACTCATTAGCAGATAATAAAACACAGGAAAATGAAACATCTTAGGAAAACGTATTATTCATAGAGATGGGAGAAGAAGCCGATCTCTGTACCTGTCTTTGGCATTGTGTTTCAGAGCATCTGCTGACAGAATTAGGATAACAGCCACAATCATGGAGCACAGTCTATATTATTTACTTGAGTTTGGGAACTATTCCTCCTTTTCTAAATTGGAAATTGGCTTGGTTCCCATCTGGGTTAAAATGATGAACTCTTAGAATCTCGTACAAAGCTGAATAATGAGATAGTATCCACACCCGGTCAGAGAAACCATGGTTATCAGAGGCCCGAGGGATTTAGCACATAGATGTGGTCTGACGAACCTCTCTCTTCCTCTCTGGTCGGGGAGCACGGACATGGATGATTTCTAGACAGCCTCTTACTCCGGAACCTGAGATTCTGCACTGCTCTGCTGGTTTCCTCTCTCCCCATCTGTTTGTGTTTGCCTGATACCGTTCTGGATATTAACAGGTAGAACTGATTGTTAGGAATTTGTTTCAGTAGCAAATGAGACAGATAAAAATTGTTTTAGAACAACAAAGGAAGAAAATCAATGACCTTTAATGTTTCCTTTCAAACAATGAAAGCCATGAATTCTTTGATGAATTTATTCCAGAAGTTTCTTTTCCTTAGGCTGCTTCTTCCCCTCATGGCCTTAGCAGTCTCCTGGAGGTCAGGATCCAAACAGAATTCGAGAGCAGAGCTACCTTTCCCAGGGGACCCTGATTGCTCTTTGCCTGGGGAGACTCTCATGTACCCTCTCCCCCAGGCCTTGCCTGAACTCAACGGGCTGAAGTCTCTCTCTCCAAGTGGATCAGAGCAGAGTCCTGGCATTTTTGATGACAGCACATTCTCTGGTGTGCTTGGAATTTTTTTCCCCCAGGCTTGTTTCATCTTGAGCTCATTTTGCTCTAATTTATTCTGGGCTGTGTGTTTCTGCAACTGTCCGTTCAGATAAGAAGCGAGTGTGTGTGTATGTGTGTGTGTGTGTGTGTGTGTTCATCTTTTTGTCATTTGTATAGCTGATTAGAAGCTACAGATAAATAAGCTATTCAGCACCTAGGAGGCTAATCGTAGATAACACGTGGCGACCTCAGAAGGTTTAATTCTGCCTCTTGTTTGAAAGGCAGAAAACTTGAAAGAGTAAGTATATCTCGGCCTGCTAGGAGGGATCCTAGTTCACACTGGCAGCAGCTCTTTCTCGGCAGGCAGATTTGTGAGCCTTGCTGTGTTTGCTCTTTATTGGGACGGACCCTTCAAAGTCCCTCTTCTCTCGTCTGTCATGGTCTGTTTGAGGCCATTGTCCTTCAACTAGCATCCTCTCGTTAGCAGTGAAACGTGCCCTACCGTGCCAGCAGACATTTTACTAGTTTATAATTAAGAAACTCGGTTTTATAGGAGTCCTGTAAGATCTGTTTGTCAACTCTGCAGATAAACACTTCTCCCCTGGAGGTATCCCAGTGACAGGAACCATATGTCATCACCACCTGATAAATGTCTAAAGCCACTTGGTTATGAGTTTTCCGCCTGCTGTAATATCGAGCCTTACCCTTATTATTACTTATGGTTCATAGTGTGCCCATTATGTGCGAGGCTCGAACAAAATGGAATTGGCTTCCTTCCCATCTGGGTTAAAATGATGAACTCTTAGAATCTCTTCTAAAGCTGCATAATGAGTGGAAGTAAAGAGCCAAATAATTCAACTGAAAATTTGTATTTAAGAGCAGTAGTTTAATTTTTGGCATGTTTGGTCTAATTGATACGGATTAGCTTTGTGGAATAAATTCATTGGGTCAGTGATCAATGCCTCAATTCACTTAGCAAAGATGGTTAGGCCAAGTATTGTCAAGGGGCAGGTGGTGTTATGCTGGACTACGGGACGCATGTGATATATTATAAACCTATCTGTGACATCTAGGACCAGAAGACCAGCTAAATGGGAAGCATCTGGCAGATGTTATGTAGTACTTTCTTAATGGATCTGTTGCCACGTTCCCCACCTGTGGTGGCTGAGTAGTCACCCCCGAGTTAGCCAATCCCTGAAACCTGTGAATGCAACCTTCTGTGGTAACAGGGCCTTGGCTCGTGTGATTAGTTAAGGATCTTGAAAGAGGGAGATTATCCCGGACTGTCTGGGTTAACAAATGTAATCATAGGGTCCTTATAAGAGGGAGGCAGAAGGAGAATTTTACCACACACAGAAGAGAGAAGACAACGGGGCGATCTCTGCAGAGAGAGAGGTATTTGCAGATGCTCCCCTGCAAGCTTTGCAGATGGAGAAGGGGCTCTAAACCAAGGAATGCTGGGAAGGGATTAGCTCTAGAATCCAGAAAAGGGAAGGCAGCAGTCTTCCCCTGGAGCTGCTGGTGGGAGCTTGACCTTGCTGGCACCTTGGTTTCAGCCCAATGTAACCGGTTTCGTACTTCTGGTTTCTAGGACGGTAAGAGAATAAATCTGTGTTGTTTAAAGCCAGCCAGTGGTGGCAGTTGGTGAGAGTAGCAACAGAAAACGAACACACACCTTCTGAGTCATCCTACACATTTAGGCTAGGCTAACGTTCGTAAAATGTAGCTTAGCCCACACCCCCGCAGCGTTAGGTTTAAAGTTCGATTTTGCTTAAGAAGGACTATTGAATATCTCCCAAGTGCTGAGCTCTGTGCTAGTTCTGGGGAGACAGACAGCAAGAAGTAATAGTTCTTATCTTCTTAGTGGCTTATATTCTGTTGAAGAAAATGCGCAAACTAGCAAAAACTTAAAGATCAGTCCGGGGTATTTTATGAGCATGCACAGGACCCTTTGGGAACACAGAAGAATGGCAGTTCAACTGGTATTCTGGAATACACGGTCTGGGGGGATTGGATTGCATTGCTGGGGATGAGAAATTACACTGGAGAGAAACTGTAGGAAAAGCATTCACTAGGGATTGAATTGTGTGCCCTCAAATTTGTATGTTGAAGTCCCCCCCTCAGCCCCCCATGTGACTGTATTTGGAGTAAGGAAGTAAGTAAGGTCAAAGAAGTCATAAGGTTGGGGTCCTGGTCTGATAGGAGTAGTGTCCTTATTAGTGGAGACACTGGATTGCATGTGTGCTCTTCACATGTGAAGACACGGCAAAAAGTGGCCATCAGCAAGCCAGGAGAGGGCTCTCACCAGAAACCGAATTGGCCGGCACCTTGATCTTGGCCTTCTAGCCTCCAGAAATGTGAGAAAATAAATTTCTGTTGTGTAAGCCACCCAGGCTGAGGTATTGTGTTATGGCAGCCTGAGCTAAGAGAGCATCCATTCTCCTTTTAGAAAGAAACGGAGGATCAGAAGTATGACTTCACCCTTTAAAAATGGAAATTAGCTTTTAATCAGTAAAGTGCTTACTAGCTAGATTGACGACTTCTGTCAAATTTTTGACATGCAGAGAGAAGATAAGAATTCTGGTGCTAATAAACTTTTTAATTTACTTTCTAGTTACACATTAAGATGCTTTATAAGATTCCCCTTGTTCCAAATGCTTGTAAAACATTGAATACATTAGAAGTCATGAAACAACAGTTATTGTGAAAATTAACGGTGGTTCAAAATTGCATCAGTTGATGTAAACATTAATTTTACTAAGTGTTTCTTAAAGGAGCATTATAGTCAAAGATTATAAATACCCCAGTTTTCAATTTTTTGTTGTTGTTGTAAGAGTCCTTCTACTGTTTATTTCCCCACTGCAATTTACATTCAAAAATAAAATGATGCTTGACTCTTCGTTTTTTTTCCTGAAATTAAAACATAATCTCAGGCTTTTGGTTATGCTCACTTTTTCCACAGAGGGAAGGGGTCAGCTGTGGAGAGCTTTGCATGTTGCTCTACGGGGTGTCAAATTGATCCTGTTGGTGGAAGCCTATGAAAAAGATTTTTTTTTAATTTTATTTTTAATTGTGATAAAACATACATAGCATAATATTTACTATATTAACCATTTTATTGATTGATTGAGGGAGAGAGAAAGAGAGAGGGAGGAAGGGAGAGAAGAGAGAGAGAGAGGAGTGAGGGGTAAAGAAGGAGAGAGAGAATCTCAAGGAGATTCCACACCCAGCACAGAGCCTGATGCGGGCTTCATCTCAAGGACCCTGAGATCATGACCTGGGCTGAAATCAAGAGCCAGTCGCTTAATCGACTGAGCCCTGGAGGCGCTTCATCTTAACTATTTTACAGGTGTGTAATTCAGTCTCCTTAGGTACACGGTCATTATGTAAGCGATCTCCAGGAACTCATCATCTTGCAAATCTGAAGCTGTATCCATTAAACAACTCCCTATGCTCCCTTCCCCCAGCCCCTGGCAACCACCATTCTACTTTATGTGTCTGTGAACTTGACTACTCTAGGTACCTCATATAAGTGGCTTCATACAGTGTTTGTGCTTTGGAGACTGGCTTATTTCACTTAGCCTAATGTCCTCTAGGTTCATCCATGTTGTAGCATGTGTCAAAATTTTCTTTTTTTTAAGGATAAACAATATCCCATTGTGTGCATATACGACCTTTTGTTTATTCATCCATTGATGGATGCTTGAGTTGCTTCACTTTGCAGCTATAGTGAATAATGCTGCTATGAACATGGGTATGGGAATATGTCTTTGAGACTCTGCTTTCAGTTCTTTTGGTTGTATACCCCAAAGTGGAATTTCTAGGTCATATGTAATTATATTCTTAATGTTTTGAGAAAATGCCACCGAACTGTTTTCCACTGTGGCTGTACCATATTACACTCCCACCACCTGTGGACAAGGGTTCCAATTTCTCCACATTCTCCCCAACACTTGTTGTTTCCTGTTGTAGTGATAGTAGCCATCCTAATAGGTGTAAGGTGGCATATAACTGTAGTCTTGATTTATATTTCCCTAATGATGAAAGATGGGGAACATCTTCTTATGTGCTTATTGGCCATTTGTGTGTCATCTTTGAAGAACCATGGCAGATCTTTTAAACAGTGACATGACATAGTCAGATTTGGCTTTTGGAAAGACCACAATGGGAAATGACCAACTGCAGGGCAACTAGATAGGAGGCTCTCGCAGTTTCTATAATCACGCTTCATGACTTTCAAAGTAAAGCTCTCACGTTGGCATTTGATCCCATCCATTCGCTGCTCTGTCTTCTTTCCAATTTTCACTCTTGTTACATCTTTCATGAATTCTGTGTCCTCCTCAAGATGGGTCATATGTCCTATTAGCATTCCTATCTCACGACTTTGTGGTTTCTTTTTTTTCGTATCAGAAATGTACTTAACGTCTCCTCTTCTAAGTGCAACTGTATAACTTTCCTTTGAAATATGCCTCAGTTTCTCTCCTCAAACATTCTTCCAATGCTCCAGTATGTTGGGTTATCTTCTCTCAATTTCTCTCCCACTTGTGTGGATGTTTGTGGTATTCACTTATACTTATGTATTACCCTGCCTCACTATAGTTACATGTGTATGGAATACAAAGTTCTTGAGAGTACAGACTTTTTTTTTTTGGTATCTATATATATCTGTATGAATATATTCAGACCTAACTTTGTTTCATTGCTTTGTGATGATCAGTAAGTATTTGTTGTTATAATAAAAATGAGTTTCGGGAATACTTTGAATTAGGTCATATTTATACAACTGAAATTATCTGCATAATTTGGCTTTTTATGCACATAAAACGATGTTTCATCAATTCAGTCTCAAAATATAACTGCTTTCTCTCAAAAAAATTCAGATTTGGGAGGCAGTAGAGTATCAGTGTTTTAGGAAAGAAAACCAACATTACTCTTGACTGTCTTCTATGGATGAGACCCGATACTAGGCAGTCCATACATGTTATTTAACCCTGACATTAATCTTTTGTGGTAGGTATTCATTTGCCCTTTTAAAGATGAGGGGCTTGGGGAAGTTCAGGGACATTGGAGCACAGACAGACTGAAGTAGATAAACTGCACAGGTGGGTGTCGTAATGGTTTTGGATAGAATGATCAAATACTGAATTAACCCCGGTTAGTGAGAATGGAGCGTGGATTCTAGAAATGCTTAGGAGATTGGATAAATGGATTTTGTATCTGGTTGAGAGAACTAGGAAGACTGGAATCTCAAGTTTCTGGCTTGAGTCACTCAGTGGAATTTGGTGCCATTCACCAATGTTGGGCCAAAAAAGGAGCAGACTTTGTGGGTCCAAATCAAGAGGGTCCTGTGGGGACAGTCAGGTGAAGTCAGGTGACAGAAATACAGACCTAGAATTCAGGAGAGAAGTCTTGCTGAAGAAGCAATTATTAGAATCATGCAACAGTTATGCTCTTTCAACCATTCAACAAGTACTTATTGTCAGTTCCATACCAATGGTGGGGTGGTGGGAGCCGCCAGCCCAGGGCGCAGGCAGGAGGAGAATGTATTGTCTGCGTAGAATAAAACTAAATTGGAGTTGATTTTCTTTTCTTCTTGGGTGCCACAATGCCAGTAATAAAATACTCCCTCCTGAAAAAAAAAAAAATCTTTTGTAGTTTAAGTGCCGAACAATTGCTATGGTAACTACTGACTTTGGACAACGTGTCTGCCGTCTTCAGTTGAGCACATTTTTATTCTTTTACAAACTTTGTCTTCTAAGTGGGGAAGTTAATTTGGAGACCTCTCTGTTATATATTCGACCCCTGGCACACAGGATCTCCACCACATGCTTTTGTTTCAGTAGTAAGTGGAATTGTTTGAGCTCACTTTGACAGCTCTTCTCTCCACTCTCTGTGATACTACATACTTTTGCATTTAGATAGTAGGTAGGAAATAAGCAATACCAGCAGAGTGAATGTGAAGACGAAGAGACAGTACTTGGGTTATGCCAATTTGGCATACCATTTGACACTTGGAGTTTTTAAATTTGCGCTTCTATTTAAAATGGTGTAAAACTGTTAAGTCTGAATTTTGGTTTACATATGAAATATTTTACTCAATTTGAACATTTTAAGATGGAAATTTACTCTTCATTGTGCATTGTTTTAAAATTAAAAGCAACTCAAGAAAATCATGATTACTGCTAAGTATTTTGTGATGATTACTGAGAACAATTTTGTGGGGTGCCTGGGTGGCTCAGTTGGTTGAGTGTCCAACTCTTGGTTTCAGCTCAGGTCATGATCTCGGTTGTAGAATCAAGCCCCAAGTCAGGTTTCACACTCAGTGGGGAGCCTGCTTGAGGATTCTCCTCCTCTGCTCCTCTCCCTGCTTACATGCATGTGTTCTCTCTCTCAAATAAATGAATCTTAAAAAAACAAACAAACAAAAAACCCCCAAACCTAGTTTTGTCATATAGGGGAAGGGGCTGTTAGAAACAGTCTACTCTTAATGTCAAATATGCTAGGTGAGCCACTGCACCCCTATTACACGCTTCCAGTGTCTGAAGAATGTTTCTTGGCTCTGTAGACTTTGCAGTAAATGAAGTCATGAGAGCGTCAAGGTCGGTGTGGATGAAGTGGCCCAGGAGAATGTGTAAGAGAAGGGAAGACTACCCAGTGTTGAGCTCTGGAAAACACCAGCTTCTAAGACACAGACTTTAGAAGAGGGGGCCCCTAAAAGATGGGCAAGGAGCAGAGAGAGCATTGGGGGGGGGGGAGTAAGAGAAAGAAGAGTCAGGGGCATTAGGGGAGAAGAAGTTTCCAGAAGGATGGGGTGGTCAGTAGTATCCAGTGTGACTAAGAAGACAAAAAAATGGCTAGCAAGTAAACGTCTTTGGGTTTGAGCATCAGAAAGTGGTTGGTGACAACCTTCCTTCCTAAGACCATTGCTGTGGTGAGGGACATCTGAGGAGAAGACGAGGGTGAGGTTCTTCAAGAAGTCTTTGCTCTCAATGGGGAAAATAAGACAGGGTAGAGGGAGCGTTAAATCATTTTTCTTGATTTTAAAAGACACGTTCGTTGTGGAAAATGTGGATAAAATTGAAAATTGACTATGCACTCTTGTTCCTTGGTGTTGTTAGCCTTTGACTCTAACCATATTCTTGTCTTGATCACAAAGCTTGAAACCTCTCCCTGGGTGGTGACAAAGCCTCAGGCCCCCCTCAAAGTGCCGACATCTGTTATTGTGGCGCGGACACCTGATGCTCTCACCTGTTTTGCTGTTCCTGCTTCAGGTCCCAGCAGTCCATGCCTGTTGGCCATACTATACTCTGAACGCCTTCACTGCCACCACTTATGAGAACACTGCTCTCTGTGCTGAGGGCACAGTCCAGAAATCTCTGGGCTCCATCCCTAGGCGTGCTCTGTTCCAACTCCAAGGCATGGGTATGAGGCCATCTGGACCTCCAGGAAGCTCAGCCTGGCTCAGAGTGGTTTCTAGTCATAGTGAGGGCCTCCGCCACCCTCTGGCCACCCCGTCCCCAGCATCCCTTAATCCCGGGTGCAGCATAACCCAACAAACTCACCAATGCCCTCTTCATTAGTCTCGTTTCCTTATTTTTAACCATTTCCTCCCCAAAGCAATCTCCTCTCCCCAGAATGCTGCCCTCTCCTGTCCTTTCCATTCATTCTTTTCAGATTTTCCCACCTCAGATTTTCCAAACTTCTCCTCTTGAGCAGGCTTCTCTTTACTGATGCATAATTTAAAAGACTCACTATAGCCTTTCTTTTTCTCCAAAGGACCGGTCTGTCCTCATAGGTGAATTCAAAGGTGAATTCAAATACAAATTTCCACCTCTTGTTAAGCAGAGAGTACTTGAAACTGAAATTACACGTTTTTTCCTGACTTGTATTCTTCCATTATATCCTAGGACAAATTTTTATTCCTGACTGAAGTACCAAGTACTGTACTATATGCCAGCCTGTTCTTTAGCAATTTCTGTGAAATAAACAATCATGGAAAAAATACAAGCTAATCTTTAGTCTTACCCAGAGATCTTACAGATGCTCTCTTTATAAGTCCCAGCACGTATTTGATAGTAAATAAGTATATTTTGGCTGAATATAGACACTTATATATATATATACACACACACATATATACATATATACACACACACAGAGAAATTAGGATTGTACTATAAATGCAAATTCTAATTATGTCATTTCTTCCATAAAAGTATACTAGTAGAATTTTCCTAGACCTTAACTGTTATTATTCCATAGCATTTTAAATATAGATGTAATATAAATTATTTAATCACTTTCCTATCAGCCATTTGGGCTGTTTTTATACTGTAGTGGATTCCCTGGACATGAATATTTGTCTGCATTTCCACTCGTCTTCTTTGGATACATTTCTGAAAGTGGAATTACTAGATTAGAAGATTCAGGACATTGCTCTGTGCTTAGTGAATATTCATTAAAAATTTTCAAATGATCAGAATGAAGATTTTGATGCTTTTTTTCTGAATTGTCCTTCGGGAAGATTGTACTTCTGGGTACAACCCCTCAGGGGCTGAATTTCACAGTATCCCCTTTTGTATTTAGTATTATCTTTTAGTCTTTGTTAATTTCTTAGGTGAAAATAATGCCTTTTTTTTTTTTTAAACTTATTTCTTTGAATGCTAGTGAGGTTTCCTGTGCTTGTCAATTGTCTACTTGTGTGTACAGCTTTGCAAGTCTGTTCATAGGTTGGTGAGACAGGGCCACTCACATACTTGCCCTGAGTTCCTGCTCTTTTGGTGATGTAGGTTGCATCATGTCCCCCCCCCCCCCCAAAATATGTTCTCGATAGTTGTAGGAGAAAGACAAATGGTGGGACAGTTCTCTGTATGGAAAGTTAAAGTTATATAATGACGGACATTTGCTAGATGCTCACCAATTTCATTTCCTCTTCCCGAACACATAGGAAGCCTGCATTCCTGGCCTCACTTGAAATTAGGGAAGGGTCCTATGTCTCAGGTCTGGCTGGGGAAACTTGAATGCAAGTGATACAAATACACTTTTGGCCTGGCCCTTAAAAATGTCTCCAGCAAAACTTCGGCTTTCCACTTTCTCCTTTTGGAAAATATCAGAAGCCATATATTTATCATGCAGGGCCTCTGGATCCTAGGGTTTCTGACAAAGAGAACTGTCCAAACTACATTGAGCAAGAAGTGAGCAAGAAGGAGCTTTTATGTATCAAGTCTCTGAGCTGTTGGAATTATCCAGTACAGTAGCTATCGTTAATTACCCCACGTAGCTCATATGCCTGAGGGCTCAGGGATGGATGGAAAATCAAGAGGAACTAATGATTTGAAGGACAGATGTGCTCAAAACATTGAAGGCAGAAGGAGAGGTTCTGCAGGAGTAAGGGGCCTGGAGTATAGGTGTGTACGTCAGACAGCACTGAAATGCAGTATTTTGGAGTTAGAGTACTTCAGGGTCTGGCAATAGAATTGAATGTTGGGGGAAAACGTGGTGAAGGTCCATGAAGGGTAAATCACCCAAATGGAACGACACAGGAACCATTTCTAAATAGACATCTTGTTGGGTGTCATCCTTGTGCAGGGGCCACGCTAATCTTTTCTGTATCATTCCGATTTTTTAGCATTTGTGCTGCCGAAGCGAGCACTAGTTGGACAGCTTTTTTAACTGCCTTAAACTTAACACGGATGTGCTTGCTCGTCTTCATGTGTGTGCCCTAGTCCCAAGGTTTTCAGTTCAAAATCATAGCATTTTGAATACTTAGGAATACTTATAAGAGTAAAAAAAAAAAACCTATTTAGGCAGTAATGTTTATATGTTAAT
This sequence comes from Ursus americanus, assembly GCF_024610735.1. NCBI lineage: Eukaryota > Metazoa > Chordata > Mammalia > Carnivora > Ursidae > Ursus > Ursus americanus. The sequence continues at coordinate 17,020,851 of NC_142129.1, read as the reverse complement.
GGGATATCATGTTATTGTTAAAAATTTCTCCTTAACAATTATCAAAATAGTAAAATACTTTAAAAAATAATGTTTTATATTTACAATTATAGTAAAATAATATATTTATTTTTATTTTTATAATTGTAGTAAAATAATATATTTTTATTTTTATAATTAAAGTATTTAAAATTAGTCATATAAAATATTAAAAATATAATTATGTATTGATGTAATCTAAACCCAACTTTTATAGGATATTGAACGCTTTGTGGAATGTGGCGGCATGCGTTTCATCATACCATTGGGCCGTCAATCATGCAGCCCTTTGCACAGCAGTTCTAGTTTACATTTATTGGCCCAGCTTAACTATTAATGGCACCCATTTTCACATGCAAAAAGTGTCTTGATGGTCAATCTGATAAATATTCAAAGACAACAATTTGACATGGCCCGAAGTTTGTTTTAATTGCTAAGCTAAGTAATTATTGAGTGCAGTTATGATGTTAATGAGGCTTGAAATTTTAATACTTTGAAATGTGCTTTAAGGTTTCATCATGGCATAATTTGCATATGAATTATTATTATTTTTTGAACTGTGAGCCCATTGTGCCTCCCTGGCAGCTATAGGACATTTATAGAGCAGGGCACTAATCTTTGAATGACTCCATTTCCAATTAGTAGGCAAGTGTGGCCTTGTGTGTGCCTTACCTTATTTCCAGCTCTCTCCAGCAGTGGGACATGCACAGGGACTCATTCTGGACACAGATCAAGTGAATATAGGCACCAAATACCCTAAGGGGGGCATTACTTTCTATTGGGAAAATCTTAATATTAGTGCTTTTTTTAATTATTATTATTCATTCTAGTCTTTCTTTTCAATTTTAATTGGACAATTCATTCCTGAAACTGTACATAAGGAAAAATATTTCTACTTATTGAGGGAATCAGACTCCCCTACTTGCACACAACCAATCCCCAGAAGGATTTCATAAGTAGGCCGCTGCTACATCAGCCCATAAACTGAGTTAAGAAAATTAGGCCTATGACTAAAATTGTTTGGCATTTTATTAATGAATACTTTTCTGTTTATAAAATGGCTACATGTTTATTATAGAAAAGGCTGACAATACAGAGGAGCATAAAAACGAAAAATGATTCAATTTTTAACACATTTTATTTATTTGACAAATACTGTGTACATTTCCAACAGTTTATTTTTCTATACAAAAATACACTTTAAAAAGGGGGACACCGGTTTTGGGGGACACCTGGGTGGTTCAGTTGGTTGAGCGTCAGACTCTTGATTTTGGCTCAGGTGATGATCTCAGGGTTGTGAGATCAATCCCCGCATCAGGCTCATTCATGCTAGGCATGGAGCCTGCTTAAGATTCTCTTTTTCCCTCTCCTTCTGCCCCTCCCCCTCCCTTTCTTTAAAAAAAAATACATATATTTGGAGTCATATCACATTAACATTTTTGTACATAGCTTTTTTTTGCTCACTACCATATGATCTGCCAATTGTACTCTTGGGAATTTATCTCAGAGAAATAAAAACTTATTTTCACATAGAAACTTGAGCATGGATGTTCACAGAAACTTTGTTCGTAATATTTGAGAACTCTACCCAAATTTCTTACAATGATTGAATGGTCAAACAAACTTTGGTCCACTTAGACCATGGAATACTGCTTAGCGATAATAAGGAATCACTGATATATGCAATAACTTAGATGCACATCAAGGAAATTATGCTGAGTGAGAAAAAGTCAATCTCAAAAGAATAGATATTACAGAGTTCCATTTATAAAATGTTGCTGAGTTATCAGAAGTATGAGATAGATAACGGATTAGTGGTCACCAGGGGTTAAGGATGAGGGGAGGAGGGTGTGGATATGGTTCTACCATGGAAGCAGCCTATGGTAGTGGAAGACTCAAATTTCTTGATTTTGATGGTGGTTAAGCAAATCTACACATGTAATAAAATTGTCTAGAACTACACACACAAGTGCACGTATACCACTGGTGTGGTATGAATAATCTCTGTGCTTTGTACCAATCTCAATTCGCTGGTTTTGACCGTGTACTATAGTTATGCAAGAGCATCTGTGTTGGGGGAGGCTGTATTAAGGGTACACAAGACCTCCCTTTACATTTCTTTGTAGCTTCTTGGGAATCTATAATTATTTTAGAATAAAACAATTTAAAAAATGAATCGCTTATTCACATTAAAATATTTGTGTAATGAAAAAATCTAGGAAGATATATATAATTTTTAGTTCTGGGAGGCGTGATAAATTGATATGGGGTGGAGCAAAGGATGCTTTCTGCCTTATCTAATTGTAACTACTTTTAAAAATGTGTTATGAGCCTGTGTCACTTTTGCAATTTAAAAAATGAAGAAAAGAATATTTTAAAACTAGGTATTCAAACATATACTCATTTCTTAGTTAACTTTTTTCCTATTGTTTTTATATTTAGTACTCTCCTTTTAGAAATTAGATATTCACCTATATTTTCTTACGATTTTTTATGCTTTAGGTTTTGTTCTTAAACCTTTACTCCTTAGTCCATTTGTAAATTTTTGTAGTGTATAACATAGGATTTTTATCAAACTTGAAATCATTTAAAAATAGCCAACTGCTGCTCTAGCTCCATTTGGTCTTCTAATTTATTTTGATGCCACATTTGTTATATATTAAGTTCTGATATAGACTAGGGTTTGTTTTTGGCTGATCTGTTCAGTTTTTGTACTACATGGTTTTGATGATTGTAGTTGTATGATTTTTCCCATGTGGTACGAGAAAAGCTTCATTACCCTTTATTTTCAGGATTTTCTTCCTGGGTGGTATAATCGACCTGTCTTCTAGATTCATTTAGGAGCCCTTTTATGGCACCAAAGCAGCTTTTAATTGGCATTGAATTAAAATTATTAATTAACTTGTGGAGCATTTACTTATTTCTTACCTAGAATCTTGGAATATCTTTTGAGTTTTTAAAGATAACTCTTATGTCTCTCAGTTACATTTAGTAATTTCCTTTAAAAGTCTACCACATTTAAAAAATTTTTTTTTAAATTTTTTATTATGTTATGTTAGTCACCATACAGTACATCATCAGTTTTTGATGTAGTGATCCATGATTCATTGTTTGCATATAACACCCAGTGCTCCATGCAATACATGCCCTCCTTAATACCCATCACCGGACTAGCGCAATCCCCCACCTCTTTCCCCTCTAAAGCCCTCAGTTTGTTTCCCAGAGTCCATAGTCTCTCAGTTCATTCCCCCTTCTGTTTACCCCCCTTCATTCTTCCCTTCCTTCTCCTACCGATCTCCCTGCTATTCCTTATGTTCTACAAATTAGTGAAACCATATGATAATTGTCTTTCTCTGCTTGACTTATTTCACTTAGCATAGTCTCCTCCAGTCCTGTCCATGTTGCTGCAAATGTTGGGTAATCGTTCTTTCCTATGACTTAGTAATATTCCATTATATATACAGACCACATCCATTCCTCTGTTGAAGGGCATGCAATTGCACTACTGGGTATTTACTCCAAAGGTATAGACATAGTGAAGAGAAGGGCCATATGCACCCCAATGTTCATAGCAGCATTGTCCACAATACCACATTTTATTTTTAAGGCTGCTCCCTGGTATTTTTATGCTTTGGGCTACAGTTATCAATGATGAATGGGATTTAGCTTCCATTTTCTAACTGGTTATTACTAACATATTAAAACTGGTTTTCACACTCTTATCTAGCATCCAATTATTTTGAAAACTGTAGATTTTGTTGTTGTTGAGGTCACTTCTGTTACTTCCTTTTGGTTTTCTCTCTAGTCCTTCATTTTCAGTAGATGTACTCAATTACTAACTTAAGGGATGATGGCCAGTCTTGTTCCTGATTCGAGAGGAAATGTGTGTAGTGTGCCACTATTGAGACTACTGCCGAATGGTAGTTTTAGATGCTCCTTGTCAGGCATTTGCTATATGTATACATATATTTTAAAATGAAGAACTGGTACAGAGTTTTTTGCAAATGGCTTTAGGGTCCGTTGACTTGATCGTGCCATTTTCCTTTGTCAACATTTAAAGATACATGTTGATAATTATATTCGTGATAGGTAGTGTTACTTATTTTGCCTGTATTTAATCAACTTCATTGAATTATAATTTAAGAACAATAAATCACATTCCTTTTAATAAAATATCAATGTGATAAGTTTTGACAGATGTATATGTCTGCAAAAGCCTAGCCACAGTGTAATATTTCGATCACTCTTAAGAGGTTCTTTGTGCCCATTTGCAGCCCACTTCTTCTTTTGCTCCTGACCCCAGGCAGCTGCTGACCCACTCTTGTCACTATAGATTAATTTACATTTTCTAGAATTTTATATAAGAGTAATCATACACCAGATACTCTTTGGTCCCTGGTTTCCCTCACTTAGCATAATGAAAAAGCACTACTGCATGTTTGTCATGTATCACCTTGCTGTGGTGTCAAACCAGTCAGCATTTCACATACACATTTCTGGCATTTGCTTTTTTTTTTAAAGATAGAGAGCATGTGTGTGATTGGGGGTGGGGGGAGGAGGGTGAGGGAGAGGGAATGGGGGCAGAGGGAGAGGTAGAGAGAAGCCTAAGCAGTCTCCGTGCTCAGCATGGAACCCGGGGCTCAATCTCAGGACTCTGAGATCATGACCAGAGCAGAAATCAGGAGTCAGATGGTCAACTGACTGAGCCACCCAGGTGCCCCATCTGGCATTTGCTTCTGTGTGGACTGAGTCCCAGAGAAATCACCCATAGTCACTTCTGTCTGGGGAGAGCACCGCATGCCATCAGCGGTCCCAAAGAACTTAAAAATAATTTCAGAACAACTTAATTGTTTGGATGCACTCATTATTTCTGTTCTCTTATAAATGATGTCCTAATGTAAGAACTCAGTTTTATTCAGTTTCCGTCTTTTGTCTTTATCTTCGACCTTTTTCTATGCATCTTAGATTAAAAATTGTGTGGTCTACTAGTGCAATTGTATTTTTGATAACTTTTCTGTGTTTTTATCACTTTATTTCATATGTTTTGATGCTTTTTTATAAGCTCTTAAAGGCAATAAATATCAAGTCTTAAGTAATATCTATTTATCAATTAAACAGATTCTTTTATAATATGACCTTTAGCCTACATTTCTGTTGTCATCCTAATATTGTCATTCCTAATTTCATTTGTGCTTGAATATAATTTTTTGATAATCCTTCAAATTTGTTGATTCTATGTGATTTTATTTTACATGCTTTACTGAAGGCAGTTGAGATTTATTTTTAAGTATAATTAAGGAGAGTTTCCTCCTAGTAATATAACAAATATAATTAACATTTATTTTTGGAACTTATTTATACTAATCTATAACATTTTTCTTATATATCCTGTTTTAAATGCTGCTAGAGGATGCTTTTATTTTATTTTATTTTTTTAAGATTTTATTTATTTGCCAGAGAGAGAGAGAGTGCACAAGCAGGGGGGAAGGGCAGAGGGAGAAGCAGACTCCCCGCTGAGCAGAAAGCCTGATGCGGGACTCAATCCCAAGACTCTGGGATCATGACCTGAGCCAAAGGCAGATGCTCAACCACCTGAGCCACCCAGGTATCCCTACTTTTTTTAAAAACCTGAAAAATATTTCTTTTTGCAAAATGTAAAAGAATTAATTAGTTTTTACTTCTCATTATGCATGTAAGTTAAATAATTTTTCCTTTTCTTACTTCTTCCTGGCTTCCCATATTAGCTAGTTTAAGTGAGATTGTAGGTAGATTTCACTCATTATTTTAATATTATATATCTTTTCTTTTAACAGTCATTTTGCATGTATATCCATTATTGTGCCATGACTAAAACTGGTATTTAAGCCCATATGCTCACTTCCAATTCTTTTATACCAATTTCATCCTTTTAAAAGATTTCTGAATGCCTACATATCATAGACGCCTTCCTTTTCTTAAGCAAATATAAACAGCTTACCATGCTTCACAATTACTCTCATCTGAAACCAACACATTATTGTATTTTGTCTGGTTTGGGGGGGTGGAGTGATCTGAGTTCAGTCTGAAAGATACTTTTTCTTTTGAGGATAACTGTGTCTTTCTCGCTTGGATGCTGACCTGATTATTTTCTTCAACTTTAAAAAAATCCACCAGGTTATACTTACATGTTTGTTTCCTTGTTTTCACTCGGTACAAGGCAGTCTCTTCCAGTTTGCAGACTTTGCCCGTTTTCTTTAAGCTAAGGACATTTTCTTCTAATGTAAATTATGATTTTAATTTTTTGAATTTTATTTTCCTTCTGATATTATGTGCATTCTCATATTCATGTAACATAGTTTTATAATATTCTTCATAAATCTTATCATTTGTACCTAAAATATATTGGTTTATATTCTAGAAATCCTTCTCAAGTTTGTCCTCCATATTACTGATTTTCTTTTCAGTAGCATTTGTTATTTGATGTCTTTATAGATTCCAATTCTATGACTGTATTTTAGGTGACCTTGTAGTCTTTCTTCATTTGAGCCAGCTCCCTTCTCAGCTCACTTATCTTTTGCACAACATGCTTTTGTCTTACTTTCTCTCTTACCAGAGTTGATAATTTAAACTTATATTTTTTGTGAAATAAGGGCTTTGCCCATACTAAGTTCTTTTCCAAATTTGATACCCTTTCTATTTTATTAATTTTTTAAGGAGAAGAAATCAACTCAAACTTGATAGTAAATAGTGTTTCTGGAATACCTTAGTCCCTACTGGTCCTTGAATGTATTCTTTCCCAAATATTTCCTTGAAATGTACCCCAGTTCTTAGGGCTCAGCAAGCCCTAGAAACTGGTACAAATCTACTGAATTCACTCAGGCTTTTTGTAGTATCTCTCAAGTTCTCTGACTGGGCCGCAGTCAGACAGAGCATGCCACCTTTCTCCATGTGTTCTGTAACAAGGCTCCTCCTTCCCTTCCCAGCACATGCTCCTCAAAGGGCTATTCAGTTTCTCATTATTTCTTCTATTCTTGTCTTGTTGTGTCATTCCACTTGAGGCTGCGGTGCATCAACACTCATCTTCTGTATCAGCATTTTATATTCTACTATATATAAAGTCCAAGGTCTTGAAGAGAGAAAAGCTAATATGATTCTTTCTGACTCAGAACACAGATCCCAGAAGTCTGGAGAAGTTATAGCTTAGTGTGTTTTCAAGGCAATCTTTAAGTCCTAAAAGTTCCTCAGGAACTATTTTTTAACTTAAATTTTAAACTTGTCATTAGCAGACATTACGGTGACATTTTGTATATTGTCTGTGTGATTCATGCTAGATTTTGTCTTTCTCTGTGTCTTCATATGTCTTAGTTTGTTCAGATTGCTATAAAAAATAGTAGCATAGACTACGTGGCTTGTAAACAACAGAAACTTTCTTCTCACATTCTGGAAGCAGGGAGGTCCAAGATCAAGGTACCAGCAGTTTGGTGTCTAGTAAGAGCTGGCTTCCCAGTTCATAGATGACTCTTTTCTCACTGTGTCCTCACATGGCAGATGGAAGAAAGGAGCTCTCTGGAGTCTCTTTTATAATCCTATTCATGAGGGCTCTCTCCTCATGACCTAATTACCTCCCATAGGGCACACCTCCTAATATCATTATATTGGGGGAATAGACTTTGACACACAAATTTTGGGGGAGGGAGAAACAAATATTCAGTCTATATCATTAAAAGTATGTAAATTGAAGTTCGGTGAGGATGAATCTGAGCCTACACTTCTGTTTCCATGATAAGAGAGTTTGGGGTAGGTAGCCATATACGATGGTATGCATAGGCAAGTTAGCACTGTGCAATAGAACTTTTAAATGAAGAGATACGAGAAAGAAAGAAAAATAATTCAAAATCACAGGCAAGGAAATTTCAAGGTTAGAATTCAAAATCACTATTAGAATTATAATTTGCAGTTGGAATTTGAACATATAGCAGTTTATTTTCTTAGGTGAACACAAAGCTCACTGCTCATGTTACTTTGATCTTGGTTAATGTGGATATCTGTTTCTTCTTGTATCCCTGGTGCCTTATGTAATGCTCACACTTAATTGATGTTTCACACAAACTTCTTAATAGACAGGAAATAGGAAGATGTTCCTTACTGTGATTACAGGGAAACTTTACCTATGTATTCCTTAGCCAATCCCTTTCCAGGTTAATCCAATGATTTTTGATCATTTGATTGTAGAAAAGTTGTAGAAAAAAAAGTACTTGCGTTTGGAGTGAGAGTAAGTCTGAGAAGGATATGAGTAAACCCAAGATGGAAATGGAGAACAGGATGAGGCACAGCAGTAAAGGAGAAGTGGGAAGTTGAGGTTGTATGGTGCCATTGCTTTATGTGTTTTGGGGATTGCAACAGATGGGATACATAAGAATGTTCTTAATATCCTAAGTACTATGGCCACAGTTGGTTCATTCAACTAATATTTATTAAATACCTTTAACATGCAAGCACTGTTCCAAGTGCTGGGGATATAACAGTGAACGAAGTCGATAAAATCCTACCCTCAAAAAGTGAATATTTGAGGAAAGGGGTGGTAGAAGGTCAAGGATACGTTCTAATTCCTGTCATATACTAGAAAGTAATATGGGCATGACAGTAACTGAGACAGTGGGTGTAGCTACAGTTCGATGAATTGTTCCCTGGCAAAGTTGATTGCCTCTATTATTTGAATAGCATATTGAACAGTTCAGCTTCTCAGAGGCATAGGTAACTGGATTTGCACCCCTAATCTTGCTCAATATTAAAATATTTATTTACGTGACTATGATATAGCTTAAAACAGTTTTGAAATAAACATGCACCTGGCATAAGTTGGTAATTATTTTACTAATTTTTTACTGTTTTCCAAATTTACCTAATCCAGCCCTTGCTCCGTACCTGTATTTGAGTTTAGCAATGTACTGTCAACATTTTCTTGCTTGTTTGAGGCTTCTTCATGGCTCTGAGACCCCTAGCAACCCCTTCACAATGCTAAAGCTCCTAGTATTTTCCTTTAACTCAAAGTCTCTACAGGCTGTCCAATGCTGCTACCCTCTATTCAGCTTGCTTAATCTGTATTTATCTGAATCATGGAAAGATTGCTTTATGCTCTATTTAGCTTCTCAAAGGCCAGAGAGGAGAGATTACCACCATAGTATGCACATTGGACACTATCCTGAATCCTGACTTAATTGCTCTTTTCCAATCACTAGGGCAACCTCTCTCTTTCTATCAGGTATTTGTTCTTACTGATTAATTACTTCCATTCATTTAAAACTAATTTCCTTAGAGGGGCGCCTGGGTGGCACAGCGGTTAAGCGCCTGCCTTCGGCTCAGGGCGTGATCCCGGCGTTCCGGGATCGAGTCCCACATCAGGCTCCTCCGCTATGAGCCTGCTTCTTCCTCTCCCACTCCCCCTGCTTGTGTTCCCTCTCTCGCTGGCTGTCTCTCTGTCAAATAAATAAATAAAATCTTAAAAAAAAAAAAAAACAACTAATTTCCTTAGAAACTCCTCTAGCTGACTCCTTAATTATGTTTTCCCTAAGCCTGGCCATTGTCAGAGGACTTATTTGGTATTAAAGAGATTATACTTCTATTCTCATGAATATTTTAATACTTTAAAACTGATCTTAATGATGTTTAAGGCAGAGGTGACTGGTGCACAGAAAGTGAATTGCAGGGTGGTGGAGGTGTGGCAGCAAAGAGAATTTAAAAGAGAGTGGGGGAAATGAACAACAGTGAAGAATTGGGGAACACATGAAGGTGAAGAATGCAAAAATGATTAGAGGTAAATAATACATTAGGTGCAATTCAAGCAAGTTTTACATGTTAGTGTCACAAATTTTCCTGGGCACTCTATGTACCTAGTGAATTTCTGTAGCCAAAAACTCAATTAGTAGTAAACATGTAGTTTCAGTGAGTTAAAATTATATTTAAATCTCTCTCTGTCTGAGAGCCCTTCACATAAGCTGCCTTGTGAACAAGGAACTATCCCTCACAATCATAGTATGTGTGTGATTAAGCACCCCAGAGGTCCAAGTTCCTCAGTGAAGTGGTCCCGTGGCCCCTTCTGTAATCTACTTCCATCATAACATTATTATAAAGTTTACCTGTTAAATTCTCGAAGGAAGGGTAAATAAAGCAGAAGGAATTTTAGGTGAGTGTCCATTTAGAATATGGAATTAGGATGATTAAATGGGAAGGATAAACAAGTGAGAAGATGGGTGTCCATCAAATCACCCCTCTGTGAATTTCCTTGGTTCCTGCTGAGAAAGATAAGGTTGACAGTCTCCTTCTTCCAAGACACTGCCAGCAGTTTGTGAACATTGACTGGTGGACTTTATAAGTTTGAAGATAAAAGAGGGTCTTGTAGGAGTTTATAATGTGCTGATTACTAAACTAAGGAATATTGTGAGGATGTCTGGATAGTTTTTTTGTTAAGTAAACCTGCATTTTGTGGCTTGATGAGTTGCAGCTACACTAAAGGTAGAAGACTAGAGAGACCTCAAAACCAAGTGATTTCTCTGTGTAAATTTATAGGTCATGCTAGTCCATTGCATCTCCGTATGGAAATGGGAATTAGGGCCTCTCAAATATCTATCTGGTTGATGCAGTAGATCATTTTCGGCATTCCTTGCTAATCGTTAGCAGAGCTTGGCATCCAGCCGGCTTTCTATTTTGTGCAAGTACGATTGACAATTTGGCCTTCTGTGTTCATGGACCTGCTCATCCCAGCACCCATCCTTCTGTTAGAAGATGAGAAAATGCAGGTGTGGAGAGTCAGCCTAATTCTTCTGACCCCTTAATCTTATTCTGTCTTCTAGATTCTTGAAGGAATATCAACTTTTTTCTTCAAACAAAAATGTGTAAGAAGTGCAGTTGTATTAGCATAAGTTTATTGTAGTGTTCTAAGAGTGGTGGTTTTAAAATAGGTTCATAAACTCCTGGATATATGCCTTGCCTCAAAAAGTGGAATTTAATTCATCTCCCCTCTATTATGGGCCAAACTTAGGGACTCCCTTCCAACAAATAGAATGTAGCAAACGTGATGCTATGTGACTTCCAAAGCTAGGACACACAAAGCTCACAGTGCCTGCCCCCCTGGCTGTGGTTCTTGCACTGCTCACTCTGGGGTAAATCAGGTACCATGCTATGAGAAAACCCAACCAGCCCTGCGGAGGGACCCACATGGAGAAAAACTGAGACTTGCTGAAGGCCAGCACTGACCTGGTAGGAGAGTGAGCCACACTGGAAGCCGGCCCTCAAGCCTCGGTCAAACCTTCAGATGATGACAGTCCTGGCTGGCCTCTGATGGCAACCTTAGCATAGGTATTAAGCCAGAACCACCCGATTGAGCTGCTTCTGAATTCCTGGTCTACAGAAATTGTGAAAGGTAATATGTGATCATTGTTGTTTTAAGCCGCTAGTTTTTGGGGGTGATATTTTATGCAGCGGTAGCTAACTAATACAGATTTTGGTAGTGGGGTGCTGCTGTAAGAAAAAGCTAAGTCTGTGGGGTTGGTGTTGGGATTGGGTGGGAGGCAGATACTGGAAAGACTTTGAGGAGGGAAGACAAACTGCCTCCTGGAAGAGACTGTTACAGAAATGGGAATGCCCTCAAGAAGGCTTTTGGTGAGGGCTTTAAGGAACGGGAGGGCAACTGTTTTGGGAAACTAAAGGAAAGGGAATTCTTGTCTAGTAATGGCAGGGAGTTCAGCAACACCATCACCTGTGGTAATACAGAAAATGCACCATAGTGAATTGGGTTATCTAGTTCTGGTTTATGCAGTAGATCCAGTTCAGGAGATCTCAGAAGGAGTGTTGAAGGTACTTCCTGGTGCTTCCTTCTGTGGCTTACAGGAAAAGGCAAGAGGAGAGAGACAAGCCAAAAAAAAAAAAAAAAAGTTGTTATACATAAAGGAAGCAGGGCCTGGTGAGTTTGAAAATTGCTAGCCTCTTCAGATGGCAGAAATCCTACAATGAAGAAATAAGATTTTGGGCAAAGATAAAATTCAAGCTTCTGAGAAAAACTCAGTGTAAAGATGAAGCTGAGAGTATACCTGCCACGCTCTTCACAATGAAGTCAGAGAACCATTTGGGGAAACAAAGGGCCCTCTAAAGAATGTAAGGGCATCCAGCCTTGGGGGGAACCCTGAGCCAGAACCACTTAGCCAGCTCTCTCCTGAATTTCCAACCTCCAGGAATCATGAGAGATGATAAATATTTACTGCTGCTTAAAGACATCAAGTTTGGTATAATTTGCTGTGCAGCTTACATAACTAATACTCTATTTCCCCACCGACATTTAATTATTATAAAATTGGTGACATGTCTGGCCTTATGGAAGATTGAAATGACATGGATAGGCCCAGTTCCCGATTTTCACATATGGAAATGCTGGAAAAAAATACACCAAATTACTTGGAAAAAAACAAAACAAAACCACATAACTGAGGAAGAAGGGGAATCCTTCAGTAACAGCCATGTGCTTGTATGTGTGCGCTCTCTTCACAGACTGTCATCCTCTACTTGCCAGCCTGGAGAGCAACAAACTTGTTGATTATTTAAAGGGACACTGATTATTGTCTTTTCTTAAGGGAAAGTTCTTTGAGAACAAAGCAGAGGAAGTTCACTTAAGGAATGCTGGATTCAGAGCACCTTGGTTTCTCTAGTTAACACACCTGGCCAGATTCATTCTCCTATTGCCTGTCTTCTATCCATCTATTGACCTATTGATTGATCAGTTGATTTATTTGTATACTTTAGTATGCAGGGGTGAGACGGTTCTCAAGACAATGTGTATGACTTGTTCATTTAAATCGAAAAATGGAAGTCATCTTTTCATGGAAATTAAATTTGATTTGGCTGATTCTTTTGACAATGAGGCAGGACTTGGACCAAATTGAAGGAAATTAAGGTGCCTGGAGCACAGAACGTGAGGAAACACCAAAAGCACAGGCAACAAAAGCAAAAAAGAAACAAGAGAGACGACATCAAACTACAGAGTTTCAGCACAGCAAAGGAAACAACCAACACAATGAAAAGGCAACCTACAGAATGGCAGAAAATAGTTGCAAACCACTATCTGATAAGGAGATTATATCCAAAATATTTACAGAACTCATACAACTCAATAGGAAAGGAACAATTAACCTGGTTTAAAATTGGGCAAAGGAACTAAATAGACTGTTTTCTAAGAAAGACATACAGATAGATGGCCAACAGGTATAAAAAATGCTCGACACCACTAAACACTCAGGGAAATGCAAATCAAAACCATAATGAAATATTATCTCACTTAGGATGTTAGGATGGCTCTTTCAAAATGTCAAAAGATAACAAGTGTTGGCAAGGATGTAGAGAAATGGAACCCTTGTATGCTGTTGGTGGGAATGTAAATTGTTACAGCCATTACTGAAAACAGTATGGAGGTACTTCAGAAAATTAAAAATATAACTACTGTATGATCTAGCAATCCCACTTTTGGGTATATATTCAAAGGAAATAAAATCACTATTTCAAAGTACAGAAATACCTATTCTCCCTTGGTCATTGCAGGATTATTCATAATGGCCACGATATGGAAAGAAATGGGAGACACACACACACACACACACACACACACACACTGAATGGAATATCATTCACCCTAAAAAAAGAAGGAAATTCTGCCATTGGTGACAACATAGATGAACCTGGAGGACATTATTCTAAGTGCAGTAAGTCAGACACAGAAAGACAGATACTGCGTGATCTCACATAGATATGGAATCTTAAAAATAAAGAAGTCAAACTCATAGTAACAGAGAGTGGAGTGGTGGTTACCAGAGGTGGGAGGTGGGGGAAAGGAGGAGATATTGATCAAAGGGTAGAAACTTCCAGTTATAAGTTCAGTATGTCTAAAGACCTAGTGTATAGCATAGTGACTATAGTTAATAATAATGTATTCTGTACTTGAAATGTGTTAAGAGAGTAAATTTCCAGTATTAACACACACACACACAAACACACACACACACACACACACACACACACACATACACAGAAGGGTATAACTATGTGAGGGGATGGATATTTTAATTAGCTTGATTTTTGTAACCATTTCACAATGTATACATATATCAAAACATCACATTGTACACCTTAAATATATACAATTTTTATTTGTCAGTCATACTTCAATAAAGCAGGAGAAAAATACTCCCATTAAGACTGATTTCAAAATCCCAGCATGATGTTACTGAACACAGAGTTGAAATACACACGTTAGGCTCTGGCTGGCCGATGTGAGCCAGCTTGCACACGGCACTCAGTCTTTTTCCAGAGTGTCATGTCTGTCCAATTTTCTCAACAACTCAGATTTGTTTATATGTGTAGGAAAACAGACAGTGATTTAGAGCTCTTCCCCTGAGGTTCTTAGTTTTGTTGTTATTGTCATCATGATGTTACCTGCGTTCAGCTTTATCCCTCTGCCTAGAAGGTTCTAGTAATATAACTTCTGAGACTCTTTATATGGAAACTAGAATAATAATAACTACCTTTCCTACCTCATGATGAATTGAATGTAAAATGCTTCACAAATAATGATTAATTGCTGATATCCCATTATTCTCTTTTTTTTTTTGGCACAATACTTCTAATCCATAGCCTTAGGTCTTTAAACTTAGTAAAACTCATATTCTGAGATAACCTGAAATTAATGAGATTTACCTGATGAAGACAGTTCACCTTTGATTAGCTGGTAAACACTTCTGTCTTGCTCCAAAAATGGCAGGGTTGTGTAAATTAACCATGCCCTAACCTTTAGCTTTGTGGTTGAATGCTTTCGTTGCTTTTCTTTCCAAATCCATGGAGCCAACTGGTCCATTGACCTTTATGAAAATGAAAACAGCAACAAAGAGAACTGTATTTTGTTTTTTCCTCTTACCTCTTGGATTGTTTGTCAAAATTGACTCCAGTTCTTTTTTCCTGAGGCATCAACAGGAATGTAGGGTGTGTGCGTGTGTGTGTGTGTGTGTGTGTGTGTATGTGTATGTGTATATGTGTGCGTGCACTTGAATTTATGTATTTGGGGTGACCATGGAGTATTAGAGAGGACTATATTCTACAAAAATAAACTTTATGGAGGAAAATCTAATGTTTCTAGAAGCTAGTTCTTTCTCGTGCTGTGTACAATGGCAATATATATATGCACATATTTTTTTAAAATTTTTTTTATTTTGCAGTATTTGCTATTGTCAACTGACTGCTTGAACACATTTTTCTGTGGTTTCCTGGACATTTTTCTCATGATTCTCCTCCAACCTCTTAATTGTATCCTTATCAATTACTTTAATAGACTCCTTTTTTTGGCAAAGAGTTAGTAGATCTCCATTTTCCTCCTCATACCTAAGGAACAACAGATAATTAGGAAGTGTAAATGAATAGGGGGAACAGGAAAAACAGGTTGGGGTTCCATGAGCCTACAGATGGTGAAACCATGTGTTTATGGGAATAGAGTGCGGAGCAGGGAGGAGAAGAGCAGGTCAAGTATAGCATCCAAGAAATTTCAGTATTACTGAGAAAGAATAATATTGTCAAATTATCATACCAGTCTTTATTAGTGTTGAGGTTTAGATTCATTTAACCATTACCTAATGTTTTCTCTTTTTAGTGACTAATACATATAAAATAGAATAACCACATGCTTGATGGGTGAAGAAGGATTTTGGTGAAGGTTAGTGCAAGGGAAAGAAACTTTGAATATTTATTCTGTTATAGTCCATCTTCTCGTTTTACTCGACTCCTCTCTTCCATTTCTTCTTGCAGAGAGCTGGGTCAGAGTTTTCATTTCCTTTTCCCCCTAAATTAAGTGTGAATCAATGAAACTTCAAATCAATCTTGAATTTCCAGGGATGATGGAAGCAGTTTAGAAATTGCTCTTCTTCCTAGGTAGCTCGTGTTAACACTATTCAGACAGTAATGTGGAAAAAATTGTGTGTGAAGAACATTTTTCTAACATCTATCATCAACTGACTGAGAGTTTTGGCTGCTTAAAAATTGTACAACATCCTACTCTTCTTCCCAGAACTGTAGTTTTGGTGTTTTGTTTTGTCTTTTTTTCAACATTCATTTGTATGCTAAGTGTGGTCCAGAATGTATAAAGTCATGGCAGGTAAATTTTCTTGTCTGCATTTTGACCTTGCTTTTTCAATCTGCAGAGGATCAGAGGAAAATTTCTTCATTTCTTAATTCCTCTCAGTTTCCTCTCAGATGCATCCTCAAGACTTAGAAATTTTGTTTATATTATTCTCATTTTTAAAGTTATCATCTAGTGTTCAATCCCAAATACCACCCTCTCACCTTCCCCTAAGGATGGAAGTAGTTCAGAATCCTCTTAATTCACCCACAGGTTTTCATTCAATAAACATGTTGAATGCCTTTCTAATGCTAGGCACCTTGCTAGGTGCTTAGAATACAAAGATGTATAAGTCATGGTCTCTGTCCTCAAAAGGACCTCATCATCCAGTAGGGAGACAGGCATGAAAACAGGAAATTACATTACAGAATGATAAGTACTGTTGGAAAGGAAAGCACCAGGGACAGTGATCCAAGGAAGAGAAATAAATTCTGCCTGTGGAGTAGGGAGAGCTTCACAGGAAAGCAGTACTTGAATTATTCCTTGAGTGATGAGTGGATTAGTAATCTTTGTTCAAGAATTTTCTTCCAATTAATACGGAGACATGGACAAAGGTAACAAAACTTCTGTCCCACCCCTGCAACATTACAAATAATCCTGAGTTAGAACATAACATGTGGTCTGATACAGTTCCTCTAGAGAACTAGTCTTAAAGTTGTTTCAACTTGTAATTCCTAATTTAAACTAACTCTTGAGCTACATCTCCTCTCCACATATGGATTTTCTTCTCTCAGTCATCATTCTCTTAATGTTTTTTTAAAGGTTGTTGTGGTAGGTGGAATAATGCCCCCTGCCAAAGACGTCCCCATTCTAATTCCCAGATCCCATGAATATGTTACCTTGCATGGAAAAGGGGACTTATAGTAGCAGATAGAATTAAGACTGCTGATTATCTGACCTTAAGGTAAGGACGTTGCCCTGAATCAGCTGGGTGGTCCAGTGTAATTTTAAAGGTCCTGAAACATAGAAGAGGGAGGCCGAAGTCTGTCAGAGTGATAGGTTGTGACAGAGCCTCAAAAGGCTGTTGCTGGCCTTGAAGATGGAGGAAAAGACCACAAGCCAAGGAATGCCAGGGGTTTCTAGAAGCCGGAAAGGACAAGGAAATAAATTCTAACCTCCAAAAAGAGTGCAGACCTTCAGCACCTTGATTTTAGCCGCGTGAAATCTGGTTTGGCCTTTTGACCGCCAGGAAATGAAAGACAACAAACGTGTGTTGTTTTAGGGCATCCATGTTGTGGTAATTTGTTAAGAAGGGGTAGCGATAGGAAGCAGTTAAAGTCTGTCCTCAATTACTCATTCTTGTTTTACACAGTGTTCGCACACCATTCCCATGATTTCAGAGAGCTTGCCTCCTTCTCCATAGCTCTGGCTTTCCCATCAGGGCATGCAGTCTGTCCATCCGGCTCTCCAGATTCATTTGTTAATTAAGGAATCCTTCCCCAATTTCTATTTAGTGCTGTTTCAATACAAAACAGTATTCAACATTCCACATTTATATTTTTTCACATTTATTTCCAAATCTGACATGAGACCCCAATCTCCAATTATCCTAGACCTTGGCTCTTGCCTATTTCCCTCCCTGTTCAAATACACTAACCTTTCTTACTATCCACCCAAATCTCATTCTTTTTTTTTTTTTTTGAAGATTTTATTTACTTGACAGCGAGAGACACAGCAAGAGAGGGAACACAAGCAGGGGGAGTGGGAGAGGGAGAAGAGGCTTCCCACTGAGCGGGGAGCCTGATGTGGGGTTCGATCCCAGGACCCTGGGATCATGACCTGAGCCACCCAGGTGCCCCTCAAATCTCATTCTTTTTTTTTTTAATTTTTTTTAAGATTATTTATTTATTTATTTGACAGAGAGACAGCCAGTGAGAGAGGGAACACAAGCAGGGGGAGTGGGAGAGGGAGAAGCAGGCTCCCAGCGGCGTAGCCTGATGTGGGGCTTGATCCCAGGTCTCTGGGATCACGCCTTGAGCCGAAGGCAGATGCTTAACGACTGAGGCAGACACTTAACAACTGAGCCACCCAGGTGCCCCTCAAATGTCCTTCTTTTTAAAAAAGCTGTATGAACTGAAACATACAGAGGTACATTGGAAGCATTTGTTGACAGATCTGGGTGATTGATTAATTCAGGGTCCAAAGTTACTCCCCATCTACTACAAAATGAAGAAGTTTCTTATAAGACAATGGTACAGGTCACAGGAGCATGGGCAAGGGCAAATATTGGTTGAGTATAAACATGGTTCTGAACTGAATAGAAGGATGTGTTCATTTGTTTTGATGCATGTCCAGATCGTTCTTCTCCCAGGCAGTCTCCATCATTCCCCCGTCCCTGCCCATTATGTTATGGTATACCAAGCCATGGGGATAGGGATGTGTTCATGAGGAGGTGTGAAGCCCTGAGAAACACCACCAGGAGACAAGTGGATAGAAGTTCCAATGACAGGAAGCTGAAGGAGAAAAATAATTCTTTGGGACATTTTTAGACCACAGACCTGGCCATTCTGGGATCTAAAAGCTCTTCAGATGAGTCATTTGTGGATGAAACACAGTAGCTTCATTGCTCTGAAAAGCTCTTAGAAGTTATGTGTTCTCTCAAAATTGCATCTTCTCCACCCAAAGGAGCAAGTCACTTCAAGTTGCAACTAAGCAGGAAATAACTTCCAAGCATGTGCTGACAGGAGAGGCACAGAGTCAGAGTCAGATGGGTCTTGGAGGTAACATTCATCAGCATATTGAACTTATCATCCTCCCGTTGCTGTTTGGTTGCCACATCTTAGAGGGAATCTAAAGTATAACTCCTCCTTCCTGTCCTTATCTGGCAGTATCCTGTTCAGTTTCTTTGTTTTCATATTTGCACCTAAATTTTATCTTCTTATTTCCAGTTTGGGAAAACATCTCATGTCCTAAGAAGTGATTTTAAGTGTGAGAACTACCTGGAGTTCTCTGTGAAAATATAAATGGATAGTTTTAAGAATTTTTTTAAGGTATGGTCATGATGGCTTTTCAAAAGTCAGTTCAGATTTCAAAAGCATGGATAAAACATTATAAAGGGAAACAATCATTTCCTGGCTGTGGTAGGAGTTGGGAACCTGTGGCTCAGGTAGGTACTGGCAGGTTGTCACTGAAGGAAGAAGCCAATGAGAATATAACGGAAGCTGAAAGGGTGAACTGGAAATCTGACAGTAGAGAAAGTGTCCACCGACCGTGATCCACAGAGGGATACAGTGGACATTTTTTAATGGCAGGAAGATAACATTAAGAAATAATCTCAATTTTAAGTAAATTTAATCAACAAAGAAGATAAAATTAGAATGTTGTAAGTTCTAGGCTGGAAGAAGAAAGACAAGGAAGGAATTTGCCGCTGTTGGTAAAGAGGGATGATTAGGTGTTTGCTTGGCCTATGAGTGTGATTCTGGCTAAGTCAATCTCACCAAACCTCAGGCATGGGAAAAGTATTGATATGTATGTAAAAGGTTCTGGTCTACAAGGTAAAATATTTAATCCTCATAACAATCTTATGAGGTAGATACTATTGTTATCACCTACATATTACCAGTGAGAATATGGAAACATGGCTACTCGCCAAAGGTGTCAATGCTTATGAGTAGTGAATCTGAGATTTGAACCCAGACAGTCCAGTGCCAAGACCAATCACCTTCATCACTACACCATACTACTACGAGAGGAGGCTTTGGACAGTGGGAGTTTGGTCTAAGAGTGGACGGATACATTAAAGAGAGAGCCAGGCTCTGTCATGGCAGCAATGGGATGGAAGTTGAGGCTCAAGCCTAGTTTCATCACAGCAAGATAACAACAAAAACAAAGAATAAAGACAGCAGTCAATATTTGCGAAGTAGAACTCCACTACATTTTCCAGTGGTTTTACACTCTCCACGATGCAAAGTTAGTGGTAGAGCTTGGGGATGAGAAGCAAGAGAAGCTTGGAGCAGGACTGAGAACCAGAGGTTCTCAGAAATTGATGATGTGATCTGAATGGAGAAGTGAGTTCCCAGAGCAAGAACCAGGAAGGATCCTGTTGTAAAATGTTGTAATTATTACTGTAAGTGATTTTGGTTGCTTTGAAGCTTATTCGTAGAGGAAGCATCCTTGTGTTACATGTGCTGTGAATCTTCCCACCACAGGGAACTTAAGGGCAGCTGAGTCGCACAACTTCAGAGGACACCATTCCTGTAGAATATTATTCCCCCTGGAGTTGTGCGTAAGTAGCACTGCTCCCCCACTTGTCCGCGGGGAGAAGGCTGTGGAGTTGGCCGCAGCTGCAGTTATACTTCTTGACTTTGGAAGACAGGTCTGCGTGTAGTCCTCATGCTCTGTATATCTCAGAACTCTCTTTAGTTGATAAGGACTTTCCAATCAGCCTTTTTCATTATCTCCTGCCTGCTTTAACTTCAGACATATTCACATTCATCAGTCTTGTCTTATCTGAACAACCAGTGGGGACCAGCACCGGGCACAATGGAAGAGGTAATATGCAGAGGCTTTAATTATATTCACACTCCAGGAGCCTCCAGACTTTGCGAGTTATAAACTGTCAGCACCAGAGCTGCCACACCTGACTCTGACTTATTGACGAGGGGCAGGTTCATTCACGGGATGCTTTTGGGGGTGCCCGTCAAGGGCTCTCTTGTAGCATTATAGTCCTGGCTTTCTGGAAGGAGTGGCTCTAGCCTGGTTACTTTGATGAGGGAGTAAGAAAGCATAAACACTTTCAGTTTGATGCAACAAACATCCATGGAGCCCCTTATCCAGCTTCCATTGGAGGTGTTGGGGCTGAGAGAGAAATGGTCCCTGCTTTCAGGAGCTCGTGGTGAAGAACTGAGGGCGGCTCATGGAAACAAACCAATGCAAATCAACACAAGAGTTGCTATAAAGGAGGTACTCTAAGGAATAGAGAGAGTGAGATATGGTCAACAAACCATGGGAAGTTTTGGGAGGCCTCCCAGAGGGGTGGATGCTTGAGTGGGGTCCCTCCAGTCCCAGCCTTCTAAGTCTCTGGAGCCCCACGAGACTCTTCTATCAGAGGTTCTCAACCTGCGCTGTACATTAGAGTCCCTTGGGAAGCTTTGAAAAATCCCAGTGCCCAGGCTGCAGCCCAGATCAAGTGACTCACACTCTCCAGGGTTGGCACGGAGGCATCAGTACTTTCTAAAGTTCTTCATGTGATTGTGATATGCAGCCAAGCCAAGTTTTGAAAACCACTGTCCTAAAAGGACAGTTTGGTAATTCAAATATAAGAGTTGGGAAGAAGGATCTTATTATGGTTTGGTTACTGTATTCTGAGAGAGCTGGTGGGAAAAGGGAAAGAAGAGTACTGTTTTGTAGTAAAGATCAGTGGTTGTATTTGTCCAGGTTCAAATACAGGGGCATCATAGCATCTAATATAATAAAATCCGGGAATTAATGTGAAGAGCAGAGCATGGTGTATTTGGTGAAGTGAATTTAAGGTAGTGATCCTTATATAAGTTTTGTACCTGCTTACTCTGGAAAACCTTGGGGCAGCTCCATTCTTAACGTATGTTTAAGGAGAAGTCAGAAAAGTGTATCTAAAAGGCAGAGAAAGGACATACATTCAGGCATCATTCTTAAAGTTATGGAAATTGTTTGCACATTGTACCACCTTACAGACTCATTTAGGGTTTTTTAAAATTGTTCATTTATGTTTTAACCTACAAATTCAGTGGAAATAGGCCATCCAGGAATCACATATCCACAACTGCTTCAATTGTACAGTCCGAATGATAATATTGGTTCTATTACATTGATAGCACACCTACATATGCCAGTCCTTAACATATATTATTCTATTTTTCACAACAGTCCTATAAAATAGATAACATGATTATTCCTGTTACTCAGATGAGGACACAACGCATGGAGAGGTTAAATAAGTTGTCTGGGGTTTCACCTAGCATCAGAGTCGGAATATGAGCACAGTAAATCTGATTCTTAACTGTTCCCTAGCCTACCTCTCTCCATTGTGTAAGGGAGAAGCTTGGTGTAGTTGCAAGAAAACGGGCTTGGCAGTAAGAAGATAAAGATTCTATGCCTGATGAGCTGCTGTGTGATCTTGAGTTAGTCACTCAACCTCTCTGGACCTTAGTATTTTCTTCAAAGTGACCAGACATGAGATTCTCCATATCTATCTATCTATCTATCTATCTATCTATCTATCTATCTATCTATCATCTATCTACTTTTTCTAGAACAAAGAGTACAGAGACTCACTTTGTTTTTTGGTGAAAATGTTAGAGGAAATATTTCTATTTTATCAGAAAATATCCTTCTTCCTCATCCTCCTAATTGTTGTGCAAAACTTTTTGGAAGGTAGGTGCAGCCTGACCTGTTTGTTTCTTTCTTTCTTTCTTTCTTTCTTTCTTTCTTTCTTTCTTTCTTTCTTTCTTTCTTTCTTTCTTTCTCTTTCTCTCTCTCTCTTTTTTCTTTCTTTCTTTCTTTCTTTCTTTCTTTCTTTCTTTCTTTCTTTCTTTCTTTCTTCCTTCCTTCCTTCCTTCCTTCCTTCCTTCCTTCCTTCCTTCCTTCCTTCCTTCCTTCCTTCCTTCCTTCCTTTCTTTCTTTCTTTCTTTCTTTCTTTCTTTCTTTCTTTCTTTCTTTCTTTCTTTCATTAATCTGTACACCAGAGAGCATGGCTATCTGGCTCCCTGATCCTTTGTGATCCAGATGGGTCTTTTTAGGTCTTGGTCTAGAGCGAGATGGTTCTGCAACAAGTAGCTTAGTCTCTTTGGAAAATTAATCAGGCAGAGAAGCCAGTTCTTAATCTCTAACCGCTAGGTACATTAAGGGGAGTCCTGAAGCTTGTCTATTCTGACAGGAAATTGCCTGGGGGAAGTCTGAGGTGGAGGAAGAAATCCAGACAGGCTGAGGTAAGGCTGGCATTGAAGTTTGGAGTTGCTTAGATTGTTTTATATTGTTGGAATGTAGAAAAAAATTCAATCCCAGAAGATGCACTCCATTTGCTATGGGATATTGATCATACTGAAGATAAAAAGTAGTTGGGCACTGAAAGATCCCCAGTTTGGCCCTACCCTCTTGTAGAGTCCTTGAGTTCTTTGACTCCAGGGTTCTCTCTCCGATGAATCAGACTTGTTGGGCAGGTGTGGGAATAAACCTGGAGTAGAACTGTCATTCTTGAGGACCTGGAGAAGTGATTCTCTCAGGAAGGTGGTAAGAGAAGAGTGCGTGCTTTCCTGGGAGGCTAGAGGGCTGTGAGGAAAGGCACTGGTACCTGCCCTCCTCCCTTGTAGCTCCAGAGCCTGTGATCTTCATAGTCACTGTCACTGCCACAGACTCCTGACTGTTTCGTAGGCTCTCCATGAGCTGCCCTGTGCTGGTCTGACACCCCCCCCCCATAATGACTAGAGCCATCCTGCCAACTCCAGGTTGATCACTATCAGCCCCCATGGGCTCTACAATAAAATCTAAACTGAACGTCCTTTCAAAATCCTTTAGAGTCTGACTTTGGTCTTCTCTGCCCCCACAGAAGGGTTGGCTCTTGTGATAGTCAACCAACTGGATTGGCTGCTGATCTGCTTATGGGGAGCTGGGAAAGACCAAGGCAGGGAACACAAACCAGAAGTGAGGCTAATCAAGCTCTTCTCCCTCTCCATTCTACCTGTCCTTCGTCAGCTCAGACACCCAGATGTTGGCGGCAGCTCCCACCTTCTTGAATCTTGAAGGAATTTACTTCTTTAAAATTCACAACTCCTGGGCACCTGGGTGGCTCAGTCAGTTAAGCGTCTGCCTTCAGCTCAGGGTCCTGGGATCAAGCCTTGCATCTGGCTCCACACTCAGCGGGAAGTCTGCCTGAAGACTCTCTCTCCCCTTCTCCCTCTGCCCCTCCCCCCACTTGTGCACACTCTCTCTCTCCCTCTCTAAAATAAATAAATAAGGGGTGCCTGGGTGGCTCAGTCGGTTAAGCATCTGCCTTCAGCTCAGGTCATGATCCCAGGGTCCTGGGATCAAGTCCCACATTAGGCTCCCCGCTCAGCGGGGAACCTACTTCTCCCTCTGCCCCTCTCCCTGCTTGTGCTCTCTCTTTCTCTCTCTGACAAATAAATAACATCTTCAAAAAAATTCACAACTCCTATAATGCTTTCTCACTCTACAGTCCATATATCCACCTAAGTCAACAAGAGATGATCAACTCTAACCTATGTAGTTTATATTAAAAAACAAAACAACAACAGTAGAGGGGCGCCTACGTGGCTCAGTGGGTTAAGCATCTCACTCTTGATTTCAGCTCAGATCTTGATCTTGGGGCTGTGAATTTATGCCCTGCATTGGGCTCCATTCTGGGTGTGGAGTCTATTAAGAAAGAAAGAAAGGAAGAAAGAAAAAACAATAGAAACATTGAATATAATTTCAAACTACTACATATACTTTTTTTTCCACCTCTAAAGGACGATCTAAAATAATCCTTGCCTCCTCTTTTCTTAGGAGTCCCTGTTAGTGGGTAATGTCAAATAAGCTTTAATGATAATCTATCAAAAATATTTATTAAACTTTTAATATGGAGTTGGAATCAAGCTCAGATTCTGCACAATCTGCTTCATGCATGGGTTCATGTTTGCCTCCATCTTTAGTCTATTGGCCACCACCCCTGAGCCCAACTATAGGGAGATTTACAGTGAGGACAATGGACCTTAAGTCTCAAGCCCTCTCACTTGCCTGGGTCCTTCCAAGTCTCTGGGAAGAGCCCAACAATGGGTTACATAGTCATATGTGTTGGTAAAAGTAAGAAATATTAACTGCAGTTAGGATCATTGTCTCTTTCCATTCTGACTTCCCTTCTGTTATGCTTTCTTTGGTGTCGAGCAGTGCTGGAGTGGGCATTTTGGGGGCTCAGCTTAGGGGGAGTTGAAAGGAGGATACATTTAGTGAGTTTAGTGGGATATACTCATGCACTTAACAGTCACTCTTGTATACAGTGAAGTCACTGTCTGTGGACTCATAATATTCCTAAAGAGGGCCCACCGAATTTCTATAAGCTTCCAGTTCCAGTGACCTGGCAACCTGATTCCTTAATTGTTTCTCAGTGTGGTCTTTGGAACATCTGCATCAGTCTGCATCTTTAAATGCAGCTTTCTGATCTACCCCCAAGCTCAACTCTATCAGAATCTCTTGGGATAGGACTAGAGGAGGCAAAGTTCCTGAGGTCAGGAACTTTGGCTTTGTGTTTGTGTTTATTTGTTTACCACTGATTCTGCAAGACTGCCTTGGTGCAAATTAGGTGCTTAATACTCACTAAATTGAATTTTTATGCACATAAAGACTTGAATATCACTGCCTCTGCCTATTTAATGTCTTTTCATATTTCAAGACTACAGATCAAGATTTTCTCATATGGTGCTGATTTTTCTGAGAACAGAGAATATGAGAAATAGAAAGTCCTTGAGACCATTAGTGAGTGGCTTTCAAATGGAAGGTGAGGAAGGATAACAGTTACGTGGAGTGCTTTTTCGAGTTATTAATTTGCTACATCCCATATTCTGCTATGTTTTTATGGGAAAGTATGAGGGAAGATAATGTGTGACTCTTCTAGGCAATGAAATGGATGGTGTGATTTTAGAAATTCTTCATGGTGGTTCTGATTCTCCCTCTTCCAGTCATGAACATGGATTTAATTCAATCTCTCTTTTAGGAAGCAGGGTCTCTGAGACATAGAGCTGTTGGGGTAAGGGCTCCTATTTAGCTGGGGAACAGAGTCAGGGCTGAAACTCCATTCTTTAAAACTCCAAGTATAGTGTTCTTTCTATTAGCTTACAGGTAGGAAGTTTAGATGTGGCTTCCTTTTAAAATTTTTTTGAATTCTGTAATATTTGGAGGCACATGTAACTTTTACATTTGTTCCACATTTTTTGCAATGCTTCTCATGGTTTCTTGTGCATAAATATGGGATTTTCTTACATTTTAAATTTACAAAGAACAGATAACATATCTTTACATTCTTTTATATTTCTAAAGTTAGCGTAATGATGGGCTAATATTAAGAGGGCAAATGTAATTAATGATTGATTTATTGATATCTCAAAATTATCTGCTTGGTATGGTAAGATGCTTTTATTTTTTTATTTTTTAAAATTTTTATTTATTTATTTTTAGAGAGCAAGAACAAGTTCGAGCAAGAGGAGGGGCAGAGGGAGAGAGAGAAAATCTCAAGCAGGCTCCACACTCAGCACAGAGTCCAACTCCAGATGGGATCTCATGACCCTGGAATCATGGCCTGAGCTGAGATCAAGAGTCAGATGTTTAACTCACTGAGCCATCCAGGCATCCTGGTAAGGTGCTTTTAGATACATTGCATTCCAAATGCAGATTAAATTCTTGTTAGAAATGTTGTCTATGTTGTGAAATTCATGTTAAATGAAAATGAACATGGGCTGTGGGGCATAAGGAGGGTACAGCATCAACATATCAAAGCCCAGAGAGAGTTATTCTTGAGGGTTCAAGATAAAGAGGTGGGGTGTTCTAACAGGGTTCTGGGGAATTCTAGGGTGGCTAGGTGACTCAAAAGTCAAGTCTTTTTGGTAGATGACTTCAGGAAATTCTGTGGGCTGATAACCAGGGGAGCCCTCCGCTTGGGGACTACGTGAGCAGGTTCAGGGCAAAGACAGAAGGCCAATGACCAGAACTAGGGATTAGAATATGAAACCTATATATTTCGTCTAGAACTTGGTTGATTTGTTGTAAACTATATGCTCTTATATTTCTTCTTTCCTCTTATTTTCGTACAATAATGTGTTTATAATTTGCAGCCAGACTTTTAGATTACTGCCAGACAAATGTAGTCAATTTAATTAGTTAGGCAAATTAAAATAAAAATTATTTTTTAGGGGCTGTTAAAATTTGAAGGATGTTAACACATTCTTCTAATGCACTTTAGTTATTATTACAAATGTTGCTTAATTATTAGCTCTGTGCTAATTGTTAGTTTGGGGAATGATTTACATGTTTAAAACCGTGAGAGAAATTATTTTGGCTACAGCTAAATCTTTTTATTTACTTGCATTTTCTTTCCTCACACATGATTTATTTGTTCCTTTTTCTTTTTTACAATCACATAAAATTTGATTTGAGGTAATTCAGTAAAACGGAGATTTTTCTCATCCTGCTCAGTCTGTGTATCATTACTTTCACTTCTCCGTTCTTGGTCAAAGGACAGAGAAAAGGGGAAATTATTATTTATTGCATCGTGATATCCCTTGTGTTGCTATGCTGTAATTTAACACTTGATACATTTGCGTTTTATCTATACTTATGCATTTTCTCAAAAATGGTACTGTCAAATACATGAGGGCAAGGACTATGTGTTATTAACATTATGGGTCCTGTAGCTGCATCGGGATCACCCAAAGTGCCCTTTAAAAATGCAGAGTCTCGGGCCCCAGATCAGAGATTCTGAGTTAGAAGCTTTAAGGAGAGTCGAAGAATCTGATTTTTTGAAAGCTCATCCAGATAATTTTTTGTGGCCGGTTAGATTTGAAAATTACTGGCCTGTGGCATGGAACACCGCCTTACATTTAGTAAGTGCTCGAAATGTTTTCTTTACTTTGAAGCCCAAATCACTCAGGAGAATGACATAATCTGGTCCAGCCTGCTTATTTCATTTTTTCCTCATTTTTGTGTTTTACATGCTTCACCGACTACCTGACAAAACCCAATTCAGATGCATTCTTTTTGGTTTTATTGAGCATAATCATAAGCAAATGGCCAAGACTTTTCATTGCCCTTTCAAAAGTACTTGAAAAATTGGATAGTGCTTTTTAAAATTTGTATTAGTCCTTTATGGTAGAAGATGACCCTGTTGGCTGTGTCACCAGCTGGGAGGACTGGATATGGTTGGGAAGACTGATGTGTGACAAATGTGTGTTCCATATTGTGTATATCAAAACACTGTCCTTCAGATCTTGGCTGCTGCTATTTTCAGAGTCTGCTGGGGCTTTAAACATAATCTAAGTGATGTATTTATTCCAGAAAGCCATCCTATCTCTGATTACTCTCTCTGCTGTTTGGCCTTCTGATCACTTCTCTTTACAATTGCCCTTTTCCAGATCATCATAGAACAGTCATTCATTCTCGGTACATGGCCAATCCCTTGAAACTGTGACAGAAAGCTCTGTAGTTGTCACTTGAATGAATGACTTGCTTCCACATTGAAGAGTTCGATCTCACTCGGATATTTTTTGTATGTGACCCTGTCTTGCAGTTTGAAGTTTGTGACATTGAGGAAACTTCTCAGTAGCTTAACTTGTCGAGCCCTTGGTGTACGTAAGTGCCTGGAGCTGCATAGCAGTGGGTTCCCGCAGGTACCTCACGGGTCAGGAGAGTCACCGGTGGTCAGAGAAGCAAATGGAGGAATGAATGAACACAGCTGACAGAGGTGAAGGGAGCGAAATAACAGAGCCGAGAGAGGGGGCACCTGGGTGGCTCAGTCAGTTAAGCATCTCCTTCGGTTCAGGTCATGATCCCAAGGGATCTGGGATCCAGTCCCTCATCGGGTTCCCTGATCAGTGGGGAACCTGCTTCTCCCTCTGCCCCTGCTTATGGTCTTTCTTTCTCTGACAAATAAATAAAATCTTAAAAAAAAAAAACAACAAAAAACAGAGCTGAGAGAGTAATACATCAGATGGAGAGGTTTAAAAAAATAGTGGGAACGCATAGGAACCTGGAGAGTTCCACTTAGTAGATTTTGCTGTAATGGGATAATTCCCTAAGATCATTTCAAAGATCATATCTGACCTGTGATGATAGCATCTTGCCTGCCTGGCCTATCTGCACATTCGCACTATGGCTCTCAGGACTTCATTCTCTGTTCTTATTTATGTCCTTTGCAATTTTCACAAGCAGGTGATTTCCTCTACATCCATCTCTCTCCTTTTTTTAATTAGTTGAATGCAGGGGTTTTTAATTATATGACTTGTGGATTTGTGAGTTTGGCGTTGCTCCATGGATCCCCTAGAATTTGTAAAAGTCCAGGAATTTATCAGATTTTCAAAGGGGGTCACTGATAAGAAAATGTTAGTTTTTCTTTTAATTAAAATTTTAGAGTAGCTAGTAATGGACCCCGGCTGTAAAAACCTATCTTAGTGTAAAATACTTCCTGGATAAGAGGGAACAGAGCTCTGTGAGTTAGCCTGATGACTGGAGCTGGTTGCCCAGGCTGGCGCTTCTCTCCTCCACTTACCATCAGTGA
Source organism: Ursus americanus (assembly GCF_024610735.1). NCBI lineage: Eukaryota > Metazoa > Chordata > Mammalia > Carnivora > Ursidae > Ursus > Ursus americanus. The sequence continues at coordinate 16,991,416 of NC_142129.1, read as the reverse complement.
ATTGTTTGAATCATCCTCAGTGTCTCCTTCTGTCTGCTGTCTTCCCTTTTCTGTTTTTCTGTTGACAAAAAGACCAGTGACTTTTTTTTAAAACATGGGCAGTTGGCATCAGAGTCTCTTTTCAGGTCTGAATTTACAGGTGTAAGTCACTTGTATTTGGGGTTTCCCTCCAGCCAGCTCATAACTATGTTTTGCATTTGCATTCTTAGCTTTTTTAAAAAGTCTGTTGCATTAGCCGATTAGCAAAATATTTTATAACTACTTGGTTATCAATGGTTTTCTGGGGTCAGGTTTAAGAACATAGCTTTTTAGTGCATACTCACCTCTAGATGATCATGGTTTTCATTAGGACTTTTAATAATGTTATACTTTACTGCCTGGAAGAGTTTTACTGATGACAGGAAGCATATTCTGATACAGCTTTCAGGTCTCCTGATAGCTCCTTAAGCATAGCTATGTAATCTCTCTCCTATGCTAATTTATCAGTCTGTGACAGAAACAGGATTTCCATCAGTCTGGGAAAAAACTTCTGAGCTAGTAGGTCATTGGCTCCGAGTTTATTCACCAATGGATGAGGCTGCCCATTTCCTCTAAGCCCTGAGTTCCCCGCTAATGCATGGGAAGGGGAAGGGGGGATAAGGTCAGTGATGAGGTGCAATACAATGGAACCTCCTAACCATCCTGTGCCTTTGGACGGTGGCATTGGATGACAGTTCGGAGAAGGAACAACAGGCTTAAGTTGACTCTGGCCATACTGCCATGGGCAAGTTTTTGTGTATCCTTTAGATTTTATTCTAGAGTCATTGCCCTAAAGGTTTGTCTCTTGAATTTATTTATATCCTCAATTATTATTAGTAGTATTATTCTTTGGCAAAGCAATTTAAAATCTCTATCGTGGAATATTTCATTGTGTGGAGTAAATTTTTTAAGAAAACTGACCCAGCTCCTGTTTAATACTCATTAATTATTGTCCTCAGACTGCTTACTACCCATTTCCTACTTCATATCTTAACTCCCTCCGGTTATTATTCAGATTTGCCTAATGGAAGCCATCTTCTCCCTTAATATAGCAGAGAATATCCATATGGGTTTGCACTTACATCTATTTCTAGCTCTTAGCAAATATCCATAAACCCACAGTAATACGTAATTCTCTCATGCCCCCTAAATCCTTTTCTTTATGTATATCACCACACGGATCAGAATAGCATCAGTGTCGGGCCTGACAATTATCTGGGCGGAAGGCTCTGACAGATACCGAGGTCTAGAGAAGTCAAGAAGTCCATGTACCATGGCAGCACACCAAGTGTAGGACCTTAGCAAGGACAAGGAGGAGCACGGAAGAAATAAAGGCCAAAGGAGTTCAGCCCCCGTCGGAGTCTGGAGGAGCAACCCTGGGATGCTGGAACCTGGGAAATAGAACATAGACAAGTTGAATGGCAAACGCCAGAACACTGGCCCACAGGGTCCACTAGATGAAATCAGTGCCCAGACTCAATGCCTGGACAGCAGATAGAATTAGAACATACAGAGCAAAACAGAAAAAAAAAAAAGGAGCTTGCTAACACATATCATGAGCTTGATAAGTCCTCTATCACTTGCTCTCTGCAGTGGAGCAGGATGAGGCCAGCGGGTAGGCAGTACTGAGCCCATGGACAGAGAAAACAGGCGAACAAGCAGTTTGAGCAGGGAGCCGGGCCATGTCTGATGACACTGTTTTTGGCAACATTTCATCCTGGATGGTCAAATCGCTTACATTTGCATTTTCTGGACATCCTTTCCCTTTTTGATTTATTGGTCAATAGCATCTATGTTGCACCACAGAGCTCAAGCTTTCAATCCTTCTGCACTTTTTAATTTAGAGAAAAGGAAAACTCTCTGGAGACGCTTTTACTGTCTGCTATTTTTTGATTCATTTCAACTGTATTTAATCTATCCAAGACCAAATAAAAATGCAAACTTTTGCCCCGTTTTTAAAAGATCCCGGATTGACGCTTTGCTGCCATTATCCCGTGAATCAAAAGGAGGAAACAGAGGCTGTGGGAGGGACTTTCAAGGTCATAGATTTTACCTCTGGGTTCTCCTTGCCTTTAGAAGCAGCCCCACCTGACTCCCTCCTGTACAGATGAGCACATTTAAACGAGCCAAGTGCAAACCTAGGCATTGGTTCAGGCTCTCACTGTCAGATGGATGATAAATGCTGTAGAGAGTCAAGGTGAGTAAGAAGCACACGTTCACATTACGGAGTGCTTCCCTTCGCCCACTGGTTTGATTCCTCTTCTGAGAAGCTTCAAGTGAAGAGCAGCTAACCATGTGGATTCCTCTCCCGCGGAGGTTGAAAAGGGATTTCACAGGATTCAAGCCCAAATGAAGAAGGGATGAGAACATCGCAGGAGTGGAAATGGAGCCACTAAACAGCCTGTTGCAAGAGCCTTGGGGAGTAAAAGCCTATTTTTGACATCTTGGCCTCATCCATAGAAAAATCTGATTTTTATATTCAGATGATACAAAAACTGGCTACAGACCCGGGCAGAAAGGTGCTCCTTAACAAGAGTGACCCTGAATGTTCCTCCAGGTGTGGGAGCCATGACAGCAGGAGGAGGCAGTGGCAGTGTGAGTGAGTGAGGGGCCTCCCAGGGGAGAGAGACCCAATTCTCCCAGTTTCTACAAATCCTGGCTGGTTCCGAAACACTGGAGTCCCTCTCAACATCTCCCTCTCATTATTGCTCTGTCTTTCTCCAAGCCCTTTTTTGTGGCATTGGCCTTGTCGCCTCTAGTCAGCCTTTGGAATTTAGCTATTTCCGTTGACTTTTGGTTGGAGGACGTGATGACCTCGCAGATGGTCCTCACAGATCAGCCACTGCACTCCTAGGAATGCTTTTATTCCTTTCCCCATTTCATCCCTTTGTGCCCCCAAGACCCGACTCACTCCGTTAGGTCATCCTGGACACTGGGGGGTTTTCAGCCACTCCTCACCCATGTCCCCGACCTCCTAATTTTCTATAAAAGTGGATTTTCATTTTCTATCACACCACTTCCTTGCTTTTCTTTCTCTGCCCCATAGCTATCAACCCAGCTGAATGCAGCCAACCCAAACCCTTTGTAATTTTTCTCTTCAGTAATTCACAATATATGTCCTCTCTGGTCTGGCAGCAACTTAATTTTAAGAATTCTGCACTTAAAATTTCATAGAGCATCATTGGCTCTGGGTTGAGGAGTAGATATTATGCCAAAGTACTCACTGTCCCTGTTTTGTGACTAGCAAGGTAGGAATTCTGATATAGGGCCATTTTCTACAGACTACTGGGAGAGTCTGAATGAAGTTTAGAATTAGCTTGAGAAGGAAGAAGGGGAAGGAATTTAAATTAAGGCAAGAAAATTTCTGGTTCCCACCCAATTAGATTGAGGCTGACAAATTAACTGATTTGAGTCTGTCCCAATATAATAAACAATAAATAAAAACGCCCCAGTATTGAAAGCCTTCTTTGTGGCCCTCCATTCAACTGGATGGAGGCTCCCAGGGGCCATAGCTACCTCATGGGACTAAGAGGGATTATAATCTCACATCGGGTCATGCAAGGGGCTATATAGATGTTTATCATTATATTGTGAGGGAGAAATTAGATGTGTGGGTATAGGTTTTGGAGCAGGAGGAAGGGCAAAGGTGCATACGAGTAAAAGGTTTTCTGTGATTCTGTTTGGCAAAACTTCTCGATGAAAATATCCTCAAAGAAACTGGAGCAAAATATCATCAGTTCGTGGGTTCTGAGTATAGCATTGTGCCATATAGATCAAAAGGAAGTCTAAGCTTTGATCCCTTTTCTCAGGTGGGGAATGGGATTCAGAGTTATGCTGGTATCTGCAAGTTCAGTCCTAAGATACTGGGAAGAAGCTTGGAAGCCAATAAAAAGCATAAGGCAGGGTTTCATTAAAAGTGATAATTCAGAAACATGGAGCAGTTGGGCTGGTGAGCATGGGATTGGCAGGAACCCTGGGATGTGCCTGCACCTGTCACACCATGATCTCTGAAATGACCGCCACTGAAAGGCAGTTGCTGCGGGATGCCAAGCAGACCTCATGATTTCTGAGACCACTGGCCTGATCTGATGCCTCAATCAAACTAGTCCAGGACTGATGGCCACAATCCTAACAGTTATGTTTTAAATCATCAGAGATGAATATGTTCTTTTTACACAAAGCCATTACAAAACCCATGGCCGTGACAATGCGGACAGTCACAAAGTCTAGAAATAGTGATAGAACAGCTACCAGAAGTCTGATCCCACGTCTTTGTTGCATAGGAAGGACTAAAAACTTGACCTGGTGATCATACCATATCATGGTGTCCATACACTCGGCATTTGGATTAGGAAGGGCCCTTTGCTTCACCCTTAACAATTTTGCAATGGTTTTTATGTAAATTACTAATGACTTATCAAAAGTAATAACTCTAGTACCTTTAGCATTTTCCAGTTCCTAGAGCACTTTCTCATATATCACTTTATGAAAGAAATAGCTTCTCTGCCATCTAAAAAAAACAAACAGATGGTGTTCTGCGGTTGTTATGGCTTAAATTGTGTTCCTTCAAAATTCCTATTTTGAAATCTTAACTTCCAGTACCTTAGAATATGATGTTTTTTAGAAATTAAGTTGTTGCTGAGGTAATTAGTAAATTTAAGATGGCGTCGTTAGGGTAGGACCTAATTCAATATGACTGGTGTCCTGCTAAAAAGGGGAGATTTGGATACAACCACGTGCATGCAGGGAGAGTGCCCTGGGAGCACAAAAGTGGAGATCAGGGTGATGTGTCTGCAAGCCAAGGAAGACAGAAGTTTGCCAGAAACCACCAGAGCGAGGGGAGGTGCATGGAACAGGTTCTTCCTCACAGCCCACAGAGAGAATCAACCCTGCTAACACCTTGATCTTGGACTTCTAGCCTCCAGGACTGTGAGACAAAGGTATTCTGTTGGCTAAGGCACTAAGCTTGTAGTGTTTTGTTACATCAGCCCCAGCAAACCAGTACGGCCATGTTGTTTGTGTTCATACCACCATCTTGAGAGTTACAGTGTTGCTTTTTCTCACTTTGCCAGAGGCCTTGAGAATTGGAATTTTATTTCTCTATAGAAGGTATGAGTGCTGGGCTGTTGGTAAGGATAGTGAAGGCCTGGAACAGGGGCCTGGGATGAGGGAGGGGTCTCATAAGGCTGGAGCACTGAGCCAGTGGAGGATGGCAAATGGTGTCCTGGATAGAAGGGGCAAGAGAGTTTAAGAGCTAGTGCTCCTTAGGGCTCTGCACCCTGCTCCCTTTTCTTTTCATTCTACCCCTGCTCCCCGTCTCTCTTTTCTTCTCTCATGTCAATCCCCACTCATTTGTTGAGAGCCCCAAACCTCCAGCTCCAGCCCACTCCTCTCTCCTGAGCCTTCAATCCATTTATTCAGTTGGATTATTGACCTCCTTACTGGAAGCCCCACAGGCACCTCAGACTCAGTAAATGCAAAATTACGACTATTGTCTTTGACCCAAAACTAACTTCCTATTTGAAATATTGATTAGTGTTAGGGTACTGTACATATCTCAGGTTGCCCAACCAAGATCCCAGGTGTCATCCATAACCCCTCCATTTCCTTCTCAACTGCATCTAAAAGATTGCAAATAACTATCAACCCTGCTTTCCTAATGTCCTTCAATCCATCCTTTCCTCTGCATTTTCAGGTCCTACCTTGATTTAGACCCTCAACGTCTCTTAGTAACGTTCTCACTGAGTTCTTTGACTGAAATCTTTTCTTGCCCTCACTACTGCCAAAGCCATATTTCTAAAATATGTATAACATCACATTTTTTTGCTATGTCTTCAGTGGCTGCCCAGTACATATAGGATTATGTTTGAATTCCTTGGCATGTCACCTCTTCATTATCTGATTTCTGCCTGTTTTTCTAATTCTATCATTTATCTCTTTTTTTTCTCTTTCTGGAAAGCCATTCCTTCTTTGGCTTCCATGCTTGTTTGCTGAAGTCCACTTATCCTTTAAGATGTCCCAAATACATAGTTTCCCCTTTTCTGTATGCTAGGCATATAACAGTGAGGCAGACAATCACAGTCTAGTGGGGGATAAATACATCAAACAGATAATCATAAATTAGTTTATTTTCATGTTGTAAGTACTGTGAAAGGGAGCATCTACAGGTAGCCTTTACCTGAAATGATGGAAGTGAGAAAGTTTCTTTGGGGAAGTGCCATCTAAGCTGAGCTGTAAAGGATATTCAGGAGTTCTCCAGGCAGAGAGTAGGCTGAATGTGCCCCTAGACCAAGGGAACAATATATTCCCCGAGGAAGGAAGAAACTCCACTTTTTTGACTCTCATGTCATCCTGAGCATAAGTTCATAGCTATAATAAATTTCCTGGCTTGTGAGTCCTTTAAAGGCAGAATCTATACAAACTATGGTCTTGCATATTTGCTTTCCGTTCAACGGAGTACAAATAAAAAGAGTAGAAACTGGTATGTCTTAAGATTAAATCAATGGAAATAGATTAGGCTGTTAGGCCTCAAGAAGTTTACCATGTTTTCTCTTGGTATAACATGAACCTATCTAAAGAAAAACTAAGGATTTACACAGTGACATAATATTAATGATTATGAATATAATAATATCATTCATTTATATAGATCTTTGGACTTGACAAAACAGATCCAAAAAGCGATAAGTAATGTGGGGTATCCCTTCTTCAGAGGGAAAATAAAGGAGAGAATGATTCTACTTCACCAAGCCTCGAAGGTCATCATTTCTCCCTGTCTTGTGAAAACAGGAAAATAACAGACATGATAGATGGCTGTCAGAGCTGTGATTGTCTCTTGCTCTATTGGAAGCAGATTAGGAAGGCCAAGTTGACATTGATAGATATGTGTTGTGACATGAGTTGGCACAGTATAATAGTGATCATTGCTGTGATAGGGATGTGTTCTTATACAATCTTTCCTGTAACAGGAACATTACCTTCTGCTGGGAGAATCTTTTCTTCCTCTTGATGCCTGTCTTGTTACGTGACTCTGTTTCAGCGGTCTCAGGCTGTTGTCTGACTCCCCTGTAGACTGAGGCAAGAAAGAGACAGCCATGGATGGTGGATGGCCCTAGCGATTCACCTGCCGGGAGGAAGGAAGTCTGGAATACATGATGATTCTTGGGCCCAAAGTCCGGGATCTCAGCCTGGAATGACTGAAAAGCTCTGCGACGCCAAGGGTCATTTCTTCTGCATATTTTGGACAGCAGCTATGGCACTACTGGGCTGTCAGTTCTTTTGTCTAATTGGGGAGAGTGGATTTCCTGCTCAGTATCCTCAAAATGGCACCAGTCTTCACTCTTCCCACTGCCATCTCTTTGAGTCGTAGGGCTCACGGCATACACTGTCACAGAGGTTCAAGTCGGCCTGCTGGCACATAGCTAACCTGATGTTATTGCCAAGTCAAGGACGAGTACTTGCAGGGCTAATGATGCACTTGTCATCAGAGGAATTCAGAACCGTTCAAAAATAATTTATATAGAGTAGGAAATGCAAACCACTTTGTTGGAAAATGGACCATATTATATGCTTTTCAGTGATTCTTTCCCTGCATGAGTGTAGAATGGCATCGCGAGAGCATCATTTGTTTCTTTTTATGGTGTTGACCATGCTATGTTCCTTGTTCTTGCTATGTATATTTTTAATTTTGACAATGAACAGATTGCTAAAAATAGAATTACAGAGTTATTTTAATTACAGCCATTTCAGTTGCTCATCAACATAACAATGAAAAATGGAAGAGTTGCTGCATCTTTGCCAAGTTGTCATCTTGTTTAATCACTTTTTGTGAAAGTAGCATGTACTACCAGCTAATTACGAAGACTAAGTGTTGTAGATGGGAGGCACAGTGTACCTATTTTTAATGCTTTGTAAACACTGAAGGAGGATGCCAGGATGAAAACATAAGAATCTTAATCTCAGTTTAATGTATTTTATCCCATTTACTCTCTTGTCCCTGTTGAACTATTGGATATTTAGTTTACTTTTTACCCCCCCTTTCCTTAATTTTCTTTAGTCTTTTTGTTGTGGTGGAGAAGAGATTGGGGATAGCAGAGGAAGCAAGCAATTCAGGTTTTCTAGGAGTCATAGCCCAGGCTGTTTAGAATATATAAAGTCCCTAGAAAAGATTTTCCATATCTCCCAAACTCCACACGCATTATTTATGTATTTAATGCTGCACAGAGAGTGGGTTATTGATCTCTGTGTGTAATGGTGGGCAGGGAGGGAGGGTGGTGTATTCCTGGGGTCTCTCTTAGTCCGCAGGGAAAGACAAATGATCATTTGCAGTGTCTTCAGCTTCCTCTATTAATCTATCGGTGGCATTGAAGCAACAGGCCATGAGGCAAATGTTAGTTTTACATGACCTTGCTTATGAACATTATCATGGGTAAATGCTAGAAGCCCTTCCTCATGACATATACTTCTGTAACCAATGGATTATATTGAGATGCACATAACTTTGTATATGTATCTTCAAAAATCTTATGTCTAAATCATGCCATGGAATCATTTCCCATGGACACAACTTGAAACTTCTAGAATAGAGAGCAATATTTACTACTCCCAGCTTTCTTCATTTTAGAGAATTGTTTCAATATCAGCACACGATTTGAACTCAAGGAAGCTTCTCGTAGGAGATCTAGGTATGGGATACATTTTCATTAAATTCACTGGTAGTTGAATCAATATGTACATGCTATCAAATAACCAACTGGTCAATCTGTTTGAATGAATTCAGTTGCCAAAGTTTAAGAAAGGATGGAGCAGGGCGGGGGGGGTGGTTTCCAGATTGTGTGGGGTCTGAAGCTTTTATGATTTGGGGAGCTTTCTATAAGAAAAAGAATACAAAGTTACAAGGGTAACTTTAAAGTAGGTATGAAAATAAATATTTATTTAGGATGAGAAATCACAAGTTATGCATTTTAAAAAGTAGACACATGCCCACATCATCACAAAATCCTGAAAAATAACACAATTTTATTAACATCCCAGTGCACTTTTATAATTGCTACATTTGTTGGCTGCATTCTGTTTGCCTCTTCAAATGACAATACATTTTTAAATATCATTTTCTATAGAGTAGGAAAATCAATAATAGTTTTTTCTCTTAGCATGGTTGACTCAAAACTGATTTGTGTTACTGATAGTTTAGAAACAATTATTTCGGTTTAGCAACCCTCTATTGGTAATGCTATGCTTAGGAATTTTGTCAAATTAGGAAAAACCTCTTTAAACTTTGCTTTGTATATAAACTTTACAATTTTAGACATTTGAAGTTTTATTAGGCCATCTAATCGGAAATATTATTTCATCTGATGACATTTGTTAAACACCGCAAATTTGTGTTTTCTGCAACATTCATTTGCCCCTTGGCTTTTCTACTTCTGGTTTGGGACTGTCTGAATATAATTCTTTTCCTCATGGTCATGATACTGATCTGCAAGTTTTAGTTTCTATCATGATATAATTAAGACTTTTGGTAATGATATGGTTTTGGAATATAGATGAGGTTCGGTGGGGTGGAGTCCAGAGCCGGAGACCAAGAAAGAATTCTTGAGACGTCTTTGGTGCAAAATGGTGGTTTATTAAAGCACAGGGGACAGGCCCCGTGGGCAGAAAGAGCTGCTGCCCCAGGTTGTGAGGGGTGACTGATTATATACAATGGGGTTGGGGGAGGTAAGGAAAAAGGGAGGTTGAGAAAGTACTTTCTTATGTTAAAGAACACTCACAGGAAACCGGAAGCCTTGCCTTTGTCAAGTTAAGGTTGTTTTTCCCTCTAGCAAGGCATTAACATTGAGATGGTTGGGGGCTTCCTGGAAGAATGTCACACAGGTCCCACCCAGGAGTGGCGGGTAGGGGGAGGTTGTAGGGGGAGGTTGCGGGGTGTCAGCTTATGCTTTGTCTTCAGCTAGCCTTCTGTTCCCTCATCAGTAATATTGAAACTTCTGCCAGTATTCTTTTTCAGTTTACATTTTGGCTTCTTTTTATCGTATTTGAATTTTGGTAATGTAATTCTGAAATAATATAAAATAAATCAGAAATCAGAGACTAACCGAGGGTAGTTCAATTCATTTTAAATTGTTGCTACACTGTATTGAACTAACAGTGTTCTAATGAAATGAATGTTATGTCACATGCAGTGACTTATTAACGAGTATTTTCACTTGTTTTTTCCATCTTGTGTCACTAGGTCAATGACAATATTATGCACTATTTCACCTAAAAGCCACTAGATTTTATCCGGGTAGTATGTGAGGGATATTCTAAGATATAATCAAATATCTTGGGATGCGTAAAACATATAACGGCTGGAGGTTTGTGCCCTACAAACACAGAAATCCTGGTAAATGTCATTAAAAAAAGGATTCTCATCAAAGAAGGAAAAATATATGGTGCATGCGTATTTGTGGATGTGGCATAGTCAAGTAGATTTTTGACAGGAGAAAACTTCAATTCTGACTGTGGGTTAATGAGAATGGAGTCTTCTGTTTAAAATATCACACAAATTAGCGTTTGGTTTCCTGCACTTCAAACCTTGTTTTCCTTTTACAAACCAAATAGTTGTGGTGCTGGGTCAATGATAAGATAAGCTTTCTCCTCACCATGCTTTAGACCATGATGCGGGGTAGGGTAGCACAGTGGGCTTTTTGGAAGTCGTTCCTTCACTGGGATGGATGATCACAACTTCACAGAAATGACTAGAAGCTGTGTAAACATATCCTAGTAAACCCAAACTCATTGTGTCCCTAACTCAACTTCTTAGCCAAAAACCAAAATGATTCATGATTCCACCAACATTACCCGACACGGGGTCGGGGTGGCGGGGGGCGGGATGTAACAGATGGCAAATCAGAGTGGAAAGAAATAGTCATCTAAACGATTGCAGTTTAAAGATTTGTTATTTGCAAATTTGATGAACATACATGATAATATCATACGTGGTTAGGTCTTCTCTAAGGGCCTGTAAGGCGCAAGCCCCATTAGCCTCCTGGGAAACTTCATTCTGGGGCACATTTTTTTCTTGTCTGTCTCTTTCCTTTTTCCCTCTTAAGTTCACTCTGCCATGGCCAGGGTGTGATTTCATCCCTTCAATATGAGACGTGACCCTGGCTTATTTTGGGAAAGGAAGACAATGGAACAATGGTCTATATGTAGCACAAACCGGGTACTTCCAAGATCTTAAAGGCCAGCAAGTTCCCATTTGCGAAGTGCCTTTAGTTGTGCTTGTCAGCTCTTTCTAGCATTTTCTATAGGAAGTAAGGTCCAATACATCCACTGTAAAGAAGCAGCGAAGCAGTCAGGCTAAATAGATTTTCCCAGTTTAGATGGGGCTTTAATGGCTGTAGTTTTGGGAAATGCTCTGTTAAGTAGTTTTATTTAATGTAGGACTTCCCAGAGCCTTTGAGATGTTAATGAAAACATCAAAGGTGCTTCAAGAAGGGATTAGGGTATGCAGCATTTCCTAAATTTATTTGATCAAGAATCTTTTTCTTTTTCTTTTTTTTCCCTAAATCCACAGGGTATCCCTTTAGAAGGAATCATGAGGAAAAACTTAATGTTGTATTTCCATTTTCCATCAGCCACCAGGTGAGGAGTCGAGACTGGTATTCCTGCTTGAACCAATAGAAAGTGCACATAAAATAACCCAATATTGTTCAATGACCATACCGTTTTCAGGAAAAACCTGTTCCTAATAAAAATCCTAATTACCTGTGAGTCTGTGATTACTAACATTTCCACAGGTAGATATAATTCAGAACAAGGTTGAAGTAAATTCAAGCAACTCAATACTCAAAATCATCATCTTTTTGATTCATCTCAATTGCAGATTGTAAACTCTTGCAGAAATCTTGGATGTCTGTCCCCTCTGTGCTCTCAAGGCCCATGAAGCCTTGAAGCCAGGTGTGAAGGTGATTTAACAGGGAGGAGGGAGCTGAGTTAAGGGTGAGGGTCAAGGAGCATGTGTGAGAATGCAAGGGGGTGGTAGACAGAAGTGTGATGAATGGGAGAGGACATCCACTCCTGACAGTGTCAAAGTTAGGACCGAAGGCCATGAGACAGCCGTGCTGTGGACCAGTCACTTACCGAGAAGCAGTGTATGCTCCTTCTTAACACAGAATCCATCTACTTCCGCAGCCATCGATCCAGTGCAGCCCTGCTCTGCATTAAAACTCCCTCTTCTCTTCCTACCTGCAACCTCTGCCTTCAGTATTTTCTTCCAGTATATTCTCCTACTGCTGCCAGAAATATCTCCCCAAAATGCAAATACAATTATGCTATGAACATCTGCACAAGCTCTTCGGAGAAAAACCATCATGCTTGCCGCGTGGGAAGAGAAAAAGGAAGGGAGATGAAAGTTGACCGAGGCTCTGATGATCAGGATGTATGGTGTGGGCCAGGGGACAGGCCGAGGCAGAGGCAAGCAGTGCCCTGGTATTGTGTCCTAGTAACTGCTAAGCTTCTCGTGGGGATTTCTCTACAAGTCAAGGTTTAAGGTCAACAGTGATTGAGGTATTAAACCAGTTTCCTTCCTGTGTGCGTCTGAGCCTCATCATCTGCGAACAGCCACACTATGAGGTGCAGAATATGCTTGCTCATCTACCATCAGTAGATGGTAGATAATTGTAACTCACTTTTTCTCCCCTTTCCTAACGTCATTTCTTTCCATTAAGAGTCTCTCCTTGTTTGGCCTGGTGCTTGACCCAAGGCTTCTGAAGCTCTGCTTCTGCCCACTGAGAGATGGGCGAAGAAAGGAGAAAAGGTACTAAAAAATGCCTATGCTCTGGTGAAGATTTTAACAGGGGTTTCTAGCTAGAATTAAGAATAAGGTAGAGGAATGAATGGAATTCCAGGTCCAAGGAATAACATTAGGAGATCACCTTTGCAGACACAGTGGTCTCTATTCAAGCCTTGCTCTCCTGAAGTTACAGTCAGTAGGGTCAAACTACCTTCCTGCTTGAAACAGGCCAGATCGTCAATGTAGCAAACAATCAGATCTTCTAGATAATTGTTGGGAGTGCTAGATGTGATGGATTTCTCCAGGATACTCTGTAAGGGATTATAGCAGTATTACCCAATTTTACTAGACCAAAAGTGAGAAAAATATGCTGCTTCTAAAATATTTTCCCTATAGATTGTGGTTTTTCTGTAAAATTACCCAGAGAATTTCCCATCTAGAGGACTCATGTCCAGGCTGGAGAATATTAATTTTGTTGGTTTTTTTGCTTTAGCACCTGAATTCTCCGGTTTAGGTCACAAGTATGGCAAATTATGGAAATCCTTATGACAACTAGAGAGAGGAGGGATGGTTAAAGATAAAAGGAAGACAGGTCATCATCACTGGATCATTTCTTACATCCTAAAATTTTTACTTTACATTCTCAAGAGACCATTTTAGGCTTATGTAGACTTAGATTTTTCTTCAGTCATTTACCATCTTTGTGCATGTAGAATAAAGAAAAGACGGGGCGCCTGGGTGGCACAGCGGTTAAGCATCTGCCTTCGGCTCAGGGCGTGATCCCGGTGTTCTGGGATCGAGCCCCATATCAGGCTCCTCCGCTATGAGCCTGCTTCTTCCTCTCCCACTCCCCCTGCTTGTGTTCCCTCTCTCACTGGGTGTCTCTATCTCTGTCAAATAAATAAATAAAATCTTTAAAAAAAAAAAAAAAGACGAGTAAAATAATTTAGCTGTTATTGCAGGAAGATGTGGAAATGCAGTCATTTCTCTAACAAAGAGATCTGCTCCACTGCTATTAGATTTCTACCATTGCTCAGCAGCTATGCGTTTCTGTGTGTACACTCTTCACTTTATGTCGAGTAATCAAACCAGTTTTAAATGACTCAGTGAAACTCATGATTTGTGTCATCAGCAACACAAATAGCTCAACTAAAATGACAACCATATGAAGATCTGGGACCAAGTTTGCATACGTGCAGGTAGTTACGACTTCATCACGACTGGTGATGGTGATTTTAAGACACCATCAATGAGAAAACGCAGCTCAGTGTCAGAGATAGTGAGCATGTGTGGGGAAATGGGCATCGAGTTTTTGATGAAATATGGTAATTACAGAAATAGGAAGTGACAAAGCCCTGTAAATACTTTCTAAATCCATGGGACTAAGCTGAAGAAAAATCTTGGCTGGAGCATATTTACCTTTAGGTGAATATATCTCTAATTCTGGATGAACTCTGGCTCATAGCAGCTGCTCAGGGAGAGCCTTTTAAAGGAATGAATGGCTAAGGTTGATCTTTCTCCCCTGAAGGAGAAGGCAGAGTCTTGTCATTGCTGCTATTAATTCATAACACAGCATAAATTAATTTTGATGGGATGACCTCACAGTTTGACTATGATTGCTTTTAGTTTTTATATTCCATCCTAATGTTCATATATAGGTACCTTCTTAGTTTTCATAGTTGTAATCATAATAATGAATGTAACATTTTATACATTTTCCCTGAATATTATATCAAGACCATATAATTATAATTTTATAGCTGTGTAATATTCCATTGAATTATACACAATAATTTACTTAAAAATTCCTTACTGTTATATATTTAGATTGATTCTGGTACTTTGCAATTTTAGATGGAGCTGCAAATAACATTACTGTGCACTTGGTTTTTCCTTCTGTTGAGTTATTTCCTTAGGAAACATTCCCAGGAGTGGAATTTTTGGGTTGAAGGGAATGATGCATTTTTATAGCCTCAGTATAAATTGCCATAAGAAAGGCTGTAATAAAATTTCATTGGCAATTTCTCCTTGAAGCTTCTGTAGGACAGGGGACTGTTTTAGTCACTTTGCAATACTTGTCTTCTCCATTTTCTGGCATGTATATGTTATTGGAAGCTTGGCTTAAGAAGAGAGGGAAAACAGATGAAATGCATTGCTATGGCTTGGTTGTCACAGGGCTCCCAACTTTCTTACAGCCTGGAAGCTACAGTGCTGTTCTTGCCTCTGCTTTTCTAGCTTTCTTGGCTCTGTACAACTGGATGGAAAGCTCTAATGGGTTCTGGGTTAAGGCATTATTAGGTAGGACAGAGAGCAAGATTCCTTTTGAATCCTTCAGAATTGGATAGGAAAAGGTAAACTTTGGTTAAGAAGACTGGGTTGGTAACCGTGGAATTTGCATAATTACTTCATGAAATTACTTTAATTCCAAGGATCAAAATATTGATGTCTGTTTTGTTGGATTCAGAATCATGTGTAATAGTCACAAGTTATAAAAACAACAGCTACAACCCTCAAATGTAGACTGCAGCTAAAAGCAAGGGCACGTGAAGGCTATGCATGAAAAGTATGAAGAGGACGTTAGGATAAAAGCATGTCCTCACTGGGATGTGTGCCATTTTGGAATTTTTTTCACAACCCTTTACGTCATGTCTAGGCTTCTGTCATATCCTCTTCATTGTACTGAGGAAGTCAGTAACTGAAGTGACTGAGATATTTGAAGAGAAATAATTGAAGAGAAAAAAATCAGGCATTACAATTCCCATTGTTCTTACATGGGCTGTGTTCTTCATGTAGGAGGGTGGCGCTGTTGACCTACCTGTTAACCTAACCTACGTGAGCTCACGCTTTGAAATCTTTGTTTTCGAGTAAATAGCTCCATTTATCCATGTTGTTGCTCTACTTCCAGTTACAAAGGACATTAAGCTGCTTTTTTGGGGAGAAGGCTATCTGGCGCCGGGATGCCATCTGCAGCTATGGGAAAGCAAAACAAATCTATCTCTAGAGGATGTCATCATGGTCATTAGGACATGGAGCATGCTGTTGGCTAACCTGTGGTACAATTGTCATAGTACTAAATCTTAAAGAAAGTCTCAAGACACAATGTGATGTTGGGTTATCCTTGCATGTGTGAGTCTCGATGTGTTATTGTCCTTGAATAATGGGGCTTGAAGACCATAACCACCATTCTATTTGAATCTCCATTTCATGGTTCTGCTTTTTTTATGTGTGGCTTTTTTTTGTTTCATAAAGACTTTAACTGCATATTAGGGAAGATGGACAGTGGTAGCCCAAAGTATGCTCTCATTGCTTGGGACCCTACTCACCATAAAAAAGAGAGATCCTGTCTCTCTCAGCATCCAGTCTCAAGATACACTTCACTTGGCCACATTGAGGTCATATGCCCATCCTGGAACAAATTATTCTAGTTAAGAAAATAATGTCCTCTGATTGGTGAACCTGAGTGATACTTCACTCCTTTAGCAGGTAGGGCTGGACACCAAGATTGGCTGTCCCACAGAGAATACATGGAGTAGGAGAGGGTCATGCGATAAGGAAAGGCCAGGTACTCTTAGCAAAAGAGGAGGAAGAGATTCTGGGTAGACCCAACAGCAGTCATGATAAGGATGGTTCTAAATGCCAATAAGATTCACTAACAAGATGAAGCAGACTTTTCCAGTATTTTCTTTTGGATAAGCTTTGCGTTGCCTCCTATATATTCCGACATTTTGAGTCATGTGTTTAGAAGACTACATTAAGTATGTCCTCTGTCTTGTGCATAAATTAATCCAGCTTTAGATCAAGGGAAATAAAACCCATGTCTTTTTCTAGTGTTTGGAATGATTTACTAGTTTTTTTAAGAGCCTTGGTTAGTGGACTCTGATGTCGTGGGATTCATGTCCGCCTAGAGTTTAATTCTACAACTCTGTAGTTGATATTCACTGGTCTTCACACCTGAAGTACTAATGCTTTTCTTTTCTTGTCCCAACCTCTGCTTAACATACCAGCATAATTAACAGATATACCAAGAACTCCATCTTCAAGGACTTTTCTCTTGAGAGAGATTTAGTTTCTATGTGAACCTTTATACGCACTTATTCTTATATGTGGATGACGAGACCAAGTGGCTGCTCTCTAAATTTTCCCTAAGGAGGGGCACCTGGGTGGCTCAGTCAGCTAAGTGTCTACCTTCAGCTCAGGTTATGATCCCGGGGTCCTGGGATCGAGCCCGGAGAGGCCTCCTGTTCACCAGGAAGTCTGCTTCTCCTTCTCCACGCCCCCACCCCCGCCAGCGTGCTCCCTCTCTCTCCTGTTCTCTCTCTCAAATAAATAAATAGAATCTTAAAAAAAATAAATTTTCCCAAAGGAGTCATCAGCTTGTAGCTCACCATGTAGTCAAGTTTCCTGTTAGAATGAACATCCTTGTTCTTTCAGTGGTATGTTTGTATTTCCTTATGAAGTCTTGATAACGGAAGTTGTTAGCCACTTGTAAACACCTTTAAGTTTCTTTACTCTAACAAAGACTGAGAAAATGCACAAAGAGACCCATTCTCTGAAATTACTGACTTCTAGATACATGGAGTATCATGAGATTTACTCTAGTTTTGCTGTGGTTGTGTTGAGGATTTGGACTAAATCATGATTATTCTATAACCCTGGGGAAAGAAAAAAATTGTGTGTCTTGGGAATAGATGTCTGATCTGTGTGTATACAGGAACATTCCAGGTTTTAATAGTATTGCCTGAAGTTGACTTCAGCCCGCCCTCCCTCCCTCCCTCCCTCCCTCCCTCCCTCCCTCCCTCCCTCCCTTTCTTTCACTGGAGTAATGAACAGCTCTCAAGCCAAACTGGCTTAAATGGGTTCAGAATGAGGACTAATCAGTGTCTGAAACACTAGTGTTACATCCCACTGCCTAAGATAAACGATACCTCACGTCAAAGAGTAGGAGATTTTTCCACGGTTCATGGAGCAGTTGGTATTTATGTAAAAATCAGTTTAAAAATAAGCTGTAATTAAAAAAATGCAAATTCTGAGGAAAACCTTAGCTAAAAGGCTGGACGTGGCAAAAGAGATAATTTGCTGATGTTTTGCATTAAGATTCAAGTCCTAAGAAAGAGATGGACCAAGGAAGATTTCTTTTTAATTTGGAGGGCGTTTCTTTTTCTGAAAACGTAATGAATCAACCAATCCCAAATTCTGTCTGGACTGAAATGAAGACGAAAAAAGCATATGAAGTGGTCTCTCTCTTACCTCTGTGACAGCTGTTATTTTCCAGAAAGCAACCAGCCTGTCCCAAGTCAATAAGTCTACTTAGTGGATAGGGCTGAAAGCTTATTGATGAAATATTGCATCGCTGCAGTCTTCTTTTTATTCTTCAGAGGGGTTTTACACATGTGGTTTTGTTTATCCTCTTGGTTGTCACTCACAGCTCAGTTGTTTCCAAATTGGGTAATTCCTTACACACACACACACACACACACACACACACACACACACACACTAACTTACCTTAAGCTTCTCTCTTTATAGTTTTTCTGAGAAATTTCTTTCATCTTTTTACTCTATTATCACCTTATCCTTATTCCATTGATGAGCTAATAGATGACACTTATATTTGATGGAGGTAAGAATGTTTTGATTGCATACACACATCAAGGAAAAAGTAAATCTTAAGTTTTGAGATGAAATAAGACGTGAAAAAGTATCATCATCCCCTAAGGTCGTATATTCTAGATGTTCTCTATCTAGTATTATTTACCTTTTGTATTAAACCTGCTTTTC
The DNA here is from genome assembly GCF_024610735.1 of Ursus americanus. Classification (NCBI taxonomy): domain Eukaryota; kingdom Metazoa; phylum Chordata; class Mammalia; order Carnivora; family Ursidae; genus Ursus; species Ursus americanus. The sequence goes on along the minus strand of NC_142129.1, from coordinate 16,972,842 downwards.
ATCAAGCAACATTTAAGAGAAAAACAATCTTGTATCAATTGCATCTTTCATCTTTGCTTAATTACTAGCATTATGAAAGTACTACAGTTTGTTATGCTTTTATTGCAAGTTTCCATTTCCACTATGTAGGGTTTTGTGGGCACCCCTGAAAATCTAATTGTTAAAAATATAATAAACACAATTAACATTGTTTACTTCCAACTAGCACAGTGCTTATAGCTCAATTGTTTGTTAGATGAATTTTTAAAATTCTGAGCCCCTAAAAAGGGATATAGAATTGAACTATAAGACTACATTCCTTCTATAAATTCACTAAGATTGTTAGGTCGAAAATAGGGTTATGATGGTCCTTAAATGAAAATATCAAGGATAAAGTTATTAACTTTATGATAAAAGCCAATTATAATTATTTATTAGTCAACAAAATATCACACATTATCTGTCAGATTTTTAATACAAAAATTGAAAATGCATATATTCATTCACTGTTAATGACTGTGGCCACCACTCTAAGTATGTATTGAGTATATCAATAGCTTTGATTATATGTTTATAAATGGTACTTATAGATTACATATCTATATGCAAACACGGTTCTTAAATATTCTAGCAGATAATTTTATTATTTTATAGATAAGAAGTTATAACTAAAATACCTTGAGTGTTTACCATTTGCTGGGCATCACAATAATCATGTGATAAGCGTTATCTCCTGTAGCCCTCACAAGAATGTTCTGAGAAGGAGAAATAGAACTGCAGGTTAAAATTAATCATTTAAGTTCACAGAATAGAGTCACTTAATAAAAAACCTGAGATTTAAGTCACAGTTTTCCTGTGACCATGAGTTGGGCATTCTCCATCACACCACACTGCATATGTACATCGCTAGCAGATTTAAAATTATTTCTACACAGTGGAGTGTGTGAAACTCCATTCGACCCTTTATTGTCAACCTGGGGTCCAACATGATTAAAATTCTCTTTGTTGAAACAAATAGTGATGAAAAAGCATAGGTAATTAAGTTGAAGTTGAGGGGAAGGGGAGGTGGGGAAGTGTTAGTCAAAGCATATAAGTTTCTGTTTTGCAAAATAAATAATTTCTGGAGATCTACTGTATAGCATAGGGCAATGCTTAACAATTCTGTACTGTATACTTAAAAATTTGCTAAGAGAGTAGATCTTATGTTAAGTGCTCTTACTATAAAAGAAAACAAAAAACAAAAAACCCCCAAAACACAAAGGGAGGCAGGTGGAAATTTTTGGAGGTGATGTATAAATTTATGGCATTGATAATTATGATAGTTTCACAGGTATATACTCATCTCCAAAGTCATTAAGCTGGATACATTTTTTTTTAAAGATTTTATTTATTTGACAAAGAGAGAGACAGCCAGTGAGAGAGAGAACACAAGCAGGGGGAGTGGGAGAGGAAGAAGAGGCTCTCAGCAGAGGAGCCTGATGCGGGGCTCGATCCCAGGACCCGAAGGCAGACGCTTAATGACTGAGCCACCCAGGCGCCCCGATTAAGCTGGATACATTAAATATCTACAGCTTCCTATATATCAATCGTAACTCAATAAAGAGGTTACAAAAAAGAATTACGATTTTTTTTTTTCAACTTGAACCTCTAACCCAAAGGGAAGCAATTGAAGGATACTCAGTGTCTGGGAGATTTGAATAAGAGAAGAAGACAACCATTTCTTATCAATTCCTTTACAAAGTGATCTAGAGTGAGAATCCATTTTGAAAGATGTGAGTGGTCACTGTTGAAGAAATCTTTAATAAGGAGTAAATAAGTAGTATTAAATATTTAATAATAAATTGCCATGTGAGACAGAACTCCTTCCCCACTAGATTTACACCTCAGTTTACTTCACATTTGGTCTCTAAGAACATGAATAAAACAATATAGCTGTCTATCCACGGAAGTAAACATCTGGTATTGGACAGTTTTGACTATTAGTTCTGCATTGAAACAGATGTTTGTAGATTCGTTTCCATCCCCCAGTTTCTTTGGTCTTTCAGTATTCTTGCTTGAAAATGTGCCCCCAAAGCAGCCATAAGATATATGTTTTTATCAATAACTTCACATTTGGCTACCCAAACTTCTTTGCATGCACTTGTCCTTTGACATTAATATGCTTGTGTGGACAGAAATGTAAAGGAGCTCATTGTTAATATCTGCTCCAGAACAGAAAATCGAGGATTTATGAGTACAGCTATGACCTCAACTATCGCAGAGGGCTATAGAGGTTTCAATTTCCAGCAGAATACACACTCTTTTGAAAATGACCTGTGAACAGAGGAAATACCTTTATTTTAAACCTTACCTCACATTATACCCTGAAAAAATGTTAATTTCTGATTTTAAAAAAATAGCTATATCATTACTTTAGAAATCATTTGAAAAATCCACAAATATTTGTTGGGTATTATGTTTACGTCAGGCAGGTCACACATATGACCTTTGATCTTCGAGTGCTAAAAATTAGGTATGTCAGGCATCTTCACTTGCTTGGTCAAACTTGGGATTAGAGAGGTAAGCTTGCCCCAGGACACAAAGCTAATAGGTAGTGGAGATGTGATTTAGACAGGTCTGGCTGGTTCAGGAGGGTATGCTGTTTCCACTGCCATGTGCTGCCTGCCTCCAAAGGTTTTATTTCATATTTATTAAGTTACTGACATGGATTAGATGTTTTGTGGATCACAAACCTGGGCCCACGGGTCATAAGAAAAAATGAGGGGGAGCTGTAAATTATTAAGATATTTGCTGAGGTTATCCCGGAACAGGGTTTCCAAAGCTCAGCCCCCTGAGCAAAAGACAGAGTCATGGGGTAGTAGGCTTCTTATTCTCTTTAAGACATAGTCTACAGCAGAAGAGGGAAATCTTCATGCTTGTTTGTTTGTTTATCATTTGTTTTAAAATAATTATACCTAAATGAGGATTAATGAAAGCCCAGCCTTCTTTCATTGATTGATGCCATGATTGATGGTAAATATAAAGCCATAAATGTACACCATTAGTCCTGGGCATTTATTTCTTTAAAAAGAAACATTAACACTTCTCAAATTGTATTTCGCCAAAGATTAGTGTTTTGTTAGATGTTCGTAAGTACTCTGTGAAAACTTGTTGGTCCCACAGTGAAATAAATGGGTGAAGTTCTAGATGATACACTGTCAAATTTAATGTTTATAATTGGAATTTTTAGAACCTTTAGTAGGTACATTATAATCACTGATTCCCAGGTACCCCAAACCCATCAAATGAGAATCTCTAGGGTGAGACTCAGGCATCAGTATTGTAAAAAAAAGTTTCCAGGTGATTCTGATATGTAGAAACACCATTGTAACGAAACATTTTTTTAGTACATATGCTCAGGCTGGAGGCTGGTTGTTTTTCATATCCACAATTATTTGCCGCAGTGGAGAAAAAATGATGATAAATGATACAGAGTAGGTAGGCTTTTGTAGTTTGTCATAGATTCAATTCTTTGTTCAATGAAAGTCAGTTTTGATCAGATAAACATCCTATGAATCACTGGCGATGGGAGAATGGCTGGAACTCCAAGCGGGAATGGAAATGACTGGAAAATAAGCCAAATTTCACCCTGATTTCTGTCCACAATGCTTCTGCTTTTCAAAGGGCAACAGCCAGGAGCACCTCCCGAATCCAGTGCCCTGGGCTGCCGTTCCCCTCTGCTACCCGGGGTGTCCTTTGCTGCGGCCGTGTGGAGGGCTAACGTCTGAATTTCTCCTTTCATCTTTTTGCTTTAGTCCTTTGATCCTGGCAGAGACTTCGGGTCCTATTAAGTGGGCTCTTGTTCTCTCTGAGTCTGTTCAGTATGTGTGGAATTTTGTGAAATGAGTTTATTAAGGATCAGGGCTGACTGTCCTTCTTAATTCCTTTCATGGAGCCCAGTGCCTCCGGGTAGGGACAAATCCAGGAGAGGAGACTCCCATGCCCTGGGCTTGCTCCCCTCTCCAGTCACAGCTCTCAGGACTATTTTGGTCTCCTCCTGGGAGGTTCTCTCCTCCCTGGGGCTCCTTGAACGCCACACCTTTTCTTTGCCTTCAAGCTTTTGCAGAGGTGGCTCTCTCCTCCTTGTGAGCACATCCTTTGTGCTTTCTGGCTAATTCTTATTGACATGTCCTTCACAACTCAGCCCAGAGACCAACTTTCCTGTCAGTGCCCCCTCTTCTCTCACCTACTGGTCTGGGTTAAGGGTCCCTCACGTCTGCCCCAAAGAGCACCCTCTCCATAGTGCCACACTGGTAACTGACATGTATTTCTCCCCAGCTGGGTTGTAGATTCCTTCAGGAAGGGTCTGTGTTTCATTGTCCAGTTCCCACCTGAATGCCTGGCTTATCAAACATGCTTACCTAAAGTTGATGAGAAAATGAAAATACTCTTTTCTTGTTTTCCCACACCCCACATGCCTGTCACCATCCCAGCTTCACAGCATGTAGAACACATTTTCTTCTTTTCTGAGCACAGTCTCTTTTCATAAATGGCGGCTCCAGTAGCATCTCCTCAATATTGACATCATTTGATTTCAACTTGCTCATTTATTTTTACTTTGTAATATGTTTTTCATAAAAATATCGTGTGAGTTTTGTATCCCCAGATGGCAGCCTTTTCAAGACCACCTGTATTCTCTCACTTCTGACTTTGAATAGATATTCAATGACTATAGCGCTCTGAAGATATGGCGACTCAGGTCTATATTTTAACTGTATTCTCTTTAGCTGCATGGATGCTTCCTCTCGTGGTGCCTGCAGTAATGGTTCTGGCAATTAACTTTCTGCTTGCAGGTGTCTTCATTCATCCTTTATTTTAAATAAACTAATCTCTTCATTTAATATATATTACCGAGCACCTCTTCTAGGTGCCAGGAATACAGCAGTAAACAAAATATACAAAAACTCCTGCCCCAGTGGGTAGAGGTGCAAAGTAAACACCATAAACAAGTAACATATATAGTGTTACCGGGTAATAAAGACATTGGAGAAAATTGATATAATGGAAGGAGGACAGTGAATGTTGAGGGACTTGCAAATTAAAATAGGAAGACTCACTGACAATGTGGCCTCCTCAGGGAATGGGGCTTGTGCTGTAGGAGCAGCAAGTTATCAGTGTGGTTGGAGCAGGTGAAGTGGAAGAGTCATGGGAGAGGGAGTCAGGGAGGTGATGGGGTTGTGCAGAGACTACAGGTCCTAGAGGTCATGAAGAGAACTTTGCCTGTTTATCAGAGCCTTCATCCACTGTAGAACCAATGCCATTTTCAGTGCTTTGGAGGACACGAAGATGAATCAGACTCAGACTGTCCTCAGTGAGTTCAGACTCTGTAGTGCGGGTACAGCCCCAATTTGGGTGAGCAGCCTCTCAGATCCCAAGTACTGAAGCTAAGTGCTGACTCTCATATACTGTTGGTGAATGTCAACGAATACACTGTTTCCCCCCAACATAATTCAATCTGGTGGAATGTATATAGATTTAAAATACGCTCTTTGACCCAACAGTTTCACATCTAGGTTTTTTCCCCAAGTAAATAAAGAAGATATATAAGAAAGTATATTTAAAGATAAATATGGAAGATATATAAGATATATAAGAAAGTATATTTATAATGCATTGTTTATAACAATGGGAAATTAAATATGTAGCAGTGAGCTTAGATAGATAAATTGTGATATATCCAATGAAGGACATACTTTACATTTATTCAAAATGATGGTGTAGGTGTTGATACAGAAAGATAATCATGATTTATAGTTAAGTAGGATAAAGTTATAAAACAGCATGCAAAGGATGAATCCATTTTTATAACATATCAAAAGTCTGTGATTTAGGTATCATGGAAATCTCAATGAATGTGAACCAAGGTGTTAACAGTGCTAATATCTGCAAAGTAGAACTTGGAGTGATTTTCCTTCATTATACCTCTTTGGTCTGATTAATTAAAGGGAAAACTTTTCCTTGACAATTAGAAAATGATTATTTACAGTTTTGAAAAGGAAAAAAAAAAAAAAAGAGAGAGAAATCCTTGGGCTTCCACATACCCTGTGGCCAGCGTGTCTTTTCACCTGATTACCCAATCACATGAGGTGGATTTCTGGGTCCCTGCATAAAAAGACTTACTGACCCTTTACCAAGTTATTTTTTTGGTTTGCCCAAGTGGGGCAGATCTAAGGACACATCCTCTTGACTCTCACTTCCTTCCACCCTTTCTTAGGTTTTTTTTTTTTTAATATTTTATTTTATTTATTTATTTATTTATTTATTTATTTATTTATTTATTTACTTACTTACTTACTTACTTACTTATTTATTTAGAGTGCGAGCAGGGAGAAGGGGCTGAGGGAAAGAGAGAATCTCAAGCAGACTCCCTGCTGAGTGTGGAGCCCAATGGGGTCTTGATCTCACAGCACAGATCATGACCTGAGCCAAAATCAAGAGTCAGATGCTTAACTGACAGAGCCACCCAGGCACTCCCCAAAAGTCTTTTTGACATCAGTTTCTCCCAAATAAAGGTGAGAAGTGGAAATACCGCACAACAGAAACCATATTTGTCAACGTAACCTGTGTAACTGATGAACTTGGCTTATATGTGCTGGGCCCAGTTTGGGACTCTGTGGTCCTTCATTAGAAAATGTTTCTCGGTCCCCAAGGACACTTATTACTCATGGTTGTTACTTCTTGAATATTACTGGTACTTTTTCAGGATTTGATTGAAGAGTTTTAAAAATGGATTTGTCCTGCCCCTTGCCATCCCCTATATAGTCCTGACTCAGCCAAGCAGAAAAAAATTAATAGAGTTCTGAGAGGACTGAACAAAAGCTATAGTTTCCCACCAATCCCCTTGGGAAGCTAGAAATGCCGGGGCTGTGGTGCAGAGGCATTAATTCTGCTTGCTTTGACTTTGCTAACTGTGTTTTATTTCTCTTTTTCTCGCTCACTGGGCACTTCATTGTAGCATTCTGTATAGAAAGAAAACATTCGAAAACATTCAGCATGGTTTGCAGTTTCCCTCATGTGCTTATTAGGCAGCGAATGCTGTCAAAAGCACTCGGTATAATAACAAAACGGCTCTCATCAATGACATTTTTTTTCATTATGGATTTCCTAGCTCTCTGATAGGCTGTGCCTTTGATTTAGGATTTCAAAAAGAATTTAATCATGAAAGAAAGCTCTGTGTGCTGGGTGAATCCTCTTGAAAGCAATTGCCTTTTATATCTCCAGGTTCTTAATCGTTCCTCCAGTCTGCTCTGCTGTTTTATTCTCTTTTATGTGTGGACCAACATGTAAATAGTCAAGGACGATGGCTGACTTTACTTAAGGCAAATGTAATGGAAAGATAGAAATGAAATCCAGGCTCAATGGGGGAAAGAGAGAATACACCATTTGCGGAACAAGAAAGATAAGATGTTGATCTGCTCTATCAAAGGATGACTTTCCATGCCTAAGTTTTTGCATCAGAAATATGAGACTATTCCATATTAGCTTTCCCCAAAGTGAGTTTCAAGGAACAGAAGTCCTGTGAGGTGATCTCGGACAGCGTTACAAGGTCAGAGATGGTTGGGAAGTGCTATGTACCATACACTGTCCTTAATGGTTTACAACATGTACTAGCTCTGAAAAGATTTTCCATCAAGTTGTATTTTGTTAAATACAGAATTTTTCTAACTTATTTGCCTACTGAACTCTTCTAGAAAAACCACTTCTTATGCCCTGAGTTTTATGTTCCTTTCCTCCTTTTGGGAAATTGGAAAGATTAATGAATTCTCTATAATTTAGATAAAAAAATGTACATACTGGAATCTCAAGTTAGGGTAAAAGGAGTTAACAAGTTACGAGGTCTTCTACTTTATATCTAATTTCATGACCCTTTAATTTAAAAAGATACAAAAAGCAAATATGAAAAAATGTTAACAGTTGTCAGTTTTAAAAAGAGATTATGGGTTATGCTCCTTTTGATTATATGTTCAGTTTTTGAGGAAGTCAGTTAAGGTACATGGAAAATGTCGATGTTAATTGTATATTCATCTCTTCATTTATTCAACAAGTGTTTATTGAGTACTTAAAATATACCATCTGTGATTCTTGGCACTTGTGATATACCAGTAAAAAAATAAAGATCTCTGTCCTTGAGCTGCCAGACTAAGGTTTAATTCAATAAATATTTATGAATTGTTGAGGTTTGCTTCTAATGATGTCTGAGTAAGCTCCTATCTGACTGACCCTTCTTCAGATAACAAGTATAAAGTCTTGACAAAAACAAAACAAAAGAAAAAAGGGAAACCGATGGCCAGAAGATGCTTGAGAACAACCAAATGCAGGTAGTTTCTGTTGAGGAACCAATGTTTTGATAAAGGGGGAAGACACTGGCTACATTCCCATTTTCATCGCTCGTGAACTGAGAGAAGGCTCAGTTTGCCCGATAGATGTAGGATGCTAAAACTGTGAGAGAAAATCTGAAGTGTTTTTGGTCCTTGAAATCAGGACAAAGCTCAGGACAACACAGTCTCTGGAAAGTATGGAACTGCAGAGAAGGAGCCTAATGGTTTGTCTATAAACGCATCCCAGCTGATTGATCTCTGAAACGTGAATGTTTGGAGCAGATTCCAAACAGCCTAGTTAAGGATTAGTTTGAAACTGTCATCCAAGAAAGAGTTTGAAGTCTGAGGTCCCTCATGCTCATTGCCTGCTACTATGTACAAACTTAACAACAAAAATCTCTTTAGAGGAATAAAACAGAATCTAGCAATCGACAACCTAAAATTATTTAACATAAAAAAATCAGGAAAATATGACTAGCAATTAGGAGGAAAAAAATAAATAAAGGCCAACCCCAAGATGAGCCAGATGTTGGGCTTAGCAGTCAAGGATTTTAAAGTAGTATTAGAATGTTGCTTAAGGTCATGAAGAAAATATGACCGTCATGAATTTTTTCAAGTGTATCTTAGCAGAGAAGTAAAAAAATAGCAAAGAATGAATGGAAATGCTACAATTGAGAAATACAATATGTGAAATTTTAAAAAGTCACTGGATCACCTTAAGTAAAAAAAGGAGATGACGGGAGAGTCTGTCAACTTGAAGAATGATCAATAGAAATTAGTGAAATTGAAAACTAGAGAAAAAATATTTTAAAAAAGAACAGGGCCTCAGAGACATGTGGCAAAATATGAAAACATTTACCATAAGAATAACTCAAGTCCCAGGGAAAGAAGAGAGAGGGGATGGGGCAGAAATAACAGCCTTTTTTTTTTTTTTTTTTTTTTACTTTGTTGAAAGACTTTTACAAATTTGGGAAGCTTAGAAAAACTTAAGCAGGATATATACATAGAAAACCATGCCTAGGCAAAATATAAACTGTGGAAAACCAAAGACTAGGAGAAAACCTTGAAGGTAACTGGAGAAAATCAACACATTGTATGAAGGCGAATGACAATTCAAGTCATTACTGATCTCTTGTTAGAAAGAAATGGAGGCTAGAGTATATTCGAACAAAATCTGTAGAGAGCTTGAATTGGCAAATTGTGAACCCAGAATTCTCTATCCAGAAAAAACATCCTTCAAGAATGAATGCAAAATGAAGACTGTCTTAGATCAAACCAGGACAGTCTGTTACCAACAGACCTGAACTAGAAGTGGTGTTGATAGAAGTTCTGCACATTGAAAGGAAAGGATAGCAGATCATTTCTATTGACCAATTTCAAGAGTTACCGTAAAGAAAAGTAATCAAGACAGCATGGTATTGGTGAAAGAAGAGACGCATAAAGCAATGCAATAGAATAGAGAGTTCAGAAATAAACCCACACAAATATAGTCAACTGATTTTTGACAAAGGTACAAACACAGTTCAATGGAGAAAGGATAAGTTACTCAAATATATATTTTTGTCAAAACTCAACAAATGTACACTGAAGATTTATGCATTTCATCGTATGCACAGCATAGAAGGAAATAAACACAAAATAATGAACTTCAGTTAATGATACGTGCATTGACAGATGGGGGGATGTATCACTGTCTTCAGTGTACTTTGAAATGCGTTCAAAACAAGATGGATTGATGCATGGGTAAAGGGATGAATAGAAAGGTGACAAAACAGTTTAGTAAAATAATAATCATAGATTTCAAGTGGTAATGATACAGGTGCTGATAGTATTATTTTTCTTTGTATGTTTAAAATGTTTTGTGATGAATATTAAAAAAGATATTTATGGGGGCGCCTGGGTGGCACAGCGGTTAAGCGTCTGCCTTCAGCTCAGGGCATGATCCCAGCGTTCTGGGATCGAGCCCCATGTCGGGCTCCTCCACTGGGAGCGTGCTTCTTCCTCTCCCGCTCCCCCTGCTTGTGTTCCCTCTCTCTCTGGCTGTCTCTATCTCTGTCGAATAAATAAATAAATAAATAAATAAATAAATAAATAAATAAATCTTTTAAAAAAAAAAAGAAAGATATTTATGGACTGCCCACCGTGTACTGGTATTTCTAACCATGATCCCCGAAATCAGGAAGAAGTCATTCTTTATTGTCAGGGATCTCCCAGTCTAATAAGAGAAACAACCATTAAGCCATAAAAATATTGTATTATAAATTCAGTCAAGATGACAACAAGTCATTACGGCAACGTAGAGAATGGTCCCATAGTCCAAACGTCAGGTGGTCGGAGGTGGTGTGGGAAGGTGTCTGGCACTAGGTGAAGTTTGTGCTGGATCGCGAGGGATGAACAGCGTGCCATGTAATTTGGGAAACGAGGGCAGAGGGAGGGTTGTCTCCAGGTAAAGGAGGCAGCATGAGCAAAGACAGAAAGAGGAAGGACAGCACGAGATGTGTAAACACCTGCATTTGGGGATGCCTAAAGTTTGATTTACAAAAAGAAATTGGTGGAATGTGAGATATAATCAGAGGCCAGACATTTCACTTTGGGCTTGTCTGTGAGGGAGCTATAGAATGGTTTTAAATAAGGACGTAGCATGAACACGTTTGACTTTTTGACAGACTGCTCTGGCAGCTGTGGAAGATAGAATTGCAGTATTGCCTCTGGAAGAGAGTACTTGGACTGTTACAAGAAAGAGACTTGATGAGGGGGGAAAGGGGACTTGGCTTAAGGCAAACGAAGATGCCGATATGGGTTTGAGGTGTCCATATACCTGATCATATTTGATAGTTGGGCCAGGGCAAGGGACATCAGCCGAATTAGTCCACGGCAAATGGGGCACATTGTCATGTTAGATACAAAGGGGTATGAATTGGAGGCAGGAGCCTGGCATGACTCTGAAACTCCTGACTCAGCTGACAGAGACAAGAGCAGGTTTGAAAGGGAAGATGATGACATACAGAGAAGTTCATTGGCTTCTGCTCCAAGGAGTTTACAATCTAGAGAAAACCCAGCCTTTCTTGGCAATAGTCATTGAGCATAGAAGTGGAATCTTAGCTGGAGCATAAATGAGGTAGGATTTAGATCCCCAGGAAGACAAACAGCCATAAGACCAAAGGTGAGCTCTGTGCCTTGAGCTCTGAAAACATTTGTTTAATGAAACTTTTTGGGGGGCACCTGGGTGGCTCAGTCGTTAAGCGTCTGCCTTCAGCTCAGGGCGTGATCCCGGCGTTCTGGGATCGAGCCCCACATCAGGTTCCTCCACTGGAAGCCTGCTTCTTCCTCTCCCACTCCCCCTGCTTGTGTTCCCTCTCTCGCTGGCTGTCTCTCTTTCTGTCGAATAAATAAATAAATAAATAAAATCTTAAAAAAAAAACCTAAAAAAAACCCGTTTTTTGAATTTCTAAGTATTTCTAAAATGTATATAACTCAATTACCCATTTTTAGAATTTTAGGGGCCCAAGTGAGAAATAGACACAAAAGACAGACATATGAGATCTATACATCTCGATCTATTTCTATTACCATTATTACTAGATCTGAACTGTACTAGGTGGCTTGGACCTGCAACCACAACTGTGCTTTCTAAAACCTGCTCCTTGGTTGGATCTTGGGGAGACGAGTCACTCAGGCACTCAGCATGATATTCTTGTTATCAGAGGTATTCTGTAACTTCTAGGTGCAACTCCTAACCAGACAGTTATCCATCCAGAAAAGGAATTATTGTCTCATCTGTATCAGGCCATGAGAGAGGGGTCGACAAGATAAAGACAACATGGGACACCAGATGTCATTATCTTGTTCCTATCCAAAAAGTAAATCAACTGACACCAGAATCTATTTACCCCAGTCGAATAGATCGCACGTCTTCCAATGTTGGGGAGTATATAAAGGGTGAGGAGAATAGATAGGAGTTTTACTGACATGCCATCCCTCACCAGAGTGAGAGTTATTTCATGGATATATGAAGGCAGGGAGTAGACTCCCTTCTAACATCCTTTATAACTCTATCGTAACTCAAGTCCAGTTCTGTTATCTATTTCAAAAAGACATTAAATATATTCTCATCTGGCAGCATTCTTCATAGAACACTCCCACTATGATAGTTGGCCTGCAGGTCTCTCTTTTGTCTTCACCCACCATGGTTGCTAGGCACTGACATCTTCACATTTGTAGACTGACACTCAGTTACAAATTCTTTAAGCTACCTCCACCTCTATCTGATTGATTTCATTTGAACAAGATACACCTTTGATCGCTGTCTTCATAATGAATTTTGACCACCAAGTCTCCATGATATTTACGAAGTAAAATTGATCTTCTTTGCTGAGCCTCCAGTTCACCCTGATTTTTTATCCCAACTTCTATTGAAGGCACTGGTATGTCTACTGAAATACATGTAGGCTCTTGTACTTTCAGCTGTGTTCTCTTTTGAATTACCCAGCACCTCAGCCACTGTTAATTTTTTTTTTTTTAATGTCAGAAGTGATGTGGACTGTCTTAATATTTTTCCCATTTTAACTGAGAGTATTTCATCTTTCCTTCCAATTTCAAGTTGTCCTCTGAATCAGAATACCAAATTATTTTTTTCCCAGTCATCATGAAGGCATTCCATAACCTCTAGGTGGAACTCAAGGATACATGCTCTTTCCAAAGTCAACGAAGAAGTGTGTGTGAGTGTGTGTGTGTTTGCATGTGTGTGTGTATGCAAATATATATGTATGTATATGTATGTAGATGTGTATGTATGTGTGTGTGTTTATATAATCTTCACTATAGAATTAGTGGCTTTTAGTGGATACAGGAAAATCTGTCTCTCAAGCCTGGATGACATCACTGGAGCCTCTTTTCTCCTTATCTTTTCTTCCTTGCAAAATGAGCTTGGGAAGACTTCTATTTGGAAGTAGTCCTTGATCATGGAAGACTTAGAACGGCTAGGTAGAAGACAGAACAGGAAGCCTGGCAAGGACAGCTTAGATATGTTTGACTCTGGAACTCTGGAAAGTGGGCTTTCTTTATCCATGTTGTCCCCAGGAGATTAGTAAAATCTAGAAAGCCAAGAAGAAAACCCTTCATCTTTATTTTCGTTAAAGCCCAAACCTGAAGGTCAAATAATGCCCATAGCACATCCAGACTAGTGTTAGGGAAAACATGACAAAAGCATCCTTATATTTACATATGGGGCTTCTGTTCCATTCTCAAGGTTCATGCCCTTTTATCCAAATTCTTTTTTCAAGAAGGAAAGTGAGACTAATTCAACTGTTGAGACTGGGGAGCCCTTGGAAACCTTCACGTCTCCTTGGTGGGGGCATGGCTACTGCACTGTGACTCGGGTGATGTGGGACATCTCTCTCATCTATACATGGTTTCAGAGTTGGTAGGGATTTGCAGTTCTCTGCTCTTAATTTCAGCTTCTTCAAGAGGGTAACTGCCTGGGTTCATCAGGGTTGCACACTCAACCAAACTCTAGGTTTGGGAATCAATAGAGGCAGCTTTGCAATGGTCTCTGATCCTGATTTACTATCACTTAAGCTGATAGTTTGATGCCAATGTAGCTAGTTAATTGTGTTTGTACCCTGGATGGGGACAAGGGAAAAGTGCTAATCTAGATACCAAATCCTACCCTGAACATTCACCCAGCTCACCAGGGAAGTAGACCCCACTGAGCTTTAGATACCAACAACTTCACTAAGCAGAGATCTTTATATTTTCCTGGAATATATTCTGAGCATGTGGCTCCCTGCTCCCACAATATGACCCATTACGGTGTCAAGTTAGTCAAGGACTCAAGGATTTATGATCCCAGTCAAATATCTCTTTCCATCACCTCTAATCAACAGCCCCAACTAAAATCCTGTTTGTGTCGGAATTTTGAGTTTGGGTCTAGAAAATCAAAACATACATATATTATTCTCCATTCCCCAATAATTTATAATTTGCTTCTCATATTCTTTTGAAGACCCCAACACAATGTGGAAGAAATGAGTCCATCATTTCCTGTCATATGGCAAAGTGGTCCTTGACAGAGGCCATATAGGTAGAGTGATAAAGGTATATGATAGGATGTAAAAGGGGGAAAGGCACACGCAGAGAAGCAGCAGAGCACACACACTCCCTCAAGCACTTCTTTTCGTAGATAGTTGTTGACTCAAGCTGGGCATAGCTGGACAGGATGCAACTGTGGCCAGTGATCCCGTGGAGAGGACCTTGCCCCTGTAATGCTCTTCATATTTATAGGAACAATATATTTATACTCACAGGGACTGTATATTTATAGGGAATTGTTATTTCGAATAGGGTCGGCAAAAATTTCTCTGTAAAAGACTAAAGAGTACATATTTTTAGCTCTGTGGGCCACAGGTTCGCAGCTACTCAACTCTGCCATTGTCATGTGAAAACAACTGTAAGTATGTACATTACTGGCAATGGCTGTACATCAGTGCAACTTTATTTAGAAAGCAGGTGGCGGTGCCAAATTTGACTCATGGGGCCAGTTTGCTAACCTCTTACCGAGATAGCAGGGTAAGAGGGAGTGCTTTCTATTCAAAAGTGGTCTTGATAGAAAGGGAGAGCTTTTGGAAGTCAACACCTGGTGTGTGTGTCAGCCTGTTCTATCGACCTCACTCAGACCTGTTGGGTCAGCTCTCTGCTAAGCTACCCAAAGGGACATGGGATGAATGTCCAGGACCAGACTGTGAGTACTGGTATTTATTTCACATGAACCTATGGGAGTAGATAGGAGTCACAGCAAAATTTCTAGAAAGATTTGTCTAAAAGTCACAGCCTCCCATTCACCTTCTCAGTCAACTCTGGTAAATCATCTATCCCCATCAGGCTTTGGAAACTATTTCTGTCAAGATTATCATTAGTTTCCACGTTATAAAATCCAAAGATCACTTCTCTGTAGTCTCCTGATTCAGTCACTCTGCAGCATAGATGTAGCTGACTGCTTTGTCTTCCCGACACTGTCTTCTCTTGGCTTCTATGACACTGCATTTTCTGCATTTTTGTTCTGCTTCATTGGCTACCCTTTCCTAGTTGTCTGTGTTGGCTCCTTGAGTACATCACCTAAATGTCAGAGTGCCACCTGCTTTTCTCTATTTGCTCTTTCTCCATAACTAATCTGATTAAGTACTTTGGGTTTTTTTTTTTTTTTAAGATTTTATTTATTTATTTGACAGAGACAGCCAGCCAGCCAGAGAGGGAACACAAGCAGGGGGAGTGGAAGAGGAAGAAGCAGGCTCCCAGCAGAGGAGCCTGATGTGGGGCTTAATCCCAGGACCCTGGGATCAAGTCCTGAGCCAAAGGCAGACGCTTAACAACTGAGCCACCCAGGCGCCCCAAGTACTTTGGTTTAAATGACATTTATACTCAATGACTCCAAAATTTTCATTGCAGCTCTGGCATCTTCCTTTAGAATTAGAGCCACATATACAGTTGCTTTTTTTTTTTTTTTTATGTTTGTATTTGGATGTTTGATAATTATCTCAAGTTTAATATTTATAAGGCAGAAGGAAACCTGCCTTTTCCCCAGTTTTCATTACCTCAGTTATATGGCATTATCCTTCCAGCTGACCAAGGAAGAACCCACCTCATTCCTTGTCTTTCTCGCAAGTTCCACTTCTGAACCATAAACAAAACAGAGCCCTTCTGTATGTCTCTGCTGATCCAAATCATCTCTCTGCTGGACTCCTCCAAGTTCTCTGCTCTTGTGGTTACAACCCGCTCTCCAGAGAAAACCAGGTGCTATGTTTAAAATGTAAATTGGATTATGTCTCTGACAGCAGAGAACCTTTCACGACTTCTCCACACACTCAGAAAACCCACAGTTCTTACGATATTTGGCCCCTCCCAGACTCTGCAATCTCACCCCCTCTTTTTCCCGTTTGTTCCAGCTACATGGCCTTGTTCTGGTTATAGGACTTATTGTAGAGGCTATGTCTTCTGTCTGAAATGTTCTTCCCCCCAAGATCTTTGCATGACCAGTTCCATTTTGTGTCTCAGCCCAAAGTCAGCTTCTCAGGTCTTTCTTTATCCTCGATCACTTCAGTCACCACCTGGAGACTCTGGTGATGACACCATTGTCCTTATTTTCCTCATAATTCTTACCATGACTCTAAGGGAGCATGCTTATGTGTTTACTGCGTGTCTCCCATTAGAAAGTAGGCTCCCGATAGCAGGGACTGTGTCTGTCTAGTTTCCCTCTGTGTCATCCAGAGCAGGGCTCAGCCGAGGGTTGCCTCTCAGTGAACACTTGCTAAAAATGAATGGATGATATGCCTCAGAGAGCTTCTTTTCTTTCTTCAATATCTGTACCAGGAAGGTTGTTTCACAAGCAGTCAGATCTCCCCACAGTGAGTCACCAATTCCCACAATGCATCCTTTCTTCCTGTGGCAGTTGGTTGGTTTCTGGGTCTTTCTAAGCTGTGTACTCCTGGATCCTGAGGGTATGGACTGCCTCTTTTCAAGAGGGTCACTCTAGACTCTCTTTTTTTTTTGTGAAGTGACAGTCTTCTACCAACTTCCTCTTGATCCCCTTGTTCTTTTTTTCAGAGTGTTTTTCTTCTGGATTTTCTTTGATTATGATACATCCTTACATATGATAAAGAGTCTGTGAACTCTTGGCTCCAAATGGGCCAGTTCCAGTTCACACTGTGGTCTCAGCAAAATTACTAGTGACACCCCTTTTGCCCTCAAAATGGTCTCAGTTTGGACATTATGTGGTTGCCCATACCAATAAGCCTTTGTGCAGTTATTCCTGCTCTTTTGTCATGAGCCTCTGTTTCCCCAGCTTTTATCCCTCCTGGTGAGGGGTCTCAGGTGGCATTATACTCTCAATGGGTCCCCAGGGAGCCCTCATTACAAATGATCACATCTGGCCACTGGACTCCAGCATGGGCCTTGCAGACGCTGTCTCCTCATACTGGGGCAGACGGACTAATTTATCTAGGTGAGGTGAATTAGCGATTAACAATTAGCCTCCTTTGAGCTGCTGAGCTGGGCTTGGTGCAGGGAATTGCCTGCCTCAGAAAGCTGAGTCATTGGCCAAGAGCCCAGAGCCTTTAAGATTTGAAAACTTCTCATCTTCTCCCCTTCCTCTTCTTCCAGATGAATTGCTTGCTGTTCGTCAACAGACCTGCTAGTCCAGAGTAAAATGAAATTTCTTTCTTTTTCTTTTATTCTTTCCTTTTTTGTCCTTTTTTTTTTCTTTAGCCTGCTTCTGCCTCACTGGCATAACCTTCATGAATCAGCAAATCATTTTACTTATTGATTATATCTGGTTTAGCAAAATTTTTTGGTCACGATTTATTAGCTATTGATGTGTAGGACTTAAAATGCTACCGTATACTCCTTTTAAATAGTCTATTCAGATTTCTACCACTGAACTATATTAGTCTTCACCCAAATTATTTTATTTTATTTTTAGACAGAGAAAGTACATGAACAGAGGGAGTGCGGGGGCAGAGAGAGAGAGAGAATCCCAAGCCGACTCCATACTGAGCGCAGAGCCTGACACAGAGCTCGATCTCACAGCCCTGAGATCATGACCTGAGCCAAAATCAAGAGTCAGAGGCTTAACTGACCGAGCCATCCAGGCACCCCAGTCTTTGAAAATTTTTACCAACTCTGTTTTTGGCATTTTAACAGGCAAATATTAATTCTCTTCATTTGTGTTTATATAAGTAAGTTCTAAGGTCCTAAGCTTTGCATAGTGTTCCTGAGTTTACAAACTATCCAAACTTAATTGCTTAGAACATGACCCGGTGGATTGGTAGTTTGGCCTGAATTCAGCTGGGAGGCTCTTGTGCCGATCTTGGCCCGGCTCACTGAGGTGAAGGCAGTCACATGACCTGGTTCTGCTTCTGACACGTGGTCTGCAGTTGGCTGGTGTGATGGGAAGATGGGCCATGTGTTTCTCGTCATCCAGTGGGCTCCTCTGGACTCTTCGCATGGTTGAAGGGGTTCCAAGCACATTAAAAGGGCATGCCCAGTGCGCAAGTGATTTTCAAACCTCTGCATATGTCACATTTACTAATGTCTAATTGGCCAAAGTCATACATATGGTTAAGATCAGAGTCAGCTTGAGAAGGTACCACCGAGGGGCATGGATGCAGATAGCGGAATTATTGTGGCTTTGTGTTTTTTGGTAAATAATTTATCAAAAGATTATCTACTGAAATATTGCCATAATTATACCTTATATGTAGAATTCAGTTTTTTATTTTGTAATTAAACCTAAGGAGGTTTAGTCACAAAAGTGTGGTAGGAACTTTATTGTAAAATCTACTTAGTTATCCCCTGACATAATTTTGGAGATCAAATTACAGTGAGACTCTATTATGTTTTAGGAACTTTAATGGACTGCGTTGTGTCTTCTCAAATTTATATGTTGAAGTCCTAATTTGTAGTACCTGAAAACAAATTCCCAGTATATGGATTTGGAAATTGGGCCTTTAAAGAGGTAATTAAGATAAAATGAGGTCAAATGGACATCCCCTATTCCAATATGACTGGTGTCCTTTATGAAAAGGGGAGATTAGGGCACAGACATAAGTGTGCACAGAGAAAAGGCCATGTGAAGATACAGAGTGAAGGTGACCAAGCAGAGAGGCCTCAGAAGAAGCCAAGCCTGTTGACGCTTTGATCTTGGACTTACAACTTGGACTCAGCCTCTAGCGCTGCAAGAAAGTCTGTTGTTTCAGCCACCCAGTCCGTGGTATTTTGTTATGGCAGCCTTAGAAATCCAACACAGTAAATATATTTGAATAGAAAGTCAATTAAATTATTTATCACATAATGCCTCCAGGATTGAAAGAAATGCTTATTCTCGACCCAGCATTATATTAAGATATTAAGAGTGATGCTGAAAGAAAATGCACTTCATCCATTCTTTCAAGAATCATTACTGAGTTCAGTCTTCATTCAAGAAAAGTATGTTAGCATTTTTATGATTCATGCACAAATTATTTATCACTTATTTGTTGGCATTCTCACAGTTCTGTGTGTTCTTTTGGGGCAAACACTATTTCCTTTCTCTCTGTTCTCTAGCACTAACAATCAATGGGTATCTTTGATTAAAAGTTGATTAAAAGTTGCACCTGGTATGAGCTAGAAAGAAAGGGATGGGGGCCAGTCATAGTCTGTGAAAAGAAGGCAACATCAAGGGTGGTGGACTGGGGGAAATACCAGCTGATGACGAAAGCTGGAAGAGCCGCTCTGCGGGGCTGTGGAACTTGGAAGCTGGATATGAATCCCATTCAGCCACTCCAGGAAGCAGATAGTCATGCCAGACAGAAGTAGGTTTTACCCCAGGGCCATTCATTCCCTCTTCCTTACTAGGTCCAATTTGTTTTGCGGTGGCTAACTTTTAAGCCCTGGTTTATATCCCCTATTATCCTCAGGGTTATGGATTCCCTTAAAGATGTGCATAAGCAGGCAATGCTTGGGTTCAGAAAGTATCCAGAAATGCAAAGAAAATTCCTCAGCAGAGAAAGGCTCCTTTAGAATGGATTTATTTGAAGACCTTATGGGAAAGGCGAGCCATAATTATTTTAGCTCTGAACAGAAAAGAATTTGATTCATTATCCAGCAAGTGGTAACTCCACTCGACTGTGCACAGAGAAGCAGTCCTCTCTCAACAACTGCGTAAGAAGAAGAGACTGCCTCTACATTCTCACAGGAGCAGAAGGCACTATGGCTCTGCTGTCTCAGTTCTTAGGGTGACTACTCTTAGAAACCTAGCAGTGGTTTCCACATGTCAGCTTCTGAACCATTTCTGTTGGAATTAAACCTGGGTGGAATTTTGGGGAGCCAAGAGCTCGGGGAAATGGGCTCTCCTGAAGCTGACAGAAGCTCAGCTTCTGAGCTTTTCATTCCTCTAATGCGAAATGAGAAGTGTGAATAGAAAGTGTGAACTGAAGAAGTAGGCAAGAAGACTTAAATCTCAAACTTTAGCAAACATTGCTTTTTCTAAGTTGCGATGTCACTGGATCTGTCTCTTTCAGTAGACTCAATTTTTAGCCATCTTATTGGGTTATTCATACCCACCAGAAATAAATTTCAAAATAACATTTTCAAAAAATAATTTCACATAGAAATAGATTGTTAATGCATTACTTTCATAGGCATTGAGAATTAGCATAGAGTCTTGGAAATGTGTGAATTTAAGCAATCATCTATAAAACTCTTTAATTTAGAAAATATTGAAAAACTTCAGAAGGGAGAGATGCCTGGGTGGCTCAGTCAGTTAAGTATCCAACTCTTGATTTTGGCTCAGTTAGTGATCTCAGGGTCGTGAGTTCGAGTTCTGCCGAGTTGGGCTCCGCCTTGAGCGTGGAGCCTGCTTGGGATTCTCTCTCTCCCTCCCACTCTGCCCCTTCCCACCCCTGCTTGTGCTCTCTCTCTCAAAATAAAATAAAACAAATAAAATAAAATAAAACAAAATAAAAAAATAAAAGCTTCAGAAGGGAAAATGTCAATATTGATGAGAAAAAGTCAACATCTCTGAAAACTGTGTGATACCCATTTCACTGAAGAACATTTGTGTGTAGGTAAGCGATATTGATTTTAAGTGTAAAGAGTGGGGGATGGAAGTCAAAGGAAAAAGAGAATAGAGATGACAAACATAGAGGCTTACTTAACCAGGACATGACTTCTGGATGGGACAGTGGGAGAGAAAATGGTGTCAGCCCAGCTCTATGGCCTGGGGGGTCTTCCTACCTTGGCTAGATTAGGAGTAGAGGGCTCATCTTTCAGGCAGAGTGGGATTAAGAGAGGTCAAAAGGGATTGTGGACCACCAGGAAGAAACTTTCCTATCTTCAAAGAGAATAAAGAATGAGCTGCTGGGTAAAGCTATTCCCCTGACGCTTTTATTTTAAATTTATTTATTTGAGTAAATAATAATTCTCATGGCCAAAACATATTGAAAAGTACTTAAAAAGTATAAAGTGTAAAATATAAGTTACCCTCCACTCCCCATTCTTTGAACTTTAATTCCCCACTTCCCCTATCCCATTTCTTGTTTCTATTTAGAGGTGATGGAGGAATAGTCATTTTTTTTAACTCAAAAAGAAAAAAATAAACATAAATTGTTGCAATACCACATTAGTGATTTAAAACCTTGGTTTCTTCCTTTAACATCCATTTGGACATCTAAAAATACCTTATTAAACACAATGCCCAGAACATCTATTATATGGACATGCCTTCGGTTGTTCTACACATGTAACTGGTATGTTTTAATATTTGGGGGTTTGTTTTGCTCTACTAGCTTTTTGAGTTAAATGCTTATCTCATTTTTCTTCTTCAACAATAAAGGCACTCTGACTCTGAATTTGCCTCTGATTTGTTTTACGAAAATATTTGCGTATTGTAGCCTAATTGTCAGTGATTTCTAAAAGTTTCTAAAATTTCAGTTTTGATCCTTTCTTTGTCAAAAAATATTTTTAAAAGTGTTTTTTTTTAATCCAAGGAGATAGTCTTTTTATTATGCTTTGGCTATTAAGATATAGTCTGACTTCCTTTTTTTAATAGTCTGACTTCCTATATATAAGCTAAGTCACATTATTATTTTAACAATGGAAGTTTTTTAGGAAAAAAAAAAAGCACATTTCATGTGGAAGAAGTGCTCTATGCTGGGTTTCACCCAGTGATGTTTGAAGAAGTCTTTCACGACCATACCTTAAACCTGGCCCTGTTAATACCAGCTACCGGAATTATACAAGCTCCCAAGGAAATTACTGGCATTTAGGAAATGCGGACAGCAATCCCACCAATAACAATGAGGACACCATACAGTGAAATTATACATCCCTGCATGATCGACACTGAATGTAATTCTGTTACTTATTGCAAAATAGTAATTGGTGTTTCTTGTCATATTTGACAGATTCAGAAATCCAGGTTTTCTTATATAACTCGAAGGAAATTTTCTTCCCCTTGATGAAAAACATCCACTTTGGAGGACAAGTAGAACCTTCTCTGAACCCTCTCTTTAATTTGATATACACTTTGTTCGTGATTTAAGTTGATTTTTCTCACCCTTGTAATTCAAGAATCCCCCTCTCCTCCTCCCTAGATTGCCAAGTACAATGGTTTTATTTAAGACAAACTACAAAAGGGGCCAGGAAAGATTTGGCTAAGAGATGAAGTTGGACTTCTCAAAGGACTCTTAGTTCCATTGTGAATGCACGCTTTCCCACCTTTCAGAACCAAAAACCATTCATTTGCTACCCTAACCTCAGATATGGGCGTTATGTAAATGGACGCAACATTGGGTTATGAGGATGTTGTTTGGTCCTATTCAGGTATGGGGGGATGCTCTGCTCAGAGAAATGTCACTCTGCATTTCTCAAGCCTTAATGTGTTGTTGGTTATACCCAAGAGATGGAAGAAAAACAGAAGTACCTTTTATCTTTATAAAGGATATAGTAATTTATGCAACCTTAGGGGAAAACAGCATCGTTACAATGCTGAACAACTTTCAATAAATCAGTAATTTTATAATTACCAAGAAATAGGTCAGTGAGAGTACAACAGGTACAAAAGGGTGAGTATGGTTAGTGTGACCCTCACTTCTTTTATTCCCCTCCTTTTTTTTCCTTCTCCAATCTTATTAATGATTTTTGGACAAAACCAGTTGATGGATTGTAAATCCTATATTTTTTCCAGATTTAGGGATATTGTTAGCTGACATGGTACAGTAATTCTATTAACAATATCTGATTAAGTGGTTAGTTCTGTTTATGAGTATCTTCTGAGCACAGCATTCTGACTGTACCTTACAGTCATTTATAGACTGATAGACTAATTAGAATGAATAATACTCTAATGCAACAATTAATTTAAAATATCGTAGCCTGTGTCCTCTTTCTGGAACAAGACATTTCCTTCCCCAAAGGGATTTTTACCAAACTACGTCCTACGTGAGACTCCTGCACAAATTTGCCGAATTATTCATGAGGAAAAGTGTGCTTTGGGAGAGTATGACGTGAAGAGCATTTGTATGTCTACAGCCCAGTGACGTGAAGCACATTCATATCACTGTGCACTACCAACCATCTCCGGCTCCTCTCATCTTGCGAAACCGAAACTCTGTCCTTATTGAGTGGTAACCCCCCCACCCTGCATGTGCCCCCGCAGCCCCCGGAAGCGATTTCTAAATCTCAAGTTGAATTACCTTCATTCCATCCTCATTCCCTTTACCTCTTTGTAGCAGTGGACACCATTGACCAATTTCAGCGTTTTGAAAGTTCTTTGTTTGTTTGTTTTTCTCTTAACCTCTCTGTTTTCTCCACCAGCTCCTCTGCTTCCTGCACCAAGTGGTTAGGTGGCTACTCGGGGAACTTCAGTCATGAACCTTAGCCCACTTCTCTTCTCACTAACACTTGTCCCTCAGACATCAGGGGGGTGTGTGTGTGTGTGTGTGTGTGTGTGTGATTTTATCGCGTCTATTGAGACAATGCAGAAATTTGTGTCCGGTTCTAGGTTGGCCCTCTGATCTCGGGTGTACAAATTTCCAGTCAAGAGTGTCTCCATCACCTCAATTTTAAAGCTTTCAAGGATTTCATCCTATTATCTCTTCCAGAACCCATTTCTCTATTCTCTCTATTTTTCTGTTTTCTTAATTTATCTCATCGCATTCTCCCAGAAATTCAAATGCTTCTTTATTTCTTGTCCCAACTCACCAAGTACCGTCAGTTCCATCTTTGAAAATATTTGATGTCTGTCTTTGACTTTGTCTTCCCACTGTGGCCATCAGGGGTAACTCCCGGCATGCTGCCTGGCATCCAACTTTCTCCTCCTCAAACGTTATGCTCCCTGTGCCTTCCCCAAAGACTACTTTCCTTATGTCTGCCTGTCATTTCACTGAAACTGTTTCCCATGCCTTCCTGTCTGAATTCCTCTGCTTGGTTTCATGTCTCTCAAACCACGTTTTGTTTCAATAATGCATCCCATCTTCTTATTGTGCTAACCTCTTTCCTGCTCCTTGGATATTTTTGTTTCTAGGCTTCTATCCATGTGGTTCCCATTCTCCGAGCACCTTATATTTTCTTCTAGGTCCAACCTGACACATGGGGACCATTCTGATTCTCGCTGATCTCCCCTTTCTCTAACATTCTGTAGTCCCAGCTGGAACCACAGGAGTCTTAGCATTGCGTATTCTAGGTTGCCTCACTTTTTAATATGTATTTATTTTGTGTCCTTCTCACTTAATTGCAAATTCCTTGAGGGCATAGGTCTGCATGGCTGCTGAATGACTGAAGATGTTATATCAGAGAGAAATGTCTTCGGTTTGGAATAGCTGTAAAAAGGGCAAGTTTAAAAACATATCAAGGGAAGTTGGAAAACTTCTAAAGTAAAGTAGTCTTGGCCAAATCACTTCTTTTTTCAGGTCGACCTGGTTGCAGTGCAGTTGTTGAGATCATGTTTTGGGAATCAAAGCTGTAGATTCTGAAACAAGGCCAGAGAGAGTCAAAAGCTGGAGAAAAGTCCACTGTAGACACTGACTAGAATTAAGATGGGGCTTATGAACAGATTGCCCTTCATGTGCATGTGATTGCCTTGTGATTCGGCTCTTTGTCTTAAAAAGGAACATTACTCAAGACGTGTCTTTGTTGCTTGGTCGTGATAAACTGCCAGGAAGCTGTATTGAAATCTGAGCATTCTGGGGGTGAAATTTCTCTTTCTACAAGAAACTTTCTGCATTGTCTATACTCTAACATTAGATGGAAGTAGAGAGTTATAGACATAAAGTCCAAAGATCTAAGGTCACAAAGTTTAAAGACCTAAGGATCCATCTCACAGTCAGAAAATTGGAGGAATTTACATTTGCAGGATTAGCCTGAAGATGTTTTATCAGATTTATGGATCTTTTCAAATCACCTGCTTTGGGTTTTGTTGGTTTCTCTATTGTTTTTCTCTTTTCAACTTCATTTATTTCTGCTCTTATCTTTAGATTCCTTTTATTCTGCTTGCTTTGTTTTTACTTTTTCTTATTTTTCTAGTTTCTTATTGTAGAAGTGTCTTTTATGAATTTAGAAATTTCTTCTGAATTAGTATATTCACTCAATTTTATAAATACTCTTCTAGACATTGTTTTAGTTACTTCCACAAATTTTGATGTGTTCTATTTCCCTTTTCATTTGGTTCTGTATTTTATAACTTCCTCTTATGAACTGAATGTTCGTAGCTCTCCCAAGTTCACATGTTGAAACCCTAAGCCCCAGTGCGCTGATATTTAGAGATGGGGCCTTTGGAAAGGAGTAGATGAGGTCATGAGGATGGGACCTCCAAGATGGGATCAGTGTCCTTATGAGGGGAGGAAGAGAAACCAGAGAGCTCTCTCTCTCTCCCCACCATGTGAGGAATGCAGCAAGAAGGCACCCACTTGCAGGCCCGAAAGAGGGCTGTTACAGGAATCCAGCCTCTTGGCACCTTGATCTTGAACTTTGCAGCCTTTAGAACGGAGAGAAGCCTGTGGTATTTTGTTAGAGCAGCCTGAGCAGATTAAAGCACTTCTCAAGAACTCCTCTTTGACCCAGGGGTTATTTAAAAGTGTAATGTTTCATTTTCAAGTACTTGAAGATTTTTTTGGTATCTTTCTGTAGTGAATTTCCAGTTTAATTCCATTGTGGTGAGAGATACACGTTACATGATTTCAATGCTTTTAAATTTGTTCAAGTTTGTTTTATGCCTTAAGACAGATGGTCTGTCTTGGTGAATCTTTATTTTGCACTTGGGCAGAATGTATATTTTCTTTTCACGGTGGGTGGGGGGAGAATTTTCTATAAATGTCAATTAGGTGAAGTTGTTTTTGCTGCTGTTTGTGTCTTTGTCGTCCTTGAGGATTTTCTCTCTGCTCACTCTATTGGTTACTGAGAGAGCAGTTTTGAAGTCTCCAGTTGTAATCATGGATCATTATCTCCTCTCAGTACTATCAGTTTCTGCTTCATATATTTAACTGCTCTGTCATTAGGTTCATTCACACTTAAAATTATTATGCATTCTTGGTGAATTGATCTTTTGATAATTTTGTAATATCCATTTTAACCCTGGTAATTTTTATTTATTTATTTTTTAGATTTTATTCATTTATTTGAGACAGAGGCAGAGAAAGCAGGAGCGTGTGGAGGAGCAGAGAGAGAAGGAGAAGCAGACTCCCCCTGAGCAGGGAGCTGGCCCTGAAGCTCTATCCCAGGACCCTAGGATCATGAACTGAGCCAAAGGCAGATGCTTAACTGGCTGAGCCACTCAGGCCCCCCCCCCCCCCCGTTTTTTAAATCTAGGGGTTTTTTTTGTTATCATATAGACACTCCAGCTTTCTTTTGCTTTGCATTTATATGGCATATCTTTCAAAATACTCTTACTTTGAATCTATCTATATCATTACATTTAAAGTTGATTTCTTATAGTCATGGTATATTTGGGCTTGTTTTTTTCTATCCGGTCTGACAATCTTTGTCTTTTTTTCTTTTTTTCCCCCCCATCTTTGTCTTTTAAGTGATATGCTTAGACCAAGGGTTGGCAAACTGTGGCGTGAGGTCTGTTTTTATACTGCCCATTAGTTAAGAATGCTTTTTACATTTTTAAACAGTTGTAAACAGGCAGGCACACAGAAAAATATGCAAAGGAGAGTGTATATGTCCTGAAAGACCTAAAACTACTTATTACTGACCATTTACAGAAAATGCTTGATGACCTGCTTCCCTCTTGTTTCCCCCACATTGCATTTTGTCCATACAGTGATGCATTGTCCCACACAGCGAGATAATATATTGTAAAGGAGTCTGTAGGTGAAGTAGGGTTTGCCTTATTTGCTTTATAGCCTTGCCAAATAGGTGAGAGGACTACAGATCTTTCAGTGATGCATGAAGGCAACCATCTGCTCCAGTTTCTCCAGGCTTTCCAGCTCTAATGTGAAGTTGAAAGAGGTTGTCTGGATCCAAGCAAGCTCTCACACTGCCGAATGAGGGAGGGAAGAGGGCTGGCCTCTATTTCAATGCCATGACTCAGGCTTTCAATCTGTTCTTGACTTGGTCCTCAGGTGTCCTCTCTGGTCCAGAGCATTCCAGTTCTCTAGACCTACAGAAACTCAGGGTTAGGGTCACAGACTCAGTCTTTCCTTGTTAGAGTCATTTCTAAACAGGGTCTTTGAATTTGTCCAGACTCACCTAATCCTTCAAGTGCAGGTGTTACCCCAGAGGGATGAGAAGTAAACTTCAGTTGCCCTGGTTCCTAAGACAATATTTCAGAAAAAAAAGGAAGTGATAAGCAAAATCAAGAGTCATCTCAAGGATGGGGCGCCTGGGTGGCGCAGTGCTTAAGCATCTTCCTTCGGCTCAAGACGTGATCCCAGCGTCCTGGGTTCGAGCCCCACATCAGGCTCCTCCGCTAGGAGCCTGCTTCTTCCTCTCCCACTCCCCCTGCTTGTGTTCCCTCTCTCGCTGGCTGTCTCTCTCTGTCAAATAAATAAATAAAATCTTTAAAAAAAAAAAAGAGTCATCTCATGGAATACACTGGTTCAAGCAAGGGAGGGATGAAATAAATTAGAAGGTACTTGAGCAGGAGAAATAGGCTTTAATGGGATGCTTAGTGATCACAGTGTTCCGCCAAGAGAGGATACTCTACTTAGGTCTAGCCCAGACTTCCTTTCTTCAGAATAGGAATTTTTAAGATAACCAGAAAAATTGAATCTAAAAATTGCTGAGGTGGTTAAGGCTAGTGGACAGGGAAGTAAAGATATTTTGATCAGCAGGTAGACATCTAAACTAGCGTAGGAGACTGTTAGCTTGCTTGTGTCTCTGACAAATAATGTAGTCCTCTCTGTTTAGTGTGTATCTTCTCTATTTATTTTTTTATCATTAAATTTTGTCATGATTATGGGGCACCTGGTGGGGTCAGTCAGTAGAGCATGAGACTCTTAATCTTGGGGTTGTAAGTTCAAGCCTTATGTTGGCTATAGAGATTAGCTAAAAATAAAATCTTTAAAAATAATAATAAATTTTGTTATAATGACTTACTTTTTTTTGAACATGTTTGAAAAATTGCAGCCAACACAGTCTTTAAAATGAACTATAAAAGTGTCCCACTTTTTTTTTTTTTTTTTTTTACCAACTCCTATTTTGCAGTATTAATCTGTTTCAGTTCTGGATTTGATCCTTCTGTTTACTTTTTTCTCTTACTTACATTAAGAGACACGAATCACTTAATATATTTAGGTACATAATTATAAAATCTTAGAGGTCTCATATAGGCTTCTGCAATAGCAACAGAATACCTGCTGGAAATCATGCAGCCTAAACTTGAGCAATTTCCTTGATGAATGATTTGCCAGTTTTGAAGGTAAGTGCTTCTTTAGGCTTTTCTGTAAGTGATATTGTCTCATCTTTCTAAATATGACTCCAAGTGCAAAATCCATAAATTAAAAGAGAGAAAGAGAGGAAGAGAGAGGGAGGAAGAGGGAGAAGGATAAAGCTTTGTGGTAAAGGAAATGAGCCAACAATCTTTAGGTAAAAAGCGTTGCATGTAAAATTAAAAGGAAAAAGATACATGGTGATAATTATACATACATACGTTCTTGCTGATACTCAAAGATCCACACTTAAAACAATGTGATACTATTTTTTATCTGTCAAATTGACAAAAAATTAAATAATGCTAATATCTAATATTAGTGATGAGGTGGAAAAATGAGCAATCTCACGGTGGAAGTACAGGTGATATAATATTTCTGGTTGGCAATTTAGCAATGTGACAAAGTTAAATAATACGCATAACCTCT
Organism: Ursus americanus; assembly: GCF_024610735.1. Taxonomy (NCBI): domain Eukaryota; kingdom Metazoa; phylum Chordata; class Mammalia; order Carnivora; family Ursidae; genus Ursus; species Ursus americanus. The sequence goes on along the minus strand of NC_142129.1, from coordinate 16,943,678 downwards.
GATCAAACAGAAATGTGATTGTTAGAAATTCATCCTAATGATGGAAGAGGGTAGAAGCACAAAAAAGCATGTATAAATGCTTTCTAATTGCATTCTTTTTTAAAAAGATTTTATTTATTTATTTAAAAGAGAGCAGGGGGTTAGAGGGGTGGGAGGGAGAGGAAGAAGCAGACTCCCTGCTGAGCAGGGAGTCCAACCTGGGGCTATATCCTGGGACTCCAGGATCATGACCTAAGCCAAAGGCAGACTTTAACCGACAGCCACTCAGGTGCCCCATAATTTCATTCTTGTTTTTAATGATATGAAATTAGAAAAAAAATTGAGATGCCCAAAAATATTGGTGAGTAAACAGTGGCGGTTCTGTACAAAGAAATACTCCTTAGCCATTATGGAAGATGTAATAGATAGGCAAATATATTTATTTATAAGTAAAGATTTTCATTATGGTTTTAAGCAAAAATTCAGTGAGCTCCTGAAAGGAAATGAGTCAGCATTAAGAATGGTGATCTCGGGGGCGCCTGGGTGGCACAGCGGTTGAGCGTCTGCCTTCGGCTCGGGGCGTGATCCCGGCGTTATGGGATCGAGTCCCACGTCGGGCTCCTCCGCTATGAGCCTGCTTCTTCCTCTCCCACTCCCCCTGCTTGTGTTCCCTCTCTCACTGGCTGTCTCTATCCTGTCGAATAAGTAAATAAAATCTTTAAAAAAAAAAAAAAAAAAAAAGAATGGTGATCTCAGAGTCATAGGAATGATGGGTGATTTTTAAAAATTTTTTAGTAATTCAATATTTCTTCTTCAATAAAGAAAAATACTTTAAAACATTTATCTTCTTCATAGTAAATGGCAATATTTCTTAACTTCCCCTAGGTTTCATTGGGCTTAGCTTAGTGTCTTGTAATTTCCCAAACAATTAAAAATTTTCATCCATGTGTTGGTTCTTTATGCATTTGAAACAGTCGTTGTGTACTTAGAGACCCTGATGTTTGCTATCATCCCTTGTTCCCTTCCTTTTTCATGCTAATGGTGTCTCCTTCTGTTTAGATATCCAGTCTCCCCAGTAAAGCCTTCCAACTCATTTTCTTTCTTTCTTTTTTTTTTTTTTTTAAAGATTTTATTTATTTATTCGACAGAGATAGAGACAGCCAGTGAGAGAAGGAACACAAGCAGGGGGAGTGGGAGAGAAAGAAGCAGGCTCATAGCAGAAGAGCCTGACGTGGGGCTCGATCCCATATCGCCGGGATCACGCCCTGAGCCGAAGGCAGACGCTTAACCGCTGTGCCACCCAGGCGCCCCCCAACTCATTTTCTAAGTGTAGAATCACTGTGCCTTCTTCCTTTGTTTCTTTAATCTTTTTGGCAAGTGCTAAGGAGGTTCCAAAATATGGAACCTTATACATGCTTTACTTCTACAAAAAGATAAATTTTCTATAGGTCTCTTTCAATTTAGTGACTAGGTTAAATTTAGAGCATTTAAAATTTAAGTCATCAGGTTATTTTTTTATGCTAAATGTTGTCTCTTTATTCCCAGGAATGTTTCCAAATTAGCTGTTGTATAATCACTCTGGAAGAAATTTGAGATGCGGTTGATTTGTAAAGTCAGATAAATACAGGAATATAGGAGGCTTTGTCTTTTCATTCTCAAGTCCTAGGCCAGTTGAGTGTCATAAAGATCTATATACCTGAAAGGACTATGGCGTCAGCGCACTGTTCTAAGATGTCCTTGCTTCTTCTCTTTTGTTTTTTCCATAGTAAATGCAAAATACTTTTTCTGTCCTTTCTTGTAAATTCATATTACTTAAATAATGGAGAATGCTTGACTCTTGTATGTAATTATGTGCTACAAAGACCTAACTTAGACTAAGTAAAAGGAAATGAACACTGGTCAAATTATTAAACTCATAATTAAACTTCTATTAGAAACTAAAATAATTTACTATATTAAATTCTCCTTGGCTGTTACAACCTTTCAGTTAGTAATAGATGTTGGTACTTGAATTTCATAAGTGAAAGCCTTTCAAGCATGACACATTTCAGAAAATGAATATTCTTTAAGTAAAGCTTGGGGAGTTACTTACCTTCATATATCATTACCTTTGACAAACAAGATTGTTCTCGAATTCAGTAATAGCTATTCATTGCTTACAGCTATAGCGTGTGTGCAGTGTTCTGATGTTCAAAGTCATGTCTTTTTTTAAGTACACACTGGCATTGGTTGTACAATCCATCTGGCTAAGCATCCAGCAATCTAGAAAAGAGATGGCTGCCTTCAAAAGCTAAATTGTGGACACCATTAAATATATTCGGCAAAAATAATTCCAGGCAAAGATCATTCTCTATGTTTTCCTTCTGGGGACACAAAAGGGGATCTATGTGTTCCACGTTAAGAAAAAATGATGTGTTTCCTCTCTTTAGATCTTGAAATTACAAATGGTGTTTGAGAATGTCAGAACTTCAAAAAGGAGTTGGTAATGAGAAAAAAAGGCTGTTCAAAATGTGATCAGGGAAAGGCATCTGTCTCCATGCTTATTATTGATATAAAAGTTTGAAAAATTGAATCACTTTTTAGGATATTTAGCCTTATTCTCAGATACAGAAATGCATGAGGACCTGTGTACATGTGTATATATCAAAATTTTAGTTTCCTGAGCATGGCTGGATGGCTGCTTTGGTCAGTGTGGAGGCTGACTGAATGAATGAGAAGAGATGGGATGAGGGAGACAGAATGAGGGTTGGAAAAGAACACGTAACAGGATACAGTGCCCGTGGATTATTTCTTGTGGTTGCGGCGTGGGAAGGTTGACCAACTATAAATGACTCACAGGAGCCAGATAGTCACAGGGGCCAGATAGAGCCTATGGGGAGTGTCATGGAGAGATACTATGCTGGGAGATGGAATACTCCTTTTAGCCCTTGAGCGTTCATCTTAACCTTAGAGGAAAAAGCAACAAACCAATTAAAAAAAAAAAAAAGTAAATGCTCTCTTCCTCATTAGTGTCTGGAAGTGTAACTCTGCTGTTTGCACAAAGTGGCTAGGGTCATTAATGAATAATTCTTGGTCCAGTTTGAAATGTAAGCATGTCTTATGAGGGGGAGAAGAGAGAAGATGAGAATATATAAGAAAGGATTAGAGGCATAGAGTCACCCATAATTTAGCAAAGCCCCTCATTTTATTTTGTGTTCATCTAAATGCACCATCCAGGGTTTCTGAAAGACACTCATCATTTGCCATTTATGGTAGAGGTACAGTGTCTAACGATGTTCTCTACTGACTCTCTAGCCTCAGCTCAAAAACATGCAGACATCAAAAAAAATTGCAAAAGGCAAAATAGGGCAAGAAAACAAACAGTAGACAAAGAACTATAATTTATCAGGCCCTGTGATAGCTGTTATTTATATAATACCTAGTTTCACCATAATGTATGAGGTTTAGTTATAAATTTTAAATATTTTTATGAAAAAAATAACTTGGATAGTTTAAGAAATTTCTCCTATATTACGTAGTTTTGAAATGGTAGAACCAAATTTCAAATCAAGCTCTCAAATACTTATGTGCTTTCTTATAACCAAAAAATTTATGACCAGATATTACTTCATTTTTAGTACCTTGCAAATGTGTGTAAGTCTTCATTCTATCTCTTCACCACCACACTTGAGAACATTGTCCTATCTAACCCACCTGCTAGGTCCATCTCAATTATTTTTCCCCTTCTCCAGTTTTGCTAACTTTCTTTAGGCCTCTAATATTTCTCGTGTACATATATCATTAGTCTTTTAATTGGTTTCCATTCTTCTGGCTTATCCTCTTCCCAAAAGACAAATAAACACTCTTTGCTGAAGTGCCTCCCATTTCCTTTCTCAACTTATTTTTTACAACTTTACCCCTGTACCCAATGCTGATTCTAGTCTACCATACCACGATGTGACATTTATTGACAAACAGTTAGCAAGTACTTATCAACAAATATTTGTTGACTGCCTCCTATTTGCCATGTATAGGGATGAGTTGGCACATAGGATAAAAACTCAACTAAGCCACAGTATCTGGCTTCAAGGAACTGAAGAGTGGGGGAGAGAATAAACAAGATAATTGATGATTAGGATAAGAAGTTCCTCATGCTTTGGAAGAAGCATGCATGGGGTGCTGACAGTCTGTGGGATGGGGAGGCAGAGGACAACTCTGCTATAAGTTGGACTGGAAATCTAGGGGATTAGGGCTGATGAAGTGATTTAACTAGGTGCCGTGGTATAATTACACCAAAGAGTGCAATGTGCTAATTCAAGAGTCGTAAATGGGAAGAGGCCCATGGAGTTATAATTGGTGTGAGAGGCCTAGATGCAATTTGTGCCTTTGGAGGTATGTCATACTCCCAAATCTGCATGTTTCTGCTCCAGAAGTAGGGAGAGGAAGGGAGGTAAGACACATAATCCTATCCCCATGGAGGTATGGGGGCTGAGGAGGCCAATTCTAGTGGTGTTGAATTCAGGGGCTTAGGTCCCTGTATGTTGTGAGCAGGTTGTTGGTGGGTTTTGCACCAAGGGAAGCCTCTACCTCAACAGTAATACAAAATTAAATAAGCACATGTTTTAATTTTTTTCTGTTTTAATTTTGAATACAGTAATTATTAGTAGCTATAACCCACATAGTCCAAAGCTCTTTGGAGTCTCCAATAAGTTTTTGGAGTGTAAGTGGTCCTGAGAACAAAGGTTTGAGAACTGTTGAGCTGGCAAGGTAATTAGAGGCCAAAGCATGAATGGCTGGGTGTGCAAAGCTAAGAAGTTTTAATTTCATCTTAAGAATTATGGGGAGAGAGGCGTCAGGGAGGCTTGGTAGGTTAAGCGTCTGACTCTTGCTTTCAGCTTGGGTGGTGATCTTGGGGGCATGTGATCAAGCCTTGTGTTGGCCTCCACGCTCGGTGCAAAGTCCACTTGAGATTCTTTCTCTCCCTCTGCCCCTCCCCCCAACTCATATGCACTCTCTCTCAATCAATCAATCAATCAATCAATAAAATCTTTAAAGATTTTTAACTAAGGGTGTCACAAATCAAATCCACTTACGTATTTTGAAATATCAGTCTCCCTCTCCTTTGGAAGATCGTTTAGTGGTTTAGTTCAGTGGGGGTTTTGAGAAGAGGCATGGTGGTCAGATAGGAGGCTGCTCCAGTTCAAGCTAGAAGTGATGAGGACTCAAAGGATAGCTAAAGAGTGGTCAGAATTGATTTGAGAGAAATACTGGATTGCTCCAGGACTTGTGACTGGTACAATGCACAGGATGAGTAAGAGTGAACACTCTGGGGTGACTCATAGGCTTCTGGATTGGATATTTCAGAGGATGTTAACCACACCAACCCTACTCACATTCTCACGGATTGCTATGGCCCTCCCCAGATTTCCATGTTTTTTTGTCTTGTTGAAAGACTACTCAACAGCCTCTTGAGCCCAATGACTCACATGTATAGAGAGCTGGAAGTGCCTGGGAACTTATGTCTCCACAGGATGACCCTGATATTGCTTTATAACCAAAGACTGTACAAGAATGTGGACGCTCAGCTCCCTTGCCTTGAGGTGGCACAAATCCAGAGATGTCATGCACACTGTCCCTTTGGGATCAGGCTGAGGCTGGATCTTCTACTGAAATCACACAGTTGCTTGGCTTCCTCTTTTTCCATTTTCCTCTTTCCCTTTCTCCCCTTAGAGTTTTCTCCTGGGAGCACTTCCTGACTCTGCGAGTACTCATAAACTTCATCTCAGAGTCTGCTCTTGCAGAACCTGACCCAGGATAGAGATCCTGTTGACCTGGCATTTGACTCAGACACATCATAACCATGTATGGAGCAGATTTTAGAAGAGGGGTAGTCAGTAGTTTTGGCCGTGTTGATTTTAAGTGCACTTCAATCATTATGTGGAAATATCTAATAAGTAGTCAGATCTGAGTTAGAAATTCTGATTTTAAAGCCATCAGCATTACAGACGGATGGTGGTTGAAGTCATAAGTATGAATACGGTTAATTTGGGAGAGTGTATGGAAAATCTAAGAGGTAAGGCCTGGGCCACAGGGAAATTCTGACGGATGCATATTAACATGTTCTTCATAAAAACCCTTTTCATACGAGGAATGCTTGACATTTTCATAGTCAGAAATATCATATCATTTGACCTTTATAATAACAAAGGAAGGTATTGACTAATTGAACATAATAAAAAAAACAATAAAAAAATAACAAAATAACAAAGGAAGATGGGAGATTATATATAATTACTGTTATCATTTTTCAGGAGGAAATTGAGACTGAAAATCCATGTGAATTACTCAAAGTCATGAAAATGACAGGACCAACACAAAAATTTAGGTCATATAGTTTCTGGCACAAAGATTTTCCTGCCACCCAGTTGCTTTTGAAAAAATGTCATTTCCCCCCTACATCCCCTTGCAGTGTGTAGCCAATTGTCCTCCGTCCTGCAGACCTCAGCATTCTTACAAACTCCTATTACATCTGCTCCAGCTTGTCGGGCGTCCTCATGAATTTATCATGCTCTGCTGCAGGATGACTTGGTTTCCCAGAGTCCAGTACGTCACTTTTTTCAGGAAGCCACATGGAACCAACTTTAGCCCGGTGGTTGGTTCTTACTTTACGGTTTGGAATTTATTAGAGAGCATGTTCTTTTTCACGTGTTGATGTGTGCTACTTTTGAATGTTTTTGACTCGTTTTGTGCACTTTTGTTTTTCTTCCCCAATTATATTGTAAGGCAATCTTTAAGATATTCTCTGTTACACAAAATTAATACATTCTCATTATATGTTTTTTTTGGAAAATACAAAAAAAGATCATCTATAGCCCTACATTATAACAACTACTTTTTTGATATTTATTTCAATCTGTTCATTTTTTCCACATGCTTATGTGTTTTGTTTCATATAATGATATTCCTGGTGTTTGCAGTTGTTTACCCAGACTGCTATTTGTTGTACAAATGTATCTTATGCCAAATTTTGACTCTTCCTTAGTATATGTTACAGTGCATTGAATAAGGATTCAACATCTGCTTGGGAATTCATTAAGTGAGAGAGAGATTTGCAAAGACACTCAGATATTTAAATCGGGTTATAGAAGCAAAGATGGTCGGCGAAGAGATTTACTGGGGGAAATGACTTTTCGCTTGTGGGGAGATTATGACTTTAGTAGAATAAAGTGCTTAACAGATGTAATTGGTGCAATTGTCTTCATCTATTAGGATGGCCCTGTTTGGTGAGCTTAAATTTTTTACTCTCCTTTCCCTATTGGAACTATTTAGACAGCTGAGGGCATATTAGAGGAAGTAAACAATTTGGTTTTATCCGATACTGATGCAGCTGTCAAAACATGATTGTGACCTCCTTTCAGAGTTTAGTGTAAAACACTTTTCTGGAATTTGGTGAATTATTTTAAAGAGAGTCCTGATAGGTTATATGTTTCATTCTTAGCCAAGAAACTCCAATCAAGTTTTCCAAGTTATTCTGCAAATTCATCTGGCTAGCATCCTTTCTTGGCATAATGACATTTTTGTATATAGCTATGGCTCGCCATTAATCTGGGTGCGTTAGACTTTCAAACATTTGTTCCTCCAAACTATATGCTGGATTTGCATTTTGCTGGATGACATTTAAGCAGTTTGCCTGGACATTACATATTTCCAGCACAGATTGAAAATGCTTTCACTGAAGGGCTTTGTGTCTGAGTTTAGATGAAAAAGGAGTAAACCTCCCTCTCTCTTGAGATGTTTAGATTAAGTTTAATCGATTTTTAAAATACATTAGCACAATCATAACACTTTAAAACAAATGAACTCTTTTTTAATAAGGCAGGTTACATTGGGGGTTTGGCTTTAAAAGCTTTGAAATGCTAAAATACCAAAGAGCTAAGGAGATTAGTTTTTTTTTTTTTAATTTTTTTAACTTAGAGAAAGAACAGCACACTTGAAAAATATTTATAATTTATACTTATGCTTCCAAAGTTTGAATAGACATAAACTTGCTTTTGGAAAGAAAGCTTTTCGTCTTGAGGGACTTGAATTATAAGCCTTTTCATAGAAGAGTGTTAGAAACATACGTCCTTGTCAGACTAATGCAACTTTATTGACTTAAAGCTTAGAAAGAAATCAATATATTTTCAGAGATACGTGGAAGATGATAGAATTTCCACTTATGAATACAGTGGACATGTCCCCTTGTCTCTCAAGGTATGGCTTATGGCCCAGTGGTATTAGCTTTGCCACCCACCAATGTGGTATTGAACATACAGCTTGCATATAACAAATAATGCTGCTTCCCAAGACTCTCGCCCAAGTTCTTGATCTTGATCCAACCAATTCCTTCTTAAAACTCTACCAGATCAGTGCCTTATAAGTAAAACAGCCTAAAAAACATGGTTTCCACTCACTTTCTGCGTAATCCACACCCTATCCTTGAATCAGGGCAAAGCACTAGAAAATTACATAGTCGTTTCAAATTATCTTATCCCCTGAACAACCGCCTTCACTAAATTGATTTTAAATGTTATATCTTTGGTTTTGTTTGTATTTGGTAGATAATTGGGGTTAAAGACACATTGCCTATCATTCTCTGTATACCATTTCATTTGAACTTATAGTTAGGAAAGAAATGCATGTACCTGTGTTCTCTAGATCTCTCTCTGACTCCTTCTCTTTCTCTCTCTCCAAATTGGTTTGCTTTCATTAAACAAATAAGTAGAAGTACTCAACATATTGGGTTTCTGCCTCTGAGGAAAGTCAGAGCAAAATTGAATAGGCAATCACAATAATTGTGTCAAACCTCATACTTAGCATTTTTGCTTTCTCCTACTCTTTCTTATATCTTTGATATATTATTTTTTCTAGAACTTTGTTGTGTACATGCAATTTATTTTAAGGTGCCTTAAATCCCTTTTGAAAAGCAGAAAGTGTAAGCAGAGTATGAGGGGTAGGATAAGAAAGGGTTGTTCAGAAGGCCAGAGGATAGTGATTCTATAAATAATAGAAACCTAAGGAGAAAATGGTATTTTTGATGGTCATTCTAATGCTACAGTGACTCCAACCAACAAATGGTCATCTGCTCACCAGCAATCCTTAGCAAGTTGTGGTCACACCTCATAATGTACTTTCCTATAGATTCTATTGTTGAGAGAAATAATGCACACGGATGATATGTGGGTTTAAAAGTCTTTATACAGAATTCTTTCACAGAGATGATGAAAGAAATAAGCAAGGCTAAGTATTTATACCAAAATGGGAAATGCAATGAGGATTAAAAAAAATTAGCTCCTCTAGTAAATTTCCAGTATTGGTTTTTATATGACTTAGAATTTTTTCAAAGGGCATAGAAACTTGGAATCCTTGGTCATCTAAAAAATATTAGGCATTGAAGCTAAAGTAATTTTAATGGAAACTTAGGAAGAAATTATGATTCAATTAAAATATTTTTATATATTCTTTTCAAAATTACATTTATTTCTTATATACAGTCTTACCTATACACTTGAAATAATATAGGTATCAATCAAAGATAAATTTAAAAATGAGAAACAGAACTATAGGGTTGAAATGGGTTGAAAAGTCATGTACTGGGGCACCTGGGTGGCTCAGTTGGTTAAGTATCTGACTCTTGATTTCAGCTCAGCTCATGATCTCAGGGTGGTGAGATGGAGCCCTGCTTAGAGCTCCGTGCTGGGGGTGGACCCTCCCTGCTTAAGATTCTCTCTCTCCCTCTCCCTCTACCCTTCCTTTCCTCCCTCCCTAAAAAAAGGTCTGGTACTCCAAACTCTCATCTGAGTTCTAACCCTTAAGCGATCATTGCTGTAAATAAACTTAGAGAAAATAATCATACAATAACTTTTTCCCTCTTTCCATTGAAATTGGTCTTTAGTGTCAGTCCTTTCCCTTCCTGGATAAAACGTTGGGCAGGTTGTGGTAATTTTTATGGAATGTGGAAGGTTTTCTGTCACTAGAAATCACAAGACATGGTCTCAGTTTTTATTTATTTATTTATTTTTTATTTATTTTTATTTTTATTTTTTTTAAAGATTTTATTGATTTATTCGACAGAGATAGAGACAGCCAGCGAGAGAGGGAACACAAGCAGGGGGAGTGGGAGAGGAAGAAGCAGGCTCATAGCAGAGGAGCCTGATGTGGGGCTCAATCCCATAATGCCAGGATCACGCCCTGAGCCGAAGGCAGATGCTTAACCGCTGTGCCACCCAGGCGCCCCTGGTCTCAGTTTTTAAAAGTCCACAATCTCATATAATATTCGAACTTTCTTTTTGCTTTAATCTTATGGCTTCTCTTTCTTGTCATAATAGAGTTTTTCTCCCTTGACGACTGGTCTACCTGTCAAAGATCAGAAAAGGGGGTGGAGGAGAGAATGCTTCCTTCTGGCTGGTTGTGGTGTTGCTCCCAGGCTCTCTAGACTTGGCAGGTAGTGAGAGCTCCCTTTTCCTCTGAAGGAGGCTTGTTAGGGGTTTTTCAGAGACTCCATCACTGGAGATCACGTAGCTCACGTTCTCTGGAGAATGGCAAATGCAGCTCTATTTCTGTTGGATACTTGATGCTTCTTATACCCTTTGCATCAGCAAAAATGCAAATTTTAACAAATGAGGCAATAGAACATAAGTGTGCAGATGAGAGAAGTTGGGAAATAGAGGGAGGATAGGTGTGGAAATAGATAAGGACCCTAAACCCTTTATTGTGCAAAGAAGGAAATCCAGAGAAAACCTCTACTTGTTTGAGCAAGGGACAAATATTAAAATATATTATTTAAAGTTGCAGAGGTAACAGAGAGGAACTGTAATAGTGGGTTAAATACAATAGAGGAATCAGGGAGAGATTTACAGAGTTGAAACCTATCTCATTTACTTGGAAGTTGATAATGTTTGAATAGATAAATTGTAAAATATATTAGCATAAGTGTTGAGTCTTAGAGGTAATTAACAAATGAATTAAAAACACAAACTGTTAGAAGCATGGAATCTAGTTTCTTGTGAGGACCAAGAATAGATGTGGAAGGGGTGAATTGGGGTTAAGTGTATGTATTGCCTGTCTTCATCTTTTTTTAAAAAAAAAGCAGTGCATGTATTTTTCTAACAAGATTTTTTTAAAAATATTTTTTAAATTTGTGAAAGAGAGAGAGCACAAGCAGGAGGAGCAGCAGAGGGATAGGGAGAGGGAGAAGCAGGCTCCCCACTGAGTAGGGACAACCCCTCCACCTCCCCCTGGACTCGGGGCTCCATTCCAGGACCCTGAGATCATGACCTGAGCCAAAGGCAGATGCTTAACTGACTGAGCCACCCAGGTGCCCCTCTAACAAGATTTTTTAACCTTTATTTTTAAAAGTATATTTTTAAATTATGTGGAAAAAATATATAATATTATTTAATATGAAAAAGATTATTAATGAGTTAAATCATTACTGCAGGATATTTAATCAGTATAAAGCTATAATATTTTGCTTAATGTGATACAACCATAAGCATCTTCAGAGGGATCAAAGAAACAGAACAATACCAAAAGGGATCTTTTAGCGTATATGTGAATTAAATATGTGAAAATGATCTATTAAAAAAATCTTTGGGAAAGGAAAGGGTTATATAGTAATACAGTGAGTTTAGGTTATTTGCTTTTAAATAAAAATGTTGTCTTCAACTATTTTCCCATAATAAAATAAGTTCCAGATCATTCTTAACTAACTAAATATTAAGCCAGCAAATGCCTAGAAGGAAAATGAGTTTATTTATCTGGGCTCTACCTTGGGCAGGACCTTCTCTACTTAAACCAAAGGGGAGAATTGGCAAAAGAGAAAGCAAGGATTCAACTTATTTTGAAGAGTTTAGACTTTACGCATTAAATTAAAAGTTGGTAAAGAAAAGTCATTACAACAAATATGAAAATGCCTAATAATATCAATTTATAAAGAAGAAATTCAATTAATTTTAATTTTGTCCCATACAGTGGTAGGGTTCCAGCACTAAGCACGACAGACATGATCTTAAAAAATCGATGAGAAAAACCCGAGACTCCAATAAATAAATGGGCAAAAACCATGCACACTTAACTTTACCGAAGACACAATGCAAATAATTAGTATATGTGGGAAAAGTATTTGCCTTATTTCATGATCAAAACTTACAAATGAAAATGAGATATAAATCGTACTAATTAAATACACAAAGATGTTTTAAAGGGAATACCCAGTATTGGGATGTGTTCATGAAGCAGTCACGCCAGACACTCTTGAAAGTGCAAAGTGTTCCAAACTTCCAAGAAGGTAATTTGGGAATATGAGTAAAGAATTTAAAAGATGTTCATATCTTTAGGGCCAGAAATTCAATTACTGATGTTTTTGTAGGATAATTTATAATGTACCATAGTGAAGAAATTAAGACTTTCTAAATGTTCAGCCACAAGGAACTGCAAAGGAAGAAGTAGTATATTTGAAATAATGTGCAGCCATTAAATATGATATTCACGTGTAGCTTTTAAGGATATGGAAGATGTTTGTGATGCCATCTTAAAGCAGGACACAAAATGACATCAACTAGGCAAAGCAATATGTAAAAAAGTCAAGAAATTAATAACATGTTAACCATCTCTCTGGGAATTGGAGCTATGATTTTGAAATAGAGTATCTTTTCTACTTTCTACAAAATGAACATGCGTTATTTTCAAATTGAGAACAAAGCACAAAACACTCAGCAGCTAGCCCCAGCTCCGCAATCTGTTAATTGTGGGAAATTGGACAAGTGACTCCATTTGTGGGCCCGACGCCATAGTCCATGCGGTTTGGTGGCCATCCATTGAACCGTACTGGGCCCGGCAATTATAAATGGTCATTAAAGTGATGATTTTGGTTGTGGTAACTTCTGGTTGCACAATCCAGGACACCGCCTCTTTTCTTATCTTGCATTTTCTTTAATATATCCCCCATTTGGGGAAAAATCATGCCCAAGACAAGGCCAGTGAAAAAGTTGATTATGTCTATCTGTACTTGTGCCCACCTTCTCCAGATCTGGAGTTAAACAAGCTGAGCTTACAGATTTCAGCACTTGTTTCACATAGCCTTTAACCTTGGATTGGTCCACATTCCTCACTCCTTTTAAAATACGGCCTTTTGACTTCCACTGCGCACCAATAAACTTGAATTAGACAGAAAGGGGCACAATACCTCTTTATAAGAACCCCCAAACTTTCTATACTTGAAAAATAAACTGCATTTCCCTCCACCTGATTCCCTCTTTGTATGACCTTTGGCTTCCCTCCCTTGATGGAATCAGCTTTTATGGGTGAGGTCTGTACCATTGTCGTTCTCGGTTAGGCATTCTTTGTGACCCTGAGGCGGCCAAGGAAAAGAAATGGAGGAATAAGGTTTAGGCTTGAGGCTGGAGAGTCTGTTAGCAAAAATGACACTGGCTTTTGAGTTTGAAGAAGTTTGTTTGTGAGAGGATGCAGTTCAAACTCCTTTTTGGTCCTCAGGAACTTGGTAAGTTCTTGACTCTTTCCAGTTGGCAACATGATAACATAATACTGTGCTAGTCAGTTAAGTCAGAGCTCCATCTTTTGCACAATTCATATTTTAAACTTTAAAGAGGCTCACAACTGAGCTTTCACAAACAGTAGCTGTTTACTTTCTTTCCCCTGAAATAATCATTGCAAATACCCCTCTGAGAACGTATATTTTCAGATGCCAGGTAATCAAAGCTTAGTTGTACTCAGAGGCTTTTTTAGAACCAAATGGAAAATAATTGCTTTAAAGTACCCACTTGTGAGGATTTCTGCTCATCAGTATAATTGCCAGCAGCCACTGTCTTTCTACCACAATAAATTCACAATGATTCATTAGCTTCTATTGGGGGGATGAAATAGATCATCTTGTTAACACTGACTTTGATTTTTAAATGGCTTCACTGATTTCATATTGGAATTAGAGTTTGCACATAAACTAAAATAATAAATGCCCCCCCACCTTTAAAAAGTGTAGGTAATGGAAGAGGATAAAATTAGAACATAGCCAGCCTTGCAGGATTTAGATATGAATTCTTAGTGTATTTACTGTAGGAGCATTTTTATTTCTTCTCTTTTGTCCAAGGAATTTAATTTCTTGAATATAAGCCTTTGCAAACAGAACCCAGCAGTTGGCAAATAATCCTTGGGATGTGGTCTCAAGTCCCTTTGTCCAGTCATCTCTCTGGTAGCAAATGAACAGGATGATTGCTGCAGGACACTGCTGGATAAGGGTGCTTGTCAAGAAATCCATAATCTTGTTTCACAGATTTTCTAGGTTGATGGGTTCATAACTAATGTACCTGAAGACTTCTTTGAATGTGTAAATATTGATCAAAGGTTAGCAGACCTTTGCTGATTTGCTGGTTTTTAAACAGCTTGGGAAATACATCCTGTCTTTACCTTTGCCATAAGAATGGTTTGGAATGATTGACTACTTGTGCGTCACTTGCCTTATTGGGATTCCACCAACTCGTGGAGAGGTCAGCCTAGCTTGCCAAGGTCAGCAGACATGGGCTTGCAAGTCCCCTCCAAGCTGGCACACACCCTAGTATGTAAGTCACCAAGTGCATGTCCAGTGACTGCCTCTCAGTGGTACCGTCTACGTCCCCATTCCAGTCTCAGCCTCCTCAGCCTATCGGAGATCCCATCCTCTAGTTTCTGTGTCTACTGACACAGTCGAAAGAAGAAACCTGAATAAATAAAAGCCGTGATTGCTCCTGGGTGTTTTAAAGTTTCAAATTGAAAGGGCAGATCGAGCTTTTTAAGATTGCTTCAAAGATAAATAAACAGACCAAGAGCCAATTTAACTATTTTAGGATGCTTCAACATCAGAGAACAAAACAAAGAAAACTTCAAGGAAAAAAAATGACTTCTCGAGACGTTATATGGAGACAGCTTCAAAGAGGTAACTTGGAAGGGGGCTGACAAGGGCCTGTTGGTCAACCAGCAGTGGGCCTACCACGGAGCCAGCAGGAGAGTCTGGCCAGGACCAAAAACAATGCATGAGAGGAACACGGGCTTTCACAAGTTAATATCAAGTGGCCAGAATTCAGGAAAACGGAACAGTCAAATCAGTCTCTTAACTGGTGCTGTGAGCAGGGGGCTCACTTCACAGCAAACCCAGCACACCCTATGCTGTGTCTAATCATTTGTTCAGCAGGTTATAGAGGTGGCCTATATCCAGCACAGCACCAATGATTTATACAACTACAGTGAAGGGAAGCAAGAAGCATTTCTTTTAAAAAAAAAAAAAAAAAATCAGCGGGTATTTCTGATCTGGAGTATGGGAAGCAATAACCTAGTTTCTGGGCTGGCAAAGGAAAAATAACAAAGTGCCTAATTTTTTCAATGCTGGGTCATTTCTAGAAGAAATAACTGAATAAAAGGATACCCATCAAAGTCTTTCAGAGTTAAACCAGGGCAATTTTCAGCTGTTTGGATGAATAACCTTAATTCCCATTAATATAAGCAGCATTTGTCTGGTAGTGGAGAATCTGAAACACATTGTCATGCAAATTTAATTTGGTGGAAAGCCTGCGATGTCACTAAAATTCTCAAAATCCTGATTTTAAAGACATTTAAAGCTAGAGCTGAATAAACATGGGGTACACTGGGCATTCTGGTAGAATGATTTTCCCTAAGAAATGTTTTGTTAATGTAGGTGAAGGAATGGGGAGATATATTTGATCATATGCTATTGTGTTAGCCTTTCTATCCTTAAAACATCAGAGAGTAGGATTTGGAAGAAAGATCAGTTAAGGGATTACGGGGCAGCCATCTGTGTCTTTGATGGAAGATGGATAAAGGTCAAAAGTGGGAGAAGCACCAATGCTTGCATCGTGCATTTATTAGAGGTTCTGTAAATATTTGTTATTCAATTGACAGAAGGAATAAATGAAGTAAACGTTGTTTTGTGCCCTGTCCCATTTCTCCTGTGTCTCCTTCCTCTGTGCCTTCATGGCATTTGTGGCTCACTGCATTTCCATAGAGCACTTCCTGTGGGCACCTGATCTCTTGGGGATGGGAGGGCCAAGGGGTCATGATCCAAACTTATTCTGGGCATCCAATCACCCTGTGAAAATTGTTTCCACTTCTGCACCCTACCATGCTCTGGGGGGATATCTTAATTCATGACATCCTATCACGCTATAAATTAGCCATCCGTGTCGCTTAAGATTTACCCAAATGAATGAATATCTTCTTCACATTTTGGATAAAAAATCTGGGGGCGGGAGCTCCCTGCAAAGAACCCAGAAACAATTCAAGATGTCTGCCAAGAAATCAAGAGAGCAAAACTCTGGGTTTCAATTCTCCATTGAGGTGACAATTGAAAAGAGAAAGTCTTCTCAATTCAGGAAACACATTTCCAGCTCAGATAGCCCAGTAACCATATACCGTATTTGGTTGGTTCTCAGGTGCAAATTTGAATGTCTCCGTGTTTGGTTGTACTTTGCAATCAATAGTGCTAAAAAATTGCTGATGGCCAGGCCACAATGGTTATATTTGTCATTGCCTGAACTATGAAAACAGAAAAAAAAAAATTCCCTCCCCCAAAAAAGAAGTACTGGGGCACCTGGGTGGCTCAGTCCATTAAGTGATGACTCTTGATTTCGGCTCAGGGTTGTGAGCTCGAGGCCCACATGCAGCTCAGCACTCAGTGCAAGTCTGCTTGTCCCTCTCTCTCTGCTCCTCCCTGCCCCCACCCCATTCCTGGGCACATGCTTTCTCTCTCTCAAACAAATAAATAAAATCTTTTTTTTTTTTTTTAAGTTGCAGAATGACTCTAACAGCCGCTTGGAAGGGAATTCCAAAGAAAGTGTTGGAGGGAGCACTCTTTTAACCCTTAGGAGCCAAATGGTTGCAGGAAAAGGAGGTGCTTTAGCTCTTCTTGATTGCTAAGGATTTAACACCAAAGCAATTTAGTTCTGTTGTAGATTCTTTCTAAGCTGTAGTGCATCAGCAGCACCGTATGGAAAAGCATGAACATCAACAACTCTGAGTTCGAAAGTAATCCCAAGAGTCAGACTCTGAACACGAAGAACTTTTAGGAATACACATTCACCGATGTAGTTTAGATATCCTTTATCTATATATATGTACCACAGTAATATATGATAAAAATCTGTTAAATACATCTAAGAGAACTTCCTCAGTTTCCATATGATAAAATTCAATGTGACAAGAATACATCATATCATTGTTTAATCAGTAGTGTTTTTCTTTCTGGTTGGTACATAAAATAATGGGGCCTCTTAAAATCAATCTATGGTGTCAAAGTCAAGGACAGCTGATATATTCTTCTAAAAGTTCCATGAGAAATCTTCTTTATGTGAGGGTTTACAAATTATTCAAAGTAAGAAAAAAAAAATCAATGACTTCAACACACAAAGCCTAAAATCTAGTCTATTGGTAAAGAAATCACATTAAAACCAAATAGAATGCCATGTGAGTAGCTACGGAAAGCAGGATGGACAGATATGTTGGTAAAGGTCGTGATGGAATTTTAGTTATTAGACCTTTACTGCACCCACTCTGCATTAAGCATACTGCCCTGGGTTATTACATTTTCCCTGAAGCTAATTTGAGATTGCTTCAGGTTCTGACAACCTGAAGGGGGAAATAGGCCATTCCTCTGATTGTTCGGCTAACCTCACCATCTTCTTTTTTTTTTTTTTTTTTAAAGGAAGGACAAAGTTATTTATAGACCCTATTAATTTAGCTTAAATGATTCTAGCTACTGGCCCTGTGTAATCAGCTTTTTCCTCCTTTCTACTTAGAGTTGGCTGGAAATGCATCAGATGGAAGAATTAGAAAATGTATTGTTTAAGAGCATCCATAACTGCCTCTAATGTCAAAATATAAGTGGGGTTTCCAGGCCACATGAAAAATAGGCAGATTCAGCCCTCTGTGTAGGAGGCCAGTTTTTTGGCTGCTGCTTACAAATGCGTGGCCAGAGAGAGGCTCTTAACTTGAGAAGGGCCCCCTAATGTCACATGGAATGGAATATGAATATACTCTTCTATATTTTCAAGCACACAGAGTTAATTAAAAGATTTTGAAGGAGATTGCTGCTGAGAGATTAGGGAAGGGATTATTTGGGTGGAGACCCCTGGTGGGTTTTGTTTTTTCCTGGGCAACTAGCCTTCTGGTTAATGTAGTGTCCATCACTCAATTTAGTGGTCCCCACTGTGTTGTTCTAAGAGAAATAGGGGCTTGTTGCCTGCACAGTCCTGTGTAGATGGGCAGACAGGGAGAGAGTTTAGGGTTCTCTCTAATGGTGGGACCAACTCTGAGCCCTTGGGCATCAACCTGGTCAACCCACTGGGTGACATGCTCAGGATATGCTCAACCTGGCTGAAAACTATGAAGGACAGCACCTTTCCCGTTCACAGAGGGACGCTCTACCCCACATGGGAAGAGCTATGAGAGAACTTTGACTTTGTTTTTGAAGTAATTTCAGATTTTGAGAAAAGTTGCCCAAATAGTACAAAACTTTTCTGTTACATTTAGAGATACATTAACATCTTCCTATATTTAATTTATTTTTTTCTCCTCTCAGGCCTTATAACTCTTTTTTTCTCTCTACAGCATAAGCTTTGTCTATCTATTTCTTCCCTCCTAAATGACTTGAGAACTCTGACTTGGAGGCCAAGACTGATCTCACTACTTCCAGATGAGGGGCAAGAGCCTCATCAGCCCAACCTGGCTCCAGGTTTTACCATCCTTATGTCTTGCACAACTAGAGCTCAGTCCTGCTCTCAGTTCCTGTGGCGTGGCCTCACCTGCATCCAGCCCGCTTAATTATCAGGCTATTCCTGATTACTCTCCCTCCCTGACATAACACTCAAAGTTTGGAATCAGGTCTCCCCTTGTTTCCCAGGCTCCATGCCTGCCCATTCCTCCTGTCCCCACCTTTGGCTCACGTAATTGGGTCTGCTCTTGTGAGCAGGTGCACTCTCCCTCCTCCTGGTCCAGGACTTTGCATCTTTCTTGCCAGACCCCCACCCGGAGCCTGTCCCTGCACTACAGCCTGTGGACAGGCTTCCCATCCCTGTGTCTCCTGTCTCTTTGCATTTAGACTGAGCATCAACCCCCTGATGGCCTGTGAGGTCTTCATGGCATGCTAGAACACTGGGCCATAGCTTATGTTTATTCAGCCTTTCATTTCACCTATGTATTTAATGACTACATCATTTAAACTCACCTATTCTGATTTGCTTGGATTTTGACCACTTATTTCTATCCCATTTGGACACTTCTGTTTGAGTATGTCCAAGGCATCCACTGTCCGTCTCAGCATAGAAGCTTCTTTGCCTTATCCCTGCTCATTTTTGTGGGTGGATCTATAGACTGGCCATGAATCTTTGTATCTCCCCTGATTCAAAAGTGCAACAATGGTTATTCCCCACCCAATATGTCTTACCTCC
Source organism: Ursus americanus (assembly GCF_024610735.1). NCBI lineage: Eukaryota > Metazoa > Chordata > Mammalia > Carnivora > Ursidae > Ursus > Ursus americanus. Next base: position 16,924,230 of record NC_142129.1, on the reverse strand, counting down.
GTACTTGTGCAGCACATATCACAGCAGGATTGACATCTCATTTGTATCTTAGCTCTACTACTTTCTAGTTATGTGGCCTGGTTCTATTCCTTAACACTGTCTACAATGCATTTTCCTCATTTGTAAAATGGTGATCATAATAGCTGCCTCATATTTTCTTGGGCCTGGGCTAAATGAGATTATGTGAAGCCTTTAGCAAGGTGTCTTGTAAATAGTAACTGCTTAATTCATGGCATACTCTCTTGAGAGGTAAGGAGGAGGTAGTTCAATGGAGCTCTTCGGAAGAGACAATTGTTGAGTTGCACTTTGAAGGATGGATAGGACTTTGCCAGAAAGAGCAGAAGAGTCCATTCAGTTAGGCCAGGATTCTCTTAATCTAGCACTAACTGACATTTTGGGCTTCATAATTTTTGTTGTGGGGGCCTGTCCTCTACCCACTAGAGACAATAGCACCTCACCCCTCCACTCCAGTCATGACAATACCAAATGTCCCCTATGGGCTCATCCCTAGTTGATAATTATCAGTTGGGCCAATTGGGGGGGGTGGTTAAAAAACCTTAGGGTTGCCTTCAGTGCTTTCCCATTCTCACCCCTAGTCTGTCAACCTCCGCTTTAAAGAACATAAGACATTAGTCTGGTGTCTCAACTCTAGGCGACCCTATTTCTCATCAGTCCTCCAAATGATCACATGTTCATCCTACTAGTATGTATTTCACCAAGGTTATTTGGTATTTATGATGTGTCAGAGGCTGTGCCAAGCACTGAGGACACGAAATCCTTCCTCAGTCATAGTTTATGGCTGAGGCTCAGAGCTTGAAATTTATTCCTTCTTTTAGTTTTATACATGCCAGGCATTCTTTCCGAATTCTGTTCCAATTTTTGTATAATTCATTTATCACCGTAAATCATTCATTAACTCGTTACTAGTAATCATTAACTCATGAAGATCATAATTGCTAGTATAATTATTAAATATAAAATATTAACTGCCTATACCTCCATCGATTTAATAATTACAATGAACTCCATGCCTTCTCACGTTGGCTGCTTTAGGCTCTGTGCCTTCATATTGAGGCTCTTCTGGACCCTTCTGACCTGTGAGTCCAGGAAAGTGCATTAATTGCAGTCCAAGATCATGCATCAAGTCTTGATTACCCCAGGTCCCTTCTAGTTTCTTTTGCTCAACACCCACATTGTATTTGTACCCTGTGGATTGATCTGTTTTCGTTAGTTAATACCCGGCTCTTTATAGCATTACCATTCACAAACCCCCTAAATTAAACATGCATAGGATTATCATTTTCAGTAATGAGACCAACAAAATTCGAAGGTGCACACATACTTAGACATTGGGGTTGGGCCCGTCATGACAAAGTGATGTCTGGAATGTGGGCTTGGGTACAATGAGTACATACATATGCATTCAACCATAATGATTGCAAATGGTTCAAGAGCAATTCCACTCCCAAATAATATCAATTGAGGACTCTTAAATGCCACCCACTCTGAACATTAGGTATTTTACAAAAGGCAGAGAACAGTTAGTCCTCTGCAATTGCAAGGTAGAAGATGGAGACAGGTGTACCTGCTGTGTGAACGTGAAAGTTAGTATCATTTGATCAGAGGAATGTGTATCTAAATCTTTCCCTCAAAGCAGCTAAGGGATGGAACTTGTGGTCCTTGTGATAATGGCATTACATGAAAGGACGTCCCAAGTGGGGATGCTCACCAAGTTGGACAGGGACCTGTGCTGGTGTACAACAAGCAGTAGCTACATTTATCAGCACAAATCCTACTTCCACTTCTCTGGAATCCAGATGGTGAAACTGATTTCCTGTGGTTACCTTTACTCTCCTTTTAGTACAGTTTTGCCACATTCTCATGCTGGAAATTGATATGGAACATAAAAATGTTTAGACAGCTCCCTGAGAAACTTTTAAAAGCCATTAATTTAGAAACAATTTTGCTTCTATATTTTATTTCTCAATTGGTTATGATGGAAGTAATTGTCATACCCAAAGGGGAGCATCGTGACTTTAGGCAACACATAAACAGCTATACTCTTGGGAAACAAAGTCTTGTTTTCGTGTAAATAACCCTCAGTGAGAAAGAAAAACAGTATCAATCTGGAAAGCATAATACTATGACAGAACCCTTTCTCAAAAATAATCAAAGTTGTCAGGTCATAAGAGAAAAGGACGTATTTTGTTCATCAAGTCTTTATTTGCCCCAAACGTTTGATTAGGTCAGGCTATACCTACGTACTACCCACTTGTTCTTCAAACACTCAACAAAGACATTCTTGATGTTACCAAACACCTGGGCTTTCAGTGGCAAAAAAATAAGTTACCTAACCTCTCTGAATTTTGATGTGTTATTTTAAGAGTAAGAACAAAGGTCCCTCCCTTGTGGAATTGTTGGGGGACATAGAAAATAGCACATTTAAATCAGCTAGTGTATGCTTTGTGGATGTTTAATGAATGGTAACTATTTCTGCCTGTGGGTAGATAGGGTCTGTGTGCATTTAGGTTGCAGGTCATCAGGACAATACATTCTGGTCCTTCTCTTTTTGAATTTGATTACAAAAGTGGCTGTAATCGTTAATCGTATTACAACAGCTTTTTTTCACTTTGTGATATGTCATAAAAGGCTTTGTTCACAATAGTGCTCAGTAAAAATCTGACCATGTTATATAAATCTAATGCAACTAGTTTATCTGCAAGGCTCAAGAGATAACATGGCATATTGATACACTAAACTAATTGGTGAGCTGTTTCAAAAGTGTGAAATTGTTCTGCTCTGTACACCTAACTTCCAGTTATTTGGGCTGCGATAAATTTTCCTGTTAGAAAACAACAATTCAGCAAACAGTCGTTGAACATCTATAACGAGGGAGACAATCTGAGAGAGAAAAAGATGAATGTCACATATCTGAATAGAAATTAATTGCAATTCAGTATCCCTTAGGGAAGTAAATCTTCTTCAAATTGCTTTATAAGAAGAACTTAATCAAAAGCCTGGGAGTTAGGTGAAGACAGGACCCCCAAGCTGTATTTTCAGCCTTCTTTGCCGTGAGCTTGACTGAAGATGGGCCAATGGGATGTAAAAAGTAATACGTACAACTTCAAGGTAATATTTAATATGAACTCTCTCTCAGGTTCCTTTTTCATCTTCTTGTGCGCAAGTCAGAGATCCTGACCTTTGAGCGGGAGGCAGGAACAGGATGGGTCTTGGAGCATAAATTCTGGGGATGAGGGTTGAGGAAATGTGTGGGGAGATGAGTTCACCCAGATATTTGAGTGGCCAAAAAGTATCTCCCATGGCAGATGCTTCTATTTGTACCCTAGTATGCATTTCCTCTTTTACCTTTTAACAAGAGAATCCTTAGGGGGCGCCTGAGTGGCGCAATTGTTAAGTGTCTGCCTTCAGCTCAGGGTGTGATCCCAGCATTCTGGGATCGAGTCCCACATCGGGCTCCTCCGCTAGGAGCCTGCTTCTTCCTCTCCCACTCCCCCTGCTTGTGTTCCCTCTCTCGCTGGCTGTCTCTCTCTGTCAAATGAATAAATAAAATCTTTAAAAAAAAAAAACAAACAAAAAAACCAAGAGAATCCTTAAGTTTTAGCTGGACACATGCATGACCATATGGAGACTACATTTCCCAGCTTCCCCTGCAGCTGTTGGTGGCAGTGACACATCAAATTGTCAGCCAATGAATGCCTGAAAGGATGCATCCCCTCCCTGATCCAGAATTTCCTCTTCTCCTTCCAACTGGCTGGAAGGTGGTTATGGCTGCTAACATGGTTTTTATGGGCATGGTGATAACTGTGTAGGTGAGGACAGCACCCTAGAAGATGGTGGAGCAACAAATTGAAAGACACATGGGTTCTTGAATGGCATCGTGGAACACAGTTGCCCTGCTAGCCCTCACTCTATTTTGGGGTATCTTTGTACATAGCAATCTATTCCATGATTAACATAAGTCTCTCATGTGCATATAGTGTTTTACCCTTTCTAAATGCTTTTAAATGTATTAATGCATTCTACTGATTTTTTTTTAAATTGAATGCCTAAGGTAGGGTCAGTCTTACCCTAGGATCTAAGGATACAGAGATGAATCACACATCCACCACGATGGGGGATAGCTGGAAAAGAAACAGGATTTTTTTTTTAGGGTGATAGAAATTTGGGAAGACGGGGCAAGGTGGGGCTTGAGCCACAGATCCTGAGGTTTCCCTTATGCTAAAGGTCCATCTCTTTTCCTTTAATTCAGTGGTTCCCAGCCCATGCTGTTTGGCCTAGTAGCATCAGCTGCATCTCAAAATTTGTTAGGAACGCTAATTCTCAGCCTCCCTCACCCAAACCTACTAAATCAGAAAGACTGGGGCCTAGTCATCTGTGTTTTAACAAGCCCTCCAGGTGATTCTAAAGCATGCTTAAACTTGAGAATCACTGCTTTAATCCTTATAGCAGGTCTGGAAGCTAGTTAGGGAAATTTATAATGTACCCGTTTTATGTATGGAAGAACAGAAGTTTAGGGGATTAGGCAATTTGCCTGTGGCTAGTGGCAGACTCTGGATTAGAATCCATGTTCTGATCTAATCTCCATGTTCTAGATCAACTTCACTATCCCAATTCTCCGTTTAAAGGTTTGGGATGGTTCCATATACAGTATTTCAACACAGTAGCAGCATGGAAGTGGATTTTAGACAAGAGACGGGAGGTACAGTTACTGTTGGCTTCTGCAGATGAAGAAAAAAGACAGGATTTTGCATCTACTGCCTGGGTGTGTTTCATATTGACCCCACACTGGGCAAAAGTGGGCTCAGGGGCCTTTCTACACAAATCCGTTTTCCATTGCTGAGAGGGTGTTGGCAGCGTAACATGCCCAAAAGGACCTTTCTGCACAGCTGTATGTGGCCATGGTGTCTTAGCGATTGCCCTTTATGTCCTCCTGATTGGTAGATGTCCAGGTGGTATCAGTTCAGAAACTGATAGTATATTTGAAATACTACCATGACTGTTCAGAAGGTACCGTAAACAGAGGTTAAAAAAAAAATTCCTGGGGCACCTGGGTGGCTCAGTCGTTAAGCGTCTGCCTTCACCCCAGGGCATGATCCCAGGGTCCTGGGATCGAGCCCCACATTGGGCTGCCTGCTCAGTGGAAAGCCTGCTTCTTCCTCTCCCACTCCCCCTGCTTGTGTTCCCTCTCTCGCTGGCTGTCTCTCTCTCTGTCAAATAAATAAAATCTTAAAAAAAAAAATTCCTCCACACCCCCTTTCAGAGACAGATGTGACAGGCACCTCTCACAAGCTGACCTTTCATCATGGACAGAGTTGACCTGCATACATATGTTTAAAAAGTACAACAAGCGGCATTTCTTGGGGTTTTAAATTAGATGACAATTTCACAGTTGTCTTATTATCCACTGTAACACCTACAATGAATGAATATGAAAGCCATCATTTTTTTTTTTAAATTTCTGATCTTCCCCTTTTTTTCTAACAAGGAGATAGAACAGGATGTGATGGCCTCAGTCAAAATGATGAATAAGATTTTTAATCGTGCTTCTTTATAAGTTAGTCCATTTTTGTTGGTTTGTGTAAATATGAAACAACGATACTGAACTATCAGAGGTGAAACCATTCTAAGCTCTGTGAAGCGGAGTGTTGGGGTAAGAGAATTTTCTATATAAAGAGAGAGATGACAGGACCCCAGAGGTACAATAGCTGCTGCTTCTGTGAAGCTTCTGAGGGAAAAAAAGAAAATGTGCTTGAAGGACAGGCCAGGACAAGGAATAGCATGTGATTAGCTGGGGCTTTGGGCCCAAACTGCATTATGAGTCGCGATCTTGGCTGTACTGCAGGCAACTTTAATTCAGGCTTGAAATAGATCCATGTTCTCCAAACATGTGAGCACTGCCCCTCCCCTCCTAAGTACACCCAGGAATCTCATCCCTTCGTGTGAAAGCAAGCAAGCCAGTGAGGAGTAAAGAAGAAAGCAATGACCTCAAAAATCTAGACTTCTGCTGGTTCGGGCAGACCACCCTCAAGAGGAACCCTCTAGCAAGCGTGGCATCAAAGAAATCTTGCCAAGAAGAAAGAACACCTTCTAGCCAGGCTCACTGCAGTGAGAGCTCTGCTCTCAGGCACAGCTGACCAAGAAAACATTCTTTCCCTTGATCCTGACCCATTCTTGGTAGAGAACTGAGGATGGGGTGTGAGGTGAAAACTCTGCCCATACCTACTGATTAACACAATAGCCGGGCAGTTCAGAAAACTCAGTGGGGAAAGCCTCAAACCAGTAAGAGTTGCTTTGCAGACAAGTAACCTAGCCAATGGAATTTCCTACGTTTAGACTTGTCTTAGGACCGAGGAAATACTAATTTCTTCATCCAACGTATCTCTGCATTGAGCACTACCTACCAGAATAGCATTTGTGGTTGCAAAGATCACTAAGAAAAAGTCTTGACTTCGAGAAGCACAGCATCTGAGGAACATATCAAACAGAGTGACTTGATCCAAATGATGGGAGAAAGAGAGAATATGCCAGCTGAGCCTTCGTGCAGGATGGGTATTCTCATTTCCTTGGAAAACTAACCCTTAAGAACTTCAAGCTCCATACTCTGGAAGACCGCATCGAACAACTCCATTGACTCCAGTGTCTCCAAGATGCCTGATGTTTTTTTGCCTTTGTTCTTTGTTTTTCAGAGCTGACCTTTTCTTAATGATATTTTACTGTAACCCAGGTTCATGTTCCATCAAATAGTATGTTTAAAAAAAGAAAATCCCATGGGACTTTCCTGGTAATTTTGCAGCGGTTTATTGGATTTTTAAATACTTCAGAAAATGGACTTAAAAAACCCACTTGAAAGAATTTGAAAGTGAAAAAATATTGACCTTTATAATAAATTGATATTGTTATAAAAATATACCCTAGAGAAGACTGGAAATGGTCATTTAGAGTTGGACACTAGCAAAGTAAGCTCTTTAATGTATCTCATAAATGTATTTTATATGCCTTTCAAATGGTGAGAGAATAGTACAGAGTATTTTTTTTCATCCATAATTATTTTCTTCTCAACATAGGTATCTGTCCAGTATAATTTGTCCATGACATTTAGGTAGAAGTGGGAACATTTCCACTTCCTGTTTCTAAACACTGCAGCATTAACAATGTCAGCTAGATCCTGTGTATTATAATAATGTTGATTTTAGTGCTGATCACACAGTGGTAAGAATTGCATGATGCTCTTTCGGAGGTTCTGCCTCTGGAAAAGTGGTCATTGTGATTGCACTTTTAACACAGAAGTAATATGTTGCCCTTTCGAGTATATAATGAAGATCCTGGTTTGAGATTAGAGTTCACTTGGGCATGTTTAGGTACTGAAGAGGAACCACTCTCCCTAAAAATGTTCTCTGCCTCTGCACACAGTGCCTCCTGGATCTCTTCTTTTTTACCCCTCTCAAGTTCATACTCTGAGTACCAGTGGAACAAGAAATAAGGGAAGATCTAAAAGATCAACCAGAAACTAGGAGTGGGATCCTAAGTAAGGAACAGACAAGGCAAGGAAAGGGATTCATTAGGCAGAGACTGACAAGGTCTTCTGAGACAAAGTAGTTGTGCTAGTCAGGATATAATGCTGTGAAAAGTGAGTCCTCAAATCTTATGACTTAACGTTACAAAGGTGTATGTTTTCCTCTTTAAAGCCCAAAAGTGGTGGGTGGAGGGCTGAATTTTCCTAAGACACAGGAGAGCAAGAACATCTCAGGGTTGAACACTCCACAGTTGTTGTGGCAGAGGTAGAGAGGGCCAGAGGGCTGCTCCTCCCTTCTTAAATACTTTGGTTCAGATGGGATCAATGTGTTTTCCATCGTTGTCCATTGGCCAGCATTAGTTAAATGGCTCCCATCTGCATGGGTGGGGGACTATGCATTTAGCGAGCAGCATACTTCTCTGCCATACATTTTGAAAGATAGTCCCCATGAGGGAGGTTGTACAACGTATGGCTGAACCAGCAGCTCAAAGGACCACAGTTGGGTATCCCACTGGCTGGTTACAAGCCCAGCCCCTTGGTCCCCAATTTGGCCTTTGCCTGGGAGGCTGCCGCTCTCCCTTGGGTGGAAGCGACCATGGGTGGGCAGAGGCCACACACCAATGGGCTCTACGTTCCTGATTTGTTTTGCCAATGATACTGGAGGAGGCAGGAGTCAAGGCAGTCTCTTTGTGTGTGATATGTCCTTTGTCTGTAGTCTCGTCTGGACTACCTAGTTGCCAACGACATGTTTAGTACAAGGAAGAGTACACCAGAGTTCCTCAAGAAACCAAAGTCTTCTGCACTTGGCCTACGTCTCCGTTCCAAGATATTTGCACTCACAATCATAAGGCAGAACTTAACATGGCCACCTCCTCACAGGGGGCGGGAAAAGGCTCAATGCCAGGTACCTCTTGGCTCCAGCTCTCTAGCAGCTAAGAAAACCTCACCAGTCCCCATCTTCAGACCAAATCAGAGTCTTGACCCCTGTTTGCACTGGTTGGGCAAACCTCCACCTAAGAGCAAATGAAAAGTCATGTCCAAGTTCCTGAATTGTATGGGTGACTGTGGAAAACATGGTTTCCTTTGGGCATCCCCTGGCTAGCTTCTTGGACTCATATCAAAAGCCTCTCCCTAGAGGGCAGCAGTGGAAGACCAAGAAAACGTTAACAGGGTTAGAGCACAGAGAGTGCAAACCTCAACAGCATTCATGCCAAAAAAATCTCACAGCAACCGAAGACAATGCCAGCAGCTTTTGTTAGGACAAGAGAGAGGAAATCAAGCACAGATAACAAGCCTCATGACATTAGGCAGAGTTGCCCTCTTCTCAAATGTCAGTCCTTGACATGGGGCACCGGCAGCCTGGTGGGGAGGTTGCCAGGCCCTGGCGCTTCTCTGCGGTGCCTTGCTAGGGCAGGTGTGCAGGCTGTGCTTTCGGAGGGTGCCAGCCGCAGATTTCCTGCAGTTGGTCTTGGCAGAGACAGGGGACTGGATCCACGGACAGCAGGGCCCAAGGGAGGAATAAAAGGGCTTACATCGTGTGGCAGGCAAGAAGGCTGATTCACAAAGCAAACCAGACACTGTTCTTAACTCTCAGAATCACCTAGGAGAGATCTGAGGGGTCGAATATGCAAAAAGACTTTTGGCCTATGAATGTGACCTTGGACTCCACATAGACATATGGGCATTGAGATGGTTCTTAACTTCTGTTACTTAAATGTTTGTGTAGCACTTAGTGGGGCAAGGAAAAGATGTAAGTCCTCTTTATTTTACTATTTTTATTTTATTTTATTTTATTTTAAGATTTTATTTATTTATTTGACAGAGAGAAAGACAGCCAACGAGAGAGGGAACACAAGCAGGGGGAGTGGGAGAGGAAGAAGCAGGGTCCCAGCAGAGGAGCCTGATGTGGGGCTCAATCCCAGGACCCTGGGATCACGCCCTGAGCCGAAGGCAGACGCTTAACGACTGAGCCACCCAGGCACCTCAGTCCTCTTTATTTTAAAATAAGGGATTTTACATTATTTTATTTTATTATGATGTATAATTTGCATTTCATTGATGATACCCACTTCCTATGTGCAGTTGTTTTGAACCTAACAACTTTGGGGGAAGCATTTGGCACCACAACAGTTTGTAGGGTAAAATGAATAATTTACCCTTGTTGGCAGCCCTGGTCCCAGAATATCAGTTGGTTCAGTGACATCAGATAGTGGTTTGAAATCAGCTATGGCCGAAGTAGTCACAGTTATGGGAATCAGTAAATGTAAAAATTAGGGCTTTTTTGAGAGGGAAGCCAATGACGTTGTCCCCATTTACATTACTGTCCTCAACTAATATTACGAGGCACAAAGAGTTGAATCAAGTTGAATTTTTCCTGTAGGCAACTGAGAGCTTTTGAAAGGAGGAATAATGTTTTCAAAGAGAGTATTATAGATATGGATATTAATCTGGCATTGATACATAGGAAATGCAAGAATTGAGAGACTTGTGTAGCCAGTAACTAGTTATGAGCCTCTTAAAATAATCCAGAAACAAGGAATTAAGTACTTGAAGTTGAGTGCTCATGGTATAAATACAAAGGAAGAAATGAGCCAAAGAACCTTTTAGTTAAGACTTTAATTTTGGCAAATAAAGTCAGGGTGATTGGCCCTTAGTAGATACTTTTTAAATATGTGTTGCATTAAATTGAATTTGAATGAAACTTTTGTTCACAAATTGAATTCTCTGTTCTTTTTCTTTTTCCCTATCCTGTCTTGGATCTTTCTTCATTCTCTTTGTTCTTTGTCTATGCCAATTTCTATTTCTTGGGTTGCTCTCCCCCACCATCATTCTATTTTTCTCTACTTCAGTTCTGCTCAGAGATTTGGATAACAAAATCTCCTGGTGGATGGGGTGATAGAGCTATCCCTCCCAGAGATCAGGTACTTGGTATTCCCGACAAAGGTATATCAACACAGGCTATTTCTGGATTGAAAAATACTTCCTCCTCTTGGCTCCTTCATCTCATTTCAGTAACATTTTATAGATGGAAACAACGAAATGAATGAAATATGAGTCACCTTTAAAACCAGCAGCGTGCCTGTCAAATTAATCGCAAAACCTACACACCAAATTCATTCCTTTAATTGAATGTCTTATAGGTGCCACCCTTCAGCATGTGCTGTAGTTACTGCTCAATTGTTGCCATAAATGATTTAACATTTGTGTACACATGAGATGACATGCCATCATTCATGGAAATGCCAATGCTGTGAAGTAACCACAAACAGTGATAAATGGGCTGTCAATTTCTATATAATTACCCCAGATCTATCATCTTACTTTGGTATGTTGAAACGCATTAGTGCATAACAAATGTGCATCATCCTAGTGATCAATATCCTATTTCGAATGAAAGTGTGTTACTGTATAATTATCATGTTATATTTTCTGATGAGTTTTCTGTCCAGCTATGCTGTATTTCAATTTAAAAGTAAAATCACAGATTGTCTACCTGGATTAGAATGGCTACACTTGTCATAATTAGCACATGGTTTGATATGTGCAGTTTTAATTTAGACATTAATTATGGCTTGTGACATCACTTGGGTGTTAGATGGTTTAATTTGTCCACTTGAAGGAGGATCTTCGAAATAGCTATCTTGTGTCCCAAATAAATCTCACTCCCTGAACCTTTAATCTGAAAACTTTTTTCTTTTTAGTGTATTTAGTGTTTTTTTTCTTCCTTCCCGTCTTTATTTTGCTCTCTGTTTCTTGATTTCTTGTTTATTTCATTTTGCTGAGGTAGGATTTTCTAGGTTAAAGGCTGAGGTCAATCAGTTAGAACCAGTAATGAACAATTTGAAACTACCTCTTTGATGGGCAAAAAAGACCATTTTCATACATTCAGAGACATCAAAAATTTTTCTGATACTTTATAGAAAGAATAGAGGGAACATGAACACCACAGTTTTGCAGGCATCTCTGGCCTAGGCATGTCCTCATAAAGGGGCAACAAGCTACAGCCTTGGCCTTGCTCAGCACCTCTAATGATGCATGACAGGGAGTCACCAGTAATTTGATTGACACAGGCTTGCCCGTGCTCCAAGACCGTCCCTCAGCTAGTGAGAGCATGGCTCATTCCTCAGCACATACCTCTCAGGGCTGCTCTGTTGTTCTCTTTTTGCCAAAACAACAAATTCCATTTATTGTTTGAAATTTTTTTTCATTGGGTACATTTGACATGTAACATTATGTAAATTTAAGGTGTCTGTGGTGTTACTCTGATTATATTTGTTGTAACAATATTTATCATATTACCTATTATACAATATTACTGTCTATGTTTAATTAACTGTACATTAAATACTGATGGCTATCTTAGTACTTGTTACAAGTTTGTACCCTTAAATACTTATCCCTCAATCTTATCCCCCCACCCACTATCCCCTGATAACCACTGTTTTACTCTGTTTTCTTTTTTTTTTAAACATGTTTGATTTTTCTTTTTTAGATTCCACATATAAGTGATACCATACAGTACTTGTCTTTCTCTGACTGGCTTGTCTTGCTTAGCAGAACGTGCTCAAGGTCCACCCATGCTTTTCCCACGGCAGGAAATCCTTCTTTCTTGTGACTGAATAATATTCCATTATGTAGATATGTACCATATCGTTTAGATCCATTCATCTGTTGGTGGGCATTCAAGTTGTTTCCTTATTGTGGCTATTGCGATAATGCTGCGATAAACATGGGGGTACAGATACCTTGTTGAACTCCTGTTTTCATTTCTTTTGGTTATATTCCGAGAAGTGGAATTGCTGGTGAGGAACCTCCATATTGTTTTCCATAGTGGTTGGACTAACTTACATTCCCATGGCGGACAACAGCTCCTGGTTCCCTTTTCTCCACATCCTCATCAGCACCTGCCTGTCTCTTGTGTTCTTGATATTGGCCATTCTGACAGGTGTGAGGTGATACTCGTTGTTGTTCTGATTTGCAGGTGAGCCCCCTATGGGGCCCCTTCTTCACCCATGTTTCTGAGGGCTTCCTGACCCCCAGGACTGTCTCCCGCTCACCTTTCCACACTCGCAGGCCCCATTGCGTATCTTTGCCCTGTGCTCTCTCTGGAAATAAGCCTGAATTTCCCTTTAAGTTCTATTTTTCAAAGCTTGCATGAGCAACTGAGTTCATTATCTGAGTTCTTGCTTCCCTGTCCTGTCACTTCACAATATGAATTTTTAAATAGGCTCTTAAGGGCCCCCTAACCTGATTTCATCCCCCATTCAAGATCTTCATTCCAAACCTTCTGGCCCTTGTTCTGTTCTGTGAATTGGCCATGCTCCATCCTTGGGCTTTTACCTGAAACTAAACAATTCTTGTCTCCTGTTTTTCCTTTGTTAATTCCTATTCATCTGCTAGACGAATCTTGGCTTAAGTGTCCCTTTCCAAGAGAAGCTCTTCCTGATCTTCCTGACTAGGTGAGACCCTCTTTTTGTGCGTCACTGCATTGCAATTTTACATTTAGTTGATTATTGGGTTAACGTCTTCCTTCTCCACTAGACTGTGAGTGGTCCAAGGGCAGGGATTAGCTGGGTGCTTTTTTATTTTTTTTAAGATTTTATTTATTTATTTGAGAGAGAGAGAGAGTGAGCGTGTGCACACACAAGAGCACGATGGGGGAGCAGAGGGATAAGCAGACTCCCCACTGATCGTGGAGACCAATGCCGGCTTTCCCATGTTCATCCCAGACTCCATCCCACGACCCTGAGATCATGACCTGAGCTGAAGTCAGACGCTTAGCTGACTGAGCCACCCAGGTGCCCTGATTATAGCTGTTTTTATTCATGATACTTGTTAATAGCCCCTACCGTGTGTGTGCGCGCATGTGTGTGTATTTAATGAACTGCTGGATGGATGAAAACTCATTACACAAATTTGCAGTTGCATTGGGAAATTATCTAATCTGTACACATATGGAGAAAAACAGACAGCAAATATGGACTCTTGTAACACAAATTATAACTTTGCAATATAATTTCAAAACATCTCTAAAATAAAATATCCTTAAAGCCATATAATAATGCATTTTTTAAAACAGACTATACAAAAGAGTCTCCTACACATTGTCTCCCTTAATCCTCAGAACAGCCCTATCTCCATTTCCAAGACGATGAAGGTGAGATCAGATAAGGTAAGGAACTTTTTCCAGGACAAAATTTGAACCCAGAATGCTGATTCCTAGGACAGATCTTTTTCCACAATATAAAACTGCTATCATTTCTAGTATGAAACAATATAATATTCTCAGTTTAGTAGTTGACTTAATGTTGTAAAATGGCAATTTTTTTATTTTAATGATGTTTTATAGTAGAATTGTCTTTTGTGAGAAGATGTTGGTAGAGATTGCAGGGGTTCAGAGCCAGCCACCCCAAAATATGCCATCCTGGCATATTGATTATTTTGAATTAAAAGCTCTTGAAAAACAGCAGATGCATGAAGGGCGCCCTGACCTTCCTTTTTCTTCCTGAAAGTAGGAGATAAAAATCCCCATATGAAAGGTGCCCAACCTGTACCAGGAGGAAGGAAAACATTCTTATCACCGAGACAGGGAGTCAAGGCCAAGAAATCTGTAGAAACAGACTTTGTTAAGCTAAGTCTTATCTTCCTAGTTACTTTCCCATATTAACTGCCCTGACCAAAACCCCTTTGTCTTGTCACATTTTCACAATTTACCACTCTTTGCCAATTCTAGGCTATAAACCTTTGGCTCTAACTGCTTCTTTGGGGTGTTCACTTTTCTTGTGAAGGCTCCCATGGCCATATCAAAATTACTAAATAAAATCTGTATGGTTTTCTCCTGCTTAATGTCAGGTTAGCTCTTAGGCCCAGCCAGAGACCGAAAGAGGGTAGAGAGAAATTTTCCCTTAGAAGGTCAATAAAAAGTTTGGAAAGTTTACCTGAAATATCAATTTATGTAACATTTTTTCCATAACGCTGCTATAAACTAACATACTGCAGCTGCAGTTTTCCACGACATAAAATTGAAACATTTTGCTTTTCATCTAGAGATTTTCAAACATCCATATGTTGAGCATCTCAGCCCTGGCAGGCATATTATGCTGTTCTTGAAGACAGCGAGTCTGAGATAGCGACAGGCATTTCTAAGATGAGTCTCATCAAACAGACGCAAAGCTGTGGGGAATATCGGTCTTCACTCGCTCTTTGTGGTCAAAGGAAAACCACAAATCAGGAAGAACACGGCGATGGTTAGTTTTATGTGTTAACTTGACTGGGCCATGGGGTGCCCAGATAGTTGGCCACACATTATTTTGGGTGTGTCTTGAGGGTGTTGCTGAGTAAGATTAATATTTGCACTGTTAAACTGAGTAAAGCAAATTGCTCTCCCCAGTGTGGGTGGGCCTTATGCAATCAGTCAAGTACCTGAATAAACCTAAAAGCCTGAATAGCAGGCTGGTGACTGTTGGATCTAGGACATGGTCTTTTCCTGCCTTCAGACTTGAACCGAAAAATTGGCTCTTCTTGGGTCTCAAGCCTGGGGGCTTTCAGCCAAGACACCAGTGGTTCACTGGATTGTAAGGTCTTTGGACTCAGACTCGGACTATAACTACAGCATCAGCTCTCCTGGGTCACCAGCTTGCTGAGTGTGTGTGTGTGTGTGTGTGTGTGTGTGTGTGTGTGTATCTTGTTTCTCTAGGGAACCTTGACTGATACAGATTTTGGTACAGGGAGCCATGGGGGTGATGCTGCCACCCTAGCAGCCCTGAAAGGTGGGACATGGAGCCAAAGAGGATTATGCTCAAACCTTAACATCTAATAGAATTTACCTTGGTAGCTTTTGAACTTGCTTGGATTATGTCACCTCTTTCTTCCTTCTGATTTCTCCCTTGGGAATGGGAATGTCTATCCTATACTTGTCTCACCACTGTATTTTGGGAGCACATAATTTGTCTACTTTCAGAAGCTCACAGCTAGACATGAATTTTGCCTGAGGATCAATTATACCTTTAGTCTTCACCCATATTTGACTTAGATGATTTGGGGGAAGATTTTGGACATTAGCATTGATGCTCGAACTGTTAAGACTTTTGGGCTGTTGGGAAGAAATGAATATTTGGCATGTGAGAAAGACATGAATTTTGGGGGTCCAGGGGTAGGATGCTATGCTGAATGGTGCCCTCTGCCCATTTGTATGATGGTTTTTGGAGATGGGGACTTTGGGAGATAATTAGGTTTGGATGAAGTTGTGAGGTAGGGTCTTCGTGATGGAGCTAGTGTCTTTATAAGAAGACACATCGGGGAGCTTGCTCGCTCTCTCCTCTCTGTCCTCTTGTGAGGCCAGAAAGAGAGAGTCTGTCTACAAGTCCGAAAGGGAAACCTTACCAAAACCCAATTAGGCTGGCACCTTGATCTTGGACTCTTAGCTTTCAGAACTATGAGAAAACACGTTTTTGTTGCTTATGCCGAATGGTCTGTGGCATTTTACTATGATAGCTCCAGTTAAGACAATAAACATTGGAACTGCCTAAGTCACCTTTTTGAAATCATCGAATTGAACTCAAACCAGCCACGTTCTTCCTTTTTTCTCCCTGAAAACTGAAGTTAATAAAAATACTTCGTAGGAAGACAAGTCACTCGTTTGCTGCGTTTTGCTGAAGGCAGCCACCCTTTCTATTACTGCCTGCCCACTGGGTGTTTGGGCGCATTCTATCATAACAGCACTCTGAGGCTGGCAATAACGTTTAACTTGGAAGCAAAGAAACTTTCATTTGTTCATCAGTCTCCTTACAGTGATTGAAAGCCAGGACCAAGTTTTTTAACACTACGAAAAACCGCCAGCAGATGTGTATGTCTTTCAAAGACTTTGTATACATATCTTCTGGCTTCTTACCGTTCACTCTTTTTAAAAAGAAAAGGATCAGGATAACTTGAGAATTCTTGTCCATGATGTGTGAAATTAATTATTTACTCTAAAAATATTTTATTGAAACTTTTTCAAAGACGTGATAAAAGGTCAAAGTGAGTACAAAGTTAAATTGTTCAGAACTACCTCTTATTAATTTGTAATATAGGGATGTCACAGAAGTATTAAATTGCTAAATAGCTCTATGGGACCAAAATCAATTTCTCAAAATGATAATTTAGAGTAAATTTAGATTGAAAAATGTCAGAACTATAGCAATCTAAAAATATTGTCTTTTGCTAGAAGTGAGAGAACATTGAGTTTTAAATGCATATTTAAAAAATTATAAAGGTATATCTCTCTTGGAGAAATATATAAATATATCTCTCTTGGGGAAAGACATTTGGAAATGTCTCTGTGTTTACGTATGTATAAAAATAAAACCCAACTTTACAGGATTCTATGAAAAACTTGCTCTTAAAATTTTAAGTTGATAAATCACTTGGATTCTCGCTAAAGTCAGGAATAAGACAATGATGCTCACTAGAACTGTAATATTTAATATTTTTTGGAAATGCTAAAGGAAGGAGATTGAAATGAAAAATACAAGCACTGCAATGGAACAGACAACTCTCTTGTTATTGGCAGATGATATGATCATTTATATGGAAAACTGGAGAGATCGTAATGATAAGCTATACAATGGGGGAATTCAGTAGGTGAATCACAAAAAATTAATGTCAAGTTTAATACATTTTAGTATACAAATAGCAACTGGAAAACATGATGAAATCAAATATCTCCTTGAAAATAGGAAAAATGCATACAAAAATTATCAGGAAATTTATATAACTTATATAAAAATTTTTACTCAAGGACAAAAAAGAAGAATAAACAGAAAGGCATTTTCTCAGATAGGAAAACTGAGTATTGTAAAGATATCAAGTTCTTGTACATTAACATATACATTCAGTGTGATGATGCTGAATATCAAAATTTGAGAAGAGGCAGTGTGGTGGAGTGTTGGAGGGAATTTGACAGTTTGTTTGCAAGTGCATTGAAAAAATAATCCTGAGAAAGTAGTCAGATAAATTCTTTAAAAAGAAGAGTAATATGGGGCACTGGGTGGCTCAGTCAGTTGAGCATCCGACTCTTGGTTTCAGCTCTAGTCCTGATCTGAGAATTGTGGGATGAAGCCCAAGGTCTAACTCTGCCCTCAGTGGGGAGTCTGCTTCTCTCCCGCTCCCTCTGCCCCTCCCCCTGCTTGCACTCTCTCTCTCTCTAAAATAAATAAATATTTTTTTTTTAATAAGAGTAATGTGGTGATAAACAAATTTAGATTAATTAAATACATTTGGCCTTAGGACATGACTAGATGCATTGATTAAACTCTGGTGTCAAGCAAACTGGATTCACTTCCTGGTTTCCTCACTCATAGCTATGTGACCTCAGCCAAATTATTGCCATATTCTCCTCACCTGGGAAATGGTACAATACTAGGTAAAGTAAAATGAAACCATTAATACTACTTAAAAAAAGAGGGTAAGCTAAAGAATAATATTGTTTTGAGTATATCATTCCTCAATCAATGACAAAACTGAGAAAGTATAAATTAAATGATAACTAAAATTTTATTTTTTTATTTTTAAGAATTTTATTTATTTATTTGAGAGAGAGAGAGCATGAGGGGGCGAGGGGAAGAGGGACAAGCAGACTCCTCGCTGAGTAGGGAGCCCAACACCGGGCTAGATCCCAGGACCCTGAGATCATGACCTGAGCAGACACCCAACTGACTGAGTCACCCAGGCACCCCAAATGATAGCTAAATTTTAAATAAAATTTAAAAATTCATTCAAAAACATGAAAAAAATCAAACTCAAGCATTTTTAGCAACAGATAAAACTTCCTTTATGTTCTTATTTATAAAAACTAGATAAGCTCCTCAATAAGAACATTGGCAAAGCCCATGAATTACACAGAAAAAGGCATACACATGCCTTATAGTCTTTTGAAAAAGGCTCAAAATCACTCTCAATTAAAGAGAAGCAAATTAAAATAGTTAGGTATAATGTTTGCAATATACATTGTTGTGAAGGATATAGAGTATCTATCTTTCCTACAGTTTTGTAGGGTATACAACTGGCCAAGCCTCTTCAGAGGGTGGGTTGATAGAGTACTTCAAAATTTTAAAAATATACCTGAAAGTATTGAACACAGAAGAGAGTCTTCAGATATTAATTTAATTAATTCTTTGTAATGCTATAATGATTTAAATTATAAAACGGCATTAAACTAAAGTGACAAAATAAATGGACCAGAAAAAGACTTTTTCATAGAAAAGATGATTATATGATGATTAAACATCACAAAGCAATAACAGAGCTGTGGATCATTCAATAAGTCATACGAAGACTGATTAATCAATATCAATTATTAAATAATTAACCAATGCAAGTCAATGGCAGTAGAATATATTCGATGAAATTTTTGAAGTTATAAGTTTAATAAAATTTTAAACCATAAAAGACCAGAAGCATACAAATAAATGTATATCAATATCTGCATGGACATCTTCTATTTTGAACAGCAATGAAAGAAATTACTTTGGCAATGATAGTAGATTTCACTACAATTAAATGTGTTTTTGTTTTTGTTTTTTTCAGAGAGAGAGAAAGAGCAAGCACAAGTAGGGGAGGGACAGAGGGAGAGGGAGAGAGAGAATCTTTTTTAAAATTCAAATTCAATCAATTAGCATACAATGTATTATTAGTTTCAGAGGTAGAGTTCAGTGATTCGTCAGTTGTATATAACACCTAGTGCTCATTACATCACACGCCGTCCTTAATGTCCATCCCCCAGTTTTACCCCATCGCTACACCCTCCACCCCTCCAACAACCCTCAGTTTGTTTCCTATGGTTAAGAGTTTCCTGTGGTTTCTCTGCCTCTCTGATTACATCTTATTTTATTTTTACCCCCATTCGTCTATGCTCCTCTGTTTTGTTTCTAAATTCCACATATGAATGAAATAATATAATTGTCTTTCTCTGTTTGACATATTTTGTTTAACATAATACCCTCTAGTTCCATCCACATCATTGCAAATGGTAAGATTTCATTTTTTGATGGATGCATAATATTCCATTGTATATATATACCACATCTTCTTTATCCATTCATCTGTCGATGGACATCTGGGCTCTTTCCATAGTTTGGCTATTGTGGAATTGTTGCTATAAACGTTGGGTTGTAGGTGCCCCTTCAGATCACTACATTTGTATCTTCGGGGTAAATACCTAGTAGTGCAATTGCTGGGTCGTAGGGTAGCTCTATCTTTAACCTTTTGAGGAACCTCTGTACTGTTTTCCAGAGTGGATGTACCAGCTTGCCTTCCCACCAAGAGTGTAAGAGGGTTCCCCTTGGGGAGAGAGAATATTAAACAGGCTGCATGCTCAGTATGAAGCCCAATATGGAGCTCGATCTCATGATCCCGAGATCAAGAACTAAGGCCAATATCAAGAGTTGAACACTTTACCAACTGAGCCACCCAGGTTCCCCCATATTTGTGTTTTTTTAAATGGTTGCTCAAAATTAAAGACCAATTCACTAAGTAGCTTACAGATTTGGAGACTATTTACAATATATATTAAAGAGAAAAGGCTAAAATTTTTAATATACAAAACTTATGCAAGACACACATGTATAAGTTGCATATTTAAGACACACTAAGATTTCAAAAAATAAGTTGTCAACAGTTTATAATAGTGGAAATACAAATGGCAAAGTGGCCGAAAACATGGGAAAATGTTAACTCATGAGTGAATAAAATGTCAGTGAAAACATCAAAATAATATAATATATTTGATTATGAAATTATCTCAAACTGTAAACTGTAAATTACTTAATATTGGCAAGAGTATTTTCTCATACACTGCTGTGGGAATTTAAATCAACACAGCCCTTTGGAAAGCATTCCAAAGTGTATTGAGAACCTAAAAAATATTAGTAGTTTTCCATTTCACTGATAGAAATTTATCTAAGGAAATAAGATGAAATGCCTCATACATAAAAATGACCCTGGAAACACACCCTTGCATGCATATGGAAGAGGCTTACATGATAAAAAGTAACGAGATGGTTAAATGAAATGAGATGAACAAGTATGGAGACATTTAAAATGTTTGTAAAAAGCACATGTTATATTTTATAGGAAAATAAATAGATAATATATACATATAGTTTGATTTCAACTATGCAAACACAGCACATAAAGAAGAGAGATTAGAAGAATGAATAAAAAATATTAAAGTCAGTAGCCTTGCTTCAGTGTAAATACAGTAGCAAGATCATGTTGTTGTTATTAAAATTTAATAGATTCACTTTATGGGAGCAGGTGTTACTGCCCATCTATGATGATAAAAATTTGATTGAACAATGATGTCTTTTTTGCTATTCGTTAATGGGCTTTGGAAAGCATCTAGTCAGTGTCTTTCAACCTTAGGTTCTTTTGCTCTCATATGCTACTAGCAACAGTAATACCTCTCTCTGGGTCATTTGAAAGATAAAATAAGATATGAATGTGAAAGTATGCTGTAAATGGTATACAAATGTTACATATGTTCATTAAATAGTTGATAATTATTGAGTAGCCTAAAGTCCTGCCTGGGTCTATGGCTGAATTTTACTGACACAAACTCAATCACACTGGTAAGTTCATGGCTATCATTGAGTGATGTGTCTGTCAAGAAGTACCTTTGGAAGTCCACCAATGGTATAGATCGGTCTGCCAACATCAAATCAAAGTTATATTCATGTCAGCAAGATATTACACACAGAAAGAGCTGTCAGGTTGTTAATATAAAAAGCACTGACTAATTTATAAAAGTATTGAGTTGAAAGATAATGGAAAGACAAGCTGCCAATATTAAGAGCAATGTGAAAATGAAAATTGGAGCGTGAGACCTAGAAGTTGTATCAGGAAAAAATCTTTGAAGATTTTGGTATAAAGTACAAGAATGACAGACACAAAGCTGGTGAGTAACAGACCATTGAGCAAGTGATCTTGATTGAATAACTATTTTTAATCATTTTTAAATGGAATGATTTTCATTGTATAGGTACAACCTGTTATAAAGGGAATAAAATCCAGAGAGAACAGAAGAAAAAGCAGCGTACTCAAAGGCAATGTGAGAGTTGGGAATGGACAAAAATTCCATCACTGCCTCTCTCTGGGACTCTGAAAATTAGAGCAATGTTAACCACGGATGAGCCTTGAAGCATCCTCTTTAGGTAAGTCTCAGGACAAGTCTTTTCAGTATCTCCCTTTCCCTTACCACAATGCATTGCCCCTTAAGGATAAATACAACGAGGAAAAAAGGCAGAAATATAAAGCTTACATTAGATAATTACAGTGTATGGGGTGGGAGAGGAAGAAGAAGAAGTCAAATAAATGGAGGTTTGTTTATGCATTTGAGGAAGAGAAGTGTAAACAATACACACTTGACATCACTCTTCCCCCACACCACCAAATGGACACGACCAGGCACTCACTCTAAGTGTTGCTCTGGTTTCTGATGTAAAACAATTACCTCCTCTCTAGGCTTGTCCTGCAGCTGAGCTTAGGAAAGGCCAAAATATCTAGTTAGTATGCCTAATTCTATCGCAGCTCTTGCCAACTAATTTTGAAAAAAAAAAAAAAATCAGTCCAACTAATTAACTGACTGAATTGATTGAATATACCATTTGTCAAACAGTTAGTTGCATGTCTTTTGCTTGAATTTAAAATCAATGTGATTTCAGAGTTGGGGTCGAGTCCATGCTTGGCCTCCTTGTTGATATCAAGTTCCCTGCCATTCAATACATTTTACTATTTATTTTCATTATAAAAGCAAATTCATTTTCACTGATGTTTCAAAATACAGAAAAGTAGGAAAAAAAAGGTTAACGTAATTCTATTATTGAAAGCTACACAGTTGCTCATGGGTTGATTTTTTTCTGTGCATAATTTTAAAAGTATGCATTTTTGCATATTTATGCTTAACAACATAGTTTATATTTTAATTTAATGTTGCTATCATGTATTTCTTAATGTATGTCTTAATGACTGTTGTATTACCTCTAGTTGGTGGCATCATTAACCATTGATTCACTGAATCATACCTCTAGCTTATGGCATTAGATTGCCCGACTACAACTTACAGTGCTAAAAATCTTTGTATTTGATTCTTTGGTACAGTTGAGATTATTTTCTGAGGGTTAATTTCAAGAAGCAGGTTGTTTTCTGATTGTTTTTCCTAAGAGTTATCCATGAATGATTCTAAAACACATTATAGGCTTACACCTTAGGAACAACTGGATTACAAGGTATGAAAGGTTGTTAAAGCTTTTAAGATGATAAAATATATCTTTTGCATCCCAAAGCCAGAAAGCTCTTAATTAAGAAACAGTAGAAACATTTTCATTAAAGTCAGCAATAAAGCTAATATCTCCATTAACATCACTATTATTAACAATGTTCTGGGGAATATTAACTTAAACAATAGGACAGGAGCATAACACATTGGACTTGAGATTAAAAAAAGATTAGAAAGGAGGTATAAAATTATTCTTTGATAATATGACCATATTCTTGGAAAATTCATGTTGAAAAACTCAAACAATAAGAGAACATAGTGCTATAGATAGGTATAAATTACTATTCAGAAATCAATGAAAAGATAAAATTCTTAGAAATATACCTTATGATCAAAGTGCAAAACAAAAATGAAAAAGATTGCAAAAACAAACCTGCAAAAAGCAACAAATAAACCCCAAAGAAAACAAAACACTGTCTGCAGTGAAATCAATTCTGACACATTATTGAGGGAAAGGTAAATTGTTACTTCTTTTGGAAAGCAATTTGGTGAATGAGTTATGTGGTAGATTGATGAGGCAGCAGTCCTAACTGTTCCTCTCTGTCTCTATCCACATGATTTACAATGGGACTTTACAATTCTCATCAGTGGATAAAGTCATTTCCTCACCCCTGAATCCAGGCTGGCCTTCTGATTTTTTTGGGCCAACAGAGATTTTCTTGGGCTTTGTGATTCAGTAAAAACATTTTTTCATGCTGGCAAGTTCAGTACATTGTCATATGACAAATATGTTTGGTCTCATTTTGGTCTTATGAAGTTATTCTTTCTGTTTTAAAAACTTGTTTTACTGTATGGCCTGTTTGTTCAGACTGTGTTGTGTATGTGTATTTTTGGTTTTGCTTGAGAAATTACATTAAAACTCTTAACTTTATAAAAAAGCTTTAATGCTTGTTTTTAGATGATCTCCATTGACCCCTTACTGGAAGCGAAGGTAAAATTAGGGTATTTCCTCTTTTCCCCTCCTTCTCCATCTTCTCTACCCATCTTTTAGTTGATTGTATCATCTTTCTTAGTCTTTACCTTTGTGCTGTTGAATAAGTCTTTGCTTCTTTGACTTGGTTAATGAGGAGAGTTTAATGAAGGGGCTATTTATTAATGAAGAGGGACAGGCAGGGTTGAGAGATTTGACAAGCAAATAGGGAGCATCGAGGACTAGCAAAAGTCAGAAGCTCCCATACCTCCCTTAGGCTTTCAGGGGCAACTGGAAGGAACAGTCACCAGAACATGATGAGAGCTGTAGAGGGGCTGCTTGCCAGGAGCTGTGGCTTAGGGGGAGGAACACAGCCACAGCCAATCAGAGCAGTCCTGCATCTTCATCATCAGTAGGAAAATACCTAGTAGTGTGGTTGCAATTAATACATGAAAATGAGATATATGACTATCCTAGCTTAGTAGCCATCAAATCACATTTACCACTGGGCGATTAGATGTGCAGATGATTGGTGATGGGAAGTGTGCCCGTGTAAGTACACATAGTGAGGAAAAAGCGAAGTGAATAATACCACTCCAGGAAGGTATCATTCTTTTCAATGAAGTTTGACTTGGTGTTAAGGTGAGTGCCCACACTTTGTGTTGTCTTAGTCAACTAGAATCAATAGTTCCTCTCTACAGTCACTTAACTCCCACTGATCTCCTATTACACGCTTACCTCATTACAAGCCTGGGTGGTGTGTGATTCTGGGCATGTGTGCACACAAGCAAGTCCTTCTTCCAATTTGCATAGAAGTACTGGAGGTCCAGTTCTACTTGTGTAACCACATAGTGATGTTTCATTGCTGGGGAAAGAAAACAAAGAAATCAGTGTAGGAAGTCGGATTTCATTAGAAAACATTATTGTCCATGTCACACTTAAGTAGACATGTTTAAATATGATTGGGGATTCCAACAGCAGTCCGTGCACTGAAGCATTCCATGCCGTGCGGCAACGTGAACACCAAAAAGATGAAAAATTTTTTTCCGTGAAGAGCTTTTACATTTGGGCACTAAACTGTGGCAGTACAGACAGAGTGATTGTTATTCAGGAAGAGTAAGACAATAGAAAGGATTTAAATGATCTGGAAAAATTAAAATTGATTGAGTACAGAGGAGAGCAATTCTGGGGGTGCAGGCTGTGCTGTTAAAACAAATATCAAATTCTTAAATCAGACTCCTAATAGAAGGTGCAAATGACATCCGTACGTGTGTGTGTGTGTGCGTGTGAGAGAGAGAGAGAGAGAGAATTCTGGGTAGAAAGACTGTGGCTTGGTTTGGAGAGCTGTGTTTGCAGGGAGGTTAAGGAGTGGGTGCTAGCAGCACTTTTGCCTCCGTGGTACCCAGGTGTGGAAGGGGTCCTGTACTACGTGGGTGTGAACTGCGCAAAGGAATCAAAGTCTCTGTGGGTCATTAGAGTGACATCAGAAGGACATTTTGCTTCTGTTTACACATTGAGATTTGTTCACTTTTCTGGAGGGCAACGAAGGCCTATATTTGGAGGATGAATTAAGACCAACACATTTTTTTAATTTGGAGATTCGTTTGCCTACTGTTTATAGGGCCTGGGAAGGGACAGAGAGAAATAGCTTCTAGTGGTTCCGTAATTCGTTGTTCAGCCTGAAGACCTGTGTGACAAGATGGCACATAATATGGATTTTCCATTATTCAAATGCCATCGTCCATTTGTTAGTTTTTGTTTTTGTTTTTTATCCTTTGGCTTTTTCTTTCTCTCTGTTGTCTGATGTTTGGGAATAGTTGTGATCTCTTAACTGAAGGGAAAGGGAAAAGATAACTAAACTTTCCCAGTCTTGCTTCTTTTTAGCAGTTCTGGGCAAATTAGAGAGAGGAGGTAGAAGTTGCTACTTAAAATGAAGTTCCTGAATTGTTTGTGGATAAAATTTTAGCAGTGATATAATGAGGCAAACTAAAATCTTGTCCAATGTCTCATTCTATGTTGGACTTGCAGCTATAAAAATCTGTCTTTTTTTATATTAAAACTCTTTACCAGGCAAGCATGTTACATGATTAAAGGAAAAGATGCACTATGCAGATTTTCAGAAGCTACTTTCCTCTCTCTCAAGAAATAAAGTTTCTTTAAAAATATAGCAAAAGCAGAACAAACTCAAATGAGGCATTGGGAATTGGGAAAGGGGAAGTACCCAGAGGACTTTAAGTTGGGTGGAAGTTTACTTTTATTTTATTTTGCTCAAAAATATATGCAGAGTATGAAAAATATAGAAAATAAATGGATTAACATAAAAATTATGCATGTTTCCTAATACTGAGAGGTAGACTTTTAAAAAATATTTTGGTTATTTATATACATCTGTAATAGTTATTCTGTGAATATTTCAGGTACGAATTGTGACTTTTCCAGATTTAATCTTGGGGAGGTTTTAGATAAGCACATCAGGGAAGTGGGATGAGGAATGAAGCTACAGAATCACATGGATGATTTCTGGTCAGAGAAAGATGAAACATGGAGAAAAAAACTGGGGGGCTGGGACATAATAGTGAAGGGATTTTAGGCAAAGTCAGGTGAGGCATGATTGATATGACGTAGGAAGTCCTGGGTGGAGGTACAGAAAGGGTAAAAATGTAAGAATTAATAATTAAGATAAAGATTTATATCAGACACGTTTGATTTTTATTAAGTGTGAATTGCTGTAGATTTTGTGAAAATCACTTATGTGGGTGTATTTATTCTGCCATTAGCTCTGTAGCCACCATGTTTAATGATGGCTAACGGCTGAATGTGGAGGTGCTGGAGTTTAGGAATGGGTGCTCTGGCAGAGAGGGTTAGCTATCCAACAAAATCTGTGGTCCTACTCCAGTAGAGTAGCTGCCGCTGGGAAGGGTCCGTCCAGGCAACTTCTATACTTCCCAGCATTCCTTGCATCTAGGTGCAGCCATGTGACTGAGTGTAAGCCAATGAAATGTGAGCTGAGGTGACACGTGCCTCCAAGTTGGTTACCCAAAATAGCAACTGGACTTTTTTTTTTCCCCATAATCTTTTGTCTTCAAGGTGGCTAGACTTAAAGATGCCTCAGGACAAATTAGGAAGCCACCTACTGTAGATGGCACAGCTTCTACCAGCCTGGGTTACTGAATGACTGGGTCAAGGGGCTGCAAACCTGCCTATCTTCCCGGTATAGCTATGAGAGCAAAAATAAACTCTCACTGTGGGAGAACCTTCATAGCATTGGGGACCAATTTTTTTTTTTTTTTTTTTTTTTACAATAGTTTGGCAAGTCTAACTAATGTAAGTATACAGCATAATTCCATCTTAAGGAAAAAGATGTGCCTTTAAAAAAGCAGAGTATTAAAGGATGACTTATTCATTTATTCAACAGTTACGGAGTGCTTATGACATGACAAGCACCTTTTTAAGAGCTGGGGACACATGAGTAGGTAAAATAAAATTGCCATGCTTAAAGAACCCACAATACAATGGGATTAACAGACAGTAAGCGTGCAAGCAGATACATAAGTCATGTCATTCCAAATGGTGATAAGTTTTAGGAAGGAACAGCAAGGTGTGATAGTTTGTGAAATGGTGAGGGGGAGGTATAGTGGTCAGAGAAGGCCTCTTTGAGGAGGGGACATTTTTTTTTTTTTAAGATTTTATTTATTTATTTGACAGAGAGAGAGCACACAAGTAGGGGGAGTAGCAGGCAGAAGGAGGGGGGAAGCAGGCTACTCACTGAGCAGAGAGTCTGATGCGGGGCTTATCCCAAGACCCTGGGATCATGACCTGAGCCAAAGGCAGACACTTAACGGACTGAGCCACCCAGGCACCCCAGGATTTTTTTTTTTTAAAGAGAGAAAGCATAAGTAGGGGGAGGGGCAGAGGAGAGAGAGATGCAGACTCCCTGCTGTGCAGGGAACCCAACTACAGCTCCATCCCAGAACCCAGAGATCACGACCTGAGCCAAAGTCAGACAATTAACTGAATGAGCCACCCATGTCCCCCGAGGAGGGGATCTTTAAAGTGAGACATAATGTTGAGTCAGAATCAGCCCCATGATAATCTGCAAAAGAGGCATTCCAGGCAGAAGGGACGGTAAATGCAGACATCCTGATACAGGAATGAGCTTAAAGTGTTCAACAGAGAAAGAATGCTTGCAGCATTGAGCACAAGAGGGAGAGTAATGGGGGATGCAGTTCTGAAACTCATGGGAGCGTTGGAAGCTACAGGGAGGGGTTTCAGAGACCAGGGAGGGTTTTAAGGAAGACATTGATGTGATCTGAATTTCTTCATTGAAAGCTCTATCTGGGAGGGGCACCTGGGTGGCTCAGTCGTTTAAGTGTTGGAATCTTGATTTTGGCTCAGGTCATGATCTCAGGTTCTTGAGATCAAGCCCTGCTCAATGTGGAGTCTGCCTGAGATTCTCTCTCCCTCTGCCCTTCCCTGCTTACATTTTCTTTTCCTTCCTCCCTCCCTCCCTCCCTCCCTCCCTCCCTCCCTCCCTTTCTCTCTCTCTCTCAAAATAAATAAATAAAATCTTAGGAAAAAAAGAAAGATCTCTCTGGCTAGTGTGCAGAGAGTGGATTACAACAGGGCAAAAAAAAAAAAAAAAAAGAGACATATTGTAGTACAGGCATAACTCAGGGTTTGCAGAGACAGCCTGGGTTCGGAGATATTGTGGGCTCAGTTCCAGCCCACCACCACAAAGCAAGCGAGTCAAATGAATTTTTTGGTTTCCCAGTGCATATAAAAGTTATATTTACACTATACTGTGGTCTACTAAGTGTGCAATAGCATTATGTCTAAAAAACAATGTCCAGCCTTAATTAAAAAGTACTTTGTTGCTAAAAAAGGCTAACAATCATCTGAGCTTTCAGTGAGTCACAACCACTGATTACTGATCATCATAACAAATGTAATAATAATAGAAATACTTGACATAGTGCAAGAATTACCAAAATGTGACACAGACGCAAAGTGAGTAAATGCTGTTGGAAAAAGGGTACCAATTGACTGTTTGATGTAGGGTTGCCACAAACGTTTAATTTGTAAAAATCACATCTGCAAAGCACAAGAAATCGAAGCACAATAAAACAAGTTATGCCTGTAACCTAAGCAAGAGGTGTTGGGGTTTGCACTAGAATAGAAGCAGTGGAGATGATGTGAAGATAAAAATAGGTAACGCTGGATCGCATTGTCACTCGCTGCAACCATTAGGCTACAGGAAAAAAAGAACTAAGAAAACATGAAACACATAAATATGACTTACTATCTCCATATTATTATCTGATTATATTAAGATTCTTATATTAATATCTGATTATACTAAATAGCCAGATCAGCGAACTATAGCCTGTGGGCCAAATGCTGCCTGTTGCCTGTTTGGTAAATAAAGTGCCTTGGAACATAGCCACCTGGATTCATTTACGCATTCCATATGGCTGCTTTTGCATAATAACAGCAAAGTTGAGAAGTTCCAACAAAGACCTTAGGGGCAGCAAAGCCAAAGATATTTTCTATCTGGCCATTTACGGAAAAAGTATTCAGATCCGCCTGCTTAAGAGAATTATTCTCTACATTTAATTATTTAGCTTTGTTGTAAGAAGAATCTGAAATTGAAATAATGGAATCACCGAATTCTCAGGCAGATTTTTGGATCTCTCAAGATTCTAGCTTGGTTCCGTTGGATTTCACCCTTTGGGAACGTATGTTTGCTCTAAGGCAGTCATTAAAATTGAAATTAAAGTAAATCAACACCACAAAGATTATGTCTTAGATTTGGAAGAAAACTTAGTCAGCATCTGATCTAAGTCCTTTATTATTATTTTAGAGGAGGAAACGGAACTCCATGGTCCTCGTGTTGCTAGCTCAGGGCTGCAAATTCAGTTAGTAGCAAAGAGGAACATACTATGCTTGCTTCTCTTCTCCCAGCCTTGCTCTGTCCACTATACCACACTGAACACCTTATGAATAGGCATAAGGGGGTGCCTGGGTGGCCCATTGGTTAATTGTCCTACCCTTGATTTCGTCTCAGGTCATGATCTTAGGGTCCTGGGGTTGAGCCCTGCATCGGGCTCTGTACTCACCACGGATTCTGCTTGTCCCTCTCCCTCTGCTTCCCCCACCCCCGTGCATGCTCTCTCCCTAAAATAAATAAAATATTTAAAAAAAATAGACATAAGAGGGGCGCCTGGGTGGCGCAGTTGTTAAGTGTCTGCCTTCGGCTCAGGGCGTGATCCCAGCGTACTGGGATCGAGCCCCGCATCAGGCTCCTCTGTTGGGAGCCTGCTTCTTCCTCTCCCACTCCCCCTGCTTGTGTTCCCTCTCTCGCTGGCTGTCTCTCTCTCTCTGTCAAATAAAAAATAAATAATAAATAAAAATTAAAAAAAATCTTTAAAAAAATAGACATAAGAAGTTTGGATAATCATGATAAGATATGAATGGATGAAGATTTCCTTTAAACGTCATTGTTTGTTACATAAAATTTCAAGTGTTCAACATGTATTTCTTTTTAACTAGGTTATTCTTCATTTTATAAAATGATCCCATTGATTCTCTCTTTAAAATTTATCCTATGGAAATTTCTAAAGAAGTATAAAAGCAAAGATAATAGCAAAAGGAACCCCTGTGTACCCATCACTTAGCTTCTACAATTAACCCGTGGCTCATCTCACTTCATCTAATTTCCTCACCCAATCTCCCACTCCCACCACCTTCATTATTTTGAAACAAATCCCAGCTATTCCATTATTTAATCTGTGGACATTTTAGTATTTATCTCTAAAAGAGAAGAACTTTTTAAAAATTATAAGCCAAAATTTAACTAATAATTCTTTAATATGACCAATATCCAGTCAGTGTTCGTGTAACCCCAATTGTCTCATACATTTTTCAAGTTGATATGTAGATTCCCCATTTGTTGTTAAAAAAAAAAAAAAAACTTGGACATTGTCCGTGGGATGTCCCATTTTCTGAATTTTACAATGACATCTCTATAATGAAATGATATAATTAAAATAGTTATCCTTTAGTTAATGGAAGCAATATTTGATTTTTAAAAAATGTAACTTAAGACTTGTTTTTAGAGGAACACATTTATTGCTGAAAATCTACTTTAAGCATGTGTACACAGAACCTACCCTCACTCTTTAATACTCACGTCAGATCATGCCACTTGTCTGCTGGAAACTCTTGTTTTCCCCTCTTATCCAATCTTATCCAGAACAAGAGCTACCACCTGCCTCTGGTTGCAGGGCCTTATGTGATTTATCCTTATTGTGGCTCTCTCGCCTTCTCTTATTTCATCCTTTATTCATTGGTATCCAGCCAACTGACTCACATCCTTGTTTCTCTAAAACCCTTGTTGCTCTAAAATTTTACTTTCTCAGGAGGTTGACACTTATTGTTCTCTTTCCCTGAAAAGTTCATCTCCCAGATGTCACCATGGCTCATTGCCTCTTTTCCCAAATATTCCCATGACACGTTCCCTCATCTCCTCCCAGTCTTAGTCACATGTCATCTTTGCAGTGAGGCCTTCCATAACCAATCTATTTTAAATGACCAGCTCTGCTCAGCACTCTCCATCCCCTTCTCTGCATTATTTTTTGTATATTTTGCCCATTTCTGTATTTTCAGTACCTAGGACAGAGCTTGGTTCGTAATAGGCATTCAGCAAATATTTGTTGAAAGCATGAATGAATATATGTAGACATATTTGATTAGTAGAATTTTGTCAAAATGAATATTATTTACTCTAGATTGGAGTGCCACCCCTGAATTCTTGGCTATTTTTCCTATTCAAGTTAATTAGACAAGTTAGGCTACAAGTGCCCTTAATTTTACCCTTTGAGCTTGGGAGAAGCATATAGAGTAAGCCCTAGCACATGGTTACTTGTTGTTGGTTTTTTTTCGTTTTTTCTGGACTCACATGGGCCAATATGTGCTCTTCAGAGACGTAGTTTCTTCATAAGCTAAAGGCACCCTCTGGGAAAAAAATGAGAAAGTCAACATTAGAGAGGAAAAGACTCCCGAGCCCCTTCTCTCATGAATCTTCATAGTCATGATCACTTCACTTCATGGGGATAGGGAAGGAAGAGAATATCCATCAACAGTCTGCTTCATTTTGGTGGATGATTCAAATAGACCTTACCCCAGCTATTTTTTCTTATTTATAATATATGCTTTGTTAATATCCTGGTCTCATCAAATGTGTCCTTTCTTTTCTTTTGCCTATCCCTCCATTCCTTCTTATCTTGTGATGTCGCCTGTATGTGATGCTTTTCAGGGTGCCTTAAGTCTTCAGTGAGGTGGGAGGATGTGACGTCAACAGCAGGCTAGGAATTATCTTTTCAATTTCTAGATAAAAAACAACTGGGGGAGCATAAATTCAGGTTTACAGAGTTCTTATTTCAGTACCCTAACTTTGCATTTGCTGTCAATCTTTGCACTTCTATTTGTTGAAATTAGACCTCCATGGATATTTCACTCACTTGTGCTATCTCTGATTCTTTTCATATGAATAAATTCTCTTCAAATTTGAAAGTGTGGCTGATTACCACTGAGGATATGAACCTGATTGGTAGGAGCATTTTCGTTGGCTGGTTCTTCATAGTTTGGGAACTCCAAAGACCCTAGTACATGTACCATGTGGCCCTGGATAAATATTGATTAGATTAATGAAAAGAAATATTTCATGAACATAAAAT
The DNA here is from genome assembly GCF_024610735.1 of Ursus americanus. Classification (NCBI taxonomy): domain Eukaryota; kingdom Metazoa; phylum Chordata; class Mammalia; order Carnivora; family Ursidae; genus Ursus; species Ursus americanus. The sequence goes on along the minus strand of NC_142129.1, from coordinate 16,891,738 downwards.
ATTCAAAAAGAATCAAATTAGTCACTTCATTTCAGATAGAGAATGGGATATTCAATTTATTATTAAAGCTTAAAAGAAGGTTTAGGCAAAAAAAGATAGAGGGAAAAGACCCCCAAATGAATTCTATCAAAGAGTATTGAACAGTCATCAGTTTATTTACTCATTTCTTTCACAAACACTTGACGAGAGCCTAATTTGTACCCAGCCTTATATTTGGTACTAAGTGCATGGGCTGAGTTAAGCATATTCCTGTTACTTAAGGAATGGTCCTAGTAGGGGAAGCAGACAGCTAAATCAGCAATTACAATGTACTTTGATAAATACTGTAATAGAGACAATAGAATGCTATTCCAGCACACAAAAGTAGTACCAGCTCTGTTTAAAAGAGAGTAATCAGAGAGTGATTTTTAAATTTTTTTTAATTTAAATTCAATTTAGTTACATATAGGGTATTATTAGTTTCAGGGGTAGAATTTAGTGATTCATCAGTTGCATATAACACCCAGTGCTCATTCCATCAAATGCCCACCTTAATGCCCATCACCCAGTTACCCCATCCCCTACCCACCTCCCCTCCAGCAACCCTCAGTTTATCCCTATACTTAGGAGTCTCTTATGGTTTGCCTCCCTCTCTGTTTTAATCTCCTTTTATTTTTCCTTCCCCTCCAGGGAGTGATTCTTTAGCTGAATATTAAAGGTTGAGTAAGAGTTAGAGAGAATGATGGATGGAGGAACAGAAGAGAATGGGAAATCATTCCTAGATGTAGGAGGAGTAGGTCCAAACTCAGATGTGCCTTCTGGGAACAACCAGTATTCTGGCTGGAACTTAGAGTACTTATTGAGCCATGTTTTGAGATGAGGCTTGAAAATGAGAAAACATGCCATGGAAGGGTTTGTATGTCATGTGAGGAGTTTGAATTTCATCATCAAGCTATGGGACACCTTGAAGGATTTTAATAGTGGGGTAGGTGAAGGCAGAGAGATGACATAATTATAGGGATTGACTATTATGAGAGTAGAAGCCAAGAGCAATTCTGAGTGACAGTAGAGTGAATATAGGAGAGCTACACTTTTAGAGGTACACTTGACAGGGTTGATGATTGATTAAATGCAGGGGGTGGGCAAGCAAGGAGAGAAGGAGAATGAGGAGATGCAAGTGATATAGAAGGATCCAGAGAGGGATGGAATTTAAAATGAAGGGCAGCTTTAAGAAAGAAGAGATAGTTAACTCCTTGTGACAAAAATCTCAAAGAAGTCAAATAGACTAAGATTTACATATGGATTTATCAATTAAGAATTAAATTGTGATCTGTGTCACAGTAGTTTCAGAGGAATAGTTACATCCGAAGCCAGTTTTCAATACACTGAGGTATGAATAGGTCCAAATTATGGGTGGTCTTCAGCTGTCTAATTTGGGGGCTCCTATATAAGAAAAAGGATCCACAATTATGAACTTAAAACCATGTACAGCACCTTGGGGGGTCCATGTCATGAGGGGTCTTGACATACAGCTTCATTTGCTTTTTAACAAATTCATCTTTGGGCTGAAGAATGGGTGGGTGATGATGAAACAGCAAGTGTTAGTTCTTTCTTCCAGAATCTTGGCTTTAAAGGAAAGAAGAAAACTTGGAAAATCGCAATGTGTGGAGGTGGAGAACAGAGGGCATAGGAGGAGAGAGAAAGAGAAAGAGAGAGTGTGTGTGTATGTTTCCTTCATGGAGTGACATGAGTGTGCTGGTGACATGACTCGATGTGATGGAGAGGGTGTGGGAGACACACATGAGAGTGTGGAAGGTAGACAGAATACCCAAGGGAATGGGAGAGGATGGAGTCAAGAGGACAGAGGGAAGAATATTCTAGGAGTGACCTGAATAAGAGGATTCAAGGAAGGACTCTGAATATGTTCTCACACATGGGGAATCATGGTGATGGTGGACGTGTCACAGAATTTCAGGGAGGAAATTCACGAAAGTCTTGGGAATACAGTGCCAACAAGTGTTAAGAGCAGCTAAGAGGTCCAAAATGAAGACTCAGCATAGCCCACACCATTTGACAACCAGAGGGCTTGACTTTTATCAAGGAAGTGTTAGTGTAATGGTGGGGATAGAAACCCAATGATGTTGTGTGGAAAGTGAAAGGGAGGTGTAGCACTACAGCAGTGAGTGTGGCCTCAGACCTAGATGTGTTTGTGAGAAGTGGAGAAACAGGAGAGAAGCCAGGGGATTATGCAGGGTCAAGCAAAGATTTTATTATTTACGTATTCTAAGTGTGTTGGAAGATAGAGGAAGCTTCTGTGTTGGGGGAATCCAGTCAGAAGAGAGCGAGAGAGGGGAACAAGGGAAATGTATAAAGGAAAAGAAAAGCCTTTGTTAAAAATGTTATTGCCCTAATTTGAAAAGCAATCTGTACAGATAAAGTATTCAGATAATATAGAAATAATGTAGTAGGTGGAAATCTCCTATAACTATACTTTCTAACAGTAATACTGGTAACATTTTTGTTTGGTTTTTATACTTCAGACATTTTTCTATTATGAATACGAATACCTATACAAACATACAGATATAGAGGTGGAAAGTTTTTTTTTTTTTTTACAAGATTAAACAAGACATTCAATATGTTAATTTAATTTGACCTGAAGTTGTGGGGTGATGTTCATATAAGTTCTTAGAGCTGTAGCTCATTCTTTCTGGTGACAAATTATTATTTTTAAAATCAGTCCTCTATTGATGGGTATAATTGTTTTCAGTTTACCACTATTAAAAGCAAGACCATAATTACCATCTTTGCATATTTGTGTGAGTATTTGTATAGAATTTATTGCTTAGGTCAGAAGGTATTTAAATTTATATTGTTACCAATTATTTCCAAATTTCCCCTCAAAACCTCATTATTCTAATTTATACTCCTGCCCACAATCCACTGAGTCCTTAGAAAACCATGTTTTGACACTAAACTTAACTCAGTGAAGAACTGGAGTGATCACACTCTAAAGTCCTCTGAATTAGCCAGAAATCTTTTATGGAAGTGTCTCAAATATTTTAGCTGCTGACTTATCCTCTGCTGATTAAAACTTTTATTGAAGAAGCCGAATTCAACAGTGATTAACGAACCATTTCACATTGAAGTTGGTTATCATTTGATTTCAAATATGCAGGAATTTTGGCTGCATATAAGGCATAAGTATATGGATATTTAGAACTTTAGAAGTAGAAGGGATTTAAAGAACATTCAGATCACTCTTCTCATTGTATAGCTGAAAAAGAACATTGGTGGTCAGAGTAACTGGGTTTCCCCAAAGAAGCATAGTAATCCACACAGGTGTTTCTTTTCTGATGTTGATTTTATCTGGAATGCCTTCTTTTCCTGCTTAGCTCATCTCCCTTGTTCTATATGATAGCATCACTATGGACTTACCTGGTGTTGACAGAGTCCACCTGGCATTATAACAGCTTGCTTCTTTTTCTGTTTCTTGTTTTCTACTTCTTAAGCTATGAGATTTTTCTGAGCAAGACTATGTCTTATTCTTATTCATCTTTGAGTCCTCAGTTCCTATTTCTAGGGTATACACATGACTTGCCTAAATCTTTTTGAATTTCTCCCAATGAATGTATTTCGGCAATTATTATAATGGATTGTAAATTATAAAATAGAGACATTCAGTCTGTAGGTGCCTTCTAATGAAAGAACACAGACCATTTCTAAGGTATTCTTGCCAAAGGGGGGAAAAAAGACCCCAAGTCTAATCAAGTCTTCAGCTAGACTATCAATATATATTGGACAGAGGGACATGCTAAATGACCGCAAGGATGAAATCAGCAAAATCTAGACTGGTTCAAATACATAGGACAAATAGTCTAATTTTTTCAACAAATAAACTATAATGAAAAAAAAAGATGGAGAGAAGAAGATTTAAGAGAGTTATCAACCAAGTACAGTACATTTTGATCCTGATTTGAGTGTATACATTATAAAAAAAATCATGAGACATTTGGAGAAATTTGAATATTAATTGGATATTTGATGGTACTGAGAAATTATTGCTAATTTTTTGTATAATGTCATTAACTCTATGTTTTTTTAAGAGAGGGTCATGATGTTTTTAGAGGTACATACTGACGTATTTATGGACAAAATGATATAATAATTGGAATTTGCTTCAAAAGAATTTGAGCTTGATAATTGTTAAAGCTTGGTGATGGGTATGTAGAGATTACCATCTTCTCAACTTCTGTATATGTTAAAGTTGTCTGACAAAAATGTTTTTTGGATATGAATAAATGAACATTATAAATTTATTGTTTAACTTAAGCTGGAACAATTTTCCTCATACCTTCATTCTCTTCCAGTCACCTGGCTATGAAAGAAGTGTTTTTTTTTTAATGAGTTTTAAGCTAGGAAGGATACAAACACTGTTTTAATGTAAGATATAGGAGATATATTGCTAGTAGATTCACCTTTGCAGTACATAAACTCATACTGGTCTTCAGATATCCAGCCTGAAGTCCAGACAACTGTGAGGCTTTCTTGCATCCTCTCTTTACTCAGATTTCAGGATCCTAAACTACCCCCTTGTATAGTGCGGAAACAAATGGAAGCATGAATGGCAGAGACCCCACATTGGAGGATGCACTTCAAGAGAGTTGGGACTTTGGCATGAGAGGAAGTAGAGGAGAGTAAGGGGAAGAAGGGAGAGGCCCCTGGATGGAGAAGAGGTCCATGAGGATGGAGAACACAGAGTTTTTGTTATTGGAGAATGACTGTTTCCCTGGCTCCATTTTTCTCGGGAAGATTTAACTCTTAGGAGTCTTCTAGGATATTCTGCATATAAGCATTACCTGACCCCTGGACAGTTTCAGGCATTTCTGAACACCAGGTTTCCTGTTAGAAGGGACCATTGTTTGTAGAAAATTTTCTCATGTTGTTGACATCATACTTTCCGAGACTGCAAGGATCATCTGTGAATTCAAGGACCCATTGATTAGAGTGTTCTGTATTACTTAGCTCTGTGTCAGTAAAAAGACCCAGTTAAAAACAAATGGAAGAGTAGGTCTTCAGGGAATACCTCTCATATACCAAGTATATTTATGTGACACACAGTTTCCTTGGTAACTCACGGAATGGGGAGCAGGGAGGGCTTATGAGCTTGCTCCCACAGAGATGGAGGGTGGTAGTTGTAGGAGGTTATGGTTTCTTCTCCACATGGTTGAAATTCACAGAAGGGTTGCTACCAGCCTACTTTTGTACTTGTGGGATACTAAGAGAATCACTCGGAGGTAAGATTCTTTCAACTGCACATTTCTACATTCAAAGAAGTTGCATGACTTACATTAATATTCACTATTAGTCAGAGACTGGTTAGAATCTTATTTTGGGTTCCACTAGCTTAGATACATATAGACATTTTTAAGATTCTCTATGAAACTAACCAAGTATTTAGATAGAAAATAATATTCTCTGTGAAAGGACTATTGGGATGGGATAATTTAACCTACAAAAATGGACACAGATTTTTTTCAATGTCTGAAGACAGATTTAGTTGTTTCTAGGTACTTCATAGGATTGAAATATCATGCACACTAAGATTTTAAGTTAAGATCCTATGCACACACACACACTACATACACTATAGACTATGTATACTACATATATACTATATATATGTATACACACACACACACACTCAAGGGTGGAAAAGGAATATTGATAATAAAGGCAAAAAAAAAAAAAGTGAGGATTCCCAAATACCTGAAGAACCTTAGGAACTGTTAATACACTAATTAACTAAGGATAATAAGATGTCAGAATTGGTACCTTCAAGATTTTCTTTTAAATCTGTAGTTTCCTTTATAACCCAAGTGGAAAACTTTCAGCCTCATCCTTTACCTGATGGAGTGAAAATCTCAGTTCCTGTTTATAATTGTCCTACAGATTCTGGATTATATAAGAATCCCTCAGTTAGGCCTGTTTCATGTGGGAAGAAAGATTGAGAATGAATCTTTTGTTCAGGAAATTGACTGAAACTAGCTTGGGGGCCAGTTCTTGCTTGTCAATCATGTTCTTGTCTTTTCAAGATAATGCATTTGTTTTTTTTTCGTTCTTAGCCCCTGGCTAAGAAGAGATCTTAAAACTGAAAAACAACAAAAATTATCTGTAGCAGCAAGCTTAGTCATATTAAGCATATATTGAGCTAAAATGCTCCTCCAACTTGCAAGGTCTAGACATTAGGTGTTTATGTATCAGTTTGAAGTTATAGGTTATTCTGAAGAAATTGAGGTTAGCTATGAAAAATAATTAAATGGCCACAAAAGTGTTTCCCAGTATTTTCTTAGGAAAAATCATCTCTTTTCCTTAGAAGGAGAGGGCCGATGTTATTTTCAATAATTTGAGATCTAGAGAAGAATGAAAACTTTTATATAGAGAATCACATGAGATGGTAGATGGGTGAGTTAGTTTCTTTCTTTCTTTCTTTCTTTCTTTCTTTCTTTCTTTCTTTCTTTCTTTCTTTCTTTCTTAAATTCAATTAGCCAGCATATAGTACATCATTAGTTTCAGATGTAGCGTTAAATAATTTATCAGTTGTGTGCAACACCCAATGCTCGTCATATCACGTGCCTTCCTTAATGCCCATCACCCTACGTGAGTTTCTTTTGCACCCAGCCATACCTTAGGGATCACTGTCCATCGGTATCATGCCAGCCTCAACTGACTGGTAGCTGCAGCCTTATCAAAACCCAAGTGGTATTTCCTAGAAAACACCCATTTGTTAAGCAAAATGTTGCCTTCTGTCCTGATGCTTGCAGAATAAAGTCTATTTACTTCTGATCCATTGTCCATCCTCCCTCCTGGCTGCCTGCCTTCCCCCTCCCTTTGAACTAAATTACTTCTCTGGCTAGCCAAATGGTTATATTAAAGGACAGAGAGAAGAAATAGGAACTACAAAGAAAGAATATTTTGTGAGAACAGTGTTTACTTTAAGACATCTGTTGAAAACTATTTTCACTGAGGGTCACAATCAACTTGTCATTGATCTGAGGAGTCCTGAAGCAATTTATTTGGGAGTACTGAAGGAGAAATCCTTGTAAGAGCTCTTACAGATGTGGCTTTGCCTACCGCACCATGCAGCTGAACCCAACAGAAACCACTTGCCTGGTGATGTTAAATTCCCTCATTACAGCATGGTTTTATGTATGGATCGAATGGAGACTTCTATCAGAGGCTGAAAAGCAGGGGGAATGAGATTGGAATCTGATATCACAGGCAGAAAGAATATTAAATATTTCTTTTTAAAAATGAGGATCTGGGGGCTCTTGGGTGACTTAGTTGGTTAAGCATATGACTTGATTTCAGCTCAGGTCATGATCTCAGGGTCGCGGGATTGAGACCCCCTTCCCCAACAGGCTCCGAGCTAAATGCAGAGTCTGCTTGAGATTCTCTCTCTCTCTCTCTTTCCCTGTGCCCCTCCCCCTGCTCACTCTCTCTATCTCTCTGTGAGATAGATAGATGATAGATAGATAGATAGATAGATAGATAGATAGATAGATAGATAGATAGATAGATAGATAGATAGATAAGAGGTTCTGAAACTGTAATGAGATCTGTTATTTTTTTTTAAAGATTTTATTTATTTATTTGACAGAGAGAGACAGACAGCCAGCGAGAGAGGGAACACAGGCAGGAGGAGTGGGAGAGGAAGAAGCAGGCTCCCAGTGGAGGAGCCTGATGTGGGGCTCGATCCCAGGATCTGGGATCACGCCCTGAGCCGAAGGCAGAGGTTTAACGACTGAGCCACCCAGGCATCCCTGTTATCTTGATTTTGGGAGAAACTGTATAAAATCATTACAAAGACAAGGACATTTTTGCAGAAAATTCTCTATTCTCATTTTTTGGCATTTTTTGGTGAAAAAAAGTTTCACTAGGAGTGTTTTCAATGTAAGAGTTTTTAATTATTGCCAGTATGTGCTAATGGAAGCATGTGAATGGGAGACCACCATTTTCACTATAAACCTCTAGAACAGAACAGTAATAGATGTTGGGTGCTTGGGTTGAAAATTGCAAACAACAAATAAAGGAAGAGAAGAATATGTTTTTAGAATGCTGTAAAAGTTGGGGATTATTAATTATTCCTTTATATAGGAGAACTAGGTAAGTGGTAACAGCCAATTGGGAAGATAGGAAACTGGAAAAAAAGGGTCTCTTTAGTGCAGAGGAGGGCTGAGAAAAACTTTGCCTAAGAAAAACTTTGCCTAACAACAAGTTGAAAATAGGGTAGAACTAGCAAGAGAATATTCACTTCATTCATAGAGAGAGACGCACTTGATCAGGAATGGAATGAATTTAGGCAAGTAGAGAAAGATAAGCAGAGTTTAAAGATTGTTAAGTGTTATGGTTTAGAGATCGTTCAGTTAGTGGTTATAAAGTACTATGGTAAGCTCTATGTCTCCATCAAACCCTCGTAACTGACTCTTTGCTTATTGTATAATATGGTCAAAAGATGTTATCACCTAAATAGCTGGCTTTAGAATTGCTCTTATAGAGGGAACTGTCTTTGGCTGGAATTTTATTTAAGTGTTTGCAGAAGGCATTTTGGTGCCAAGGCATTAGAGAGAAGGGCAAATATGTTAGTGGAAAAGATTTTGTGCTCTTCACGCAGTGAGAAGAGAGGTGAGGGGGCAGAGAGAAGAGAAAGATGGAAGAGAAATAAGGCATAATGTGATGTGTACTGGATGCTGTGTTGGGAAAAGTCCAGCAGACACATTTGCTAGCAGGCTGACCAGAAAGTTCTTTTGGGTAAAGAAATTTCATAGATTCAAATGCCTTCCTGGTCCTGCAAAAACAAAACAAAACAAAACTAAACTAAACAAACTTGATTGCTGTTCATAATCTCCTCCTATGTAGAAATTTGAAGCTGCAACAGACTCCAGTTTTTCACACACACAAAAAATCTACTATACGCTCATATTGTGTGGGTTGGGTTTTGGGAGCAAGTGGTATAAGAGCTAAATTCCATGTTCAGTGTGATGCTGTGCAGAAAAAAGTCACTAACTCCAATCAAGCTATTTTTTTCTTGAACTGGCCCTGAAATGTCTTTATTTTAAAAAGATACTAGAAACATCATTAAATCAGACCCAATCTATATCTGCCTATTTGACACACTTCTTAAACCAGTGATAGATAGCCTCCTTGTTTTTGTTTTAATAGTTTAAAACTATCAAGCAAAAACCAAGTTGAATGTGGATTAAAGAGATTCCTCTCACCCCAGAGGTTGATATCCTTGATCAGAGAAAAATTGGTATTTCCTGGAGTCGACGTACCAATATCTACCTGAATGTATGAAATGTATTATTTCGTAATTTCTTTTTGTCATAATTTCTTTTTCCAATTTGGAAATATTTGTATGGTGGCATAATGGTTATAAATAAGTAGAAAAAAGAGCTGGGACATCTGGGTTGTAAACCAAGATTTACCAGTAACTTCCTCTGTAATATTGGTAAATCAGCCTACATTTCTGAATATGAGTTGCCAGATTTATAAAATAACAGGGCTGAATTTGACTCTCCTCAAGGACCTTCCTCCTTCAAATATCTGTAAATGTTTGAAGCTACAACCAAATCAAATGATTGTTTTGAAGTCTTATAAAAATATCCTAAGGCTGCAGTCAACCCCAGAAAGAGCTGATGCCATTATTTAGGTACTTCAAATCATTCAGTTTATTTAGCTTAATCCCTAGATAATTAAAACAAGTGAGTCAGAAACAATAAAAGAATTTGAGCAGTAAGGCAATAGGAATTAGATCTGATCACCTTGGAAAATAATTACTTCCTGGAGTTCATCCAAAAAGATTATATGAAAATAGGTAGTTAATTATTACGGTAGCTACAATCTGGCCTAAATTTGAAAAATAAGTTATATTTTGAAAGAAGAATGAGTTCATATGAGAATAACTTAGGCAAGAAGAAGATAAAATACTCAACATCACCAGTCATAGAAATGTAAATTAAAACAAGAAAATGTTTTGCCTATGAGATTTGAAAAGCCTAAATAGAACATAACAACGAATGCTGATAAAGGTTTAGGGAGTGGTGAAATCCAAGTTAGAGCAACCAGATACAGAATTACCTGGAAGCAAAGAAAAATAGTGGCTCAAGTATCACCATCCTCATTAGCCTTAATAGTATTCAGAGAACAACCTTGATGTAAATCAGTGAAAGAGGTGGTGCCCTTCACATATATATGTATAATACATTGTGTGTATATTTGTGCATGTATATGTGTGTATCTATCCATCTATATGAGATTCTATAGTTTAAGAGACTTATTCCTCTACCAGTAGCTTGCTTGCTTGCTTTTACACTTTTAGGTAGGAACCTAAACAAAATGGCACTGAGATCCAGAATCTTAAAATATACAGTAAGAATAATTAATCAGTATGGATACTATAGGATTAAAAAAAAAAAGACAATTCTGATTACTGGTCATTGGATAAATTCTAAGGAAAATTGGGATTGAGAGATAGCAGTGTCAGCCTAGGAGCACTCCGAAGCTTTGGCTGTGAGGGCTGCAGGTGCAGGGAAGTTCAATGGCCACTGAGCCCTGATGGAGGGTGGAGCCTCCAGAATTGTCTGATGCTCATGCGCACTCCATCTCACCAGACAGAAGAGTGCCTGTCCCCATCAAACAGGTGGCAGCAGTGGATGTTTAAAACCTGAGGACTAGTTTGCCATATAAAAATGTTGAATTTTGCAGTTAGGAAAGAATGCTTCAGAGCTATATATGTAAGAGGTTTGAGGTCTTGCTGGGGGAAAATTGTTCTTCAAGGGATGTAATCCTTCTTGAACATAAACATGAAGCTCAGACTTTTTAATGAAAGGTGGTAGATCTTTCTCCCAACTTAGCTTAAGTAAGAGTTAGGAAATCTTGGACAAGCCTCCCATTTCTAGTAGAATATTGGGCTACATAGTCTGAGGGATCCTTCTGCTAAAATATAATGAGATCTTTGATAAATTGCCCCAAATATAATATTTAATTCATTATTAGATTTGCTACAAAGTTAGAAAAAATCTAAGGGCAAAAGTAAATTAACAAAAATAAAATTCAGTGAGCTGAAAAGGGAAGTGAGTTGTAAAAAGGAAAGCAAGCAGGGAATGGTCAAGTGTGATTACATGAAGGAAAACAGCTATAAAAGCACTGGGATCTAAAGCCAGTCCCTGACAAGGTGAGGAAGCTAAACCTGAGAATCCTGCATTACGCTTTACCAAAAAAACTTTTTTTGAAAAACTTTTTTAAGCTTTTTTTTTTCTCTTTGGAAATCTGGTGAAACCCATAGTTTTCATCACATAATAGTGATCCCTAGTGCATAAAATAAAAACATGAAAGTATGAAGAAAACCAATTACCTAAAAATAGAATTATCAAAGTATTTTTTAAAATTTGTGATTTAGTAATATATGTGGTTCTTTATTCATTTATTGAGTAATAATATCTAGTGGTGGCTCTATTTAATAACTAATTTTAAAGTACTCATAAATATACATGATATTTTGAGATTCTGAAACTATCGAAATATAATATGAAAATATCTGTAATTGTTACATAGTTGCAAATACTAGTTTGGCGTTTTTACTACTGTGAAAGAAATTAAAATTGATGAACTAATTATTCATCTTAAGAAGAGAGTAAAAAAGCAGCACAATATACTCAAGAGAATATACAAAAAAGGCCATAATTACGTTAGAAACATATATTAATAAGAAAAGAAATTGAAGATAAAGAAGTGAGAATGACAAAACCAAAAGTTGTTTTTTGAAAAGATTACTAGAATAGATATCTGATGAAATGAATCAAAATTAAAGAAGACAAAACTATCTAATATTAAATACAAAAAGTATTATAATTACAGAAACGGAAAGTATCTGTATCAAAAAGTAATAAGAAAATACCAAGTTTTGGCTTATGTCAATAGATTTAAAAACTTAAATAAAATATACAGATTCTTAGAAACATATATTTTTTACCTAAACTGACTCTAGAAGAAATAGAAAGCATGAAAATTTCTGTAACCATTAAATAAACTGAGTAACCTTCATTTTCCCACAAAGAAAAAAAAAACTGGTTACAGGATGTGTCACAAAAGAATTCTACCAAACTTTCAAGGGATAGTTCTAATATTTGACACCTGCCAAATAATAGAAAAAATATAAGAATATTCTCTCAACACACTTTAGGAAGCTAATATAATCTTGTTTCTAAAACCACACAAGAACACCACGAAAAAAGAAAATAATAGACAATCCTACTTAGGAACATGGATGTATGTAAATCCTGAGCAAAACATTGGCACACTAAATCTAACTATGCATAGAAAGATCATATATCCTTAATAAATAGTGTTATGTCCCCAGAAATAAAGAGTATTTTATTTTCTTATGCTTTCTATAAATTAAGTTCACTACATCTACAGATCAATTATAAATACTTTTCAAACTAGGAATAGAAGTAACCTTTCTTAGCCTGAAAAAAGCGATGTATTAAAATGTTTTCCAAAACATTATTATTAGTAAAAAAGAGAAGCATTCTCTGTAAAATTAAGAAGACAAGAATGAACAACAAAACTTCCTCTATTCAATATTATTTTCTATGTTATAGTGTATTAAGTATAGACAAAATAATACAAAAGAAAAATAATGAAAGATCAAAAGAAGAAAAGAAAGATTGCCATTATTTGCAGAAAATAGTTGCCCAGATAAAAGCATCCAAAATGTCTTCAGACTTATTAGAATTAATAAGAGATTTTAACAATGTGTCTGGCTATACTACATACAAAAGTTAACTGAATTTTTGTATGCCATCTACAAACAAAAATGTAACAGCACAAAAGTAGAAGGGTGCATAGAATTAAATCTAACAAATACTGCATAAGACTTTTATAGAGAAAATTATAAAACTTTTTGAAAGACATTAAGGAAGAATTGAACAAATGAATAAACAAATGAATCCAATTAATTAATCAGAAAATGTAACATCATGAGATGCCTGTTCTCTACAAGTTAAGCTAGAGATTCAATGCAATTTTAATTTAAAAAAACGAATAGGAAATTTTGAGAAACTTGACATGCTGATTTCAAATGTTTAAGGGGAAGTTCAATGGCCAAAACTTTTCTAAGAAGAATCTGGTGTGGAAATTTGCTCAATAGAGTGTTGACTTACTCTGTATTTTCTGTGTTTATTGCAGTGGTGTTTATGCTTGGTGCACAACCTGACTCATGAATAAGGATCAAGAGCCTAGAAATAGAACCTGCATTTGTGACATTTTGATTTGCAATAGAGGTAGCATTCTAGCATCAGTGGAAAATAAGTGCTATCTTATGATGTAAATTTATCCTGTTGGGAAAAAATGAAATTTGATTCTTACCTCACACCATACCCATTAAACAATTTTGGTTTATTTCTCAAAGGAAAAAAAAACAACTGTAAACCTTTTAGGAGAAAATGTGGATGATTTTTTGAAAATTTATGATGGAAAATAGTTCTTTTTTTTTTTATTATGTTAGTCACCAATAGTTCTTAAACAAAATATATAAGAAAATGTCTCAGAAAAGATAAATAAAACTGCACCAAATTAAGGACTTCTTTTTGATGTAAATTTACTAGGAAAGAAAGTGAAAAGACAAGATATTAATTGGAAGATATTTTAATAATATGTAACTGACCAAGGATTAGGAGCTGCGTTATGGACACAACCAGGGAAAATGAGGATAGCTAGCTTCCAGAACATTACTCAAAGAGCTCTAGAAGCCACAGGCGCCCTTACTCTTTGAGATCCTATACCACATTTAATCAAATATTTAAAAACACACCTAACTTCCACAGCAAATCTATTTTTCTATAAAAAAACTGAAATAATTTATTATTTAGATTTTGAAACTGTCCATAATGAATTTATCAGATTTACGATGGGATTGTATTTTTGTCACATATTCAAGCAATTTGGACCAATTCTATAAAACCAGTGATTTGTTCTTCCTTCAGAGGACAGAAAGGCCAGAGGACTAGGAGAGTTATGTGCCTGAATCTCACACAAGTTTCTACTCCTCATTTTAGCCAAGCCAGCCCCACAAATTCTGGGATTTCAGTTAAACCATGCGGTTTTGACTGTTGACGTGGGCACCAACTATTTTTGACTCAGCCTGCCAGTGGGCAGGACCCACCAACCGCTCACACACTAGCTGAACACAGCAGCTGCCTCTCAGGAGAGCTGCCAAATGTGATATTTCACTGCTTTAAATCATCAGATACTTGTGAGTCACGAACGGTGCTCGGGACGCCAGGCTGTTGGGTGTTTGTTGGTGCTGAGGCTTACTGAGGAGAGAGCAGAGCACGATAAGTGCGATTTAACAGCAAGGATCTCTGCTTGTATTCTGCGCAGACCTGCGGTGGGGGAGGAATGAGGGAAGGCTTCCAGGTCACATGTTTACCATTCTCCATCCGCCGCAATTCTCAGAGACTGCCTAGAATTCCCCACTTGTTTTCAGCAGAGACCAACTGCTCATTTGTTGGGGGCTCTACAGCACGAACGCTCCCACCAAATAAGAGATTTGACCAGGATGCCCTCCAATGTGTTTTTCCAGCTAGAAATTCCCTCACTGTTAAAAAAATAAAGAAAAGAAAAAATATCACATTTGTGGAAATACGGTGGCAAGAGGCAGAGTGATTTTTCATATAGAAGAAAAAGTTTTTTGTTTTTTTTTTTTCAGATTAAAAGCAGCTATGGCCTCTGAAAAGAGATAGAGTGCATTTAATACTACACTGGGAGCTATAAAATATCAACTCCAATCTGTGCTCTCAAAATTCACTGGACTGACCTTGCAAGTGGTGTCTTGTCTTTATCTACACAGCACCAAAATATCTGGTCATCTCAGTGGGAAGATTAATCAACTGATTATTGGGAGGGGGGATGGGTCTTTCCTTTCCATTTATTTTTAGAGGGCTGCATCAGCATCTTTGAATGCGTGAAATGCCCAGTCAGTATGCCATTTTCATTAGCATGATGCAAAAAGCTTGAATTGCACCATTATGAACCGGTTTGAAATTTGGCAAATTAGAGTCCTATTTTAGCTTTACATTTTTTAAAAAGTAAAAGAAACTTGAAGTGTATTTTGAGCTAATGTTGTTAACTTAGGAGGTGGCGGAGCTTGTGCAATTCAAGGTAAATGAGAACTATGTCTTACCCCTAAAAAATAGATTGCTTTCCCTTGTGATGGTCATTGTTTCCCCCCGCATCTCTCATTCCTCTTGGAAGAAGGGGATGGTAAGGCCCAGGAGGAGTAAGCAGCTTCCCCAGGCCCAGGAGCCCAAGGACAAATTGTAAAGATAGCAAACCAGAGGCCTGTGGACATGTTTGGGTTGACCTATAGAGAGTTATTAAAAATTAAAAAAAAATGTTGCTAACAGAACAGTGATTTTTTCACACAAAAATTTTCCAACTTTGCTTGAAAAGTCAGACAGTATGGGAAAACCGGGCCCCAATTCCTTAGTGGCAACCATTAGCTCAGACAGAGGAGCCACAGCTGTCTTTAGGTGGGAGAGTACTTGTTTGTGCCTTGTCTTACCCATCGCTCCCTATCCTCTGGTTTAGCTTCAAGTCATTGACGTTATGCGTCTCGTCCTGTAAGATAATTGAATGTACTGATTATGCCATAGAATCTTTATCTCTGGAGTCTCCACCTACCAGAATTATCCTCTCCATTCAGTGGGGCTCTATACAGCCCGTTTTCTCAGGGTGTCTGTCTTCTGCCCCCTCCCATCTCTTATCTTTTAAATTTTGCGTGTTGTAAAGCTCTGACAGGATCCCTAGTACCATTGTTTCCTTGTCTTCATATTCCATATGATGGTTCCATAGGTGGTTTTCTGGGATCCTCAATATCAATAGTTTCTGTTGGCCAGGAATCTCTGTTCTATTGGATCTGTCTTTGGTGAATAGTAGTTCTTTTATGTTTATACCTGCTGTCCTCACTGGCACTGGTTGCTATGTTCAGAACATGTCACTTCAGATGTAGCTCGTAGGTATGTTTTAGGCTCATTATTTGCTTCCCTGGTCAGAATCAAAGCATTGACATGTCATCTCTATTTTCTCTAGGGCTTTCTCTCCGAATGGCCTTTCATGGAATCCTCCAGAGTTAATTCCTCTATGCTATATAGTTTTTTGGGGATATCTCTCCAGGGGAAGTTATTCAAGGTCTTTATGGTTGTTTAGAAATAGGAAGGCAATCCCAGCTCTCTTATCTTCTTAAATTTATTCTTAACTTAGAGTTACCTAACTCTGTCACTATCAGTAGCTTCTTAATGAGAACACTGAACACATTTCTTTTTTCAGCAACCTCAAACTTTAGGTTTCTAAGGAACTTGGCAATACTTTCAAGTATTGTACCATGTACAATGGCCATGTATAAAATAGAAAAAGACTTATCCTTAAAACCCAAAGTAAATATTCAAATTATACTCTAGTACCTACTTAAATAGAAGTGATGTGGATAAAATTCATTTGTATAGTATGGTGACTAACATAATATAATAAAAAATCATTATTAAAAAAAATTCATTTGTATAATACTTTCAATCAAAGCTTTTATTTATTCAGTCAGTTTGACAAACCAAACTGATCTCCATGTTATAGGTATAAAACCCAAAGCTGTTTTTTCCATAGTGGTCCCTACATTCATGTTAGAATAGTTTTTATTTTTATTTTCGAATTAGCTTTTTGATGTCTATAAATCTTAGATTTGAAAAAAAAAACCTATATTTAGGATGACAGAATGATGTTGCTGAATGATAAAATCAGGAATTATTATCAGATTATTACAATATGTGATAGGCTATCAATAGGACCCAAGGCAATGGAGGTAAAACATTAAATAAGTGCAGAATTTAACCCAGAAATTCCACTTCTAGAAGTTTATTCTAAGAAAAATAATTAAAGACTTATTTATAGATTGTGCCAACAGATTATTGCCAGAGCATTTTTTTTTGTAATAGCAAAATACTAGAAATAAATGTTTGAAAATACACTATCAGCTTAATTGCCTATGTTATATCCATGTAATTTACTCACTAAAAATGATGATTTAACCAAAAAGCTTAGAGACATTGTAGATATAGATTAATAGGGTTCTGGCTGATTATCAAATAGTCCAGTCACACAATGGAATAATATGCAGCCATAAAAGAGAATGAGATGCTCTCTATCAGCTGATAGGGAATGATCTCCAAGATGTATTCTTAAGTGAAAAAAACAAGGTTTCGAAAAGTAAATTTAATACACAACCATTTGTGTATGCATCTGTGCACGTATGTAACAAAATATTAGTCAAAAAGGGAAACAGATATAAAAGCAAAGTCTTCCTGAAATATCTTACTAAATAATGTTGACCTTTGAAACTTAGAAATCATTTACATTTGCAAAATTAAATCAAATCGAAAACATACAATAGAGTAACCCTTACAAATTAAAAAACCGAAATGAATGAACTTCACTACGTATCAAGTTGGTGGCAGTAAACCCAGAGAGCATGAATTATTTCATGTGGCTTTAGAAACAGTCTCTTGAGGATATATATTTGATGTAATATACACTAAGGACAAGCAGAGGTACAAACCAGTTTTCAGGTTGATTCAGTCCTCTGGTTGTCAGTGATAACATTAGTGTTATTATTTTAAAACTCTGTTTCATCTACTACAGGATCATGTAAAGGTGCAGTAATTTTAGTATCAGCAACCCTGATTTTTAACGTCATAGGAAAGAGATACACGTTTTCTAAGGCACCTGAATTAACTTCCAAACAGCCTCATTTCTTCTTAACATCTGAATCCCACTCAAACAGCTTCCCTCTCTCCTAGGTACACTTACCAGACCTGCTAGGTTGCCCTTGGTCCCCAAATGTCTGCCTCTGGGTTTTTCCCCCCTTTGTTCTCTGTGCGCACGCTGTTGCCTTCCATGCTTCGTAAGTGCAGCTGCTTCCTGCCCAGCGCAGCCTCTGGAACACTTCTCCAAGCTCTGGCCCTCCTTCCCTCCATTGGTCTTTCTTAAAGCAAGCGTTCTTCCCAGGACCATGGCTCTTTGGGTACGGAGCATATTCCTGCAGCTATTTGCAAATAAATGGATCAATGATCATATGAGGTAGAAATGGGATTTTAGAAATATTACTCACATTTCAGGTCCCATGTTAAAATCAGCGGTTAGGCTGGTTCTAGTTCTACCAGTTGTCTTTCCTTTATTTATTTATTTTTTAAATTTAAATTCAATTAATTAGCATATAGTATATTATTAGTTTCAGGGGTAGAATTTAGTGATTCATCAGTTGCATACAACACCCAGTGCTCGTTACATCACAGGATCCCCTTAATGTCCATCCCCCAGTTACCCCATCCCCACGCCCCCCTCCCCTCCAGCAACCTTCAGTTAGTTCCCTATATTTAAGAGTCTCTTATGGTTTGTCTCCCTCTCTGATTTCATCTTATTTTTCCTTCCTTATCCCTATATTCATCTGTTTTGTGTCTTAAATTCCACATAGGAGTGAAATCACATGATATTTGTCTTTTTCTGACTGACTTAGTTCGCTTAGCATGATATCCTCCAGTTCCATCCACATCGTTGCAAATGGCAACAATTGTCTTGCCTTTAAACAAACCCAGTAAAACACAGAAGTATAAAATAGACAAATTACAGAATGATCCTTTTCAAGAGGGGGCCTAATGTTTCAGAAATAAGTTGATTCAATATGTTTTTATTGGAACTTGACCAAATGCAGTGCAGTGTAGAAGGTGTTGGGGGAAGGGTCTTACACAGAGTTAACTCTGAGCTAGGGTGCATTAATGGGAATAGGATATCAAAGGCTGGCAAGTTACCAAGTACATCACCAGACACTTCGTATACTCAAGAATCAATGTTATATGCTATTTTGAGGATAACACCAAAAGAGGAGAAGTTATATGTTTCGTTTTGGAAGGATTAAATTTACTCGGGAAATACAGAAAGCTGTGTATATGGCTTCCCATGTACTGCGTATGCTCAGCCACACGCACACAAACAGACATTTTCTGGGAGAAAACAGAAGAAATCATTAAAAGTGGTGAAAGCAGAAGAGATATGGGCTGCACTGAGTCGACTTAATATTCTTCTGTATTATTTGAAATTTTAATACATGCAACGTTTTATTCTTATAATAATAAAGCAAATCATGGAAACTTTTATCTTTGTCTATCCAGTGCCAGACATAGAGCTAAGCAGAAAAGAGGTACTTAATGAATATTTGATATCTTGCTCTGCATGTGAAATAACTTTTAAAATGTTAAATAGGATAATGATACAGTTTAAAATTAAAACTGTACAAAACAGAGGAGAGGGTGAAATGAGTGGAAGAGGCTGATTAATGGAAAGAGTTGAATTAGTGGCATGATCAAGGTGACTTTTATTGTTTGGGTGACGAGGGTTCTACGCATAAACAAATTTGTAAACCCATTTGGTAAATGCTTCCCCAGGGGCTTCGTCATGCTTGTCAGTGAGAGGTGGGTCCCGCAGAGAAGTCAGGAGAAGAAAGCTAAACAGTAATTCACTTTAATCTTGTGCTTTGCATTCAGATGAGTATGCAAATAGGTTCAGTGAAGTGAGCCTGGTTACGGTATCACTTGGAAACTCACGTTAAATTATTTTAAGTGGGCAGAATACAGACCAGCTCAGGAGTTTCTCTCTTTTTTGAATCATGTGATTTTGGTATCATTCTGAAGTGCTTCTGATGAGTGCATTCTAAGGACATGAATGAGGGATAAAAATGCTTCTTTATGCTTATTTCCTATGATATACACATAACTATTTTTATGTACATTTTACGTTAATTGAAATTTAAATATGTAAATGATCCTGAAAGGTAAACATATTTGCATGTGTGTATATATATATATACATATATATATATATATGTTTGTATTATTTATCTATTTATCTAACCACCTATCTGTCTATCTGCCTGCCTACCTACCTCTCTATCCAACCCAGCCATCCCCAGGTTTTTGTAGAGGAAAACATTATTCAACCTTTAGATATAACATGGAAATCTCATTTACTCATCTACCCATTTATTAATTTCTTTCTATCCATTCTTTTACACACTGGATGCCAAGGGGTTTATGAAAATAAGAAGAAAGGAAAACATTAAAAGTTACAATGGTGCCAGGCTGGTGGCCTTCTAGCTGCTTCTGAAGTTGGTCCTAGCTGCCACCCCTTAAATTATAGCTACTTGGGTCTGGGAAAGACAGGGTGTTGACTGGTGAGTTGTGATTCATATCAAAATCCAGGATCCGTCTAAATGTTTTCTCAGGGTTAGCTTGCATGATCATATAGAATTATAATCCTTCAGAATAAAATTAATGAATTTGTAAAGAGAGAGAGAAGAAAGAAGGGGGACATTGTCACTTTTCAAAAAAACCCCCCAAAACAAAAAAACCCCAACCAACCTAAACCTTAACTGAGCCCCCAGCATCTTTCTCTGTGATTCCATGGCCTCTTTGAGCCTTAATTTTCTAAGACATAAAATGATGATGATGCTTACACACAGGAAAACCTCTTGAGCGAGGCTCAGTATCATCAACAGGGGGAAGTGGGAAATGACCCACCACATCTCAATGTATGTTGCTCAAAACATACTTGTCACTCAAAATGTGGTTCCAGTGTCAGCAGCATTGGTATCACCTGGAGCTTGATAGAAATAGAGTAACTCAGGTCCCTCCCAAAACCATCAACCTCAGAATCTGCATTTTAACAAAATCTGCCAGGTGTTTGATATGCCTCTAAAATCTGAGAGGTACTGGGTTAAGAAACTGGCTTTCTGTGGGAAGGATTGTTTTTGAGAAGCTGAACAGCCAACGTTTAGGAAGAGGAGGCACCCTGTCCCATGTCCCAGAGATGCCCACAGGCAGCTGGGAGAAGCTGCGGGTTGTAGGGGGGCTTGTGTTCCAGGAGAAGCATCCTGCCTCCTGAGCTACCTTCTTATAATGCAAACATGAGCTTAGGTTTTGAATCAACTACGAGGGTTTGAACACCAGCTGTAGGAAAGTGTCTGGGACCCAGCTGCAAGTACCTGGTGACTTTCCGAGAAACCGAGTTCAAGACATGGGCAATGTGGGATGCTGCTATTGTGGTAAGTTGATTTGGACACAATCAGCTCTTACTGGGAATGGGAAACCCCCTTTCTCAGTCCTCACGAACTTCCAGAAGCTTTCTCTGTACAACCCTGCTTGTCTTTCTCCGTTCACTTAATGATACAATCTCTAGTAAGGGCCCTGTGTGATGTGTGCCCTAGTGAAGCTCCTGCCACCGGGTAGACTTCAATACATAATCAGTATTATTTTTATGTACCTTGAGATACAATCAAATTTTAGCAATCATCATTGACTTATAGTTTGTCTCGTCTCAACCACAACACGTGGTTATGGATTGAATTTTGTCCTCTCCCACCCCCGTCCCCATTCATAGGTTGTAAATAGGGCCTTCATGAAGTTGATAAATGTCTAGTGAGATCGTAAGGGTGGGATTCTAATCTTATAGGGCTAGTGGCTTCCTTGTAAGAAGAAGAGACACTAGAGCTCTCTCTCTCTCTCTCTCTCTCTGCACACACACAGATGAGAGGGCATTTGAGCACATATCAAGAAACTTACCAGGAAGTGACCATGTTGGCATCTAAATCTTGGACTTCCAGTCTGTAGAACTGTAAGAAAATCCATTTCTGTTGTCTGAGCTGCCCAGTCTATGTTATTTTATCACAGCCCGAGCAGACCCCTCAATTTTCTCAACTTTGATTATTCATGATTAGTCAGCTCTCCCTCATCCTCTATGTGTCATAACTGACACATAGAAAAAAGCTAATGCTTTTCCACCAAATTTCAGAACTTTACCTTTTCTCATTACACCTTGTCTTGTAAGGTCAATGCAATTCCAATCAAAGCGGTCTGTTCTTCTCTTTTATAATAAATTATCTTACATAAGACTTTTGCTCATGCTGCTACCACCCACTGTGTTTGCTTCCTACCAGCGCCAATTATTTTCCTTTCCATTCCCTTGACCTTCCTTGCTTCTGTTGGGCTCTGTGCCACTAGTTGATCAGGAAATCCCTGTTGTCAACAAGAAGAAAAAGAGAGGCATAAGGGTCATTGGTAGAGGAGGAGACAGACATAGCAATGGTTCTCAACCTTCACTGCACATTCTCTGATGTCTGGTTCATATCCAAAGAAATTCTGATTTAATTTGACGTGGGTGCTGTCTGAGTGCTGGGACTTTTAAAGGCTTCCCAGGAGGAGCTAATTAGCAGCCCAAATTGAAAACCTGTATTCAGCTCACCAAGAATGAATGATGCCCCAAAGGTATTTAAGGTGAGTTTTAGTGTCTCATAGTTTACTCCCTACCACAATTTCTATCTAGTTTTGAATTAAGAAGTTCTGACATAGGTGCAAAAGGGGTAGAAAGGACCACTTTTTTTTTTTTTTTTTAAGTAAGTGACCAAATGCCCAATCTCCCAACTCAATGCATCGCTTCACTGTTAGAACATGCTGGAACATTCTTTAGGTGGATTAGGTATGGAAACCTAAGTAGGGGCTCCTTTAGTAGTGGTCATAGCTCCTCCATATTTAAAAATGGCTGATCTGCGTGATCTGGGTGGCTCAGTTGGCTAAGCATCTGACTCTCGTTTTCAGCACTGGTCATGATCTCAGGGTTGTAGAATTAGTCTCCACACTTAGTGGGGAGTCTGCTTGAAGCTTCTCTCCCTTACTCCTCCCCCCTACTCTCTCAAATAATTAAATAAAACTTTAAAAATAAAATAAAAATGGCTGATCTGAATAGCAGAATGCCAACCCACGTACCCAGCCAGTGTTATAGTCATGATCTGTACAGCTTGCTTTGCCCATCCAAACAAGAGCAGAAATGCAGGATCAGAGAAGAGACCATGTCTGGGTCTGGCCCAGGCAAGCATGTAGACAGACCAAGAGAGGGCACGAGAGGCCCAATGATAATGAGCCTAGTAAGTGAGAGAACATACAAAGCTTCATGTCTTTTAAGGTGTAGACCCCAGTCCACTAATTAAAAAAAACAAAAAACAAAAAACAGACTCAATTATGGTCTCAGATTCTATCCATCTGATGAGGAGCTCTTCCTATCTTGGGGAAAAGTTGAACGGGATTGGACAGAGAGCAGGAAGTCTTCTTTAGAGTGAAGTGTGGGGAGCGTTGAACATTCCTACCCTCATCAACAACACCAGCAACACTGGTTAGCGGTGTCAGAAAAAAGACTAAGTGTAAGTAATTTCTTCTCCTTGTGTCACCCTAACAAGTTTTTAGAAAAAGACATGTTACATAAATTATTATTATTTATTACAGACATGAAGTGCAGTAGCCTGTAGAAAAAATAAAGAATTTGTGGTATCTCACAAATGCTGGGAAGAGATGAAGAGCTGTGCTTTGGGATGGGTGGGAACAAGGGCTACTCCTTGGGCCTCCACAGAAGTTTGGGGTCCTCCCTTCTAGAGTGCTAGAAGTGCTGTTAAAATAATTCTACCCTCACCATCCATCAGATCCCAGAGACCGACTGGATGTTTCTCATTACCCAGTCCAGATTTCTGTAGATGAGTGCTTAATTGGTCCAGCTTGGTTCAGATATTTACTGCTGACCAATCAGTTCTTGCCACATCACAGCACTCTGATGCTCCGTGGACAGATGCCTGAAATGTATACAGTACAACCCTTAGTTTCAGTTTTCCTTGTCACTAGTAAGAAGGGGTCATTTTCCCCCCAAGATGTAAAGATTTTAGTGAGAAGGGGATTCTCCTCATAAAGAAACTTTTCGTTGTAAGATTTCAACCCCATGATCTACTGAATAGTATTGATCCCTTTAGTACTCAGCAATGGGTGTAAGGATGAGAAGGGAGAGGGAATAAAACATCTGTGGGAGGACTCTTTCAAAGAAACAGGGATTACGATGCTTCCTTAGGGAGTGAGCAGAGTGAACAAGGAGCTCTACAGAAGGCTGGCCTCAGTTCCCTCAGAGAGACCCCAGAGATCACTTTCCTTACCCAGATTGCTCTGTGGACCATGATAGTGGGGGGAAAAAAGCAATGCCCTGTGATAAGCATTCTGGGTAAGGAAACTCCTTTGGAGTAAACATTTTCTTTTTTAACATTATTTTTTAAAAGATTTTACTTTATTATTTTTTAAAAAGATTTTATTTATTTGAGAGAGAGAAAGTGAGCATGAGCGGGGTGAGGGGCAGAGGGAAAAGACGACTCTCCACTGAGCAGGGAGC
Source organism: Ursus americanus (assembly GCF_024610735.1). Lineage (NCBI taxonomy): Eukaryota > Metazoa > Chordata > Mammalia > Carnivora > Ursidae > Ursus > Ursus americanus. Next base: position 16,867,399 of record NC_142129.1, on the reverse strand, counting down.
CTGATGCGAGGCTCGATCCCAGAATACTGGGATCATGACTTGAGCCAAAGGCGGACACTTAACTGGCTGAGCCACCCAGGTACCCCGATTTTACTTTTTTAAAGAGCATTTTTGGTTTTATAGAAAAATGGAGAGCAAGGTACAGAGATTTTCCATATATTCTCTGTCCCTTCATATGCATAGACTTTGCTACTATCCATATTTCCCATCATAGTTTCCACTGATGAGCCTACATCGACACATCATAATCACCCAAAGTCCATACTTTACATTACAGTTAACTCTTGGTATTGTACATTCTATGAGTTTGGACAAATGTATGAATAAGGACATGTGTCTGCCACTTATGATATCAGACAGAGCAGTTTCACTGCCCTAAAAATCCCCTGTGTTCCACCCACTCATCCTTCCTCCCTGCTTCCCAATCCCAGGCAGCTGCTGATTTTCTTACCATCTCCATAATTTTGCCATTTCCAGAACGTCCTATAGTTAGAATCATATAGCATGTAGCCTTTTCAGATTGGTTTCTTTCACTTAGTAACATGCACTTAAAGTTCCTGCATGTTTTCTCCTGGCTTGGTAGCTCATTTCTTTTTATTGCTGAATAACATTCTGCTGTGTGGAGGTCCCCCAGTTTCTTTATCCATTCACTGACTGAAGGACATCTTGGTTGCTTCCAAGTTTTGGTGATGATGAATAGAGCTGCAATAAACATCTGTGTACAGGTTTTTGTGGGCACCTAAGTTGTGAACTTTTTTGGGTAAATACCAAGAAGTATGATTGCAGGGTCATATGGTAAAAGTATGGTTAGTTTTGTAAGAAACCACCAAACTGTTTTCCAAAGGGAAACTCTCTTCCTTGGGTTCTTTCTAAAAGACAGTTGGTAGGTACATTTGTGACTTAAATTTTCTTCTAAGAGAATTAGCATTACCTCTGTTTTTTTTCTAGGACCAAAAACACCTGACAAGGGAAATAGTTCTAGAAAAATAGAAGAGGGCTATGAAAGCAAACTAACCTCAAAGAGCGATTGCTTGTGGCCACGGTTCTCTGATAGGAACGCCATCAAAATTCACTCTTTGGAATGGATTAGAAAAATTCAAAGATTCATTTTGATATCTTCAGAGAGAAATTGTGTTTTCTAGATTTCTAAGAGGTTAAATGAATCTTTTACAATCATCTCTCCATTCTTTATCTTTCCCTTTATCTCCTAAGGACATTGGTTGGGAGAACTCTGTCCTCAGTCCTGCTGCTGTTTTGATTGCTGAAGCCACACTCAGATAGACCAAGAGAGAAGCTTAGATGTTTGGTGGGGGGAGAAATTAAGAAGGAGCACCCCGTTTTATGAGTCTTGTTGCTTTATGGTTCTCACTGGGAGTGAGATCGTGTGTGCTGAGCAGGTTCGTTGGTTGGTGCTGTGAAGAATCAGGGTTCAGGGAGACCCCTCTGTCATTACACAATTAGCCTCACATCCACAGAGTCTGCTTTTAAACCTGGTCTATCATGCTTTCAAGGGAGCCAATAAAACTGCAGAGAGAGCAGTGCAAATTCACTCCTACGAGTAATTGCATCTTTTTGTTGATGGAGTTGTTTTAGATCCATAATCAAAGGTATCCAATAAAGAGACATATAAATGCTTTCTCTCTTCTCTGTTTTGTCTCTTGTAGTTCACAAAATTCAGGATGCCAATTATAAAATGTATTATAAAAGGGTAAGCATTCAAATGAGATAATATACAATAATTCTGAACCTGAATGTTTATGAATCACACTTGTGAGGTTCTGTGCATACTTGCCTTGTCTGGGATGGCCTTTATGGGAAGGCTTGGAAATGCTAACTAGGCAAGCAGTTTTGGGGGTGTGCATTTTGTGCGATCGTGTATAAATTTGGTACATTTTAATTCCTGTATCAATAAGCCCTTGATTGTTATTCAGTTCCCTATTCACATAAGAAGCCAGAAGCACAGGAGAGAAATAGCAAAGACACACAGAAGGGTTCCCCTGGAGAAGTACAAGAATGGTTGTATCATCTGAATCATTTGTTTATTCATTCAACAAACACTGACTGAGCATTTACTTAGTACCTAGCATGGTTATGTAGCTGCAAACACACAAAAAATAAACAGGGGTTATTGTCTAATAGAAGACACATATATTAAACAAATAATAAATTTATACTTAAATTGTAGTAAGTCCTGTGAAGGAAAATTCCAAGGTGTTGTGGGAGAGTAGATGAAGGGGCTTGATTTGGCCAGTTGGGGTTTCAGGGAGACAGCACAATGTCTTTGGGAAGCTAGAACTTTCCTGTGGCTCGAAGTGAAGCCATTCTGTGGTCTCTCCGGTTTCCTGAAGTTTCCCTTGGCATCAGAACCTCAAAGTGAGGACGCAGGCTCTGGAGGGACAGGGTTGATCACAGTTTCTTCCAGCTCCTCCTACCCAAATGCACTTTGCTTCTGCCATGTGTTTCAGACCCTCAAATCCACCCCCTGTGAAACGCCCCACTCCCACCCTCAGCATCACTGACCTGCTCCTGGCACTGCCTCCTCATCCTTTTCCCATGCTAATCTAGCACAGGGCTTTCCTCTCTGACTGGGTAGTGTTACCATAGAGGCAGACCTGGGTGGATCAATTACTGTGCTTGGTTATAGTGGGATGTTAACTGATTCGTTTCAAGCAGAAAAATAACCGATTACATAAGTACTGACTATGATTTTCATTGCAAAAGTTCTTAATCTCAAAAGCATGTGATAGGGAGAGGGAGGAGGGGTGGGTGTCCTGTGTAGACGGAGGTGATAATATAAACACATCTGAAACAGAGGAATGCTTTGCAAGTCTACTCGGCTACTGTCTGCGAGTAGCAGGGTACTCGTACTTCTTGAAGGGAGTATTGGGGGAGTAGAGGGCAAGTTTATACCTTAGGTGAGGTTGTTAAAATGACAAACATCTTGGGGCGCCTGGGTGGTTCAGTCGGTTAAGCACCCCACTCTTGGTTTCCGCTCAGATCATGATCTCAGTGTCTTGGGATAGAACCCTGCATGGGGCTCCCTGCTCAGTGCAGAGTCTGCTTATGATTCTCTCTCTCCCTCTCCATCTGCTACTCCCCCCCACCCCCGCTCTCTCTCCTTCATGCGTGCTTCCTCTCTCTCTCTCTCTCAAATAAATAAATATTCTTTAAAAAATTAATAAAATGACAAACATCTCTGTCAATTTCCACCACTTTCTCACTTCTCACAGAATTACCTATTACTTTTTAATTGTTTTGAGTTAATGCTTTTATCTTAATAAAGATCAGTTTGTGATATCATTAACATAGAATAACGAAAAGAAGAAAATAAAATGATACATAATTCAATCATCAACAAATAGTTACTGATACATGAGGGATTTTTACCTCTTGAACTTGTAGAGAAGCTCTTTGGGAAGGAATCTCATCCTCAATGGCACTAATGCTAAAATGGCCTATTTTTCCATACTTTTAGTTTACTTTATGCCTTCGTATTTCAAGTGGGTTTCTTAGAGGTGGTATTTCTTTTCTTAAACTATTTAATTTTGTTACCTGTTGTAATTTTTGTTTTTATTGAAGTCCAGGAACTTGCTGATTTCTTCTTAACTCTTCAGTTGATTTGCGGTATCTTCAATCATTCAAAATTCATCTAAGATATTTTACTTGATAGTGTGGTTGTGAATTCAGAGAAGATGCCGGGTAAGTGTGAGAGGCGCTTGAAGAAGTGGAGAAATGTGGAAGAAGGTTTTTAAAATTCAAATATACACAGATTTACCTATTATCCAGAGATGTATTTTTGTATTAATAGTGATTTAGGCATTCAAGAGACTAAGCATTTTTGTTAAATTTTACTAATCAGAAATCGATACTTTACATTTTACAAAGTACATGCGGATGCGGGACTTCATTTAATTAACACAACCACCCAGCATGGAAGGTGACCCTTATAATTGACGGAAATACTGGGACCCTCAGAGAGTTCTTAAATTTACAGAACTACACGATGAGCTGGGACTTGCTTAGATTTGAGGCTCTTCACCTCCAAGTCCTCTGCTCTTTATGCTGTATCACAAATAAGAAATCACAAAGCCATAATCCAGGATGGAGCTATCCATCATTTTATTTTCCTCTCTTTATTGTTCTATATGAAAAACACATATCATTTGAAAAGGTACCTCTCTCTCACTCACAGAAATGATCCCAAAGGGGTTAGATCCGTTTAGTTTTACTTTCAGGTAAAAGAAACCTGCAATCAGAGCGTTTCTCCACTAGAGGGCACAACTCTGAGCTCACCGTTCTGCAGTAGCGCCCAAGGAGATAATGTAGTGTCATCAAATGCTCAGTGCTCTCTTTCATCAGCTTTATAACACCTGGTTGAAAACCTAAAGCCATGGGCATAAAATGCAATGAAAACCAGTTTTAATTCCAAATGGAAAAAATAAAAGTTTTACTTTTCCCTGCTTGGCAATGCTTTCCCTATGATGTATGTTGTAAATCGTGGCCTCCGTTAAAACATGCTGTTTCACTATTAAGCAAAGCTTTTTCTTGTCTCTGATGTTTGGTAGATAGGCAAGAAAAGGGAAAATATAAATTCCATTTTTTAACCACATTATTTCTGTTGACCTAACAAATTTTAGGTAAATTACTCTACCTCGAATGAATCAGTGGTTCCCATTTGCTAGCGTTGATGAAAATTAGAGCGTGAGACACATTTTATAGGAATTCCCTGAGGTACAGAATATCAAACTTTAGAGTCCAAATTCTTTATTTTATAAATAATAAAAGTAAGTCTAAGTGTGGGAAATGGCTTGCCTTCGATGACCCAGCTAATCTGAACTGAGGCTGACCCAGAGCTCAGGTTTAGGTTCAGTGGTCCCATCCTATCCACAAACTTGTGCACAAGCGTTTTGGTGACACTGGTCACACAGTCCTACAGTGGCCTGACTCTGTCATGTGAAAAAGCCTGATAAGAGATTCTCGATATTGTATATTGTAGACACACATTTTAATTTCCATCAGGGAATACTGTGTTGCGTCAAATCAGTTGGTCCACAGCTAGATAAAACTAGAGAGCTTTTTGCATCCCCATGCCCATTACCTAATGGCTACATCTCATCCCATGCCTACAATCCTAAGACTGTCCCAAAGATGCATTCTTCCTCATTCTCATCTCTACAAGTGGAGAGCTCAGAGTTATGAGATTGTCTAATCCTTCCGATTAGTAAAGTAATCCCACCTTGCTTTAGTTAGGAGAGAGAGTATGGCTTGGGAAATGGGGTCAGGGTAGGAGGAATAATTTAAGATTGCTGCCTTTTTCATCTGATGATCAAGAAGTACAGAAGGGCTATGTGATTCATCCAAGGCCTTGAAATTAGATGTCAGAACAGGCATTCTATAAAGCAACAGACACCTCATTAGACTTGCAGTAAAAAACTACAAGTAATGACTCTACAATATAAGTGGTTTCTGAAGCCTGAGAGTCATCAGGACAGTTTTTTCTTCTAATCTTACTCTAATTCCTCTCTAAGTACTGTCTAAATACCTCCCCAGTATATTCCCCTTGTACTCTGTCCTCTCTATCTCTGTCTTATGCCTTTTTCACCCATGTGCTTAGTAGCACTTTCCAATTCATCCCCCAAATATTGACTCAGTTCGTGGACCCTCCGCCAAAGCAAATGTGATCATATCCCTCCCCTGATTAAAATTCTTTATTAGCTCCCCACTGTCCATACTGACAGCTGTTTAAGTACAATTCAGAGAAGAACGATTCTATTTATGGAGCTGGAATATTTCCCTTCCCTCTTCCCCTGCTCAGTTGCTTTCCTACCTGGGAAACTCCCCCTCTGGCTTGTCCTCCCTGCCTTGCTGAAGTTAAATTTCCCTGTGGTTTAAGCAACTGGAAGCTGAGGAAGCTTTCCTAGGAATGAAGGTAGCCTTAGCTTCATGCAGCAAAGAGAGGGATGGTATTTTAAGTTCTCAGCAGCAGAGGTCTGCACCACATAGTGAATCACAAAGATTCTAAAAGACTACACCTCCGAGAAAAAAATTATATACATACATACATACATATATACATAGATATGTGGGCTGAACAGTCCTAGGCTCCTGGTGTGACTTACCCTACATTCCTTGTCCCCTGGGGAACCACCTAAGTGTTGGGTAACCTCCTTTCTCTCCTCTGCTCGCCATGCTGTGTTGCCTCTGAACATTCCTATTCTACCTCTTTCTTTTATTTGTTGTAATTTTGTATGTGACAGTCACTAACAAACCAAGGAAAAATGATGGAGGGTCTTATTTAAATGACAAATGCAAGGCTGTTAGTACAAGCAAATTCCCTGAAAACAGTATAGCATTCTCAGCTAAACATTTAAAATAGGAGATAGTCCATAACAAGGATTTTTAAGGCATGAGAAGCTGGGGCTTCATTTCATCCTGGATTCCTCATGAATATACCTTGGAGATGTATTCAGTTATATTTTTGAACCTATCACAAGACCCTCCCCCTACCTCCCACTATGTATAAAAGATGAGGGGTTTTTCTGATTTTCCTGTGGGACAGGAAGCCTCAGCAAATTAGGGAGGTCATTCAGTAATGCATCCATTCAGCATGTATTTGCTACGTAGCTCCCAGAGCCAGTACCTTGCCACAGCATGAGGCTGGAGATGGGCAGATGGTTAGCAGTACTGGCCTGTCCTCTGTCACTCCACATGGAAAGAAGGGTGTTTTTCCAGGAAACTGACATGTAATCAAATAGGCACAAGATACGTTACAGGCTATAATTTAGAAACGCATGTAAAGTACTAGAGTGAGAGAAAGCCTGGAGCCTCAGAAGGCAGGTGAGGCAGGCTTCTTGGAGAAGATGGTGCGAGCACTGGACAGTGTGAAGGAGGCAGGAGACATCACTCAGGAAGAGTGGTGAGGGGCAGCATCAGAGACGAAGAGCGGCAGCGTGGGTGGTACTACCGGGCTTCTGTCAAGATGGCACGTGCAGCCGTGCGGACTCACTGAGGTGCAGGGCTCTGGTGGGCCGTGGTGTCTCAGGGTGAGGTTAGCCAGGAACCGCTGATGTACTTCAGAAAGTTGACCAGGCAGGCATATGAAATTCACTTGGTATTTATCTTTGTCATATGCCCTTTGAAAAATATTTCATTAGCCTCTTTTAATTAATTAATTAATTATTATTATTATATTTCATTTTAATTATAAATAAGTTTAGAGGGCAGGGGATACCATTCTCTCTGCTTAGGTAATCTGTTATTGTCACATCCAAGGTATGACATCCATACCGATTTCCAGTTGGCAGAAATGAAAGGAAACCTACTTTAGTGGGATGCTGGCTATCTGCCTTGTGTAACATTAGGCCTGGTTGAAGGTAGAAATCTGAGAGAGAAGAAAGTCCCAATGGAACTTTAAAATCCCTTGGATTTACTTTCACCACCAGCTGTGATGGCACACCAAAACTGAAGGGTTTCTGGTGTGATAAGGAGCCTGCCCGCTGAAGTACGAGGTCCTGAAAGCGAAGAGCATTCCTTACGTCACACAATTCTGAAGGCGAGTCAGTGTGGAAGTCCCCTAAAAGTGCTTTTATTTTATTTTATTTTATTTTAATTTATTTTATTTTATGTATTTTTTTAGAGAGGGAAGGAGGAGGGGCAGAAGGAGAGGGAGAGAGAGAATCTTAAGCAGGCTTCCCGCCCAGCATGGAGCCAATGCAGGGCTCAATCTCACGACCCTGAGATCATGACCTGAGCTGAAATCAAAGGTCGGATGCATAGCCGACTGAGGCACTCCGGCTCCCCACAGTGGTTTATTTTTAAGTCCAAGCAGAGGAAGACACACACTTCTGGAGAACTCTTGGTGAAATACCATGCCCTAAACCTCTTGGTTTGCAACCCAGGAAGAAGTACGGGTGTGTTCGGATGTCTGTTAAACACAAGTCTCCATACTATTTTATTGTTTTGCTTTGCTTTTTGTTTGTTTGTTTACTAAAGGTAGTCTACCTCATGCAGTGCGTTTTGGATGACACAGGAGCACTACAATGAGATTTGCTCCTTGACTTCATCATATTGATCAGAGAGCAACTAACTTTGGGTGTGGGGGGTGAAGCTATTTAATGTCCATATGCTCTGTAAGCCATTTGGGGAACCTCCAAGAACACGCATTGTACTTGTTGGGAAACACTGGCCCTATTTACATGCTTGTACTTTATATCAAGTCAGTCTTAAAATCTGACAGAGTCCAAGTATCTATGCTGGATCCTTGTCTTAGAGCTGCCCCAAAATGAGAGCCATGGGACAGTTTTATAATGATGTCAGTCATTATCTGATTAATCCTTAATGGGTTGTGAAATGCCTTGTGCTGAATCTTGTTGAGGTCTGTCTACCTATAGATCAATCGATCTGTCAATCTATTGATATATCATTTATCAGTAAATCATACATTCTTGTTATTTGATGTATGAGTTGGCTTGCAAGATTTCTATTGTTTTTCTAGATGCTGGGAGCCATTCGTCCTTTTTTCCAACTCCTTGGCCATTGACACTTAAGGCTAGATCTACATGAGATTTAATTTTTTAAACTAGTTTCTTACCTCTTTGCTTAAAATATGGCATTGTATAGATGTTTGCTTCTAGGCGTATTTAAAATATTCACAATTTAATGTGTTTAAAGCACTTTAAAAACTATAGTCTCATACAAATGCCAATCAGTTTTACTAATGCTTTTTCAGCAAAAAGAAAAAAGAGGAATAAGAGGATATAAATATGACTGTCTAATTGAACCTTTAAATGCCTCTAAATGATTTCTTTTTATTTCACTACTTGCACCTTCACATTCTTTTATACTACTGATAATTCTTCCAATAAATTTGTGAAATATAATGCTTGACATATGAAGAATTAACATTTAAATAATTAAAATATTAGCATTCATAAAATAGATTTCATTTGAGTTTTATATCATTATAAATGTTTACACTGTTCCTTGTCGTGCGCTAACAATTCGTTATTGCCCTGTTGGTGACCCTGACTACACATATTTTTCAGAATGGAAGCATGAAAAGGATGATTGCAGGTTACAACTGCCCATTGGTTCACTTGTAGGGTGGACATTATGGTCTGTTTCTACTGTTGTTCTTCTAGTTTATGTAGCCCAGAATGCTAGGTAGATGAAAAAAACTTAAGTGGCTGGACACTTGTCAATACTTTCTATCACTGAAGCATAATACACACTTGCTATTTTTCCATGGGGTCTTGCAAAAAGAAAACATACATTCATTTAGTTAGTTAGTTGTTTATTTATTTACATATATGCGTGTCAACATTGCTTGGGAAAAACATCTCTCTCTCTTTCTCTTCCGTGGTGGAATGGTTTGTAAACTGGTGACATAGTTGGCCTGTAGAGATTTGGCCAACAAATCGATCCATTATATATAAAAGTTGGAAAAATAACACATCTCTATGGCAGATACATCCAGGCTTTGTGTTTACAGCCCATCTAAATCAACTATTCTGTCATTAATTTTTATTTCAGCCGTCATGATAAACAATGGCCAAATAATGAAGTAGATCACTGCCCAGTTTATCTGACTCTGTTTTTACAATGACAGGAATAATTCTCTCAGATATGTCATGGTTTAGCTATTTCAGTAACCTCCAAGAACAAATCACATCTTCCATATTTCAATCCAATTGATGTTGCAAGGATCAGTGATTATTTCAGTGAAGAAAATGAATTGACTATGACTCAGGGCTGTCACTCTCTCTACCTATTGTTCTAGCATAATTTAGTTGTTCTTCCATGGGTTGTCATGAAATCAAAGAAAAGACAAGTATAATTAAGATTCAGGGTGTAGAAGATTCAGGAAGAGATCTGACACAGGTTCAATTACTTTGTATCATCTGGATGCCACTTGGCCCTCTCCTGGACACACAGGGTAGTGATTTTTACTTTGCTTCTCCAAGGATTCTGGGAATTTTAGACAACATGGAGAAGTCAGTCCATTTTGAAGGATGAAATCCAAGTGACTGTCGAGGAAGTGTAATAGAATGAGAAGGTCTCTGAAGTCCGTCTGATTCAGGTCCCCAACTCAGGGCTTCCGGCATTCAGAGCTCTCCAGCAAAGTTGTCCCTGTGGAGCCATTTTGGTTGTTGCATGAGGACATTTTTTCCACAAATGGACTGCCAACTGATATAGAATAGTCAAATTACCATTCCCCTTTTAAATATGTAATCAAAAACTGATAATCTAAGGATATTTTTCTTTTCTACTCTTTTATTTTCTAGTTGTGCTCTCCTGTAATAAATAGTGACTTGAGACAGATGAAGTTATCTCAAATGAGGTTGCATAGCAGTTTCTTCAATAAATCCGTTTAAAGTAATATAGCTACACATTTATAGACACATCTCTTGAGGGGGACGAGCCCCCAAAGAGGTAAAAGGTATAGAGAAAAATAAAACCCCTCCCAGTCGAACTGAGACTCCCACCCAGTTCCCTGGTTTAAACTGCCATGTTAGGCCGTCTTCTAACTTTTCCACACCCATATTTAGGGAAGGAATGCCCAAACTGATTTTATTTCTAATCTGGTGAGGAGGTAGAGGTGGGCATCTGAGGAGGGCTGGAGGAAGAGGTATAGGCCAGTTCACTGAGAGACATGGAATGACTATCCATATGGTTCCCTCCAGGGGATTTTCTAAACGGAGGTAAAGAGGTTATGTGTTTGCTCTCAGCTATGAATGCTCACTGTCCCAAGGGGTAGATTGTCCCAAACATTTCTCTGAGAAGGCCATTCCTTAGTAGAAGGTGGGAAGAAGGGGAGCTTGCTTTTGAATGAGTGGAGCCCTACTTCTTGCAGCTATGGGAATATCACCTACTCCTCACATGACAGGGAGCTTATCATATGTTGGCTCCTGCAGGATAGGTTCTTCTGCTCCCTGCTGCCTGCCCTGAGCTTAGGGTGGCTTCCCGTGGGCTGAAGTTGAATCTTTGACAAAGACTTGCAGACCTCTTGGAAACTGAGGTGAGTTTGCGTACACTCCCTCCCTACTCTCCACCCCCCCCCCCATCTCATCACCCAGGCTGATATTGTACGTAGTAATACACTTATAAAGTGTGTTTGGCCTGAGTCCTAATAAGTGGACTTTTATTGCCAGAGTCATACTATTCACTGTAGGGCAGGTCAGCAGCCCTCCCTTTCTAGTGCTGTCCTAATCCCCGGTTAGAAACATTCACTAATCCTATGGCTCTGGGCCTGCTGGTCCCTTAAGGTTCTGGCTGCAGCAGAGGCCAGCTTGCCTAATTAAACTCATGCATAGGGTCTAAGCACACATTACTGATTTCTCTATAAAACAGAATTCCCTCTTAAATAGGACATAAGTCTGAGTGGCTGTCTCAACAACCTCGCACCACTCAGGCAGAAATGTCCCCTCGAGTGTACAGTCATAGCTTTGCAGTTCTGTTTTTCTGGAGTCCTCTTTTACAGCCACCCCCCTGTTTTTCTAAAGAATCACAGAGGAAATGAGTTTCAGTAGCCCTGCACACTCCCACCGATAGGCAGCTCAACAGACTGCTGCATAGACACAGTAGGACACAGGCTTACGTGCAATTCCTAGCAGCCTGGTTGTAACTCCACCTCTCATTCCACCTGCTGTGGTTGAGTAGTTGGGAATCTGTGTTCTAGAGCATTCTCAAACTTTAACATGATTATGAAGCACCTAGGGAACCTGTTAAAAATGCAAATTCTAATTCAGTAGATTGGGAATGAGGTTGAGGATTTTGCATTTCTAGCAAGCTCCTAGGGGATCCCAGTGCGGGTGGTCCATGGACCACACTCTGAGTAGCAAGACTCTAGAGAATGATGAAGCCAGGTACAAAATCTGGCCTTCTAGCTTTTAGGATATATTAATGCCTTGCCTTCCATCTTTATAGATTCAGTACTTTGGCATTTCCAAATCTGTTATTCATTATTGTACTTGTCCCTGCATCCTACAGGGCAGCCTTTATGATAGGAACCTTATGTTCATCACCATCCTTTGTCACCACCCAGAAGAAAAGATCCAGACAAGACATCTTGATCATGAGCTTTTATCCCCATTATACTATCTGCTGCTTCTCCCCTTATTTCTTCACCTTGTCCAGACCTTTTCGCTAGTGATTTTCTGTGCGCATTGAGTTGTTATTCAAAAACTGGCACAGTAACTGGTATGTGGGAAAGGCTCAATAAATATTGATTTGAATGGCAACATTCCTGCAGGGCCCTTTTGACTTGGTCTCCCTGGAGAGCAGGGCCTCCCAGGTAGCCCTGTCCTTGGAGGCCACTCAACTACTGAGCAGCAGGGTCTAGCGGTGTAGAATATTCTCTTAGCCCCCCGTGGTGCCTTCCTGACCATCACTTTTCCAACATCATGCAGGAAGCCTCTGTCATTTCAGATTCATGTCACCTCAATGCTGCCTTATGGCCTTTCTTGCTATCCATCACTTTCTGGATTGTTTGTTAAAGTCATAATATAATTCACTCTCTTTCCTCCACTCAGTCTCTTGCCATTATCATGCACGTGATCATCCAGTTATGTAGCCTCAAAGATGCTTAAACTTCTCAGCTCTGATAACCTTCACCTACATTCTGCTTCCGGCACCTGCTTGCGTGGCTACAATTTCACTTACAGAATGTTGGAGTCTACTGCATTGAATCATTTCACTGATTTTGCTGATTACAGAATAATGCCAGCTCCTAATTCATTAGGTGAAAGCCTATCTTTATGGACTAGAAAGTGAAAATGACATAATTTTAGCCAAACATAATTAACAGCTAAAAACATAGAGTTTGGCACAGATTATTTACCCACATGGAAAGATATGAAATACATAGTAGAGCATAGCATTTTGTCAATATATTTCAATCTCATTTTCATTTAATAATATAAAATGGCATATTAATACATAATGATAAACTCACCCTTTTTTTTTAAAGATTTTTTATTTATTTATTTGACAGAGACAGCAAGAGAGGGAACACAAGCAGAGGGAGTGGGAGAGGAAGAAGCAGGCTCATAGTGGAGGAGCCTGATGTGGGGCTCGATCCCATAACGCTGGGATCACACCCTGAGCTGTAGGCAGACGCTTAACAACGCTGCCACCCAGGCGCCCCTAAACTCACCCTTTTTAACAGATTTCTAGCATTTCACTTTATGAATGAACTACAGTTTATTGAATCCAATTTCCTCTTACTAGGCATTTAAATTGTCTGCACTAGTATAACCATCAATGGTTCCTTAGACATTTTTGTATTCACTTTTCTGTATTATTTCCTAATTTCCTTAGACTATTTTTCTTTTTTTAAGATTTTATTTATTTATTTGAGAGAAAGAGAGAGACTGAGCACAAGTGGATAGGAGGGGCAGAGGGAGAGGGAGTAGACTCCCCACTGAGCAGGGAGCCCGACACAAGGCTCAATGAATTGAGCCAAAGGCAGATGCTTAACCAACTGAGCCACCCAGGTGCCCCATTCTTCCACAAGTGAAATGACTGGATTGAAACATATGTATAACATATGAGGTTGTACTTGGGAAAGTTGTAAACTTTATTCTCTTACGGTGCCCATTTTGCCATTCCCCATTACCAGTGCATATTATTCACGGTCTTAATTTTTACCAACCCATTAGATAGATAATATGTCATACATTTAATTTGCATTTATTTGACCGGTGCTGAAGTTTTACATGTTTTCATACATGTATTAGCCATTTGAACGTATAGTTGTGTGACTACAACCTCTACGTTTTGTCTATATACAAGACAATAGGAAGAGCTCGGACTTTTTGGCCTCTTGCCTTAAGCTCTAAGGGTTTAATTTCCTTCAGCTTGAGTAAGTAAGTTCAGCTTCTGGAATTTTAAATGCATAGGATGTAACTTGCACTTAAAGTAAAACTGTCATGCGTTTGACTTTATGGATTTCAACCCATTATAAGGATAGTTAGAAGCCAAATCTCTGAATTTAAAATGTTTGGTGAATCTCTCTTCTCATTCTCTGATTCTCTCTCTCAAGTTTTAATCAGACCAAGTCAGCATTTAATTTTCTCTTACTTTAACTATTGTGTTCAATGAAGCAGAGAATGTATCCATCTTAACATACACAGAGAAACACAAATAGGGCGACAAAAGGAAACTCAGACATACCTGTGTCCCCTTTCTCTTTCTAACATCAGCTTGGAGTCTGGCACGTCCCTGGAGTCTATTCATGGGATCAACTCAAAAGATCAGCCCTTCCTCAGAAGATTGCTTCTTTTTCTCTTCCGGTTGTTGCTGTGATTGTTTAGGTTATTCTGTTGTCTGCAAATTCTTTATTAGCCCATCCGTTACTGCCTCTCAGTTTGCCCTGACACACACAAATTAGAGCGGACCGTGCAATTTATCAAACTCAAGTTAGGACTTAGGTCTGACAATAAATCTGCTTGATCTTTACAGTCTTTTCTTTCTCCCTCAAAACTCTCCCTACTTTTCCTTCTTTTTTCCTTCACAGAACTGTTTTCCCTCTTAATCTCATGGGCAGATTCTGTGGCTGTCTTCCCTTAAATTGCCTCCCTTTATTAATGATGTGAATAAGGGACCAAGGCATTTGACTCTACAGGGTCAAAAAGCACCATCTTCTAGCTTCTGGCTCAGTATAGGCAAGTACTAAGTTACCTATCCTACGATCAAGGCTTTTCTTACCCACCCGGGGTTAATTAGGTGCTAGTCCTTTATGAGAACACTGCATTTTAGGCAGGTTGGTGAATCATGGGATGCTACACAGATTTGACTCTTCTTCTTCAAAATTTCACATCATGGCAGCATTACACATGCCATCTCCCCCCTTCCCAACTCCCAGTTTCCCTCACTTCCCCTGCCCTTTCTCTTTGCCTCTCCAGACCTTCCACCACTGAGGTGGGTGGAATTCCACTTCTGTGCTTTCTAGCCAGTGACATCACTCCCACTTCTTCCCCAGTGGTAGGATTCCTCTTGGGATATCTCTGTAGTTTGGTCTCACATCCTTTGCACAATTACTTCCAATGACAGATTACATGATACATCAAGAGATAGTTCTTTTATTCCGGTATAGTTACATACGGTATAATATTAGTTTCAGGGGTACAATATAGTGATCGAATACTTCCATACAACACCCATTGCTCATCACAACAAGTGTACTCCTTAATTCCCATCATCCATTTAATCCATCCTCCCACCCACTCCCTTCTCGTAACCATCAGTTTGTTCCCTGTAGTTAAGAATCTATTCCTTGGTTTGCCTCTCTTTTTCTCTTTACTCCTTTGTTTTGTTTCTTAAATTCCACGTATGAGTCAAATCATACGGTATTTGTCTTTCTCTGACTGACTTGTTTTACTTAGCATTATACCCCCTAGCTCCACTCATCTCATTGCAAATGGCAGGATTTCATTCTTGTTTTTTTAAAGATTATTTATTTATTTATTTGAGAGAGAGAGAGAGAGCACAAGAGGGGGGGAGGGTCAGAGGGAGAAGCAGACTCCCTGCTGAGCAGGGAGCCCGATGTGGGACTCAATCCTGGACTCGGATCATGACCTGAGCTGAAGGCAGTCGCTTAACCAACTGAGCCACCCAGCCACCCAAGATTTCATTCTTTTTGATGGCTGAGTAATATTCCATCACACACACACACACACACACACACACACACACACACACACCCCACATCTTCTTTATCAATTCATCAGTTGATGGATACTTAGGCTACTTCCATAATTTGGGTATTGCAAGTAATGCTGCTATAAATGTAAAAGTATACGTATCCCTTTGAATTAGTGTCTTTGTATTCTTTGGGTAAATACCCAGTGGTGTGATTACTGGATTATAGGTTAGTTGAAAAAAAGAGATGGTTCAGACCATCATGAACTAGCTGCTGTATCCAACCCCTTTCTTATTTCAAGGTATTTCTACCTCTGTGTAACTTATATAGATTCTAATTTTTAAAATACACTTTCTGTTTCTCTTTCTCTTGTATGTTGCAATGCTTTTTTTAAAATAATTTTTATTGTGTTATGTTAGTCACCATACAGTATATCCTTAGTTTTTGATGTAATGTTCCATGATTCATTATTTGCATATAACACCCAGTGCTTTAAATGCTTTAAATATTTGGAAACTACTGTGACTTCCCTCACTTTAGTCTTCTAATCCATGACACGTTTTAAAGAATCTCTCATCAGATTTGTCTCTTTTTTATAGGTAGCCTCCTTATAATCTGCCATTCATGATGGAACATAATATTTCAAGTGTGATCTGACTGGTATGGAGCTCAATGAGGCTATGATTTGCAAAGTTCTGGATGTTGACTTTTCTTCATGTAGTCTAATATTGCATGGAATTTTTAGTAATTATTTGACAATCTGACTTGCTCACTTAGCAATAAATTACACATATGTATGTATTCACTACCCCAAAAGTTCCCCGATGGTCATTTTCTGTCAATAGCCTCTCTACCTCTGACCCAGGGCAACCCCTGATCTGCTTTATGTCACCATAGATTAGTTTGCATTTTCTAGAGTTTTATATAAATGAGGTCATACACACCTATATAATCTCTCACAGAGGATTTTTCTCCTTTGGAAAATATATAGGTTTTTTTTCTTTAAGGAACCCAAATTATTTCAAAACTGTGTTTGCAGCATTACATTTTGAAGCCTAACTTCAAGAGGTTTGTCCTTTCCAATTTCATCATGTTGGTTTTAGTCCAGTGTTCCTGTACGTCAAGATGATTTTGAATCCCAAACCTGTCATCTAAAGTATTAGCTGGCTATCCTTTCCAGCTGTAAGCTTTCTGTAGTTTTGATAAATAAATTTCAATACATTATTGCAGAACACAGAATCATAAAATATTAGAGCTGAAAAAACCTAACTCATGATAAAATAGTTGATCAGAACAACCAAGGAGAAAATCCTTTGGAGATGCACCTGGTATGTTCTGTCCATTTGATTTAGAGCCAAAGAGCTGGCTCCCTCCCCTCCTTTTCTTTCTACCTCCCCTAAAACTCTATGGCAATTATCGCATCTGTAGATGTTTTCAAAGATAAACAACACTGGTTCTAATTCCCTCACCATCTTCTTCATTCTTCCCAAGTACCTTCTGGGTGTGTGTAGGTGTTTAAAACTGTTTTTCTTATTTTTTGAGCTATAATTCACACTCAATTACAATTCACCCATTTTAAGTGTAAACTTTGCTGAGTTTTGACAAATGTAAACATTTATGTAGCTAATACTCCAATCACCGTGCAGAATATTTTCATCACTGCAAAAGTTTCCTAATGCTCTTTTGCCCGTCATTCCCCTTGACCCGTGTCCCCAGGCAACCGCCCGTCTACTTTCTGTTCATCTGGGTTGGTTTGCATTTCCTATAGTTTCTTAGGAGTGGAATCATGCAGTATGTACTCTTTTGTATCTGGCTTCCAGAATGTTTTTGAGATATATCCGTGACGTTGCCTTATCAGCGGCTCATTTTCTTATATTAATGAGCAGCATTCCATTGAATGAATATGTTTATTCTTTCACCTGATCATGCATGGCCTTCGAGTTGTTCCTCGTTCTAAACTACTATGAATAAAGTTGCCATAAACATTGTTGTACAAGGCTTTCTGTGGACATATGTTTTCATTCCTCTTGCGTACAAACCTGGAAGTGGAATTACTGAGTCATATGTTTCATTTCATAAGAAACTGCCGAACTGAGAACTGTCATTCTCTCGCAGAATGACCATATCATTTTACATTCTTACCAGCAGTGTAGGAGAGATCTCGCTGTTCTACATCCTCAGGGAAGGGAATCTATTCAGAGTTTCCCCCCAACCAGCCAAGCTTATAGACAAAACGCACAGGTGTCTGTACTTGACCCTAACTCTGTTTTCCTGGTCGCAGTGCCCCACATTCTCAGAGAACAGACCACAACTACAAAACATCTCTCTAGCCGGACCACCGTCCACATCCCTGACGAGCCCCGGACCAAGACCCTCACAAAACCTGCCATCCCCTGCTCTACCTGGCTGAGAACTGACCCCCTTCCTATACCTTGTCCCCCCCACCCCTCTCCGCCATGGGCACAGCTTCAACCCTCTCACATCCTACAAAACCCCCTCAAAGGCGCAGCCTGACAGAAACTCTAGCTGACATCTCCCTTGATGTCTGGCCCCTCTCCTCCTTTGGAGAGTGAAGAAGTCCTGTCCTCCTTGTTGCTCCACTCTTGGTGCAATTCTTTGCCACCCACTTCACTGGCCATCTAACACTCACCAGCATTTGGTTTCTCTTTTAGCCATTCTATGAACGTGTAGTAGTAACTCATTGTGGTTTGTATTAGTAATCCCTTGATTCACTAAAGATGGAGAGCTCCTTTGGGGGTGTCTTTGTTTTGTTTTGTTTTTGCCATCCACATATCTTTGGTGAACTGTTTGTTCAAATCTCTTCCCAGGCAATCTCAAACTCTCTCCCTTTCCTTTTCTCTCTTTCACCCAGTAGCTATTCCATCTTTCTTTCAATCCCTAGTTTTTTGTTTTTTGTTTTCAGAATGGCACATACCTGCTTTTTCTGACCATGAGAATCGTCCCAGTTTTCTCCTGACAATAAGTCCAAGGCAGGGGTGCTACCAGATGAATCTGTTTACTGTTGGGAGGGGAGAAGCGCTCCACGAAAATGTGTGCAAAATGCTTATTCACTGAACTATTTTCATGGCCTCATCTCTCATATGAAACAAAATAAAGCTGTTTTTAAGAGGCAATGGGAAATATCTGCCACAAAAATATTAGTGTTTTGAATCCGAAGAAGTCAATAAAGCTAAATTAAGGGAAAAAATCTCTCCCGTGGTTTCTTGGACCGATTTCATTGAACTTGTTAATAAAATGCAATGTTCAGTACAGAAGATTTTTAGCATCTCTTCATGAATTCTTCTTTTAGTTACTAAAGGCTGTAACTCATCTTGACAGTAAGCCATCTTCAACATTTTCTGGGCTCAGATTAGAAAGTTTCACCTTAGAGATCTGTTTTGCCAGCTATCTTAACTACTGGGAACAACTTGAAAATTATTTTTTCTCAAGATTTGCAATATGAAAGCATAGAAGAAAGACAGGGAGGTTGGATAATGATAACATGGTTAACCAGTGAAAAGTTATAGCTCTGCATTTCACATCTATGCCCTTGTCAGACCACAGGGCAGGAGTCTGCCCACCGTGTAACATGGTACCATGACTGCACGTTATCCAGAGGTTGAAGAAACTGTGTCTTTAGCACGCTCCCTTCAGTGGCTCTCCTCCCCACACCTGGAACCCTGCTGCTTTCCTGGTGATGTTCTGACTTCATATTTTCCCCTGGGTATCTCACGTTCCAACGGTAACGTGACTCCCATTCAGGGCTGACCTCTCAATGATTCTGGTCTGAATGACCACATTTCCAGATTTAGGGGTAAGGAGACAGATACTAGCTTCAAACTCATTAAAATATTTAAGCTCAGCTTTCCTTGATTCATTTTTATTTCTTATTTTAAATATCAGCAAATTATACTTCTTCGTTAACTTCATTGTGCTCCATGTGTACAACACTAAATTGTCAAGTGTCTGTGTTAGTTTGGTTTCGCAGTTTGTATCTTTGTATTTTTGTTTATTTCATTAATTGCCGCTTTAAAAAAAATCCCTGTCTTAATCTGTTTGGGCTGCTATAACATAATACTACAGGCTGGGTATATTATAAACAACAGAAATTCATTTCTCAGTTCTGGAGACTGGAAGTCCAAGGTCAAGGCACCAATATGGTTGCCTTCTGATGAAGGCCTTCTTCCTGGTGCATAACTGGTGCCTTGTTGCTATGGCCTCATATCATGGAAGGGAGGGGGAATCTCTCTGTAGCCTCTTTTATAAAAGCACTAATCCCATTCACGAGGATTTCACCTTTATGACCCATTCGCCTTGCAAAGGTCTCACTAATACCACCCCCCTCGGGAGTTACGATTTTTACATATGAAGTTTGGGGGACACAAACATTTAAACTTTAACAATCCCTTTCCTTCCCCTATACTTGGAGTTTATTCTGTTATTTTAACTCTTTAAATTGGATGCATAGCTTACTATTCTGGTTTTTAAATTTTTCAAATATAACTCAATATATATATAATAGCTACAATAATATAATATATTCAATATAATTTAATATAATTTTGAAGACGAGTTTTTTCTTTGGGAACAACTTTCACTACATTTTTATTTATTTATTTATTTTAGTTTTTTATTTTTTAAAGATTTTATTTATTTATTTGCCAGAGAGAGGGAGAGAGCACAAGCAGGGGGAGCGGCAGGCAGAGGGAGAGGGAGAAGCAGGCTCCCCTGCTGAGCAGGGAGCCTGTTGTGGGACTTGATCCCAGAGTCCTGGGATCATGTCCTGAGCCGAAGGCAGAAGCTTAACTAACTAAGCCACCCAGGTGTCCCAACATTAATGCATTTTTAATATGCAGTACTGTTGTTGTTACTCACTTGTAAGTATTTTCTAGTTTCCATTATGATTTCTTTCTTGAATTTTTTTTATATTTAAGCAGTCTGGAGGGGTTTTTCTGTTATATTTTAAATTAGTTGCATTGTGCTTCAAAAACATGGCCTGTATTTTTTCTAACTCTTTTGGGGTGTGTGTGTGTTTGATTTGTTTCATGGCTTAGTATATAGGTAATTTCCATAAATACCCTTTTATACTGAAGAAGGATTCAGTCTGCAGTGTTGACTATGTGGTTCTATACAAATACATTGATCAAGCTTGTTAATTTTGGGGTTCAAATTTTCTCTATCTTAACTGATCTTATTTTTATTTGGTTGATCTAATAACTGAGATTCATCCACCATGGTGGTAGATTTATCAATTTCCTCCCATACTTCTTTCAACTTGTGCTGTATTGATATTGAAGCTATATTATTTGGTGCCAACAGATTCCATATTGACATATGTTTTTGGTAAACTGGATTCTTCATCTTTATTAATGTCTTTTGCTTTAGCTTTTATTTATCTGAAAGCAATAGTAGTTTCGTTTCGGTTAGTCTTTGCCTGTTACATAATTTCTCATCCCTTCTGTTTTTATGAGGTATGTGTGTCGTTGTAAGCAATGTAGAGCCAGAAATTTAAAATTTTTTGGAAAATTTTTTAATGAATAAACTTAATCCATTTAAATTCTTTGGATTATTAATTTTATTTTATCCATAGCATCTGATTTGTGCTCTCCATTTGCAGTACATTTTGTATCAATTTTTTTTCTTTCTAGTTTAATTTGAGATGGAATAATTGCATTTTTCATTTTTCTTGTCTATTTATTTGGAAGTTATATGCTGTATTTTTAGGTTATTAATAGTTACTCTTGAAATGTTAATACATACACTTAATTCTTAAATTAATTAGTATCTTTACCCTCCTCTCTATCAAAATAAGTACCTTAGAAGGCTTTCACTCAACCCATTTTCTCATATAACATTGTATTATCTGGTATTTTAATATGATTTTATTTTGATAATCCTGCAAATTATACATTATTATTATTTTTACACATATCCATGTTGATATATTTATCTACAGGTTTACAATTATTTTTTGCTTGTTGTTGTCCCTTTTATAATAGACCTTTTTTTTTTCTGGGATGATTTTCTTTCTTCCCAAGATACATCTTTTAGGCTTTCCTTTGATGAGGGTCTGTTGGTGGTAAAATTGCTCAGGATCATTTATTTTTAAACCTGGAAATATTTTTATTTTGCTTTCATTTTGGAAGGACAGCCTTTTCTGGGTATATAATTTTAAGTTAGCAGTTAATTTCTGTCAGTTCTTTGAATATATGTTATGTCACTTTGCTTCTAGTTTCCACTGTTGCTAATGGGAAAGCAGCTCTCAGGATAAATGTAGCTCTTTTGTAGGTCTTTACATTTTTCTTCCAGTTTCCTCTTAGATCTCTGCCTCTGCTGTCTGCAATTTTCCTACCATGTATCTAGCAAGGACTACTTTTAATTAAACTATGTGGTATTTGCGTACCAACTCTGATGATTCCTATCTTTCATGTGTTTTGAATATTCTTGGCCACAAACCCTTCAAGTATTACATTTCCCCAGACTCTTAGTGTCTTCTTCTGTAACTGTCATTACATTTAACTTTTCCATCTCTTCTGTATGGTTTTTATCTTTTCTTTCATATTTTCTACTTCTTTGGTTCCTCGTTGCATTTCATGTAATTTTACAGATTTATATCCTAATTCACCAGTTCTGTCTCAGAAAAGTTTACCTATTTTTTAACTTGTGCACTGGTTTTCAATTTTAATTGTTGCCTTTTAAAGATTTCTACAAGTTCTGTTTTGTTTTTTTTAATCAAAAGAATCTTATGAAAAAATAGAAAAGACACATGCAGTAGGTTTATCACTGAATCATTACTATAATGGCAAAAGAATGGAAACAGGCCGAATGCCGTCACTAGGGGACTGGTTGTCTAGTGTGATATGTCCATACCATGGAGTACCATGCAGCTTTATAAAACTTGTGGAATATCTCTATATATTGCTATGAAGTACTATCCAGATAGTGAAAAAATTTTTTAAAACTATAATGGAGTTATGTGAGCATAATATATTGAAGATCATATATTATCTCATTTAAAACCCCACAAAATTTAGTATCTAAAAACAATAATTATCATTTTCTTACGTTCCTGTGGTCTGGCTGGATATATATATATTTTTTATCTTTTTTCCTGGAAGGAGTCATATGGCAATGAACAGCTGTCAGCATGGCTAAACTTACATGTATGAGCCTCAATTGGTATGACTAAAAGGAAGAAAGCTTTAAGAAGTAAAAAAAAAAAAGTAAAAAGTGATTTGTTGTTGTTGTTTTACTAAAAAGCAGGGAACATTTAAAAGATTATAAGGGCATAGAACATATTTGCAAATGATACTACAGATAAAAGGCTGGTATCCAAAATCTACAAAGAACTTCTCAAACTCAATACGCGAGAAACAAATAAATCATAAAATGGGCAGAAGATATGAACAGACACTTTTCCAATGGTGACATACAAATGGCTAACAGACACATGAAAAAATGTTCAAAATCATTAGCCATCAGGGAAATTCAAATCAAAACCACATTGAGGTACCACCTTACGCCAGTTAGAATGGCAAAAATAGACAAGGCAAGAAACAACAATTGTTGGAGAGGATGTGGAGAAAGGGGATCCCTCCTACATTGTTGGTGGGAATGCAAGTTGGTACGGCCACTCTGGAAAACAGTGTGGAGGTCCCTTAAAAAGTTAAAAATTGAGCTACCCTATGATCCAGCCATTGCACTACTGGGTATTTACCCCAAAGATACAGACATAGTGAAGAGAAGGGCCATATGCACCCCAATGTTCATAGCAGCATTGTCTGCAATAGCTAAATCGTGGAAGGAGCCGAGATGCCCTTCAACAGATGACTGGATTAAGAAGTTGTGGTCCAGGGGCGCCTGGGTGGCACAGCGGTTAAGCGTCTGCCTTCGGCTCAGGGCGTGATCCCGGCGTTCTGGGATCAAGCCCCACATCAGGCTCCTCCGCTGGGAGCCTGCTTCTTCCTCTCCCACTCCCCCTGCTTGTGTTCCCTCTCTCGCTGGCTGTCTCTATCTCTGTTGAATAAATAAATAAAATCTTTAAAAAAAAAAAAAAAGAAGTTGTGGTCCATATATACAATGGAATATTACTCAGCTATCAAAAAGAACGATTTCTCAACATTTGCTGCAACATGGATGGCATTGGAGGAGATAATGCTAAGTGAAATAAGTCAAGCAGAGAAAGACAATTATCATATGGTTTCTCTCATCTATGGAACATAAGAACTAGGAAGATCAGTAGGAGAAGAAAGAGATAAAGAAAGGGGAGGTAATCAGAAGGGGGAATGAAGCGTGAGACTATGGACTCTGAGAAGCAAACTGAGGGCTTCAGAGGGGAGGGGGGTAGGGGAATGGGATAGGCTGGTGATGGCTAGTAGGACGGCACGTATTGCATGGTGCACTGGGTGTTATACGCAACTAATGAATCATCGAACTTTACATCAAAAATAAATAAATAAATAAATATTTAAAAAAATAAAAGATTATAAGGGCATTTTAAACAGACTCAGTAGTCAACTCCAAAAAGCTGCCACTGGTCAAAGTTAGGACAATTTGATAATCCATAAGAAAAATAAATCAGCCAGTTTAAAATTCATCAAACATGTTTCAATCTGTGAGTTAATAATATTAATTTAAAAACTAATGGTGCCATGTGCATCTTCGGGGGGGTGCTAGGGACCAAATGCACTGCTTTGAAAACTGATAAAAGAATAGCATCAGGCTGTTATCCTGTCTTTCCTTTATGTATTCTGCTTTCAACATAATCAAATGTTGATAAGAAAATGTTTTCTTTGTAGATGCACTTGAGCAAATGAATAAAGAAGGAATGACAGAATTGAATATTACTATTTTTGCAACACATACTGAAATAATGGATCTAGGCAGTCATTATGAATTGTTAACATCAAAAAAGAAAGACACACAGACATTACATGTCTTTTGATGGAAGTATGCAATACTCCCCACAAAACATTATTGCCAGAAAACAAAAACAAAACAAACAAAAAAACAAATCGAGGCTTTTGATCTAAGTACCAATTTACAGCATGTACAGGAATAGAGGAACATGTTAAATGACACCAGAGCGGGGCAATCAATACCATTCAGTCTGTAACAAACTAGAGAAGATAAATGGCCTAGTTGCTTCAACAAATATATTACAAGGAAAGTAGAAAAAAAGATGAAGGAATGATCTATTAATTAAAACAGATTTAAGGGACATAAAAACCATCACAGTGTATGGATCTCATTTGAATCCTGATGAGAACAAATTGTAAAATAACATTACGAGGTATTGAAGAAAATAGGAATCTTTTTTAAAGGTGATAAGGGTATTGTGGTAATATATTTTTAATGAATATGTTTTAGAGATAAATACAGAAATGTTTATGGGTTAAATAGTTTCTATGAGTTGACCACTGCTGCACATTGTTGATGGTAATGGAGATTTGTTATATTATTATTTGTTATATGATTTTCAACTTTTGTATATATTTGAAAATTTTGATTTTTTTTTTTAAGAAAATGATGCCAGAAGGAGAAACTAGTATTCCATGGTGAGGTTGGGATGCAAACAGAGGTATAAAACCACTGTACACTAGTAAAAGAAAATAAACTGGAAAATAATTATGGTTTCATCTCTCTGTTACCAGCTCATATTTTTGATTGCCTATTTCATTTCTTTAAACACATTAAATTTTTTTCTTAAAAAAATTACAAATGTTTTGATAATTGTAATAAATCTGATGAATTGAGGTCCAATTTTACTCTGTTGTTCTGTGACTCAGGTTCTTTCAGTGTTTACTCATTAGAGTCTCAAAAACTTACTCAAATTAGGAAAGAAGTTAAAATAACACCACTTCCTAGCAAAATATTGAAAGCAAATAAGATGGTTTTCTAATCAGGAAAAAAAAAAAATGAAGCCACAAGTTCACCACTTATCATCTGAACTTGAACCGATTACTTATTATTATTTTTTTCATCCAGGCTTATCCATCCACAATTTCTAGATGGTAATACTTATTTCAGAGAATTCCTTTGAGAATTAATGAATAATTCATGAAAAATAGCATAATACCTGACATGTTTAAGTACTCTAAAAATGGTATTTATATATATACATACATACATATATATGATATATATGTACCATATATATGTGATATATATGAACCTAATCTGTTCAAGTTCAGATGATAAGTGGTGAACTTGTGGCTTCATTTTTTTTTCCTGATTAGAAAACCATCTTATTTGCTTTCAATCATATATATATCATATATATATGATTCCTGAACTGGGGAGTAATGTAGGTAAATCTCATATTTGCATGTAAAACCACCAAAGGAAGGATTTTTCTTTCATGTCCACCAACCTGACATCAACCTAGACTAGGAAATCAGATATATAAATAATGTTACACTTAAAACTTGGCCCAGACAACGAACACTCTTAGAAACCACATCCAACATTTTGGACCAATAGCATTGAGTAGCAGAAATAAAATACATTTTTTCTTAGCATTACCTTTTTAAAAATAAATTACATATCTTCTAAAGAAGAAATAGAAATTTAGGGTTTACACACTGCTGATGAATTTGTGTTGGGTGGTTTAATCCTTCACACAAATAATTTAATGCAGAGCATGGGTAGAGTATACTGCTTGTTTCCAAATGATGGTCTAGTTGCAGTCTAAGCATTAGAAATTGGGTAGTTTTTGTTGTTTGAAATTAGAGTTTTCTTCTTACCCCAAAGGACTATAGGAGGAAATGACTCCGTTTTTAACCCTTTCAGTACACCCAAGTTGGTGCCCCAATGCTGCCCTGGCATGCAGAAGAAACAATTCCAAATATGTTATTTCACCAAAATAGCCCAGGAAGAATTTCCTACTTGGGAATCTACTTTGTATGATGTACTCCATTGACTCCAAAGACCGTTTCTTAGAATCTCAAGGGTAGTTCTCTTCTTTTTGTTTGAATCAAAGGTTTCATCTACGAGGAATAAAATATGAAGAATGACAGCATCTTTCTATTTGTCGTGCTCAGTTACAATCATACTGAATGATTCATGGAACAGAATCTAGCATATCTTATATCAATTTTTTTTATCTGAAGGCTCGTGAGATATTTCACTCTTATGAGTTAATATGGAAACCGGAACTTTTCTAAGTAAAATGATATTTCGAATTCATACACCTGTTGTATGTGTTGCTAATATGAACTTCATTCTGGCCATCAACTAGTTCTCCCCCTTCCTTCTTTAGAAGGCTAAAATTCTGTTTGGACCCAAGTAAGTTTTCTTGTGTCCCCTTTATTTGTCTAGATGGAGATAAACCAGAAGATCAAATAGTTCAGCGGGATTTTTTTGTTATTCATTTATTTCAACAATCACTCAGTAGGCACCTGTTGACTATGCTATAGGACTCAATCTAGAACTCCTTAGAGAATATCTTGACAAAATGTACTGGGTCTCGAGTGGTATTTAAGTACACATGTGTGAAAGACCGAAGAGGTCAAAGTAGAATAAAGGCATGCACGTGGCATTTTAGGTATATATGCAGTACCTTCTTCCTCTCCCTCCACTAACCCTGTAAGTCAATTAAAATAATAGCTGATTTTTTAAAATAATCTGTATTAGTTTACTGAATTTTGCTTCTTCGGGAGACAGATCAGGAAGATGACATTTGCGGAGCTTTAAGCTACTGGTGGCTCCACAGTGATTCATGGATGTGCCCTCAGGAAGAGACCTTCATCATCTGGGCTTCTGTAAAATTTGAGGTTAAAAAAATACTGTGTGCGCGTACGCACGTGTGTGCTGTGTGCGTGCGTGGATGCGTGTGTGCTGGGAGGTGGTGAGCCTCTCTCTAGTCTTTATTCCATCAGGAATTGAGGCACAATTTCAAACCTCTCTCCGTGCAGTACACATCCCTCTGGATTGCTTCCTTTTGAGAACGTTTTCTCCCTTTCAAAGCTCTCCTCAGTTTGAGAACAGAAAATGCACCTGTAACATGCTGAGAGGGAGAGGGAGAACACTGTGATTTTTTCCTGACTTCTACATCCGTTGAAGAATGTGTGTGAGGATGGACTTTTGAGACCCCCGCTGAAGGGACACAAAAAGGTGAGGTGTGGGTAGTCGCTTTTGCTGGAGAGCCATGGGATCTCTTTACAGTGCTATGCCTGCAGGGCTGGCCCTCGGAGACTATTGATTTTTCTCCTGGCTGCTTCTCTCTTCTCTTACTTGGAACTTTTAAGACATTTTAGCAAGACTGTGTGTTTATAGGATACATTTTATTGATGATAAAGTTGGATTCTATACTCAGGGCTTATTCCTAACTATTCAGAGACAAGTAACGACTGTCCAATCTTGAACACTCGCTGTGGCTGCTCACCTCCGGAGTTCGGGGGTGAAGGAGGCCAGAAGCCAGGCAATAGGACACACAGGTTGTCCATCTGAAGTTTTCTAGCTAACGAGCCACTCCGACGAAAAAGCGTACCAGCCAGAGAAGAATGGGTGACCACATCTGACCAACAGACAATGGGATGAAATATTTCATTGATTTGCTCTGACACTGTATCAACACGCTGTTGCCCAGATTCAATACACGGGATGTCCCTCCTCCAAATAATTTTTGCTCAATGTGTAGACTTACTTAAATGTATTTGAAGTTTGCGCTTGGAGACATACTTTCATATGTGTAAGCAAAATCAATCACTGGTAACTGATAGCACATAAAAAGAAAATGTTTGAATAATAAAATAGAGTAAACCATGAGCCTATTGAATTATATCATGTGTATTTATTGATTTATGAAGGGGAAGAATTGCAAGGGAGATGTACAGCCTCCTTGTTGGTGCTAGAAGCTCGGTTTATGCTCCAGCTGCCTTGATAAACTGCAGTTGGTAAAACACATGTCACAGAATCATCTCTTAGATATTGGAAAGAGCACTGAACCATTACAGGTTTGTGGACTTGGGCAAGCCAAGTCATAATATAATTTACGGGTAAGTCTAATTCACATTTAAAATGTAAAGTAATCCTTTCACCTTAACATGGGTTTAGCCAACAAATCACATACAGGTATCCCTTGCTTTTTGGAAGTTCGCGTTACGCCGCTTGGCTTTTATGAAGGACCTACATTAACACCTGTTTTCACTAATCAAAAGAAACCTGAAGAGGACTTTTTCTTTTAGGAAAAAAGGTAGAAAGCAAAAATAGAGTTCCATCAGTCCTTAGGGGCAACCCGTACCCTGCACAGTGAGGGCAGCCCACCGAGCCCCTCCCCAGGAATGACACCCAGCCTTTCAGCGTCAAGCCCCCAGAGCTGTGAACTGTGTCTGCGAGCATCTGCTTTATCTCGGTTTATTTTGTCCATCTGCGCTAACAAGATGTAGCCTAAGATACCAGAAAAGCTTAAGAGAGGTGCTTTTTTGGGTCTAGGAGCGCTCAAAGATTGTTCCATATAAATGAATGGTAATTGCTTGTTTGCTTTATGCCATTTCAGCTTAGGAAGGTTTTCGTAGGAGCACCCTACTTCTGGACAGCGGGGGACCCCTGAATAATTGTAGTCATCAGTCTATACCTTTTATACACTTACTCTTTGCTGAGCATTGGAGAAAGTCTGAGACTATGAAAAGTGATACATTTGTTCGCTTGCTCTCAAGATGCTACCTCTCTTTGAGAAAACCAAACTAAAAAAGCTCCGAAAAATAAGTGACGGAGAACGAGATATGACAGAGCTGCATGAGGCCACATGTCTGTGACAGACGTAAGGTAGAGACCTCCCATTCTTCAGTGCGATGCAGGTTAAGTGGCCTCGCTATGACTGCCATCAATCATGACTCTCAGTTTCCTGGCTTTGGTCTTTGTAAAGCACAGGTCACACTGATGTATTTTTTTCATTATGTTAAAGACAATGGAGCTTGACAGCACAGTTGTTTACATGAATCAAAAATTGGTTTAAATGAAATGTCCAAAAATATGTTATTAATAAAAAATTATGGAACATTTATCCAAAAGAATGTGTAGCTATTAAAATGATTTTGTAGCTCCACGTTTACGGGCTTGAAAAATGTTCATATCCAGTGAAAAAAGGAGGTTATAGCATTTTTATGAAACTATTACATGAGTACGTTTTTTTCCTCCACTTTTTGGATGTAAGAAATGCCACATTTTAAAATTTCACTACTGTATATAGGTGGCAGATAATCTGACATTATCACCAGGGTTGTCTTTGTTTGTTTGTTTTAGAGTAGAATCTTTATAGAGCCTGGTCTAGACCTTCTGAGCAGTCTCTGCAGTCCTGGGTGCTAAGCCTCGTTCTCTACTGTCTAGGAGGATCCCCATCACAAGGGACCTAGGGGACCCTCTCTTCCCAGTCAAGGGAAAATTTCTCTCCTTTGGGGATTGGAAGAGAAGTTGCGGGTTGGCAAACTGAGTCTGCGAAACTCAATTTCTGATTTCCCCAGAAAAGAAAAAGCGAAGACATTCTCATTCTTTTTCTTTGTAAGATTTTATTTATTTGAGAGAGTGAGAGAGAGCAAGAAGGGAGAGGAGGAGGGGGTACAAGCAGATTCCCCACTGAGCAGGGAGCCCAATGTGGGGCTCCTTTCCAGGACCCCAAGATCATGAACTGAACCGAAGGCAGATGCTTAACTGACTGAGCCACCCAGGTGCCCCAAGACATTCTCATTCTTCCTCATCTTTTTGTAGGGGTGAAAATAAAGAAAAACCATGAATAAGTTTTCCTGCCATACTATAATGCACATAATTTATTATGTATGCATTATGAGGCAAAAATTGAAGTCTAGCAGGATATATACACCGAAATATTGAGGGGAATTATCCTAAGGTGTCCAATTATGCCTTTATCTTCTTTTTTGCCTTTTTTAAAAAAAGATCTTTCACATCCTGTTTTTCTTAGTTTTTTGTTTTACAATAAATATAGATAATATTTTTATATTTTGCTCTGTAATAGCAAAATGATGAATTTAGGTAATAGCATCTTATCCTTCTGTGTCTTTAAAAACTATCTTAAAATCTTTCATAATAAGGGATACATTAAAAAAATAATTTTTAATGCTCACAATGACACTATGATGTAGGTATATTTTCCCCCACTTGCTCATGTGGTAAGTAAGTTATGAGGGATTAAAGTTGTGTCCAAACTCTTGAAACTAGTAAATGGCAGAGTGAGAATTTGGAGCCATGCCTTCTCAATATAAATGAGTGCTTACTTCTTTCACCAATCTGCTTTTAGGGAAAAATGCTAATTTGAGTAATTTGTTCTTGGCTGATTTAAATTTATAGGATGCATCTACAGAGCAAAGATTGTCCCTCTTGTGGATCCTTTGGAAACCGCATTTGCTCCTCTGCACAGGAGAGAATCAATTCAGGAAGTGGAAGACACAGACTTAGCAGCTTAAAACCACGCAGATTTCTTTCTTTCTTTCTTTTTTTTTTTAAAGATTTTATTTATTTATTTGACAGAGATAGAGACAGCCAGCGAGAGAGGGAACACAAGCAGGGGGAGTGGGAGAGGAAGAAGCAGGCTCACAGTGGAGGAGCCTGATGTGGGGCTCGATCCCAGAACGCTGGGATCATGCCCTGAGCTGAAGGCAGACGCTTAATTGCTGTGCCACCCAGGCGCCCCCCATGCAGATTTCTTATCTCATAGTTGTGTGGGTCAGGAATCCAGGGGCTCAAAGAGCTCTACTCCGGGTCCCATAGGACTGAAATCAAGGCTCCTGATGCTCTAGGCTTTTAGCAGGAGGCTGGCTTTGGGAAGAAAACCTGGTTCCAGACTCATTCAGGTTGTAGGAATGAGGTTCCGCTTGCCTTGCTGACTGTCGGCTGGGGGTCATCGTCGGCTTGTGGAAGAGCCACTGCAGCTCCCTATGAGTCCTCCTGAGTGTTTCTGACTCATCTCTTCTGCCCCCGCTCTCCTCTGGCTCTAGCTGGAGAAACCCCTCTGCTTTTAAGGGGTCAAGTAATTAGATTGGGCTCCCCTGGATAAGACAGGCTATTTTAATTTAATCCATAACCTCAATTACATCTGCAAACCCCTTCACAGCCCTACCTAAACAGTATTCGAATAACCAGAAGACTGCATCTTGGGGGAACATCTTTAAAATTTTGCCTGCTGCAATTTTTTTTTTTTCTCAAAACTTGGGGATAGGAGTATTCACACTATTTTCAAAAGGTTAATATGGTATTGATAACCTCCAAAGGTAATGCCTAAACATTTGACACATTTCAGATATTCAGAGAGAGAGAGTTCCCCCAAATCCACACCTTGAGTGGTTTTGTCTGTAGATATTTCAAAATGGGGTTTTTGAAGTCTCACATGAGTGTCTGTGTTCATCCTTACTGGTAAAGTGGAACACAAATGTGTTATTGCTAAATAAAACACTATTTCATTGAGAGTTTAGCCTATAAACGATTCAAGGGTAAATACCAAGGTCAAAGGAACTTGTTAATACACAGGTGGCCCGGTTATCACACAGGCTTATAGTTTCCACAGTCTGAATACCAGTTCAAAGTATAGCTGACTGTTGACTCACTTCTCTTCGTTTGTCTCCATCTGAACTGTATTCATCACCTTTACTCTGGCCAGAATACACAGTTTTACTATGATTTGGATTTTTGTGGCCATAAACTGAGTTCAAAGAGATAAACTTCCATGATGAGATAAACATTAAGTCTCCTAGACTTCTTTCCCAGAATAATAAGAAAACAATTCCCATTTTTTCCCCGGTCTTTCTTTTCAATGAAGTAACCCAATTTAACTTCATAAATTATATCCTGCTCTGCTATAGACCACTTCCAAAAAAGTAGGTATTACTGTCTTTAAGGGGTAGTTGTATTCCCATATATTAACTAAAAAGTGGACCCGATTTTGCCATTAGAAATTATAGACACATCCTTCTAATGAGTTGCTCACCTCCTTAGAAAATAAATCCTGGGGGCCTGGATGGCTCAGTTCATTGAGCATCTGACTCTTGGTTTTGGCTCAGGTCATGATCTCAGGGTTGTGAAATCGAGCCCCCACATAGGGCTCCAAGTTCAGCAGGAAGTCTGCTTGAGATTCTCTCTCTGCCCCTCCCCCTGTTCATGCTCTCTCTCTCTAAAGTAAATAAATAAATCTTAAAAAACAAAAAACAAAAAAACTAATAGAGACAGTACGTGGCAATACACCAGAAGATAGATGATAGATAGAAGATAGATAGGTAGATAGGTAGATAGATAGATGATAGATAGATAGATAGATAGATAGATAGATAGATAGATAGATAGATAGATAGAAGATAGAGGGTAGAAGACAACAGAGAACGTAAGAGGTTGGACAAATAAATTCTGAAATGGAGGTAAAATGAGTCGGTATTAATTTAGACATATATTTTGGGGAAATTAATAAATAGAGCTTTAAACCTCTGGTATTGCAAAGACTAAATTGTCCTTTTGAAGGGAATTAATGAGAATAGGAGGTTATGAACCTGGTTGCCAAGGAAGGTACACAGAATTCACTTTGCTTTTTATCCACTGTCATGGGGCATAACTGGTGGGAGCAGAATCTAGCAGAAGTAGTGTGAGGAACCATGATGCTAATAGCACATTGCTAACTGCTGTCTTGGTCTAACACATAATAGGCTTTTTTTTTCTTTTTTTGCCTGATGAGGTATATTAGTAAGGGCTCTGGAGGAACAGAACCTATAAGATGTGTTTATATACAGAAGAGTTTTATTTTAAGGAATTGGCTCAGGTGATTATGGAGGCTGACAAGTTCAAAATCTGCAGGGTGAGTTGGTAGGCTGAAGACCCAAGAAGAGCTGATGCTGCAATTCAAGTCCGAGGGTCGTGCATTGGCAGAATTCCCTCTTGCTCAAGGGAGCTCAGTCTTTTGTTCGATTCAGGCCTTTAACTGATTAGATGAGGCTCACCTACATTTTATGGGGCAATCTGCTTTACTCAAAGTCCACTGATTTAGATGTTAACCTCATCTAAAAACATCCTTATGGAAATATCCAGAATAATAGTTGGGCACATATCTAGGCACTGTGGCCGAGCCAGGTTGATATATAAAATTAACCATCACAGGAGATTCTATGTTTGATCTTTCAAATGTGTGGTCTAAATTCTTACCAGTTTAGAAAATTTAGTTCACGTGGTTGTAAAAATAATGTTGGTGTTACCCATATTTCTAGGCTTAGATTACTTAGCTTAGTACACAAGTATATGTAAGTGGTTTCAAATCCATTATGAATACTAATATCTATTCTCTGCAAGTACCTATTATGTGCCAGGAACTGCCTGGAGTGTTTTATAACCTATATAATAGATTATTCCCACTTCATAGGCAAAGAGTTTGGATGTAATTGATTGACCTGTGTAAGGAGGAGTTGAGAAACAAAGTTGAAATCTGAAGTCAGTCTCCTCTCCTGAAATCTCACTTTTATGCCATATCGTTGTGGCTTCCGCACACCGTGAGCGCGACCTAGAAACCCATCCCTTTTATCTATTTAGGCAATCCACAAGTTGGCTCTTAACATCATAGCTAAAAAAAGGCAGGAACATCAGATATTTTTATTATAACTTAAACGTAATTAATATGGTCAATGGAAATTGAAATGTTTAAGGAAACGTTTCAAGAGCCTGATTATTATGCAATAGTCTTTAATTATTAGCTGAAAATAGGATATATTTAAGCATTCTCAGATGGCTCTTATCTAATTAATATGAATAACATCACCGCCAACATTTCTTGAATAATTGTGTATATTCTACATAAATGGTTGCAGCAAAGGAGCTGTCAGAACAGCAAAATGATTCTCTCTTGTGTTGGCAGAAGCACATCTAATTTAAACCTCAGTATAGGCTGGCCAGGCTACTGTCTTGCTGAAATTCTATTAAAGTCAATGCTCTATATCTGCCTCTCTGTGTTCATTGGCAAGGACCCTGTGACAGCTCCCAAGGAAAGGAATCTGAGTAGTCCCATAATTTATTTGTTCATTTTATCCATTTATGAAAGGAAACAAGAGCACCAGCCATTTGGGAAAGGATTTACATAATTTAATTAAATGTGATCACTGCCTTCCTATCTCAATATGCTGATGCAGTTGATAACATCCCAAATGTTTTTTAGTCCTTGTCTCCAATCTACCTTGAAGTCCCCAGGCACACATGAGGGGGGGTGGGGTGGGGGATTAGAAGTGAGCCAACATTCTACCAAAATCAATATATTCTTAAGGTTATCCTTCCATTGTGACTGGGAAATATAACAGAAACTACTGGTTACCAACCCAGTCGGCTTTCCTCCTTCCTTGCTGGTTGAGTCCTGATTTTCCGTTGTAACTCAGCTATAGAAGTTGATTTGCCTAAGTGAACCATACTAATTCCATTACCTTTTTTCACTGGTAGGTTCATGGAGGGGAACATGAGGAAGTCCTGGCTTCTGAAATGTAAGAAGTTGGCTGTGGGACTTTGGGTGAAAGATTTATTGATTTTTAAAAATGATACACAGAAGGAGATGTACCCCTCTTTCCCACTGAATTTTGTCACATCTGGACGGTTGAGAGGCTTGGAGCTGTGGTAACCACTTGGTGATCATGAGAGAGACTACCGTGAGTAGTTGGCACACCATAGAAGTTACAGCAAAGAGAGATCCAGAGTTCTTGATATTCAAATGAACTGCTGGAATTATTCAATCCTGGAGCTGTCCCCCGCATCTTATTATTTGAGATAAAAATGTTTCCTAATTTATTAACCTGTCAAGTGAAGGTTTTTCTGTGACTTTTGATTGAATGCGTCCTTACTGATGTGATTGACCCTTTGGATTCCTCTTGGCGGCTGTGTCCTTTCTTTGAAGGATGTGTGCCTTATTTACTCAGGTTTTCTGCCAGTGACCTTACCCCTGAATATTGGTGAGTCATGCACAGAATCTCTCATTTCTACAGAGGCATGTGTTGTGGAGGATGTGTTACATGAAAGGCAGGTTCGTGCTACACTGTCGGATGGCTGCCCAAGGGTGCCTGTAGTGGTGTGTGCAGAGTACCAGCCAAGTTTGGTTATAGATGAACTCGGGGATGAACCACTACCACCAGTTTCCTCTCCAGTACACACACACACACACACACACACACACACACACACACACACACACACAAGTGTGAGTATGTACTCATAGGGAGGGTAAAATACCCTCAAAGAACGTAAATGCTCAGTTGGAGCATATGGCTGAAGACATTCACCACCTTATATCTGTTAGAAGCAGGGGGAATTGGTGGTGTTGGTTAATAGGACCATAAAAAGTGAAATATGTCCAGAATATCACCTTTATTGGAGATAAAGACCAGGATGAAGGGCCTGGCTTTCGGTTTATGAACCAAATGGAATTGTTAATACCAAACTCAAGAATCAATCTCTTCTCCATCTAGACATGAATCTCTGGGGGAGCATGCACAGTGGTTGATGGGTGGGTGAAGGGAGCGATGATCTCTTCTCCATAATTCAATAATTCTGCAGCAGGTTCTCCTTTTGGATGTGTGTTTTCTTTCTGCCTTAGAGAAAATGGCCCCTTTGGTAGACAAAAGAGGGTGGTGACGGTCGTCTGATGCATCCCTGCGGAGAAGGAGGGGTACAGAAGGAGGGCCCATCTGGTGTCACTGGTGCCTTAGTGCCATGTAGCTACATGGGGTTTTCAACTCAGGAAGTCTCACTCTGTGACTTTGCACTTAGAAAGCTGACACTCAGGTGGGTGAGTAACAGTGTGATGACCCAAGTTACTCATGGCAGAATTGGGGCTTCCTGGTCACCCACATCCAGGAGTCAAAAATGTATACTTCAACTTCCATGTAACAGGGGCAGTCTCTGATGATGATAGTTTGAACTCTTGGAAGCTGTCAACCTCAGGAACAAAATTTACTAAGCATGAAATATATGTTGTTCTTTCCACTGTCCTGAGTTTACTGCTAAGTGTCCTTTTGTCTTTAATTAAAGAATTAATGTGAACTTCTTCATTTGTCAGCAGATTTATATGCAGAAGTAGTTTGTATCTTTGGTTTGAAACTTGTGTAGATTTCTTAGTGAAGCGTTCAGAAAGTTCTTCATATGGTGCATCCCAAGTGACGTGGGAAAAGAGAGAAACCCACATTTTTGTGTTCATCTTAAAAATTTTTGGAAGTATGAATAGGATTTTGCCAATGACATTAACCTCTGAGATGATGACTGGGTTAGCCAAGAGTAGTGGCTGAGGAGAACTCATATTTTTTACTTTATATACTTCTTTCTAAATGTTTTTTGAGTTATGTTATAAATGATTTGTTCTTCAGGAAAAGAGCTATATAGGCACTTTTGAAAAACAGGCTTTGGTATACATGGGAATTTAAATAATCCTCTTTTATTCTATTTTAGAAAGTTATTGGTTGTCAAGGAAAGCATCCATCTGAGGAAAAGCTTAGACACAGAAGCCACACAGATCAGGCTCTGACTTCTGATTCTTCCTCTTTCTGTTTGTAAGAGGTTCTACAAGCCATTGGATTCTTTGTGTTTCCTCCTATGTGAAATAATGGTAATAAAGCACTGCCCAACTTTTGTACTGATGAGAAAGAATATATGTGTCACACTTGTCACAAGGTAGACATTAACGAAATGCTGGCTGTGTGAGGAGGGGCCAGATCATGATTTGCCACGTGTGGAGGCTGATGGAGATTCCTGTTGACAGGGGTACCCTGTTCTCCAACTCGAATTATTATTAGCACCCCTTTTCATTCTCAAATCATTTGAACGGGGTGATAAATTACATGGTTATCCTATTCTAAGCCATTGAAGTGTTGGGACTTTATGCCAAAACTTTTGGAGGGCTTCTAAGGGAGAAGAATATGCCCCAGAGTTAGTAGGGTTTCTGAAATTTTCAGCAACCCAAGAGAATGTCTGCATGGGTAGTTACATCTGCATGTTTCAGGAGTAGACAGTGGTGTATGCCTAGAAGAAAGAGACTCAGATGGCCGAAGGAAGCACTGAAAGATGAATCTGGTGATGGAAGGAGACAGGTATGAAATGAGGCCACTCTGGAGCTAAGCTTCGTACATCTGCCTGCCACGCTTGTGTTGCTAGTTTGTTTGCTTTTTAAATTTCAGTACTGACAAGTATAAAACTGTTTGAATATTCCCACGAATTCAGATTAAATTGGATTCACTAGCTAATACAGCGTTATTATTAGAGACTGAATCATTCACTCCGAAACCATTATCTGATACAGTTCAGAAATAAACATTTAGTAGATGTGCCACTTTTCCTGTTTTTATTTGCTGGGTGGACTACGAACATCAAAAGGTTGTATGTCCTGTGAATCAGAGGCTAGGATCATCGCTAGGCACATAGGCAGACACGAAAGACATCCCCAGGTGAAAGTTGAGACTTAGAGACAATCTCGGGTGCAGACATTAGCGAGTTCCTCTCCGTTTTCTGACGCAGGGGCTACTCTGTGAAAGGTGGGCAAGTATTCATTGGCGGAAGAGCACAGAACTAGATCAGATTCCATTTTTGTTCCAGTTGTTCTTAATCAGGGAGTGTATCAGCTCCCCGGGGAGCTTTCAAAAAAAAAAAAAAAAAAAAAAAAAAACAACTCATGCTGGAGCACCACACCAGACCTACCGAATTAGAATGTGTGGGCGGAGGAGTAACGCATCTTGAAAACCTTCCCAGTAAGTCTGTTGTGGACACTGGATTAAAAACTAATGCTCTAGGCCTGTGGTCCTTCAACTTTTGTGTGGATCCGAATGACCTGAAAGTCTTGGCAATGCTCAGATTTCTGGGCCCTGTTGCTAAGGCTTCTGATTCATTTGTCTCAAGTAGGGCTTGAAAATACCTATTTCCATCGTGTTCCAGGTAAAGCGGCCCACCCTCTGTGAACCACTTCTGTAAGTTCTTCTTCCTCCCCATCCTCACTGCTTTATTTCAAGAGGTCTTAATTATTTCTTGCCCAGACTATTATTACTTTAGGTTCCCATCTTGTGTCACTACCTTCTATCCCTGTTATTGCTAAAGTAATCTTTCTAAATAAAAATCGTATCATGACTCAATGGTTTAAAGTGTTTTTACGGCTCCCCATTTAATCAAGTCCAAAATGTCATTTGTCAAAAAGCACTCTCGTCCTTGCTACCATGCCAGCCTCATCTCCCATGGTCCAGCCATGCTCTGATGCTGGCCTTCAAAGAAGGCCAAACTCGGGGCGCCTGGGTGGCTCAGTCGGTTAGGCAGCTTCCTTTGGCTCAGGTCATGATCTCAGGGTCCTGGGATCAAGCCCTGCATCGGGCTCCCTGCTCAGTGGGGAGCCTGCTTCTCCCTCTGCTCCTCCATCCCCCCCCCACCCCCTCTCTTGCTCTCTCTCTCTCTCTCAAATAAATAAATAAAAATTTAAAAAATAATAAAAAAAATTAAAAAAAGAAGGCCAGACTTTCCCAGATGCCAGTGCTTTTATCATTGCTGTTGCAGAGCAGTTAGAAGCATGGACTTGCAGAATTCCTGTTCAAACTCCTATGTATCCATTTCCAGCTTGTGTCCTGGGGCAAGTTCTTTTTACCTCTGTGGATTTCCTCATCTGTATAGTTGACAACATAGCACCCACCTCTTAGGATGATATGAAAATCAAGTACATTAATACATATATAAATAAAGCATTTGGAAAAGTGCCCAGCAAGTAGTAGACATTAAAGGTCTCTTTAAAACCATCTCTTTGAGAGAATCTCCTACTCATCTTTGAATATCAGTTTGCATAACACTTCCTTTGAGAAGACAGTCCTGTATGCTCTATATAAAGAGTTTCCTTCCCTCATCATTTATAGTATTTAATTCATGTTTCCTAACACCTAGCAGTTCTCTGTTCCATTCATCCATAAGCCTTGAAAGAGAGATTTTGTTTTATTCTTTGATGATATTGCTCTTCTCAAAGACTAGTCATAGTACTTTGGGTTGAATGGTCACTTTGCTGAACAACCAAGTGGGAGACCCTAACCATAGGCTCCTGTGCTCCTTGGAACACGAGAATGATGATAATGAAAAGAGAGAAAACCTGGTGCCTGAAACAAGGAAGCCAATGCAACAGGAAAGAGAAGTTGGTAACCGGTTGCCCCTTCCTTTTGTTTCTCTCAAACCACGTGTTGGCCACTCATGAAGTCTGCTGTCCATTTTTGCTCCGAAAAGTTTAAGAAGAGAAAGTCTTGAAGAGATGAGGAATCAGAAATAGTTGATGTTTTTGTGTAGGGATTTAAAATAATTGAGAGATATGGAGAAGTTTTATATTGAAGCATAGGATATACATAGTAAATGCACAAATCTAAGTGTACAGCTCGATACATTTTTGCAAGATGTTCACGTCCATGTAACCAACACTCAGACCAAGATATAAACACTTCCCTCACCTCAGAAACCTCTTTTATGACCATTTCCAGTCATTCGCCCTAACACACACCACTGATTTTATTTTTATAACTACTTTTGCCTCCTTTTGAGTTGTATGTACATGGAATTATACCACAGGTATTTTGTGTCTTGTGTCTTTGGCTCATCATTTTGTCTAAGAGATTTAACCATATTTTTGAGTGAAGCAATAGTTCATTTTTTCATTGGTGTGTATTTTCTATTAGTATACTATGATTTATTTATACCTTGTACTGTTGACAACATTTGGGTCATTTATGGTTTTTGACGTTTACAAATAATGCTGCTGTGAATGTTCTTATAATACGTCTAGTAGTCAATTTTTTGGGCACAGTGTGGCAGATGGACCCTGAGATTACCCCCAGTGATTTC
Organism: Ursus americanus; assembly: GCF_024610735.1. NCBI lineage: Eukaryota > Metazoa > Chordata > Mammalia > Carnivora > Ursidae > Ursus > Ursus americanus. Next base: position 16,826,958 of record NC_142129.1, on the reverse strand, counting down.
TGCCTCTTGGTCTTTGTGTTGTCTCCAGAACTCCCACAATGAGGATAGGACCTATAACTTGCTTCTAAACAATATAATATGGCAAAGGTTATGAGGTGTCCCTCCATTGATTAGGTTACATTATGTGGCAAAGGCGATGTGTAACTCCTGTGATTATGTCATGGTACCTACGAGCAGAGTGGAATAAGAGGTTCTATTTGTTGGCTTGGTGAAGTGAGCAACTATGTTGAGAAAACACCCCCTAGCAAGGAACTATGTGTGACCTCTGAGACTTGAGTCTAGCTTCCAACATAAGAAAAGTAGCAAAACCTGGGACCCTTGGTCATAGAGTCTCAAAGAAACAAATTCTTCCAACAACCTGAATGAGCTTGGAAGTGGATTCTACCTCAGTTGAACTACCAGATGAGAACACAGTCCAGATGATACTTTTGACCTCAACCTTGTGAGACCCTGAATGGAAGACCCAACGAAGTTGTCCTCAGACTCCTGACCTTAAAAGTGTAAAATAAAAGATGTATGTTGTTTTTAGCTGCTAAGTTTGTGGCAATAAAAAAACTAATATGCAGTAGTATGCACATGCCAAACATTAGTAGGTAATGTCAAATTATTTCTAAAGTGGTTTTATCAATATACACTAGTAGTTAATGGGTTTAAGTTGCTTCATATATTTGCCAATATTTGATACTCTCAGGATCACTTTTAATTTTAGCCATTCCAGCGAGTGTGGATTCAATTTGCATTTCCCTGACTAAAGTCATTAAGCATCTTTTCATATGCTTATTGGCCAGTTGTATATCTTCTTTTGAGAAGTACTTGCTGAAGTCTTTTGCCAATCAATTTCTTATTGGTGCATTATTTATACAGTCTAGATGTGAATCTTTTTTCATATATGTGTGTTATATAGATGTTCGCCCACTCTCAATTACCCTTTCACTTTCAACTGGTGTCTTAATGAACAGATGCCATGAGTTTGGTTTAGTAATCATCTAATTATGATTGCTGATTAATTAGAGTCTAATTGATCAATGTTTCTTATAGTTAGTGCTTTTCGTGCCCTATTTAGATATCCTCCAGTATTCAGGAAAATGTATTGCTTTGCCTTTCACATTTGAGTGCATTATGTGTAATTTATCTTTGTGTATGATGTTTGTGTTTTTCCATAAGAATAACAAATTTTTCCAGCCTTATTTACTGGAAAGAGAAGTTCTCCCCCACTGAGCTGTAGTCAACACCTCTGTTGCATTTGTGGAGATGTGTTTTAGAACTCTGCATAGATTTATTTGCCTACATTGTATCAATAGCACACTGTCTTAATTATAATAGCTTTAATATAAGTCTCAATACTTGTTAGCACAAGTCTTGATACCTGTTAATAAGCCCTCTTGTAGTTCTTTTTCCAAATTGTCCTCAATATTCTTGACTCTGGATTTCCATGTAAATGTTATAATTGCCTTGCCAATTTGAACAAAAAAATGTATTATTGGGATTGTGGTTGGTTTTACATTGAATCTATAAATATATACGAGGATATTTGACATTTTTGTAATATTGGGCTTTCCAATTCATGGCATAATATAATCTTTTATTCATTTAGGTCTTTTTAAATTTCCTTGATATTTTGTAGTTTTCTCTGAAGATGTGTTAGTATGTCTTTTATTAGATTTATTCATAAGTAGTTGATGTTATTTGATATACTTATCTTAGATTTTAAACATTTTTATCTTCTATTTGATATTAGTTTATAGAAACAATTACTTTTTAAGAGTGGCCTTGTGTTTGTGTGGTCTAGTAATTTTTCTGAATTCATTTATTAATTCTAATAACATAGGTTATTGGGGATTTTCTAGGTACAAAAATCATGTTGTCTGCAAATAATCACATTTTTTATTTCTTTGTTTCCAGTCCATTTACTTTTATTTCTTTTTCTTGCCTTATTGCATTATCTAGGACATCCAACACAAGGTTAAATGGAAGTTATGATAATGGGGCATCCTTATTTCACCTTGGATCCAAAAGATTAAATTTTTGAAATTTCAACATTAAGTATTATGTGTCCTATAAGTTGCTTTTAAAGATAACTTCCTTTTCATAGTCTGCTAAAAGTATCATGAGCACTCACTGAATTTTAATGAATGCTTTTTGCTGCACCTTTTGAGATGAACATATAATTTTTCTTCTTATTTTTATTAATATGGTTAATTATGTTGATTGAGTCCTGAATGTTAAAACAAACATGCCTCCTTGAAATTATTAATTCCTTAAATGTTTTTGAAGGATTCATCAGTGAAGCCATCTGGGTTTATTTAATATGATAAAGCTTTAAAAAAACAAATTAATTTCTTAATAAATACTGGAGTAGTAAATATTTGAAAATTTTCAATTTTCCCTTCTCTTTAGCATATGGTTATACATGGTGTTATCATTCTTTTAGTGGTTAGTCTAGAGATTACGCATGTATTTTTAACTTATTAGATCCACCTTAAATATATATATTATCAACTACCAGAAAAATGCAAACTTTAGGACACTTTCACTCTAATTATCATCTCCTCTCTTTGTACTATTGCTGTCATGCATTTTTATACTAAATATACTTTAGACCCTTGAATTCATTACTATGATTGTTTATGTAGTCAAAACTCATTTTTTTTTACCCGTGTATTTAGTCTTTTCTGTCTTTATTCTTTCTTACATGATTGTGCTTCTGCTTAGAACTATTTCTTTCCTGCCCGAAAATTTCCCCCAGTACTGCTGCTAATGATAAATTATTAGCTTTCTGAAAATAAGAATATAATTTTAACCTTCATTTTCAAAGGATTTTTCACTGAGTGTAGAATTCTAGGTTGGGAAGTATTTTTTTTTTAGCACTTTAAAGATAACTTTCCATTACTGTCAGAAATTCTATTATTTCTCTTGAAGAATTAGCTGTTAGCCTTATTGTTGGTCTTTCAATATAAATTTTATATTTTATTTTGGCCTCCAAAGAGAGCTTAATAATTCATTCTTGGTTAATGTGATTCTACTTTTTGATTGGAAAAAAAAAATGAAACTGATGAATTTTCAGTACTGCATAAAATTTACTGGAGCATACTTAGCTCTGGACTCTAAACTGTGATTCAGTTGATCTGGTTCTAATTCTTGCTACCATTAACTAGTTATGGGGCTATCAGCAAGTAAAGACCTCCATTTTCTTACTTGTCAAATAAAATTGTTGGACTGGGTGAAAAGACCCCTTCTCTTTCAATTATGATTCTATGATTCTGGTCAAAAATGCTCTTCTGAGCCAGAGAAGGAAAAATGCAAGGAAAAAAGTTTAAATGTCATTACACAGATGTCCTATGTGTCAGTCTATGTAATAATAAAATCTCTTGGTTGCATATAACTACAACCATAGTATACAAAGATGGTACATAGTACATGGGAATGGGATACATTTCTTTTTGCTATTATATGTATTTTTATGAATGCATTGAAGCAATCATGGGTAGTTTAATAGAGTTAATTAGGATTTTCTGCACTTTGGAAAATGATTTTTCCTATTATCATTGAATGGACTTGGCAAAGAAAGGTGTGCATTCACTTGATGCTAGTTCTTATTAGGTCACTTTCGAGTGGTGTGCTTAGTTTTAAGAGGCCTGGGATTCAAATGCCAGCTATGTAGACTGGGAGAGATATTTAACCTGTCTTTATCTCAATTTTTTTCAGCTGTGCAATGTCCATAGTAGTAACACTTGAAGTGAGGGTGAAGATTCAGTGGAATGATCCATAGGCACTTTACATCAAGTCAGGTACATATTAACAGTTTAATAAATATTAAATTAACATCATTTACTTCTTAGAAGGTGGGGTAGTAATGCAAGTGATGTTTGAAAAAGCTACCTAGCTGATTTTGTATGTCCATCTCATCCCTTCAACTTCAGTGCCTCTGTAATAGTTTTTATTGTAAAACCCACAGATTTATAGAATAAGTTTGAATGGGTTACCACTTTCCAGAGAAACAGAACATTTTCTTCCTCATTATGGTGAATTATGCTTTCTTTTCATTTATTTTATTTAGCTACTGCTACATAACAAAATACCCCAAGTCTAAATGTCCTAAAGCAACAAATAATTTGTACCTTTACAATTTCTGTTGGTTGAGAATAATGGTGCAGCTTAGTTGAGTCCTGTGGCTTTGAGTCTCTCATACGGCTATAATCATAATCAAATGACAACAGTCATTTCCATACTCACTTAGGGTGGACCCTCTACCCAAGCCTACTAACATGGCGGTTGGCAGGCTTCACTCAGTCATTACTGATGGTTGACCAGAAATCCATTCCTGGACATGTGGGCATCTCTATAGGGTTACTTGAAACATGGCAGTTTGCTTCCTCTAAGGCAGGGACAGAAAGAGAAGGAGAGAGAAAGAGATGGAAGTCACTGTTGTCTGTTACCTAATCTTAGAAGTGACATCCTATCGCTCTTACCAAATTCCATCATTTAAAGAAGGTCACTATGTTCAGCCCACACTCAAGAGTGGGGATTACACAAAGTTATAGATACTAGGAGGTGGGGATCACTGGGGGCCATCTTAGAAACTGCCTACTACACCATTGGAATGAAATTCAGATCCTTAAAAAAAGATGTTTAGTCTTCCATTCAAGGTGGTCAGGGGAAGGGAAGTAATACCAAGTATGTATGAAATAGAAATTGCTTTGCATGTGTTTGCATATGATACTCATCAACTTCATGTATTAAATATTTTATCGTATTGAAGATTTGGAAGAAGAAATGTAACCTTCCCCACCCCCTAAAAACTCCCCCAAAACCCCTTTGTTTAAATCCAACTAACAGATTATACGTTAATAGGATTATTCTTTTTAAAAATAAACAAGTAGTTTTTTCCAAATGACTTTAAACTATAGAAAAGATGTCGATGCTGGGCTCTAAGCTCCCCAAGGTTAGGAGGGTAGGACAGTATATTGCCACACCTGGGCAATTCAACATTGCAACAGCTTTCTATTGATCCAGGAAACAGAATTGTCTCTGAAAAACAGAAGAACTGATTAAAATTTCTGTCTCTATGATTACTTACAGCATCTGCTTTGTGCCCTGGGGTCCTTCTTTATTCTTAATCTGTCTAGAGTTTCAAAGATTTCTTTTTGCACCTGGTAGCAGATGAATCTGTGACTCTCATTAGAGAAAATGTTAGAGTTAATTTATTCCTCAGAAAAGCAAAGACACCTATGCTCCACAGAGGTAACTAACACCAAAAAAGGAGCTCAGACTTTCCTGTTCTTTTGTTCTCTCTTTGTATAAAGCAAATAACATGGGGAGTTTAGAGTGCAGACATATTTAATTCGAATTAATCAAAGTATGCTTAATTACAGAGAACTAACATGGAGACAAATAAGGCCCTTTAACAAAAGTTGAACTGCTAAGCCGTGTACTTTGTTGTGCTTTGGCCCCCAAAAGTGATTGAGAACAAATCTGTCTTTCTGGACGGACATTATCTTCTAATGTCTAGACTCCAAGAACAATTTGGATTGTAGAACACTGTGGGAATATTGAAATCTACACTCTTTCTAGGAAAATGCATGTATTCATATACATGCAAAATTTAATGCATCTTAGAGATTTCACAGACCTGTATTAGTTTATACATGGACATGCAACTAGGAAACATTTATTTAATTTATTTTAAAATTTATTTATGTTACTAATTTATATAATAAATCTAATATATATGTTATACTTATTAATTATATGTTTATGTATTATAATTATTTATTTAAATGTATTAATCAGGACACATTTGCCGGAAGAAGTGTATGTTTTAGGAGGGCTTTTGAAATTTCCTTGAGAGATTTCAAGTGCTCTTTTTTTATTTATTTGAGAGAGAGAGAAAGAGAGCAAGAGTTGGAGGAAGGGGCAGAGGCAGAGGGAGAAGCAGGCTCTCCGCTGAGCAGGGAGCCCAACTCCGAGCTCTATCCCAGGATCCCGAGATCGAGATCCTGATGTGAGTCGAAGGCAGATGCTTAACTGACTGAGCTACCCAGGTGCCCCAATTGAGACCTCAGGTGCTCTTACATGAGGACAGTGTTGTGGACTAAAGAAGGTATTTCTGTTGTAGTAGTCCTCAAGCTTTTGAATAAGAGAGAATAACCTGAGAAGCTTGTTAAATGCATATGTTCCAAAGTACAGCATAGAGAATACAGTCGATAATATTGTAATAACTTTGTATAGTGGCAGATGGTAACTAAACATGGTGATCATTTCATAATATATAGAAAGGTCAAATCACTATGTTGTACCCCCGAAACTAAGATAATAGTGTGTGTGTGTGTGTGTGTATATATATATATAGTTCATATTCTATATTCATATTATATATATATATATTAGTTTTTATTTAAATTCCAGTTAGCACACAGTGTAATATTAGTTTCAAGGGTACAATTTAGTGATTCAACACTAACATATGATACCGTGTTCATCACAACTATATTTCAATTTTTAAAAAATGTGAAACCCCGGGCCCCACTACCAATAATGACTCTGTAGATCCTAGGTGAGGCTCTAAAATTGGATTTAAAAGAAGCACACAGGAGTTACTAAGCCAGGTGGCTCAGGACCAAGCTTGGAGCAGCTGCCACTTAACCAAGTACCTGACTTTCTCTTCCACTTGGACAAGCTGGGAGTTGTATGTCGATATGCCCTTCTCTCCCACAGGCTTTCTGGAGGTTTTCTATACTCCATATGAAATACATCTCAGAAAAGCCCAGTGTAGCTGGAAACATAAAAAAATAGAACAAATAAAAAATAACAAGTCTTGAGATTGGTTCCCAATTTGGCTTACTGATACTAGACTCTAGAATTGAACAGAATGTCCTGCCAATACTCAGGAAGACTTCTACCATAGAGAAGCAGTGGGGCCTCTCAGGACACACTCTCCCAAGTGACACGGGGTGTGGTGTACCAACCTGACTCTGCTTTTATGCTCCGGTTGAGTAATCTGAAAAGTCTCTCTGGTTCCCCCGGGAGTGAGTCAACAGACCAAGAGTGGGGCTAGGGTAGAAATGACTGCCCGTGAAAACGGAGAGCAGGGCAAGGGTTTCACCCAAGACATCCTTGGTTCTGAGATAATTTTCATATATTTTATTATAATATTATTAATAATATGGGAGTTTTCCCTCTTTACGAGTAAGACACTCAAATCAAAGCTGACTCAATCTCTCTTTCACACACACACACACGCACACACACACACGCACATGCAGAGACATACATACCCACCGCAGACATACGAGACAAAGTTAGACAGGATTTACTGCTTATGTTTGGCCTGGTGCATATGACAGTACACATACTTTTTACAAGAAAATTGGCCTCTAGGGGAGGGGATTGGAGCTGGTGGGCTGCTTTCAAAAGTGTTAACTTGAAGAGCCAGGAGAACAGAAGTTAAAGTGTGACTTTATAGCTGAGGCACACAGCTTTAAATAGTACTAGTTTTATTATTTTTAAATTTTCTTCATTCTTTTGAAGTTGTTGGGTTTTTTTGTTTTTGTTTTTTGTTTTGTTTTTATTAGAGAAAAGCCTCCTGAAAATATCTGAAATAGTTGACTTATGTCTCTGGGGAATACTCAAGCATGACCATACCTATGTTGGACAAGAGACGCAATAGCACTCAATTAGCAAAGCATTTGAAACTGTGTGGGGGTTTCTGCATAATTCTGATCCTGAACACAAGAGGTGATTTTGAGTACCCTCATCCCATCCCTGGACCTCAATTTTTTGTATGTTGTGTTTTTGGGTAGAATGCAGCATTTTTCAGGCAAAACCATAGCAAATTGATTTTATAAGCAAGATGTTCTTCAGACCCCTTTGTCTTTCTCGAGTCTTTGAAGGCCAGTGTGGATCTCTGCAGGCCTATATGTGATGGTTGGGAGTGGAGGGGACACAAAACAAGTTGGCTCCAACCTCAGGAAAGCCAGATTTTTTCAAGGATCAACAATGTTCTTCAGAGTTTCCAGCCTCTAATCCTCCTTCTCCTCCCCCAACACACAGTACTCATAGAAAGAGATCATCCACCCAGATTTTATCCTCAGAAATGTCACTAACCACTAAGTAATGAATTTATCATGATTCCCTTAATTCTTTTCATCTCTCTGGGTTTTGCTTTTCTGACCCATAAAATCTAAATTATCTCAAAGGTCCCTTCTAGTTTTGTGATCCAAGGTTTATTCTAGCTGGTAGAGCCACTTCTGTTTTAAATTTCTGGGACCATAAAGACTCCCTAGAGAAAATTTCAAGAGTCTCCAGAATTGGGTGGCTTCCCCAGGGTCTGGAGGAACATGGGTCGGACCCTTGTTGGTAAAAATGCAAACATCCTTTTAGAGACTGCTACTGCTACATTGTTTTTGCTTTCCTTTCTGTATGTTAATATGTCCTAGAGTCTTTTTGATCAAATATTCCTGGTTTATCAGATGGTCCCTGAAGCAGGGGATTTAGAAAAACAGGTAATAGATGTACTGAGATGTACAGGACATAGGAAATCATGATGACAGAACAAAACCGAAACAGGGGGACCAGGAAGCATCTCGGTCGCATCCAGTCACCTGGGGGACTTACTAAACTGGATATCCTGAAGTTCAAACCAAACCTCTTGAGCAAAGTTGGGTCAGGAATGGGGACGTGGGGACCAATCCCAGGACCCTGGGATCATGACCCGAGCCGAAGGCAGACGTTCAACTGACTGAATCACCCAGGTGCCCCCACCAGGTTCTACTTCTTTGGGGCAATTTTTATCACCAGCCAAGGCCCATGCTTTCTCCTAACCCCCTTCCTCTACCCAGTTAGTGCTCCTGGCTGGCGTAGAAACAACCAGTGGCCATAGTGGTAGCTACTAGTCTCCCTTCACACAGCTAGCTCAGTGTTCCTTTCAAAGTCCCTCCCCTGTGAGTTTGTGAAAATCCTGGCAGGGGAAAAAATCAGCACAGCTGCCTCGTAACTTCAGAGGACAAGAAGAGTTCCTAATTAAACTCTTATGTCTTTGATTTAAAACTCCATTTAATGAAATAATTCACCATCTTAAGGCAGTTGTTGATTACAGGAAAGTATACCTTGAATCTTTGTAAGTTGTAACCCTCTTCAAGGCCTCATCAACCTTCCCAAAAGGAATACAACATATACCTTCTTAAGAAAAACTGAAAATCTTTCAACATTTGATTCCTTCCATTTTGTGACTCTTTTCTTAAATCAGAGAGGCTGGTTGAATTTCAGATGTAGACTATTATTCTTGCTTCCATTATATCCAACCTGATTTCAGGGCCCGCCAAGTGATTTGGCATGGATCTAAAGGTCACATCCTCCAGATTGTTAAGAAGCTAGTTGTAGCAAGCAGATAAGATGGGCAAGCAGCACCTGCTGGGATTTCTGTTAGTCTGATTGGCAGTGAATCCTTTGGGGTCCATTGCTTTTTGGGGTTTTCCTATTTTGGGTCCTGTTCCCACCCCATCCCCAATTAGAGATAGGAAGACCACTTATGAGTCTTCTCCTGTCTCTTCTCTTTCTTGAGCCCCTCAGGAGACTGCTCGTCCCAGGGCTTCCTCCTTATGGTTGCCTATTAAAGAGTGGTGTCAGGAAGAGAAGTTGGTGGTAACCAGAGAATTGTTTAGGAAAGGGCAGCTAGTAAACCCGTCCCATTTGAGTCTTGACCCAGCTGTCTCCTGATACAACTCCCAGTAAATAATACCACCGTCTTTGAAGCTGGCTTCATAAACATGGCAGTACAATTCAGGTAAGACTCCTCATTGGGCATTTGTCAGTATGCCATAGTTTGACTAAGAAGCTAACAAGAGGGGTAAAGCAGTACAGAGGGAAGCATAGGGTACTTTTGTTTAAAAGACATGGCGGCTTTTACTGGACGCTTCTAAGAGTCATTTTGGGAGGTGGGTCCAACTACTTAACTACCTTACTCTCATCGCCTACCAAACCAACTTCCAACTTTGCGCAGAAGATAACGTGAAATACATGGCTGACATGCATCAACACTTGCATACTTGGTGTGTTTTGAGGTGAGGGACCTTATGCTATTATAACAAGTGACCTCATAAAGGTTAGGGATGCTCTTTTGGTATGGGGGAGTCCACAGAATTAACTTGAGAATTGAGACTAGATTTGCCAAGCATAACAAGCCATATTTGTGTGAAAATGCAAGTTGTCATGTTTTGACCTATAATGACTGTTTTAACCGAAGCCAAAGACCTGAACTCTTGTTCTGCCTCTGTCAGCATCATTTTGGGTGGTCTGAGGAATGTCCAGCTCCTATGTTCTTTTTTTTTTTTTTAGATTTTATTTATTTATTCGACAGAGATAGAGACAGCCAGCGAGAGAGGGAACATAAGCAGGGGGAGTGGGAGAGAAAGAAGCAGGCTCATAGCGGAAGAGCCTGATGTGGGGCTCGATCCCATAACGCCGGGATCATGCCCTGAGCCGAAGGCAGATGCTTAACCGCTGTGCCACCCAGGCGCCCCAGCTCCTATGATTCTAATTAAATGGTAGAGCATGTTGAGAATAACATTTAAGTTGCTTTGTTTTGTTTCTGTTCTTGAAAATAGGTATTTTATTAAAATAGATCAAGCTATGAGAAGTAGCAGTTTCTATAAGCTTCATAATATAATTATGAGGACAAATTGCCCATAGAATAGAGTGTGGGATGCAATGTGCTAACAATTACTTTTCCTCAGCCCTTTGAGGCAAATCCTATTTTTCATCATTTTATAGGGGAAGAAACTGAGGTTTAGGAAGTTTGAGTAATTCGAGACTGCAAAGCTAATGACTAGCAGTGTTAAGACTAAAACCTTGGGGTGCCTGGGTGGCACAGCGGTTAAACGTCTGCCTTCAGCTCAGGGCTGATCCCGGCATTAAGGGATCGAGCCCCACATCAGGCTCCTCTGCTATGAGCCTGCTTCTTCTTCTCCCACTCCCCCTGCTTGTGTTCCCTCTCTTGCTGGCTGTCTCTATCTCTGTCGAATAAATAAATAAAATCTTTAAAAAGAAAAGTCTAAAACCTTGATTTGTCTAATTTATATCCTTAACCTTTGCTTTATGCACAGTTTTTTTTTAAGTGTTTCTGGAGAAACCACTGTGTAATGTAAGTTTCATATGGCATTACCATATAGATATCAGCTGGCTATATGTAAAGCTTCTTTAGTTTAAAAGATAGTGGGAAATGCCTCTCTCTCTCTATATATATATATGTATATATAGAGAGAACACACACTATAACATACTAGATCCCCTTCCAAGAAATCATCCTACTAAAGATGAGTCCTGATACACTGATGTATACCATAATTCTATACTACAATCCATTGCCTGCCAATAACTCTAATATCATGAGAACTAATCTAACTGTCATGCCAGTGAAATGTTCTTATCTCAGGTGTGGTATCTCCGAGCTGCTCCTGCTCCACCTTGGTTCCCCACTTCACCTCCCTCAACTGGTTTGCTATTAATGTCTCATTCAGCAAAACCATCCAACCCAACTGGATTCCATTTAGTTCTACTGTGTCCTCTCAGCAGAGATTGAAGTTCACCATAAGACTGAAGACTGGTAGATGGAGGCATGAGTAAATTAGAGGCTACCCTTTACTGCCAGTAGCTATATGGGTGATAGATATCTCAATACAGATTTGGAGGGCTGAGAGGAATTATACTAGCTTCAGACTCTGAGATATTATTTCTGTTCAAGCGAATGTCCACCTTGGGAATCACATTTCTCTAAGGTTCTTTATTGATTTATTTGTAGCCTCACTAACTTTAGACATAGAATCTATTATTTGACATGCCTTTATTTATTGATTTCAATAGGTAAATTACATGAAGCTCCCTTGTCAGTTACTAACTATAAAATAATTCATGAACCAGTGTTCTTTAAGCATCTAGTTGCCTAGCGGATAGTCACTCAGATGCTACTTTGGCCTTCATATCACAAGGCTCAAAGTAGACACTCTTCAGTTCAGAGTTGATACTTTTAGATCTTCTGGTGTCATTCACAATGTGGTGAGTTACTTTTCTTGCTTCTCTGTGGTTATCTAGCATTAATATCCTAAATGTCTGAGTCCAATCTGAGTTTCAGCTATAAATTATTCCCTAGATTTGTATCACATGCCATTTGAAGGCTACTGAAGCATCAGCTGAGCATCAGATTCATTAAACAAGACTTGCTCTTGGGGCACCTGGTTGGCTCAGTCACTTAAGCATCTGCCTTCAGCTCAGGTCATGATCCTGGGGTCCTGGGATTGAGCCCCACTTTGGGCTCCCTGCTGAGTGGGAAGTCTTCTTCTTCCTCTCCCTCTGCTTGTGCTCTCTCTCTCTCTCTCATTCATTCTCTCTCTCTCTCTCAAATAAATAAATACATAATCTTTAAGCAAGACTTCCTCTTTCAGTAGATCAAGCAATGTATGAGTATAGCTATTAGAGCATTTGAATGCCAATGGCACTCAACAACTTTTGGTATAAACTACTATGTCAAAATAGAGGCAAATTTAGTAACATGCATGTTTTTTACCTTGGCCTAGTCATTTGATATAAACCTAGTCTATTTTCTCCTTTAAGGAACTATAATTTGAATGTTATAATCTGAAGCTATTAAAGTGTTTTCTTAAAAGTTTAATATAGATACTGCTTGCTTTAAGAATTTGATGTCGCAAAATATAAAATAACCAGTTAAATGACTAATGTCATTCTGGGTTCTATTTTTGTTACTATACTTTCCTGTTGCTTCTGTGAACTTTCTAGATGAGTATTGTCATAGTTGACTATTCATCTGCTGGAAGTATGTTAAGTATTATAACCTTTTGCTGTCATCTTCTGGGTTGGTCTCCTCTAGAAGGTAACATTGACATTTGTAACTGTTGTGAAACTTGAACTTTGTGGAAGGTCGCATCCCTCCCCAAAACTGGCCTGAAGCCAACGGGAGAAAGGTGAACCAAAAATTGTATTGTGATGGGGAAGAAAATTTTCTCTTTACTCTTCAAGATTCTTCTGGCTGGTTTAAGACTCAAATTGACATGAGACAGATTAACAGGAGAAAAATCAAATTTAATTATGTACATATGAAGAATCCACATAAATACAAGATTCCAAAAACAGGCAGAATGTCATCTTGAACTAAGGAGAGGTGGGCAGGTGTCTGGGACTTCAAAGGTAAGGAAAACAATTCACAGGAAAATGAAAAAGAATAAATGTTTTATAAAGAAACATTTTCTGGGCCATTCAGAAAAAATGGGACATAGACTGAACTTTGATCAAACAAGCCTTACTAGGTTCCTACCTGTCTACCATACCTAGTTCGTTTTATGCTATAGCTCTCAATGGTGATAACTCTCTTCCTGGAGCAGTTCCTCTATCTGAATTGCTCTCTCTAAATTGACATTTAGACAGAAGGTTAAAGTTTCTTCCTGAGTCCTTTGGGCCTTGGTTATTTTCAGCTTGAAATAATCTATCTGCATGCCAAAGTAGCACATCTTGGGACAATTCATCCTGAAGCCCTGTAGTTGCTATGGGCTTTTGGAGTTGGAACCATAATTATTGCTGCTTTCTTTACAACATTATCGTACAGAAGACTGAAGAAATCTGCTTGAAATAGTTTTTTTCACTACCCTCAAAAACTGATGTACATAGTCAGTAGCTGTTCTATCTCAATGTTTGAATAAGACTTCTTAAAACTCTAAGAGAAGCCATAACAGATCACAACAGTTCTGGGCTATAAGGCAATCCATCTGCAATTGTACCATAGCTTCAACAATTCATATTTTGGCTAGAATGATAATTTCTTGTCTCTTGGTATCCCAACACTTCCCCTTCCCCCTCAGTCAGTTCTTACATTCAATCAGTTAATTTTCGGTGGAAGCCCCTGAGTCTTAATTCTCTCCCCACCCCTCTTCCCACTCTTCAAGTCTTAGCTCCTTTAGCTGCCTCCTAGAACTTTAGGATGTGTAAGGCTAAGATGGATTGTTGTGGGTGTACCTAAAGATAGAGGTTTTGTACACAAGACATTGTCTTTGAATTGCCTAGACTGGAAAAGATGTGATCTTTGATTCTAGAATCTCACTTTTGTGTGGGATTCATTGTTTCTCCTTTGGACTGTTTTCCTAGAACCCTTTGTATTGCAGTTGGGACCTATGTTTTTCAGAATTTCACGTGTTTGCCTGGTAGATTGTTATCTGCTAGAAATAGGATGGTGAGTGGGTGGGAGAAGTAGGAGTAGGGAAATACGAAGTGATAGAAGAAGGCATCAGAATCATCTGAAGAGCTGTTTCTGAATACCATCTTTATCGGCCACCAACACCCAGAGCTATCTCTAAAAAACAAACAGTTAAACAGAGCAGTTGGGCCAAGGCCAAAGAGAAAACAATGCTGAAATTTTCTCACATTTAGAGGTGCATTTTGTATTTTAGTTTTGAGGTAGTCTTCATTGCTTTAAAAAATCCTAGTTTTGAGGAGGGAAAATTAAGCTCTGTAACACGTAAGTACTTACTTTAGCTAACTATCCTTATCTTAGGCATTATTATTGGGAGAGAAGAAAATAGGTTTTCCTAACTATGGCTTTTTTTGGTGAATAGCATAAGTCTGGTTCTGGTGATAGCCTTGGTTTATGCTCTCCTGGGGAAAGGAGATAAGCACAGTATCCCCCTTTCTATAGCACAGCCAAGAACTCACATAGGAATTCTTAAAGAGACAGGATAGCTGGAACCTAAGTTTCTTAAACAACCTTGTCAAGAAAATGCAGGAAAGACAAGTTGATTTGTTTCTGCTGAACAGAGATAGGTCACTCTTAGATGACTTTTAGGGATCTGCATGTTACTTAATTTGCATTGACCATTTCTAGTTTTGATGATTTCTCAGAGTGAAATAGTGAGCTCATTTTAATGTAAAAGCACTACTTTTTAGACAAGTTCATCTCTAGATTCAGTTTCCAAATATAGTGGTAGGTCACATGCAAAAGCAGCTTAGCGCATGGAAATATCGGTTGGGGAATGGTTATATGGCCAGAAATGAGAATCAAAATCCAAATCAACAATTAGAACGAAACAGCTCAGTTTAACTCTCGATTTCTGTCCTAGTATTAAAAACTGATTAAAATACTTTCATTTGGGGATGGCTCTCAAACATTAGCAAGCACTGGAAAAGTCATTTGGAGTGCTGTTCAAACTCACATTGCCAGGCTCCATCACCAGAGCTTGATTGAGGACAGTGGAGGGGAGGTCTGAGAATCTGCCCCAGGTGACGTTCATGTGGCTGCTCTGTGGACCACACTTGGAGACCACAGGCTTAGAAAACTACAGTTTTAGGGGCCTGGTATTTTTATTTATTATTTTAATTTCAGTATACTTTATTTTATTATTGTTATTTTTAATTTTATAAGGGCCTGGTCTTAATAAGAACATAAGTCACACCTCGTGAAGAATGCATTTGCTAAAATGTTCTAATTACAGTTGTGGCTGTGTGGAGATTATTGCAACATCACCTACCTTTCCACTCATCTTTGAAGGAAACACTTAACTCTTTTCTCTTTCATGGTAGCTCAGAGCTTTCCTAGCCACTGGTAGGAGAGCGGGACATGGACGTAATTTCCCATCTCCTTATTTTCATACAGGCTTGGGACTTGTGCTTTCTCTCTGCCCTGATAACCTTCTGCATCTCTCAATACTGAGGCTCCTTGGCTCTTTCTCTGTTGAAGTGAGCTAGCATGCCTTCATAGGTTTCTATTATCTTGTAACCTCTTGACAGTTATCTTCCAGAGAATAACTTCTCCCCTTGAAACTCTGACACCCTACATTCTCTAAGGTGTCTTGCAGTTAATGGGGAAGAAGTTTCATTAGTGACTCCTTCTGAATGCAATTTCAGGCATTCTACTATTTACATTCCTAATATAGCTGTATCATAAAAACTATTCCCACAACTCTACCTCAACATTCCAGTGGTGCACCTCTTACTTACTTCAACACCATAAAACTTGGGCTAACACTTAACAACTATTGATGAAAACTAAATGGTGTATATAGATAGCATCCCTTATCCCCTTGTAACCCGTATCAGGTGAAGAACACTGCCTTGCTAATTGTATAGATATCATGATTTTCCTACAGAAGGGACCATTACCCAATTAGTCCTTGTTCTAGTGGCAAGATTATAAGCCACAGGATATGGAATATGATTGATTTAAGCCATTTGTGGTAATCAAATTCTTATTTGCCAGTAATTCTACTAGAGGAGGACATGTGGCTAATTCTCACTAGTGACATAAGGGAATCTTGGGTCTCTTGGGGATAATTTTCCTCCCTTAGAGAGAGGGTAAAATACAGCTTTTCTCTCCACCCTCTTTATTTCTACCTTGGATACTTCTCTATGAAGGTATATTGCTTGGAACCACTACAGCCCTCCTGTGACCATGAGGGAAAGGTGAGTTCATTTCAGAGATGCTCACTCAAAGCCCTGATATTACTGATCCACTGAATCATCTGTGGAACTGACTTGGGACTATTTATTTAAGAAAATAACTTTTACATAAGTCACTCTTAGTTTTGTTTTGGTTTTTGTTTTAAGTAGTTGAATTTGAATAAATTATGAAAATATATTTGGTCTTTGTTAAATAGTAAAAGCACTGGCCATTTATTTTCCAGATTTGTTTTGGAGTGTGGCCTTTGCTTCTCCAAAGGAGTAAAACTTGGCCTTCTGTTTCCACAGGAATGGCTCTTGATGCAAACTCACCAAGAATAGTGAGAACAGTCTGGTTTTCTTAAGTGCTAATTAGTCTCACCTGGTTCACAGCCGCCAGCAAAACTGCCTAACTGATTTTTTTTAATCACCAAGTGCTATGACAATTACCACAATATTATGACAGCACTAATACAATATAGCCCAGCTGAAATACAAAGCACTCTCCAGAGAGAAAAGTAGAGAAGCTTTTGGTGGAGCTGGTTCTGAACTACCTGTCCTACCTAACAGGTGGGGGGGGGGGGGGGAGCAGGTAAAGGGAAGGCTCAGCATGCTATTCTGTTCCACATCATCAACCTATTGCTGTAGTGCTGAGACACCTCTTAGCTCTGGAGATGCCCCTTCACAGATGCAGTTGCTCAAACAGCCCATGACTCTATGACAGTGTCTTGGCTGACTTCACTAGGTGAAGGGTGAATATTCTCTAGCCAAGGACCATTCTCCCAGTTAGGTGAAATTTTGGCTCTGATTCAGCCCTTTAATCCTCTTCCCCTTCCACTTTGTCATGGAGCCTAAAATTCTCACTGGTCCCTCTTTTAGATTTGGATTTTATGTGCAGAAGTTATTATATGTGTGTGGAGGGGGTGGACTGAATAATGTCTGCTTTTTCTCTTCAGAAGGGGAAGAGTAATTTATTCAGATTAGAACATCGTGGCCATGCTAATGGACTAAATTCCTTTGGATTAGTTGCTTGTGCCTTATAGTGAATAGAGCCAAGGACAAGTGATCTACTTCAAAAAAAAAAAAAAAAAAGCCTGTAATACAAACTATGGGGGTGCTATGTGGTTCTTAGGACATATAATATATGGCTAGGAGAAAACAGTATAATCTTTCCCATGGTATGACAATAATTAGGGACAATACCAGGGGTAGTGTGCTATATTGGGTCCTCTCATCACTGACTCTTAGGCTGCAGGGCTAATGATTACCTTTGGGCAGATAACCAAGATTCCCATACCAGTGTGATGAACAGAATCAATTAGTAATTTTCTTAAACTAGAGATTTATATGTTCTACCCTGGAGCTGCTAAGTCGGAATCATAGCATGCTTGGGAACTACTGCTCTTGAGGAATTATTTTTTAGGATTTAGCTTCCTTTTTCTGTGATTCTAAAGTTTAGAACAATCCTATGGAATGCATGATCTAATGTTACCCCTTTTTATGGGACTCTCAGTCCAGATGATAATTAGGTAGGTCTAGAATATTTTCTCTCAGTCTCATGGCTATACTTCCTTTTTCTCAAAAGTCTCTTCAGAGGCAGAGAGGGACGCAGTGAGCAGAGTTAGAATGTGGGAAGGAAAGGCACATTTAGGGAAAGGTGAATAGGTAACTCAGGTTGCTTTATATTGTTGAGGAGGAAAAAAATTTTTCTATCCTTCAAGAGTCTTCTAGCTGGTCTAAGAATTAAATCAATGTGAGACAGATTAACAAGGGGAAAATTTTTTAATTACATGTTCACAGAGACCCAATAATAAAATTGAAATCAAAGAAAGCAAGGCAAGCAGCTTTCATACTTCTTAGACAAAGAAACAATAAATCTGTGAGGAATTGACAGCGCAAAGAAAATTTATTTTTTGGGAGCTACAATTAATAAGGTATTCTAAACAGAATTTGGGCAAGGGCAATAAGTTAATAAAAGCAGCAAGCTTTGTTTATACAACTTTTGTGGCCCTGAATTCCCTATCTCTGGTGATAGGATGTCTCTTAACCTCCTGGTGCAGAGATGGTACCTTTCCTATGGGAAATTTATTTTCTGTGTTTTGAAAGAAAAGTGAGGTCAGAGTGTTGTTGCATTTGCTGTTTCTTCAGTAAATTTAATTTAAAATAATCAATATGCCAAAGTGGCACATTTTGGGGTGGCCTGCCCTTGGCCCCCACAACATAAAGTCATGAGAGGTGATCAGATAGGAAATATATCAGTTTATCAGGCTGTAAAGAGCTGTCAATGTGAGGCTGAGGTTTTAGCAGCAGGAAATAGTGTTGGTGAAAGTTGATAGTATTCAGTTATGTGGGATGATTACTCAGTAGCAATGGGCATTAGCTGGTGAGCAAAACCAGTACAGTTTATCACCATAGTCCAGTCCACCTGGATGAGGATGGCACTGTGATGGCTGAAAGCAAGAAACATGTGGAAAAAGTGCTAAGTACAAGACAACGACTGACTGTAGGGAGCAAGGGAGAGAAGCATCAAGAAAATGACAACATTGCTAAATCTTGCGCTTTAGGGACAATAGAGGAGTGTAAGTGAATTGGAAAAGGTATTGGATTTGGGAGGGAGAAAAGTTTGGTTTTGAACATTATTGAAGAGATAGTAGCAGGGAGCCTGGGTGGCTCCATTAAGGTTAAGTGGCCAGCTCTTGATTTACTTAATGGGTTCAACTTTGGTAGAAACAAAAATGTTTTTATTTTCGTTTCTTTATTTTCCCCTGCAATCACCATATTTAAACATTCTTTGAATCTCATTTCCATGTCCTTTGATGACATTACATTATAGATTCCATGGTTTCCTAATTGTCCTGGTTATTAGAAGAATCTCATTTTGGTCATTTTAAAACTCTCTTTCAGGTATTAAACTCCAACCCTATATGATTTAAAAGTAGAGTCTCAAAATCTGATCACGGTTTCTACTTCTCACCATTTTTGACCCCTAGGGATGCATGGGAAAGGGTACAATCTGTCCCTTACATTTTCTTATCTTTCACTTTTCCTTCAACGCCTCAGCCCTCAAGACTATGAAATAATCAGTGCTGGGCTAAGAGGACAGATGGGTGATAGTAAAAGGAGCTAATGTATTAGCTGGCTGGGTTTTTGTGTAATTATCTGTATAGCAAGGCACCCAAAAAGTGGCTGTCTTCTGAGCATATATTTTGGGATTCTATGGCCAGCCCTTTTTAAAGGTCTCTCCTTTCAATGGTTTTATGACATGGGGGCCATGTTCTCTGACTAGCTATAGTTGTCTATCCCACTCAGGTCCTGCCCGAGCAAAGCAAAGTTGGTTGAAAGTCAAGCAAAGTTCCAGTCTATGTCCTTTCGTTGCTCACTCTCCCACCCAACATCTGCACGAGGTGTGTTTAAGATGTCCTGAGTCTGGTCTCATTCATTTTGTTGTTCCAAATAGCAGAAGTGCACATCAAATGCCCTCTTTTCTTGCTTTGCCATTGGGCTGCTCAAGCACCTCCTCTTCCAGAATGCTCCAGGCTAGACATAGGCATTAGTCTCTATGACATTCTTTGTCCCCAAGTTTCAATATCAAATGTACATTTCTCACAGTATGTGGGCCTAGGCCTGTGAGATTCTGAAGCTCTGTAATCATCCAGTTGGGGAATGAGGCACCCATCCTCTTTTCTTCCAGACCTCCAATTATCTTGAAGGATAGGTGTCTTGGAACCAGTCTCACTTGGTTTGGAAGAAGATAGGACAGAAATATAGTAAAAACACTCTCCCCCACCCCCAAGCCTATGGTTCCCTGATTCTTTGACTTCTCATTGAATATCCAGTCTTTTCTTTCTATAGGCTGAGGGTAGTAGGGGGATGAGGTTAATCCATTGTAACAAATCCTATGAGGCTACATATACTAATATTTCTTTAGAATGTGGGCATCTCAATTGCCTATTAGCTCACTAAAAATCTGAGATAAGAGAAAAAAACCCTCAATATCCTAATATATGACATAAACCAACATCATTTACTAGCTCTACTGAGTGCCAGATAGGGTCCCAGGTACTGAGGATCACAGACACAGTCTTTGCTTCTGTTAATTTTATACTCCTCTTGGAGAGTGGGGGAGAGGCTACAGGAAACAAGAAACAAATAGGAAAATAACAAATTCACATCCATCTTAACTATGCAGAGTTAAAACGGGATCTATCAGGTGACAGGATGAGTAATCTGGAGAGTGTGGGGCAGGCAATGAAAGAGGACAAAGTTATTAAAGCTATTAAGTGTTGGTATTCACTTGACACCTTGAGGCCCTGGGGATAGTTAGGCTTACACAATAGTGTAAGTGTAATAGTTGCATCAGCAAACTACAGTGAGCCAGGTTAAACCTGCCATTTGTTTGTGAAAATAAAGTTTAATTGGGCCACAGTCACATCCATTTGTTAATATATTGTCTGTGGTTGTTTTTAAATGAGAACTACAGGGTTGAGCAGATGAGACAGAGATTGTATGGTCTGTAAGCCTCAAATATTGACTCTCTGGTCCTTGACACAAGATGGCTGACCCCCGATTTAAGATGAAAATGTATCCAGGGTGCCTGGGTGGTTTCCTCAGTTAAGCATCAGACTCTTGATTTTTGACTCTGGTCATGATCTAAGGGTCATGAGATCAAGCCCCACATTGGACTCTGTGCTCATCAGGGAATCTGCTTGAGGATTCTCTCTCTCTCTCTGCCCCTCCTCTGCTCGTGAATGCAGGTACTCCCTCTCTCTCTCCCTCAAATAAATAAAAAAATCTTAAAAAAAAAAAGAATAAATTGTGTCATAGAATGGAATATACTAAGCATCTGAATGACCTACCAAAGTGGAACTTATTTTTATTCTTCCAAGAATTACCAAGACATTTTTATTCCTGCTGCACATTCAGCCCATCACAGTCATTGAATGCCTACATGCAGTTGCTTCATACTGATTAGAATCACTTATTACACCTGTTTATTGAATAAGCATCGGGCCACCGCAGGGATTTGCCTGGCCTGCCTATTGGATATAGTTAGCTTCTCATTGCGGTGGAGTATTTGATTTAGATGATCCAGAATCTATCATAGATATCAGAGCCCTTTCACAGCTAGCATCGGGTTCTCATTAACAGAGTGTGAGTTTGCCAGTGTTTGCGCCCAGAAATGCCAGCAGAGATGGTTAAGACCTTTTCCTTGCATATATTATTTCCTGCCGTTTGGCTCCTGTGAGATATTTTTAAGTGTTTTTCTTCTCTAATTTGTGTCCTCTGCAAAATGTTTGTCAAATATTGATTCTCTTCCACAATGGGGCTTGAATGCAGCTGATGGTCGTTTTGTTTGCAACTTTGATTCATGCAGCTTTTGCTGCTGCCAAAGTCCTGCTCTGTGTACCAGCTTCATCCCGCAACCTCAGCTCTGCGCTGGGAACCGGGTTTGTTTCATGGCTGCAGCTGGGGGACCACACATCCTCTTCCTGACTTTATAAGCTATACTGTTAGAGAGCTTTTCATCTATGGTCTCAATGCCTTCCCTGATTCTAATGGAGGTAACGCAACAGCCCTGCTGTAGAAGATATAATGATGTTCATTCTTTTGTGCAGAAGCAAACAAGGTAAATGAATTTGTCCAAGTTCATGTAGGGAGTCCTCTGTTATCCCCAAACCCAAGCCTATGGTGCTACTTGTTTTTCTATCAAATATGCAAATGGAATCGGCCCTTTTTTGTGATCACAGTGGTCCGTCTTGTCCCCTAATTCTTTCCCCCCACCCCTTCCACATCTTGTAAATGGCTTTCCTGTGGGTATGCACCAACTTCTCCAGCGGCTTTCTGGATCTTTTCTCCTGATGTGGCCCCACTTTCTGTTGTTTCTACCACTTCCAGTGCTTTTCATTATTAAACTGTTTCTGTAGGGGTCCTAGATGCGTTCAAATAGGCACAGGTGCCCATTTGCCCTCATGCCACAAATCAGAGCCCTAAGAACCCTATCCGTACTGCCAGTCTTCAGCACCAGCAGACTCACCTCAAAATTTAGCATTGATTTCTCTGGTCTTACTTTCTGTCTTTTTTTTTCTTCTATTTTTGGCCCATTTGGGTTCTCTGAAAGCATATGTTTCATGAATTTTCTTCTTCTGATTGATTCCATGATTACCCCTTTCATGACCTACATTCTTTCAAATAGTCCAGAACTTCCCCTATCTCTGCATTTTTACATTGGATGTTCTATCTGAAGCACACAGAGTAAAAGAGAAAGTTTGCCCGACTTCATCTTCAGAATTATCTTCATTATACCTGAGTATCCCACTTCCCTGTGTGTTATAGTCATTCCTGGGTTTTAAGGAAACAGAGGAACAGGAAATCTTTTCTCAACGAGTTTTGTTAATACCATACTTTGGAAGCTCATGCTTACAGAGAACCTGTCCCGCCATGGAATGATGGTGTCTGCTGGATAGATCCTGGAAGTTGGACAAAATATAAGAAAATATTCATTATGTATTTTCCAATTAATATGATCTTTCAGTTGAGAAATGATTACCATGAGAAGAATATAAAATTGAGCCTCAGGTTCATTTTTAAATACTTTATGTTTTATTTTCTGTTAGTTTTTTTTTTTCCTTTCTTTCTTCCCCCAACCCCTCAATTCTCTTTCTATATTGTTTGTCCTAGTAATCTTTGTGAAATTTGAATCTGAATCTGTCATTGCCTTGAAATAGTCCTTCTCTGGCGGGATTCAGTACAAGCCTCACATCCTCTATTACTTCTTTGATCATCACCTTCTGCGCCAGAAGAATTGACCATATTTTCCTTTCTACTAAAGCAATGTGAATATAGGACGTATTACCAGCCTCTTCTCTCATCTCGAGGGCATTGTGCATTATTTAATGGCAAATTTGGAACCAAGTCCTGGACCTCTGATATGGACATAGAAATAAAATTTTAGACTCCAACTAAATATTTGAAATAACAAAATCATGCTTGACCAACCCCCCATGATAAACTTCAGTGGTATGGGGGTTATAGACGTATCCATTATAAGCCAAACCTACTGGTTTATTGTTTTTAATCTAGCAAAATATCTTGAACAGGAACTAAGGGTTACATGCTTAAACTATAGCATGAAATATTGTGATATCTAAGTTACATGTTTGTTTCATTTGAGTCCCCGATTGTTCTATTCATAACTAGCCCAATGACACTACTACTATTGCCAACTTTATTCTCTGACACTACATAGCTGCGGTGCTCTGCTCAGAACCTTATCTTAAACAAGGAGCACATGGGAAGCAAATCTTATTTTCTGTGCTGACAATATTTGATGTCTCACACTCTTAGACAAAGTAGTGGCCTGAGGTAAATACTGCTTCTTAAACGTTGGAAAAGTTGTGCGTTTTCCCCATTAGAAAATACAAATAAAAATAAACAGAAGAAAAATAAATTATGTATGAGCTATTTCCCCTCTCTCTCCCCCCAAGCGGGGGCTTATCTTTTGGATGTATTTTCATCTAATATCTTTCCACGTATTGTGTTTCTATGACATTTGTTGCTCTTTTTAAAAAAATATAAGATATTCATGTATTTTAGTTTTAATTTTTCAATTCACTTTCAAAGACTATTGAAACTAGAAGGAACCAACAAGGTGATCCAATTCTGAGTGTCTCATTCTACTTACTGAGAAACTAAGACCACACAAATGTTACATACTTAATAAAGCAGAGAGTCAGAGCTTGGATTTTGATGTCTCTAGATAAAACTAAATTCTGCTCTGAAACTGAAACACATTTATAAAACCCAATTATTGTTTATATTATTCATTTCGGATTAGTTTAGCTTTAGTGGTGGCATGACATGATTAAAGAAATAAGTTTACATAAATAGAAGTCTAATATTTTGTCTCCAGTGTACATTAGGCTTTATTAGATTTAGTCATGTCATGCATTCATAAAATCTGGCCAAATATCTAGAGTAATATAAAAGCAGAATGTATCCTGTTTGGGAAGAAAGTTCTCGGTATCTATCATTTCAACAAATTGCTTAGTTTAGTGTACTCTGGGAAAAAAGGGAAAAAGAACCTTCAATTGTGATGCTACACATTTCAAAATAAAATTCAAAGGGCTTTCGAGGGCAAGAAATCCATCCTCTCAGAATAACATCAATGTTAGTCAATATCATTAATTGTATTTCTTTGTTTTTAGAGTACTGACAGTAGTCACCCATCATCTTTAGGTCAAGGAGTGACAAGGAATAATGCAGGATGCTGGAAAAGACATAGACAAAGTATACCCAAGGGCTCAAAGTTCTTGATGTTCTTCTGTAAATTAGAAACCTAAATCTGCAGAGTAGAGTTTCCACTTACACCTACTGCAATGTAAGCCTTTTATTTCCACTCAAAAACTTTAAAAGTAATGGCTACAATTTACTTGCCATGTTCTTTATCTTGATTCTTCCCTTCCCCATCATTTATGCTTAGGTGTGTATATATAGAAGCTTTTTCCTTTCTCATCACCCATCTGCTTCTTGCTGAGCTCAAACTAGGTAACAACCGCCTATCTGTGATCAAATGTTATACTCCAAACCACACATCATGACAACGGTGAACACGTCAGGCAGGAGGAGGGAAAGGTGGCTAATTTTAAAGAATGGAAGCTGTGATTTGGACACAAATAGGTTAGTAATAATCCCTGAAGTACCTGCCATTTAGAATGGGGGGGGGTGAAGCCAAATAAGCAGAATGGTTATGATACAGTTCTTTGTAAGGAATTGAATATCATGACATTTGTGACATCAAAGCAAGGAGGTTGTCCAGTGTGTATGAGCACACCTCTAGGGAGAGATGACCTCTGATATTTTTGGCAACCAAATCTGTACTTGAAAGTTTTCCATGGTTCCTGGCTTTGGGCTGCCTGTAATCCTTTCCCTTTGGGCCTAACAAGGAGATATTCATTTTATATAACACTTCCATTCTCTACCTAGACCTATCAGGCCCTCACCCCCACCTAAGACTCTCTTCGATAAAATAAGCATATTTTTACTTCAAACTTTCCCAAAGTGGCAGGTCTTCCAGGCTTTCTAACCATCTAGTTAATTCTAGAACCTTTCCAATGTGATAAACTACCTTCAGTGGGGATGATAGAGTAGGTGTGTTCTGACAGAGATCAGACTGGGACTGACATGTTACCTTGTCCTGGTTGGTACATGGCTGTGAATTCACTGCAATATTCACTTTCTTTTTGGTAGACCTCTATGGTAGACTTCCTTTGGGTTTACTGCCTATTATACTATCTCCTTTTGCATGTGTTATTTCCAAAATCTATTATATCAACTTAGAATTATACAGAAATGAGTTTTCTTACATAGATTTCTATTAATTTCCATTTCGATAGATTTTATCAACCATTCCATTTTATTAACGGTATCTTTGGATCAAAAAATGAACATTGAATGCTCCCAGAGGACAAGAGGGAATACTTGCAGTAGACATCTTGACTCTCTGGTTTCTTGTGACCATTTGGGTAGAGGACATTGATTTCTTCTGGTTTTCACCAGAATATTTCAGAATATTCTTCTGGTTTTCACCAGAATGTTTCACTAGGATAGTTCACTAAGGGTTGCGATCTATGAAGCTTTTAGAATTTTCTGGTCTATTTCTCAGATGTTTATCTGCAGTTTTACACTTTTTAAAAGCATATTTTACTGTGAATTTTTTACATATAAACAAAAACAAAGAGAACAGTACAATAAATTCAATATACCCCTCTTTGAGAATTCATTTGAATTCAACTGTTATCAATACCTGGTCAACCCTGTTTAATCTGTACTTCTACTTCCTCTACCTGCATTATTTTTGAGTCAAGCTCAGAAATCATTTTTTATTTCTAAATATTTTATTATATATTTTTAAATGATAAGATCTCTTCATTCTAATGAAACCACCATGCCATTGTCATAACTAAAAAGCATTATTAATAATTCCTTAGTATCATCAGATATTCAGGCAGTGTTCACATTTTCAGATTATCCTTTATGTATTTTTTCTTTGCATTGCTTTTTCTTCTTTCTTTTTTTCTTTTTATCTCCCCCCCCCATTTCATTTTTTTGAATCAGTATATGTATTGCAACTGGTTTGTATGTTTCTTGTCTCTTAAGGCTTTTTTCATCTCTGTTATTTTGTGTTTTTTCTTTTTTTATACGTTGATTTTAAAGAGACCATTTGTATATTTTTTGGTCCTGTAGATTTTCCCACATTACGAATTTTCTGACTGCATCCACATGGTATCACTTGATATGTTTTGTGTTTCTCTGTCCTTTGGATTTCTTACAATTCATTAGTTAGATCTATGGACTCATTTAGATTCAGGTTCCTATTTATTTGTTTACTTTCACAAGACTACTTCACAGGTGGTGCTAAGCTGTGTTTTGCCATCAGGAGGTACATGATGTTTGGTTGCCTTTCTTTCTGGGACATTATCAGCCCTTGAAAATCATTGCATAAACCCATTAATCCATTAGAGGTTGTATGATGGTCATATGTTAATTCTATCATTCATTTCCATTTATTATCTGGAACTTATATAAAAAGAAACATTCTCCTTCAACTATTGTGTTACCATGTTGTGCAGATTTCATAAGAAAAGCAGGGTAGACAGTCACTTCCCTTTATATGCCAGTCATAAAATAATGAAGCAGTTCTCTAGTATCTCCCAAAAGTGACCAGCGGGGACTTTATGCCCTCATGGACTTAAATGTATTGAATGTGCTTCTATCTATGATACATATTGTCTTTATTGGTCCTTAAATTGTCCCTTCTTTGGCCCGTACCCATTTCGTTTGGATTCTTACTCCTTTTTGAAAGACTCTACTCATCTCTGATGATGTCATTACTTTCTGATCTCACAGGGTCATGTTTATATCCAGAGTGTTGAAGGAGTTGTAAACAGATACCAGTATCTCTAATGGGTCAAGTGATCAGAGTATCTTCCTCAAAGGAAAAAGGAGGCACTTTCAGAGCCAAATGAATCTAGATTTTGCTTTCTAAAACAAAGAAAGAGTTTAATTAAAACCAAGAAAGAGAACTATGGTTTAATACTTGGTTTCCTATTCAAAGATGAAGCATGGGGTTGCCCTGGTGGACTTTACTTGGATAGCAGAATAAGTCTCCCACTAGGAAATAATAATACTGTAAAATCCCAGCCAACCAAAGTAACACTTTGAGATTAGACATTTATTTAATATGTTGTTGACCTTGTGTTCCGTGTCCATAATAGTGCCCAAATTATGTGATCAGAGAGACTAGTATACATTTAAATTATGACAAAAATATCATCTCACATTTGTATAATATTTTGAACTTCTTATAGTGCTTTAACATACATTATCTCCATTTGATTGCAGTCTTTATGACAGATGTTTAAGGGGAAGAATTAACTCAAGGATTAGGCTAGTAGGTTGTTACTTTCTGGGGGAAATCTAAGTGGATGTTTCTTCTCTGCGGTTTAAAGGATGACAAAATACATGAAATAGTAGACAGAAGTCTTCTGACTTCATTCTGGTAGTTTTGGTGTTGCTGTATGGAAAAGAAGGAAGTTATCTAGGGTTATAAAAATAGAGTAGCAAATTTCCCTCTCAGTATTATGATTTTTATAATATTCATACTTATGAGCACAGTTGGATACACCAAGGATTTTCTTGCCATGATAGATGTCAACATGGTGACTTCACCTATTGCTTTAATAAGATTGAATGTTTTCCCATCTAATTTAAAACATATATATATTTTTTTCAAATTCAGTAAGAAGTCGGAGTATTGAATATTTCCAACTATTTCAGTGATGTGTCTGAAAAATACAGTAACATCTTTCTGAAATCTATTTGCCTAGAGCTACACCCCTGGGCTTGAAGAAACTCTAAAGAGCCATTTGTACTTAGCTTCACCTTTGCTATGGCACAAATCACCGCCTTATTTTCTATTACGGTTACTATAGTTGCGTTGTTTCTACCACAAGATTGTGATTTCCTGTCCTAGTTCAATAGGTAATTATGGAATGAGATACAGGCTATGTCTGAGGCATAGCCTTAGACGGTGTGCTGAGTGTTGAGAGGATGATTATGACTCAGTCCCCACTCTCAAGAAGGTCCAGTTTAGGGGCAGTAGGGGAAGAGGAAAGATGAATAAAGACGGTCACACCACAACACAGTAAGTGCAGTGGTGAAGATCTGTGAAGTGTAATATGGGAGTAGAGGAGGAGAATGCCTGACAAAGCCCGAAGGAGGCAGGCAGGAACTATAGTTACTGTCCTTCTGCTGCAGGTGCTTAGCGCAGTACCCATGAGCATAAAACAAGAGCTCATTGTTTATCTCAACTATGGTTATGTTGAGTTTTGTCACTATTCTGTGAGAGAGGTGATTACCGTGTTCTCACCAGTACATTTTCATCAACGTGACTTCTTTTCCAGAAAATAATAGTTAAAAAATATTTGTTGAACACGTTTTTCAGAAAAGGAACACAACAATGTAGAGGATCTAGAACCAACTCTGCTAGGATTTGAAAACAATCTGAAAGCATCTTTCACTGTCTCAGTAGCCATAGTTGATATAGCCAGTTTCACTAAGTGGGTTGTACTTCTCTTCCTGCCTTCCCACACTACCAGATGTTATTGTTGTGACCATCAATGAATTTTTTTGAACAATTAGAGTATCATTTATTTCTGAAAAATTGCCAGAAATGATTCTAAATTCCAGATCATGGGCCAGTTGCCCAAGAATTTCCATGGCTTAGCATCAGTAAGCTGGACAAGATAGGGTCAGCTGTCCTTCTTGTTATTCTGTTACTGTCACTAAATAGGTGATGTGGAAAACTCTGCTTTCAAAATCTTCTTTTCAAAAGGAATTGCTGATCAAAGAATTTTCCATTAGATAGATGAGAGTATTGACCCTAACTGAAAGATCTAATTTTGACATGCTACCTCTAAACATCTAAGTCTTAATGGTCTCTGCCTACAAAGCCCCTTGATACAGCTTTCATCTTCAAATGTACATAAACTGTGAGGGTTAGAAACTGCTAAGTTGTCTTAATTACATATTTGTTACTTTTATGGACACCTTTAGCAACATTTTTTAAATATCAGATTAATTATTTGAATGCTGGTAATTTTAGAAACTCCAAGGCTCCAGAGGAGTCTTAGTATATTTACATTTTGGCTAATAGTTGGCCCTTGTTAATTGATTAATGAAATCAATGAGTTATCCAGTATCCTTTACTTTTCCAAACACTGACATTTATTATAATGATGATGCATTTCAGGTCTAGAGCACCCTCAAGGTCCGTGAAGGACTGTTGAGAGGAAAGTAAGCCTCTACCCTTCAGTGACAGTTTTTAGGAATTTGCCATTTCTTTGATTAATGTACATATATTTTTTTCTAAGTCTCTGCTTTGCTGTCTCCTTTCCAGTTTTATTTTTAGGTGAATATTTCCTCTGCTCCAGCTCTCTGTAGATGCTACTATGGATTTCACAGAGCTAGTTTCCCACTCCATCGCCTGTGTGAATTAATATTGTATGCACATCAGGCTTTACTTAGATGAAGAAAAGCCTCAGCCCATCTGGGATATGATGGAGTTAGATTAACAGTCTCCACCATATTTTCTTCTAACTTCTCATTAAACTAATAATGACAAATAAAATAAAAGGATATTCAATTATATTTGGACATTATGAATGATGGCCAACAATTTTACTGGGAAAAATATCTACCGTTTGTTGCATGGATCAGCTTATATGCAGAAATCACAATTAGTTGATTAGGTTAATCTAATTATCAGTTTAGTCAAAATATTGTATACACTTGACTTAAAAAGTGAAACCCAATGCCAAGCAGCCTATTGGTAGAAATTTGGCAATTTTCTGAGGTTGTTCATGTCATTTTGTTTCTTTATACCTTGTATACTATTTATACTTCATTGGATATGCTATTTCTGTACTTAGTTAGAAAATACAATTCCTGGTACAAAATAGGGCCTGTGCGGGTGTAAATAAGCAGTTGGGAACCATATACAATGATGTAGCCTCTCCCTAGAAACCTTATGTGGATGAAGGGCTATCAGAGAATGAGAGAGACCTCAACAAAGGACTTACTTGTTCAAGGGATATACTATTATGGTCAAGAAGAACTGCAACTAACTAAATTTCTTTAAAATAAAAATTCTTGGTAGAGTTGGATAACCATGAGATTTAAAGACAGATGAATGGTGTAGTGCTGGTGGTAAGAATTTTTGCAGCTAACAAGGAACAGTCACTTGGATATTTGGGAAAAATCATATTTATTTGAAATACACTTCCACAAAACAAGAAACAAAATTAGAATGCATCTTCTTTGTAATCCCATAAAATTATGGGATGCTCAAACACACATTTGAAAGTCCTTAAGTTGGTAATTGATAATTTTTTAAATTTTTTATTTTAAAAATGGAATCAAAATTTTTAGTCACTGAGGAATAAAAGTATACAAAACCTAGACTATAATGTAAGATAGAGGATAAAGGAAAAATTAAAGGGGTATAAAATTTTAAGTATAAAATTAGAGCAATATTGTTACTATGACAAAACATTTAAGTGGTAGAAACTATTATAAAAACATTGTTCAGAGTTTTATTAAAATCAACACCATCTGACACTTTTAAGATACATAACACAAATATAGAAAAAGAACTGAAAGGAAAGGTGGATAATATAAACAAGAAAAGAAGTGTGCATATTATTAATCAGAGAATGTGGAAATTTAAAAAAATGAGACAGAGTCACTGTGTGTCAATAAAAGTATAATAAGGCAGATTTAATTTCTACTGTGTTACCATTCAAAATATATGATACAAAACCTATTAGTTATGTTTTGAGACAGCATGTTTCGAGGAGGAATCTATTTGTGGACGACTTTCATTCCTAGTGTCTAGTACAGATCAACAAGACATAACACTGATTCAGATGAGATAAAGGAAGCTCAGAAAACACACATTTCTCCTTGTAGAATACAATTATGACTCTAATTGGGTTGCATGAATAGTTTTAGTTGGATGATATCTTCAGTTTGGGAACTTATTTTAATTTAGGAGGTAGGGGAAATTTTACAGATAAAAATAAACTGGTGGCATTAACATTTTTAAGAATAACCAAATACTTGTGCACCATCATTGTCAAAGGTAAATTTGGGTGTGGTGGCATGAGATGCTTAATCCATGAAGTTGATGTTACTGTTTTGCTTCACATATTAATGACACATGCTAGGGATTTTTTTTTTTTTCTGATTATCTTGCCCCACCTCTCCATGTTACAGGACATCCTTTCCTTGTATCTTATTTGGGAAAAACTAAAGAGACTACTATAAGTGACTGGGACACAGTTACCATTTTGTTGGCAAATAAATACCACTTCTTTTGATATTTCACTTTAGGAGATGAGGAAATTAGTGCCTCCACCCTTTCTTTTACTCCTTCTGCAGTCCTACCTCGTGACTTTGCCATCTAACGTTGTTATATGATGTTATGTTATATAACCATAATTAAGACCTTTTTGTTTTTGTGGTTTTTTTCTATTTGTATTTATTTTTTATTATGTTATGTTAGTCACCATACATACATCATTAGTTTTTGATGAAGTGTTCCATGATTCATTGTTTGGTGATTTGTCTATGAATTGACCTAGAATTTCTAAGAACTATATCGAACAGCATTTACATTATAGCGCCTGTGAAAATACTATTCACTGCATTTCTTAAGATTACTCATTGGTTTGTTAGCCAACTTCATAAGGCAGAGTATGTGAGAGATAAATTTTCCAAGTTCTCACGTATCTGAAATTGCTCTTAGCCCACCAAGTTGATTGATAATAGGTAGAATATGGAATTCCTGGTGAAAATTATTTTCATTTACCTAAAGAACTTTAAAGGCATTGCTGTAGTGTTTTCTACGATTTAGGGTGACTGATGGCAAGTATGCCGTCAGTTTGATTATTGTTTCTTTTCGGACTATTGCTTCTTTCTCTTTTGCTCCCTGTGGGCAGTTTTAGGATCTTTCTTTATCTGGAATGTTATGAAATATTGCAATAATATTCCTAGAGCTAGGTCTTCCTTTATTTGCTTGGATGGCCTTTTCAATCTGGAAACTCTGAGAAAATGTCTGTTATTTGTCCTTTAATAATGTTGGTAGCATTTTCTCTTTTCCCCTTTAGGCAGATGTTCTCCTGGATTAATTCTCTGGCTTTTACCTTTTATCTTTTCTATTTCTGTGTTTTTGTTTTTATGTTATAGATGATTTTCTCAATATTCTAAAACGTCTATTTATTTTTCTTTACCACTCATGGAGTTTGTTGTTGTTGTTTTGTTTCTTTCTTTTTTTTTTTTTTTACCCCCTGTTTTAAATTTTCAAATGTTTTCTCTGGTTCTCTGATCTTTTTTCATTGCTTCTTGATTTTTAAGATGAACCAACTTTGTTGTTGTTGTTTTGTTTCTTTCTTTCTTTTTTTTTTTTACCTCCTGTTTTAAATTTTCAAATGTTTTCTCTGGTTCTCTGATCTTTTTTCATTGCTTCTTGATTTTTAAGATGAACATCTGAAAAAAACTAATTGAAGCCTTTTTAAAAAATTATAATTTTCCCCTGATTCTTAGTTATTCTCTGGGACATTTTCCCCCCTTGTTTATTTTGGTCTCTTTTCTTTTTTATCTATCAAGTTTATATGGTATCTTTTGACTGACCATTAGAAAAGAAAGAATTTGGTGCAAGTTCCCTGCCATCACCTCTCCATCTCTGACTGCTGGTTTTTATTAATTATCTTTACATTGTCAAGGATTATGATAATGACATTTTTTGTGTAACTGTAATGAAGTCTACTGAGCTTTCTCTAAAGGTTGCACCTTAAGATTTAACTGCAGTAAAACTACATTTACATTTTTATGATGATAAGAATATTATACACAGGAGAACCAATGTAATGTGGTTGTAATATTAAATCATGAGGTACAGCCTACTGCTCAAAAGTGAATTTTGAAGCATGATTTTCCCCATGGATTATCTTTAGATTCCTTTTGAATTTATTTAGAATCATCAGTGATTCTCAAACTTAGTTGCATTCTGCAGTGACCTTGGGAATTTTGAAGAATACTGATACCTAAGTCTCACCTGTAAATATTCTGATTTTTTTTTTTCATTTTTTTGGTCAGGGTTTGGGGTGGGCAATATGGATACAGGGATTTAAAATCTTCCAGCTGATACTATTTCAATCTATATCATGATTTATTTGCTATTGTTTCTTCTATCCCATGTTTTTCCCTTTTAAATATTTCCTCTTTTAAAAAAATTCCACTGAATTTTCTTCAAGTAGATTTTTATCATTTTTTGGTAAATTTTTGAGCCCTTGCTTACTTAAAAATGTCTCACTGTAATCTTATACTTGATCGACAGCTTAGCTCAGTATATATTTCTAAACCCAAAAAATGTTCAAAGGAATTATATTTAATATCTAGTAATGATGATGATAAGTCTGATGTCATGCTGCTTTTTAATTTATGTGGATTATATTACATCATTTTTAAAAAGGCTTTTAATAGTTTGTTTTCATTCTCGGGTCTCTGGTCCCTTTTCCCCTTTGTTCTCTGTTTCTGGGTCTGAGTTTGAGAAGTTTTTTTTATAAATCTTGGATACCAGCCCTTTATCCGTAATGTCATTTGCAAATATCTTCTCCCATTCTGTGGGTTGCCTCTTAGTTTTGTTGACTGTTTCCTTTGCTCTGCACAGGAGATTTCTAAGGCTTAACATAAAAAAAAAAAGTTGGTTCATCTTAAACATCAAGAAGCAATGAAAAAAGTTTAGAGAACTAGAGAAAACTTTTGAAAATTTAATGTCTCATTAATAATATCAACATGGTTTATATATTAAAGTTGTTTATATATTAAAATGATCATTTTTGTTAGATGAGGCTAAATACAATATTTAAATTCTTTTCACTTGTTTCATTTTAGGTTTTTTTTAAATATAGCTAGTAGAAAACTTGAAATTACACACATGGCTTACATTATATTTCTATTGGACATTGTTAAAACATTAAAAATAGAGCTACCCTATGACCCAGCAATTGCGCTACTGGGTATTTACCCCAAGATGTAGTGAAAAGAAGGGTCACATGCACACCAATGTTCATAGCAGCAATGTCCACAATAGCCAAACTGTAGAAGGAGCCAAGATGCCTTTCAACAGATGAATGGATAAAGAAGATGTGGTTCATAAATACAATGGAATATTACTCAGCCATCAGAAAGGATGATTACCCAGCATTTGCATCGACATGAGTGGAACTGGAGGGGATTATGCTAAGTAAAATAAGTCAAGCAGAGGAAGACAATTATCATATGGTTTCACTCATATTTGGAACATAAGAATAATGTGGAGGACCACAAGAGAAGGGAGGGAAAACGAATGGGAAGAAATCAGAGAGGGCGATAAACCATGAGAGACTCTGGACTCCGGGAACCAAACTGAGGGTTACAGAAGGGAGGGGGCTGTGGGGATGGGATAACAGGATGATGGATATTAAGGAGGGTAAGTGTGGTGATGAGCACTGGGTGTTATATGCAATTAAGGAATCGTCGAACACTACATCAAAAACTAATGATGGGGGGCGCCTGGGTGGCACAGCGGTTAAGCGTCTGCCTTTGGCTCAGGGCGTGATCCCGGCGTTCTGGGATCGAGCCCCACATCAGGCTCCTCCGCTGTGAGCCTGCTTCTTCCTCTCCCACTCCCCCTGCTTGTGTTCCCTGTCTCGCTGGCTGTCTCTATCTCTGTCGAATAAATAAATAAAATCTTTAAAAAAAAAAAAACTAATGATGTACTATATGTTGGCTAATTGAAATAATAAAAAAATACATTAAAAAATCTGTGTAGTTTACACTTATGATGTATCTCCATTCAGACTAACCACATTTTTCTTTTTTTTTTTAATTTAAATTCAATTAGCCAACATAAATTTAAATTCATGTACCACAACTTCTTTATCTATTCATCTATTGATGGACATCTGGGTTCTTTCCATAGTTTGGCCATTGTGGACATTGCTGCTATAAACATTGGGGTGTAGGTGCTCCTTCGGATCATACATTTGTATCTTTGAGGTAAATACCTAGTAGTACAATTGCTGGGTCTATTTTTAACTTCTTGAGGAACCTCCATACTGTTTTCCAGAGTGGCTGCACCAGCTTGCATTCCCACCAACTGTGTAAGAGGGTTCCCCTTTCTCTGCATCCTTGCCAACATTTGTTTTCTTACTTGTTAATTTTAGCTATTCTGACTGGTGTGAGGTGGTATCTCATTGTGGTTTTGATTTGTATTTCCCTGATGCTGAGTGAAGTTGAGCATTTTTCCATGTGTCTTTTGGCCATTTGTATGTCTTTTTGGAGAAATGCCTGTTCATGTCTTCTGCCCATTTCTTGACTGGATTATTTGTTTTTGGGGTGTTGAGTTTGGTAAGTTCTTTATAGATCTTGGATACTAACCCTTTATCATTTGCAAATATCTTCTCCCATTCCATTCGACTATTTCCTTTGCTGTGCAAAAGCTTTTTATCTTGATGAAGTCCCAGTAGTTCATTTTTACTTTTGTTTCCCTTGCCTTTGGAAACATGTCTAGCAAGAAGTTGCTGTGGCTGAGGTCAAAGGGGTTGCTGCCTGTGTTCTCATTTGAAGCAATCAACAGCCCTGTGTGGCTACTGTATTTGCTAGTGTCATTCTAGGAACTAGATGTTGGCCTGTTTGGAGTTTTCCTTGTCTCTCACTTTTCCAGGATATGTTCCATTTCTTTTAGCTCTATCATCTGTAAGATTATAAATTTCAATTTTCAAATTACCAGCTTGGACTTTAGTACCATCCATCATATTATTTCATGCATTTGCTGATCTTTCTTCCTTTTCCCCCTCCTCTTTGCCTCCCCTTTCTCTGTTTCTCTATTTTATAAATTTATTTTCCAAATATGTCATAGCATCCTGTCTAGCTTCTGGATGCAATATCATCTTAAATCTATCTGAGGATAATAATTGTATTTTTAAAAATAAGTTTTAGAATTTCCATTTTGGCTCTAAATTACCTATTTCACTCAGGCTCGGTTTTGCTTAGCTTCTTGCCTATTGTTTTATGTAGTCAATTTCTCTTAAATATGCAATAAATCTTTGCTTTTAATTCATATTCATGAATGAAGGGTTTAATTGATTAGTATACACGATGGGTATGTTCCCTGGGAGGGATGACCACATGCTCCCTATAAATACCATATTGACAGGCAGATTTCCCTGAAGCTGCACTGGAATTTAGAAAGGCAGGCTTCAAAGCAGTGAAGATTGTAATCTCAAGTCTGTGTGTGTGTGTGTGTGTGTGTGTGTGTGTGTGTGTGTGGTGGTGTGCACGTATGTGTTTAAGCTCTTGGACTATTAAATGTCCTGGGGATGAGGAATATGTCTTTTTTGCTCTGTATTATACACTCCCAGATTTTTACGCCATGTCTGATCCATAGTAGGCATTCAATAGTTTGAATTAATACTTTTGAAATAATGACTAATAGTAGGCATTAATAATTTGAAATAATAATATTTTTATTCCTCTTTGCTGCCTCTTTTGGTTTTCTATCTTTTGTTACTTGATCTTTGTTTTTTATGTTCTCTTCTTACTTGGAAACTATATAATTCTAATGATAGTTACTTATATAACTTAAAAAAGTGATGCATTTAAAGCTATATTTCAAATATAAATGTGCTTACATATGTGTATGTATATATGTATATGCATATATATGTAATGTCAAACATAAAAGCAAATAATGACTCCTTTAATAACACATTATAGTTCATTTATATAACCTCTTTTGTCCTCTTTTTCCACTTCTGAAAGGCATGTCTATGATCTTAATTCTAGTCCATTATCAAAAGCTCATTATTTCTATTAAATATGCAGATTTCTTTCAGGATTTATAAAATATCCATCTGTCTTTATTAGGAGTATTGTTACTGATCTTCTTATACATTTATTCAGATTTAATGCTCTCTGCCAGAACTTTCTTTCCATAATTTTTAAAAAAGATTTATTTATTCACTTTAGAGAGAGCATGTGTGGGGAGGGGTAGAGGGAGAGGGAGAAAAAAAATTTAGCAGACTCCTTGCTAAGCTCAGAGCCCAATGTGGGGCTTAATCTCAAGACCCTGAGGTCATGACCTGAGTTGAAACCAAGAGTCGGATGCTCAACCAACTGTGCCACCTAAGGGCCCCTTTCTTTCCATAATTTAACTACTTAACTAGAATTTCTATATTCTAATGCAGCTTTTGGTTCCCAGGATTTTCCATCTTCAGCTGGGAGTGAAATGAAGGAAACATTACAGCTATATTTTCTGATTTTTGTTTGTTTGTTTGTTTGGTTAGGAATCTGTCTTCCAGCTTATGAAAAATGTCTTCCAATTGGAATAAAATCTTAAATAGTTGTAGAATTTTTGAATTACATATTTTTGTTCCCAAGACATTATGGCTCAATATCCTGGCATCTAACATTGGAGAAAAGTCAGAGGTCAGCTTTATTCAGTTTTCTTTCTGAATTATATGCATATGCTGCTTGGGTGATTAGGAAATTTTTTATTTTCAGATTTCTGTAAATTTACTGGGATATGCTTTAGTTCACATAGCTTTCAATCATCTTGCCTTTAAATCTGACTCTTTAGGTCTTTTTTTTACTTCAGGAAATTTTCCCTGTACTTTATACTTGAAAAAAAAATTTTTTTTCTCCTGGGTGTTCTAATTTGTCTTCCCAAGACCAACAATCCATAAATTGGATCCATTGCCTTTTCTTCTGAGTGTTGTTTTCTGCCTAGGGGCTATGATTTCTTTATCTTTTTACTCTGAATCAAGGAAGACCTTTTGGTAAAAGTCATTATTTAAATTGAGAACTCAGCTATGAGAAAGAGTTGGCCTAGGAAAGCGGTATCAACACATAATCATTGAGCCATGGCTGTATACCAGACCACATACAAGGTCAGGGACCAGAGAAGTAAAGGACATGGTTGTTATCTTGAACTAGCTTATGATATAGTGAGGCATCACAATAAATGAACATGCAGTCCAATATTGTGGTCAATCCTAGAAGAGTGGTATGCTCGGTAAGGATTCAGAGCTCAGAGGAGAGGCATCTGGCATGGTCAGGGGACAGATGCTTAGATAAATCTTTGTGTGAAAGTTGATTTATCAGCTGAGGTTCTAACAGAGGGAAGGAGCCATCCACTTGAAGAATGACCAGAAGGCTATTCCAAGGAAAAAATAGCAAAATCGGCAGAGCCTTGAGGTGACAAGAGAGCAGGCTGCTTTCAGGAAGCGCATTCTGTAACCAAGCTTCTCCAGAGTGCTCTAGTTAATTCAGGGATCTCTAATGGGCTCAGTCTTTTATCTGTTGTCTAACACCATATAGCTTTGGAGCCTCTCCAGTCATGAGAGATGTAGCTCCGTATTTTGCGTGTGTTCATTTTACACAAAGCATTTTAATGAAAGCTGCAATACTCTTGGACCGTAACTACCTCATCACATGAGCTTGTTCTGCCGTGTTGCATATGTTAAGATGAATCATTGTGTGTAGCACTTATTCCACATCCGGGAGATTACTTTGTAGATCCATATCTGGTTAGGCTTATTGAGTTTGGCTCATATTATTAGCATTATTATGGAGCTAATAATGGATGTATGTTTCATTCTCCACTGGCAGAGGCATTCCAGTTGTAATATCGAGCAATAGCTCAAGAGATATTTTCAATAAAAGATCCCATTTGAAGTCTCTAGTGGAAAAATAAAAACACTCACTCCTCTGGCATCAAAATTTAAGTTTACCGAAGTGAATTTAACTTTGTGGCTAAAGGGATATTTCACTGAGTCATGCCAGGTAAACGTTTGAAGAGAGGTTAGGGGAGAAGAGAAAGCAGGGTTGTACCAGGAACGAGTGATCAAGTACTCAGCTACTAGGTAGCTTTAGTATCACACGGAAGATCTATCAGCCGAATAAGAAAACTCATGGGCCTCAGATTCAGGTCAGGAATTTGTCTAGGACACACTTGGATCCCAACTCTGATTCTATGTTCTCTTTCTAGAGTGTAATATGGAGTGGTATTAATGGAGCAGGTTTAGAAGACATTTGTGAATGGTCAGTGCAGTGAACCCTCCATGGAAAGCCTGTTTTTTGCCTTTATGGTTCAGAATATGTTGGAGGGAGATGAGGAGCTATAGTTGCTATTGCTTTTATTTAAAATTTATTTACATTTTTAAATTTATTTTATTATAAATTATTTTGTTATTAAATTTTCAGAGATTTGTTAAAATCTCTGAAAAAGGCTTTTCCCTCCAACACACCCGTTATATGATTAGGGCATCCTCAGAGTTCACCTGGAATTTGGGGGGAATCTGTAGATCTCTAGGCTGTCATGGAGGGAGCCAGTTCTCTAGGCTGTTAGGATAAATTTTATCCCTGTCCTCATCCCAACTGTCCACTGAATAGTTTTCTACTGGTTTGTTGTTGTTGTTGTTCATTTATTATCTTTTTCAGCTGGTGCCTCAGAGGGCCCCAAAATAATGAATAATGTTTAGCAGGAATTACTAAAGTATATCTTTATGGATAGACATACAAAAGGAGGATCTTATAAGATTTATTTATCCCATAAATATTTGTTGAGCAGCTACAATGAGCCAGGCTCTGTTTTAAATCAGGCAATCAGTAATAAACAAAAAGGACAAGGTTTCAGACTTCATGGAAGTTAGGTCTTAACATTTCCTCACAATCTAGATAGGTCATAAGATCAAGTAGGGGACGTTGACAAGGCAAGCCTCCTTTATATCCCTGGATTCCTTGCTCTCATATTTAGTGTTCACAGCCTGCAGAAGTTGGAGCAGTTGCATTTAGATGGCAAGTGCTGAAGAAAGCATCTGTTACAGGAAGCCATAAAAGGAACTTGGCCAGGAGCCCTAGCTAGAGAGTAAACCATTCTTGGGTCCCCTGGGTGGTTCAGTCAGTTAAGCATCTGACTCTTGATCTTGGCTCAGGTCTTGATCTCAGGGTTGTGGGTTCAAGCCCCGCATTGGGCTCTGTACTGGGTATGGCTCCTACCTGAAAAAAAAAAAAAAAAAGTAAAAAAAAAAAAAGGAGTAAACTATTCCTTGTAGGAAAGATAGTGTAACTTCAAGTTGCTTTACAGATCTATCTTAATTTTACTGTCTTTGGTCTCATTTTAAAGTACTTATTTTCTGGGGCGCCTGGGTAGCTCATTCAGTTAAGTGATTGGCTCTTGATTTTGGCTCAGGTCATGATCTCAGGCTCTGTGCTGAGTGGAGAGTCTGCTTGAGGATTCTTTTTCTCTCTCTCTCTGTCCCTCACCCTGCTTGTGTGCTCTCTTTAAATAAACAGATTAATTAATTGATTAATTTTTGTAGTACTTATTTTCTTTTTTTATTATCTCATTGCCTTTACACCATTAAAATAGTTCAGTCACTCTATGTTCCTTGTCTCCAGGGATAGACAAAACAATATAACTCAAATAAAAAAAGACTTTCTCTCCAAGCTGTGTTTTAAAAGCCTAGATCCTGAGGGAAACTAAAAGCACATCCAACAAAGGTAAGAGAATTGGGAGAGTGAAGTAGATTCAGTTGAAGCTGAGTCCCCAATTTCTTCAGACTGGCTATTTCTCTGGATAAATCCTGAAATGGGGAAGAACTCCCCCGGAGGTCTCTGGGATCTGAAACCAAGACTGAAGTCAACCCCGCTGAAAGCTCCAAGGGAAGAGGTCAGGAGCTGGGAGAAGAAAGGGCTGGCTCATGCATCTGGGCACAGGTTTCACGCGATCTCACATCTCCTAAACCCTAGCACGTTGTCAAAGTAGCAGAGTGGTTGCTTCATACCTAAGATGCAAGAGACAGTAGAAGACACCATCGACCTGAAGGTGCCACATGAATAGAAACAAGTAGCATTTCTGTGTCAGCCTGTGTGGTCAGCTCTTCAAGGACCAGGAATGATGACAGGTGCCTTAGTGGATTCGTGTTTAGTCAGATTGTATTGACCATCTGGTGCTACTTCCCCACCTCTACCCCCAATAATATCAGAGGAGGTCATCCAGAGGATGTGACCATTGGTTGACCCAAGAGCTAGACCCAGACAGTTGAAGGCTCCTCACCCCCCTGGTCTATCATTAGAATGTATGTTCTTCCCACTGTCTGATTTTCAAGGGAGCCATTTTCAAGGATGTAGCCTTGAGAGAGCAAGGTGTTGTTGAGACCATCTGGACTGAATGTGTGACCAAATCCCATTAAGGACTCTATATAAACTTTTAACTTCTGGAGGGCAGGTGCAGAGATCTAATCCTCTTGCAGCATCCAAGCCAAGCCTTGTAAGTAAGTTTCCTTGCTTATTATACCTGCCACCTACTAATCTGGGGGTAGTCTGCCCCTTTCTTCAGTCTTTCCCTGTCCTCTGTGTATAGGGGCCAGTTTCAGATTTCACCAGGGGAACGCTCGAGTTTGCAAACCAAGAAATGCATACATATAAGTTCTTACATCTGATATCTACATAGACCCCTTTTGACAGAGACACAACTCCAGCTGAATAAAGGTCTTAAATCGAAACAAAGGGAGGGAAGGAGGGAAAGAGAGAGGGAAGGAGGAGGGACTGAGGGAGGGAGGGAAGAAGGGCAAGAAGGAAGGGGGAGGGAGACAGTGTGTGGACTAAGATTCTTTCTTGCTGTGTTTCTGTTCAGCCCTATCTCAGTGACTCAGGCCATTATGGGAAGGGTCTGTAGACCCAACTTGAACTAGTTTAGGTCACTTCCTATGTGAAGGATAGAAACTTTATTTCCAAGTTTGGTGGATCTGGCTTTTACATAAAAAGATCATAATTTCTTTTACCCAAAGGCATCTCTTTCTTCTACCTCTAATTCTATAGTATTATTTTTTTAAAGATTTTATTTATTTGTCAGAGACAGAGAGAGAGAGAGAGCACAAGCAGGGGGAGTGGCAGGCGGAGGGAGAAGCAGGCTCCTCATGGAGCAGGGAGCCCAATGCGGGACTCGATCCCAGGATCCTGAGATCATGACCTGAGCTGAAGGCAGATGCTTAACCAGCTGAGTATTCTATATATCGTTTTCTCCAGTCATTCTCCAGTCTCCTCCTTTTAAGAGAATAATAACACAGATGCATGAACAAATGTAAAATAAATTAAAAGTACTTTAATTCTACATTCCATTTTGTGCATTTCACCACT
This sequence comes from Ursus americanus, assembly GCF_024610735.1. Lineage (NCBI taxonomy): Eukaryota > Metazoa > Chordata > Mammalia > Carnivora > Ursidae > Ursus > Ursus americanus. Next base: position 16,784,229 of record NC_142129.1, on the reverse strand, counting down.
TAATATAAACATATCCTTGGCATATCATAAAACATGATATAACCCGGGTCTTGGTGGGCGGGGCTCAAGTCTCCTTTGAATTGTTACTTCTTACTTGTTCTAACTTCCCAAGTCAGTGTCTCAAGTTACATTTTATTGATTGATTGATTGATTGATTGATTGATTTTATTTATTTGAGAGAGAGAGAGCATGCAAACACATGGGGGGCGAGAGGCAGAGGGAGAGGGAGAAAGAGTCTTAAGCAGACTCCACGCTGATCACGGAGCCTGACGCAGAGGTCGATCTCAGGACTCAGATCACCACCTGAGCCGAAACCAGGAGTTGGAGGCTTAACTGACTGCACTACTCAGGCCCCCCAGATTTCTTTAATTAATAAGTAAAGAAGACTTCTTTAGCATAGCCAAGGATTTAGGGGTGGACAGGTGAGTGGCAGGAAGTGGTAAAACAGAGAAAGAGGCATCTGAGCATGAATTGACTCTATTAAGAATTACCTCTTACATTCCTTCCTGGGAAGATATGTCTCATAAAAAGTGGGGATTAAACTTCTCTACATTTATCTCAGTTTAATCATATCTCTAAGCACCTCTCTAATTGATTTTTTTTATTGTTCCCACTTTTTGAATTATTAAGATCTGATAATGCTTAGTGAAGAGCAAATCTGAAAAGGCAGTGATGGTTCTCGCTTAAAAGATACAAAAAGGGAACACAGAACACCGTTATCAAAAGCTTTGTTAGATTGTTAAATGAAATGCAAGGTTAAATAAGAAAACTGTTGGATTTAAGCTTTTGGGAAGATACACATTTGTAGTGGTGTTGCATAATTTTACTTTCACTATTGAATTTCATATTGCAAAATGTCTCTGTGAATAATGAGATGTTTGGGCTGATAAAAGTGCACTGAGGCCGAAGGGAGAGGAAATAACTCATGCATATGTGATGTGGAAGAGAGGGCTGATGTTAGTTATCTGGGAGCCGTGGTGATATGAATTTATTTGGATTCACGGAGTTCTGCATGAGAAGCAGGAGGGAAATCTAGCTAGGGAATGACTGTCTGGGGCTGCCCTGGTGTGTCTATTTCATTTCAGTGGATGGGAATATGAACAGTGTGTGTTAGAATTGTGACCATCAAGTGATCAGAAGAGGTGTGATAAAGAAAGGATGGTTGTAGGGATCAGCTTCACTAACTTGTATTTTAGCAAAGAAGGCCCATGTACCCAGTCAATGAGTTATGTGTTTTTTTGTTTTTTGTTTTTTGTTTTTGTCCCTCAGTCTGAAGCATAGAAGAAGTCACCCCAATGTATGCTCCATGCCTCTGGATTTCTACCATCATTGCAGAGAGGCGTCTCTGTCTCTGGACAGTGATCTGCCTTTTTCTTTCCTCTATGGTGTAAGCCCTGGATAAGAGTATCACTAATAACAAGGGATTGAAGCAAGACTGGTAAATGCCACCAAGAGAATTTTCCTAGTGGGTGTTAGATTGACTCAAAATTGTCCTTCTCAAATTGGAAAACAGTGTATAATGGACAGGCAAATTAGTGCCTCTAAGAAATGTAGTGGTAATAAAGAACGTGATGGAAGGAAAATAAGCTAATTCTCAAGAAAGGTAATAAAAAGAATGATGAGCTAAATTTTCCTCAATTTCCTATGATGGAGTTGACCGTCTCTCATGCCAACATTCAAAAGATACAAAAGTCATTATTTTACATAGACTGCTGATGATGGCTTAAATTTCGATTCTAATGTATGGTTTCAGTGTAAATAAAAAACAAACAATGGAAATACCATTTCACGTTAATGAAAGCATCTGAAGAAAGTGATATCATTTATAAGCACCTGCCTTAAGACAGAGTTGTGTCTCTTTCTGTTCAGTCCTATTCTTGCTCAAGACGGACGTTCACATTCTATGCTGCCATTTGGGTTTCTAGCTATTTAAAGTAAAAGTTTTTATTAGGCTTGATGCTACTGTTGAATATCCATAGCCATATTTTGGCAAGGAAATCAGAGCCTGGCAGCCTTTTTCAATAATTTCCTATAATGTAAGAGGGCTTAATGCCCCTATTATAGAACTGATTCTATTATACTCTCCTTTCCAGAACTAATGGAGCACTCGACTTATTCATGTTAAAGAAAATGATTGAATATGAAAAGCTTCCAGACCCTGCTTCTTGCCAGGATTAAAACTGTACTGTCCTTTATACTGACCAGAAAAGTCAACCCTAATTAAGTTTATTGTTATTTTTCACCTGCCAGGAAGTCCCATACAAAGCATATGAAAGTGCATTTGTTGAAAATTATTTTAGATCTCATTTTGAAATCCTTATTTTTGTTTCTTAATATGCAGTAATATAGTTAACATTTACTGAGTGCTTAAGTCATGACAGATCCTCTTCCACATCTTTATATGAATTCATTCAAATAATTCTCACAAAAACCCTAAGAGTTATGTACTGTTCTTATCACCATTTTACGGATGAAGAAAATAAGGCTCAGAGAGTTTAAATAGATAGTCGAGTCAGGATGTAAATATACACCATCTTAGCCTTTAACCACTATGCTAAACTATTTTCCCATTTAGCTAAGCACATACGAAAGTGAATTACGCTAGTGAGTTGGTCATCAATTCATTTATTAAAAATTTACTGAGTGACTATTATTTGCAGTATAATAGCCATAGCAAAGTGGGCTGAATTGTAAGCTAGATAAAATATAGTTGCTTAAGTAGGTGAACTTTTCGTCTAGTAATTGAGAGAGGAAAGTACGAAGCTGATTAAAATGTGAGGTGTTATGTATCGAATTATAGTACAAGCACAAATTGAATAGCAGGTGCAGAGGGATAAGTATATTGTAATTATTTTTGTGGAGTCAGACAATGCTTTATGGAGAAAGTGGCATTTGAGCATGCTCTGGGAGACTTGTGAAAGATTTGGACAAGTAGGTTATGCAGATGCAATTTCTGGGTAGAGGGTAAAATATGAACCAAAGAAAGGAATGTCAAGGCTTGTTTGTTGTTTCATATTTCAGTAAGGCTGAGGCATTAGTTTGAGATGTTTATAGCATGAAAAGTACTATAGAATCATATAATGTTAGATTTGGATGTGTTCGCAGAGATTATTTACTCTGCATAGCTGTCACTGATGTAGAAATGAAAGCCTAAAGAAATATTATGCACCAATTGTATTTATATGAGCTCTTGTTGCAGAAAGAATGAAGGTTGCAAAGAGAAACATTAACTTGAAAAGGATAAGTGATATTCATCTGATGACTGAAATTGAATACCCAATTTAGGAATTTAGATTTGAGCAGAGGGCCAATGAAGATTTTCTTTTTTCAGCGTGTTCAGCAGTCTTTGTTGGTCTCTGGATGCAGATCAGAGTTTAAACTGTACCTGTCACTTCTATCACTCACTAACTCCATGATTGGGGCAAGTTCATTAATCTCTCTCTTGATGATAATACTACTTCCCTCACAGATTCCTCAAGGACAGCTTAGGTATTGCGTGCAAGGTATTTATCTAATACTGGCATAGAGTATATATAAGAATATATGGCATAGAGTGCATATTAAGTACTTAGGTCTGCAATTGTCACATTAGAGTGTTAGGTCAGTGGCTTGATAAAATCTGTGTTTCCAAACAAAAACAGATGAGGAGATCATATTTTTCAAGTGTGAAAAAAAATGGGGGTAGACAAAATTGGAAGCAGGGTGGTATAGATTACAGTGTCCCAGGAAAGAAGTGAGACATTACTGAACTGGATAATCTTTAAAGTCTTAAAGAGAGGCCGAGTCCATAGCATTTGGTCACTGATTACCTATGAGAAGAAACTGAGAGAAAACATAACTCATCGACAGGGCACACAGCTATCCTTTTAATAAAATATGAATTAATGAAGCTAATACCTACAACCATGGGTTTTAGGGAGAAATGAAGAACTGTGATCTATGGGCAACTCTTGAAAGAACTGCATGGAAAGTAGTATCCCCAGGTGCAGTGATGTTTTGGGAATGTTCACAGGAGAGGCTGCGGACACAGTGGGTTTTTCTGTTGACTGATCTGTGGTCGAGAAGGCACAGTGTCTCAGCTTGAATTTTCGGGTAGAATATGAGATTGGGTCAATTCAGGGATTTAGTAAGCCATATAGGCAGAACAATCTTTAGCTGAAGGTATCTGGGGGGGCCTCTATTTTCTCTGGTGACTGATATAAACAGGGACAAAGGGCTTGGTGGGATTGATGCTGATGGTCTCTGAGACAGATTTAGATGTTGATACAACTGTTAGAGAATGTGGGGGAGTGGCAGGAGCGCGTAAGTCCTGTTTTCATTCCTTGGCATCTTCTTCGAAGGTAGTTTTAAGAACACAGAAGGGGTCACAATATACAGAACTCTGTGAGAGCTCCATTACTTTTGATGGTATCGAGGCTGAGAATTTTATTTTAAGAAGAGAAAGGAAATGAGAAAACTATTCTGTACAGCATTCTGAATATCAGTGAAAATATCCTTAGTGAAATGGAAGTAGTTGAAACCTTATTAAATGTGCTGGAGCAATGTTTGAGATTAAAGTATCAAAAAAAATTAAATATCAGGCTTAGTCAAATATGGATCATAGACTTTAGAAAACAAAAATGCTCAATGATCTTACAAATCAATAAGAAAAATAGAAAACACTCAAATACGTGTAAAATAATAAATAGTCGTCAGAAACAAAAAAAAGTCAATTAAAAAACCCCAAAAAGGCATAGGGAAAAATATTCAACACAGCTGTTAGTCAAAAAATACAAGATAAAATGAGATAACACCCTTCCTTTAACATTTTGCAAACTTGTAATTAAATTCTATGTAATAGGGCCACCTGGGTGGCTCAGTTGGTTAAGGGTCTGACTTTGACTCTGGTCCTGATCTCAGGGTCCTGGGATGGAGCCTAGAGTTGGTCTGCTAGCTCAGCAGGGAGTCTGCTTGTCCCTTTGCCCCTTCCCCACTCAGGCCTGGGTGCTTCTCTGTGTGTGTGCTTGGGTGCATGCTCTCTCTCTCTAATAAATTAATAAACTCTTTAAAAAGTCTATATAATAAATACATAAATATTTTATGTAAGTATATTGATATATTTTTGTATACATATTCATCCCAATGTTTGAAAGAAGGCAGAAAATGAAATCTCTCTTATGTTTCTGAGGAGAGTGACGAGTTAATTTGTAAAATGTTCCCAACAGACAACTTGGTTTTATATATTAAGCGTATTTAAAATGTTCACATGCTTTGACCCCTTAATTCCACTTTTGGAATATATCCTAAGGAAACCATCAGATGTATACTCAAGGATTATTTATATGCATTCTAATTACAACATCGTGAAATGAAATATTGGAAGTACTCTAAAAATTCAAATAAAGGTGGAAAGCTGTTAAGTCTCTAAACCTCAAAGTCTATTAAAGGATATTGGACAACACTGACAGTATTTTAAGTAAATTTTATTATGTAATATTGGATGAACAAGAAAGAATATTTGCCACATGCATGTACAATTTGATGCATTATTAAAAGAACAGGCATGAGCCACCTAACAACTTAACTACTAGAACATTCTCAAATATCACTAAAACTGTCTACAGGACTCTTACCTATCCAGCTAGTTTACAAAAACCCATCCCTAATTTCTTGATTATGTTTATGGTATTATTAAAGTGTAATATACATACAGAAAAATGCCCAAATCATACATATGCAGGTAATGAATATTATAAATGGACATAACAAGCATCCAGATCATTAAACTGAACATAAGAAGCCCTCCTTGGGTCTACTCCCAGTGCTTCTCCCCAAAGGATTATCATTATTTTTACTTCTAATATCATAATTAGTTATGTGTGATTTTGAACATTATATACATCAATCCACATTGTATGTATTTTTGTGTGTGTCTCACTTCTTTCTAAGCATTATATGTGTGGCTTATCTCACTTCCAGAATGGTGGAGTAAGGTTTTCCAAAAATCTGCTCCTCCATATAAGAAAAAGAACACTGGCAAAAACTGTTAAAATCAGCAGTTTCAGAATTCTGGAACAGCGTGCAGCAATTTGAGTAATGTTTTTACTCAAGATAAACAATGGAATCTTGGTAAACAGAGAGTCTTGTGGCCTGTTTAACTTGTCCTAATCACATCCCTTCTGCCCAGCTCCACAGTAGCCTTAAAACCCAATGATGGTAGCTGTGAAAACAAAGAGCCTGGCACCCACAGGATACAGAAGAATGAGTTTGGAGCACTCCCACAGCCCATTCCCACAGATTTGCCACATTTGGCCCTTCTGGAAAAGCTTCATTCTCAGGTCATGTTTTTTTTAATTTAATTTTATTTTTATTTTTATTTTTTTAAAGATTTTATTTATTTATTCGACAGAGATAGAGACAGCCAGCGAGAGAGGGAACACAAGCAGGGGGAGTGGGAGAGGAAGAAGCAGGCTCATAGCGGAGGAGCCTGATGTGGGGCTCGATCCTATAACGCCGGGATCACGCCCTGAGCCAAAGGCAGACGCTTAACCGCTGTGCCACCCAGGCGCCCCTCAGATCATGTTTTTTGACCTGACTTGGAGCTCTCTCTGAGTGAGCTACCTACAAGGCATTTTACAAAAACAGACAAACAAACAAAAAAAATCATTAGCAAATGTTTAACTTGCAGCTGCTTGAGGTAGCTAAGAAAAGGTAGCTAAGAAAAGCCTGCCGGGAAACCTTAAAAGGAAAATAAAACCTGGGGAATAAGCCATCGCTAAGAAGCTTTGACAAGCTCTAGTTTATTCCTGGGGATCTAGAAGGCTACATACATATGCAGAACTGAGAGCATGGGCAAAGCTATGCCCACGCCCAGGAAAGACCTGAGAAGGCCCCAAGCTCTCACCTCTGGCTGACCTTGAGGTTCTGTAGGAATAAGAAGTAGGGGCGCCTGGGTGGCACAGCGGTTAAGCGTCTGCCTTCAGCTCAGGGCGTGATCCCGGCATTATGGGATCGAGCCCCACATCAGGTTCCTCTGCTATGAGCCTGCTTCTTCCTCTCCCACTCCCCCTGCTTGTGTTCCCTCTCTCGCTGGCTGTCTCTATCTCTGTCAAATAAATAAATAAAATATTTAAAAAAAAAAAGGAATAAGAAGTAAAGGCTAGTGCAGAGTTACAAACTGCCTCCTGGAGCATTGAAAACAAATCCCAATGTATATTAAACATATACTAATCAAGTCCAGCAAGGGTGCAGGACACATGAGAAATGTACGAGTATCAGTGGTATTTCTGTACACCAGCAACGAACAACATGGAAATGAAATTGCAAAAACAATGACTTTAAAGAGCATCAAAAAATAAAATACTTCAGAAACTACTTAAACACAAGGCAGGCACTGAAAACTACAAAACGTCATTGAAAGAAATTATAGACGACTACATCAAGAGAAAAACAGGGGCACCTGGGCAGTTCAGCCAGTTAAGCATCCAACTCTTGATTTCAGCTCAGGTCATGATCAATCTCAGTGTTAGGAGATTGAGCCCCTTGTCAAGCTCTGCACTGGGTGTGGAGCCTGCTTGGGATTCTCTTCCTCTCCCTCTACCCCTCCTGTCCCCACCCTCTCTCTCTTTAAAAAAAAAGAACATCCCATAGTCATGAAGAATTGAAACTGTTCAAATGAAAAACTCCCCACGTTCATCGATGGGTCAATGCAATCCATTGTCACAGGCATCATTCCTGGCTATATTATATCCCCCACTGAGAGAAAAAGGTAGTGATGCCATTAATACTTACGATACCATGGCCCTTAGAATTCTGTTTATATGAAAACAGTATGGATCTTCTTCTGCAGTTCCCTAATACCATTTATTTAATGCCGGTCGCATTATTACCCATGGTACGGCATCTTCATTGTGCTGGCCATGAATAGTGATTCCCAATGACTCAAAAGTTGTTACTGTGTTTTTTTGATGATAACCATAAGGGCAAATATTATCCAGAGTACAAAGGAAAGTGTAAACAATAATTCTTTTTCTGGTCATATTAACTTAATGATTTCATAACATGAAACAACACATCTCCAGCTGCATCTTTTCTTGAACTCTTTAGGCTGCACTCTAAGAATGAGATCTCATTTAATGTTATCCATACCCCTGCCACCAGTGGAGAAAAGAAGCAAGGACCCAGTGTTCAAAGAAGAATGGATCAATTCATGCATGGAATATCCATCCCTTATTGAGTGTGGTATAAGCCTGACTGATGAAAGTACAACCTCACACATTGATTAATCAGAAGGTCTCTTTGGCATTTTGGAGTAAATGTCTTATTGCCTTCAGAGGAATTAGGTGCAGCCATTCCTTAGTGACTGCTTGGAACATGGTGCAGAACTTGTGAAGAAGGTAGATGACCTCCCCAGGTACTGATGGTGGGGAGCCTAAGAATAAATATTGGCTGCTGCCATCCCCACTGCCCTTGGGTGCTACAGACCTGAGGCATAACCATGGTCCAACACAGAGGAGTAAGAATCCATGCAGGGACCTACCCATGGTACTCATTCCCAAGGGCTGACAGTGGACCATTGTTAGCCCAGAGCTCTGAGCTTCTCCTGCATTGTGTCTTGGATAAAAGTCATCTCAAACCAATGTGTCAGCACGATTCTGATGGCTCGGTCTCATTGGAGTATGTAGTCAACCTCATAGTCTTGTTAGAGGATCAAATACCTGAAGTGGAGAAACAGAGACTGTGGATCACATAGTGCCTGGTATTGACTCAGGGAACCCCAACTGGAGAGCACTACTGGCCCTGGCAAGTTTGAGCTACTGGAATGGGACTTAGAAAGTTTTGAGTTTGATGCTTCCAGTAATAGAGACTAACCTGGGAACAAGTCTAGGTTCTAGGTGCACTGCCCAGAGAACACTGCTGGCCCTGATGAGTTCCAGGCATAGGAAGGTGACTTAGAACATTTTTGGGAAGGCATTCCAAAACACAGGGATGCCCAAAGCATGGGGGCACAGAGCAGGAGCACCTCTAGCACAGGTTGAAGAAAGATGTTGGCACAGACTGCTATTAGTTTACCAAAATCCATTCCCTTTTCTTCTAGGCAGAGAGCAAGATTATATCTTCTGGGTTTCCTTAGTGTTAGATGTGACCCTGTGAGTTCTAGCTAGTGAATTGTATGTAAATATATGAAAAGAAGTGAGATATGCCACCACTTCCTGTCCTAACCCATACACTCTTCCTACAGGACACAGAACATTCTGCTCTCTTTTCCTTTGCCTTATTAGATGTATATAAAAATTTAGGATAAGCTTAGGAGCTATCCTTCAAAGATGACCTACCTTGTCTTGACTGTCTGAATCATTTAGTGAAACAGAACCCTCTACCCCAACAGCAGATTGAATTTGAAGAAATACACTTCTATTGCATTAGACTGAAATTTCAGATTCTAGCTGTTATAGTAGCTAAATTAATACAGTAATATTCTAAGACTGTGTATATTTTTGTCAGAATTCTTAAAGTTATTAAAGTTATTAAAATTAAGCATGTGAAATAATTTCGAAAAGGGGATTGTTGCCACTAAAGGCCAAAAAAAGTTTATCGAGCATTTTGCCCTAACATTAGATGTAGCTGGTAACATTAACTTCACATAGAAGAGAAATACTATAGATGTAGTCTATCTTAGTTTTAGCAAGATTATTGACCACATTTCTCATGGATCCCTTATGGCCATATACTTACAAATGAAAGGGTAATGCATAAGGAGCTATGTCAACGTGGTGGAAGTTTCTAGTCAAGTTCCAACATCTCTGTCATTGTTTCTCTTTTCTTCATTTTTAGTAGGAACTTGAATAGAGACAGATGAAAAATGCTTATCTAATTTGCAGGTGATGAAAACCAAGATGAGATAATATGATATGTCAGAATCAAGATTCAAAATGATAGACTGAATAGATGGACTGAAATAAAGAAAATGAAATTCAGCAAAAATAATTGTAAGATATGGAATTGAGTTTTAATGTAACTTGCCTCAATATGACAGATATGGCTTGTTGTAAAGGGTAAAATTGAGGACATTTCTCAAAGGAGCGGTTCAAAATCCACAACTTGCCAGATAAGTCACCAAAATGATTCTGTAGTTGCTCCTAAAAAATCACTCAGATGAAGATTAGGAGTACAGATAGATCTGAAACCCTTAAAACAGTGATTCTCAGAGTTTTTTTCTTTTGTTTTTGTTTTTTAATTTGTGGAGATATATATATGTGGAGATATATATATATATATATATATATATATATATATATATATTTTTTTTTTTTTTTTTTTTTTTTTTTTACTAGACAGCCATGCTATACATCCTATAGTACACAGACCAGGTCAAGGCTTCAAAGAACTGTCTTCCATCATTTATGACCTTCAAATGTCCTACAGGATATTATTATGATCACCTAAGCTTAAAACCTAACTACAGTTAACAGAAAATCTTAAAATATTATTACAAGGTATTAATTTTTCAGGTACATAACTACTATGTGTAAAAAGGGAAGCTTATACTTCAGTTTTTGATCAGAACTTTACTGGGAACTATCTACAAGTTCAGAAAATTATGTCACTTGTAGTCATACTATTCACTTCTATATCAGCTGGCATTTGATGTTGGTGCATTAATGGAGATTTTATGTATAGGTGCAATCATCTCTTTTCTTTGTTATGTCTGCCCTTGTCGTCTTTTGCATATTGAAGTACACATTATCATACGCTACTCTTTAAAACTGTCTCATTTACATTACACTTAGGATTTTGATTTTTTTTACTATCTTTAGAATTCTTCATTTCATTAAGGTTTTCACAAAATACATAACTCAAACATAATTGTCTATGTCCACCACAAAATAGAATAAAGTATGTGGTTAATATACAAACCTAATGATCTTTTTCATTTTCAAAAATATAAATACTAACGGTGTTTGAAGCTTTACAATTTTCTTCTCTATGTTACTTTTTAAGGCCTTAAGGCTTTGCAGACCCTTCATTAATGAGTACTATACTTGTCCTCAGGGTACGATGCCCACAGGCAAGGAATGCCACTATGGATACATTCCTGAGGGTGACACACACTGATCTATGTTGCCTCAGCCTTTTGAAAACTAACCAACCAATCAGACGTCCTCCAATCAGTTCTCACAGTTTCATTGTCTCTTCTTACTACAAAGTAATAATAGAAAGGCCTAAGTTTCCAGCAGCATTCAGGCTCTCATGGATCAATCGTGAAGGGTGAGAAGGAAAACACTGGCTTCTTCCAGGACAGAATTGTTTCATTTTATCGAGAAAACCCCCAATAACTCATATACTACACACACACACACATAAAACAAATTATAAAAGATTTTATATATTTTATATACATATAAAATATAAAATACAAATATAAAAAATTTGTTTATTTCAGAGAGAGAGAGGATGCACGAATGCGGAAAGGGGCAGATGCAGGGGAGGGAGCGAGAGAATCCAAGCAGACTCCCTGACCAGCACGGAGCTTGATCCCACCACCTTGAGATTATGACCTGAGCTGAAATCAAGAGTCCCACCCTCAACCGACTGAGCCACCCAGGGGCGTGCTGCCCCCAATAACCTATATGGTGGTTTATATCGAAATATTTTCTGATTAAATTGTGTTGAAATAAAGGGCAATCTTTTGGTTGGGTATTTCAGAAGAGGTTAGAGTGGAGAGGGAGTTAATGTTGGTAAAGTACCACTGAAAGTACTTCCCCCACCAGGAGTCATCTCACTTGCCAGCTTTGGGGGCAGAGCCAGGGCCCCGGCCTTAGCAACGAAATCCAAGGCAAGACTCGCCAGCACACAGCTGACTTGCTTCTAGCCCGGTTTGATCTTGTTGCCCAGATTGCGCTCCTCAGTGAGGAGCGCTCACTTCATTTTCACAAAATGCCGGTAATCCTGGAATTGGTCCTCTGAGAGGTAGTTGGCCAGGATGTCCAACCTCACACGTTCCTTTTCACCCAGGTGGGCCACCGCATTTTTTTCCGGAAACGCTGCCCCTTCCTCTGCGAGCCTAGGGCCCCCGTGGCTTGGCCCCCCCTGAGACCCCAACCTCCTACATCTCCTGTGGCTCTGAGTAGGAGCCGCCTTCTGCTGCGTGGGGGTAGGGGGTAGGGGAAGAGGGTATAGGAGAAGCTGGGCTCGGACCCTCCAGGCGGTGGGGGGCGGGGTCGCCCTCTCCTGGGGTCACGTGGTGCGGCTCGCGCAGGACGTGGTGGGAGGCGGGAAGCGCGAGGCGGAAGCCAGCGGGCGCCTCCGCTCCAGGCGGCTCGTCAGGAGAAAGTGCTCCCGAGGTCGCCGGCCCGCGCCCTTAGTGCTGTTCTGGTCAGCACGGCTGAGAGGGCGTCAGCGCGGGTGACTTGGGTGTGAGGGCCTGTGGTCCCGCCACACAGATGGCGTGCTCGTCCTCGCTGAAGAGCGGAAGGTGCCCGGGCTGCGGAGCGCGTGAGTGTCCGGCCTCGGGGCGGGGGTGGGGGACCAGGCCCTCGTCAGCACCCTGCCTCTGCAGTTGACCACGTGGCTGCCAGGAGACTTCTTCCAGCTTTGGCTCCCCGCTTTTGAAGTGCTGCTCTCCCTTGCCTAGGGCTTCGGGGGATTCAGAGAACCGGATATTGGTTTTTTGTCGCCTGGAAGTCGTTTCCCAAAGCACTGAAAGTTGGGACCGGCCTGTTGGGCCTGGCGTTGTGGCTGTGAGTGGAGCTGCCCGCACTTGAAGGTCTCGGGCTCCCTGGCTCCTGCTGCTCCATCTTGGAAACCTCCGCCCTAAGCGGCGGGGCTTCCTGCACTGAAAGCCTTGCACAGCCTCCCCGGCCCAGCCTGGATGTGCGCTGGTGCGCTGGACCGGGCGGCTCCTCAAACCTTGGTTCTGAGCGGTAGGGAGAGACCAAGGCACGGGCCCAACCCTCGAAACTTAGATAGGAAACTGTGTTGTCTACTTGGCTCCTGTGGTCAGCAACAGCTTTCCGTCCAGCATTCTCTGCGTGGGTGTTGACTGCCCAGGTGGGCGGGCATCCAGGTAACCCTCCTGGGCTCCCCCTCCTAGCTCCGGGCTGCTTTGCCTTCTTAGACTTCTAGGAATGTTCTGGAAAGAGGAAAAGCCTCACTTGGTCCTGCTAAAGTTGCTTCACGAGGTTCTGGGCTAGGCCTTCTTTCTCTAGCCTATGCAGGTCTTTGTGGAATTTGCCCTCCCAAGGCTCTGGATGCCTGGAAGATCTCTCGTCTTCACCCACTGGCCTGGGGGTGGTTAGAGGCAGTGGTAATTAGAATGTGATTTGTTGCTGCCCTTGCTCTTTCTCTCACTGGGATATGGGCTGTTGCCTTGGAGAGGTGTGGGGTGTCTCTTTGGAGACCTGTTCTCTTCGTTTTCAGGCACTGAAGAGAAATGGATTTTGTAGGGGATACATGTGGCTAAAGTTTCAGGCTTATTTCTACTGCGGACATTGAGTCATGTTCTAGGGGCTCATCGAAGGCAAACCCGGATCTGCTAGATCCATTTTGGTTGCCATTCTCATCAAGAGTAGCCATCTTGTGGCAAGCTCCCTGAGGAGCTTGGCCAGTGCAAGGTAGAGTGTGCTCTTACTACCCGTGGAAGGCTGGGCACCTGGGCAAAGTGTGGCATCTACCTATCCAGGTAGATGCCAGTCAGCATCAGAGTTGGTCAGGTTGGGCCTTCTGGGTATAATCTGCTTGGGATTCACTGCGGGGGGACTATTCTCTAGACTCTTTTCTAGCACAGTATGCGACTGTTCCTCTATGAAGGGAATTTTCAGAGAGCCTGCAGACTTTGCCTGAGGCTGGCAGAACCCTTTCTGATCAAGGCTAGATGAAGAGCTAGGCAGCTCTCAGTGCTGAAAGGCTGCAAGCTGACATTGTGAGCAGGGGACAGGGATGCACCCTCTTTAGGAGGCAAGTTGTCAGTGGCAATCTCCAAGGAACTGGGGCACTGCTGGCTCCACGACAGGGGTGGCTCTCCCTTGCCCAGAGGAACATTTTGCCATTTATCGTAAGCCTGACCATCTGCTGATGCTTGGGCCTCCCTGCCTTGGAGAAGCAGGACTGAAGAGTTCACCTCATACTCCGCTGAGACTCCCTGTGGGGGTTCATAGACTGTCTTGACATAGCAAGTGTCTGGTGTCACATCCCTTCTAGGAGGCAGCCTTGAACAGAAGTGATATCCATGGGGCCGGAACACTCCCGGCCAGAGATGCCAGGGGTTGGATGCTCAAAGACGCTAGAACTGGGAGAAGGAGCTATGAGGGAAGTCTCTCTTATTACAGAGGTACCTGAGCTGGTCAGTGCTGCTGATGGGGAAAGAAGGGGAAAGAAGATGCAGGGTGGGTGTCCCCCACTGGAATCCAGACCCTCCATGCTCTCCTGGGAGCTGCACTGTCAGGGCCCTACCTCACATTAACATGGTTGTACTTGTAGAGGAACTGAAATGGTAACTTTGGGACCAAGGAGTGCCAACTGTGCCCTGAGATGTTTAACATCATGCTGGCATTGGGTTGGTTCTCCCCAGATTTGGTTAGAATGGCAAGAATGAGGTCAGCCTGCAGGTTCACTGCACCTTTGCTTCAGCCAAAGCTTTGCTCCTCCTGGTCATGCTGCTTTCCTGTGTTGGAGGTCAGAAATGAGGTGCTTTGGATTAAAAGAGTCAGAAGAGACAGTGTCTGCAGGTTTAGATCTGCAAATGTAGCTTATCGCCTCTGGTGTGGCCACAGCCATCCTCAGGGCTGCATGGGGCTCCAGGCCAACTCTGAGTACAAACCTCTCTGCTGCTCGGGGGCTTAGCCACATGGGCCGTTTGTCCATGCCGTGGCTACAGCAGCTATGATGGGCAGGTCCTGGGGGGCAGGGCTAAGGGGGCTGAATCCAGATATATTCAATATTAATTATTTGAAATAATTTTTGCGGGTAGATCAGTTTTCTACTAATGAATTTCAAGGATTGTAAAGAGAGCATTACCAAATATTTATTATAAAAAGAGGTGTTGAATCACATAGGTTAAAAAACCACTGCTATAAATCTATAAATGTCTACATCACACCTATTAAAAGGTTTGATATCCTCTAGAATTTAGCATTATAGTGATGACTTGTGGTAATAAGGAATTTAGAGTACAGGCCATTTAAGGAAAATGTCAGATATCTGGGAATAAAGAGGATGTGAGAGGAACTTTATTGAGCATATGCTATGCACCAAGTATTATGCTTATTTATTGTCCTTTTTTATATCTTTTTTTAAGTGTTCACAATAAACTGTTTAGGTAGATATTATTTCTCCATTTAAAACTGAGGAAACTCAGAGCATTTAAGTAAATTGTCTGGAAGGTAAAGCCATTTTATTGTGAATACAGGATTGGGACCCAGCTCTATAGGTTCAAAGCCTAAACTCTTAACCAGTGTGCAAGAGAAGATTGGGGCATAATAGCTGTTTGCAGTTCCTGAAAGGCTGATGTTCAAAAAGAATAGGTTTCACCTGGGCCATTCCAGAGGCTATAAAGCTCGGAATAGTGAGGAGAAATTAAAGAGTGGTAGATTTTAGCTTAGTTTAAAAAACTTTATCACAACTAGTTATCCCTCAGGAGAATAGACTGTCCCAGGAGGTAGTGACTAGAAAGGATATCAGCAAACAATAAAATCCAGTATTGATTATCTTGGGTCAGAATTACTGAAGAAAGATTTTCTTTATTTGTGTCAGAGGTTAACATAGTTTTGTTTTAAAAGATTTATTTTATTTATTTTAGAGAGAGAGTGGGGGCCAGGTAGGGGCAGAGGGAGAGGGA
Source organism: Ursus americanus (assembly GCF_024610735.1). Lineage (NCBI taxonomy): Eukaryota > Metazoa > Chordata > Mammalia > Carnivora > Ursidae > Ursus > Ursus americanus. The sequence continues at coordinate 16,768,415 of NC_142129.1, read as the reverse complement.
GAGAGAGAATCTCAAGCAGACTCCCTGCTGAACTCAGAGCCTCACATGGGGCTCACTCCCATGACCCATGAGATCATGACCTGAGCCAAAATCAGTAGCTGGATGCTTACCCGACTGAGACATTCAGATGCCCCCAGATGTCAACTCAGTATTAACTCTGAGAGTCAGTGACTCTTCTGAATTATTTTGTTCAGCCTTTTACATGGAAGTCCCTTCTATATCACCCTGACATGTAATTATAAAGCCAGTAGGAGCCTACTACCTTCTATGTATTCTTGTCTACAATTAATTCATAAAAATTTCCAATATTTTATTTATCCTTGAATCCCACCTTAAATTCTTTTTGGAGCAATATGGCAGGGAAACATGTTTCCCCAAGAAGTTCATGCCATCATAAGACAGCACAAAGGATTGGGAGGATTTTTCTTACATTGAGATTTTTATTTCTATTTGTTGGATCTTTAAGTATTTGAAGACGGTGGTCATGTTTTTAGGTTGTCTTTGATAATGATCCATTGCTCATTTGACCTCACTTACTGTTAGTTGGGTAGTCCTCTCTTGAAAATATTTCAGTTTTTAAAAAATTCCTTTTTTGGCATGGGCACCAAAACAAAACATAAGTGTATATACCATCTTCACACAAAGTTTAAGGAGCTTTTTAGCTCTGGCTCCTCTTTCAAAAAATCTAGTGAATTAAGGGGGTTAAAACTCTGAAGTGTAAGAAAAATTCAGTTATGCAAAATCAAGTATACATTACATACAGAGGTATCATTAAAGAAATTTTCTAATGATCACTCTCATGATGGATTATTATCCAACACAGCTACAGAGGTCTTGGACAGATGAAGATGATCTTTTTCCCCAAGTGAATCAGAACATGAATCATAAAAGGTTCGAGGTTCTGCAACTCCAGGACAGTCACCTGGAGTCATGCCTTGTAGCTATAGTGGTAAAAGCAAATGAAAGAAAGAAATTTATGACAAAAGAGTCAGTGGTGGATTGCCACTGAGTTGCCCTGGGCGCTGGTCGGGAGATTTGACCTCGGTGTTTTCAGACTTTATATTTCACTGCCTTGAACCTTGTTGACATTTGCTTGTTTACTGTGCTTCTTGCCTACTTTTACATAATAAAGTAAAAAGGAACATAAGTGCTTTTTCAGTTAAATATAGATATAAACTATATAAGGGACATTTGTGGGAGGGTAAGCAGTACAGGTCCCTCATTTGGAAAAAAGAATTTTCTAATTGTAGGCCAAATATTTAGGTTAAAAAATCACCAGTGTCTTGAGTTTCTAACTTGTTACTGGCACTCTAAAAATCAGTGGAACATGTCATAATGTTCAGAGATAATGGCTATTCACTGACAGGAATGGAAAGCAATTATGTTTGTATAGCAGTAAATTTTTTAGACTTGGAAAGAATTATTTCAATACAAATATATTATAGCCTGAGAGGAGAAGATAATTTGAAAGCCCGTATAAACCTGTGATCATTTATTCTCATCATTCAATGGCCAGAAGAATTAAATGGCTTTTCAAGGCTCTACACCTCTTTAGTTCAAAACAGACTGACCTAAAAGTGACAACTTTTGATAACCTGCCTGATTCTCTTTCCACAATTCCATATAATTATGAGATATTGTAGCACAGGTTTCACATGTTAGTCTATGCTTTATATACCTAGCAAGATACTTTAAACTCAATAACCGAGTTATGGGTGTGTTGAATGGAATAGAGAACATGTGTTTTCCCCCGACCTAAACTTTTTTCCCAGCGGGCCTCCCTTAACATGAGTGAATATGGTTACTGCTATAGAAAAAGTGTTAAAACGTCAACTGAGAGAAAAACGAGGGCTTTGGAAGGGTTCTTCTCATTGTTATCAGAGCATGGACTTATTAGTAATTTAGGTAATTGAGCACAGTGAATGCTGCAAGATATGTACGCCTCTTTTGAAGGATGAAGGATATTTTTTCTGATAGGCTGATGAGGTCAAGGGTCAGGTAGTGCACGAAGTGGGAAAATTTGAGAATTACCAATAGATGTAAACCATACTGCCTCAGAAAATCAGATACTTTATCATGTAGGCATTTATGAGTGACCTGAAGGGGATGTAAGGCCCTTGGCAATACAAAAAAAATTAGTGTCCCAAAGGCTTTCCTGGGGAACTGAGTTGTGGGTTTGAAGCCTTGAAATGGGAGGACAGTTGACGTAAGCAATGAAGCATTTACTTAATCCACAGTGTTGCCCAGAGAAGACCTTGGATTTTCAAAGCCAAATCTATCAAACAAAGAAACCAACACAAAACAGGTAGACTAAACAGCCCAGCACCACTTTGCTTGTACCCATAAATATCAGAGCAAACTTTATCTGAGCTTCAACCTCCAGCCTACTTGCAAATGATGTCATTATGCAGACCTAGCTTTGGCATGAAGACATAATTAGTATTCATTCTGACAGAAAACCATTTCATTTAATTCCGCTGGCTGAGATCCAACCTGCAGTATATATATGACAGCATACGAAACAGGCACTTTGGGTAAAAGCAGGCTTGGCATTAGTACGCTGAACAGTGACCTGGAATGGGAACAGGGACGGAGCAAGGTTGGAAGGAGCAAAGGAACAGAGGGAGTTGTCATTCCAGTTCAGAAACCCACTGAGTTCATGTTTTAGATGCTAAGAATGAGGTTTATTTAATAAAGATTCTTATGCCCTGTTAGTCATGCTGTCTGACAAATTTATGAACATAGTCATGATTAACTGTTAACCTGAAAAAATTGCAGAAGTCCTCCTAGGAATTTACCTGGAATGAGAATCTGATCCCACATATTGAATGTCTTTTACTGTATGGTATCTCTTTAACAGCATTTTGACTGATCTGGGAACTGTCTGTGAAAAGTATTTAATTGACACAGAGATTACAATTAACCAATGATGACATTTAACGCTCAGATGCATCCCCATGCTTCTCTTTTCCTGTTCTGTGTCCTGGGAGAGTGACCTGTATAGACTCTATTGTTAGTCTTCTTTGTCCTATGGCTTCTAGTTGGATTTTGTCAGTAGGAGGTACCAACAAGAGATTGGGAGATTGAGAGGAAATTCCTTCGGGTTCCCTGTGGATAGACTCTGCCCTCTACTGAAGGCTACAGTTCCTCTTAGGTGGCCCTCTTCATAGAGTACTCTCTTTGAGTTCTATAATTACTCCTGTCCCTGGTCTTTTTTCAGGCCTAAAAGTATCACCCTGGTCTCAATAACCCTGGGTTACTGCATTATTGCGTTTTTTCCCCCCTAAACCTTGCCCATGTCTTTGAAAATGGACTTCATTAAACTCACCTCAAATTGTTTAATTTTGGCGTTTCATCTGGTTTTCCTGATGACTGTTACTGACAGTTACAGGTTCTGACATGACTGGACAAAAATCAGAATCATCCAGAGAAAGAAAAGGAGAATGTAACCAGAGAAGTCTAGGAGACTGTTGCTTCACAGGAATGGAAAGTAGTAGAATTAATTGGTGGGATTTTGAATGGAAAGGAGTCTCTGATGTCTGAGATCACTTGATGGTTCTTTGTCCTGAAATTCGTGGGCAAGGATGCTTGTATGAATTTGTCACTAGTAGAGGGTGTGCTTTGATGTTTGCTACAGAAGAAAGGACAGATTAAGGTTGATTTATAGTCTATTTTTTATTTATATCTATAGTTATGGAATTGATGGTCACGAATGAAAAGGACAGTTTTTACTTGGTCACGTGAGAAGCTTTTCATGATGACCTTACTTATATCCTTTTCAAGCCCCATAGCCCAGCATTAACATCATGCCAGCACCTTATGCAGGGTGAAGAGTGATTAGTAAATGGGAGTGGCCTTCTGGCTCGCTTTTCTGATTTTTTACCAACTCTCATTACTTTACTCTTTATTTCCTTGTTTATAAATAAATCTTATTTATTGATTGAATGAATCTTTAATTCAGGATATAAGGTACCTTTTCTTTTTTGCTACTTTAGTTAGTTCTTTCATTCTCTCTCTTTCTCTCTCAAATATTTTTGATATGAAGTAAAAGAGAGGAAGTGAACAGGGGAGAGAAGAGTAGACATGTGAATAGAAGGGGGGCAGTTTATTATGAGAAGATTGGACAAAGTGAAGCAGGTGCTGAAGGGTGCAATAAAACATTTTATTCCTATATTATTCTTGCTGAGAATGCTTGCCTCTCACACTGGGTTCAGCTTAGGTAAATAGTAGAATAAGTCTTGTTATGGTAACAACAAACAACCAAAATATTTTGCAGGTCAAGAGAAAACTTTGGCATTTTCACTTACTAACAGTGGCCACAAGACTTCAGTGAAGATGCATATTTATATGACCAAAACCTAGCAGAGTTCACAATATATTATTTCTTTGAATTAGTAAATACTTTTTCAGTGCTTACTATGTGTCAGGCACTGTCATATATGCTGGGTACCTTGCTGTGAATGAGGTGAATGTACGTCCCTTTTCTCGTAGTCTTACATTCAAGTTGGGGTAGACAGCAATAAAACATGAATTAAATACATAACATGCTAAACAGTGATTGTTGGAGGATGTCATTGAGAAAATGTGACCACCAGTCAACCTGAGAGCAGGACCTGGGCAGTCAGAAACTCCTCATCCCTTCCCATGTCCTTGGATGTGCATTCTGCCCCCTGTGGGAACCATTTTCAAGGACACATGCAGCCTTGAGAGAACAAGGTGTTGTTGAGACCATCTGGACTGAGTACCTGACTGGACCTTGTTAAGGCTTCTATGTAAACTTTTGAGATTCCGGTGAGTGGGTGCTGAGATCTGCCTGTCTGTGGCACCCAAGACAAGGCTTGAATATAAGTTACCTTTCTTATTCAACCTGCCATCTACCAATCCAGGGTGGTTTGCCTCTTTCTTCAGTCTCTCTATGCCCTCCGTAATGGGGGCTGTTTTCAAACCAACAGTAAGTGCTTGAGAGAAAAACGAAGCAGGGAAGGAATATAAGAAATGCTAGAGAGGAGAAGTGGTGTAGTTTTAGAAAGGGGAAGTCAATGAAGGTCTTATTGAGAAGATGGGATTTGAACAAAGACCAGAAGTAGGTGGAGATGCCCATCCATATATGGATAACTGGGGAAAGCATAGAATCAGTTACAGCTAGTGCAGAAGCCTCGAGGCAGGAGCATGTTTGGAATATTGAAAAAAGAGAACAAGAATATTAATATGGTTAAAGTAGAGGAAGTCAGAGAGGTAGCTATTAGAGAGAGACGGCTTGTATAGGTCAGGGGATAGCAAATAAAGAGCTGGACAGTAAATATTTTAGGCTTTGCAGGATAAGATCTCTTCACATATGCTCCTCCTTCTGTTTCACTTCCTTCTCCTCCTTTTTCTTTTTTCTCTTCCTCTTCTTCCACTTATGCTCCTGCTTCTTCTTGTGCTTACCCCTGAAGAATGTAAAAATCATTCTGTGCTGGAGTCTACTGTCTGGATTTGACCTGCAGACAGGAGTTTGCGGTCTCCTGATATAGATGACTTTAAGGAGGGGTGGAAATCAGTTACATTTTATGAGGGTCAATTTCTCTGCTCTCTAGAGAATAGACTGTAGAGGACAGAGAAGCAGGGAGACAGTCAGCAAGTCTTGCCAGCTATCCAGCCATGGACGATGGTGATGGCACGTACTCGGGGATTGCCGTGGATGTGGTGAGTTCGAGTCCACATATCTTTGGAAAGAACTGCTGACGGGATTTAATGGTGGGTTGGATGTGGATATGAGAGATGCAGGGAAGACATGGATAGCTCTGTTTTTTTTTTCTGAATAGTTGGAAGAGGGAGTTACTGTTTCCTGAAATGTCAAGTGGGAGGAGTTGAATTTACCAGGAAGAGATTATTGCTAACTTTGAAGTTTTTCGTGTGTTTTGTGAGGAGGACACACTCCTGATTCAGTCAGACTTTTTTTTTTTTTTAAAGATTTTATTTATTTATTCGACAGAGATAGAGACAGCCAGCGAGAGAGGGAACACAGCAGGGGGAGTGGGAGAGGAAGAAGCAGGCTCCCAGCAGAGGAGCCTGATGTGGGGCTCGATCCCAGTATGCTGGGACCACGCCCTGAGCCGAAGGCAGACGCTTAACGACTGAGCCACCCAGGCGCCCCTCAGTCAGGCTTTTGAGAGACAAGAGAGATAATAAAGAATGGAAATAGTGGATAGGGACAACACTTGATAAATTTCTTTTTTTAAAAGTATCGTAGAAATGAGATGGTAAATGAAAGGTGATTAGTGGTTAAGAAAAGGTTTTTTTAATTATTTTTTTAAGGTAATAGAAATTACAGTAGGTTTGTGTGCCTACTGGAGTGTCGCTGTAATGAAGGAGAATTGATGATACCGAGGGGAAGAGGAGAATTGCTGGAATGCTGTCTTTGAGTAGGTGAGAGAGGATGGGAGCAGGTGGAATGGGAGGCCTTAGCTAGGGTTTTAGATACTGCAACCATTATAACAGGGAGGAAAGCAAGGCACAGATATAGGTGGGTGAATAGATGTGTTGTGGGAAATTGTAGAAATCCTTCTTGGTTTCTTCTGTTCTCTTGCTGAAAGAAAAGCAAGGTCATTGGCTGAACATAATAAATATTGGGGAGGTAGGGTTGGGGATTTTAGAAGAGGTTAACTTATGAAACAGTTATGTGTTAGGAAATGGAGAAGGGTTGCCATGAATGGTCCATGTGAAATCAGTGGATATCTGTTGGAAATGAGACTAGCCCGCATGCCTGTATTTTTCTCTAGCCACTTCTCACCTGCAGAGTAGCAGAAGCACTGGATTTAATAAAGTGAGTTGAGGCCAGAGAGGGACAGAAGATTTGAGGTAGATGCAAGGGGTCATAATTTGGATCACAATGTTTCAACTGGCTAGAGAGGGAAGAAAAACATTGAAGAAAATAAAGGGCAGTGAAAAAGAGGGAAGATGAATGGATTATAGGTACTGATGGTGTTGGAAAATTGTGGGAGTTGTGGCACTAGATGCAGGGAGCTAGGAAGATAGGAGGTATTGGATGGAGAGTGGGATACTTGAAAATGAGGTCTGAGAAGGTTGTAGTTTTTGGTAATGAAAAAGTCTGGGATATGAGCATGAATTGTGGCTCTGGTAGGGTGGGGAATAAACTTCTTTAGAGAATTAAGGAATTAAGAGTCTGGGTTTTAGAATAATCATTTACGTGAAAATTTAAACCACTAAGAATCCTCCCAGGTATGTCGTTGCAGAAAGTGACAGCCAGCCAGAAGCTAAAGTCTTCAAGGAATAAGCATGAGTGACAGTTTGGTGATGAAAAATGGTTATAACAAGGAGAAATGGTGGTGGTATAGTTTGACTATGGGAGATTCAAAGTTTGTTTAGTTTTGCTTTTGTTTTTAGAGAGGAAAGAAAGACTATGTTCTGTTATAGGGAAGGATTGCACAGTTCCAGTGGTAGGGGGAGTGAAAGACAAAACAGATATTGGTAGGGCTGTCAGGAAACTCAGGTTTTGGTAGAGAAGGATCTTGGAAGAGAATGAAGGAAAAAGATAGAGAATATAGGGAATTTTGCTGATGGCTGGCTATGAATTCCAGAGGGAAGCATGGCTAGGTTTCAGAGTTGGGTAGAAGTGAGGGCTGAGGCGTAAAGAATGTCTAGGGAATTAGAGTTGAAAGTTGAGGGGTACCTGGGAGTTGTGGGATTTGTTTGGTGACTGAAGCAATCAGGTACAAAAAGCACAGTGAGCTTGGTGGTGTTAGTCTTAAGGCAGTCAGGCCTGGGTTGCTGGGACAGGAGGGGTAGGCATCTTGTCAGAAGCATGCAGACATTGGGCTCCTGCCAGAGGGATGTTGGGGGGTGGAAAATAGAGGGGGTGGGCTAGTGCAGATTAGTATGTGTGGGTATATTAAATGACACTCTAATGAATAAAAGTTATTGTTATGGTGCTATATTAAAAATAATTCATTGTCATCATCGTCATCCTCATCCTCATCCTCATCTATGAAATATCAAGTAGTTACTCTCTGCCATGGATTATAATTGGAACTTACATAAACTTTTTATCATTAGCTTCTCACAAATGTCCTAGGAATAGATACTGTGAAATCAATTTGTAAGTTTTTAAACTTGAGACAACTGAGACCCACAGGAGTTGAAGTAACTTGTCTGAGGTCTCACAGTGAGTGGTGAAGTAGAATTCAAACCTGGGCCATGTAGCTCCTAAACCACTCTTTTCCTGGTGATACTGTTTTTCCACTAGTGCACATGTCTGTTGTCTCTCTTTTTAATGATCTCACTTAGATTTTTCTCTTCTGCGGCACTAGACAGAATCTGCACATGGGGAGAAGTGTAGGCTTATCTATTGATGGATGATTTTCTGAGATTGTATTCTCTAGAGAAAACTAAATGTTAACTGAAAACTGATTTGTTTCATTAGTGATGTCAAATGTAATGATTTCCCTTTGGCTTGGTGTCGTTGGACAGAAAAAAAAAATTCCAATTTTAGATTAATTGATTTTTGCTATAATGCAAACAAAAATAGAGATTTCCATGATCTTTGCTTAAAATAGAATGTGATTATCCTTGCCTTTATGTGCCCTGCCCACTATACTCTTCAAGTCTTCCTCTTCATTTAAATGCCCTCTTCAGTGATTCACCTCTGGACTTTAATTGATGATTGATGCTGGACTCATTTAATGTTAGTTTGAATTTGATTATCTAAGGGACCAGTACTCTAGAAAGTACAGCATCTGACACTAGTAAAAACTGTTCCTCATCACAGCTTAGTAAATAACTAACCTCTGCTGTCTTGGGCCAGAGTGAATATCTGCTTTAGAAACTGGCTTTATCGTTCCTTTCCCTCTTTTTATGCTTCAAATGGAAAAGTAGCTGCTCAAACCAAGATGCAGAAAGCTTGTCTTTTAGTATGTGAAAGGATTCACAAGTTTTACACAACGGTTTAAAACCTGTATTCTATTTGGATAGAATTTCTTTGTTAATCTCTGTTTTTCCTTGCTGATCTTTCCAAATCCTTTTCTCTCATATTTATGCTAATTCTTCCCCTAAGCACCTTACATAAATTAAGTAAATTTTTAAATTAACAGCAGTAAAAAAGTCTTTTGCAGATAATCATTTCTGCTCATCTTACTCAAAAATCTGCATGGTGGAAATAGTATTCTGAAACTAATAAAATCATCTCCAACAAGCCAAACATGCACTGTGAGCGAACATTGATCAAAAGCAGAACATTCAAATGGCTCTTTCCTGAGGGAGAAATAACTACCTCTGCTAAGGCTATAGCAGAAGAATTTTCTTTGTTGGGGATGTGATATTGTGATTAATAATAAGAAGTATGTATTTGGTCTTTGACCATGTTCCTGGTCCGTGCTCCTCAAACACTTGGAATTTCCCATGGTAAGAATGATAGGGTGTCTTTTGTTATGTTGATGAGGTGACTTTCAGAAAGCTCAGTGGTAACCTAGGAATGAGGACTGGTTTCCAGGGAGCCAACCACATGATTAGAGGAGCAGAACTTGGCATTTACCTCCAACACCAATTTCTAGAGTTGTGTAGGGATGACAGAGGAGCTGGAAGTTGAATCAATGGCCAGTGGTTTAATCAGTTATGCCTCTAAATGAAGTCCCCGTAAAAACTCAAAAGGATAGAGTTTGGAGAGCTTCCCACGTTGGTGACAATGTGGAGAAGCAGGGAGAGGGGCACTCCTAGAAAGCATGGGAACTCCAAGCCCTTTCTCCATACCTTGCCCTATGCATCTTTTCTATCTGGAAATTACTGAGTTATATCTTTTGTAATAAACCAGTGATCTAGTAAGTAAAACATTTTTTTGAGTTCTGTCCGATGCTCTAGCAGATTAATTGAACCCTGGGAACCTCTAATTTATAGCCAGTTGGTCAGAAATACAGGTCAGCCTGGATTTGAGACTGCCATCTGAAGTCCAAGGAAGAAATAGTGGAACCTCCCATCTATAGCCACTTGGTCAGAAGCGACAGGTATATTCATTGATTCATTCATTCATTTATTCGCATATTTATCCTATCAACAGTAATTGGGTAGTCACTGTGTGTGTGTCAGACACTATGCCAGGTCTAGAAATATAAAGGATAATTCATGAACCCTATTTTTATTTTCTTATTTATTTGTTTACTCATTGATTTAACAATTATTTATCAAATCAAACTATTTGTCAGGCATTGCTTTAGGAATTTAGAATACATGAGTGAATAAAGCCGGAATTCCTGCCTCTGCAAAGCTTTTATTTTATTTAGAAGAGGGAGGCAGAAAATAAATAACATAATAAATACTATATTAGAAGGTAGTGAGTACTATGGAAAAACATGAGTAGATCAATGCAAAGAGGCTCAAGAGGACCAGTGTTGGACAGGGGTTGCCAGACACAATTTTAGGAATCGTAGAAGGGTATGAAAGGCAGTAGTCCTGAGAAAGTTGAAAATAGACACAACTCAGAAGATGGGTTGACATGTGCAACTCTAGGTAAGTTATATTAATTAGATACAGGAATTCAGTATGTCTGGTTTATTTAATCTTTGCTTCTAATAATATCTTCACTCTGTTTTTGTATGTGTGCTGCTATTTTAATAAAAATATGTGTGCTGTAGTCAGGGTCTGGGAATTCTTTCCCTGGCTTCCTATGGAAGACATACCCTCCCCACCTGCTTTGTGCCTTTATCCATCCTTTTGTGGCAGAAACCCAATTTGAGGAGTGCCTGTCATATAGAAAGTATTCACTCAATGAATAAAAGTAAAAACAGTCTCAGTTCAAAAGAGATGACTAATCACTTTAAGTCTTAACAATTGGTGACTGATATAGTAGTATATTTGTAGTAGGAACTTTTCCATAGACACAGCTCCCCTGAATTTCTAACCATGGCTACCTATTTGCAAATAATGCCTTTGGATATGAGAAGTAGGGTAAATAAAGGTGAATGGTTCAGAACTAAACATTTTCCTCTTAGAAAACCAACTCAAAATAGAATTCCCTGCTGATGGCTGGGGCAGAGAGGCCACATCACATACAATGTTCTAGAAATGTACTGTTGCTGTGGGCCTGCTAATCACATCATCCAACTTCGTCCAATGAACTAAGGTACTTGTTTTCTTACATTTCAATTTACACTTCACATCTGTCTTTTAAATACAATTGTTACTACAATTTTTCTAAAAGTATGAATAATTCTAATAATAGACCAAAGGAATACAGAAAAAAATATCCCAACTACTTGCCCAGGAGGAGGGTTGGTCCAAGTTAACATTCTGCATGACAAAGAGATAAAGAATCCCTACAGTACTAAGAAGTAGAGCTTACACTATTCTGACCGAACTTTAAAAAGCATGTGAGAGAGATGGCTTTGTCAGGACCTTAGGAATACCAAGTATCTGTAAATATGACTAAGTGTAGATTTCATAAGTATGTAATCCAAATGGTTTCTCTCCACTAATACCTGGAAATGATGAAAACAAACATCTACCATAAACATTAAAAAAAGGTTTGAAAGCTAAAAAAGTTCTTGGTATATGTGCAAAGCTGCCACCTCAGACAAACAGTTGTCCTCCAGCTCAGTTATTTCACTGTGTATACACTCTCAGACAAACATTTACTCTTCTGGATCATGAAGATGAAGAACATAGATTGGAATCGTTAAGATCTGTTTTCTCTCACTGTTATGAACACCTTGTCCCTTCTCTTATTTTTTCTTTCAAGTCTGCAGTGCATTTTGTGCTTGAATTATTCTCTCCAGCAGCCTTCTGTAACTTGTAACTTAGCTTTGGTGTTCTCTTACCAGACTTTTCAGGGAAGTCCTAAAAAGAGTCTTAAGAGAGTTAAGACCAGGGGCGCCTGGGTGGCTCAGTTGGTTAAGTGACTACCTTCAGCTCAGGTCATGATCCCAGGTTCCTGGGATCAAGCCCCACGTTGGGCGTGCTTCTCCCTTCTCCCTTTGCCTCTCCCCGACTTGTGCTCTCTCTCCCTCTCATTCTCTCAAATAAATAAATAATAAATAAATAAAATCTTTAAAAAAAAAAAAGAGGCTTAAAATCATGATACTGAGATGGTGAGATATTTATGTATCAAGCCAAAGGCCACATGCCCTGTTCTTGCTCCCTTGTCATTCCCATATCCTGGAGTTTTCCCTAACATGGAGGATGAGGTTAAATCCTGGAGGTCCAACAGTATCAAGTCTAGGGCCAGAGAAGAGCAAGTCTTAAATTTAGAGTAAACGTAGATCTATAAATTCTGCTCCACCTTTGTTCCTGGTGATTCCTGATTCCCCTAGCTGACTGACCATTCATTTTATGTGCACAGTACTTCATTTATTCATCTAAAGTGTTTTGAATGCCAGGTGTGTACCCAGCTCTGTTTTTGTGCTAGGACTACAGTGGTGAGCAAGATACCTCTAACCTTGAAGAATGTTCAACATAGTGAGAAGAACAGACACTTCATCCTGCCCTACAGGGAAGGGGCTTACAGGCAAATGTTTTGGGGAACTATGTCCTCTGTGGCTAGCGGTGTCAAAGAGCAGAGGGAAAATGCGTGAGGAGCCATGTTTGCTTGGGAGGTTAAGTTCCCTCCACATGTGTTCCATGGTATATAACACTTCTAATACAATCCTTTTATTTATTTTTTTCCCATAGGGCTCTTCCTAAGGTCTGGGTTCCTATATATGTTTAAATTTCAGCCCAGCATTGTAGAATTTTTCTGTTCAATCTATTTTCAAACCTCCCCCAATTAGGGCCTTTAAGCAAAGGGGCATCAGATTTTGAAGGCCCTTCTTTACTGCCATATCCACCAAGAAGCCTTTCCTGTTGTGCATATTAATTACTCCCCTTGGAAACTCACATAGCACTTTGTTCCCCTTTTATGGCAAATTTTCTTCTAAATTGTAAAATAGTTGTTTGTGTGCTGCTCTTGATTTGATGATTTTGAGAGTATAACACAATATTCTTCTTTAACATTAATTAAAAATCCCATGAACAGAACCGCCCTCTGAAGCTATTTCCCTCTGCTCATCCATATCATATATGCTCTTCCACTTCTGGAAGAAAGGGTAAAACCAGTCCAGCCTCAAGACCAATCTTTGTAAACCACAGGACAGAGTGATCTTTGCACTCAATAGTGTTGTCAGGTGTCAAACTGGGACTCTTTCTGAAGCTTAGTTGGCTTGTAGTTGGGATTTTTGAATTTGATGTCCCAACTCTTGCAGGGTCACAAAATGGAATAATGAAAGGGACCTAAGAAAGTCAGAGAACACCACAATTATTAGAGCTAGGGGAAATGTCTTCACTGGGATTCCTGAGGGGTAAGTGTACTGTAACATCAGTGTGGTTCATTGACAGGCTGAGGATTATGCTTTTCCTGTACAACTTTGGTAGTGCCTCCTCAGACATTGGTGGTACCAGTGGGTGGCTGTGGAAGCTCTTGCTCCTCCTCTATAATATCTATAACATTTCTCCTTCCTGCCTCCATACTTCTTACATATGGAAAATGGATATTTTCTTCATCTTGTGTTATTGCTATGCAAAGTGAAGGACGTCCTCTGGTGGAAGCCTCTCCCTATCTCAATAAGATTCCTTACCCCAATATTAGCCCCAGTAGAAATGTTAACCCCACCAATGGCCTCAGAAATTCAGCCAAAAAGCTGTGCATGCATTTCTCAGTATTACCTTTGACCTGAGTCTGGACATTGGTAGGGTGTCCCCCAAGCATTATGTTCTAAGAATCACCCCTAGATTAGTTCTGTGGCCTTACAAAACCTTTAGGTTCATCTTTGTCTTAGAAATGTAACCTCTGACTAATAAGTTTCTGGATTGGGATGTATAATATTACTATCTCCTTTTAGGGGTATTGTGATAAAGAATGCTTGTAAAGTGCTTGGCACAGTGACTAGCACATACTAAATACTGAATGCATGTGGGCTGTGATAATGATGAGCATTATGATGCCTTGAACCTATTTGTTGTCGGGCAGATATTACCAGTAACCTCCATTTACACTAAATCTGTCTCCTGCCCCTCTCAACAGTATACTGAAATATGTCCCATATTCCTCAAACTAAAATATGCTTATTGTGCCTAGGGAGTGCCAGGGCATTTCTGAACTAACTAAAGGTAAGTTACTTGTTCTACAAGGGACAAGAGCTCTTACCAGTAGCTTTAGATTGGCCCTAAAACTGTCCAGGTTGGACTGTCAAGTCTACATGAGAAATGGGAACATTACCATGTTCCAGCCAGTCCTGAAGAAACTGAAAAGTTAATTCAATTTGAGTAATATATACATATTCCACCCCACTTTTCAAGACCTTTAAAATTTTAATTATTACATTTGTAGGTATGCTATTCAGAGAGGGTGTTTATAGTATGAAATTATTCTCTTACCAGCTGATGGTTTTGGTATCGCTGTTATTGAGCAAGGACACATATCTTTGTTTATGTTAACACGAAGAAAGTGATTAAGTCAGTGACAAAAGTGGGGGGAAGAGATGAGGTGGCATTGCATTTCAACAAACATTTGGAAATCTTTGGAACTTAAGGCTGTGCAAATAGAATCGACCAAAAATGGAAAAGTTTTGGCTATTTTTGATGGATATTCCAGCAGTGATATATTATGTTCTTTTGCATTTTTGTTTATTCAGCGTGACAGAGATATAAAAAGGTGCTTTGGATTAAGTACTTTAATATCTTACATTTATATAGTACCTTTCACCCCAAAGGGCTTAATAAACTGTGTTTATACAGCTTTATAAATCATACACAGAATTGGCCTTTTCTTCACCAGAAATGGTAGAAAGCCATCTGTGGCAGACATCTGCCCCACTGAAGGAGGTGAGGAATGCAGGCCAAGCTCACCAAGGTAGATTCAGCTGGTACAGACACATACTAAAATCCTAACTATTGGACAAATGCTGGCTTGGCTTATGAGTTTGGGGGAAGAAGTCCACTGAGAACATTAATTAATGTACTGTTTAATTAATTTAATAATCCTCTATTTATCATTATTATTTTTAAAGATTTTATTTATTCATTTGACAGAGAGAGAGACAGTGAGAGAGGGAACACAAGCAGGAGTGGGAGAGGAAGAAGCAGGCTCCTAGCAGAGGAGCCTGATGTGGGGCTCGATCCCAGAACGCTGGGATCACGCCCTGAGCCTAAGGCAGACGCTTAATGACTGCGCCACCCAGGCGCCCCAATAATCTACTATTTAGACAGTTGGTGTTGAGTTGCCTTGTTCTTGCTAGTGTGTAAGGGGTATTTCATGAAGTTTTGGCATTTCCTGTCTTGAATCATTAACTCATTTCTATCACCTTGATTAAAAAGTAACAATACATCATCAGTCATTTGCTTAGGCTTTTTAAAGATATTTTGTTAGGAACCTCTTTTTTCTATGGTTAGAATGGAGAAAAATGGTACACATATATGTTTGGGTCATTATAAAAATGACAAATATATAATAGCATTTTAATTTATATTTATGTTATCTATATTTAAGATGATTTATTTTAAATTTTTAAAAATTCCCAATATAATTAACATGCAGTGTTATATTAGTTTCAGGTGTACAATATTCAACAGTTCTATACATCACTTGGTGCTTATCACACTAAGTGTACTCTTAATCTCCTTCACCTGTTTCACCCATCCTCCCATGCATCTCCCCTCTGGTAACCATCTCTGTTCTCTGTATTTAAGAGTCTGTTTTTTTTGTCTGTCTCTTTTGTTGTTGTTCATTTTTTAGTTTTTTAAATTCCACATGTGAGTGAAATTATATGGTATTTGTCTTTCTCTGATGGACTTATTTCACTTAGCATCATACCCTCTAGATCCATCCATGTTGTTGCAAATGACAAGATTTCATTCTTTTTTATGGCTGGGTAATATTCCATTGTATATATTTATCACCTCTTGTTTATCTGTTCATCTATTGATGGACATTTGGGCTGTTTCCATAATTAGGCTATTGTAAATAATGCTGCACTAAATATAGGGGTACATATATCTTTTTGAATTTTTATTTTCATATTCTTTGGGTAAATACCCAGTAGTGGAATTATTGAGTCATGTGGTAATTCTATCTTTAATTTTTTGAGGAACCTCGATACTGTTTTCCACAGTGCCTATACAAGTTTGCATTCCCACCAACAGTGCACGAGGGTTCCTTTTTCTGCACATTCTTGCCAACACTTGTGTTTTTGATTTTAGCCATCCTAACAGTTGTGAGGTGATATCTCACTGTGGTTTTGATTTGAATTTCCCTGATAATGAATGACGTTGAGCATCTTTTCATGTGTCTGTGGGCCATCTGTATGTCTTCTTTGGGGAAATGTTGGTTCATGTCTTCTGCCCATTTTTTTTTTTTTAAAGATTTTATTTATTTATTTGACAGAGACAGCCAGCGAGAGAGGGAACACAAGCAGGGGGAGTGGGAGAGGAAGAAGCAGGCTCCCAGCGGAGGAGCCTGATGTGGGGCTCGATCCCAGAACGCCAGGATCACACCCTGAGCTGAAGGCAGATGCTTAACGACTGCGCCACCCAGGCGCCCCATTCTGCCCATTTTTTAATTGGATTATTTGCTTTTTTAGTGTTGAGTTGTATAAGTTCTTTAGATATTTAATATACTAACCTTTTATCAGATATGTCATTTGCAAATATCTTCTCCCATTCAGTAGGTTTTCTTTTAGTTTTGTTGATTTTTTCCTTTTCTTTGGAGAAGGTTTTTATTTTCATGTAGTCCCAATGGCTTATTTTTGCTTTTGTTTTTCTTTCCTCAGAAAAATGTTGTTATGGCCAAAGTCAGAGAAATTTTTATGGTTTCAGGTCTCACATGTAGGTTTTTAATCTGTTTTGAGTTTATTTTTGTATATGGTGTAAGAAAGTGGTTCAGCTTTATTCTTTTGCATGCTCCTGTCCAATTTTCCCAACATTTGTTGAAGAGATTTTCATTTTCCCATTGCATATTCTTGCCTTCTTTACTGAAGATTAATCCACCATATAATCAAATCAAATATTTTGGGTTCATATCTATTCTGTCTCATGGATCTATGTGTCTGTTTTTGTACCAGTACCATCCTGTCTTGATTGATTACTGGTATAGTATATCTTCAAATCTGAGATTGTGATACCTCTAGTTTTGTCCTTCTTTTTCAAGATTGCTTTGGCTATTCAAGGTCTTTTGTGGTTCCCTACAAATTTTAGGATTATTTCTTCCAGTTCTGTTAAAAATGCTGTTGGTATTTTGATAGGGATTGCATTAAATCTGCAGATTGCTTTGGATAGTGTAGACATTTTACCAATATTTGTTCTTCCAATACATGAGTGTAGAATATCTTTCTATTTGTTTGTGGTATCTTCAGTTTCTTTCTGCAGTGTTTTATAGTTTTCAAGTATAGGTCTTTCACCTCCTTGGTTAAGTTTCCTAGGTATTTTATTATTTTTGGTGCAGTTGTAAACAGGACTGTTTTCTTAATTTCTCATTCTGTTACTTCATTATTAGTGTGTAGAAAGGCACCTGCACCCCAATGTTTATAGCAGCAATGTCCACAATAGCCAAACTGTGGAAACAGCCCAGATGTCCACGAACAGAGGAATGGATAAAGAAAATGCTGCATATATATATATACAATGGAATATTACTCATCCATCAAAAAAAAAAAAAAGAAATCTTACCATTTGCAACTCATATGTGGAATTTAAGAAACAAAACAGAGGATCATAGGAGAAGGGAGGGAAAAATAAAATAAGAAAAAATCAGAGAGGGAGACAAACCATAGGAGACTCTTAACTATAGGGAGCAAGCTGAGGGTTGCTAGAGGGAAGGGGATTTTGGGGGATGGTGTAGCTGTGTGATGGGCATTAAGGAGAGCATGTGATGTAATGAGCATTGGATGTTATATGCAACTGATGAATAACTGAACTCTACCTCTGAAACTAATGATACACCATATGTTAATTGAATTTAAAGAAAGTAAATTTAAAAAAAATGCAGTGGATTTTTGTATATTGATTTTTGAAGATGATTTTAAATGGTAAGTATCATCTTGATTATAGCCATTAGTGTTAAGTAAATGGAAACTATTACTGGATTTCATATTGGGGTTCTATTATAAGATTATAATAGTTTCAGATGTTCATTCTTTATTTATTTATTTTTAAAGATTTTATTTGACAGAGAGAGACAGCCAGTGAGAGAGGGAGCACAAGCAGGGGGAGTGGGAGAGGAAGAAGCAGGCTCCTAGCAGAGGAGCCTGATGTGGGCTCGATCCCAGAACGCCGGGATCATGCCCTGAGCCGAAGGCAGACGCTTAACGACTGCGCCACCCAGGCACCCCTCAGATGTTCATTCTTGACAACTAAAAAAAAAACAAAATTTAGCTGATTAGATGTAATAGGAAAGTAAAATTATAATCCATAAACAATAAATTTATTACTATGTTCTTGAGACTTTAGGTAGCATTTGATCTTTAATATAAATTGTGAAGTCTCTCTTCCTCTGTCTTTTTCTCTCTTACAGCTACACATGCCTATCCCTAACTGGTGGAATCCTAAATCAGGATTCAGAAGACCTCTAGGTTAATCTTGATTTTTGTCAGAGATCAGTTTGCTGGTCCATCTCTCTCTAACCTCAGTTTCTTAGTTTATGTTACTTTTTGTGGAATGCAGTAGTGTAAAAAGTCCATATATTATGATAATGGTATATTAAATGTATGAATCTTCTGAGGAATTTGTATGACTCTTTAAAAATCTCACATATCAAGTTAAAAATAACCAAATTCTTCTAGGTCCTGCAAATTCTTTAACAGTGTAAACTTAACAACTTTGTTAACCTTTTACTGTACTATGTTATCACTTATTGCATTAAATCAGGATAAATAGGTTCTTAAGTTTTAAAGGATGCCCACTTTCCAGTTGGGAACTTTAAAATTCTGATTTATTTGGTACATATCTATGATATGTTCAGTTGAATTGAAGAAGACACCAAATTCAGTATATTATTTATATGCATCATAAAATGCTTTATGAATATCCATACCTTTGAAGGACAAGACTAACACCTACCTTGAATATATAGGTTGAAACTATACTCTCAGTCAGTATTTCAAGATCTTATGTATTCAAATTTCTGTAAATAAATGGGTTGTATTTGGGATATACCATATTTGTTTATTTATAATGATGGGTTTCCTTCCATTTTTATTATTTTGTTTTTCAGCAACTAACAACATGACTAAGCTCTGAAATTTGGAAGTTCATATTTTAAGTCAAGGGATTAGAGTAGAATTTTAAAGAAGTGAAAAAACTATCATAGTCTGGAGGAAAAAATCTATGTGTACTGTTTCATTTTATTGTGACAGGTATAATTTCAGATGACAGGTATGTTTATCTTGTTCCCAAAGGTACAACAATCTCATGCCTTTTACATACTGCTTAGGAACAATCAGCTCCACTTTTTTTGTAGCCTATTATATTTCTCAGAAAACTGCTTGCATAAGAAACTCCCCCACATTAAATTGCTATGTGTTAGGAAATGGATTATGCCTGTGCACTTGGAAACAATTGATCCTGCAGGCTGGATTTCATGGGAAAATAAAAACCAAAAAGAAAATACATTTTGATAAAGCTGACTGGGCTAATACAATTTCTTAATCAGCTGTTTGCGTGCTGGTTTTTAACTGGATCCCATATATTGCAAACAATTGGATTACAAATAGTCAAGGCATTTTACTCTAATATCTACTATAATACTTATTGGGAATGACTGTGGTTATGACAATAATTAGAATTCACATAGTTCAGCTAAACATTTTAGTGAGTCCTTATTTAGAGAGTCCTATACTGCATACTGTGTAGAAAACAAAGATGGAAAACAGAGACCCTGCTTTTGTACTGTCTTATCTAACTTAATTTATTCTGTGTTGTAGTAAATACAGCTAGTTTAAGTAAATCATTATTTTTTTCCCTGGAGGTAAGGGACTATGTCATGATCATTTGCATGTCTCTCCTCACCCAAGTACCATGCTTTGTGTGCAGTAGATGCAATAAATGTCTAGAACATAAAACACTTAGGAGACTAATAGAACCCACGAATATATTTCCCCTTGATTTTTAGATTTATAAAAAGGAAAACATTGATAGGGCATCTAATCTGTCAAATTAGTAGGCCTATAGAATGGCTTCCAGCATCTATAGAGAAAGTCCAGATATCTTTGGCACTCAAGACCCTGGCTGCATCGCTAGGCTCAATTCTGTGATTTACTCTGAAATATTCCACGGTCTAAGCCATGTTGAATTATGTTTGTGTGATCATACATCCTGATTGCTCAGAATGGGTATGGTTTGTACCTATTGCCTTGATATAACTTTTAGTAACTCTACTTTTTGCTTTTAGAAGGGTGTTGGTTTCTATCAAGTGCGTGGTCACCTTAATGTATATACTTACATAACGGTGTTTCATGCTTCTTCATATTTTGGAAAGTTATTTTTAGAGCTTCTGTCTGTCCATGTCTGACAAATATTTGGGTATATGTTCACATTCAACCTAGAAAGTGAGTTGGTTTTAAGTTTCTGGGAGCTTCAAGTTTCTCAAGAGCTGTTTAAACTAGAAGAATCATGGAGGCCTAGTTGGTTTAGATATTCTCTAGAGCAATTCTGTTGATTCCATTGGAGCAGTTCCAATGCTGTGCTTTGCTTTGAATAGTGAGAGAACTAACTTAGTTGTTAATTTAGGACTACAGTGACTCCTTCTCATACTGTTTCACAAGGATCCAGAGGCATGGCAGAGTCCTACCAGTTTTTTTCAAAGTATACCCTAGATGATGTGTGTTTAGTAGTCCGAGGATTCTTTTATTTACCATATCAGTGTTCCCATAGTAATTCTGGTCTCTTCTGAGAGAGAGAGAGATTTCAGGCCAGGAAGTTCGAGGGACCACAGAGTATATATATTTGGAGAATTAGTAACTTTGATAAAGCGTAGGTTAGTTTCTTTCTTTTTTTTAATAATAATTTTTTATTATGTAATGTTAGTCACCATACAGTATATCCTTAGTTTTTGATGTAATGTTCCATGATTCATTATTTGCATATAACACCCAGTGCACCATGCAATATGTGCCCTCCTTAATACCCATCACCGGCCTATCCCAGTCCCCCACCCCCCTCCCCTCTGAAGCCCTCAGTTTGTTTCCCAGAGTCCATAGTCTCTCATGGTTCATTCCCCCTTCTGTTTACCCCCCTTCATTTTTCCTTTCCTTCTCCTACCAATCTTCCTGCTCTTTCTTATGTTCCATAAATTAGTGAAACCATATGATAATTGTCTTTCTCTGCTTGACTTATTTCACTTAGTATAATCTCCTCCAGTCCCATCCATGTTGCTGCAAATGTTGGGTAATTGTTCTTTCTGATGGTTAAATAATATTCCATTGTATATATGGACCACATCTTAATCCAGTCATCTGTCGAAGGGCATCTCGGCTCCTTCCACAATTTAGCTATTGTGGACAATGCTGCTATGAACATTGGGGTGCATATGGCCCTTCTCTTCACTACGTCTGTATCTTTGGGGTAAATACCCAGTAGTGCAATTGCTGGATCATAAGGTAGCTCAATTTTTAACTTTTTAAGGGACCTCCACCCTGTTTTCCAAAGTGGCTGTACCAACTTGCATTCCCACCAACAGTGTAAGAGGGATCCCCTTTCTCCACATCCTCTCCCACATTTGTTGTTTCCTGCCTTGTCAATTTTTGCCATTCTAACTGGCGTTAGGTTAGTTTCTGTCTGCTTCCTTAAAAAAAAAAAAAATGCCGACACCCAACAGGAACAAATCCAGAACATCTGCCTGGTTGAGTTACTTTGAGTTATATGAATGTAGATGTGCACAGATTTACTGAACTGATCTCCATGGCATTGCCTTCATCCATGGTTTTCCGTCTACTTGTCTCCCACCCCCTGCCTTTGGTTTTTAGCTCTCCAGCTGGATAGTAAACATTTATTTTCTCATTTGGCTCAGGACATGCAACTTCTGTCACAGTTAATACAAGGCACTGGCATCTGCTAAAACAGCAATGCTGCTCTGAAAGCCTGTAGTTCAAATGACAGTTCCAATTCTTCTTTTCTCCTGCCTTTATTTTTAGTCATGAGAATCTAGGAGGGGGAAGAAGTTCACAGTTCTTAAAGTTCTAGGAAAATAATTTATTCTGCCTCTGTGGAACCGAGAGAGTTGGAGGAGACATTGGATGGTTTCACAGGAGTCAGGGCACCTGTGTTTACTAGAGCTGTCTGCTCTTGTCTCAAAAAAGAATGTGAAAAGGACTGAAAAATATTGATGGGATAATTGTAAAGTGAGAATGATCTTCAATGTGTGAGATGATGTAGGAAAAATCATCAGGACTGTTTTCATAAATTGTGACCCAAGACGTGTGACTATGTGTGTGTATGTGATTGTAGCCTATCCCCTAAAAAGTGTTTCTCAGAGCATTTTGCAGGCTCAAGAAGAATAATTAAATCTTCAAATTAGATAAGGCGTGGGAAATAATAATAAATATTAGCCCTTTCTTCTTCAAACTCATGATATTTCTGTACCTAATAGTCTATTTTTAGTTCTGCTTACTGCTTCTCAGTAGAAAAAAATAACAAAAATAGAAAACATTCATAAAGGGGGAATGTAAATAATCTGAGTGATAGAAGAATCCTGAGTAAAAATTAAATACTGAGTAGATAGATGAAGGTTGAGGGGAAACATGCTTGTTATTCATAAAATTATGAAGTTCATATCTGTCAAAGTGCCAAATAACAAAATTAGCTAGGTCTTGTTTTTACCAGTGCTATTTTTGGGATGAAAAAATTATTCCCAAAAGTATGGACAGAGTTAGGGAACAAATGAATGATGTTGAGGTACCTAGAGTCTAGCAATACTAGGACAGCATTACCCTCAAAAGTAAAGGGACAAGGAAAGAACGTGTTGCTGCTGGAATCCAAGAAGATCTGTTACCAGGGGAGCGCTTCTGACAGGAGCTGGAGAAGCTGTGGGACACAAGCCCTGATGGAACCACAGTGCTAAATTAGAGCTGGAGAGGGTATTTTAGTCAGTTTGGGCTGCTGTAACAGAATACCAGAGAGTGAGTGGCTTATAAATAACAGAAATTTATTTATGATAGTTCTTGAGGCTAAGAAATCTAAGATCAAGGTGCTGGCAGATTCAGTGTCTGGAGAGAACCTGCTTTCTGGCTCATAAAAAGCTGCATTCTTACTGTGCAATAGAAAAGTTAAAGGAGCTTTCTGAGGTTTCTTTTCTAAGGGCACTAATTCTATTCATGAAGTTTCCGCCCTCATGACCTAATCACCTTTCCAAAGCCCCACCTTCAAATACTATCACATTAGGGGATTAGGATTTCAACATATAAATTTGGAGGGGACACAAACATTCAGTCTATAGCAGAAGGGGACATACCCTGATTATCTTGCTGTGTCTCTCCTTAACTGAATCCAATTAAAGGATAGAAGCCAAGGGATCTCATGTAATTGAATCCTTGGGGATCAGTCTGGGGTTACAGAGGAGAAGTGAGAAAGTTGAAAAATTGTTCTGTGTGTGAAGGCAGGGGAAGTGAGGTAGAGAATTCTCAGTGTAAATGTACACAGTGTTATGACTTAAGTATTACTGTAGTTCCCATTTCACAGATGTAGAATTTGAGTCTAGGATTGTTTAAGTAATTTGGCCATGGTCACACAGCTAGTGGAACTCAGACTACTGCTTTGAATTTATGTTTCTTACTCAATAGCCAATGTCAATTACTGTGTTACGTTGCCTTCCAATCATTTTTTTTCAGTTGATTGCCACTGTCAAAAAATAAATATGTAAAGAAAACTTATATAAAAATCAAAATTTGTATGGTTAAACTATATTTAAGGCAAAATGTAAGAAAAGTAAAAACTAAATTTTATATGGAGGCAACATAGAGAAAGTCAGTAAATACTGCTTTAATCTTTTCTATTCTTTGCTTCCATTGCATGTTTTATTTCTTACATTTCCAGCAACAGCTTAGAATTCCTGTCACATCAATCCCAAATTAGCTTTTGCAGGCTAAGGGCCTTAGGCATGAATGTTTCTGCAAATTGGATAGAAAGAGCATTGCAATGGTCCAGAGGCTCCCAAGTCAGCTTGAATTTACAGCATAGCTTGGACAATAGCCTAAACTGACAGTCTGGGAAGTGTGAGTGTGAGGAAAAGGAGTTGAAACTGCCTCCTGTTTCGTATTTTCAACATTAAACAGAAACCAAGAGGGAAATGGTTTCAATATTTTATCATATATATTACATCTTACTCATTCTAAGCTGACAGTGTCATGTCAATGGACTGTAGCAAATGAAATTTTCTCAAAGTGAGAAACAAACCTGCATTATCTTGATTATAAAATATAAACTATTACATGTATGGTTTCTATGGAAAGTATTTTTCCATAAAGTGGAGGAGTAGTCAATTCCACCACCATGTAAAATTAAAAATTTAGATTATTTTAACTCTTAATACATCACAACAAACCATAGTCCAGAATTGAGTTCATTTCACTTAGTTTTTCTTTTTGATATTAAATATCAAACTGTAGAAGCCTAAAAGGGTAACAGTGCCAATGAGCATCACTAAGTATTGAACAAGGAGTTCATTAGTGCCTAAAGAGACGAAGCAGAGGAAGGAGGGGCCATCCAAAGGGGTAGCTTTTCAGTAATGTGTTATTTAGTATAAGGGTTTATAAAAGAAAGGAAGTAAGAAATGTTTTATCGAACAAAGGAGAGTGAAATAGAGGGTATAAACAAACCATTAATGTTTTAACAAAAGGAAATATGTTTATTACAAAAAAAAGTTTTAAAAAAGATCAGGTACAATAAATGTGACATGAAAGATGGAGAAATCAGTTGTCAATATAGGAAGAAATATGTTCTGGCCAGCAGGACTGGCATGAACAAAGACAGTTACTTTTGGGAATCCTATCACAATATTAGTAAGAAATGAGAACCGTTGGTTTTTGGTTAAGGGCAGACAAAGAATGGTGGGAGAACATGGAGGATTCCAAGCCAAATCAAGAAAATGGAAAAGGAAAACACGGACTTCCTATGCACTCAGGATGTAGCAGGAGGGATACAAGTTGAGGTAATCTCTTCCTTGGTATTTCATTTCCTGGAAATCAATTCAGTCTTGAAAGATCCGTGAAATCCACAAATTAATTTTACAAAATACATAAATAAGTTTTATGTAACCTCCCAGTCCTTCCTGTTTTTACTGCTACATAGATATTTACACAAAACAAAAACAGGTATCGAATGTCATCTTATATATGTATTTATTGCAATGCATACTGCAAATGCTTTCTTACATCAGTACCTTTCTGTATATCTCATATCTCATTTGAAGATACATTGTTGAGATCTATCAATTTTATATCCATATAAACATATTTTATTCATTTTATTGCTATATAGCTGTGCTTCATATGGCTTTATTACAATTTATTTATCCATAGGTATTTATGTTTTGTCCAGTATTACCCAATTAAAAACAGTGCTTCAAGCCCTTAGGTCTAGTAATGTGCTTGGTGCTTCCATTACTGTCTATCGTGGGGGACATCACAAAATGATGCTTGGAATCCTACAGAGATTTCTTGGTTTTGCTTAGAGAAGAAGAGAGCTTTAAGTTGCCACCCTTAAACCAAGAAAAAACGCTGGACAAACTGCAATTCAAAGACTGTTCTTGACCCACCTGAGAACTTAAGTCATAGGGCAGAAACCTAACACAAAATCTGGAAGGAGGTGGGAGCCTGCATGGAGAAACAGAACCTCAATATGTGCTTATTTGGGGCAGTACTACTTGTGGTCATTTAGGCCAGAAAAAAGATTCAGCTACAAACTTTTAACAGATTGCTGAAAGCTAGCATGAGAATGTGAATGCTCTGGGAAAGTGTGAATAGGGGGCTTCACACCCCTCTTCAGATTTTTCCTCCAGGAACCACATCAGGTGCTCACAGCAAAGACCAGCAAGATTATTGAGAAAATGTATCCTGTGGTGCTGGTTGGAGGAGAATAGCTGCAGCCACTACCAAAGTCCATCTGGACACAGCTTCTCTATGTCCTTTGGAGATTGAAAGCCTTAACCTGAGAGGGAAGGATAACGAAAACTGTCACCAGAGAGAGCTGGTGGGAACCAACTCTAGCTTAGAGAGAGGAACAGAAAAAAGAAAAAAAAATGTTTTGCACCTGAAAGAAATCAGACATATGAGACTAAATAGGAAATCTAAGCAGATCAGATGGAAATTTTAAGAAAGAATCAAACGGAATTACTGGATTTCAAAAACAAAGTAACAGATGATGAATCCTTGAAAAAGTCTCATCAAAAGACTTGACGGAGGTAAGGAAAGAATCAGTGAGCTTGAAGATAGGTCAGTAGAAATGGCCTGTGCTAAAATGTGTGAATATGTGTGTGTGTGTGTGTGTGTGTGAGAGAGAGAGAGAGAGAGAGAAGAGAAACAGAAACAGGGAGATGGAGAGAGGAGAGAGGGAGAGAATAGAACATCTGAGAGCTGGGATACTATCAGGCAATCTAATGTGTAATTGAGTTATTGGAGTGTTTGAGTAATTGGAATCTCAGAAGGAAAAACAAGAAAGAATAGGAAGAAAAAACCTTTTAAGAAATAATGGTTGAGAATTTTCCCAAATTAATAACACACTGAAACCACAGATGCAGGATGCTCACAGGATACCAACCAGGATAAACACTAAAAAAATCCACAATTAGGCACATAACATTCAAAGCTGAAAACTAAAAGAGAAAATCTTGAAGGTAGCCATAGAAAAAAGACACATTTCTACAGAAGAACAGGGCTAAGAATTATACAGCAGACTGCTCATCTGGAGCCATATAAGCAAGAGGACAATGGAGTAAGATCTTCCAAGTGCCGAAAGAGAAAAATCTCTCAAGCCAAAGTTCTGTCCTCACTGAAAATATTCTTCAATAGTAAAGACTTCTGAAACAAGAAAAATAACAAACAAAACAAATAAAAAACCCTGAAGGAATATATTCATAGCATAGTAATGCACAGGAGATATTAAAGAAAGTTCTTCAGGCAGGTGGAATATAATGTAGGTTAAAAACTGGGAACTATACAAAAAAATGAGGAGTACCAAAAATAGGAGAATAAAAGTAAAATAAAGTCTATTTAAGCTAAAAGATAACTGAATATTTAAAGCTAAAATAATTATGATGCATTGTGTTTTCATAGTTTGTGTAAAAAATGAGATGCATGGCAATAGTAACATAAAAGATGGGAGGGAGTAATTTGTAAGACGCTGTTATGAAGCTTTTACAATACATGGGAAGCCTTATAATATTATTTGAAGGTAGATGCAGATTATTTAAACATTTATGTTGTAAAACCTAACACAGTTACTAAAATTGTTAACAAGTGAGTTACAAAGAATGAATCAATTGACTAAATAAAATAATTTAAAATGCTCAGTGAAACTCAGAGAAGTCAGACAAAGAGGATAAAAGAAAGAATACACAAGTAGAAAAATTAGAAAACAGGTGGGGAAAAATGGTACATTTCAATCCAGTGAAATCAATTACTGCTTTAAGTATGATGAGTCTAAACCTATGAATTAAAAAGACAGAATTTATCAGATTGGATAAAAAAGCAAGACACCTCTATATGCTACCTATAAGAACACACATTTATATGAACAAATACATGTGTTGAAAAGGATTGAGAAAGATGTGTCACACAAACACCAAAAGAAAGCTGAGGTAGCTATGTTAATTTCAGTCAAAGTGGACTTAAGGGCAAGGAAAATTGTCAAGTTATGATAAAAAGTGACACCACATCGTGATGGAGTAGTGGTCGGTTCTCCAAGAAGCATGTCTTCATCAACAGGGCTTCAGATACATGAAGCAGAGCCAGATGGCTCTGGAAGTAGAAATGGACAAATCCACAATGACAGTTTTAGACTCCAGACTTCTCAGTGATGGATAAAACAAGGAGGCAGAGAATTAGTAAGCATATAGATGACCTGACTAATACGATCAGCTGTCAATCTAATTGATGTTTAAAGAACAACCCATTGAACAACAGAATACATATTCTTTTCAAGTGCACATGAAATATTCACCAAGATGGATCATATTATGTATGTTATAAAACTAATACTAATAAATTCCTCACTTAGACCTTTATGCAGGATCAGATTCCTTCCAAGATCTTACAGACATGCCTGGTAGACATGTTCAACTATATAAAAGGCTTTTAAGAATTTCAAAGGGAGGAAGAAGACTGAGAAACCTACTCAGTTGCAAATATGCACCATCTATTATGAAAAAGTTAGAATGACTCAGAGGCCAGAATCCACTTGTACCATTTTGTATTCCTGCCAGCAATGTATTAGAGTTCCAGTTTATTCCCAACTTGTATCTTCTCTAGTACTTGGCAATGCCAATCTTTTGAATTTAAACTATTCTATTGCTGTGTAGTGGTATCTTATTATAGTTTTAATTTGTAATTCCTTAATGAGTAATGATGTTGAAAATCTTCCCATATACTTATATGCTATCTTTATATCATTTTTTTTTCTGGGTAAAGTTTCTGTCCAAATCTTTTGCTTTTTAAAAAATTATTGGGTTGTTTAGTTCTTATATTTAAATTGTAGGAGTTATTATAGCCTAGGCATAAGTCTTTTATCAGATACATTTCACATTTTTTTTTTAAAGATTTTATTTATTTACTTGACGGAGAAGGAGACAGCCAGTGAGAGAGGGAACACAAGCAGGGGGAGTGGGAGAGGAAGAAGCAGGCTCCCAGTGGAGGAGCCTGATGTGGGGCTCCATCCCAGGACTCTGGGATCACGCCCTGAGCTGAAGGCAGACGCTTAACGACTGAGCCACCCAGGCGCTCCCACATTTTTTTTTTAAAGTAGGCTCCACGCCCATGGTGGAGCCCAACATGGGGTTTAAGCTCACTACCCTGATAGCAAGACCTGAGCTGAGATCAAGAGTTGGACACTTAACTGACTGAGCCACCCAGCCACCCCTCATATACAGTTTTTTCAAATATTTTTCTAAAATGTGCCACGTTTCCATTTTATGGTAATATAACTGAAAATGAATGAATTAGAGCAGAGGGAGAATAACAATAAAATTAATTCCAAATTTTAGTTCATTGACAAAGTTAATAAAATAGAAAATTCTGGCAACTGTGACAAAGAAAAAAAGTCAAAGTACAATATATGAATGTTGGGATTTAGGGTATTAAAACAAATGAGTCAGATGATTTTTTAAAGTTATAATACCCTGAGCAAAAGTAAAAACTCTGGCAAATAGATAGCTCAGGTATCAGATGATATAGGTATTAGATTAGGTAGAAATGTTTGAAAAAGACAGTAAATATAGTAGGAATTTAAAACATTCTATAAAATTAAAACTTAAAAGTGCTCTGGGATGGTTGCTAGATGATTGTTTAAAATTATCAGGGAAGAGGGGCACCGGGGCGGCCTAGTCAGTTAAGCATCTCCCTTCAGCTCAGATTTATGATCTCAGGGTCCTGGGATCAAGCCCTGTGTTGGCTCCCTGCTCATCGGGGAGTCTGCTTCTCCCTCTCACCCTGCCCCCCCACCTCCGCAGGTGCTCTCTCTCTCTCAGATAAATAAAATAAAATCTTTAAAAAATTGTCAGGGAAGAAATAATTCTTTTTTAAACTCTTCTAAGGAAGGAATAAATAATCTTATCTATTTTATTATGTTACAAACATTTTAGTAATTCAAGAAAGTTAGCTCCTAAAAATGATGAAATCGTCACTTGTGAAGAGAGATGCAAATACTCAGCAAAAATAAGACTAATCAAATGTTCTGTACAATAAAAATATGTACAAGTAGGTTTTATTCTGGGAATGCAAGGATAGTTTAATGTTGGGAAATCCATTTGTATATGCCATCAGGCACTTGAGGATACTGACCAAACACCCAACACTTATTTGATAAAATGCCATAATAACTGGGTGTGGCATACTATTTAAATCTCCAACATTAGAGGCATTCTCAGGTGAATTAAGAATAAGACAAGGATATTTGTTATCAGTGAAATATGCCTCATACAGTTAGACAAAATTGTAAATTAAATGTTCATCAAAGAAGAGTGACAGTTAATATCATTCAGTATGTATATCCATATATTTTTCTACCTGGAAAACTATCATTAAAAGCAACTGAGAGTTATTTACACTACAAGAGAGTTCAAATAGCAAAAAAACCAAAAAATAGTTTTTCCATATCAATAATAATCAGAATATATACTTAAGAAAATATTCATGATATATACTTAAAATTTTGTGTTTTATAAATAAATTTGCATGTCTAAAATTGTAATTTTTTATTAAGATTTTTTTAAAAGATACATTTTTATAAAAATAATTTTCCTCATCC
The DNA here is from genome assembly GCF_024610735.1 of Ursus americanus. Lineage (NCBI taxonomy): Eukaryota > Metazoa > Chordata > Mammalia > Carnivora > Ursidae > Ursus > Ursus americanus. Next base: position 16,737,956 of record NC_142129.1, on the reverse strand, counting down.
TCACAAATATAACAAAAAATGTGGGTTATTTAAAATAAGTGGGGAGGGGCAGCAGTGTGGCTCAGTTGGTTGACTGTCTGTCTTTGGCTCAGGTCATGATCCCAGGGTCCTGGAATCGAGCCCCACATTGGGCTCCCTGCTCAGTGGGGAGTCTGCTTCTTCCTCTCTCTCTGCCTGTAGCTCCTCCTGCTTGTGCTCTCTCTGTCAAATAATGAATAAAAGCTTTTAAAAAAGTAAAATAAAATAAGTGGGGAAAGTGGTATCTAAATGTTCATTCAGCAGCAACGCTTGTAGAAAATGTTTGGATTTAGTTGGGACTTAATCTACATTCTTCACTTCATGTGAACTTTTTAAAAAAGATTTTATGTATTTATTTATTTACCCATCAATCAGAGAGAGGGAACATAAGCAGGGAGAGTGGTAGACAGAGGGAGAAGCAGGTTCCCTTCTGAGCAAGGAGCCCGATAGAGGACTCGATTCCAGGACCCGGGGATCATGACCTGAGCCGAAGGCAGAAGCTTAACCAACTGAGCCACCCAGGTATCCCTCACATGAACTTTCTGTTGTGTAACTGGTATTCTTATGGTACCAACCTGGTCTCTGAAGGCCAATTAATTTTTAAGTCCTATTTAATAAAATTACATGTAATAAATATTTCAAAAGAAATAAAATAAGCTATTAGTTATTATATTACATAGAGGCAGCCCTCAGTTTTCACAGTCTGACATGCTGAATTCTGTTACCCAACAGCACAGTTCCAATTTCAGTTACCACAGTAATTGCCTAAAGTAAAAGCTTCACTGTTAGCTCTCCAGTACACAGATTAACACATCACCATATAAGTGATCAGTGACCAATGGTGTCCCTTCTTTCAAAGTGTATAGGTAGTTGGTCATTGTACATCTGTTCATAGAGACAGAAGTTTTAGTTGCATTTCATTCTTGTCTCCTGGTGGTGACCCAAATGACATTTTACGAAAGTGAATAATCAGAAGAGGAATTTGGTCAATAAAGTAAAAATGTAGCCTAGAGATGACAAGTGATAATGGTGAAAGAAAAATTAGAAATTAATTGTAATGAGAAAGGGTGTAAGTATCCCAAAGCAGGTGACCTTGGCAAAACTTTCACATTAAAGGGACTCTTGGAGATAGTTCATAACATTGGAAGCGCAAAGGAAAAAATGTTGGAAGCTAATCCAAACCTAGAAAGAAGTATGACTGTTGACCACAGTGTAGAAAAGATACTTAGAGTCCTTTGTTATACAAGAAGGCTAGCACTGTTTAAACTGCTGTTGATACAATTATTTTTTTTTTTAAAGATTTTATCTATTTATTTGACAGAGATAGAGACAGCCAGCGAGAGAGGGAACACAAGCAGGGGGAGTGGGAGAGGAAGAAGCAGGCTCAGCGGAGGAGCCTGATGTGGGGCTCGATCCCAGAACGCCGGGATCACGCCCTGAGCCGAAGGCAGACGCTTAACCGCTGTGCCACCCAGGCGCCCCTGATACAATTATTTTTAACAAAGACATAAAACATTCCAATCTTAATGTTTCTGATATTTAATATTGTGGTGTACTTAGCAAGTATTAGTGTTACTGTTTTCTCATTTTCTTTTATAATTATAACTAAGAATAAGGGAGTTCTTATATTTTGATCACAAAAACCTTTAAAGGTAACAGTTGTAATTTTCCCTGTGTATTATTTTCTCTGATTCAGCTTGCATGTATTTGTGGTCCTGCAGTACTGTGCAAAGCTAGGACTGGCAGTGTATATATTGTCATATATATTACCTATTACATACTGTACATTATATATACATATTAATGTGATCTCATGGTTTAGAAATGTTCTGATCACAATAAAACAAGTATCAATTACCAAATATTTATGAACATTATTTCAAAAAACATCACCATAATACATTAGAAGGTGAACAAAAACTGGAAAAAATTTTCAGATCATATGCTATGGGTTAATACTATTAGTATAAAATGAACAGTTAGAAATCAGAGAAGTACATAGAAGAAGCTGCATGGAAAGATGAGCTAAGGCACATCAGTTAGGTACTCGTAAAAAACTAAAAATTAATGATCAGTAAGCTTATCGAAATGTTTTCAGTTACCAAGGACACATACTAAAACAGTAATGAAATAATGGTCTGTAGCAGTATTTGCCATATCTGCATATGCATCAGAATCTCTTATGGAAATCACCTATGGAATATAATTCAGGCCACACCTTTAGAGGTACTCATAAGAATAGAAATATTAATACCCTGCCTGAAAAAGAAGAAGTTTTCTTACCTGTTTTACTTTTGAGGAAATCCTCTCAGAGTAAGAGACATGTCAAATCATGTGGCTGAAAGTGATAGATCTGAGATTTAAATCTAGGCTATGTGGCCCAAAAGACTACTATTTTTGCCATTTCAAGTAGCCATCATATGTTTTGAATGAAGAATGCCATGTCCTGGAATATTGTACTTTTTGTAATGGTTCTATTCTATCAATATTGTAGATAGCTCTAACTCTGAGACCCTCTTGTACCTACGATGTACTCAGGATAAAAAGTTGAGTATGAACTTAATTTTGCGTAGCAAATCAGGTTCACATAGGAGAGAGCTCCATGCTTTTAAAAAATGTAAAGCATTTCCTAATGGGAATAAAAAGGCAGAATTACAATTGAGAGTCATCTTCTAATACCAAGCACACAAATGAAAGAACATGGTAGAGATGAGAAGGAAGAGTTTAATAGACAGCTGATTTCCATACAAACCTGCATAGAAATCTGTATCTTGCCAACCCACTTTTAAACAAGATGGCATTAATAGAGCTCCATGTGAAACTTGGAAGAGGAGAGGGAAAAAATAACCATGACTTGCAAACCCAGCCATACTGCAAGGGTATTTTTTTTCCCTAGATCATGTTTTAATCCCACTTTCTTGGTCTTTTGTCATTTCATACGAAGCCAGTAAATTAGGAGCTACATGTCTTTGAGGCATGAAGATGGGAAATTACAAAATTTACGACTAATGGTTTTCTTTCTTGCAATGCTGTCTACACAGCTGGGTTTAGAATAAGTGGCATTGGACTTCCTTTGTTCTATAATTTTTCACAAGTTAAAAAGAAATCTCATTCTGTGATACTGTCAAAAATTATCTTACTCTAGTCTCTTTTTTTCTCTCAGGAAAGCTTGGAATTGCTCCTATTGCCAATACTCTTTACTACTTTTCAAAGTTGATTTCGTGCTCTCTTTTACAGAAATTAAACAGTGTCACTGAGCAATGTGTGACAAATGGTTCTGGACTAACTCTAGTAGTGAATGTTAGAACACAAACCATGAAAGAACAAAGAACAAAGCCATGTTCCTATTTGTAACTTGTGAGTCAGTTTGAAAGATTTCAAATTAAGGCTTGGAATGTTCTGCATCCCTGTTGATTGGTCCTGTAAACTGACCAAGCTTTGGGGGAAATACTTATTATATTAATTTTTTAGTCTTTTCCTCCATATCCGAGAGTCTGTCTTGGATGTTGGATTCAGGCAACATTTTTTTCTTTATTCATTCTTATGTCTGATCTTAATTGATATGGACAGTAGATTTTTCTCTGCATTTTCAGTTCTCTAAAAAGACCGACATTTTTCTATTTTAAAAATCCACACCACCCCCAAAGTGATCAAGGCTCTAGAAGTAACTACAGAAAGTACAGAAAGTACCAGTGCAGAGAGATCTGTTGAAATATACCACTGTGATGTAGTCTGGAGGATACATATTGGAAGAGATGCTCTGTGTCCACAGGGAGTTGTATCTTGAGCAAATAAATTGCAATAAAATAAAATGAAACAAAATAAAAGTAATGATAGAAATCTGTAGATTAAGAGACATATTAACTAACTGTGATATATGGACTTTATTTGGATTCCAGTTCTTCAAACAGTCAAAAAAAGGAACTATTAGAGAATTGTGAACACTGATTTGATGTTTTATGGTACTAAAGGTATATTGTTTATTTCAGGTATTTAGACGGTATTGTGATTATGTTAAAAGCACCTCTATCTTTGAGAGATACTTAATAAATGTTAAGGAAAAACTACAGGATATCAGTGAGATTTGTATCAAAATACATAGTTTACAATTCAGTTGTTCCTAGTATATTTATAGAGTTATGCACCTATCACTAGAATCTAATTTTGGTATGTTTTTATTGGTACAAAAAGAAACCCTGTAAACTCAGTAAGTCACTGCCCGTCTGACCTATCCTTGCTCCCCATCCACCAGCTGTTAGCAAATACTCATCTTTTTGTGTCTATGGATTTGTCTATTCTGGACATTTCCTAGAAATGGAAAAATATATATATATTATGTAATCTTTCTTTAGTTTATGAATTTCTTCCATTTAGCTTAATGCTTCCAAAGTTCATACATGTTACAACATGCATCAGTACTTCATTCTTTTTATTGGTGTATGATATTCTGTTGTTTGGATATGCCACATTTTATTTATCTATTCATCAGTCATTGGCCACTTAAGGTGTTTTTACTTTTTGGCTATTATGAGTAATGGTGTTATATTCATAAGCTTTTGTGTAGGTAGAACTTTTATTTCTCACAGAGATATACATAGCAATGGAATTGTTGGTTCATGTGGTAACTTTATCTTTTCTAGAGATTTTAGATTGTTACTGTTTTTAAAACTGTTCACAGAAATGTTCAACAGTTACGTTGGTTCTTTGTGCAGAGGGTCCACAAGGCTCTTTACTCTGCCATTCCAGAAGTCATCTCTCTCTGTTCTCAGTTTGTCTCCTTGCATATATATCATCTGTATCTATGTTGATACTCACATAGTCAGTTATTCTAGTATATTTTGTTTTATTCTTAGTAATTGTTATGCCTTGCTTAATCATTGATACAGGGACCAGAATAGCCATTAAGACTTACAACTTGTCTTATAGTAGGAATTTAATTGTAATGCATAAATAAAAAAACTACCGGTGTTGGGATTTATGCTAAGCCTTTTTAATATGACGTTTCATTTAATCCTGTAACAGATTATGAAGTAGGAATTATGATCTTAATTTTATATAGAAGAAACTGAGGTGTGAGAAATTAAATAGCCTCTCAAGATTGAAACAAGATCTGTGGGTCTCCAGGGTAGATAACCACTCTTCTCTGCTGCCTGAGAAAACATGACCTGATTACAGCCAGGTAGAATGTTTTCTCTGGAGTTGTTTAGTTCAACAGTTGTCAGCTAAACAGAGATATTCTCAGTCACATTGAGATACTCCCATAGAGGATACTGAAAGACTTTGGTTTTGTTTTCTCTCCGTGTGTGTGTGTGTATGTGTGTGTGCGTGCGCGCGCGTACACAGACCCAATACTCTCCCCTCCCCCCACTCTCTCTCTTCCTTGCTGATCGACTGCTGTTTCATTAACCCCAAGCATGAATCTCTGAATAGATGAAACATTTCAACAAATGGCTGTGCAACACTAAAAAAATTGTATAATCTTGGATTCTTATATAAGGCTTATTCAGTTTCTTGTGTTGACAATTTAAAGAATCTGACTCTGTCCAACTTGAAAGAATATATCTTTGATACATTTTAATACTTACAAATTATTTAAAGGTTGAGGTTTTCATAGCCATTTGCTCAGTTCTCAGACTTAATGCTCCTCTAAGACCTGTTTTTAATATCTACACAAGGCTGAGAATATATGTCCAAATAAGACAAGTTATATCAGGTACCAAACCTGTCTTAAACAATTCAAGTGTAATTTTGGTCACAGATTTTGAGGCTTATTTATTTATGTTTAAATAAATAAGAACAGTGATATTACATAGGTTCTCCCCTTTTTTGGAAAGTACACAGCAATACATTGTTTCCTAGGCTGTCTCCTAGAAGCTAGAAGGAGAAAAAAAAAAGTGATAGAAAAGGAGTGGTGTATTTATAGGCTGTGTTTGAAGGGGAGTTTAAGCAAATATTTTGGGGATATGGCAACATAGAACACCAAATCTGTATTTTCTGGGCTGCCATTTAAAAAGCCATTTCCTGGGGCACCTGGTGGCTCAGTTGTTAAGCGTCTGCCTTCGGCTCAGGGCATGATCCCGGCATTCTGGGATCGAGCCCCACATCAGGCTCCTCCCCTGGGAGCCTGCTTCTTCTTCTCCCACTCCCCCTGCTTGTGTTCCCTCTGTCGTTGGCTGTCTCTCTGTCAAATAAATAAATAAAATCTTTAAAAAAAATAAAAAGCCATTTCTTTTTTATGTAACATGCTCTGTGTTTCTCACAATGAGCATGGAATAATTTTAAGAAGTATTGTATAAAGGTATTGAAAATATTTAGAGGTGCATCATTGCTTTCTTAGTACAGTTTTAGCAGTGTTAAACTGTGGGCTCTGGCCAAGAAGTGATGGAATGTTAGTTAAATACTGATGAGGAAGGGGGTAAAGGTAGTTCATTGAATTAATAATCAAGTTGGTTGATACGTTAACTTTTTCTTATTGGCAAAAAGTTGTCATAGAATTGATGTAATGAGAGAAAGTCAAAGTTTCACAAGAAAGAGAAAGGAAGCCAAAGTTCAGTTAGCAGATTACTTGTAAGTGGCAGCAAGAGGGTTTAGTATCTCTAAGGTATCAGTTTCTACTTCAGTTTTCTGCTCCTTTCAGTCTTTCTCAAATGACATCTTTGTAAAGCATTCTTCTTTTTTAAGATTTTATTTTTCAGGGTGCCTGGGTGGCTCAGTCGGTTGAGCATCTGCCTTTAGCTTAGGTCATGATCTCGGGGTCCTGGGATGAAGTCCTGCATCAGGCTCCCTGTTCAGCAGGGAGTCTGCTCCTCCCTCTCCCTCCACCCCTTCCCCTGCTTGTGCGCTCTCTCTCCCTCTCTCATGCTCTCTCTCTCTCAAATAAATAAAAAATAAAACACTTAAAAAAAGATTTCATTTTTCAAGTAATCTGTATACCCCACGTAGGGCTCAGACTTAAACCCCAAGATCAAGAGTCGCACATTCCACCAACTGAGCCAGCCAGGAGCCTCCTTCGTAAAGTATTCTTTACATGTCCAATAAAAATGTTTACTTACTGAATAAGAAGTTACGTTTTATAGAAAGAGAGCATCAGGAGTGGACTTGTTTATTGTTTTTCATGCTTCCAGTGGTCCTGCCTAAGGAAAATCCCTATTGGAGGGATATTCAGATTTAAGTTGACATCTTTCAGAACTGTACTGCACAGCACTTAGGAAGAAAATGATCAGTAACTGTGGGGTTAGTCCTACATTTCCAAACATGTTAAGTGATAGTAAACATTAAAATCCTCTTTCAAAGAGAGCATTTTTTTCCCTACTATTCTTTGGAAGAAAAGAGATCGATAACAAGAGCCAGTTCTCTGAAATACAATTATATTTCCAGAAAGGCAGTGTGTCTGAAGTCACTGTAAGTAAGGCAAGTATTAAGCTCATCTGCCTGAAAAGCACAGGCACAGTTGCTTCCCTAGGGTGCATTGTCAGAATTTTTGATTTTCAAAGAACCAACAGAGCTAAGATACATATAACCCTTTTCATAACAGCTCGTCTTAGTGCTCAAGCCCTCCACACAGTCCCTGTCCTGCTAAGCAATTAGAACGGTCCTGAGCTTTTCAAAGTAATGATACAGATCGTTTTATCTTTATGTCCTGATTGGACAGGGCTCCAAGGGAAATGCTTTTAAAGAGGTGAAAATGCAGGACTCTCCTACAAAGTCATGATGCAGCCCAAAACTCAGCCATCTGCAGTGGAGACAAAGCGAAGAAAGCAGGGAAGACAATTTAACAAAATGACATAGTCAATTCAACAAGTACTTTTGCCGTCTCCTACTTACAATAGCTGGGCTTATTTTCAGCATTGTTATCTGTGCTTTCCGTAGATTATTTCACGAATCTTTATAATGAACCAATGAGGATGGTATTTGTTGGCTTTTAAGGAAAGACACTCAAGGGCCCTCTCTCTTCCTTTTTCAATTCCGTCTTTAGTCATTCTTTAAAGATGAGTTGGGATCAATGTCAAGTTACCCTACCTCAAAAAAAAAGTGTCCAAATTTAGACCAAATTTCAGGTTTCATACTGGACCTCAGTGCTAATACGTAAGGATCTGCATTGGCACAGAACAGTAACAGCTAGAAGTGCTCTCTGCGCACTGCAATCCAGTAACCATGCCTTGGGTAGTGGCCTGGGCCGGCTCCATTCCAAGCTTTGAAATATATGGACTTATCTCTGTCATTCATTTCCCTTTGTCACTAAGAGGTTTAGTTTTATTATTATTTTTTCCAACATAGAAATGCTGCATTGGAATTTAGACTTTGGGGTAGGTATAAGTGGAACAGGTCTGTTTTTTGTTTGAGGTCAGAAAGGAGAAACACACATTTTCAGCCTACATCACCAGGATCTGCCCTGGAGTCTGGCCTCAGAACCCCAGCTGGCTCTGTGCAAATTTCAAGGACTTTGCAGGGAGAGGTGAGTGTATTAAGGAAGGATTTGAGCTTGTGGTTTTGGTTAAATACCATGATGCCATTTTAATTGCACCACAACTCACATATCCTCAACAGTGTTAGTATTAAAATTTTACACATGAGGAGACTCAGCAGCAGGGAGTTTAAATAATTTGCCCAAGCTCACAGAGTGCTAATACATGGCAGAGGCAGGCTTTGAACCCAGGGTCATCTGACTCTGAAGGCTTTAATATTTTCCTTTTGCCGAAGTTATATTTATTGAGGTGTAATTGACATATAGTAAAATCCACACCTTTTAGATATGTGATACGGTGGGTTTTTTAAAAGTCTTTTTTTTAAAAATATTTTTTCTTTTTCCATGAGGTAAAAGTTGTCTAACATAAAATTAACCATTTTTTAAAGATTTTATTTATTTATTTGAGAGAGAGAAAGAGAGCACCAGCAGGGAGGGGGCAGAGGGAAAAGCAGATCCCCCCCCCCCACTCACAAGGAGCTGGATTCCAGGACACCGACCCCAAGATCACAAGCTAAGTCCAAGGTAGATGCTTAACCGACTGAGCCAACCGGATGCCTCCAAATTAACCATTTTATTTTATTTTATTATTTTACTTTTTTAAATGTTTTTTATTATGTTAGTCACCATACAGTACATCCCTGGTTTTTGATGTAAAGTTCGATGATTCATTAGTTGCATATAACACCCAGTGCATCATGTGATACGTGCCCTCCTTACTACCCATCACCAGCCTATCCCATTACCCCACCCTGCTCCCCTCTGAAGCCCTCAGTTTGTTTCTCATAGTCCATAGTCTCTCATGCTTCATTCCCCCTTCTGATTATCTCCCCTTTCTTTATCCCTTTCTTCCCCTACCGATCTTCCTAGTTCTTATGTTCCATAGATGAGAGAAACCATATGATAGTTGTCTTTCTCTGCTTGACTTATTTCACTTAGCATTATCTCCTCCAGTGCCGTCCATGTTGCAGCAAATGTTGAGAAATCGTTCTTTTTGATAGCTGAGTAATATTCCATTGTATATATGGACCACAACTTCTTAATCCAGTTATCTGTTGAAGGGCATCTCAGTTCCTTCCACGATTTAGCTATTGTGGACAATGCTGCTATGAACATTGGGGTGCATATGGCCCTTCTCTTCACTATGTCTGTATCTTTGGGGTAAATACCCAGTAGTGCAATGGCTGGATCATAGGGTTGCTCAATTTTTAACTTTTTAAGGGACCTCCACACTGTTTTCCAGAGTGGTTGTACCACCTTGCATTCCCACCAACAATGTAGGAGGGATCCCCTTTCTCCACATCCTCTCCAGCAATTGTTTCTTGCCTTGTCAATTTTTGCCATTCTAACTGGCGTAAGGTGGTATCTCAGTGTGGTTTTGATTTGAATTTCCCTGATGGCTAATGATTTTGAACATTTTTTCATGTGTCTGTTAGCCATTTGTATGTCACCATTGGAAAAGTGTCTGTTCATATCTTTTGCCCATTTTATGATTTATTTGTTTCTCGTGTATTGAGTTTGAGAAGTTCTTTGTAGATTTTGGATACCAGTCTTTGTAGTATCATTTGCAAATATATTCTCCCATTCCGGGGGCTGCCTCTTCGTTTTTCTGACTGTTTTCTTGGCTGTGCAGAAGCTTTTTATCTTGATGAAGTCCCATAAGTTCATTTTATCTTTTGTTTCTCTTGCCTTTGGAGATGTGTCATGAAAAAGGTTGCTGTGGCCGATGTCGTAGAGGTTGCTGCCTATGTTCTCCTCTAGGATTTTGATGGATTCCTGTCTCACATCGAGGTCTTTCATCCATTTGGAGTTTGTCTTTGTGTATGGTGTGAGAGAGTGGTCAAGTTTCATTCTTTTGCATGTAGCTGTCCAATTTTCCCAGCACCATTTATTGAAGAGACTGTCTTTTTTCCACTGGATGTTTTTTCCTGATTTATCAAAGATTAGTTGCCCGAAGAGCCAAGGGTCCATTTCTGGGTTCTCTATTCTGTTCCATTGGTGTATGTGTCTGTTTTTGTGCAAGTACCATGCTGTCTTTGTGATCACAGCTTTGTAGTACAGCTCGAAATCCGGCATTGTGATGCCCCCAGCTTTGTTTTTCCTTTTCAACAGTTCCTTGGAGATTCGGGGCCTTTTCTGGTTCCATACAAATTTAAGGACTATTTGTTCCAGTTCTTTGAAAAATGTCATTGGTATTTTGATTGGGATAGCATTGAAAATGTAGATTGCTCTGGGTAGCATGGACATTTTAACTATGTTAATTCTTCCGATCCATGAGCATGGAATATCTTTCCATCTTTTTATGTCTTCCTCAATGTCTTTCAAGAGCGATTTATAGTTTCTAGAATATAGATCCTTTACGTCTCTGGTTAAGTTAATTCCAAGGTAACGTATGGTTTTTGGTGCTATTGTAAATGGGATGGATTCCCTAATTTCTCTTCCTTCAGTCTCATTATTCGTGTATAGAAATGCAACTGATTTCTGAGCATTCATTTTGTATCCCGCCACATTACTGAATTGCTCTATAACTTCTAATAGTTTGGGAGTGGATTCTTTTGGGTTTTCCATATAGAGTATCATGTCATCTGCGAAGAGAGACAGTTTGACTTCTTCTTTGCCGATTTGGATACCTTTTATCCCTTTTTGTTGTCCGATTGCTGTTGGAAGGACTTCTAGTACTATTTTGAATAATAGTGGCGAGAGTGGGCATCCTTGTCGTGTTCCTGATCTTAAGAGAAAGGCTCTCAGCTTTTCCCCATTGAGAATGATATTTGCTGTAGGCTTTTCAAAAATGGTTTTTATGAGATTGAGGAATGTACCCTCTATCCCTACACTCCGAAGGATTTTAATCAGGAATGGATGCTGTATTTTGTCAAATGCCTTTTCTGCATCTATTGAAAGAATGATATGATTTTTGAATTTTTCCTTCTGGATAAAATCTATGACACTGATCGGTTTGTGAATGTTGAACTACCTTTGCATCCCAGGGATGAATCCCACTTGGTCATGATGGATAATCCTTTTAGTGTACTGTTGGATTCTATTAGCCAGGATCTTGTTGAGAATTTTGGCGTCTATATTCATTAGGGAAATCAGTCTGTAATTCTCCTTTTTGATGGGGTCTTTGCCTGGTTTGGGGATCAAGGTAATATTGGCCTCATAGAATGAGTTTGGTAGCTTTCCTTCTGTTTCTATTTTTTTGAAATAGCTTTAGGAGAATAGGTATTATTTCTTCTTTGAATGTTTGGTAGAATTCCCCAGGAAAACCATCCGGTCCTGGAGTTTTGTTTTTTGGAAGGTTGTTTATCAAGGTTTCAATCTCTTCATAATTAATTGGCCTGTTTAAAAAATCAATTTCTTCCTGTTTCAGTCTTGGTAGTTTATAGGTTCCAGGAAGTCCTCCATCTCTTCCAGATTGCTTAATTTATTGGCATAAAGCTGTTGATAAAAGTTTCTAATAATCCTTCCAGTTTCATTGGTGTTGGTTGTGACCTCTCCCTTTTCATTCATAATTTTATTAATTTGGGTCCTTTCTCTATTCTTTTGGATAAGTCTTGCCAGTGGTCTGTCAATTTTATTTATTCTTTCAAAGCACCAGCTTCTAGTTCTGTTGATCTGCTCTACTGTACTCCTGGTTTCTAATTCATTGATTTCTGCTCTAATCTTGGTCATCTGCTTCCTCGTGCGTGGATTAGGCCTGTCCCTCTGTTGCTGTTCCATCTTCTTGAGGTGAGAATATAAAAACTGCATTTTAGATTTTTCTGTTCTTTTGAATGAGGCTTGGATGGCTATGTATTTTCCCCTTAGGCCTGCCTTTGCAGTATCCCATAGGTTTTGGACCGTTGTGTTTTCATTCTCGTTGGTCTCCATAAATTGCTTAAATTTATTTTTGATTTCCTGGTTTATCGAATCATTCTTGAGCAGGATGGTTCTTAATCTCCAAGTGTTTGAGTTTCTTCCCAATTTTTCCTTATGGTTGAGTTCCAATTTCAAGGCGTTGTGGTCTGAGAATATGCAGGGAATAATTTCATTCTTTTGGTATCGGTTGAGACCTGTTTTGTGACCTACAACATGGTCTATTCTTGAGAATGTTCCATGGGCATTAGAATAGAATGAGTATTCTTTGGTTCTGGGGTGTAGTGTTCTATATATATCTATGAAGTCCAACTCGTCAAGTTTGGCATTCAAAGCTCTTGTTTCTATTTTGGTTTTCTGCTCCAGTGCTCTGTCTGTTGCTGATAGTGGAGTATTGAGGTCCCTTACTATTAACGTATTTTTATCTATATGTCTCTTTATTCTGGTTAAGAGTTGGCTTGTGTATCTTGCTGCTCCCCTGTTGGGGGCATATATATTTATAATGGTCATATCCACTTGTTGGATACATCCTTTAGGAATAATATAGTACCCTTCTGTGTCTCTAACTATAGTCTTTAGTTTAAAATCCAATCTGTCTGATATGAGAATTGCTACCCCAGCTTTCTTTTGAGGTCCATTGGCTTGAAAGATGGTATTCCATCCCTTTACTTTCAGTCTGAATGTATCTTTAGGTTCAGAATGAATCTCTCGTAGACAGCAAATGGATGGGTCATGTCTTTTTATCCAATCTGCAACCCTGTGGCGGTTTATGGGAGCATTTAGGCCATTTACATTGAGACTGATTATTGAGAGATATGACTTTAATGATGCCACGTTGCCAGTAAAGTCTTTGTTTCTATAGATTGTGACTTTCTGTTCTGTATCACTCTTGGGGCCTTTTTACTTTTATAGAACCCCCCTGAATATCTCCTGTAGGGCTTGTTTTGTGGTTATGAAATAGGTCAATGACTGGTGATTCTGGAAGGCCTTTATTTCTCCATCAATTCTGAATGACAGCCTTGCTGGATAAAGGATCCTTGGCTGCATGTTTTTCTCTGAAAGAGCTTTAAAAATGGCCCCCCAACCATTTCTCTCATTCCAGGTCTGTGTAGACAGGTCTGACGTAATTCTGATACCTTTGCCTTGGTATGTGAGAAATTTCTTTGCCCTGGCCGCCTTCAATACTGTATCCTTGGATCTAATATTTGCGAAATGCACTATGACGTGACGTGGCATAGGTTTGTCGTGGTTGAATTTGGGAGGGGTCCTCTCTGCCTCTTGTACATGAATGCTTGTTTCCTTTGCTAGATTAGGGAAGTTTTCAGCTACAATTTGTTCAAATAACTCTTCTAGACCTCTGTTTTTCTCCACCCCCTCGGGGATGCCGATGATTCTGACATTGGATCGTTTCATTGAGTCAGTAATCTCCCGTAACCTACATTCTTGAGATTGGATTTTTTTGAACCCAGTTTCTATTTTAGCTTTCTCTTCTACTAACCCATCCTCCAATTCCCTGATACGTTCTTCTGCCTTATTCACCCTGGCCGTCAGAGCCTCTACTTTTGACTGCATTTGATTCATAGAATTTTTAATTTCTGCCAGATTCGCTCTCATTTCCGCCCTTAGAGATTCTATATTCTCATTAACATTTTCGTTAATACTTTTTTCAAGTCTACACATCACCTTGACCATTGCTACTCTGAATTCCATTTCTGATAATTTGGTTATATCCATATCCATTAGTTCTGTGGCAGAGGCCACAGACTCATTGTCTTTTCTATGCTGGGGGGGATTTCTCCTTCTCGTCATTCTGATGAGGAGAGGTTGTGGGGTTGTCCAGAGCCCAAATTATTGACCGGGACCCAGGCCATGCGCCCTTGTTTTATAGGGATCTTAGGGATGTGGGCTTCTTGATTTTTCAGCCTGCCTTTGGGGGAGGGGCCTGCCGCGCTGATACTCAGGCAACCCTGTTTGGGGAGAGTCTCCGTGTCCACTGGGAGGGGGAATGGGGATGGGCACACTGTGAGCTGGTATTTCCAGGCTTTTGCTGTCTGGTGGCTTTCCCTGGCGGTTTGCTGTGCCTCTTCTGAGAGTCAGAGGAGCAGTGGCCGAATCTCAGCCTCTGTCTCAGAACAGAGGGATCGTGGACCGTTCTCCACTGCTGTTCTGGCCACTTTAACTCTGTTTCTGTTGGTTCTGCTCAACCCTGCAGCGTCCTGGGATGCGCGCCCCACACCCGGTGTCCCAGCCTGCACTTCCAGGGCCGGAGTGTCTCTGTCCTTTGTGTTTCTAACGCCGCCAGCTGCCCCCGTGACCTCCGGAGCTCCCGGTCTCAGTCTGGTTCCAGTGAGCGCACCGGAACTCCATTTCAGTCTGGTCGCCTGCGTTCCCCGACTCACGGTCTCAGTCTGCTGGTGCCGTCGCGAGCCCGCCCGCTCCCCCGTGCAGGTGGCTACAGCTTCCCGGTGCCTGAATGCGGCGGCTCCCTCCCCCTTCCGTTTATCTTCCGATAACTGTGCGCGGTTTCACAGCTCCCCGCTTCGTACCTCAATACTCAGCGCTGGAGATGTTCATTTGTAGAGATCCAGATGCATCTTCCTGCGTCTCAGGCTGATTCTGTGGATGTTCAGGATGGTCTGGTACCTATCCAACTCGACTCAGGGGACCGGCTGAAAAAGGGGTCCCCTACTCCTCCGCCATCTTAACTCCTCCGTCCAAATTAACCATTTTAAAGTGAATAATTTCAGTGTTGTTTGGTGTATTTACAAAGCTGTGTAATCGCCACTTCGATCTAGTTCCAAAACACTTTCAATATTATGAATTTTGGCAAACTCATACAAAAAGAAGGAAATTCTACAATATGCAACAAAGTGGATGAACCTTGAAGACATTATGCTAAGTGAAATGAGCCATTTCTGTATGGACAAAGGACAAATACTATATGATTCCATTTACATGAGATATCTAAAAGGGTCAAATTCATGGAATTAAAGCATGGAACAACGGTTGCCAGAGCTGCAGGGAAGGGGAAATGGGAGTTACTAATCAATGGGCATTGAGTTTCAGTTAAGCAAGATGAATAAGCCCTAGAGATCACTGTAAAACATTGCACCCACAGTCAAGAATAACGTGTTGTGCTCAAAGCCTTTACACTTGATGGGTAGGGTACCCTATAGACTAGAACGATTTTTAAAATAATAGCAATACAGACCACATACAAACACCAAGTGAATGGGACACTGGATAGTACAAGAGGCGTTAAGATGAAGCAGCTGTTGCTGTCGACTGTGAGTCTCCGTTAAGGATCCCCTAATCCATAATGAAGCCCAAACACAGGAAAGTAGGAAAAATGAAGCAAGAAACAGAAATAAGAAAGAAAAAATCCAGTTCAATGTAGCACGCTCTGGGTGGTGGACATTTGCAGCTGGACACATTTATATTGGTGTCTAGGGAGTACTCCCAACAAAGTAAACCAGCAGATGACCAGAAGGTGACCATAAGTTGGGAGTCACACGTCACCTTCACTGTGAGTGTCCCTTCTCTCTCTTCCCTTGCACTACTGAGCCCAGCATTTGGAGAGCTCAATATTTATTTTCTTTCTTTTTTCCAACTGAAAAAATGAAAACACATGGCATGTCATGTTCAAATATATTTTAGAAAACCCTGAAACAGAGTATTGAAATTTAAACAATTCTGACATTGTTTTTGAAGCATCAGAATTACTACGTCCAGTTGTAAGGAATGAACAAGTCAAGGTTCTCCCTCTTAGTTTGGTTAACACAGTGAGTGCTCTTTCCAGATATTTGGTTTTTAAATTAAGATGCTACTGAACCAGAAGAAGGAAGACCTAAATGATGTGCATTATGCAGAAATTATAAAGCCATTTATGGTTTTGAAGGTATGTAATAGAAGATAATGTATTTTAATATTTGATACAAATTTCCTTGAACTCTTTAAATAGTACTATCTTAAGATAGACCATAATAACATAACATCTTTATCTTTAGGTAAATATGTAGTATCTGCAATGAGCTCTGACAAGCATTTGCTTGAAATTTATACAGCTGTTCTGTTTAATATTTCTTTGTTATGTTTCTCTCATAGTGTGAGTTATCTTTGTATTCTCACTAAACATTAGGAAATAAATTCAGAGATTTTTTTTTCTGACAATGGAGAATAAAATACTTAAATATTTTCAAAGCTGGAGATTTTTTTCCTATGAAGAATTTATTGGCCAGTGTTTTTCATTTAAAAAAAAGAAAGTTTGTTTTAGAAGCCAATTTGCTACTTCAGGGTATTTCCCTTAGTGCTTTTTGCCCATACAACAAAATTTTTCTTCTTCAGGATATCTTATTTATCTTGGTGAGGAACTGGATGATGATGATGATGATGATGATGATGATGATGATGATGATGATGATGAGTTATATTTTGGAAACAATTGAATGGATTTGGCTTTCGGTTTGTCATTGGATTTAAGATTATGTGTTTGTGGTGGGCAGAGAGTTTTGAACTCAAAATGTGCTGATTTGTGCTGTTGTGTGACTGCTTTATTTAAGACAGTGTGGAACTTTTATTTGATTTCCTCTAAGACTGTATTTGAGATGATCATAACAGTTCATAGGGAGAGATTGAAGAGAGTTATATGCGTTTTAAACTGGTGGGTTTGAATTTCTTTCTTAGGAAAGAATGCTTCCTTTTTCAGATAAAAACCTATAAATAACCATATTATATATGAAATTTATCAAAAAGAACCTATTTTGAGTAAAACGGGGCTGAGGTCCAGATTCCTGCCCACTCAGGAGTCTCATGATGGGACTGGAACGTGAAGCAGCTTGTGGAACTCTAAGGCTTGCCTGAAAACAGTCTGAAAACCTCTACTTTTGACTACATATAAGAGTTATGCAAAGCTGTAGGATTTTAAAAAATGACTTAACGTGGAGGAAGTAACAAAATATTCACAGGAAACAAGCACAGTACGATTGTCTTTCAGAAAAGCATATTTTGGAAATCTATTTGGAATTCATTTTATCTGATAATGTTTGAATGATATATAGGTTTCTAGCTCAGTACTTCTAATACTCAAATATCCATGGAAATTATAATAGTAATAGAAGACTCTCCTAAATAATCCCTGGGTCAAGGGGAAAAAACTGTGAAATACATCACATTAAATTACAATATATGATGTCTTGAGTTAATGCTTTTAGTAAAAGAAGACAAGCTTAGATCCTTACTTTAGAAAAACAATGTTAGTGTCACATTACTTGTAATGAATAACTCATCTTCCTATTTACATATTATGGATTTTTAAAAAAATCAAAATTTGGGTTGGGAAAGAAATTATAAAATTAATAGTGGAAGGCCATTTTGTATTAAAGAGGATTCAGAAGAAAGGAGTGCCTTTGAAATACATGTGGAAAAATCTTTATGTTTGTCCCTTTAAATTTCATTCAGCTAGGAAAAATTTTCCTCTTGCCACTGAATTAAAATTTGGCAGTCCTGTTACTTTGCTCTTCACCCTAAGGTAATACAACGTCACAAACTCTGTTTTATAAGGGAGAACCCGTAGTACTGGAAAGGGGTGGGGGTTCCCTTTTTTTTTTTTTCCTTTTTTATTACTTCTTTTTCCACTTGACACAGTAATGATGGAAGCAGAAAGTTCATATTTGGCTGATATTATTGTAGAATATTTTCAAACTTTCTGGGACTGGCAGACATATTAAGCTTGTTTTGCTTTCACGCAAAATTCGTTTGCTGGATTCTTCTGATTGCAACCCCCATGAAATAATGTCTTCTGTTTCTCCAGTGGTTGCTTCTCCTTGGTCCATGGCTTTAAAGCAATCCACTGCAAAGAAATACTCTGTTAATCTCCTTTTATCTCCCAGTGGTTCTTTCGGACAAGGACTGAGTGGCCCCAGTCCAGCTATATCTGTTGCTGTGGTTCCCACTTCTGGTCCTGAGGATTCTCACTTGTTTGTTCCACTGCCACTGGAACTTTGTTTCCAGACACAGCTGCTTTGCTACGTTAGTCCTCTCCGACAAGTTCTTTATCTGATTAGTTCTCAAGTTTGAATCAGACACCTGTCCAGTATGCTTCCCATATCACATGGGAAATTATCGATCTCTGAGTGATTTCAGTTGAAAGAAAGGTAGGCTCACAACCTTCACTTTTGGGGTGGGTTTGAATCATAGTGCAGCTTGTTTCAAAGTAAATCTTTATTATGAAATATACTCTCTGCCGAATCACCCTTGTAACAGGTTAATTTTGAAACCAGTTTTTGACCTTTCTTGTCAACAATTTTCACATGCTAGTCAAATGATGGAGCTTTGATTCTAATCTAGACGTCCTGGCTTAAGAGCCAAGGCTCCTAATCACTATACTACTTAAATCATTACGCAATGCTGCCTAATAACATTTTTCCTTCTATGTTCTTTGAGTATGTGCCTGATATCTTCAGTTAGACTTCAGACACCTACAAAGTGGAGATTATATTTTTGCTCAGCATTCTCTTTGTATTTCCATAGGAAGTATAGAAATAGTGTTCTGGTGCTTTCAGTTAATATGGCAGGCTCTCATAACATGGCAGAGCTACCCTGTCCTGCAAACACATAGAAATTCTGGATGAGATAAAATAGAATTTATTTTAAATTAATACATGTGTTCAAAACTTTGAATGGAAGAGTATCAGTTCCTTTAAATAAGAGTACAGGAAGTCACAGAAGTGAGAGATCTTAGGTCAAATCAGTAAAGCATCAAAGCCATATAAGCCTTAGTAACTAGGAACTGGCTTCATGCATCTTCTACCAAGAAGAAGACATTTGGCCCAGAGGCATAGGTGAAACTGATCAACTACTATAAAGCCAGAACTGTTGAAGGACTGCCTTGTCCTAGAAATGGAAAGTAGTTAAGTTCTGTCTACCAGCTGAGGGAGAGTTTTCAATTACAGTTGGGCAGAGAGTAATCTACAAAATATAAATCCTCAAAGAATCAAAGGAGGAGGACATTGATTTATAAACAGTAGAACTAAAGTCAAGTCATGTTTAGACATAGCTGAGCGACATCATACCATATGAAATAAAATATTGAAAGTAAATAGAGGAAAAGGAAATACTTTCAAAGGAATTATTGTTAGACTGATGATAGAATTTTATCAGATTCTTACCTTTGAATTCTGAGAGGAAATAATTTTTGTCCTAGAATTCTATACCCAGCTCAATTATTATGCAGTGATTAGGGTAAAATAATTTTGGACAGCCAAAAACTGAGAGTTTAATATTCTCAAATTCCTGCTAAAGTAATGTTACTAAATGATATACTTACATAAGAATTAAACTCAAAGAAGGGAGTTCAAAAAACGAAGTCGAGGAAAGAAAAAAATAAAAAGTATTTTTAGTTCAATGATTTTGATACTGTATATATATATATATATATATAGTCATAAAAGAATATTGGTGGTTTTGTTTCTTTACATAAATGTTCTCATAATATTTATTAACATGAAATTTGCTTTTTTTCCCCCTCAACATTAGTTTTTAATCAATTTGTCTCTACAAAGCAAGAAAAGAAAATGAAATAGTGTAATAACATATAAGGAATATTAATTCAGTGGATAATTTTTTTTGTAATTAAAAACACCTGGAGCAAAAATGATGAAACTTTAAAACTTACTAAAATCTGAGTGGTAGGTATACAAGTGTTGTTATATTTTCTGTAATTTAATAATTTAAAAATAAAAGCGTAAATGAGCTACACATCTCAAAGAATAGAATAGAGAGGGAAAAATGGTAAATCTACAGTGGGAAAACCTGGCACACATCATCTTGTGAAAGTGATGAAGTTTAACATCATCAGTGATGCTTTGTGGGTATCATGTTCCCCCTGATTTGATGTGACAGGATCACATATACCATAGTCTTTCTAAGACCCCATAATGCCCATCTTTTTTTTTTCCTAATAATATTTTTTTATTATATTATGTTAGTCACCATACAGTACATCCCTGGTTTTTGATGTAAAGTTCGATGATTCATTACTTGCGTATAACACCCAGGGCACCGTGCAATATGTGCCGTCGTTACTACCCATCACCAGCCTATCCCATTACCCCACCCCGCTCCCCTCTGAAGCCCTCAGTTTGTTTCTCATAGTCCATAGTCTCATGCTTCATTCCCCCTTCTGATTACACCCCCTTTCTTTATCCCTTTCTTCTCCTACCGATCTTCCTAGTTCTTATGTTCCATAGATGAGAAAAATCATATGATAATTGTCTTTCTCTGCTTGACTTATTTCACTTAGCATTATCTCCTCTAGTGCCGTCCATGTTGCAGCAAATGTCGAGAAATCGTTCTTTTTGATAGCTGAGTAATATTCCATTGTATATATGGACCACAACTTCTTAATCCAGTCATCTGTTGAAGGGCATCTCGGCTCCTTCCATGATTTAGCTATAGTGGACAATGCTGCTATGAACATTGGGGTGCATATGGCCCTTCTCTTCACTACGTCTGTATCTTTGGGGTAGATACCCAGTCTAATCGTGAGAAAAAGTGTTAGATAAACCCAGATAGGGAACATTCTATAGGTTACATTGCCAGTACTCCTCAAGACTGCCAAGATTGTGAGAATCAAGTAAAGACTAATAATTCATAGACCAGAGATCGGGGACATAGGACAACTAGAAACCATATGGCACCTTGGATTTGATCTTGCAACAGAAAGAGGGCATTTCATAGAAAAAAGGATGAAATTCATATAGTCCAGAGTTTATGTGATAGCAGTGTACAAATGGCAGTTCCTTAGTTTTGGCAAACGTAGCAAAATGATTTAAAATGTTAACAATGAGGGAACAGGCTAAGGAATAAATAGAAACTCTCCATGTTATGTTTACAACTATTCCATAAATCTGAAATTATTCTGAAAAACCAGTATGTTCCAAAAAAATAGTTTAAAAATGTCATTTTAAGCTTAGGTAAGCAATATCCCATTTTTGTAAACTGAGTGGACAGTATTTTATATTTGAAGCAAACATGATACATTGAAAAATAAAGGAGTGTGCTGCCCAGTTTTGCCTGAGAATATGCTAGCTAGTTTTCCTGAAGTATTTAAATAATTAACCCTCAGAAAACCGCAATCAGTTGAAAGTTTAATAGGGTAATACTGAGATTCCATGATTTGCTCCATGTGGAATATCTTTTAAATTTGGATTTAGTTAGAAAATTACTTTTTTTTTTCCCCCGCAACAAGTGAGAGGCTGTTAAACACTTCCCATTGCCACAGTCTTGGGCAGATCCCAGAGAATATTCAGGCAAGTAAAAGGCTGGTGAACGCTGATCACAGAGCAGAGCAACATTGCGTTACATCAACAGATGCCTTTTCTAGATTAAAGCAGGCAGCTGGCATTTCAGGGTATGTTGGGGAGAAACAATCTTCTTAGCAGTCTTGTAGAAAACTGTATTTAAAGTCTAAACTGCGAATAACTGTTGATACAGAGACTAAGAACTCTAATAAAGGGAAATGCTAACAAACTTGCTAGCTTATTAACAACGTGGGGCACAAAGAGGAAAAAACCCAGTGACAAAGCAGAAGACCACTAAAGTAGCTACATTGGTAATCTCAGTCGAAGATTTCATCAACTTCTTAGAAAAAGTTGGACTCAAATTGAGGGCCTGAACTTTAATCTGTGTGTGAATATTTGCATTTAAGGTTACGATGATAAACTTTACATCATTCTCATTCACTTGTCTTCTTAAAATTCTTAATCAGATATCTTTGAATTTGATTATCAGTTGATAGCTTGTTTTGTTTGCTTGCTTGTTTGTTCACTGACATAATCCCAACACCTAGAACAGTGTATGGTACAAAATAGCTGCAAGGTAAACATTTGTTGAATGACTAAATGAGTGATACCCCTTTGGCACCATCAGCCACTGATGTCTCTCAGTGGTGGCAGGGAGTCTCAGGGTCAGCAGGGAAGGAAGATGTGTATCCTGGCCATTTAGTGGTAGTTGGAAGGTCCTGATCAGTCCCCTTTCTGGTGCCACAAGTTTCTTCTGGTATTGTCAGCAGAGCTCCCATTCTGTCTGGGGAAGAATGACCTAATTAGGTCACTGTCCTATTCAGCTTGGGTGCTATAGCAAAATACCATACACTGGGTGGCTTAAACAATGGACATTTATTTTTTTCACAGTTCTGAAGGCTGGAAGCCCAAGATCAGTTTGCCTGCATGGATTGTAGGTTCTGGTGAAGACCCTCTCTGTCTTAGAGATGGCTATCTCACTCCTCATGCTCAGATGGCCTTTCCTCTGTGCGTGCTTGCCTTTTTCTCTTCCTGTTTTTCTTTTTTTTTTTGTTGGAACTAAAGTTTATAAAATATGGGGATCCTCTTTGATGTGGCCTCTTCTCTACATTTAGCTGTGGAGAGTCTGTTCTGACAGTCCTTGGGGTTGTTTTTGGGTTATTTACACTGACGTGGGTGTTAACTAGGTCTATTTGTGGGACAAGGTGAGCTTGGGATCCTCTTCTGCCATCTTCCCCAGAAGTCCTCGCTTTCTCTTATAAGGGCACTAATCTTATCATAAGGGTTCCACTCTCTTGATCTCATCTAAACCTAATTAACTCCCAATGATCCCACTTCCAAATATCATGACACTGAGGGTCTGGCTTTCAACATATAAATTTTGGGGGGACACAAAAGTTCAGTCCACAATAGTCACTTTCTCTTGCCAACTTAGGGGTCTGGAGATGCAACATCTAGACCACTTTCTTTTGTTGGGTGGAAAGTCCAAAAATGCTATAATATGATGTGGTTCCTCCAGTCTTGAGGTCCTTAATCAGTTTGCCTTCCTCTTTCCATTTTTCACTATTCTCCCTTGATTGCCTCTTGCATTTTTTCCAGGCTTTTGTGTTGTACTTAGTGAGGAGGAGTAGGGAGAAATGAGTCCGTGCTATCTTGTTCACGCCAGAAATTACATTTAATTTTGAGGTCAATGGAAAGTTCAGCTAAATCCCATCCTCTTATTGTCATGAGCTTCCCACAAATATTTGAAAACTTAAAGTCCAGTGATTTTTGTGCTGTGATCCAGATAGTGCCCAAACCAACTATGCTCATCTAGAGAGTTCCTGAGCTGAATATTATCTGGTTATAAAACCTGCTTATAAGCTTTTCTTTTAAGCTATTTGATTACTGTGAGAGAGTAGACTCAGTATATCAGAGAACAAAAAGTGGAAAATTGCTTTTAAAGGTCAACTTTGGTCATTTCTTTCTCACCCATAGGTGTAGAAATTGAAATTCCTTACTATGGAATTTTTCCTCTCTTGTTGGCATGACTTATTCTCTTAATTTTGACTTCTTTAATTTTATTCAGTGAATTAAGTCATCATTTGTGTATGTATGAAGATGTTTTAGCTGAGCTTATTATGCTTGAAAAGGAGTGACGGTAACTATTTTGACTTATTACTTTCTGTCTGGTTAGGGTAATCAAACATTCAGCAAGGAAGAATAACAGCACCGTAGGTGGTATAAATGAGCATGAAAAAGAGCTTCCAAAGATCTCTTCCAAATAGAGAACACTTCCCGCTCCCTCCCCTTCCTTCTTCCCACTCCACCCACATCCTTCCCCTACTTTTAGACTGTTCCTAAACCAGGAAGTAAAATTTGTGAGTGGGAAGGGGTGGGGAGTGTGTATGTGTAACCAACAAGGGAATTTATTCTCTTGATGAATCATAATGATTGTACTATAATCACACATTCCCACATACAGTCCTGAATTCTTGTGCCAGCATTCAACTCCCTTTGCAACTGGGCAAGCTGGCTCCTTCTGTTTGCTTCTCTAGCATTTTCAAGCAAAATGATATAATCAGAAAATTTGAAATTACCTATAAGGTGACTTTCGAGACCCTCAAATTCTAGCCTCTTGCTTACAAGAGAGAAATTGAAGGCCTAGAACACGTGAGGATCATTCAAGTTCACGAACTTGTTAGAGTTGGAGTTAGGGTTGGATGGAACCGATGGCTTTCAGGTCCATACTCTTTTTATGATGTTGGGTTGTCTTATTTCATTTGTAGCCACTATGTACTGTCATGTTTTAATACTTGGTATTTGGTAAGACCAGCAGTAGATGAGAGGCTGTCTTACTGCTGCCTGGGACTATAAAAACCTCAGAAAAACAAACAAACAAATAAGCAGATAGTTGGGGTGCTGAGGATTCGCAATATGAAATGTGTACTCAGTGCTTACGAGTCATGTAACTGATATTCTAGGTATTCCTAGATCTATTTCATCTTCACTTTTTCCTTCCTTTGCTTATAAGGAGTAAGGGACATTATGGGGGCTATACAGATACTTTTATCTTAAAATTGAAAGTTTTTTTACTGGAATAGGACAGAGTGACTCACGGCTGAAGCCCAGGTACTTACGGGAAAAGAAGAGCCCAACAGCCAGAACATGGAGGGGGTTCTCCATCCCCCTTTGTATGCCCAGTGGAAGCAGAGGCCCTTGCATGTAGGAAACACTCGTAAATATTTGTGCATGAATCCTCGAGTGAACATTTTTTGTCATCAAGACATGTTTTGTTCTAGGCTTTATATAATAGAACAGAGTAGTTGATGCGGGTATTATTAGAGGGAATAGCAAAAATTCGGAAACTGGCTGTTAGATTAATCATGGATGATAGGAGAGTCAGGATCTGATATCTGAAGAAGTGGGAATCCCACCTCTTAAACACTGATTGGGTACCTAAAGGAATTTCAGTATTTTTAATGGATCAATTATTTGGGGAAAGAATATTCCCTCTAAGCTTGGGAGAGAGAAAAAAAAGTACAAGGCCAAACACTTCTCTCCCATTTCTGTATGGATTTGGATATAATCCTATCTGGATGAATAAAAGAGTGCTTATAGTCAAATGTAGGTAAGTTCTTGTCACATTAGGCAAGATTTGATTTATAGCCACCTGTGTGTCCAGTACATGTGGTGAATGAGGACTTGTGCAGAAATACAGAAAGCACTGAAAAGTATCAGAGAGTAAGGTGGCTTGATGCACATCGAGAAGCTGCAGAGGGAAGTCTGTCCAAATGTTGTTGCAAGTGAGCAAGTTCCGATAAAGGGAATTTACTCAGGGACACAGAGAAGAGCTGGGGAAATAGAAATAAATTAATTTTATGTCCCGTCTGATCATAAAAGTAGGGAGGGGTTTGGCAAGCTGTTGGAAAAGTTAGTTGAAAAAAGGAAATTCAGTAAGATCATAATAACTAAATGCAAATATCTGGAAGATGATCGTGTGGCAATGAGATGAGACAGAGAGAATGGTACCACAGGGTAGAGCTGGCATCAGTGATGGGAGTGATAACAAGAGGTATTTCTGTTGAACATGAGGGGAAAGTTTCCAATAGCTAAAACTGTTCAGATTTGTAATGGCCTGCCTTGGAACTAGTTTAACTCTTACCATGGGTAGTATTCAAATACAGGCTTAACTACCAGTTAACAAAACAACATAAGGGGAATTCAGGAACATAGTAGGTTTATAACTATGAGGTCCTTAATGAACTCCTATATACCTAAATCCAGCCTGCTGTGATTTTATGGTTCTTCTAAAATCACTCTGGCTAGTAAGCATTAGGAACAGAACAAGAGCATGGCTAGCCCTTTTGACACCCATTCCAGAAACAGCAGCTCAGTACTTGCTGGAACTATGTATATATCCTGAGACCAGTGTTCCACATCAACTTGACTTCTTAATGTTTCAGATTCAGTGAATCAGTCTGTATTCCCTCAAGTAAGCTACACTGAAGTATGTGTTTATATAAACACTCAGTTACATTTGTGTACTTATTGATCACAATGGAAAACATAAACAGGATCCTCTCTAATGGATATAACATATATTTGTGATATCAGTCGGGTTCCTGGTAGAAAAAAAATCATGCCAAATTATTCGAAGAGACTTTAATGAAGAAACTACTCACAGAATCCAGGGCAGGGTTAAGGTAACCAATAAGATCCTGAGACTAGCAGTGGCTGGAAGCTATTGTTGCTAATAAGGTTGCAGGGGACAGAGAGGAATCAATATTCCAGGAGCCAGCAAGCAGGAACAGTGGCAGAGGAGCTGCCCAGCTGGACCTGTCCTCTTGGAGGGTCACAGCTACTGCCTCGATGAAGCAGGGAGGAGAGAAACTTGTGGCTCTTCTCCTACTCTGTGATCTTCCCTCCTACTCTGTGATCTTCCGATGCCATTTTGTGGTGGATTCCAAACCGAAGTCAGCCAGCAAATGTAGCCCAGTTAGTGCATGACAGAGAGTGAGTCTGGATGGTCAAGTGGAGAGTAACCACAAACCTACAATAGACACTGGTTAAAGTACAGTCCTTCACCATAACCAATATTGATAAATATTGATTGCACGTGGACTTTATTCTTACTATTTTTTGTTATTGTTGTAAGATTTTATTTTAAAATTTATTTTTGATCCTGTTTTTTGTAAGGTCTTCAAATATAGGTTTTAGGTTGTAACTTCTTTTGTATCTAACAGACTGCTTGCTTTATAGAGGCTTCAAGTTTATTTTACGTTTCCTTTTCTCCTATATTGTCTTCTCTTTTCTTTTTCCCAAGCAGGATTGTATTTTGCAATGCTTCTCCTTAGATTTGTCACACAACGCTGCAAAATCTGGTGATATTTCCTTTATCAGAGTGTGTATTGTTTTTGCTAATTTAATGACTGACAGATACGACCGCTGAACAAATGACGTGCAATGACAATGGACGTAGCTGCTGTCTCTTGTTCCAGCTGTTTAAATCAATGGAGTCATTGCCAGAGTGTTGGGTAGATGTTAATGGACATAAGAAAGCCGTAATAATTTAAAGAACTGAACATTTCTTTGAAAAATACCAAATGTTACATCTTAAGCCTTTGATGGTTACTTTTGCAAAACTGCGTACTTGAAAGAAGCATAAATACATATTTACGTCTTTTGAAGTTTCTCTGACACTAATTTCTACAGATTCTTTATATTTTCACCTGCAGATATCTTTGGTTTCTCTCTCTCTCCTTCTCTTTATTCCCTGCCCCCCTCCCATTTCTCTCTTCTGTCTTCAGTTCTATATTCATCACATAAACTTACAAGGCTTCTACAACACTGTCAGCACATAAGTGATTTAAAATAAGATGGTTATTGGAGATTGGGGGATGGAAAGTAGAATCTATGGAGAGAAAAAAAAGTGAAGATCATATATTTACAGATTTCCTCAAAAATTTGGACACATTAAATGCGAAGAGATGGATTGTTTAAGACTTTATCTAGTTCCAAATTACCCAAGATTAAATCTGGCAAGAACAACACATACCGAATTACATTTAAAAAACAATATCTTTTTCAGCGCTTCAAAGGGACAGGTTTGGATTAGTTGTTGGGGGGATGGAAGAAGGCATAGATGTAGATATAAATACATATGGATATAGATCTCAAAACAAAACAAAAACTAAAATGAGTTAATGTCCCTTGGCAAGAGTTTGCAGAAAGAGAGGAATCTAGGGAATGTAGAGACGTTTTATGTTAATATGTTACTATTATTTTTTCTTGTAATACTTGACATTAGTACATATAAACTGAGGACATCCACAATATGGAAATGCTGTTAGAACTCACAGTAAAGGCAACAGGAGATGTAGCAGGAAAGAATCCTTTAGGGGGAAAAAAATCCACTATATAAATGCCTAGAGGAAGGAACCAAGAAATTAAGTCCTGATTTTCACACACCTAGCGTTCTATTGGTGAAAGTTACAGCTGGCATGCTACTGCTATGATGGTGATGTGTTGGACCTAATTTCTTTTGTTTTATGATGGGTGTTATTATGGTTTTCTGAAATTTCATGGCCACTCCAGAAGATGGTTGTATAAAACAGGGTTAGAGAAGAAAGACTCTTAAATGTGGGCTCCCACTGGCTTCTATTACATTTTCATTTCCTTTTCAACTCTGTCCTTCTACCGAAAATAAAACAAACAAACAAAAAATTAGTTCCTCATTTCAAGGCAGGAAGAGGCTCTTTCTCAGAGAGCATATAATTAGGCCACTAAATCTTTGCTCACTGGGACTAGCCCCTGTTCTCCTGGAAATTTAACACTCATACAAAGTTGCTCTGTGATGAGAAACACGTTTTATCAGTCTTAAGATTGATATTTCACATTTTCACCCTTAAGAAATGAGGATACAATATAACTGAAGGTATTTAAAAATATCTGTAGGTCAGGCATTGATACAGTTATAATTTTCTCACATGTTCAAACTTGATTGCTTTTCTAATGGTATGACTGAAGAACTGTAGTCAATACCAGCCAATAAATTGATTGTGACACATTGGAGACAGAATATATGTCTTATTTATTGTCTGAAAATTATCTATTCTGGTAAGATAAAAAAAATAGTATAAAAGTATGGGGCCAACAGCTTGTTAGAAAATTTCAGGAACTATATGGAACATTCTTTTAAGAAATGTTGCATTGCTAAAGCTTTGGGTAGCACATAGGTTGAAACTGCATGGAGAAATAAAGATACTGATGATACCGATGCCATGATGAAGTTGCACAGTTTTTGTCTTTCTACCATAACCCACTAAAAAACTGGAACTATGTTCAGATATTGGGCAACTGGCAGCACAGGTCTGTGATCCATAAGAGGGGAGAAGCAGAGGTAGCTCTATGCTTGGATCAGATTTCAAAGTGGAGGCACCGTTTCCTCATGCAGCGAGGGGTACCCAAGCAGAGCCCTAGGCACCTGCTGAGCTGAGAAAACGAAGATCTGATTTTAAGAAAATAAGTCAGTGAGAATTTCCAAAGTTGATTACTGTAAAACAAGGCAGCTATGCAGGAAAAAATTCCAAAAATCTGCACAGGGTCCCCTTGAATCTGTTCCTAAATAGTAGGCTGTGTCTTCCTAGGGTGAAAGCCTATGAAGCCAGGTAAAGAACGTCAGAGAAGCTGAAAACTTAACAATTCCTGAAGCTCACACAGGGGTTGGGGACACATTTCAGCTTATCCAGGGTAGAAAATCCCTCTGGAACACAGGACATTTAATAGAAAGTTCAGAAGGGGAAAGCCTTAGTAGTATGGCTAAAATAGCTGTGGATTAAAAGCTGCTAGAGGACATTGCTACTATAAATATTGGGGTGCCTGTGTCCCTTCAAGAATCACTATTTTTGTATTCTTTGGATAAATACGTAGTAGTACAGCTGCTGGGTCATAGGCCAGTTCTATTTTTAACTTTTTGAGGAACCTCCATACTGTTTTCCAGAGTGGCTGTACCAGCTTGCATTCCCACCAACAGTGTAGGAGGGTTCCCTTTTCTCCACATCCTCACCAACATCTGTTGTTCCCTGTCTTGTTAATTTTAGCCATTCTGACCGGTGTGAGGTGGTATCTCATTGTGGTTTTGATTTATGTTTCCCTGATGCTGAGTGATGTTGAACATTTTTTCATGTGTCTGTTGGCCATTTGTATGTCTTCTTTGGAGAAATATCGATTGATGTCTTCTGCCCATTTCTTGACTGGATTTTTTTGTTCTTTTGGGTGTTGAGTTTGTAAGTTCTTTATAGATCTTGGATACTAGCCCTTTATCTGAAATATCATTTGCAATGATCTTCTTCCATTCCGTAGGTTGCCTTTTAGTTTTGTTGGTTGTTTCCTTTACTGTGCAGAAGCTTTTCAGCTTGATGAAGTCCCAATAGTGCATTTTTGCTTTTGTTTCCTTTGCCTCTGGACACGTGTCTAGTAAGAAGTTGCTGTGGCTTAAGTCAAAGAGGTTGCTACCTGTGTTCCATCTAGGATTTTGATGGATTCGTGTCTCACATTTTTAGGTCTTTCATCGATTTTGAGTTTCTTTTTGTGTATGGTGTAAGAAAGTGGTCTAGTTTCACTCTTCTACATGTTGCTCCCCAGTTTTCCCAACACCATTTGTTGAAGAGACTTTTTTCCATTGGATCTTCTTTCCTGCTTTGTCGGAGATTAGTTTATCATATAGTTGAGGGTACATTTCTGGGTTCTCTATTCTGTTCCATTGATCTATGTGTTTGTTTTTGTGCCTGTACCATACTGTCTTGGTGATTACAGTTTTGTAGTACAGCTTGAAGTCCAGAATTGTGATGCCTCCAGCTTTGCTTTTCTTTTTCAACCTTGCTTTGGCTATTTGGGGTCTTTTCTGGTTCCATACAAATTTTAGAAGCAGCAATGTCCACAATAGCCAAAATATGGAAAGATCCCAGATGTCCATCCACTGATGAATGGATAAAGAAGATGTGTGTGCGTGTATGTATACACATACATACGTACATACATACATACATACATATGATGGAATATTACTCAGCCATCAAAAAGAATGAAATCTTGCCATCTTCAATGATGTGGATGGAACTAGAGGATATTATGCTAAGTGAAATAATTTCAGTCAGGGAAAGGCAACTATCATATGATTGCACTCACATGTGGAATTTAAGAAACAAAACTGATGAACATAGGGGAAGGGAAGGAAAAATAAAATAAGATAAAAACAGAGAGGGAGGTAAACCATAAGAGACTCTTAACTATAGGTAACAAACTGAGGGTTGCTGTAGGGGAGATAGGTGGAGGGAAGGGGTAATTGGGTGATGGGAATTAAGGAGGGCCCTTGATGTAATGAACACTGGGTGTTATATGCAACTGATGAATCACTCTATGTTAACTAACTTGAATTTAAAGAAATAAAAAAAATTTCCCAACCAAAAAAAAAAAAGCTGCTAGAGATTTTTATAAGCAAACCATGAAAATATGAAACTAATTTGCAAGTAACATAATTGCCAGCCAAAACAAAATTCCATACAGTGTAAAGAAAACAGTAATATCTGGACACTCAACAACATCACATCTACAAGTCAGTCATCACATAAAAAATCACCAGACATATAAATAAATTGGAGAATGTGACCATAGCTGGGAGAAAATTCAGTCAGTAGAAATAGACCCAGGAAGGAGAGAACTAAAGCAGTTAGCAGATAAAAACTTTAATAATGTTATAAAAATATGATTAAGAATTAAAGGAAGACAAAACCTAAGAGAAATGGAAGATATAAAAAAGGCAATTGCTACTTCTGATAATCAGATGCAGTATTTAAAAACTCCACTGGATGAGCTTTTTAGCAGATTAGACAATGCAGAAAAAAAATACATCAATTAACTTAAACATAGCAAGAGAACTATCAAAATGAAGCAGTGAGAGAAAAAAAATAGAAAACAAAACAAAACAAAACAAAAAAACCCCAAATAGACTTAGTGATGTCTCAGAAAATATCAGTCTAACAGATAAAGTGGAATTGGGAAACTGATGGAAAAATATTTGAAAAATCATTGGCCAAAATTTTTCCAGAGTTGATGGAAACTAAACACACAATTTCAAGAACTTCAAAGAAACAATATCAAATAGAATATTCAGATAAACAGAATAGATACAAATAAACAGAATAAATACAAAATTGCACCATGGTAAAACCAAAGTAAAATGAATACCTGAAAGTCAGTGATGACAAACCAAAAAAACAAAAAACAAACTATTAAAGACTGCCAGAGAAAAAAGGAAGCAAAGAATTACCACAAACTTTCTACCAGAAATGCAAGTCACAAGACAGGCAGTGGAACATAGTTAAAGTGATGAAAGAAAAAAAATCTGTTATTTGAAACTTCTATGTCCGGAGAAAGTATCCATCAAAAATAAAGACAAAATGCTTTGTCAGACACATAAAACCTGAAAGAAATTGTTGCTGGCAGACATCATGGCCCACTTATAAATCCATTCAAACATATGAAAACACAGTGTTTTTGTTTTGTTTTTGTTTTTGTTTTAAGAAAGAAAATGTTTATCCCAAAAGTGACAAGAAAATGTCATGTTTATCACTGAGGAAAAAAAAAAAAACATTAGAATAGATTTTTAGCCAGATAGCCTGTAACACTGAGAAGAGAAAGTAGCTTGTCAGTAGCCAGTATAAACTTAGAACAAAGACGTGGCAAATTCACTGCTCTTCTCCCTGTTGGTTTACTGGGGAGACAGACTAAGAGCATGTGACAAACACAGTATATCTTGATTTCCAAACTCACCTTAACAAGCTCCCTCCTGACCCCCTCTGGGCAAGATGAAAAAAATGATATATGATGACAGTACACTTAAGTGTTTTCTTAGCTGTTTCAGGATTCAGGATTATAATCTAAAAGGTTGTTAACAGAAGAGGAAAAATTTGAACAATGAAACAGGGTTTTTTTTGATAAGTACAAGTTTTCAGTTATTGAGAGGATACAAAATCCTCCTTAGATGTCAGATATTCTTTTATAGAACTATGGAAAAAACATTGATGAAAGTATATAAACTGTCCTTCAGTAACATGCTTTTCTTATGTCTTTAGCATCTATGTCACTATATTTCCCTGTGGTTTTTATGTTTTCATATTTTGGGGAAAAGAGTATAGTGTTTGGACTTGAAAATCTCTTAAAACCTTTTATAGTTTCAACGATCTGTTTTTCTGATTTCCATAAATAGTTACAAGCCTATTTTGTTCACTCATATACTCTAAAGTGGCGAGCTAAGACCACAGATAATAACTGGGAACTGCGTTATCAGAGTAATAAATAAAACCTCAGATACCTTGTCTAAATTTGAAACGCAATTTAGCATTTTATAATAACTTGTTTTTGCAAGAGTTTTCTGAAGCAGTTAAAAAAAACCTATTATAAACTCTAGGTAAAGGCAAATCATTTAATTAAACATGCTGCATCTGCCTAGGTACACACTAGATGGCAAATTAGAAGGCCTTTAAATATTTAAGAGGGAGGAATATAAATTGGCAAGAGAATATTATTAGAGAAGACAGGCTGCATAAAGAACAGTCAAACAGAGATTAATTATTTCTCTCCTCCCCCAAAATAGTAGACGTAATTACCAAAAATGATGAAGTTCAAGGCATGAGTATTGCTCCATCTTATCTTTGATTACTAGTTTTTCTCTTCTTTCTTTCGTTGATTTAAGGAATATTTATTGGTGAAATATAAAAGATGGGAGGTCTGATTTCACACACACACACACACACACACACACCCCACGAGGAATGACATTTCCCAGAGAGGCCTATATGCCTGATTGTGTAGCCAAGAAGCGAAACCAGGCAAAGTAAGAATATTTGTTGGAGACTTCTAAAGATGATGAGTGTTAAATTGCTTCACAGAAGGACATATCAAGACAAATATTTGAGGGACATAAATACCTTCATTAGTTTCTATGTATTACTGGTTCTTAAATAGCAATTTTATCAAATAAGCCAAATTTATATAATCATTTTCTTATTTATCCTCCATGTCACATAGGCAAACACTTAAAATATTCTATGAATAAGAAGCTTATCCTGGAAATTTTCTTGATTGGGCACTTACTTAGATAACGCTTTCTCTTATGATCTGATTTCACATAGGACTCCACTGTCACCTCAAAGCAGTAAAATTTCAGCCTCTGATCAGTTACGCATAAGAAGCAGAAAGAATCATAAGTTTTATGACTTGGAATATAAAACTAAGATTGTTCCTTTAAGAGAGAACTTTTTGAATCTATTAAAAGGCCCCAAGAGAAATGGTAACACTCAGAAGTCTGGCTGTGGGGGAAGAAAGAAGAATATTAACTCCCATCGTTCAATTACTATCTATATGCTGGTGATGCTTAAATATGTATCTCTAACTCAGATCTCTCCCCTGAGATTCAAACCCACATGCCTCGGTGCCTGTTGACATTTCTACTCAGATGTTTCACCAGCAGCTAGCATTCAACTCTGCAAAAACTGAACTTGTTTCCTCCCCAGGACCTTCACTTCCTGTCATGTTCTCTGTCTCTCTGAATGGCTCCAAATGCATCATGTGACTAAAATCGGGTGGGCTCTGCTGCGACAGGTTGGCATTGGGTGGAGAGAGAGGGAATAATGGAATCTTACATGGTAGTCATTGATCTTTCCGTGAAACAACACCTGTTGTTTCTTTTAAGAAATTTTACACCCAGGGGGATCTGGGGGGCTCAGGTAGTTAAGGGTCTGACTCTTGATTTTGACTCAGAACATGATCTCAGGTTCGTGAGATTGAGCCCCATGGTCTGGCTCTGTGCTAGGCGGTTCTTTCTCTCCCTCCCTCTCTGCCCCACTCATCCCACCTGACTTGCACTCTCGTGTGTTCTTTCTCCCTCCCCCCCAAAAAAATTACACCTGGAAAAAAATAAGCTATAAAATGTTACAAAATGTTTGTAGCTAATTTTAGATATTATCAAGAATTTTGTCTAACACAATTCTAAAAGTCATAAATATTTCCAGTTCTGGGATTTGTGACAATATTTGGAGGTATATTGTAGCATGAGATACAGAATTTGAAGAAGCTACATGGGGGGTGTGGACCACCAAGTCCCTTGACTCTATGCTTAAGATGGCACAACCTCTTCGATTCTCCAAGACACAAACCTAAGAGTTTTCCTGAATTACTCCTTCTCTGTCCCTCCTATTTTGTAATTAGTCATTAGCTCCATTTGATTCTATCTCTCAAGTATTGAAAGGAGTCTAGGGTGGGATTTTGTTCATAGAAAACTGCTCTCTTTTTTTTGCTGCTCCGAGGTTTCTCAGTCATGTGAGCATAGACAAAAGAAGCAAGAGCCGAAGGGGAAACAAGGTATCACGTGGCAGTTTATTAGTGATGTTCACCAAGTGCTTACAGATTTCCACCTTCCAGGCTCTGGGTTGGACTGCATTTCTACAACATATTCTGAGGTTAAGCCTTTCTTTGGACAATGAGATGTGGGGGGAACTGACATGTATCGCTTCCCATCGATTCCTTTCAAAGCCAATGAGGGATTCATCATATCCCCCTCTCACTTCTGCAGTGGCCTGGGAAGCACATGCTGACATAAAACTTTACTATCCCTGAGCTGTGAGCAGCTGTGGTGGGCGCATGCCCCAGCAGCCCACACTGGACTTAGAGCAGGAGCAAGAAATAAACTTTCAGTGTCTTAAGCTGCCATCATTTGGGGTTTGTTTATTTTGACAGTATACACCAGTCTACCCTGACTGAGATTTATCATTTAACTGACAGTTGAACAAATACTAATATTTGTCCCCCTCTGACCCTCCATGGAGGATTTCTCAGATGAAAGTAGACTGAAAAGTAGTAGCTTAAATGAAGTCTCTCACTTCTTTGCCCATTTAGTATAAAATGCCTGGGACTGCAGAGAAAATGGTTTCTGGCAGCCACTTGACGAAAGAATGACAGGTCTACATCTATGTCCCCAATAATCTTTGTCCAAGCCATAGAATAGGACTCGTATGTGAAAATTTCATCAGAGTATTTGCAGTCACTTTGTACCTCTTGCCTTCTCCCACATCTCAATATTGGGGTGTGTACATTCAGACATGTCTGTAAGGAAATAGAATAATGACCACATCTCAAAAGGAGCCCTGAATTTCATCATCTGGATAAGATTTGCTGGCTTTCCTTCAGAGACCAGCCTCCTCTGCTTATCTTATGGAGACAGAAGGGGAAAGATGAAGACACTCATCGCTCTTGTTCATCAGGGCATAAAAACTTCAATCACTAGTAAGTTTGGTTCCTTTAGTATCTTAGACTTTGACCAATAATGTTAGCTACTCCTTGCTTAGGGAGGAGTTAGAAAGCTGTGAGAAGAGATATACTGGAAATGTGGGTGAAAAGTTTCTTCCGTCTTATAGGAAAGGCAGATTTTTAAAGTGAGGAGGATACGTCCACCTCTCTCAAATCTCTCTCCAATTTATTGACATTTCTCTACCCTTACTTCCCCTAATGGGGGGAACCCTAAAGGGGTTCAGTCCATCATGTTTCTTCATTTGGATCATACCAACAGAACTCTGTAACACTCCCTGATTCCAGTTAGAGTCTTCTTCAGTGTTCTGTATTGCAACTCAAGTGTTATTTTTCTAGAAAGACAAATAAAAACCTTCGGGATCTTGCTTAGAATCCTTCATTGCTTTCTGTTGCTCTAAGGATAAGGTTTAAACATCCCTGTTAAGACCTGGAGTCCCCAGGATCTGCTTCTTCCTCTACCCCCTTGCCTCATCTTGCACCACTGCTTTTACAATTTATTACAACCACACTAAACTTCTAGTTATTCAAAAGCACTACGTTCCCTCTGGGCAAATTGCATTTACCCATTCCATGTTCTGGAACAATCCTCCCTCTCTTCATTGAATATCTAATGTCTACTAATTCTTCTGGTTTCAAATTTAAATATCCTTCCTTCTGGAAAACCTTGGTTAACTGTTCTATGCAGAAGTTATGGCAAAAATAATCCTGGTATTTCTCACATGTGGGAGGTTTTACTTCAACTACCCTGACTGCTGTCCTATGAAGGCCTAGAGGTAGATGACATAGGCAAGGGGTACTCTAGAATTTAGGGTAAAACTTGGGTTCATCTTTCCTAATATTATATAGTGGTAGGCTGAAACATGGTACCTGGGAGTGTGGGCCTGTTGATATAAAGGTCATGAAGGTCCACTTCAGTTCTGTACATGTAGGCCCTGGCCTAATGGGGCTCATGACGGACCAGGCCCAGGGC
This sequence comes from Ursus americanus, assembly GCF_024610735.1. Classification (NCBI taxonomy): domain Eukaryota; kingdom Metazoa; phylum Chordata; class Mammalia; order Carnivora; family Ursidae; genus Ursus; species Ursus americanus. The sequence goes on along the minus strand of NC_142129.1, from coordinate 16,701,004 downwards.
TCCATGTAGAGCATTACGACAAAGGTCCTGTAATAATAAACAGCAGATATTTTTCTAGTCTTAAAAATACTTCAGTCCCCTAAATCTGATCCTTTTTCTTCAATTACGTTCAACTTATGCCTCCAGATTTTCTCTGTCCGTGTTCTTCCTTTGATTTACAAATACACTCATGACTTATTTTCTCCAATTCATTTTCGTTCAGGGTGCTGTCTGTCCCATCTGTCTCCTTTCTCTTGTCAACACATCCTCGATAGAATAAACCAGACCAGTTACCCTCAGTCACTCAAGGTTCACTTAGTTCGCAGCTAAGGATGATTTGACCCCACATTAGCTTGTGATGCAGACTTACTCTCAGTGCTCAGGAAACTTCATGTCGGTGACATGCCCCCTACCGCAGCCTTATATGATCTCTCCATGGTATATGATTGAGTTAATACCTTTCTCTTTGAAATTCTTTTATTTTTAACTGCTAAGAGAAGTACTGTTTTGATTCTACTTCCTTTTAAGCTGTTTCTTCTGGGAAAGTAAAGTTCTACTGTTTGAAAAAAAATTACATTTTTGCTCTAATTTTTTTCCTTGTTTCTTAAATAAGTTCTTAAATAGCCTCACAACTGTATTTCCAGCCACAATTCAGTTAAATTTTTTTAATGCTTACTGTATGATGAACACTTGGCTAGAATTAATATGAAGATGAATTAGATACAGTCCCTGATTGGTGGAAATCCCCTTGGAGGATCTGATTCAGTAGGTCTGAAATGAGATATGAGAACCTGTCTTTTGAACAAGAGTCCCAGGTGACTGGATGGATTCAAGAAACACTGGTCTGGAATAGTAGTTCTCAAACTTTAGTGTCCCTACGGATCTTTAGGGACTTGTGTTAAAATAGCAGGTTTCAGGGCTCAATCCTCACAGTCAGATTTAGTACGATTCAGATTGAGCTCAGATTTTGGCATTTTTTTAACAAGCCCTCCAAGTTATTCCTGTACAGGGGGTATGAAGACCGTTCTATAAGAAACTAATGAAACAGCAGGCAGAAAAGATATGGCAAGAACATATAGTAAGGATAGACAAATACTTTGTCTCCTTTGGTTCTATTGGATTCTCTGCCTTTCCCCTCCTGGAAGCTTTTTCAGTGAGTTCTTTCAGTAGGACTGAGTTAGTTTATGGGAACCCAAGGCCCTTAGCTGATACCAAGAGCATAGTATAGTATAAAGATTTATCTAACTAGACTCAGGATTGAAAAAGCTTTTTTCCGGGGCTCCTGGGTGGCTCAGTTAAGCATCCAACTGTTGATTTTGGCTGGGGTCATGATCTCATGGTTTTGGGATCAAGCCCTGGGTTGGACTCCATGCTCAGCGGGAGTCTGCTTGAGATTATCTCTCCCTCTGTCTGGGCTCTCAGGCGTGCATGCTCTCTCCCTCTCTCTCTCTCTCAAATAAATAAATAAACCTTAAAAAAGAGAAGAAAAGGCCTTATTCCTAGCCAGGAAGCTCCCTCTGTTACATAGTCAATGAAGGACTGCCTCCCTGCTCCCATCTACCTTACAGATATATGTAGAGTGGGTAAAGCAAAGTCCCTATCCAGGAGCACACTGCATTGGTCAGTTCAGCTATTCCTGGCTTAAGCACTCCTCCCTGTGGGCTAGTGAAGGCTGGGAGGATTTCGTATGCTTGGCTACTTATCTGTCTATAAATGTCCCTAATAAACCTTACCCAAGTATTTGGATCATAGTGTGTGTTCCTGTGCCCCTTGTGTGGCCATCGCTAATCACAGTGGACACACCCCATGTATAGCCATATGGCTTTAAGGCATGGATGAAAGAATTCTAATTAGCCATCTTGGTAGTAGAACATCCTCCCAGTGATGACTGCAGATCACCAAGATAGCTGGTGACAAAGTGAGCATTATTGGATGTGAAACACAACAGCCTCAGAGGGATCAGGTCATTGACCAGACTAATATGCCTCCTACCTGTGGAGTTGGGGTATTCATGAGCCATCATATCTATAGATTCTGCAGACCATTAGAGCCCACAAGTAAAGGGATCATTTGGAAATTCCAGGAAAATGGGTGAGCGTCAGGGTAATTCAAAACGTAAAAGGTAATGTGAACAAAGTACTATAATAAAGTTGCTAGTAGCCAGGGGAAAGAGGCTTGTCTCAGCAGAGCCTGGGAAGAGCCAGCAGGAGTATGTGCACACAGGCTCAGCAATATAGCCAAAGACACGTTTTCTCCAGAAGCTGCTCCCATAGGTAAGGAAAGTAGATGGGAACACAGAGAAGATAAGATTATGACCTCTATGGAGACCAAACATAGACATCAGATAGATTCAGGGACACACACACTCAGCAAGAACCAGAGTGGAGCAAAGGCCAGGTTCTGACCCGAGGCTCCATTTCCCATTCCCCACTCCAGGGAGAAGTCTTAGATAAGGCCTTCTGTATTGGAGCTTTTAAAGCTGTTGCTGGTGATTTTATCTAGACCGCCTTACTGTTCTTTTGTTAGACTGTATAATTGATTTGGACTTTCTGAGTTCCTTAAATCCAGCACTAGTGAGAGGACAGGATGGTTGGATGAAATCATTATGACCCCTGCTGATGGATTCTATTACTGTACATTTGGCTAGGGGCATTGCTGAAAAATGACTGTAATCCTAAAACATGCCACAGTCATGCGATTGAAACAATCCTGCTTTCCAGAAGTAGAGAAATGAATTGGCGTCTACATAAAAGACTTAATGCAGGCAGGGATGTTATATAACACTATTTCTCAGTTTAACAATCTTATCTGACTAGTTTAAAAAAGTCACTAGTACTTAGTATTCCACTGTGGATTGTCAGGTCTGTACAGAAAAGTGTCCACTGTTGTTCCTGCAGTCACATGTATCATAATGGTGACTAAACACATCACATCTGTTACTGGCACCTGATTTGCAGCCTTGGTCCAGCTTTTTTTCCATATTCCAGCACAGGGAAGAGCAGGCTAAGTTTCCTTTCTTTTGTATATCTAGTGTGCAGTGAGTGTCCGGAGCTCCACAGCTGGTGATGCATCTTCAGTGGATTGGGGAAACACGAGCATACTGTGAATTGCTTGATGGAGTCCAAACATTGCATTATATTGCCTTTAAAAAATAATTCTTATTTTGAAAATTTAAAACATATACAAAAGAGGAAGATAGTATATTAAACCACCACATCTATGTCCTATAATGTCAACATATACATTCTTACATCAACATTTATCAACACTCTGATGTTCTTGTTTCATTTATACTGCCATGGTTCTTTCCTAACAGTATTTTAAGCAAATTTCAGATGAATATTTATCATATTTTTAGAGTGGCTCCACCAGGGAAACTGCTTGCATTTGCATGCCATTCAAATACAGTCAACTAAAGATAGGTGGGTCTTCTTATAAGGACAAAAATCCAAGGCCGTCTTGAGAATACGTGGGCATCAGCCCCAAATGATATTCCCCAGTTTATGAAAGCAAACTACTGGCCTTGCAGCCACCATCTAAAACAAAAGTGACTCAGTGCCTGATTGGCCTCCTTAGGGATTGGTGGCCGCATATGCCACACTTGGGAATTTTACTCTAACCAAGTCATCATACAAGTGGCCAAGATTAAATGGGATCCCCCAGAGCAAGACCTCAGAAATATTTTACCCATCAGTAAAATAAGCCACGTCCTTTACCTTCACTGTCCCTTTCACAGTAAATGTTCTAGTCCTAGCCTGGGAATCCTCTTGGTGATTGGTGCTCTTGCTTGTGAGACTACCAGTACTCACTGGCCCTTGGTATTTGAATTGGAGGATTTTCTCCCTCTGCTGGCCAGTACCTATGCTTTGAAGGGTCACTGCCAGCCTATCCAGATGTCATAGAAGTCTCCCTGATGGAAATTCCCTGACTTCCTGACTTTATATCCTCATCCTTCAGTGGGCTGTCTCTGAACCTAAGTCTGTAAATTGAAGACTCACAGAGGCTTTATATGAAAATGGGTGTCTATTAAGGACAAAGTTTGGTCCTGGTTCTCTTAGATTTGTCATTATTATAGTAAAGACTTGCATATTCTCAGCTATAGTGGTGAATTTGTATCTGAATGTGAATGTGGTTATGGCTGAGCAAAATCCCGGACTTGATATGCACAGTTCTCCAGAGTGGGATTGTAATTTCTCTTCTTAGTCTTTTTTTTTTTTTTTAAGATTTTATTTTTTTATTTATTTGACAGAGATAGAGACAGCCAGCGAGAGAGGGAACACAAGCAGGGGCAGTGGGAGAGGAAGAAGCAGGCTCATAGCAGAGGAGCCTGATGTGGGGCTCGATCCCATAACGCCGGGATCACGCCCTGAGCCGAAGGCAGACGCTTAACCGCTGTGCCACCCAGGCGCCCCTCTCTTCTTAGTCTTATCCCTTGAGCTTCTTTTACTCACTGTGTCCAGAAGCCCCTGTGAAATGTTTGCTTTTGCTTACACTAATTCCTCTACATGCAATAAATACCTCCCTCACTTCATTTCTGTGCCTCCAAATCTTATTAATTCTTCTAGGACCAGGTAAACTGTTACTCGTACGTTCTTTTCTGACCTCTTTTATAACTTTACTTATATTTCTTTTATGATACTTTTTTATTGTATTATAGTCATTAATACTCATAACAGATTTTAACATCTTGTATCAAGAATTGAGTTGTAGGAGGTCGCATTCTGGGAAAGAAGCATCACCAAGAACATTCCTGCCTGCATGGAGACCATGCTTTAGTAGGGTGGCTGGACAATTAACTGCTGTCATGGAGCATGGTAAGGCCTCGAAGAGGAATATGTGAGGGTAGAGCAGGAGGAGGGTAGCTTCCACCATTGACCTGATCATTAAAGGACTCAGAAAGAAGTGATGCCTGAACACAGACTGGAAGGACGTCAGCAGTTCCAACAGAGAGAGAGGAAGATATGCCAAGCCAAGTGTATTACAGTTCCTCTGTCCTTGTGAGCTCCTTGAAGGCTCCTTGAAGGCAAGAATGGTTCCAGTCTGTAGGGTCTCAGAGCACTTTTGTGCTTGGCATGAAGGACAGGTTTAATAAATAATGTATTGTCTGAAGGACAATTTTAGAATAAGTGTGGTCAATATGGAATTTGGGCAACAAAATGATAGGGGGTACCAGTGAATGCTTTAGACTATTACTTAGACTACTCTTGCCGTTAAAGAAATTGGGGTTAAAAACCTGGGAATATGGCACAACTCTTGTGTTTGCATTTAGCATCTCTGAAGACTTGCACCATTTCTACCACCATTAAGAGCCCTATTCTTTTATGTAAAGTGGCTATTACTGATCTGTGACCTGTAGTTTGCACATGATGATAATGAGGTTTCTGAGCCCTCCCACGATCCTCATTTTCTCTGTTTCGTCAAAAGGTGCACATTTACAAGGGCATCAGCTGGGTCAAGAGTGCCAGCTTGGTTGAGGGAGAACTTTCACCTCATTAGCACCAGGTTCTCACCAGCTAAACTAATCTTCTCAGAAGAAATAATCAGAATAGGTTATAAAAATCATGTTTTTAAAAACAAACCAAAAAAGAAAAAAGAAAAAGAAAAAAAGTAGTGGCACATGGGACTTTAGAGTTAGAGCGTGGGGCCCAGGACTTAGCCCTGTATTTCCATTTTATACGGGGCAGTTTCATTCCTTGCTTCTCACTCAGGTTTCCAGAAAGTTGTTTTTGCAGGTGGTGTTCATTTTTCACCGGTGGCTCACACCCGAATCAACCTTGATGCCCACTTCTAGCTGCACCTCCTTACTAAGAGTGCTTTCCTTCGCGTCGTCTGGTGCCATTCATCAAGAACGCCTTGACTTCTCTATTCCCTTTGACTACTCCACCCTATTTAAAACTATCTGGGTTCTTTGTTGCTTTTCCAGTTTTATTTTGTCTTATTTTTGTTTCTGTTTTTTTTTTTTAAAACAAACTCTCTCTCCTTCTCAGGTTTGTTCTTTGTTATTCTCCCCCAGAGATTTATCTTCAGATATTTCTTATTTTCACTTTTATTACCCTGTCTGATGAATTTAATCTTCTTTCCTCGCTTATGTAAACATTGACAGAACTAAAATATAATTTTAATCTGGCTTCTGGCCTCTATATTCCTTTATCCAACTCTACTTGAATGTCCCTTTGAACATGCAAATATAGCATATCCAGCACTGAAGTCCATCGAGATTTTCTCTTTAGAACCCACCTAGGTGGCTCCAGTCTGAAAGCCTGGAGGTGTCCTGTGTTCTGTGTTCACTTTCATATCTTTTGTGCCCCATTGCTTCTCAGCAGCTCCACTGCCTTTAGTGGAGACCCTGAACTACTTTCAGCCTCCTAATTCACCTGCCTCCAGTCTTTCCCCACCTCTGAACTCTCTTCCCAACTATTGCCAGTGTGTTGTTGTTGTTTTTTTAACAGATCTAAGAACATTATGTACCTACTAAAATGATCTTTATGGCTTCCTGGTGTGCCAGGCTGCCTTTCATCATCTTCAACTTTCTATAAGGATCCTCTGTAATCTGGCTGCTCACATCATAATCTCCTTAGATGCCATTACAGTCTTGTACCTCAGCCGCTTGTGGATCCTGCGTTTTGGTGATCAGACAGAAATCTGTTCCTTATTATGTACTGATGCTGCTGGCTTGATTGCCCTGTGCAGCCCTTTACCTAACTAACCTCATTGGTCCTTAAAATTTTAATCAACTCCCTTTTGGTAGCCATTCCTGACACATAAACACAGCAAAACTGGATTAGCTACCTTTTTAAAAATGTATTTTCATTAGCATTCTGTACTCTGTATTTTGTTTATTGTCTATCTCCTCTCTATTCTGTTTCTCCTTAAAACTGGCACTGTGCCTTAGTTTTCTTTCTCCTCTAGCGCCTAGCATATATTATATATAAACAAAATAACTACTCATAGTCTTCTGAGTAAGTGAATCTATGGTTTATAACCAGCTATGCACTTGTTGAAGTGTGACAAAATCACTAACTCTCTGTATTGGGGGGGTGGTCTCCATTTATCAAATAAGAATTATAGCAATATCTACCTCACAGGATTGTGATGATTAAGTGTTGCACATGAATAGATTTTGAAACTATAATGCACTTTTTAAAAAAAAATTTCGAATCAGAGCTCAACCCTTGGTTATAGTCCTTCGTCAATAAAAGTGTGTTTACATTTCTCAAATGTGTTTGGATTTCAGAAAATTTACATGCCTTAGAAGAAGATAGACACAGCAATCACTTTCACAGTCTGAAAATATGAATAAAAACAGATGAACTTTATTGAACCATTACATTTTAGAGTACAAATACAAATAAAAGCATGATAATTGGAGAATAATGCTCAAGGATGGGTGTTTTATACATATATATATATATATATATATATGATATGATATATCAGACATATACATATACATATGATTTGGATGTCATCCTCTTGCAAATAAGTTGTGAAAATAACAGCCCAAAAGAACAGCTTTATATAGCGCCTTCCCTTAAATTCATGTTTTTCTTCAGACTACACAGCTCCTAAGTGAAAAATAAGGCAAATACACTGCATTTGAAAGCTTTCTCTGCAGGATGACTCAGTCTTCTGGCTATATTGTTCATTCTATTTTTCCTTATAGAGCCACTAGGAGGTCAATTTAAAGTTTTTAGGAAGTCATTGTGCTCACCTCTCCATTTACTGCTTAAAATAAATAACAAAAGAGTTAAATGGTCATCCTCCAAGTGCTGTTCCATTCAGAAAATGACCAAGTAAAACACACTGCCACCTTTAGCACCGTATTTGTTGTAGAGCTGGTATTTTCAAGGTAAAATCTACTTTCTTTATTGATTAAAGCAGGTTCCTGTTTCTTTGTAGTCAGAGTCAGGGAGTTGAAACTGGAAACATTGAATTCTTCTCTACCTCCCGTGTCACAGTGTATTCACTCAGGTCCATTGGACTGCAGAAGCTTTAGAGTCTCATATCTAAGGGTCAGTCAACTCTGAGGTCCCTGTAGTATTCAGGAAAGAATTATCTTTGACCTACAGTTTTTTGTGTTTTTTTTTTTTTTTCTTATTCTGGAGAAACAGGAAACATTTTTTTTTTTTTTTTTTTTTTTTTTTTTTTACAGCAACATGTTGAATGACAGTTCCAGAGCATGGCAAGTTAGAGTTCATGAAAGTTTATGGAGGACGTAGAGGAGGAGAAAGTTTTCCTCCACCTTCTTAGGTTCTGCATCTGAAATCCATAAATTTAACTGACAAAAGATTGACAGGAGAAACAGTTCATTATGTATGCATATGCAGCCTTTCAGAGAAAAATAGTGAAAATGCACATAAGTTTAGACCCCCCGGGCTTATATATAAGCATTTTAACAAGAGCAATAAATCTGTGGAGTGGTGAAGACAAAGGCTTGGGCTTTTAGGGGCAGTATGTTATGGAAAGGTTCTGTTTATGCAGGCTTGGTGTATCTCTGGTGATGATTCATTCCACCCTTCCTGGTACTGGAGTGGGGGGCTCCTTCCAGATACAGAGGCAGAGAGGGGAGGGCAGAGCATTTTCTTGTACCCACTTCTTCTCAGTCACCTTCAGCTTAAAATAATCCTTATATCAAAGTGGCAGATTTTGAGGGTGCATATGATGATCCCCTTTAAGGGCATGTCTTATCATTCATATATATATAATTTTAACTGTCAGTCATGGTATGGAGCTGCAGACTGTTTTAGTGCTCTCTCAAGATAATTGATGATTATTATAATTGATTGTAATCTGAAGATAATTGATTATTACAAGACTCATTTAAAATGCTGGAAAATGTTTTCAAACCCCTTTCTTGGCCCAACTATCTTCCTTTTGTTTTTTTTTTCCTTGCTCGCAAACTTCATGTGACATATATGGTACAAGGTTTCTGTATCATTATTACTTCATATTTCTTTTTAAAGTATCCAACTATTTTTCTTAAAAATTATTTCAGAAGGAAACTTTAAAATAATACTTGCAGTAGGAAAACTGTTATCACATATCACCCATAAAAGGTTCCCATAAAAACAAAGCAAAGTATAAATACATAATTTCCATCTAATTCTTTCCTACAGTTCTTGTTTCTCTGCTAAAGTTACCCATCAGAACTTGCATATCATCTGTCTGCTACATTAGAACTTTTAACATATTAATCAGGGTTATTTTAAGTCCCTTGTCAGAGAGTTCCAACAACTCTCATCATATCTGAATCTAATGCTATTGATTTCTTTATCTATCAGGAGTGTATTTTTCTTCTTTCCTTTTAGTATGCCTTCTGTTTGGTTAAAAACCAGGTATCTTTTGTAGGATAGCATAGACTGACATAAGTAGTTTTTATTCCTAGAAATTGGCGTGCTCTTCTCTTACTAGGACTATAGTACGGTTAGTAGGGAATTCATGCACAGTCATTCCGAGCTTCAGGTCTGTGATTACTATGGCTGCCCTTGATGCCCCATAGTCTTCGAATTCTTCTAGTGATGGTTGGAATTGGGGAGGGGTGTGTGCTGATTTTCTGGAGGGTTTGTCTCCATCTCAGGTCCCCCCTCAGCTTTATACAGTCTCCTTTTTTATACTGTACCTCAGAGGAGTGTGTTTCTTAGAGCTGCTCCAGCAGTATTCGGAGTTTGTTTTTACTTAATTGTTGTTACCCTTGTGGTAGGAGTTATGGGGACATTCTTTGACATTCTTCTAAGCCTCAGTTTTAGAACACATTGCAGTCACTGTTGCAGCTGTCATTCTGGCTCTGGTATTATTCCCACCCCTTTACCAGAAGTAGAGGCTTCTTTCCTGTACCCTCCACTCAGATGCATTCTCACCAGTAACCTATGGGAGACAGTGTTTGTTGCCCTCTTCTTGGAGATTAAGGCTTTCATTCTGTAGGAAAGATAGAACAAGTCGGGTCCAGTTGCTTGTCTGTGTCCTTTCCTCAGGAACTGCCTCCTTTTCCCCTTGTCTGTGCCGGCAGGGATGCTCTCTCAGGAGTCTCCCTCATTCATCCTATGAGCACCTCTGTGCTCGTGCGAGGTATTCAAGCCTGAGCATTCAGGGTTACAGTCAGAACTGGTTGCCCTTCCTCTCAATAATTGCAGGGCAGTGTTGTCAACATAGAACTAAAAGGATTATTAATTTGGCAGATATGGGATATCAGATATTGGTTTGGCTGAAAAGTGTAGATTTGGAAACTACTTTTAGACTGTGTATCTTAGAATGATGAAAATTTTGATAAAAATGTGAGATGAAGAAGGGCTGATAATCGACAAGGAAGATGACTTAAATTCACTTGTTAAGCTACAATGCCAGAAGGAGTGGAAGGAACTGTCTCTTAAGCAATGTCATCTGTCTCAGATGTGTTGGGGAATAAGAATTCCCTCTGCCCTTCAGGGTCCTTCTAGGTAGACTAAGAATCAAATTGACATGAGACAGATTAACAGGAGAAAATCAAATTTCATAGTGTATGTACCTGGAATCCATATAGATATGAAGTTCCAAAGACAACATGATGCTTACATGCGCTAAGGAGAGGACTAGGGTCTGAGGATACAAAAGGGAGAAAGGCCATTAGCAGAAAGATGAATGGAGATGTTTGGAAAACAAAGTTGCCCTGTTACTCAGGTAAGTTTCTTAGGAAAAGAGGAATCTCTCTTAATAGCTGTCTTTTTGGTATAAGCTGGCAGTTTAGGGGGAGGTAAAGAGCTTTTCCTGAATCTGCTGGGTTTTGATTGCTTCTAACTCAAAATACTGTTCATGCCAGAGTTGTCTATCTTGGGGTGGCCTGCCCTTGGGCGCTACAGGTATAATGAGGAGTTTCAGATTGGAGAATGCTTATGAACCAGTAGGAATTACTGACTAGGGGAGTGGACAAACAGAATCTGGCAATGTCACTGTGTACTGTAATGAGAAAAAGGCCATTGTCAAAACCTGATTACAAACAGGAGTTCTAGGCATACATTTGAGAGGTAAATGGAACAGGTATTTAGACGGAGAGATGTTCTTAGCAGTAAGAAGAGTCAGTGCACTAGAAGTTGCAATTCAAATGCTTCGCAGAACTGCAACAAGCTGCATCTGCTTTTTTAATACTCAGCACCAGAAACAGCAGCAGAAAAGTATGAAAATATGCCCGACATCTTTGCTATGGTCTGAATGTTTATGCCTCCCTAAAATGCGTATGTTGAAATTCTAGCCTCCAAAGATAGTATTAGAAGGCGGGGCCTTTAGAAGCTGCTTCAGTCACGAGGGTGGAGTCTTCACTGTTGGGCTTAGTGCCTTATGAGAGACCTTCCAGGCTTCGCTCACTCGTCCTACCATGTAAGGACCCAGTGACAAGGCTCTGGCTACCAGCCAGGAAGAGAGCATTCTCCGGAACCTGACTGTGCTTGCACCTTGAGCTTGGACTTCCAGCTTCCAGAGCTGTGAGAAATAAAATTCTGTTGTTTGTAAGACATTTTGTTACAGCAGCCCGAATACATGGAGAGTTTTCTCATTCCAGTATTATAGGTTACTTTTCATGACTGAAAATGAGTACTTTACAGTTCTCATAGGTCCAGTTGTCAATGTTGTACATTTATCTTAATCTGACAGTAAATATTTCCTCTGTTCACAGAATGAGTTGTTTTGCTAAAGGTATTACCTCATTGGGAGAATTGTTTCCTTTTTTTCCTTCTTTCACAAATCATAATCTCTCCCAGTCAAAACTTTGAGTAGTTGGAAAGGAAACCCCCCTAACTTCCTTATTATACATGGAAAAAGATATAACAATTCATTAAAATCAAGTAAATAGAAAATTATAAATAATAGTGTAATCATGTATTCATCAGTCAGTAATAAATATTGGCTATGGGGGAAGTTTATTCTGTTCTAATGGCTCTGCAGAGGCAGAAAATAGCCAAATTATTGAATAGCTACATATTTTATCCTTCATTTGCCTAATCCCTCATGGTTACGATCACTCAAGTGTTTTTTTTTAATCTTTTCAAAATCTTAAGCATTATACTGTGAAGCCATCTGAACTTACAAACTACAGAATGAAACAAACCCACACAGGTATGCAGGTGCTGGGATGTAGAAACAATTAAGATTGGTCCATCTTCCTCAAAGCATGGATGCAAACGATAGAGCGCAGGGAAACCGGCATGAAGTCACTTGCCATGTATTTTTTTAAGAAAAATTTGGTAAAGTATTTCAAAGACAGAAAAAAATATAGAGAATAATACAATGAACACTTATGCACCCATATGCCAATTTGGCCAATTCTTGATATTTTTTCCCATATTTGGCATATATATATATATATATGTATACATATATATATTTAAATACAGGAAGTGTTTAATTCCTATATGATTCCCTTCTCAATACTATTTCTCTTGGCTCCATTCCAAGAAGTATTCTCATCCAAATTTTCTCCTTTTCATTCTCTTTTTTTTTCTTTTGCTGCATATGTTTGTATTGATAGGCAGTTTATATTTAGTTTGTATTTATATTGATATATTTTAAATGAGTCACTAAAATGGAGAACTTTAGCATTACCATTTCATCACTAAAAGTATGTATTTAACTGCAGAATACTGTCCCTTCATCAGGAGGCAGATGTAGACTGGTGTTAGAGATTTGGACTTGAAATCCAAAGGCCTAAAGCTGTGTGTCCTTAGCAAATTCCATTAATTGTCTGAATTGCAGAATTTTAGAAAGAAAAAGAGAAAATATGTACTTCTTCAGGTTTTGTGAAGATTATATAAAATATGGAATACAGAAGTATTTGGGAAGCTGTAAAATGTTTTTAATAACATTTTTATTTCATCTTTTCTCATCTCATGAATTTTAGGTACAACTATCGTTTTCTTGGTGTTTCAAGAGACTGAATAGTTCTTAACAGTTCTATAAAGTTGCCTGAGCTCATAAAATATTTTCTTAGAGACTATTTCCCGACCAATGAGAACCCTGACTCTGGGCTAGTAAATGCTCATAGAGAAATACAGTTAGGTAGATAGGTACAGTTAAACATTGAACATTGAAGCTCGGTGTTATAATATTATGCAGAATGAAGAACCCTCAGAGATTATCTAATTCAGTCATCCTATTGAACACATAAGAAAAAAAATACAGTTGGGGTGACTTCCTTAAGTTACATGTAGAGGCTTTTAAGTAGAAAATAAATATTGATTGAATTGTGGTGATACCTCTTCCATTTAAAGTAATATTATTTTGATTATTTTTGTTTCCAGTGTTAAAAGAGAGCCAAGCCTTTCTCTGTTGAAAATGATTCATGTGGAAGCAAAGTCCTGATAAGAGATTTTCTTGTCTGCTGAAGAGGAGCCAGGGACTTACTCACACAGTTATTTAATATAAATATGGACTTCTCCATCAACTATATGCCTCTTTGTCATCATCCTAAACTGCTGTTGCATGTGCGTTGGTGGCAGAGTTTTTACTGATTATGCTGTTGTTTTTCCTCATCTTAGATCAGGGCCCAGACTATTTGGTTATTCTGGAGGAGTGAAGGAGCTGGCGGATCAGATGCTGCCAGCAGCTGTCTGTCAGCCTTAAGATGAAGGGGGTACTCGGCTCCAGGGCTGGGGCTCAAGCAGCTGTTTCAGCTGCTATTCACTACGGAGTTCAGGGCATGCATCTTGCACTACCTGTCTTTCAAAGAAGTCAGCTTCCTGTGTGAAGGATCTGTAAATCCCAAAGTATCCAAAGGTGAAAAGGAGCGGTACACATTATAATCGTGCTTGATTCTTCAATCTGTGCCAGAATCTGAGGCTCACTCTTATTTATTCTGCCCGTTCCCCTGGACACATCCAAATTACTTGAGTTTATGCTACACATGTTTATGCCAGACAGAACTGCCGCATATCCGCTGTAAAACAGCTCACAGTATATTGGTATATCGTACAGCACTGAAGTTGGTGTGTTTTATGGGAAAAGACACCAGACCGGAATCTAAATGATCTAGGTTACAGTCCTGGCTCTGTGATAGATTAGCTAAGTGACCTCAGGCAAATACTTTCTATCTAGACCTCAGTTCTTTCTGTTGCAAACTCAGGTGTTCAGATAATTGCTGAAGGTCCCTGTAGCTCTGATTCCATGATTTCTAAATGGGCAGTTACAGTAACAGTACAGTGTATTGAACACACACTTTTGGCTGGACTCTGGTTGAAGACATTTACGTGGATTACATTATTACACCTTAGAACAGCCCTTTGATGAAGTTAGTGCTGCCATTGGTTCCCAAAAGAGAAAATTAATCCTAAGTAAGTTCTTCAGGGTCCCATTAGTAAGGGGAGAGCTGATACTCAAACCCACCTATATCTGATATCAGAGTCAGAGTATTTAGGTGCTATGAAAAGAAATCTAATGGCCCTATAGAACTGGACCTCAAAGGACCTAGGTTGTCCCAGAATTAATCCCTTGTGTCTGGAATTTCCATAGTATTTCTGAAATATCTACTATCAGGTCTTCTCTCTCACAACAAGGTAGTATTGGGCTTAGACTCATTGGAATTTTAGAGGTATTTTTATTATTTCTTTAGCACTGTTGTGTAAAAAGAAAATAGCTACCTCCCCAACCCTGTCTCCCTGAACATTTCAGTTTGGAATGCTGCACATAAATGAACAAAGTGGCAATTAAAATTGATCCTATTGTTGCATACATTTGCATATTAGTAATCTGTTACAAGAGGTTAGTCTTAGTTGATTTTTTAATTATTAAAAGCATTAAATGTTTAAGATACTAGAATAAATATTTTTAAGTAATAATTGTTGACATTTTTGAAGGAAGAATTGGCCATTAAATATTTTTATTCTTTATGGTTTTGCTTTCTGCTTAGAAGAAAAAAGACACCAGAGTTTTTGGAAAGAAAATGGTAGGTTTAGGGACAGATCCACAAAGTGGCTTTTAGTTTCTTAATGACCACAGATAGTTTACTTCAGCTTACCATTGGTTTCCCCATTTGCAAAAATGTTAAATGATATCTACCTCACAAGCACAATGATAATAATACAGAGTCATAAAGTCATAAATATCAACCTCTCTCCTCGGTTATATTAATAGCCTTCTCATGAGATTCCATATCACCAGCATCTCTTCCTCTGTTTTATTTATTGATTTCAAAATGATAATTGTGATTATATTACTTTCCAGCTTAAAACTTTGAATTTTTCCTCTTTGCCAGGAGAAACAAACTCAACTTCTTTAGGCTGGCATACAAGACCTGTCCAAGTCAAACTGGCTTGCATGTCCTCATGTGATAACCTGGCTCTCCCCTTCTTTGTTCTCTCACTATGTGCCCTACCTAGTCAAATAAAGCTTTCAACATGGCCAACTCAGGCTAGGACCTATGCGATCTCTCTCTGTTTTTACATAAAGTATTCTGTCTGCCTGGAATTCCCCTCTTGTCTTTCCAGCTGATAAGCCCTCCTCATCCTTCAATGCTTTACTGAATTTTCACCTCCCCTAATAAAAGCCTTCCCAGACACTGCCTTTCCAGTTAGTCCTTAATAGCTTCCCAGTCTTAAGATCCACATGGTGTTGGATCACCTACTATACTATATTCCAGTTGTTAGCCTACTCCATTAGACTGTGAAAGCCAGAACTCTATTTTCTTGTTCACACATTGTCTCTTGCTCTCCGATGGAGTGGTGATAAATTGCAACAAACAATCCATCAAAATCATCTTAATGTTCATTTTTTTCCTGATTCTCCAGACACTGTGTTGAAAATTTTTCCAGAGTTACGGTATCTTTCATTTAAAACAGCACTCTGGTTAAAAAATAGAAAACAAAGAGTTGACCCTATAGGATATGAAAAATAAATGAGTTTTTCCAATCATGTACCTTGGAAAGCTGTTATATACCATAAATAAATCACTTGGATGCAGTTGAAGAATGTAATACATATCTGTCATGACTCCATATTGATAAAAACAACTGAATTTCCATGAGACTAGGAAAAAATTATAGTGACTTAAACATAGCACACACATTTTCCTAATAACGCTCACACTGAAAATCTGAATTTTCCGTGTACTTGCTTCCTTAAAATGCTAGAAGTCTGTCACATTTTAGTTTGCTAGAAAGTAATTTATCAGAAAACCCAGGTTGAGCTTTAGTTAGACATGTGGGTTTTTGCACCACTGAAAAACCTAACAGTGAGAATGATCCAGGAACTCTTCTGAAGCGATTTCAAACTGTCTTCTGCTTGCTCTTATTATGCCTAATTTTCAGATTTGTCTACCAACCTGTACATACTGAGTATGTCCTACTCTATAGCAAGTGATCTGTATTCCATAAAGGTTATCCTATTCTCCCAGCACAATCTAGTCTCTGACAGAATAAATTTCCATCCTTAGTCACAATAATTTGCCCTGCCATGTTATACAGATAGCATCATTGCAACTTTACCCACTGGCCATTCACAACCTGTCATATGCCACCGTCACCAAGAGCTAGGTATTAAAGCAACTTGTTCTTGTGCGTTTACCAGAGTGCTTTTATATGAATGTGATTATTAAAAAAAATTTAGAACAACTCTTTTGTTTAGATGTCTTTGTTCCTATTTCCATATAAACAAGCTTTAGCTATACTTTGTATTGCCTGGTGCCATTGTTTTTCTATCATTCATGATCATCCTATTATCAGGAACTAGAAATAGGATAAATTTTGACATCCGTATTTGGAAATTGAAGAAAATAATTCTTAGAGGAAGACACTGAATGACTCATGATCCCTGAGGCCCTCTTTGCAGAATAGAACTAGAATCAAATGTCTTGACTTCTAAATCCCTAGTGCAAGTGTCTAAACTGAGTGGCTCTTGTTCTCTACATAACTTTATTAACCCTAGACCTTTCTCCTTTCCCTCAGCCAACTGTGGGGGTTTATCAACTATTATTTTCTACAGACCTTTCCATTTTGTCCTCCTTTCTCCATTGCTTCTGGTATTTTTCAGGACTTCAAGATCTACTACTTTGTAATATTTTAAGTATCTTGTTACTGGGTGCTCTGCTTCCAAACTAACTAACCCCTCCCTTGCAGTGCTTCTATTTTTCTGCCCAGGTGATCTTCCTATATTATAAATCTGACTGTGATGCATTGCTTGCGAGGCAATTTTCTGTTGCTTCTAGAGGCTATACTCTTTAGTACACTGAATGGTCCTGATTAACCCTGTGTGTTTCTCCAGCATCAGCACTCAACCATTCTCTGCACCTTGCAGACTTTATTCCAGCAGTACTGCAGCCTTACAGTTACCCGAGTGATTGCATCAGTGTGTTTCAGAGGCTGTTCACCCAGTATTTAGGTCTCTGAAATAACTTGTCTTCTCATTTTTAAAGAGCCAACTTAAGAATATTACATTTTTGTTTTATTCCTCCACCCCCACATCGTGCTGCAGAACTGATCGATTATTTCATGTCTCCACCATACTTTATGAATACCTTCATTGATATATTTGTACATGACACAAGAGTTATTTATTCTAGATCGTTCCCAATGCCAATAAATTTTTCCTGTGAATATGAAGGAAGAAATTGCAGTTAGATATTTTTAACAAGTTAATCTAATCTTGCATAAAAGATTTTTATATTGGTTGGAAAATAAGGTTTTTAAGTTTGTTTTGTGTTTACTTCTAAGTTATTAAAGTTTCTAAATAGAGCTTTCTTCATTTAGCTTAAATTGAACAACAAAATCATATTACCATGGTAATATTTTAGAATATCCAATTAAAAAAATATTCTCTCCATAGTAGAAATTTCTTTTAAAAGCCAGTTACTCTGGTAACTATAATTAAAAATAAAATGTCTCACTTATTTTAAAGAGGTAAATTGTATGCTAAATTTTTCCGTTACGTGTTAGGTAGCACAGTACCGGCGGCCATCATTTCTGTCTCTGCAGTTGCTGACAGAGACGTTGCTCAGAGGGACTGAAGTAGAAGTGTCGGTTCAGTCATATTGTTGCTTACTGATTCCAGCATTTGTGGATAATGGGCAAACCACAGTTTCCTTGCAGGAACTTCCGTGGAGTTCCTCACATTTTGCAAGGGCTAATAAAGATCTATTAGATGGTATGATGCATCAGTCCACTGAATCTGACATACACAGACTTCAGATGTCTCGATCCATTGATAACAAATACGTGAGGATCCTGATCTCAGTCTCTGCTCATTAATGTTTCTCCACTTGCTTGTAGATCCTTCACTTTCTGTAGTGACATGTGACTGTGGTCCATGTTCTGACTGATGGCATCAATTTCTCCCTTTCTCTTTATATATATTTAAATAAATATAGAGAGAGAGAGAAAGAGAGAGAGATACATATATTGATACAGATGTATACATATATAAATACATATTTAAATAAATATATTTATAAAACTCAATTGGTTTCTTATTAAATTTCTGTTAAAAATTTTTTTTCCTACTGATACCTTAATGGATTCTCTCACGTATGCCTGGAGAGCACTTATCTAAAAGTTATAGCCTGCAAGATAAAACGCAGGGAGGAGGAAGAAATGATGTGGATGCTTAGCACTTCCTGGAGCCTCCTGACTTAAGAAAGATTGGTAAAGGGACCTTCAGAGCTTTTTTAGGGTAGGATAGAGAGAAATGATCAGGTTGGAAACCCTATCTAGAAATCAAGAGTATAAAAAACGAAGTGGGGGAGAACTCTGACAAGTGGCAAATCTTTGTTCAAGGCAAAGTCAGTTTTCTGCCTGATTGTCCTTTGTTAACATCTTAAGACTCAGTGTACATACTTGAGGAGCTCCAAGACAGCATGATACAATTGCCCCTATGGCCTGGAGGAATGGGAGGCAATATGTCACAAACACAGCACATACATGACATTTAAGGACAAACACGCATGAAATTATAAAAAACACTGCTTTGAACAAGAATGTTGAGCACACCTAATGTATCAAAATATTGTCCTTGGCTCTTCTGCTGATGGGCTTCGTCCTCCCCTGAACATGTCAGTTCAGTAATACCCATGCTGACGCATTTCTGATGGACAGATGGAAGAACCACAGAGAAGCTGGGTTATTTGCTTCCTTGTCTCCGTCTTTGTGTCTCTGGCCAAGTTGGGACACTGTGATTAATATGAGATACAGATGTCAGCTGTGCAATCAGTGTCTGACTCTGGCTGCCTGACAGGCTGAGTTGGCTGTGAAGGTGACAGTTTCCACTTGCTCGGGTTTGTGTATGTGCCTCCCTCCTCTCCAGGAAGGAGAGGGTCTCTCTGGCAGTTCAGGGTTGATAGTCAGTCCCCAGACTGTAAGGACATACAGGCCAGAGGTCAAGCTATTGCTTAGGGAATTTTTAAGGCAGAAAAACTGCCTTGCCTCCAGCAACTAAAGTAGGTGCTTAATGAAGACTTGTTACATCAATATAGACACATGTGAACCTTCTTCTATTTTCACTCTAACAAACTAATTTCCAAATGAGAGGAATAATTCATGTGATTTATTCAAAATGGATACAGATTTGGTTTCCAGTCTTCTATCTGCCACTTATAAGCTGTGTGGCTTTATGACAAGTTAAATATAGCATTCTGAACCTCACGTTCTGCATCTGTTAAACAGGAATGGTATTACCTACCTGATGTGCTGTTGAGATGATTAAATGAGATGATGCATAATAATTTGTATGGCTCACAGTTGGCCCTTAATACATGTTAATTACCCTTGTCACCTTGCTTTGCTCCTTGGATTGTGCACAAAACACAAAGGGTTTCAAATTAAGATAACAACAACAACAATTACATTGTTTATTATGAGCCCATATTGGGCTAGTGCTTTGTATGTATCATCTTGTTTACTTTCCCCATTAACATGGCGGGTAGATAGCATTACTGTTGTAGTTATTATTCTCATCCCCATTCTGTAGATAAGAAACTGAGACATGAAGTGATAGGTTCAAATCCAGCTTTATCTGACTGTGTGTCCTTAGTGGCTATAAAGCTGACACCAGTTGCCCTGCTCTGTGTTACAGCCATTAGTAAGACTTTCAATATCAAATAACACATTAAAAAATGTTTGTAACTTGTCTGTGACTCTCACCAACACTTGAGCGGGCACACATGCAAGTGCAGAAACCGTCCCCCGCCCAGTGCAAATGCACACATGTACACACAGGTCTTGAGTAACCTCGCAGTTACAAAATAGAGCCATCAAGCTTCAGTGTTATTTCTTTTCTCACTGGAAAATCTGAGAACCTCTTCAAGATGGGACTCAGGCACTGATCTGCCAAATAGTAATCCATTTTTCTCGCAAACATCAAATACTTTGCTTTCAGCTCTGTCATCTTATCCTCTAGAAAACTGGATGATTGTCCACAGAGCTAGGCCCTGGTGCCACACTCACTGAACTATACTGTGTGGTCATCTCAGAACAGCTTTTCGTTCAGGTAAGTCTGAAATAGTAGAGGCTGGTGAAGGAACAGCAGCAAAAGCATCTTCTGCCCTGCTGAGCTGTCCTCTCTCACGGAGCAGTGGGATTCTCCTGCAGAGTTAGCCACTTCTGCTCTATCCGTCCTTCTCTTCTGCGCCCCCAAACCAGTGTGAACTCAGGGCATATCCTTGCCCTGAAGTTGCTGTTGCCTTTCAGGTAACTGCACAACAAATCTGTGTAAGAACAAACATAATTCCAGTTACAGTTCGATCACTAACGGTCTTTCTGGTTTGTCTCTTTGCCTCTGTTCTCGGTGTCCTCAGAAATAATTTGAAGGTTAATGGAATGATTTCTAAGACCAAGTTTGATGTATTTTATTATTCAAGCCCTAACACCTCTGCATGGCTTCTGCCATGGGCCGCCCTTCACATCATCTGTCACTGTCCTCATCAGTTTTTAAGTCCCATCTCAGTGGCCACTACCCACCTTTCTCACTAATTTGATGTGATTTCCTTTCCTTCCCTGTAAAAGTTTCCTTTCTTTTAACTTTGTGACATTTTACTTTGAGTTCCTCCACAACTGTCTAATTTGTGTATGGTGCTTATTTTAAGCATCTATGATATTCTGAAAATTCTAGAGACTAAATGTTCAAGTATTGGCTATGAGGTAATACAAGAAGGCTCAGCCATCAAAAGAATTTTGGCTTGTCATACTTAGCCTTGGTTATGCCTAAAATCCCATGAACAGAGAGAGCATTAGTAGTGATAATTCCTATGTGGGCATGGTGCTTTAAAGATTTTTACACATTTTATCTTTAGATCATTTAGTACCAGATAGAGGACAATTTATGACATGAAGGAGCAGTTTAGGATATGCTGAAGTCCAGGGAGCAAAAATGAAATAACCATCATCAAAAGATATTTTTTGAAATTTTACGATCTGCATGGTATATTCAATATATAGATACTTTTTTTTTTCTTTTAGTTATGACTGTACAGTGTAATGAGAACACCATAGCACTAGTTACCAAAAAAATCTGGGCTCCAGCCTCAGCTTGTCTTGTTCTAGCTGTGTGACTCGAGGCAATTTAATTCAATAAACTTAATAAGTATTTTTAATACCTATTATGTGAGAGAAACATGCTAGGTACTGCCAAAAATATAACAAGAAGCTCACATAGTCCTTTCCCTCAAAGCTTTTACATTAAATTATAAGGAAGGAAAGAAATCCCATCTTCTTCCTGTGATGGTTGAAATGCAGTATTTCAAATATACCATCCAGCATCTTCAATCTGTTTTTCAATCTAAGTGCAGAATGTAAAGAAGGAAAATTATTTTCTCTTTTTTTGAGGTTTGTTTATTTATTTTTTATCATTCTTGAAGTGTGATTCTGTGTGTTCTTATCTGTGCATTTTTCTGTGTACATTATTGGAGAAATCAAGGTCCTTTAAGAGCCAGATGATTTTATACTGAAAAACTGCCCTGACGGTTCTCCTGACCCTACCTAACTACCTTTAACACTGTGTTATTATTGAGTACAGGGAAGTTCATGTGAGGAAATCGGTGGTTTGCCTCTTCCCCATCCTCGTGCCCAGGGAAAGCTTGTGTCCCTGGGCACCAGTATCCTTGTTTGTAGAGGCAAACCTTTGGCCACTGTGCCTAGGCTAGGTGGGAACCCAGACGGTGTTTTACATCTGATTCTGGAGACAGGACTCCGTTAAACAAGCATTCCACGTGCCAAAGAGTGAACCAGGAGAACTGAAGGTTTTCAGTATTACCATTGCCGAAAACACAGTTAAAAGTAGTGTCTAATCCCCTTTCTCAGTTGCTTCTCAGTTACTTTCTGACACCGTATTTTAAAAATATTGGAACCTTAAAATAGTGTTAATTCCGAAAGTGCCGCTCTGACTTCCGAAATTGCATACTTGCTCTCTTCTTAAGTTCTACTACTTAGAAGAAAGAAATATGTGTTAAACAGACACATTGGGGATTGTAGCGGCAGGAGTGGGGCTGTAGAGAAAAACTGCCTTGCCTCCAAGCCAGGACGTCAGCCCCCAATCCTCCTGAGAAAAGAAATGAGAGAATATTCTTCTTGATTTTGTCGCCAGCCTCTGGTACTATACTGGTGAGAAGTGAAATTTGCCAGAAAGCAGACACCTCCTCAGATTATGCCATGACTTTTCCTGGCTGGTGAAAACCTACATCCCTCTCCACACAGTCCCACCCTTGGAAGGAAGATTCACAAAGGCAGCCATCTGTCAGGGGAATGGATGCCCTGTGTTTACTCTCAAACTCCTCCTCCTCCCAGACTTGCCCTTGAGATGCTTCCCAGTCTGGGGTGTGCTGCACTTGGCTGTGTGGCTGCACTCAGATTGCATTTCACATGAATTTCTATGTCAAGGCCTGGCATGATAAACTCCCATGATTTTGTGGTTGCATTGACTGGATTTGAATCCCTGGTCCCACCACTTACTATCAACATGGCCTTTGTCTATATCGAGCCTTTCTGAGCCTCAGTTTATTGTATGTAGAGTGAATATCAGAATGCCATTTTGTTAGAATGATTGTTAGAGTTCAGTGATATGCTGTAGGTGAAGTGACTAGGACCTTTCCTAGCAGATAGTTCACACTAACTAAATGTTTCTAACTGTAGGCATTCTGTTGATGCCAGTGTCTGGCAGGATCAAGTGTATTAAAGGAGGCTTCACTGATACCCTCATCTCAGGCTTCAGGAGAATAGGAAGCAGTTGGGAAATATGATCTCCTCAGCCTTCCCTTTGCCAACTCATGGAAGCAGACCACTGGGGGTGAGTAAGACCACACTCAGAGATGAGGACCATTCATCATGCAACACCAGGATTTCCACTTCTGTTTAACAGTACAGGCTGGTTGAAAACTTCTCCACCTAGGCAGGGTCCTTTCTCATGGGGCCAGACCACTTGGCAGAGCTCCCTGGGCTAGCAGGCCACTGTATTTCTCTTAAGAAAACTTCTGAAAGCATTCTGATTTAGAGAGTCCACACTGCCCCAGCAACATAGCAGCTTTTACAATGATATTCTGTTTTGTGTAGCTTAAATCATTTAATTTCGTAAATTATAAAATGTTCACTGTCCAGAAATTCTCCCCAATGGTGAGATGGTAGACTGTCATAGATGGATTTCTAGTGAACTTTTAATTGGCTGGTAATAACTCTTGATATGTTTCAAATGGGGTATTTACATCCCAGTAACATGATCTGCAGAAAGATCGAGTAGCATGTCAGGTGGCCAGCCTAATGGGTAACAAGAAGCAAAGGAAGTGCTTGGAATATGAATGTGATTATTGTTTTCAAGATACTCCCATATAAAGACTTGATGCATTTGCTGTTAGTCAAGGAAGACTTGCCTTCTATGGAAAAGAAGGATTTCTTCATTTTCTTAGGAAAAGAGTCACCAGATGTAGTGTTTTCATATTAAATGTCTCAGTTGGTATCAGACAGCCAGCACCTGGGGAAGGCCAAACATGACTGCATATGATGGCTCCAAATAGCACAGATAAATTTAGAATCTTCCCTCACGAAAAGGGCTCTGGCTCTTAGAACTGGTTGTGTTCATGTTCTAAGTGGAAACGTTTTGCACACTAGCGTCCATTGGTCTCTGTGGAGCCACTCACACTTGCTTTCTCTGCCTGTCATCTACCTTGATCCTCATCCACATATCACCTTCCCAGCCTCTTGCTTCCCTACCAAGCCTCTCACTCATTCACTCACATCTTGGCCTATTTCTTTCTTTCTTTTTTTAGAGAGAGAGAGCACACATGAGCAGGGGGAGAGGTGAGGGAAGTAGAAGGAGAGGGAGAGAGAGAATCTTAAGCAGTCTCCACACCCAGCACACAGCCTGACATGGGGCTCAATCTCATGACCCCTAGATCATGATCTGATCCAAAGTCAAGAATTGGACACTTAACTGACTGAGCCACCCAAGTGCCCCAACACATCTTTACCTATTCTATTCACATCTTTGCACATAGTTGTTATAAGTTCACTGGTATGTGTGTTTGTTAGGATATCTCTGTGGGTTTATACACATGTGCACATGTTTACATATATGTAAGTGAACTGCAGAAATCTCAGCTTAGCATTGGGGAACCACCTGAATCTTGAATCCCTTCCGTCCCTTAACCATACATATTTGGCGTTTCATGTCAAGTAGGAGAGTAATCCCTCTTGAAGATTAAGTTTGTGTAGTTTGCTTCTGGTGGATTTGGAGCAAGGTACTTCTCTTCCCTTGTTTTCTTCTCTCTTTTCTTTGTAACGTAAGCAATGAGAAGAACAATAACACATTTAGAAACAAAGAACCGTATGAATTTTTATTTCAGTAATGTTTTCAGGACACTAGGGATCGTGTGTGTTACAGATATATCAGTTTTGGTATTATGATATAGAACAGAGAGGATAAAACCATTTGTTACCCCCACCATGAAACAGAGCATCACAGACCATGGGGCTGAGCTGGACCTTGGGCAGCTGCTGTTTCACTCGAGCTTTTCTGACTGAGAGGAAGCTCCCTCCACTTAGTTCTGTTGTTTCACAGAATTGGTGATACATGTCAGGCACACCAAAACTACCTTTAATTATGTGAGAATGTGAAAGAGTATCGTAATTCTTAAATTGTTTGCATGTTTCTAATAAATGAAGAAGTCTGTTATTACCCAGAATAAAAGAGAAAGAATAAGACTACACTATCTAAAAACTTAAATTGAGTACCTACCATGTGCCAGGCATTTTTATGCTTTTTTCCCCCCTCAGCATTCAATCCTTAAAACCATTCTGCATGGTGGTATTACTGCTGAAAGCATAGTTAAGTGGCTCTCCTTATGCTGTATACCTGTGTAGTAGCAGAGCAAGAATAATAGCTCTAACCTTTCTATCAGTAGGCATCTGTTAGGTTAGGAGTACAATGGATATGGAAATGCATTTCCTGTAGCTTTCTTTCCTTCCTGGGCCTTTTTAAAATGTTAGTAGAAATGAAATCATTTTCATCTTTTATTCTCAAGTTAGGACTCTAATTCCTTGAATTCCATATAAAACTCAGTTTGGTATCAAATACAATATATAGCTAATAGTAGGTACTGAATACAAGTGTGTTGATATTGACTCTAACTCAGTTTCTTGAAGTGTGCTTTATATCTCTGCTTTCCTTTCTTCTTTTCTTAATCGACTTTCTTCTCTTACTTCTTATTCTTATATAATCTCCTTTCCCTAAGTCAGTGGCTTAGAAGTGCTTGATTGTATAAAGTTTGTAAAGTTTTCAGCTAAGGAAAGCACCAAATACATTGAAACACAGTGCCTATAAGTTTTAAAAAAGAACTCTTGGGAATAAGTTATTTTTGTTGTTGTTCCTCTGAAAAACATCCTGTAAAATAAAAGTTTATGGATAATAAAAATTGTGCTGGACAAATAAAAATTTGTCCAATATGTGGAATATTTCTAGAATTGCAGTTTATATCTAAGGAATAGAGTTAACTACTTATATGCTTCACATATTTATAAAGTGCCTATTCTGTGCTAGATTGTGTGTGGGAGTCAGAATATAGAGAACAAAGACATGGTTCCTACCTTCAAGAAGATTAAGGTTGAATGACCTTAAGAGGATTTGGTCTGTGATGTCTGGACATGTGCAACCATTATTGCATCAGTGTATGAAAAGTGCTCTGATAGAGATTATGCAAGTATTTTGAAAGAACAGAATAATGGTATCTCATTGAGACTATGGATCAAGAAAGTTTTCCTAGAGAAGTTGGCATATGGGAGGAGTTTTAAAGAACCAACAGTGATAGTTGGTTCCATAGAAAAGAGAGAGAGAAGAGGAAGTTAGCAATTGGGTAACTCTCAAAAGTCCATTCTTCTACGGTTCACAGAGTTAGACTTGATTTAATCCAATCTGTTCTTCTTCCAAACTAGGTTCTTTAAATGCACAAATTATTTCTATTACTATTTTTGTTCTTTTAGTTTGTAAGGTTGTAAATGAATTCAAAATATAATTTTTCAAAATCTTAGCCCAACTTCTTAATTCTCTCCAGCTAAATGCAGTAGTGGAGTGGCTTGTGATTTTGTAGTATCTTAATTTTTTTTAATAAAGATTTTATCCATTTATTTGAGAGACAGAGGGTGAGAGAGCACAAGCAGGGGGACCGGCAGAGGGGGAGAGAGAAGCAGGTTCCCCGCTGAGCAGGGAGCTCGAAGTGGGGCTGGATCCCGGGACCCCAGGATTGTGACCTGAGCTGAAGGCAGACACTTAACTGACTGAACCACCCAGGCGCCCCTGTAGTGTCTTAATTTTTGATAAAATTTTTAATGCAGTTCTTCACCTTGAAGTCTGAATCAGTTTAACAGAGCTGTGCTAGTGAATATCCATGACTCCCTTTATTGAAAAGACAAGATTTGTAATTAATATGCCAACTATTGAAAACAGATGCTCTATGTTAATTGAAAATAATTTCTTCTTTTAAAGTGGTTAACCACACTTCCTAAAGTTTGTATATACCACACATTTACTCCAAAATGTATTTTTCACAAATAAAATACAAGTGAACTCCAGCCCCACTTGTCCCAAATGATAAGTTACAAATTAGTGTATTCCAGATTAATGTGGTATTGAAGTCCATATAAATAAGCATTTGTTATTGCAGTATAACATGATTTAGATTTATAATCTTTAAAATGCAAAACCAGCATGGAACATTTGCAACAACTTTATCTAGTTTAATAACATAACAAGTATAATTAAAGCCTAAACATCATATTAATGAGGAGCCTGGGGTTAGATAATGGATAAGGAGAAGGGAAGAAGGCAGAAAACGAAATAAGAATTGATCTATTTGGTTGCAGATGTCCAGCTCCTAAGAGATGAGCTCATGTCGATCTTTATGTCTGTTGAAACACTTCATACATTTTACCTAACACTAAATTGGGTCTTTGTCCATGTTCTGCCATCAGCTGTATGCATGAACTTGGGTGGGTCATTTATTTTTTTCCCATATTTTCCCATTTATTTTTTCCCCTTGGATGATCTCTTAATTCTCTTCTGTGTAAATGTATTTAATCTGACCTGTATTTCCTATCCAAAAGATGATTGGACAGGTTCTGTAAAGTGCTAAGCTACTACCAGGAAGTGAACCACAGACCCTGGCAGATGGAATCACTCTTTTAGGATGTTGGAAATTATTCTTTATGCCTTGCAAATGCCTGAAAGTGTCAGATAGATTTGTATTTATATCCCCTGTTTATGGCACTGGTTGCCTACAGCATTGTGTTAATACTGCATCAATTTTAAGATCTGGATAATAAGTCTTGGGTCAGCTACAGTGTGTGGTAGCTGAACTTAAACTCCTACATTAAGCACAGACTTGGAGGATAGGAGCTAAATGGCCCCAGATCAGTAAACAGTCCCTTCCCCTAGCACCTTGCAAAAGCAGAGTCAGAGCCCCATAGGATTCCCATGCAGATAAAGAACCACCAAATATGAAATCACAAAGACCAATTAATACACAAAGGAACACATCACATAATTCTGCTAAGCAGCATTCATAGAATTTCACATATTGGAGTTATCAGTTACAGGATATAAAGCAACTGTATGAAATAGAAGATAATGAACTTGGAGGAAAGATCTGTGAGATAAATAATGAAAAAAGAAAATGATAAAAATTTCTTTAAATTTTAAAAATATTGGCCATAGAAAATAATATATCTAATTTGTGGGGATAACCAGAGGGCAATACCATTAAACAGAATTATAAGTGAAATAGTTTATCTGCCTCATTAACCAGAGGTTTGGGTTTTAGCAGCCATAGGGTAAAAGAGACATGGATTCACCCTGACCATGTGGATAGACAGACTAAGAAACCTGAATAAAGTTAGGAATTTAAAGGGTTACCTAATGAATAAAAGGATTGATAGAAAAAATATGTATCTGCCTGACATAAATGAGAAATAAGGGAACATTTCTTTTGCTTCAGATCCCCTAAGAAATTGAAACCATAGCCAACTTGCCTTCAAAGGGAAGAAACTCAGGTCGATAAAATTAAAATGAGCCTGAATTGGTAGCATTTTGGAGTCCAAGTAAACCCTAATACAAATAATTTCTAAAAGGCATACCCTCAACCCAGCACTCAATGGATTCTCACATATCAAATCCCAAAGAACATGACTTAGAAATCCAAAATCACCATATATACTAGGAAATTGTTCACATTAACCGAAAATCAGTGTAAATTTCAGGAAGGGGAGGAAAAACAGATCTCAGACACTGAAAATATCACATGATGAAATATCAGAGAGGATACTAACTACATTAAAAATATTTAAAGAAATAAAGAATCAGAATAAAAGAACAAGATCATAGAAAACTATCAGAAGGATATGAAAAACAAAGCTGCTTTTAATGAAATATATAATTACTGAAATTAAGAACCTTAGTGAATTTGATAACAATATATAATAAGTTAAATAATGAGAAAATTAGTAAACTAAGTGAATAAATTACTCAGAATAAATCAAAGAGATATTATTGGTTGGAATGCAAAATGATACATCCATTTTGGAAATTTTTATCAGTTTATCACAGAGTAAAACATATACTTACCTTACAGCAATACTACTCTAAGGTAAAAATACTCAAGAGAAATAAAAGCATATATCGAAATAGAAACCTGTATGCAAACATTTATAGTGGCTTTATTCATACTCCACACAATCTAGAAATAATCCCAAGTGTTCATCGATAGGTAAATGCAAAATTATGATGAATACATATAATGGAATGTTACTCAGCAACAAAAAGACACAAAGTATCAATACCTGCAACAATGAATCTCAAATGCATTATGCTACGTGAAGATTCTTTTTTTTTTTTTTAAAGATTTTATTTATTTATTCGACAGGATAGAGACAGCCAGCGAGAGAGGGAACACAAGCAGGGGGAGTGGGAGAGGAAGAAGCAGGCTCCTAGCGGAGGAACCTGATGTGGGGCTCGATCCCATAACGCCGGGATCATGCCCTGAGCCGAAGGCAGACGCTTAACTGCTGTGCCACCCAGGCACCCCTATGTGAAGATTCTAAACTTAAATGGCAATGTGGTGGGTGTTTCCATTTATATGACATTCTACAAAAAGCAAACTATAGGAGCAGATAATGTATTAGTGGTTGCTAAGGACTAAGGGTGAGAGAGCAGGTAGACTACAAGGAAGAATAAAGGTTGGTGAAACTTTTACACATCCTTATTGTAGTGATGGTTATGTGATTAGGCGCTCATCCAGACACATAGGACTTACACTATAGAAAGGGTGAATTCTACTGTATGTGAATTAGGCATCAAAAAATAAAACTTTACAAACAACAAACATCATGAGTTACAGTTATAAAGAGGATGGCTACATAATGAATAACTATTCATTAAGGAATTAAAATGGGAAATTAATCTACTGTTAGTATGTCTAACATCTAAGATATTGCTTTTAATAATTGGCTTCCCTCTAAAAAAAAAAGGAATGATGTTTTCAAAAATTGTAACAATACAATGAACAATCTTAATTGAATAGACATTTATAGAATGGTATCAGCTGTGACCCTAGCAGGGTCACATGGCACATTCAAATGGATTAATTGAGTAGCACTGAGTAATGAAACTAACAGAATTGTCAGAGTTAAGGGAAACAATAAGGGAAGATGAGGTTTTCCAGAAGTTAAGTACAGTGTGGAACCATTACCACCCCTGAATGTAAAAAAGCAGGTGGCACAGAGTATCCTTGAACCCAGTGAAAGGTATAATGGTACTGGTAGCTGTAGAAACCAGCTGTCTGACAGAAGCTGTGACCTTCAGTGGAAACATGTAGCCATTGCCAATGTGTGGCCTCACTGTGAGGGAGTGCCAGGATTAAATACACTATCTACTCTCTTCTTGGTGCAGTCCAGAAAAGTAAGCCTCCTTGGACTCAAAAAGTTCAGGAAGGTTAGAAATAAGGATAAGGAGTGTTAGAGGTTGGCCAGTCTAGACACTGTACAACATAAGAATACTACACCCAACAATGTGATAATATACATTCTTTATAAACAAATGAGACATTTATAAAATTTATTGCACACTAGGCTGTAAAAAGTCTCAGTAAACATTAAAGAATTGGAATTACAAAGAACCCATTCTCTTATTATAATTGTTAGGAAAAAAAGAGAAATGAAAACTTTCCATAGAACTGAATATTAAAAATAGTCTTGTAAGTAATTCATGGTTAAAGAAGACCTTAAAATGGTGACTTGGTAACTTTTAGCTAAATTATAATAAAAATGTTATATATCCAAATTTGCAGGATGCAGCCAAAGCAATGTTTAAAAGAGATTATAAAAATAAATAAATGAATAAATAAGTAAGTAAGATTCTAGAATAAAAGAAATGGTAAAATTAATGAGTTAAATATCCAATTCAGTGAGTTAGAAAAAGAAAAAAACAACACGATGAGAGGAGAACATAAATTAGAGAAAGAGAAAGCTAAAATAAAAAAATAATCCACAAAACCAAATGTTAAATTCTGTGGAAAGATGGAAGGACAGAAATATTAGTGGAATTTATTCCCATTCTCAGGATGTCCTTCCACTCACAGTGTGCCAAATCAGCATTAACTTGCCTCCACCGCTCATAGCTTTGCCTGTGAAAAGCTGGAATTATTTAGTGCATTTAGAAGGAGTCGTTGGCTGTAGTTAACCAGTGTCTCTCTGTCTCCCTTTCTTTGTCTCTTCTCTCTCACTCCATTTGGTCCTAAGCTCACAGACATAGTAGGAAAAGAAATTAAAAAGTTGTGAAAATACTGCAAAATAAAGCCACCAAGTTCACAATCTGATAGTCAGAGCTGCTGTTTACACAGGTGCTGCTCTGTAGGAGAAGAGAGCACGCATGTGCAGATTTCCTCCACCTCCTGCCATTTACTGAAAATGCACGTGCCCAAATGACTGTCTTGATGGACATTTTAAATTCTTAGGTCATGGATTCTGAATTACTTGAATGATGGCAAGGCTAAAGAAAGATTTTTCTCTATTTATGCTCTCTCAATCAGTTCCCATTGAGAATGCACTGTGATCTTCAGCAACTCCAAATACTGGCTTCTGGGAATGTAATTTTGCTTAGGATAACTTCTTTAGGCCCTACGGATTTTGTATTATTTGGTGGGTGTAGAGTTGGTGTCATCATATGCTTAGAGGTCCTGTTAATGATTTAGGTTCTAAAAATGAGCAACCTCGGAGAGGTGTTTAAACTTCCTTGGAGAGGAAGTTTAACTTCCAAGGACCCAAAGGAGTCCTACCCATTCCTATGGAAGGCTGTCCAGTTCAGGAAGGCGGTCTCAGTAAAACCATGTTAAGAAATTATTATATCCTAGGCATTCCTTAAAGGACTTTACATATGTTACTTTTTGTAAAGCTAACATCAGCTTCATGAGATGGATATAATTATCATTTTCATCTTACAGATTGGATATCTAAGAGACAAAGAGATTTAATAACTTATCCATAGTTGTCTAATGATCAAGTAATACCCACAGGATTTGAACCCAGGCAGTCACATCCAGCCTCTGTGCATTTATCCACTAGTTTGACCACCTGGACAAATGCAACTAAGCTTTGAAATCGAGCAGAAGTGAGAAATTGTGGGGATTCCTGGGTGGCTCAGTTGGTTAAGCGTCTGCCCTCGGCTCAGGTTAGGATCCTAGGTTCCGGGATCAAGTTCTGCATCTGGCTCCTTGCTCGGTGTGGAGCCTGCTTCTCCCTCTGCCTGCAGTTCCCTCTGCTTGTACTCTGTCTCTTTGTCTCTCTTTCTCTCAAATAAATAAATAAACAAAATCTTTAAGAAAAAAAAAGAAATGAGAAATTGTGATGGACTTAAATTTCTTCAGATTATTAATATATAAGGACAATATAATTTAATTTTAGATCTATAAATCTTTTGATCTTTGGACTTTGACTTGCAAGGGGATTTAATATTTGGATCTTTTTTCTCCCAGGGAATTTGATGATGTCAGGAGATTTATATTCATATCTGAAGCATCTCTGTGCTGCTGGAATTTTATTATTACAGTGTCTTTATGTAGTTTACTATTGAAATATATGTATGATGTCATTTGGTCTCATCGAGGACTTTAGAAAAAGTAGCTGGACATAATTTGAGAAGGGAAATAGAATAAGGAGTGACTTTTCAGCCTTGAGTACAGAGTGGCCTTGGAGATGATTTAATTAATGCATTCTTCTGACCCATATCCAAGAAGAAAGCCAAATGAGCAGTTGTTAAATGCAGAGTAGCATCAGGAAGGATTATTCTGATGGACAGTTAATCTGTTCCCAAGAGGGAGATAGCAAATTCCCAACTAGCCATAGCTTTAGTGGTTAAACCAGTGAGTTAAGGGAATAAAACCTAGGAAATACTAGAGGTGGTGATGCTTCTACCTTACTCGTGATGGTTACCTCCATGTGAAAGGAGATCCTTGGCATAATTCTTTTGGCTTCTTGCTAACCACTTATTCACTCTATCCAAGAGGAGATGGAATACCCTGTTTGGTGATATTGGAAGGAGAAAGTGGGCATTTGTGGTCAGCACATTCCTTTTTCGTTTTTTTTTACTTTTTTTTTTTTTTTTTTAAGGAGCCGGCAGACTGTAGGTAATATATGTTTTGTGGATCTTTAGGAATGGCTTCATCTAAGGGGTGCGAGCCTGATCCAGCACTGGACATTTTCATCCTAAGACTCAATAATAGGAAATCCACTTTCCTATAGATAAAAGAAACACTGCTTAATATTATCATTAACATTGCACAGTGTTTATTGTGTTTTCTATATACTTCTTTACTTGGTTTATTTTTGAATTTGTCTAGTACTTAGGCAAGAAAAAGGAGAACAAGTAATTGCTTCCTTATCAGATAACACAGCAACAAACTACTGGCATGACGGATGGATGGATTGATAGATGCATGGGTGGTGGGAGGGAGGGAGAGAGAGACAGAGATAGAGTGAAAGGAGAGAAAGAACATTTTAAAAAGGATAACTCAGAGTCTGAATCTTGCTGATTTGTGCCACAGAATTCCAGAAAGCCTCAGGAACTCTGAAACGCACCTTGGATAGATCTAAAAGTGAGGGTACATTGGGGCTTGAGACAGTAGAGTTGGTTGAATATTTGTATAAACATTTCATCTGGGTGGTGGCTCCATTCTCAAACCATTGGAAAATGAAAGTTGAGAATGAGAGAAAACCAGATTTGTGGGCACCAAACATATGTGAGCCCAGAAATAATATGCAGAAAACAGAGGGATTGAATGAGTCTCCTTCTTAGATGATAAATGCCCCATTCTCCTATCTCCTTCTTGGATTCAAGAAGATTCTGGTAGGTGAGCTTCCTCCCACGTGAAAAATTGGGTGTTTCCTTTATGGGGAAACTGATCAGGTTAAGAAAACAGTAATAATAAATCTGTCATGTGGGGATTACCCAGTTAGATGGCTGGTCCAGATCATCCTGTAGTAAAGCCAAGCACTGAAAAAAACCTGCTTCCAAATAAGTTTCTGATATTTTAAATAGAACAGTTAAGAATTATTAGATATTGAGAACAAACACGTAACATGGAAACACAGAGAAATCAAACAAAAAGCAGGAAAAAGGATATAGGGAAAAATAATGAGAGGAGGCAAAAATACACACAGAAAGAGAGAGAGAGAGAGATAAGAAAAGATAAATTACTTCTATGGTTAAAATTAATATTAAACCACTTCCATAAAAAAAGAACTGAAATTACAAATCAGGCTATTCAGAAAATAGTATCAAACAACTCTCCACTCTTCCCCCAAATCTTGGAAATGAAAACTATACTAGCAGAAATGAAAATGCTAATAAAAATTTTGGAAAATAAAGTTGTGGAAATCTATTAGAAAGTAGAACAATAACAACAAAAATTAAAAGATAGTTGATAGGAAAGGTGAGATAATAAAGTTAAGGAATTAGCTGCCAAGTCTAAATATCCACGTATAGGGATT
This sequence comes from Ursus americanus, assembly GCF_024610735.1. Taxonomy (NCBI): domain Eukaryota; kingdom Metazoa; phylum Chordata; class Mammalia; order Carnivora; family Ursidae; genus Ursus; species Ursus americanus. The sequence goes on along the minus strand of NC_142129.1, from coordinate 16,666,571 downwards.
TTCTGTTGGTGAGACCAGAAAACACAGAGGGTAGGAAGTTATCAATGATAATTCAAGAGAAAAATGCTGAAAACCGGAAGTAACAATTTGCTGAAAAGAACCATCTACCAGGTGCCCTAGTTCATGATAGTAGAACAGACTCATACTGACACACATTATTGTAAAATTTTAAAAAACAGAATAAGAGATTATCAGAGTTTTCATTACTCCATTACATAGGAATAAAATAAAATCAAAATTTTCCGCAACACTAGATACCTGACTATAATGAACATTGCTTTCAAATTTAAAAGAAAAAATTCTACCTAAAATTCTGTCCTCACTCAAAGTATTAGTCAATGTACAAAGTCTCAAACAATTTACTTCCCGTGTGCCCTTTCCCAGGAAGCATGTGTGTTTACTCAGTGGAGTAAACATGGAAGAAGAGAGCATGTGGGTGACTCAGGACATAGGGGCTATAACACAGAAGACAGGAGAGAGAGCTGTTTGTGATGATGAAGAGAGCTGCCAAGTTCACAGCTTGCAGTTGGCCTAGAGGAAGACCAGTCCACACTGGACTCCACAGTCTCAGGATTGAGGTGTCCAAGGAAAAGAGGAGCCTGATGTAAGAATTGTTCTGTAGGAATACATTCAGACAAGTGAAAGAACCCTAAAATCTCATCTGAAAATACCCAGAAAAAAATATTTTGAATTGTCACCCTATTTTTTTTTTTTTTTTGACCTCACCAAATCAAGTACTTTCCATTTAATGCTTTGGATTTTCTACTATCCTTGTCGGAACCCAGTGAACAGAACTTTTCCTGCCCCTTCCTCTCTTCCTTAACTCTGCATCAGAAGCTGTCCATGCTGACTGCTTTTTGCTATATGATAGTGAATTAGTCAGAAAAACAAGATAAAAATATAATAGCCCTGCTACCAGCTAGCCAGGTGCTAGAATCAATACTATACTAGCGTAATTAATGTTAGTGTTAGGAACCTCTAGAGACCCCGTACAGAGGGAATTGACTACTGGTATTTTAAAGCTTCCCAGTACTGTGGTGATGGGGGAAAATACAGTGAGGGTTTTGAGTATCTCCCAAATCTCAGAATAGAGGTGATTTACCTGCCATACTATGCAGGTGGAGAGCTGTTCTTCTGGGGAGCTGTGCCAGACTTCGAGAGGGATCCCTGTTAGTGCCCAGGATGGCTTCACAGCCATCCCATGTCGCAGTGGAATCACACAGCTACAGATGTGAATATCACAGAAAAAGAACACATTTGTATGCCCTCAAGCACCACAAATGCGACATTAGGAGACACTTTCTCTGCATCCAGGGAGATAGGCTCACTGTGTTGATTTTATGTCCTCATCTGTCCTTCCTTTGACAGATGCCCCAGATCTACTTATAAAGTTTTCATAAAGAATTGTTCATCATACTTTATTATTTTCACATAACCTAAGGCTTGGTTATTGAATCTTTTCTTTACTAGCCATATTTCTTACAACACAAGGGCCATTTTCTAATATGTGGGTATGGTTGCCATGTGCCCTTAGAGACAGAAAGCATGTTTGGATCTCCTGTTTTTCTTGATGTGAAATCCAGCCTCAGCAGTCACTGGTTTTTGCTCTGTGAGGACTCCTGTTTTATGTTTCCATCTCCGCATATATACATACAATCAGCATGTTACCATCTTTGTATCAAATATACAGCCTCAAGGAGGGAGAGATGACCCATTCACACATCTTTCTCTTGAAAGGGATTATCTATTTTTGAGGTGAAAAATCAAGGATTAGTCACTAAAGGAATTTGGCTGTCTATCTATAAAACCTTTGTCACAGAGCTAGAAGTGTAACGCCCAAAGAAACTTCTCTTGATTCTTGGAGGTCAGGATTGCCAAGTAAGAAAATATTTTCATCTCCCTTCCACCCCTGTCCCAGGAATGGGATATATAATTTGGCACAAATACCGTGTGTTTTTATGTACAGGAAAGCAAAAGGCTAAGTTAACGTAAGTAATTCCTTGTCCAGGTAGATGAAGAAGTTGCATTATTTTTCCTTATGAGTGTTTTCTACTTGCTACAAGTTCACTTGGCAATATTCTGATCCCTGCTATCCCTCTTCGCCTGCCACATGTTTCAGGCAGAGTTAAGGAAGATAAAACCTCAGCTCCTTTCCTGAATGTGACTGATGAACGTGGGATGAACAAGCAGGAGGTGAAGGTCTCGCATGGTTGTCCTTAACTTCCCCAAATTCAGACTCCACAGTCTATTCATAGAGTTGTGAAAAGTCCAGAATTTCCCCAGTGTGTCCTGCTTTGCATGTTTCCCCTCTCCCTTTATTTCTCCTGACTCCTTCTCGTGAATGCTAATCGTAGATATCTTCAGCAAATAAATCCCTTTATTTTGAAAAGTAATATGATATTTGGAGGAACAAAAACCAGGTGGGGGTCAACATGGCGGGGTCACATCTTTTGTCCCTGTTCCATTTGCTTGTTGGAACTCTTGCTCTGTGGAGACAAGGCCTGCCTTCTTCTCAGAGGGTGTAACAGGATGCTCAGGAATAGTTTATCACCAGCCCAAAGATTCCATGTGGTTTTTGGTGAGTCATAGGCTTCTTTACTAAATCTTTGTACTTTCCAAAAAGGAAATATGTGAATAATGTATCCCCACATTCAAACAAGTTCGTCAAAATAGGCCCCAGTGTATATACTAATTTTATAATTGACTGCTATATCACAAAATAAGAAATAGTCTCAGAATGCAGAATACTAAAGAGAGGAAATGTTGGAATTTCCAGGAAAGTAGTGAAGACTCTTCTCGGAACAAAATAATAAATGTATATAGACATTATTCTAAATTTAATTTCGAGAGGTTCACAGACTCCTATCATTGATGTGTAGAGCATTTACCCCTTGACTGAAGGTAGAACTGGGGTGAATCAGGGTACTTTCAGGAGATACAGGTTTCATCTTTCCCCTCCTCCTGGTGTCTTCCCCCCTCCTCTACCTCACACCTCTGCAAACCCAGGGTTTCAGAAATTGGGAAATCTTGCTCCCATAAAAGTCAGACCTGAGTGGATAATGATAAAAAATGAGCAAGTTTCAGTAGCATTGCAGTTACATAAAGGGATGTCCTCCTCCCTCCTGTGTTGTGTGTTGAACGAACAGCAGACATGGTTGAGGACTGAGCCATCAAACCAGCAGGGAATAAGGATGCCATCTTTACTTTTCAGGCACCAAATCAGAAGGGAGAAATTCATCTGGTGCGCTTTGAGAAAAAAACGGGCACCTATGAACAACTGCCTTGATGTTAATTCACAGCACTCAGACTGACTAAATTCCAAGGTAAAAGGAAAGGATGAGCTCCAGCTCCTCCAGTGTTCTTTCCTTAAGCACGTCTCCTCCTATCCTCCTGGGACACCTAAAGGCCTTTCCCCTCTTTGCCACTCATCACATGGTGCTCAGCTACATCTGTGGAACCATAAGTTGCCATCGTGTGAATAGGTTTTTTTCCCTGTAAAATTAGTGTGTGTTGTGCTCTAGCTCTCTTCTCACCTTCCTGAGCTTTTAAAATAGCAGTGATGCCACTGAAAATCCTAGTCTGCTAATCCACTGCATCTGAAAACCCCCGCTGTTTTTTGTGAATTGACTTCTGAACTCTTTTCCCCTTTCTGTGGCCCAGCAAAGTGTTTCAGTGAAAAAAAAAAATAATATTTTGGCTACTTATTAACTCACTTTTATGTGCCTTTCTCTGTCTCGCCAATTCAACACATATCTAATGGATGTTGCTGTGTGCCTGACACAGGTCAGATGCAGGCTCTACAGCGTGGAGAACAAGGAATCTCTTGCCAGAGCTAGAGACTATGGGAGATTAAAGATAACAAAACAAAAAACTTCATAATAAGCAAGATATGGTGATGACCTTTAAGGGGATGGGGCAGTGTTTGGGCTGTGTTTGCTTGGGTGGTTGGAAGAACATTTCACTGAGGCGGGAGTGAGAAGAAGGAGAAGCCATGAGAATATTTGTAGGTAGATCACTGCAGACGGAGAAGGCTTTTTCTGTCTTGGCACTCTTGACATTTTGGGGCAGATAATAATTTGTTATGGGGGCTGTTCTGTAATTGCAGGATGTTTAGCAGCACCCTGGCCTCTACCCAGGAGATGCTGTCAGTCCCCCACTCCAGCTGTTACAACCAGAATGTCTCCAGACATTGCCAAATGTCCCATTGGAGGCATAAAATTGCTCCCAGGAGAGAACCAGTGGGAAAGAAGCATTATAAAGTGCAGAGGTGATAAACAGCAACAAGGTAAAGAGGCATATAAAAAGCTAGCATTTCTGGAAGGTAGTGATTCAAGGTAAGAAAGGGAAGAGAAAGGTCTGGCTTTAGGCAGGGGCCAGACTGCATTAGAGCCTTGAGGATCAGAACTTAGGATTTCACCTTAGGTACAGGTGAAAGAGATTAGGTCAAATAAGGCAAATTCTAACATGATCTACATTTTAACATCACTGTGGCTGCTATAGGTAATTCTGTGAATGCCTTACTCTTACTGACTAATTTGAATTAGTAGATTGGCTACCCGAGTTCAAAGCTAAAACTTATTTTAGAGTTTGGTATTAACTTTTACTTTCATTTTGTAGATTTAGATTTACTAGGTGAGCAGTCTAGAGGCTTTCCACTGAAGATACTACATAATTAATCTGGATAAGCATCATGATGTGCTATCTTCACCATGCAAGAACTTAAATCTAAATGATTAGATGTTAGCACACCTTTTTATTTGATTATTACTCTAGATTAAATAAAAATGGGAGGAGATCTGAATATAGCCATTTACCAACTACTAAATTACTATGTACTATTGAAAAAAAGTAGAATTTCAGTCACTGATGTGATGCTTATGCAATTGAGCTCTTTGTTTCTCAGTTTCATTTGAGTCAGCTGGACCCAGTAGATGTGAAATTTCAAAGTAATGTGCCAGACTGCCGAGTAGACATTTCCCAGGGGATGTCCTGGCATAGAGAGAGCTCTTCAATTCACAAGGGAGACAGAAACAGGTTGAGAGGTGAGAGGCTGACCTGTGGGTACATGAGGAGTTGCCACCCACCCTACTAAGAATGAGGAGGGGTACTCCCTTCTGTCCTCAAACTGACAGGCAGCCTCAAGAAACCACTCTGCAGTTAGGGTGCTCAGTAGATCAAGTGTCTGACACAAGTCTCGCTTATCTTAGGGAGAGAGACAGTAGTTATTGGCCTGAAGCATTGAGTGAGAAGGGGAGAGAGAGTTGATTTGGGACGTCAGTGCAAACTGCACTCTCACCGAAGACTAAAGGCAGCATCCTAAAGAATGCATGAATCCTTCCTATGAATTTTCCCAAGTTCCAGAGTTGAAGGAGTGAACTGCCATGGAGTCTTTTCAGACCTCACCCCCTTACGATGCCTGGAGTAGCGGTGAGGATTTCAACAGGGAGAGCTGTGTGCAGAGTGAATCTAGGGGAACACAGAGGCTAAGTTGGGAGCAGTTGCCTGGTAAGGAAGGTGTACATAGCCCAACTGGAGCATCCCTGTGGAGGGGGAGAGGCGTCTGGAGGACCAGGGAAAGTACCCAAGAAAGAGAGATCTCAATATGTGGCAGGCTCAGAAGCTCTGGTCAGTTAGTCACGCTCCTCATCAAGAAAGGTGTATGGTTTTCTCTCTCAGTTCAATCCAAAATGGATGTAAAGCCCTGGTTTGCGAGAAGGAGAAGGTAGAACAGGCTAAGAATGAGTCCGGGGGTGGTACCATTTGATTTGGCCAGATTCAGTGTTCTCATAAAACAGAGGACCGGGCTTTCTCATTAGCAAATAGAAACTGTGCGTTGTGACTTAGAGTATGTTAATTCATTTAAAAAAGATAGCAGAAAACAAAAATATATTTAATTTCATTACATTGTACTCATCATGCTTCTTCAGCATCCTGGTTATACAGTTATCCAGCTGTTACAGATTGCTCTTTATTCTAGAGTGTACCCACAGGATTGAGGAAACACATCACTTTTGCTCACCTGGAGTGCTCTTTATTCCAGTGACACTAGGTTTTGTCTGGAGACAGCTAGGATCAAGTTAAGATTTTTTCTTACACTTTAGAGCATTCATTTATTTATTCATTATTTAACAGATATGTGTTGAGTGCCTAATAATTGGCTTGAGATGTTAGGTACTTACCTCACCACAGACGCTAGCACCTAGGGAAGCAGCAGACTTGTGGGCTCAGGAGACCATGTTTCAGGGCTGTGGAGCGTTCAGGAGATATTCAAGTAAACAGTGGTGCCCAGTGGCACTGTCCAGGGGAGACAGTGGAGAACTATGCTAAATTGGTGCTTCCCCAGGGATGTGTCCATTTTTCATACCCTCCTTCCAGTCTTTGATTCTCTCTCTAAAAGGTGAGACCTATCTACTTTCTAACTTAATCTGCAGTAAAAGAAAATACTAGGAGAGGTACTAGTCAGACACATTTTAGAAGGAAGCCACAGACAATAGCAGATGTCACAGAACAATGCGGGTTGAATTGTGTCTGTCAAAGAAATACGTTGAAGGCCTAACTCCTCTCACGTTGCCCCAGTCATACCTGTGCCCGTGACCTTATTTAGGAATAGTCTTTGTAGATGTAATCAAGTTAAGATGGACCACACTGGGTTAGGGTGGGCCCTGATCTAATGAACGGGGTTCATATAAGCAGAGGAGATGGGGGTGCACAGATAGAGAGATACAGACACACACAGGGGGGAGTGCCAGGGGAAGATGGAACTATATGCCAAGGGCTGCCAAGGATTGGCGGCAGCCACGAGAAGCTAGGAGAGAGGCACAGGGCAGTTTTCTACCTCAGATCCTTCAGAGGAACTGGTGCTGCCAACAACTTGATTTTCAGATTTCTAGCTTCCACAACTGTGAGAAAATACATTTCTGTTTTCTTTTCTTTTTTTTCCTCTGTTTTTAAAAACATTTTTTATTATGTTATGTTATTCACCATACAGTACATCTTTAGTTTTTGATTTAGTGTTCCATGATTCATTGTTTGCGTATAACACCCAGTGCTCCATGCAATACATGCCCTCATTAATACCCATCACTGGCCTATCCCAATCCCCCACCCTCCTCCACTCTGAAGCCCTCAGTTTTGTTTCCCAGAGTCCATAGTCTCTCATGGTTCATTCCTCCTCCTGTTTACCCCCCCTTCATTCTTCCCTTTCTTCTCCTACTGATCTCCCTGCTATTTCTTATGTTCCATAAATGAGTGAAACCATATGATAATTATCTTTCTCTGCTTGACTTATTTTGCTTAGCATTGTCTCCTCCAGTCCCGTCCATGTTGCTGCAAATGTTGGGTATTCGTTCTTTCTGATGGCTCAGTAATATTCCATTGTATATATGAACCACATCTTCTTTATCCATTCGTCTGTTGAAGGGCATCTCGGCTCCTTCCACAATTTAGCTATTGTGGACAATGCTGCTATGAACATTGGGGTGCATATGGCCCTTCTCTTCACTACGTCTGTATCTTTGGGGTAAATACCCAGTAGTGCAGTTGCTGGGTCATAGGGTAGCTCTATTTTTAACTTTTTGAGGGACCTCCACACTGTTTTCCAAAGTGGCTGTACCAACTTGCATTCTCACCAACAATGAAAGAGGGATCCCCTTTCTCCACATCCTCTCCAACATTTGTTGTTTTTTTGCCTTGTCACTTTTTGCCATTCTAACTGGCATAAGGTAGTATCTCAGTGTGGTTTTGATTTGAATTTCCATGATGGCTAAATATTTTGAACATTTTTTTCATGTGTCTGTTAGCCGTTTGTATGTCTTCATTGGAAAAGTGTTCATATCTTTTGCCCATTTTTTGATTTGTTTCTCGTGTATTGAGTTTGAGAAGTTCTTTATAGATCTTGGATACCAGTCTTTTATCTGTATTTCTAAATACCTTCTCCCATTCCATGGGCTGCCTCTTAGTTTTCTTGACTGTTTCCTTTGCTGTGCAGAAGCTTTTTATCTTGATGAAGTCTCACAAGTTCATTTTTTCTTTTGTTTCTCTTGCCTTTAGAGATGTGACGTTAAAGAAGTTACTGTGGCCGATGTCAAAGAGGTTACAGCCTATGTTCTCCTCTATGATTTTGATGGATTCCTGTCTCACATCGAGGTCTTTCATCCATTTGGAGTTTATCTTTGTGTATGGTGTGAGAGAGTGGTCAGTTTCATTCTTTTGCATGTAGCTGTCCAATTTTCCCAGCACCATGTATTGAAAAGACTGTCCTTTTTCCACTGGATGTTTTTTCCTGCTTTGTCAAAGATTACTTGCCCATGGAGCCTAGGGTCCTTATCTGGAGTCTCTATTCTGTTCCATTGGTCTATGTGTCTGTTTTTGTGCCAGTACCATGCTGTCTTGGTGATCACAGCTTTGTAGTATAGCTTGAAGTCTGGCAACGTGATGCTCCCAGCTTTGTTTTTCCTTTTCAACATTTCCTTCGCGATTCGGGGTCTTTTCTGGTTCCACACAAATTTAAGGGCTGTTTGTTCCAGCTCTTTGAAAAATGTCATTAGTATTTTGATCGGGATGGCATTGAAAGTGTAGATTTCTCTGGGTAGCATAGACATTTTAACTATGTTTATTCTTCTGATCCATGAGCATGGAATGTTTTTCCATCTTTTTGTGTCTTGTTCAATGTCTTTCAACAGTGATCTGTAGTTTCTGGAATATAGATCCTTTACTTATCTGGTTAAGTTAATTCCGAGATATCATATGATTTTTGGTGGTATTGTAAATGGAATTGATTCCCTAATTTCTCTTTCTTCAGTCTCATTGTTTGTGTATAGAAATGCAACTGATTTCTGAGCATTGATTTTGTATCCTGCCACATTACTGAATTGTTCTATAAGTTCTCATAATTTGGGGGTGAAGTCTTTTGGGTTTTCCGTATAGAGTATCATGTCATCTGTGAAGAGAGACAGTTTGACTTCTTCTTTGCTGATTTGAATACCTTTTATTTCTTTTTGTTGTCTGATTGCTGTTGCAAGGACTTCTAGTACTATGTTGAATAATAATGGCGAGAGTGGGCATCCTTGTCATGTTCCTGATCTTAAGGGAAAGGCTCTCAGCTTTTCCCCATTGAGAATGATATTCGCTGTAGGCTTTTCATAGATGGTTTTTATGAAATTGAGGAATGTACCCTCTATCCCTACACTCTGAAGGATTTTAATCAGGAAAGGATGCTGTGTTTTGTCAAGTGCTTTTTCTGCATCAATTGAAAGGATCACATGGTTCTTGACTCTTTTCTTGCTGATATGATCTATCACATTGATCGATTTGCGAATGTTGAACCACCTTGCCTCCCAGGGATGAATCCCACTTGGTCATGATGGATAATCCTTTTAATGTACTTTTGGATCCTATTAGCCGGATCTTGTTGAGAATCTTGGCATCCATATTCATCAGGGAAATCGGTCTGTAATTCTTCTTTTGGATGGGGTCTTTGCCTGGTTTGGGGATCAAGGTAATATTGGCCTCATAGAATGAGTTTGGTAGTTTTCCTTCTGTTTCTATTTTTTGAAACAGCTTCAGGAGAATACGTGTTATTTCTTCTTTGAATGTTTGGTAGAATTCCCTGGGGAATCCATCAGGCCCTGGACTCTTGTTTTTGGGGAGGTTTTTGATCACTGCTTCAATCTCTTCCTAATTAATCAGTCTGTATAGATAATCAGTTTCTTCCTGTTTCAGACTTGGTAGTTTATAGGTTTCCAGGAAGGCAACCATTTCTTCCAGGTTGTTTAATTTATTGGCATATAGTTGTTGGTAATAGTTTCTAATGATTGTTTCTATTTCTTTGATGTTAGTCGTGATCTCTCCCCTTTCATTCATAATTTTATTAATTTGGGTCCTTTATTCTTTTGAATAAGTCTGGCCATTGACTTATCAATCTTATTTATTCTTTCAAAGAACCAGCTTCTGGTTTTGTTGATCTGCTCTACTGTGCTCCTGGCTTCTAATTCATTGATCTCTGCTCTAATCCTGATCAACTGCCTTCTTGTGTGTGGCTTAGGCCTGTTCTTCTGTTCCAGCTCCAGCTTCTTGAGGTGAGAATATAAAAACCGCATTTTAGATTTTTCTATTCTTTTGAGTGAGGCTTGGGTGGCTACGTATTTTCCCCTTACGACCACCTTTGCAGTGTCCCATAGGTTTTGGACCAATGTGTTTTCATTTTCATTGGTTTCCATAAATTGCTTAAGCTCATTCTTAATTCCCTGCTTTACCCAATCATTCTTAGGCAGGGTGGTTCTTAGTTTCCAAATGTTTGAGTTTCTTCCAAATTTTTCCTTGTGATTGGGTTCCAGTTTCAAAGCATTGTGGTCTGAGAATATGCAGGGAATAATCTCAGTCTTTTGGTATCGGTTGAGACCTGTTTTTTGACCCAGTATTGTTCCATGTATTGACCAGTATTGACTCAGAAAGTTCCATGTGCATTCGAAAAGAATGAGTATTCCGTTGTTCTGGAGTGTAGTGTTCTGTATATATCTATGAGGTCCATCTGGTCCAGTATGTCATTCAAAGCTCTAGTTTCTTTGTTGATTTTCTGCTTAGGTGATCTGTCTATTGCTGAGAGCGGAGTGTTGAGGTCCCCTACTATTAACATATTATTATCTATATGTCTCTTTATTCTGATTAAGAGTTGGCTTGTGTATCTAGCTGCTCCCCTGTTGGGGGCATATGTATTTATAATTGTCATACCCACTTGTTGGATACATCCTTTAAGAATAATATAGTGTTCTTCTGTATCTCTAACTACACTCTTTAGTTTAAAATCTAATCTGTCTGATATGAGAATTGCTACCGCAGCTTTCTTTTGAGGTCCATTGGCATGAAAAATGCTTCTCCATCCCTTCACTTTCAGTCTGGATGTATCTTTAGGTTCAAAATGAGTCTCTTGTAGACAGCACATGGATGGGTCATGTCTTTTTATCCAATCTGCAACCCTGTTTTGTTTATGGGAGCATTTAGGCCATTCACATTGAGAGTGATTATCGAGAGAGACGATTTTAATGATGTCATGTTGCCTGTGAAGTCTTTGTTTCTATAGATTATAAATTTCTGTTCTCAATCACTCTTGGGTCTTTTTACTTTTATAGGAGCCCTGTTAATATTTCTCGTAGGGCTGGCTTGGTGGTCACATATTCTTTCAGTTTCTGCCGGTCTTGGAAGGTCTTTGTCTCTCCATCCATTCTGAATGACAACCTTGCTGGGTAAAGGATCCTTGTCTGTATGTTCTTCTCAGTTAGAGCTCTGAATATGTCTTGCCAGCTTTTTCTGGCTTGCCAGGTCTCTGTAGACAGGCCTGACGTTATTCTGATGTTCCTCCCTCTGTAGGTGAGGATTCTCTTCCCCCTGGCCGCTTTCAAGATTGTATCCTTGGATCTAGTATTTGCAAGTTGTACTATTATGTGATGTGGAGTTGGCCTTTTCTCATTGATCTTGGGAGGGGTCCTCTCTGCCTCTTGGACATGAATGCTTGTTTCCTTTGTCAGATTACAGAAGTTCTCAGCTACAATTTGTTCAAATATCTCTTCTAGACCTCTCTCTTTCTCCACCCCTTCAGGGATGCCGATAATTCTGACATTGGAACATTTCGTTGAGTCAGTGATCTCCCGTAATCTACATTCTGGAGATTGGATTTTTTTGAGCCAAGTTTCTTTTTCAACTTTCTCTTCTACCATCCCATCCTCCAATTCACTAATTTGTTCTTCTGCCTCATTTACCCTGGCCGTCAGAGCATCCAGTTTAGACTGCATTTGATTCATAGCATTTTTAATTTCTGCCAGATTCACTCTCATTTCCTCCCCTAGAGATTCTATATTCTCGTTAATATTTTCGTTAATATTTTTTTCAAGCTTACACCATATCTTGACCATTGTTACTCTGAACTCCATTTCTGACAATTTGGTTATATCCATATCCATTAGTTCTGTGACAGAGGCCACAGTCTCTGTTTCTTTTCTTTGTTGCGGGGGATTCCTCCTCCTTGTCATTCTGATGAGGGGAGGTTGCGGGGATGTAGTGTCCAGATTATTGACCATGACCCAAGCAATGTGCACTTGTTTTATAGGGACCTTAGGGATGTGGGCTTCTTGATTTTTCAGCCTGCCTTCTGGGGGAGGGGCCTGCTGCGCTGACACTCAGGCAACCCTGTTTGGGTAGAGTCGCCCCGTCCCCTGTGAGAGGGGTGGGGATGGGCACAATGCGAACTGGTATTTCCAGGCTTTTGTTCCCTGGCGACTTTCCCTGGCGGTTTTCTGTGCCTCTGCTGAGAGAGCAGCAGTGACCGAATATTAACCTCTTTCTCAGAACAGAGATCGCCGTCCGTTCTCCACTGAGCTCTCCTGGCCACTTTAACTCTCTTTCTGTCGGTGCTGCTAAAAACCCGGCAGCGTCCCGGGTTGTGCGCCCCACAGCCACTCTCCCAGCCCTCACTTCCAGGGCCAGCACATCTCTGTCCTTTGTGCTTCTAACACCGCCAGCCGCCCCCGGTTCCCATGCGCGTGCTCCCCAGCTCCCTGTTTCAGTGTCGTTCACGTGTGCTCCGGAGCTCTGGTTTTCAGTCTGGTCGGTGCTCCTGAGCTCCTGGTTTCAGTCTAGTTCGAGTGGGCACTCCGGAGCTCCGGTTTTCATTCTGGTCTCACACGCACTTCGGAGCTCCAGTTTTCAGTCTGGTCGCGCGTGTGCTCCCAAGCTCCCATCTCAGTCACTTTCTCGGAGGCTACTGGTCGGCGAATCCATCCTGCTCCCCAGTGCAGGTGGCTACTGCTTCCCGGCGCCTGAGCTCCGCGGCTCCATCCCCCTTCCATTTATCTTCCAATATCTATGTGCAGATTCAGGGCTCTCCGCTTCGTACCTCAATACTCAGCGCTGGAGATGTTTGTTTGTAGAGATCCAGATGTATCTTTGTATGTCTCGGGCTGATTTCGTGGGTGTTCAGGATGATCTGGTAGATATCCAGCTTGATTCAGGGGAACCAACTGAATAAAGGTCCCCTATTCCTCCACCATCTTTTTTCTTCCCCCCATTTCTGTTGTTTTAATGCACCCAGTTTGTGGTAATTGTTAGAGTAGACCTAGGAAACTAATACAGATGGTAAAGGCAGCAAAAAAAAAAAAAAGAAAGAAAGAAAGAAAGAAAAAGGAGAACGAGTGTGGTGCTATACTGACTTCCCTTTGAACATGCTGAGATCAAACATGTTATAACTTTGTTTTGTAAGATCTAATAATATGTCCTATAAGTCACAGGTCAAACAGATCAAGTCACAATTTAGTGAGCAGGAGTAAGTGCTCAGAAGAGAGCACAGAAGCAGGAGCAGTAACACCCTAATGTGTATGTTTTTTATGCATATTAGTGTCTGTAAACTGGTAGATGCTCTGAAAACAAAAAACAGCACAGTTGCTCTCAGGCTTTCATTTCTCTTTGTGATAAAAAAGTAACTAGCTATTTGTATGTAATTAAATTATTTTGTATTGGGAAATATTTTTGTTCTTTGGTTTTTGGGTCCCGGTGAAGTTCCCTTATGATAAAATAGATTCTTATATTATCTGAATTTTTATTATGAGTGTGTATTACTTATATAATCAAGAAATAAAAATAATTTCTAATTTCAAAAGTAAAAGGTTACTACTAGGGTATACAGACTAGTTTTTCCTTGTTTCTCTTTGTAAAGTGCCCAAAATAAATTAGCCAATAAGATCCTTAATTTCTTTTAATAGCTAAGAAGGTACCTAAGAAGGTAATGAAAGATGACAGGTCATGCAAAATGATTTTTCCATAGAAAAGTCATTTTAAGTGTTTTTGTTTATACTACATATTTAAATTTCTGAGCTTGTAGAAAAAGGAAGAATATAAATAAGACTGACTGGATATAGATAGAAAATATTGAAATGAGTAAATGTTAGGTGAGTGATACTTTTTTATAAGATTGTGAAGAAAGGTAAGAAAAATTTGTTTTACAAAGTCAACATTTAGCATATTCACAAATATAAAGTAAATTCATTTTATAGTTTTGAGTTTTCTCAAGCCAAAAGAGGAAGGTCATTTCTTTTTAGGTGTTTTGTCTACAATTAAAATAAGCTCTTACCAGATTTTTATAGCCAGGTTTTTATAGGTGTCATAACTTGAACCAAAGAGAATTGGAAAGGAGTAAGCCATCTGAGAGAAGTATTTACTAGTTTAATAATGGTGTGAATCTGTTTGTCGTCTTCTGCAGAACCAGCACTGGGAGCACTTGCTTCCTCCACCCCTCCGGTGGTTTCCATGGGTTTTCCTGGCACAGCTTCTCTTCCTGCCACACTGTGCCTGCCATCTTTTTCAGTGCATACGCCTACTATTTTTCCCCTTAAAATGCCTCAGTGATCTGCATACATCCCTGTTCTTTAAATTTCCTCAGCCTGATTCAGGACATTACACTCTTCACTCAGTGGTTCCAGGTGTGATAGTGCTCTGTGTGTTCATTAACTGAATGGACAGGGTCCATTCACCATATGTATGCACCTCGAATCATCATGACTTGCACTGTAAATATCTTACCATTGTATTTGTCAGTTATACCTTGACAGAGCTGGGGGGACAAACACTCTAGCATTTCAGAAGTATTCAATGTAGCTAAATGTGTCTAAATTGTTGGAAAGGAGGTTCCAAAGGGAGAAGGCAATGTAAGTAAAGGCAAGAAGGTGCTACCATTGCCCAGAACCCACGAGAGGAACACCTGGGCTACCACAACATGCAGCAAGGAGCCAGGAGCTTGCAGTCCCTCCAGTGCTGCTGAGCTCGCTGCTGACATCACAGCAGCTGCCAGAGCCAGAAGCAGATCAAAATGACTTCTTTCTCTTGATTTCCAATCAGCTGCCAAAGCCTCCCTTTGGCAGAATTTAATCAAAACCCAGTTAGCAAAGGAGTCCAGGAAAAATAGTTTGGAGACTTACAGTCCTTGGCAGAAGGGAGGAGAAAATAAAAAGGCATGTGTGGGGCTGAGAGCCAAGAGGGAACTAAGCCATGCACCCCAGAACAGATCACAATAGAAAAGGTGGGGCAAACAGATCTACTCCATTTACCTCATAGGCCACCATGTAGCTTGGGTAGCCTGACAGCCTGACTAGGCCAGTGGTTCCCAAAATGTTGCTGTGTTTTTTGAATCACCTGGGATCTTTAAAAAAAAAGTACCCAAGCCTGGTTTCCACCCCCCTAAATGTTCTGATTTAATTGATAAGGGGTGTAACCTGAACATCAAGATTTGTGAAACCTCTCAAGTGATTTTTGTGTCCAGTACATTTGGGGCTGGTGCCATAGGTGATAGTGGCAGCCAGAGTGTCTGGATGGCAGGGCACTGCAGCAGTGCGTCTGTGAAAAATGTGAAATTTTCATCTGGGACTTGAGAAACTTGCAGGGGTACTGTTGTCATGTATAAGGAGGAGAGAAACCTCAGTAGGGTGAAGACACCTTGAAATAAAGTCAGTGCCAATATATGAAAATCAGGCTCATGATTCAAATAGGTACACAGTTATTACCATTACCCTAGACTTCTTTGGAGTGCCAAACATTCAAGGTAGTGTTTTTCTTTTTCTTTCTTTTTTTTTTTTAAGTTCAATTAGCCAACATCATTAGTTTTTTTTGTTTTGTTTTTTTATTATTATGTTCAATTAGCCAGCATATAGTATGTCATTAGTTTTTGATGTAGTGTTCAACGATTCATCAGTTGTATACAGCACCCAGTGCTCATCACCACACGTGCCCTCCTTAATACCCATCACCCGGTCACCCCATCCCCCCATACCCCTCCCTTCTGTAAACCTCAGTTTGTTTCCCTGAGTCGAGAGTCTCTCATGGTTCATATCCCCCTCTGATTTCCCAACCTTCAGTTTTCCCTTCTTCTCCTAACGATCTCCCTGCTATTCCTTATGTTCCACAAATGAATGAAACCATATGATAATTGTCTTTCTCTGCTTGACTTATTTCTGTTAGCATAATCCCCTCCAGTTCCATCCATGTGGATGCAAATAGTGGGTATTCATCCTTTCTGATGGCTGAGTAATATTCCATTGTATATATGAACCACATCTTCTTTATCCATTCATCTGTTGAAGGGCATCTTGGCTCCTTCCACAGTTTGGCTATTGTGGATATTGTTGTTATGAACATTGGTGTGTATGTGCCCCTTCTTTTCACTACATCTGTATCTTTGGGGTAAATACCCAGTAGTGCAGTTGCTGGGTCATAGGGTAGCTCTATTTTTAACGTCCTGGGGAACCTCCATACTGTTTTCCAGAGTGGCTGTGCCAGCTTGCATTCCCACCAGCAGTGTTAGAGGTTCCCCTTTCTCCACATCCTCACCAACATTTGTTGTTTCCTGTCTTTTTAATTTTATCCATTCTAACTGGTGTAAGGTGGTATCTCAGAACTTATCAAACTCAGCACCCAAAAGAAAAATAATCCAGTCAAAATATGGTAAAATGAACAGATACTTCTCCAAAGAAGACATACAGATGGTTAACAGAAACATGAAAAAAATACTCCACATCACTTGCCATCAGGGTAGTGTTTTTTATGTAGAGGTTAGGCTCATATATTTATAATATGGTTTGTATTTTATTTTGCAAATTTACATAGCATCTTCAGGAAAATATCTCTTATACTTTTGAAGAGCATCCTAAATGAAAACAAAACACCAAAAAATGTTGGCAGAGTAAGGTAGAATGATCATTGAACTTTAGGACAGACCAAAACACTGAGTTACAGTCTATGATTTGCCTTTATGTAATTATGTATTCCTGAGTAAGAGATTAAACTCTCTGGACCTCTAAAAAAAAAATCAATAGATGAGGTATGAGAACCCTTCTGGCGCAAATATTCTGGATTATTCTGTCATTTATAGTATCTCTTTATCATAAGATACTTTGAGTAGGTTTTGCACTTTTAACTTATCCTTCTAAAGCCCTCTCTAGGAAGGAATTGTTTTGCTTATAGGTGAATGGCTCAGAATTCCCATAGTCTCGCTTCTGAATTAGTTCATCTAAAATTACACAGTGATCACATAACTGGCTGTAGGAATTCTCTCCATACTGTACATGTTCTCTGGGGCAAGAGAAGAAAGGAAAACAAGAGTTGTTTGGCATAGCACAGAGAACTGAGGCTCTATAGACATGCACACAAACGTTTGGCCTCTTCAGACCACTTATAGGGTGTCTCTAGTTAAACTTACAGTCAATTTTAGGTATAATTAAAAAAATAAGTTTTAGTACAATATTATTAATTTAGAATGTAAATACAAGGGTTTTTTAAAAATAGTTACACCTTTATCCCCAAGAGTGAACAGAAAAATAAATGTATCTTCTGTTTTGGTAATGGAGAATTTGAGCATTGAATCAGGTTCTACTTGCATTTCTTATTCTTCACTTACACTGAGTGAAACAAGTCTAAAGTTACAGTCACACATCACTGGGAAAGGCAGCCAGAATGAGAGGGCTCTGTCAGATAGTTTTGGATGGTTGGATTCACATGGACTCAGCTTCTTCCTGTGCTCCTCCCTCAATGCCAAGTTGGTAGGTATGTTTCAGTCAAAAGCTGTTAGGTTGACTAGTTCAGTTCAAAAGATAATGAATGGCAAATGGATTCCCAATTCACTCTTTGCATGGATTCAATGCTCAAGAGGGTTCCTTATGTTTATATTATCATTTGGATGTGATTTTAAAATACTCTTAACAATTTATCATCAATTTCTTCTTTAGTCAGTTAAAAAAATTTATAAAGGGTTAGGAAAAAAAAATTTCAGCAATCTATTTATTGTCTATGATAGCTAATTTTATTTGTCAATTTGACTGAACCAAAAGAACTGTATTATTTCTTGCTGTATCTGTAAGGGTGTTTCTGGACAAGTGAACTCAGTAGACTGCACTCATCCAATTCATTGACTGACAGCCTGACTAGAACAAAAGGCAAAGGAAGGAAGAATTAGCCCCTTTCTCCTGCCTCATTGGTTGAGCTGAGACACCTCACCTCTTTTCCTGTGCCCAGATTGGGATTTACATTATTGGTTCCCCTGGATCTCAGGCCTTTGGACTCGGACCAAATTACACCACTGGCTTTCCAGCATCTCTAGCTTGCAGACTTGCTTGAATTTCTTGTTTTATTGACTTTGAGTTTATAGGTTAACCATAATGGAAAAGTGAGTTTTCTTTGTGAAATATTTTTTTTAAATAATTTATATGTAATTCTGTGCATTTCCCTTTCAAAAAATGATCACTAAGTGCTGAGAAGGGTCAAAGGAAGAGAGAATGAAGGTAAAGTGAAGAAGCATAGGTGAAGAATGTGGTCTATTTCTTGGGTGTTATTCATCCTGACCCCAGCCAGAGAGAATTGTCTTTTGATTAGTGAATATTCACAGCTGAGTGATGGTTGGCTTTTTATTTGCTTAACACTGAAAGTAGAAAAAATAAGGAAAATTAATGGATTGTCATGGTCTACATGCTTCAAATCTTTTTTTAAGGTTTTATTTATTTATTTGAGAGAAAGTGAGAGAGAGAGAGAAAGAAAGAGAGAGGATGTGCACAAGCTGGCAGGGAGATGCAGAGAGAGGGAGAGGGAGAAGCAGACTCCTGCTGAGCAGGGAGCCTGATGTGGGACTCCATCCCACGACCCTGGGATCATGACGTGAGACAAGGACAGATGCTTAACTGACTCAGCCACCCAGGCACCCCTACATGCTTCTAATCTTCCAAAATGCCTTTGGAGGGAAATAATCCCATAATTCCCTAACCCTGCTAAGCTTTTTTCCTCAGTCATTTGATACTTGTCTGTATTTTGGTTCCTCAGGTCTAGCTAGTTTTGCTGAAAATGCTTCTAGGAGGGGAAATGCAGAACAGTCCAAGGCATGCTGATTTTTTTTTTTTAAAGGGAAAGGGAGAACTTTTTTCCTTAAATTATGTAAAAGGTAACTTTTAATATGATGATTATTAGTAATTTCCTTTCATAATCCTAGATTCAGTTTAGTATTCCTCAGCTCTTTGATTCCTGATTATCAGCATGCATTAGATAATTATATTGAAGACACATTGTTTCAGATGTGCTTGAAGACCATGTTTATATATCTTTTCCATTTCTAAGTCCTTGAAACACTTCTTTCGTTCTTTCTTTATTAAAAGTATCTGGGTTAATGTCTAAAAGCATCTTTAACAACATAGAAAACACATCAAGAAATAAATCCTGCAATGAACTATAGAGAAAGCATCAATACAGGTGTTTCATTCTTGTTATTTTACTTTCAATATGGTAATTTTTCTCCCACAATGAATGCTGACCCTGATTATGAAGAACCCTGGCTGAGAGCAAGGGTTGGGGGTGGTGAAAACGAGAAGGTTTATGTGTGTCTGGGTTTTGGTTAGAAGAAGAAAATTTACAGGTACAACAGTTTTTTTTTTTTTCCATGCAGTAATTTTTTTTTTCTTGACCTAGTCTGCATGCAGAGTCTCCTGGGGCAGAACCTCCATTTTACGTAGAGAGCCACTTACCTAGTTTCAGCTTCTAGGAAAATTCCTTATTGAGACACTCACTGATCTAACTGTTCCATGGTCCTTAAATTAATCAACCTGCTAACCACCTGACAGGGCTGGTCCTACTCCCACTTCCAGCTGCCTTTGGAATTGTAAAACTGTGGAAGTCTTGCTGAGTAAACTCATTTTTTTGGTGGTCCTTGTTTTTAAGCCTGTGCATGAATTGCAGAGACTAAGCTTAGTCAGATTTCATAATATGTTTTATGCTGTCAAGAAATTTCTCTATGTTCTGATAATTTAACCACATCTTTTTGGTTTTTGCAGTGGTACAACAGATTTAGTGGGGCACAGTTGTTTTTAGAGTTTTCTCACATTTCAGGAAGATTTAAAGGAGGAGGAGAGGTAGTCATAGATGTTAGTCAACCATCCTGAAGAAGAATCTCTAATAGGAATTTGGAAAATGGAAACCAAACACTTAAAATCCCAGTGACTAATAGAACAAATGTTTTTCCTCAGTAGATTGTATGTTTTTTTTTTTTCAAAAGATAAATACTAAGCTAAAATTTACTTATGAGCAGATGGAATATCGTAGTGGAGACAAAACCCCAGAAGATGCAAGAAGTGATAGGATCCAGCATTTAGGGGAAAGAACTCAGACTAGAGAAGTGGAAAACATTAATTCTTTGAGAATTGAAGGGATAACTTTAGAGACAGCTATTTACTTTAGTGAAGACAAGTGCATTATAAAGCTCATGCAGATTGGTCTCATCGTCTCAATTCAATAAAAGCTTAATCATTAATTAAAAGCTAAGGGGAGAAAAATGGAGAAGTTGGAAAGAAAAAATCTGAAATTATCTTTTTAGGGAATTTTTTTTAAGATTTATTTACTTGAGAGAGAGAGAGCATGCGTGTGCACGCAGGGGAGGTGCAGAGGGAGAGAATCCTCAAACAGACTCCCAGCTGAGAAGGGGGCATGCCCCAGGGCTCTATCCCAGGACCCTGAGATTATGACCTGAGCTGAAATCAAGAGTCGAGTCAGATGCTTAACCAACTGAGCCAATCAGACACCCCAGGGAATGTTTTTTTAAAGCCAAATAAGGGGTGCCTGGGTGGCTCAGTCAGTTAAGCTTCTGCCTTTGGCTCAGGTCATGATCCCATTAGGGTCCTGGGTTGGAGCCCCTCACCTGTCCAGCTCCCTGCTCAGTGGGGAGTCTGCTTCTCCCTCTGCCCCTCCCCCTGCTCATGCTCACTCAGTTTCTCTAATAAACAAAATCTTTTAAAAACCCAAATAAGATTAGAATTTTGGGAACAGTAAAATATTTGTAATAATGCCATTTGGTACCATCTGAGAGAGAGAGAGAAAGATTAAATAGGAAAAGTAGCACGGCAGATGCTAGGAAAGTTGAGGGTGGTAGGAAAATCCATGGTAGACCATAGGAAACATTAGTAGGGGAGCATGAAGTGTAAGGGAAGTGTCTAATCTGGCAACCAGAGGACTGGTTACAGGGAACTGGGGAAATAGGGTAAGCTGATAATATTAAAATAGGCAAATTTAATTAATTAGTTAATCAAATTAATTTAAATGGATTGATTTTAAGTCAGCAAGCTAATTGAAAATAAACTTTTTTCCCCCTGAACTTTGCAGCCATTTATTAACATGGAAAAAAATGAAAGTATCTCCTATGCTTTGAGGATCTTTCTCTTTCTTGCCTGAATTCTTTTCTTCTGCATTGTTTCTACTGCCAAGAGCCCACTTATTGCTGTGCAAAGCTCAACCATGGTCAAAGTCAGGTGTATATCATTCTGGCTCCTTACTGTCCAGGGATGTGTGGCGCTTTCATTGCTGCTACTCTCATTCCCATGCGTCCATCTCCATGCCCTTCCCACTCGTCTTCATTACTACCGGAGAGAATCACAGGTGGCTGTCTCGCCCTTCCTTTCCCCGTTTTCAAATCTTAGTTGTCCCTTTCCTTTAGACAGATGACAGTCCTCATTTTTCAGAAAACTTTATGACTTCTTAGCACTTAAAGGATCAAATCCAGACTCCTCAAATGGGTACTTAAGTATTTGCCCTGTTTTCTATTTACCACCCTCCCTGTCTACCTTCCCAACCCATGCCCCCAACCTTTCAACTCCACCGTCTTTGTATCACATTAAGTGGCTGTGCCAGGCAGATGCTTTCCTCCTTGCCACCAGCCACCCTCGGATACCCTCACCTGCGCTTTGGTCATAAAATACTCTTACCTCCACATGTGCACTGAAGCCCATTGTCCAAAACACATTTTCTCTTCTTCTCAGTGACAATTCCCTAGCTATTGTGGCCCGTAGGGATAGCATACTTCTCTATGACTACCATTAATTTTGTTTTCTAAATGAGAGCAGTGTGTGGCATTAGTTTAACTCCTTATGAAACAATTCTTTGAAGTGCCTTTATTCAGCATAGGTTTGTCATTTAGGGGAAGAAGTTCCTTGACAAAATCTTTATGACTTCAGTTTTTCCCAGCATTCATGGAATGTACAATCCAGAGAAAACTGAAAGTAGAGAACTGTAGGGCCAAGATAGATCAAGTAATATTTTTTTTTTCATTCTCAGTTAAAGAGAGAATAGCATAAATAAATACACAACATGAAAGAATAACATAAATACATAGCATAAATAAATTAAAAATTACTACTCTTCTAAAAAGATTGAACTACATTTGCAAGGTTCCCCTATTTGAAAAGCACTCTTAAGACTCAGCCTCTGTGCTTTGGGTTATATCACTGAAGGATTCGATAATGTAGAATCCTGCTTTTTGTTGAAGTTAGAGGAATAATATCATTTCATTTCTTTCACCCTAAAATTTCTGTTGAATTTGATGTGATGGGTCAGTTGAAACTAGCTAATTCAAAAGAAGAAAAAAATGCTGTCTTAAATGAAAAATCATTTGTACTGTTTTAAAAAATAGTACAATACATTATAAGGAAAACTGTACAACATTCAGTGCTGTATGGAACTCAATTAATCTGTAAGCCATTAAGTAAATGTAATCTTACAATGTTTCCTTGCTTCTCTGAAGTATCAATACATTATAGCAGTCTGGCAAGGCTCTCAGCCATTACAAATAATAGAGTTAGAGTTGCCCACACACTCATCACTCTCAGGGAATATCCCTGTGCCTGAGTTTCCTATTACAGAAAGAAAACAATGCTCGTGATTGAAAGGGAGGGAGGGAGAGAGGGAGAGAGAGGAAAGAGAGAGATCGAGGGAGGGAGAGAGAGAGAGAGAATTTTTACCTTTTGCTTCTTTATTTCTGGGAATCTTTTTGCAACAACCTATTGGGTCTGCCTGTTCCCTCCAAAATTCACTGTGGGAACCATTTGCTTTGTGTGAAAATGAAGAGTGGAACCTTTTACACTCCTATAAAAGACCTTCTGTACAGTGTGGTAGGGTTGAGAAGGTTGAGAGGAGGATCTTACGGTCAGTGACTTAGAGATGTTGCACAGGCTTCTAGGAATCCCAGGGAAGTGTCCATAGTTCACACGCCATCATTCAGTTAGCAGTGACATACCCTTGCTTCCCAATTTCCTATTTTTTGTCAGGTATGAGGAAGGAAAGCACCTTGATCCTATAGACTAGAAAACTAAAAAAACGCATTGGATATTATTTGAAAGTGTAAAATATGTATATTATCTGCGTATCATCTTTCATTAAATTACCTATTTTATTTTTAGCATTTACCAAATTTGATAGAGAATTGGGACTGATAAGAGTGAAATGAAGAGAGACCAGAAGAGTTCTGGCCTCCAAAGCAGGGAATACAATTGGCTGTGGGCGTCTGAAGCAGCATGACCATAAATAAAGGGGGTTATTTTTATAGTGTAGGGGATCCAGGGCTTTGTGTATGATAGTACAGGGAGGATTTATTATTAGCAATGGGAAAAACAGATTTCCAAATTTAGAGACCACTCAACATTCATGAACTTGGAAATTCCAGGCAAACTTGAAACCTCTTGTTGGCATCTGAGTTGATTTATCCTTGGCAAGAGACTATGTGTTTCTTTTGTTTCTTTTTTCAGCAGAATAAAATAGTTGCCTCAAATAAAACTTAAATTAGTGCTTTCTTCAAGTTGTTTTATATATGTGTGTATATATATCTATACAAAAATATACACATATGTACACATATATAATAGAAGCTATACGTACAGACATTGTAAAAAATTACAGATAACAAAAATCATAAACAATAATAAAAATCATACTTAATGTTAACACCTTAGTGTACACCCTCCTGGATCTCCCCTCTGTTCTCCTCCTCCTCTTCTTCCTTTCCATCCCTCCATCTCTCTCTCTCTCTCTCTTTGGGAGTTAGTTGAATAAGTTTCTCTCTCTTTCAGAGTTCTATGAATAACACAAGCATAAATGTATCTTTTTTAACAAAACAACATCACACCATATATTTCTGTAACCTGTTTTTTTAGTCAATAATTTTTATCTTTTTTTACAATTACAATGTTATATTCTTTGGTAATCAGAAAGGAGGTCCTGAAGCAAGAGAATAGATGAAGATGAGGAGCAAGAGTAAACAATTTACATATTTAATTTGGTAAATGTATTTAACCTTAAGCAATGATAGAAGCAAAAAGACTATTTGAAATCATGTGCATTTCAGAAAGTGTTTAAAATTAGTTCACTGCCTGATATATAAGAGTTTTTCTTCTAATGAAGTAACTTGTTTTGAGTTTTATATATGACCCCTATAAGATAGATCCTAGAATTACATAATATTTATATTTTTTAAAAGGGAGGAAGGGGGGGCGCCTGAGTGGCTCAGTTCATTAAGCATCTGCCTGCTGCTCTGGTTATGATCTCAGGGTCCTGGGATCAAGCCCTGCTTCAGGCTCCCTGCTCAGTGGGGAGCCTGCTTCTCCCTCTCCCTCTGCCGCTCCCCTTGCTTGTGTTCTCTTGCTCTCTCACTCTCAAATAAATAAATAAAATCTTTAAAAAATAAAAGGAAGAAAGGAGGGAAAGGTACTATTAGGTGCAGAGGAGACTGTGATGATTTTCAGAAGTATTGTGTAGGGACGCCTGGGTGGCTCAGTCGTTCAGCATCTGCCTTCAGCTCAGGGCGTGATCCCAGCGTTCTGGGATTGAGCCCTGCATCAAGCTCCTCCAATGGGAGCCTGCTTCTTCCTCTCCCACACTTCCTGCTTGTGTTCCCTCTCTCGCTGGCTGTCTTTCTCTCTCTGTCAAATAAATAAATAAAATCGTTAAAGAAAATGTATTGTGTAAGCAAAGAGCAGAGGAGACAGAGTTGGATTCTCAGGTGGTATATCAAGAACAGTCATACGTAATATAATCTTAGAATGCTGTTCTCATTCTCAGTAGGTTCCTGGGGTAATTAATTTGCATTACATATATAAATTATCATTGCAGCTAGAACAGAGAACTCTAGACCTATAATCTCTTTTTATGAATGGTCATTTGTTAGGGAAGCCATTTTCTTTGAATTGAGTTGTCAAAATTCTTCTTTTCCCATGTGTTCTCATTTCCAAACCTGGAAACTTTGTTTCTCCTTTCTGAAATAATGAGTTCAAGTAGGCTGATAAATTTTTCTTCCAAGATCTGACATCTGGGAGAGAAACAGCTACCATGTTAGTCCCTGGTCTTCAACCAAATGAAGAGACTTAATCACATTGGGAAATGACTTTATGTAAGTCTGAGTAATCTGTTTTCTTCCAGGGAAGGTCATGTCAGGATTTTAATAAAGGTGTCAAAGAAAACAGAAAAGAGAATTATAAAAATGTCAACCTTTGGTAACAATGGAGAATGGAGCCGATCCTTGCAGGTGACTTTAATAGCCCTGCTCAATAATTACACAAAAAGAGCTGCAAGAAGCATTCACTGAAAGAAAAGTTATCTTAAATTTATTCTTTCATTTCCTCTCTTCACTGAAGGAAATGAGTAAAGATGGATATAAGGAATAATTAGAAGGGAAGATTTTCAGAATTTTTCATCATTTCTCATTTCTGTGTTACCCAGAATGCCTTGCTCTTTCTTCCTATTATTTGTTTGGCAATTACCTGTGTTCACCACACTTTATCTTGAATTCATTTCTTGAATGCAGATTCTTTCTTCTTCTGTGTGAGAGTTTTCACAGGGGCCAGAAGATTGGCATCCAAGACATCAGTGGTCCTCATTATAAACCTCATCTTTGCCTCTCCCTCCACAGGACATCAGATAGAACTATTTCAGGGTAACTTTTATGAACAAGCATTCATTTACTATAGGGGAAATCTAAATTTATCCTCCCTTTTTTGGACTCGAACATCATTAATTTATGTTTCACATTTATGAGTGCTTATGATTGTCAATAAACTGCCAGAAAATGAAAGGTGCTATAGTAGCTGGAAATTCAAAGGTGGAATAGCATATGCCTGGAAAACCCAAGAGAAAATAGGAACCAGGTTCTCATTAAAAGGGCTTCTTCAAAACGTTTAGAGTAAATGCCATTTGGCCTGGTGATATTTTTTTAATAAAATTTATCCAATAGATGAAGAACATTCTGTGAATTTTGCACTATTGGATTGCTATCTGTGACCTCTCAAGTTCAAAGACAGTTTGACAACAGGATATTCTGTCTTATTACCTTCAGTGCCCATGGAGTTATAGATTTCATTTGGCTCCTCTGATTTTAATCTTGTTTTTATCTCTGTGAATGCCTTTTAAAATATATACTTTTTATATTAACATACAGTAAAATTAGCAAGTGTGTCATACAGTTCTGTGACTTTTTACACAAGTATAAATTTGCAAAACTACCACCACAATCAGGGTACAGAACAATTCCATCACTCTGACAGATTCCATCTTGCTATCCTTTTGTAGTCACACTGTCCCCCACCCCGAAACCTGGCAACTGCTGATCTGATCTATAGCTTTGTCTTCACAAGAATGCTCTCTAAATAGAAGGTAACTTTTTGAGAATGGGTTGTTTTAGTCAGCAACATGCGATTGAGATTCTTCCAAGATGTTGCCGTGTACCAACAGCGCACATGCTTTTCATTGCTGAGTAGTATTCCGCCGTATGAATGCACTAAAATATTTTCATCCATTCACTCATTGAAGGCCATTTGGCTGCTATAAACTTTGCAGTAGTGTTGTATGCATCTAGGTTTTCATTTCTTTATTGTGAGCGCCTACAAGTGAGGTTGTTAGATCACATGAAATGTAGGTGCTTATAAGAAATTGCCAAACTGTTTTCTAGAGTGGTTATTCTATTGTTCATTCCTTCCAGGAATATTCCAGTTGCTCCTCTTTTCCAGCAGCACTTGGTATTGTCAGTATATCTTATTTTAGCCATTCTAATAAGTTGACAAAAGTATTGGCGGTTTTATTTCCCTTTGTACAATTTTTAGAGATTTCTCTGGATGTTTTAATACATGTATTTTTTTTAAAGATTTATTTATTTATTTAAGAGAGCGAGAGAGAGCATTTGTATGTACATGAGTGAGGGGAGGGGCAGAGGGAGAGAATCTTCAAGCAGACTCCCTGCTGAGCATGGATCCCTACATGGGGCTCAGTCTCACAACGTTGAGATCATGGCCTGAGCCAAAATCAAGAATCAGATGCTCAACTGACTGAGCCATCCAGACATCCCCAATATGCATATTTAACTCTACTAATGTTTTTATCACTTCAAGTAGAACCTTACCACCATATAGATCCCTTTACCCTTCCTGCTTTATGCTGTCGTGGTTTATGCATTACCTCCACACACACTGGAAACCTCATTAGACAGGGTCACGCTTTTGCTTTCAACTGTCAAAACATATTTTATACAACTAAACAAAAGAATAGTTTATTATATTCACCCTGATTTTTACTCTTATTTTTTTACTCTTGATTTCTGTTACTGTTTCTTTATTCCTGATGTTCCAAGTTTCTTTGGGGTAGCATTTGTCTTTTGTCTTAAGAATTTCTTTATGATATTATTACAGTGTGTTTGCTACTAACAAATCTGTTTTCCTTAATCCAAGAGTATTTTTATTTCATCTTCATTCCTGAAGGATATTTTGGCTGGCTTGGGAATTCTGCATTATATTTCTAGAATTGTCATTGCTCATTTTTCTGGCCCCATGATTTTTGAGGAGACATCCATAGTCATTTGAAACATTATTCCAGTACAAATACACATTATTTTTCCCTGGGTACTTTTAAGAGTTTTTCTCTTTACCTTTGGTTCTAAGCAGTTTAATTATGATATGTTTAGATATGGATTGTGGGGAATTTATCTTCTGTGAGATTTTCTGAATTTGTGGGTTTACTTCTTTTGCCAAATTCAAGAAATTTTCAGTCTTTATTTTTTTCAATTTTTTGTACTGCATTTTCTCTTCTCCTCAAGCACTGATAGCCTGAATGTCAGACATTATAATACCTTCCCACATGTCCCTGAAGCTCTATGTAACTTTTTCCATTAATTTTGTACTTCATTGACTCATATTGGATGATTTCTAACTGAACTGTCTTCAAATTCACTGAGTCTTTCTTCAGTCTTCTTCATTTTGCTATTGGCTCATCCATTGAGTTTTGTTGTTTTTACTTTTTGTTATATTTTTCAGTTCTCAAGTTTCCATTTTGTTCTTCTTTATATAGAAAATGATACATCTGTGCCATCTCAGTGTTGACTTCTGATTGTTCTTTCTCATGCGAGTTGAGATTTTTCTTGTTCTTCATAGGCTAACTACTTGGGGATTGTATCCTGGACATCTTCAATATTATGTTATGAGACTGGTTTAATTTCGATAGTGAATACTATATTTTAAGGAGGCAGTCATCCTGAGGCTCAGGCCCAGGATTGGGCTCAGGCTGCAAGTCTTAACCAACCTTTTGTGGGTTGTGATTTCAATGTCAGTTCAAGTTTCAGATTCTGAGGATATATGCCATGTGTACACCTCCCACTGAACAGTCTGGGACTTGAGTGGTGGTCCATCCCATAGTTTGATTATCAAAGTCTAGCTACTCTGTTTAGGGTTAGGTTCATATATACTTAGCTTAGAGATGAACCTAAGAGTTCATAAAGGACTTTACAAGGTCACATTCCCATATTCATCCTGCTCTGTGGTCTCCTCAGTACTCCCTTTTAGGTACTCCATTGAGGAAGCCAGGCTTTATATACCCTCTTGTACTGTGTACTTTCTTGGACTATGCCTGTGTCTATCCAAGAGGATAGAGACACAGATAAGTAATAAGAATTTTCCCCTGCCCCTTGTGACCACGGCTTCTCTAATAGGAAAGAAAAGTTCCTTTCTTTCAGAATTTTAGACTTCTTTGGATCTCCATTGCCTCTGCTGCTGTTACATCATAAGATTATTTGGGGTCTAGGATGTAAGAAAACAAAGGAAAAACAAATGAAAAGAAAAATGAGGAATTTCCTCTATTGTATCTGAATGTTACAAGACCATTTCCTGACTCAACATAATAAAGGCCATATATGATAAACCCATAGATAACATCATACTCAGTGGGGAAAAACTGAGAGCTTTTCCCCTAAGGTCAGGAACAAGACAAGGATGTCCACCCTTACCACTTTTATTCTATACAGTACTGGAACTCCTAGCCACAGCAATTAGACAACAAAAAGAAATAAAAGGCATCCAAATAGGTGAAGAAGTAGTAAAACTTTCACTATTTGCAAATGATACTATAAATAGAAAACCAAAAAAAAACTCCACCAAAAAACGACTAGAACTGATAAGTGAATCCAGTAAGGTCTCATGATACAAAATAAATGTGCAGAAATCTGTTGCATTTCTACACACTTATAATGAAGCAGCAGAAACAGAAATTAAGAAAAAATCCCATTTACGATTGCACCAAAAATAATAAAGTAACTAGGAATAAACCCAACCAAAAAGGTGAAAAACTTGTACTATGAAAACTATAAAACATTGATGAAAGAAATTGAGGAAGACACACAAAAAAATGGAAAGACATCCCATGCTCATGGATTGGAAGAACAAATATTGTTTAAATGTCTAAACCCAAAACAATCTACAGGTTTAATGCAGTCCCTATCAAAATACCAATAGGATTTTTCACAGAACTAGAACAAAAAGTCCTAAAATTTGTATGGAACCACAAAAGACCTTGCATACCCAAAGGAATCTTGAAAGGGAAAAACAAAGCTGGAAGTATCACAATTCCAGACTTCAAGTTATATTACAAAGCTGTAGTAATCAAAACACAATGGTACTAGCACAAAAACAGACACATAGATCCATGGAACACAATGGAAAACCCAGAAATAAACCCACAATCACATGGTTAATTAATCTTTGACAAAGCAGGGAAGAATATCCAGTGGGAAAAAGACAGTCTCTTCAGCAAGTGGTGTTGGGAAAACTGATCAGCTACATGCAAAAGAATGAAACTGGATCACTTTCTTACACCACACACAAAAATAAGCTCAAAATGGATAAAATGGATTAAAAACCTAAATGTGAGACCTGGAACCATAAAAACCCTAGAAGATAATACAGACAGTAGGGTATATGGCTGATGCCATAGCAACATTTTTCTAGATAGGTCTCCTGAGGCATGAAAAACAACAGCAAAAATAAAATACTGGACTATATCAAAATGAAAACCTTCTGCTCAGCAAAGGAAACACTCAATAAAACTAAAAGGCACCTACAGAATGGCAAAAGATATTTGCAAGTGACCTATCCAATAAAGGGTTAGTATCCAAAATATATAAAGGACTTATAACTGATGAAGGTGATCTTGACCCTATTACTTTATTTTTTAAAATATTTTGTTATTTATTTTAGAGAGAACACGAGCAGGGGAAGGGATAAAGAGAGAGGCAGAGGAGCTTAAGCAGAGTCTGTGCTGAGTGTGGACCCGAGTTGGGACCCTGATGAGATCATGACCTGGGCTGAAATCAGGAGCCAGATGCTTAACCAATTGAGCCACCCACGTGCCCAGACTCTATTACTTTAGACCTTAACCAAGGGTCAACCCATAGTGGCAAGTCTGTCCTTTATTTTCTCATAGTGTTGCTTTGTCTCCTCTTTGTTCCTCCAGAGCCAAGTGCACCCTGTGAGCAGGTTCTGTCTCACAGTTAACTTCCTCAAGAGTTACCATATATATGACCTCTCTATAAAGAAACAAAGGAGTCAGCCATGAAGGGAAAATACATGATCTTTAGTGTTGACACCAAGGTTCCATCCTCCCCTGTCAAAAGGTGCCTGAAATTGAGGAAGGAGAACTACAAAAGATGTAGATGGTTGTATTAATTGGGTATTACTGCAGCAAACTATCCTATGATGAGGACGGGAATCCTAGGAGAAAGCAGAAGTGCACAAGAGCCTATAAAGACACATATGTCAGAAATGGCATAACATTGCTTCTACCACATTTCATTGGCCATAGTTGAGTCATGAGGCCTGCCCAGACTCAAAGGATAATTAGACTCCACCTCTTGATGGGAAGCTTGCAAGGGGTGTGGATACAGGGAAGGGAAGCATTGTGACCAGTGATATTAACTTGGAGAAAGAAGCTAATTTTTAAAATTATTTAAATAATTCTGCTTAAATATGTTTAAGTAAAATTATTTAGTAAATAATATTAGAAGTTATGGATAACTATGGCAAAAGTTTGAAGATGTAACATGCATTGAGATCTGAAAACACTTTTCTACTCTCATGTTATTTTCACTTTTATAGCATTCCTTTGGCATTGTCTCCATAACCTATCATTGATAATTCCTATGGCTCCTTCTACTTGAAGCGGTAGGATTTTTTAGAGAATGTGTGACCTGCTCTGTTCTTTATAATAGTGCTGTGTTTGGATTGCTCCCAGCATTTAAGTTAAACATACTGTGCTCCCCTCCCCCCACCCCTTTCAGCTGTATCCTAGCATGTCTGGACATGCTACCATTCTCTCTGGACCAGAAGCTAGTCCATGAAAAGCCAAGGACATTTGGAAGACTGTGTAGGTTTCCACGTTTGTCTAAAATATGAAGAGTGAATTGAAGTTAAAATTAATCAAATACTTCATCTGAATTTCTTAAAACATCCCTTGGTAATTTTCTAAGGGACTCTTGAGTTCTGTATTCAATATGAAAATATTGAAGATGTAAGCAAAATTGGTAGTTGGTTGTTTTAAAACATTCAACCTGGGTCTGTTCTGGCTGGTGGATGAAGAAATAGAAGGATTTGGTCGTTGGTTCTCTTTCAAGCCATGCATGTGTGAAAGCCCAACTAAGAACAAAACTCAGAGGCCTGAGTTGCCTCCCAGTTCATGTCAGAATAGCTTGCTTTCATGTTTTGAAAATGGATAAAAGTAGTGGTATAATTTTTTTTCTCTGAATGGAGATCTTAAACAGGCCAATATTCCTTTGTCTTATAATACTGACTCCATTAACATAACAGCTCATTCATTCACCCTTTCCTCTAATTTCTTTTTGGGTTATGAATAGATAACTGTACTCCCTCCAAACATGATCTGTAAAGACACAGAATCATAGTTTATTGGACCAGAACTTACTGTTGTAATCCTATAAAACTTAGACTACACTGTGGTCAATCATTAATATGATAGATTAATTGCTATGTAATATACTACTCTATGTAGTAATTAGGCATAGGAAAAAATTCCATAAATTTTTTGAAGTTACTATTACTCTTTCATAGTAAAGCCAAGTTCTTAAAATCTCTTGTCTTTGTTATTATTTATCTTTAAATTCTATCAGTCAACATTTTTCTCCATATTTACATACATCCACTAACACTTAATTCAGAGGCAGTTTTCTGGTTTTGAATTTTGATTCATCTCATGTTACCCACTACAGCCTGGCTCTATTACTTTTGTTGCTCTTTTCTGTTCTTCTCTTTCTCTGCCTTTTACCTGAGTCTTCTGGGAGCCTTTTCAGCTATTCACTGTCTGGAAGACCTAATCCTAGATATTCTAGATGATGGAAGGACCGTAGTTACAGTAACTCTGAGTCACTGGGCTTTGGGTGGATGGTCAAAACCATAAGAACATGATTATGTGCTGGACCATGGTTAGGCTACAGTGTGGAAGGGAAGAGGAAGCAGCACAGGAGAATGACCTGCGTGTGGAGGCATGTCAGTGCTCAGGGAAAAAGTCTTCAAAGTCAGTTGTCCTGGTTAGAAGCCAATAACTCCTGGACTCATGCTCCTCCATCTCTCCCCACCAGATCAGGGTCCTTCAAAAGTTTCCTCCTTAGCAAACGGAAGGAAGTTTAAAAGGGAGTTCAGAACAATACAGCCAAGATTTCAGACTTTCCTCAGGAAGATACAGTAAGATTTCAGGAGCAGTGGGGAGGATTCTGACAGGAATTTCCCCAGATATATGCCTACATACCCCCTTGCCAGAATGGTTACAGTTATTTTACAATTATATGCCCGAAACTTAACTAAGCTTGGATTTATTTTTTAGCCCTTTATAAGGGCAAGTCTTGATTCTTCTGGATTGTGTGAGAATTGTGTTTGAGGATCAAGGATCCCATTCATTTAGGTTTGCCAGGCTCATCTCCAGTCCTCTTAGGTGAGGTCTCAAATTTGTTGCCCATATTTTGCTTGGGTTCTTAAGCCTGCTTCCCTAGATTCTTCCCTTGAATTCTGTTATTGTCCGCACTAAGTCTTGGTATCATCATCTACCTTTCAGTGTTTTCTCAAATTAACCTACAGCCACCCATACCTTATAGAGGTTATCAGTTGCCCAGTAACTATTTCCTATAATGTTCATCAACACGTGATGTGCCTTTGGAAGTACAGTATGAAGAGAGGATAATGAGGAAATGGAAAGCAACCTGAGTTGCCTAAAAGGGAATCTAAAAGGGCCTAATGATCAGGTTTAAACAAAACTTAAGGAAGACTAAATAAAATTTGGATTACTTTACCGTTTTGCCTAAAGCTAGCTCTTCTACCTTTCAGTGGTGAAGAGAAGCTGGCAGCCCGTGCGGGAGTGTTTGCAGTGACGTGCTCTGTGCACAGTAGCCCGGGAGAGGCCGCGTTGCCAGTCAGGCTCTAACTCAAAATGTTCGCACTGAGAGGGACTTCAGAATCATCTCTTCCAACTTCCTCATTTTACAGGTGAGGAAACTGGGACCAAAAAAGCCACTTGCCCAGGGTCAGTCATAAGGACTCTGTGCAGAGAGGCAAGGAGCCCCAGCATTAATTCAGTGTGGTGAGAACGAGCTGCTCCATAGCTGTAGCCTTGACAGCTAAAGCCATTTTCATTGATCTCACAAGCTGAGACAGAAGTTTGTCCTCTGGATATTTCTTTCTCTTGCCTTAAAGGGAAAGCATTCTGCTGTCATTTGGACTTTCTGTTAATTCTCTCTGCCTTCTCTCTGCTAAGACCCTTAGAATCACCCTTTACTTACTGAAAAGCTCATTTACTTACTGCAGAAGCTGATTTCATTGGCCAAGACTACAAAACTTGTAGTCAGCATTACCAGAGAGGAAATCTTTGGCACTAATTTTCCATAAATGTAAATTTTCTTCCTTTCACTTTATGACTCTCATGTCATTTAATCAATGCCTTTAAGTTTACATTCCTATAAAAAATAAATAAGTATCTATTTCCAAAGTCTATGGGAGCTTGGCAACGATGAGACAACAGCTGTGGGTTTCTATCCTTTTTCTTTTTCCCACTTCATAATAACTCCTTATCTATAACACATTTTTCTAATTTTAAAAAGTTTTTTTTTAAGGCTAGTACTACCCACTTCTATGATTGAAACTACATAATTTTCCTAGCCTGGTAGTTAGTTATCACTCTGGGGAGAGGTAGACAGGAGTAAGAGAGGACTGAAGGTAGAAGCCCCTGTACAAGTTTGCAGAATGACATATGCCCACTCAGACTCCACCCCACTTCCCTCTGAAGCACAGTTCTCAAGTTTGGTCCAAAGACCAGCCGCCCCATCACCACTTAGGTACTTGCTGGGAATGCAGGTTTCTAGCCCCACCATACACCTGCTGAATCCGAGACTCTGGGGTGGGAACAAGCAATTCCTGTTTTAACACGCCCTCCAGGCAACTTGCATGCTCACTAAGCTTTGAGAAC
Organism: Ursus americanus; assembly: GCF_024610735.1. Lineage (NCBI taxonomy): Eukaryota > Metazoa > Chordata > Mammalia > Carnivora > Ursidae > Ursus > Ursus americanus. The sequence continues at coordinate 16,631,969 of NC_142129.1, read as the reverse complement.
CGCCACGGCAGAGTGTAGCTCCCAAACCAACAGTGCTCATTTTTATGTGGAATATGTGGATTAAAATCACTGTTTTGGAGGCGCCTGGGTGGCTCAGCTATTAAGTGTCTGCCTTCGGCTCAGGCTCAGGTCATGATCCCAGAGTGCTGGGATCGAGCCCCACATTGGGCTCCCTGCTCGGCAGGAAGCCTGCTTCTTCCTCTTCACACTCCCCTTGCCTGTGTTCTCTCTCTTGCTGTCTCTCTCTGTCAAATAAATAAATAAAATCTTAAAAAAAAAAAATCACTGTTATGCCCACCAAGTATATTTACTGAGTCTTTCATTGGCATATCTGAAATTTACTCATTTAAACTTTTGCACAAGTCTAGAGGACCAAAGATGATGGTTTTTACTCCAGAGAGAGCATTGTCTCCTCAGAGTCTTTTGCGAGCACTGGGGAGTTCCTGCTGCTACTTCCCTGAGGCCAGCCCAGCAAACTTGCTGTAATGAGGCCAAAAGCTCTTTACTTTATACTGTTCTAAAGTACTTATGAAATCATTGCATATAAAATTAGTAAGGAGATGCAAAATCCAATTTTACTATATAATGTTTATTTTTAACTTTAAAATCCTAAGCTATTCTAGTGATGAGTTGGGATCTCTTGCACATTCAGATTTTAGAAGTGCAAAAAAAAAAAAAAATAGCACTGTACTTACAAAGGTTTAAAAGATCATTGTGAGAAAAACTGCTCTCTTCCTTTTCACTAAAACTGAAGAATAGTTTCAGCTGGTGTAGATACTTCCTCTGAGTGTGGGTGTCAGTGTTTGCAATTCCTATATATTTGGATGAATACAAATAAGAGTTTGTGTGTCTATTTGATTGAATGGATCTCTGTGTTTAGTGAACACAGGCCTATGTTCAACTGTAAATAGATGTAGAGATGTGACTCTTTTTGGAAGTGTACCTATAAATACATGCATGACTGGAGAGCTATATGCTGAAGCATCTATGTATGCATGCGTTAGGGCTGATTTAAAACAAAGATGAAGAAATCCACTTAGCCTCTGCTCTTCTGTCTTCAAGAGCTATGTCGAATTTTTAAGTACTGTTCTTATACGATGATACATTCTTCCCTGTTAGAAGATATGTAATTTTTCCTATTATAAAAATAATATTTGGTTTCTGGAAAAGACTTTTGCAAAATGCAAAAATATAAAGAGTTCAAATTAAGGTATTCCTTTTTATACTATCCCTTTTCTTTAACTGTTTTTTCTCCCCTTACTTCTAGATTAGTGTTCTTTACATTACTCCCTGCTTCCCTCTGTTTCCCACATTGTCTTTCCACATTGTCAATATAAATGTCTTTTTTTTTTAAAGATTTTATTTATTTATTTGACAGAGAGAGACAGCCAGAGAGAGAGGGAACGCAAGCAGGGGGAGTGGGAGAAGAAGAAGCAGGCTCCTAGCGGGGGGGGGCTGATGTGGGGCTTGATCCCAGAACACTGGGATTACGCCCTGAGCCGAAGGCAGACGCTTAACGACTGCGCCACCCAGGCACCCCCTATATAAATGTCTTTTTAAGAATGTCACAGATAGGAGATAGCAGTCAGATATTTGGAGCAATTCTTAGGTTCAGAAATTGGTTGTTTCTGACCATTATAGATCAGAGAAAGACACATAGCATTATTAGGGAAATATATTATAATGCATCAGATGGAAACTTTGCATATAATAGAAATATAATATCAAAGATGATAAGCAGACTATATAAAATGAACACATCTAGTCTAAATCAATTATAATAGTAGCTTCATTTATTGAGCACATAGTGTGGTCCAGCTGCTTTTTATATGGCATATCATTTGAAATACTCAAAACAACCTTAGGTCATTCTATTTTCTTCTTCTATAGATGAGGTAAATGAAGCTTGTAAAGAATTTTCCCAGGGCACAAATGGATTTCTAACAAATACACTGATGTGCATTAACTCCCAGTTCTGTCTGATCCAAATCCTCTGCTTTTAATCCCTATGCTGTACCTCAAAATATATAAGAAGAAGAATTCATAAATTGAATGTAACGTAATGAAAAGAATACAAATTTCGGAGCTAAGAGGAACTGAAAGATCTTCTAGACTAGTTCCTTCAGTCAACAAAGGAGAAAAGCTAATGTACTGAAGTATTAATTTGCTTAACATCATACAACTAGGGGCACCTGGGTGGTTCATTCGGTTAAACAGCCAACTCTTGATTTTCACTCAGGTCATGATCTCAGGGTCCTGGGATGGAGTGCCCCACATCGGGCTCCATGCTCAGTGGGGAGTTGGCTTGGGGATTCACTCTCTACCTCTCCCTCTGCCTTCCCCCCTGTGCGTGCATGCTCTTTCTGTCTCTCTCAAATAAATAAGTAAAATCTTTAAAAAAAAATAAAAAACATCACACAACTAGCTAGTGGCAAAGCAGGGGGTAGAATGCCAACCTCTCCTAAGTGTCAGGATCATACTGGCACCTAGATCTGTGGTTCCTTTGATGTAGACTGGCTCCAAATTTCCACAGGGTATGTCCTCATGAGCCTATCTGTATATTATCAATAAAAATCACTTTTAGCCCAGACTGAAATAAGTTGCTGTGCCATCCCCTTTTCCTACTAAAATTCATGCTTATTTCTGCTTTACTTTTATGTGTTGAGAGGGTGAGGTGAAGGGACAAAGTAAGAGATGGTCAGACTCTCCAAATTAGAAGGCTACAGATTCTGAATGTGATAGACAAAAGAACAGAAAGAAAAAGAAGAATTAAGATTTTGACTTCGTCCCACAAAATCTCCGTTTCTTGCCACTGGACTTTGATGTATACTGAACTACCTCTTCTGAGTGAGGCAAGTAAGGCAGTTAAGAGGTAGTAAAAGATTCAGTCTCCTACACCTGGCATTAATATAACACTTGTGTTAACTGTGCTGGAATTAAAATTAAAAAAAAAACTTAATAAAAAGAAAAAGATTCGATGTCCTAAACTGTGGCATATAAACTATTTGGTTGATCATATAAGTCTTTGTATTTTTGCTCAGAAATTCCAAATTGTTACTATTTCTGACTAATATCAGAAAAGAGATGATCACATTTCAGGCTCTCATCAAGGACTCTTCATCTTTCTAAGTTAAAGCACCTCATTTCTTTGAGTTTCTACTCTGTCCCTCTTCCTAAAAATCCTACATGAGAAACCTCTACATCTTAAATGAAACTTAAAGTAATTCTACTTAGGACACACACACACTGGGCATTAACTCCCACAAGCTAATAGGGTCATACTCTCATTTTTCTAAACAAAGAAAATCAACAGTACACTGGTTACTGTGCTGTTAGTGGCTAACTCCATGCGAATAGAAACCGTATCTGTTTTGCTCACCACTCTGTATGCACGCTGCTCCCGGCATGGTGCCTGACACAGAGTCAGTATTTACTAAGTAAGTGCATGATGAAAGAGTGATTGAGAGAACGAGATGGATCTCTGCAACAAATGCCGTCATCATTTATTTGTTGATATGTCTCTCACTTTATTTATGTATTTTTATTAATTTTATTGAGATTAATTCATATACAGTTTATCCATTTAGTGTACCGTTCAGTGGCTTTTAATATACGCACAGAATTGTGCATCCATTACGACAACTCACTTTAGGACATTTTCATTACCCCACAGTGAAACTCCACACCCCTGAATCTTCACCCTCCTTCACATTTCCTAGTTCTTCCAACAGCCCCATCCTGCTGTTTCAGTAGATTTTCCCTGTTCTGGACAGTTCCTTTAAATTGACCCATGTAATATGTGGACTTTCATGACTGGGTTCTTTCACTTACAACATTTTGGGGTTTGTCTATGTTGTAGCATGTATCAGCTCTTAATTTATTTTTATTGCTGAATAATATAACATTGTATGGATATAGCATTTACCAGTTCATCCACTGATGGGTGTTTGGGTTGTTTCCACTTGTTGGGTGTTATGAATAATGCTTTTATGCATATTCACCTACAAGTTTCTGTGTGGAGGTAGGTTTTCATTTCTCTTGGGTGTGTAGCTAGGAGTGGAATTGCTTGATTATACGGTAACTGTGTTAACCATTTGAGGAACTGCCAGACTGTTTACCAAAGTGGCTGTGTCATAAACATTTGTTGAATTATATAGTTATTTCATCTGCAGGTTTTCTGTGGGTTTTCCTAACTTCCTTGAAAGTGAGAATCAAGGAGGTTAAGCCACATTTAAAAAACTGCCTTTGATGGCACTGTTTAATTCCATGTTTAATTTACTACTTCCTATTGAATCGATTGTTGGATAACACATATATTAGGGGCACGGGATGTGTAGGTCAATCAAAATCCTATCTCTGGTATTTTGAAACTTAACTTTTTCCATCCATCACAGAAACTAGGAGTTTTCTTTAGGATATGTCACATTATTTACACAAGAAGGAATGGAGGGTAATCTGTGTGCTTCTGTATATGCTCTCCATTACATGTTAGACAGTCAAAAATTACATATCTTAGGAGTGATGAAACTCAATTTTGGAAAGACTAGCTTACGCATGGTTATATTAGTAGAAGGATTTGAAGCTGGGATTTGAATCCAGGTCTTCTCACTTCAAGTGTGTGTATGTGTATATTTGTGTGTATATTTTCCTAGAGGATTTTTTATAACCTCCCACCATGAATAATTGGCATTAGAGTAATAAGTCTTAGCATTTCTTGCTCGAGCGTTCTCTATCTGATTTGTATTTGCAAAATTATTGTTGACCTGCTCACAGAGAAACAGCACAACTTGGTGTTTGTGAGACTAAAAGAAGAAAACTTCTTGGCTGAATATCCCAGATTCTGTCCTCATGTACCTCAAGGGTGAATTTAGATTGGAAACAAATGTACTGAGTTTTGTTCCATCTCTTTAATTCCATTTGGCATTTGTTATATTTAATATGTTAGAGGTATAAAATATCTCCTTAGAACAAAAGTTCATTATGGTATTATCTATTTGTAGAGTCTATGTAAGCAGAACATCTCCTGGGCCATCTTTCAGAATTACTAAATGATTGCACTGATTCCCACAAGCTCTTATCTTTAAAGTATCCCCCCTTTCTTCCAAAGCTGAAGTAAGAAATGGAAACACATATGCACACATGAAGAAATAGCATCTGTTTCTGATCCAGCTTTTGTCATTCTGACATGAAGGGGTTAAAAGAGCTGGTAAGCATAATCTTACTCATTAAGAGTGACTAGAAGGAGAAGCATGGAATTATCACATTTACATTTTAGGATAAAATCTCGTGGTTGTGGGATAAATAGACACTGAAACTAATACATATTGAACATAAAGTCGTTACCAGTCCCCTATTAGGAAATGTATATTCATTATCTCAGTTAAACCACCTAAAGTACTAGAAATTAGAGAGTCATTGTCCTCTTCATTTTACAGATAGAAACTAAGGCTTGGAGAAGTTAACTTTGTCCAAGCTCACACTACCAGAAAATAATAGATGTGAGTTTTAGATCACAGATGTGTCTAACATTAAAATCTGTTCTTCTTCCAGTAAACTACCTTTCCAGTTAAACTGCTAAGTCCAGTAAGGATGATTGCAATATCTTTAAAATATAAGACATTATAGAAGAAATTCTCTAAGATACTTGGGGAATGTATAAGTTCTTCCAAATGGAGGATAATTTGATATATTTTCCTCCAAGAACTAAATAAGCACCATTTGAAATCAGCACATTGTATGCAAACATCTGCTGCAAAATTAGTTTCCAAAAGAGCTTGAAAACAGCCTGTCAGATGTTTAGAGTAGATTACACCTCATATTCTTGTTTACCCTATTGATGCAATTAGCTAACATCTTTTGTGAAGATGGTATTGAGTGAAATGAAGATCAGTATCTACTGTACTAATGACAAATTATTTTTAAGTATTAAAATTCAACAAGACTTAAAATGTCTTGTATTAACTCCACTAATACCACTTTGCCTGTATATTCACTCTGAATGCTCAGTGGCAACAGTCTGTTTACATAGCAGCCCCAAATATGTCTTATTGCAAAGTTACTGAATTTGAAAGATCAATACTTTGAATGTGGAGCATGTGTGTCTGAGTATGAGTATAATGATGATAGACATATTTTAAAATGGCAGAAATAGTTAATGAAGAGATTGCTTTCCTCCATATTTAAAATGTATTACAATAATAGGTATGTTTAAAAAAAAAAACTAATAAGACGTAGGCATTCTCAAAATCAAGATGAGCATCTTCGTAAACCAGAAAGAGAATAGAATTATAAAACACAAAGAGGTAAACTCAGTGTGAAGCCATCTAATTCCTAGATCCGGAACTGAAAATAGTGGTAGCCTGATGTTCTGCTACAGGAATTAAGAACATCTTCATATAATATAGTGAACCAAAGTCAGGCTTAGTGCCAAAAAAATAAGAAGAGTCTGAACTCATTGCTTATCCACAGAAGGTGAAAAATCTGTGATCAACATTTTTTCCAGCTTCATAGAGATACAATTTACATATAATATTGTATTAGTTTAATGTATACAATATAATGATTTGATATATATGTATGTATTGTGAAATGATTATGACAATAAGTTTAGTTAACATCCATCACCTCACATAATTACAGTTATTTTTATTGTGAAGAGAACTTTTAAAATCTACTCTCTTAGGGATGCCTGGGTATCTCAGTCAGTTAAGTGTCTGCCTTTGGCTCGGGTCATGATGCTGGGGTCCTGGGACTGAGTCCCACATTGGGCTTCCTGCTCAGTGGGGAGCCTGCTTCTCCCTCTGCCTCTCCCCCTGCTTGTGCTCTCTCTTTCTCTCACACAAATAAATAAAATCTTTTAAAAAAAAAAGTACCCTCTTAGCAACTTTCAAGGATACAATTGTATTGTTGACTGTGGTCCCCATGCTGTATATCACATTCTTAGAACTTACGTATCTTAACTGGAAGCTTGTACCCTCACCCATTTCTCCCACCTTTCACACTCTATCTGCTGCCTCTGGTAGCCATCAGTTTGTTCTCTGTTCCTATGAGTTTAGTTTTTTAAGATTGCACATGTGAGATCATCCAGTATATGTCTTTGTCTGACTTAATAATGCCCTCAGGGTCCATTATTATACATATATAGTAGGGTCTATATATATAGCAAATTTTCCATATCTATTAATCCATCAATGGATACTTAGGGTGTTTCCATGTCTTGGCTATTGCAAATAATGCTACTATTGTAAATAATGAGCATGGGAGTACAGATACCTCTTTGAGATTCTTTTTTTTTTTTTTTAAAGATTTTATTTATTTATGTGACAGAGAAACAGCCAGTGAGAGAGGGAACACAGCAGGCGAGTGAGAGAGGAAGAAGCAGGCTCCCAGTGGAGGAGCCCGATGTGGGACTCGATCCCGGAACGCCGGGATCACGCCCTGAGCCGAAGGCAGACGCTTTAACGACTGCGCTACCCAGGCGCCCCCCTCTTTGAGATTCTTATTTCATTTCCTTTGGATACATACTCAGAAGGGGAGTTGCTGGATAATTCTATTTTTAATTTTTTGAGGAACCTCCATACTGTTTTCCACAGTGGCTGCACCAATTGACATTCCTACCAACAGTGTACAGGGTTCCCTTTTCTCCATACCCTCACCAACACTTGCTGTCCCTTGTCTCTTTGAGGATAGCCATTCTAACAGGAGAGAGGTGGTATCTCATGGTGGTTTTAATTTGCATTTCCTGATAATTAGTGATGTTAAACACCTTCTCATGTACCTGTAAGGTATTTGTGTGTCTTCTTTGGAAACATGTCTATTCAGCACCTCTGCCCATTTTTAAATCAGATTGTTTGGGTTATTTATTTATTTGCTATTGAGTTGTATGAATTTTTATGTATTTTGAATACTAACCCCTTAGCAGATACGTGTTTTTTCACCTATTTGGTAATTACTTTTTAATTTTTTGATTGTTTTCTTTGCTATACAGAAGCCCTTTAGTTTAATGCAGTTCTGTTTGTTTATTTTTGCTTTTGTTGCATTTGCTTATGGTGTCAAAAACCTCATTGGCAAGACCAATGTCAAGAAAGTTATTGGCTATTTATTTATTTATTTATAATTCCAGTATAGTTAACATACAGTGTTATATAAGTTTCAGGTGTGTAATATAGTGATTCAACAGTTCTGTGCATTCCTGAGTGCTCATAAGGATAAGGGCACTCTTAATCCTCGTCACCTATTTCACCCATCCCCCCCCACCGCCTCTCTCGTGACCATCAGTTTGTTCTCTACAGTTAAGAGTCTGTTTTTTGTTTGTTGCTTTTCTTCTCTGTTTGCTGTGTTTTCTTCTAGGAATTTTAGGGGTTTAGGTCTTACATTCAAGTCCTTCATCTGTTTTGAGTTGATTTTTGTGTGTGGTGTAAGATGGGGGTACAGTTTTACTCTTTTGCCTATGATTGTCCTGTTTTCTCAATATCATTGATTAAAGAGACTATTCCTTCCCCTTTGTATATTCTTGGCTCCTTTGTTATAAATTAATTGACCAAATATACATGGGTTTATTTCTGGGCTCTGTGTTCTGTTCCATTGATTTATGTATGTTTTTATGCCAACAACATACTGTTTTGATTACCATAGTTTTGTAATCAGAAAGTATGCCTCCAGCTTTATTCTTTTTCAAGATTCCTTTGGCTATTTATGGTCTTTTATGGTTTTATACAAATTTTAGGATTGTTTATTCCTGTGTAAAATGCCATTGGATTTTGACAAGGATTGCACTGAATCTGTAGATTGCTTTGGGTACTAGTTCAACAGTATTAATTTTTCCAACTCATGAGCATGGAATAGCTCTCCATTCATTTGTGTCTTCTTCAGTTTCTTTCATCACTATATTATAGTTGTTTTTTGTTTGTTTTTTGGTTTTTTTTGTTTTTGTTTTTGTTTTTGTTTTGAGAGAGATGAGAGAGGGGAGAGGGGCAGGCGGCAGAGGGAGAGGGAAAGAGAGACTCTTGAGCAGGGCTCAATCTCATGACCCTGAGATTATGACCTGAGCCAAAATTAAGAGTTGCATGCCCAATCGACTGTGTCACCCAGGCATCCCCACTTTTTAAGGATTTATTTATTTATTTTAGAGAGAGAGAGAGCTGGGGGGCGGGTGTGAAGGATCATTTTCTTAATTTCTCTTTCTGGTATCAGAGATAGCCCAGCTTTTGGCAGACCTGAAAACCTGAGGTAGAATCACTACAATCAACCTGCAGTTTCATGAGCAAGAAATAAATACTTATTATTAGATGCCACTGATATTGTTTGGTTGTTTGTTACACCAAAATAACAGACCAATATAGAAATTGGTACTAGAAGTTGGGTAATGATGTTATAGAAAACCTGATTATGTGCCAGGCTCTAAGGAACTATTATGAAAGACTGTAAAAATGTACACTATATTATGTATTAGTAAATATTTGGCAAAAACTATCACCTAGGTTAACTTGGAAGACAGAAAATGTGAGTAAGCAGCTCCACCTAGTAGAAGGGCATATTCTTCAGGGCCCTCTTCAGTAGTGGGTAAGGGGTAGAAGGAAAGAAATGTCCCCCAACCCCAGACAGTGGAGATGAGTCAGGAGGGAAAATTGACTAGGAAGCTCCTTCTCAGCAGAGAGAAATCTGTGAACATTTGCCTACCAGGGTTTCAGAATTGCTATGGCCAGTGATTCTGTGTGTCTCCCCTTTTATTATTTGTGAATGGGAGTATTAATTGCATGTATTCTGTCCCTACCTAGAGAAGAGTATTATAGAATAGATTCCTGCTCAGAGAGGTGAAAGGATTGAAAATATGAAAAACTAATATAATATATAGATGATAGACTCAGAAGCCACAAACACAAATTTAATAGGAATTATAGAATTAGTTAATAGAGGAAATTGAAGAGAAGCACTATCTGAAGAAACAGTAATCAAATAATTTTCCTAATTTTTTTTTATTCATGTCTGGTAGGTGTATAAATAGCCAAGACAATCTGGGAAAATGTTTTGTGGTGTCTACTAAAGTTCCATATACGCCAAACTCTGTGACCTAGCAACTCCTTTTCTGGGTATATACTTTTAAGAAATGTGTGTGTATGCCCACCAAAAGACATGTACAGGAATGTTTGTGGCAGTTTTATTCATAATAGCTAAAGTTGGAAGCAGTGCAAGGGAATATCTATCCAAAGACTTAAAAATGAAAGGAGAAATATGTTCATGAGTAGACTACCACATAGCAATAAAAAATAATTGATTACTGTTCCATGCATCAACATGGATGAGTCTCACAAATGTGAAAGAGTAGGGGCGCCTGGGTGGCACAGCGGTTAAGCGTCTGCCTTCGGCTCAGGGCGTGGTCCCGGCGTTATGGGATCGAGCCCCACATCAGGCTCCTGTGCTATGGGCCTGCTTCCTCCTCTCCCACTCCCCCTGCTTGTGTTCCCTCTCTCGCTGGCTGTCTCTATCTCTGTCAAATAAATAAATAAATAAAATCTTAAAAAAAAAAAATGTGAAAGAGTAAAAGAAGCCACACAGAAAAGTTTGTAGGATTCTGTTTACAATTGGTAGTATTAATCTGTGATAACAGAAGTCAGATTAATGGTTAACGTGGGCAGTAGACATCAACTGGGCATAATGGGCCTTCTGAAGGGTGTTGACAGTGTTCTGTCAGATAGATCGGGATGGGTGCCTGGGTGGCTCAGTTGGTTAAGCGGCTCCCTTCAGTTCTGGTCATGATCTCGGTGTCCCGGGATCAAGCCCCACATTGGGCTCCCTGCTCTGTGGGGAGTCTGCTTCTCCCTCTGCCCCTGACCCCACTCATGCCCTCTTTCTCTCTCTCTCAAATAAATAAATAAAATCTTTAAAAAAGATTGATCTGGATGTTGTAACATGTAGATATTCATATATAAAAACCCATAGGGATACACACATCACATTTGTGCACTTATCTGTTATACATCAATAAATAAATAGAAATTTTCAGGATTGAAAATGTCATGATTTCTCAGATCAGATGTTCTCACTCCTATATCTCTACTGTGTCCCTTGGGCCTCTGGCTTTCTGAATCAGTTTTTTCTGTGACAAACCTGTTTTCCTAAAGCATGTCTATTGGGGCTAGAGGGTGGTAGTATAGGAGACCTCACCAGGGCTACCAACTTTTTACTATGAAAACTTTTCAAAATTCCCTTGCTTTTAGATCATTTATTTTTTGTGTGTCTTTTTGGTCCCTGATGCCCCCAAGTCCTAAACCTCTCAGAGATAAGCAGGAAGAACTAGCTGCTCTTCTCCCATGGTCCCCTGTGTTCAGCTGGGTCAGTTATACACTCATCCGTGTGCTTTCTCCTCACCTAAAATTCAGTGAAGGCTTCCATTTGCTGGAGCCTTCCTCTTTCCCATTCTCTCTATTCCTGTGTGTTGAATATGTACGTACTCTCTCACACACATATGTGTGTGTATATAATTGTGTTTTAGTGGGATTTGGCAGAGAAACAACAAATATTTGATGTATAAATTCATTAGAACACTTAAAAATCCAGACCCATGAGATACAGATACAGAGGTTTGATTGACTTACATTTGGGAGACATCCCACACCTTTTCACACAGAAGAAAGCCCAAGCTGCTGCTGTTCAGGACTTCCAACTTTACTAGGAACTGGGGAACCTCCCTTAAGACTGAGACTAATCAGAATAAAGAATTAGAGAAGAGGATTGAAGGATTTTAATTTCTTAGGATTTTAAATTGCAAGGGCAAGGAGTTTAAATTTTTGGCCTTTAACTCTTCTTTGATAATTTAATAATGAAAGAGAATTTTTATTGTGCAAAATTGGGATAGTGGGATATTTTATGTTGATGAAAAAATTCATAGTAATTTTATGGAGTCATTTGTGTTCATTGCATAACCTCTAGTGAGTTATATGCCACAGAATGGTAGGGAAGCATTTGAAGTAAGAATTATAATAGTGATGAGATATTAGTTTGAGGGTATATGTTAGTCTTTGGGTTAACTTAATTAATTTATGATCCAGGCCCATTTCAGAATTCTGAATTGGAGAGGGGGAGGAGCAAAAGATGAACTTCCCACATTAGTCCCAGAGATATAGACAAAGAAGCAGTGTTGTGTATTGAAAAAGTGGCCCATGAGGAGCTGGTCTTCTTCCTTGAGGTATACTGCCCTACCCTTAAGTTGTGGGGGAAAAAGAAATTGCAGACTGTGGGAAGTATTACAGATTTTGTGTGGGGTTAAATCTCAGCTCAGACACTTATTAACAGTGTGACCTTGGGCAAGTTACTTACTCTTTCTATGCCTTCAGTTATTCATCATTAAAGCGGAGATATCATGTAGAGTTTTGGTAAATATTAAATATTTTAATAAATGTAAATTTATTAGAAGAGAGGGTAGCATATGGCAAACACCATGTAAATATTACCCACATATTAATTCTTTCCTTCCATATTTCTGCCGTGGTCCTTTAGGAGATTTGGGACCATGGCTTTGCCTCAAAGCAACCTCTTGGACAGATGAACGTAGAGAAGAGCTTCATGCAGAGGGAACCCAGCCAGTATTTCCCCTCTTCTTCTGAGCAGCCTGTCCTTAAGATGCAAGGATTCCGTTTCCCTTCCTGTGGCACGCTATGCCCTGGGTGTGGGGGGAAATGGCAGTTCTGGGAGGATACATTGAATTCCAGAGGAAATAATACCTGGCCACAGGACAAGCCATATTTTCTACTTCAGTTTTACCAGTAGTAAATCATATACTTTGATCACTCATCTCTTTTGCTCTGTATCTCTCAACCGATTCTGTTCTTGGTGATGGAGTGGCATGGCGAGTGAGTGTGATTAGTCATCATACTGCAATCTTCAAATAACATATTCATTTATTATTCTATTTATAGTCTTTTTACATTCCATAAGAGACAGCCTGTATGGAAAAAAAGAATATTTAATAGAATCATTAATATACACATGGATTCAGATTTTTTTAAATATCAGGAGATAATTAAAAGCACTGAAAGTCCAGATCAATTAAGTATTAAAATATAACTTTGTACATCATGTCAGCCAAAGCCAAACGCTAACTTCTCAGATGAAGTTTTCTGTTGTCACTTTGTAAAGCAGGGCCAGGAAGAACCAAGAGAATAGGCCATTGATGTGATAAAAAAGGAAGCACTAGTGAAGGTAAACATCCCTATTTTATGTGTAATTTTAGAAGTAAACTTTAACAAACCCTCAGGAATGTAGTGATTATATTCCTCAATATGCTACATAAAACTGACATGTATGCTGGAATTCACTGTAATGAATTTAATTTTTATACAGTAAAAAATCCTGTGTATGATTTCTGAAGTAAATGCAGTCAAAAATAAAGCAGACTTTGCATTACATTACATGGCTGTGCAAATAAAATATTGATACTCAGGTGTCAATGTCAGATAATGTCAAAAGACACGTAAAATAATGTCTTAGCAGCTTTATGTATATGGGCCAAAACAGGAAAATACCCAACTGCTCATCAGTTAGAATGGATTAACAAACTGTATTTTATTCAATCACTAAAATACTATACAGCTATAAAAAAGAATTCAAGAAAAGGCAGTAAAAAATAATGAAAATATATTGAAATGAGTCAAGGAAAGGCAATTATAGCATATTATTTGGAAATGTGGAGATAAATACTGGAAGACACAGCAGGAAGAAATCATTATAGTTGTCTGAGGGAATCAGGACTAAAAGATGTGAAGCGGTATGGTGGCAGCTAAGTATAATTTTAAATGCAGACCATGTTTACCTTGTAGGACCATAAAATGCAGTAGCGCAGGACTGTAAAAATGACCATGTAAGTTGAGACTGGGCAAAGAAATGTCAGTAATTAATGGAAAATCCACAATTGTTGTTTAACTGTAAAATGTTTTTGTCAAAACATTAAAATATCTGTCAGTTATAAAAAATAATAAAATCTCTGTCAGTTATATATGTGTAGGGAAAGGGCAAAAAAGCTGTTAATTTACTAAATAAATCTCCACTTACTAATTACAACTTTGTAAAACCGTAGAAATTGTATTAATTAAAAAACAATTTATGTTCTATATCATGGCAATTATATTATTTTAATTATATTTCTATAAAAGGATGCGTTTTGTAACTGTTTAAGAATTAATTAATTAATTAATTTAAAATATCCATGAAGTACTTATTTAAATATAATACCAAATACATATTTATTGAGTACACTGTGGTTTAAAATATTAGAAACATTTTAAAATTAAAATGTTTTATTTCTTTGTTAGAAACTCATCAGGAAGTAATTTGAACAGTGCTTGCTTTTCTCCTCTCATCGTAGAACTTACAGTATAGAGCAAGTTATCTTTTCTGTGCCTTGGCAGATTGTCATACTCCATTCTAATTTTGAATCGACTGGTAACATTTTATCCTTAGTGCTTTCAATGTTGAGAAATATGCCTGAGAGGTCCCTTAACCTGAGGTTCTTTGCCAGTGTCAGTTCCTCTGGGAGGTCTTCATGCTTTTGGTCTCAACTGGTTTCCTCATTTATGATTAGAAGTTGGCCTTCGCTAAGTCCCTCTGACTGTATATCTAGAGGCTCTCAAAGAGAGGCTGTGTCAATATTCCCATGGCCTGCTGTTTCTTCTGTAACTACATTTCTGGCCGATTCAAGTTCCACTTCTAGCATTATCTGTTTTCACTGCTTTGCTGCACTTTCATCATTTTTGGCCAACTTCTTTAGATTATCCATTTTTGTATCATGTCATATGGGTTTATCACTGAGAGATGAGGACATCACAACTGCATGCTTTGTTGTCTTTGTGTGAACTGAGTAATCGATGCCCAGTAACCGATCGCCAACAGATTTTAAAAGAAGTGACATGATTGGTCACTGATGATAATGTGCTCTTGTTATTTGCATATTGATTTCTGGACTCAAAAGCTAGTAGGGGAGTTTGTACTTTATGTAATTACTCACAATTAATATACCATGGTAACTGAAATTTGAATGACGCTGTTGGGAGGCTGGTGTTTAACTAAGCCATGGAAACTTAACTACATAAATGTTCCCATTGTATACTTTCTACATCTCTTTTTGATGTAAACACATTCGCAGGTGTCCCAGGCATCAATAGGTTTCTCCTCCTTTTTTGAGAAATTTCTTCTCTGCTTCATTTCTTTTGTGAAGAAGTGATTGAAGAGACACAAAAGAGAAGCTATTTTCTTCAAAACTTACAAAATGATTGAAGTTCCCATGGAATGGGCCAAAGTGGAAATAGCCAGCAGAGGCAGTTCATGCTCCATGGCTGTACATGCTATTAAATAGTAGTTTTTTGGAGAAAGTTTAAAAAATACCTTTCCCTATAGTCAAATTACTCTACTAATGAGACTGTCATCTCAGGTGGGACAAGGAAATGTTGGGACAAGGGAGTAGTGTGGGATCGTACTCAGGGGTGGTAGATCTTGGTACTGACTTTCAGAATCACGCATCTACTTTTTACAGTGAAAACCGGAATACTTATATTTAGAACACACTGATGTTGACTGTGTATGTCTAATATATTGGCTCGTGCTCCACATATAACATTGCTTTTCTTTTCTTATTGCTGTGTAGATTTCCCATACTTTGGTCTAGATTTTTACCCTCTCTCTCTTTTAAGTGTAGCGGCAAATGTTTGCACTTTCGTATTGCCTTGATTTCCAAAGAACTGTTTGCGTGTGCTAATGAAAATGTGCTGGATCTGTGCTTCTGGTTTCTAATATGGCAATTATAGTGCTATTTCTTGATTCAGCTTTGCAGAGACAGAAGAATAGAGCAGGCAGTGGTAATATCAACTTCAGCATCTATTTTACTTCCAGATCCAACTTATTATACCTTTTGGAACAAGCATATTAAAAGATGGCCCAGAGAGTACTGTAGCTGAAAAGAAGTGTAGCAGTCCTATTGTTCTATCCTCTCATTTTAATGATGAGGAAACTGGACTCTGAACAATTATTAACTATTCTTGAAGTTAGTAGATTAAACAGGACTACAACCCAGTCATTTGATTCCTAGGTCATTGACCTTTCTGATACTTTGTGCTTCTATAGGCTGACAACTATAAGAATAGGCTCAGAGATTATTTTAAAACGGTCTCTAGGGGCACCTGGGTGGCTCAGTCAGGTAAGCATCTGACTTAGTCTCAGGTCAAGGTCTCAGGGTTCTGGGATCAAGCCCTATGTGGGGCCGCATACTCAGCGGGGAGTCTGCTAGTCCCTCTGCCCCTAGTCCTGCTTATACTTTCTCTGTCTCTCAAATAAATAAATAAAATCTTTTTAAAAATGTCTATAAGGCACAGTGAGTGCTATATTGAAAAAAAATTATCTCCAAATATATTTTCTCTCATGAGAAATGATTTGTGCCAAATAAGACTACAATAATTTATAAGTTGAGACAGTTGCTTTGTGCATCTCCCAGACATCTCAAACTGTGTCTATTGAGCTAAAACACATCAAACTGAAATCCAATTGAACTGGTCCCTTGGATAACTACGATGACTAACAGGCTCAGTTTGCCAGATCATTTGAGTGAAGATGAATTGCTGAAGAGTCAGATCATTTACCTGGAAAATGTTCGCTTGTAGATGTGGTCATGGTGAAAAGATAGTAGTTTTTAAAAGTCTATTTTGAATTCCCAGAAACTTTCTGAAGTCAAGGACCACTATTCATACATATTATATAAACCATACGTAATATATCTATACCTCTATCTTCCCAACTCCTGTGGAAAATGAAGATTATATCATGATTGATTGCCACTTGGAGAAATATATTTGGTTTGGGAGTGGTAAGGGCATAAGGCCAAACAGATACATATTTTGGGTAACTTTCTTTTGTCTTGTCTTATAACTAAATTAAGACAGACTCTTAACGTGTTAGAGGCAGAATCTTTGTTCTTTCTGAGCCTAGACTAGAACTCCTATCTCCTAATTCCCAACTAAGTGCTCTTTCTACTATATTCTATGAATTGTTAGTTGTCTCTTTTGGATACCCTCATTGATGAGACAAGAAAGCAGTTGTGTCTTTAATCTGCTGTTCTGTTTCAGCACAGTGTCCTATTCAAAAGAAATGACAATCTAATTCCAAAAATGACTGCTACTGAAATTCTAGTTGAAGTTTAAATGAAAATCCTCCCTGGAGTTCCATTCCCACACCATGCAATATTCTTTACTCTTCTTTTTACCCGTCCATCTCCCCAAAGCTCAAGTAGAGATTGTCATTTGTGCCATCTCTCACTTTAACCATCCTCCACTTTAAAATCCAATACACAAGGATTTTTGTATTTCTTATCATTCTTCTTTTTGCTTTATGGTTTTTTCCTCTACAGAGAATTCCTATGCCCTTCCCAATGCAAATCTGTGCAGTCTACCCTTTATGCCACTTTGCACAAGGTCGGGAACCAGCACGATGAGAAAGGCACTTTTTGCATTGTTTTGCTTTTGCAAAGGGAAGAAAAGGCTATGAATGTTCAACATGTGTGCCTTTTTCTTTCACATATCTTTCTGACAATTCAAGTTCTTTCCACAAAATGAGGCAAAGTATACATATATACATAAATTATGGTTTTATATTTTATTTGACATTTTTCTCTAAGTCTCTTCTTTCATCTCTTTTTTCCTCAGTATCTGCACTTACAACCAGGAGACCTTGTGTGAAGAAAGGAAGGGCCTGAATGAGTTCTATAGGACAAGGTAAGATATAGATTCATACATCAGTGAATATGATTATATATTTGAGTTTCTGTGCCTCCATTCTCAATTCTGTTTATCCCTGTGTAGCTATATCTGTGCCCAGAAAGTAACAGGGTGGATGACAGCTGTAACAACAGTCACTCTGTTTATGTTTATACAAATGACAAAATGACAATACTAGAGCCATTTTGTGATATTACTGATTGTAGCAAAGACAGACATAATTTATTCAAATGTATCATTTGAGGTAGACATGAAATAAAAGATTAATAATGCACTAAGAATGATTGGTTGTATTGTTCAGCTACCACATGTCTGTTATTTTACATATCAGAAAATCTTCCATTACGTAAACTTTTTTTTTAGTTTGGAGTTCAGAATGATACTACTTTTATTGTACTATATCATGTTGTATTTAACTAAATAAATGACCATAAAAATATCGCCCATATTACTAGCTGTTTTTAAGTGGGACAATGATAAAATGAGGACTATCTTTCTTCCACCTCGAATTTGGTCAGAACCTGTGACTGCTCAGACACAGGGAAGAAGTGAGGCTGTGTGACTTCTGAATCTAGCACTTCAAGGGAATATGGTTTTCTCCTGGCTTTTTTTTTGTTATATACATATTTGGATCCCTGGGCTCCAAAGAAATCTTGCTATCCTGAAGCTGCCATGCCAGAGAGACCATTTGGAGAGATTGCAAACTGAGATCCTCAACCACTATCCTCACTTTTGAGTTTTCTCAGCTCAGTCATCAGGCATGCGAGGGGTAATGCTTCAAATGACCATGGCTTCAACCACCATATGTAGAAATTAAACAAAACACTCTTAACTGGTGAGAAAGGAAGAAATCACAAGGGAAATTAGAAAATATCTCGAGGGGCGCCTGGGTGGCACAGCGGTTAAGCGTCTGCCTTCAGCTCAGGGCGTGATCTCGGCGTTATGGGATCGGGCCCCACATCAGGCTCCTCTGCTATGAGCCTGCTTCTTCCTCTCCCACTCCCCCTGCTTGTGTTCCCTCTCTAGCTGGCTGTCTCTATCTCTGTCAAATAAATAAATAAAAAATCTTAAAAAAAAAAAAAAAAGAAAATATCTCGAGACAAATGAAACAAAAACATAAAATACCAACATTTATGGAATGCAGCAAAGGCAGTGCTCAGAGGAAATGTATAGCTAATAATGCCTACATTAAAGAAGGAGATCTAAAATCGATAACCTAACTCTGTACTTTGGGGAAGTAGGAAAAGAAAGGAAAAGCTACCTTCAAAACTAGCAGAAGAAGGAAAGGATAAAGATTAGAGCTGGGATAAATGAACAGAAAATAGAAAAACAACATAGAAAATTAACAAAACCATAAGTTGAATCTTTGAAATGATCAACAAATTAATGCTGCTGAATTGTACAATTAACAATGGTTAAATGGCTTATGTTATATGAATTTTAGCACAATAAAATGTAAAAAATCGAGTGTGGAATGCACTCCTCTCCCCTAGAAGATCACAGTAATTCTTGTTTTTGCTCAATAGGTTATCAGGATAGAAGTGACTGTATTTCCTAAATAGGTAAATAAGTGTTTGTAGGCACTCATAAAACATCAGTATGCTTGGAAAAAAGTGAAATATGCAAGAAAGTAGAACAGAGTTACATAGGAATAAGATGAGAAAAGAGTCAAAGTGGAGGCCTTCATCTTACCCAGAAAAATGAACACTTCCTTGAGTCAATAGCATAGGCTGAGAAATTGGGTAGAAATAATGGAATCATTACTAAGGTCTAGAAAAGGAAGATTGACTGAAATCCCTTGAGGTACCAAGGAAAGTACAAACCACCAGCCCTCTATAAAGAATGAAGGAGTAGAGTTGGTGATTAAATTAATGAAAAAGTTTGGAACAATAGGAAGTCAACAAGCAATAAATAGGATTGCTAAGTATCAGCAAGAGTCCAGCTGAGGTTAGATAACACGACTTTTGCCCCAAATTTAATTGACAAGTTAATTTTTTAAAAATGCTTGGGTATCTACTCTCTACCAGGAAATTGGGTACTTAGTATTCAAAGTTGAATAAGATAGTCTTCACCTTCAGTGTGACGAGGGTGAGGAGATATATGTAAGGACCTTTCTACACCAGTGATTATCAAAATTTAATGAGCATTAGAAATTACCCCAAAGGCTTATGAAAACAGATAGCTCGTGCCATTCTCAGAGTTCCTCATTTGGTTGGTTTGGAGTGGAGCCTAAGAATTTGCATTTCTAACAAATTCCCCAGGGCTGCTGCTTGGATGAACCACACTTTGAGAAGCATTGCTCTGTAGACACTGTAATAAGTTGCTCCTGCTGGTGATGTTCAAACTCTTCTTTCCTCCATAATCTCTGTCATGTTCCTCTGCTATGTTACTCTCTCCCTCACTGGACCACTGCTTATCTTATCTGTTTGAATGCAATGTCAGCTCCTCTTCACTGCTGGCCTCTGTGTGGATAATTGTACCTGCTTGAGGCAGGACAGAAAAATATTTTTCTCATTTGAGAAATAAAGCTGCTGTAAATTTTAAGTGTTTTTCCCATAGTTGCATAACCGATTATTGACACAGCTGGGGTTTAGAGTTCGCTCATTACTCTTAGCTTCATGCCTTTGTCAGTACAATACAGAGGTAGTCTTAGTCATCCAAAGCTCTGGGAAGGAGCAGACATCACAGAAAAGCAGTAACTGAGACGTGGAAATGGGCTTATGTGACCCTGCTCTGATTTTCTTCTCTTTGGGAGATAATAAGTTATGACATTTGAGGGCAGATGGAAGATGTCTTATAAAATCAGGCAAACTTCTGGATTAGGGAGGTGTCTGACTAGCATTCCATGACTTGTTCTCTCTGAGCTTTCAATGAAATACCTATGCAGACTTAAAATAAAAAGAAAACCTGTAACATCAAAGACTGAAAGCAAAAACAAGTTACTAGGAGAATCTGAGAGAAATTAACACTAACTTAACACCTATAAGCTGTAATAAAAAGCATTCATCCACAGTTTATATTGACAGCAGTGCTGCTCAAGAGAAAATATTCTGCCTGGCATGAAGGACTGCATGGGGATGCCTCTTCCCATCTCTGCTGTCTTCCATCTAGATAACAAGTCCTGGGAATTGTACTAACCAGAGACCCAGGCAGTGGTCCCTCTGCTGCCTTATTGGCTCACTGAGTTTTAATCCTGTTCTGTACCATGTATCTTCCCACCATTGCTCTCCCTACATCCATTCCAATAGGACAGTTGCCAGTATCGGGACACAGGTAAGTGTGCAAGTGGACAGGTGTTGAAGTTAGCAGAAGAAAGGACAGAAATGGATCAGGACGGGAGAAGCTCCTTTGGACATTGTAGCAAAGCAAGTTTCTAGAAACAGAAAACCACAAATAGCTTTAAATCATTCACAAAAGCACTCTTTACAGTAAAAGGAGCATATAGCATGTGATGGTTAATTCGATGTGTCAACCTGACTGAGGTAGGGGGTGACCAGCTAGCTGGTAAATGTTACTTCTGGGTGTGTCTGTGAGGGTGTTTCCAGAGGAGATTAGCCTGTGAATCTGTAGGCTGAGTAGAGGAGATTGGCCCTCACCACTGTGAGCAGGCATCACCTAATACCTTCAGGGCCTGAATAAAACAAAAAGGTTTGGAATAAGGAGGAATTCTTTCTTCTTGTCTCTTCTTGAGCTGGAGTATCCATCTTCTCTTGGCCTTTGTCACGGAAACTCCTGGCCTCTGGATTCCAGGACTTAGACTAGTGCCGCCTTTTTCGGGCCTTAGGCCTTGGACTGGGGATTGCACCCTATGCTCCCCAAGTTCTCAGGCCTTTGGACTCGTAGTGAAATATACCATCAGCTCTCCTGGTTCTCCAGCTTGCTTATGGCATATCAGCAGACATAGTGGGACTTAGCCTACACAATCACGTGAGCCTATTCCCACTATTATGCTCCACTGTGTCTCTCTGTGTATATCCTTAGTTCTCTTGCTCTGGAGAACCCAGGTCCAGGTTACTCTGTTTTAGAATAGTTTTCAACCCAGTAAAATTTGACTAGGTGGTGTATTTATCTAGTTTGATATCTGCCATGAGGATTCTAACAATTGAGGTACAGTGATAATAATTAAGAAGAAGCTTTGTCTTTATTTTCATCTTTATCTCTCTCTCTCTCAATAAACATTATGCTTTGCTGGAAGGTAGCTTTTATTTCAAGGATAACTAATAGAGTAGATAACTATAATATCTGCAGCCTAAGAGGAAAATAGTATGCAGAGTTAACATACTTTTGAGAAAGTATTTCCGGAAACAGGCATAAAATTTAGAATGCATCAGTTCTTGTGTTCTCAGGAAAATATAAAGAAATATGACCTCTAAGATATGAGAAATGAACAAAGAATTGATAAGACTACAATTTGAGATGAGAAAAAGCTATGAGAGGCAGATATAAATAAAAAGCTGATAAAAATGATATAGTAGCTTATAATAAAATTAAAAATAAAAGGGCAAAATAAAATATGTATGAGAACAAATAAGGACAAAGAGACACTACAGAAAATTAAATTAGTGATGAGCAAGGTGAACTTGAGATATTCCTTAAGGAAATGCAGAGGAAATGGAGGAGATGAAACATATTAAAAGTTGAAATACTTCCACAGGTACTCTGAGAACTTCACCCCACTTCCCTGAAAATAGAATTATATTTTGGATAGGACATATTTTAAAAATGTATTTCTGGGTTCACAATTCTACTCAGCCCTTTAGGAGTAGGAAGATTCTGTTGGGAATGACAAGCAACAGAAAGTCCAAGAGCAGATTTATGCTGAGGATAATAGCCTGTAGCAGCTTTACCATCAGGAGACTGAGCCTTGAGCCAGCTGAAAGCACAGATTTGAGCCCAAGGTCCTACACTGAGCCCAGACATCCACGTGCTAGACTCTGGGTCCTGGAAGAGGCAGAAGCAAACTTTCCCTGGAGGAGAATCATCCTGAATTGAGATCCACAGGAGTTCCACAGATCAGAATCAAACAGTGATTTTCAATCAAAGATCTAAAATGCTCAAAGAGACAGAAGATCATAAGTAGGAATCAGCAGAAGTAACAAACAAAAGATACAGATGCCAAGAACTGAAGATAATGTAATTATCAGATATAAATTATGGACTAGTGATACGTGAAACAGGTGAAGAAATTAAGGGCAGGAACACAAACTGCAAGCAACAAGAGAATAATAAGGCAGCTTTTTTTTTTAAAGTGGAACTTCACAAAATGAAATATAATTGTGAAATCTAAAACTCAGTTGATGATTTGAACATCAGACACATGCACATATACCCCTGAGAGATTAAATTTTTTTAAATAATTCTATGTATCATGATAAAATAAATAACAATAAAGTGAAGAAGATCTTAAAAGCAGGCAAAGAGAAATGATACTTAAAAAGAATGCAAGTAGACAGCAGACTCAAAAGCAACAAGATGACAGTGAGTTAATATACTCATAATGTTCAAAGAAAATGACTGTCAAGTACAGTTGCACCTAGCAAAATAACCTTTTAAGAACAAAGGGAAAATAAAGACATTTTAAGTGAAACAAAAACAAGAGTTTGTCAAGTAATGGAACTTCTTTAAAGGAAGTTCTACGCATCAATAAAGAAAACAATCCAACAGAAAAATGGGCCAAACCATGAATAGACTTTTTATAGATAAGAACACACAAATGGTATATAAACATGCAAAAAGATACTCAAAAGTACTATCAGAGATATGTAAATTAAGAGCACAATGAGATATAATTTTAAAACAATTAAATTGACAAAAATAGCAACTTATGAAAATGTCAAAAGAGATGTATATCTGCTTGAATTTTTATAAGCCAATAATGGCAGTGTAAATCTGTGAAAGCAAAAAAAAAATCTGTGAAAGCAGATTGAGAACAATTTGGTATTATTTTATAAATACGAATATTCACATTACCTATGACCTAGCTATTACTCTTATACAAATCTCTAGAGAAATGCTTGAAAGTCCATAAGAGAGCACATTTACAAAACGTTCATTGCAGCTTTAATCTTAAAAACAAAAACTAGAATCAATGTACTTTGTCTGTTGTCAAGATAATGGGTAAATAAAAATTGTATATCATACAATGGATTGTTATACAGCAATGAAAATCAGTTATGGCTACATGTAACATGAAGAATTCTAGAAACATTATATTAAATGGTTGGGGGAAAAATAAAGGTCCCAGAAATCTGTAAGTAGGTTGATACCATTTTTATAACTTAAAATTAAGCAAAATTAATCAATGAACTGTCATGAATATGGATGTCTGTACATATATGTATGATATATTAAAGCTATTTTAAAATGCAGAAGGATGACAAAAACAAAATGATACTGGCTCTTCCTTGAAGGACGCAGACAGGCTGAACTGGGATTGCTGTGTTGGCAATGGTTTAGTTGGGGAGCAGCATGATAAGATTGCTAGTCTTTTGTGTTGTGCTTTATAACTTACATTCATGTTATCTTTAGCTTTTTTTTTCCTGCATGACAACTATTATATTAAAATATAAAGGAAAATAAATATGACAAAGAATAGTTAACAAATCTGATTCATTTTAGGTATAAATTACTGATAATTCGACTTCCTAAAGAACTGAAAATAGCAAATGGAAGAGAAACTAACAATAGAAAAGAAAAAAAAAAATCCAGAGCTGAAGAAAACCTGAGTCAGTTAAAATCATTGATGATAACATATTTTAATGTATTTTTTTTAAATGTGCCCCTGTAAACAATCATGGAAATGTGAAGAACCCCCTCCCCTGAATAAAACAAAAAGAAAATTAAACAAAAATAACAGATTACTTACAAAGAAAGAATTAGGTCTGGGAGAGAACAACTTTTATTTATTTATGAGTTAATATAAAGTGAGGGAGAAAGGGTTACATGTATAGCCTAACACTCCATGGAAGGAAGATGAATGAATGAGGAGCGTAGAGGTGCTAACAAAGGAAGAAAGAACAGGCTAACTTCAGATTTATCCTCTTCAATAATAAACTCAGGAAGACAATGAAGAAATTTTTTTAACAGAATTAAAATTTTAATTGTGGAAAATGAAAGCAATTCAAATGACCAGTGATAGGAAAATTATTAGATTTAGCCAAATCCATACCAGGATTATTATCTGTGCCCTAAAAATAAGATTACCACCTGACCAGTGCTCCTCAAAATTGTCAGTCGTCAAGAACAAGAAATGTCTGAGGAACTGCCCAGCCTCAAGAATAGCTTTAATCCCAAGCAATAATGGAAGATATGAAACAAGATTTTCAGACATAATTGTTTATTTCAACACTATTCATAATAGTGAGAATATGAAGCAATATGAGTATTTAGTAATAGTAAAATAGTCTTAAAATTTTTGATACATGCATACCAATGTACGCACTAGTCAGCTATCATTAATCAAGTTTTATGACATGAATTAAATGAGGTAAGAACATTCCAAATATAAAAGCAGGTCGCAAAGCAATATACCGTATAATTTCTACTGAGATCAGTGTGCTCTCAGAATATCTGATATGCCTATTTAGAGGTTTCTTTTTTTCCCCACTTAAGTCACCATGATGACCTAGATACAATAGGTAAGACCATAGTGGCCATTTGACCTAACTAAGCTCTGTGCTAGCCAGTGGCCTAGGATATAGTTGGGTACAAATTTGGGCTACTCAAAAATAAAGGAAACTATTTATAACAACTGGATTCACTCTATTAGACATTTGGTATTTTTAAATAAAGAGTTGAACAATTTTTAGTAGATATGGAAGTAAAAAAAAAAAAAAAAACGAAAAAACACCTAGAAAACAGTCTTGATGTGGAAAACACCCAAGTCATATTAATGATCATTCTAGATCATGAAGCCATAAAATTTTGCTACTGAGACCTGTTGGGTACATCTGCTTTAGAGTCTGGATTACTTTGCCATCCACAATCTATATTCCTATCTCCATAAGGACAAATTACATTAGTATTCTTGAGTATACCTGCAAGATGTTGCTTTTTTCCATATATATCCTTATACTAAAACCTACGTTACCTGAAGATATTTTCTTCTTTGTAACCAAAGAGCCCAAGTGATACAGTATTTTACTGCTCTGATTTTATAATTGTCTATTTTTGGATAATAAATTTCTGTACACATATCCATACACATGTTGAAGATGAACTAAAATGAAATATACCAAAATCTTGACACAAGTTTATTCAAATGTGTATTGAGTGGTACTGTGTGCCTCACGGCATCCACAGCAGGGGTATATAACAGTGAGAACTGAACACCTGCCTCCCTAGTGCTTGCATTACCATCGGATTCTGACAGTAATTGTCTGAATGGTGGGGTTATAGGAGACTTTTACTTGTCTTATACTCTTACATATTTCTGAATTTTCTGCAGTATGCATTTTTAGCATAAATCGATATTAGTTTAAAACACAAGAAATATGTCTTCTCTGAGATTCTGATTTCTGCCTCTCAAGGGAAATTCACTAGGAGGAAACAAAAGCCAAAGAACTAATGTGGTCTGGTTTGTTTTGTTTTGTTTTGTTTTGTTTTGTTTGTGTTTGTGTTTGATTTTTTTCCTTGGATGGAATCAGCAAAGAAAATAGCATCCTGTAAAGAAAAGATTTGATTCCTCTGATAAAAAAGGCAACAAGAATAGTTTAATGAGAACAACAGCCTGGCTTCTGAATTGTTCACTACATTTTGAGCCCTGTTACAGTCACTGCAATGCTATACATTTATAGAACTTGGTGTTTTTCAAAGCTTGTCCTTCTGTTCTTCTCCCTACAACTTTGAGAGGCAGGTAGGGCAAATGTCATTATTTTAAGTCTGTGGAGCCATCACAGGTTAAGAGAAGTTAAGTCACTCTCCCCTAGTTGCACACTTTAAAAATGGCATAGCCCAGACTAGAACCTTTGTTTCCTTTGTGTAATTCTCTTCCCACCACACTGCATGCACGCACCTTGTCCTGCAACTGGCCTTTCTTACTGTTCATCTTGATTACACTATTGTGGGGAAAATTATGGTTACATTGTTAGAAATTACATTCTAACGAGTGTTTAGACTTCAGACAGATTCTCGGAATCATTGAGTTTTGGTGGAATAGAACAACTATTTCACTTTTGCAAGTCTGCATAAGTTATCATGGTGTAATTAATGGGCCCCTATTGTTTTCTTTTTGATTAGGAGGCTATCATAAAACTTAACAAAGACCTCTTTTTTCCTGATTTATGAGTTGAACTGAAAACTTAAAGATGTTGCTCTTATGGGTTCTAGCTCAGTTTTTAGAAACTGTCCCAGGGAAAGCAGTGAACTGAAACACAAAACTCTCAACAAAACTGAAATATGTAAACCTGGTTCCCTATATACATCAATTTGTCCAGTGACACTATTTAATATTCAGAAGTGTTTCAGTATAATAATGTGAGAATCTTCTAAAACAGAAATGTACATCTCTAACCCTTCACACATCACCTACTGCCTCTCCACACATTTGCTTCTTCTCATTACCATCCATTTAATAACATAACTATAACTAATCTCTAAACCAGTGGTTCTCAGACCTGGGTGGATTATGGGAGTTTTTAAAATATGACAATACCCAGTCCTCAGACCAATTAAAGCAGAATCTCTGGGCATTGGAACTAGTCTCAGCAGTTTTAAAAGCTCCCCAGCTGACTCTAACATGCATTTAGGGGTGAGAACTGCTGCTATAAAGTCTTGAAGTGGAATGCCACTTAAGAGTCAGTCTACATTCAATCTTTTTATATCCACAAGTAAGGAAGGATAAGCTACTACTTAAGTGATTTTGGTTCTGCTCATGATCTCTCCAACCTGGATATGGGGTCATGGTTCAGTAAAATACATAAGGGCAGATGGACACAAAGAGAAGGAGCCCAGCTACCTGGCTCCTGGTGCTTCTTTTCACCTGAACATCTGCTTTTGAGCCCTGTAGGAAGAGGGAGGACAGAAACTAGATTATTCTTCCTGAGTTTTCGCTAGAGGAATATGAATGTCTTTCACCTCTAAGCCATAAAAAGCATCTATGTGCTGGAGCCAGGTCATAACAACTCAAGAGAGACAACTGTTAAATGTTCAGGAATTTGGGAAACCAGTTGTTGTCACATTGAAATTGACCACGATGGGAATATTTACACTATATAAATAAAATGCTATAAATCAGGACTCCCTAGTTTACCCTGAGAGAACCACCTGTCAAACATTTACCAGCAAAGCACTAGATATCAGTATTGAAAAGGTGCTTCTCGAACTTTGTTCTTACTTTTGAAGTTTGAGGCAAAGGATAGGAGGCTTCGAAGCTGGAAGTTTCAACAAAACTAATAGAAATTACCTACTCGATAAAATTTTATAGAACTGGAAAAGAGGGAAACATGAATCATTCTCATAAACTATGTACTTACTCATGTAGATCTACTAAAGTGCATTTGTTGTAATATAGAAAAAAACGTACTGTAGGTGTTTCTCAACTTATTAAAGTTAATAGTGCCCTTGCAACAGTTCAGCTCTACTAATTAGTATCCAACTTCTGTTTTTAAATCTATGCATGAGGAAGCAGTGTTTTTGTTTTTCTAAATGCCATGTTTATTCCTTTAGTTTCTGATGTCGGGATATGTTCAGGTAATTTAAAAAATTGTTTCAGTAAATTATGGGTAAATACCATTTCTCTTTCCCTGTAGAGTCAAGATTCATTTTAAGGGGAAAATATTTTATGCAGGATTATATTACTTTGAAAGAATATACCACTGTACTGAACACAAGGTGACACACTATGAAGACTGTGATGGAAGCCCTTGAGATGGCTGATTTTTTAAAATTTACCATCTCAGTATTTTCTCTTCCATCAAATACACTAAAAACATTAACTTAAATAATACAAATTAAATAATACGAATACTCAACAAGACCAAAGAGGCAGGTCATGTCAGCTGTTTAAAGTATAACTAATGACTGTTACACATACCAGTGGCAGATACTAGATAGGTAGGTAGGTAGGTAGGTAGGTAGGTAGGTAGGTAGATAGATAGATAGATGGATAGATATCGTGACCTTGACTTTATTAAACTTGAATGTAATATAACTCCTGTGATTTCTCACATCCAGCAAACATCAGGCAGCTGCTATGTCCACGTCTTTCTGCCCACATCTTCCACTCTGCATGATAAAACTATGCCTTCTCTCTCTATATGTCCCATATGTTCAGTTTTCAAAGGACTAGCCAGTGATCCCCACTTTACTGGCCCCCTCTTCTTGGCTAGTGCTCCATGGTTCAGAACTCAATTTTTACTGTACCTCCCTTTTATTCCACCTTCCAAGCCCAATCAAAATGTATTGTTTCTGTGATCTCATCCCTTCAAGGACTGATACTGTGGTACCTACATTTGTACTTCCTGAAAGAGTCAATGTCTAATCCAAAATACCCATCCAAAGACCGAGAATTTCAAAGAATCATAAGAGAATGTTGGAGCAATTTGAGGCCAAGTTTAACAGCACCCATAACATTGCATCCAATGTGAAGAAAGGCCTCTTCATCCTTCTCTAAGGAAAATTCTTGGTAAACACACAGCTGGAATGGTGGGATCTTTGGTAAGATTAACTCTTTCTAGTAAATGTTTTTCTCATTCATATAAACTGCATCTGTAGCAGTATATTCCACCCTTGAGCTTGGCATTTGACTGGAGAGAGAAACTGGGATCATGTTAAGTCACCCCACCCAGTACCCATTCAGCACATACATTAAACTGTGTTTGAAACCTCTTAGAGGTTTTGGTCTTATTTTGTTTTGTTTTGTTTTTTAACTGTACTTTCAGCTGATGCAGTATTGTACATCAAATCCCATTTGATTTAGGAAGGCTCATTCATAATATGAGAAAATTATTAAGATATAGTGAATGAATTAATAAAAACAATGTTGATAACTGTTCTTTGTGATAACTTAAAAATATGCAAGGGAGCAGACGTTAGCTCTGGTTGGTGCTGGTGAGTGATGTTTATTCTCTCTACTTTGTTTCTAAACATTAACATAAAATGCACACATAAATGTCTTTTTTGTTTAACATGTTTATTGGACAGAAATTCCTGATCATGGGCACTTCATAATCCATTTAGCTAACAGGACTTATAAAATGAGTCAAAATTATTCATACAGGGGCCAAGCTGAGCTTTGCAAATCAGGAGAACATTTGTCATTTGAAATTTTTCCTATCAGCTCATTAATACCTGCTATTCTTCTAACAAAGAACCAGTTATTTTGTTCTCTATTTAGAGCAACTAATGTCCAGTAGCAATCCCACAGAGAGTCAAATAATAAACACCGCCTTCATACTGAGGAATAAAGGGTCTCTCCTGAGTGTTAGAAGGAACTGAGCTCCTCTTATTCCTTTCCCAGCCCCCAGAAAGAAACATTAGATGTTGTAAGAAATTAAGTCAAATAGAGGATTTCCATTCTCAGTGAGTTAGTAAGCATCCCAAGCAATACTTCAAAATCCAAACCAAGAAAGAGTTAATGTTCCCTTTCCTTTACGTTCCCCATTTCCCAATTACCTGGATGCAGGTTTTAGTTCCAGACAGCGATCTAACTTATCTATCTTTCTTTTCTTTTTTTTTCCTTTTCTTTTTTTGCCTGTGCAACTGCTACCTAGTAATCTTTCCAGAACTCATTTCATTGTCTCTCTTTTAAAAAATTTAGCTATGATGTTCCATCTGCTATCACTGAACTAGAATGTCCCCAAAATGTAAAGTGAGTCCCACTGGGATTTGCCTCAAAGAATCATTTGCCTGGTAAACAGTAAATCGCAGAATGGGTTTTAACTTCTTTCAATTAGCAGCAACAACAACAACAAAAAGGAAGAAGAGAGATGGGAAAGGGAGACAAAGACTCACTCAGCTTGCATTGTAGTCATGTCTAAATCCACTGAATGAAAGTGGCTGTTGAAGGAGCCATAAGACTTCAACATTGCAAGGCAGAGTAGCCTGAAATTTTTCTGGGGTGGAGGGTTCAACAGAGAAGAACATAGGGAAGCTGTCACATTTCTGTTTCTTATTATGAAAGATCTCAGAGTACTTAAAAGCTCCCCCTTTAAATTACTTTCCCATACAATATTTATAAGTAGGACATTTTGCTTGCCAGTGCACTTGACAGAAAGAAAGTGCTCCCTCCTGCTTTTGTGGGAAAGCAGTAGAACAGTTTGGGATTCTTCAGTTAGGTAGGAGACTAGATCATTTATTGAGCAAGTCTTCATGGAGTGCTTACTATATCCCAGAGCCTGTGCTAAGCACTGGGTAAATTAAGGTATATGTAGTCTTTGACAAGTGAGTTTACTGCCTGGTGAAAGTGACACGTATCAATAAATAACCATTCAAGCAAAGGCATAATTAGAACTGTGACTTGGACTATGAAGAAGTAGTAGATGATATATAAGAGCCTATAAAAGGATTTATTCTAGTGATGGATGCCAGAATGAGACTGAGATGGGTGATCTGAAGGATGAGTAAGGGATTACTACAGTTTAATGGGAGTAAAGAGCTTTAACTAAAGCCACAGGAAAACTTCTGTACCCTGTGCAAAAATGCTGTGGTAGCATGGAGCATTCCAAGCATTCGGGGCTAGAAGACAGCCATTCTGGCTGAGGCAGGAAGAGTGAACATGACAAGGTCCGTATTTTGCCTTGTAGACAAATGTTAAGGAGTTTTGCTTTTGTAATTTTTATTTTGAAATAATTTTAGATTTATGGAAAAGAGTTTAAAGATAATAAAGAGAATTCCCATATTCTTTTTGCTCAGGCTTCCCTATTATTAACATCTTATATTGCCATGGTATATTTATGAAAACTAACAAGTTAACATTGGTACAATATGATTAAACTACAGATGTATTCAGATTTTACCAATTTTTCCACTCATGCCCTCTGTCCCTTTCAGGACCTAAATCAGGATGCTATGTTGCTTTTAATCATCATGTATTCTCAGTATCTTCCAATCTGTGATAGTTTCTTAGTTTTTCTTCTTCTTTCATGATACTGACACCCTTAAGAAGAGTACTGGTCAGTTATCTTATAGAGTTCCTTTCATTTAGTTTGTCTCATGTTTTGTATAATTGGAATGAGCTTATGGATTTGGGGGAAGCATACTACAGAGATGAAGTGTCTTTTTCATATCTTATCAGGAAGTACATAATATCAACAGGACTTAATACTGATGGTATTAACTTATTAGATCATTTTGTTAATGTAGTATCTGTGAGATTTCTCTACTATAAAGTTACTATTTTTTTCCTTTCCATACTCTATTAATTAAAAGTGAGTCACTATGTCCAAAGAGAAGAGAATGAACCTCCATCTCCTGTAGACATGAATATCGAATAATTTGTGGACATCTATTAGAACCACCATAACGATGAATATGTATTTGTGAGAGATACTTTGAAGCTGTGCAAATATCCTGTGTTTCTTGAAGTTTCACCCACAAACTGTAGTATGCATTAGTGAATCATGCCTGCAGCAATTACTACTGAGGTGAATTTCTTATTTACTTACTGAAAGTAATCATAACAATAGCAAGACCCAAAACAGTTCAGCATTTGCCTAGATTAACTCAACCCTTCACTAGCAGCAGAAGAAGCATGTGCATTTCAGGCATAAATGCAAATTATCTCAGTTCTGCTATTCTACAAACTATGCTCAGGAACCCCCCCCCCCCAAAAAAAAGTTGTGAAACGTCAAAACAATGCATATAGAGAACTATACATGATCAAGAGACAAAGCAGTCAATACAATCAGACTCAGAAATGATCAAGATTTTGGAATTTGAGGCAGGCATTTAAAATTAACTATGATTAATGTGTTCAAGTCTCCAGTGGAGGAAATTGACAAAGTACTGTAATATGAGCCATTTCAACAGAGATGGAAACCATACGAAAAAAAAGGAAATGCTAAAAATAAAACCACAGTAACAGAGGTGAAAAGTCACTTTGATAGTCTCAACACTACATTCAAAATAATTAAAAGAAGAATCAGTGATTTTGAAGATTTTTCAACAGAAATTACCCAAATTGAAACACAAATGGAAAAACAAAAACAGAGCATCTCAATCTGCAGGAAAATATCAAATGGTTTAACATACATGCAATTCTTCCTCTCTCCTGCAAAGGGACAGGATGAGTATTTGAAGAGTAAATCATTGAGAATTTTCTAAAAATAGCAAAATATATCAAACTTACAAACACAGGGAATTTTGGGAATTCCAAGCACAATAAATTCCAAAGGAAATAAAACACATGTACACACCTAGATATATCATATTTCAATAGCTCAAAACAAGAAATAAAGAGATTTTATATCTTGAAGATATTCACAGAAAATAATGGGACAATTGCAACAGACTTACTATCAAAAATTTTGCAAGCCCCCCAAAAAAGATTATCATGTTTAATATAGCTAAAAGTAAAATGATATCAGCCTAAAATTTTATTCATAGTGAAAATACCTTCAATAAGTAAAATAGAATATTTTTAGGCAAACAAAAATAGGGTATTCATTGCCAGGAGAACTGCCCTACAAGAAATGTATTTAAAAATGGTCTTTGGGAAGACTAAATGTGATATAAGAATAAAAACTTAGATCTACACAAAGAAATAAAAATTCCTAGAAATGGTTAATATAAATGTAAATATTTGTATAAATGTAAAAAAAAAGATTTTTAAAGAAATCTTAATTGCTCTGGAAGATATCTTACTGCCTCCCATATAAATAATAGCAGTGTATTTGGGTTGATAACTATGAAGAAATAGCACAGATGACAATAGCATAAAAATAGGAGGGAGCAATCTACTGTAATTTGTGAAATTCTTATACTACATGCCAAACCATATAGTATTATTGGAAGGTAGGTTGTAATTAAAGATGCATATTATAAACCTCAAGACAACCATTAAATTTTTAAAGAGGTATAAATTAGAATCCAATAATGGAGATTAAATGGATTCTTATGAACATAAAAGTAATTCAAAAGCTGCCAGAAAGAAAAAAAAAAGAGAGACAGAAATAAAGGAACAAGAAACAAACGCAACACATAGTGTTCTATGTTTGTCAAGTCTGAATGGAAAAATAGTGATATGTAACAATATGAACATTTAAATATTTGGGAGAGGGTATTTTACCTATTTTATATACATAAAATACATATTTCTATTTTACATATTTGCATATTAATTTCAATTTTAAAAAAAGATTTTATTTACTTATTTGATACAGAGAGCACACAAGCAAGGGGAGTGGCAGGCAGAGGGAGAGGGAGAAGCAGGCTGCCTGCTGAGCATGAAGCCTGTCTTGGGGCTCGATCCCAGGACCCTGGGATCATGACCTGAGCCAAAGGCAGATACTTGACCGATGGCGCCACCCAGGCGCCCCAGTTTATTTCAGTTTTTATGTAATTGTTTTATCATGGTGTTTATGCTGTGTTGTTTATTGAAGAGATTTTTGAAATCATAACCAAGTGGAATTTTGTCTCTTTGATTCTCTCTCTCTCTCTCTCTCTCTCTCTCACCCACCACCTCTTTACCCAGACTCCATACTCCTGTCTCTCACATCAGCCATCAGTGGGGAGTGTAGTCCTGTACACCATGAGGTCATTACAAAAGCATCACGCTTTATTTGTTGATACTGATTTTCATTTCAGTGAATAGAGTGAGACAGTGTTTGGGAAAAATAAATATAATAAAGTAAATGTAAAACTAAAGAATATTTCTTTCTAAAAAATTACTTGTTTTAATATTTATACTTGCTCAAAATCAAGTGTAATTAAGAAAGAAAAATATCCCACCATGCCACCGAAAAAGGATAATCAGTCACTATTTTGTTATGGTTTTTCAGACATTTTCCCATGCAATTATAAGCACATGTATGGAACACTGTAAAAACAAAATCTAATGTGCATGTTATTGATTTTTCCCTTTTTTACTGTCATATTGATTTTGATTATTTTTTACCAACATAGTTTTTAGTTAATTTGCTTTTACCGTCTTCCTTATTTTCCTCAGCCAATTATTATTTTTCATTTAATTTTATGATTATTACTGAAAATATTTTATGGTAGTGTGAAGATATGTTAAAAATGATCCTCTCTACATGTCATTATGTAACATATTCTCATTTATCTGGCTGTTTTTGCTGAGAATTGTATTTGGGAGTTTCAGTAACCCTGCTGTTTAGGTAACAGAGTTTATTCTTCTTATTGCTGAGTAGGAGTCCGTTATTGAATATTCCACAGTTTTTTACATTTAATAGCTTGATAACCATTTTGAAAGATGAAAAGGAAGGAGGAGGAAGAGCACTGCTCCTTGGACATTTGTTTGCCAAGCTCTGTGCTTAGCAATTTATCTGCATTATTCTAATTAATCCCCACCAGGAACTTGTGAAGTAGGCACTATTGTTATCCCATATTTACAAGGGAAATAACCGAGGCACAGGACATATAAAAGACTTGTGCAACGTCATATTGCTAATAAGTGACTGATCCTGTATTTGAACAGTTAACTATACTCGTTCAGTACCCCAAGTCTTGACAACCATGAAATATTCCTTCTCCATCCAACTCCAGGAGTACATAAAGCTGTTTCCTCCAACATTAACCAGCACTGTTGTAACAAATGATTTTTTAAAAATTTCTAACTGCTATATTTGTAAAATCAAACCTTACACTGATAGCAGAAATCATAATTTCAATCTGCAGAGTAAAGCCTCATTTTTCAAGCATATCTAAAAACACTTTGAAGTTATTTAATATCATTTTCATAGTATTGTATTCTCCCTTTCTTCTCTTTTCCTTTTCTCTTTTAACTTCTTGTATCAGGTGCTCCCTGCATCGTACATCTTGGAATTTCTGTAAAATTCCAGTCAGAAGAATCCATACATGGTTCAATATTGATATCTAAACTAGGATTGCCAGAGTTAGTAAATAAGAATACCCAGTTAAATTAGAGTTTCAGGTAGACGGTGAAGATTTTTTAAATGGACTTATGTCCCTATGAAATTTTAGGAATAATTTATACAAAAATTATTTGTTGTTCATCTTAAATTCAGATTTAACTGATGTCCTGTGTTTTTCCTGACAAGACTAATCTAAACTAAAGCAATATAGTTTTTGAAGTTTTCTTCCCTGATGAGAGATAATCCTGTGTGTCCCAGGCAAGTAGAAACATAAGACAGTATCACAAATGTTGCTTACTGGGTTTGTTTGTATAAATAGAACATCTAAAGTCTACAATTAAAAATGCAATTTCTTCCCTCCTTCAGAAACCCTCCATACCACCTCCCCAAGTAATTTAAGGGGAAAAAAAAACAAAACACAAAAACAAAAAACAGGGCACCAATAGCATGAATAGGATACCTTAAAATAAACAGGGTCCACTTTTTGTCCAAGTGTGCCCTCATTGAAGTAAGAACTCAAAAATATGGGCCAACATTCCTGATATGAATAGAATTAGTTGGGGAGATACCCTCCTCTCTCACTTCTGTTCCACTCCCCTTGCCCACTATACTGCAATCTTGAAACAGACCTGGAGATAGCACTTTTGCAAATGCAATGAAATTGCTTGCATGCAGCTATCATGAACCACCCAGAGTAGGGAATGCTTTTTCCTTCGACAGGTGTAAAACTTATAAAGACACTAACGGAAGGCAATTTGAGACTCTTTAACCTTCCCCTTTGGCTTAGAGTTAGGTTGAGGACCTTGTGAGTCCCAGCTCCTTTCTGTCACTAGCCCCAAGCCCTGATCTGCCAGAATGATGGTGAGGCTCTCCTGGATGGCACGAGTATTCAAAGTTAGCATGCCGTTCAATGCAGTCTATTTAAAACTTTATTAGGAGCTTGGATTTTTCCTCCCCTATAATTTAGAAGGCAGAACAGAGAGGCAGTTTGCTCTTAAAACAATGCAATTGTGAGCTCCTGAGCTGTTGTCAGACTCACTTCCCTTCCATGGAAAGTAACTCCCTTGATGTGTGCCAGTGATCTGTGTACCCCCAGATTAAATGAGAGAGGGTTCACATAGCTTGTGCTTAATTCCGGACCTTGAAAAATGGTGAAATGACTATAGAAGGGACCTAAGCAGCAGGCAGGAGACTTGGGCCTAGTTACCTTTTTCTCGGTCTTGCTTCCCATTAGTTGTATGACCTTAGGTAAATTGCTTATCATCTTTGAGCTGCAGTATCCTCTTATATAAAATACAGGTTCTTGACTGGATTATTGTAATGATCCTTTTGAAGGTTTTTGCCATTTTACATTAGTGTTTTGTTTCCCTTGAGATTCTTTTTAAAATAATATTTATTATATTATGTTAGTCACCATACAGTATACATCCCTAGTTTTTGATGTAAAGTTCCATGATTCATTACTTGCGTATAACACCCAGTGCACCATGCAATACGTGCCCTCCTTACTACCCATCACCAGTCTATCCCATTCCCCCACCCCCCTCCCCTCTGAAGCCCTCAGTTTGTGTGTTTTGTTCAGTTCTTCCAGCCATGCCACTGCTCGGGCAGTAGTCATATATCACAGGATTCACTAGCTGTCTCACAACTCTTTTAGAAACCTTTATATAACAGACCAGGATAAGGAATATCAAGGGCTGCAGCCTAAAGGCCCTCTGGGAAAAAAAGATAACAATGTGTAATTCTTAAAAACAAAAACAACCAAAGCACCGAAGTATACGTGAGAAAGGGAAGAAAGGGGAAATATACCAGAGGGGAATATTCAAATAATTGGACAAAAAGATGAGTAGGAGGAAAACAGAGTGACAGCATTGTAGTTCAGGGTTCAAATGAGATGCTGTTTTTTCCAAGGGGTGGTAAAGATACTACACAGGAAGAAAGCGAAAGACATTGTCACATGGAGGAAGGAACAAGTTCAGGCTGCAGAAGTAAAACTGTGTTCATTCTTCTGATGAGCAGAAGAGCTATAAACTTTCTCTAAATATTCCTGAGAAATAAATAAAGCATGTAGAATCACGTATACAACTACCAATTTCTATCCTTGGGTTGTTGGGCTATATGACAGAAAGGGAACAGCAAGGCAAGGTAATGAGTGGGGTGGAGTAATTGGGTAGCAGTTCGTATTATGGAATGGAAGAAATTAGTCATGTGGGAGTGGGGATACAGAGGAAATGATGGGGAAGAAGAGCAGTGATGTGTGTCTATACTCCCTGGGAACTCTGAGAAACAGCAGCCTACTCAGAAACTCTTGACAGTGTTGGAGAGAGCTCTGGATGTTGAACACTTAAGGAAAGATGGAAATTTCTCCAAATTCTTCAGTGACAGAGCAGAAAGAATATTCAATTTGACAGACATTTGAGTTAGACTTCATGGACTTTTTTTTTTTTCCCCTTTGGGCAGCTGATGGGTAGCTGCTCCCTCAAGCTGGATAAAGAGATAGGTTTACTCTGAGCTGCAGAGGCAGCTGGTACGGTGAGGCTCAGTCTCTACTTGAGATAGATGCAAGCTTCACAGGAAAAACAGACAGATTTGGGGCTTTTTCCCTTTCCTTTCATCCATTATGCCTATTAATTTGATAATTTTTTCATTCACCTGGATGTAAAGAATGAGGCGTATTTTCATCTGATCAACAGAAAGGAAATGGATTGGGCATTAGCCTTTGACTCTTACCAATTGATGTCAAGTGCGGTTCCTGTTTTCATAGTAGAAGTTAAAACATGAAGACACAGAGTAGAAAGGAGCCTTAAAATGTGTGTGACTAGAGAGTGGAGAGGGTTATAGACAGTGGAATAAATAATGAAGAAGGATATCACGTTCTATGCAGCACTGTCTCATAGGTCAGTAAAGGAGGTAAATATCCCTAACTCCATGAACGTTTTCAAGTTGGCCTCTTTCAGTAGGCCATTGAGTATATAACTTAGCATTCGTTCAGTGGATTTTGCACTCCTGGCTCTACAGAGAAGAACTTTGTCACAGCCACAGCCAGCCCTCTAATCCCATAATGCAAATATCTCTTATTTCTGTGTCATTTAGCTTTCAGAATTGACAGCTAGACAGTCTGTCATAGAAAGCCAAGCTGTAAGTATTTACTGAGTACCTACTCTATGCAAAGTCTGTATTAAAAACTGAGAAGACAAAGGTGGAAAGAAAATCTCTGCCTTAAGTTTTCATTGTAGCTTTAAAGAAAAACGTTTAACAAAGCTAATTCATAGCAAAATATGTCAAAGAGGGCTCAGAAAAATAATGGCACAAATGTTGAAAATGTGAAAAAGAAAAATGTACAGAAAAAGAAACATGGCTTAAAAACAGCTGAAAAGATAGAAAGAAAAGTGTGATGAATATAAACATATACGTATTATAATAACACATTAGCATTTTTATCAATCAGGTTGGTAAAAACTGAAAACATCCAGATTGGTGAGGAAAAATAAATCCTCATACGTACTGCTAGTGAGTTTTGGAGGGGAACTTGTGAAATTTTATTTAAATTTTAAGTGTATGCACAGTTGACACAACATTTCCTTTTTGATAAATCTCTCCTATAAATGTTACGTAAGTATTCTATAGAAGAGCAGAAATATTCATCATCAAATTGCCTGTCCTAGTGAAACATTGGAACAATCCAAAAGATACATATATATAATCACATACGTAATATGATCACATTAAAAATTGAGTATGTGCATGCATGAAGTATTTGCACACTTTGGGGGAAAGACAAAAGGGAGATCGTGCAAATGAGGGATTGGATGTGAGCTCTGTGGAGGACCAGGTGGTTCTTTTTCTAGGTATACTAATTACATACGTTACAGGAGATGTGTAGAAAAACCTGAACAGTATTAACTTCTTAGTAGTTGTTACTTTGGGAGAGGGATCTTGTAGACAAGTTAGTGGTCTTTCCATTTTTTTTTTTTTTTACACATCTCTGCACAGTTTGAATTTTTTACAGCAGTAGGTAGTACTTCTGTAATTTAAAAATCAACAACAAAAATTGAGACTTATCACAAAGCACCACATGGTTTATATTCAGGTGAATTGTAGAGACAGTAAAAATGATACAGAGATTCAGAAAGATAGCCTTCCCAGCTGGCTTACTCATGGGGATTGGTGGCAGGGATCACATTCAAGTTATGTCTCAGAAGGTACTGCGTTAGAATCCATGGAGTCAGCACTGACATTGTCTTAGTTGTCAGCTCACTGCAAGTGGCCGAGCGCAGCAGGAATAGCATCGACATATGTCTGAGCTATGGGTCCAGAGCAAAGGGCTGTTACTTACTGAAGGAATTGGGCCTGCCTAATCTTTCTGTATCTCAGTTTAAAATAAAGGACTTTAGACAGATCTCTCTCAAGACCCTGGGAGTTCAAACATTTTCCCCCCACAGAAAAAGGTTGATAGAGAAGGATGGCAAATATTGCAGAAAAGGTTAGCATGAATCAGATTGTAGTTGGTTTTGAATGTCAGGCCAGAGAAGATGAGCTTTATCTCATTTCATCATTCGGGATTTCAGAGTGGGAGACTTCTGGAACTGTAATCTGGCAGTGATATGAAGGAGTAATGGCTAGAAGTAGTGGGGAGGGTTATTTGGAGGTCCTGTCAATTGAAAAGGTGATGTAAAAATAACTTGTAGTGTTGGGGCACCTGGGTGCCTCAGTCAGTTAAGTGTCTGGCTCTTGCTTTCACCTCAGGTTATGATCTCAGGGTCCTGAGATCAAACCCTATGTTGGGCTCCATGCTGAGCGTGGAGTCCACTTGGGATTCTTTCCCTTTTCCTCTTCCTCCCCCTATGCCCATCCCCCTCCCTAAAATAAATAAATAAATAAATAAATAAATAAATAAATAAATAAATAAATAAATAAATAAAATCTTTTAAAAAAATGACTTGTATTGCATACTGGCTATGGGTATAGAAAAATGGAAAAATCTTGGACCTGGTGTTAGAATAGATAATAGAGGCCTTGGGGTTGGAAGATGTAATTTTGTTGCTAATATTTCAGTTGGGGAATAAAAATATTATTAAACAGATATGTGTATGTCACTAGAAGATCTTGTTGTGGGGAAAAAAGAAAAGGGATTAAAGTTTAAGCCCTGGGTAATATTTATTAGTGCCTTGGTCACTGATTTATAAACTATAGGGGTACATTAACAGATCCATATTCTTGCCTGTAAATGGAAATGGGATGATGTGCTCAACAGTAGCCAGCATAAACACCGTGCATTAAGAACTGAAAACCACAGAGGGCGTGTGCAACACACAGGAACGGTCACAAGAAACTCCTCACTTCCATATTTAAATTTTGCACTTTTTGTTCTAACAAGTGAAATGCTGGGAGGTTTAAATTTTGCCATTTTTATGACAGATTTCTTTTGTAAAGAAAATATTTTTTATTCTTGTACCTCCTTTTTTATTTACGTAGCCCTCGTAAACACTTTTGACTCCATTGAGTATGCTCAACCCTTTGAGCTGAAGATGCTGCGTATTACAACATTGTTTTGCATGAGGGGACTTTAACTCAGAGAGCCTATGGTGATTTACCCAAAGGCACTGGGTATGCACTATCACTGGGGATGCAATAGTGAATAAGAACGAACCAGACAAAGTCCCCACTCTCATGGAGCTTACACTCCATATAAGTCTTAGCTCATGTTCCCAGGAAAACAGACTCTGAAGTGGAGGTTTGTGTACAGGAGGTTTATGAGGGATCAAGACATGTCCAAGTGATCAAAGCAGGTTTGGTCAAAGGAAAAGGCAAAATTGATAATTAATTCCAACAAGAAAACTGCAGAGACAGCCTAGAGTTGGGATGGCCTTTGCACTGAACATGTATTAGTTGTGGTTGCCCCATGGGAGAGACAAACCTTGAGTGAGCCCGCTTCCTTTAGTCAATGGCAGTGTCCCTCAGAGCAGGCTCATTACCCACGATCTGTGAGCAGGCCCCACTCTCCACAGCTTGGAGAATGAATGTCTAGTTCCTGAAGGGATATCTGAGTGATGCCTCACAGCATCCAGTATGGCAAATATATGTGTGCTCTGTCAGGTGGTGACTGCGGTAACCATGGAGAAGAAGAAGGCAAGGCAAGGCATTAGAGCCTCCGTGGGAGGAGGGGGCTTCTATCCAGAAAAGGCACTAGGGTATATTGAGAAGAGATTTGAAAGAGGCGAAAGCACAAAGCATGCATATTTCTGTGGTCAGAACATTCCAAGTAGAAGGGAAAAAACCTGCAAAGGCTCTGAGGCAGGACATGCTGGTTGATGTGTTTGAGGAACAGCAAGGAAACCACTGGGCCTTAAGCGGCATGAATAGGGGGCACATTGGTGAGAGGTGAGATCAGAGAACTGGTATAGGGACAGAGGAGAATCGTGCAGAGTCATACTCACCAAACATTGCGTTTCTACCATAGCCAGGCCTGATGAGCAAGGTATCAATAAGCAAGAGTGACTAGGCTCCTGCTGTCATGGAGTTTATATCTGATGGAGGGTTGGGGAACATGGAGCAGCACATAGGGTAAACAAAAGTATGAACGGTTCTATTCAGTAGTGGTCAGCACTAGTAAGAAAATGTCTAAAAGGGTAAGTGATAGAAAATGAAGGAGGTAGAGAGGAATCTTCAGATTGTGTGATCAGGAAAGTATCTTCAAAAAGGTGATACTAGGATTGAGACCTGAATCACCTAAAAATGACACCAGAACCTAAATGCAAATTACTGAACAATGTAGAAATTTATTCAATTTACATATATTCACACTCTTTCTCTCATTTCAGTTAATGGCATGTGGACTTTGGGAAAATTCTATCAGGTATAATTAATTTTAAATGTGCCAAACTCACTAGCCAGGTACAAGATGCTACTGGACTGACTCTCAAAGACAGTTGAGCAGTCAGATCCTTGGGTTCATTGTTTTAGAGATAGGACCAGAGTCCTTATCCATCCTTGTTCATTCAAGTCATCCCTGGAATGCAAGGCTGATGAGTGTCCAGAGAACAAAACAGATAAAATCGGTCTAATTGAGCCACCATTTGTCAATTTTTCATTACCTTATTTAATTAGAACTTGGTGAATGAGACTAAGGCAATCTCCTCTGTGAGTCAATTAACTTCATATAGTTCTATAGTGACTTTGCAGATTTATTATCGCAACTAACATTTCAATTCAATCCACCTCGAAAAAATGCTTATTAATAACGGATCGTGTACAAAGCACGATGCTAGATGCAACAAGTGTACTTAGATGATCAGTATATGGTGCATGTCCCCAAGAAGGTTACAAGAGAATTAGAGAAGGTGATATTTATGGAAGAATAGAGCACCAAGCTGATTGTGATAACTATTATGGGAGCACAGTGGCTAATCATTAATTATTAAATACTGCTTTTGATCACGAAGCAGATAAGGCAAGTGAATTTAATGCAGCTGATCAGCAATACTAAAATACACTTTAAGGAGCATATCTTTAACCAACATTAACAGCAGGTA
Source organism: Ursus americanus (assembly GCF_024610735.1). Classification (NCBI taxonomy): domain Eukaryota; kingdom Metazoa; phylum Chordata; class Mammalia; order Carnivora; family Ursidae; genus Ursus; species Ursus americanus. The sequence continues at coordinate 16,588,691 of NC_142129.1, read as the reverse complement.
GCAAATATAACTTACTAATTTACTTCATCATTTTGCACAGATATCAGATGCTACAGATTATATCGTGTCATCCCCTCCCCAATTAATATGTTGAAACCCTAGCTGCAGTACCTCAGAATATGGCCTTTTTTGGATAGGGTCTTTACAAGTTAAAATGAGGTCATTAGCATGAGCCCTAATCTAATATGACTGGTGTCTTAATAAAAGGAGTAAATTTGGAGACAGACTTGCCTAATTTAGAGAATGTCATGTGAACACAAAGGCTTTTTATAAGCCAGGAAGAGAAGCCTGGAACAGACTCTTGTAGCTCTCAGAAGGAACTAACTCTGACAAGGCCTTGATCTCAGATGCCTACAGAACCACAAGATAGTATTTTTCTGCTAAGCCACCCAGGTTATGGTACTTTGTGATGGCAGTCCTAGAAAACTAATACACAAAGTTTAAATATGCTTCCTGTTATTGTCTAAAGGCAGGAAAGAATATTAGCTAATGCATTGATTAACCCCTGCTTATGTATTTGTCTAGCTCATATAGAAATGAGAGCTTGGGAAAACATTTATTTTCAAGATGACTAAAGTTTAGGGGCGCCTGGGTGGCACAGTCGTTGAGTCCTCTCCCACTCCCTCTGCTTGTGTTCCTCTCTGCTGGCTGTCTCTGTCAAATAAATAAATAAAATCTAAAAAAAAAAAAAATGACAAGTTGATTCCTTCAAGTCCTGTTTCTGTTTTTTTTTTCTTTAAAGAAATTAATCTACGACATATATCAATTTTTCTGCCCTTTGAAAGAGTAGAGTTGGCATAATTCAACCTCAGGATTATCAGAATGACTCAAAAATATTTAGCCAACTTGTAACACAGCAAACTTTGCAAGGGCCTTTGTGGTGAGAAAGGTTTTGTGTTCTCTCTGTGGCCCCAGAGAGCGCTGCCTCTTAAAGTCTCAGAGGATTTTTTATTGATTTTTCTTTTTTTCACTCTTTCCAGGTTTTTAATCATCCATTCTCCTTAGTGTCTGTGTGCCTGTTCCTTAATTTTTGTAATTGAATGCAGTTAACCTTCTATTGGTTTGGAAATCAGATAACAGAGTCTGTGAGAGGTGAAGAAAGTTGCGTCTGTCTGTGTAAGGAATTCCCCCCCACAAAACATATCTTAGGGTCTTTTTTTAAAAATATCTATTTGTAAAGCAAAGGAAGTGTCTGTCTGTTTGCTTGGAACATGCAGTAATGTTTCAAATACTTCATTTGGTGGAAGTCTGTGTTTTGACCAAGTAAGTTATTGCTTTATTTTCATCCTGGGATGTAAGGCTCTCTGGTGTCCTGTTCCCACAGGTATGCTAATCACCTGCACCTCCCTGAGGACACTGTATCCTGCAATGGTCTGTATCCTTAGAATGGATCTCTCATTTATAAACCATCAACTTTAGGACAACTTGGGGAAAAAGAGCCGTAGCTGATTTCAGAGAAAGGACCTGTCCTTCATTCTCTAGTTCTGATAAACTGCATGATTAATCTGTGAAGTAAATGCTTTTCTGGAGAACCTGTGTATCGAGACACAACCTCTTTAAAATTTTTTCACTGGACCATGGTGGACAGACCTCAGATTGCCTGATGTTGGTCCTGATTCAGCTCTAGTTCTAACCCTGTGTCTTCTGCTCCTTCTCTGCTTGCTCTGCTAATCTCCCATGGTTTGCCACCCCTGCTGCTACTCCTCATTCCACAATGTCTCCTTAGGCAGTCTCAGCCTTACCCATGGCTTCAATTACCACCTAGGAGGAAATGACTCATAAAGTTATATATCTAGCTTAGACCTTTATTTGAGTTTCAGATCTGTAGTTTCAATTGTCTATTTGCCATTCCCTCTTGTTTGTCTGAAAGGTCCTTCAAATTCAGTATGCCCACCATGAAACCTTCTCTGAGAGCTTTTGTTCTCTTCCTGTGTTTCCAGTTTTAGTCAATGGCATCACCACCTCAGATTGCAGGCTGTCATCCTCAAAATCTCCCTCTTCCTCCACCATATTCACGCCTTGCCAAACTTCATAAAATTCACCTCATTAAATATTTTGGAGTTCACCATTTTTCTCTCTTCCCATCACAGTGCATTGGTCTTAGGCAATGGCCATGTCAGCCTGCCCCCATTTATTCTGGCCTTCCTCCAACCCATTCTCCTCACTGTGGCCAGCACATTTTTTCAACACATTTGATTATAGTCATCTTTCCTCAAACCACTTGAATTCTCCAGTGGCTTCCCACTACCTTCATCATAAAGACACGGAGTTCTTTTTTCTTTTAAAGATTTTTATTTATTTATTTGACAGAGAGAGAGACAGCCAGCGAGAGAGGGAATATAAGCAGGGGGAGTGGGAGAGGAAGAAGCAGGCTCCCAGCAGAGCAGGGAGCCCGATGCAGGGCTTGATCCCAGGACCCTGGGATCACGCCCTGAGCCGAAGGCAGACGCTTAACGACTGAGCTACCCAGGTGCCCCGGAGACACGGAGTTCTTAAATATAGCTATACTTCATGCATGGCTTCCCTCCTCCACGCCTACCCAATCCATCACCTCTCATGAAAGGCATCCCGTAAATCTCCTCATTTCATCCCTACAGATTTTTCTTTAGTTTTTTCTACCCTCCACATTCTCTCCCACCACAGAATATTTGACCGGTAGTTCCGTTTTCCAGGCAAACATTTCCTTCAGCCCCTTACCTGATTCATTCCTCCTCCGTCTATGGGATGTCAGCTCAAGCTTTCCTTCCTCAGGCAAGCCTTCTCTGACCTTCCTGGCAGATTCAGATCCCCCACTAGGCACAGAGCAACATGACCTTTATTCCATTACGTTTATCACAGCCGTCACTTTGCATTGAGTTTGTGGGATTACTTGCTTAAGGTTTGCTCCACTACACTGCAAGTCCTTCGTTCACCATTGTATCCCAGGTGGTTTTCCCAGAACCTGACATATTGTAGTTGCTTAATAAATATTTATTTAATAAATGAATGGGTGAAAAATGATGACATTGCAGTGATTCGGAGGCTGCATGGGCTCCTAAGCATCTCCCCAGGGTTACAAAGAAATTTATAAGACTAACTTGGGCTAGGGTATAAAGGTAGTACCAAAAAAAAGTGACTGCACCTGAATAGAAAATTGTATGGGTAAGAAATAAATTAGGTCCTTAGCTATATTTCTGGGATAGGATTGCTAAGAATTAAAGATATGGGTTCAGACATCTATGTTTTTCAAAATAAATACTATTATGTAAATAAATGTAAATAAGTAAGAAATAGGCTAAGGAAAAAAAAACTGGCATTGTCCAGAGTTATCATCCATGTTGAGGCCTGTTTCTGAGGTGCACAGCATTGTATTAGAGCCTAGTTTGAGCATGTCTCAAAGCCTTCACGGGAGCTATTTTCTCTCAGAAATATTCTTAGTCCAGAACTCAACGTTGCTCATTTATCACCAGTTATGTCTCTGATGAAGTTTCAGCTCTTTAGTGTCATGCCTTGCCTGACTATCTTCATCGATCAGAATAGGATAAGTTATGTTGTAGAGGGAAAGATGTATATTTGTGGCATAAAACAGCAAAGTTTCACTTCACAATCCCATTATCTATCCAGTGTGGTTAGCAGGAGTCGTTCAGGGACCCCAGCTGTGGAGCTTCTGCCATCTTGAATGTTCCAGTTGCTATATCAGAGGGAAGGAGAGCCCTGGAGGTTCTCACACTGGTAAATGCTCAGCTTTGAGTCCTGTCAGTGCCACTCATACCTCATAAGTAAAACTGATCACATGAGCCTATCCCACCAAAACTGCAATCTGATGTTGTGTCAGCAAGGAGGGAGAACTAGAAATATTTAGCAAACTGCATAATATCTGATCTAGACTAGTCTCTTTACTTGCTTTTGTATTTTATAGTAATTATAATTGTTTCATACACACACACACACACACACACACACACACACACACACACAATTATTTTTCTGTTTACTGCCTGCTTCTCTTACAAGATGCCCATGAAAGCAAAATTTTGTCTTGGTCAACCTTTAGCTCTACCACATAGAACCATACATAGCTTATAGTAGACAGTAAATAAATATTGTTTATTAAATGAATGAATGTGAATAATCTGTGGTGGCTTTTTTTTTTTTTTTTTTTTTTTTTTTTTTTTTTTTTTAGCCCATACCTTCTGTCCAAGCCTTTTAGTAATGAGTTCAGTTTGCCTTTATTCTGGGTCAAGAGCATTGCAGGACTATAAAGACAGGTTATAAGCAAGAGCTATGAGATTCAAGGCAGAGATTGAAATTAGGATGTGGAAAGACATAGGAAAGCAATTCAGACCAAGAAAATTCACAGAAGCTACATGTGGTTTGCAGCACTGGGTCAGGGAAAACCTGACCTTTTGGCTCCATCTGGCTTTGCCAAAACTCAGATGAGGGAATTGATGGTAAGGCAAGGGCTACTCCAAAATGGAGGCAACTTTATAACTCCTTCCCAGGTTCTGATCAATCAGTCACTTCCCAGGTCTTAGAGATCTCGACAGAGACTGATACCACAGAATAATTGGCCATTTGGGCCTATCCTGATCATCTGCTATGAAAGAATGTATGTTGTCCTCTTTCCAAGGTACTGACTCAAAACTAGTAAATAGGTTGAAGTATCCTAAGTGCTGAACATTAATATCAATAAACTACCTCTTCAAACCTTTTGCACACACCCCCCCCACCGTAAGAAAATTACTGTAGCCAGTATACTTGACTGAGACTTTTGGTACAATTATATTACCACTAACGTAAGGACTCACCTGGAAATTTGGATAAGCTGAAGTAATGTTAAGCCTACAATACCTAAATCATTGTCTGTGACATTGCTGGAAACTTGGTATATTACTTTCCTCTGGCTGCTGTAGCAAATTATTATAAACTTGGCTTAAAACAATTATAAAATTATTATCTTATAATTTGGTAGTTCAAAAGTACCAAAACGAATCTCACTAGGCTGCAGTCAAGGTATCAGGAAGGCTGCATTGCTTCTGGAGGCTCTAAGAGAGAATCTGTTTTCTTGCATTTTCCAGCTTCAGCAGCCTTCGTGCATCCCTTGGCTCATGGCCCCTTCCATGTTCAAAGCCAATGATGGCCAGTCAAGTCCTTGTTACATCCCATTACTCTGATACTGAGTCTTAAGGACACTTACGTAGCATGGGGCCCAACTGAATAATGTAGGACAATCTCTCTATCTTAAGATCAATGGATTAGCAATGGATTAGCAACTATAATTATATTTTCCATTTAAATATTTTTAGCCATGTATGGGAACAGGTTTAGATATTACAGGGATTAGAATGTGGACGTCTTTGGAGGGGGAGACATTTTTCTGCCTAACGAACTTAGCATATATAAACATTAAAGATTATAAAAAGCATCATAAAGTGAGTTAAAGGAATATTATGAGTAGCTGGTTTCTCAAAATATAATGAGTCTTAAGGTATTAAAATATTTTTTAAATAATCTGGAATTGCTTAGGATGGACACATTGCCATTTTGCGGATACAGAGAATGAAACATGGATGAGTTAAATTTCTTGTCTAAGGCCATGTCAACTGGAAGAATTCAGATTAGGATCCAGAGCACTTTCTACTAAGACATCACTGTTGCATTTCACTTAGGAAGCCAGGTTATTTTCTAATAGATTTTAGAACAGATCTGTCAAGTGGTTAACATTTGTTTTTAAATTAGTGAAGCATAAAATCATAAATTTACAATACTAAGGTAATTAAGAAATAATAGAGTGAGGTCATCCTTTGATTTTCATCAAAGGATGTTGGTCATTCCTCTAAATAGGTGGTGCAGGGATATCCCAGTGCTTAAGGTGACCTGGCTACGAGAGGCTGATGTCCCCAGATGTGGCCGGGTGCACATTCACCCAGTTCATCCATTACAACAGGGCAGTGCTGTGTACAGGCTACATCATCCTTTTTGTGAGAAGCTGAAGTTTGCCATTTGCTGATCTCACCACACAGAGTATGCACATAAATAGACAAATGTTTGGCAAGTTATTTTTAAGTGAGTCAAGATGGTCACTATTAAGGAAATATATAAACATTTGCGGTGATAGGAGCAAACATAGGACAAGGTGAATGGAGAGCCTGGAGATCTCCAAAAGAACCATTCATCTGCAAATTCATGCTGTTTGGAATTGCATTATGAAGTATTATCTATACTAGAGAGTCACTTCTATTCTTCAGGGTGAACCGAAAGCTAAACAAATACTCTGCATGTTTATACACAGTCACATAGAAATGCTTAAAAAACTCTGCCTCCCTAGTGCTGCTGTGCTTTGTAATACTGGCATAGGAGATGCTATTTATATCTTTAATAAAACACTGAGATTAATTTTTCTGCTTCACCATGGATCCATTTTGAGAGACACAGTGGCATGCTGGTTTTGAGTATTAGACTCTGACCCTTCTCCTTAGCAACTAGGTGGCTGTACACTTTCAGCTCTCTCCTCCCCACCATCACCACACCCCAAGTGTCTTTTGAGTAAGTTCTTTTCCTCTGTGCCATCAGGCTTCCAAAAGAGGCCCACAGAGAGAACTGTCACCACACCAGGGAGAAAGCGAGCAAAGAGAAAGAGGGAGGCGGAAGCTTTTTCAGGACTGTTTTTGTTTTCTCTACTTAATCACCTTAAGAGCTCAATGAAATGGGTTTATAAGCTGTACTGGAGGAGCTGAGAACTTTCAGGCTTCAGTGTGAGAGCCAAGCTGTAGTTTCCAGCAGTTTAGCAAAGGAGCACAAAACAGCAGTGTCCCATTGCCCTTTCCTGACAGCGTAGTTTCCCATCCTCCCAAGGGTGTGTGTGCTGGTGCATGCAAGAAGCTAATTAGTTGTCTTGTTCAGATCGTATCTGAAAAAGTAAGTGCCTTTTTCACAATTTCTTCCCGTATTCCCTCTGTCCGCTGTAATCTCTTTCCAGCCACTGCAAACATTTTTAGAATTTATTCCTATTTTTCTGTCTTCATTAGTCTGTCCATCCAGTGCTTTCCTTTTAGGTCACAAGTTAAATTCACCGGTGATAGCTCCAGATTAGAACCACAAATAACAATCACTTCTGGAGAGGAGGGAGAATGAAATAAGACATTTTGCCAATTCTCCCATTTCGGAGTAAGTCACTGTCACTAAACAGGCATAGTGAGATATGTGTTTAATGTGTTGTGATAATTTTTAATGAAACATAAATGATGTTTACGTTAGTGTGTATATTAGTGTTCTGGCCAAAGGTAATCAGCTCAGTGCCAAAGACAACTCCTATTTAACATGAGTTTTAAAATTCGTCCCTGAGAATCATTACCGTATCGGTATGGTAGTATCCTGAGAAACGTTGCCTAGAGTTTTTCAAGTTGTGAGCAGTTAACTACATCGAATATAGTTGAGACCGAATATGGTTAAAGAGAGCTGACTTGGTCACTGGAGGGAAGGTCTGCTGTGCATACAGCTCAGCTGTAGTGACCACACCCTGATTTACAGGAAATGTTGTTAGGTTTAAAAGAGATAGGAGGAGCATGGTTCAGACCAGAAATATATACATTTAAGAAGGAGTCCAAGTCTAAACTTACTCAGAAGCATTAGGAAGTACAGATTTGGGGCCAAGATTCTCTGGTGAATCTCAAGCCAATCTGTAGGATGTGTAAGAACAGGGTAGCAATTAGGCCTGAGAGGATATTTAAAAGCAAATAGGCTTGGAATGAGAAAACATTTGTGAATTTGAGTAAGTCAGTTTCTTTTATAAATGTGTAGATTCATAGGGAGTTAGTCTATATCATTTTACTATCAAAAAGTACTTATGGTCTAGAAGATTAGAAACTCATTCCTAAAGTGAACAGGTATCACTACTTATAATTTTAGAAGCCAGAGCAAAGCAAATCTTGGAGTTCTGTATTTGATGCAAGGCAGGACAGGCCCTAAACATCTTTGTTTTAGAACAGAAATTTCATCTTCATTGAGAGCCATATAAGGACAAGGTACCTAGATTCAGTATTCCATACCAGGAGCTGGTGAGACCAAGAACATGAACAAAAGGAGGCACCAGCGACTCCTTCATTTTTCTGGTAGGAATTCACATATTTTCTTTTCTGGTGTGATTTGAATGCACAGTATTAACACGCTGCCCCACACTTTCCCTGTCTCCAGCCACATATTGGTTAATATTCTCTTAAGTAGACATTATAACACCTGCCTGAAGTGAGTTAGAATTGGTCAAGAAGAAATCAGTCATTCACATCACAGTTTAATTACATATCCACAGTCAATGATAATTCACATTTTACAAAATGCTTTTCACAGATATGACTTCATTTGCTCAGCACTACTTTGGGGCACAGTCTACACATTGTTTACATATGAGGGAACTGAGGTAAAGGACTAAGCATTTTGTCTGAGATCACATATCTGATTAAGTTCTGAACCTAAACCTTGCTTTAAGCTGTGTGGAGAATTTTAAATCCCATCTTTCCTATGTTTTGGCCCTAAAAGCAAATCTCCTGTTTCTATTTTAGCAATTTCCATCTAGCTCACTCTCCTAGTATTGTCCACATGATCTCTGCTTCTGAGATGATGATAAGGAAGCTTCCTACAGAGCACTGTTCTTGGATACTGGGTGCCATAATCCCACTTTCACCTTGAAAATGTACTTTTCCCCCAATTTTCATTCTGTCACCCATCACTCTGGGCCAGCTCAGGGCAAGACATATAGAAGCCTGGGAGAACATTCCCAGGGAGAAAAGCCTAGTATCATTCTGCAAACTGGAAGTATGGACTATGGCTTAAAACAAGGGTTCCATTCTTTGAGTCCGTTCCATGAACAGGGACTGCATTCCAGTTGGAAGTAACATGACCATCATCCCTAATGCTGTTATGTAATTAGAATAAGCTGTAACAGGCATGACTAAGAGTTTTCTTGTCAAGAAATTACAGAAATGTCCATGTGCCAGGGGCGCTCATTGCTAAGTGACTTTGTAGTCACCTTATTACCTCTAAAACACAAAACAAATTAGTAAAAGAAAGTAAAGAGTTACAGAGGAATTGGAAGTACACCCTAGAACATAGGACACTGCACAAAGAGTGTGTAGAGGTGCCTCTGTCTTGTTCTAGGCTTCTCCATTAACTAACCTTGGAAATTAGACATGGAATCCAATGACTTTTAGTTACATTTGTCCACCCTGGATACTATAAAGCATGAGCCCATGGTTTTGGTAGATGGTGTAGGGGAGGAAAAATAATGTTCCCTCCACCCTTCTAGGTTCTTGGCTGAGACCCCCATAATAGGAGAAAAACAAGCAAAAGTTTAGTAACATGTATACATCCAGAATATATGGGAGAGACCCAGGAAAACTGAGTAACTCCCCTGTAGTGGCCCATGCTGTCACCTTGAATAACATCTCCAGCTAAAGACAGAAGAAAATACTGGGTGAAGGGAAATGAAGACAGTTATGGGAATTACCCAGAAAAACAGTAAGGTGAGGGTCAGGTCATGATACACATTTAAACCCTCACCTTCTCCATTGATAAGAGTTTCTAGAGATTTGTCATCCTTCTCTTCCTGGTACAGAGAGGGAGACATCTTTACAAATGGAGATTTCCCCTATAAATGTCTCTTACAAAAAGCTAACTTCTATGGTGCGCCTGGGTGGCTCAGTCGGTTAAGTGTCCAACTCTTGATTTCGGCTCAGGTCATCATCTCAGAGTCCTGAGATCGAGCCCTGTACTGGGCTCCATGTTGAGTGCCAAGTCTGCTTGAGATTCTCTCTCTCCCTCTCTCTCTCTCTCTCTCTGCCCCTCCCCTCACTCTCCCTCTCTCTTTCTAGTTCTCTCTCTCAAATAAATAAGTAAATAAAATATTTTTTTTAAAAAGGTAACTTTTTAAAACTTTTTTTAAAAACTTTTTTAAAAAAGAAAGAAAAAGGTAACTTCTCAGTTTTCAGAGCTTCTCCTTTATCTCCTGTTCCTTAAAAATAACCAGGTCAAAATAATCAATATGCCAAAGAGGCATATTTGGGGATGGCATAGTCAGCTCCCTTCCTTGGTCATTAGTGTATGCCTTAAGTTTTAATAATGCCTTCCCAGTGATTGCTTTACATGATTGCTTAGCTTGTTTACATGAAACTTGCTCAAGAAAGAAACATTTCCAGGGGATTACTGTCAAGCAGGAGAATCTATATACTCCATATCCTGGCATCAATAAAAGGAGAGCACATTGTGTCAGCTGCAGAGCTCTGAGGTTAGGTTTTCACTGGTTGTTATTGAAGACTTTCAGTGATTACCAATACATGTTTATTTGGCATGCTTTTTAAATTAACTCATTTTCTAGGGAAAGATTTGTCATTAGAAGTCTTGTAGGAATGTAGCACGTACATTGACTTTGCTTGGGGCCTTATCTCATCCCTTTCAGCGGGGATTTATACAGTACTGCCTATGAGATTTTGTAAATGAGACCCTTAAGCCCCAAACCCAGGGACCTTGCTGAATAAATGAGGAAGAAGAGACCAAGTGTCCAGGATCCATCTCATTAGGCACAGGAAATCAAGGAGTGCTTTAGGGATGCTTCTTTGGGTACAGTAGTTTTGGAGTTTTTTGTTTGTTTTTAAATTTTTATTTAAGTTCTAATTACTTTACATACAGTACAATATTGGTTTCAGGAGTAGAATTCAGTGATTCATCACTTACATACAATACTTAGTGCTCATCACAGCAAGTACCCTCTTTAATACCCATCACCCATCTAGCCCATCCTCCACCCATCTCCCTCCATCAACCCTCTTGTTCTCTGTCGTTAAGAGTCTCTTATGGTTTGTTGTCTTCTCTTTTTTCTTTTTTCCCCCCTTTCCGTATGTTCATCTGTTTTGTTTCTTAAATTCCACATATGAGTAAAATTATGGTATTTGTCTTTCTCTGACTCATTTCACTTAGCATAATACTCTCTAATTCCGTCTGTGTTGTTGCAAATGTCAAGATTTCATTCTTTTTGATGGCTGAGTAGTATTCCAGTGTGTGTGTGTGTGTGTGTGTGTGTGTGTGTGTGTGTGTATCACACCTCTTCTTTATCCATTCATCAGTCGATGGACATCTGGGCTCTTTTCGTTGTTTGGCTATTGCTGATGATGCTGCTATAAACATTGGGGGTGCATGTACCCTTTTAAATCTGTATTTTTGTATACTTTGGGTAAATACCTAGTAGTGTAATGGCTGGATTATAGAGTAGTTCTATTTTTAACTTTTTGAGAAACCTCCATACTGTTTTACACAATGGCTGCACCAGTTTGCATTCCCACCAACAGTGCAAGAAGGTTCCCCTTTCTCTGCATCCTCGCCAATGCCTGCTGTTTCCTGTGTTGTTAATTTTAGTCATTCTGGCAGGAGTGAGGTGGTATCTGATCATGGTTTTGATTTCCATTTCCCTGAGGATGAGTGATGTTGAGCATCTTTTCATGTGTCTGTTAGCCATCTGGGTGTCTTCTTTGGAAAAGTGTCTATTCATGTCTTCTGCCCATTTCTTAACTGGATTATTTGGTTTTTGGGTGATAAGTTCTTTATAGATTTTGGATACTAGCCCTTAATCAGATATGTCATTTGCAAATATCTTCTCCCATTCCATAGGCTGCCTTTAGGTTTTGATTGTTTCCTTTTTGGGTACAATAGTAAGAGAAGGAGTCTGTTTTTAAAATGAAAATGTCTATAATACCCTCCAGTTACATCCACATCGATGTAAATGGGTATTATACTGAGCGAAATAAGTCAATCAGAGAAACACAATTATCATACGGTTTTACTCATATGTGGAATATAAGACACCGTGCAGAGGATCATAGTGGAAGGGAGAGAAAACTGAATGGGAAGTCGTCATGGAGGGAGAAAAACCATGAGAGACTCTTGACTCTAGGAGGTAAACTGAGGGTTGCTGTAGGGGAGGTGGGTGGGGGATGGGCTAGATGGGTGATGGGCATTAAGCAGGGCACATGATGTGATGAGCAGTGGGTGTTATACACAACTGATGAATTTTGAACACTACATTGGAAACTAATGATGTACTATATGTTGGGTAATGGGATCTAAATAAAAATAAATAAATAAAATGACCAAAAAAAAAAAGTGAAAAGGTCTATTTGGAGCAATATTATCCAACACATTCAGTTTGAGTCTTGCTTGGCAAACCACTGCTTTCTGCACCACAGTGATCTCAGTCACTCTCATTAAATAGAGGGTAAATCACATTTAGTGAGGACACTGTCCTGTGTTGTGGGGGCTCCAGGATATGGTTTCTTAGAATGTGTTAGCATTTCCACCCTTCCCTTGAAAGACCCTTCTAGATTAAGACAGGGTGAAGTATATGACCTGAGAAATTATGTGAATTCCCGTATGTGATTAATTCACTTAAAGTCTAAGAAATTAGGTTTCTTTACAGAGTAAAAGGATATTGAGTATTCTAGACTACCCTTTCCTGCACAACGGGCCATGGATTAAAATAATTTGGAGCCCCGTGCACAAAGAAGGGTCTGATAAAAGTTTCACTTTGCACTTGCATTCTAGAATCTTACCTCTGCCTTAGACTCCAGCATCCAGCTTAGGCTGCGGAAGGAGAAAGCTTAAGCTGTTTGTGAAAATACACCCTGAGGTAGAAGGCAGTTGAAATGTTTCAGTTCTTTACCTCCAAAGACGATCTCAGCATTACCTCCTGGTAGGAGGAATGCACATACACTAAATGCTTCTCTAAGTAAACATGCGTCCCAGCGGCCTTTTACTTCTGCATGCATAACACTGATTTATCACCATTGCAGCTGCTTAACATTTTGCAGGGCGGTGTTTCATTCCCTCCCCCCTCCTTCTTTGCATTCCCTTTTTGAAAAAGAGCTCTGTACTGTATTTTAAATATTTTAGACTCGGCAGCAGTAAAAGTTTTCAGGCTGTGGATAACACCATCCCTGCAAGGAGAGGAAGGTTTTAACACAGCTGTGATACCAAACTTCAAGAAAAAAGGAAAAGGAAAAAAAAAATAGGCAAGCTATTTGTTTGTTAGACTGTCCCCGAACACTGTCCATCAGAATGATTCCCATTTGTGTGTGGAAATTCCTGTTGCAGGGTCTGCAAAAATAAAAAAAGCTTAGGATTTTCTAGAAGAAATGGAGATCATCTTCTCTAGCTAAAGAATAGAAGCATTACAATTACTCCGAGAAGGTTTATATGGGAAACAAAAAACTGTGAGAAGAATGGCGTGTCTCTTACGGGGCTGTTATTAAGATTTCAAAACAGTGAGGGACACTGAAGAACCCGTTTTAAGCAGTGATTGTCATCTAGTGGAGGGTCACTTTTAATGCAGGATTGTTCTAGTTCACACTGAGGTCAAGGAATAGAAAAGTTCCTTTGGTAGATTTTAGCTACATCAGCCTGCCATTCCCAAACTTCCTGCTGATAAATGCTGTGCTTGCCTAGTTCAACTCTTGAACGGTTTGTGTGAGCAGGAGATGAAGAAGGAGGCAGGCTCTCCTGCTCTGGGCCCATTTCCCCCATAGAGGCCAAGTTTTCACCTTCATTTTTTTTCTTGGTTCTTTGAAAGCAGAAAATTAAGAAAATGTTATGGCCGCCATACCTGGTGGGAAATCACTTGAGTTGAACTTGTCACCCTCTTAATCCACTTATGATGATAGAGCGCTGATTTGTGCATCTAATTACTGAAGCGTAATTATGCTGCACTGAAATCAACGTGGCACAATAAAATATGCACCACCTTCCCAGGAATGAGACATGCCGTTCTCCTTCTCCTCGCCGTTAGTAGTGACCTTATTTACAGTCTTAATCAAAAGGGAGCTTTGTCAAAGATTCAAAGTCATCCCTTTCAGGCAGCTGAGCTATGCGACACATGCCTAAAACTAGCTTTATGAGGTTGTAGGTAATGAAGTTTGGCTTCACAAATGGAAATTACTAATTTATTAGTGTTCTTTGAGGTGGAAAATAGCCATGTAGATAAAGGAGAACACGTAGGTGCATTCTACAAAGTCTTTAAAAAGCACTTTTGAAAATGTTCCACACCATGGCTTACGAATAAATGTAAAAGCTGTATGCTCAGAATTCGGGTGTACTCTTTTATCTCAGAAAGAGAACTGGCTTAAGAAATAAAAGTAGAATGCTCAGAATACATATGATCTCCTCTTGTAAAGAAAGAGAAACTAGAAGGGAGAAGGATGGGGGGCCTGGGGGTTCAGTGTTATGTTGGATTATGTTTAAGATGCTTACTGCATGGTGTTGATGAGCAGTATGGTTCCCATTGGCAAGACTCATTCTTAAATATTCTGATTCAGTAGGTCAGAGGTATGGTCCCAGAATCTATGTTTTTAAATCCTAACAGTCTTACGATTATAGCTTATTTGCTATATACCAGGCATTCCTCTGAAAATTTTACATGAATTAACTCTATTCCTTAAAACAGCCCCAGGAGATATTACTATCACTTTTTCCCTTTTACAGGGCAATTAAATAATTTTTCCAAAATCACACATTGAGTGGCACAACTATAAATGTACATTAAAAAAGTGTCTTCAGTGATGACCTAGAAGAAGAAAATGGACATCATTGCAGATCGTTTGGCAAAAATACCGCTTCCATTTGCAGCTCTTTTCCAAAAGGCCATGAGTATAGTGACTTCCTTTAAACACAGTAGTTCAGTTATTCACAGACTGTTTTATTCAAGTTTAAGAAAATATTTGTTAGCTTTATTGGCTTTTTGCTTGTATCACTTTTTTTGGAATGTGTAGTCTTGTTTATAAGAAGGCGTTAATGGTATGAAAGAACAAATCAGCAACATATTACTGGGTTTTCTTCTCCATTAGTGGTCAGGGATCCATTCCCCTTTACATTTCTTCTTTGGTGTATATGTGGAGGGAGGGGTGGTGGGTACTGGCAGGTGGTTCAGAAAGATTGGAGCAACTCCATGGGTTGGTAGGGGTTTAATAAAAATAATGGAGTAAGGAAGGAAAATGTAAATTCATTTTTAAAAGAGCACCTAAAGGAGAGGAAGTAACTAAATCAGATTGTTAATGTCATAGACCAAACACTTGGGGAGGCTGGGACCAAGATTGGACAGAACTGTCTTGATTTTCTAACAAGTATCTTATAATCTTCCAGTGATGGCAGGATGTAGGGATATGGAGGCTGAAGGTAAAGCCACGGTGTTATAATGCATTATTTCAGGATGACTTCAATCAAGCAAAATCGAGTTTATGCCACATCCTGCTTGGTGGTGGCTCCGAGTTAACAGGCAGAAACTTTTCGCTATAGGATTTCCATTTCTCAGTGAATTTATATTGCTGTATAATTGTTTATCTTGATTGTCAGCTGCTACATGGGTGTCTTATATGCGTATCTTTCCTAACCAATAAGACCGAAAGCTTAATAAAGAACAGGGGCACTAACTTGCTTTTCCATATGCTCTTTGAAACACCTAGCAAAACCTGGGCATCAAGAATTGAACTGAATTAAATCGGATATATTAAACCAACTTGTTCTTTGTCTTTGTGATGCAAAAGGTGATGTATCTAATTCTGTTATTCAGTTTAAGGTTTCATTGTTTTTCATTTGATCGCAAAAGGTAAAAATTGATGTTATCTTCATATACATATATACTTTCGCAAAAGGAAGTCTTGTTCTCAGCTATACTTTAGAATCATAACATTGTACCTTTATCAAATGGGTTAGTATCTAAAAATAACAAGCAGTCTTCTCGGAAGGAATTTCTCATTAAAATGAAGAAATAAAAACCTAAGGCTATTCAGAACACAAGAAGTTTGCATCTTAATTCTTTTCGTGGAGACCTCAAATTCCATGAAGTGTTATCAGTGCTTTGTAATCTAATGCCTACTAGTTGAAGAAAACATGGACACTAGACCATGCTTAAAATTAGAAGAAAAAAAAATTACCTCTCTCTGTAACACATTTGCCAATATCCCAAAGAAATAAACAATCCGTAAAGAGTTCAGCATGATTACATGTTTACAAAGCACAGAGGATTTATTCTAACATTTTTCCACCTGGAAAAATTGAGCTTAAGCATCTTCAGCAATCTAGAAGCAACATTGTGTTCTTTCCAATGTGTCATGTCGCCTTTATAGTAATCATGTACTTGCAGAAATGGGACTGGGTGGTGGTGGTAATTGTAAAGGTTCTGGTGTAGAAATTGCAGATGGAGAGCTAGGCTCTGGGGATGGACGTGGAGGAGCGGAAAGGAGCCTGGAGAAAAAGGCTGTCATATTTGCTCAGAAGAACCGCCAAATCAGAGAGCAGAGGAGATTTCATTGGAGGAGCGCCTTCAACAGCAACTAATCCTGTCATATTGAAAGAAAATTGTAAATGTTCTCTCCAGAAATTGTCCGCCCATTGCAGCGAATCGAACACACACGCAGGAACACAGACACGGTCTCCTGCTATACCAAAGGCGCCTGGGCGCATAGACCCGCTCCGGCGAGCGAGCCACCGCGCGCGCGCGCACACACACACACACTCTCGGGCGCACGCCGTGTGTCTCTCTCTCTCTCTGTCTCTGTCTCTCTCTCTCTCTCTCTCTCTCTCACACACACACACACACACACACACACACACACACACACACACACACACGCCAGCCTGCGGGTTGGCTAAGGGCCTTGAAACCGCAGATCCCACTAGGACATCGCCAGAGGCACTGAAGTAGGTGTTGCCCCCCACAGTAATTACTACTTCCCCAAACACTTTGGTGAAGAAATGAATCCCGCCCAGCTCGCGGGTGCATCCAGGTCTTGGTTCTGTTATGCTCTCCAGACTCCTCTTCTTCGTGAAAGCCAGGTTTGAAAGTCCTTTCTGCGTTTCCTTTGGTGGTTTGGTGTGGAGGGCGGGGGCAGCGTCGGTTTAACTCCAGCCTAAACAGCGAAGGGGTTCCAGACTCGCCAAGTGACCAGGACCGGTGTGGGGTGTGCGACTCTGCCCGCGCGCGCCCGAGGTCCGCAGCTCTTGTCCGAGCCTTTGGGTCCGCTCTCACCCCGCCTCCCCGCCCCACCCCTCTGGCTGTCGCGGCACCAACTAATCTTTGCCTTTTCTCTTGCAAGATCAAGGGAGAAAAGGAGCTGGCGGCTGGCTTCGGACTCTGAGCGGGGCGCAGCTCGTTCCCGGGCCAGTCAGCCCCGAACCCGCGAAGGGCTCCTCGCTCCTGCCAGCCTTCATCAAGGAAATCGCAGCCCGGGAGGCAGCTGGAGCTACACCGGCGGCAGGTAAGGGCGCCGCGCTGCCCAGCTCTCAGTTCGCCCGCGCCAGGGACCCTGGCACGGCAGGGTCTCTCCCAATCCCCAGAACCCGGCGTGGAGGGATCGGGGACTGGGAAATTGGGCGGTAGTCCTCCACAAGTGCAGATTCTCAGATGGAAACTTTGACTTTTGGGGCTTGGAGGGTTGAAGGCAAGTGATGGCGGGTCTGGAAGGAGGGAGCAAACGAGGCAAAGCGAGAGGCGGGGGCGCGATTCCGCGGGTCACTGAGTCCGGCGGAATGTGGCGAAGGCAGCCTGCGAGCCGCGCCTGCAGGGCATTGCTCTCCTTCCAGCCTGCTAGCCCTCTCCCCAAGATGCTGTCATGGAAGAGACAAGGAGAGCTTCGCCCTTTCCTGCCCCTCACGCTCCCTCTTGTTGGGGGGTCTGGCCACGTCTCCCGGGCGTTTGGGGTGGAGGCCCAGCTCGCCCCGGCTCCACAGTCCCCTGGCTCCGCCTTCCGAGCAGCCCCTTGGGTGCCGGCGCTGGGTCGCTGGAGGGAGACTTGGTGCTGCGGTCCGAGGACCTCCGCCAAGGGGTGCCGGGAGTGGGGGGGGGGGGTTATAAGAATGAGGAAAGGATCCCAGGACAGAGGAAGGGGGCAGTCTCCTGCAACCCCATCCCACTTCGGTCCCGCACACCAGGTCAGCAATCCGCCTGGGCTTGGGACAGTGTCCCAGCCGGAAGCCCGCAAGGTCCGGGATCATGCCAGGGCTTCCCCGACCTCCACCTCACTGTGAGCCCTAGGCCACCGAGGTGGGGCACGGGGTCACAGTTGGGGGCTGCTGCACCCACAGTGCCCCTAGTTGTCCGCACCTGCGAACCTGGGTGATCGCTGCTAACTTGTAGCTCGCAGAACCGGTGAGGTATGGTCCAAGCCCGCGCAGGGTGGATTGTGCAGAAATCCCACCTGTGCGCTCTGCCCCGTGCCCCTGCCCCCCCTTTAGGGGTGGAGGAGGTTCCCCCTGGGAGAGCTTTCAAGAAGGGAAGTTTCCCCTGAATTAGTGACCCAGAAAGCAGCACACACCCACTGCCTCAGTCTCCCTCTAGCGTCCCCATCTTTTTCTCTGCCCATCGCTGTCCTCAAGGCTGCTTTAAGCCACAAAATCGTCCATGCAAGGGTCCATGGAGCCACCAGCCCCAAGGCTGTCGCATATATGAAAATATCTGTGGGAGTCAGCCGGTGCAGACAAGCAGGAGGAGAGCAGAGAAATAGAGGTAAACGCCTAAGGCAAGCAGAGCTGCCTGCTGATAGCTCACCCAAGCCGCCCTCCCGTGTCCTTATGTCAGTTCACGGCCATGGCAGGTCTGTGGCCTCAGTCACAGGAGGGTTCCAAGTCCGCCTGACCAGGTGCTGCAAGCCCAGCTGGAGCCCAGCACCTCCCAGTCCTCAAGCTTCGGAATCCCCCACGTTGACTTTCTAGTTCCCTTTCCTCTCTCTCTCTATGGTTTGTTTTTGCATTTCTTGCTCTTTTTCCTAGCGCTGGGTGGCAGTGGGTACGTGGCAGCCAGCCGTGTGGTTTGTCCATCCCCTAGTACACGCAGCCAGCACCACAAACACACGTCCCCACGCTCTACCACACACTGGCCCGCTCTCTGGTATGCTGCCCCTGCTCCGCAGCCTGGGGCACCTGCAGCAGCGTCCACTGCCAGGGCCATGCAGAGGGCAGGGCTGGAGGAGAGGGGAGCCATCCAGACTCCAGAGGGAAACCATGGGGCAACAGAAATGGTCTGAGAAAAACTCGAATTTGGGGGTGGGGTGGGGTGAGGGTAAGGAGGCTCTGGGGGAACTGGCCAGGGAGTTATGGCTCCAGCTGTGTGTGGTCAGTGGGCCAGAGGCTGGTGCACCCAGGCTTCTGCTTTGGGCATGCCTCAGGCCAGAGCCCAGCCACAGCGGGCAGCCTCTCTGCAAACCTCCCAAGGAAGTCCAAATGGCCAGATCCTGGGGTAACCAGCACCTGACTTCACTCCAGGCTATTCTGGCTTACCGGGTTTAAGAGGGCTCTAAAAGTGAGGTAGCTTATAAACTCCTGAAACTCAACCCGGCATTGTGTGGCAAAGGCCATGCATTCTATTCTGTTGGCAATCTGTATGTGTGTATACATTGTATTGGAAAGCATATGGCAGGGAAATGACATTTTCACTGATACGCAAATAATGATGACGATACACTTTAGAAGCTACAGTTAGGCACGTGTGCATGTCATATTTGGGTGATAACAACAAGGAACTGATAATCATAGAAGTAAACCAATTGATTTGGCCAGAAGACAGTTTCACATTGGGAACTGTATTGGGCTGCAATTTAGAAAGTGGACTTTTGAGACTTGTCAAATGGACGGAAGAATTTTGTTCTAGTAGTGTCGAAGCTTTGCAGGATTTGGCACTGAAGGTCTCAAGAAGTGATATGTTAATGCCAGGTGAATTTTTATTGCTATTACTATTATTAGTAATGTGTTCCAGTTGAGGCAGTACATAGATAAGCAAATTCTGCTGATTCTATATTTTTTACTAGGCTGAACAATTAGGCCAATTAAAGCTGAAAAATAAGGGTGTGGAAATTCCAGCCAAGTCAGCTTGCTGTTTTAAAACTCTCTGAATGAAGTGGGGTGGGAGTGAGAGAGAGTCCTGAGACCCAAAATTTCTGCCAGATGCTTGGTCTTCCTACAGAAGAAAGAGGCATATTTGTTTATGTAAGTATGCCTAAAAGTGTCTGGAGAGGGACTGGAGTGACAAAATAGGTAGATTTGAATATCCCTACCATGTTCAAGTTCAAGGGAACCCAAAGAAAACATTTGCAGCTCTCAACTTCAGGGGCAGATAGGGAAGGGACCAGTAGTCAAACGTAGGTAAAAGTCTCTTGGGATGCATCCCCACGTTGTCTCAATTCTGGGGGAAAGCAGAGAGAGAGAGGCTGTCTTCACTTTTAAAAACCACATTACTCCAAATGTAACCCTTTCCCCTTCTTTACACAGATAATTCCAACATCAGGCACTTGGATGTACCTTCTAGTGACATTTTCCAGTTCCAATCCAGGGCAGCCGTCCCCCAGGGCCAAGGGCACAGGAGGGAGGGGCAGCCTCTGACGTCTGAGGAGTACAGCAGTCCCCAGCCTACTGGCTGTCAGGGAAGGCAGGAGAGGCATGGCACCCACTTTTGTGGGAGAGGGTAGGCAGGCTGATTAGGGGGCACCTGTCTCTCCCATCCACGGCAGTGACCAAAGTTAAGGCAAGTGCAAAAGAGGAAGAAGAGGGGACAGTAGAATAACAGGAAATGAAGAGGGACTGGGAAAGGAGTCAGTGAGGGCAAGAATGTGTGGGTGTGCCATTAACAGCCCCCCGAAGTGCTTCGTCAGCGATGTCAGTCTCTGCAGTGTGCCTGTGACAGGATGCCTATCAGTGATTCCCTAAACACAGCCACTCACAGCACACCCCACTCATGATCTTATCTTAATCTTTATTCACTTTACTCAGTACGATCTAGACACTGACAAACATTTTGTCACACATTTCTCTTGAAGGACTGGTTTTCTTCATTTAAACTTGTATTTGAATTGGTTGGACGTCTTATGGTATGAATTCTGTGTCATTTTCCTCAGACTCCTATACATCAAACACCGTCAGTATTCTCCTTGTGACTATTACTACCTGTCATTGATCCCCTGTCACCTGTCTGCACTTTGTCTACCTTCGGTTCATGGAGCAAGGCGTTGGGACTGCTTTTGTTACAAGGTATCAGAGCCAGTGTCCTCATTGCATACCCCAAAGCTCAACTGAGTCATGTGATCGTGGTGGTGGTGGTGTGTGTGGTTTCTGTGGGACAAAGGAAGCAGGTTGTTTTTCCTTGGAAATGAGTTTTCATAGAGTGTGTTCTAAGTCCCTGGCACTGTCCTAAGCACCTTTCATGTATTGTATCATCTGTTCTGTTAGTGCTTTATCCCCACTGTTGAAGATAGTGTCTGGTACATCCTAGGAGCTTATTAAATATTTGTTGAATATTTATTCAAGAATGAGTAGATGAATCAATTCTCATGTTGTCACTGTAACAACCCTGTGAGGTAGACGTAATTTTCCCCATTTTGCAGCATTCGGAGGGGTCAGGTAATGGCCCAAGATTGCACAGCTGGTACATTGCAGCCCCTAGATGCAAACACAAGCCTGTTGGACTTCAGTCTTTGTCTTACGCTGTGCTGATTGGCTCTCTGAATAGTGGCAGCATTCATTTTCCCTCTGTTTGGGGAAGTCAAAGCTCTGGTGTTCAGAGTTCAGCATTGTTCTCCCCATCCTTTAATTCAGCTCTGCATATGCTTGTTGGATCCCCTAAACCCTAAGCAAGGCAGATTCGGTGCCAACTAGATTCTTAGTTGGCACAACATGCTTGTTCTGATTAATCAGTGAATGCCTCTGGCAGAGGAAAACAAATGCACCAAAATTACCTGATATTTTGGCAGATGTTCTTTCCGTCTTTTGCTGTACTAAGATTTCCTTTTGTCTGGTGCACAGGATGAAAAAGAGTGTTGATATCTTTCAGATTAACTCAGGACATGCGCTGAAGTGGGTGAAGAGGCTTTCCTAGCATGAGGCAGATCACCAAGAGCTGCCGAAGAGCCCACATCTCCCAACTTCGAGTATAGTGTCTCCTCATTTTGCCATGCAGAATGAGTTCCTCTTAATTTATTAAGATTGCCCGTGCTTACAGTCCTGAATTTCAATGGCAACTTTTAATTTTAGTTAGGATTTACTATCCCCCTTTCTTCTGAGAGGCGTGATGTGACTTTGTGTGAAACAGCTATTAGCAAAGGGCGAGTGAGGTAGGTGCTGGCTGGTTTGCCTCCTTCCACACTTCATATATTCTTGTCTTTATTTTGCTTCCCTTTTTTCCCCTCATGTTCAAGCTCCTTCTTTTATACTGTGACCTAAATATACAATCATCTTAACTGGTGCTGTTACCATGGTAATGCTTCATGGTAGATAAGGGTACATACTAAAAAATCAGTTTCTTTCATTAGCAATGGAATTCCTTCTTTCTCCCTCTCTCCCAAATCCTGGCTTTCACTGAATGATGCCCTCTGGTGTTCAGTAACAGGAAGCACATTACTTTGGAGAGGGCAAGAACATCATTTTTTAAAACTTTGAGAAAATTTCAATTCTAATTTTAATTTGAAATGGACAAAAGCGAGAAAGACCTGTAATTAGTATATTTTTTAAGTGGAGAGATTGGTAGAAGTTCATAGCCTGAACATTGTGAGTGCCGTTTGCTCTGTAGAATTCTAGAAAGTTATGGGAAAGCTGGGATATTTATACCCTTATCTGTTTAAAATTGCTGTGAAAATATTTCTGTGGGAGACAAAGAGAGTCCATTGAAGCATTTCTGGAAGAAAAATCTAATGGAATCTTCTGTATTTTTAAGTCTTTAAAACTTCAAAGTGGAAGTCTTTTATCTTTAGAATGAGAACATTTTTATTGGTGGATAGGATATATAATTTTTAGTTGTTTTGTTATGAGAAACTTGGAAGTTTTACTCTATATTGTTGTGTGAATAGTAATGCCAATCTGCACATTATTATTAGTCACAAATTACATGACATTAGAAGAAGTGAGGTTGATATGCTATAAGCATGTCTTCTTTTTTCCTCCCTCCAAATTCTGCTCACACCGTGGTGTCCCCCTGTCCAACCTGTCCCTGAAATTTGGCTAGAATTCTTTCCCTCCTCTCCATCCACATAACTTTTCCAGACCTTTAGCATCTCTCACATGAACTGTCGCCAGAGCCTTGCATTTCTAACTGGTCTCCCACCTCCAGTCTTTCTCTAGTACAATCTATGCCTCACACTGCCAGCATGACCTTTCTAAAATGCAAATCTGAACATGTCATCCTCTTGTTAAAAATTCTTCACTGTTTCTCAACTGTCTAGGATAAACTCTAAAATCAAACCCACATGAGCTCTTCTTCCGTAGCTGACCAAAGCCTTTTCACCAGGCTGTGTCTCTTTCTGTCCTTTCTACATTCTCCCACTGCGCAAGGAAATAATACACATAAATAGCTGTGTAGTGACTGGCACAGAGTAAATGCTAAATAAATATTGGCCAACATATTTGCCTCTTTATTCCCTCCTCTGCTTCCTTCTCCTTTTCCCCTCCTCCTCTTTATCGAATTTATTAGTAGTATGGTAGGCAATGATAAACATCACACGCACATTAGCCATCACCCAAACGAATAACAATAGCTGAGAAAAGCAGTGATGTGGCAGGTACTTTGCTGAATATTTTATACTCCATATCTCATTTAATCTCCCACAGCCAGGCACACTGCATTCCAGTTACTCAGTGCATGTTTGTTATTTTAATATGCATAGTTGATATAATAATGGTGACACTTGACAGTTACAGCAAAGTGCTTGGAAGGTGAAAACATGGGTTTTTCATTTTAAAGAGTTCTTTGGGGTTGGCGGAAATATGTTCTTGGAGAGTAAACTGAACTATTTACAGAAGGGTTAGCCTATAGAAGTGTTACAGAACTTGGGTGATTTTACCTGGTGCGGGTAGCAGAGTGCCAGCTGGAGCTCGCTAGGGAGGCCCAGGAAGGTCTGAAGTGAGAACAGAGGCCATAATTTTATAAATATATATGTTTCAAATGCGTTAGAAATACGGAGCTTCATTTTTTCCTGCTGTTTTTTCACAGATAATGTGCTCCTTGGTCTGTATGCATAGACTCGCATTCTATTTTATTGTGTCAAGGGAGCTATTGGCATCTCCACAGGCTACACACCAGTAGGGCTGGCAAGCCCGTGGATAATGTGCAATGGTACTAGCAACAGAACTGAAGATCTGGATTTTTTAAGGTCAGTGAAAATAAATAGCAAGAAGTGTGGTAGCAGAGCAATATTTTGAAGTGATCTGTATTTACTAGGTTCAGAAAAGCAGTACTTCTCTTTTCCGAACCCTATACACCGTTGAGTGTTGATCTCATGGCAGAACCGGACCCCTTTTCCAGCAGTCAGTATTCAGAGACATCGGGTTAAGTGCTTTGAATCACTAGATTCTGAATTAGTTAAACCACTACTGTCTTCTAAAAAGGCTTTTAAAAGATGAATTCACAGGTTATGTCATTGAAATACTCTGTCTTGCAAAGATTTTCAGGCAGTAGGTTTGGGGTCAGACCCAGAAATCTATTCTTTAGCATCTCAGGTGATATTGAGGTGGGTAATGACAGCGCCACTTTTTAAATAATACCAGATCGAAGAACTGGCATCCAAAGGGCATTGAAGAGGAACAAAGATAGGATGCTCTGCTTGATGTAGCCACCCTGACATCGTAAGAGTTTTCCAGCTTGTGTGAGCCATTGAGGCTGAGAGCTTCGTTGTGGCCAGAGACTGGTTTTCTGGTGTGAGTGATCAAGAACTACTCGGGAGGGCAGCCAGAGGGAAAGATGCTTCTCTTCCATTTCATACCGTCCCTGTACCTGTTTATTTAGAGGGGCACAGTCCCTACCTGTGTATCTTATGTGCTTATGCTAAGTCAGCTGTGGCCATTTAAGATAATGTAAGCAACTTGATTTCTTTGCTATGCTTTGCTTCACTCCTTCTCCTCCACAGTTCCGCTCACCCTCCCTGGTATCTTCCTGGGAAGATTTCTTCATGATTCCAGAGCTCCTCTGTGCTCTCTCCTGTCTGGTGTTCTGACAAAGTTTCCATGACTAATCCAGCTGGACCAAGCACCTGGCCCTCATCCTCTTCTTTCCCCCCAGCCCTAGTGGAGGTGTTAGAGTGAGAAAATATTCTTTAAAGTTAACGGGCATGCATTTCATTGTTACTGGTGAGAAATGCTGGTGAGCTGTCATGATCCTCAGTAACAGACTGATATATTACATGTAATATCTCCCCTAGCAATAGGAACGTTGTAATGACTTTTCCTGATGTTATTGCTCACCCTTGGTCATGAAGATGATTCCTGCACTTTAATAAAGCAAAGTAGCTTCCCCTTACCTCCCCAACTATGCCAAGCCGGTAAACAAGACGCAATAATATAAGAAGACAAGCCTATTATTTCTTGATTATTTAATTAACTAAGGATGTCTTTAAAAGCAGTGAGATGGGGAGCTAAAGAATTCCCCGAAGACTAATTTTTCCCACTCTTCATAAAAGCTAAGCATGGAACAACTTGATTGGTAGAGAGAAGAACATAAATTTCACAGACAATTTCATATTGTTGAACACGGTGAAGATTTTCTCACACCCTGTGCCTTCCTTGGCACCACTATAGAGAGAAGAGGCGTCTACCATATAACCAGCATGAAAATAGGAAATGATAGGAAAACTCTACTTGATTGTACTCTTTAGAGAGCATCAGGACACTTGGTTTCATTTTAGGGAGAAGATAAAGTACAGCCCCAGGGCCAAAGTATTTCCCAGATCTGACCGCTGTTTTCTTGCTTCATTCTCAAAATTACTTTTCTATCAAATTTTATCAGTGGAGTGGGCAGTTATGTCCTCACTTGTAAGCCTGAATATTACAAACTGTTTTTCCTCCCTTTGTACCATGTGCTGGGAGTACTGAAGGTGTGCAGAGTGGTGGAAGAGTCCGTTTAATTTCTGTTGTCTTGGCTAAGGATGTCACTCAAAGCCAAACAAGGAATCACACTTTTGCTTTTATTTTGCAGTGACCATGACTGGATATTTCTATGTTAGGGAAAATTTCAAATTTTGGATAAGGTTCTCTTTCTGTGACAATTAAAATGACAACAAAAACAAAGAAACAACAGCCACTCTTCCTTAGGTATAGACCAAGTTTTCGGACCCGTGTCATTTCTTTACATATGTTATTCCTATACTTCATGCCAGCCCTGTGTGGTAGATGTTTGTTATTATTATTTACTTTTTTGTAAGTCTAGAAATTGGAGCTCGTGGACGTGCACGAGTTCGTTCTAGGTCTGAGAGTGAGTTTGTTGCTTCAGGCATCAGTCACCCATTTAATGTCAACGATCATTTTAAAAATTTTTTGTTTTGCTTTACTATACCATAAGCAGTTTTTTTAATAGCTCATATCATTTGGCATTTAATTCCAATAAGACAAGAAAAATTAGAGAGAGAAGAAAAAGGAATCGAGGCATATCACACTTTGAGCCAGTGTTTAGAAAAGGGAATCACGAAAACCAAGTTCATGTTCGAGGAATTGGTCTCAGGTGAGATTTAGAATGTGTCGTGGCTACTTACCTCTCGGCTTAGTCTAATTCTAGGCTTCCTGTTTGAAGATGCTTGCTCCTTCATAGTTCCCGGGGAACTCTTTCCAGGCACAGTGGGGGAAAGAGTCTAAGCAAGGCTTTCGGTATGGGATTTCTAAAGCAGAAAATATGATTTCTTGAATATTTATAAAGCGTATGTATGTTGGAAAATTTCTGTTGCCCATGAAAATACTGTGTGCTAGTAAAATATTATTTAGTCTCCTTCTATTTCATATTATTCTGTCTATTCCCTTTCTCTGCAAAACTATGGCTATTACTTAACATTAACCTCTGCATTGCAGATATAAAACAGAAGGCCAAAGGAACTAATTATTCTGAGGGATGCACCATCAGTGGATTAATTCTATTTTTGTTTACATGTCCACTGTCAACTCTAACCATTTGTTTGTATGTTCCAAGTCTCCAGAGAATCATTAGTGTCTATTGGTAAATGATAATACCAGCTAATTTTTTTACAATTAATTGAAATTTCACACTCTTACGTTTCAATATCAGTCAATATTTTTACACACTGACACTTTTAATCAAGGATTATCTTTCACAAGGGAGCTACAACAGGGCTCTAATTAATTAAAGTGATAATTGCTCCTCTCCCTTGCAGTTTGTTAGTTACATAACACATCTTTCAGGAAATTCACATCCTTAGCATTTAAAATTCCTTCATTTATAAGGAGACACCTTGGCTTCTGCCTCTGTAAGAATTTCCTGAAAATTCAAATTTCTTTTATTTTCAAGCAGGGATACAGAAAAGAGGTCATATTTATATTCCAGCATGTTTCCATATTCAAAAAAATAAATAAATAAAATGGTGCCTTTCTATCACTGAAGCATTCAGATGAAATCCCAGGGGTCATTCTCATGGAAGAAAGAGGTTGTCAGGTGTCTCTTCTTTGATGTTCACTAGCTCATTTTAGTTTCTTTACCACAGTGCAAGTCCCCATGGTCCATTCCTCTTGGATCTTTCTCCCGTTTCTCAAACCTCAGTTACTTAATTGCTCCTGCCTCTCCGCAGCTTTTTCAGTGCCTACGGTTTGTTATATTTTTCTTCTTGGTTTAGTCCCATTATTTTAGTAGATATTGAATCTAGAGAGTCGGCTATAATTGGCAGCCCTGCTCTCTTCTCCTTTAATAGATATTGCTCCAATTTCTGTATTTTGGCACCTCTTGGTATGAGATGCATTTTCAGAAATAATTGATGGTGACTGTAAATCTGTTAGCTCATCTCCCTAAGACTTAGGAATCGCAGATCATTGAGATCACTGCACCTTGTATTGGTCAGATATTCTAAAGGGCATTATCCCTGTTTGCTTCTTTTAATTAAATTAATGTGACTTACTCATTCCCCTTGCAGCAACTATTTGGCTACTTTTTAAAATCCGTTTTTTCTCTCAAACTCCCGTGTGCTCTTACTCTACATTTCCAATATAATTGAAAATGGAACAGTTTCAATAGTTCAGTTATCTAAAATTCAAAGTACTATTTTTTCATTACTCTGTATAATTATTGGAAGATAACTTTTCTTGGGCTGCCTGGGTGGCACAGTTGGTTAAGCATCTTGATTTTGGCTCAGGTCGTGATCTCAGTGTCCTGAGACTGAGCCCGCTGTTGGGCTCCATGCTTGGCTGGGAGTCTGCTTGAGATTCTCTCTCCCTCTCCCCCTGCCCCTCCCACTTATGTTCTCTCTCTCGATCTTTAAAATAAATAAATCTTTTATTTTTCTAAAAAAGGAAGATAACTTTCTTGCTGCACTAATTTCATGCTTTTAAAATAAACTTTATTTTTTAGAACAGTGTTACGTTAACAGCAAAATTGAGTAGAAAGTACAGAGCATTCCCATAAACTCCCTGTCCCACTATCAACATCCTGCACAGGAGTGGTACAGTTGTTACAGTGGATGACCTACATTAACACATCATAATCATCCAAGGTCCATAGCTTTACATAAGGCTTCACTCTTGGTGTTGTGTGTTCTGTGGGTTTTGACAAATATATAATGGCATGTATCTACCATTATAGTGTCACAAAGAGTAGTTTCATTGCCCTAAAAATCTCCTGTGGCCCCCATTTATCCCTCCCTCCCTCCTAATCTCTGTCTACCACTGGATCCTTTTATCATCTGCATAGCTTTGCTTCTTCCAGAAGGTCATATATTTGGAATCACACAGCATATATAGTTTTGGCTTCTTTCAGATACTAATATGCATTTAAGGTTCCTCCATGTAATTTCATGGCTTGATATAGTCCACTGGCTTTTAATGCTGAATAATATTCAATTGTATTTGTTTTTCTTTGGTATTTTCATTAAATCAGCAAATGCTTTCTCTTATTTCTTGAAGATACCTTTTAGCTATGCATTAGGGGAAAATTTTTTTTCATTTCATCATGTGTATTATTTTATTCTTGTGTTGAATTTTCTCTAATCTTATAGTTCCATGTTCTTAAATTCTGGAGCTTTCCAATAATAGCCACAGCAGAACTCGTGTTCTAAATATTTTAATTCTTTCTCTTTTTTCCCCCTTTAACCCACCCTACTCCTATTTCAGCAATAGTGAGAAAAGAGCATTGTTACTTGGCATCTTGTGGTTTTTATTGAACTGTTTTTGTTTTCCCTATATTATCTTTTTCGTAAGATACTTTTTGGGGGGGGGTAATTCAGGCAACAAAAATCTTTCACCTTTCTGGTGAAAAACTTAAGTGGTTTGTTTATCCAGTTTTGGTAATTCTTCTCCATTGAGTCTGCATAAACAAGAAGAGGTAAGAAAGGACACCACAGAGCTGTTTGTTTTCCATTTCTCCTTCCCAGTTGACCGTCCAAGCTCCAGCAGCCAGTGGTCATGATGAAGCTAAGTAAGAGCCAAAAGCTTACCCAAGATACTTCTACTGACCCCTGAATGGAGCACTATAGATCTTAAATTGTTTTACCAATAGCAGACCGAGCATTCTTGTCTCTATTTGAGAAGTAAACAAAGTCCTAAGAGGTTGTTTCATACTCCTTTAGGTTGTGTCATTTCCTCTGTTCTCCGCCTTCAGGAAAAGTAACGCTATTTTTTATTGATCTAGTCATTCCAGCTATTCAGACATGGCCTTTGCACTGGGCGCCTAATGGCACCCACTTTTTTTAACTTGACTTTTGATAGCTTTGCTTGGGCCCGCTCCACAGTTCCCACACGTAGCTTATATTCAACTCCTTTACACGATGAATTGTCATTGATATTCTCTGGTTTCATTAGAAGAAACCTGCTCCATATGGGCAAAATTTGTATTTTCTTTTTAAATTCTTTTCAACATTAATCTTGTGCCCAGCTCTAATCTTGTCACATAACAGAACTCAATAAATATTTATTTAATGATAATTTTGTGCCACTAGTTTCCTGAACATCTGAAGTTTCTTACTACCCTAACTTGCTTCTTCTGTTGCTTTCACAATAGCAAGTCATCATTTTCTGAAAAAGCTCAAAGAATCTCTCTCCTAGGGAAAAAAAAATTTTTTTTTTCAGAAGAAATCTTCCCTTCTGGCACATTTTCCCGCTTTTGAAACCAACACTTCACCTAAGCCTGAGCAAAATTGTATATGGGCTACCTTCTTAGGTACATAGAATAGTATTATTACTTTATTTAAGCTGAATCTAATTAATACCTAGAGCGTGAACTTTTAAAGGGACACTGCGTGTTTGTTTTTTTGTGGAACCTATGTTGAAACAAATGTAAGCTAGCACAGATCACATTTGATTTCAACAGAACACTTTTCCCCTCTTATACTGGGATGGATTTACAGTACCACTGATTCTTTTTGTTGACTCCATCTACAAGATACATGACCAAAGACAGAGAACAATTTACATCATGAAACTAAGTACTATATTGAATAACTTGCCATACCATAGCTTTGGTCTTATGCATAGAATTGGAGGATTCATTCAGTTGTTCTTTTATTCATTCACTCAGGAGATATTTGCTAAACACTTACTTTGTACACATCACTGTGCTTGTGCCCCCACTTTTCCCTCCTAGCTGACCCCTCTCTGTCATCACACACAAGTATCACTAGTGGAAGGGGAGGTCCACATATGCCCATGTTCACCTCTTTCAGAGTAAGCATTCTCTCACAACAACCCTGCCACGGCCTCAACAGTCAAGCAGCCCTATGCTCCCTGGCTTTGGGAATCTTCCACGGACCTTCACCACCTCCTTGAGAGCAGGAAAAGAAAAGGCTTTGAGTGCTTTCTCTGACTTGAGAAGGGTGTCCCCACTGTCAGGCAGTGTAGAGTAGAGGTTAAGAATATGACCTTGGAGACAATTGCATCATTGTCAGTTTATCTTTAGTTCCTTCAACTTCACATTCAAGAATTTAGTGAGGTGTTCAGCCTCATTTAGTTTGGCACCTTTATTTTACAGTTAAGGAGACTGTGACCAAGAAGTAGTAGTGAGTTGTCCTGTGAGAGACAATGATTTAAGGTGATAGTGCCAGAATTTGGCACCTAAGCATCCTGACACCCAACCCATCGTCCGTTTCACTCCTTCACCATGACTACCCCTATGGAATGTTCCACATGATTATTTTTAATCTTAGAGTTTAATTCCTTCTAAGAAAGATTTGAGCTCCAAACAAAAGAAAACAAAAAACAAACAAAACCCTTGTAATTCTTCCTCATTTATGTGGGATTTCTGTTCTTTCTCTACCTCCCATCTTCTGTTTCCTTGATGATTTCCAAAGGGTTTCCACAGTTAGTGGTAAGATTTTGTGGGAAAGGCTGAGGTTCAAACATGAGTGATCATCAAAGCTTTAATGGTAGATGTGACATGGTGCTAACCTATGGGAGCATGAATCAACCGTTGTGTCATTCTTCTGGGTTCCTGCCAGAAGTTCACTAGGTTCGCTAGGCTACTCCAGTCCTGAGAGTAGCTGCTTTCCTGCTTTCTGAATGTTTTGGAGATCTCATTTATTCATTTTTGCTACTGAATTGTATGTAAATAATTGGGGCTTTCATTTATCTTTGCAGTATCTATTTGGACTAATATTTTTTTTAAATAATGTTGATGCTTATAAAAATATATCAACTCAGCCTTTTAACTTTACATAATAAAAAATAATTGAAAACAAATTGCACATCGTATTTGTTCCCTGAAGATGTATGACATCTTTTAAAAAGCTGAGGGAAATAAGATGGATGAAGCCTTTTGGAAAATGACGTCAAAACCCAGTTCTTTCTTCTGCCTCCCCAATTCACAAGGTCATTAGGAAACTCTGTTGTCACATTTACTGCCAAATTGTCAGAAATTGTCCATGCAATATCTTTAGAGTAAGAAAAAAAAAAAAAAAAGACAGATTGGAAAGCTGTATTTTCATGTCGTCTCTCCTAATTCTGTCGATGTGCTTTTCTTCCAAAGAGCAGATTACTTCATCTGAAGGGCTGATAACTATAAGTGTAATCACTGTCACCACAAATGTTTTCAAAATGAAATGCCCATTTTTTTGGTTGTCTTTTTTCTTTGATATCAGAGGAGAGTGGCAGGGAGAAGCAGTTGGTGGTGAGTTGAGGAATTGGTGTTGTCTGGGACACTGGGCATTTCATGGTCCAGAAAAACTCACAGTGAGGTGACAGAATGCTCCCGCAGACCCCTGTCACTTACACTGGAATGCGATGTACTCCTGGGGAATGTTGGGAAGGCACTTGAAAAGCTATTTTAAGAGGTGTTTGGAGTTGTGAGAGGACAAGGAAGTATAGGAGAACATGCCAGAAGCCTTGTTTGTAAATACTGTATTCTCTTTGGGGGTTACTCAGTGGCACAATCAAAAAGAGGTTTTGCCAGGAAATAAGGCTGCTTATCTTGCCTCACTAGAAGAGAGTTCCACACTAAATGAAGACCTACAATCAAAATGGAAGCATTTCAGCAAAAATTGCAGGAAATCCGCTTTGTTTGTTTGGTCTTTTTTCAATATGAGCTCCCTGAGCTTATCAGTGAGCTGACGCCATTCCCTGGTACCAGTAATCCATCGGAAGACAGAAGCGACTTTGTGCTCAGAGAAACTGTATTACAGAGGCTGGAAGCTAATGTGCCTCCACCTTTTAAGAAATGTTTCATTCATCTTCATATAAGCTCAAAGAAAAAATATTTGAACAGGGATGACAATCCTTCTGTGGCAGATTGCACCTCTTTAATGATGGCAACAAGGGAGGAACAAATCAGACCCCGACATCTCCCACCTTTTCTGTCTGATGGATTCCAAAGGAAGCTGGAGCACAGCCTGCTCAGAAAGATGAGCAGGACTGGGGAGCTCCCTTCAACTCCACCCCTTTCCGCAAAAGAACTCAAATTCCAGAGGTATCATACACACGCACACATATAAAGAGGACATTTTTTAATATTTAAAACTAAGAGAAAATCCATCACTCATGTCGGTATCATCCTCATCATTCTGTATTTTAAGCTTACTTTTCCATCTCCCTGCAGTATTCAGTCCTTGTATAGAAGGCACATGGGAGTGCTTTATAAGATAGTAACACACTGGAAATACTTGTTTTTTCATGTATTCTTCAACATTTATTGCTGCAAAATTAGTTGCTACCAGTTACTCTGCCTGGACATCTAGAATACAAAGATGATTAATCATAATCCTAGCCCTTAGGGTCTATCCTGGGAGATAAGGTGAGGGATAAACAATGACATAGGATATATGGGTCCTATAATAGAGGTATTGGGACTCCTGCAGCCACAGAGGAGAAGGTGGGACTTAACCTAGGAGAGGTTTGGTTTAATAGAACATTTAAAAAGCAAGTAGGATTTTACTGGGTTAATGGGGTGTCTTAGCTTGGGCTCCTGTAATAAGTATACCATAGGTAAGGTGGTTTCAACAGCAAACATTTATTTCTCACAGTTCTGAAGGCTGGAAGTCTGAGATCAGGGTACCAGCATGGTTGGGTTCTGCTAAGAACCCTCCTTTTGCTTTACACAAGCTACCCTCTTGCTGTGTTTTCATGTGGTGGGGGTAGGGAGTGGGACACTATGAGCCAGCAAGATCTCCTGACTCTTCTTATAAGGGCACTAATCCATCATGAGGACTCCACTGTCATTGGACCTCATTTTCTCCCATCTCTAAATACCATCAAACTGGGGATTAGGGCTTCAACATATGAATTTTGGGAGGGAACACAATCATTCAATCCATGGCTGGGGAGGAAGAAGGATCTCCAAGAAGAGGGTACAGCATGTACTAAAGCATAAGAATGGAACATTCAGGGTCTCCAGTTATTCTCAGTGGCTCCAGCAGTGGGTATGGGAATATGGGAAAGAAAGCTGAAGAGGTAGATTGGATCAGACCACGAGACGCCAGAATGCTATTACAAAGGTATAGACTTACCCTGTTGGCTCCCGTGAGCAAAATCTTTCATCAAAGGGAAACATTTTATTTTATGCCCTGTACCATTCTATTTCATCTGACATTTACCTAAGAAGGCAGTAGAAAATTGGATAGAATCATGGCAGAGATTAATTAGGTCATTCAATTGGATCATCTAACTTATGACGTCTGCCAATATCATAGTGTCCTGTGTTAAAAGAAAGTGGGGCCGTGTAAACAGAGAGCAATAGGTCTCTACTATTCTATGACTTTCTCCCATTCATAATGGTCTGGGCTTTAGATAGAAGAGTAGGCTCATTCCTATACTGAAGAAAGTGACCAAGACACTTAAGGAAGTGGGAAATTTATGCCATTTAAAAAAATTATTTTATTTTATTTTATTTTATTTTATTTTATTTTATTTTATTTTATTTTATTTTATTTTTGGTGTTGGAACTAGTTATTGACTGTTTCCAAGACACTAAAACCTCTCGGGGGAAGCAGTGAATAATTGAATTGGTCACCCAAACGTTTTCTCTCTGCTGGGCATTACAGCTTCTAGTATTCTTTCCCGAAGGTGTGTTTATGAGCAGAGTAACAAGATGCTCTAATGGCAATCCAGTCAAAGCCAAGTTTATCTCAGGGAATCACACCACATCAATATGTTAGGATCTGTCAATACTCCAAATACCATGATTGGATTCCCAAATATCATGATTGATGGACTTCTGTGCTTTCTGCTGGTTGTTTGGTTGTGTAGGCACAGCTAGATAACTTGACATACGTAGTTCAGTTAAACACAACAAAAAATATTTGTCACAGACCCACTGCTGTAGGTGATGGAATGAGTAATTGAGAAGGGTATGACTTGGAATGGAAATGAGTCCTTATTAAGTAGTGCTAGACATGGAGGTAGTTTCTTCCATGTGCTTCATCTCACTCAGCTCTCACAGCTTATTGGTGTAGGCATCATAATCTCTCATTTTACATTAGAGAGAGAGGTTTAAAGAAGTCAAATAACTTACTCCGGATGAAGCAAATAGGTAGAAAGAGTTGGTTTTGGACCCAAGTGAATTTGATTCAGAAGCCCCAAATCTCTTATAAAAGAAGACCCACATAAAATAGAGTAAAATAGAGTATAATATATATTATTTATATTATTATTTGTTGTCGTTATAATTGAGTGCTTATTATATATAAAATATTTTAAAGATATAAATTTATATAAAAACACCTCTACATATGTAAGTGTATGTAAGATATGAAGTGAACAAAGGCACTTTACTATAATTGATCAAGCAGCATCTGTCACAACAGAAGTAAAGAACAAGTATCAAAATATATAAAGTACATATTAGGAGGTCAGAAAAAAACAGTGTGGATTTGAGCCAATAACCCCTTCTATTTGCATGTTGCCCTAGAGTTCCCAGATCTCATCACTGCATTGTTTTAGAGTAGGAGTTGGGGCCAAGTGCAGCCTTCTACCTGTTTCTTTAGGAAAACTACCCTTGGGACTTTTAAGTCCTCTGGGTGAGACATAAGGTGCCTCCTGGGTTCTCTGAGGAGAGGTCTCTGGGACTCCCTGTTTTTAAAACTACAGGGCTAAATTAAGATGGACAATCTCCGTTCTTTTTCTTCCTTGCTGGCTCTGCTGGATGTGTTGCTTTGCCCTGCTGTATTTAAACAGGAAAGTTTTACTTGTGTTCTGACAATTCCGCCAGAAGACTAAAGCATCACGTGAACCCTAAGAGAGGCCTTACTGTTTTAAAATGCAAAGGAGCTGAATTCCCCTCTTCCCTGTGATGTCTGATAAATGTATGTGCTCATGCCCAGGCGATGGGGCCAGGAGAGATGTGAACCTGTGAGAACCTTCCTGGTTTAATCCTTGCTTCAGCCTAACATGAATGGTTGACCTGTGGTGTTGGAAGCTATGGGAATTCAGTGAGAAGTGTTTTAGCAGGTTTTCAGAAAGAAATTAAATATATGGGTAGGAATAACATTTTTCAAGTCACACCAATCATCAGCCTTCTATCTTTAGGGCCAAAAGTTTCTCTGCTGGGGAGTGAATTTTGAGAAATGAGGGATTAGCATTTCCTGCTCAGACTGTTTGTTGATGAGCCCCAGGCCTTACAGTTTCCCTTAATTTAACCGGGGGCTATGATCTGTTTTCTTTCCTCCAATGGGAAATCATAACAATAGTGATTCTTGTTAAAACAGTGACTTGGCAGTTTTAAAGAAATGTTAGTATGATTATTCCAATTAAAAGTGATTGCCTCTTAGAAAAGAACTTTTCTGTCTCATAACCCAGTTAATACTGTCCTCATTTCCTTAAGAATTATTGCTCTTGAATATTGTAATCATATTCAATACCGATGGGTAGATGTGTTCTGAGGAGAGAGGCTGGTGGTGTGAGCTTGAGGGTTCAATCATTATGGAATGCTAGCCCTTTACAGGTGGCTTGGAGTGCTCGGGAATGGCGGCTTCCTTGCAGAGAGGTGACTTGACCTCAGGTGCGCCTCGCTCTTCTTGAGCTGCTTCTATAGCCGTTGAACATTTACGGCTTTCAGATTTATTTTTGCGTCTATTGTTCCCTTTATAATCCTCTGAGGTAGGTGTCATTACTGATTTCCAGGTGATTTTGCATCTATTGTTCCCTTTATAATCCTCTGAGGTAGGTGTCATTACTGATTTCCAGGTGAGGAATTATGAGTATTTAAGAGTTTGCCCAATCTCAACATCAAGTATATGACATAATCAGGAAATTAATCAATTTTTCCAACTCAAGTGCACGGCACTTTTTTCCAAAAAACAAAACAAAACAAATAAACAGTGACTCTCGGGACATCATTCATCCTGAAGCTTATTTATTCTGTAATGGATATTACCAATATGTATACTTCCAAATCCATAAGATAATTCAAGAATCAGAAGCAATAAATTTGAAAGCATTTTGTAAACATTTAAAATGCTATACAGGTGAAGCGTACTAAAATTATTATTGCCATTTACCTAATTTAGATTCAGATTAAAACTTCCAACTGTTTTTACTTGGTTTATCTGTCTAGTATTGTTATAGGGATGCTGTTTGTTTCCATTTATGTTCCTTGTCTTGGTAGACTGATTTACTTATTCCTGTTGGACCCAGAGGTATTTCACAAGCATAAGGCAGACATGAGAACTGGCTACCTTCGCAGTTGACTAGGATTATAAGTGAGCAATAAAGAATTCTCCCTGCCTCAGCATATCTTATCGTATCCAGCCGTTCCTAAATGTTTCCTGTCAAAGTCCAGCATGAACTTTATAGTTAATAGTCCTGGAGGTTTTTGTTTTTTCTTTTTCTAATCTAGTGTCCTAGGTTAAAGTTATTCCTGAAATTTTAAGGAAATTCCTTCAAAATGGAGATAAAATATTCCTCATCTTGGGGAGAGTTAAGATATGTGTAGCTTGACTAGATGTGATTCCTGGAAGTGCCGACGTATATCCTGCTGAGACAGATTGGGAAGGAGGTAACGGAAATGTAATCTAAGGAAAGGTTGTGGGCAATGGAATCGGAACTGTGATATCCCCTCAGTGTTTCATGTCACCACGTCTCACACCAGGCGATGTACTGCTGTGCACACCTAAGGATAACCAGTGATATTGATCATATATTCTGAGAAAAAAAGAAGGTTCTGAACAGAGTATTTTGTGACCATTGGCTACCTTTCAAATTAAGTAGTTTTCCTTTGCAGAATCCCCAAAGGATGTCAGTACTCAAAAGGAAATTACCCTGTTCTGCAGGAGTGAGAACTTGTGACTCAGAGGCAGAAAGATCATGAATAGAAACCGTCTGTTTATCAGGGGTGTTCTAGGGAGAAGCCCCAGAGGACTGTTTCAGCCCAATAGCCAAAAACCATGGGTTCTGCTGTAGTGAGTAATAGAACCTTCTGCCTTAAAGAGGGTACAGGGTTTGCCACTCTGGCTTTGCCCACTTGAAGGAGACTGTGACAGAATTGTCTGTCCAAAGACACTGTTTACAGTAATAAAGCTGCCCTTTGTTGAGTATGTCTTAAGATCCAGTAATACATGTGTCTATATATTCTATAAATCTTATTCAGTCTTCACCTAAACCTTCAAGATAAATATTACCTCCATTTTACAGATAAGGAAAAAGGGGCTTTGAAAGGTTGAAAAACAGGGACGCCTGGGTGGCTCAGTGGGTTAGGCAACTGACTCTTGGTTTCAACTCAGGTCATGATCTCACGTGTTATGGGATTGAGCCCCAGGTTGGACTCTGCACTCAGTGGGGAGTCTGCTTGAAGATTATCTCCCTCTGCCCCTCCCTGCATTCATTCTGTCTTGTGTGACCCCCCCACCCCATCTCTCTAAAATAAATAATTTATTTTATGTCTTTAATATCCCACTAGAAGGCAGGGACATGAGCTCTCTAATTTACCACTGAATCACCAGGTCTTAAAATGGTATCCAGTATATAGAAGATATTAACATTAGTTGAATGAATGAATGAATGATGTCACCTTAGATAAATGCCAAGTTTGGCTTTGAAAGATGAAGGGAAAGGCATAAGTATTAGATAATTCTGATGATAATTTATATCTAGAGAAATCCCTTTTTCTTAAATTATTGATAGTTGACAAATTGTTCATTTATTTAATGTCATTTATCGTTCTTGCTTTGAATATACTTTAAAGAAGATTAAAGGAACAAGGTTTACTTACTGTGACAAATAAAGGAAAACTATCAGTGAGATGATATTGGTCTTGTGAGACCCTAGTTGGATTGCCATACTTGATAGTCCCTGAACATCAAGATTATACAAACCAATAGAAAAAACTCAAGGGGAGGGGTATGAAAAGATCCATTGGCATGAGCAGAATGGAAAATTATAGCCTAAGCCTAAAAACACAAATAAATAAATTGGTGTTAATGACTTAAGTTTAAGCTCGAATAACTTAAGTTAAGCTTAAGTACTAACATGGAGAAAAGTTACATATTAGAAGGTGTCCAAGGGTGACACCAAAGAAGAAAAAATAATAAGATATTTTTGCCAGAGTTCTTTTACAGTGAAGTTAAATTAACGGTTCATATCTCTTCTGTCTTCCATCCTTTAAAACAAACAAAAGTCCCTCTATCCTGCTCTTTCTTTTCTTAAAGCTGACATTCCACTGACCTCATTGAAATTGCCCTCAGACTTCTAGGAACAGTTCTCCACTCTGCTTACCCCACCCCCTTACTATCTGACTTCTGTCCTCCCCTACTTCACTGATAGCAGCACCCATGTTTTCCCTTTTCCTGTGGTCTTTTGGGGATGATCCTTTTAGGCGGTGGGTATTGCAAAGACTTAAAGCAAAGAGTTGTTGTCTGAGAAGGTAGGAAGCAAATGTTATCCTTCCCTTACACCCAGTACTTCTGGAAGGACTCAGTGGGACAATCAGTTGCCTCAATTAAAATAATTCTGCCACTGGTTGATCATAATGATGTAAAGCCAAGATAATGGTGCAAACTCCTTCTACCACTGGTTTACTACTTAGGCCATGGAGTCACCAGTTAGGCCAAAATTACCTGGGAATAACTTCCCTCTTTCTGAATCGCTCCCGGATAAGGTTTTAAGTTCTTCAGGAGGTTATGCCCTCACCGTCAAGCTCTTTGACATCACAGATCATGGTTCCCAGATCCAGCCTTGAAGCCAGGTAGGTGGATCTCTGCTACCCTGCAGCCTTTCATAACAGGGGGTGTAGACATTACAAAGAAGGCTTTTATCTGATAATATAACCATCTCAGCTTAATTTCCAGCTATTATTTTGCTGATAGACCACCTTCCTACTTAAGGCAGATAGGGGATGAGCTGAGGGGTTGTGTCGACCTGGAAACTCCATCCTCCCTGAAAAGAAGGAAGAGTGTAGATAGGGAGGGAACACAATGAAATGGCAATACAAGAACATGGGGGTTAGGGATGCCGACACTCCCCATGAAGTCAAAAATCCATGTATAACTTTTGACTCCCCCAAAACTTAAGTAATAGCCTACTGTTTACCAGAAACCTCACTAGTAACAATTAACATATATTTTGTACATTACATGTATTATATACCGTGTTCTCACAATAAAGCAAGCTAGAGGAAAGAAAATGTTATTAAGACAATCATAAGGAAGAAGAAAAGTACTTACAGTACTGTACTGTATTTATAAAAAAAAAATCCATATGTAAGTGGACCCATGCAATTCAAACCCATGTTATTCCAGGGCCAGCTATAATTGATCACTGGGCTTTAAAACACTGTTCTCCATAAGCAATCCTATTTCATTCTGCTTTTACTTCTATGTACTCTCACTGCTCTTGACTCGATCAATTTATTCTACCTTTTCTGCCACCTGAAAACCATAGTCTTCCCCACCCTCTTGGCTCTTGTTGGTTCTATCATCAATGAAACCATAATCAGCTTGGAGGTGATACTTCATGTAAATCATTATTTAAAATCATAGGTTACAAAATATTTTGTAATGATAAAAATGAAAGTATCTGATCTCAAAATATCCTCTCTGACCACTCTATATATAGAATGATACCAATGATAATATGATCATCATAATAAATGGGTGTATATATACCCTTTTATATTTATATACCATATACAAAGAGTAGCATATGAGTAAAAACAACCCCAAAGGATATACAGAAAATGCAATCCTGGTTATCTCTCAGAGAAAAACATAATGAACTTTCACTTTATATTTTTAGAGTTCTATTTTAATTTTTACAATGAGTATGGATGTATTTTCCATCAGAAAAAAGGTTCTCAGTGTTTTCAAACTATAAATGATATGTAAGCTATTATGTTCCAGAAGTATCTAGCACTTTGCTAGATACAGCCACCCATCAATCACCAAGAATTCTTCCGAAAGGGGATGGTATTTCTTCATCAGGGCCTCATTGTCACTGTTGTCTAGTAGGGGCATAACAAAATGAACAAACTGAAGGCTGTCATTGAATGGGCTTTACATTTGCACTTCAGCTTACTTGATTTTTTTTCTTTTCTTTTCTTTTTTTTTTTTTTTGAGTCAGTATTGTGTAACTCACAGTGCTTTGAAATATCTAGGCATCCCTCGGCATCCTAGAATTGGAAAATTTCTGTAGGACCAGCAAAGTAAATTAGGGCAAAATGTTTTATCTGCATGGATTCAAATATTCCTGGAAATAATAATAATAATGTATCTTCATAATGTTACCTAATTATACAAAATATATTCACAAAATTATTCTTTATTTGATCTTCACAATGGGCCCATGGGTAGAAATATAAAGCTGTGTACTTAAAATAGGTCTCATTTCCAGTTTGATAAAATTTATATATATCATATAATGCCTAATTTTGAGCATGTATAATGAAAATATAAGTCCTAACAACTTTGAAGAACCCTCTTAAAATAAAATATTATTTGAAATTCTCAAGTTCAGACTTCCCAGTTTTTCTAATGCTTGGAGCTATAGCCTTTTTCCTCATTCCATTTCCATCTCTTCATTAGTCCAGGAGTTATATCTAAAGTGCAGAATTAATAGGCAGGTTCTCTGAACTTCTGATGTTTCCACTGTTCTGGCCATGCTATTTCTGTGATTCAGTTTACCCTTCTTAGCGTGGATTCTCTGAAAATAAATTTTAATAGCCCTGTTAGTAAACCTTTGGAGTTTGAGTCTTAACTTGGCCAGTTCCCCTCTCTCACGGTTGAAACAGCAAGATTCACCCAATTGAAACTTTCCCGCTACCATACGTTCCTTACGTTGCCCATGGCACATAAAATGATACTCCTTCGGTAAGTCACTTTTTCCTTTTAATGGCAAAAAGCTCAAATGCCAAATTGCGTTTGATGGATCAGGATGTCTTTTTGCTGATGCATGCTCTTACTGATGTGATTGGATTATGTTGCAGGTTTACTTTGTTTAATGAAACACGCTGGTAAACCTCTTTTTCCCCTTTAAAATGTAAAGAATCCAGTGGGACGCTCAAGAACCTATAAGGAATTTTCTCAGCCTATTTGATGTTCAAATAAAAAATTAAATGAAAAAGAAATATAGTCCCCATCATATAAAACATGGATTGGATTCCAGTAGTTTTAGGAATACGAAGCCCTGCTTCTGGCCATGCAAGTCTTGAAGATGTGTATCATCAGTGAGATCAACTAATCGATACACCTGTCAGGGAGCTGGGGGAATGTGTGAAGTGTGACAGACTGGGGGGACTTTCTGGTTGAACTGTCCTTTTGCATATAACAATTCTGTTACCTATTTCATGCTTCATCTAGTCCAAGGCTTTAAGAGTATAATAAAGACTCGTCTTTCTATTTCTTCACAGACAATGCAAGAGGGAAATAAAAGCGTTTGAGCAGTAGGGAGGAGATTATCTCTAATCTTTCCAAAAGGAAAAAAAAAAAAAAAACCTCAGCAATAATAGTAGAGCTGTTCAGAGAGTGTCACATTCATCTGGGCTTCAGTCTCATCCTAAAGTGAGAGCATTGAACTAGATGGCCTTGGGAAGGTCTAAGAGATGATACTCACCAGAGGCACTTGGAAAGGCAATCCCCACGGTTCTCTGAGACGTGGGACACGATTCCTCAATGATTATGAGAGGTTAAAGTAAATGTTACTTTCCTGAATTCTCTTGAACTCCCTGAATTGCCCAGTCTAGTCTAGGTCTAGGAAAGCATCATAATGAGATCTTCAAGTGTATCTAAAGACAACATTAATGTTCTCACTAGGAGTGATTATGTTTCTAGGTAGAATGTGATACTTTCAAGGCTGGAAGATTATTCAGTAAGTTGTAAGCTATACCACCCAGAGAGATCTAAGGCCCCAGTGCTTTTAGAGTTCATAATTCTGCCTTGTGTGTTCATATGTGCACTTGTATCTGTGTTTTCAGAGTGATTCTAGCCAAAACTGAAAAGTACATAAGGACGTCTTTAGGGTCATGGACTCTCAGTTAAGGTTGAAGAACCAGAGGGAAGAACATGATGTGTTTGCTAAATTAAGGTAGTTCAAGATTGACTAGACTCAAGAGTGGGGAGGGGTGAGTGGTGGGGATGTGGCTGGTTGGCCATGACGTACTGTCAAGAGCCTTTATTATCACCTTAGCAAGGTTGAGTTCAGAGAAACAGTTGACTTATGGGTAAGAAAATGGTGGTGATTGAAGAATGCAAAATGATTTGGAGAGAAAAAAAGACTGAAAAGAGGGAGCCTAAAAGAATAAATGAAGTAAGAAAGGGCAGTGACTCCCAAACTCAGTGTTGATGCAAGTGGAAGGAGAGGATGGGTTGGAAAGATTAATTAAAGAGTCAGGATAGATTGACCTGGGTGATTGGGTATGTGTGGTAGTGGCATTGGGTGGTAGGTTGGCCCCCCAAAAATCAGGCCCCAAGAGCAGTAGGGACTCTAGGGTAGGCAGTTGGGCTGATGGAGAAGGGGCCAGTTTGCTAAGAAGTACGATTAGTTCAGTCTTGAACGTTTGAGTTTGAGGAAACCAGTGCATAACCTAGAGGAGCATTAGGGTAAGCTGTGCAGAGATCTGCACTGACGATCTACACTTAGTATTTGCCAGCAGAATAGTGGCAAAATGCTATTGCATATGTATATTCATATCTAAACAGCTTATTTTCAACTTACATTTGTTCCCAACTCCAAAGCTCTCAGGCTATATCCGTTTAGGAAACAAAATTGCCAAGTGGTGACAAACAAAGGCAGATTTGTCATAAATGAGCTCCTGAACTGGAAAGCAGTGTTCGGTCATTTTTCTTAATTGAAAATAGTTTATCTTTTATTCATTTCCCCGCTTTTTGTTTTCTGTATTTGCCTTCTG
Organism: Ursus americanus; assembly: GCF_024610735.1. Taxonomy (NCBI): domain Eukaryota; kingdom Metazoa; phylum Chordata; class Mammalia; order Carnivora; family Ursidae; genus Ursus; species Ursus americanus. The sequence continues at coordinate 16,544,971 of NC_142129.1, read as the reverse complement.
AATAGCTAGGTGTAACTCAGAGTATAATTAAAGGATCCTGGTTGCACCACTGTTAACAGCCATTTTTAGCGAGCATTAATAATAGTCCTGAAAAGTAAAAACAGACATGTCTTTTGTTGTATTTTGCAGGAGAGAGCTCATATTTGCTTATCTGCATGTCTTAATTTTTCCTTTTGTGTAAACCTAATCACTGTCCCCCCCACCCCACACACTTTTTGTCTTTCACTATGTCTCCCCTCCATGTGTTGTTTTTAGCAGGTTTTTCTTTTTAAAATAAGAATGCTGGCCAAAAGAAAATAATTTTCTAAATGTCATCTCTATCTAAAATCAACATGCCATCTAATTTTTGTGCTTGTTTCTGTAGTAGAATCACAGAGGTTGGTTTATACAGGGGTACACGTTCCTCTCTTAAATACTTCGGGATTGCTGCTGATGCCAGCACACTGTGATGGCAATAAATAAATTTCAAGTGATCTTATTTCTGGTTATCAGACACTTGAGCTGAAGAGTTGACAATGAATTTAATGGAAGAACAGAAAGTTAAAATTAACACTGAAGATTATGAAATATTTTTCTCAAGGTTTATGTATTTCTCCTAGCCCATACAACTGGTTTTTTGGAATGCTTATTTGATAAGCTCATGTTTGCATTATGTGCTTGTAGAATTAAAAACAAAGACGTATCCTCTGTTAAATGCTGTCAGAGTAGCATTAAATCTAGAAAATACTCTTAATTGGTAACAAGGTATCTCCATTGACAAGCACTAAGTAGGTAGAGTTAGTAGAAGAGTTGGTTTAGGTGATATCAGTAATCAGTTTTTTTGGCACATTGATTTTGTCATTCATGCAGTTAATTACTGCACATTGTTAAATCTCTAAGACTGTGGATTAAATATTAGCGTGTGTGTGTGTGTGTGTGAATTAATAGATTATGTGGAGCCTTTTCTGGGCCTTATTAGAGAAAGAATGAGACTAACTGTCCCAGTGACTAATTCACTTTCAAGAAAGAAGGAGCTGACCAGAAAGGACAAGCTGTGTCTGATACACAGTAAATAGAAAGTAGGATAAAGGATGTATTCAGTGTATACTGAGTGTGGCAGACCCTGAAGGTACACAAATCCATGCTATGACATGGCTACAAAATGGGAAATTAAAAGGCCAAAATGAGCACTGTGTGTTCTGATTTGTTAAAAAACAAAACAAAACAAAAAACCCAACACGGTTAACTATCAAGATAGACATAATCGGGAAAGATTTCACTATTCAAATCTTGTTGCTAGCCTAAGAACAGTCATAAAACAGTTACAAAAGAATAGAAAATTCCAAAGAGTTAATGATCAAGTGTCAATTTATAAGTAGAGCAAATCCCATTATGCTAAAGTTGAGTTGGCTGATTTATGGCTTACAGTGAGTTTGTTCTCCCCAAATTCAAAACATCACAGTTATTATTATTCTCAGGAAGCTTACTGCTAAGGAATGTTACGCAATTCTGAATTTCAATATTTTGATTATGTTCCTAGTAATCTCTCATACTTTATCATCTGTGTAGTTTCAATAATAGGCGAGTGGGCATAGGCCATTGCTCTCAAAAAATGTACATTTTCGTTCTAGGGGGTTCTTACACATATGTTGCTCTTATTCATTATTTATAAAGGAAACCTGATTCTGTATTGAAACTGTCATTTGGCAAACTGAAAATGTCCCCACAGTTGGGCTGGAACTTCCTGTTACAACACAGATCACAGATGACTGCTCATTAACTTAAGAGTTTTTTAAGGAGAGCATGTGCATGGAAGCAAGCACAGGGTCGGGGATGGGTGGGGAGGGACAGAGGGAAAGGGAGAAAGAGAATCTTCAGCATGCTCCACATCAGCGCAGGGCCTAACATGGGGCTCAGTCTCAGAACCCCAGGGTCATGACCTGAGCCAAAATCAAGAGTCGGACACTTAACTTACTGAGCCACCCAGACACCCGTGCTCATTAACTTCGTAATGTGAATAATTGACTTCACCCCAAGAAGAATCTAAGCCACTGATTCTAAACTCAGTGAAAAATTTTCTAAGATATGCCCTATCTTTGCTTATCTGTTGGTTAAGAAGTGTGATGTTTAAGCATCTAATTCATGTCACCGAGAGTCAGAATATATGTCATTCAATCAAATTAAGAATTTAAGAAGGTATTAATATAAGAGGCTTGAGAAGTGTTCCATTCCCTTTAGAAACAGTGCAGCAGATATAGAGAGCATATTGAAGTCTGCATCCTCTCCCTCAGGCGTCTGCGTGCATTGTAAAGTGCACAATGTAGTAATCCATCTCTTGTTTTACGGTTCCTTGAACTCAAAGACTTGTTTGTGAGAACGTCAGAATCTTCTTCAGAGTTAATATTTGGAAGGAAAGATACAAAGAGAGTATTATGGATTAGGTGACAAACAGTAGATATGGGTGTACTTCGTAGCTTAAAAAGCGTGTTTTCATGCAAATATCTCTAGTAAATTCCTCAGGGAGGATAAACACTGAAAAGTATCTGATAAAGAAGAATAATCTTCTATAAAGAGGAGTGCTTAGTTTTTATTATTGTCATTATTTTCCCTTTTGTTTTCCAGGAGGCAGTGAAGACTTTTTAAATAAACAAAACAAACACAGAAACCTAGTGAGCCATGATTTTGTTTGCATGAATTAATGGGAAAAAAGTAATGCCACCAACATAAGAGCAGGGTTATTGCTGAGGCCATCATCCCCACCTAGTGGGTTATCTTCCCCATCCCTCCCTTCAGAACCTGGGAACAACCCCTGCTGGACTTTGCAGATACTGGTGAAAGAAGACAAGTCTTAAGACTAACCTACCTGTTTTGTTGCCACATTCACTTTTTTTTTTTTTTTTTTTTTTGGTATTGTACCAAAATGCAGCTACACTGTGCCACAGAGAGCAGGACTGATTTTTCTCTGCCAGGGACTGTGAGCAGATTGCCTTTGACGATCGATAAAATAGGGTCATGGTTTGGATCAGCAGCATCTGAATGATTCTGACCACACACCTGTTTGGGTTTGGGGTTCTCCCAGGAACGAGACCCTGCTTCTGCTCGGGACGTAAATGTGGGGAGGTAAAAGCTATGTAGGAGAGAGAGGACATGAAACAGGGAAGAGAGGCAGTCACTAAAAGATTTTCTGTTAGGCTGTGCACCTCACGCGGTGACTGGAGCTTGAACACATGGGAAGTGCTAAGAAATGGTGCCCCATAATTCTCTTGCCTGAGGACTGAGGGGGCTGGGGAATTTATATACCAATGGCTGAAATAATCATTATTTGACAGGCACCTGGGTGGCTCAGATGGTTAAGCGTCTGCCTTTGACTGGGGTCATGATCCCAGGGTCCTGTGATGGAGCCCCGCCTCTAGCTCCCTGCTCATCTGGGAGCCTGCTTCTCCCTCTCCCTCTGCTCCTCCCCTGCTCCTGCTCACTCACTCACTCCCTTACTCCCTCACTTGCTCACTCTCTCAAATAAATGGATAAAATCTTAAAAAAAAAAAATCATTATTTGAAGGCTACTTCCAGTTTGCCACAAGGGGAGGGCAGAGCCGACTTCTAGGTTTCTGAAAAAGCTCTGAGACATAGAGGAGCAGCTATGGTCATATGGAAATCAGCAGGAGGACACCAAAAGTTGGGAGTGATATGGGTGGGTACTTAATGAGAATGTCAGCTACTTAACCTCTGATCCCAGTATGTTGAGCCCTGATCAGTAATTGGGTATTTATTTATAAATTATATAGGTTAAGGGGGTATCACTTGATTATGTATATTACAGTATATGTGCACATTTTTTTAAAGGATGAGATAAAATTACATTCTTCCTGCAAGCCCGCAGATTGTCTTGTACAACCTTTGGAGTGCAGGTGCCCTTATATGGAGACCACTACACTGGGAAAGTGACAGTGTGCTTTCAGAATCCACACAGTTGTGAACTGCACAAAATTAAGGACATCGAGTAGTGACCCCTGGTTCTTGGCATAGTAGAAAGGTACAACATGAGTTTGCATCTGTATTCAGGTGGAAATGGATTGAGGCATTTCAGACATGGGTGCTTGAGCAGCACGTTTCCGGTGTCAGTGTGGATATACCATCTAGTCAGTTTTGAAAACAGACCCACCAAATAGCAACCCAAAGAGAAGAAAACCATGTCTTTCTTTATCCCACATCTAGTTACATAGCGTCTACCATGTGCTGGGCTCTTGCTGGACTGACTCAGACAGACCGGCAGCTTTTCATGGGAGCCCATAGTGGAACAGCACAAATAGCAGTGATCTCTGGGTCTTGATGGACCCACTTTGACCATTCCCTTTTGTCCTTTTTCCTCCTCCTCTCCACTACTTTTATTAAAAACATGCCGATGCCATTTGATCACATTTGTTGTAAGGACCTAACCCTTTAGCTTCTTGACCAGTTGGATTTACTAAAATAATGTTATAAAAGCGTCTTAAATGTGTAAACTTTACGACATACAGAGAACTTGCACACACGTTATCTTATTCATACCTCACACAAACTCCTGTGTTGTTTCCAAAAAACACATGGAGAAGCACGGAATTAGGGGCTGAGTGACTTGCAAAGGTAGATGCTGGTTAAATTGTTTGAGCCCCAAGATGAACCTGAAATCCAGGTTTTCTGACACAGGCGTGTGTGTACATGTGTGGCATTGCTAATCTACTCTGCAGCCAGATAGGAAGAACGGTCAGTGGATTCCATCATTCTCTCCTTCTATGTTGAAATGATATTCTTAGTTAAACTAGATTAATGAAGAGCCATCTTTAACACTTCAGCCTCCCCTCACCAGATCTTCATTCTTTCCATGGTTTTCAGTAGGTTCCAAGGTCCTCTCTGCACCATCAGAACCTACTCTCCAATCAAAATATTAAATAATAGTTTACTACTAACATTTGTATTATGATGTTTCTTTTAAACTCACCTATCTGTCCATCTATCTGCTTTTGTAGTCAGTGGTCAGTAATTGAGAGAATAAGAATGGTTTTCAGAATTAACAATTGGTATAAATTTCAGAAGCGTTTGGATTTACATAGCAGCTTTGTAAGAAGTGAAAAGTTAACCTATGGTGTCTTCTAACGGTATATATACTTTAATTTTTATCTCTCTTCAGTTGAAAAATAACAGACATTGCCCCAATTAAATGCATCTAAAAATCAGAAGCAGATGGCATACATGTATTTAAGCACAGCCCTCCCCTGGTCCTATAAACTCACACCACATATGCAGACACTTTCTTTCCCTACACCTTACTCCAACCTAGGGACAATGGCTGTGTTTGGAGGGAATGTTACTATGGGGCTCTGGAGCATCTGGTGTGGCCATCTGCGAGGAGCTGAGGGGCACGGCAGAAATTAGCAGAGCAGAAAAACACTTCAAGCATCCCGTGAAATGCAGCTCCAGAGGCTCCAGGAGCAGACCACAGAGAGGATGGAGCAGCTTAGATTGAGGGGTACTTAGGACACCCCTGAATGTAGAAGGGAAAATCAGAAACAGCTAGGCCTTTAAAAGTTGGTTGCAGTGCAACCCCAGGTCAGTTTTTAAACATGACTTAGCTGGGCATCCTTCCTCCACCATGTTAAGTACAGGTAACAGCTGCTAACAGAAGCACAGTCGTTGAACCTTGAAATTCCACAGCAAGGTGGATATATTTGGCCACCAAGTACAATTTCATATGTTTGTTATATAGCAACCAAAGTTGTGTACTCTTTGGACCTTTAGGAGAAAGTAGACACAGCCTACAATTTTTTTTTTTTTTGCTAGTTTCCATGTTCATTTTTCTTTAGCCAAGGCAAAATGTCCAAGCTCAGGATTAATCTGGATTCTGGGAAGCGAGCATCCTGGCCGGGAGCTTAAAAATGGAAAATGGATAAAATGGATGGAGGAAACTTTGACCTAGAAGACAAAGGACAAAACTTAATTTGGGCTAGTGTAGATGCAGATTGTGTATTCTTCAACCAACGATGGTGAAGAGGAGCTCCCTCACTTTATGGAGACCTTGCCGGTGTGCAAAGTTCATTGTTCGACACCATGGATCTCCAGGTGGGTCACGTTTAGAGATACACCAACCTGGAGGACTCCATGCTGTTGAGCTGTTCACAAGCAGCGGACACATCTAACCCCATCTTCCCAGGGATTTCAGTTGGTGTCTTCCATATGTTTATGCATATCTTCAAAAGGAAATCTTGCTTTTCCCTCTTTCAAAAATGGGAACAAACTTCCCACCTCTGCATCAAAATATATGTTACTTTTGTGGGTATTCTTAAAGCGCATTTCACAATTTACCTATGAGGATGGAAAAAAGTATGGAAAGATTTATCTTTATAAAAGTTAATTCAGGGGTATAAGTAAAATATGTACTTGTGGATTTAATTTTGTCTAGAAGGATTTTTAGTAAAAGGTGAGTCTAGCATATAAAACTGCATTTTTTATAAAATTGTAATTTATTGGACTTGATATGTAAGTATAGTATTTATAAATATATTGCATTACACTTTCATTATAAATCATGATAATGTCCCTTGCTTTGCAATAAATATACTCCTTGTTTTTATTTAACATCTTTTTGAATTCGATGTTTTATATTAATGTTATAAAACTGAAGATAACTATAGTATTGTTACAAAACAGTAACGATGTTGAAACAATCAGTTCTTGTTATATTATAATAAGAATTCTGTAAGTCTTTTACCAATAATATGGCATCAAGGTTTGGTTTAAGACATATACTATATATGATATTAAGGAATTGACTTTCATCAAATATTTTGTTTTTAATGCTTTGGGATTATTATGTGTATGTACATATACACACAACACATTCTTGTAGATAGGGACTGTTATGTGATGTATCGTATTTTTAGTTTTCCTAGTATCAATACATTTTCAAATTTAGTGGCTTTAATTGTCATAAGTTTCTCTTTTAATATACTGTTGAATTCCATTTGCTACTGTTTTACCAAAACATTGTGCATCTACATTCATAATTGAGATTTGATATAAAGTTTTCAAAAATTTTTTTGAGTTCTCTTTGGCCCATATTTGTATCAGAATCATACTGATTATATAAAATTAATTTTGCCTTATGCTGCTGAAGAGTTCATAGAGCATGAGGATTATCAATTCTTTAAATATTGGAATGGCCCCCCACCTATAAAACTTTAAATAAAAAGCTCAAATTCTTTTTTACAAATTATTTTTTTAAAAAATTGAAAAAATTGATTATAATTCTTTCTAAGCCTTTTGACTGTATTTTATATATCTTCATTCATTAATTTTGGTAAATTATGGATTCCTTATCTATTTAGTGAAAATGCTTAACAATTTTTATCAAGTAATTGTGCAGATGATTCTGTTAAACTTGATTATTCTCCAAATCTGTTATTATCTTTTTCTTTTCCTAATTTTAGTCATATTTTTCTCATGCTCTTTTGTTAAGGTGTGCCAGAGTTTTGTGAATTTTTAATTTTCTTAATTCTGTTGCTTTTGATTTATACTTATAATTTATATTTATTTTTGTAGTTATTTCATTATGATTCCATGGGGATGTTTGTTTTCATTCTTTTCATAACATCCTGAGTTGAATACTTAACTCCTTCTTTTTAAAATTCTTCTTGTTTAAGTACTGAGAACATTTATGACTTTGTCTCTAACAATTGCTTTGGTCTCATCTAAAATTTAAAATATAGTCCAGTTAATAAGAACATGGGACTGGAATGATGCAGGCTTGGGTTTGATTTCTGCACATAGTGTGAAAGAACTTAAACTCATTAAGTTTCTTCATTTGTAATTTGTAGTAAAAATACTTACCTTATAGTGTGCTTTGCAAGATTAAGTGAGATAATATATTTGTAAGTGTACAGTATAATGACAGCAAAAATCAGTGTTCAACACAGATAGTATTTGTTGAAAATTGTGGCTTGGTTTTTCTTTTAACTGAAGAGTCACTTTAATTTTTAATACCTAAAGTGTTGAGTGTTTGTTGCTTTTGTTCTTATTTAAAATTTTCTTGTAAATTTCTGATTTTATTGCACTTTGGTCAGAAATATGACAATATAATGTCTATTCTTTGAGATTTTTCTCAGTTTTTTCAGCTTTTGAATTACTTGGATAATTGGAAAGAAGATTGTATTCTTTATTGAAGAGGGTCAGTTATACACATACACACACTACGTTATATTTATATTCATTCCCCATATTCATTATGTTATTCATTTCCCTTTGTTCTTTTTTGTTGTTGTTGTTAATATACTTGTTCTTTAGCTGTATTTGCATTTCTTGCACTTATTGTGTTTGGTCAAATTCTAATAGGGTTTTTTTAGTATAGTTTGAATTTTATACATAATTATTACCGTGTGTTCTGTTTAAAACATTTTGCTTTAATTCTAGTACATATGAAGCTAATATTACTACCTCTTTTAATTTGAGAGACATGTGCCATTCTTTTATTTTTAAATTCCCGTGTCATTTTCTTCAGGTTAGTTTCTTCTAAAGAGGCTATAGTTGGATCTGTATCTGCTTTTATTTTATTTTTTGAGAGACAGCGACCATGCAAATGAGTATGGGGGGGGTACAGTGGGAGAGGGAGAGAGAATCTTAAGCTGACTCCCCATTGAGCATAGAACCCGATACAGAGCTTGAACTCACAACCCTGAGATCATGATCTGAGCCGAAATAAAGAATTGGATGCTTAACCAACTGAGCCACCCAGGCGCCCTGAATATTTGCTTTTAAATTAGTAGTTTAATCCTTTCACATTGTCTCCTTTTGCATTTTTGTCTGGTTTCATTTTATCCTTCCTTCTTGTCTCATTTCTTCATGTTTTACCTTCACAACTCTTTCCCTCTCTCAAAATAATGATTCAGAGAGTATAAATCTGTATTCAGAATTTAATTAGCTCTTAGTTTTACTTTGAAAAATTATATGCTATCATCATTTTTATGGTAATTATCAAAGCAAAGGATGAAATGTATATTTTGTGTGTTTGCTTAGTTCAAACTCAGTTTCAGATCTTTTGTGATATAATGTGAGGATTTAGAGTGAAAGGGTTGCTATAAAATTTTTGGATTTTCATTATTTATGCAGATACTTATATACATGTTTTCTTTTTTCCAATATTTTCAATCAGTTGCCTTGTGCTGTATAACCATTACTTTATTACTCCTTGCTTCACTGGTTTCTATGATTACAAGCGTTGTTTAGCAGGATCTATTTCTAAATTCTTTGTTCTGAATTAATCGCTTGAAAAATGATTTTAAATACTTAGCTTTATTTTAATGAACTTGATATTTCTTGAGCCACTGCATATCTATGTGTATATTTCTATTGCCTTTACGTGTGAGTATCTTAGATGACTGTGACAATCTCAAATCCAGAATCTTCTGTCAACACTGTGAGTGCTTCTGATTCAGTTCATAAATGTGGAGGTAGGAACAACAGTTGCTTTTCCTCTCTGGGACAGAACTGGGATGGGTTGCCTTGACAGAACCTAGAACCTGTCATTGGATTGGATGGATGCTTGTGTGAAATATTCTAAGCTTTATTTGACATTCAGATTATTAAACACGTAAACAGGGACATTCCCGTACATTCTAGTTATATTTCTATTCCTGCATTTCACCCTGGACCCCTACTTATTTCATATCCAGGAAAGAGTAAATTCTTAAAATGGAATTTAAAGTGCCCCTTGGTACCCCTCTCTAAGCCGAGAGCCAGCCTGTGTAACAGGCCTGTGTTTTGTACTCTGTCTCAGTCAAAGGCTTTACCAGGCCAAAGAACAAAAGAGAGAATGGAAGATCCAGATCTCCCAACAAAAATATCTCGGTCCTACATTTTCTCATATTTTGTAAACCCCCCGTTTTCCATCCCCAAAGTGCATTTCAGACTGTGAAGCTGCCATCAAGGATTCAGGAAAGAGAAAGTGCAGTTCACCAAGTTCTTGACCCAGGGCAGCGTAGGGTCCATTTCTTTTTTTTTTTTTTTTCGTTGTATTGTAGTTCACCTGGTTACTTTTTTTTTCTTATAATAATATTTTTTTATTATATTATGTTAGTCACCATACAGTACATCCCTAGTTTTTGATGTAAAGTTCGATGATTCATTAGTTGCGTATAACACCCAGTGCTCCATGCAATACGTGCCCTCCTTACTACCCATCACCAGCCTATCCCAGTCCCCCAACCCCCTCCCCTCTGAAGCCCTCAGTTTGTTTCTCAGAGTCCATAGTCTCTCATGCTTCATTCCCCCTTCTGATTACCCCCCTTTCTTTATCCCTTTCTTCATTTCTTACCGAGTTTGTCTTGTTGCTTCTCCCAGTATCATTCTTTCCATAGTGATGCTTCCCAGTTTCTCCATAAGGAAAAATCTGCTTGACTTCCTTGGAGATGTCAGGAAGGATTGACAAAGGAATCACTTGGGTTTACGCTTGAAGTGTAAATACCAGTTTCCTACTTGGGAAATACAAAAAGAGCATTTTAGACATAGAGAATAGGAAAAATAATAGCTACTAAATGCTTGAAGACTCTAAGCATTGCCTGCTTAATATCTATGCCTGAAACTCTAAGCCCTTTCTATTCATTATTTCATTTAATTTTCAGAACAACTTTATTAGATTAAAGTTTTAATCATCATCCTTTTGGGGAGGGGGCAAGACAATTGAGCCTTGAGTAATCTGCTCATGAACAAACATCTGGGAGGTGAAAGGGCCCAGTTACCAGGTGTTCATTCTTAAGTGTGGGGCAATGCTGCCTCAGTGTTTCAGCATTTTTGGACCAAAGGCAGAGTAAGATAGGGCATAAGTGTGTTTATTCATAAATAAATGTATTTTCAGATTGTATTATGATAGCCTTTATAAATTGTTTTTTTTTTAAATATAGACCGTGATGAACATTTTACAAACCTGTAACGTGGAAAACTGAAACATTTGGGGGCAGAGGCAAAGCCAATTACCCTGACACGTTAGGTGGACTTGGGCATTCTAACTAATGAATAAGCACTTCAGAATTTTCATCTCTTCTCTTCTTTTTGATGATAATGGTATACTTATGTATATTGACTAAATTCTGAATGATCTGGTATTATTTTTTTTTTCCAAGATGAACAAGCCCGTCCTGATTTTCAAAGTGGAATTTTTGACAGGGTCTGTATGTTTATCTGCAAATCTAAGCTATTTTGTTAATGAATATACTGTAAAAACATGAGGAGAAAATTTATTTTTACTGCCTGCAAATCTGCATATATCAATGAAAGGAAGAGGTGAAACATATATATGAGAGTAAACCTGGAGAAGCAAAGGTAAGTCTGCGCCTCTAATACATGAGTGAGGTCGCCTTAATAGACACAGAATTTGAAATGCTAGAGCTACCTATCCTGGCACTGAACAAAAAGGAAGTTTGTAAATTATTTTGAATTAAGAGTTTCAAGTTTGTTTTCCCAAGGAGTTAATAAGTCTTCACCTAGATTTTCTGCTTTATTTTCATGTGTGCTAATTGTGTGCTAATATATTTAATAGGCTGCTTAGCCAGGGGCACACAGGATTCTCGCTGGAATTTCCTCATACTGACTCAGGGATCACTCTGGGCTTACTGATTGCTTCCAGCTCTTCTTTCTGTTCCTTTTTTCTAGTGGTGAGAGAAGGTGCCAACATTTATGGAGGGGGGGTGGGGAAGAGAAAATAGTAAGTGCATGCAAGGTGTAGACAGTGTTCTCTGACACATACATGGCAAGTACATTTATACTTCTCAGAGCATGTATCCTTTCTTTTTGGGGAGATGGTAACAGACAATAATTTTTACTGATGACTGTGTGCCAGGACTACGGCTTAAAAGATTATTGAATTCTTGTTACGACTCCATGAGGTAGGTAAAATTTTATGCCCACTCTGTAGATGAGGACACGAAGGCATAGAAAGTTGAAATAACTGGCTCAGGGTTACTCAGCTTATAGATGTTGGTCCTAGGATTTGAGTGCAAAAGATGCAGCTGCAGAGTTCAGGTTTATAATTACGCTAAATTGCATCCCAAGAAGATCTATATTTACCTCTGCATGCGTACACATTCGTGTTCATATATAATACACGTGCCGATCAAACACATTCGGGAAACTCATGTTCTTCAGACGTGTCTGTGGAGAGTCTGAGACACAAACCTGCCAGAGTGTATACCTTTAGATGCACTTCCTCAGTTCACACACATTTGTCTTTCTCAAGTACACATGGGTAAGCAAACATTTTTCTCAGAGAAGGGCCGACTTTAAGATACTGAAATCATCTTGTACTAGGTTATTTGCAGAGTATAACCAACAGTGGGGAAAAACAGGTTATGGGTTGAGTAAGTTTTCCCTCCAAGATTAAATTTTACACACACACTCACACACACACACACACACACACACACACACACACACACTCACTCATTCCAAGAGCCATGTATATTTACTAGCTGGTAAGTGTGACTTTTAGCCATGCTGAGGGGTTGGATTGGGGCTAAGGGTAGGGAAGTAGGTAAACTAAGAAAGACCAAAGGCAGCATTGCATTCAGATTCTTCAGGTAATTCAAGAAGATGCCTCACTAATCATTTGGTTCTTCATATTTAAAGTATTGCCCAGTTCTGTACATGGTATCGTAACTTTATAAATACTCAGATTTTAAATAGCATCGTTTTGATTAGCACAGTAAACACATATACTATTGCTTCTTCCAGTAACATTCTGTGTCCACATGACCTTAATGCTTCCTTATTTTCTGGGAGTTTAAATTGAAGCAAAGTAATTATTGTTGCAATTCGATAGATTCTGCAACAGGATTTTGAATCATCTTTCAGAACTTTAAGGTCCTTATATGAAAGCACCAAATGCTCTATTGGCTCAGCTACTACACCTGTCACCTTTGTAAGATGTGAAGACAGCAAATCTCTTTTCATCACTGAGATTCTCAGAATAAAGCCTTTCGTGTTTACTAAGGAAGGACATAAAAAGGAACATGATTGGCGGTGTGCAGATACTTACGCACAGCTAAACCTGCCATCACTGTCTCTCCTTTCAGTAGCATGGTGCCGTCTTTGAAAACTTGAATCTGCTTTTTTGTTATTGTTAAGTATTTTTCTGTGCTACTGATGTTTTGTTAGTGACAAGGAGTTCCGTACTTCTGATTTTATGATTCTTAAGTTTTGGTGCAGTTAATTAAAATTAAGTGGTGTGTGTGTGTGTGTGTGTGTGAGAGAGAGAGAGAGAGAGAATTATTCAAATTATAGTCACTCAGTTGTCATTCCAAATGTTGTGTTTTTAATTTAGTTTTGCTCATTAATTTAGTTGCTCCAGGATACAAATTCTATTACTCTGTAGGGGCTCTACTCATGGTGTCAGTCTCTTCCAAAGAAAACTTCAGCTATTTCTGATCAGTCCCATCCAAATAGCCTTACTTAAGAGTAAGTCACAGAACCAACAGCCTTACTGTACAATGATGGTAAATTATTCATTCATTTGAGAAGCAAATGTTTTTATTCAGCAGATGAAATGTTGGGTTTCAGCAGTGATATGAATTAAAAATTAATATTTTGTCACTTCACATAGCTGACATCATAGTAAAAAAATAATATCTAATATCTAATATGATATTTTGGATTGATCGCTTCTTAAACATAACAGCAGCAAAATCAACCACAAATAAGGAAAGGTAACATTTATTTAGTGCATACTGGACATTTATTACTTGCCTAAGTGTTCTGCATGTATAGCCACTCTATTAAGTAGATGCTGTTATTTTTCCCCATTTAAATTTAAGAAAATTAAAGATCAGAATGCTTAGTAAGTAACTTGCCCAAAGTCATACAACTTAGTTTCTGGTAGGGCCAGGGTCAAAGCCATGCCCCTCACCACCATATCGTGCTGACCTCATTTATTTGCATCCTCAGACAGTATCTTCGCTCTCACACTGATTTGGAGGAAGGAGGGAGGAAGTAGAATGATTGTATTCAGTTACATACAACACTTGGCAACTAGTTAAAATGTAGCTATAAAATGTCTTAGTTCAATCAGCTTCTCCTTTTTTAAACCAGTTTATGTATTGAATTTTCTTGTTTTTTACATAGTATTTATGATTCAGATGAATCTGATTATTTTTTCCTTTGCTTTTCTCCTCAATGCATATTATGATGTCTTATCAATATGGATTAGAACAAGTCTTAAGGCAGATTTTTAGATATTCTCTGGACAAGGAGGTCTGCTTTTTTGGTAGATCCCACTACATTCTCAAGTGGCCACCCACAAATTTCTTCCATTTCTTTTTTACATATTACAACCATAATTAAATATCTGTGTAGACAATGCTTTCAAGAAATAAAATAAGTTAAGAATACTTTAATGGGCTAATGACAATTTCTCATTTTCCTTATAATAATTTCTTTGTTAAAATTTTGTCTTCACAATAAAAATATGATTAAAACATAGATTATAATTTTCGTACCTTCCTATGAGAGACTTTTTATAGGAAAAGGAATTTTTAATATCAGAAAAATATAATTAAACATTCTGATCCTCCTTCAATAACATTATAGTTTTTTGTGGTTTAAATATTTACTTCTTTGATATTGATGCTGTCAAGGAATAAAATAATTGTTTGACTTCTTTCCTCCTTCTAAGTATATTCAATTTAACAAATATTTATTGAGTACATGCCACAAGTTAGCTTAGATTCCCTGCCATGTTTCCATCAATTTTTGACATGTTTCACAAGTAATTTATGGACAATAATATTTAAGGGTCAAAAATCTACAGTTTCCTTTCTTAATACATTAGAACAGATCTGTTTTCATCTTAGTCATATGCAATGTAGTGGACTCACTTGAAAGAGAGAAAAAGTGGAATTTTATTTATTGTCTTTTAATTTCCTAGCATGCCCAAGGGAATGTCCCTTCACTGACCCATGTGTGTCATAGCAGGGAAAAAATACTGGTTTGAAAAATAAAAAGATAATAAATCCTGCTCCCTGTCCCAAAGGAACTGGGACCCCATGCCCTCCTCCCGACCTCTCAGCACACTCTCTTCATCACACCTAACAGTATTGTCACTCTGTATTGGTGGGAACAACTATAAGTTCATGTAGAAGGTCTCCCCTTTCTCGTCAGTGGGTAGCAAAGCTGAGACTTGTACCCAGAATGTCTGACTCTTGGCATAGCTTGTGAGGTGTTAAAGGCATTGCCACCAAAAGTGGGTTTGTTTGTTTGTTTTTAAGTTTTATTTATTTACATAATCTCTACCTCCAACCTGGGTCTCAAACTCATGACCCCGAGATCAAGAGTCACAGGCTCCTCCAGTGGAGTCAGCCAGGTGTCCCAAAGTGTTATTATATATTTTTTAAGATTTTATTAATTTTAGGAAGAGAGAGAGAGCAAGTGCTCACATGCAAGCGGGGAGGGGCAGAAGGAGAGAGAGAAACAATCTGGAGCAGACTCCACACTGAGTGCAGAGCCCAACGAGGGGCTTGACCCCACAATCTGAGCGGAAACCAAGAGTTGGACACTTAACCAACTCAGTCACTCAGGTGTCCTCAAAGTGTTGTTATTTTTGATGAGAAATAGGACTAGAGTCTAAGTTAGCCCATGGAAATACCATATTAATTTTTAAAAGATGACTAAAACATGAATTTGTGTCATTACTACCACAAAGCTACAAGTTGACTTCAAACGAATTTAGTAGCAACACACATAACATTAATTTATCTACACCTTAGTTTCGTCATCTGTGAAATGGGATAATAAGGACACCTATCTCAGGGTTGCTATGCAGGATAAGTGAGATAATCGGCCAAAGAGCTTGCCATGATTCTTGGCACATGATAAGCCTCAATAAGTGTTTTGTTACTATTATAGTTTTGTTTAGCTCATCACTATTATATAGAAAGAAAAGAGGGGAAAAACCTAGGATGCAAGTAGAAAACTGATTTTTATATATTAATTTATAATGAATTTGTAATTAATACATTTTAGTACATTGAGCTCCTGAAAAAATGTCTAACTTGATAAGTATTCAACATCTATGCAAATATTTTCATAATGTGTAACAGACTATTCTATTAACTGATAGGCATACCTCAGAGATATTGTGGGTTCAGTTCCAGACAACCAAAATAAAGTCAGCAAAATGAATTCTTTGGTTTCCCAGTGCACGCGAAGGTGAGGTTTGCACTATACTATATTCTGTTACACGTGCAATAGCATGATGTCTTAAAAAAAACAATGGCTGTGCCTTAATGAAAAATACTTTATTGCTAAAAATTACTGACCATTTTTGGTCAGCAGGTCCTTTTTTTTTTAATAATATTTTTTTATTATGTTATGTTAGTCACCATACAGTACATCCCTAGTTTTTGATATGAAATTCCTTGATTGCGTATAACACCCAGTGCACCATGCAATACGTGCCCTCCTTAATACCCATCACCAGCCTGTCCCATCAGGTCCTAATGCTTGCTTTCAGCAGGTCCTAATCACTGATTACAGATCACCAAATAAATGTAATAATAATGAAAAAGTCTGGTATAGTGTGAGAATTACCAAAATGTGACACAGAGACATGAAGTGAGCAAATGCTTTTGGAAAAATGGCAACAACAGACTTGCCAGACACAGGGTTGCCCCAAACCTTCAATTTGTAAAAAGTGCAGTGTCGGCAAAGTGCAGTAAAGCGAAGCACGGTGAAACGAAGTGTGCCTGATTATGGTGTGTGTTTTTGAGCACCTTCTTTGTGGCTGGCATCTTTCTGATCGAAAGATTTAGAGTAGAACGAGAATAAATTATGGATTAGCCTATTTATTATTCAAAGTGGCAGAATATCAGCTTTCTATCTCTACAAGAAGGAGTTGTTTAAAAGAATCCTTTTTTTTTTTTTTTCAGAAGCAAAAACATAAATCTTTGGAACTCTTGCTGAAGTAATTTCTCAGTTTCTGGAGGAGTCTGTTTCTGGAGGAGGTCTCTCGAGCACATTTGTCTATTTTTGAGGAGATTTCCTTCTCAGCTTATGCCCATAGCAAATAGAGCTGAGTCTCTGCTCTCAAGGATCGGAGCCCTGTAATATAATCTAATTTTGCTGAAGACCTAATAACCAGCTACCATTTCTATGTGCATACTAAGTGCTTATCACTTCAGTGGTTTAATTTACAAAACAATGCTATGAAGTGGGTATTATTTTTAAACGATAATGAAGCTCACTTTATTGCAGTGGTCTGGAATAGAACCCACAGTATCTTTGACGTATGCTTGTACATTAATAGAATAGTCTTTTTTATATTATGAAAGCATTTGGGTAGATCACGAATACTCATGACGTTAGATATTTTTTTCAGCAGCTTAGTGTATTAATTTCAAATTTTTATAATTGATACATTAAAATCTGAGAGAACTGACAAAATGTATGGGTAGCAGATCTGGGGGACTGATGGCAAATGCCTTTCTTTTTCCATTACAGTTTATTGCCCACTTTAGGCTTATTTCCCAAAACCTCATTTCTGAATGCAGAAACTATTTGTATCCCGATTGGCAGCCCACTGTGCCAAGAACAGTGCCATACTGTTCATTATCTGGTCACGCATTAAATGTCGTTTGGAGATATTGAATGAAAAGTCTAGACCTTTATGCAAAAGATCACACAAAATCCAGGTGAAACCTGACCTTAACCCCTTTTCTCTCACGCCTAACGCAATCTCCTGTCTTGCATCAGGATTCCAAAAATACACTTGTGGTTGCTTCCCTCTGCTTCCTTGTATTTCATTTCATTATTGTTCCAGTTGTTACTCTAGTTCCCAGTTCATGCAATTTTTCTCAATTGATCATGCAGCCACTGAAGTGGCAACCCCAGACTCACCTATCCTCCAGCTGATTGCCAAGGATTTATAAACCAGCATCTAAAGAAAGGTTATATTTGAAAGAAAAACAATTACAGCTTTCAGTTGTTACTGCATATTATAGTGGTTAGTAAGAGAATAAACTGTCAGCCTGCTTACTTCAGAAAGGGGAGCAGAGCTCTCTGGAAGATACTGAAGGGCTTTCACTTTGGACCCACCTGGGAATGACCTCACTCTCCCACTTCTGAAAGTAGAATCCTGTAGGAGCGTCATGACCTGCACCTGGAGCAGCCCATGAAAAGAATCAGAACAAGCCCCATTAAAACATGTAAAATGAGGCAGAATTATACAAAAGGAACATGGTTTTTGCTGCTTCAGGTGCTACCTTGATAGTGTGTTGGGTAACTCTAATAAGCAGTGGGATTTTGAGCCTCGGTTTCCTCATTTATAAAATAGAAATATTAATCAAGTGTACCTTATCTCCCATGTTAGAACTCTTGTAGGGGAACAAATGGGATCATGCAAATGGTATGTTTTGGTAAATTGTAAGTTACATCGAAATGTTGGTTATTATAATGAAGTAGACTCTGCTGAGTGCATGGAAAATTAAGTCCTTGGGTACTTTCAGTTCTTTTAGATAATTGCTCATTTCTTTTCAAAACAAAGAATTGAGATCCTATGTGATGCCCTAGTGGTCTAGAGGAAAGGATTAATGCTCCCACCGAAGTGTCTGCACTGTGTCCACAGTGTGACTTATAAACTTTTAAGAGTCAGCACCATTAATCAAGCTACGGACTTCTACTACAACGTTCAGCTCATTCCTGTAAGGAATGTATTTGAGGAGAAAAGAGATATATTTTGGAAGAGAGATGTATAGCTGTTGCAAAGCTCATTTTGAGAGTGTAGGGAAAGCTGAATAGGAGAGATGCCTTAGTAAAACTTTATTACTTACTTAAAGTCACAAAGTACATTCATGCACTATCAATCTCCGGTTCAGTGGGATTAATTAATTAAGGCTGTGCATGCACACCATAAGATTAATTTACTGAATAATTCACTGACAAAAGTATGTTCAATTTTCAAGTGCTTGAGACTATAATGAATCATTGATGTGACTAATTTACCTTCCCTGAATTGACTGATAGGTTTTAAATTGAAGTGATCAGTAATTTGGGCATATTGATCTCACTTCATATCACGTATATTATTAAGAATTCCCAAGACTTTTAAAGGACTGGAATGTGTTTTTCTTTATAGGGAAATTGAGGAATGTCATAACTTTTCAACTGTAATTTCTTCTTTAGACCCCGTATGTCAACAAGTTCCAACTTCTGGTCGCAATTGATGAGTCAAGAGAGAGGATTATGTTGGGAGTGATATGCAAAATTCTCAGGATCTCAGGGAGGAAGGTGGACAAAGAAATGCCTACTATTATTCTTTGTGTCAGAATTCTTGTCCACACTGCCGATGACTAGCTCTGAGAATTCAGTACAGCATGACACTAAACAATAGAAAATGTGGCAAGCATGATTATGTTTTCCAAATCAGGAGACATTTTTGAAAGGAAGAAACTTATATTTTTGGTCCTGTGAGATAATCTAAATCATGTATTGGAGAATCATACTCTCTTACTTAGAAATAGAAGCTAGGAGGAATTAGATATATATCCTAATGACTTGTCATATTCATCTTTATGTAATAAATTCCATCCATCTCCAAGGCTGGTCCATTGTAGGTCCTTCTATATTGTTGGATTAATATAGAGTAAGGGTCTAAAAAAATAGGAGTAATGAATGATCTAACTCAGTGGTGTAGTTCCTATTTATAGGAATCATGACTGCATTATTCTCTCTTTCATCTGGACTAGGTGCCTCTTACTGGAGAGAGTAGTGTTCTAACTTTCCTTTTACACGATCACTGTAGTTGCCATCTTGGCCATTATATCAAAATTCTTATTATTGGGAGCAACGTAAACATAAATTAAATCTTATCTGCCTTCTTTAGCCTCTCAATTTGAAAAACAGCTGCATCATTTTGAGATCAAATTTTATCTTGGAAAGTAGAATAAGTAAAAATAAGAACACCCTTCACTAGACTTTAGCTTGTATGTCTTCTTCTGTTTTTCGGTCCTCATCTTGAATACTATAGTGTCCTCTCTAGAGAGGCACTCACTCTATAATGGGTCTGCCTTGGATTTCTTTGAGGAAGGTATGTTTTGTTTTGTTTTTGTTTTTTTCAAGTATTTAACCTTATAGGATGAATTCTGAGGACCATGTTACTCCATTCAGTTGAAGATTTATTTTATGCTGTTCTCTTTTTGTTCTTTTCTTTGAGTGTGTATTGCTACATTTCAAGTTCTCAAAATATTTTCTTCCATAGTTTTCTGTATTTTCCTCTTTATGTACTTTCCACTTCAAGGTTTATTTTTTCCTCACATTTTCCCCTTTCACTTATCTCCTTTCCTTAAATATTCATTTTTTAAGCTTTTCCTCATTTTTAATATTATAGCATATAATGTTCCTATGTTTTTGTAAACAGCCACTAAAAATGCGATTTACTATATTATATGGGGATTTTCATATAAAGACACAAAAGCTCAATCCCTATTACAGTTCAGGATTAAGGGAAATTGACAGTTTGTTATATTGTTTTCTCTGAGTAAATGTGTATGTAGGTGTAGTTCCTTTAGCTATTGGGAAGCTCAAATTTAGAGTCAAGTTTTGATTCCCATTGTAGAAGTTTCCTTTGCCAGATGTTTCTTATATGTCACTTCCACCTCTTTTCTTATGACTCCTGTTTCCTTGACCTGTATGTTGACGGTTCTAGTATACACATTTAGTTCGTTATAAAACCTCCCCAGGTCCTTCTCAGAAATAGATATATTACAAATTTAAAAAGAATACATGATAGTTTCTACATACAACTCAGTAACACCCACTATTGTTAACTTTTCTCATTTTTCCTTGCTTTCTTTCATATTTTTTTAGTCCTGTCCACTTCTGTTTGTCTTCTCATTTCTTACATCCCTATCTCCCCCCTTCCTGGGATGTTCAAATCTTTTCTCTGTTCAGCATTGGTCACCATAATTTTAATTTCCTTATCCTTTCTTGTGATCTGACATGGGGAAATAACATGTGAATAACCAACTTTATGTGTCTTTTCACCCCTATAGGTTCATAATAGTGTGAGAACATAATACTGTTTGACCCATTGAAAGGAGAGACTGGTTGCTGGCTGTCCACAGGTTCAGAATCATAAAAGGGTCCTGACAGATTAATTGGTTATGTTCTCTATGGTTCCTCTCTGCATTACCAAGCCTTCAGAGCTATTTTGCACACATGTTCTGTACTTCACAAAGAAAAAAATGATGTAAACAAGCATGGATAGTAGATGGCTGATGGTGTTTGCCAGAGCTGATATTTCTTAATCCTTAACTCCAATTGTGAATTAATGTCACCATCTTCCTGGAAAATACAAGATGAGACTAGGAAAAGTTGTGATATAAGATTTTTTTTTAATTTTTATTTTATTTTTCCAAAGGTTCTTATAAATACCTTTTTCCCTTTATAACAACTAAGTAGGTCAATAATACTGGGGTTGTTAGCATATTTAGAATTAACTGTGACTTCTGCTGAGAAAGAAGAGAAAGCTTTAAAGAAATGAAAATGCACGTATTGCATGGTGCACTGGGTGTTATACGCAACTAATGAATCATCGAACTTTACATCAGAAACCAGGGATGTACTGTATGGTGACTAACATAATATAATTAAAAAAAAAGAAAGAAAGAAATGAAAATGAATGAAGGGAACAGGAAACAAAGATTCAACATGAACATGGAACAAAATGCCTTATCTTCCCAACCAGATTATAAATTGACCAAAGCTGGGCGCTGTTCACCTCAAAACTTTATTTCCTTCAATATCTTGGACAGGCTTATCGAGTAACATATTCACATAACAATTGCTGATACCCCAGGAGAGTCAGGAAGTTGAAATTCACTTAGGTCAGCACCTGCATTCTGCCCTCTATTTAACGTATAGATATTTGATGAAATTTTGACCTAAAAATTACTAGCTACTAACAACTGTTAGTTGTTAAAAAACAAGTGTTTTGTTTCAACTAGTGTTTTGTTTTACTAACCTTCTAGAATTGATACCCATGTCATTGTTATCCTCAAACTTTGATGCTCATAAAGTGGAGTTCATGATCACTTGATGAAATATTCCCCCGAAGTGATGTTGTCAGCAAATTTTGATGTCGGCAGCAAGACTGTTGATTCTCAAGGCTGGTTACAGAGAAATTTCCAGCAGCACAGTGATATATCTTTCTGTGGGACCTTCATGACCCTGTGCTTCATTCTTGGTCAATGGGAAACTCACAACCTAAAGCAGATAGCCTGGGAAAGGTAACCTAGGCAACACTCACAGCTCATTTCATGGCTGCCTTCTCTTCAGTGATGGATACATTATTTCTGTTGGTGGTGATTCCTCCTGGGGAGAGCCATACACTGAGGTCTTCTAATGTCATTGCATAATGAGATATGAATATGAGAAAGTCATGCTGAGTGGCTTCTTAACCAAGTGGAAATCTGGGTGAATCTGGAGAAATAGCTATTACTAATGGTCCAAATACTTTTTCCAGGCAGTGAACATTTATAACTTCTGTGTAGCTAGCTATTTCTGAAGTGCAATGTGGCAGAAAACAGTTGGCCATTTCCTCTCTATTATGCTGAATGGACAACCTTTTGAAGACCCCTAGGACAGGTCATAACATTTTATTTTGCCTGTTCTCAGTTCAGAGCACTGTATGAAAACAGTCATTCGTCCAGCATTACTGAGGAAAAAAGATATTTTTGTAAGTGAATTTCCAAACAATGGTAATGTATGCCTTTAAACTTAAAAGTTTGAAATAGGATCACATTAGGATCAATGCTTTAATAAAACTTTCAATCAGATAGAAATATTTCTTTAAACATGCATTTCCATATATTCTAAGGCTCTAATGAATATGGTTTGCATTAATTAAAAAATCATATTATAAATATCAATTAGCATTAAATAGATTATTTCAAATGTCACATTCATATTCATAATGAAACTACTCTGCTCCTTCTAAATTGAAAATCCAGTCAAGTCATCCTCTTGCTTAGAATCCTTCAGTGATCTCCACTACCTGAGGATAAGTATTTGTCCTAGTAAGTTCTTCAAATCGTGTCTCTTCTTACCACTCCAGTTTGTTCTCTCATTCTCCTCACCCCTAAATCTGGAACCCTGTGGAACTGTACACCGTCCCCCCAGTGGGCCATAATGTTGCACAGCTCTGTGCTGCTGATGCTCCCACTTTTCCAGAAAGCCCTTTCTCTCCATTTCTACCTTGTGACCACCCACTCAACTTTTAAGATTCTGTTTGTTTCACCTCCTGGACAAAGCTTTTCCTGATGCATGGCCACTCCCACTCCCTTTACCCTGGCCCTTTTGGCCCTGTTGTGTCCTGTGTCTACTTCAGTTAAGTGCTCCTCAATCTTTGGATTGCTTATTTGTCCAGATATTTAACTCATGGTGACTTAGTCATCTTTTGTGTATTCCTCAGTGGTCCTCATAACTGGGTTTCCTAAAGCTTCGTACATGCTTATAGCATCAGTGAATGCAATGGAGTGAAGCTCCCGGGGCATTCAGAGACATGTGAGACACCTTGCCCCTGACTAATGACCCCAGCTATTCTGATTGTTGTGTATTTTGTGACTGAGTTTTATGGGTTGGTTTGTTTTTTCGTCTTTTCCCTCTTGATCAAGCTCTTGTCCGTTCTTGCTACTGTCAGTGTGTACCCTGAGCTAAACTGGCACCTCCTGCAGCTCAGTCCCATCCTTTTATAGCTATTAGTGAAATGAATTGGGGATCATAACAAAGTGATTAAACAGTTGACCATGAATGTTTGCAAGTGACTCAGACTTTGAACTTAAATGAGACTTGACATCCATTTACCAGCTTCAGAACGTAGTGTGTTCATAATCACTATGATGAGGAGCTCATCAGCTCCACACTGTGGGCCACACTGACCACATCTGTGAGGCTCTACGCAGCATTTTGAAACTTCGGCTTAGAACATTTCTGGGGACAGTGTTAAAGTGCTGCTCCCCTTCTGCCCTTACAGACGCGGATACACGCCCTTCACACACAACCCTGAGCATATGTAAACTAGGTTTGCATAGTAATCATTTTGGGGAAAAAATAGACTCAACCTTCAATCCACCACACCTTAGATCTCTGTCATTGTTTCTCACAGCCCATGCTGGAATATCCTTTCCGGACCTAGCCTTCCCTGTGTTCACACTCATGGCACTCAGTGTTCCCTCTTCCCAGACACAAACGCCTCATCTACCCACTTCTGCCAAAACTTCCCTCCGTCCCCTCCACATTTCTCATTTCTGTGATGAACAATTTTCCTTCCTCACAGCTCCTTCCCTGAATACCTCCCAGTCTTCACTGACACCTTACTAGCCCTCAAAGGCACTGCTTTCCCTGCAGCCATCTCAAATGGAGGATGCTTACTTTTTCCCAACCCAGGGACCTCCGGAGCCGGATGTGGCTTTTGGAATCCTCCAGCCTTCCCAGTGAATACTTCCAGAGCATTACTTCCACACAGTGATGTAAAAATCTCTGCTCTCCTGGGGCTCATGCTGCTGTGTCACCAACACTCACTCTTCTCATTACTCTTGCCTACCAACCTCTGGCTCACCCTGTCTCCTTCAGCAAAGCTCCAACACCTGCCCACGCTCCTTTTCTCCACTGCAAGTCTCCTAGTCACCCTGGATGGCTTTAATGTCCACCCACCTAGTAATCTGGTCTCTCAGCCCCTTCTCTTCTTTGTCTCCAGTGAGATTTGCCTTCACTCATTTCAAGTCACTCAAACCCACAAAACCGTCATCGTCTGGAACAGTTCCATCACCTTTTAAAATCCTAAATTCAAACATTCCTCTCTATCTTACAAGTTCCTGTCCTAGCTCTCTTATTCTAACTATGTGCACTCCTCAACACTGTAAGGACCTTCAACAAGGTTCCCCTCTCACTTAACCATATTCCCACCTTCCTTCTCTCTTCACTTCTTTTTCTCATTGATTTCAATTTCACAACCCATCACTTCAGCACTACTCTTGTCATTCCTTCAAATCACTTTCCCCACTGCCTTCAAGTCATGCTCATTCAGGAATATCCCCTTTTCTAATAAAAATAAGTCCTCCTGCACTATTGATGGGAATTCAAGCTGATGCAGCCACTCTGGAAAACAGTATGGAGATTCCTCAAAAAGTTGAAAATAGAGCTACCCTACAACCCAGCAATTGCACTACCAGGTATATACCCCAAAGATACAAATGTAGTAATCCAAAGGGGCACCTGCACCCCAATGTTTATAGCAGGAATGTCTACAATAGCCAAACTATGGAAAGAGCCCAGATGCCTATCGACAGATGAATGGATAAAGATGTGGGGTGTGTGTGTAATGGAATATATACATGTAATGGAATATTACACAGCCATCAAAAAATGAAATCTTGCCATTTGCAATGATGTGGATGGAACTAGAGGGTATTATGCTAAGCGAATAAGTCAACCAGAGAAAGACAATTATCAAATGATCTCACTGATATGTGGAATTTAAGAAAAACAGGATCATAGGGGAGGAGAGGAAAAAATAAAATGAAACCAGAGAGGAAAACAAACCATAAGAGACTCTTAGTCATAGCAAACAAATTGAGGGTTGCTGGAGGGGAGGGATGTTGGAGGGATGGGGTGACTGGGTGATGGACATTAAGGAGGGCATGTGATGTAATGAGCACTAGGTATTATATAAGACCGATGAACCACAGACCTATTGGTACCTCTGAAACCAATAATACATTGTATGTTAATTAATTGAATTAAAAAAAAAAAAGTCTGCCTTCTTTGATGCTCTCTCCTGCCACCTACCAATTGGTGCAGTAGAAATGTCCCTTCTATGAAGAGTGGGACCACTATAAAGTCATGGTCTCCAGCCTCAACTGGGCCCTTGGAGATGCTCAGGAGTCTTGTTTCCATAGCTGGGGTTGTTATCTGTTTTAGAACTCTCCTAAACCTCATTCACTCAATCACAAACTTTGGCATCATCCTTGAATCTTTGCTTTCTTTCATGCAACACACCTCGTCAATCAGAAATCCTGTGAATTTTACTTCACAAACAATATTACTTCTCAAATGTCTCTGCATTTATACTGCCACTACCTTAGTTCACATCATGTTTCCTCTAGATTACCCTAAGAACATTTTTTTTACCAGTACCTCTCTGGTTCTGCTCTTCTCCATATAGTAATTAGTTTGATCACTTGACAATACATCCACTGGCTTAAGAATGTCCTTCTTGTACTTCTTAGTAAAAAACCAAAACTCCTTCATATGATGGTTATCATCCTGTGGGATCTTCTGCCATGGATTATGATCCCAGTTAATGTTTCTCTGCCCTCTCTATGTCTACGCACTCTATCCACAGCTCTTCACATTCCTGCTCTCCCTGAATTCTGCAGCCATCATGTTCGGACTTCTCTCTGTGTCCCTGGCACTCCCCCATTACTCCCTGTGACAGGCTTAGATAATGGCAATGTATCTTTCAGTTGTTGAATTTGATGTCATTCCTCTGGGATGCAATCCTTGACTCTATTCAGCAACTGAGAGCAATTTGAGAGTCATACTGGCACCCTGATTTTATTACCAAAGGCCCTGTATGTTGAGTTGTTATTTCTTCTTTCCTTGCATTTTTATGCTGAGGGATATATACCTGACAAAAACCAAAACACTCAAGCAGGTTACCATATTTTCCCCCCACTATGATCAGTAAAGCCGTGACATCTCCAAGCCAGATTATGAGTTACAGTGATCACAGTAGGCATGTGTGAAGTCCTTACATTGTTCAGGAATACACTCCTTGCTCTGTGTACACAAACTGATGAGATGAGTCAGGTGTGAAAATTCCTTGTCGGTCAAGCAATTGAGGAGTTGTTTCAATCTAATCAGTTGTTTATCTTTAGTCAGCCAAAGTTAGGCCCTGAGAGATGAGTGGCTTCTTCAAAAGAAGTGGTCATGAATATAGACTCAACAGAAAGAGGCTGCATGACATTAGGAACCCCCAAAGCTGCATGGTAGTATCTATGTGCCAACATCTCAATGAGCATGTGCATATACCGTGTATCCTAATGATATTTTCACTAGTGTTACAACTGACTTTTTCATGTTTTTACTAAAGAAAGGCTTTCATAATTAAAAAAATGAAGTGAAAGGAATTGTATTTTTTCAGTATTCTCATCTCCTGCGTGTAGGTAGGTTACAAATAATTTCTCATCTGTTCACCTGAATACAAGGTTCCTAAAGGAAAAATGTGGGGAGGGCAGGGTATGTGTGTGGTATCTATGTGCATTATTTCTAAGATCCTATGGATTCTGCCCCATTAATACTTTAGCAAGAAATTCTAGGTTTACCATTACTTTTATATGCTGGGATCAGTTATCATAACATCATAGATTTATCAATGGAATTAACACAAACTGGAATTAACCCAATCTGGAAATTCCCTCTGCCAGCCCTGACGTGTGGTCATCCACACCATGTTTGACCCCTTCAATGCAGTTTCACCTCTGCCCTCATTCTGCTTCAGTGCTAATTGTTATGAAGCTCCTTTTTATGGCAACCCAAATTCCGTTTTTCATAGCTTCCCTCCATTTGTCGTGTTTCTGCTTTCTGGAATAACATAGGATATTCGAGAAAAATTCATAATTTTTCACTATTTTTCTCCAGAGCTAGCTCCTATACCATTACCTATTCTGTCTTGGTTTTATAATCATGTGTTTACGCATTCATTTATCTAGCATTGACCGAGTTTTTCCTAAATATAGGGTATTGTGTATGGGTGCTGTAAAGGGGTATACAGATACATAAGACATGATCCCTTCCTTCAAGTAGCTAACATACAGAAATTTGTGAATGTTTCTCTTAAAATGTGACAGGCTGAATGGAACCTAACCCTCCAGATGTGTTCTGAGCAATGAAGACTATCATAAGACTGCTATTTCTCCTGATCTGAACTCCTTATTTCTATTAATGAAGTCTATGTTTGTCTTGGCCTTATCATAGCTGTGTCAGATATTGGGTTTCTGGTCACATAAAAACTCAAGTCTTTCTTTATCTCAGCTGGCTGAGCAAGGAACTTTTCATAAATTATGTTTACTCAGGTATGATTAACCCCATGTTACTTAAGAGGAATTGGAGGCTCGGTAAAGTCGTGCAACACGCTCGAGGTCACAGAATAATTAAGTGATGAGTACAGGGAAACTTAGCTTCCCAATGGGGATGTTCATTGATGCCTTTTTATTTTTTCCTCAAAAGTAGAACAATCTGAAAGCATAAACAGCTTCATAAAAGTTTGTTATTGGTAGATCCATAATAGAAAATACAGGTGTTTGGTGAAATAGCCTTTTATGCCCCTCCAACATTTTCTAAGTACTGCAGGATTCTTTCACTGACTGGGTGTTGGGAAGCTTATTGTTGGCACTTCCTGTATCTGCAAAAATATTCAGGGCTTTTTATCTAAGAGAGTTCTTGCTTCACTTTCAGGTCTCCTTGTCTTTGGTTCATTGCATCTCCCTCTCCTCTCTTGATTGCATTCCTGACACTGAATATTTCTTTATCGTGACCTAAAACCTCTGCTGACTTCCTCTGCACTGATGCTTGCCAGATGTAGACATGTCTGTTTGCCCCCTGGGAGGTAGTTGCCTGCAACTTTTAGATCCCAATTCCAAGCTTTGATCTGATTCTACTAACTCCTACTTACAATTCAACTCAGTTTAACTCACTCAGCACATATTTTTGAACACCTGCTATGTGTCAGACAGGGATGGACTGTTGCTCATAGACAGGTAAAGTCATACACACTTTGGTGCCATTATCTGGGATGGAATACTGAGGAGTATCTGTCCCAGTGTGGAAATCCATGCTTTCTATTCCATTATTTAAATCTGTCTTTGTAATTGTCAGATCTTGGACTCTTGCACATTTGAGTCGTTCCAACTAGATATTTCAGGTAAATAAGTGAAATAAGGAGCCCCATTATTCCATGTCTCTTCAATGAGGCAGTGGAGTTCAGATTGCCTATAAATGTTGTAGCATGAAACATTTCAGAGACAGTGATGGGAATGGATGGTATGAAAGAAATTAGCTGTTTGTGGGAGGGGCCTGAGTCCCAGGAGGCCATCGTCTCTGCCTCCATTCCTCTGAAGACTTAGTCTGGATGCTGCTGTGAGCCTCCAGGAACAAGGCAGTTAGTGCGTTTGCAATGCCTCCTGATGGTGTTCCTGCTGCAGCTGTCAGATGTATGGAGACATAATTGATGAAATTCTATTTATACCCTGGGATAAACTTAGAAAACCAAGCCATGCCGCCTAAACTAGCATATTCAGTGGATCCCCTTGCTGCAGTCTCTACCATTCAAGTGTCAGTGCTATACATTTTTTATTTGTCTCAAAGTCATTAATTGGTACATACCTTTGGCTACATTAATAATGCAACAGGAATGCAGCTTCTGATATCAGAAGGCCTGGGTTCAAATTATGGCTCGATTCAGGGTCGAGATCGGTGGCAAGTCTATCAACTTCTTCATCAGTAAAATTAGAAGAATAAATAGTGTCCACTTTACAGTGTTGTAATAAGGGTTAAATAAGCCACGTTGTACTAAGCTCTTAGAACATTGTCTATGTACACAGGAAGCATTCAAAATTAATTGTTATTTTTATTCCCATGATTACTTTACCTCCAGTTCAGACACAGGAGTGGGTACTATGCCAGAAGGTGGCCTGGATCAGGAGCCAGAATACCTGGGTTACTGTCTCAGGTGTGCTGCTGGCAAACTATGTGACTGTATAACCTTGGGAAGTCATTGAGCTTCTCTGAGCCTCAGTTTCCTTGTGTGTAAATAGGTATATGTGGGGGGAATGTTACAGTGTTTTAAATGCTAAGGTTTCTTTTAGCCCCAAGATAGATTATCACCACCATCCGTTGATAGGTCCCTAGATAATACAACTTTAAAAAAAAAGAAGTAAATATTATGAGGAAATTATATTCGTAAAGACGCCTCAAGAGAGCATTAAAGCCTATAGGAAATATTTATACCAGAATATAGAAATTATAGAACAAATGATGCTGCAGTGCTATACTTCTGGGTAGCATTTACAGAATTATGTTTTTAGTCAAATGACAAGCTATTTGCTGTCAGTGTGGAAACAGGATCAATAGACTTCTGTTTTCAAAAGAATCAGGTACACCCCCATTGTCATTCTCATCACTAATCAGAAATTTAAATACACATATATGGCTGGAAATTCTAAATTCTGTGCAGAGATTTTCATCAAGTCGCAGGGATCTTACTTTAAGTTGGTTACTCCTAGAAAGTAGGCTTATGATATCAACCCTGAAAATAGGATTGTGAATTCTGGGGTATTTATCTGATATGCTATAGTGTTTGTGGCACAAAGGATTTCTGTTAGTCTAAGCAGAAGTTAGGCTTTATATTCCATATCTCAGCTCTTTTCCCAGAAACAAAACTATTTCTTGTTCTGTGGTGTTGCTGGACAGAATCTTGCACCATGGAGCGGATCAGGAAAGGGAAAAGGAAATGTGTGAGAACAAAAAAAAATTAGTCAAAAGGAGAAGAAGGAAAAGAAAGAAAAAGTTATTAGTTGCTCTAATGGTTAAACCTAGAATTGAATCCCGGCTTGCTGACTGTGTGACCTTGGGCAATTTAATTAACCTCTCTGAGCCTCATGGTTCCCATGAGTAGGTTGAAGATAATAATATTTGGATTTTAAAGTAAATGAAATATGTAAAGTGTCTAGAATAGAGACTGGAAAGTAGTAGATGTTTAATGGCTTGTAGTGATTATTTCTGAATATTAAGGGAGGAGGTTTGTACACACTATGCTGTGTTGATCCTGGAGCATAGTCACATGCTTCATAATTCTTCAAAACATCAGAAGAAGCTATGTTTTTAATATTCACTCACTTCACTTGTATTCATTGTAAATAATGGAACTGATTGCCTGAGTTAGCAATGTGGCTATTCCAGCTGCTATTTCTTTTTACATGAGATTATTTAGTAAATATTCTTCAGAGAAGAATTCACTCATGATTTTAAGACTGTAGAGCAAAGGGACTGTAGCTAGACCATTTTTGGCAATGTTATATATTGGTAAGAGCCCATGATTTTGAATCAGATATTTTGTTTGAATGCCAACTGAACCACTTACTGGCTTCTGTTTCAGGGGTAAGGCATTTAACCTCTGAGAATAAGACTATCAACTGGAGGTGGAAATGGAAACAGACAGCACCTATCTCAAAGGGCTGCCGGAAGAGTGGAGTTCAGATGGATGTGGGCGTATTTCTTGAGGGAGTAGAGTGCTGTAAACATTGATGTTGATTATTGGCCATGTCTGACCCAGGATGACAAGGAAAAGAGTTTCCCCTCCCCTTAGATTCTATTGTGTGCATGAAATAC
This sequence comes from Ursus americanus, assembly GCF_024610735.1. Taxonomy (NCBI): domain Eukaryota; kingdom Metazoa; phylum Chordata; class Mammalia; order Carnivora; family Ursidae; genus Ursus; species Ursus americanus. Next base: position 16,513,537 of record NC_142129.1, on the reverse strand, counting down.
AGGAAGAAGTGAAGGACACCTCTTTCTTCTTTATGAACTGTTTTTACTCCTAACACTTCCAACACCAAATGTGTGTGGGTTTTTTCCCCACACCAACCAGTTCTCCAACTTTCCAGATATCAACTGGGTGTCCTACAATTCAGTTCTAACACTACCTCCCCAGAGTTAATGCAGACTGAGCAGACTAGGGGCTCAGTGTTCAAAGACTTCCTCCCACTTCAGATGCTAATCACAAGTTGTAGGCCTCCTGGACCTCTGACCACCTGGCCTTAAATTAGGGTTCCCATGACCCCCTCCTTAGGTTCAGTAATTTGCTGTAGTGATTCAGAGAACTTAGAGAAACACTGTGCTATTACTGGTTTATTATAAAATATATTTAAAAAGATACAAGCAAACAGGCAGAGGAAGAGGTATGTAGGGTGAGGTCCCAAGGATCCCAAGTGCAGGAACTTCTATTCCTGAAGAGCTGAAGTATGCCATCCTCCCAGCATGTGGATTCGTTTATAAACCCAGAAGCTCCCAAACTCTGTTGTTTAGAATTTATTTTTTTAATGGAGGTGTCATCACAGACATGATGGAATATTAACTCAATCCCTCGTCCCTCTCCTCTCCCTGGAGGTTAGGAAGTGCTGATGAAATCCCTAATTTCTGATCGACATTTGGTCTTGGTACTAGCCCCCAAGCCTGAAGCTATCTCAGGACCCACCAAGAGTTCCCTCATTAAAACAAAAGATGCTCCTATCACTTAGAAAATTTCAAAGTTTTTGAAGTTCTTGCGCCAGGAGCTAAGGATCAGAACCATGTTTCTTCCTATGTCACAGGATCAACCCCTTTTCCAGGATCAACAGATTGGAGTATAGAACCTTTAATCATTTTACTTTTTTCCCCTACTGACTTGTTCTGTGGAAGGAGCTTCCAATTTACTAATTTAAATTTAATAATATACTGTATTTAATAAATTTACTAATTAAGCCAAACTTCGTAATTTTTTCAGCTTTATCAAATAGAAATCAAAACCACAGTGAGATCTCATCTCACACCTGTTAGAATTGGCTGTTATCAAAAAGACAAGAGACAGCAAATGCTGGTGAGGATGTGGAGGAAAGAGAATCCTTGTGCACTGTTAGTGGGAGTGTAAATTGGGGTAGCCACTTGGAAAACAGTGTGGAGGTTCCAAACTTCTTAATTTTGGACCACATTAAAAACTGTGGAACTCTCTCTATGCCTCCAAAGGCACCACAGCTTTTCTGAATAGAGCAAGGAGAAATGTGTATCTTGTCTCTTAATTTTTGTAGACACAGCTGTTCATTTGAGAAGGAAGTTATACGTTCAGTCTCAGCCCACCCGTGTTTTCACTGCCAACCCAAAGAAGCTGGAGGAGATAAAGATATATAGTAGCCGCCTCCTCGCCTCCACTAGGTTACAGGATAGCCTCCTTCAGGAAGTTCAGACGTCAGGAAGAAGAGGAAGTCCCACTCTTGAGCGCTCCTTTTTTTCTGGCCCATTTATTTCCTTCCTCCTTCTTGCCACTCTGAGACTTAGCCCTCCCAGACCAGAGCTTCCAAGTGGATGGAAGATGATAACCTGTGAGTTAAGTGAACAAGGAAATCTTGACTCATAGTGATAAAAAAGATACTCAAGGAGAATGTAAATAGTTGTGGAACTGAAGATCAGAGCCGGGGGCAGGGGGAATGGAATATTTGGTCTTCTGTTTTCAAAAGGTGGAAAAATACGTTTCTGTTTATTGAGGAAAAAAGGTTACTAATTAAGGAGAGGTAATGAACCTCCAGGTTAATAAAGACAAAAATAGAATGATATAATATTAAGTCAGCAGAAATAAGAAAGAGGATAAGGAAGAAACCACAAAGGAGAATAAATAATAATCCTGTAAAATGGAAGAATTAATAGCAAGTCTGTTAGTCATTACAATAAACATAAATGGGCTGAGTGTTCCTTTAAATGATGGATTATCAGGTTGTATTTTAAAGCGAAAGCTCAGTACATGCTATGTATGAGAAACTATTAGAACAAAGAAATAAAGAAGGTTGATGATGGAGAATGGGCACCAGTGCCAGTGATAATCTAGCTGAATTTTAATTTCCTACAAGTTATTTCTGTTCATATACCATAAATTTAAAGGATACAGCCTAGGCTATCTGGTCTATAGATTTTCCGAACTATATGGTTTATATTTTGCATCGATTTATTTATCATTTTATTCAACAAATAGTGACTCCCACCGTATAGTGGCAAAACTGCATACTGTGACCAACTGAGAGCTTAATTTTATCTGTCTAGGAGATACGATTGGTTAAGACTCTCAAATCACCGCACTTTTCCTCTTTGTCTACTACTCTGGCTGATAAGTGAAGCTGCTATCCAGTTGTGTAAGCTAATATGATTTTTTATGTGGCAGTCCCATAGTCTATTCATTTTTATAAATCTTATGTACAATGTATGTTAAGAGTCTGAAATGCATTGTGAATGAGAAGGGACATTATTAATTCGGTAATTAAAATTCCAAATTATTTGCTAGTTGCTTTCTTTTTATCATCTTTAACTTTAGGGCTATAATTTCCTTTTGGTATTTAAAAAGGAAAAACAAATTTTTTCTATTGTCCTTTGCCGAATTGCTATAAGGGTGTGCCAGCAACAAAGGTTTCAAAAGGATCTTATTGTGCTTCAACTTCATCTGGGTCCTGGTTGCAAATGCAGATGCTCAGACCCCAGAACTTCTGAATCATAGTCTGCATTTTAATAAGATTCTTAGCTGATTTGTTTTCACATTCAAATTTGAGAAACACTTCTCTAGGAGATTTTTGGGGACCAATATATTAATTATGCAACTAAAATTATCATTGGTCACACAGTAGAAAATAATGACCAGAAAGGTCTTTATCCCATATTCCCACTTTGCTTTATCTGTAGGAGTCTTGGGATTTAATAGGGTGTTCAGTCACAGAAATTATCTTATCCTGTTTTCTGGTACAGTCATTTCTTTATTTACATTACTGGGATATTTTCATTCATTCTTGGTTTCAATGACTGAGATATGTACATGGCCAGTTTTTGTATACATCTTCAGAACCTTTTTGGAAGTGGGTATAAATGACAAATAGAAAAAAAAAATGTAAATGTGTCTTTTCTGATAAGAGAATTTAAGTATGTTGGAAAGTGACAATACTTTAGCTTTCAATTCAGTTGAACTACTTTGGGCACAAAGACAGAAAGGGATTTTTGTTCCAGCAAATGCACAGCAGGAACAGCTGAAACCCAGAGAGAGATAATGCACTAAGTATAGCAGTTAAGTGATAAAGATTTTGATTCCTAAAGTGGCAAGCTCCAAGCATCAGAGCAGCAGGAACAGCTTAAGACAGCAAACAGAAATGGCAAGAATCTCCTGGAGCTATGAGGATGCCTTTGGGTACTGTCAGAGAAGAGGCCAAGTGGGGTACATCCCAAAAGACAGATGATTACAATTGGTGACTGTTGCTTGTAGATCACGCAAAGCACCATGTTGTACTAAGATACCAAACACAAAGATCTTTTCAAAATTATTTCCTGTTTCCTCTATAACATTCTTCGCTCCTGGACATTCCTGTGTTTCCTTCCTTGACTTTACAGACCTGCCGTACACTGTCCAGACTTGCCTCCTTGACCTCATCCTTTTTTTTATTTGAAAGATTTTATTTATTTATGTATGTATGTGTGTATTTATTTATTTAATTAGAGAGCATGAGCCGGGGGAGGGGCAGAGGGAAAGAGAGAGAGAGAATCTCAAGCAGACACCCCTTTGAGCACGGAGCCCAACAGCCCAAGACAGGACTTGATCTCACAACCCTGAGGTCATGATCTGAGCCAAAATCAAGAGTCAGTGCTTAACCACCCCTGACCTGATCCTTTGAAGACTACATTTTTTCCTTTCTTAATCACTTAAATGTTTTGTTTTAATTTTCAGTTCAGAAGTGACCAAAAAAATACATTTCAAATCCAGACATCCAGATCCCAAAACAAGAATATTCTGGACACACCTAAAATTCAGTAGGTTGATCAGAAACAAACAAAAAAAACAAACTTATGATCCTTAGCCCTGCATGGAAGACTTTCAAATTGTGTTTGTAGAGTAATCAGACTTTTTTAGGGTTGTCTCAGGAGCCCCTACAAAAGACAAGGGGACCATGCCGCTGAGGTTTTTGGAGGAGCTCCCTCTTTGTCAATTTCATATATTCACCAATATATATATATATACACGTGTATATATACGTGTGTGTGTATGTATATATATATATATATATATATGATTGCATTTGGTTAAATAATTATAATAACTGTAAAAATAATAAGCTGCTTTAAGATTTATATTATTGACATAGAAATAAAAAGGACTGGGGCGCCTGGGTGGCACAGCAGTTAAAGTGTCTGCCTTCGGCTCAGGGCGTGATCCCGGCGTTATGGGATCGAGCCCCACATCAGGCTCCTCTGCTATGAGCCTGCTTCTTCCTCTCCCACTCCCCCTGCTTGTGTTCCCTCTCTCGCTGGCTGTCTCTGTCTCTGTCAAATAAATAAATAAAATCTTTAAAAAAAAAAAAAGAAATAAAAAGGACTATGAAAATACTGTGAACAATTGTATGTTAAAAAGTTAGAAAAGACAAAATTCTAGAAACACACAAATTAATGACTTAAGAATAAATAGGAATTTTGAATAGATATATAACAAGTAAAGAGTTTGAATTAGTAATTTAAAGACTCTCCACAACAAAAAGCCCAGGTCCAGATGACCTCACTGGTAAATTCTACCAAATGTTTAAAAGAAGAATTTAAACTAATTCTTTACCAACTGTGAAAAAAACAGAAATGAAGAGAACAGTGCCCGGCCTTTTCTATGAGGGCAGTGTTATCCTGACACCAAAATCAGAAAAAGACATCACAAGAAAATCATAGGCTGATATCTCTTATGAATATGGACATAAAAATTTTCCACAAAATACTAGTAACTGAATGGAACACTACATAAAAATGATCACACATCATGACCAAGTGAGATTTGCCTCAGGATTGCAAGATTGGTTTAACATCTGAAAAATCAGCTAACGCAATGCACAATTTCAAAACAGTGAAATACACAAAAAACACATGATATTCTCAGTAAACACAGAAAAAGCATTTCACAAAGTCCAACATTTCTTCATGATAAAAAAAAAATTCAACAAAGTAAGAATATAGGGCAACACCCTCAACTTGATAAAGGGTGTCATCCCTGAAGAAAACACAGGTAACATTAAACTTAACAGTAAATGACTCACCCTGGGATCAAGAAAAAGACAAGGATGTCTGTTTCTATTCAGCATGTACAGAAAGTTCTGGCCAGGACAATTGGCCAAAGAAAAAAGGTATCTAGTTGTAAAAAAAAAATCTGAAGATGAAGGAGAAGAATTATCCCTATTTAGAGATGACATAATCTTTATATTCAAAATTCTGAGAAATCCATTGAAAAACTATTAGATATGTAAATGAGTTCATCAAAGTTACAAGATATAGAGTCAGCACACAAAATAATTATATTTCTATACACTAGCAATGAAAAATCTGAAATGAAATTAAGAAAATAATCCATTCACAGTAACATCAAAAAATAATAAAACACTCAGAAATAAATTTAACAAAAGTTCAGAATTTGTACTGTGAAAACTACAAAACATAGTTGAAATAAATGTAGTAAGACCTACATAAATGGGAAGGTAGCTCATGTTCATAGATTGTAAGATTTAATGTTGTTAAAATGGCACTTCAGCATAATCTCTATCAGAATTTCAAATATCTTTTTGCAGATATTGACAAGGTAATCCTAAAACTCATATGGAAATGCAAGGGGCCCAGGATAGCTAAAACAATATTGAAAAAGCAAAATATAGTTGAAGGACTCACTCTTCCCAATTTCAAAATTTATCAGAAAGCTAGAGTGATCAAGACAGTGTGGTACTGGCATAACGATAGACACACAAATCAAAGGGAATGCCTTTTTGTGATGTTGGGTTAGGTAGAGATTTCGTAGTTATGACATACACAATCAATTCCTACCATTTTCGCAAGGCCCAAGCTTTCATTTTTCATCTCTATCATTCCATTGACACTGAAGTTGTATAGACTAGAGTTGAAAAATGTCTTATGTTTATATGCCCAGACTCTAACTTAGTGGTTCTTTTTTTTTTTTTTTTTAAAGATTTTTATTTATTTATTCGACAGAGATAGAGACAGCCAGCGAGAGAGGGAACACAAGCAGGGGGAGTGGGAGAGGAAGAAGCAGGCTCATAGCGGAGGAGCCTGATGTGGGGCTCGATCCCATAACGCTGGGATCACGCCCTGAGCTGAAGGCAGACGCTTAACCGCTGTGCCACCCAGGCGCCCCAACTTAGTGGTTTTTAACCTTGCCTGTGCACTGGGATCACTGGGGAGCTTCAAAAAATACTCCCTACGTCTCACACTCTCACACTCAGAGCTTCTAAGTTCATGGGTATGGGGTGCAGCCTGAGCATCAAAATATTCTAAAAGTTCTCCAAGTGATTTTAACATACAGTCAAGTTTGAGAAACTTGTCCTAAGTGAACAGTAAATTCCTTATAACAGACTTGCTTTATGATTCATCATATCCCCAGCACTTAGCACAATACCAAAAATGAAGAAGATGCTTAGTCATTGCTGAGCAAGCATTCTTTAATTCTTTATCTTAATCGGGTTTTTTTACTTTAATTATTCTTACGTTCCCTTCTTAAATAAGTATGACCAGACTTAAGGTTTTGAAAAAAAATCATTTTAACTTCGAAGTAAGGTTCAATGTTTTGGGCTTGTATTACTTTCCTGAATCCATTAATGGGACGAACTGAGCAGCCACAGTTCTGTCAACACTGGAGGCACCACTCACACTGATTTCCCATGATCCATATTGGAGTCGTCCTCATTGCTACTGGACATCACTGGCTTAGTGGTCATGCCTGATTCTGTCAGCGTTTTCCCCCTGTGCTATGCAACATGGAAATAATAACACATAAGAAATAGCACTTGTCTTTGAAGAGCTGGCAGTCTCCTAAGAGATAGAACTCAGTGACCCAGGGATCTGGAGGCATTCTATTTCAGAAATTATATATGTAACACTAGAAGGGTTTTCTTTACTATCAGGAATGAAACAGGATGTTCACTATCATCACAATTGCTCTGACAATGTATAAAGTTCCTGTCCAGCATATTGAACAAGAGAACAGAAATTAGAAGGTTGAGGCTTAAAAAAAAAAAAAAAGAAGGATAAGGCTTAGACAGTAGCAAATAAAACTGTCATTATTTACAAATACTGTATTTTTTTACACAGAAAACCCAATGCAATCTCCAGATAAATTATTAGAAATGATAGAATAGTTTTTAGTATGGTGGCTGAACAAAAGGCTAATATGCGAAAAGGAAGTTGCCTTTCTATGGCCCAGTAACAAATAGCCAAAAAATATAATTGCAAAGAGGACATTATTTACTGTAGTATCAGAAATTATCCATAATCTAGAAATAAATATAAAAAATTACAAGATGCAAAGGAAAAATCATAGAACTGTAAGAGGCATTAATGATCTAAATAAATGGAGATTTAATTTATATTCCAGGTTAAGGAGACAGTATTTTAAAGATATCAATTCTCCTTTAGTTGTACTTTAGATTCATTGAAATTCTGATTAAAATCTCTGATAGGAATTTTCGTGGAACTTTATGAGCAAGTTCTAAAATTTCCGTGGAAAGATAAAGAGGAGACTGAAGATTTCTGCTGTACCAGATATCCATCATTGCAGATTACCAGTCAGTCATAGCTAATTGTTTAAGATCTTCTTGGGTGTGTTTATGTTTCTGAGTATTGTGTATGTATACAAGATGGAGAACTGAAGTAACACAGAACTTAAGTACAATTACCGCTTTTTTTGTTTTGCCTCTCCATTTCGTAAATTTTCTACAATCACTTTTTGCTACCTCATAATCAGAAAGAAAATCAATTCTAGTCTTCACATATCTCTAACATGCTTATATAGGTTCTAATAGTGCATCTGACATTTTCTTCTATATTACCACTTTATGTCTCTACTTGCTTTTTTTTATAAGTTAAAAGGGCTCTAAATTGAGGTGTCTGAATATAGCTAAAGACTTTGTGTCACTGCTATAATCTGCTCTATTTCAAACAGATCAAGGTCACACATGCCTTCAAGCCCCAAGATCAAACCATTTCTATTAAGCCAGTCAACATGAAGAGAGTTTCTTATAAGCCCAGTGATTTAAACTAGAAGTACATTGCACTTCATTACATTCTGAATACTAATAAACTTCAGCTTTTCTTATTGTCTCTTGGCCCAAAGACAGAGGTTTTGACTTGAATGAAAATAGGTAGAATTTGATGTTGTTTTTCTGATTTACTCAGTGATCTGTAGAAAAAATGATCAGTTTTCAATGGCCACATAAATAAAGGTACTACCCTCATTGACTCAAACACACAGGTCCAGGACAGTTAGAATAACTTTAGAATTACAGAGAATTTAGGCTCTTATAAAAATTCCTTTTTTCTCACTTTAATTCCTAAGAATGAGCAGGAAGCCAAATTGAACATAAGAATTAATTTCAGAATTTAGTAAAGCTGTGTTCTTTCTCAATGATTTCTTCGGATACGAATGACTTTTCTGAGATCTATCTTGCATGTTGATTCACTATATTATATAATACATTCACTGATGGTCACCTTTTTTACTTAATAAGCTAAAAATAAGAGATGAGGCAATGACTGTGATTGCACTGGACTCCAGCTCCCAGGGTAGAGTCTAAGCAGTTTGAATTGACATTTGTGTCATTGTCAAAAACCAACCGCTTGCCACATCCATTGGTGTAAAACACAACATCTGGTTCAGTATAATTAGGTTTTCAAGTAAGTTGATGAGAAAATGAGCCTTGTGCACTTATCCAAATGAAGAAGCATGAAGAATTTTCTTTTGATTGACATAAATTTATGAGATGAGATTGAAAAATAGAGAATCAGGTCTTGGAATCACACTCTTCACCTCAAACATGACCATTGCGTATCACTTAGGAGAGGGAAACCGAGCACAAATTTTCTTTCATCACCACACACATGCTCAGTGATGACATTTCGGCATGAAGTGTCATGGGGGAGGATCCTCCGGGGTTGTTCTCTAATTGGGTGTTTGTCCCAGAAATAGAAAGGAATCAGGCCCAATGGCTTCATGATGGTAAGTGCAGAAACATCGGCATTGTCATGGGCAGGGCTAGGAATGTCACTGGACCACAGTTCTTCACTGTTCATGAGAGGGGAGTGGAGGGCATTTCTGGAACTGGGAACTGGCCCGCTGGGCAGAATGGACTTGAGTGACCTAGCCTTTGCTTCTGCCTCTTGTCAGGATCTGAATACTGTCAGCACACTGCTCTGGAATAGTCCATTGCTTGGAATGTTGCTCCGTTCTCAGAGTAACCTTGTGGAGCTGTTTAATGAGTAAATTCCAGTTCTGAGAGCAGGACCACTAGAGACAATGATTTTAGTTGAGGGGAACTGCCTCCCTGGTTTCCTTTCACAGCATTCTCAAGTTGTGCTCCAGTTTGAACTATGCACTTGGCCATTGGCCATCGTAGGCATCCACCTCCTGGTCCCCAGGGGGAGGGGGGCGGTGGGAGAAGGGAAACTGCCACACAGGGCCTCTTAAAAGACAATGCAAATCCCATGACTCTTCCCGTTATAAGAAGGAGTCCTGTTTCCTTTTAGAAGAAGGGCTATTTTCTCTCTCCTTTTCTAGGCTTACACAGGTGTGGAACCTATTGAACTTGTAATTTCATTCAGGGCTTCACTGGTTTTAATAACAATAATATGTACTTGAGTTAAACAGACTTGAGCTCAAGTTCTAGTTGGGTCCTTTTCAAGTTATGTAGATTTGGGAAATTAACCTCTTTTCAATGTTTCTTTATCTGTAAAATAAGGATAATATTTCTTTTCCCAACTAATGGGTTGTGGTGAAGACTAAATGGGAAAAAATACGCAAAAGAACTTTTTATATGTTAGCATTCTATGTAAATGTTACTACATTTTCCTCTTTAAAATACAGTATGGGATTGCAATATGAAGTAAATACTGTTAGATGTTCTTTGACTCTTAAAAAGATCAAAATAAGTATAGCAGGACTTATTATCTACATTTTCCAAGTGAGGAGACAGAACCTCACTTAAGTAAAATGAATTAAGGAAAGGTCGTGCAACTGGTACAGTGGCAGGAATAAAACTCACATTTTAGCATATTTTAAATTGGCATTTTGGGAAGTTTCACAGGAGAAACCACTACACTTTCAGTGAAAATTAAGTATTGTAAAATGTAAGATTTATTTAAATGAGCTCATAGCCAGTTATACAGCTACTATCCAGAGAATGTTGATTGTGTATCAGTGTTTGTCTAGGAACCAGGTCATTCAGTAGTTGTGTTTTGTTCTGTCCTTGGTTCTTATGCTTTGTAATGCAGTTATTAATGGCTTAGAAGAAACCTAGAAAACAACCTCAGGAAAAAAATGGAATAGCTTTATAATTTGGAATCAGAAATCTAAGCAACATCAGTAGGTTTAAATAAGGAGCCAAAACTAGATGATATTCGAGATAATAAGTACAATATTATACACAAATATTCTAAAAATAAACCAAATAGGAAGAGGTTTGTATGTTAGTTGATGATAGAACCCATCTATCTGTGGTGTGATTCAGATGCTAGAAAGCCGTGAGTACAATTTTAGAAAGTGACCCGAACGGGAAGCAGTAACAGACCACTCCCCGAGAGGGACCCTTGTATGATGGTTATAAGGATATAGACTCTGGAACTAGGTTGATGGCCTGTTAAATCCTGGCTCCGTGACTTCTCTTCTAGTGGTATGACTTTGGGAAAGTTACTCAATCTGCTTGTGCCTTAGTTTCTTCAACAGCAGAATGGAGTAAACAACAGTACGTGGCTTACAGAGTTTTAATGAAGCTTAAGAGCATAGCCCTGGTGCTCGAAATGGAGCCTGGCCCAACACTAGTTAACCATGATGATTACCACTGTTAATTCTGAATCACAAACTAAGAAAAGCACTCACAGCCTGGAATATTTCCAGAGGAGATGAATAGGATGGCATGAAGATAATAATTCAATACTATTTATTAAAGATTTATTAAGCTCCAAATCATGAACTAAAAGCATTTGTATTTAATCCTTCCAAAAACCCTGGGGGTTAAGTATTATTATTTTTACATTGTATATGAAAGTGTGAATTAGAAAGGTTATATAACACAGCCAGTAAGTGATAAGATGTCTGCTTGACTTTGAAATACCTCTACCCATTAAGTAATGCGCATTTGAGGATCAGCTGACACACTGAGCAAGTTTAACCTGGACAAGCAGGGACCAAGTAGGAGCATATTGTTCCCTGACATTTGAAGGGCTGTCAAGTAGAACAGGGGTTTGACCCTGCCCAGCTAATAATACAGTCCTACAGAAAGACTCCAGGACAGGGCTCTAGTTCATCTCCTTATCTGCTCAGGCCTGGGTTTACTGCATTAACCTCTTATCTGAACTTCATACCACTAAGCTTTTCTTAGTACAATTCATCCTGCATCCTGTTATGAGATTAATCTTCTAAAAATACTACCACTATTATATCAGCCTCCAGCTTAAAACCCTTCAGTGCTTCCTCCATGATATGCAAGATAACGTCCAGATACCTTAACTTGGCATTCAGAATCTCATGAGCTGCTTTCAACCAACATCTAGAATCGTTTACCTTTTTTTTTCATATTTTTTAAATTTAAATTTAAATTCTTTAAATTTATTTTTAAAATTCTAGTATAGTTAACATACAGTGTTATTTTTTTTTTTTTTTTAAGATTTATTTGCTTTAGAGAGAGAAGGAGCAGGAGAAGGGGCAGAGGAAGAGAGAGTCTTAAGCAGACTCCTTGCTGAGCACTGAGCCTGACATAGGGCTCAATCCCACAGCCCTGAGATCACAACCAAAGACAAAACTAAGATTTGGGTGCCTAACCGACTATACCACCCAGGCACCCCTGCAGTGTTTTATTAATTTCCGGTGTACAGTATAATCATTCCCCAATTCTATACATTACTCAGTGTTCATCGCAACAAGTGTACCCTTCGCCTATTAAGTGTACCCTTAATCCCCTTCACCTATTTCACCCATCTCCCTACACACCTCCCCTCTGGCAGCCACCCATTAGTTCTCATGGCTGGATCACAGTTTGTTCTCGCAGAGGCTATCATGCTAAGTGAAGTAAGTCAGTCAGAGAAAGACAAATACCGTATGATTTCACTCATATGTGGAATTTAAGAAACAAAACAAGCAAAGAAGAAGCGAGAAAAACAGAATAATTTACTTCTAAGACCAACAGTTGCCTAAGACATAATTTAACCCTGCCCCGTTGTAATCATATGAGGAAAATTTAGCTCCCAGAAGTTCCAGCTACTTGAGAGAAGAGGGCAGATGATCTCCATTTTCTGTATTATTATTGCAAACAAGCTGTTCAAACCAATGACAGTAACTGAGGCAAAGCAAAAGTACATTGCCCTGGACAATATGGTAGACTTTCCACATAGTTTCTTCCACTCGGAGAGAGGTTTGTCTTTTTTCCCCAATTTTAAAAACTTCATTTTTTAGGAGCAGTTTTAGAGTCACAGCAAAATTGAAAGGAAGGTACAGAGATTTCCCCCTAAGTCCCCTGCCCGCTCCTATGCATAGCTTCCTTCAGCATCAGCCCCCCCACCTCCAGACAGCACCTGACCGTGGACGAAACTACACTGGCACGTCGTACTCACCGGAAGTCCAAGCTTATAGGAGGGTTTGTTCACTTCTGGTGCTGTATGTGCTGTGGGTTTGGGTAAAGACATGCTGTCATGTGTCCACCACTGTCGTATCTACAGACAGTATTTTTACTGCCCTAAAAATCCTCTCTCCACTTATCTGTCCCTTAATCCCCACTCCCCAACCCCTGCAAACCATGGATCTTTTTTTTAAGATCTGTTTGTTTTAGAGGAGGGGGAGGGACCGAGGGGGAGAGAGAGAAACCCAAGCTGACTCTGCGCTGAGCACAGAGCTGGACGCAGGGCTCTATCTCTCGACCCTTAGATCATGACCTGAGCCAAAACCAAGAGTCAGAGGTTTAAGCAACTGGATCTTTTTACCGTCTCCATAGTTTTGCCTTTTCTAGAACGCTATGTAGTTGGAGTCATACAGTCTGGAGCCTTTTCAGATTGGCTTCTTTCACTTAGTAATATGCATTTAAGTTTCCTTTGTCTTTTCATGGCTTGAAAAGTTTATGTTTGTACAATCTGTTAATAATACCTTCCTGTAGCTTTTTTTTGAACCTATAAATATGTCTAAACTGATTTGCTGAAAACGTATATATTTAACTCAAGGCAAAGTCAAAGTAAGTGCCATGTTAAAATCACTAGAATTTTTTTTTTTTTTTTTTTGCTTTTTGTTTAATTTATTATTTGTCATTGTCGTCTTTGAGCCCAGGGTAAGGATAGAGAGGTATGTTAGCAGTACTGGGTGCTTCTCCATAGTTGCCAAAATACACTCATGGTTTAGAGAGACAAGCTCTCGTTCTGGAATCAGACAGTACAGTTTTAACACCTTGGCTCCATCCATTTCTAGCTGTGTGACATTGGGCTAATAAGTACACTTCTTTGAGCCTCACTTTCCTAGGCCTAAACTTGGACCTTTGTATCTTACTTTTTTTTTTTTTTTTTTTTGGAATTGCTTGCCACGTTTTATTTGTCCTAAACAAAAACTTGCTTGAGTTTTCAGCTCTCCTTGTCTATCTTATTTGGTTATTTATTAACTTACTTATTTAGTATTGAAGTAGAAATAACATACAGTGTTATATTAGTTTCATAAATTAGTTGTATTAGTTTCAATATGGTGATTTAACAATTCTCTACGTCACCCAGTGCTCATCATACTGAGGATGCTCTTAATCCCCTTCACCTTTCATTCAGCCCCCACCCACCCCACCTCTGGTAACTGCCAGTTTGTTCTCTGTATTTAAAAGTCTGTTTTTGTTTGTTTGTCTCTTTTTTCTTTGTTCATGTGTCCTGTTTCCTAAATTCTACATGTGAGTGAAATTATGTGGTGTTTGTCTTTCTCTGACGGACTTTATTTTATCTAGCATAATACCCTCTAGGTCCATCCATGTTGATACAAATGGCAAGATTTTACTTTTATAGCTTGAGCATTCCACTATATTCCACCATTAGATAGATAGATAGATAGATAGATAGATAGATAGATAGATAGACAGATAGATAGATATAGATAGATATAAACACATCTTTATCCATTCATCTATATCCATTCATCCATTCATCTATGGATGGACACTTGGGGTGCTTGCATATCTTGGCTAAATAATGCTTCAATAAATATAGGGGTGCATATATGTTTTTGAATTAGTGTTTTTGTTTTCTTTGGGTAAATACCCATTGATGGGATTACTGGATCATAAGGTAATTCTGTTTTTAATTTTTTGAGGAACACTTGTGTGCTGCTGGTGGGAATGCAAATTGGTGCAGCCACTGTGGAAAACACTATGGACTTTCCTCAAAAAATTAAAAATGTATCTTACTTTTGGATGCTTGTGAGGTTTTATTGAAAAAATGAATTGAAGACACCTACTTAGCCTTTAGAGGCTGAGCTGAGCCTCAGGAGGAGGTGTCCTTGAGGGCACAAGGAATGCAGCTGTCCTTTGTAGCAGTCTTTATTTTGAACACGTAGTGTAGGTGTGGGCCCATTACCTTAGTGAGATAATGACATAAAAAATGCAATATTTAAGGTCTGTTGTTTTTCTCTCATTGGGACCCACTGTCATCTTCCTGAAGGTCCTCACCCTCTGGAAGCTGGAGCTGGAAATTTCCATGAGAAGACCCCCATCCAAACAAGCCACAGCAAGCACTTTCTAACTTCTGCTTTGTGTGATGGGAAGAGCAGGCTCTTGTGTCCGGGCAGCTTCCCAAAGCTTCTCTTCCCCCACGCCTTAGGAAGTGCTCCTGGCCACTGGTCCTCGAGGACCAGCATCAGTCCTGTTACTCAAAACCAGTAACGAACAGGGACCCCCGCAGGACTCAGTTTTCAAAGTGCCTATTTTGAAAGATAAAACACATTTTAGTCAGGAAGCCCAAAGTGCCTCTCTCTCATTCTTCAGAACCCACATCCTTTCTCTGTGATGTCTGGCATTTTTAGTTCTCTTGTCCCTTTACCCTTTCATTTAACACATCACTCCTTGACAGAGGCTCACCTTCACTGTCGGGGAAGAATAACCCCAGGGCAGGCTGTTTGCTCTTCATCCTCTGTGGGGAAGAGGAATGCAGAGAAATAATTTAGTTTTTCCCAAATCTCTTTATCCTCTTTGATTTTTCTCATGCTTTGCTGGTTTGCAGGCACTCACTGGGGCGGCCACAGACGATGCCCTGGAGAATTTTTTTTTTTTTTTAATTTCGCTCTTTTCTTCTCTCTCTCTCTTCCTTTTTTTCTCTCCCTTCAAAATCTGTCTTTGTCCTTCACATCATTGTCTAACCTCTGACTGTCAGAGTCTTCATTCCCAGCTAGGAGATGCGATGTGTTCACATTTCCATTTTAATCATAGCCTCTGAGGGTTGGAAGGGAACTTGGAGGTCACCAAGCCCAGCTCACACAGGGGCTCTGTCTTCAGCTCATGTAACAGACAGGCATTTAGCCTTTCAGTGGACACCTCCAGTTTCGGGAAGCTCCCTGTTTTGTACTGCAGCCCATACCATTACGGGAGCACACCCGTCATCAGGGATCTTTCTTATTTTCAGCTGTCATCTGTCACCTGGTGACATCCAGCCATTACGGTGGTTGTATCTGGAGCCGTACAGAATAAATCTATCACCTCTTAGACATGTTATCTCTTTTCATGTGCTCCCCTTATTGTATGCCTTCAATGATTCCTGATACAGTGTGGCCTCCTGACTTGTTTCTTTAATTTCTGGTGGAAATAATTTAGCTTACAACTGCTGTTATACCCCCCAAATTGAAAACGAAGTATACAAGAGGAACATAAGTGAGATAGAATTTTTTTGTTTCCTTTACTAATGCAGCCTAAGACCCTTTGCATTGTAATATGAATTCTTCAATTATATTGCTATATGCATCTATGATACAGGCTGTTTCTATTAGGCTAGAAACAGACCCCAAGCTAATATTTTATTGACCAAAACTCATTTCCTCAATCAGCGATCTTTAACTTGGTATTATCTTCCAGGAATATTTTAGGGCAAGAGGAAAGAGGCTCTTGCAAAGACAACCCCCATCCCCCCCACCAAAAAAAGGTAGCAATAAGAACCAACAAGCTTTTCAAGGTAGTATCATGTTTTAAATTGATACAGTGTCAGATGATCTTACAGGAAGTCAGCTGGAGAAAGGAAGAGATTAAGATGGTCTGTATGCTTACTTACAGAGAACACAAGATATCTCAAATTAAATTCCACAAAAAGAATCTGCATACTCATAAATATAAGCAAAAACATTGGCAAATAGACTCTTTCAGAGAGTTTAATACATATAGACACCACCTTTTCCTATATACAAAAGGGGATATCTGGACTCCTATTTAAACACAAGGGCAGGATCAAATTGAAAATCACGCACAGCTCTGTGGCAGATAGGACTCTCAGGGATGTGAATGTGGGCTTACCGACAAACCATGGCTACAGTAAGAGGACTAAAGTGACCCTCCAAGTTGGTTTTCTCCATGGAAGCATGGGCCTCTGACAGCAGGGCATGAAGGAAGCTGGTAGAGAAGCAGCCGCATCTGCCAGGCTACTGAGTAGGCTCTCCATTGAGAGATACCTGTAGGTAGGCATGGATTTGCAGGTGCACATAAGCACAGAGAGGAGCTCTAAGGAAAGGATGCACAGAGTGGGAAGTGCAAGAAATGGTGTAAGTGTGGGTGGGGAGGCCTGGGTAAGAGGTCAACTAGAAGAAAGCGAAGGATTAGGAAAACAAAAATAAAACAAAAACCCCAATAAACCTTGAGTTTGGTATCAGTCACATGTATAGTATGGAGAATCTTCCTGGAGACCTTCTCACCTCAATTTTTAAGAACATGTTTCCTTGTTTTTATTAATATTAACTATTACATTCCAGCAAACATTTATTGGGCACTTTGCTGTGGACCTGGCTAAAGGCTCGTTTATTTCCTATAGTATCTCAATTAATCCTTAAAATTTGGTAATCCATTGTGCTTTTTTGTTAGTGAAGAAAATGGCAGAGAGCAGAAAGGCTAACTGATTGTCCAAGATTGTGCTTCTAGTACTTCAAACCCAGCTTAGAAATAAGATCAAAGAAAAAAAATATGATCAAAGAGTTTAAGCACCATGACATGCTTGTGTATGATTATTCTTTCATGTTGACCCAAATGACCTCCCAGAGTCAGCTTAATTCTTCTGATCTTGCACAAATTGTATTATATGGAATGAAAAATAGCAATATGTTGACATGGAAGGAGAACCAGAGCGGGAACTTTGACAGAGTTTATCCTGCCTTGCTCCTAGCTAAATTCCCTCAGGTAAATCATTCAACTCCTAGAATCAGTTGCCTCAGCTGGCAAATGGGAGTAACAACCTATCTCAGGGGTTTTCCTGTAAATCAAGTTATAAAATGCAAAGCATTTGGGTCCTGTAATCAGAAGGCCTTCAGGAACTTTGAGAATGGAAGCAAAATCCATGATATAAACTGATAAATTATATTAAATCATTTTTTGTATTGATTTGTAAAGCATTTTTGGAGCACCTGCAAATCAGGCATTGTGCAGAGCAAAAGGAGATACAAAGATATGTAAGACATAGCTCTTCCCTCAAGAGGTTTATGATCTAAAGAGTTTTTACTGGTATTTGCTGCTATATTTTAGAAAATTAATTTTATTTCCAGCATGTCTTTGTTTATGTGATAATAAAGAATACTAGTATTCTAGGATTTCTTGTGTCTGAAAATACCGGAAACTGAGATTTTTAGTCTTGATTTTGGTTTGGTTTGATTTTTATCCACTCCAGTACAGAGTATGTACCTTGGCTCAGTACCACTATTTTCTGTGCTGTCTTATATTCAGGCTCACTACAAATAGAGTGATGCTACTCATTTGTAAATATATTTATTAAATCACTTGAATCTGGAGATGCATAGCAATTTTAAAATACTTAATCTACACTCAAATTAAAGGCAGAAGGGTGTGAAAATATTTCTGGAGGAAGCAATTTTCTTCAAAAAGGAAGGAAAAGACCCCGAGGGCCACTCCCTGACTCTGTAGAACCCTGTGGTTCACTCTTAACAGCTTCTAGGTTCTTGGTTACAGATGCAGAGAATGGTGAGCAGTAAAATTATTAGAGTCACTTTCCAAGATGGACTGTATGCCCAGTGTAGCAAAGGGTTTAATCACTAGATTCCTTCTATTGAAATTCCTGCCCAGATAAAATCTGCCGTTTTATGTCAGCCAGATTGTTTTTGCTTCTCATTCCCAGTGAAAACTTGAGCAAATCATCATTGTCCCAGCAGATTGAGGAACGGTTCAGCCCATCTTATATCTAAAGCCAGAAAGTAGCTGGAAAACCGTGAAATTACTCACTAGAAAAGCAGTTGAGGAGGATTTTTTTTTTTTTTAGATGTGGAGGTGGTTGAGAAAGGAAAAAAATGAAAAGAAATAGATATTTGATCAGAAAAAAGGTATGTGTATACCTCTTTTTCTTACGTTCTGCCATTTTCTCATGATCTAAGGATGGGAAGTATTAGAATGGTAGAAATAATGTTACAAATAGGATGTAAAAATGAGAAAATACAGTAATTGAAGTATTGGGAGTTTTTCTATTTGGATAATAACAAAGGTCAATGTAGACATGCAGTAGAGTGATTATCAACTTAAGTAACAACACAGTCTTCTCCATGGAAAACTTACTATAGTTTTTTCATCATTGCTGGTTTGCCCTTCTGCCCAGGAGGTGTCTTCAGTTATGTCCCACACCAGTTAACCTGTCTAGAATTGCTGCTAAGGACCTCTGCTTCTTTAGAGAAAATTATTTTTTCCCCAGGATATTATCATTTATAATTTACAGATGAAGACACAGAGATCAAGGACCTTGAGGAGTCGGGAGTTGATGGGATCTGGTGGTGGGGTTGAGTGCAGATAAGAGGCTTCCCAGCACAGAGTCAGGAGAAAAAGTAGGGTGTAACTGGAGAGAAGTCAGTAGGTGGCAAAGGTGGATGACTAGGGCTTTCTCTCTTTATAGCCTCAGTTCCTGACAACGTAAGAGACTAGAGACAATTGTGAGAGTTTGGGGAAATTTGTGAAGAGTAGTGAAGGTTTGAAACAGCTAATGAGAGAGTTTGGGTGGAGAGCTAATTAAGGAGAACCCTGGTGAGACTGGGATCTTGTCTTAACCATGGTTCCAGTCCTCCTGGCGGGTGATAATCAGCAGCAGCAGGAAGTAGTTAACTCTGCCACTGGAGTGATTGGTACATTTCACAAGAAGGATTCTACAGAATAGTAAGGAACGAGTGATCCATGTCCGCTAGTGGGTAAAGAAACAGACTATGGAGTATTGTCTAGATAGGGATGGAAATGAGGGAAGGAGGTTAGGGAGAAACCTAATAACTGGAAGGAAAATAGAGGGTCGAGTAGGGATCTCTCTATAGTTAAGAAGATAGTTAATTAGAAGAAAGGTAGAGAGCAAGAATACTAAGTTGGAGTCAGTGGAATATTAAAGTTTAAGATTTTAAAGATGGAATAATTCTGAGTTTTAACAAGGTCAAATTTGTGCCAAAGGGAATGGATCACTGAAACTTAAGTGGAAATGAGGGCAGGTGGAGTCAAAGAGGTCAAGGAAATGTTAATCTAGGACACTGAGTGGGTTAACTGTGTGGACATTTAAATCCCTCGAGTGGTTAGTGGGATCGAAAGTGTAGAAGAATATCATGCATCTAGAGCCAGAATCTTCTCAAAACATGGTTGGGTGTCCATGGATTTGGCTAAATGGAAATAGAGGGGTTAAATGGCAAGAACATCAAGTTGTTTCTATTCCGTAATGAGTTTGAACAATGAAAAGAAGTGAGAAGTCTCTCCTGCACACGTGACAGAGAGCGAGGAGAGAGCGGTCTACAGTGGATAATCCAGGGAGGTAGCATCCTCAGAGATGAGAAGCAGAGGCAAGTCAGTTCACATGGATCCACAGTTTGCAGAGCAGGAAGGGAAAGGAGGAAATCCATGGAAAGTAACCAAGGTGAAATGAAAGAGGGTGGTAACTGGAGGGGCTGTGATTTGAGTCAACGATGAAGGACATCCAGAACAAGTGACAGGATAGCATTAGCCAACTGGAACGTTGATTTAAAGATGTGTCTACACTTAGTCACACAGACATGCTGGGGGGTGTCCCCCACAAGGTGGCATTTGTTGTCTGTGCTTCTGCAAAGAGACCTGCATTACAGAAGGTAAAGAAGACAGATACTAATATTTACTACACTGTAGACAAATTATGTCATTTAATCTTTATAAAAACTCCCGAATGTATGCGTAATTATCCTCATTTTTTAAAAGATGAAGACACAGAATCTCAGAGAGGTAAAATAATTCTTCCAAGGTTATTAATGCCAGCAAGTGATTAGTACAAAAATCCAAACACAGGTTTGTCTGAATATTCTTTCTGTTGTACCAAGAATTGACATCTAGCTCTGGATCTATACTTTGCTCTAGGTGAATCAATTAATTTCTAAGTCTAATTCTTTATATATAAAAAAAATAGCAATATCAGCTTTGTCTAACACTGACTTCTTAAAGGATCAAGTAAGATATTTGTAAAAACAGTCTGAAATAAACATAAAACTATACATGCAATATTAACTCCTTCATTTATGAGTCTCCTCTTTTTTTTGTATCCTTAAATCCCTGTGAATATAGGGAAATAACTCATTTATTCACTAGTAATTGTGTTTCTATGGTATAAACCCCAACTATGAAGAGTTACTAGATGTAGAAATTAGAAATGTTCACCTTTATAAGACTGAATTATTTTCTATAAAGGAAAATTTCTCTAGCAGTGTAGAAGGGATCATGTTCGTGCACATTCTTTTGAGCACTTGGCATTGTAATGTTTTGTTGGTGGTGCCAGTCTAGTGGTGGCAAAATGGTTTCTCATGGTGGTCTTCACTTCCATTTCTCTGATTGCTACTGAGGTGAGCATCTCTTTACTTGTTCATTGGTTGTAAATGTTTCCTTTCCTATGAAATGTCCATTAACATTTTTGCTCATTTATTGCCCTTTTCTATTAAGACCTTCTATGTCATAAGTGTTGAGTTTGCATCAAGAACATGAAGTAAGGTGTCCACAGTCACACGGTAAATTGGTGTAAGAGCCCAAACTAGGACTGAACTAATTCAGTGCTTTTACACAAATCATGGTCTCTGTTTGACTGAGATTCCTCCTCCTCGAACGAGAGTGGGCACCTGAGTGAGGCTGTTAGCATGGGACCCTGTGGGATATCCAGCGAGGATGGATCTTGTTACTTCAGCTTTATTCTTCCAACAGAAATGAAACAAAATGTGCCAGACACATCAATATCCAGGGAACCCTGTCAATTTTGATGATACATGGAATTTGTTGTAAAGCAACCACTAGCACAGAAGTCCCAGTCTGGAGAGAGGTGGGGGTCATTGTAGATATGATTTGAAACCTCATGTACGATATATGATAGGCATTAGAGCAATGACAGTCAGAGCCACAAATATAAAATGTGACTTGCGAGAGAGGCTGGCTGGCTGGTCAGCGTTAGGTTTTATTACTGCAGCCAAGGGGAAGTATCCCCTTGTCTCATGGTATTTATAATGTACTTGATAGTTTGCCATTCTCTCTGTTCTGACTGCATATGAGGAAAGGGGGAGTGGGGGACTGGCATATGAGGAGACAGAGGAAAGTGATTTTCTGTCATTTCCTAATGATATCCTCAAATAATAATTTGAGATCTGGAATGGAAGAATACCGTACAGGTGGAATATTTTAGTGAATTCACTCATTCATCAATTCATTCATTCTCTCACTCCTTCCCACCCCCCCATTCATTATTTTAAGCACTAAATCATTTTGCTTGAACAATATGCTGAGTTGAGCTAGAGGGGAATCGTGTTTTTCTATTTGAAATGACATTCTGTGGTCTACACGCATTCTTTGCCTTGCCACCTGCTATCAGTTTCTTGGGTTCTGCCCACCGTCTCTCCTTCTTGCTCATTACTTTCTCCTCCTTATTCAGTGGCTCTTAGATTGGAGAAAATGTAGCATCCATTGAGCTTTTTGCATGCAACTGAGGTGACTCTCCTATGAGACACCCAGGGTCTGCATCCCTAGCCCCATAAACACTGGGCTGACACCATGGACCTTCAGGGTGGTAGGAGAAGAACACCAGTCCTTGATAAGTTCCAGCACATGTTCTGGGAGATGAGCCCCATGGCTGTGGGCTGATTTTCATGCCAAGGGCAGAAGTAGATGTGAGGGCATGTGGGGTCGTGGAAAGAGAAGAGGGCAGACAGCCCACGGCAAACTTTTGAAGACACTCAGTGATCTCTTTCCAATATTGGTATAGGACAAATAGTTCCTTGTTTCTAATATGACAGTTTAAACTATAATATTTGTAACTATGCCTTGTTCTCTCACTACAACATGCAAAATATTCCTTTTGAAACAATACTTTAATTATCGCCCTACATCTCTTGTTTTTAATTCCCCTCCCTCCCTCCCTTCCTTAAAACCACCCTTCCTTCTTTCCTTCCTTCCTTTCTTCCTTCCTTCCTTCCTTTCTTCCTTCCGCTGTTATTCCCATATCCTCTTTATTGAGCTGGTATGAAGATCTTGTAATCCAACCCTGTCATTTTAAAGAAGAGGAATTGAGGGCCAGGGACTTTGTTCAGCTTGCTTAAGTTTTTAAATCCTGAAGCTCAGGTCTTCTGTCTTCTAGACTAGTATCCTGTATTCGTCGTGACCAAGAGTTGATACTCCAGGAAACTCCCTCACAGATGACACCTCTGACAGCCTTGCAGACGGGCTCCCTTTTCTGTTGTTATTGTTGAATATTTGGAGACTGAGCCGCTAAGTGCCCCAAGGTTTATTGCCCCATACCGCTGACTTTGTGGTATTGACAAATGGACCTCACAGAGACCTTATAGAGTCCTTATCCTCTGTGATAGCTTGTCAGAATGCAACTCAATACAAAGATAGCTTTTCTGGTACACTTACTTTCTGGGATTCTCCAAAATCACAAATATCTTGGTTATATGAGGGGTTTACTCTATTTTACCTAATCTTAGGAACCCATTTTTAGTAAAATGTCACATCAAACAGGACATTCACTTATACCACATGCACAATAGTTCATTCAACAAATGTGATCTCTTTGAATACCAGTCATGTGCATTACACTGACAGGCAGTGAAAATATAAAGGACAGATATGACTTTTATCCTCAGAGAGCTTATAGGCTAGTGGCAGAAATGGACACACAAACCAAAACTTCAAACCCTGTGCCAGAGCAAGCATGATATATCCTAAGATTTAAAGAATGATCCAGTGTTTTCAGGCAGACAGAGCAAGCCAGAAGGCATGGCAGCATCAGAGAGGCAGTGCCTCTTGCTTGCTGGACCCCTCAGCAGGGGTCCATCAACACTGCTGACTGATGGTGGAGGCAGGAAGACTGAGTACGATCTAGAAAGCAGACTCCTGCCTCAGAGAGGCACACACAATCTGCCGTTTTCCTGTCCAACGTCCCGTCCACCCTCTCACCATGACAGTGAGAGGGGAGCTTGGGCCAGAGCTGAACGAGTCAACTATGTAACAGGAAATTGATTGTGGTGGGGAAATGGCCCCTTGAACATGGGAGGGCCTCTGGAGCTCTGCTACTTAGACAAGTCAGAAACTCCGTGTTCTTCCTTGATCATAACACAGACTGTGGTAAGACTGGCACGTTCATAAGCTACCAAAATGAAGGAGGAAATAATCCAAGGCTACCCAGATTTGTCTCTCCTATTCTTCGTTCTACACGCATCTACATGTTTTCTCTCAAAATGTCATTATCAGAAGTTGGTGACCTGTCTGAGCAAGTAAGCCAAGTACACATTTGGTTTTGTTTGAAATCCCAAACTTTCAGCATTCTTTCTTTTACTTCTTGTTTATCTTACTTCTGGAATCAAAATAATCATTCCACAATTCTGCCAGCTTCTCCCTCCGCATTATCTGTCTTTCCATAAGATCCTGTAAACTTGCGTATTATCATCCACTAATTCAGGTTATTTTATTTATTTTGACTAACCCTCATGCACTTTCCTCTTCGTGGTCAGTGGACTCCCTATCTGAACACCCTTTCTGATCATTTTTCCACATGAACCACAATAAGTTCATGGAACTACAAACAACCCAGGAAGACTGAAATACAGGAAAGACATGAAAGACCTGAAAAGATAGCTGCGATGGATATATTTTATTCTCCACTCTTTCACCTTACTTAGTGCCACGGGAAGCTGAGCCATATGGACTGTATCCATGGGTTCTCTGCTGCCATTTGGGTTTAACCAATGGGAGACACCAGAAGATGATCAGAAGGCAAGAGAAGAGTTAGATTAGGGTATTTATTCCCTCATCTCCTTCTGCCAGGTCACTATAGATTGCTGCATCCCTCTACTGAAGGCCAGAGTTCCAGTCAGGCAGCCCTTGGCACAGAGTTACATCCTGGTTCCAGGAATCTCTC
This sequence comes from Ursus americanus, assembly GCF_024610735.1. NCBI lineage: Eukaryota > Metazoa > Chordata > Mammalia > Carnivora > Ursidae > Ursus > Ursus americanus. The sequence goes on along the minus strand of NC_142129.1, from coordinate 16,488,694 downwards.
TCTTCTCTTCCTCCTCCAGGCCTAAGGGTATCAGTGAGCCCTGCTTGTACTATACCCTAAGTCAAGTACTGCACTTTCCTTTCTTGGTTCTCTTAGGGCATGCTCATAGATCTGTGTTCTAGGTGGTAGGATAAGTGAGCCTGAGGCTCAGAATAGAATTTCTAGGATAAAAGTATAGATTGGTAGTTGACATTGGGGATGGTGTGCAGAGCAAGAAAGGAAAATGGCTGAGGAGAGAAGGTTAGAGAGTGCTCATAGGTTCTCTAAGGGATGTTTCTCTCAGTGTTCTTGCCATATTATCCTCTTCCCTTTTTTCCATGAGTATTTCTCCCATTCAAGAATATATATATAATGGCCAAATTATAGCTGTGAAAGAAATGAGTGGTTCTTCAAGGGGAAAAAACAAAAGTAAAAATCTTTATTTTTAAATTTTTTTAAAGATTTATTTATTTATTTTAGAAAAAGCAAGAGTGGGAGGGGTAGAGGGAGAGGGAGAAAGAATCTCAAGTAGACACTGCACTGAGCATGGAGGCCTATGTGGGGCTTGATCCCACGACCCTGAGAGCAGGACCTGAGCTGAAACCAAGAGTCGGACACTCAACCGACTGTGCCACCCAGCCGCCCCAAAAGTAAAAATCTGTAGAAAACATTTCTGATATGTGACAATCAGTCATGGCATATTTGAATCTGTATAATAACAAGTTTTATTATAAATTCTTTAACATGTGCTATGTATTTAACAGCAGAAAGAAGTGCTTTAGTCAGACTACTTTTCCCTAATAACATTTCTCACTGGCTGCTTCAATTGTTTTCTCCTTTTTCTGGCACATTAATTTAAATGGAGCAGGCCTTGCTCTCTACAATAATTGTCATTTAGTTGTATGTTCATTATTTTCACAGGTAGAGTAACCACAGGATAAACCATCTTTCACAGTTTCCTTTATTGCTCCAGGAGTCCCAGTTTCCATTTAACCATAAAAGAATTTTAAACATTTGTGATTTCTGTAACACTGACCAACTCCCCTTTTGAGAAAAACATTCACCTTTCCTCTCAATGTTTCATGACCAGATTCTAAAAATGTGCCCTCACTGCTTCCTTCACTAGCCAAGTCATTTGATACTCGAGTCATAACAATCAAGTAATTAATTCAGTTTTTATAAATTATGTTCCTGGCCCAAATAATAATAATGTGAGTGAAAATGGCACTTTTAATGACTTTTTTTTTTTTTTTAATGTTTCTACTTGGTACATGTTTACTTCCTTGGAGTATTCCTGCCTTTAGTTTCTCACCTCCTACTTGACTTCTTATTATTTCCTCAATGGCAGAGTCTCAGTTTCAATGATAGAATAAAATGGGACGCATTCTACTCTATGTAGCATGTCATTCATCAAATTCCAACTATGAATTGTGTTTCCACAGCCGCGATGGAACATGGTTCAGCTTCCCCATTTCACCCCCATGAGGAGCGTCTTAGCCTATTTTTCCCCATGTTCTTAAGAAGGCATATTGGCTCTGTCAAGCCGTTGGAGTCCTAGAAAGTATGGCTCCTGGTCTTAGCAGTTGGTTTTGCACACACACCAATATTTGGGAAATTCTTTATGCTCTTTGGTGCTTAGTTTTTTTGTTGTTTTGTTTTTTTAATACTATCGTGAGACTAAGTTGGTAACAGTGAGGACCTGCTGGGGCACCTGGGTGGCTCCGTCAGTTAAACATCCAACTTGATTTCTGCTCAGGTCATAATCTTGGAGTCATAGGATCAATGCCGCGTTGGGCTCCTCGCTCAGCGAAGAGTCTACTTCTCCCTCTCACTCTGCTCCTCCCCCTGCTTGCTTGCTCTCTCTCTCTCTCAAATAAATAAATAAAACCTTTAAAAAAAAAAAAATGAGGACCTGCTCTTTTGATGCCTGAATTTCAACTTGGCATGTTAAACATATGTTATCTATGCAAAGTGTTATGAATCACCATATGAACACTATACTTGTTGTATGCATATAGAATGAGTTTTTATTTTAATTTCTGGTATACATTTTATTGTACTTGAATAAATGGGTATAATGCATCAACTGATAATTATTGGATATACCTTCTCTCATCCTTATACTGCTCTTAGTGGTAGAATTAACTCAAAAGGAAAAATGTTTGGATTCTCTGTCCACTCTGATGTAGATTTTTGGTGGGAAAAGGAGAGATACTATAATTGTCATCATAGAGAGTAGAATTTAAAAAGAGTTTTGAACAAGTGGGGTGAGCTCGTGAAAAGAAGGAGTCTATTTCAGGATTCTGGAATGGCATAGAATATAGCATATGGCCTTTACGAGAAGAAAGAGAAAGGATTGTTAGTCAGTGGCCTTTTTGTTTTGATTCTTCCTTAGTTTTTATGCATTCTTTTTATGTACTATTTCTTTTCTGTTTGAACTATTTTCTAGATGATCCTTAATATAAATGTACTGTTTAAGGGGAAATGCCAACTCTTAGTCATCTAGAAAAGCTGTTTCACTCTGACCTAAGATTAATGGGTATAGATAGTAACAGGAAGCCCAGATTGGAAATAGATCTGGTTTTGGAATTCTCCATTACAGAACACCAATATATTAAATAGATATAAGTGGAGCTTATCAGTTGCAAAGGAGACAGGAAGCCTCTACCCGCACCCCCACCCCCTTGCCCAGTGGGTTTGAAAATTACTAATGTACTTCTCTTCTGTTGTTAGGCCATCTTCTTATTATCCTTTGTTATTAAATAAATGGGGACTGCTGACACATGAGCCTCAACTCAGATCCCTTTGCCTGCGGTTATATAGTTAGTTTCCAGGAGGGTTGTTGAATGTAAACAGAAGTAACAAACCAGTGCAGGCAGGGAGCAGAGAGAGGGAATGGGACCATAAGAAGGGTTTTTCTTTTTCTTTTGTTCTTACCACACCCATTTTACCAGAAGATATGTGCAAGCAGTAGCATGACGACCCCTTTTCCCACTGACCCTTCGGCAGACGCTGGACGTGTACTACTTAGAGGCTACATCTGGGATGATGGGAAGTGAGCCCTGCGACCTACTACCTAAGGATTCTCCACCCTCCAGATCTCCTCAAGGAGCACCTAATGGGAGAAGTTATTTAGGCCAGCGTGGACAACCATCTTGGCTGGCCCTATAGGCCAAGTACCAGAATGCCACTTTAATTCGTGCTGAATAGACAAGTACATAAGTCAGGAACTCATGGGGGCAGGAAGCCAGGGCTTTGAATGGCCACTTCTGTGCCTTTTCCAGCCCATCTTTTGGAGGCAGCCCATTCCTATCAACACAAAAGCTGTCATTGTGCTTTTTTCCCCTAAAACTCTATTAAGGAAGGGACCGAGTAGTGTCATTATTGGCATGGTGTTCAGTGGGTTCTGATTTCCAAGGCGTCGACTTACTCCTGGTCCGCTGATTTGATGCTCCTGCAAATGAACCAGCGTGCGGAGTTAAACAATCTGACAAGGACGTAAGCCAGAGAGAGAATGAGTAGATTCATTTGCTTTGCCATGACATCCTTAATATTATGAAAATACTGGATTATTCTTTTGGACTATTGCTTAGTGACACCCAAGGAATGAGTTAGGATCCCTGAAAAATGAGGAGCTACCATGGGAAGACAAATATTTATCTGAGAGGCCACAAGGCATGTACCAGGACTGCGAGTCTCTGTATTTTTTTTTTTTTTTAAGATTTATTCATCTGTTGGAGAGAGAGAGAGAGCAGGAGGGAAGGGCAGAGGGAGAGGGAGAGAGAATCTCATTCAGACTCCACCCTCAGCACACAGCCTGACATGAGGCTCGATCCCACAACCCTGAGATCATGACCTGAGCCAAAACCAAGAGTTGATGTAACACTCAACTCAAGTGGCTCTGAGTCTTTGTATTATATTAAATATCTAGTGTCTCTATTATATTAAATATCTAGTGTCTCATCACTCCTCAGTCAGTTAAAAAGGTTTGTTTTTTGTTTTGGGGGGGTTGGTTTGTTTTTGGTTTTTTTTACTGAATATACACGATGTTTTGTTGAATTCTGAAACCAATTTAAAAGTATTATGACCTCTCAGTGCATAAGAAATCTTCATATCTAGATTAAAATGTAAAGATTTTATTGAAGCCACATCTCTAATCAAAACATATTCTCAAGAATTAAATCAGTTCACTAAGAAGTCAAGTTAATTTTTGATATTTAATGAACCAAGCTAGAACTTTAATAACTTAAATACTTGCCATTTGATCACCTGATTTGGAAAAATAACAATCATTCCTTGTGGCTGCTTGATATAATGCAGCCTTTCAATTTGGGGGCACATCTTGAAACTGATGACACTGGTGTCGTTTAAAAAAATCTTCTATTGGGGCGCCTGGGTGGCACAATGGTTAAGCGTCTGCCTTCGGCTCAGGGCGTGATCCCGGCGTTACGGGATCGAGCCCCACATCAGGCTCCTCTGCTATGAGACTGCTTCTTCCTCTCCCACTCCCCCTGCTTGTGTTCCCTCTCTCGCTGGCTGTCTCTATCTCTGTCAAATAAATAAATAAAATCTTTAAAAAAAAATCTTCCATTTTTCTAGTGAGAATTTGGCAAATTATTAGTTAACAGCATATTTGTATGCTGATGGGAATGAACCAGAAGAGAGAGGAGGAAAACTGGCAGAGACGTCTTGAGGTAGATGAGAAAAGATGGCACCTGTTGAACAGAGGAGATGTCGTCTCCAGCTTGGATCCTGGGGCTTCGTCTCTGGTCGCAGCAGGCTAGGCAGAGCGTTTGAGCCCTGATGCTCGTAGCTGTAAATGGCACCATGGGAGCATGTGGACGTTTTCTTTAACTCCTATGTATTTTCTCATTGTAAGAACAAGGGACAAGGTCATCTGCGAAAGTGAGAACAGGTGAGGAAGTCCTGGGGCTGGGAAGGGACACAAATGATATGAAACAGCCTTCTAAGGGAGATAGGATGGAGTTGAGCCCCCTGCTGTGTCCTTAATGGCTCTTCAATTGACAGTAATGTTATTATTCCCAAGTTTCAAGAATTTGTGTGTCTGTCTAGTCTGTCTAGTCTCAGTTGTTCCCTTGCCTTTGAAAGATGTCTGGAAAAGGGGGCTCAGAGACTGTTCTTATGTTTGTACCCTGGACACCCTGAACCTCTTCTAGGGTAGGCGCTAATGGCACGTGAACAATAGTTACCCAGGTCCTGCTCTGTCTTCCTCTTGTCCCTTTCCTTTTCTCTCCCCTTAATATTCCCTTCCACCTTCCTCTTACTTTCTTTTCCACACGCCTTTCCTCGTCTCTTTCTTCTAAATGGTGTTCTCTATACATATCTTTCAGCTAAAAATAAAACTGAGAATTTACCCACCAATAAATTTAAATCACTTATAAATAAATATGTATCTACTGCTAAATTAATTTTTACATTAAAATATATCCCAAAGCAAATAAATATATCCCAAAATATAAATTTTAAAGGGGCTTGTACCCTTCTGCCCAGGATAAGTGATGTGGGTGAGGGAGTAAAAGGAATTTGTTTATTGAGATAAGGGTGCTGGAGAGATGTGGGTGCCGACATCCGTTTCTCAGATTGCCAGTCCTCCAGGCCCCTTCTGAGCTCCATCAGAGTGGAAATGGCAGCACTGCTGACAGAGTTGTTAGGAGATCTTCACAATGTCCCCGAAATGTGGAAGATGTGCTTAAACATGGTCACAGACACCAGTGGCACATTTTTCTGGAAATTTTTGAAGTGGATGATAAAGGACTAGAGCAAACAGTGAAAATGAAATTAAGGATGGGGCCACCCCACCCTGGTTCTCGGAGGCCTCGTGTAGTACAGATACCATCCAGGTGGTTCCAGAGGCTCCAGGTGCAGGAGAGGAGCCAGCACAGGAAGGGCAGGAGCTGGGGGGCTGTGCTGCAGCCTGTGACCAAGCAGCTGTGCATCAGCCTGAGAGGAGTTGAAGGAAGGAGCTATTCCCGTGGGCACAGAGAGACAGAGCTGCTTCTCTGCTGCTGGTCTTGGGGGATAGCAAGGGCTGGAACAAAGCGGCTCACTGCCCTAGAAGACCACCCCCATCATCCACACAGAGACTGCTGTGTTCACCATGTTGCCAGAGGCCATGGAGTGAGCCGGAAGCTAGGACTGCCTCTTACATAGTACAGGGGTAAAAAACTGTACAAGAGGATGTCCTCCTTCCCCCTTCCCTTCTTCTGACTTCCCCCACATGAGAGGAGCAAGACTGAGGGCAAGGTGGGAGGGCCAGAACACGCCACCCACTCATTGCGAGGTGCTTCTGTAGGAGGAGGCAGCAAGTAGACCAGGCCCCCACCCTACTCCGGAACCAGAGATACAGTGATGGGGGATGTCTGCAAGTGGAGTAGTCACAGGAACTGAAAACATCTGGGCTCTCCCTAAGATAACATTAAAGAGCAATTTGACCAAGCATGGTTGAGCCAGTGGTGAACAAAATACTTACAATTTCATGTTTAAAGCTCACTGTGTTACACTCAGTAAGCCAATCACACAAGTATAGAACTTAAAGTGAGCTTGGAACCAAACCTTCAAATGACTGTCCTATAAAATGTTACCCCAAGATACTTTCAAAATGATGTGTCTTCAACCAAGTTGCTTCCACTAAAAGTATTTTCACTGTATATTTTTAAGGAAAGCAAACATGTTTCTGTTCACTAAATAGATATAAAAAGTAGTATTTTAAAATACTGTTCCTTTTATTGTTTTTTCATTCTTTAAGGTTCACACTTTGGAGTATATTTTAATGTAAAAATGAGGACAGTAATAGATGTACATTTATTCATTTCTTTATAAATTATATAAATTTATTGGTGAGTAAATTCTCAAACTTTTTAACTGAGAGAGGTATCTAGATGCATTCTGTTAGAGGAAAGACGTAGGAAAAGGAACCTAGAAAAGGAACATGAGAGGAAGTAGAAGGAAAGAAATGTGAAGAGAAGAAGGCAGAAAGGAACTCAGAGACAGGCTGGCCATTTATAGGGGGATGAGGTGGATTGTGGAGGGGTGGGGCAAGGAGGGGTGCAGTGAGGCAGGGAGAGGAGAGGCGAAATGAGGAGGACTTGGGTCACTATTGTTCATGTGACATCAGTACCATTCCCAGAAAAGGATCAAGGTCCAGGGCACTCTTTCAGGCATCTCTAAGGGTAACAGAAGAACTGGAGGGTCTCAGACAACACTGAGGGGCATATAGCCACATCTTAAAAACTCTGGAGTAACAATATTATTGTCAGCTGAATGGGTGGTAGTGGGTAGAGTGCTAGAGGAGAGGGAAAAAGAAATTTGGGTAAATTTAGATAAACTCCAAATAAGAACAGAAAGCCATGCCCTGGTCTTGGGGGTCATCCGTTAGGCCCTTCATATTTAGAATGTGAAAACATCCTTGCAAGTCAAAGTTCATGGAGAAATACAATTTGTGGAAGAGTAAGAATTTCATTTACTTAGCATCGGTTTGGAAAACAACAGTACAAACTCACAAGATACGCTTCACCTGCTAGAGCTTGGTATTGTACTGGGAATAAATACAGCACCTGGTTGCAAGAGCCAGGAAAGGTCTCGTGAAAATCCACATTTATGCAAAATAGTTTCTGTCCTCCTGAGAAGCTGCCTCAAAGTGACTCAGAGTTCACTCACAGAAAAATAATTAAACCCCTGAAAGTCGACATATTTATTAAGGACTGAAAGTATGCTCTATACTGTAGTAGGAATTATGAAAATACAGTCCTTGCTTTCCAAACAACTTATCCACTTGTGGGTAAATTGAAGATAAAAAATTGCAACATAGGTTCAATACAGTTATGATTAAGCACTTACGCTAGTATTTACAAAGAGAGAATGCTAGCTGCACTTAATAGAACTGGATTTGTGATATTACATGGATGAATGAGAGAAAGGAGAAGTGTGACGGGGAAGAAAAGAGAAAATTACTTTTGAGGCAAAACATCGTCCAAGTGTTCAAGAGGAGCAAAACAAAAATAAACAGGAGGGAAGAGAGTAGAAAGTTTAGACCAGAAGAAAAGAAAGAAAAAACAAGATAGGAGTACCCAGAGTAATGGAGACCCCACGTGCCTAATGCTTTCTTGTTCTCTCTATATTTTCCATTAATTTGCTGAACAAGCATGTATCTCATAAGCACCAGGCATGGTGATAAGGAATGAAAAAAGAGTTAAAGAAAACATTTTCCCTACCTTGGAAGAACTTGCAATGCGGGGGAGCAAAGTAGTAAAGCGCTGGTTACATCGCAGTGGGTGACGATGCTTTGCCTGAAAAAGGCAAATGGGAGCTCAGGAGGAAGTTAATAGACCTGCAAGATCTCTTTGCTCCAGGATCTCAGATGTTCTGTTTTCAAGGATGAAAATCGAAGGAAGAACATGCTGAAATTAATGTATGACACTGACTTTTCTTTATTCAAAACACACTTCCCCACTAATCTAGTTTAGACAGATCAGCTGTGGTTCATCTGTTCATACCTAGAGGCACGGTTTTGCTAACCAGGGATCTCAGCCCTGATTTCACAGAAGAATCACGTGCCACTGATGCCTGGATCCCATGGCAGAACAATTAAATCAAAGTTACTTGGGCGGAACCTGGGCAAAGGCATTAATTTAAAAAACTTCTCCAGATGATTCTAATGTGCTTCTGGAGTTGAGAACTAGCCGCCTGCATATAGACCTGAACAGACTCCTGCTATAGCGGGTTATCTAAGGTTTATGACTTGGTCCCAGATGCTAGAACAGAGATAGTCTCTTCTTTCGGTGGCACTTATGTCCTCTCTTGTACTTCCCCTTTGCATACTTCGCTGTTTAGTTGAGTCCATATGACATTTGGTCATTGATGAAATAGATTTTTTAAAAAATTTTTTAGGGCACCTGGGTGGCTCAGTTGGTGAAGCATCTGCCTTTGGCTTAGGTCATGATCCTAGGATCCTGGGATTGAGCCCTGCTCCCTGCTCTGCAGAGAGCCTTCTTCTCCCTCTGCCCTTCCCCCTCCTCTTGCTCACTTGCATGTCCTCTCTCTCTCTAATAAAATCTTTAAAAAATTTTTTTTAATAGATTTTATTTGTGGAAAATTCTTGTTTTAAAAGTTTGACTGCTAATGTCCTCCATGTTATGCCTTATGTTCCACATATAAAGGAAGGGAAAAATGAAGGGGGGAAATCAGAGAGGGAGATGAACCATGAGAGACTATGGACTATGGGAAACAAACTGAGGGTTTTGGGGGGGGGGGGTGGGTATCCCAGTGAAGGGTATTAAGGAGGGCATGTATTGCATGGAGCACTGGGTGTTATAGGCAAACAATGAATCATGGAACATTACATCAAAAACTGATGATGTACTGTATGGTGACTAACATAATAAAAAAATTTTTAAAAGAAAAAAAATAAAAGAAAGCAGAAAAAATATAAACAAAATAAATAAATAAAAGTTTGGCTGTTTGCTGCTATGCCATATATATTGGCTAAAATGTGCCCAGGCAAATAATTCTTTCCCAGGTGTATTTAGTGAAAAGAAAAAGTAATTTCTGACAGTATGACATCTTCATGAGAATATAATTTTCAAATAATGTATTAGTATCTGTTAATTGCAATCTCTAAGAAATGGGTAAATATATATGTTAATATATATATATATTTTGTGACTATTTTATGTTATTAATAATAATATTTTTTATTATATGATGTTAGTCACCATACAGTATATCCCTGGTTTTTGGTGTAAAGTTCGATGATTCATTAGTTGTGTATAACACCCAGTGCACCATGCAATACGTGCCCTCCTTATTTTAAAAGAGGATTTAGGAGCAAATTAAGAACATTTCTATGAAGTAATCTATATATCATTGTTGTTTAACAGAAAACTTCTCCAGCTTGTTCTTGTGTAGATATTAACTCTTTCTTCCCTATAGATTTTAGAGGCAATGAAGACTAACCCAAATTGCGACATTCTATGACCTCTGTAAGCTTTTTGAATGCTGCCTGGACATTTTGTATTAGGTCTTCTGTCGGTGTTGGCAGTTTAAGGGCTGGAAGCAAAACTGTTTTCAATTGTCTGCCTGCAAAAAATAACCGGAAAATATTACGAGACTAGTGAGCATTGCTAAAACGCTTTCTTCTTTCTTTGTCCAGTCTCCCACAGGAAATACAAGATTCCCACCTCATTTTCCTTTACAGTTAGGAAAAAAAAAAAAAGAAAGAAAAGAAGAGAAAGGAGGTGAAAAGTCTGTTAAGACAGAATTGCCCTTGCCTTCATGGGCGATTAATTGGAGTATCCCGTCTGTAGGGGTCTGCAGCCCAAGCAGCCATGGACCTAGTCTCTCTTCTGTCTGTGGCATCTATTCAGTTTTTTTACTGCTCCTTTCTGACCAGTGGAACAACTACATTCAATAAAATAAGTGGTAACAGTTTATTAAAAGTGACCAAAACTAATCACAACTCTCAAAATTAAGTTATTTTCCCTTCTGAAACACACATAGTTGTAATAAATTACTTTCTGGATATTACAGAATCTCGTAGATATTGGAAAACTTGTTGAGTAGGACTCATGGCTGATACAATGCCACAGAAGTTACACCTTGTTTAAATAAAACAATGGTGGACTTCGTAGGTCGAGAATTATATTAAAATAAATACAAATATTAAATCATTATGTTGTATACCTGAAACTTATATAATAATGTATGTCAGTTATATGTCCAAAAGAAAGAATTATATTCAAGTATAGAAACCTACAAATTGATTCAGAGAAGCATTGTGATGAGTTTTTAAATGATCACAAATTAATAACAAAACAGAAGCAGTGATGTTCAGGATGGTTTATGCAGACTACCTTGTCAAAATACCCTCTTAATCCAGGTATCCAAGCTGCTACAAAAACAACATATATTAAGAGTGAAGGAATTCAAACATCTACATAACAGTTAGGACTCAATTTCTGCTACATGGAAACCATCTAAAAGGAAATGTCTTGTTTTACTGTCAGTTGCGTAGTTCAGAAGTTGAGGGAATGGAATTGCTACTCTGGATTTACTTCTCATTGACAAAAGCAAATTGATAGGTGAAATAAAAGCAAAAAGAAACGATCAGAGGCAGTGGTCATGCCATTTTATTGTGCAAAGGAAATTTCTAAACAGAAGAGGAGGCATTGGTAAAATTTCATGTCCAGATACTCTAAAAGAAGAAATAGCTCAAAATAATTGGGAGGGGCCCAGCAAATAAAATGAGATCAGTCTAATTAAAGCAGTTGTGATGAAAAAGAAAGAGAAGCTCCCACAGACACACGAATGAAAAAAGAACTTTCATCTGATTATATCATAGCAAAGTCCTCTAAAATCAGCCCCCCGCAGGCCAGCCACCAAAGCTATTATTATGAGTTCATGTTTTAAAGGGAACTTTACAATACATATATGAACTAGGATGTGAAGTACAAAAACAAAAATAAATACAAAAGAATGACATGTTGGAAAGATAGGAATGATATTAGGAGGGAAAATACCTAAACGCACTAAGATGCGTTAAAAAAAAAAAAAGTGGGGCACCTGTGTGGCTCAGTCATTTAAGCATCTGACTCTTGATTTTGTCTCAGGTCATGATCTCAGGATCATGAGATCAAGCCCTACATCAGGCTCTGTGCTGAGCATGGAGCCTGCATAAGATTCTCTCTCCCTCTGCCCCTCCACTCGTGCTCTCTCTCACTCTCTCTCAAAAAAAGAGAGAGACTGAGGCTGATGTGGGTGACAAAAATAACCTTAAGCCTTCATTTGGAGAAAGCTCAGGGAAAAGCTGGGACCCCTGCCTTTAGAAAACGGTATAATTTTCACAGATTACCAAAGAGAAAATATTGTTTTGCTTCCACATTTTTCTAAGGAAAATATACTGCAAACTAGAAAGGGCAGAAGAATAATCGATGCCAAAAAAGGGAAAGTTATCATAGGAGAGTCTTGTGGTTTGAATCACTGGCTTCTAAATGTTTGTCTTCTGCAAAAGGATATAATAATTAATAATAATAATAATAAAACAATTTACTTGAATTTATTTTATAAAACTCTGTTTAATTTAAAGGAGTGTCTTCTGATATTTTCTTCATTTGGTTTTTTTCAGGTTTCACATATTTTTGTTTTTGTTTTACTGAAATGATGGTGATGGTATGTGTAAGTTCGTTGTCCTTATGTCATGAAATAAAAAGTTAGCAATGTTATGTTAGCTCCTATTTTTAAGTTTTATTGGTTCACAAAATCCAAACACCTGGGAGTTCCTAGAGATTTTTTTTTCAACTTAAAATTTCCTTTGAGTAAGGAATAGATGCACATGATAGAAATTGAAAAGGTTTGTGTAGTCACAGTGTTTTGCCTGCCCCCGTCCTCCAGACTCTTGTCCTCTCGGTTTCCCTCCGGAAAGGCAACCATTGTAACTCATTCTGTATGTAATTCTGCCCAGGTTCTGGAATTTGCATTAAAATTGCTTGTGCTTTTGACACAAATGACAGAATATATCACTGAGCTGTACTTTGCTTTTTCCACACAGACTATCTCAGAACATAGCCACCACTATTTTCATTGTATTTGGAGTTGAAACTAAATCTAGGTACTAAAATAATTTATTGATGTGTTCGTGGAATCAGTATCAAAAGTTCTTGAGAAATGCTGTATGATGAAAGAAGTGTCATAACACAGGAAAGACGAAAATGTTGGCTGGCGATTTCACAAAGTAGCAAAAGAATAATTTAATAACGTAGAGACTGGTGAACTTGACATCCATCAGGAGCAAACTTTGTGCTTAGGCTGATGACTTATGCACATTTGAAAATTAGGGTCCTGTGATGACTGGGAACAGTCATGAATTCATAAGACTATATAAATAAAAACTTCATCAAGGTTTCTGAACTGATACAAGGAAAGAATGTCATATTATCTTATACATTTTGATTGTAAGTAGCCATTTGGCAACATTTTTCAGGATCTGTGTTTGTGGCTATGGAAGGTAGGGAGGATAGAGTACAGCCCAAAACCAACTGAACCCTTTTATCCAGAGGGATTAATTAATTACTCCTTGGAGGGACCCTAAAGGGCAACTTACCCAGTGAGAATGTTGCAGGGCTTTGCCTATTAGCATTTTATCCATGCAGTGATGACAAAGTGGGCATGATCAGCAAATTTGTGAATAATGCAAAAAGGGATGGAAAAACACACGGTTATCATAATGTAGTCAGAATTTTAAAGGATCTTCACATTATGGAACAATAAACAAATTAAACCAAAATTAAATTTTAAAGGGGTTCAAAATATCAGCTCTCTCAGAGCAGGGAAGTAGATCTGGCTTAATAATTTATATAAAGAAAAGCTGTGCATTTTATAAGTTAACTGCAAAACATCCTTCTTAACACACATCAGTCCCTTCCAACTTGAAGATTGAAGCTTTATTTAGATCTAGAAATCTTGTTTTTTATGATTTCCTTCTTTATTTCTGTTCTCTGTTTCTGTAATTTCTATCAGACTTTTGTCTCTAACCTTCTCCCTTTCTATTCCTGGGTCCCTTTATACTCCCTGTGTCCATGCTGCGAGCTTAGAGTTCCCCTACACTTATGCTCTGAATAGTAGTATCCTGTGATTTCCTTTCTTTTATGATATGACCCCAAATATTTATGTTCTTTAAGAATTTTGTAAAATGCTGGAACTACCAATAGCTTTCTAGCTCTGCTGTGGATCTCTCTCTCTCTCTCTCTCTCTCTCTCTCTCTCTCTCACACCCACACACACATACACACACACACACACACACACACATTTATGTTACATCATGGGAATTTGAGAAGTAAGAAGGATAAACGTCATGGTCACTGCTCTATCTTGATCTGGTATCTCTTAACATAAATCAATAACATCAAATGTGTCATATGATCACATGAGATTTAATGGAAATATTGTGCTCAGGAGAAGAGCAATAATAATTGTACACATCAGAGCCTATTTGAATATTATATTCAGTTTAATGTATAATAATACAGAATAAGTTATATGAGGAATGTTTGAAAAAAGTTAAGATGTTTTGCTTATAAGATACAAGATAGTCATCTTCAGTTATTTGAGGGGATGTTATGTAGAAGTTAAACATTTTAAATATCTACAGAAAATAGACATAGGATCATTTTTTTAAGAACAAGGTGGTGGACTTTATTTTAGAATAAAGAATAACTTCTTAATAATTAGGCCTGTACAGAAGTAGAATGAGCTACATTCATAGTTGAAAGTTTCCCAGCACTAGAAATGTTCAAAGACTGAGGGATGACTTTTCATATATATTTTAAACAATAAAGTAGTTATTTATCTACTAGTACCTTTTAAATTTCCAATCCCAAGTTGTCTGTTTCTTTGGGTTCCAAGTAATCTAGCTGGCCCTAGATTTAAGTTTGTTTCTCTGATTGGATCCATCTGATTCCTAATGATCTACCTAGTTGCTACCTTGCCTTGAACTCTGATTTCCATGTGCCTCTCAAATTCTTGACTCGCTGCTTATCCAGTTTCAACCCTGTGCCTTACTCACCTCTAGATCTTGAAAGCATCCCATCTCAGATGTCCCGCTGGATTCCAAAACCTCACCTCCAAAACACCTATCAAGTTTTGTGTATTGTTTTGATTAGGCCTTAGACTCTTGCCTGTCTTCTGCTCAGTGCTTTGTTTCATGTCCTAGTTCCCACAAATATTACATCATCTCATTTCATTATTACAAGAACCTTCTAACTGGGCACTGCTACCAATCTATCTTCCTTCTGTTTTGGGTCTCCTTATTTCCCATAGACTGACATGCATCCTTCCAGTACATTAATCTTTCAAAATGCTACTTCAATTATTGCTTATCTTCCCAAAACCACTATCTCAAAACAAATGTTTCCCACTAGCTATGGGATGAAGTGTACATTAGTCAGCTTGGGCTGCTGTAACAAAGTACCACAGACCAGATGGCTCAAACAAATGCATTTTTTCCTCACGATTCTGGAGGCTGGGAGTTCCAAGATCAAGGCGCCCACCGATTTGGTTGCTGATGGAGATTGTCTTCCTAGCTTGCAGAGAGAAAACAAGCTCTTTTGTGTTTCTTCTTATAAAGGCTCTAATCCCATCATGAGGCATGAAGGCCCCACCCTAAAACCTTCCCAAAGGCCTCATCTCAAACACCCTCATTTGGGGGCTAAGGCTTCAACATAGGGGTTTTGGTGGGAGGGAGGACAGAAACATTCAGTTTAGATCAAAGTGTGTCTTTATGGTCTGGTTCCAAACTATCTTTCTAGTTTTATTTCTTTGTCTCTTTTACGTAATTCTTCTACAGCTAAATCTGCTTATTTACTCTTTCATCATGATACCATTTCTACTCTCATGACTCCCTTGCAAGATATACCCTCCCCTGTTTCTGGAATCCTACCCATCTTTAGCTTATTGTAATTATTCTATTATTCTCTTAAACTCTTTCAACCCTATACTTTATTTGACCTTCGCATGGTGACAGCCGGGGTGCAGGGGGGGGGATAATTCCTCCACAGCTACCTTGTAATTCTTGTTGAATGTAGAGACTGTGTCTTAGACTTCTTTGTACTGAGCACGTGGGTCTCAAGAAAGATAATTTTTGGCTCGATTTGCTTTCACTCTTTTATTTATTCTACAGCGTTCAGTGACTACCTACTTTGTGAGAGCAGGCTAAATATAATTCTCCACCATGTGCTCTCAGTTTCAGAATTTTTTACTCTCCCTCAAACTTCCATGTCATTATCTTAGAGAAAAAGGCCATTTCTCTTTTTACCTTTTTTCTTTATAACTTTACAGTTAGACTGCCTTCCTCACCTGCCCCACAGGTGACTCTCAAGAGATGTTGCTTGTGCTATAAGCCCAAGATCACTATCTTTCCTTCCAAGTTTCTTTTGGAAAACAGAGAGAGAAAGTGAATGTAATGTCCTTTTAGCTTCCTCAACTTTCAAAAGATCTGAGGAGAATAATTGGAAAAAATGAGCCAAAAAAAATTAATTACTCTTCTTCTCCATTCCCTTGGTTAACCTTAAGCATAGCCCAGTGTCTGGCAGTAATAAGCACTGAAAAAATAGATTGAACGTTGAATGAATTAATTCTCAAGACAATTGCTGATATCTGCCAACTTAGAAGCCAGAAAAACTAGAATTAGAACCAGATCTTGAAGATCATTTAGATCAACTTGTTCATTTTCTAGATAGTGGAATAGAAGTCCGTAGAAACTAAAGTGTCCATCTGCAAGTCACACAGAGAGTAGCCAACCTAGGTTAGAACTGTGGTCCTACCTCATTCCAGCACTGTTTTAACTGTATCTCATGGTCTAGACCACATGCTTCAGTGAGTCTAAGTGGATAACTTAAGGGTACGCTGAAGAAGTTTGGGGGAAATATGACAGAAAAGGATAGTTATAAAAAGACCCAGGAAGAAAAATATAAAATGGAAGAGGATAGATTTACTTTTAAAAAGCACTTGGTGATTGCTGTCTTTATTCTATAACTTTGATAAGGTTCTGCATGAGAACCAACTAAAAGAGTCTTGTGTTCCTTACAAGCTACAGGATCTTTCTTTTCTATTTTCTTCCCCCCCCCACATCCACCACTTGCATCTGTATTTTTGGTGTTAATCTCTGAAAGGAGGAGACCGTTTTTACAATCTCCAAACTCTCTGTTTAACTATTTGAAAACTGCTGCTCTGTTTTCACGATTCTAAAAAGGGAAAAAATGGTTGGACTGTCCTGTTACTGATTGCTGTGATATTTGGACATTCTGCATTACTGAGTCTTAGAGAAAAAGAAACAGAGTCATTTTGGGGAACGTCAGCATGACTCTTTATACCCTGGCTTCTTTCCTAAAGTTCAGTAAAGGCCATCTTTCCAAAGCACATAAATCCACTTACAGATAAAACAAAACTAAAAGAATTACTTTCTTTACATGAGAGTAAAATCCTTATTTATTTCTTAAATGCCTCTCCTCCTTCCACCTTGGGGGAAGCTTCTGGTATCTATGTTCATTTTAAGCCTGTGTCATCTGTCCTCCTTCTTTGAATCTCTGCCTTGTTTTGTCCAACCTGGAGGATAACAACGTCTATTACTTTATATATCTTGTTTCCAGAAACAATAGCCTGTGGCACTTCCATTATTTATTCTCTCTCCTTCTGTCAGTGACATAATGGTCTGCTGCTTGCCAAAAACTCTGCTTTTCCAGGCCAGTGATTCCATTCCCTCTAGCATTTTCTCAGATTTAATTTCTTGTGAAAGAAAAAAAAATATGGCTGATAGTTCTGCCAAATGGGAACTCAGCTTTGAATGAATTAGGCTGGACTTCAGCATATGCTTGTGGCCAACATTTGAATTGTTGTTGAAGGTGGTGGTGGTCATGATGGTAGTAGGTGATGGTGGTAGTGGTGATGATGGTAGCCATGGTGCTAATGGTTGTAGTGGTAGTGGTGATGGTGTTTGTGATGGTGGTAGGTAGAGGTGGTGCTGATGATGGTAGTGATGGTGGTAATGGTTGTAGTGATAATGGGGATGGTGTTTGTGATGGTGGTAGGTAGAGGTGGTGCTGATGATGGTAGTGATGGTGGTAATGGTTGTAGTGATAGTGGTGGTGGTGGTGGTGATGATGGTCTATTTGTTGGTCTGCCTTTCCTTCCAAAGAGCTCATCGTTCTGAGGATGATTTGTTCCCATTGTAGAATAATCAAGAAAAAATATAACAATAATCTAATAGTCTAACATGACAGCAAATAATTTGTGATCAGTATTACACTATTTGTCTTGTTCTCAAGAATGGAAAATCATTAAATTACCTTTCTTGAGAATAAAAAATTTAGTAATATTATCATTTACTGTCTCTTTGACTACAGTTTCATATTTTTATTAATTTTTTATATGGGAGAGCCCATAATGAATATAAAAAATAAAATTGGAGCATGTCTTATGTTTATGTCACCTGAATAAATCTGTTTCTTTATCAGAATGTGCTTAATAAGCTTCTTCTGAGCACTCAGCACTAATTTAGGGACTGAGTGGGGTGTTTGTTTTCAAGTCAATATATTTAGGTCAGAAGATATGATATTTATTTATCCTATAAATATTTATTGAATACCTTCTGTGTCCCAGACGCTGTGCTGAGAAGAGATGCAGTGCTTGACCCCACACTAATTGAGAGCATAGAATTGCAAACACTGTTGCATTGCAAGAAGTTTGTTAGAATGAAAATACATTAAGTATCCTGAAAATCAGAGGACCAAAAAAATCTAAGTTTCACTAGAGTGGTAAGGAAGGCTTTATCTGAGGAGGAAACATTTTAGCCAAGAGTCGGAGGGAAAAATTAAGCATTCAAAGAAAAGAAACAATGCATAACAATATGCCAGTCTGAATGCAGCTGCCTTATTTCAATAACTTCCGTTACTTCAGTGTTGCTTTGGTGTATTATTTGGGTAGGAATATGATGTGGGAGGAGGTAGTACTGATTTGAGACAAGGCTCAGCGATCAGGCAGAAGCCATTGCATGAAAGGTCTTGTAGGATGGACCATGTTGGGGTTTTATTCTCCCCCGATTAATTTTCAACAGCAGATTGGCACAATTAAGTTGGTAAATTAGAAAAACCATTGAGTAGAGGATATATTTGAGTAAGACTGAAGGCAGGGAGACCCATCAGGTGGCCTTTGGGGTGAGAACTGATGAGACTCTAAACTAATATAATGATGGTAATAAACCAGAAGTGGTGACTAATACACAGGGAATAAAAGAAATAGTATCCTGAGGAGTCATTTATTTATTTTTTAATGTGGGAAGAGTGAAGGATGATTTCCATGTTTCTGGCTTAACGATACGGGACAAACACTGCAAGACAGTGTATAATTAGTTGCTAAACTATGCAGCTTCAGAAATAAATACTTTAAATCTCATAGGAATGAGCAATAATTGAAGATGACTCCTTGTGGAAGGTGTCAGGATGTAAGCTGAGATATCAGAAAGTGGTACATACAGCACTCTGTAAGAAAAGTAATTTTCCTAAGTGACTTAGAATTTGCTTTCTTGTTTCCGACTTGTGTTCTGGAGGGTCACTTGAGTCCCACAGAAGAAACTCTCTTCTCCCCTCCACCCTTACTCTGAAAAAGTAGGGTAAATTGTCCACAGCCCTTTCCCAAATAAAATTATATGTCTAATTAGATACATAAATTTTCTATCACAGATCCCAGTAGGGAAGGACAGAGGAGGAGGGAAGGAAGAAGAAAGGAGCTAATTAGTAATTATTTTCAGAGATGGGGAAGAGTCAGTAAGATTTTACTTTTTAGGTTGGGAAAAATTAATCTGCAGTGCGCCAGTAAAACAAAATAAAATCCTACAATAAAATAATCACATCAGCATTCTCAAAAATTAAAATGTCATATTTCACTGTTTTCAGACAAGGTCTGTAATAACAAAGGAGAGATATTTTCTACTTTACTAGGAGTGCCATAATACTTCTATTTATTTTATCTCTTCCTTACGCTTCATTTTCGTAAGTTGGGGCAGTGTTTGGGGAAAAAATTATGGAAGATTAGTGCCCATAATACAAAGAGCCGATGTACAGAAACAGAACAAGAAAATAGAGTAGGGCGGTATATCACCTCTTCCAACAGTACTGTAGGTAAATCAGGAAGTTGTAGTCCTCTGATGAACGACGGTGTTCTTGTTCATGTGAAATGTTCATCAGTGCACGCATGTGCATGCGTGTGTGTGCACGTGCACACGTGTGCGTGATGCAGTGTTGTTTTGTTTGATACAGAAGATACAGCATCATGATCAAGGACACAGGAGAATGATCTTTCCAGTGACGTTCCACTGGACAAGACCCTGAAGAAAGGTTAGAAATCGACTAGTTAGAAAGAAGAAAGGCTTTATTATGAAAAGGGAACCATAAGTACAAAACCTCAAGGTTAGGCTAAGAGCTAAGCATGGTTTGGGGTATACATAGGAAGTCTCCAAGCTGAACTTCAGAGTGAGTATCAAGGAAGAGTGGGATATGAAGTATTACATGAGATAGACTATTTTCAGGGGTAGGAGTTTAGACTTGGGAAGATCTTGGAAGGTTTTGAATAGGAGTAGTGAGTGACATATTGCTTTGTGAATGATAAAATATGAACATTATTAATACTAATGAGATTAATAATAGCTAGCACTCAGTGCTTATTAAAAGTGCCAGACACTTAGGGGCACCTGGGTGGCTCAGATGGTTAAGCGTCTGCCTTCGGCTCAGGTCACGATCCCAGGGTCCCCAGGAGCATCAGGCTCCCTGCTTGGCGGGCAATCTGCTTCTCCTTCTCCCTCTACTGTTCCCCCTGCTTGTGCTCTCTCTCTCTCTGTCAAATAAATAAATAAAATCTTTTTTAAAAAAAGTGCCAGACACTTACTAACTGAATCCTGATCATACCCAAAAATGTAGACAATGTTACCCTCATCCCTATTTTCCAGATGTAGACTGAGAAAGTGGCCAGGGAACCTGCACAAATATCACAGATAGCACATGAGAGAGCAGATCAGTGAACCAGGCACAGTCTGGCATCGTAATCTCTGCATCACGTTTGTTATTTGTAAGACAGAGTGAAAGGGAAAGCCAAAGCAGAGAAACCACTTAGGAGCCCGTGGTCATCCATCAGTCTGAGGTTTTGAGGTACTGTGCTTTAGTGACTACAGAGGAGGTCCATTCGTGAACCTTTAGTTTTACTTTCACTTGGAGCAAGATGACCATTCAAGTCAAACTGAAGCTTAGTATATAAAGAGAAAAATTCTTAGGCCCAGTTGTGGAGATGCATCTCGCCACCAGCCCTGAATCTCCTTGGATCCTGGAACAAAGCCCCTAATTCTCTAACTGTAGCCTCTAGCAATAGCATTTTTCCCTCAAGGACGTCCTTAAATCCATTCACAGAGCTTTGTCTCTAGAAGTGTTGCAGTCTATTGACTATGTAAATGGTGTAGTTGCTTTTCCATGAAAATGCATAAAATTCCTATTGTACTATGTACTACTATTGGCTCTAAGGAGAAAAAAATGCAAGTAGCTCTGCATCATTGTGGGAGACAGAACATCTGTTTGCTTTGGAATCCAAGAGAAACTCTCCACATGGCTTCCCTCTAAAGCAGACTAGTAAGGAACTTGTGAATAAATTACCCCAAGGGCTTTCTTGTCCACAAGAACGAGAGTTTAATGTCCCCTAGAACCGATTCCGTCATTTTAATGGTTACACGATAGCCATTTTCGCTGGGATACATTTCTAATGATAAAGGGAAGCCGTGGTTTCCTCTGATTCCCTAAACCTCTCTCCTTAGGATCTTATTATGTTCTTCCTGATCAGCCCAACGTCTCTGAGGATATGCTTCCCTGAAATGTTTTTTGTTTTTCCTATTCATCTGTTTACCAGATATTTATTTATCATTTCCATATACAGGGACTTGGGAGAGGCAGTAGGTTTACAATAGGGAAAAGGGCAGCCAATTCCTTCAAATAAAAAAAGAAGTGAAAAGTTCTTAAGTGCTAATGCAGCACTAGCTCACAGTATTAAGAAGTATCAGAAGAGAGACACCCCACGCAGTAAAGGTATCAGGAAAGACTTCCCCCAGGAAATTACTTTTAAGCTGGGAAAGGTCTTAACCATCATAGGGACAGGGCTGGAGAGTGGGTGGATTGCTGATGAGAGACAGTCATTTCAGGAGAAGGAACAGTATGTACAAATGTAAGGAGGTACAAGAATTATTGGAATGTCCAGGAAACTTCAATTATTTTAATAATTCAAATGCCCCATCAAGTTATTGATTCATTTAGCAAGTGTTCACAAACTGTATTTTTAAAAATAAGATGTTAATATATATCCTGTGAAAACAAATGTTCTCTGGTGGAAGAATTTTGAGAAGTATTGAAATAATCTAAATTAATGGTTTCTTTACTGCAGCATTTTTAATACACCAGTGTAAATAATGACTCACCAAAACAAGAATTGAGGGTGCAATTTTTCCCAAACTTTTTTGACAGTGAAATTGTCTGTTGCACAGAACATCTTTTAGCAAATCATGGAACTTGTGTTCTATTGAACAAACTTTGTAAATATTGGTTTAGCCTCATGGTAAGGTGTTGGAGCCCTGATTCCAAATTTTCAACACATAGTGTTGAGATGAAATCTGCAGATGTTAGAACATGTGCATTTCAACCCTATGCACCATAGGAGATTGCTTAGAATTCTGTTTGAAAACCACCTCTAGTATCTACAATGTCCTGAGTCATGACATCGAAGAAACCAATGAAGTTGGTATCAACCTAAGATAGGATTACATTTCAGTCTTCCAAGAATGATTCCAAGGAAGAACCTAGATGAGCATCTTAGAGACCGTTCCATGGAGCCTAAATTTGTCTTTATACTCCAGACATATTGTAATGTGAGCATTTTCTTTAGTTCTCTGGAGAAGACCCACGGTAAGGTTGATTTGCTGAGCTATATGGAACTCAACTGCTGTGCAACCCACTTTGGATGAAGAACATGTATGGTAGCATCAGTATTTTCCATATTCATTTGGTAAAGACCAGCTTTCACACTGAGGTCATTTTTAAGCGATGTGCGAGGCCAGCAAAATCTAGTAACTTTTCCATAGCCCAAAGGGCTGGGGGGGGGGATTGGAGGGTAGATGACACCTCCTATTTCTTCTCTTTGATATAAATGGATGGATCCTTAATAACTACATCAAGTGGCTCACCCCTCCCCCATTCTAGAAATAGATGTACATACAGTCAACTGATTTATGACTCATGTAAGCCGTGACAGAGTGGAGAGGAGCCCTGAACCAACCCCATGACTGTTTTTTTTAAGTTGAATCCATGTCTGTGGAAAAACCAAAGCACTTTCTTACTTGGGCGGTTTAAAAAAACATAAGTATGAAATAGCCTACCTTTTTTAAATTTCTCTGGTTACTCCATTTTTTTCCTTCCAAGACTAGGTTATTTATATTAATACTTTCCTACTCTGTCTTTCACTCTCCAAAAAGTCTAAGCAATGTGCAAATGGACTCAATCCTATTCTCAACAGATTCTAAGCTACAAGCTCTCTCTCCAGTACAAGAGCAAAGAAAAGCAGAATGTATATACTGATTCCCCAAGGTCCTGATAACAGGTTAGTTCAATTCCTCGTAAACTGCTTAACTGTCTGCCAGACCTAGACCTCCTTCCTTCTCAACCCTTTGGTTCATTCATGATGGTTTGGGCCACTTAGGATGAGCTATTTTTGCCCTTCCATAATTTGCCTGGTCATAATTTTGGTAATGCATATCTTGTTAAAAAATTTTTCTGAAGGTCCAAAGATACTCAGCTAAGACAATGTCAGTAATGCTTTCCTCCTACTCTGAGGCAGGTCTGTTCTTGATCAGGTTCGGCCAGAAGCACCTGTATAATACTTTATCTGGGCTTCCCTTATCTGCAGGGACCCTTTCAAGTTGTAGGGTGAGTAGAGGTTTTATGTTGTTCAAAATCTTTCTGATTACATATGAAACACACCTATTCTGTATTGCATTCAGTATGTTCATGAGGACATTTATTCATTTATTAACTTAAATTCTGCCTGTAATGCTATGCAAAATATCTCACCTTGTATGAAGTAAAACCAAAACAAACAGGCAAAACTAGAACAAACCAAGCAAAAATGGTTTTCTCTTCTACGTGAGAAAATGCACCGTCAGTGTCTTAGATGCAGTTTCTAACTGCTTTCACGTATTCTTTCTTATTTCTCTTTCTTTTTCTTCACCTCCTTTCTCTTGTCCTTCTTTCCCTGAACTAGGTTCAGGTTCACAGCCCCTCTCCTGCCCTGCTCCGGAGCAGCGTCAGGGGACCGTATCAGTCCAGGCACAGGGGCACCTGGGTGGCTCAGTTGGTTAAGTTCCAGCTCTTGATTTCAGCTTGGGTCATGGTCTCTGGGTTGTGGGATCGAGCCCCCTGTCGGGCTCCACAGCCCACATTCAAAAGTTCTTTCTTTTGCATTAGACAACCATTCAGAGTTCCCCTGTCTTGCTTCAGACACATCCTCTGACACATCTCCATCTGTATCTTCCACCTGACCAATTAGAGGTCAGAAGGTGGGTGTGGAGAAAATGTCTCTTAAAGCTGTGTCCAGTGTCCCTCCTAGTCATTTGATTAACTTAACACCATTTATTGCACACCCAGTGTTTACCTAACATGGACCTAGTGGCTGAAGACAAAAACTCCCAAAGACTCTCTCCAGTGAGTTTGTTTGCCACTGCACTTTACAGTGACCGCAGCTTTGCCAATGGACTGAGGTAGGGCAAATGAATGAACTGTACATAGGCATGAATACGTTAATTAGGGCTACTGATGACTATTCCCAGAAGATTGGCCTCCTAAATTTGCATTCCTCCTTTTTTAGCCATAATCAAATTGCCCTATTCCAGGCCATGTAAGTGTTCTTTTAAACACATTCAGGCTTTATTTAAGTCTTTCTTTCTTTCACGGACTGTGTGTAACACTCTTTATTGATCTCAAAAGTTCCAGCATTTTGGAGCGCCTGGGTGGCTCAGTCGTTAAGCGTCTGCCTTCAGCCCAGGGCGTGATCCCAGGGTCCTGGGATCGAGCCCCGCATCGGGCTCCTGCTCTGCTGGGAGCCTGCTTCTTCCTCTCCCACTCCCCCTGCTTGTGCTCCCTCTCTCTCTGGCAGTGTCTCTGTCTGTCAAATAAATAAATAAAATCTTTTAAAAAAAGAGGTTCCAGCATTTTTATTACATTTTTTTACAAGCAAGTAGGGGAAATGGGGGGAGGGGGACACATTAGCATCGTATTAGTATTATTTTTCCCTTCTAGAATGAGAAGAAATACTGTGTCTATAAACCATACTTTTTTTTTCAAAGATTTTATTTACTTATTTGAGACAGAGTGAGTGTGTACACGCATGGGAATGGGGAGGAGCAGGGAGAGGGAAAGAGAGAATCTCCAGCAGACTCTTTACTGAGCATGGAGCCTGACTCAGGGCTCCATCTGACAATCATGAGGTTATGACCTGAGCCAAAATCAAGAGCTGGATGCTTAACCAACTGAGCCATTCACATATATATCTCATCACTCTGAAAACATATATATAAAAAATCAAACACAATGTATTTTCTTCTGGGAAAGGTTCGTTTATAGATAGATCCAGAGAAACTCAGATGTAGTCAGTCATAGGCATTTACCATTAAAAAGGAAAAAGAAAGAAAAGAAAGAGGAGGAAGGTGAGGTCAGGAGTGGAGGGAAGGGAAGGCAAGGAAGTAGATTGCATGACAGAATATAATGTGATAATCTGTAGAAAATGGAATTTTAGTGAATAATCAGCAACTTGTGTAACAATAGCTACCATTTTGGAGTGCTTACAACCTTCTGGCCTCTGGCCTCATTCATTATCCCATTTGATACTTAGGACAATTTTATAATACCTTCATCTTGTAGAGGAGGTAGCGGAGGCCTGGGGAGCTTAAATAACTTGTCCAGGGTTTTTCAGATCTGAGTTAGAGTCTAGTGGTACTGTCCACCTTAGCCCACACGCTTTACTGCTTCTCTTATAGTTGTGACAGTAAGTAGGCAAACATAATTTAGTGTGCAATTAATTCAACTCTGTCCTGAAGCCATTGCTTCCCTGGGAAGAGGAGCAAAAAAGAGAAGTAACAAAAGATGTATCTGTATACATTTGTATATGTATCTAAGATTGGATATTATTATAGAATACCTTATATATAAGACTGTACTATAAGTCAGCACCATTCTTATCTTCAAATGGTTGAATATTGGCAATTTCATGTGGTTCGGACAAGTAAATGTCTATATATACATGTATCATATATAGAGAGAGACATAAATTTATGTATTCATAATAATAACATATTCAGGGCATATCAGGTTTTAGGAAATATTCAAAACACTTTACATTTGTCATTTCACATAGTCTTCCTATCAGACTTAATAAGCTTGTTATCATTTTCCCCATTATATAAAAGAAAAAATTCAAACATGCAGATGTGTAACCGTGCAAGTCACACAGTTAGGGTATGATAGAGCCAGGACCTCGTCCTCATTAGTCTGACTTGAGACCTCATTCTCTTGACCACAGTACTATATTGACTCTGTATTTTACTTATTTATTTCTATACATGTTAGGGAAAATCCATGCTGTAGTAAATTAATTATTAAGGACTCAATCATATTTACTTTCATAGTTTGTACTTTCTGCATCTTGCCTTCGTGTATCTCCTTCCCATGTAATAGATCTTCTTTATTTTTATTTAATATTTAAAGAGATGAAGGTTAAATTAGTTACTTCATTTATTCAAGGTCACACAATGATTAATGACTGAAGTGGAATTCAAACTTAGGCCATGAGGATCTGAGGGCTCTTTCTCTGTGTGACACATGGTAAATGCAAACCTATGCAAAGCCAGATGCTTAATTGAGAAGCAGTTTACTTAATGAGAATAAAATCTGTCATGTCCTGCAGGCTCACTGCTAAAGATACGCATCAGTGATATGCACGGTGGTCTCATTAGCCTTTTGTAAGGAGTTCAAGTCCCTCTGTTTGTTTGAGTTCACGCTAATGATAGAAATGTGTGCGTTATCTCTGATGACCCCCTTCTCTTCTTCCCTCCATTTCCATCACTCATTTTAAAACCTAGCATCCATTTTCTGGCCCTACCACTTCTGCCCTGGGTCTCTTCTTTGCCATGGATCATTGCTGTGATCCAGGTACTGGTCTCCCTGCTCCGGGTCATGTCTCTTCAAATCCAGCCCCAACTCAACAGCCTCATAGATCTACTTAAAATAAACATGTGTCCGTTGGGCTGCCTTTTATTTCAACCCTCTTCAGATCACCACCCAATAGCATAAAGTCTGAGTTTCTTCAGCGGGGCATGCGAGTGCTCCACAGGTTAACTTCTTTCTGACTCTCGGCTACCTCCTTTGACCTCTCCCAGACTCAATCTTGCACTCGCAGCACTACTGAACTTAGATGCCCTGCAATTTCTTCCTCTCTAAATTTGTTCAGTCTGCTCCCTTCCACATTATCGTGATCACATTTAGTCTTTACAGCAAATTGTTGAGATGGGTACTATAATTATTCCATTTCAGAACATTGGCAGGCTTGGGTTAGCTTTCTGTAGCTACCATCTAAAGGTCTGGAGGAATGCTCTTCTTCAAAGACATTTATACAGATGTATAGTCTTCTCCTGGTTTTCTTTTTCTCTGATGGAAATTCTTCCTCTGCCATGTCTACCTGATAGAGTTATATGCATAATCAATTTTCAGTGATGCCATGTGAGGGGAACGTAGCAAATACACTGTATCATGAAGGCAACCTGTAGTTGCTAAAATAAGTCATTTATAGATACAACTTTACGTTGCTATGAAGTCATAATAATGCTTTGAAGAGATGGATATGTCAGTTCAGATTGAACATCAGATACTATTATGGTTTTAGAAATACCAGTTAATCTAGGTTGTCATGTTAGGATGTTTCATTGACTTCAGCCTGAAGAGACCAATGACAGAGCAGAGACAAACTATTTGTTAAGATGTATCTGCTATTCTAAGTCAAGTTGATTCAGCTATCAGGAAGAGGGTCCACACGGTACTTTAAACACATTGCTTAATATGTCAAAATGTTCTGAATTTGGACATTCTTCTTGCTGTTGAAAAACAAACTTCTATTCTGAATAGTTCATAGGCTCTTGATCTGTTGACTACTTAAGAGTCAAACTTTATTTGAGTCCTAAAGAAGGAGGGATGGTAGGGGCAGAGGAGGCCCAAGAAACACGTACCAGAGACTAATATATTGGTAAGGAAAAGATAGGTAGAAGGGAATGAAGAAGAGGGTAAGATTGACACTGACAAAATATCATTTAAAACAGTTATATTGTGGCTAAAAAAGTTGCTGATAACAGATATATGACAATACATATATGTTTACATTCTAATTTATGTATAATAATATGTATGAAGCCACATATATAAAGCACGAACAACTTTCAGTGAATACTTACCTTACATGCAATGCTCATAGTTGATAACTAGAAAGAGGAATGAAAGAAACAATCAGGTTATCTGTATGCATAAGCCTCCATTGGCACAGACCATGTAAGTGGATTCAGTATTCTTAACAACCATATGCAACCTGCCAACCAAGATTTTGAACTTACATCTTAACAACTTGAAGTATTTTCCCCCTATGATGGGTTAAAGTGTAAGAAACACAGGCTCAATCTCTCTCTGTATTACAGCCTTAATTCAGGAGCACATTTGTAATTATTAGATTAATTCTAATAAGCTCTACTGTTAAATTGGGCAAAATGTTGATATTTCTCATGAGGCTTTCATTTCATTTTCTATCAATTATTCATAATTAACAAATTAAAATGTCACTTTATTTGGGGCTGTATGGTCATTGTATCAGTCAAGGTTCTCCAGAGAAATATAACCAGGAGGATGTGTGGCTATATGTGTATACAGTCGATATACATTATGTGTGGATTCCATATTTGTGAATTGACATATACTCACTAAAATTTAATTGTAATCCCCAAGTCAACACTTGTGATATTTTCATGGTCATTCCAGACATGCGTGGAAGAGTGAAAATTTGAGTCTTGTGACATAACATGTTTTCAGCTGAGGTCAAGTGTGATGCTCTGTCTTCTTGTGTCCTTTTTGTGGTCCACTTAGTGCCATGTTTCACATTTTTGTGCTTTCTGTAAATGATTTTGCTGCTTAAAATGATCTTCAAGTGTAGTGTTGAACTGCTATCTAATATTTATAAGCACAGAAAGCTGTCATGTGCCATATGGAGAAAATATGTGTGTTAAGCAGGCGTCATTCAGGCACAGATACAGTGCTGTCGGCTGTGAGTTCAATGTTAACAAGTCAACAGTGTGTGTTAAATAAGATGTCTTTAAACAGAAACACATACGTACGTAAAACAAGGTTATATATTGATTACTTGACAGAAATGTTGTGACCAGAGGCTTGCAGGAACCTAACCTTGTATTTCCTCTAGGAGCAATGTGTCAGGATTCACTGATTTAGTGTTCATGTGGATTTTATAGAATCTAATTGCTGCACATAACAAGGATGTACTATTATCTCTTCATCTATCAATCTATTTATCTATTTATTTAAATTCATTGGAAAGAATTGACCCATGTGATTGTGGAGACCAGCAAATCTGAAATCCGTAAAGCAGGCCAAAGGCTGAAAACTCAGATAGGACTTGCTACAGTGTTTTTTAAGTTTTTATTTTAATTCCAGTATAGTTAACATACAGTGTTATATTAGTTTCAATGTACAATATTGTGATTCAGCAATTCTGTATATCACCCAGTGCTCATCAAGACAAGTGCACTGTATCCCCGTCACCTACTTAACCCATCCTCCCACTCACCTCCCCTCTGGTAACCATCAGGTTGTTCTCTATAGTTAAGAGTCTGTTTCTTGGTTTCTCTTCCTCTCTTTTTTTTTTCCCTTTGCTCATTTGTTTTGTTTCTTAAGTTCCACATATGAGTGAAATCATATGGTATTTGTCTTTCTCTGACTGACTTATTTCACTTAGTGTAATACTCTCTAGCTCCATTCATGTCATTGCAAATGGCAAGATGTCATTTTGTTTTATGGCTGAGTAATAGTCCACTGTATTACACATATACCACCTCTTCTTTATCCATTCGTCTATGGATGAATACTTGGGCTGCTTCCATATCTTGGCTGTTGTAAATAATGCTGCTATAAACAGAGGGGTGCATGTATCCCTTTGGATTAGTGTTTTTATATTCTTTGTGTAAATACCCAGTAGTGCAATTGCTGGATCATAGGGTAGTTCTATTTTTAACTTTTTGAGAAACCCCCCTACTGTTTTCACAGTGGCTGCACCGATTTGCATTCCCACTAACAGTGCACGAGGTTCCCTTTTCTCCACATCCTTACCAACACTTGTTTCTTGTGTTTTTTATTTTAGCCATTCTGACAGGATTGAGGTGGTATCTCATTATAGTTTTGATTTGCTTTTCCCTGATGATAAATAATAATGAGCATCTTTTCATGCATCTGTTGGCCATCTGGATGTCTTCTTTGGAGAAATGTCTTTTCATGTCTTCTGCCCATTTTTTAATTGGCTTATTTGTTTTTGTGGTGTTGAGTTGTGTAAGTTCTTTATGTATTTTGGATATTAACCCTTTATCAGATATGTCATTTGCAAATATCTTCTTCCATTCAGTAGGGTGCCTGGTTTTGTTCATTGCTTCCTTTGCTGTGCAGAAAGAAACTTTTTATTTTGATGTAATACCAATAGTTTATTTCTTCTTTTGTTTCCCTCGCTTCAAGAGACATATCTAGAAAAATGTTGCTACAGCCGACGTCAAAGAAGTTACTGCCTATGTTCTCTTCTCTAGGAGTTTGATGGTTTCTGGTCTCACATTTGGGAGTTGCTGCAGTTTTGAGGCAGAATGTCTTCTTCTCCCAGAAATCTCAATTATTGTTCTAAAGGCTTCAGCTGATCAGATGAGGCCCACATGCATTATTGAGAGCAGTGTCCTTGATGTAAATTCCACTGATTGTAGATGTTAACCACATATACAAACTACCTTCACAGCAACATCTAGATTCATGTTTGATTAACATAACTGGGTACTATGGCCTAACCAAGTTGACATCCAAAATTAATCATCACAGTTTTGATAGATACTGATGAATTTATAGTGAGCCACTGGTGTTTCTATTTATAGAGGCAAGTTATAACTATATTTTCAACACATCACACAAACACACAGAGAGAGAAAAACATGTTCCTGCTCTGACAGGTGAGAAGTTTGCATGATCAGAAGCAAAAGCTTCACCATCAGACCTCCTTGGATTCAATCATGAGCACCACCGTTAGCTGGCACTGGAAAACTTGCTTTCTTCTATCCAAAAGAGAGAATAACTGTAGTACCACCCATGACATCGGGCCCGTTCTTTTTAGATATTCAAAACATGTTAGCTATTGTCAGTCCTAGCTCCCTGTGAAATGTGGAGAGAGCAGTTGGACTGAACAGCACAAACTCCCTTGAAGGTGAAGCCATAGCCCATGCCAAGGATGGCCATCAATGGGAAAGCAGCCTAGTGGCTTTCTGGTTGCCACCAAAATAAGCTCAGGCTAAGAGGAGCATGGGAATGGGCTAGGTGCAAGGTTTGGACCTTCCTTCATCAATAAAGAAAAGCTTTCACATATGTTACATGGAATTCTTATTCCAAAGTTCTATGATGGGAAATAAGTAAGCAGAGGGAATAAGTATGATGGAGGAAAACAAAGACCTTAAATGCTTTCCATACCTGATTTTTTCCCCAAAAGAAGAAAGCACTCATAAAAATCAGTCAACAGAGAAATTACAGCCACCAACTGAACAATGAAAAATTCACTGAGCTCATAGACTTGATGCTAAAAAACGGGTGTGCGGCTTTGTTTAAAGGTTGCTTGCTTCTATGATCGTTGCAATGCCATGTAATTGCAGAAGACTCGATGATGAAAGGTGAAATCAGGACCTTGCTATTCCAAATGCTCTCGCTGCCTCTCTGAGTGTACCTGCTGCTGGGCTCCAACCCCTTCCCTGACCTCCCCATCACAAAATGACAGACCTTGGGGAGAATGAGGGGACATGCTAAAACAAAAATAAATCTGTCATTTTTACAGTCAAAAGTGTCAGAGCTCAAACATCAATGGTGATTCAGAAGAGTCAGTAATGTATTTTCTGTCTGTATTTACTAACATTTAGCGCTCATTCCATATGAAAGTTATTTGCAAGGTATTCTTGCATTGCCATCTAATCAATATTATTTCTTTGGCTTCAGAAATACCATTTCAACCTTCCTAGACCACACTACATATGCCACATCAATTCCTTATTTAAGACGGACGTATTTATTTGGTTATACAGTAGTCACTTTCCACAGTGCCTTCTCCTTTCCAACAGAGACACTTACCTTGAGCATCTTTACACAGATAACTGTCATAATTATTAAATTATTTTTCAAGTTATATGTGATTACAGCAAATGTATTAAGTATTTTATATACGAATTTTTGTTTTTAAGTATCTTAAATTTTGGGATGAAAACAACTTATGAGTAGGACTAGATTTTATGCAGTCTCTGCTAATAAGTGAGATAGTTGGTTTAATTAGGAGGAGGGTCTATGCAGATTTATTTGCTATATTTTTTGAGAGGGGAACTTTCAGTTCTACACAGAATGAACTTGGAGGCAAGAAAATAGTCACCAAGTTATAACAATCCTTATTCATAGGTGAGAAGGCTGTGAAATAATATGAACTTCAGTGAATATGTAAGCATAATTTTTAATTAATATATGCATTATTTGTACTTATAAAGTGGCCAAATGTAAAATCACAGCTTTCACATAAAATGTATTCCATATACATTATGTAGAGGTGGCCAAATACAAAGACTATAGTTTATAGTCTATATGAATGATAAACATTTTTATATATCACAGTTAGAAATATAGTGACAAAAATTCTATTCATTATGCAGCCAAAAATAAATAAGGTCAGTCTTAGCAAGATATATACAATATACATACACAAACAGGTCTAGAAAAATTTCATGTTAGATTTATATGAAAAGAACTCTAAGACATCATAGAGAGACAAAAGACAAAACTGGAATGAATGAAAAACGTTCCTCGCTGGGAATACTTAATACTAGACAATGGTTAATTTTTCTCAAATTAATTTATAACAGTCCAATAAAAATACCATCAGGAAAAGGAGTTCACAAAATATTCTAAGGTTTACGTAAAAATAGCATGAAAATGCAATAAAGGTAATTAAAAACAGTACACTAATAAATGGGATTTATAATTAGAGCTTCTAAATACATTATACAATTAAAGTAGAAAAAAATCACGTTGCTGGTACTAGGACAAACCAGATGAAACAATGGAATAGAACGGAAAGCACAGAAATAGATGTAGGTTTTTGGAAATATTTAGTAGATGATAGAGTTAGCTTTTCAGATTTGTGGAGAAAGTGTGAGTTGTTCAATACATGTTTCTGGAGTTGTTTTCAAAACTATTTAGAAAAAAATCTATATTAAATCTCTTCATACCTTATTCTAAAATATAGTCTGATAAATTAGAGTTTCAAGTATAAAATATGTGAAATAGTTAAAGGATATTATCTTAAACATTGACTTATTTGGAGTAAAGAAATCTGAATGTTTGAATATGATACCATAAAGTTAAATATTAGTAGATACAACACATATCCAAAAGTTTCCATGTAAAAAGGGCAAATAAAAAATGCCAGTGGTCAATAAGATGAAAAATGTAAAACTTCACAATCAAAATAATAACTAAAACTTCAAATGGAAAATTTTACTTAACGGATCTACAGCGTTTTTTAGTGACAATTCTTATTTTGGTTAATGGCTATAGGAAAATATCATAATGATCCATTGCTGGTGGGAATTTACTGTCAAAAATACCAAGGGTATGTAATTTTGGGCAATGATCCAACTTTTAGGAATTAATCCAAGAAAAGCAATTAGAGATCTATAAACAAACAAAAAAAAAAATAAGATGCACAAAGAAGTTCTCTGCACCATTCTCTGTGAGAGTGAAAAGTGAAAAATTGGAAATGACTTCTGTCACAAATAGAGGATTGTTTAATTAAATTGTAGTGTGGCTACAGAATTAAACATAATTTACCCATTAAAATGATGCATTAGAAGATTAGGTAATGTCCTAGAAAAATGTCCATGTTTATCTTTATTTTGAAAATGTTGTAAGCCTTTCGATGCCAAAGGTCTTAAAGTGGGGGCCAACAGGCCAGATCTGTTGACACAGACATATTTTGCTTTCTTGTCAGTATTTTATCATGTTGAGCCAAGATTTAAAAATTGGAAGACCACACACAAAAATCCAGATTTCCAGTGTATGTTTACAATTCTGAGTATCTGACAACTCTGTCCCCATTTCCAGCTCAGTTGGAACTGAACGGTGGAGTAGCTGGGAGCTACTCCAGTTAACTCCAGTTGCCCACCTCTCCGAGCCTCCCAGCCACACATCTCGCCCTCTTAGTTCACTCACACCCAGCCTGCGTCTCTGTTTCAGTTCCCTGCCTGGCCCCAGTGACAGTGGACTGACGTATATCATGTGATCTAAAACTTTTAACATATATATGTAGGAAGATAGACAACAAAATATCAATAGCCCTAAAAGCCACAGGTTTCTCCAACCATACTATAAAGTTTTTGACAACAGGAAACAAGTGAACATTGTTCCCTTTTTTATCCCCTGAAGTTAGCTAGGAGAAAATTATCTGTTGAATGCTCAAGTAAATAGCCCCTTCGGGTCACCTATGAATGACTAAAAATCCTTTTTCTCTTGGTTTACTTTTCTAGTGTTCTGACTTGAAAATCAGAAAGACAATACACAATAAATTTTATTTTCAGCATCCAAGGGCAGAGGGAACTGTGTAAGCAGAGCAAAAATATATCGTAATTAAATCTCGTGTATTTTTGAAATGAAAAAGATAAACACACCATTCTTAGTTGAGACTTCACACAGAAATCTCTGGCACCAAATTCTGCTCTGTAACACAGAACATAATACAAGAGCCAGTTTATTCTTGTTTGATTTTGTAATTTTGTTTAGACTTCAGGCTTCCAATGAAAATTGTCAAAATACCCTTCCTTACCCTTTGCAAATTGTTGCGGATCTCAAACACACCCGCTCCAGGAGCCTCATTTCACATCTCTGCTTCCGTGCAGGGATACTTAGGTAGCGATTATAGCGATGCTGTAAAACCAGCATGCAAGTCACTGGACGACTATTTCTAGTCCGTCCACTAAGCAAGTCCAGGAGAAAATCACTGCCACAGAGGTGTCAGCTAATTGAGGAATCAGACAGCCGGAGAGACCAGACTGGGCGAGAAGACACCCTTATCCCAAGGACAAACCTTTGCTCTGACATTGGAGAGAATACACAAATGAACTTGCCAAGTAAATTGCTTTCCTGCTCTAATATATGATCTCTTGCTCCAGTGCTAAAGCCACTTTTTAATGAGTTGGTAGGTAAAAACGGAGCTAGATTGAGAGAATTAGTTCATGCTTGTACGTTTTCAATATTGAGAGTGAAATGAAAATACAGATAGCAATTTGAATCTAATTTTCAAGCTTGCATGGATGAAGGGTCACAGAGGGAAGCTGAGACGTACCAGGATATTGGGGGTGGGAGACGTAGGGATGGTAACAAAGAAAACCAGCTGACACAACGCAGAAGCTTCTTCAGCAAGTACATCAGAGCCCCAGTAGTATAAATTCAAGAGAGAAAGAGAGAGCGTGGTTTTCTCTGTAGGTATATGCAGTTCAGTAGTTAGGAAAATATAGACCTAAGGCAGAAGTCAGTGACGATCATCTCTGACCTCTCAGTCAGCATCATATGGATCCTAAGAGAATTAAAGTAAAATTAGAATTCTAGAATGCTTTTAGAGCCGAGAGAGACGTTGGAGTCGAACGTCCTCACTGCCACAGAGGACAAAAATCAGACTCAGGGAGGTTAAATACCAAGTCCAGGATGGGAATACAGGTATTTTAACATCACAGACCCCTGCTCTTTGTGCGAGTGTAGACCAACACTGCTATCTGAAAACAAACAGATCCCTGTGAGAAATGGGCATGGGTGGAGGGTGTGGTTGTTTGCCGTCCTGAGGAAGACACTATCTTGCATAATTAAACATTTTGTTTTTGAGATGAAACAGATTCAAAATAAAGCTCCTCCCAAATGGCACCCCCAAAGTCCTAAGTTAAAAAAGAAAACACAGCGACTCAGGCAGAGAAAATAATTGGACCAGCTACTAGTGAGTTAAAAGAGAGCAAAATGAGTGGTTTGCGGTAAATAAGGGGAGCAGGGATGTCTCAGATTCATTCTGTTGCTGATACCAGACAGTGTCAAATCCTAAAATTAGAGGAAAACACTCACTTAGATACATCGATGGTTTGGGGCTGAGACTATTTCATATGATAGGTTTACTGAATTTAGTCATTAAATTGTCCCACGAACATTCTTTTATATTCCTATCTCCCTTTTCCCATTTATTTGTTTTTCATCATATAGCTTAAAAATGTAGAGCATTTGAGTCACCGTTAATAATGCCATTTACTATTTATCACCCTTCAAAAATGTATTCATAGGTTCACAAAAGCCGTACAGGACTCCGTTTTGCTCTTGGTACTCACAGTGTGATGCAGTGTGCTCTGTATAACAGACTATGTAGACACAGCGCCCAGCACTTGTTTGCCTCCCCGGTATGTACACCGCGCTGTCTGGGAACTCAGCATCAGTTTCCGGTTAATGTTCCTGAACAGGTAACAATTATTAGCATATTTATTTATTATAAACTTCTACAGAGTTGAGTAACAAATGGCGATTATGTGAATGTGAGAGGTTGTGACTTCGTGAACATTGTTATTGTATGGGAGAAGTAGAGGAATCTTTGTAATTCCTGTGAACTTAAGAAATGCAAGACCATACATTCCAAATAACAGAAAGTAGTCAAATGGCAGTTCCAACAGACCTCCTGTACAGTTAACAATTTGCAAACTGTGAAGGTAATTCTCTTTCCACTTCTACTTCCAGCCTAGCCAGAGCCTTTACTTCAGCCTTTACTGATGTCTGAGGAAAGGCTGAGACGCCCAGACCGGGCTCGGTTTAAATCCATTTGCAAGTATTATTTCATTTGATTCTTGAAAGGGATCTACTGAACAGGTGTTGTCAGTACGTAAGCAACGAGAAAACTTACTCTTGGAAAATTTAGAGACTTACTAAAAATCTGGAGTGGGCTCACATGCCTGGACTGGAGTTTGTGGGTTGTCAAAAGGAAGACACTCAGCCCGTGGTCAGAAAATCAGGTCAAGCCAGGGCTGAACCCAGAGAGAGACAATGATTGAGATAATGAGGATGGTTGATTTGAAACTGAAGTGCGGTTAAGGATCCGTGGCAATGAGATGACTCTTAATACCAGCTGGGTCCATGACCTCAGTAGTTTGTTACGGTTTCTGACTTCAAGTGGTCTTCACTGCCATGGGGTTCTGTTTCTAAGACGCCTGACGTCCTCTACCGTTACTACCTTCCTCAGACTCAGTAGATAGCTTTAAAAAGGTTCCTAAACACCCTGTTCCTTGATACTCCCAAACGAATCACATCTACTCTCACCCTCACCCCTTCCCTCCTCTTTGCAACACTAACTCTGGGCCATTCTCTCCCCATGTCCCCCAGATGCTCTTCTTTCTGCTTCTGTCAGCTATTGCCTCCTGATGACACCTGTTGCTCTTAAATCTTGAGACCCTCACTCAGCAGGGTTTTCTTCTCTTCAGGTTGTCATCCCTATTTATTTTTTAAGCAACCAAACCAAAAATTTTCAAAGGCCTCTTGTGTTTTCTTCAAATCACCTTTTTTTTTTTCCCCACATTGCTTTACCCTCGGGATACAAAGTAGGTGTCTCTCTGCCCACCTTGCTCCCGTTCTCTCTCCGTTATCTATCCAAACATCAAGCAGGCACGAAACTACACTGCATGGTTGCTTATTCTCTGGCTTTATAACCAAAGAATTTCCATTTTATTGAAAGTAATTAATAATTTTCTAACTCATTTAACCTCAGCACATGAAAATATTGTTTGGGTTCTATAAATAGGAATGTGCAGTTCATAGTAAGGATAAAGGAGCTAGCCATAGGTTGCGTGTTTAAAAACTTGGAATTCTATCCAAACAGAAATTAGACTTTATTCAAATGGCTCCAAGTTGGAAATCTGAGGTTGTCCCAGGCATTGTCTCATATATAATGAAACATCACCCCACCCCACTTCACCATCCCTGCCCCCCCACCGTGCCTCCTGATTTTGTCATTCCTGTGGCCTAGCTACTTTCTGCTGCTCCCCTTAGGGCTGTTTCACTGCGATTTTCTGCTTTATGCACAGAGTCATTTGTTATTTTAATAGCAATACCAAAAAGAAAAAAAAATGTAGCAAAGTGGGTCAGGCTGTCACCTTTCAGATTTCCAGTGGGCTTTGAAAGCAGCCAAACAAGGGAAGAGCCAGAAGCAGGCTGCTCACAAGTTACATTCCTAAATGCAGACACAGAGCTGAGGATGTTTTAACACGAAGAACAGAGACGAAGAAGCAGCTTACAAATGAGCCTGTTCTTAGAACACTTCGGCTAAGTGTTCCCATCCCACTAGCCACACATGAACCAGAGTGAAGACTGACCGAAAGATGCATAGACCTGATATCCAGGTTCAGGATGAGAATTGCCCTGGGGCAAGCTGGCGAGGGCCTGCCTGCTTGGGAGGCTGTGGTGAGCCCTCTCTACCCAAGAGATTGTCCATAGAATAGGTCCAAATCCTTTGTCCTGCTATGGCAGGTCAGGTCTAACCCCTCTGCATGACCCCTGGATTCTAAGATGGTGAGGCCATGTCTCTTGTCTGTGGAATAATATTTCCAGATAAAGGTTACATGGTTACCATATCATAAATAAAGTTAAGTGTCTTACTTCTAGCCAGTCATGGCAGAAAAGGAACATGACCTTAGGAGATTGGGAAATTGGCCTCTTCTGGGGGTTCTTCGGACAACCTGCACCATCTCCTACATGGAACACTCACTGAAGATGGGATGATGAGGGAGAGATGCAGATATGCAGGAGGTAAAGACTTGAATCAAGAGATTGGAGAAGTCATGAGAAATAAGCACAGTTAAAGCCAGAAAAGGCCTGAAAACACTCAAGAAAACTAGTCTGTGGCAGACTGAACATTCTATTATGTTGCTATTCTTGGTATAAGGTATTTACCTTCAATTTTACCTTCATTTAGCAGAACTGCTAAAATGAAATTTTAAAAGTTTTTTTTAACAGCACTTCAAGTCATACGGTAAATGTTAAGTCACAGATTAGTTTTATGCATGTCCACAGATCATATCACTACGTTGCTCTAAGCATTCACAGTTTGACACAGAATGGAATTTTGCTGTTTTTGTATTTATTAACAACAAATCAATCTCATAGTTTCATTATTTGTTCTTAATTTATGTAGGGGCAGAAATTTTTCCTAGTTCCTTGGGAAGATCATATTTTCCTCCAAAATAAACTGATAACTTTCAGCTAAAATATAAGTATAGAATTGCTAAATAATCTTTCATGGATCCACAGCAAGAATTTTATTTTTGATATTTTGTATTTGAGTATAATTGATGCACAATGATACATTAGTTTCAGGTACACAACCAAGTGATTCACAGGTTTCTACGTCCTACGGTGCTCACCGCAAGTACACCTACCATTGCTCTATCAGCATATAGTACTGTAAAGTATCATTGACGTATTCCTTATATACAGCAGGAATTTTAAATGGAGGTTTACTTGTCTTTGACCGTGTGACCTTTCAGTTAGGAACAGAATTAGTCACTAACTTTCAGACTGACATGCCTTGAAGTTTAGATCGAAGAGTCTTACCATCTTGGCATTAAGAATCAGGATACCATAGAATGATCGTGGGACTTCCCGAATGCTTAATATAAATGGAAGCAAATAATAAAAGTGGCATGGAATAGACTCACACCAAATTAAAAATTGCTTCAATTTACTTCCTTATTTTGGGGGG
This sequence comes from Ursus americanus, assembly GCF_024610735.1. Classification (NCBI taxonomy): domain Eukaryota; kingdom Metazoa; phylum Chordata; class Mammalia; order Carnivora; family Ursidae; genus Ursus; species Ursus americanus. The sequence continues at coordinate 16,448,984 of NC_142129.1, read as the reverse complement.
AGAAATCCAGAGTGCATGCTTCATTCCTTTTTTTTTCTTTCTTTCTCTCTTTGTTTCTTTCTTTCTTTCCTTTGTTATTAATGTTCTACTTGTTGCTTAGAACCACATGTTAGGGGCACCTGAGTGGCTCAGTCGGTTAGATGTCCGACTCTTGATTTAGGCTCAGGTCATGATCTCAAGGTGGTGAGATGGAGCCCCACATTGGGCTCTGTGCTGAGCATGGAGTCTGCTTGAGATTCTCTCTCCCTCTGTCTGTCCCTCCCCACCTCACATGTGCTCTCTCTCTCAAAAAAAAAAAAAAAAAAAGGAACCACATGTTAAATGATAATGAACTTAATAATCATGACTTCTTAATAAGCACCCACTAAGAGCCTTGTGTATTATATATATATTTTTTTAAATTCTGAATGATAAATTTTATTTTCCACCTCCCTTAAATGTGGAAAGGGAGTCAACAGATTTAACTTCACATAAGTAGAATGTAGCAGAGATAGGTTTTGGTCTTAGATTCAACACCAAATCTGCTGTATTCCAAGACCCATCCTAGTTATCCGTGGATAACTCCTACAGAGAGAAAAGCTAGACCAGGCTTAGGGGGCAAGGAGGCCAGCCTTCCTGTTTGCGTGTCTCTTAGAAGGATATCCAGGCTGGTGGCCTTTGCTGCTGTCTTCCTCAAGAGGAAGTGACATTTGTGAAAGAATTTCCCTAGACTTAGACCTTCTTAAGAGCAGAGACATTCTTTCTTTCTTTTCTTCCTCGATGTGTCATTATCCCTTCTTCATCAGCTAAAACTCTTCACACACACTTGCACACACAGTGGTTAGGTGAGGGAGTCCAGGGGAAATTCTCTCAGCTTGCTATTTCCTTTCACTTTGAGTTGTTTGGGGGATTAATTAACCACAGAATTCTAGTCTAACATGTTCTCTTCAAGGTCCAGCTGTGTATAGTCCTGCCCCAGGAGAACACAAACTAAAACTGCTCTGCTGATGGTACAATTGTACTTGAAGGAAAAACATCCCACCCAGCAGATCTGTGCACAAGCCCCCATCCAGGCATAGCCTGTCTATCTGATGATCTCCGCTTCTCATGCATTGTTCAGGTACAGACAACGTATTTAAATATCTCAGCAATGTGAACTGCTCGAAGTTTAGCTGCTTTTTCTTAGATGACAAGGTGGAGCACGTAAACTGTCCTGGGGATGTTTACTAGCCAAGACACTGTAATTTGAGAAAGGGAGTGTCACTGTCATGGCTCTCACTCTGGGCGCAGTCAACAGGAAGCCTGTCTCCTGAGGGAAGAGAAAGAACAGGACTAGCAAATCCTAGCTTAGTCTGAATGAGAGCTTTGATTTTCCGAAGTGTTGAGAGAGTCATAAGAGTTGGGGGAGCTGGGAACTTAAATATTGAAATAGGCTTGAACTAATGGTGCCCAGAGAGGAGAGGGGAGTGTGGAGGAAGAGAGGGTGAGGCAGCAGTAGTGACATACACTACAGACATTCAATATGGCGTGGTTCCCGTGGCTACCACCGGGCAAGTGATCTCCTTGCGAGCCGGTAGAAGGATGGACTGTCCTGATTTACCACATAAAACTTGATTCTCTCCAACCAACTTGCTTGAACTCTAAATTAGTGCTTTAGATACAAAATCTTTGCTGAGTTGTTGCATCTTTTTGTGTGTCCCCATCTCGTTGCTGTAGATCATTTAGACTTGAATCTTCTCCGTGCTCTCATTTCTTACGTTCTGTGGGATAACATGGTGGTCATTTTGCTCCGTTCTAGAAATAGGCTGCAATCAGACTCTGAGGAAACAATCATTTTGTCTTTCGACTGGGAACAATTAAAACAGTTGCTGCGCATTACTGTCTACACTTCATTACTATTTTATTTTTATAGTGTCACGGAATCTGATGTGAGTCATAGGCATATGAGGCCTGTGTCATTTCTGTCATTGAAAAGCTGAAGAACCCAGATTTACCCTCATGGAGGTGAATTCATTTCTTGGGACTCCATGCCTACCTACATTCTGGGTGTTGCTACCAGAAGAATGATTGTGTCTGTTAAGCTTACACTTAAGGGTACATTTATTTAAAGAGGAAAATCATGTCTATAAAATTCAGTACAGTTTATTTTTCATATGTATATTTTTATGAAAAGAGCAACACATGTATTGATTTTTTTTCCTTTTTGTCCTTAAACAATATAATATTAAGTAGAGATGTGTTTACAATAAATATAGATTCCTAAGTATGGCCAAATGTCTTTTTCTCTACTTACCTGTTATAAGATGTGTTATCTAAATTTGCATTTTCTTTGTACTCAGAAGAAGAGAAATTAACTTCTGTATGTGCCTCCTAATCTTTTCATGATTTCTGGTCCCATTAGTTCTTAACTATCTGAATCTGAAGAGTAGTTCAGAGGAAAAATACTAACTTGCAACTCTTCTAGCTTCTCCCTGACCCTAAACTGCTCCTTACTTCCCTTTTCAAAACTGTCCTTGACCTACTATCCGAAGTTCCCTGTTGCCTTGTGTTCTGCCTCAGCTTCCAGTGGAAGGCACGTGTGCCATTGAAAAGGATCCCTAAAGGGATGCATTGTTTGCAGTTGCTCAGCTTTTCTGGAACAACAGCTTTCGTTCTAGAATTTTCTGTCAGAGTCATAACAAGCCTCAACTCCTCTGCAAATTTGATTCACATGTTTAATTCAAAGCAATGAATTAACTAATTTAGAGTTATTAAACCAGAAGCCTGCCGACTTTAGGGGAAAAAAAAAACAGAACAAAATTTTTAAAAAGCCAACTATACACATTTCCAACTTCTCAAGACGATGAGAAAGACACAGACATCAACTCAAATACAGCTGCCTAATCATATACAACTTTTAGTAGCTCTCTGAGGATTGCTTCCATTTGCCTTTCACTCTCCTTGTCAGGACATAATAACCTTTAGACAGAGGGCTTTCTCTAGCTCTGCGGCTGTTGGTCCTAGAGCGCACCGTTTGGTCAGCACCATTCAGGAGATTATGTTCATCATCAATACTGAGTTCTGTCAGATTCCTAGGACAGAAAAGGAAGGTGCACCAGTGCTTACTCAGATGGATTTTCATTTTGAAAAGTCAGAAGAATGGTTTATTCCATACCGTGTTTTCTTTAGAGCCATCCAGACCTCTTTTCCTTTTTGGCATGAGGTACATTGTGTGGAAAAATAACTTAAATGTGCCACGGACTCAAAGGCAAGGACTAAGGTATTCGTTAAACCATTTTAAGGTCTCTTTCCCTCTTAGTCATGACATATTTCTAGAGTAAGTGTTGTTTAGGATGTGTTTTAAAGAAAGGAAAAGATAGTTTGGCGAACAGGGAGTGAAAGTCTGTCCAGCATCACTAAGAATAGTGTGTTTGACAGGCAGCCAAAACTGCGAACATGTGTACATTGTAATAAGGGCTTGAAGGTTCTTTAAGGTTTTTACCTTGGAAAAACTCATGAATTCTCTTGTATTTGTACTGGTGTGGGGATCAGATTGCTGTTTCTGCTACTTTCACTCTTTTTCTACCATTTGCTTTTACATTTTTTCCCTTTTTTACAAAAGTACAACTTGCATATAGTAAAGTGCACAAACCTTAAGGATACAGCTTGATAAATGCAATTTAAGTGTGGTTTTCTTTTTTCAAATATTTTGCATATTGCATATCCGGTAAAGTCTGCAGTTCTGTGCTGAAGTTTTCTAAATGAGAACAACCCTACACATTGCTTCCAAAATACTTTTGACGTATCCTTTGAGACAGAATTAAAAACCCAGTATAGGTGAGGTCACAGCTCAGTCTTACTCTGTGTTTCAAAACCTACAGCTTGTCAGGCTCAGTGCACTGGAGTGAACACCCCTCATGAGTATATTGTGCTTTTCTGAGAAATGTAATATAATGCAGAATCTTGAAAACATAGTAAATATATATATTTATATTACATGTATTATATATATAAATGTCACACACAAACGGTGAGGGGAGTAAGAAAAAGAGAAAGAGAAGAGTGATAGATCTACCAGGAAAGGCATCCGGGGAAACGTCTGTATTTTTCACCCCAATCTGACCAGCCTTCCTCCATGGATTCTGAGTCTTGACCATTAATCGTTATATTGGCCCAGAGTTGTTTTCGGTAGCTGGAAATTCCATCAGTAATTTGTGTCTCCCTGAGAGTATAAGCTCCTTGCGGACAAGAATGTGTTCGATTTTGTTTGGTCATTCCTTCCACCTTCACTTCCATCCTCTGAAGCCCTTGAAGGTATATGAAGATCTGTTCACAGCAGAAATTCAATAAGGTGTTTTAGAATAAATAAAAAAACAAAAACAGAGCTAGCCCTGGTTTCCGAGGAGGGCCCCTGTTGCTCCTGCAGCCCCCACCCCACCATAGCTGCTCACGTAGTGAAATTCAGGAGTCATGAAAAATCTCTCGGTATGTGTACTCCCTCCTAATATGTTCTTTGGCTAAAGGGAAGCCTGATTAAAATTGGGGGGGGGGGTGGAAATTTACTCCATTTCTGTCTGATGTTGTCAAAGTACCAGAGTGTGGAATGTCAGTGTTCAGCTCTCAGAGCTGCACTGTCCCCCCAAGCCCCAGGTCAGAACTCTCCGTTTCTTGTAAGTAAAATGGAAAGATACTCAAGATTTGTAGGGGTCATCATAGTATAGGCAAACTGTGTTATATCTACTGCATTGGTATCAAAACTGAAACTTTAAAGAAGGGGATTTTTTTCCTCAGACTTCCTTAAAATCTCTCCCTATTTCTCTTGCCTTTCTTTTTTTCTCCACCATCATTCATGGCAGGTGTGATGGATCGTTGGTGTAGGAACAATTCCAAAGCCTATCATTTACCTGTACCAATGCTATTTATAAACTAGTGGGATTAATTGCATGTGTAGAAGATCTAAAACAATACAGGCTGTATGTCCCAGTGGTCATCTGTCCGACGTCAGGGTAATCTTACAGTTACTATCTCATTCATCAGACTATTCTATAATACATTAGATTTATTTTTAAATATATAAATTAAAAACAAATAAGCTCTATTTGCTTTCTCATTGGTGATAAAACAGTGTAAACTGACCACATCTCATTCTTCAGTCAGAGAGGAGAGGGTGGGAATGTCTCTGTTAAGCTCCTCAGTCGTAGGTAGTCTTGCTCCTAATGAGAGTCTGACGGTTCTCCAAGACACTATATTGTACCATCCTTGTAGTTTTCATGTTTGCTGTAATAGCAGTATTTTGTACTGAAGCTAGATATCTTGACATAATATTGTTGAAGTAAATTTTTAATTATTTCAGAACAGTCTGCATGTTTAGCCCTTACACATACAATTTAAAAAGCTACCGTGGGCCTTATCTCACTATCCGTTGAAGGACATTCAGGCAACCCTGGTGAGGCTGACGATTTTATCCCTCGTGTTTGCTCAACAGTTAGCCTGCGTCCCAGTGAAAGACATGGACAGAGAACACTCAGAACACCCTGCCATTTTTGGTAATGTGTTCAAATAGCAGCAGAAATTAGAAATCTATAAAAAGGAATATACACCAAGATTACATTTGAAAAACAAAAGTTAAATAAATATAAACAAGTATAAAGTCAACTTCATGTGACTTCTCCTTGATTTCTTGTTCTGAATTTTTTTTTTGTATAATTATGTATCTTCTCTCTGGATTCTAGTTATCAATCATGGACTCCCTCTTTTTTTTCCCTGACTTTTCTTATTCTTCTAGAAAACATTTTTTTTTTATTTCAAGTTCATGTCATGGGTGGCATAGAAGAGTCAGATACCTAAATTTGAACCATGGCCTCAGTACTTGCCAGCTCTTTAATCATTGTCATCTACAAAACTGGAGAAGATGATAATTCTTACCAGGTTATTGTGATAATTAAATAAAATAACGTGCAGGAAATTCTAAAACTTAGGTTAGAATTCATGTGTTGGTAAATTTATGATTAGCTTATTACACTGTGGATGCACCTATGAAGAGATCATTATATATCAGGCATGCTGCCTCGCTTGGGCAGGGTGTGGAGAAAATCCCATTTTTTAATTTAATTTCCATTGTGTATCTAAATACATATCAGAATTTATTTTTGTAAATCATTTTGCTCAGCATTCTCTCTGTAACTTCTTAAAAATGTTACTGAGCTTCTTTGTGTAGAACTTCTATGTGATTGATATGAATACTTTGGTGAGAGGTTATATATTAATTCACATGGTGACATATTTTTATGATGATTGCTTTTTAGGAAAATGTTTTAAATCTTAAATGTCATGTATTTACATAATCAGGAACCTTACTTACTATTCGGTATCTTATTGTGAACAGCTCCTGCCCAAAGTCACTATTTTAGCCTGGACACGATGATCTTCCGTTGTCTGAACCAAGGACCTGACTTGAATTTGGGGCAAAAGGCTTAGTCATGGCAAGTTAAGGAATCAATATTTGGGGCACACGTTTGCTGCCAAGTAAGGTTGCTCCTCAGACAAACAGTAAATATTTGTAGCAGAATCTGGAGTCAGGCACTCGGGAGTTGAATCTCAAATAACTTTGTTCTTTGATCTTTTGTTCAAGTTCTTTGATCTTTTGTTTATATAGAAAAGCATATAATAATAATAATCACTTCAGGAGTTGCTGTGAAGAGTAATCATGTTCAATACCTATTAATTATTGTCAATATATTGTCATCGATGATTTAATGTTATTGATAACTTAATATCATGGATAATGATAATTTAGTATTACCATTTCCACTACACCTCCTCCCTCCTAGTCTGTTCACCCCCCATACACACAATTTTCTGTTAACTATTAAGAAAAGTGATTAATTTATACCCACTTAGCAAATGGAAATATTAATGGCACTTACTTAATGTTAACATTTATAGATCATGGTTCAGAGACATTATCTCACTTTGAACTTTCCCACAGCTCCAGAAGAAAAATAGGGTGATTATTATTCTTGTTTGAGAAAAAAAGAAAATTAAGGTTCATGGAAGCTTAGTGACATGATCAGACTCTCACAGCTAATAATTAAGAGCAGAGATTAGCACTCGCAACTTTGCAAAGATAATATTAAACCATGATGCATTCCTCACTGCTATGTATAGAGACTCAAGTAATAGAGAAAGTAAGGCCAGAGAAATGTTTTTCTCATAAGTTTCCATGATACTTTCAAACCTTAGTCATATGCTAACATTGTAAAATACAAATGGGTTGGTGAACACTTGCCATATTCAGATATTGAATCCTGGAGATCATCTTCATTGTTTAGTCTGTTGTGATCACGTTATTTCATCAATGATGTCACAGTTTTTGCTTTAATAAAACCCTGCGGTGCCACACCAGAAGTAAAAACTTCTCCAGAAATGTAAACAGCAGAGGTGGGAAGAGGGTGATGAAAAGAAGCTGTTTTCTTTGATAGAAGCGCCGCGGGCCTTCCATAGCTGTGCATCACGTGGGGAGACAGGAACGCCATCCCTCAAACGTTTGTGCTTGTCTCTGAGTGAAATGTTTTCCATTTTTACATATAGCCTTAGTATAAACGAGCAAATACTAGAACTCTAAGAATTTAGAGGAGATTGATAGCAACAAAGTATATTATATAAATTTGCTGTGTTCTACCTGCGTAAGAATTCCAGGTCCCCCAGACAGCATGTGGCTTAGCTAGAAACCTTTGGGTATAACTCGCCATTATACAAATGCCTAGCAATTTCGGATAAAGTATAATTCTCAAGTGGAGAAGGGAAACAGAGAAAGAGTATCTAGCTCAAAGGTAAGGATATTAGTTTTAGTGGCAGACTTTTTGCTCTGTAGCCTTGAAACCGAGAGTGATCACCTCAGCTTCTTCTGTGGCCTCAGCTTCTGTCTTCAGATCAAGGGGATGATAGGATGTTTATATATTTTAGAGTTGTTAATTTAAGTGAGATAACGTATGTTTGAGAGTCCCAAGACTGTTTTCTTTTAGCTTTTTGGATTCTTTGTTTTTGGGTTTTTTGTTTGTTTTTTTAGCTGAAATGTAATGCACGCTCATTGTAAACAAGAAGAGGGAAAAAGGAGGAAGGAGAAAAACAAACTAGCAAATAAACAGAATCGTTACATCTCTGTATTACTGTGATGTTTTAGAATAATAATAGGTATTATTCTTAGCACAAGCAATGGCAAAGGCCAGATGACTGTGGACAAATCACTTACTCTTACCCTTTCTTCATCTACAAAATAAAATATCAAACTAGTTTATTTTTTGACAAAATGTCATATTTATACATTATTCTCCAGGGGAAGTCACCAGAAGGCTTTTTAAAATGAAAATAAATATAGTCCTACATTTTAGTAAAATGAATGTGAAGAATGAAGTGTCAAACAGGACATTCAGAAAGTAATGTTTGGTGTTTTTCAATCAAAATTTATTAAAATGAACAATTTGTGAAATGTAAATATAACTCAATTCAAAAATTGTCAATGAATTTAATGAATAGACAAAAGCAAGCTGATAAGTTAGTCAGAATTCTGTCTTACAGTTACCTTAGCTAATAAGGTATCATCAGAATCAGTGATTGGATTAGTGAAATTACATTGTTCAAATAAATTTCATGAATAAACAGTTGTATGAATCATGACCAAAAAAAAAAAGTGCTGTTAAAGAGAAATGTTACTGAAACAATTCCACTGGATAAGTAAATAGAGATTGGATTAATAGTACTAATTATTAATCCTGTTTTGATTTGATAAACGTTTTTGAGCACCAATTACATTTGAGTCGGGAAGCTGGATGGTAGAGCTAGGAAGACTCAGAAGCCAAAATTCACTGCTTTTCCAGGGAAGGAAGAAAATCCTAGATAGGTGTATCAATCAGTGTGCCGTGGGTCAATGTATGAACAGGGGATCTGTAGAAGTGGAAACCTAAGGGCTACTAACTACAGTAGTCCTCCCTTACCCGCTGCGGGGTACGTTTCAACATCTCCTGTGGATGCCTATCGTGTTATCTGTTAACAAAACCAAACTCTTCATAATACCCAGTGAGGAACAGAATATTGGAGAAAGTGTTTTCTCCTACATGTAATACACAAGAGACACTGGGAATGTTTATGTGATGGGTGAGGACCAAGCCCAGAGAAATAGGTTGTGGTATACAAAACCAAATTTTAAAAGAGATAACACAGGAGAGGTCTTAGAAGTGTTTCCTAACACTCCAGAGGTCTGGAGTGAGCCTGAAATCTACATTTTGTTTAATTGCAAAAGGATATATTCATAATGGACTCATTGGGCAGTATTCTGAAGCACTTGATGTCAAAAGTAAATGACACTTTGTAAGACCCTTTTTCTCAGCGCAGTAACTGACATGTATAATTTTGGAAAGTAAAATGGTAAGTTGCACCTTCATTCACATCGTTTCCTTGAGCAAACTCTTCAGTGTTTCCTCAAGACCTACAGATTCCTATCATATATGTAATCGCCTTTGTGCTTAAATGGAACGCTGTTCTGTAATATTATGAGTCTTGCTTTGATCATATCGTCTTCTAACTATAACTTTCCACGACAATGCCAGAACACATGTATCTGCCTTTTTGTTTTAACAGCTGCGTACTATTCCATTGTAAGAGTATTCCATAGTATGTTTAACCAATCCTCTGTCAGTGAGTCATTTTAATATTTCTAAGGGTTTTGTTTTTGTTTTTGTTTTTGCTGTAACATTTCTGAATGAACATCCCTGAGTAGACCTCTGTGCACATTTGTGTAACTATAGCTGAAATAGGACTTCCTAGCTGCAGTCTGTCACCAGACTTGCTTGATATTGTCTGAAAAATGATAATGATGTGTTTATTGAAACTCAGCAGTGTTTGGCAGCAGAAAGGACACTCAGGTTTCCTCACTACTTCTTCGGCAACCCATGGCTGCCACCAGAGCGCATACATCTCCCACACAGGGATCTTGTCTTCATCATCACTGAATATCCAGCCTATAGCAAATGCCTAATACAGAGAAGTCACTTAGTAGGTATGTGAGGACAAAGTGAATGAGTAAATTCTCGAGCAAACTGAAGTTGGTTCATAGTCTTATCTCTGTGATTGACTCGATATGTGACCTTATATAAAGTACTGACTCTTTCTGGGCTTCAGTTCCTTCTTCTGACAAACAAATATAAATCCCAGCCAGACTGCACCAAAGATTTGGCAGGAAGAACAGTAGAATAATAAATTTGGTAGTGACTTGGAAAATAAAACGTTCAGAGAATTCACATAATCATTGTCAGTATGCATTTAATAAACAACTTTTTCTGCAGGGCATGGAATATTGGAAATGCTAGCTATGTGATGCTAACTACAAGTGTAAAATGGAGATCAGAGAAAAATAATAGTCTGTGGGGGAAGGGTATTGACTAACGAATTATTATTATCTTATCTTTGTTAGTATCAGTGTCAGTATCATTATGAAAAAGGCTTAAAGCTTCCAGGTGGATAGGTGCTATTGGCTATAAAAGTGACATATTCAATATTTTAAGTTTTATGCTTTCTTCTTCCTATCGGCTTATTAATTTTTATGTATATACCAGAAACCTCTTGATGCTTCGGAAAGTCTTAAGGGTAATTTTAGTTCATTCATTTTAATTCATCAGTAGTATACTCAGGGGCGCCTGGGTGACTCAGTCACGTAAGCACCCGACTCTTGATTTCGACTCAGGTCATGATGTCAGGGTCATGAGATCGAGCTCCACATCAGGCTTTGCGCTCAGTCGGGGTCTGCTTGAGATTCTCTCTCTTCTCTTCCCCTGCCCTTCTCCCCACTCATGCTCTAAATAAATAAATAAATAAAATCTTTAAAAAACTTTAAAAAATAACATAGTTAAATTGACTAATGATAGACAGATATTCATATCTAGATATGGACACATTCAAAATGTTATCAGACTTCAAATACGTTGCCAGCCTGAAAGGATCTTTTGAATCCTCCAGTTAATGTCTTTGCCTTTTATGTGGGGAATTGAGGCAGATAGGCACAATAAACATGGAGCAGAAGGAATGAAGATTTTGGAGAAAAAATTGTGGTTCAAAAGGAAGAAATCTGATATATTTTAACCCAGTGTTTATATTTGTTAATTTTATTCTATTTCCCTGCAGGTTTAAATGTGTATTTGGCTACTGGCTACTGATTAGCGAACACAAAATGAATAACTCAACAAACTCCTCTAACAATGGCCTGGCTCTGACCAGTCCTTATAAGACATTTGAAGTGGTGTTTATTGTTCTTGTGGCTGGATCCCTCAGTTTGGTGACCATCATTGGGAACATTCTGGTCATGGTCTCCATTAAAGTCAACCGCCACCTCCAGACCGTCAACAATTACTTTTTGTTCAGCTTGGCCTGTGCTGACCTCATCATTGGTGTTTTCTCCATGAACTTGTACACCCTCTACACTGTGATTGGCTACTGGCCTTTGGGACCTGTGGTGTGTGACCTTTGGCTAGCCCTGGACTACGTGGTCAGCAATGCGTCCGTGATGAATCTGCTCATTATCAGCTTTGACAGGTACTTCTGTGTCACCAAACCGCTCACCTACCCAGTCAAGCGGACCACAAAAATGGCAGGTATGATGATTGCAGCTGCCTGGGTCCTCTCGTTTATCCTCTGGGCCCCGGCCATTCTCTTCTGGCAGTTCATCGTAGGGGTGAGGACTGTGGAGGACGGGGAATGCTACATTCAGTTTTTCTCCAACGCTGCCGTCACCTTCGGTACCGCCATCGCAGCCTTCTACCTGCCTGTGATCACCATGACTGTATTATACTGGCACATATCCCGAGCCAGCAAGAGCAGGATAAAGAAGGACAGGAAGGAGCCTGTGGCCAACCAAGACCCAGTTTCTCCCAGTCTGGTACAAGGCAGGATAGTCAAGCCAGATAACAACAACATGCCTGGCAGTGACGACGGCCTGCAGCACAACAAAATCCAGAATGGCAAGGCCCCCAGAGATGCGGTGACCGAAAACTGTGTCCAGGGAGAGGAGAAAGAGAGCTCCAACGACTCCACCTCCGTCAGCGCTGTCGCCTCTAACATGAGAGATGATGAAGTCACCCAGGATGAAAACACAGTTTCCACTTCCGTGGGCCATTCCAAAGATGAGAACTCGAAGCAAACGTGCATCAAAATCGTCACCAAGACCCAAAAAGGTGACTCGGTTACCCCAACTAATGCCACTGTGGAGCTCGTTGGTTCAGCAGGTCAGAACGGAGATGAAAAGCAGAGCATTGTGGCTCGCAAGATTGTGAAGATGACTAAGCAGCCCGCCAAAAAGAAGCCTCCTCCCTCCCGGGAGAAGAAAGTGACCAGGACGATCTTGGCTATTCTGTTGGCTTTCATCATCACTTGGGCCCCATACAATGTCATGGTGCTCATTAACACCTTCTGTGCGCCCTGCATCCCCAACACAGTGTGGACGATTGGTTATTGGCTCTGTTACATCAACAGCACTATCAACCCCGCCTGCTATGCACTTTGTAACGCCACCTTCAAGAAGACCTTTAAACATCTTCTCATGTGTCATTATAAGAACATAGGCGCTACAAGGTGAAACACCTTTGTAGAGAAGGAAGGTGGTCAGGGGAGCTTGGGAAAAAGAAAAGGGATAGAAGAGCTCCCAGTTTTAAAAATCTCTGCCATTGCACTTTATAGTCTCATTACGGAATGTGCAATTAAGGAGCCTAACAGTGACACTTTTGTCGTGCCTATGCTCCAGTTCGAGAAACCTGCACCTTATAAACCCTGTCAGTTTAGGAGCAATGAGACCATGAAAGAGACATGTTGGAATTGTGGATTTGAGGGACAATCTATGCTTTCTTGTACTCTCTTGAAGAAGGGCTTCTGAATCTACAATTTTATCTCTGCACAAGAAGAATAACCTCCCTCCTTTTTCCCCCCCCTTTTTTTTTTTTGTTCCTGGGTGTCCATACAAGGATGAAATGCCACAGTTACAAGCTCACATGGAGACTTAAACATAAGGAAATAGACATCACACAATGGAGAAGTGAAGAAAGAGAGTCCAAACAGGATGTAGAAATGGTCTCCGGAGTGTTAAGCCTATATTATTCTTTTGTTACAGTTTTATTTGGAGAGTTGCAACATAATAAATGCTCTTTTCCCCTTACCTTTCCCTCTTCCCACCATCAAAAGAAAGCAAACAAAAACCCTAACTAGATCATATCATTATTTTTCTCATTATACCATTGGCTTTCGTACTTCCCTGTTCTACATTGTATAAGGGCAAAAATCTGCAGGACTTCCACTAACTACAACCAAACACAGCCATGAAGATGGGCCTTTCACTCCTGCCCACTGTGTCGTTTGCATTCTTTGGGGTATAAAAGCCTATAAACATTCAGTTGGCTTAGGATCCTTCGGGTGAAATGTTTTCACCAACCTGGTTTTCTCCCACACGAGCTTCTTATGTGAATGCAATAGCCTACCTAAAACCTAAACATGCTTGAGAAACCAAAGTCATTTTTTAAACTGAGGTTTTGTCAAATTAAATAGTAGTCATTTTTAGTTGGAGAAAGTTTACTGAGGCCAGATGTATTTTGCGAAAGGCAAATGGAAGGCAGAGAGGGCATTCTGTTTTAACCGGAATTTGCCCGACCCGTGTATGAAATGCTGACTTGAAAAACATGACCTTCTGGCCTTTGTCAGCAGGACGAAGCTGCTTTACTCATTTGGAATCCTAAGTAGGATTAACGTACTCTCATGGCACCCGTGACCTCTGGGTCAGTCCCAAGAATAAGACCTTCTCTTCAATGCCTGCTAACGAATGATACTCAATTCATCGTCCAGTGAGGTTGTTCGTAGCCGCCCTATGTCCCACTGGAGAAGGAAGAAGTCGTTAAAAAACATTTCCTGAAACCACCTGTTCCATTTTCCTCAAACTGTCAATTCTCTCTAAAATTTCTTAACTTCAAAATTCTGTCCGTAGAAGTATAGTAATCTTTGTGGCACCTATGTGATGGATAACTAATGGAGGCCAAGTGAGATCAGCAAAATCTGAAAAAAAGTGTAGGTAGCTGTGCCTGTGTCACTTCTCATTATCTCTTTATTTCTAGACCATCAAAAGTCAGATCAGAAACTATTACCCAAACAGTGGCTTTCTATAGAATCTTGTCCATGTAGAGAATTTTTATTCGGTACCCCTAGTATATGATTGTACTGATTCACATTTAGCTATTTTTATCCCTCAACTTTTTTTCTTACTGTATGTGCTGTAGTCTTAAAAATCAGATTTTCTAAAGATGGCCCGATAAGTAGAAATCAAACTTATAAAACCCACCCCAAATTTCCTATTTTGCATTTTAGATTTATGGGCCTTATGATATCTTAACCAGTAATATCAATGTGAGTAGCATGATTAATTTTTCAGTATTAAACCTTAGCACTTTAGAGTTGTTTTCTGTGACTTGCCTCATCGATGTCATCTCAGCAGTTTTGAGAGTTAAAAAAAAAAGCACAAGATAAACAACAACAAAAAAGAACAGTAAGAAGCAAATTGCCAACAATAGTTGTATGTAACTTAGCCTTTATAAAAATAACTTCCTGTTTGAAAAGCTTTAATCATTCCCCCACAAATCTTCTAGGTATAAACATACAGGATCAGTTCATACAGATTCCTTTACTCTACGGTTATTGTAAATGTTTACAATTTTAAATTGGCATTTATTTTTATTTTATTTCTTCAAATCAGTGAATCAGTTGAATGGAAGGGACATTAAGCCAATGGGCTCTTTGGTTTGTTGTAAATGAATCAACTGACTGGCTGAATATTTCACTTACTAGCTTGTTGTACTCTTACGATGTAGATTCAGCTTTAGTTGGGATGAACTCTTTGGACTCAAGGATTCAGGAGTCTGGATTTGAGTCTTTTCTGGTCCACTCTAACAATTCAACTCACAGTGAATCAAACTGCCTCTTGCTTTTCCTTGCCATTACATCCTCCCTGCCTTCCTTCCTCCTGTTCTTGGTCTTCGCCACAGCCACCACAACCTTGTTGAAAGAGAAACAATCACGCATTACAGCAAGGACGTGACTACAGAGCAACACATCATGGAAGCTTTGTCAACTGGAACCAGAGAAATGGGAAGAATACTGAACACGGTAGATGATTAGAAAGACACAGAGATTTATGCAAAGGCTTGCGTGAACTGTTGCTGGATTTGTCTACTTCAGTGGCTCTCATACAGGAATGATTTTGCTCCCCCAGGGACATTTAACAATGTGTGGAGACATTTTTGGTGTTCACAACTTGGGGGAGAGCTACTGGCATCTGGTAGATAGAGGCCGGGGAGGCTGCTATACAGCTTACATGCACAGGATAGCCTCCCCCTCACATGCACACAACTAAGAATTACTTGGCTCAAAGTGTCGATGGTGCCAAAGTCGAGAAACCCTGGTCTATTTTAAGGAATTCTGGAGCTTGCTTTGTATACATGGGAACATAATCTTGTATCACTATTAGAATATCAATGCAAATTGCTCACCTGTTTCAAAAAGTTAATGCTCACCAATTGTGTATCAGACACACTGTCATCCATGAGTCTGGTGTATTTGTAATTCACAGATCGGGAACACAGGGGACATCGACATATCCAGAATTACCAGACCATGCACATAGCACATTGTCTCCGACATCTTCATGTCCCATTATGATTGCTACAGAGTCTAGTCAATTGAGGTTGCTGGTAATTGGCCATTGAAATGATTGCAGTTGATGTGGTCAGTTTCTATTAGAGCTGCCACTTTTCCTTTCAAAAACATTGAGAGACTCTTTCAGAAACAATATGACTCACCTCCTTTATTTTCACTGGAAAGGTGAATATCTGTCAAGAATTTCTTCTCTCCTCATAGCAATAATGTAAATATTCCAGAGTGGTCTTAGAAGAAGAGGAGATTAAGAATGTCAAAAAGCCAGTTCATTTCTTTAAAAAAAAAAAAATGATTTCCCTTTTACCAGTTCACATTAATTTAGTATCAGCTTCCAAGTGTTAGGACAAAGTCACCAATATAATAAGTCACATGGGATAAGCTTTCCCATTTGAATGTGGAAGCTGGAGATCCCACATACTTTTGCTCCTTATCCATTTGCTGCTTTTTTGATCCTGGAGATCTGACATTGGGGAAGACGGAAATTCAAAATGATGGCAACATATACTTAGAAATGCAATTTACTTTTATTTTCTCCTACTTAGTTCACTGGTAGCTGCCTTTCCCCAGTTTGATGATACCCCTTTCAACAACCACAGCACTGGTGTTGCAAATAGATTAGGGAAGCACCCAAAGCTGGATGAATTGTGCACAGTGTATTTTCAGCATGTACATACAATACCATGCCTTTTAAATATGCTTCTTTTAAAAGGGTGCACGCTGCAGCATGAACTGTGTGCATATTTAATGTATCTTTCTGGAATATGCTGTATGCTTAATATACATATTCTATAAATAAAGTAATGAACTGTATCATAGAAATACATATTTCTGTATGCAAATAAATATATTATACACAAAATCTTAATATGCAAATGGTATATGTTGCTAGAGAGAGTAACAAGACTAGATTTTATATGCCCAATTTTTTTTTGAAGTAGTACTTGCTTTTGAAGGAAGAGGTTTAAGAACAGCCAAAATCCTACCCATATTACTATTAAGCTGTTTTATAATCTTTGAAAGCATGGCACTGATTTTAAATATCTCTTGGAGGAATATATTAATAAATCTTTGCTGGTGTCATCCCATGTGACAAGAATGCTCTTTGCTCCTGTGCTCCTGACTGGCCTGTGACTAGAATCTTTCTGGCTGTTACTGTTCCAACAGCTGTGTTGATCTCACGTCTGATTGCCTGATGAGATTGCAACCAATTCATTGACATACAGCTTTGCTCTCCTCCAAATTAACTGATTTTTGTCAAATAAAAAATAATCAGACAAGGAGGAAAGGATGACCTTCAGAATGTTTTTCATTCTGTGAAGCAAGGTAAAAAAAGAAAGAGAGAGAGAGAGAAAGAAAGAGAGAAGAAAAAGAAACATGCAAGCACCATATTTTATAAACCATTCTTTTCAGTTTGAGTCCAATACAACATCCTATACATTAAATGCCAGAAATTTCTAGTGTAGTATATTACGGGTTTCTCCAAGAAATGGTGAAATAGGTGGTTTGTTTCTACAGTTTCTCCACAGCACTTTCTCCGTAGCCCTACATTTTCTCCATAGTACTTCTCTTCCTCTCCTTGTTGCCCACTCAGCTACCCACATTCCCCAAAACATTTTCTTTGGCTCATTAGCATGAGTTCCTATGTAACAAATACTGTTACGATTTTAGTTGATATGGGGCATGCCATCCCAAGAGACACTTGCATTTTAATAAAAAAGCAGAAACACTGAACATCTGCAAGATCCCTATTAGTCTTTAGTTACCAAGGTAGGCAGTGGGGGAGATGATTTTCAGTGAATTCTAGTTCTCTGTGCAAATTTTATAACATGCTTTGCCGTCTGTCCCCTTCCTAAATTTTGCCTGTTGTGTCACCGTCCACCCTTGTGCATTGTTGTCTCTTATCTGAACCAGATAAGAAGAAACTGCTAGAAAACAGAAGAAAATTTGCTAGAAAAACAAATGAAAGAAAAAAATTGAGTTTTCTATCAATTCTCATTAGTTTCTTATTGGTCCAGTGAAATGTTCTCATTTCATTTTTTAGAAGTTGACTGAATACTCTATCAATAAATTGTCCAACGTTATTCCTGACTAGGTGGTTGTAAATACCGAGACAGGAAAAACATCTTGCCATCATAAAGGAAGAATTTTCCACGTTATATCACGTATCAGTCTTTTTCAATCAAAAATTGAAGAAACAATGTGGTAAGTTGTGGAATATAGAAATTTATTAAATAAGTGGCAGTCTATAAAATCTGTTCTCTGGCTTCCTAAACACACGCACAGTGAGCCTTGGGAAATCACAGGGACAAAAAAAAAGGCATCCATCTTCTGAATTCGCACCATTTACCTGGCAGTTCATCCTCATCCTTAAACTATACCTTTACTGGAAATGTGCATATTTGCAGAGATTTTATTGATGGATTTTTTAGAATGAGTATCCTTTTTGATTGAAGTCATTATTATAAGATAAGGGATGGATGGAGTTGGTGAATAAATTATGCTGTCTGTGTCCAGGAAGAATTACAATGGATTGCCGAGGCGGCCAGGTCAAATCTGGATAACAGTTGAACTAGTTGCACAAAAATATGAACCTTATGATTCACCCTACCTTAAAGTAATTTTCTTGGCATTTTAAGTCGTACTGTCCTTACTGCCGTTGTATACAGAGCAAGTGCCTACGTTTGTGACAGTGTGAGTATCTTTGCCAGGGCCATATTACATTATGCCCCGGGCCAGTTGTTCTCAATCTTCAGCCTGATATGGAATCACCTGCAGATTGCTGGGCCCCATCAGTAGGTCTGAAATGAGGTCTGAGAATTTAAACAAGTACTCCAGGCGATCCTGATGTGAACCACACTTTGAGAATGACTGCCTTTTATAGTCTAATGAAAAATTTCACCAAAGCATTATGATAATTAGCAAGACATCTGTTACAGACAGTGAAAACTTGACATTTAGAGCACTATCCACAGGAGAGCAACTTTTTTCTTAGACAAAGTTTATTGCTTACTTACAAATAGGCTCTTTATATTTTCTGTCTCTTAGGAGACTTTTAGGGCCGTGATCTCAACACCAGAAACTAAAAATAAACATATTGATAAGTTTACTTGAAGAACCATTAGCATATCAAAGTTTGAAGACACATACAGCAGAAGCTTGAATTCTGTGATATCTCCAATAAAAGATACATTAAAAATACATTTTATATTGTCTCCTACATCATACATTTTTGCACAGGCTATATATGCAAACGCATTCTCCTATGAGTATTCAAAATTAATCATTCCATTATTTTGTTTAGAAGTAATGTTACGTTAAAAAAAAACCTGCATTCTAGAAGGAATTCTTCAGCCTCTTCTTAACACACACACTCAGGCACATAAAACACATACCCACACTCACATACACACACGTGAAATTCACACAAACCACACACATGCATACAAACACAAGTTTCACCTTACATATCTTGACAGTGCCCAGAGGCATAACCTTTCCACTACCTTCAGAAGCACTTGGAACTCTGCTAGAGAAATCGTTGGAACTCAGGTCAGCCAAGTGGTACTGAAGAAAAAGTTCTGTACTGTAATCAGTAAATAGCAGAAGGTTCTTAAAGCTATTAGGATCAATACATTTTAGCTTTGTGTCTGCCACGAACACATCCCAGTCATCTGAAGACCATCTCTGTGAAGAAAGCAATTACATGACGTCATGATGAGAAAACACACCTGAAATCTATCAGAACACCCGGGAGACATATCTACAGATACATACTTCATGATGGTTACCCCCAAACACTAAACAGCTATACAATACGATGCTTTCGATATCAACCAGACTATATAGAGAACTGCGTGCAAGAAAAAAGTAATGATTTCTCAGCACATTTCTTCCAAAATCATTCTCAGACATTCTTTTTAGGTTTATAGCTCTTTATACCTGTGGATGGTGTAAAAACACGAGTGATATTTACTGTGAATATGCAACAGATGATCGAACAGTCCAAATGTCTGCTATCCTGAAAAACAAACAAGAAACCAGGAATGCAAGTCTCATCTTGCAGAA
Organism: Ursus americanus; assembly: GCF_024610735.1. Classification (NCBI taxonomy): domain Eukaryota; kingdom Metazoa; phylum Chordata; class Mammalia; order Carnivora; family Ursidae; genus Ursus; species Ursus americanus. The sequence continues at coordinate 16,429,226 of NC_142129.1, read as the reverse complement.
AAAGTAAGATTACCAATCAGATTATGTTTGCTTCTCTTGGGATCCTCCCCCACTCTGTTTATTTATGAAGAAGTACAAGAGATCATTTAAAGGCCACATATTAAATGGCTGAATAAAACTGTTATTTTTTCTCAACCCAATTGGGTAGCTTAGAAATAATAATCTGAACAACTTCGTATTTAAGCAGAAAAGATAACCATAGGATAAAATTAAGAATTAAACAGGAGCAATGCAAATATGACGTCCCAGTGAGGAAAAAAACTTACCCCCAAGGTCTCTCAAAGAAATAACAGTAAATATTTAATAGAACTTCTTTTCTTTTTTCCAAGTTCTTTCCATATTTTTTGTATACACATTTCCTTCATCTCCTTTTAGTATTTTTGCTAAGGTCTTTACTAGTGTTGTTTTAAAAGTAATTTTTATAAATGTTCTGAGTATCAACCCAAAAATTGCTGTTTCCCTAGAGCTTGTTTTTAATTTTTGTCGCAGTTGACATTGCTACTCCAGAAAGCAAAACGCATTTAAAAAAAAAATACAGCTGCTTACAATGACACGTGTTTTAAATATCGAAACAAAACAATATAGCAAAAATCTGGACAAAGGGCAAAAATACGACTTTAAATGAAAAAAAATCTATGTACATGATGCCTTTCAAATGTAATTCTTTCCAAACACCATGGCATCGATTTCCTCTGTTTTCTCGAGGGCCTTTCCAGCACCATTCACAGCATGGTGGACGTTGACCCTCGGTCACCCTGAGAAGAGCTCAGGACATATCTACCTGCTGTTTGAAACCAGGCTCTGTGGAGACACGAGTGGCACAATCATCAGCTGGGAACTTGTCATGATTAAGTATTGGACCTAAACCAAGCAGTTCAAGCCTACTAAGTCCTCGTTGAACATGCCATGCACGAGAAACCACAGTGTCACAATTTTGAGCACTGAGGAAGAATAAAATAATTGGAAGTTTTAGACATGATGGAAAAGGGAGCTAAAGCTAATGCTCAGGGTACCCACATCTCCTAGGAAGCCACTGTTACAGACCCTTTAACAGATTCCTTGGCCACGTACAGGTGAAATATTTTATGTCACTGAAAAATTAGGATGATAAGGTTATATTAGCTGTAACGACTCCTAAAAACCTGTCATGACAAAGGAACCTGGTATCCTCCTCGTTTCCACTGCTTTACTTTTTATTGAAGAGTAAAAAATACAACATTCATTAGAAATACAGAATGGTGTAGAGTCCTAGTCTTTTTAAAATCTTCCATTAAAAGACAGTTACTTAAATGCATGTGAACTTGATAGGCTCTTTAACGATAATCTGATTTAAATTGTATTAATGATATATAGAGTATTGCTATAAATTACATTTTTATACAAGTCTTACACATTCTGTTTATAAAAGAAAAGAACATGTTTAAAGAGACGGTAGTAGGAATTTAATGGAAAGCGATTCACAAATGCAAGGAATGAGGTGTGTGCCAGTGGAAAATACTCAACATACCAAAGGAGTGTTGTCTTAAGTGTTGACGATGCATGTGTGCAAAAACATTCCAGCTTCCTGATTCACACAGAGGACATAGCTGGAAGATGCTAACAATGACACACCACGTCCTGGGATGCGTTCTGGCCAAGCTGTCTTCCTAAATAAAGCATTATACCAGTCAGAAAATCCAACAATAATTTTTTTCAATAATTCATCATGTTTAGAACATATATGTGAGCATTTTGGAAGTCAGACTCTAAGTACTCCTGGGTACTCTAGAAGAAAGAATACCAACTGGTACAAAGTGCTCTTTTGAGAAAGTACTAATTTTTGTGAGCTCTGGCTCTACCCTTGCAAACTGTCACTTTATCGGATGAAAAGTGCTCCAGAGCTCTCTTTCTATCCTCTGCTTTCCATTTCTCAAATATCTAACGTATTGGAAAGTGAGATTCCAGATTTGCTCAGGTTTCTAGAAATACTCAGTGGGCTAGGTATATAGTGGGCTAGGTGTATAGGGAAGCTTTCCTTTTTGTGTATGATTTCCCCAAATAATTAACTTTGAGACACTGATCTGGAATCCCTTTCCTCCTTCCAAACAAAGGGAAGCAAGTCAAAACCCACACAAACTCATGCCAAATGTCCTCAAACTACATGGTCCAAGAAGTACCATGGTGAATGGACTGAGAAATTACTGTCCTTGCCCTGAGGTAGTGCTGACTTCAGCCAGAGGAAAGGATTTCCTTCAGATATTTTCACACTCAAGCTTCTGGTAAACTTAGATTATTTGATTCTCAGCATCGATGTAATGTTATGTGCCACCTATTCACACCTCCCATCTAAAAGCATGAATTCTCAGTAGCACCCACAATGGTCATAAACACTTTGCTTTATGCCATGAGCAGTCCCTCTAGGTTCCATACTCAGCTCTCTCCCATCTCTTTATTCTCTCCTGACACAATCCCATCCATAACTTCAGCTTGTATTATCATCTTAAATGTGACAAGACGTTAATATCCTCTCCGTCCCAGTCTTTTCCAACAACTACGCTGCTGTCTATCTACCTCAGAACCCCTTCTGATGCGTCAAATGTACCTGGAACTTACCACATCCAAGCTCACATTCATGATTTCACCAACAAAACTGGCCCCATTCTGCTCTCTCTTAGCCCATCATCTACTATGTGCACAAAATGGACACCATACCATCATCCTCGACTCACCACGATCACATGCAAGTCCTCCCAATTTTATTTCCTAAGTATGAAATGTGTCTAGTCTACCCATCAGCTTCTCCCATTTCCACTAGCACCACTACATAATGAAAGCAGCAGCCTAATTGATACCACATCCATTCAGCTCCCATGCCATCCGTCTCGCACCTGCAGCCACAGTGAGATTTTCAGTAGACAAATCAGAACACATCACTCTCCTGCTTAAAACCTGTTAGTGAGTTCTTTTGGCCATGTCTGCATACCTATATCTGACTTGCAAGCCCTTCATGGATTGAGTCACTCTGCCTCTCCATCCTCACCTTCCTGCACACTCCCCAGGTGATTTCATTGCTCTTGCCTCATTGCCACAAGCCACACTAGCCCCCGGCATGCACTCTCCTGCCTAAAGACCTTAGCACAACTTTGCCCGGAAAGTTCTCCTGACCCCTCACTATCTGGTTAACTCCTAATAATCCTTTAAATCTCAAGTCGAAGATGACACTTTCAGAAATGTCTCCCCTGACTTGTCTGACTACATCAAATCTTCCACGATAGCTCCCATAGCATTTTCCACAATTGCAATTTTATTTGTCCTTGTAGGATTATTTGAATAAATTTTTGTCTTAGTTTGTAGACTGTAAACTAAGTACAAAAACCATGTTTGCATCTGTCTACCTGAGACAGTGCCTGATACCTAATTACATTCTCTCTATTTAACATTTTTCCCCTTACTAGTTATATGACCTTGAGAAAATCATTTAATTTTTTCAGATATACATAGTCCCTCTTTACATGTATGCAGTATTGCTATAAATTATATATACTTACATAAGGAATATTTAGAAGATCAGAAGTGACCATGTATTTCCTAGCAGAACGCTCAACAAAGAGGGCTACTCAGTAAAAGCGTGTATTTATAACACTTCTTATAGTGGAAAGCTGTGATAGAGACAGAAGATTCCAGGGCCTTTCAGACTGTACTTTGCTGAGCCCTAAATGTCCTGTCAAGCCAATCAGTGCTTTACTAAAACAAATGAGACCTCTGAACCCTCAGGATCTCTTCTTCCAAATAGAGAATGAACTTCAAAACACCCAAAATGCAATTATTCTGTCCTTCTGAGACATGGCTCAAATTCTGTAGTGTTTTGCTACATAATGCAGTAATAAGATTATTGGGGTCTTAATGGATCTAGTTCATTTTACGTGCCAGGCATTTTGTTACTAAATCTGGTGAAAAATCACATAAGAAGCTATTATACTCATTTTATAAACAAGGAACCAGAGGCTCCATGAAACCAAGTAATTACCCAAGGCCATAGCTGGTGTCCATACACCCAGGACTCAGATCTCAAAAGTGGTTTATCAAAAGCAGGAAGCATATAGAAGCAGCCCGACCTGGTTTCCAGGGTCCAGGCCTGGTCTACACTGACTGCCTGATTAATTAATCATGCATCCTCCCCCACCCCCTGCAAAACCACCAGCTAGGATAATAAGGTATGTGCTTATCCTTTATTTTGTTGGAGTGGAGGAGCCCTAGGGCAACTAACAGTTGGAGAATGGTTTCTGATCCCAATTCTACCATTTCTTAGCTATAAAATCTCAGGAAGTCTCGTTTCTTGGGATTAGCCAAAATACCGTTAACCTAAGCGCTTTGAAGATTAAACAAATTACTGTCAGAAATATTTTATAGAAGATTAGAATTGATGCTCGGGGTTGATATCTGTAGTCCATGGATGCTTTAAGCAGCTGCCTAGAACTTGTCTGATGTGAGGACTTGAAATTGATCTGTGTTTATTGGTGTTTAGAGTGGGCTCACCACTGGGTGAGCATTTCTGAGAATTCACACTGTGGAGAATCTTTTATTTGGTGTAGTAAGTCGAAAGATACATTTAGACAGTTAAGTGGAATGTTTGTAGAGTAAATTCATTCATCTCTTTTCTGTCTAAATGTATGACAGAGGCAACATCTAAATAATCTCTAAATAAGTATGAGTGTCTCGAGTAAGCAAAAGAGGATGAGAAATGAAGGTAAACTCATTTTGCACTAGAAGCAAGGAAAAGCAGAGCAATGCACCATCTCCTGTTTCAACCAAGACTTAATTTCAACCTCCTAGTTATACTTTGCTTTGTGAGATAGGCACGTTTGACCAAGCTTCGTATATCTGTTTCAGGAAGTTTGTGTGTCGGTACTAAAAACAGAAATTTAAATAAATTATACAAGAAGGATTTAAAAAGAAAAGAAATATATATAGGAGGGACGCCTGGGTGGCACAGTCGGTTAAGCATCCCACTCTAGATTTTGGCTCAGGTCGTGATTGTTAAGCTCCATATAGAGCTCATGCTGGTCATGGAGCTTGTTTGAAATTCTCTCTCTCTCCTTCTCCCTCTGCCTCTCCCCACTCCCTTTCTCAAAAAGGAAAGAAATATATATAGGAATAACTACATATAATAATTATATACATGGGAATATATGCCAGATCCCAACAGTGCTTACCATCAGGATCAACACGTGTGGGATGGGACTGAGTGGCGGGAGTGCTAGGTGGTAGGTCTTTTCCCTTTTGGGCTTTTTGGGTTCCCCAGGAACACAGCTGGGGGACGTGGGGAAGGGTTGAGGGCTCTTAGGAAAGAGTAAGTGTTCTCACCCCACTAGCATTGCATTCCACAATGTGGTTCTAAGGAATCTGAAGGTTTTGATAAGGCAGAACAATTTTTTTTCTCCTTTTTCCCCTTAAGCCCTCCCATGTGTCTTACAGTTACTGAAATTTGGGGAATTTTATTAAGATTGTCAGATACTCTGCCATTAGTCTCCAAACAGTGCGGTTCCTACTAACTTCAAACAGAACAGTGGAAGCATCATTAGTGGAACAAAATGTCCCTTCATAAAATGCCCACCGACATTTTCAGGGGACGTGACACAACCGACCAAGCCAATCCTCACACCTACTCTTGGAAGTAGTCACTGTTATCCCCTTTCCCAGGTGAAGAATATGTCAGTTGTGAAGTTAAATGATTTGGCCCACACCGGTTTGATCACCTGTAAGTAAGGAAACAAATTGCTCTTTCTCACTACTTCAGGCAGTGGAAAATTAGGAGACAATAGCTTTCATATGTGCTTAACATAGACGCTACCAGATTTTCCTTCCCTAATAAGTTTGAGTTTGTAAGGAAAGTCTTTCAGGGAACTAATCTCAGGTATCAATCAAGAATTTCAGGATATTGTCACAAGGTAAAACAATTTGAGGTCATGTCAATGCGGACCACTGGTTTATGTCATCCCCAGATGGTGCTGGGTGGGGCCAGCTATAGGTTCCATTGATTTAAATTTCTAATTTATTTCAAAATAGTGTTCCCAGTCAAGGGAGTACTATATTTGCTTTTCAAAATAGTTCAAGAATCATTAAGGTCTGTTATGTATTTTCCTAACTAGAATCCAACTTGTTTAAATTAAAAATCTTTCCTTTTTATTTATTTTTTTGGAGAGGTGAAAAAAAATCATAATCATCTTTAGAAATATTCTGGGATACATTTTGAGAAGCTGCTTGAGGTTTTCAAATTAAATGATTGAATATGAAAGCTGAGACTTTAATTTTCCATCTCCCTTCTCTGCTTTCAAGAGTTCTAATCATAGTTCTTACACTAACTGCCTTAAGTGTCAGACACCATTTTTCAAATCAAGGTAAAGTTAGACCTGCAAGGAGAAGTCAGGTTGAAGAGAGAGCTTGGAGCTGATGACTGGAGCTAAGCGCCCAGGGAGATCCTGTGAATGACTGACACAGAGCCAGAGTAGATGGGTGAAGAGGGCAGGCAGTGGAAATCTCTGTCAGGTAAGAGGCTGACCTGCCGCAGGAAGCACAAGAAGAGGGAGACTTTATCACTGGTCATCAAGCAGAATCCTCACATCTGGACCCCTGACAACATGCAGCCTGTGTGCCAGATATTTTTCTGGAGCCTCTCCCAGTCCACTACCTTCCCCATCCTGCTCTGTGGATTCTGAGAAGCTGACCTGTGGGCACTGCGTTCACATGTCTCTTTCCCTTCTAATTTCTAGTTGGAATGAGTCATCCAGGGGACCTTGCAAGAAGTCAGAGGATAGGAAGAGAATGAGACCATAATAGGTGTCTTTCTTCCATTTGATACACCACAACTTGGCTGTGTCCCTCTACAAGGGACCGTACAGGTGGCTTCTCTGGATTCAGTAAGTTACCCACCTCGCATCCTTGCTGTTGCAGTTTTGGGGTGGTAATGACTCTCCACGTTACTACTACTACTGCTAGAAGACCCAGGATCTTGCACTAATCTGTGTTGTGTTTCCTAACCACCACCCTTACCTTTATATATAGCACCTTTAGTAAACTTTCCTCCCTGTGTCTGTTTTTAATGGATTGTCTGTTACCTACTGTGTCCCTAAGTGACGAGCAATGGATGTTCATTAGAGTAAAAACAGAGTAAATGTCTCTAATTTCCATGAAATGATTAAAAGTGTAATTTAGGACTCCAGTTCTTAAGCAATGGATTTCCAAGGTGCAATAGCAGGACAGGACTAAGGAATGATAATCATTGGGTATCCATTGTTTTTTAGAACTATGGCCTAATTTGATGGATTGGCCAAACAAATCAGGAGCCGATTATTATTAATTCTTCCATTTATTCATAATCTCGGTTACTCAGGAAATATTTATGGAATGGAAACTCTGTGCCTTGTCTGTATTAGGTGCGTGAGACCCAGAACTATACAAGAAAAAGGCAACTTTGGTCTTTCCATCACGGAATTAGTGTGCTTGAAGTAGGGAATGGACAGAAGTCTGAGAGACGGTCTCTGGAGGCCCTTGTCTATGGAGATGTTGGTCAGGCCATACTGAAGATTTTCAACTTTCTCCTAAGCTGTTAATGGGTTTTGAAGAGGGATGGCATATGCTCAGATTTGAGATTTTAAAACACTGCTTTTACAGCAGTGTAGACAATGGGTGGTAGACACAGAGAGATCAGTGAGGGGATTATTACAGTAGTTAAGATTCCTGCCTTGAACAAGGGAGTGACTGGAAGTGCTGTTTGCTGACATAGTTCATGTTCTTTCTTGTGAATGTTTGATTTTCACAGAAACATCTAATGTTTAATCACTAACCATGGTGACTTTAACTCTCTCCAGCTTGTGCCAGAAATATATTACCTCTAAGAAATAAGATGTTTTTGTTTAATGTTTTATTGTTCTTGGCATTAATTCTTGTGGACAATTTTTAATGAAATATATAGAAAAAGAAAAGTTTAAACAAAGTGTCAGTGATTATCGGTGAGACTGGAAATATTCATTCACTGTTATAATCTGAAGTCATGTAAGATTAGCATATCTTCCCTAAAACAGAAGATAAAAATGTATTAGCTCTAAATAAATATTAACAATGAATAGAATGAAAGAACAAGGGAACCAGCATTCAAATCTTCCTAGAATGTCTATTGGTGATCTAAAAATCATGTGATCAGCTGTTTTGCTTGGAAAGTTGAGCAGAGCAATGAGAACCATAAGAAACCACCAGAAACCTCATGTTTTGAGAATTTGGAGTTATTGCATTATGTAAGCAACACACTGATGGTCCTTAAAAGCCAAACGTGTTTATTATCCAATTCAGCCGCTATACTCCTGACCACTTAATTGCAGAGAAATGAAGACTTGTATTCACACAGAATCCTGCACATGCATATTTATAGCAACTTTGTCATGTTCCCAAACTAGAAACAACCCAGATGTCCTTCAACAGGCCCCTGGTTACACAAACTGGTATATCCATATCCTGGGAAACTACTCAGTAATAAAAGGAATGAACTATTCAAACAGCCAGCAATGTGGATGGATGAGAATCACACCAACTGGAAAAAAAAAATCCCAAAGGGTTTTAAACTCATACAACATTCCTGAAATGACAAAATCGTAGAAATGGAGGCCAGGTGAGTGGTTGCCAGGGTTTAAGAAGGAAATGAAACAAGGGGAACTTTCTTACACTGTTGGTGGGAGTGCAAGCTGGTGCAGCCACTCTGGAAAACAGTATGGAGGGTCCTCAAAAAGTTGAAAATAGATCTACCCTATGACACAGCAATTTTACTGCTAGGTATTTATCCAAAGGATACAAACAAAGTGATTTGAAGGAGCACCTGCACCCCAATGTTTATAGCAGCCATGTCCACAATAGCCAAGCTATGAAAAGAGCCCAAATGTCCGTCGACAGATGAATGGATAAAGAAGTGGTGTATATATACAATGGAATACTACTCAGCCATCAAAAAAATGAAATCTTACCATTTGCAAACATGTGGATGGAACTGGAGGATATTATGCGAAGCGAAATAAATCAGTCAGAGAAAGACAAATACCTTATGATTTCACTCATATGTGGAATTTAAGAAACAGAACAGATGAACATAGGGGAAGGGAGGGAAAAATAAAATAAGATGAAATCAGAGAGGGAGACAAACCATAAGAGACTCTTAATTGCAGGAAACAAACAGGGTTGCTGGAGGGGAGATGAGTAGAGGAATGGGGTAACTGGGTGATGGGCATTAAGGAGGGCACGTGATGGAAGGAGCACTGGGTGTTGTATGCAAGTGATGAATAACTGAACTCTACCCCTGAAACTAATAAGACACTATATATGTTAACTAAATTGAATTTAAATTTTTTAAAAAAGGAAGTGAAACATAAAGAAAGTGACAGGACTATCCCAGGGCAACATGTGGGAAACTCATGGGTGCGTAAATGTTCCGTCTTGACTGTATCAATACCAATATTGCAGTTGTGATATTGTGCTGCAGCCATTATCATTGGTGGAAACGGGGTACAGGGTACATAGCGTCTCTCTATATTCTCTCTTAAACTGAATGTGAATCTAAAACTATTTCAAAATAAGGTTTTATATATATATATATTTTTTCCATAAATGTAAGTAGGTGAAACTCTTATCTTCTGTCAGCAAAAGGAAAATCAGTGGTAAGAACCTAGGCATCCCCTCCACAGCCTATCGCTTTAACCACCCGGTTGCCAAATATCCATTTCTCTTTCCCTTCCTTTCTTAAAATCGACCAACTTCTTCCCCAAGGAGAACGATCACCCCCTCAGTGCAACTAGCTCAGCAACGAAGATCTCTGTGTGATAGGTAGTCCTTCCTTCTTTATCCGGCAACCTCTGAACCAAAAAAAAAAAAATCAAGTTATCTGCACCCACCTGCTTCACTCCCCAGTGTGCTTCCCACATCACATGTGCAGGGATGGAGTGGAGACAGGAAAACCACCACACATTCCTGGTAAGGGGAGGCACACAACTATTGTGCAGTCCCCTTGGGCAGTGTGAAGGCCCTATTGTGGTAGAGTGAGACGTTCTTAGATTCCGTTCTAAGGGAGAAATTCTCCTGGGGCTTGTTGAACAAGGCCACTGCTCCAACTTTGGGGATGGGCGTCCTTGTCTACGATTTCCCTGGCCTCACGTACAATGTAGATGAGCCTGCAGAATTTGCGCTCCTGGGAGCCCGTCTCCTGCCAGTACAGGGAACTTACGTTTCTATGTTTCTGTTTTGTATGTCGTTTTGAACAAAGAATTTTTGGTCCGGACTTATAGCCTCTTTGGAAACACAATTCATTCAAACACTGAAAAGGCTTCTGTCCTACAGGATAGTCGTTTCCGTGTCAGAGTCACCTTACCTGGCATTCTTTTATAGGTAATAAATGTATATATACATGTTTTGTTTTGTTTTGTTTTATACATAATAAACAAATCTGTTCTTTTTTTCTTTTTTTCCTTTTTTCACTAATGCTATTTTGTTTCTCCATTAAGTGGCAGCTAATTTTAAGCTACCTGGGAAAATAGTGAAAAGGTCACATCTTATCTTTGTCCTGCACCACTTTATGCAGGTGAGACATTTTACCAGGGCTTCACCACTCAAAGCTTTTAAAAATGTATTTCTTTCCATTTGGGGTTCTGAAAGCAGCCAGCTTTTCAATCTGTGAAGTCCTGAACTTCTATTCCTTTTTCCTTTCATTTTTGGTAACACACTGGCCAATTACTTTTGGGCTCAACTCTTCCCAGAAATACTTCACCAACATCACCAACACACGCTAACTCTTTCTAGATTTCCCCTAGAGTTGTGGGTCCAAAACATGTGCTTTCTGCCTACGAGTCACTGTAAGCATCCATTGTTTTCACTGTTTAATGTGAATGTCGCTCTTTCCAGCCCCTGATATCGGGTTTCCAGCCACTCATGTCTAAATGACTAAATGAGCTAAATGACTTGTATAACTTTATTTTGTCCTCATAATAACCTTTTAGGTTTGGTACTGTTATTCTCACTTTACATTTGAGGAAATTCCGGCTCATTGATATTAAATAGCTTGGCCATGATTCCTTACCTAGTAAATATAAAAACCAGTAGTTGGTTTCATACTTGTGTGGCTTCGGAGAGCCTGATTTTAGTTAACTGTCATTTTCTTGGTCTTCTGAGGCTTGACTTGAGCTTCTCCATCTTCTTTTCTTGCACAGGTCTTAAAGAATGTCATGTTCTCGCTCTCTCTCTTTTTTTTTCCTACACATCCATTCAATAAGAGATACTGTGAGAGTCTTAAATCAAATAAATATATTTATTAAATAAAAATAAATTTTAAAATGTATTTAAATAAATAGAAATATAAATATATATAATAAATATAAATATAATAAATATAAATATATACATAAATAAATAAAAATATATTTATTATATATGGATGCTGGGTACAAAAGTTTTGTTTATATGTTTCTACATTTTATACATTTAGAGCAGTATTGCTACCTTAACTGTATCATTCATTTGTTTTTAAAAAGCCCATAAACAAACTGAGGGCTTCAGGGGGGGGGGGATGGGACAGGCTGGTGATGGGTAGTAAGGAGGGCACGTATTGCATGGTGCACTGGGCGTTATACACAACTAATGAATCATCGAACTTTACATCCGAAACCAGGGATGTACTGTATGGTGACTAACATAATATAATAAAAAAACATTAAAAAAATAATAAAAAAAAATAAAAGCCCATAAAGACTAGTTACGCTTATCTCAGAATCATCCTTCTTGTTTTTATTCCTGGACCCACACTTCCTGGTTCTTTAATAGAAATTTGATGTGGAAAGCCCAAGTGAAGAGAACACACTAAAAATACTAGCCCTCAGGGTGCCTGGGTAGCTCAGTAAAGGTAAGCGTCTGCCTTCTGCTCAGGTCATGATCCCGGGGTCCTGGGGTTGAGCCCTGCTTCGAACTCCCTGCTCAGTGGGGAGCCTGTTTCTCCTTCTCCTCCTGGCTCGTGATCTCTGTCGCTGTCTCTCTCTCAAATAAATAAATAAAATCTTTTTAAAAAAACTAAAAGAAAAAAATACCAGCCCGCAGAGGTAGCACACCACTTAGAGGTAGCTTACCAATTACGTTGTATCTGTTAATAGCGACTGTCTGGTACCAATACTTTGCTGTCGCTGGCTTGCATGTTTGCCCTCATATTTACCATCTCTTATCATCAAAGTTTGCCCAAAGTGTATAGCTTTTATTTTGGAGTGCAAACATTTTCATACATTGACACGGCCCCTGCTTTCACATTATCAATCTGTAGTCACCAATATCTTTGAAATCTGACTAAAAACTCGCTTCTTCCCAAAAGATTTTTCCCATTACCCACTCCCTTCTGAATCCTTTATTCTGTGTGCCCCAGGAGTTAAGAAATAATTCTTAATTTATGCTGGAACTTTTTGTCAGGCTTTTGCCTCCTTTGATATCAGTGTTTTTGCGTTCCTTAAGGGCTCGTGTTGACTTTTATCACTGTTATCTGTACTATTAGGATTCAACAAACTCAGTCACTGCAGAAATAGCATCTATTGATCTACCCATCTGTCTATCTAACTGTCTGTCTTGTTTGGAAGGAGCAAGTATAACATTTTTATCTTCTGTGTCCCTGAAATACGTGAAATGAAACTGTATGTTTTGCTAAACTCAGACTATACACAGATTCCTTCTGCAACATTGTCTAATTTTCTTTTCTTTCTTTGTCACCTTTTGATCTGTGATGGATGGTCGCTGTTGCTTTCTTAAATCCCAATTCACTATAGAAAGTATTGCTTCACTCCACTGCCAAACACCTCAATGTCTCAATGCCATTATGAATATTTCATGACGTCCTGTGTACACACACTCTTACTCCTTGTCTTATTTTAGTAACCTCCAAACTATCTGCATGATTCTCTTTGGGGCAATTTTTCTCCCATTTTCAATTTTCTTTCCTACTTTCTACCTACATATTGTGAGATTTTTTTTTTCCCTCCAGAAAATTGCTTCTGTGTGGAAGATCGTGCTATCTTGGGTAAAATGGTCAGAAAGTACAAACTGCAATCTGGTCCTTTCTGAGGGGAGATCTAATTACCCAGCTGGTGCTGGAGAATACAAACATTTTCACTTTGGACAATGTTGATCTGTTTTTTTGCAAGTACATCACTTTGGAAAGCTACTTGCTCAGCTAATCTGTAACTGTCATGGAAATGTAATTTTTCCCTCCTCCAAACCAATAACAGGCACCTGGTAGGACTGCCTTATGCACCCAAGCATTCAAGTCTAACTGTTGCCATGGAAACCGATAAAACTCCGACTGCAAGTTTCCCAGCATCCTGCCACATGTCCCTTTTCTCTACTCTGCTCTATCTCTCCATTCCCTCAGTGTACTTGCGTGAGATTACGTTGCTTTGCAACACCCCGTAATAGACTTCTTTTCCATTCTTGCCATTGACAGTGATTCATCCTTGCCGTGTTGGAGGGCAGAGACTGAGTCTTTTTCAGATGTGTAGCTTCCTCACTACTTAGTCCAGTGCCTTAGACTTAATGGGCACTCAAAGCATATTTGTTGAATTGCACTGGATTAAGGGCTTATTGTCTTAGTCAGTTTTACTTTTGTGGTATCTACAACACGCTCATTAAGAGCTTCCTCAGCAGAATAACTGGAAAGATAAAAAGAGCCTGCTGACTAAATACAGAGTTTAAACCACCAATTTATATATTTACAAACTAAACATGAATTTTCAGCTCTCTCTCAAGTCTCGAAAAATGTTAAGTCTATAAAATTTAGAAATAAAGGAAAGCAAATTAATATTTGTTCAACAACTAGTAAATATCCAGCATTTTAATTTTCCTTTCCCTGTGAATTGAGTATTACCATCCATAGGATCTGATTAAAACCTTAGGATGTTCAGCACATGCAATTTATGTTAGAATTTACTTACTTAACCTTATGATCTCCTTAAATATCCATGCTGGCACAGAATTAGTGATCATGCATTTGTAAATGCTTGGGCTTACGAATATTAGGGGGTGGGGAAAGAAAGTATAAAACTTAGGGCCTTATTGTATGAAAAGATGAAACAGTCTGAAGAGATATTCTGGAAAAAGATGTTGAAGAATTTACTGATAGCAGAAACTATAGAGTGAACACAGACATTCAGGAGAGATTACCTTAAATTGGAGGTACACCAACATACAAGAACAATAATTACTACTCGGAAGTATGAAACAACAACACACAAGAACGTCTGTAATATTGGCAAAAGATGATCCAGGTCAAAGCATTCTAAATCGCTAGTATTTATGAGAGAAGGGGCAAAATAACTATTGAAAAAGGGAGCATGATTTGAAATGCTACAACCCCACTGCATGTTGGGAAGACCATGCTGGGAGTTCCCCCTGCACTTAGTAGTAACAAAGTGTCAAAGGAGACCTGGTGGAGGGTACGTGTTTATGCTCTGCCCATGGGCAACAAGACCACCTCCCCTAGGAAGTCTCAGCAGATACCACACAGAGAGGCCATACTTTGAACCCTTCCGCGGTAATGAGGTGTCCTTCTCCTTCTCTGCAGCAGGAGTATCAGAGGACACCCAGACTTAGTGGAGAGTCAAGACTTTCATCATTGCTCTGCAGTAGCAAGGACACCCCCACGATGTTAGGAGAGGTTAGTTGGGGAAGGGTAATGAGGCATCCCCTTCTAGGGCGCCCCCCTCCTAACTGCCTAACAAGGCAGTGTTAGAGGAAGCATGCTAAAACGCAATATTTCAATAAAATCCAGAGTCTGATAACATAGTACCCAAACTGTCCAGGTAATCAACTGAAAATTACTTGTGACACCAAGAGTGAGAACAATCTCAATCAGAGTGAGAAAAAACAATTAATGGATACCAACACTGAGATGACAGAGATGTTAGAGTGACCTAATGAGAATTTTAAAGCAGCCGTCATTTTAAAAAGTCCCAACAAGCAGTTATAGACATGTTTGAAACAAATTTTTTAAAGCTCTCAGCAAACAAATAGAAGATATAAAGAAGGAATACTAAGTGTCAATTTTATAAATAAAAATGTCTAAAATTAAAAACTGACGAAACCAAATATTGGGAAGAAAGCAGAGAACCTGGAATTGTACTGCTTGTGGGAATATAAAATGGCACAGCCACGTTGAACAAGTGAAATGAAACACGTACCCAAAGATGTGAACATGAATGTTCCTACCAGCTTTATTTGGACTAGCTCATATTAGAAACAATACAAATGTTCATCAACACATGAATACAGAAAGAGCGGGTTGTGTCGGTGTCCGAACGGTGGAATACTACTCAGCCATAAAAAGGACCTGTTGATATGGACTACAACATGAATGTTAAAATAACTACATGCAGTGAAAAACGTCTGACAAAAACAAATACATACTGTACAGTATTCATTTATATAATATCTGGAAAATGCAACTTAACACACAATGACAGAAAACAGGTCAGGGCGGTGGGGAAATGGGAGGAAGGCAGGAAAAGGCGGCACAAACAGAGGCTCTGGGCGCATGCGTGAGTTCTCCACGGACCGTTCGCGCTGCCCGCCTACGAAGGGTGGGGTGCTTATTTCCCTGACGGACCTAGGACGGTCCCCGGCGGGCTCCTGCGGAAGTTCACGCGCCACTGCGAGGGCCGCCCAGGTTCCTCTGCGCACTTGCTGCCGAGGTCGTCTTCCGGAGCCCTTCCTGGAGCGGGAGCCAGACCAGAGGTGAGCCTGGAATCCCGCGTGCTCTTCTCAGCGCCTGTGCGACCTCTTCGCCCCCGGGATGTGGCAACAACGCCCGACTGTTGTGGCCGGTGAGGTCTGCCAGTCCTTAGTGAAATGTCGGTCTGGAGTAAAAGAAAGGTAGTCCCTACAGAAATTGCATTTGGTTTCACGAAGTATTTACCGTCCACATCATCCTACCTTAAAACTTCAAAGACCCCAGTTAAGGATGTTATAGGGTTGCGTAGTGACAAATGGCAGCTACACTTGTGGTGAGCACAGCACCGTGTAGAGCTGTCAGAGCCCTATGCTGTCCACCTGAAACTAAGGTAACGTTGTGTGTTGACGATACACAACGAAATTGTTTTAAACAAGATAGCATTTTGGCAGTTCTGTTCTCTAACCTTCCTTTATGTAAATTGAAACTTTCTTCGATTGCACGTGACAGCCAACCCTGCAGGAAATTTTGGCCAGTGAGATTAGCTCCAAGGCTCTTAAAAACTTTGATGTCTGATACTAGGATCTGCTGTTGTGGGTGGCTATTCAGCCCAAAGGACTTTTGATCAGTGGAAATATATACTTGACCTTAGTAACCAGAAACGGACTGTGCCTGACAGTGTGTGGGAGATGAGTGAGTGTATCTAATTTAGGGGAAATTAGAATTAAAGCCCACTTAATTCAAAGGGCTTTGCGGAGTTGGCACCCAATTTTGACAAGATTGTTGAAAGCCTCCACTTATGGAGGGTTCATTTGGAGAAATGGCATTTAGAGCAACAGATCTGAAAGTGACAAGCATTACAGAAAGGGTCTGCTTGGTGAGCTCATTGTCTTAAAAGAGCAAATTCAAGAGCATGAGGAGGAAGTGTGCAGAGCTGCTGGCCAGTGTAGCATGAGCTATGCCCAACAGGCACAAGGTCAGGCAAAGAGAAAATTGACCAACTTCAAAAGGAACTTCTGCATACTCAAAGTGCCAGGGGATCTTGAAATAGTTAGAAAAGGGGAACAAAGAATTTTAAAAAATATAGTATTACAGAAAGATGACAAAGGAATCTGTGACAGAAGGCTTACAAAATCTTTGATTAATGTATATTCGGAAGTTCTTGATATTCTGTCTGATTATGATGGCTGCTGTAATAAACAAGATCATTTTCCAAAGACTGTTTGTGGTTGAACTCGGGAGGCTAAGGCAGGAGGGAACTTGGCCCAGGAGCTCTGGGCTGTAATGTGCTATGTCTATCAAGTGTGTGCGCTAAATTTGGCGTCAGTGTGGTGGGCCCTGAGAAGCGGCGGACCACGGGTTGCTGAAGGAGGAGTGAATAGGCTTAGGTTGGAAAGGGAGCAGTCAAAACACCCCTGCTGATTAGTACTAGGATTGCACCTGTGAATCACTACTGCACCCCAGCCTGAATTAAAAAAAAAAAAAAAGGTGGCATGAAAAAACTTTATGGGGTGATGGATTTATCTTGATTGTGGTGATGGTCTCAGAGGTGTTTACATATATCGAAACATCAAATTGTAAACTTTAAATATGTGCAGTTTATTGTATGTCAATTACACCTTAACAAAGCTAGTATTTTTTATGTGGCTATTAAAAGCCCTAATTTTTCAATTTAATAAACCATTTTTTGATTAGATCAATTTGTATTCTGTCCATCATATAGCCTTATTAAAAGATGTCTGAAGGGACCTTTATTTGGAATAATTCCATTGTTTAGAAACTTCTAACTCATCAATGAAAGCTTGGTTTTGTTTTTTTTTTCATTCTAGAGATTATCTTTCATTTCTATTCTGGGGCTCCACTTAGGTGTATCCTTTGCAAAAATCAAAAGTTCCTAAAAAAGGCCATTGGAAGTGAATAGCATCTTGATGTTGAACTTTAATTTTTATCAGAATTGACAACTATTGTGGCCATGAAAAAAAAAAAGAAAAGAAAAAAAGGCTTGAGTTGGGGAGGACAGAAAGGGAACTGATCTTTAAAATTATAATTAACTCCTATTGTCTGCCACCTGATGGAAATCTCCAGATGGTCAGACTGTGGTGTCAAAGGCTAGATTATTTTTTAAGATTTTATTTATTTATTTATTTGAGAGAGAGAGCAGGGGGTGGAGGGTGGAGTAGTGGAAGAGGGAGGAGCAGACTCCACACCCGGCTCAGACCCAACACGGGGCTCTATCTCATGACCCTGAGATCATGACCTGAGCCAGAATCAAGAGCTGGACACTTAACTGACTGAACCACTCAGGCACCCCAAGGCCAGATTACTTTAGCCATCAATAGGAACAAATAACCAGCTGGCACAAATCAGAATTAAAACAAGAAACAAACTTACTCAAGATGTATACTTAGCATGGTAGAGTTGAAGTATTGAATTAAGGATCACGAGACTTACCAGAGGAGCCAAGGGAAACTGAGCCCCTTGAAGTGCACAATTTTATTGGCTGCAATTTTAGAATTCAGGTCAATATTGCTTCAGTTAAAACTCTAGAAATAAATTGTCACAGGGCAGCTCAGAGATACTGAGTCAGTTGTATGCATGCCGGTTAGTTATTTATGTGTAGGATGGAGGACACTAAGCTGCCATCAGTCAGCAAAGGCAAAAGCAGATACATAAGGAAAAGAAAGAGGGGAAAGGAAATCTGGGAGCAGTTAGTGTTGCTTTTCTATATTTGCAGCTAGCAAAGAGACTGGTTACAGCAGAATGATCTCGCACAAGCTCTTCAAAGCAAGGGCCATCAAAGGAAGACGTTTCAGTTCATGGAGTCTTCGGGAAGACTTGAGAGTTTAGCTGGAACACACAGACGATTAGTGGAGGTGCAGTTGGTTCTCTGCTGAGTGGTTGGAAGATGAGAGCTATTTTTTTTTTCTGCTAAATTCTATATACTCAATGAAAAATAGGGTAGAATTGCCATCTGAAGATTGGCTTATGAGGTGAATGCCATAGTGGAATGTAGGAAGAAATTTGATTAGAAAAGGGAGGGTATGAAATTATCATCTTATGAAATTGAAAAGTAAGCTCACTACAGAAATATGGCAGGATTGAACAGAATTTCCAAATGAAGTATTTTTTTATTCCAGTTCAATTTTTTCTTTATCCTTAATTTTACTGTGACACCTATATTTTCCCCAGATAGGTTAATTTCAGCTGTAATAAAAAATCCCAACTATATGTATATAATACAAATTTCACTGTTCACAATGTTTTAATTCATGTGGTAAGAATTTCCTCTTATCATCATCCCCTTTATCTCCTGCAATCTTCTCTGTATAGTCATTACTCTGTAATTCTCCTTTTTAAAGGCATCTGTGGCCATCATGGACCAGCTCTTTCTCATTCCCCTTTATACTGACTCTTCAAATGAAATGTTATAGTATGATGACTTTGTTTCTCTTTTTAAAGTAAAGTCATATTTTATAAGTATTGTAGATAATTGGTAAACACTTAAAATTCAAATAGGACTAAAAGTGTACAACAAATGTAAGATTCCTTCCCATCTTTGTGCTTCAGTTTTGTCCACTATTTTTAGTTTCTTATTATCCTTTCCCAAACAAGTTGGGAGCAAATATATATGTGTGTGTGTCTGTGTGTGTGCGTGTATACAAATAGTCCTCTTTACATAACAAATCATAATATACTATATATAATGTTTGGCATCTTGCATTTTTTATTTAAAAATATATATAAACCCTCATCATAACATGATGAGTAGAATACAAATTCAATCAAATAAAATTCAGTATTGCATGATTAGGGGGTTAATAAAATGACTGGGGTGACACTATCCAGATTTGTCTTCAAGGAGTAAGGGCCTAATCTTTCCTGGTCTCAGGTTGAGGTTTGCCCTGCTCTGGTGACAGTTTTCTGTTTCCACTTAAATGTCTAAAAGAAGATTCTTCTGTGGCTGGCTAAACTATTCAGTAAAGTGGTAGGGATTCTAGCAAGCTGTTTTGTCAACCTGGTCCAGAGGGCTTTGGCCGAGCAAACATAGGGACCAAAGACACTTCTTTCTTCTGCTTTCCAAACTGGAGTTGCCTGCCATATCTGTAGCAGGCCCTACTCTCTTCTCACATCTTCCTCCCTAAGATGGGAAATTCAGTCCACCCATTTTGGGCTGGCCGGAAGCCAGTAGCTAACAGCCAATCAAATTATATCCAAATTACATTTTCCCAGGGCTGTTTATTATTGTCATTGCTATTTCTAGCTTATCAAGGTTATTATTTAATATCAGTAAATATAGATACACCTCATGCTTTTAATGGCTATATAGTTCTCTATTGTATAGATGTAGAAAGGGCAGTCAGCCAGATAGATTTGTTTTACTTTGCAGACAACATTTCTGAGGCTGATCAATAATGCAGACGCTTTTTAATGGTGCATCTTCTCCAGGGCAGGTCGAGGCTTTTAATATGCCATGTATATTGTTGCTGGAAATTTATGCATCAGCTTCTCTAGTGTTTAATTTACAGCATCGATAGTCTGCATATTGTCAATATTCACATTATTTCCCTCTCTCTTCCTGTTCCTATTGAGACTGGGTTTTCTCTAGGCCTGATGTACAGCCTCTATCTTTAGACATCTCTCCACCACCCTGTTGAGTTGGATTCATTCTTTCCTGTACCCCATTTCTCTTCATTTTCAGGTTTGGTAAATGCAATCTCCAGTATCTTCCTAAGGAAAGATTCGTGGAGACATAATTGCATAAATACCTAAATGTCTACAAATATGCTTATTCTGTCCTCGTACTTGATTAATATTAGTTGGATTACGTATAGGATTGATTCTAGATTGAAAGTAGTTTTTTCCCCGGAATATTTAAAATACGGACCTGTTCTTTGTTGTCAGGTGTGGTCAATTGGCATGTTATTTTATATTTTTAGATTTTTCATTATCTTTTTTTTTTCTTCTTTTTTTAAGTAGGCTCCACACCCCGCATGGAGTCTAACTCAGGGCCTGAACTCATGACCTAGAGACCAAGACCCAAGCGAGATCAAGAGTTGGACACTTAACTGACTGAGCCACCCAGGCACCCCCATTATCTTTTGAATTCCACTTTTATTTTTACCAGAGCACTGCCTGTGCATAATAACGTATATAATTTTATAAGTCTCCTAACAAAAAAGAACATTCCCCGACTCCATTCCTGCCCCACCCATCCAATTCCTGTTCCCCACATTCAACTACTTTCAATTCTTTTAGTTGCTTTTTCTGATATTTAAAGAAACTTCCCTACACTGGGTGGTCTCAGGCTTCTTTTGTGTTTATAAGGAACAGGGAAAGCAGTTCACTTAGGACAGCAGTAGTCACTGCAAGCCCGTCAGGCATTGCCAAGGGAGTGATCTTCAATGGTTCCTAATTAAAGAACCGGCTTCTACGTAGATATTAGTTGGTGGAGAAATAGAGGAGGAAAAGTAACACAAATATGCCTACACTGATTTATTTAAACACACGAGGAACTGAGCTAGAGAAACAACAGACTGGAGCATGCTAGAAATAATCCAATTTGCATGCTTAGAGTTCTATCTTTATTAAAAACAACAGTAGCAATAACAAAATCTCCCCTTTTTCCCATTATTCCTTGTATTACTTCCTCTTTAATTTTCACTGCTACCCAAATAGTCTCATGGTCCTGCCACTTTCATGACTAAATTAGGTTCATTAATTCTCCTTGTATCACTGTATCATTATTTCATTGGATTTTTTTTTTTTTTGGTGTGTGCTAACTGGTTTCCTTCCAAGCTTGTGCAAGCCAAACTATACTTCTATAATCCAAATTATGCAAAGAACTGAATATATAGCTTCTGTGATGTCCCGTAGACACTGGCTGGTTTTAAATTATCATATATTTTTTTCACTGCTTTTGGTGCTGTGTTTATGTGCAAATATTTCGCTCCTCATTTGTTTTATGGTCAATTTTTACCAATTTACCATTTTATTATCTAACATTTATACTAATAGTTCCTATTTTTGAGGCTTAGATATTATCTCTTAATGTCCTAATATGAAAGATGAGAATTTAGAAGCCCACTGCCTATATTCAGAATATAATTACCAGACCCTTTGGTTGCATCAGTATTTGCTGCTTATGTTTGAATAACATATAACCTTCAGCTTTCTCTGGTCAGCTCTGACAGTTCCCGGTTGTGGATCTTTTTATCCGTCCTTTCTGTGTCCCACTAGCACACAGAGCTCCTGTAGAGCAGTCGAGCCGTAACGAGTGACGTGGGACAGGCCTTGGTATAGAGATGAGGTCTTACACAGTTACAGGAGCTGGCGAAGGTGCCTGTGGAAGGCTGCTGCCTGTGCATCTCCCACGGTGGCCGACTTGCTGCAGGCCAGGAGGGCTAGCATTTGGGAAGAAACACTGAAGGAAAAGCAGAAGACAGCAAGGACAGACTTGAACCCATGAGGAAAAACCATAACCCGATCCTGATAGCCGGTGGCTTCAATGACCCATCTACTGTAGAAAAGCTGGTACCTTTCACCATGCTGCAAAAGATGTGTCTGGCCCAGGACTTAGAGAGTTTGAAGAAAGAGATCTGGCAAAAACTGGAGGGTCTGTGGCTCAGGAACCAAGATTAGCCAGCAGATACCATTTGTGAGCTGCATGGGGTACCTTATACTGATCAATGCTAACCCAGGACAATAGAGGAAAGGGAAGTCCGGGATACATAGTTCCAACTTAGATTAACTGACACTATAAAAACCACTACAGATATTTGGAGAAACCAAAAAAAAAAAAAAAAAAAAAAAAAAAAAAAAAAGATCCATGAAATAAAGCATAATATTAAAAAAATCAAAGAATTTATTTAAAAAACTTCAAAAAATAAAAAATAATAAAAACATGGTGAATTTTTGTAATTCAGTAGAATATTTATAAGTTTTAGATGTGAAACTCTTCAAAAGAATGGAACAATAAAAGAGAAGAAAAATGGGAGTGAAAAAAAAGGTACTCATAGGATCAAGCTAAGATAGCCCAATAATTGGATTTCAAGAGAGAGAACAGAGAAGATCAGGAGGAGGAAACCCTGTAGTCTACAGACAGGAGAAACCATTGACTCCACTGACATTCAAGGCCTTACTTCTACAGAGAGAGGGAACTTTGAGTATAAGAAATCTGAGAAATCATGGAAATACAGCAAGTACGTTCCCAGTTAGTCTGACTACATAAAAATCCAAAGAGCTATACCTTTTGCCAGCTTCTTTCTTAGGAGAATATATGCTCATCTAATGTGGATACCTGCCTTTCAGAAGGCAGACACCGTAATAATAAGCGAGCTTAAATCTGAGTGTTTCCAGCTACACAATACTGGGTTACAACACTGGAACACAGAAATAAGGAAAACCACAGACAGGTCTCCAGCTAGAGCTCTGCAGGGTCCTTTGTGTAAGTCAGTTAGGACCCTGTGTACTCAAGCTCGCTCTTGACTAAGTTCCCCCTGATCCACAGTTTTGGTTACCCATCGTCAACCTCAGTCTGAGGAGATGATCCGCTTAATGATGAGTCTTTGGAAGGTCAATAGTAGCTTAATGATAGGTCTCAGTGCCTACATCATTCACGTGACTTTCTCTCACCACGCAGGCGTTTTATCATCTCCTGGCATCATAAGCAGAAAGGTGAATACAGTACAATGAAGAGGTTTGGAGAGAGAGAGTCCAAATTCACATACCTTTTATTCAGTATATTGTTATAATTATTCTATTTTATTATTAGATATTGTTGCTAATCTCTTACTGTGCCTAACTTATAAATTAAAATTCATCATACGTATGTATGCATAGAAAAAAACAGTATAAATAGGGTTCCATACTATCGGTGGGTTCAGGCATCCACTGGGTCCCTGGAACATATTTCCTACAGATAAGGGGGACTACTATGTTATAGTCTTATGAACCAGCAGCTCTTCACTAACTTCAGCATGTCCTAGGATTTCTGTTACCCGCTGAATTCCACGTATTTCACAGCAAACTCCTAGTTTTAATACCAGTGTTCTTCAAGTATGTTCTCATTAGATGGTACTTTTCCAAGGCCGAGTTCTCAGTTTGTCCCCTCCGGAAGGCTCCTTGGAGCCCCATCAGCATACCCAGTGAACCAGCCCTCTTCCAGCCCTCAGAGAACGGGATGGTACTTCTACCTCAGGAATTGACCCCTTGACTCATGACTAGAATTTTACATGGATTCTTTATACTGAGAGATATATGTCAGAATTTAGGATTTGCAACTCATCAGCTCCCTGCCTGAATTCTTATAGAAAGCCACGTATGTTAATGGCTACTAAACGTTGACCCCTTCGTCAGTGGGGAGGATAACCTGGGTTTGAAGGGCAATGAGACAAATAAGGACATTCAGTTAGGTTGCCACAAATTAAATTTACCCAATTTGAAGATTCTGAAATCATCTTCCCAATTTTTGTTGTAAGATGTTCCTTCATTTTATGAAATGATAGAAGTAGTGTTTGGTTGAAATGACCTTATCTGGCCAAATAAAAATTCAGCTGCCAAAAGAGAAAAATAAATGAGCCACCATATATCACTTTTCAGATATCAAATTCAAAGCCCTGGAGGCAGGTGGTCCCCCTCACCATGACAGGAAGAGCCATCTTTTCCCGTACATTGCATTTGAAAGCTGAGTGTATTTTTTCCCAACACTACACAAATTAATCTTATATATAAATTAAAGTCTGAAATGTAATTGATTAAAAAGGTATATATAAAGCAGCCAGGATTTGGACAAGACTACATTTTTCAGCTTAAAAAATTCTGTAGAAGTTTCTGTCTTAATGAACAAGTTGTATTTTGTCTCCCTAGTTACATGTGTTAAGGTAGGGAGAGACACACAGAAATCCAGCCTTTAGGGTCTGGCTCTGCCTCTTCACCAGCCTTACCTGGGGTCAGTCTTCACCATCTTCATGAAGCAAAAAGGGCATGCGACTCCTTTCATGTTCTTGAATATACCAAGATCTGTCCCACTCAAGAGCCTTTGCAGTGCTGTTCAGTTTTCTTGAACTCCTTTTTTTTTTTTTTTCAAAATTGTATACTCACTTTCTAGCAGTTTGCCTGTTTCATAATAGGCATATCATAATTGTTTCTTAAGTGAATAAATGAATTGTGGTATATGTCAAGATACAAGCTAGACAGCTGATCAGCGGGAAAATAACGATGGGGTTTCAACAGTATCAAACAGGAAGAGATCAACTGTAGGATTATTTCTCATGTAAATAAGGATACAAGGTATTATTTACTCTTGACTGGAATAGCTATTGCTATATATAGATACTTTGAAGATACCCAGCAGATGGACTGTTTCCTCCACATTTACATATTCTGCCCAGAACCCTTTTAGCTTGTTGGAATTTCTTTTAAGAATTCCAGTTTTCCAGCAGTGGTTTTCCAAGCCCACAGTTTTTGCTAACATACATTATAAATACTCGTAATGCCAAGCTCTCATCCCGAGCTGGATGACAGTTTTACATCTCTAATTCTGAGTCAGATGGAGGCATTTCGCACGCCTGGGCGGCAGCAGTGGGTGTCCAGGCTGTCGAGCTTACTGATCCTTCAGCATTTAGCTTCTTATGGAAAGTTTAAAAAGGATAAAAATGCTGGAAAAGCTAACCTTTAGGTCTAGCATGGTGATTTCTAACCCCAGATCTGACAGTCATTTGTGGTAAAGATTATGGTAGGAATCGCGAGGGGCTTTAAACAGATTGGAAACTTGATGAGTCCCTAAACCTTTCTTCTGGTCTCATGATGAGAACGAGAAGAGGGCACTTTTCTAGGAGAAATTTCACAGCACCCCTAAAGTGCCAACACTTTAATTAGAACAATATTTCAAGTGTCAGTGACTATGACTACGAAATAAAGCAGAAGGATAAGCTGGTGGAGGTGAGAAAGTCCTTGAAGGCATTTTAAGCTCTCTGGAGAATAAAGAAATGTGTCATATACATCATAGGAGGACAATTAAATATTATTTATATTCCTAGATCGCAATATAATCAAACGTCATCTTATTTTCCTCACTAATGGACTTCTGTTTTGTTTTCAGGGATTGTGTTGACGATGCATTACATTTTTTAACAGGCAGTGAACTGTTTATTGCTTTTTACATTCCCACTTTCCCCGCTGTACCTTATGAAGACTTGAGATCTAGTCCATAGGCACAAAAGAGAGATGCTGTTTTCTGTGTGTGGAATATCCTTTTCCTCTTTCCTCTACCTGCTGCTTCCTCACTGAGACTAAACCTTGCATGTTCTTTGGAACGCAGCTTAAATCTACTCCACAAAGTCTTGTTATAATATTGGAATTGTCCTCCTTCAAAATGCCATAACTGCCAAGTTTCTTCATGTCCTACCACTTGAACTAGGCTTCTCTGCTTATTTCTGAGTTTCTCCCAGGAAACTAGAAGCCCCTATATTGTCGTAATTAAAAGGTTGGGCTTCAGAGCCAAAATATACCTGTATTGTTTTCTTTGCAGATAACTAGCTCTGTGACCTTAGAAAAGTTACTTAACCTCTCGGTGCTTTAATTTTTCATCTGTCAAATGGAAATGATAGCAGTGACTGTTTCATAAGGCTGCCACGATAACAGAATGAGGTAATGCACATAAAGAACTTAATACAGTGCTTGGCTGAGTAAATGGCCCAAAATGTTTATAATATTTTTACTATTATCATTATTTTCCATGATGACAGGAATTGTGTTTTGTACCTAGGGCCTGGCTCATAGTAAAGGCCTGCAAATGTTGAATGAATGAATAATATTTCTTTTTTCTCTTCCTATTCAGTAAGTAAGAAAATGCCATTAAAAAAAAAAAAACTAAAAACAAAGAGAAAATGCTTCCCTTCTGCTTCTTGCAAGTTTGAGAATAAAATGGGTAATATATACATAGAAGACACTCAAGTTAGATAGCTGTACCTTGCATTAATATCAATGCAATGAAGACCATTCTTGTAAAAATTTATGAAAAGGATCCCTGCCAGGAGGTCTGTTTTTAGGTCATTACAGTGCAATATCCATATTGGTTGGAATTACTAGTGCTTTCTAAAATATTTCATCTACCTACATTCAGATGTGCAGACGACATTTTAAAGTGCTCAATATTTTAGATTTTCCATTTTCTGCTTTTGTTGCATGAATAAATTCTCTCTCCTCACAACGAGAATCTGCCTGTCCATGACAGGCAAGACATCCGGAAGTTCTGAGTCATTACCTTAGAGGTTGTTTGTAAATCAGCGATTGCTCTCCTAGTTTGGATACGACTGTGGAAGAGTCGTACCTATTTGGGAGGAAAATTGTTCACCAGCAAAAGAGAAACAACAGGAACAAAAGATTTCCTGTAGCCTTCCTTGTTGTCAGTATGTGAAATTTCCTATTGCTTATTGCATTAAGTCTCAGGTTTGCCACCTGGTTTTCAAAACCATAATGTTAACGAAAATTATTTTGCCTTACATTCACGTACTGCTTTGCGATTTACAAAGTTTTTTAACAGTGATCGGTTCATTTTCTCTTGGCATTTCAGCCTGGATGGAGACAGACCGTCATACACCTGCAGACCTGGTGTGGTATCATTGGTCCTGCAAGAATTGCTTCGGATATATCCATGTGGCACAATCAGGCTGCAAAAATGTTGGCAAGTTGTTGAGGAGGTATGTTGGTCACTATAACAAAGAGTGTTCTATTTTGGGAGACCCACAGAGGAAACTTCTTACTACCATAATCTAGGGGAAAACTGCTTCTCTAAAGCAAGTTAATCATATAAACATTATACACTAAGAAATTGATCAGATAACCTTCGATGTGTTAACTGACAAAATGATAAAATCCAATTTTATTGAAAACTAATAGCAAGGACATAGGGCTTACAGTAGCCACAGTCTCAGTTATCTTACACATCTCCATGCTTTCTTTTCCTCATCTATTTCAAATTTATGGTATCTTGCCACATTTAGTGTATCACTACAAACTACTTTAAATCCTTTTTTAAATAAGGCAGGACATACATTATTAAAGTGTTTTCACATATAATATTCTGTTTGATTCTTATATCAGCCCTGTGAGATAGGCATAATACTAACCCAATTTTAACTATCCATCCACGGTTCTCACTATTTTTCCCCCAAACAGGCATTTTCTGCAAAGTTTGAGGCTGACAGAGCAGCCCTGGATCCTGCTTTGTATAATAGATCCCAAATGTAGGCTTATGCAAGCAGGCAACCCAGAATCTATGCCAGGAGTGTGTCTCTCCAGCACTGATTAATTCCTGTGTCTAAAAGCCATGTGTTCATTGTGGATGATAAGCTTGTTGCACAAACATAAGCTAACCACACTGAGGAAGTTTGGCATTAGTTCTGCACAAACCCCAGTGAGGATATTTGCCAAAAGGATGGAGAAAAGTCCTGCCAATTTAGACATGAATGAAATGTTTTGAGGCATCTGTAGACTTTTACATACTAAATAGAGAAAACATACATTTATAACACTGATTGAAATTTATTCAACCAAACTTGTGTTGAGGAATCCCAGATTCCAGGCTTGGGAAATGGTCTAGACCTGTGCTTAGAAGCAGATGGACACACGTACAAATAGATACAAAATCACTGAAAAGTCAAAACGGGCTGTTGTTCTAATTCTGCTCCAAATACTCATGTACAAAGACAATGGCACTGGTTTGCAGTACACTCAAATGTGATGTTTGTGGATGTAATAATGGAAGCCTAAAAATTTCCAGATAACTTTCTCCTCCTTCAGATGGGAGCAAGGGAGGAAGGGGGGGGGGGGAGAAGGAAGGAAGGAAGGAAGGAAGGCCGGCCTTCGTAGAGTGAGTCTTTGAAGAATCACTCTGTGTTCTAGTTTTACTTTTTGTTTTAACTTAGAACAAATTCTGCCCTTTTATCTCTCAAAGAAGATTTATTTTCATATATCTGGAGGTGAAAGAGGAAGTGAGGCCATGTGTATATGGCCCAATTAAAAACACAGAGTTTAAAACTTTTGAAGGACTCCCTGAGATTATTTACTGGGGCTTCTCACCTGCGGCAGCAAGTCTCACTGCTGCATCTCTGACATCCGGTCATTGAGCTGCTGCTGGAAAACTCCAGCCGTGAGGGACTCAGCACAGCCCCACGACCACCACGCCACAAGCGGGGAGGCTTGTCTACCCTATACGACCGTTGACAGCCGTTTTTTTTTTACACGTATAGAAGTTTTTATCCCTGCCACTTTTGACTGTTCTTGTTCTTTGGAGCACCAAAGGACGACATCCCTTCTGCTGAGTGATAATCCTCCAAATAAATGGAAAAGCTCTAACAACCGCCCTACTCTATTCCTAAGATAAACTCATGTGTTTTTCTTCATCTGTTCCACGTGTAGTATGATTTCCAGAACTTTGATCAGTCCGGTTACTGTCCGCTGAGAAGAATCAGCTTGTTCATGTTTTCTCTAAAATGTCATTCTCCAGATGGGGATGGATCGGTTGAAGCCTCAGTGGGCCTGTGACCCCCTGTGATTACGTTACGCAGTGTGTACTGGCCTGGCCTAAGACCGCATTGCTTTTCAGTAGCTCATCAACATTATCTGCTTTCGTGAGAAGTAGAGTCACAGAAACTCTCTGAAATGTCTACATTTTTCCGTATTATCATTTTTAGCCAGTTATAGTTATTTTTTTAACCAAATACTTGATAGGGGGATCGCATGCTAAATGCAATAAAATTTTTCAAAACTGCTTGTCAGCCAAAGCCCCACTCCCACACGAATGCTTGTTCTTGAGCAACAGGTAAATTATCCAGACTTTGTAGATATGTCTTATTTTGAATCATCATTGTGTGTCCTAAGTATTTCTATGTAACTGAGGGATCTGGAACTGGTATCTTACTCACACATGGTAGCAATAGTCATCCCTAACTATAATACGCACGTAACCAGCATATTGAGCAGGGATAACAATGAAAATGCTTTCTTTTTATTTTTCCTCATTATTGCTTTATAAACTTACTCTATTCTTCTAATCCAGGAGTATGGAATGTTTTTTTCCATCTTTTTGTGTCTTCTTCAATGTCTTTGATCAGTGTTCTATAGTTTCTAGAGTATAGATCCTTTACCTCTTTGGTTAGGTTTATTCCATGATATCTTATGGGTTTTGGTGCTATTATAAATGGAATCAATTCCCTAATTTCTCTTTCTACAGTTACATTGTTAGTGTGTAGAAAAGCAACTAATTTCTGAGCATTGATTTTGTATCCTGCCACATTACTGAATTGCTGTATGAGTTCTAGTAATTTAGGGGTGGAGTCTTCTGGGTTTTCCACATAAAGTATCATGTCATCTGCAAATAGAGAGTATTTGGCTTCATCTTTGCCAGTTTGAATACCTTTTATTTCTTTTTGTTGTCTGATTTCTGTTGCAAGGACTTCTAGTACTACGTTGAACTAATAGTGGTGAGAGTGGACATCCTTGTCGTGTTCCTGATCTTAAGGGAAAACTCTCGGGGCGCCTGGGTAGCGCAGTTGTTAAAGCGTCTGCCTTCGGCTCAGGGCGTGATCCCGACATTCCGGGATCGAGTCCCACATCAGGCTCCTCCGCTGGGAGCCTGCTTCTTCCTCTCCCACTCCCCCTGCTGTGTTCCCTCTCTCGCTGGCTGTCTCTCTGTCACATAAATAAATAAAAATCTTAAAAAAAAAAAGAAAAGAAAACTCTCAGCTTTTCCCATTGAGAATGATATTTGCTGTGGGCTTTTCATAGATGGTTTTTATGAAATCGAGGAATGTTCCCTCTATCCCTACCCTCTGAAGAGTTTTAATCAAGAAAGGATGCTATATTTTATCAAATGCTTTTTCTGCATCAATTGAGAGGATCATATGGTTCTTGTCTTTTCTATTATTAATGTTTTCTATCACACTGATTTGCAAATGTTGAACCACCCTTGCATCCCAGCAAACATTTCATGCTCATGGATTGGAAGAATAAACATTGTTAAAATGTCTATGCTGCCCAAAGCAATCTATACTTTCAACGCCATCCCAATCAAAATACCAACAGCATTTTTCAAAGAGCTGGAACAAACAATCCTAAAATTTGTATGGAACCAGAAAAAGACCCCAAATCACCAAGGACATGTTGAAAAAGAAAAACAAAGCTGGGGGCATCACATTGCCTGACTTCAAGCTATATCACAGAGCTATGATCACCAAGACAACATGGTACTAGCACAAAAACAGACACATAGATCAATGGAACAGAAAGCCCAGATATGGACCTGCAACTGTATGGCCGACTAAATTTTGACAAATCAGGAAAAAATATCCATTGAGGGGAAAAAAGACAGTCTTTTCAATAAATGGTGCTGGGAAAATTGGACAGCTTACACAGAAGAATGAAATCTGACCATTCTCTTACACCATACACAAAGATAAACTCTAAATGGATGAAAGACCTCAATGTGAGACAGGAATCCATCAAAATTCTAGAGGAGAACATAGGCAATAACCTCTTCGACATCAGCCACAGCAACTTCTTTCAAGACACGTCTCCAAAGGCAAGGGAAACAAAAGCAAAAATGAACTTGGGACTTCATCAAGATAAAGAGCTTCTGCACAGTAAAGGAAACAGTCAACAAAACTAAGAGGCAACCCACAGAATGGGAGGAGATATTTGCAAATGACATTACAGATAAAGGGCTGGTATCCAAGGTCTATAAAGAGCTTCTCAAACTCAACACCCAAAAAACAAATAAGTCAAAAAATGGGCAGAAGACAGGAACAGACATACAAATGGCTAACAGACATTAGCCATCAGGGAAATTCAAATCAAAACCACATTGGGATACCACCTTACACCAGTTAGAATGGCAAAAATTAACAAGGCAGGAAACAACAAATGTTGGAGAGGATGTGGAGAAAGGAGAACCCTCTTACACTTTTGGTGGGAATGCAAGTTGGTACAGCCACTTTGGAAAACAGTCTGGAGGTTCCTCAAAAAGTTAAAAATAGAGCTATCCTATGACCCAGCAATTGCACTACTGGGTATTTACCCCAAAGATACAGATGTAGTGAAAAGAAGGGGCACCTGCACCCCTATGTTCATAGCACCAATGTCCACAATAGCCAAACTGTGGAAGGAGCCGAAATGCCCTTCAACAGACGAATGGATAAAGAAGATGTGGTTCATATATACAATGGAATATTACTTAGCCATCAGAAAGGATGAATACCCACCGTTTGCATCCACATGGATGGAACTGGAGGGGATTATGCTAAGTGAAATAAGTCAAGCAGAGAAAGACAATTACCATATGGTTTCACTTATATGGGGAACATAAGGAATAGCATGGGGGACATTAGGAGAAGGAAAAGAAAAACAAAGAGGGCGAAATCAGAGGGGGAGACAAACCATGAGAGACTGTGGACTCCAGGAAACAAACTGAGGGTTTCAGAAGTGAGGGGGGTGGGGGAATGGGTTAGCTCAGTGATGGGTACTGAGGAGGGCACATATTGCAATGAGCACTGGGTGTTATATGCAAATAATGAATCATGGAACACTACATCGAAAACTAATGAAGTACTGTATATTGACTAACATAACATAATAAAAATATATATATAAACTTGCTCTAATGAATATCTCTCTTTCCTGTCCTTGATAACTCCTTTGGCAGCTTCCATAGCTTTCCTGTCAGTTTCAACTAATATACAACCTCTTTAAAACACCTTGAGACTCCTACTTAAATGTCATCTCCTTCTCCCCAACTAGTGCCAGGTAGGCCTAAGCACGAGGGACTTGGAATGGGCAGGATGCTTTTTTATTCCTCAGTTTTGGGGAGGGGAAGGGATAGGAGCGGCAGGGTTGAGGAGGGTGTGGTCTGATTTGGGACATGGATTAGTGTCCCTGTATCAGTGCCTAACCTCTCTGGTGTTGAGGGCTATTATAGGGAATGATGGAGGAGCAGTGATGCCATTTACATAATTTCTCATTGTTGTCATTCCTCTGCCTGACGTTGGCTTCCATGTGATGGTCCTGCAAGGCAAGCGTCTACATGCTCTATCCTTCAAAGAGCACTGCACAATGCCTTCGCGTCATGTGGCAGACCTCTGTGTAGCTCAGTTTGTTTCACCATGACTTCCTCATAGATCCCACAACATCACCCCAGCTTAACTCTTAGCATGCCCTCCCTGGCAGGCAGTCGTCTTGGTTGTGTTTACAGTATGGCAACTCACTCCCCACTTGAACTATGGAAACATCATGCATCCCTCATGTGCCAAAGAGCAAGCAAGCAGGCCATCTGTTAACGGCTCCCTCGCAACACAGCAAACCTCTCTCCAATTATCTTCTAAGGCCTGTTTCTCAGGCAGTTCGGCAAGTATGTTGCCTGATATAGGTCTACCTGGAGAATAAGAAGCCAGTACCATCTGCTTATAGACATCTCTAATCTTGAGTAAAATTTTTGAAATCTCTTCTCCTTGGATTTGGAAAGTAGTCAGCCTCCCTCCCACCCCACTTTCCCATTGGGAAGAGAGAGAATTGTCTTAGCTGTACTGTATTTGTCGTAAGGACCATGGATTCATGTCTCTCTTATTTGCTTCTCATTGTCTACATGTATAATGAAGGAAGTTGATTGGACTAATGGAGGTTAGTCTGATTTTCTCTCTCTCCCTCTCTCTCTCTCTCTCTGTGTAGGGTGTGTCTCTCTTAATCACGTGAGTTTCTCTTCGGGTTGCAAGGTACATATCCTTTGATCGTCATTTGTCAGTTCTTGTTAATTCCAAGGAGATAGACACCTATCAAATCTGCCTGTTCCCTGTCTCAATTCAGATGGATAAGAATCTGTCATTGCCTTTCTTAAAGAAATACACATTTGCAGTGATTCTGATTCTATGGTTTTGAGTGGGTCCCAGGAATATATGAAGATTCTTGCTCTCATTTCCACCTTTTGGTTCTGAGAACTGTAAGAACCTGTGCTGTGGTAAGCCCTTTCTCCTCTACATCTCATGCTTCTTGGTAGATACAGAGCAGCTGTACTCCCTTCAGTCTCCTTTGCTGTATCCAGAGAACCCAGGCAGAGACTTTTTTGTTTCAGAAACCCATCTTTCAAAGTGTACTACTGGTGTTCAGCGTTCAGACAAGCTGTGCATGGTGTCCTTTCACATATTTCTTTATTTCTTCCATATTTCATGTTGGTCTCCATTTTCATACCCAATCTTGAATATTTTTTGTTGTTTCTCTTTTTCTCTCTCTTTTCCTTTCTCCTTCTCTCTCCTTATTCAGATCATCTGGATCTGGATACTGTCAGTGATTTAGAAAGAGACCTGTCTGAACTTGAAGGAGCCTGGGGAACAGTTGTTCCTCCTCCTCGCACTTGTCTGTCAGGCAACTGGGGACAAAGCACAGAAGACTCTAGAACTGTGTGTGGTTGAGCACATCAGTTGTCTGTGCTTATGGGCTTGGGATACATGCTCACAATTACAGGCAGATTTTGTCTCTTCATATTGATTATGTTATGCTTAATTTTTAAGAACATACATGAGCGTCAAGTATCTTCTTCAATAAAAATATGTCAAGATTCAATTGTGTTTTCGAATAATCAGAGCCTAGCTTCCTGTACAGTTAATTTCTCGCCCCATTATTATTTATTTTCATCCAATATTTGATAGGCTCTGTCCCTCCTCACTGCCTTATTTCCCACAGACAGCAATAGGAGAGGAGGGCATATGCGTAGAGACAGTGTAGAGAACGCTTGTTCACCTTGCAAGTTCTGTAGACTCTTCCTCCTTTTTCTCTGACAGCTAGTGCTATGGAGGGGTGGTCTGATCTTCACTCAGAGCTCTCTGGTTTTACTCCTCTGGCAAGGGAGCCCTTCTCTATTTAAACCCTAACGAATCTGATGAACACTAATGGGAGAAGAATGCAAAAATATTGACCATTAGGAATAGGAAACGAGACATAGCCACAGATACAGAAGAAGTTGTAGGTTTAGTTGCACATCGTGATATCACATGAGACTGTGTTCCAACCCAAAGGAAAACCTAAAGGAAATACTTTCCTAGGAAGTTATCATTTAGCAAGATTGACCCAGGTAGAAATAGGAAGCATTTTTAAATAAATCACTTTCAGATAAGAAATTGGAAAGGAGGTTCTGATTAGGATATCCATGCCAAGATAGACTCCCTGCCAGAACTATCTCCTTGTAGATAGTGAAATTCTTTACACAGAATCATGCTGCAGGAAAACTCAATGCTTACGTACAACGAGGCTCTTTGAAATGGAACATCTAGGGCTTCAGAAACCTGGTGTCGCTCCGCGTGCGTTGCCACAGAGGTATTTGAATAAAGAGAGCATTTGACATGACCAAAGTTAAGAGTCTCTTAATTCCCTAGCTTAAGTAAAAAAGCAAGTAAATAAGCTCAGTATTTCCCTTTTTGGAATTTTTAAGGAAACAGAAAACGGGGAGTGTTTACAGTTTGGAATTAGTGAGAAATCGTTACTTGGTGTTGTTTTCTCAAGAGGTTTTTATATTTTTTTTCTTTTTTAAAGCTAAGTAATATGAAATCCAATTGTTTTAGTAAATATGAAAGATTAAATTTTAAGATGAGTTTGTACGTTCCCACATGTAGTGATTTCCTTTGGAGATAATACAGCACTTTGCTTGAAAGGGTTGCACAGAAGGATATGAAAACAGAGAGCATGGATTTGTAGAGCTAGAATTTTCCATGTGAAGCTAAGTGAAAGTGGTAGAGAAGGCCAAGACATCCTTCAGTTGTCTTTTAATAGGGAAGTAATTTTATTTCAGTGCTCCTTTTGCAGTCCAACTTGTAAATCAGTCATGAAATGCTTGACATTATCACAGCCTGGCGACTTAATCATCTCTGCAGACGCTCCTGCAGAAACACCTTAGTCTGAAGCCCCCTGGGACTCAGTACCAGTCCAGACCAGATCCGGGTTGAAGTTAATGCTAGTTTGCTCAGAGAGCACCTACCCGTCAGGACCCTTTGGCAGCTTTACCCATGATGGCCACCTTTGTTTTTCTTATAAATCTGTCTGAGGTATTTATTTATTTATATAGTGTATAATTATAATTATTTATTATCAATACAGAAAATGTAAGGGAAAACAGATAGCAATTATAATAGTAAAAAAATTCACAAACTCCCTGGGAATTAACAAAAACCTGTAGGATTTATCGACCTCAGTCAACAGAAAGTAGCAGAAGATATAAAAGGTGACTTGACTGCGTGTGATAAAATAAATGACTGTGAATGGGAAACCTTGCCATTCCAGACATAAACTCTGGACTCAGATTTATGTACACATTATGCTGTCCTAATCAAAATGTACATAGATTTTGAAGAAAGGCATATTTTGCAAAATGGTCCTAACTATCATAATAAAATTTAAATGAATAAAAATAATCTATGAAATTTTGAACAAGAAGAGGGACATACCCCCACTAAGCATTACCATATATTGTTACAATAAATAAAATCATATGGTATAAGAGAAGACAGGCTAATGGAGCAATGTAGAGGGAAAAAAATCAATGTGCATTATGCTAGGTCGCTTATGACACGTTCCATCTGGAAACATATCTTTCAACTCAGGAACATTTTTGTGAATTATTTTGTTAATAATTTTAGCTTCATTTTTTTCCTACTCAGTTTGGAAGTGTTTTTAATCGTATGTTGATCTGCTGGACTTTTCCTCTTTCTTTCATATTCCCTCTTATATTCCTGCTCAGCCTTTTTTCCCCTCTACTTTCTAGGTGAGCAATTCAACTTTATTTTTCATACCTTCTGTTGACTTTTGAACATCTACTATTATGCATTTACTCTGAAAGAGCTATTATTTTATTTTTCAGTATTTTTCCGTGTTTGTAAAAGCATTCTCTTCTTATTTCATAGTTGCAATATCTTCTTTTGTCTGTCTTCAGATTCAAATTTCTCCTCTTAGATTTGGTTAACCACCTTAACCAAGTGATCAAATTTAACATCATTAATTATTCTTATTGGAGGACTGATCTAAATTTATATGCTCTTCCAACCTGGTATAATAATAACAACACAAAATAACATCATCTATAGAGTAGACATACTTTCAGGATATACAAGAATTAGGGAAATAAGTTAAATGGTATCATGATGAAACAGTCAAATCCCGATTATAGAATATTCTATCTACAAGACAGCTGACCTGGACTCCTCAAAATACTAAATGTCATTTCAAACAAGAGAGAGGGACTGTTCTTCAGTAAAGGGTCCATAGAGACCCAAAAACAAAATGGAATTTATGAAATCTGATTACATCATGGAATAAAACAGAAGCATCAGTAAAAATCGCTTATGGGTACAATGTTGAAGGTCAATGATACAGAATTATTATTAATATTTTTACATGCAAAAATGACATTATATAGGGAAAGCCCCTCTTTTCAAGAGATATATGCCAAATTACTTAGGAGTAAAATTTCATGATTCAGCATTTGAAAGAGAGAGAGCACAAACATGGTAAAATATTCATTGCCCTAGTCATTCAGCTTTTCTGTAAATTTGATACCAAGATAAAGTTGAGGAAAGGGATTCTTTTCCTGCAAAGTCTGTTTCGTCTGTTACCTCTTTTTTTCTGTCTGTGTTCTGTCTTTCATGTGTAGAGGATTTTCTTGGATAAGGCAGGTAAGCCCTGCTCGTCTGTTCCTGTTTAAGAGTGGAAGATTAACATGCTGATCATGAACTGTGAACATGGGTGGGGCTTGCTTCCAATGACCGAACTACTGCTCTATCTGTCTGGGCTGGTTTTTTGTGGATGACCATACTGTAAATATTGTTACGTATTTCCTCGTGGACCGGCCAGATTCTCTAGAAGAGAGTTTTTCAATCTTCTATCTGAAAGTTTTAAGCTTGGGTGCCTGGGTGCTAGTAAGAAAAACAAACCAGGAATCTCTGCATGCTCCCAAAGACATTTGTCCCCCATCCCCTTAGTGCAGAGACCCTGCAGTTATCCTCTTCAGAGCGTAGATCTCAAGTAGGGAAGAGATGGGGGGAGTGGTCGAGGAGCTCTAACAGACCAGCACAAGCTCCTGGCTATGGTTGCATCTTTACTTCTATGAGGAAGTAGCTGGCACTGTCAGTCCCTGTGCCTGCCTGGAATCCCCATTGCCAACCTACAATTTTGTTTTCTTGTATTTGCTACATCAGTTACCAGTCACCCATCTGCTTTCAACTTCCAAAAGTTTGTTGCCTTTACCTCTTTCACAGCTATTTTTATTCTTGTAGAGTCCTGATGCCTTTTTAAAATCCCTTCACTCTCATCACAGTGGAATTTGGAGGGTAGGCCAAAGTGTATATGTGTGTATAACCCATTATCTGTAACCAACATTCCCAAGAATATATACTGATAAAGAAAAGCATTAAGATAGGTTGCTATGAAAAATAATATATCTTTTTATTTTCCAAAGTTGCATGCAATAATCCCAGTTCTGTACAGTTAAGTTGTATATGCTTAGGAAGTATTGGAAGGACCTACATCTTAAGTTATAGGGATTAAAAATTGCAAGGGTAGGATGTCAAGTGAATTTTTATTTTATTTCTTTTGCTTATCTCTATTGTTCTTTTTTACAGAGACAAATATTAATTTTTTATTTTTTATTTATTTTTTTATTATAATAATATTTTTATTATTATTTTCTATTTTATACAGTACATCCCTGGTTTTTGATATAAAGTTCAATGATTCATTAGTTGCATATTATTAATTTTTTAAATGAAAAAAGCACATACAAGCTACATCATAACAAATAACACCCCATATGTTTTGATGGGTTTCTTAGTAGGTGACCAGAATGCCAGAATTCAAAAATTACTATGAATATGAAATGGAGTTCGTGTAGTTTCAAGTAATGTTCCCAGTTTTAAGTTTGCTGTTCCTGAATGACAAGGCCCTTCCTCGTTAGGCATGTAAGTGTGGTATGACTGTAGTAGAGAGCAAAACTCCTCCATAACTCCATTCTAAGAATGATTTGCCATTCCCCGTCATGTAAACAATGCAAACGTCTCGTCTAACCAGGAAGGCAGACTTACTGTCCATTCCTTAATGGGCAGTGAGCTTTTTGTCTTATGTGAACTACAGCTTCCGAACTGTGGCTGCCAGGTAGATGAGACAAAAGCAGTGTCAGCTTAAGTCCATCAGGCATAGCTAAATCTGATTTTGACTAGATCTCCATCCATAACAAATTCAACAACACGCTTAGAAGGAGGAAGGGACTCATGAGACCTTTATTTAAAAATTTCAGAGGGCTTGATGGCACCCAGTTCTGCTTTCTGATTGTCGGCCAACAAGAGGCTAATCCCAGGGGACACAAAAGTCATGTTCGTTTGCTCTCTCGCCTGAGCAGAGATGGGCAGATAGGACCTGCAGTTTCAAGAATTTGCTACTATATTTCATTATTTCAAGTCTACATCAGAATCTGATAATGATATGACACTTGGTGAATTGTAAATTTCTAAGAGGAAAGGGTGCCAGGAAATTGAACTTTCAAATAGCTGGGAACAGAGACTGCATAGACCTGTGTTAAGAACTAGCTTGCTTCCCACCTTATTGCCCTTCAAAGTAAGGCCAGATGTCCCTCTGGATCTCCACTTTCAGGTGATCTGACCTTGAATGAGGGAGTAAAACTTTTAGACTTTTCATCTTAGCATCGATTTCCATTTTTCCTATTGATGGCCTGTACTTACTGCTGAAACTTTTTAACTACCGCCCGACCACTTCTTGCTCCAGATTTTCTGCAAGGTTGCTAATCTTTTAGTTCCATTCTCTTACTGTGGTTCCATTCTAGGCTACCATTTTCCTATACTTTGGAAGTTGTACAGATTTAAATTCATTTCATATACCTATTTCTCTTAATTGCCTTCTCCGAATATAATCCTAGAGCTGTGTTGTTTACTGAACCATGGCTAAAAGTGACACTTTCTGCCAATGACTTTCTAATCAAGGCCAAAGTCCTAGTTATCTTTGGACATTTCATGTAAAATCCTTATGTATAAATTCAGAAGAGAGAAAGCAAACATCTTTTCCTTAGGGCAAATAAACTGGACCAATTCTTGTACTTGGATTCCCCTGATTGTAGGTCTTGCAGCTCCTAGAGGGTAGTCTTTATCAACTGTATCTAAACTCTCTTACATTTGGGTAGAACGCAGACCATAAGCTGAACCTACTGGAGAAGCACTCCACGCATATCCTTGAAACCTTAGCTCAATTTTTCTGATGAGGGGCACCTGGGTGCACAGTCAGTTGGGCAACCGACTCTTAGTTTTGTCTGATGTCATGATCTCGGGGTTGTGGGATCGAGCCCCAAGTCAGGTTCTGTGCTCAGCGAGGAGTCTGCTTAGAATTCTCTCTCCCTATCCCTCTGCCCTTCCTGCTGGTGTGCTCTCTCTCTCTCTTTCTCTCTCTCAAATAAATAAATAAACCTTAAAAAAAAAAGTTTTCAGATGGGCTATTCTCTACAGCTTTTGCTTATTCAGGGCTATGCAGGGTCAAGAATACAATGACCCTAGTTCACCGGGAATAAACACCTATCTTCCCAGCATCCTGTCGAGTTAGTCATACACCTTACCCACCTTCTCCCACCCTACCCAGTTACCTTCAGTCTTAGAAGTGTCCTGCTTTGGATAATAAAGTATACAATAGGGGCCCCTGGGTGACTCAGTTAAGTGTCTATCTTCAGCTCAGGTCGTGATCCCAGGGTCCTGAGATCAAGCCCCATGTCAGGCATCCTGCTCAGGGGGAGGCAGCTTCTCCCTCTGCCCCTCCCCCTGCTCATGTTCTCTCTTTCTCTCAAATAAATAAATAAAATCTTTTTTAAAAAAGTAAAGTATACAATAAATTCTTGTTATAGAACCTTATTTTCATTTCTCCATGTAAATGTCCAAAGGCCTTGTCTTTGATCACTGAATTTTAACTCTGGTGTGTGACTAGTCTTGCTATGCCTTAAGAATAAGAAAGATTCATTATTTGAATAAATCAGAAGCAGGAGGGCTCCTGGGTGGCTCACCTCGTTAAGCATCAGACTTTTGATTTTGGCTCGGGTCATGAACTCAGGATCATGAGATTGAGCCCCAAGTAGGACTCCTCCCTGGGTGTGAAGCCTCCTTAAGATTCATTCTCTCCCTCTCCTTCTGCCCCTCTCCTCCCCCTGACTCCCATTCACACATGTGCATGCTCCCTCTCTTAAAAAAAAATCAGAAGCTGAGATTAGCCTTTATAATATGATCTGGAGGATTTTGGTTACTTACTATTCTGAACAATAATAATTGTTGATGCTTCTTTCAACATATATTTGAAATATTTCTAATGTTCAAAGCAGTTTTCTGAGTACTGAAGTGTTCTATAAATATAAAACAGACACAGGCACACTAATAAGGGGCTAGTACTCAAAACATTACCAGGTATTTATCAGGATAAAATAAATACTTGCTGTACTTATGATTAATATCTTTCTAAGTGTCAAGAACCCTATAGACATTATCCTAATTCTCACTACAAACCTGCTAAATAAGGAGTGAATATAAAAAGAGTTTGGGTAACCTAAATAATGAGTATCCCTAGAACTTGGTGGAGAGCAGATAAACACCTAAGTCGCTTTGATATCAAAGCCAGAGATTTTTGATGATTCTTAAAAATACTGATGTATAAAAATATATCAAATATAAAGATGTAATGATAAAATTAATTGTTCAGAAGACCTTTTCATAAAAGGCCACATTCTCCTTTCCCTACCCATCTCTATCCCAGTTCCACCCTAATTCCTAAGTCTTTCCACAGTTTTCTCTGTACTAATTTAATCCTGTATAGATATATAGATAGATATGTAGGTTTCTATTGTGTAAATATTCATTTTACCAAAACGGAAAGATCTCACAGACTATTTTATGTACCTTGCTTTTCTCACTCAATAAATCTTACAGAAGTCACTCCAGATCATGTAAGTATGTCACTTCTAATTTCCATAAAATATTTTATACATAAATGTGCCAACATATATCCAATAATTGCCTGTTGATGGGCATTTGCTTTGTAACTAGTTCTTTACTATAAAAAAATGCTACTATAATAATCTTCAGATATAGATATTTGGAAATTATTACTTTTATTTTTATGAAGTAGATTTGCAAGAGTGGAATTATTGGATCAAAATACCTGTGTTACTGATGTTAATATATATTTGCAGGTACTTTTCCAGAGAGGCGGTAGCACTTATTATTTCTTCCATCAGTGAATGAAATTACATATGCACATACTTCCTGGAAACATGTCTTACAGATTTCTGTGTATATGTTTTGCCACTCTGATATGCACAAAATAATGTTATTGTCCCTTCTATTTCTTTTTACATTTTAGAGCTTTATTCTGTTGTATTGTTTTATAATTTAAAACGATGTATCTGTTTGAAATCTGTTCTCTTAAATGCATAATCATATTGTTTTATCATTTAAATTAATTTAATTTATATTTAATATAAAACAAATGATTATGCATTTAAGAGTACAGATTGATCAGTTTGGTCTGTATACAGCTATGCATTTACCACAAAAGCGAAGTTCTCCCTGGGACCAACTACATAATCTGTGGGCCCCAGTGTAAAATATGGCCATTTTGTTCAAATATTTAACATCTTAAGATGCTGACAGCTGCAGCAAACCAAAACCAGAGCTCTATGAGCATGAGACTGCACAGATCACACCCATGGAACTGGCCCTGCTCCATCACCTCCAGAAAAATTCCCATACTCCCTTTCAGCTAATTTCTGACAACAGAACAATGGAATCATTTAGTATCTGGTCATCATATAGTATATAATCTTTTGTGTCTGGCTTTGGTTTCATTAATTTCCCCTACTGTTTGTCCACTCTCTATTGCATTGATTTCCTTTATGATGTTTATGATTTCTTCTACTAAACTCTTTAGGTTTAAAGTTTTTTATAGGTTCTTAATGTAGATGCTGAGATTTTTGAGTTTTTGTTTTTCTTGTCTTCTAATATAAGCATTGAGAACTTTAGATGTCACTGTAAACACTGCTTTAGCTGGATTTTGC
Source organism: Ursus americanus (assembly GCF_024610735.1). NCBI lineage: Eukaryota > Metazoa > Chordata > Mammalia > Carnivora > Ursidae > Ursus > Ursus americanus. The sequence continues at coordinate 16,386,402 of NC_142129.1, read as the reverse complement.
AAAGTTTGGTATGTTGTGTTTTCATTTCCATTTAGTTTAACATATTTTCTAATTTCCCTTGTGAATTCTTCTTTGACCTCTGGTCTACTTAAAAAATGTGCTTGGTGGGGGCACCTGGGTGGCACAGAGGTTAAGCGTCTGCCTTCGGTTCAGGGTGTGATCCCGGTGTTATGGGATTGAGCCCCACATCAGGCTCCTCCGCTATGAGCCTGCTTCTTCCTCTCCCACGCCCCCTGCTTGTGTTCCCTCTCTCGCTGGCTGTCTCTCTCTGTCAAATAAATAAATAAAATCTTAAAAAAATAAAAATAAAAAAATAAAAAATGTGCTTGGTATTAAAAACTTTCTATGTATTTGTTGATTTTCCAGATTTCTTTTGTTATTGATTTCCAGTTTAATTATGTTAATTTCCAGAACTTATTCCAAATGTATTTAATCCCTTTTAACTTATCGGGACATCTTGTCTGACCTAGCATTTGTTCTATACTGGTTAATGTTCCGTGGGTACTTGAAAAGGAACCTAATTTACTGTTGCTGGGTGTTCGATAGATATGAATTAGGACAACTTGATTGATTGCATTGTTCAAGTCATCTATATACGTATTGGTTTTCTGTCTACTTGATGTGTCTGTTATGGGGGAAGGAATATTAAAATCTTCACTGATTGTTGTCAAGTTATTTATTTTCTTTTTTCAATTCTGTTTTTTGTTTCATATATTTTTGAGCTTTTTATTAGAAGTATATGCATGTTTATAATTGTTATATCATCTGCTATATTGACTCATATCATTATGGAATGTCCTTTTGTGTCATTAGTAATATGCCTTTTCTTAATGTCTATTTTTCTATGTTAATATAGCATATCCAGGTCTCTTATGTATAGTGCTTTTATGGTTTTTTGTCTATCCTTTTACTTTCAAACTATATTGTTTTTGATCTTAAGTACATCTCTAATAGAAGGTATATAATTAGTCCGTGCTCTTTTGATTCAGTTGAACAATCTCTTTTTTGATGAGAGTATTTAGGCCCTTCACATTTAATAGTAGTAGTAGTAGTAGTATAGCTATATTTCTATTTATGTCTGCTATTTTGCCATGTATTTGTCTATGTAAAAAAAATCCTAGATATGTTTAGAAAGGTCACAAAGTACAAGATAAATATAAAGACAAGATGCTCAAGTCCATAATAGGGAAATAAAAATATAAGGGACCTTATTTCTGTAGCTTGATTCTTTTCTGGAAAGAAAAAGCAAAACGCACCCCCCAAAATTTCTAAAAACAACCATTGAAGGACACTGGAAAGTGGTCAAAGACAGGCAGCCGTGTGAGAAGTGTTTACTCACTCCTAAACATTAGCAAACTACTGTGTATTAGGAAAAAATGTGATTTGTGACCTCCTACTCTTGGGGTGTTCTCTTCGTCCCCCGCTGGCTGAAGGTGGCAGGTTCCGTTCATGGCCCATGGCAGTAGGGCCTGTTACTGTAAGGCGGCAGACTTTGGAAACAGAGATGACAGATACTCGTATTTCTGGCTGACTGATACATTCTGTGCTCATGTAAGACATTCCCATGGAGCCTGAAGAAAACCTGAAAGTCTGAGGACTCTTACAAACTTTCCGTGTCTTTGAATCTATTTTTTATCAGGCAGCAGAGATGGATACTGTAATAGCTTCAGGTATCTGAGCTATAAAGTCACAACAAGCAAAGGAGAAAAGGCAAGAATTAGATAGTTGTATGCTGCATATAAGTCAAATGTCACAACTGAATCAGGTCAAGTTAGTTGCCTGTTCTCCCAATGTCAAAAAAACCCAAAAACAACAAAACAAAAACCCCACAAACCCTCAGAAAAATAAAACAATCCTTAGAGTAAATGCAATATATTATATACCTCAACTTGCTTTCAACCAAAAATTACTAGATATGCAAAGAAATAAGGATTTAGTACCCATTCATCAGACCTGGAGACACCACATTCCTCATAATATTATGTAATATCTTCTTCAATTACTTGGAAGGAAATCATTGAATGTGTGTGGTTTTTGTTCTCTTTTGTTCCCTAAATTATTTCTGATTCCTCCCAGTATTTTTTGTTTCTTTGCTTAGCTTAGTCTTTTTATTTCATGTTTCTGGCTTTGCTCCAGCATCTGGCATTCTTTGATCATTCATTTATGTTCAAGAATGAGGCAATGAAACACTGACTGTAGGCCCTCGAAGAGAGATGCTGCTCTTTCGACTCTACCCTACCATCCTGTAATCTGTATTTATTGATACCTAAGCTCATAAGAGTTTTTCTGGACTTCACACTTATGATGATGATAATGGTCAGTGTTATATTCTGAACCAGTGTCCTCCCCAAATTCACATATTGGAATCCTAACATCCAATGATGGTGTTAGGATGTGGGGCCTCTGGGAGGTAATTAGGTGATGAGAGCAGAGTACTCACAAATGGGGTTAGTGCCCTCATAAAAGAAGGCTCAAGAATGCTCATTTGCCCTTCCTGCCATGTGGGCAGAGCAGGAAGTCTGTAGTATGTCACCCAAAAGAGGGCCTTCACCACAACTGGACTGTGCCAGTACCCTGATTGTGGACATTCAGCCTCCAGAACTGTGAGAAATAAATTTCTATTGTTTGTAAGCCACGTAGTCTATGAAATTTTCTATAGTGGCTTGAATGGGCCAAGACAGTTGGGTAAGACTTAAATGATGATGGACAGAGCTGAGAATTCTTTTTTTTTCTCTCTATACTTTCAGATAACAGAGAAATTGCAGGGTCAAAGACCATGGACTCTCAAAACTAAAATAGATTATCAGAGACAATTTTTTTCCATCCTGCAACTTTTGGGTAGATTCATTTTAGAAAAATAAAATTTTGTTCTCTTCTAAAAGATACCAATTTAAGAATTAGTAGGAATAAAACGATTTCATCTGAAAAAGGTTATTTTTTTAATGGCCAAACTAAAACAATATATGTATTTAGACTATGTATGGTTTCTCAGTCTTGAAAAAGAAATTACATCTTCCAATATCTAAACCAATAATTTTTTCTGAATGTAGCTCTCAACACTTCCTGTAGTATATGCATGTGTGTTTAATATAGTTGCACTTTTAAAATGGAAGAAATATCTAAGGGAGTGATTCTCCAAAAATGTTTTGCAGAAAAGTAATCCCAGGAGATGATCCTTGAAAGAAAGAGTTCGCTAAGCAATTTACTTTGTTTTTCTCTTGGGACTCACAGCGCATACTAACACACTCTACTTAGCTGTCAGTAAACACACTTGTATCACTTTTAAGTTCCTTTCCAAATGGTTTGCCATAATAATCATTTTCAAATGAAAACCCACGAATATGTTTTAGGGCCTTAATATTGAATAGAATTTTATGAAATGCTGACCTAAGTTCATGCTGTGTCCTAGTAAACTAGAAATCTATGGAAACACGAAAAAAAGCACAGTTATTAATTATAGTACATTTTGCCGAACAGAAGTTTTCAAAATTTAGGTTGTTTAAGTCAAATCATGTGGAAAAAGATTATCAAAGTCTTCAGCCAAAGCTTCTTGTACTCAGACCCTTAATGACTCATTCTTGAAATGAATAGAAATCCCATTCTTGGAAAGAATAGAACTGTTTGCGTAATATTTTAAAATCCTCAAAAGAAAACAATTTCTTTTAAATATATAAGAAAATGGACCTTTATTTCTTTAGGAGATAAATCTTTTGCTGTCAAAATATATGCCTAAAATTTCACTGTTTTATAAATTATAGACATTTTTTGTTTAAAAAAAAGTGTGCCTGGATAAACATATCTAAAAAGTGCTCTAGTGAGATATATGGCAGTGAACAGGACACTTGGAAATAGTTCTTGTTAGAATAGATCCTGGCGTGGGGCGCCTGGGTGGCACAGCGGATAAGCGTCTGCCTTCGGCTCAGGGCGTGATCCCGGCGTTCTGGGATCGAGCCCCACATCGGGCTCCTCCGCTGGGAGCCTGCTTCTTCCTCTCCCACTCCCCCTGCTTGTGTTCCCTCTCTCGCTGGCTGTCTCTATCTCTGTCAACTAAATGAATAAAATCTTTAAAAAAAAAAAAAAAGAAAGAATAGATCCTGGCAATTCTAGTGTTAGTATAAGAAGATAGTCTCTAGAGTTGGAAATGGAAGTAAAAAGAAAATGTCCGTTGATGTTCACACTTATTAAGCAACAATACCAATATTTTCAAAAAGATTCTTACTCAGAATTCTAATATTTAAAACTGATCAAGATTGTGCTGGACGGATTAAAGTCAAGTGCCCTCCAGGCTCCTTTGGCTCCGAATAGCTCCTGCTTCACCCTAAGTAATGGTTCAACAAAATCATCTAGAGAAAACTTTCAAAACTAGAAATCTGCACCTCTTTGGGAAATAGCCCTAGGAGTCTGAAGGAAAACAATGAGAGTGTTTAGTGTAACTTGATCTAATTTCAGAAATCCTCTTCTGTTGAAACATTTCCAGTATTTGGCAACCTACCCTCTTAAGTAATATGATTTTAATGCTTTCTCCTAATTTGCGTAGTGTGGGTTCCATAGCTGCCATTCTGGTGGCGTCCTCTGGGATGCCTACCTTTAAATGCCAGATTCTTAGATTACTGCAGTAGATTGTTCTGTGCCTTTATGATGTCATCGGGGATTCCACTTGTGCTTCACAAGGTCAAAAAGAATGTAATAGCTGTATGAAGGACTACCTAGTCTCACCTTCAAGAAATCTGCTAGTCTGTCTGCTGGAATGAAGTTTAATCATTCCTCTTTTCTGTTTTATTCCGTTATAACTTTTGAGCTCCATTTTTCTTTCATGCTGATGAGTATAAGCAGTTAGTATCCCATTAGGTCTAGGACATTCTCGAATATGGAGCCAGGCTCTCTGTTTCTTTTACATCTTTCAGAGCACAAAATAGAAAAATAACAGCAATTCTGATTAACTGACATAGCATTGCAATCAGTCTAGTATCATAAATGGCTCCATTAATAGAAAGAAGATAACCTGAGAACCATGGGATTAGAAAGGTTTAAGATCCAAGGAAATCATCTTTTAAATGGAAATGTTCCTGAAAAGATTCCTCTCAATTAATCTGGCGCATCAAATTCGATTCCAAGAGCACGAGGGAATTTAACTCAGTAAGGAAGACTTCTAGAAAATCCTTATGAAAAGTAACCACGCCCTTCTGTTTCATTTTGATTATTTTATGTTCTCATTTCTCAGGATTTTGTTAAAGCAAAACCCATCTTTTCACTGCAACCGGAAAGAAGTAGGAAAAAAAGAAGGACTAGAAGTGGATTGTTCCTTCTGGTAATAACATAATGAGATTAGAGATTTTCTTCTTCTTCTTGTTTTGTTTTTAATGAGAGCATTTTGATTCTGGACTAAAAGATTGTTCGTGACACTAATTGTCTTCTCAGCATGAGAAGATGAATCACTTTCATAAGAGTGTGTATACTGTGTGTGTGTGTGTGTGTGTAATCTGTTCCTGCTTGTCATGCCACAGGAAAGACTTTAAAACCATAGATAAAGTCCTGGAAGCAACTCCAGTAAATAATTAGAAAGTGCCCATGTTTACCCTTCAGGGGACGAGTATTTCCAGAGCACCTAGAGACTATATAGATCAAGTTGAATTAAAAATCTGATATTTTAAAAAATTCTTCCTCGTTTTCAGAGTTTTGTATTTCTAAGATCGAAGTTCTTTTCCTGTGGGAGATGACTGAGCACTTAAGTTCTATTTCATACATTTTGCACCTTTAGGATGTCCGTTGACTCTTGAAGACTCAGTTTTGGTGCTTGCAGGCTTTTTTGAATTTCATAGGCAGATGTGTGCAGCTCCATCTCACAATTACACAGATCTATGCAAATGCTTTCAACTGGCATTTCACATCATATTGTAGTAATTTGACTTTCTCTGAACAACTGAAACAAAGATCACTGAATAGCACATAAGCGGTTCATCACAGTTGCTAATTGTCAGACACTAAGAAAAATGGCGTTTTATCTTTGGACATCTTGTTTTCCTAAGAGCTTGTACATTACATTCCCACTTCACCTGTTTGCCATGTGGTGTCATTAGGAAGAGGGAAAGAGGGCACAGGGGCTCTAGGGCAAGAACTAGTCACTTCTCCTTTCTGTGATGCTTACCTTTGAATTGCTATGGCTATTTAATGAAGTTCTCTGATAGCACAATTACTCTGGACTTGTTCTGTTTCCTTTTTCTCTAAAGTACTTCTTTTGTTACGATGGTGGGATTTAATGCTCATGATTTAGTATCCATTTCTGATACTGAGTTCTACTTGCTGTTGGAGTGTAAGCTCCAAGTGCTGCCAGGACTGAAACTAACCCGTATCTGAATCTAGCCTCTTATGAAAGCCCTAACTAGAAACAGCTGCTGTTTGTTGAACACTTTAGGCTTTTGAAACAAACAAACAAAAAAGGGATAAATGATTTAAAAACCTAATCACTAAAACGTGGTGCTCTTGAGAGTTGAATGTAAGAGGTGGGGCACATATCTCAGCTGTCAGCTGTTGGGTGCTCCAGAAATCTGATGATGTCTGTCGACTTTGAGAACCACAAAAAGGGCTAGAGAAGGTCATTCACATAAACAATATTTTTCTGGGGCTGTATGATTATCATTTTCAAATAAAGATAGTAGATAGCATCCGCTGTGTTTGGCAAAAAACACACAGGTCATAGTATCTTTATTAAACCAATAATGAAAAAGAAGCCAAGATCATAAAAAATGTCCAGGTGCCAAATACCAGTTTAAGAAACAGAATTTGTGTTTCATAATTACAGTTATTTTTACCTTAATGTGTAGATCCTGAGAACTTTTGTAGTTCTTTAATAGGCAAGACTTAGATATGAATGCTGGGGGGGGGGGGGCCACAAACTCAAAAACAAATAACAAACAAGCCTCACCCCAGTGACACTCCTGTAATAACGAGGACACCTGCTACTCAGAACTTGGCTTCTAAAGACCATATTCCAATTAAAAAAACCCAGAGATCCTTGTAGGAATGGAATATTCTAGGGCTGGGGCATGGAAAATACAAGATGAGCCTAGAGACTTGTCATGCCGGAAAGTAAGAAAATGCCCAGGCAAAACAAAGCAAACAAAAATGGGGCGTATCAAATTGATCAGGAGCCAACTTCAAAGTGTTTCCAGCGGCCCACACTGAAACGATCTGAGCACCAGAATAAATAATAATAATATTATATTAAATCCCCTGAACTAAAATAAATATCCATGGGTCCATACTGATAAAAATAAACAACTGAAGAAATAAACGATGGAGAAGGAACAAATCATCCTTACAGAAGAATTCCAAATATGGTTAATTTCCCTCCTCTTGAGTATGAACTGGATTTAGTGACTCAATTCAGAGGATAGGGTATGGGAAGGAACAAATAATAATAAGAGTAGTTATAGTAGAGAAACCTTAACCAAGCCATCAAGTTAACATAATCAGTGATCAGTCGTGTTGGTATCATACACACTCTGATTTGATGCAGTGAGAGGAAAGCTCACCTCTGTGTTTTCTTATCCCAAATCCATAACCCTGGTCTAAATATGAGGGAAATTCAAGCAAATCAGTATTGAGTGTGTTCTACCAAACACTTTACAAGCACTTTTCAAAAGTGCCGGAAGCATGCAAAACAAGAAGAGACAGAAACTTTCATAAGTGAGACTCGGAAGATGTGTTGATTAAATGCAAAATGGTTTCCTGGATTCTAGCCTGGAACGGAATAGGGACACTAGTGGAAAAGTTGAAGAAGCCCAAATTAAGATTCTAATTTAATTAATGGTATTGAAACAATATTAAGATAGGAGTTTTGACAAATATATTAAGGTTAAATAAGATGTTAACATTAGGGGACTCTGGGAGGGGTATCTAGGATGTCTCTGTATTATCTTTCTAATTAACTTTCTTTTAATCTAAAATTATTCTGAAATAAAAAGTTAAAAACAACCTTAAGATAGTATTCTTATGCAGATTATATTTTTTAGTTCCTATGTTAGAATAAATGCTTTCCCTATGAAGTGGGAAAGTATTTGCTCTCTCCAGTAACTTTTATTCCTACCCTCCCAGTATACTAGAGAACACATATTCCAAGAGCAAGACTGATGTTTATGGTCCTAAAAAGGTTTACAAATGTAAATAGGTCTACAAGGACTGAACCAATGACCACAGCTAATAGCTCTCAGCTCTTACTGTGCTTCAAGCCCCTAGGGTGCTTAAAAAAATACAGAGGCCAGGGCCACATTCTCAGAGGTTCAGAGTCCATTGTTCTAAGGTGAAACCAAGGCATCAGTATTATTTTAAGATCTTTATTGGGGATTTTATTTTGTAGTCAGGTTTGAGACCCACTGTATCTAATCAATTGAGGCATGTAGGAATTGGGTTTCCAAAAAGATGAGTGGGGAAAAAAAACAAACAACCCAAGATACTAGATGTTATCTTAGATCCCTGAAAGAGCCACTGGTTAATTTCAAGGGGAAAAAAGCCAAATATGATTGTTCTACTAATAGACAAATTATGCATATATCATAATTACAGGATAGGTATGTGAAGGAGCAGGAATATCAGGATTGCATAGAGAACTGTCCTCATAAATTGATGCTAATTTTTCTACTTGAATGAAATATAAAGGAAGGGGGAGAAGTGAGTCAAAGCAGGGTGGAGGAGATGCATGAAAATGAGACTCCATTGCTTATTTTGCCCAAGGCTCCCTAATATTATTAGCCTCATCCAATCAGGGTAGCTGTCTTTCCTTTATGGCTGGTATCCATTCAGATTAGTATTCAAAGATCACATTGTTATTGGTAAGTGACTTTCATAGCTTATAAGCTACTACGCATACTAATGCAGAGTGATGGAAAAGTGTTAATGTCAGAAAGAATTTGCACTTGAGTTTTTGCCATTTCCAGCTAACTTCATGTGCCTCTGAATATCAAGGCCTAGAGAGGAGAGAGAAAGGGGCAGGGTTGGGGAAGGAAGGGAGTAGAGTGGGGGCAGAGAGAGAGAGAGAGAGAGAGAGGGATAGAGGAGAAATGATCTAGTTTGGGGGGGCAGGTGGAACGGAAATCTCATATGCAACATTCTATATTCCTAACACAAGTAAATCAGCAGTAATGGATTTGTTAATAGAAAGGCAACTTTGCTTTCCCTGTATTTTACAATCCAGAATTTATTCATTTGCTTAACAGGGGTTGGGAATCCTTACAGCTCGGAAAAGTGCTTTGGTTTTAATCGCTGACTTGATGACTTGATCCTAGAGCTTGAATACAAGGTATTTTTTAAAAAGCACGTTTTGATTGGCTGTATTGCATGTGTTTCATATCTATCCGACAGATATTTCCTGAGTGCCTGCTATGTGTCAGGCCCTATTCTTAATTTAGGGGGTTCAGTAATGGGCTGAATAGACAGATTGTTTGTTGCCATGGATTCTGACAATCAGTAGATATTTACACTTATAACCAAAATCAAATAAAACTGAAACATTCAGTTCATACCATGATGATCAGTAATTTCAGAGACACCATCTAAATGTTTTGCTCTAGGATGACTGTTTCAAATGGTCGCTTTCTATATAAAGGCTTTCTTACAGAATACTCATTCATTTACTCATTCATCTATTCATTCATTTCTTCGTGGATACCATGTGTTCATCAAATATTTATGGAGCTTCTACCAGGCGAATACAAGCTTTCTTGGGAGCATGGAATATACTATTCTTTCTACCCCAGTGCATGTCACAGTGCCCTATATATTGTGAGGTGCTGAACAGATGTGAAGAGATCGAATATTTACAGCGTACTGGATTAACAAATATTGAGGCAGGGCCCCACCTGTTTGGGCTTCTTGCCTTAGTTAACTTTCGTTTGTTTGAGTCTCTTCTCCCCCATGGGTATTTGTATTTCCCTCCGATTATATAGTTTTTTCTGCAGTATTATCTCCAAGTACTCCTCTAAGAAATTCTCCCAAATCCTGTGAATGATAAGAAACACTGAGATTGTTTTAGTGGGAATTTATAAAATAAACTATAGTCTGATGGTATGAGTCTAATAATCTATTTTGGTATGTTTTGATTTATTATAGTTTTTTGTGACATTTTATTGAGAAATCATGTTTAAGCTGGGTTGAAACTAATATGTCTTACGTGTATGGTCAGAAAGGAGATATGAGAAGCCCTGTGCTATAGGAAGTTACCATTTTAATGTCTGGATTTTTTCCAGAATTTAAAGGTAAGGAGCAATGTCTTTGACCTTTGATACAGAGGTAAAGGGAAGCAGGCATTTAACCTAATTTTAAAACACAGCATCATTGTCCTGATTTTGTTCCTTAAGGAGTATAGCCTTTTACAATTAATTTTTAATCATAGCTGAAGAGTTTACTATGAGACTGTAATGCATGAAATGCAGTGTTATCCCATTATAACTGAGGGCATTTACTTGAAAAACCTGAGCAGAATTTTCATCCAGAGAACATCCAAGTCTGTAGGAAAAGCTCTCCTTTACAAGTTATATAGAATCAGATCCACATTTGGAATATGTGTATAGTTAGACTGTAGAGGATGGAAGGAACTAGATATTAGCATTATTTCCATCTTTCATAGTAGAACTTTGAGGGAGGCATTTAACAGTACCAGCTACTTCTCTGTTTGAAATAAACTTCTTCAGATTAATGTCATCGTGCCTTTGAAGAGCAGATCTGCTCAGAAAGATGTTGAGGCTTATGTATCATTAAATCCAAGCATAACTGAAATGTTGATGTTTGATTATGTAATTTCTTCTTAGGGGCTTATGCTTCTGAATTCTTGGCGAACACCGAGTATTTGAGGTTATTTTGCATAAAATTGCATGCTGTGTTCCTCACAAGAGTGGGAGGGAGGGTTCTGACATGCGTGATGTATCCCAAACTCCACGACATCTCTGAAACTGGTGGGTCCTCACTAGCTGGAGTTATCACATTAATTCACTGGATGAGGGCCGCCAGAGTCATGACGAAGCACAATGGCAAAGAGCACCTGAAAATGCAGTTGAGTATCTCCGAGTAGTTAGTGCATGCAGGTGATGTCTCCGAAATGTCCTTGGTGGGTACCCTTGACCACCCTCGCTTCTAGCCAGAAAAGAAGGACCTCCAAGAAGGCAACTAGGTACAGTCCCTTGATTCAGAGTTTACATTCTGATGCCCTCAGTTTGTTAGAATATAAGCTCTGATGCCCTCGGTTTGTTACAATGTAAGCTCTGAATCAAGGGACTGGACGTAGTTGCCTTCTTGGAGGTCCTTCTTTTCTGGCTAGAAGTGAGGGTGGTCAAGGGTACCCACCAAGGACATTTCGGAGACATCACCTGCATGCACTAACTACTCGGAGATACTCAACTGCATTTTCAGGTGCTCTTTGCCATTGTGCTTCGTCAGAGGTCAAGGCTGGTGGTGGGTAGTAAGGAGGGCACATATTGCATGGCGCACTGGGTGTTATACGCAAGTAATGAATCGTGGAACTTTACATCAAAAACTAGGGATGTACTGTATGGTGACTAACGTAATATAATAAAAAATTATTATTAAAAAAAAAAACTTACATTCTGAAGTGTCCTTTCCATGGAGTCATTCATTCATATAGTGAATGATTTTGTGGGGACTGCATATCACAGGAAACAGAGATCAACCCCAAGGCTATCTTGTGATAGCCCTTGTTTCCTCCCAGGGATGCTATTAAAATAATCCAGAATGGTGGTCTTATTTTCTGAAAGATTCAGGGAAAATGATATCCGATCATTATTTATACCAGGATCATATGGTCTTGAAATAAGTTAGGAGATTATCATTCTGAAAAGAGAAACAATGTTGGCCAATGATTCCTCACTGTTTTAACCCTGCGTTCTTTCCTTCTTTGCTTCCTTCCTTAATTTATCCTTTCCTTCATTCATTTCTTTCCGGGAATGAATACATGATTGCATTTATCAGTCCTTTCTCTCTCCTGTTTCATTCTACTTTCCTTCTTTTGTCTTTCACTTTCACGCAAATGGGAGACAGAAAGAGAATGGCAGCTTTGATCTGTCGTAAACCGTATGTGGTTCATCTCTGTCTCCCACAAGGCCTGCCTCTGCTTCCTGTGTGTATCTATGAGATACGAGCCCTTATAATAAATTCTCCATCACTTAAGCTAGCTGGAGGGGGGGGTCTGTTTCTTGAAAATAAATAATAACCTATAACTAAGACGATCTTCCATCCTGCAGCCAGTGTGAACCACTTGCCATTTCGAGGCAGCTGCTCTGGGCTGTAATGGGGTAGTAGCCCCTGTTACGCCTGCTTCGTGACTGCTCTTCAACAGGGTTTTGTATGATTTAGCACAAGGGAAGTACTAAAAGGAGCAAAGAAAATAAAATGCAATCACAATTCAACCACCCAGTGCCCCATTATTAACATGTTGGTGTATTTCCACTCCAATTATTATTATTATTGTTTCACTGTTTTAGTCCCCACAAGTAGTACATTTCTCTCTTTAAAAATTTAAACTAAGAGCCTTAGAGTCCCCTTTAAGCCACTCCCAATCCTGATATTTCAGTCATTAGAATGAGGCTGTTTTGTTGTGTCATCTTCTGACATAATTCCCATACATTTACATACATATACAGGTGCTAGTGCAAATTGTGAAGTATCATTTTGTCTGTTTGTGTAACATATTTGTAAATATGTTTTATTCCGTGCATATTATTTTACAGCTTGCTTTATCACGTATATTTATTTCATTCATTTCTTTAAATACTTGCATAACACTTCATACTCACATAGTAAATGTTGCCTTCCCTGTTATTAGATATTTATATTTTCAGCAGTTTTTTCAATTACAAGTAACAGCAATATAGTTTCTTGCACATGCCTCTGTTTGCAAATATACAGGTGTTTGTCTCAGACGGTACTCACAGGTAGGTCTTAAGACAGATACAGTTTTACTTTTAATTACCACTGCAAAGGTGCTCTCTTAAGTAGGTACAGTTTACATTTCCCAGCAGGGAGTAAGTGGAACAGTTTCCCTATTTCCCCTCAACATTTTAGATTTTGAACTTTTACCAACATAACATGCAAAAAATGGTATAGTGTTGTATTTAATTTCCCCGAATATTATAGAGGTTGGATGCCTTTTCATAAGTTTCTTGGTCACTGTATTTATTTTTATCCTGGGCCAAGTTTTCTACTTAATCTCTTGTGTTTTCCTTAATGATTACTAAGCTCTTTACTCTGGATTCTGATCCTTGGTGTTTATATATGTTGCAAATACATTCTTCCAAACCAGGGCTTGTCCCAACTTTTCCTTTGTGTGGCTTGCCTTCTTGTCTTTCTGCTTTTGTCTTAAGCTTTTATTTATTTATTTATTTTTAATTTTTCTTTAAAAGATTTTATTTATTTATTTGACAGAGAAACAGCCAGAGAGAGAGGGAACACAGGTAGGGGGAGTGGGAGAGGAAGAAGCAGGCTCCCAGCAGAGGAGCCTGATGCGGGGCTTGATCCCAAAACGCCGGGATCATGCCCTGAGCTGAAGGCAGACGCTTAACGACTGAGCCACCCAGGTTCCCCTGTCTTAAGCTTTTAGCACTTGTTTAAAAAGTCCTTTACTATCCCAATATCATAAGGATATTCTACATTTTTTCTACCAAAATTTTATAATATTGTTTTTATTATTTAAATGTGTAATCCATTGGGTTTGTTTGTTTTTTTTATGATGGAGGGAACCATTTTTTTTCACTATACCTCATTAATTACTTCTTGAACAATCTGTCCTTTCACTTATGATGTGACATACCTTTACTGTGATTTTTATGTTACATATATATGGATCTGTTTCCGAATTCTCGGCTAAATGCTTTTCTTATACATGTACTACAATGTTTTAATCACTCTGACTTTTATATAATAAGTCTTGCTATTAGGTAAAGCATGCGTGACAGGGAATGGCCAGTTACTCATCAATCTAAATCTTCTTCCTACAAACACTGAGAACTAAACTTCCAAGTCCCTCTTGGAGTTTGACTTTGGCCACATAAACTATTTTGAGTCAATGGAATGTGGAGATTGTAACAAAATCTCAAGACGATTCTTCTGCATTAGAATTTGAGGAATACTGGTATACCTTCTTTCAGATCTGTCTGGAAATTCTCTTGCCAGATCCTTGACTCTGTCTTTCTGTCTGCCATCCTTATGACAGAAATTTTGTGATTCTGAACTGATGACATGACAGATTAGGAAGAATTTGCATACTTGAGTCACTATTTGGAAATGAGCTGACCAAGGCAAGTGCCCAACCTACATTTGCTGTCTTAAGCTACTGAGATTTACAGCAATCATTGTTATCGATATAGGGATTTGTACCTTGGAGTGGAGGCACAAAATATACCTGAGAAATATTAACCAATCAATACTTATTGGTTACTATTATTTTTTAAAGTACGTTCAGAGTCACAGGTTGTGATATCCAGGGGGGAAAATGCTGACGTATTTCTTGCCTTGAGAGTTTCAGAATTAAATTCTTTTAAAATCAGTTGTACTGAGGGTCCAAAACATTTCCTCTTTCTCCGTTACCATTATCCCTGTCCCCACCAACAGCCCAAGGAAACCGCTAATCAGCATTCTGTCACCATAAATGTGTTTTGTCTTTTGGGTTATTTCAAATAAATGAAAACAATTTCAACTCTTTTGTGGGTAGCTTTTTAAACTGAGCATAACGTTTTGAGACTCGTCCGACCAATTGTACTAATTGTATTGGTAATTTGTTCATTTTTCTCTCTCCTTTTTTTTTTTTTTTTTGGTTCTAATATTATCCATTGTTGAGTATACTACACCTGGCTTATCCTTTACCTGTCTGGAAAAGTTTGGGTTGCTTCCAGTTTGGCCTATTATTATTAAAGATGCTGTGAATATTCGGGTACAAGTCTTTGTTTGAAGATAGGCTTTTATTTCACGTGGGTAAATACCTAGGAGTGGGATTCCTGGATTGTATGGTAAGCATATGGTCTACCTTTTAAGAATCTGCCGAACTATTTTCCATCGGGGCTATCACATTTCGTATTGCCATCAGCAGTTTGTGAGTTTTGAAAGCAGCACTTCTTCAAGACTTGACTCTGTCAGTCTTTTTAATTAAGACCATCCTGCATATCATGTTTCATTAAGGTTGTAACTTGCATTTGTGTAATGACTAAAAGTTGTAAGCATCTTTTGTGTGTTAGCTCTTTGTATCTTTTTTAGCGAAGCATCTTTGCAAGTCTTTCTCTAGATTTTTGTTGTTATTAAGTATACGTATTCTCCTTATTAAGTTGTAAAAATTCTGTATCCAGGATACAAATCAGATAAAACTATCATGGATATTTCCCCCAGTCTGTGGCTTCAGCTCAATTTCTTGACAATGCTTTAGGAAATGCAAGAGTTTTAATGTCATTGAAGTCTAATGTAACATTAATGATTTGTGCTTTTGGCTTAATATTTGTTCATCTCAAGGTAGCAAAGTTTTCCTTACTATGTTTAGTGTAGAAATGTGATAGTTTTAGATTTTACATGTATGTCATGATCTGTGTGAGTGCTTTTTCTGTATGTGGTATATGTCACATGATGACATTTTTGCCTTACGGATATTCAGTACTTCCAGCGTGATTTGTTGAAAAGGCAGTTTTTCCCAATTGCAAACTTCCCCAATTCAAACCAATTGGAATAATATGAAAGCGTTTACTCTTGAGATATCAATTCTCTTTTATTGATCTATAGATCCTGAT
This sequence comes from Ursus americanus, assembly GCF_024610735.1. NCBI lineage: Eukaryota > Metazoa > Chordata > Mammalia > Carnivora > Ursidae > Ursus > Ursus americanus. The sequence continues at coordinate 16,370,629 of NC_142129.1, read as the reverse complement.
GATTCTCGTTTTATTGTAGATCTTGAAGTCAGGCAGTGTACATTCTCCAACTTCGTTCTTTTTAGAATTTTTTTCCTATCCTTTGTCCTTTGAATTTACATATAAATATTGCAATAATCTTAACAATTTCTATAAAAATGCTGCTGAGCTTTAAAATTGAAATTGTGTTAAATCATGGTTCCCTTCCACGTGTTCACAATCCTCTAAAATTCTGACGAACTTCAGATCCATAGGCTTGCTCATTCTCATGCTCAGTCCCTTCGGTAATACCAAGGCGTTGTGTAGTTTGTGTTTTTTCATCAGGAAGCACATGATATCTAGTTCTGTTTTTATGGCATTAGCAGCTGTTGAGTTTAAATGCTTGCAGCCAATAATCCATTGGGGTTGCAAAATAGTGCTACTGTAGTTTAATAATTAGTTTTATTTCCTAATTAAAATACTTTATAAAAGATGTTTACTCTATTTGATTACAAAATATTCATACCAGGAAGGCAAGAGAAATAGTTTGTTTTGCTTTATTTCAGTTTATTCTCAATTAATTGGTTCCGTGTTATCCTCTAAACGTAATCAGTTAGATTTTAAAAATTGTGTTATGAATCCTGTATTTAAATATACTTGATGGGTTTTAACAAATTGAATTTTTTATCCTTTTTGAGAAGCTAATACCATCCTTGGGTATTTATTTTATAGTAAAATGAATTACATTTCACAACGTGAATTGTTAAGATGAACTACCTTGAAAGAGGTAATTGTCAGAAATTTCCAGTTATATGTGGAGTCACTGAACCCACTGGTTAAAAATATATCACAGTAAGGGGTGAGTGTTAGTGAACCAAATGCCATAAATTACATTCCTGGCGAGAATGTGTTATCACTCATAACATGGATGCGAGGTTCATGTTTGTTCTGTCCGTTAAAATGCTTCAGAAAGTGGTCTAGATACTTCCAGGCACCAATGCCTTATGGATTTTTTTAATGCTGAATGTAAAGGCACACATTTAGGTCATTTTCACCTCAAATCTTATGGATTATAGAGAAAAAACACTTGTTATCTTGAGACTGTGGATACAAGACTCTGCTTTATCGTGTGTATATATTTATAAGCCAAGTCATGGACGCTGGGAAATGCCTGTATTTCAAATGACTGCAGATATTTTCTGCCAAGACAGCAAAAGGAGAAAGGAACAATATGTTGATAAGAGTCAGTGAGATTGCACTGTAAATAATGACAACAGAAAGTCTTCCCTGGCGTTTTCCGATTATTTCTACCTAGCCCTTCAGACTGGGTGGAACTTCTGGTACTGAAAATTCACACTTTAGTTTTTCTGACTTCTGCACTGTTAAGCCAATTCTTTTGAAGGAAATCCCAGTGCTGGACAACACGATTCTGATGCCAGATATCACATGTGGAGCAATGATTATTATTTCACAACTTCCCAGATTGGGGGTCATACATTCTTATATGCTAACCAAATAAACAGAAGTAGAGAAAATGGAATATATTAATATGTCTAGAGATGAAGATTCTTTTGTACATAGAACACTTCTAATTTCTGATGTCTTAAACATTTTCATAAGTCATTGTTACTTTTTGAATATCTTTCTAGAATTTCACTGACTTCAACCTACTGCTCTTATGTGTAGATATTACTTCATTTCATCCATCCATCAATTCACCCATGCCTAATTATTATTCCAAATCCATACCTATTCATATTTTAATAGTTTTGAAAACATAACACTATTTTCTATTTCTGTACCTATGTTTGTATGTGTGGTTTTGTGTGTGTGTGTGCGTGTTAACCTCTTGGTATTTGTACATATATTCACTTATATGTGGGAGCTAAAATGAATGTCCATCTATCTAGAGTCTAATTATATATACATGTATGTATATGTATTTTCTATCGTATTGGACTATAAATGCACATATATTTTTAGCATATATACACACATGTACAGAATAAAATCAGTATAGCTCTTGTTCCATATCTAACATTAGTGGACCATGCATAGATTATTGGTACTGTTTAAATTTTTACTTAATAATGAACACGTATGAATATAGTGCCCAAACTCAGAACTAAAATATTATCAATAACTTATATCTACATATGTGCTCCTCCCATGACCCATCTTCTTATATATCCTTCAACCAAATAGAGTTTATGACCTTTTACACTTCTTTTTAGTTTGTTCATTTTTTCCCCAAGTTTTTATTTAAATTCCATTAGTTAACATACACTTAAGCTTTTTTACATTATAATTTATAGGGAGAGTTTTATTGCTAGTTTTGGAACTTTGCATAAAGAACCTCCTAGTATAAGTTTCTTCTAAGGCTTACCTTCTTTACTCAGCATTAGGTAATTAAAATTTATCTGTGTTGTATGTAGATGGAGTTCATTAATTCTCAATCCTGCATAATATTCTAGTGGGTGACTGTATCAAACTTACTCATTTTCTCTCAGCGGACACTTCCTTTTTCCCAGGGTTTTGCTATTATGCACAGAACAAACATGAATTCTTGTACACAAGAATGCTAAAGTTCGGTCAGGCAGGTAGGTAAGAGTAGAGATGCCAGGTCACAGTGAATGTTCCCTTTAAAAGGGAAAATTTGTACTTAAATTTCCCATGAAAACAATAACATATGCAATAACACTTTTATTTCTTCCCTTCCAATCTTTATGCCCTTAATTTATTTTATTTATCTTATTCCAATCTCAGACTTCTAATACAGTGTTAAATATAAGCAGTGAAGTTGGGAATCCCTTTCTTGTTCTTAAATCTAGGGGGAACGATTCCAGTGTTTCCCCATAATTGTGCATACTGTATGGGGTTTTGTTGTTATCTTGTATCAAGTTAAATTAGTTTCCTTCTGTTTTTAGCTTATTGAATGAGTCTTGAATTTTATCACATTTTTTTCTGTATCTATTGAGATGAGCATATGGCTTTTTCCTACAATCTGTTAATGCAGTGAATTACACGTATACAGTTTCTTATATTAAAATACTGTTGCATTCCTGAGCTGCATCTAACTTGTTTATGGTACAGTTTTTGAGAGAACTGAGTTTCCTTTGCTAATACAGGCATAACTTGGCAACATTGCAGGTGTGGCTCCAGACCACTGCAGTGAAGTGAGTATCACAATGAAGGGAGGCAAATGAATTTTCTCGTTTCCCAGTGCATATAAAAGTTATGTTTACAGCATATCACACAACACTGTACGATCTGCTGACGTAATACACAATAGCATTAGGTCTAAAAAAAGTGTACGTACCTTAATTAAAAAAACTTTATTACTAAAAAACCATTTATCGTCATCCAAGCTTTCAGTGATCACTGATCACAGATCGCCATAGCCAACACAATGATACTGAAAAGGTTTGATATATTGTGAGAACAACCAAACTGTGACAGACAAAATGAACAAATGCTGTCGGAAAAATGGCGCCGATAGACTCGCTGGACACAGAGTTGCAGCAGACTTTCAGTTTGTCAAAAATGCAGCATCTGTGAAGTGCAGTGCAATGCGGTGTGCCTGTACTCTGTCTAGGATTGTGGAAATCATGAGGCAAATAGGCTATAATATTTGTCGTTTTCTTTATTTTATTTGATCCAGTTTTGGATTGCGTAAGGCAGGGTGTATTATGCTGGGCCGCAGTAAAGATGCTCCTAAAATTTAAGTGACTAAAACATCATAGTTTCATTTATTGCTCATGCTATATGCTCACCTCACATCAGTCAGTCACACAGGCCTTCGGATGACAGAGCTTTCACCATCATGGCCAGTCACCAGGGAGAGAGGGAAAGAACAAATCGTGTGCTGTTAAAGGCTTTTTTCTGGGCATCACAAATCATAGCTACTCATATTTCCTTAGCCAAATCCAGGTCAAATGGCCGTGGCTCTCCTCAAAAGATTGGGCAACTGCAGTCCTCTCGGGCTTGGAAAAGGGGAATAGCTAAAAGATTGGTAAATAGCCCTGATGACTATCATAGTTCACAATTCTGGTAAGAAAATATTTAGTCCTCTCTCTTACCCCCATACAAAATATGCAGCCCACCCAAGGGAAGCAATGCAAAAGTTTTTCCTAGTTATGACATCAATTCCACAACCCAGAGTTTCTAAGGAATTTGGTGGTTTTGTGCAGTGTCTTGATGTTAGGTCTGGATGTGACTCTTCTTGAATTTGAAAGCCTATGAATGTCTCCAAAATCTTATATGCTGTAATGGAACCAGGACAGATAACTGCAGGAAACATTCTGGCAGAAGAAAAACTGGGGCCACATAGTATACACTAGTCCCACATAGCAGTCTTCTCTGTAGCAGTTCTGAAAAGCTTCCAAAAAGACGTATTAAGGACTCTCCCCAAAACCTGGCAGGGAATGATTCTTAAATAGGCTCTAGTTCTCCTCCTTGGGACAAGCTCACTTGTCCAGTTTTCTCCCTGGATTCACACTCTGTGTAGTTCTTTTGTTTGCTTGTTTTACATTATCTTCCTTGGCTGTATCTGAATTGGACATCAGCAAGAGGTCTTCTTAGAACCTGGGCAACTCTTCTCAGCTCACTTCTTGCCTGTATACAGTTGGGAGCCCCCGGATCTTTGTACGTATCAAATAGTCATGGCTACTTAAACAGTCGTAGGCTGTTGATTCTTTTGACAGCACAATTCTCTAAAACATATTTTTGGCTTTTCTGTCTTATTGCAGTCAGCTCTATGAGCAATGGGCACACCCAAGTTTCTTTTTTTTTTTTTAATTTTTAAGATTTTATTTATTTACCTGAGAGAGAAAAAGAGAATGAGCGGGAGGTAGAGGGAGAGGGCAAAGCAGACTCCCTGCTGAGCAGGGAGCTGGACACAGGGCTCCCTCCCAGGACCCTGAGATCCTGAGACCATGACCTGAGCCAAAGGCAGATGCTTAACTGTCTGAGCCACCCAGGCGCCCCCCCCCCCCCCCAGGTTTCTTTTAAGTCACAGATCTTACTGATTATTTCTAGGCTTTCTCTTCCCCTTGCCTCTTTCTCTTTCTGTACTTAGCCACGGGTACTTAGAGTCTGTATGAACGCCTCATCATGCCTGCTAAGTGGTTGTTCCTTTTACCAAAAATTTAGCCACCAAGTAATACTGACCCTCACTCTTCCAGTCTATGATAAATTGTCCTCACTATCTGCCATATAACCCATGCAGCCAAAACCACGTATTTCAGTTTGTTTTATGGCACTCCCTACGACAAGGTAGCAGTGTCTGTATCAGTCAACATGAGCCTAATTTGCCATGGTAGCAAACAATCCTCAAATATTAGTGGTTTAAAATAAGAAAGTTTTATGTCTTGCCTGTGATGTGATATTGGTTGAGACTCTTCTCCACGTCATTCTCACTTGGAGACACAGGATGAAGAAGGCATCACTAATCACTCTTGCAGGGGAAGGGGAAGGTTGCAAGTCACGTGCTGGCTCTTAGTGGTTTTCACTCTCAACTGGCTACAGGGAACCATAAATGCTTATGTCTAATGCCAGCAGGTGGTAAGGTGGAGTATTACCATATGCCTGGAAGAAGAAAAGAACACGAGAAATTATCATGATGTCTCCTATATGTATTAACTTTTTTTCAGTTGAAGAGGCATGGGGAAAAAGAATTAGATGCAAATGTTGGCTGAGATTGTTCTAGCTCTGACCATGCCGGAACCCTCAGGCTAATATGAGCATTTGGTCTTTTTGATAGATGCGGTCCTGTTGTAGAGATGGGAGCATCAAAGCATTAGGGCTGATAACACCAAACATTCTCAACATCACACTAACTCATTTTATTTTGATTCATCCTCATTGAATTGTCCTCTAGTAAATTATTTTTCTATGAAGCTTGCTTACAAGGAAAAAAAATGCACCAACTACAGAGATGTGAACATTCTGTCCCTTTATGGTCATAATTCCCAGTGAAATTTAGCAAATCAGCATTCTGCTTTTATATTTTGTGTGAGATTTGTTAAGCAAGGGTCGCATCACCGAATCTGATCAGCTTTGCTACAGTGACTTGATCCAACTCAGAAAAGTGGTAAATTCTAAGGAAAATTGCTAGCAAATCCAGAGGCAGAGAAAATCAACCTGACATTTTCCCCTTTAACTAGAGACCACATAGAGTTATTTCTAAAAACCAAAGACAAACAACAAACACAATTTCGTATTTCTTTTTTTCTTCAGAAGGCTCAGAGTGAAAACCATAAGAGAAGGAATCGTGGAAGGAAGAAGCTGCAAACCGTGGTTGGTACAGAATCAGCTCGAGGCATCTGCTTGCAGGGGAAAAGCTGGCACTGGATTGACACTCTAATTAAAAAATAAAGTTAGAAAACCAACACTAGTACAAAGCCTAGTGCTGACTTGCTGAGTTCAGTAGAAATCAGACCAGGCTGATGGAAGAGGCCAGGAGAGGACCAGAACAGACCTTAGCAGATCTCGACAGCACAGCACGCTCCACGGTCCCTGTCCCACTGGCTGTTTTGCTGGTCCTTAATGCACAACAAACTCAGTCTTACCTCATGGATTTTGAATTGCATATTACCTCTCCCTGGAATGCTTTTCACCAAATTTTTCACCTTATGTACAAGAGGTGGGAAAATGAATTCTGGCTGTGCTGGCAGGATTCTGTGTGTTCTTGCACCATAAGAGTGATAGCGAATGTTCAACCAATATTCAATGAATGGATATGATAGCAAAGAATGGCCAAATCGTGTTCTTTGCTTAGAAGAGCAGGCTGGTTGGTTGCTAAGCTCTTATTAACCTGGCATATTAGCAGAAGAGACAGGGGAACAAACAGAAACCTACAGAGGTAATATTTTTGTAGGTTAATCTTAGTGAGCTAATACTGTGGTAAAACAGAACAAAAAGTGAGAGGCAGGAAGTTTTGAGTTTGCTGATCTTGGTCGTAGACGGTAAATCAATGCTAAGTGGTCACACAAAATGTCTCCTATGTGAGTGGCTTCACCGCAAGTGAGGACAAATTCTTGCTAGCCTGGAGCAGCGTGTGTATCTGGAGCAACATGAGATTGAGGGTGAGTGGGTTCTAAGATGTCAGAGTCTCCCTGTTTTCTACCACTAAACTTTTTTTTTTTTAAGATTTATTTATTTTAGATAGACTCTTCCAGAAAGCTGAAGTGACAGGATACCTCCTGTCTTAGTCTACTCAGGCTGCCATAAAAATATACCATAGATAGGGTGGCTTAAATAACAGATATTTATTTTTCACAGGTCTGGAAGCTCAAAGTCCAAGGTCAAGGTGCTGGCAAGGTAGGCTCATTCTGAGTCCTTTTCTCTTGGCTTGTAGGTGGCCAGCATCTCATTGTGCATGCATGGGAGAGAGAGAGAGAGGGAGCACACTAGTGCAAGATCTCTGGTGTCTCTTCCTGTAAGGACATGAATTTCATCCTGAGGGCCCTACCCTAGAGACCTTATCTAACCCCATTACCTCCCACAGACCCATCTCCAAATACCATCACACTGGGGGTTAGGGCTTCAACATATGAATGGGGGGGGACACAAACATCCAGCCCATAGCACCTCCCAACTCATTCTATAAAATCAATATTACGCTGATACCAAACTCACAGACATTATAAGAAAAATACAAATAAATATCCCTTATGAGATAAATGCAAAACATTTAATAAATTGAGTCTGATCATATATAAAAATATAATAACATCATGATCAAGTGGAGTTTATCCCTGGAATGCAAGAGTTTGTAATTCACAGGCTCCATCAGTGCAAATCATCAGACTAACAAACTGAAAAAGGAGAAAATGTCTGTTACTCCCAATAGATGCAGAAATGCATTTGAACAAATTCAACTTCCATTTGTGATAACAACTCTTAGCAAGCTAGAACTAGAAGGAAACTTCTGCATTCTGATAAAGGACGTCTGTGACAAACTTACAGCTCATTGATATGTGTTATGATATTGGCTCTGACTTCAGGACTGTATCCCATTACCAACATTCATCTAGCTGTTCACTCAAAACGGATGGATTTCATTTTATATAAGCGATACCTGAGCAAAGCTGGGCACAAGTCATGTTATAAGATCTCTCATGCATAATATTCTTTTACACTACATGCTTGTTACTGTTATCTGGTCAACACTTCTGTGTTTCCATTGAAAGGGGCTTCACAAGCACACAGGCACAAAAAATGATTCCATTTTAAAACAACACAGTCATGTTATTCCTTTCCTCAGAACAAATAGGTGTCCCTGTAGCTTCTTCCTAAGAATCTTCATCCTATTTTCTTCAGTGACATTGTCCTACCAACAGTTCATCATATTTTGTTGTTTTAAGACCTTTCAAAATGTGATACATTTTTATGCATCAACAGTGTAAAGATAACCCATTTCTATATATACTCCAAACCTTTCCTCCTCATTATTTTATTTCTTCCTCAATGAACTCAATAAACAGATGTCCCTCGTAACTTCCAACTGCTTTTCTCCTGGAGGGTCTTACCCACTTGATTTACACTGCCTCAGAATGGTTACTGAGACTGTCTTATCGCTATCACATGTTAATGTCCCCAGGCAGAACCCGAAGTCTTGCTGGAACTAACGCTGGCAGAAGCCATTGATATTTTTATCCAGTTGTAGGTGAGACAACAGAGAGATGTCAACAGAAAGAGCTGACGAAGGGCGAGCTGGACTTGTTCATGCAACACAGATGAAGAGTCAAGAGTGTAGTCACTGGTACAACAAAATTAAATAAATAAAAACAAGGGACGTAGAGGAAGTGTTATGAAAGTCAGGGAGAGAACTAACCTGAGAACGGAGGAATGCAAATAAGCCCAATCAAGAATCATAGAGCAGGGTCTACAAAAGTAGAAGAACGTGGGACTGAGAAGTCAATGAATCACTGGAATCTTCAGAATCATACAAAAGTGGAGAGGATGTACTCCCAGGGATTAAGTTGGGGACTGTGTGCCTGGAGAAAGGCATTATTTTCAGATAACTCCCCCCAAGCCTCTTTCTACAATCACTAGGTTTCATGGACTATTACTCCTACATTCTTGAACTTCCATAGGTCATGCTGACCCAGGAAGCCTTTGGACCACAAAACGGGTGACAGATTATAGAATGAGGGGAGAAGAGCCAGGACAGTCTCATGAAATCAATCCATCCAGGTTAATCCTCATGCCACCTGTGTCCAAACCAGGTATCTTTCTTCCTTTCGGTTTTTGCTTCTAGCCTACATTGTGCCTATTGTTCTTGATACCACCTTATGAAACCTTGTTACTGGTTCTTACTTGCTCCTCTCCTGATTCAGGTCCATGGATGGTAGAACCTTGCATATCCTTGACCTCTTACTCAGCCTAGTCCTCACCTCATGGTGGCTGCAGACATCACACATTGACAAGATGCATTGTGTGGAAGACCTTTCTAACACCTAGAGAAAGGGCTTGGGAGAGGTAGGTCTTCGATGTTAAAATTATTGATTTATTATTCTTTAAAAGATTTTATTTATCTATTTGAAAGAGAGAGAGCACGTGGAGGGGAAGGGGCAGAGGAAGAAGGAGAAGCAGACTCCCCACTGAGCAGGGAGCCCGACGTGGGACTCCATCCCAAGACCCTCGGATCCTGACCTGAGCTGAAGGCAGACAGTTAACCGACTGAGCCACCCAGGTGCCCCTGCTGTTAAAATTATTATAAATACAGGAATAGAGTTTTAATAGTATGCCAGAGTCCAAAACAATACATTTTAGGCAACTGGGCTAAGAGCCCTTATCAGATTGGGTATAGAAGGCTGCCCCATAATTCACTTGAATGAGATGAAGTTCTGAGTACAGTAGGAGAATGTGAATTAGGACTGGAAGAGAAGCTCTCATTTGAGAAGCTGTAGAGAGTTCAGAAATGCTGAGAAGACTCAGAGAACCTTTGGGTTCTTTGTTCTCCCCCCTCCCTCCATGATGTACACCTAAACTTAGCTTAAAATGCCATCGTTCCTCACTCTTATTATTATTTTTCCTATTTTGCCATTTTTATGAGTTCTGGTCACATTTAATCCTATTACAGAACCCATCGACTAGTGGGTTGTACCAGTTGGGAGAGGCATTTCCTTGCAGTTAGTTGAGGTCACTGTCAATACCTGAAACTCAGCAGACGTGAGGTTTAGGGCCCATTCCATTGGTCTTTGCACAGGCACGTGCCTGTGAGGCCCGTTTATTGAATTGTAGATCCTGGGTCTAAAGAATGTGCTTTCTGACTAGATGAAAGATACTATTTCTTGGTCTCCCCCACACCCCAAACATACCCAGTTTCCATGATAAGGGTTCGATAAGACAGTGTTTGGATAATACAGAAGGCATGAACATAGTATAATCCTGAGGCCATCATAAATACACAAAGTGCTTCATGGTGAGTTAGTCACAAGAGACCCTGCCTCCTCTCCCTGAGGGATGTTTTTGTAGTTTTACTCATGAAAATGAAAAATATATGCAGTGGATAGTGAACTGGAACAGATATTTAAAGGTATAATTTATTTCTATCAAGGGACCAAAAAACGCAGCCAGGAGGCCACAATGTTGTTCCTGCCTCTTAATTCCAAAATCGAATGAGACTATCACATAGTGAATCTATTTGCAATAAAAAATATACATTGTAGCTCCAGTTCCACTATTAATTCCACTAAAAGAGGGGATTCTTTTGAGGGGAGAAGGTAGGAGAGAACCATAGAGAAGAATGTTCCAACCTTATGAGAGCAAAGGGAAACGCTGGCAGTAATCTAACATTATTCTATTTATGTCTAAAATCAGTGCGTTGGTAGGGCACTCTCACTGAGCCGTGGTCTGTGCTGGAGCTGGGGTTGTGGTTGTGAAGCCCGATGCTGCCGTCTTCCTACCCTGTGCCATTCTTAGAAGTTGTGTTGTTATGATGCCACAACGCTCACAGATGGTTCTAGACAGTATGGTGGGCGTTAGTTGAGTATCAGCCCTGCCTCACATACCCCTGAGAATAACCGCAGAACAGAGGCCATGGTTAGAGGGTGGAATGCAATGACCATTATTCCTGCTTATGTCATTAATTAGGCGCATTCTACCCGTAACCCAGATGTGCCGAGAGCCCGTGATTAATGTAACAGAGAGATCCTTTCAGTGTCTGCAGTTTACACGCACGTCAGTTCCCAGTCATTCCCAGAAACCGTTAGTAACAGTAAAATTAAGTCGTTTAGAACTCATGGTCAGATTTTTCTCATTTCCCATCCTCTGCGCAGGGCATGCTGGAATGGCTTATCGAGGGAGCACCAAAGAATAATAAAACTATTAATTCATACATGCAGAGAGTGCTTAACAGCTTACAAAACACGTACATCCACGTTACCTCATTAGCCTTCACAACCATATGAGACAGATTACTAATATTACTGCCATTTTTTTTTACAAATAAGAGAAATGAGGTTTAGCAGGCACAGGACACTTGCCAGGATCCCATGGATTTTAAACAGTGGAACTGGAGGTACAATGTATATTTTTTTATTGCAAGTTCGAGGGACTATTTACACGAAACTAAAAAACGGCGAGCTGGCTCCACAATTGGGAAACACCCATCCATTATTAGTCAGAGCCCTTTCCAAACGTCACGTTATCTTGGTGGAACGCTAGCTCTCCGTCCGTTCCAGGCAAGGAGGCAGAGGGCATTTTGAGCATTGGATGTCTCTGAGGGCCACACTCCCCAGACCATGGGCCACATAACTGGTGCTGGTCTGCTGTTTGTAACCGGTCTGCAGTGTGTTAAGTACCAAAATTGAGAGTAAGCGTTTGGAAAAATTTATGGCGATTTGACAGAGTAATCTTATGTCTGTTGAATAATAAAAAATTGAGACTTGATTTTTGAACATCCTTTAAAAAAATGTTTTATTTTTCTACTCATTTGTGCCTATTGTATTTTACAAAAGGGTCAGTCCCATCTGATTGTGGAGGAGAATGGTCCCTCTCCAAATTTTGCCTGAGAATCACTGCTTTAGGGCCTGCTCACTCTGTCCTGCCCCGGGGCCTGTCTGCGTTCAGATTCATGATGGCGTCCTTAGCGGGCTCTGCTCCACCCTGTTGAAGTGGTTTCTCGTGGATTCTGTCTGAGGGGTCCCTTGTCATTGTTTTCTGAAGAAATCTGAGTTTATATAAGCATGTCCTGCAGGGTCTGTAACAAGAGTGGTTGTGTTTTCTATCACTACATCACAAATTAGCACACTTTTCGTGACTTAAAACAACACCCACTTATTATCTCGCAGTTTCCTGAGGTCAGCAGGCTGAGCACGACATAACTGGGTTCTCTGCTCAAGGTCTCACAAGGCTGATATCAAGGAGTTGGCAGGGATGTGGGTGCCTCTGGAGTGAGAGGCGCTCTTCCAAGCTCATTCTGGTTGTTGGCAGGATTCAGTTTCCTGTAGGACTGAAGCCCCTGTTTCCTTGCTGGCTGTCAGTGGAGGTCACCGCTGACTCCTAGAGGCTGCCTTCCGGTGTTATTCGGGTGGCCCTTCCCCACAGGCAGCTCACGAGGTGTTTGTTTGCTTCCTTCCAAACTGGCAGTGGGGTTCCAACATTTGACTTTCTTTTAAAGGGTTCATCTGATCAGGTCACGCCCACCCAGGATAATCTCCCTTTGGATTTGCTCAAAGTCAACTAATTAGCCACCTAATCACTGGATTGCTATCCTGTCACGTTCACTGTTTCCACCCACACTACAGTGGGGAGAACTGTACAGAGCATGTACGCCAGGGGTGAGAATTTGGGGGGTCATTTTAGAATTCTGACAACCACAATAGTCAACACTTGGTAAAAAGACACAAGGAAAATGCATTGCTATAAGGGCTTGTCTTATTACTCTCTTTAAATAGTTTCCCTGAAAATATTATTAATTAAAATGTGTAAGATGCCATTTATGTTGAATTACGCTGATTCCAGGCCTGCCTGTGCCCTCAGTTTCATAGCAGGTAGAATCCTCTGTCCCGAGAGGCATTTTGATCTTCAAATACCAAAATAACAGAGATCTCTAATGGCTTCATGCGGCAAATCCAGACCCCTCCATGTTTTCTACTATGGCTCTGCCAGATTGCTGCAAGTATGCTCGTTCTAGCCGGTGGTTATGAGACTCTGGGGCTGCTAATGGAACAGAGCCCGTAATCTTAGGGTGAGGTCAGGAAAAGTCAGGCTCTGAAACTAACAAAATCAACACACATACAACCACGCAGGACAACGTCTGTAACTCAGCCTGAAGTGTCATTCTTGAGAGAGTTTCCCTCTGAAAACTAAGGCACAAAAACCCAAATACAGGAAAAATGAATATAATGCGAGCTGCAGTCATGGCTATCGCAATAATTTTATCATGAGGTAATGCTATAATGCCAGAACACTTTGTTTTGGGTTTTTCCCCATCTTATGTATGTACGTGTGTATTTCAGGTATAGTTGACACATAGTGTTACATTAGTGTCGCGTATACAACATAGTGATTGGCCAGCTCTGTATCTTAACACTGCACTCGCCGCAAACATAGCCGCCATCTGTAATGACAGAATACTTGGGACGCTGACGAGAATGTTGAAGGAGCAGTCATAGAGAATAGACGTTTTCTCTCTGCTTGCAGTACTACTTAAAGATAACGAAGCCCTAAAAAAATCAATAACCTGTGGCGATTACATCCGCAATGGGAAGAAGCAGCACCAGAGTTTTGACAACTGTTCTCTCAATACCATTCAGTTTTGTTCATTAACAATAGGAACTAACACTTAATATGGTACACCAAAAAAACCTCTCATTATTTCATAGACATAGTTTTATTTATTCTAACCTTAAAGTCTCAAAACAATCTTCTCATTATGGTTTGTTTTGCCAAGTAGATTATCCTGATTGGGGAAAAAACAATGCTCTGGGCAATAATCAGAAACAAAAATTATTAACTAAAATAAGCAAAAAGGGGGGCATTTTTAAAGGGGATAGCAAAGGATAATTTTTAAAAGGGGATAGAACCATGTCTCTTATACAGATAGAATAAACAATTCAGATATTTTATTTAACTCTCTCATTAAAGAGGGAAACAGTAGCTGTTACAACTGGTTCAAAAGGGAACTCAGAGTACCACGTATTTATAGTCGTACGAAGAATGCTGACACAAATTTAGAAGTGTATTCAGTTACTCTTAGATGAACTGAATAAATGGAGTTTTTGAGTGAGCAACAAAACCCAGACTTCTCATATTCTACCAAAGTCTAACCAATTTGTGAGACCCATACAGAAGAAAGGTGAATTAATTTACATGAACATTAATGGGGATTAATAGCATGATTAAATCAGCAGTGTCAGTGGGCTGGAGGTGAAGGGGGCTTTACAAAATGAAACTATCTCTATTCTATCAGTCTAGTTTTGCCAGTGCAATGATCTCATATATATTAAAAGTTGGATTTTTCTGTTTGTTATTTGGTATGCAAACTAGACTTCGAACTTCCCTTTAAGTTCCTGACTTCATCCTATTGGAGACCCAAATCAGTGTATCTTTTCACCCATCCTTCCTTTCCCCAAAGACAGCCTTCCTGTTCCAGATTTGCTAACAGAAGGGGACACTGTGGGAACATCTTGATAATTGAGACATCGTTAGTCTAATTACTTATATCACACCCCTGCTTCACCTTCGCCCTCCCCTATTTCTTGGAGAAGCATCTGCTAAATGTCAGTAGTTAAGATGTGTCAGACAGAATCCAGAGCTGCATAGCTTAGTTTGTTGGGAGGCAGCCAGAGAGGGGAAGAGGAAGAAAAATATTTCTTTCAAATTCTTTCTTCAGTTGTCGATCCTGATTGTTTTACAAAAAGAGAGGAGTCCAACAAAAACCTAAGGAGGATATTTGAGTGCCCGTGTGAGTATGTGTGAGCACATTGTGAGTGTGTGTGTGCAAAAAAGAGAGAGGTTTGCTGATCAGCCAAGGGTAAAGGTATACACATGTGCTGGGAAAGCATGACGTCATCGGCGTGATTCAGGTGCCAGTTAATGAGTTAAAGATTTAATGGCTCTTTAAATGGGGTGGAGAGAGGAAGACATATAAAACTCAGCATACCACTTATGCCCTGATGGAGCAGACATTAAAATCTAGCTACTGAACTACAGTCCAGTCACCTGTATGTCTGACTATTTGCGGAGGGTATCTATTTCTAGCTGGAGATGGTCAAAATTATACATATTATCAATGAAATGCAAAGGTGATATAAAAGCAACAATTCTCTCTGGTCCAATGAGTGTTTCACCCTGTCTCTTCACGTGTGGAACGGGGCTACCACCAACAGTAAAACAGGGATTCTCTCCTCAACCCCACAGAGGAATGGCTATTTCACAGAAGCAATCAACATTTCAGTATCTGTGGAGATTTAAATCATTTGAGGAAGAAAAAACTGTTTGTTCAAACATCACCACTTTATTTTGTAAATAAGAACGTCATCTGCCTGGGGCACCTGGGTGGCTCAGAGGGTTAAGCCTTGGCCTTTCGCTCAGGTCCTGACCCCAGGGCCCTGCTCAGCAGGGAGCCTGCTTCTCCCTCTCCCCCTGCTTGTGCTCTCTCACTTGCTACCTCTCTTTTTTTCTCTCTCTCTCAAATAAATAAAATCTTAAAAAAAAAAAAAAAAGAATATCATCTGCAATCACTCATATGTGTTTCAGCCCCATAGATTCTCAACTTGGGGTGCCCCTAGAACCACATAACTCCATTTCAGACCTACTGTGTCAGAATACCCAGAGGAGAGGCCCATTTTAAAGCCCCCACAGCTGATTCTCGTCTGCGCTAGTTTTCAAGAACCACTTTAAAGAAGATTCAGGTTGCCGTACCTGGAAGAGCAGTAGCCATAGCTAGCAGATGGTCAGGTGTGCTACTAGATGGACACATTCACAGGGGGGAAAAGAACTTTTGGAAAAATAAGTAATAATTAAAATACAAATCATTAAAAACTTTATGATCGGATAGAAACAAAGACCGAGGAAAGGAATATAACTAAGTACACATTATAACCCTCTGCCTAACCTTAAAATTTGGAGCACCACTGACCCTTATTTCTCCTCACCAGACTGAACACGAAGCACTCTATCTCAGTGAGGTCAGGGGCTTCACAGTACTCTGCCGTGTCTTCACAGTCCTGGACAATCTGGAGCACAGTGTGCGGACTTCATAAATAATTGTTGAATGAAAGAATCGTGTTCTCAGAGTCCGAAATCATTGGGGGATGCAACTGTTTAACGTAGGTACAGGCCTTTGATTTTTATGTCTTGAGGTTTTTTGCTTTTGCTTTTGTTTTTCTTATCCAGGAACATCACTATTGCAGTCACTGATGATAGCACAAATACCTTTCACACCTCACCTGCATCGTTGCCTGTAGCCAGGGCCATATATGAGCTGATCTGGTCCATACACCCATTCATCTGCCTCTTAAGTCCAACATCCCCCTGTGCTCCCTAATGGGAGAAACTTTTCATCACACTGATGTTCTCTGCTTCAAGATCTGAATTCTGTTTTCAGGGGCCAATAACAGTAAGAAAAAGTAAACTAAAGCTGGTTAAATGTACCTTGTTCCTGTCACTCTTCACCAGGCATACCTCTTGAATATATTTTTTTCCCATTAGAAGGAGGTTACTTTTGGCCATGAAATCACCCACTTCCATTCTCCAACTGTAGCAGACATTAACAAAAGTGGTGCTTTTGCTTACTTCTCTGGTTTCTATAATTTACTCTTTGGCTCAGGCTTTTGGTTGAAACTGTTCTGAATTATTAAAGGGAACAATGTGTTTTCCTTTCTCTAAACATTTTATAACATTTAATAAAACAAACTTACTCATTCATTTAAAGCTATGTCTATGAACTATAGCTTTATCTCACTCCTACCAGCAAATTAAATTACTGGTGACTCAAGATGCAAAAACCAAATATTTTTTTAGAAGAAAATATAGGTCATGATTTTTTTTAGTAGAGGTTGAAAAAAATCCTTTTCTAGGGCATGACACCAAAAGTAAGGAAATTGTTGAACATTCTCCTGACTTTTGAAAGAAGAACAAGAAATTCTACATGGCATAAAATGGCTTAAGAAAGTTAGGGTATGACTGATAAAGTGGAAATATATGTCTTCAATGTAATTTTAATAATGATATTATATATAATATATAATAGCTACTGTATTTTATTAATTGTCAAGTGATCTTTTAGCATTTATATACATCAAAATCTATGTACATAACAATTATAATACTGATTTGCAAGATGATTACTATATATTTATATAAAAATTCTTACAGATCAATGACAACCAAAAAAACAATGCCCCATAGAAAACTGGGTGAAATAGAACAAATGCCACCTTCTCTCTCCCTCTCTTACCTAATCCTCCACACATTTACCATTCATATGTCATCATATACATACAAATTGGCACTAAATAGGAAATAGATAAATAAAAATAAGAATCTTCACTAGTTAAATCTAAAACCAAAATTGAAAAAAAATTGAAAATGAAATTATTACTTTTTATACATCACAGTAACAAAGATTAAGCAAACTATATCTATTTTGAAGATAATGGGAGGGAAGTAGTCTCACTGGTACTTCAGGGAAGTATAAGTATGTGTATCCTTTTGGAGAGTATTTTGGGAACAGCAGGGTTTTACTCGTGTATATTCTTTTGCTCATCAGTGACATCCAGGAATATTTCCTAAATTGATGATCAGATAAGCATGTGAATATATACGATAATATAGAGAATTCATCACAGTGTTATTTATGATATTGCAAAGACTAGAAACGATCAGAATCCATTATTATCATATTGGTTAAATATAGGACAGCCACATACCACAGCATTCCTAGGTTAGTTCCAGTTCATGGCTGGCATCCTGTCATGATTAGAAACTGCCGCCTTTTACCCTTAAATTGTCTCATTTTGAAAACTAGATTATAAGATCAGTCAGTGTAAGTATTTTTTTAACTGATACAGTTCCTCATAGTCTTTGGAAACGATATTAATCTATATCATCTGATGTTAAACATCACATGTAACATAACATTGAATTAAAAAAGCAGTGTATAAAAGATGTTACAAAATGAAACTACTTTGAGGCGCCTGGGTGGCCCAGTTGGTTGAGTGTCCCGCTCTTGATTCCAGCTCAGGTGATGATTTCAGGGTGGTGAGATCAAGCCCTGCGAGGAGCCCTGCATTGGGCTCTGCACTCAGCAGGGAGTCTGCTTAGGATCCTTTCTCTCCCTCTCTCTCTTCCTCTCCCCCGCTAAAATAAATAAATAAATCTTGAAAAATAAAACTGCTTTATATGTATATATATATATATATATATGTTCATATGCATACTCTATATTTGCTAATAAAATACACTAAGAACCCTTGTTGTTGGAATTCAGGAATATTTTACTTTATCCTTTATATTTCTATAGTTTGAACTTTTATAATAAGCATGCATTACAATTAAAAATGAAGCTATTTTCATTTGGGAAGTAAAGCAAGTCACAAAAGTATAGATATTTGATATGTCAGATAAATAAGACAATATACAAAAAATTATAAGTTAACCAAGTTGCTTTGTGCATCTTAGATATTAAAGTAAACTCTACAGCCGAACATTATATACTATTTTTTTAAAGATTTATTTATTTATTTGAGAGAGAGAGTGTGTGGAGTGAGAAACAGAGTGAGAAGGAGAGAATCCTCAAGTGGACTCCACGCTGAGTGCTGAGCCCGCCATGGGGCTCGATCCTACGACCCTGAGATCATGACCTGAGCCGAAACCAAGAGTCAGACCATTAACTGACTGAGCCACCCAGGCAGCCCCCAAAATTATTTACTATTAATATCAAAGAGAAATATTCTATGAAAAAATGCAAAGGCTTATAAAATTCAACAAATGTTAGTCTAATTACTAATATTTAATAAAGAGATAGATATGTGGATACATAGACAATGGTTCAAGAACTAAAGTTATCAAGAATTTCATCAAGGAATATTTTGATTGTTTTCTTGGAACATTAATTTCTGGTATTTCATAAGCCAGTCTTAAGTCAGTTACTAGACACCAACTGCTACTAGATCAACGGAAGCTCTCTTAAACTGCCACTGGTTTCTGCTCTTTAGCTACGAAAGAGTTGAGAATGGCAGTAGTCTCCATGAAAAGAAAATGTAAGACAAGAACTTATTCAGATCTGCCTGAATTGTCATGCTCCTTTGTCCCACACCTACCATCAGTGATTTGGAAATGGTGACAAGAAAGAAATTCTTGACCGGAAACAAA
Source organism: Ursus americanus (assembly GCF_024610735.1). Classification (NCBI taxonomy): domain Eukaryota; kingdom Metazoa; phylum Chordata; class Mammalia; order Carnivora; family Ursidae; genus Ursus; species Ursus americanus. The sequence goes on along the minus strand of NC_142129.1, from coordinate 16,351,342 downwards.
GAAGGATGGGACTGAATTCCCTTTTAGTGTTGGATGCCTAATTACTACTTTTTCCTTCTCTCCATGCACTAAGTTGTTGTTTTTTTTTTTATTTTATAGAAAGTAGATGACAGCAGGTGCTAACGTGGAGTAATATGCAGAAACAAAGCCAAAATCATGGCTCTGGCTTTGCCTTTATTACAATTGTTTTTATTTAGTTTGCCTGCCAAGTTTTACTTGGAAAGAGCATCATTCCTCAAGGAGAACTGTAGAAGTCACCAGTTCTGTAGAATCAGAGACAGTTAGGTGCTCCATAAAACAACTGTCTTTAATTCATTAGTTTCAGTTGGAAAATTTGATATGCAATTCTATCGATTACAATTAACATAAATAGTATCCTTAGGTACTTTGATGGTAAACAGGACACACTATTCCTATAAGGTCTGTATTTATAAATTTAAGTGATGAAGGGTCATAGCTTGAACTAACCTGAAATTCTCATGTTAATGCATAAGTTTATATTAAGAATATTTTCAAAACTAAGTATAAACAATTAAACTGAGATGCTCCTCTTATAGCAATAAATATATATTTAGCTTATTTGATATCTAACAGTCTAGTTATGATACTAAATGGTATTTTGCAATCTACTTCCCCTTTCGATGCCAGCATTTGATGTTCTGATCTTTCATTTATACTGGAATATAAAATCTCAGTGAAACAGTCAAGTACCATCTTTTATTTCCATACTTGCTCTAAAATTTTATGATTCTGTGGTTCTGTTGCAAAATGGTTCTATGACTACATATGGTTCTTTACTCAGTGCAAAGAGGGGAAAAACGCTTGCAAAGTCATTTTTATCTCCCATGAGTGCTAGCTGGTATAGGATAGACATGCAAAGCCTTGTCTACGATGTTTCCAGCTGCAAGATAAATGAGCAGCTATCATGTGCGTTGCCTGACTTAACCAGAAACATCAGCCTCCACAATGTAAAACCATAATCATTAAACTGGTATTTGTCAGCTTTTAAATTTCCAATATGTTGGGGTTTCCTTTCCTTTTCTAAATAAATATTCATTTTTGTGTCTAATTATTGGTAATTGTTTTAGTTTGTTTGGCTGTTAAAACAAAAATCCATAGACTGGTGGCTTAACTGGTGTAAGGTCAAACAGCTCGGGTTGGGATCCTGGCTGTACCATTTATCAACTGAGTGATCGGAAAAGGTTATTCAACCTCCTGTTCTGCAATTTTGTCATCTCTAAAATAGCGATGATAATAGTATCTACCTCATAGGGCTTCTGGGAGGGTTGAGTGAATGAAATATGTAAAGCTCTTGGAACGATGCCTGGCGTATGGTGAATGCTCTGTATTTGTTAGCTGTGAGCGTGATGATGGTGGTGACGATGATGATGATGAAATTCTGCCAGGCACTTGGAAACGAGTTTAAAACTTCTTGCTCCCAACTATAAACCAAAATAGGGATTTGACTTTTTGAAGAAAGAGTTGAGATGAGGTGCATTTTGCTCCTGAAAAAAAAAATTATCTGGAAGAAAACTCGTATTATTAGATAAGGGGATAGAAAATTAAAGAACAAACAAGGAAAAAAACCAAAAAACCCACAAACAAACTGCATATGGATTCTATAAAATATCAAGGCTCAGTAAAGGGGAATTTCAACTGAATTTAACTTAGAAAAGAACATCCTCTAAGATTTATGTATAGCCAGGAGTAAAAGAAAAAACAAAAACGGTGTTTAATTCTCTGAATTTTTCTTTTGTATGGCTTCTATAAAACAAGAGAACCAGGAAAAATCATCAGTTTAAAGACAAAATAAGGTACAATGTATTAGAAATGAGGGGGGATAAGAAATAATTTCACGGACATTAAAAATACAACTGAAAAGAAGAATGTTGATGTTCTTTCACAGCAATAAGGGGGGGAGCCAGTGATACACCAAATTTGAGAACGTTCCCGTAAGGCAGAAGGAAAGGATAAGACAAGAAAACAATGAAGAATACAACAGATAGAAGAATAATGAAGATACGGACTCATAGTTGTTCCTGAATGAATAACAATAATTGGATCCAAAGCGGTGAGAAACAAGATTCACATTTCATTAGCAAACAGACAGACAATTAGAAACACATGAGTTTGAAGACAGGCTTGGATCATCATATGCTGGAGAATTCAATGAAGAAAAAAAAAAGCCACACAACTCTCTTCCTTGTACTTACAATGGCAAAAGAGAGATTTCTATAGGTATTCAGGGTTAGAAAAAACAACCCACTAAAAGCAAATGTTAAAAATAGAAAAGCTGATTATGTTCGAAGAACACAATTTGCCCGTACTTAGAGGGCCTTCTGCAATAATGATGTTAGAAAGCCACAAAGCAAACTCAGTTGCAATTTGAAGATGATAAAATGTGTATCTGGAAACCCAGAAAAATTAACAGAAAATGTATTAGAAACAAAAAAGAGAAAGAGAGAATTCAGGGGGCAAAAGGGCAGCCGGATGGCCGCCCCAGGTTTATCCCGTTTTCATTATGGTTAATCTGTATACTGGTTAATGTGCCTACGGAATCACTGAAAATCGGCCGTAGTTTTTATTTTAGCTGTGACTTGGCGTTATCGGATACCTCTTCTCCCCACCCATTCCCTCTAGTAATATCATATGATGAAAATCAATATATACCGTTTTTAAAGAGTTCTTGGTATGTTGACAAAGACGGATCACTTTCTCTCAAAAAAAGCCTCATCAAATTTGAAAAAGCAGAAATTATTATGTCATGGGCTTTGCTAACTAGACAAAAGTAGAAATTAAACCAGGGTTTGAACCAAAATAACAACAAAAGCATCTAGAAACTAAAATCAAGTAGTCCCCCCCCCCCAATCCACAGTTGCAATTTTGGTGTTTTCAGTTACTGGTGGTCAACAAGCCTGGAAGCAGATGATTCTCCTTCTAAATGATTATCAGAGGGTCAAGAGCAGCCTCGCGCTCGGACGCAGTGCCCACGTCATTCGCCCCGCTTCCTCTCAGCACGCAGGCGTGTTACCACCCCACAGCGTCACTGGGAGAAGGGTGAGTACAAGTACAATGAGATATTTTGAGAGAGAGAGAGTGCTCACACATTTACATAACCCTTATTACAATATATTCTTGTAATTACTCTAATTTATTGTTGTTAATCTCGTCTGTGCCTAATTCACAAGCTCAACTTTATCACGGGTATGTGTGGATAGAGGAAACAACATAGCGTCTAATATATATAAGGTTCAGGGTTATCCTCTTTTTCAGGCATTTCTGGAGGTCTTGGAGCATAGCCTCTGCAGATAAGGGGGTATTACTCCATTGCTAAGTGACTCTTGCAGTATTTCAAAGATTCAAATATAAACTGAAGATCAGATGTGCCTGAGGAGGAGAATATTCCAAACTCTCTCATTCTCAAGAGCAATGTTTCTGGCCAGCCCCCAGGCTCAGCATAGCCTCTCTCCTCAGGGATCACTGTGCTCCTGCTGGGGTGCGTTCCTCGTGTCCCTGCCAGGCAAGTGATTGATTATACATCTTCATTACCTCATCGGTTTGTGCGCTGAATGTGGAAGGGATCCAGCAGCCGGAGGAAGAAGTGAAAAAACAAGGCTATAATCGTTTGGGATGTGATAGGACCTAGGTAAAAGTTCTGTTTCAAGTCCATAGCAATCCTATTTGGCTCTCCAAAGAGAGGCCTCTCTTCCCCTAAATTTGATGCAGAATGCCTAAAACTGAAAAGTGTTCTTTGCAGAAAGATCAGCTGCTGAGTTACCACCTTTTCTTAGATGTCCCCCCAATAAAATAAATAAGAGTCTCATTAACAGAAAACAGTTTCATTTCCCTCTTTCCCTTTCAGAACGGGGTGATTTTGTGCATTACTGAAAGCCAAGCTAAGCAGCAGTCTGAGAGAAAGGATATGGTCGAATGTCCGTACAGCTGGGGGATAATGTTAGAAAACTATGTTTGGTTGTGTTTTTCCGAAGAACTAAAGAGCAGAAAACTATGTTTGGTTGTGTTTTCCCAAGAACACTCAAGGCCAGTCACAGTGAAAGCTCAGCACTTAGCCTTGGAAGGGAGACTGTTTTAATAACTGCAAACAATGGTTGTCAGTAGAAGGGATTTGGGACATCAGTCCTAGCTCCATAATGACGGCTCCTCACTCCTCAGCAAACAGATTGTGTCTCTTAAAAAATAAACAAACAAACATCCTTAGAGGAGGGAAAACGGGATGTGAAGAAGAAGCTTATAGTGTTTTCTGCTCTACTTCCCTAGAAAGATAAAAGGAGGAAAGGTTCTTAGAGGGGGTTGGGGGAGAGGGAAATGTATAGAAAGCCAGAATTGGATTTTGGAGAAGGTGATTTGTTGCAGGCCACCAACAAACTTTGTTGTGATGTTTCAGTTCTAAAGGGTGACATTTGACATAAGAACAAAGATCAGTGGGCTAAAGAGATGGCACAGACAGGTGACCGGTGACTGTCCTGGGTGCCCCTCCATGCTTGTTCCTTAACCCACTGTAACGTAGTAGTTTGAGTACATGCCTATTGCCATCAGACTCGGAGGGAGGCCACCTGCCTGTCTGTTGTGCGGTGTCTGGTAACAATAACCATGTTTCAACAAGCTTGTTGAAGTGACATGGTTATAGAAATGAGGATTAATGGTCATGCATGTCATCAAACCTCCAGCTGACAGCAGGCATCCCCGGAGAGCTGGTAATTCAGGCTCCTTTAAAAAGCTTCCGCGACAAAGAGCTCATTCCTCCGGTAATCTAAATCACTGGGTGATTTAATTGGGTAATTTAGATTAATAGATAGATTAAATCAAAATCTCTTTTCTTCTATGGATTTTACCTTACAAAGCTAAACGGAGTATGTATTTCCCTGTTTAGAATCTAACCCCTACTAGCATCTATTCCCTTTGTCAGTATTACTATAAGTGAATTACAGATGCAGAAATTGAGGTTCACATAAACTAAATAACTTGCCCAAAGTCAGAATACCAGGGGTACTGCTTATTCTGGGACTTGAACTCGGTTCTCTTTGATTCTGTCATCTGTGAGCTTAACCACTCTGCCATACTGAAAATAACTACAATTCCTTAAAATGGATCTTTTAAAAAAAGTAGCTGCTGTAGCACTTACCATCTCAAAATACTCTCTCCACCTACCATTTAACTTGTCAGTATCTCTCTCGGAATGGAGAACAAAAATAAACACGGTGTGCCAGGTGTTATCTGGCTAGCAGAGAGGGCATGGGACGACGACCAAATTTGATCTGGGCCCTGACATTTCCGCTTCAGTAAACTGAAATTGTGTTTGGGCTACCATACTTATATTTGTTTTGTGATAAACAAAAATTCCAGATTTTTAACTGTGAATTGCTCCAAAGAAAGGTCTTCTCAATCCAGTTGTAAAGTTTACTGTTTTGACTAAAATGCAAGATCATTTATCTTTGTTAAATTTCATTACTTTGGATTAGGCCTGCCACAATCATTTTAAAAGTTGGTTCTGGGGGCGCCTGGGTGGCGCAGTCGTTAAGCATCTGCCTTTGGCTCAGGGCGTGATCCTGGCGTTATGGGATCGAGCCCCACATCGGGCTCCTCCGCTATGAGCCTGCTTCTTCCTCTCCCACTCCCCCTGCTTGTGTTCCCTCTCTCGCTGGCTGTCTATCTCTGTCAAATACATAAATAAAATCTTTAAAAAAAATAAAAAATAAAAAAAAATAAAAGTTGGTTCTGACATCTGCCATATTAGCTAGCCTCCAAACTTTATGTCATCTGCACATTTGATAGCCATATTTTCTATATTTAGTCATGTCATTGCTAAAATATTAAAAGGACAAGATAAATCCCAGGTTTAGCCATCTTACACTAAAAATGCCCCTGAATATAAAAGAACTAACCATGTCTGGAGAAATTTCTCAATAGTTTGTAGGACAACAATCCAGACTATATTTTACCATATTATTAACCAGGAAATAAGAGTAACCTTTGTTTAAATGCCATGTAGAAATCATTATACCCCACATGTCAACCCTATTAAAACAGGCTAATGTATTCTGACAAATGCTTAGTGAATCTACATTGGCTCTCGGTAATCACATAATATTTTCTAAAGGCTCAAAACGTACAGTTAATGATATGTCCTGGAATTTTCCATGGAGGAAATATCTGTGTGCTTGGGGGTCTTGTTTCTGGAAAAGGAAAACACGGATCTTTCAATGAAAGATACAGTGAAAACAAAAGGTGATATTATTTGCAGTACCGTGTTTTTGGATGTGACACAATTTTCTCCCATTTTTCTCCACACACATGTCCTGGTCATTTCATTAACTTCACAAGTATATGAGCCTACATCTTATGTGTTTGAATATTTTGAAACTCTCTTGTAATATTATATTACGTAATATCATAATATTATGTACAATGTTACAGTGTTTTGAAACCAGAAGACAGACTGCGTATAGAATCATCTTAGAAATTGGGTAATATTGCCAAAGCAATTTGCCATTTGGAAGACATCTTGTCACTTCAAATCTTCCTGATGACTGATTATACCGGGTTGAATATTCTCCAAAAAGAACACATCATCTCCTCGCACTTATTTTCTTCAAAATCTTTATCTCCTCTTACAGTTAAGCTTTCCAACAAGTTTCCTGGCCCATACTGTGAATTTTATACAAAATTATTTTTAACGCTTTACCATGTGAGCCCTGGTTTCATTATGCCGCGGTCTGTATAAGACTCCATTTTACATTTCATGATTTCATTGATTTTGATCATATATTATCTAGTTATTTTGGTCTTTTACTTCCCTTGAAATAGTAACTGGTCTTCTCTGAACCTTCTCTGGATCCTCTCGAGGTTGATTGCACATTTCTTAGGTGTGCTGAGCAGGCATTCTCGAAGCTTTCTGCCGGTGGGGATGCACTAATGACTTGGTCATTTGAGTCCCCCACCCCCCTGCCCCATGCAGTGGGGATGGAAATCTCACTGCAGTTCCATCAGGTTCCACATGATGGTGGCCTTGTCTCCATAAACCGGACTTCCCGGCCCTCTGGGTGCCGCAAGTGCTTTGGCCTCAATTTCACGCTCCTGCAATAAAGCGGCTGTCAGCGGGCCGGAGCCCCTGCCGAAGGCCTGAGGTTTTCGGCTTGGGATCCACGACCTGTGGCTGACACGCGGGGATCGTGGGCTGTACGATGCGTGCAGGAGAGCAGTGGGAGCACCTGAACACTTGCAAGTGCTGCTGCTTTACACAACTGCGTTTGGGGTCTGCGTTGGATTTTTCTGTGGGATCTTTTTTGGGCACAGTTCAAATTGTAAGGGTGGAGGATGACAAATAATGCTACGGTCTAAATTGAGAGCGGCAGTCACTGTATAATATAAGATGGCAAAGATGTAACATGACAAAAGAATATAAAATTCTCATTTAAAATGACAATCATCACAATTTGGCTTACATTGGGTGGGTTATATAAAGTATATTACTAAAATTAATTTCACCAGTTACTTATTACTTCTTAAAATGTGGCTGCTGGGAACGTGGTGAGAGCTATTGGCTGCCCCATACTTTTAAGCATGTACTAGATGTCACAAATAGTGCCAACGATCTTTCAGAGATTATTCCCCAGGAACTCTTTGAGAGATAATGTTATTGTCACTGTTTTGATTATAGGGCAGCTTAGGTTTATCGAGGTTAAGTTCAAAGTCACAGAAGAACTGATTGAAGAAGCTGTGATATTCATCCAAGGTGTCTAGTGACACTATTCCCCAGTCCACTGAGGACAGCACAAAGAAAATTAACTTTTACTTTTTATAAAAAGAGAAACCTCTTCATCATCCAAAATGAAGTCTCACCACGGCTCAGCACAAATGCTTCCTTACCTTATGAAATAATTGAATTGACCTCCTAAAAAATGAAAAAGAACTCATTATCATTGTTTGCATGTATTTTTCAGGAACGAGTTACTTCCAAAGTATGTGAGTCATCAGAACAAATAGCACTTTATATGTATGTATATATATATATTGTAAAGTGATATTTGTTCCGATATGTATATATGCTTATGTATATATGTACACATGTGTATATATAGGTACATATATATGTACCTCATAACTTTAATCAAAAGATGAAAGTGTTATATCAGCAAAGTTTTCCCCATTCCTTCACCTTTCTCCTTGTGTACTTCTGTTTCTTAGTCTCGTTTTCTGCTTCAGGAAGGGAAAATCACATGTGCCTGCTTGTCCAGAAACCCTGGCAAGAAAAGAGTAAACGTATTCCTCACTGGATCCCAGCTGGTGACCACTAGATAAAAATGGAACGCCTTAGAAAGACTAGGATGGAAACAATGCAAAGATTGAAATCTCTGAGCAAAAGTGACTCCATGAGCTCTGAGGCTTACGTGGGCACGTACTCAAAGGGTGTTGGGTATTCCGGGGACAAGCCACTATACTTATTCTTCAAACTCTGCTTTGTGAACTGGGACAAGACAAAGCAAATGCACGGGAGGCAAATGTCCACTGAGAAAATCATACTTTTTATTTTAATCATACAGCAGGTGTGGATGGAGTGAGGGTCTGTGACTATCATGTCGGATTCATGTTGACTAGTTAGACTGTGCTTTCACAATTACTGTGTCCACTTAACATCCGTGAATAGGATGAAACCCACTTAGTCTAAATTAATGGTTCTCAAGTAACAAAATTACATTTATGACTACTAATTCCTGGCCCCACACCATCTGATTCTGATTCAGTTATTCTGAGACTGGTCCTGATATTATTATTTTTGTTTGAATATTTGCTTGCTTTTGCTCTCTAGATAATCACAATGTGCAGCTAGATTTAAAGACCGCAGGTTAAGACAAAAAAAAAAATACACTTACTAAGATTCCAAATAATTATTGAGGTGAAGACTAATTTTCTATTGCTCAAAGACTTCTAGTTTATACGGCAGACTAAGCACATACATAGTGATCCCCATTATTCATGAATTCTGTATTTGTGAATTTGCCTTCATGCTAAAATTTATAACCTCCAAACAAACACAAACAACTGTAGCACTTTCGTGGGCAATCACGGACACACACGTGCTCAGCGTGGTGAGAACTTTGCCCAACAGGCACATTCCCAGCTGCGGGTAAACAAGATAATTCAGCCGCCATGTTTTAGCTCTCATAAACAGCTCTCCAACTCTTAACAGTCTGTTTAGTGCCATGTTTTTCACATTTTTGTGCATTTTAATTGTTTTATTTTTCATTTTTTTAAGATTTTAATTCCACTTAGTTAACCTACCGTGTTATATCAATTTCAGGTGTACAATGTAATGATTCAGCACTTCCATACAACACCTGGTGCTCATCACAGGGGCACTCCTTAATCCTCATCACCTGTTTTACCCATCCCCCCCACCCTCGTCCCCTCTATAACCATCAGTTCTGTATTAATAAGAGTCTATTTCTGGATTTCTCTCTCTCTCTCTCTCTCTCTCTCTCTCTCTCTCTCTCTCTCTCATTTTTTCCCCTTTGCTTCTCTGCTTTGTTTCTTAAGTTCCACATATGAGTGAAATCATAGGATATTTGTCTTTTTCTGATGGAGTTGTTTCACTTAGCATTATACTCTCTAGATCCATCCATAGTGTTGCAGAAGGCAATATTTCATTCTTTTTTATGACCAAATAATATTCCTCTGTGTGCACGTGTGCGTGTGTGTGTGTGTCTGTACACCACCTCTTCTTTATCCACTCATCAATCCATGGACACTTGGGTTGCTGCCATATCTGGGCTATTGTAAGCAATGCTGCTATAAACAGAAGGGTGCATGTATCCCTTTGAATTAGTGTTTTTTGTATTTTTGGGTAAATACCCAGTAGTGCAATCACAGAATCATAGGGTAGTTCTATTTTTAACTTTTTGAGGAACCTCCATAATGTTTGCACAGAAGCTGCACCAGTTGACATTCCCACCAACAGTGCACGAGGATTCCTTTTTCTTTACATCCTCTCCTACACATACAGTTTGTTGTGTTGTTGATTTTAACCATTCTGACAGGTGCGAGATGATACCTGATTGCAGTTTTGATTTGCATTTCCCTGATGATGAGTGATGTTGAGCATCTTTTCATGCATCTGTTGGCCATCTGAATGTCTTCTTTAGAGAAATGTCTGTTCATATCTTCTGCCCATTTCTGAATTGATGTATTTGGTTTGGGATGTTGAGTTGTTTAAGTTCTTTATATATTTTGGATACCAACCCTTTATCAGCTGTGTCATTTATCAAATATCTTCTCCCATTCATAGGCTGCCTTTTAGTTTTGTTGATTTTTTCCTTTGCTGTGCAGAGGCTTTTTTATTTTGATGAAGTCCCAATAGTTTTTGCTTTTGTTTCCCTTGCCTCAGGAGACATGTCTAGAAAAATGGTGTTATAGCTAGTATCAGAGGAATTACTGCCTGTGCTCTGTTCTAGAATTTTTATGGTTTCAGGTCTCACATTTAGGGCTTTAATCGTTTTGAGTTTATTTTGTGTATGGTGTAAGAAAGTGATCCAGTTTCATTTTTTTGCATGTAGCTGTCCACTTTTCCCAGAACAATTTGTTGAAGAGATTATCTTTTTCCCATTGCATATTCTTGCCTCCTTTGTCAAAGATTAATTGGCCATATAATGATGGGTTTATTTCTGGGCTCTCTATTCTGTTCCATTGATCTATGTCTCTATTTTTGTGCCAGTACCATACTGTTTTGACTACAACAGCTTTGTAGTATATCTTGAAATCTAGGATTGGGATACCCCCAGTTTAATTCTTTCTCAAGGTTACTTTGGCTATTCAGGGTCTTTTATGGTTCCACACAAATTGTAAGATTATTTGTTCCAGTTCTGTGAAAAATGCTGTTGGTACTTTGGGATTGCATTAAATCTGTAGATTACTTTGGGTAGTACGGACATTTCAACAGTATTATCTCAATCCATGAGCATGAATTATCTTTCCATTTGTGTCAGCTTCATTTTTTAATAATTTTTAATTGATTTGTAGTTTTCAGAGCACAGGTCTTTCACTTTCTTGGCTAAGATTATTCCTAGGTACATTATTTTTTGGTGCAATTATAAATGGGATTGTTTTCTTAATTTCGCCTTCTGCTTCATTATTAATGTATAGAAATGGAATGGACTTCTGCATACTGATTTTGTATCCTGCAATTTTATTGAATTTATTTATCCGTTCTAGCACTTTTTTGGTGCAGTCTTTGGGGTTTTCTATATGCAGTATCATATCATCTGCAAATAGTGAAAGTTTTACTTCTTCCTTACCAATTTGGATGCCTTTTATTTCTTTTTGTTGTCTGATTGCAGTAGCTAGGACTTCCAGTACTATGTTGAATGTAAGCGGTGAGAGTGGACATTGTTTTGTCCCTGACCTTAGAGGAAAAGTTCTGTTTCTCACCAATGAGTATGATATTAGCTCTGGCTTTTCGTATATGATCTTTATTATGTTGCGGTATGTTCTCTCTAACCGTACTTTGTGGAGGGATGGATGTTATACTTTGTCAGATGCTTTTTCCGCATCTATCGAGACTACCGTATGGTGGTGGTCTTTCTTTTGTTGATGCAATGTACCACATTGGTTTGCACATATTGAGCACACTTGCATTTAATAAATCCCATTTGATTATGGTGTATTATTTTTTAATGTATTGTTGCACCCAGTTTGCTAATATTTTGTTAAGCATTTTTACGTCTATGTTAGAAATATTGGCTTATATTCTTTTTTTTTCTTTTTTCTTGTATCTTTATCTGGTTTTGGTATCAGGGTAATGCCAGCCTCATAGAATAAATTTGGACGTTTTGGGAATAGTTTGAGAAGTATAGGTATTAATTCTTTCTTTCTTTAAGTTTATTTAAGCAGTCTCCACATTCAACATGGGGCTCAAACCCAAGACCCTGAGACCATGAGTCACATGCTCTTCGGATGGAGCCAGCCAGGTGCCCCTCTGTTAATTCTTCTTTAAATGTTTGGTGGAATTCACCTGTGAAGCCGTCTGGTCTGGACTTTTGTTTGTTAGGAGATTTTTTTTTTTTTAAAGATTTTATTTATTTATTTGACAGAGATAGAGACAGCCAGCGAGAGAGGGAACACAAGCAGGGGGAGTGGGAGAGGAAGAAGCAGGCTCATAGTGGAAGAGCCTGATGTGGGGCTCAATCCCGTAACGCCGGGATCACGCCCTGAGCCGAAGGCAGACGCTTAACCGCTGTGCCACCCAGGCACCCCTTGTTAGGAGATTTTGATTACTGATTCAGTTTCCCTGCTGGTAAGCGGTCCATTCAAATTTTCTGTTTCTTCCTGATTCAGTCTTGGGAGGTTCTATGTTTCTAGGAATTTATCCATTCCTTGTAGGTTGTCCAAGTTATTGGCATATCATTTTTCATATTTTCATATAATGCTTTGTATTTCTGTGGTGGTGGTTATTCTTTTATTTCTGATTTTTTTTTCTCTTTTTTTATTTGATGAGTCTGGCTAAAAGTTTATTAATTTTGTTGATTCTTTCGAAGAATAAGCTGCTGGTTTCATTGTCCTATTGCTTTTTTAAGTTTTTATATCATTTATTTCTGCTCTAATCTTCATTATTTCCTTCCTTCTACTGAGTTTGGATTTTGTTTGTTGTTCTTTTTCTAGCTCCTTTAGGTGTAAGGTTAGGTTGTTTGAGATTTTTCTTGCTTCTTGAGGTAGGCTGGTATTGCTCTAAATTTCCTTCTTTGAACAACTTTTGTTGCATCCTAAAGATTTTGGACTGTTGTATTTTCATTTTCAACTGTCTGTAGATATTTTTCATTTCCTCTTTGATTTCTCGGTTGACCCAAGTAACATGTTGTTTAACCTCCATGTCTTTGTGTTCTTTCCAGATTTTTTCTTATGGTCACTTTCTAGTTTTATAAGTATTATGGTCAGAAAAGATGCATGGTATACATATAATCTTTTCGAATTTGTTGAGATTTGTTTTGTGACCTAATATGTGGTCTATTTTGGAGAATGCTCCATGTGCTCTAGAAAAGAATGTGTATTCTGTTTTAGGATGGAATGTTCTGAATATCCGTTAAATCCATCTGGTCCAATGTGTCATTCAAAGTCATTGTTTGCTTGTTGATTTTGTTTGACTTAACTATCCATGTAAGTGGGATGTTGAAGAACCCTACTATTACTGAATTACTATTGATTAGCCCCTTCATGTTTGTTATTAGCTGCTTTATGTATTTGGGTGCTCCCATGTGGATGCCTAAACATTTACAGTTGTTTTATCTTCTAGTTGGATTGTTCCCTTTATGGTTATATGGTGTCCTTCTTTGTCTCTTGCTACAGTCTTTGTTTTAAAGTCTGTTTTGTTCAATATAAATATTGCTACATTGGCTTTTTGTCACCTCTGTTTGCATAATAGATGCTATTACATCTCCTCATTTTCAATCTGCACGTGTCTTTATGTCTAAAATGAGTCTTGTAGGCAGCTTAGAGATGGGTCTTGCTTTTTTATTCATTCTGTCACCTTATGTCTTTCGGGGCATTTGGTCTATTTACATTCAAAATAATTATTGATAGGTACTTATTGCCATTTTGTTTCTTGTTTTATGGTGGCTTTTGTGATTCTTCTCAGTTCCTTTCTTCTCTTAAAATTTGCTGGCTTCCTGTAGTGATATACTTGGATTTCTTCCCCCCTCCTTTCTCTCTTTCTTTACATATCTATTACTGGTTTTTGATTTGTGGTTACCATTTGGTTTATGTATAACATCTTATGCATATGGCAGTCTGTGGTAATTTGATGGTTTCATTCTAAAAGCACTACCTTTTTATTCCTCTCCTCTGACATTTTAGGTATACGGTGTCATGCTTTACATTCTTTTATTTTGTGAATTCCTTGACTGATTTTTATAAATATGCCTAATTTTACTGCTTTTGTGCTTCCTACTTTTCTTACTCCTGCTTAAGGTCTTTCCTTTCCACTTAAAGAATCCCCTTTAACATTTTTTTGTAAGGCTGGTTTAGTGGTGAAGAATTTCTCTAACTTTTATTTGTCTGGGAAACTCTTTATTTCTCCTATTCTGAATGACAGCCTTGCTGGACAGAGAATTCTTGGTTCCAGGTTTTTTCTTTTTTCTTTTTTTTTCTTTCAACACTTTGACTGCATCATGCCACTTTCTCCTGGCCTGTAAAGCTTCTGCTGAAAAATCAGCTGATAGCCTTATGGGGTTTCCCTTGTATGTAACTGTCTTCTTTTCTCTTGCTATTTTTAAAATTCTCTCTTTAAGGGGCACCTGGGTGGCTCAGTCGGTTAAGTGTCCAACTCTTGATTTTGGCTCAGGTCATGATCTCAGGTGGTGAGATCAAACCCCGTATCAGGCTCCTCGCTCAGCAGGGAGTCTGCTTGAGATTCTCTTTTTCCCTCTCTGTGCTCCTCCCCCTGCTCATGCACTCTCTCTCTCTAAAATAAATAAATCTTAAAAAAAAGAAAAATAAAATTCTCTCTCCCTACTTTTAGCTAGTTTAAGTACTATGTGTCTTGGTGTGGACCTCCTGGGTTGAATTTGTTAGGAGTTCTCTGTGCCTTTTGGATCTGGATGTCAGTTTCCTTCCCCAGATTTAGAACCTTTCAGCTATTTCTTTAAATAAATTTTCTGCCCCCTTGTTCCTTCTGAGATCCCTATAATGCGAATGTTATTACACTTGATGATGTCGCTGAGTTCCCTTAATCTATTTTCATTTCTTCTTATTCTTTCTTCTCTTTTGTGTTCAGCTTGATTACTTTGCGTTACTCTGGCCTCCAGGTCCCTGAGCCATCCTTCTGTTTGGTCTGTCTATTCCCTCTAGTCTACTATCTATTCCCTGTATTTTTCCCTGTATTTTTAATTTCAGTTATTGAGTCCTCATCTCTGATTGGTTCTTTTTCATCTTTTCTATTTCTTTGTTGAGGATCTCACTGATGTCCTCCACTCTTTTCTCAAGTCCAGTGAGTATCCTCATGATCACTACTTTAAATTCTCTATCAGGCATATTGCTTATCTCCATTTTGCTTAGGTCTTTTGCTGTGACTTTGTCCTGTTCTTTCATTTTGGGACATATTCTTCTGTCTCCTCATATTATCTACCTCTCTCTGTTTTTATGTGTTGGGAAAGTCAGCTATGTCTCCTGCTCTTAAATGTAGTGGCTTTGTGAAGAAGAGGTCCTGTAATGCCCTCCAATGCAATGTCCATTGTTCACCAGGATCTGGCACTTCAAGATGTCTCCCCTGTGTGTCACTGTACCCTACTGTTGTGGCTAAGCTGCTTTTGCTTTCAGGCCAGTCATCTGCTATAGCTCTCGTTGCCTGTTGTGGGCTGAGTGTGGTCCCTGTGTTGTTAGTGGGCTAGTCTGAGGCTGCCTTGGGATTGATTTGGGTCAGACCAGGCATTTACCAGACCTGCAATAGTACCAAATTTCAGGGCACTCTCCTTGTGTTGTCCCCTGGGAGGCTTTTGTTGGTGGTAGTGCCTGCAGTCAGAGATGTCTGCCCCCAGCCTACTGTTGGGGCCACAGTGAGACCGGTGTGTGTGGTTATTTTCCCCTCTCCCAGGGCAGGAATCACTTTGGAGTGGTGCTGGCCCCTGCTGAGGTTGCTTGCACACTGTCATGCTTGTGGAACTGCGTTGGATGGCCTACTGACAAGGCCGAGTTGGACGGGGCAGGTCTACAGAAGAGCACAGGGGTAGGGCATGTGGTGTTAGCAATGTTTTAGTGGGTCTGCTGTAGGGGAGACCAGGAGCCAGGGCCTAGCTGGAGGGAGTGGATCTGAGGAGGTGCGTGGGGTGGGCACGTTGGTAGCTTGCTAGGTGGAGAGTGTTAGTGTTGTGCTGGTTCCCACCAGTGTCCATGTGTGTAGGCTGGGTGATGGGACATGGAAGCGGCACTGAGCAGTTCTTTTGTTCTTGCAGAAGTCTCCCAATGGTCCCTGCCCCTCCAGAACATGCTCTGAGAGTAGTAAACAAATCTCCCCACGTATACCCTAGGTGTTTTTCAAACTGCTTTTATGCTGTATCTCAGTGGGGCTGTTTCGCTGTTTCTTTAAGCACAGGGATTCAGTTTCCTCTTGCCCTCCAGCTCTTCCAGAGCTGAACCCACCAATTTTAAAGTTCCAGATGTACAGCCCCGCTGATTGTGAGATCTTAAGTTAAACCCCTTTGGTTTTCAAAGTCAGGTGTTATGGGTATTTGTCTTCCTAGTGTGGGTCCCCTGTGCCTGGAGCATCCGGTGTGAGGTCGGCTCCTCTCCCCCTTCTCCATGCCCAAGGCAGCCCTCACTCCCAGTCCTGTGGGTCCCTTTGGCTCCCAACTTCATCTCTGTCCTTCCTACCCTCATTGACGTGGACTCTTCTCTCTCTTTAGCAGTGGAGAGTCATTCAGCCACTCTTGGAATAATTATTTGGGTTATTTACACTGATGTGCATGTTATCTAGGAGCACCTGTGGGCCAAGACGAGCCCAGGATCCTCCTACTCTGCCATCCTTCCCAGAAGTCAAATATAAAATAATTTAAAAATTTTTTCTGGACGTTATGCATATTATGACTGGATTCTGTTACAGTTTCCAATGCGATTTTTGTTTTGTTCTGACTTAAAGCTAATCATCTTGCTTGGACTTAAACTCCCAACTCTTGGGTGGCATCTGACATTTCATATTTTTTTTAAATATTTTATGTATTAGAGAGAGAGTGGGAGGAGGAGCGGGGGGCAGGAGGGAGGGACAAGCAGACCCTGCACTGAGTGCAGAGCCTGACGTGGGGCTTGATCTCAGGGCCCTGAAATCACGACCTGAGCCAAAAACAAGAGTCAGATGCTCAACTGACTGAGTCACCCACATGCCCCTGTGTCTGACATTTCGATACGGTTCTTTGTGTGTGTGTGTGTGTGTGTGTGTGTGTGTGTGTGTGTGTGTGTGTGAGATGTTTTAAGTCTACCTGATACATACATGATTCAAGTTTTAGCCAGAGATTTGGGCAGAGATTTCCATAAAGCTTGAGATTCCATTTCTCTGGTTCTCTCCTCTCTAGGTTTTCTCCCTCATTATCCATTGGCTGTGGTTTCTCAAAACTCTATAGACAAAATGAATGTGGATTTTCTAGCAGAGGTTTTGCTATTCTGCATGGTGAAGACTGTGACCTGCCCTAAGGCTGAAAACTATAATCAGTGAAAAATTATCCAATGCCTTTTTCTTCTTTCATGTGTTGATACCCCTCCCAGATCGATCTCCATGCTTATGTTCACTCTCAAGAGCCTTCAAATAATCATGTTTTGTGCTTTGACCAAGGCTTACAATTGTTGCCTAATGAAGGGCTGGTCCCATGCAAAGTTATTCAGCCAGTATGCAAGTGGATTTTCTCCCACATATTCATTACTTGTTTTGTAACTTTGTGCTTTCTCCCCCTTTAAAGTTTGATTATTTGTTATTATTGTTTTGTTTATGTTACTTCTTTTCCCCCTTGTAGGATTTTTTTATTGATGTAAAGTTTTTCTGTTCGCTATTCATTTTTTAATCTTTAATTTTTCCTTCCTTGTGCTTTCTTTTTATCTTAGTGTTCTTTTCTAGTTTTTATATTAATGATTTAATTTTGTTATTTTTTAGTTTTTATACTGATTTAATTAATTTATTTTTAACTTTTACTTTCTGCTATAACTTTTACT
Organism: Ursus americanus; assembly: GCF_024610735.1. NCBI lineage: Eukaryota > Metazoa > Chordata > Mammalia > Carnivora > Ursidae > Ursus > Ursus americanus. The sequence goes on along the minus strand of NC_142129.1, from coordinate 16,333,645 downwards.
TACTGTTATAACTCTTTAGCGCTTCACGTTTTCCTTTGATTATTGTTTTAAAAGTATCCCCTAGACCCTGATAGGTTCACTGATCTGATTTCCATTACTACTATTTTTTTAATTGTTAACATCTTCAACATTCAAGAGTCATTTAATAAAAATTTTTTGAATTTCCAGATTGTATTTGGCCTCAAGAGAATGTGTGCAAGATTTAGAAGATGGAAATGAAGTGGCCGTTTTTATGCTCAAATGGTAAGTGAGGAACTTAAGGTCATATGGCACCCATGTGCCGTCCCTCATCTGCTCATTCAGCTGTTGGCATGGCCAGCATCTAACCCAGCTCCTCCAGCTCCCATCAGATCTTCTGGTTTGGTTTCCAGCATCATTGAGGTAGGTCAGAGACAGACTCTGGTTCCAGTTTGTCTTTATGGATTCTGGTGCATTTCCACAAGTTACAGGTTTCTCTGTTCTCCCTGTTTCATAAAGATGTCAAGCCCAACCCAGCCTCAGAGGTAACAGTTTGCATAGATTTGTCCACAGATCCCACAGTTGGGCATGGTCTACGATTTATAGTAAATCACTGGGTCCTGTATTACTCATAAGGATAGCTTTTCTGATCAAACCCTGATTTCAAAAATTGGTACTGGAAGTGGTTCCAGAGGAACAAGAACCTTGAAGAAGGGTTCTCTGAATTGATTCTGTTAAGCATATCTGTTATTTTGCTGTTGATGTTCTGATTAGGCTGAAAATCATTAATGACCCTCTTTCCAGTGGTAAAGGAGACATTGATGGTTCATGATATACATCAGCAAAATAGTTACTTATCACCTGTAGACATCTGTGATGATGTGCCTGGGGAAGAAGCACAACTTTGGTAGATCAAGCAATTGTTGCCATAGAACATGTTAGAGAAAATAAGCATAATGAGGTTGGTTAGTTGGTTATTTCAATGTTGAAACTGAAGAACTTGGGGAGAGAAAATCCCTAGTTCCAAGTTCTAGATAGGGCCCAGGATGATTTTATTACTTAGCTAACAAAAATCCCTTATTTTTGTAGTTTCAAGGCATAGAATTCTGAAAGCAAAACGTGATGTTTAATCCTGAACGTGAAGTAATTATGACGCAAATTGAATTCCCAATCTCCTGTGGTCTCCTATGTTAAAGTTAGGCTATTAAATGTGAGAGAGGGTTCTCCTATAGGCAGATTCTGATAAAGATGGGGGCCTTTTCCTATTTTTTGCCAAGTATCCTTTACTCATAAAAGCAGCCACTTATGTCCCGTCAGGAGAGCTGGTCTCCTCTTACCTGAAGAACTTGCAATGACCTACCTTGACGTAATCAGAATAATTTCATAACTTCACAAGTTCAGGGACTTATGGTCTTCCATAGGAACTGTCCCCACTATGTCTCATTGTTTCTGGTCCTTTAGATAGACTCAAATAGTAGTAGTCCTTAGAGTGTAAAGTACAAAGTATAACCTTTAAGGAGGTATAATACACACAAAAAGAATTGCAGAAATTTGCCATTAGGATATACTGTTGGATTGGGTCTAATATATTGCTATTAGTGAATTAAGACACAATTTTGTATTTAAAACATTGGCATGGGTGATTGGAAGGCATCCTAACAGTTTGCTTGCTTTGGTTGACTAAAATCTGGACCCAATATAATGAAGATGAAATGCCAGACTCTCCTTGGTATGCTGTTAAAAAAGGAGGGGTATTCAAAGGTTTACAAAGTTGGAAGTGCTACAGTGGAGTAAGGCTTGCCCATCTCCTCCCTAAGTGTATCCCCCAAGAGGGCCCAGAAAACACTTCCCTCAGTAGAGGTGGCATCTCATGGTGGCTCTTCTCTAGAGGCCAGGTTCAGTGGTGGGAATTACTGCTGTCAGACTGGCTTGCCTGATTTTGATGAATGTGATGGGATTCAGTGGTGGCTGTACTCACCAAAGACAGGAAATGTATGAGTACTGTACTGGAATAAAAGGCAGGGCCAAAATCAATACTAGGAACAGTCTCACTAGCAGAAGTCTTTGGTATTAGCCAGTAGATCCTTCTATCTCTAGAACTGATATACATGGAGAGCCGACTAATGTTCTACTTAATTTGTAAGTAGAAAGCTCTAGGATTGGTGAACAGAGGACTGAATGAAATCATGGCAGTTACCAAATGAAACAGAAAGTTTAACAGAACCAGGACTGTAAAGGCACCATTCCCAGCTTCTCAGGTTAGGAAGTACCTCTCATAGTAATGATGTCATGGGGGTCCAAACAACCTGCAGCTGGAATGAGAATGCGGTTGCAGAAGGGAGATACTAGCGATAGAGCAAAACCCCACATCGGTGGGAGAGCTATTCATCTGGTGGGCAAATCATGTCTCAAGGTTATGATTTGGTGCTGCAGCTATGACTTACCATGCTGAGCTGGGAGATCAGGAATTTCTTGGGCATTGCATACATATTGGAGGTCCTGCTGATGTGATTACAGGCAGTGCAAACGGAATATTGAGCGAAATGGAGGATATTAGGAATGGTGGAAGAGACAGCATATCTAACTTCGCAATCATCGCGGAGCACTAGAGTCTGAGACTGCTTCTTTTGAGGTTTTCAAAACTGCCAGTAAATGAATATTTTCCAGTTGTAGTCTTTGTGAGGACTGGCTCTACTGAGATTTCCCTGTACCCTGATAAACCTTGGGGTTTTTCATGTCTAATTAATCTTCTATAACTTCTTTAATATAACTACATGAGTAGTGATTTAAAATTCAACAGAGAGGGGGCGCCTGGGTGGCACAGCGGTTAAGCGTCTGCCTTCAGTTCAGGGCGTGATCCCGGCGTTCTGGGATCGAGCCCCACATCAGGCTCCTCCACTATGAGCCTGCTTCTTCCTCTCCCATTCCCCCTGCTTGTGTTCCCTCTCTCGCTGGCTGTCTCTATCTCTGTCAAATAAATAAATAAAATCTTAAAAAAATAAAATAAAATTCAACAGAGAGGTCTTTGGGATTTTTCTCAGTATTGAGTGTGTATTAAGATCTGATTTCAGTTCAGCACAATGATGTGATACTTTGATGTAATACAAAAGGTATCATATGTGTTGTTATCATTATGCAGAAATTAATCTGTCGTAGCTGTTATGGACTAGATGCTTGTATCCCCCACTCCTAAAATGCCTATGTTGAAATCCTAATCTCCAGTTGAATAGTATTAAGAGGTGAGGCCTTTGGGACGTAATCAGGTTCCAGTGAGATCGTAAGGGTGGATGAGATGCGTAGCCTCATAAGAAGAGAAAGAGGAGAGACACCCCCCCACCCTGCTTATCTCTGTGAGGATATAGCAAAAACATAGCTGATTGAAATCTAGGAAGAGGACTCTCATCAGACACTAAATCCACCAGCACCTTGACCTTGGACTATACAAAATAATGGCTCATTGTTTAAGCCACTCGGTCTGTGGTAATTTGTCATAGTAGCCCCTGCTGACAAATACAGCCCCATAGGTCATGCTTTGTTCTGTTGGAATATTTACTTAAATAAATAACAAATAAAAAATTGAAGACAGGAGAGTTCAATCTGAGTTCCTGGGTAGGAGAAATATGTGAGCGATTTTGCTGGAAAAGCCAGAGAGACAGTTCACATTGTTGTGGATTCTACCCACTTAATCAAGATACTGGTAGAAAGACTACATCTCTTACAGCTTTTCTACATTGCCAAGATATTTTCTTCATTACCAGTACTTACTATGCTTAGTGTATATTGGACTTTCACTAAAAATGAGCCCATTATGCAACAGGATGACAGAAAGAAAATAAATCTCCCTCTGTTGCATGTTATCCATCTCTCCCTACTAAAGCTTCCTTCTCAAGTTACATTTTAGGTAGCCAGAACATGGTCAGATACTTTGATAATGACACAGTCTGTACCCACATTTTCTATGAGCCTTTATGCAGCTCATATAAATACTGGAAGAAGTGTCATTCCAGTCTCAAAGATTTTTCTTGACATATAAGAACTCTCCTCTCCCTACTTATCATCTTGAAGTCTGTCTTTTCTCCACTCTCATAAAATGTGAGGAGAGCCTTCTTCCAGAAGGTTATTAAAGTTTGTTTTGCAGTCCACTGGTTGGGAATGAGATTTCCTGGTGATTTAATTTTGATGTGTTTCCTAACTTGGGTTTAATTCTATTCATCCCAATAGATGTCAGAGTAAAGAGGTACATGTTACTATGAATATGTATTCTAGTGCTATGAAGTTGATGATATTTTAAATAATTTAATACAGAGCATTTTCTACTCTAGTAATTTTAATGACCTATATCAACCATAGAAATTTCGAGAACAGTTGTGTGAGAGAGAACTATCAGTTGGGAAAGGCAAGCTGTGCACTAGATGTTATCCCATGGGGCAGCATCACATTGACTAATGTTTCATGGTTCAAGGGCTGACCCCAACTGACTCAGACATGGAGTTATCAGCATACTTATAATGGATACATATGGCAGACTGAACTCAAATTAACCACTTTATAGGGCTGAAATATAAAATTCTGACCTCCATGGATTAATTACAATGATGAAAATAACTATATCTCAGGCTGTAATACTCACTTTGACATGGCATTGATTTTCTTCCTATATGTAGTCCTAAACTGGGTGTGGATATTTTCTCAGTGAGATCGGTCCCTTCAAGTCAGTGGGGTTGGATGTGGTAGGTAGGTGTTTTGCTTATGTGTCGCCCTCCCCTGAGCATGCTCATATGGCAATGTGCACTGCTGCAACTCTCCTTTCCCAACGCTGACCATCCTCTCTCACCTCCCCTACCACCCCCAGACTTCTAGTTCTGATCAGTGCACCCTGGTGGGTGACATCAGTTTTGCACCATGCAAAATTCCTTGAGCTTGCAGCCATGCTCTTTAAGCTGCCTTTGCACTTGCCCAATTAAAACTCTAACTTTGTAGCTTCACTTGCAGATGGTAGGCATTTTTTTTTTTTTTTTTTGCTGGTTCTCAAATCAGGAAATTTTTTAAATAATTTTTATTATGTTAGTCACCATACAGTATATCCTTAGTTTTTGATGTAGTGTTCCATGATTCATTGTTTGCGTATAACACCCAGTGCACCATGCAATATGTTCCCTCCTTAATACCCATCACCAGCCTATCCCAATCCCCCACCCCCCTCCCCTCTGAGGTCCTCAGTTTGTTTCTCATAGTCCATAGTCTCTCATGTTTCATTTCCCCTTCTGATTACCCCCCCTTTCTTTATCCCTTTCTTCCCCTACCGATCATCCTAGTTCTTATGTTCCATAGATGAGAGAAATCATATGATAGTTGTCTTTCTCTGCTTGACTTATTTCACTTAGCATTATCTCCTCCAGTGCTGTCCATGTTGCAGCAAATGTTGAGAAATCGTTTTTTCTGATAGCTGAGTAATATTCCATTGTATATATGGACCACAACTTCTTAATCCAGTCATCTGTTGAAGGGCATCTCGGCTCCTTCCACGATTTAGCTATTGTGGACATTGCTGCTATGAACATTGGGGTGCATATGGCCCTTCTCTTCACTACGTCTGTATCTTTGGGGTTAATACCCAGTAGTGCAATTGCTGGATCATAGGGTAGCTCTATTTTTAACTTTTTAAGGGACCTCCACACTGTTTTCCAAAGTGGCTGTACCAACTCGCATTCCCACCAACAGTGTAAGAGGGATCCCCTTTCTCCACATCCTCTCCAACATTTGTTGTTTCCTGCCTTGACAATTTTTGCCACTCTAACTGGCGTAAGGTGGTATCTCAATGTGGTTTTGATTTGAATTTCCCTGATGGCTAATGATATTGAACATTTGTTCATGTGTCTGTTAGCCACTTGTATGTCTTCATTGGAAAAGTGTCTGTTCATATCTTCTGCCCATTTTTTGATTCGATTATTTGTTTCTTGTGTATTGAGTTTGAGAAGTTCTTTGTAGATCTTGGATACCTGTCTTTTATCTGTAGTGTCATTTGCAAATATCTTCTCCCATTCCGTGGGCTGCCTCTTAGTTTTTTTTTACTGTTTCCTTGGCTGAGCAGAAGCCTTTTATCTTGATGAAGTCCCACAGGTTCATTTTTTCTGTTTTTGACTAACTATATTGGCTGCAGGAGGAGGGCAGGGTCAGATGTTTCCTGTGATACCTTTTACTGGAGGTCAGTGACCCAACATGGGGGTTACTGCCGTTGCTAAGTATGTCCATTCCACTTATTCATTCTGAAATTGGAAAAATGCCCACTGGATGGGTCTTGAGATGGAATGGGCCCGCTGTGGTCTGATTTTTATCCAGGGCACCATGTTTTACTTGTTCTCTTGAGCCTCCAGTCAAGCCGGGTTAGAGTTCCTTGGTGTTGATGACTTAGATCTCTAGGTATCAATGTCAAGTCAGACACTTTGCTAGTATTTCTCAAGATGTCTGGGTATTCTCTTGTCTTCAGGGTAAAGTCAACCTTTTAAGTATCCATAGATCCATTTGGGGAGGGACTAAAAGAATCATTAAAGTATTTTGTTGGCAGTCTTTCCATCTAGGACCTGGATCTGTCCAGTCACTGGGTCCCGAATATTAAAATTAGCTCAGATTTAGTAACTGAACAAGGAATTAAAACTACTTTGGGGGAAACACCCTCAGCCTCCTGCTTTTCTATTCTTACCTTTTCCTGGGTGTAGATGTTTAACATCACCCTTGTTGACTGGCTTGTCTTACCACTTGGTCTCTAGGAACACCAGACTCGATGATCTCTCAAACTCCCTGAAGGTAAAGTCCAGCTGGCTGTCTCTCCAGCCTTGCTAGTCATTAAGGTAATTGCAGCCTTCAGGCTACTGGCTTTTATTTTTTTATTTATTTATTTTTTTTTTAAAGATTTTATTTATTTATTTGACAGAGAGAGAGACAGCCAGCGAGAGAGGGAACACAAGCAGGGGGAGTGGGAGAGGAAGACGCAGGCTCATAGCGGAGGAGCCTGATGTGGGGCTCGATCCCAGAACGCCAGGATCACGCCCTGAGCCGAAGGCAGAAGCTTAACCGCTGTGCCACCCAGGCGCCCCCAGGCTACTGGCTTTTAAGCATTGACATCTGGCCCCTATTACTTGGAGTCCTCTCTGTCCTCTTGATATTAACCAACCTAGTCTGTGACCACTGCTAAATCTGGTACCTTAACATGTCACAGAATTCAATGCCAAATTACACAGGTATTGTCCCTAAGCTTGAATATTAGCTGAGATTTTTTAAAAAGCCATTCCAAAGTCCTTTTGGGCCAACAGCTTCTGATAATGCTGTGTTAGGACCGACCAATGGATCCTGTGGTCACTTGCCTATTGCAATGCCTTTTTTTGTTTGTTTGGGTTTTTTTTGCTATAAAATGGGCCTTTGTATGAGGTAATATTCTGAGGGTTGTAGTAATTCTGGTGCTCTGTGAGCCCTTGCATAATGAGGGTGACTGAGAAGGTGAACTCCTACATAAAATGTGAATCCATCCCAGTAAGGATGACTTGGTTATATCCTCGAGAACGCACTGTTCCAATCTTATCTGCCTGTGTTCTTTAGAGCTGCTATATCTATAGATAGATAGGTAGATAGATAGATATCTCTATATATACACACATACATACACATACATACATACACACACAAACAGAATATTTTGGAAGAATACATATAAAAATGTTAACAGTAATTACCTCAAAAAAATATCGAAGGGTTATTAATTTTTTCCTAATATATTTTCATTTTGTTAGATATGTTAAAAAATGAGAACAGAGCTCCTACAAAGAATCCAGCAAATGTTTATAATACATTTATAATTTTTTGGTAGGTTTTCTTGATCTTATTTCCCTGGTCTGCAATTCCTGAGTTAGGCTGATAAAACAATCATTGCTCTTATCGTAAAAAGAATTTCAGGATTTTGCCGCATCATTGAAGGGAAGACCATTCCTTTATATTTAGAAAAGAGAACAAAAATGTTGATAACAAAGTACAAACACTTAACACGATGAGAGAAAATACAATAGGAAATATAACATGCCAAAACTTAGAGCTGTGTACAAATGTGTAAATTACTCCTCAGGTACAACTGAAAGTTGGTATTTGTGCATTTCACCTACAGAAGGCCATTGGGGGAGTCATCTTACCTTGTGTTTTATGGCTGTTACTCAATAACTTCCGGACGTAATTTACATACAAATGGCAGAATGGATCCCAGTGGTCCTTATTTAAATATGGCTAAATATTACAATATATAGTCATATAACTTTATATAATTTTCATTTCATACAATGGGTAGAAAGTGGCTGAACTATAACTATTGATAAAATGCCTTTGTTCTTCTTGTCACTGGGCAAGTTATTAGCCTATTTGAATCTTAGTTTGGCTATGAAATGAAGGTATTAATAGCCCTTCTCTCAGAATTGTTATGATAACTAAAGAGATAATCCAGTAAGCATTTATAACTGTGTTTTGCATGTAGTAGGTGCTCAGTAAATCAGAGTTATTAATACTGCTTTCAAAGAGTTCTACATTTTCAAATCCATTGTAGGATTTGATCTATAGGAAAGGAAAATTATTATTAACATTATCCACCCAGCAGAGATTGCCATATCTACAAATGTGCACAATATATAATTGTAACTACTAACTTCCCATCTCTTAACAAAGGTTGAGCCTGAGAAACGTTGTTGTCAGAAGTGCGTATTAAACAATGAGATGGTAAAGTACAAGTGTTAGGTGGGGACTTTGAATCCAGTCTGACAGAGATGTAACATGGGTTTTTGTACACACGGTTGAATTAATGAACCACATCAGCGTATGAGTGAGAGAATAACATCTACGGAATTGGGAGAGAAGACCATAGTTGCACTGTCACAAGGAGGTCTAGCATCTCACACGGAAGCAGCAGCAGGGACCCAGGCACCAGGGAGAGGATCCAGTGGTGTGTTCACAGCTTGACAGGAAGGGCAGCCTAGTGTTGGAGAAGAAAGGCCTGTCCTAGCCTGATAAAATAGTGAAAGGGCCCCCTTGGGAAAGAACTGACAACAGATTCCCAGCAACATGCTGGGCTTGCCTAGGATTGTGACTTCCACTGGAATAGGGTTCTTAAGTAAAAAGGTCGAGCCTGAGAAACATTGTTACCAGAAGGGAGTATTAAGCAATGAGGTGGTAAAGTATGAGAGTGTTAGGGGGGAATAGATTTTGAATCCAGTCTGGACCGAGATTTAACATGTTTTTTGTACACTTAAAACCTATTGGTTGAATTAATGAACACATCAGTGTATGAGTGAGGTACCTGATCTATGACATAAACAGGAAAAAAAAATCATGTTTATTGTCACACATCTCTGAAAGGAAATTTGACCTTTTCTTCCATGGCAAATATGGGCAACAGCACACAGCAGTAACAGTATTTGTGACTTTGTCACCAATAGAAGGCACGGATGGTCTCATTGTTCCAGCTTTGCAGATATTTACAAGCATCCTTTGTATGTATCACTTCAGTGATTAGACTGAACTCTAGACCCTGTTATTTAATGGGTAAGTAATGAAGCAAACTATTTCTATATCAAGCTTTTTTTTGTATAGTTACACTGTCTTGCAATATAATTGGAATCATTTATAATCCAACGTACTTTAGTTTAAGCATAAAAATGCTGCTCTGTGAGGGGATCCATAGGCTTGTCCAGCCTTCCAGAGGAGTTCATGGAACAACAACAAAATGTTAAGAACCCTTACATGAGAACAAGCATCTTGGTTTTAGCGTTCCCAGGGCTCTGTCACAGGAATTCTCCACCAGTCTCCAGGTACAGGCTCTCTTCTGTAAGACTCTCACGTGATTGATAACTAGCATAGCTCCTGTTGTTGCCTATGTGGATAAGATAAGGTGTTACATCACCTTTTCTATTGTTTTCTGCACTCTCCCCTGTGCCCATTCTCTTCCACTTAAGTGACTTCCCCTATCATAGCTCACACCCGGAGGTCAAGGGGATAACTTCAGGCAGGTAGGGATGATGTGGAAGCAGAGATCTCCACACATGGTTGGGAGCTGCTGAAAGGAAGGGAAGGAAAGGAAGGTGATGGGAGAGGAGATGGTAGGAGGGAGAGTCGGCCCAGCAGACAGAACCCAGCACTCAGCGGCCAGAGGATAGGTGTAGGCACGGGCTGGCCAGAGGCTAGCCTCCGGGAAGTCCAGGAAAGAAAGGGAAAATGTTTGCTGACAGGAAGCTCAGAGACTATGGTAGCAAGTACTCTAAGATCAGGCAAAATGCAAACTCATGCCTTGATTCACATCAGACAAGTGTGTCCAGATGTGGTAAGAGATTCAGAGCAGGACTACATCTGGATGGTGATGGTGTGGTTAGAAGGGGAGGATAGAGTTAGAAAAACAGAGCCTAGTCTTGTAAGGGCCAGCTGACTTCAAGGGAATCAATTAGGGACATGGTGGAAAGGGGTAATAAATTGGAGGTTTTATCTCAGGGATAAGGCATGATTCTGTGTCTTACATATGGGACACAGTGTGAATGGTTGCCAGTGAATATCTTACTGGGGAATCAGAAGACAGTTCACGAGGTTCACACCGGGACTGAGTCTGCTGGTCAAGGTGGCCTCATGCATGCTAATAGGAACGGAGGGCTATGAAGTCAGAGAACCAGGAAGTTTGTGACAACTGGTCAGCTTTCTAAATCCGCCTTATTTCATAAGGGGTAGCTATCTGACATTAGGCTCCCAAAGCATGAAGCAAAAATGTGTTATTAAATCAGGTCTCTTTCAATCACAAAGAAAATAACAAGGCAACAGTGATAGAAGAGGAAAAAAAAAAAAAAGAGAAAATGGCTGGGTGGCCAGAGGCAAAATGTATGGCAGATCCAAATGGCCTTCATTATTTCTCAGTTGGAAAATTCCAATAACTTCCTAAATTGTCTCTCCATCTGAAGTGCTTTGCTATTCAAATTTATCTTAAAAACCACTTCCAGGTGACAGACTAAAATCCTTCAAGTGTAAGCACTGTTACTCACACCAGCCTCCTACTAAAAATACAAGTAACTCTTCGTAGTCCAACAGGCTCCTTTTCTTTGTGTTCAAATTTCTGTACAACGTGGTTCCAGGCCACGTCAGTGCTTATTTCTTGGTATTCCTTATTTTTAATAGTTTAATATTAAACATAATGAAGATAATTGATTATAACCATTCTTTTAATGCTTCATTTTTAGTATTTTCTTTTTCTTTTTGGCAAATATGCCCATCTTTGAATTGCTGTACTTCGTTTTTGTGTGATTCCGATAGGCTGCCCACCTGGAAACTCCCAATGCAATGGGAGTGCCATGTGGCCAACCAGAGTCCTGTCCCAGAAGGAATGTCCCATGAATGCAGGAACACAGACCAAAAATGATGGGAACTGAGTCATGTGAGGAACTCTTGGGCTGCTCAGATGCTCAGAATATTTGTCTTTTTTGTTTTTTAAAGTTCCTCTGATCCTCTACCCTTCCCTAGCCTCTTCTACTCAATTCTTGGAGCTATTGAATATCCTTTCAAAAATTTTCTTTGCACACACACTTCATTCAGTTTAAGAACAGAATTTTCTCTTGCTTGCAACCAAAGAATGCCAAACGATGTGGAAATCAAGAACAAGAGCATAGGGGAGGCTGTTAGGTGTAGAATAGGGCACAGATCCTCAGAGATGCTGGAAGTGTGTAGAATTAATTATCAAGCTGAGATGTCATAAAAAGCAATGGGATTGACATTAACATCCTAAGCTGGGAAATGAAGGGTCCATGATATAGAGTGGAGAGCTGGTAAATGAGCTTGTTGGTGGGACACTATAGTGGACACTGTTAGGAACAGGTGGCTTTTGCAGTAGACCTGGCTAAATTAAACCAAGGAAATCATGAGCTCAAATGTTAACATCTTCATTTTGAGGCATGGACTCAAATCCAGAGTCTTCCTGCCACCAAGCATCTCGTTTTACTAGTTGTCGTGGGGCTGGGATTGATAAAAGCCACACCGAGAGATGGGTCATTCAGCTCATTAAATCAGGTCAAGGGAGAACTTTGCCACATATCTTACGTGAACCTTGAGGACAACAATGGGACCGGAGTTGTTCAGCAGTTATGTTAGTAAGGATTTGAGGAATCTGAACAAACCTGAACCTCCAAAGCCCCTGCCAGCCTTCCTACTTCGTCCTCTTAGTTAAGGAAGCAGGGACTGTCACAGGAGAAATAAAACAGTTCCTCTGGCGCCCACCCCTCACTGGTGCTGCCCTCATTCCTGTTACTCTGGTGAGTTCTTCCTCCTTTTGCCTTGGCTCCCTGCATTCACAGGCTCGCTGCTGTTCATGGGATGTGTCGGAAACTTCCATTTGGAGCTTCGCTCTCACCACCTTACAGAGCTCTCTCTGTCTGGAATGCTTTCCCTGCAGGCAACCCCATGACCTGCTCCCTCACCTGCTTCAGGTTTTTGCTGGCTCGAATGTCGCCGTCTCTGGTCACTGTATTTCACATGGCAGTGTTTACCCAACACTATGTATTGTCCTTCACGGTTTTATTTTCCTCCATGGCACTTAACACCATCTAATGTGTGTTTGACTTTGTTTTTGTGCCCAGCGAGGCCCCCAGTGAATCCTGTTTTCTGGGATTCACTCCCTGTGTGGATCCCGCCTCTAGAATCTGAGCTGGCCCTGACTCATTTTCTCCAAGAGAATGTGGCAGAAATGATGCCTGGCCAATTCTAGCCCTAAGCTTTAAGAAGGTTTGGTGGCTTGCAGCTCTGTGCTTTGGCGAGTTCTGTGCTGCTAGAATACCATTGTATTCATGGTCCGTGTCTCGAGTAGGAGTGTAAATTCCATGAAAATGGGGTGTTGGGGGGTCTGTTTTGTTCTTTGCTGCCTCCCTAGCACCTGTAACAGAGCTGAGCACTTAATAAACATGCTTAATGAAGGAATTCATAAATTAGTTAATGAGTTTAAACTAGTCCTAGCCTATGGGGTAAAATGTGTAATAAGAATTTGGAAGGGGCAATATACCCAAAGAGGTTTTCAGGAATTAATTGATCTGCATTAATCTATACAAGTAACACTGAATAGTATTTCTTCAAACGCATTTTAGAGATGCATTTTATAGGAGACTAGAATCTTATTTTGGATATCGTTAAGTGTCTTGATAAAGGATGCATTCACCAGAAAGTCTGAATCCAATTTCCCCAGCACTGGTTAAGTTTCCTAGTTTAATTAGTACACACCTAAACCAAATGCTTGCCAAGGAAAACTACCTTAGATGCCCAGGTATCTTTTAGCTTAATATAGAGGTAAGGAATTCCGAGGTTTCAGAAATGCTTGATGAGAGCAATTAAACACTCTCCCCTGGACCACGTCTCAGAACAGGCCCCTCCTATCTCTCCCTTCATTCTTGGTACCAGACGGTAGTTTGGCAGATCTCTAAATAAATTGGGAAGAATTTTAATTATTAGCTGTGACTACCTTAAAAGCATACAACTTTTGGATTTAGAAGTCTAAAATTTGTAACACTCATTGCAAGCATCTCAATTTGTTGGTCAAATAGTGACTATTCACGTAATTCTCAAAAAATCTCATATACTTAAGATGCTCGAAGATGATGACTTTGTCCTGTGTTTGATGGGTCTGACAATCAAAAGACAGAGGAGAAAAATAATTGTGATTATTATTTTATGTAACCTTTGTGTCTCCACTAAGGGCAAGTCGAATATATGGATACAATCACTATACCTGCTTGGTCTCTAAGCTGATCCCTCTTTTCGCAGGAGTTTAGGAATATGATGTCAGGATTTTCTGTTTTCATTCTTTAATGTAAAATGTATGGCTTCCATGCACATTTTCAAAAAAAGCAAGAAGATATGTGGTGATAATCTAGACATGTTATCTCCTTGGCCAACCCCACGGGTAACTTAATATAGCAGTTATAATGGTTACATACATAGGAAATATATCAAGCAATGCTCTGCCTGTTAAGGTTTTGTCCCCTAAAATCATACGTTTATAGAAATCAGATATTGAGAGCTAATTGGACTTTATTGTCCTTTTCAAATTAAAAAATAAGCACATGTAGGTCTGCATTTCTTTGTGTTGAAACATCCTTGAATGACATTATTTTACTTGTGACCCTATCAGGATTGAGCAGTTTACCTTATTTCTGGTGCCTTGCTTAAAGACTGAACAATTGAGAAGAACAGAAACCGTGGGGCAGGGGGTGGACTTCTAGATTGTGATGCATTTTTCTCTGATGAAGACGTTCCATATCTTTTATTTCTAGGGGGATTAGAGTCCACGAGTTTGAGGTAGGCATTAATTGCTGGTTGCTCAGAATAACATTATGCCCCTTTCTCCTGATATAAATGTATTCCAAGACTCTATACCTTCTTTGAAAAGTAGATTGAAAATGCATTTATTTGACGGACCTGGAGCAGTTACTGTCTGTTGCTAACGTTTCCAAATGCAGGAAAGAAGTGTCCTCTTGCATTCTGTCTGCCTGATTGTGGCAACCAAGATTTAATGGGGGGAACACAGGAGAAAAACTCGGTAATGAAGGGAAAGACATGGAGTGAGTTTTCCACATCCAAAGATGTTGACTTTTTTTTTTTTTAAGAAGGTTAATGGGGTAAAAAGCCCTTTGCTTTACTCCATTAGAAAAATCTCATGACTAAAGGTTGATAAAGTTCTGACTTTTATGTTTGGAAACTAGTTTTAAATAATTCAATTTGTGAAAGATAGTATTTTCTACTGCCTCATTCAGTGCTTCCTAAAGCGTATTTACCTCTGGTTTTCATTTAGAGAAGTTCTAAAACAATTAATTTAAGACTTTCAGGAATATGGAATCAAGTTGCATATTATGAAAAAAAATTGTGTCTCTTATTCTTCAAAAAATATCTGTTTTCCCCATGGCAATGTAGCCTTTCTTTCCTCAAATAAGAGACCACAAATGAAATTAATTTTTTTATACCCATGCATCCCCACCACTACAACTTCGTAGAACTTATTTAGAACGTAGTTGTGTTTGGAGTTCCACTCCTACCGAGTTAACAGGAAGTTAGGCTGTCATTCCAGACATATAGAAATCAAAATGTCTTTATCCCAGGTCTTCTTTGTCTCTATATAATGAGTGTGTCAGCATTCACATACTCAGGATAAATCAGAAGGTCTGCCAGGGTACAAGTGCAGAGGATGCAGTCACCGAGCTGAACAAGGACATTTTCTGGTCACTGAAGGAATGTTTTTGCTAGGGTTTTGGATAGGCTGTTTTATGCCCTCCTAATTGCTGCGAGGAAACCTTGTCTTCACTATAAGGCCATTTAAGGAATCACAGCTGTTTTTTTTTTTTTTCTATTTTATTTTAATTCTAGTTAACATACAGTGTTACATTAATTTCAGATGTACAATGTAGTGATTCAACACTTTCATACAACACCCAGTGTGCATCACAGGTGCTCTCCTTAGTCCCCATCACCTATTTCACCCCCCCCCCACCCGTCAGATTGTTCTCCAGTCAAGATTCTGTTTCTTGGTTTGTCTCTTTCTCTCTCTTTTTTTCCCCCCTTTGCTCATTTGTTTTGTTTCTTAAATTCCACATGTGAGTGAATTTATACGGTATTTGTCTTTTGCTGACTGACCCGTTTTGCTTAGCGTTATACTGTCTAGCTCCAAGCACATTGTTGTAAATGGCAAGATTCATTCTTTTTTATGGCTGAATCATGTCCTCCGTGTGTGTGTGTGTGCGTGCGTGTGTGTACGTCACTTTTTTAAAGATTTTTTTCATTAGAGGGCACAAGCAGAGGGAGGGGCAGAGGAGGAGGGAGAGGCAGACTCCCTGCTGAACAGAGAGCCTGTCACAGGCTTGATCCGGGATCATGACCTGAGCGGAAGGCAGACACTTAACCGCAGACACTTAACTGACTGAGCCACCCAGGCACCCCATATACCACTTTTTCTTTATCCATTCGTCTATCAGTGGATACTTGGGTTGCTTCCATAATTTGGCTATTGTAAATAATGCTGCAATAAACATAGGTGCATGTATCTTTTTGAATCAGTGTTTTTGTATTGTTGGGTAAGTACCAGTAGTGCGATTACTGGATTGTAAAAATTTTGAGGAACCTCCGTACTGTTTTCCACAGAGGTCGCACCAGTTTGCATTCTCACCAGCAGTGCACTATGGTTCCTTTTTCTCCACATCCTCACCAACACTTGTTGTTCCTTGTGTTTTTGATTTTAGCCATTCTGACAGGTGTAAGGTGATATATCGTGGTGGTTTTGATTTGCATTTCCCTGATGATGAGTGATGTTGACAATCTTCTCCTGTGTCTTTTGGCCATCTGGATGTCTTCTTTGGTGAAGTGTCTGTTCACATCTTCTGCCCATTTTTAAGTGGATTATTTGTTTTTTGGGTGTTGAGTTGTATAAATTCTTTATATATTTTAGACACTAACCCTTTAATTGGATATGGCATTTGCAAAAGTCTTCTCCCATTTGTACATTGCCCTTTAGTTTCATTGATTGTTTCCTTTGCTATGCCGAAGTTTTTATTTTGATGTAGTCCCAATAGTTTATTTTTATTTTTGTTTCCCTTGCCTCAGGAGACATATCTAGAAAGAAGTTGCTATAGCTGATGTTAGGGAACATTACTGGCTGTGTTCTCTTCTAGGATTTTTATGGTTTCGTGTCTTACGTTTAGGTCTTTACTCCATTTTGAGTTTATTTTTATGTATGATACAGAAAGTGGTCTGGTTCCTCCTTTTGCATGTAGCTGCAGTTTTTCCAACACCATTTGTTGGAGACTTTCCTTTTCCCATTGGATATTCTTTCCTGCTTTGTCAAAGATTAATTGACCATATAATTGGAGTTTATTTCTGGGTTTTCTATTCTGTTCCATTGATCTATGTGACTGTTTTCATGCCAGTCCCATACTGTTTTGATTACTACAGCTTTGTAATATAACTTGAAGTCTGGAATTGTGGTACTAACAGCTTTGCTTTTCTTTTTCAAAATTGCATTGGCTACTCCAGGTGTTTCATGGTTCCATACAAATTTTAGGTTTTTTTTCCTAGTTCAATGAAAAATGCTATGAAAAATGGTACTTTGATAGGAATTGCATTAAATGTGTAGAGTGCTTTGGGTAGTATAGACATTTTAACAATATTTGTTCTTCCAATCCATGAGCATGGATGTCTTTCCATTTCTTTGTGTGGTCTTCAATTTCTTTCATCAATTTTTTTATAGTTTCCATAGAATAGGTCTTTTTCCTCTTTAGTTAGGTTTACTCCTAGGTATCATAATATTTTTGGTGAAATTTAAATGGGATTGTTTTCTTAATTTCTCTTTTTTTCTGCTCCATTATTAGTGTATAGAAAAACAACAGATTTCTCCACATTTATTTTGTATCCTGAGACTTTTCTGAATTCATTTATCAGCTCTGGTAGTTTTATGGGGGAGTATTTTGGGTTTTCTATATATAGTATCATGTCATCTGCAAATAGTGAAAGTTTTACTTCTTCCTTACCAGTTTGGATGCCTTTTATTTCTTTTTGTTGTCTGATTGTTGTGGCTAGGGCTTCCACTACTATTCTGAATAAAACTGGTGAGAGTAGATATCTTTGTCTGGTACCTGACCTTAGGGGTAAAGCTCTCAGTTGATTCCTTTGAGGATGATGTTAACTTTGGGTTTTTCATATATGACCTTTATTATGTGAGGTATGTTCTCTCTAAACCTACTTTGTTGAAGGCTTTTATCAAGAATGAATGTTGTACTTTGTCAGATGCTTTCTCTGCATCTATTGAAATGATGGTCTAGTTCTTATCCTTTCTCTTATTGATGTGATGTATCAGGTTGATTGATTTGCAAATATTAAACCACCCTTGCATCCTGGAATAAATCGCACTTGATCGCGGCGAATGATTTTTTAATATATTGTTGGATTTGGTTTGCTAGTATTTTGTTGAGGATTTTAATGTCTATGGTCATCAGAGATATTGCCCAGTAATTTTCTTTTTTGTGGTGTCTTTATCTGGTTTTGTATCAGGGTGATACCTCATAGAATGAATTTGGAAGTTTTTCTTCTTCTCCTCTTGTTTGAAATAGTTTGAATAGAGTAGGTATTATCTCTTCTTTAAATTTTAGGTAGAACTTGCCTATGAAGCCATCAGGTCCTGGAATTTTGTTTTTTGGGGAATTTTTCGATTTAATCATCTTGCTAGTAAACAGTCTGTTCAAATTTTCTATTTCCTCCTTATTCAATTTTCGTAGGTTGTATGTTTCTAGGAATGTATCCATTTCTTCTAGGTTGTCTAATTTGTTGGCATATAGTTTTTTCATAATGTTCTACAATTGTTTGTATTTCTGTGGTGTTGGTTGTTGGTTCTCTTTCATTTGTGATTTTTATTTAAGTCCTTTCTTACCCTCCCCTCCTCTCTATTTTTGATGAATTTGTCTGGAGGCTTATCAATTTTGTTGATCATTTCAGAAACCAGCTTCTGGTTTCATTTGATGTGTTCTATTGTTTTTTTAGTTTCTATATCACTTCTTTCTGCTCTAATCTTTGTTTCCTTCCTTCTGCTGGCTTTAGGCTTCATTAGTTCTTTCTCTGACTCCTTTAGGTGTAAGGTTAGATTGTTTAAGATTTTTCTTGCTTCTTGAGGTAGGCCTGTATTGCTGTAAATGTCCCTCTTATTTTTTTATTTTATTATTTTTATAAATTATATTATGTTAGTCACCATACAGTACATCCCTAGTTTTTGATGTAAAGTTCCATGATTCATTACTTGCGTATAACACCCAGTGCACCATGCAATATGTGCCCTCCTTACTACCCATCACCGGCCTATCCCATTTCCCCATCCCCCTCCCCTCTGAAGCCCTCAGTTTGTTTCCCAGAGTCCATAGTCTCTCATGGTTCATTCCCCTTCTGTTTACCCCCCTTTCTTCTTCCCTTTCTTCTCCTACCAATCTTCCTACTTCTTATGTTCCATAAATGAGTGAAACCATATGGTAATTGTCCTTCTCTGCTTGACTTACTTCGCTTAGCATAATCTCCTCCAGTCCCGTCCATGTTGATGCAAATGTTGGGAAATCGCTTTTTTTTTGATGGCTGAGTAATATTCCATTGTACCCACATCTTCTTAATCCAGTCATCTGTTGAAGGGCATCTCGGCTCCTTCCACGATTTAGCTATTGTGAACAATGCTGCTATGAACATTGGGGTGCATAAGGCCCTTCTCTTCACTACGTCTGTGTCTTTGGGCTTAATACCCAATAGTGCAATTGCTGGATCATAGGGTAGCTCTATTTTTAACTTTTTAAGGGACCTCCACACTGTTTTCCAAAGTGGCTGTACCAACTTGCATTCCCACCAACAGTGTAAGAGGGATCTCCTTTCTCCACATCCTCTCCAACATTTGTTGTTTCCTGCCTTGACAATTTTTGCCACTCTAACTGGCGTAAGGTGGTTTCTCAATGTGGTTTTGATTTGAATTTCCTTGATGGCTAATGATTTTGAACATTTTTTCATGTGTCTGTTAGCCATTTGTATGTCTTCATTGGAAAAGTGTCTGTTCATATCTTCTGCCCATTTTTTGATTAGTTTGAGAAGTTCTTGTGTATTGAGTTTGAGAAGTTCTTTACAGATCTTGGATACCAGCCTTTTTATTTGTAGTGTTATTTGCAAATATCTTCTCCCATTCTGTGGGTTGCCTCTTAGTTTTTTTGACTGTTTCCTTGGCTGTGCAGAAGCTTTTTGTCTTGATGAAGTCCCAAAAGTTCACTTTTGCTTTTGTTTCCCTTGCCTTTGGAGATGTGTCATGAAGGAAGTTGCTGTGGCTGATGTCGAAGAGGTTACAGTCCATGTTCTCCTCTAGGATTCTGATGGATTCCTGTCTCACATCGAGGTCTTTCATCCATTTGGAGTTTATCTTTGTGTATGGTGTGAGAGAGTGGTCAAATTTCATTCTTCTGTATATAGCTGTCCAATTTTCCCAGCACCATTTATTGAAGAGACTGTCTTTTTTCCACTGGATATTTTTTCCTGCTTTGTCAAAGATTAGTTGCCCAAGGAGCCAAGGGTCCATTTCTTGGTTCTCTATTCTGTTCCATTGGTCTATGTGTCTGTTTTTGTGCCAGCACCATGCTGTCTAGGTGATCACAGCTTTGTAGTATAGCTTGAAATCAGGCAGGTGATGCCCCCAGGTTTGTTTTTCCTTTTCAGCATTTCCTTGGTGATTCAGGATCTTTTCTGATTCCACACAAATTTCAGGATTGTTTGTTCCAGTTCTTTGAAAAATGTCATTGGTATTTTGATCGGGATGGCGTTGAAAGTGTAGATTGTTCTCGGTAGCATAGACATTTTAACTATGTTTGTTCTTCCGACCCATGAGCATGGAATGTTTTTCCATCTTTTTGTGTCGTCTTCAATGTCTTTCATCAGTGTTCTGTATTTCTTAGAGCATAGATCCTTTATCTCTCTGGTTACGTTTATTCCAAGATATCTTATGATTTTTGTTGCTATTGTAAATGGAATCGATTCCCTAATTTCTCTTTCTTCAGTCTGATTGTTCACGTATAGAAATGCAACTGATTTCTGAGCATTGATTTTGTATCCCGCCACATTACTGAATTGTTGTATGAGTTCTAGTAATTTGGGGGTGGAGTCTTTTGGGTTTTCCACATAAAGTATTATGTCATCTGCGAAGAGAGAGAGTTTGACTTCTTTGCTGATTTGAATACCTTTTATTTCTTTTTGTTGTCTGATTGCTGTTGCAAGGACTTCTAGTACTATGTTGAACAGTAATGGCGAGAGGGGGCATCCTTGTCATGTTCCTGATCTTGAGGGAAAGGCTCTCAGCTTTTCCCCATTGAGAATGATATTCGCTGTAGGCTTTTCATAAATGGTTTTTTTATGAAATTGAGGAATGTGCCCTCTATTCCTACACTCTGGAGGTTTTAATCAGGAAAGGATGCTGTATTTTGTCAAATGCTTTTTCTGCATCAATTGAGAGGATCATATGGTTCTTGTTTCTTATTAATGTGTTATATCACACTGATTTGAGAATGTTGAACCACCCTTGCATCCCAGGGATGAACCACTTGGTCGTGATGGATAATCCTTTTAATGTACTGTTGGATCCCATTAGCTAGGATCTTGTTGAGAATTTTGGTGTCCATATTCATCAGGGATATCAGTCTGTAGTTTTCCTTTTTGATGGGGTCTTTGCCTGGTTTTGGGATCGAGGTAAGGCTGGCCTCATAGAATGGGTTTGGTAGTTTTCCTTCTCTTTCTATTTTTTGAAAGAGCTTCAGGAGAATAGGTATTATTTCTTCTTTGAATGTTTGGTAGAAATCCCCGGGGAATCCGTCAGGCCCTGGACTCTTGTTTTTTGGGAGGTTTTGATCACTGCTTCAATCTCTTCACTGTTAATCTGTCCATTTAGGTTATCAGTTTCTTCCTGTTTCAGTCTTGGTAGTTTATGGGTTTCCAGGAAGGCATCCATTTCTTACAGGTTGCTTAATTTATTGGCATATAGTTGATAATAGTTTCTAATGATTGTTTCTATTTCCTTGGTGTCAGTCGTGATCTTTCCCCTTTCATTCATAATTTTATTAATTTGGGTCCTTTCTTTATTCTTTTGAGTAAGTCTGGCCAGTGGCTTATCGATTTTATTAATTCTTTCAAAGAAGCAGTTTCTAGTTTTGTTGATCTGCTCTACTCTATTTCTGGTTTCTAATTCATTGATCTCTGCTCTAATCTTAATCAGCTATCTTTTCATGCCTGGCTTAAGCCTGTTCTTTTGTTCCATCTCCAGCTGTTTAAGGTGTGAATATAAGGACTGCATTTTAGATTTTTCTATTCTTTTGAGTGAAGCTTGGATGGCTGTGTATTTCCCCCTTAGGGCCACCTTTGCAGCATCCCATAGATTTTGGACCGATGTGTTTTCATTCTCATTGGTTTCCATAAATTGCTTTTCTTTCCTTTTCTTTTCTTTTCTTTCTTTCTTTCAAGATTTTATTTATTTATTTGACAGAGATAGAGACAGCCAGCGAGAGAGGGAACACAAGCAGGGGGAGTGGGAGAGGAAGAAGCAGGCTCCTAGTGGAGGAGCCTGATGTGGTACTCGATCCCATAACGCCGGGATCACGCCCTGAGCCGAAGGCAGACACTTAACCACTGTGCCACCCAGGCGCCCCTGCTTAAGTTCTTCTTTAATTACCTGGTTTACCTAATCATTCTTGAGCAGGATGGTTTTTAGTTTCCAAGTGTTTGAGTTTCTTCCAGATTTTTTTCTTGTGATTGAGTTCCAGTTTCAAAACATTGTGGTCTGAGAATATGCAGGGAATAATTTCCGTCCTTTGGTATTGGTTGAGACCTGTTTTGTGACCCAGTATAATGTCTATTCTGGAGAATGTTCCATGTGCATTTGGAAAGAATGAGGACTCTATTATTTTAGGATGGAGTGTTCTGTATATATCTATGAGGTCCATCTGGTCCAGTGTGTCATTCAAAGCTCTTGTTTCTTTGTTGATTTTCTGCTTGGATGATCTATCTATTGCTGAGAGTGGAGTGTTGAGGTCCCCTACTATTAAAGTTTTATTATCTATATGTCTCTTTATTCTGGCTAACAGTTGGCTGCTCCCCCGCTGGGGGCATAGGTATTTATAATTGTTAGATCCTCTTGTTGGATACACCCTTTAAAAATAATATGGTGTCCTTCTGTATCTCTAACTACAGTCTTTAGCTTAAAATCTAATTTGTCTGATATGAGAATTGCTACCCCAGATTTCTTTTGAGGTCTGTGAAAAATGGTTCTCCATCCCTTCACTTTCAGTCTGGATGTATCTTTAGGTTCAAAGTGAGTGTCTTGTAGACAACATATGGATGGGTCATGTCTTTTTATCCAATCTGCCACCCTGTGGCATTTTATGGAAGCATTTAGGCCATTCATATTGAGAGTGATTATTGGGAGAGATGATTTTAATGATGTCATGTTGCCTATAAAGTCTTTGTTTCTATAGATTGTAAATTTCTGTTCTGTATCACTCTTGGGGTCTTTCTGCTTTTATAGAACCCCCCTTAATATTTCTTGTAGGGCTGGCTTGGTGGTCACATATTCTTTCAGTTTCTGCTAGTCTTGGAAGCTCCTTGTCTCTCCATCCATTCTGAATGACAGCCTTGCTGGATACAGTTTCCTTGGCTGCATGTTCTTCTCACTCAGTGCTCTGAATATGTCTTGCCAACCCTTTCTGGCTTGCTAGGTCTCTGTAGACAGGTCTGACGTTATTCTGATGTTCCTCCCTCTGTACGTAAGGAATCTCTTCCCCCCCCTCGCCGCTTTCAAGATCGTTTCCTTGGATCTAAGATTTGCAAATTGTACTATTATATGTCGTGGTGTTGGTCTATTCTCATTGATCTTGGGAGGGGTTCTCTCTGCCACTTGGACACGAATGCTTGATTCCTTCACCAGATTAGGGAAGGTCTCAGCTACAATATGTTCAAATATCTCTTCTAGACCTTTCTCTTCTCCACCTCCTTGGGTATCCTGATAATTCTGACATTGGAACGTTTCATTGAGTCAGTAATCTCCTGTAGCTTTTTTTCATAAAAATGGGTTTTCTTTTTTTCCCCATGTTACCTCTCTTTCCTCCTTCTCTATTATCTCATCCTCTAACTCACTAATTCGGTCTTCTGCCTTGTTTACCCTGGCAGTCAGAGCATTCAGTTTAGACTGCGTTTCATTCATAGAATTCTTAATTTCTGCCAGATTCGTTCTCATTTCAGCCCTTAGAGATTCTGTATTTTCATTAATATTTTTCTCAAGCCTATACATCATCTTGATAATTGTTACTCTGAACTCCATTTCTGACAACTTGGTTATATCCATATCCATGAGTTCTGTGGCGGAGGCCACAGTCTGTTTCTTTCCTTTGTTGGGGATTCCTCCTCCTTGTCATCCTGAGGAGGAGAGGTCGTGGGGATGTACAGAGCCCAAATTATTGACCAGGACCCAAGCAAGATGCACTGGTTTTATAGGGACTTAGGGTTGTGGGCTTCTTGTTCTTTCAGCCTGCCTTTTGAGGGAGGGGCCTGCCACGCTGATACTCAGGCAACCCTGTTTGGGTAGAGTCGCTCTGTCCCCTGCGAGGGGGGATGGGGATGGGCACAATGCGAACTGTTATTTTGGGCCTTTTGTTCCCTGGCGGCTTTCCCTGGTGGTTTTCTGTGCCTCTGCTGAGAGTCAGAGCAGCAGTGGCTGTATCCTAGCCTCTGTCTCAGAACAGAGAGATCGCAGTCTGCTCTCCACTGAGCTCTCCTGGCCACTCTAACTCTGTTTCTGTCGGTGCTGCTAAAAACCCCCCAGTGTCCCATGTTGTGCGCCCCACAGTCATTCTCCCAGCCCTCGCTCCCAGGGCCGGCTCGTCTCTGCCCTTTGCGCTTTTAACACCACCAGCTGCCCCCGGTTCCCATGCGCGCTCCCGAGCTCCCTGTTTCAGTCTGGTTCATGCGCACACATTCCTGAACTCCCGGTTTCAGTCTGGTTTCCTGGCGGCTACCGGTCCCGCAGTCCGGCCCGCTCCCCAGTGCAAGAGGCTTCTGCTTCCTGGCGCCCGAGCTCCGCGGCTCCCTCCCCCTTCTGTTTATCTTCTGATATCTGTGCGCAGACTCTCGGCTCCCGCTTCGTACCTTGAGACCCATTGCCGAGATGTTCTGTTTGTAGGGATCCGGATGTATCTTCTTACGTCTCAGGCTGATTTTGTGGGTGTTCAGAATGGTCTGGTAGATACCCAGCTTGATTCAGGGACTGGTTGAAATAGGGTCCCCTCCTCCTCCACCATCTTTCCCCTCACTCCCTGCAGTTCCAGACTTTGTTTTAAAGTCTATTTTGTCTCATACAAGTATTGCTGCTCTGGCTTTGGACATGCATTTACATGATAAATGTTTCTCCATCCCCTTACTTTCAATCTGCAGGTGTCTTAACTCTGAAATGTCTTTTATAGCCAGTGTATAGATGAGTCTTCCTTTTTTATACATTCTATCACCTTACGTCTTTTGATTGGAGCATTTAGTCAGTTTACATTCAAAATAATTATTGGTGTGTATTTACTGCCATTTTGTTTCTTGTTTTCATAGTTTTTCTCTGATCCTTTCTTCTCTTTCTCTCATGGTTTGCTGGTTTTCTTTATTGATCTACTTGGATTCCTTACTCTATTTTTTGCATATCACTCTTTTTTGATTTGTGGTTACCATCTTCTGCACACAGCAGTTTTTGTTAAGCTGATGGTCACTTAATTTCGAACTCATTCTTTATTCCTCTTCCCTCCACATTTCAGATATTTGGTGTCATATTTTGCATCCTTTTATTTTGTTCTTCTCTTGACTGCTTTTAATAGATATACTTTTTTTTTTCTTTTGTGCTTCTGTTCTTCTTACTTTCACTTATGGTTTTGTTTTCTATTCATGGAGTGCCCCTTAACATTTCTTATAGGGCTGCTTTAATGGTCATGAATTCTTTTAACATTTCTTTGTCTGCAAACTTTTTTTTAAAATATACACATGGTTTATTTATTTTTTAATATTTTTTATTGTATTAGTCACCATACAGTACATCCCCAGTTTTTGATGTAAAGTTCCATGACTCATTACTTGTGTATAACACCCAGTGCACCATGCAATACGTGCCCTCCTTACTACCCATCACCGGCCTATCCCATCCCCTCCCCCCCACGCCCTCAGTCTGTGTCTGCAAACTCTTTGTCTCTCTTTCTATTCTGAATGATAGCCTTGTTGGATAAAGTATTCTTAGTGGCAGATTTTTCCTTTTCAGCACTGAATACATCACTCCACTTTCCTCAGGCCTTTTACAAAGTTTGTGCTGAAAAATCAACCAATAGCCTTATGGGATTTCATTTGTATGTAACTCCCTTTTTTGGAACCTTTAAATTTCATTCTTTATCACTTTTTTTTTGGCCATTTTAATTACTATGTGTCTAGGTGTGGATCACCTTGGGTTGAATCTGTTGGGGTATCTCTTTGCTTCCCGAATCTGGATCTCTGTTTCCATCCCCAGATTTGGGAAGTTTTCAGCTATTATTTCTTCAAATACATTTTCTGTCCCCTTTCTCTCTCTGTGGCATCCCTATAACATGAATGTCATCATGCTGAATTCTTTAAGTCTATTCTCATTATGCAGTATTTGTTTGTTACCTGTTTGGCTTGATTGCTTTTCATTACTCTATCCTCAGTCACCGATACAGGCCTTTGCTTCCTGTAGGCTACTACTTATTCAATCTATTGCATTTTTAATTCCATGTATTAAGTTCTTCATCTCTGATGTGTTATTTTTTCTCTAAGTCCAGTGAGTATCTTTATGAGCGTTACTTCAAATTCTGTATCAGGCATATTACTTACTTCTGTTTCACACAGATCTTCTGCTATAATTTTGTCCTATTCTTTCATTTGGAACCTATCTCTGTCTCTTCATGTTGTTTACCTCTCTGTGTCTGCTTTTTCTGGGTGTTAGGTCAGTGAGTTGTATCTTCTGCTCTTGCAAGTAGCGGCTTTATGAAGAGGCGGTCCTGTAGTGCCCCGCAGCGCCCTGTCCCCTGTTCACCAGCACCTGGCACTTCAGGGGAGTCTGCTATGTGTGTTGCTTGTGTCCTGCTCTTGTGTCTGAGTCCCTTTTCCTTGCAGCCCACATGTCGGCATGGACTCTTGGCCTGTTGTGGCCTGTGCTTGCTCTCTGTGATGTTAGTGAGAGCCAAGCATGTAGGGTCTCAGGAGGCATGCCCACAGAAGGACTCAGGGGCAGGGCAGCAGTGTTAGCAAAATTTGTACTGAGCTGCAGGTCCTAGGTTGTATTCCCCGCAGACTGGTGGCTGCTGGGAGTGTGGTGCACGGCCATGGTGTCGGTGGCCAGGGGCATGCGGTGTCTGTGTGCGTAGCAGTTGGCTGGCGCCTGCACGACATTCACAAAATTTGCACTGAGCCCAGGGCTCAGGCCAGCGTGTCTGGAGTGGGTGAGTCTTCAGAACTCATGGGTAGAGCATAATGCTAGCGGGGTAGGTAGCAAGCGTCTGTGCAGTGCCACCTCCCTCAGGTGGCTCTGTTTATGCTGGGGGGCAGGGGAGGAAAATAGTGCCTGCCAGCTCCTTTGTTCCCAGAGAAGTCCCCCTAGCTCTCTCTGAAATTACTCTAAACAGATCTCCCTCCTGTTGTGCAAACTGTGGCTTCATGTTGACTCTCCTTGGGCTGTTGTCTCTTTAGGGTTATAGACCCAGCTCTAACTAGCTATCCTGGCTCAGCCAGTGCTAACAGTGCTAAGTCGGCTGACTCTTAAAGCTCCAGGCTCCCAGTTGCACTGGTTATACAGACTCACCGAATTCAGCCACTCTGGTTTTCAAGGCCAGGTGTTACAGGGATTCATTTTCCCTGTGTGGGCTCCCTCGTGTTTTCCCCTCTCTGTGCCCACAGCTCCCTCCCTCCTTTGGTCAGCTCCCAACCACCATTGCTGCCCTTCCTAACCTCTCCAGTTCCTAACCTCCCCAGTGCAGCTTCTTCTCCGCCTTTAGGTGTGGAATGTGTTCTGCCAGTCCTCGGATGGCTCAATTTTCTTGGATATGAGCGATAACTAGTTGTAAAAGTGGGATGAAGTGAACTTAAGGTCCTCCTACTCGGCCGTCGTTCAAGCCTCTTTTTCTATTATAGCTGATTTCTTTATATTTGCATTTCCTACCTCAAGACTAAATAAACTTTAAGATAAAGTCCATAAAATTGAGAACATCTGGGAAGAAGAGTTTGCTAGAGCACTCTCTGGAATGACTGATGATGGTCTCGGCTCCTGTTTGTGAGAAGCAGTGATTTTTTTGGAGCTTATCCTTTTGTATTTGTGTTTTCAGTACTTCGGTAAGATTTAGCAAAGATGTTTTAAGCTGGTGCTGGGGTAGAATAATTCTCAAGACTTAGAGGAAGTTTAATTTCATAGCCTATGCAACAGCAATTAACATTCCAACCCTTGCTTTAACAGAGAATCGGAGGCTTATTCTATGGTTTGTTAGGAATCCTGCTCCATGCCCTGGGAGTGAAGGGGAGGCCATGATCATTTACAGGGCTGCTTTTCTTCTGGGAGATTTTGTTCTAGTTTACCTTAGCTCATTACCGATTCATGAGCTGCTATGATGGCCAAAGACTAACGGAGGAGAAATATTAGGTGAGAGGCTCACAAAATTTCCTGCAGACTCTTCCACTATCTCTATCCTTATGGGACTTGCTATAAAAAAAACCCTATTCA
Source organism: Ursus americanus (assembly GCF_024610735.1). Classification (NCBI taxonomy): domain Eukaryota; kingdom Metazoa; phylum Chordata; class Mammalia; order Carnivora; family Ursidae; genus Ursus; species Ursus americanus. The sequence goes on along the minus strand of NC_142129.1, from coordinate 16,305,360 downwards.
AAATTTTCTTCTCCTCCATCCATCCCCATGAGTGCTTTTTTTCCTATTAGGTCCTCTTGTAAAAGGACTGCATTCACGGTTCATGTTTCGGTCTTTTGCTCTTCATGAGGTGGTCTGCTTTTATTAAGCCCCAGTCCATGAAATGTTTTAGGTTTTCCTACTCCTCACTGGCAGTTGGTTTTGACTTAGTGGGGAGATAGGAACCCCCTCAACGTTTCTAGCTCGAGTGGAGTCTTTGACTAGACGGCAGAACAGTTTAGCCCTGAAGGCTCTTCGGCTGCATCGTTAGACCAGTCTGTAATTAATTATTTTACGGCTAGCCCAAGGTACGTCGAAACCATTATTTCTGAAAGTGGACTTGGAGTTATCTTGGTAGATAGGTGTTTGTTATGGAGTCTTACCACTTTAAAATTAGAGGTGGCTTTTTCAGGCGTAATACTAGCTAATCTCAGCTGATTTCTGAGGTGTTATTTCTCTGAATAATAGCAGCATTGACTTATTTAAAGATTGTACTTGGAACCCAGCAGATAAGGGAGTTGTACAGATAGTCCTTGGTAGATATCTTGGTACATATAGTAGACAATAGAGGAGGTATTCTGGGCTTAGAAAAACCAAGTACAAACTACGATTTTGCATGTGTTACTCTGTTCCTGATTTGGATTACGTGAGCCCAAATTTATTCAATATAAGAAGAGTGTTTTTCTGTTCCCTCAAACTCTAGATTACTTCGGGACTTTTGTTCAATTCCATAGCACTAAATATTGAGTTAAAAATACATAGATGTACAGCTACACTACGTAGACCTAAACCCTCTATACCATTTGTGCCCAAGAGTGATTTTATTAGTTTGTATGATACCAGGTTGACTGGGGGAGCGTAGGGGACAAAGGAAGAGGGTTACAATATCAAATCAATCACTGCACGCAAAATCACCTTGTTTCAGCATCACCTTGATTTATTTTCCTAGTCTTTTTTTTCCTCAGAAGGAAAAATAATTTCATCAAGAAAACAAATGTTCCTGCCAAAGTGAAAGAATTTCTTTTAATGCTTTTCTTAAAAAAAAAAAAAAGTCAACATTGAATTAGGCCATGCTCTGCCCCCTCCCCCCGTTTTGCTGACCAAAGTTTTTGTTTTTAAATCCATTGGCAGAAAACAAGATATTTTCCTCAGATTGGATGATTATATTTTATTGCTGCTTTGTTTAGTATATATTTTTCTCAATTGGGAAAAAAAGTCTAGGTGAAAAAATTATCTAACAAGAAAAGTAGTTTACATGGTCATAACACTTAAATTGCTGCCAAAAGAAAAAAAATGTAAAAAAAATCTTAAATGTAAAATATCACATAACTTCAAAAAAAAAACTTACCTCAATTTTCTACCATGTATCATGTACTAGAAGTCAACTTTCTAAATAGGATTACAGTCCTTTATTATAAGCCCCTAGTGGTCCTATGGTATACATTAAAAAAAAAAAAAAAAAACACTACTACAAAATTTTTGTTTTTTGTTTCTGCCTATTGTGTACTTAAGCTATAGATAATTTTTGAATAAAAAGCCTACATAGGTATAAATGCAATAGTTAACTGATCCTGTTTGCTGATGTCCTTTTCATGTTCCACAGAATGTGGTGTCTATTAGTCCAGCATCTTCTCCTGTTTCTTGCCTTCCTTTTTCTTCTTCTTAGATTCTGCTGTTGATAAAAAAAAATAGAAAAAAAAGCATCACATCAGTAAACAATGGGGACAGTTTTCTTACACAGTTAACCCTTGAACAATCGGGTTGGGGGCGCCAACCCTCCATGCAGTGGAAAGTGTGCATGTAACTCTGTACCCCCCAAACTCAACTATTTATTAATAGCTTACTGTCGACTAGAACCGTTCCTGATAACATACATAGTCCATTAACACATGTTTTGTGTATGTCTTATATACTGTATTCCTGCCATAAAGCAAGCTAGAGAAAAAATGTTATTGATAAGGTACTGTGTGTATAAAAAAAAAAAAATCACATCTAAGTGGACCCAAGCAGTTCCACCCCTCATTTCTCATGGGCCAACTGTCATCGTCCAGGACTGAGATGATTAGATGGAGAGACAAGGTCCATGTGCGTGAATCTGCTTTTGCCAGGAGAGTGCCGAGGACAACAGGCAGGAGTATTACAGCCTCCCTTCATGTGACCCTCCCGTAAAAGCCTGTCATCTTATTGGCTGCCCCCATTTGGTATACAAAATACTGTCTGAGGGTCCTACTTAGAAAAGAGAGACAGGGCAGACCTCCCCGAGAGAACACACCAGGAACTCCCTGCTCAATGGAGAGCTACATGAAAGCTCTGCTTAGCCTCCCCCTCCCCATATGCCCTTTCCATGGGGCTGCTGCTAAGCACATTTCCTGCCAATTTCAAATTTCCTCTCCTGATCCACCCTTTGCTTATATATTTGCCAGCTATTCATATCTGAAGGACCAGCTTGGAGCCACTTGGAGCTTTGACTCCATAGAGTCTCCTAGTCTTGGATGAAGCAAATGGAATGTACCAACCTGGGCTAAACCAGGTAAGTAAAACCGTGAGGATTTGAATCACAACATCCCATCCTTTTCCATTCCCTCATCCTGCTGTCTCCCTTTGCCTAGACAGCGGAGAGAATCCAGTGCAGAATCGGACATGACAGCTTTGGCTCCAGAGATGAGAATGGACGGAATCACTAGGCAAGTGAAAGGGTATTGCTAAATGTTTTTAAGATCCTTCCCCGTTTGGCCCACAGTAGTGGTAGAAACATTGGGGTTAGGTGCAGGCTCTGGGGCAGACTGTTGGCATGTAAGTCCTAGCTCCATCGCGAAGTTACTCTGAGGCTTCCCGAAAGCCCGTGCATGTATTTGTGTCTCACATCCCTCACTCGTGGAGGGGTATACGAATCGTACCACATGATAAGGTCCAGAGCCACAGTAAATGAGTTGCAGAAAATCCCCCGAGAACAGAACATGGTGTAATAGCCCTGGCTCAATAAAGGTTAGTCTATTATCACACTAATGAGACCTGCTAAGAACAAGAGGTCATTTTTCTGTATAATTAATATTCTTCATCACTCCTAAATCACATGGACTGATCAGGTCCCTGAATGTGCTGAACGACGGGAATACTGGGACAAGAGGAACAATAATGATGGCCGCCAGGGATTGTTCACTGGATCACAGGACTTGTGTCCAAGAGGGGCCTACGGGATCTAATGCCAATCACGTATGTTGTAAAAACCTCACCTTATACTTAGGCACAGCTTGGACGTTTTTTTTCTTCATCACTTCTTCTGATAAGTTCGAAAGTGCATTATATACTAGGTGAAGTAATTATACTAGGTGAAGTAATATTTCCATACAAAGTAATCGTCCTAAGCTCCCTTTCCTCAAGCTTCAAGAGTGCACCATCCACAATTATGTCAGGAGTTGCTAACATCCTGCTAAACGGCTGTTCACAGGTCTCCACTTTGTTCATCCGTATCCTTCGCGTTCCCCTAACCTGAAGAGACCTGAACTTTCACTCTCTTTTTGCCCCATGGAAGGTAAGATGACCAGAACTTCCCAGTTCAAAGTCAAATTCTATTTTCGGTTTTATTTCTGAATAGTCTGTGTCTTAACATTTAATAATTCCCAGTCTTTGGTTGACATTTTAAACAACAGTTGTTTATTAGAAAGGTATCCTCAGAGAATAATCTAGGGTGTCAGCTGGAATATAATTCTAGTCTCCCTTGTCTCAAAGTCTCCAAATTCCGTGCTGGGGAATGCCCATATTTTATATTCACTAATTAACAACTTGCTAAATAACAAGTAGTCAACCAATTGCCCATTTAATCTGCGCAATGCCAACCAAGTTTTTTGACACTACTGGCAAGTCTTCAGGGCATTCTTCTGACACACTGCAGACCTTAAGTCCACTCTGGGTTCAAATCTACACAGAAAAATGAGGAGACTTTAGTAGAAAGTAGTGGAAAGAAGGATGAATTTCTGTTTGCATAAGGTCAGTTTGGTTTCTCACATAAAAAAGGGTTAAAATTTTTGAGAATAAGAAAGAAACTTGGGTTGGTAATATTGCTTCCAAACAAAAGCAGTTTTTTTGGTGACTTAGGTACATTTTACTGACACACTGAATGTTGTCACTACTTATCTCTGTGGCCTCAAAAACTCAGGAACAGCCTCTCAGGTTTTGCCCACTCTACATGAGGGTTTGGGGTTTTTTTTTATTTTTACTTGTGTATTTATTAGAGAGAGCGAGCGCACAAGCAGGGGAGGGGCAGAGGCAGAGGGAGAAGCAGGCTCCTGGCTGAGCAGGAAGCCGGATGCGGGGCTCCGTCCCAGGACCCTGGGATCACGACCTGAGCTGAAGGCAGACGCTTAACCAACGGAGCCATCCAGGCGCCCCTCTACATGAGAGTTTTTAAATAATATCATGGAATCTACAATCTGGAAAGAAACTAGTCCAACTGCCCTATGTAGCTGTTGAAGATATTGAGTCCAAAAGAGTTCTCTACCAGTCATTCCTCAAGGTCCACAGTGATCCAGCTGTAGAATCAGAGTAGACCATTCTCTGACCTCCTCCCACCACACAGCCCTGCCTCCATTGCTCATCACCTCTCTAGTAACTGCAGTCGGTCTTACTTTGTACTCGTCTCTCGGCCATCATTCAGAGTCTCTACGCTTGAGTCTTGGCTTGAGTCTCTACGCTGAGCCCTATTCAGTTCCTAGAGCACATCATTCTTTTTCTCTCTTAGTCTTTGGCCGTCTAACCCACTTTTCATTCCATTGGCTTTGCTCTTCCGCCACCACCTCCATCTTGTTAATGCCTGCCATCCTTCAGGTACCAGTGTTGACACCAGCTTCTGGTTTGTTCACTGCTTGGTCTGAGTTAGAAGCCTTGTCTCTTGATCTCTTCTCTCAGAGCTCTGACTGCTAGTACTGTAACTGCCCCTAAGCGTAAGCTGTGTGAGGGCACAATCCCAGCTTACTGCGACTTCCTGGGCCCTAGCATGGAGCCTAGCGCACGGCAGCTGATCGGCAGCTCTTCAGCGAAGTACCTAAATCTCCAGCACGGCCAGAATCCCTGCCTCACTGGCTCACCATGCCCTCCGCTTCCTGATGGCGGTTCCTGGAGGTTTCCTTGCTTACTTTCACCTCAGCCATTACACACTGCATTCTCTCCTCCCGTTTTTCCTCCTACCATTCTTGAAACCTTCGTTTCAATTTCACTTCAAGGCAGCCTTCCCAGAGCCCCCAAACTAAGCAGATTCCACCCACAGTTAGATCCTTCCATGTGCCTCTCATTGCTCTTACGAAATTACTAGTTCAATTCTAATTGCATACCTAATTACTAGACATTTCCCCCTTCCTGTGAGGGCAGAAGACCATATCTATCATTTACATCTGTGTCTTTGGTGCCTGGCACATAAGTGCTCCTGAAATACTTATTGCATAAAAGTGAAGAAATGAACACTCGGATGGGAAACAAAGAGTCAATTCATTAGTATTTCTCAAGGAAAGTAAGGAGTATAAATTCAGTCAAAATCTTGCAGTATTTCAGTACTTCTTTGAAGAAAAAAAGTACAAAGATATATAAATGAACATCACCAAATTTTTCAACCCTTTTTCTTGTCTTTAAAATAGAAAATGGAATTAACTCTGAATAAAAGTTATGTCCCATTTTAGTAGCCTGTCAAGGTTACAGTGAGATCTGTGAGCATGAGGGTCACGAATTGGCTCGGAGCGGGCCTCTACCGGCGTAAAGCAAGCGCTTTGTAATACGGTCCCGTAGTGGTTACTCTCACAGGGTTCAAGAGCCACTGTGACCAGTATCCTGATGTCAGACAGTAGGGCGCCTTAGTTCACAGTGAAAAGAGCCAAGGCAAGGAAGTACACACATGCCACACATGAAATAACACCCTGAGCTCCATGGCACTCTTCCCCACAGACACTGAGGCTGTGAAGCCCACGTGGACGCAAACAGGACAGGAGCCATTGTTGAAACGTGAGCACCAAGGGCACCTGCCTGAAAAGTGACTTGTTTGGTTCCCTTGGATGATCCCTACTGGGACATCCCTGTCCTTAACGCTCACAGTGGTGCTCTCGGGGTGTTTTAACTTCCTGGGGTTCTAAACTTTCATTCCTTCTTTGGCCAGTTTCGAGGTGACAGAGGATGGTATGCATTGTTCTCGCTGGTATGTCAAACAGGTTGTTTCTTTAAGATATATTTGAAAGTGTTCAGAAAGTCCTAAGACTTTCTTCAGAAGAAATACTCTAGAAAGGATGCAGGCTCCTCCTGTTGCTATGACTCACCTGGAAGGCCATCTTGACTGTATTCTATTTAGAAAACTCAACATTTAGCCAAGAAAATGCTTGTGATGCATAGCAAGTTCCAATGGGGGAGAAGAGAGGCAGTGAGAAAGCACGGGAATTAACAGGAGTCATCCTACAATACATTCTGAACTATACATCTTAAAAATTCTGATTAGAAAACAAAATCTTTAGGACAATGAAGAAACAGTGAAATTCTGCTAAAATCATACCAAGAACCAAGTCCTCAAAGAATTGATTCTAATCCATTTACCAGCTCTGCGATGTTGGGCAAACTGGTCATGTTGCCTCTGTTTCCTGTAAACTGGGGATAACAACACCTAGTCTGTCCTCCTCCGAGGGCCATCATGAATATCGTGTGAGATTACCACCTCTAATATCCTATTTGACCACCACTGTTCAAAAAACATTCATTTATTCATTTAGCAAATACCACCTTATATCCACTATATACCTGGCCTGTTCTAGATGCTGGGATATGACGGCAAACAAGACAAAATGCTGCTTTCACAGAGTTTACAAGATTCAAGGCGCCTTGCTGTGAGAGTCTTTCAACATTGTAAAAGTATCTATTCTTATTAGGAGTCATGGGTCTGTGGCAGCTGTTGCTATGACCCCAATGCCCACTTCTCTCCTTGCTAGTTTCTCATGGCATCATAGATGCCTACGGTGTGAGAGAGAGAGGATCCCAAGGGAGAATTAACGGTTAGGGAGAAAAAGAATGTCTATAGGAGATTTAGCCTGAAGTTAAGAGGAAGTTTCTCCTCTCTACATTAGTTCATTCTCCTTAAAAATATTACTTTTCTAGTTTTAAAAGTAATCCAGGCTTATATAGAAAATAAACATAGATCTATGTTAACAGAAATTACCCATATTTTCACAATACAAAGAGAACACTTCCCACAGTGGGCTCTATTTATGTTTTCTTTCAACGAATCTATGTAACGCATACTTGTAGCAGGAATTATTGACAGTTGGTAAATATTTTATACTAAAACTTGTTATTTTCCTACCACTGCATGTACTTTGCGGCATGCCCACAGAGGATTCCTGTATGACCTTCCATCCCATATCTTTTGCGACCTTTCCTCTTTTGCTGGTCAGTGAGCTTGTTCTTTTTTGTTATCATAAATAACGATGCAATTCATGTTTTGTAGAAAAATCACTGTATTATAAAGGGTTGGCTTAGTAGAGATTAGAAGAGGATCTGCTGGACCAAGGGGCAGGGCTTTGTAAAGCTCTGGATATGCCCTGACAAATTTCTTTCTTGAAAGGCAGTACGCATTGAAATTCTTAGCAGTGACTTACATTGAGCCACATCCCAGACATCCCAGCAAGCTTGTTCCCAAAAGGCAACTCATCAACCAGCACGTGTCATCTCTTTTTCATCTGTCGCAGGTCCTTTTAGGGACAGGACTGCCATGCAGTTGGTACAAGTAAACACCTCCCATTTTCAATATTTGGGAATTCTGAGAGAAAGCTGGGGGAGGGGACCTTGGAAGAAAGGTAACAATGTAAAGGTTTTCAGAGAATTCCAAGGAGATGTTATTTCAAGAGGTAGAAGAGTGGAGAATTCTGGAATAAGCTTATCAAAAGGTCTTGGTTCGATTCCCTTTTTTTCAGAGGGCCTGCCTGTGCCTCCAGGAAACATAAGAAGGAATGGAGAGATGAAATGGTTGAGTGGAGCCTGGACTTGAAGGTGAGTTCAACTCCGTTTGCTACTCACTCCAACGGAGTAGCTTTGGGTCATTAAACCAACGGCAGGAATTACTGATTTGAAGAGAAAAAAAGATTTGCACCTTCTCACAGGTAGAATCCGTATACGAGGCGGCTATGGACAGTCAGAAACGGACATTGTAGATTCAGAGAGCAGGAGGACAGGGCCAGCTGGAGCCATGCCAGAGAGGCCATGGAAGCTAGCCTTTGCAGACTCATTCAGTAAATCATGAGAACTGGGGCGCCTGGGTGGCTCAGTCTGTTAAGGGTCTGCCTTCAGCTCAGGGTCCTGGGATGGAGCCCTGAGTCGGAGCCTGCTTCTCCCTCTCCTCCCCATTCCATCTCTGTCTCTCTCAAATTAATAAAATCTTTATAAAAAGAAATAATGAGAACTGAGTGAAGGAAAAGGATCATATCATGGTCAAACAGTCTAATTACAATGTAAATATGTCCAAAAGGCTGGAAACCACCAACACCCTTTTCCTATTTGAAGGAACGTGCCGTGCTTAAGAATTAGCTGCCCACTTACCTGAAAATACCTAATCCTCACATCACCTAGCTGTTCCTCCGAACTGGTAATAAGGCTTGTTGAATCCTGAGAATACAATTCAGTGATCCGCCTAGAATCCAGGTACTAGACGGCTCAGCCTCCTTCATTAAATTTCCCAACATTTCAGTTTAAAGTGGGGTAGCATATATTAAGTTGCACAACATAAGAAGAATGTTCTATCCAAAAATCAAAAGCATAATCTTTACAAATTGTCTTTTTCTTAAATCATTCTCAGGTCTGTTTAGTCCAATGTCTGTGCAATTATTCTGCTATTTCTTCCTTTGTAATACCACTTGCTTCGTTTCCTCTCTTACCGACTCAGTGCATTTATTTCTAGGGTTGTGTATGGAATCCATACAGCCAACTGCGCCTCTGTGCTGCCCACACGCTAATACCTGTTCTTTCCCTCACCTTCCTTTTCACCCATCAGTTGTGTTGCACAATCCCCACCTCTCCGTCTCAACCAGCTGTCCTCCTAACCTGTCCTTCCTGCTGTCAAGGAGACGGGACGGTACGTGCTCGATAATAGTATGCGTCTGTCTGACACAGGCTAACAGGTCTGGACTCTACGAGGAACCTCGGTCTTGCCCCCACTTACTCTGAGAGGTGACTCAGCACTTAACCACATCTCCTCATCTTCCATTTAGTGGAAGAGATGAGGAAATTATTTCGTCGACCCCACAGAGGAAGCTTTAATAAAAGACACTAAACATGTCCATTACTTTCCAAAGCAACTCACCCAGTATTGGTAGATACCCCCTTCACCTCTCTCCCTTCACCCAAGACTCCTCTCTCTAGCCTTTTCAGCCTCCAGGTTCTCCACTCCCCTTTCTTTAAAGAAAGCAGGAGAGATACCTATTGGCTCCCCAGCCCATCAAGAAAGGGACCCTTTTTATTTTCTTTATTCAGTAGTCATGAGCATGTCGGGGTCACTCCCTGACCTGACCTATATGTATGTGATACCAGGTAGAAAATCATCAACACGCCTGTGGTATCCTCCTGTATCAGCTACACCTGTTCATTTGTGTGGATTTTCCCTCTGAGCCACAAGAGAGAAGAGCCGTGAAGGGGAGCAGAAGTGCTTCATCTGTAAGTCCTTTAATCCATGGTGTTCTCACTTGTATACAGTTACAGGAGGAAAACAAAAGCTCTGTGTGTGTGTTGGGGGGGTCAATCTGATGTTCAAAGAGGGGCAAACGTAGCTAATGCAAGGGACACTGCACGTGCAAGGCATGTGGCTGATACCTATGTTAGGGTGTGTGTGCACATGTGTGGTGGGTGTCCCAGTCACGGTATGTCGTCGCACCTGCTGGTGGTGGGGGCTCTAACTTCAGTCTCATTCATCCAAAGTTTAAAGAACTCTGTGGAGTTAGGCAGAGTGATAGACATGCGTATGTGTGCGCATACACACACGGAGGGGAAATTAACATTGGGTTTCCTATGTTCAGCGAAAGCATCTCGCCCTTCCTCAATCTGTACACCACTCTGAAGCCCTCACACTTCTTCACCGTGACCTCCCCACACAGGAAAGGTATGAAATTTCTGCTATCACATGTACATGGTACATGTTCAGAAGTTTGTTTCTGCAAGAATGAGGGCCCAGGTAGAAAATCTGTCTTATTCTCAAATCTTATAAATTATGTTGGTAGCCTAAGCCAGAAATGAAGTGTACTATTAGACTCCATGATAAGTAGTTCCCACTTAGCACGTCATTACTTTCTCTTATCATACCTGATGTGTAACATTACATGACCGGTGTTACTGGAAAATCAAATTTGGATTTACATCAAAGGGGAAACGTTTAAAGTCTAGAATATTTAAAATATTTAAAATTCTAGTAGATACAGTTCCACAAGTCATTTCTTATTTGCTTCCCCACCCTTTTTTTGGGTTCCAACGGATTCACTTGTTACGGGCTGAATTATGTCCCCCTCAAAAATTCACACTGAATTCTTGATCCTTATACCTCAGAATGTTAGTACACTTGGAGAGGGTCTTTCTTTATAGAGGTAATTCAGTGAAAATGAGGTCATCAGGGTGGGCCCTCATCCCGTAGGGCTGGTGTCCTTGGCGGAAGAGGGAATATGAACACAGACGTGCACAGAGCTAAGACTATGTGAAGACGCGGAAACAAGACGGCCATCTATGAGCCAGAGAGGTCTAAACAGATCCTTCCCTAAACCCTTCAGAAAGAATCAACCCTGCAGGAGCCTTGATCTCCGCCTTCTAGCCTGCCGAACTGTGGGAAGGCAGATCCCTGCTGCCGAAGCCACACAGGCTGAGGTACCGGGTTACACGCGTGCCAGCACACCCGTACGTCAGTGAATCAGAGGTCACACTTCCATTTCTGTATCGCTTTCAGAGCACCCTCAGTAATGACAGAAGTGCAAGTCAGTTTACTGCATCTTAAATGTGTCCCCCAGAATGTTACATACGCACCATGTAAGGACGTGTAAGATTGGAGGCCCCTCCACGTGCTCCTGCGGCCCCACGCACACCGTCTATGGCAGCGGCCAAGGCCAGACTTGAAGAGGTGCCCCCAGACTTCTCCCTCTTTGGAGAGAAGCCTTCACAGCAGCTCAGTTTAGGACTTTTCTGTGTCTGGGTGAAGGTGTGAAAATATGCTTTTCTGTTAATGAAAATGATATTCGAAAGCCTTGCAAGAGCAAATGAATACGTGGCCCCACAGTCAACAGCTCTGGGTCTTGTCCCCCGTGGGCCCGAGCAGTGGGACACCAGGAACATTTTTACCTGCCTTCTGCTCTCTGCATTTCTGATGAGCTCTTCTTCAAGCAGTGTTTACCCCTCTAGAAAACGTCTTTTTTTTTCTTTTCCCTGCCTCTTGTGCTGAGCAGCCCTGCTTTGATTTCCCAGAGGCTGTGCCTCAGTGCAAGCCGGCCGGAGTCCCTGAGAGTGCGCGGAGCGTCTCACCGGGTCACCAGCATGCTGGTGAGACACCAGGGTCGCACGACCCTCACCGCGCCCAGGCGGCAATCTGAATCCAGCTCAGGGTCTGGCCTGCAGGCTAAGCTGCACTGCTCTTACTCTCGAGGACCGGAGCCCCTTTAAAGGACCCCAGCTCGAGAAATGCAGCACGAACGGTTGTTTTAGTGCACTCAGTACACAGAGCCTTGAGCCCAAAATGATCTAACATACCTCAACCATAAGTGACCCCGAACACGCGTCTGGTAACGTTTCAGGATGAGTGTAGAAATCCAATCCAGAATTCTTAATTTCTTTCAGAATATCCAAAGAGACACCCTGGGGAGCCCTCCGTTTGGGAAGCATCGGTGTGACAGAAATCTGGAAGAGGACTGTTCTGAGTTCAAGTTCAAACCTGACCCCTCTCTGGCTGGGTGACCTTCTGCAAATTGCAACCTTCGTGCCGTTTGTAAAGTGGGAACAGATCTCGCCGGAGCTACCGTGAGGATTGAGATGCACGCTAACAGCTTAGTGCGATGCTGGTGGAGCCACTTTTACGTTGCTCAGAAACACTGGTGATAAGAGCTACAACTGCAAATTCTCAGTGCAGAAGAAGTCAGGAGGGAGAAATGCAAATGCTGCAGGGGGGAAGAAAGAAGGTCCCTCAGCCCCACGCCTCATTCATGCGGACACTGTTCTACGCAGCCGCCTTCACACTGAGGCCGACAGAGCTGTCGTGTGTGAGCACAGCTAGCGGGCCTCCGAGCGTGGCATTCACCAAGGGAGATGAAACCTGACACACGGAGCGAAGTAAACCCCGCAAATGTTTATAGTCCCCGGTTCTCACATCGGTCCCAGCCACGGGGACTACACATCCTAAGGATGGGAGTAAGACACCCAAATGACTCTTCTTCCAGGTGAGCAAACGGTGCCCCAACAGTGATTTCTCTGTAGGTTTGGAGCCCGAGAATGAATGATGTGCCCTAGTGAACCAGACCAAGACAATCTGGAGGGAGCTTCCTTCATTCATTCCTTCATTCACTCGTTCTCCTCTCGTGGCCAAGGGCCCAAGAAGGAGAATGAGCTGGGGCCCCCGCCCTCAGGAGGCTCAGGGTTGAGAGAGGCAAAGACACACTCACTACAGAGGAAGGAACGAATGTCTCACCAGAGCGGCCAGTCCTGCAGAAAGACAGCAACCTAAAACTTCCCTTCCCAGGGAAGTTTTAACACTGGTCTCTTCTAGTTCTTGAATGAAACAAAGTCTCTTTGGCCTCAGGAACTTTGAACTGGGCCCTGTTTCATTTAGAAACTAGTGTGGCTAGCTCCCGATCTATAGGCAAGGCCCAGTTCCAAACCTTCTCTCCGAGAAGGCTTCCCTGGTTTCTCTAACTGAGCCTCCCTCCCCTCCCCCAGCCACTCTAACACTGGGCTCTTGAGTTTGTAAGACCACTTACTCCAATATGTAGTTCTCAATTGTTTTTGTCACTATTATCTACCCCCCACACACATACACTAGAACACAGCAGTAAGAGGGAAGGAAACCCGCTTAATATCACCGGCACCTGACATACTGCCTGCCCCATGGCCGGCTCCTCACAGATTTTATAAATAAACGAATAAATTGGAAACAGTGCCAGAGGACCGTATGCTTCTCTCTTTCACAGCATCTGTCACTCTGCAGCTCTGGGGAGGTATCCTTCTGCTTTTCCTGCTGCTCTCTGGGCCCATATAGGTCGGCAGTTTATCCCTGGTGTGAACTCTCTCTAGCACGTGGCCCACTTAATACTTGCCAATGGAACAAGCTAGATTTCACAGAATGAGATGTATGATGTCTAGAAGGAGAACAGAGTCCAGGTTTCTAGAACGACAGGTGCAGAGAAGCAGGTGTGTAAGAACTCCTGGCCATCCATCTCCCGGCTGTGGTGTGGCTGGGCTAACGTCTGGAGCAAGGACCAGGCAAGAAGTCAGTCCGATGATGCCGGGGCCACGTGTCCTGCTAAGGGGTCAGGGTCTGATTCTATTGCTGATGGAAAGCCATGGAAGAAGAGGGAGTTTAGGGACTGGGTCCGAAATTCATTCTTTCTCCAATAAGAAACTGAGAGACCTGTATTATTAGCTGTACAACCTCACACCAAGGGTCTACCTTGTCTGACTCTGTGTCCTCATACGTAAAATTAGGAATGATGAGAGTATTTCACAGTTTTTGTGATTATTCAATGACACAGTGTACACTCAATATACTAAAATATACTCCCAGTCCCTCAATAAATATTAATTGTAATTACTACTGTTGTAAGCGCCATAGTTCTTTTGCCTAAAAAGCTAATGAGGGAAACACCCACCTCAAGACTTCCATTTGGAAAGAAGGAAATAGTTTTAAGAATCCTGCACATTTATCAAGCATTTTTACATATCCACTCCATCTTGACAATAATGAGGTATTCATTGTAGACTTTAGTTTACAGAAGACAGTTATTCTAATAAAAAAGGGGCGGAACTAGATCTTTTCATTTCAACTACAGTGTCATGAATGGAAAATAAAATACACATGTTGAAAGACATTTCCACAGCCGAATAAAAACAAAGCAAACCTTAAGACCAACCTGAGCCAGGGTTTCCCTCTGACCAAGAAGGACAAAGTTCCCACAAGCTTTGCCAGGCTTCTCTTTCCAGTCAGATGCAAGGACAGCAACCACCAATCCTGTTGGGGCCTCAGGCAGAAGGGAGCCCATCCCAGGCTCCCCTCCACCCCTCTCAACACCGTGGAGAGTGTCTCAGCCTAGCAAAAAGCCTCTGCAGAGTAGTGCCATGCTCATTGCTAAGGGATGGCAGAGCCCAGAGTCTAGAAAGAAATGTTGGGAACTTCTTTTATCTTTAAAAGAAGCAACAACAACAACAAAAAAATCTACTGAGCAGGAGAGAATTGAGAATGCTGGGAATATGATTTACTGACCCCCTTTCTCATTTATAATCAGCTGCCAATGTCCTGCACACAGTGAGTCTTGCACTCAAACAGTTGCCGGTCTTTTCATCTTCAAGGATGAATTGTCAAACCTAAGAGAGGGCTAGGCAACTGTCCAAAAAAAGAGCAGCAAGATGGGAAAATTTTGAGAAACAGCTGCAAAGGAGTAAAAGGAAATGGGGTTCTCAGAAGCATCAACGGGTGGACAGGACAGCAGGAGGGATTAACATGGTTCCCTGGCCCACCTGTAGCATAGACACGCCTTCCTGTGCTCCCACCTCTTCCTGTCCCAGGCCAACCTGGAGGCTGACACAAATGCCACTCTCGCCTGTCAGTATCAAACAAACTCTCACAATACCCCTTATTTATGTATCTTGTTTAAAGAGTGATGACTAATAATTTCCATTTTGACAATAACAAGATTCTAGAATGTTCTAAGATAATCATTAGGCCACATCTTCTGTAGTCCCTAGGAAAATCTCAGCTCGTACAAAGGCCTTCTGCACGAGCCCCGATGCAGCCTCAGCTTAGACTGCACTCCAGTGGGAACTACCAGAAGCCTGCTGCACTGCGCCATACCTGCTCACACAGACGGGACTGCCTGGAGGGCACGGCTCTCCCACAGGTGGGCCATCTTGCCAGCTCCACTTAGCTTGGCCATCTTCTCATGCCCTAGTGAGCCCATCCTCCAAGGGGACCGCAGAGAGACACTGTGGCTTAGAGGCCTGGTCTTTGCCCTCTGAAGGGTTCTGGGCTCTGATCATTTATGCAGCACTGTCGGCACAGCCTGGCCACAGTTCCCACTTTCTTCACTTGCCCACAGCTCAATTATCGCCACGGTTTTTTGTCTTTTGTTTTTTCCAAACTGAAAGGACTGTAATGACTCGACAAAAAAAACTACTGGTGGTTCCAACAAGGAGAGACCTAACTCACCCTACACCAGAGGATCTGTCCCGATAGGAGATTACTCTTGGCAACTTCTTCTCCAAGAAAGGTCATCGATGCCTTGTCTAGGCAAAAGGAGTAAGGATGAGGTCCAGCGAGGTATTTCAGCACATTCCAGCATTCCTGCACACTCCCTGGCCGGCTGCTCACTAAATACCAACTCAAGACCCATTCAGCAGCTCTTCTCATATTTATAGGGACAGTTCTGAAAGTTAAAGACACATTTCCCAGAGTCCCTTGCAGCAGGATTTTATATGTGACCTAGTTTCCAGCAAGCAGGCACACTTTGAGTCTTAGAGGTAGAAGTCAGCAACCAGGAAAAGGCCAAATTTGGGGAAATTGGGTATTTTGGCAAGAAGGGAGGCAAAAGTATCTGGTTTCAAGGGGACAGGTATGGTGTTCAATTCTTAGCATATGTGCTAAACTGTGGGTAATTTTAGCAGGAGGGTTTCTGCTCCATCAGTCACGTTTGGCATGATTAGACATTTCTCTTGGATCTGCTACCTTCTGCTGCAAAACTGTTGGATCCAACTCAAATCCTCTGGCCCTTCTGGAGATTCTGGGAGCTATAGAATACCCCTGAATAACCCCTTTCTGCTTAACTACTTAGAGTAGACCTTGCTGCAACTAAAAACCCAGACAAATACAGGATTTTCTTAATAATTTAATTAATACTCTCAATTTCTTGTCCTAAGAAGTTAAAATCTCCAGTGTCTAATGCAATTGCTCACCAATTTATCCCTGGTAGATTCTGGCCACAATGAAGCAAATTCCAGTTACAATCTTTCCATCAATGACCTCTCCAGATCAATCCTCAGGAAAGCTATATTCTAGTTATGCACCTTTCAATTCTTATGTCTACGTAAGAATATCAATATTCTCTCTTCTTCTGGGCATATAATACAGAAGAAGAGGACTAAAACCTCTTCTTGGATTAAGTGGGGATTCAACACAGGAGAATCTTTAGGTCAGAGTTTCCAACTTGATATCTAGTATTGCTGAAATTGTACCAAGGCTAAGAGTGTGGATTTGTGCAATATTGACAGAACAACAGGAAGAACCATTTCTATCCAATGGACTGGAGTGTCGTGAGTTTTAAGGCGATTTTTAAAGCAAGAGGGAGAGTTAGTCATGTCCTAGAATTCAGGTGCCAACTCTCCCCCAAGCAAGTCTTTTAAACTTTTGCCTTATTAGGAATCAAGTCACAATGATATTCTCCAGACTTTTCTTAATTTAATGCTGGGTAGTCACAGCCTAACCAACATCTTTATGTTCCCTTCTCAAATTTAAAGAGCATGTTTTCCACACCGAACGTCATGTCGTTTCCATATTAAGCCACTACCATTTTCCAAAACAAAAGAGGACAGAAATCAAACCAAAAAGGCGTATAAAACAAACAGATTAAAAAAAAAAAAGGCAGACAAAAGACCAGAACCTGAAGATGTGTTTGATGAGAAGGATGATAATGGAAGGAGAAAAGGTACTTTCTGGCTATGAGCTCAGGGACTGGGTTAAAGGGACTGGGTTAAAAAGGCAGAAAATGGCGCCAAACGAGAAGAAAACCCGGAACTGATTCTGCTCCTAACCAACAGGATGGGTTTAGAAGAATCACTGGTGTTCTCTGACCTCATCTGTTCTATCAGGGTTACATCAGATGACAGGCGAGTTCCCCAGAAGCTCTACTGTTAAAGGTTCTAGACATCGAAATTTATGTACCATAGCCCAAGTTTCATGGGCGTATGAAGCCCGGAAGGCAGCGCGGTGCGGTGCAGAAGGCAGCGGGTCTTTGGTGTCAGTCCGACGTTGAATCTCCATCCCCACTTACAAGCTGTGAAGCATTAGGCAAATCGCTTACCCTCTCTGGGCCTCTGCTTTCTCAAATATAAAGTAAGATAAGTACAATGTAGTGCAGAGTTGCTTTGAGGCTGAAATGAGGAGGAGTGCCTATCACAGTGCCTGACTCAAAATTAGTGGGTTCCCTACCTCCCTCCTTCCAGAATTAAAGTAGTAGGTAGCCCTGATGAGTTATTCTTTCCTGAAGAAAGGGGGAAAAATAATTTATAATTGTGTAACTGTACGAAATATTACTTAAATGACTTCTTCACTGCAGCTTCCCTCCATCAGTCTATGATAAATTTAATGTGCGAAAACTTTTTTCTTTTAGTATTTATTTTTAAATACACATTCAGCACCTACTATGTGCTACTCCTTGTTCTAAGCAAAAGGGATACAGTAGAGAACAGGACAGGCCAGGTCCCTACCCTCCTGAAACTTATAGTACAGTAAATGTCTTCCAGAACAGTTTTAGAAATAACGTTCGAGAGAGAACAGGCAGTAATTTCTCTGACATCAGTCATACCAACATTTTTCTAGATATGTCTTCTGAGGCAAGGGAAACAAAAGTGAAAATAAACTATCGGGACTTCATCAAGATAAAAAAGATTCTGCGCAGCAAGGGAATTAATGAAATTAAGACAACTTACCGACTGGCAGAAGGTGTCTGCAAATGACATATCCAGTGAAGGGTTAGTATCCAAAATATATCAAGAACTTATACAACTCAATGCCAAAAGCCCAAATAATCCATTAAAAAATGGTCAGAAGACATGAACAGACATTTCTCCAAAGAAGACATCCAGATGGTCAACAGACACATGAAAAGATGGGCAACATCACTCATCATCAGGGAAATGCAAATCAAAACCACAATGAGGTATCACCTCACATACCTGGCAGAATGGCTAAAATAAAAAACACCAGGAACAAGTATTGGTGAGGATGTAGGGGGAAAAAGGAACCCTTGTGCACTGTTGGTGGAAATGCAAACTGGTGCGGCCACTCTGGAAAACAGAATGGAAGTTCCTCTAAAAGTTAAAAATAGAACTACCCTAGGATTCAGTAATCGCACTACCGGGTATTTACCCAAAAAATACAAAAACACTAATTCGAAAGGATATATATACCCCTATGTTTACTGCAGCTTGATTTACAATAGCCAGATTAAGGAAGCAACCCGTGTCCATCGACTGATGAATGAAGAAGATGTGGTACAGATACACGACAGAATATTATTCAGCCATAAAAAGAAGGAAGTCTTGCCATTTGCAATCGCGCGTGGATCGAGAGCACAATGCTAGAAAAAATGAGTCAGAGGAAGACAAACACCATATGATTTCACTCTGATGTGCAATTTAAGAAACAAAACAAACAAAAGGGAAAAGGAGGCAAACCGAGAGACAGACTCTTGACTACAGAAAACAAACTGGTGGTGACCGGAGGGAAGGGGAGGGGAGGGGGCAATGGGGGACACAGGTGAAGGGGCTTAAGAGCACACTTGTGATGAGCACTGAGGAATATACGGAATTGCTAAATTGCTGTATTATACTCTGGAAACGAATAAAACACTGCATGTTAACTACACTGGAATGAAAATTTAAAAAAAGAAGAAATCATGCTCTAGAAAGTTCTTCCATTTGGGAGTCACCTTTGCACACAGTGTTGGGCTTTACCTAGTGCTGTGAAATACAGAACTCGCTCAGGCTAATCCCATTTGCAATCCATTATATACCTTAATTTTTGATATAGAAACAAATGACAGAATGTTTACCCACTTGAAATATTTTTACCACCATTTTTCAAGGTGAAAGCCTGAGCCAAACTTATAACCCTCATTACTTATTACCAGCTGAGAAAAATGTAAAAAGCTCAACTATCCACCAGTCCAGATCAAAAGAAATCCTCACTTCATGTCTTCACCAAATATCCTGAAAGGTCTTTCTGAATCATGTCCCCACTTTGTCCTCTTTATTCCAAACTTTTGAACATTTTCCATTTCCACCCAGCCCTACCCCCACCCAGTGCCTAATCCCTCTCTTTTTTTCCTCCCCATTCATTAGAGTGCAGTTTCTCTCACCCACAGAAGAGAACCAGACAGATCGTGGACATGTGTGTGCACACATGCATGGGCAAGCATGCATGTATGCACGTGTGTGTGGGGGGGTCTCTACGAGCTTCATACTTGCACAGTAATTCTTGATTCTGGCTGATCCTGAAATCTTTTAAAGAACATCTTAATTTTCAAAGCTACTGAGGCTGAGATAGTTGGTCTGGGTTATGCCTGGGCACTGGGATTTTGAGAGGTTCCCATGGGAAATTCTAACGTGCAGCCCAGGTTGAGAACCACTGTGGTCGAGCATGGAGTCTTCTTCAATTCCTTTTCTTTTCCACGCCCTATTTATGCTGAGTATTTTGGTTCTCTTACTGGCTTGAAAATAAATGAATTTGAAAACTGTCTATCTCTGAGTTCTTCCAGTTTTGGAAACGTCTCCCTGGATAGATATGGCCGCACATTTTCATTAGATCTGCGTCGTTGTCTCCCCACAAGTAATAATTATAAAGTTGGCACATACATTCCTACACTGATCCCAGCCCCACATCATGCCTTCCAAATACACACTGCAACCAGCAGATTTCCATGATCTGGAAAGGGCAGCCCGAATCCTAGATGTGCCATCTGCAGGCCTAGCCTGCATTTGGCCACCCTGTAGTTGGGGGTAACCATGTCCATGGATAACTCCATCGGAGACCAAAGAGCTAGGTCTGTGAAATGAGTCCTTTCTCACGATCAGCAGCAAGCCAGCCAGTGTTCATTTTTCTGAGTTTCTCCTTATATTTAATCTGGCCACTAGGAATTTTCTGGTCCGTTTTAGAGCTCAAATATGAGCAAAAGCCAGGGAGCTATTTTAGAGTTCCCTGAGACCCACTGTATTCATTTGCAAGAGCTGCCATGCCCTGTACCACAGAGTGGGCGGCTTCAGCAACAGAAATGTATTTTCTCAGCGTTCTAGAGGCTAGAAGTCTAAGATCAACTGTCAGCAGGATTGATTTATTCTGAGGTGTGTCCCCTTGGCTTGTAGATGGCCATCTTCTCGCTGTGGCTTCACATGATCTTCCCTCTGCATGTATCTGGGTCCTAATCTCCTTTCTTTATATGCCAGCCAGATTGGACTGCGGCCCACTCATAGGACTTCATTTCACTTTAATGACCTCTTTAAAAGCCTTATCTCCCAACACGGTCACATTCTGAGGTATTGAGGGCTAGAACATGAGCATGTGAAGGGGGGGCGGGTACTCCATTCAGCCCGTAACACCCATGAAATAAGAGTGTAATACCTCCTTTGTCTTCCCTCAGCTGGGATCCTATTTCTACGAAACCATAGCCATGATACTTGTTTTTGGTTCCCTTTCTCTGGCATGAGAGCAGAGTGTAACTTTCTGGGAATGAATAGAAAGACAGGTCTACATAATTTGAAAATGCCATGCTGAATGTAGTTGGTAAAAAGCTAACTAAAAAATATATATATAAAGGCTGAAAGAAGGGAAAGAAATATAGGACCCATCAATTTCTGCAGTGGAGAAAGGAAAAATGTAGAGTAATGTAGCTGACTTCGTGAAAACTATGTTTGTTGGATAATCTAGAAGAGACCTGAGTTTAGATGTTCTGCCTCATGACTTCATAAATTTGTTCATACTTGTCAGGATGCAGTCCCAGTTTAGGGCTCGGGATATACAGTCCCCATACAACAACTGTCCTCATTGGCCTGTTCTGCTAAATTGTTTATTTGTGCGAGGAGACTGTTCCCATCCCCGCCCCCACGCCCCATCTGTGCAGACGACTCTAACTTGAACTCATCAATTGCCTGCTGGAAAGCACTGGTGTGGTGCTCAACATACAGGGCTTGTTCAATCCCTTTCTTAAGGTAATTCACCTAAGATTTCCTTCTAGAAAATTCGAGTTTCCACATCTGAAGATCCTGCATGAGCCCATCAACGTACGCGCATGAAAACTGTGGTATAATGACAGGAACCTACCTTGAGGTTTGGGCTTAGTCAGCTTGCCACAGGGCTTGGAGATGGTGACTGTCTTCTGGCAGTCGGCGTTGTGGAGGGCTCGCTTCAGACTTCCAGTTCTGGTCTTCAAGGCGGTATTCAGGTCGCATTCTCCCCAGGCCTGGAACTGGTATTTGCACTCCGCTAAAGGCAGGGTAGGACCAGACAGAAATCTTTGAGCGCCTCTAGGAGTTCTATAAAGGTAGACGCACTTTTGTTTTTACCTTTTTGTAGTGAGATCATTGTAGAAATAACGTGGAGAGATCCCTCTATCCTTCACCCTATTTCCCCTCAATTGTCATTATCTCGCATAACCAGAGTTCCTGCGCACAACCAGGAAACGAACAGCGATCCATCCCACAGAAGTGATTCAGGTTCTGCCAACGTCACACACGCTCATTTGTGGTATGCGTGCGCGTGCGCGTTTAGTTCTGCGCGACGTCATCACGTCTGTAGATAATGAATGCAGACACCATTGGCGTGCAAAAAAGCTCCAATACAAGAGTCCTTTGGGTTAATTCTGTCATAGCCTTAACCTAGGCACCTTCCTCCCTTCCCATCTCCTCAAGCCCTGGCAATCACTCGTCTCTTCTCCAGCTCTATAATTTTTGTCATTTTAAGAATGTTATATAAATGGGGGCGCCTGGGTGGCACAGCGGTTAAGCGTCGGCCTTCGGCTCAGGGCGTGATCCCGGCGTTCTCGGATCGAGCCCCACATCAGGCTCCTCCGCTATGAGCCTGCTTCTTCCTCTCCCACTCCCCCTGCTTGTATTCCCTCTCTCGCTGGCTGTCTCTATCTCTGTTGAATAAATAAATAAAATCTTTAAAAAAAATGTTATATAAATGGAATCATGCATACAGTATGTAACCTTTTGATATTGGCATTTTTTCACTCAGCATCACTTCCTGGAGGTCCATCCACTGGTGTGTTTCAACAATCAGTTCCTCTTTATTGCTGAGTAGTATTCCATGGTAGGTATGTATCATGGATCACTTAACCATTCACCAGTTGAGGGATACCTGGGTGGTTTCCAGTTCTTGGCTGTTACAAGTAAAGCTGCTATCTACTATTCGTGTACAAATTTTTAGAGGAACGTCAGTTTTCATTTCTCTAGGATAAATGGCCAAGAGTGAAACCACTGTGTTGTATGCTAAACGGATGTTTATTCTTATTTAAAAAAAAAAAACAAACCTGCCATACTTCTTTTTAATGTGGCTGTACCACTTTACATTTCCACCAGCAAGGTATGAGTGATCTAGGTTCTCTACCCCCTCTCTAGCACTGGGTGGTGGTTGCCATTTAAGTCCTTCCGATAGTTACGCAGTGTACTGTGACATCTCACCGGTTCTCATTTCCATTTCCCTAATGGGGAAAAGATATTCAACACCGTTTCGGGTCTTTATTTGCCACCTATATCTTGTCTATGGGAAAATGTTTGTCCATGTCTTTTACCCACTTTCTAATTGGATTCTTAGTTCTGAGAGTTGTCTATTCTAGGCATACGACACTTTTATTTGTAGGTGGGTCTTTCAGGTCCATATACAATTTAAGACTGAATGTATCTGAATTTCACCACACGCTTATAGAATTTAACCCCAAAGGTTAAAGAGAATGAAAAAGGTACAGTGTGTATATTTATTGTCTTTCTTTACTGGCCTACAGGTCAGAATACATTTCTGCCAAGAGTAAGAACATTTGGGGCATTGCGTACCACCATGGCCAAGACAGACAAAAAGTCTGGACTGTGGAAGAAACAGGTCATCTGGGTGTTTGATTGTGGGTTTCAAAGTTGGAAGTGTTGAAGGACTCCTTCCCAAATAGGCAGAGGAGGCCAGCAGGAGAATGACAATAGTCGGTGAGAGAAAAGTCTATGAAAAGTGACTATAAGCAGCCTCGCTGGATTTGATAAGTAAATCTATTAACCAGCGTAGATCGTGGGGAAAGATCAAAAGCAAGAGGGGGCCTGAAAGTCACAGAAAGAGGTCTGGAGAAGGAGGAGAATACATAAGAGAAAGGGGAAGGAAGAAAAAAGGATTGAGAACTAGAAGGAGAGAGAGGAGAGAAGATAGATGAATGAACTCTCAGGAGAGATCAAGGCTATATTTTATGTCCCGATCTGTATGACGGTGGTTCTCGATCTGGGACTATTTTGACCCCAGGGATCATCTGACAATATCTGGAGACATTTTTAGTTGCCACGGTTGGTGGAGGTGGGGAGTGCTCCTGGAAACTAGTGGAGAGAAGCCAGAGATGCTGTGGAACAGCCTGCAACGTCCCCCTCCCCCAACAAAAACTACATGGCCCCAAATGGTAGTAGCACCGAAGCTGAGAAACGCAGGGAGTCAGGCAAGATATCTATTCCTTTGTGATCTGATAAAATCAACTTATTTAAAATAAATGGCAGTCAAGCTCAAAAAGATACTTGGTGGAAGAATGCAGGCATTCTGTCCGAGTGGAGGATTAACTCAGCAGGACGGCAGCGGTGGGGCTTACCTCCAAACTGCTTTTTCCAGTTGCAGGGGATCTTACATCTCTGGGTCTTCATGGTTTGCTTACACTCGGCTCCGGTCCGGGTGCCCTCCCGGGTGCCCAGGCCACAGTCCCCGCTGGTGGGCACGCACACGCTCCATTGCCATTCTCCACAGTCCGACTTCTTCACTTTTTTTTCTGGGAAGAAGAAAGGAACAACAGTCAACCCTCTGGAAAACTCGAATTCCTATAACAAAGTTCATTCCAGGGCACCGTAATTGCAGGATGGGTCTGTGCTTTTGACCGCCGTCTTCACCGTCCAGTGAACCATAGCCCCTTGATACATGTTAGCCAAGTGGTTGAGTGGGTGAATGATCAAGAGAAGGCGGAAGGAAAACTGAAGGAGACGGGACTCATATTAATTTAACTCTAGGTGCTAGGAACTGTACAAGGGATCTAATGACATCTCCTTTTAGAAGCAAACACTTCTGTTACAGATGTTCAAAAACAGTGAAACATGGAAAATAAGGCAACGTTCTATTAGAAGTAATGGTTGTCAGATTAGCATTTCATTGCAAGTCGATGTTCCTTTCTCTTAGAGGTGGAATAGCATAAGCTAAATGTGGTGGATCGCAGACATAAACAGACTCCCAGCTCCACAGCCTACAATTCACGACACTGGGAGTGACACAGAAAAGATGTTCTGTTGCTCTGAGCTCCAGTTTCCCCCTTTGTTAATATGAGATAAAACGAAGATTCCCTGCAGGACTCTTTTTAAGGAAGAGACTCAACGTAAGTACAACACCTGCTCGCTCATCAGCGTTCTGTACGTAGCAGCTACTAATATGACCATTATGCTTATCACATCATCTCTACTTTAGGACTTACGGGGGGATGCCACTTAGGTTCCTCTAAAGAAGGAACAAAGGAAAGGAGAGAGGGAGGGAGGAAGGACGGAAAGAAGAAAGGAGGGAGGGAGACAGGGAGGGAGGACAAAAATCAGGCAGTTGGATTAGACGGACATTAATCCGTGAACAGTCTTGCCTTCAGAACCCTACAGCTTACCTGGCTTCTCTTTCTTCCCCGCTTCAGCAGTGCCCACAGCCGCCAAGATGAAAACGAACGCCAGGAAGGCAGCTGCAAGTTTTCGACGCTGCTGCACGTACTGTTGGGACTGCATTCTAGGAATAAACAGAGAAACAGAAGAAGGTGGTGTCAACCTAAGTCAGAAAGGAAGGCTGGTGGAACTCCTTCATGAAGGGCGCCATTTTCCATTTTGGGAATAGATTTTTGGAAGATTTCTGTCAGTGCTCTTGGGCAGAATTCTATCTTTTCTCTCCAACAGCCACTGAAGTTAAGTGCTCTTCTGCAATCAGTCAGGTATTCACTGACAAAAACACAATGAACAGTTCTCCATTGAAGAGCTTCACACACAACCACTTGCTAAGTATGACTCAAGAATTATGGAAGCAAAGGAATTTTCGTGGCATGCTTTTGAATGGACTCCTGTAGTTAATCTTGCTGATGGGGACACATGGTAGCGTCAGTAATTATGGTCATCTTTGTAACTCCTGACAACTCCCACAAACAACCTTGGCATCACAGTCCGCATGGAAATTTGAATGGACACTATTAATGAATTACCTGTGCCGGTATATGGTTTGCCTTTATCTTTAGATGTATCATACTGACCAACATCTCTGCCTTTGCTTCCTGTGGTCATGTTTACTTTATCATTACTGTTCCATTATTCACTGGTCCACCAAAGAGGGAGGCCCAAGATAGAAGTGGAGCTAACACACTTTGATTCGTATCAGACACATGTGTAAGCTCACATAAAATCTAAACATCTTCTCAATTTTAGGATAACAAAGAGATTACACTCACTCATAATTTGAAATTCTCCACATTTGATATGAATCAAAAATCGCAGAATAACATTAGAAAGACTCCCTCGGAACTTGAAGTCACTCATGACAGACAACTAATATCAACATGGTCACTCACGGTCATTAGCTCTGAGGTTTTTTTTTTTTTTCCAGAAGAGTGATTTTACATTCCCTTGAGCATGAACAATAAAACCTCACACACACACACACACACACACACACACACACACAGGATTGAGATCATTCTGTTCCACAATTTGTTTCTCTTGTTCAAAATCATCTATGGAATGATATTCTTGTCAGTAAATTTGTCTCCCTTTCTAGGTCGTGGAAATGCCATTTTTTTTTCAATTGATGACTTTGGATTCCATGATATGAATAAAACATATTTCATTTACTAATTAAAAGGAATATTTTGGTCATTTGGTCCTTTCACTGACTCATAAATCCTAACTAGCTACCCACCATCTCCATCGCTTTCTAAAATCTAATAGTGGATGCTTTGTTCACCCTCCTAATGCTGAATTTTTGTAACTGTCCCTCACTAATGGTCGCACAGAAGCGTTCCTGTTGCTTCTGGACTTTGCGTGCACCCTTCACTGAGCATGAATGATGTGAGGAGCCAGTCTAGACTTCCTGGCTGGCAAGACTTCTTAGAGTCGACTACCCTGGTGCAGACGCTATGTAGGACCTATATACCGCCATATTGGACCATATATTTGAATATCATGTAAAATACGTACAAAGTGAATCAAAGTGGAGGTCTTCCGTTGTTTTCTCCAAAGGCTGTCTGAAATCTGCTCTCGCTGACTAACCACTTTAGAGGCACAGGGTTTTCATTTGAGTTTTCTTTTTTAAGGGTTTATGTATTTGAGAGCAAGAACGCCTGCACACAAGTGTGCAAGTTGGGGGAGGCAGAGCGAGAGAATCTTCAAGCAGACCCCCCCCCCAGCACAGAGCCCAGTGTGGGGCTCAATCTCAGGACCCCTGAGACCATAAGCTGAGCCAAAACCAAGAGTGGGACACTTAACTGGCTGAGCCTTCCAGGAGCCCTCATCTGAGTTTTCTTAAAGGGTAAATTAACTTTTAAATTCAAAACTTCTAATGTATTTCTTTCTAACTTGGAATTTGCCTTTACATTTAACAATCACCTATAAATACCTAAAGCATTTACATTGTGATTTAGAAGTTCCCACCGAGAAAGCACAGCTCAGGAGTGAACTTTCTCATCACCCAATGGGCGGATCCTTGTAGATCCTTGTAATGTCCTTGGAACCCTCCCAAAGAACCAAGGCCACCCAGGCAGACAAGTTCTTAATAGAAAGGTGCTGTCATTGGCTAATTTTAACCTGGGCATTTCTAGTTTTACATGGCTACGTTCTTTTATATTTATTTTCAAGAAGCTTTCTCTTACTCAAGTTAAATTCACTTAATTTCAACAACAACAACAACAACAACAAACCCACCCAGACCAGAATTTCCTAAGGACAAACTTGTTTTGAGTCATGGAGTTATTCTACCCATAATGTGAGCTAGCAGGAAAGAAGGACAGAGAGGAATTGGATGAAAGTTGGAGTTAGAATGGAAATGCACCCTCTCTGCTTCTGATATTAATTCAGAACAATTCAGAGCCTGAAGAAGTAGGCGAACAGGGCGGATTCAGTTTTAGATGAACTAAGGAAAAATGCACCCAAGTCCATGGGCACCGGAAGTCATCCGTGTACAATGTGCCGTCAGCAATGGGGTTGAGTCGGAGACTATCTTTCTTCGTCTCACCTCCTTCTCCCCTTCCTCCTGCTTTGCTTGCCATTCTGCTTGAGCCTACATTTTGATAACTTAGATTTTTCTGCCTGGAGAACATGAATAACGTGTGTTTAAAAGAGTAAGGGGTTTTAGAAAAGGGAGGATTAAAATTATCCCCAAATTCCCGGGTTCCCAAACAATGCCCAATTAGCATGCTGATGCCTGCTCCGGTAGTAAATACTTGAGTAATTAGTACGTGTGTAGCCAACAGTTCCCCTGCTTGTGGTATTTGCATAGCTGATTGCTTATTTGTCCTTAGCATTAAGTGAAAGCAAAGTTCTCTCGGTAAATAGTCTAACCCTGTCCACTCTCCAGGGGCTCCCTAGATGAACACAGGCAAGGACCCTGATCATGGCTAATTTTTTGCACTGAGGGAAATAAAACAGTGGAAGAAGAAGACTTGCTACATCAGCTGTTCTTTTGAATCATTTCCTTATTTTCACCTCCTCTTACTGCCATTTTTCAAGGCACTTGCCCTGACATACTGAATTTCATAGGGCTGAACGGTCAACTGGAAAACTGCCATAGATGGATGGTGGTGTCTGGAAATTCCTGTTGAGTTCATCTCACTAATAAGTCTAAAGCTCAGAGGTAAAAGGAAATTAAAGTTAAAGAAACCAACTCAAAGGAAAAGTGTTAGTTTATTAAATCCTCATCCCTTCGCTAGAGAAAAAGCTGATGAGAAGGAAAAAGAGAGCTCCCCTTCTTTCAGCATCTTAATAGGATCTAGAATTTTAAAAGGCGATCAGCTCTGGTGTAAACACAAGACAAGGATAATGGAATCGATTCGGACCCTTAGGGATCTGTTTGGAAGGACAAACATGGGACCTAGCAGCAGAAGCCTTGGCTCAAACTTCAGCTCCACCACCTAATTTGGGGGATGTCCTCAGGCAAATCACAACCACTGGAACTTCTGTTTTGACATCTGCAAAGTGGGAGTGATTATAACAACTACTGAAAGGCTTGCTGTGAAAATGAAGATGTAGACATAGAGCCAACCCAGAATATTCAGAAATGTATTATTAGCTGCTGAATAAAATTAATTTACCCCTTACACTCTTACTACGTACTACAAGGAAATACTTCTTGTCAATTTTTTAAATTGACGTATACTGACATATAGCATTATATTAGTTTCAGGTGTGCAACATAATGATTAAGTATTTGTATTGCAAAATAATCCTTTTTTTACTGAAAAATAACCGGCATCACACTTTGAACTATCTAACATTATTCAAAAGCAAAAGACAAAAAAAATGAAACAGAAAAAGAGAGAGAGATACGATTTGATTGTCAACTAAAGACTTGTTCAGCATTATTGAGGCACGAATTCATTCTGCCTTTTGACTTCTCAGGTTATAATAAACTCATGGACCTTTATCCCCAGTATTTTTTTTTTTTTTTTTAAGTTCATGGAAGTCAAGAGGTTCCATGTGGAGAGTTAGGGAACATGTCAATGCCATTTAACTTGTATGCAATGGGGGGGGGGGGACAAAACTCATGTTGCAAATGTACTTCATGCTGTCTGGGTGGAGAAACCTTTCCAGTCCCCTCTTTTTAAATACCTAGCCCAGGGCCCCAGCCCATAGTAGCTGCTCCGTAAACTTTTTGCTAGTGAAAAACATCACCAAAACATGGCATCCAACAGAGGCGTTAGTACGCATGCTCAACAACTTCTCCATCCTTTGCCTAAGCCAAGGGATGTGAAATCTACTGAAGAGGCTGGGCTGGAGACAAGAGCCAGAAGCTAAAGCAGTGTCTACATACAGACATAATCGGTCATCAGGGAATGATGTGAAATGCTTCTGCACCAGGTATTACACATCACTAGACCTTTCTAGACTTCTTGTGACCTATTTGCCCAAACTCCTGGGGAAGAGTTTTTTACCTTTTTATTGTAAAATAAAACACAAGGTACAGAAAACCACACAAAGCAAATATATAACTTAGTGAATTATAAGATAAATTAATTTTCCACTCACATCCAAAGGCCTTACCATGTTCCCCATCCCCATGATAGCCCTGTGCCTCCAACAGTAATAGGCAGTAATTACTTCTTCGCATTTCCTGAGGCTTTCATCCGAGTGAGCTTTCTTAGACACGTCTAATTTTAAAAACCGATGTCTTTTAAATTGCTTTTATTACGTAGGATTGTCTTCCAGCCCCCCTTTATTCTTTTCTTGCTTTTCACTTTTTACAAGAACCAGGCCATTTAATCAGCAGGATCCCACATTCTGGATTTTGATGATTGCAAATTCACGATGAATTTCAACATTCCTTTGTTCAGCTGCAAAGTGGCAGCTGGATGCAGAGGCTTAATGGGACTCAGGGGTGACCCCTTCGGCGAGATTGTAAGTGGCACCGTGATGTTTCACCAGGAGCGGCATAGCATTCGTGTTTGGCTCTTCTGTGATGGTAACAGCAATGGGTACTACTCAGTGATTACTGCTGGGCTAGTATGGACTGAATATTGTATCCCCCCAAAACTCGAATGTTGAAGGCCTACCCCTCCTCGTGCACATGGTACAGGAGGTGGGGCCTTTGGCAGAGAATTAGGATCCAATGAAATCATGAGCATAGAGCCCTCACGAATGGGATCTGTGCCCTTGTAAGAGTCTTAGGAGAGTTTTCTTTCTGTCTCTGCTCTCTGCCATGGGAGGACACAGTGAAAAGCTGGCAGTCTGTGAGCCGGAACCCAATGATCCTGGCACCCTGATCTTGGACATGCAGCCTCTAGAGCTGCGAGAAATAATAATAACAACAATAAAAATCTATCCTGAGTCTTGCTTTAAACATTGTCCTTAGGTTGTCGTTTCGTTATCAAACTGCCCCATCTGTATTTATGTGAGGATTCAGGAAGATTCCAAAAATATCCTGATACCTCCTTCGTCCCCACATTAGCACATTATTTCATGGAACATTTTTGGGACACCTACCTTATGCCAGCCCCCAAGCTATATTCTCCGGATACAACAATGACCAGTGAGAAGTTTTTGCTTGTTCTCATGACGCTTGCATCCCAATAAAGTTTACACCATCAAATAGCTACTTATGGCTTGCTATATTCTGATAAGAACTACAGAATGTCAGGAAGTATAAGGGAAGGACAACTATTTTGCATTTCTCTTTCTTGAGGGTAAACCAAAGACGGGGATTCAGTGAAGGCCAAAGATTTAATTTCCTTTAAGTTCCCTATAAAGCAAACAAAACCACTGGTAGTCGGAAATTCTGTTATGGAGCATTAACTACTAAGCATGTTCTAGATGTGACTGCAGTCATCGACTGAAATGTCTGTGTTCTCTTATTCATCGGAAGTGACTTTAGTTTGAGGGAGATCGGTCAGCTCGTATTAGGAAGATATTCATTTAGTTAACAAGCACTTATTGTCCTATATGCAAGTACTTTAAGTACTTTATAAATATTGGCTTATGTTAATATTAACTAATACTCGAAATATCACAAATGGTGTATCCATTTACTCAATTATTCAAAAACTCTGTGTAGATAAGAGTTGCATCCTTTGTAGCATAAATTGGTCTACGCAGTGGTGACAAGGAGTTGAACAACATGGACCAGAGTACTGACCCCGTGGTGCTTATACTTAGTGGGCAAAGTCAGAAGATAACACGTAAACAAATAGGCAGGTAAATAAACTCATGAGTAAGATAATTTCTGACTGTGGTAAATTTTACGAACAAAATAAAAGGGGGATGTGATAAACAGTGAGTCTAAGAGGACTAGTTAGGTAGGGTGGTTATGGATGGTTTCATCCATGTGACTGAGAAAGATCTAGAAGACTATGGTATCTCTTACTGGTAACTATTTTGCATCAAGGTCCCTAATTATCACTTTCACAACTCACTATTGTCTTCTGAGATGGAACAGTCATAAGAGCTTTTATAATTCTTCTGGAATTCAATAATTAGCCATCCAATCCTCCTGACTGGTCTTGCTCTCTCCACTCTGCGACAATCTCTGGATCCACGTAACGTTTGACCAACACCCGACCATGTCTCACTCCTATTGACTTACTAGTAAGCAGCCCAACCTGAAATCTTACCAGCATATAATCTGTATGAATATCTATTCTCATATTTCAAAAAATAAAATCAACCAAATCATCATTTTAAGAAATGTTTATCTTTCCCAAGAAAAATAATGACCACCGTTTATTTAATTTAAATATGATATCCCAGCATGTTCTTTTCTCCTGTTTTCTGACTTGGTAATATAGTAGGAAATCCACTTTGACTAAAACCATGTAGCCTTCTCACCCGTGACCCTTATTAATCTTTACAGGGATATGTAGGTTTCTTGAAAATGGCTTTCTGCTTCAAATTCAACTCAAAATACAAAAGAACATTCAGGGATGAGAAAGGGAAAAAATCAATCAACTGAAGCAAGTATTCAATGGAAACTGATTTGGTTACCCTTCATAATACGACAGTGATGTGAAGGTATGTTTATTCAACTATTTTTTGGAGCCTCATGAGTTCAAAAGGGACTCGGGTTAGTTGTATTATTCCTTCACTGCTTTCATTTGTTATAATCAAAAGTCACTGGAGATTGGACTTTTAGAATTTTAGAATGTTCTAGTTTCCTCTTAACCCTTTTTGTATCTGTCTGCTGCATCCTGATACAGAGGAATAAGTAAAGGTTTTGTAGTAGGTCGGTCCTCAGTTAGAATCCCAGCTCTGGCTAGGTAATGACGCACTACATTTCATTTCTCTGGAACTTACTTTCCTTAGCTGTAGACACGGCTATAAAGCCTGTCCCACCATGTTTCGAGATGAGAGAATACGCGTGAAAAGTTAGTGCCACGATACCTGGACAGGGCAGACCCACAGGGCCTTCTGTCAGTAGGCTTTCTTAACTTCCGTTACGGCCCCCTTCCCCTTCATCCTTAACGGTACTAAGACAACAAATGGGCATTTTGGGTGGGATTTTCCTAGAATAGAAGGTAAACTACTGAACTTTCACTGGGCAAAAATGGCACTCCAAGTCTCCTCCTCACAGATGACTGTGCTGTCTTGTAATTTACCTTCCGGCACGAAGTGGCCTTTCTCGCTTCCTTCTGATCTGTACTCCTGTGGAGTCAAGGTGGAGACAGAATATCTAGAACATCTCCAAATCTTTCTCTCTCACAGGAATTCCTTCACCTGTGCTCTCCCTCCTGCACCCCATCCATGTGTCTTTGGCCAGAAAGAAGTACTTCTAACTGTCTAAACTCAAAACCACTGTTTCAGTCAACTATCTTTTGCTCCTGCTATCCCATACAACTAGAAGTTCTTTCCCACGTCGCTCTACCTGGCAAACTCTTATCACCTCCCAAGGTTTGCCATAAGGGATTTCATCTTCAATGAAGCCTTTGTTGAGGCAACATTGTCCTGTTTATCTTGGGAGCTCACTGTGTCGTGTCCATTCCATGGACTCTGCTCACTGGCAAACCCCGAATGTACAAGTGGCATATTTTTGACTCTATAAACCGAAGCGTATAAAACTGAAAAATACCACGAGCCCACTACACCGTTAGATTTCGTAACCGTCACTTTGTAAGACCCCTTTGACTTGTCTTTTGTTACCATTACTAGCAATCAACTCTCTTCCAGTTATTCCTTTCTTAAAAAACAAAAAGATACATAATTGTAATGCACAAAGCAAGTAGAGACTAAAAAACTGTCGCTGCCGAGCAGTCAACGGAAGTTCCTGCGGTTCCTGCCCGCGAGCCGACTCGCTCCCACACACCAGCCCGGAAGTGAATGTTCATCTTCGGGAAACTGCCAACAATACAAGCCATGAACCTTTGGAGGTCCTATTAGAATGACTGACATTTAGAATACCCTCTAATGCTGAAGTTCTATCAAAAGCCTTAATCAGGGGCGCCTGGGTGGCTCAGTCCGTTTAAGCGTCAGGTTCTTGATCTCAGCTCAGGTCTTGATCTCAGGGTTGTGAGTTCAAGCCCAGCGCTGGGCTCCATGCTGGGCGTGGAGTTACTTAAAAAAATAAATAAAGCCTTAACATCTAGTGTAACTTTCAGTGTGTGCATGTGTGATTGTGGCTATATTTGTGTACTCGTATATATAATTGTGTGTGCACACAAGCTGTATGCGTTTTCCTTCAGTAATCCATAAGCCTTTTAGGGGACAGGACATTATCTTTTCCTTATGTTCATTTATAAAGTTTAGAACAGCGTTTGACACAGAGATGTCACGGATACATTTGTTAAATGAATGAATAGAATAACATAAATAAGAGAAAAATGAGAGAAAAAATAGCCTGGCGTCCAATAGGATAAGTCACTCTACTATCTAAAATGGCACCGGGGCGCCTGGGTGGCTCAGTCTTTGGGCGTCCGCCTTCGGCTCAGGGTGTGATCCTGGCGATCTGGGATCGAGCACCACATCAGGCTTCTCCACCAGGAACCTGCTTCTCCCTCACCCACTCCCCCTGCTTGTGTTCCCTCTCTCGCTGGCCGTCTTTCTCTGTCAAATAAATAAATAAAATCTTTAAAAAATAAATAAATAAAATAAAACGGCACCAATGTCACACACGTCTGTTCCCTCCCCTGGCTTTGCATTTTCCTTGGCACAATTCCGTGTTGGATGTAGTATATCTTTATCTGTGTTTGCTCATAAGCTTCTCTCCCAAGACAGCGGAGCTCTGGAGAAGAGCGGTCGGGGCCGGCCGCTGAGATCATGCTAAGACTGGGGTGGGGAAGCACATGGAAACGTACGGACATCCCAGGGGATGTGCTGAGCCCGGGGGGCTATGCAGGTGCAATAGGAACGAAAATACATCTCAGTTCGTGTGTTCCTTACGCTCCAGACCCTCGATTTTGGAGTGGTTTATTATTTTTTAAGTCCGCGTTCTCCACCTTGCTTGCGAAATGCAGGGTATTCACAGAGGCGGCTGCCTTCTCGGGTTAGGAAGACAAAAGGTCAAAGACACCACTGTAATTTTATCTGTCCTCATTACACCTTTACTTAATAATGGCGATTTCTTCTGTCTCCTACGTTTAAGAGAGATTTGTTTCTATGGGGAATTTAGTGTGGTATTTTTAAGATTTTATTTATTCATTTGAGAGAGAGAGAGAGTGCATGCAGTGAGTGGGGGGAGGGGAGACGCAGGCTCCCCACTGAGCAGGGAGCCCAACATGGGGCCGATCCCAGGACCCTGGGATCAGGACCTGAGCTGTAGGCAGATGCTTAAGCGACTGAGCCACCCAGGCATCCCTGGGAATTTCGTGTTTTCATTTTATTTTTCCTTACTTACAGGTTCCCTTTATTTTCAGTGACTCTTCAAGTCTAAAATCATCCTATTGATTTATTCTCGAATGGTTTGATCATTGCCTCAGATTCCTGAAGTCTCACATAAATAGGCATTATGTTTATAATGAAGTCTGTCCCTAAATCGTCCCTTCATGTTGGCCCTGTTAAGCTGTCTTATTTAAATACTAGGCCTTGAAAAGAATGTGTTCCAAGCACAGGCGTGCATAACCTTGGGGGTACCGTGCTCGCAGCACAGAGGTAAATTCCACAGTGCTCCACTTTTGATTTTAACTAAGTGCATATCAATTAGACTGATAAAGTAGGGCATCCGTTGAATTTTGCATAACTCAATGCCTCAAACACAGGGAACTTTCAGGCCCAAATATTTTTATGGCATGGTGGCAACCTGCTGGGGAAGTGTGACACTTTAGGACATTTTTGTTAGACATCTATTTGCCAATTTTTAGAGCGCCTGCTAAGGGCCGGGTCTATGCTGGGCATGGGAATATGAGAAATGAACATGATACATCCCCTCCCCAAAAGAGTTCTAACTGGGAGAAAAGAGAGATCCCCACGTATGATGATTCACTGTGGTACATATTATGGAAAAATCACACACACAGTGCTCTCCGAGGGTACAGGCCCAAGTGATAACTTCGCTAAGCAAGTTTGAATGAGGTACAGGGTTGGAGCATTTTCATATGGTTCTTGAAAAAAGAAAAAAAGTTGAAAGTCTTCTAAGAAAGGAAGGAAAGAAGGGAACTTCAGGCAGAAGGAACCACCTAAGCAAATGTGTGACCGTGTGTGTAATATATTCAGGGGCAAAAAGTGATGAGAATAGAGAGTAGAGGGTAACAGGTAGCAACGGATGGGCCTCAAAAGGAGGAAGAGGAAATGAGTACATCCTGGGAGGTGTGAGAGAGGAAGATAGAGAGACAAAGTCACTCATTAGTCTGGAGAAGAGAAGCCAGGGAAGTCACAGAGAGCAGGAAAGTCTGCTTGTTGTACAAACACGGCTGAAACTGTCGGTCACTGCCAAGGGCTCAGCCAGCACCCTCAACAGTCCATCCAGATACTCTTCACGTGATTACTCTTCGGGCTGTGCTCGTTGTTGTTGTTGTTGATCAATCTATGGATGTTTTAGGGACTTCATTTTGGGGGGTTTGTTACAAAGGTACTATAACCGGCGGTCAGGAACAAGATCTCAGACTCATACACACACATACACATGTACACACAGATCCTTCCGATTTTCATTAGGAAAACAAAGCTGGGCGAAAGCAGTGATTTTGCAGAGCGCTGGAGTTTCCACGGAGAGGCAGGAAAGGCTGGTGCCAGGCAGGAGGGCGGCCTGAGCAGGGCTGTTACAAGCCTCCCACTTGGGCTACAGCAGCCCTCCTCTCACTACTTTCCTCATCGGTTTCCTTGTAAGTTTCGTTTGTCAAAAATGAAAAATAAGTTTCATTGTCACCTGTCTAGCCAACCTCAAGTCTGTACGGGGGGGCCTACGCCAATAATACAAAACTATGTGTTTAAAAAGCAGAACTGAACAGATGCCTCAAGTATGGCGATGGAAATATGAAATATATTTTGAGTAGTCAAGATACCTTGCTTGTGGTATTTAGAGGAATTGACATAATTCCTGTCTGTAAAAATAGAAATTTTACAAGTGTATATTTCAACTATCCCATACTTTACAAGAATTTTGACAGGATTTTCTCCTCTTATCAAAGATCAAACGCAGGGGCGCCTGGGTGGCGCAGTCGTTAAGCGTCTGCCTTCGGCTCAGGGCATGATCCTAGGGTCCTGGGATCGAGCCCCACATCAGGCTTCTCCACCAGGAACCTGCTTCTCCCTCACCCACTCCCCTTGCCTGTGTTCCCTCTCTTGCTGGCTGTCTGTCTCTCTGTCAAATCAATAAATAAAATCTTTAAAAAAAAAAAAGATCAAACACAGAGTCTAACAAGTATGATCATAATTTTGAGGGTAAGATAACAGAAAATCATAGGGTAATAAAAATTTGGTTTTAATACTATGGAAAGAGAAGAGGCATCGGAGTCAGCAAGATTTCCTCCACATTGACCCCGTCGTTTATTATATCTGTGATGTGGGCAAAGTAGTCAATCTTTTACACTCAATATCCTCCTTTATGGAAACTTATTCTGTAGGCTTATGATCTGTTGGAAGATGACAATGAGATAACACGTATGACACGACAGGCACCTCACTTGCTCCATCAGTGGCAGCTCCTGTGGTTCTTAGAGGAAGACAGTGGGGGTGGATGAGAGTATCTGTATGAAAGGATACCAGGCACAGTTTGATAAACAGGGTGCCAATATGATCTTTTAAGATGGAACGAGAAGCGTTCCAGTGAGAGAAATAAAATTAGCTAAAGTTTTAGGTGAGAAATCAAGAGACCAATTTGAGTCAATAGTTCAATTTACAAGCTACAGGTTACGGTAGTTTCATAGTAAAAAGAAGAAAGTGTGGTGCAGACAAGCTGGAGTCCTAAAGGCAGAGCCTGGAAAACCTAATTATGAACAGTAAATGCTTAGTGACCGCTTATTACATGCAAGATAATAGGCTATGTTATAAGGGAGCTACAGATGTGAATTATATCTGATCTCATGAACGCTACAAGATTACTAACTCATTATAGAGACCAAGGCAATAAAAATATACACCATATTTTGTGTGAGATATAACAATGCTGTAACTAAAAGCAAATGTGTTTACGATAAAAGAAGAGGGTTTGATATTCTTTCCAAAATCTCTTCTGAATAATTAAAAGGACATTTCCAATTTGGGGCAGTAAAAATCAAAAGCAAGTCATCTGTATTGACAAACTGAGTTAATTTCTCAAGAGTATTAATGACTCTTAAATAAATGCCCCATGTTGCCTGAAAACGCAAATCCATACTCGTTCGGCCTAGCTCAGCAAAGCAACCCATGTTCTCTACCTTGACCTGAAGAGTGGTTTCATGGGCATGCACTTCTGCAGAGACTTACTGCAACTTTCATATTACTTAAAAAAAAAAAAGTATAAAGTCTCTTTAAGTTAAATAAAAAAGCAATATCCGCAAAGCAATCAAAGACCAGGTGATTCCAACCTTACACAACTCTCCCAAAGAATAAGAAAAATAAAGAATATTCATTAACTCATATCATGTGGCAGTATAACTCCATGTCAAGACCAGACCAGGAAAATAAGTAAAAGAGCAGGCCCTTCTTATGAGCAGAAATGCAAAAAGTCCTGAACAAAATGCCACCAAAATCAACCAGGAATTACCATGCTGGGTTTGTTCCCCAAAATGCAAGGTGGGTTTAATGGTCAAAAATCAAGCATCAGCCACATAACAGAGTAAGAAGAAGGTAAAAAAAAAAAAAAAAAGGGTATAAATCTCAGCTTCAAGTAAAAAGGTATTTCCATCAAGATCACCACTTTTTCATACCCTTCCAAACAGGCCATACGACCGTATTAACTACTGAGTTCAGATGGGATCTCTAAGAGCTGGTGCTCTTATTTGTTCACATGAACTGACTCAACCAATAAAAGAGCATGCAGATTTTCGTGTTCACTAATATACTGCTAAACGAATGAAGATTGTCTGACAATATCGTGTATTTTGGGGAGGTAAAGAATAAATATCGTGTGGCTGCGTGAGGCAGAGAATTCTCAGGGCAGCATTTGGCACCAACTCAGAGAAGAAGCTCTTCTACATTTGCCCAAAGTCAAACACCTAATGAAAGTGCCCCACCTGGGAAGTGAGACTTTTGAAGAGGGACCTACATTTGTTGATAGGTCTGTCACAGACTATTAAATCTGTACCAGAAAAGGAACAGATTATTACATTTGATTGCAAAGAAATTATGGAAAATCTTTACCCAGTAAATCTTAATTGTATCTCAAAGGCCGTACCAGGTTTCTCAACTCAAGAACCTGGAATTACCCAAAAGCCTACAAGGAGGATTCTATTCACAAGTCAATGGAATTATTCCCAAAAGCAACAGGACAAGTAAGTGAGTTCAGTAATGTTGCAGGATACCAGCTCAATATACAAATGCCGATCATACAACTGTATATTTGCAAAATATCTATCAAAAGATGTTTATCTAGAATAAAGACCATTGACAACTCAACAACAAGAAAATCCCCTAAAATTGTGGGCAAAAACTGGGTGTTATACACAACTAATGAATCATCGAGCCTTACATCGGAAACCGGGGATGTACTGTATGGTGACTAACATAATATAATAAAAAATCATTAAAAAAAATTTTAAAAAAATTAAAAAAATAAAAGAAATTAATAGTGATTTGATAGGTGAAAAAAAAATGTGGGCAAAAGAATTGAACACTTTTCAAAGAAGATATACAAATGGCAAATAACCACATGAAAGATGTTCAATGTTATTGGGAAACCCTCAATGTGATATACTCCTACGTACTCACTCAAGTGA
Organism: Ursus americanus; assembly: GCF_024610735.1. Taxonomy (NCBI): domain Eukaryota; kingdom Metazoa; phylum Chordata; class Mammalia; order Carnivora; family Ursidae; genus Ursus; species Ursus americanus. The sequence goes on along the minus strand of NC_142129.1, from coordinate 16,266,154 downwards.
CTTAAAGACTGATCATAGCAAGTGTTAGAAAATGTTGAGTAACTTTAAGTCTCGTAATCTTCTGATTGCAAGCACTTTGGAAATCATTTGGGAAGTTTCTTAAGAATTCAAATGTATACCTACCATACAAACCAACAGCTCTACTAATTGGGCATTTTCCCAAGATACACGAAAGCTTAGGGCTACACAAAGAACTTAAACACAAATATTCATAGAAGCTTACTTTATTTATAATAGCCAAACTGGAAACAACCCAAATGTCCATTAACAAGTAAACTGGTAAATAAATTGTGGCATACCCACATATTATCCTACCAAGCATAAAAAAACAAAAAATAATTGATACATGCAATATGTATGAATTTCAAAATTGTGCCGAGTAAAGGAAGTTATTCAACAAAAATAATATGTACTGTACAATTCTATTGTCATAAAATTCTAGAAAATGCTAATTTATATAGTGACAAAAGACAGATCGTTACCTGGATATGGAATCTGGGAGGACCATGAGAGAAATATTACAAAGAGGCATCAGGAAATCTTTGGAAGGGATGGATGTATTGATTATCTTGATTGTGGTGATAATTTTGCAAGTACGTACATAAATCAGAAGTCATCAAATGAATAGATTAAATGTCAGTTGCGGTAAAGCAGTGAAATTCAATAAAGCGTTAAAACTGCACATGCCAAAGAATTGTGTCAGAGAACTGTGAAGCAGGGCGTAGTCAAGAAAAACCGCAGTCAACAGAAATAGATGCCAAGGCGTGCCCAGGTGGCTCAGTTGGTTAAGTGTCTGACTCTTGATTTTGGCTCAGGTCATTCTCTTGGGGTCATGAGATTAGGCCCTGCACTGGGCTCCATGTTCAGTGGGGAGTTTACTTGGGATTCTTTCCCTCTCCCTCTCCACTTGCCCTTCCCCCGATCACACTCTTTCTTTCTCTCTCTCTCAAATAAATACATCTTAAAAAAAAAAAAAGATTCCAAGATGACATAAATGTTGCAGTTAACTGAGAAGAGCACTGTAGATATGGTAACTGTTGTCAGTGATTCCACAAGAAGAGGGAAAGGCCACAATAATAAATGAGGAAGCTTAGCAGAAAAATGAAAACTGTGACAAAGGATCAAACGGACATTACAGAACTGAAAAAGTACATAAGCAATGGTTGATGGATGGGTTAATAAAAGATTAGATACAGCAGAAGAGAGATTCACTGAACTTGAAAATAGATCAAGAGAAATGATCCGAACTGAAAAATTGAGGTATATGTTTAAAAAAAAAAATAGTGGGGCGCCTGGGTGGCACAGCGGTTAAGCGTCTGTCTGCCTTCGGCTCAGGGCGTGATCCCGGCGTTATGGGATCAAGCCCCACATCAGGCTCCTCCGCTGGGAGCCTGCTTCTTCCTCTTCCACTCCCCCTGCTTGTGTTCCCTCTCTCGCTGGCTGTCTCTATCTGTCGAATAAATAAATAAAATCTTTAAAAAAAAAATAGTGCTTCAGTGTCCCGGGTATTATTGAACTGGGAAGGATTAAACAGTCTGCCACGCTCCAGCAAAGGAGCCCCGGCAGTAGGGAAGAGAAAGAATGTGGCACCATAAGTATTTGAAGAAATAATCATTGAAAACTTCTATCGTTTGATTAAAACATCAACCCACAGAACCGAGAACCTCAGCAAACCCCAAGCACGACAAAAATGAAGCACGTCTCACACGGGAACTTCACATTCGGGCTGCTGAGAACAAAATTTAAAGAAACCAACAAAATGAAAAACCTTCCAAGCAGCTACGGAGGGAGGCACGTGATACAGACTAGAGCCACAAGGATGACTTTTTCTGATTTAAACAAAGGAAGCAAAAGACAGCGGAAGAACATCTGGCAGAAGAAAAAAAATCGCAAACTGCAATTCATATATTTCAAAACTGAGGGCAAATAAATACATTCTCAGGATAAAAAAGCTGAAAGAATTAGATGCTGGCAAGTTTTCGTTATAATGAATTCTTAATGCAGTTGTTCAGACTGAAGGGACTAGTCTATGGCCGTGTATGTATTATAGATGTTAAAATAGATGTATTATGTAATTAGAGCCAAATATATTTTACGTATAGGACATATTATCAATATCATATATTGTAAATAAATTGTAGGATTTACAGCACGTGTAGAAGTAAAAGTATGACAACAATTAAATAAAAATGAAAGGACTATTACATAAAGTGATATAACATTCATTTTAAATATAAACTTTTGTGTCAAAAAGATATGTATTTTGATTAACTCAAAAAAATCAGGAAAGGAGAAACGAACAAAGAACAGATGGGATACAAAGAAATAGCAAGATAGTATATTTAAACCTACACAAATAATTGCATTAAATACAACACACTACATATATCAACCAAAACCCAGAGATTGTCAAACTAGATAAACAAGCAACACTGAACTGTATGCTATCTACCAGAAACACATTTTTTTTAAGATTTTTTTATTTATTTATTCGACAGAGATAGAGACAGCCAGCGACAGAGGGAACACAAGCAGGGGGAGTGGGAGAGGAAGAAGCAGGCTCACAGCAGAGGAGCCTGATGTGGGGCTCGATCCCGGAATGCCGGGATCACACCCTGAGCCGAAGGCAGGCGCTTAACCGCTGTGCCACCCAGGCGCCCCTACCAGAAACACATTTTAAATATATATATATATATATTTTTTTTTTAAGTTGGAAGTAAAAAGATAGGAAAAAATATTCCACCAAATCAGTAATCATAAAAAGGCTGGTGTCTGTAGTCATATTAGTCGATATAGACTTGAAGAAAGGGCCAATTAACAAAATAAGAGGGAAATTTTATAATTAGAAATTATCTATTAATCTATAAGACATAATACCAAATGGATTTGCACCTAACAAAATTTCCAAAAACATGAATTACTCAATTACTCAGAACTAAAGAAGTAACTAGACCAATCCAGAATCATAATCTGAGGTTTTAAAAATCTGATTCACTGAAATAATGAGGAAAAAACTCAGTATAAATGAATTTTACTTGATACCAGAACCTGACAAGGACATTAAGGAACTTGTAGACCAATATTCCTTATGAACGCAAACATAAAAATATTTTTTTAAATACTAGTAAATCAAATCCACATATCAAATATTTAAAAAGCCAATAAATCATCACCAGTGGTATTTATTCCAGAATGCAAGGCTGTTTTAACAACCGAATGCTCATGTATTTCACTGCATTAACAGGAGGCCAGAATAATGGAGAAAAATCATAGGCTCATTTCAACAGATGCCGTAAAAGAACTGAACCAAATCCAGCACTATTTCTATGTGTAAAATTATTATGCACTAAACTTTAAAAACTGCTGTGATCATTTTTTTTTTTATGGGCATAAAACAGTTACCTAAGTATGTTCAGAGATTTTAAGAAAAGCTTCCAGAAGAGACTAATTTTGAGTTTAGGCCCAAATAACAGACAAGGGGAAGGAAGGAAGAACACTCAGGCACAGGCCTGCCGATTTGAGTAAGTGTGATGTATTCCAGGAATCAACTATTAGTGAAAGACTTCCAGAGCGTCAGAGAGAACAGCTCCGATATAGAAGAGGAACGGGGAGAAGTCACATTTCTGGGTGTTTCCTCCTTGCGTATGAGGGTCCCATGAGAACGGCAGTGATGTTTAACCTTAGGACATCTGCAGCTCTGAGGAACCCGGAGAGCGGCCGGAGCACGATCGGCTGTGCGTTTCCGAGAGGGCACCCTGCGACAGTCCGCAGAGCCACTGGAGGACATGGGACTAGAGTCAGGGAGGCTGAGAGAAGGCCATCTGACACAGTCCAGGAGAGGCACGACAAAGACAACTGTGACATTGGAAAAGGAGTGAAGAGAAAAAGAAAAGTTATGTGAGAGCTACAATTGATTGGATTTATCAAATTAATTGAATCTGTTATGGATGGAGAAGTCTCGGCTATCTCCCCAGCTCTGATCTTCCATTCAGAGACAGGCGCCAATGCAGAGAATAAGGGCTCCTAGACCGCTTCATAAGGAATACGTACTATGACCTCTTCTAAGGACAGTAGTCTAAGCCTCTGACATGTATTAATGTGATGTAATTCTCAGCAAATATGATTATTTTCGGTTTTTTCACTATCTTGACTTTTCAGATCAGTCCCTAAGGCTTAAAGACGTTAAGTGACTAAGGTTAAGAAGAGGTAGGAAAGACCTGCTCGGACATGTTGAGTTCGAAGTGCCAGTAGGACATCCGAATTGAAATCGATAGGAGTGATTGATCTGGAAGAGAGCTCTGGTCTGGTGATCAAAACTGAAGTGGAGTCAACGTAGTCTGCTTGAGTGAGTGGGAAGCCTTGCGGCTGCTCAAAGACAGCAGGGAAGAAGACACAGAGGAAGAAATGAAGAGGTACACACGACGTGAAAACTATTCTGGTTTTTACGTAAGCAGGGGTAGCAGCAGAAAGGTAAGAATAACAGGAGTAAGCAAAGGGAGTCAAATCACAGAAACCAAGCAGAGAGGAAGTTTCAAGAAGTAAAAACCGACGAGCAAAGTCAAATTCTGCAGACAGGTGAAATTAGCAATAAGAGGTCACTAGCAATCTCACAGAGATATGTTTCGGTATAATTGTGAAGTTAAAAAAGCAAATAGCTATCTCAGAAACAACCATTAAGTTAAGATAACATTAGTTTAGAGACCGTTTCTTGGCCAGTGAGTATCCTGTGTGACTTTGCCAAGTTACATTATGTTAGAGGAGCTTCATACATATTCAACGCGACATAATGAAAGGCTTTGAGAACCGATACAATATAGTAGAAAAGAGTGTCCAAGCGTCAAAGGACCCAATGCCTGCTAAAGGAGCTGGTGGGACTCAAAAGGATGCCGAAGACAATGATTCTTGGTAGGAACAGAATCCGATGTGACTGCTGCAGGTAAATTTGATTAGAGAGGCCGCTTTTACTCATAAAATGATAAGAGAGATAAGAGACCATCTCACTGCTTGGTGTGATTCAGGGAGTCCTAGCACTGGATACTGTGGGTTTTTATCGAGCTCTCAAGACGACATCCACACCTCTCCTCTGAAACCCTTACTGCCAAGGGGCTACTGTGGGGCCAGGCGGGGTCCACCTCACCTGGGAGCATGTGAGAAATGCAGATTCCCAAGCCCCAGCCCAGAACCTCCGAACTCGAATCGACTTTCTAACAAGGTCACAATCCCCAGGTGAACTTCTACATAGATGGAAGTTTAATGGACACCTCTCTGAACCCTAATTTCTTCTGAAATAAAAAAATTGAATATTGGAGCATCTGGGTGCTGGGTGGCTCAGTTGGTTAAGCAACTGCCTTCAGCTCGGGTCATGATCCCAGGGTCCTGGGATCGAGTCCCACGTCCAGCTCCCTGCTCAGCAGGGAGCCTGCTTCTCCCTCTCCTCCCCGCTTGTGGTCTCTCTTGCTATCTCTGTTGCTATCTCTGCCCCTCTCCCTCAAAATTTTTTAAAAATTTGAATATTTGCTCTTTCTTTCTCTCTTTCTTTCTTCATCGTCCAGCTTCTTCCAGTAAGTTTAAAGTAGGTTTTAAAGATGTATACATTCTCGAAAGATTAAAAAATAAAAATAAAGAAAAAGGCTGAGGGAAAATAAATGTAAGGAAAGATAACAGCCACTGTGGATTAAGGGCTTTGCCCCGCGCTAAGAGCTTTATCTAACTTTTATCCTCATAACTTCAGAAGGCAGTCGATATTATCCCAATTATACAGGTGAGAAAAATGTAAGTGAGAACATTGAGATAACTTGCCCTAGATCACAAAGTCTGAGAAATGGGGTCGGAACCTAGACCAGTTAAAACCAAATTAGACCTGGGCTCTTCCCCACAGAACTGAATAGTGACGTTGAAATACAAAATGCCTGTTACGTAGTCTTTAGTACATGCTAAGGATTTACCCTGCACGTGGCTCTCCACTTTCTAGAAGCTGATGTGAAGACAGCATATAAGACGAACATGCACAGAGTTTGTGTTTAATTCTTTATCAAAATGTAATTTGTGTAGACGAGAGCTATCACTCTTTGTAGAGCACCTGTATGTCTTTGTAACAAACTGAACTGCATACCGATTTAAGGTCCTATTTCTTAGCTAATATGTATCAGAGAGATGTTTAGATTACAGGAAGATCTTGTACGAACTTTAAATGGGATGACTGATAACGTATTATTCTGAACTTGACAATGAGGCGGGAGGCAAGTGATGGTCCAGAAGTAGAATACGGGGTCAGGAACGAATTCCTGGCACTCAGGGCCGTGTAACCACTGGCCACTATATTCAGAGAGTCTAGAACCATGGGCTTTTTGGAGCTCTTCAAAAATGTTTGAGATTTGGAAAAAAAGAAAAAAGATCTCTCTAAAACAAGAAAATAGCCAATATTAAAATTAAATATTAAATTTTATATAAATTAAATATTTTATAATAAATTAATATTAAAATTAAAATATTTGATAAAATATATTTAATTAAAATATACTTAATTTTAATAAGATATATTTAATTAAAATTAAATATTTCTAAAATAATTTTTATAAAAATTAAATATTAAAATTATTTAATAATGGCCACAAAATAAAGCATGATGTCAACTTCATAAAGTATAATATTTAGCAATTTAAAAATTCACTATGCTTGGAAACCGTCTTTAGATTAGACTTTCTCACTTTGCAGGAATTCTTGGATATACTTGGTCTAGAAATGAATTACTTGCAGGTAAATAATTTTCTAAAGCAAAATTACAAATAATTTTGCCCCCTCCCCAAAAATGTATGTATATATGGAGACAGATACATATCTCCTGTGAGGGCATTAGAAGTCCCTGCCCTTGGTATAGGTCCCAGAGTGAATGCCCGATTTCCAGAGCTCCTACTTTCTCCTCTGTCTGTAGTTTAGGCCCTGGGCTAGGCTAGGACGGAACCGGAAATATCAAACAACATGAAGGTTACCCCCTACCCCCCAACCCCATGAGTCAAGTAAAATCCCTTCGTCCACAGTTCCCACACTACCAGGAAGTGTCCACAGGGGTACTAAGGTAAAGATGAGATGTGTATTTTCTTGGGTTAGCTTGCAAAAGCTGCGTTATTAATGTCTGGTTCCATACCAAGAACAAAGCCCTAGGATAATCAAAGGATTGCCCAGGAAGCCATTTGGATTGAAGTTAGCCTCTCCTTCAAGAACGGAAGAGCCCAAACTTGCCAGCTTTGATTTGCACGCCTTTCAGCTACTAGTTCCAGCCAATTCAGTTCAGACAGCTCTAGCTTTCATTTAGGGCTGAGTTCATTGACTAAAAAAATAAAGAAGAACGGGAAAAAAAAACCCACAAGAAAAGAAATCAAGGAAAGGCTTAATTGATTATGCAGAGTGTTGCTTTGGGAAAGGGGAAAATCTTGTTAGAAGGCTGGCAAACTCACTTCATTAGGGACCTAGTGACATCTTCTAAAACCAGAACATTACATCAGGTTAGTTTAAAACATCAAATGACCTTGTAGTTCGGTGGGGATACCCCATTCCCCATTCATTCTGTCTGGTTCATTCTTTGCGTCGTTCACCATATTTTTCTCAATGGTGAAAAGGTTGCTACCAAATAAGCCGTAAGAAATGGGACTTACTAGAAATTGGAAACACTGAGATCAGGGTTATGATTCTGCTCGCTCACTTTGTCCTCTAAAAGCCCACTTTCTTTTTCTACTTACATGACCATTTGATCGTCTTTCCACCATCCTTCTCTCTCATACACAGTCCCACTCATTCTCCTTGCACCTGATGATTCTCCGTACGCGATGTGGAAATGAATGCAGACAAGAGAATCAGATCTCGTAAGAGTGTGTGAGAATCCACGGCGTCCTACCCCTTCGGAGATCCCCCGAAGTGTGCCTGCATGGTTTCCACACCAAAAAGGGAGCTTATTTAATTTTTCCCGTCCTTTCTTTGGGAGCCTCAAATGCCGTCCTCATTGAAACCCCCCTGCTTCCTAGAAATAATTAGCCTAAGGGATAAAACTACCACTGCAATTTATAAAAGAGGAATTAAGAGGCCAAAATGGTTCAGTCATGCCAAATAAATCTGATTCAGTGATGTGAGAAAGTGGCTCGTAATAGTGATCTCATGGCCAGTTTCCTTTCTGCTTTAGAAAATTATTTACCTGCAAGTAATTCCTATCTTGGTTTCAGGCAATATTTGACACATATTCTGAGAACATACCTCTGAGTAAGACAATGAAGTTCGAATCAGACAGTAATGTCATAAGGTGGATACACTTGAAATTTAGCTAACTACCGCTCTGGAAAAGTCAACTGGAGAGGTACCTATGAGAAATTCACAGAAGATTCTCTCTGTAACCTTGTTCCGTAAAACATTGTACGAATAAATGAAATAAAAACATCAAAAGGATCCTCGTTAAGTGTGCAGGCTTCTTCAAATCTGAGCGGATATGAAATTCTTTTGATGACAAAAATCAAAATTACATTCTCAATGGACTACTCTGTCAACTTGAGATAAGTTAATTAAAATAGAACAGTGGAGACTGTCAAGTCCTGCCTTTGAATGTATTTAAATCAATAACTTAAGCAATCGAAGATAACTTACTTCACAGTCGTGCACAGGAAACCAGGAAGGTTTTCCTGGACCACGGAATTTATATAAGCGGTAAATATGAGTGGGAAAATGAAGCCAATGAGCAAATGAGTACATTCTATTTGGGAGAGGCTGCCATTGTTAAAAAGTTCTTCCTTATATGGAGCTGGAATCTTTTCACTGTCAATTTCGTTTAATTTTTCTCAGAGAGGGATGAGGTTCGATTGCTGGTAACTCAGACATAGACAACAGGATATAAAATTAACTCTGATTATAATATGTCTAAATGTGACTATGACAGCAGGGAATCACACTCAAATGGATTAGAGATTGTTACCTTGCAGTTGCAAATTTTAACTAGATTTCTGAGTAGTTGCTAACCTGGATCATTCTTATTTCCTTAAAAACCATACAATGACATCTTATTTTCCTGACATATAAATCCCAAAACTTCGTGTTTCTAAAACACTGTGTCCTATATGTCTTTCCAGTCCCACGCTTACTAAAGTACTTAAGTACTTGGCAAATACTCAATGACTGAATAAAATTTAAAAGACTGACCAGCCAAACCTAATGAACCAATATAATGTGGTGGATTCCCTGAGGGTATTAATCACTATCTTTTGAATCTTACGCGTAAGTCTGCAGGCTTGGCTAATTGGTTTTCAGGCCTATAGTAAATTCGAAGGGAAAAAAAAAAAGGCCATCATCAAGTATACTGGTATCAGCATAAAAATAAAGGAAAATAGGGAAAATCTACTTTTAAAAATTCATATGCATATATGGGTCATTTAGACTAGAGTCAAATAACCTCCAACAACTCAGTTTTCCCTGATTAGAGCACCCACAGACATCACAGTACTGACATCTGAAGACAGCAGAGATCATCACGGTACACGCATGTTTATAAGGCATTATGTGATCAGCGACATCGGAAAGTATATACGAAGCAGCTTTCCAAGACTACACCTACAAAGTTGATCAGTTGAAAAAACTAGTACACCTTTAAAGGCATAAACCCTCAGCTCTCTAAAAATACTCCAGATTCCACTATTTGTGGTGACTTGCTTCGTCTGAGATCCTGAGAGCTTCAGTTTCAAGATACTTCCAGAAAACCTCCTTAGCAACTTCCGTTCTTTTCTTCCGGCGATTCCCGTCTTCACCTCAATTACCCTAACAGCCCCGAGTGGTAGAATGAGGACATTATGTCCAGTTCATGGATATGCAAGCCAATTAACACAAAAGAGAGTAAATCAGGAGAAAGGGAGGCTGGTCTATTCCCCAAAGGTCAAGATTCTGCTTTTCACTTGATCATTCACGTAGACTGAAGACGTTCCCGATGTGGGTGTGCGCTCAGTTCCAGACACCAGGCGGGTGACGTCCGTGTAGAACTAAAGCAACTCTCTTGGGAAAACAAACACATAAATCATCGGAGGAATAGTTCAAAATGATTAAAACATCAGAAGGTCTGATAGGCTTAAAATACCATAAACGGTACTAGATGTTTTTTTTTAAAGCACTTTCCCATTTGAAGCTCTCATTAGACGAAATAACCATTAACTACTTTTCAACCCCAAAATGATGTGATTCTATCTTGTTCAATTTCACAAAATCACTGTGAAATAAACAATGTCAAGCATTGTTAATCTGCAGTTAATAGACTATGAAATTGAAGATTTTATAGATTGCATAACTTACTCCAAACCACACAGCTAGTTAACTGGGAAGCCAAATAAGAAGCTAACTCGAATGGAATCCTAATTAATGATTCTATTAGGTCGTAAGTGTCGTTCATGGTTTATGATAGGAAATCATTAGCTGTCCCATTTCATAGACTGAAATCTCACTCTGGTGTTATATTTATGATAAAGCACATTGAATAAATGAGGCTTGTTCCCCAAAGGGTGGATTGTTTGCTGTTCTGCTAGTAAAGTTGTTCTTTCTCTTCTCTTGGCATTCCACGTGGACAATCTGTGTACGAATCTGCTGTTATCTCTGCTTATACTGCTTCTTTTAAATAACTACTGCTTCTAGAGTGCTTGTAAAAAGTAGCTTATGAATTGCCAAGCTTCATTACTGTGTATATGTAAAGCTTGTCGGCTATTTTGGGGACAACGTGGAGTTCTTTTCTACTTAGGGTCCTTCAGGATGTGATCTAAGTACAAATAAAATGTGCATTTTTTTTTTCAGGGGATTTTAGAAAGAAGAGTGACCTTAAATTGGTCCTTCGGCTACTCATGCATCACTGAGAATTCATTTAGTGCTGATATATACCACACCCTGTGGACATAAAAATAAATACGTGACCTTCATCCTTAAAGAACTTAAACTGAAACCTGAAGATCTTCATGAAAATTTAAGCGTAGTTCCTTTGCCCGATATGACAAGGTGTCCCGCAGAATTTAAAGCTTCTACTCTATGTGCTTCTCAAAATGTTTATAGCACAGGGCACTGGGAAGTCAGGGAGATCTGTTAGATGACTTCTTTTCTTTAATGAACATTTTCCAAAGTATAAATGGTGGCTATGGTAATGAATATCAACTGTGGACTCCTCCGAGAAGACCAACAAAAAGAGCTATTGACTGAGCAAAGCTAACTTCACTAACTCTACAAGCATAAGGAAGAACAACCTTGACTGTGTCTCAGTGTCTCGGGAAGAGTGGGTTCAGGAGGCTATTTGTGGGGGCTTTTGGGGTCTGATCTCAAGTGGTTGAAGTTCAATCTTTCAAGGCAAGGAATTGACCGGGAATGAGGGAGTCTCAATAAGTGAACCGTTGTTTAATAAGCAAACTGTTTCCCCAGGTAAGTAAGCAATCTATTCTTCTAATAGGGGAATGATTTGCTCAGATGAGTAAGTTGTGTGTTTGGATATATCAGCTTTCAGGAATTTGATGAAGCAACCAAGTTATGACTTGGTCCATAGCCCTATCTTCCCCGCCAGTATTTCCTAGGATGACGGGAGCTCTGCATGGGTCTAGTTTTTCCCTCAATTCCCATCTTATTTACATGTAAAATACGATTTGTGATTATTATTTATCTTTAAAGGATATTCAATCACGTTCTAGGGGCCTCCTAGATGAAAATAGCACATGCATTTAATATCAAATATAGTTAATGTTATCAAAAGCCAATTTTTTTTGTTTTTAATTTAGTGTTGTGTGTATATTCATTTTCATAGAGGTGGGAAGAAACATTTATTTGGGGAAAATGAAATCTTCATTTGGAGTTTGCCAAGTTTGGAACTACTGTTCTTCCAGAAAGCTAAAAATATAAATAATATATTCATTAAAAATTATATTATGGGATATCGCTTTTAGTAAAAGCATTAAAAAGGCAGAATCAGCCCTTCTGCTGGATGGTGGATTTAATTTTAAAAGTCCCAAGAGAAAAAAATAATCTAAATCTGCATTTTCTTTGTTTTCCTCCCCACTGAAGCAGCACTGAGATTATTACTCATTTTGCACTTAAATACAGGTGCTGAACTAAAGCTTGTTACACGTGCATTCTTCCTTCATAGTCAGAATGCCTTTGTCTAACAGGTAGCATTCACCAGGTAGAAAAACAACAGAATCAAATAGATTATTACACACCGCCCAACTCACAGGTGTTGGTATATTTGAGCTTCGTATATCTGATTTCTTTTCCTTTTTTTTTTTTTTTTTTTGAGAGAGGGAGAGAGGTGGGGGGAAGGGCAGAGAGAATCTGAAGCAGGTTCCACGCCCAGCACAGAGCCCAACGTGGGGCTCCATCTCTCAACCCTGAGATCATGACCTGAGCTGAAATCAGGAGCCAGAGGCTTAACCGACTGAGCCACCCAGGCGCCCCTGTATATCTGCTTTCTAAACCTGTTCTCTTGGGCCTGCTAAGAGGAGGTTATCATCATGAAGTTAGAATCTCAGTAATGAAATGCCATCTCCCAGCTCTCCAGAACTCAGACCTACTAATGACTCTTGCACTGGGGTGGGGGTGGGGGGGTCTCTTTATTCAGAGAACAAGAGCAGTCCTTTGAATCACTGGAAGAGAAGAACCTTGGATTTTGGGGGTGTGGTAGGCAGAATACTAAGATGTCCCCCAGATTCCCAGCCCCTGGGTACACATACCTTCTCCTAGGTACTCAAGCAAACACTAACCTAAGTGTTGCTGTAAAGGGATCTCACAGATGCAATCAGGTCCCAAGCCAACTGGCCTTAATATAAGGAGACGATCTGGGTGGGCCTGACTTAATCATATGAGGCCACTAAATTAGGGCCATGCGGTCAGAGACAAGGGAAATGTGAGAGGTATTTGGCACAAGGGACTTTCTCCCGTGGGCTTTGAGAGTCATGTAGCCAGAAAGTGGATAGCTTCTCTGAGCTGACAGTGGCCCCTTGCTGAGAGCCACCAAGGAAATGGGGACCTCAGTCTTACAACTGCAAGGAACTGAAGATAGCTAACAATCTGAACGAGTCTGGAAGCAGATTCTTTCCCCAACCTCCCGAAATAAACACAGCCCAACTGATACCTTAATTTCAGCCTTAAGACTCTGACGGGAGAACCCAACCACATCACTGCCCAAACCGACCTGCAGAACTGTGAGCTAAGAAACCACAAAGTTTATAGTAATTTGTCACATGGCAACAGAAAACAAAAACAAAGGGCTGCACATGTCCATAAAGCAGAGAGTGATTACAACAGTAATGAGCACTTCCGGCTAGTCTGAAAATGAGCTTGCCTTATCTACAGGTAGCATAACTGATTTTCTACAAACACAGTTTCAAGAAAACATCACTGGTGTATAAATAAATGGCAGGCCCATCAAATTCCTCTGGTCATCTAACCATGTGGACTTATACATAATAATAACAATAATATGGAAATAATGTTTTGGAGTTTTCAATGTACTTCCACATTCACTGTATCATTTGAGCCTTATTACAACTCAGTGGAACAAATTATTATTATATTATTATTATTATTATTATTATTATTATTATTATTACCGAAAGCACAAGAAATGAGCATGTAGAAAGGGCAGGTGACTAACTCGAGATCAACTTCAAGAATTCAGCGGTACAATGCAGGGGCCAGTAGGTGACAATCAAAGTCTTCTGATTTCTCTCAAAACCACATTGTATTCTCAGGGCCGACTAAAACATTTTGGCAAGACAAAGGAGTTATGTTCCCCTTTTCTCCTCTATTTCAAGAAATAGAGGAATAACTAGAAAATTTTCTATTTGGAATAATCGCTTTTCTTCTCACATCAACTTTCCTACACTTCACACAATGTGGGCAATTAAAAAACATTTTTATGCATTTATTTTTATGTTGAAAACCATCTTTGTTCAAAAAAATTGTTTACTGTTTTAAAAGAAACACTCAAACGGATTTTGTAAAAGTTTGAACTAAGCTTCAAAATGATTAAAACTGAAGGATAATGAAAATTTTTCAGTAGCCAATATGAGATTCGTTAAATGTGTCTGCGAAATGAAATTCTATGTTCCCATTAAAGTGAGATCTATAGGGGCTCCTGGGTGGCTCAGTCAGTTAAGCGCCTGCCTTCAGCTCAGGTCATGATCCTGGGGTCCCAGGATCGAGCCCCGTGTCAGGCTCCCTGCTCAGCGGGGAACCTGCTTCTCCCTCTCCCTCTGCCTGCTGCTCCCCCTGCTTATGCACACTGTCAAATAAATCAATCTTAAAAAAAAATACAGTGAGATCTATAGTTATCCACATGAAAAATGATATATGTTTATTCACACAAGAAGTTGTTGATTTCCTTTGTACACTACAATCCTATTTTGTAAAAAAACAAGATACACACACAGGCACACCTCCACACATTGACACATACATATACAAATTTTTTTTTTACATATACAAATTTTTGACAGAAGTCATCTGTGGAATGGGGGCATTTTAATGCTTTTTTAAATTTTCTGCATTTCTTACAAGTACTGCATTTTATAGTGTATATTTATCCAAAAATCCCACTTGAAGTCATTTTCATTGTACAAAATAATTTGCTTGAAACTCTCAGTCTAGTTGTATCAAAGCAACACAGTTATCATAAAATATCCAGGAATCTACGTGAAGGTTGGGAATTCACGCTCTGTTCCCATGACCGTAGCTGGGTGTGCTCCCAGATGCCCCCCCACCCCCAGCATCTACACCCGTGTGCATGGCTCCCAGTGGTGACTGGTAGCAAGCGCCAATTACTATGGCCAAGAGCATCAGAGAGCCAACCGGAAGCCCTGAGAGGGCAAGTGAGCCTAAAGGAACTCCTACTCCTTCCTGACTCCATGTCTTCAAGGCTCCAACTGAAGTAAGTTGAGGAGAATTTTCTTCCTTCATTCATGAGCTGTGAAACGCCAGACTCATTAAATGGGACTTCTAATCAGGGTTGCTGAGACCTATAAATCTGTTGCCAAAGGCAGTGGGATAAAAATGACTGCGAATTCTTTTGACACACTTAAGAAAGTAGGTGTAACTTGGCCGGGGTTTCGACTGTCCACTTGCCCTGAGACCCTGTCCTCTGGCTCCCTCCTCTCATGACCTCACGTCACTCACCCCGTGTTCCTCTGTGTCTGAAGAACAAAGCTACGATTCTAATAAAGCAAGACCCTGCGTCTTCCTTTGGCCTGCTCTGAACGGATGAAAATGTACGTGCATTTAATGGTTTTCGGTCCACTGCCACCTCTAGAAAATATTCCATTTAGGGTCAAGTGGGTGAGTTTGGGCATCTCGGGAGGGTCGTCTTTAAAACAGGGAAAAGAAATAATCAGAATGTGAAATAAAATAATATTTTTAAAATGTGAAAAGGAGTAAAATCTGATTCCTTTGTCCGAACACCCTACCAAAATTATTGTAATGTTTCATTGTCTTTAGTACTTTACCCACTTCCGTATTTACTTTCATACAGTTGCCCTCTTAGGATATGCACAATTTTGCATTGTCCTTCTCAAAATTTAACAAGCCCTAAGACTTTCTCCATGCTTTTAGGTAATATCGTAACTTCTCTTTGTAATAGGCTGCGTAATTCCTCCCAAGTAGATGAACCACCATTTGATATACCAATTGTTTCTCCCCTTTTCACCAAAAATGAAGATTCTTGCCTGGACACTAGGCAAAGATAGGCGGGGAGCACAGCCCCATCACGCGGCCCTCTGGTCGCAGACGAGCTCTCAGACTAGCTCTCGCCCAGGGCTGCTCAGCTTTCCTAAGCTACTTCCGGTCGTACAAACGGGTGAACATCAGCTGGATCGTGTGATGGACCTAAACAACAGTTTAGGCCTAAACCTGATCAACAGCCAAGTCAGGAGATAAGAGAGCAAAACCAGAATCTGTAAATAGATGGTGTGGAACTCTACTTCTTGACTCATGGGACCAGAAATAAGAACTTGAAACTGGTCTGTGCTGATAGGGGGCCCGAATTCTTCCATCTCCCAAACAGTACAACTACTTCCTGGGGAAAAAGCAAAACACAAGCTCTCCTAAATACATCTACAAGCCATTCATCATGCAACTGATAAAGTTTCTCGGCTAGCATACTTGAAACGCTGGTAATTAAGGGTGAACTTCATTGTGCAGGGTGCCAAGGGAAGATAGAGTGTTTTATCTTGGGAAATGAAGCTTGGATGAGTCTACTATATGCAGCACCACGAGGATGGCAAACTGATATCTGGACCTTACTTTCAAAAATCAATGATTTGTTATGAAAATAGAGAGCATGTTAAGAAAGGGCAGAACAAGGAGTCGTAAGTGTTATTTTTTTATTAGGTGTGATAATGGTATTGTGGGCCTGATTTTTATAAAGCTTTTATCTTGGCAATTTCAGATGAAAGAATAAACATCTAGGATTTGCTTTTAAATTCTTAAGGAGAAGAAAAGTCTTGGCACACCATCCAAGCAGAACTGCTGAGAGCAATATATGTATATCTTACATCCGTCCTTTGTACAGGTACTTAGAGAATTTCATGGTGCTCTTTTCCCCACCGTTTATTTCCTAGAAAGAAATAATAATCACTCATATTCAGGCCAATTTCAGGTATATTACAGCGTCTGTATTTTAGCGTTTAGCTATAAATTGCTTTTTCATTACCATTGTTGTTTTGTTTTTGTTTTTGTTTTGTTTTTACAGCTTTAGCAGAAGGGAGCTCTTCCTTCTAGCCATACCTTGAGTGTTGAACGTGACTACTTAGGTTCTGCAGGTGGCCACCATTGCTCCATGAAGTGTCCTTGTACAGAATTTAATAATGTACCCCTTCCTCCGGATGAGCACAAGCCCCCGGCAAGGAACACTGGATATGCATTTTGCTACACCTGCGTTGGGCGCCCTTGTGCAGAGCACAATTTTGCATCACGTGGCCTCATGTGGAACAGTCCTGGTCCTGAACACTTAGGGTTTTTTGTTGTTGTTGTTGTTGTTGTTTGTTTTGTTTTTTAGGCTCTGGCTGCTTTGCTTGGCAGTCAAGTATCTAGTCAGAAGCCAAATTGGGATCACTTGCTCCCCACCGGGACATCTCACGCCCCACCAAGAGAGGCTGGCCTGTTAGCAAGTTTCTCTGCCATCCACCCCAGCCACCAGAAAACAGGCCAAGTTGTAGTTACTGAAAAGCCTATTATCTATTACGTCGTAATATGGCCTCTCAGTGCTTCTAGCTACGTGCTCTGAGTATTGTATGTGCGTACCTTTTGGAGAAGGTGAGGAGGGCAGATAAAAATCCACGCCATTTTCAGCCAAATTACTTGGATTGCAAATTTAGGCAATGGTAGTCGCTTTGGCTAAGTAAGCGTGGGAGTCTGGTGTCTCTGACATCTGTTTCCTCTTTTATAAGGGGACTCAGAGTTTTAAGTTGGAATTCAGTCTTCCAGAAAGCTGGCAGAGAAAGAAAAGAACTCACCCTGGGTCATATATCTGGTGACTTATGTTGGCAATAGAATCAGTCTTAAATCCCAACCATCTATACCTGTGCTGTCTAGCCCAAAAGCTACTAGCCACATGGGCTGCTGAGCACACAGGGTGGGGGTAGCGTGCACTGGGATTCTGTGTTGTCAGTGTGAAACACACACCACAACTTGAAGATCTGGTATGAAGAAAAAACAACGTAAAACTATCTCAGAGAGAGTGATCTTATTCATTTCATCAATAGTTCTTCCTTTTCTTCCAGAGTCGGGCACTGTGCCAGTCATCAAAAATAGAGCAAGTAAGACAAGCTCAGTCCTAGCCCTCATGGTGCTTCAAGTCCACAGAGGTTGTGGGAAATTTTCTTCCCTCCCTGCTTGGCCGTTCTCATGAATACTAGGACGACGCTTCTGATAGTCTCAGAGCAAACTCCACAGTCGCCCTGCTGCTATGTCAGACACAGGGATGCGTGCTTCGGGGTGCATACCAATGGCCACCCAGAAAAGGTGCCATTTCTCCCTGTTCAACAAAACAGCCACTCCTCCCAAGCGAACACTTGAAATGTCACTAGTCTGAAATTCAATGTGCTGTCAGCGTAAAAGGCACACGGGATTTCAAGGACAGGCTGAAAAAATGGATATAAAGTATTTCCTTCCTATTTCGTACTGATTCCATGATGAAATGATTATATTGTGTATATGCTGGTTTAAATAAAATGGATTATGAAAATTAATCTTACCTGTGTTTTGCTTTTTTAAAGGTGGTTCCAAGAAAAATGAAGACGCCATATGCGGCTCACATAGTCACCTATGCTTCTCTATTCTGATTTTTTTCCACTCCACCAGTGCGAATAACCACCCCAGCTGGAGCTTTGCCCCCAGGGAGGCTGGTGGATGAACTTGATCTAACTAGGGCACTATAAGCTGCCTCAGTTTTCCCTTCTTTTATTTTCCATTTGAGGACACTCGTACCTTGGGTGATTACTGGAGGCAGCACGAAGCAAGGGAGAGGCACTAGTTCTCAATCAGAAAACTAACTCCTTTGGTCTCAGAGCTCTTACTGAAAATTCAAGAGCAAATCATGAGATCTTGCAGAATTTCCATCTCGTTAGGTATAAATATTAAAAAAAAAATCTGTCCTATTTCAGATAGAATTGTAGTCAGTGATATAAATGTATGTGAAACCACCTGATGAACCGTAGCCCATAATGCCATGGTCATCATTTATAATCATCATGATAAACACTTCCTTAAAGAAGAAAACTTTTGAGATAGAGAAGATGAAAATACCTTCATTCTGGGAAAGTTCCAAAACAACAAAAATTCAAATACAAACATTACAATACTAATGTTTCAGTAGTAAGGTCAAGGAGGGCCGAGGTAAGCTGAAGTGGTGGGGACCTCGTGTGGAAGTGTGTCCAAGAGTTGGGGGCAATTTGGTTTCCGAGCTCACATCTGTATCAGCTGCCCAACTCCGAGAGATCGCTTTGATATTATTTGCCTTTCGAAGGAAAATTCTCGTATATGTACTACTGATTAAAAACCAAACAAACCAACAACCAAACTCACCCTACTTCTACTGTGATCAACTGTCTGAGTGTTTCTGCAGTTAACAAAGGTGGGAGGTCAGCCTCTGATCTCACACTGTGTAAGTGGAAGCTTGTTGAAACAGAGGCCACTTTGTACAACTTCAGCTTCCTGGCAATGCCAGGCACCACACCACTTAGCCCATAATTGCACACGAGTGAAACACAGAGACGTGATTATTTTTCCTGGCGTCTGAGCTGGTCCCAACATTCCTGGTCTCCATCAAACCCTAAAAATCAAGGCAGATCCAATGGCTTCAGAAATCCTACTTTGGTTGTGCTCGCTGCCATCTGGGAAGTTAAAACAAAACAAAAGAAAACGGAGTTGTCTTCTGCTTGGCTGTACAATAGATTCGAAAAGCATTCCAAATCAGAGCTCATTTAAACCAGTAAATACATTTTCCAGTGTGTATGACAAAGAGGTTGATCTCATGGGGGAATGTATAGAGTTGAAAGACACTGATTTTCCTAAAGAAGCTTCCAGAAGATATGATTAGATCATGTTGAATGATATTTTTTTAATATACCATGTTATAAAACAGCACATGGTCATTTTTTCCAAAGAATCTGGACCATCACGTCCCTTCAGAACGGCCAGCCAGGGGAGCGTGGTTAAGCTTGGGTCTGGTGTGGTTTTGTGGCCTGAGAGGGCACGGGACACCACACATGTGGGTGTGGGAAAGCCCCAGAAAGGATGTTTAAGACACAGCAAGCAAACCCGTCTGAAGGAACAGAGGTTTCATCTCACGGCAGAGAGGAGGGTCTCGGCAGGATGCTGATGGCATGCTCAAGTGGATTCTCGGAGGAGAGTTTAATGAATTCGTTATTTAAAATGATGCAAGGGGAGCTGGGGTGGCTCAGTTGGTTAAGCATCTGCCTTCGGCTCAGGTCATGATCCCAGGGTCCTGGGATCGAGCCCCATGGGGGGCTCCTTGCTCAGCAGGGAATCTGCTTCGCCCTTTCCTCCATGCTTGTGCTCTCTCGCTATCTCTGTCACCATCTGTCTCTCACTTTCAAATAAATAAATAAATAAATAAATAAATAAATAAATAAAACCTTTTTAAAAATAAAAAATAAGCAAAATGATGCGAGGAGAGTTAAGCCAAACCAAAGGAAATACTGAAACACACTGGGGGGGCGACAGCAAGAAAGGTTTGCCACCCTCAGGGCTAGATGGAAAGTAGAAGCGATAATTGTTAGAGCCTCGAAACAGCGAGAGCTACAGGAGAGGACAGGCCAAGGTCGACCAGACTCCGGAAACTCACAAATGAACAGGGAAGGAGGGACAGAGATAAACAGCCTAGACTCACTCTTTTCCCCTTTTATGAGCCCTTGACAGTGCCTCTGTGGGCCAAAGCCAACCAAAGCCAGATGGCAAAGGAATCTGGTTTTCCATGAAGGTCAGCCTCCTGGTATTTAGAGCAGAATAGAGAAGATTGGAGAGGCAGCGTGGAGGGACAAATGGAACACATGCCAGAGGGCTGATGAGTTCGATCAAGAGGCTATCACGGGGTAGAAACTTCCCTGCGGCGGGCGGGCGGGAATGGGGGAAACATCCGTTTCCCATCGACCCGCTCCTGTCCCAAGCTTGCCCTGATTTGGTTTCCCATTGTCCACATGCCCCAGGTAGCTCGTGCTGCAGGCGGCAAAGAATCGGTACAAACAGCTGATCTGTGGGCGTTCAAGATGAAATACCTACACCAAGGATTAAGGTGCAAGAATGAACAAGAACTAAGTCCACGTGCGACTCGAGGAACACAGTAAGAATTCTTAGATCTCAAAACATTATTGCTCCTACTCTTGAGCCTTCTACAGTCCTAAGATTTGGGTTAATCCAAATTTTGATTAAATTTTGATTGAACTAATCCTAAACTCTGTATTCATTAGCTGAGCAAATATGCTTTGGATTTTCTTTTTCCTGCCTTGGCCAGATATTGATCTGAACCGCCTAAAAGCTTACGGAGCCTCTGAGTAGATATTAAACAGAGAAAAGTATCCTAGTCACTTAATACAGCAGATTCTTTAATGAGAATTTTTTTTCGTTCAAATTTTCTGATCCTTCCATGGGCTTTAACATAAAAATGTTGGTAATTAAAGAGTTCTAAACCTCTTACTATAATTCATGTTAATAAGCACATGGCCGCTGGGTGGCTGGTCAGTGCGACACCGTGAGACCCAGTGAAAATTCTGTGATACTCTTGGTGGCTCAGCACACCATATTAAGAACAGATTGTTTTAATAGAAGCCCTGCTTTATTCCCAGCCCTGTTGCCCATAATTATTGTAAAGCAGGCCTATTTCCTGCCTTCCTGCCCAAAATAGCAGGAAGCATCCAACTCTTTCAACCCACGTTGCTTACGGCACCACCTCTCTGCAGGGGTTAGGGTTCACTGCCAAGAATTTGAAAAAAGCTAACTCTGTTTTGGTTTCTTACCCAGAACTTAGCTTGTGAGCAAAGAAACGAAGGAGGATCTGTAACATATTCAGGGGTTTAGAGAAATGACATGGCTCCAGGCCTGGCTCATCGCCCCGAGTGAGCGCCAAGATGGCAGCTCTACTTTTTTCCAGATTCACTGTGGGAATCATTTCCAGGACACCTGGTGAGCCTCTGGCTCATGAGAAATGATTGGGGAACTCGAGATGGTTCTTCGTAAGTACTAAGAGCAAGGAACCGATCACTGCCCCTAGGGATTTAA
The DNA here is from genome assembly GCF_024610735.1 of Ursus americanus. Lineage (NCBI taxonomy): Eukaryota > Metazoa > Chordata > Mammalia > Carnivora > Ursidae > Ursus > Ursus americanus. Next base: position 16,244,380 of record NC_142129.1, on the reverse strand, counting down.
TAGAAAGTTGCACTGAGCCTTCCTCCCTGCTTCCCCTGTGGGTCCGTGCTACTCGCCAGTGGGCATCCACAGCCCGAATGCTGCTGACTTCTCTTCAGTGTGTCCAGCCCTACGCCCAGCCTTGGGTAGCCTCTGAGGCCACGTTCTTCAGGCATCCCGAGGCTTGGACAGGATGACTTCTAACGTTAACTGTGATCTGCTATTCTTTCTTCTTTGGGTTCTGGGTGCCATACGCCATGCTTTGCGTGTTCTGATCCCATTAATCCTTACTGCCAACCTCATTAGTCATCACTGTTAACCCTGGTACTCAAAATGGGCAAGCGGAGATTGAAAGGATCAGGTCATTTGGCAGACTTAAGGAACAGAGAGCTGGGGCCCAAACTAGGAACAGCCAGGGCAGAGTGCACGGTGCCAGGCACCCTGAGTGGCCTCCGAGGGACACGTAACAGCCACGTGCAGCACAGAAGGAAGCATTCCTGAGGAGACCACCAAATGGGTAGTTATCTCCAAAGGGGAGGGAGAAATTATTAATATTACTGAAAATCATGCTCTGGTGTGAAAGACGTGCTCTCATCAAATAACCTTTGACCTTAGACGATCTGCCCTGACTCCTCATCCCTGTTTCCACCCTTGTGGAAGGGTCCGATGTCAAGAAACATTACTCTTCTATGTTTCATTTCTCTGCCTGAGAACCAGCCCTAAAGAACTCAGCTTCTGACTCTTTTGCCAGAGACCCTGTCCCGGGCTTAGAATCAAGTAAAAGATACTCACTATTTAAAAGGTCAGGGAAGCCCTCAATTTTACCAAAAATCCTCCAAGTCCCCTTCATTAGATCTGAGCTGAAAATCCTTTCACGAAGAGACCAGGCCCCTTTACCCTAAGTCTTGTGGTGGAGGCAGTGTGAGGATCAAAGACCTCAGATGAGGTGACTGCCCCACTCCAAGGAAGCAGTGTCCCTTCTTCTCTAACCCTTGAATCCTCTTTCTTTCTAGAAAGATGGGTGGGTGGGTGGACAGATGGATAGATAGATCGAACGAACGAACATTGATACTACATAAAAATTCACTGTTTAAACGCCTTTGTATCCTCTACCCCATTTGGCTCATAATTTTGTGATCATCAGAATGGCCTTGGGGCCTAAGACACAGGTAGCTGATTGCAGCAGTACAATCTGAGAAGTATAAAAATGCATCCGCTGTTTCAAGTGAACTTAATGCGTCGCTTATTTCTTCATGCACTCATTCAACACCAAGTGCTTCCTAGATGTCAGCCACAGTGCTAGAGAGCAGAGGCACAGAGCCAAACACAGCACAGGACCTGCCCTCACAGAGATCACAACCTGATGGAGGAAACTGACAAACAAGCCAACAAAAGCAGAGAGGATATCGGGGCATTATGGAAACAGAGAAGAGCACGGACCTAACTCTTCCTTGGGAGTCCAGTTACAAACCTACTTAAGTTAGTGCAACGGTTTCAGAGACAGTAAAGCCTGGTGGACCCCAGAAGGAATGACGGGTCATTAGCATTGGTTGATCTCATGGTAGAGACAAGAAGGCCTGCTCAGCACAGTGGGTCTCCTGACTAATAAGGAAGGACTCTGGGGATTTAGAGAAGAGTGTTTGTTGCAGGAAGAGTCTGGAAGCAGATACTCTGTGTCTTGGGTGATCTTCACAGGGCTTGGATTTTTCCCTGAATTCATCCAACTTCAACCCCAAGGGATTTGCTGAGTACTACCTAGCCCAGCTAAAGCTTCCATTTCCAAAATCCTAGTCTGAATACAGTACAAAGTTTGTGAAGTCTATTTCTTCCATGTTATTATGGATGAGCCCTTCTATAATTTCATCTTTCCACCTACACATTAGATTGACTTGTTACTGGTTCCCCATTTTTAATGTTGTGCTAATGAGCTCTTCAAGGAGGACTTGGTTAATTACGAAGGAGTCAGGCCCTGGTTCTAGAGAGAAAAAGTATAAAGGGTATTGTGCCACATTTGCCAGAAATGTGCCTCCTGCGATCGACATCCTTACACGCTCAAGTTTTCTACACAATACTCTGAAGATTTGCAAAATGGGCCCAAGACAGAAATGAACTAATGTGATCTGGGGAGTAGAGCCGGCGTGTGAAACTGAAGGCTGCCGTGGGAAAGAGAGCAGGAAGGGGAGAGCCCTCGGCTAGGGTGAGGGACCCACAGGTGGTCTAAAGGTGCTGAAGATGGGATAGGGCAGGCTGTCCACGGGCTGCACTGTGAATGCCCACAGCCCAACCAGGAGAGACAGTCATGAGTTGTCATAATGCTGGAGATGAACCAACTGGCGTAAGAGCCGGACTGGGTGTTTAAAAAGAGAGAGGAAGAGTGAGCGTATTGATCAATCAGGTAAATAATAAATAGAAGGGTCCACGGTTTCTCTGTAGGATGCCGAGAGCGGCTGAGAAGCACAAGCATAGGGTCACTAGAACTGCATAGCAAGCCTGTGGGGCAGAGTGCCATGGGTCACGGAAGTTTAAATCTGGGATCCTCATGGAAAAGTACCAAGGAGCTCCTGACAGTTGCAGAATAACCAGAACTCTGGGAACTCAGATCAAAACGAACAAATAGGCAAACCATTTTGTTGTTGTTGCTCGTTGAACTCAATAGAAGTATGTTGGTCCTGTTTTGTTTTTAATATTAATGCCTTAATTGAAAAAAACTTATCCTAGCATTTGAAGATCAAGACCTAACAAAGTAAGGGGCACTGGGTGGCTCAGGCAGTTAAACGTCCGACTCTTGATCTCAGCTCAGGTCATGATCTCCGGGTTGTGGGTTCGAGCCCCGAGTGGGTCTACTTAAAGAACAACAACAACAACAAAAACGACCTAACAAAGTAGAGGTAATGCCCAAACGCTTTACTCTGGATTGTCAAAAATCCAGGGTAAGAATCACAGCATGAATACATGTATGTCCCTTAGGAGTTCTAGTAATTTATTATTTTTGTTATTGGTTTTTTAAATAATAAGTCCTAAAGACATTCTTTTTAGAAATAGGTATTATAACAAATTTTTGTCTGTGTAAAATACAAATTATTCCGAGGTTTAAGAGAAGTCAATATGATCAGAAAGAACATAAGGCTTAATCAGCCCCCTATATTTATTTAGTAATTTACGGCATACAAACAATGTTGTGCATAATTTCTTATTCGATCCCAGCCATTTTGTGAAGCAAGCCGGGCAATTTATATTACCCCCATCTTCCAGAGGTGAAACCTAATCCCCAAAGAAACTAAATATCAGGAAGAAGCTGACGCAGCGAGTTACAAACCCAGCAGAGTCAACAAACCATATCTTCTGATTCTTAGTTCCCCAAAGGTTTGAATGTTGTCCCTGTTGTAATGTCGTTTTTAACTACTGGTAAGAAGAAACATTTGGTTGCTTGTCAAATGAAAATAAACAGTTCTGGCAGTCAGGTGAAATTCAGTGAAAAAATTCCAAAGACGAGACTAGATAGAGCAAAGAAAATGTGAATCAGAAATGGATACAAAGGAGTTGAATTTACCACCCATCAATGTCAGACCTCGCGTGGAGGCCTACTGGACCACAGTGCCCGCTCCCTCTAAGCCCTTCTGGGTTTGCTCTGCAGACTGACATTTTTGATAAGGAATTTCAAGAGGCATCCCTCGCTGCTGTCACTCTTACCGAAATGAAACTTTGTAGAGAGGAATGCAAGAGTGGACTTCAGCTCACACTTACTTGGGGCTTATAACATTGTAAGGTGCTTCCATTTGAATGATCTCATTTTATTGTCTTGTAGGTGGTTGGAATTTAGAGCATCAAAATGTCTCAAAAAGTGTATCAGTTGAGCTCTGCTCTCCCTTCCTCAATGTAAACTGTATACAGTGTAGTTCCCCCATGAAACAATAGCTATGACTTCTAGGGCCTCAAAGAGCAAGCACCCGATGTTCATGTTTATTCATTGTATAGTATTTATTGTGATCATATCAATAAGGCACTGTTTCTATGGGCCAGCTGCATGAGACACGGAAATAGCTTTGTCTTATAACATTCTCTTTGTATTTGTTGTTGTAATGGAATTTGTCATATATGGCTCTGAATTCTACTAAGGGTTTCAGACTTGGAGAGTTTAGTTCCAAGACTCATTCCCTCTTTGCTTGCCCTGTGTTGTGATAGCAGTTTGCAGAACAAGCCACACACTGGAATCACAAGTTACAGAGTCCAGGAGGAATTTTTACATTCCCCCCAAGTGTTTCTGATGACTTCTCAGATTTTAAAATCACTGTTCTATGGAATATTCTTTTATCTTATTGTTGATTTGAGTTGAATCACTGTATTCTGAGGACTCCATCTGATTATTATTGTATTATTAGCATGAAAACCTTTCCCCAGACAAGACTAAAGCCTAATTGTATGAACACCTGCCTTAGTAAGACTCTCAGTTTGTATTAGGACCATTTGCTATAGGCCAAGTAATACCCTAGCATATAAAAAGTGTTTACGATGTCCGAAAAATTCTTAAATCCTCCTTATCGTCTGTTCTTTCCACACGCAATTATAGAACACTGCTGAGGTTTGTGCTGTGAACATAAAGACAAAGAGGGTGGACGGTCCCTTAAAAAGTCAGTGGGAAAGTTATGGCATGATTTTGATGTTAATCCATTTCTCATCAAAATTAAATTCAGAGCGTTAAATAGCATGTATGAGTGAAAAAACAAGCAAATCTCATTCCCTGAACTGCTTCTATAAAATTTCTTGCAGTGTAGCCACGAGACAATCACTAATACACTAAAACAGACACACTTCAGTGTGTGCTTATGTGCAAGGGGACCCCAATGGCCTCTTGAGTGCTGGTCTTGCGAAGTCTTTGAGAGGGAGAAATTCGATTTAATTTGTCACGTAACCTCCCACCTCCCAAAAAAGCTTTGATGTTGCACAATAGTTTGCTACCTAAATAGTTTAGAACAAAGTTGTCTGTAAGGTAGGAAGGTATAATCTTCGCCGTATAGACCGCTATATTCCAGGTCCAACCCTTGAGAAGATATGCAGAGCGGTACGCAGCGTAATGCCTCTTGTGTGGAGTCAGCAAACATTATCTTAAAAACCACTGCAAATAATGTTAACTGACTCCAGGGTCCGCGTTCCTCCCCTCCTCTCTGATCTTTCCCTCCTCTTTTCTCCTCCCTCCCTTTGCTTTGAGCCTTCTGACAGCCAAGGACTTGCAGTTACTTTGGGTTACAATATGTTATCCCCAGTGGAAATCAGAAACTTTAATTCAAAAGGTGACCACTCTTGACCTCTGACCCCAGGGCCTCCCACCCTGCTGCTCCCCTCCATTTTCTGTCTCCATGGAACTGAGCAGCCAAGTGGAAAAATGGGAGCAGGCAAAGTCTATAGCTATTCACAGACTACCCTGCTCCCCCCCCCCAAAAAAAAAGAGAGAGAGAAAGATGAATGAAACTCATTCATCAATAAGCAGGAGATGAAGAAGAAAGCCTTATTGGCTGAAAAGCAAGCTAAGAAATAGGGAGGGCAAAGAACGAGGAGTGCCAGGAAAGGAGCAGAAGTAAGGACCCAGCGCGGAGGGCGAGTCGGGAGATCTCAAAAAGAAAAACCCCGAAGATGAAAAGCAGTGGTGCACATTTCCCGAGTTATCTGCGAGGGGCCAACTGTTCCCAAAGGAAACCTGTCCCTCGCATCACACCTTCTTACAACAAAAGCGTCGGAAGCTTCACCAAAAGGAGAAGGCGTGGAGTCCCTGGGATTGTCCTTTCTTGAAGCACTGTGGTGGCACCGTGTGGCAGCTGGGAGATACGGGAAGAGAGCACCTGCCAGAGAGCTGGGAACCGAGAACCCTCCTCCAATCCCACACTCCTTCAGAGGAAAAGTTTTTCCAAGGCCAAGAGCAAGTTACAGCCGTGGCGGCCGACGTTCCTCACACAGGCGATCTTTCCTTCCACAGTCGTGCCCGAGCAACTGGACGTGCCCAAGGTCAAACCATCACCTAAGAAAGTGACCCAGATAAGACTGGCCATGGCCTCCCTGTCAACCAACCTGGTAACGGCACAAAGGTCAGCAAACCCAAGAGCAATTGCTCTCCATAGAAGAATGTTAGATGTGGGGGGAAAAATCAGTATTAAGTTCAGGTCATTCTCAAGATAATCTCAAGATGGAGTTTCATATTTCTGCAGTGTTCACCATATTTCTCCTCCACCCACGAGAGGTAAACGCTTCCTCGTGTATTAATCATCTATCTGGAAAGCCATTTTGTTTTTCCCATGTGAGTGCTAAGGTCTGAGACTGGTCCACCCGAAGGTTCTCATTTCCTGTGCATCACGTCCAACACTGGGGCAAGAAGATGTTTCCATCACCCTTCGGTTCATTCCTCCGCCTCCAAAGGGACCTCAGTCATACCCCTAGAGCTCGAACGGTAGGAAACAGTCTCCCTCCTTCCTCACAGACAGAGTCCAGCTACTTTCTCATAGAATTCTAAAACTATTTTGCCAGGAAACTTGGCCTTACTCCTAGATAACTGTTTGCACGCCCCTCACCACCTTTATTTTGCTCTCTAGTGACGCTTGTCGAGCCCTGTTGGATTTTGAAGCATGAGAACGTGCATGAAGGAGGCGAGGTCACGGGGAAACAAGGAGGAGGCGATAGTGAAAGTGGCAAATCCCCATGAGCCTGAATCATGAGGTGAACGCTCATGAGCTTCAAGTTCACTAACTGGCCACTGTGAAGAGCGAGGACCCTGAGCATCTCCACAAGTCACGCAATGGGACACAGAGGTTGAGTGTGGCAGAAGCCCCCATTGAAGAAACGGCCGGAGGCTCTTGGCATGGTCACTGGACGGAAGAAGGACAGAGATGACCCTGCGGTAAAGACGGGGGTGGTTACCCCTCCCCTGGGCTGTTCCCTTACCTCCTCTGCTCCCACTTCTGCAGCTTCTCATGAAAAGCACTGAAATGGGGACCAGAATGCAGAGGCAGAGTGGATTCAATTCCTTTTGGGCCTCTGCCAGAGTCTCATTAGGTCCTGGACATGTGAGCCAATGCTGATTTCCATGGCTCATCTACCCTAAATCTGCCCTTCCTGAAACACTAGCCTTTGTCCTTCCAGTCGCCGTCTCTAAATGGGGATTTGGGTGAGAGCAATACCAAAGGGACCGTCATTATACACCCGTTATTCCGAAATTGATGGGCTCTAAGTCTTTGTGGCTGAAAAGCTCTGACAGGGTGAGCTCACATCAGATTGTAGAATCACAGCTTTCCCTGGTAAATCGGGTTACAAATGAGAGTTAGCATTGGGAGGGAGGGTCAGTAGGAGGATAAAGGAAGAGTGTTTTTCCTCAAATTCACCTCACTTCATGCTGGAGTGAGAGGCCATCCATACTCACGAAAGGCTAATTATATAAATCAGATGCCCTGGCTGAGTTTCCAACCCCCCCGGGAGCAGGGAGAGCTAGGAATAAATGAGGTCCTCTGCAAAATGAAAGAAACCCTTTGAAAAAATGCCAAAACCAATGGTTATACAGCTTAACTCACAATTTTTTTTTTAATGGAAAAAGAAAAATCTGGACCAAGGATAACAAAAATAGCTGAGTTTTCATCTTCCAGCAGATCTGGAAATGCACTCTTCACTTGTTTATCTCTTTGCTAGTATTTACGGGTCTTTACTTTGGCATCACTAAATATGACAGCTCCTGGGATGCTCAGATTTCTAAATACACGCTCGAAACGAAATCTGACTTGTGTCTTAGGAAGGTGACATTTATGTTAGGATATCATGATAATAAGCCATTGTTCAAGTAAGAGGCTGACCGTGGTGGGGAAAAAAAATCCCAGCAGTAAGAAGGAAGGATATCAACCTGTAAGTCTCTGTCACTCACTGGCACTCCATCCTGGGCCATCACTTCCCTTCCCAAGGCCTCAGATTCCACGGATGAAAATAATGGGATTGATGTACCCTGGCAACCAGCACCACTTGGTCTGTGATACTCAAATTTCCATACAGGCCACAAGTTGTCAGCGCTCAGATGAACAACTGAAATTGAATCCAGGTATCAATGGTGCACATGCCACTTAATTTAAATTTCAGATTTTAAATTGGGGCTTTGATGTTGACATTTACCTTCTCTATGGATAGTCTCAGCCTCCATGAAAGCACGTTCCTATTCCGTTCCCAAATCACCGACATGGCATCCTACTGCAGCCACTGAGGTCCCATGTCTGAGAGCTACTTAATTCCTGACAATATAAGTTCCTTTTTAGGGCAGAACAGGAAAGATGCCTGGATTCCTGAGCCTGGCACCTATAAGTCATTCAATTACAGAAGTTTACGAACAGAAAAGCCACCTAAATGTTTTTCAGAATGCCTCTAATTAGGTGGAGGGCTGACTTATTCACACTGGTTTTGTTTTCCAACAATCTATTTTTCCTAATCTTTACTTCTGACCTGATCAACTGATTAAAATTAGTTGCCTGATTAAGAACTCAGACTAAACATATAAGTTGTCAAAATCATAGTGATATAAAGAGATGGGAGAGACTATGGAGACCATCTGGTCAACCCCATTTTTCAGAGCTATAAGGCAGGAGAGAGGAGATAAACTTCTTGCTCAAAATCATGCAATTAATATATATGGCTGGTCATGCGGCTGAAATCAGAACCCATATTTCAGGATACCTAAGCCAATTCTTTTTCTATCATATCATATCCCGATTCTATTCTAAGTTTCTCTTATTTGAATATATATTTATATATAGTGTATATCTACTCAATATACACAAATATAGCTTTAATATGTATTTAAAATACATATTTAATGTGGGTCATCCAGGTTGGTATTTTCTGTGTGTAATATGGTTTATAATTCTGTGATTATCACTCCCAGTGTTAATATATAGCATTCCACCTGATAATATCAACAACACTGCCCAATAGAAAGGGATGCTGAGTAACTGGCCAAGGTCACTGATAAAGGACAGATCCAGGGCCAGAATATATCTGTGACACCCCTCACCTCCCCCCCTCCAACAAATGCCCCCTACACAGCCACTTCTACTCCTGCCCTTATCCCGTGCACAGTGTCAAGGGCTAGAATAAAAGGACATTGCGAGGTTTGCTGTGTTCTTTGGAAGTGAGAAATATCTTCATCTGTTCATGGGATCTCTCAACTATCTAGGATTGTATTTTCTGCCCTCTTTTCCTCAAGTTACAAAATCCCTACTGAAAGACACACCTACGTCTTAGCAACCTTGCCCCCCTCTGAGTTGCTTTGCTTTTCTTATAGCCTATGAAATCTTCATCTAGTCCAAGGGGAAGAAGATAGGTCTTCTTCATTGTTCAATTCATTGTTATTGTTACAACTTTTATGCCCCGAGTCTCCCATGGTTTTGAAAGCCCCCAAATTGATTGCTACTCAAAAGTCATAAATTCTGCTCTTCTCTTCTCATGATCTGGTATAACCACTTTCTCTTGAGAGTTGCATTATGGCTTTCTGTAGCTGCTCAAGGGAAAAAGGGATAAAAGAAAACCGGATTTGCAAGTAGGGAAAAGAATCAGTACAGAACTAATTCTTCTATTTCACATTATTATTTCATAGAAATACATACATACTGATGTATGCTCATATATCCTACCAGTGGGGATTAGATTCTCAAGTCAGCTGACCAAAGTCTATCAAAACCTCTAGGAGATTAGCCATCTGCCTCATTTCCTTTTCATGGTAGGTTATGTTCAGGTGCTCATGAGTTCTCATGCTCAGAGCTTGGGAAGATAAAATTTGTTAAAGATATAACCATAAGGGCTCTCCATTGGGGTGACCAGGTCACGATCACAGTTCATATGCCAAGACAGGTGAGGATTAAAATCGTCACAGCAAACAGAATGGCCAAGGATAAGATACTCCCAACCCAAATTTCATCTCTCCAGTTCTCTCTAGCACATTGGCTTTCTGTAAATTTCGTGGAACTCAGACACTCTTCTGGGAGTTATAAAGATTAGGGAAGAGCAAGAAGGTTTGAATCAACTGGCTACTCGGAATTTACTGGATTACCCGGAATTGTCTGAGACTGGTAGTCTGCCATCCAACAGGCTTGGCTGGAAATTAAGTTACCTCTCCACCCCGCAGGTTGATTTATTCTCTCAATTCAAACAGCCATAGGAGGCTGGGACTGAAAAAGTAAGATGATGGGACGCAAAATAAACACTGAAAGACATCCTAAAGCAAAGTGAAGAATGAGAGCTGGATACAGTTTCTTGGGGAAATGGATGGTTGGAACGCCTGAGGAAACCAGTTTGTCTCATTGATTGGCCATGTCACACAAAAGTAGATGGACCTGGTTTTAAGATACAGGTAGCAATTCTGAAGCTCTAAGAAATCTATAAAACCTACCAGACAATGCCAACAGGGGAGAAGTGTGATGTCTTCCAATTGGAATGACAGTTTATTAATTATTGGCTATTTTTGGTGCCGATAGTTTTCAAAGCCAATTTTTAAATGACACTGCTGTAATCATTCTACAGCCACGAGGCAGCCAAATGAATCCACCCCCTTCTCTTTGGGGAGTCTCTGCAGTCTACGCTTCTTAGGAGAGTTTTACTAGAAAGTACTTTCCTTGCTTGGCTACCAATGCCAGAGAGCAGGGTAAACGAGACAGGGAACTAGGCCGGGGGATGCCTACTAAAATGGAACGTGGAAGATGCTCGAAGACACATGATGCCTGGTTTGACAATGTATTTGGTCTGTGCTTCTCAATGGCTTCCCTTGCCTGCTGCTTAGTTTTACTCTCTGTCCACTCCTTATCCTGGCTTTCTAACTCACTTTCAATACCTACCTTTTGAAAGGTTGTGGCAATTTAATTTGCTTCTAAAAAAAACCCCACTCTACCATCCCTCCCTCATATTTAATGAAAAATAGAAGCTATTAACATGAGAGAGATTTTCAACATCTGGTCCATGAGGCCACAAAAAAAAAAGTAGGGTTAGGAAAGAGAAAATCCTATTTCTTTCTGTAAAAATTTTAAATATTAAACTTTAAATAGACTCATACTCTGGTTTAAAATAACTTACCACAAAACAAATGCACAAAAGGCCTGAAACTATAAAACTCCCAGAAGACGACAGGCTGTGAGCAATTTGACATTGGTCTTAGCAATATTTTTTCGAATCAGTCTTTACAGGCAAAAGCAGAAAAAGTTAAAATAAACCAATTGGGTTTGCATCAAACTAAAGAACTTTTGCACGGTGAAGGAAACCATCAATAAAACTAAAAAGTAACCTAGTGACTAGGAGAAGATATTCACAAATGATATATCCGATAAGGGGCTGATAACCCCCAAATATAAAGAACTTATACAACTTAATATCAAAAAGGGAAAAAAAACCCAACCTGATTAAAAACGGGCAGAGAGCTTGAATAGATATTTTTCCAATGATGACATGCAGATGGCCCACAGGCACAAGAAAAGACGCTCCACATCACTGTCCTCAGGGAAATGCAAATCACACCCACCAGGAGCGATCCCCTCCCACCTGTCAGAATGGCTAAAATCAGCAACACAAGAAACAACAGGTGTTGGCAACGATGAGGAGAAAAGGGAGCCCTTGTGCGCTGTGGGTGGGAATGCCAATTACTGCAGCCACTCTGGAAAACAGTATGGAGGTTCCTCAAAAAACCTATACCCTCCCGGAGCATCCCCTCTCCTCAGCACTGGACTTTCATCATGCCCCGTGCTACTGGCCTGGGCTCCAGCGTCTCTCTAAACAGCTGCTGGGTGGTGAGCAGGTGGTGGGAAATCACACTAGGAAGGCAGAAGCATGTGTCTACTTTGGAGTGATGGAAGGCCATCTTTCAGCTATAGCACACGGCCGAAATTTTCAGCAGGCTGAAAAATGCTCGAAAACATACAATCCCAAGACGTGCTCTCGAGAATAACGTCTACACCGAGTACTCCAGCAACTAAAGCAAATTCAGTGGTATCATGGCCCACTACTTTTCTCTGCATTTCTTGACCTACTCTGTTCCATGTCGCCACTGAGATACCCACTGTTAATGACAGGTAGACATGTATAATGTTATTTACAGCAAAGTTGGCATTTTAGAAGTGAACAGCGTTGTAAGAATACAACAAATACAGGGGATTCGACAGGCTTAGAAGTCCAGGGCAATTATATATACAAACGTACGCCATACACTATGCCTATTTTTATCTCTTAGCTCCAAACCCAACCTTCTTTATGCTGCTTTGTGATGCTCCCGGATTCCTTAGTGTTTTATTTTCAGTTATCTAGTTACTAACTTTATACCTCATTAGCTAATATTCATATTCATTCTATTAAAATAATTGGTATGGTTTCTCTCTCAGCTGGTCCTAATTGATACAGAAATTGAGAGCAGGCGTGAGACCAGGAATCAGACCCTCATAGGTGGCACTGGTTGGGTTGTGTCCTTGGGTTTGAACCCACGCCGTGATGGGCTCCCTGCCAATGAAAAATAGCATGCTAATAATGATGCGATACGACGGCCTCACAGTTAATCAAATGAACACCTGTGGAGGACTGAGATCCAGTGCCTACTGAAGAAAATGTCTTGAGAGCCCAGATGGCGGCTGTCCTTGACCATTATGTCATGGTATGAGCACTGCGATGTGGGCTGGATTCTTCTGAGTTCTCTGGAGAGGTTACAGAAAGAAGTGATGAGCTCAATTCTAAATTCTTATCACAGATCACAGAAGAGAACCTATCTTGGTAACCCTAAAAGACTCTCGGTAACCCTAAAAGACTCTCCTATCTCTTGTAAACTCGAGACTGATATCCCTGAAAATCAAGCGCACGATAGCTAAGAGTGTGTGTTACAGAATGACAAACCATGTTGAAGTCACCACTTGACCAATTCTCTCACATGCCAGTCAGGACATTGCTTGGGAAGAAGATTTCCTGAAATTTGGAAAGGGGCGATCTACCTGGGCTCTTGAACGTCCAAATTCCTCGGAGCTTCCCTTTAGCGCCCCTCATCGACATCTGCACGTGGAGCCACCTGGCCAAACGGAAATGTGGTCAGCGGTGTCCCAGCCCCAGCATCCCAGGACAGAGCAGAGAAGGGTGGGTGCGGAAGCTGGGAGACCGGAGCGCTGCATCCAGAACCGGCGCGCAGCTACGCGGTACGTAAGTGAGCCCATTCCGCAGTTCTGTGATCTTAAGTCAGGCTCGGCCTCCGTTTCCGCATTTGTACACTGAAAAGAAAATACTGGACTCCACGGTAGTTTCACTTTGGTTGTGAGTAGTACAATCCTATCTAAAACTCGAATATATAAAACGCCTAAGAACAAGCTGCTCTGATTAGATCTTGTACCAACACAGGGACCCTCCCCTTGCTTCCCGCATCCACCCTGAGGCCCCTCTTCAGAACCCCACAGCCCTACACCACATGACCGATTTCTGAATAACACCCTTTCTTAACACCCTTCTTGCTCTCCAGGTAATGACGGCGGAGATCTGCTCTTCACGTCGGACTGAAGTAGTCTAACGGTGAGGTCCCCAGACCAGCAGCGTGCCAGCCCGACGCGTGGTAGAGGGAACGTTCTCAAGGCCCTGAACTCCAAAGGCCCTGAACTCCAAAGGCCTGCGCGCACCGCTCAGCCTCCCGCCAGGCTTGCTGTGTACCCTCGGGGCAAGGTGCTTACCCCTCTGCTTTCTATGCCTGGAATTCCATCTAGAAGGCCGGCTGGAGGGAACACAATTCACAGAAGAAAATCCCTTGGGGGCACAAACAAAGTCGTGCTCCTGAGAAACTCAGAGCGAGGCATTTTCCACGACTCCCCATGTCAGGTGACGGAAGAAAACGTTCTAAAGACAGGCCGGGGGCCACCTCGCATGAATAATGGGGGGCCTCCCATCTTTCAAACAGGAGGGGGCTAATTTCAAAAATGACCCCTGGCAGCGACCAGAGGACCAAGAGAGCTCCGAGGAGAGTGCAAAGCACTTTCTTCGCTGCAGAAACTGGCTGGCAATTCAGCAAGAACAATAAGCAGGAGACCAAAGGCCTCCCGGGGCTCAAGGGCTTGCACAGTGGGGTCCCAAAGCATTACCTTTCCTACAAATGAGCCAGCTGCCAGATTTGGTAAACATCGTAAATCTCCAAGAACGGGGCTGCGCTCCGGAGGTGACCCAGGTGTTTGATCATCGAGGATGCTGGAATACGCGCCGCCCACGCTGCCTGTGCCAAATGGGTCACAGCCGCCCCTCTGTGCGGCCGTTTCCCAGGCCCCGCGTGGACCCGCGCACAATTCACTGCTTTGTCTGTCTCCGAGCCCGCCCCTCTGCTGGACATGGGCTTCCTCTCAGTTTGGTGGTCCCTCTCCCTCCCGCTCTTTCTTCTTGCCCCACGCAGAGCAACCTTCATCAGAAAGCCCGTCAGTCACCTCCTGCTTTTTTGACGCAGAGCGAGCGCGTCCGTCACCTGGCGCGTCACCTGGCGCGTTGGGCTTCAGCCCAGGGGTCCTCCGGCGGAGCGCGGGGCGCGCAGAGCCCTCTCCTTCCCGGCCTTGCTCCCCCGCCCTGCTCCCAGACTTCCGAAGAGCTTTTGTCCTTCCGCTCTTTGGCATCCACCGTTCAGGGATCGGATTGGGATTTTTGGTGTCTTCCCAGCTGTTCATTGAAGGTTAACTTTCAAAACCAAGAATTACAAATGTCCAAGCAGCTCTGAAATCAAGAGTTTCTTCTTCAAACTTCCTACCTGAGTAGCGGGTGTGAGGATGTAGGTCAAGGGCACGAGAGGAATGCCAGAGGCCCCCAAGGGGGCCACCTCTGCACCCCCAAACTCCTGACCGCATACGCAGGGAAGTTCCAACTTTGGGGAATCCTGTAGACCCCAGAATTCAACGACTTCCTTTTCATCCAACCTAGAAACTTCACGAGGTCCCAGTCCCACATCAGCAAATAATAGGATGGGTAAGCATGTGTTTCCTCTCTCTCGGTCTCTGCATTTCACAGAGCCTTCCTGAGGGCACACCTTACCGCAGTGAAAATAACTCTGTCTAGAGCACTCCATACCTACGTAATGATGCCTCGGGGTATTGTGCAAGAGGAAAAAATTTAAAATAGGCATATAGTTTACAGTCTTTGCAGGAGGGAGAGGCATCAACTGAGAAGGTGAGTGCCAGAGCCCCTGTGACTAAGGGTCGACATGGTTAAGTACCCTTGGAGCTCGAGGAAGGGGCAGTCAGGTGGGCTGGAGGGTTTAAGGAAGACTTTCTGGATGACCTACGCATGATCCTTTGTTCAGAAGAAGTAATCTAGTGGCGGAGAGCCTACTGGAGATGAATGTCTGCAAGGACCCAGAATTTCAGCCCCTCGTCGTTCCCAATTTCGGCAACTTCAGGCACTTCCGACAATAGGAAAGTCAGGGAGAATTCTACGGATTCTTCTAGATAGCATTTTATTGTATGTGACTCCACATTAATTAATTTTTATATACTTCGGGCTCATCATACATAATTTTAAGGCGACACATGTGAGGCTCTATGCCTCATTTCACTTCGCCTTCCTTTCTGGAGACCTGACGCATAGATGCGTGTGCTCTGAACGAGGGAGTGAATGAATGAATGGCCGCAGGCCTTTCTGGAGGGCGTGCTCCCCTCCCCCCCCCCCCCCCCCCAGCTCTCAGGGTGTCTGCTTTCATTCCCCCTGAGGCTGGAAACAGAGCGTGGATTCTGGAGTCAGGCAACCAGAGTTCAAATTTAGCCTTCGCCAAATACTGGCTGATGACCGAGAAACTGACCTGCCCTTTCTGAGCCCTCATTTTCCTTGTTGGTAAAATGGGATCATACCCCCTCGATAAAGGCAGAAGCGTTCAATGGTTAGAACTAACTTGACTCCACCAGCACCCAAGTTGGCTTGTTCTCTGGCACGTCAGTGACTAGTGTCATTTGTCTCTCTCTTTCCACGTTACTAAAGGGAGACCTTTCTGATCCACATATCTATCGATCAGCACACCCCCCCACTAATCAGCTCTCAGCCTCAACTTTCTCATCTGTAAAATAGGATGAACTGGGTCCCCCCTTTCAGAATTATTGTGAGGCTTCACTGAAGTCCTACGCATAACTGATTGATCAGAGTTTCTGGCTCAAAAAAATGTTAGGTACCACAAAGCTTAGTGTTTCCTCCCTTCCTTTTCTTTGCAAGCGGAAACCTCCAGAGAGGCCATGACTTGAATACCCATAACCTGAGAGCTCTTTTTTGAGCACTTTCTTAGAACCTGACATTGAAGCAAGGCCCTCCACGGGACTGAAAGCAAATATCTCTTCGTCATTTCACCAAGACAGCAGTGGCCCTCCTCAAACAGCTCACAGGTCTTTTTTTAGCTCTTTAGTTTCCTCTGTAGTCACTGAAATGGAAAACTCAGGATTTCTCCCCTGTAGGGTTTTGTTTGCCATTTTATCAGAATCTGACTGAGATCTCAGACTGTCCTCTTGGCATCCATAAAGGATATTCAAACCTGCACAGATGAGAAGGACGAGCCGCCAAGACTGCAGGCCCCAGAGGCTGGGCACGAGGCCTGTGCTACCTGGAGGCCGGGAGGACCCGCGGCTCCTTTCCAGCCTCTCCAGGTATCTTTCTATATGTAAGGAAGGACTTCAGTGACATCAAAATGTCAAAAGGACTGTTAAGATGGTCTGGGCCATTTTTCCAGTCTGTACTCCATACTCCTGGCTTCCTCGATAGGCCCCCTGGATACACATCCCACCCATTGAAAATCCACATGTCTGTGCGTCCACGACACTCTACGAGGCAGAAAAGAAATCCCTCCCTTTTTCCAGCTCTGAAATTCCCTTGCACGCCATAGGTATGCCCGATATGGGCTTACACACTTAGAAGACACAAAAATATATGTTCATATTTAAATGACAACTTTTGAGAGTCCTCAATTTTATTACTATTATTTCATGCCATGGAGGAACAAAATAGTCCTATATTTTCTTTTTCTACTCATCGTTCACTGACACTCACCCACGCACCCCAATACCCTTCCTCATACTCTCACTTGCCTGATAGAAAGTTAAGGGCCACGCATTGGCACATAAAATCTTTCTTGAACATTTTAGTGTCAAATTAAAAATGTGGACTGCATTTCCTAACTATCCTCTCCCTGTACTCAATTATCAGCTGGAGCATTTCACACTTCTAGGAAATTTCACACTGCTGTTTTTCTCTCGGTGTTTAATACCCGTCTCTGCATTAATAAATATGTATTTATTATAAAGATTATGACCATGTTCGCTCCTTCTCAGACTTAAAGCTGTAATAGAGAAAGAGAGGGGGATGAAAATCTCTGGAAGATGTTTTAATAGGATAAAGAGCTAACACACAAATGAGGAGTCCCATAGAAAGAAATATGGTGGATACTGAATAGAGAAAAATAAGCAGACTTTTACAACACTGAGGGGGTTTTTCAAATTTGCACTCCACACTTTCTCTTGATTTTCCAACATGAGCTTGTCAATCGAATTTTATTCCTAACCACAATAGCCTTACACAAACCAGCACCCTGGCTTCTCCGGTCCGTCAGCCCTATTGCCAACCCGCCCCACGGGAGACCTTGTTATTCCTCTTTGGGGGACCTGATGTGGCTCTTCGTCCTACAGAGCACGCTGGGATTGGGAGAACCCTTTGTGCTTTAACTTCAGGCTTTATTTTTCAGACTCAAAGTAAGCTTTGAGGTGAAGTGTACGTGCTGTGCCTCTCTAATGAGGTGTCAGCAAGGCCCTTTGAGTCCACAGGTGTTCAGAGCATCCAAGCTAACGGACAGTTAAGGAAACAATCCAACAGCTGGTAGGCCTCCCTTGCTATTGCCAACCTAGCTTCCAAGCTCGGGCGGCGCTGAATTACGGGACACGTGCATAGCTCAGCCAGCCGAGATGCGCCCCACTCACGCTACCCCCCCCCCCATCCAACTGGCCTCAGGGCAGGCTTTCTACCTGCTCACAGCTTGGCTAAGAATGAAAGACATGTTTGTTTTGTCAAAAGAAAATCCTTTAATCCAAATATGGCTTGAATTTGTTTGGCTTCAAAATAGTTTTTAATCAAATACTTTTATATAGATTTCTCTTTCTCTAATTGGTAAAAAATATATGTTATATATAGTATATATGTTCAATATATTTTCTCTCCTATAGATTCTCTATATATTCTGTGTGTGTGTATACACACATATATTTAGTTACATATATACATATATATATATATATAATAGATATATATTCATATGGTAACAGCGGCAAGATTTCTCCTATCATCAATAATGTTTTATCACTGATACCAAATTCTTAGATGATAGGTGATAAAAGATATTAAATACATCAGTTTATAATATTTCTATATCAATATTATCTTTGTTAGATATGGACTAAAGCTTCAGGGGCTCTTTTTTTTTTTAATTGGACATCAGAATATGGTTTCCTCTTCTTGCCCAAACACAATTTAATATCTGTTTCTCAGTTGAAGTACGGCCACAGCCTTTGGAATTCAAACATGGGATCCTAGATTTCAATATAGGTAATCAGCAAAAATAAAATATTGTTTAATGCTTAAGTTATGCAAGAAGAAATTTTCACAGTTTTGAGTGAAGGTTCTATTTACAGATTTATGATTTGCTTTTTTGTTTTACTTGAAAGAGGCCACACATGACTAGGATAAGTAAAAGAGCATGTTTCCTATTAATATCTATTTGATTTTCATAAAGATATTACACTGCAAGTTACAGAGTAAGGAGTTTGGACTCAGTCACTGAAATTGAAGGAGATGAAATGTAACAGTGGTTTTATCCTGGCCCAGGGATAGCGTGTGGTGGGAACTAAGTAGGCCTCTTTCCCTGGCCCAGGCACCCTCATAATGTGTCTCATTCCCTCTTTGATTTTCCTCCTAACCCCAGCACTAACTGAAATTGGATCTGCTTATTTGGTTCTTCATTTATCCAGAATGAAAGCTCAGTGAAAGCAGGCATCTCTTACCTTTTCAACCCTGTTTTGCAAGGATTTGAAGACGAGTATGTGAGCATCCTATAAATATTCGAGAAGCAAATAAATGGATGGAGGTTTTCAGGTGGTGACCTCTATCCTATTTTAAAAATGCAAAAATGCATCATCTCATAGTTACCGTTTGGAAGCGATGCATACACAGACACACACAGGTCGTCGTGGCCTCGCACAGTAGCGCCTACGTAAAA
Source organism: Ursus americanus (assembly GCF_024610735.1). NCBI lineage: Eukaryota > Metazoa > Chordata > Mammalia > Carnivora > Ursidae > Ursus > Ursus americanus. Next base: position 16,225,170 of record NC_142129.1, on the reverse strand, counting down.
ATGGGCGTGCAGACTGAAACCATGGAAGGCAACCTTGATAATCATTCGGAAACATTATGGCTGCTCCTTGAACTTTGAAAATTTTCACCAGATCATTAAAACCTCGGTTATAAATGCATACGGAAATAGAAAATGCAGCAAAACTAATAGCATACTGTCATTTACAATGTTAAAAATATTGAGTGAGATTTAAAGGGTTTCATCATTGTTTTCATAAAATACTTATCAAGAATCCTCTGAAGAGCTTGCTTTCCTTTTCTCATTGTGTAAATCACAATACAGAGCAAGCATCTTTTCTATGACTTGGCAAATGTCTGCGCCTTTCTAGGCTGAGATTAATTTATTCGTTTGTTCTTCGGGTTTTCAAGTCTCAGCATATACTCGAGAACTGCATTCAAGTGAGTTTTTGGCCAGCGTCAATCTGGCACATTTTTATCCTCTTTGTCTTCTCTGGCTTCCTCGGTTATGTCAGGTTTGCGTTCACCAAGCGTCTTTGGCTGCACATGCGCAGTCTCTCCCAAAATGGCAGCGCGCTCATGTTCCCGCCTCCCGCTATCTCCATTTGGGTGTCTTTCAATTTCACTTCCAGCGGTAAACCACTTCTCATTTCTTGCCCACACTTTCAATGTTATTGGCCAATTTCTCCTTTTAATTCTCCATTTTTGGGAAATGCCGTGTGGGTTTATACTGGGAGACAAGGAGGCGAGAAGACTACCTTCTTCGCTCTCCTTGCAGAACATGAGTGACAGACGCAAGGTGACCAACCCGGACAGACGATCAAAGAAGTGATGTGACTGGTCACCGATTAGAAAGCACATCTGTTACTGAAGTAATCTGGGGACTGACGAGTTGGAGTGAAATCTGTGGTGTGTACAATTACTTATGGTTAATATACTAAAATTTAAACCATGTTATTGGGGGATTAGGGCTAATTAACTAACCTGTGGTAACCAAAATTCATGCATACAGGAACCCTGCTAAGTAAAATGTGCTTATAATTGAAAATTTCATTCCTCTGTCAAGCGTTCCTATGACCTCCACATACCTGTATGTGTGGGAGGAACTACTTTAGAAACATAGGAAACGGGGTTTTTACCCTCAGAAGTCTTGGATCATAAACAGAGAGATGATACTTTTCTTAATGTCTTTCCCTGAGAAACAGACAGCAGCAGGTAGTCACGGCCCAGCTCTAGGAAAACGAAATGTAATTACAGAGCAGCAGATTTGCATTTACTGGCCAGGATCAGAAATGCTGACACTGGTGGTTCTTAAACTCGATCCCGTATTATAATCACCTGGAGGGCTTATTAAAACCCAGCATGCAGACCCCACCGTCAGAGTCTCTGAGTTAGTGGGTGTGAGGCGGTACCTGAGAAGGAGCCTTTTTAGCAAGTTCCCAGGGGAACTTTGGCTTAAAATGAGGAACCCCAATTTAAGAACCACAGACTCAAACATAGTCAGAAGGCTCTTCCATGGGGAGAGAGCAAAGTCTCAGGAAACAAAGTCAGGCAGGAGCAAAGACACCGAATCCAAGTGCTTAAGGGTATCTTAGCGATCCTTTAGTTAAGGCCCCTTATTTTACAATTAAGGACATGAAAGCCAAAAAATTCGTATGATTTAATGAAAATACGAAGTTAGCCAGTCTTAGAGTCTGGTCTAGAACCTAGAATCTATTTCCAATAATTTCTGGAAGACAGCCAGCATCATAATAGACCCTATTCTCCACAGACATATGCTGAAAATACCACACACACACACACACACACACACACACACACACACACTTTCTCAAACCTTACTGCATATGAAATGGCCTGGCTAAAAATTGCCGTTCCTAAGCCCTCCACTAAAGGTTCTGACTTCACAGGTGGAGGACAAGGCACTTTTAGATCGCAACCCCATGAGATTCAAATGCAGGTGAACTATTCTTCAAGAAACACTGGGTAAGCCAATGTTTTAAGCCAAAGAATCTATACACAAGAAAGAACAGAATACCAACTGTCTTTGAATTTTTTTTTTTAACAAAATACTTCCACAGATTATTAAAATTCCCCCAATTCTCCTATGAGGTGGATGAGTAACTCCAATTCTTCCTTCTTGGAGAAACTTTGGACAAGTCTTCCCCTTCCTAGAACCTCCTTTTCTTCATCTGTGTAAGGGGTAAAAGTATTTGTTTTAAATATTTTATTTATTTATTTTGAAAGAGAGAGAGAGAGAGAGAGTGTGTGTGTTGGGGGAGGGGCAGAGGGAAAGAGAGACTCTCAAGCAGACTCCATGATAAGTGTGGCGCCCGACTCGGGGATTGATCTCACAACCCTGAGATCACGACCTGAGCCGAAATCAAGAGTTAGATGCTTAACCTACTGGGCCACCCAGCACCCCAAGGGATAAAAATATTAAACGTGATCTCATACAACTGGTCTGAGGACAAAATGGGATAGGACCTATGAAAGCAAATTGCAAAGGGTGATATTATCTAGATAGTTGTTAGCTTCATTACAAAGAAGCCTAAAGAGTATGATTTTTTTTAAAAAAAATCAAGTGGGATATCTGCAGATAAAAGATTCTTAATTGTACTGTAATTGGCTCATCCTGGCAGAAGCTTACGGATTGGTCAAAGGAATGAGAGAAGTCAAGATCTCCAAGAAATCACAAGACTTCACCCTCAGAAGCCCCAGATTACCTGGACCAGAATCTGCAAACTAACTTCTAATCTGAAACAACTTTAAGTCTAATATATGCAGGGCTAAATGGCTTTCTTAGAAAATATCTTGTCTAATCTCTTTCCCCAGGACATTTCGTGCCTCTTCTGACTCAAATTGGATTGGAAACCAGACAACGGTGACTCCCTGAACTTTCTTTTCTTTTAGCAAAGCTGAAAAAATAATTTTTAAAGCAGAAAAACAAAAACGATCCATTTACCTCCACTCTGCCCTCACCGTGGAGAAGATCCCCGGAGTTGGATGAAGAAAATGCCAGAAAGGAAGGGACAGTGTTCCTGTCCCAGCAGGATGTGTGGAGGAAGAGGTGCTGACTGAGGACAGCGAGGAAGCCATCTTGGTACAAAACATCCTTCCCACACAGGAGCCCTTTCAACAAAGAACACAAGAACCTTTCTCCCTTTGAGGGCCCGGCTCTTGTTTTTCTCCACAGATTTTCATCAAAATTTGTTGAGCTGTAACAGTCTGGCTTTCACTGTTACTCTGCTGTTGCGTGTCATGAGTAACTACTTTCTTCCACTGGCTGCACAAGCGATGACTCTACCCATGACTGGCATGAGATCACTCATTTGAGGAAAGGAAAATGAGCGGTTTCAGGGAAAGAGCGGGCATCTCAGTGTGAGTGACTGGTGCTCATCTCAAATGTGGTTACTCCAATTACAGAAGGCTCTCGGATAACAACAGATCTCTTTCAGAGGATGTGGCTTCAAACCATCCCATGTGAAATGCCTAGACCTGATTACAGAGCTCTCTCGAAAGCCGACACAGCTAATGAAGATTTAAAGCAAGGAGCAAAGGAATCAAAAATATTCCCCAGAAAATTGTCCATGTTACCTCGTTGTAGCTAGAGTGTGTTGCAAGATGTCCTGGGGCAGAAGGTACAGGAAGGAGCCCGGTTACCACTGACCCCGTGTGACACACCTGGACTTGGGCTCATCCAAGGGCCTCCCTGGACACTGAGGATGCCCACAAAATTCAGACAAACAATGGGACGCGTGGGTCCAGCTCATGCTCAGGTCTTGCCACAATTTCTTCAGACCCAGGACATCCACCTCTTCCCCCAAATCAGCCTTTCTCTAGATGTCTTCTTTCTATCCACGGCACCAGAATTCTCCCAAACTCGTCAGCTTCAACATCCCATTTTCCAACCACCCTTCAAATACCCACCTTCCAACTTAACGTCTAGACTTCTCCAGAAAGGATCCCTCCTAAGTACCTTGTCGTTACGCCAAGGCATCAGAAATTCATTCGTTATTGTGTCCAAGCATTGGACACAGATAAGTGAGGAAGAGACAGTCATTTAAAGTAACGTTCAAGACAAGAATAAAATCAGGAGTCACACTATTGTCTTTACCTAGAATGCCCCCTTTCTCCCTGGTATTCTTCAGGCTTTAAACACAAGTCAGGAGACACCACCTCCTAGAAGCCTGCTTTGAATCCACCGCCAGCTGACTTAGGTGTCTCTCCTACGGACGTTCAGAAGTGCGTGTCTAAATCACTGCATGGCCACTGCACTCACGTGCGTGCCTGTCCCCCAGCCAGACTGTGGGATGTGAAGACAGAGATGGGGTCGGACTCATCTCTGCGTTCCTAGCACTTAACGCAGAGCTCCGCACACTGTGTTCATTGCCTATTTTTGAATCAATGAATGAAAACTAGAAGAGAAATCATAGAAAGTTGGGGAACAGAAAAAGAAGGATCCATTTCAACTGGGGCAGTAAAGACAATTTTCATGGAGGAGATGGTGTTTAAGCAAAGCACTGAAGCATGAACAGTATTTCCAGAATGTGAGAAGATCAAGGGCTTTGGGGGGCGGGGGGGGGCTGGTATGCAGAGGATTGCTTTTTAAAACCTAATGGATTCTCTCCACCTCTAATCTATTACCTTTCTAAACATCATCTTTCTTATACTCCACCACTTTTTTTTGTCGCCGTCCTTACCGATGGAGAACCTTCGGTGGTTCCTTACCGTCTAACACAGTGGGATTCAAGCACGTTAGCTTACTTTCAGAGGTCTTGCTCTTGCTGCCCTGCACTCTTTTCAGCTAACTTTGGGCCTCTGGCCACCTACTGTGTGCACACAGCAGGCCCATCTGCAGTCGGTCCCCCATACCCTGACTTTGTCATCTCCTTCTCCCTTTCTTCACCCCTCACCCGGATGCTTCCCCCCTGCCCTTCTGCCACACTCAACAGCATCCTTCTTCCTTGTGCCGCCCCCCTTTGCTGCTCCAGCCCAGAATGCCTTCTTCCTCTAGGTAACCTGATCGAACTGTTCTTTTACCAATTCATCATACGCTATAGTGTATGGTTTTCTCACTACAAGTCTGCTGTGTCCCTCTTAGGAGGACCCAGATAAGGGACCTACACGCTGAGATAATGGATGGCGTCCCTCTGTAACATGCATAGGGTCTCAGACAAATATTCTACTGGCTAAAAATTCTCACCGAATTAAATACTCCTCTAAGGATATACGAGGGGTAATTCAGGCCAATATCTTCTTATTCAGTTCCCAGTGGATTGGGTGCTTATGACAGAAAATTTAATGAGAATAAAATTCTATTACTCGTTTGTTACAAAATCACTAACTCTGCCTGTTATGAAATAAAAATTCCCACTTCTCTCTTTTGTTGATAAAATTACAGTCGCCATTATTCTTGCCTCATCCACACAGCCGAAGTAATGTGTGTTTTGTTTTTTTTTTTAATTCATAGTGTGTGACTAGCCCTTTAAGACAGGTGCATCCTTCCCACTGTTTTCACGCCAGCCCTTGTAACTGTGGGGCTCCTTCACGCTCTTCAGCCTTCCAGGCTTTGCCCCGCATCAAACCACATCAATACCAGTCTCAGACCTTAATCGTGAAAGACATCGAGAGGCACAGGGCTCAACACTTCATCCCACACAACAGGCTGCGGGGCACGGAGAATCCAGCGCCTAACCTTTCCCAGCCTCTGTCCATCTGGGCCCCGCTGTTGGATGTCCAAGCTTGACAGGCAATGCTTTCCAATGGGAAACTGCCGCAGGATTTTTTTTTCCCATCCTTTGGTCCCTATTGTATGTTCAGCTGCACCGGAGCTAGCTGGTAATCAAAGCCAGAGCCTCTTACACACAAACAAACACGGCATTGTGGCCTCCCCCAGGGCTGGAACACAGCAATCCAACACACAATTTAGTCAGGTGATAGCAGGCCGCAGGCCCGGACGGAGCATCTCCCGGACACCCTCCTGCCTGTGTTCCCCCGTCCCTTCCTCAGCACAAGCCCCTGGAGCCACCAGGCCAGGCCAAGCGATGCTCGAGGAGACAATGAAAAATGAACCAATACAGGATAATACGCAGCCAAAGAGGTCTAGCCTGATGACAGAATTCTTTGTCCAAGGGAGGATATTCTCCCGATCGGAGGGAGGTAGAAATAAATTGCACAGTGCAAGACCTTATTTCTGGGCCCTGGCCAGGGGAAAGAAGGGAAGATTGAACCAAAACCTCTTCAGATACTCCCAGGACCGTTGTCATGGAACAGGGGAAGAGAGGGACAACAGCATGCTGCTTGAGAGCTTTGTGGTCAGAACTATTGGACTACAGTCTTAGTCCTACCTCTCACTAGCTTGTGAGCTTGGACAAGTTACTTAACCATTCTGAGACTCAGTTTCCTCGTTTTTAAACTAAGAAGGAAAACAGTCTTTCTCCCACAGTTGTTGGGAGCATTTCACCTGGAACTCAATGTCAAGTTCTAGCACTGTGTCCCACACACAGAAAGCACCCGACAGACATTAGATAGCATTGCTCAAGTTGGCGGATGGTGCTCAGAAAGGAAAAAGGGGAGGAAATCACACAAAAAAGCGAGCAAGGTCTGCAGCTTCTAGAAGTCGCTGATAAGGGACAAAGTCTGGCCCTGGAAGTTCCTAGAAACAGCGCCTCAGAGGCTCTGGCAGGTCCTGAACTTGACTGATTGCCATGTGTCCCCAGAGCACATCAAGGGACGCGAGGGATGCCAATGGCCAGCATGAAGCCTGGATGCAAGATGTCTTCATATAACAGCAGAAGGCAGGCCTCTGGGTGTCTGAACGCTGATAACGGAAATATCCCCGAGTACGAAGGATCGGGCGGAAAATTAAAGCTGGAGGTGCCAAGGAAAACAATTGCTCAGGTCACAATCTGTGGCTAGGGCAGCCGAGTAAGATGAAGTCTTGCCAGGGTTGGTGGAGGGAGGGCAGTGGGGATGGGGTGTGGGGGTAGAAACTAGGTAAAATGTTATCGTAATTCTATGCAGCAACAAATGTGAACTGAGTACCTGTTCTATGCCAGTTGCTATTTGGGCAGTGATAGAAAGAACTAGAAATGATTACCCAGCAATAGAGTTTAGAAAGATGAGATTCGGTGACAAGACACATGACCACTGAAACTCAGAATTAATATAATGATTTCCATTCAATACGAAGGACCAACGATCCAAAATGATTTAACAATTGAAGCATCTTCAGAGGCCCTGGGTGGCTCAGTCAGTTAAGCGTCCCACTCTTGATTTCAGCTCAGGTCATGAGATCGAGCCCCATGTTGGGCTCCATGCTCAGCAGGGAGTCTGCTTGGGATTCTCTCTCCCTCTCCCTCAGTCCCCACCTCCCCACTCATGCATGCCTGCACACGTGCTCTCTCTATAAAATAAATAAACTTTTAAAAAAATGGAAGCATCTTCATATGGAGATTTACAAATGGAAATAGTATCAGATGTTATCTTAAGAAATAGGTCCTAAGATCTGCAGATTTGCTTCAAGAAACACCAGTCAATTGGGGCGCCTGGGTGGCACAGTGGTTAAGCGTCTGCCTTCGGCTCAGGGCGTGATCCCGGCGTTCTGGGATCGAGCCCCACGTCAGGCTCTTCTGCTATGAGCCTGCTTCTTCCTCTCCCACTCCCCCTGCTTGTGTTCCCTCTCTCGCTGGCTGTCTCTATCTCTGTCGAATAAATAAATAAAATCTTTAAAAAAAAAGAAAAAAAAAAAAAGAAACACCAGTCAATATTTGTCTGATTCTTTCTAGTATGTACCTCAAGTGTCCCTCAATGTGCATGGTGCTCCTCGTTGGGTATTTATTCATCCTTATTTCAGTAAAATCCTTATTTAAGTAAAAACTTATCTGGTAAGTCACAGTCCCAGAGTTTCTCCATTTGCACCCCCTGGAAGAATGTTGTTACTTGCTCCCTAGAGCCTTCCTAACTGGTCTATACTTCACTGCCCCATCCGTTACCTCTTCCAGCTCAGTGGTTCCTGGCCTCTCTGCAGGTCTCCCGGATATCCCGACCACACTGCAGCCTGATGACTCATAACAGATACAAATATCTAATACTCTCAAGGGACAGAGTGTGATTTTGCTTAAATTGCACCAAGAACATAGATAAGCAATCCCTTATCACACTAGGTAAGCAAAGAAATCCATTCCCTTTGGAGAAAAACAGCCTCTACTACTTAGGTTGATCTTCTTCACCAAAGATACATTTAAAATCGCTGTAAGAAGAGTAGTTATACCTTCCCCCGATTCTGTACTGGTTTTCAAATGTTGCTTGAGTTCTAATGGATGATAATGAACCTGGCCACACATTGGCATGGACTTGGAAATCAGACAGGGAAGATGTCAGTTGGAGGAGGGAAGAAGACAAGAGGATAACAATTTGTTCTTCGACATAAAAGTGGACTTTTTAATAGAAAGGGCCAAGCCTAAACAACTTCTGATTTCAACAAGATACTTAACATTACTCATTACAGCTGATAAATGGAAGGCAAGGAGAAAGCCAACCCAGGAGCCCAGTGGCGTGTGTGCAGCCAAGCCCTGGGTCTGGAGGATCCTGCTGTGCTCCAGGGCATGAAAGGGAGCCTCTCTGTCTCCTCCTTGATCCCCTTTCATGATCCCCCCCGAGGGTGGAGAAGACACGGATGGAAACAGTGGGCTAGAGGACAGGTGCCTTTATGGACGGGTTGGCTCCAGCGACCAAATGGTCTACCTTGCGGTCTTGCACCCAAGATTGCTCAGGTCCTATTTGAGGCACTGGAAGAGCTGCTACCGTTTGGTCTTCAAAAGCTTCCTCTGAGAAGAACAAGGAGGGGCCACGGTGGCTCCACAGAGCCCAACTGACTTTAGGTGTCATTCTACCAGGAGACATCTAGAGCCCAGGAGATTGGGAAAGCAAACAAGACCAATCCAGCCCAGAGAAGTCTCCTAACAAATCCCACCAGAGCCAGTGGGACCGTTGGTTCCTCCACAGTGGAGGAAACCTCAGCTCTATCTAATAGAATTTTCTGGGAGGCCTGAAGTTCCTCTCCCCAAGTACAGGGCTTCCAACTATCAGGTTTGGGGATGTTTTCCCTAAGGTCTCAGACCAAGACCACTTCCATTTCTTCTGTTGGTTCTGCTGCCTTTGAAGTTCACCGCTCTCATTTTTACCTCTTGCAAGAGAGCATCCCTGGACGAGACATTAGAAACCCAGGGTTAGGCTGCTTTCTGGGAATGCGGGTCTATTTTGAGAGAAATTGGTTGGAAATACACCTCTACCCACCTGCTCCTGCTGAATTGCTTCTGATCTATTTCTCCAAACCAAATTCATTTATGACAGCCTTAAAGTTACATCTCCGAATCCCCAGATAGCAATATCAGAGGGCAAACTCTGTGATCTCTGTCAGACTAAAACCGCTGTTTAAGAAAGGCTAAAAACCATTTCAGGTCCAAGTTGGTGGGAATCCCAATACTGGCATAGACAATCAAAGCATTTAACTACTGCCTGTCCTCTCCAATCAGGAATGCGGTTGTCAAACGCAAATTTGATCTGACTCACTTTAAACTAGAGCCAATTTGTACATTAGTCATTCCAAATAACAACAGAGCAAATGAACGACTCCCCATTGGGTGCCAACGCATCCAAGAGCCGCAGGCTTCAAAAGCTTTGCTGCCCCTGCAGGTTACCCTCCTGCCGTGCTTTGGGCCCAGCCCCTCAGCCCCAGAACAGCCCAGAGGGCCCCTAGCCTCCTGGGAGCTGCTATAGGGATCAGACAGCTGTGGCTTCCCTGGGGAGACTTTTATGCCCCGATATGTATCTGGAAGGGTCCTCAAGGATAAGAATGGAAGATACTGTTTACTCAGCTTGACCTTCAATTAGCACACGCTAAGTTCCACAAGATTATGTGTTCTCGTCTAAATAGTACATCCTTTGCTGGGACAAAGATTTTTTTTTTTGTTTGCTTCAAGGGATTATGTCTGCTTGTTTTCATTTTCCTACTTCCAACTTTATTAAGGGAGTCTGTAATAATAATTTACTAGGCTTTTTTTATGATTCAGATGTCCCCATGTCAAGCTAAATAAATTGAATTTCCATCTTAATTGGTCTATTTAGTAAAAACAACGTGCGTAAAGTTGTTAAAAATATAGCATGAGTTAATTATAACACTGATTTTTAAAAGACATGCAATTATTCATTCAACTATTTTTTGAAGTTCCAGCAGCAAAACTGTAGGTGTCTATCAGTGTTAACAGTGGTATCTATTTTGAGCCAGACTCTTAGCAAGTTTTTCTTCTTTAGAGTTTTAAAAAAATTTGAGCATCTTATACCGCGAACATAGATCTTTCTTAGAATGAGAAAAAAAGTAATGTTTTTTTCAGGTACATATTTCTGTTTTTCTAATAGCAAATATAATAATGAAAAAACTTATCATTATGCTTCATATGATTGAAGTGAAGCCGCCTTTCCACAAGTGTGACCCCATGGAGCTGTATTTGACATTCTGAATATGGCCAAAGACGCTGAATATAACAGTTAAATGTATGTTATAAATTTAAAAAGAGGATAGGAAGAAATGCTCTTATTTCAAAATTTAAGTATCTAAACCTGTTAAAATAATAAACTACCTGCTCTCCTAGGGCAGTTCGGTCTTCCTCGGTTATACCCCTTGGACCTACGTACAGAAATACGTTGCACAGAGAAGGCAACTTTTTTTTTTTTTTTTGTAGAACAACAACGTTGACACTTGCCCACGATTCTCCAAAGCTGCAGGGTATTTCTTTTAAGCCAGAGATCCCACTTTGGCCTTAACATGGACGCCCCATAGGACCAGCCGGCATATGCCCACTAGAACCCCTCCGGTGTTCTTCTGCTCCAGAATGAAGACCACTATCTGTCGAAACCTCAGGGATGACCCTTGGCTCTCATGCGCAAGAATCCCAGGGCTAGGTTTAGAAAAGCCTGGATTATTAGCAAATAAGGAAGGCCAGTAGGAAAACATTGTTTTAAAATTTGTGTGGTCTCCATTTGTCTTAGCTCGAGTGAAGATTTTCTGTTACCCAAGAATGTTACCAAGATATGTTCCTTATTGCTTAACCCTGGCTCTGAGGCAAAAATCTCTGGCTCCTTCTCTGGGTGGCCCAGTGTCTTCTCAGAAGTCACAAAGACGGAGGACACCTGCTTGACTTCCATTATAGAATGGAAGCAGCAATCGAAGAGAATCGTACTCAACACCTAAAGAAGAGAATATTCTAGCACAAAGAAAACAAATGATACTATATCCTTTTCTTATTAAGAATGATGTTTCCTAAACACGTCTCACTGGCTTTTAAGGCAAATTAGATGCAGTATGTGGATCACTCCCCTCCCCAGGGAGAGCACGGGGAAGGAGGCAGCAGGTATTCCGAGTGCGATTGCAAAGTTCTTTTTATAAACAACCAAACACTCTAAATATTCGGCCATGAAGCGTGGGCACGAGCAGCTTTCACATGCAGCAAGAAGGGTTACTGCCCGTGACCCTCCATGTTTGTATTACGCTATGAAGGTCATGACTGCAGAGCTGCTTTTTTTTTTTTTTTAAGATCTTATTTACTTATTTGACAGAGAGAGATAGCAAGAGAGGGAACACAAGCAAGTGGAGAGGGAGAGGGAAAAGCAGGCCCCCCCACTGAGCAGGGAGCCCGATGCGGGGCTTGATCTCAGGACTCTGGGATCATGACCTGAGCCAAAGGCAGATGCTTAACGGCTGAGCCACCCAGGCGCCCCATGACTGGAGAATTCTGATCCCTCTCCCATTCTCTCAAGTTCGTTGAACTCAACCCTGGTGGCCGGCTACTCAAAGTCAGGTCCCCAGGCCAGCAGCCCTGCTATCACTGCGGGAGAAGCACAGGCTCCAAGAGCCGCCTGTTGGATGCCGCCTAAACCCCCATCTGCATTTTTGCATGAGCTCCAGGGGATTGAAATGCCCAGGAAAGTGTGAGAAGCACCTGCTACAGTGTAAACACAGTGTCGCTATTCAGTTGCAAAGACCTAAATTTAGCGAGCATAACCGATTGAAAAACTCGGTAGGTCTCCTTGACAACCCTTAGGAAGAACTGTAATATAATATTCAGTAAAAGAATGCAAAAACCATTTTAGTTTAGCCTTTTTTTTTTAGGATTGTCTTCTCACTTTTTTTTCCCCCCACTCTGACTCAGATTTTCATTTCTTCACATCCTTCACACTCCTCTCCTCCTACTCGCTTCATCCAGTCAAACTTACCTTCGGGCACCTTAAGCAATCTCTAGGCGGCCTCAGAAAATGACAAGGGCAGGGGCACCTGGGTGGCACAGCGGTTGGGCGTCAGCCTTCAGCTCAGGGCGTGATCCCGGCGTTCTGGGTTTGAGCCCCACATCAGGCTCCTCCGCTATGAGCCTGCTCCTTCCTCTCCCACTCCCCCTGCTTGTGTTCCCTCTCTCGCTGGCTGTCTCTGTCTCTGTCGAATAAATAAATGAAATCTTTAAAAAAAAAATTTAAAAAAAAAAGAAAATGACAAGGGAAGCAGCAGAATCGGGGAATGAGAAAGAACTGGCTCCACTGATGTTATTACTAACCGCTCACACTCAGGGTAAGAGTTTACCTTTTACAAACGTCGGATTGTCACAATGTGCCTTTATCCCCGAAGGCAAAGCAAATAATACCATCACCATCCTCACGGTCATCTGGCCGCAAAAAAAATCCTGAGGTTGCAGGAGAGTCAGTGACCCACGCAGCACCCCACACCAATCAAGAGGCAGAACTGCAAAGAAACCACGCGGGCTTCCGCAGCCTCCCCCGACTCCCTGCTGTGAGCTGACACGTCCTTGGGGGCAGCAGGAGTCAGGGAGAGCGTGGTTATGGGCATCCCCAGTGTCAGCAATGGGATGGCCGCACCGGACCGGGGGTGCCCTGAATGCACAACGCTCTCCTACACGCTACAAGGAGGGTCCAGGGCGGCAGCAGCTGGATTTGGAGACCCCCAAGCCTTAACCATGACCACCTGTTGTATGTTTCTTTTCAGAGGAAGGGAATTCGAGAGCGTGAGTGGAGAGCAGCAGAAGGGTCTCGCCCAGGTTTCTGTCTGCATGTGTGAGAACCCGGCGGGGCCTGAGAAGTAAAAGCAGTGGCGGGGCACAGTGTCATTGGGCACAGTGTCATTGGGCACAGTGTCATAGCGTCCTCATAATTAGCACCATCATCATCCTTAGCGATCAGACTCTGGGTTCAGTCTTCATGCTCATTTTCTAGATTAATACTCATGTCAATCCTACCAGGAAAGTTATTCATGCTCTTATTAAAATGAGAGAGAAGGCAATGGAAGAAAAACCATGACATCTGCTGCTGGTCACAGAGCTAGTGAGTACAGCTGCGGTTTCTCCCTTGATTTCCTTGACCTGGGAGCTCAAATATTGGAGCGTCGGGGCTAATATGTCTATTGCATCACCTGCATCCAGGTGGCTTCCAGGTTCCTTGATTCCGCCTCTCAAGTCAGAATCTGTATGGATGGTCCCCAGGCTTCTGGAAGCTAAGACATGACTCTAGTTGTTCCGATAAACACTGAACACAGGGAGCCACTCTCCTGGGTTATTGGCCTCTTACTATATATATATATATATATATATATATACACATTGGCATTTAGGTTTGGTATAAGAGGCAAATGGGACATAAAATTAGCCAATGGAAGAAAAGGCATTATGTTATAGAGGAGAAGGAAATACCCAAACTAGGAATTTTAGAACTTTATCTTCTTTTTCAAGATTTATTTGATAGAGAAAGAGAGAGCAAGAAGGGGGAGCAGCAGGCAGAGGGAGAGGCAGAAGCAGGCTTCCCGCTAAGCGGGGAGCACATCGTGGGGATCATGACCTGAGCTGAAGGCAGACACTTCACTGAGCCAACCAGGTGCCCCAAAACCTTTGTTTTAATACTTTCATGGCACTTACTGGGGTCACCCTAACCTAAGCTTAACGGTATCAGTTAAAAAAAAAAAAAAACAAAAACTGCTCAGCCTAAGTGGAATTGTTACAAAAATATTTTTAAAAAAATAAATGTAAAAAGTTCTGAAAAGCAAATGGTTTATAGCCACATTGGAGTTATGATGAAAATAAGGCTTTAAGTGATCAGTCTTGTAGCTTTGAATTCTATGGTCTGTTAAAGTAGAGGTAAGTCCGATTTCGCTCCATTGCAGAGGTAGCCACGAGTCAGAGACCCTGCAAGGTTTGGGCATCAAGTGGACGAGGGGGAGTGTGACTGGGGGCCGGCTTGGACGACCTTTGGAATGAAGGAGGTGAAGAAATGAGAGATGGAGAGGCCTCTTGTAGAGGTCCGCTGAGAACGGGGGTGCTCAGATGTAAACAGGAAATTGGCACCAGGTGATGTTCAGAGGGGACTACGTATAGGGGACAGATCATCAAGGTCTTTGGAGCATGAGAGGCAGACAGAATGATGTTCAGAGGCATTTATTGTTTCACTCATTTGCCAGACATTATTGGTCATTTTCAATGGTCTGTTGCTACATATTCTAGGGTTCTCGAGACGAATGAGAGAGAGTCCCTGGCGTTAAGGGTGCGCGGTATGTGGGGGGGGGGGGGGTGGAGCTCGTGGCAATGGTGAGTAACTAGGAGGGGAAAGATGCGCTCTTCCCGTGTCAACCCTGCTGGGAAAAGCAGGAGTTAAAGTCACTTGCAAGAGTTGATGGAGAGGTGGAGGAGAAAAGAGCAGGGCAGGACCAGAGCTCCACCTAGAGGACAGATTTGCCCGGGAAACCCTCCTTGGGCGCCTTCAACCTCGACTCACTCCCGGGTCCATCCAAATTCCACAGCTGACTGTGGAGGATTTGCGCTCTTCACCTCCACGCAGAGATTTCCACTGAAAGACAGTCACCGCATGTCCGGTATAAATTTTCCTGATGTGTCAAATCTTTAATATTATATTTATTCTAAGATGTCACTTTCAGTCATTTCCTGTCTGCTCTGTTACATGGCCAATGTGAAGTGAAAACACAAAGGAACTGAGAGTTCAATTTCTCTTGCAGAAAAAATGGCATTCAAGTAGAATGGTATCCAAAAGACAGTGATGATTTTTGAAATAAATATTATCACCTTCTCTGTTTTGCTTTTGAATTAAACTTTCCTTTCTCTAATAAAAAATTTTTTTTAAATCACTTTGTTGCTGGAACTGCTTAGGACAAAAACTTTGTATGTACATATCTTACTGTAACTTGTGTTGGAGTTATTTTAATGGTATTCACACATACACTGAGTAGCCCATAAGCTATTTGAAGACCTATTTGTTTTTGTATCCCCTATCACACTACCTGACATGTAGTGGGACAGTCAATATGTGAAGTCTGTTGGGATTAAGAATAGAATAAGAAGTCCTTTGATGCAATCTCCTTCCCCAGCTAGGACTGTGCTCAAACATCCCCTTTAGTATTCATATTTTTTAAAAAAATTAAATGTGACACCAAAACTCAATAGAGAATGGAGAGATTTGAGAGTTTTCTCGTGAAAATTGGAGTAGAAACTCAAAAGAGTCATGACCAATACTGAAGCATTTGGAGAGAGAGGGAGGGGTGGGGGTTGAGAGCTGAATATTTGGAAATGAATGTCCATATGTCCACATTGGGCAGTTGAGGGGAAAAGCAGCAAAAAAAAAATGCTGAGAGGAGTGGCCAAGGAAGTTGGAAAAAATTAATATGCCAGGGAGGTTGCAGTAAAAGATAACCAGATAATCACAAGAAAGCAATGCGGCTGTCTCCTAAGGAAAAGGAAGAAATGTCAAAAGCCATTTGTTTGATGAAAGGACCTGTGACTTTTAAAGTGTTTTTTCCAGAGACCCGGGGTGGGGGGTGTATAAATAGATTTTCATTGTCTGACATCTCTTTTAAATGAATTTGTAAGAACGGATTTCACAAATTAGCACCATTTCCATATACAAATGGAACTGTAAACCTGTAAGCCTTAGAGAGAAGAAACTGTTGTATTTCTTGAGTGAATTACGTTGTCTAACACAGCATTAGGCTTCTAGCACATACATACTAAAAACTTGACTTACTGTTAAATTGACTCACCATAGGAGCAAGAAGCCTTGCATTGCTGAAGCAGGACCTGGGAAGATGGAGGTGAGGAACCGTGGCTCCCCTGAAGTTGAGAAACTGAGAGGAGAATGAGGCCAACACCTCCGATGGTGACGAAAGCATAAACTGATCCTAGCCAGGGTCTTAGTCCAAAGGGAAACAATCCAGGGGGGTCCCCAGAGAGCACACTGGACCAGAAAACAGATTTGAGAGAACCAGGTCAGAAAAATGTGAAAATTTCAGCTAGAAAGGCCCAGGCGTCCATGCATCCCAGGATATGGGCAACCTTTCCCGACACATAAGTACACGAGGGCGTTTACGCCACCGCAGACATGGCGAAGGAACGGGGCGAGACACCCTGGGACTTGTTAAATGGGAAATGATGGCACTGGATGAACAGAAGGGAGCAATGAGGGGCAGCCGAGGGGGACAGGCAAGTGTTAAAGTTGGAAGAAGTGGAAACAAAAGGTTAGGAATACAGCATGCTATTTGCCTTTTAAGTGACATTTTGGTTTGTACTAAGCACTGTTCTTAGAATTAAGAGCACAGTGTCAGTTACTATGAGTCACTTCTTTCCAAGATTCATATACAAAATTTGATTTTTTTTTTAACTAAGTAGGATGTTTAGGAATCTAAGAATTCTGCTTTTAGGAAATACATTATGACAACTTTTTTTTTTTTTTGAAATGTCACTTTACCTAAATCCACTGTGAAGAAATGGCTAAAAACCAAATCCCAGTAGAAGAGATTAAATTTTATTTCTCAAACTATCTCAAGCATCAGCTATTCACTATAGTCTTTGCCTACGCTTAAGAAATAGGGATTTGTGGGGAGTGTGTGATCTTCATAAGCAGACCCGCAATGTTACCATAAATATAACGCCCTCTGATAATGTCACAGTATAGCTACTCTTCTAAACCACAATTTTTTTTTTTTTACAAAATACTAAAACAGGGCAGAACAAAAGGTTTGTTATATTTGACAACCTAGAAAGATCGTATGACACTGAGAACTCTGCCACATATAAGACTGGCATGAAGTGTGTGGAAAAATGGCTCGTTGGATGGAAACTTGAATTGGCCATAAACATCAGGAATGAAGAACAACTTTCCAAAGTCAGGCTGGGGCCCAAACCCCACTCAGGCCAGTTGGCTCAGGATCTCAAAAAGCCGGCCCAGCTCATAAAGAGAAGATCCATATCTGAATATTATTTTACCGCAGAGCAATGGCATGGCCTTGTGCCAAGAGGAGACCCAAGTTCTTCTGATTATTCATTAGAACAGCAGCCTTCACCTTTTAAAGGAGCCCCAGGCAGCATCCAAGCAATGGAAGGGCACAGCTGGGAGAGCGCAATCTCCCCCCAGGGCTCCAGAGTAAGCCACACCTGAAGCTAGACTCCCGGGCACGCAGGTATAGACCCTGCTTGCTCTCTGAGCCCCCTGGGTGCTCTCAATTTGGACATTACCTTCAGGAGAGGAGTCAAGGACTACTCCCCGTATCCCAACACCACCATATTAAAAGCAGGAGTGGAGAACTTGAATGTATATTCTGAATTCTGACTCCTGGCCTTTGAGCCGCCATTAGCTAACCACACACACCATTTTGAATAAGCCAACTTAGTCTCCTGAGAAAATTCCAAAAAAACCCCCCCAAAAAAAACAAACAAAAAAACCCACACAACAACCCACATGTGAGAAAGAGAATCAGAATCCACATGAGGTCATTTAAACAAGAAAGCGAGAGTATCTTCAAAGGGGAAAAACACATTTAAACCTGAAATATTTCATTTCTGAGATTGATTTTATTAATAAAAACGATTAAACTATTTGGGGACCTTATTTCTCTCAGGTTATTTCCAATGATCAAGTTTCATGAAAATTCAAACAAGGCCGCTGGCTTTACTAGAGTAAAAAAAAAAAAAAAGCCCATAAAAAAAGTGTGTCCTGCTACCTATCGCTGTTTGTAAGGATCAGTTAAGGTCCATTGAAGCTCTCAATAAATTTGCAAATTTATTATTGCTCCAAATATCTTGGAAAGAGGTCTAGGAAACCACAGAACTAGGTATCATTATAGAATAGAAATTATACTCTCTATACTGTTAAATTATCTTCGTTCTCTGTAATACCTCATTTAAACATCAGGTAACACAAGTTATATAGTAACAGGGTGTGAATTGGGCATTAGCGCAGCTCGGGCTTTGAAAATAGAACGCGGGGCGCCTGCGCGGTGCAGTGAAGCGACCCCACTTGGTTTCCGGCTTGGGTCCTGATCTCAGGATCATGGGAATGAGCCTTGCGTGGGACTGTGAGGTCAGTGCGGAGTCTGCTTAAGGCTCTCTCTCCCTCTGTCCCTTGCGTGCGTGCTCTCTCTCTCTCAAATAAATAAATCTTTAAAAAAAAAAGAGAGAGAGAGAGAAGAAACAATGCAGTTGTCTCCACACGTGACCAGCTGAAAGAGAGCACCTACTATGGTCTTGGTTGGCTTCGGTGGGCCCTCCTCACAGATCTCACTCATGAGAAGAAAACTGTCCTCAAGGGGGCCTGGGAAGGGGGGGGGGAGATCACCTTCTGAAGATGTAAAGCACGATTAGAGAACTCACAGCACAAAAGTTTCTTAAGGCACTGAATAATGGAAGTAGGGCGTTGCTGTTGTTTTTAAATACAATAAGAAAAAAAATCTCATTCTCTAGTTTCAATGAGAAAGTCCAAGTATCGCCACTCTAAAGGAACCCATAGCCCACGAGGGGAAAAAAGCTAATACCCGCTCCAATGTCCTTTTAAGTTAACCGGACTGTGAGTGGTTTTTAATGATTTGGTCTTTAAAGTGCATCATTTACTTAAAAAGGCACATAATGAAGACGGAAAATGCATGCCTAATTTTGTGCTGGGAGACACTTCTTTTGTCTCGCTATCAATACCTTGAAATGTCTCCACGCATCAATTAGCCCCCAGTGATCAAGGCGCTAAATGGGCTCAACTGTTTCATCAACTTCACATTTGCCTGGGATCGTGAAACTGCTTCCTTAGGTCAGTAGTCCAAAAGCTCTTCTTGGTAGCGCCTCAATCTCCTCCCAGGCCGGCTGCTCCAACACTCGCAGGCACACGCAGGCACACACCGCCCTTCCCCAGCTGCTAAAGCAACATGCTTACCAACAAGAAAGGTGCTCAGAGGGAAACTTTGATGTCCCGCCCATTGTTCATTCTCCCTCATCCGCCTCCTCTCCGCACCCCCCATGCCACTCCTATTTTTTCCAACGTATCCCCAAACTTACGAAGCAGCTGTTGACATAGATAAAAAGAGTTACTAGCAAAGTGTGTATAAACTAGAGATGTGTGTTCTGTGTGCTTGTGTTAAGGAGAAAGAGGCGTGTCTGTGTGTGTTCACGAGAGGAAGTTTTAGGTTTTGTACTGCAAGTAGGGAAGGAGGTGAATATATTCCTTGCTTTAAAAACGTTGATTTATTAGAAACATCAACTCGGAAGCTAAGTCTCCGGCCAATTAGTAATAAATATCCCCCCCCCCCCTTATGTACGTGAGCCGCAAGTTCAAGCGCCTGTGCACCGGGCGGTGATGAGAGCCTTCAAAGGAGAGATGGGTTTAAGGTGTGCCTTTTAAACTTCGGATGCGACCGTTTCTAGAGCCAGTCCCGGGCCGGCGGGCAGGACAAGGCGTGTCGCTGCCCTGTGAGGGATTCTCGATGTCCCCCGGCCCCCCGCACCGCACCCACAAAAGCCAGCGGAGAAGCCGCGGCTGGCAAGCCCAGGTGCCGGTGGAGACGCGGAGAAAGGCCGGGAAACCGAGCCCCGCTGGCTCAGGCGCCTCCCTTCCTCTCACTTCTCTCCCGGCCATAGACACACCTCCCCAGGCAGGTTTCACAAAGCGCGAAGCCCCGGCGCGGTCTCGGGCTGGCAGCAGGCACGCGGGGCAGAGGCACGCATGGCACGACCCAAGCTGCTTTCCTCCCGCTCACCGATCCGCACCCTGACTCCCCGACCCCGCTCCCCCCGCCCCCCACCCCTCACCCAGCGATGCTTCCGTGGGCCTCCGGAGCAGCTCCGTTTGGGAGGCAGCACCCTCGCAAAGACTACCGGGCAGCCTCTCGCGCACTCCTGGCGCGGTCCTCGGCTGGCACCCGGACCAGCGGGCGAGGGTGGAGGGAAGGCGGCCGGGGCTGCGGCGGAGAATCGCGCGGCTTCCCACTTACTTGGAGTTGAGAACGCCGCACGCGCTCGTGCTGCCTTTGTTGAGCGGGGCGAGGCTCTGCGCTCGGTCCGGTGCCGGGTGGCCGCTGGCCGCGCGCGGCTCTGCGCCCTCCCTCCCGGACGGTGACTCCCCGGGGCTCCCGCTCCGGCTCGTCCTGCGCGCGGCGGCCCCCTCGGCGGGATTTGGGACGGGCAGGCGCGGAACCCGATCCGGCGTCGGCCTGCGCTGCGCCCTGCCGGGGAGGGAACGGAAGGCAAATGGAGAAGGGGAGGGATGAGCGGAGCGGGCAGGGCGAGGACGCAGGCTGGGCGAGGGAGGGAGCGCGCCTTTCCCTCGCGAGCTGATTGGGAAGCTCGTTAAAGGCAGGAGTCTCCAGGGCCGCGCTCTCCCCGCAGGAGCGAGCACACGGGTTTGAACCAAGGGGCCCGGAGATGAAACATTGTTTTGTGGGGAGCAGGGACGCACACAACCTTTCTTTGCCAAACTTTATGTCTGACCTGTGCTTTAAGTGGGTGCACGCGCCGGCTGAGCAAAGAGGATCGCTTAAATGGACAGCTGATAGCATTTTAGGATACAATTTTGGCCCCAGACATTTTTGTTTTTAATGATATTCGGGATGAAAAAGCCCAGGCTTCAAAAGCAGCCTTTACTTCCTCCCCACGCGCCACCACCCTGCCCTGCACCCAGCTCCAGTTCCTTCAGCTGTCAGTCCCGTCCCACCTGCGCGTCACAATGTGCGAAGTCCTTTTCTTGCGCTTGTCACCAAGAGTGACAGATGTCTGAAGGTTCCCACTTTCCTTTAGGGGGCTCTTTCCTTTTTTGGCTTCCTTGGTGCCTTGAGTGACCTATTTAGTGACATGCCTTTGACACCCTAGGGTTTAGAGGCTTAATCAATGTAGCTCAAACTCTGGTCCTAGTGAAACTCAGAGGCTGGGCTGCATGGCTTTCTGGATTTCTATTATGTTGCATTGAGAAACAAGGTTAAGGTAATACAGCTGGGGTGGTTTGGATAGCATATAGATGTTTCTGAGACAGATGAGATAAAAGCATTGCATACAATAATTGTGAAGTATAAAACAAATTTCCCCAAACATTTCAGAAAGTAAATATTGAGATTTTCTGATACTCACCAGTTCTTGCCTGCTGCTAGACTTCCTTTTACTTCCTTTCAACTTACATTGGATGGTATCCTCCCACAAATGGTTGCAAAATAGACTTCCATTTTCCACAATCTGAAGTTACATCCCTTCAAGTCAGCTTGATAAATATCTATTAAGTGCTTTATATAACTCTGAAAAGTTACGTTTGCTGAGAACCATACCCAAACCCCCAAATTAGAAGCATTGTTTTGTGGCAAGTAGTTCTCAGAGATTTGGGGCTCTTATGTTGACTGCTACCTGGACAAATGTCCCAGGAAGGTCCCCAGCTAGGGACAAAGAGGTGTCTCTAAAAGTTAGACCTATTAATCAATCAACCAATCTTTTTTTTTTCAAAAGGGGAGGCATCAGAAATTCACTTACAAACCTCCCGTCTATTCCTATACCCAAACTCTTCATACACACGCCACATAGCCTCCTAAAGCGGAAATAAATGAATAAGGAGCTGTGTCCCCTCCACACACAGACTTCATGTTGGCCCTCTCCCCCTTGGGAATCCATTTTCCCAGTGATGAAGCAATGTTTGTTTTAGTGTGATTTCACCTGTGGAAGTTGAGGAGGAATGCACCTTTTTATTATTTTTATTTTGCCAAGGCTCTTTTCTGAAAGAGATTTCTCGACATTCACCATCACTCCTGGAGATTAGAGTTTCTAGGCCTTTAAACAAGGGGTTATCCATTTTCTATTTCTTCCTAAACTTTATCTTAACATTTACAAATGTAACATGTTGCTACCGGCCATTATGGTGCTTATACTATGGGGTTGATAAGTAAGCATGATAGCCATGACTTCCACTCCATTACATGTCTTATATCAAAAACTATAACCCTTTATTCAATTCATATTTTTAAAATATAATGGAAGAGTAAAGAATTTTTTTAAAGGAATAGCAGTCTCTGCGGTTGAAACTAGTCATAAGTTACTTCAAGCCAGCATTTATACCAAAGTTCAAGTAGAAGATATTTTCAGCCGCACTCCGAAGCATTCACCTCCAGATCCAACCTTCATCCTGTAGCCTCATCCTGGGTCTGCTGATTCAAGATTTCAACTCATTCTGTTCTTTTAGCCCACAGTCTTTGAAGACTCAAGTTTTTAAGTGAATGGAGCCATGAACAAAAACAGATGAAAATCCCTCTTGTGCTAGAGCTTGAATTTTTGTTTACACAAACAAATTTAATTAACTAATTAAATTTTTAAAAGATATGAGGAGTGCCATGGGGTGGGGGAGACAATGAAGGAAGATAAAATTGCCAATTTGTAGGGAGGAAAGACTCTTGGGGTGAAAATTGAGTGAAAACTTAAAAGAATTGAAGAAGTTGGCCAAGTAAATATTTGGGAGGAGACTACCAGGCAAAGGTATCAGTCAGTGCAAAGGCCCTGAGGTCTGACCTTGCCCCATGGTTAGAGGACCAGGAAGGAGGCCACTGTGGCAGGAACTCAGTGAGTGGAGATAGGCATCCAGGCCAGGTTAGTAACGGGCCAGATCATGCACGGCCTTTGTCTAATGTAAGGAATTCTACATTTGCTCTAAATGAGGTGGGAAGCCTTTGAGAGTGGCAAACTCTGACTGATTTACTACAGTCTCTCTGTGTTGAACAGACCACAGGTGGGCAAGGACGGAAGCAGAGGTTCCAAATAGGAGCCTACTGGAGGAATCTGCTGTCTGAACTTCTTCTCCCTGTTTCTTGTGAAAAAATAGCTAACTGCAGACACACCGTCTCTGCCCCCAGACACACTGTCTGTCTCTGCCCCAGACACGCCCCAGCGGTTGCTTCAGCTTGCTGATGCTCGCCCTCCCTGCCAGCGGCCAGCCTCTCCAGCTGTAATGAATGATCCCCTGCGTGAGGGCTACAAGGCTCGATTATAACCCATGCAAGACAATCTGAAACCGTAGAAATCATAACATGTCCTAGGGGTGTTTTGAAAATGAGGCCACTGATTTTGCAGTGACAAATACAAGGAGAAGTGTGATCAGCACGGAGTGAAAAAATGTGAGGGAACCGGATGAAAAACTTGTCATGTGTCTCTCGGTTTGCCTACTTGGCAGAATGTTTAGATTTGCGACTACCATTCCGAGCACTGCAATGTCCCTAGAATGCAAAAGGACGAGTCATGACATCAGGCTCACACCGTTTGATCGAAGTCCCACTACACCTCCTCTCTCTGAAATATTCCCAAGGTCCTAAGATAAAACTTTATTGTTTTGGTCACTGTAACTAGATTACAAAATATACTTCTCCATTAGGTAATTTTCGTAATGCTTCTGCTTTCCTTTTTTTTTTTTTTCCATTTTAAAAAAAACACAGAAAACTCAACTAAAATGGCTTGAATATTTTGGGACTTTATCTCAAACAGGACAGGTTGGTAAAGTCAGTGTTTCAAAGTCTTCAAGGACCCAGGTGTTTCCATTGTTTGACTGTGCATCTTCAATTTGTGAACCAAGGCTTTGCAGGATGGCTTTGAGGAGCTTCAGGCCTCTTTGGCGTGAAGTAAATAAGGCCCAGGTGGGTGGAGGGATGGGGTCCTCAGGTGATGGGCATTAAGGAGGGCACTGGTTGTAATGAGCACTGGGTGTTATATGCAACTGCTGAATCACGAAATCCTCCCCCTGAAACTAATAACACACTGTATAGTAACTAAATTGAATTTAAATCAAAAATTTAAAAAAAGAAAGGTAAATCAGGCGCAAACCCAGTGGAGAATAGATCCAGCCTCCCCAGTCACATGGCCACACAGAACATGCCAGCAAAAGGAAGAGGGTAGAACAGATTCGGGGAGCAACCAACAATGCCTGTAAATTTTATAAATTTACACTTTTATCAGTCAAGCTGCTATGAGTCTCAGTAGCTCGACTTAAGCCCCCCAATCTTTTCTCTTTCATCAAGAGCGGCGAAAATACCAAGGTTCTTAACTGGCAAAGCTGAGGAGCAGGCCTTGGGCCTTCTCCACACTCACCCAGCAAATCAAGCCTGAAATACCCAAAAGAGTTTGAGCACAAGAGTTACAAGAAAACTAAGTGTACAGACCAATACCCCCCAGGAGCATAAATGCAGAGGCCCTTAACCCGTATCATCAAATGAGTGCCAGTAATGTGTAAAAGAGTAGGACTGTATGCACATGGGTGTTTATCCTTGGAAAGCAAGTTTGGTTTTCCATGTGAAAATCAAATAGCATAGTTCACTATATTAGCAGGAAAATTAGAGGAACAAAAAGAACATGGTTACATACAGAGGGAAAAGCATTTGAAAACATTTAACACCCATTCATGATAAAAGTCTCAGCAACTCAAGAATATAACTGAATATCCTTGTTCTGATCAGACCTATCTGCAGAAAGCCCCCAGCTACTGTGACACTTACTAGTGAAAATGAATTCTTTCCATCAAAGATTAGGAATGAGGCAAAAATCACCATTGCTATAACTGCTATTGGATATTGTACTGGAGATCTTAGCTGGTAAAATAAGGCCAGAAAAAAAAAGAAATAAAAATAATGGAAAGAGGTACTATTGTCTTTATTCTCATATGGCATGAGCGTATATACATAAACAATTGTCAGTAATTCACAGAGAAGCTTCTAGAACTAAGTGCCCTTAGCTAGATACAAGTTCAAATTATAAAAATCCATTTTATTTCTATATTTTAGCAATTAATCATAGGAAAAAGAAATATTAAAAAATGTATCTCAAAAGTATGAACAAGTAGTGAGATAAGTTTAAGAAAACATGTCCAAGGCTTAGACACTGAAAAAACACCAAATATTTCTGATGGAAGCTGTGGAAATAAGTGGGAGAGACTCATTATGTTCATCAATCTGAAATTTTAACACTGTTAAGATGCAAATTTGCTCCATATTTATCTACAGATTCGGTATAATCCAAACCAAATGCCAATGGATCTTCTAATAGAAATTGACAAATTGGTGCCCACATTTCTATGGCAGTGCAAGGATCTCAACCAGGCAAAACATTTAAAATAAAGAACGAAGTTGGAGGACTCATACTGCTTGGTATCAAGCCCCAGTATAAAGCAAAAACAATCAAGATTATTGTGCAATATTGGCATCAAAATAGACTTTTAGATCAATGGAGAACAAAACCATCAATTTACAAATAGACTCAAACATATTTCATGGGGATAAGATTGTCATTCCAAATGGTTCCCCAAAGAACTGGATAATCATTGAAAAAAATAAATTTTGACACTGTAGAGAAAAATAAACTCAAAATGGATTGTGGACCTAAGTGTAAAAGCAAACACTATAAAATTTCTAGGGAAAATAATAAGAGAAAATCTTTGTCACCTTAGAATAGGCAAAGGTCTCCTAGAAAAAATATGAAAAACACATAAATTATTATTAAAACATGGCTAAAGTGAATTTCATAAAAATAACATTTTGTACTTTGGAAGTCACCATTA
This sequence comes from Ursus americanus, assembly GCF_024610735.1. Classification (NCBI taxonomy): domain Eukaryota; kingdom Metazoa; phylum Chordata; class Mammalia; order Carnivora; family Ursidae; genus Ursus; species Ursus americanus. The sequence goes on along the minus strand of NC_142129.1, from coordinate 16,199,326 downwards.
AAAATAAAAATAAGGCAATCCTGAGCATGCAAATATTCTCAAATACATGTCTGACAAAGATCGTGATCCAGGAAATTAAAGATTTCATGTAACTGAATAATCAGAAGTCAATCAACGCAATTTAAAAAATGGTCTCCACAGACACTTCACAGAAAAAAACCCACAAATCCCAATAAGCATAAGAGAAAATGCTTCCCATCATTTTCCTGTCAAGGAAATGCAAACCAAAACCCCAACGAGATACTACCACATACCTACTGAAAGAGCTAAAATTAAAAAGACCAACAATCCCAAGTGCTGGTGAGAATATAAAATGGTACAACCGCTTTGGAAAACAGTTTGGCAGCTTCTCATAATAAACATACATCTACCCTCTGATGGAGACTTTTCGCTGTTGGCTATTTACTCGAGTTAAATACGTATAGGTGTCCCGCACAAAAGGGAACACATAAATGTCCATCTCATCCTTATTTATAATAGCCCCAAATTGGAAATTCATCAGCTGATGAATGTGTTAATAAAATCTGGTCGATCCATTCAGTGAGATATTAGTCAGAAATAAAAGAATAAATATTGATACATGTAACAACATGGATTGACTTCAGAAACATTACACTGAGCAAAACAAGCCAGACACTTCTGAGCACATACTGTATGATTCTATTATATGAAATTCTAGAAAAAGCACACCTAGTCTACATTGACAAAAAACAGATCAGTGGTTTGTACCTGTGACTTCAAGTTGAGGTTGGGGAGAGTTTAGTATAATCAATATTCTATTGATGTGGTGTTTACATAGAAATACACATTTGCCAAAAATCATCAAGCTGTATGCTTAACGTGGGTACGTTTCATTTTATACAACTAAAATTATTAGATGTGCCTCAATAAAGTTGACTTACAAAGTTAAATAAAGAGATAGCATGGTATAGTGTTCAACAGCATTGGCTGGAGTCAGATCGCCTGGTTTCAAAGCCTGGGTCTCTCACTTACTGGTGGGATGCCCTTTCGTTAGTTACTTTACTCCTCCGTGCCTTGGTTTACCATTTGTGTAATGAGGGTAATGACAATACCTGCCTTCTAAGTTTGCTGAGAAAATGATGCTTTTAACATGTTTAGTACATTACTTGCTAATTACTAAACACTCTATCGTCGTTTGTTACATTCACAAAGAAGCTCCCAAATCCCCACACGAAATTCTGGGCCAGACCCTGCATGAAACTGGGAATAGTTCCATGTCAAAACAAGCCATATCCTAAGACTCAAAAATCAACTCCTTTATTTTAAGAAATCCATTTCTCTTTGCTTATGACCCGAAGTAGATTGCCAACTGCAGTTATTAATAACTGATATCCAGCTGATAGTTAACCCAGAAGGATGTCTGCAGCGTGTCGAAGCCCGACTGGGCGTTCTGCTTTAGGACCCGCTCATGCAGGCAGCTGGGGATATACGAACCCAGTGCCACGTGTGAAGACGTGTACCATGTCCTCAAAGCACTTCTGCATACATACTGATACAAGCATAGGAGTTTATCGTAAAAGGTGGTTTTCTCAGTTCAGAGGAAGAAGGATCCACATCAAAGGTTAGGGGAAAAAAACACAATAGAAATGGAAGGATGTATACTGGGTTTTGAAGAATGGGTTTAAAGAAGTGTGGCGGGTAGAGTCAGAGACAAATGATTTGAGCGGTGAAACCCACGACGTCCAGCAACTTCATAGACCCCTTTGGCTGAAGCAAGGGGCTAGGTCCAGCAGCAGACCTGAGCTGCAGTGAGGTTCACGTGGGGCAGATCTGGAATTTGCCTTTGTGGTGGGCGGACAGAGACCTGGGGGCTTCTAAAACAGACTGACACGGTTCAGGTCATATTCAGGAAGAGTGATGTATAAAGCATGGAGGCAGCCTCAGCGAAAGAAAACCTACTAAGGGCTTGTCATCTCAACAATCTCTCATTCTAGAACCTAAGCTCTGATGGCATCCGGTAAAATTTATTTGAAGGGCATCATCTAAACTTTGGCCTTTAACAACGCACTTCATTTCTTATCGTCTCCAATGAATTATTTCTACTGTAGCCGGTAGCCGTCCCCCGTGCCCTCGGTGTACAGCGTGGGCTCTCGCTCTGTTCTGCAAGAGAAGGTCTTCCCTGCCCTGCATTTCCCTACACCCTACCCTTCCGTCGAGGTCCTCCTGTACCACGAAGCCTTCCAGAATGACACAGCCACACGGACCTGCCCCATCACCATCGCCACCTCTCTCAGAGTTCATAGTTCATTTATCAAAACAACAACAACAACACCACCCAGCGAGTTGTCCTTTTGAGGAATGCAGATACAATATGGGGTTAAAATGAAGAGCGAAATTCCCTCTAGCTGCTGCTGATTAGTTTCAGACTTCGAATAAATCAGGGATGGCTCTCGACCCTAATTTTCTTATCTCTAAAATAGAGTAGGACCAGGAATCTTCAAGCTTCCTGCCGTTCTGGGTGTGGGATTAGACATTTTATTATAGTTTTAGGAGTTTGGAAGCCCTAACGTGCATTCACAGCAAAAGAAATCCATCTTTCTTTTAATTTCCCCTCTTAAGCAGTGCCGTCCCCAAGGGATACGCAACTCCACTCCCTTTGAATAATATAAGTTTCACAAAGACTTCCACATACATTTTCTCATTGGATACACATCAGGAACCCTAAAAGGATGGATATCATTATTACCACCTTATAGCTGGGGAAGCAGAAGTTTAATCCAATAATGAGGAGAGAGGAGGGTGACAGCTTTTCATAGAAGCATCTATACCTCCTCTCTCCCCACCCTTCACTGACTCCCTCTGCCACTCGGCTGGTTGCAGAAAATATATGTATTTCATATCTGAGATTAGTTTCTCACTGACGACAGTTCTGTAATATAACGAAAACCTTATGCACGTGTACTCCGTTTAGACCTGAAGACTTTAATACTTCCTTTCTTGTATCGAAAGGTTTTTTTTTGTTTTTTGTTTTTTTGGGTTTTTTTTTAGGAGAATCAGGCAAAGAGATGTGAGCCTGAGTCATTTTGTTATGATATGTTGGGGCTCTGTGGTTTATTTTAAGATCGGTTGCTATTTAGCAATTCATAGTCCTAGTTTTATTTTGGAAATGACTTTCAGTTTCCATTGCATATGAATATTTAAGACAAGATGATTATTATTTGAGACCAAAGTTTACTCTTTGGAACTCAGCAGAACATTTTCTGAGATTCGAGTAGAATGTGGCTCCGGGACCTATTAGTACAGATGGACTCTGCCCAGCATCCACCAGCTACCCGCGCACAAGCACGCGATTACGCACACACACGCAAAGGACGGAAGGAAAGCTATACACGCAGGCGCACACGAACACACACGTCTAGCAGTGGAAGGAAATGCGCCCGCAAATTCTGTTTATCAAAATTGCTGCTCCTTGAGATGAAATTTCAGAAGTCATTAGTTCATGCAGGAGGGAGAAAGCAAAAGAGGCCTTAAGATACTGAATACCTTGTTTGTCCAAGGTTAACCCGCAATATCTTATGTCTATAAAGCAGTTTTCCTCTCAAGGACATACCAGACTATCCATTTCCTGCTAAATGGGCATAACGAAATAGATACAGATGTTGGATTGCTAAATTGGAAATGGAAATTTTCTTCTTACTCCGAGGGGTACCAGAGCTCCGAGTCTGCAGTCATTTCTGCTTCTGCTGTCTCCCCCTGCACTCCCACACGGGATTGGGTTGTGCATGAAAAGGGAGATTCTGTGACTAATATCAATGAGACAAAGCAATGAAAGCTCTCTAATCCCTGGGCCGGGCGCCAGCCATCCCACTGTACGGGGCCATTGGCCAGAAATCCCACTGTATGCTGGGCCCCAAGCCAACCAGGACTGGATACAATGAATTTCACAGCCACCTTTTCAGAGCTGACAGCAAATGTCGGGGCACCAACAGCCTTTGATAAGAGCTCCAACTTTCTCTCTAACATTTCTACCCAATAATAATAAAGCTTTTTTTATTTATAAAGTGGTACTCTCTTGAAGATTGCTTAGTGCTTTTAGAGACACAAACTCATTCATCTCAATGCTTATAGTGAGAAGGGGTGGGGCTGGTGGCCAAGACTGGGAAATCAATATTCTCTTCCTGCTGAGAGAGAGAGAGAGAGAGAGAGAGATTACTTTATGCAACAGTTGATGCTATCATTGAAATTTCTAGACAAAGTCTCACATGAATATTCTTCCTTAAATTAAATGTGTTGCTGTGTGATTCTTAATGAGTTGTTTACTTAGAATACCTTCTCTCCTCTTAAGACTGGGGGCTTTTGAAAGGCCAAACACATACACAAACCAGTTAATACTGGCACCCTTCGTGGAACTTTCTGGCTGTTTCAGATTTAAATATTGATTTCTTTCTCTCACTCTCCCTGTCTCTTCACAACGGCAGCAGCTGTCAGGAAGTTGGGAACTTTGTGCCAAGAAAGCACCCAGGAGAATACGAACGCCATTAAAATATTTTTTACCTTTTACTGTATTGTTGTTTTCCAAAGCTCTTGAGTAGCTCGCTGGATATCGGGTAACCAAGAAGGGCTGTGCTTCCACTGGGGAAACATTGGATCTGATTTCCATTAGGGATTCTGAATTATTTAGTGGGACTCGAGTGCCCCAATCAGCTGGTTTCTGAGTAGTTGCCTCTCGGCATCCATTCACATCCGGTGTGTTCTGAGGCCTTCTCTTGAAACTAGAGCATTCACAACTGGTCACTTCATTTTCATTTTCGATGGTGTAGAAAAAACCCCTACTTTCTAAGAATTAGGTTGACTATAATACATATCTTGTATGCAAAGGGAGGCCTAGAATATCGAAAATTTGAATAATTGCGACTACCTCACTTAATCACCACCCCCTTCTCATTTCCAAATCCTGTCATAATGTATTCTGGCATGTAATTTCCAGATTTTGCATTTTTTCAAACTGTAAATGAACAGGAATTGCTGTAAGAAGTTAAATTCCTAGCCCTCACGTTACCTTGCTGACTCATCGGTTTGTGTTTAATGGATTGACATTTTTGATTGGCAACGGTAGAAATTCCAGTGGAATTCCAGACAAGAAAAGAAAAGGTTGGGTTGAAGGGAGAAGCCAATGTATGGATACATATATAGATAGATACCCCTTTTTATTTCTTGTATGTTAGAAAGAAATCAAAATGGAGCCATGGCCACTGACCACCCACTACAGATCTGCCTTTTTTTTTTCATTACTTAGCATGCTTAGAAGGAGATTGTAGCGAACACGTCTGACAAGATGAGCTTGGGTCAGGTCTATGGATAACTTTGCCAACATTCACATGGAAGTTAGAGTTTATTATACTGTTATAGGCATTCCTTGATATGTTGTAAGCCAAGAAGGACCATGTATCGGATTTCCATTTTAAAGGTCTGGCCCTGGCTGCCTGGAGGAGGAGTGAAGAGGGAGTGAGGATAGGAGTTGAGATAATCCAGCTGGGAAATCATGGAGGTTGAGTAAGTAAGCCAGCAATGATGGTGGAGGGACAGCAGATTAGAGAGGAAATAACGGACAAGAAGCAGTAGATGATTGGCTATGGAGGGTAAAAGGAAAAAATGATCAGAAATAACCCGTAGGAATCGAGCTTTGTGGATAGAGGTGCCAAACTTTGAGACAGGGAACAGGACTCGACAACCGGAAACGAGTCCACCCACAGAAATGCTGATTTGGAGGTTTATGTGAGATCCAAGTGCTGAGTGCATTATTTAAGCAGGATTTAAAAGAAGTATATACCATGGCGCAGATTGAAAATTTTAAATTCACTTTTTATGTATTTTCAAAGCATGATCTAAGCCTCTGGGCCCCTCGCTTTGATTAGTCCACTTAGAATGCCTCTCTAAATCAGTTCGCGTTAGAAGCTCTCAACCCTGTAATAAAAATCTTCCCAAACTAGAGTTTGCCCTTTAAAAGGGGGTGCTTAATTGTCGATGCTTCCATTTCCGAAGTGTAAAGGAGAAACATTGCTAATGACTAATTCTTTCACTTCGCCCCCACTTGGAAGTAACCATATTTTGGAGGTTCCTTAGATCAAAGTGATTAGGGAAACAGGAAGTTGTGCCTTTGTTTAAATAAAAACCTGGTTATCTGCTACACAAGGGACAAAGTTGGTCGCTTAACTAAGCCTTCTTTTCCACCCCAAACCCCCTTCCTGAGTGCCCTTCTCTTATCCGTTTAAACAATTATTCTCATGAACATTTAGTACACTTGTAACCAGATTTTTGCTATTGGCCAAGGCCTAGAATTTCGATGCCTTAAATCCTGCTCGCTTCTTGTTTTGTGTTGGATGCTTGCGAGTCTTCTTTCTCGTCTTGTTGTTTTCTTTGTTTTGGGGTCTCTGTGCACACGAGTGAGAGACTCAGAGTCATCCTAACTTCTGTTCCAGTCCCCTACCCCAGCTCGTGGACATTTTTTGAGGATTGCTTTTATGTGTGTAGGGCTGGGTATCGTCTCTGGTTCCTTTTACGTCACCGTCTTGTATCCTGTTCTCCAAACTTCCCTTACGTGACACTAATTTTGGTCCCATCCTACTCAGATGAGTCAGGGAGAGGTTGGTAAGTAGAAAGCAGTGGTTGACTTGTGCATAATATCTAAAGGATTGGAGTAACTGACAACTTAGAAGAAACTTGGCACCAGTGGGAATTTTGTCAAAAAGGAAGAAGGAGTCTATTTGAGAAGTAAATACAGAATAAAGTTTTCCTAAAAAACTGAAAAAGTACAAGCTGATATCAAGGAGATGACTATAAAGTTGAATATTTATTTTGCCAATTCAGGAGTATGTATGTAATAACAGGCCATAATCATCTTCATCTTCCAGGCACTGGGGTAAGCAATTTACAAAGATCCCATGTAATTCTCACAACAACCCCATGAGGTAAATGACTCATTATCCTTATTTTTCAGATGAAATCACACAGCTTGAGGTGGTCAAGTTGGGGTCTGAGCCAGGTCTGACCTAGAATGTACTCTGACCTTTGGTCATCATCTTCCCAGGCTTTTCGTTATCTTTTTGCCACATGACATCACATTTTGGTCTGTGGGAAGTGAATCATTACGGTTGTTTACCTTTTGAAACTAAACTGTTAGAGAAAAATCATGATGGAATTCAGATGAGAAGATACATTTCTGTCCTCAGTGTGGCTTCCATTTTTAGGAATAGTTATGAATGCTTTTAGCTTCAAATAACAGAAAACCTGTCTAGCAATGTCTCACATTATAAGACTTCTAGAAATCTGTGGTCTTTGGCAGTGGTTCAGTGTCTCCGAGATATCAGAGCCCATTTGGTGTCTCTGCCACGCTCTTGTCCCGCCTCTCGTGTCTCACAAGATGGCTACATCTCAAGAGTGGTGCTCAGTAGAGGGTCTCTTCTTGAGTATCTCCTTCATGTGGGGAAAAAAATAAATCCTTCCAAAGCCTCTGGAAAACCCCTCCTTGCATGCTATTAGCCATGACAGGGTCAGATGTGAACTTTCCTGGAAGAAAGATTGAGTAAGTCAGAGAGATGATTTTTTCAGCCTCTGGAATGGGAGTTGGGCAGCGGAGATGGAGTTTGCAGAAAGCAGACATCTGCACCAACTACTTCATGGCCCAGGCGGACTTTCTCCCCTGGTATGATGAATAAACCATAATCACATGATCTCTTCCTCTGAAGACTGAACACTCTTACCTGCATTTACCTGGGTTTTTGTTGATTTGTTTTGTTTTGTTTTTCTAATGCTGGATTCAGCTCCTTTATGTGTACTGAGTTCTAGCAACGTTTTAATTTCCTGTTTCAATTACCACAGGCTTGATAAAAAGCTGTTGTGTGGAAAAATAGTTCTTTTCCTCTTCATCTCCATCAGGTTACTTACTTCTGCCTGTGCAAACAGTCTGTAAGCAGTTCTGTTCTGTTCCTGATACTTTTCATTTTCTATTTAAGTCTCTTCAGAGTTCTTTGTTGATCTCACTATATAAACTCAGAACTCCTTAGCAGGATCTGCTGATAACTGGTTCGTGTTTCAAGCACTTTCTCTGTCATAATGTTTAGAATAAGAAAACACTTAGAGCCTAAGATAGACTCCCAATAAGTGATACTAAGCCCTCATTCAGCCAAATATTTTTATCTCTAACAGTGGCACAAAAGATGTGTGTGTGGCCAAATGTTATTAAAGGCGGAATTTATGCTAAAGATTCTTTTTCCTGACCGGCCAATCACACATCTCTTGCTGATGAATTTTTTAGACCCCAGTTGTTCCAATTCATAGTTCTTTTCCACTTCCAGGGTGGGAAGACTTGAGGAAACAACGTGCGATGCCATCCTGTGTGCTGTGTCCTTCTAGAAGCCATAATACATAGCCCACTAGTCCTTCCATATGAACCATACTTCCAATATCAGATTTATCATTAATAAAAGCAATATTTTGGGCTCTCATTTGCTTTGTTCTGTTTTATTTGTATTTATTTTTAATGTCTCAATTGGCTTGGAACTTGAACAGTAAGGTGGCATGTTATTTAGTGACTCTTTGAACCCAATCGATAAGCAATTTGTGATCATAATTCCTTTTCTTTCACACAATACTTATCTGAATTTATACAAGCTACTTAAATCCTAAACCTTGGTTTTTCTCATTTATAAAATGGGATTACTAGTAGGTACTTACTCCAGAAGGTTGTAATGAGGATGAATAATGAGAAAATGAATATAATGTGTACTCACAGCAGATCATGGAGTATAAAAGACATTCAATAAGTGGTCATCTCTTTCTGTCCTTTATATCAGAAGATGAATAATGCATATAATATAATTAAAAAGTGCAGGAGGGCCACATCATCTGAGTATAATTAGAACCTGGAAAATATCTTTTTAAATAAGTGACCAATGTTTCATAGTAAATGCGGATTGTTATATTGAAGAATAAAATGAAAATATTTATACTATTTAACAAATTTAGATTATAATTAAAAATACACACTAATTATTAACCCAAAGAATACATCAAATACTAATTTATTTTTTACATTTTGTTTCTGTTTTTCCAACAAATTGCATGACAATATAATATGCCTTACTTCACATTTTAAATCTGAAGCATGATTATATTTACAATAATATATAAAGCTTTCATCAGTTTTCCAAGATTCCCTCCTGCCCCTTGCTATTCAATTATTCTCATTTCCAGAAACTATACCGCCATTGTTCTCTATCTTTTAAAAGTTCTGTGATGGGTTTCTATAATTTATTTTCCTTGTATTATGTTGTATTATTAGGATATTACAGTTCAACAGTTGAAGATAGATGCTAGAATCAGGAATGAAAGGCTAAGTAGAGACTAATTTTGCTGGGGGTGTGTTCAAAAGCTAATGGTCCTATGCCACCTCAACTCTTGATCTATGCATTTGCAACCATGAGAACCTGAATAGTGAAGTCTTGAATAACTAGGATATTACTGGTCAACTATCTTAAGTTTATTGTAAACTGGATAAAATATGTCATAAACAGTTGGGATCTTTTTAACCTCAAAGATGTATCTTAAGAACCTACAGTATGGAATAACTTTTAGTAGCTTATCTAACCTCAAATTTTGTGATTCCTTGATCCCATGGCTGGAGGCTTATCAGACTGGCATACCTGGGGTTTAGAAACTCACGAATGATTGGTGTGCATTATCTTCCCCAAGAACCTAAGGTAGGTCTTCATTAGGGCCAAAAACTCCTCTAAATCATTGAGTGAGTGTTTTTTTATAAAAAAGAAGGAAGAGCAGAAGGTAAAAAGGGAAGGACAGAAAGAGCAGTGAGGGGGAAGGAAGCAAGAAAGCAAAGAAAGAAGGGAGGGAGGGAGGAAAGGAGGAAAGGAGGGAGGGAAGGAGGGAGGGAAGGAGGGAGGGAGGAAGGAAGGAAGGAAGGAAGGAAGGAAGGAAGGAAGAAAACAAATAAGTTCAAGTGCCCTGAAAGCTTGGGACTGCAAGTCCTTCAATGTCCATCAAGACTTGGAGCAGAGTTCTCAATCAGGGGTCACTGAGGCCCAAAAACTCTATATTAGGGAGTGACTGCAGATACAACTGCTTCTTTATGAGGCGAGAAAGTAACTGGAAGCTATTTTCCTACTGAAGTTTCTCAGTCCTTCACCTCACCTTTCCTCTCAAAGACTTGATTATCAGCATAAAATATGTCCTCTGATATGGATGTCGCCATGGATCTCACAGCTTTAGATGAGCATTAGCAGAAAAAGTACAGTAAAGCAAACAAATTAATTCACATTAATTTAGCATTAACTATGTTCCAGCGTTGTTAACAGCAGTCTGTGTCCATGAAAGTGTTGGAAACCACTGGAGTCAACATAATGCAGATACTGGGAGAATCATGAGGCTTGAATTCTATTCCTAGTTTAACTTTTGTGGATTCCAGGGTTTTTTGTTTTGTCTTAATTTTCAAAGCAGAGAGTTTGAAAATACAAATAAATACCTTGTAAGGACTGTCCAACTCCACAATTCTGATTCTATAGTGTAGTATGGGCCACTTCGATGAACAAATTCAATTATTGGTGGGCTAAAAAATCACATAACTATTCCCCCTCCTGTCTTCACTAACATAAGGGAATGGATCACAAATGGTCAAGCCAATCGGGCTTTGTCATTTCAGATACCGAGACTCTGATTCAGTTATCCATGGCTATGTTTCAAACCGCCCAAAACTTTGTGGCTTTAAAAATCAGCAATCGCTTATTTGCTCATGATTCTGCAGTTTGGACTGGACTCGTCAGGGCAGCTCTACTCTGCCACACACTGGGACTAGACCATCCGAGATATCCTGTTCAATCACACGTTGGGTGGATGCCTCCACTGGGGTGGCTGAAACAGATCAGGGCTGACTAGACATCTTTCTCTCTCTGCATGTCTCCCCATGTGGCTAAGTTGGGATTTGTCCTAATGGTGCTGGGTCCCCAGAAAGCAGACCAGAGGGACAAACCCCAGGGGACAAGTGACTATGAAACCACTATTTGCCTCACACCAGCTAAAAAGGACATTAGCAAAGGGGACAAACACAGAGTTAATGTGGAAGGGGATTATACAGGACATTAAGATCAGGAGGCAGGGTTCATTGGGGCCATAAAATAACAGTTGACCAGAAATCCCAGTATGGGATCCCAGTATGGGATCTCTGGTTCAATTTATACTAGTGAGGAGACTGGAACAGCTTCTGATCCAGGCTCCCACAGCCTATGTTTTATTCCTTGAAAATAAAAATTACAATATAACTAATAAATTTCTGAAAGATTCATTTTTTCTTGAGTGGAGCTATTAAATCAAGTGACTAGGACATTATTCCAGCACAAACCACATGGACGATATTTAGTATTTGTTGTCCATCCAACCTTTACTCCCTACTTCTTTTTAGACAAGATAAATAGAATGAAAAATATGAGTTGGGTTTGGGTCAGAGCAAGAAAATTCCATTCCTTCAGTATCACCCTACTCCTGACAACCTAAATGGCCATTTCGCATTTGGTAATTAAGCCTGTACTTTTTACCAGAGGCTACTGCTAGCAGAGTTGAGACTCTCACTCCTGATTGCCTCTGTCAGAGGAATGAGTGTGTCGTTGGCAGACCGAGCAGCTGTAATCTCTTCCTGCAATGAGCCAGCAGCTCATTGAGCCGGCGCAAACTGCTGCTATTGATTTTTCTATACAGATAATTAAAAACAGCTTGTATTTCATACCCATCATCAGTGACAATGAAAGGCCTTAATTCATGCGAATATATCATGGTGTTCATTGCAAACCTTAGGTTTGGGCTGAAGCAGCATTTTCCTTTCTGTGGAGTACAAAACCAAACCAAACAAAAACCAAAACCAAAAACCAAAAAACAAAAAAAAACCAACCAAACAAAAAAAAAAACCACCCACGAAAAACCAAACATAAAACCCCAGAAACCTAAATTCAGAGGAGCCAGACCAAATGTAATTCCCAAGCTGAGAATACAAGTTATGAATAGAGGACATTTAAAGAGAGGCTTCGGGCAATGGGGCTGGACACAGAAGGTGGAACTGAACTGTATGGGTAATCTGGAGAACATACAGACTATCACTACAGCTTATGCATTATCCGAGATTTCCACGTTATGAAAGACTCTTCCAAAGTTTGGCTCTATACCACCTGAACCTGGAAATCTGGGGATTCTCAGAAGAATAAGAAAGTTTAAAAACAGGCAAATTAAAATCAGAAAACTATCCCTAGACTTGAGTAAATCGTTAATAGGGTTATGTGTGCATGCATATTAGAAGAGACAGCACAGTGGTTTCTTCTTCAACCAGCCATGCCCACAGACTGACATCATATGAAACTTGACTTAGGACAAGCCTATGAATTTTCTTTTCCATTCTCAAATCAAGATTTTGGGTCTATTTATTCCATATTTTCTCTCAATTTAAGTTTTCAGAATTGTACCTTGTTTATCACTGTCAAAGTGTGTATATCTTTAATTTTTAAGGCACCTTTATAAGCCAGAAGGAGTAAAAAGGATTGAGGCAAACCTGAGATTAGGAACTTCCATGTCAGAGTGAAGATGATTAAGTATACTAAGTCACCTAGGTTCTGTACAGGCCCTCTCCTTTCACCTGTCCCCTGCCCCACAATGCAGGGAAAGTGCAAGAAATGTGATAAGCATGTCATCAATGTAATTCTCCCTAGCATATTTTCATAGGTACAATTTATTGAGCACTTACAATGTGCTAGGCTTTGTTCTAAGTATTTTTCCAGCCAATGTCTCATTTCATGTCCACAGAAATCCATTTGGTTGGTGGTATTTTTTCTACAATTCTGATGAGGATGCTGAGGCTGAGAAAGAGTGTTACATGACCAAGTTCACCCTGTCTGTAATCAGCAACATAGGTGTCAAACCCAGGGCTGTCCCCATGGATTCAGACAATGTCCAGCTGTAAAGAAATCCCATGACCTAACTGGATTGGTCAGTGAAGGAGAAACATCCTTCCTTGTTATCACCATGGCTGCCATGTAGTTGTAACACCTAATAGTTACAAAGCATTTGTGCTCCATGTAAGTTCTGGTTCTTTCTATCTGTATGAAAATGAGCTAATTATCTTTACACCTCTGAAAGGATAGCCTGTAGAGTCAGGGGGCTAGCCACCTGTGACCTACTGTACTGATCTCTGAAAACAAGCACACATAAAAATTCTCAAGGGTGGGACCCATAGATTTCTTATTAAAAAGACATTTGTTTTAGATTTTTAAAATGCTGACCAGTCATGAATGCTATGGCAAATAGTGCTCAGACAATATATTTGGGGGATAACTTTAGTAATGTCTTCCAAAGGGAGGACCTTGAATGGAGATCATTTTGAAGCTTTTTCCATCTTTATAATGACCTTCTATTAAAAGGTTCCCTTCAGGGGCACCTGGGTGGCTCAGTCAGTTAAGAGCCCAACTCGGTTTCAGCTCAGCTCATGATCTCAGGGTCATGGGATTGAGCTCAGCATTCAGCTCTCTGCTCAACGTGGAGTTGGCTTGAGAGTCTGTCTCCCACTATCCCTCCCCCCAGTCTCTCTCTTTCTTTCTCTCTCAAATTAAATAAATAAATAAATAAATAAATATCTTAAAAAACAATCCCCTTTAGAGAATCTTACTACTAGAGAGAAGAAAGGGGCCCTCTGGAGACCATCAGTTGTATAGGCTTGTTCTACTGATGAGGAAAGTTGGACCCAAGCAGAGCAAGAAACACAGCTTCTCAGGAGCAGAGCTGGGCTGGAATCCAGTGCATTCTCTCCTGCTATAAACATCTCTTTGTTTCACCCCAGTAGCTCCTTCAGGTGGCATCTGAGGCATTTGGACATGTTATTGCAATACAAGTTGCAAATGTGGAGCCCCTGAGCTTTGGTGAAGTCTCTCTGTCACAGTTAGCTGTGTGATCTTTTTTTTTTTTTTTTTTTAGATTTTATTTATTTATTGATTTGTCAGAAAGAGCACAAGTAGGGTGAGCAGCAGCAGGCAGAGGGAGAAGCAGGCTCCCCGCTGAGCAAGGAGCCTGATGCGGGACTTGATCTCAGGACCCTGGGATCATGACCGGAGCTGAAGGCAGACGCCCAACTGACTGAGCCACCCAGGTGTTCCTACCTGTGTGATATTGATCAGCATTTTCAATCTCTTTGAAACTTGGTTTCCTCTTGTGCAAAACGAAGTTATTCAACATGCTTTCCAGAGTCATTTTACTCCCATAATGTGTGACTCTGTGATTTTAATGTATTGGCAAATTAATTTCTACTTTTCACAAAGCACAGAGGCCTTGTTTTTCCAAAGATTCTCCAGATTTCTAATGAAAAATATCGCAAGCAGAATCCCAAAGACAAGCTTTAAGTAAAAGACAAACAGCCATTTTCAGACATGCAAGAACTCAGAGAATTTATTTCCCTAGTGCTTAGTTTTAAGAAGTAATTTGTGACTACAGTCCAGCCAATCAAGAAACTAAGAAATATGTGAGTCAAAAGTGATAAGACAAATGCAGGGGCACCTGGGTGGCTCAGATGGTTAAGAGTCTGCTTTGGCTCAGGTCATGATCTCAGGGTCCTGGGATGGAGCCCCGCGTTGGACTCCCTGCTTGGCGGGGATCCTGCTTCTCTCTCTCTCTCTACTGCTCCCCCTGCTGGTGCTCTCTTGCTCTCTCTGTCAAATAAATAAACAAAAATCTTTAAAAAAAATTGATAAGTGCAGAAGTCTAAAGAAGAAAAGCCTAAGGTGATAATTGTACAGCATGATAGGAAAAAGTTCATCAGAATTAGAGCAGGAAGCCAGTAGACTCCGAGATGCCTTCAGAAGGAAGAATGAAATGGACTCCAGCATGACGAGGGAGATCGATGATACTAGAGACGTAATGAAAAAATTGTGTGTGTGTGTGTGTGTTGGATCTTTCAACAAAAACAATGACAACCAACAGCCAAAAGGCCCAAATATGGGGCGCCTGGGTGGCGCAGTCGTTAAGCGTCTGCCTTCGGCTCAGGGCGTGATCCTGGCGTTATGGGATCGAGCCCCACATCAGGCTCCTCTGCTGGGAGCCTGCTTCTTCCTCTCCCACGCCCCCTGCTTGTGTTCCCTCTCTCACTGGCTGTCTCTCTCTGTCAAATAAATAAAATCTTAAAAAAAAAAAAAGGCCCAAATATGAAGCAGAGTAATCTAAAAAAAATAGTAAGAAAAATGATTTGATCTGAATGACAGAAACACTGTCTTTTGTTGGCATTGGGGTCCTGGCCTTGAAAAGTTTCAGAAAAAGATGTAACTGTAGCTTACTATTTGCCTCTGAGAAACACATTAACCTGCCATGCTAATGAATGTCTATGTTCTTAACTTTCAAATCTTAGAATTCAAAAAATTAACATGTAGAACTTTTAATATTGGTACGAAATATAACATAAAATGGACATCTGTAGACTATATCAAAATAAAAACTTATGCACAGTGAAGGAAATAATCAACAGAACTAAAAGGCAACCTATGAATGGGGAAGATATTTGCAAATGACATATCTGATAAAGGGTTAGTATCCAAAATATATAAAGAATTTACACAACTCAATACCCAGAAAACAAGTTATCCAATTAAAAATGGACCAAAAACATGATTAGACATTTACACAGAAGACATCCAGATGGGCAACAGACACATGGAAAAATGCTCATCATCACTGATCATAGGGAAATGCAAATTAAAACCACAATGAGATACCATCTCATACCTGTCAGATGGCTAAAATCAAAACACAATAAACAACAAGCGTCGATGAGAAATGTGGAGAAAGAGGAACACTTGTGTAGTACTGGTGGGAATGCAAACTGGTGCAGCCACTGTGAAAACAGTATGGAGTTTCCTCAAGAAATTAAGAACAGAATTACCCCACAATCCACTAATTGCATTACTGGGTATTGACCCAAAGAATAAAAAAAATACAAAAAACAAAAAACAAAACCCTAATTTGAAAGGACATATGCACCCCTATGTTTATTGCAACGTTATTGACAATAACCAAACTATGGAAGCAGTGCAAATGGCTATCAATAGATGAATGGATAAAGATGAGGTGCTGTGTGTGTGTGTGTGTGTGTGTGTGTGTGTGTGTGTGAGAGAGAGAGATATTATTCAGGCATAAAAAAGAATGAAATCTTGCCATTTGCAACAATATGGATGGAGCTAGAGAGAATAATGCTAAGTGAAATAAACCAAAGAAAGACAAATACCATATGATTTCACACATATGTGAAATATAAGAAACAAAACAAAGGAAAACAGAGAAACAAACTAAGAAATAGACTCTTAACTATTATAGAGAACAAACTGGTGGTTACCAGAGGGGAGGTGGATGGGGGGATGGGTGAAAGAGGTGAAGGGGATTAAGAGCACACTTACCGTGATGAGCGCCAGTGATGTATAGAATTGATGAATCACTATATTGTACACCTGAAACTAATATCATACTGGATGTTAACTATAATGGAATTAAAATTAAAAACTTGCAAACATAGAACAAAATGCACATCTGTGATGGGGAATATAGCTAACAGAAGTGGAGAAGTGGAAGAAGGGACAAGAGATGGGGATGTGTTAAGATTCACATGAAACCTTCACGGTGATGGCCACTGGGGCCAGAGTGGGGAGGAAAAGGGACCAGAGTGGGAAAGCAGGAGATTTGTTATGTTTTGTTAAGAAATAAAAAGCTGTGGCAGAGTAGATGGTAGGGGTGCGGCGTGGCTGGTGGCAAAGGACATTATTCCCAGCCAGGTCGAGCACTGATCATTGTTCCTTCTAAGCATTTGGGATGGTTCTCCAAAGTCTGGGGGGGGGGGGCGGTGCGCTCTCTCTCTCTCTCTCTCTCTCTCAGACACACACTGGCAAGTGTTTTACTGAATACCTAAGTGGGGGGGTGGTCTCTGCAGATCTGTGGGATTCTCTCTCTGGGCAGTTTCCCAATACTTTGCTCTATAAGCTCGAGTTTGGTTGGTCTCCCCAGCTCAGGAAACCTGCCAGGCTCTGCCTGAATTACCCTTCCCCGAGCCACTGTCTGCAAATTCTGAAGTCTGTAAAATGGCATAATCATGCAGCTGACCACCATCTCTTAGGGATCACTGTCTTTTTTTTGCCTAATGCCCAGTGTCTTAACAATCACTGTTTTATATATGGATGTTCTTTATTCAGGTGGGAGGGTAAATCTGGCCTTTGTAGTCCATCTTGAAAGAAGAAATATATATATATATATATATATATATATATATATATATATATATATATATATATATATATATTTTTTTTTTTTAACTTCTGCCTTGTCAGGGATCCCTTTTAGTTTCTGCCTTGTCTAAAAGTCAATCTTTGCGTAGTTCCTGATGTCAAAAACCTAACTTAACCACTGTTAAGGAAAGTACTCACACCACATCTAGCAGCCAGTAAGAGAAGAAAAGAAACTAGTTATGTTTCTTAATTTTTATTCTATACATTTCCACACAATTCACAATACAGAAAAAGTGTCCAAAAAGTAACTGCAACTAGTCAATTTCGTTTTCAGAGATTAGTTCAGTCTCCCAAATTAATTCCATTGAAAATCTCTGTAGAGCAACACAGTGATCAAGATACTTTATATAAATAGGAAATGCAAGAAAATTAGGGAAAAATACTTTATGACTTTGTTACAAAAAACTCCATTCTTCCCTTCCCCACCCCCCCTTCCCACCCACCCTCCCTCCATTTCATATTCTCTGGATTCCACTTCACCTGGAAATAAAACTTCATCAACCTACTGCCACAGCTGCTAGGTTTTTTTTGTTTGTTTGTTTTTTGTTGGTTTTTTTTTTTTTTTTTTGATTCCACCTGCCAGCTGGCAGCTTTGCAAAAGCATGGCTCTGGGATATGATAGGGCAGAATCAGAAATCATGAAAGAGCCCTTTATAATATGACTGCAACTCTTCATACAGATGTAGCCTCTGAGAGTGAACTACCCACAGCCAAGGGTACTCTGGATGCCCAAGAATCTTTTCCCACTCAGAAATAAAATTAAATGAAATATATTCATTTGTATGGAATTGAGATTGTCCTCTGTTCCTTAACTCTTTACAGGAATGGTTTTCCCCACTTTCGATCAGCTGTGATCCATATTATATTCAGATTCACGGTTGTCACTTAACCACTGGTAATAAATAAATAATAATTTTAAAAAAACAGACTAGCTAACCTTTACTGAGACTAATTCAAACTCTACCTTCTCAAAGACATGTGTTGCAAAATATTCTATTGTGCTAGAATATTTTATCAAATATTCTATTGTGCTAGAATATTTTGTCTATGAAAATTCTGAATCTCATTTCCCAGGATAGCAAGAAACCCACACTTCCCAGCCCACAATCAGGATGTTAGCAAGCATCGATCTGAGTTCTAGTCACGTTGGAAATTAGGCATGCGGTCAGAGCCTCAGTCCAACCAATAAGGAATGGAGGGCAGGGAATAAAAAACTGTAGTGTTAATAAAACCCAAAAGGTCAGGAACTATTTGGATTCATTTTATGAATGAATATCAGCAGTAAATATCAAAGCTGGATAGTACCTTGAAAGTGATAAATCTTACAAACATATCTCACAGAGTTACCCATAGATTTAAAACAAAATATAGGGTAAACCAATTTAGAGCTGTCATCGGTTTATTTTTACAAGTAAAGATAATTTATAAACATCTCCTATTCTATAATTTTAAGAAGAAATGTTACATGTCACCCCCAAAATAAAAAAAAAAAGTTAGTCTTTGATTTTTTAAGGATTGAATATGTTTAGACTTATGAAAAACCCCTAAGGTGTCCTTAGTTCTCTCAAGTTTTACCAGAGACCATCACAAATCCTTGCACAGGTCTAACCTCCTATGAGCACAAAGAGAAACTCCTTCAAGAAAAAACCCAGTCCTGAGGAAAGTGCCATTAGAAAGTTCTATTATAGGGACCCTCTCCTCCCCTAAATTCCACACATAATCTTCTAAACTGCATAGATGGAAAATTTCATGATATTCCTTGAAGCCACTTTGAACAAGTTCAATCTTCTTCTACATCTTCTGAATTTGCTTTTCATGAGGATCAAAGTTTGCTGAGAGTAAATATTATTTAATGTGTGGGTTGCCATGGCAATTTGTGTGAAAACTGGAGCCTTATTACTGTACTACTCTTCAGAACCCTTTTTCACATATCTCTGCTCTTCCTTTACCTTCCCAAGCCAGGGGCAAGGGTCAGGTGGGGGAGAAGGTGGAGTGGGAGCATTTTCTGAGCAGGATTCCAGATAAAAGTCCATTTTTAAAGACGATCTCAACGGTGCCTTTCATCAAGCCAACCTGAAATCTAGGAACTCAGGTCTAATTAGTAATTAAAGCTATAGCCCACAGGGCACCTGGGTGGCTCAGTCAGTTAAGCATGGAACTCCTGGTTTGGACTGGGGTCATGATGTCATGGGTTGTGGAATTGAGCCCTACACTGGGCTCCTCACTCAGCAGGGAGTCTGCTTGAAAGATTCTCTCCCTCTGCCCCTCCCCCAACTCACGCATGCGCTCTCTCTCTCTCAAAATAAATACATCTTTAAAAAAGACTTAAAAAATGGGCTTAAAAAAACTATAGTCCACAAACATTACAGCAACTTTAGTCTAGTGATAAGATTAAGTCCGACTTAATGGCAATAAGCCACAAAAATTGTCTCTACACCTCTTTACCAGAAAATAGAGATCTTCTGCCCCTTCTCCAAGTCCCAGCCACAACAACATACCCCAACCAACAAATGGGTAGGGAGTAGGAAAATGAACACTACGTCCTTTTTTTCTCTTTAATTACTGAACCTGTGACTGTTAGTAGAAACACATCTTTCTCAGGAGATTTGGAAATTGGTTAACAACGGACAAAGAGTTATATGTGTTATATATACATGTGTGTGTGTGTGCACGTGAGTGAGCGCATGCACATGTGCAAGTGTGTATATAAGCAAAGCAAATTGTTTTAGGGTCATGAAATACCTGCTTCTCAATGATCTGGGATATATTTGCAATGACTGGTGTTTTTACAAAAAAGCTTTAATTGCCATCTACATGGCAGGAACCTAGAGAGACTGAAGGCTCTAAATGAGTTCTGCCTGAGTCCAAAATCATAGAAATCTAAAACTAGAAAATATTACATAAATCTTTTACTCTAATGTCCCTCACAATTAAGGAAGTGCTTTTTGGTGTTTCCTCATTTGGTTAATTTTCGCTTAAATACTAGAAAAAAAAACCCTAGCTGCTGTAAGTCACTTTGTTTTTCAGAAAGCCCCATCCATTTTTCTGGATGTAATGTTTAGGAAAAAAAGAAATCCTTCTACAAGTAATAAAGCCACCGGTGTCCTTTTCATGTCTGTTCTGAACTCTTCTGTCCTTGCTTTCTTCTGCAAATTGCCCTAGAGAACTTGAATCTCACCTTTCTACTTCATCTGTCTCCTCCAAACTTTTCTGTTCCTGATCTAACTTTGTCCTCTTTCCAGACCAAACGTCCTTCTTCTACATAGTCACTGATCTGCGCATTGAGATGCCTTGTAAAAGATGAGATCCGGAATTGAAGACTCTCTCCGGTCTGTTTATTCTTCCCATTTCAAGGTCAGCAGAACTTCCCACAGGGGTATCAGACTTCTGTGTATGTGACGGTAGGACAG
Source organism: Ursus americanus (assembly GCF_024610735.1). NCBI lineage: Eukaryota > Metazoa > Chordata > Mammalia > Carnivora > Ursidae > Ursus > Ursus americanus. The sequence continues at coordinate 16,178,598 of NC_142129.1, read as the reverse complement.
ACATAGCTTTGCATGTCCACCCGCTTCGAGCAAAGGAGTCTTGAATGGCAAGCCCATTTTCAACACTTTTTGGTACAGAATTCTAAAATATCATTCTAATAGTGACTTCCAAGGAGAGAAGACAGTACGAACATTTTTAAATGCTGAGAATCAGAGAAGCCAGGAAGTCACCCTCAGTGTTAGCTTCTCGTGAAATCCACCCTGGCACCAAAACATTTGACCTTTTTTCCCCTTGAACTTTGCCCAACTTGATAAGTCTCTGAGAGCAAAAACTCTTTTTAACTTCACAGTTTCCCTCAGTTCTACCCAGCTCTTGCTGTGGGATGCTAAGTCATTATCTTTTCAAGGAGGCGCCTTCTAAATTATGGAAATCTGCCTGATGTTAAACAGCAGTGAAGGCAAGGGTGGGAGATGTTATTTCTGGCTGCGGTTCTACCATTTACTATATGAATCTGTGCAAGTTGAATTCACTGTGTTGAGATGTGGTTTCTTCATCTAAAATGGTCTGCATGATCCACTTCGTGGGTTTGCACTGAAGCTCAAAGGTGTCACAAGGGCATCGAAATGCTAAAACATGAAAATTTGTAAAATTCCTGAAATTGTAATAAACAATATAATCACAGGAAGCAGTATAGATTGGAGTTGTTTAAACTAGTTTCTATTGAAAGCTATATGTGTTTCGTTAAAAGACTGAGAAAGAAGATCGTTTGGGTTGTTCCCACCACGAAGGGATCCCTTTCAGATGCCATGTGGCTCAAACATGAAAACTCTGGAAAACGTTCAGAATCATCACTTATCTCCATGGGGGAGCGCTCCCTAGCAATGATCATGCCTGCAGCAGAAGCAAAGGCATTTTCCATGACTGTCTTTTGTGTCCATTTACTTGGATCCCAAATATCTTTTAGGCAAGATTTTCTTCTGTGGTTGTAGTAGATTACATTTAATTGTGAGAATATCAAATCACAGCACTTTTTTACATTGGATGGACAGTAAAACCGATTTCTAATATGACCTAAGACTGGCTAAGAACATTCATCAAAATCCGTGATGCTTCTAGAAACATTTTGGAGTTAGTTAGCCCTCTTAGTATGTTTGCTTTGCACTAGCTCTTCAATTCAGGCTTAGCTGGTTTAAATTTTTTTTCAGTGATAGGCAAAAGTCATTTCTCCAAGATGTTTGCTCTCACTGTGATGTTTTAAAGATTAAAAATCAAGATTTTAATAAACTCTTAAAAATGAAGTCCTGTCATTCATCATTAAAAAAAAAAAAAAACTTAAAAATTCTCAGCATCTGATTCCAGCCCCTCCAGGGGTCAGGTAGCCTCTGTTCAGTCCCAGGCGCTGAATGCACATAATTCTGTAAGGGTGCCCATCCCACTGTTCGACAATATATATATTTCATTGTTGTATTCAGTCAAAACCCATTGCAAATTTTGCCTATTGCTTCTAGTTCTATCCTTGAGAAATAGCATGAGTTTTAGCTCCTATTGGAGTCGTATTTCTATCTCATCTTAAAGTCTTGGTTACAAATACATTTTTAAGAACAGGACCAAGACCCTTAAGGAGATGCAAAATATCATTTCTTTCATATTCATATTCTCATTTCATATTTCATAGAGCTTAAACATCGCTGGCTGAAGAGTGACTGGCACGATAAGGCCTGATGGACTCCCTAGTGCATGCTTCCCTGCTACCCTGTGCTCCCACGCAAAACTGGTCCTATTGGAATCTGTCTTTTCTCCGAGGCTTCCAGAAACATGAAGTCAAGAGTTTTGGCTCTTGCATTCACTCTTAGATCCTTAGCATGTTGCCTGCATCAGACTAAGGGATAAATTATTTTTAATTAAATGATTAAATATACGAATGTCTGCTTGACTCATGAACATATGATTGCATGCAGAATGCCTGAATACATATATAGACTCTGGAATCTGTCTACCATGAGGATACCATTCCGTATTCAAATCTCTACTTTAAATGGCAATGCCGCAACAGCCTAAGAATTATTTTTTCTTCTTTCTTTTTGGGACCAGGTCAGTGCTATGTGTCCTGGGAGAGCGGGTTTCCCAAGGGCACTTGCCCTTGCTTAGTTCCTATTTTTAGGCTTCTCAGTAAACTGTGGGGAGACAGCCTAAAGTCCACAGATGGCCACTAGGGGTATAACACGTAGATAATCTAGTCATCTAGGTGACTTAGGGGAGCACGTGGTTTACGTCACCGACATGGAAGAAGCCACCATGATTGTGGATGTCCACAGTGAAGCTAAGATCGACACGTGCTAACCTCTACGGCAGATGGCTTCTCAGAATAAGGCATGTTGTAACCCTGTAAGATAATCAGTCAGTGGACATCTAATTGTCCTTCAGGATACTTGTCCCAGAGGTTCATTTCATTCTGATCCACTTTGAGCAGAATACCTGGGGAAGGAGTTGGGTGTCTGTATGACAAAACGACTGAGGGTGGTGGCCGAAAGTCCAGGAGGACTCTTGCCATGGTCAGAAACTGGAGGGACTAGAGATGAGTGAAGACCAGGACACAGAAATGGACGGGGCCAAAGCCCATCGGAGAGAGCAGACAGAGAAAAAAACTACCACAATCAGCTGAATTTGGAATTCAGAGAATGAGAAAGTAGAGAGATTCAGAGAAGGTTCTACTGAGACCAGGGCAGAAATGATTTTATACAAATAAATGTTAAAAAATTGTTAGAAAAGTCTCTCATTTAACAGATGTTCTACTTTTTTTCTTACCTAAACTGAAAATAATCCATTTAACTAGAGCAATTAGTTTTATTTGATGGCTATGATGCATCGTTTCAACAACGATCTGTCTCATTTTTAAACAGCATGGCTGAATAAAGGATGGTGCTGTTTTCAGGGATTTTCAAGAGCTACTCCTCTTGGAAGGGAGCCAAGCTCCTCAGACCCCAGCCCACACCCAAGTTCCTACACCTTCCTGGCAGCAGCTTGCCCTCATTAAATATCATTAGGCAATGTATGGAGTGTTTGCCCCTGCAAACTCAGCCTTGTAAAGTGGAGTGAGCATGACAGAGAAAGAAACTCTCCATTTGAGATCCAAAAATAGCACAGACAAGTCCCTGGGCTCAGGTAGGTCTCATGCTTCATGGAAGGAACATAAACAATTATAAGACCTCTTGGTCATGGATTTTACGACACAGGCAACGGCAAACGCCGTGTGCACCTGGAGTGGCTGCAGTAAGAGAACTGAGCTTAGCAGCACAAAGAATAACAAAGAATAAATGAAAAATTCCTGTTAGCTTGTCTTTGCCTGTTGGTGTGAACTATACATAGAGAGATGATTAGCATGCTTCTAAAATGTTTTGTCTACTGGAAACCTAAGCAATAACGTGTGTAGGGGGTATATATATATGTGTGTGTGTGTGGATATATATACACACACACATATGTACACAAATAAATACATTTCTATATGTGTGTGGGGGCCTGTGTGCACAGAGTCTTTCTGACATGACGTACAAGCACAATGTTTATCAGTGTTAACACTGTTCATCTCTGGGGAGTGGGACTCAGGCCACTACACCAGCACAGAGGAACACCTTGACCTTGCCTGTGATTTTCATCTGTGCTATTAGACCTTTTTTTATTTTTTATTTTTATTTTTTAAAGATTTTATTTATTTATGTGACAGAGAGACAGCCAGCGAGAGAGGGAACACAGCAGGGGGAGTGGGAGAGGAAGAAGCAGGCTCCCAGCGGAGGAGCCCGATGTGGGACTCGATCCCGGTACGCCGGGATCACGCCCTGAGCCAAAGGCAGACGCTTTAACGACTGCGCTACCCAGGCGCCCTATTAGACCTTTTTTTAAAATAAAAAGTATGTTCTACATTTATGATTAAAAAATCTAAATATTTGAAATAAAATTGACATGTAAAAAAATAAAACTGCTGCCCCACATATTATAAAACACAGATATTACGAGAAGTCTAGTAAAGAAATGGCTACAAGGTCCAAACACAAACTGCCTGTTGAGTATCTCCCAATGCAAACACATCCCCCTAAGCGCTAAGGCCAGCTACTACGATGGGATAGGGAGCGATGGGGTGTGTGAGGCTTTCCATCAGCAGTCACTAACATCATGGCTGTGCGCTCGCCAGCTAAATTCTCTTCTTCAGAAATCACATGGGTTTTAGGTTATAGCCTCCAAAGAGGGAATCAGAACTCTCAGAGTAAAATTTGCAGCCATGGTGTTTATTTCCTCCTTGGCTTCTGTTTTTTATCAGTCTTTGAATGCGATAAAGCACAGCTTCACTGGGTTAAGCTGGGTTCTAAACTGGGTTCTATTTCATTAACTGTACTCCTGGAATATATGGCTCCAAAAATGACTACTTTTAAGATTCTATAATGTTGTCTTGTAATAACTCTCCATTTCTCATACCCCTCCCTGTCAACCGAACCCACAAATGGAATCCCGGAGCAGACAGCCCCAGCCCATGAGGGGCTCCTCTGAGCCAAACACAGAGGATTGGCCGCTAAGCCAGGCACACTCCAGTACTGTCCCGGGAGGTTTTGTAGAAAATGGTATTTCTAGAAGTATATAGTTTTATGTCTTTTAAATTAAACGTTTGTGGGTTTGCAGATACAGACCAGGGCCAGACCACTGGCTTCTACCCTTTCCGATGGCCCATTAAAGGGGATAGTATATACTTGAGCTGAGCTGGAAACTCCTGGAGCATATGGCGCCTCAGCTCTTTCTGAAGCCCAGAAGTGTCACATGCGGTGATCAATTTTAAAAAATGCTACAGGAGGTAGGTTTAATATTGAATTCATTAAATATGTAACCGTTCCATTCATTTTTGATGTTCTTTTCTTGGAAAACCCAAGTCCTGAGGGTGTTTGCTTTTTCAAAGAGATATTTGCCTTGGTTGTACATAGTTTCCCATCCATAGTGTAGAAAAAAAAATTTTTTTTTTTTTTTTGGTTTGGAATGATTTCCAAATGTACCAGAACCCCTACAGTAGTCATTACCTTATCTATTTTCATACCAGGAATTTACTTGTGACTTCAGTTGGACCTATTTGAATTGGCCCATAGCCATCTGTACCCTAAATTTTCTCTGGGCTGCTTTGAAGCATCACAAAGAAATATGAGATGGTAGTTGGTGAAAATAGTCCTTCATCCCAGAAATGGCAGCTGGGTAACCGACTGTGTGGCCAACTGTTTGGCTCGATCTAGGGAATGGAAGGCACCTTTCAAAGCCAGATTCCAGTCTGTTTTAAGGATTATATTTCTGTCATCACAACATCTCTCTGACAGTCCCACCAACTGAAAAACTCCCAGATGAAGCCCAATGATTAAATTCTCCTGGAGCCTATTTTTTCCAGTTTCTGGAAACAATCTACTGCTGTCCTCCCTACCTCACCATAAAACCCAACAGATAATTCCATTTCTAAGACTGATAGATGGAAATAGATTACTCATAACCAACTTACTCTCCCACAGCTGGAAATAACACCAACAATTTGATTTTGAAACGGCTAAAGAGATATTTAATCCCCGTCCACGGAGAAGCTATTCCTCCTTAAGACGGTACTCACATCTGTCCTCTCAAAATGATATGTGACCAAAATGCGATTCAGGTAAGCAATGCGTCACCACCGGACCTTTAAAGTAAATGTGGAAGTACAATCATTTATATGTTCACATGCAGAGACAGTAGGGAGGCACTTTGCTTGTGTCTAAGAGCAAAATGCAAGAAAGCTCAGAAGACATCAGTTTTAGTCTGAAACAAACCTGGATCACCCACTTTGATTTCTGACTGATACCCAAGTCAAGTAGACTTCTTCACTGAAAGTTAGGAGCCTTTTCCTCCCGTTCTTGTAGTGAACACAGAGTCCCTACTAGAGGGACCTGTAAGGACCAACTGATCTGTGGCAGGATTCGAAGTTGTAATTCCAATGCCAGAGCCATATTTCTGGCTAGGCTCCCACAGTGGTTCTGTACTAAGAATCTCCTGGGAGGGGAAAACAGAGAAAAGAATAGATTAATACTACCCTGTACGTAAGAAATGGGGTTGCAGTGCTATCAGGTATGACCTTGGGACCTGACAAGTAAAAGGTGAGGTGTCCATTAGAAAGATCCAGCCGTCCTGGAAATCCGTTAGTGGAACTCATAAAACAAGGCTTTGTCCTTGGGACAAGGCTTACTCGGGGTAATGAAAACCACACACTTAGAAGGAAAACCTAAAATGGGCCCCCTCTCACCCACCACTGCACCCAAGAGTCTCTTCTTATTAGCCTCTGTGCAACACGCCGGCGACTGTTTCCTTGCTTAAGTGAGTTATTTTGACATATGTTGCTACTTTTGCATTGGCTGTTTTATTTCAAGTCAATTAGCCTGCTTTCTATTATCACTAGAGAAAGTCTAGAAGTAAACGCTGTCACAGTGCTCCAGTTCCTGTAACCACAGTCCCCACACATGGTTTTCTGCTCAGCAACTTCAACTGCACTTAAAATCCAGCCGTTCCGCCAAACCAGCCGCGGGCCTTCGTTTAATCCTTTGCTCGTCTCTATTGCAGCAAAAGGCAAAGATGGCTACACGTAGGCAGTATGGGGCTGTGTAAACAGCCCAAGCTGAACCAGTCCTTCATGGCTATCAGCAACAGCCCTGCAACCAGGGCCGGCCCCTGGGTTCCCTCCCATGCCACCTCACCATACCTCAGAGATAACAGCCCACAAGTTGACATTATCCATGTGGCACGTCCCAGCTCCTACGTAATGACAAGGGGTTAGGGAGGGAGGGGAGACATGCAAACAGTCGCTAATAGTCTCGGTATATTTCGTCTTGGAAACGGAAGCAGCTTTACAGTGTGTTTCTGCAGGACATCCAGAGGGTTTTCAAAGACCTCCAGGGTGTCTTGTGGTCTTCAAAGACTGAATGTAAAGAGAGCAGATCGTATTTTTGTGAATGATGGGTAGTTGCAGAATTGTGTGGTACAGAGGAATCATGAGTGCATAGGGGGAGGAGGGAGCAGTGCCATTTGTACGAACATCCTTTGAATCTCGAAAATAAATTATACAGGTGAACACAGAAGTTCATGCTACTTGCTGGAAGCAGTAAGGATCAAATTTTGTGGAACGTGTACTCCACAAATCTCCAGGTATCCTGCCTCTTCCTCAGCGGGCTATCGTGTTCTGTTGTACATCCTTAACAACTGTAGCCCTTAACAGCTGGTGGCATGGTCTCAGATAGATTCTTGCAGAGAGAGACAGATGTGTGGATTCCATCACCTTCTTCCAGGGGAGCTGCCCGATCGCCGGGAGGCAGAGGTGATATACTCGCTCAGGTCCTCGTTGCCATCCATCAGGGTCAAACAGCAGTTTCCAGGTCCTCATGGCCAATGATCTTATAGTTCTGGCGGCTTTCTAGGTAAGCAGCCAAATCTGGGTCTCCAGCCTGCTGTGCTCGGTCTTGAGGGGTCTTACCCTAAAGGTGACAGTGGGAAGGAAGGGGACACAAATACTTGGAATGAGATTTTTTTTTTAAATCACAGAGGTATTCAAAAATTACTCACCAAAGGATTTTTTCAAGCTTATGGCTTTAGAGCTGACAAGACACTTTCAAATCTATTATCACATTAAACATGTGAGGTAGGTAAGTTCGAGAGAAAGACACAATCACTCGACAGGTGGGGATTACATCTGAGGAAAGGGGGGTTCAGAGTAACTGGGTCCACAGCAGGAAACAGTGTGGCACAGTAAGTTAGGGAACCCCGATTCTTTTTGGGAGAAGAGGGAGAGAAATCACTGAACAGAAAAGTAGGAAGTAGGCATTCGGACTTCCGGTGCCAGATTCTTCCTATTATACTAAACTCTGGGAAGCAGCAAGTAGAAAATGAGAGGACCGGATGGTTGTAAATGATCTAAAGATGTTTCTTTGCTGGTTTCAAAGTCTTCAGTTAAGTTCTCCCGACTCAAAACTATCTCATCTTTCCAAAAAGTGAGTTAATTTCTGACTATGAAAGTATGGATCTTGATTAAATAAACTTGGAAGAGCACAAAAGCATAAGGAAGAAAATAAAAATCACCAATAATTCCTATACTACGCTAAGATAACTGCTGTTAACCTTCCACAGAGTAGCTATTTTTTGTCTTTTTCTACAGCTCTACACATAAAAACTTTTATAAATAGAAAACAACACTATGGGGTACCTGGGTGGCTCAGTCAGTTAAATGTCTGACTCTTGATTTCAGCTCAGGTCATGATCTCAGGGTCCTGAGATTGAGCCCTGTGTTGGGCATGGCATGGAATCTGCTTAAGTTCTCTCTTTCCTTCTCCCTCTGCCCCTCCCCTTTCATGTCATTCAATGTTCTTCTACCCCATCTTAAAAGATTGTATCATTTCTTGCAGCCTACCATAGTGCCGTACGTATATTTGTACACACACAGGATATTTTTGGAATGAGGTCAATGAATAGAATTTGGCAGTAGAGGGAAGGAAGGTCTCCATTCTCTTGAATGTATATAGATATTACCTAACATTCCTTGAAACTTCTAATTTTTGTTTAGTGACATGGCTTTATCTATTTAAAAAGGACATTAAATTCGAAAAGGTGGAGGCATGATCATTGTATCAAAGAAATAGCTCCATGTATAAATGCACACAAGTATTACAGAAATTATTGAAGGCTTCTCAGCCTCCATCTGAGTCCCTGCAATGGAGAGTGTCAAGCTCAATTAAGCCTGCTCCCTGTAGCTTACAAGGGCATGTGAGTAGAGGATAAAAGGAAAGTAACAGTGGCTCTGGATTCTTTCTAAAATGTTACTTCTTGAGCTGAGATTTAATATTGAACCACTAGCTTAAAGTTCCTATAGTAAGTTTTTCTAACTCAGTTTACAGTATTAGTAGACTATCTGGTCTTCAATATTAATGAGGTTGGAACTACTGGCTTCCAAGTATTCAGAGAAGTGGACTGGGGTGGCCCTTCAGTTTATTTTTAAAGGAACTGTTCTTCATCAAGAGAAATTCTCAAGATATTGCTTCTCTCTCAAAAAAAAAATCTAGGAAAAGATCCAGTCGTAATTATCATGTTCTGCTTTAACTTGGCATAAAATTACAAAATGGAAAAATTAACAGATCTCCCAAAAGGATGAAGCATAGACTACTTCATACCGTAAGACCTCAAGAACACAATGTTGGGGGAACATAAGCATTCTACCATAGCATCAGTAAATAGTATGACAACACCGACTTAAAAAAAATGAGAAAAACAGGCATACCTACATGTGAAGAGGGATCATTAAAATTTTAATAGTATATAGGTCTAGAGTGTGAGATTTCTAGGGACTTTTATCTTTTTAGATATTCTTTGCATTGCTAGCGTTTTCCATATAAGAATGCACTATATTTATAATCATAAAAATAATGAAGCTGTGTTTTGAAAAAAAGCATGTATGTACTTAACACAAAAAAGGAAGCAATCTCAAGGCAGGTCGAGCCCATTGATCTGAAACTTGGATAAAAAGAGCAATCTGCTCAGGGGCCAGGCGTCCTGCCCAGTCTTTTGTTTGTCTCTTTGACGTCGCTCCTCCTGTTCTTTTGATTTTCTGAGATGAGTGTAAGAGCAGTCTTTTGTGTACTAACCAGGCAGTCGCCAGGCTGTGGTGTGAGCTGGCCCCAGCCAAGCCAAACCTACCTGACGACAGCTGTCCCCCCATCCTGCCTACACGGTGTGTGTTTCTCCATCGGGTTACACGACAAAGAGTTTAGTGCGAATATCACCTGGGCAGAACATCACAGGAGCACTTCTCTGCCACTTGAAACCCTACACCCACTTAGCTAACCAGACAGGTAACAGACACAGCTTAACTCGTCCGACAGCCTACGGGAGGAAGCCAGGCGGCAGGGGACCTCGGGCGGAGAGCAGGGAGCTGGTGGGCTGCAGGGGCCGTGGAGAATCACACAGTGCGGCTGGCTCAGAACTGGGTCCGAAGGAAAAGCGGTCCACGTGGGAGAAGGAGTTATTTTATGGTGTTCACTGCAGTTTGAGGAAACCCCAGGGTGAGCACTGCACCTCAGCAGTTGCTCGTCCCTTAAAGAAGTCTCATGGGGCTCAAGTCCTCTAAGGAATATGTCTGTGCTCCCTGGCTACATTCATCTGCCCCAAACTAAGGTGATTCAGTGCCTTAGCTTAATGAAACCCTCCTCTCTATATTAAAATTCTCCTCTGCAACCCTCTACAGTTGAATGGTTTGTCCTTCCTTAGCGTTTACCCAGGGCGCTTTCGCGGAGCTCCTCAGGCTCGTCTGTGGCACGGATGCTCCGCGGGAACCGTCTGCCCGCCCTGCCCTTCTCCGGGGCTGCAGTCCGTCCCTCCTCCTTTGCTCCAGCTTTCAGCCCTTCCCTCGCTGCTCTCTGTAAATGAACAACTCCCGGGGCAGCCCGATCTCAGGGCTCCTGAGCAGTTTCTCCTGATGCCTGACCTCTACCTGTTGGCGGTTTCCCGGTCAAGGTCGGCACGTAGGTCACGCTATCAGTTTCTGGCCTCACGGCCCTCTCCTTAAGACATTAACACGCTTTAAATCCACATTGCCATGCCTTTTCCTGCAGGGAAACCAACCACACTTCAAGTCACGACGCCATGGGGACCGCTCTAAGGCAAAGATGTTATACAAACCATACAGAAAAAAACCCCACATTGTTACTTTGTTGCCACACTTCATCCCGTTGGATCCAGTGGGGTGTTCTGTCACCACATGAGAACAACTCATCTCCTGGAACAACACTGGGCTGGGTGTCAAAAGAGCTGAATTTGGATTTGGGCTCAGCTCCTGGTCTAAGGGCGTAGAGCTTACTTTTGGTTTCAGTTTCCGAATCGATGATTGTAATTCCCACCCTAACTTCAGGGGTTAACTTTCAGGGAAAAATATAAGAAAATAAGTAGGAAGAAACCTTTAAAAATAAAAAAGCCATTATACATGCACTGGATTTAAGACTGTAACCCTCTCCAACTCCAGGCTCTCCTCACTGTGACGGCTCGTCACCTGGGCACCCACACACAGGGCCAGGTAAACCATAGATTTGAAGCTACCCTGGATAAAGTCGCTAAAGGAGAAATTCCAAAGGGGCTCTGGGGAGCAGGCCCATGTCTTTTACCCCTCTCCTAGGGCTTTGAACCTCACCTCCCTGCAACTAGGCTGCTGGCATTGGGGGGGGAGGGAGGTGGGGACAACCCTAACGTCCCAAGGCCAGCACATTCAGAGGGTTATAAAGTCCCATAGGCAAGCACACACCCTTCCCTTTGTGCTTATACATTTAAACTACAGTTTCTCTAAATGAAGCACTTTATTTTTTCCTCCTTTTTCCAAAGCCCCAGGCACTTCCATCAGCAGAGAAAGGATGCCTTTGCTGTGGGCACAAGTGAAGGCGATGGGGCCGGTGATCGTGCCCAGTGGGAGGATGTTTGCACTCGCTCATCAAGTTACCTTGGAGTCAGTCTTTCTCAGAGATGCTCCCGCGTCCACCAGAAGCTGGCACACAGCCCGGTTCCGTTGGCAGGCAGCCTTGTGCAGTGCCGTCTCACCCCTAAATCAAAGATGAAATGGGAAACCACCCATAAAGGGGGTGGGGGTGGGAGTGGGGGTGGGGGTGGAGGCGGCAGGGAAGGGGTGAGGGTAGCTTCCTATCCCTGCTGCTGAGGTTCTGTGCTCCACCGCCTCCTTCCCAATCTGCAGCTGAGACCACGGCTGGGCACATGCTGGGGAGCTGGATGAGAGGGTGTCTAAAAATGCCTTCAGTTAGTCATCAATGAACCATAATATCTGACTCCAATCGCTTGTCTCTCAAGTGTTAACTAGGCTGAGCGATTTTGTTTTCAACCACTCACGCTTGATTTAGGTAACACTCAATGGCACTGTGAAACAGACTGGTGTGTAGAGATGGGTCTGAGCACGGAGGAACAATTTTCTCTGTGGATACATTTGGGCAGAACATAGGGGCACCGGATGAAGCAGACACGGGGTACGGCTGGAAAAGCACAAGCCCTTCAGGCACCGCCCACAAGTGCTTGGCCGACCACCATCTGGCCCTCGGTGGAGTACCCTGGGGGACTCAGCGTAGAAGGACCAGGTCAACACAAGCCCCCATACCTACTGACTGCATGTGAATGGCTGGTGGGAGGGGGTGGGCAGCCCAGAGGACATCTGGGAGAGCTGCGAACACGAGCTCTCCCCTGTTGGCCAGAGGCCACCCAGTAGAGGAAGAGGGCAAAGCAAAGCAGTTATTTCCACCCCTTCTAACTGGCAGTCCAGGGAGGAGATTTCCACTCTGAGTCCAAAATTAAAAAGATGCTTAATGCCAAAGCATATGGAAAATCAAGTGCGGTCCTTAGAACAAACGGGTAAGTGACAGCCTTGCCAATAGGATGTGGTATGTGGACAAACTCTATGTCACAACGGACGGTGTCTTACCTGTCTAGTAAGTCATAACTATAGACCTTTACCCTTCCCACTCAGCTTCTATTCTATTCATCTCAACTTTTCCTCCTCCAGACCAGCTTAGCTACTCCCCATCCATCTTTATCTCTTTTCAAATGTCTTTGAAGTTTTATAGTGCTTATATGGCTGTCAGGGTGAGACGGGTTGCCTCTCTTTGTTCCTACAAAAGGAACAAAGGGAGTGGGAGCTATTTTATTGCCCTAGGAATAAAAAAGTTGAAAACAAATATTATCATTTTGGGGGCCACCCTAGAGAGGATGACTTTCTCAACCGGAGTTTCTCATCTGAATCACAGAACATAAAAAAAGATTGGAATTACTATATTCTTAATTCTCCCATGGTCGTATATACCCTGCTCCATTCCAGACCCGGGATAGAGGTTTCATTACAAACAAAGGACGCCGCAGGGTATTAGGACTTCATTTTCTTACAAACCCCAGTTGAGAAAGAGTAAATAAAAAAGGTAAATGTATTTATTTAGACTTCTCAGTGGTCCAACATGCACCAGTGCAAAACTACCTTGCCTGTCGGAAGCCCTAAGGGATGCATAGCAATGACCGCGCATGCAATCATTATGCTTCTTGCCGTCAATTTTTATTGTGTAACTTCTGATTTAGAAGATTAGCCCTGCATAGTTATAAATACAATCGAAAGTGAACTTCTTATCACCGACATTTAAATTATCTGTTGTATGCTCTATAGACTATATTCTTCTCCTAGCTACTTTCTAAAGAAAATGATCTAGACTAAATAATGAAAGGCAACACTCACGTTTCACTGTCTGCCATATCCAGTAACTCGGAAGGTCCTGAATAAGAGGAAAGCAAGATGCCCGTCAAAAGTAAGGTCAAAAGCTAACCATTAACAAAAAATTTATAGTCACAGAAGTAAAACGCCTTGGAAAGTTGAATAGAGTAGAGTTATTTGGTGAAAGGGTTATTAAGACCACCTCCCATTCCCCCCCCCCAAAGAAAGGATTTCTCTATTCCCACTCACCAACCTCTCAACCGCCACCAACCAACCAATATGTGTGGAATGAGATAGCCTCTGCCTTTAAAGCAGCTTTCAATCAAGTTGAGGAAATAAATTAATTGGAATGGAAGAAGTGAGAAATAACTAAGTGGTTACCTTGGGGGAATGAGGACACTTCAGTGGACTTTAAGGATTGTTTATCACTGTGCAGGGCAGGTTGTTTGAGATGGGGTTTTATACAGTACCATTTTAAAGCTACAGGATAACCATAGATATCATCCAGTCCAATATCTATATTTTAGAAACAGTAAAATTATATTTTTCATAGAATTTCTCTTCCAAGACCTGGAAGAAATGTTATGCATAAACACCAAATGATAATAGATGCTTCCTTAGGAACTGAGATGTTTGGTGAGTTTGTGCACTGATGATGTTGTATTTGTTCACCAACTAAGTCATTCAATCTGCAAACAATGCCACCTTCTGCACCACTGCTTCCCTCCCCGACCCTCCTGTACTCTAATCAGTCTGCAGGTATCAGCTAAGACGCATTTTCCATAAAGCCCTCTACAACCCCCACTTTGAAATACTGCATTAAATGTCCTGCCCATGTGCCCCCTCACTTTGTACACTAACCCTATGTCCTATAATTGGGAGGGTAATATAATTTATCATCCAAATCGAGACTGTCCCAGACAGGTGGGGATATGTAATTACTTCAATGATCATGACATTTAAACCATAATAAAACCACCTGCTGATTTGTCTCTCTCCACAACTAGACTCTGGTAAACCCCTTGAGCTGTGGTCTATGCCTTGCTCACCACTACAGCCTTCCTTGGTGCCTGGCATAGAGCCTGGTACCAAGCAGATGCTTACATGGTTGGTTGAATTAATGAATAAATGTGCTTGGATGCGCCAAACGCACTTCTAGGTACTGAGCATTTTAGTCTTTAGAAATATGATCCTGTTGCTCTGCTCTCTGTCTTGCTGGATATCAGTATCATTGAAAATTTGTTTATGTGATTACTTATTATATAAAAAAAAGAAAAGGAAGAGGTTAGGACTTGCCAACCATGAAAGTCACTGGCCAAGAAGACGACTGAGATGTCATGGGACATTCACAATCCTCCTGGTCATCCAAGAGCGGCCCCCTCTTTCACCTCTACTGGCCATCTAGGCCAGGTCAACCTTCCCTTGCACCCTCTGCCCTATTCGTCTCTCCTCTTCGTCCGATTTGACAAATAGGCTTCCTAACTGGCCTCCGCCTAGAGCACAATTAGCATACAGAAACAGTTACTAAGAAAAATGAAAAGGTCTCTTATCATTCAGATTTCCAGGTTTCCACTTCAGCATATTGACTGCTTACTCCCAAGTGTGCAAACATGGAAGTTCACAGTCTTTCACCTGGAACTGCCCTTCCTCTATTTGCTCCACGTTCCATTTTTTTTCATCTCAGCTCAACTGGTGCCATCACCTGCCTATCTCTCGGGCCCTCCCAGCTCACAGAGCTTGTTCCCTCCAATCTCCCGATCCAGAACAGCCTTCCGTTTCCAGCCACATGCCTCAATCTTACCCATTCTGTAAAGCCCAGTCTGTGACAAGGTCTTCTGAAAAGACCAGCTTTGACTGAAAGAATCTATCCCTTCTCTGAACTCCCGGAACACTTACTTCTTTCCACCCTTGTATTATGTATTTGCTTTTCAATCGTATGCCTTGTCTCCCTAAATGAGTTATACTAAATCCCTACCGTGTAAAAATATTATTTTTCATTTATTATTTTTCTAGCACCTGTCCTACATTAAAGGTTCAATGAAGACTTAACTCACTTATTTTTGTTCCTCAGTCTTGTGGTTCTAAGGAAACATGAATGATAATGCCCCCAACAGACACCCAAAGAAGTGCAAGACAGTCTGGTGCAGTGATGGGCTCTCGAGCTGAACCTCGTTGCTTCAAAATTCTGTCTCTACCTGCCACTTACTGGGTCTCGGGCAAGGTCATTTAATCTCTCAGTCTCTCAATTGCCATGTACATTAAAGAGGGATTAATAATATTTATCTCACAGGACTGTTGTAAGGTTTCATACGTTGATATAAGTTATGTGCTTAAAGTGGGAACTGGCTCGCTATATGCGAAGCCTGAAGTTTAGATCTGAAGCGTCCTATTCTCTGGCTTCAGCAGGTTCCACTAAGTCGAGATGCGGAACATCCATGGAGGGAGGAAATGTGCTGGACTCTGCGTGTACCTCCATTTACTTTAGAAGCCACTTGTTGACTCAAATTCGATGTCCTCAGAACCAGTACTCCAGACCCCCTCCACTGCTGGCAGGGCATTCTCCACAAGGTCAGAACAAGAAGGCTTAGAGCATCCAGTAGTCCTCAAGGAGCGTGCCTGCCACCCTCAGCGAACCTTTGGAGCCATTCATTTGGAAAGGAATTCCATGAATAGGAGCAACCCAGCCCCACGGCTCTAGCAGCAGTTCTGTTCCCACCAGTCACTGCTAAGTGCGTGCCTATTCAGGCACCAGAGGCCTCACCCCCTTCGCCCTTCATTCGGCACCCAGAGCTGCCCCCACAGTGGGTCCGCGGACTCCAGGGTCCACGCCAGCACGTAAGTGACAGGCTGTGGGCCAGCTAAGTCTGCGCTAAAATGCAATTGCTTGACATTCTGAGAGTGGAGACAAGGAAGAGAAGGGACCTTGCTCCTCAAGTTTCTTACAAGAATCACCATAAACGCAGCCAAGCCAGAACAACTCCAGAGCCGATTATCCGGTTGATGAGTCAGGCGAGCCTGTGGCTGCTTATCACTTCCCCCTTCTCTCCTTTGAATCCTCGGCGCTGGCAGAGGTGAGGGGGACAGGTGCTGCTCCTACATTGAGATACGCTTGCTCTTAATTAAAATCTGACAAAACCCCAATTACAGGTTTTGGGAATGGAATGGGCTCTGGAATGATGGGCTTCATCAACCCAAGCTTTCCTCCTCTTCCCATCAATACGCAGAAACACACGAAAGCAGAACGCTCTGAACACTGTCAGGGAAATCGCCAACGAAGAGGCAAGGGTGGCAGCGAACTGATGACGGGCGGGAATACGGAGCTATTTTTAGCAGTACAGGTACATTTTCTAATAATGTTTTAACCTGCTTTAAAATGACTGTGTTTGCATAATGCTGGCGGGAGGGGGTTGCGGAGGAGGAAATAAGAAGAGGCCTGCGTGCCAGCTGCACCCCAAGAACAGGCTGGAGTTTCCCTCCCTATGTGTGCTGCCAGTGACCTGCTGGGAGCTCCTTCAACGGTATGTTGTGCTGTTTCGTAGTGTCCTGTGTGGGTTAGTAGCAGTGGTTCTCCAATCTTATGATTTGGAGAAAGGGGGCATGGCCAGAGAGACAAAAAATAATCCACAGAGACCTCAAAAATACTCTTTAAAGGAAAAAGTATTTTTAAAAAAATAGCATCTGTGATTTTTGGAAAGTTAATTTGAGTCTCACTAATAAGGGAGAGCCCAAGAGAAAGAGAAGATGATGGAATTCTTCCAATTTATATCCATGGTGAAACTTTGGGGGTCTAGGACTTATTGTATATTTTAGGTATGCGTATGGTCTGATTGTGGATATCATGCCATCTCCCTAAGGGAATTGGAAGGAATACCATGATATTGTGAGCAGTGAACTCACAATTATTCCCTGAATATAAAAGGACGTCTTGGTTCTCTGTCCCTCCTAAGGTTTGCTACAATGTCCACACGCAGTCCTACAGTTGACCTATACCAGATGTTAAATCCCAATGGAAGGGGCACGTGTGGAAATTTCTCCATGAAACCTTCACAGGCAGATGGTGATCACTGCCCCTTCACAGCTCTGCACCAGCTGTCACTGGGACGCTGCATATAATACTTACATGGATCTACCCTGCATTGTGGTTGTTTATCGTGTTTCACTGCCCTCTCCGGGTTTAGGACTACAGAGGGCATGACCATATACTACACAGGGGTCTTGGCAAGTAACCTAACATCACTACGCTTCAGCTGTCAGCTGCAGATAAGAGAGCTCACTATGTAGGATTGTTTTAAGAATTAAATATGTTCATACATACAAAGCAATTAGAACCATAAAAGTTAGCAGTGACTATCACTCTAATATTTTTTCTCAAAAGTTCATGGGGGTAGAATTCATTTTTTTAATGAATGCAAATCAATGCGGATCCCAGCCAGCATCCTATTTTTTCTCACTGAAGGATCCATAAATGTAACATGGATTCGAAAGACTGTGCTACAAAGGAAATGGTCTGAAAAATAAGGGGGAAAATGTATTAAGAGGATATACACATCAGTATTCGGGTGAAAGCCAGGGAATGCGAAAGGAAGCCAAACTTCACAAATCTCCCAATGCGAGAAAGTGAACAGCGTGGCTAGGCAGTCAACCTTCCGAACTGCAAGTTTGCTGCCCGGGGCTCATTCCACTGGCTCTCCCACTGGACAGCCCAGCTCTTGCTGGTGCAACCCTGTCATCAGTACTGTCCTTGCATTCTATATGACGTGTCTTTTGTCACATGCAGCCTTTAGCTTGCTTCCCACACCAAGTCATCCAAATCCCCTTTGCTATTCCTTCCACCTCTCCATGGCCTCTCTCTCCCCGGACCTCATTTCCCATTAGTCTCCCTGACGCTGCCAGCAGACCATTCCAAATCTTCCTCTGCCCCAGGACAAAAGCCGCACAGATGTGGGGAGAGCTGGCACTGGGAACTCTAACAGCACCGTCATCCTGTCCCAGCGGGATGGTGGTCGTTTCTCTTGGGGACCAGAGGCCGAAAAAGGGAGGTGAAAAAAAAAAAAGAAAAGAAAGGCTAGAGACAGAAAAAGAGGGAAGACAAAATAAGCCATTGAAATCAAAAAGGAAATGCATGAGTGAGATTTCTATCAGGACACACGGTAGGGGGGCAAAGGGGTGGGAGCGGGGAGAATAAAAACAAAGGAGCGAAATGTGCGGGGTGGTAAAAGCCTAAAACAACACAAAAGTCTCTTGGAGGGGTACAAGGAGGGAGGAGGCGGTGGGTAGAAAATATGGTTGAAAGGAGCTGAAAAGCAGGAACCACTGGGGGACCCGGCTGGAACCCCTCAGTGTCCTTCCCTCTCCACCCTGTCCCCGTGGAATTTTAGCTCTCTTCCTCCTCCATTCTCTCTGCAACCCTCCCAATGCCCAAATTCCAGTTTTTCATAAAGGAAAACAGCAGGCTGTGCATTTCAGGGAAAGTCCCAAAGAAGATGCAGGACAGAGAAAAATTCAAGCCGCCTGTGGCTTTTCAGCGTCTCCCATACACTCCTGCCCCTCGCCCCACAGCCTGGTTTTAAAAGAGTGCTTAGATGAGAAATACATTGCTTAGTGTGCTGGCTGGGAAGACAACTAATCTCTCAGGACTCCTGTGGGGGGGGGGCCCTCCTGATTGCGGACCCCACTGCTCACCATAAATAACCAGCGAAGAGGGGGGCAAATCAGAGGGAGAGGGGCTCCGGTCCCGAGCAAGGATGCAGGGCACAGACAAGCCCCTACGCTCTCAGGCACCTTGAAAAGGGCCCACGGATTTCTCAGAACCCTTGTCAGGAAGGTATTTTACAGTCAGGTCTTTGAACATATTTTACGATTTATATCATATGAAGCCACAGGAAAGACTTAAACCGAATTAAAGGAAAAAAAAGAAACTAAAACTTCAAAAGATTTGCAGCATTCGAGATTGGGAGGAATGCCCCTCTCCGTCTTTGGCACAGTGTAAAATTGTACTCTTTTCCTACTTGCATGAATTCAAATTGATCAGACTTGTCTACCACAAATCTGATGCTGGTTTATAAAGACATTGCCACAGTCTGGTATACATCCTGAATCCCAGCCTCACGGAGGCCTCCTGGAAAAGACTATTTTCTTTGTCCGATCCCCTTGACCAAGGGGATTCTAGAGCTGCCATGACATAAAATTAGGAGAGATTATTTCACTGACCAGGGGTCACATTAAGAGGATCGTTACAGAGCAGAGAGAGGGTCGTGTTTCCCATGAGCTGTCCCTGCATTCGAGAACGCTGTAATTTACAGGGGTTTCTATCATTTAAAGGAGACAAATTTTTCTGCAAAAAATCATCTACAGTCTCAGCATGCACAGGCTAATATAAATTGGTATCAGCGACTAAAGATGCTAAAACAAAGAGCAACAGTAAAAAAGGGGAGCAGAAGCGCTTAGCTCTTGGGGAACCTGGTGACTTAGGAGGGCTACGTCAAAAGATTTGCATGCATATTCCTGAATAAGCAGAAATGAGATCAACATTAAGGCTGAAATTGACAGTGCCTCTCAGGTGGATAAATGCTGGTTTCAATAAAAAATCAACTGCGAGTTGGTCCCCAGTATTTGACATAGTACCAAAAGGCTACAACGGTCATCCCTCAAACCTGCAGTGATTCTCGGACTGGAGAGCATAGTAAGATTTTATTTTCACACAGAAAGACAGAGTGTGCTTCCTATCTCCAGTCTCTCTCTCAGGTATGTACTGGCCAATGAGAGATCCTGGCGAGGCAGGGAGGAAATCAGATGCCTCCGGTGACCTTGACTGTGACCATGACCATGGGAACTGCTTGCCTGGGAAGGAAGTAGAGGTGAGTGCCGGAATCTCCAGTTGTTTTTCTCATTATCACAAATACTAAACCAACTAATTTATAAAATCTAACCGCCCCAAAAAAGCTGGAAAAATAAACACCCTCCTCCCCCCAAATTAACAGATTGCTTCCTGTCCTTCAGTTTTGACAGAGAGAGTTGTACTGTGTGATTCACCCTTTGCAAGAGATGCTGGGGATGGAAGAGAGGTGGCTTTAGTACCGGCATGTCAGGCTTTGGTTACAGCACTAAGAGACTAACGTACCAGCTTGATTTCACTCCAGGCAAAGTATGCGTGCACCAATCCACAGGTGGGGTTAGAAACTGCAACCTTTTAGAGGCTCTATTATTTAAGGCAGTGGAAAAAGTAGTGGGGGAAGTGAACATCTATGGTTTTAGACTAATACCATCTCATGCCTCATCACTCACGCCCCTGGGGACATGCAACTGAAGAGAGGGATTTGGTTTTGTTTTTAGCATAAGTATGTCCCAAATATTGCACAGATCATACTTATGCTTAAAAGAGGTGGTGGGGGGGAACTGCTGTTGTTGAAGAACTTGCAAATTTAAAGAATTATTGTTGCTAATCAACCTTAGGACCCAGGACCAGAGGAAAATATAAAAGCGAAGGTGCAGGGGATTCCAGGTAAGACGATAGTTGAGGATAATGAGAAGGTAAGCTCATCATTTTCAACTGAAGAAGACAGAGGGTAAGTGAGGGAGGATGGTAGGTTAAATCTGGCCACAGATTATTTGCAGCTCCTTTCATGAGGCGGTGGGGGCCATTTTGCCCTCCCTTGAGTCAGGGCCAGCTCTGTGACCTATTTTGGTTAACAGAATGCTGCAGAGATAATGCAGAACTTTCCAGCCTGGCCTCAGGACATCTGGAAGCTTCTATTCTCACCCACCTGGAACCCTAGAACTATTATACTATGAAGAAGCCTGGGATAAAAGAACAGGTAAAAGGGAGGCTCAGGGGTCCTGGCCATTTCAGCCACCTCAGCTGAGGGCCCCAAACATGTGGGGGAGTCCATCTTCAATAAAGATTCAATCACAATTGCAGCTCCCTGCAGCCTCATCAGTGAGACCAAGTAAGACACCAACAGATAACTAATACAGGGAGGTTTCCAGAACTCTGTGGGGGGGGGGGACACTAGCTCTTTAGGAGAGGTAGAGAGAGAGAGAGAGGGAGGGAGGGAGGGAGGGAGGGAGGGAGGGAGGGAGACAGACAGAGAGGGTTCCTAAATAGTGTTAGCACTCAAATAGATGGCCAATATCTCACCTAGCTCGGGAGAGGGTCTGTAGCTATTGAACAGGTTAAGGTGTGCAAGCAAGAATTCAATCTCATTGGGTAAAGGACAAACTCGGAAGAAAGGATTGAGTATGATCACGAAGACAGCAACCAGGAGTACTTTAAAGTGAGCTAAAGACAAGTAAACGGACAGTACGTTTATCTAAAGCTCATCTGCATTTTGTGTGGTAGAAATCCTGAGATCTTTGTGATTAAGAGAAAGATAATCACAGAAGCTCTGTGACTTTATGTGCTCTCTATGGGGGTGGTTCTAACATTTGGTTTTGCCTCTCACCAGCTTTTGGAGAAGTCACTATGGGAAAGAAAAACCATCTATGATTTTTTTTCATGAAGAAGGCAAGCAGAACTTACGCCACCATTGCTTTGTAAGTCTTGCCCTCCCCACCAACCTCAAATGCTTTCATTGCAGTGGGTCGAACAGACAGGGGAATAGGAGATGAAAAGATGCATATCCCAGACACAGCACCAAGAATACAGCTTACCCCCTAGACTTTCCAGCGTAGACTGGCTTGGGACTGTCCAGCCCAGCCTACAAGGGGGAAAGAGATGGTCTAATGATCTCCATCCTGCTTTAACATGCTTTCCTTGTCCTAAACTGTTCTCTCCCCCATCACTCAGGCCAAAGTTCAAGCAAACTCATCTTGGTGAGAAGGAACTGAAGACAAAGCAAGGTGAGTCAACTGTACCTGACAGTCTAATATCTACCTTGCAAGGTCTTTCTAAAGATTAAATGATAGGATGTTTAGTATCAGCACCTGAAATAAAAGTGTGTGACACATGGTAGCTAGGATATCTACCTGTGGCTTTGCAATGGACTGAAAACATCTATATAGAATTGTTTTCAATTTAATTCTACATAAGATTATATATTCTTTAGCCTCGATTGCCTGAAAATAGTGTGTGTGTGTGTGTGTGTGTGTGTGTGTGTGTGTGTGTGTGTACATACAACGGTCTATAACAGCTAGCTCCTGTGAAGCCCTCCACAAATATTTGTTGAATAACTCAAAGACATGTTTGTTGAACTGAATAAAAAGGGAAGTGGGGCACGTGGGTGACCCAGTCGGTTAATCTGGGTCTGACTTGATTTCAGCTCGGGTCACGATCTCAGGGTTGTGAGACTAAGCTCCACGTTGGACTCTGTGCTGAGCATAGAGCCTGCTTAAGCATCTCTCCCTTTCTCCCTTCCTCCTTCGTTCATAAACACATGCTCTCTCTCTCTCTCTCTTCCTCGCTTTCCCTCAAAATAAGGAAAAAAAAAAAAAGAGGAGCGAAAAGAAATATGCATGTCTACTAATACGCTCACCATTTCCAGGCTGAAACTGGATGGATGTCACAGCCTCGCTGCTAGGGCTCACAGAAAATCTTCCAGGATCTCCGTGTACCTACATCTCACAGAACTGGAGGCGGCTCCCATCCTCCCCCCTTCAAAACTAGCCAAGCCAGGCAGATTTTTCCATTTACTCCTGTTCTTAATTCCTAGAAATACTAATAAACATGGGAAGCTGAAAGTAATGGTCAAGATTTGGAATCTATCCCTGTGTTTACGCCTCTAAAGGGCCACGAGAGGAAGATGGTAGGATACACACTACTTCTAGCAACTACCTAACCACAGAAGACATGAGAGCCCCGGATGTTTTCAGAGAATGAAGTGTGGCTTCAGTTGAAAAGATGAATGAGATTCAAGCAGAAGAAAAAAATAAAAGAGAGAGAGAGAAAAGCCTAAAAGCTGGAAAAAAATGTGCTCGTGTTATCCTCAGAATGATCAGCTATGAACATGGATTTGGTGCCTGGTCCGAACCAGGCGACTTAAAGCTCTTCCCAAAACAATCCAGCATATTATGTCAGGACGCATGTGTTTTTGTCTTTTATTTTTTAATCAATCAGCTCACCGATACCCAGCAAAGACCTTGATATGAGAATTATTTCTAGGAGTTGTTCGGTCACGGTGACCCACATGGGTCAGCGGTCTGTGGTCCCGTCTGCCTCACATCACAGGGGGTGTCGGCTAGAAGGTGGGGAGCCTTTCTATTGCTCTGAAGATAGCCGGGGAGGGAGCCCACTTAGTTCAGTTACTTCACGGATAGGTGACCCTAGGTTCGCTGCGCCTACTTACCGTGGTCCAGAATATACTTGACGATCTCCCCGTGGCCGGTTTTGGCTGCGTGGTGAAGGAGGGAGCAGTGGTCCGGCCCCTGAATTAGCAGACTGCCTCCATTTTTATAGCTTTCCATTAGCTGAGAAAGAGACAGAGGAAAAGAAGCTCAGGCAGAGTCCGGAACAAGGGAAAGTACAGCTAACCGGTGATAAGAGAAATGGAGCAAACCACAAATGTTTCTAGCCTCAGAGGACACAGAGAAGGGACGAAGCAACGTTCCTGGACTGTGTTAGTGCTCGAATAGCTGGCCAGTGTCTCCCCTCACTCCGGACAGGGTCTGTGGGCACTGAGCAGCCCGAGGAAACTGAGACGTGCTGAATGTTATTTCTTTTCTGTTTGATGTCTTTTTCTTTTCTGGGCACTGGTTGCTGTCCCAAGAGAGTGAAGGGCAGCAAAGAGAAGAAACGCTTTCCTATGTTGGCTCGGCTTCCTCTTGAGTGAAAGAGTAATTAAGGCCGGAGACAGGAATAGCTTGGTGTCTGGTAGCTAAGCTCCTTTCCTACCTATGGTTTCTCTCCAACCTCTAATGAACCTAGCTACCAAATACAGAAGCTGCTTCCCCTTTTTCCCGTGGGAGATGGTGGCACACGTGTGTACGGCCTCCTTCTTCTTCCAGATCTCCAGCCCAGCCGGCACGCCTTCTGTTAATCATCCCACCCATGCCCAGTGAGGCTAGAGATGATCCACAGGATGAGAACCCAAAGGATTTAGAAAATGTGGCAGGAGAAACCTAAAATACCTATATTATGCGAACAGACTGGAAAACCACCAACAGATTTTGCAGCCTGAGACTCATGTGGCGAAATGAGGATGTGGTCTGATTTCATGAAATGCTGCACGTTGCAGAAAGTGTAAATGGGTCCATGTTCTCCAAACTGCAGTCTATCAGAACAAAAAGGGTCTTGCTGGAACTTCTAAAAGGTAGTTTTAGGACAAAGAAGAACACAATAACCCGGCAGGTACCAAGCAAAAGGAATGGATCTATCACCAAGAAGTTAGATTGTATGTTATATATATAAAAAAAATTAAGCGTCTCATAAGGTCAAAGAAAGTAACTCATAGTTCATGATTTCACTCAAATCCAACCATGGAACCGCCATGTGCCAGATGCCAGGGAAACAAAGATGAATAGGACTTGGTCACCGGCCTCAAGACCTCGTCATCCGTGGGGAAGACAGATGTCAAAGACACATACAGGAATGGAGAAGAACATAAGGAGGTTATCATGGGGTGAACAAAGAGTCAGGGAACGCTCTCTAGAAAATAGATCAAAAAGGAATAGCTGAATGGAAGTAAAGAACATAGGGCGGCTTTAATCCCTAAACTACTGGGTTACAGGATAGCAAGAGGTAGCTAATTATTTTCCACAAAAAATCTAAGCATATCCAGTACTGTTCAACAACCATCTTACAATGACACTCCCTTTCTTTGTAGGCAGATCCATAAAGGATTTGGGCTCAACGGAGTAGCACAGACCCAATCCATCAGCTGTCTGGATGCTGCCTTTCTGTGGGATTTTTGTACACTGTGGACGTGAAGTTAGTCTGTGAGTGTGTTAGACAGCTCCGTTGCACAGTAGCCACTCCCCACAGCCTTCACACTGAATGGTTCCTGGGGTCTTCGCTTCTCTACTGTCTGCTGTGTACTCTCTCTCTTACAGACACATACACAGTTTAATATCTAATTTTTTTTTTCTGCTTTCAGCATGGAACAGAGAAAAAGAAGAAGGTGGAAGAGAAGAAAGAAAAGGGGAAGAAAAACTTGGGAAAGAAAGAGAGAAAGAGAAACTAAGTCACTGTATTTCATCTCTCAATAAACAAGGTTAAGTAATTTCTTAGGCACTTAGGAAATGATTGTAACAGAGAACGTAATAAGACAACCAATGCAATATGGCAATTTCCCATATTTCAAATAATTCTCTATTAAGTACAAAAAAAGTGGAGTTGTATACCCAGGGACCTGGAAAATATGCTGTCTAGACAAAAAAAGCATATGCAAAAGGAAATAAAAAGATTTCAAATGTATAGTAGTTTGCACACGTTTTGGCTTAGAAGCTCTGCAAGGACAGGAATCAGGGAGCACAGGATAATATTGGTTCAACCCACTGCTGGGCAACAGCACCAAACTCCCAGCTACACCGCTTGGTGAGTACTTTTTGTTTGTGGGTGACAATTCCTAGATGTAGACAATGCCACGGGCACCATTTCCAGGACTGTGTGTCTAAAGATGGCCGTTTATCAAGGTGCTTGCAACCTTCTCGCCACGTCTTTCCTGTTAGTAACCTGTTAACATTGTAGCACAACGGTTTCTCAGTTGATTGAACAGATGTGCTTCAAAAGAAGTTGCATGCAAGGTCAGTGCTTCCCAGCTCTCTTTTAAGGCTTTTGGTTTCTCAGTTGCCATGGTACCATACTCCACAGGCTCATGAGTAAGGCAGAACCTCTGTCCCTACGCAGGTGTCGATATTATACAGCAGATCAATGCCAATGTGGGTTATACAGGGATATACAGGCAGTCATGAGTCCCAATGCCTGAAAATGACATGAGACCGAATATAGCTTTTAGAATACTCATGGGCTATACTATATTTTATGCTATACTTTATAACAAATATTTGCATCTCCACTATGTCCATTAAAAAAAAAACAGACTAACATGACTAGCTAGCATTTTAGCATCCTTTCTATGTAAGAAAAACAGTCTTAAGAGCTTTTCATGTATTGTTATGGTTGATCTTCACAACAAAGGAGAGAGGCAACATTATTCAATTTTACAGATGAAGAAATGGAGGCACAGGGAGAAAAATTCTACAGAGTCACACATACAGTGAATGGCAGAGCCAAGATCTGAACCCAGGCAGTCTGACTCCAGAATGTGCATTCCCTCTCGAGGCAGCAGCGACCACTTCCTTCCCTCTGAACTAAGAAAACACAAGCATGAATTAAACTGTTCGAGGGAGATCAGACGGAACATGTTCTTTCGGTTAACTGTGATCCCCAAAGTATAGAACTGTAATAATACTGGAAGCTGTAGGCTCTGGCCTGGAAAATCTATTTCTGGGTGTTGTCCAGATAATTCTTACAGATGCACTCATTTCAAGACCTGTCTAAAAAGAAACCTTTAAATTGCAAATATCAGCTTCTAGAGAGCAGGAATTCTGGACAAGGTGAGCACTGCATGGAGACAACCAGCATGGTACCCCTGCACACATTCTCCGCTGTTAGGAAATGTGGAGATGCTGTGAAGGCTCCTCTGGCCCTCTCTGTCCAGTTCTCACAAGAGCATCCTTCCCCTTCCAAGTCAGCTAGCCCAGGCAGGGGAGTGTTGCATAACATACGAGAGATCATGAAAATTTGGTGAGCGATGATGTTAAAGTTCTTAAAGAATCACCAAAAGTTTGGGTAGGAAGATATCTTACCTTCATAAGATCACCAGCTATTACTGCCTGCAAAATTGCTGTGGAAGACAAAAGAGAGATGTCCCATTAGTAGAAGACCCTCTCATTAAAATATCCCAAAGGGCTGGATCCATATTTTGCAGAAATAGTCTACATTTGGGGCAGGAATCAGGGAAGAAGCATGCCAAAGGTTGAACCTTGCAACAGGCTAAAGCCTTCTCTTCATCCCTTCGCTACTTGGGCACCCATTCTATCCATCAGTCTAGAGTCTACCTGGACACCCCCTCGTGAAGCTTGGAGCCTCAGAGATTAGGTTCAAATCTTAGCTCTGACACAAGCTGTGGGTGAATCATGGAAGCCCTCTGAGCCCGGTTTCCACATCTGTCAACCAGCAAGTCTAAATCTTACAGAATGACTGAAATGACCGAGGAAATCATATGGATGTTCTCAGTCATCTATGAGGTGAGCTGGGTGCCTAACCATGATTGCTTCTGCTCCCTTCTTTCCAGTTCCTTCTCCTTTGTCCTCTTGGGGTTCCAAAACTCACTAATAGTTTTGCTCTGTAATGAGAGGCAAACACCTACCATTACGGAAATGAAGAGGACTGGAGGTAACGGGGAAGGATCATGTATGCTTTTTTATGTTCTGAAGAAAATAGCCATGCGGTCAGCATCTAATCCACTGGCAACTCTTGTAGAAAGAACTCAAAGTCTTAGGAAACCTAAACTAATTGTAAAAATATGTTGCTCCAGGGGCAAAAATCGAAGTACACACTTGGGAGGCAGAAGAGGAGGGAGAGGAGGGGACTGGTGAGAGAGGGCAGGATGTGTGAGCATCTAATGACTGTGTTGGCTCCTGAAGGGAACATGTGCATTAGGTTGGAAATGATCCCTTCAGAAAAACAATTACTTAGATTCTAGAGCTACTGAAAAAACAGATTATTTGAAGGCTTGAACAGCACAAAATTTTAGAAGTAACTTAAATTTTATTTCTTAAGGTGTCATTTTATTTTTTAAGATTTGTTTATTTTAGAGAAAGAGAGAGCATGAGCGGGGGTGGGGGCAGAATAGGGGTAGGGAGAGAGAGAATCTCAAGCAGATTCCCCACTGAGCTCAGAGCCTACCGTGGGGCTGATCTCACTACACTGAGATCATGACCTGAGCCAAAATCAAGAGTTGGATGCTTAACTGATGGAGCCACCCAGGCGCCCCAATGTAGTGCCTTTCCACAACACTATAAACTTGATAACCTATAAAAGACTATTTCCCTCCCTTTTCTCCAGGCGTCACAGAGCTAGTGGAGCTCTACTGGACAGAGGCGTCGACTGGACACAGCGACGTGCATTATAGTGACAAATGGGCCGTTCATTTGCACGCACATGCGCACTCTCTCTCTAAAAATAAATAAACAAAATGCTTTTTTTGAAAAAAGGCGCTGGACTAGAGTCTAATTCTAATCTCTAACTTAGCAGCCATGTAAGCTTAACAAGTCAATGTTTCTGAAACAATTTTCTTACTTGTAAGATAAAATTAATAGCTGTCCTGCTCATCTCTCTATCATAAGAATAAAACCAACAAACAGAAGCTTTATAAGTTCAAAACAGTAGAGTGCTTAGTTTTTCAAGATTATATTGAAAGTTTTCCTAGAAATCAAAAGAGAAAGAAAAGGAAACAGAGAAAAGAGAGAGAAAAGAAGAAAAGTGAGTTCATTCATTTAAAGCACTTCTGTAATGAAATTTGGTGCGCGTAAGCAACAAATCAGACAATAAAGGAATTCCCCAGGACAGAGTCTATTGGAGGAACACCAGAAAGGGAAGAGAGAAAAGAAAAGAAAGAGAAGGAAAAGAAGGGAGTAAGAATGAAAAGAAAGAAAAATATCAGAAGCTGAGGGGGAAACTTATTGGCTAGCTGTGGAGTTCAAAGAGTGCTTGCAGGAGGCGAAGTTTAAGCCAACTCCTCCATGGTAAGTGGAATTAATTAGCAAAGAATATTAGGAAAATCCTTGCAAGACGAAGGTAGGATCTGAACAAAGACATGGAAGTGAAGTTGTGAGGTCTAAGGGAAACGGAAGAACTGTGTATCATCCTTCCTGAGGTGGGGCGTGGTTGCAGATAAGCGTGGGAGGAACCCCCCTGCTGAGCACCACTTCTGTCAAGATAAGGCGTTTGGAGTTTATCCTGCAGGTGGTGAGAAACCATTGCAGAGGTAAAAGTAAACCAGAGAAGCATATAAATGTCAACCATGCCAGTTTGATCCCACCCTTCCCTCCTGGAAAGAGAATTATGACCTGCTATCTGCTCATTTTCTCCTGATTGCCCATATTATAGCCTCTTTAAACGTCCCCAGACTCACTCACAAGCATTGCTGTGTTTGTTGGTTCCCAGCTGCCTCCCGATTTAAAGTCCCCATGAACAGGTAAAGGATCACATAACAGAATCATAACCACAAATAATTTCCGATTGTACTGGAGATGGAAAGCGGGAATATTTATTTTTAAGTCAAGCAATACACCCAAGGGTAGCTATTATGCAAACATTATTAGGCTCGAGGCTCACTTCTCTTTCCTGATTAATGTCCTTCCCCATGAACACTGCTGTTTAAGATTTCCTCTGCATAAAGAAAGCTTGAATCTATTAGTATCCAACTCCAGATAATAACCTTCCGAAAGATCAAGCTTCAAAAACAAATAATGAGTTGTTATGATTACAGTATTATTCTTTATTAATTTCTTGAGCTCCAAGCTTGTCTTCCTGCCTTTTCCAAAACTCTTTCCAACTGGGGAAATCAGGATCCCAAATGCAAAGAAGGGAAGTCAAATTGCTCATGGGATATAAAGGCAATTGAGTAGATGGATAGTAAGTTTCCTAGACAATTAAGTCACAGAAACTTATGTAGTTAGGCTGGAGGGTAAGGGAGTAGAGAACTGAGAAGTTTGTCATTTTTAGAGCTTAGAAGCAGAATCATTAATTCATATGAAATAGTTGATTTTTTCCTTCAGTGCTATGCTTTCCAATAAACTGCTATCCAGTAAACATCCTGGAAGTGAGAGGTCAGGACTGCCGGGAAGGAATCACCATCTTCCTTCTTAGTCTCTCCCTTTTGGGCCTCGATTCCCAACAGTCTGGATACCCTCAGGCATCATGCAGGAAGAAACAATGGCTACCCACTGGAATCAGGATAGGGACAAAACAATCCATGGGGTCACTGGCTGGCCACCTGCTCTGGCCGTGCCAGGCCCTGTTTGAGGTTCTGGGGATACCTCTGTATGAAGCAAACATCCTCTCAGGGGACTGGCATTTTGGCAAGAAGTTCAAATTAGGAAGGAATACATCACAACTGAGTCAAGAATCAGACTGCCTGTGAGCCTCTGTGAACACCATGAACTGGCTGCAACCTTGGGCAAGTTATAGTTTACCAACCTTCAGTTCTCTCATTAGAAAAATGGAGATAACATCAATTCTTTTGGGACTCTGCCTTTCAAATCAGTTCAAGGAACAGAGGACTGACCATTACGGTCTCCTGTATAGGACACCATGGAATCCTGATGTTTTTGACCTCATGACACAGAAAAAGAACCATGTCTCACCTATGAAATGAGAAGGTTACATTAAGGCCAATTACAGCTGTAGAGTTTGGCATATGACTACTTCCGAGGGGTAGTTTAAAGTTGCAGTTTTTGCTATGCCAACGAAAATATTTAATAAGAAGTATACAGGACTTGGCAAAGCCACATATATGAGTTCTCAATAAATCAACTGAAATAACTACATCGTAGTCTCAACTCTGAACACTTAGGTCTATTTAAAATGTTGAAACTTTCATGTTATTTCTCAGTTCTTAAATTAATATTCTATTTCCAAACTGTCACCCCCACTCATGATAGCAGTCACTGAAATCTTTTTCAAAGAACTATGGAAGAAAAAAATTAAAAGTACAAACAACCACTATTGAACAAAGAATAGCTTGTAGAGCCTTGGGTTAGGGGAAAAATCAGTTGCTGCATTGAGAAGCATAAATATTTATCTGGCTTTGCCAAGTTCTGTGTACTTTTTACACCTAAATATTTCACCCGCAAAGCAAGAAGCATGTCCCCGAACTGTCCCTTCAGGAGCGGTCAAATTCTACATTCCAGAGCTATTTTGGGCCCCAGCCTAAACCTCTCATCTCATAGATAAGAAAACAGGCTTGAGAAGTAAGTGGACTTTTCCAAGGTCACACAGATAGTTAGCAATCCAGCTGACAGAGAGACTCTTATTTTTTCTCTTTGTTTCTTTTACATTTTCTTTAGTGTTATTGCATCTGACCCCTACGTTAGAATTCCTTCCACCGTGCTCTTTCTCCTTGAACCTGGAGCAAGGTGGGCAAAAACTAAAACAAATAACCCCAAATAAAAGTTTCATGAATGCGTCACATACAAAATGAAGTCAATTTAGGGCTTGAAGGTCCAGCTCTTTTGATGCCGAAGGAGACGCTGAGTAGTGAGTGCACCCGGGGCAGATGTTGCGTTCACAGTTCCGTTAATATGATCACGATGGGTATCTTCCTACTTCTCCTTTATTCACAGCTACTTATTGCCTAGTCACCAGATGGCTTGCATTGTCAGCTGCCCAAGAGCCTACTTTTAGATACCTACTTCTGTGGAGCCTTTCCTGCATTTTCCTTATCAGAAGCATTCTGTCCAATTTTTCTACTTTGTAAGCAGTCAGTCATGGGACATGAGCAACAAACTGTGAAGGCTTAGCTCCCCAGAACGGAATTTAGTATAATCATCAGATACAGCAAAGGTAACTAACACTCATTTAATGGTATGGATAACTACTGCGAATTATGCTAATGAGGCATAAATGAGAAGCAGCTCATGACAATGACTGTAATTAGTATTACTTTACATAGTCATACTCAACAACATGAGGTGAGAGAAAGGAGGAATTAGATATTTCGAAAGACCTCTGCATTTTAATGTAAGCCTAGAGGAGGTTTTGACAACTGATAATAAGCTATGTGCCAAATTATTTGTTAATAGCTAAAATGCTGAGGGATTTTAATATATTGGGACAAATTCAAGATTATTCTTATAATGATGCACCAATCAGTATCAGCTCTCTGTGACTGGAGGGCCGTTAGGCAGTCTCAGAGAGCTGCAATCATCCCAAAACATAGTGGCTTCGAACAAGACAATTATTTGCTTTGCTCAAAAATCTGCAATTTGGGCCAGGTTTGGCCAAAAGCTTGTCTCCCCTCCACCTGGCATCAGGTGGGGCAGCTCCACTGAGAGCTCAAAGATCCACTTTCAAGATGATTATACGCGACAGGAGACTGGGTCCTGGCTTCAGCTGGGAACTTTCATTCCTCACGCATGACATTCCAAGGCTGCTTGGGCTTCCTCCTGACATGGTGACTGGCTTTCAAAAGCAACCATCCCAAGAAAGCCTCGTGGAAGTCACCTTGCCTTGGAAATCATGTGGGGTCACTTCGGCTGCTACAGTCTTAAGTCTGCCCATATTCAAGAAGACACAGACCCTACATCTCAATGAAAAGAACGTCAAAGTCATATTGCAAGAAGGATGTGTGGGATGGGAGATCATGCTGTGACTGCTTTTGGAAAATCCAGGCTGTCACATCATGCACTTGCATTGTGATATGCTTTGAGTAAGAGGGTTGACACTGACTTTTGGTTAACATTGAGAAATGGCCATGAACAATAGCCCTTGTGACCTATGTCCTCTATGGATGTGTGTTTTGCATGCAATGACATCTGTTTTATGTCATGAGTATCTCGGCAGAAAAATACAAAAGGCTGACAACTGCTTATCTGAAGGATCAGCTTTTTGGAGCAGGAGGAAGGCAAGTAGAAGATCATGCAGACAAGTGTTTGTTGAGTTGAACTAAGAATTCTGTCTAAGGTAAGCTTTACCCTGAATCTCTCTTTAATAATCAGATGTAAGAAAAAAAAAAAAAAAACCACTGTCTCTCCTCTTTTTCCTCCTCCAGTCAAGCATGCACTCACTGACTAAATTCTAGTCCCATATCCCTCCCACCTGATCTACCAACTTCTCCTCCTTCGCCAAAATACAGAGTGGGGGGCTCAGAGCACACATTTCCAGGATCTCCTCCTCATTGGGATTAATCCGTCAGCAGCATCGGAAGGCCATGAAATGCTACAATGGTCTAATATTCAACCACCGCATGTGCCAATGGCGCTCAGAGTGTGTAACCATAGATGGGAGACTTAAATAGGTTTTGTTTCTCTCTAATGACAGGGTTAATCCTCAAATTGAATTAGACCCTGCTAATTGAATGCATGAATGCATATGGGTTCTTTCCATCTGCTGCAGCAATCCTTTTGAAGCTACTATTGGCATGGAAGGAGTTTCCTGTTTGGAGAAAAAACAAACAGTCCCCTATCCAGTGTTCCCTCCTGGCAGAAAACTTCCACCTTGCTGCCAGAGGACCGGGACGTGCTCCCTTCAGAAGCGGTTGGTTCCATTTCTCTTATTTCCCCCCTGGAATTAGCTATAAAGAGCGCGGGGCCAGATGTCTCTCCCCAACACCCCATTTGTTTACCTGCGGTTGTGAAATTGTTCTCTGGTTGTTTCACATGTGGAAACCCCATCTCTGCACGTAAGCCACAAGCACAGGGACTGTGTTTTCACTTTTTTTCTCTTTATTTTATCTATATCCCATCTTTCAATAAAAACTCTAGTACAAGAAATATATGAAGTGCTTAATAAATACTTGGTTGATACTTGTGGTCTGGTGATTCAGTGAGCTATCATTCAATCTTCTTCCAACCCTGGATCAAGGAGGACATGTTAAGGAATGGAAGAAAGCCCACTTTACTGGCCCCTGCTATACCTGGCAGTCAATTTTGAAGTTGAGAATATTTTCTCATCTTTTCAGGTATCTAATAGTGTTTATTAGATGCAGCGAAACAAGTATCTCAATAAACCAGAAATATTTATATTATGAGTCAAATCAGAGCTCTATACTAAGAAACAGTTATTTCCTAGAACATCAGCCGTTAGCCTTAGATCAGTTTTAAGAGAAATTTCATGGGTTAATTTGCTTTGAGCACTGGGCTAGAGAAGCCAAGTTCACAGGTCTTCCTCAGTCTTCCCCAGTCACAGTAGGTTACTTTCAGCCAGCTGTGTAAAATATATGCCAATAGTCACAGGAGGGATGAAAGAAGTTCTTGAAAATATCCTCCTGAGAATCTAGGCAACTCAAAATTAATATGTTCTCTAGTAATGATATATTAATATTATCATCTTTGGATGTAGTAGCCAACACTTTAAAAAATATATATTCTCACCTTCTAAAGTAGAATCCAACTATTCCCTTAAAACCAGAAAATTCCTTTTAGTGTCAATATTACAGAATCCCATCAACTATTTTTGTTCAATAACTATTAAGCATCCCCCATTTGGAACGATTTTTCATATACGTAAAGGGTTTTAATGTGGTTACACCTTACTAAATTCATATTCATGAACCCCAAATAATCATAGCACACGATAATACTCTTTCTCCTTCTTAACATTTGACTAAAGTAGTACATATGAAGATTCTTAGTATGTTAGAACTGTTTTAGTGTTGAAAGAGATTAAAACAAAATTCTAGCCTTCTCCAAAAGTCCTCCCATCTCTAGACTGTCGAGGGAATTTAACTTCCGTTGATGAACTTTATTTTTGCTTTCCCAGCATGTGGATGATAAAGCTAAAATCCTGAGAGGCGAAGAGAAAGGGAGGAACTAATAAATAAGGTCTTCGTTCACCTCACAGGTGGGAGGAAGGTGCCAAGCAGAAGCTGGACTTCGTTCCTAATGACTTTGACTGAGGACCTTGGAGATAGCATCAGCGCCTTGGTTTCATCCCGCCTCTCAACGTCGGGCTGCCTTCCTCCTATGAGAGGTCTCCTTGAATTCATCTGATATATTGTAGCTGTGTCCTTCAGGACCTCTAAAAGGCACTTAGGTTGAAACGCTGCGCTCATATTTCATTCCGTGATAGCCGCGAGCAGATCTGACACGGCCTGAAAGTGATGGATGGTTATTGGTTTTAACCAAACATCAAGACTGCGTATGGGAAATCGTGTTTAAGGCCAGGATCCAAGTACAAATGAGTGTGTTCTGGAGCTCAGGAGGATGACGGGTTTATGGGTCATCCGGTCACCGGGATGTACAGTGAGTACCTTATCACTGCCTCGCAGCACACTGACACTCTGGACGAGGAAGGCCTTTTGAACTGAGAAGAGGAACAGGTTTAGCCAAAACACTCCTCACTGAAACACAAGTCAAACCAGGGAGGAGTTAACACAGCAAAGGTCACATTCAAGGACAAACACCAGCAAAATGCACCTGGAGCAAAAGTATAAATTTTTTTAAAAAGATAGTTTCTAAAGCCTTCTTCACTTTAAGTGTAAATACAATAATTTGTGCTTGTAACTAAGTTATAATCAAATGCTAATTTTGAACCTTCCCCAGATTAGCATAAGACAGATATTAATTAAAAGCATAGAAAAAGTAAGCATTTTACTTCAGAGAAATGAACAAGTTTTAACTTTCACTTTGCCATTACACTAAGTTGACTTAAACAGTATCACAACTTAAAAACAAGAATTCTAAAGTAGATAGTTAGGACTGAAGCTCGTTTGGAAGATACAAAATAGAATAGGCTTCAGTATATGAGCAAATCCTCAATGATGTTTACTAAAGAACAGATTTTACCATGCAGTTGCTGTGAAAAGAAATAGAAATTAAGCCTTCATTCTTCTTAAGAATTCATATATTCTTTTTTTAATTTTTAAAAAATTTTTAAAAGATTTTATTTATTTGACAGAGAGAGAGAGCACAAGCAGGGAGAGCAGCAGGCAGACAGAGGGAGAAGCAGGCTCCCCACTGAGCAGGGAGCCCGATGGGGGGGGCTCCATCCAGGATCCTGGGATCATGACCTGAGCCAAAGGCAGACACTTAACCGAATGAGCCACCCAGGTGCCCCAGGAACTCATATATTCTTAAGGAAGAAAAGAGTTATCTATAAAATAACACGTGTGTCCTTACATATCCACATGGAACCCTTGACTGCTAAGGAAAGAGAGTGGTGTATGAAACCATTTCCTAGGGAACTTGTAAGAAATTGTCCATAAAGGGATGCTCTGCATTGGCAGAAAATATGGGTGGAGAGTTTTCTATGGAGAAGTCCAGCTGGCGTAGAGGCATGGGGGAACAAGGGGTAAGAAGTTTCACTTGATAAAGTGGGATGCATAGAATGGGGGTAGGGAGAACGTTGGCAGGGAGGCAGTGAAGAGGGCGTCACTCAGCTTCCAAGACACAGGCAGTGATGTGAGGCCAAAGCTTTTTTTTTTTTAAATGTCACTGAAAATCACTCACCAACTCCATTTTCAGAAAAGAACTCTGAGCAAGATTATCACTCTCCTCCTGAACTACAAAAGGGGCTTAAATGGAAAGACCGCAGGGAAATCCGATGCCCAAAGAATAACTTGGGGTGAGCCATGCTTTCTAAGAATGAGAAGGAGCCCAGAGAGTTAGTCAGGGAAGATATGAGCCCCAGAGAGGCACATGGTCAGAGAAACACAAGGAGCTACACAAACAAGGTTTCAACGACCTTTGTTGTGGTCTTATAAACACCACCTCTAATTTATTTCTTTTTCTTTTTTTTTTTTTTTTTTTTTGGCAATGGCTGAAATAATTGCCTTTACTTAGTAGGGCACAAGAGTGGATGGAAATGTCACTGGACTGCACAAAATTGAGTCGGCCCTGGCTCAGTACAAATCCCTTCTTCAATAACTGCTGGGGCCTCGCTTTGTCAGGAGAAAAGCTGGGAATTGCATAATTAAATAGTAATGCATTTTGTTACCTTGTTAAAGAAAGCGACCAGTGTGAAGTTTGCCTACAGCATTTGTGCACTTGGCAAAGTTGATTTTCTTTCTTTTCAGGAGGCCAGTACCTGGTGAGGTGCGGAAACCGCAGGGCTGAGTGCCACCATAAGCATAAATAGTAACAGACTGGCTCTCCTCTACAGGAATCCATATATCTGTCTGCCCCACAGAAAGCAGGACATGGTGTCGCCCAAATGCCCTTCCAAACCTGAAGGTGATATTTTGGGGTTCTCCTCATGTATCTCATTGCCCAGGATTCTTCTGTGGCTCGCAGGCCTGAGTTTAGAGGACAGAAGAAGCCTTAGATGGCAGCCACCTCAGCCTGCTCTCTGACGAGACCAAGGCCAAAAGGGAAATGATGCTCCCCAGATTCCCTACCCAGTGGAGAGCAGAGCCAGGCTGGTCCTCCCCACTCTGAGACAACACTCTCCCCCTTGCCCGATGCTACCATCCACACTTGAGTGTCTGCTGCCCAGAACAAAACGAGTCACTCTTTGCCCTCTAGGCAGTAACCTGAAGGACATGTTTGGTTCCAGCAAAGTAAGAAACCAGGACGCTTGAAGAATATCCTAAGTCCTCGCGAATATGTCATAGCAGGTCTATTTATAGAAAAAGATACTCCCTTTTTGGGTATTTGACACTGTTGGTTCTCCTGCTCTCTTTGGCACATCTACCCTCCTGCCCTGTCCCTTTCTTTTGTGAGTATTTGCAAGTAAACTGTGTGCTAGGCAGGGAGCTAAACACTATCGAAGTTAATCCTCACGATACAAGTGCCTGTCGTCATCCCCGTTTCAGGATGACAAACCGAGGCTTCGTGAGGTTAAGTCATTTTGCTCGAGGCCACATGGCTTGTATGTGGCAAAGGATGGAAACCTAGCACCTGGAAGAGTCACTTGTAAGACAGGGCACTGCACTCCTCCCTTATTTGGCTGTACTGAGAGTCAGACAGGACTAGGGCGCTGTTAGGTGGTGAGATGAGGTCCTCTCTTGTCCTCATCTCTCTGGCCAGCCACGCACGAGGAATGCAGCCATAGCGTCTCCATGCCCTGTGCTTCCCCGGCTCTGACGAGGGAGGCCACAGAAAGAAATGTAAGTGCTGGGGAAAGGAAATGCAGTAGGGACGAACTGCTTCTAGGCGCCACGTGCCGCCGCGCTGACCGGAAGAAAGCACGCTGGGTGCGACTGCGACCATTGTGCCCCGACAAGCAGAGCACCGGAGTGGACCCCAGAGATGAGGACTGACTCAGAAGGCTGGCCACATGAGGCAGCATTTCATGGACCTCATTAGCTTGAAAGCGAGCTGGTCTGACGGCCATTTCTATAGCTCTAAGGAGCCAGCGTAGAGAGCGTGGACAAACAGAAATTCACACAGGAAAAAAATGCTTCCAACTGGAACGTGCCAGGATGGGACATACTGTAAAAGATCCAGGGCTCATCTTCCAGGAACCGACGGAAAAAGTGACAAGGAGTTCTAGAGTTTTGCAACTGGTAAGCATGATAAGAGAGACAGTCACCAGCACCCGCATAGTTCTTTGTAGGAGGAAGGCATCAAAAGAACAAATAAGCTTTCGGTGGAGCTCACTGGGGGAAAAGTGTTCATTGGATCCTGGGGTTTCTCTTGTTAAGTAGACAATAGACAAATGGAGCAGCAATGATCCTTGTATCAGGACGGTACTACTATCACTGTCAGTGTATCTGCCCTGCCGCGTGGGGACATGGGTGTAAACGTAGCTCAGATCTTGTCATTCCATACAGTAGAAACCTTAAATAAACACAATACATTTTAAAAAGTAAGCACACTTCGATTCTTCATTTCTGCTCTTACAGATGACTACACGGAGACCAAGGCAGGCACCTGCCACGCCCTTTCACACACTTACCTGGGGGGTAAGTGGCCAGTCTGCAGGCAGGAAATCTGTGATCGCTTCATCTGCAGCCAGAGGAGCCATGACACAACCTTCTTTGATGACCTCTTCTGACCCATCCGCATACAAGCAAACCAGGGGGTCAGCCTTCTCCCCTCCTCTCTCCTTTCTTGTCACTTTCTTATTTTTGATGTTGTAAATACTTAGAATATTCTCTGAGGCCAGAGAATCTCAAGCCAAGTTGTAGGTGAATCTCAGTAAAGAGCTCTCCTCCCCCTCAACATACACTCATCTCTAATGAGGCTTCAAAAGAGGATTAGATGGTGATCACCAACAAAGTCCTCCGAAGAAACCGCAGGACCAAAGGATTATGTGGTTACAGTCCATAGTGAGATTTAAGAAAGGGGAGGAGAGAGAAGAGTAGGGTCAGGACACGGAGAAAGTGATATAACCTGATTCTGGAAAGCCCAGGGGTTTCGGGTTTTTTTGTTTGCTTGTTCTGTTTTATTTTGTTTTTTAATCAGCAGTGATTGTCTGTTTTCCTAGGAAATGTGAAAGAAGGCTAGCCAAAGAAAAGCATGCTGTCATTTTTATTCCCTTCCTTTCACACAGTCTTTGGGGAGCACCCAGTGAGACCACCATAAAAGGCCATTTTTTCCAGCACATTACCAACTGAATTTCTTTGGAAAAGGACCAGGACTAACCTATCTTCTACAACAGGGAACAATGTTAATGAGGTTACAATGGAATTCAAAGATGTGTATTGAAAGTTTCTGTTTGCCAACACCACATACTGCAGTGAATGTAACAGTGAGATTTGTATAGGAAAAAATCAGTTCTGTGCCAGGGCACAGCATAGAATGGGGCAACATCTCTATTCACTAGGTTCACAGTCAAATAAGAAGGGCAACACCACCATGGGGAAAAAATTTGGAATACACTCAAAAAAACAGTAAGTGAATAGGGAAGGGAAAATCATGTGCATTTGAGTTGTCAGGAAAATTCATCGTTTGTCCTTAGAATCTATGGAGGTGGTTCTAACACATGGGAATTAATGAGCACCAAGGAGGGGCTTGAATAAAAGAAAATGAAGGTGGTCTGCCAGAGAGATGGTAGGAGGTGATACAAACCATATGGCTGGTGAATATAAAGGAGAACCTGGAGAGGGGCCCACAAGCAGGGGAGTAGAAATAATTCACTAAAGCAACGTGAACTAAACCAGGGTAAGAAAAGGCCTCAAAAGTGAGCACTAAAATGTTTGAATCTAATTAAAAAGCCAATGGGGGATTCCACAGTCAGAAACAGAATATGGGACAAAAAAGAACACTCTTGCAACTTTGCATTAGCTAGTCGAAAATCACTGCAAAGTGGCATACTGTGATGGCCAACATTCGAAACTCTTCCCAGTGAGGCAATTAAATATCTGTTTCCATCTGTATCATGAGTTTACTTTACTCATCGCATTTTACTAATAAACAGCTTATAGAAAATAAAAGGGAAAAACGTCCAACTTGCATCATCTACACCTCTATTCTGGTCACAATCTTGTCTTCCTGTTGTGGTATTTCCTTAAGGAAATAGCGA
Organism: Ursus americanus; assembly: GCF_024610735.1. Classification (NCBI taxonomy): domain Eukaryota; kingdom Metazoa; phylum Chordata; class Mammalia; order Carnivora; family Ursidae; genus Ursus; species Ursus americanus. Next base: position 16,138,320 of record NC_142129.1, on the reverse strand, counting down.
CCTTTCAAGAGTTCTGTCTTTTTAAAAATGGATGCTATTCACAGAAAATTGTTTCCTTGATCGAGGAAACTGTTACCTTGATTACGGAAGTATGAGGATAGGAGAAGTGGATCAAGAACACATCTTTGGATTGTTTTGGGTCAAGAGTACTGGTCACTGATAGAAAAAGTATATATACCTCATTTTTAATGACGAGTTACCGCCCAATGATTAGGAGATCTCCCTTCAACCAAAAGAGTCAAGACTTCCTACTGCATGAGCTCAACCCTTAGCAATGCTATTGAGGGACTGTATGGAGGAGGGGCTGAGACCGGGATAGATCTAGATTACCTGAGTGTAAGTCCAAATTCTAGCCCTTACCCGTTCTGCATGGGACCTTGGAGAAGTCACCTAAAAGGCTTGTCCCTTAGTTTCCTCATCTGTAAAGTGGGAATAGTAGTACTACAATGACTATTTTGTAGAATAAATATATCGAAAACATCTGGAGTAGCTGGTTCAGTATATAGTATATATATAGTATATATATAAAGAAAGCATTTAACCTCTCTAAGCCTCAACAGAACATACCTTAGGAAAATGCCTGGCACTGATTAAGTTTTAATAAACACTGACATTTTTTTAAGTTTTAAGTATGCCTGAGAGTATATTATCCCACATAATTCCAAAGGGGTAGTTGAAATTATTTTGCTGAAACACGAAGACCCAAACCTTAATTAATCCCTTCATTCTGAGTTTCCCAAAACTCGATTATCCTTGTTTTAAGTTTTCAATTTCAGGAGAGAGCAGAAATTTAAAAATATGTATAAGTTTCAAGATGTTTAAATTAAGCGGCTGACTCTTGGTTTCCACTCAGGTCATGATGTCAGGGTCATGGGATCGAGCCCTGCCCGCACTGGGGAGTCTGCTTCTGGATTCTCTCTCTCCCTCTCCCTCTGCCCCTCCCTCTGCTCATGCTCTCTCTCTAAAATGGTAAGTCTTAAAAAAAAAATATATCCTTTGGGTATCTAGACAAAAAAAAAAATTTTTTTTTGTAAGGAAAATATCTAGACTTTAAAGGCAATGCTTTATGCCACATGTGACATGATGAGTCTGTATGGACCACAGCTAATTTTTAAGGGTGAAAGTCCCAGACAAGCTGTTACATGAAACAACTCAAAAAATAATGTTTTCAAGAGATTTTCCTAAGGCATCTAGTGGAAAATGCGGTTCAGACAATCAAAATAACTAGAGAGACTTCAACGTAATGACTCGTGATGAGCACTAATTAGTTACTTTTGCAACTAGGTCAAAAATGAATATTAAAAGGGAGAAATTATAGTATGCAGTGGCTATATGATCTTAATACCAATATATCATAAATCAATAAAAAATGCAAGGCAATACATTTTAATTCCTTTCAGTTATTCTAGTTGAATTGCGTGGGCTAAAATAAAAGGTTGAGCATGTGTATGTGAATATACACACATATATATCCTTAATGCAAATATAATTATCTTACCTCTGCTCAACCAGAAACAATGAACAAATAGTGTCTAGTGTCCAAATTGTGGTCTTGAAATACTATTTTTCATTGAAAGAATCTAAGAGGTTTTAGAGAAATGACATCTAGGGCAAGAAGCAAGAGCTACAAAAGATGAGCCTGAAACTTCTTGCAATGCTGGGTATCAAGGAAATTATCCAAGAATATTAGGGCAATGTTAGGAGGACTTGGAAGTCAACATGAATGGACTCCCTTCTTCCCAAAGATAGGACAACTTAAACTTCACTAAGAATAAGAATTGCAATGCACTGAAACCCATGAAATGTATTAAAACTCGGGGGGTGCCTGGCTGGCTTGATCAGTACAGTATGTGACTCTTGATCGCATGAGTCATGAGTTTAAGCCTCACACTGGGCATGGAGCCTACTTAAAAAATAAAAAAAAAACCATGAATTACTCAAGATTTTTGAAATTGGTCACTTTTTACAGTGATAAGGAATCAACTAATTATCTTGATAACCAGATAAATAAAAGGACAGACCTGAACATTTCTTCTGTTTTCCTATACAGCCCTGTTTCACTGAGTAATCAGATAGTAGAGGAGATGAAGTGGCTCTTTATAATATGACAGAATTGGAAAACCCCCAAAGGCAGAACTAGAACAGCACAATTTTATAACGCCAATTAATAAATCTAGGTATTGGGGGGCGGCTGGGTGGCACAGCGGTTAAGCGTCTGCCTTCGGCTCAGGGCGTGATCCCGGCATTCCGGGATCGAGTCCCACATCAGGCTCTTCCCCTATGAGCCTGCTTCTTCCTCTCCCACTCCCCCTGCTTGTGTTCCCTCTCTCGCTGTCTGTCTCTATCTCTGTCGAATAAATAAATAAAATCTTTAAAAAAAAAAATAAATAAATCTAGGTATTGGACATCAATACAACAGTGAAATCCAGACATCATTTGCCCTTGATCAAAGAACACATTCTCACCAATAGGCTTGCCAAAGAGATCAGACCTGAGTTTGATCAAGCCTCTGTGTGTTAGTGTATCCTCACTCAGCAAAATCCCCCGTGGGAAAGTCTGCAGCTCAAATGGCCTGAGCACTTCAAAGATAAATTCTAAGTAAAAGAAAGGAATAGATGGAGAATGTGTGTTTAAAAGAGACCTAAAAGACAGACTATATTTTTTTAAATGGGCAAGATTAAACTATAGTATCTAGAGTGTGCTAGATAAAACTAGAGTGAGTGATAAGATTTTATAGATATGCAAAAGAGAGAGAGAGAGAGAGAGACTACAAAAGCCAAGACAATGGTTACTTTTAGAGGGCTTGAGAGATGCAATTAGGATGCAGACACATGGAAGGAATTCCATTTTGGGCCTGAGGGATGGTCGTGAGGGGTATTACTATGATAATAATATGCCAAGCTATTTATTGCGTTTCATTTTATAACAAAAATAAAGTAACCTTTAAAAACTCATCGCACACACACTCCCTACTATTAAGAGAGATGGTAAGGAATCCATAAATCCATTAAACAAAGTGAATCCACTGACCCTAGTAGACGAGAAGGTACCCAAACTACCTGATGCCCAAAGGGTTTCTGCCACACCCTGAGGATTTTGAGCCACTCTTTGATGGCTGTGTGAGGCATGGGACACAGAAGATAAAGCCTGGAACCTGACCAAATAGACCCCCACATAACATTGTGTCCCTGAAGAGCTAAATCAGTATAAAATGAGTAATAAAGCCTACAAAGGATCTAACAAGAAAACTTGATGGTGTGTGGACAAAAAAACCAAAATCAAGGAAACTCTTAGGTGAATTTCCTGCCATCAACTGAATCCCACGCACTGTGAATTAATATCTCTGTGTTCCCTACGTAGCTTAAACGAGAAACAGACAAGCACACACGCACAAACTCACCAATGGAGAATTTAACTTAAATTAATCAAGTTTGGTAGTTTTCTTTGGTGATTGGCACACCTCTCTGAAGGACTTAAAGAAATCTCGTGCGTAAAGGTCCAAGGAAATGAGTGGTTCAAAGAATAATCTAAAACACATAAATACAAATCAGTAAAAAACAAGAAAACAACTTTGAAGCAATTATCCAGGATGCATTCCAGAGAAACAAGGAGAAATAAAATATGAAAGAGAGTAGGACACATACAGGATAGCATCAAAAGGTCTATCAGGCATCTAAACAGAATTCCAGAAGGAGATATACAGAGAAGAGAAAGCATTCAGGTAACGTTTATATACTTAAATTGTCTGTGTTAGGGGGCACCTGGGTGGCTCAGTTGGTTAAAGCGTCTGCTTTTGGCCCAGGTCATGATCCCAGGGTCCTGGGATTGAGCCCTGGAGGGGGCTCCCTGCTCATCAGGGAGTCTGCTTCTCCCTCTGCCTCTGCCCCTCCTCCCTGCTTGTGTGCTCTCTCTCTCCCTCTCTCTCAAAAAATAAATAAAAATCTTAAAAAAAAATAGTTTGTTAGAAAAAAGTAGAAAAAAGTATAAAAATAAGCCAAATGGTTAGAATAAAGGAAATTATAAAGATAAGAAACCAACAAAACAGAAAACAAAGATATAATACAGAGGACCAATGAAGCTAAAAGACAGTTTCTTGAAAAAAACAATAAAATAATGAGAACTCCAAGGCTCTGTGGGGGGTTAGGGGAGGGGGAAGACACAAAAAAAAGAAGCAGGCACAAACAATATTAAAAATGAAAAGATAGATGTAACCTCGGATCTCACAGAAATTACACAGATAACAAGATATTACAAACAAATTATGCCAAAAATGAAAAAACCTTTAATAGATGAATTTAAAAAAAAGTTACCAATACTGATTTAAAAAGAAATAATCTGACTAGCTCTATAAATAAATACTATGAATCTGCGATTGAAATTTTTCCCACCAAGGAAATGTCATCCACAGATAGTTTTCCTGATGAGATCTTCCAAACTATTCCAGAGATAGATAAACCAAGTGTTATATAAAGTCTTCCAGAGATTAGAAAACAGGGAAACACTTTCTAATCCCTTTTACGAAGCTAGGTATATCATACATGCTCTATACAATAGAAAGGAAAATGAGAGGCCAATCACACGGACGACCATGAATGCAAAAATTCTAAATAGAGTAAGAGCAAACTGAATCCGACGGTATATAAAGGAGGTAAATAAAATAACCAGTTTGAACTTATCTCATGCATATGAGATTGGTTTCTACTAGAAAATGAAGTACACCATAACACCGAAGAAGGAAAATCATTATCTCAAAAGACATAGAAAAAAGTATTCATTAAAATTCTAATACCTGTTGAATTTAACACATTTGGATGAAAGGGAAAATCCTTAAGAGGCTATGTATGAAACAGCCAGCATCCCCAGGGCTGTGCACCTCTCAGTGAACTTCACATTCACTGCTGACTTGTGGATGGCCGCCATTTTGAGATCAGGAACAAATCGATGATGCTGTCTAGCTCTACTTCATTTATTTATTTAGTTATTTAGTTATTTATTTGTTTATTTATTTATTTATTTATTTGACAGAGACAGCCAGCGAGAGAGGGAACACAAGCAGGGGGAGTGGGAGAGGAAGAAGCAGGCTCATAGCGGAGGAGCCTGATGCGGGGCTCGATCCCACAACGCTGGGATCACGCCCTGAGCTGAAGGCAGACGCTTAACTGCTGTGCCACCCAGGCGCCCCCTGTCTAGCCTTACTTCTATTCGATACTGTATTGTTCTAATCAGCATAGAAAGGACCAGAAAAATATATGACGAAGCATAATCATTGGAAAGAATGAAACAAAATCCTCATTACTTGTAGATGATAATGTCTCTGCATAATTCCTTCCTCACAAAGGACCCTTGAAGTAAAGTTTCCGAATTTAAAAGTTTACCAGGAGTCTTGAATCAAGATTTCGAAACAAGAACCTTGAAACAGGATTCTAAGTGAATTTCATTTTTCTATGCCAACAATGATCATTTAGAAAATACAATTTTTAAAATATAAAAGATCACCAAAGAATGGAAAGTCCCTAGGAATATATTTAACAACAGATGGCCAAACCCTTCTTGAAGAAAATTATGAAATTCTATCGACAGGCATTTCAAAAGGCCACTTAGTCTTAAAAAAGAAAAAACAGTTAAATGTAAAGAGATACGGATTGAGATGGAAAGACTCATTGTCATAATATCAATTCTCTTTATACTGATTTATAGATTCATGCAATTTCCGCAAAATTTACAACACAAAACTTGATGAAAGGGTTCTAAAACTTATAGGAAGGAGCCAAGGTTCAAGTACAATTTAGACACTGTTGAAGAAGAACAAATTTTAGAGTATGTGCTCTCCGAGATAGCAAGATTTTACAAAAGTTAGAGCAATTAAAACAATGCGCATTGTACAAGAATCAACATACGGATCAATAAAACAGAAAAGAGAATCTAGAAACCCACATATAGGGGAAGATAGAACAGGCTTTGCAAGTCAGTGAAGGAAATAAATAATAATGACTGGTTATATACATGAAAAAAATAAAAATAAAACTGCACCTGTACCTCTCATCAAGCCACAAAATCATTTCCAAGATAATGAAAATACAATGGAAAGTTAACACTATAAAAATAGTAGAAGAGATAAGGGGATAATATCCTTAGGATATTCTATCTTATGAAAGGATTTCTTTAAAGAACATACCAAAGGTAGACACCATAAGGAAAGTATTAATAATTTGATTACATTAAAGAATAGCTATTCCTCAAAAAAAGTTTGGAAAGATAAACCACAAACTGGAAAAAAAATTGCAACACACATAGACAACAAAAAAACCTTTACCTAGAATCCATAGAGATGTTTATGAATCATTAATAAAAAGACAACCCAGTGGGGGAAAATGGGCAAAAGAAACAAAGTGACATTTTATAGAAAAGTAACACAAATGCCTTATATGAAAAATGTTTAATCTGATGTGTAATCATTTAACACAATTAAAACCCCAAGATACTGTTTGACACGCCCACCAAATTGGCAAAATATTTTTCATTAGTTAACATCAAGTGTTGACAAGGATGTGGGTCAACGGGAACTCTTTTTGACTGCAATTGTGAGAGTAAACTAGAATGATTACTTTGGAAAACAACTTGTCATTATGTGATAACTTAAACAGGTGTATAACCTACCACCTAACTATGCCATCCCCAGGTTTAAACGCTAGGAAAATGCTTACATATGGAAGCCGGAGGAGTTATGAAAAAAAATGTCCATAATGATATCGTTTGCAATAGCAAAAAAACAAACAAAACCAAAAAACCTGGAGTCTACACGAACATTCATCAGGCTTTGGATATATAAATTGCTATATACTCATACAATCAAATACTATACAACATGAAAAATTAATGAAATAAATATACTCAACAAGGATGCATCACAAAAACATTCTCAACAAAAGAAGCAAATCACAGAAGAATTTACAATAGGATTCAATTTATGAAAGTTCAGTATAAGCCAATCTATATACATATACATACACATCTATCTGGAATACATATACACACACATTCATATGCGGAATATATGTATATGTAGTAAAATGATCAAAGGAAACAAGGAAATTCTTAACAAAAAAGCAGAACAGAGGTACCGCTGCAGGAGAGGGAAGAGAATGTAAACAGAAAGGGAAACATGAAGCTTCTAGATGACTACGGATGTTTCATGTCTTAGGCTGGGCCTGGGCAGGTGGTTGGTTATCATTCAAACTGAGCTGGTAAATTCTGTACCTTTTTATGAATATTATCTATGTCAGCAAAACTGCCTATATACATGTTTATATTGGAGAAATAGATCTGTCTATGATATTTGAGCCAAGAGATTGTTATTGATCTATTAAAGAGCTTTAGGCCACCCCACAATGTATGCGGTTTTTGTTGTTTTTGTTTTTGTTTTGTTTTGTTTTTGCACAACGTACCACAAAGTAAAACTGCCTCCAAGTCCAATAGTAAACTCCTCTTTGGGCACTTACGCTAGGGACTGTGATCATTAAAATTTTATTTCCAGATACCTGCTACTCCCATCCTTGCCCACAGTGTTACTGTTGCAGCAAAAAAGCTACCATATGATGTGAGAGCATTACTGCCAACAGGTCTAGGAGGGAGGACAGGAAGGGGATGCCTGCTTCAGACCTCCAGGGCAATCAGATTGTTGGCCCTGCCTTGCAAGAGCATCAGTGACTGTCCTGTATTTGGGAAGTGAGCAGACATTAGCTGGAAGATGACCCCCTGGCAGTGCAGGGCCACAGGGAGCAGCGGCCGAGAGGCATTCTCAGAGGCCCCCCAGAATAAGCAGGCTACGATGCAGAACAGAATCTGAGAGCCCTGGCAAAGCAGCCTGGGCACAGGACTTGGCTCCCTGGAGAGCTTAAATGATGAGGTGATAGGCACTAAAAGCAGAGGAAACTCCTAGGGCAGGGCAATCAATCACTGCCAGGCTTATCTTCTGACAAGGGGTAGAACTCCAGCTTGCAGCTGCAACATTAAAATGTAATGTTTCCCCTGGGATCTGGTGTGGCAGGTTTCCCTGAAGCTTCGGTTTCACTCAGTTAACTAATTATGAGAGAATGTGACATTGGTATTTACTTTTTCTACAGGGACAAATCATTCCCAGCAGGAGAGACAGGTGGTTATTTTTGTTCTGCTTTGTTTTGTCATTAAAAAGAGATTACTTACACGGTAGTAAATAAACTCTTGTTAGAGGGAATTTTTTTCTTCTCTATAATTCTATCAAATCACCTTAATGCTGACGATCATTTCTTTTGTTTTCTAGAGACATGGTACAGAAATGAGCAAGAGGTGGGTGTTAGAACTGGGTTGGAAAATTAACTCTACCACTTACTAGCTGTATGATCTTAAGCAAGTTATTTACGTACCTCCAGCCTGTTTCCCCCACTAAAACATTGAGGATAACACATGTACTGTGTACTATTTGTTCAAGACGAAATGAAGTAATACGGCTGAAGTACTTCAGCAGTGTCTCCGCATAAAAAAGTGCTCAATAAATTTTAGCCTGTATTCTTAATGACTCTGATACTATATTGTACAAATAGGAACACTTCACATTCCATTTATGCCTCATATGGTCAGTATTCCGTAGGAGCCCGCATCTAATCATGAACTGTATCTTCACTTTGCCACTAAGAGGTGCGTGGTGTATTAACCACTTTACTCTTCCTCATCCAGATATAAGAAGGTTTCCAATGAAAACACAATATTTAATGATAACATTGAAAGAAACAGTTTTCAACCCCTCCTCCACCCCAGTACACTTTTTAACTTTTCAAAGACAGTACGCAATGTTCAGCAAACATCATTAATAAACTCACACCTCCACATCCATGCCTGGACAATAATAGCATTGTGTTTGGGGTGCTTTTAGGAAACTGGAAGGTGATTTCACAGATGACCTCCCTCTTGAACTCATAATCCCCCGAGGTAGACAGGGTAGATATGATGGGCTCCACCTTACAGATAAGGAAGTAGAGGCTAAGAGAGGGTAAATGACAGAGCCATGATATTCAAGCCTATTTTCTACGAAAGGTAACCTGTGGGAACTGAGAACGCCGGGTATACTGGACTTCGGAAAATTAGGTTTTCTCAAAAATAAAGTCTGTTTTGAAGGTAGCCAGAGCAACTGTTATTAGAGAGAAAAGTAAGTCATTGGTAGTAAGCCAACAAAACAGAAAGTCAAGAGGCATGGGGCTTTATATTCTAATTTTACAATCCATTTGCCCGCTGAGCCTCAATTTTTCTATTGCTAAGTTTGAGAAAGCAAAAATGTTACTTCTTACCATTCTTAAAAGCATACATATTGCAATATCATTATTGTGTACAAATGTAAGCTTGATAGAATATTCAGGAGGTTTAATGAGAATCAGAGAAAACATGAACACTTAAAAATATATAAGCATGAGAAAACATATTTTAAGTGCTAGTAGAAAATCTTGGTGGTAAAAGAAAAGGATAAGAATATTTTCCAAGGATACATGGGCTAGAAGATGATGGAAAATTAATAAGATTAGACAAATCAGCACTGAAATTTCACATTACATATTTGAGTAGTTTTTGGAAGTTGCAGAATCAAACCTTGAGGCATGGACGTGTAATAACTTTTGAAGCCATGAAAATATAAAAGCCCTCAAATTTGGATAATGTTTCTTTAACTAATCACATAATAGTTCTTACATACATACTAGTTCTTAAAATAATTAATTCGGAAAGGCTATTCATACTGAGCAAGTCTTTCTGGTGATAGGCATTTTCCAAGGATTTCCAATGATGCCACCACCTGCTCACTGTTAGCTCATACCTCTTAAGAATTCCTAGTGAACTACAGAATAATAATTCAGAAGTCCCCCCACACCCCTTATTTGGGAATAGGGGATAAGTTCTAATAGACTGGAAGGCCAAAGCAAACAGAAGTCAGTTAGGTGAACCCTAGATCAAAATAAAAGTTTTGAATCAATGGAACTTGGAAGCCCAAGGATCTCTAAACATGCAATAAAAAACCTAGTTATACCAACACCGATGAGTAAAATAGCACATGTAATAGGTCATCATTAGGCGGTTGGTTACCTCATTCTGACTCAATAGGTCTATACATGATTTGCCCTATGATCTTCAGAGAAGGTGATACACCTTATTTCAATACTTTGGGAGACCTTATGATATGGCAGAATATGCCTGCCTAAAACTCCCTCTCTTTGTCCTTAACTCATTCACTTAATAAGCTTTTGTTGAATGATTGCTATTTGTTGGGATCTGTGTCAAAGAACTCACAGCCTAGCAGGGGAGACAGGTAAATCAAGCATCATATGTATGTGTTAAATTCTAGAAGAAAAATATTTCATGTAAATGGTAAGTGTGTCAGAAAGTTCTCAGAGAGGATGAGATGATTAGCAAGGTCTCAAAGGGGAAGTGTAAACCATATATATTGCAAAAAGAAGGAGTAGCTTCCTGTCACAAAGAACAGCATGGATAAAAGCAGGAAACGTGAACACATGGTGAGTTCCAGAAATTAGATGCAATACCACATGGCTAGAACATTCAGCATGGGTAGGAGAAAGGGGAAAAGATGTCAAAAGAAGCAGTAAGCAGAAGTAAACAGATTCCATCATTTAGGATTTCCATTCCACATTAAAGTATAATATTGGAAAGCTGAATACAATGATTGGTCTATTGATAAGATTTCAACCCATAGGCAATGGGAGCAGATTTTTGCTGTAGAGCAGACAGTGTGGTGCTGTCCAAGTGTACAACGAATTAGAGGATGGAAAACTAGGGTATGGACATCAATTTTAAGACAATTTTAAAAGTCCAAGTAAGACACGGAGAGACCCTAAGCTACAGCAATGGGGACGGAAAAGAGAATAGAGATAAAAGAAATATAAAACCAGAGTTAATAAAATTTAGTGACCAAAGAGAATAAGTGGACAAAGAGGGAAGCTGACAGCAGCTTTCCTGTGTTATACTTAGCTGGCTGGATGCATAATGGTGCCCTTCATTAATTAGGCACGGCATGAAGAAGAATGCTGGTAGTACTGAGTCCTGGTGTACCTCCCCTTTATAAGATTAACCACATTTCACTTTATATTGCAGGAGGTATGTGTCATTCCACCACCCTCTTCACCACTAGGCTCATAAAGCTCCTTGAGGGGGGAAATTCTGTTACCTACCATTGTCTCTGCAGATGGTCCCCCAAAGCATATTTGTATAATATGATTATATAGTATCACAGACCCACTGTAGACACTTAGTGAACATTTTTGAATGACTGACTGAATAAATGAACTCCCAAAGGAAGATGTGACAAAACTATACATTTTATCCTTTGAATGAAATAATTGTGTCTTAACTGTGAAGAACTCACCTCAGCTGGGTAACAATTCCTACCACTACCGATTAGGTTCATATCAGACTTCTAATACTTTTGGTAAATTCCAACATCCAATTTTGAAGGGTCTTTTGGGAATATCTACTACAAATTCTCCTTTTAAAGATGAAAATCTATGATCCAGAGAAGTTACACAGTTAGCCCCAAGTCATAAAAAGTATCCAGTGATGGGACAGAAATCAGGTAGATACATTAAGCTTCATGGTATCTGTCAACCAAAATGGTTATAACAGATTCGAGGATACTACAAAATATCATATTTAGGTAGGATGCATTGAGTCTTTAAAACTGCATGACATTTCACATGAAAAAAAAATACAAGGCCAATGTCTTAGAAACACCTCCTTGAATAATTCTTTCCTCTGACAGTGAAATGCAAGGAATGAGCTCAACTTTTAATCTTGAATTAGTACAAGGAAGACAGTCTTACCGTGATCTTCTGAAGAGACTGGTGACCTAAAACGAGATAATAAGCATGATAAATGTTTTGTAAATGATACTGATAATTATAAAAGCAATAATGATCAAGAATAATCTCCTAGAAATATTATCCCCAAATTCAATTAAATAGAAAGTCAATATAGTAGACAGTGTAATTAATTTGTTGGTTGCATGGTATATTCTAATCAATCACTCCCGAAGCTTACCTGGCTTGGTTGGGTGGTTGGGTCAATAAAATTTCAGTCCATTGCACCATGTCACGGGACTGCAACAAACTTAGTTAAGTCTGGATTTATGGCACACAAATAGAAAAGTCATAGAAAGGTGGTAATGGATGGAATCCTGTGATGTCACTGAAGGCCAAGCCTCCAAGAATGTAAATAAGCACTAGGTTGAGTGTAAGTAAAAAGAAATCTACTTGGAGAATAAAAATGAGACAGAAGTAAAATAAATCATACGTGCCCTTATCATTATTGCTTTTTGTTTTCACTCTTTGTGGAATTTAAGGTTTAAGTGAGCTTGACATAGACCTTCTGGGTGCTGGCCTCATAGCTCTAACTCTGTAAGAACCAGGATGAGGCAAGAGCGCAACCATTGGGGTCCCACAGAACTTTTATAAATCGATGACTTTTCATACCATTTGGGGCTTATCTCCAATTATGTTAGGAAGACACTGATGAAGCATCATTATCAACCCTTTCACAATAAAAACCTTTCTTTCTTCCTCAGTTGACCACTGAGTTACACTGAGCAATACAGACACAACCTTGAGGATGAATTCCCCTCAAGCTTGAAAGATACAGTCTTGATTCTATCAGCTCATTCTTTCCTTGGGATAAAGTGAGATGTATAATTCCGCAGTAACAGGTGATAGAATCTTGAAGGGAAAGGCAAGAAATCCGCCAGGAGGCATCCTCTGTTCTAAATGATCAGCCTGCTAGGGTCCATTGCGGGAAGATGACCAAAGGGAAACACAAGCATTTAGTAATATACCTGTTAATATAACTAGTGTTGGGGCAAGAATGGTTCCATGGATGCACAGTGGTTGAAGGAAGATTTTAGCTACTGTGGGATGCTTGAGAATGCTTTACTTTATCTACTGATTGGTAATATTTTTATCCATTATTTGAGTGATCAGTAAAGTACAAGGACACAGCAGTCATGGTGGGAAAGCCTTGAACTTCCCTTAGTGGCAAAGTGTCAAATCATTTCAACCTTACTAGTCTCTTCAAACAAACTTTTGCATGTGAAAACAACAGAGGGACCCCAGATTCGGTAGAGAGGAAACTGGCATCTGGGTGATGGACACAGGGAGCTCTGAGAGTGAAGCTGCCCCAGGCTAAGTCATCCCTGCAGAGCTGGCTGCTTGAGAAATGCCACTTGGCCTCCCCAGGTGGAGCCAATCTGGGCTCTCCTTGGGATTTCCCTGATTCATACTATCACACGCCAGTCTTCCCCACTGGGTTATGAGCAAATAGAAAACTAAGACCATTTCTTACATAGTATAGAATGAGCCCCTGATTAACATTTGTTGAATTGAATTAATGGCAGCACCACCGCACTGGTGTTTAGACTCAAACCCATTTTGGAGAGCCTCAAAAAAATCACTATGGCACCTTCAAACCACCTATAAGACAGGTTTGCCAAGCTCCTAGGCCAGCCCTGAGGGAAGAGCCAAAGGAGGGAGACAAGCTCCAGCATAGGGATAATGTGAGCATTCCCAGAGCCAAAAGACATCTAGTACACCCAGCAACAGAGACCCACAATCTGCCTTAGTGGTTAGGAAAAGAAAGGGGGAGAAAGTGCTAAATAGATGTGAATGGGATTGGAAGGGGAGTCTACTGAGAAACGTATTATAAGATAATTTCTGAAGATGCCTAGGGCATAAAAAGAAGTCAGCAACTAGGCAATATCTTCAGCCTGGTGTTTTCTGATGGGAATTAAGCAAAAACACATCTTGGATTGTTGGCAATTAATTTCTCACAGAGCTATAGGAACAAAGAAAAATTCATGCCAACAGACGACTAAATGTCTCAGGTGGAAGGCTTGCAAAGCAAGGCTTTTGGTGCCTTTCTGTGAAAGCAAACCATTAATATTAAATCTGAAAAATTCCAGATGGCTTCGTTAAAGTCCCAAGGGGATACAGTCGTCCAGGCAGTGGGGAAAACTATCAATTTCAGAGTGTTTGCTAAGGATTAGTCATGTTGAGTTTCTGTGCTGAATGTCTCCCACATGCCTGGATTTGTGGAATTTTAAGACATATGGAGTATTTCAATCCTCACTTAGTATTTCACCTTTCACTCTAACGAGTCACTAAATTATACTACTGAGACATGCACATCATCCATTATTGCTGGAAATGGGCATAAAAAGTTTTACAGAACCTAGCTCAGGAAAGGGGAAAATTCATGAAATCAGCAAGAGAAGGAGTTATTTTTAAAACAGAGAGGTTGAACCCCAGGAACAGATAATCTTCCTCAACCTGACAAATGAGGAATGAAGGAGAGTTCACTGCTCATTCCTCCCACTGCACCTGCAAGACTTGTGGTTCTTCTCCTGTTTATTTCTCTTCCATTTACACTTAATCTCGGGGATAGTGTCACTCTCATAATATAAACTACGACCAGCATTCGAAGAACTCCAGGATTTAGAGTTCTCGCCTCTTTCCTCAGGACTAGTCCTTTGTGGCAGTCTGTAGAATAGTTACACTTGATTTTGCTTAGTTTTGTTTTGCGGGTTTTTTAAAAAACATTTTTATTAACATGTCACTCAAATTCAGCAAATAACAAAAACAAAAACTCAAGTCCCGGATTTAAAAATCTGTCTCTTCTTTCAAATCTTTCTGTTTATGTTGATTCAAACCTAAATAATAATTATTATTTGAGACCCTATTAGGTACCAGGCCCTGTGCCTCGTGATGGGGATACAGAGACAACCAAGCTGCCGATTTCAAGGAATTCAATCTAGTGAAGGAGAAAAATAGGTAAACAAATGATTAGAGTGAAAGAAAATGGAATCATCAAAATACGTGTGAAGTAAAAAGGGAGCATGAGAGAGAGACCCATTCTGTTACAGAAGAGTGAGAGAAGGCTTCAGAAAGCCGGAACCATGGGATCTGGGCTTGGAAGGAAAAGCAGAAGCTTGTTAGGTAAATAAGAAAGGAGAAGAATGCCAGGCAAAAGCACCAGGCATACGACAGGGAATGTGGATAGGAAATATCATAATACGTTATCAGGCAGACAAGGAGCTCAGCGTTGCTAAAATGTAAAGGAGTGATAAGTTAGGACTGGAGACAGAAGAGGCAGGGACCATTTCATATAGGGCCTGACAAAGCCATTTCGAAGTGCTGGTAGTTTACCTTCCAAGCTAAATGAAGCGAGTTTCTGAAGCAGTGAGCTCATACATTCTCACTGGTGCTTCTGAGCAGCCGGCTGTACAGAGTAGAATAAAAAAGCAAGAATAAAGGCAGAAGACAAGTTAAAAAACTATTACTGCAAAGCTTCTGCTCTTCTCTTTGAAATTCATGAAAAGTAATGGGGAGAATGAGAAGCAGGAAAGAAAGCATCGTCTTTGACTAAGCTATAAGATACCCAGAAACCGAAACCATGTATAAAAAGAGGTACCAAGTACAGGAAAAATTGGGCCAAGTTTCAGGGAGACGGAGAAAGCGTATTTTGATCTCAGAAGATCTGAGCTACACTGTGCACCACAAAATCTAGCAGAAAGCCCTCTGCTCTGAGCCAGGTGTCTTGCTAGTCAGAAGAGAAATCAAACCCCAGAGGACAGTGCTCTTAAAAAAGAATTTGAAAACAGACCCAAAGTCAAGCTTCCAGAAACACACAAACCCACCATCCCTAATTTTCCATTCCAAACCAACAGTTCCAAAAAGAATTCCTCCAAAACAAATATGAGTGATAAAGAAAAAGGAACCAGCATGCTATCTACATGAAAATACTCCAAGAAGAAAGCGGGGTAAGGATCAAACCAAACTGAAGGTAGGAGTACACTAAAAAGATAACGGCAGGGGGCTGGTGAACACTATTATTAGACCTCCACGAAATTTAGAAATGGAAAAAAGGGAAGAGGGGAAAGAAGGAAGAAGTAACGGATGGAATATGTTTCTGTAAGCAGAAACATAAAGGAGAAATACAATGATTATGAAAAGTCCTAATACTACAGCAGAAGAAAAGAGCGAACGTTGGTCCAGAGTCTTCGAATCAGTAAATTATAGAAACAGCTTGAGGGCTCTTTCTATTGTATCACCACTGCTCTGGGAAAAGAATATTAAGAGGAGGTAAAAGATCCATAATAACTAAAAATATATTAAGGTGCAAGCCATTCATTTATTCAACCATTTGAGTAACTGCTTTGTGGAAATGTCTTGCTGTTTTTCAGTTTGAATTACTCCTCTGTGAATTTTTTTTTTCGCTTTTTAAGTTTTTATTTTAATTCCAGTTAATTAACCTACAGTGTTATAAGAGTTTCGGGTGTACAGATATAGTGATTTAACAATTCCATACATCACCCTGTGCTCATCATGACAAGTGCAGTCATTGATCCCCATCACCTATTTACCCCCTCCCCAGCCACCTCCCCTCCAGTAACCATCAGTTTGTTCTCTGTAGTTATGAGTCAGTTTCTTGATTTGTCTCTCTTTCTCTCTCTTTTATTTTCCCTTTCCTCATTTGCCTCATTTCTTAAATTCCAGACAAGTGAAACCCTATGGTATTTGTCTTTCTCTGACTGGCTTATTTCACTTAGCATAATATTCTCTAGCTCCATCCATGTTGTTGCAAATAGCAAGATTTCATTCTTTCTTATGGCTGAATAATAGTCCATTGTAGAGATATACCACTCCTTCTTTATCCTTTCACCTATCGACGGACACTCAGGCCACTTCCATAGTTTGGCTATTGTAAATAATGTTGCAATAAACATAGGGGTATATATATCCTTCTGAATTAGTGTTTTTGTATTCTTTGGGTAAATACCCAGGAGTACACGTACTGAATCATATGGTAGCTCTATTTTTAACTTTTTGAGGAACATCCATACTTTTTTCCAGAGTGGCTGCACCAGTTTGCATTCCCACCAACAGTGCATGAGGGTTCCTTTTTTCTCCACATCCTCGCCAACAACTGTTGTTTCTTGTGTTTTTGATATTAGCCATTCTGACAGATGTGAGATGATGTCTCGTTGTGGTTTTGATTTGCATTTCCTGATGGTGAGTGACGTTGCCCATCTTTTCATGTGTCTGTTGGCCATCTGGATGTTTTCACTGGAGAAATATCTGCTCTTGTCTTCTGCCCATTTTTAAATTAGCTTATTTGCTTTGGGGTGTTGAGTTGTATAAGTTCTTTATGTATTTTCCATATGAAACCTTTATTGGCTATGTCATTTCAAAATATCTTCTCCTATTTCATAGGTTGCCTTTCAGTTTGTTTCCTTTGCTGTGCAGAAGCTTTTTATTTTGATGTAGTTCCAATAGTTTTTTTGCTTTTGTTTCCCTTGCCTTAGGAGACATACCTAGAAAAAAGTTGCTACAGCCAATGTCAGAGAAGTTACTGCCTGTGTTCTCTTCTAGGATTTTTAAGGCTTCGGGTCTCACATGTAGGTCTTTAATCCATTTTGAATTGATTTTTGCTTATGGTGTAAGAAAGTGGTCCAGTTTCCCACCACCATTTGTTGAAGAGACTGTCTTTTTCCCACTGGATATTCTTTTCTGCTTTGTTGAAGATTAACTGACCATAGAGCTGTAGGTTTATTTCTGGGTTTTCTATTCTATTCTGGATCTATGTGATTGTTTTTGTGCCAGTACCATACTGTGTTGATTACTACAGCTTTGTAAAATAACTTGAAGTCTGGAATTGTGGTGCTTTGAGCTTTGCTTTTCTTTGTCAAGATTGCTTTGGCTTTTGGAGGTCTTTTGTGGTACCATACAAATTTTAGAATTGTTTGTTCTAGTTCTGTTAAAAATGCTGTTGATATTTTCATAGGGATTGCATTAAATCTGTAGATTGCTTTGGGCAGTATAGACATTTTAACAATATTTATTCTTCCAACCCATGAGCATGGAATATCTTTCCATTTTTTTGTGTCATCTTCAATTACTTTCATCAGTGTCTTATAGTTTTCAGAGTACAGGTCTTTCACCTCTTTAGTTAGGTTTATTCCTAGGTAACTTATTATTTTTGGTACAACTGTAACTGGGATTGTTTTCCTAATTTCTCTGTTGCTTGACTATTGGTGTATAGAAATACAACAGATTTCTGTACATTGATTTTGTATCCTGCAATTTTATCTATCAGTTCTAGCAGGTTTTTTTTTTTTTTTTGGTGGAGTGTTTCAAGTTTTCTACATATAGTATTATGTCATTTGCAACTAGTGAAAGTTTTAATTTTCCTCGCCAATTTGGGTGCCTTTTATTTCTTTCTGTTGTCTGATTGCTGTGGCTAGGACTTCCAGTACTATGGTGAATAAAAGTGGTGAGAGTGGGCAAATTTGTTTTGTTCCTGGCCTTTGTGGAAAAGCTCTCCATTTTTCCCCATTAAGGATGATGTTAGCTGTGGGTTTTTCATCTATGGCCTTTATTATGTTGAGGTATGTCCCTCTAAACCTACTTTGTTGAGGGCTTTTATCATGAATGGATGTTGTACTTTGTCAAATGCTTTTTCTACATCTATTGAAATGATCAGATGGTTTTTATCCTTTCTCTTACTGATGTGATGTATCATGTTGATTGATTTGTGAATACTGAACCACCCCTGCAACCAAGAAATAAATCCTACTTGATCATGATGAATGATTTTTTAAATATATTGTTGGAATGGGTTTGCTAGTATTTTGTTGAGGACTGTTGCATCTATGTTCATCAAGGATATTGGCCTGTAGTTTTCTTTTTTAGTGATTTATTTGGTCTTGGTACCAGGATAATGTTGGCCTCATAGAATGAATTTGGAAGTTTTCCTTCCTCTTCTATTTTTTGGAATATTTTGAGAAGAATGGGCATTAACTCTTCCTTAAATATTTGCTAGAATTCACCTGTGAAGCCATCTGGTCTTGGCCTTTTGTTTGTTGGGAATTTTTTGATTACTAATTCAATTTCTTTGTTGGTGATAGATTTGTTCAAATTTTCTATTTCTTCCTGTTTCAGTTTTGGTAGTTGACATGTTTCTAGGAATTTATCCATTCCTTCTAGGTTGTCTAATTTGTTGGCATATAATTTTGATAATATTCTCTTATAATTGTATTTCTGTAGCATTGGTTGTTATTTCTCCTCTCACATATGTATTTTATTTATTTGAGTCCTTTGTCTTTTTTTTTTTTTCTTGGCTAGAGGTTTATCCATTTTATTGATGTTTTTCAAAGATCCAGCTCCTGGCTTCATTGATCTGTACTATTCGTATTTTTTAATTACTATGTCATTTAATTCTGCTCTAATCTTTACTTCCTCTTGCTGGTTTTAGGTTTTGTTTATTGTTCTTCTTCTACCTCCTTTAGGTATAAGGTTAGGTTGTTTGAGATTTTTCTTGATTCCAGGCCTGTATTGCTATAAACTTTCCTCTTAAAACTGCTTTTGCTACATCCCAAAAGTTTTGGACCCTTGTGGTTTCATTTTCATGTGTTTCCATGTACTTCTTAAGTTCTTCTTTTATTTCCTGGTTGACCAATTCATTGTTTAATGGCATGTTATTTGTCCTTCATGTATTTGTGGTCTTTCCAGAATTTTTCTTGTGGTTGACTTCTAGTTTCATAGTGTTGTGGTCCAAAAAAGTGCACGGTATGACTCTGATCTTCTTGAATTTGTTGAGGCTTATTTTGTAGGCTAATATGTGATTTATTCTGAAGAATGACTCACGTGCACTTGAAAAGAATGTGCATTATTTTAGGACGGAATGTTCTGAATATATCTGTTAAATCCATCTGGTCCAGTATGTCCTTCAAAGCCATAGTTTACTTGTTTATTTTCTGTTTAGATGATCTGTCCATTGATGTAAGTGGGGTGTTTAGGTCCCCTACTATTATTTTATTATCATCAATTAGTTCCTTTGTGTTTGTTATTAACTCTTTTATGTATTTGGGTGCTCCCATGTTGGGTGCATAAATATTTATAATTGTTATATCTTCTTGTTGGATTGTTCCCTTTATTATTATATAGTGCTCTCCTTTGTCTCTTGCTATAGTCTTTGTTTTAAAGTCTTTTTTGTCCAATGTAAGTATTGCTACTCCAGCTTTCTTTGACCTCCATTTGCATGATACATGTTTTTGCATCCCCTCACTTCCAAACTGCAGGTGTCTTTAGGTTTAAAATGAGTCTCTTGTAAGCAGCATATAGAATGGTGTTGTTCTTTTTCTCCTACCCGTCACCCTATGTCTTTTGATTAGAGCATTTAGTTCATTTACATTCAAGTAATTACTGATAGCTATGTATTTATGGTCATATTATTATTTGGTTGTTTCTGAAGATTTTCTCTGATCCTTTCTTGTCTTTCTTTCATGTTTTGCTGATTTTCTTTACTAATATATTTGGATTCCTTTGTCTTTATTTTTTGCATATTTATTAGTGGTTTTTGATGTATGGTTACATTACATTTGTATATAACCTCCTCGGCATATAGTAGTCTATATTACGTTGATGGTAGTTTAAGTCTGAACACGTTCTTTATTCCTCCCATCCTCATGTTTTAGGTATGTGTTGTTACAGTTGACATTCTTTTATTTTGTGAGTTACTTGACTGATTTTTTTTTCAGAAATATTCATTTTTACTGCTTTCGTTTCCTACCCTTATACTGTCACTTTTGGTCTCTCCTTTTCACTCAAAGAGTCCCCTTTAATGTTTCTTTTAGTGTGTTTCAGTGGTCATGAACTCCTTTACTTTTTGTTTATCTAGGAAACTCTTTATCTCTCCTTCTATGCTGAGTGAGTTTTCCTGGATAGAGTATTCTTGGCTGCAGATGTCTCCCATTTAGCACTTTGAATACATCATGCCACTCCCTTCTGGCTTAGAAAGTTTCTTCTGAAGAATCCCCTGCTAGCCTTATAGGTCTTCTCTTGTAAGTTATTGTGTTCTTTTGTCTTGCTGCTTCTACAATTTTTTATCACTATATTTTGCCATACAATTTGTCTTGGTGTGGATCTTCTTTTATTGGTTTTGATGCAAGTTCTCTGTGCCTCCTGGATCTGGATATCTGTTTCCTTCCCCAGCCAGGGAAGTTTTCAGCTATTATGTCTTTGAATATATTTTCTGTCCCCTTTCTCTCTCTTCTTCTGGAATTCCTATAATATGAATGTTATTACAGTTGTTGGGAGCCACTGAGTTCCCTTAGGCTATTCTCATTTTGCATAGTTCTTTTTATTTTTTGTTCAGCTTGATTACTTAACATTACTTTGCCTTCTGGGTCATTAACTCATTCCTCTTCTTCTTCAGCCTGGTGTTCATTCCATCAAGTGTGTTTCTCATTTCATTTATTGAGCCCTTTTTCTCTGTTATTCCTTATCTCTGTGTTAAGGGTCTCACTCACATCTTCTACTCTTTTCTCAAGTCCAGTGAGTATCCTATGATCATTGCTTAAAATACTCCATCAGGCATGCTACTTATATCTATTTCACTTAGATATCTGGCCATGGCCTTGTCCTGTTCTTTAATTTGGGATAAATTTCTCTGTCTCTTCATTTTATCTAAGTCTCTGTGCTTGTTTCTCTGTGTTACGAAAGTCAACTAAATCTCCTGTTTTGTTTTGTTTTTTTAAGATTTTATTTATTTGAGAGAGAGAGAGTGAGAGAGAGCACTTGAGGGGAGGGGCAAAGGAGGAGGCAGAGGGAGAGAGAATCTCAAGCAGATTCCATGCTGAGCCCGACATGGGGCTCAATCCCACAACCCCTGACCTTCTGGTACATGCTCCAAGAGGAGAGAATAACCTCCCCATTGTGTGTCATAGGTGCTCTTCAGATTGTTGTTTCCATGCTGTATGTCTGCAGGCTGTTAGCTCTGCCTTTTCCCCAAGAGCAGCACAATGCCCTCCAGGCTCTATCCCAGCCAAGCTTGCTGACCTTTAAAACTTCAGGCTTTAAGCCCTTCTGGTTGCAAGAACTCATGAAACTTGGCTCTTCTCACTTACCAAGCCAACTGCAATGGAAATTCATTCTCCCCATGCACTCCCTGTTAGTCTGTCTCTCGTCCTTTTCCACGACTGTGGTTCCCTCCTTTCCACCGGAGCTACACATTTATCTCCCAAACTGTGTTTCCAACTTAATATCTTCTTCAATGTGGCTTCGTCTCTTCCTTTAATTGTGGGGTGCATTCTGCCATTCTTCAGGTCAATTTCTAGGGTATTTAGGATGATTGATAGCTATCCAGTTGTATTCATGGTACAAGGCAAGTCTAGGGTCCTCCTACTCCATGGCTATCTTCCTGGGATTGC
This sequence comes from Ursus americanus, assembly GCF_024610735.1. Lineage (NCBI taxonomy): Eukaryota > Metazoa > Chordata > Mammalia > Carnivora > Ursidae > Ursus > Ursus americanus. The sequence continues at coordinate 16,116,035 of NC_142129.1, read as the reverse complement.
AACTACTTTTCTATAAACTTTGATTTGAAGATTTGCTGATAAAAGTCCTCTTCTCAATGTGAACCATGCTAAGCAGAATATTCATACCGTTCTTTCCTTTTGAATGAAGGTGACACTTCTCCAACTGGGATGTACACAGGAACTTAAAAATAAGGGAAGCCCCCAGGAAAAACAACACACTAGTTTTAGATGGGGGATTATGTAATTTAACTGGTAACAATTAAAATATTATTTTTTATTGAAATCGGCACAGACATATTATGGGTCCCAAAACAAAAGTCACTTGACTTCTTAAAATAAAACAAGCTTAAAAAAAAATCGGTTAAGAACCTGAAGGGATGAGACACCAGGCACACACTGACTAGTTGCTACTATACTGAACCGCACAGCTTACAGACCCTGTTGTCAGTCACTAAGACACAAGGAATCTCTAAGAAAATCAAAGATAGTTATTAGATTGCTTTCCATCAGCAAGTTGCCCTTCAAGGCCTCTAATCTTTCAAGTAGATCAATTACAAGGCTTAAAGACATTGGAAAATATGCCCAGTTTTCAATCAGCAAAGTCACACATAAGAGCCAAAAAGCCAAAGAGTGATATATTTATGAAGGCAAAGTCTTTAACAAGTACTACACCTCTTGTGATGTCTTGTTGTTTTAATCAATAAACCTGGAACTGAGATCATGAGCATCATGGCTACTTCAGCCCGTAGGACGTGGTATGATGCTTTGCAATAAATTTTAGATAAACACATTTTCTTGGCAACTGGCATGAAATGCTCTAAACCTGCAAGCTTATCCTAACGCAAGATCTTTTTATTTGAATAATACTGTCCTGGCTCTCTTTTTTTTAAGCCTCTTTACAATATTCTGCTTTTCTTGTCATTTTGTGGCTTGAATCAATACCATCCATGGCTTCCCTACTTGGCCCTTCCTCAGAATGTCTGTATCATTTCCTTCCTAGGAGGTAGGTAGGAGATCAAGAGACTGTCCAGTTTAGATGAAGTCTTTCTTAAAGACAGATTGGATGAATATTGGGGACCCATCTACTTTTGGGAGAGAATCATTCACAGATAAATGTTAATGTTCCTTCCCAGTGTCCCCAACCCATTTACCCTCTACTTAGCATTTCTAAACCATCAGCTGATGGAGAGTGGGCCAAGGGATGGGGTTACCATATAGAGTCACTTGAACTTGGAATAAACATATAGAACAGGTGTAAGAACCAAGTCTGAATAGGCACAAAGGCAGAGATCCATATTCTAAAAACACTCAGCAAGAGAATATTTCTCTAAATGTGGATGGGGGAAGGAAGCTCTGACATATTCATACCAACTCAAAGACCTGGCCAAAAGAGCCAGGGCCCCTTTATTTCCTGGCGACTAACATGGAATCATAATAAAAAACAAATGAGAAATGATAGGGTAAGCTAGAAGCTCTATTACCCCACAGACCACTCTGCACACTACGAATAAATAAACCATTGCTGGGCTGTGATGTCCTCACGGGGAAAGCAGCCCGTGCCCCCACACTGAAAGCTACTCTACGAGTATTTTGTCAATGTTCCTTTTTCTGTCTGTCTTCCCGCTTTACCCTCCAGCTTTAGGAATGAGGACGACAGCAAAAACACCACTTTCCATAAACAAAGGTGACCATCCATCCTACCCAGGAAGAGGAAAATTGAAGTCTCTGGTTTCTAGCTATTTATGTCAACTCTGAGTGTTCTTCCTCTCCCTCTTTCATCATTCTCCTTTTATTTCTCTCTCCTTCTGCTTACCAAAGCCCTGAACGTTCTCTGGGCTTATCTCATCCACCTTCCCCATGCTTTGGTAGAACCCAATCTCTCTGTAAAATAGCCTCCCAGCATGTGCCAATCAGTGCTCTTGTTCCACCTGAAGAACGCCAGGAACGTTCAGGTGTGGGCAAAGCTCCCCGGGTTGGGTGCTGTTCCCTGCCTGGACCAGTACTGCTCTCTGTTAACAAACTCCTGAGAAGTAGCCCAAATGGAAACTGATTTCCCAGCTGGACTCCCCTTCCAGGCACAGTTCAGGAGTCCACGCCATTGCTGCAGGAACACCAGCTTTATTTTTCCTTTGTTTTACCTTGAAGTGATGATGCTACACAAATTCAATTTATTTCCTGAAACTGCTGAGAGACGAAGAATTTTCATTCAAGTAAGCCAAGGGACGATTTACTGTGATTTGAAAGCATGGCTGTAGATGATCATGGGACAATAGCTTTTCTCCCTTGAGATTCCCTCAAGGATGTGCACTGCCTGGAGGACTGTTATGCCCAGCCTATGACATCATTTTGAGAGCTTGAGGAAGAAGAGTGAGATCACAGATCTGGTGACAACTTCACGACCATTACTTTAGCACCAAAGCATCCCTAACTAGGTAAAACAGAACCAGAAATCCCTCAGCACTGAGAATCTTCATCAACCAAACAATCCTCTCTTTGTTTGCTTTTCTTCCAATTATGAATATTGCTCTTAAGACAATGAACAAAGCACATACAGTAAAAGAGAACGGGAGCCAAAGAGATGAAAGCTACAGTGACCATACAAAGTGGCATTGAGATGAAAGAGACAAACACATTCTCTATTCAAGTGGTCACAAACCCATTCAGGGAATGCCAAACGGCCTCAAAGGTAACATTCACCACACATGGCGGGGGGGTGGGGGGTGGGGGGGGTGTTGTGCTGCGGAAAGAGCAATTTTGAAGGAAGGCGAGTGAGATGTGTATTTGTGTGGAGGTAAGGAAATAAGACCCAGAACCGAAATAATAAAGGCTGTCTGGTAATTTCTCCATTTGATGTAAATTTCCTCTAATTCCCTTCAGGCTCTTAATTTCTTATTCTTTGAGAGTCTCCTACCCGAATATATACCTGATGATCCCCACATGAGCTGTACTTGAAATAACATCTGGGTCGGTTTTTTTTTAATAAGTTCCTGTATTTAATTGGCATTAAAAAAAAATACCACTGTTTTACCACTGGTTTGTAACAATTCGATTTCTCCTCTCCATCCCCCGCAATCAGTTTGCTGTGGAGGAAGCCCCAAGGGCCCTTTGAGCTTGAAATTGTACTGCCACCTAATGTTCATGCCTCAGAACTGCAACAAAATGAGGGGAAAGGCTTTTTGAAATCAAGGGGAAAGATGAGAACAAAGGGGCAAAAGTGGGCAGTAAACACAGGGAAGAAACAGATCAAGAGATTATGCTAAGTGAAATAAGTCAAGCAGAGAAAGACAATTATCATATGGTTTCACTCATTTATGGAACAAGAAATAGGGAGATGGGTAGGAGAAGAAAGGGAAGAATGAAGTGGGGGGTAAACAGAAAGGGGAATGAACCATGAAAGACTATGGACTCTGAGAAACAAACTGAGGGCTTCAGCGGGGAGGGCAGTGGGGGACTGGGATAGGCCGGTGATGGGTATTAAGGAGGGCACGTATTGCATGGTGCACTGGGTGTTATACGCAAGTAATGAATCATGGAACTTTACAGCAAAAACTCGGGATGTACTATATGGTGACTAACATAACATAAAAAAAAGAAAGAAAGAAATGGTATTGAAGAAATCAACACTGACCAAGTTCATTCAACATGAAAACTTGGCTATCACACTTTTTGTTACCTAAAATATGAACATTCCTGGGAAGTGTTTTAGCATTTTTGAAGACATGAACGTAACTGTGTATGAGACACAGCACAGCTGTGCAGGTACAAAAGATGTGATACTTCACATTAGAAATCAGCTTTTGAAATATAGTTGCCTCCTTAATTTTAAAAAAGGGGGGGAGTAAAGAAATAGAAAAGCCATGTTATTCTGAAATTGAACCAAAGGAGATGGACGTGCAGAGAGCCAGGAGGGAGTATCAGTAGGGAGATTCCGTTAGCAAGAGCCACTGGCTCTAAGCTTAGTGGTTCAGTGAATTCCGGCCAACAGCTCCTGTGATTGTGCCTCCCGTTGAGAAATGATCGACCTGGTGTTTTGTGAATGTGGACTTTTTTTTTAAGTGTAAATGAAAATGAAGTTCTGGGATCTGAAGGCAAATCATCTGAGTCCCACATCTAGTGTTAACACAAGAAACTTCTATGAAAGGCTGTCTCACATATAACAATATTCAGGATAAGCCATCTACCTTGTGGGGGCCAAGGTAACCGGGAAAGGCTTACTCACAACTAATTTTATTTTTATTAAATAAGGACTTCTGAATCCAGCTTTAGAAAATGGAAGAAAAAAAAAAGAGGTGGAGTTGGAAGCCGCTTTGGCACTTCTCCTGAAGATAAGTGTGATATATTCCAGAAGTTTTCCTATCAACATCTCCCACCTCACCTACTTCTCAGAAGAGGGAATTCATGGTCAAGACACTGGCATGGGAAACAGAATCTGAAAAGTGTCTCTCTCCTCCCCATGCTTCTGTGTCCAAGGACAGGACAGTTTCTAAGTAATATATTACAAACAACCCAAACTAGTAAAGGAACCCTATGAGCAAATGAAAAATTAATACACATACCTCACAGCGATATTGAGAACAAGAAGTGAAAGTGGGCTCCACAGACCCTATCTTTGAGAATAATTAATTCCATGTGCAAATATCAAGCAGGGCTATAAACTTAATTCCATTTGGGGAGTTGTCGGAGATACAGAACTTACAACATTTTATCCCACTTTTAAGGAGACTCTAAGGGGTTTATGGAGGGAGACTAACATCAAAGAGAGAACTGGAGAAACTGTAAAGCAATGCTGTCGATGTTCTTATGCTTGGTGATTAGCACAAGAGCCAGAAAAGTTCGGAAAAGGGAAAACGTGGTCCCTGACTCCCTGAATTCCAAGCAAGTAGTTTCTCCATGTTATAAAGTTTTTTCTTGTGCTGGTCTCCTCAGGGCTGTGGGCTCAGTGGTCCCCAGAGGTTCATGAGAGAAGATCCACACTCTATACCCACCCCTTCTCTCCCTCACCCCACTCCTGCACATATCAAGCAATTACTACTCAACATCCCTCCCACCTGAGATTCATGGGCAAATATTTTTGGAAGGATTTCAACGTTATCACTCGTACTTTAAATCAATTTAATCAAATTACTCATCTAAGGCAGATGCACTGAGAACATAAGAGCCTGGCTGGCAGTCTGAGAAAGAAGCAAAGGGATGGACAGGGTACTGTGGAGGTAAGTGAACAGGAGGCCGCTGAGACCCTGAAATAGACCCTTGAACACTGAGAGCCATGTACTCGGAAGAAGCAGGACAGATGGGGTGAGGAGAGGAAGGGCAGGGCAGGAGGCTCACCAGGACTGCCCTGCTCTCCCCAGCACCTCTTCCCCTGTGTTGCCTGAGTGCTCTGCCCCTCTCTGCGGAGGTAAGGAGGGGGGCAAGAGGCAGCCCGAACTGAACTGATTCCTCAGTGACCTTCAGAGGAACGAGAGGGGCTGAGGGCAGCCAGAGCTCGGGAAAGAGGACTTACATGCATCAACATTTCATGTCACAGGTAGGTGCACCAAAATCATATTCAGCAAAAACTATGGCCTCTTCTCTCTACTCTGATAGTTAAAATTAAAAACAAATATTTAGGGGCACCTGGGTGGCTGAGTCGGTTAGGCGTCTGACTCTTGATTTTGGCTCAGGTCATGATCTCAGCGTCGTGAGATCAAGCCCTGAGGGGGACTCTGTGCTCAGTGCAGAGTCTGCTTGAGATTCCCTCTTTCCCTCGCTGTCTGCCCCTCCCCCACTCATGCATGTACCCGGTATCTCTCTAAAATAAATAAATTAAACAAACAAATACTTGGTTCAGATCTTATCAGGCACCATTACTTGTGAAGTGATCATCTATGGGGAAGTTGCCTCCCACCTTCCCTCCTGTTGCCAACACCTGCTATGGATGCCCAAGGGCGTGGCACACGTGCTGAGGAACAAGGATGCCACAGCGTGGGAACCTCTGGGAATAACACGACAGAAGACACAACTCTGGATTCCGCATCCTTCTAGAAAGGAAGGAGAGGTCAGAAACTGTACAATTACCTGACAGCATGGACACTTTCCCAGCAGGCTCTGGGAGAGGATTCTTATCACACTAACTACATTTTAATCCTGATGATTAGAAAAAGTCGGCCATCAAGGAGAGATGTGCCATCATTTTGTTGGATTAACATCCCCTACTAGACCTGTGCCGACATTTTTTTTTTTTTTTTTTAGCTTGGATCCCATTCAACACACCCTGAATCCCTACTCTACCAACCAAACTGATGAGATTTCAATGTCAAGCCCTTAAAGAAGATCCAGGGACTGGTTCAGAAAAGAGAGGACCAACTGTGCAAAAATGGGCTGTGTAGGGAGCCAGCCACAGCACACGGATACTCCCAGGGGCCACAAGACAGAGGAATGAGAGGAGGTCCCCTTTGCACTCAGGTCTCCATCTCTGGTATAGTCCCTGAAAACAAAGAAAAATTCCCATTCCTCTATTGGTTTAACAATACCTCTCTCACTAAGGAGCACAGAGGGAGATGGAGTTATTTCCCTAGTTTTAGAATGGCTCGTGGGGGGCTCAGTCGTTAAGTGTCTGCCTTCGGCTCAGGGTGTGATCCTGGGGTCCTGGGATCAAGCCCAGCATCAGGCTCCTCCGCTGGGAGCCTGCTTCTTCCTCTCCCACTTCCCCTGCTTGTGTTCTCTCTCTTGCTGCTGTCTCTCTCTGTCAAATAAGTAAAATAAAATCTTTTTTAAAAAAAAGAATGGCTCGTAAGTGCTTTTGTCACAAAAGACTGTCACCTTGGAATAGCTTTCCTTAATGCCCTAAGGCCAAATGTGTTGTTGGAAGGAGACAGAAATCTTTGTTTTGTTGAGGACTGAGAATTTCCTGAGAGGCCCTTCTACTGCCCCCTGCTTGTTAAGGGAAGTCAAGAAAAGTGCTTTCCTTCTACACATCTTGACCCCGTATTTCCTCACGCTCTGGCTCCGTCTTGTCTTAAAAGGTTTGGAAATCCTTAGGAAATCCCAGAATTCTCTTCCATCCATAAAATGTTGATGGTTTATGGTTTCCCACTTGCCAACATTCTTCCCTCCATCTAAACCTCCTCAAGTACTCAACTTACTGATAGAACCCAAAGAATCCAGAGATCGGACATGGGGAGCGTGCTAGCATCTCAATGCACAGGGCTCTAGATGGGGTCCTTCCCTCCACCCCGTCCCCATCTCACCTTTGTGCTCAATATCCGTGCCTGCAATTCTCTATATCGCCATCGTTGCCTTCTACTTTCTCACTTGTAAAACAGCAACCTCTCTCTGAGGGAATTCAATGCATCTTTATGATTTTAATGTAAATTCCCTGGGTCAAACAGATCTATATTAAAATTTGAAATATAAAATGGATTCCACAGCCTGACAAAAATATCTAACATTTAATGTATCATTTTGTTACTTTGTGTGTGTGTGTGTGTGTGTGTGTGTGTGATGAGAACTGGGTCTGCTGCTGTATTATAAAGACATCTCTATTTTGGTTTGATAGAGTACCTTCTCTCTAACAGCCCACGTTCATCCATTCACCCAACAAGCCTGCCTTACTGGACGCCTGCGACACCAGCTATGATGCAAAGTGGTGTGGATGCGGAGTGAGCAATATAGTTTGTCCTTCCAAGGAACTCATATGCTTTAAAGAATGATCTGATCAACTTTCCCTCATGCACCACGTTCCTCAAGTGTGAGTAGGTAAGCCCACCACATCCTTTACAAATGAAAAGAGAGAGCCCTTCAAGTAATATTTCCTCATGTAATCACCAACCAAACTTGAGCTCATAAAAATGGAAGGGCAGAATTCCTTGGCATCATTTTAAATCAAATGGATGTTTAAAATAAGAGCTTATTTACCTTAGCGAGATTTTTCTTCAAAGTGGGTCGAAATGAGATCTGATACCTAAAGAATTCTAATCTGGCTCTGCCCATAACTGAACTTGGAAATGGAACTCCATATTGGACGAAAGGTTTAGGGCCCCCATATACCTAACTGTTTCAGGAGCAATTATAAAAAGAATAGAGCAAAATTTCTTATTCAATATTTTACATACCCAAAGGAACAGAATATTGTGTGCTTGGCTAAATAGGGAGGGTAACAACTGGAGGGAGGTTAGGCAGGGAGAAAAAGAAGAAAGGAAGATGTATGTCAGATAAACTGGAGCTCTTCTAGCTTCAGTGATGAGGCAGGGAGAACAAGATTTAGACCAGTCAAAGGTAAGGAGGATGGGAACCAACTATCTTAGTGAAACAGATGCAAGGGACTATGTCTCCATCCAGACAGCCCTGATTTCATCTCTAAGACAGATTCCAGCAAAACCCACATCCCACTAAGAAGATTATTTTTCTCCCTCTTATCAGATTGTGATGCTCAAAGGTTATTTCCACAACCCAATCACTGCCCAACGGGCTGTCCTCCTGGTGAGAACCTGGAGTTGTGACAATAAGCACAATTACCCTTTTTATTAGAGTCAGGCCATCACCTAATGTTCCCGAAGAAATTGGGTAAGGGAAATAGTTGGAAGACAACAGGGGGATCTGAAGCTCTTACTCCTTCTCACTCTGAGAGTGACTGAGTTTGTGGAAGGGGGAGGTTTCAGGATTATCTTCTGCACATGGTGGTTCGGAATTTTAGGCTACCTGAAAAAGCCAATTTTTAAAGTATTATTAGGTATTCCGGATATCCCTAAATAACTTGCTAGTTGTACAAACCTGCCTAAGCACACGTCCGGTAGAGTGATACTACACTGAGTACTGAGTACATTCAATTATTCGGGGAGCATTTCTGGTTACATAATGATGAAAAGCAGATACTTATCTGCTCATGAATAAAGGTGGAAGAAAATACACTTGGAGCCCTTAAAAAGCCTCTTTCCTTTGAGGCTAACGTTTTCATTATTTCTTTAAATACTCATTCTTTTCATATAAAAATAAAAAAGTGAAATCTGGAGGAAGCAGCAAATCCTTGTTGCCAGAACACCTTATGCATCTATCCATTACTGCACTTAGCAGAGAGAACTCTAATTTGTGGAATTTTTCCCCTTTGAATGTAAGCTCTTCAAAGGCAATAATAATTTCTTGTTTAGTTTAGATCTTCAGTGCCCAGGTGTATGGGAGTGTGTGTATCTATCCAGACACTAGATATACAGTTGCTACCTAGAAGGTGCTCAATATTTACTCAATAAATGAATGACTAACTAAGTGACTCAAACTGTTTCTTAGAATCCCAATGAAAATAATCAGACCAGATACGTTACAGTTTGATTTTTGATAACATAATCTCTTAGAGACTGTAGATCATAGAAACCATTAGCCCTGCTTAGCTGATCAGGTAACAGACACCTGCGTAGACACAGATGTCTGGATGGGATGTCTGCCTTTGGTGGTTCTCTACACTCTTCCCCCTTGTATTAGTCCCACAGCAAGATATTCTATTTTTACCTGTGTGAGCTTTATCTTACTTCTTTCAGATTTAGGATTTGGAGACACTAAGAAAAAGTGCACATCTTTTAGTCAGTTTTGGGGGTTTCACATAAACCAAAAAAAAAAAAAAAAAACCTAAAAAAGATTATTCTTTTTCAGAAAATAAGTACCTCCCAGTCCCTTTACTTGTTTTCCCTTAACCCATCCAACTCAAGTCTGTCCTTCTCAAAAAATAACTTAAGAATATACTAGAGTTTTCAGTCAAGTGCTATTTTTTTTTTTTTTTAATCTCATAGATCCTAAAGTTGAGAAAAGTCTGCCTTAGGACTGAGATTCTGTTTGCTAAAATTTCAGTTAATTCCTTCCTTACAAATCTTCTGCAAAAATGAAATACAGCCTTGTCACTAATTTTGGTGGTATAATTAATGATAAGAGCAAACATGTTTCCAGAATATTATTTTAAGTAGAACTTTCTTAGACACTGAAAACATTTTTTGAACCTGAAGACAAATTCGTTATGGTTCTAGCAGCAATAATGCGAGCCAACCACCTCTCACCAATTTATCTCAAAATTGGTTCTTAAAGATTGTTTTTTACTGTGTTCACAGGTTTTGAAGACCCTATTTGTCTTGTTCTTCCTTCTTTGGAATGATACTCTCTCCTAGAGGACCTGTGTATAATGGGACTATCTATACCTTCTTTATAAAGTTATAATGTTTCTAAATGGAGTTACAATGTAAAGGTAACCAGTTCCACTAATACTAGAAATCAAATTCATCCTATTTGTTCATTCCATCTTACTCTCCCTGAAGTAGAAGGGAGGGTGATGGATCTTAGAAACAAAAGTTAAAACAAGGAGACAACTCAGGATACTGCGAGGGGTTGGGTCATTTGGAGTTTGGAGGGGAGAGTCACCTTGAGCAGGGGCAGCCCTGGTGCCGTGGAGGAAGAAGGAGGTCGTAAAGCATTGCAGTTACATTCCTTCCTGTTTCCTGTATTTCCTATTTTTAAAGTCAGTCTTCTCAGGATTTTGTCTCTTACCTTTTACTAAAGAATCAGTATTTTAACATTTTAGTCTAGGTTAATCATTTGTTTTATTCTCCTCGTCAGTGATTTCTGTCGTTATTATTCCTGCCTCTTGTTCCTTTGTTTTCTACTCTGGGATTCTTTTCCCAGTTTGTCAAACTGAATGTTTCATTTGCCTGAGTCATTTTTCCTTTGCTAAGTGAATTTAGAGTCATAAATCATCCTGTGAGACTTTAGTGGTTTCTGCAGACTCTGATAAAGAGTATTTTCAGTTCTAAGAATTTAAAATTTCCCTTTTGATCTTTTTATATAGGGGGTTATTTAATACTGCGAACATGATGTTAAACTTGGACTTTGCCTATCTCCAAGCTGACTGGGGCTTTAAAGCTGAAAGCAGCAGATGCTAGTTGTACCTAAAATGTTACAATAATTCTTCACGCCTTTTTTTTTTTTTTGGCATACTTATTTTTCATATTCCTGCTGGGACTATCAAGCCAAGTTGAAACTGCACATGCACCCTGCAACACAGGACCCATGCCACAGGGTATTCACTGCATTTTTGAAATAATAAAATATTAGAAACCACTATCAAAATGGAGAAATAAGTTACAGAGTATTAATGATGCAATATTCTATACCAATTAGAGTTAATTAAAAACTACATGTATCAATATGAATACATTTTAAAAATACGACCGGTGAACGAAATGGCAATTCTGAAAAGTGTAGGCATTGTTCAACACAGGTAATGAAAAGTAGAAAGATAATACAAACAAAAAAAGTCCATAAAGCAATACATATTTGTATGTTACTGTATGTTGTTTATGGACTGAAAGAAAGACCTAATGCAGATAGTAACATAAAACAACATACGATTGCAGGGTGTTTGGCCCATGAGTACCCTTCATATAATTTTTTACAGTTTTTATTTAAATTCCAGTTAGTTACCATACATGTAATATTAGCTTCAGGTGTACGATATAGGGATTCAACACTTCCATACAACACCTGGTGCTCATCACAGGTGCCCTCCTTAATCCCCATCACCTGTTTCACCCATCCCTCCACCCACCTCCCTTCTGGTAACCATCAGTTTGTTCTCTATACTTAGGAGTCTGTTTCTTGATTTGCCTCTTTAAAAAAATATATTTAAATTCGATTTACTTAACATATATTGTATTATTAGTTTCAGGGGTAGAATCCAGTGATTCATCAGTTCCATATGACACCCAGGGCTCAGTACATCACGTGCCCTCCTTAATACCCATCACCCAGTTACCCCATCCCCCCCCCTCCTCCCTCCAGCAACCCTCAGTTTGTTCCCTATAGTTAAGAGTTTCTTATGATTTGCCTCCCTCTCTGTTTTCCTCTTATTTTATTTTTCCTTCCCTTCCCCTATGTTCTTCTGTTTTGTTTCTTAAATTCCACATATGAGTGAAATCACATGGTGTGTGTCCTCCTCTGACTCATTCCGCTTAGCATAATACCCTCTAGTTCCATCCACATCACTGTAAATGGCAAGATTTCATTTTTCTGATGGTTGAGTAATATTCCATTGTATATACACACCACATCTTTATCCATTCATCTATCTATAGACATCTGGGCTCTTTCCATGTTTTGACTATTGTGGACATGGCTGCTATAAACATTAGGGTTTGCCTGTGCTCCTTTGAATCACTACGTTTGCATCCTTTGGATAAATACTAAGTAGGGCAATTGCTGGGTCACAGGGTAGCTCTACTTTAAACTTTTTCAGGAAATTCTATACTGTTTGCGTCTCTCCCCCCTTTGTTCACATGTGGAATCATAAGAAACAAAACACTTGACCTTTCAAATAATTTTTGTACTTATTTAGATTGGGGCAAATTAAATATATATTTAATAATTTATTAAATCAAAGTCTACCTTTTTAAAAATTTCAATCTCTTTTTAAAGATTCCCCAGACACTTTAAAAATACTAAAAGAAATAGAAGCCAAAGTAAACCTTTCTTGGGCCACGGGGCTGTGGGCACCATGCCTTTGCACCAGCCCTTCCGGAAGGTAGTGCAGTATGGTCAGAAAAAGCATGAAGTCAGAAGTCAAGCCAACCTGACTCAAACCACAATTCCCACTCTTGCTATCTTGTGTGATCCACGATGAATATTTTAAACTCTGTAAGTTTACTCATCTGTCAAGCAACAGCAAGATTTAAAAGTTGTTAAAAGAATTAAAGATAATTTAGCGATGGCACAAAGCAAGTAGGAGACAATCTGTCAATATTAGCTCTTACTAGCACGGTATATAATATCTATGTATTACATAACTGAATTATTCTATAACTGTAATTGTACCTCTTTGCATCAGAGATGATCTCTGAGGGAAATAAAGAGCTGTTCTTTCTAAGGAATTAATGGACACAGTAATAATAATAAAAAAATTAAGGAATTAATAGATAACTTGAGGTAGGGTACAGTACTTACTTATTTTTAGTGATTGAAAACACTTATTTTTAGTGATTGAAACACTTTATTTTAGTGATTGAAAAACAACTGTTTTATTATGCTCCTGTATTCTGTGAGTCAGAGATTCAGACAGAACCTGGGGGGTCGGAGGGATGACTTGTCTCTGTTCCACAATGTCCAGAGATTCAGCTAGACAGACTCAAAGGCCAGGGGGGATTTTTTGAGTGTTACTTTGTTTTCAAGGTGATTTGGACAGAAAAAAATTTTAAAAAGTTAACTGACCTAGTGCACATAAGAGCTAAGGTAATAAAAGTGACCAGGACAACTGACAGCTGCCAAGTGAAGATCAATAAAAAAGTAAGAGAAATCTCTGAAAGGATAATATAACCCAAATGAAGAATAAGAGTTGATTTTTATAGAGAGTTTTAAGAACCTGGCTCTTATATAAAGTTGTATGTTTATTTGTGATTTGGGAAGAATATTTACTACCTTACAAACAATCACTTCACATATCATGATATGTATTGTAATATACTCCATATGGAAAAATCAGGACACAGGAAACCAGAGTGAGATCACTCTCTATTTTTTGGAAATAGCTTGTCTGTAAGAACAACTACAATACTCATCTGGTTTGTCCAGGCGTAATTTCTATTTCTCTGTCTAAACTCTAATTTTCAAATAAATCTGCCCACAGCTAGAGGACCACATTTTTAGCCATCAATGGGTGGCTGACTCACTGTGGTTCACAAGCATCAATTCCATTTAAAAAAGAAATGGACAAACACCCTGAATTGTAAGCGATCGAAATCTAACTTGGTTTGATTAAAAAGGAAAATCCACAGTATTTCACTTTTTCCTTTCTACTCTTCATACAACAAAATAAGACGTAGTACAGAGGAGCAATTAAAATGAAGTCACTTTTTGCCCCTGGGATATCTGAGCGGACTCTTCCCACCAACGAAGTATTTAGCTCCAGATTTCTCACTTTTCCCCCCTTCATCATACCAAAATTACTGTGGTCTTCCTTTAGAAACAATGCCTCTTTGGTTAACCCCAGACTTTTAAGACTCTTCATCTTTTTATCTTGTAAAAATTGTAAGACTGCACAGTAACAAGCCCATTGTCCCCATTCAGTTAGGACCTTGGATAGGCTTGAACACCAGCTTCATATTATGAATTGCAACAAACTTGTGTAACCTCTGAGATGGGGTGAAAGAATGTATCCATGACCACTGACTGCACCTAGAATCTGCTACCTCAAGGAGGTATCACAGGGAGAAAAGAGTCCCCAGAGGGAAACGTGCCAACACTGTTGCAAAACTCCAGCATTCATCCTCCTTTCTGACCATGATCAGACCTCAGCAGAACACACACCTACTATTCCGATCTAGGAACAAATGCATCATTTACCCAAAGACACTGGGTGACTGAGAGCAGCTCCAGACTTCAGCCAACAAAACCAGGTAACTACACCGCACGGAGGCTCAGGACTAGAGACACACGAAACAGAATTGCACCAGCAAGTGGAAATGTTCCCACAAATGAAAAAACTCTATGTCACTTCCAAACTCTTCACAATCTCTCTCACGCATGTCTTCGTGGTGCGGCAAACACAGGGACATCCAGTAAACACTGGATTCCAGTAAAGCAGACACTGGTGAAGTTCAAAGTACTTATAGATACCCACGCGCGGTCTCAGTGCGGCTGGGAAGCAACAGAAAAGGAAAGTGAAGCTCCATGAGGAGCTTGGGGCCGGGAAAAGTGAGCCGAGTGAGTAAGATGGGGAACCACAGGGTGGCACGGGAGACAGTGGGAGCCCCACTGAATAGACACCCCCGGCCCCTTGTGAGGTACCCGGCTCTTCTCTCCCGCCGATCACAGGGGCGCACAGGGAAGGAACAGAGAGCGCTCTTACTGTAGCACACGGGAGTGGCTGAGATCTCTCAAATCCGAGTCCTCATAATGCGGAGTTATCATCGTTCCCAGCCCGCTGTCGCTCAGCATGCGTTTCCGTAGGGCTGGATTCCACCAGTCGGACATTCTGGGGGGAAAGCAAGGCACCAGGCGTTAAGGCGGTCAAAGCCAGCATGCGACTGACCCTGCTCGGTCTCAAGAGGGTTCCTGTCTAAGTGCCAGATGGGAAACTAAATTTTGGGGGGTATTTACTAGTGACTTCTTCACATTTATTATTTAATTTTCTCAAGTATCATTAACTATTTGTGTGCTTCTGCCTTCTACAGATGAGAAAACTGCCCTTGAAGGTTAAGTAATTTTAGGGGCACCGGGGTGGTTCAATTGGTTAAGCATCTGCCTTCAGCTCAGGTCATGATCTCAGGGTCTGGGAATAATCTCAGGGTTCTGGGATTATGCCCCATGTTGGGCTCCCTGCTCAGCGGCAAGTCTGCTTCTCCTTCTCACTCTCCTTCTGTGCCCTCTCTCTCTCTCAAATAAACAAATAAGTTATAAAAAAAAGACTAAATAATTTTATATGTGATACAAATAAGAAGTAATGGGACCTGATGTAGAAATGGAAATTAGGAAATAACAAAGCCCATCCTTTTTCACTGCTTTCCTGTCCTTGTTCATTTCCAGAGGGGGCAACTGATCTGAATTAAGAAAGGGACTGACTGAAGTTCCAGTGCACTTTCAGGCTACTTTGGGCCACTTTGTTTTTGGAGCTAGGGCTAATAGAGGATTAACCCAGGACAAAGCCATTTCTTTTGGCCATTATTTGATACAGAGAGAGGGCAAAGAGCAGAGTGACTGTGGCAGAATGGGTTTACTCTTTACCAGATCGAAGACTGCAGCCAAGATCAGGTTGGGCAAGAGGACAGAGAGACTCTAATGCCCACTGCCCCTGCAGGACGGCCCAACATCTCCGGATTTATAGGACATGGACTGTGAAGATGGGCTTCTCCACCACCTTCCAGGATGCCCAGGGATACATATCTGATATCACTAGCTCTGGCTTCCTAAATGCCGCTATATACCTGCCCTATCCTGCCACTTCTGTCTTCTCTTGACTTGATACATATCATTGATACCAGCTGGCCTTGGCAGAGTGAGAAATATTCAGAAATGGCAGCAATGGTCAAATAAATTAGAGCAGAGGAGTAAACAGGCATAAGGGTTACCTCAAGTGAACATGTCTACATATATATATGTATATGTGTGTGTGTGTGGGTGAATGTGTATGTGTGTGTACACAATTTGCAAATGCTCTTTGAGGGCATGTGTGTGTGCCTTCCAGGGAAATACTTTTTTTTTTTATAAAGATTTTTTATTTATTTATTTGACAGAGATAGAGACAGCCAGCGAGAGAGGGAACACAAGCAGGGGGGGGGGGTGGGAGAGGAAGAAGCAGGCTCATAGCAGAGGAGCCTGATGTGGGGCTCGATCCCATAACCCCGGGATCACGCCCTGAGCCGAAGGCAGGCGCTTAACCGCTGTGCCACCCAGGCGCCCCAGGAAATACTTATTTTAACCCTTTAGCCTCCATATACCAGGAAGACATCAAACTTCATCAGACTTTACAAAGGCAGAGATTTTCGTTTTTTTATTTTTGCACTGTTGTTTCCTAAAAGTGCTTATACTAGCAGCTGGCACATAAAAAGTCCTCTAAATAAATATTTTGGAATCGCTGAAATAACCTAGAAATATTAATAATATTTTGGTGGTTAAATGTAGTGATTAAATGCATGGGCTTTAGCGTAAAACCTGGGACCAATTCTCAATTTTGCCTTTCATCTTCTGTGCAATACTGGCAAAGTTAAAGAACCTTCTGAGCCTCAATTTTGGTATCTGTGGATTTAGGATAATAACAGTACCAGGTGGGCAGGGGCATTGTGACATGACAGAGCTGATGATGGTCGTTTTAATAACATCATATTTAATGAGTGTCTACCAAGTGTCAAGAACTCTCCTAAATACTTCATATGTATCAATTCATTTAATTTTCAAACAATTCTCTGAGTAGTTTCATTTCCATTTTATGGATCAGGAAATAAGCACAGAGCACTTCTGATGATTAGGTCTCTCTGAAGTGGTGGTGGGGATATAAGAAAGGACAGTATGTGGCTCATAATAACTGCTTGATACGTCATAGTTATTATTATGCAATCTATGTCTCGGGTACCTGGATATAGCAAAAAAAAAGAAGGAGGAAGTGGTGGAGGAGAAAAGAGTCAAACCACCTGTGCCCATTTTCCTTTGGATAATACAAGCATTATAGACATATATGCACCAATGCAAATACTAGTACTTTATAATTGGGTAAGAAGTATGGATGTGCTGGGTGAAGAAGGCTCAGACATGGTACAAGTCTTGGTGGGAAAGAGTAATTCTATGCAGCTATTCAAAAGACAGACATAGAATGGAACCAGTTATGCTACATGCTAATGAAACACAGCAAGAAAACCTGTATTTCAAGGTAGTTTGATGTCATTAGAAATGTCAAGTGCAAAGCCACATCAGACATGGATGTCGCGCTATGGTCTGCCTCGCTACCACGTCACCAAGGAAGGGCGTACTCACCCTGAGGCTTGCTCCACCACCAGGTCGGGCATTCCTGGAGGTGTCCCCGCCTGCTGTGACAACACCATATCTGGGTCCAGAATAAAAATCTCATCTTGGGAAATCTCCATCACAAAGTGCAAATGTTCCTAAGGAAGGAAAGGAAGTCTGTCAGAGGACTGACAGGATGCTCAAATCTATCATCTGTGAGGTAGGTAACAAAACAAAGCATCCTTGGTCTTGAGGGATAATGAAAGTCTATGACATATCAAAAGACCACAGTGTATTTTCAGAGGCCCAACCAGTGGACATCCATTCCTGAAGCCACATTGTAGCAAGAGGCTGGTGAGGGGAAGTGGTTTCGGATTCCTACTTGACCAGGGTCTTGTCAGGTATAACCAGAGATGGGCCTGCCCCTTCTTCCCAAATACTGTCAAAGCAGCGGCACCACACCTGTGGTTTGGCCCAGCATGAGTTGTGCAGTAAGCTGGACGGGGACCCCTGGATCAGCCAAAGCTAAGTGGCGTGATTAACAACTGCTTTTATCACTGGATTCCATGCTGTATTATTATTTCTTCTCCTTCTTCTTTTTCTTTCTTGCAGGAGAATTTGGACAGTGGAAACACTTATTATTGGGCCTAAGCAATTTTTTTCTCATTATGGAACTCCGGGAAGTGATGAGTTGCAGCTGAGTAGCATAAATACACACCTGAGGTATCAAACTTGCTAACCCAAATACACTTAAAAAGCCATACAATGGAGCTCGGAAGTAGTAACAGTAGCAGTGTGTGAGACAATTTAGAGTGCAGGCTGGTGATAACATCCACAAGCCTAGCTATTTTCCATACTCATTTGCAAGGTCAGATCTTGAGTCCATAAATCACAAAACATGTGAAGACAAATTTTTAAAAAGCATACCTTTGGCTATGAGTATCATTCTGGAATTTGTAAATGTTTTAGGGTTTACATTAGAAAAATGTATAAGATGAACTACCAATAAAGTCTGTCGATTTGGGGATTTTTCAATTTCACAAATAGGCTCAAGAAAGCTTACCTGAGATCTGTCTATTCGGTAAAAGCGATCAGCAGAAGTTGCTAGGGGAAAAAAAAATATGTACGTGGCATTCAGAGTTCTGTGATCTAGCACCCAATTTACAACCTTCCTTTCTATTATGCCACTCAAAATCTTTACATTCCAGTCCTGTCGGAAGGCTGGCCAGTTCCTAAATTTAGAAAACCTCAGAACTTCCATGTCTGTGGAACCTATGCCCCTGCTTAGAAAGCCCTTCCCCATCACATCTCCCTAACTGAATCTTATTTGTCTCTTAAGGACCAACTTAAATGCTGCCTCTTCTGAGAAACATTCCTCTGTCCCATCCTCCCAACTTCACACAGAATTCACAGCTCCTACCTTTATGCATAGTCACATTTTGTTTATACTTCTTGTAGAAACTATCTTCATAAATAGCTAGGAGACAGAGATATCTGCCTCTTTAAAGGTCTGTGTTTCAGTTACTCTTGTATGTCTCCAGACATTAGCACAGGACCTTAAACAGACTTGGGACTCAGTATGTATTTATTAAGTAAATAAAGTTGGGGAGGGGAACCCCGTAGGTAGCCAGACATCTCAAGGAGGTGATTCTCATTTTGGGGGAAAAAAAAAAAAGCTTGAAGATGCAGAGCCAGGGACCACATCTGGTTTTGAAGGATTCATTTCACTTCAAGACTGAGTCCCTAAGCCATGTCTAAAGGAAGCCAAAACAGTAAAATAATTATTTAAGCATTCCTAAGAGAGACTGGGCTGCATCTGTGGTTTGGGGGGAAAAAATTGGAAACTTCGGGTTTGTAGACACTATTCTGATTATTCTTAATACTCAAAAGAATTATGTTCCTCCACACTAAATCTATCTAACAGAGCCCAAATATTATAGATTTTCTACAAAGTACATAGTCCTAGAGGGAATAACTCAAAATGCAAATAATCATTCAAAAATCATAAATATTTAATGAGTAGCTTCTCTCCAAAGGAAATGAGCTGAGAAACAAGACAATCACAGTCCCTGCCCCCCTAAAAGCAACAGGGAATAAAATCTATCTGAGAAGGACTTATTCTACTTTAGTTCTTTTTAACCATAAGCGTGATCACCTTTTAAAGGTTTTTATATCTATGGAATACAACTAACTTCACACTTGTAATTTTATCTACGAATGTATATAGAACAGACTGTATATAGAACAATTCATATACATTTCTAAAATTTTCTCAAATATTAGTTGTTTCCCGTGAATTCAGGAAAAAACACATGACTCTGCTCCTCATTATGAGGGAATAAAGCAGCCAGAGGAAAGCAGTGTAAATTATCTTCAGAGGTAGGTGACGAGCTAATAATGAAAACCTAGGTCATGATTCACGTGGGCTAGATCTGTTATAAATACAAGTGTTCACCTTCATAGTACTGTTCACACATTCACACATCCTGTCACACTCTCGTCCACATTTATATCCTCTCAGACACAACCCCAGATCAACCAAAGAAATGTTTACAGTAAAAACCACGTGTCCACACAGACAAGAGAGACACCGGGTAGTCGACACACCAGGCAGTAGATAAGGAGATGTATTGTTACGTGATAGAAAAACTGGGTTAGACAGCATCTAGGGAGTGAGGGATGCTTGCCATGGAAAATGAACCCACCAACCAATCAGAAAATATCTGAAATATTACGCATTCAATAGGTCATGGTCAGCAGAGCAGATGTGAATGCAACTGAAAATTTCTACATTTTTGTAAAAATGTATACTTGTACTGAAATGATGGCTAATGGAAATATACGAAAGTTCCACAATAAGCAAAAGACAGAGAAATTAGTGCCCATCTCCTGTGTATTGTGTCCATCTACTGGCCTGAATTTCAGATAAGCCCTAAACATGTTTCAGGAAAAGGTAGGGGGCACAGAAAGGGCAATGTCAGCTTGGGCAATTTGATGCTGAGAAGTTCAGCCCAAGTTAACCAACTTTCTCTGGGAAAAACGACTTCAGGAAAGTGTTGCAACATCAGTGAGTGCACATAGTTCGATGTGCAAATACCAGTCACACAGCCGCATGAAGGGTTTCTGAATAATCCCTTGGAAAACCAGGGTCCACTCCACTCCATCCATCAGTGCCCTGTCCTGCTGCTTCCGCAATCCCCACCACTCCATGAAATAGAGAAACACTCACCATCTAGAAAGCACCACCGTGGGGAGAGTCTCTGAGCTGAGAGCGCCCTGGGAAAGGAGGTTTCATGGTCCTGGAAAGAGACACATACATGCTTCTGACTCCATGTGGATGACCTGAGGAATTTGACCTCAGTGTACCCTATCGATTACTTCTAAGGGTGAGCATCCTTTCCTAAACCAGCACTGGTTAAGAGGCCAAATCATATTTTTACCAGAAAGAGAGGCTGTGCTTTGAAATAAACTACTTCACATAGAACCTTCTAAAACAACTCCCACATAAAATTCCCAGGAAGTTTTCAACTATTCTATTAAGTGTTCATAAATGATATCACTGGGCACATTTACCTCATTGAGGGACTTCCTTTGCTTTTGTGAAGCTGAGGAACTAGGGGCAGATGGCTGTCATTTACACTTTGGTTCCCCACATAGGTAGAAGGCACTAGCACAAAAGGGAGGAGTTGAGCCTCATCTACTGGCCGGAATGGACTCGCAGCATCTAAGAAACATCCACATGCAGTGTCAAATCCCGTTAACTAGAGTAGCGTCTGTTATAAAGGGCAATTTGTCTGCAGGAAAGCAAAGAAAATCAACATCATACGTGGAGGTCATCATTACCTCAACCTTATCCACCGAACCTGACTGCAGAGCAGCGGGCGAGGCAGAAGAACGTTCTGCTAGGCTGGCGGATGACAAAGTCGTCTGTCCAACACGGACTCAGCCAGAGATGTGCTCATCCACCGTAGCGTTCTCTAGCCTTCTAGCTTCTAAGATGCCTGATCCTCCCTCCCTCTCATGTGTGATCTCATGGCCATCTGCTAGCCTCCATCGTCTCTCCTCTAGCCTAAAAAGGTTTCTTTCCTGTTCAAAGCTAACCACTTCATCTAGTCTCCAGATTAGCCTCTCCTTTCCTTTCAAACCTTATTTCTGTACTCTTCCTGAAATCCTCTCCCTTACCCAGAAATTCATGAATTGTTCTGCTTTCCACGGTTCCCCCTCTCCTAAACAAATTCCTCTCGGGCTGATCTTGTTACATTTTTCTGAAAATTAATCTCTCCTTCCTTTCCCTGCCAAGCTCCTGAAGCATGCCTTTAGTATCTCCTGCCTCTAACTACCCCTTAACCAACTTGGCCCGACTTCCAGAAAGCTGGCTTCTGATGTATCATTCTTCAAAAGCTGTCCTTCCAAGAGATGGCCAGGACTAGCATCCTTCCTGATTTGATATTACTACCATTCCCGAGCTTTCCAGAAGTGTCTGAAGCTTTTATTTCTTACAAGGCATTAAGGCCACATCACAGGAGAACAGATCAGGGAACTGGCAGATTGAAAGCAGAGGGATTATCTCTTTGTAATTCCAAACTTCTGAAAACTAAAAATCTCCCCTCAGAGAAACTCTGTCCATGATCATTTAAAAATAAAAAGCACATTCTAGTTTACAACACATGACTTGGAGCATTCTAGCCCTGGCTTATAATGAAATTGAAATCGTTGACGGAAATAGGACAAATGAGGAGGGAGTCTAGGTCTCTGTGGGGAAGGCAGTGGGAGTTTGACCCATATTAGGAATTTGAGATGTCCGAATACAGGGAGCGTCCCTGGAGTGATCCGGGAGTGGATGATCTGTGTGTGTGTGTACAGGAGGGGAAAGAAGGAAATCGGACTAACACAGGACAAACAATAAGAGAACTAATCAGAGGTTGCATTGACTTCTTTGGGGTTTTGATCAACACACCCTGAAGCTTCACTTGCTCCTCAGACAAAGCCTATGTTTAGATCACTGGTTCTCAAAACGTGAACTGTGGGACAGCAGTATCAGCTGGGAACTTGGTAGACACACAGATTCCCAGGCGCCACCCCAAGCTTATAGAAACCCTGGGAGTGGAACCCAATAATCATTCCGGTGAAAGTGATGTATGTTAGAGGTTTAAAAGCATGGATCTAACAAAAGGGATCCATTTTATTATTAGAAACCTTGACTATATGAAATTTTCAATATGAATGGATTCTGCAAGTTAAATAATTGATAGAGAAAAAACTGGTCTCAGGTCTCGCACCAAAATTTTATATTTATATGTATAGAATTGCTATAACTATATATCTCTATGGATATATACGTAGCTATGGACACAGAGATATTTCTCTCTTCTGAACTGGCTTTGCCACCCTGCTGGTCGCACTAAATGAAATTGTGACACGTGCTCAGTACCTATTTGTATGAAAGTTATGTTTAACATTTTGAGAAATACATTTTGACACATGATATATTGTTTTAAAGAAACTTAAGGTTCTTGCTATATTTTTATAAAACATGTAAGGTCACCAACATGTCAGTTTAGTGTCAAGTGTAATAAGTCAGGAAACTTAAATAAGATGTGAAATATTCAATGCCAACTATGAAAGCTACTAAGTAAAAATAGTAAACAACAACATGGCCGTCTTCTCTAGAAATAAACATGGCTCAGACACCAAGGAGAGTTTCCAAAATCTGATGTCAAATGTGCTACAGAGAGCACCACACACAAAAAACTAAATTTCCCTAGGTAAAAATCTACTCTGAAAGAACACAGAAATGCTTAATTTATCATTTTCAAAACCTAAAAATTAATAATGTTATTGCTGGAGTATTCAAATTGGAGAATATTGGAAATTATTTCATTTAATAAAATGCAGATTGAAAAAAATAAATAAAATGCAGATTGATATACTGCCCCAGCCACGTGACTAGCTTGCCACAGGCTGGCAATGGAATACTGGCGTAACTGTATATATTTCTATGTATGAGCGTCTGTGTGTCAGCAGAGTTTTGTGCAGTGCCTAACTATTCATTTTGTATATTTTCTATTCATTTATCTTCTCTACACCTTAATTCACAGGCATTTGCTACAACTCAACTTCCTTAAAGAGGTTTTATTTAAAGAGAATGTTACCAGTTTGCTCTGTGAAAACACCAGCTGCGAAAGAATAGAGATCTTTGAAACACTTCAAATAGGTTCAAGGGGATCCTTAAGTAAGTTCAGCAAGCCTTAAGTCCCTGAAATTTTATACTAAATTCGGTGTGCCTATGTGGAGGTGCATTTTTCACTGCTTTCTATAGATTTCAAAGTGATCTGGATCCCAAGAAGCTCACGAGAAAAATGTCATGGAAAAATAATTGGACACTTTCCTGGTCACCTGCAGATTAACCTGGCATCTTAGGGGGTGCTTACAAATGCACAGGGAAAGCCCCTCACTTCTCTGACGTAGCTCCCTCAACTAGGTTTGCATCCTCTCCCTCCTTTTACGGAGCTCCTTCGGCCCTGTTCATAAAACATTGTCAGCTCTTAAAAAGAGTTATTAATATAATGAAGTCCCATTTGAAAAGGCATTCGAGGGGTGCCTGTGTGGCTCAGTCAGTTAGGCATCTGTCTTCAGCTCAGGTCATGATCTTGGGGTTCTGGGATGAAGTCCTGCATTGGGCTCCCCGCTTAGAGGGGAGTCTGTTTCTTCCTCTCCCCCTGCCCCTCTCCCTACCTGTGCTCTCTCACTCAAATAAATAAGACTTTTTAAAAAGGCATTTTAATTCCAAAGTAAAAATGCAATTATTACCTACCCCAATCTGGGAAGGATTTATAACGCAATGCCATTAAACTACTTATTTCAAAATTTTACGTATCAAAAAGATACATAAAAACAGTCAAGTCTCAACAAAAATTTCCCCTTGGATCTAATCTAGCCCACACATTTATATGCAGAGGAAAGGATCTTGCTTACATTAGGACCTTAAAAGTTGGAGATCAGCTCAAATCAGTGTTAAAATGATGTTTCAGTGCAGCAGATGGACGAAATGTAAAACATATCCACAAAATATACCAACAATCTATAAAATAAGACACAGAGAAACCCAGCTAATCAGCACAGCTGGGTGCTAGGACGACCTCTAAAAGATCCAAGGGAGAACAGGAGGTAAAGAGCAGGCGAGGGATGGGAAATCTGGTGGTGGTTGAGGCTGTTGTATTTCGCTTGAGTTGAAAAACGGAGCCCAAACTGCTTTTAATGAGAAAGTCTGCTTTGGAAAACTGATTTTGTGTGTGTGTTCCAATACAAGTTTATTTGTGGACACTGAAATATAATTTCATATAATTTATATGAATTATAAAATATTCTTTTGGGTTTTTTGAAGCATTTGAGTACCTGAAAAGCATTCTTAGTTCACAGGCTGTGCAAAAGATAAAATGGGCAGCGGACTAGATTTGGCACTTAAGGTATAGTTTTTCAGACCTGTGGTTTTTATCATTACAAGTTGGCTTGTTTTGTGATCATATTGCATTTAGTTTAATAGAAATTGTGTTCCCCAACAGGTCCATTTTTAAAAAGTCTGACCTTATGAATTGTCATGTCATTGCTGCCCCATCAGTGGATGCTATGCTTAAAAATTTTGTAAGTGAGACTCAGGAAGGAGATAAACTTCAGCTAAGAAAATCCCTTAAGCTGAATCTAGTCCATATCGTACTAGGAATTTTTCACTGGTAACCCTTGAGTCACGAAACCCCCAAAACAGCAGTAGATAATCACACTATAAATTCTTACTATCTAAAAGTTAAGTCAAATGGCATAGGGGTGGGTTGGAAAACTCGTATTCTTGTAGGAGGACATCATCAGACCAAGAAATGAGATGACAAGAGTGTCTCTGTCCTGGAGGTGTTTAGGAAAGGCCGCTCTACGGATGAGAAGGAGTAAGAGTGCAGTCGATGGTACGTGATCCAGCCTCAAGTAGCAAGCCCAGAGGCAGCGGGATCCTGGTGGCCGAGAGCACCCCAGGCTACATAAGTAATGCTGCGGCAGCTGGACTTTCTTTCTTTTTTTTTTTTTTACCTAAAACAATTCTGACCTTAAATCATCTTTGGGGGTCATGGAACATAGGCCACATTTCAGAGCGGATCACTGAGATGGTGCTACACCAGCACAAAGCTATTTTATCCATAAATGTCTCTGGGCTCAGAATCTGGATTTCGGAGAAAAGAAATGGGACAGGTATGTACGCACGGACACCAAAAGGAAATACATCAAACCAAGGCTGAACTCATGCCGTTATTGGTTTGGTGCTTGCTCCCAACACCTCTACCAGACGCTAGATAGCTGCCTTAAATACAGGGTACTGTCTTCAAGGCTGAGTGTCTTCTGTCACCAACAGCAATCTTTTTTCAGAACACTGCACTTTACTGTCCCCTCCCCCATTCAATAATATTCCCCACCCAATAGTAACTGTGCTTGATATTCGCTTAGCTTCACCCAAATTGCTATCTTTCCTTTTGCTGATTTGGATTGTCAGGTGTTACACAGCTACACATTACTCTTATGCCTTTGACACAGTTATAGTCAGTCTTTTCAATTCAGATTGAGTGGAGCTAATGAAGTGCAAGGCATGTGATGTGAGAGTCACAAAGAAGAACAAAGCATGGGCCGTGTCTGCACTGAGAACCGCAGGGGTGCCCTCCAGTTACCTTCTCACCCCAATTTCTGGAGTCGCTATCTGTCCGATTTACCAGATTTCAACATTTCTTTTTTTTCCCCCAAGAGATGGCTCTTTTAATTATGATTTTATTTCCGAGCTATTGTCAAAAGCTACTGGTTTTGGGAAAAGGATCTTGAGTGGGCTGCCCAAAGATCTGGAGCCTGGTAAGGAAAACAGCAGAAGATTTAATAGCTGGGAAAGCACACGGAAGGGTCAGCTCACATTTAGGAAGGCCCTTTCCTTTCCAGTCTGAAATGTGGGGCTAGCAATCTTTGGTCTGGGCCAGCGATGTTCAGGTAGCCCTGACGCTGATGCAGAGCTAAGAGGTGCCGACAGGCACAGTCCTGAATCCTACGGTCCTGAATCCTACGGTCCTGAATCCTACGGTCCACAAAGGCCAGTGGCCACAATGTCAAGCAGAGCAGCAGGTTGTTGACTCTTGCCCTCCTTCGTCCCCTCCTGCTACTCCAAGTGTTCCCCCTACAGCCCAGACTCATCTCCACTGTCTGGCAATAAAGGATATGGAACAATAATCTCAACAACTGTCAACTACTTGGGGAATAACAGGTGGTGACGGGTAAACTTTCCTTCCTTTCTCTCCTTTTATAGCATGCTCCTTTTTTACTTCTGAGAATTTTCCATAAACAGAACTCTATTTCTGTATTCCTTAGTGGTTCTTTATTAAATAAAATTTAGACCACCAGTCTTTTTATGTTATTGCATCCACTTAATATTCGACGTTGGGAAAGATATCCCCTTGAAGCATATGTATGGGAGAGATTATGATCAAAATTCACGGAACCATCCTGCTTGGTTTTAGGGTTACCTGGCCACCACCACAAAGTTCAATTAGGAATGTTAGGTCAATGTCTTATTTGGTAGGTTGATTTGAAGCCATATTCTTATGGTATATTCATTCTGTCATTGAGAAAGCTGCGTATTCTAGCCCCATCTACCTCCCCTCCATCTATCCCCACTATTCTTCTTGAACTTCTTCTCCAGCACCTAAAAGTGAGCCATAAATGAAAAGCAGAGGCTTTGGGAATTTAAGTAAACTCTCACAAGTATCCAGCCATTTAGTGGTGTAATCACAATTCAAATGCAGGCCTCTTTTACTTCAGAGGTTATGATCTTATATACTCAGTTTTATAGATTCTTGAGGAATTAGAATTAGTGGGGGGTTTTGAAGGATGGGTGGAATTTGTGTGGATCAAGTTGGACAGAAGTTATTGTTTGACTCAGCTCAAGCAAAAACATGAAGAAAGCAAAAGCCAGGATAATCTTAATGGTTATGAAAACCTTCCTTTGACTCTGGCATTCAACATATTTCATAGTTTCAACTTTCCTTAACCATCAAGCTAATCTTCCATACTTCTTATCAGAGTTCACAGCCTGGTAAATCAGAATTTTTCCTCTCTCAAATTCTCCAGTCGCATTGCTTGCACATTTTCCCCTCCCATGATCCCATCTGCTTGAGAATCCCACAGGAATGTGGCAATCAATGAAAATAATAGTGAACCACAATTCACAGTGCAGAAACTGAAACAAGATTCGTGTAAATTCTAGTTATATAAGTTTAAGATAACTTTGCTGTGTTACATGGTTACAATTCTCAACTCCATACAAGTGACCAAGTTGTTTAGCATGTGGTGTGATTATTACTTCTGTTACAGCTTTACTTTTGAATATGCGCAACTATGCTTACTAAAACTTTGTTTAGAAAAACAATGGCAAAAACTTCATATAACTTAAATGTCTATCCAGAG
The DNA here is from genome assembly GCF_024610735.1 of Ursus americanus. Classification (NCBI taxonomy): domain Eukaryota; kingdom Metazoa; phylum Chordata; class Mammalia; order Carnivora; family Ursidae; genus Ursus; species Ursus americanus. The sequence goes on along the minus strand of NC_142129.1, from coordinate 16,088,153 downwards.
AGACAGGGTTAAATATATACCATGGAGTAGAACGGTAGTTTTAAAAAACTGAGTTACAGCTTCATTTATTAGCAAAACATAATCTTTATAGCATAATACTGTTACAAATAAGTTGTGGTATAATATATATAGTGAGTGTGCAAAGAATGCAAATCCATTTTTATTAAAAAGAAAAAAAAACAAATGTGTATCCGTGTATGTCTATGTGTATAACTTTGTATAGATTTGCAGAAAGGTACCAAAAGGTACACAGTAGAATGGTGTCATCCTAAGGTCTACTTTGAATGGGGAGTTAAAAACCAGAGAAGTCTAGAATTATACACAATCGGAAAATTAAAATAAGCCAAGATTATAAAACCCAGCACACTTCACAACACAAGTAGCTAATGAAAGCCAAGAGAAGTACCTTGAAGACCTTGATATCAAACACAAACGCATAAGTGGATGGGTCAAAATTGGAACAGGAATAAAGAAAAGAGTATTGAAAAAGATTTCGCAGTAACTCAAAGCCATAAACTTCCTTATGCACTGACTAATGATGACCACAGAGGTGACTGAGTGACCAATATTCATGTACTTCGTACATCTTGTCTACCTATGCCCCTTTCTTGCATACTCAAGAAAAGAAGATCATCAAAATACCAGTGACAGTGATGTCAGTAGAGAGGTACTACTGAATTTGAAATAATTTTGTTTTAAATAACTGGCATTGCTAACACATTGGGGGTGATGTACTTCCCATCAGGGAAGCAGCAGACTGTCTCCTCACACTGGGTCTGGCACGCAGGTCGGGTAGGCGACCCGGCATTAAGAGATACTGATTCAGAGGCGGCGGGAGGGTCATGAACAGTGCACTGCGGACTATGAATCAGACTGAGGCTGAAAAGGGGAAATGAGAAAAAGAAAACAGCCGCTCACAGGAGGGTGAGTACTGGCCCCAAGGGTAGACCTCAGCTTCGCAGACCTGCCAGGGTGAACACGGCAACATCCATGTCACTAAGCGTGACTGGCTGGAAGTATGTTTGCTTTGAGAATGCTGCACATTAAAATAAATGTAAAGAGACTTAATTTCTGATGGAACCAAAAATAAGCCGAGAAATAGGCACCTTTGAAAAGCGATCTGACCATGTAGATACTTAAGAAATGCATTTGCGTGAGTGCAGCGGGAATTCACGTAAGTAACGGAGCTGCGCCGCTAACGAGGCCACTGATGCTTTCGGTGCTAATTTAGGGCTTTGAGTCCCCTCGGTCCTCTCAGATTACATATTCAAATCTACAATCCGCCAAAGAGGTAAGATACTTGCTCATTTTGTGATCTGTTATTTTTCTTCATATAAACGGTGTGATTTAGTTGAATACATTCTACAACGTAGGCAGAATCACATAACCTTGGACATACCGGGCTCCTTTCCATTTTAACTGTAATAATCACGCAAAACTGCATGCTCCTTAAATGAATAATATTAACAAATTCATTTCAAAAATCCCTGGTATGTGAATTTTTTCACTCTATGCTAATGGAAAATCAGTTTCTTATGCTAAAAATAACAGCCACATGCACAAAAGCAAACCTGTTTTTCTCATATATATTTTTAAAAGTCAACTGGCATCAATTATATGTAATTGATAAGGAAATTATCTGAACCATGATTTGGCACGCGTATGCCAAACTTGCCCTTAATTTACATTCAATTACTCATAGCTGATGCACACATAATTTCATGAAAGGACAGCAGCCCCATTACACACTCCAGTAGGTAATTCAATTAAGCAGTATTCACCTAGCGTGTAACTATACCATCACTGTGAATGAAATTTTTCTCTTTCATAAAACGGAGGGAAGGTGTAAAAGGCAAAGAGGCAAAACGGAAGTCCCTTTGGATTGAAAATCCCTGCTTCATTCAATAATGTCCAGTCAATAACCACTTTACTTTTAAATCGATCTCTTGTTTACCTACTCACATTTCTCATCTGCCTGCCCGACCCGTCTATTCAATTTTTTTCCTTTCCATTCATCACCAAGTTGTATAAACATCTCTCTTTATCCTTGGCGAACAGATCCACCAGGGATGGGTAGAAATGATGTGTTTGCGCCTCTCTGTCCAACGATAAGCCCCCTTAACAGACTTGCTACTATTATTTTGATCTTTCAAAACTCTTTCTCCTCAAACCTATTTTACTACCCATAACTCTTGCGACAGCTGAATACAGAACTGGGAGGCCATTCCCAAAAGCAGCTTTGAAAAATGAAGAAATAATGACAGTGTAGAAGAAGATGAAAATGAGGGGTAGTATAACATTTTTAAGAGCCCTTTTGTGTGAGAAAGTCCTCTATCAACAACTATTCGTGTGTGTCTGTGTGTCTGTGTTATTAGCAGCGATGCCTTCACTTGCAACAGACCTGGCCCCAGGCGAGTCTTATTTTAATTCCTCCTTTGATCCATTTCTGACAGCTTTGATGGAGCCCAAAGGAACAACACTCTACTAAGTTCCCAGCCAACCCCTGTCCTTCTCTGAGACAAGATAAATTGATTCCCAGGACGACTCCCTTAAACGTGTTTCAACCCATCCATTCAAAGACTTCTAAGATCCAGAAAACAAATTAAGGAGAAAGAGGCTACAGAGAAAGGACAGAGATGAATAAGGGTAGTCAATATGAAGAGAAGAGAAATAGATCAAGTATTTATGAGCAAATGCTGTTTGCCCAGGACAGCGCTCTGATGGAATATATAGAGCTATCTCCCAGGAGATCAGGGCGTTATGTCAAGTGGGAAAAGGGATCAGAGGATGAACAAATTGATACAGACTCAGATCTGACCAGGAGTTTTTTCTCATGGAAGTGAAAGACATTTCTAAAGGATGAAAGAACTTTTTGAAAATGGTGTATCTATTTTGAAATAGCCCAGCCATTCTAGTGTTAGTTTTAAGTAAATTAGTTCTTAAAGAAGAATCACCTGGATAGATTTCTTTTTTTACAGCTACCATTGAATCCTATTGTAGTTTTTTAAAAGCTCAAATTGTTAGCTCATGATATTCTGGAAAGCGTCCCCCTGTGTGCCAACTACGTCAGTCCTTCACGGAGCAAACACTACACAGGGGAAATAGGGTGTCTACAAAAAACCCCTACCTGCTCCTAGTTCCAATGTCCCTTCTTCTCTGTTATTCTCCTCTGCCCTAGCCTCAGATGCCTCTGTTTCCCTGCACTATTTTTTCTCATCCTGCTCTTTCCTCTTTTTCTCTCCTCACTGAGGACTTACATCTGCCCTTGGTCCCCAGTAATGTCTTGAGAGCCATCAGAATGACTCAGGGGTTCACAAGGCTCTCACAATTGACACTAGGGGGGCTCCTTGCAGTGGGGGGCTGACCTATGCATTCTAAGATGCTTAGCAGCAGCGCTGGCCTCTACCTGGCAGGTTCCAGGAGCACTACCGCTTCTCATTGTGACTTACAAAAATGTCCAAATGCCAAATGTCCTACATAAAGGAGCAAAATCTCCCCCTTTTGAGAATCAATAGAGCAGTTGTGTCTGCGTCTACTCCTTAATTTAACTACTTGGGGTTAAAAAGGGAAATAATGAAGACCAGAGAGGGAACAGGGAAGGAATTATCTCATCGTAGATGGCTTCAAGAAGCATTTCTATCAAGTAGGTGGGCAGAGTCCAATTTCTCTCTGACTTCTACCTTATCTGTCAAGACCAGGAATATCCTGAATCCACCAGCACAGTGCATTTTGCATGTCTAACTTATCAGCTACAGGTTACAAGAGATGCCATTAAGATGGAGGGGTCTTTGTATTTTGACCTCAGAGATAAGTGTAGGCAGAAGTTTTCAGCAGGCTATAAATACCCAACACTTCTTGTATAACCCATAATGCCTTGTTAGGTTAATACAATGTGCCATTTTTGAGCCTTAGTGCTTTGTTGGCAATTCACTAAGATTTGGGAAAGGAAGAAACCAAAGCAATGACATGCTTAAATGACTAGGAACTGCCATATGGCGGGCTCACTAATAAGGTGACTTGGGCACTCATACACCTTTCTAAATGCTGGTTTTCTCTTGAGATTTTCCTGGCCTTAGAAACAGTCAGCTAAAATGCCAGCTGCCAATTAACGAGCTGATAGGAATTTCTCAACTTTTTTTCCCTTAACTTACTGGTATTTATTCATTCCAACACAATTAATTCTCCAAGCTTATTTTGTGTTACCTCATACACAGGAAAGTCCATTTAAATGCATTTAAGGCATTTTGTGGTCCATGTTTCTGATAGGTCTTTCTCTTACATCGCCCCCAAGCCCCCCACACCAAGACAAACTAGAGAGTCTGATATTATCGGTTTCTGCATTAGGAAACACAGATTTAATATTAAATTTCCTGTCAGTTGGTTTGGCCACCTTCTTTGTAAAGCTAATAGCACCTCTGTGCCATGGTTTTTCTATGCACTCTCAGAATACTATAGAATTCAATCTACTTCTTCTCAGCGTCTCCATAGCGCTGACACATTTCACTGCTTCCTGCTCTGAAACACATTTCACTCTTGGCTTTCATGATACGACCTTCTCCTTGATTTCCAGTTTTCCTGCTGCTCATCTCAGTTTCCACGACCCTTCTTGACTGATGGTTCTCTTAAACTTGTGCTCTTCTTGACCCATTAGTACACATAGATACGGCATTGAGCCTTCTTCTTTATCTAAACTCTCCCTGGGTGACCGCCTCCAGCCTTATAGTTTTAAGTACCATCTGCTTCCTAATGACCCACAAATTACTATCTCCAGACCTGAATTTTTCAATGAGTTTTAAAATTCACAGATCTCATTTTCTACACACCAAAACCTCTTGGATCTTATAATAAGCATAACAGAATTGGGTGGCTAAAACAGAACTCTCTAGTCACCATCCCTCTCACTCACTCCTCCTCTTCCTGACTGCCCAAGGTCCTAACCACATGAGAACGGTTATCCACCCCCAACTCCTTACCTGAAGCAGCTCTCCTTTGCTCTGCTCAGGACATTTCCTCACCACCCTCCCCCTATTCCGTGGCCATGTTAATTCAAACAGTCTCTCTCAGGTAAACTTCTTAGTCCTTGAGCAGATCTTGGGCTGCCCCAGATTTCCTGTATTCCCTCCTTCCTTAATACCAAAAGGCCCCTGTTTTTTATACCTCGGCAAGGACGGGTGTGGGCACAGTAATACTCCTGACACTCATGTTTGGTCACTGAATTGGGTATCCTACATGGTCAGTGCATAAAACCTTCTGACATGGCATTTATAATGCAGCAGTTTTGACACCAAAGTTTGACTTGACTGCAAGGAACCCAAAATACACAGCAAGCTTTTGATAAAGTTAGATAAATACCATGAATTCTTCTGCATGTTTTTGTTACCAAATAACAAATGAAACGAATACCCTTCTCACATTCTAGAGTCTCAGCCATCTCCTGATCTCTGGGCAAACATGTAAAAATATGGTAGAAAGAAAACATGGTACAAAATATCCACCTACCAAAATTCTCACACCAAAATGACAATATCAAATAAGGCAGAATAATAAATAGGTGTATTAGTTTCATAAAACTACTTAGAAAAAATACCTGATTTTTCACTACATCAAAAATTAATGATGCACTATATGTTGGCTAACTGAACATAATAATAATAATAAAAAAAGAAAAAAATATCTGAAATGTCTTGATAAAAATGTAAAGATGCAAAATGTTCATGTGTAAAGAGTACAAACTCTTAAAATAACCACACAGATTCATGAACTCTTATAGGTAACAGGGTCAGTTTTTAAAGAGTAGAGATCAACCCTAGTCTCTAAAAGTACCCAAATTTTAAAAATAAAATTAAACTTAGTGGCTTCAGGTAAATATGCAAATAACCAATGGAAGGAATGTTGTGCTCTATCTAAAAAACAAAGTAAAAATTAGCCTTTTAATGGTTGATTAAAAAAAAAAGTCTCAGAAGTAGAGTTTATTTTCTCAACGTAAACACACCCTAAGTGAATTCTTTTCCTTTTTATTGCGGCCAGATGGAAAAAAAGACTCTTGAATAGTGAGGCACTTTGTTTGAAACATAAACCTACAAACAAATAAGAACACCAAGGCTGTTCCTGTCGTTAAGCCTCAGGGTAATGAGGCTGCCTTGGCTGAGGGTAGAAGGTAGAGGGTATCCACCAGCAGACAGAGAAGCCACCTAGAGGTTACAAGATAAAGTTTTAAAAAATTGTTGTTTAAAAAAATGTTGTTTATAAGAAAGGATGTTTAGGTGTAGCAAAAAAAGAAGCCAAAAGCAAATGTGAGGTGCTAAACCAGGATTTACAGATTGAGACATCTTTAAACACCTGTCCCCCCCATGGAGGTATGAAAGGGTCTAGGACAGGATTTATTTATGGAGGGAGTCTTGGCATACCCTGACTCCCACACACCGCTCTAGTAGGGAAGAGGAATAGCTTCTCAGAGGAATGGGCTTTACTGGGACCACTCAGAGTTTCACGTTTGCCCCTTACAGTTTGGGGTATACTGTATCCTGGGATCTGAACCATGCCTGAGAAATCTCATTTGTAGAAGGATGGCTAGAGAGTGCAACAGGGTAGGGACAGGGAAGTGGGGAGAAAACCGTCCTCCCAAAGATTGTTGGGGCAAAGGATATCTGAGTGTTCTCCTGAGGACTTGATGTGACTCATGAGAGAGAGGCAGGCTGGGTTTCTTAGATCCTGTCCAAAAGACCAGGATGAGCCAGTCAGACTGCATTTTAGCACATTTGCTTGATGGTTGTGGGAAACAGAGAACTCACTTTCCTGGATGTGAAGAAGACACATGCAGCCCTGGTTGCTAATGGCAGCCATCTTGGACACGGAAACATCTAGTTCAGGTGAAATTGACAGACAAGGAGAACAGAGCAGAAAGACCAGCAGAAAAATGAAGCATGAAGCTTGGCTAAATGGTACATAAAATCCACCCTTGACCTGAACTTTTTGCTGATGTGAACCAATAGACTCTTTCCCTGTCAAGCTAGTTTGAACTGAGCTTCTAATATTTATCATTGAAAGCACTTCATTTTATAATCGTTTCTAAATGATCTGGGAGAAAATCTACAGTTCAAATTTGTGCTACGCTAGGATAGCCCAAAACCAGGAAAATATAAAAGAATCAGAATGACCACTTCACTCGGTTCTTCGTGTGAACTCTATCTCTAGGGAAGATGTGGCCTCTAATCCAAATGAAACATTGATTGAAAGACGGACCTTCTTTTTTTTGGGGGGGGGGCTAAGAAAACAACCACAGGGGTCAATTATATGTTACCTGGTAATGAACTCTCTGGGAGCCAGAAGAAACTGACTGCAGGTCCTAATGAGAAAATGGAAAAAAAAAAAAAAAAGTCCATACCTTAAGATTAGTCTGAACAAGCTGCCGCTATAACTCTACCAACTGAACCCCCATTTAGTATTATTAAACTCATCTAGAAAGTATCTATACCTCTTCCAAATTCATCAAGCTTAAACAAAAAAGAGAATGCCCCAAATAACAAAAACACACCAACCTGGAATGAGAGAAGGAAGGCCATTCAGCTACTGAAGTCTATATATCCTAAGCAGTTTAGAGGTGAGTGAGAGAGTTTCAAGGATCAAGAAGACCAAAAGTAAAAACCAGGCCATTTCTTTTTAATAAATGGTGGTCATATTTAATTTGCACCTGAACTTTTGGCTTATGAAGAAAGCTTCTAAAATCCCTTTAAGTATTCAGAAAGAATTTATTGATCTTAGACCAAATACACACTGTCCTAGTAATTGTGTTTCTACTGCTAAGTGCTTGGCAAACACAGGTTTTCACAGACAGCCAAGAGAAAATCGCTGGCCACCCCTACATGATCACGAAGTGCAAATTAATAGGCTTGACATTAATGAGGTTTTACCGGCAGATTCTGAGAGTCTGGCCCGCTTTATAAAGTTTTATAAGTAAGTTGTCACCTCGATCATGGCCTGAAGGCTTCCTTGTTAATGAGGGTAGTGATTCTATTCACAGATGTCAGCAATCCTGGGTACCTTTGTCCTTATACCTGCTTCCCAAAGGGCTTTACCAAACTACTCTGTGCCCAACTTAGTTTTAAAACTTTTCCTCTTTGAGTTTATTCATTCATTCATTCATTTTTTTTTTAGAATCCCACTTTTAGTTGAATATTGGTATTATAAGCATGCCAATAAGTTAGTTTTCAACAAAGTCAATTCATTAGCCATGTCGTGGACTACTGTGAAATCTTAAGTTACCCAAGAGTTAAAAAAACAAAAACAAAACCAGGGTTTGGTATCATTTATGATTTGCCTTTTTATTGCAGGTTTTTTGAGGGAGGTTTCATAATAAAATAAAAACAGTATTTGGAAAAATGAGGAACTGTGGTGTTCGAGGAATATTAATTTGGGCCTGAGGCATACACTATGAAGTCCACAAACTTTGACATGTTAAAGTTTGTGGTTATTCTTGGTTAAAAAAAAAAAGTGAAATGAAGCCAGAAGTGTAAAATTTGCTGACTTTTCTTCTCTCACCCATATCTATATTCAAAGTTTGGTCTCTAGCTCAAAATATGTTGTGAAACAATTCAATCTCTATCCTTAAAAATGCCAAAAAGGAAACTTAATAATTTTTCATATTACTTTATGCCTCCTACCTGAATTTATTGCCACCAAGAGAACTATGTTCTCTTGTTCAAAGCTAAGTGGCTATAACTTGACAGTATTTTCGGCGCTATATATCTTTGTGATAATTACATATAGAAAACATGTCATCTAGAGAGTTTTTCATCTGGTGATATCTATCAAAATGACCCAACAGCTCAAAACATACAAGTGTCTAGACCACATCCGGAAAGCAACGATTTTAATGTGCGTCCTTCATCAAGAAAAAAATGACAAAGAAGTGGCTATTCGTGCTTTTCATCATTTGTAGAATGAAGACAGTGAATACTCTCTCTCAAAGTCTGGCAAAAGCAATCAATGACCACCGCAGTGACGGGTCTGGGTCTTCTGACTTCGCTGATGCAATTCAAGTTCGTGGGAATGCCATATATGAGAGGGTCTCTTCCCTTGCCTCTTTCTATGGCAGACCTGACTGAAGAACAAAATAGAGTATTCTTCTGTGTTCTGACACACATTCCTATGAAGGATAGAAGGTTTTTCTTTCCTGTAGAAGTTATATTTTTTAAAAATGTAGTGCTCGCTGGCTGAAGTCTGTGCTCGATACAAAACATTAAATAACCTAACTCTCTGTTCTCCTTCATTATTGATCAGGACCCTTTGAAATTCTATAGAGCTCAAAACACACAGGGATGTAGTCTGGTAAGAAGACAAGAAGTTCGCAGCTATAGTTATGGATCACACTAGAGCAACGTCCTTACCCATTTCAACCACCTGAGGAGGGAAAATAGCAGTGGGGGTCGGGGAGAGAGAAGATGTGGTCGATGCTTAAAGGACGAGGACCCCATGCTTTCATGTCTTCCCCAGATGCACCATTGCAGAAGTGAATCTATATGGCCGGTAATTGGTTACAAAAATGGAAAACTGAGAATAAATAATTGGCTAAAGAAACTCACCTCCTGTAGGCGGTCTATGTACATACGGCAAGTCTCCAAATCACAGTCTCCACGCACAACTAGAATACCCAGAGGGATAGCTAAGGGTGAAGGAAAGAGAAAAGTCTAAAATAACATATTTGATTTTTCTACATTGGCATAAATGTGTTTCTTACGGTTTAAGAAGTATCTCATAAATATTATTAGTGTTTTGGACATTTCAATACCCAAAATTCTCCTCAGACCTCCCCTGGGACCCAATCTCTTTGTTACGGATGCATCCCTTGCATGCGCTATATTGTCCCTTGCCACCTGGCCAGCCTTCATTTTGTCTCGGTGGCCCTGATACGAAGAGTAATGTCATGAGAACAGTGGGCTGGCAGGACCGGGAGGCGGCTCACAGCTAGCTAATAATGTATGCCTGCATTTTCAAGAGTCAATGTACCGCCACAGAGGAATGAAAAAATCATGATTCTGGACACTTACTCCTTTCCCTCCTAACTACATGGGGTTTAATCTTTCTGTCGGTTTGCAATGGTTCCCTATTTAAGAGACTCGAGCTACTCAAAGCACTGTTGCTACCTGGTGGCCAACACCAGAACTAAATAGGCATTGAATGTTTAAAATAAATAAATAAAAGCTTCTAGAAGGTTTACAGCTTAAAAATCCCATTGACTTTACACATGGTCAAGTGTAAATGTGGTATCAGCAGGGCTTCAGGGAACAGTTAGGAAAAGCTATTATGCGCCTTAAATACCTTCTATTTAGGCAGTGGCAAATGTTCCACAACGGCTTTAATGGCTAGAACTTCCCACGTCACAGGTAACCACAAGATTCCTGAAAAATTTTCTCCTTCCCAAAACTTCAAAAAATATATTGCCCATTTCTAATTTTAAAAGTACAGTTGTACTATAAAATCCATAATTTAACCAAAAAAAATACCCTTTGAAATTCCCAATTATCCAACTAGCGTCTAGCAAGCACATGATAGGCCAGTTGTGTTCACTAAAGATTTTGAATTTTTAAAGTCTCATCATCAATAAATGGGTCTGAAAATGCAAAATGCATTAAAAATTAATAATACAGAGAATAAAATACATATAAAATGCATGGAGAAATCTTGAGGAACTCACAAAGTCGTGAGAAGATACATATAAACAATAATAACTGTAACACAGGCTACATTAAATGTATGGGCTTAGTCATTTGAAAACTATAGGAGAGAGGGACTAATTCTTGCCCGGAGGGTAGTTTTTTTTTTTTTTTTTTTTTTTAAAGATTTTATTTATTTATTTATTCGATAGAGATAGAGACAGCCAGCGAGAGAGGGAACACAAGCAGGGGGAGTGGGAGAGGAAGAAGCAGGCTCATAGCGGAAGAGCCTGATGTGGGGCTCGATCCCATAACGCCGGGATCACGCCCTGAGCCGAAGGCAGACGCTTAACCGCTGTGCCACCCAGGCGCCCCCCGGAGGGTAGTTTTAGTCTCTCTGTAAGTTACTAAGCCCCATTGGCTCTATTAGTTAGAGAAGTGAGGGTAGTCTGGAGAAAAATAAATAGTTTCTTTCTCATTATGACCTCTTAGATTGGCAACCTAAAGGAACAGGGTGTGGTAGTGATGTCTCTAATGGAAACGAAAGTCCTACATACATAAAGCTTTTAAGCATCCATCATCGTGTAGAAATATGTAAACATGTGCGTAAGCATGGACTCTTTCACCAACGATGACTTGTTTACCTTCACAACCATAATGTCTGGTAGAGCAGTGGTAGCTAGTCAATGAGAGTTTATAAAAAGAAGGAGAAGGGTTTAGAGTGCGTTCAGGTGTGAAAGAGAAAGTATGTCTTGAAGGGCGAAGTCAGCTCTCCAGGGGAGGCAAAAAAACAAAGGTTTGGAGCAGGAGACAGAGCATGCATGGGATTGGGGCAAGGGGGGCAGTAAGCAAAAGGGTAAGGAGCCCTGCAAGTCTCACATGTTTGGGGGAAATAATAATCTGGAAAAATAGTTTTTCTTTTCTTTTTGAATATAACCAGAAACATAAAAAATTTCATCAGTATGGTAATCATATATCTTTAAAAGAAAAGGAAGGGAAATTCAGTGAGGAGATTCCTAAAAGTACTGATTAAAATAATCACCCTCAGCTAGACTACTACATTGATCCAAATAAGGTTATCTACTGAAGTAAAGAAAGATTAAAGATTTCTGACACTTGAGGAATGAGTAGGAAAAGCTAGAATTTTGGCCTAGAAAGTCAGTCAAATGTTGTGGAAGCAAAATATAACTTAGTAACATGAAAGCCCATGTTAGAATCTTACTTAAGGATGCTTACTCTTAATTTCAAATGTGCCAGTGTAAAAAAATGAAACTTGATCAATACTTATCTATTTACTTAAATTAGGAGATACATTTTATAGAAATGCAGGAATCCTGTCAACATCTCTGATTTCCTTCTATTATCAATGTTTGGAGTTAATCTGGTCATAAATTCAATGTACTTGGTAGCAGATATTTTAAACTACAATTAGAGGGTAGATATTCCAGACCTAGAATAAAGAAGGCAGACTAGGAAAAACTTTTCAAAGATGTGTCATTCATTTCTACTATAAGTATAAAATCAGCTACTTTGCAACATTCCTCAAGAAGTCAATTAAGGGAAAGAGGGCTTTTGACTGATGTTAGCTATTAATTGGGCTTAAAAAAAGACACTCTCTACCACAGTTTCATATCATGATTACTGACAATTGCTGTCAAATCTATCCTATGAAAGTAGCAGTATGCAGTACAAAGGATTTATGGTCATTCTCTCTTGGATTCAAATTCCAATGTTGCTTTAATCTTACAATTTACTCATATTAGCAGTTCGGTCCTGGAAATTACTCAATTCCTCTGATCCTTAAAGTGAAGACTATGGTATTTAGGATAGATGCCTTCTAGGATTTTGTGAAGATTAAATGCAACACTATATTTAAAAATGAATAGCCAAAACATCATGTTCTTTCTCCTGTACCCACTTTACTATCTTTTGAGCAACTTTAGCTAGAAAGTGAACACACCGAATCATATATCTTTCAGTTTACCATAATACTGTAAGGATTAGCTGGTAGTTCCATAAATTATATTTCTGTTTTCTTAAAACAAACCTCTACTCTTTCTGCAATGAGAAAAATAACTGTAGTATAAAAATACTGTGATCTGACAGTTTCATTTGGGGGTTGACATGGTGGAGAAAGCAGAAATTTGTGGAAAATTATTACCTTCCTTTTACAATATTGACAACTACCACTTTAGTGACGTTTCCTTCATATTAGCTAGGAACAATGAAAGTAGTTATCGCTGGGATATTAGCATCATTAGCCCCGATCCCGATGACTCACCCTTATTTTGGCATTAGAGATTTTACTTGACTCCAATAAGCAACAGCCAACACTCAACCTACATAATGGAACTTTTATTGCAGGGATCAAATTTATACATTATAAGCAATAAAGAACAAGCTGGTTTCTCAGTTAAGATGGCAGATTTAACACCTCCTTTCCTCTTACCAGAAATGCTACTAAATTACAGTAAATGGATTTTTTTAAAGACATAAACCAAGAAAAAAGAGGAGAAAGAGTGAGCAGACAGTAACAGATGAAGCAGATGGAAAACTGGTAAATGACCCAGAGCTCCTATAGCGTCTAATCCTAAACCATGGGTGTGATTGATGAGAACCAACATGATTTATATAGCAAAACCCTCAGAAGTCTTGCAAACTGGCAGTATCAGATTCCTCACACACTGGAGGGAGTAGCCAAAATAAATGACTAGATTCCACCAGCCACTCTTGGCAGGTATAGTTACTTTACAGACAATGGGGATTAAATGACCATCTGAAGAATGTAGAGATTCCCCAGATTTCTTCCCTCACTAGGCTCTCCAAAAGTTGGCAGCCAGAGCCCTACCTTTTAGGAAAGAGATCTGAAATCTCTTCTTTAAGGAATCCTCAGAGAGTTAAAAGAAAATATTCCATCCATGAAATATAAACAGATTACATAAAAGAAGATAAAGACTATGAGGGGAAAAAAGGAGAATGAACATCATTCAGAGAAAAAAAAATTCTTGAAAATAAAAAAAATTGATAAAATAAATAGAGTTTAATAGAAAGAACAGAAGACAAAGTTGAGAAAAATCTCCATAAAAGTAGAGCAAAAATAAAAGGAGGCATAAAATACAAGAGAGACACTAAGAAAAATAAGGCTAGGCCAAATGGTCCAACATTCAAATAATAGGAGTTCCAAAAAACCAGAGAAAAGAGAAATTGTCAGAAATAAGCAAAATAAAATATATTTCATAGAACTGAAGAACATTAGCTTCAAACTGAAATGGCCCAGCAGGTGCCCAGTACAACAACAATAAAACAATAGAAAGACATTTAACTTTAAAATTAAAGAATACTGGGGACAAAGAAGTGTCTGTGAATTTCTAGAAAGGAATAACTGGATGACATATAAAGGACCAGGGATTAGATGGTTTTAAATGGTACAGGCATCTACACAGTCGGGCAGGCAATGAAACAAGCCCTTCAGCATTCTAAGACTTTTACACATAATCCAAGATATCAAATGATTCCAAGGGTTGAATAAAGGACACACCCTCTATCAAGAAACTACTATAGTACTTCCCTAACAAAAGTTGAGTTTGCAACAAGGATGAGGAATGCATGCAATATAACACATGGGGAAGACAACAAAGAAGAGGATCAAAGGAAACTTCCAAGGTGGGGCTAGACAAGCCTTGGATGACAGGTGCAATGAGCTGCCAAACTGCATACACTAGAGCCTGTGACTCAAGAGACTGCTATGTGGACAGCCGTCGTCACTGAGATTTTCGTAGTCCTTGGAGTGATTTCTCAAACCAAGGATACAGCCCAGGCGAGTCAGAACCAGTTTCTTATATATATAACAACACTCTATCACCCCAGATGTACTCTGCCTTAACCTGTTTTTGAGAGCAAGAGTTAGGTGATGGTGAAGCAGACACATTCAAAGAAGCTCATTCCCTCTAACCATATTTCTGCTTGATACCTAGAACCCACCCTGGTACCCCGACAAATATTTCTCAGAATTCAGTCACTGCCTGGCCCCTAAATCCTCTTAGAATGGGCTCACGTGCATCCTCAGGGAAGCTGAAGCCAGACACCAATGCAGGACTCTTTTCAGCTCTCCTGAGAGCCTTCCTCTAAGAGTGAAATCATCATCTTTTCCTTACGTGGGGAGGTTTAAGTCAGTCAGTTTGTCTCTCTCTTTATTACAGCATAATTCCTGCTAGAATAGAATTGCAGCTGACCGGGGGTGCTAACCTATTCAAAACACAAACAAAACTATCTCCAGTGGGATCATTAAAAGAAGGTGTGTGACCTTAGAGAAAAGCTTCTCAGAAACTGCAAAGATTTGCAAAGATTGGGTTTGATGCTCAAAATATATACATAAAAATATTAGAATTGCAGTCTCGAGGCTAAATAAAAACAATGTCACTTTCCTGAAAAGAATAAATCAGAGTTAAAAATTCATAAAATAGGGAAGTGTTTTGAACAATATGGTAAATCATCAAAAATATAATCTTAGAATGAATTTATTTTATGTGAACACTATTCAGAGATACCCTTTTTAAAACTTGACATTTCCTTAAGCATCAATTTTAGATTTACTGACCTAATCGATACAGTTTACGTCCCATACTCACTCTCTTTGTGAAGCAGTCAACTTATACACAGTCTTTAGAAACCAACAGGCTGAAAAAGAAACTCTTCCCTGGAAAATAACACAGGTGAAGAGCTAGGCAAGCTTGTGTTTGGCAATGACATTTAGGATAAAACACCAAAAGCATGATTCATGAAAGAGAAAAGCGGCAAATTGGACTTCATTGGATTAAGACATGTGCTCTGTCGAAGCTACTGTTAAGGAAATGAAAAGACCAGACAGGCCAGGAAAAAAACAATCTTCGCAAAACACATATATGATAAAAGACTGGTATTCGAAATATGCAAAGCACTCTTAAAACTCAACAGTAAGAATCAATTAAAAAGTAGGCAAAAGATCTGAAGAGACATCTCACCAAAGAAAACACATAGACGGTAAATAAGCACATGAAAACGGTGCTCAACATCGTATGTCACTAGGGAACCACAAATTAAAACAACGAGATACTACATATATATCTATAAGAATTGCTAAAATTGTAAAAAAAAAAAAAAGAAGAAGAAGAAGAAGAAAAGAAAAGAAAAATGACAACACCAAATGCTGGTGAGAAGGCGGAGCAAAAGGAATGTTCATTCACTGCTGATGGGAACGCAACATGGTTTAGCCACTTTGGAAGATGGCTTGGCAGCTTCTTACAAAACTAAACAAATTCTTACCAGCAACAGTACTCCTTGGTATTTACCTGAATGAGCCAAAAATTATGCCCACAAAAATTTGCACATGAATATTCGTAGTTGGCTTTATTCATAATTGCCAAAACTTGTAAGCAACAAAGATGTCCTTCAATAGGCAAATGAAAAACAAACTTAGCATCCTACGATGGGATGTTATTCGGCAACAAAGAGAAATGAGCTTTCAAGCCACAAAAGACAATATGCATGGATACATGCATATCACTGAATGAAAGAAGCCCGTCTGGAAAGGTCATGTGCTGCATGATTCCAACTACAGGGTGTTCTGGAAAAGGCGAAACTATGGAGAGTAAAAAGGTCAGTGGTTGCTAAGAGTTACAGGAAAGGGATGGATGAATAGGTACAGCCCGGAGGTACTTAGTGCAGTGAAACTACTCTGAATGATACTGTCACAGTGGATATGTGTTGCACATCTGTGAAAACCCATAAAACTACAGAACACAAGCATGAGGCCTAATGTAGAAATGTGGACTTTAGTTAATAATAATGCATTAACATTGGCTCATCGATTGTAACAACAAATGTATCCTACTAAAGCAAGATGAGGAAAACTATGTGTGCCTGTGGGGGGGGGGGGGAACGCGTTGAGGGGATATATGAAACTCTGTGTACTTTCCACTTAAACTTTTTTTAAACCTAAAACTGCTCTAAAAAATAAAGTCTATTAGTTAAAAAAATAAATAAAAAGCAACAGAAAAGAAAAAAACAGGCTCTGAGTTTCCTATAGGCAGGTATTTTGCTAACATCCGAGAATCTGCTCACATACAGAAAAACGAATGTTACGTACTTTCTTGGCCATAGTTTTGACACTATTCAAGAAGTCAAAAGATGATGGGAAGAAGGGACTAGAAGTAAAAATCAGGGAGGGGGCCAGGGGACTAGAGAGAGGAAGAAAAGTCCTAAGTGAGGATGAGAGGGGATAAGTGGAATCTTCCTATGGTCCTCATTAGTTTTTAATGTGTCAGAGTTATCAGGGAACTAAAGTTCTAACTTGATGGCTGACAATAATTAAAGAGAATGAGTTGGCAATGTTTCAATCTAATTCCCCCCATGTGACACAGGTCCATTTTACAACTTGTCATCATTAACTGCCACAGCTCAATGGAACCAACAGGGGAAATTAATAGGCATATTAGCATTCAAAAGGATACACAATGTCCTAAGAACTTTATGCTCCACTGTGCCATAGCTGGGGTCTGTAAAATGTTTCATGAACCCTGGTTCTTGTGATTAAAAGTCATCCTAGAGTTTGTACTCCATAGCTTGAGCTAAACCTTCCCATAGTTGGCTCAAAATGTCACCCACAAGAGAAAAGTCAACTAGGTAGTTTTCACTGCATTCTATATGAGGACAGTATTTTGGAGGTGTGCTTTCTAGAAAATAGCCGTTTCTCTACAAATTCAGGTTTCAAACTACAGATTGAATTCTGCTTCTTATCCTAATAGTAACCTACTGAGAAGGCAACCCAAGGGACATCCAACTTACTTTAAAAAAATCCTCTTAAACACTTTGCCATTGATAATTTCAAATAACAATTTCTGGTATTCACTTTCACTTAATTGGGCAATTGTGTTTCAGTTATATACATAAGGAATTGTACAAAAATATTTGTCAGATCTACTTAATGATCCAGCACACAAGTTTTTAGGATTTTCTTGTGCCAGAGACAAATGCAGGGCTAGGAGGTGAGGATGCAACATGGAGTAAGACCCGGTACCTGCCCTCAGGGTGTTACAGCCCGGGAAAAGAGGGTTGTTAAAGATATTCTCTTGATTATATACCTTGTGAGTGGAACTCTGACAGATAAGAACCTGATGTGTTTCTGATACAGAGAAGTTGCACATTTCCTAGGTTAGGACACACTTCACGAGGAGTTATCCCAAATGGGAGTCTGGCAACTGAGACAAGGGTTTGTCAGGCACAGGAAATTCTCTTAGTCTTAGACCATCCTTAGATTCTAAGAAACCAAGGTATGAAAAGCAGCAAATGTTCAGGACTTAGAAAAATAGGTGAGTGCAGAGTACAAGGGGGTGAGGCCAAGGCCAGAGGTTCGCTTTTTTTTTTTTTTTTTTTTTTTTAATGCTAAGGAGTTGAGACTTTAATCTCAGAAGGACGGGCAGATACTCCAGGGTTTCCAACAGATGATAAAGGTTTCAGATTTACATTGACCCAGAAGCCTTAATGTTCCCCTCAGCTTGACTACCCTTGAGACAGTGCCTGACCTCCCAGTTCTTATTTAGAAGATTTTCAATTGTAAATTACTTCTCTGTCCTTTTAAGATGCCATCTCAGCCACTTTTGCAACCCTAGACTGTCTTTCTCAAAGACCTGGGAGGCATCGCTCTGAAATGGACTCTTCAAGGAAGACTGTGTCCTGATCTTTGAATCTCCACGGGTGGGTAGGAGCCTAACTCATTGCTGCTAGTAAGTGACAACAAACACAGATAGCCTACTCAATGACCAATCAATGACCAATCAATGACTGACCTCCTGCTAATGTCCTCCACTACTTTTTTACTCACTCACCCCAGTGCTTAAAAATTCTCCCACCTTTTGTCACAGCAGAGTTGAGTTCACTTTCTCTTCCCTACTGCAATAGTCTTGAATTAATTCTTCCTAGTCTGTTTCATTTGTCCAGTGCAATTTTTCTTTGACATTTTAGAAAAATCTGTGGGTGATGTGGAAGACAAGGTGAGTGGCAGGAAGGTGAGTTAGGGAGAGTTTTAGCAGTAAAGGGAAGGAACAAGTGTGAAGCCCAAAAGAGAGGAGTGGCAGCAAAGGTAAGAAAGGAGAGACTAAAGTCAAGGAATCAACTCCATGAACAACTGGATAGTGAGAAGGAAAAGACACAAGGGTGACTCTAAGTTGTTTAGAGTAGCCATGGCAGCTACAACCTCCTTGTAACCTGGCAAATGCCACAGTGGAGTGTGGGAGGAGGGAGATTGAGAGAGGAAGAGATGGATGGATGGGTTATGAAAACAATATAAAAGTGGCCTTTGTAATGATGGATGACAAAGACCACTTATAAATGCATCGAAGGCAGTTGATAAGAAATGAACTATCTGAAAGGGGCTTCTGAGTGAGAATGTTGTTACAAGCAGAATTCTTAAGAATATTCTCAAGCCTGGAGAACCAAGAGCAGAAGGAGGAAGGAGGAGGAAAGGAGATGTCCTAACTCCCCAGACGTCCATCTAAACCCCATACTACAGCACCTCGGGAAGTAAGGATTAGTCAGTAATAGACCCTTTTCTCATCCTCTTTGCAATCACCAGCATGCAGGGCATAATACATGGAAAGCAGAAGTGAGAAAGAAAATCCAGAAAAAAAGATGTTAAAACAGTCTTCTGAACAAAAATAAAAGGAGTCAGATGGAGAATGCAACCCAGTTGTGGCTAATACATTCAAAATTGCACAAGTTTTTTTTTTTTTCTCTACTTCTGGTGAATTTTGTTCATGTATTACCAATAATAACCTATGGGAAAGTATGGGCAAAGGCCTAATACTCTTATAATCATAAAAACCAAAGGCCCAGATGAAATAGTTCTATGAAATGTCATAATTGTCCAGCTTAATATGAAAGTTTACCAACAATGGTGTAAATTTCTATTTTTGATGGAGAGAACTCCATTTCAATGGAAATTCCTAATGCCACATTCAATAAAATTCTTGTACAACAAAATGTGTTATAAAATTCCTTGGGATTTATTCCCAGTGTAAAAATATAATAGCAGCTTTTAATGGTGAGTTTCTAGAATGTACCTGACAGTGGGCACTGGAAAACAAAAGAATGTTTTCCCAGGCATATTTATCGGTAAGGTAGTATTTGCAAAATTCCTAGATACAGAGAAGAACTGCCAGTGATAATTTACTAGAACCAGTGCTCTAGTAATTAGGAGATAACAAATACTTGGTTATGACATTGGAATCTTGGCTACATGGCCTGGCCAGCCAAATAAATATGAAAGTCAAAAGAAACATTAAGGGCCCAAAAGCAAAGATTCACAAGTGTACCCAAAACTTAAATACTCAAAATGATGGTTAGAGATACTAGTTCAAGTACTTTTCACAATTTCAACATCACACTGTGTCTGTGCACCGTTCGGTGATGGGCAAGGTCATCAACAGTTAGATATGGAGGACACAATCAGCCATGGACCTCTGAATTTCTGAGCCCATTGGATACATGCAGAGAATTAATAACAGATTTCCTAAAATCTTCTGGAGACCTCAGTCTTTCTGGAAGCAAAAAGAGTAAACAAATTACATGTAGACAGCTGCCACATAGAGATGTGAAGCAGGGCAGATCTAAGCAAACACATCCTGAGAATCTGACAACCCAGGGGACTCTCTAATTCTGTTTATCAGTGACTCCAGAGAGTGCCATGCCTCAGTGATTCAGGAAACCCACTAAGTATCAGGAAAGAGTGCTCTCCCCGGTATGAACTATGAAAAGTCTACAGCTTTACCTGTGTTGAGAGCACATAAAATCGTGGTTCTGAGTCCATCTGCAAAGAGGTTATTTTTAGATTAGCACACATTTCTGTCCTTGGTTCTATTCAGTTCAATACTTTACCGATAAATTGGAAGAATACACAGAAGAAATGCCCACCTTGTTGAAGATCAAACTCCAGAGTGATCTCTGACTCCAGTGTCGGGCTAGAAATAGCCTGAAATTTGGACTGCCTTGCATTTATGTTTCCAATTTTAATCACTCACATTCCAAGTAAAAAATATTTGGCTTAGCAATAGTTCATGTCAAAAAGAACTTTTAAGAAAAGGTCATCGTTAACATTTTGAGTTTAACTAATTCTGACACATCTAAAGAAGGTAACTGATATTCCAATTCCCAGAATTTGGAATAGTGTTGGGGGGGTCAGGTCAAAAAATACAAATTAAAATTTGGAGGCTAGTGGTCATATGAGTCTAATTCCTAGCACCTAGCACAGTGCTTGGTACATGGTAGGTATTCAGTAAAGAGTTGTTAATGAAGAAGTGAATGAATGGACTCAAGAATTTTTGGTGTGTGGGTGGTTCTTTCCTGGCCTTAGTTCAAGACTCAGGTGCTCAGTTACTGTAAACAAGATGATGCTTTCAGAGCCGAAGTGCCCCATCCAGGTCCATGAGGGGACTGAGGCACTCATTGCCTCGCTGCTGAAGGTGTGGGTTCTGCTGATAGCTCACAGCTGATTCCTCTCTAGGAAGGAAACTACCCCAATCAGGGTTTGCTTCTTCCCAGAGGACACCCTGACGTGCAGCTAACAAGCCTTGCTTCAACCGGGACAACCCTAGATGGCCACCCCAGGTGCAAATGTCCCCATGGGACACCTCTGTAGCAACTCTATTACAGCTCGACATCTTCCTCGGCCCTCTGCCCATGCTGCTTTCCTCCTGCTCCACAACTGTTGTTCCCTCTTGGAGAGCCCCCAACAAACCTCCTACACAGAAAACTCAAAAGCCTCAGATTCTATTTCTGAGGAAACCCAACCAATAACAAAAACTATGATCCCAAATTCTTTTTTTAACACACATTTCTATAAGTGCACAGCTATGTCTTTACAAAGAAGTAGAGCTATGTATTAGGAAAGTGTACTGGATTAAGAGAGAGATGCAACTTATTAAAATCCTATCACAGCTATGTGACCCTGCGCGAGGCGATCTTTCTAGGTGTCCTGTGATAACACCTGCGTATAGCATATGTGAACGCCCTCTGTAAAGCGTGAAGCGGTGTGTGAGCACTAGGTGTTTTTATTATGAAATGTGATGCCATGGCTGCAGTGGCTGATCCCACACCACTCACACGTTAACACGATGAATAAAAAAGCAACAATTTTAGACAAGGCCCCTAGAAGGAAGTCCTTAAAGAGAAACCTAGCTGCCAACTGAGTTGATATCCTAGAGTGGTCAACCTGGGAAGGTACCAACAAAATGAACTAGTTGGTGTATAAACAGTAAGAATTGGTCATTATTGTGTGTGCGCACACAGAATAAACTAATGAAAGTGAAAAATAGTCCTCTGGGCAGAGACTTGAGGATAGACCTACAATGGATGTTTCTCATTACCAAAAGCTGAGTTTCAACAATGAAAGAAGGATCAAATATCAACGCTTGAGGCCTATTTCCTTTATGAGACCTATCGTCATCAGCATCTAATTCACCAAAGCTCTGGAAGCACGTATTTTCTTGTAAACAAAGCAAGGCTTTGGATCATAAACAGAATTAGGTTGCAAAGGGATTTGTATTAAAAATAAGACCATCATCTTCGAGACTAATACTCTCCTGGCATCTGAATCTTTGAAGCTGGAAAGAAAGAAAGTGCACTAATTTATAAGTCAAGACCCCTAGGAACTGACGGGTCAGGCTCTATGCACTTATGAAAAGCCAATGAATTAAACAATCCATATCTAAAGTACTGCTCAGCAATTCTGCCTGGGTCACTGATTGTGTTGCTCTTCAGATTGATTATTTCCAACTTCCTCTGCTCTTCCTGAACATTGATACCCTCCTGACCCTACTGTGAGCTAGTAGGCTTGTTGCTTGTTTCACTGAGAAAATAAAACTCATCAGACTAGAACTTCTGCTTCCCCCTAGTACCCAAACCCCCAACTCACCTGCCTCTGTATCACACCTCTGCCTTTCCTGCTCCGTACTCCGCAGAGCCCGCCCCCTACCCTCCAATGGGCACTGGATCCCATCTCTACCCATTCAAAGGCAATACCCCTGCAACTGACCCTCTCTTCTGAATTGAGTTCTCCCTCTCTAGGAAACGGGTCCCATCAGGAGAGACAACTGTACTATCTTACAAAGTAGAAAAAAATCCTCCCTGGATTCCACGTTCCCTTCCAGCCACCATTCCATTCTCTCTTCCCCTTTATAGCTAAACATCTAAAAAGAGCAACTATGCAGACTCACTTCCTTCACTCCCATGTGCACACGTGCTCATTCTATTCACCTTCACCTTTTCACTCTTCAACCTCTTGTGCAGTGACTATTAACCACCCTCTGCCCAAATCCGATGACTAGTTCTTAGCGTGGAATCCTTACTCTACCGCTCCCACTCTGGGGCATCTGGCAGAGTTCTCACTGTTCTCACATAAAACATTTTCCTTCTCTTGGCTTCCATTCAACAAGCTTTGTTTTTTCCGTAGCTCACTGTGTGCTGCTTCTTGGTCACAGTGAGTCCTCTATATCTCCCCTACCTCTATTTACCAAGTTGCTCAGGCCAAAACCACAGACGTTTTTGGGAGAATTAAATTATGGGACAGGAGTAGAAATGTTAAGACATTTCCTGGCTTAGAATCATAGTGCAATGTAAGTTAACTATTATTTTGACTTATTATCACATTTTAAATAAAAAGATAAATATACAATGTAGACAAAAGATAGGGAAGAACAGTAAAAGAAACTAAGCACAAAACTCTGGATAAATGTCAACTCATGAAAAAGAGGAGAAGGCAAACATGCTCACAAAGGGATGGACAGTGCCCTTCAGAGAACAGACTGACATCATTAACTCCTCAGACAGATTTCAAAATGGAACACTTACCTCCACCAAGTGGAGGCCTAATCTCTATGGAACAACCCAGTTGTCAACTTGTTAAATGAGGGGGGGAAAAGATTCAATTTTAGATGAAGCAATCAACGGAAAAAAAAAAATCAGTACTTACAGCACATTCATGAAGCAAAACGCACTTACACAATTATCCAATGTTCACACTCATTATGCGTGATGCGTGTGCTTTAAAAACTTCACCAAGGAAATATGTCAGGAGGAAAAATGTTAAACCCTAGGTAATTTCTATAGGGCTAAACATTTATTATAATATAGTAATTCTTAGGAAATACCTAGTTTAACCACTGCATAGAGCAGATAAGGTAACCCAAGCCTGAAGAGGATAAATGGATTGCCCAAGGTCGTACAACTAATTAGTAGTTAGATTGGCTTTTCTCATTCTTGCTTTTATATCCCCATCCCCTTCTTTAGTCATTTAAGTGATGTTTGCTAGGAAAATACATACCTAATGTTTCCATAGCCCTACTGAAATGCTTAGCACATGAGAAAAAAGCTCCAGTGAATCAGGGACTATTTCTGGTTTTTTTCCCCCACCACTGTTTGCTAACAATAAGCACCCAATAGTTTTGTACTGAATAAATGATATTGTCATTTTAAATGTACCAGTTTCACTTCCAATCTACCATCTAACGTGGTATCTAGCATATAATTGTTGCCAATATATAGTTTTTGGAAGCGTGGGTGCATCTGAGTGAATGACTCCACTTCAACGTATATATTAAATTAAATTCACTTGAGGTCAAATATGGAAGCTAGAAATGATGAAAACCCCAGTGATCCACCTGACCCCGTTTGAAGGTGGGCTATACTTAGTGACTCACAAAAACAGCATCAGGAAAGGGAAAAAAAAATGAGTAACTTTACAGTGGAGAAACCTAGCAAATAAAACCTTAACCAAGTGATCAGGTTACTGTCATCATGGATGTCATGTGAATATCAGGTAAGTCCTGATGTAATGGGACAAAAAGGGGACTTTACCTCTGCAGTACTTTTTTTTTTTTCAAGAATCCATAACTCCACACTAATCATAAGTTAAACAATAGACAAAGCCAGATTGGGGGATAGTCTACAGGATACCTGGCCAGTATTTCTCAAGACCTTCAAGGTCATGGGGAAAAAAAAAAGAAAGTCTCAGAAACTGCCACAGACCAGACAAGACTGGGAAGACATCCCAACACAATGCTACGTGATGTCCTGGATTGGATGCTGGAACAGAAAGCCCAGAGTTTAGTTAGTACTAATGAAGCACTGTCAGTTTCTTTGACAAAGGTAGCATGGAAATATAAGGTGATCAACAATAGGGAAAACTGGGTGAAATGTATACAGAAATCCCAGTAGAATCTTTGTAACTTTTTTAGAAATCTAAAATTATTCCAAAAATAAGGTTTTTTAAAAAAGATGTATTTATTTTATTTTTAAAGATTTTATTTACTGATTTATTTGAGAGAGAAAGAGAGCATGAACAGGAGGAGAAGCAGAGAG
This sequence comes from Ursus americanus, assembly GCF_024610735.1. Lineage (NCBI taxonomy): Eukaryota > Metazoa > Chordata > Mammalia > Carnivora > Ursidae > Ursus > Ursus americanus. The sequence goes on along the minus strand of NC_142129.1, from coordinate 16,063,113 downwards.
GGAGGGGGAAAAGAATCTGAAGAGACTCCATGCTGAGCACAGAGCCCCAGCAGGGTTCAATCCCACAACCGCGAGATCATGACCTGAGCTGAAGCCAGGAGTAGGCTGTTAAACCGACTGAGCCACCCAGGCACCCCTGGATTTATTTATTTGAGAGAGAGAGAATGTGCATGGGTGGGGGGAGGGGCAGAGGGAGAGGGAGATGCGGGGATCGCACGACCCAGCCATCATGACCTGAGCCAAAACCAAGAGCCAGACACTTAACTGACCGAGCCACCCAGGTGCCCCTAAAATAAGTCGAAAAAAAAAAAAAATCAGTGCCGAATACCACATGATGCACATAGGAGGCTGTCTTAGGACTGAAGAGAGCAGTGTGCAGATATCTGGCCAGACCACCAAATACCAGTATTCAGTGCTTACACGTCTCACAGGTTTAAATATCCTGCCTTCAGGGCCGTCTCTCGCACTGGCAGACATAATACATGTAAATTAAGTGATTAATTATGTTCTCTTCCCATAACCTTCCTGTGGTATTTATCAGTGTTTTCGATGCTGTTTTTGAAAGTGAGAAAGTGAGTTGGAAGGTGGGAGCACGTGTACTTTGCAGTGAGAGCATGCGTGGAGGAGGTCGGCTGGCTTGGGACCTGCAGACCGACCGCGGGGCAGCCCGCGTGACCGTAATGTGTCTTCAGCAACAGCACCCACCACCATCTCAGCTCCCGCTTTTGGAGAGCACGGTAGCGTGCCAGACTTGGCACCCGCAGTTTCATCTACGAGATTACATTTCACGCTCTTAGTTTATGAGGCTGCGACGATATTCTCATTTTAGAGATGAGAGGTATGATCACCGGAGAGATGGATTACTTGGTCAAGGTTGCAACTGTGATTCAAACACAAACATTTCTGACTCTGCCACCACATCAGTAAATAAAAGACAAGGGAATTCCATTCAAGCAACTGTCTAAGACACACTCCTAATATCGTTCATCTATGCCAGAGAATAATCATTGAGATATTATATATTATACGTTATATATACTTCTAAACATCCATATAATTCCCATTACACTGAGAAAATGTAAAAGAGTAGTTGAACACTACACTTAATATACAACAAGGGTTAGTCCTCTCCTACCTTTGTAGGCTACACCTATTTTCTATTAGCTCCAAACTGGCTTTTGCTTGTGTTTTAGGGCCTAGACCTGTATGAATTATCAGGGCAATTCAAAAGCACAGAGTAAGCTCATGACAGAAGTCAGAAGTTTAGCCTGTTTATGTGGGATAGAGTTAAATCTTGGCCAAGATCAAGTTACTCTAGATATAAAAATACATGTTGTATCAATGAAACTCCTTTGGAGTTAGAAATATAACAGATTTTCAAAAACTAACTACCCTCAGCCTAGACTATATGATTATGTGCTGTATTAAGTACTCATTTATGTACTTGATTCAGATTATGGGAGTAAGATTCTGCTATCATTATGGATTTACTTTAAGGAATTTTTTTAAACATTTCTCTTTACGTTCTTTTAACCTGAATAGACTTTCCTCTTGGACACCATAACCATTATCTTGAGGGTTAATAATTCATAAAGCCAGTAATGAGAGCCTAATTATCTTAAGTAAGTCTGAAATTTATCGGCAAGCAGCGAGGGAGGGACTGCAAAGACTAACCCTCTTTATGCTATTATTTTAGGGGGAATACCCCCAGGTGAATTGGAGCTAAATGGAAGGGGGGTGGTAAATCTTTGAAATAGTGTAGTCATCTTTCTCTATGCTAAAAATAAGCAAGGTAATTAAAAGGGCTGCCATCCTGTAATTACTAAGAAGTCCTGCCTTACGGACGGAAGTGGGGCTTTGTTAGACAACAAACATTCAAGCTTGTAATCTAATACGAATAACGATTCAGACACATAAGCAAGATCTATTAAACAGGGATGGCAAACAGCCACATGCTGCCTGGATGAGTCACTCAGTGTATCATCCAGAAAGGGAACTAGTTCTTTTAAACCCGGTAACGCAGGACTGCTCTGGTTTAGGGTTTGTATGTTGACAATCAATAGACGGCCTAAGAGGATTCACTCCCTTTGGGATGCAGGTCAGAGTGCAGTCCTCAAAACCCTTTTATCTAGATGGTGTTCTATGCATTTTGTTTAATTAATGCTTCTGAAATAACAGATCTATTTTGGCACTGTATGTCACATATGGACTTGGACTGGTTCTTGTCTTTATACTGTTTGAGCTCTGCCAGCCTTACCGTGACTCTGTAGTTGGTTGCAAGTTGGAATCAGGCAAGAGAGTGAAGCTAAGAATCAAATACATAACCCCGAAGGACAAACTGCCCTGGACAACCACAGTTTAGAAGCATCATAACTGTGTATTAAATGTGGAATGCCTGACTTGGCCATCTTTACTTCTAATTAACATACTGTTTCCTTCAGACTGAAATCTTTAGAACAAGTTAACTCCTTCATTCCCTCTTTGAGTGTTTCTTTGTCCTTCTGAGATCCAAAGACACTGGTGAATTTGCTGGATTTATATTTATACCAAGTCACCTCCCCCAATTTGATATAAGAAGTTTCCTTACAGAGAAGTTTCATCACATAAGATATGATGAGTAAAGCACTTGCCAGGAAATGTCATCTTCTTGTAAAAACTCAAATCACAATTACCTCTGGCAATGGTGGACAGATAATGCCAGGGAAAAGATAGAACAGATAATTGAAATCCACCGATAAGCCTCAAATCTCATTTCAGCCCCAAATTTCAAATGCTTCCCTACTCCCAACTGACTTTCTTCAGAGTCAGTGGTAAGCTGAAAAAATATTAACTGACTTGAGATCCATTCTTTCTTTTTTAGTTTTCAAAAATTGTAAGCTATTTGTCTATAAGTTGGAAATGAGAAAGGACATAAAACACTCTTCTTTATAATAAGTAGCCTTTCAAAGTCAGTTTAACTCACACTATAGCTACACCTCCCAATGCAAACATGTATGTCCATCATGTTATGAGTTAAATAAGATTTTGTGCTACTCTGTCACTTATAATCTCATTTATATTAGAAAATATAATGGGTCATTTATAGAAGGGAGAAAAGCAAAAGTCCAGGGAATTGCTCCATTCCCACTTCAAACTTTCCCAAACAAAGGAAATGAGAGAGAAGAGCAGAGAGGGGGAAGGCAGGCGAGAAGGCAGAAAGTATTGATGTTTAAGGAAAAGAACACCGAAGGGCTGAGGAAGCTGAACCTGCAGATAGAATTGAGAGGAGAAATTTTGCACAGAATTCTCTGGGTGGTTCAGTGGTCGGGCTACCAGGGAAATGGACCCTTGCTCACTGCCACCTCCAGATCGGAAAGTCCCCACACTCACCCTTGAGACTGACCCTGGGTTTCAGAATTTCCATCCACTGAATCCCCACTCCGGATCACAGGTCCAGAATCAGAGCTTGGAAGTCCTTATCACTAGAATGTGTTCCCTCCTCCATTCCCACCAGTTTTAGCTATTTGTGTCTTCCATAACCCTAGGTCGGTCCATATTGGAACCAACTGGGCGTCATAAACTTATAAACCTCTGGTTCTCTATCAAACTCCTTCTGTTCTGTTGGCATCCCTGCCTGTACCCTCGGATACTGGTCTTGATCTTCTCTGACTTTACTGCATTTGACTACTGGCCTCCATAATTGTGACAGAGCCCAGAACCCTAATATCTAACACACCTGCAGTCTTAACATCTTCTGGACTACTTTACCTGGTTACCTCATATATCATAGTACAGATAGGGATCTAACATAGTGAATGGAATGTAAAAAGTGCCCAATAAATACTGAATGATAGAAAAGATGAACTAAAAATCAGCTATGCATTTAAAGAACCATATGAAAAATATGAACATTGAGAAACATTCATATGTGGAGTCGATTTAAGATTTCAGGAACAATGGCACCTCATCAATTGTGAATTACTTTATCATGACATTGAGTATTCTGTGGGCCTCTGACATTTATGCAATCACATAATAGCTAGATGTGTTGGACATGTCTTTGCAGATAACTTTGTCACACCTGCATGAAGAATGAGGACAGTATTTGGTAATGGAGACTCCAGGAAGAGACTTGTGCTGTCTCAAGAGTTTTCTAGACATTATGATACCATATGACATTCACCAACTTTCTGCTTTCTCATCTTGGATAAACCTGAGACTGAAGTGGTTAATAAACCAAGAGATCCTAACTTGTCCTCTTAGCATAATAATTTTCTTCTGCTGTTTTCCTTTGCCCAGTTCCATTTTCTTCAGCCCATAAATCATCGCTTGGGCTTCGCATGGTATATGCTTCCCTTCATTTCCCTAACCATTGTTTTCAGACACAGGATGAATCTATCCATCAACCCAAGGAGGATCAACCAGCTGAAGATAGGGTGATCACATGAGATCAACTAGGCACTTCCAACTTACAAGCTTCCCGAAGTTTCTCTTTGTCATAGTGGAATCCTTCATAGTCTTGTAAACTGATTTTGTTCACCCGGATCCTCAGGCGGTCTGGGACAGACTGGGGACTGCAAAACAAGAACCAAGTAGTCAGACAAATGAGAGAATAGAATTGAGAGTCACATGCACCTGAAAGGACTAAAGGCAATAATGTCTCTTCATGTTTGGAAGAAAAAGTTCTCATTCAAACCAGAATTGTAGGTTCCTTACCAGAATATGGCCATTATCTGAAGAATACATCTCTAGAAACCTCAAGTTTCTGGAATTTAGGTAAGAACATGGAAATAGGCAGAAAAAGCTTCTGGAAGCTACTCCTATCCTGTTTACTATTAACTTATTAAAAATTCTAATAAGATCATGTGTTTAGTTCCACAATAAATGAGACACAGCCAATCTGAAACAGTGAGACATAGCATAGAGCTGTAAAAACTGCTCTAGGACAATATGCCCCTATCCACCAAATACAGCAGTTTGACCCTCAGAAGAGACAAAAACAATAAACAAAAAACCCTCTAAAAAGCAGACCAAGAATTGAGAAAGCACAGGATTGAGATCAAAATACCTCTACGTACCCCAACAGTCTGAGAGCACCTCTCAAAGTTTATGACAATAAATGCTGCCTGTGATGGTGATTCTGAGTGCCCCAAAATGATGAAAAAATTTAAAAATATGTATAATGTACCTTCTTTAGAAAGGGAATGAAGTTGTAATTCATTTTGAAAGAACTCAATCCAAACTGGGTCAGGATACATGTTAAACAATTAAGAGAGCGTAGCACCCAGCTTTCTGAAGCATCCTGTTCACTCACAAGATGTCCTTGGATTGTACATAATATTTTCAAAGTAGTTTAATCATTGGCATTAGTTGAGTCAAACAATTTTTCATCATCACCACTATGGAGCAATGCATTTCTTCAATGTATTAATATAACACAATCCTGGACACTTGTCCTTCAGTATTATCTTATATTTAGATTTCATTGGTTCAGATAATTTTAGCAAATACAGGATGGCTTCTCCTTTCTTGTGTTATGGGATAAAAGTCACTATTGACCAAAGTAGAAAGAACAGCATTACTCTTCTATTCGTTTCAGTAAAGAAGGAAAGGACTAGAAGAGGGAAAAGGGAAAGAAAGGGAAGACAGAGTTGGAAGGAAGAAGAAAAAGATAGATAGAAGGAGGGAGTGATAAAATATTGTCAGGATACAGTGACCCCTACCTCAAACACACACATGCAACTCTGGAAGGAGGAAAACATAATTTAATCTCATCCTCTTGCCTAATACCTCATCTTAGGGCAAAGTATAGTAACTCCGTCCATGTAGAGTCCCACTCTAATACCCCCCAAAACAACATATAGATCCATATGGATACATATGTGCACACCCATACATAATTCCCTTCCTCCTCTCTCACAAAGATATTTAGATCCAAGTGCATAAATTCTAAAAAGAAATAGTAGACAAATAAAAATGTCTGAGGTTGACTGGGTTAAAAACTCAGCCAATATGAAATGACAAGATGGATAATTCTGAGGGAGTTTTGAGAAGACAAATCAATGGACTAGTCCATTCAAAGTGTGTCTGTTGGGTGTCCAACTTTGTATTGGGCATTGTGCTGGACATGGGAACAGGCATTGATAAATAAAACGGGTATAAGTTGTGATGGGAAATAGGATTTGAAGGCATGTTTTGCCTGAAATATCACATGTACCCTTACCATCATTTACAGACAGGGAAGCTGAGGTTTAGAAAGGTAAAGTGATTTTATGGTCACATAGCTACTGAGTGGCAGAACCGGGAGCTGAGTCTTGGACTCTTCATTCATTGGTTTCATGCTTATTTTATTATATGATGTCAAGAATCCCATGGATGTGACAGCAAAACCATAGATCCAGAATTAACAATGTCAAATGATCTTTATATGGTGTTCAGACTCTTATCAATACACAATCAACTGGGGGAGAGGTAAGTAAACTGTGGTACGTTGAAACAAGAGAACACCGGGCAAATATTACAATGAGTGTGTAAATCTATATTTGTTTAGAGGTAAGTCTCACTATAACATTGTGAAGTGAAAAAAAATCACGGAAAATTATATCTGGAAAGAACTTCTTCATGTAAACTGTGGAATTTCGGCATTTGTTTATGTACACAAGTGTTTGGAGAGAATGTTCAGCAAGCTATCCCAGGCGGTTATCTCTACGTAATGGGATTTAAGGATTATTTTACACCAAGCATCATCCTTTTCAGAAAAAGATTTTAAAATTATGTCAATCTGTAAATAAATGATAACTCAGAACCAGAGGAAAAATAAGTTACAGCAAAGAATGTCAGGTATTAGGTGTGAGTAGATAGGAAAGAATAGGAAAGAATTTAAGCCATTAACAGTGACCATACAGTGTTTGTACCAGATGCTCATCCCAAAATTAAGGCGGGTCTGATCCTTTTATTTTCAAGTTCACCCTAGTGACCCGAAAAGATTGTAATTAAGAAATATTTCCCCACAAACACTTCAGGTAAGACGGAAGCGGGAAGCATAGAAGGTGGTGGCCCACCATACCCTCTGATGGGAGATGGGGAGGACAGAGGTTGAAAAAGCTCAACTTAATTACACTTTGAGATGACAGTAGGTCAATTGACAGTGAGCTTTAGCATTCTCCAGCGGGCTGAAGTAAGACCTAGTTCCAGCAGTAGCTGTAGAGTAGAAAATAGGATTCAGAGAATGACTACAGACCAGTCCCTGTATGCCTTTCCCCAAGGAGCTCCCCACTCGCCAACCACTGTGTACCGCCTTTCTCATGGTCCATCCGTGCCTGCTTCCTGCCCACATGCTTCCACCTCCCAGCTTTGTGTCTGTGCCCAGCAATTCCAGCCACACAGTGTTGCCTCCTGAGCCACAGCCTCCACCAATCTTCCTTACAGGTGGTACACCATGGACATACAACAGGAACTGTCATTTGAATGGAACTTTCCAGAATCCAAATGAATTCATAAATTATCTCAGTTCACCTCCAGAGCAATCGGCTAGGCAGGAGACGAGAAAATGCAGACTCAGTAACTGCTTGGCATTCTCCCCCATCCCACCTTCTTATACACTCATTCTCTCGCTGTCAGTGCCCATCTGTTCCTGACGACCTGCAACGCATCCCACGTTCCCACCAGCAGCAGCCTGCTTAAACCCACTCTTCTGACGAAGGTACCTGGTGTTTGGCCTGCTATCAAATGTCGGGGGTCATCCGCAAATTTTAGGGCAATCACGGGGTCCATGATGGGAATCTGCTTTGAAATCTTTTGGATCCTGGTGTAAAGAGTAGGCAGCTCAGCAGAGTGGAAGAGCTCAGGCTCTGAGTCAGATTGCCTGATGTGAAGTACACTTCCTCCAACTACTGGCTAACCAGGAAACCCTGTGCTTCAGGGTTCCTCTTGGGTAATGTAGAGATAAGAACAGGATCCACTTCCCAGAGTTACCAGGAGGATTAAATGAGTCAATACAGAAAAGTGCCTGGCACATTGTAAGTACTCAGTAGACACTAGCTACTATCAGTATAATCATCATTCTGAAAATCACTCCCCTACATAAGGTTCTGCTAATAAACAACAGCATCTGCTGCTGGGGAGCGGAAGAAGTTTAGGGTGTGTGCTGGGACTGCCCTAGGCCCTTCTGACCAGCCGCCGAGCTTCCTCTCAGGGGAAACTTTCTAGTCTGAGTAGGGCCATCATTCTCCTGGACCTTCTCCCACAGGTATTTTACAGGCCAAGCAATGACATGAACACAGACAACTAGAAGGTGGGAAAGATAAAATACACAGATATTAAGTGAAAGCCAAGTAATTCAATTGTGTCCCTTTATGTCAAAATATATTAATGTGCCATTAGTGGCTGAATGGAGGTGGACGATGACAAAGCTGTTCCTTGGAGTTTGGGGAATAGCAGTGCCATTAGTTTTCTAAAATTAGATTTTCCCAAGAAAGTTAGTAGAGCATAGAAGAGATGAACATCCTGGATAAAAATGAATCTGCCTCCATGCCAACATCTACCACCAACTATTCCGATACTGATGTAGGCTCTGTAGAAGGGGTTCTAAACCAGACTTCCTTGGACTCACTCAAGGTTCTGAAAAGGGCCTCAGCAATCTTGGAATTCCCTTTGAAATCAGGACAGTGACCTCAACCTATCACCTCCTCACAAATTTCCTCTGAAATGTCAAGACTGAGTTTTTTGTGCATGTTGGAAGTTCATGGCTCTGAACGTAACTCCCAAATGTCCCCATGACAACTCCCTCAAGAACTACCATAAAGCATCTCATTAAATTCACACACTTGGGCTCCAGAACACACCTTCCCGTGTTCACATTACACATGCCTGTTACCCTGAGATGCAGGGGAGGGGAGAGGTGGATCCCCATCTAGACAACTCCCAGAACACTCACTGCTATTCAACTGACACCGTCCTTACTACGAAGTTTTCTCTCAGTCCTCGTAACACACTCTCCTCATGCCAAACTTCTCACATGGATACCGCTTAGGGACGAAGAGAATGAATTGGGGGCTTTTGTTCCCTAGGGTCACCTCAAGGCCAGCAACACCCCATAATTTCTTCTTTTCATTGGAAACATGAATCATCTGGGAATAATATCCTTTAATATTAAGACACTATAACACAGTGTGTAACGCAAGACACAAACTCAGAAAAAATCTTAGTTCCAATCTGAACTCTGTCAATTAATACGTGTTTGACATTGAGAACTCTGAAGTTACCTTGGCTAAAGCATTTTCTGATTTGCAAATGGAACTGATGAGAGAAATATGTGAGCAAAAAATGAGAAAACCCATGTAAGGCAGTTAGCACATCCCTGGTAAATAGTGTTAAGTAAATTGTTGCTATATTTTTATTAAAACTCTGATGCTTCAACTTCCATAAGCCTCTTTTTAAAAAATTGAATCCCAGATAATATCATACCGGAAGCCAGAGTCACAGCTCTAAGTAGCAGTTAGAAGATACCAAACCCTATCAGAATGACAGTTTGATGACACGGTCGGGGAGACAAAGATCCAGAGTTAGGTAGCTATCTGTAGTCTGTGGCATGAGAAAGCAAGTGGGGGCCGTGAATGTTTGCAAGATATCTTAAAGATACTAGGAATATAAATCCTCATTCATGGTACAGGAGGCCCTTAAAGTTATATAATTACTCTACATTTTGTACTTTGTAAATGTCCAATTTTCATTAACATTTTTAAATGCTTCAGGGTAAGGCCTGCCCCTTAAAACGCTCATGTAGACTCACTGATTCTTACGATGAACTATAATTTAACCAGGAATTTGCTACTCATATATAAAGAGTTAGTTTTCCCTTGCAAGGCAGAAAACGTCACAACTTTGTCTGTCTTTCTCCTTCCAGGCCTGATTTAATGGTGATGCATTGCTTTAATTTGTTTCGAGCAATATAAACGTGAGATTCTACCTGATCATAACCTCGATGTAATAAAGTATATTTCTAACCAATCTTTAATAGGATTCATTTGAACTGGCCCTTGTTTTATGAATGGACTTCAGTGTGAAGTCATAGCACAAAAGACTCTTCCTCTTCCTTACAACTCCGGCACCTAAGAGTCTGGCCCACGTTGTTTACAATAAATGTTTTTAAACAAATAAATGAATGAAATGCAGGAAAGCTGAATTCCTCTGGGACAACGCATGGCCCTTTAGCACAGTTTGACATCATCTGAGCCTTTCCATAGCCATTTTTCTCTTTGTGAGCCCTAGGGCAAACCCTGATTGGGTTGTCCATTTCTGTCCTTTTTCCATCCAGCTCTCCAAGATGTGGAGGTAAATCCATGCTGGATTATACCCCTTCGCCTTTTATCTCTAGGGGGATCTGCACAGATAGAAAAGAACATACAGGGGCGCCTGGGTGGCACAGCGGTTAAGCGTCTGCCTTCGGCTCAGGGCGTGATCCCGGCGTTATGGGATCGAGCCCCACGTCAGGCTCCTCCGCTATGAGCCTGCTTCTTCCTCTCCCACTCCCCCTGCTTGTGTTCCCTCTCTCGCTGGCTGTCTCTATCTCTGTCTAACAAATAAATAAAAAATCTTTAAAAAAAAAAAAAAAGAAAAGAACATACAAATGGTAGATGTCCCTACCAGAAAAGTATGTATACCATTTCAGGACTGCCTGTTCTTCAATTAAATAACAATGAACCAGAAACACTTAAACCGCACCACATCCTTTCATCAGCTATCAAGCTGGGTCTTATTTAGATATAATTATACTCAATAGCTTCCTTAGCAACTTCCTAGAAATTGCTGCAATTTACCCTGGGACATTTTCAAGCTGCCACTGACAATAACCTATCCAAAAACACATCCAAGTGGGCCCCTTTGCATTGAGCAGTAAAACCAAATTGAACCAAAGCTTCTGAGCAGAGATTTAAAATGGATTTCTGACACCTGCCGAGTTCAGAGAGAACTCTTATAATTCAGTTGTCTTCTGCCTGGAGTAGAGAACAATGCCTCCGAAATGTGAAAAAAAATTTTAAAGGAGTTTTTGAATTTGGAACCAAAGATAAACCAAAATCACATTAACAGCAATCATGAGCTCCCACTGTCCGACATGTTCTTCCAGAGAAAGTACTTTTTTTCCCCACTTGCAACACTGAGAAGTACTTTTAAAGGTTGTTAATTCTTTTTCAATAGACATTGTTGGGGTTCCCCGGGTGGCTCAGTCAGTTATGCATCTGACTCTTGATTTCGGCTCAGGTCATGATCTCAAGATCCTGAGATCAAGCCTGGTGTGGGGCTCTGAGCTCAGCAGGGAGTCTGCTTCTCTCCGTCTCTCTCTCCCTCTGCCCCTCCCCCCACTCACACTCTCTCTCTAAATAAATAAATCTTCAAAAAAAATACTCTCTCTCCCTCACCCTCTGTCCCTCCCCCACCTCTTGGGCTCACTCTATCCCTCTAAAAAAACAAACAACAACAACAACAACAAAAAAAGTTAATGAAGTTCTTGACTGAAGGCATCCATTTGTGAGGTGGATAATATGATATGTCATAGTTACAAATTATCTGAGACCGCTCTCCCTCTAGATCTCCAATAAGATAATGGAATTAAAGCATTGCAGAGTTGGAGAAAACTTAGATGGTCACTAAGTCACTACTTGCTATCCCATCTGATGGTCTATTACCCCACGATCGCATCTATGGCTGCTCCATCTCTGCTTGACCCTCATCGAGTGTGGAAGGTACAGGACGGAAGTGCCCTAGTCTTTGTTTAGATGACCCTAAGCATTTATAAATTCTTCCTAAAGAACCTGTATCTCTCTCCATAACGTACTGACTTTTCTTCTACCATTCGGGTCGGAATTGGGTTTGAAGTCACTGGGATAATCAACTACAGACACCGATGGCAAAAGAATGTAAACTTGAAACGCCAGACCTCGAAGCCTACCCAAGAAACCATTTGCCGACTTAATGGCTAAGAGATTAAAAAGAGGTTTTAAGTTCCAAATATTAGAAACTTTTATGCAATTAGTGGAAACAAAAAATTTTTTAAAGTGTTCTGGAGATCTTCAAATACATACTGCCATGCACATTTTCACGCTTTCTACTGAAATACATTTTTATGTTTCCGAGATTGTAAGAAATGAACACGCAGCAGAGTGAAATTAGTATGTGGTCATTACACACTGTCTCTTGTGCTGGGCGTCGGCTTCCCGGCATACAAAGGAGAAGCAAAGACAGACAACTAGTAGCGGCTTCACTCGGGAGCACCTGTAAGCAGCTTGGCGAGTATCGCAACTTTGTTTCTGCTTGAAAGGAAAAGGAACAGGCCAATAGCCTTGGTCAACACTTCAAGTTCTCCTGACCATCTACTTCTTTTCGCAATAATGAACATCACAGCTATTGTTGACTCAGCCATCAACTCAGAGACTTTTATGTGGAACCCCCCCTCCCCACATATACATAACATTACCACTTCTGGGTACTGGAATCATAGATCTATTTTTTAAGTTACGGACCCTCAAACTTTCCTCTACATGAGATCACACTGTGTCTTCACCTTCTCCTTTCCCTTTACTCATGCTCATTAAATCCACTTCTCAGTCCACACTCAAATAAATCCCCCCTTCAGTAGCATTCCTCATTCTGGTTAACTCCTGAAGCACTTTTCTCTGGATTTCAGTTCAATAGACTCTCTGATTTTCCACCTGCTCCTTCTTTCCCTCCCCTGCTAGTCGTCTTTCTTCAAATCGTGTTCAAATATGTATGCTTCTCTACCCCTTCTGGGAACACCCCCACAGACCAAGCTACTATCATCTTGCACCTAGACTGAGTGCTGTAGACTGAGCAGTCAGTGCGAAATGCAAATGTGATCATGGCATGGTGATTTTCCCCCCATAATCACGAGCTCTTTGAGGACAGGATGCCCAGACATATCTATCTTTGTTAAGCCGCTGCTTCCCATATGGATTTACTAATTTTGAAATGAGAACTATTTTCCGTGACAACGAACCACATTCTTCATCCCACCTAATCGTGCGAACCACATTCTACATCCCACCTACGTAATGTGCATCGCTGGCCCCATGACTGGATGGGGACCAGTCAACAGAAATCAGTTCAAGGGAAAAATCAATTCTCATTACTAAACTAACAAACGAAAAATAATCTCAATGCTCATGCTATCCTCACAGATGGGGTTGATCCTCTGGTTTATCTCTGGTTAATACGAATGGAGAAAAATTTCTACTTATCATTAGATATCACCTACAGGCTTAAATCTCCTGAGAGTCTCCTGTTCTAATATTTGCTGAATTGGCAAGTAGAGCTGACACCCTTTCAGAAAACTTATAGGAGCTTCAGACCTTAAGTTCCCTCTTCTACTCTTTTTATACTGTTTTATGTTGAAAGAGTATAGGAGCTGGACAGATATCATGATGAAAGACAAAGGAAGCAAATACCTCCAAGAAATACAGAGGGATGGAAATCAGAGGTAGAGGGAACACGCATTTTTATAGAATCCTGCAAATTCAAACTGCTGAATGAGGAACAGTTGGAAAAGGAATAAGAACTCAAGGCTACTCTTTCATCACATCAGGCGAGAATCATTTCTACTTCATGAGGTAAGTCGATTGAATGGAGGTTTCCTGGCTATTAAAAATGACTAAAGATTCTATCATAAAATACTAATATGGGCTTTTAGTAGCAGAGCCTGCAGTGGCTTAGAGAATTCTTTTGCTTCTCTGATTGTACAGAGGTCCATTAATTACCACCTCCAGTGGAGTAAGGCACCACTGGGCCTGAGCCAATGAGACAGAAGAGGATAATGTTACTCTCAAGCCATCCAACAAATGGCTTCAGATCTCATGTGCTCAGAGAGAGAGACATTTTTTTACTTCAGGTTTCAATTTCTATGTATCAGACAAAAGGAAAACCTAACATTTATTTGCTATTTAAACGCTAACCTCTTCCTTTGGGTTTGCAATAATAAGCTGTTGGAATATCCTGTTCTTACTTGGAACTGATAAAGAAACTGACTTTCTTTGCTGGAAAGGTGTGTAGAGCAAGGACTGGGATTTGTATAGTTTAAAAAGTGTCATTTCGGGGCGCCTGGGTGACTCAGTCGATGAAGCGTCCAACTCTTGATTTCATCTCAGGTCATGATCTTGGGGTCATGAGATGGAGCCCCAGGTCGGGCTGCACGCTCAGTGAGGAGTCTGCTGGAGATTCTCTTCCTCTCCCATTGCCTGTCCCTCCACTCAAATGCTCTGTCTTTCTCACATAAATAAAAACTCTTTGAAAATATATAAGTAAATAAAAATTAAAAGTGTCATTTCACAGAAGAAAACACTGTGGTCCTTCACATATATCATAAAGGACTAAATGTGGCTATAACTACTGGCAAATTTCTCATCTTCTAGTAACCCTATGCACTTTGATGAATAAAGTGGTGGCATTTTGACTGAGGGTAACATTTATTTAAAAAATACAACCCTAGAGTACATGCAATTTTAAAATATTTAACACTTATTTCGCCTCTGATCCTATAGGAAAAAATTAAAATTGAGATTTTTTTAAGTAAAAATAACCAACAAAGCAGAAGCCAAAAATGCATGAGGCAATAATGGCGTGAAAAATAAACATGGCCATCTTATTAAGGTGGAGAGACGTAACCTGACTTTATTTGAGAAAGGATTGAACACATGAATTACCAGATGTGTTCCTACTGAAAACTACAGAGCGAAGGAAGTAGTTCTGCCTCCCTAGGAAACATGTTTGGTAAGAACAGGATTCCATATTTGGTTTATATCAAGAAAATAAAAAAGTAAGTATTGGCCTCATAATAAATGGCATTACGTAAGAGGCACTTCCTTAAATGGTTTCAGCTTTCTATATAAAAAGTTTTACGGAAGGACACAGATAGTTTCTTAAAATCTGGATATTTAAGAAAATTCACAAAACCATTTTTCATATTAGGTAATTAGCATTTTATGGTGTTGCCTTCTGACTCCTGTTCCCCTCCAGGTTGACAATGGGTTGCCAAGGCCTGGAATACTCAGTGGTACTGCATCCGGTCCCGGAGAGGAAGAGGACACCACTTCTTTCCTATTCATCCACCGATCCCTGGGGGAAAGTTACGTCCCCCCACTCATAGCACAGATGTGCTCCTGCTGCCTTGTGCTTCCCTGTTAGAGACCCACGAGCAAATCAGAGTCCCCAAACCTGACTCCCCTGTCCAAGTCAGTAAATTTAGCCAGTTAGGCAGAAACTGTCCTCACCATTCTCTAATCCCTAATCCAATGACCAAGGGAATTTTTTAAAAATCATTCTTCTTGTTGGTGTCAAAGATGGACAGAACAAAGACACCTTGCTAGAACAAGACTTGTAAAAATCATATAATTCATCCTTACAACTACTAATCAACAAAAATAACTGTGAAACTTGATAGTAAACTTGAGAAAAAAAAAAAAACCTCCTTAAGATATACCTTTAGTGCTAGACTAATAAATTCCTTGGATAATGAAGGGCAAACACAAATTCGTTGAAATATTAACTAGTTACCAAAACTAAAAGGAAAATAATGGAAGAGAGAAAGAAAAGAATGGTGTCGGCTGAGAATGTCATGATAGAATATGAAAATAATTCAGGGTCCTTTTGCTCGTACATTTGCTTGTACATTTCCCTCTGTCTTTGCACTTGCACATTACAGAGCAGGCCTCTACTGAAGAGAGTGCTTTAACATTTCATAAGCCAAGACCCTCTCATCAAGGAAACATTTAATTGTTTTACTTCGCCTGAGCAACAAAATATCATCAGACCAAAAGATTTATGTCCCAATTAGAGAACATAAATCACCTCTCTTGAGAGCAGGAGCGTCTACATGGTGAAGAAAAAGAAAATCATTGCAGTTCTCTATAAAATAAAGCTGAAAACTTTGGCCTTTTTGTTCCATTTATAAACCTTCCAACACCACTTTCATTTCAGTCAAATATCTTAGCTACAACTTTGGAACTTGCTGAATTCATTTTTAGAATTTCATTTTCTGACACGAAATGTGATGAGTTCTGGGGACTAAATAAGTGTAGCATCAACAAGGATTTTCCCTTTCTGCCTTTAACAATGTACTTCCTTTTCATTTCCTGTAAGTGTTTCAGGGCATTATGACAGATTGGGAAGCTAAATCACATTGGTATAATTAAATTAAAAATCTACAAATGAAATGTGCATTGCATTTTATTACTACCTCAGCAAAACAATCCAAAATAAACACCCTCTTGGAGTGCTCCAAAGAAATGTCTAGGTTTGTTATTGATATGTTATTATCGTAATACTGGAGTAAAAACTGAAACGCTTCCCTTGCTCCCTAAATGCACTAAATCCATTAATAACACTGCAGATTGCGGTTTATCTAAGATATAAATATAACTACTTTCCAGAAGTATTTAGGGTTTTTTTCCCTACTTGGAGAGTCCATTTGTAAATAAATCTTTTGCTCACAAACACTAGCAAAATTACTCCCTTCCTTTTCCATGTATGGCCTGTATTTCTATAGTTGCTTTTTATTACAGTAATACTTCAGAAATTCATATATGAACGAAAATTTAAAGTTTATATTATTTGACCACCTCATTTTACAGAAATTGGATTTGGGTCCAGAGAGGTCAACAACAACTTTATTGTACCCATATAGTTAATACCAACAATCTGCTATAAATAAAAGAGCAATACTCTTTAGCCCTTCTTGTACCTTTTAATAGAAAGATTTTAAAGAATTAAACCATATATACAAGTCATATATCCAAAGTTCAGTCTTCACACAGTTGGTGACAGGAAAAGAAAACTAAAATTCAGTCAAATTTATTTAGTATGATATGGTTATGGGCTGGGTTGTGTCCCCCTCTCCCCCAGAAATTCATATGCTGAACTCCTAACCCCAGTACCTCAGAATGTGACTGTACTTGAAGATAGGGTCTTTAAGGAGGAATGAAGTTAAAATGAAGTCATATGGGTGGACCCTAATCCAATCTGCCTGGTGTCCTTATAAAAAGAGATTAGGACAGACCCACACACACCGGAGGAAGACCACCAGAAGACAACCACCAGCTACAAGCCAAGGAGAGAGGCCTCAGGGAAAACCAATCCTGCCAACACCTTGATTTCAGGCCCCCAGTCTCCAGTCTGTGTGGAAGTAAGTTTCTGTTGTTTAAACCACTCAGTCTGTGATACTTGTAACGGGAGCCCAAGCAAACCACACAGATACCTACTCAAGAGAATCACTAGAACAAATACATTTTATTTTAGTCCTACAGCTACTGATCCTAAAAAGATCACATAAATAGAAGAATGAGAGGCATCTCATTTTTTACTTTCCAAAATTCCTACCTGGCTTGGAAATCTCTGCTGGCTTGATGTTACTGTTTAAGATATTCAGATCTAACTTCTACTTCTTTTAAAAGTCAAGGTATATAACATAATCTAATATATATATGTATATATATATATATAGTGTTGTGTTTGTTGAACTAATGTTACTTCTAAAGTCATTTTTTATTTTGATTTCTTAAAATTTATTTTGATAAAAGAAATTCATACATTTTCATAAATTCAAAAATTCATAAATTTTCTTCCTCCTTTGTCCTGCCCAATGGGCCTGCAGCGCACACGGTACCTGAACCTTCCCGCAAACTCTCCCCATGCCCCTGAAACTGACTGGTGCCTTCACCTCCACAGGCCCCGCACCTCAAGCCAACAACACCTGAGTAAATATTCCCTTCAGTTCTGAAGTGACCTTTTACTTTACGAGAAGTGCTGACTCGTAAGTGTAAGACTGTTTCTACACCTACGCAGACATTTGAATAATTCATCTCCAAAAATAAATTTTAAAAGTAACGAGATATAATTTTAAGTGTGGAGGGAGTCCTAAATGTATTATGCCTTACATAACCGTACCAGAGGCTGCCATCTGTGTTTACCTTTGCTAAGAGAGGCGCACAGGCTCCATCCGTCCACCATCATTGTGGGCATGACCCCTCCTGTGACCAAACGCATTACGGACCATTTTAAAAGACTCTCCCGGTGCTTTAACTGGACTAGAACTTATTTTTAACTGGGGTTTGTTGTCCTGACATTTTTCTTATAATAACACTCGAACTGCAAACCTGTAATATTGAAGAGTCACACATTTGAAACACTCAGAACTGAATTCTAAGTTATTATTTTCAAGTTTTCTTTAAAAAATAAGAAGTTAACCTAGTGTGGCCAAATAAAATATAGAAATCATATTCATGAAAATAAACACATACACAGGAAAACGATCAAAGTTTAGATCAACAGTGGCGTTTAGGGTCTTAAATGCCAGCTACAAAGCAGAAAGCCTTGGGTGTTACCTTTATCACCTTCTGGCATATACTCTTAGTTAAGTTTCCTAATATTTCTTACTCTCAGTCTTGTCATCTATGGAATGGGAATAATGACAATCGTTACCACAAACAGTTATCGAGATATTAAATTTGATCACAAGTCAAGGTGCTGATTAGCATAATATCAGACACATACTATCTTTCTGGCTAAATGAAAAAAATCCACTTGTGTTCTTGCAGAGAGCAAGAAGAAACATCAATTAAATGTACCAAAGCAGTACAGGGCCTGGGCTCCCTGCTCAGTCCGAAGGATAAAGGATGACCCTGTCATGTCCCATGGTATGTCTTGCCTACTTCAAGTCTCAGATCCCTTTGGGGCAGATTTTCATATAGTCTAGGGT
Source organism: Ursus americanus (assembly GCF_024610735.1). Classification (NCBI taxonomy): domain Eukaryota; kingdom Metazoa; phylum Chordata; class Mammalia; order Carnivora; family Ursidae; genus Ursus; species Ursus americanus. The sequence continues at coordinate 16,044,374 of NC_142129.1, read as the reverse complement.
CATGCCCTGAATTTTAGCATAACAGAACTTCAGAGCCAATAGAAATGCAGGGGGAACCGCTGCATTTCTTTTTTAATAAAATGCAAAGAGGTTAACACTTGGTCAATGTCACACAAATGATCTAGCCCCCCTAGATCCTCAAAACAGCAGCATGTTACCATGGGGGCGCTACAGAATAAGGAGGAAGACACCCTAGTGAGAGACCTACGGCTGTTCCTGATGCCCCTTTTCTTTAAGGCCCTAGACCCCTCTGGCCATCTGAGTGGGCATAAAAGCACAGGTGGAGGGGGGAAGCTCTTGGTTGCAGAGCATAGGGAAGAAAACCGTCATCATCCAAGCTGCAGCCTGGACTCAAGTTTGAAAAGTGGTAGGGGATGAAGTTCAAGCAGTTCTTGCCTACTTTTCCTTGGAATTCTCAGTTTGGTATATCTGTTTTATGCAACCAGGACAGAGGATTCCATAAGAAGGGAGGAAAGCATGACATTTTGACATTACTAAAGGTCAAGAAACTGGACGGTGGAAAGTGAAATCACTAGGAAGATAACTCAGAAAATGTGACAGTTGGGAGTAAGAGAAAAGAAAGAAAATGGGTTAGCAGTTTCCTCTGCTCAGGGCTTCAGTGAACAAACAGTTTTGCAGTCCAGCAAGCCTGAGGCCAACTCTGATGCTTCCCTATCTGACTCTGTGATTCAGCAAATGGCATTTTTCCCCCTGTTCTATGAATGTAGCCATTCTCTCCTGTCCTTTTTAAAATACAAACTTTTAATATTCTGCCTTTACAGAAGTAATACATGTTCACTAAAATCAATCAGAAAATACAAAAAACCTAGAAAACATTTTCCATAATCCCGTCACACAAAGATAATCACTCTGGGATACGGTAATAACGAGCCTTAACAACACATATATTCATAATTTCTTGAGCGCTTAGGCACTTTTGGTATCCTTGCAATTGATTTTGGGGTCTAGAAACTATCACCTAAAAACTGTAATCTGTGAATCAAAACCTGGACAGATTTCTGCCCCAGACAGGAAGCACTCTTCCGGAGGCTCGAGTGGTCTGACAGGAGTGCTTTTCATCCTGACATTCTCAAGAGAGCTTGTGTGTCAGCTACCATCGGCTTTACTCATTCTCAGGCAAAGTATGTGTAATGGATCTTCTTGGCTAGTTTACACGTAACCCTCATAGTTTACAGAGCTGTACATGTAAATTTCCACTTTGGCAACGTTTTTGCTACTCCCAGAGAGTGTAGCTTGTAGCAAATAGAAGTTATAGAACAAAGGAAAAGAGAAGGGGTCTGAACAAAGCACATCAAGTCTTACTTTCTAACTAAATGGCCAATATTAAATAAACGAAATAAACAGACCCTTTACAGCACATTCAACAAATTCGTAAAAATGTCAAAACAAAAAATGTGATGTGACTAGTTGGAGAATAGAATTACAGCGTTTTTAGAAAGCACTTCCAAAGATCAGCTAGTTTACTTTGCTGGCCAGCATGCAGATGTTTAACTACCTATGACCACTTTATGTTTTCTTCAATGATGAAGACGGAAGAGTCTGGTAGTTTCTCAACAATAAAATTCTTAAACTCAACCCAAAATGGAACCATAAAAAAAAAAAAAGACATATCAAAAATATTTCACTTTCTCTTACTAAAACTCCCCCTCTTCTTAGAACAAAAATCAATTTTCTTTCATCCTTTACCATGAAGACTTCATTTATTGAAACCAATTTTAGAGTGCTGAATCATATTCAGTTTGTAGTCAAACATGACAATTTATGCTTTTTTCATGGATCTGTGTCCAACTCTGCCTTCCCCAAGGTAACAAGTAAATCCACACAACTCAGCAGTGGGAAATATCTTGTTTATGTTTAAATTGTAACTGTTGGGAAAGATGGCATATTACATTTAACATATGTTGATTGTAGTTCAAAATACAGTGGTTTCTCTGCAGATTTGTTTTGCTGAGTTTAGCTATGGTACTAAACTGCAGTGGGAGAGATGGGGATACAGTATCATAGCTCCTTGCTTTTAAAAGGCAGTAGAGAAGTTCTGGTTGTGGGTAAGGTAAGTAAGCACACACCATTCTTTCTCCCCGCAGTGAATGCAGTTATAAAATCTGGACAGGATTCATAAAGCAGCTATTTGAGAACTCTGAAAAGTAAATGATAGTAGCAGATTAGAGAAGAAGATCAGAATATAAAATACTATCAAATGGTGGTGAGCTCTCCCTTCTTTTTCCCTCCAATAAACCCTGCTGTAGACTCCAGACAGCACAAAGCCTGAAATGAACACCAAATGCAGGTAAAGAAAGCCCCCAGAGAGCCCTTGAGGTCTGGCTTAAGGGAAAAAAACGACTCTGAATGCTCAGAAAAATTCAGGTCTCTTCCCCTTACCATTTCTTACACCCCAGCATTCCCCAAAGCATCATTGATAAAGGCCTTCAGGGGCTTACGACTGTAATGGAAGAGAGCTTTCCTTTCTGATAAAAGAAGCAGTGATCTCAAGAGGATGGGATAGACCAACATTGCTTTTATCCCCCCTCTTTCTGTCATATCATTGCTTGGTCCTGGACATGCACACAGTTGCAGGAAATACACAGTAAAGCAAGGTAATTAAAACCTTAGATTTCACGCTGAAAGACCAAAAAGGTGAGCCCTAGGAAACAGCAAAGGACTGGGATGACAACAGAGAAGGAGGAGCTCAGGAAAACAGCTCCATAAAGATGTTCGTGCACTCTCAGGTTCATCTTTAGGCTGCAAATGGGTGAATCTGGCCCTAAGCATCTGTACAGTAGAGTTTAGGAACTAAACTACAGGATAGTACAACACAGATCCCATACTGGTAACTGGGTGGTGCATACACACCAGACAGAGATACGAATAGCACTGCAAAGACTTTGAGAACAGAATTAACATGGTAGCTACAACTCTCAGAAGGTAAGTCAGAACTTGTGGCCTGAACTCAATTGAGTCAATTGCCTACTTAAATAATTAAGCTGCTCCTTTAAAGAACTGGGGTGGGGTGGGGGGACCAAATAAGCCCAAAGCATGCAGACATAAACAGGACAACATAAGGACATAAATCAATGAAATAGCAAACAGAAAGACAACTGTGAAAAATCAATAAAAACAAAAGCTGATTTTTCAAAAAAAATTAATAAAATGGATAAGCCTTTAATTAGAATGACAGAGAAGATCCAAATTACTAATAACAGGAATAAAAGCAAACTATCAATGCAGACCCCAAGGACATTAAAAAGATAAGAAATTCTACCAATAATTCTACATATATTACCAACTAGAATAAAATGGGCAACTCCTCAAAAACTTCAAAAAACTAAAAAAACACAAAAAACAAAAAGCAAAACCCTACTGAGACTCACCTACAATGAAATAGAAAACCTGAGGAGTCCTGTAACTGCTAAAGGAATTGACTTTATAGTTTAAAAGGGAAAAAAAGAAACCTTGAGCCCCAGATAATTTCTTGGCAAATTCTAACATGTAGAGGACAAATAACTCCAGTTCTCCCTAATCCTTTCCAGACACCCTAATAAAGTATTTTAATAAATAAATCTACAACTAACAATCATATCCATGGTGAAAAAATGGAATGATTTCCCCCTAATATTAGAAGCAAAGCAAGGACATCCACTGTAACCACTTTTAATCAGCATCATACTAGAAATCCTAGCTATTGCAATAAGGCAAAATAAAAAAATTAAAGGAATATGGACTGGGAAGAAAGAAAACCACTCCTATTCACAGATGACGAGTGTGACTATGTAGAAAATCCCAAGGATGCCACCAAACTCCTAGAACTAAAAAGTGACTTCAGTAAGGCCCCAGGATACAAGGTCAACACATGAAAATCCATTGTACTTTTATACGCCAGCAACCAAAATTGAAAACCAACACATATCTAACACAGGCACATATCTAACAAAATATGTGCAAGATCTGTATGTTGAAAACTACAAAACAATGATGCACAAAACAAATAAATGGAGAGACAATGCAGTATTCATGGATTGGAAGTCTCGTCGTAGTAAAGAGGTCTACATTCCCCAAGTTTATCTACAGATTCAACAGAATTCCAAAGTTCTAGTAGGATTTTTGGAGATATAGGCAAGCTTATTTTAAAATTTATATGGAAAGGTAAAGGAACTTGAGTAGCCAACACAATTTTTAAAATAAAGAATAAAGTGAAAAAAATAACAACTAGATTTTAAGATTTAACATAAAAGTACAATAACCAAAAGATCACGGCATTGACAAAGACAAAAATACATAGATCGATGGAAAAGAATAGAGACTGCAGAAATTGATATCTATCCATCCATATACATCCATAAACCCCCATATTTACATCCAATTGATTTTTGATAAGGATGTAAAGGCAATTCAATGGAAAAAAATAGTCGTTTTAACAAATGGTGCTGGAACTATCGAACATCTATATGCAAATAAAACAAAAGAAAACACTAACCTAAATGTCACATCTTATACAAAAATTAACTCAAATCATAGAACTGAAAGCAAAATGTAAAACTCAATAACTGCTAGAAGAAAACAAAGGAAAAAATATTTATGACCTGGGACCAAACCAAGAGTTCTTGAATATAACACCAAAAACACATATAGAGAAAAATTTGATAATTTGCACTTTGTAAAGAAAATGAGAAGACAAGATATAAGTTATATACTTGAGGAAAACACTGGCAAAACACATCTCTAACAAAAGACTTGCATCCAGAATATATGACAAATTCTCAAAACTCAACAGGAAAAAAAACAAACAGCCCAATTTAAAAACAGGCAAAAGACTTGCGCAGATGCTTCATCAAGTAGGATATAAAAGATGGAAAATAATGAAAAGACACTCATTACAATGATTAAATGATGAAAAATTTAAAGTGCTGCCAATACCAAGGGCTGGCAGGGATGTGGAGCAACTGGAACTCTCTCTCATACACTGCTGGTAGAAATGCAAAATTTGCACTCTAGAAAATAGTTTGTCAATTTCTTATGAAGTTCAACCATACCCTTACCATATGACCCAGGAATTCCCTTCCTAGGTGTTTAACCTCTTAGAGAAATGAAAATTTATATTTACACAAAACGTGTTCATCAATGTTGATAGCAGCTCTATTCCTAACCACCTAAAACTGAAAATGACCCAGATGTCCTTCAACAAGTAAATGGGTAAATAAATGAAAGGATCCATACAATAGAATCCTACTCAGCAATAAAAAAGAACATGTGATTGATTTATGTCACAACTTTGATAAATCTCAAAGATGTTATGTTGAAAGAAGTCAGTTGCGAGGGGCTACATATTGTATGATTCCATTTATGTGGCAATCTCAGAAATACAAAACTATAGTGATTGGTGGTTGCCAGAGTTTGGGATGGGAGGTGCAGGGAACAGGCAGCTCTCTGGTGTGGTAGAATGCTCCGTGTCCTGATTAGGGTGCTGGTTCTATCTTAACCCAACTCTATACCAAAAAGTCAATTATTGTATGTTAATTTTAAATACTAAAAAAATTAAAACAAATGTAATAAATACTTATTCACATGGAAATACAATCAGAATCTGTGCTTGGAGGCTTACCACATGGCATTGTAATTGTATTGTAAGCAACAAAACAGGTCAATCCCTGGCATGTCCATTTCTCTAGGACAGAAACCTTAGCTTTATAATCTCTAAATCTCCACTTTCCCACAGAACCCCTGGTACTTAAAGAAGGCACTCAGTATTTTTTAAAAGATGAAAAATCAACTAAATTAGGTATAAATGGTTTATATTATTTCATTTTAGTGGAAAACAGGCACAAAATGGAATTTAATAAGCAGTCAGTGAAGGATAAAAGTTCTAGAAAGGTGTTTTACAATTATATAACTTTGTGTTATTTTTGGCATTAGCTGAACAGGAGCTGGTAGTTGGAACATTTAGCATCAGTATTCATGAATTTATAAAATTTATAATATTCATGAATTCATAAAATTCAGTGTGCATATGTGCCCTTCGGCGAGGACTTTACTATGAAGTCACTTAATTATAAAGATTTTTTAAATCGAAATACTGATCCAATAATTCATTAAGCTACATTCACAAGACTTGTGGTGAAATAGTCTATTTGTTTTGTCTTGTTCGATTGGATAAAGCACTAAATACTTCTGAATAAGGCTCAGGATTCGTATGTGGTCATATATGACCAAAAATAAAATTTCAGGATTCTTTGTATAAAAATGAACTTCCCCATGTGCACAGACATTAGCAGCATGCTGCAATCCCTAATAACCCATGCATTACACTGCTACCACCATGACCTGCTCCCAATCAAAAACAAAACAAAACAAAACAAAAAAAGTTTTTAGAAAGCTAGAGAGAAAGAAAGACCGTGCAAGTCGCTTTTGGAAACCAACATTTACCACAGGAACAGTAGAAAGAGAGGCTTTTCCCCAGAAGAGATCATCTATAGAAGAGTTTTTCTGAGCAGAGATTGGCTGACCGAGAGTAAAAAAAAAAAAAAAAAAAAATTAATTAATTAAACAAGCTTAGTCCAAGATACTGGGGTCCTGATTTTCACGAGGACCAAAGCAACATTGATGTGGTTATTAACATTGCTGAAAATAGCAAATAGCAGCACGAGAGTGGGTCAAAACGGTCAACCACTGCCATAATATGTAAACACCCTGCTTGTTCCTGGGTTTTTCTCCAGGCTCCTTGACAGCGTTTTCTTTTTTAAGATTTTATCTATTCCTTGGACAGAAAGACAGCCAGCGAGAGAGGGAACACAAGCAGGGGAAGTGGGAGAGGAAGAAGCAGGCTCCCATGGGGGGAGCGTGTAGGGCTCGATCCCAGGACCCCGGGGACCACGCCCTGAGCCGAAGGCAGACGCTCAAGGACTGAGCCACCCAGGCGCCCAGTTGACAGTGTTTTCTTATCTGTTGGTTTGGTTTTTTAAAAATAGTCTTTGGCTCACGCCATGATCCCAGGGTCCTGGGATCCAGTCCCATATCGGGCTCCCTGCTCAGCCGGGAGCCTGCTTCTCCCTTTCCCTCTGCCTCTCCTCTGGTTTGTGCTCTCTCTCTCTCTCTGCCACATAAATAAAATCTTTAAAAAATAAATTAAAAATTAAAAATTAAAATAAAGTACTCTTAAGTTTTATTACATAAATATTTCAGAGATATATAAATATAAAATCTAAAATATGTAATTTTTAATATATCATATATAGATGTAAAATATCTTAGATCAACATCCAAGTTTTAAAGTGGCCACATCTAGCTGTTCTGCCTATTACACCTTATCACAATAGTGATAGTCTACCGTACCATCGTACCAATTAAAAAGAGCCTTGTTTAAATTATACAACTAAAACTGTGATAGAAATGGGACAAATTCCACATGCATCTCTATCGCTGATATGCTTGATTCTTTGAATTCTGTGACTACAGCCTCTGAAAATCACTGAAAGCCATTCCTTGGACTCCAATTTATTGAAGAGGCCCTCTGTAGAATGTAGGATATACCCCCAGAATAACTTCCAAATTGAAAATTAAATGTTATTTTCCTGTTGATTTTCTGCCCACTCAATTTTAAGTTCCATGAAGGCAGCTTTCTGTTGTGCTCACCTCTAGATCCCAAGCACAAAACGGTGGACACAGAGCAAGTACAAAGTAATGCTTGCACAAAGTACAAAGTAATTTTAAAGAAAAATGAATGAATAAATGTGTATCTATAAGACTAGGTCTGAAGGTAGGATTATATGATTGAACTTTAGGAATCATTTTGGCATATTCCTCAATGATAGACACTATAATTCAATTAGACATGTATTCTTTCATTCATTCATTCTGCCAACCAACGACTCTGTTTGGTTTCAGAACTCTTTGTGTTAAGATCTGTGATCGGGGCTGGGGACACAAAAATTCCCAAGAAGATATGGTCAATGATTTCAAGTAGCTTAAGTCTAGTGCACCACACACACACAAATGCACATACACACACACCTACACACCCACATATAGAGCTAATGTAATTAATACCGACCCATTAAACCTTGAGAACTATAATAAGTATATCAATAGTGAACTCCAGTGAGAACATAACTAATACAACGAGAATCAACAAAGAATTCCTTGAAAAGCCAATGATTCAACGAGGGCTTAAGAAATACACAGGTTCCTCATAGATGAAAGGTGGCCAACTGTAAATTGCTAAAGGTGTGAACTTGGAAGCCAAGCCATCTGCGTGTGCATCCCAGTCTACCACTTGTTAGCTGTGTGACCTTGAGCAAGTTCCTGAACCACTTTGTGCATCAGATTCCCCACAAGACCACGGATGGAGATAATACTACACGTGCCGTAGGGCTGTTGGGGGAGTCATTAGTTAAGTAGTTAAAGTAAAGCACCTGGACCAGTACCTGGACCAGCACAAAAGCTAAGTATCTGTAAGAGGAAGAAAGGGTAAGACAGAGGCAACAACTTTTTCATGTAAAAGAAATCCCAAAGTGCTAAAAAAAATTTTTTTTTCACCAGAAAAAATAAAAGCATAGAATACGTTAAGTACAAATTATTAACTATGGATGAAGTGTGTTTTGCTAACTCAGAGACCGTTTTTGGTCATTCATTTTTTATTACAACCTTGGATTCCCCACCCAAATAATGCCCAGATGCATGAGCATGCACTCGAAACTCCACACATAATTTTAGGAGTCCACTCACAGGTCAAGGGCAGCAGGCACACTCCTTCACCACCACCCCTGAGTTACGGATACTGGCACGGTCTACGGCTCTTTCAAACTTTCCATAAAAACCAATGCTTAGTCTGGAATTTTATACAACCGCATGCAATTGGGGGCCCTAAAGTAACACACCAAAAATCTACACCTGAACCCTTAGAGGACTGAGACAAATAGAACACAAAGAACTGGACAGCTCCATCTCAAATCACAGAGGGGCAAAGAAGGCAACTCGGGTTGGCGGGTCCTTGTCTGAGAAGCAGACCTGTGAGGGAAAAGGAGGCAAGGAGTCTAACCCTGAGCAGGACAGGGGGGTGCTAGACAAAATGTTGAAACGGACGGACTTTGTACTCACGTGGTGAAGGAGCCAGGGGGAGCAGATACTCTCCGCAGGTCGGCAGCTGGCACCTGATGGATACTAGAGGCAGCAGGGAATGAGCAGCGAAGACAGTCAGCACAACAGCGTGGACAGACAGGGCACAAGCCAGGAGAGAGAAAGAGAGACACACAAAATTTAAACAGAAATTAAATGAGCGCGTCACCAAACAGTGAATGAAAAGAAAAGGAAAATCCAGCCAGCCACGGACGTAATCCAAAAAGCCGGTGATAGCAATGAAGCCAACAGGACACAGGGCAAGCGGCTGGCTCTAAGGCAAGCCACGGACCGCAGCGCAGCGCAGGGCAGGGCAGGTGCAGCGGGAGCGCGGACGCCGGGCAGGGCTGCGGGCGGGAGGCATCCTCGTGTTCCTTTCTTGCTCTAGGTCATTTGAGACATCCAAGGAGAGGATGCGCGCGCATGCGCACACACCACACACACACACACACACACACACACACACACTCTCTCTCTCTCTCTCTCTCGTTCTCTCTCTCTCTCTATAGAGAGGGGTAGGCTGGCATAGTAAACTCATCTTTGAGGAGAGTGAAGGTAAATTTAATCCTTCAACATAGTCCTTTTGATTCCATTGTTCTGGAGGAAATTTGTGTCAAAAGACAACCATCTTGAAAAGCGTGGCTCAACAAAACCTTTAATGACTCCGAAGGTAATACCGAGAAAGCCTAAATTGATCACAGTGATGCCGTAATGCCACTCATACTCTTGGTAGAGGAGGGAAACCATAGACTTTGCCCTTTTCTCTCTTCTTTTATAAAGGAAAGAACCTTCGGTAGCTATTAGAAAAGATGAAACATTAAATTTAATAAACTAAATTCAAAGTTTCTTGTCACATTCACAGAATTATTCCCTCCACTCTCTCAGAGGATTTGAAGAGCTTCGCTGTAGCTGTAGTAGGCACAGCGCCCCCATCCCTCTTTTCTGCTGGGTTATGTGAATTCTCACATAGCGTCGCCCATGAATCAACTCCTTGTTTTCCTCACAGGACTATCAGTTACAATCAATAACACTTCTGAGCAGCCAGGATGATGGGATCCAATCAGTCGAGTTGCCCAATTCAAAGTTTGCCAACTAGAAATCTTGCCCCTGTATATGACTGCCTTTCACAGTGTAGTCTCAATTACCAGTGAGCTCAGGATTTCAGCTAGCTTAAGATCTCCCTAACCACCTGAGAAATTTTAAATTTCTGATCTCTTTCAAAGGTGCCTTTTGAATGGCATCATCAAATTTATCTGGGTACCACGTTACTAGTACATGAATATGAACCTAGATAAATCTCTTCTATTACTTTCGGGGCAGATGATATTTATTATAGTTCTTATTTTGGATAGATTCATAAGCCATGATAAAATGAGATATGCTCCTGTCGCAGTGGGGTTGGGGCTCCACCGAACACGATGGGTCTAGCCCTTCAGTTTCTATATAGTAATAGCAAATCGGATTATAGACCAAGAAGTATTTTTTGGAAATAATTTTATTTTTTTGTATAAATGAAGATCTAGTGGCATCATGAAGGCATACTATTTAACCATTTCTCATGGGAATTCCCCCACCTATCCAATACATGTGAACCCTATCTTGAAATTCTTAAGTACGTATCTTCCATTTATTCATATGAAGTATTATCAAGACATACCTCTATTACTTTTATATTCATGGATTTTAGATCTATGTTATTTTAGATGCAATCTCAGAGCAATGTTAACAGATACAGGATTATAGATCTGATCTGTGTGCAAGCCGCATATTCAACACATAATCATGTCTCAGACATACTGGTGGGCACTGAGGACCCCCTAAGAGGAAAACTCTAAGCTGGGAAGAGAGACAAGTAAACCAAGAACTATATTGTTCTTGATAAATGGTGTGATGAATGTAACCTAGAACACTAACAGGAGTATCTAGCGGCTAGAAGTAGATAAAAAAGGATTCTTAGGGAAAGTGATATTTCAATGGAGTCTTGAACTTGAACAAGAGTTAACTGACAAAAAGGCAGGCAGGAAGGCAGTGCAAGAAGAGCAAGAGAAGTGCAAAAGTACGAGGATGCATGAGTCAGGCCACTGCTCCAGATGAGCAATGACCTCTGGAGCATGGGAACGGGACGATGATGGCGATGGTCAAAAGGCCTGCAAAGCTAAGGAAGATAAGTTTAACATTTCTAGAAAGATCCATCTAACTAGTCTATTGGAAAACGCATTGTGTGAAGGGCACCAGAAGTAAGGAATCACAAGCATAGTTTAGCGATGCTGTGGTGAGGTGATCTAGATGGCCTTTGAACAAGCAGAGGGGGTAGGTGGTGTGAGTTAAAGACATGGGGAATAGAGGTGCCTGGAGGCTCAGATGGTTGAGCGTCTGACTCTTGGGTTCAGCTCAGGCCATCATCTCAGGGTCATGGGATCAAGCCACATGCCGGGCCCCACACTCAGCAAGGAGTCTGCTTGAAGATTCTCTCCCTCCCTTTTCTGAAATAAATAAATAAATCTATCTTTTACCCCCTCCCCCCAAAAAAAGACATGGGAAGTAAATAGAAGGTAGGCCTCCGAGGCCACGTGGGGTGTGTAGGGGTGTGTAACAGTGCAGGTGACTGTGAGGACTCCATGGCAGGGACATGGTAAATGGGTAGATGGTTCCATGTAGAGAAATGTGAATGAAGAGGGCTCACTGGCTGATGAGCAGAGAAAGCAAAGAGAGCATAGTTAACAAGCCCAGTTTTGGCCTGCAGTCTTGGAGGTTGCTAGGGGATACCCAGGTAAAGATGTCAGCTGAGAGAGATGCGTATGAGTCTCTGGCTTTAGAAGGAATGCCTGGATAGGAGACAGAGATGTGAAATTTATTCTCTTATCAGTCACAGATGAAATCTGGGGTACAGATGTGATCTCCCAGAGAAAGGTAAACCTGTGAGGAACACCATTGCTCAAGTGGAAAACGAAGCCAGTTGTTTAGGGAACAACAGGACTTGATGCTCAGCTATTCACAGTTAACTGCCTACCTCCCCAGGCCCCCAATCCGCATCACACACAGAGGTTTCTAAATGAATTCTCCATACATTTTAAACCAGTTCTCTTTCTTCTGAAAGAAGACAGGCAAATGGAACAGAAGTAACAGTCGCAGAAAACAAGGATGGATGAGAGAGAGAGAAAGAAGAAAACAGGGAAGGAAGGAAGGAAGGAAGGAAGGAAGGAAGGAAGGAAGGAAGGAAGGAAATAAAGAAATATCTTTCAATTATCTCTCTGCCTTGGCTGCAGAAGTCCACTTGGCACAATCATGGCCGAAACAGAAAAGCCTAGAGGACTTCGAAGGTTGAAGAAAACTTGTAGAAAGGTCTTAATGGCCAGGCAGCCCTCAAACTGGAAACTCCACCTGGAAGCCCAGTAGAAGTCAGATTTCAAAACAAGAATTGCTAGTAAAATAGAAAGAAGGAATCGAACTGCAGAGGACGAACAAGAGTAGTCAGGGAGAGCAATCGGGGTTTAGTGAACACACTTGACAAGATCAGTAGGTGTTTGGTTTTCCTTCGAAAATGTGCTCTCTCTACTGATTTTCTACAAAATACAGTGTTTTGATAGTTATTCGTCATCAGTAGTAATATATATCTTTGTTAAGTTTTACAAGTGTTCTTTTTGGTACTGAAAAGCATGTTATTATCGAGGTTCCCTGAGGCCAGAGGAGGCTTAGGTGGACACACCACTGCCCCCTGGCGGGAAGGAACTATTTTTGAGTTGAGACTGTTTCTCGAACACCCTGCAGCTAAATCTATGCCGTTGTGTCATCTGTCATATGTAGTCTAAGTACAAAAAGAAAACAACTATTTATATTTGTTTTTATATGGGAAGAAAGCCCAAATGAATTCTTAACTATACAGTTGCTGAACAAATACAAATTCTTTCTCAGTTCCAAGGGCAAGAGCTGTTGAAACTAAGCACCTGGAAACAATTTCGTGTCTGATAAGGTTATTAAATACAGCACCACCAGGCAGAAGGACGGGAGGTCTTTGCCTGTAGATATTAAGAACTTTTAGTTTTATAGCTTCTTAACTATTAACAGCCTTGCTGACATACTATCTCCAAAATGGCTTTTCATTTAGTATTTCAGAGCTTTCTCCCTGACCAGCGGTTCATGGATTAACGCTAACATTTCTAGAGAGCATATGGTCAACCATATACTGTTGTTGACATCCTACCTTTTTGTCATATGAACTTGTCAGTTGTCTATTCAGCCTAATAGAAGCTAAAGGCAAGGAGAAAAGAAAACCATTGGGAATGAGCTAGGAGTTTCACTAGCTGTAAAATGTAAACAAAATAAGGCATATAGCTGAACAAGCTGTCTGGATAATGATCTGGGGAAAGTGCTGAGTGACTCTGATGTCCAGAGAGGTTCTGGGAAAGGAGGAAGCAGAGGAGAGAGTATCTCTCACGCCAGCTTCAGACTTAGCAGCAGATGCCAAAATGCAAACACTTTAAGAGCCCTAATGCTATTCCTCAACATATGCCGTCTCAGAAACAAGGTGAAGTTAGGTTCTGGCAGTGAGCTATGGCACCTGTGTCACTCGTTTATTCTAGGCACTTCGTAGATTGTCACAGTGACTCCATAGATACGTGGCAAAGCATGCCCTGCTTCACATGTGCTGCCGGAAGCCAGCCATTCAGGACATATCAATAACCATGCACCACAGGCCACAAATAGGAGTAGCACCTTGGAGGGTCGCTCACTGTGCCAGAATAATGACCCAAGCCTGAGCCCAGAAATGGCCCTCCCTTGAGTTAGACTAGGCATATGGGCATTATATATAGAAGATACTCAAAAAGAGGTCCCAATCTCCAGCCTTCTCCAACCCTAGATAGACATCTCTATTAAAAAAATTAGATAAAGGGGTGCTATGAGATGAATATATACTCTAAATATCTAGTTATTATCTCCTTATCTCAAATCAGTTCATCAAAACACCTAAGAAAAGAAAGGGTTGCAAGAGGGTTACATTATATTTAGGTATTGAATAATGAGTTAGGTTATATCTAGACAACAGGATGCCACTCAGAATGATAAAACTGAGTTGAAGCACCAGAGTCCCTGGGACCCCAAGATGGGGGCATCAGGAAAGTGATAACTCACTAACACGCAGAAGGGGATGCAACGTGGAGAGAGGCGAGCTCGAAACATCCAGCTCTGCCAACCTCCTGCTGCTGGGGAAAACAACACTCTCCAAGTGACCTGGGTAAAAAGGAGGCCAACAGCAAGCCTTCTTAAAACAAAACAGAACATATTTATCTTGATGCATTTTATGACCCTAGAATCACTCTTCATGATTTTCTGTTGTTCCCAATAAATATATACCAAAGTGGTCAATGAAGAAGAGTTATCTATCTCGTATACCATACAGTAGTTATTTCTAAAAAAAAGAATATGGTCACTGTGTAATAAATATGAAGAAAAATATGTCAAAGAGACCAAGGAACTGCTGTCTCTTGGACCTTGTTCCTTTCTCAACACAGTAAGGCCCCTAGACCATGCACATGCTTGGCGTTCTCTTCATGGTCTTTGTGTTCGCAAAGGTAGGCAAGGGGCAGACTCACTCATTGAGTAAAGGCATAGATGTTCTCCTCTTGCTCTTCTGTACCATGTTGGCTTGATTCCTCAAGGAGATCCGAATCATAGCAGGGGCCAACCTACAGGGCTCCCCATCCACTTGCATGGGGATGGACTTGTAAGTGAGCAGCATGACCTCCCGACACTGGTGTAGCCTTTCCCCATGGCCCCCAACTTGCAGGGCAGCCTGTGAATTCAAGAGTCAAAAGGAGTCTGGAAGTTAGTTCTTCAGAGTCAGGAAATCTAGCACCCCCAAGTCCACCCTGAATAACCAAAAGGCCTTTGATAAACATAGTGAAACTTGCTAGCCAGGAGTAGAATGGGAAACCTTGGATAAATCACCTTAACAAACATAAACTAAAATTTCCCAACTTTGATGAGCTTGACCAAAAATTCTCGACAGCCATTTTCAGTGTTATGTATTTGCAGTCTTAATTTAATCACATTACTTTAATACAGAAGTTGTTCCTTGTGCTATCTATGCCCATTGAATAACCAATATAAGGAGAAAAAAGACTATAAAAGACATAAAGCATAGTTTAAGACAGCTTTTATACTAATTCAAATATAAATATATATTATATATTATTTAAATATGAAGATATAGTTGCATAACATATATATGTATACATACATATGTTATATGCTATAATATGTAACTATATATCATATATTAAATATATTCATATTTAAATAGGCAGCCCACTCTTGGTTAACTTTCAAACTTGGGCAGGTTTTTTCTTTTTACCAAAAACCTTCTCAAGCTACTTCTAATCTGTATAAGATCAATGAAATGTAAAATAATATGAATTACTCAATTACAAACATTACGAAAAGTAAAACAGCCTTGAGAATTAAAATCAAACACAGAGCTCAGTTCCCCGTGGTGGCCACAGAATGGAAAGTCAATCTAACATGAAAAGCCTGTTATTAAGGACAACAAATTAACATAACTTTCCTGCATTAGTTAAAAAAATATATGTATATGCACACATATACATTTATATATATTAAATTATATACTATATATTTTTATGTTGTGTATGTTATTACGTAGTTGTATCATTTACCTTTTAGGGATGAAGGAAAATCATACAGTATTGAATGTTTCAATCTATCAATTTATCTTTCTCTAGTTAGCTGTTCTTTCATTTCTCTTAGCAAAGTTTTATAGTTTCATAGTGTCAGCGTGACTTTTAGGTTCTTGCATATCCTTTGCTAAATTTGTTTCTAAGTATGTTATGTTTTCTTCTTCGCTCCCACCAACCCAAGGCTGTCTGTCATTCCCACCTGACAGCAAGTAAAAGAAGGGCTTGAGGAGTAAGAAAGGGGATGAGGCTTGGAGGAAGATGGAGACAAATATCACGGGGAGGAGTATCATGTGGAAAGACAGAAGATTTCAAGCCACACCTGTGACATGAAGGGAAGCTGTTGAGGGCTGGGCAACAGGGCAGTAAATGGCAGTGGGTGTGCTGAGTTCAGGGGATGTCTTCATTTTCCTATCAGGGCCCATGCTATCGGAAAGGCAATGTTTGAAATTTTCACAAGAGTAATAGATGCTAGATTGAACAGATGACTAAACGTCTGTCACTAATAAACCACCATATTATTACCTGTAAATGATTCCCTCCAGCAAATCTTGGGGATATTTGTGGTTAAGCCTAGACCACCCTGAGTGATGAAAAATAAGTATTTCCAATAAATGTTTTAAAAATTACCTTTATTCTAACTTGTTCCAAAAATAATGCGGCTATGCTAACAATAATAGCTTTATCCTGAAAAGCTATTTACCGTAATTCCTCTTGTGGCTGCGCAGTGATCTTGGATGGATTTTGAAATGCCAATGGGACTGCCATGGACAGCTGTTTACATGTCTGTGGTATTGCTGCTGGTGTATCTTTGAGGCTGAGAAGATAACTTAAGAGGGCTCTATAGCACTGTGCATCCCTTCTCATACCAAGGGGTTGGAAAGTATTTAAAAGAGCTTTCAATTCTGTTAAACTCAAAGGAAGAAGTTCTCACCTGGTAGGTTCTGCATTTTATTTGTGATTAGGCCTAGTCAAGGGTAGCCTTGGGGAGAAGAAGAAATCGCATTTCCAGAAGAGTGAATGAAGGGATAGAGTTCTCAGCTGAGAAGTACTTGAAGGCAAGGGAAATATATCAGAAAAGTTCTGGAGATGAGATAGTGGCTCTAATCTAATTGACTTAAGTGATCATTTCAGTACAGCCAAGAACAACTTGCGGCCGAGCAACAAAGGATCAGGGAATAGGCCCAGCAAAGTGGAATGATTCATATTACCAGTTTGAAGACTTACTATGAAGCTGTAGTAATCAACAGAGTGTGGTACTGCTATGAGGAGGAAGAAATAAATCAATGAAACAGGAGAGAGTCCAGAAATAGAACTACATGCAATCTAAGGGCAAAGGCACTAAGACAATTCTATGGCAAAGTCTACTCAACAAATAATGCTGGGAAAAAATTGGATAAATATATATTTTAAAAATGAACCTTGACACGTACTTTACATAATCCACGTAAATTAATTAGGGCTGAATTACATACTTAGACACAAAAGCTAAAACTATAAATCTTCAAAAATCAAACAAAGGAGAATATTTTCCCAACCTTTCTTGGAATAAGCAAGGTTTCTTCAGGAGGGCACAGAAAGCCCTCACATGAAATAAGCCTACCTCCTAGAATTGGAATTCAGAAGAATGTTTAAAGTTCTGCTTGTCAAAATAAACATTAAGAAAATAAAAAGATCAGAATAGATGGAGAATATATTTGCACTAAATATATCTGTCAAAAGACTTGTATTCAGAATAAATAAATAACTCCTGAAATTCAACAATTAAAGATAAACAGCCTATTAAAATATACAAAAAAAACACACTTCAAAAAAACAAAAAACCACACAAGGTAACAGTGAAGTTAAACAACAATGTGTCCTTACTCTCATTTTTTGCTGTTTAAGAGAACATAATGGGATGGACAAAACACATGATTGCTTGCTTTCTTTCCAGGGATGACATTTTATTCTCATCTCTCCTTCTGTTTCATCAGGTGCAATATTATAATAGCTTTTTGTTTCTATCTGTGAACACATTTCCAGCACCTGTGGGATATTACTTCTTAACAGGTATTCATGTACATTGCTGTTGGGCAAGTAAACAGAACAAAATTTCTAGAAAGCAGTTTTATAACTGTTATTTAGAGGCTTTAAAATATTTATGTCACTGACAGTAATTTCTTCTGTGGGGATACGTCATCAGAAAGTATTCTGAAATGTGAACAGAGGTTTACGGGCAATTATTACAGGATTATTTATACCACCAAACATCCAAAAATCTCAACATTTCATAAAGGAAGCTTTTCATAAGGGAATAATTATTATATAAATTGAGATATTTATATATGAAAGAGCAGTCAGCCATTTGTGCTATGGGTTTTTTTTATAATAATATGATTTCCTATATGTTTAAAAACAGAAAAAAGCAATTGGAAGAAAACACAACAAAATATAAATAGTTACAGATCATGTAACTATGACTGATATTTTTACTTTCGGTTCTTATGTGTATTATCAAAATAAGCACACATTTAATATTTTTCCTAAAAAAAATACAGAATATACACTCTGGTATGTGTAATACTTCAGCCCTGGGAATTTCTCCGCGTGATTTTTCTCATGGAGAGACATTTTTCTCCATGTGATTTTTCAGCTTTTCTAATTCGTAAATGTAAAAGAGCTTACATATTTTAATTTCAATTAACAAAAAGAAAGTGGGCTCTTCTTTCTTTATAGTTTAGGAGACTGAAATCTTTGGATTTCAAATTGCACAGCAAATTTGGTGACCTAATGCCTCAATCTGTATAATGCTTTGGACTGTCTTAAAGAGTTTTAGATTACTTAGAAACAGACTCAACATGAAAAGGCCTTCAAAACCATCAAGGCAAAAAATCGTGGCAGAAATAAATACAAATTACAGTGTCTGATTATGGTCTGCATAGAATCCAAAAAAGTAATCAGGGGGCGCCTGGATGGCTCAGTTGGTTAAGTGTCTGATTCTTGGTTTCGGCTCAGGTCATGATCTCATGATGGTGAGATCCAGCCCCTGTGGGGCTGGCACTCAGCAGGGAATCTGCTTCAGATTCTCTATCCTTCTTCCTCTCCCTCCCCCTCTGCCCCTCACCCCACTCGCTCACGTGCTCTTTCTCTCTCTCTCAAATAAACAAATAAAATCTTAAAAGAAGAAAAAAGGTAATCAGTTTACCAAGCACCCAACGAAGAATCATCTTAATTTGTAGGAATGCATTTCAACCAGGAAAACGAATTGAAGACTACTGTTTTGAAACTTGCAATCACAAGATAAAGAGTCTAAAAGAAGCAATGTCTTTTCCCATCCAGTAATTCTATTTGATTGTCTCTTCAAGGGCCACTCCGAATATTTTAGATACACAAAAATACATACATATACCCAAATAACCACACTCTTCTGTTTATGCAATCATCTTACACAGATGTTGTTTTCAAATAATTTATGTTCTTAGAAACATAATCAGCATAATCGTTTCAAGAACCATGAAACCCAAGTCCTGGAAATGAAATTCTTTCTTCTAGAACAATAGTGTACTGTTATATGAGCAGTCAGGTAAGATGTGTATGAAAATAGAGAAACATATGCCCATATTCCTTAGAGAGCATAGGATGTTCAAAACTGTGCAGTATATACTACATTTAACTCTGCTTTCTTGAAGTAGAATTTTTTTAATCTTGGAAGCAATCTAAAGTCACTAGAATCTGAGATCCAATCACACATTTGATGCTAGCTACTATGCATTTTTACATGATGCATATCATATAAAGAGAAAAAAATAACTGGCATAATTTTAGTATTCGATTTTCTCTTTGCCAGCTTCCATCAACTATTCTTCTCCTTTTCTTACCAATGATGGGATGGGAGAGAGAGAGATCTGGTAGACCCCCCAAAACCTTCTCTCCCAATAGAATGATGTGAGCTCTAAATATGTATTTCAAATTGCCTCTATGTCCTTAGATGTCTTACAGGGGTTTCAAATTTAACTTACATAAAACAAAATTGAACACTGCATAATACATAGAACTGTTAAATGACTATATTGTTCACCTGAAACTAACGCAACACTATATGTTAACTAGACTGGAATTAAAAATTTAAAATATGGTAAAAAAAAAAAAACCACACAATGCATTTCTTGGCAATATTATCTTTCTTTTATATTCTCCACACCTCTAATGTATTCATCATTTACCTACTGGCCTGGGCTAGCCAGCCAGGATTCATGTATACTCCTTTTTCACCCTTCACAATAAGTCACTGTGTCTGAATAACTCTTGAAGTTGCCTATTCCCCCACCTTCATTACCACTTTCTTCCTGGGATTCCAGGCCTCCTCGTTTCTGCACCTGGACTTCAGTACCAACATCTTGCTTTATCTCTCTGCCTCCAGCAGGATTCCGGTCACCTTCCACCCAGACAGCCAGGCAAGTTTTCTAAACCACAAATCTGATTCTGTCTCATCCCATCTCTCCCAACCTTCCTGCTTGTGTTCCTGTCCTATTCTTTTCTCCACACCAGTGTCTTTCTTCACCGTATGTGTCATCACTGAGCCACCACGAGAGCTCTAGGATGCCATGCTCTCTCAAGCGAATTCTCCCACGGAATGGAGGCTCGCAATCTCATCTGTAGGCACTCCTGCCTCCTCTGTGCAATTTTTGCTGATTTCCCCATTTTATAAACACTGTTTGGTGTCAATTCTTCTTCCTATCTCCACACATGCCTTTCTCCTAGAATTTATGACATCAGACCACAATTGCATGTGTTTTTCGTGTCCCCCCATAACACTGAACTGTGGGCACCCTGAGGACAGGGCTTGTCTTTGGGTCCATTTCATAACTGTTTTATGTACAGAGTGTCATTTATGAATTCAATAAGTATTTGTGGATTCAATAAATGTTCAATAAACACTTATGACTGACATTAAATGAATGAAAGCAGGGAGACATTTTAAATTACAAATATCACCTGGAATTTATAAAATTCCTATTAATTAGAGACCATCAGTATGACCTGTATTTCCCATACGCTGCATGGCCTTTCATGATTCAGCACCCCAAGTTACCTAGGATGACTTCCACTGTACCTGACTTACCAAGTATTTGTAAGCCTACCCAGATTTGAGGGGAGGGTACATAGACCCAAACTTGGAATGGCAAGTGTCCAAAAAACTCAAATCCATTTAAAACAACAGTCACCATCAGAAGATGATAGTGAATTGCTTATTCTGAAAACATAAATAAAAAGAATCTGTTATCCTGCTTTTCCTACACCAGTTATGTAACCAAGTAGCCAAATAATAGGTGAAACTAAAATATAGAAATAGTCCAGTTAATCAATGAAGAAGGACAGAATTAGAAGATCACTACTCTGCCAGCCCCTAATGATTGCTGGATCCAGACAATGCTCATCAAGGACTATCAGTCAAAAAAGGGAAACAACTAGATATTACCTATTCTCTTTTGGAAGAAGAAAGCACTTCCCACAAAGTAGATTTGGGGGGTGGGGGATGGAAGTGATGCATCTACATCCAACTATCAACTTAAAGGAAACACAAGAGCGGGGGCGCCTGGGTGGCTCAGTCCTTAAGCGTCTGCCTTCGGCTCAGGGCGTGATCCCGGCGTTATGGGATCGAGCCCCACATCAGGCTCCTCCGCTATGAGCCTGCTTCTTCCTCTCCCACTCCCCCTGCTTGTGTTCCCTCTCTCGCTGGCTGTCTCTATCTCTGTCAAATAAATAAATAAAATCTTTAAAAAAATAAATAAATAAAGGAAACACAAGAGAGAAGAGCACGGTAACTGACACCTTAGGAATATTATCAGCCCAATTCAAACTCAGGGAAACTTTACAGGATGAATAGCCTGGTTTCTTCAATAAATAAATGAAGAAAGTAAAGAGATGGGAAGGAACTTATAGATACATAAGAGTCATACCTATCAATTACAATGAATAAATTTTACTTGGATCCTGGTGCAAACTTGCAAGGCATAAGAAAACAAGGGACATTTGCAAGACAACTGGAAATTTGAACATTCAGTAAATAGTAATATTCAGATTCTACTGTCTTAATTTTTTCAGATATAAGGTATATAGTTGTGTTCATAAAAGAAGTCTTATCTTTTAAAAACACATTCAGAAATATTTATAAGTAACTGATACAATGCCTGAGATATGCTTCACATTAATATAAGGGAGGCTGTCATAGCTGGGGACAGATAGAAGATTCCCCATGAGTTGAACATTATGGAAGCTAGGTGATGGCATGTGAGGGTTCAATATTTTATTTTGTCTATTTTTATACTGGACTTTCCTCATAATAAATACTTACTTGAAAGTACACTTTACTAATCCCCCAGCGACCTTGGAATAAAGTCAAAACCTCTAGATGAATCCTGGAATCACTCCATGATCAGGTCCTTGCCTACCACCCTCACTTTTAACCTCCATAAAATGAATTCTAGTTCCCACAGAGGACTAGGATCCCTCATACTTCTGAGTGTATGTAAATTTCTCTTTCTACAGAAGGCCAAATCCTACTCTTCTTCTCCTGGCAAAATTCATTCACTCTGCCATATTTGCTCATGCCAACTACAGGCATCAGTCTCTCTGCTGTGTGGAAGACACACACTGGGGTGATGGATACCCACCACCTCCCACTCCTGGCTGGCATTCTGCCCTTCCTGCCCTCCTTCTTGCCCTGTGAGCCTGACCCACTTAAACTGTATCAGTAGCTGCCCTGTCGCCTGGCTTCTGGTTAAACTTCTCCAGAGGGAGGTACCAGCAGAAGATCTACAGGGCCACGAAGAGTAAGGCCACCATATCTAGGGCTCTGGCTCCCTCCTTGCCAGGTTGGCACTGGCTCACTGTTTCCACCTACCAAACACTACTCCTATCGTGTGGTCCTTCCCAAACAGTCCTTCTTCTGGTGCAGGTGACTGCTTCCTTACCTTTGCACCTTCAGCTTAGGAATACGCCACCATCCACCGTTCCCTCTCACAAACCTAGCTCACTATTTGTAGAATCCCTCCACAAACTCTCCTCTAGTTACCCAGTGTCAGTCTGCTATCTCTTTCCTGTCCAGACACCATGCAATTGTAAACAAAAATAACCCAAGCAAGACTATAAAAAGAACCTGACATAGATATGGGCTCAGAAGTTATAGAAGATGGAGAGTTAAAGAATATTTTATAGAGAAAAAGCATGTGCAATGGTCCTGTGGTGCAAAAGCAGCAAGAGACGTTCAAAGCTAAGCTTGACTTGAGAGGCTACTTGAGCTAGAAAGCAAAGAGGGCAGTGGAAAGGCTAGAGACTCAGAGAGAAACTCAATCTTGCAGGCCTACATTTTGATTTTGAGCCTGCGATCGATGGGGAAGTATCTAATATTCTCTTTGCCGCCCACCCCCCCCGCCCCCAGCCATCCTCAAGTCTAGGGGAAGGATCATCTTCTCTTCCACATTCCCTGACAGCCTTCTGTCACACAATCAGGAGTAGGAAGCTCTGGCACATTGGTAAACATTCAATAAATGTTCACTGAATCCATGAATAAATGAATGAATAAAACACATGTGGTCAGATTTGAGCCTTTTTTGTTGCTTTCAAGAATTCTTCCTTGCACACATCCTTCTTGAATTTGTTCCTACATTTGCTCTCAGCTGAGTCTCTGCCTGTGATTAGCATACAGACCTTTGGAGAGAAAGAGCTGTACGAGAGCTATGACCCCGAAAATTAGACCAACCCCAGACTAATCTTTGACACTTAACAATCATTTCATCCCAGAGAGGGCAGATTTCGTGAGCAGCAACAGCATCTCGGGTGATGAACATTCTTGCCACAAGAGGCTATTCTGTCTGATGTCAGTAACCTGAGGTGATTGAGGAAAAGTCAGTAGGAACCCACAAGATGAGTGACGAAGAGAGCTGTTTTGTCTTGGTTAGAGAAAGAAATACAACCTTCTCACCTTCAACCATAAGGGATAGCACAAACTAA
Source organism: Ursus americanus (assembly GCF_024610735.1). Lineage (NCBI taxonomy): Eukaryota > Metazoa > Chordata > Mammalia > Carnivora > Ursidae > Ursus > Ursus americanus. The sequence goes on along the minus strand of NC_142129.1, from coordinate 16,020,561 downwards.
GTGCTAACCATGGGTGGCAAGGAGAAGATTTCAATTTTTTAATTTGTTTTATAAACTGATAGTGTGGCCTGATTTACACCAGATAAGATGATAAGTATAAGTTTTAATTGGTTTCCACATCATTCAATACTAAGTTGAAACACATAGCTAAAACCTGCTTGAAATTGCCCTTACACTATAATTCACAATTTAACGCAAGCAAACACAATTAAAATGCAAAGGTGATCTCAACACTGTAGCAAATGAATATTCATCATTGTCACAGTAATGATGTCTTTCTTTATTCAGGAATTTTGTGATAATGGAGATATCCACCTCATTCTTAAGCAGGCAAGATAAAGAAGAATGAGAAGGACCACCTTCCTTTCTACCTAAACAAATGTAGGTCCTCAGTGCAACAAAAAGGTATCAAACGGCAAGGTTTCTGCATTAATGCTGAGATATGTCTAGGGCATAATGCTCCTTAATTTCCATTAAAATGTTGCATTTCATTCTGCTGGAAAATTAATCAGGAAAATTAACAAATAATATTTATTTTTGAAATTCAAACAATTGTGCATCAATTTCCTTGGTGATGTAAAGAATTATCTTCTGTTGTTTTCCCCAAGCAATTCTATACTGCATAAAGTTTATAAATTGGTAAAGTAGGAGAGAAAATTAAAGGCCAAAACCCAAAAATCTATGAGGTGAATAAAGTCTGGAACTAAAATTCATTTCAATAAAATATTGCATCGCTCACCAAAGAGGCCATAGTGAATCCAATGACTTCAATATAACCATCATCATGGCGCTGAGGTTCAAAATCATGGTGATCTCCTGGGTTCCCCCAGGGCATTGTGCCTGCACAATATCTGCAAGATAAGATGAAAAACAGAATTAAATTTATTCCATCACTCTCACGATTGTTATTAGGTATGACCTTACAGTGAGATCCGATGTGTATCTCACCTACGAACAGTTTTCTGTTCTCGGTGCATACCTTCCAATAGAAAAGAAAATAGACTTATCGTTTCCAAATATCCATCTGTGAAAATGGGTCACGATTTTATAACAAAAGCGTCTCATGGTGCCCAACTATCTCCTAACTCATTATTTATTAAGATTTCTCACTTGGTGATCCATCATGTCTGTTTTCTATGATATGCTGTGAATTACACATGGGCAGTTCCAGAACTTGGTCTTGGAGGAAGACATTAGATGCCAACAGAAAAGGGCTAGGAAACAGCTCTGGGTACACAGTGGTCATTACATGCATAACTAAGATAATAAATAACCACTGGGAAGGTAAGCAGAGAAAGGTAGCTGAGGAAGAGTGAGAAAGGTATGAGGAAAACATAAGAGATGAAGAAAAGGAAGGGGAAATAAAGGAAATTGGAAGAGGAATGGTGAGAGAGGGACCAAGAAGAAAAACAGAGGAAAAAATATTAAGAAGCGAATGTTTCCTGAGAAAATAATGCTTCCTGAGAATCTAGGTCTTTTATGGAATTAATGAAGGTGAATATCCTTCTGGAATAGGACTGTAGGTGACTATACTGAGCACTGCCAAAAGTAATCAGGAGACTATGTTTTCTTAGCCATAGATTTACATACAATTCTCATTTCAATTAAATTCAGTCTAAATAGAATTTATTTGCAGATTTTGTGTCTTGAGTTGTGTGGTCTGCAAATAACAAAGGGTCATAGATGCATCCCCTCCAGAATCTTGGCTTGGGAGCGTAGACTCTAATTTTGTACCACTGAGATAATGTGCTTATTTTGAGTCTAGTTAATCTTAAATATCCCTTTCTCCTGAGGTATATAATAGCACCAAAGAGAGTTGACATCCTGGCTAGAAAAAGCTACTCTAATTGATCCTATTTTTCAAAGCAATCATCTAGCAACAATTTTGAGTGAGTTCCATGCTAAAATCAGGTTGGATGGTTTCCTAACAGCTTTTGGGAATCTGAGAACAGGGATTTATTCAAGTCTATTATTCTTGGGAGGGAGAGGGAATCATTAAATGAGAATTATATTAAAATGTTCCAGTAAATAGGGGTGCCTGGGTTTCTTAACAATGGGTAAGTGTACACCATGCATGCCACGTCTCATAAAAAAAGCCACCCACCACAGAGAACACTAAACCAACTGAGGAGGAGAACAAAATGATCAGACCTGGAAACCCCGAATGAGCCAGTAAGATAACTTACTTTCACCGTTTGTACCCTGGACATTTTCTGTGATGAAAACCGAAAGCCTGAAGTCAAACAGAGTTTGCATCAAACCAGAGAAAAAGGATGAACAGAGCTTACCTGGGTATATTTAAAAATACTATACACTGGAACTTCAGTTCCTGAATCTTTGGAGTAAGATCTGTTCCATCACACTGCAACAATCAAAGCAGAAAAAGGGTTTTGAAGTAGTCACAAGTCTAATATATATATTATACATTATGTATACACACACGTATATGTGTATATAATATATATTATATATCATGGTCTTCCCCTTGCCCTCAACTCTGCTTGAGTGAATGCCTGTTACTATGACTGAATAAGTATTCTGATTATAACTTTGGCAGACCTAGGGTTCAGAGCATGGTTTAGTTTTTGTATAAAAACAAAGATGCTATTTGACCAAAATAATTTTTCTCTGGCTTCATAAGCAAAGGAATTACCATCATTCCTAACCTTGGAATAGTAGATATTTTGACTTGTAGCGTCAACCTTAAAAGATTTATGAACATTTAAAGGAATAAAAAGGCAACCTCAAGTTCAGGCAGTAGTGATCTCCCCCAGTTATCCAGGATAGTTATTTGCTTTCTGCAATCAATTTTTATTTTGAAAACACCAAACATAACATTTTGAAAACTGTTTAAAAGGAATATATACTGCAAGCTTTTAAAAAACTATTATAAATCAGTGGTATCTCCATTAGGGATTTGCTCTTACACATTTAATGTCTTACAGACTTAGACTGGTCTTCTGAGATAAACTGCTTTCCTGGACCTGGACGTGACCCTGGGCGTCTCAAGGGCTTCAGGCTGGCTTGGCCTCAATACCTCTGCTCTGAGCTTCCCTCACCAGTTAGCCCTTCCCTTGAGCATCCTCTGACTAATCAAAGAAAAGGCTTTCATTTCCCTTCCTCATTTCCCACTGGTGACAAAAGTCAAAAGAAGAAAACTCTAGTCACGACTATAGACTTCTCAGTGTCAAAGGTGTACTTTTGTATTTGCTCTCCCCAAACCCTCACCACAGAATTCCCCATTATCTTCTCTTTTGGAGAGCGGAGTAATGCATTCCCAAGTCCCCTGTGGATTTTTGAAGACTTCTTTAAAAAGAGTGTCCAGTCTAACAACAGTGCTTCTATTAGCATGATCATCTCATTGTTTTCCCAGCTCATCTGAATGCAGCCTAATTTTCATGAGCATGCTCCAAAAATTGTTTCCAGGAAATATTTTAGTCCTAAATAAACAAAATATTTTAAAATATTACTTAGAAGGGAATCAAATTCTAGATATTGATTGAAGGTGTTTTTACAATATCCTCAGACACAAAGAAAACATTGCAGTCTCCTGATTTAAGCGCTTGGAATGAGTTGTTAGATGACTATACCAAGGAAAATATCTTAAATTATCAAAACTGAGTGCTGAAAGTAACTAAAACTTTAAAAATAGGATGTGATAATTAATAGCATACAAAGCAGTATTGTTTACCTTACAGAAAAAAACTATAAAATTATTGTATTTAGAACAGAAATCTTTTTAAATTTTCTTTTTTATAATAATTTTTTATTATATTATGTTAGTCACCATACAGTACATCCCTAGTTTTCGATGTAAAGTTCCATGATTCATTACTTGCGTATAACACCTAGTGCACCATGCAATACGTGCCCTTCATACTTTTTCTTCCTAGGAAACATGTCAGTGATTCTGGGAATGTATCAAATTATAGAAAAGTACAATTTACCATGTATCATGCTTCACAAAGTTTTCTTACATATTACTGCCTTTAAGTTGTGTATGTCTTTAGAACAGCACCTGGGCAGCTCAGTTGGTTAAGCTTCTGCCTCTGGCTCAGGTCATGATCTCAGGGTCCTGGGATGGAGCCCTGAGTTAGGCTCCCTGCTCAGCTGGGAGCCTGCTTCTCCCTCCTCCCCTCAGCTCATGCTCTCTCTCTCTCTCTCACATAAATAAATAAAATCTGGGGAAAAAAGAACAGCAGCTTTCAACCTTCCTCCTATTTCAAACACATAAAGGAAAATATCTGCACATAAAATGTTCCTATACACAAGCTCACATATTGATAAATCATAAGAAGAAGAAAACATGGGAAGGAGAACAAATAATGCTATACATAGGATTTTGTTATTGTCCTATGCTTTTTTGATGCAGTAGTCATACAAACTACATTTATGTGAGAGACTAACTACTACCTCAGAAACACTGACTTCACCCTGTGGCAAAAATGAGATGGTCTGTTGTTACCTATACATTGAATCTCTCTAGCTAATCTTCTATCCTTTCCATCTCTCACTCAAAAAACATACAGTGATGTCCTTATAGAAATATCCTGTGTCCCTGTATGACACATCGCAATGGTCAGTAGTTGTTTCAAAGATGTGTCTTATTATGCCTGCTTTAAAACGAGGAAAGTAAACTCTTCTGGTAGGTTACATGATACCCCCAAAGCCATATACCTCATAAAGGTAGGAATGAATCCCGATTGTTTAGATTTTGTTACTAATGTTTTCTTTTTTTTCTCCTCACAAAAAAGATAGGATGACACAAACTAATTCACCTGGAGTCTTGCCTGTATTGGTTGATACCAAATCTTTCCTAGTTATCTGGCTGCCATTTTGGCCTCTTTGCAAGCTTCTTTTAATCCCGCTATATAGGCACCCATGAGTGAGATATTCTTCATTAGGGGGACTGCTAGACATGGGAGACAAACTGTCTAGTGGTTAGGGAGTATACAGAGTTTAATTTCACTGCAGCTGAAGTGAACAGTAAACGCCACTCAATATGGCGTTGACCCCTGGCCATTTCTCTCAATATGAAAAATACTGGAAAAGTAGGGCAAGTTTATTTTTGGTTGGGTTGCCAGCAGCTGAAGGAACAGGGAGGCTGCTGTTACTTAAATTTAATAACCATAATTTTATCAATAAAAGATCTTCGTAGTTCAGTGGACCACTGTCTTTCTTGCCTCCAGCTTTAAAAAGCAGTACTTCTACTTTCAAGAATCTCTACTACTAAAAGATGCTTGTTTTCACTGCTATTGCATGAGAACTGACCTCCTGAAAGTAAGGCCAAGGGTTATTGATACCAGTGGTAATGGCCTCTGTCTCTTTCAACTGAGTCAAGAGACTGATGTCTCACACGTGCTTTACTAGTTGGTGATTACAAATTTTTCTTATTAAAGTATAATTCACATACAGTGTTATTAGTTTCAGATGTAAAACATGATGATTCAACATCCCTGTGCATTACTCAGTGCTTATCCAGTGAAGTCATCATTTGTCTCCAAAACTATTTGTATCTATCTACACACACACACACACACACACACACACACACACACACACACACACATCCCATCCTCTTTATCCATTCATTTATTGATGCACACATGGGTTGCTTCCATATCTAGGCTCTTGTAAATAATGCTGCAATAAACATAGGGGTACATATATCTTTTTGAGTTTTCATTTTCTTTGGGTAAATACCCAGTAGTGGAATTACTGGATCGTATAGTATTTTTATTTTTAAATTTTTGAGGAATCCCCATACTGTTTTCCACAGTGTCTGTACCACTTTGGATTTCCACTAATAGTGCAGAAAGATTCCTTTTTTCTCCAAATCCTCACCAATACTTGTTATTTCTTGTCTTTTTGATTCTAGTCATTTTGACAAGTGTGAGGTAATACCTAGCTGTAGCTTTGATTTGCATTTCTCTGATGATTAGTGATGTTAAGTATCTTTTCATGTGGCCATCTGTACGTCTTTTTGGAAGAGTGTCTATTCAGGTCCTCTGAATTCATTTTTCAATTGGATTTTTGAAAAATTCATTTTTCAATTGGATTTTTGTGTGTGTTGTTGTGTAAATTCCTTGTATATTTTGGATATTAACCCCTTATCAGATATACCATTTGCAAGTATCTTCTCCCATTCAATAGGTTGCCTTTCTGTTTTGTTGATGGTTTCTTCTACTGTGTAGAAGCTTTTTATTTTGGTGTAGTCCCAGTAGTTTATTTTTGCTTTTGTTTCCTTTGCCTTAGGAGACATATCTAGAAAAATATTTCTATGGCCAATCTCAAAGAGATTACTGCCTATGTTTTCATCTAGGAGTTTTATAGTTTCATGTCTCATATTTAGGTCTTTAATCCATGTTGAATTTATTTTTGTGTATGGTATAAGAAAGTGGTCTTGTTTGACTCGTTTTCATGTAGATGTCCATTTTCCCCAGCACTATTTATTGAAGAGACAGTCTTCTCCCCATAGTATATTCTTGCCTCCTTTATCATAGATTAATTGACATACAAGCATGGGTTTATTTCTGGGTGCTCTATTCTGTTCCCTGGATCTGTGTGTCTATTTTTGTGCCAGTATGATATTGTTTTGATTACTACAGCTTGGTAGTATATCTTAAAATAAGGAATTGTGATAACTCCAGTTTTTCTTAAAAAAAAAAGATTTTATTTATTTGAGAGAGAAAGAGGTAGTGAGAGACAGCATGAGCTGGGGAGGAGGGACAAAGGGAGAGGGAGAAGCAGACTCCCCACTGAGCAGGGAGTCAGATGCCAGGCTTAATTCCAGGACCACCAGGATCATGACCTGAGCCAAAGGCAAATGCTTAACTGAATGAGCCACCCAGGTGCCTGTAGCTTTGTTCTTCTTTCTCAAGAAAGGCTATTTGGAGATTTTTGTGCTTCCACACAAATTTTAGTATTATTTGTTCTATGCTGTTGGCATTTTTGTAGGGACTGCATTAAATCCAAAGATTGCTTTGAGTTGTATGGACGTTTTAACAGTATTGGTTCTTCCAGTCCATGAGCGTGGAATATCTTTCCTTTTGTGCCATCTTCAATTTCTTTCATCAGTGTTTTAGAGTTTTCAGGTACAGGTCTTTCATTTCCTTAGGTGCAATTGTAAATGGGATTGTTTTCCTAATTTCTTCCTGCTACTTCATTATTAATGTATAGAAATGCAACAGATTTCTGTATATTAATTTTGTATCCTGTGACTTGACTAAATTCATTAATCAGTTCTAGTAGTTCTTTTTTTTCTTTGTGGACTCTTTAGGGTTTTCTATGTATATATAATGATGTTGTCTGCAAATAGTGACAGTTTTACTACTTCTTCACCAATATAAATGCCATATTTCTTTTTCTTGTCTGATCGCTGCAGCTAGGACTTCCTGTCCTATGTTGAATAAAAGTGAAGAGAATAGATATCCTTGTCTCGTTACTGATCTTAGAGGAGAAGTTCTGTTTTTCACCATTGAGTATGTTAGCTTTGGGTTTTTTGTATATAGCCTTCATTATGTTGAGGTATGTTCCCTCTAAGCCTACTTGTTGAGAGTTTTTATCATAAATGGATGTCGTACTTTGTCAAATGCTTTTCCTGCATCTATGAGATGATTACGTGATTTTTTTCCTTTCTCTTGTTAATGTGGTCTATAATGTTGATTGATCTGTGAATACTGAACCACTCTAGCATCCCTGGAATAAATCCCACATTACTGCGGTGAATAATTTTTTTTAATGTATTGTTGAATTCAGTTGCTAATATTTTGTTGAAGATTTTTGAATCTATGCTCAACAGAGATAGCAGCCTGTAGTTTTCTTTTTTTGTGGTGTCTTTGTCTGGTTTTGGTATGAGAGTAATGCTGGCCTCATAGAATGAATTCGGAAGCTTTCCTTCCTCAACTATTTTTTGGAATAGTTTGAGAATAGGTATTAATTCTTCTTCAAATGTTTGGTAGAATCCACACCCTGAAGCCATCTGGTCCTGGACTTTTGTTTGTCAGGAGTTTGGTTACTGATTCAATTTCATTGCCAATAATTGGTCTGTTCAAATTTTCTCTCTCTCTTCCCAATTCAGTTTTAGAAGTTTATATGTTTCTAGGAGTGTATCCATTTCTTCCAGGTTGTCCCATTTGTTGGCATATAATTTTTCACAATATTCTCTTAAAATCCTTTGTATATCTGTGGTGGTGTTATTATTCCTCCTCCTTCACTTCTAACTTTATTTACTTGAGCCCACGTTGTCTTTGTCTTGATGAATCTGGCTAAGGGTTTACCAATTTTGTTTCTCTTTTCCAAGAATGAGCTCCTGGCTTTATTGATCTTTTCTATTACTTTTTAAGTCTCTATTTCATTTATTTCTGCTCTAATCTTTACTATTTCCTTTCTTCTACTGGTTTTGGGCTTTGCTGTTCTTTTTCTAGCTCCTTTAGGTATAAGGTTAGGTTGCTTGAGATTTTCTTGTTTTTTTGAGATAGACCTGGCTTGCATTGCTATAAACTTCCCTCTTAGAACTGCTTTTGCTGCATGGTGATGACAAATTTTAATTTGTATCCTTCTCCTGCTTCTCTATACACCTATATATTTGTTTTCTGTATTTCCTTATAAGTATTGAGTGCTAACTGATTGCACCACTGGAGCTCCTTCTGTATTTCTGTATTTTAATGTATTTCTGTTGTTCTGTCCCCTCTCATCACATATTCTATTCTTTACCTATGCTATGATAAATTTAAGCATTTCTATATCCCATTCCTTCTTCCCCAAATATTTTTCTCTTTTTCTTTCTCCTTATCAATTATGTAAAACAGTCATGTTTGCTCCTTATTTTAACTTGGTTACTATAAGGAAACATTTTATGTCTTTCTTTTTTTTTTTTTTTTTAAAGATTTTATTTATTTATGTGACAGAGAGACAGCCAGCGAGAGAGGGAACACAGCAGGCGAGTGAGAGAGGAAGAAGCAGGCTCCCAGCGGAGGAGCCCGATGTGGGACTCGATCCCGGAATGCCGGGATCACGCCCTGAGCCGAAGGCAGACGCTTTAACGACTGCGCTACCCAGGCGCCCCAGCTCATCCTTATGTCTTTCTTAATAAATAATGATATGTCATCTTATTTTTATTTTTAAATATTTTATTTATTTATTTGAGAGAGAGAGAGAGGGAACGCATGCATGAGGAAGAGCAAAAGGGAAAGGGAGAGAATCCCAAGAAGACCCTGTCCTGGGCACAGAGCCCAACTGGAGCTCAATCCCATGATCCTGAGATCATGACCTGAGCAGAAACCAAGAGTCAGGCGCTTAACCAACTAAGCCACCCAGGTGCCCCTAATGACAAGCTATTTTAAAATATAGCCTCTAGAGAAAAGGTGACTTTCCCTCTCTCATGCCTCCAAAGAGTGTATGTCTGAAAACCTGGGATAGAAATGCAGGATGAAGTAGCAACAAAAACAAACCAACCAACCATTCAGTGGTGAAGAACCCTGGCCAGCCTACAGAGCAAATCATCACAAAAAAATAAAATGAACACATTTTTCCAAAATGGAGAGTCCTCAAGTAGCCCTGAAATAAAGATATTTGTTGGGTGAGCACCTATTTCTACATCAAGACCCAGCCCAACATCACTTCTTTGATGAGAATTTCCCTGGACTCACCACAGTCAGTTTCCATTTCCCTCTTTGTGCCACCACCATATTCCATACATAGTCAGCCGTATTAATTATAGTGTTACGTAATGACGTACATGCCTTTCTCTGTGATTGAACTGTGAGTTTCTTCAAAAGTGAAACTGTCTGTCCATCCCCAGCAATTAAGATAGTTGCCAACAGAGAGAGATATTCTCAGAAATGTTGGCAGAATGAACTACAGTAAATGATCTCTGGAATTAATGTAGCCCACTGATTAATGTAAGAATATAAAATGGTATTTGGCGTATGTTTTTCTGCAGCACGCATATTTATATTCAAATGAACTGAGTCAATACGTTCAATACTTACAACAACTTTAACATGTTTGGATAGATCTCTAGAACTTCTCTGTAGGAAATCAGAAAAAGCTGCCTATACCACAAGGAAATAAAGGGGGAAAAAAAAAACCAAACTTAATCACATGGTTATGCCAAATCTTTGCTTCTAAATTATTCAAAATATAAAGAAATTCATTTCTTACTAAACGCAAAGCAAAATGCAGTGGCTGTCAACCTGAAAACTCTCTTTGTTTTCAAACTATAACCTATAATAAAATTTAAGAACACAGTAGAAAAGTCAAAAAGTAGGTAATTCCAAGGGTCAGTTTGAAGATTTGTTTTGATGACATTTCCTGACCTCCTACTTGACCATAGGGTGCTGATACCATCTTTAACTTGCCACTAAGAATGCCTTGCTTCACCTGCTCCCCTTTTATTTCATTTCTCTCTATCCGGTGGTATAAATTTAAACTACATGTTTTTTGAATCAGTATTTTGGAGGCCTTTCCACTGCGCCCTCTTTCTGACCATTCATCCCTAGAGCTGTCCCCGAGGAAAAGGAAAAAAGACCTCCTTTACTCACGTATATGCTTCCGTGAGAAACTTGCCCACCCTCTGTCAATTTCTCATCCAAACACTGATGCATATGTACTCCTGTGCAAACCACATTCTTACCCAAGACTTTCCATACATCTTTCAGTCTGCCTAACTCCCCCATTCTCTAGATTGGCTTTGATGTTTTTCATATCACTCCTTGAATATCATCCTCAGTACAACAGGAAGCCTTAAGGCTTTAAAGTTCAGAGATGATGAACACCAGCTCCCTTTCTACCAACTTAAATACATCTTAATTTTAAACCAAGACATTAAACTGTAATCATACATAGAAATGCTTGTAAACATCTGAGAAGTGTAATTATTTTTCATATACTTAGTATCCTTATTACCAACAAGTAATTAGTATTTAATTAGTATTAAATAATATGTAATAATTATAAAATATCATATATACTTACCCCTGCATAGAACATTTTATTTCGAAAACGACTGTTGAATTTCTCTGGATTTGCTTCTGTGAAAGGAAAAAGGTAGTTTTGTTAGAGAGACCTCATTAAAGGTAGTGACTTCCATTAACACTCTTACTTATTCCCCTTCCTTCCCCACCCCACAGATCCAACAGAGTCAACAGCCTTATTATCATCTTTCCCTTAGTTACAGGCCAGTTGGTATAGTTGTCCAGTGCTACAAAAGTGTAGCCCCAAAATGGCAGCATCAGCATCAACTGGAAGCTTGTTAGAAATGCAAATTATTAGGCTCTTAACCCCAGACCTACTGAATTATAATGTTTAGGGGGTGGTGTCTAGGAATCATGATTTAACAAGTTCTCCAGGTGATTTGCATGCACATTAAAAGTTGAGACACTCTGGACTCTATTCAGAATAGAGGGCTGGCAGGGATCCAGGGCAGGGGTGATAGGACAAGGAGGGTGATAAGGGGTGATTATTTGCTTTGACCTCCATAGGGCACGTCTTTTGTAAACCATGTATGCAGCTTCCAAATGTAATTAAGTATGGGAAATTTGGTTAAAAATCAATAGAGAATTTGCTTTCACATTTTACCAAGACTCCCAACTACCATCTGTGCTTTTGTTTATAACAGGCCTTGAAAAGTCATTTGATTTACTGGAGATGCATAAATATACATATATGCAGGTGAACTGCTAAATGGACTCAGGGCATACGACAGCAAAGGCTGTGGGTGAAAAATGGTTTAATTTTGTGTTTGGTCTGTTTGTTATATAGGTTGAAGGGCACAAAGAAGGTTAAACAAGAATCTGCATCAGACAATGTTCACATGAATTCAAGGGATTATAAAATCCTAAGTGAAATATTATTTCCTTACATTCTTTCTAGTAGAATTCCAAGACATTCCAATGGAACCCACTGTCAATGTTTTGCCTTCTGCTATTTTATCCCATATGCTCATTAACCCCTTCTTAGGGCAAGGCCTCTCTTCAAATTGTTTCTCCTCAGACAGCTGGCTGACTAGCTGAAACTGTTCAAGTACTGGCCCTACATTTGAATGGCAAATCTCAACAACTGTCTAGATGAAGAAAAGTACGAAAGAGCTCACTCACCAAAATGGGGCAGAGTAAGACCTACACAATCTCAGGGAATAATCCTAGACCTAGGATCGTTAGATTATTTTCATGATTATTAGAATATAATATTAGCACCTAACATGGAAACTGGGCGAAAGCTTGCAAACTTAAAAAAAAATAAGGTAGTATGTTGTAAACTGGCTCTTGGGAGTTTTTACATATTTAAGTTTCTGTATCTCACACCTCTCCTTAAACACTCGCTCTATTCTATTGAATTAAGTACTCTGAACCCTAGAAACAAACAAAAGTTGAAGGTTAATTTACAGGCTATACTAAACAAAAAAAGTGATGAAATTGGTACTTAGTGCTCTATCTCCCTGGTCCCCATTTGTGGACCCAGAATTCACCATTTTTTATAGCATGGGCCTTTAGGATAAATTTGGTTGCTAAGAACATTGTTTGCTTGTTTTTTTGCTTGTTTTTTAACCTTTCTGTTTGGCTGGGTACCATTTTCAGTTGCATTAACTCTTTATGGAACCGGAGGCAAAATTAGAACTTCTGTTGCTTTATAATTTATCATGGGTACATAATCCCTAATTTTAAAAAGAATGAAAGAAAGAAAGATCTGGCTATCAAGCAAGTTATAATAAAAAAATGGAAAATGGCACCCCCAGTTCTGGCATAGAACTTTTCAGGGAGCTAACATACACAGCTATCAAGTGAATCATGCATCAAGTACATTAACATGTACTTTTTAAAAACATTACTTTACGGTTTGTAAAAGATTCACATTCTTAAGGGGTATTCCTATAAGTCTAACTTCTTTTCCCCCCCTTTAAAGAAATAGTTTTCTCTCAAGAGATAGAAAATGTTTTGAAAGACCCAAAAGAGTAGAATAAAATTAGTAAATAAACCGAGTTTTTGGTGATTTCACTGACACAGCTGGTGAAAACAGTCACTTCAGATGTAATTTAACTAGATAAAATTCAATTAATATGTAAAACTAAACAAGATTAAGGCATTAGCATTTCGAGAGATGTCAGAAAGATAATGAGGTAGGAGAGTCACACATATTCCTTCGCCCTGAGAACAGAAAAGATGGAGGTATATTCTGTTATCTCAGCTAACAGTGTTATGGTATTATACTGCTGACTCTCTGATTGAGTCCGCCTTGGCGATTAAACACTTTTTCTGTTTTAATATCTACCCTACGCCAAAGAGCCTCAGAAACAAAAGTTGACTGGGGAGCTGAGAGAGATGTTGGGTGGTGTTAGAGCTTCCCCACTCCCTGCAGAAGCCAGTCCCTAAGAAAGCAAGGGATGGTCTGCAAATAATAGTACTTCATCATTCTTTATTGGCTCTTAAAGTATTGAGTGGCTGAATATGTCTATGTGTATGTATAAGAATTGACAGCTCTTTGAGAAGGTCCAAGGAACATGGTCTCCAACTACATCAAGAAAAGGGGACATACAGAATTGGGAAAGGACCAGTAAGAAGGTTTAAGTGTTCTTGTTCCTTTAAGGAAGTTGTATCTGTTAATTGGTATAAGGTCAACCATGAAAGGCCATTCTCAAGAAATGCCAATAATACTCAAAGCATCGCAAGAGTATCCCCAGTAGTGGAAGCATCCACGGCTTATTGCTGCAGTTACTCGATTGCCCATCTTCCTCTTCCACAAGGACAGGGTGTAACCAAGTGAGATCTAAATGTTCACTGTGGATGTCTAGGCCATAGCCTATTTATAAACTGATTGGACACTAACATTAATTGTGTTCTTTTTCTATTCCTGAAAACTTGGTAGCTTAAAACATCCGTTTATTTTCTTATTCCCTAGGCCAAAATCTGGAGTGGGCTCTCCTGACTCCTCTACTTAGGGTCTTCCAAAGCCAAAACCAAGGTGTCAGCCTGCAGGGCTCTTCTCTGGGGGCTCTAAAAATGATTCACTTTTATGGGTGCCTAGTTGGCTCAGTCGGTTAAGCTTCCAACTTTTGATTTCCTCTCAGGTCATGATCTCAGGGTCATGAGATCAAGCCCTACGTTGGGTTCCACACACAGCAGGGTCTGCTTGCAATTCTCTCCCTCCCTCTTCCTCTGCCTCTCCCCCCACTCACACATGCTTTCTAAATAAATAAATAAATAAATAAACAAATAAAATCTTTAAAAAAAAAAAAGGATTCACTTCAAAGTTTACTCAGATAGTTGGCAAAACCTATTTCCTTGCAGCTGGAGAAGTGAAGCTTTTGTTTCTTGCTGGCTGTTGGCCAGAGTTCATTCTCAACTTCTATAGCTCTCCTGGAATCCTTGGCTTGGGATCCCCTCCACTGTCAAAGCCAGTAGGGGCACATCAAGTGCTTTTGACACTTCAAATCTGTCTGACTTCCCTTCTACCACATCTCTTTGACTTCCTACTTAACTTTCCACTTATGCTTTGAAGGGCTCATGGTATCACATTGGGCCCACGCAGATAACCCAGAATTATCTTCCTGTATAAAGCCAGCTAATTATTGACCTCAATAACATTAAAGAAGTCTTTTTGCCAGGTAAATTAACCTAACCAACAAGCATGATACCAAATAGCAAAGGTCATAAAGGCCAAAATTCTACCTACCATCTCCCACCATCTGGCCCCCGTGATTCACATCCTTCCCATGTGAAAAATATTCATTCCCTCCAAGGTCCCCAAAGGTCTCACTGGCATTAAGGTATCAACTCAAAACCCAAAAATCTCACCTAAATCTTATTAGCTCAAACTTCCCAAATCTTATCATCTAAATCACATAAGTGATTTGGCTCTAGATATAATTCAGTTATGATGATAATAAGGTTCTGGGTAAATTCCATTCCATTGATTTACTATATTAACCCTATTTTTATCTACAACACAATAACATCTGTGCCATCAAAATAGGATCCTAAGCCCTACTTCTGTCCCTAATTCGTCTGGCATATTAGGGGAGATATTCATAAATACAAGTTCAACTCTATGTTTATAAAAATCAGTAAGTAATTTGAACTGCACAGAACTCACATTTTCCATATTCTCTGCATTAGATATGTACCCAATCTTTAGACTTCAGTTATCTATACATACATTATCCCAAAATCTATGCCTACAGCAACGATGCCACTTCAATTCAGATTGTATATATCCAAAAAATTCTTGTCTTCCAACATCATCTCCCATTAAGGACAAATAGTTTTACCAACATTATCCACTTTTCTAACATTGTTGCAAAAGTCTTTCATTATTTATTAACTGGACATCCCATCTTTACTACAAGATCATTTGTCCCTCTGTATTTTGCTGTCTGAAATGCCCTTACCCATTTCACTTCTTTTCTACATATTCCACGCTCCTCCTTTATCTCTCAGCTCCCTCTTACCCTTTCTGGAAATTTTCCCCTGATACCTTTTCCCTGCCAAATTCCTGTATTATTTACTGCCTATACAACTAATCTTATCCCTACTATATATTCCTTTCTACTGTTACCTTTTATATTATATATAGGGCCTATCTTCTGATTACACTTTCCATTACTGTAACAAACACTTATTGAGATAGCCATGGACTTGGCACAGGGAATATAAGAAGATACGGTCTTTTGCCCACGTGAGTTTAGAGTAGAGGAGATAGATTTGAAAAGTAAAGTGAAACATCATTTTGTATATGCCATACAAAATGCCTATGTCAGATGAAGTGAGAGTCATACATAAAGGGAATGAATGATCAAAAGTGTTCCAGAGGAAGGTACACCTGAATCTTGAATGAAGGGTAGGTGCCACGCAGAGGTTCAAAATGGAAAAGAAGGTTACAGACAGAGAATCCTGGACAGTGAGAGTTTCCCAAGGGCAAATCATGCTTGAGTCTCAGTACCTAGACATAAGACTGGTAGTGTGTCCTTTGCAGTGACGGTGATGATGAAATTTAACGAGCCATTGAAACGTCTTTTTAAAGCAATCTGTTCATTCTCCACATGAATCATGAAACATTCATAATCCTTGGAAACATGCTGATCTGCATGTCTCTGTATATTCAGTGAAAATAGTAAATTTTAAATCAAATTTAAATACCGCCTCCTCTAAAGTCAGAATTGTATTTCCCTGACCTTGTAGTGTAAGGTTCAACTCCTCTGAATAAGTAATTTCAGTGAGGCAGTAAAATTTAAGCATCCAATCTCAGGCTAAAAGTTTGAGGTGCTTAATATTCTTCATGTCCAAAAAAAATGACAATCTAATTCATATGGCGGCAAAGTGAGACCTAACTTCGCCACCTGATAACCATAATCATTGTTAACATGGCTATACATTAATAGATGGGAATATTTTCGATGTACTTGCTCAAGCACTGTTATAATGCAATAATCATTAAAGTTCTGGGCAAGACTCCAGTTGAAAATTAAATGGCCAATTCTGTTACGTCTCCAAATCCTGTTCCAGAAGACTGCACTTTCTAATATGCAAGCAACAGTGCAACCATGCATGGTTTAACCACTTTAATAAGAAAGCATCTCTATTTTCCAATCAAATGAACTAAACCTACTTTCTGATCAAATATAGAAACCCAGATTATTCAAATGTTTGCATTCTTTTTATACAAAGTCAATCAAGATGTTAAGACTATCTTTGCTCCCTGCTTGATTTTCTATTGACAATTCTAAAAGCATTTACACAGTAATACCACCAATAAACTATCTCAAATGTCTTTAATTATCCCCTCTATTTAATGGGCTATTTCACATCTATGCCAAAAATTGCTTCGGCAATTACATTTTTAAAGATTCTGCCTTAGTGAGATTTGTATTTGTTCCCCATTTCATGTAGATAGATTAGCATAAATCCCAAGTGTGTACACACACACACACACACACACACACACACACACACACACACATCTTTTATTAATACCTAATAGGTTATTCTATCCAAGCTCATTTTTTTTATAATGGCTCTCATGAGGCTTTGAGTCACCCTCCAAGTATTTCATGGCAAATGATACAAGTTCTGTCATGATGTCTCAAACTGTGAGTGTCTGCATTTGAGAACAGCTTGAAGTCTCAGCTATTAGTATTCTTGGCTTGAGAATAGCCGCTTAATACCAAAAGAAATAAGTAAGTCTGCCCCTATTGAAAATGTACCCATACTATCTTTTTTTTCCTTTCGCAACTGAGCTTGAGATTTCTTGATTACCCAGGTAAAAAACTTGGGAAAATCCAAAGAAACAGAAAATAGTAAAAAAAAAAAAAAAAAAAAAAAAAAATTAGCTTGGGTAATGATATGTTTCATCATAAATTAATGATTTTTAACTCATGCAAAGTGAATAGATTAACAGGTACTAAGAAGTCCACACCTCGGTATGGGTATATCAACCAAACCTGTTTCCAACATTTTGTAGGTATTTATTTCTACACCGTCTTCATGAATATTGCAGCTGTTAGTCTCAGTCCACATCAATTCTCCCTCACCCGCTCGCTCTTCAGTGGCTGGTTTTCCTCAAGGGCTCTAGTTTACCTGCAGGGCAAATGTCTGCAATTCTATTTCATACTGTTTGAAAGCACTTACACTAAGCCTCAACAACAATCTACTCAAAGACTCATGATTTGCATCTTTCAACCAATTGTTTTATAATCACCTATATATTAAACTATGTATATATACATACACACCACAGTTTGCATATTCCTTTCTCAAATGAAATAGTCCCACAGCTTTGAAAAAAAAAATCACTTTCTTTTAAGAATTCTCTTTAAAGCCTGGTCTTTCCCCCTTGATGTCTCTCTCTGCTCCCTTCACTCGAGACATGGAAGTTTCGTCACAGTACAGGGAAATGTATCATTAGGAGATTGTCAGATTAATTAGACAAAATATTAGGCTCCCTTGAATGAGCTCATTGTCTACCACTTACTCATTTAGGCCTCTTTTCATGCCAGGAGGTCTATTTTGGAAGATTCATGCATTGGTGATAATTATGTTATAAATACTGTTAAGAAACTGAAGGATTTTTATTAGGAAGCCAGAGCCAGAGTCTCCTGAAGAATATGAGGGGGGAAAATGGGTTAAGATATGAGGAAAGTAGTCTCCATTTACTTCCCCAAATTAAGTCTCCTTAAATACAGGGAGACCAACAGACTATAAATGTGGGCCCTGAAGTAGGACTCCCTGAATATCTATCTCCAAGAGCTGTCTATGGCAGGGAGATGGGAGGGCAGTGGTGTTCCTCTGGGTATTTGATATTTGTGGTTCTGTTATCAACCAACCTTTCAGAGAGAAAAGTCAAACTATGGCTTTCTCTTCGATCTGCATTGTTTTTATTTTATATTTTATTTTATTGTATTATTTAATTTAAAGTCAATTAGCCAACATACCATTTACATCAACATGGTTGGAGGCGGAGGGTATTATGCTGAGTATTGCTTTTATTTGACACAGCATTTGACCCTAAAAGCCTCGTGAAAGCAGGAAGGCAAAGCCTACCAAAATTGCTGATCTCAGTAAGAGAATTACAGGTTTGGACTTCACTTATATTTTGTATTCTAACACCCTTAATCCTACAATGCCACTCTTGACCTTTCGTGCATAAGAGTGTTATCAGAATTTCCTCTGTGCTATTACTAGAATCTGAACATTTGAATTCTATCTTTTAGGTCTCTGTATTTCAAATTCTAGGAGTTAAAACCACTGATGCTCTTGAAGAATCTGAAGGAAAAGAAGTAAAATAATCCTCTCACGGATGCCTTTTATCTCACAACATACTCACTAACCTACTGCCTGGCATGATTTTGGTTATATGTTAACACACTCACAAGAGACTAGGTACAGATACAGATACGGGCAAAGACACAGATGTACATAGGTACATTAATAAGAGATTTTGAGAGATGAAGAGATACCACGTGAGTAAGCGTGAGCACAGAAGACTGGGGCTTCAAAACATAAGCCCAAATCCTAAACTTTCTCAGCTTGGAATGGCATAAGAAATTTTTTGGTGAAGTTTTTAACTGCATGCCATTATTTAATCTTATTTCTCTTTCAAAAATGGTTTTGTTCCCTAATCTTGCCCCCATCTCTTTTAGCCCTTGAAATTACCACTGGCTCTCATTCACCGCTCTAGCTTGTCCGATGGGCATTCCCAGCACCTCTACCACCAATTCAATCACTACCCATTCTTTCTACCTAAACCACCAATCAGCTCCCCTACTGTTCTATGATGCCTGTTGTCTCTTTTCTGCACACAGGGAGGATGTGTATGTTTTTGCTGCCAGATTTCGATGGCCCTGGTTACAGAGTGTTGGACTTTTAACAATTGGTGGTTCAAGAAGCTATGAGTATCCTAATGACTCGAATGAAAGAATCTTTATCACTTCCTAGTAGTTCACTAACCTCAAAGTTTCTAGTCAAACTTAAAAATTAGCAGTCTGAGACCTGGAACATCCATCTGGTGTCGTCCTTTACATCTCTGAGACCCTCAGCAACTGGGTCGCAGGGTCCTATCTGTAACAAGTTCCTATCTTGTCTAGCTCCCAGGGTCATCAGGAAAGTTAAAATGAACAACACTGATGCACACTGCCAATATTTAAGTGATATGCAAACAGAAGGGAACATGCAAAACACCTGCTGGAAACTTCCTCCCTGGGAGATGGAAATGGGACGTTGTCCTCACCTCTGGATTCATGGAACTCCAGTGTGACGTGGGCATCAAATCCAAGGCTGAAGTAATTATTGAAAACATTCAGAGGAAGCTGCAATGATGAACAAAGTAGAGGTGAAGTGGTGCGTAACCAGGCAGAAAGAGTAAAATAAAGCCTAACGCCAGACACGTGTCTCTGGGCCGTCCCTGGGAAAGAGTGAAGTCACAACCCGAGGTAGAAGGTGTTTGCATAGAAGGAACAGGGGATTTTTTAATTCATTAGTGAAAGCTCAAATCAAATAACACTCCCAAGAATTTTAAGTGGTATAGGAAACAAGCGATGCAAATACAAATTATTAAATGGGAACTATTCTTGTGGACATTAATAAGACAGCCCAATTAAGCTGAGGGAAGCATATGTCCAATAGTTACAAAGAATGACTCACTAAGCAAACGTAGGAAGTCAATTGGAATGGAAGGGTCATGTATAAGCCAGTCAGTGGATATACTTTTTGAGACTTCACATCCAGCATATTAATACTGCAACTTCAAATGATTTATATTTAATATGTTTACCCTTCCACTTTTTAAAATATTTTTTTGACATAAGTCATAAGCAATAAGGCAGTGGGAAACATTCAGCTACGCCTGATCTACAGGGAAAAAAATATATGTGTAGATACATATTTGTCAGTATTATTCAGATTTTGACTTAGTCTATCAGACCTTGTATCTTTAATATGACATGAAATATGCAGACACAGATGCGAGTACACACACAAGCCTTCCTAAAGTGCTCTGGGTGTCTGGCTGTTACCACTACAAGCTTAGTAAAGGAGGGGACTATGTAACCCAAAATCCTTCATCGTAACTGCAAAATGCATGTGCTTTTAAGGCTTCAATGTTAGAACAATGAGAAAAGCACATGGAAAATGCTAGAAAGGAAACTGTGGCTCTTCCACTTTCCCTTTACAACTCAGAGTAGAAGGTGAATGTTAAACTAAATAGAGAAGCAATTTCATCTCAGCTTGGATAATGTTTCCAGATAATTATCAGGTTTAGCCTCCAGATAGAAATACACTTCTCTTCTGTTAGAAGTAAGTGTTTAACCCTCAAGATTTCAAAAGTAAGTTTATTACAGGGTTTCATATGCCCCTTAATCAGCAAGATTTTGTTTGACTAGAGTGAGGACCTTGTCCCATTAAGAGATATATGAAATGAGAGGGAGAGTAACAGAAAGAGAGATATTAATACAAAAGGAAAGAAAATGGATGGCCTTGGTCTCCAATGGAAATAAAGAATGAACGCCCTGAGTCAGAGCTTATCATAAATTTGGAGGTCAAATCAGCCCCTTTAGAAATGTTTACAACTGACTGGAGAACAGGGGAGAAACTAAACACAGAACAATGCCAAAATCATGTCTCATTCTCCTGGCTTCGTATTTGAGAATGTCCAGTTCCTGCACTTAAACAAAATACCAAGCCTTAGTAATGACAGCAAGGGTTGGTGATCTTGCCAAAAGCACAGATATGTTCATCCCTACCATTTATGTTTTCTTGGCTACAATTCTAACCCATGTCTTAGCATTCACTGATAGCTTTAGGAGAACATCTGGTCACCATCCCCTAAATAATATCCCAATTTAGTATGTTATTAAGTCCTTATTCATATTTTCCAGGAAAAATTGCCCCAATTTCCTACACATCTCCTCAAAAATCCAACTTTTCAAAGCCCTTTAATTATCTGGATTAATGTTCCCTGGCTGTACCAAGGAGTCTTTCCCTATCTTAAGCTGTTGGGAGGAGATTTAAATAGAGATTTCTACTGAGGGCCTAAGCATTCTAAGTTTGGTGGGGAAAGGACCTTAAAATTTCCATATGGCATAATTCTTTTCACTCTGGCTATATTCCACCCAGTTTCTGTAGGTTGAACACATCAGAAAGAAGTATCATATCCCAAGACGATATCTGTAGTTTCAAACAACATTGTGACATTATGAATGCAAATCTACTAAGCAGCCATGATATCTAATAGAAACCTTATAATTTCTGGATCATGGGTTAGGGGGAAGAATGTGAAGACAAGATAAAACATATTTTACCCTATTTTAGCCAAATAATAAACTTGAGTGTTTATCGTTAATTGGTCAGGATCATGGTGCTAATGAATAACTAGGTTTTGGTTTGGTTT
Source organism: Ursus americanus (assembly GCF_024610735.1). NCBI lineage: Eukaryota > Metazoa > Chordata > Mammalia > Carnivora > Ursidae > Ursus > Ursus americanus. Next base: position 15,998,685 of record NC_142129.1, on the reverse strand, counting down.
GAAATTTATTTTTAAGTGGAAATACCCATGACAATGTTGGCTCAGTCAATGGCATAATCTAATAAAGCAGGGATGCCATTTGAAGTACAGATCCAGGGACTTAACCCTGAATTTACTTAATCAGAATTAATGGGGACTAGACCCCTGAATCTGCATTTTTAACCGATGCACCTGGAGGTTCTTATGCATGCAAAACTTTGAATACACGATCCAAGAAGAAAAGTGGAAAGTAATATGCCAGAAGTGGCTACTTGGCAACCTGTCAGATCTATTTGAAACTGAGGCCAGAATTTAGAACCAAATGTTCTGCTGAGGCTCTGCACTAACATCTGTACAATTGTGTCTCTTGGTTTGTCTTGGGTAGAAATGAAAGCTCAATCACTGAAGGCAAAATACTAAGTCAAAATATTTATTCAGGCATCTTCAAGTCCCAACCAAGTGATAAAACCGACTTAGTTACACTTCCTACACATAGGAGATATTTAGCAGGAGACTACAAATCTCAGGAGGTTATCTTTCCATCGAAAGACCATATGCTCACTGCTTCAGAACATTAATATTTTCCACCTTCTCACAGGTGATGAGTTTGCAATGCTTGGAAGATTAGAAAATGAATACATTCTTTCCGGTGTGGAAGCTGAGGACAGAACAGTTCCCTGAGCTCTGGAAGCAGGTAGGAAATCTCAGTCTTTAGACGTCTGTGGGGCAGAATCACAGAGTAGTGTTGTACTCGTAAGCCTAGTAGCCATAAACTCAAACATCAGCCTGTGATCTCAAAGGGAGGAATCAGCATATGATTCTCCAGCCAGGAGTGTATTTTCTGTGGCTTGGGCACATGCTCCAGGCTTCCCTTCTGTAGCAGAAAGAAGTCTCTCACCTTACAGACGCCATCTTCAAGTTCTTCTGGAGGCAAGTCTGGGTTTCTTTCCACATGCAGGTTCCAGCGATCTAGCTGTACAATTGTCCCATCTTCTACTTGGCAAAGGATCTTAGAAACAGGTTCATCAGTGTAGCCCTAAGGAATCAAAGAATATACCCATTGCCGCCTAGAGCAGTGAAGAGGATAACCAAAGGCATTTCATGCACACAAGAGCCCTTCTGCTATAGCTCTCTGTTTATTTTGCAACCATTAAGGCTGGGAAAGTAAACCAGTTTCCTTGAAGTACTTAGAACCTAAGATAGTCACAGGTAATGTGCATAAAAATATTGCTCTAACTGGTTTGAGTTATGGAGTAATTTTTGCCAACACCAAGAACCAATAGTCACTGGCAGGCATTTCAAGCCCGCGCTGGATGGTCACTTCTGACAAAATGAAAACAGGACTCCCCAGGCCTCCTACGAGAGGAATTCGAGAGAAGGTAGAACAGGTGTGTATGGAAGAAGAGGAAAAGAATCAAGGTGGCATATGATAGACAACTTTTTCTATTAACCTTCCACCTCATTCACCTCTTTCTAACCTTGTAGTGGGACACTGTCTCTTCCATGACCTAAGGCGAGTCTGTCTGAGGCACAGCCCTATTAAGCAACCACTTACTTCTTGAGCATGTGTTATTGGCAGCATGATTATTAAGGATGGTCAAGTCACTGGTGTGGATCAGAGGAGTTAACGGTGATAAACATATTTACATGAAGCAACTAATGTATTATCATTTCTACTATGCCCACTTGAAAAACTAAAAACACCTGTAGGAGGTTAATTCACCCAATACTGAATGAATATCTACTAATATCCAAAGATAATTATCACCCACGGGAGGTTAATTCACACAAAGGTCAAATTAATATCTGCTAATATCTGAAGATAATTTTCATGGAGCCCAGCCCAATATCTCCTATGAGTAGATAAAAAGCTGGGGGAGCTGCTTATGTTGGCAAACTGTGCTTTCTTACTATCTTAACACTGTAAAAAAATTTAACAAAATGGCTGGTTAGTGACAGGTAAACGTTTTCCACTGAGCTTGCCTAAAGTTGGCTGTCTGGTGGAAAGGACAGCTGGCTACCTGTACAACAAAGCCATGATGACACCAACCAGAAAAACAAAATGCTCCAAAAAAGCCGTAACTCTCCGATGAAGGCCAACCCACCCAACTGTCCTTCAATGGATACCTCAAGAAGCCCCAGCCTATGTACTAACCCCCATTGTTATACCACGCTTTCTTCTCTAGATGATTATAAGTTTAAACTGAAGAAGGTCCCAGATAAAATCGTGATGTGTGGGCACCCTGATTCTCAATTCTAACTTACTCCTTGGACAACAGTAGCATATTCCCCTTCCGTTAGAACACCCATGGATTCGAGGTCCCCCCTGCCAGATGGCATGGGCAGCTCCTGAGGGCAGTTCTTACCCCTCCCCAGTTGAGAGTCCGAGCCAGGTCGTTCCCAGTCCCCAAAGGAAGGACCCCAACAGGAGGCTGAGGGCTCAGCTGCAGTTCATCCAGAATAGAAAGGATCCAGCCCACCTACAGACATTTCGGGGGCCAGAAGAGATATAAGAAAGACAGGTAAGTGACAAAGACAACCTGAGAAGAAAGCTTTAAAAAGCAAATGAAATGGTTTGATTTTCCTTTAAAACATATATATTTTAATCTGGTGGCCAGGAAACAGACCACTTATCTAAAAGGTTTCAAAATGGCAAGTCTCTTATTAGAAGGACCATTTTGTACATGCTGTCATATAAGCAAAATTAGACCCACTCATCTGTATGTTTAACTTGAGATCGACCTTAAAATTTAGAACAGTTTAAAATTTTAGGGAGGTTTATAACATAGGCACTGGAGACAATACAAGACTCAGAATCAGACTGAATTTCAGTTCTGGCTCATATTGGCTACATAATCGTGATTAAATTATTTAAACTCACTGAGATTTATTTACCTGATTTTCAAAATGGAGATAATACCTACCTCACAAGATTGTTTACGGATTAAACTAAAATGTATATAAAGCCCTTGATATGGTCCATGTAAGCACTCATTAAATGGTTACCCTCCAAAGCATCATCATAGAAATTAGTAGCATTTTCCTAAATATCCCTATATTCTTCTTAATGAAACATTATGAAAACATAATTATGGATGGTCCTAGTACTTATTATAAGTTTAGGCAGAAAATAGGTATTTATATACTAGAATCATATTCCCATTTAATCTTTTTCCAAGATAAATAATACTTTAGGTTTGGTCTTATAACTGTTTAGAATAATTACCCCAACCTTGGAAATAGCAAAAAGAAACTTGCATATCCTCACAATGTCATACTAAAGTAGTGTTTTCCAGGCCTAGGAACTTTATGACTGTAGGTTAACGGGAAGATTTCTGCCCTGTGGGCTACAAATGTCGACAACAGAAGATTATGTTAAAGGTTTGGTTTTATTCCCCCATAAGGCCATAAAACAGTTGTGTCTCAAATATAGAAAAATTATTTTTGTATAAACTACATAATCCTTTTCCTTTACTTCTCCAATAAATCAACTTTATGGTCTTGCTGTTTCCTTCATTAAAGAGCTAAATAAATTTGACATCATTTATTCCATATTTGTATGAGTCCTATTTAAAATCTTTTTTTTAAATGTACTTTAACAGTACATTTATTGAACACTACTACATATAAGACACAGAATTAAGCAACTGAAATAAGATGAATGAGCTGGGCTAAGATAAGTAAGGTAGATGGCTGCTCTCAAGGAGCTTACAATGAACAAAGAGAGGGACACACCATTGCTTTCTAGGTGCTGATCCCTGAACAAAGTTCTGTAATTTTATTATTAAAGTTCAAAACAATTCTGTAAGGTAGGAATAATTCTCATCTCCACTTTATAGATAAGGAAGCCAAAACTTGGAAGATTCAATGGCTTCCTTAATATCCTATGTTTTATGCAGTACAGCTGGTTTCCAATATCAGGTATGCCAAACACCAAGCTAACCTCTTAGCTGCTCTGGTGCAGGGAGCCTTTAAATAAAGACCTAAATCCCATTCTGGATATGGCCTGACCATGCTGGAGACAGTGGCATGTACTTTTGGAATCTTCGGAGTCCTGGAGAAACCTCAGGAACTGCTCTATCAAATTCAGTTAATTTGTAGAATTATTAACTGTGGTGCAAAGAAGTGATGTAATTTGCTCAAGACTAAATAATTAGGAGTGTCAGCGTCAGAATCACATCGGGTCTCTTGATTCCATCTTCTAGAGATTCCTTTGTTTCTCCACCACAGTATTTCTTCCCAGGATGTAAAACTTGCCTGTCCCTCAGGAAGCCTAAAATTGTGTTTACCTTCTAGAAAGGCATACTACCATGTTCGCCCAATATGATGAACTAAAAATCCAGATCTAAAGAAGTATCCAGAAGTCCCTCCATCCTCTCAAACTGGGCAAGTCACTCCTAGATGACTCCTTAGATTCTGACCGCACATGTTCTCAGTTCTTTTACAGACGGTATTAACAAAGCTTGCTGTTGAAGTGTAGGTCAGATGCTAAATAGTTCTGAAGCCCCTGCTAGCTACTGTGTCTGTGAGGCTAAAGGCACAAACCACACACAGCAGAAGCAGTTCCCTCTAATAAACTACGACAAGACAGGAAAACTCAGAAATCCCAGCAATCAGGGATTGCAGACTACAGATGAAAACAGCCCTGAGTAGACCCAGAGATGCTCAGAGATGCAATGGAACTCAGTGGAAATCGAATCCAACACCCCCTGCAAAGAAGGCGGTCTCTTTAGAACATCTCCAAAAGGTGAACACTCACACACCCCCTTACAAGTTGTACTCACAAGTCAGTCTACTTTCTTTCACATTTAAATTAGACATTTTTTTCTTATGCTCAGGTGAAACAGGTCTCTCTTTTCCTGGTAAAGATAATGTCATGTGTTCACATTTCCAATACCCACAGCACTCTAGGCACAATGACAGGAAAAATAAATCTTCAGGGACCAGAAGCAACCCAAACACAAAATGGCAAGCCGATGAAGCCAGGAATTCAGCTTCTGTCTGATAATAGGGAGTAAGAGGTCACCCCCCCTGGCAGGAGGCCATGTATGAATGAGGCCCCCTCTTGGCCAGTAGGAGAGAAGCTGGAAAAGAGCGTGAAGGACCCCTGCCCGAGGCCATAGCCCAAAGACAGTGGAGACCATTGAAGCTGGAGGGAGAAATCCTCTTGGTGGGCCCACCTTCCCACTGGCTCACTGACAGACCTCCAACATGGGACATCCCAGGGTGGATGCCTGAGTCACCTACAGAAAACCCGCTTGAGTCTCAGAGTCCTGGAAACCATGCAAACGACTAGGAAGGAATAGTGAAAGGAGGGAGACAAAGAAAAGGGAAAGACAAAACACAACAAAATAACTTCCTGTGAAGAGAAGCCTGCAAAGAAAAATTCCAAATAATAGGAAGAACACTAATACCAAGATGGATGGGAAGGTTAGGGGATTAGTCCACAGAACACGAAATAAACATACTTTTCCAATGACTGAAATGAGTGTCGTGTAACTCCCATGGATTGATGGGGTATCTTCCAATAATTATTTAATTGGTGTAATAGCCTTGATTCAGACTTTCTGAATGAAGTTCCTGTTTTCTCAAAGAAAGGGGCCAAGAATCCATGTGATCCTGTGCTGTGGCTCCTCAGAAAGGAGGGAACCCCCAGGACATTTGGACTTCTCACCCTCTCTCTCTTTCTCCCACACTTGGCCTAAGCAGAAAAGGAAAATGCGTAACTGATTTGAATGAAAGGGTCTTCCCCTCTTAAGCAATTGATTTAAGAACTGCATAAATACATTCTACCTTCTTCTTCCAATGGCCAAATATTCCATTTCTCCCCCAATACAATCAGATAGGTTTAGTATTCCATCATTACATAACCCTTGAGATATCAGATGTCGCCTGCTTTTCAGAGCCAAGATGTGTCATGAAATTCTCTCAAGTGCCATCAGTGTTAGCAGAGCTGGGTCTCTATCTTTGCTTTGCACAGTCCTTTAATAGTTTTTCTCATCCAAGAGCTACAGGACCCAACACCAGCTTCCTCAGAAGGCAACAGAATGTAGGTCTGAAGGGAGAAACGGAGCTCATCCCACGCTGGCAGGGCAAGTTAGGTAAGCCACTCCATCTCTCCAAGTTCCCAAGACTCTTAGGGTTATGGTATCAGTTAAATGACGTGTGGACATTACTTAGCATGTGCCTCACAACAGGAAATGCTTAACTAGCATTAGTTGCTATGATTAAGCTTTATTTTTCTTCCTCTTCACTTCCTCTAGGAAGGTCCAGAAGCAAAACGCCCTCTTCCTGTCTCTCCACTTAAAAGCTGAACCTCAGGGTCACAAATGAATGCCACGTTTGGCTGCCATCAATCACAAGTCTTCCAGAGATTACCCACAACAGAAAAGCCAAGCTGCACTGAAACAGAAAAGTGCTACAGAGAGAGAGAGAGAGAGAGAGAGAAGAGAATGTAAACAAATACACCTACAATAGCAGGAGACATAAAAGATCTTGAGTAATAATCTATATTCGTCCTTATAAAAGTAAAACTATATAAAAGATCTTCAGGCCCAAGGCTGAAGGAGGGCCTCTCCCTCCCTTACCAGGAACCTGTTCCTTCTGGAAGCCTGGCTTCAGGTTCGTGGTGGGGATTGTGTTTGCTAGGCTTTCACATTTACCCAAATCGTCTCCACCATCCAGCACTCCTTCAGTTAAATGTCATTAATTGCAAAACACAGCCCTCGGCATATTTTCTACAACTGAAAAAAAACGATCCAGACTGGGTGACATCATTTCCCAGTTTGCAACGTTCTTTCCTGCCCTTGTGTTAGGTGGAGCAGGGCTGCCCGATCTAAAAGGCCAGGGTCCTGGGCTTTGTCCCTCAGCAGAGCAGCCCTGCAGTGAGCACTGCCCGCTGCTGGTCGGTGCTGCCCCCACCTGTCCAGGCGGCACCTTAGCTATGGCTCAATGTTCTGAGCAGTATGTTCATTCTGCGATGTACTAACATGGGAGGTGGCTGAGGGCTGGGAAGAACCGTGAATTGATACTTTCTCTGAACAGAGGGGGTACATGTTGCATTACCTCATATGCTGGCAAAGAGTGAAGGATGGGCATATTGAGAAATCAAAAGGAAACAAGGCCAACTTTTCTGAACCGAAAGATCAAGATAGCATTTAATGCCTGGGTGTCCCTTTCGAACGCGTACACTATGATTCTTCCTTTTGATATTTTAATTTATGTTTATATTTCATAGTTTATAAGTCACTGTGTGTTAAAAGAAATGTTTAAAGTCAGTCCTAAAGAAATCAAGATAGAAGGTGAGAGAGATGAGGGGGTGGAAAAAGAGAGAGATAAGCTGAGGCTTTGGGAGGAAAGGGGCTTGGAATGATGTGCTTGCCACCCTCAGTTAAAGGGAAATACCACTTTCTTCCTGGCGGTGGCTGTAATAAGCCAGGGCACGGGGGTCCCTACTGTTTGGGGTGCATCCTCATCTAGGGAAGCCAAGTGTTCAAGAAATGAGCATGAAGTGGGTGGCCAAATAGTTTAACTCCAGGCCTTTGGAAAGACATTAATATGGCTAAAGGCAGACAGGCGGGTCCAGCCCAGTTATCAAGGTCAGGAGCCAGAGAGGTAGGCATCACATTACACCGTGAGAAGCCATCGGGGGGGGAGGATGTATGTACCTCTGGGGTCTTGGTTCACATGCCCTTCAATATTTAAGCAGAGTGACAGCTATGGGGAGCTGGGCAGGTAGAGATGTGGCCAAGGAAGGGAAAGAATGTACATTTGCCACATGACCGAAAAGGAACTAGTTTATCAACATGAAGGTCTGAGATCATTCTTGAATTGGGGGAGTTTTCTTTCAGCCTGGAGATCACGGGTGAGACAAGCCCATCCAATAGCCACAACTATGTGACCACCTTAGGACTGTGCTAACCAGTTACAAAGAGACCACACCTGCACTGTCCACTGCAGCATCCACTGGCCACAGGTGGCGACTGAGCACTGGACTGTGTTTAATGCAAACTGCAGGTGCTGGAAGTAAAAACAGATGCTGGATTTTGAAGACAGCACACACTGAACACAAACTATCTCATTAGTGGTTTTTCTACGATCATATGTTGAAATGATTATCTTTTGAATATATCAGGTTCAATAAAATGTATCATAAAATTAATTTCACCTGCTTCTGATTTTGTGACTTCTAGAAAACTTAGAAGTGTGGTTTGTATGGTAGTTCTCTTGAATAGCAATGGTCTATACTATTATAATGTTGCAACTATGAAGACCCTTAGGGGCAAATGTATCCCTTTGCAGACTTAGAAGGTCTCAAAGGAGGGTAAGAAACCCGCTGAAAGGCACAGAAACAAAGGCAGCCAACCAGCTCTTCTGCCGACAAGTGCAGTGCTGGGAGATGGGGAATTTAAAAGTGCGAGGAAGCGGAGTGACACAAAACTAGCAACGAAGCCCAAGACACTGCACGTGAAATAATACTTCCTGCATAAACTAATGCAGTTAAGGGTTAATATATCCTCCTCCTAATCAGTCAAAACAAAACAACAAAAAAAATCCCATTCCTGATTCTCCCTGGGACCTTGTCACTCTACTGTCAGAATTCTGACAGCTCCTATGGTGATCGATGTGCTCACAGGTAAAGGCTGAATGCCTTATGTCAAATGTATACCTGACACTCTCAGGAATTACTCTTCACTTGCCTCAAGCCAGCAAGCTTTCTTCATAAATCCATCAGGAAGCCTCGCCTTTATAGAAACTCTGCCCCTACTCAAAATTAAAAGTTTCTTATTTTAAACTAATCAGATTAAAAATATCAATCACTTACCTAGAAAAACATTGCATCAACTCCAGGTCTCTTTCACAAAACATCCATTTTAACCAAGTAAAGTAAAATAAAATAAAATAAAATAAAATAAAATAAAATAAAATAAAATAAAATAAAACCTGGTTTTATATAAGGTACAAGATAAGCCAAGTCTTGATTCTGAGTGATTAAACTACAAAGATTACCAATGAAAAAATAATTAGAACAAAATTATGCACCAACCCTCGGGTAAACCTACTCCTTTCCTTTGGGGCATGCCTGTGGCAAGGGACCTGAGTATAAGTGTCTAGTGCGTTTGTGAGTTATGTGGAAGGGTATGAAAACTGAAGCCAGGAACATAGATACGGTCCCTAAGAGAAAAAACCACCTAGAACATAAAAGAAGAGTAATATCTAGCCTTGCGGAGTACCTATTAATTATGGTATATTTAAAGAAAGGAGGCTAGAAAAGACAGGCTAAGTAGGAGAACTAGGTAGTCTTCATGCCAAAAAGGTGTTATTAATGACACCAGGGCGCATTCACAGATATCCAACACTGTAATTGGGTCTGGTCTTTAGGATTCATTAGCAATTTACCAAGTCTCCCTTGCTTGTCATTCTGGGTCTTGTCCCAGACACGCTATTGAGATGGTTTTCTTGAAAACCACTAGTTACCTCCTAATCTCCAAAATCAATGATAATTCTCCAGTCTCTCCTTCAGGATATAACCACTGCCTCCTTCTTGAAACGCCTTTGTATTTTGTTTTTGGTTTTTTCTTGACAGAATAGACTGTGAGTGGTCCATTCTACTTCAATCTTTTCATTTTCCTCTGGAACCTTGGCCCGGACTCCCTAATTGCAGCCGTGTCACAAGCCTCCAGACTCCGCTGTCTTCTCTTTGGCCTTCAGGCTTTAAAACCCTGGGTTTTCAAATACTTCTGTAATTGCAGAGAATGCCTCAAAACCATGTACCCTAGAACGTGCATCCTACACATACCCACTGAGTAGAGGAAAGGAAGAAGAAAGGAGAAGTGAGAGCAAGCTGCCAGGAGGCTCCGGGGTGAAGGGAGAAATCTGGAAGGGGCAGCACTCAATCAGTGGTGAAGCCCAAGATGTGGAGATGGAATGGGAAGTGGACGTGGGTTTGAGGTCATGGTCACTTCGGTTGAGAAAGAGTAAAAACTATGAATTCAGGACAGCAGGCATAATCTCAACTTCTCTGCTGCTGTCACTGAGATTTAGAGAAGGAGGAAAGATGGGAGCAAATACTGAAGTCATATAGAAAGATAAGGAGATTCTAAAATAAGGAAAAGAACTATGGTAAAGATCACAATAAGTTTATATTTTAAGATAATTAATCTGGGGACAGCTGAGCTAAGAAGAACACTGTGTCTGAGTATTATGTTAAACATAATAAATATACTAATACATATTTAATATATTTATATATACACACAAATATACATATATGTGTGTGTGTATACACACAGACACACACACACACACACACATACATACATACTATATATTAAATACATATATATCCCCAGAGGATTTGTTTGGATATAATTCTACTAAAAAATGTTGTGAAAATTTCAAACCAGCCCATCCCTCAGCCTATCTCCTACAACACTACAACTCATTGAACTTTAATTGGTATTGTAACAGAAAACATTCCATGGTCAAACAGTTTTGGAAAACACTGGTTAAATAAAGTGAGACAGGTTCAGCTTCTCAGCTATAAGATTTTATAATGAATCTTATAAGCTAATAATGTGTATTGTGAATCTTGACAAACGTAAACACTAAATTTTCCCAACTAAAAAATGTTTTCATCTTCAGGGAGTAACTTAAGGGACCAGTGGAAACACTGTTCTATTTTTTTTCCAGTTGCATTTATTGGTATATAATGTGTATCCAATGCTGCATTAAGTGCTATGAGAGACAGTTAAAAGATTTTGCTGCTACCTTTGAGAATTAAACATTCTAATTAGGGAGATTAGAGAAAAGCCAAAGATAGTTCATAATAATATTCTAGATCCTATGAGAGCAGACTCTAAATACCGAAGAAAAAGACACCAGGCAGCAGAGTCTAAATGTCATGTTTCTCAATTCTTTGCCTTTGCTAAATATACCAACATAAGTAGAGGGCAAATGGAGACACAGAGAGACAAATAAAGGAAAATGTACCCATAATACTAAAGTTCAGCCCAATTCCATCTTTTCTTCAAAAATGAATACAAAGGAGACCAATCAATGATCTTTAAGGCATGAGAGACTATGGACTCTGAGAAACAAACTGAGGGCTACAGAGGGGAGGGGGGTGGGGGAATGGGATAGGCTGGTGATGGGTAGTAAGGAGGGCACGTATTGCATGGTGCACTGGGTGTTATACGCAACTAATGAATCATCGAACTTTACATCAAAAACCAGGGATGTACTGTATGGTGACTAACATAATATAATAAAAAATATTTAAAAAATAAAATAAAATAAATAGAAAAAAAATGATCTTTAAGGCAAACCAATGTCAGTAGTTTAAGTTTTATCTCCACTCATAAAAGAACAAATGCAATAATTTTGCCCATATACTTCTCCTTATTGATTGTGACTAATTATTAAGAACTAAGGGAAATAAGTTGTTCTTTTTTTTTTTTTTTAAAGAATTTAGTCATCTATAACTTTCATTCTAATGACCTGACCACATTCTTACATTGTAGAACAGGAAGGGGGATAGTATAGCTGAGGGAGTAGAACATAATTTAGGAAGACCAAGTATGAATCCATGAGGTCAATAACCACATCCCTTCTAACCCTTTATGGGCTATGATTTGCATGACAGAGACCTAGGTCTTAGGGGACTGGAAAGAGCTGAGGTGGGAATGAATAAGGAGAATTGTCATAAGGAAAACAAAAGAAAGATGGAAGAAATAAGGAGGGAGCTTGATTCTATTTCAAGGACCTACCGTTCCATCCCCGCCACAGGCCAGAATTCGCAGATTTGGTACTTTTCTATACAACTCAAGCCTATAGGGGAAAAACAACATGAAGTAAACAAAAGAGCACATCAGTGGCCACGGCAGAGAGAAAACACAGGGCAAAAAAAGAGGAGGGGATGCCCACTGGAGAAAATGTATGATCATGAGGTTAATGATGTCATCAAAACTAGTTACCAAGTCATCACGAGGGGATGGACCCCAACAACTGGATCAGAGGTTGGTAGCAAAAATCATTTTTAAATGGCCAACATTGGAATGGGATTTCAAGATGTCCCAGAGTTTTATTTCCCAGAATAAAACTATTTATCCCTATTAATGCATCAACTCACATGCTTTTCCTAATTAGTTTTGACTTCCTTTTCTTTTCCCATCATACCCCTTCCTCCTTTCTCAAAGGAAATCCTCATTAATCGGTAGTCAGTAGTCATTACATGTCTCCTCCTTATCTGTCAGCTTTTCCTGGATTTGCTTTGCAGATTTATACTTTCCTCTCTTAATCCCAGCAAACCTTTTTCGAGAGACAGGGTGGTGGGAGGATGCCCACAGCGTTACCACCATACCTACAATTCTAGCTCTCTCTCCGCTCATTCACTAACACTCGAACCAAATTTATACTCCTCAGCCCAAAGAGGGAAGATTTACTGATTTTTCTTTATTTAAAATTTGTCTGCTTAAAATTACATCATTTTTCATGTTGGCTCTCGAGAAAACACAATTATAACACCCCTGCTAAAACATTTCCTTAAGTGAAGCTGTCAGTGCCTCTGTTCCAAAAAACATCATCTTCTAAATCAAGTATTTTTTTCTGGAAACATCTCCTATCTGGCCACATTCTTTAGGATGAGCTATGAAGGCTCTGCCTAAAGTCTAACCAAAGTGATACGATTTTAAGAAAAGCATCTAAAAGGGCAAAAGCTAGGGTAGCAGATTTGCCTTAGTCCGTTCAAATACAGAAAGAAAAAAAAAAATAGAAGTTTTGTAGCGACCTCTAGTGGTGAAGAAGTTCATAGATTTAAAGAATAGCAGAAATTAATTTTTATGTATAACGTTCTCCCGAATGCTTCAAATATACGACTTATCCATTTCATACAGGAATATTATTTCTCTAGAAATTATCTGAACAAGTTACTTTGCCTCTGATACTGTTACTTATTTAAAAATAATTAGTATCCCTTAAGTTCTAATGTTTATCCAATGACATCCAAATTATCTAAAAACATGGGCTTTAAAAAGGGAATCAGACAGTAGCAGAAATAGTCCTGCTCTTTCCCACCGCGTTCAGGACTACCACCACCAAAGGGAAGATACAGGATATATGTCACCTACATCTAAACTATCTTCCGCACTTCTAACGAAAACAGAATGAACCTTCTGAGAAGTTCAGATAAACGGATTGAGCAGGAAGTAAAACATCTTCCATTCCGGTGTGGAATCCATACGCATAATCCATTTATCTGTCTCAAATGGACACAGGTGCACACACAAGCCTCTCATCCAAATACACGAACATATTCATAAATAAATATGGCCACTCTCCAAATATATACTTACGTTCTCACTAATGTACATCTCCCAAGTTGTACATGCATAAGTAGAAAAATGACAAACCCTTTCTCAATGCAGACTTGTAAATAATCTACATTTGCACGCACATGAGCAGCAAACACACTGGCAGTGTGCCCTGAGTTAACAACTTCGTAGCCAGTTTGGAAGGGAATTGGCCGGAAGAGTAGGAGGAGAAACATCAGGTGAAGATTTAAGGGAGGTGACTACAGTTGAGAAAGTCAATGAGGGATGATTAGAAAATATTTCACAAGGTAATTTAATAATGAGCTTGACTTCACAGCCGAAGTCCTTCTCACTTGCCTAAACCAGCATGGACCACGTGGGTTATCTCCAGACTTACGCATCTTTGGGCCCTTCCTGAGAAAGATCGAACACCTGCCGTGGATTCAGGTACCACATGAACATCTGTAGGACTTTGGTTCCCTGTAAGAAAAAAAAATTAAAAAGACAATAGGAAGAGATCTCCAAATATTTGCTGCTCACTTAAAAAATAAAAATAAATCCTTTTATCTAAAATACCACATAATTATAAATAGCATGAAGTAGTAGTTACAATCACAGGCTTTGGCCACTGATATACAGGCTGAATGTCCAGAGGAGGCTTTTGTCCAACCCTGTAACTCTGGCCAAGTTCTTCGATTTCAGTAAGCCCAACTTCCTTCTTTTGAATGTGGAGAGAAGAATGCCTAGTTCACAGGCTTGTTGCAAGGATTAAATGCAATCACGTTTGAGGAGCACGTCACAGTGGTTGGCATGCAATTAAGTGCTTACTGAACAGTATCTACTGGTTTTACCATCATTCAATAGAGAAATCCATGTAGGGAAGTTATTTGTCAGTCCATGTCGCTTAACATTAATTTTTACTTCATTGAGAAGATTACTTTTATCTTTGCATAATATGAAGATAGACCGTAGGAGCTAAGTGTGATTTTACTGAAATAATTTCTCTTCACCGAAGCGAAAGACTCACAGGTTCCTCATTATTTAGGATATACACATGTGACTTTCCTAGTCACAGCTTACTTTGACTTACTTTGACTTTGTTTCAATTTCTGTGTCTCTAAGTCAAACAGCTCTCACATGAACATTTTTGGAATGTTTTAAGTAATTTATAATTGGCATTTGTAGAACTGATCATCATGGAAAACACAAAGCAGTTCTGGGGGTCATTTCTTAACAGCGAATTGAGCAAAGAAGAACTGAAAGAAGGATCATTTCATTAAGCAGCATCAAAAGAGCTTTAAAACTGAGCGGGGTGCCCCATTTTAGGTCATTATCAGCCGCAGCAAATAACATGGGCTCAGTTGGGCAGTGCTTGTTGCTGATAGTTACAGTTCCTTCATTAGCTATCACGACTGCTTTTCCTTAAAATATTCCGAAGTTTGTGCACCTACTATGCTGTATCTGGGAGTCATTCTAGGACGGCAGAAATAGCATGGTATTTGAATCAGGAATGACTTGGGTGTTCTCATTCGGTGATCGTAAGCATTTATAATCCTGCAGAAATCCAGCATATTAAATAGGAGGGCAATATCTACTTTCCAGGGGGATAATGAGAATTAAATGACTCAGTAATACTTATGGATCTAACACAGTATGTGGCACAAAATAGGCCTTTATAAAGGTTAGTCCCTTTCTTTGTTGCTCCTTGTTAATCTATTCAGTAAATTGCACGTGAGGGCGTGAGGGCTAAAGTGTAGCTTGTAATTATCACATTGTTATGCCGGTTGTTACAGGGGCCAATGCAGGTCTTTTGTTCCCCATTTCATCCAAACCTATAATTTAAAAGTTCTGCTTTATCATGTGCTTGCTATAAATTTAGGAATAACATTCTATCCTTAATTATTACAACTAATCCTTCAATTTCACCAAATGACATATTTTGCTTCCTATAAAATTCAGACATAGATTTGGATACATAATACTAACTAAATACTGGATCATTCTCTCTTCCCATACTGCGCCTTGTTATCAAGTCAGCTGGGAATTATCTCAAGTGATCTTTGACGCATAATTGGTAACACCAGCGTCATTTTAATGACTGGTTTATAAAAAATTTCCCGCTAACTTGCTCGAAAATTAATTTTTCAGTTTTAAATTCCTAAAGCCATATAAATAGTTAACGTTAATTACGCCTTTCCACTTCTGGCCACGGCAGAGTGCTCATCTCAATTTCAGCTTCTATTACGCCTATAATACCAGGTAATGAACACTTTTCAAAAATAAAATAAAAGGCATCTAGAGGTGGTTTTTCTTAAACTAAAATTTCTCCGAAAGGTTTGAGTGACCACACCATTTTGCTTTTGCTCCTTTTAACTGTGCGTTCGTGGTGACGCCTAATTATCTACATTTATCCTTTGGAGGAAGGGAAATTCAGGCTGGGGAGTTCCACGCCGCACCATAGCAGGGAGGCACCACGAACACTGCAGCCTATTGGAAGAATGCCCTCGGAGCTGTGCAGGGATAACTTGCAGAACCATACCTGTCAACCCAATCAGAGGTTACATTCAGGTGTGATAGAATTCTTTCTTTTAAAAGTAGTCTTTCTAAAATATATGCATTAGCAAAAACGGCAAGTTTCTGAAAAATACTCCATTGTTTTAAATCCATCATGGCGGGTGGAGAAAGAAAAGGTCCAACATATTGAAGTCCATTCTCTTACCTCTGCTGTGACCTCTAGGATGAGGTACTTCAGGACTTAGGTTAATTTATTCAATAGAATGGAATGGCTTGAGAAATGCTGACTCACCAGGAAAAGAGTCATTTCTTTCTCACTGACAGGATTAAACTGAGACATTTACACAACTGCCTTCACTAATGAGTCCCAAACATTCTTGTAGTTGTCACAGGCCACATGCCAAATCCAAAAGCTGCACTTTTTTTTTTTTTTTTTTGTAGGCTATTGTGTCAGTTTGTTTCTTCCTGCTCTTTCTCCCTCCCTGCCCCCTTTCATACACCTGCCTCTCCTCTTCCCTTTCACTCCCTCTCTGGGCAGGCAAAGAGCATGATAAAGGACATTACTGTCTTAGAGTTCAGCAAGATTTAGGAGGAAAGAAAGACACAATGTTTGAGAACATGGAACACAGAGTCCTCAATTGCTTTCATGTTAAGGTCCTATGGCTAGTGAGCAGGAAAGGAGGTGCAGGGTCCATGGGCTAGAACTTTCAGCCTTGGGTCTTTGTCAACCTCAAATATAGGTTACTCAGGGTTTTGTTTTATTCTTGAAAAAAGCTGCAACTTTTCTGCAACTTTTTTACTTTTCTCTAAATGGAAAAAGTAGGTCGCGTGTCAATTCTAACACAGTCTGGGAGGGTTCTCAAACACACGGTTGTAGTTCTATCACCTCGTTGACCGTAGAAACTCAGATATGGTGAGATTGGGGATTCCTGTGAAGTGATAAATAGGTTCTTTCTGGCTCCAAGTGTTGGGGAACAGGCTGGGAGAAGAGAGAACGACTTCCCAGAAAACAGGTAGATTGTTCTAGAAGGAAATAAACAGGATTCGGCAACTCACCTACGAGGTGCCAGATACAGTTTTGGGTGGGAAGAGCGAGAGAGATGGACAAAACAAGGAAGCTCCTGTTCTCCAGAGAAAGGTCTATGCATTATTCATAACGTACAATAATGACTTGGGGGTATGGAGTGTATATTAAGAATGGATCAGTCAACTAGCTTATCAATCTTCATCGGAGCCTTGTAACTCTTCTATCGCCTGTAACATGCTGGTAGGTTACTGAGCAAGCCTTGGTTTACCTCACGGAGGTACTATCTAGATCACAGCAGAAGCTACTGGGAAAGTCCCGAGAAAAATAAAAGCTAATGGAAGGAAGAGATTAAGAAAGAATTATTTCAAACTGGCTTCAAACAACCCCAAAAGAAGACCTCATTTACTTAAAAAAACACATATTAGGCTCCTACTCTGTGCACACGTACACACACGGGAAGCTCAGAAAGAGGCGAAGACAAGATAAAAGTCCACTAAAGATGGTTGACACTATTGCGGAGATGCCTGCGGAGAAGTAGGAGAGGCCAGAGGAGACTCTCTGGGCCCCAATTTGGGGTTTGGATGAAAGCATCCTATGCATGATATCTGAACTGTTTCTTGAAAGACGAGTAAAGTGAACCATTTCCTTACATGTGAGGAAGAGAAAAATGAAGACACAAGACGGGCCGTGGGCACATGTCTGTCTCTGAACGGTGAGGCAGGAGTGGTGGGAGACTGAGCGAGTTGTACGTGAAGTTGCTAAGGAGCTTGGCTTTATTTTATAGGAAAGGAGAGTCACTGAACTGTCTTAATCAGGGGAGCCAGACTGACATTTTGATCTGTCAGTCTGGCTATAAGCTAAGAAGCTAGACGGCCAGGCAGGCCCTCGACCTATCAAAGGAGATGGGGCCTTGGGGGAAGTGGAGCCCTCGTGAATGGGACTGGTGCCCTTATAAAAGGGACCCCAAAGAGCTCCCTCATCCCTTCTGCCATGTGAAAACATAGCAAGAGGACACCGTGAGAGGACGGTGCTCCGTGAACCAGGAAGTGGAACCTTACCAGCTCCCGTATCTGCTGGCGCCTTGATCGTGGGCTTCCCAGCCCCCAGAACTGTCAGAAATAAATTCCTGTTATTAAACCATCTAGTCTCTCGTATTCAGTTAGAGCAGCCTGAGTAGAGTAAGACAGCTATCCCCACACTTCCACAGGTATCGTAACTGGGAAAAGGGACTTCCTACAGATTTATCGTTTCATTGTTTTAATTCCACCTGTTGAGGCTAGCCTGACAAGAAGATCTTGAGCTTGACAAGAAGATCTTGAGCTTGGATTTTGACATGTGTGGTCATCTACTGACTACCCTCCTGCCCTCTTCCTAGCCTATTCTAAGCATTAGGAGCCTAAAACTTCATCCAAACATCGTGATTTATGGTTGTACATCGAAGAACAGAATTGAGGTTGTTTGGTCAAGTATTTAGGAAGTTTGGGACTTCAACATTTGAAGTTATTGACTTTTGTCTCCTTCTTCCACCTTGGTTGACTTGTCCCTAACTTAGGAGGGGTGGCCCTTGGGTGACGGTGCGTAGATTCAGCCGTGTGATGGTGGTGGACTCAGCATGAGCCTGCCCACAAATTGGACACCCTCTTCCTCTTGCCATCTACTGATAAGGTCCCTGGAAGTCGAATGCAACTCATGCTGCCCCTCCACCCTGGGATTTCACATTGAACAGTGTGAGAAGCCAGGGTCGGGACACCCCCAGTGTTGGGACTGACAAGGTAGAATCACTCTCAGGGTCAGAACACCTGCTTAACCCTGACCATATAACCTAAGTCACTAGAAATGAAGTCCTGAGAGGGAGCCTCCAGGAGAGATTGTGTGAAAGCAGGAAACATCGAGAGATATCAGAAGTGTCTGTAAGTCTCAGGGAGAAAGATGCTAAGAAGTCAGGCACATCCAAGAAAAACACTAAGTTCTGAAGTCAGAGAGGAGTTAAGAATAAGGGAGGGGGGCTGTCTCTCGAGTCCTCAGGTTTTCAAACACAGAGGGGACTGTGCTGGTGTCAACTTTATCTCCCAGGCATCACATCTTCTCCACAGGAGGAGACACTCAAAGTTGACCTTGTGGTCCCAGATTCCAGTCCCTGTTCCCCCAACAACAGTGCTGTCAACCTCTAAAACTTTCAAAACACCCACAATCATCTCCACCTTAAGTGATGGAAAAAGAGACAAATATCATGAAATAACCATTGAAGGCAGATTATTGATTAAAAAGGACATTGAAGCAATCCCAAATGTGTTTATCTCAATGTATTCCTGCAAAGTGTTAGGAAATTTCTGCACGCACAAAAAATACTGCATTTTAAAAAGCAGTAGGTACTTTTCTTGCCAGAAGATGGCGATACAGTCTAGTTATTTACTTAGACGCCCAAGCAAGTTAAAATAAAAGTTTGAAGCCTAAGCTTCAAAGAGGGAGCGCTTTCTATCTACAAACAGGTAAGCAAAATAAATCAGTCATTAAAAGGGAAAAAACAGGATTGAACAACAACAGCAGGGAAGTATTTCTAGTCAGCTCTTGCTAATCAGAGTGTGGTCTTTGAGTTGCCACAATACTCACCTGGGGGAGCTTTCTAGAAAAGCAGAATCTCAGGGCCACCGTCCAGGGGTTTGCTTGCCCTGTTTTCACTGCCATCCTTAGTCCTCTTTTGATCCTTTAGTCTCAACAAAGGTTGGGGGGGCGGGCAAAATTGTGGAGGAAACAAGATTCAAGGGATCCAAGGAGTGAGAAACTTTCACCGTTCATCCTCTGACCCCCCCCTCACACAGACTCTCCCCTCGTCTGCAATGTTAAGGGCGTAGGACCTCTGCAGGACAGGAAAACGGGGCCCCTAACAGAAGAATTAGATCATTTAGGACCAGGACACTTCCGGACTCACTATACCTGGGAATCAAGCCGTGTCTTCCTAAGACTGAAGACGGAGATCCGTTTGAATGATTGCAATCGTACACAGGTATTTGGATGTCTTTAAAGCTTTCTCATCATTTCACACTGAGCTTAGAAGCAATGCTCTTTACATTTATTAGGCTTAGTAAAGAATTCTATTTTATAAAGAAAGTATATAGAAATGTAAAGTTATACAATATTCATTTTGATTTGGTTAGCCATACTTTGGAGAATCCTAGATATTCTAGAAGTAATCTCATAAGCCAAAATGCATAAAATGAGAGCAAATCATTTAAGTCTTTTGTCTCTAATAACTGGGTATTTTTTTATTTGAATACCTCACGCTCACTTCCAGTTCCTCAAACACATCTCAACTTCTTTTCCAAGATAATTCTTCCCTTTCCTGAATTCTCATCAGTAACAAAGCTACTGTCCAGATCATCTGCTGTAAAACCCTGATTGCTTATTATACAATTACTTGTTCACTTCTATAGCCCACGCGCTAGAAACCACAGGTTGAAAGGTGCAGCCCCAGGCGTTATGGAGCCTGTATCTTAGCAGAACACACGCAGAGCACTTACGGTGCAATTCACAAAATACAGGTTTGTGCCAAGGACTATGGGAGCACAGTGGACAGGTGATTCATTTTGAGAAATGGTTCTAAGCCATAAAGGATGAATGGGAGTTTGCCACCGAGAGAGAATGAAAAGGGCACTGCTCCCCCAGCTTTCTCTTTCTGTATAAGTGGTGTCCATCTTCAACTCAGCCATTTCCATGACACCACCTTCTTACCACTCCCAAGTCACTGCTCTGAAATTCCAGAGCACTCTTGTTTGATCCACTCAATTTAGAACTCACATATAGTTAAAAATAGAGCTACGTTATGACCCAGCAATTGCACTACTGGGTATTTATCCCAAAGATACAGAGGTAGTGAAAAGAAGGGCCATATGCACCCCAATGTTCATAGCGGCAATGTTCACAATGGCCAAACTGTGGAAGGAGCCGAGATGCCCTTCAACAGATGAGTGGATACAGATGTGGTCCATAAATACAACGGATATTTACTCAGCCTTCAGAAAGGATGATTACCCAACATTTGCATTAACATGGATAGAACTGGAGGAGATTATGCTAAGTGAAATAAGCAGAGAAAGACAATTTTCATATCGTTTCACTTATTTGTGGAACATAAGGAATAAGGTGGAGGACATTAGGAGAAGGAAGGGAAAAATGAAGGGAGGGAAAACAGAGGGGGAGAAGAACCATGAGAGATTATGGACTCTGGGAAACAGACTGAGGGTTTTAGAGGGGATGGCGGTGGGGGGGGGGTAGGTTAACCCAGTGATGGATATTAAGGAGGGCCCGTATTGCATGGAGCACTGGGTGTTATAGGCAAATAATGAATCATGGAACACTACATCAAAAACTAATGATGTACTGTATGGTGACTAACATAACATAAAAAAAAAACCTCACATATAGTTAATGTTGCTTGAATTATTTTTCCCATTTGCCCCTTTGGTGTCATTAACAAGATGTCCTTAGAAAATTTATATAAGCTTTCTTGTTTTCTATTTAGTGAAATAGGCAATAACATCAGATCAACTCTGAAGTCCCTGGCATTACTAATTTATACAGAAATCCCAACAAAAATGGGCTCCATCTTTACTGGCCTATCTGCTCCTGAAACCTACAAGTTTCTAAATGCCCTAGGAAAAAGGCTCCCGATTTAATAAGTGCATCTTCTAGAATGACCCCTGTGATAAAATACATTGGGAATTAGCATGTGATACTCAAGTGGTCAAAATCATGGAGTTCATTACATCAGCTCTGCTCTGTTCCATGGTTTCCAAATACACCTCCAACCCTCATTAGGCTCTAGGGAGACCAGACCTAGGGTGTGACTATGGTTCGGGGCACACCGAACCCCACTCCTGAAAATCTCCTCTGGTGACGGTCTCAGGATCGCCACCATTAAAATATGGAGATCATCACTCACCAACTTAAAAAAGCAGGATGCTGAAAATAGATTTTCCCTTACGACACATTTCTTTTCCCTGTTCTCTTCAATGTTAAAGATTTTTAACACAGCAAGTTATCGAGAATTTTAAAGTAAAGAAAGAAATGGAGAAAAAATATTTTCTTTAAATCACAAGCTCTCATAACAAAAGCTTTATGGTAATTGATCCATTCTGGAAAAATGCCCAGTATCCTTAGTAGTAAGAACATCAATCCTAATTATATGACTCCTCTCCTTACATGGAGTTAACTAGACAGTTTCAAATCTTTAATTGTTAAGTGTGAAACTTCAAGGAATCTCACCTCAAAATGTAAAATGTGCACTTAGTGGACAGAGAAAATATCTTCATTTATCCTCACATGAAGATAGAGAAAAATCAAAGCCAAAGGAGAGTACTGATAAGAAGCGTCAGAGTAGGAAGAGAAGTGTATGAGGAGACAAAGACCTAGATTCTAGAACAAATTCTATCCTTTAAAGAGCTGTGTCACTTCAGGTATGTCATTACACTTACGCATTCTTAGGCTATTACTTTCTCCTCAAATGAGGTAGTGATTATTAATTATGCTACAAGATTTGAGCACAGACCAAACAAACCTTTAAAAGGTGATATTTTTGATAGTGTTGGTGGCATTTGTTGTTAATGATCACTGAGAACGATGAGTCATTGTTCTCGCTTTCTTCTGAGGATAGGGATGAAAGTAGTCACGTCTAACTTACAAGAGGAAGCCATAAAGAGAAGTCCATAAAGTCTTCCTAACGGTAAGAGTTAAGAAACTCTGAAACATATTAACCAAGATATTTTGGAATGACCTTTCTGGAAAATCTGTAAGGAAAATGTCAGCATTTTTGGAGTGCCACTGGTATAGTCTTACTTGGAAGCTGGGGGATAACTCATAGGACCTCTAGGTTCTGCCTAACCCTGCAGTGTGTAAGGCTATGCCCTACATCAATAACACTGTCCCTGAGAAACTGGCTGTCTTCCATTGCTTGGGGTTCTAAGTGGTGCTATTTTAATTGGTGTTGGGAACTGTTTGCAAGAAAGCACTGAGGCTTCCAAGTTAAACTCATGAAAAATGACTCACCTGGTTGCCTCCACTCTTGGGGTTCACAAACACAAGCAAGGGTTTCATGAGAGGAGAAGAGATAGGTTTTATCACAAAAGGACGACCTTTGTTTTCCTGCTAAAGAAAGAAAGCAACACGATTGAGACATTCATCCATGACTTGGACAGGTAGCCCAAAAGCAATGGAAAGGAGAAACTACCAGCACCCCACCACCGCTAACCCTGATCCCTCCAAATAAAAAAGCTACATCTTTAAAAGATAGTCCATATAAAGCTTAGAAGAAAGGATCTCAAGATATAATTTGCCCTTGAGAATAAGCCATGTGTTTGATATTATTCTGTATGCTCTGTACATTCTAGAAAGGTGAGTTCTTAATCTTCATCATCTTTGGAATAATACATCCATGGACGAGTGCAAACGCTCTGATCCTGAAGTAGCCGGAGGTTATACATATACGCATTTTCCAGAAAGAGAAAGGAATTCCAGTGTGTGGTTTGAATGTAGTGGGGGAGGGAAGGAGGGTCGAATATTTGTCAGAGAAAGAAGTTCGGGCCAGATCACATGTGGTAGGAAGACAGAGGTGGCTACTGTGAGAAGGGTGTAGCTCACTGGGACGGAGTCCTGAAACACTTACTTCAGTTCCTCTTTTACTGGCTTTTCTTTTAAAGCTTGTCCTCTTCTTCTTCCGATTTGAAGCCTTCAAGGAGTTCTGTAGGGAAAGAAGGAAACAGCTGAGCTCAGAGGCAGATGGCCCCGAGCTCCCCATGCAGAACCATGTAGGAGAGGAGGGCAGCGCATGCTGTTCCACTGCATGCTTCTCATGCTTCCACACTTCCAAGCCACTGTTATGGGTAAGCCACAGACAGAAACCAGTCGAGTGCTTCAGAGTGAGCGACCGACTACCCACCACACGGAGAGGCAGGGAGTTAGAACCCTGGAGGCTCTCATGGACTCACATAACAACACAAGTTATACCTGCCAACCCTCCCAGTAAAAATGGAAGAATCCCAAATTCTCTGAGGGGCTCCAGTCTCCCGCCCAACCAGGTCCGTCTCCCGCCCAACCAAGTTCAAGTTCATCTCCTGCAATGGAGATCACCTATGTGGAAATGTAAAAAAGGAGGCCATTTTTCATGTTTTTCTTTTTTCTTTTCTTTTTTTCTGTTTACTTTTTTTTGGTAATGACCTTTGTAGTAATAAAGTGACTCGAGCCCTGTGGAACATTAGATCCAACTATCCTATCCGCACTAATGGCTGGGTTTTACAATGTAGAGGTAAGACTCCCCTTAAGTCACTTATATTAGTAGAGTGGCAATCACTGCTCTCTCTTTCTCTAAAGACCTATTGGTTTAAAAAGTCTTCCCTCCCCCAGTAGCCTTGATTTGTTCTTCTCATAGACATGCCTCCAACTTACAGAATACAGTGACCCTAAATTTACTTTCCCCGTTTTTCTCTTTCTAGGAATTTTATGGACCACAACTTTGTGATTACTTCAACTAACCATTTACTCTTAACATACGATACAAAAGCTTTGAGAAGACCCTCTCTTAGGGGACAGTCACATCTCACTGGTTTAATTAGTGGAGAGTCAATAATTAGATTGCCGTCTTCACAAAGGCAAGATGTTACTATCACATCATAGATGTTTAACAAAGTGTTGAAAGCCTGAAACACAGAATTCTTAACTTTAAAGTTTATATTAGCATATACACATTCATAGCTTAAGCAGATAAAGACTTTTCAAACAGCTTCAAGAAACTTAGATATCTATTTTTTTAGGTTCCTGGGTATTTTTTTCTTACCACACTCAAACTTTAGTCTCGAGTATGTATATGAACACATTCAAATTCCAAGATTGAAACTACTTAACTTTTTATTTTATTTTCATTTGGACCATAAAAAAATTATGTTGCTCTGTAGCCAGTGCTCATTAAGGATGAAGGGAACTTTCTTGAACCACCATTTGTCCCAAAGCTTTCTTCCCCCATCAGATTAAAAGACTTCTCAGGTTCTGAGTCTCACCAGGAGAGAGAGACCCAGAAGCTCATGGGTGCTCTAGACCCATTTAAATTGATCAATTACCATGTTCCACTTTGGGGAAACTTTTGCATTATTAAAGTATTTCCTACATGTTAATTACTTTGTTTAAATGGGAAGAAAAACTACCTGGAAACCATAAACACTTAATCAGCCAAATGTCCCATGAAGAATGCTAGAAACTCTTAGGATGACAATTAATGATACTGAGTGGGTCTCAACCCATCACTGCACACTGGCCTCACCCAGAGTTCTTTTAAAAATGCAGATGTGTGGACCTCCAAGTACTCTTTATTTGGAGTGAGGCCCAGGTAAAGATACTTTTTAAAAGCTCCCCAGGCAATTCTAGTCTGCAGCCAGAGTTGAGAACCTCTGAAGTCAAAGGGAAAAGTGAGGAGACATACATATGGCACTAAAGCATCATTTCAATGGGATAAGGAGCATGACCTGTGGAATCGGACACATTGGGTAGTAATTCTGGGTCTTCTGGTTACGAGATCTGTGACCTTGGCCAAGTCAGTCAAGCTTTTCAAATAACAGTTCCTTAGTTTTAAAATGAAGGTGGTAATACCTACCTCACAGGACAGTTGTGAAGTTAAAAGGAGAAAAGGTATGTGAAGCAGTTAGCCTGGTCTTGGCCCATGTTAAGCGCTTCCATAAATGTTAGTTGCCTCGTTCACAGCTGCATATCCCCAGCACCGAGCACCAATGCCTGGCCCATAGTATGCACTCAAATCATTGTTGAAATGAATCAATATTATAATTCACAACACTTACTGAGTCCTTCCTGATTTTAGAAACGATCTTTCAGAAGTGAATGCTTGTCTCCTAACTCCTTTGTTGTTTTAGTTCATTTATTGCCAAGAGCAACGCAGGGAGCCAAGTGCTTTCAGGAACACACTATAGGCCTCGGTTCCTGGCAGGGCTCAATAACTAAGCTCTGAGAGAGAAGTCTCATGGATCAGGCTAAAATTGTTCCCTAAACTTGCCTGATCACCGAAATCATAGTTCTTCAGGCAATTCTGCTGATCAAGCATGTTTAGGAAACAGAGTTAGAAAAACACATCAAAAGAAGGGATGTCTGAAAACAGAGCAGGCAAGGAACTCAGCTCTAATAAGGAACAGACATACAATATGGCCTTTTCCACACAGATGCAGCAATTACGAATGCCTCTGAGCCTCATGGAGCCAAAGGCACGTGGGGGCTTTCTCATCTCACAGAACAAGAAGGGGGCCCAGATGAAGCACAGTGGCTGACTTACAGTGCCTGGATGTTTCTATGTGAGCTCGGAGTAAGCTTACGGCCCTATGGATAGCCAAATAGCAAAAGATAAGCAGTTTGGGATTTCACAGCACACCTCAAAATCCCCGAGGCTTCCTTCTGTTCGTGTGTAAATATGTATCTCGGTCTCAACACAGAACTTCTTTTAGAAGGTGTCATCATCCAATGAGGAACAGATGGATGTGGAAGCAGATTTGGGTTGTGTTTCAGCCATGACAAGACGAGTCAGCTAGTCTTGCTAGTCTAAGATATTGCTCACCCTGCCTGGGTCAGTCTTGTGGTGAGAGTTAAAATAGCATGCTTTTCAAGAACATAAAAATTATTCCAAAAAGTTATTTTGTAGACTTGCTGGTGGTATTGTTCAAGAAACCATTAATGCTTGTGCTGTGTTCTACAACAGAACATCCCTGTTCTCAAGGGCAGCTAACTCGGTAATACGAAGGGTTCACTTGGCAAGCTGAACAGCACCCCAACAGTGAAATGCTGTACCCTCGTGTGGATTTTTGCATTTTTCAGACTCTAACAGCATTTTCCCCTGAACATTCTGTGCCCACTGTTGTGTACAAGTCCTAAGAATAGATAAGGGCTTCTGGTTTTTTTGTACCGGGTATTGGGGCAGTACTACTTTACTACAGAAATAATCCTACCACAAGTCTCTATCATAGTCAGAACCCCTTCCTGGGCTGTTTAAAAAAATGCCTATGGGTAAATCACTCAACTGGGAATAAAACTTAACTACTTCTTAATAGTCTTCAGGGCTTTCCCCACATTATGGGATCCCAAAGGACTGGCTATAATAACTCTAAAGAGAAGATATCTCACACTTCTTCATCCCAAATGAAGTCTTTGCCATCACATGCTGGACACACCTCTGATGGGTGGTAGGAGAGGCATGGACGTCAGCTCTAGGAGTGTTCTCAAGCTGCCCTGCTCTGGCTGCACCGCTGGGACAAAAGTTGTTCTGAGGGGCGCCTGGGTGGCGCAGTCGTTGAGCGTCTGCCTTCGGCTCAGGGTGTGATCCCAGGTCCTGGGATCGAGCCCCACATCAGGCTCCTCCGCTGGGAGCCTGCTTCTTCCTCTCCCACTCCCCCTGCTTGTGTTCCCTCCCTCACTGGCTGTCTCTCTCTCTGTCAAATAAATAAATAAAATCTTAAAAAAAAAAAAAAGTTGTTCTGAGGATGGGAAAGCAGAGAAATAAAACGAATTCCAAAAGGTAAGGACAGGTTCTATGCCATTTCTCAGGCATGTTTGGTTAAATCACAACAAGTATTGCCTAACCTTCAGAACTGACCAAAAGAAATGGCTGGAGCAATTCTGAGAGAGATGGTTGATCCTGGCTATTACATGTCCTGGGTCTCTAGCATTTTCACATTATCCAATCGTAAGGAATAAGGACTAACATGGAGAGAGCCATACGGGCTAGGAAGGAAGTGCTTGCAGCATTTTTTTTAAGTAGACCATTAGAAACAATACAGATCTTCACCAGCAGGGAGTTGGCTAAATAAACTGTAGTATATTTATAATATGGAATATATATAGCAGTTTAAAAAGGAGTTAAATCTAGATGTATTAATACAGACTTTTCCCCAAGATTTTTTTTTTTAATTAGGAAAGCCAAGTTTTAAAATACTATGTGTAGGATGATGTCATTTATTAAAAACACACATCTCTAGTCTCCTATAACTTGACCCCACAAAAATTCACATATCGTGGGTCTTTCTCCATCAGCTCCAAGCACTCGCACTAGTATTTCAACATCTTTAACTTGTTTATCAAGTCAAAATATTATCCCCTAACATTTTCAGTCCAGAGGAGAAACACTGACATCTGTAACTTTAAATATAACTTTGCCTTTAAATATATGAACAGATTTGTGCTTGATTCTTAAAATTTGGTTCTCTTTTATTTCTGGACTGTCATCTAAATTCCATCATCTTTTATTTTCTAGGTCCCTCCAAATAATTTGGTGATGAAACCCAGCAAATCAGCCAGACCAGCCCTTGTTCCCCTTACCGTCCAAGCTTCACACAGCTGGTCCCAGAGCGATGATCTACTCAGAGCCAGCCATCTTTTAACAGAGATGGAAAATATACAACTTAATTCCACCTCTTTACAACCTGCTTTTCCTGACCATTATACACTCAAGTAGGTTTCTTTCTCTCTAGAGTCATTTTTTAGACATAAGCTTCACAAATAAAGCTGACTTTATTTGGCGATCCACCCTAACAGTTGTTCTCAGAATGTTCTATAAACTTGTGTTGTCCTTCTTCATCCTTTTTCCCAGTGAGGCCCCTTACATCCTTCAAGACCAAGCACAAACAGCATTTTCTGCTTAGCCTCCAACAATCTCCACAACCAAAATCGCACAGTTCTTCATGTTTCTACCTCATTGCTATATCTTGGGTCATGCTTACCACTCAATGCCTTAGACGTGTTGGCCTCTCACAGACCATGGCTGGTTCAAGCAGCCTGTGGGCATCCTCCTCTCACCACCCTGTGTATATCTGTCCTAAAAGATGCATGCTGATGACCAAGGCAAACCTTCCAGATACATGAAGACCACTCTTTTTATTAGGGATTTATATGTGGCTGAATTCCTCTTCCAGAATCCACAAACTCCCTGCCCAGAGACTTAGTTTGTTGTATCAATTTTCTCACCTAGGGAGGATACACTTTGTGGACATCAGATGAACATCTGTTTCATCTGTGGACCTCCCGCTGCATATAATGGCATCTGTGAATGGAATTAAATGTCTACTTCACTCAGTTAAGAATATCTTCTTGTTTTTAAGCAGTGTCCTTGCATACAGAAATATGCAGAAAAAAATATACAGAAATTCTACAAGTAGGAAAAACATTTTGTCTGCTGTTCTCCATTTAATTTCCAAATTCTTTTTTAAGCACTTCTCAATGTTTCCAGTGAATTCTTTTATCTCACTGCTTCCACACCATCAGTAGCAGCTTGCCACCCACACTCTACAAACTATAGTTTTGATGGTCATCACTGATCTAGAGCCAAACACAAAGACTCTTCTCAATCCTCGTTATTTTTTAATGCCTACAGAATTTAACACTGACGACTGTCCTGTTTTTCTTTCCATTTTTCATAATGGAAACTCTGTGCTATGATAGGTCACCCCCTATTTTGCGGGATTCTCTTCCTCCTTTCACTTTGTGGTTGTGGATACTCACCTGGTCTTCTTCAGTTCTTCAGTTCAGTAAATGAATAGCTCTTAACTCTCTCCCATGGGATAAGGATCATGCTAGTGGTCACACAGTCCCACTACAGTGTAACATACAATAGTTACAGTGGCATCTCAAGGTACACTCGAGAGCACACCAGACACCAGACTCTGGCCCCTTACTCTGCCTCTGTCCCCATGAGAATCCTTCTCTTCCCTTCGTCTCTCAGTGTAATACAGATGGCTCAGGGAACAATAACTTCTGTTACTGGTTTTCATCTGTTGATGTAGAACTTCATTTGATACCCTGTACTCAATAAGGAAAATAACAAGAGCTAACATTTATTAAGTCTTACAATGAGCTAGGTGCTGTTCTAGGTATTTTATTTTTATTTTTTAGCTCATTAGTCCTCATGAAAACCCTGTAGTTAGGTACGAGTATTATTTACACTTTGCAGATGAGAAGTCGAAGAGTTTAAATTCTTTGAGATTACACAAGTTATTAAACAGCAGAGCAAGTTTATGAATCTAGGCAGTCTGGATCATAAGCTAGAGCTCTTAACCACTACCGTATTGTCCCCCACACTCATCACACACTGGCTTTCAAATGGAATTTGGTTAATTCATTAAGTTCTTTTTGGGGCCCATAGGAGGAGGGACTACAAAACTTTTAAAGATATGTGACTCAGCAAGGCTTGCTATAATAAGACAGTGAAACAGCATGACATATCATTAAGAGCTCGGTTTCCAGAATCACAATTCCTGGGTTCAAATGTTACCTCAAACTATTAAATAACTATATGGCTCTGGATAATTTATTTAACTTTTAATTCCTCACTTTCCTCAGCTACAGCATGGGAATAGGATACCTGCCTCATAGAGTACTTGATGGTAAAATGAGATACCGAATGTGAAGTACTTAAAATATTTCCTAATACAAAAAAAAACATTCAGTACATGTTAGTTTTTCTTATTATTACACTTTTCTGAATCACAGAAGGACAATAAAAGGGTGTGTGATGAAAACAATCTGGACTTTAGCAACCAGACTGTGAACTGTAATACCATCCGCCATTAAAGGTATCCAAGATTCCTCGGAGAAATGGCTGTTTCCCGGTATGGACAGGAAATGCATAAGATGATCCTGGAACAAGATATGATTCCTGAAACCAAGGAAGGCATCAAAACCCTCATGGCTCATGAAAAATGGAGACAAGAGCCATCTGGAAGGGGGTCTAACTGGTCAAATATGAAACAATATGAATATAAAAAAATGATGCCCATGGATTGAGACATCATATACTTCATATATATCACATTTTATACATATATCACATGAGGCAAGTTGATAATTCATAATGATATTCTCCAAAAACCACCACCACCACCCTTAGCCAACTAATAACATTGCTGAGGTACTAACTTATTATTCTGAAAATTTATAAACAAAGGTAAACACTCAAGCATCTGTTATGTATTAGCTTTATTTTTTAGTTCCCTTATTACCATCAGGAAAATAAAGAAGAGTAAAAATTGGAAAAACCACCTCTTGGTAACCTCTAATATAATAGATTCAGGTAATAATCCTTAATGGATAAAATGGTGAAAGGCTGATGGACAGCTTTATGATAGTGGATTAGAATCAGAGCTCCCGAACTCACTGATCAGTCTTAGAATTAAGAGTGAACAATCTGAAATCCTGTTCTTTTGAAAGCAACATCACAGAAATACACCACCACCCATGTAGTCTCACACCCTATGAATATAATTTTGGACACAGCACCCTTGCTCATACCGTTCTCCTGCCTGCTATTTGCTCTCTTCTCCATCGATCTAAATCCCACCTATCTTTGAAGAGGTAGAATAGAACTCACCTCCTTCATGAGACTCTCCCTGATCTTTCCTTGAGAAAACTACGCATTTCTCCAGAGCAAGGATCATGCATTACATAAAAATGCCTAGAAGCTTTCTTAATACCATCAAGGTGTTCAATGAAAACATGTTGATTTAACTGAATATTTAATATAAAACTCTTAGAGAGATTATTGAATTTTAGGGATTGGGGAACCAAAGAAGCAAAAAGTTAGAGATTTTGAATTAACAGTAAATTGGAAATCAGTACTTGAATTTCAAACGCAGTTCTACACTTGCTATCACCTTGGGCCACTCATTTAACAGCTCTAAAATGTAAGATGAAAAAGCTAGGCTCCCCATTTTTTAACGTATAGATATTGCACTTGCCTATGGAAGAGATTTCCCATGGGCTTTCGTGGACTCTAACTAGGAAATATTTTTACTAAATGTTGCTCGCCCACAGAAGCTGAACTTTATGTAAAACACACAAAGCAAAACAGTGTCCTTGATCCACCAGTTTTTGAAATAAAACCGAGTCAATGAGAATAAACTGCATGATGATTTTGAAGACCGTATAACGTGGGACTGCCTTCTCTTTTACAGATATTACATTCAACAGGACACCCTAAGGTGGCTGCATCCCTAGGAGAGGTATCATCTTTCCCCCGGAGTCTGCCATCCCGTAACTTGGAGCTCATGGTCTAAGATGTACTGTATGAAGGTAGAAATTTCGCTATGGAAGATTACGACCTTGTTGAGAAACCGCTAAGGTTTCCCGGAACATCGCAGAGACGCTCTAGGACAGAATGTACAACAAGAATTGAATACAGAATGAGATTAGGTATTAAGAGGATAAATTCTACTTTGCCTTAAGAAAAGAGTGTTGCTCTCTGAGCAGGCCTTGTGTATTTAGGAAGGTCATGACCCACAGTCTGCCGTTCAGGTTGGAAGTGGTGGTAATCTCAACCAAACAATGAAGCCTGCACAGTTTGCCCTCACATTCACTCCCTGGGGATGCCCAGGCTGGAAGAGAAGAGAGTTGTGTAAGAATTAGCTGCACCCACCACTGGTATTTAATGAACTCAGGAGAACACCCAGAGAGAACATCATTAGCACATGAATGGGAAGGAACCATTCCTGCTGTGGAACTTGGATTTCTTCAGGAAAGGGAGGCTGGTTGCATGAGAGAGCCCAACTGCAGTAAAGTGGTGGGCTAATGGGATGAACTAGGGAAACTAAGCATGGGGCTGTGGGGAGGAGTGAGCAGAGATTTTCGGAACCATCAACAAAGAGTCAGGGCAAGAAAAGCAAGAAGCAGCAGTTCCTTTTTCTCTGCACTGGGCCAGCAGCACCAGGGTCCCAGAAGTTACCTGAGGTTTCTTCACCTTAATGATCCAGGTGGGCGGGACAATAACAGCAGCGTGAGCCCCCAGGGAGCAGGGTTCCTCAATGTGATGCAGCATGAAGCAGGTCACCTTATTGTGAAACTGAGGAGAAAAATAGGCCAATAAACAATCCCGGGTGAAGGGCACCGCTAAAGCAAGAAGGAATACGAACACCCGTGCAGGCACTCACCCAGCCTCGCGGACCCTGAAGACACATGCTCCTTATCACCACCCAAACAGCCCCAGACGGAGGGACCAGATTGGGAGCTCATGCCACTTTACAAACTGATAAAGAAATCAATCTTGTAGGTCAAGGCCAGCTAAAACTTTATAAGCTTCTAATAGGATATTTATATACCGAGGTCTCGAGGGTTCTATTAATTCTAACCCGGGATATAATTTTGTTGCACTTAACTTGCACCTGTCACAGACTTGTGGGATAACGCGGGGGAGGCAACGAAGGCAAGCAGAAAGGTTCTCCCACCTGCCTCTCTTTTTTCTAATCATAGGTGTAAATCTACCTTGGGTAGTCCTTCTAGTTTTGGAAACCCAGGAAAGAAGCAAGAGGTCTTTTCTAGAGAGTTCTTAATCCAAGAGAAAGCAAAGAGATTGCCTCTTCTGGGTTTGTCTGGGGTTGCTAAAAAATGCAATGACCCTAACTACACTTGGTAAGTCTAAAAGGCTTCCTGTTTTTGAAAGGAAGTAAATATAGACTGATGATCATAACAATACTGCAGGATTAGTGGTTTAACTCTGTACCAATGGACTGAGTGACCATCATCTTTTGTGTGTAAAGTGATAATGATGTGCAGTAACGATTTTTTGCCTAATAAACAAAATCCACATTATACAATAGTTGTGGGCCTTAAAGTTTTAATCAGTGATTTTTAAGAACTTTAACATCCGTTTCTACTGTATTATACTTAATGGAACCATATTTTGTCATCTGAACGGGAACAATTTTAAGAATGAAAGGGAGCACTGCTAATAATTATGTTGGAACAACAAACATAAATTAGAACTGTCTCAGGAAACCTGGCAAATATGGCCACCCCAATTATGTCACAGAGGGGATTTGTTTTCATTTCTACCTATCCTTACATGATCCTGTAGCAAATTACCAATTAAGTATGAATGCAAAATAAGTTAGTAATTTCCCCTACAACCAGTTATTTGTCATCTGCAAACAGGGATATACTAGAAAATATTATTTGAATACTTTCTTCAAAAATTGATTTTCTTTTAGCAATTCAAATAAATCCCTAAATGTATGCCCACTGCTTTTCTAAAATGGCCAAGATCTCTGAGATGACCTATTTCAACTCTCAACTTATAGTTGAGTAATAGCCAATGTAGACAGACTAAGAGCTTTGTCCAGAAGTGCCTAACTTTTACAAGGGGGAGTCAGAGACTAACCCCCCCCAAAAAACAGCTCTTGAACCCAGTTTTTTGGGGTTTTTTTTTTTTTTTTTGGTTTTTTTCTTGCTGCAGAAAGTACCTATAGACAGCACTTGTTGGATATCAGATATCCTAGAAGGGATTACCTGTAGGGTTAAAATCTATCACCAAGGTAATTTGTCTTAAGATGTTTTGCATCTTTACTTCTTGCAAAATCACCTACAATCAGATTCAACTGGACTATAAATTAATGACAAGAGAACATACGTACCACGTAAAGTGGGACTGAGTTCCCAAATTAGTGGACCCTGGATAAACCATCTACCCATAGGCTGGTAGCTACAGGGGTGGAGTAGACACTGTCTATAGGAGCTCAAACTACCAGTGATGCTCTCCCACACATGGGGCCTCAACAGGTCAGGGAAACCGGCAGCACAGATATTGTCAGGGACGCCTGGAACCTGAATGAGCTTCTTTGTCTCCAGGTGGACATACTGTCTTGATAGTACAGTTTCATTCAAGGACTAGGATGACCTTACATCTGTCAGCATGTTCTTG
The DNA here is from genome assembly GCF_024610735.1 of Ursus americanus. Classification (NCBI taxonomy): domain Eukaryota; kingdom Metazoa; phylum Chordata; class Mammalia; order Carnivora; family Ursidae; genus Ursus; species Ursus americanus. The sequence continues at coordinate 15,964,136 of NC_142129.1, read as the reverse complement.
AACATAAGCACAAAGATTATTTGTGTAAAAATTAACTGAAAGGAAATGAAAATGCCTAGAAAATGTTGATGATAGGGATACAGTGAGCACTGAGATTTCCAGACCAATGCATCCCTACCTAGCAACAGTAGGCTCTCCTGATACTTGGGGACCTAGGGAAGTTATGCTAGAGAGATTAGGTCAAACTTTATAAAATTCTCAAAATTCAAAAGTTTTTGACCCACAAAGATGTCAATTTTATGTGTTTCAACTAAATGCATCTGTTCTTGCCCTGTGGGCTTTTTTGGCTAGTCAAATGTGGTGTGTGTAGAGGGATGAAGTTTTCATATAAACCCTTAACTTACCTGGAACACTGCAGCCCTTTCTTTTCAGGTTGTCTGTGCAATGAGTGGACTCTATGTCCCAATTATACAGTCATTCAACAAAGTAGATGAAATGAGAGATTAGAGCAGGGGTCCACAAACTTTTTCTATAAAAGGCCCACATAGTAAATAGATGAGCTTTAAGGGGGCCGTACTGTCCATGTTGCAACTACTCAACTCTGCTGTTGTGACATGAAAGAAGCCATAGACAATATATAAATGTATGGGCATGGCTGTGTTCCAATAAAATGTTATTTATAAGAATAGGCAGCAGTCAGACTTGGTCTATGGGCCATAGTCTGCCAACCCATGAGTTAAGATGGTCTGGTTAAAAAAGGAAGAGTTTCATAAGAAAACAAGAAAATGAACCATCTGGTTGAAACAGAGTTGTTAAAAATGGACAAAGTATAGATAAAAGGGGAAAACAGGGAAACTACCATTGGATCCTAATGAATATATATGCTCAAATGTAAAGAAGAGCTACATTTCAATGAGCATACACACAGCTGTAACAAAAGCCAAGCCTAAAGAAGGGTACGAGACTACTCCTTAACCCAACACGACCCCATAAGAAAGTCGCCCACATCAAAAACAGAAGAACCAACATGGCCGGATTCTGGTGTTAGAGGGATTATCTAATGTTGCAACTTCCAACCATAGAGGAGTAATCAACAATCTAGTGTAGTGGGAGAAATACAGTCTAGGGGTGAGAAGTCCTTGCTTCTAGACCCAGGGTTAGAACCAGGGGAGGTTTTCCCAGTCTCTGATCCTAGGCTTCAGTGTATATAAAGGAAAGGGTTAATTGATCTCTATCATTTCTCCCAGGTCATATAAGCTATAGTTCTATAGTTTTAATCTTTCTTCCTTCAAGGATCCTATGTGAGAGAAATAATAAATTAGAATAACCTTCCACTTACAGACAGCAACTCAAGTAACGATGTAAGTCTACTGAGATAAAACATAAGCCCGTTTTGTTTCATTTTGTCCCCAAACTTACCGCCTGCTTGCACCAGGAACAGCTGATAGCCACAATCTCTTTACTGTGGAAGGAGAATTTTTGCTGGAAGCCCTGGGATATTAGGACAAGAGATAGAGAATTTAAAACCACTTCAATCACAGCACGCATTTGCCCTCTGAAGTCCAATGAAGTAAAGCCAAAAGTGGCCCTATCACTCAAGGTGTCTCAAGGGACTGCAAAGGCTACATTCAGCACTTATGTCCTCCACCCTCTGCCATCCAAGAACTTCGCCCTCCTGAATCAGCTGGAGTGTGAGAGGAGGCCCCAGTATTTTCTGTGCCACTGACTCCTCAAAGTCAGCCACAAAAGGAGTTGTTTCTTTTCCCCAAATAAATGTGGTTCAGACAGGTTTTTATTATAAGCAAAAGAAAAGCCACTATTGGGTCATGTGGTTCTTTGTAATGATGGGCATCCATCTCAGAGGGGCTGCCCAACCTCAACATCTGAGAGCCCACAAAGAGAGAAATTAAGTATCAGAGTTAGGACCTGGAAGTCAAGGTCTGGGAAGCGTCCAAGGGTGTCGTCGGAAATTCACACACTTTCACCACCCCCTTGGGACTCAAAACAAGCAGCTTTCAATTTTTATTCTTCACTAGCAAGAAGCAATGAGATTAATGGAATAGCAAACACAATCCTCTTAAATGAACAAACAGAATTACTTTTCCATCAAGAACGGAAGAGATGCTTTTTGGTGGCTGCTTGTCCCTTAAATAATTACCAGAGAGAAGCAGGCAGTAATGCTCAAAGAATTTTGTTTAGCCTTCCCAAAGCTCATCCATTTCTATCTGTCTGTGACATCTAAACCCAAATAAACTAATGCAAGACAATGACAAAAAAAGACTGAAAAGGGGATTTTGTAAAGTGATCAAAAGAAATCAGAAAGATGCAACGGGCGGGGAAGCTATTAAGGTGCTGGCTGAAAAGTCTTGCTTTAATGTGTACAGATCATTTTAAGAAAAAAATCAATTTACACATTATTCTAAGAATTCCCGATGGCACTTTTTTGCAGGCCCCAGAATTCCTACCAATCTGCAGCATTGTACCATGGAGTACTTTCTCCAATTTGAGCCTCTCCCTTCTCTTGGGTTCCTAAAACACATTCATGTTCTCCATCCGCTTCTCTCGTCTTCTGCTCATGACAGAAGACCAAGACCGCTTTCAGCCCTCTGGGCTCTGTGATTCCTCCTCCTTGAATCCTTTTCCTTTGTCCCAAACTCAAATCTCACTTCCAGAAACATGACTTAACATCAAACTCTCCCGGATTTTAACATTTCTCCATCAATACCCCTTTCTCAGCAGCCGAAGTGCTTACAAATCATTCCAAGTCCAGAGCAGTTAACGCAGTAGCAGACTGCTCTCCTTACAAGGCCTGCTTACAAGGTTGGCCCTTGGCTGGCATCTAGAAACTTGCATTTCAAGAGGGTTCCCCAATTCCCTCAAACAGTTAAGAGCAGCTCATTTGCACCTAAAATGTTGGTACAAACAATGTGGTTTATGCTGCACACCTGCTTTCCTTTTGCGAGTCTGGGATTTGGGTGTGTGCCATGCAGAAGGTGCTTACGTAACCAGCCCCCAGTAAAAACTCTGGGCACTGAGCCTCTAATGAGACTGGTAGACTATAGTTCACACGTGCTGTCACAACTCGTATCAGAGGAATTAAGCACATCCTCTGTGGCTCTGTTAGAAGAGGACTTTCTGAAGCTTGCACCTGGTTTCCTCCAGACTTTGCCCCATGTGCCTGTCTCTTTGCTGATTTTGCTTTGCAGCCTTTCACTGTAATAAATCACAGCTGTAATACTTACTGAGCCCCAGGAGTAATCCTAGCAAATCTTCAAAATAGGTGGTCTTGGAGACCCTAATACGCTCACCTCTCCCCAGACAATGGCTCCTTCTGTCAACGATACTATCATTTTCCACAGAAAGGACGCAGTGTGTAAAACGCACATGGGCTGAATTACTAGGATAGGTGTGGTGTTTGCTGCTGTGTGCCAGCAACAACCCATACATCCCAGCCCTGAGAGAGAGAACTGCCTGACAGAAACGGCTCACAGAGAGGACACAAAGTCAGGGGGCCAAAGGGTTAGGTAGGCAGGTCCTTTCAATTCAATGTGATATAATTCGATTCAATATGAGTCAATGTGGTATAGGATGGCACTAAGTACAAAGGAATGAATTCACATGGGAGGTGTTTGCCAAGTTCGCCATCATCTCTCGGGCCACTCTTGATGGACTGGGCAGAAGAGAGATGAATAAAACTTCTCCTAGAGCCATAGCAACAATTTGTGACTGTGTGAGGAAGAAAGCTGTAGCCAAGAGCAAGGATACTGAAGCGGGTGCAGTGTCTGCACAGGGACCCCCCGAGGCCAGCGCTGGTGGCGCGACCAGGTCCTCCCAGCCTGCTCCTCCCAGCCAGCAGCCAGCAGGCTCCACTGACGGGTCTCTTCACATCGGGACATCTGCTCCATTTGCCGACTTTTTCTCCCTGGATAGTCTGTTTCCCTTGTGTTCTTCATTCCATCCTGGGCACAGCTACCAGGGAAAATGCTACTTCTTACATATCGGTGTCTATCTCAAAATACCCAAATAGCTACTTTCCTCAAGATGACAGAATCAACTATTCATACTGGCATTTAGAGCCATCAACTTTTGCACATCAGTCTCTCACCCCTCACTTTTATAAATGCTTATGTTTAGTGGGATGGATTTAATTATATTTCCAACATGCTTTATCCATTTCCATGTTTTTGCCCATTTTTTTTCTCTGTTATCCCGAAAGGATCATCTAGAATGCCTACCACTATTTCACATACAGCATCTGACTTTTACTTTCACTATGAAAATCCAAGTCTTCTACGATCACCTCAATTCACCGTGATGCTCCTACTAGATTACAAGCTTGCTTACCTGGTCTTCACCTTAGCATTAATGAACAGCTGCCCTAAGTTACTGGTTAGTTTTTGTGCACATGAATTATCTCTCCAATGGAATTATGAGCTCTTGGAAAGAAGTCCTTGTAATATTTCTTTTTTTTTTTTAAAGTAGGCTCCATGCCTAGTGTGGAGCCCAATGCATCGCTTGAACTCACAACCCTGAGATCAAGACCTGAGCTGATATCAAGAGTCGGATGCTTAACCAACTGAGCCACCCAGGCACCCTATAGTATTTCTTAATGGATCTCTACAATTCAGCATAGTTTTTTGAAAATCACAGTCATAGTATATTTTCTAATTGAACAAGAAAGTCACTGCTACCACATCGTGATCCAGTTATAAATTTTATGCTCTCCAGACCTTAAAAACCCATTCCAAACCAGCTGAAAATATGTCCCTTACTGCACCTTCCTCTAACCCCTATAGACAGGGCAAGCATAGTAGGATTCTAATTTGCATTTTTTAAGTCTGTGACCTTGACATGCTGCATGGCTGACGATCAGTATGGTAGAATTGGTGACGTCACAGCAGTAGCCACAACTAGAAGTCTGAATGCTGCTGGGTCAGACGTACTGGTGAACAGAGTCTTAAATGCTATCACACAGCCACTATTCTATCAATTCATACAGCAGGGGATTGAAGATCAAACAGAAGCTGATGGAGAGATGACACAGCTGGGAATAGTTCTTGGATCTTCTAATTATTGGCCTGGTGAACGGAGGCAAATCATTTAACCCTTTCAATTTCTCCCTTCACCTGAAAATGAGAATAAAAATACAAACTTCTCCTATGCCATAAAATAGTTTTAAGTATAAAATGAAGCAATATACTGGAGAGATCTTTATAACTCCGTAACTATAAATGAAGGAATACTTTCATTGCTAGGATCTATCAACAGGAACCTGTCCCACCACCTTGCCAACGAAGTCTAGGACTAGCGATAGTCTATCTGACGGTGCAGAGTGTGTGTAATGAGCCTCTACTGAATACTGGCCTTCTGGCTTCAGGGAGAAACAGACATAGTCCACCGTCGTCCCGATGGCCAGACTGATAGCAGAAACAAACAACAAGGCCATCCACAACTAGGGCTCTGGGCACTGTGCTCATACAGAATTGTGGTGTCCCCTGGAAACGAGGTCTGTGCTTTGTTTTGGATGCTAGACTGGCAGAGTCACAGCAGCCATGGCTTCAGGGTTATTGTCTAACATAGAGACATAAATAGAACCACATCAAAGCCTTCATGAACTCAGTTCCCCCAGACCACCTGCAATGGGGAGATTTTGGCCGGGATCTCAGCACAGCAAAAAGAGCCAGATTCCCAATTACTCATTTTTAAATGCTGGCCCAAATCTAATATTATGGTACTGACAGATGCCCTTACTGAATTTCAGCTGACTATGATTTTTAAGGACTATTTTGTTCATCACTATCAAAGAGTAAAATAGGAATGTGAGGTCAGATGCTTTGGATCTGACTTCAGAATTATAAATGCCATGAACCCTGAGAGATAAGGTCATTTTTTTTTTTTTGGTTGAGTTTTTTAATGAAATTGAGTCCTTGGAATAAAATTTAAACAACATTTATTCTGAGTAGCTAAAGCTTTGCTGTATCTTTTTCTTCTGCAATCTAGGGCATACGTCAAATGGCCCTCAGTTCTATAGCCTTGGCTTAAACCAGAAAAAAAAAAAGGGGGCTTTACTTAAACAAATGATTTTACTGTTTATGTATTTAACTGAGGTTTGGAGAAGGGAATCTCCTGACCACGCCTGATTCTCTGTTTGACTTCATTTTATCCAACAGAATTGTTGATACTGCTTTTGCCTCCAAAACTTTAAACAACAAAAACAAAATAAACCTCCGCATACCCACTCCCATGTCCAAGATTCACAAAGTATTGCAAAAGGCAAACCCAAGGGAATTATAAGACTAAGTCAATATTTATCTCCAGAGAACTTGAAGCATTTTTTCTCAAGTACTTCCTATAATTTTTGAAAAATATATATACTTTTACATATTTTATATTTAATATCTATAATGTTCATCAGATGCAAGTTCATTACTTCTAGAAAAATAAAAATGAAATTTTAAAACTGTTATACCACTCTTGTAAGCTTATCCAATGGAACACAAATACCGCAGCGATTTAATACAATGAAAAAGGAATGTTTCCAATCAGAGCGGAACCTCACTAACGATCTCAAACTGGTTGTGCTGTCTCCATGCAAATGCTTTCAACCAGCTCAGGCTCACGAACCACCGTGACACTTGAGCACCACCAGCTGAAGCTGATGAATAACTAAGACCTTTGACCCCAGAGTAGACCCACACCAACCTAATTGAAAACATCTTTTTAGCCAATAAAAAATGGTGTTTGTTTGACCTTTGGGTGACCCAGGCACAAACCCACACCGATCTAATCTAACCAATCGAAAACCTTTTCCCGACTAAGAAAAAATGACACTTGTTTTGAGCAACTACCTGTAGACTCACGGACTAGTTCTGCCCTATCCGGGTACAACCTTTACTCTTTAATTAACAAAACCACCATAAACCACCACCAACATGCGAGTTGTTGACTTTTTCCGCTCAACAAACTATTCAGTCCAGTCTTCCAGTCTTGCCTGATAATGTGAATCAGTAGATATTAAGCTATTTTTATAATATGCCTTTTTCCTTGGTCTTCTCACAGTGAAAATATAGTAGCATTGATATATGCACCCTTATGGCTACTGCAGCTTTATAATAGCGAAGATACGGAAGCAACCTAAGTGTCCACTGATGGATGAAGACGCACACACACACACACACAGACACCCCTACTCAGTCAGAAAAAGGAACTCAACCGTAAAAAAATATGGAATATTACTCAGCCATAAAAAAAAAAGTTGCCACTGAGATAACATGGATGGACCTAGAGGGTATTATGCCAAGTGAAATAAGTCAGAGAATGACAAATACCCATATCATTTCACTTTCTGGGGAATCTAAAAAACAAAACAAATGAACAAACAAAAAACAGGAACAGACCCATAAATACAGAGAACTGGTGGTTGCCAAAGGACAGGGGTGTGGGTGGATGGGCAAAATAGGTAAAGGGGAGTGGGAGGCACAGGCTTCCAGTTAGGGAATAAGCCACAGGAATAGAAGGTAGAGCATAGGGAACATAGTCAATGATTTGTCATAGTGTTGTATGGTAACAGATGAAAGCTATACTTGTGGTCATAGCAGAGCATATAGACTTGTCAAACCACTATGTCGTATGCCTGAAATTAATATAACATTTTGTCAACTGTACTTCAATAAGAAAACAAAAAAAATACAGAAAAAAATGGCAACATTAATATTCTATTTTATGCAACATTAGAGTTTATTTACTCATGGAAAATCTACTTTACCTCTACTTCATAAATTTCCTATACTGATTTTACTAGTCTTAAGCTAAAATTTGTATGAATACTCACGATTTTCAAAATGTAAGTCTATGTGGTCACCTAAAATGAATTATAATGAATGTCTTTATAAACGGAATTGTAGGAAGCAATGTTTTTATAACTTTTGACAGTGTTGCAAATTATGACTCTACACTGACTTTATTAGAATTATCTTCGAAAAATCTTAAATTCTTGCCTCTTGGGTTTAATTATAATACACTTTACAGCATTAATTAAAGGCTCTGAAAATTTATCAATGCCTTTATTGTCCATAATATGCTCTTGCTCCAGGATAATTGCTGACTTACACACACAGATTGACACTTTATTATTTTTCAATAAAACATTCTGCATCCTTCCATTCTAATGTTGCCAGTAATTATGATGCATTAATCAGACCTAGTCAGTCTTATTATCCTCATTGCTTTTGCTTTTTCCATTAATTTATCTGAAGGCCCCACTATAAACTACAGATCATAAATTGAGGGAGCAAAATTTGGGGGCACAGTCATCTTAGTAAAGTTAACACTGCTACCATGAACTTGTCAGACTGTATGGAGACTCTAAGACGTGATTTCCAGAACTTAGTCATTTCAGAGACAGATGACTTCATGGAAGCAGACAGCTTATAACCCAGGACCTTGCAATTAAGGAATAATTAGGATTAAACTTATAACAATGGCTACTGATTTACATTTTTAATGTACATGTTAACTGTTTTTGACTGTGATATTTATACTTCATATTTTTATGACTATCCAGATTCTAGGACTAAAATGTTTTATACAGATACCTAGTGTTATACTCAATACGGCCCAAACTGCATATAAAACATTAACTATTGGGTTTGTATCTTTGTCCTGGAATACCAGGGAAGTTCCTTCTATGAAAGTATTTTCCTAATGATACAACCAGCTACAATTATGATAATGATCATCCATGAAAATTAACTTCATCTGATTGTCCCATGATTGATACTTACCGATAAAATTATAACACTGATATTCACCAAGAAGGTTATTCTGTTTAAAAGCAACTTTTCCCAAAGACAGGATTGATGTTCCTACAGTTACCAAACACAAATCACTACAGCTTTTCAGAGAAGCCATTTAATCCATAATCCTGCTGACAGTATGACATTCCAGAAGATAATTGGCCGGTACTTTTACACTTAACTAATTGAGGAAAATGCTCTTTTGCTGGCAGAACTAACTACGCTTTCTTTTTGTGCAAAGTTAGGCTATTTTGCTCTAACAGTCCCCAGACAGCTGAGAAGGAGACTTACAAAATTTGCCAAAATTGCTCAGATTGCGCCCCTCCTGGTTTCATGATTTATGTCAAAGGAATATCACCATATAATGCGTGACTTTAGAGAAAGGTTTCTGCTGTCTAGAAATAGTTTTGACTTCATTTTAAGGGTTTAATAGTCAGCTGATGGAGTTTTCAGGTCTATCTAATAGAGCCACTATTTCTATGAGATTCTGATTGTCTCTTCCTCTATCACAGCAATTCTGGCATTTCTACTCAACTGAATGAGGACTGGTTTTTTTTGTTGTTGTTCAAGTTTTCAAACACCATCTAATGTTACATTACTCTTCTTGGTAGTATTTCAAATGGCCTAACAACCTTTCATATCAATGTGCGCAGCCAGGGTGGTATATAGGCACTAAGAAAGAACAGACTGCATCCCAAAAGACCCGGCTGCAGGACGTAACCCGTATGCACCAGCTCAGATGGGAAAGGATATATGGGACCGCATCCTGAAGGTTCAGAATGAAAGGGGGCAGGACTTCAAGTTGGATAAAGGAGTCTCTCAGTGTGGGAGCACTCCTCTATAATAGTGCATTTAGCACATTATCAGGAACCCCAGAAGATGATGCTACCACTCCATGGCACTCTGGAAACTTGAATAAAGAAGGTTAATGTTAAGCAGAGTAGAAATTGTAGAATTGCTGTGATAGAAGAAGTGATCAAAATCTCACAGAAATAGGCATGATAGAGTTGCTGTATTAGGTACAGCTGGAAAATCCATTAGTTGACTCTGTTCTGCAAGAGGATGCAAAGAATATTCCCCTTACAAAAGCAGTGAAAACCTGGTAAGAAGGACACCATCACTGTTGAGAAGCCCTCCTCTGTAGGTTAGGTCTGATGGTAGGAAATGCCTTATGGAATGAGCATTCTGACAGCAACTGGGATTACAGAATCCCAAAATAATAGGGACCATACAGCAGCACTTAACCACTGAAGCAAGGTGGGTACAATTACTGCAAGACTGAAGTTGCAGCCGAGGGGGCTTGACCCACAGAGGCCTATCAAATGGGTAATACAGCATGACCTCCCTAGAGTCAAGATGGATTATCAGATAAAATGGGTATTGCTCAATCCATACAATGATAAGAAATCAAGAATGGAGGATCAAGAGATATGAGGACAAATGCTCCCACAGAGTCATAATCTTTTGCCTCATTTCTAGACTTACGCCAGTTTCCAAAGATAAAACTCACTGATTAGAGAGAGCAAGTCCACAGGAGAAAACTCCTGCAAGATCTTAGCAAAGGTCTATAGCAACATTTCCCCAGCCTCTAACTAAAAGGATCTACAGACATTTACTTGGGTAGCTGTACACTAGGGAGGCAGAAATGTCCAAATATTCTAAAGACTACTGGACAGGAGTCCAAGTTGATATGCATATTCTAGGACCTGGGTATGAAGCAATATTTTGGTGCCCTGTTAGAGTAGGGATGTTAAAAAATTAATTAAAAAAATAAAGTCCTGGGCCAAGACTGGGTCACAGAGAGTCTACTGGCTCCACAAATCCACCAGGATTAATTTCCCTGATTCCTAATTGTGTAATTGGAGTGAACATATCTGGTATATTTGGCAGAACTCCAATTATTGGTTTCTTGGCCTGTTGTACAAGAGCTGGCATAGGGAGGAAGCCCAAGTGAAACCATAAACCACCCCCCCAGTCATATCTAAATCAAAACCAATGTCACATTCTCAGAAGTAATGGGTACTAGATGATATTAAATGATTAACTTTTAAGTTATGACAATGGTATTGTGTTTATGTTTTTTTTAAATTATTACCCCTTTACATGCCATCCTTAAGGACTACAAGAAGCCGTGGTAGTGGTCCCCAAAATATCCCCATTTAATTCACAAGCTGAGCTCCTACAAAACCAGACATGATACAGGAGAATAATGCTGGATTACCACAAACTCAACCCACTGTATCTAAATGCAGAGATCCTCTGAACTTGAGTGTATGACATAGGGCCATTGATTTGGCAAATGATTTATTTTCCATCCCTTTCTGAAAAGAGAATCAAAAACTGTTTACATTCACTTGGTAGAATTAACAGGGCTTTTAACTTCTCTGAATCCTATCCAAATGTAGTGCAAAGGGACCTGAACCATATGAACATTCTGCAGAACACCACTTGGTTTACTCTATCAATGCCATCGCGTCTAAATGGATGGCAAGAAATGGCAAGTAAGTTGGAGGTCATAATGAGACAGAAGGTGGGGAGATAAGCACTACTAAAAAACAGAGGTCCCACACATCAGGGAAGCTTCTAGGGTGTAGTGGTCGAGGGCATACAAGAACATCCTGTCCAATCTAAAGGAAAGAGGATTAGATTTCACAATTTGACTACTAGCAATGAAGCACGGCACTGTGTAGGCCTCTTTGGGTTCTGGAGGCAGCATACTCTACGCTGAGGAATACTGTCCTGACCCATTTATTAGATGACATTAAATGCTTCCATCTTAGACTAGAGCGCAGAGCAGAAAACAGCTCTGTACCCAGGGCCAGTCTGCAAATAAAGTATCCCTATCACTTGGGTCATACAACTAAGATGACTCCATGCTACTAGAGATATTGGGGAGGAGAAAAGATGCCCTGTGGGGTTTATGGCAATCACCAATGGGAGAATAACAACATAGACTGGATTCTGAAACAAGGTTGTGCCATCTGCAAGAGAGAACCACAGATCTTTCAAAAGACCACTTCTATGCTACTCTGTGCTGCTGAAAGAATACCTGAGGACAAATCACCAGGAGGTCATGACCTGTCAGATCATTCTGTCAGATCACTAAGCCAGAAGGTTGGGTGGGTCCAGCTGCAATTCATCATTATATTTAACTGGGACCATCTGGGATTTGGCAGGAGCAGTTCCAAAGACTACAAGTAAGTGTCTGAGTAGGTAATTCAGACTCCCCATACCATCCACTCTTACTTATAGTACCAGGCCTCTCCTTTGACTCACACCTGTGGAAATATGGGGGTCCCTACTGACCATCTGATGGAGGAGGAAAAAGCTGAGATTGGTTTATAGCTGGGTCCACTTGGCATATGAGTCCAGGTCAAAGGTGGACTACTACTTCACTAAAGCCTACTCAGGAATGGCCCAGAGAAATATAGTAAGAAGGAATCTTCCCCATGAACATAACTTCAGGTAGGGCAGCTGGTCATCCACTTTGTGTGAAAAGATAGGTAGCCTGACGTATGAATATACAATGACTTACAGGCAATGGTGAATGACTTGGCTAGTTGATCAAAGGCTTGGAAGGAAACAGGGACGTGTGGGGAAGAGGCATGTGAATGAACATATGAGAGTAAGTACAGGGAGTGAAGATCATTGTATTGCATATCAACGTCCACCAGGGAGCACTCACTTTATAAGAACTGAAAACTTAGATATAGTCATGCGGACTTCACACTGTCACGAACCATCCACACTCCTGTCGAGTCACCATGATAGGAGCGGTGAATGTTGTTTGGGTTCAACAGCAAGGGATTTCACTCACCAAAACTGAGCTGGCTACTGCCCCTGCTGAATGTCTAACCTGCCAGCAAAAGATACCAAGGCTGGGCACCCAGCATGACACCATCCCTCAAAGGGAATAACCAGCTACTTGATGGTAAGTTGATCGCACTGAATCCTTTCCACTGTGGAAGGGACAGCAACTTATCTCGACTGGAATCAACACACATTCTGGCTATGGGCTCACCTTTCCCTGCTGCTGGGTTTTGGTTGGCACCATTATGCAAAGGCTTACCGAGTATGTGACCCACCAACACTGGGTCCTGTATAACACTGTGTCAGACTGGAGAAACTATTTTACAACAATGGAGGTGCAGAAGTGAGCATACACCCATGAAATATACTCGCCCTATCACATCCCACACCACCCAGGAGCCGCAGCCTAACAGAGAGTGGGAATGGCTTTGGGAGGTGTTAATAGACTCTAGCTTTCAGAGGATACCCTATGAGCACTATCCTCCAAGCTCAGCATGCTCACTAAACCCATGATCATTTCACAGGGCTGTTGCTTCTAGGGTAAAATACGGGGATGCAGAACCCAAGGAGTAGGAGTAGAGCAGCACTGCCTATCATCATTCCCATTGGCCCGCTCAGGGAATTCGTGTTTCCCATCCCCAGAACTCTGGGCTCTGAGGGTCTGAATCCCAGGTGGGGAACATCTTAACCCTTAAACGACCACACAGCCGGTTACTTTGGGATCTTCGTGTCAAGACAGTGACAGACACAGGAAGGAGTCACATCATCTTGGCAGGAGTAATTGCTCCCGATCATTAGGTGGGGCTCTAGTTGTTATCTGACAAGCAAGCAGAGTATATCTGGCACCCAGATTACCACTGGGGCATCCTTTCTGCAGTTCAACTCCTCCCTCTGCACCATCCTAGTACCTTCATAGTGAAAGCACTTCTGAAGAGAGAGCAGCAGGGATCAGATGATCAGAGCACCACCTCAGCTGTAACTACCAGGACACTGAATATACCAAAAACCAGGGAAATGTGGCCATAGCAGAATGGCTCTACCGACCTGAGTGAGAACTGAATGACTCAACCCCTGGGGACTGCAGTGCACTGCTTCTGAGCCCTCAGCCCTTGTTCCCTTTCTTTTTTTTTTTTTTTTAAACCACTTTATTGAGGTAGGACTGACATACAAAAAGCTGTACATATGTAATGTGTACAACTTGATGAGTCTGGAGATAAGCATATACGTATGAAACCATCAGCATAATCTATGCCATAAACACATCCATCACCTTCAAACGTTTCCTCCTGTCCTCATTAGCAGTTATTAGAACACTTAACATGGTACCTACCCCCTCAGCAGCATTGTAAGTCTACGATAGTGTTGCTCACTACAGGCACTATGTTGTACAGATCTCAAGGTTTCATTCATCCTGCACAACTGAAACTCTGTACCCTTTGACTATTACTTTCCCATTTCCCCTTCCTTGGATGAATCTGAAGGGCATTATGTCAGTGAAATAAGCCAGACACAGGAAGACAAATACTATATGATACCACTTATATGAGGAATCAAAAACAGTCAAATGCATAGAAGCAGAGAGCAGAATACTGATTGTTCTTTTCTCCTTTCTTGATACTCAGCCAAGGACAGAAAGAAAAGCCAGGCTCCCAGCAGCTATGTTGGCAGGGGCTTATTGGAGAGGCTTGATTTCTTTGCCCTGGTTGTGTTACCCACCCTACACCTCCTCATTGATCCTCCCGAGGTTAAAGGCAAAAGATTCCACTGTTACAGTAAACACACAGGCAAATAACCAAACCTGCCTAACCAGTGCATAGATCCTCACTCTTGAACTTCCATTCCTTGTTCCTAACCTTGCAGGGTGTCTTGACAGTTGACCCCCAGGGCACAATTTCCAGGTTAGTGGAGAATGGTGCTTTAAGGTGGTAAGGGAACATCTCTCATAGTCCCAGGTCAGTATTTTCCATTATTTTTATTTTACCTCCATTTTTTTCCTCTAATCTCTTTCACTATTCATAGAATACCTCAACAATACCCCATGGAATGGTTTTAACCATTTTGTCCTTTTTGCAATAAAAACTATTATTAAGTATACTTCCCTTAAATGCATACATTTTAAATACTGTACCATAAGTTCATTTTATTTTATTTTTTTAAAGATTTTATTTATTTATTTGAAAGAGATAGAGACAGCCAGCGAGAGAGGGAACACAAGCAGAGGGAGTAGGAGAGGAAGAAGCAGGCTCATAGCGGAGGAGCCTGATGTGGGGCTCGATCCCATAACGCCGGGATCACGCCCTGAGCCGAAGGCAGACGCCTAACTGCTGTGCCACCCAGGCGCCCCCATAAGTTCATTTTAAATTAGTTTTTAACAATATTCTTTATAGCGAAGAGTAGTTTTGACATTTTCCCATTTAATTAGCGATAGGCTCTTTAATTTACTTCAACTATATATGATAGTATATATGATTTACAGACAAATAATCTAAAATGATGTAGCATGTTTGGTTAGGAAACTGGAAGGTATCAAAAAATGCAGACCAAAGTTTAACTATATATTGCTATATTAAAAACTGCTTTCAAGATGTGGTGTTTGAAAGTTAAGAATTCTGAGTTTCAAAAAGCTAGCTCATTTATTTTTAGGACTTTGATATGTGTTTCTAAATGAAGAAATAAAATATAAGACCTCAAATTATTATTTACAAGCATATTTTCACAATTACCATATTGCTGGGTTTGGAGGCTTGGTTCCTTCGAAAATGCAAGGTCAAATTAGCCAGAATCGTGAGTATATTTTTTCTTTGTATATTGATTTTTTAAAGTACTGAAGTACAAAGTACCCACTAGAGTGGGTAACACAACCAGGGCAAAGTAACTCAGTGTTGAGTGCATTTTGATTGAATGAATGTATAGATGTGGTAAAGATCAGTAAGAGATAGGTTTGTGGAGTAAGTATGCATCCTTCCTTTAACCACTGACTGAATATAGCTTTACATCAAACAATATGTGCTAGATCCATCCACTGCCTCTCCAGATCCACTATCTTTCTTTATCCCACATCTCATTGTAAAAGGTTCACTTTCATGGGTTACCTCAACAGTGCCCCTTGTGCTCTGGTTTCTACTAGATTTGGTCACTGGAGGTACTGAAGGTAAGTGAAGCTGGGGTATTTATTCCCTCAGCTGGTAGGTCACCTGGACTGGCTGTCTTGTGACTAAAAGTTACAGCTCCTGTGAAGGAGTTCTCTCCATCTCCTCACTTCTTCAGACTTGACTTGACCATGGCTCCTGCTGAGTTCTTGACTATCCCTTGTAGTTTCTCCACACTCTGCTCACACATTTTAAATATTCTCTCTATTAAACACTCATCAAATACACTATTTAAGTTTGAGCATGCTACCTCTTTTCCGCCTAAACCCTAACTCTTATGTAATACAAGACTATGAATGAAAACAAGACTATGAATGAAATTATATAATGTTCATAAACATGGCAGCCTGTGTTAGTCAGCAAATGTTAAAGGAACTGAGCAACTGAATCATGAGCTCTCTGATCCGATATCTATCAAGTGCCACACACACTCAGCCAAACACATATTCAAGGCTCAAGAGAAAATCAGTCCAAATGTTTACTTTATTCTGATTTTTAAAAGTAGAAATTGAAACCACAACATCTTTAACTATAAACACTCTCTAACAACCCAAAAGTTTGCAAACCATCAGTTGGGAAAAAAAAGTTTTGCTAAGTGAAATGATTATTTTTCACCCCATCCCAATGGGTAAATTATGAATAATGTATACGGGACGTGTGTATATGTGTTTGTTGGGGGGGTGGTGATGGTTTAGAATCCCTGAATATGTAAGAATGTACAACCCTACTGATGAAAATTAAGCATAGCAGCAAAGCTTGAAATGAATTTCCAATCACTTAATCTATAAAATGGAAATAGAGCCACTAGCTTTCCTCTAATCCAGAGTACAAGCCAGGATCCAAAGAAGGATTATTTACTGTCCAGTGGGAGACACAGGTCTAAGACCATCCCATCCCATAACTGCTTGAGTCTCTGAGAAGCCATGAGCAACTGGATTATATGCAGGGGATGAATATAGCAATACATTATTAGGGGAACATTATGTGAAAAGTTGGGATCACTGACTTCTCAGCTAATAGCTATGATGTGCAGAGAGTTGGGAGCACTCCAAGACTGCTGCCTGAGAACAGAGGAAGCAAAGGAGACATGGTCACAGCAACGTAGGTAAGAGGAGTCCAGTTTTCTCCCATTTGGTTGACCATGCCAACAGAAGACAAGGCCAGGAAAGGGAGCATAATGTGACTCTAGGGGATACCTGTCACAAAATATGTTTATTGATTTTCTTTTAATAAAATTCCTCCAATTCTATTATGGCTTAAAAGTTACTGGGGGAGTGCCAGCTGCCAGGCTATCCAGTGAAGATATGTTTGCAAGACAAAGAACTTGTTGTCCAGACCCTTCCTACACTTCCCATCTCTAACCTCAAAGCTGGCTATGCCTAAATACCTGTTTCTTCTATCACACACACACACACACACACACACACTCTCTCTCTCTCTCTCTCATGAGAAAGTTGAAGATAGTCTACAATCTACTAAGCAAGAGAAAGTCCAGAAGCCCCAGGGCAACACCAGAAAGAGTAGGGTAGGTGAACCCAATGAAGGAAGGCCATATAAGAGTAGAGGGCTGACTTCCTTCTCCCTCACCATGTAAAATGCTAGTAAGAATTGTTCCACTTCCCCTTCCTCCTCCTCCTCATCTTCCTTTTACCTCCTTCCCCTTTCAACCTATTTCATCTGTCCTCTTTACAGGCTAGAAAGGAACCAACTAAAGGTCACTGTGAACTGAGGAGATAATACCAGTTATAATGGAAGGCCATACCCTTGAAGCAGAGATAGGTAGCCTTCCAAATAAAAAGTTGGTAACTGACGCTACAATATGATATTTTCTTTCCAGCATTGGTCAACACAGCAAAATTCATGAAACGTTTTCCAAGTCTCACTCACTCAACACTTCTACCTCAGAGACCCAATATTTCCTTGCATCCCTCTATTGTCAAAAATGCTTTGCTGGTCAGCTCGTCCCGTGCTCGATCCAAAAAAGTCATATGAATAAATAAATTAGGAATTAACTCATGAGGAATATAGTCTTCCAAATTGTCTTACTTTACCAAATCAAAACTTCCCTTTACTGAGTCCAGCTTACTATTGATTTAAAAAAAATAAAAAATCTTTGTAGTGTGATTCACCACCAATTTAACCTTCCCACAGAGTCCTTACATTCCTAAAGTAGACCTTTGTACAATGAAAAAAGCCATAACCCAAATCTGTTGGGGTCAATAACATGTAGAATCTATGGAGATTCATAGCATGTGGCCTGAGGACCCACCCTTTCCCCGCTTCCTTTTCCCAGTGGCCTGGTACCCCAAGAGGCCTTTCTCCAGTCACACTGAGAGAGAAAGTAGACATAATCAGCCACAAAGTGAGGAGGCCATCTCTTTCCAGGAACGCGAGCGCGTCCTAAGAGAGTAACACCTTTCTTGCTTCTGTGTGGTCCTTCCTCTATTGAGTTCTGCTCAACCACAATACTGTGTCAACAGAAGTCGTACTTCTCAACAAGCCACGGATTTGCTCCTGCTGAGCCAGGAGTGTGACAGACCAGTAGTCCTCAGGAGGGGGTTTTAGCAAAATAAGAAGTGTTATTTTTTTAACCATTGACAATGAAATTCACCATGAAAGTGTATCCATCGCTCTTAAAATGTGCTAATACCTGGATTGAGACCCCTGCCTCTTGCAGTGAGTTCTACAACTAAAACACCTCTTGAGGAAAGGGACCTGGAGAAATAAGGCCTTTCAGAAAGGAAGAGACATACTGAGCACTGGATTCGGGTGAGAGGACTCATCTACCTCGGGTGCTTGTGAAGGCCTGGGGAGCCTCCCGCGATGGCCGTGGGGTGCTGGGCCCCTTACCTTACCACACTGCTTACATTTTCCCTCCTGCCGACGCCTGTGCACCCAGTGATGACGCACAAAGTTCTGTGGGAAAACAAAATTAAATGAGTATGTTTAAATTCGCCAACCCCATTATTAGTTTTTTTAAATATTTTAAGCATATAGATTCCCATAAACCATAACCTAAGCCCATTAGCACAAAACCAAATATGTGTATGTGTGATTTAACAATAAACATGATTCCGCTTGGAAAACTGAAGCCACTCCCATGCCCAGTGATCTTTCGTATTTGCAGAAGCCATTCATTGTGTCCTCCCTCCACGTGCTCTTCATGGCCACAGCATAATGCTCTTACTCTGCTTCCTTCCCAGAAAAGCGCTGTGCAGAGTGGGAGGTCACTGAAATCCCCTCAGAGACGTGAAACAGTGAGGGAGATAAGATAAAGCAGCAATATCCATTTTTAAAAACAAATATGTATTTAATGCGTTATATACCCCAGGCAGGCACCACACCAAACATCTATGTTAGAAAGAACTTCAAGAAATTAGGTTCTCAGAAAGAAACAGATCTCCTCATTCAGGACATACAGCAGGAGAATTTTTCACTAGCGAAAGTGAAGGGAAAGAAAAGCTAAAGGGGAGAAAGATGACTGAGGCAAGAGATGTGGGCCCGTCGTGATGTTTGTACAATGACATTGTGTTTAAACTGTCCTTGGGTTCTAGAAATTAGATCGGCTTTCAAAGTCTATTCTCATCTTG
This sequence comes from Ursus americanus, assembly GCF_024610735.1. Taxonomy (NCBI): domain Eukaryota; kingdom Metazoa; phylum Chordata; class Mammalia; order Carnivora; family Ursidae; genus Ursus; species Ursus americanus. The sequence goes on along the minus strand of NC_142129.1, from coordinate 15,944,852 downwards.
GGCCATAGGAAACACAGAACTTCCTTTTCCTCCCAAATAGACAATCCCTCCTCGGGCGGGGAGTTAAGGAGCCCCATTACCGCTGCTGTTAGGATATACTATAGGAGAGAAAGTTGTCTTTAGGCCCAATGGCACAGATAAACTTACATACAACTCATCCTTCTTAGACCGATATACATAAAATATTTCCTTTTTTTTCTCTTGCTCTTTTCTGAGAAAACACATTTTACCTGACACTGACATGTCTATCATCAGGCCACAGCCTATATTTTCCCTTTCAAAGGCCCTTTAATATATATCCAGTCATTCAGCAAATACTTACTAGATGCCTACTACCTGCCAGTTTTAGGTATACATGTATAAAACCTACCTGTTTTAGGTATACAGGAAATAGATCAGTGTTGAGGAAAAAAGAAAGTTCTATCGACACATGAAACTCAGAGTGACAAAAATACCTCCAACAAACATGAGCATTATCTAAAATGCCACCTCCATTTCTCTTTCTAATGTCAAATCAATCCAAGTTAAAACTAAACAAAGATCCTGGAGGAATAATCGTCTTTTAACTATAACAAGATATAAAGAAGCATAATGGTCCCACTAATTAGTCTAAATTTTGTCTTGCTTTTCCCACTGAGGCAGTTTAATAAAACAAGGACACAATTCTTATATTGTTCTCAGAAAGAAGCTAATAATAATATTTTTGAGTACTGTGTGTCAGCAACTTTTAAAAACACGCTTTAAATGTAATAATTATTTTAGTTTTCATGAGAATTTTTATAAGTAGAGGTGCTATTCAGTCGGTATGTACCAGAAAAATCCCATGAGTTGTTAAAATACTGAAATATTCCTGTACTGGTTGATAAATTAGTTTAGTTCCCCTACCATCCTCTTGGCTCCTCCCTAACTGCCATAGTACCCCACCTCACCCCACCCCCTCAACATTGGAAATCACTTCTACCCCCATTATTAAGCAGCTAGAATGTTCATTTTTGGCAGGTCTCTGGGATTCTGTTCCAATGAGCTCTATTTCGAAAACAAATCATGTTGCTTGAGCAATGCCACCAGGATCCCTCCCCCACCCCGCCCGAACCCAGCACAGTCAGAAGACTGGGCTGTGCAAGTTTCAATATCATACAATGTTGGGGCCCATGGCCAGCTGTGGCCCTCAGAACAGTGAGCAAGTCGGGAACCTGCCCAGTTATATGGGTCCATAGCACCTGCTGGACCCTGCACCGCTCTACCTCACAGGTGAGGCTGATCACCTCAGCCTTCCATCCACTCAGGTGATGAGAATTCTAGCCCACTGCTGCCTTAAGAAGAGGGCTGGGGAGGACTGGGCCAGCTGCCAACTGCGCCATGTCTCAATTCACAACATTGTAGGACACTTTATCGGAGGGTTCTGTTTGAATTATCATTATCGTCCTCCTTTTAGAGATCATAAAACAAAGGTATTGAGTGGTGACTTGAGATTCAAGGGTCAGAGCAAGGATTCAAACCCAGGCAGTCTGGAGACCGAGCCTACACTCTGAACCCCTGTGTTGCTATGCTTTTCCTCTGCTCTGAGAGCTCGGGATCAAGCTCCTTCAGGAAATGATTTCAATGACAGTCAGTAGTAGAAATATTGAATATACAAGAACGTCAGACAATACTGTAAGAGAGAAAAATTTACTGTAATTGCTGTTAGTTTAGCAAAAGCTGTGGGAAAATGAACAATGTCATTGATGATAAGGGAAATTCTCCGCTTATGGAGATTATAACTCACCTAATGACTATCAATTTAAGGAGGGAAATGTTGGAAGAATTTGATGCAATTGCCTATGAAATCAGGGCTGACTCATGGGGTTATTTCGCTAGTGACAGATCTAATCAAAAGATTAAACCAACAATTTCCAGAAAGCAACAATTATTTAGAAATTATAAGACTGCCTTAATGAATCATTTAGGTTGCAACATGTGTCATTTGGTAAGAAGATTTATAATACCATGTAGTTTAATCTGTTAAGGGAATATAGGGGAACACTTTTAAATTGTTTACTTAAATATTACTATATGACTCAGGAAGTTGTTAAATATTTTGAATATCATTCTTTCTAGAAATTGGGTCACAAATTAAGGCACGGAGAAAGTAACTGAAACAAAAGCACTCCTTGGGAAGAAACTGAGTAACTGCCTCCCATGTGGAGCTCTGATGTGAGAGGTCAAGCATCCTTCTTTTTTTTTTTTTTAATAATTTTTTATTATGTTATGTTAGTCACCATACAGTACATCCCTAGTTTTTGATGTAAAGTTCTGTGATTCACTACTATGAAAAGATCTTCTTAGGCCTAATAGAAATTCCTTCTATCACTGCCTTAACAGTTCGAACAAACATCCAAATAAATGTGGTTGAGTGGAATGGAATTCTCAACCTAATTTTTTTTGATGATCAACTCAGGTAGTTATCACTTTGGAGGATCATCAGTTGCCGTATCAGTCAGGGGGAAAAACCCAATTTCTGTAAATTCACTGCTGTTTTCTAATCCTTACTCTGAAGCACTTTCATTTTTCACACTCTTTTCTTTTGACTATTATTCACATCTCCAAAGTTATGGAGCTGAAATTAGACTCGGGATCCTTACACTGCAAACGTGAGTGTTGACACACTGCTGTTAAGATGGCAAAGCAAGGCTTCTAACACCATGACATCTTTTTATTGTTTATCAATAATCTCTGAATTATGCATATACTATCTTCAAGTACTGGGCAAGGAAAGGGCTATTACTTATGGGTGTTAAAATCTCAGTGATACATTATTTCAGGGTTTATACTCAGTTTTGTTAGCAGAAATACATAACACTCTTGCTCACTTATTTTCAAACAACAACTTCAATTCCTAATATTATTCATAGAGTGCGTCAAAGAATCTTGAAATTATAACCCAATCTATATAGCTTATGTCTAAGAAAACTGAGGTCCAGAAAGATTCCACCTAGAGGAGCCCTACAATGTTCATTAACAAACTTCCACGTGTCAGACAAAGCTCAAGGTACAACGATTAACAATCCCTGCTCTAGATCCCTACGATGCCATTGAGGCAATGCCAATTAAGTGCAAACGCAACAGAGTTATGATCTGACCCAGCCAAACTACTTCTACGGTGACTGTTCTTTCACTGACATTCAGTAAACTATGCAAGGTCTCTTAATTAAGAATCTCAAGTGAGTCATAGCCTACCATAAGTTTCACCTTCAAATTGTCCTCTTAGAATAAGAGTTCTTAGGCATTGGGGGAGAAATTGACTTCAGTATAAATGCTTCCAGTCAACAGGTCACATCCTCTATGTCCAGTGAGTTTGGGACAAATTCCATGAGTGACTTCCCAAAGCTTACACTTCAGGGGGACAACAAACAAGCAAATGAGTAATACCCATAGGTAATTATGACATACAAAGTGCTCTGAAGGGGCAGAACAAGGTACTTTGATAAAGAACAACGTGTAACCTATTCAGAGGAAGTCATCAAGGAAGACCTTGGAGGGGTGATATATGAGCTGAGGCCTAACTCTAAGAAATGGTTAGCCATAAAGAGATTTCCAGGACAACAGTGAAATACATAAATATCTGAAGGTGGGGAATACCTGAATGCATGTCTCAAGAATCGAAAGAAATTCCATGCAGCAGCTGGATGGGTCTGGCGAGGTAGGCTGGGGCAAGACTACGCAGGGCTTTTCATGCCGAGATATAGACTTGGGTTTTACTCTAAGTGCTATGAAAACTAATGGAGGATTTTAAGCTGAAAAATTACAGGATCTGACTTCTGTTTTAAAAAATCACTCTATTGGGGCACCTGGGTGACTCAGTCATTAAGCATCTGCCTTCGGCTCAGGGCATAATCCCAGAGTCCTGGGATCGAGCCCCACATCGGGTTTCTCTGCTGGGAGCCTACTTCTTCGTCTCCCACTCCCCCTGCTTGTGTTCCCTCTCTCACTGGCTGTCTTTCTCTCTGTCAAATAAATAAATAAAAACTTTAAAAAAATAAAAAATTAAAAAATCACTCTCTTAAATCCTGATGGATTAAAGGGGAAAATGAAGGAATCACGAAAAAGCTACCTCAGTAGTCAAAAGAGATCATGGTGTCTTAGTCTAGGGTTTCTTGCTTGACAACAGAAATGGAGATGAGCAGATGATTTGAAATATATTTTATAAATGAAATTGATAGGGCTGCCAAATGAATTAGATGTGTGGAATACATGAGAAGGAATCAATGATCTCCCAGTCTTTTTGACTGAGGAGCTGGATCAAGGGCCATCTCATTTTCTGAGGTGTGAAAGAATTGAAAAAAAAAAAAGTTTTTATGGTGATGTTCATAATGAATTTAGTTTTAATGTGTTAGGTTCGAGATGAAATGATGCATTCAAGGGACATGTCAAATGGAACTCCAAGAAGTGTGGACCGGAACTGCAAAGTTAGGAGTTATCAGCTCAGATGTGATGTTTAAAGCCATGAAATTGGATGAGCTCTCCCAACAAGAGTAGACGGAGAGAAAATACGGCCAAGTACCATGCCCAGAGGATTCTGTATGAATCAGGGGCAGTGAATGATGAAACAATGCGAAGGACTCTCCAAAGAAATAAGAGGAAAATTAGGAAAGACATCAGGACAGGAGAGATATTTAAGAAGGGTGGAACATTGAATAATTTGAGTTTATTTGAGAGACTAAATAAGAACAGAAAAATATCTAACGGGTTTGGTGTCTGTGAGATTCTGGCAACAGTGAAAAAAGTATTTCAGTGAATGGACAGAGTAGAAACCAGATGAGGACAGGTTAAAATGATGGGGAGGTGATATACTGAACAGTGATATAGACAGCACTTTCTGGAAGTTTAGCAATGAATGCAAAACTGAGAATCGAACAGCAGTTAAAACACAGTTGGTGGTTAAGAAATATTTTTGTTTGTTTATATTTAAGAGGGGAGATGTCAGACCATGTTTATGGTGATGGAAATAATCCAGAGGAGGGGTGGAGAGTTGAAGATGTAGGAATGGTAGAAATTATCAAGTTCTTGTTACAAAGATAAGAGCAGGTGTTCAAAACACTTGTGGAGGAGGGTGTGGCTTCACCCAGTGATACTGCTACTAAAAACAAAAAAGTATATAACCCTTTGCGTTACAACATGGCGCATACAATCACAACTATCTATCTAGAGAGAAAGAGAGAAATTAAAAGACAGGGAGCTAAACGTGGACATATGGATCCCCAGTTGGAAATTCACTTAGTTCATCTTAAAAACACAAAACTATTCCTTCTAATTTTCCCCTTCACTAGGGTTCTGAGTTATCTTCTGGCCAATGCTCTTGTGCACTTGGGCGGCACTGAGGGTATCCACAAGCCTATCATTTTTCTTGCACTTTCCTCACCCTAAGTATGACCCATCACCTTCCTATTGCTGACATAATGGCCAAACACAGTAGGAGAAGACAAGAGATATTACTATTCTATTCTATTACTAGAACTATTACTGATAGTTCAGATCACCACTAGAAGAGTCCCTTAAATTCTCTCCATGACTCCAATATGGCCGCTCTTGAACTATATGGTATTCCCTCCACACTGAAGCCAGAATAATATATTCTACTTAAAATAGTTTAATGCTCCAGGGCCCCCAGGTGGCTCAGTCGGTTGGGCATCTGACTCTTGATTTCAGCTCAGGTCATGATCTCATTGTCGTGAGATAGAGCCCTGCATCAGCGGGGAGTCTGCTTGGGACGGTTTCTCTTCCTCTCCCTCCGCCCCTCCCCCCCCTTCTCTTTCTCTCTCAAATAAATAAATTACTTTAAAAAAATAGTTAATTCCCCCCCCCAATTACCATGATGATAAAACACTCAACTTGTAACATAGCGTACAGGGGCCTTCATGGCCTAGCCCCTGCTTATCTCTTGGATTTCACGTACTTGTTATGTTCTCTCTCATTTTTGTGCTTGGGAGCATGTGGTCTTTCTGTCTAGGAGGCTGTCACCTCCTAACTATCCTCCTGCTACACACACCTTCACTTAGATAACTCCTCTGGATCTCAGTTTACTTGCCGCCTCCTCCAGGAAGCCCTTTCTCTGGTATCCTACCTCCCTCGCCTATTCATCAGTGCATAGAGCTAGTTTGAGGAGTGCACCAGCTGGGAAGGTTTCCAAGGGGCTAAATCTGTATGTGGAACTGAAAATAATCTTACTGGGAATGTAAATGAAATGGAGAATGTATATTTCACAAAAATGACACTTAACCACACTTTGTCTTAGGGAGAGCACCATACACAATGGTAACACCTGGGCGGCTAAACTATGTTCTAAGAAGGACGGGTTCTATTCATTGCAGCCTTTTGTTTTGCCAACTGAGGAGTGCAATTTGGGACCTGGAGCTAGACTATTTAGGATAACACAGGAGGGCTGAGACCCTCTACCAACTACCTCACCTTCTCTAGCTTTTCCACATGTGCTCCATCTCCTCGAAAAAGAGCTAAACGAACAAATCTGACGAAGTGCAGCTCTCCTCCTGTCCTCCCCACTGCTCCCCACTAACAGAGCAAGGGCTCTTCCTTGTGATTTCCTGTTTACCTGTTTGTCTTCACAACTGGGCTGAGGTCAAGGACTGAGCACTGAATGGAGTTCTTCCATCTACCTACCAACATACTGACTTCGCAGATAAAAACATTGCAATTCAGAAAGACGAAGTAAGATGCCTCAAATCACACAGCATCTAGACAGGTATGGAAACCAATCTGGCTCCAGTGTGTGTGGAAATACTTGGTTACTATGCTGCCCCCTGAATAGCTTCTACGCAGTCAAAATTGAAAAATGGAGTTCAAATGGACAGTAAGACAATAAAATCTTATTTACTTCTTACCTCTTCAATTCTACCACTGCCTCCCTACCTGCTCATTAAGACCTTAGCTCCCCAAAGCATTTCATGAGAACAGTAAAGGGCAGTTATACACATGCTGAAGAGACTGGGAGATTTTACTCATGGTATTTATTGATGTATTGATAAGAAACCGATGTGGAATGGAGGGAGCTAGACTTTGGTTTTTAATCCCTGGTGAATGTCTGTTAGTCCAGTGCATCAATGGGAAATAAAGGTGGCATTTGAAGTCGAGCTCTGAAACACTCACTTCTCTTGGCGATCTGGAGCCCCCTTCTCGAAATGTTGGTTTACATCTGAAATTAATCTGTCATTTAAAAAGAAAAGTGTATTACATTAGGGATAAGCACCAGACTAGATTGACTTAACAAAACAAACCAACGGTGACAGATATAGAGACTACAAAGCAAAAACCCCAAAGAGTAAGGAACGCAGTGCAACACTTGAAATCATCACCCTAGATATTCTATAGAGACACGGGGGATCCTCTATCTCCAGTCCATGTCTCTTCATTCTCATTGATGAAATCAACATATCTCTAAACAGTAATCCCCTTACACTGTAAATTTGAGAAAAAGAGATAAAGAGTAAGAGAAAACATGTAAGGCAGCTGAAATCACCCAGCTATGTTTCAGATTTTAGAATTAGGACAACATAAAGTTGAGAAATATTTAATATGATGATGATGATTCATACACAGAAATTTTTCTTTAAGTCTTCAGTACTGCCCTTCTTTTAGGTAGGTAGGTCTCCTGGTAACATGCACATCTTCTTTAGTTACTTGATAAGGTGAAAGGCGTATAGAAATGAAGGAGGACGTAAGTAAATGGGGTTGGAAGAGCAAAAAGAAAAAAAATACATATATATATATATATATATATCCCTACAAAACAGCAGTTGGCAACAATTGGTAACATGTTCATGAAAATAATGAACGTTGCAGGGGATGAAAACAGTTCAACACATTCACATACGACAGCTCAAGAACACAGATAACACAGAGACTCACGCGCGGAAAGAGAGGAGAGGCAAGAAAGGGAAGACGGCAGACGACGCACTCACAACTGGAGCCTTCCCTTTCTCGCAAATGACTGATCAATGGACTGTAGAGAATGTACCTCTTCTGGAGGCAAGACACACGGAGATGTCACCTCCAGCACACCCACACATTCGTGCTGCGCAAGCGGAACGCTGCCCCAAGAAAGGAAGGAGAGCTGCCATCTGGCCCGGCTCTCTTCCTTGCAGCCACTTTAGGAAGAAGAAACTCACAAAGGTCAGACGAATCTGAACAATGATTTTAAAGAGTTTGTTTTTTTCTTTAAGAAAAAAAAATCTTGCAGAAAAATCTAGGGGTGAATAACAATGTCTGTCATTAAAAAAAAAAAAAAAATTCTCTTGTACCCGGCTTTTCTCTCTAACCTTACCACTCCTCCTCCCAAGAGGCAACATAAAATGATATCGAATTATCCTTCAGCAAACAATAGGGGAAATTAACCTTAAGCACTGGTTTTCCATTACTAATCTGGTAACAATGTTGGTCTTTCGTTTTTTTAAAAGCGCACGGTTTTGAAAAAGTTGGAATTAGGAAGCGACACCTGGTCACTATGCTTGCGATGTAGCCAACACTGCAGCAGGTGGCGCTGTCTCACCTTTTCTAGCTGTTCGATGCAGGCGGTGTGGACGACGATTTTACAGACCGCACACTTCCTCCTCAGGGCCGATTTCTACAACATCCAATTCAAAATACAAGAAGAAACATTAACAGTCTGTTCTGAAAAGTTCCCTGGCATTAAAGAGGGTAGACATAAATACGGAAAACATAAGCAAATTTAAAACATCATCTTAAGCATTTGAAAATATGGCAAACTTCAGTCTTTTGACCCACCTCCTAACTCCGTATCTCGATGACTTAGGACGGCTAGATTTTTCTCTCCAAAATATAATACTTATAACAACTGCTATATATTGAGCATGCAATATAAACCAGACTCTTTTTTTTCTGTCGTTAAGTTTTATAACCTAACAACGTAGGCATTAGTAACATCCGTTTTTATGGGGTTTTGCTTGTTTTCGTCTTTATACTTTTTTACACCAGTAGTTTAGCGGCGGGACCAACATGCAGAATGAGGTCTAAGCTCAAAACAGGCACTCCTCCTCCACCACCAAGAGTCGACATCCCAGGGGGCGCATCGTTTTAGGCTTCTACCCCAGGCACGAATCTCTACCCAGGAAGACCTGGGTCTTCCCCCAAATCTTCAGCAGAGTAACAAGGCAAGCCTAACTCTTCCACCTGGTAATAACACTAAAGAGTCATACTAGCGCAGAAGCAGCTAGCATGAGTGCAGGACTCGCTGTGAGTCAGGCATTCCCAAGCACTTCGCAAAGAGTAACTCATGTAACCTTCAACAACCCTAAGGAATCGGTAGTATTCTTACTCCCATTGCACAGGTGAGAAGGTTGTGGTGCAGTAAGCAATGTGCGTGAAGTCTCACCATGAGGCCACAGGAGAGCCAGGGAGTCTAGCTCCGAGCTCACGCTTGTCCACATGGCACAATCTGGTCTCCCGGATGGTCAGTACCAGTTTCGATGTACAATAAAAAAACTTTTTGAGGTGTAGCTTTCCTCTAACCAAGACAATTCAAAATAAAACCAAACAAAAACCGAGCAGCAGGGTGAAAGAGGAACAGCTGGAATCTTGCGAGGACTGTTCAGGCCTCCCCACAAGGCACAGGCTAGAAGGTAGGTCCGCCTGAGCAACTTCGGGGCTTGAGCACTGAAAGCAGCTTAATGTAACAAAACTAATCTGTGAAATAGTGACTCAAAGCATCCGAGTGTGAAAGGCCTTGAGTCCTTATTCTTAGAAAAGGTGCTAGTATAGATTGCTGGCACACTGCCCTCTTCTGATGTGTGGCTTCCCCTGCGGAGATATAATTTTTGAACCAAAAACTGAGGTATTGCTGCTACCAAAGAAGATTAGAAGGACCCCCTTGGAAGGGGCAGTATCAGGAACGCAGCTGTAGCCTGCTCCCTCCCAGCCGGTTCCACGCGTTCAACATGGGGTACGCACAGTGCTATCTGCCTCCCACGAGGCACCCAGAACCCTCCAGCAGCTCCACTCGCAGTCTAGACACCCGCTGACTGAGGTTTAGTTACCGGCTTGCAGACGGCTCTCCTCTGCCTGAGGAAAGAACATGGTCTGGAACATTAAATAAGTTTGACAGTCAATGGATTTTGCAAAGAACAAAGGATAAGAGAAACCCAAGCATCTAGCCACACGCCTGGAAAGTGTCTCAGCTCTACTCCTGAAAAGACAGGAGGAGGAGGAGGAGGAAGAGGGGTGGGAGGGGGGAAGAACACGGAGTAGCAGTAGTAGAAGCAGCAGCAGCGCTCAGGGCAACAATAACAGGATTCTAGTTTGCAAATTTTCATGAGCACGATGCCCATAAGCAAATTCAGGTTGCTCTCCTGTTGCCTTTGGATCTCCTGGTAGAGGTCACTGAGGCAGCCCCACCTGCAGAAAATGCACGGGGCATCTGAGTCACGTGGCCAATCCGAGTTGCAGTGATGCTAAGGAAACTGGAGTACATTCCAGTCTACTCGTTATCCACAAAGCCCCGGGGAAGATTACACTGCAGACAAACAAAGCAGCTCTGCTCACAGTAGGCAACCACTGATGCGCTATGATTTTTAAGCACACCGGACAAGCCTCCTCCCTTACCACCCATTCCTGCTCCAGTCTGGCTTTGCACCTGCAGAGCTCCAGGGGCTCTGGGAGGCTCCTAAGATGTCACTGAGAGTTGTAGGAAGCACACCAACCAGGCCCGGGGACCCAGAATACTTCTTCCTTGCCTTATTTTCCATCCCAGGATTCTAAGTCAGAATCTCTCTTGGATAAGGGATCTGGGCTCACAATAAGAGTTTGAGAACCACAAGGTTAAGACATGTTATCTCTCAGCTTTCCTGGACAGCGTGTAAATATGCCAACACCATTCACAGGGAATAATTCAAGGACAATGTTCTCCAGATGTTAACGTATGAAGTAAAGTGCTTTAAGTTATAAAACCAACTTTATTTAAACAATATTGAATTTTAAAAGACCCTCATAGCATATATGTTTTTGTGCCTTTAGAGCTAGAATATATAGACCATCATCTGAATTTCTCTTCATAAACCCTATAACACGATGCATTTTACTACAAAGAACAGTTATTTTTGTTTTCTGTCTTTCTAATAGACTAGATATCCTTTCAGTGTTGTTGTGCCTGTCTTTTGTTGCCTTCAATTTCTTCAATGATAGCTTCTAAACAGTTTATAATCTAAGAAATTGGGTGATTCAGGTTTATGATCATATGCAAAATTAAGCAAATTCTGAATGAAGACCATTTTCCATAGTAATAAAATACGTGGATTTCAGTTACTCAACTGATAAAAACTGTTCCAGTGAATCAGAAATTTTAACTGCTGACCTCTTGGTTTATGACTATGTTTCGGTTGGTCAAAGTTATTCAAAATCGCTGGATGATAAGCTTCTCTGGGCAGAAATTGCTCAAAATGAACAATTTTTGTGCTTGGTTATGTTACAGTTTTTAGTTGCAAGATTTAAACTAAATACAAAGTTAAAATATCAGAATCTAGACTGTAAGTATTTACTTTTTCTTAAAACAAACAAAAAACCCCAACCGAATTCTTATTTAAACCGATGCTTCCTTCACTACGAAAAGTGATGAATCGAAAATGTCATTAATTTCACATGTTTACAGATTAAAATTTTAAAAACTCACTCTCTTCAATGAATTTAAAGTATTTACTTTTTCTTAAAACAAACAAAAAACCCCAACCGAATTCTTATTTAAACCGATGCTTCCTTCACTACGAAAAGTGATGAATCGAAAATGTCATTAATTTCACATGTTTACAGATTAAAATTTTAAAAACTCACTCTCTTCAATGAATTTAAAGGCCAATTAGACTTACTGTTCTAAATATCAAGTAAAGTAATTTCAGTGTTCCTACTAGTTCTTACTAATCAGTTTTCTGATTTTGTTAGTATCCAAAGGAAACCCATTAGCTTGTAAATTGTGTGTCTGTGTGTAACATCTGTGAAAAGTTAGACAATATAGGATATAACATGGACCATATCCTATCACACCAGGATCAACATTTATTTGTATAACAACAACACCATGATATGCTCTACTTCCAGTCCGTGGGCATAATTCCACTAGCAGACTAACAGTGATCATAAGAGAAAACATTCTAAGTTCTGACTCTGCCCTCTGTTTCCCCATGCAGCAGACACCCTGGCGCTCAAAGCAGGAACATCTCCTCATCCAGCTTCAGCTCCTGTCAAGCACAGAAGTAAAAGTATCACAGCCTTAGATCACGAGCTGGGGCTGGGACAGAAGGCTCCAAGGCCAGCAGTGGTAGAAAGAATGTAATTGTTCCTGACAAAGAGTTTAAGATCTAATGCCCTCCCACCCACCCGCCACCTCGGGTCATAAGTCCCTGATCCATACGTACCCAAGAAAGCTCTATTTTCTTCCTCTGGGCCAGAGATGTGATTTTCCCTAACTAGCAATGAATATCTGGTGGTAGTTAATAGGGTTTGATAGGAAGAAGAAAGAGAGGATGGAGGGAGGGGGGAAGGGAAGCAAGACCCAACTGCACAGGCCTATGATTTATAAAAAGGCTGGGGCTGCTTCATGCCCAAGGCAAATGAATTGTTTCCCCTGATAGTCTGGACTTTGACCCCCAAGAAGCATGTACCACAAGGGTGGCTGTGCCCCTTCCCAATAAGACATATGCCAAACCTTATTTCTCCCTGAAGTTGGAGCAGATTATCTTGCCTGCTGACTTTCTCTCTCCTGCTGTATAATTAAGGATACAGCCCCTACCCTCACCCCCACACACATCCACAATTTTAACCACCAGAGATCAGAAGTAGAGAAGTAGGAGGAAATACTCAAGAATCTTCAGAGCCGGCATGGCAACGCTTTCTTGGTCTCCCTGCCTCAGGAGAACTTAGAGACCAGAGCCTGCTGCTGGCCAAACACAGTTTGGGCTCGCAGCATCTCTCCCCAGATGGAGTTCCCAGGCTTGGGCTCACAGACTTAATGCAAGGAATCACTGCTTCCATTAGCTCCATCTCTGCAATGAGGCCACAGTGATAAAAGGATGAATGGCGAGGGAAGGTTTCCTCTGGGTGGGAACCCGGTCATACTGGGAGCAGGGAAGGAGGCAGAGAAGGCAGTCTGGGGAAGGAACCTGATGGAGCACAGAGCCAGAAAAAGATGGGGGGAGAATGGGGGAATGGGCATCAAGTTCTGGCCTAGCTGTCTTCTTCCTAGTGATTGCTTAGCCCCTTGGCTGATCCCAGATCCAAAGAATCATTCCAGGCAATAGAAACTAAGGAAGGGTTGGGAATCAGGCAAGGGGAAAGAGCAAGGAAGGCAAGGATTGTATCCTCCTTTTTTGCTCCCACAGAGCTCAGTCTAGTGGGCACGCCGGTGGGAGGGGGAACAAGGAGAGGCAATAGGGCACAGGTGAGGCCATCCTTTTTTGTTCTCCAAGGGTGGGAGAACAGATGCTCAGTAAGGAGGAGAGGAGGAAAGCTCCTAAGCCTTTGGAGTGTCAGGAATTCAGTGTCCTTTCAGTGGGGATTGCCTCTATGGGCAACATGAACAAGAACAGTCGCTGTATAATCCAAGGTAAATGAAAACAAGAGTTCTTTGATTTATTTAAAAACCTAATTAGAAGAAATGACAAGCATACTTGGCAAGTTCTGCTTCTCTGGGGAGCCTGGGTTGCAATCTGTAAATTGGTATTAGGAAAAATGAAGAATGACATTATCTGGAAGTTCCATTAATGTGATTTCAGGGCCAAGCACAGCCTCCGTTGCCACTCACGTTGGCTCCTCTTTTCCTCAAACAGAACACAGGACACTTCGGACAAACCAGGAGGGCAGCTAGCTGAAGTCCTCGTGCACCCCTATTGTGGTTCCTCGTTACATCAGTAAGTCTCTCTATGACAACAGGATGTCAAAATCCTGGACTGAGGAGCAAAAACACCACCCATCTGGAGGAGAGTGTGGCTCAAGGGTCATCTCAAAGCTGCCTCACAGGGTCTGCTGCAGGGAGACCTCCCTCGGTGGTAAAGGGGCCAGCTCTCAGCCTGAGGACAGTTGGCCCACGTTGGAAGGTCACGGCCTTCATTTGCCAAGGTCCTATGTGTTTGTACCCGTGTCCTCTGGACAGACAAGGGCTCGGTGAGGGCTAAACCCCTCTGAGATAGCTCCTCACCATAGACACCCTAGATTGTAAATGCCTGTTGTACCTCAGAGTATCTGAAAGTAAAAGGAGCAGGAACAACAGGTTGGGCGGACGACTCAGGTAAATGAGTGCCCCAAATCTCCTCACGGTACTCAAACACATACCAGTACACCTAAACCTGTGCGTGCTTGTCCTCTGGAGCCACGGTGGTGTGAGGTGCCTGACATAAATGAGTTTTCCATGTGGCTGAAACAATCTGTTAGCCATTGACTTGTCCAAAGCATATTTATAAACATTGAGCCAACAAATACTTTTAGCCATCACTGTGAAGATGAGGCGATGTTAAGTGCAGTGCAGGAATTAAAGAAGAAAGAGCTTCTGTCCTTCCTAGGAAAAGCCGGCAAGCCACTTGGGAAGACAAGAAGGACTTGGGGGCGGGGGGAGGGGGAAGGTCATTGACAGAGAAGGCCACACACGGCTAAATGCTAAATGAACAGCTCAGACAATGAAAGCCATCGTTCAGAGGAATTAAGACCTCAGAGGCTGAGTCAGTAAGAAGGACCTAACAGAAAAGCAAATTCTTGAATTGGGCCTTAAAAGATGTATTTATTTCAGAAATTGAGGACACTTCAGCAGAGAGCAATCCAAAATCTCATTATGTGGCAGACACTGATATCTCCGAAGGCTGACTTTGGCATATACAGCGGGGTACGGAGTCCCTGGACTCACAGGTGGCCACCGGCATGAGTTCTTGGGCGCAGGGTTGCGACTTGGATCATGGAGACTTCTATGTGTGTGCCCGGCTGGAGGATCAGGTGGGCTAGGGCGTGCATAGAGGTGAGGACTGGGAACAATGGCTGTGTTAAGAAGCCACAGGAGCTGGGTCATGAGGGGCTGCAAGACAAATGACAAAGCAGAACTAGTCCCAAGAGGTCCCAGGATTAAAAACTATAGAGGTACAGGGGCACCTGGGTGGCTCAGTTGACTGCGCATCCGACTCAGGTTGTGAACTCAGGGTCATGAGATCGAGCCCCACATCAGGCTCTGTGCTCGGTGGGGAATCTGCCTCTCTCTCTCTCTCTCCCTCTGCTCCTTCCCCACTCATGTTCTTTCTCTAAAATAAATAAATAAATCTTTTTAAAAAATTGTAGAGTTACAAAAAGGAGATTCCTCTGTGTCTTTCCTAAAAGCCAACACCAAGTACGCTGCCGGACACATACCAAGAGCCTAGTAGATATTCTGGAAGGAAGGGAGGGAGGAAAGAAGGATTTGCAGAGAAGGGTTTTCTCCCTTTCAAACCCCCAACCCAGCCCCAATCTGGAGAACTGGTGGCTTTGGGATCATGAGACAAAACCTCCAGTAGGACAGAGGCATTCTCACAGTAGGTAACCCCAAAAGAGAAAATGAGGTACCTTACAGGGACAGAAGACCTCTACACACAGAAGGAAAACAGGGTAGAGGCTTCATGGTGATTACAGCTGTGCTACTTTTGTGTCACAAATGAGACAACTTCTAGGGAGCCTTGGGGACACTGGATGGGAAGGCTACTGCACAGAAGACTGAGGTCTTACGTAAGTGGGTGGAGTTAAGAACAAAAAGTCTATGTTACTGCTGCTGGTGTTATGTTACCTGTATCTACAGGCTGGTTAAATTGGAATCTGTACTTGGATAATGGTTGTGGGGGTGGGGAGGAAACATGCTGGACAAAATTGGGGCCAGCAAGTAGGCCAGTCCTCCCAAATAGAAGTCCTGCTTAGGTGATGCTGACTGGGCCAGAAAGGTGAATCTAAGACTGCTCGAGTCCTTAAATCTAGGCTGAGAAATACAAATTTTAATCTAATCAGCAATGGAACACTGACAGAGTTGTTGAAACGAATGTGGCCAAAAATAATCATTTAATCTGGTGGCATGTTGTGGCACTAGCTGAAAGCAGAAGGAAGAAAAAGGAGATGAGATAAAGTAATTTATTAATTCAGTCAATCAGTGAATACCAAGTACCTAGTAGGTGCCAAGCACTGGGGATAGAGCAGTGAACAAAACATTACCAAAACTTTTTTTTTTTTAATCTCATGGAGATTACTTTATCCTAGGAGAGAGAGACAATAAACATTGTATATAAATATAATATATAATATGTTGATAGATAGAAGTGATAAAGAGGAAAATTAAAAAGAGAACAAGGAATGGGAGAAATACCAAGAGTAGAGGGGATAGAAATGGGCCAGGAAAGTCTCAATGAGAAGATAGGTTTTGAGAAACACCAGCAGGAAGTGTAGGAGTTTGCCTTGCAGATATCTAAAGGGAAAGCGTTCTGGGCAAAGAGACCAACAGCAAGTGAGAAGCCCAGGGCGTGAGGGCCTTGGGAGGTCTAAAGAGGCCCCAAGGGGCCCATGTTGTTGGAGTAAACGAGGTAGAGATGAAGCCACACAACAATGGCAGGTCTTGCAAATCATGGTGTAGACGCACTCTTTTTCTCAACGAGAATAAGTAACCAGAGGCCACAGTGATAACTCACGTACTAAGCAATTAGAGCCTAAGCTGGAGTGACAAAAATAGAATAGGAGAGAAGGCAGAGACGCACGAGAATTTAAGTGATAAAGCAGAGCCCTCTGCAGTCACATGCAGGCCTCCCTGAAGCGTCACACACATGGCTCCTACTTGGGCCCTATGTCTTCCGGTAGTGTCACTGATGGCCAAGGACGGCCTTGCTCGACCCCTCAGCCAGCGTGCTGCTGTGTGTACCGGTTGACTACACATACTAGCAGTCTGTGTTACTGCTGCTCGTGGTTCTTCTTCGGCATACTGTGTTATGGTTGCGATGGCCTCTAAAGTCTCGCCGTAAAACTCACTTCATATGCTTGTCAAACAGCCTGTTCTGCTGTGTTCTGAAGAACTTGTTATCTGAAGCAATGTGTAGGCGAAGCATTTACATTTCTAGAGACACCCTCCCCGAGTAACGCAGATATGCCGATGAATCTGGAGGGTCAGCAGGGTCCACCCGCACTAAGGGGCCCAAGTGTTGATTGCACAGCTTCCTTGGAGACACGTAAAGAAGGAAAGTGCCTTCTCATGACTGTTCCGACACAAATAAAAGTTTTGTATTTCCTCAACAGCCAATGTTTATTTTTCATTTGAAGAGAAAGAAAACCTAAATCTTGGAGCAGAAAACTAAGGGAAAGGGACAGACTTGGCGAGCTGAAGGTGAGAACTAAAACATCTTATGAAAACCTTTCCTCCTCCTGTAAAGCAGGCAATCGGGGCTCACCAGAGAAACAATTTGGTGAGACCTAAATTGCTAGAAATCGTGTTAATTCAAAGCTAAAGTTGATGGTTGGTTATAAAGAGTGATACCTTGTCATATTTTGAACATCATATTAAGGTTGGTAACTTTTCATGCAGGGGGCGAGGGGGAGATACTTGCCTAGATCTTAATACACTTACAATCAAATTTGTACCAAGTTCTTCTAAGAGTGGTTCAAAAGTGGCTTATGCTAGTGAATTGGAGGCATTTTTCTCTAATGAAAAAAAAGTGTAGGTGCTGACAGGTTGCAGTAGGAAATTACACGAACGTCTTAGGAGGAGTCCACATCTTGGAGCTCAACTGAGCTTAACAAGCACTCACCACTCCTTTTATATCATATGCAAAACGCAGGTGCAGTTCTAGAGATATGAAGTTGCAGTTGTCACTTACGGAAAGTGTAGTGAGCGGCCTGATAAATCTGCCCCAGTCTGATGGAAAGATACAGACACAGCGCTGCTCTGAGAGACTGCTGGGCTAGGGGGATGCATAGGGTGTGCATTCATTGATGGGCACGAGACTGCTAGGCTGCTTACACATTCATCCTGCCACCGCCTTCATGGTCCTGATGCATTAAAAAAGGATTTCAGCCTAATGAGCTAAAAGAAATCTTCAAAAATCCATAATTCTATTTCCTGCTCTTGTTGTCATTTTACCCAAGGATACTACATATTTCCATAACTATTATTATTGACTTCCTCTGGACTTCATTGCTTTCATCTCTTGCATCTACTTTTCTCCTTTTTTTAAGATTTTATTTATTTATTTGACAGAGAGAGACAGCGAGAGAGGGAACACAAGCAAGGGAGTGTGAGAGGGAGAAGCACGCTTCCCGCGGAGCAGGGAGCCCGATGTGGGGTTCGATCCCAGGACCCTGGGATCATGACCAAGCTGAAGGCAGATGCGTAATGGCTAAGCCACCCAGGCACCCCCTACTTTTTTTTTTTTTTTTTGCTTCTGCCTGCTTGTCCTGTCTCTTATTTTTTTTTCCCATTCATTTCCTCTATGCTTCTCAGCTTAGGTGCCCGCAAGTCCTAGCTTACACGACCAAAGCCAGTCAATGGCTTTAACTTTATTGTATGCTATCTTCCTATTTTTGGTTCTTTCTAGATGATTTTGTGGCTGCTGCCTGTTGAATTTTTAGACTCTTTTCAAGCGATCTCAGGTCAAAGTTGCCATGCATCTTACAGATTAACTGAAGTGTTACTAGATGTGCAAAAAATGTATGGAAATGGGGTTATAAGTACACAGACACTAATAAGTCGGTATTTACACAACGAGAACTGTACACACCCAGAGAGATGTACATTCATGGATTTTAAGCAGATAGATATGAGAATGGGCTAGACATACTGCAGAAGTCATAATAAAAATTAACAGGAAATGGTGTGTCTATGTTGTCAATCCTTGCTGGTGTGATAGCACCATATACATTCCCTAACCTGCAACATGAATCCTCATATGTCCTCATTATCAGTTTCTATTATGAAAATAGAGCATTTTTTTGTTTTTTAGTTCACAGCTTGAGATTTCTAAACAATAATTTAGATACGTTTGCTTTAATATATACCTGCTTAAGAAGCCATATCGAGCTGTGGTAAATAAGCTATTTTCCATTGCCATTTCCTACATCCCAAGCTCTTGGTGACATAATTAAGAGAAACTCTTCTAGCCAATCTAGCCCAGGGAGACCACCATTTCAGCCACGGTTCACCCAACACTATATTCCCAATTGGTGATGTGGTTTTCACTCACATACACACACACCTACCCACCCATACCATTTTTCAGTGAGGACATCACTACCACAGACAGTATTTACCAGTATGGCTGGTAGTAGGATATACACATTTTGTGCACCATAAACACAGCTCACTTCAGCCATGCAAGGCAGTACTCCACCCATCTTACAACTGAGGAGCTGAGACCCTATGAGACGGAGTAACTTGCCCAAGATAGATTAGCTAGGAGTGAAACCCAGGTCTTCCTGTCTCAAAGCCACCTTTCTATTACAACTTACTACTTCCCTGTCATTTTCCTTACTAGTGAAGGATTAGGGGAACAAGACTGATGAAAATAAACATATTTGGCAATGCTTCCGAGGATCCGTTCTCATGAGAGCCCCATGGGGATGGACTACAGACCATCATACTGTGACCACCCGTGCCAAGAATTTTAAACACCAGTCTCAATATTCCATGAGAATCAAATAAGATGGGTTGCCATAGGCATGACACCAACTAAACAGGGCTTAAAACCCCACAAGAGCCTACCAAACAGTGAGTGGTGAATCTCCCTGCTGAAGACCCTGAAAAAGAAGGCAGGAATTCAAACATCTTGGATGCTAAGTATGATGATACTTAAATGTCAGGGTTTGACCTGGTGACAGGTGTCCATGTGAGTATGTGTGTCTCTCTCAACAATCCCATCACTGAACTCATTCATTCCATGAAAAATGGCAGGATAACTACTCACTGCCGTCACTGTTCTCAGCACTGAGGATCCAGGACAGTACAACACAGGCCAGTCCCTGAGCTACATGGGACTTATATATTCTAGGGTGGAGATGCAGGCAAGTAGGCGAGTGATTTTTTTTTTTTTTAATAATAGAAAATGATCCATGCTATATAAGATCAAGAGAATGGAGAAGGGCCACAGAGTTGAGGGATGGCTAGTGGTTTCACTTCATGAGATCCATCCTCTCTTTCACTTAGTGAGAGAGATGTGCTGAATACAAGGCCCTCCCTCCAAGGTTTGTACTCCGGCGTGGCCTTTTGGGGATCAGTTTCTGACAACCCACTGCAGCCACTTCCATGGATGAAGGAATGACTGCAGTGGATGATTTTCACCATGTGTTTGTGACTTCCCATGCTGTTAATTGCTGTATATGCATCATCTAAGTTTCACAGCAGTGGTAAGAAGCAGGTATTGTCCACATTTTTAAAGATGGGAAACCGAGGTTACAAGAGGTTAACATGATGACCAACATCACACAACTAGAAAATCCCAGAGCCTGGCTTCAAAGCCAGGTCACTGTCTGATGCCAAAGCCCACAGTCCTCCTCAAATGAAGGCATCAGAGCAGGCTTTTCCACCTCCACGTGTACTTATGGCACTGCCCTCTGAAATCTCTAACTGCCTGGTCTACGAGGCGAGGACCAAAAAGAACAAGCTCCTAACAATCAGAGACAATGTCCACTTAGGAGTTGATAGTAGTTCTGGGGAACAGCTGATGCAAATAATGCTTCAGCCAAGACAGGGGCCTCTGAGCAACCAGAACATGGGTTAAATTCTATTCTCTGGGTCTCTGCACTGAAGAACAGTGGAAAAAGGGAAAGCATTTCTATGTACCTGGGCACTGCTGAGGTGAGATGCAAACCCTACGTTCAATCAGATGCAAATTATTTTTAGTATGTAACAGGGCTCTGCCAGTATTAAATGACAACAACACTGCTCCACGCTAACATATACCCACATACAAACACACGAACACAGGCTCCATCTAAAATTATCATTGCAGAAGAGATGACAATTATTCTCAGAGGCTCAAACTCTAAGAATAAAATACATGGCGCGTGCACGCACACACACGTTCACTTGGCTTAATGAAAGTTTAGTATAAAGGCAAAATACCTGCAGAAAGATAAAGAAAAGGCATGAAACTCTGGGTGGTGATTAAGCTTCTCTGACGTTCCTTTACCTTTAAGTGGGAGGAAACTGCCTCAATGATCAGCCCAAAGGGTTATTGTTACTAACATTGACAAGTCCTAGGAAAATGGCATTATATGAGCATTTCTCAGTTTTCCACTGAATACTGAGATTCCACAAGATGCCACTAGGTGTTCTGTGGGAAAAATAATGGATTCAACAATCATCCCTTCCCCCGAGGAAAAGTGTAGGAAATCCTGCACACCTTAGGTCTTTCTTAGAGCTTCATAATACATATTTGTATATCAAAGGTGTTCAGTGGTTTCTAAACTTATTTGGTCATAAGCCTGCTTTAATGAACAATACCCCATATTGTTTTTATAGGAGTTTAGCACTCTCCAGGACATGATTAAGTTTAAAAAAAAAAAGTGGACTGTGCAAAAAGCTGATGATACTTTTGATTCAGGGTCACCTAGGAGTAGAGAACCCTAAAGTTCCCTGGGCTCTATCACCCATCACTGTCTCTGTTGCAAGAAGTGGGCAGGATCAGTGTGATACTCCCCTCAAGTGTATGGACAGCACTCTATGCCAGATAACGACACTAATAACAACGATAGTTGTAATAGTAACAATGGCTAACATTTACTGAGGGCCTGCCACATGCCAGACACAGTTCCAACGGTGCACTTGGATGATCTCATGCAAATGCCCAACCATCTGGCCAGACACATATGGAGTACCATCACTTGCAGCCACGGGAACACCCCACTCCCTTCCTCCACTCACATCCACTGACTAAGGGGTCAGGAGCAGAGAATCTGTCTATGCAAATGCTTTTTCAAAACTATTTTTGTTGATGGCTCTGCTCTCCCTGAGTCATCCTGATTCATTAGCTCCTCAATATCCTAATGGTGGGAGAGACCTCTGGCAGAGAGCAGCTTTGGCAGCTCCCTGGAGATGGCGTCTTCAAGACTGGCACCCAAACAACAGAAAGCTGGCTTAGCCTCCTGGGCTTTACTGACAGCCCACACCCCACTCAGCCAAGCTGCCATCTGGGGGTACAGCCCATCAATCTGCCATGCTGGACAACTGGCATACGAGGGACCCGCAAGCAGGGAAGGCCTGATGCATTCTGAGGCTCAAGTCCAATGTTGGTGCTCTGTGGTATACACCTGCCAGACCCGAATGCACAGATGGGCAGAAAGGCCCCAGCAATGTGCGCTGGACCCTGCTTTGCCTGTTCACCCACAGCACAGAGATGTACACGAAGCAGCATTTGCACAGGCCGCTGTCCAGCGTAACCATATTCCAGAGATGAAATAAACAGTGTGTGGCCAGGTTCTGTATCTCTTTTTTATTTCTTTTAAGCAACAAACAGCTGAAAGTGTTCTTCAAATAGAGCAGGGAGCTACTGCACTTGTACTCTTACCAGTTTCTTCCAAGGATCCAGTGAAGTGGCCAGCCTCCCTGTGAGTGGATGCTGTGATATAGCAATGAGGCTTCTGGTCTACCAATAAGGAGACATAGTCTAGGAGATGTTTTCCGGAAAGGGTTACTTCGATTTGCCACACTCAGTGGGTCCCACCCATGACCTCGGGAAGCTATAGGTATTACACACAGCAGCAAAACAACAGGTAAAAGTTTGTCTCGGTGTTGGGGTTAGCAGAAGAATCCCAAACATAATGTCTTGTTGAGAGCAAAGTCCAACCAAACTACTCATTAGCTCATTTAGCTCGATGACATTGAAATGTAAGTAGAGACAGGAGAAAACAGGAAAGGACATTAATGTTTGTCCACTAATCTAATCCCCCTACCAATTCTGAGAGGCAGATACAGTCACCACCATTTTACAGAAGGACCTGGGGCTCAGAGAAGCTGGGCAGAGCCAGGATTTTGATCCAGATCTATTTGTCTCTACATCTGCATGGTTCCTCACTCTCCACACCCCCTACCCCCACATCACATGAACTCCCTAATGTGATTCATTCATTTACTCAAGAAAACTGTATTTGTTAAGCTTCCAGCAATACTGGAAGGCACCTTAGAATGAAGGTCAGGTGGGGGTGGCCATTTTTGCCAGACCTTACCCACAAGGAAAAGATTAAAGCAAAACATTTGAACAAAACAGTAACAAAAGGAAAACAGTACCCATTAGCCTACCCACAAACACAAGGTGACATAAGCCCATTTAAAAATAGAAAAGATATCTGGTAACAGCACTCTGAAGTCTGACAGCTCCTTTTTTCTCTCACCCAACCTACACGTTCTCACTCACCTAACGTCTAACTACTCTTCCCCGCAGTTCTCAGCTGCGGGCGCCTCTTTGCCTGTCTGCTCACTTATCCAGAAAGCCACAAATGTCTCAATGAAATCTTCAGTCAAGGCTGTTTGCAATAGACCTCTGGGTGTATGTCCATGTGTGAGCCTTGTGGAGGTATCTATGTGGCCAAATTAGTCACCTAACAGGACAGCTACCGCATTTGTTTCCCGGGGCTGCTCTAACCAAGTCCCACAAAGTGGGGAGCTTAAAACAACGGAAATGTATGATCTCACAGTTCTGGTGAGAACTGAAATCAAGGTATCCGTGGGGTTGATATCCTTCTGAGGACTCGGAGGAACATCTGTCCCATGCCTCTCTCCCAGTTTCTGGTGACAGACAGCCTGCAGTCCTTGGTGTTCCTTGGGCTACAGCTCCCTCACTCCTGTCTCTGCCTCCTTCCCCGTGTATCTCTGTGCGTCCTCCTCTTCTTAGAAGTCCATTTCTCATACTGGAGCAGGCATCTTAACTAACCATCTCTGCAACAGCCCTATTTCCAAATAATGTCACAATCTGAGGTACAGGGGATTAGGACCTCAGCATCTTTTGGGGGTAAACAATTTAACCCATAACAGCCACTGTATGCCAGTCCCCTTCATTGGGTCCTGATGCTCTTTATGAAGTGGAACGGGGGCCTTCTGCACCTATGTATGACAGCAGAGAGTTGTCTGTAGAGTTATTTTGTTTTTAACATGTTCACCTCCTGTGCCACCCCACAGAGATTCTGATGTGGTAGATCCAGGCTGGGGTCAACCATGTTAAAAAATAAAATTAAAATTAAAAAGTGTGTTTAAGTTCACAATTCTCATCCAGCAAAAGGAACCAGTGAGGCTGATCTTAATGATAATACTTTAAATCAGGAAATGGAGGCAAAATAGGTGAAATTTGTCCGAAGTTCACTCTACACGGATGGAGCGGCAGGTTTTCAAACCCAGGTCAGTCTCACAAAATCCATTTCCTTCCCACTTCCCACGTTGCCTCTCTCTGTCTACTCCTGTAGAGCCAGGTTGTGGACCGTGACTATGGTTGCCATGTGCGTCAACATATCAATGTAGACAAGTGTCATTTCAGTGTAAAAATAGGTGTGCACTAGTATATGCTCTATTGATTATTAATGGAGGTGTGAATTTCTTTAGAAGCCAGTATGTGCCTCGACATCTTTGTATATACTGTCAACAAAGCACGAGAAGGGTTTCTACAGAACGCACCTACCGAACTGGGATACTGTCAGTTCCAATTAACGATCACTCCCAACACTCTCTGCAGTTTCTGGGACCGGTACCCGGTCCATAAACTCTTAACAGAATAAATGAATAAAGAAATGTCCACCTCAATAAATAGCACCAAACGAGAGCGGTCCTAGTTGGGATTTTATTTCAGTTTCTCCTCCCCACCCCCACGAGTGTGTCGGGAAACAGTGATCCTTCTGCTCCAATTTCATTACTGCTACATCCCTTTCTCCTCTCTAGACCAGAAAAAGAAACAGTTACTAATTTGGGGACTGTCGCTGATTTAGGAACAACTTTAATCCCATTAAATTTCTGCGCACAGACATTCTACAGTATTAAGTGTTGCCACTAGAGAAATGCAGAAGATGAAGGATTTTAAAGGTCATCTGGTTCGGCCTCAAGGCTTTGGAGCAAACTCTCCTACAAATGTCTTTGTGTCCTATGATGTCACTGCCTTGCTTTCAATATCCTCCAATACCAGCCCCCAAATATCAGTCCATAAGCAGCAGGAAGTCCTGGATTTGCAGGACAGCTTTGGTTTTAAAGAGACCATTGCAATGCCCCTATGAGTTAGGGTCACTGTCTCAGAGTCCCTGGTTCATACTTAATGTTACAGCGCCCTTATTGCCAGCAGCTCCTTTCCCCCTCAAAACTGTCTTGCTTTAGATGATTTATTATATGGCCATGTTTCCTAAGCACACAGGCATTTACAACATGCACTCCAAGTTTCAGTTCGGAAGACATGGACACACACAGCCTCCCTCTGTCCTTTTTTCCATTCTTACCTAGCACATGCCCTCTGCTGTGCTCCTGCATGTCTGATGATCGCCCCCTCCTTTGTTCAACGCTTGTTCCTGCCTCTGAGTTTGCTAATGTTCCTCTCCCTTCCTGAATGTTCTCCTGCCCCACTCCACTTACGTACATCTTACCCACCTTTCAAACTGTGCTGAAGCCCCACTGCCACGAAGCCGCCTCTGTCTACCTCAACCCACACTGATTCCTCCCTTCTCTGAACTTCTACCGATGACATTTGCTTTGCTAAAATAAGGTAAGGAGGGAAAGGCACAGGTTTGGTAATGGACTCACTCCCCCTCTGAATGCTCTGCCTGCACATTGTTTAGAAGCCGGCGGGTAGTACCTGGAATGGTAATTTGGTCCTTATCTCAACAGGTTGGCTATCTTCAAAGGTGTTTCATTAAAAGAAAGAATACAATGCATAATCCATTTGCACATGCTTTCTTCTTACGAAACGGTTGTTCAGCTAAGAAAGCTGCAAATAGAACATTTAAACTGGAAGTTCTTTTAGGGATTAAATTGCCTAACCTCTTACCCAAAGCAGATGTGCACCCCCCCCCCCACAGCATCCTTGAAAGATGGCCATCCAACTTGGTAAACACATCATTTGAGCCTCTCTTTACAGAAACCGTGATCCTTTGCTGGACAGCTCTGGTTGTTAAAGTTCTTCCTTATAATAGAGTATTTCTCAAAGTTAAGTCTGTGGACCATCTGCACCATAGTTATTTGAGGTGCTTGCTAAAATCACAGATTCCCAAGTCCAACTCTGGCATATTGAATCAGCATTTGGAGCAAGGAGAGAAATGGTAATCTACATTGTTAACAGGTTTTCCAGGTGATGTTTATGATACATGTAAGATTTGCTGCTAGAGTCAGTGGATTCTATACCTAGAATTTAGCTCTACCTTCCTAACTACGGAGAGCAAGACCCTTTCCTCTTCTTCAAGACAGGTCTTTCAACACTGGAAGAGGTCAGTTCTCTGCCTTCCCGCATTAATACTCCTTTGCAATCCAGGTTATTTCACTTGTCCTCCTACTACAAAGTTCCCTACCCTGAACCAAGTTGAGCACACTCTTCCCGGTTTTTTCCTTCTTGCCAATGTCCCCCTCCCCCCACCAAATATGATGCCCAAATGAGAGAGACCGAACTAGGTTTGTAATGCTTTCATTACATACTGATAATTTTCTGAAGTACAGTTGACCCTTGGACGATGTGGGGGTTAGGGTCACCGACCCCCTGTGCAGTCAAAAATCCACATATAACTTCTGACTCCCCAAAACCTAACTACTATAGCCTGCTATTGACTGGAAGCCTTACTGACAACATAAACTGTCGATTAACATATATTTTGTATGCTATATACTATATGCTTATAATACAGTAAGCTGTAGAAAATATTTTTAAAAATCATAAGAGAAAATAATCTACTGTATTTACAGTACTATGCTGTATTTATCACAAATATTTCACATATAAGTGGACCTGCATGGTTCAAAACCCATGTTGTTCAAGGGTCAACCATATATCAATTTACACTCCTACCAGCTGACAATGAGAATACCCATTTAGGCTTAAACTAACCAGCAGGTATTATCATTTGGTAAATCTTTGCTAAATTAACGGGCACATGACGTTGACTCCTCATAGTTGTTTTATTTTGGGTGCCTTTTAAAAATATTTATATATAAATTGGCCATTAGTAGTTCTTTTGTGAATTGTCTGCTTCTCTTTTTTCTGTTTTTTTTATTTTTAATTCATTGTGTCAGTTGCAGTGGCAAGTAAATTCTTTCAATGCTTATCTCATGAAAAGCTCCAAGCACTGCCCCCACTCTATAGGTGAAGAAACTGAGCCTGCAGGAGCTTATCATGAGGAAACACAGATCTTCTGCTTCCTCACTGATTCATTCCTTCTTTCATCAACCTTTTTTTGGAGGAGAGCTCTTCATCTTCCAGACGCTTGTAAAGTGAGTTAACAGAGCCGAGTATTGGAGATGAAATTTGGAGAAAGACTCAGAAGAGCACCAGGAATATTCACAACTCTGTTGTCTCCTACTTATACTTACAATTTCCCTTGTTCTTTGTTCTTTTTCCTGGTGTAGAGATAATAATGACAAATTATAATCAGTTGGTGGATAGTGATGCTATTTAGAAGAATGTATGTATCTGTATATATATTTGCCAAGAGAGGGAATACATGGCTGACCCTAAAAGACTACCAGAAAAGTATCAAAGGGAGTAATTTTGAAATGATGCAGAACTCCATAACAGTAGCTGCAGAAATCGTTCAAAAGCATATATGCAAGTAAAATTGGCTTTCATTTTTTCCATTTTATATTATCTGATATCCCAAGACCAGTGTTTATGCAATTAACTGAGATCCCAACGTTAATTCATTATTTATAGCGTTTCAGTCCAAACAGCTGAGCATCTCTTGGTTTTGGTTAATTTAATCAAATTTTATGCAATTATACTTTAATTAAAAATACATATGCATAAAGTTGAAATCCTGATATTTAAATCAATTGAATTTACAAGATTAAGAGAAATGCAAACAACCAAGTACAGATCTGAGTTGGAAGCAAAATTTAAAATAATTTCATCCTACTCTGTTTCTCTAAGAAGGTAGGCAGCGCCCAAAGGACAGGAGTTCTCAATACCACGCAGTGAGATTCAAATTGAGACCCTGTACAGCTGGGCCTTTCACTGATCTCTATTCCTAACTACACTCAAACAAACCCTGGTCCTCTAAAGTCTTACGAAGGTTTCCAAACAAAACCTATAAACCAGTCGTCAGAACAGCTAATGCAATTTTTAAAGTTTGTTCCTCCAGCTTTGCAATTCCAGCCAGACTGATAAAAGTCCTTGAGGGCTATATTCTTCTAAAAGCTTTAGCGGAAACTCAATTTCTTCCTTATTAGTCATTGATAGAAACATATTCATTTGTAATTCCAAAGCCCTGCATTTTGCCCCAACTCTTTCTTTCATGTAATAAACAAACATAATGAAAATGGAAAAAAAATGTATTAGATGCCATTTACAAGGCCCATTTCCCCAACTACGAAGGAACTCATTTTTTCTTTCTTCTTTACTGTTCTAGACTTCCCATTACTCTCGTTTCAAACCAATAATTTTGAATTACACAAAAATTTGAAGTTCACTTTCTCAACAATAAAATTTTAGTTCCTCACAACTTAATGCCTGGCAACCATCCTCTTTCCACAGAACATAAAGACAACCTTGACATTTAAACTGATGGTTCTAAATAAGGATACAAAGCAAATTTTAAAACGCATGGGCTATTCCAATGTATCTGTTAATTGTCCAGTTTCTAGAATTTTATCCTCCACACTTGATCTGAATTGCAGGCACACCTTGGAGATATCATGGGTTCAGCTCCAGACCACTGCAATATAGTATCACAATAAAACGAGTCAAATGAATTTTTTTGCTTCCCAATGCATCGGAAAGTTATTATTTACACTATTCTGTAGTCTACTACATGGGCAATGCCATTTTGTCTAAAAAAAAGTACAGACGTTAATTAAAAAATACTTCATTGCTACAAATGTTAACCATTACCTCCACGTTCTGCCAGTCATAATCACCGATCACAGATGACCATAACAAATAATAATGAAAGGGTTTGAAATACCGTGAGAATTACCAAAATGTGGCATGGACACAAAGTCAGCAAATACTGTTGGAAAACAAGGGCACTGATGCAGGGTTGCCACAAACCTTTAATTTGTAAAAAAAAACAAAAAAACAAAAACAAAAACAAAAACAAAAACAAAGACGCAGTGTCTGCAAAGTCCCCAGTAAAGTGAGGCACAACCAAAGGCCCTATGCCTGTATTCGGGGGCTGACCCCCACCACCAGACAGGTGTTTCACCTGCCCCGTTTTCACGTGCCAGAAACGCCCTCTGCCATACACACTCGTCTCTCTACAAGCCAGTTGCCGCCTCCCACAGATACACTTCCTCCACACACAGCCCGCTCCCCACAGAGACACCCCCTCCAGAAGCAAACACTCACGCACCTTCATCCTTTCCCTACCCCCAACACACAAATCAAAACCAACCCTGGGAATCATCAGAAAGTAGCACATTCTACCAAAGTTTAACCTGCAGAGCCAAGCCCTGAGGCCCTTAAAACCGACCGAAAGCCACGTTAACTGTCAACTGTCTCACAAGGGACAGGCTCTTTCAAACCTCTCCTTGGAGACTCAGGCACGGTGGCCTCCATGCTGCTGGAAGAGTCAGCCTCGCAGCCTTCCCCAGGGAAGGTGAGACCCCGGAGGTCCGAGGAGCACACTCACTGCAAATCTGACTTGGCAGTTCTCCTCTCCCAGGTAACACAGGTCTCCTGAGACGTTGGTCTCCAGCCACAGGTGCTCTCCGTTCACGGCATTCTCCTGGAAGGAAAAGACCCACCTGACTTCAGTTTTCTTTTCAGGCATAAAGGGGAGAGAGATCAAATTTAGATTTTTGGATGCAAGAATGTAAGTGCATCCGCAGAGTTTAAATGCTTCTCATTTTACCCCTGAAAATATGGCTGGTGTTGGTCCTATCAAAATTCTAGAAATAGAACAGGTGTTTGGAAAAACTTTGTCTAAGCCATCACTAAAACAGACATTAGGCCTATAAAAGCTTTATCCATAGCTGTGGTAATCTGTGGAACACATATTAAACAAATAAAGAAAAATCCCTCGAATTGTTCAATGGAAGGCCAAATTTATCCAGGCCCAGCACAGCAGATTGCATGACAATTGAGACCAAAATCCTATTAAAAGTTGCTTTTACTTAGCAAATTAGCTAAGAAGAAGGATAGTGGTATTAAAGTATTTTAGAGACTGTTTGAAGACATATTTGTCTTCAATACCCATATAATGGGTAAATTATATTCTAAGGCAGAGGCTTCTTAAGACTTACTCTAAGTCACTGTGTACTCAAAGCATAATAAATTGCTACTAATTCACACTTTTCCTACTTCAGTAGGGCTTTCACCCATGTAACTCTGAATTTCTCAAATCGAATGATTTCCCCGCTTCTACAAATAGTCACATCTGATGGCAAACAGAGGTGCTATGATGGGTGACATGAGTATAACAATCAGATGTTCAGGAATGCCTAATATTTTGTTGGGGTGGGTGCGGGGGTGTAATTCTTCTTAAACAGGATAACGAATAGGATTCCACATTCCTTCTTCTGGCACACTACCTTAGAAACCTGAGGGATTTATATGTTAATTGTGTACTTTGCTCATTTGCTTGAAAAGGACTCTGAGCTATTAAGGAAAACACTGGACTGGGTTAACCACCAAGAGATGAAGTTTACTGATCTTAAACTTGCTCTCATTTTTATCTGGTTCATCTGTGGGACACATCATCACTTTTCCATGGGGGATGTTATAGACTGAACTGTGACTCCCCCCAGATTCATATGTTGAAGCCCTACTCCTCAGTATTTGAGGATGAAGCCTTTGAGAAATAATTAGGTCATGAGGGTGAAGCCCTCATGATTGGGATTAGTGCCCTAATAAGAAGAGACACAAGAGGGATCTTTCTCTCTCTCCATACATACACTGAGGAAAGATCACATGAAGACAGAGTGAGAAGGCAGCCATCTACAAGAAGGAAGTGGGTTCTTACCAGGAACCGAATCTACCAGTGCCTTGATCATGGACTTCCCAGTCTCTAGAACTGTGAGAAATAAATTCCTGTTGTTTAAGCCACCCAGTCTATGGTATTTTGTTAAATGACTTCAATAAGGAACTTTATAAAATAACCAGTAATTTAGAACTCCATCTTATATGAGTCACCTTTATAATAACTGACTCCAGAAATGTCCATATGACTGCCCTCTGAATTCCAAAGCTCAACATGAAATAGCAGAAACATATACCAAAGAGAAGCTGAAAAAAAATACAAAGTGTCATCCATTTCTTAAAATAAATATATTTCTTCAGGTTCCAGTACAATACCTTTCCTCTCAGAGCCTAAGGCTCGAATGATTTTCAGACAAGAATAACTAAGGGTTATAGATACTTCACAATCTGAGAAAGGTGACACCAACTCTTAGAAGAGTGAGAGTGAGGGGCAGGAGAAATTTCATGAGTTCAGTAGATATTGAGGGATCAGGAACAATGCACAAGGAGACTCTAAGGTGGGGATATGCCATGCATGTCTCCGAGTGCCTCGCAACCACTCCGAAAAAGAAACAAACACTAATGAGAATCATCACCCTCCATGTCAAAGGGTGACTGACCATCTTTTCACCAAAACTGTTTCTTCTCTATTGGTCATTTTTCCCTGTAGAAAGTCATGTTGATTTGCTTTTTATGGGAGTCAATGGGAAAATGAGGTTCACCTCATAGTCAATCGTGCAGAAAAACAACAGAAGAGAAGAACAGCTATAGGTTTAGACCCTAAAAATTTTCAGGTAGGAATGGATGAGGACAGCACATGTTTTTATTTATTTATCTTATACAGACATACATATAAACGTGAATACATATATACATGAATGGCCTGTCTTTGCTAGCTATTCTAAAGAAATTGATCCCCACAATCTAAAACAGTCTAGTACTGGGAACTTGATATGCAACTTTAGGTTATAGCCATTTATAGAAAATCTTTCTTCATTCTGTTGTTCTTTAATTCATTCAATAAACATTTATTCCACACCACCAGTGCCAGGCACTGGGTTAGTGTGGTAACCTGTGGCATAAAATCTACCAGAGAACATGAAAACTAAACACCTAAGTACAACATCAAATATTAGGGAAACCAAAAGGGCAAAGATCCTGCCAACAGTTTTAGAA
The DNA here is from genome assembly GCF_024610735.1 of Ursus americanus. Classification (NCBI taxonomy): domain Eukaryota; kingdom Metazoa; phylum Chordata; class Mammalia; order Carnivora; family Ursidae; genus Ursus; species Ursus americanus. The sequence continues at coordinate 15,912,585 of NC_142129.1, read as the reverse complement.
AGTGAAGAATAAAATGTTGCAATGGGTCAAACCGTCAAAAACCCCTGATAGTAAATACCAAACTGATAAACCTTGGCTCAGATTCATGCATAACCGGGCTGCTAGGATTCGCTAACCTCATTCTTGAGTGGAGATCTGATTAGAAAGACTGTCTTTTGTAAGGGAGGAGGAGAAAAAAGACAACAAGTTTCCTGTCACAGTGGTTCTGACCCACTGGTTTGCAAATTTGACTGCTCATTACAATGAACTGGTGAGTTTTTAAGAATACCTGGGCACCATCCCTAGAGAGTCTATGCTAACTAACATGAGGTGAAACCTGGACATCATGAGTTTTCAAAGTTCTGAAGGGACTAATGTGCAGAGAGTCTGAGACCCCATAACCCAGCAGAGCCTGCCCTACCTCCTCAAGTTAATAGATAATAGATTCTAGAACTTGTCTATGACTGATCTATTAAATTTGATACTTTTCTGTTCTTGTACAGTCACCAGAGAAGAAGGTAAAAGAGGAAGAGAGATGAGGAGGCATAAGGTAGCCCAGAGAGATTTTAAGGAAAGAGACGGGAAACCACAGATACATAGTGAGAAGGCTCAAAGTTAACTAGATAGATCCGAGGGATAAGAGAAAAGTCTTCAATGCACAAGCCTTTAAAGAAGCAACAGAATAAATTAAAATGTTTATACACTTACTAGTAATCTTGCTTTAGGAATGTACCCTAAGGAAATAATCCTAATGGAAGAAAAAACTATTTACATCAAGAAGTTTATTTCTACCTTGTATAATCAAAAATTGGAAACAGCACAAATGCCCAGTGGAGAAGAATGTTTGGTAGAATAATACATGAAATGGAGTATTATAAAGTCATAAAGAAGTACAATTATGAAGATTGGCCATATGGAAAACTGTGTGATGTAAAGTAAAATAAAAATAAAATTTAAAATTACCTGTATATTATGATCACAACTCTGAATATAAATAAGAGCTGAAAAAAAAATTGTATTTGTAGTTTGATTACTGGATCCACACATTCCTGTTAGTTATTTCAACTTGTTGTTCTCCTTTCCTGGAAAAGTTCAAGAATGAGTTTTCTTTATTTGCTGCCTCTACTTCCTTTCAGCTCCATTATTTCTTGAACCCAACTGCATCACGCTTTCTTCCTCTCATTCCAATGTAACTACTTTTGTCGAGATCATCAGTGACTTTATATGGCTAAATCCAATAGCCAATTCTCAGTCTTTATCTTAATCAACAGTTTTTGACACAGGTGATCATTCCCTTCTATTAGGGACACATGCTTCCTGGAAACACTATACTCCTTTTGTTTCTGTTGCACCACAATGGCCACTCCATCATAATCTTCTTTCCTGACCCTTTCCTATAATCCCAAACTCTAAACATCAGAGTGTTCCACAGCTCAGTCTCAGATCTTTACTCTTCTCTATCCACATCCAATCCTTAGGTTATTGCATGTAGTTCTCGTGGCGTTAGATTTTGTCAATTAATTGTTGCCTCCCAAATTATTCATATGGTACAAACCTCCTCTTAGAACTTCGAACTCGTAGAAAAAAGAACTGCCCTCTCAATATCTCCACTTGAAACTAATAAGCATCTCAAAATTTTAGTCTCAAAACTCAGTTTGTGATATACTCCTTAAATCTGCTCTTACTCCAATCTTTTCTCTAAATTTTCGGCAAATGGTATCTACATTCTTATAGCTCCAAATATTTGCTAAAAACTTTGGGGTCATTCTAGATCTCTCTTTCCCACTCCTACCCATCCGCTAATGTTACTGACTCCAGTTTCAAAATAGGCATGAAACTCAACTACCTACCACTTCAACTGTCACCACCTGATCCTCCATAATCTTTAGCTTGGAATGTCCCAATAGCCCCTAAGTGATGTCCCTGCTTCAGTCTTGCCTCCTCACAGAGCAATGAAAGTAATTGCTTTAAAATGTAAATCTGACCAAGCTACTGATCTGCTCAAAACTCTTCAAAGGCTATCCATGAACTTGGAAGAGTGAGAAATTTTTACTCTCTAGTCCCTGGGTGCCTCCCTTAATTCCTGTCTCTGCAATCTCATTTCCTGTCCTGATTACCACATCTTCTATCATATTGTCTGAGTCATTGACTTGCAGTCACACTGGTCTCCTTGCTATTTCTCAAGCAAGCTAAAGAGGCTCTCACACCAGGTCCTTTGCATTGGCTGCTCCCTTGACCAAAAATTGCTTACACAAGATACCTACATTATACCTTATCTATCTATCTATCTATCTATCTATCTATCTATCTATCTACCTATTTTTGTTTTTAGGTATCTGTTCAAATGTCCCTACATCAAAGGCTATTCACTGCATATGCTGTTTAATAGATCCAAATTGTTTACTCCTCTCCATTCCGACTCTACGTGGTTAATTTCTATTCACTTTCTGGTCATCAGATCAAGTGTTACTCCCTCCAAGAAGCCATCACTAACCCCGAAGTCTAAGTCAAGTTATTTTGTTAGTTCCTCTCATAAAACCATGTTCCCTTCTCATAATTTATCTCCATTGGTAATTATCCATTCATTGGCATGATTATTTGATTAATGTTTCCTCATATATGAGATTCTAAGCTCCACAAGAACATTGAATGTCCAGAAATTCACTTAGTGCCTGGAAAATGGTAGATAACAAATAAATTTTGAGAAGATGAAAGACTAAGAATCATGAATAAATGAATGAATGCACATTTTTGTTATATGCAACTCCAAGGGGTAGAAAGGGATAATTATTTTTATCTGTCCATTAGTCTAGAGTCATAAACTGTGAGAAGTAAACATGGATGCCTAATTAGAAACATGACAGTCTTCTAAAACCACAAACAGAAGAAAAGCCTTTTTAAAAAAGTCATGCAAAAAAATGATGAAGCATACCTTTCCCTAGACTACGTTTTTCCCATGCTTCATCCTTTTCTTGCACATCTGTCTTGTCTGATACCTAACAAAGTACATTTATAGTAACCTTACCCAAAGAGAAATCTGGACTTTGCCCTCAACTCTAGGAAGGTCATCTCTCTAAGTGCTCGGAATGTCCTGCCTGATAAGAGTATATGTTTACCTTGGGGCCTTGAGCCATGGCACATAGTCTAAGAGATCTATGATTTATGGTAGGGCTTAGAGCCATATATCAGCTCAACCTCCAGAGGGGCTAGAGATTAAGGTCAGCCATGCAGGAATCAACCACTTCTACGTGACCAAGCCACAACTAATACTCTATAGACACCAAGGTTCAGATCAATTGGCAATATGCCATACGTACTGTCAGACATGGTTGCTAGGAGAGGTTAGCACTGTCCACAAATCCATTGGGAGAGGATAACTGAAAGCTCCACCTATGAAACTCTCCTGGACTCTGTACCGTGTACCTCCTCCCTTGGCAGATTTGAATCTGTATCCTTTCACTGTAATACGCCATAAATGTGACGATAACAGCTTTCAGTAAATTCTGTGAGTCCTTCTAGTGACTCATCAAACATTTTGAGTATGGTCTTGGGGATTCCCAAACCTTCAATTGATGTCAGAAGTGAAGGTGGTCTTGGGGACTCCTGAACTCTGCATAAAGGTATCCAGCTGGGGTTACATTCACAAAAGAATAGAACAGACAAATGAACCATTGCGGTTTTCTTCTTACATTTTTGATTCATCCTTCTCTAGCTCAATATTAATAAATATGAGATAGACTTTCCACCCACTAGCTGTATGACCTTGGGCCTCTCTAACTTCCCTAAACCTCAGTTTACTCACCACTAAATTATAATAATAACTGTACTTCACTCACAAGATCATAGTGATATTTAAATGCAAGAACGCATAATGTTCAATGCCTTGTACATAATTAGAAGTTAATAGGCGTTCACGATAGTTTCTATTATTATTATTATTGTAATTACTTTTGTGAAACTGAATAAAGGACGCCTCATTTAAAATGGAGTCAGAAGATCAGATGGGGGAGCTGTCACCCTCTACCACTCATCATGAATTGCAGATCCCCAGCAGGAAGAGACTTACCTTGCATTCCCAACAGGAAGAAGCCTATTTTACTACTCCAACAGGAAGAAATAATTTCTCCTTGCCCAGCTACAAGCTCAGCCAATAAGAAAATACAACTCAGCCAAGAGAAATCATCACCTCCCTGAACTCTCAATTTCCTCCAATGGACTTCCATTGAAAGCAGCCCCTCCCACCCTCCTCCTTTTCTCTATAAAGTAATGTTTCTCTCCTTTAATCTCCAGACTCACCTATGGTTTGCCATGGCTTGCGTGTCCTAAATTGTAATTTCTCAGCTAAACCCACTTTTCTGGTAAAATAACTGGCAGTTTTAATTTTAAGGTGGACACGCTCCAGTTTTCCTTCCCTTCTACCCATAGATGTTGGTATTATCCAAGTCTCTTTCCTTGGTCTTTGTAGCCAAGAATACTAGCCATTCGCCAAAATTATTTTTTTCTTCTTCCTGGACATACAGCTACACCTTATTACCTAGCTTCCCTTTCAATTAGGTATGGCCGTGTGACCAAGATCTAACCAATGGAACATAAGCATGAGTGACATGGACTGTTTTCACACTCCCATTGAAACCTCCCACATGTTTTCCTAAATGCTCTTTTCCCACACTGGATACTTGAAAAGTCAACCTTCGGGATGATTTCAAAAGCCATCTGGTTAAGATGTAAGAGCAACTGTTTGGGGCATTGAAATACTATATGAAATAGGACCTAACTCCCACCCAACCTACCTGGAACAGTCCTGGTCTGATACATGAGGGAGAAATATGCTACACTTCCATGGTGATTATATGTTTGAGTATTTTATTTATTGCAGCCTAGTCTACACCAACTAACACAGGCCTTATATTTTTATCTGGATTTCCTTTCATTATCTACATCTACCCCCAAGTTACTTATCATATACTGAAGAACATGTCTAAACTGAGTCCTGGTTTCTTCCGCTCTGAACTCTAATTCTGACATTCCCTCTGAAATTTTACAATACTGCAAAATTAATTCCCTCAGAACACAACTATGATTTTGCCTCTGTCTTGCTCAGGATGCTTAAATGATGCCTATTATTTATAAAATGAAATCCAAATTTAATCTCACATACTAGACCTTCCAGTAACGACAACAATTTGTCTATCCTTAACCTTCCTTGTATTCACCTTTGTACGTTTTCTTCCTTCATCACTCTTCTCTAAATATAGCCATATCGTCCTTCTTCTGTGCCATGTTTTTTGTTTATTCCATTCTCCCCACCCAGGAACCTCTTTCTCTCCTCTACACATCCACCTTGAAATACCATCTCAAACAATATACAACTCAGGGTATTCATCTGTGCCAGACAGAAAAAATAGTTCTCCCGTATCTAAATGAAGATAACATTTCTTCTGTATCTGTGAGTACTGAGACAAGTCTCTATAGATATACCTATGTTTACATAGATTGATCTGTATAAAGACAGATCTAGCTACCTAAGAGTAGAGATCCATCCAGGTATAGATTTATAGATACAGATACGATCCCTTGCTCTCAAGTTCTACTGAAGTCTTAGTAATGGTTATAGGTAAAAAGATATGTATGTGTATTGGTGGGGAGGGGTTTATAGACTTTGAATAACACAAAGTACACTGACACTAGAAGCAAATAATCTACACAAAAGGAAGATACTTGCTTGTAAAAATGTTTTGAAACAGTAAAGATGTTATAAAGATATATCTCATGTAAATGTCCTTACAAATTCAGAAAGGAAAACGAACTCTGAACTGTCTCCCCCTGAAAATCTTCATGATAATAATAAGTAGAATTTGTCTAGGATGTTTTAACTCTGTGCTATCCAAGAAGCATATGGATATTGAGAACCTAAAATGTGGTTAACACTAATTGAGATGTCCTGTCAATGTAAAATTAACAGCAGACTGAATACTCAGTGTGAAAAAAAGAAAGCAAACCACATCACTGATAGTTTTTATATGGGTTACACTTGTTTTTCCATATGGTAATATTTTTCATATATTTGGTTGAACAAAATATGGTACTAAAATTAAAATTGCCAATTTATTTTTACCTTTTTTAATGTGGCCACTAGAAAATTTAGAATTATTTTATGGCTCACATATATTCCTACTGGGCAGTGTTAGCTTAGATAATGACCTGCTTTGAGGTAGAAGTTTAGTCCCAGACACTTCTCAATGACCTGTGAAACTGTGGGATTCTATGAGCTCCCCCAGCAGCTAGTGTGACTCAATTTAAAATTCTTACAATTTGGGGAACTAAAGGACTATGAGGGTGCATGAAATCATGCTAGATCTGTCCCATTATTAACATGGCTGACCAGGGCCAGGACCTTCACTGATTTATAGTTGGTTAGCTCCTCCTGACCTCTCAGCCATCAGATACCTTGATCAACCTGACTTAAGAGTTTTTGCAGTGCAGATGGGAGTGGGGAAAATGTTGAGGGGAGAGTCACTATCAGGGACAACACCCAAACCTGAGGTACAAGAGCTAAGGCCTGAAGACACAGGTTTGTTTGGACCCGCCACCTGAAATAAGACTGAAATGAGAACATGAGCATGCACGCACCCATACACACCTGCCTCCTCCTGGCTCTTCATTCAAGGTTTCTAAAGATAAGATGACCTAGTTTCATAACCCAGTTTAAACCAATCCCGCGTGAAGACTCTGTTTCCCTAATCTTGTCCCTGAACCAAGTGGTGAGGTGGTGTATAACTGTGTTATGTTTTTACCTGCCTCAGAGAAAGCATTTCTTTTCTTAGCATTGTGAACTAGAGGAAAGAAAATATGGTCTGGATTTAGAATCTGGTTTTGTTTGTGTTGAACCTATTTTCCAAGTCCTCAGGATTGGAGGAAATTTTCCAAGGAGGGAGGGAAAAAAAAAGAACTAAAATTAAAATTGACGTTAAAACCAACATGCCCTTTAAGAAAGATCTGGATGACTTTTCCACCATTGCTTTGAAAGTTGTTTTAGGCAGTGTAAGGGGGCAAAAACAAGTTGTAAAACACTGGAGACAGAGTAAGACCTACCTCCTATGCTCCTTGCTATCATACTAAAATGAGGGAAGAAAGTTCTAAGTACAAATTAAGTCTCCACCGTAGAATCAGGCATAAGACATTTAAGAGAAGACACACAGTATCTATACAACAGACATACTTCTGAAGGAGCTAACTCACTCTAAACCAGAAACTTGGATTCCAGCCCAGGAGATGAGAATTTTTTTCCCTTTTTGAGTATTACTCCCTTTCTGGCAATTTAGCTTGTTTTCCCCAAAACGGGCTTGGCCAACATGCATGACATGGTGTCCACGGGAGCAGTTCCTGCAGGTTGTCACCATGAAGGTGAAGAGGGGATAAGTTGGGAGGAATGAGATCAGACCACTGTTGTGCTTTAAGACTTAACACAATGCATTATACTAGGAAAGAGATTTTAAAAGAGTTACCTACAAACAATGAATCATGGAACACTACATCAAAAACTAAGGATGTACTGTATAGTGACTAATATAACATAATAAAATATTTTTAAAAAATAAAAAGTAAAAGAGTTACCTGGAATTCAAATAGCATAAACCCATTTATTTTTCAAAAGCAGCTTTGGACTCTTGTCTCCCAATCTTTTCAGGAACTGGAAATTATCTAAGGCTGGTCAACTCCCAGTGAAATGTCCCCTTCTCACTCCCAGTGAAATGTCCCCTTCTCACTGATTGAACAGAAAAGCTGCAATCAATTTGTCCCCTGACATTTGCAGCCAGGTAGCAGGTAGGCCTATGATGCTGTGCTCTCCATTGTGAAGAAGAAAACCAAGCAGAAATCATTGTCCCTCCCTTCAAGGAGCCTGAAATCGAACTGAGGACTCAGAATAAGAAAGCAACTAAAAACCTTAGAAACTTTGGTTCTAAGGTTTATAAGACAATGTACCGTGGGTAGGGGTACTGTGAGGAAACAAAGCAAAAAGTGAATAAGATAAACAGAATTAGTTCAATTGAAAAGATGGGCATGGCCTGGCACAGAGCAAGAGAGGAAATCTCTATAGGAAAGAGCAATTTCCACATATGTCTACTATTGTCAGTAGAAGGCTCAGGCACCACAGTGAAGACTGATGTGGCTACTTCCCACACATCAACAGAGTTCTCTCCCTGACATGCATGGAGGTGCGAGCTTATACTCAGGCTGCAGGAGTGAATGTTTATGAAGAGTCACCAAGAAAATGAGACCATGTGAGACAGAGAAACTGATAAGTCATAATAACCATTTGAGTAAATCACAGCAAGAGAGAAGTTTTGGGACATTAAGGAACAGTTGAAAATAAGAGAGAGATAATACAAATCACTAAGCAGGGAAATGAGAATATGAATCCTTTAAGGAAATTATTAAGTTTGCGTACCCAACACGTCAAACCGACACCTATAATATATACACCTGGCCAAAGTACACAGGTGCCTACAGTCTAGGCTCCAAATCAGTGCCCATCTGTGTCTCAGGCACCCCCACCAGCAGGCTGCTCCTCAAAGCCCTTTGCACAAAGATACTTAGGAAACAGTGGTGCCCCTTTTTGAAGACTTTGGCATGAAGTCAAAACAGCACCCCTTTGGGATTCTACAGTAAGTATAAATGTAGGACTAAGATTTTAATTCCAGCTTTTATGCACCCTGATTTGTCTTGCAACTTCAGATGCACCATGAACAGCTTCTGTATCTGTTTTTTCACTGGTGAAATGCAGAGAGGGGAGGTGATGTGAGTCAGGGGGTCATAGTCCTATAGGCCTTTGAGACGATCCTCATTCCCCTAAACCCTCCCCCTTATTTGGGAGACACATACAAGGCTCCAAACCAAATCAGAGATCAGTAAACAGTAAGAGTGAATAAGTGAAGATTGATCATTTCAATGCCTTCAGTCCAGAAGAGTGGGCTGATGGAGGGAAACAGGCAGTCATGCTGCTTTTCCACAGGGAGCCAGGCAGGGGGCGGGATAAGGGAATGGCAGAGACTGGTCCAGCCAGTGGCCTGGGCTTACACTTTAAGCTGAACAGAGAAAATCCTGGCTCAGCAACTTGAACAGACCAGCAAACTAAGGTGACATAAATGAAACTGGTGAAAAGCGCATTTGTTAGGGAAAGCCAAAAATTTTGAAGCAAGGGCAAGTCTTAGGGGGAAGAAAAAAAAGCTTTAAAATGTTTTTAGCCATCTGCCTCTTCCTCTCGTCTAAGAAAAATGTTTTACATGATCATAATAAGGAACTGTAGTGTTGGTCACTGTTTGGCTTCGGTTCACTAACAGCAATGTCAGCCCACGGTTATTTTTTTTCAGGGTGACATCTTTATAGATCCTTCCATGTCAGATCTCCAAATATGCCCTCAGATGGAGCGTCTTCAGAGCAGGCTTTCAGCATTCCCTCCATTGTTAAACATCCCCAAAGTGTTTCCTGCCATGCCATAATTTCACCGGGGCGCCATGACAGGGCGCCCACAATCAAAGGAGAGGGAGGAAGAAAGAACTTAGTTCTTACTTGCTCTTCCCCTGCTATGTAGTGCAGCCTCCCACCACTAGCCCAAAATACCATTCTGATGAAATATTAGAGTGCATACATCTCTACAGGAATCAGAAAATAATACCTTCTTGCCAAGCTTTGGCCCAAGCAGGACACCTCTTTTTAAAAGCCTTTTCTGATAACTATTTTCACCGTCAAATAGGGATGGAGCATCCTTCCTGGCGCTCCGTGACTCTGGGCTCCTCTATTCCAGGTGTCAACACCCCATATTCTTGCTGCTGGCTTCTTGTCTGCCGACTGCTTCCCGAGCTCCTTGAAGGCAGAAACCCCATCTTCCTCCCCTCAGAATCCCAAGGAACCAGCGCAGGCTCTAGCACAAAGCAGGGACTCAAATGTGTGATGATTTAATGAATTAATCCATTACTTTCTTTCTGACTAAACAAATTTGCAGGCTGCACCAATTACAAAGAACTTTCACACTTACTGCCACGTTCAACCCTAATTACACCCACGAAGTCCCCCTTAGCGAGGGGCCACAATTGTCCCCGTCTACCGATGAGTCTACGCTCAGACGGAAAGAACTCAAGTGACTTGCCTAACGTCACACACAGGGCAAAAGGATTTAATGACTTTTCCTATATCAACAATTTAAACTATCCTTCATTAGAATCCTACCTCTCAAATAGGGCCCTACTACTTTAGGTCAGAGGATTGTTTAGGCATCAGGAACGCTAAATCCAGTGGTTTGGGTCCCTGATTCACAACATTCTCATCACTGGACCAGGAATGTTGCTCTTCAATCTCATTTATCTGCTTGTTTATACATTGAATTCTTTTTAATTATATAAACACTGGTATGAATATATTCTACACTTCATTACGGCTTAAGGATTTATCAAGTAACTGTCCTGGAATAAAGGGAAACTCCAGGAAAGGAACATTCTTCCTGAGCACCAGTGCCACACGAGCACGCGCTACCAGAGTACTCTGAAGACTCTTATCAAGGAGGAAGCTGCATCTCAGTGAAGTCCAGTCTTCTGCCAGGTACTTCAGGAACGTAGGGAGCATACGCTAGCATGTGTCCAGAATGTAAAGTAAGAATGCCAAAAAGTGTGTGCTTGGGAGAGAAGAAGAATTGTTTTAATATAAAAGGACATTAAATCATGATGTATGGGCTAAAAAAATATATTTTAATTAAAAAAACACTTCCTTTCCTCCACCCTGCCATGCTCTTTCCCATGGGAGAACATGAATTATCCCCACTGTTCAACTCGACTACAAACGCTAAACAAGAATCACCATCAAGACCAGGCTGGCAGAATTTTAGGGCAGCCCTCCTCTACCTTCATGCTGTTCCCTACATTCACTCCTTCAGGAAGGGACAAAGCCTTTCAGTCCACAGTGATAGATGTCTTTGACCAAGAACTTGACTCACTGAAGATCCTCAATAAATGTATTCTAATTTTAGAACTTCAGAATGCAATCTTCAGCTCAAGTTAATAGTTTTTGTGGATGTCTTTTGGTTACAATTAGCGACTATACCCAAGCCACTGACACCAGACCCATCCACCTTTGTGTTGGGGGCAGAAGTATATCAGACGGGAGGGCATGAAGTACCTAAAATTTAAAATGAAATCATCTTCTTTCTGGGGCGGAGGGAGTGGGACAAACTCCTAAAAGGAAAAGAAGGCAGTTTGAGCTGAGGAAACTAAGCTTAGATGACACGAAGTTGCTAAGGGTGAGCTCCAATCATCGTCAGGTTGGCAAGAACAATAAAGCATGTGCGTAGAGATACTTTTTATCTCACAGCTGCAAAGCCAGGCAGTAGTGCCTCAAATGATTCATGAAGTTTTTATTTTAGTTTGACACACGTCCGATTTCATACACAGGAGCTATGTTGCTGGAGGTTGGAGAATGGAACTATGGCTTGGGTGTTTGAAGACTGGTCAGTGAGCGATATGGGAAATGATTAAGTCTTGCCTTGTAGCCATAGGGATCCTGAGAATGAGAGAGACAGACATGCAATTGAATCACGTTGAAATGAAAAAGCCAACACCTACACTCCAGTCCAGAGTCGCTCTGGGCTCCTTCGCTGGACCATTTGCCACAGGAAGGCTGAGGGGATGTGCGGGAGCCAGGTGCTGCAGGCCTGCCCGGGAGATTGCTTTCCTGCAGCCAGAAGAAAAAAAAAAAACACACAAAGAAAAACCAACATCAGAAGGTCATACACAGCGAAAAATTTCCCCTAGGGTAAAAACAATGCCTGAGTTAGTCTTCCACATGCAAAAACCCTTGCAAATGTATTGGAATCTATGTCTCTAAAGTGCATGGCCAAGGTAGAGGGTGGCAGGTCTCAAAAGACGGGGAGGTTGAGGGGACCAGTTTGGGGGCAGCGTTGCTTCAGAAACAGAAATTAAAATGTAAGCCCCTATTCAGGGTAGAGGGCAGAATGCAGGTCTCTCCTTTTACAAGGAAAAAAAAAAGACCTAGGGCCTGGGTGGTCACAATACTTGGACAATTTTAAAGCTGTCAAAGGCTAAAGGAAAGAAAAGGAGGCTCGTGGGGTCTTCTATGGAAATTCCTCCATTTCCCAACAAAGTGCTCTCCAAGCAGTTCACAGCGCCAAGTTCAGTCTTGCTCCTCTCGAGAACATTCTCTCTCATCCTTGCAGAGGACTTCCACAGATAGCTTGAAGTTCCAAATGGGGAAAGACTGATTGGTAGCTGCCAAGAAATAGCACATGCTGGAAGACCACTATCTTACAAGGCCCACGGAAAGATAAAACCGAAACACGTGGCTTAGACTAGGTTTGTTACGTGGAACATAACAGAATGCAGGTCAGAAAGGAGGGAATGAATCAGGAGAGGTTGAGAAAGTCAGCCCTGACCTTGGTCTGCAAATATAAGAAATAAGAGGAGTTGCTTTAGCAAGCAAATTTAACAACTGCCGAGTGAAGGGAAGGGAAGGGAGATGAGAGCCTGGTGGACAGAATGAGAACATCAAGATAGAGGAAGAAAGCAGGGAGATCTTGTGATACCATCATTAATAATGTTAAGTTCAATTTCTGAACAGCTCCATGAAAAATGCCAGACAAGGGTCTCAAGCTTCCATGTAAGTGCTGATTCATGAATTAACTAAGTGGCTCCCTGGAAAGGAGAGGGGTTTTCCCTCCACAGGAGTGTCCACCTGTGCTCTGAGAATCACCTAAACTAGAATCAGGTGGGTCTTGTGACTCTGCAGCTGAGTCCTGAGTAGGTCTGAGGGTAAGGCCCAGGAATCTGCATTCACACATGCTTCCTTCTGCGAGCTAAAGTTTTCAAACTGCTCTATGGGAGTGCGGAAGGACGTTAAAGAGGATATGAATAGGAGACTCTCCCATATGCACCCTCAGAAAAGATAAATCTGAGAACTCAGACTGATTTCAGGTTGATGCCTGATTTACAGAAGACTGGAAACCTAACACTCGACCAGTGAACATCCACCAAGATTGTCTCCCCATCCTCAAGCCACTGAACTTGCTGCTTGGACTCAGGCTAGACTCCCTGTTCTTTGCACACCTGGCCTTAAAAATAATCCACCCAAACTGTTAATGGACTTGCCTGTAGCTTGCTACAGTTTTCATGTCCTGAACTGCAACTCCTATGCTATTCTCGAATAAACTCAGTTCCTGGTAATGCAAGCTTGCCTTGGTTTCCCTCTTTATTTAGGCTGACAAGAGCAAGTACGTTTGGACAAGTGGGGGAGCACTAACTTACCCAGGCCCATCAAGGAGGGGAGCCTTGAAGGAAAGTATCAACAACTTCATTATGTACTTTACCCCCATTAACTCTTGGCATCCTATCTCAGAGGATGTGAACATTACAGTAAGAATCTGCCATCTTGGACAGTGGACCTACAGATACATGGGGTCCCCAGGGAGGCCCAGATCCTCAGACTCCTTCACCCATCTCACTATACAGAGGAACAAGGCTGCAGACAGGTAGATGGGGGAAAGCCAGGCAGTGGTGGCCAGATGTACGGTCCATCCCATCACAACTGAGCCACTGAAGGGAAAGGAACTTGCCCGGGAAAGGGGGACAAGTAAGAGCAGAATGTAAAAGCTCCATTGGAATCTAAAGGCAAATGAACTGTCTGTTCTGTTCACTGATCTCTGCAAACTCCACCCAGAAATGGAATTTGTAATTGACCAAGATCAACAGTAGCCTCAAAACCCAAAGCAAGGCTGGGTAGAATCCAGAAAAGAATCCAAAACCATGCAGCCACTGATTAGTGGCCAAGTATGTCTAATAGCTCAGCAAGTGCCCAGCCCTTACCCCCCCCACCCTTATATTCCCACACAGGAAGTCTCAGAAATAACGTCAAGGTCTTTAGTAGTCGGAAGTGATCACGTCAAGCTTGCCAGTAGCCTACTTTCAAAGCTCCCACTGGGTTGCACACAATGTACTTGCTTTATGTAAATCCCCAAAGAGTCATTACAACTGTGTAGACCTTTAATGAAGACATTCTGATGACACAATCTTCTCTTCCCTCACTTTCACCAAGGCAAATAATTAACAACATCAATTTAGCCCCTTCACTGGCACCAACTCTTTTGGGTTCCCAGAGCCAATTCCAAAATTGGCAGACAGGTGGGAGGTGGGGGTTCCCACAACATCAAGCAATTCTCAGACACCAGCAGAATGTGCCAGAATTCAACTTAATTCTGATACCATCTACCCAGAGCTGGCATCAGATTCCACAGGTTCAGGGTTCAGTCCTACAAGATGGCTCCCCACCCTCACTTCAGATGCCAGTCACAAGTCCCAGGCTGTTACCCGTGCTTACGGCCAACCAGCTAAAGACTGGAGGTTCCAATGGCCTCCTCCTTAGGTTTGATTCATTTGTTAAAGTAGTTCACAGAACTGACAGAAACACTTACTTAATTAACATTTACCCATTTATTAAAGGAGATAATAAAGGATATGAATCAACGGTGAGATGAAGGGATACAGTGGGTCAAGTATGGGGAAGGGGCGTGGAGCTTCCATGCCCTCTCCAGGGGCCTCACTCTCCCAGCACCTCCACGTGCTCACCAATCCAAAAGCTCTCTGACCCCCATCCTTTTGGGTTTTTATGGAGGCTTCATTATATAGACGTGATTGATTAAATCATTGGCCATTGGCAATTGATTGAAACTTCAGCCTCTCTGAGAGGGGGCTAGGAGTGAAAGTTCCAACCCTCCCATCACAAGATCGGTCCTTGTGGCAAACAACACCCACCCTTGAGTGGATACAAAGTCACCTTCATTAACATAATGAAAAACACCCCTTTCGCCCTTATCACAGGTTTCAGGAGTTGTGAGCAGAGGTCTGTGGATGAAGACCAAATACATATGAGAAATCTATTTTGGTCATCTGGATGACCAAACACATATTGCTTATAACTCACAATATCACAGCTCTTCACCCCGAAGTATATTCCGTTCCACTGAGCAATAAGAAAAGAACACTGGAAGATTCTTACATGGTGTTCCTTCATGGCCCACGCATCTTTTCTTCACCTGGGTTCAAGGAACTTCTGTAACATTTTTCTTTAGGACTTTTCTCTGGCTTTGAAGGAGGCTGTATGTAATTCTAAGTCACAGCTTTCATCACAAGAAAATCAGATCTCTATGGAGTCAGAATCTACAGGTCCCACCTTTGATTCCTTAAAACACAATCTAAATTTCAGTGTTCTAACAAAAAATAGCAAACAGTGCCTGAGCACAAGGCCTTGGAAGAGCTGAAGAATTCCTAAATCTTGGGTAAATGAGGAAAATACAAGTCCTTCATCCTTTCATGAACAGCCACAGAGAGCTGTGATCAGAATCAAAAAGAAGGGAGGGCATACAATTTCGCTGGCACAGTGGACACCACAGGACAAATGAGTTGAAGTCACCAGAAGTTGGAGACTCTGACCACCAAAACCTGTGTTCCTAATTAAAACCGCCAGGAGGGCCGCGCTGCCGAAATAACCAGATTAGAGTTCGAGGGCTGCGTGAGTGTCTCTGGAAGAGCAACATGGCACTAAGAGAAGAGACGCACCTTCAACCCTGACTAAGCCCTGCAATGAGAGTACAGTCGAATCTCTTTCCCAGCCGTGAATAGAAATGATTAAGTAAGGGCTTTCACTGCTTATTTATTCCTCGTTGTCGATACAAATTTAAGGGTGGTTTTCTGTAACATGAATAGAGGAAAATTGTATATGTACGACATATATAAACACTTATTAGGAGGAAAATAAGTAAGAACCATCAAAGCAGTCCCAGTTTGTAACTGTAAATGTGCCTCACAAGAGGTATTACACAAGAAAGAGAACAGGAAAAAGATCTGTAGGGACTACAGGGAGGTAGGAGGCGACTTCTGATTACAGCTGTTTCCATCCTTCTAAACAGCCATGTGAGAACATCCTTTTCTCCAAGAGCTCATATATGTATACACCTTTTGTTCCAAAATAAGAAAGCAATTTCATTATTTCTCAGACCTCAAAATTAGTGTAAGTTATTTTTCTACGTGGGTTCATCTTGGTTGTAGGAGATGACATTTCAGAGCAGAATTTGGGGTGTGTTGAGGTGGCAGGGATTTTATGTTGCAATATGCTCCAGTAAAAAAATCAATCAATGGGGTTTCAACATCTCATTTTTTTCCTCCTGCCCAGAATCCTCCCAAACCTATAGTCAGTGAGACAGTGAGATGGCCGCGATCCTTCCTATTAATTTTACAACAAAGCTTTGTTGGGATGGCTATAATGGCAAAAGAATCTTTGAAAAGGACAACTGCGATATTAACTGCAAAACAGATACGAAAAGAAAATATTCTATAATGTAGTTCTAGGTGCACAAAGTCACGGTTAATGTCAATTACCTGCCATGAAAGACCTCAAACATATTTAAAGTATAAAAGCCACCTTACATTTTAAATAGCATTCTATTATTTCCTTTACTTCATTCAATAAGACTACAAACTCCTAAAGGACAGGGCTCAATTCATCTACTAATCTTATTACATTCTAGCCTCGGGGTAGACACAGCAAATAGTCAATAAATGCTTTCTGAGTTAATGAATGAACTTGACCAAAAAGCTAAGCAAAACAGCTTGCTGATTAGATCAAGGGTTGAGAAATCTGATTAGGAAGATTTGAATTGAAGATCCCAGGCTGTGCATTTCGGTGATATACTTTGCAGGGAGGGCCAGAAATCCTTCAAAGCAGCTCTTTAAAGAAAAAGGCAAAAGAGGTAGAATTCGGGGTTAAGAAGCCTAAGAGACATCAAAACGGCTTTGTGACCAACGTAAAATAAAATCCTATTGCTATAACATTTGTAAAGGGCATAGCATAGTGTTAATATTTTTATAATGTATTTGTTGAAAGAAATGTGTAGCATATATTCTTCACAAAGAGAATTTTTTTAAATTTATGGGAAAACATATAAGTGGTTATTTAGCCAGGATACCCTCTAATTATCCATTTTGCAATTTTCTCTCAATTCGCTCTGGTTCCACCCTGATTCCAAGTTTATATGGCTCCTATATTCAATCCATCCCCATCTTGCCAACTCCCTTTCTGGGTGATTCTATGAATAGAATAGAATGAGGACCCCGCCTGCTGAGCAGAGAAGCACCAGAGAATGAAGAGTTTCCCTTAGCCAGGATGTCTTCTAAGAGAAGCAATTGACACATTAGAGATTGATGAATTCATCTCCTTGTTTTAGAAAAAGAAGCAGCTGTCTAGAAAGGTACTCCGTAGCTTGGTTTAATTCCCCAAGTGCCTCAGGAGGGATCTTAATCACTGTGTATGTGTTGGTGTGCTTTTCCCCATATGCTATTTTGGGACTAACTTTGTTTATATTCAAAGCAGCTCACAGTGCTCCTTGGTTGATCTAGACGAGCTGCCTGTAAGGTTAAGGATAGTCCACATGATTAAAAAAAAAAAAAATTGTCCGAAGCCCCACACCAACTCCAAATATCCCAGTAGAGATTTATTTAGGGAAACAAACCTTGTGTAATGATTTGAGCCTGAACCCTAATCCACATTACATATGAACACAAAGTAGTTTTTGACAATTTTAATGTGCATTGAAATTTCCGAGAATGTAATTATTATTGAAAGAAAGGTTGTTTTTAGTTTCCTAATGGTTGTAAATCATTCAAAAAATTGCTTCTGGTGTTGAGTCTTCAACACCGTGTGCCTCTGTTACTTTATGTTTACAGCTGCTACTTCCACGGTGAGTCTCCAAAAGCGGTGCCTTACCTGGCCTGTGGTGGAGCTTGACATCAGTCTATTTAAAAGCTTTCTAGGTATTTCTAATGAGTATCCTGGACTGAGAACCACTGTTCTACATAGATGTGGAAGCATGTGACTACTTCATTACATCTGCAAATGTGACTAAGCCCTGGCATTTACACATTGAAATATATTCATTCATTCAATGATGTATTTACTGAATGTCTATTTTATACCAAGCACCGCTCTAGACGTGTTAAGATGCATGAATAAAGGGGCGCCTGGGTGGCTCAGTCGTTAAGCGTCTGCCTTCGGCTCAGGGCGTGATCCCGGTGTTCTGGGATCGAGCCCCACATCAGGCTCCTCCGCTATGAGCCTGCTTCTTCCTCTCCCACTCCCCCTGCTTGTGTTCCCTCTCTCACTGGCTGTCTCTATCTCTGTCAAATAAATAAATAAAATCTTTAAAAAAAAAAAAGATGCATGAATGAATAAAACAGACATAAACTGCTGCCTTTGGGAAGCTTATATTCTAGCAGGAAATTCATTTTGCCAGGTACAGAGTCATTTTACAAATCTTACATATCCCTCACAACAATGAGGGAGGTACTTTTATTATGCCCTATTTCATAATTTTTTTTAAAAAAGGATAGTACAGAACAGTTAAGCTACATGTCCAAAATCACACAGAGAGGAAGAGGTACAGGTGGGATTTGAATCCAGGCATCTAAATCCCGATTGGACATACTTAACCATGGCACAACCCCACACTTCTATGAAATTTTGATAGCATACATGTACGTAGCAAAAATACATACAATACAGCTAGATTCTTACTATGCCAAATTTCCAACTGCCTCAATTACAAATGTCCCGTCTCCACAACAAGAACGTAAGCTTCTCCTAGAAAGAGGCCAAGCTGGGAGGCATTCAAGTGTACAGATTAAGAACACACTTGACCTTACCAATCACTAGCTCCATAGTCAAGGTGCTTGAACTCTCTTAGCCTTGGTGTCTTTATATGTAAAATAAGAACAATATTACCCAACTCAGAGATAAATTTAAAAAGAAGTGTGCAGGATGCTTGGCACATAGTAAGCACAAAAAATATTCACTACTATTATTATTCTCCTGCATATATTGGCATCCCCACAGCATCTAGCCAAAGCTAGGTATATGGCAAATCTCTGAATAAATATGTGCTTTTTATTTGATTCCTGTCAAATATTCCAAGTTCCCCGGACACTTCCGTTCATTCAATAAACATTTAACAAGCTTCCATTAAGTGTCAGACAGTTCAAAGGGGTTATTCAAAGAAGTGTCTTCTTCTCATCATGGTAAATAATTCCATGGTTGCCAAAGGAATCATTCGTCCCCCAAAACCTGCCTACCTGCCCAATGAAAATTAAAAAGCACCATGCTCTCCCCTCAGACAAATTTACCAACATATTTTTAAATGTCATCCAAGTGCCATTAAAATTATTTATTTAATTATTCATGTAAATGAAAGCAATACCAAAAAAGGAATTTTTGTTGTTGTTGAATCTATAAAGCACTCGGGCTGCTAAATGCCCCTGAGAACTTGTGAACTCATCTGTTAAATAAGATTTATTTCCCAAGCCTAATTCATCATAACTACATTCCAAAAGCAATGCCAGCATGGACTTGTTGTGAGACGTGGCAATAAACCTCGTTTTAAAACAAGGAGAGAGATTTCTCAACTGGGATTCATCAGGAGTCAATGACATTTTTCTTAAGGTAACAGTTGAGGGGAAAAAAGTAAACCTTGGGAATGGAGAAAAGGAATCATACTGTTATGGGTTGAATTGTGACCTTATTTAGAGATAGGGTCTTTACAGAGGTAATCAAGTTAAAATGAGGCCATTGGGGCGGGTCCCAATCCGATATGACTGATGTCTTTATAAAAAGGGGAAATTTGGACACACACACACACACACACACACACACACAGGGAGAACACTGTGTGAAGATGAACGCAGAGACCAGGGTGATGTGTCTACAAGCCAAGGAGGGGCCAAAGGTTGCCAGCAAACCACCAGCTGCTAGGGGAGGGGCCCCCAAGAGATTCTTCCTCAGACCCTAGAAGGAACCAACACTGCCAGGCCATTGATCTCAGACTTGTAGTCTCCAAAACTGTGAGACAATACATTTCTATTGTTTGAGCCACTGAACGTGTGGTACTTCATTACAGCAACCCTGGCAAATGCACATACTTCAAAAATAGACCCAAAGTTTGGACATAGTATGATAAGGCTTGGCTAACTTCAGAATGTTGACTTTTCTTTTCCAGTTGCCCCATGGAACTTTGGGTACCTTCCTGTCATTATGCTACCTTTCAGAAACTAATAATACTTAAACAGAAACACATTCCTATGAAAAACCAGTGTTAAAAACAACATTCTCATACAAATAGATAGTGGGCATCTGACAAAGTTTTATTTAACTCATTGAGGAGGTAGCCAGCAGCAAAGACAAATGCAAAATCAAAGTGTGTATAAGAAATTGAGATTTATGATAGAAAATAAATATCTAAAAAGATTGTTAAATAAAACAAATGAACGAAGAGGAAAAGAGAGAGGCAAATCAAGAAACAGACTCTTAACTATAGAGAACAAAGTGATGGTTACCAGAAGGGAGGTGGGTGGGGGGATGGGTAAAACAGGTGATGGGGATTCAGGAGGACACTTGTAATGAGCACCGGGAGATGTATGGAAGTGTTGAATCACTATACTGTACACCTGAAACTAATATTACTGTATTATTAATATTGCTGTACATATGAATTTAAATAAAAACTTTTTAAAATACAAAATAAAATAATTGCTAAATCAGATGTAAAATTAATTATCTTTCTACAGGTTGATAAGAACTTAATCCCTTGCCATTAACTTTTCTTGTGGTCTACAAAATCACAACTCATCACTTTTTCATAGGTTAACCTTTTATATCTTATGGGGATATAAATTGTTAGCACTTTCATCAGTTTGGGATTATTAATCAAATATACAGGGACAATGAAATTACAGAGCCCAGAAGTACCAAGTAAGAGTCAATTACTCAGTAACAAGGTTCTACTTCTATTGGAGCAGGTTAATTAGAATATGTTCTAGTAAAATAAATAAATAATAAACTTTAAAAAAATCTTAAGTCAAATAACCGTTTTCCCATTATCAAAATTTGGGATAATTTTACTTCCACTACTCATGGTCCAAGTTATTATATAGAATTCCTTGTGTAGCTCTATACATGTCTGGAATACTCTAGAAAATCTCCTGAAATAAATTATCTCACTCTCCAAATAATAATAATGACAATTTATTCCTTACCTTCTTCAATTTCCATAATTTTTGCTATTTTCTCTTAGCTTGCAAACTGATACAGAGACAGAAGTGTTCAGGTTTACTGGAGAGTTTGTGGGGAGAGTTTGTGAGGGAAGGAGAATTGGCAGCGAGAAGCTGAACTGTGATGCAGTCGCCCCAAAGGGTGTAGCTGATCGAACATGAGGTTCTGGAGCTGGAACGGCCCTTCAGAGCGGTTCTAATTTCAAGCAGAGACGAGACCTTGCAACTCCACATGCCCCAGTCTTCGGGGCTGGGCAGCCCCTCGGGAGAGCGGAAGTACGGACTAGAGATTCTCCTCCACAGGGGCAACACCTGAGAAGGGGCACAGCTGTAGACCATTGGCAGCCAAGGCTCCCAGAAGCTGGAAAGATGAGCACTTTGGTCCTGAGAAGGCATGTGGGCAGCAAAACAAGCATCCTACACACTTCTAGTACTCATGACAAACTCAGGAAATGGGTAATTTTATCATGCCCATTTTGCTAAGGGAAAAACTGACATTAAGCAGTTGGAATAACTTACATAAGCCATACAGCTAAATAAGTAATAAGGCCAAGACTGGAGCCCAGCTGTCTGGCTCCAAAGGCTCCATCGCTCTGCATGCCCTCTAAAGGGGCCGAGAGAAGAGAAGGATCCAGAGATAGCACAAGATCTGGGTGTGCAGTGGATTGAAAGTGACCAATGAAAATGCCCCAGTGTCAGCGTGGCTGAAGGACATTTTAAAAATACCATCTAATGTTCAAGTGGAAGTTGTTGAATGCTGTGATGGAAATGCTTTCTTTGTCTCCTCCTCCATATTTTCTACCTGCACCTAAATCTTCAGGGAACTCTATTCCTTGTCTTAGAGGCAGTGGAGTTTTATGAATGTGGAAATTGAAGCAGCTGAATTTTACATCTAGGTCAATGAATACAGAATAGATGTTGCCTACTGGAATAGAAAGATAATCCAAAATTGAACAAATTTAGTAAAAGCATGAGCCTGAGAACAGAAATAACCTTAAGAACATAAGCCCTCCGGGAATTCACAGAAATTTTAGGGGAAGGGATTTGGATTTCCATAGGGTTCTTCCCAGTAAAACTATCAACACAAAAAATTTAATGTTAGAGCCTCCCTCTTCATTTCCATGCCAACACTCCACTCCCTACCCCCTTCAGTTTCCATCACCCTGCACCTTCAATGCCTCAACAACAGTCTTGCTCAACTGGTGGCATCACTGAATAGATCACCCAACACAATTTTGTCAACTGAAGGAAGTTTAGGATATGTCTCTCATAAGAGTATCTGCATTCTCAAAAGGGACTCATAAAAATGCAAAAACTTGCGTGACCCAAAGGAATGGAGTCAAATGACATTCAAAGTAGTTAAAATAATTTTCCTAAGGCACAATCCAGAATATTGTAAATAAAAATAAGGTATGGGGTGAGAGGCTGGTGTTAGAAGCAGAGACCTACTTACCTACTTTGAGGTTAGCCCTAGGCAAAACGGCTAAGTTTACCGAGAGACCCAAGAGCATATCTACTACATGTTGAGAAGACACTGCCAATTTGTATCTGTGAGGGAAGGGTCCTAGCAAAAAAAAAAAAAAAATGAATTCACTTCAGATTGTTCCAATAAAGAGACTTTAATAAAGCAACTAGTTAAAGGTAGGATTAGGGAACAAACCACTACCTAATCTCAAGACCTACAATAAAGCTAAAGAAACCAAGAGCACATGGTATTGGAGAAAAGAGATATCAAGGCACCATGAAACCAGAGAACAGCTTTATGGTTATCTTGGTGCAGTAAACCAGAATTAGTATAAAACTAATCCAAGTCTTAGACTTCTCTTTAGCAGACAAAAGACGTCCAGGCACATCAATCTGTTCTCTTATTTCTTATTTTTCAAAGCTTTTAGTCACATTTGCAACTCTACTAAATTCTGAGATCAACTTGGCTCTCAGCTGTATCTCTGAATGCTAGGTAGACAGCAAAGTGACTTATTTGAGGTCAAATAGCTAGTTGGTGGAAAAGCCAGGAATAGAAATCAGGTCTGTTCATCCAGCCCAGCTTGTCTACATTATCACTGTATGACCTCTGTCCATCCCATCCAGTTTGGCCTGCAGGTGTACATTTTCATTTCTCTGTCTCCCTAGCAACTAATTCATCACTCCCCAGATCTTCATGTTTCATATACATCTTGCAGGCCTGCTTGCAAAATGAAGGAAGGAAGGAAGGGAGGAAGAAGAGAGAGAGAGGGAGGGAGGGAGAGAGAGAAAGAGAGGGAAGGAGGGAAGGACAGAAAGGTGGGGAGGGAGGGAGGAAAGAAATGTAGAAAGAAAGAAAAGAAATAATAAGAAAAACCTTCAACAAGCCAGAGAGAGAAAAAAAAATGTCCTCAATATGATAAAGGGTATGTATGAAAAATCTACACATAACATCATACATGATGGCTAAAGATCAAACCCTTTGCCCCTAAGATTGAAACAACGTAAGGATATCTGCTCACACCACTTCAGTTCAACATTGTCCTGGAAATCCTAGCCAGTATAGTAAGATAGAGAGGGGGGGGAGAAAGTAAAGAAGAGAAAAAAACATATAGACTGGGAATAAAATAGTAAAACTGTCTTCATTTTCAGATTGTATGACCATGTAAAATCACTAATAATCTACAAAATCTACCAAAATTAATGTGTGAATTTACAGTCATAGTATATGGAAGCTATATTCAAAATTCAACTGTATTCCTATATATAAGCAACTACAAATTGAAAAATAAAGTTTTCAAAACATCATTAACAATGGCATTCAAGAACGTGAACTATTAAGGGATAAACTTAATAAAATATGTATAAGACCTTACACTAAAAACTAGAAAACATTACTGAGAAAAATTAAAGCAGTTGTAAATGAATAAAGGTATTTTATTTGTGTATTTAAAGACTCAATACTGTTAAGAAGTCAAATCTTCCCAAAATGATACACAGATTGAACACAATCCCTATCAAAACCCAGCTGATTTTAACATTTTATAGAAATAAAAAATGACATAAAATAGTCAAATAATCTTGAAAAAAAAGTTGGAGAACTTTCACTACCTAATTTCAAGACTTACTACAAAGACAAATACATCAAGAGTATATGATAACAAAGAAAGAATGGACAGAATGATAGAAAAAAAGAGGTTCTAGAAACAGACCCACACATGTATTGCTTCAGAAGAGACACTGAAATCACTGGAGAAAAGAATATCCTTTTAACAAATGATGCTGGAAAAACTGGTTATTCATACCGGGAAAAAATTAATCTTGATCCCTACCTCAAACTACATACGAATAATGCTTCAGGAGGAATCACAGATACAAACCTAAAAGCTAAAACTATAAAGCTTCTAGAAGAAAATGTAAGAAAATACCCTCAGAAGAAAGGGATAAAGAAAGGGGGGGTAATATTCTGAAGGGAGAATGAAGCATGAGAGACTATGGACTCTGAGAAACAAACTGAGGGCTTCAGAGGGGAGGGGGGTGGGGGAATGGGATAGGCTGGTGATGGGTAGTAAGGAAGGCACGTATTGCATGGTGCACTGGGTGTTATACGCAACTAATGAATCATTGAACTTTACATCAAAAACCAGGGATGTACTGTATGGTGACTAACGTAATATAATAAAAAATACTATTATAAGAAAAAAAAAGAAAATACCCTCATGCATTGGAGTAGGCAACAATTTTTTTTTATAAGATGCACGAAGTTCTAACCATAGAAGAAATCGCTAAACTGAACTTAATCAAAAATAAAAAAATCTACTTATCAAAAGACATAACAAAAGATACTACTACTCATTCTGCCATTCCCCTTCCTGTGCCAGAAATTCTGAAAAGCTGTTCCTTTGTAAAAGTGTTAAGAATACTGGCAAAGTTTGTCAAGATTATTTTTTTCAGAACTCTGGAAATGACCATTTGAGTGGAAGAGGTTGGCAGCAGCCCTGGTCTTGTCTAGCCACAGGGCAGGCTGAGCTCACTGTCTTGAACTCGAGGGAGCTTCACTCCACTCCGCTGACCAGGGATTTATCCTCGCATAGCTCCCTCAGCACTGGTTATCCTGACCAAGACCATGTCACATCTTCTCACTGATCCCAAGATGTTAGTAGCATCATGCAGCCTTTTTCTAATGGATAAGGGTGTTGTTGTTCTATTTGCCTCCAACTCACTCAACATTGTGATGATACTAACAGGACTAGACTCCTCTCTTCCCCAAATAAAAGTTTCTAGTACTTGGGCTTTAAAGCATGGGTGGGACCAATCTTCCAAAATTTGCAGTAACTAAGAACTTGCGAGAACCCCAGCTTGTGCTTCCTTGGTGCCTGGCAGTATCCCACCAAGACACCTCTTCACCATTTCTTGTCTTCTACTGGATAGCCAGATGGCCAAGTCCATGAGCTAAGAATATGTGCTAAGGGGAGGGAAATGTCTATGGTACCTTCGGGCAGACACCCTTAACTTGTATGATTATTCTCTTTGAGCCCTCTGCCTTTACCCATAGACATAGCTACAGAGTGTGGGAAGCAAACTTTCCTCACTAACACTGTATTCCAGATAGAGCAACAACTTCTCTTCCATCTTCCCTTTATATTACACTTGATTTACAAGAGTGGAGGTGAAGGCTTTGTGGAATAATTTTCTGGTCTCAGCCTTCCCAGTTGGTGTCTGGCCTTAACCACTGGCAGCTCTCTAAACTTAGAATGTGGGATACTTATGATGTTTATGGTCTTCAGCTTTGGGGCTTGGCTGTAAATCCAAGGTAATAGGAAAAACTCTACTCAAGGGTTTTTAAGAAATGAGGAGGCAGTGTGTTTAGCAAAAATAAAATGAGTTTCAGAATCAGACTTTCAGGCATTTAATATTTTTATTCAGTGCCTACTATGTTTCAGCTCTAAACTAATTGCTGGTTGTGCAGAAGTAAATAAAACACACATCATTCCTCTTCTTGTTGGGCTTATGATCCTGATGAAGAAAACGGACATAGATAAATAAGTAAACACCTGACATGTGGCTAATAGATGTAACTACTGTGAAGGGTACTACAGGAAGACGTGGTAGAGAATGGGAATGAACAGTGATTAGGACGGGCTACCCTGAGCAGGTTAACAGAGATAGGATTTAAAGTAACCTGGACTGGAAGTCTCACTCTCTCACTTAATAAATTCATGATCTCTCTATTACTTAATGTCTCTTAGACTCAATTTCCTCATCCATAAAATAGGAAGAATAATTTGTACCATATGCAGTTACTGTGAAGATTCAATTAAGTAAGAATATTAAGGGCACCTTTCTCCTATTACTTTCCTAGAACACAGTAAAGGTTTTTAAATGGCATCTGTCACCATTAAATAGAGGATTAACATTGGAAAGAGGAGAGCGAACTGGACAAAAACAACAACCAGATTCAACACTTAACTAACTTTGTAACTCTGAGCAAGCCATGTTGTAACTGCTCTGAGCTTGCTTTTCTTCAACTGCAAATGAGAGTAGACAGTACCTTACAGAACATAAGACTATAAACTACCTTGTAAAATAAAAATATTTATTTGTGAAGCTCCAGGGGTCTACAAAAAAAAAAAATCTGTCTTGAATATTGGCACTACGTGATGGAAGAAAATAAAGATCTCCCTTGGATATTTGACTACAAGTTAGCCATTACATGAGTTTGTTCCTGGGCTGTCCAAAAGACTTCAAATACTTTGTATTAAGTAGCTATGTTTTTTGTTTTTTGGTTTTTTAGAGAGAAAGAGAGAGGAAGGGGCCTATGGAGAAGGAGAGAGAATCTTAAGCAGGATCCATACCCAGTGGGTTAGCCCGCCTAGGGGCTCAATCTCACATCCCTGAGATCATGACCTGAACTGAAATCAAGAGTTGCATGCTTAACTGACTGAGCCACCCAGGCACCCCAAAAGTAGCTATGGCTTAATAAATTTCCCTGAGTGCTTAAGAAGCAAATATGAATCCTCCTTAGAGAAACCAATTTGCAAACAAGGTCTCAGAGAATTCTAAAAACGTACCAAGACATGTGAAATCTTCATCTAAAATCTCACACACAGGAAAATAAAAAGTACTCAATGAGTACAAGCAGAAAAAACAAGATTTTAGAATACTAAAACTGTCATAAATAGAATATAAAATTATTATGTTGGATGGCTTTAACGGATAAAGGAAGGGGTTAAAAGAACAAGAGATTATAAAAACTATAGTTTAAGGGATAAAAATAATTGTTAATAAGGAAAACTAAAACTAAAAGGAAATAATAAATGGATAGGAGGCATATAAAAGCAACAGAAAAGAAAAATTAGTAAATGACAATGCAGATCTAAAGAAACGACCTGAGTGCATAATAAATAAGAAATATGAAAGGAAAGGAAAGGAAAGTTAGGAAATGTAAAAAAAACTATGAGAAAGTAAATCTAACACATGTCTGTTAGAGTTTCAGAAAGAGAAGAGGAAGAACTGAGCAGAGGCAATAGTTAAAGACCTATCAGGAAGCCATTAAAGACACCCAAATAAAAGGAGAGATCTCTTCATATGGTAGAAGACAATGTTTTAAAGATGTCAGTCCTCCCCTCAATGATCTTTGGATTCATAAAATTCCAATCAAAACTCCTATAAGCTTATGGGTGAACTTGACAGGTTAATTCTATGATGTAGATAGAAGAGCAAAGAACAGGAGTAGTCAAGACTCCTGGAGAACCAGAAGTTGGAAGTAGGGCTAGTGCAAACAGATATCAAGTTGTGTTACAAAGAGCTAACAATTAATACACTGTGGTATTGAGGCAGTAATAGACAAACTGACCAATGGGGGAAAAAGACAGTAACAAACCAAAATATATATATGAAAACTTGATTTATGACAGCACTAGCGTCGTACAAGGGTAAGATACATTTTTCAATAAATGGTCCCAGAAAAATAGATTATCCTAATAGAAAAAAATGAAATTGACCCTACCTCAAAGGATACATAAAAATTGATCCCAGGGAGATTAAAGATGGAAAAGGGAAATTAAAACCTATGTAACTTTTAGAATATAAGAAAGTATCTTTTTTTTAATAAAAGTGAAAAGAAGCATTTAAGAAATAAACACACACACAAATGCAGATACCCTAAAAGGAAGGATTTATAAATTCAATGAAGTAATTCTGTTTATCAAAACACTATGAAGAAAGTAAGAAAAAGCACAAAATAAAAAAGTTATTTTCCACAAATATAACTGAGAAAGAATTCATAGAAACCAATAAGAAAAAGAACTCCCCTCCCCAAGAAATGGACCAAAGATTTTAACAGGTACTTTACAGGAAGGGAAACACAAATAGAAAAAAAAAAGTGATTCATTAGTAATCAGAGAAATGGAAATTTACCCCCTCTTCTCCTTCTCCACCCCATTCTTCTACCACTTCAAAACCAACAGACTGTTAAAATTTAAAAGTTTGACTATATTAACTCATGAGTTAATATATTGTTAGAGTGCAACATGACACAATCACTTTAGAAAACTGATGTGTCATAGGAACGCTAAAGGTGCACATAGCACAAGAATTACCAATTACACTCCAAGTTATAGATCATAGGTATCTCCGGCACACAAGGATAAGATGGTGTCAGAAACATCATATCAGCGCTCCTTACTATAGAAAAATATGGAAACAGCTCAAATGTCCAATGAAAGAATGGTTAAATACATTACAGTATATTCATCCAATAAAGTAATACTCTATAGCAAAGAAAATGAATGAACTACAGCTCCACAGAAGAAAATGGATGAAACTCCAGAACAGTGGTGATTGAAAAATGCCCATTACAGAATACTACAGTTGTATTTCATTTACATAACATTTAAAAATGCAAACAGAGCTGCAGTTTGTTTTGTTTATTTTGTTTTGTTTTTTACCTGTATGCTTGAACGTGTGTGTGTGTGTGTGTGTGTATTTAGTTCTATACAATTTTGTAACGCACATAGGTCCACACATTTAACAACTGTCAAGATACAGAACAGTTTGATCACCATGAAGAGCCCTCATGTTGTCCTTTTATTAACACGTTCACCTCTCTTCATCCCACTCCAATCCCTTATCCCTGGCAACCACTAATCTGTTCTCCATTTCTAAAATTTCATTGTTTCAAGAATGTTATTAAAATGGAACCATACAGTATGTAATCTTTCAGTTATTGGCTTTATTCACTTAACAGAATTCCCTTGGGATCCATCCAGGTTACTGAGTGTATCAACAATTTGTTCCGTTTTCTTGTTTCGTCGTATTCCATGGCACAGATATGCTACAGTTTGCTTAACCATTCACCCTTTGATGGACATTTGGGTAATTTCTGGTTTGGGGCTATTACAAATAAAGCTGCTATTAACATTTCTGTACAGATTTTTGCGTGTGAACATAAATTCATTTCCCTGGGATAAATGCTCAAGAAATGAGATTACTGAATTATAGGGTAATTGCATTTTACTTTTATAAAAAACTAGCAAACTATTTTTCAGAATGGCTGAGACATTATGCATTACCACCAGCAATGTGTGAGAGACCCAGTTTCTTGGCATCCTTGCCAAAATTTGACATTATCACTATTTTTTATTTTAACTGTTCTAATAGGCGAGTAGTGATATCAATATTGTGGTTTTAACTTACATTTCCCTAATGTCTAATGATAGTGAACATCATTCCATTTCCTTATTTGTCAACTGTATGTCCTGTTCAGTGAAATATCTGTTCATATCCATTCTCTGTTTTCTAGTTGGATTGTTTGTTTTCTTTTTTTAATTTTTTATTTAAATTCAATTTAATTAACACATAGTGTATTGTTAGTTTCAGAGGTAGAATTTAGTGATTCCTCAGTTGCATACAACACCCAGTGCTCATTACATCATGTGCCCTACTTAATGCCCATCACCCAGTTACCCCATCCCCCCACCACCTCCCCTCTAGCAACCCTCAGTTTGTTCCTTATAGTTAAGAGTTTGTTATGTGGTGAAAAAAAACAATGAAAAACAAGAGAATAGGTAAAAATTCAAGCCAATTAGAGGAGGCTAAGGGATGGATTAATGAAGATACCTACATGGACTTCAGAGGCTATGGTACTACTCTTCATTATTAAAATGGATAATAAATACTCAAGCATTTGTTGGTTATTATTCATCATAATTTATATTTTATAAATAGGTTGTTGTATTTTATGTCCTCTCTCTTCAATAAAAAATATTTTTAAGCCTTGTAAAATTAGAAGCAGAAAAGTGACAGGCTCTGTACACAGTCAAGTTACTACCATCCACCCAAAGTTGCCACCCTGGAAAACACGCACGAAATTTCTCCCAGTAGCAAATAGTATCTTTCAGAGATTCTAGTATCTTGTTCAAAACTTTAGAGATTCATCTTTTTTTGGAAATGCCTCTGAACCTGCAGCTATTCTTTTGAACATTCTGAATGGTGACTGTCCTTATCCTTTGAGGATAGATTTTATTTTAGTCAAACAGCAACAAGCTATTTGAAATCAAGTTTGATGGATGAGATGGGTGATTTAACTCTATAATAGATAAGTGAGATGACAATGTGTTTCATAAGACAGTTTCTCAGAGTAATTCCAAAGAATAATAGAATTTCAGGGTGAGCAAAGTAATCTAATCCAACTTTTCTCACAACTCAGGAACTAGTTCTGCCAAGAATCCTGACAAATGGCTAGATAGCTTCAGTTTGGAATTTCCAAGTAACACAAATTACAACAAAACATCCTAGATCACCATTGGTGATGAGCATTAATACTTACCAATTAATCTAATTGCCACCTTTTCTAAATTTATAATCTTTGGTATATTTTATGGGTTACTATTGGTCCGTTGTTCCAGTTTATAGATATCTAAATCTGATTTCCATCATCATGGTATTGGCACGAGTTCCCAGAGGAGAACAAATACAGGGTGATAAGTTGATAAACATCCATGTATGATTCACAGAAGTCATTAATGAAAGTAGCAGCCAGGACATGACCAAGTGTAGAGCTCCTACTCAACTAGAAACCTACTTCCAGCTTGGAATTAATTAATAATATTCATGGGGACGGTTTCCATCTTGATCATGAAGAACTAACTATCAGATGCATTGCTAAAATCTAGATACAATTTATCTTTGGAATTTCCCAAACCTATCACTATAATAATCTTACCCATTAAATGAAATGTGGCTAACCATGTATATTTCTTCAGGGAACTCATGCTAGCTCATTGTAATTTTCCTTTCTAAGTCTACATAAAACATCTGTGTAAGGACTCTTAGGGGAACTTGGTAGAGGTTGCTATTAATCCTATTAAGTTATAAATTCACCTGCCCAATTTTGAGAATGAGAATATTTTCCTATCACCGATCTTCCAGAAACTCAACCATTTTCAATATTTCTCAGATATTATTGGTCCTATGATCAAATTTGCAAGCTCTCTCACTCTCTGTGATGTAATTTATTTGAATGTAGAAAGCTTCCCTCTTCAAAAAAGTGGATTATTTTGAAATATGTTCTTTCTGATCCTGGGTTTTTCATATTATCAATGTTTATTCCTCTCTTCCAGTTTTAAGATAATTCTCCTTAATGGAAACATCTGAAGCAATAATGGGCAAAAATTCATGTCCGTTATAGATCTAAAATACTAATATTATTTTCCTTAGAATTTAGGATTCTTTCAAGGGTACTAAGAGTTAAGAACATCCAACACAGACTTGACTTCAAATATATATTTTAAACTGTCAATACAGACTGTCCTAAGGCAATTTTCATCTTAAAAAAGTCAGAGTTCATAATTGCTTCTTAATTTTTCCTCTATTTCTTTGCACTGACGTTTAGACATTTACCCTAGCGAGAGGGTAACAGCATCCTTAGCATAGAAATGGAGACAAGAAAGTAAAAAAGGTAAGAAAAGCAGGGATGTGAAGAAAGGAAGGTGGCATGGGTGGCTCAAGTTCCATGTTAGAGATTGGTTCATCTTTGGACATGCAAAAGAGGAAGTAGTCAGCATCTCACAACTACCATACAAGTTGGTCCTGGACAAAATTTTTCCATATTACCAAAAGTTATGGACCAAAAGTTTATGTCCCTTCTCAAATTCATACATTGAAGTTCTAACTCCCAGTGTTATGGTATTTGAAGGTGGGGCCTTTGGGAGTTTTAGATAAGGTCCCATGATGGGATTACTGTCCTTATAAAAAGAGGAAGACACCAGAGTCTTCTCTCCCTCCCCACCTCCCATCCATGTGAGGACACGGTGACAGGAGAGAAGGCAATTTGCAAGCCAGGAAGAGTACCCTTATCAAGAACAAATCAAGGAGCACCTTGACCTTGGACTTCCCAACCTCCAGAACAATAAGAAATAAATTCCTGTTGGCTTTGCCACCCAGTCTATGTATTTTTTTATGCAGCATGAGCTAACTAAGACACACCCTAACCATAGCAATAAGAGATCTTATTGCAATGAAATGCTATCTATAAAATTAGGCCCCTGATTAAAAACAAAGTAACTCTGTGTTCTTTCCAACATTAAATCCACATCCTCAACCCAGACTTTGAGTTTCCCTGCCCACTGTATCCCTGCATCCATTCATGCAAGGGTCTACCTTACTAATCCACATACTTAGTTCTTCCGTCCACTGAAGTAAATCACTCATTTCCATATCTTCACAAATAGTAATTCTGCAACCTGGAATGGCCTCACCTTTACCTTCTTGCTGTTCATATTGTCCTCTATTTCTCCTCCCTACAGAAAACAAAAACTAAAATAACCACCATAAAAACTATTAAAAACAAGCCTTCTCTGTGGTTTCCCATAATAAAATCACCCTTGTCTGTTTATTACTCTGCTCCCTTCCATGTCTTGTTTCTTAGTGGAAAGCAAGAAGAGAAAATCTTAGATCAGTGGTTGGGTTTTAAAGACCCTGATTTAGATGATGTGGATAGGAGCTGGCCCTTGATATTTGGAAAACCTCCCTGTGGGAATCTAATGTGCAGCCAGGGATAAAAGTCACTGTGGGATCAATGCTCCTCAGTCCAGCTGTGCACAGAGTCTCTAGCCAACTTTTGGAAACACGCTCTTAATTAGGAGCCATCCACAGAACTACCAAATTAGAAGCTCTGAGGCTCAGGCATTTGTATTATTAAACAGCTCTTGCCAA
Source organism: Ursus americanus (assembly GCF_024610735.1). Classification (NCBI taxonomy): domain Eukaryota; kingdom Metazoa; phylum Chordata; class Mammalia; order Carnivora; family Ursidae; genus Ursus; species Ursus americanus. The sequence goes on along the minus strand of NC_142129.1, from coordinate 15,879,280 downwards.
GCCTAGATTGAGAAACCCAGGCCAAAACAGTGTGTTGGTCTGATGGTGGAAAAGGGTGGAAGGTTATGGGGCCCACTGCCCTCTTCCCTCCCATTTTGAAAGTCCAAGACATTGCCCTTTTAACATCTTCCAAAACATGTGGGTATTATGTAGTGCCCTATCGGGTCAGTACGAAAGCCCCAGCTTCATTTAGGGTGGCACTGGGATACATGCCCAACAGAATAAGCAAGTGTGGGCACGTGCCAAAGTGTCCCATTTTGTGCAAAAGAAGAAGGGGAGTATGCAAAGGGACTAGGAAAAACATGTGTTGTTCAGAAACACTCTGTACTCCTTGAAGACCATAACCACGAAATTATGATACAACTCCCAACTTGTTGCATTAGTGGCATGGCTAGTCTTCAAGGACCACTGAGGAGTGAATTCTGCCGAGAAAGGAAGTAGGGAAGGCTTCAGTGAGGAGGTGGCCTTTGAGCTCAGCCTAAGAAGAATCCCACCAGATGAAGAATTAGGTTCAAAGTTTGCTATGAAGAACGGAATGCATAGCCAAGGCCCAGAGTTGTAACAGTGAATGTCTTGTACGGGTACAAGGAGTGACTCATCATGGCTCCCATGTAGAAAGCACGACGGAGAGAAACAGAGCATAAAGCTGGGATGGCTGAGGGCAGGAGGATGAAGTCTTGAATGGCCTACTAAGGAGGTCACAGGCAATGGGAATCACTAAAGCTTTTATGTAAGAGAACCCATTATTACTCTGGTCTCTGCCAAATTTTTCTTATTAATAGAACTTCAATAGAACCACAATAAAATGTTCAATGTTATAGTTTCCTGGGAATCAAGGAACTGTCTTATGATAAGTTTGTAACATCTTCAGACGATCTGAACTTTCTTGAAAAGGTTCACTGTCAGAATAAAAACTGCAAGAAAGGACTTTAAGTGACTGTAAAATTTCCTAAGCAAAGCCTGCACACTATTCAAGCTCATGATCAATCCCCACAGGTATCCCCAACTGCTATCACATTCAGTTGCTATAACAACCTGCCACTCACTTCTGCTTTACACCAGTAACCCAAAGACAGCTGGATCCAGAATAGGTTAACTCAAACATAAAGCGCAAGATGCCGGTGGAGGAAAACTCAGCAGGGAGGTAATTAAAAATGAAATCACTGTTCTCTTAATGATCTTTAAAAACAAATGATAATGTAGACTCTTGAATACATATGCAGCATGTGTTGAAAAACTGAAGGGGACACTGAGAGTGAACATTTCATCACTGACCAAGAAAGGTTCAGTCCCAAACTTCATCTCCATCCCCTACTCCTCCCTCCCCCACCCCCCACAAAAGGCTCTGTGCAAATTCCCAAAGGTCAAGTGCATGCCTCCTTAAACTTTCCCTCCTCAGCTTTAAACATACCTCAGCACCATCACTGACCGATTCCTTTGCCTCTCCCTCTGAAAAACAAACAAGCAAACACAAACAACAAAAACTACCCAGCTCTATCTCCCAGCTTAACCAAATTTTCCAGCAATGTTTTTATTACACTTCTGCCTGCCTCTTGCCGGATGTTATATCAACATCCTTTGCTCACTGCTGACTTGGCTCTCCTTCCAGACTAGCACGTATCTTTCCTTGTGGCGCTCACGCTCTTCCGCCAATCCTGTAAGTCAGTCACTTTCTCTAACCTTTCTTACTAGATGACAGAATACTTGGGACAGGGACTTATCTTATGTCTATGTCGGGACACGAAGTGACCAGCAAAGAGTGGGGGGGCCAGCATTTATGAATGGGATTGGAACTACATGAAGGAAGTTTGCCCTGTACACAGAAAAACTCCAACTGGATTGCATTCCTCAATTTGGTGGTTTCAAGCCCCTGGGAGGTAGGAGGCCCAATTTCTTCATCATGGGCAGAAATGGCTCAGACATGCTTTTTTGGCTTTCAAGAAGGAGAAAGAAAAGAAGAACTATATTTTTTTTTTTTTCCTGTAACTTCAAAGAAGAAACCAGAGCTCTGTTTAAAATGAGTACTTGGCATTTTGGCTGCAGGGAACGGTTCTCAGGAAAATGAAAAACGAAACAAAATCAAAGAGTAGACAAGCACATTTTAGGTGACATCAGCATTTTATAAGATGCTAAGGAGGCCCCGCAAGCCTTGACGCTGTGTCTGTTGGCGTATTTATTACCAAGCGCGGGCACCACGCAGTAATGGCTGTGCCGTGTGTACACAGTCATGCAGAAATACTCTTTATCTTCTTATTTTTAGTTTTAGTATTCCACATAGATATTTGGAAGTGTTAAATTTCCATGGAAATTAAGGAGAAGAGAAATATTATATGGGGTGGAGATGAGGCATGCAGGAGGAGAGGATGAAAGTCTGACAGGGGAATATGACGAATAGGGTTCACACTTCCCTTCACACTCCGTGAAGCCTTGTTGCATAAAGCCTGCTGTCCAATGGCCATTCCTGGCTGAAAAATATCCCCGCACATACTTATCAAACTGTTTCCATGTATATCATGTCTGCTTTAAACTGCCCCCTTCACATCGTTTTTGTAAATTATGTAATCCACCAGTGTAACAAGAAATCATGAGCTCCACTCCCTTCCACCAGGAGAGAAGCGCTCCTCGGAGGCCGCCTTCTGAGATGCGCTTGGAGTGGGGCCCGCCCAGCGTGAGCAGGAAGACGCAGCCCAGCGGAGCTGCCCCCTCGCAGCACCTCCTGTGAATTCAAGTGAGAACCAACTGGAGTGGCCGACGGCTCCTCGCCTTGTAAGGATAACGATGGTGAGCACCTGAACATCTACTTTCTAGCACACAACACATGAGGTTTAAAAAAAAAACAAAAAACCCAACATGAGGGAGTAGTTTGAGTATTGTTAGAGCAGCTTTACGGTGAGTATGATGCTGCCCAGGGAGGTTACATAACTTGTCTAAAATGGCAAGTGAATAAAGGATGGAGAAGGGATTTGAAACCAAAGGACGGTCTGCTGGAGAAGAGATGTACACCCGCCAGGAGGTGCGAGCGTTGGCAAGGGAGGCTGAGAAAGGAACCACCCCCAGCGAGGAAGAGGCACTGTACCCAACAATGTGAGGGTGATGCCAAAGGCCTCTGACTCAGGACCAGTCTGAGCGACTCAGAGCTTTGTCTATAGAACACATTACGTTCCAACCAACACGGCTCCAGTCACAGAATTATAGCCTCAGAAGAACAGGAGACTTGCTGAGGGCAGCCATACCCCAGCAGACAAGGAGGGGAAGCCCTCTGGAAACCCCAGATGTCCAGGGAGGACAGTGGAAAACATGGGAAAACTCCCAGTACCCGGAGGCTCGTCATTCCTCCAAGTGTGAACAATGGTCTCCAGGACTCTGGTAGCGGTTCCCCCAGCCCTAAGCAACGAAGGAGAAAAGAAACTCCTAGTAGAGGCACAAGCAACTCTAAGAGCCCAGAGTTGGACTATGCTATGTAAGATGAAAGGCCATCTGACATAAAAATGTTCCTTTTGGAGGGACTGGTAACAAATGCGACCACAATGGAAAAGGACCAGGTTTTTCAACAGGATGGATTTCTTGTGTATAAAATACACAAGGGACCTGGCCTTTTACTTTGTCAGTATTTTGGTCAGTAGAAAATTCTTGGTCTTGGCACATAATATGTTAATATCTTAGACAACTAGACTTTCTGCATCCATCTGCTATCTTTACTAGATAACACTGAAATTTAAACAGAACATAAAACCTGAAATCTACACCAAATGTACCCTAAAAGGCACCTAACTGTTATTTGCAGCCTAACTAGGACTCTTGGCGGTCAAACGCTGTCTGTGTCGAAAGGTGTCTTGATGGACTTACAGCTGTACTGGGTGATGTGGGGACACAGTGGCTCCTCCCGTCAGGGACCTCCTCCACAAGTACCTCAGAGCAGCCCTCTCAGACAAGAATCACTTACGACTGCCTCAACTCTTTCAGGATTATCTCTTAAAACCAGATGATTTTCTTGGTGAGCCCTGCTGCATTTGACCAACAGATCACAGAGTTTAAGAGTCATATGTCTCCATTTCCCCCTGAATGTGAATCCATCACTTTCTGAGCTGAGTTCACCAGGGTTTCTCAGTGGAGTCTGCTTCTCCATAGGCCCTGAACAGAATGGTATTCTAGAAAGGCTGGGCAAAGGAGGCCTTGACAAGATTCATCTGAGGCTGGTTGGGAAGACACTACCCCTGAGCACCAAGGTCCCCAAACTATTTCTATCAGAATCACCAACCCAAAATTCCCAGCTCCTAGGCAGAATTCTGGTCCAGTGGCTTTGGGGGTGGGGGTGGGGGTCGCCACAGATTTACATTTCCAATGAACTCAGGAAGTTCTGATGCAGGCTATCCGCAAACCACATCTAAAAAACACACTGCCCCAGAAGGGAAAAGTGGGTGACCCAAAGAAAAAATTAACATTTACGGAATGCCTGGTATATGGGGGTACTTATATATACTGATACATGTACATATATATATCAGTTCACTCAACCCTCGGACCTGCTCTCTGACATGGACAGTAGTATTAATCCCATCATACACACCCAGAAACTGAGGTTCATGTCAGTATTATAACATGCCCAAGTTCACACATCCAATAAGATACAAGTAGCATTTGAACCAGGTTTGTCTATGCAATCCCCAAAGTCAAGCACTTTCTCCCACACAGCGTGGGTTTCCAGGAATAGCAAACACCACAGATAGGTTGAAGACTGAGACCTAAAAGAAAGTACTGGAGCTTAAATTTGGGGATAACCTAAACATCCTATACCCTTAGAGATTGATGCATTTTATATGTTTGGATTACTTAAGCATCCAAGTGTCTATTTGTACAGCCTTCACAGGAAACAGGCAGACCTTGGACCCCCATTTTCTCCACCGGGAAGTGTCCCACCACCTTTCATCTCATGCTGCCCAGCATCACTGTTCTCATTGATTATGACAACAGGTAGCAAGAGAAAGACCAACCAAGAGATGTCAAGAGAGAAGAATCTCATAGTGAGAAGCTGAAGAGAGAAACTTAGAAGTCCCTGCATTCTCCTTGGACTCTTCAGAACATGAGGACCCTACGCTTCATTCTTGCTTCTCTCTGCATTTAAAATGGCATAAATCAACATTGTCTTCAGAGACAATTACACCGATCACTCTGGTAAGGCCTCAGAACGTGAGGACTTTTGTTTCTGGAAAGATGATTAGAGAGAAATGATTATCAGACAGTATATTTTTATTTTATATTTGTATGTATATATGTATTATACTTTCAATTGTTCGAGTTTGAGGAGAAAAAGTATTTTTTAATACTGGAATTTGCCTTTGCCATTCCTTTTACTCAAGACTAATTTTAAGGTTTTCTGACATCCATATAATGCCAGTAGTGAATTTTATTCCTGCCACCATAAAATTTTCCAATTCCAAGCTCATCTAGAACACAGGCAGGTTCTGAAAAAAGTCACCAGCCTCGTCCCAAAGCATCTTTGTGGATGCCCAGATAAGGAGGGCTGGTGAAGCCTGCCCCTTGTCAAAAGACCACAACTGCTTACAGAATGAGAATATAAAGAAGTCCAGAATGGCAAACTTGATCTAATATTCTGGGCCTGCTCACATCATTCTTCTTGCTTACAATGCACATTCATCTTGCAGAAGGTTCTCCCATGTCTCGGTGAACAGAGCAAATCCTCAAAGCTCCACCAGCAGCTGCACATCGACTGCAGGACACTGAGCTCCTCACACTTTTCAAGGAACTAATATGATCTTAGAACTGCAAATACAATCTAAGATTCATCAGTCTTCAGAATTTTCACACTTTAAAGAAGCTGGAGTCCTCACTGTCAATTGCAAAGTGGAATTTCTGCTAAAATTATTAGATACTTCAAGGTTCTGTGATGGTATTTCTGAATCCAGCTCTTTTCTTTCAAATCTTAATCCCGTGTGTGCACGTGAATCCTGAAGTTCAATTAATTATACTCAGACGCTACTACATTTTATATTTACAATTTTTGTTATAATTTGTTTATCCTAGACTTAAGAATTTCATATGCTGCCCTTCCCCCCACACTATGTCAAATCCTGTATTTATTACATTCATATTTAATTTTGCCTTGAAATTTATAATCATGGTTTAAATTTTTCTTGTGTCAGAGGCTTTTAAACAGAAAAGTATTATAAATTCATGTAATGTCTGCTTTATTCCCATTTAACTGTCACTGCATTATCAAGTCTCCCATGATTTATTTTTTAAATTTCATTATTTTAATAGTTAATACCTACAGAAAAAAAATAGGCAGTATAAAAAAGTAAATTTCCTTACTACCATTATCCTTCAGTCCTCCTATCCTTTGAAAATTTTATATAAAATCTTTACATTAAAAGCTTTTCTGCATCTTTCTAGAGCTGTGTTACACATTTATAGGTATATACTTGTGTGTGTATGAACAGGTTTTTATACTATAAATCACAGCATACTAGTCACTGTTCTGAACCTTTTTTTTTTTTTTTTACTTCACAATAGTATCTTGCAAATCATTATTTATCAGTACATGAAGACTTGCATCCTTACTTTTTAACTGTTGCATCCTATTTCACTGTCTGGACACACTGTAACTCAGTAAATAATTGGCCAGTTGCACTAATGCAGGGAACCCTCCATATTGTCTCCCCTGTGAATAGCAGGCCTTGGAGTCATGCGAGGCCCTGCTGTGTTCCTCTGTCTAGTTCAATTACAAATAGTCCTACAATGAAATATCCTTGTCAATAAGGCCTGTGTACATGCACTAGTAACTAGTCTATCTGTAGAATAAAACCCTAGAAGTGAAGTTATTAATTGGTCCCTCTAAATGACACCGTCTACCCCCCTCCTCCTCACCCTGTCACTGAGTCCTTCTGGTTCAACCTCACCTCTATACTACCTCTCCATGGCCTCTTCTAGAACAGGTATTCATGACGCCCTTCTAGAATTTTTGCAAAATCTTTCTAACTGGTCTCCATGCCTTCCACCAGCCTACCTTCCATCTCATCCTCTACATGGCCACCAGGATGACTGTTTAAAAATATAAATCTGTGCACCTAACATTTCTGCTTAAAATCATTTAATGTCTCCCGTTGCCAAAGGTAAGTCTAAACACCTTCTATAGCCTATTGGCCTCCCCAGTTTTGTCCTTGCCTAATTAACAAACCTCATCTCTTACCCTCTTGCATGTCTCTGTCATGCAGTGGAACTGGTCATGATCTGGCCCTTGGCATGTATGATTCCATTTGCCCAGAACACTAACTCCTACCTAACTGCAACCCTCCTTCTAGCCACATACTCCTCTATTCTGTCCTCAGCTTAGATCTATAGCACAGTAGTTAAGAGCACAGGCTCTAGAACTAGACTGCCTGGGTCTGCCTCTATCAGTTACTCGCTATAGATCTTGAGAAAAATTAATCTGCTTCTCTGTGCTTTATTTTCCCCATCTGTACAATGGGACTGATTATAGTATCAACCCCATAGGTTTGTTGGGAGGTTTAAACTGGTTAGTGCACATAAGATACTCAGCACAGGAGATGGTTCATAGTAAGTACTCAATACATGATAGGTAAGATTACTGTTAGGTACTCTTCTTGGAGAGGTCTTCCTGTACCCCTTAGACAAGGTTAGATTCCTTTCTTATACTAACCATGTCATAATGAATGGGTCAAAGAGCAGGTGAAGATGTATCGGTAACTAACAAATGTGACTTCATCCATTCACTTAATCATTCATTCACTTACTCAACACATATTCATATGTGCGAACTCTGCTCCAGACACCATGCTAGACACTTGCAAGCATTGGGCAGTCCCTCTGTCTTTCCCAGGGCTGCCAAAATAAGAAGTCACACACATCAGATCTGATCTCCCTGGTTATTGATTTTGCTAAGTCAGCTAATATTTATAGAGTTAATACTTATGCCTCATGTGCAGGCAGTCTTCTGAATTCGAGACGTGAAACAGGAAAGCTCAACCAAGCCCCAGGCTCAGAGAGTTTACCACTGGGTAGAGAGCCAGACAACAGAAACACAGGCTTTTAATGTAGAGTAAAATCATAATAGCAGCAGTGGCAAACAAGGACGAGAGCAGAATAAGAACTACTGTTGTAGATAAGGTGTTAGCAAAGTCCTCTCAGAGAAGGTGACATGTGAGCAGAACCTTAGATGAAGTGAGAGAGAGTCTACAGCAGGCAGACAGAACTTCAAGTGCAAAGCCCCTCACATTTTTGTCTTGTTCAAGTCGGTAAGGCTAGACCTGAACGAGTGAGGAAAGGTGGCAGGAGGCTACTGGCGTAGCATCTGGGGCCAGAACATGCAGAGCTTTCTAGGCCATAACGAGGACTTTGGATTTTCTAAGTATGAAAAGAAACCATTAGAGGTTTTTGAGCCAGGGAGTGCTATGTATAGAATTACGTTTCAAAGGACCACATTTGCTGGTGTGTAGAGAATAAATCTGAATGGTGTGCAAGGGGACAGGTGTAGCCAGAGAAACTATTTAAGAGGTTACTGCGAGAGACCAGACAATGGGACCTTGGATCAGAATGGCAGCAGTACTAGTGGCAAGACGAGGTAAGATTCAAGGTACATCTTGAAAGCAGAAATGTCTGTTAATGGACTGAAGGTGGATTGTGAGTAAATAAACAAAGAAACCAAGGATGACTGAAGGTTTCAGGACAAATGGTAGTACATTTACTGAGATGGGGACACTGAGGGAAGACCAAGTATTGGAGATGTAGAAATCAAGCATTTGGTTTTGTACAAATTAAGTCTAAGTCACCTGTAAAACATCTAAACAAAGATGCCCAGTAGGTAGTCTGGAGCTCAGGAGACAGTCAAGGACTGGAGACCAACATCCCATTGTTCTCAGCATATAATGGTCAAATCACTGGGCCAGATGAGGTCCCGGTGGGGAGCAGCTGGAGACAGAGAGGAACAGAAGTGCTAATACTGCCCCTGGGGCTCTGAACAATGATAAGTTGGAAAGGCAAGATTGTTCTAGCAAAAGAGGCTTAAAGGAGCAATCAGTGATGGAAGAGGAAAATCAGAGTGGAAAAAAGTATTAGTATTTACCAAGGTAAGAAAGGGGTGAGAGGTAAAAAGGTATGGAAAGGACTCCTGAGAAACCTCATCATAGGTATCCGGCTAGTGCCATCCCTTCTCTGCTCTTTAATCCCACTCCCGCCCGGAGCCTGTGGTTTCTCTTCAGTGCCTACTCCCTACACTCCTTCCTCCGTCCATTTTTGCTGCACCAAATGTGTGTGTGTGTGTGTGTGTGTCTGTGCGCGCGCGCGCACGCACCACAGTCAAGAAAAGAGCTGGTCAAAAAGTACTCAACCTAGAGGGGAAATGATAAATCAGTGGAATTGTTGCTCTTGTTTTTTGCTGTGTAAGAAGTCCACGCTCCAGATGAAATATCTTCTTCTGGGCAGAGATACAAGCAGGACCACCTCAGCAAATGGTCAAAATAACCAATTTTCCCCAGTTCAATCCATCTTCCCCTGATGCATTAAATTTTTAGGCCTAGAACATCCTCCCTTTGGTTTGTCCTATTATATCACATGTCCCTGAGGTGACCTGGTGACATCACAGGACACCATTCAATGCTTGAGGCTTGCTGGGAAACTTCCCCTCTGCTAGAAAAAGAGACTCTAACAGACGTAATTCTATTTCAAATAACTTAAAAATGGTTGTGTCATTAAAAAAGAAAAAAAACTTTTGTTACATTGTCCTCATTATAAAACAGAAATAGATTTAATTAACCTTAGCAAAACGAAAGTGGTGGTAAAGCAATCTGTTTACTTCCTCTTCGTATGCTTTTGTTTCCTGACTTCTGATAACAGCCTCAATTTCCCATTCAAGCATGAATTTCCACGTAAATCCAACCAAAAGAGAACAAAATGGAAAGTTCTAAATTTCTCTTTGAGCCCCACTCTCTCATTCTCCTTAAGTCCACTAACAGGTTTTTATTCGACTTGACTTCATGTGTTTCTTTGTCCTTTTTTAGGGGTGGTGAGGGGGTATTATCAAGTATATCATCTCATTTTTATGGCTGTCACATAGTGCCTAAAATTAGTTACTAAATTCTCAAATCCTCATTGAATGTCAGCTGTTGTAACAAGCCGTGTCCGTGGTCCCACAGACTTTTAAGCCGCAACTCACAGTTTCCACTGTGTGCTCTGTGTGTCCCACTTTGAAGATCCCTCGTACTTACCCAAACAACTTTTGGTCCTTCCCTGTCTCAGCTGATGCTCCTTTCACCTACTCAGTTGCTGCAAGTTCTCCTTAAGGACTCTATCACTGTCAACCTCTACAACCAATTATCGTTAAACCTGGACAATTCTATTTCTACAACATGTCTTGGAGCTCTCCACTCCCTACACCTCCTCTGCCCCTCCACCAATCCATGTCATCCTCGCCCAGGTTACTACAAAACCTCCTAACTGGTCTCTCCTCTTCTATACTTTCCCCTTCCAGTTTGAGTCCAGTCTCAAAATATTGTTATCATGGACACCATTCTGAGAAATAGAACCAAGCAAGATAATTCCCCAGTTACCAAAACCAACTCCGCCAGACCAAAATCACTCATCGAAATATAATGATACTGGAGGCACCTGGGTGGCTCAGTCAGTTAGGCGTCTGCCTTCAGCTCAGGTCATGATCCCAGGGGTCCTGGGAGTGAGCCCCACATAAGGCTCCCTGCTCAGCAGGGAATCTGCTTCACTCTCTCACTCTTCCTCTGCCCTTCCCTCTGCTCTGCTCATGCACTCTCTCTCACTCTCTCTCAAATAAAAAAATAAAGTCTTTATAGATAGATAGATAGATAGATAGATAGATAGATAGATAGATACTGAATTACAATGCTATTTGCTAGAAAGATCGGAGAATTCAAAAAAATCTGAGAAAAAAATGCAGATTCTGATTTAATAATTCACACGTGATATGGTAGTGGACTTTCTTCTTCTATGAATTCTTCCATGGACAGGTCAAGGATTCACATATCAACCAGATCATTAACTACCTTTACTTTTTAAAGAAGTCAGCTAAGAACAAGGTGATTTCTAAAACTTTATGCCTTTAAAAAAATATCTTCTAAGGTTCAAGAATTGTTGCTATATTTCTGTTGACTTCTACCATTGACCATACAGGTTTATGAGAGATGGTGATGCTGTATATCACGTCCTCTGTTTTAATTTCCTCAAAAAATTCTTATCTTAAGCATAGTGGTGGTAAAGGTTTTATGACTTCCCCTGGGAGTCTATTTTCCTCTTTCTTAAATGACCTTTCCACTTTGTTATTACAGGTCTGATATAAACTCTGATAAAACTGTTCTTATATATTTCCATTTTATATATCAAAGCATCTATTTATGCATATTGCTAGTTAAAGTTACTATTGTTTTCAAGATGTACAAAAGAAGCAAAATGTTATCTTATGAAGAGATGTCGAGCTCCCAAAGATCCTTCCTAGTGCCATTTCCATGGAAACAGGACTTTTTTCCCTACCAGAGTTGACATTAATAATCAGGTATCTAAAGTCATACAAAAGGGAGAAAAGGGGCAGAAATTACTAGCCAATCTTTCCTATGCCAGTGGGGAACACACGGATTATGACCCTTATGCAGGAGAAGAGCAGACCTCAACGAGTTAATATTTCATCTTATTTTCATTTTTAAATACATATGATAATAATAAAAAGTTGTCATCCAGGAAAGATTTTGTTCAAAACTGCCCAGTTAGGCAACAACCACAGGGCCCAGGCTTAATCCCACTGCTCCTCCGCAAAGCCCCTCCATACCCATCAAGTAACAGCCAGAGTCAGGCACAGGGGGCATTCTGATCAAATGCCAAAGAAAGGGATATTTGGGCGAAGAATTACTTCTCTCTCTCCCTCTTTCTGAAGGGCTCTGTTTACATACTGACAAAGGAGCAAATAAAGAAAGTAGGGAAAGAACTCAAAAGACTCAAAGCAGAATGTTTATAAATGTGTAAACTTCTGGGGGGAATGGGAGGCTCAGTCAGTCGAGTGTCCCACTCTTGGTTTCGGCTCAGGTCATGATCTCAGGGTTGTTGAGATAGAGCCCCACGTTGGGCTCCCTGCTCAGCATGGAGAATGCTTGGGATTCTTTCCCCCTACTTCTCCCTCCCCCTCTGCTCCTTCCCCTGCTCACGTGCTCTCTCTCTCTCCCCCACCCCATAAAAATAAATAAACAAACAAAATGTTTTTTGAAAATGTGCAAACTTCTCAAAATGTACATCAAATGCTCAAATAAGAAAAGTCAACCCCCCCCCCATTGTCATGTCAACAGCCTTAGCCTTAGGAGCAAAATACTTTGCAAACCATGAGGAAAACTGCATGTAATTTTTCATAGCAAAAACTTCAAGGATTTTGTTTGTGATAAGAACTAGGGGTCTAGGAAATTATCTCATTATGATTAAACCCTTCTCTACCCACCTCTTTCAAGATCGTCAAGACAAATAATCCATCACAGCAGAACTGAGGGCAAAGAAAGGGGAACTGGCCTGGGGTTTATCATCACAGGATAACCCAAAATCACATGAATAAAATTCTGTGCATAAAAAAATTTGCAAAAGTTTGAAGCTATTCTCTATAAGAAACAAGAAAAAATTTGAACACTGCCTGAGGAAAGATGACAAATGTTCTTCTTTAACACAATTTTCTGCAGAATGTCTGGTCAATATTCTATTAATTGGGTGTTTTCTTCAAAATGATAATTTTGGGGGAAACTTTAAAAGAAAAATTATGGCAAGTCATAATGTAGTCCGAAACACTGGCAATGTTTCCTTCAGACATACACCCAGGAGTAGAATTGCTGGATCATATGGTAGCTCTATCTTTAATTTTGTAAGGAAACACCAGACTCTTTTCCATAATGGCAATTTATATTCCCCCCAACAGTGTATAAGGGTTCCCTTACTCTCTGGAAGAAGTATCTGTCCCCCCATATTTATCCGCAGCATTAGTCATAGTAGCCAAGACATGGAAATAACCTACATGTCCTTTGACAGATGAATGGGTAAAGAAAATGTGGTCTATAAATATACAATGGGATATCACTCAGCCACAAAAAAGAAGGAAATCTTGCCATATGTGACAACATGGAGGAGCCTAGAGGGCATAATTCAAGTGAAACAAACCAGACAGAGAAAGACAAACACTGTATGGTATCACTTATTATATGTGGGATCAAAAAAAAAAAAAAAAGTCAAATTCTTAGAAGCAGAATAGAGTGCTGGTTGCCAGGAAGTAGAGGGAGGGGGAAGTGGAGACAGAGGTCAAAGGGTACAAACTTTCAGTTGTAAGAGGAACAATTTCTGAGGACCTAATGTACAGCCTGGTGACTGCCATTAGTAGAGTATTATGTACTTGGAAGTTGCTGAGAGTACGTCTCATGCATTCTTACCACCCGTGCGTGTGCACACACACGCGTGCACACACGAGTTAACTATATGAGGTGAAGGCTATGTTAATTATCTTGATCTTGCTCATCTTTGCACAATGTATATATATGTACACCAAATCATCACGCCGCACACATTAAATACGTATAATTGTATTTGTCAATTTTCCTCAATAAAGTTGGGAGAAAAAATAAAACCAGAACAGTTGCAATGCCAGAATTTGTTCCTACCTGGGGAAAGTCACAGCTCAGAGTCCTGCTGGCTAATGTCACAAGAGCCTCAATCAATCCTCATACTCACGGGCTCAGAAGCCAGACTTTGTCGGCACATTAAAGAATCCTTCTCCCACAGCTGAGACTGAGGGACGAATCCAGAATGCCAGTTTATTAATTTCTATCAAGAAAAGATCCACACGGGGACTTGAATTGTCAGTCTGTTAGAGAAGCAATATTTTACCCCCCAGCACTATTGCATTCTCTTCCTACCTGGAAAGCTAGAAAAACGAGACTGGAAATAGATGAAGGCCAGTTGGATGCAGTAAATACTGGTTCATACAGTCTGGCCACTCTGGCCCAAAACATCCACCTGGTCTCTGCTAGTGTAGCCCAAGTCTCCAAAGATATGCTTTGCCAAGGTTCCTTGTCATCTAATCAGAGTTCACATAGGCTCCACCAGCTTTGTCCCAGTGGTTTCTCCATGTTCCCTTGGCTAATCAACTTCATTGCTCATCAGATGTTCTTCCATTAGACATACTAATAGTTTTAATCAATTAAAGTCAAGTCTGGCTGGCAGGGGAGCTTCTGAATCTTGCAGGTAACTTTGTACATTATTATGACAATTTTCAACGTCCAATTTCTGTGGGTAATCTCATCCCTTTATTTTGAAGGTCTTCGGGGTTAGTTAGGCTACATGTCAGTAGTTCTCAAGGACTAGTGATTTCATTATCCCAGTTAGTTACCATTGTCCAAATTAATTCTGCCCCAAAAAAGAGAAAACATTTTTTAAAAAGATGGCTGTTAAGGAATTAAAATCACTGAGGAAAAAAGTGGGATGACCTATTGAGAGTTGCCAGCTTATTTATTTTGCTAAATAACAGCATTTAAAAGAAAAAATACCATCTCCTAGTATTAAGTAAAGATATTTTAATCCAAATATAGGAGAAAAGACAATCTCAGAATCCAGCGGTGCCCCTCGTTCTCTCACTTTCCTTCGGACCATAAGCACCTCTTTTTGTTGCAGTATGGTTGGGGCGGGGGCAGGCTGGCAGACCAGCATTTGGGAAGACATCCTAAACCTCAGTCTCCTCCCAGACCACAGGCAGGACGTTGCCCAGAAATAAGGGCATCTGTCTGGTGCTCCAAAGTCTCCCAACAAAGAGATGCCAAGAATCTTCCTTGACTTGAGAAACAAATGGGATAACCTACAACAACTAATTGAACTCTTTGGGGAAGAAATTTACAAAACTAATATAGGCTTTTTCAATAAAATGCCTCCTTCCCTTCAGTGCTGAGCTTCTGGGAGGAACGGTCCTTACTCTCATGCCTCCTCCCACTCAGCTCGGGCCTCTGCCCTCTCATGCCACTGCAACAGCTCTCGACAAGGTTATCACCCTTCTAATGGCTAAATCCAATGAATGTGTTTCAGTTCTTACAGGATTAAAGTCTGTGCTGACTACTTCCCTTTCCTTGAAATTTTCTCAGCTTCCAGGACACACTCCTTCATCTCCCTTAACAGTTTCACACTCACCGCTTAAACCAAGGATGGAAAAGTGGACTCATCGTCCTTCCTGGCACTGATCTAATGCACTGGGTTCTAAGAACACATGCAGAGTTTTCTAAAGAATAGAGTGTTGTGATTGATGTGCAGTGTTTCCCATGAGCACGAAAGGAGGTGCAGGGCAAAATGTATGCCAAATGTTTTGTAATCTCATTTTAAGTATTGATATCCCCCAGAGTTTTACCCTCCACGTCCTTCTCATCCCTGGGTCATGTCATTTGTGCCTAAGCTTTCAACAACTCACAGGCTGATTTCCACACCTCTATTTCTAAATCAGGAGCCTCCCTTAAACTATCTATTGGCCTGGATACCCAGCCAACACCCTGACGTCAGCATGTCTACAACCGCCATCATCTTTCTTCAAAACCTCCAGCGTTTTACATTTTGGTTGATGGCACCACAGTTCACTTCTGCCCAAACCCCCAAATTGGCAGTCATCCCGGGCTCCTTTTTTCTTTCTCCCCTCATTCCAAATAGTCTCCAGGTCTTGTCAATTTTACAATCTAGCTCCTCTCCTCTTCCTCTCTATATTACCTTAGTTCAATTCCTCCATTTTGCGATGGCTTTCTAATTTCCAATCCATCCCTCACGAAATATGAATGTGCTCCTTTCCTTAAAACCCTTCACATTTTAAAAATATTTTTCTTTCCAACTTTACTGAGGCAGAACTGACTCACAATAAGTAGCACATATTAGGAGTGTACAGTTGGATAGATGAGTGTTCACCTACCTCTACATGCAGGAAACCACCCCATAATCAGGTTGATGTTCATATTCATCGCGCTCCAAGTTTTCTTGTAATCCCTCCCACGCACTCGGATGTGCTCTAAAAATCAGATCACCTGGGTTAACACCCTCCTCCCAAAACTTCAAAGCTGCTTTTGGCAAGTCACTTAAGTTCTCTATGTCTCATCTTCCTCTTTAAAGTAAAAAGGTGATAATAATATTATTATTAGATATAATATAATTATTAGAATTATTACATTATATATATACATTATTATATATAATATATTACATTATATATGTACATTATATATATACAATATAATATATTACAATTATTATTATAACTATCACATACAGGTGTGGGGAGGATAAGATAGCTAAAGCTTCAGAATGCTTACAGCAGCCTCCAGTGACTTCCCATGTCACTAGATGAAAAGACAAAGCCCTTAAAATGACCACCAGCGAGGCTCTGCTGGATCTAGTCCCTATCTCCTATGCTTCATCTCATCACAGTTCCTTGTATTTGCCAACAATTGCCTACTGTAGGGCCTTCATGCCTGCTCCTCCCTCTGCTCAAAACATTCTTCCCCAAACCCGTCTCACTTGTCCCCAAACTAGTATTGTACCTCTGTTCAAAATGCCAGGCTTTTCCTCAGTATCCTACATGAAATGATTCCCCTTCCCCAGCCCTGTTCCGTTCACTCTGCTTCTTCCGTTTGCCAAAGTGCTTATCACTCTCCAATTTCCTATATATTGGTCTATGTATTTACCATGTGTCTTGCTCCAATTAAACAATCTTCATGAGAACAAGAACTTTGTCTATTTACTGTTTCTTCAGCGCTACACACAGATGAGGTACTAAAAATGTGTGTTGAGTTAGTAGTGCCTGGCACGCAGTACAGACCCAAGAGACGGCAGATGTTGTCAGTACTGTGATCGTCATCGTTCATCATCAGATGTGCCCTCGCACCGCCGTACCAAGTACACCTCCAACTCTACAATAAACTGTGGGCCAGTTCCTTTCCTCCCAAATTCAGGCCCACATCTGTATTCTGATGTCAACGCCATTATCTCAATTTACATTTCTCCTCAAGTCCTTGACCTTGCCTAACCTTGATTTCTGAAACTAGTTGTCCCCATGATGTTTCCTTTCTCAGCTTCCTATGTCTGGCCACGGAATAAACTTTGTATGTGGAGTTTCGCCCATCTGACCCTCAAGGATCTGCTGAAATTAACCCCAGAGTTGCTGGTCCCCCAAATAAGAACCCATACCATCTCTCTATTGTAAACTCTGGTTGATCAGGCCTACCCTGCAATTGACTGCTTGTGGTCTAGTTGGGCCATGTAACTTTAAATGAATTACACGTTTATGAAACAATCTTTAATTCAATCTTAAATCTTTCCTGTCTTAGTAAAAATTTCCATCTTCCGACAATACTTGAAAACCTATTTACAGTTCTTGAAAAGCCTGTAGTTCTGCCATTTGTAATTTCAATTTATTTGCCTACAGCAACTGCCAAGCTAATGCTAGTTATGTGAATACTACCTAGTAAGCCAAATAGTGATCTAGTCTCACAATAGTATGTGTAATCACTTTTCAATAGATACTTGTCTATATACATTTTGTATGTCTTTCATAGCATGGAGACATTGCTTGTAAATGAAGATGCGTTAAATCAAGTTGGGTCATGTTGTAGAATCTGTGTCGTAGAGCTCAGGTACATCATCCTGGGTCATTTTAAACCTTGCCTGATTTACAATGCCTAAGTGCTTTGCAGACAATATATATGTTAGAGTCAAATATTCTAATTCAAAGGCTCTCACAAATATCCTATGCTAGAAGAAGGATCATTCATTTATTCACTTCTATCAGTGGCTTCCACTACAATAACTGCCTTAGAACCTGTGGTGCTAACTGCCCTAACCCAGTGACTTCTTTTCACAGTGCAGTCAAGTTTAGTCTTAAAAGAAGTTCCTGTCCTGAATGCTGCAGACTGGGTGAGTCATCGGAAGTCACCAATGCTATTTGCTTTGAGCCTCCCCAAGTACCACATCTTTAGCTCTTTGGAAAGCTCGGACATTGTGCAAAAGGGTGGCATGAGAGGTTGCTTCAGTATCCTTCCTTACTTTCTCTGACCCACTTTTTGCATTATTGTTCATTTATGATTTAGTAGCTATATCTCCAAGTGGCCTTGCACCCCTGCATTGATTCTCTCCATCACACACACACACACACACACACACACACACACACACACACACACACCACCGTCACTACTCCTCCCAGCCTCAAATCTCACTCATCCTTTGTAAAGAAGGCTCCTGCAGCTTGCATCCCCCAGTTTCTCAACCCACTGCAATCTAGCCTCTACTCTGAGCATCCCACTGAGCCTGCTCTCACCAAGGTCACCAAGGTCTCCTTGTTGGTAAATCTAATAGGTATTCCTTGGTCCTTATCTTACTTAGTACCTCTATAACTCTGAAATTTTTTGTGGTAAAATATACATAACAGAAAATGTACCATTTTAACCATTTTTAAGTGTAATAGTTCTGTGGCATTAAGTACATTCACACTATTTGTGCAACTGTCACCACCATCCATCTCCAGAATTTTTCATTTTCTCCAACTGAAACTCTCTTACCCATTAAACATTAATTCCCCATTCTCCTTAGCTGCAGCCCTGGGCAATCATCATTCTCTTTTCTGTATCTGTAAATTTGATTACTCTAGGTATCACAGGTAAGTGGAATCATCTAATAACTGTCCTTTTTGTGAGTGGCTTCTTTTGGCATAATGTCTTCCAAGTTCATCCACACTACAGCAGGTGTAATTCCCTCCCTTTATGTATGAGCTTGTCTTATGGGCTTCCTTCTAACAAACAGAATACAGGAGAAGTGACCAGATGTCATTTCTAAGATTGGGGTGTAATTTCCAACATGGGCACTCTTTCTTACATCTCTACTTTTGGGGAATTGGCTGTCATGTTATGAAGAGGACCCATGGAAAGGCCTCTGAGACAAGGGACCATGGTCTGCCATCAGCCACCTGAGTGATCATAGAAGCATATTCTGCAGATCCAGCCACAATTTTGAAATGGCTTGAGCCCAGACAACAGGTTGACTGCAACCTCATGGGACAACACTGAGACAGAGATCCCCAGCTAAGCCATTCCTGGATTCCTGACCCACAAATAGATTTTTTCCAGCCACTATATTTTGGAGTAATTATTTTTTTTACTTTGGACCCTTTGAATATTATGTTATGAGATGCTCGTTCTTATTTGAATTCTATGGAACATGATAATGTTTAATGGGCAATCAACCTGATTAGATTCATACTACAAGTTTGTGTCTTCTGTGTAATATGATTCAATGTTAGTTCAGTTAGTTCGGTTTTCAAAACATTTGCAGCTCTATACCCTATGACCCAGCCATTGCACTACTGGGTATTTACCCCAAAGATACAGATGTAGTGAAGAGAAGGGCCATATGCACCCCAGTGTTCATAGCAGCGTTGTCCACAATAGCCAAAGCATGGAAGGAACCGAGATGCCCTTCAACAGATGACTGGATTAAGAAGATGTGCTCCATATATATAATGGAATATTACTCAGCTATCAGAAAGAACGAATTCTCAACATTTGCTGCAACATGGATGGCACTGGAGGAGATAATGCTAAGTGAAATAAGTCAAGCAGAGAAAGGCAATTATCATATGATTTCTCTCATCTATGGAACATAAGAACTAGGAAGATCGGTAGGGGAAGAAAGGGATAAAGAAAGGGGGTAATCAGAAGGGGGAATGAAACATGAGAGACTATGGACTATGAGAAACAAACTGAGGGCCTCAGAGGGGACGGGGGTGGGGGAATGGGATAGACCGGTGATGGGTAGTAAGGAGGGCACGTATTGCATGGTGCACTGGGTGTTATACGCAACTAATGAATCATCGAGCCTTACATCGGAAACAGGGGATGTACTGTATGGTAACTAACATAATATAATAAAAAATCATTAAAAAAAAAATTTGCAGCTCTAGCTGGACCTATCTCAAGTGTGGGCTACCCAATGGCTACTCTGCAACTTGAATGGTGTTCTGCCTGTGAATTCAGTTCTCAAAGACTTTGGTAGGCTGACTAGGGTCAGACACATTCATTCATAGTTGTGGGTGAGCCTAGGGGTTCATAAACAACTTTATGGTGTTGCTCTTTAAAACTCCCTTTCCACTGTATCCTTCTCAATATTTTCTGGGGTTTCCCTTTTCAGGTAACTGGCCAGAAAGCTGAAAGTTTAGTTTTCCTGCTCTGCCATGCATGGAGTAATTTCTTATGAAGCAAGAGATAAATCTTTCATAAGGGAAAACCTTGCAACCATTCTCTAGATTTTTAGAATTCCAGATTTCTGGACCTTTAAAGTGCCTGGCACAAAGTAGATGATCAATAAATATATGATAATTTCTCTGTCTCCTTTATACATCATAATTAATCATCAAGGCCTGTTAATGAGCCCTTCTACATAATATGAAAATCATCTGCATCCCCATTACCAGTACTTGGGTAGGTCCTTTCTCATCTCACATACCATCTATCTCTAACTAACTGAGTCTCCCTGCCTCTATTCTAGCTCCTGCCCCTGAAATCCACCCTTTACACTGCTATTAGAGTCATTAACATGAGAAAAAAATCTGTCCTATTTAAAACCCATCAAGGGTGCCCAGTTGCCTGAAATAAACTTCAATCTCAAAAGCATTGCATTTTAGGGCTCCAAATCAGGACTTTTAATGACATGTTGAAACCCATCTTCTGCCATTCTCCACCACTCTCCACTGCAGCTTTGGGCTTTCGTGATCTCCATCTATTTTGATTTTTGCTTTACAAGCCATCACTTCTTTACTCCTTTCCTTTGTTCACACTGTACTCTTACCTGAAAACTCTTTTTCCACCTGGTTAAATTTTACTCATTCTTCAAGACCAGATCAGGAGTCATCCTTCCAAAAACCCTTTTCTGAATTCTCCAGATTTAGCCAGGTGGCCCCTTCTATGCTGCCCTGGGACCCTGATATACCTGTATTCCAGCATTTACCACTATTCACTTATAGTATCTCTGAGGTAGAGGGGTTTTTCCTTTAACCTTTTATCTAAAAGAAATTTATTTTTCCTGGTGGCACAAAGCCACCTCTTAAGTACTGAAATGCCGATTGCGTAGCAAGCCATTTTCTTGGAATTAAGAAGTGCCGGTATATAAAACTGGTCATTATGAAGAAGGTGGGCAAAATTGCATTTGAAACCCAAAGGAATTCTGGGAAGGAAGGATGCAAAACTCTAACCCCCCAGTCCTCCAAATTTGACATTAAGGACACTAGTTGGGACAGACCAAGTAGTCCCTTCCAAGCCCAGCAATAGGAAGGCAACAATTCCTGAGAAATGAAGTGACGAGGAGCCCAGGATGGTGGCCCCTGACCAACAGCTGTGTTGGCTGCAGTACGCTGTGTCAGTGATGCTGGACGCTGTCCTGGACCCTGCCTCCCCAGCACCACAATCACACCAGGGAACAATGGCTAAAATGAGAGGATGACCATGTCTGCCCACACGACGCAAAGCTCTGCACACAGATCATATGTGCTGTGCACAGAGCCAGTCAACACTGGGGAACACATGTTTGTTTAAGCCCCTGCCCTCCTGCCCCCCCACATACACACACACAACTCCCTCTTCTCCTTCCCTGCCTGGCTCATTCTAACTTCTCCCAAGATAAGCCAAGGGAAAATTCAGAGAAGACATCATTAATTTGGCCCCACTCTCTTAATAAATGTCCAAGCAGATTTTGCAGCCAGACCAATATAAATGCCGGGAACATCAATAAACCATTTCCAATATTAAAACAGAATATATTCAGCATATGGAATCTCTGTCAGGCTAGGTTTTTGTACGAGGTAGCCTATCTTAAGGCTGAAGCAAGGGTTTTGGAGACAAATGGACCTGAATTTCAGACTGGGTCCAATCTCTTACTAGCTGCTTGACAGTAGGGAAATTATTTAGTTCTTCTGCAGCTTATTTTTGAAAAGTTAAAATGGGATTAATAGTAGTCCTTACCTCATCAGGTTCCTGTGAAGAATAAAGGAGAGCACACATTAAAGCCCTTGGCAGTCAATAAATTTAACTTTTAAAACAGTCAGCGGAAAGAGAAAACACTTAAAACCTTTTCATAAGAGAAGGTCAAGCGACAAACCCACAAATAGCAGCCTTGCTTGTCCTAAGCAAAACAAACATCTGGGAGAAATATTGGAAGCAAAGGGAGCTTGAGATTGACCATATGGGATCTTCTTCAGGTTATAAAAATAGCTTAATTTAATCAGAAGCCCCTAGCTTCCAAGAGGCCCGAATGAACATGAGGAGGAAATAGATTTCGTCAATCAAGACATTGTGTCAGGCCCTCAACTTTAGAGGCAGAACTGGGATTAAATTAATCAGAGATCACATGGACCACAGGAAGAGATAAGCTCCATATCCAGTTTTTTCTAATATCTGCCCTCACCTCATTAATAATAGTGGCTTTAAATGATCTTTATTTGTTATCTCTTATAAGTCAGGGTGAACCAGATGTTGGAGTGATCTGTGAACTGACTCAAAAAAAAAAAAAAAAGAAAAGAAAGAAAGAAAGAAAAGAAAAAATCAAGCCTTGTCAGTTTCAAAGACTTGGGCTGGAAACTACAACTGGATGAACATGATGGGATGACAGGAAATGTGACAGTGTTTTGATGATGTAAATCCCAAAATGCTTAGTTTCCTACATTGGGCATGTGTACACTCACTCATTAAGTGTTCTTAAATTTACTTGAAAATATTTGGATGGGCCTTATTTAAAAAAAAAAAAAAAAACCAACAATGCATGCAAATTTTCAAAGCAGAGACATTGGAAGAAAACTATTTGCATTAGAAAAGATTCTTGATTTACAAGAAATATTCATGGAAAGATCCCTTCGAATATAAAGAAATACCTTGCAGAAACGGAATTTGCATTCTATTATATAAAGTTGTACCTGAATCGGTGCATTTAAGGAATTAACAAAAATCACTAACACATTAGTACCATAAAATATAAAAACAGGAAAAGACCTTGAGGCTCACAGAGGCTAATCCTTCACTTAAAAAAAGAGGATAAATTTAAGCAGGAGAAGTGATATCTCTGATCATCTTGGGCCTGCAACCCAGAACCCCTGATTTGGGCCTTTCTTCAGGCACTTCTCGTCAGGCCAAAACGCATCTCCTATTTCCCTACGTATTATTTGGAAACTGTATTTTGAAATACCTCTAAACAATAGCTGTCAATTTTTAAGAAGCTAAGAACCAGAGCTCAAGCCCCCTATAGATTACGGTCTTTCTGTGAGGGCAGATCAATCTGGAGTTAAATGAAATGTGACAGAACAGATACACCAACTGCGGAAAAGGCCCAGCCACATGGGAGCTAATTTCACACATAACATCGCTGGCAATCTGAGGCTTCACTGCACTGGAACTATGAAGAAATGAGACCATTAATTTATTCAACCAAATGTTGGTCTATGTGCCCCACACTCAGGGAATAACTGAGGGAATAAGACAGAAACAGTGCCTTTCAGTTCCATCAACAGTAGCTGCCAATATTTCTACCAAGGACTCGCATGTTCCCGGGGTGGGATGATCTCATTTAATGCACCCAACAGACAACCCTACGAAAGACGCCCAGGATGATTACCATTTTACAGATGCAGAATGAAGCACAGAGGGATGAAGTGACTTACCCGGTGTCACACAGCTGCTAAGTGACAAAAGTAGAATTTGAAACCAGACCTCAGAGTGTGAACCCTTAGCCACTGTGCTATACTGACCCAAAGCTACTGGGGGAGACACACATTAAATGCACACCGACAAATAATTATTTACATTATAAGAGTCCTGAGTTATACAACAGGAAACGTTGGGCTACTCAAAGATCATTTTCGAGAAGGGTCTAGTCACTGCGACATAGGGCTATTTTCACTACCAAAGAATTATTTACTACTTGTAAATGTTATAGTGACATTTACCTTCCAATATAAAATGTCATATTAGTAAAATGCATTTGTAGTCATGTGGCTGGAGGGGGATTATGTTTATAATCTTTAATCATTAACCACCGACACCAACCCAACTGCCCATTCGAATTCTGGCCCCCAGAGAAAATCCTCTTGTATTGATATAAGCTTGGAAAAGAGTTCTTCAAACTGACCAGCCCTGTCTTGCATGAACATTCTTTTTTTAATACACTGAAAAGGTGAGAGTTTTTTCTTTTCCTTTTCACATCCAATTCACTAGATATTCATTGTGAAGTTTGCCAGACTTTCATTCAGTCTCCTTTCTTTGCTGTGATTTTGAAAACGTCCATCATCAGTCAAACCCACACATGCAGGCCTGGTTTCATCCTAATTACTCATGTCTATCACTGCAAAAAAGAAAGATTTACCCCTCATGCCCCAGGTCTGCTTGATTTATGCCAACTGAGGGCAATTAGTAGACATATGGACACTCTCATCTACCTAATGGAAAGCTGACTCCCTCACTTGGTCATGTTTTCCATCCAAATCTGTTTTAAATGAACTGGGAAAACCGTGCAGAGTCATTTCGTATAGTATGCAGTGAGTGCATCTCAAATCAGGGATCAGGACCTCAAATCTGTCCCATTTCAGCCATCTAAGCCACGTGCCCTGCACGGTTCTGTGTCCACCTGAAAGAAGGACATCTTTGCTTTTGCACAAAGACACCTCAGCTTGCCAAGGGATGTACCCAAAAGGCTGTGTTCTCCCATGGTGCATTTTTGTAAACTCACACCAGGTATTTTATAGACTAGCTGGGACCTCAGCATTGTTCAACCCTGTAAAAGTCACATCTCCCTGGGTCTCATTTTCCTCATCACTAAAATGAAAAAAATGAACAAAATAAGTTCTAAGCCTCCTTCCATGTTTAAAACCCTAGAAAAGAAAAGCTTAGTCTTTCCTGGGTTTTTCAGAGCTGCAGTGTGATTTAAGAGGGGAAAAAAAAAAACAACCCAGCAGGAACTAGAGATCACAGAGGCTTCCTGTGGGACCGCAGGCAGGACTTCTCTGTGGACTGAGCCCTGGCTCTCCTGCTAGTTTCCCAAGGGGCTGCCTTCAGATCTCCTCCCTCTTGCCAATAAAGTAGACTCATCTGGCCAACACACAACAGTCAGAATGGCCAATGAGAGGTGGCTATGAACATTCTGGGCACATGTAAAAAGTGCTGCGTTTTGACATGAAAATGTATATTAACTCCTCCCAGTGGTGTTTATCCTCCAGACTGTCCAGAGGAAGTTAGCTAGGGTCATATGCCTCCCAAGTCCCTTCTTCCCTCTTTTTCCCGTTTGCCCATAGAGCACATGACAGTGAATACCTGCTTTCCCGTCTGTGTTTGCGACTTGCGGAATGGAACGGGCAATCCAGGGAAGGTGACCCTGAGGTTTCTGTCTAGTGACTCTAGTTTGAATTATTCCTCCTGGTGTTGCCCAGTGGTTCCGCTCCACCACAGCTTTCAAGGTTGCCAGAGGAAAGAAGCAGCATCTCACTACAACAGAAAACATCCACCAACCAGTTGCTTTGGGATAAAGTCGAAGGGCAAACCCACGACAGTATCACACAGCAAGTTAAATCTGGCTGTCACCTCTCCTTAAAGCCCCATGAGAGAATTTAGAAATTAAGGACTCTGAGAAATTGAAGGACAAATTCTGTTTATGCAGCCTGAGAGACACGCTACAGAAATCCACAGTCTTGGGAAACAAATTGAAAAGATCTTGGGTTTATTAATTCTGGATGAAAAACCAGCTTCTTCTACCTCCTGCTTCTGATTAGATCCACATTATTCTGGGGAAAAAAGGAGACTGAATCGGTGCCGTTTGGCATGAATGCAAGATGTCTGATGTGAGGAATTTCCACCGGGAGGATGCCCGAGGTCAGGCTACATAAGAAACTCCCTGGGGTATTAGCCTGGCCGCCCTGTGTCTCCACTTCAGCCCCCAGCAAAGCAGTTCAGCAGCGACAGGTGTAGAGGGAACATCCATCAAGTTGTCTCCCGAGATTTGCCGCCAACACTCCTCCCCGCCTCAAAACTAGAGAATCAGAAAACGTCTCACTGTAAGAAATGGAGACTAGTAATTACCTCGACCAGCCCAATCCTCCCCCCCCCTTCACAACAATCAGCCCCAGGAATGGTTCCACAGTGTGCTCAGAAGTCGTGCAAATATTTCACCAAAGAAACATCTCTGGACCTTACATCGGAAACCGGGGATGTACTGTATGGTGACTAACATAATATAATAAAAAATCATTAAAAAAAAAAAAAAAGAAAAGAAACATCTCTGGAAAGCTCCTGTGACTTGCTGGTATCCCAACGCTCAGCCTACGACTATAATCTTAAATACCCATCCAGCATCAACTAAATCCACACAGAAAAAGGCTGCCATCATGCAGAAGCTGACCAGACCCTCCCAACATACCCTCTTTGGAAGCTATGACAGTGGGAGGAGAATGACCTTCAGCGGTGGCTCTGGGTCCAAATTCTAGTCTGTCATACTCTGTGTCACTGGGCAAATTAGTTAACCTCTCTGAGCCTCAATTTCCCCATGTATGAAAAGGGCTAATAATCATCTCCACTTGAAGGGATATTTTGAGATAGAAAAACACACTTCTGCAGGCCAGTGAAGAGTCTGTCCCAGGGTGGTAGGACATGACCTGTGCAGCCTGCTGCAAGCTATTCGGCAATCTTTTCTTGCCTCCCCCTGATCAGGAATACCAAAAAGGAGAAAATCAATTCAGCAGGTGTTGTGCATATCAAAGGTCTTACTGCACAGTCTTCTTGATTTTAATTAGTAAAAGGTAGTAAGTGTGCGAAAGTCAGCCTACCACGGGCCACCCTTGTCTGCACAGAAATATCCGGGGCATTATTCATTCCAAAAGCTTCACAGATGCCTCTTCACACAAACCTGACATTTGCAATAGTTAGAGCAAATGCAGATGGACAAGTGAAATGCTGCAGTTTGAAAAGAGGGTATGTAAAAAACATTACCCAACTTAAAGAAGAAATTTAATCCCACAAGATTCCTCCTGGCTTATCCCAGCTTCTGACTCTTAATATGTCACATCCCTCTGTACACGGACTCCTCCTTGTTAGGATCACAGAGAGGTCATGGTTTATGCGGAGAGATTTCATCCAAAAGCACAATGCAGTGCTCCAAGAGGCATCTGTGCCTGACTGATAAGACCACACAGACCACAGGTGCAGAATCTGTGTGGCACCTGCTTGCCAAACATGACCACCTGTACCCAAATAGCCATTTGAATCCCTGAGAATGACAAGCCCTTATGGGCTCCGGGGTTGAATCTAGTTACCGTAACTATCTCCACAAATCAGGATACTCCTTCCAATTTCATGAATTTGAGACACTGGGTGATTTGGAAAAGCACAGTCACTAGTTAACAAATAAAACCCTCTTGATGCCAGCAATGCCAAAAACCACAGGGCTGCTATCTAGTAAAAAGCTCCATGTTTGTTGATGCTCTTGCATCGCTGACACAATGCACAAGCCCAACCCGGATGCTCATAAAAAAATTTTGGTCAAGAAGTTAGATTTGCCTCATGGAAAGCTGGAGAAATGTTACCAGCGAACAACAAGTTCTTAGTGGCCCAACTCCTCTCGCCAAGCCTGCTCTAATTGAAAAACCAAATATCTGTTCTTTAATAATGATCTCCTATAAATAGTTCCTGGCTTGAGTCAGATTTATAGCGTAGCTCCTTCCAAGGAGGCAGAGACAACGTCTCTCATATTGTTCTTATATGCCAAAGGCAGTTCTTTGGCTCAGAAATTGTTCCCAAACTGATGATTGCCATTCCTCTTGCCACCCCCACCCCCCTCACCCACCTACTGCCATTCCAATTCTGTCAGCTCTGGCAGCGGTGGGTGAGCTGTTACCTCCAAAAGGAAAAGAAGAAAAAAAAAAAAAAGAAAGAAAGAACTAGAACTTTAAAATCCTTCTTAGTTGGGGTCCCCCTGCATTAGGAGCAGCACCGGTGAACCTGAGAGTCACTCTGGGCAGAGAGCTTCAGTTAAAGGAGTGCCAGTGAACCAGTCTGGGACCCAGGGTCTTGGCCAGATGCACACGAGAACTCCCATGGGAGGGGTGCCTGGGTGGCTCAGTCGGTTGAGTGTCTGACTCTCGGTTCTGGCTCAGGTCATGATCTCAGAGTCCTGGGATTGAGTCCTCAGTAGGGCTCCCCACTCAACAGGGAGTCTGCTTAAGATTCTCTCCTTCTCGCTCTGCCCCTCCCCTGCCACACTCACACTCTGTCTCTCTCTGGAAATAAATAAATCTTAAAACAAAAACAAAAACAAAACACCCGTGGGAGTTCTCCATTGCCTCCACTCAGCCACATAGACACACAGGAACTTCACACACAGACGCACCCCCAGAAACATGTTGACCCACATGACAAGACTGACAGGCAAACCACAACATAATGCTCATGAATGAAGACCTAGGTATATAAATAGCTTGTTTTACTCAATATTACCACAAGAAAGAGAGTAAGTCACTATGAAAAATTGAAGTTGAGAAGGAAAAATGAAGTGTGTGAGTGAGCAAAAAGGGCTTGACCCCAGAAGTAGCCACTAGCAAGACTAAAATTTTATATATGGTAGAGTTGATTACATAAAATAATGCAGAGCAAGACAAAGAAAGAAAGTGTAAAACTGTTTCATTATAATCATAATATCTAACATAAGGGAGTTCTAGTGGGAACTAGACTAAAATTGACAATGAGGGGCACCTGGGTGGCTCAATTGGTTAAGCGTCTGCCTTCAGCTCAGTCATGATCCAGGGGTCCTGGGATCGAGTACAGCTCGGGCTCCTTGCTCAGCAAAGAGCCTGCTTGTCCCTCCCCCTCCCCACTTCTCACGCTCTCTCTCACTCTCTCTCAAATAAAATCTTTTTTAAAAATAAATTAATTAAAATAAAATAAAATAAAAATAAATTGACATGAAGCTGTAAAAACATCCATTGGTGGGATTCTGTGAATATGTATTTTTTGGTCTTTTGGGCAGAATTAGTCTTTATTACAGAAAGGACTGTCTTGGTGGGCCTTTCATTCACACAGATGGAAGGCAACAAGTACCCTCCCATTCTTCTTGGGAAAGCCTAAATCCAAAGAAACCCAGGGTAAAAACTTAAGACTGCCACATGAGGTATCTGTTTAATGATGGGAATTGGCTATATTAACAGAACTGTGTCTGTAGATGTAGAATTGCTTTTTGTTTTGGAATTTTTTTTTCCCCAAAGTTTGCTTTAGAACTGATCAATCCTTGAAATTCTGGTTTGTTCTTGAGATACCATGCTTGGGGGCGCCTGGGTGGCTCAGTTGGTTAAGAATCTGACTCTTGATCTCAGTTCAGGTCTTGATCTCAGGGTCATGAGTTCAAGCCCCATGTTGGGCTCCATGCTGGGTATGGAGCCTACTTAAAAGGGGGGAAAAAAAGAGAGAGAGAGATACCATGCTTGTATTGTCCAGGTATCTGCTCTCAGGAGATGGAGCTGAAACTAGAATATCAGGAGGGAGGTAAAGCCCTATCTTCCCTTTCCAGCCCCAGGAGAAAAGCCCCAGGAAGGTGATCTAGACTGCATCAAACACAATCTGGATAGACTGTTGGATTCCACAGTGATGTGATTTGAGTGCAAATAATCCAGATTTGGATTAATGCATTATGAATTATTACATTTTATTTTCAGGGATATGGGGCCAAGCTACACTGTGAAATCTCCCCTGGAAGGAAATGAGTTTCTCACTGGCAGTCATCCCGGGAAGAATACACTTTTTTGTTATTGTTAGCTTCAGGGTTTTTTAATGCCTTGAAATAGGGCAGGAAAGTCTTCCTTGCCCTCTCCCCAGGCCATTGAGAGTCTGGACTCTCAAGCCGGCAGAGGCTTGAACTAGTCCCTGTAGTGGGGGCGAGGTGGAGTGAGCCCCAAATTAGCACAACAGGAGCCTCTGAAGTTAGGTTTTGATCTGAAGCTCCATGAGTCCACACATGGCTGTAACGAGTGTGAGGTATTCTCTAGGTCTTGCTTGCTTTAACCTCATGGCTTTAGCAGACTACAATGAACTGAGCCTCATGGTGGCTGTCCTGAAGGGAGCCAGGGAGAATATGAGAAGAGGACTTAGCGGCGGTCACCCATGCAGGAGGGACAGGCACAGCACAGTCCTCTCCACAGCAGTAGAGTTAGCCACAGGGCATGGGAAGGGACCAGAACAGGGAAATCTAAAAGACCTCTCAGAGAATACCAGGAGCAGGATCCTGAGAATTCCTCAAAATCACTGAAAGGAACTTTGGGGTGGGGAGGGAG
This sequence comes from Ursus americanus, assembly GCF_024610735.1. Classification (NCBI taxonomy): domain Eukaryota; kingdom Metazoa; phylum Chordata; class Mammalia; order Carnivora; family Ursidae; genus Ursus; species Ursus americanus. Next base: position 15,848,904 of record NC_142129.1, on the reverse strand, counting down.
TTATTTCTAGCAATTTGCCTAGTAAAGTTCCTTGTCATAGTAATTTAAGATTAAAAAACAGAATGTGATCTTTTTTTTTTTTATCACGGGCTGGTGAAGGTTTGGATTATAACCAATGTTTGTTGAAGTTACTGTTATTAGGCTCTGTTGTAAAAAATACCAGTGCTCACCCACGCCTGGGTCTCCTTTTCTTCCCAGGTATCCGAAGACTTGACGTCCAGCCCCTCTCCTTGAGGGCAGCGCTATGCTGAGATCTACACAGTGGCATGTGAGCAGAGATGATATCTAATGTGTGACTCTGCTGTCAAGGCAGCTAAGAGCTGGGTGCCATCACCAGGCCTTCTTCTCCTTTGCCGCAGAGACATTAAAGATCACATGCTGAGATGGGATGGCAGCATCTCAGGAAGAAGGTAACCTGGATCCTGAGTCATTCAAAACAGGAGAGCATTCCACTCCTGCCTCCTGCTCCCCACCGCCCAGACTTGGCTGGGACTTGGGTGAGTGAAAAACACTCTCTCGGTCCTAAACCAATTCAATTCCAAGGTTAATTTTTTTTTTAAGATGTTATTTGTCAGAGAAAGAGCACAAGCAGGGGGTGCAGCAGGCAGAGGGAGAAGCAGGCTCCCCGCTGAGCAGGGAGCCCAATGCAGGACTTGATCCCAGAACCCTGGGATCATAACCTGAGCTGAAGGCAGGCGCTTAACAACTGAGCCATCCAGGCGCCCCTCCAGGGTTTATTTTTTTTGGCAACTTACTTTAGCTAGCCTACCTAACAAATGCAGAACCACGTTATGGACAAGCTAATAAGATTTATAAAATACAAGACTTTTCCAAGGTCACCTAGCCTAGTCCTTTAGAAGAGAAAAAAAAAATTCAAATTTGGGTGTTTCTGAGTCCAGAATCTGAGCTCTCGACGGTGCCTATACATCATCAGCTCATCCTCGTCATCCAACAGTGACTATCCGCACCTAACTGAGGATTCCACAGATACAGTCCGATAGATGGTGAAGGAAGGCCCAGAAGGAAAGCACCAACTTCAGATTTCTTAATCACCAGGAGTTGAAATGTAAACAAAACATTCCTAAATCATTTCATATGTAATGCTATTTTCATTGTTTTTTTCTCCTAATCCCTTGAAGAACTCCTGAATATGAATGCATCTATGGTTGGAATGAAAAAGAGGGACATACAAAACTGAAATACAGCATATGATTCAAAGATGTAAATGCAATAATTTCATTATTATGTAATCTTCATACATATGTATATAGGAAAAAAAGACTTGAAGGAAATACACAAGACAGTTCATTTGTTTATTCCACAAATATTTACTGCATGTCTACTATATCCCAAGCACTTTTGGGCACAGAAAAAGAGTGTAAGACAGGTAATATCTCCGTCTCATCTCCGCTTACATTCCACTATTATTTCTTGGGAAAGGGAAAGCCATGGGGAATTTTTATTTTCTTCTGTATGCTTTTCTGTGTTCTCAATTTTTTCAAAAGAATATACTCTTAACACACTATCAGAAATTAATTTTAAACCCACCATTCCCAACCTAATCTCATCATACAAATCATGATCCAGTTCTTTAAAGACCTTTAGAAAAATATTAGTCAGAACTGAGAGAGGGTGACTTTTTTTTTTTTTTAAGATTTATTTATTTTTTTTAGAGAGAGAGAGGGCACATACCCAAGTGGGGTAGGGGCAGAGGGAGAGAATCAAGTAAACTCCCTGCTGAGCACAGAGCAGATATGGGGGTCAATCTCATGACCCATGAAATCATGACCTGAGTCGAAAACCAAGAGTCCGACACTCAACCAACTAAGACACCAAGGCACCCCAAGGGAAGGCATCTCAAAGACACCTGGTAAAGGAAGGAGATTATGCCTGGGATTATTAGCCTTTTATGATTTATAAGTTCATAGCTTCTTCCAATAAAATTGCCAAAGAGATAATGATAAAAATCGAGTTGGATGACAAGATAATTTAGTATCATGCCTTATAGATAATAATAGCAACCACTGATTATATTTTCTGAACCAAATATTGACGTGCAGGTTATGACGACAGGATTATTTATGGAGACAACAGAATGCATTATTTGAAGTTGGCATGCGTGGTTGCCAGATCCAGAATGATCTTCAAATATTTATTAATTTAATCATCTTTTCCAGCTCTAGCTGTTCTATTATCAATAAACTAGTAAAACAAGATTCTTAACTTCACCTCAGATAAACTCAAACAGCTCTCCTGTCTTCTCTTTCCATGCTCAAACCATAAAATACATGCTGCTTGTGTTTCCTCCATTTGCAATATGTTCGAGAGCCTCGCACTAAAACAAGGTGAGGCTCCTGGAGCTCCCTGCCCCACCAATACCCTTCCCCTCAGCGGGACACCCTCCATTGTTTCTGTGGACAGTTCATTTTCCCCAAGCAGTCTCCCCACTCAAACCACTGGTGAACCCCAATTCACAGGCATCAAAGAGCTGTCACTTCCCACTTCATTATCCAACAGGGCCATTGTATCCAGGATCTAAAGAATTTCTGTTTTTCTTTCTCTTTCTCTTTTACTTCCTTTAGATTACCCTAAAAAATCCTGGTCATTTTTACAACTTTAACTGAATATAATAATCAATCAGCTGTAGGCAGAGGAAGTAAGAGAGAAGGAAGTAAGAGAGAGAGTGACTGAAAAGGAGAAATTTTTGAGCTAAAAAGGATGGATGTTTGAGCTAAAAAGGATGTTTATCAACTCCAAACTCATCACTTGGCATATGAGGAATCAGTCCCTGATTCTTCATCAAATTCAACCCTGATTCTTCATCTGCAAATGTAAGATCTATGAGAACAGGGATTTGATCTTCTTCACCATTACGTCACTGTCTAGAATCATATCCAATAAACATGGTTACATGAGTGAATTAATACGCAGTGAATAAATACCATCCCAGAAGTGGAAGGAATGTGACAAAAGTCCTGATTACAGACAGCTGGGATGAAACTGTTCCCCCAAGGTGAGCTGCCCCCTAGGTGGGACCCACTGGGGCTGGGTAGGAACTGGAAAGCTGGAGTGGAGCAGAACAGAGCACCACAGGGGTCAGCACAAGAACACACAACTGACATCAAGGTCCCTAGCAAGAGGCGACAGGAGAACCTAAAAGGGGAACCTAAGGTCAAGCAGAATTAGTAGAATCAGGAAAGAAGGCAGGGAGGCGACCCTAGTCCTAGAGGAACCAGGGTGAAGGTATTCTGGAGAGAGGGACTCGGCTGCAGGGAAATGAGATGAGGAGTAAAGAGATGCACAGAGTTATGGAGACGGCCAAGAGGTAGTGCTGGGCTCAGACCCAGGCCTTCCTACCCAGGTCCAGCAGCACCTCAACCTATCCACCTTCCAAGCTGCACCCCCATGAAAAACAGTCTCCCATAGTGAAGCACCCTTAAATGTGAGACCCACATGGGAAGGATCCTTGTCTGTTTAGACCACTGTTGTATCCCAAATGCCTAGAACAGAGCCTGGAATATAGTAAGTGCCTAATAAATACTTGTCAAGTAAATAAACAATGAATACTAATTGGCTGTTAATGGAAGTTCAAGCCCTCCCCCATTATTACCTGTGGGTCATTTTCTCATCTACCCTCTCTTATCCTCCTCCCCACACCAATAAACCCTCATGTGGGTGTTCCAACCAGCAGCGGCATAAAACAGAGGGCATCCCAATGGAGCAGAACACCCAGCCCAGCCTAGGAAGGGCTGTCTGCCCATAGCAGGCCCACAGGGCAGCTGGGAGCAGGTAGAGTCCTAAGGGGCTTTGTCAATACCTTACACCCCCATCTGTGACTCCGGGGATTTGGGAGGACAAAGGAAAGAACTGACATGTTAATGAAGTTCTTTAAGGCCATAAAGACTTTATGCTGATAATTTTGAGAGGTTCTCCCCATCCACAGAGAATCTGGCTTAAAAATCAGAAAGAAAACTGCAGGGACATTTAGTAAAGACCAGGAAGTCTGAAATCCTAGGCTCCAGAGACAATTTTATACAACTAATAGATCTGTTAGCCTCAGTTTCTTCAGCTGTAACAGGAGTGGACTATTAGTAGATGATCTCTATGGGCTGCTTCTAAGTCTAGGCTAACTTCGGTTTGAATCATATTTTTCTTCTTATCTAAGGCCTGAAATGAGGCATCTCTGAGTCTATTACAACTATGAATCTCATGCCAAATAACTGGCCAAGATTCCTCCTATTTTGTCTTTGGGAAAAATAAGACTCCCTCTACTATAGAAGCAAAGGTCTATTTCGGTGAACAGCTGGAGACGACAAATAAGGATCTCCTTCACTGACAGAAGAAGCAATCATCACCGTCATTTCTTAATTTCCATTCCAAAGTCTCTACCTTCTGGACTGGGCAATAAAGGCCCTTTTACCTCCTTTGAATCCCATAACAACGTGTATTTTTCTATAGCCACTATTAGAACCTGTCAGATACTCCAGTTATGTTAGCAGATTTCTCCTATTAGATAGTTAACACTGAAAATAGGGCTGTACTCTGTTCACTTGAGTATCTCTCCTAGTTCTGACAGGCTACTTGCACTGGGTGGGTCCTGTAAGTATTTATCGGGTATCCTCTCACATATTTTTATCACCCATGTTCCTATACATGGTTCAGGTATATCTTTTCCCTTTTTGGATTGGTTTAGAATCTCCTTCAATAGAGGTAGTGCTCATTCTTCCATTAAAGACACCCTATTCAATGTCGCTGTAGATCTTTTGAAAGTATGTAAAAGAGGAAATCAAACCAGAGCAACGGGTCAAATACTAAATATTTTAGGCTTTGGGGGCCATAGAGTCTCTGTCACAACTACTTAACTCTGCAGTTGTAGCACAAAAACAACCACAGACAGCATATATATATATATATATATATATATATATATATATATATATATATATATATATATATGCTGTCTGTGTTTCAATAAAACTTTATAAAAATAGGCAGTGGGTCAGATTATGGGCTGCAGTTTTCCAACTCCTCAGTTAAATCTTGGAACAAAAAACCAGGCATAGGAACAATTTATTATCATTTTGCCAATCTCAACAAGAGAGATTTGGTCCTATATGGACGCTTAATGAACAAGTTAAGAAAAGAGACAATAGTAATATGATAATTTAAAAATGCAACATCTCTTGATTTATTGGTTATGTCTAGGAGCTAGCCAATCATTTAGTTGTATTTAATACAATGTACATATGTTTGACTTTGTATTTAAATACATAGCTACATACAATATACCAATATGATGCAAAATCATAAGCCTTGCCACAATAACCTTCAGACTAAAAATCTGGCTCTTTCCAGATTTTTAGAACAAATCTCCCCTAGCCAGAAATCTTCAAATAGGTCTCCCCCTGGATAATGAAAGCTGGGGGAAACAATGGAGAAAAGTTGGGTAAATAATAACAAAACTGTGGGTGCTAATCTCCCATCAGTCGAGAATAACATCAACTATTTAAAAAGAAGAGGAAGAAAAAGAAAACTCAGATCACACAATCCTACACAGTACAAATAGGGGATTCTGGTTCACAAACTTCAGTCTGTGAAGAGGAAACAGGAAGATCTAATATTTGTCCACTAAATGTTTTTGCTATAACCTAGAGCAGAAACAGAAAAGAGGAAGTTCCTCTTTACTTACCAGCCACCTGAGGCCTCTGACACTGGTGTTGGGCACCTGTTGTGGTTCCTGCAGCTTCTGCAGAAGAGATCCATCCAACCTGGACTCATCTTTCCAAGATAGTAGCACTCACGGACTCACGTGTGTGTTATTCGTGCACAAGTGTGCATTTGAGTGCACATGCGAGCGTGCACACACACACACTAACTGCCTGGAAGCTTGGTGCCCTGTACTCAGAGTGATTGTCTCAACTCCTCCCCCATGAAGTCCCTAAATAATAAACCAAGTTAAATTTGAGTGGTCTGACTCCCAAGAAGAAGAGAAAGAAAAAGATAGGGAGGCCCTGCCAAAAGATAACAAAGGCTGCAAACTGATCCCCAGGAAGCTGGAGTCGGTTTAAATGGGACCAGGACACTCGAAGACCAGACACTCTCTGGCGCTAGACACGGGCCTGGAAAGTGGATTAGCAGGGCAGATGGTATTAAAGTCGGAGCCCGGATCCCTGGGAGAGGCTGCCAGGGACCAGAGCAGTGCTCTCCACATAGTTGGGAAGCTTGCAAGGATTCCAAGGCCTTTCAGCACCCCACCGCCCTGTCCCCCCCGGCAGTCTGCAAGCACACACCAAGGGGACAGTTTAATCCCTCAAAGTCAAGAGAAATGGAAGGGTAGCAGGAAGAAGGAAATTATGAAAATCTAGAGAGGAATGGGGTGTAAAGTCTGGGCCAGTTTATACCAGAAACCAAGGCTGACAAAATATTCAACAAATTCGCTTTCCATTCTCTTTGACTGGAACTCAGTCTTCCTTTCATTCAGAATCAAAGTCCAAGGTGGGCTGAGGGCAGGGACAGGAAGGCTGATACTGAGAGGTTATAGAAAAGGAGTCCCCCACCCAGCACCTCCAGGAGGAACTCAATTCCTGGAGCTGAAGAATGACGTCAGCATTGTCAGAGCAGCTCCAGTAGCAAATTCCACCTGCTTTTACAGCACAGCCCCAAAATGAATAGCAGGTGAGGAAGAGGACAACACCAGGGCAGCCAGTCCCACTGACACGGGGCCATCAGTGTTTCTGTTACAATATTAAAAAGAAAAAAAAAAAAGTTGGAGGAGGAAGAGGAGACATTGTTTCCAAAAATGGAATCTAAATTGTCAGTGAGGAGAAACAAAACAACAGCAGCAAGAACAAGAACAAAAACCTAGTCTGGAATCCAACAGGTCCAAGGGAGGGTAGGTGAGGGAGATGGGGGGCCACCGTGGGCTGGGGCCAGTCTTCTTGCAGCGCCCGTGAGGACAGTAGGCGCCCAGGCACTCCTGTCTCTGTCCTTGGGCTGCTGCCTCGCACCAGAAATGCTCCAGGTGGAAGGGAGGGGGTCCAGCTCCCTCCCCCCGCCCCCCCTTCCCCGTGAGCTTCCTCAGTGGAGCCTCATCCCCACCCCTCGGGGCCCTGGAGAGTGTAACAAAAAGACCTCTTCTGGAAGGAGGTCACCGCGTCCGCCTCCTGCTCCTTGTATTTTTCAAATGGGCTTTTCAAACGTAAGCAGACACAGGTAAGAAGGGCAGAGTCCCAGTCGGCTGGGCCATCAGCTCAGGATTTCCGCCCCACCCCCCAGCTGTCTGGAACCATTCACTGGCTTAAGGGCTGCAAGGAATGTCTATTTTACCCTTTTCATCTGGGGCTGTCCCCGTGTGACCCCCGCCCCCTCTCTCTCACCTCAGGGCACCTGCCTCAAATAACTTCCCTGGTGTTGTCATTCACCTCATGGATAATTGATAGCACGTCAAGCCGATGCTAAGAAAAGAACAAGGTGGTTAGACGTGTGCCACTATAAATAGACCCACGACATGACCAGCATTTGCCAACTTTTGAGCAAAGAATGGCAGAAGCAGAGACAGCAGCTTCCCCCGGGTCCTTGGGAGAGCCGGCTTCACCTCGGCAACCGCAGCCGGCCGCGTGGCTTCCGCTCACAGCAGAGGGCTGGGAAGACGTGCCTCTCCCCATTTGGGAGCAAAATTAAAAATACCACACGTGCGGGAACTTGTAGGCTTGTTTGACAGATGCAGCAGCAAAGCTCAAACAACACATGTTTTAAAACGTTTCCCTTCTTCCTCGCATATTATCTGTTCTCTCTTTTTTGTGTGTTGTAGGCACTTTATGTCTGTATTCTGCTCTCAAGGGCATTTCTGGTTATAAGCTTTTATATGTATACATTTGCACAAGTAAACAGATACATAATCGGCACCCGGGTGGACTGTAAGTGGGGTACATGTTAGAGGCTGCAGATACGAAGAGGAAAACTGAAATAAGGCCTCCAGCCTCCAGAGGCATTCATCAGGAATCCGTTTGTTACACGTAGCAAAAACCCATTCAAAACTGAAATGAAAATGGAACAAGTTGTAAGGACGCAAGGCCTTTCTCAACACCTCCCACTATGCGCTTCCAAACAAGGGGACAAGGTTCAGACAAAGACTGGATGAAGGGTGTTTCCTTCCCATCCAAGCCTGTTTTGTTTGTTTGTTTGTTTGTTTATTTTTTCAAATGGCCTCAAGATGGTGGCCTTTAATTTGAGAGAAACACGGAGAAGCAGGACAGAAAACAGAGGCAAGTGAACAAAACTTTTCAGGCTTAAAAATTACTTCTATGTCAAGATTGAGATCACTGGCTTGGTTATTTACATATGGAACAACCCGGAAACAAATCGATCTGAATGCTTTCAAATCTTTGAGAGCACTGAGTTGCCACATAAACAAGTCTAGTCTGGAAAATCCCACTCCCCAAAGTAACCCCAGCTTCCCCAAAGCTCCACGAACAAGAAGGAGGCAGTGAAAGTTGTACAAGCCTTGGGAAGGTGCTCCTCTCCTGTGCTCACTTCAGGTATGGCCTGGAGAACAGTGGGGGAGGAAGAAGGTGGACAGCAATTGTAGAAAGAAACAACTGACTTCATTCTTGTTAAGGAATCACTACATTTCAGGATCTCTGAAATCGACTATATGTACTCTAAGTGTTGGGGTCTACAAACAAAGTAGCAAACTGGAAAACACTGGAAATTTGAAGCAAAAGCCTTGGATCACCCTAATTGGGTGACTGAGAACACCCCTGAACTCCTCCTTGCATGGAAGGGTCTTAGGAAAGGTAGACTTCAAACCAGACATTCACCAAGTACATCAGTTAAACAAGGTAAGTTCTTCCTTTACTCAGTCATCAGCCGTAAATAAGAGGGAGGGATCGGAGCTGAAAACACAGTAGAATCACTAGTGTACATATATCACCAATAAACCTGTTTCCTGCTGAGGGCTTAATAACCAAGCAGATAGGAGATCTCTCCCCTGTTTCCAAGCAGAGCATCTCATCAATAATCCAGACAGGAGATAATATGCCAAGACCTGCTGTGCCCTCCCAGCCAAGTATGACCTCAGGGGCTCCAGGTTATCGTGCCCCCATTTCACGCCTAGGAAATGATGGAAATATACCCTTGGCTGCACAGCCTTTTCTGATTCATTTGTAAGCTACACTAATAATCCCATGATGCAAACACAGGGGGAAAAAAAATCATTCGGGAACCGTCAGAAAGGTTATTTTTGCAAGACATAAGGGAATGATTATAATGATTTATTAAAATCGTACAATGTGAGAAAGTAAGATCGGCAAACAAAATCCAATTAAGGAATTCACCAAATAAAAAGGAATTGAACTCCTCCAGCCTGAGGTTGACAAAGAAGCCATTCAGTAAAGAGCTTTATATGCTAAACTTAGCCGAGTAAACCTAGTTATTTTCCACGCAGTGCTGTTCTTAAAAGAGCTATTTAACTTCATCCATCTCTAGGATCTAAAAGACTAAGTATTTAGACTTGTGGAAGGTTTTTTGTTTTTTGGTTTTTTTATAATTTAAATTCCAATTTCAAAATGAACTTGCCTGAGAGACTACCTTGAGTAGATTTAAGAGTTGGTTAGTACAGTGTTAAGGCTAACTCCTCAATGTCTACCCCCCCACCCCCATCTTCCCATCCCTAAGACCTAGGACCCCTTCAGTGTTCAGCTCCTTTTGCCCAGATAGGTCCACCTACCTTCTGTCTCTCTCAACCATGTGGACTCCATATATTTTGAATGTGTCTCTGCATAAATAATCTGGTATTTTTTAAAATATTTCCCTTTTGCATTTGTTTCTCCTCTAAATTTTACCAATAAACATACTTCAGGATCTCCAAGACAAAGGCAAGAACGCTGTCCTTGGACACTTCAGACTCCCCTTTCCTGGGTACCTACACTCTCTTCTGCTCCATTTAACACTGGATTCACTCCTTCATACGAGGTCCCCAGGCTCCCCCCTCTCCACTTGACAGAAACCTCTCACCAAAGCCCCTGGTTCTGTCCCAAGGACCAGATTCTACTGACATTTCTCAGTCCCATCTGCAGCTACCAACGGTGGTAAACCCAGTCCTCCTTTGGCTTCCAGACATGATGCAGTCCTCATTTTCCTACCCCGTCTCCTTCCCAGGCTTCTCATTCTCCTTCCTCAGCTGCAGTGTTTCCTGGGTTCTGTGTCCAGCCCAGCCCTCCTGTTTCCTCCACATCATTTCCCACCCTTACGCTCTGGCTACTCCTCTATGCTGAGGGGATCCCGACATTTCATCATTGAGAACTCGCTCCTGACCAGCTACACGTGAACAGCTCGCATTCAAAATGTCTAAAACTGTACCCATTCTCTGTCCTTCCACACCTGCCCCCAACCCCTGCTCCTTCTACGAATGAATCCAGCAAGCCAGGACAGCAACTTAATTGGCTTCACCTGCTGCTCTTCTTCATTCCTTACATCCGGGCACCAAATCCAGCTGGTCCTGCCTCTCCTCTACCGCTATCAAGCTAACTTAGGATGCTGTCCCCTCTCACCTGGCTCTTTCTGCTTCCAGTGAGGCTAGACACGCTGCTCCCACCTTAACGTGAATTAGTGGCTCCATGTCAACTACAAAGGAAATCCAAGCCCTCTGACGTGTCCTTACTCCACATTTCCCTTTCTACTTTCCACTATCTCAAATTATTTGTAGTCTCCCAACAGCAGAAAGTCATTCCCTCCTTTCCCACCTATTTCTTTTTAGGCAGAGGAATGCATCCCTGTTCTCCTTTGCATGGGTAACTTTTTAAAGTATATTTCAATTGTTATCTGCTCTATGAAGCCTTCTGTTATGGACTGAAAGTTTGTGTCCTCCCAAAATTCTCATGTTGAAGTCCTAAACTCCCCGTGTGCCTGTATTTGGAGGTAGGGGTTTTACGGAAGTACTTAAGGTTAGATGAGGTCATCAGGGGAGGGCCAGGATCCCAGAGGATTAGTGTCCTTATAAGAGGAGACACAAAGGAGTCCCCCCTCCCGCCCTGCTCCCTCCAACACCCATGCATTGAGAAAGGGCCATGTGAGGACCGAGCAGGAAGGTGGCTGTCCGCAAGCCAGGAAGACAGCTCTTATCAGAAACCAAACACCGCTGGAAGCTTCATCTTGGGTTTTCCAACCTCCGGAACGTTGAGAAAACAAATTGCTGCTGTTTAATCCACCCGGTGTGTAGTAGTTTCTTATGGCATCCAGAGCAGCCAGATGGGCTCCCTTAATCCCCTTCTTCCTCACCCTAGAGAGTTGATGATGCTTTCCTGCAGCTTGTACAACAACCCATCTATTACAGCATCCCCCATCCTGTGACACAACCACATGTTGGTGGGTCTGTCTTAGCTACTAACTGTAAACTCCTCAGGGCAGAAACAACGTCTCACATTTCTTTGTGTTCTTTCTCTCGGTCTAGCACGGGTTCCACCCACAGAAATGTTCAGGAAGTGCTGGTGAGGTGAATGAATGAATTCATAAATGAAATGGGCAAAACTGAATTTCTTGTTTGCATCTGGGTTTACATACGGGTGTTGACGTGTGCAGGTGTGTGTGCGAGTTTGTGCGTGCTCCCGTGTCTACACAATGAGATGATTAATTTGCAAGGGGTGACGGTGTGAGTGAATCAGTGCGCTTCGGACGGGATTAGAGAACCATCTCTCCATTCCCTCCTGAATCTTTCTAATGCAGTTCCCACCCAAAAGGGATCACCTCCTATCATTTTATCACTGTGCCTTCCTTTGTTCTCCCTCCGCTGGGAGAACTTGGCCAGTTACCTCCCACTGCATGTGGCTCTATTTCCCTTGGCCGGTACTGACAGCGTGAGGCCAGACTGAAGTCACTCGTTCTGGAAATGCCTCCGAACCAATGAAATCTCAGCGTAGAGCCCATTCCCCAGGGTGCCGAGAACTCTTCCCAACACTGCTGAACAGATCTACACGCTTACGAGCTATACTGTAGCCAAGAAGAACAAGATGACTATATCTACCTGGCAGAAGATGGTTTCTCAAAAAGGGGAGGGGGGGGAGCATAGCTTTAGGTTTACAGTAAAACCAGGGAATTGTGCATACTCTTTCCAGCTTTGAGAAAGATCTCTGCACCCTGGGGAAATCAGGCCTCTCTCTGTTTCCTCTTCTCACAGCTATTTATGACAGCTTGGGACAAAGAGCTCAAGTCCTATGTCTCTTGTTTTAACTTCTCTTTGTGCAAAGGAACCTTCTTGTTCCAAAGGCTTGGGCTATACATGCTTCTTTGGAGGGAAAGAGATTTGGAAATGGGTATGAATCCACTCTCTCACCTCCTTCCCAGGCAAAGCTGTAAAATGTTGGAAATGATAACTGTGGCACTTAACCCTACAGGCCCAACATGGTTCTCAGAACCCCTGGGTGAGGAGTGGGGCTCTAATCCCCCTGCGGTTCCCCGAGGCCACAGCCCATTCCCTGGTGAGTCTAGCTTTTATTTCCGGGGGGAGAAACTTAGTTGGAAAGGGAGGAAGACCATGGTCGCAAGTCTCTTTAAATGAGCCTAAGAGAGAGTCTGACATGTCTGCCCTCAACAGGGCAGCTGGTACTATTTGGGGTGAGATCTCACTGGGGTGTGATGAGGAGATACTTAAGCTAAAAGCATCATTTGTTTGGGATCATGGCAATTTCTTACATTTCCCGCGCAAGTGCTTTGAGCTCACCCAAAAGGACCCGCACTCACATACTTTAAAGCATCGACATTCTATGTGGACACAGGTTCTCAAGCAGCTATAGAAGTGGTTGGCCACAGAGCAAGGACAAAAGGCTTCTAAGAAGTTCTTAGATAATGACGGGTCTGGGCTGGGTGAAGAGGCTGTGTTAATCCGAACTCGCAGGAATAAAAGGTACAGCACGAGGAGTAGTCAATGGTATTGTAATAGTGTTGTGTGGGGACAGACGGCGGCTGCACTTGTGGTGGGCACAGCACAATTTAGAGAGTTGTTGAGTCACTATGTTGTACACCTAAAATTCAAGTAACATTGTGTGTAAAAAAAATATATGAACTTGCATACACACACGTGCAGGCACGCACACACACAGTCACACACACTCACACACAGACTTTGAGCAGCCTCAGTAAAGAGTCTTGAGGGGCGTATACCTCATTTGTTTAGAAGTGGAAAATGTGATGTCCTGAGAAGCTAAAAGCAAAAGGCATGTTAGTTTGTGCCACTGTTGCTACCACAGCGTGAGTAACGAAATGTGACGGGATGGTGCACCTGTGCCTGGAAGACACAGGGGTAGACGGAGGCACGAAATACTGACTCCCCCTAATCTTACTCTTCTGTACCTCCATCAGGAACCTTGCTTAGTCCTTGGGGGTTACTCCCTTTCTTTGACCAGCTGGACCCATCTCACCTCCTGATCTTTCCTGATCGCCCTCCTTTCCTGATTGCCTTTCCCTTCCACTCACCGTTGGTGACTGTGGTGACTTCTGTTACAGCCAAGGGCCCTGAGGGAAGAAATGGCCTTTTCCAAAACTCTAGGCTTATTCCCAGCTAACAACTTCCACCTCCCCTCCACCTCTCTCCCTCTTCCCCAAATCCTGAGTGCCATAGCCAGAAGCCTGTTGTCATGGTTACTCTAATCTTTATCTGCTTTGCTTGTTAAACAAGCTGAGTTCACTCCAACCCACCTCCTGGTTACCCCCACTTCTTGTCCTTCATTGCTTCCCTCCCTCCCCATGCACAGGTCTTTCCTTTCCTGGGGGATAAAGGGAAAATGCAGCAATCACTTTTCCCTTCCCACACCTCCAGGCTACCAGATCTTATCAGGAGGGTTTTCTGTGATATTCCTAAATGGAAAAGTGCCACTCGTGTCAGAAGCTAGCAATGAATGGAAATGAAGACTCTATACAAGTTCTAGAAATGGAAGGAAAAAAGGAGGAAAAGGAGCCAAGAAGGGATAAGTCCAGTGAGAACTATTTTGGTTGGCAAAAAGAGGCTGAGGTCTAGAAAAGTTATACACTGGCACACTGAGATCAGTGATGCCAGCTCCACCCAGTGAGCTCCCCTCAGAGCAAGACCTTCCATCCTGCTCTAGAGAGACCATCCCTTTCACCTCCTCCCATGACATCTCTCCTTCCCCCAGCTCAGAAAGATGGCATTCCCTCCTCTGGTCAGAGCAATGTCCTTGAGGCTGCTTTGGATTCTGTGACCTCCTGCTTCCTTAGGGTTCTCATTTTTTTTTTCCAGCTTTACTGAGAAACAAACAAAAATTGTATATATTTAAGATGTGCAATGAGATGTATAGATATTTGTATACATTGTGAAATAATCACCACCATCAAGCTAATTAACATGTTCATCACTTCACATAGTTAACCATTTTCTTTTCTTTCCCTCTTCCTTCCTTCTTTTTTTCTTCTTCTTTTGTTTTGTTTTGTTGTTTGTTCATTTGTGCAATAAGAACACTTAGGGATCTAATTCAGCCAAAATTGTTCAAGCTCCTGAACCGTAAACCAATTTCTCCTTACTCTTTCCCTGCAGCATGTAAACACCATTTCCCATCTTAGAACAAAATCCCCTTTGGCCCCATTACCCTCTAGGTGAATCCCACTTATCTTCCTTCCCCGTCTCTACTTCCTTGTTATGCATCAGTCCCTACCAGAGCCATTACAGAGCCTGGGTCTTGAGGAACTTCCCCGTTGTTAAATTCAGCAGATGCTTATTAGCCTCCTAGCTGTTGTAGTCCCTGACAAGTGGTTGTGGTGGTTAACAGATAGGACTCTGGAGCCCTTTTACTTATGTTCAAATCTGGGCACCAACATTTATCCACTGGGTGATTTTAGCCAAGGTATATGACCTTCCCATTGCCTCAGCATCCCTCTATACCACTGGGGTAATGACAGTAGCTACCTCACTGGGTTATTCTGATGGTTGCATGAGGCAACACATGTAAAACAACCAGAACAGTGTCCCCTCATAGGGAACCCTGAAAACAGCAGCAGTGGCATTCTATAATCCAACAACAAGGTGAGGACACTAGGTCACGCATCTCTCCATTCCGGATCCCTGCCATCGACGACCTTTGTAAACTGGCTTCGGCATGGTCTCATACCCAGCCCCCATTGCTCCTGGTCACACTACACCATCATACGTGCTGCTCCCCAAATGCAGAACACATGCACCCCCACATTGATTCCACAGCCAACAACTTCTCATTCTTCAAAACTGCTCCCATATCACCTTTTCCAGGAAGACTTGCTTGGTTGAGGAGCTCCCCCAGCCTCCTTGGGGTCACTGCATCCGTGCTCTTCCAGCATCCTGGGTCCACCTCCACCAAAGCACTGTTACAGGATACTATCTGGGCCTTGTTCTCCTTTCTATTTCTGTGTACTTCCTAACCCCAGAACCAAGTCCAGTTCTTGGCAATCAGAGAACTTAATATTAATGACTAAGTGACAAGGAATGAGCTCAGTAGGATTCAGCTCCATTGTCTCAATTGTTCATATCTGTTTGAAACCTTTATCCACTCATCCAAAGTATTCACTGCAACTTCGGATCACCTAAAATTTTGGTATCAGGTACTCTTTATCCTCATCTACGTTAGGATTTTAAAGTTTCGAATAGGGACCCAATGCACAGAATCCATGAGAAATCTCTGTGTCTGTGAAGCATGGTATGTAAGCACCCCAGAGAAGTCATTCAAATGGGGATGATGTATCTGACTGATTTTTTTATACAGCTCATACTTCTCAATCTTGTCCAGGAAGTTTGGGGGGTGAAATGACCTGACATAGACACTGTGAAATGTCTCGCTGCACCCCAGATATACCATATCTATTGTACTTAACTCTATTTAGGGTTTGCAACTTTAAATTTCTTTAAAAAAAAAAATCATGCTACCTGCACAAAAAGTTCTCTGTGAACCAGTATTTGCATTTAGGTTCACTCCTTTCCTGTCCAAGTACTTACGAATTGTCTGTTTCATAACCTGTTCAAGAATACCTTATGGAAATGATGTCAGACTCTCTCATCTACAGTTCTCTCATTTTTGAAAACCTAGAAAATGATTGCCTATCTCAGTTTTCCACTTCCTGTCCCATTCATTATCCATGATCCTCCAAAGATTCTAAATAGTAATGCAATAGCTTCTCTACATTACCTAGAATGTAATTCATCCAGGCCAAAAGGCTTGCATCATGTAGCTCAGGCCCGTGTTTGCAGAGAGAATCTGAAAAAAAGGACTAGGACTAGTTTTCTTCTATGGTTACTGGAAAGGTAGAGGTATATCCTAACCTTCTGTAATTTCCTTTGTAGAGTTAAGCAAATCAATCATCCATTGATTTTCCCAAGCAGAGTGGTATAACTACACACAAACACACACACACACACACACACACACACACACACACACAGTTTGGAGTCAGCAAGACCAAAAATAAGAAAAGAAGCTTCATCACCTGGTGGCACTGCACTCATGAGCAAGACAATTTCTTCATCTTCAAAATAAGGAGAACAATAATGCTATCTTTCCGAATAGCTCTAAGATGTCAGTAAGGGCTCCTAGAACTGGTACATCTTCCTGCAACTGCCACTAGGCTTTCCTTCAAGCCTTAAGAGTAATTTTTGGCATGTAATTCCTGATGTGAAAGGGTCCAGAATAATGGCAGGGATCAAATGGCAGGAAGAATTAAAATAATCAAGCACAGAGATGCAGGACTTCCCCGAAAGTACCGTTGAAAACACTTATCCATAGATCTTACTTTCCTTATACATTGGATGTGAAGTTCACAACGAATGCCTAAGAGTAAGGTAAGCCCCCGTGTGTCACTGGAATGTTCTGTAAGAAATAAAGCAACAACCACAAAAACAAGCAACGTGGACTACCTGGAATGGAGTTAGGCAATGGCAGAAAGAGACTGTCAGGACCAGAACTTGCTAAGAGCTCTCAGATACTGCCAGAAGCCAAGAGTCTAAAGAGCAGGGAAATTGTGTGCAGTTCCTGGGTCAGCAGGCAAATCCTGCTGTACCTGGTTCCTATTTTATCGGGTGCGATCACCTCAGCTGTGCTTTCCCAAAACACGGATCCGCCCATATCTGAAGGCATCCTAAGGAATGTCTGTGAAGGAAATGCTCAGAGCTTTCTTCGCTTTCAAGCCCTGTTTCCGTTTTTAGACATAAAAATAGCTGGAATGTATATTCACTCCTACTCCAATGCCCAGAGCTTCAATGACCTTACTTTTTAATGAGCCCACGTCAGGCTGGATCAGCTAAAGTGTGAGGTACAGGAAGGAACGTGAGTCCTCACAGAAATCAGCTTGTCAGCCATTACGTGGGATGGACTCTTAGTTCTTAAACCTTTCTACGTGTCTATGGTTGTTGAGGTATATTCAGGTTTCAGGGGGGAAGAAAACCACCGCTTTTTTTTCTTTTAGCCTTCTGAAATAGGAACTATTTTATAATTAGCCTGGGAATTTTGATTTACCTTTCATGGGGAATTATTTTTTCTTCAGCGAATTTGACCTTTTTCTCTAATTTCCCTTCACACCCCTTTCTAGGCTTTAAGATAAAAATCCTTCTGTTCAGAAAAAAATTCTAAAAATAGAATTCTTAGGTTCAGTGTCACCCATTCTCAAGGGGAGACCTCTTCCTTCTCAAGAAAAGTCACTTTTCCATGTGAAAATGGAAACCAAGAGAGGATCACTTGGGATCTCCTGGGCTGGGGGAACCCTGCCTTTTACAAGGCCCACTGTCTGGTTCTTGGCCACAGTTGTGACTTAAATACTCAATGGGAGAGAAGTCGTCAGGAGAAAAGTGTTCCTCACTGACCTGCTTGGATGTTTACGTTCCTCTCAAGGCAACACAAAGGTACCTACCCATACAAGAGACACTGCTCTTCTGTGTGTGAACTGTTAGCACCTGTCTGCTCCCCAGGAAGCCCTCCACACTTCACTGGCAACTGTCAGTCTCCCGTAACAACGATAAAAGCATGCTGTCCTACCTCTGACCGGTAAGGACGGAGTAGCCTGGGCCTGAGAACCAGAGTGCTGAGTAAGTGACGGGTGTCTAACAGCTTTGGCATTTGCTCAGTATTTGCACATCATCAAAACATTTATTTTAAGCCTGTAAAGGTGCCAAGTGATGGCTCCTGGGCTGACTTCGATCAAATCCTATCACAGATCCAGCAAATAGTTAATAAATATGTTTTGCGGCTCATCCCAGATGTGAATGGTGTCACTCTAGAACGGAGGATGCTTCCTAACAGGAGCCAGCCCTACTCTGACTCCAGCCCTGGGAATCAGTGTTTTTAAGAAGCTCCCAGAAGAATACTAGAATCATTGTTCCAGAAAAACAGACTTGGACACTTTAGTTTCATAATTCAGAAGGAACGGTCTGCCCTCTTTTTGCCAAATATATACATTTTTAAAAATCGGGAGAGGGCCAGGATGGTTTCAGTTCAACTTGTTTCAAGCTCCCCCAAACGAGCATCACTTAGAGCAAGAGTTAGAGAGGATCTTAAAGTTCATTTCGTTCATTTCCACCTAAAGCAGAAGCACTGGTCCGTAACACGCATTCCTCCAAATTCCCCTTAAATGCCTCCAAAGGCGGGTCATTTATATCCCAAAAGACAGTTTTCCCCTACCAACAGCACCCATTACCAGGACAGCCTTTCCTCCTGGTTGGCCTGGGGTGCCCTTGACAGGTGACAGTAACATTTTACAGCTGGTGTATTCAAAACTTAAGAAACCGCCCTTTATTCTCAAAGGTCCTGGTTTGAAAGATAATACAAGGGATGACCTTATAATTTACATACAATGCAGGATCAACTTTAAATCCCTTTTCCTGAAATACAAAGATGTTCACGATCTCATCCCCACCTCCTACCTCTCCAGTCTCATTCAGGCCTTCCTGCCATGCCCACCTTCCCCCCACACTCCCACTGCACTGAAATGCTCTCCCTTCCCTATTTCATACACAAGGCAACGGAGGCACAGGCAGCAACTTGCCTAGAGTTTTACAGCTAATAAGAAATAGACAGTTTTCGGGGAGGCTGGGTGGCGCAGTCGTTAAGCGTCTGCCTTCGGCTCAGGGCGTGATCCCGGAGTTCTGGGATTGAGCCCCACATCAGGCTTCTCCGCTGGGAGCCTGCTTCTTCCTCTCCCACTCCCCCTGACTGTGTTCCCTCTCTCACTGGCTGTCTCTCTCTGTCAAATAAATAAATAAAATCTTTAAAAAAAAAAAAAGAAATAGGCAGTTTTCTTATCCATCTGCATATACCCAGTTCCATCCGTGGTTTCTCCTGAGACACAATGATGCCAGAGCCTCTGCCTCTTTGCTAATTGCTCTTCTCTGACAAATTCTTATTTTCTCTGTCTAATCAAAGGTACACCAGCAAACACAAGTCTGCAGGTGCCGACTAACCACTGAAGGAGGTGTTTCTTCCTGGGATCAATATATTATGGTTCCATTAATGCAGCTTTTTAGTCGCCTCATCAGATTTAGCAGCTTATATTGAGCTTTTAGTCAAACAAAACCTAAATGTCTTTTCTCTACCAGAGCTACTGCCAGTAGATTTTTTTTCTCCCATCATTACCATTGATTTTTTTTAACTTCCAAATAAGATTTTACATTTATCTCTTTGAAATGTCATCTTGTTATTTTTAACCCAGCATTCCAGCATATCCAGATCATTTTGAGACATATTTTTGTTATCGATTACATTGGCCATTCTTTCCAATTTTGTGTCTGCTACAAGTTTAAGAAACATGCCTCTTGTGTCTTCTTCCAACCTGCTTGGCAAAGTGACTGCTCAGGGCGAGACCCAGAACTAGGAATCTCAGAACGATTTTACTGATGATATTCCTCAACTTATCTGTGCCATCAGTCTTCCAAGAAACATTCCTCCAGAAAGTGTTTCTCTGGAAGGTTAGAGCCATCCCACCCCAGCTCTCTGCAATGCAATGTGAACATGGACATCTTCCTAGAAATGATGGAGCTGAATCACATCATTGAATAATTCACTTCTTTTCCAAGAAGGCCTTGAAGCCCCAAAGCAGTCCAGCCTTCCAACTGGCTAAGGAGAGAAAAATTCATTATTGGAGTTTTATCCTCAAGGTCTTATCCATGTTCCCAAAAGAAGTTACACTTACACTTCAAGCAGATAGCCGATATTTGTACCTCAGTATGATACAGAAAGGTTTTCAGAGTACATCCTTGAGAGGAAAAGGCCAAGAGATCCTGTTGCACAAGTTTCCCTGAATGTTGGAGCTGGTTCCTAAAACCCCACTGTTGGTCCCTTTCATTTACAGATGAAGATCTTTAGAGAAAGAGCTCAGAGATCATACTGGACTTACAATCCTGAGAGAAAAGGAAGAAAGATATACATCGAGAAAACTCAACCAGGAAGGAAGAAAAGTAAACCCACCCCATTCTTCTGAAGCACTTACTGTGGGGTTCTCCAAATGAACAGGAAAATGAAACAAATTCCAGAAAACACATTTTTTTCCCAATCATGATGTCATCAGGCTTCCATTAAGCGTGGCCTATTAACATGGTATTTATCTCTGCTCCCTTCCCAAACTACAATATAAGGAAAGTAAAATTTCACAAGGACAAAGAGAAAAGGAAAGGTGAGAGTAAGAAAGACATCCAACAGTCTTTCAGAAGATGGACATTGAATAAACAAGGCATCACTTACCTATTAGAACAAAGAAAGCTAAAACTCTCCAGGAGCAAAGTCAAAGAAAGACAAGCCAGTTACTGCTGCAGGTCTTTGAGGGACTGCAAAATTATAAGCTGTGCCATGAACTCCCTACAAGGTGCGAAGAAGCCTCCTGACCCCTCCTGCTCCCCACTCAGCATGGGACCATGCCTTCCCCAGCAGAGCAGGAAAGGAGGGATTTTTTTTTCTAAAACATTGAAAAGGCAGTCCTCAGGAACTAGGGACACAAGTGGGGAGGGCTCACATGGTGGCGAGTGTGGCACAGTGGTAAATGTGAGCCTGGAAAGGGAGAAGTGAGTGAAAGTCAACACGCATTATGAGTTCTTTCTGTCCCCTGCCCCAGACTTGGCTCCCACAACCCCTGCAGCAGGCACATGTTCCCAGGAAAAAGCGTGGAAATTTCTGTTCTGGAGAATCTGACCTGCCCATGGGAAAAGCTTCGAGATAACTGGGGATCCTCCAACTGAGCAGACGTGGGTCCTAGCTCATTAAGCAGGGAGGTGCACTGGCTGACAAGCCCGGGCCACCCTCAGAGTGTGTCCCTTCAGCTCCTTAAAGCCTCCCTTGTCTATGTGAACTGATGGGCACAGATCTCCTGACACTGGAGGAAAACCACGCATATAGATGATGGAACCCAAACACAAAGTCAGGAAGAAGGAAAAGAAAAATAAAGGAACGTGCCAAAAAGAAACCTCACTGAATGAAAAGTCAACAGCAGAATCAAATGATAAAGTTGAGGCAATCTCCCAGAACGTCAGCCAAAAGATAATGAAGATGGAAAGATTAGAAATTCAGAGGGTTAACTCAGGACACACAACTTCCAGCTACTGGGAGTTCCAAAAGGAAACAAACAAAGCCATAGTGAAAAACATGAAATGAAATGACAATAAATGAAGTGACACCTTTTTAAAAAGTGGTAATATGCATATGGCTCCTCTATGATTAGTCTTGATAAAAAACCTAGCAGTTTATAGAGTATGACGGTTAAAAGCAGATTCTAGAGCCATATTTACTTTGCTTTGAAGCCTGCCTCCACCAACTACCTGTCTGACTTCAAAAAAGTTACTTAATCCATGTCTCAATATCTACATCTGCAAAATGGAGAAGAGTACCTACTTGATACCATTGTTATAAGTTCATATGTATCGAAAGCTCTTCAACAGTGCCTTGCACCTAGAAAGTACCCAAGAAGTGTTAGCTACTATTTAAAATGTTATGTAATATCACAGTACAAATAGCACAATCACTAATTTAACCCAAAACTTTGATGCACGTGTATGAGGAGGAGAGAGGAAGAGGAAGTACATCAGATGGTACACGGGCATGTTAGTCTAAAACCGTATCATTCAACAGAGGAAGGCCATATAGAGTGTCTACACCGGGCAAGCAGATAAGGGAACAGTGACAAACACTGTATTCAGAAATGCAGAGGTAAATACCAGAAGGAACAGCCAGAAGAAGTGAGAGTTGCTGCCAAGGAGAGCAGGACTCAAGAGTGGGGTGGGGGTGCGCCATATTAATATGAAGCGTTTAGTTTCCCAACCTTTTAAAAACACACACATATTTAAGTAACCTTATCACACTGAGCTGGAACCCAGAGGGATGATAATAGAGGACTTTCATGAAGCAGCTTCTTCAAAAGCTAAGCGCTGACTCAGAGCAAAAAATATCTTTCCAGCTGCTTCGAACAGAAAGTAAGCAAAGGGCATGTTTCCAGGGGAAAGGGAGGGTCCAGAGCTGGTGTGCAGGCGCCAGGCAAGAATCCTGCTGTGCCTTGGTGGGCCGAGGTGCCCTGACTTTTCCCTCCCTCCTCAGGACCCGCCCTGTGTTCTTGCCTTCCGCCTCCCAAACCAGACCTTCCCTGGGTGCCTCCTTCCCACCGAGGGACAAAAGAATTGCCGCGGCTTGCTAGAATGGCTGTTAAACTGTGCTCTCAACGTCTTTTGAGTTTTCTATTAAATGGTCCATCTGGTGGTTTCATCAGAGACACGAACTCTTGCAGAAAAAGTATTCCTTTTATAAGATAAAATGTTGGGCACTCTGTATTCTAACTGAGAGGCACATTGTAACGTGAAGAGGTATCAGTAGAGGAAAATACCAGTTAATATAAGAGATTTCTGAAGAAGTCAGGAGGGTAAGAAAGACAATTTTGTTGTCTTCTAACAAAAAAATGGAAAATGGGTCAGGAAATTCTGAGAAAAGGCAGCATTTATGCAGAGGGATTATTCATTCTGATTAGGGGGCCTGACTACATGATAATAACCATACTTTCTGCATCTGCCACTTTTAAGGGGGACATCTAGAGCCAGTGCAGAAGACAGAGCACGTTAAACGTGGTCGATTAACTTTGGTGGAGGTCTGAATGCAGCTATGGCAGCTTAGGGCAAAGTTCTGTAAAAAGATTTTGACCCCAGACGTACCTGAAATTTTGCAGCTGAAATGATCTCAGCCGAAGAAATGGGTTTAAAGTGAGCTGTAAAGAATGGTTCTACTCAGGGAAGATGAAAGCCATACTAGTCACTGGTTAATAACAATTAAATATTAGGTTTTTTTTAAAGTAATAAATTACACCCAGGTGGATTTTAATAAAATATTTTTGGAGTTTTTAAAGTTTACTTATTTATTTAAAAATTTAATATCACCGTAGAACCTTGGAGTTAACAGATAAAACCCAGTTGCCTGCTGCTCTTGTGATAGTAAGGCAACCCGTGAATGAAATCAGTAAAGGTTGAATCCATATGATCATTAACATCCATTTTGGTATAATTCTGCTTTTTATTCCCAAATCTGAGTTTATGCTTCAGCTTTGAAATTAATGAAATCAAAGAGTTTCTCTTTGCACAAATCAAACTCTTCCTTGAATCACTAACAAAGCATTTTCCAACTAGATAGTGGAAACGAGAGGCCTGGTGCATTGTACACATGGCAGATATTTTTATTTTTGTGGAAATCACAAACCCATTAAATTAAGTAAGCCAAAGCGCTATTTTGTACAAACGTAAGTAAATTTCCCTAGAACAAGACAGAGGAAGAGATAGACACCACAAAACATGATCCTTTATTTGAATGACATTTTAATGATATCTTTCAGTGATATTTCGGAAATCAAAGTGACTTGGTACACTTTGAGGATTGCAGAGTGATGCTGCTTTGCTCTTTGTTCATTAACTGCTGAACAATCCAATAGATTGAATTAAATGTGTCTAACAGACCTTGGATGGGTTTGGAAGCTTTGTCAGGGAAACCAGAAGTACCTAGCGCCCGAGACAGCTGCTCAGCTTGCCTCCAACTCAAGTTGGAAAGATCTTCTAATAAGAAGAGGCCACTGTTCCTGGGTGCTCCAGAATCATTGAAAAGCAGAGGAAACCTCTGGGTGTCGACAAAGGAATTGGCAGCCATGTGCTTCAGGAAATAAAGAATGTCTTGGTACTGACACAGTCTTATTACGAGTTGTGATTTAGGGCTTCTCTACACTGTTGTGCACGTATGCCCAGAGAAAAAGTAGCAAAATAAAACTCGTGATGGGTTTTATGCCTCTCATTTATTCTGGGATCTTCCATGTTGGGGAAACGAAGATAAAATCTCATCTATCCTTTTTCCACTAAAACCAAAATGGTGATATAACACTAATCATAAAGATAGAAAATTTTAACTATGAATAAAACGTCTGGGGAGGAAGATACTTAACTTCATGGCAACCTCTCTGTAAGCCAGAATCATGTTATTTAAATATGCCTCTGGTCTGTTCTGTCTCTCCAACTAAACTGTGAACTCACAAGCAAGAGCTAGTCCTTATTCATCCTTAGGTTCAGATGACCAGCACAATGTCTGGCACAAGGCACTCAATAGATTTTACTTTAACTGAAATGAGGCTACTTAAGGGAGGTATCAAAAAAAATTAACAAATAGTGCATACATCTGATCAAGAAAGCAGGCAGATGGTTTCTAATGAACAGCCTAAGTCCCTGGACCTGCTGCTGCTGGTCCACCTGCCAGAGGCAACCACTCTTGAGAATTTGTCTTTAGGTTTCAGTACATTTATTGCTAATGCAAAAAAAAAAAAAAAAAAAAAGGAAAAAGAAAGAAAAAGAAAAGGAAGAAGAAGAAAAAGAAAACAAAGATGCCAGCTTCGAATTATTTATGTCTCTTTACTTACATAGGCCAAAAATATTTGGAAACACTGCCAGCAGTGGTTCCAAGTTGTTGTATTCATGCATTCAACAAACATATATTGTTCACATTGAAAGTGGTGGCATTTCTGTTTTCATACTTTTATTAGCGGAGACCAGCTTTTCCCGCTTAGGGTGCAGAAGGCACAAGTCAGTGCAACCCTAGAATTAGTGGGGACAGAGCACATCAGAACCAGACAATGGGGGTGGAGAGGAAGGGTGAGTCAGTGTCATAATGGGATAAAGTGCTCGGAGTTCATGTTGCAGGATGGGGAGGACTGCCAGATGCACAGATTCGCTCCCCTTTGTACTTTCTCTCAGCAGGTGCCATTCTGTACACAACGGAACCCACAGAGCCATGGCACTGTACCCCACTTTACATCTGCACGTTGTCTACCACAACAGCTCCACAGTCCAAGGAATGGTCCTCTTATTTTGAACTGGTAAAATAATCTGCAAAATCCCTTGGAATTATTTATAATGGGGTTTCTCCAATATTAGTAAAAACAAAAGTAAGAGCGTAAAATGATGCCACGTATATAGCACATAATGGTAGGTAACCCTCTGTAAAGACATGACAATTTGGGAAAATCCTCATTCTGATCAGAGTGAATAAATATGATTAACTGGCAAAGACGCTATTAGGCTATTTGCCAGAGAAACAGATTACAGCTTTACGGAGTCAGCCTGAGAAGGTGACCTGACCCCCAGGAAATGCTGGAGCCCTGAAATGATGACCCAGAGGGACACACCTGTCACGGTGCCTCAGTAGACCCAATGGGACACATAGGAACTTAGAAACTAGATACTGATCAGAGAGCTGGGCTGAATGGGTGACTATTTGTTGAGAAAAGGCAAGAGACTAGTCCCAAAAAAAATCTGTTAGCAGAAATCGATACTGCAGGAAAATCACCTTCTACCTAAATCGGAGAAGAAACCCAAGGCTGAGAAAGACAAACAGACAAACAATAACAACTAAGGAACAAGAAAAATGGTGAAACTGATGTTCTCTAAATGCTTAGAATGAGCCGAGATTTTACAGATCTCTAAATTATTAATCTGAATTAACCCTCACGCCCAGACTAACCTGTAGGCATTATTTTCATTTTCTAGGTGAGGACACTGAGGCTTACAGAGGTTAAGAAGTGATACAGTGACTCAAATCCAAGACTGTTGGCCACTAAATGCACGTTCTTTCTGTCGTGACAAGGAAGATGGCTAGAAGGCGAGAAAAACCACATCTCCAAGTGCGTAGACATTATGTATATAGTCACACGTCCGAGGTTTATGAACTAAGTCGGCCTCCACGAAACTTTGCAAACTTTTTACAGTCACTTACACTTATTTCTTACCTGAGCGCCTTATAATATTTCCTGGGTGACTCATTTGGGAGAAAGTTTTAAAATTCTACTAGCTTCTGGGTCGAGGATCTTTGACATTCAACTGCAATTTTGGTTCTAAAAAGGTGACCTTTGCTTTACCTAGCATTTAACAAGAAGAACGTGTATGACCATGTCTCCTGGTGGATCCATGCCCTGGGCTGGTGCCTACAGACATCATTTACTCAGAGAGCTGAGAACACACACTCATCTACCCCTTAAAGACAAGTTAATGAGGAATGACCCAGAGCCTGACACAGTGCACTCAGCTGACGCATCTAAGATTGTAGGGGAAAGTAATCACTATTTCAAACAAGACAAATTCCACTTTTTACGAAAACAAAACAATGAAGCACACACAGCATTTAACAGTGGCCTGTATTTGGGCTGTATTTAAACCCTCCAACAGATACCATGTTGAATCAAAAAGAAATGATGGTCATAATTTGGGCAACATGAAAAGCACATCTAAGGCACTTTCACTCTTTAAAAAGGAGGAATGAGTTTTAGCTCCAATTTTCCAAACTGCTTTTTTTTTTTTTTTAAATCAAGCTTTGAAAAAGGTCAAATGGAGAGTTATTTCAGAAAGTTACATGTTGGTGAGAACAGATCAGAGCTAGGAGCTTCAGTGCAATTTCCACTACACCAAACCTTCAACACTGAAGGGTTTCTTCCCTTACTGTAAATAAAATTAAAATGCTCACCTTTACGTGCATAAATAAAGTCACATCCACTATTCTGCTGCATGTTCACACGTCTGCAACAGATACACTTATCATTACTCTCCCCTCCCCCTCCCCACAATAGAAACATAAAATTGAACTCAACCTTCCCCCCATCCAGGGGTGTTTTTCTTTCCAGCGGTCCCACATGTCGGAGTTGCTGGTAGGAACCGAGTACTCACAGGTCACCTTTACCAAATGGCATCTCCTCCAAAAAAACCACCTGATTTGTGAGGGAAACTGGCCTGCCAGGTAGGGCAGCAGCTCCACCTGCCTTATGCCCTCCTCTTCTCTCCCCATTCCCCTTCTGCTAAAATCCTATATGATAAGGAAGTGGGATGGGCTTCGTAAGAGAATGAGAAGGACTGCAGGAGTCAAGATTTCTGTGATGTCATGGAGCAGCATTAGTGGCTGTTAACCATTTCTGAAAAAACATCAAAATTCGCCATCAAAGTCTATAAGCTATGCTCAAGTCTTTCCATTCAGCAGTTTTTCCAGGCAGGTCTCTGCACACAGCTTTGCTTTTTCTTTCTTTCTTTTTTTTTTTTTTAAACACACGAAGCTGACTCAGACACACAGGCAGAAGTTCTCTGACTCACTTCTCTCTTCCTTCTTTCTTTCTTTTCTTATTTTTTTAACTCCTTGCCTCCTGAAAATGTATGCTTCACTGAGGATTAGTTCTTCTCACAGAAGGGAGGAAAAACCAGTTGAAAATCAAGCAGAACAGTTTGTGATCTTTAATGCTCAGAAAAAAATGCAAATGCAAAGTATCCTTGGAAGAACAATGAAGAACAACAATAACACTCAAGAAATGTTCTCCAAGTTTGATAGACAGACACCCATTCCAGGCAGGTGAATCCTGACACGTCTATGGGCCTGCCGCCTTTCCTCTTCTCCCTTACTTTCTACACAGGGACCTCTGCCATTCCTAGCTCAGGCTTACCTTGCTGTGCTCCTGATTTGGGGTCTGTGGATGCATAAATTCTTGGGTACACACACAC
Source organism: Ursus americanus (assembly GCF_024610735.1). Lineage (NCBI taxonomy): Eukaryota > Metazoa > Chordata > Mammalia > Carnivora > Ursidae > Ursus > Ursus americanus. The sequence goes on along the minus strand of NC_142129.1, from coordinate 15,820,913 downwards.
ACACACACACACACACACACACACACACACAGAATTCAATACAAGGTTGATATATAAGATTATAGGCACTAGTACAACCATATCAGTTATTAAATTATTTGAATACTTCCATATCAACTTGGAAATAGAAATCCTATGCTTACTGGGTTTACAGATCACTCAAGGACACTACTGTCCAGTGGTGGCCACAGAGGCAGGTGACTGGGCCAGGGCCCAGAGACCAGCATTGTTGAGACAATGAAGCAAGCAGCTTCTAGGAGCCCCTTGACTGGGGGCTAAGACACCAGCTCCCCATGTCCATGCATTCATGTGCATGTCCAGCTACCTTCTGGCTACAGCAAAACCCTGGGCTCAATTACCTGGTGCTTCTCAATGCAATGAGTAAATTGTGGAACAGATTCATGTGTTTCCCTATCTCAAATCATCGTTCATAGAGCACTATCACTTAGCTGCAGACAGCTGCACCATGCCAACTAGAAATCAAGAAATGCTTTGGAAACTATCATAATGGTTTGATGAATGATTTGCCCTCTAACTTATAACTACTGGCAGTCATATATAGTTAGTTTACTCAGAGAATAGAACATATTTTTAAGTGCTGAATTAAATATATTTATTTACGTTCCCATACCAGTGGACAAATATTTTCATCATGATCTTGCTATATGTAAGTACATGTGTGCCTTCATAGATGCTTAGGAAAAAATATGGAAAGATACACAGCGCAACAAATGGTAATGCAGTTACCCCTGGGGATGGGGGAAGAGGTATATTTGGGACAGGTGTATTTATTTATTTATTTTTTTAAAGATTTTATTTATTTATTCGACAGAGATAGAGACAGCCAGCGAGAGAGGGAACACAAGCAGGGGGAGTGGGAGAGGAAGAAGCAGGCTCATAGTGGAGGAGCCTGATGTGGGGCTCGATCCCATAATGCCGGGATCATGCCCTGAGCTGAAGGCAGACGCTCAACCGCTGTGCCACCCAGGCGCCCCCATGGGACAGGTGTATTTAAAGAAGAAACTTTCCATTTTTATTCTCTATTTCCTATTCTAAATGAATAATACATTTGTTGTTTTTGTAACTACAAGTTTTTTTAAAAAGAGTATACACCTCCATACACACTGAAGAACATGGAGTCAACTATTTATGATCAGGGCAGGTGACCTTAATGGATGAAGTGGTGCATGAGTGCTGTAAAGCATGATGAAAGGACAGGCCCTTGTAAGAAAGGAGAGGCACCTGAAGTGCAGGTGTACTGTGGGGAGGCTTGAGGGGACAGCAGAATGAACACAGAAAAGTAATTGTCACAGATTAATCTAAGGGGAGAAGGGAAAGAAATGCAAGAGAAAAGGGGGAATAATGAGATCATCATTAATTACAAGGAAAGGCCTTTGAAAAACTAGGAGAACTTTCCAACTTAGTTGATGCACAGATCCTAATATGGAAGACCGGCATGATAATAAAAAAAAATTTAGGTGGAAAAGTCACTGCCCACCAAAAATGACTTCTATGAAAACCGTATTTTAAATTAGGATTCTACCAAGAAAGAATCCATTTAAAAGTAAGTGATGCCTATATGATTATGTAGCGGAAGGAAGGAAGGAAGGGAGGGAGGAAGGGGAAGGAAAGAAAGGAAAAGGGAAAGGGAAGGGAAGAAAAGGGAAGGGAAAAAAAGAAAGGAAAGGAAAAAAGAAAAGAAAAGAGAAAAGAAAAGAAAAAAGAAAAGATGGATGAGTCCAAGTAAATGTGCAAAGATTTTGGCTCCCTGCCTCCCACAAGAGCGTCAGCTATGGTTAAGCTTCTATCAGTGTTCCCCTGTGTCACTAGCTGACCATGAAGATTAAACTTCAAGAGGCTGCTTTATTTCTGAAATCATTATCAGCCGCCTTCTTTGTGTCCACAGCACTTTAAATCATATCTCAACAAGTGAAATGTTTTGTATCATTGGCTCTTTATTTTGTCATTGCCTTCTACTCGTAGATATACTTTATTCTCTTTAAATAAATGTTTATAAATTTAAAGTTATATATTATAATGACATAACATTGTAATATATAAACCACAGTATTATATAGCATTATTATTTATATTTATTGCTTTTGTAATTAAAGCTAAAACAAAGAGTACAAACCCACATACACACTTATAAACATGCAATCAACTATATATTTTTATATATATTTTTTGCTCTGGAAATATATATATTGCTCTAGGTCATTGAGGTATTTCTGTAGTTCTAACTTTATCTTGTTAATTTCATTTTTGGCATTTAAATATCCAGAGCCATGAGCAAGAGAACGGAGAGAAAATATTTTGGGATAGTCAAATACCTACAATTTACAATGCAACCACAATTTAACTATAAAATCCATCCATCCTCCTGTCTGTCCTTCACATGAATGCTAGGTCACAGGTAATCAAATGTAAGTAAGACTCTATTCTCAAGGACCTCACAGCCTTGATACGTTGAGGTGACGAATAAGTAATTGGACAATTACATATAAATTGACAAGCTTTGTGATACTAAAATATAACAAGAACAATGGGAATATAAGAAAGCATGAGTAACCCAGTTTGGGGAAGTTTTTCTTAGAGGTTGATACTTTGAGCTGACTTTTAAAGGACCTTAGTAGTTAGCCAGGCTATGAAGAAGGTAGAGGCATTTGAGACCAGGACCATGATACGTGCGAAGGAGGCTAGATTTTTAAGGGAAGGATATGTCTAGGGGATGTCAAATTGTTCAATAAAGTCAGAAAGCACATAGGATAAATACGGATGAATCTAGAAAAAGAAGATGGGAAAACAATGAGGAACAATGAAACCAATGAGGAGCCATTGATGGCCTTTAATTTAGGGGATGTTTTGCTCATGTTTGCTTGTTTTTTAAGATTTTATTTTTAAATAATCTCTACACTCAACATGGGGCTCGAACTCACAACCCCAAGATCAAGAATGACATGCTGACTGAGCCAGCCAGGCAACCCTCATGTTTGCATTTTTGAAAGCTCACTCTGGGGACCACGGACAAGTAGATTAGTGGAGGGGAGAGGGGAGGCAAGGGGACAGCTGTATGGCAGCTAATGGGGCCATCTTCTGCTAACAGAACAGCACCTTGGGTAAAACAACTGTTGCACAGATAACAATGACAAAATCTGGACAATTAAAAAAAATATAACTCAAAAGCATTGAAAAGTGACCAAGATCAGGCAAAAACTGGAGCAGAGATAACCATTAAAAGGCAATGGATAAAATGTGCAAATTTGCAAATTCTTGCCCAAGGATACTTCCAATTCACAGAAAGCTGGGGCTGCAGAAAACCACAACTTCCTTACTTGACTGAGCTGTCAGATGATTTCAGGGAAGGCAGAACTGTCAGAAAGTCAGGAGGAAATGTTGGAAGGGAGGAAGTCACAAAGGGAGTGAGCCCTAAAATCTGCCAATAAAATCCCCCCAAATCCCTGGCTAACCAATAAACTCTGCGTGCAAGCTAACCCACTGAGTCAACACAACACTAACCATAATCCCAGGGCTTTTTAAAATTTTTCCCCCCTGCAGGGCTTTTTAAATAAAAATTGACATGATAATTCTAAAATCTAATTGGAAATTTAAGTGTAAAGAATCTAAAACAGGGGCACCTGGGTGCACAGCGGTTAAGCGTCTGCCTTCGGCTCAGGGCGTGATTCCGGCGTTATGGGATCGAGCCCCACATCAGGCTCCTCCGCTATGAGCCTGCTTCTTCCTCTCCCACTCCCCCTGCTTGTGTTCCCTCTCTCACTGGCTGTCTCTATCTCTGTCGAATGAATAAATAAAATCTTAAAAAAAAAAAAAGAATCTAAAACAGTAAAACAATCTTGTAGAAAGAACAAAAGCGGGAAACTTCAAAAACAAAGAAGGAAAAAATATTCCTTAAAAGAGAGTCTTCAACAAATTATGCTGGAACAGCTAGATGCCCAGGTGGAAAAAGAATGAGCCTCAACTGCGGTCTCATACTATGCACAAAAATTAATTCAAGATGGATCACAGATCTAAATAGGAAAGCTTATATATAAAATTTCTAGAAGAAAACAGAGAATATCTTCATGACCTGAAGATAGGGTGACGTTTTCTCAGACAAGATATAAAAAGCAATACCATAAAAGAAAAATTAAAAGTACCTGCTTATTAAAAATAACATTAGGGAAAGGAATAGGTTTGTATCACATGGGAAGAACATATTCACCAAATACATATCTGATAAGGGATTTATATCCAGAATTCTTTTTTAAACCCTAAAACTCACTAATAAATTTTTTTAAACAATTAAAAATAGGCAAGAAATGCTTGGACAGGCACTTCACAAAAGAAATTACGTGACTGTCCAATAAGAAATAATGCTTTGCATTATTAGTCACCAGGGAAATGCAAAAGAAAACCACAATGAGATACCATTATGCACCCACCAAAATGGCCAGTTTTAAAGACTGACAACAAATATGGGTGAAGATGGGGAACAACTAGAACTCCCATACCTTGCTAGTGGAAGTGAAAGGGTACCTTTGAAAAAGATGTAGCAGCTTTTTATAAAATCAACATTATTCCTACCCTTTGACCCCCAAATTCCACTGTTAGGTATTTATCCAAAAGAAATGAAAACATTTCCCCACAAAAAGACTTCAAGAATGCTCAGGGACATGAGAAGCAAACATTTTTTAAATGTCCACCAACAGAAGATTCACACGCAAAGCAAATTATAGTTTGTTCATACAATGGAATAATATTCAGCAACAATAAGGAATGAAGTACTAATACAGGCGGGGTTATAGATGGATCTCACATACACTTCGCTGAGTGGGAGATGTTGAACACAAAAGAATGTATATCGTATTCCAGGTATATAGAATTCTAGAACACACAATACTAAACTGAGGTTTTAAAAAAAAAATCGAGTGGGGCGCCTGGGTGGCACAGCGGTTAAGCGTCTGCCTTCGGCTCAGGGCGTGGTCCCGGCGTTGTGGGATCGAGCCCCACATCAGGCTCCTCTGCTATGAGCCTGCTTCTTCCTCTCCCACTCCCCCTGCTTGTGTTCCCTCTCTCGCTGGCTGTCTCTATCTCTGTCAAATAAATAAATAAAATCTTTAAAAAATAAAAAAAATAAAAAAATAAAAATAAAAAATAAAAAAAAATCGAGTGATTCCCTCTGAAGGGCAAAGCTGGACTGAAAAGGGACTGGGAAGGGAAGAAGGAACTTTCTGGGAAGGTGTCTCTTCATAAAGATGCGGGTTTTATGCTATGAAGGATGGGTTGTGGATTCACGAATCCAAACGGTACATCCAAAATTTATTCCCTTCAGTATTTATAAATTTTACTTTAAAAAACAAAACCTATAAAATCATCATCGTCATCATCATCAAGTAGGATTTGAGAAAGTGGGTCGAAGTATTATGTTGATAACTGTCAAAAGTAGGTGATGTTATATGAGGTTTCATTACACTGTTTTGTACACTTTGTACATATTTGAAATTTTCCAATACAAATTCTTTTAAAAATTTAACTGCAGCAATTCAAGCGACAGATGATGAAGGCCTGAATGAAGAAAGTAGCATTGAAGTGAGACAAGATGAAATGAGTCTGCTACCCAGGTGACTGGGGACAGAATCTACCCATGTGAGAGGTAAAAGAAAAGGGGAAATTCACAGATTTCAAATCACCCAAAGTAGAACTGTATTTTCATATTGCTGGTTTCCATAATGGTACTCTATGTTTAAAAATGTCATTTTGAAAAATGACCATAGATAGCACGAGATTGCTAAAGGGGGCACCTTTTAGCACCTAAGATCACATAGGAGCTTAAGAACTTATAAACGACTCCCAGGATTCTGATTTGAGCAATTAAGTGGATTTTCTAGGTGCTATTTATTAAGACTAAGGAGAAATTACATGAAAATGAATGGTACTCAGGATGAACAGTGGGGTTCCTGGTAATGATGTGAGTTAAGTTTGTTAACATTTTGATCAGAAAAGCCCAGTAAGCTGTCAGATATATGGTCTGCATCTCAGGAAGAGGTCTGGGCTGCAAAAAGATTGGAAGTCATTAGCATGGAGGAGATCAGGCTTGTAAACTGAGGTCCTGTGAGAGGCACAGCTTCTCATTGAAGGATGCCCTGTCTACATGGAAGACACACACACAGTCCTCACAAAAACTGCCTGGTTCCACCTTTGTCATCCACTAAATCCACCCTGGAAGCAGCCGGTCCTACCTTGGTGTAACAAAACTGTCTCTACAACCAGATGGGAAAGTTTAAAAGAAATAAAGAGAGAGTAGTTATATATATGCAACAAGATGTTCCAATGAATATCCTCTCTGAGACATCAAGAAGCAATAGATAATACATTTTAAAAGAGGGTGCTTGAGCTGTCTCCCACAGAACAAGGTGTGGGCTATGTGCTAGAGATAGCCATCTCAGGATTGGCTTAGACACTATCCAGAACACCACAGCAGAGGCTAGCACCTTGGTGCTACCAGGATCCTCAGGGGTAAGAAAGCTGTAGCCAGGAGAGCAATGCATTGCCCTTGTCTCAGGGAACTGCAAATATGAGATCCTCGGCAATGAAGATGGGAAGACTATAAAGACTCCACAGAAGAATTCCAAAGAGAAAAAGCCAACTTTACCCACCTGTGAGATTCAGAGAGCACTAACAGTAGAAGGATAAATCATCACTAGCCAGGTAGAGGCTTAACTGTTTCCTCCCTCCTCCCCTCTGCCAGCCCAACTCCAGCTTGAGAGGGGTCTGCAACTGAGGCCAGCAAACAGGAGACAAGGGTGAAAAAGCACCAAGGAGGAAGAAAGAAGAAGCTGACCACCCTCTTCTCCCCTGACTGCAGCAGTCCTGTGCAGGTCCAGGTTGGGGGAAAGAAGAGGCCTCAAGTCCAAGATGAGAGTTTTTATTAGTGCCCAGCTCTGGAAGTTTGAGTTCCTGAATTAGTACAGCGTTTTGCAATGGAAAGGTTTTTGATTTCCTAAGGGTGGCCAGCAGAGCCAGGGAAGGGCATGTTTCACCACGCAGGTTTAAAGAATGAATAGAAGGAGAAAGCTAGGTTGTTTTATGATTCTATCCCGTGTGTTGAGTTTAGAAATCCCAAGTGAATCTTGAAGAATCATGAATCTAATGACTCTACTTCTTTTGGTCACATCAATCCTTCAGAATCTTTTTTTTTCAAATTATTAAACTTTTACTCAAAGTGAAACACCGTGATAAGCACTGTGAGGATACGATAATGAGCAGCTCCTCTTCTGGCTGCCTGCCCCTCACCCACAAGCCTCTGATGATACCCAGGTCTCTGGTGCCCACCCACATTTCCTTTACTCTTGGACCCATATTACCAACTTCTTACTAGACAATCCCATTTGGTGGGGCTTATCTTAAGCTCACTATGTCCCAAGAGGGAGCTTGCCATCTTTTCAAATCTCCATGTTCAATCCAATCTGATCCTTTCCCTTCATTATCTGCCATCCCACCCACCACTAACAGAAAGATCTTTCTAAACCAGAACACTCAAGTTGCTACTCTGAATTTTTCAATGGCTCCCAGGCTCCAAAATCCAACCTCCTAGTCATAACATCTCTTGATGGGTCTAACCCCTACCTTCAGACTATTCCAACACCACTCAACGGCATGTTTTTAAACATCTCCTGCACACCTCCTCTCTCACCACCCTACCAGTCTTGCTGGTCCAGAGTTGTTTGGAAAGCCCTACGCATCCCCAGGGCCCTAAATGGAAAATGCCATTTGTCTTTGAATCAGCCCAAATGTTGCCTCCCTTGCAAAATCTTTCGTCTGAGCTCCAGGCTGGACAGTTAAGTGAGTTACATACTTCTGTGGTAGCATCGATCCAATTTTATTTTAGTCACCTCAGTGCATAACAGTGTGCCCTTCCCTGTGCTGCCCAACAAAGCAAAACAATGTTTTTTGACCAAAGCCCTTTTTTTTTTGTATGCCAGCATGATGTTTGGTATAGCGTATGTCCTCATAAATATTTATTTACCTGAATTACAGTGAAGTGAATTAATGACTTCAAGGAATTTGTAATTTAAAAGAAGAAATGAGAACAGAGATGCTGTCTTACTCATTTCTACCACAGAGTAGGTCTCAGTATAAGAGGGGTAAAGAAATGAATAAAAGATCAGATAGAAAACAGGGTATCCTTACAAATGGAGCAGATAAAGATTACAGAAATTTAATGGAGACAGACAGGACACTTTTTTTTCTGTTCGTTTGTCATTCCAGTACCCTACACTGCAAGGTTTAAAATAAATGAATGCAAATGGGTTGGAAGTGGGAGAGGTTTTCTTAAAAAAAAATAAAAAATAAAAATAAAAAGCCTACCACCCACTACCCATGCTGCCCTCCCACCAGAATGACTATAGTTTTAGCATCCATAATAGGATTGTTGCAGTTTTGAGAATGTTGCCAGGGTAACCAACCTCAGCCCTTCCCCTAATATAAGATAAAATTTAGCAAAAGAAATAAATAACAGACTCCCATAGAAACATTATCAGACCTTTCCATATAAATAACCTGGGTAATTAAATGTTTCAAAACAGAATATTTAGAGAGCCGTGAAAAAAAAAAAAAGAAAGAAAAAAGATTCTACAAAGTTTATTTTTAAACAAAGGGGGAAAAAAATCACAAAACATCAGCTGGAATACTTGGCTCCCTACATAGTTTCAAGGAGTCACAATTTCCAAACTTGCCTAGACAAGAACCACAGCACAGAGAATCACAACTCTATATTTTGTTACACAAGCAACTTTCCTACCAGGAACTCTCAATCCCTATTATGAGGGGATAACCAAGAGAACTCTCCCTTTTGGATTCCCCCAAACAAACAAGGGCACTTGCAAAACTTATCTGTAGCAGACCCTCACTGTACTCTGGCCTAGATAACATCCATGCTCCCTTTCCCTTCAAGAATTCTCTAGGTGATTTGTTAATTGACAGCAGGGGTCACAGATTTCTTCCATAAAGGGCCAGTAATAACTATTTTAGGCTTTGCAGGTCACACGATTTCTGTCACAACTGCTAAATTCAGCTGTTGAAGTACAAAAGTAACCACAATGAGTAAGCACAGCTGTGTTCCAATAAAACTTTATTTACAAAACCAGCCAGCCAGATCAGGCCCAAGGGTGAGAGTTGGCTGACTCCTTAGTCACACTTACTCCTTGTAAACTCACAGTTTCTGTGTATCCCGGGAAACACCGCCCTACCATCTTCCATGGGGCAGGAAAGCCAGGCCTGCAAAGTACGCAGCACTCAAAGGGAGGAAGAAAGGGTAGTCGTACTGATGCTCCTAAGACTGATCTGGAAATGACTGCAATAAGCTCTGGGACAAACTGTGAACTTCCCCCCTAGAAAATTTTTCAAAGCCAAATAGAAAGCCATCTGTCAGGGAAGGGTAGGTACAATACTCCCTACAACCAAGCGGATGCTGTTCTACTTTAAATGGATAAGAAGGCCGACCAACTGGCATGGGGCCCAGTGATGCATCTCTATTCGATAAAAGCAAATGATTATCAGTCTGAAGCCTGGAGCAATTTCAACCAATTTGTAAATCTGGATGATTTTCTGAAGTTCCTTTAAGTTCTAGAAAGAGACTTGGATACAGCTGGTGAAACAGAAAGTACCAGACTCAGGAGACGGATGGTTATGGATTTTGGCTTCTCCTTCAAGTAGTTGTATTACCTGCCAAATCCCTGAATGACTGACTGTCTTATCATCTGTAGAATGGGTGTAACAGTGCCTGCTACTGGCCTTGCTGAAGATGAAACTAGGTAACCCATGGAGAGCATGTGCTACAGAGCCCAGGATTCAACTGTGTTACTTGCATTCCCTTCAAGAGAGCAGACAAACTTCCAGCTTTTGGCTTAATTTTATTTGTTCTTCCAGAGAGCCAGCACTTGGGTCAATGTTGCTACGGTTCAAAGAATTTTTTTTTCTCCTAGCAAACTGCTGTAGAAGGAGCTATAAACAATACTTAAACAACTCATTAGCACAGAAATCAGTCCAAGTGAGCAGCAGCATGTGACAAGCATCTCATCTCAGAACTCACAAATCCCCTCCCTTTTCCCTAGCCCTCTCTGTAGCTATGGGCATCTGTCTACTTCTGAGTGCATATTTTCCTCTGTTCTTTTCCTTCTTCTAATCCATTCTATTTCTCCGCCTATGTTTCCTGCCTTGCCTCTTTCAATTGGACACGATAGGAAGTATATTTATTTAATCGTTTCATATTCCCTCTCAGATAACCTAAATTAGGTTGCTCTTTCTTAAGGCTGCCTGATAAATCTTTTTGGTGAGTCACTTGCCCTGATATAGAATCTCTACCCATGTTCAAAAACCTTTGTAGCAAATCTCTTCCAAAAGGCTCATGATTATTAAACATTAAAGAAAAGACTGATTTAATGGCAAAAGACAAGCCAATTTTAAATAGAAGGATCCAAAGAAATCAGAAAAGCTGGACTTCAGGTTTCTATAGACTTTCAAGTGAAACTAAGTCCCTTAAAAGTTGTAAGACCCTATAAGCTTCCTTGGTTATGAAAATCAGCCATCACCACACGTGGAAACTTCTCTTTTCTATCACAGAGATTCTCTGGTGATACATGAAAAGAACTTTCATCATCTGGGAAAGACATGCTAGATGCTCTATTTTACTCTCCAACTCGCCATCGTATGGTGAGAGGGGTGGGAAAAATTTCCGACTTTTGCTCAGGATAATATTTTATCTTAGTGGTGGGTGAAAAAATAGAGAAGTGAAAGTGAACCACTCAATCCTTTCCCCTTGCTACAATTATTCTGTCAAGTAATCATGAAACTTCTAGAGAATCAGGTTCATGCACAAATGTGTAGTTCCATGTATTTCAGCCACATGAAATAGACAACTTCAGCCACAACTCATTAATTTGGTTGTACCAAACACTTCAGTGATCATTCAGAGAAGACAAACTATTTAAAAGGGCTGGATTACATGTGGCAGAGAAAAGCGGGTATCTTTCTCACCAATAGCAGTGCTTTGAAGTGTAAGCCACAGGTTTAGAAGACGTTGGTTTACCAATTAACACGAATATTTACTGAGCATCTACTGTAACACACAGACAGACAGGGAGAGCTAGTTTCCAGGAATTATGAGTAAGAGATAGGAACCGTTGGTATGGGAGTAGATAGACAAATAAAGAGAAAAAGAGACAAAGTTGGTTTGGAAAGCTGAAGATGAGAGATAAATAACCACTTTCCTCCAATCCTCTACTGGGGTATAATATTTATAATAGATATCAACAGTAAAATGTGATTTTATTTAGAATCAATATTTTTGGTTCCTACATTGACAAATATTTTAGTTCCCATTCATCGAACATTTATTATGTGTCTATTACAAAAAAGCCACTGAGTTGGGTGCTGACTTTGAGGAACAACAGAAGTGCTACTTGATAGCACCAGGAGGTCCCTTCTTCCAGGAAACAATAGCTAACAGCTAAAATTTATATTGAATGCTAACCCTGTGCCAAGCATTTACCTAGGAAACTTACAAGAATTAACTCATTTAATTCTTACTGTGGCCTTATGATGGTGCTAAAGAACAGTTGTTGTCACTACTACTATTGCACCCATTGTTTCTCTCTGTTCTCCTTTCTTCTTTCTCTTTAATGTAAGACCCAAGCTGCTTGATAAGATTTCTCTCCTTTATAAAACCAGGAACTTCCAGTAGCAACTACCCTCTGTCCTGTAGACCTTGGTCCACAGCCACCTGTCTTCATTCCTAGATTATGAAAACACCTCCTGGCTGGTCTATCTGATTCCATTCTCTTCCCATTCCAATCCACCTACTTTTATTTTAATCACTTTCAAGCCCCATTGTTCACATGTCATTCCCCTGCCTAAGATCCTACAACATACAAAAAGCTGAAATGTGCCGCTACTGTCTATCACTTTTCTCCAGCTTTCTTTCTCCTTGATGTGTGATTCCCATAACACATTCTCACTCAAACATAAGCATATCTAGACTAGCCAAGAAGATTTTAGAGGGCTTTATTTTCTGGAGTTTGAACACAGTTTTTAAATTTTTTAACCATTTTTCTAATAACAGCCCCAAATAAGCTTCCTTCCATTTCCACATGCCTTATTGAAAATTATCCAACAAATTTAAATACAAAGTCTTACCTAGCTTTCAAGGTTCCCATCATCTGGCCATATCCTGGGTAATCTGTATCAACTCCCATAATTCTTACATAAATCCTCACCTCCAGTTTAGTTCACGAAGAATTTACACAGTGCTACTCAATGCCAGTCACTGAAGACATATGTATGAACAAGACATAGTATATGCCCTCAAAAAATTCATGATTTGAAGATCTACTACATATGATAGATAATCCCCACCTCTGTAGGCTGGCCCATATTCTGTCATCCACTGACATGCACTCACCTCCTTCCCTTCCTTTCCTCAAAATCCAACTCAAATAATGCCCTTCTGGACCACTTCAGCTCATATACTTCCTCCCTCTCTGTGATTCTTGAAGTTCAACTCTTTATCTTCACTATAAAAAAAAAAAAAAAAAAAAACTGTACGCAGGACAGACTGTGCAAAGATTGGTATTCTCTGAAGTTTTAGGAAAGCAGATGACTACATCTGAGATTTAAGTTGATAAAAATCAACATGAAAGAGATGAGGCTAGCCAATTACAGGAATCTTCCAGGACAACCACATAAAGATGTAAATATGCTATAGGCATGTACTTCTCAAACTTTACTGTGTGCATAAATCACCTCATTAAAATGCAGATTCTGATTCAGCAAGACTGGCGTGGGATCTGAGATTCTACATTTCCAGCGAGCTCTCAGGTGGTGCTGACACTGTGGTTCCTAAGCTACACATCAAGTAGCAAGTCAACAGCAGGCACTTCTCAAGGGTCCCCAACCAACAGCTCACGATCAGCGCAGTCAATTCCAAAGCCCCACTGTCACAATTCTGTTCTTCCAGCTTTATTAGGGTTCCCAGCTGAGACTTCCACTCAGACTTTATTATCAGCCAGCAAGTGCCCCTCCTCCTCTTTTGTGATCTCAAGACTTAAGGGAAATATCTCATCATGGTGGCTCTTGTACACAGAAAGATGAGGTACAACATTCCCCTAGAGACATAAATATCAATCTTCCCAGAGTGGAAACAAGTACCAAACTTAATCATCCAGCTATATCCTTCTAGTACACCACTTTTCATTTTTCTGATTCTGTACTCACCAAACAACTTTCTGGTCTGAAATCTACATCTCAAAAGCAGCCCTGAAATCAAGGTCACTCAGGAAGAAGAAACACTTCCAGAGTGGCACTCCATCAAAGCAATGAGAGCGGTGGCAAAATAGTCAAAGTAAACATTTTCAGAATTCCATACGTTCACCAAAGGATAGAAAGAAAAATGGCTATTTCTCTGGAAGAACAGTGAGCTATGCGGCATTTATGTTTGATCTTTCCCCATCTCCCTCTCCCCAGCATTGCAGTAGCCTTGAAAACCAGCAACTGTAGAAACATGGCAGCTGTGAAAAACAGTGGTCTGCCAGCTATTTCAGAGAGTAGAAGAGGTCTGGAGCTCCCAAAAAGCCCCATCTTCAGAGAATTATCACTATTATCTGGAAAGTCCCATCCACAGGGTTTATCTTTAGTTGACTAACTCAGATATCATTAAGTGAGGAAACCCCTATCTTCAAAGTGTTTTTCCAAAAGAATCAGGAATTATTTAGCATCATGGCTGCTTGAGATGGTGAAACCACTTGGAGCAAACAGGAAGCTGACCAAAGAAACTTGAAATAAATATCTGGGAAATGAGATGTCCATAGAGGGCTTTAGAAAATTCTGAGATATTCCTGGGAATCTAGAGCACCAAATGTATGTGCAGGGATGCGCATATTCTCAGGAAAGACCTAAGAAGGCCCTTATCTGTTACCTATGGCTGGCCATGCAGGAGATGAAGGCAATGGCAGAGTTGGAAACTGCCAGAGCATTGAAGGTATACCCCAATTCACACACATATATCTGTAGCAAAAGGGTGGGAGATTTATTAGTTAGGAATTTAAGGAAATCTATGCCAACTCATTAGCTGACCACCATGCTAATCAACAGAGACTTTAGATGCTGCAGACAACAACAAATATAGACTTTAAAAATTAATAAAGTCACTAATCAAACAAACAGCACTGATAACAACAACTGTTACAGTATACTACAAGCAACAAAACAAACCAGGTGTAGGGGCATGGAGACAATCTGATTTCCAGGGAGACCCCATGAAATTATTTTAAAAGCCCAGTTTTCAGCAAACAAACAAACAAAAAATGGCACACATAATGACATAGGAAAGTATGGCCCTTAAATAGGAAAAAAAAGAATCAACAGAAACTATCCCTGGAAAGCTCAGATGTCAGAGTTACTACAAAAAATTATAAATGAGCTATTATAAGTATGTTCCAAGAACTAACGGAAATCTTACCTAAAGAATTAAAGGAAAATATGAGAGTGATATCTCACCAAATAGACAATATTAACAAAGAGATACTATGAAAGAGTCAAATAGAAATTTTAGAGTTCAAAAATATAATCATATCAATGAAAAGTTCATTGGAAGGGACCAACAGCCCAACTGAGTGGGGAGAAGAAAGAAATAACAAACTTAAAGACAGGTCAGTTGAGATTATCCAATTTGAGGAACAGAAAGAGAAAATAATGAAGAAAAACAAACCAAGCCTCAGAGACTGGGACATGAACATCATACCAGCATATGCAAAATGGGAATCCCAAAAGGAAAGGAGGGAGAAAGATAGAATAATTGAAGAAATAATGACTGAAAATATCCCAAATTATGGAAACGTTAATCTACACATTCAAGAAATTCACTGAACTCCAAGTAGGATAAACTCAGAGACCCACATTTAGATAGTCATAAACTGCCAAAAGCAAAACACAAATAAAATCTTGAAAGCAGCAAAAGGAAAAATGACACATGAAAACAATCTTGAATAACGTGGACAGCTGACTTCTCATTGGAAAACGTAGAAACCAAAAGCCAATAGGTTGACATGTTATTAAAAGAGCTGAAAGAAAAAGATTGTCAGCAAGAATACCAAATTAGTGGGTGCCTGGGTGGCTCAGTCAGTTGAGCATCTGCCTTCTGGCTCTGGTATGATCTCAGGGTCCTGGGATCAAGGCCCAAGTCAGGATTCCTGCTCAGCAGGAAGCCTGCTTCTCCCTCTCCCTTTCCTTCTGCCCCTCCCCACCACTCGCTCATGCTTTCTCTCTCTCAAATAATTAAATAAAATTTTAAAATAAAATACCAAATGCCGCAAAGCCATCCTTCAATTTGAAGGAGAAATGAAAACATTCCTGGATAACTGAACACTGAGAAAACCCATCACAAACAAACCTATCCTACAAGAAATACTACAGAGAGTCCTTCTGGCAGAAATAACAGGATGTTATACAGTAACTTGAATACATATGAAGAAAGAAAGATCCCCAGTAACAGTAACCACATAGGTAAATATAAAAGATAATACTAATGTATTTTTATTCATAAGTCTTTTTTATGAGATTTAAATGGGAACTGCAAAAACCAATAATTCCAAGATGGTGTTAGTATGGTTATAATGTATAAGGAGGTGATTTGTATGATGATAATAGCACAAAGGAGAAAGGGGGCAACAGAGCTGCATATGAGCAAAGTTTTTGTAATACAATTGAAATTGAGTTGGCATTAATCTGAACTAGATTTTTTAAGAAAATATTTTAAATATAATCCCCAGAGCAACCACTAAGAAAATAATTCAGAAATATTTCATTAAGAAGGGAGGTAATTAAAATAGTACACTAAGAAATGTATATTTAACAAAAAAGGCAGTAATGAAAAAATACAAGAAAAAAATACGAAGAAGGGTCTCAAATCAATAATTTATTTTTCCACCTTAAGGAACTAAGGGAAATAAATATATATGTATATATTTATATATATATATTTACATATTCTATATGCTTACATATTTATTTATTACATATATATAATACATATTAAATATATATTTATTTACTATATTATATAAATATGATTTTTTAAAAAGAAACTGGGGGAAAAATAAACCTAAACCCAAAGCAAGTCGAAGGAAAGAAAGAAACAATAAAGTTTAGAGCAGAAATAAATGCAATAGGAACAAGTCAAATAATAGAGAAAACCTACAAAACCTACAAAACCAAATGTTGGTTTTTTGAAAAGATTAATAAAACTGAAAATCCCTCAGCTAGGCTGACCAAGATAAAAGAAAGAATTTGCAAAAAGCAGAAATAAAAAGACATTACTACTAACCTCACAGAAATATAGGGAATACAATAAACAACCCTATGCTAATTACGTAACCTAGATGAAATGGAAAAATTCCTAGAAAGAAACAAACTACTGAAAATGAGTCAAGAAAAAACCCAAAAAAATCTAAATAGACCTATAACAAGGAGATTGACTTAGTAATTTAAAAACTTCTCACAAAAAAAAAAAAAAAAAATCTCTAGCCCTAGATGGCTTCATTGGTGAAATCTACCAAACATTTAAAGAAGAATTAACACCAGTCCTTCAAAAACTCTTGCAAAAACTAGAGGACCAAGAAGCACCTTCCAACTTATTCTATGTGGCCAGTTTCACTCTTTATTTTAGTCAGGGTTCTCCAGAGAAACAGAGCCAATAGGAGATATACAGATATATAGATAGCAATATATACAGATACATAGATTGTCAAGGATGTGGAGGAATGGAACACTCATTCATCGCTAGTGGGATGATAAAATGGTGCAGTACTTTAGAAAACAGTCTGGCAGTTCTTCAAACTGTTTAACATAGAGATCCAGCAATTTTACTCCTCAGTTTAAACCCAAGAGAAATATGTCCACACAAAAATTTTTACATTAATGTTCATAGCAGCATTGCTCATTATAGCCAAACAAAATGTAGAATATCCATTCAATGGAATATTATCTGACGATTAAAAGGAAGGAAGGTCTGATACATGCTACAACATAGATGAACCTTGAAACCATTATGCTAAGTGAAAGAAAGAAAGCCACAGAATACCATATGTTGTATGATTCCATTTATTCCAAATGTCCAGAATAGGCAAATACATAGACAGAAAGTAGATTAGTGGTTGCCAAAAGCTGCAGGAAATAGGGATATGGAGAGTGACTACTAATGAGTACAGAGTTTCTTTGGGGGATGATTAAAATGTTCCAAAAATAGATAGTGTGGATGATTGCCCAACTCTGTGAATATACAGTACTAAAAATCTACCAAAGTGTACACTTTAAAAGGGTAAATTTTATGGTATGTAAATTGTATTTCAATAAAGCTGTTATAAAAAAAAACAGCCCAATTCTTCAGAAGAACATATTGAGTTCAGTTATTCTGCCCATAATTTATGCCTTTAAAAGCAAACGTTTTGACATTATCGTTCGTTAGTTTTGGGCTAGACTGGTTAAGAAGTTGATCACCTACTATCCTAAGGAAAAATGATCAAAATACATTTGAAACCTCCAAGAATTAAAGCCAGAACATGAAAGCCCAATATGAAATAATAAGGCAATCAGCCCCATCCAACTCAGTCAAGACATGCTTGAATAAAAGAATGACCCAATGAGAAATTAGTTACAATACCTCCCATACAACATAAGTCCTGCCTGCTGTTCCATCATATGCATCTCTTTTGAATCTTTAACTCAATTTTAAACTCCTTGTGATTATGAACCATGTGTTTTAATTTTTTGAAATTTCCCTCTGTGGTGATTAGTTCCTTACCAATTTTTAGTACTCAGTGACTTTAGAAATCACCCGCTTCAACTGTTCAGTATGCTTATCTCCAGATGACTGCTGGGAATAAAGCAAGAAGAAACTACAAGAGACAGTAGGAGTGCAGGGCATGGTTGTTTTAGATAAACAGTTCCAGGACTTTCTAAGAGGAATGAGAAATCTCAGGCACCCAAGACATTTGAGGGTGACAGTTTCTCCACTGCAGAAGGTGACAGGATAGGAAGTGAGGCTGTCGCTCCAACAGAATTGGCAAATATTTACTACATCCTTAGAACGAGCTGGAGTGACGATCTATCCAGGTGGCTTCTCACTGGTTTCAGGAAGAAGATGAAACAGTTTGGTGCTCATTTTTAATAGGTATAAAACTAGACCCAGACGAGATTGGAAGAGCAGAGATTCAATTCAGTCATTCTGGCTTCAAAGCTTATTGATACTCAAGTCTTATTTGGGGATTGTATGCTCTTTGATATCTCATACTATTTTTAATATTCTGCCCTCATCCAATGTTCATGATACCTAATCAAGAGTCTGCGAGTCCATTATCAATAATTATCTATTCAGTGGGGTTTGGTAGTTAATCATTCCATCAGATTCTAAAGCAAGAATTTTGTATAAGTTGGAGCAAAGAACTGCTGCCTCACCTTAGACCACGTTCAATTTCAAGGGTTTCATCCTAAAATACACACCTTTCTGCTGCTAAGTACTGATGCCCCTTCTGTAGTACAAGTGTCAGTACTCTTGGCAATTTTTCATTTTGCAGTCTTTCACTCACTTCATCTCATGAAATCTTGTACTTCTCTTATCATTCATACCCAGTGATCTGTCATTTTTACTCCAGGGCCCTGGGAAACTTTTTTTTTTTATTTTATTTATTTTATTTATTCGACAGAGATAGAGACAGCCAGCAAGAGAGGGAACACAAGCAGGGGGAGTGGGAGAGGAAGAAGCAGGCTCATAGCGGAGGAGCCTGGTGTGGGGCTCGATCCCATAACGCCGGGATCACGCCCTGAGCCGAAGGCAGACACTTAACTGCTGTGCCACCCAGGCGCCCCAGGGCCCTGGGAAACTTTTGATGAGGCATGACTCATGGATCAGGGAGAGAAGAGAAGGAAGTACCAGCTGGTGCTTAAAAAACTGGAAGGGCAAATGTCCCACTAACTTTCAAGTCAACATTCACCTTCCTTCTCTGTGCACTTGTACGTTCGTAACTCTCCCACTCACATGGAGGTATCTTCTCCTTAGCTTTCAAAGATATTTTTGGCATTGTTTTGAACATACAAGAAGGAAAGCAAAAATAAATGAAAAAAGGAAGAAAAAGAGCCATGGTGCATGGGTGGATGAATAACAAGAGAATGAAGGAAACCACCACCTCTCCCCATGCCCACCGAGACTTGACTATTTTCTACTCCCTGGAGTTGGAAATGGGGTCAGCTTTTCTGAATCTCATGATTCAGGGGGGAAAAAAAAATCAAGATTGGTAGAAGCAAGGGGGACTGGACAAAGTAAAAAAAAAAAAAGTAAACAACACTGTCCTTTACATCATTATAGCTATGAAACATATGGCAAAAACAAACAGCAATAACAACAAAACATGAGCCCACTTGACCTAGGACCAGAGAGCTATGACCCTGCGCTTCCCGACCATTTGCTTTTGAAAAAGTCAAACTGCAGGTTTCAGCCCTCAGTGTCACCAAGCACAAAATGGAGAGTACTTACGACTGACTATATTGTGAGCAACGCTATCACCCTTTTGGCCAACCATTGCGCACAGTGTGACTTGAGTCCTCACAGTGAGTCCCACGAATCAAACGAAGACCATTCTCTTGGATGATGGGTATTATTTCTAATCCTGAATGGTAAAGAATGGACTGTGTTTACATGCTCAACCATGCACCCCCTGGGGGTGAGGGCAGGAGGAAGAGCATTATTAAATGTTCTGGAAGAAATAAGTATGGGTTTGCGGCTAGGAAAAGCGCTATCTGGAAGAACTGCAGGACTCGGCTCTCTCTCTGTGGGGAAAGCTTTAACTTCAGGATGTGCCCCTTGTCCCCGCATGGGAAACCTCATGCAAAATGTGTTTTTGGAAAGAACTCTGTTCTAGCTCTAAATTTGCTACATCTCTCCCTTTCATTGTGACTTTAATCCTTTGTTCCAGTTGTTTTCACACCTGAAATCATACTACTACTCTATCGGCGATACCATAATTGTTGCTAAGTAACCACATGTGCTGCTATCAATAGGGTTACAACTGTAGGGGGTTACGAGATTTTCCCACTAAGTTGTATAAGCTTCTGTCTAATGAGGAGATGTTCTCCCCCATGACAAGAGTGAAGGTGGTTTGTGGAGACATGCCAATTCTCCATTGTAAACTTCATGTCAGTGCCAAATTACAGAAGTGCCTTCTTCTCCCATCTACCTCTCTCCTCCAACTCCTTCCCTTGCAGGAAAACAGTTTCTCCACAAGTCAGAGAGAGTCTGATGCCTGGCTGTTCTGACTGCACATTTCACTCTGGCCTCATTTAACTGGGATTCATTTAACGAATATCTACTGATACTCATTAACACAACTTGTAAGCTCTGTACCAGATGCCACAAAGAATAAAAAGAGATGAGAAAAACCTTCAAGAAACTTATAGTTCAGGAGGTAAAGCAAAAACAAGCACAAATAGCAATTAACACAAACCAAAGCAAAATAAGGATCACTAGGTGGATATCAACTCTTCTTACAGGAGTCCAAAGAAAAGGCGGGTCAGGTCACTTAAGGGAGGATATATCAGCCAGATCATCCTGGAGATAGAATGAGTGTTTAAAACGTTTAAAATGGAAGGGTCCTAGCCAAGAGAGGAACAGAGGTGAGACAAAACAAGATTCAGTTTGAGTGAGATGAGAGTTTTGTAATAGCCAGATAAGGTATTCATACAAGGAAGTGCCAAGACTGGAGCTCTATTTTATGATTCTAATATCAGTGAGTATATTAAATAGATCTTCAGAGGAATCCTCCTCACTGACTTTGAATTTTTTCAAGAGTTATGTATACTATTTGTATCACCAGAAGTTTATTTGTACATTATTTTCTTTTTGATATCATTTTTCTCTCTGTGGTCTACCAACTAAGATAATCCACCTTTCACAGTTATGTGTCTTTGTCTAATAGTCTTAATATCGTGTGTCACTTTGAAGAGTCTTGACATTTTTCCCTGAGCAAAGTGATTTCCCCCACTTACCACCTGTGAATTGCTTACACAAATGCAGTTTCACCTGCAGGATTTTTTCATAGGAAACAAACTGAGGATTGCTGGAGGGGAGTGGGGTGGGGGATGGGGTAACTGGGTGACACACTATCTGTTAATTAATTGAATTTAAATTTAAAAAAACAAGATAACAAAATAAAATGGAAAAAAATTTTTAAATAAAACAATGAAAAAATTTTTAAAAAACACAAATACTTCTGCAGATATAACATACCAAGTCCATATCAAATATCTTGGAAAACTCAATAAGCATTAAATACATATTGGAAAAGAACAAGGGTTGAGAGCTAGACATAGCTGAGTCCAGACCTCGGTTCTAACACTCATTCACTGTATGATCTTAGCTGTGTGAGATAAATAGTCTGAGCATGTGCTTTTCATTATCTAAAAAATAAGCTAATAAGCATGTCCACATTGCATGATTATCTACTGTGAGGCTTGATTGTGATTTCCCTTGTGAGAGTACCTGACAAACAGCAAGCACTCAATAAATTCTTTGTGAAACACTCAACAGTAAGTACTTGGTTCTTTTTCTCTTCACATCTCCAGTTGCCATCAAAATGTCTGGCATACGGTAGCTGCCTAATGCATAAATTTGATCTTGTTGTCAAAAAAGGGAGCAATGAGGCATTGGCTTTAGACTTCCACCCTGCCCTCCTCCCTATGGGATACGGGAGCTTGACCAGTTACTGAGCTTCTCCACACATTAGCTTCCTCTTCAAAAATGAAGAAAATTACCACTTTACAGTTTTTGTAAAGAGCTTCTATAGGAAAAGTATCTGGAATGTTCCAGGCATATAAATAAAAGTTAGTTGTATCTGCTTTCATAAGATTTAATAAGATTTCATTATTGGCTCTCTGCCCTGTTTCCTCTCTGGAAGAGAAGTCCCTCACTTCTTCTGTCCTCCATGAGTCTCTTTGGCCCCCTACACATCCATTTAACATAAATAAAACCACATCGCTATTACAAATTATCTGTAAGAACAAAAGTGGGGTAGTTTTAAATTCTTTGCAGAAAAGAAATTAAAAGACTTAAACTTTTTTGGTGTTTCTGTGCTGGGTGGTTAGCATTGACATAGGCTGCGAGAAGACATGAAAGGACTCCCTGAGTTAAGAGCCTGAGTGGACACAAGGAAGGAGAAAAAATGGGATATATTTTTCTTTTCATAAAGAAGCCTGCATTTAAAAAATTATTCACAGCATAGCTTTGCCTACCCACCAGAAGAAATGGAAAATGATATCTAGCCTTTGAGAGCAGAGTAAAATTTCTGTCTATTTAGCCTAATCTTACTTTGTAGGCTTATGAGGTTGAATAGACATTCTTCCTAAATCTTCATCCACATCTCTTTTTCAATGTTCAACTTAAATTACTCATTTTCTAAGTCTGTGTTTTCAGCTGTGTTTCCACCAACTCATTCTCAAAGAGAGCACGTTAAGACAAACCGCAGAAGCAGCTGGGCTGTATATTACCTACTTGTTTATACATCCCTGTCATTAAAAACTACGGGTTGACACACATGGCTGACTCCGCTATTGTACTGATGTGTACTGAGCGCTATTTTGCCAAGATGCTTTAAAAAGATAATTTCACTCTGTATGCCTTTTCCTTCATTTTATTTATGTTTTTTAACATAATAGGTTCTGGTTTGTGTACATCTCCAGTAAATCCGTTCCTTTGTCTCTCAGCTGTGCTTGGGGGAAGCTAATGCTGACTCACGTCTGGTCTGACATCTCTATTGAGCATGACGGCATTCTCCTTACCTGCCTGACAGTCACCAATGCTGTTTCTGGTGTGGGAGTGAACGGAGAGAAAATGCCTACCATCCCCTCTGGTGTCCAGAGCGGGGAGGAGAACAGGTCCTTGGCCAAAGAGGAGTCACCAGGAGTCATTATGAACTGTGGAGGCAATCTGCTGGCTTGAGAGCTTCCCGGACAATGATCCAGAGGGAAGCAGCCGTGGTTGCTTTCTCAAGCAGACGTGACACAATGATTTGTGACAATACAGTACTGTCCCCACTAGAAACAATGGAAAAAAACCATGTTCTTCAAGGCCAAACAAGGGCAGGGCATAAGCATGCAGCCAGGCAGATGAATACAGAAACCTGCCATGAGCTTCTCCGAGCCCCAAAACTGAGATGATTCACATCTATTCTTGTCCTCATCTTCAGCGTTTCCCCCTTGAGGGCTCCCCTCATCATATTAATTCCACTTGCTCTCAGATGGGCATAATCTCTCTGAATTTTATAACTGGAAATACCTTTGAGATCACAAAGGCTCATGCTCTCATTTTAAAGATAAGGAAACTGAGGCTAAAGAAGGTGAAGGAAATTGTTTGAGTCCATACAGGTCAGTCAAGGCTGAGCCAACGTCAGCACTGTGGCCCTGAGTTGGGGTGAGCTAAACAAAGCATGAGAAGATCATTTCTGTGATGCTAAGTGATCATACAGGCAGGGCTCAAGCTGAGTAAGAGCCGGGGGACAGGGTATTTCATTTCCTCTTCTCGGCCTCTACTGTGAATCACTTGTGAGCAGGAATAATTGCTCAACCTCCCTTTTCTACCTGCCGTGCCCATTCTTCTTCAACATTTGAATTTACCACATGAAGGTCCCCACCTAAAAGACAGGTGAAGGGATGCCTTTAGAAGACAGAGCAGATGGTAACAATGAAGACAGCCGTAGTAGGGGCTCTCAACAATGGGGAGGATATGTCAAATGACTTGTGAGTTGCATTTCATTTTTCAGTAGAGCTCTCTGAGTCAGATTTGTTACCCCTATTTCGCAAATGAAGAGATGGAGTCCTAGAGAGGTTAGGTAACCAGCCCAAAGTGATGGAGACAGGGTTTGATAATGGGTCTGGGTGATTTCAAAGTCAGTGCTACACTAGACTGGGAAGAACCAGCTGCTAAAGCTTTGCCTCTGTGCTCAGGACTGAGATGAGTAACAGAGCCAGCCTTTTCTCCTGCCCTCTTCCACACCAAGCATGACATCGTCCAAGCCAGTAACCCAGCCAAGGCAAAAAGTGGAATAGGAATTGTATAAAATGCCTAATTTCCACTCCCACACACCAATCATCACCAGCAGCCTAACTGACAGAGGGCACAGGGAAAGGAGAAGCAACAGGGCCATGCAGGTTCTTGCTTCCCCTATCCTAGATGCTGTAGGAAGAAGCAGCTCATACAGGACAAGGCACAAGTGTAAGAACTATGCCAGACCCCTAAGTCCTGGGTCAGGGGCACAGCTTGTTAGGTGTTAGGTGCTTTGTTCTGTTTAATGAAGAGATGCATTTCATTTTTGACTCCCAGGTCTGTCTGTGAAGACCCAAAATATTGTGCGTCGTGTAGTACTGAAGGTGTATCAGTTTCCAAATCCTGGTTTTCAAATATAAAAACTTCTTTTTAATATAAATTATTTCAAAAACCTTCACTCAAGAGCTGTTTTCTTTTAGATTTGGGTACCTGAGAAACCACATAATGATGAAAAACTACTAAGAATCAGTAACACTTCCAAATGAATTTTGTATCTTGTCATAATAGCGTCTAGGTACATTTGGAACAAAGAAATCTTACATTTATGCATGAGCCGCATAGTCTGGGCAGTTTTCAGACTGCACTGGAAGTGCAGATGGACTTAGGGACCCCCTGTAATGATCCAGCAGGATCCAATAAAGTCAAATTCCCGAGCATCCTCTAGGTCATTGCTTCTCAAACCTTCATGTGCTCAGGAATCATCTGGGGATAATTTTTAAATGTAGATTTTAATGGGGGGCGGGGCTAGGCCTGAGATTCTGCACTTGTAGCAGGCTCCCAGGTGATGCTGACGCTGCTGGGCACCGGCACACTCTGAGTAGCACAGCCCGGCCTCCCACTGACCCAACGCAGCCCAGACTTTCACCCGCCTACCTGTTCACTCTACCGTATTTCCTCTACTCATCAGGCCATATCCCCTCCTACCACCAGTTTTCCCAAGGGGTGAATATGAGTATGTGTATGTGAATGAAGCTCCCAAATGGGTGAATCTTGTCCCTCAGACCTCACTGACTCCCCTTGCATTCCCAGTGCACTTATAGCCCAGACCGTGACACAGCCAGTCCAGCTCTCTATCTATGACTGCCTCACTGCCATTTTCATGCATTTGTGTTGATGTCGTGGTGTTTAGTTGTATCTCTTTGGAAGCAAAGATGAAGTAGTATATATTCTACATAGCAACTAATATTTGCTAAATAAATATTTGGGAGTTGAAATATTGTCTGGATGAGAAAAACATGCAGCCTGGTATGGGTATGAATGTGCAGACAATTCAGCACATGAATGAAAGAATTATATATACTGACTAATTGCTAAACATTTATTTCACAAAAATGATAGGTGTCATTTATGGAGCCCTTAGTCAGGCACTGGGCTAAGTGCCTTGTATGCTCTCCTTTAATTGTCACGGGGCCACAGGAGGGAAAACTCCAAAACTCATACTTCAACAGAGTGCTGTCTCTCATTAAGTGCCTACCAGGTATGAAAACTCAGTTAAAATCTGGTAGATCACAGAATAAGGCATTCTTCTGCTCTCCAGGAAGTTGCAGGCACAAATAATGAGGCTGCCCTATGACAAGTATAATAATGCAGGTCAATGCATAGTGCCATGAAAGGAGAGAGACAACCATCCAGTAAAGTTGGGAAAGGCCTAAGAACTGACATTTAAATTAAATGTTAAAAAAACATGGACCCAAGCAGAGAAAGGGAAAAGGGCATAAAAGGAAATGATAATGCATGTGCAGAGCAAGGCAGTATGACAGAGCTTGGTAAGGTTGAGGAGGCCCCAGAAGCTGGGAACCCACCCTGCATGGGGCAGCATGGTGGTAGATCAGAGTAGGGGCAGTGGTTCTATCTGGGGAAGTGGGGGTTGCTAGTTGTGGAATCGTCCTCAAACTGCACATTCCCACCCCATGAATGTGTTATGTCTCCCTTCCACATTATTCATCAACTCATCGGCATCATTTGGGGAAGAGAGTTTGGGGATGGAGTTTGGCCAGCTCCCTTAGTTATTCCAATATGGCTACCGTGGGTGAGCGCCCCCTGCTGGAGAAGTACGATGCACTCGGGATTGCAGGGTTTACCCCCTAGGCACTGGAGGCCAGAGGGCTTTAGAAATGGGGAAAAGACACAATCGGATCTATTTTACAAAGATGCCGAGGATGGACTGGAACAGAAAACGTGGAGACAGGGAGAACAGGAGGCTGACAAAACAGCAATAATACAGATACACAGATAATAATAGCTGTACTTATTCGTGTCCCAGGCACTGTTCTAATTTAATAGTACAATCAACAGATTGGAGAGCCTGATCTGAAGTGATGTCAGGAGAAATGGAGAGAAGCAATTGCTTCAAGAGAGATCTCTGATTGGGCAGGATATGTGCTGAATGTTAAAAAGATTGATATTTTGTCCCCAGGTATCAGACTGAGGTCTTGGGCTGTCCTAACCCCTGTCCCTTTTCCTCTCAGCACTTGGGACAGACATCTCAGGTGTGTCCTAATGGGAAGAAATTTAGAGACAGAGCTCTCTAGGGTCAGAGTTGAAACTACACACATATTGAAATTTTAAAAAGGTGAAAATACTTCCATAGCCGGCAGCATTTTGGATACTGTGTCCTTGGCTGAAATATGGTGCCAGAGTTAAGAGATTTTCCTGCCTGTGTGAGCAAGGGTCCCATACATTTCCTGGGGTTGCTGAGCTTAGAAGAGGGAGATGCTCTGTGCTGCTCTCTCCAGAGAGGCCACTGCAGCTACTCATAAGCCAGAGCAGGGCTGCCTGTCGTCAGAGGAGGCCTGAAAATGGAAAATGGTATGACTTCGGGTCGAATTAATAAAAGGATAATTGGCAACAGAAGTTTGGAAAGAGTCAAAAAATTCTATAATGTTAATGGCAAATTCCCTTCATATTAGTGGATTTATGTACAAATTCATTCATCACTCATTTATTGAGTGGCTGCTATGTGCCAGGCAAAATAGTAGGGGCTGGGACAAGGAGATAGAGGGGAAAAAAAAATTTAAAGACAAAGAAAAAAATTAAACTATGAAGCAAGTTTGAGCGCCCCTAAAACACTTATTATCAAGGTGTTACATTTTCTCAGACTGCTAGATGGACTTTATGATAAAGGTAAAACAGAGAAGACAAGTGCCATCAAGGATATATTTTGACTGCTTACCAAAAGTGCAAGCCCTTGACTATGGATCATTGCATTAACTGGGATGGAGCAGGATATCCCGCAGGCACCTAACAAATGTCTCATTTGTTTAAATAACAACAGTTTATTTCTAGTCCAGGCTGCCTGTCTATAAAGGGTCCGGGCTGGGGCTCTCTGGGACCAAGGTGACAATGGAGAATGTTGTCTATAACTGTGGCAGAAGGAAAAGAGATCCCTGGATAGGCTCTTGTTGGCAAATAAACATTCCAGCCCAGAAGTAGTACATCACTACTGAATGGTGTACAACCAGAACATATTGCCCAGAACTTACATGGTCCCACCCAAATACAAAAAAAGTCAGGAAGTACAACCTGCCATGCTTCCAGAGTGGTGAGAGAGGGAATATTTGGTGAATAGCACCAATGACCACCACAGACATCGGGCAGAGCTGGCCCCATTTGAACTGACCATAACTCCAAAGATCGAGCTCAGGCATCAGCCTTGATCACACAATCTAACGTGTTTATTGTCAACAGATAAGCTAAAATTGTTGCTGAATTTCTGCTTCTGAAACAATGGTGTGCTACCCAAACACGAAGTGATAAAGAAGGGGGATAGATCTGTAACAACACATGAAATTGAGCTTGAAGTGATTAAACAGTAACACCCCTGAGCTACTCCTTACCGACTGCTGTCAGGAGGCTCTATAATGGCATTACATTGGGAGTGCTATGGGTTTCACAAATGGCGAAATCCATTCTAAACTCCATTCTGACCAAGAACTGACAAAAAGGATTTAATATGCCCCCTCCCATCACCATCACACATAATCACAGTGCACAAAACCTAGCTTCCCCCAAAATAAATTCCTGACCAATCTCAGAAGGAAACAATCACAAAATACTCTGTTAGGAAGACCAAGAGGTGCCAGCATTTTTGCAAAGCCTATCGAAAAGAACTGAAATTTGTCATGTAAATTCCTTGACATTGAGAAAGACTGAGGCTGAGTATAAGGGTTGTGTCACAGGACTAGAGTAACATGTGGAACCAGTTTGAACCAAAATCATTCCCCAAGTCATGCTGCGTAATGGCAGTTGAGCTCTGGTTCCACTGTGGAGAGAAATGGAGACTAATCTCAGAAGGAGCTGTCCCACCTTCATCATGTGCATTAAATATGTATATGAAATGAAATCTTCATAGTTTCTCGTTGCCCTGGCAAAGCCAGGTAGCGCGCAACTCTTGCAGTAGCTACCTGTTCTTGCTTTGTTATGTGGTTTACTTTGTTTTACATCTCTCACACAACCTGCGCAGTAATTGTCTTCTTCAGTATAGAGATGAAAACTGAACTTCAGGGAAGCTGAGTGCCTTCTTCAAGGTCCAGCAGTCATAAGCCGTAGATCCCAGAAATATTTCCTTCTCTTCCCATTCCCCCAGGCTTCTGCTTTGAAGGATAACCAGTCCATTGTTGTAAAAGAGGCAGCTTACAGTAACGGTTAATAGTGCAGACTTTGGGCAGATAGACCTGGATATGAACCCAGCCCCAAGCCTTTGAGTTGCAGCTTCCTCAACTGTAAAATGGAGATAAGCCTCCCACCATGTAGTTTTTATGAAGAATAAAAAAGATTATATATAATGCTTAGGATGGGCCTGGGGCATCATAAGTGTTCCATAAATGTTGGCTGTCATCAACATTATCTCATCTCAGTGTATTATAAAGGGGAGAGGCATTTAACTGTAGGAAAAGTTCTACCAAACCTCTTAAGCAGTTTCACATATATTTTCTTGGAGTCAATAAACAGTAAGGTGTCAGGCCAAAATGACTGATGAAGAAACCTTGTTCTTTCAATTTTTCGATAATTAAAATTTGATACCTTAATCTCTGGAAGGTATTATTCCAAGCCCTTGGCATGTACTAATTCATTTAATCCTCACTCACAGTAACCCTCTGTGGCAGATTCTATCACTACCCCCATTTTGCAGATAAGGAAATTGAGGCCAAGAGCACTTAAATAACTTGCTCAACCCTACACACCTACAAAGTCAAGATCTAAATCCAGGAAGCCTGACCTCAAAGCCTGTGCTCTACCGACTATACCAGGCTACCTCTGTGTAACATTAATTAGGTGTATAATAATATTTGAAGCAATAACAATAAGGTTGTGTGATGTGTGTAAAACAAAAGATTGAAGCTTCTTAAATTGTTGCATGATGAATTGAAGCATAAGTTGTGAGAACAGTAGAAATGATCAAGAATTGAACATGGCAGAGCCTCAAACAATGACTCTATGAAGGTATGGCAGGGACACAATTTAACCGGCAATCAAAAGGAAGGGAGTCCCTCTTTTTAAACCAGGTAAGTAGACCAATGATGATGCTAAGAGGCAGGATCCATCCACATAAGAACAGACTTAGGGGAAGCAGCTACGGTGCACATGAGTGATGTGTTAGTGCTCACAGCTTTATCAGCATTGCTAAGACAAGGAGAAGAGAGCACTCTTAGGTGCATCGCCTAGGACAATAAAGAACAACTGCATATGGGCCCACATTAGTGAGGAGGCTGAAAACCAATTCCTAACTTGGCCTTTGATTTCTTATTTGCTATTTGGCACACTCAGAGTCTTGTTTGCATGCGTTAGGTTAGGCATGTAAGGTTAAGTCCAATGCTTATATTTCCAGGGCAAACTCAGGTCAGGAGGAAAGGATGAGAAGTAACCATGATCATCACTGTGGGTCATGTCACATTGAAATATGTGTGGCTGTGGGTCCAAACCCTCTGGGAACCACCCTCTCAGGTGTGGAGCATGCTGGTGCTGACTTGACAGTATCAGACATCAAAGACATCTACCATTAAAGAAACGAAAGCAGAAAGAAATTGACCTCTACTCCATTTTGTCTTCCTCAGCAAGGAGAGCTCTCAAGGACTTACAATCTTTATCATACTCTCCAGTTCCAGACCACTTTGCAAAGATGGCAGAAAGTCCTTAGCTATAAATTTCAAATGCTAAAACAGCTCTTACCGTGGGACAGATGGAAAATGCATTTTTGGCAATATCCTAACCCACTCAAATGTAGTGATTTTTCTCCAAATTGAATCTTAGGATTTCAAGCTGCATTTAATGCTGGCAAAATACAACTTCCTGGTTCAAGATATTTAATAACTCTAATAGTTATTGAGTGAGATACGGACAAATGAGACTAATATATGGATATAATTTCCCTTGAAATAATCTTGGAAATGAAAGCCCAAGGGAAAGCACGTTTATAATGAGGCAGAATTGATTTTTGCTAAATACAAAAATAGTGCAGGACACATTATTAAACCCCAGAAGGCAGCTTTGCTGCCTCTTTTGATTGATGGTTTATGCTTTCAATGCTCTGCTTTCAAAGGCTCTCCCTGGTGGGATGAAGGGGTGGGTATGGAGGTACATGAAGCATGGAGGGGAGGAATGAGAGAAGAAGCCACCAGTGAAGCATGATGACCCCACTCACAAAAGCCTTCATGAGGCCTTTTCTAATAGAAGGGCTTTCAGTTTAAGAACTAAGAAAAACTTCTCAGCACTGGAATGGAACACTGTCGAGTGTTCTTACAAAGTGGGGAAATGTCAAGAAGGGTTAAAATTCCATCATCAACTTCATCCTTCTTAGAAGGGGTGAGTCCCTTGCACTCTTGAGCATTTGACAGCTTCTAGCTTCTTTGACTACAGGGATTTGAGCCATTCCAAGCAACCTGCCACAAAAGTTGAGGCTTGGAACTACAGTAAGAAGTGCCCTCGACTCTCTAAGTATTATTAAATAGCATAAGCCTCCCTAGAGAACAAGTATAGAGAGAAATCTGAGCCTACAAATATTCCAGAGGCAGAACAAACTATGTAGATGTATCATTTATACTTAAAAACAAATGGTATGATGGTTTTAGGTCAAATAAGCATATAAACTAAAATAAAATACATTCCTTGGGCAGCAATTTCCTGTCTCTGGATTACTCAAGATGTCTCCAAGTTTGGACAATGGAAGATAAGCTTCTCCTTTGCTAGTTTGAATCCCACTGCAAACATGGAAATATCAATAATTACCCAAAAGATCTGCTCTCTTTTTGCCTCCTAGTAATAAATAGCACTAAATAACATTGACTTTCGGTTCATAAAAGTAGAATTACTTGTTTTACCATTATTTTTCTTGGGTATTTACAGAATCTCCATTCTTTCCCCTAAGTCTTTAAAAACCCATCCCCCTGCATTGCCCTGGAGCAACTAAAGAAAAGCACACAATCATGTATGCACCTGAGAGCAAGGAGAATGTAAGAGCCTTCCCGTCCACTTGTGAAACCAGCATATCTGATCCCTCTTAGAAAATCACATTTTTTTTGAGTTGCTGGCCCAGCTTCTGCCAATGTCTATGGTACTGATCTAACTACGGTACTTATCTAGCTAATTTCAGATACTAGCTAACTGGTTTGCTCAACTGGGTGTTGAGTCCATTGTGAAATTGAGGGGAAAAAAAAAAACAACCTACTTGGTCTATAAATTTCTTCTGATGTGGGTTAAAAAACAAATTTTCTGAAATGGTACATTCAAGATCATGAAACATTTTCTAATTCATGCATTCAATGTCATCTATTTATTGAAAGTCTATGACTGTGCATGAGCCACTCAAGTTCATACTAGGGACATGGATAACCATGAGGATCTAGGCCTAAAGAAGCTTATCCGTGGCTTCCATGACACGACATAGCTATTGTCTAATGCCTCTATAATACCACTTACCCACTGTAAATAAAAAACAACAATGATAGAACAGAGTGAGAAAGAACTAACTCTACAATGGAGAGGAGAGACTTCAGACTGAAGCTTGAATCTAACACATATCTTGAGATCTGACTCTAATGCCGTTTCTGTTTCCTGTGTGGGCTCTTTATGAGCTTTTTTATGTTGATGTGACTCCATAGTACCCCCCACATCCTCTTTCTATTCATCCTATAGACGATCCCTAGACAATTGCGTTCATTCCCATGATTTCAGCTCCCACTGCAAACATCTACACACCCAGCCTACACTGTTCTCTTGAGCGTCAGATTCCCTTACGCATTGGACTTTCTCATCCTATTGGCTCACAGAGACCTCACATGACATCTCATTCATCCTTTTCCCCATCCAGTGTAGTTCATCATCCTCTACTCTTTTATCTGATGTGTTAGCTCCACTAACCAAGCAAATGTGAAACACAGAAGTCACCTTTAATTCTTCCTTCATTCCTAATAAATCTCACTCAATCACTAAGTCCTCTTCACTTTAAATTCTGAAGATTTCCTCCATCCCCTCTATCTCCTAGCTCTGTCCTTGCCCATTTCCCTTAACCTAGACTGACACAAGATTCCCTATTGACCCACCTTCTATGCAGTTATTTGAATCTAACTGAAGACAAATCTGAAAGAGGCACTCCCTTATCTAAAACCTCGCTGGGGGTGCCTGGGTAGCACAGTCGTTAAGCGTCTGCCTCAGGGCATGATCCCCGGTGTTCTGGATCGAGCCCCACATCGGGCTCCTCAGCTGGGAGCCTGCTTCTTCCTCTCCCACTCCCCCTGCTTGTGCTCCCTGTCTCACTGGCTGTCTTTCTCTCTCTGTCAAATAAATAAATAAAACCTTTAAAAAATAAAAAATAAAATAAAACCTCTCTGTAGCCACCCATACCAGCCATAAAATGACAACAAATCCTCCATTTTCAGTACTGGCTCACTGCCCCTAGCCTCAACCTCCCAGGCCCAGGGCTTCCTAGGAAGGACCTCTCCCTCTGCATAATTTTCTCACAAGAATTTTCCAGCCTTTACCTCCCAACTCTACTCTTCCAAACTTTCTGTTTTACAAATTCAGTTTGACTTAGTTCTTGCTTCCAGACATAGCTGCACCTATAACTCAGACTGGAAGTCTCCCTTGCTGCATCTTCCACTGCCAGACATCGGTCCTAGCCAGTGCTATGTCAGCTCCAGTTTCTAGAGACATACCTCAGACAAGAGTGCTGGATAAAATGTCAAGACCCTTTCGGGTTCAGAGCTAGCACAGTAGCCCTATCTCTCTGCTATCACCTACATCTACCTGTTGTCCCAGTTGGAACTATTCTCTGCTGGACGTAGAGAAGGTTGAACTTTCAACAACAGGGCCCCAAGCTCTCCATATTCCAGTATAGGCAGCCCCCACTGATACAGCCATCTCCCTCTCTAGCCCCTCCTCATAACCTAGTAGTGCCCTCCAGTGTCAGGAGGTCTAACTGCATGTGAAGAAGGTATGAACTCAGAACCCAATATGCTGTGCCCCATTAATCCCAATGGCCAGTGGTGAAATGTACTAAAGACCTAGAAATCCCCCACCCTTTTTCTCCATAAGGTGTATTTACACCAGCAGTCACTGAGCTCCAACTTGTATTTCTACCATGGGCAAAAGGAAAGAAGGAGAAGGAGAAGAAAAGGAAGGAGGAGGAGGAGAGAGGGGAGAGGGGAGAGGAGAGG
This sequence comes from Ursus americanus, assembly GCF_024610735.1. Classification (NCBI taxonomy): domain Eukaryota; kingdom Metazoa; phylum Chordata; class Mammalia; order Carnivora; family Ursidae; genus Ursus; species Ursus americanus. The sequence continues at coordinate 15,787,124 of NC_142129.1, read as the reverse complement.
GGAGAGGAGAGAGGAGAGGACAGAGGAGAGGACAGGAGAAGAGGAGGAGAAGGAGGGAGGGGGAAGTGGAGAAGAAGAAGAGGAAGGAGAAGAAGAAGAAGAAGAAAGCAAGGGTGTCATCTTCGTCCCTTGTTTCTAGGTAGTTGACAGCAGTAACCACCTGCCATCCCAGCAGTGCCACACTAGGTCAGCAATGTTACATGTGGAGGTCAGGTTCATGGCCTTCCACAAAACAGGTTGGGCTGCTTACACAGGAACTAGAACAAAATGACCTAGTTGCGTGGCCTTAGTTCTGAGAACTCCAGAGCCACCAGGACAGGACCCTCGTAGATGCAAGCAGTGAGCCATCCTCTGCCACCTAGCCACAAAGACTCTGTCCAGAGGTTGCCTCTGAGGCAAGCTGTCGTCCTAGTTATCTCTGTAGTTCATTCCTGACATTGCAAATGGTCTGTAGAAACTTCTGATGGGCCTCTGTCAGGAGTACTGCTCAGCATTATGTCACTACTTAAGACACAATTTTTCCCAAGCCTGGTCAGGATTGTCTTGGAGGCCAGGGCTCATTGTATCCCTCCTCTTTGAATAAGAGCACCCTAGTCAAGAACTTTGACCTATCTGGGTCTTGGACACCCTCACTAGGGTAGCATACTCCACTCTTTGCAAGGCACCAGCTACTCACCCTCTCATTTCTATCTGACCTGGCATCTCTCTTTTGGGCACATTGTTTGAAACTCTTCAAATCCAATTCACAAGCCCCTACCCACCTCCCACAGCAGACTCAGACTAATAGCCATAAAGAGCTTATGCGAATACACAAAGATCACATGAGGTGTTATTCCTCCCTAGCGCTTGCCACTTCATAATCTTGGGAAAATATTCAACCTCTCTTTCTCAGGTTCCTCATATGTGGAATGGGAGTCATTATCATGCCTACTCTCCCGGGTTGTTTTGGGAAATAAATGAGTTAATATCCATAAAATGCTTAGAATAGTACCTGGTATATATACAGTAAAAATAAATGTTAACCACTATTATTATTCCAACACCACAGAATCTGCATCTAACTTGCTGCATGTCTCCATCCAGAATCCACAGGTATCAAACTTTTCCATGAATTTGCTTATGTGCCCCACATTATTCTAGGTTTGGGAGACATAGCAGCAAAGAAATCAAAGATCTCATGATGTTTATATTTTTGTGGGAGAGAGGCAGATAATGAAAATAAATAAACACATATAATATCAGACGGTATCAAAAGGTACATAGAAAATAAAATAGGGATAACAGAGAGTGACAGAGAAGAAAAGGCAAACTTTTCTATGATAGGTGGGGTGGCAAGGCAGCCCCTGAAGAAATGGTCTTGAGCTAAGACTCAAAGACTCTAGAAGATTCTGAGCTTGAAGCTAAGACTCAAAGAAGTCTTTGAGCTAAGACTTGAATGATAAAAGCCAGACATGAAAAGGTCAAGAGCAGGGCTGCTCAACGCTAGCACTACTGACATTTTGAACCAGATAATGCTTTGTTGTGAGGGGCTGTTTAGTGCATTGTAGGATGTTTATCAGTGCCCCTGACCTCTAACCACAGATGCCAGTAGCATCCCCAGAGTTGTGACAAAATCGCCTTCATTGAATAACAACGAAATGACAATTTAAATGACAACATCGTTACCATCTGGTCTCGTTTCTTGACCCAAGCCATCACTTTATATTCCTAGATTATCAGCTCACTTTTAATTTTCTATACAATCATATCATTTCTACAGCCATATGTTTGCTTATGTTGACCTCTTGACCTCTTCCCACCACCCTCTTCAACTGAATAATTCTTCCTCATCTTTTTTTTTAAGATTTATTTATTTTAGAGAGAAAGGGAGAGTGTTGCAGGGGAGGGAGAGAGGAACAGAATTCCAAGCAGACTCTGGATGGAGCATGAAGCCTGGAGCCCAAAGCGGGGCTTGATCCCAGGACCCTGAGACCATGACCTGAGCCAAAACCAAGAGCCGGATGCTTAACCAACTGTGCCACCCAGGTGCCCCTTTCCTCATCCTTTAATACTCAAAGTATCCCATTTTCTAATTCCATGTACATATCTCTATCACTATAAGATATATGCTATAATTATCTATCTACTTATTTATCTCTCCCTACTCATAAGTGAGATTCTCGTGGTCTGGAAATGAATCTTACTCATTTATGCGTGATGCCTAAAACACACACTGGGTGCTTGACACACCCCAGGGGCTTAATAAATGTTTGTTGTATAAATTACTTGTTGTGCCCTCAAGGATACTACGATCACTCAGAGGCCAACAAGACATATGCAGACGTAACTCTCAAATAATACAAAAAATAATATGTGACATAAGAGTTATCAACAGTGTCATTAGAGTTCAGATTCAAGAAAAATTAGTTTCCACCAAGTATTTACTTATTTGCACAGAACGAAGCAAATACTGTATGTTGTTAAATTGTGACTCCCTCCAGCCCCCAACACAGTCCTACAGTTGCAGACCAGGGTCGTAATTTCACAAGGGGTCAATAAAGGCCTCACAGACAAGATGTGAGGATGTTTGTGGTTTGTACTATCACTCCCACTGGAAAGGCAACCTGTAGATATCAGCGAATTATTTCAATGCTAAGAGCCCTAAGAATGGAGGGGACCCAAGCTGTGTGTCCGAATGAGGCCACTGCTAAAAGATATCTTCTGATGCTTGGTCTCTTTAAGATAGCAAATATACTAAGTTATATTCCTGTATGTATGTGTCCTGCACCACTCAAGCCACAGCTGGGACAAATGTCGAACAGTGTACATTGGAATGAAAGTATCAGTTGTCCCCAAACATGTGCCCACACTTCACTGCTTGTTCCATATTTCGGACACCCTTCTTGCCGACACCCATATTTGGCTGTCAGACCATCAGTGACACCGTCTCAGAGCGTGAGAACTGAACCACAGAGAAATCGTTTATCCCTTTAGTTACAAAGATGAGCTAACTGGAGAGTAATTTGAGAAAATGGGCAGGCTAGTGACCAAAAAACTCTTAAGGCAAAATTGAAGAAAATACACCCAACTCAAAAGCAAACAGGCAACTCGGTGATTGGGAACTGCTCTGGAGTTAGGCCAAAGTGTTCATCATGTGGTTTCAGAAAATAATAATCCCCTGGGGTTTAAAGTTCAACAAGCATAAACTAACACTTAGGAGTCCAGGAATGTGTCATCAGCCACACAAGTGCATTCCTAAAATGGCCCAGCTGGAATGCTTGGCTAAAGCTTTGTGTGTCTGTATGGTTCACTAAGTTAGTTCCTGCATTGCTGTTTTTTGCACATATTCTCAACTCTCTACCCTAACTCCCACCAGATTCCTACTCTAAATATGAACCAAAACTCAAGAGAAACTCCTCACAAGTGTATTACACAAAATTCATGCACAGATAACTTTTATTTCTATGCTGATAACCAGTAATAGAATTAGAAATAATGCTAAAGTTTTAAATAACTTTTTTTCCCCTCAAATGCCCTAAACCACAGCAAAGTCATTATCAAATACAACTATTCCAAAACAGAAAACAAACAAACCAACAAACAAAAAACCCTTCTAAACACATAAGGGCCATTTCACATGTGGCAATCCTGAGGCACAGACAGCAAGTGCTTTAGCCAGGGTCAAAATCACGATCAAAGGCTAAAGCAAGACTTGAATACTTATTTATTTTAAAAGATTTATTTATTTATTTTGGGGGGGGTGCAGAGGGAGAGAGAATCTCAAGCAGACTTCGCACTGAGTGCAGAGCCCAACACAGGGCTCGATCTCATGACCCTGAGATCAGGACCTGAGCTGAAACCAAGAGACGGAAGCTCAACTGACTGAGATACCCAGGCGCCCCAAGACTTGGAGAGAGAGATATATATATATATGTATATATATATACATATATATATACACACACATATATATATATATTTATTTATTTATTTTAAAGATTTTATTTATTTATTTGACAGAGAAAGACAGCCAGCAAGAGAGGGAACACAAGCAGGGGGAGTGGGAGAGGAAGAAGCAGGCTCCCAGCAGAGAAGCCTGATGTGGGGCTCGATCCCAGAATGCCCTGGGCTGAAGGCAGACGCTTAACGACTGCGCCACCCAGGCGCCCCAAGACTTGGATATTTAAACGCCAGCTTAACTCAAAACCTGGAGCTCCACACCCCACTTGACGTTACCTCTTAATATAGCTATGGAGTCCAACCCACATTTAAACACCTACTCACAGACGTTACACCAGATAACACTCCTCAACGAAGCTGTGTTCCCAGACCCACATCTTTATACCCACACAGAGGATCCAAGAATTTCAGACTACAAGGGATCTTAATTGAGCCCAGCCTCCTCACTTAGTAAGTTATCTTGGTTCTCCACAACCCACAACCAATAAGGTGAGGTCCAAACTCTTTCAGCGAGAGCACCCTCCATCATCTGAGCCCATCTGTTTCCAGACCAGGCACTTGGCAGCTGCACGCCAGGATCAACAAACAACGTCCCTTTTCTAGAAGACACCATGCTTTCTCAAGCTGCCGTGACTATGCTCTGACCTCTCTAGACACACTTTCATTCCTTGTCTGGGTACAGAATCAAGCTTCGGCAATCTGTTTGAACATCACCACTGCTACAAAGCATTCTCTGACCTTTCAGAGAGCGTTACTGCCCCCTTCCTCCATCATCTGTGACACTTTTTACATGCCTCTGATATAGTGCATTTCTCATCATGTAGAAATCTATGTTGTTTGTATATCTGTCTTCTTCCACTGGAAAGTGGGTTTGTTGAAGATGGGGACTACATTTCATTCATTTCAGTCATCTTTGCATCTAGACTGGCACCCAGTGAGTTCTTTATAAAGTCAGAGGAAATGAGATAAAGAGAAATAGAAGAAAAGGCAGAGGGTACAAAAGTCAGAGAATTTAAGAGATTTGCCAAGATCACCCAAAGAGATACACAGATTCCACATCCAGGGGCTCCAATCAGTCACAGCCCTGGAGGCACAAAGTCATTTCACCATCTATACAACATCCCCCCTCCACCCGTTTCGCCTTTTTTCTCTGTACCAGAGCAGAGTTTCTGGTTCTGAGCGTAGTTTCTACCCATGGCTCTGCCACAGCTCTGGTGGCAAAACTCAAATGTGAAAAGGGCTGTAAGAAGGGTGAACCTTCCAGGCCCTAGAAGAGCAGCTGATGAGGGCACTCAGGCAAACAGTTTAGTGGCTAAGAGTCTTCCATGCAAGACCGGTGGACAAATGCTCAAGAGGAATAGACACCTTCCCTTCTCCCATCAGTTGGACCTGCTATTCCACCAACCACCCCAACCTCATGACCTTCTAGCATACCAGCCCCAAGGACAGTGTCTGGGGATTGTGGGTCTTCCTGGCTGTCTCTCCATTGTCTGGGAAAACCCCATGACTGAGCATGGCCTCTCCTACTTGCAAGAAAAGCCAGCCAAGAAAACTAGCCAAGAGATTCGCCAGCTGGCAGCAGCTCCAGAGGTGTGGCTGTGTGAGCCTAGACCAATCTCCCAGCACTGTGCAAAGGCCTCCCGTTGCCAGGAATCAGTCTTTCCAGCCCACAGCCAGCCCACAGCCAGCCTTCTCTGCAAGCGTCATAGCGATCTACCCCTCCCATGGGGCCTAGCCCAGAGAGAGCTGCCCCTCCCCAGTTACTGCCAATTTACACCTCATTAACAACAGCCTCTCCCCACTGACAGTCCGTCAGAAATCCCAGACTGAGCACCTCCTTGGTGCTAAATGAACTCTGGGTGTTTGGGGAGGATGGCATCTGAGCTGCTACAATGACAAACCTCAGGGCTTCCCAGAAAACCAGGAGAGCACAGGCTACAGACAGGAGACCGAGAACGTTGTGTCTGGCAGAGACCAGTGGCTCGAGTTTAGGCGGTACTAGAAATCAGACGGGTATTTTGAAACTTTAGCTGACGGCTACAAGGCTGATGGTGAACTGAATGAATGCAAGTGGATCGTGGCAAAATGCCTGAGGAAAGTGACAGGAGGGATCTCCTGTACATGACTGCTTGAAAAATGATGCAAAATTACCACTCCTTCCCATGTCACAGAGTTGGGACAGACAAAACGCCCCAAGGAAACTCCTTTAGATGAACTAACAACAGGATTGTCTATTCAAAAATTCTGAAAAATACACCATTTGTCAAATTTCCTATTGTTCTTACTGAGGAAGAACAGTAAGTAACTTCTCGTTCAGTGAGTTCACATACCTCTATCCCAGCTCCCTCTGGAAACTCCCACTAAAATGAAAGTAAAGGAAATAAAAGACCTAATTTCACATGAACAAAGAAAACAGGATTGCCAGCAAAAGGGATGGCAACAAGATTTTTGGAAGCTGGAGAGTGAACTGAGTAGAGGTGACTGAGTGCAGGCAGGACAGGAGATGCTGGAAATTAAGTATATCAAGGAGGGAGAAGCAAATGAGGGGCCCTGGATGAGAGGGTCCGGGCACAGCTGAAGGTGAGGCTGGGGAGGGGCCTGAAAGCAGGTCAAAGGCTTTACAGAGACTGCTTAGAGCCCCACCCTCTGAGCAGTCTGGTGGCTACTCCTGCCGCACACAGCCAGGAGGCTAGAGATTTAGTCCCTAAAGAGATCCAACCAGAGAGACTCGGAAACACCAGACACACCTGAGTTTGAGTCCGAGTGCCTCCACTGAGGGCAGAGAGATCAACCAAAAATCTATACACCGAAGAGTAAAAATTCCAGCTCCAGAGAAGTAACAGGTGTAAACCTCTTAAAAGGAAAGTAGAGCATTCTCCTCAGAGAACTGAACAGAACATTAATGTTTAGGATTTCCCCCAATAAAACAAACTACATCCCCAACCAATCACGCCATAGTTAAGCTTAGTGGTCTCACAAGTCACGTGTGTGCACACCAAGCTTGCATGCAGCCTTTTGGGGCCTCTCTTAAATATGAATGGGTCATGAGACATTGGAATAGAAACCCCAACATGAAAAGGAGGTACTAATATGAAAAGAAAAATAATTTTTTTGAAAAAGAAAAGTTAATATAGGCCAAACAAAATGTCCAAAAATCATTAATATCCTTAGAGAAATAAAAGAAGATATTAAAGCCATGAAACAAGAATGGAGTACTATAAAAAAAAAAAAAACAGAACTCTGGAAAATAAGAACTCTCAGAAATTACAAGTAGGATCACAAAAAATTAAAAATCCAATAAAAGGATGGAAAATACATGAGGAAATCCCCCAGAGGGCAGATAAAAGGAAAGGAGAACTTTTAATAGAAAAGAAAATTAGAGGAATATTCCAGTAGATACAAGTAGCTATAGAATATAAATTCCAGAGAAAACCAGTAGATAAAGTGGAAAATAATACCAGAAAATTGCTTAAAACCAGAAGTTTTCAGATTGAAGAGATCTAAAGAGTTCCCACACCAAGAATATATGCACCTATGCTAAGGCACATATTCTCTTTAACTATAAAGAGAAAAAAAAAATTAAACCCATAGAGCATGGAAAAAAAAACCAACAACACCAAAGTTACTGAGAACCAAGTGGAATTGAACTTCTCAACTGCAACTCTTAGAAGCAGAGCAGCAACCCAGAAACGCCCTCCCCACTCTGAGGTAAAATTATTTCCGATCTAGAACTCCATACCCTGAAAAACTCTTGATCAAGAGTGAGGGGGGAAAAAAAAGATATTCTCAGACATGAAAGGACTCAAAATATCTACGTCCTATGCACCCTGTCTGAGGAAGCCACCTCCTGGGAAACTCTCTCCAGTTGGTCATCTAAAAATATGATGGGGAAAAAAAAAAAAAGAGTAATAAAGAAATAAATAAAAATATGATGGGAAAAAAGCCTATCCAAGAATGTGGTGGGTCCTGGTGCTCTTGAAATCATGTGCTCCACCGAATGAGGCATAAACCAAAGAAGGAATCTAGGAAATTTAGAAAATGGGGAAGAAGGATCGCTGTGGTATCCACCAGCCCAGAAAGGGGGAGATGGGAGGGAACCAGGATAGCTGTCTACTCAGAAACAAGGAAACTGATACATTACTTGCTATGCATAAATGCCATAAAAGATGTATGGTTCTTTTAAGAAGTTTGTGGAAGAATTCAAAACTAGTCCAAGTAAAAATATATATTTTTAAATGAGTCCAATAATACAAAGAAGGAAATGTCTTCAGTAGCACACTGAGTGGCTCAGACATACGTAAGATTTACAAAGTCAATAATAGAAGCATTTATGGACAACTTAAATAAAATTGTGATCTGAGCATACTGGAAAGATGAAAGAAGGAATGCATGCAGAGGGACAAAAGAGAACGAAATCCTCACCTTCTCACAGGAAACAATTGAGAGAGATTACAAAAACACGTCATTTATAAATAGCAGTGTAGAATCCAGAAGAAACAGCTAACACGTCACAGCAGCTCTGGGGAAATGGGAGTATGGGAGAAACACAGAGAAGGGAATCACAGATTTGCTGCAAGCCTGTGTCAGTTAACTACAAACTATGCATTAAGCTCTACGTACATATTTACCTTAATTTAAATAAATGTTATATTTACAAATGAAAACAAAAGTTGGTTCTAGTTAACTATGAGCTAGGCAGCAAGTTACACTTACATACTGCTTTTATTTAAGTAAATATGATATAAACTGAAACAAAAAGTTGGCTAACCCTCACATGCCTGCATTAGCACATCTCCAAAATGATGTGTACCACTGGCAAACCTATGCTCCAGAGCTGTCATGAAGAAATGTAATCACCCGAGACGTTCACCAGGTCTTCACATCATTCCATGGCAGATGGCACACACGTGATTTCGCGTGGCTGGAGTGCGGCAGTACCTTGCGTTTAGATAGGGTTTACAATCTACAGAGTGCGTACGTCATTCCGCGCAACCTCGACCATCATGCTGTGTAGTGGGTATCACCAGCTTAATTTTTCAGGTGAGGACAGTGGACTTCAGAGAGAGTGAGACCTATCCTAGGGTTAGCTAGTGACACACAAACAAGGTAACTCCATTTCTGAACACACACACACACACACACACACACACACACACACACACGGTAGCAGTACTTTCCAACGGGGATAGACAAAGACACATTAACAGACTTATTTTCTAATTTTATTCATGCCTTTGTCAACCTAGGACAGTGAAGAATAAATATGTTTGAAAGAAAGCTATCAGGGAAAAATATTTGAGGGTCCCTTTTTTTTTTTCATTTAAAACAAAAGCGGTTTCCCTGAGTAACATGGAAAGGAAAAGTTCTGCATCTTACAGTTTACTATTATCAAATCCAATTATGGCATTGTTTGGTAGTCTCTATATTATTAACAAGTAGGTTTGTTGAAAGGTAAACAAAGAGAGTTTTCTAATCTTAATCCTTAAATTAGTTTGCAGGCTGTGTCCCCACAACAGACAGGCCGTGTGGGCCTGTGGGCCCAAGACTAGCGCTATTCATCACTCTGTGTGGCCTTGTACCAAGCTCCTACTCCTTCCCGCATGTTTGATCTCCAAGTTGCTCTCTCTTCTACCCAATTTTGCTCTATTTTCCATTTATATGAGAAAAGTGATGAGTTTCCAGAACGCGGGGTGTGGGCCAGCTCTCAAGCCTTTTGCAATGCAATGTACATAATGCAGAGAATGAACTGGGCCTCGTCCTAATCCTTCAGGAGCAGGCATAAAAGCCGGGATACAGAATTGGTCACACTGACTTTCCACCACAATGCTGCACTCCATTTACTGAAGATTAGGTCTGAAAAGAGTATGCAGTTTGCAGCTGAAAGCAAATTTTTCCTGGCTGCAAAATTATCTGTATTTCTATTAACTGGTCCAGCCAATCCCTATTCATGTAATAGTGTTAGACAGTAACACAGTCCTCTGACAGTGAACAATGTTTAAGCTGCTCGGCTACTATTGTCTAATAAATTCAGAACACATATTTCTCTATTAATTTGTTCAATGCTTTCTAGGTATTGGAATCTAGAGGGGGGGAAAAAACTTTCCACTTCATTAACAAAATTTCAGTGATGTGATTTGGGGAGTTTCTCCAAACAGATTAGAAAGAAACTTCCCAAGGAAGGTGGGTAGGGGGATGGGGTTTAAGGAGGGCACTCATTGTGATGAGCGCTGGGTATTATATGCAAGTGATGAATCACTAAATTCTACCCCTGAAACTAATATATATATATTACACTATCTGTTAACTAACTAGAATTTAAATAAAATCTTGAAAGAAAACAAAAGAAAGTTCCCAGCTCTAAGACACCCTAAACTCCCAAATTTTCTCTATGGTTTACCTGGTTAGAACTTAGGACAATGTTGTCTAGCTACAGTATTAACTAATGACATCAAATCTAACTGCTTATTTACATGACTTTATGTAAAAATGAGTTTCAGGTTCAGGCTCTGAATACATCTCACATTCTCCTTACTCGATCTTTCCCAGATTTTCATGGATTTGAGATTCATCCTCCTTCTTCTTGTTCTCCTTCCTCCTTCCTCCTTCCTGTTGTCCCAGAGGCCTGAGAGGAGGATGGCTCTCAGTTACTGTGGCCACTGCTGAGAGAACAGGGATCTCCCTTCCCTCTTCATGCCCTGAGGGAGGGAAGGAGGGAGGGAGGGAAGCTCTTGTCCACTCTGGAAGGTTTCATGGCAGGGTAAGGAACACGTGCCACTTTTGCAGCAATGGCTTCTGCAGTAATAACAGTGTCTCCAGAAAGAGGAATTAGCAATGGATCTAGGAAGAACAAGGACTTTCCCACATTTGGGTCCAGAGCCTCAGCTCTCTGCCACCAAACCTCCAATGGCTCTCTGTTAACCACAAAATTCAAATCCTTCTGATGGCATTCAGGCTTTCTGTAATGAGCATTAAAGTTGCTTTTTTTGCCTCACCCTTCACTACGTACCTCCATGCTCAAAGCAAAATTATCCCACAATTCACATGGCTGCCCCAGCACACTATTAGTTTCCACCTCCCAAGTCCTTTCTCATACTGTCCCTCTGCCCGGCTTGTTTTCCATACCCGCCCTCCTTGTGCCCTCTCTCCTCTTGTTGGAATCCTACCAATCCTTCAAAGCCAATGTTTCAAGAAAACTCCCAAACAGAACTAACTTCTCTCCACCTCTTTGGTGTTTCTACAACCCAGAAATGATCATGTGCATCACTTTATGCCTACTGTTTACATTTTTTCAAGCTGCTGATGTCTAAGAGGTACAGAGTAAATATAACTCCTAGTAAAGATCCTCCATGTGTGGATTTCTGGGTAGTGGAGACTGCGGAAAGCTTTCATGCCAAAAAATTCAAATGGCTAATTTCAGGGGCTGTTGATAAGAGAGCAAAAGTAAATGGAATGTGTTCCAAAATTCTGCTTCTAGTTTGCCATTTGGAACCTAAAGGTACATTTCCTCCATTGAATTGGGGTTATGAACAAATTTACTTAGCTATCATCTCTTCCATCTTGAAGGCATGCTTAACCATTATCTGCTCTAGAAGATCTTTTTCCATTCTTCTATCTGATATAGGTGCCCTTCCTCTGGGGTCCCCTGACCATCCCTGAATCTTCGTACTTATCACTCTATATTGTTACAGGTCAATTCCCTGCCTCTCCCTCACTAGACCATAAATTCTTGATAACAGAACTTCTTACATCTCTTTTATTTCTAGCACTTAGCATAGTATTTGGCACACAGTAGGCACCCAACACATTTTTTATTTGTTTCCCCAATAAGTTATAGTTTGAATCAACTTTAAGGTAGAGATCATATGTTAGTCAACTCTGGATTCCTCAGAAAGGGCTTGAACAAGCGCTTTATGCATACAACATGTGAGTTTTCTATAACTATTCCTATAAAACGGGTAAGTTTTCATCCAGGGAACTGCTCGTGTTATAAAACATAGGTGAGAAAACCCAGTGATTCTCCCCTTGATGCCTTTTTTTTTAATACCTTTTCCTGATTTTCAATATCAAGACTTCAAAGAAAGCACTCGATGCGTGGGAGAGCCTCAGAGACCAGGGAGATTCATGTATTTCATTTCTCATGTTCTAAAGCTTCTCTTCTTTTCCATTTCTCATCATCCTCACAAATTATCTCACTCCCTTCAGCTGAGGATGCACATTACTCAGGTTATTTTTAGAATACCCTTGTGTGCAATATTGGCAGTTCAAAGCACCAGAGAGAATCCACACAAACACACAAGGATTCTCCTGGGGTTTTTGCTTTGTCCTTGAAGTTCTTTTCATAGTCTCCTAAGGTCTTGCCTGTAAGAACCAGGTGAGCCACATTAAAGGTTCAAGTCCATGCATTCACTTCCATGCCTCCCCGGTGAATTACAATAAATATTTATTGAAAGTGATGAGAACTAATGTTAAGAATAAAACAGAGCATAATAAGCAATTTCTGTGACACGGAACCTGAAGCTACACATTCTGTATTCCAAGTTCATACCCTGCATCTTGGACCATGCCCTTGCCAAATTTCAGGAATCTCCTGATGGAGATCTTCCCCCACCCTTCACTCTAACTCCAAATACAACAACTACAAGCTGGGTTAAGTATTCTTCATGGCAAGACAGCTGGTCTACCCAAAAGCCACAGAACTTGTTCCCTCCTGCACAGAGCTCTGTATATCTGGCAATTCACAGGAAGAGAAAGTTTCCAAAGAAAAGAGAGGACAAGTTTCCTGTCCTTACCTTTACAGAAATCAGTCACCACTCTAGTGAGGAGGGGAGGAACACATGACAAGCAAAATGATGGAGAACACCAAGAATGACTTTCCTCTTTTCCCTGTCTTCAATGCTCTCCTCTTCCTACTTATACCTCTGAGGTATAACTTCATAATTAGAGAACTAGACTTCTTAATTCAAGAACTGTATCATTCAATGTTGTCATTTAAGGATGACTGGCTAGAGGTTTCTAGGGGTTTGATAAATTAGTGTCTTGACGCTAATCTCTCAAAGCAGCACTGTTCAATAGACCTGTCTTCGGTGATGAAAATGGTTTGTATCTGTGCTGTTCAATATGGTGCCTACTAGTCACCTTGGCTATTAAGCACTTAATATGTGGCTAGTGTGACTGAGGAATTGGATTTCAAATTTAATGTATGCAATTTCTTCTGATAGGCACATGTGGCTAGTGTCTACTATATTGGGCAGCCCTCTCATCTAAAACAGTAACATGCTATCCTCTGGACAAATAAGTAATCTTTTTGGCCACCCAATATAGGTTTAGTCAAAGCACAGATGGATTTCTTTATAAGCTCTGTGTCAAAGCACTAAAAGAAAGTTCACCAGGGGCGCCTGGGTGGCTGAGTCAGTTAAGCCTCTGCCTTGGGCTCAGGTCATGATCCCAGGGTCCTCGGATCAAGCCCCATGTCAGGCTCTCTGCTCAGCGGGAAGCCTGCTTCTCCCCCTCCCTCTGCCTCTCCCCCTGCTTGTGCTTTCTCTCTCTCTCTGTCAAATAAACAAATAAAATCTCAAAAAAAAAAAAAAAAGTTCACCAAAACCTCACAGACAAATAGCTTAAGCCAGTTTTAGAAGGATTGACCACAGGCATTTCTCCATCAGCAGCAGGGTCAAGGGGAGGGCGATGTGGGCATAAGTCTGAAAAATAGAGATTATAGTAAATAGTTCTTAAGAGAGAGCTTGACATTTCTTATTTAGGAAAGAAGAGAGAAAGGGACTGAAGGAGGGAGGAGGGAGGGAGGGAGAAAAGGAAAAGGAATCTTGAATATTCTACAAGTGCTTGGTGTCTGAAATAAATATAAAACATGCCAAATAAACATTTAGCCAAACTGAAATGACAAACCTTAAGTGAAATGGCTGCAAACTAAGCTAGGCATTGGAAATTTCATCAGTAATTTGTCGAATTGGCAACCTAGATATTTGGCTTTTGGAACAAGTTTAACAGCAATTGGCCTGAACCCATGCTAATCCATACACTCATGGCAGCCAATGGCCACAGCAAGGGAACTAAGTCCCTAGAGCCGTACCTGTATACACACAGGTTGTGCCCTGCAGTAGGACACCCAGAGGAGGGGGGCAGGTGGAGACTGAAACTCACACTGAGTGCCAGCCACCACAGGCTAGATCCTGGCTCTGGGGCTGACCCAGCTCAGGAGTAAAGGAGGATTTTTATTAACTTGTCACTTAGACTTGGAACCTGTTTCTAATTCGAACAAAGACACCACATGTGATAGTGGTGATCCTGATTAGACCACACTTTTAGTTTACTGCTCAATTCTTATGAAGAAAGCCATGGATAAACCAGGGTGCTGTCCAATTAGGGACAGACAGAACAGTGGCTTTGCAATCACCTTTAGATAAGGGATTAACTGAAAAATAAAGGCGGAGATGGTTTAGTCTAAGGAAACAGAAATATGATACCTGACTTCACATACTTGAAGACCTATCATATAGAAAAAAAGGGGAGGGTTAATCTGAATAGCCCTAGAAATGCAAATGTAATGCCAATAGGCAAAAAATAAAGGAGTTGGGTTTAGCCTCAACGTGGAGGCAGCATGGTATCATGGGGAAAAATGTAAGCCTTGAGTGACTTAGAACTAAGTCTGAATCCTGATCCCATCAACTAATACCTCTTTGACTTGAAGCAAACTACTTCCCTCTGTGAGATTCAGTGTCCTCATTTGTAAAGTAGAAATAACTAATTCAGGCAGTTGTTGTGATAATTAAATAAGAAAGCAACAAAACAGGAGGCACAAAGTACCTAAGTCATGCTAAATATTCATTAAATGGTAATACCTTATTTTTCCCTATAATAAAAACTTTACAACAATTAGACGTAACACAGTATATGACTCTCCCTAATGTAGCCAAGAACTCCTGCTGTGGAATACAGTCACCAGCCTCTGCTGGTGGACCATTTGCCAATGACACTTTATCAATTAGGTTTTTGTTTTTGTTTTAACTTAAAGAGGAAGTTCATTGGGAAGATGTTGGATAGTTCATAATTAATCGAAAGACTGGGGGATCCATGCTTGGAATAGACAGCAGCAAGGGCAGCAGGAATTGTCCTACCAGGGTACTGCTAATGGATATGAACAAACTGGCACTCCCTTTGACAGCTTTTAAGAGGTCAAATCCAAAAGAGTCTGAATGTCCAGACTCAGGTCATATGCCCTAAGATAGTATCAGTGCAGTAAGGAAGCCAGCCATGACATCTTCCAAAGACCTCATTGGCCTCCATGGTGCAGAGCCAGGCAGCTTGACGTACAGTCCCACAAGACTGTACACAACAGGAGAGAGGTGGTTCCCAAGAGGAAAACAGGGCATATCTATACATTTATACTGGGATATACTGGGATATAGCACATGGCAATGTTTACGTGCACTGCCCAAGGAGTTCTCCTGACATTCAGATCCTGGCTCTGTTGCTTGATAGCTGTGAGGTCCTGAGATGGTACTTCATCACCCTGTGCCTCAGTTTCCTCTTCTGTAAAACGCTAAATAGTATTAGCACCTCCCTCATAAAGTCATTGTGAGAATTAACTGGAATAAAGTATGCAAATCACTTAGTGCAGTTCCCGGCACATATAATAAGACTTCAATAAATGTTGTTGTTGTTGTTGTTACTGGTAACATACTATTATAAATACTGGTTACTATTAATAATGCTGAGGATACACCACTGAGCACCACGGAAGTGCTTTTTCTGAAAGACATGGAGGCTCTTACTCCTCTGTGGCTTCATGGCAGGAGAGAAGTCAATGATTCCAGTCCTCTCCTTTCCACACCTCTTGACTTGATTTCTCCATGCAGGTTTCCTATAACACCAGAACTGCTTCACTAAAGCCGTTTTAAGTAACTGTAAAAAGTGCACCATGAAATATATGAGAAGCACTAATTGCTGGAGAGATGCTAAAAACAACTATACTAATGACCCCACACCACAGTGGGAGTAACTGTTCGCCATTTGTGGATTCATCCATGTATTATTTCTTCTGAACATTACTTCTAGTTCCTGGAAGAGGTACTTTGCCATAAATGGGAGGGCAATTTACTGGAAGTTAAAGACCAGCTTCCAAGCATCCCATCTGCTCCCGGAAAGAGGTATTTTCTCTCAAATGGCCTGGGGAGGGGACTGAGGGATGGTGGTGTGCAGCGCCCTCTTAGAAAACAGCAAAGTTTGCTCCCTTCACAACTCTCATGAAGCAGTTCACTAAAGAAAGTATGTTTGTCTTGATACACATACATTTCACAACAGTCTATATAAGCTAGAGCAGAGATGACAGAAATGCCTGGAAAAGCAGGGTCATGGGCTTCCACGCACACGATCATGCAGCTTTCAAAATTAATGAGAGTGCAATCAGAAAAAAAAATACCACCTGACAGCTCTGTAATTGGACCATCTCCTCTTCTACACACATAACTAGAGAAGAATCACACACAGCCATGTCTTAGAAACATGCCTTCCTCTATACTCATATGCTTTTTGCTGATAAAACTAAACTCCAAGACTTATGTTAGCGTGTACCGTCTTTTCTTTTATCTTCATTTTTAAGCGCCTTCAGTTGCCAGCAAAATCTCAATACAATGAAATCTTGTCCATGATCCAACTCCTTGCTGGAACCAAATTATATTCTATATGTCATGTTACTTCAAAAACTTAGAATTCTAAATTATCCAGAACATTCCATGGAGACGTTCTCAGTGAATGTCAAATACGACCTCAAAAGCATACCTGTTTGGCAGTCGTGTTTTCTGGAGACACTTCCAAATCCTTAAAAGTGCAAGGAGCTTGTGCGTGCTGCGCAATCTTGGCCACAAACCACGGGAGTTTGGTGCTTAGGTAATTAGCTACATGGCATTTTCTCCACATATTCAGCAAATGTGTTGAGGTGCCCACTTCTCCCCCTAAAATCCCGGAGCCACAGGAGCACATGTTATATGGAGACGTGAGACGCGGTTGCCGTAAAAATGAAATGCTATTCTTGGAATACCTATGTCATGACTCGAACTGAATCTCCTTTACAATGAAATGGCTGCCGCTTAGCAACTAAATGCAAAGGAAGAGCCTGCATATTTCTCTCTCTCTCTCTTTTTTTTTTTCCCCACCCAGAAGGAGGATTAAACATAAACCATCCCGCTGGTGGTTTCACGTTTTGAATCTACAGAAAGAGTAAATGAGGTTGACCATGAGGTCATCCTCCTTGTCAATGCGATATGGGTTTGATATGCCGGCCAGTGACTGATTCCAACTTTGTCCGTCGTGACTGACAACGGAGATAAATTCAAGTAAATAAAATTAACAAAAGGGAGATGTTGCTATGGACCCTCCCAGAGAGCGAAGCACAGTAAGCAGCGCCCCAAAGTGAAAAGAACATGGGAGTTCACATCCAAAAGCTAGCCTAAGCCTGGCAGGGCCCCTTAATGGCTCGTGGCTTTGGGATACTCACTCAGTGGTCACGCCAGTTTCCTGAAATGTACAACGGCTACGGAACCTACCCCACCTGTTGCTTAAGATCGTTCTGACGGTAAAATTAGATCAAGTACATGAAAGCAGGTTATAAATGGTAAAGCCCGAAAAGCGCCACACACATTTTTATTATAAGTACTTATATTTAGTCAGTATTAACAGTGCAAGAAATCTCCAGAAATCTGTCTTTAAAAAAAAAAAAAAATCCCTTAGATTTTGTTATAATTCCACACTGGCTCATAGAAAGCTTCTGTTTTAATCTTTAAATAGCTTTGTCGTTTATTTTTGAACTAGAGATTTATTTTGCTAAGAAATTCTGAAGGTTTTCTTCAAATGGGAAAGAATGACTCAGGTTTTTAAAATCATGCTTTGGAACTTTCTAGGTGACTCTAACAGCACGCATGCATATACTTATGAATTCTGGAGGGTGTAGTTCTGAATAAACTTATACTGCAAGTACTTTCTGCCTGAAGAGGCCCTCCAGTCAAAGGTGAAGACTCAACTCTCCTAAGAATACTTATTAAAAAAAAAAAATCAAATAATGCTTACTGTGCTATTTCAACCACATAAAGTACACATAAATCAGTGCTAACTTCTTCACTGGACCCCAAGCCATTGTACTGTTAACCACTCCTGTCAAGTCCCACTCTGCTTCCAAAAAATCACAAGGTCTTGTACTGGAAGTAGAATTTAAAGGAGGGGGCACGTCCTGGGCTGTAACCCCTGCAAATCATTTCCCCGCCCCAGGAACCTGGGTTTATTCCCCCATCTCAGGCAATGGAAAATTCATATAGTTGTAGAAAGAGCCACCAAGGAAAGCTTGATCCCGGCCCACCTACAGTTGCTGGTAGCACGGAGCTCTTCACAGGGCTGAGTCCATGCCTGGACAAGGAAGGAATTCTTGCTCTGTCGGCCAATCAACCTGTCTCTCTGTCCTGTGGCAGGACTGGCTGGACTCACCAAAATGAGGGGCCCACAAGTCTCTCCTCCCAGGGGATGTTAGTCTGATAAACCATCAGATGGTGAAAATAGGGCTATTGGCACACGGGCAGTGGGAAAGGTTGAAAGAAGAACTAGAGTGAAAAGCTGCATTAGGAAAGTGATAGGCAAATAGGGGCAAGGATCTTAACTCTGCCATTTCACTAGCTTGGTGACCTCAGGCCACTTGCTCAAACTCTAAGCTTCAATACTCTTGTCTGTAAAATGGAAGTAATAATAGTCCCGACTTCAGTGAGGCTTAAATGAAATATTATCTATAAAATGTTTAGCAGCTCTTGGCACAGAGTAAACACTTAATAAAATCAGTACCTTATACTGACTAATAGTCACAAGTAGGTAGTTAAGTAAATTAACACTTGCAGTCCAAGTCTGAACCCTAAAAAGAGCTTGTTTCTTCTCTTACCTGTGCTGCACAAAAACTTTGCAAGTCTGTGAGCTGTCCTCACTGCCTCGGGGGAGGTCTGTCAGAGGCCACCGGGAAGGACAGGGACAAGTGGTATCTGCTGGTTTGGAAGTCATTGTGAGAAAAGGCAGGGTAGACCAGGAAGGCTCAGCGGCCCCATGGGTGTTCACTCTGCCAGGGAAGATCACGCTGTAAGGCTTCTGGGGTTCAAGGTTTTTCCACTTCCTGTCTTACTTTAGATGCTGAGGACAGTGCTTCAATTGGAGAGAGACAAAAATATGCCATAGCTTAGTCTTTGCATGGAGAGGGGGCCAATTTAAAAGGAAGAAACTGTTTTAAATCAGGCTCTTTTCTCAAAAACCCCTACAGGGAATGCTCTCTGTCTGAGAGAGATTGCCTCAAAACTGGTTATATACGTAAGGACAGTGACGAGAACACAGTTCTTTCAGTTTGAAGAAGGCTCCAGAAGTTTGTCTCAAAAGTGATATGTGGAACCCTTTCCAACTGCTTCTACATAAGCTTATATAAAGCCCCCTTTCATCTTTAAACAAATTGCTTTCAAGTGTTTTTAAAACAAAAATGTATTTTTCCATAGGATTTTTGACATCTTTCTGATATACAAAGGGATGACACATTTTTAAAAATATACTTTGGACTTTTCAAGGAGTCTTTTTTCTGGCTATTTCCTGAAAATCTACATGATACACAAAAGCAACCAAACTGCCTTTCCTTTGCCTTTTGTAGAAAAAAAAAAAAAATTAACTTCCTCAGTACTTACTCCACAGTTCTGAGCCAGCTTTATTTGTTCAACAAATATTTAATAATCACCTACAATTTTAAAAAGTAAATTCTGTGGTTTGGCCTGCTTGGGAAAACAGACAGAACATCCCAGAAGCCTAAGCCTTCCATTTCTAAAATAATCCAGGACAGGTAGCATCTGGGAAGCTTTCTCTCTGATGGCCAGGACAGGGCGGCTGGCCATTGTCTGGCCACACAAAGCAGACACCATCGAGCCAGGCTAGAAGAGACATAACCTCTGTCCCTGGTGACAACTCTATTTCTAGGACCTCTGTCTTTATCTACTTATCTATTCCTGACACTTGAAGCTCTCAGACCCCTGTTACCCAATCCTCCATGTCCGGCTTCCTGCTCCTAAATGACCGGTTTGGGAGCGTGGGCCCCTGTGGCTCTGCACACTCACCTTGCCCATCTTCTCTGACCTTGGCTTCCTGCCCGCTCCAATTCCCACAGCACTCAGAGGCGGCGTGATCCCCTTCACGCCCTCTGGTAAGAGTCAACTCATTTTTAATAAGTTGTGAAAGGAAACGTACATATTCTATACCTCAGTAAATGCCAAAACCTATAAACTAAATTTCCTAAGTATCAGGCTATCTTATTTTCATATTATCTGAATAATTTTATTGGTAGTGACTGAAATTTGACTACTGTTCAACATTTTGAAGAATAATAAGCAAATCTCCTTAATTGGACTTAAGTATGAAAGACACCACTCTAACACACACTCACAGCTTACTTTGTGACAGGGAGCATTATGAGTCTTAACCTTCCAACAATCCCACCAGCTGGGGTATTCCTATCACTACAATTGTATAGATGAAGAAATTAAGGCACAGAGAGATTAAGTACCTTGCCTGAGGTCACACAGCAGGCAGAGACAGATAGAGAACTGAACCCCGGTGGTAGGGCTCTAGAACCAGGGCTATTCCACCTGTCTCTCATGACATTGAAGAGTAAGAACAATGAGATTTGGTTGCAGTTTAATTCTTACTGTTTTAAGCTTTGATTGTTTCCCCATTCCATTCAGCAAGTCAGACCATTAATGTTATAGCTTATATCAACATTGGTTCTTATCAGAGCATCATTTACGAATCCGAAAATCTAACAGCAAATCTCCACTTAAGCAAAATGCAGGAAGGTTAAGGACTACAGAAGTCCCTGTCAGAAAGCTGTTGCCTTCAAAAAACAGTGTTTGCTCCATTTCCGAGGCTCACAAAACCTCAGGGCTGGAAGGAAAGACCATGAAAATTCATCTGCAAAGGCCCTTCTTCCCCCTTTTACCCAAGCACAGTCCCCTCCCTCAGCCAGTGCACACACACCTGATGATCTGATTTTCTCTAGAAGACCAGAGCAGTGCTTGTGTCCCCTCCCTTTGAACTCTGAGGGTGTCAGGTCATTCACGTGCTCTAAATGTACGTGAATAAAAAGTAGCTGGCACTTTTTTGAAGGATTTGTTATTGAGTGAGTGAAAAACAAAACAAAAGCTAAGAGTCACTAAGTCAACAAAGGAATTCTTCCTAAAATAACTTTTCCACCCAAGGTGGAAACTCAGGTGAGCTGCAAGGGCAGAGTGAGGGAATACGGCACGGGGGCCGCTGGTGTCACAACCTGGGGCTGGCCGGAGAGCAGTCAGGACAGATTCCAGAAACGTGGGGTAGCCGTCTCTCTGGCGCTCTAAGTTCTAATCACAGATAAAGAAGTCCACAGAAAAATTCCCCGAGGAGGAAATCAATGATGCCCCCTTGGAAAGGGATGAGACAGACAGAAAGAGAGCCAGGGAGCTAATTAGTGCTACTCAGAAGGCAAATTAAGGCCTTTTCTTTGACACGCCGCAAATAGCTGGTTAAGTAAGAGCTCTGCCACCCCTCTCCAGGCTCCACCAGCGGGCTGAACGGCTGACGCAGGTACTCACACAGGAAGCTGTAAACAGAAACACAGTTCTGGGCTGTTGGACAACGTGTAAATGAGAAAAAGGCAAACCTTTCTTTCAGTAGAAAGGAAAATCACGACTGAGATGGACAAGGAATGGTAAGAGTAGTGGTTTATTTAAAGAAGGCAATTAAATTCCCTCATCCAATAAATATTTATCCAACACCTCCTGAGTAGTAAGAACAGGACTCAGAGAGTCAAATGGGAAGGTGCGATCTGCATCTTCAAAGGAGCTAACAACCTAGCAGGGAATAATAATAATTGGAAAAGTTAACTCTGTGCAAGGTGCTGTGCAGAGTCCTTTGCATAAAGTAACTCAGGCAATTCTCATCACAAACCTCGAAGGTAGGTATTAGGATTACCCCATTTTAGAGAGGAATATGACGAGCCTAAAAGGGGTCATATAACATGCCCAAGACCAGCTAGAAGGCACTGGGTTCAAATCCTAGTCTAATTTCCACAGCAGAAAATTATAATGAAGCCTGAACCCAGCTTTCTGAAAGTGCCACATGAGGACATGGGAAGACCCACCACCTATCACAAAAAGTGGACACTTAGGAGCTTAATCCTCAAGAGGAGTTTGCCTGGTGAACAAGCCAGAGACGAATTATGGGGGCATTATGTGCAAGCAGACATAACTTGGCATTTTAATTTCTTTAACCTTCTTCTACATTGCATGCGTTTGCTCTTGCAATAGGCATAACATTCCAACCAGTCCAAACAATTCCAACAGTTCAAATAGTTCCAGCCAGTTCAAACAATTTGAAATTAGTCCATTTTTATAGTTATTTCATCCAAATTAAATTTCAAAGAAAAAAAGAAAAGAAACCTGCAGCTTAGACTTTCTCTCCTTACCTTCGTCCCTCGGTTATCCACCATTAATGGGGAGTAACTACTGTCCTAAAACTAAAATTATGGGGTTTCAGAAAAAGTAATTAGGATCAGTGTTATCAACGTAAACCCAAGTAAGAAAGTAAATGTCATGTCAACATCTAGGCAATGGTCCTTCCAGATACTTCCAGTTTCACACAGTGAATGCCTCTGAGCCCACTCCAAGAACAACTCAGGGTTGCCGAAAGGATGTGCATCCCAGAGCCCAGCCCAGTCAGGCAGGGAAGGTGCAGCTAGCCTGGGCCCTTGCTGGGAGTCCTCATTTTCTCATCTTAGAGAGTGAAATGTTCCAAAGAGCTAGCTCTAGTCTAATTTAATTTGACCCTATGAGGCAATGCTGTTGTTGCCACAACAGAAATGAACACCCGCAAAACTCCCTTCAACTCCTCCTCCCCCTGATGCCACGGGGTCCAATGCTGTCACTCTCCCATGTAAAAACCAAGCCTCTGAAAGACCAACTAGAGCAGATTAAGTACTCTGGACGATAGTTCAAGCTCAATCTTGCCCACTCGGTGTCCTGATTGAGGAAGTCCACATTCAGCCAAGTCCTAAGTAAATATTGAGGAAGGAAACATCAAATTAGAACCAAAGTTTCCATCTGATCCTGAAGGTTCTAAATAGTGAACAAATGCATAAAACATAAAATAAATAAAATCGATGTACAAAGGAGGATGCCGCACACTGGTACCCAGGAGAAGAAAAGGTCCCCCCACATGACTGATTCTCGTGCGAGGAAGAGGAGTGTTCATGCAGTCCTATTTGGCTTTCTACATCCCACTGGTCTTTCTTATAATCACATAATCTTGCTTTGCAGGACAAAACAAAAATGGAAATACTATAGAACAAATCGTTTTTTACGGGGTTGTCTAACCTAAGGACTTTAATCCTTCCTGCCGGCTCCTTCTATCGTATACCAAAATCTCCCTGTAAGGAGAGTTTGGCAGTTCCATTCTGGTGCACAAGTAGAGAAGCTGAAGCATACCATCAACATCTTAGAGGTAATGGTATTTGCCCAGGCCTTCTTACCAGTGAAATCACACCTCATCGTTTATTTTGGGCTGCTCAAGGAGGTACACACAGGCCAGTTCTTCACTGGATCTAGGTTCACCTACACAAAATCTGTGTAATTTTTATTCAAAGGCATATGAAACTCTAACAGGGGTATCTTCATAATGATGGCAGGTGTCATGTAGGTGGTCTTGTTCTAAGAAGCAAAACCAATATACGTTTTGGTGATCATGGATTTATATTCATTTTTATTTCTGAAATAGTGGAGAGATTCCTTAAAATTATATAGCCAAAGGGATATGATCCAATGTGTGTAAGAGACAATATATAATGACCTGTGGCATATTACAGAGAAGGTGAAAGAACAGCTCACACTGCACGCACGCGCGCGCGCACACACACACACACACACACACACACACACATACCCTTAAACACATATGGAGAGACTTTGAACCTGCAATGAATGTTTAGGGAAGCAGAACGTGGTCTAAAGAGACAGCCCTTTAGAGTCAGATCTGGGTTTCCATTCTGCCTCCTATCCAAGCTCTCTACCTCAAGTTCATTGTCTATAAAATAGAAAGAACCATAATCACACCACGGGACTATCATGACAAGTAAATAGGATGGCATATGCCATAGTACTTCACTGCAGTGCCTGGTACACAGGAGACAATAAATACCAGCTACCCTCTCCTTCCCCTCCCCTGTGTATTTCTGAAAGCCTTTTTTTTTTTTTTTTTACTAACTTAAATGGGAATTACAGCAGTTAAAAAAAAAAACAGTTCCTACACATTATATAGTCTTTGGCACATATGTATCATGTCGCAGAACCATAATTTGCAAAGAAAAAGGAAGTAGTAATTTTAAGAGAAAAGTACCAGCTCACTTGCACTCCCTTCTAAAACCTTTAGCTTTACAGTCTACAGAGACTATTTGCTCTAGGGGAGCAGAATCTGACATAAAGGAAAATTCCTCATGGGAAAAATGGTTCCCCAAAAAAAAAAGCCAAGAAAGAAAAGATAATGAGGGGAAATCTAGGGGTATATAAAGGAGTTTATTTTACTTAACAAAGTAAAAGTCAAGCAAAATGAATAATCTGCCTCCAGAAATGGTTATTTAAAGGCTTTTTGTAAAGGGCTCCAGTTCCTAAAAAGACAGGAGTCACTGCATATGCCCACCCACTCCTCATTTATTTTTAAAATCTAGCTTATATGTTCCTTAGCAACAGAAGGAGCAGATGAGACCCCCCTACACACACGCACACGCACACCCTCTCCCAAAGCCCCCTTCTTCTTTCCTGTCAAGTGTCATTCTGCAAATACCCATGTTCTGCAAAAGATATTTTTTACCTACCTGCACATCTCCTCTTCCCCACCTCAAACGACCCCCCTTCCACAAGCACCCATACTTCACTCACCAAGCGAACCGCTTTGCTCAGACTCCATCCTGTGAGGTATTCCCAACCTCTCTCCACGAACTCCCACCAGGCACTGTCCTTGGGCACCCCCAGAAGTGAGGCGGCGTGAGGAGCCAATGCCCAACTCCAGCCAGAGCTGTCCTTTCCTCCCAGACCACTTACTAACCCACCGGCAAAATGGTCAAGGCGCAGCTACGTCTGAATCCAGCTGGAATGGCGGCCATGGCGAGTGCGGAGGCCATTCACCATGCCTCTAAAAAAATAGTAATGAAAATGGAGACACTCTGCGTGTTACCCGGGGTAAACATGCGCCAGGTGAAATCACTTATTTTTCACTCGCTTCCCTCTGACTTTGGGACCACCTGGCCTTGTTTGGCTGGGCACTGCTTATGAGCTCAAAGATCAATTGTTCAGCCTTGGGGGGAAAACAGGGCAGCAATCCTCAGATATTAACGTGCTTAAGCATTGCCTGAGGAGGCTGTTAAAAACTCCCACCCACAGACTGATTTTGTAAGTCTGGGGTGGCAGGCATTTTTAACCAGCCACCTGAGGTGAGGCTGAGGCAGGTGATTCCCTGAATTGGAGATTGTAAAGCTTTATTTAAAAGGGAATGTTCACAAAGTGGGATCCACCTCTCTGGATCGTAAGGCAAATGCAGTATTATTATTCCTTTATTTTAAAAATGCTGTGTCCATGTCTACGTTTGTGTGTGCACACACTTACACAGGCATGTGCGAGCGTGCAATCCAGAAAGCCCTGTCCCGCTCACACGGTACCCGGGTGCAGGAGACAGGCTCAGAGGATAACCCCTGCCAAGAGGCAAGCTGAAATGATCTCCCTTGCAAACCCTTGCTTTGCGGCCCTACCTGGTGTAGTGAGGAGTCTGATGAATACCAGGAGCGCAGGAGAGTTTCTCAGCTCAGGAGCCCAGACCCAAAATGCACTCAATGTAATCAACCCCCCAACTCACAGTTCCTAAATTAGGCTGAATGTAGTCCCTGTTCCCCGAAGGGCCAGGTAGGCCATCATTACTAGGAAGTAGAACTGCCTGTGTCCTAGCGTACCTCCCTAGAGCTACCCCACTCTCCAGCACCTGTCTATTTTTAGAAACCAAAAAATATAAAGATTCATTTGATCCTGATCTATGTGAGTAAAAGAGCAAGTCAAGTGGGAAACTCCCTCAATGCACAGTGAACAAAATGCACGCGAGGGACGCGGGAGCTACACCCTCACCGGGAAGACCGTTTCCGAGTCATCGGAAGCCAACCAACACTTAGACACAGAGCACATGCCCTTGTGCCTGGGGCCTCCTGTCCAGGCAATGCCTGCGGGGATCCCAATGATTCACGCACATGCCCCCATAAATACAACACACACCCTCACAAACCCACACACCTCTGTCATCTGCTTTTGCTTACATAACAGCACATGGTGTGGCAGGCTTAATACTTTATATGGGTTTCTGGAAAGGACTGCTGGCTCAAGGGAGTAGGGTCACAATAATGTTTTTACTGACCCCTTTTCAAGAAATGCTCAAAGCCCTAGCAAGTGCAAATTTTTGTAATTCTATGCTTATGTATGATCCTGACTTTAAAACTAATAAAACAGTAAGGATAGTCTCTGAAACTCTGAACCTCTCCAAATCTTTATCCTTGCCTGGGGATGGGGGTGGGGAGGTGCAGCGGAGAACCTACTGAATCCTCATTTCTCATTTTTAGATCCTGAGACAATATGGGGTAATCTTTTATCATAATTTGGTGGCCATTTATCCTACACTGTCCTTGTCTCACAAACGCATCCATGGTCCCATTCTCGCACTCACCCCTGGCTTGCCAGTGGGTTCCCCACCTCCTCCTGCTGGGTATAGCCAGGGGAGGGGGAGAGAGCACATGTACAGGTAACCCCCTAACCAGCTGGGTATCTACAGACTTAGATGCACATCGACCCTTCCTTCATGGGAGATTTCGGTGCAGGGCCAAGTTCCCTAAGGGTTTCTCTTCAGTACAGTCCTGTTCTAGCCTGCCTGTACGGCGATCTCAACTACCAAGTTAGTGCCAAAGGTTCATCCAAGGAAATCTAGAATGTAGGGGGAGTGGTTTATAGATGACACCGGCTTAGGGACAACTTTGAAGACTTCTCTCAAGAAAGCGAGGCATCTCCATCTGTGTCTGCACCCTCCCCCCCCTTTCCGGCGCACACGCGAATTTTCCTTGTTGTTCTGACCTCAGGGACCCAGTCCTCTGTCCTGTTCCAGAGGGAAAGCGGGCGCTCCTAGCTTCCCTCCAGCCCAGAATGCTGGGATGAGAAGAGACTACATCTCCCCACAAGGGGGAGAGAGGAAGAGAGAGAAAAAGAGACAGCGAGCCAGAGAGCCAGGTGCCCCCAACTCCGGGGAAGCGCCTCTGTGAGGGACAAGAGCGGGTCTCAGCCCCGCGGCGGCACCTGTCTCCCCGCCGCCTCGGCTCGCGCGCCTACCTGTAAGAGACCTGCTTCCGGAAAGTTAAGTTCCTCAGCTTCTCCTCCAGCGCCTCGTCCTTCTCCTTCGGGCCGGCGGCCGCGGGCTCTTCCAGGGCAGCGGCCCCCACCGCCGCCGCTGCCCCAGCGCCCCGCGGGTCCGAGCCGCCCTCGGCGCCCAGGCAGCAGCTCCCGGCGCCGCTTCCGCCGCTGCTGCTGCCGCCCGTCGCCCCCTTCTCCTCTCCCGCCGAGGAGCTGGGGTTCATGGCGACCGCTCCGGCGGCCGCGGAGGGAGCCGAGGCGGCGGCGCTGCAGAGGCCGGGCCGGCTGACGGCGCGGGCGGCGGCCGCCACTGCAGGAGAGCGAGCAGGTCCGCGCGCCGCTGGCAGGGGCAGCAAATGGCAGCCCCTTCCCGCAGCATCCATCCGCGGCTGCACCGCACCGGAGCATTGTGGGAAACTCCGTGCCTCCACTCCCCCTCCCCGACCAATCAGAGGCTATCTCCCTCCGCCCCCCTCTGCCTCCCCTCTGCCAACCCGCGCCCTCCGGCCCCCCTGGCCTTTTCCTAAATCGGGGGCACGAGCCAGAACTGAACCTGAACTCCGCCCTGAGGCGTCGGGCTGCGGGAGAGGAGGACAGAGGGAGGGGACGGGGAGCCGCCCGGGCGCGGGGCGCTGGGCACGAGCCCAGACATCGGGAGAGGAGAGCCCCGGAGGGAAACTCAGGGGGAAGCGTGCCGCGCCCTGGTTAATACACGAGAAGGCTGGGACCCGGACGGGCGAGGCGCCCTGCCCAGGCAGTCAGCCCTTGAGCGGTAGCGCCCACCTTGGTCCCAGTGCCCTGATGCCCAATGCCCGGTGCCCGGGGCGGCATTCTCTACACCACCGCTCGCTGCTTGCGCGGAGCTCGAGCCAGACAGAAGCCGCCCTACGCGGGAAACCTATCGGGGATGTAGGAGCGCTTTCGGGGCGAACCCGGGAGAGAATTTGTGCTCAGGGTAAAGTAAGCGGTGTGGGGGGGTCAACTTTAAGATACAGGCGAAGCTCCTTCCTCCTTTCCCTCTGGGCAAGGGCTGGGACCCCTTCATCCCTGCATCCTCCAGCCAGCCCACCGTCTTCCTTATAGGTAGCAGGGTCTTCCTAAACAACTGTTAATTCGATTGAATGGGATTGCAGGGGCCCCAGGGAAACGGAAAGGCTGAGAGAATCCAGAAGGCAAAAGTGAGGATGCGAGCGCAGGGTGCTTGTGCCTGGTCGAGCCAGGAGAGGAGGAGCTCGCCCAAGGAGGGGCTTTGAACCACGTCAGACCCCACTGCTAAAAAACAACCCAAGCTTGGAGTCTCTCTAGATTTAGTCATCCACCTCACTCTGAGTTTTTGTTTCTAAGATTACCCAAAGCTCTATGGGGTTTGAATGCTGCGCTACAGTGTGTGTAAGCCAGATTGTTTTCCAAATTAGGAGTTTCCACCCAAGAAATCGCTGCTGTCAACAAATAGGAGAAAGATCCGTACTTAAGGCTAAGTGTAGTAACCAAAATATACACCTACATGTACCTGCCATAAAAGAACCAGACCAGTGAGGAATTTCAGGTCGGCGCTGTGCAACCACAGATTGATTTCTTTTCCTTTGTTTTCTCATAACTAGAATTAGGAGATTGAACAAGAGACTTCAAATCTCTCCAAAATTCCACATACTCTAATTCTCTCCATATGCACATTATAATAAGCCAAAGGGCGGGACACTGCCAGAGTGGAACCAGGGCAGGTAATACTAAAAATGATAAGAACAACTAGTGGTTAGTAAGCCTTCATTTTTATAAGAAAGTGATGTGCTAAGCACTTCACATGCCTCTCTCTACGTCTTCACAGCACCCCTCAAATGTTAGGAACTTCCCCCATTGTTCAGACTCATGCAACTAGAAACTAGCAGAGCCAGGAATCCTACCCAGGTTGTCTGGTTGTAGGTGGTTGCTCTTTGCCCCTGTGCAGTGTGCCTCGTCTTCAGGAAGGACTGAGAGAATTAGGCACTTCAATAGTAATACTAAATGAGATCTACAAATATCTAGTGTATCTCTAAGACCAAGGAAACATCATCTTACCTGAATTATTGGACAGCCTCCTAACCGCTCACCATACCTTCTTCAATCAACTCTCTAGCTCAACCCCTAAGATATTCTGCTCTGTTATCCTCTATCTGAAAATCTTCCAGTTATGTCATACTGTCATTAAGGCAAAGTTCATAACCCCTGAACTGATTTCCAAGGCCACATTAGTGGGTGGAGGACCAACCCTGCCACCTCCCCTTCCTCCTATTCTGCCAGTGCCGGTCTGAACAGGACTATGTACAAGTCCCAGATGCTCTCTGCTCTCATCTCTGCACACATGGGTCTGCTGCCTCCTTTTCCACATTCTTCCCATCCCTAATATTTGCCTAGCTGACTACTACATCGCCCTTAGATTTGAGTTTACAAGTCTCTTTCTGCTAGAAGCTCCATTGATCTCCTCCTGAACTGTGATGGGTGTGCCTCCAACATGTTCCCATTGTACCATTATACTAAACATTGACCACTGTAACTGTGAATCATTGGTCTGTCTCTCCCCTAGGTCTGTGGAGGCTATGTATTGTTTATCACTGTATCTCCAGTAATGAGCTTAACAACTATGCATAGTGTAGGCCATCAAGTGTTTATTGACTCAGGCAAGAAAAACAAATGGTTTTGAACATATAAACATACGCTCAAATCCACTCATCTTAAAGGAATTCAGTTTTAAACTATATCATAAGATGTCACTTTTTAGAATAAACAATTTGATAATAGATAGTATTGATGATGATGGATTAGGAAAACCAATGCTTTCTCAAATTATCGGTGTAGTTTGATACAGTCTCCCTGATGGGAAACTTGCCAATATGTATCAATACTTGGAATCCACAACCTAATTAACCTAGGAATTCCACTTCTAGGAATTTGTCCTCTGATATTCCTGAAGGTGTACACTAAAAATTTAAGACTGAAACAACCTAAATGTTTGTTAAAATAGGACTAATTACCTAAATTATTATTCATCCAAACAATGGAATTCTCCGAGTTAAGAGAAGTAAATCAAAGTAATACTTAATAATATAAAACAATCTCAAAAATGTTAACTAAAAAAGAAAAACAGAGTGAAATTTAAGAAACAAAACAGAGGATCATAGGGGAAGGGAGGGAAAAATAAAATAAGACAAAATCAGAGACTAGGGCGAACCATAAGAGACTCTTAACTCTAAGAAACAAACTGAGGGTTGCTGGAGGGGAGATGGGTGGGGGGATGGGGTAACTAGGTGATGGGCATTAAGGAGGGCACGGGATGTAACGAGCACCGGGTGTTATATGCAACTGATGAATTACTGAACTCTACATCTGAAACTAATGATACACTATAAGTTAACTAATTGAATTTAAATAAAGTAAGTTAAGAAAAGAATAACAGAGTTCCGAGTATTTAGTACAGGTAAAAAAAAAGAGAGAGAGAGAGAGCATACAGGAAAAAAAGAGGATAGTTATAGATATAGTATTTCAGGGAAAATATATAAGAAAGCAGTGACACTCGGGCAGAGTAGAATGGTCCTAGAAGAAGCTTGAGTTTTGATCTGATTAAATCAATACATTCCGACAGGAGACAGAATGTCTCCCAGGCTAATAGGAAAGCCAGCTGGATCTATAAGCTTTGTATTTGCATGTTTAACGAGTGTATCAACAAAGATAGGCTGCTAAGCAAAGGAAAATAGAGTCAAGAAAATGGTCATTGAAGACACACCGGAATTTGAGAGAGAGAAAGAGAGAAACCCTACACCCAAGAGGTACAAATAATTCCGGCATAAAACAAATGAGTTCTTGTTGTAGGTGGCCTTCTAAGAAGTTACTTAAAATAGCAATTATTCTTTTAGACAGTGTATTTTCCTTTTTGTTTTTCAGTGGTCACTAGGCAACCTTGTAATTACTCATTCAGCTTCTTGGTTACCTTGACTGTAAAGTGGAATCCTTGGAAATGGGTCAAAAGCATTCCAATCACAGGAAAGGAAATTGTCATTCAGGTTTAAAAATGCATCTTGTATGATTTCGCATAGCCTAAGTACCTAATCAAGAAAACAAGCTTCTCTGGGTATGTCGAAACATCCTGCTTCTAATCCCAGACCTCACCTAGGCAATATCTCCATCACTGGACCCAAAGCCCTGCCCCATTAGGTGGACTTCTTACTACATCTTTCTATGATCAATTACTGTTCATTCTAAAACAGGTATTATCCCTGTCCTAAATACCAAACTGGAATCTCCAAATTCTAGCCTGATCAAAAAGTCATCAAGTAAGGAATTTTAAAGAACAATTTTTTTTTTTTTTAGATTTTAAAAAAGACTGCAAGACCAGTAATAAAGAGAACATTATAGCTAACATTTTTTAAAAAATGTAGTGATTGGGAATTTTCAGGAAATAACACATAATCATGTTTGTTTGATTGAAAAAAAAATCATGTTGTTTTTTTTTTTTTTAAGCAAGTAACACACAAACCACACACACACACACATTTAGGATCTCAGTTATGTATAGACCAACCTGAAGATAATAGTGCTTTTGAAAATACTGTCACCACAGTGGAAAGCTGAGTTAAGCTGATATGTGTAGGCTTATTCCTGTCTTCCCATCTTTACACTTGCTACTGCCTGGAATGCACTACCTTAGGGGTTCCCAAACTTTCTCAGTTCACAGAATCCTTAGTGTCTCAGTAATTAATTTTCCTGGAAATCCCAGGCCAAAAGAAGAACCTGACATTTCTGTTGATTAGGTAGTTAAGTGCTAGCAATTTAGAAGCATTTATGTCTTAACAACTTTAACAGCTGTTTTTAAAAAACAGTACACATAAACTGAAAGGAAATCATGGTATTTGTATCTCATTCTTAAATAGCCACAAATATGTATTAGTGGGATAGTAACGGGCATGGCACAACTTCTCAGACCTTGGAATCCTATTAGACACCACCACTCTCATTTCCAGTCCCTGGTCTTGCTTTTTATCAGAGCACGCACTGAAAACCCAGCTTTGCCAAGATAATGATGTAGTGTTGATCCAGTTTATAGTATTGAAACTGCCAACTACCTTGAGCTAGTAGTTTGCATGGTATCTAACAGATGCTGAATACCACTGTGTTTCCCTTGAAAATTTAAAATACCCTGCAGTGCCCCTTTAAATTCATTGCAGAAACCTGAGCACCTCCACGCACAGTTGGGAACCATGGCTCTACCCCCAAAATGTTTCCATGGTGTTTATTTTTGTGTGGGTCCCCTGATGTAAATCTCACAAACCAAGACTTTATGGAGAAGTATAATCCCAGCAGTTGATGAAAGGAAAAGAGAAGAAGGCAGGAAAAGAGGGAAAATAAATTCAAGATGGTGAGTTATGACATGACTGCATCCTCACAAATCAACATACCTCGTTGCTTGGTCACCAGAACTTCTTCCAGTCAGGATTTACATCTTCATTGCAGCTGGGAACGCTCTATCTGCAGGAGAAAGAGGAATTTCGCTGCCACTTTCTTCTTGTGTCCTGTCTCTCACTGACTGAAGTTTGTCCCTTAAGGAATTAACTCACCCTCATTCACTGACAGTGTTACTGGCTCATTATGGCACCTGCTGGGGAACCCAGACCCCTGCCCCGCAGCAGGACTCTTCCTCCCTTTCTGGAAGTGATGAGAGGAACCTCTAAGGATAGATACTGGTTGGGCCTGAGCGCCATGCTGTTGAATCTCCTGCCAATACCATCTCGAAGGAGGCTGTGCCAGAGTTCAGCCCTCCTTGGAGGAGACTGAGAAAGCTGGCAGGGGTAGGATAGGAGGCGATATCAACGTCAATGGAGGGGGCTCTCCGTTAAGCAAAAGAATCAACAAAGGGGTAGGAAGACAGGTGGGGCCAAGCCATTCTGAAGAGGTCCTATAACCTGGGTCCTATATACTCTGCTTCTTCTCATCATTCAGGTCTTACTTTACATACCATCTTTTCAGAGAAACTTCCTTGACACTCCCTAAAATGCCTTTCTCAGCAATAGCTGAAATATAACTTTGCTCCACTTTCCTCATGGCACTTCCCATTGTCTAAATTGTGTTGCCTATTTACTTTTGTCTTTCTCCTCTTATTAGAACACGAGCTCTATCTTAGCTAATGTGTTCAACAAAACTGTACTAGGCACATAGTAGGTATGCAACCAATGTTTACTGAATGAATAAATATTATCCAGCATTCATCTTCCTAGAAAGAAAATCAGAGAGCCAACCAGGAAGGTTCTGGGATTGTAAATTCACCAGCCAATGAGGGAAGAAGGGATCTATATGAGGAATGTGTGTGAAATGCCAGATTCTCAGACTCACACCATCGCCATACAAATTACAAAGCTGCAGTGGAAACCTGATGAATTAGAATGGAGAAGAATCTTTAAGGTTCTACCGATAGGAATCAGTAGACATTTACTAGTATATCAGTCTCAAAGCTAGAATTAAATAAAAGTAGAACTATTACATTTCCAGGATGGAAGGAGTCTTGAGGGCATTTAGTCCAGGCTTCCATCCTTATGAGGTACTCCCACGGCATCCCTTTGTGTGATCCATTTTAACCTTGAACAACTGAAATTACAGGGCAGTCAACCCAATCATTTTCAACAGGCTATTTCATAAAATTCTTCCCATTTAAAAATTATTATTCCTTATTCTAATTGTTGTTGCAACCCCCCCCCCAAATAATATAATTTATGATGTTCCTCGTCTTGAGCAGCTTGTATGGAAGCTTCATTGAAGGAATTCACATTTATTTCAATTAGAGTTCCTCTCGCTGTGATCTGACCATGATTCACCATCTAAATTCTTTGGAATCTCAAGTCTGTCATTCATTACATTCACAGGCCCTCTTGGCTCCTTATCAAGAGCAGGTCCGATCTGCAATATACTGTGAATTCACTTATAAATTTCCTAAAAAGGATAAAGTTGGGAATGCACGGTGTACTCCCAGAAACCTCTCTCTAGACTGACTGTCATTTGTTTTACAAGCAGTTACTAATTGTCTACCTGTGACATACACCATTCCAGGCACTCAGCGATTCATCAAGGAAAGCCTAAAGACTCTGCTCTCTTGGTACTAAATATTCTAGTGCTCCAATCGATAACTTTTGTGAATAGTTATTAAATCCAAATTAAGACATCAAGTTGGATTTTTACTGAATCCGTATTTCCCTATTTGTGTACAAAGTTCAGTTGAGAGACAATGTCCAATACTCTATTTCTATGGCATTTCCCCTAGTATTAGACAAGAAACCATATTAAAGAAACTGGGGCTAATCTAAAATGACTTTTTAATTAACCTCTCCTAAATCCCAGGGATCATATCTTTATTTTTCAACATATTACAAACATTTCTGGAGCCTCTTCTCTATGAACACTACGCTAATGCTGAGGATTCGAAGATGGATTCAATAAATTCCCTGAACAAGGAGCACATGGCTGGCTCAGTTGGTAGAGCGTGTGACTCTGGATCTCAGGGTCGTGAGTTTGAGCCCCACATTGGGTGGAGGAATTACTTAAAAATAAAATCTTTGAAAAAAAATTCCCTGAACAAGTTTACCTTTTAATTAAAATAAATAAAAAACATTTATTTTTCAACTGAAAGTAATAAAAGTAATGGGGCAACACCATGATCTTTTTACTCAAAAACCATTCATATCCTCTTCCACTCTCATCTTCCTAGACTACAAAGCTTTTAAAAGATAAAATAATCTCTTTCCCAAACTGCCCTGCAGTGAAGTGTGACTATGTGACCTGGTTCTGAACAATGAGATCAAAGTTAAAATAACCAGATGGGGCTTCTGGGAAAGTTTTTTATTGGTACAGAAAGAGAATATGCCCTTCTAGTCCTTTGCCCTTCTTCCTTCTTTAATTCAGTGCCTAGAGGTATAATAGCCATCTTGCAAACATGAAGACAAAAAACCATTTACTAAGGATGGAAGAGTCAGATGTGATGGTCCTTGGTCCTCAGTGACTTCCTTGAGCAGCTGCCAGCCTAGGACACCTCATCGACCACTAGACTTTGTTAACGAGAAAAAATTAAACTCAAATCTGTTTAAGCCACTGTTGACTGGGTTTATTTTTTTAATTTGCTTGCAACCAAATGCATTTGTAACTTCTAGCTGGCACAAATGAATCCAGAAGAAAAAATAATGTATTGATTGAAATATTACAATAACATAAATCAAATTGGGTAATTGGGCTATACCTCCCAAAATTGTACTCTTGCAAAAAATTTCCAAAGGTAGCTATGAAGTTAACAATATTACTCTTTACCAAATAAGTCCACTTCTGAAAATGGATCCTAAGTAAAAATCCCTAGTATGAAGATTCTGAGTAAAGGAAGATATTGTTGTAGAATTGTTTATATTGATGAAGAAGTGATCTAACAAATCAGCAATAGGAAAATAATTAAGTAAATTTTCCAATGTCCGCTGAAGGAATATTATGCAGGCCTCTAAAATAATAACTATGAGTCCACGTAGGAATGATACAAACTGCTGATGATATGTTAAGTGAAAACAGTAAGATATAAAGTTGAATGACATCATCATGGAAATTAGATAAAGTATGAGTATATGAGACAGAAAGGAATGTACAAATAGGAAAATAGTTGGCTTTGAGATGACTTTCAATTTTTTCAAAGTTATTTATATGGTCATAATATTATAATTGCAAGATATTTTAAAGATAAATGTTATTTTATTAAATACCACGTTCTTTCAAAAATATCTTTTTGTTTCTCTACCAAAGATAGAGGTACTTTCAACTTTTGATTTGGAGTTGCTGGGAATATAAACAGAGCTATATATTTAATTTAAATAAATAACATAAAAGATTTTAATTCAGTAAAGTTTTGAACATTTTTAATACCCGGAAAGCTCTTTAAGATTAGAATGATCTTCCTCTCAGGAATGAACGTGAAATGCAGAGTCAAATGAGTTAAAGAATTTGGTTTCGGTTTTGTCTTCTCTGTGGGTTACGGACAATAAAATTATGTTAATGATTAGATTGTCTTTTGCACAAATAAAACCTGCAATAATAAGATGTCTGGGCTGGGAAGGATTTGGGAGATTATCTGTTCCCACCTTTCATTTCACAAATGAAGAAACTGACACCTAGAAAAGTTAAATGACTCACTGAAGGTCACATACATAGTTAGTGAAGAACAAGGAGTATAGTCCAGGGTTTCTTTAATGTTATTCATCCCAGAGAATAAATAAGTACTCATTAAGTAAGCATTTATTAAGTAGCTACTCTATACTACTATGTACCGGACAATCTTAGACACTGTATTCAAAGATAAATTGGGGGATGCCTGGGTGACTCAGTCAGTTAAGAGTCTGCCTTCAGCTCAGGTCATGATCCCAGGGTCCTGGTTGGAGTCCTGAACAGGGCTCCCCGAGCGGGGAGCCTGTTTCTCCCTCTGCCTGCCACACTTTCTGCTTGTGCTCTCTCTCTCTCCCTCTCTCTGACAAAAAAAAAAAAAAAAGATAAATTGGGGACACATACTACTCTTCCAGGGTCAGAGTCTTGTGGAAGGGAATGACGCTCTAATAATTATAAGACATATTGGCTTAAGTGCTTATGTTCTACTAGATTCCAAGTACCTTAGTACATGACCTTGGAAGACATAGCAATTAATGTCTGAAGAGTCCCAGGGAAGAAATCACTTTTGCCTTGTTTCTGAAGATTTGAGTAGAATTTCACCATCCTAAAACAACACATTGCAAATGCACAGCAAAATGAAAGAACCAGGTATGCTGTAGAATACCAAATACTTTGCTATGAGCAAGGACTTGGAATGGAGGAGCAAGGGAGAAGTAGAGGTAAAGCAGGAGAGGAGGGCAAGTTACAGACTTTAAGAACTCCTTCTATTCTATTCTGAAGATTTTGAACTTTGTGAAATAGGCAAATAAAAAGCACAGATTGTTCCTAGGCAGGATAAATGGTATGATTAAATATAAATTTCAAAAAGAAACGAAGGCATAGAGGACAAAGCTGGCCAGGAAGAAGCAGAAAACAAGTGATGAGGTTATTGAAACAATCCATGCAAGAGATACCAAGGGCTTGAACTAAGGCAGTAGCGGTGGGCTAGGAAGGGGAATACATATTACTAAAATATGTGAGAGGCATTACTGAGATAGAATCAAAGGTATTTAGCAGATTAATTATAAAGAGTGAGGGAAATAGTAGGATCAAGACTGAATCCAACAAGTAGTTCTGGGGACTTTAGGCAGACTCTAATTACACAAAGAACCTAGTAAAATTTAACCTATATATAATAAATATATGCTCAAAACTTTCATATCTAGCATACCAAACGCCGGCTAATCAAACATGAGTTATGCTAGGGAGAGGTCAAAGCAAAAATAATTGTTATATTTATCAAGACACAATAATAAAGAAATAGAAAATCTGAGCAGACCTATTTAGTAATGAGATTACATTGATAATCAGAACATCCTCAATGAAGAAAAGCCCAGGACCCAATGGCTTCATTGGTGAATTCTACTAGACATTTATACAAGAATTAATACCAATCCTCCTCAAACTCTTGCAAAAATTTGAAGTGGAGGAAATACTAGCAAACTAGTGAAAAGGCCAACATTATCCTGAGCCCAAAGCCAAAGACACTATAGGAGAACTACAGACTAATAGCCCTGATGAATATTGATGTAAAATTCTCAACAAAATACTAACAAACATAATTCAAGAACACATTAAAAGAATTATACTCCGTGACTAAGTGGGATTTATTCCCAGAATGCAAGAATGGTTCAACATATGAAAATCAACGTAATACATCATAATAACAGAATAAAGAGACTAAAAATTACACATAACAAATGGTTGATTTGATACACAAAAGTCATTTGACAAAATTCAACACCTTTTCATGAGAAAAAAAATACTCAACAAACCAGAAGTAGAAGGAAACTGCTTCAGTGTGGTTAAAGTCACATGTAAAAATCCCATGGCTAACATCGTACTTAATGGTGAAAGACTGAAAATTTGTCCTTTAAGATCAGGACAAGACAAAGGTGTCCAATTTTGCCACTTTCATTCCACATAGTATTGGAAGTCCTAGCCAGAGCAATTAAGCAAGAAAAAGAAATGAAGTGTGTGCAAATTAAAAAGGAAGAAGTAGGGGTGCCTGGGTGGCTCAGTCAGTTAAGTGTCTGCCTTCAGCTCAGGTCATGATCCCAGGGTCCTGGGATAGAGACCTGTGTCAGGCTCCCTGCTCTGTGGGGAGCCTGCTTCTCCCTCTCCCTCTGCTGCTCACCCTGCTTGTACTCTCTCTATCAAATAAATAAAAAAATAATAAAATATTTTAAAAAATAAAAAAAGAAACACCATAGTCTTTTTAAAAAATAAATAAATAAAACAAAAAGGAAGAACTAAAATTATCTCAGTTCACAGACAACATAATCTTATGTGTAGAAATTCCTGGACATCACACACACACACACACACACACACACACACACACACACAAATTCTCAGAACTACTAAAGGAATTAGCAAAATTTTACAATAAAAAAATCAACATGCAAGAATCAGTTGTTTCTATACACGAACAATGAACAATCAGAAAAAAAGTAAGAAAAGAAAACCATTTACAATTGCATCAGAAAGCATAAAATATTACTTAGCAATAAACTTAACCAAGGAGGGGAAAGACCTGTACACTGAAAAATACAAAATGTTGCTGAAAAAAATGAAAGAAGACACAAATAAATGAAAAGACATCTTGTGTTCATGAATTTAAAGACTTAATATTATTAAGATGTCAATACTACCCGAAGCAATCTACAGATTTAATGAAATCCCTATGAAAATCCCAATTGCATTTTTTGCTGAAATAGAAAAGCCCATCTTAAAATGTTTTGCATTCTCAAAGGAACCCGAATAGCCAAAGTAATCTTGAAAAAGATAAAAGGGTCACCTGGGTGGCTCAGTCTGTTAAACATCTCTGCCTTCAGCTGAGGTCATGATCCCAGGGTCCTGGGATCGAGCCCCACATCGGGGCTCTCTGCTCAGCAGGGAGCCTTCTTCTCCCTCGTCCTCTGACACCCTCTCCCTCTGCCTGCTGTTCCACCTGCTTGTGCGTACTTCCACTCTCACTCTGTCAAATAAATAAAATCTTTAAAAAAAGAAAAAGAAGAACAAAGTTGGAGGTCTCACAATCCTGACTTCAAAACTTATTATAAAGCTACAGTAATCAAAACTGTGAAATACTGGTGTCAAGGCAGACATGGACAATAGAAAAAAAAAAGAGCTCAGAAATACACTTTCATATATGTGGTCAAATGGCTTTCAGCAAGAGTGCTAATATCATTTGATGGAGAAGGGACAGTCCTTTAAAATGGTATTGGAAAATTTGGCATGCAAAAGAATGAATTTGGACCTTTACTCTTATAGTCAGCTCAAGTTGCTAGAACAAAATAGACTGGACGACTTCACAGACATTTATTTCTCACAGTGCTGGAGTCTGGGAAATCCCAGATCAAGGTTTGGCAATGCAGTTTGTGGTGAGGGCCCTCCTCTTAGCTTGCAGGCAGCCTTCTCCTGTCTGTATTCTCACACTGTGGAGAGAAGCAGCTCTGGAGTCTGGAGGGCACTAATCCAATCACGGGGATTCTATCCTCATGACCTCATCCAAACCTAATTGCCTTGAAAGACCTGACCTCCTAATACCATCACATTAGGGGTTAGGGTTTCAATATGTGAACTTGGGGAGAATACAAACATTGAATCTGTAACTCTCACCTTATACCATATACAAATTTAACTCAAATGGATCAAAGACCAAAACATAAGACATCAAACTCTAAAATTCTTAGGAAAAAACAGAGAAAAAGCTTCTTGACACTGGACTTGGCAAATATTTTTTCAATAGGACACCAAAGTACAAGCACCAAGGGTAAAAAAATTGACAAACTGATATATAAATAGCCACAAGCATATGAAAATATACTCAACACTGTTAATCATTAGAAATGCAAATCAAAACCACAATGAGTTATCACCTCAACCCATTAGGATGGTTACTATCAAAAAAGCAAAACAAAATGCCAGGAAATAATAAGAGTTGGTGAAAATGTGGACAAACGAGCACATGTGCACTGTTGCTGGGAAAGTAAAATGGCGCAGACATTATGGATCATAGTGTGGCAGCTCCTCAAAAAATTAAAAAGAAAATTATCATATGACCCAACAATTCCATGCCTGTGTATATATCTAAAAGAATTGAAAGCAGGACCTCAGAGATATTTGCACACCCACGTTCATAGCAGCACTATGCACAGTAGCTACGAAGTGGAAACAACCTAAGTGTCGATTGACGGATGAATAAACAAAATATGGTACATCCATACAGTGGGATATTATTCCGCCTTAACAAGAAAGGATATTCTGACACATGTTACAACCCAGATGAACCTATAGGACATTCTGCTAAGCAAAATAAGCCAGGCACAAAAAGACAAATACCACACAATTTCACATTATATGATGTATCTAAAATAGTCAAATTCATAGAAACCAAAAGTAGAATGGTGGTTGCCAGAGCCTGGGGTAAGAAGAAATGAAGAGCTTTGTTTAATGGGTACCAAGTTTCTGTTTCGAGAGATAAAAGAGTTCTGGAGGTTGCTTGCACAACAATGTGAATTTATTTAACACTACCGCCCCGTATACTTAGAAAGATTAAGCCGATAAATGTTATGTTGTATATTTTTACCACAATAGAAATTTTCAAAAAACCCAAACACTTGCGGAAAGCCTCTGAAACAAAGGTAAAACAAACAAATAAAACAATGTTCGGGGGGGGGGGAATGAAAAAAAAAAGAGTTTATGCTAAGACCACAAATTATTGAAGTCTGTCTGACTTTTAGTCTTAGAACATGAGAGAAAAATAAATTCTCCTAAGACGATGAGTTCAAGTGAATAGAAGCCAGGTGGGGGCAATGGCAAGGCAAGGGAGCAAACAATTTCCTGATGGAAGTGTCTAAGCTGCGATGCCAAGCCCTGCACCAGATTTCGGTGTGTTGCAGTCTGCTCTTCCCTCTTCATTAATCAAAGATAATGCAGGATTACAGGGTGGAATGACTAGCCAAGGAGTTTTCCAGCTTCTGCCACTCTGAGACGATGCTGATTGGAGTGGGAAAAGTTCCCTGAGGACAAATGCTCCTGCTCTTAGGATCAGAGTTTGGCTTGCAGGGAAAATGGAGTGCTCAGAGGACTGCTTTTGCTATTGTTATGCACAGTCTCCCTTGTGAGCGGAGTGCAATTAGCAAAACTCACGCAGTTCAATCCAGCACGATGGGGCCCGCACATGAGAACATTTGCATTTCCCCTTTTGTTCCAAGTGAGTCAGGCCTTTAATTGAATTGCAGTAATTTAACCTTCTTCGTCCGATGTTGCTTCTGCTGTCCAAGGGACTTGAAAGCAGTTCCTATTACATTTATTTGAACTCCTGTTTCACTGATATTTTATAGGACTGTTTCTCATTAGACGACTATTTCTCAATCTCCACTCACATCCTGAACTCTCTCAGAGGAAAAAAGGATTCTTACAGACTCCTACAGGTTCATTTACATTCTTTCAATGATCTTTTTATTGTTTTACAAAAACAATGCCTAAAGTTACATAACTATAAAATCCCAATGATTTTCAAATACAATACAAAAATATACAACCCAACTATTCAAAGATCACATTATTAATATGTGATGGATAATGTTTTTGCCCAACTGAATCACCACCTTCAACAAAAATATGGTCCTGTTTGCTCCAGAGCAAGGTCTTTTGAGGTGGGCGTCCTCAGTACCTGCAGCTCTCTGGTCAGATTTCTACACTGCGGTTACTACAAAGCCTTTGCTCACACAGCTTGTCCTGAGGTCATTTGGCCTTCTTAGCACAAAGGCATCATTTACATAGTAAACCCATCTCTATTCTTTGCTCATTAGCCCACAGTCACAAAATAGAACTACTTGGTGATCAGGAGAAATAGGGCTCCTAAAATCACAGGTCATTTAGTATTGAGAGGATCGTCTAGATCATGCAGAGTTGACATACACTATATTAATTTTTTAGCTAACCTCATCAATAAAAGCAAAAATTTTAATTTGGAAGAGAAACAACACAAGCTCTAGGTCCTTGGAATCAGTTGAGGAATGTAACTCTACACCACACCCTCCTTAGCACCTACCTCATACTTATATAATAAGTATCTCATTGTTTCCTATTTATCTCTGCCTAGAGTGTCAGGAACTTGAGGGCCATAGGTCCCATGGTTCTATGACTTCTCCTGTAGCGTCCAATAGGACTACACCCATTGTCAGCAAATATAATTGACCAATTGTTTCTTTGCTTCCGAGGTTGCTGACAGATAAAGGTTTCC
Organism: Ursus americanus; assembly: GCF_024610735.1. Taxonomy (NCBI): domain Eukaryota; kingdom Metazoa; phylum Chordata; class Mammalia; order Carnivora; family Ursidae; genus Ursus; species Ursus americanus. The sequence goes on along the minus strand of NC_142129.1, from coordinate 15,744,266 downwards.
TGAGAATTTACTGCTTTCAAGTCTGCACCAGTTAGTTCACTGGGTTAAAGAAGATATTCTTTTTATTATTATTACTATAGGAAATTATTATTACTATAGGATTTTTATTATATAGGGTTATATTATATAGGGTTAAAGAAGATATTCTTTTTATTATTATTACTATAGGAAATTATTATTACTACAGGAAATAGGTTCAGTTCTGTTTGACTCAACACAGGTACTGCTCCATTCAGACCATGACACCTGAGCGCCCACACTTCCTTTCGTTCAATTAGAATGCTTCGTTAGAAAATGGATTTAAAAGAGGGCAATTTGGGGGCACCCAGGTGGCTCAGTCAGTTGAGCAACCGAGTACTGGTTTCAGCTCAGGTCATGATCTCAGGGTCGTGAGATCGAGCCCCACATTGGGCTCTGTGCTCAGTGAGGAGTTTTCTCAAGATTCTCACCCTTTCCTTCTCCCTGTGCCCCTTCTGCCCTTCTCTCTCTAAAATAAATAAATAAATCTTAAAAAAAAAAAAATAGGGCAAGCCTGGGACAAGCTACACGACACCTTCCACAGTCAAAGCCCCATTTCAGAAGGACTTTGTAGTGGAGAGAATGCTGGATGAGAAAGCCATGCCCTGCCTGCCCTACCTTTATCATCAAGTGGTTGCGTGGCTTCAGGCAACTTCCATAATAATTCTTACTTCTATAATAATTAGTTCTCTTATTTATAAAATGAAAACGTTGAAACAGAAATTCTCCAAGATTCTTTCTCGCCCCAAGAATCCAATAAGTGTGAATGAGGTAGAAGCCAGAGAGCTGAGGTAGACTGCCATCTTACATATTTTGTTGTCCTACAACAGCCTGAATGATGCCCCTACTACTAAATTGTTTCATTTTTCACTCATATCTCTTCCTCGCTCTCTATTCCTCCCTCCCTCTCTTATTCCTCCCTTGCTGACCATCCTCAGGGAAGAATGGGGAATGGAAACAAGAACACTTTTCAAAGGGTGTAACTGCAGAACTTCTTAAAGATACCAGTGTGTTCCCTTTCTCTAAGGAATAGATATGGATCCTTTTGATGTTTTTCTGTCTCAGAAAGTAATTTCATGAGCATGTTTGCCAATCTGCACATTGAACTATTTCCAAAAGCTCACTTCATCAAAGCTAATGGATAACTGAAGTCTGGTAGTCAAGAGTTCACTGATGTGTTTCCTGCTCCATTACTCAATAAACATTAAATAAGAATAACAGAAATGATACTATTAAAACCACTCTGGATAAATTGTTTGAGATGGGAGGAAATAGAAGGGAAGAGGGGAGAATGCATTACGAAGAAAGTTGTAACTCACACAAAAAGGATGTGTTTTTTCCCCACAGTCCTGGAGTTGCCAAATGGACTTGGTCATTTGCTTTGAATCTGTGAATGCTGATGGTTTGTAGAGTGTTACCCCAACATCTGCCTTCCTGTAGGGATATGTAATCACATTGAACACAGTAGCTCCATGGTGCTGGTTAAATTATCATCACTCTTCAGAAGAAGATATGGAGAGATGAAAAGAGTTCAGTGCAAGTAATAAAGACTACCCAAAACATAAAAATAGGGAAATGAACTGAAAATGGTTTTAGAGTTTGAAAAGGATAAAGTTATTGGCCAATAATTACTACTTCGTGGGAATGTCCATAGAATTGTCAGGGGACAAAGCAAAAGAAAATAAACATTGTTTATTTCTCTAAGAAATTTTTAAATTCAGAATTTCTTTTGATTCTAGAAACTCTAATTTGTTCTTTAAACAAATATCCTGCAGAGCTGTCATTACATTCCTATTAACATTGTCTTCAGTTCTTCCAAAGAAAGTACCTAATCTCATTATTTAGTCTGAGTTCCCTTTTTCAAATATCTGTGTCTCCTTAAAGGGCTAGTGATGCTACTTAGCCTGCTTGTACTAGCTAGCCTGTGGTAAGCCTCAACAACAGTGCAGTCAGGCTGTTTTGCCTCTCAGATAAAAGTGGATGGTCAAGAAGTAAAAGGTAAGGATAGTATCATTTCTCCTTCCAGTGGGTTTGCAGCAAAAAGGCTGGTCAAGAAAGGAAAACTCTAAATGCCCCTCTGATACTGAGAGTTCTTGCCAGAGTAAGCAGGAAAAGGCAGCTTCCTTCCCAGTCAGCAAACTTCTTCAGCCTCTGCTCCAAAATGGTCCATTTGCTCAGCCAGTTGGTTGCCCAAGGCACCCCAGAGGATTGCAGGCCTCCTTTGCAGCTTTCTGGGTTGGGGATAATCCCACCTGCTGTCTGGACTGTCCATCAGGTTCCTGATTGGAGGAATCATCCTTTTTTTTTTTTTTTTTAAAGATTTTATTTATTTATTCAACAGAGATAGAGACAGCCAGCGAGAGAGGGAACACAAGCAGGGGGAGTGGGAGAGGAAGAAGCAGGCTCATAGTGGAAGAGCCTGATGTGGGGCTCGATCCCATAACGCCGGGATCACGCCCTGAGCCAAAGGCAGACGCTTAACCGCTGTGCCACCCAGGCGCCCCTGGAGGAATCATCCTATCTGGACTGTCCACCAAGCTTCAATGTTTGGCCGCAGTTACTTCAGTGGCTGAACTGCCCATGCAAAAAGCAGAAAGATCAGGTAGTCTGAAATCTGCACTCAAGTTATCATATCCCTCAAACCTCCTGGGGCATTAATTTAGCCCAAAGCTTGAGAAAACGCTGGGGAAATGTTACAATGGTTTTGAGGAATTCTTCGACCTCTAGTTCATTTACTGATTTCTCTCATTCTCTGTTCTACCCACAATTTCACACACCTATTTTCATTTCCTGGTGCTTGACTTGTGCCACCTACCTGTCCATTCAACACTCATTTTTTCATTAAAAACAAACAAACAAACCAACAAACAAATTCTTTTTTCTTCTTTACCTTCCCATTCTTTTGTACATGTATAGCCATTAAGCTGGACAAGAATGTTTATGTATTTTAAAGTGTGTCTCAGTGGAAGCATGTAATAAATACTGATCACTGACTTCACCCCAGACCACATTATTCAGACTCCATTGGAATGGAGCCCAGGCATCAGTACTTTGAGAAAAACTTTCCAGGTAATTCTTACGTATATCCAGGTTTGAGAACCATTGATCTGGAAGCTTGTTGCTTTCTCCTGAGCTCAACAATTTTATGGGCACTTGCCATGAAGTGAATGTTAATACTTAATAAAGTAGCATGGTTTTCCAAGGCTCTTCAGCAGAACCAATGGTTGTTATAGCAGTTCCAGAGGGGAGAGATTTCTGGTGTATCTGGTGATAATGGAGTCATTAAGGAAAGTTCTATGGCATCTGTGATAATTCATATAAGGTGTAAAATTATAGGTATAGTTCTTCTACACTGTGAGGAATCTCCATCTAGAAATCTTACTTACACAATAATAATAGTTGAAGCTAACACCTGGAGTGAATACTGTGTAATAACCACTAACATATTATTTATATTAACTCACTCTATATTCACAATAACCCAAACGATAGGTACTATTTTAATTACCTTTTTACACATGAAGGAACTGAAGCAGAGAGGTTAAGAGACTTTCCTAGGACAATATAGGTAGTGTATTGCAGAGTAAGTCCTTTGAACCTGGGATATCTGGCTCCAGGATCTATGCCTTAGGTAACTCTATAATTGTAGGTATATCTCTCAGGCAGAATGCCATTATAGAACCAGTTAATTCATGTGTGATTCCTTAAGCCAAGCTAAACATTTCTTCTTTTTCATCTTTGTTTATGGGTTCTAATTTTGCCTTTTGAGGACAAATCTGTTTCATATAATGAAGAACTCATATATCTAGGATTATAGGATGTGAGGGCTGGAAAGGCCTCATACATCAACCAGTGTTGCTCTTGCATTTTAAAGATGGCAAAACTGAGGGCTAATATGCTTGACAGGTTTCCAAGGTACACAGCTAATTGCCTTCATTCCTGGCCATATGGTAGACTAGCTGTCCAAAGACATTTCCCTTGGTACAGACCACCTACGAACCTAGGTAAAATATAGAAAACATTTTTAAAATAAAAGTCTGATTCACTCATTAAACTGATCCCTTGTTAACTAGGAGTGGTTATTTAATGGATTGTGGGGCTGGAGCATAGAAGATAAAGCCTAAATAGGGTGATAAGCTGGACTGAAGACCCACACATACATACGACCTTGACACATTGCATTCACAATGAAAGATCTAAGGGGTAAAAGAAAAACCCCACACCACAGGAGATTGGTAGGATTGATTGCAACGTGGATGCTTGATGAGCAACAAAATAGAATGAAGTAGGTGGAAGACAAGGAAGAGGAGGAGAAGAGGAGGAGAAGAAGGAGGCAAAGAAGAAGCCACAGCAGTGGCAGTGGCAGAGAGATGAAGGAGAAGCAGATGGTAGGAGAGGAAAGGGTGAAACAAGAAAAAAGTGTCCTGAGGAAATTTCTCATTATATTTGTATAGATTTGGGGTGAGAATTCATACTAATTATAAGAACACAGCTAATTATATGAACACACACACTCAGTTTAAAGTAGTGCCAGGTAGGTAAAGTCTTGGCACCTGTGAAATAAAAGCAGATTTTCTTTAGAGGCACATAGTTTAAATCTAGCCCTCATAGAATTTCCACCAGTGAAGTTTCAAAAAAAGATTAGTTCACAGTCAAATATCACAAAAGCCATAAAGAGGCAAGGTACCATGAGTGAGAGACACAGAAAAACATACAGCAGGATAATCCTGCAAAAAAAATTCAGATCTGGGAAATATAAAAACAGAATATAAAATAATTGTGTTTAATATGTTTAAAAATAAAAGAAGATATTGAAAGTGTCATGTAAGAACAAATGACAAAACAACTAGGCATTTTCAAAAAAAAAACAAACAAAAAACCCCCCCCCCAAAAAAACAAATGGAGGTCCAGGAAAAAATAATAATTGAAATTAGAAATGCAATGTACAGATTAAACAAGATGTGGTAGACTCAAAGATGGGTGCTCAAGATTCCCCTTCAAGGAAGGACTTCTCCAACTGCAAGAAGTGTGGCCATCAGATAGCCTCTAGGGGTCAGCTCCTTCAGAGTTTGCCTCAGGTGACAAAAGCTGCCTTTCCCAAGGTCACTGGAGCAGCCTGCATCCAGTGACAGGGTGATGAGGTATACACAGACCCTGAATGTTTCATCCTAATGCAGGACAGCTCTGTTGGGACATATGTATTTCAGAGCTCCTCAATGGATTAGCCAAGGCTTCGTTAGGATGCCATCACTATTTAGCTCATTCCTCCATCCAGCCCTGCTTTGTTCTCTCCTTTCATAGGTTTTGATCCCTAATAGACAGCCTATACCCCAAACTCAGTTCCAGCATCTGCTTTCAAGAGAATCCAACCTGTGACACAGCAGATTAGACAAAATTATAAGGAGATCTGTTAACTTGGAAAATAGATCCGAAACAATAGGCTACAGAGAGAAAATTTGTTAGTTAAGAGATACTGCAGATAGAACAAGGTCTGGAATAAGAATAGCCAGGATTCCATAAGGAAGTAAGAGAGGCAAAGGGGAAAGAAGCAGTACTTGAAAAGCTAATGGCAGAGAATTTCCAAAAGTGATGAAACACATCAATCCTCAGATTAAGGGAACACAATGAATCTCAATTAGGATCAATAAATACATCGAGTTGATCGCTTCTCGGCCTTTTGGCTAAGATCAAGTGTAATAAATACATCGAGTTTATTATTAGATAAAGAGATCATAAAGCAGCCAGAAGAAGAAGCCAGATTCCTTTCAGATAATCAAGAACTAGAAAAACTGATCTCTCAATAGCAAAATTAGAACTCTAAAGATAGTGGAATCAAAATATTGAGAGAGCATAACCAACAATCTAAAATTGTCAAAAGAAATGGTAATCATGTGACATGACAGAGGTGTTAGCTATTGTGGTAATGATACTGCAATATATATAATATATATAACTGTATCCAAACAATACATTGTACACCTTGAACTTATACAACATTATATGCCAATTATATCTCAATAAAAATAAAATAAAATAAAATAAAATTGTATACCCAGCAAAACTATCTTTTAAGAATAAGGCAGAATAAAAGACAATTATAGACAAATTCAAGACAAGACTCTCACATAACCCCTTTCCTGTGCAACACTTAGCAGGTATTTTTAAAAATCTTCTGTAGCCTCCTGATCTATAGCACCTGCCTCTCCTGCAAGTTTAATATTTTCACACCTTACAGCTGTTGGAAATGTGTGAGCCAACAGCCCAAGCTGAGAGGGTTTAACATTCTCCTGACCCTAGGTAATGTGACCATAAATTTCTTTGGCTTTCAACTTCATAACAAGGCTGTCCACTATGCTGTTTGTTTGTTTTTTTTAATCAAACCTCATCTCATAAATCTAGAAATTTAGCTGCTTTTCCATCTTTTCAATAGCATCATTATTCATTACAGTTACTGAAGCACTTTCCAGAGCAACCTCACATACAGATCAGGATTTCCTCTTCCTTTTTCTGGATATACTGTAGTGTTGATTTATTAGCATTGAACTTATGGCCAATAGTATTATAACTCATGCCTGAATGAAGCTTATCTAATACATACTTTCTCCACAAGCACATCACTGCTTTTTTACACTTAGGAACACTAGACCAAACTTCGGCATTATGTTTGGGGGCCGTTTTAAACAGCAAGATCACCAACAGAAACACAAACATGGAGAGAAAAAAATGACACCAAATAGATCACCCAAAGGGCAGTTGCTGACAATAAAAGAGTTGAAACAAAACAGCAGAGTATTACCTTGTTTGACCTCACTGGGAACATGTGCGTCAGGCAACTCAGATTTTCTGCTGTCCTGTGCAAGTCCATGAATTATCATGGAAGTGCTGTGAGTATCAATTTCGGGGTTACAGATAAATTTTAATGAGTAAGCAAATTCACAAACAAGGTATCTGTGAATAACGAGGTTCGACTTCACAACTAAAATATTGCGCAGAAATTGCATGAAGACAGAGGCATGCTACGGTCTGTAGTTTGTTCAAGAGGAGAGTAAACATACTAATTTCAAATGTGTAAGTTAAACGTGCAGGAAAAGAATTAAAATAGTGTCTTTGGAAAAAAGAGAAACAGTGTATTCTACTTCAAACAATAAAAACCACAAGATGTCATTCTATACTCCTCAGGCTGGCAAAAATTAAAATTAAAAAAAATCAAGCATCGGTGTGAGTATTGGGAAGCAGAAGCACATGTATTGCTGGTGGAAGAATAAAACTGATACAACCACTTTGATAAAAGTTTGTCAGTACTTAAGGAGGTTTATGATACACTATGATACACGCTTTTAAAATGTGGTAGCTAGAACTGAATGGAATACAACGCATGTGAATGAACTCAAGGTAGAGTGCACACTTGCTTCCTAGGTCTTGGGGCAGGTTCTTCTTGCACTCACTTCATGGCAGTCACATCCTCATGTACGAACAGAAACTTTGACATACATTGCAAAGCCAGGGCTCCCTGAACCTATTATTGGAAAGGTAAAGTTTTAGACCTAAAAGTAGGTATTCCATATACCAAGTAATCTGCCTTTACCTGCTGCCACCCACTTTACCTCTTAGTTCTGCCTGCATAGCTGGGGCAATCAGGTATCCAAGAAAGGCAAAGGGAGTAAAGCTTACAAGGATGGGTGACGTGCCATGCAGCCCTGGTGGTAGGCCCCCTCTTAGCCATATTATCTTCTCCCCCTTTTAACCCAGATATGTTCAGCTTCTAATATATTTTTTATCCCAGCTTGAAAATTGTTTTAAAATATGTGCCAAATTTCTAGCTCTTAAGTATGAATAATGTTTATTTTCAGACATGGAGAGCTATTTTGCCTTTGTGCAAAAATTCAGACACCTCTAGCACAATGAACACAGCATGAGAGACCACTAAAGGCTCAGCAACGACAGAAGGAGATGGCGTTGGGGCAGGTGAGAGAAAGACTCACTCGCTGCTTGTCTTTGGTGCTAGCGAGTCTTCCACTACATCAATTAGGCAATGGTGGGGTGAGAACAAGTTCTGAGTCTTCTAGAAAATTCTAGGAGTTTCTTTGAGATGATCCAAATAAAACACAGCTTAAGCCACCAGAGTCAGAAGAAATCAGAAGTGAGGCATGAGGCCCAAACAGAAGGATTAAGTGAACTCTGTAACTAATGACTTCGACTCTCCCTGGTACTGTTCCCTGCACTGATCCTCGAACCCCTGCACACAGGCACATTCCCCAGGCAGGACTGAAAATTTCTGCTCTTGGGAGGCTTGAATGGTGCCAGATATTCATATATTAGTCTTTGGGAATGGTAACAAAAAAAGCTAACTTGTCATTTTAGCTCCTCACAGAGAGAGAATTCGATGAAGTTATTAATGCTTTTTTTTTTGAGAATTTAAAACTTTCTATTGTGACCCTCAGAGAGATATTAACTCTTAAGTTATGACCCAAGACAATGCTCACACAGAGACACAACACAACCGAAATTAAAGTTACATGGAACAGTGTTAAAAACTTCTACTAGATACATTCTATTTTCTATTTTACTCTGCAATTCCATTCCACGCCATCCCATTCTATTCCATTCCATTCTATTTCTCTTTTTTAAATTGTTGGTCAAAACACACTTAATTGATTTCCAACCCTTCCCCCTCAGTTTGAAGAACACTGGGCTAAAGGAAAGTGAATATCCCCTTACCCTGACTCCCAAATTCAGAATAACTAATCATTGTACATCACAATGCATGTGAATGGACAATAGCCATTCAGATCTTTGAGGAAGGCTGATAGTTTAAAAGAGAAAGACCAAACGGGAAGAAAATGGGGAGAGAAGCGTGTGTGTGTGTGCGCACGTGTGTGTGTGTGTGTGTGTGTGTGTGTATGTGTGTGCTGGAAGTGGTAAAATTCTCATAACCATAAGAATAGCTAATAGTAAATGTCTAAAATTGATATATCAAGTATTAACAACATAAGCTTATTATTTAGAAATACAGAGAGTGAAGCCTGGGTGGCTCACCTGGTTAAGCATCCAACTCTTGATTTCGGCTCAGGTCATGATGTCAGGGTCCCGAGATTGGGCCCCACTTGGGGCTCCTCACTTAGTGCAGAGTTTGCTTGGGATTCTCTCTCTCCCTCTCCTTCTGCCCCTCCCCTCACTTGTGCACACACACACACTTCTCTCTCTCCCTCTAAAATAAATAAGATCTTTTTAAAAAAAGAAATATAGAGATAAATGTGAGAAAAAATTGAAATTGCTTACTTCCAAGAAGTAGGACTGGTGGATAGAAAAGATGAAGAAAAACAGACTGCTATTTTTCAATAAAAGCTTTTTAGGATCCTAATTTTTTAGCTATGTACAATATAACTGCAATATTTTTAAATTCAATTGCATTGTAGGAAAATTTTGCCACTGGCTCCAATAGCATTCTCTCTACCTTTCTTACCCATTATGCCGTACGTGTCGTCCCTAACTCTGACGTTTCCTATAGCACTCCTCCTAGTTCAGCTTATACCCCCCGTCAAGTTCTGCCCCTTGGGGTGGGATTGCATGGAGTTATGTGTGCAAAATTGCACGTACTATGTTAACTATATTTTCTTTTCTGCATTTACTTACGATTTACACCATCTCAACCCAGGATAAAAAGCTGTATCAACCATTGATAGCGTTTCAATGATAACCAAGTCTCGAGAAAGGAAACATTTTGGGGCTTGAGGACACCTTTTCTGTCCTGGTGGTCTCTAAATACGTAGGTGGTTGTATATTTACATTTTTGTCTCTGGGGGAGGGTTTTTCTCTGAACCAGCCCAAGCACCTGGACCGTCTCATGCACCCATCAGGAAACTCAACTTACCATCTGTTTTGCAGTAATGCTGGGGAGGACATCACTGAACACCCTGGCAGCCCCAATTCCCAAATACTTTTCACTTAAGAAACATTAAACATTTTGAAACAGACTCTTGGAGAAGAGCACAACAGCCTCTCTGGCAGCTTTCATGGTATTCCTCAATGGTTATTTTTGTTCTTCCCTCTAAAAACAACAGCACAGAGGGAGGAGGAGAACACATGGGCTCCTCATGGGGCCAGAATGCTTCTTTTAAGTTGCCAAAAGATCTAGCAACAGCTGTGCCCATTGGAAGACAACATCAACTCATGCCACCTGCCCGGGCTCACCAAATAACGAGGGGTCAAGTGTAACCAGCCTCTCAAACGGTGACTTGGATTATTTTTTAGGAAATGACTGACATGAGCCATCTTCCCTTTTTCCCCTCTCTGTAGAGACAGGGGCCTTTCGAGGGAGATATGTATATCCGAGTTAAAACTCAATCCTGAGAATTCTAGGAAAAAGAATATGGCAGTGGCATCTTGAAAACAATCCCATTGGAGGGGTCATAGATGACTTAGACAGCTAGCGTGTCACCCGCCCAGATAGGATGTAGCCTGGTTGCTTCCCTACTCAGGCCTCTCAGTTCCTGTCCCCTGGGGTGAACCTGACCGCCCTCCCACCTCCTAGTCCCATCATCAATACAGTGTCTTATCCTTGATTCCCTTTCCTGTCAATTCAGATGACAGAAGGACCAGGGAAGCGACATAAATTAGTGAACCAGCCCAGGCATAGAAACATGTGGCCACCCACAGACGACCCATGCTACTGAACACTCACATTACTCAGCATCTAAAGTTAGCAGGTCCTCCACTCTTTAAAAAGAAAAGGGAAATCTGGTGTTACAAGAAATCTTTGAATGTTGAAAGGTTAACTGACAATTTTTAAAATATTGGAAACATCATGAGACCAAACCAGGAATATTTATGCACAAGCTGAAGGTCTGCAATCTCTGATAACAAGCTAACTCCTGTATTTTGTCAAGTAAAAATCCCCAAGCCCTAAAAACAGCACAGTGTAGTTCGAAGACTCTGTACTCCGAGTCAGAGAAGACCAAGGCTCACATCTCTCATCTGCAGCAAGTTTACTGTATGACTTGGAGCAAGTTTCTTACCCTTTTTACATCCCAGCATCTTCAACTATGAAAGGGGGAAATCATATATCCTTCATAAAGTTTTTAGAGGAAATAAATGAGATCATAGGTAATACATAAAAATCACCTGGTGCATAATAGGTGTGTGGTAAGTGTCTCCTTTCCCCTCACAGCTAGCAAGTTGATAAAACTATTCAAGAATCCATAAACGTTTATCTCCTGAATCCAGAAGGGTTCTTTCCCCCACCATATTCCCCACTGTTCTCCATACTGGCATATGATTCACCCAGGAACCTGAGCACAGGACTAGGACTTTCGACACTTGCTCTCTGATTCACCTCTTTTCCTGGGAACAAGAACCACCATCCTCTGCTGGTCTCATGTTTCTTCTCTGGAACACAAGTGATGACCAGTGTAAAATAAGACAAGAAATCTGTGTTACTTTGCCCTAAATCATAGTAGGCCCATCTGTGAAACCCAGAATGCCCACGAGTCTGGGATCAGGCTCTAACTTGACATTCCAATGCCTAAGTAATGTGTTCTTAGAAGTAGGTAATTCTTGGGACACCTGGGTGGTGCAGTCATTAAGCATCTGCCTTCGGCTCAGGGGGTGATCCCAGAGTCCTGGGATCGAGCCCCACATCAGGCTCCTCCGTTAGGAGCCTGCTTCTTCCTCTCCCACTCCCCCTGCTTGTGTTCCCTCTCTCGCTGTCTCTCTCTCTTTGAAATAAATAAATAAAATCTTTTTTTAAAAAAAAAAAGTAGGTAATTCTTATTCAGATATGGTGAGGCTGCCAAATGAAGAGAGGTTTGCTGATGAAAAGATAGTTTGTTACTCAGAGGTCCCAAGAGGAGAGAGGACACCATGCCCTAGAGGCCCCATGGTCGGTCGGGAGGCAGAGGGAGTGAGGAAAAGTCAGTAAGAACCTTTGTTGAAGTTTCTACAAGAAGGAACAAGCAAGACAAGGTAAGCAGGCTTAGGATCAGCTAGTTTGAATAATCTCAGTGGGCTCTCTGGGCATAGGGACTGTCTCTAGTTGTCTGGTACGGGGCCCTGGGGGGACTGAAGCAGGGGGCAAGTGGACCCTCGGGCTGGTTGGGGTATGGGCTCTGGACTGGTTGGTGTGCATGTGAAAGTTGGGCTTGCAGGCAAGTCCTTTACTGTCTCTAGGAACTGGCTAGCCCTGGGAGGGGCAGTCCCTCCTGGGTCAGCAAGGCCTCGGATGCCAAAGCATTAGGAATACGGAAAATATAAAGGCATGATTAACACAGCATGTTCTCAAATCAGTGAGTATTTGCCCCCTCCACTCATCACTGGACAGATACCAGCATGTCGAGAAGGAGGCTTCCATAATCGGCTCCCAATGTAAGAAAAAAAGAGGGAGAATGTTTTACTAAAAGCTTTTACAGGGAGAGGCCCCTTGTGTTTGAATAGAAGAGAAGGTCCAGGTGCTCAGAGGGGAAAGGCAGCAGGAGACTAATGCACCCTTGAGCCTAAAGCAGGATAGGCATGCTACTTTAAAAAAAAAAAAAAAAAAGTAGTTTTTTTTGCAGGTAAGCTCAGTCCGTGGCCTTCATCTCTTAACATCCTGCGTACTCTTTTTGAGGCTAAATGAAGCCCCACTCTCTCTTCTGAGTGGAGAAAATTAAATTTGAAGGCTGAAATTGCAATGGAATGATGAGGATTCTGCTTGAGTGCGTTGACCTTTATCAACCATTTCATTAGAATTTCTGGAGCACGACACTGGGCTAGGCGTTCCCTGCAGCTGCCCATCTGAAGAAAAAGCCTTCCCTCCTGGCTCCAGCCCAGACCATCATTCCCCAGCATCCCGAGATGGGGAAAGCAGGATCAAATCGGAAGAATTCCGTAATCTAGTTAGCGCATAGTTGCAGGAGACAATGAACATAGCAGTCAGATGGCAAAAATCTCTTCACAGCGCTGTTTTTCTTCCCGTGACTGAGAAAACAATTACATTTCTCAATATTCCTCCAACGGAGGGTTGGATTTCAGTCCTAGATATCAGACAAATTGCCGGTTGGAGGCTCTTCTGTCAGTTCAACTAGATAATCAGAAAAGAACGGTTAGGTACACATATACAAAAGCCATGCTCATCAGAAAAGCAAAATGCTTTTAAAACCAGATTACCAGGATGTTAAAGACTGGACAACATTTTACTAATTAAGAAAAAATATTTTTATTCGCAAGAAATGGAAATACAAAAGCATAACAATTTCATTTTTTTTTTCCAAACTAAGTACAAGTACCCTACAAAGCTTTTTTTTAAATTTTTGGTATTTACTTAGCTATGATAAAGAATAAAAAGCCATTTAAAAAAAAAACAGCACAATATGAAAGATAATAGACTCACAATCCATGTAGACTTCAACATTGCTGGTCTATAGAACTATTACAAAAGAGAGAAGTCCAGCCTGTCAGCATAGACATTAAAGCTCACGGTTGAGTACAGTCTGGGGTCTGCTCAGCGTTGTTTAAATAGGGTCCCTCACGATTCAACAAGGTGTGCTGGTGTTTTCCATAGACTCTTAAAGCATTTTATCTGCAAGGGAGAGGCTCTAAGCAGTGTAGGCCATGGGTCCGTGGTACAAAAAGTTCATGTTCTCACTTAGCTGGTGAGCAATGGACAGAAGCAGAGGAATGGAGCTAAATCCCCTGGTTTTTTCTTTTCCAGGATGCAAAGCCTGCTAGATGGAATTCACAGAAGACTAGATGAACAAGGTCGGACATGAGCATCGGGTGAATACCTCCAGCAGGAAGCAAAGAACTGAACGTTCCACGGCAGGGCCAGCACAGGGAGCAGACACTGTGTTTCCTGCCCGGACAACCTTACAAGTTCCCAGAAAGCAATCTGCCCGACCAAATCCACAAAGTGGATACTTCCCATATCACTTAGTGGTTTATCTGTCTCCCAGTAACTTGTTGCCCTGTTTTCTCTATAAAATGAAAAGCCAAAATTTAGTAAGCACAGTACCCAGCACTTAATAAGTGCTCAAGAAATACTATTTCTCTTCTTTCTCAAAACCAAGACAAAAATAAAGCGTTCCTGAATCATGATGCCCAAAATGACAGAATGAAACACCGCCTAGATTCTTCCTGGGCTGAGTGCAGGCTCTCTGGCCACAGAGAGATGCAGCATTAATCCTCGAATGGGCCACGTTCCTCGGCCCTGAGAAAATGCTCTGCTGTGAGGATTGATCATAACTTCAATCCAGGCTGGCCATTTTTTGATGTGATTGCAGTTCTACAAAATGGGATTTTCCTAATGGACAAAACTCTACTTCTTTTCTCCTGATGTGCAAATCTGATCGTGGCTCACTTTTAGGAACCCATTTTGGGGCCTCTGGAAAAAGTTCTTTCCCCACGCTCGCTTCAGTCTAATACGTCACAGCTATCCGTAATGTCTCCCAGGGACAGGGGAGTCTTCCGTCATCCTGGAGGAAATCTCTAAGGCACATTTAAAGCAGATGAGTGTTTGAGGCAGGGGGAAATGTGTGTGTGTGTGTGAGAGAGAGAGAGAGAGAGAGAGAAAGGGGGAGAGAGAGAGAGAGAGACCTAGCTCTTTTGTCTGTTGAATAGGTATTGATTGACGAAATCTCTTCAGCCCCCCCACTCACCAACAATTCCTAGGGCTCCACACAGAACTCTGCCTCAGTAAAACTGAAAACTCCTAGGACTGACAGACGGACAGACGGACTGGCTGCATGGGAAACCTGAAATCTGTCTCTGGCTCCTTCACAGCCTCCCACTCGCTCCTCTAATTGCCCCCCAGAGGGGCTCCGCTATCACATGTCTCCTAAGTGTCTCGGCTGAAAAGCACTCAAATGCAAAGGCTCTCACTAGAGCACTACCTGCTAATGGTTTCACAGGTCCCGTCAGCACCGCAAGCAGGAGAGCCGGTGTCTTTAATAAAGGTTTTGCAAAGGCAGGATTCGACAGAACCAACGCAGTGACTCATGCAGACAAGGGGGAGGCCAAAAGCCTTCTCCTCCATCTCCAGCCCCCCCCCCCCTCGTTAGCAAGACCAGCACGCATGGGCCATTGCCTCCGCAAAGAGCGGGATGTCTCCATTTGTGCGTCATGCTCAAGGACACGCCCCATAGGCCGTGTGTGTTCAAGGGCTGGCCCCAAGGCGCCTCTGATTCTCTCTTTGTGGTTTTGCTTGGTCTGAGGCCATGGGAGACATGAGCCATGAAGTGTTGAAAAATTTTAATGAAACACATGTGACCAAAATTCTGGACACCGCCTCGCTGCTAGAATAAAGATGAATCACTTCAACACTCCCGCTCTAAGGGCACGCGAGATTCACCGCCCTCTTTTGGCATTCAGGCTCGACTGAGAGATTTAGGAAGAAAAAAACATGGGAATTAGAGTTGGTTTGTAAATAAGTTGAGCTAAAAGCTGCTCTCACAACCTACAAATTAGCTCTCCGAATGAAAATCATTTCTATTAGCAAAAGGTTATCTAATTTTGCCTACGCTGGTGTCAAACCTCCCCCCCCCCCCCCACAAAAGGAGCAACCTAGTTCAGCTGTCAGATTTTTACATAACACTCTCTTTATGTGACCGGGGCTCCAGAGTCCTAACACTTCACAGAAATTCTTTCTGAAACTGGCACCGAGGCCTTTCATCTCCCGCATCCATTTCTAAGCACAGAGTTAAGAGCTGTGGCAAGGGCCACGCCAGGGGGGTCTGGGTTACTCGGGGGCTCACCCAGTGAAAAAGTGCTTGTTCTCGGAATGTGTGCAAAGACATCTCCTTCACCAGGGTAATCAAAGAGAGGGAAGAGGAAACACTGTTCACCTGATGAAAAATAGAATTAATGTATTTATGAGGAGCCTATTTATTATTTATGGGTTATGGGGATGCGGACAGTCTCATAGTTTTCAAAACTGAAGTTGGGAAGCCAACGTCTGCCTCTACTTGCAATCTTCAGGGTTAACCACGCATCGCTGACTGGTCTATGGGACTGCTCTATGGGAGGGAAGCAAACCCACTGATTCCTGGCCTTACCCCCAGAACAGCAAACGAGCACACATCCCTTAATTATTTGGCATTATCCGACTCCTCTGTGTCCTCTTGGCCCCACGGCATCCTCCTAAAGGGTTAAATATTTAGTTCCCTTGATCTGTCCAAGCAGGGAGTGGAGGGCAGAGGTTTCTCTCAAACCGGCAACAAGGCTGGTTCTTGGAACCCCCTTATTGTGACCACTTGAGCTCCCAGGCTGATGTCTCATGTTTCCAGATACAGTTTGAGTTCTGGAAGAATAGCTTCCCAGAGGAAACAGCCTGCTGTCTGGAGGTATGGAGAGGGAGATGACAGGCAAAGGTAGGTAGGAGAGAAAATAAAATCCTCAAGGTACTAAGGGCAGGTACTGGACGTTTGCTGGCCTTCCCCCTTCTACCGCCCCCTTCAGAAGAGCAGGTTTCCTACCCTGGCTAATCCAGGAGCCTTCAAAACCTGACCTGGTTCCACTACAGCAGGTGGGTAGGCTGACCTATGCTCACACTTCTGCCCTTCAATATAAAACCTTTCCTTTCTCATTGACCAAATACCACTAGAGTTCACTTTTTTTACCTTCTTAGTCCCCCACGGGTACCTGTGCCTGGTAATTACACAGCATTTTAAAGAGAAGGTTGGGTCAACGGCAGCCCATGGCTACATGACACCAGCCAGGCCCAGGAAGATCTAGAGCAGAAGAGAAGAAGGGAATGGAGAGGAGACGCAGGGGGAGGGGGCACGTTAGTAAGCCCTCTTTCCGCACAGCTCACACGGCCTCTGCCCTCCCTGGCCAATGTAAGGGGCCCTGAGACTGCAGACAGCAGCCCCGATCCAGCTTTACATATGGCCAAGAAGACACACTTGGCATCTCCTGGTCTGGAACTCTCTCCACCACAGCAGAGAGACACAGAGAAAAAGGAATCACTCTCCGGGAGCCCCAGATGTACCTAGGACAGCAAAGCAGGGATCTGCTTACGAGGTATGATGGAAAAATGCTAATGACACCAAATCCTGCATCTCATATGGAGTGGAAGGCCTAGGTATGAGCTTAATCCCTTGTAAGTGCAGGTTTCAATGACAGTGTAGACCAAAAAGAGAGAGAGAGAGGAGTTAAAGCTCAAGGTCCTTTAGCTACTACTAAAAATAAAATACAAAATGTAAGCGAATTTCTTACACAAAATCTTTCACAAGCTAGGGAAAACACTTAAAGGGAATTTTCTACATTATACAATAAAAAGGCAATTTCCATTTCTTATTTGTATGAAAGAAGAAAGAATTTTTTGAACTACAAAAGTTACTTTTAATCATTAAACAAACCAAAAAAAAGTAGGTCAGGGGGTTAGGTTCTATCTCTTTGGGTAAGCTGCAAAGTAGCCAAACCTGACTATAAAAGGTAAGACTGTGGATACACAAATGTCACCTACTCCAACCCCAGGCCTCAGGCCCACCCCCTGTGTTGAGGCAGAAGAGGAGAGTAAAGCAGAAGTGTGGGGGGTTGGGAGGAGGGGGCCAGGAGCAGGTGTGGAGAGGCAAGCCAGCAAGGTTGTCCGACACGCCTGTTGTCGGGGACAAGGATTCCCTTCTCTTACGGGGATAAAAAACAGGACAGAAAAAGCCTTGGACCATAGAGCGACAGACCCGATGAAGGCATTGCTTCATCCTTCCCTCTGACTTCATTCTGTAGGAGGACACAAGCTTAAGGGGATTTCCCAATTATAATTATAGACCTCCAGTTGAAGAAGGAGCAGGAGGAAGAGGAAGAAAATGGAAAAACAAAACAAAACACCATCTGGAGGACTGGGGATCCCAGAGCTAAGGGTGCCCTCCTAGCTCTAAAGGCCAGTTTGGAGGGAGGCGTCGGATCTTTTCAGTGTGGTTGCTAGTGGGGAAGCCTCAGCGAGCTAATAAATACTATTTACAAATGGGGAGGAGAAGCCGGGGAGGCAGACCTATGGGCATATGGGGACACAGGTTGTGGGGATGCCCTATAAGCAACAAGATGGGGCAGGTTCGCCTGGAGTAGAAAAGCCTGATTCTTTCAGGCATTGCACTTGCGGCCTGAGAATGGGGAGGGGGAGCCCTCGCTCCAGTGCGGGGAGGACAATTCTGCGAGGGCTCTGACGAGGGGGCTCTGACGGGGCAGAGTGGCAGGGTGCTCACTGAAGGCACTGGCACCTCCGGGGCTGTCGGGGGCAGACACACCGGAGACAGAGGCTGAGGAAGGCAGGACGTCGGTCAGTGCTTTGCCACATCCCAACAGGCATCCTGGTATTTTTGTGGTTAGCATCTGGGATCTCACATGAACAAGAGTCATCTCTTCTTCAAAGAGGTGGTCACACCCCACAATGAAAATCAGGAAGTAACTTTTTGGCACTATTGGCAGAAATGAGCCTGCTTGTCCCAGCCCCGACCCTAAAATAATTTCCTATGGCAGTAAACAGGAGGGAGGGAGGCATGCTGGGCTCCCTTCTTCAGGGGGACATGGGATGGAGGGGAAGGTGCTCTCTCACCGCAGGTGGAAATCCCAGGCTGTCCTCCCATCCAAAGCCACGACCGTGCGCCCTTGTCTTCGTCCAGATCAAAGGCAAAAAGGAAAAGCTTATGACCAAGGTGGTTTGGGGACGGGAAAGCAGAGTGAAGAGAGAGAGAGAGGTGGAGACAGCCTCTTTAGAAAGTGGCGTTCACTCTTCTGTCGAGTTCTACAACTTTTAGTGTCTCGTTCCCCTCCAGTTTGGCGTTGACCCTGGAAAGATACCAAAAGGAAAGAGTCTTAGCCACCAACCGACAAGTACGATTCTCACGCTTGGGAGTATGATGTAATCATTCCACAACTGCAATTTTGTGGGAGGGCCCAAGTGGGTTCTCATTCTTTGCCCACCTACTAGCAACCCTCTGTTCCCAAAGTCTCCAGCGACCAGCCCACTGGCTCATTCATATTCCTACCTTTATGCTCACCCAAGAGGAGACATCCCAACCCAGAGGGTAAGCATGGTGGTTTGATGCTGATTTGTCATAAACTGCTTTAAGTGAATGTATCTATGGAGGATGCTTAGCCCTACACTAGACTCTGGAAAGAAGAGAATAAAAGGATAAAGTCTGGTCCCTGGTCTAGAATACTAATCATTCAGATAAATTTTTTTAAAAAGGCTAAGTTGAAATAACACTAAATATATAACAGAAAATAAACACATTATTAAATTATATAACAGCCTAGAAAGTCTCTAGGCACTCAGAGGAGGGCTGAGGGCTTTAGTGTCAAGGAGATGTCCCAGAACAAGTGAGAATTTCAATGGGGCCCTGAATAGTTGAGCCAAGAAGGGAGAGAACTTGCGGCATGAGCCACGTAATCAAGCAGTGGAGTCTTCCATAGCTCCCAGTGGCGCCTCTACAAATTTCTCTATAATGGAGATAATAACGCCTAGCCTCTTAAAGTATTTAAAAGGATTTATATACAACATTTGCATAGTACTTAAGGGAGTAGGTGCTAGTAAACGTTAAATATGCATGTATCGTGTAAACATATCAAAATACATGTAATTATGAACCTTTGCCACAGCTTTGGGAGAAAAAAGGTGCAGAATTTGAAAGAGAATCTTCAAGTGGGAGCACTTGCATTGGAATAGCATCATTTCTGGGAAGCACAGGGGTGAGTTCAGCTAGATCACCAACCACGCTATGCATAACCAGGAGTGTGCACGCAGGCCCTCCTTCCTGTTCTGTTTGGCATTTTCAGGAACCCCCCCCCCCCAGCACAATAACAATATCCGGCCAACCTATAAGCCTTTATGTTTCCCAAAAGACTCTCCCCCCTAAAGATCTAAAAGAAACAATGCATGGAGAATTGGAGCCCAGTGTTATTTTCAATATGGAAACAGGTCTATGCACAGCGCCTCTCAAATGATGTCCCTCAATGTAAATATATAATTATAATTAATGCATTTATTTATATATAAATCATAAAACTCTATATGAACATATAGTACAACATATAGGTATTTCTAGTTGGAAGGAAGGTAGGGAAGGTGTCCTACGGCTGCATCTGCAAGGCAAGCACACTGCTAAGGCCGGGCTGTATGTTTACTCATGAGGCTTTGAGGGGAGGAAGGAGGGAGTCAAGCCCTTTGCCCACTTCTTGGAGCTACCACGGCCACCTCTCCAGTGACAAAGCAGACATGGGGGCAACTCATCCTAGGTCTTCCCCCCCGCCACCCCTCATCTCTGCTAAGGGCAGCTGTTGGCAAGTAGAGACTCTCCAGAGTCCCAGGTCCCAGAAATAGGTCCTGCAAGAGCCCAGGGGCTGGACTGGGCCTCTGGGAAAGTCTACACCCCACAGTCCTGGTTGCTGACTCACAACCCATCCTCACTGTATTAGGGGAGTTGCATCTGTGTGTCCTTGACTCACAAGTGCTGCTGTAGCTCCAACAGCACTGATTTCTCCAGGCTGGTCTCATTTGAGAGAATGAAATGGGGAAGATCCACATCAGGCCTGGTCTCCAACCCTGACGCTCTGAGCAGAGAGGCCCCTCTGTCCCAGTGCCCAAGCTCCCCGGCCGAGGCTGGGCTGGACGGCTCCTCCGGGGGAGAATGCTCCTCGTAGATCAGCAGATTCCTGGATCTCACTGAGGACACAGCAAAGTAACAGGTGTTAGCGAAAGACCAACCCCTCACCCAACGCCGAGGCCGGGAGCACATGACAATTTGTGGGCTCTTTTGCCCAGAACTGAGGGTGCCAGCTGGAGTTGGCTTTCCATAAAGGCTTCAGGGTTTCAGAGTTTTGTGCATTGAAAAATTATACCAATTATACAGTGCAGGAAGAACAATAGAAAAGCAAATAAACATGAAGCAAACTGCCACCCCCCATTGCTTTGAAAATAAAACTCCCCTCCTTGCCCACCCATAACCATCTGGGGGAAACAATTCATGAAGAATGGGAGTCAAATACTTGGAGATGTCCAGACCAGCTAAAATAAGAAATATTTCCAATGGGTTGGTCTTGCATGGAGAGAAGGTACAAGGGCAGAAAACTGCATTTTCACTTAGAAACCAGAGAGAAGCCACAAAGCCAAAGCCATAAATCAAATGACAGAGACAGTTTCTTTGTTTTATAGGATATTGCAGAGCTAGATGGCTCTGTCACAATTTCCTACAACATAGAAACTCTGCTCTCATTGGCTTTCATTTAAATTTACAGATACGTTCCCTTAGGGGAAAAAAAAAGAATTTCCCAAGAGATCACTGAAATTGTGTGGTTGAAATGCTAGCATTTCTGTCATAAACCTGGCAGACATACAACCACCTGGTGAAGACCAGAGACCTTTCAGAACTGCAAAACTGTGCTTACCCCAAATCCGGTACCCTCAATTCCAAGCTTGTCCTTATTAATGTATTTGTATCTGCATATATATTATGATCCCCACAGGCCACTTCATTATTTCCTACATACTTAAAAGGGATCATGGATCTAGGTGAGGTTATCACACACTTCTTCTCTAATACCTGAGTCTCTAAATTCTCTAAATCTTGGCCATAATGCTTTGTAAGACAGACTGACTCATTTCATGAATTCTTACTATGGCAACATACAATTCCACGGAGTGGAAGGAGAAACACAGGAATTCCTTTAAAACATCATGGAAAGCTTAATGTCCCCCTCCACCTCCTCCCCCGCCCCAAACCACATCCCTCCCCCCTATCTGAGCTCAAAAAGGAGACCTCAGAATTTGCCAGGGAACATAGTCTAGAGCCAGAGTTTGCAAATTGTACTCTGCCAAGCTCTAGAGAATTCCCAGTGGTGCCTCAGCCCTGGGGGGTTGGGGCACAAGAAGGGACCCTCTTGTGGTCCCTCTTCTCTCCCTTCAATAGAGATGCTACACTTTTACCACTTTTTAAAGGTAAGACTTTCTCACAAGACTTCCTTCAGAAAGTTGAGCTTTCAGAAAGCTCCGGAGAAATGACAGGATGCTTTACAAGTTGCTGAGCGCCGACTTACCGACAGAGGCTGTATATGGCTCCTGCACAGAATGCTGGCTGGGCAGAGCCATCTTGGTGGCAGAAGGATAGGGCCCGTAGCCCTGAAAGAAGCTGCCAAATGCAACAGCAAAGCATAGCACAACTACCTGCAGGGGGAGGAGAGAACACAGGGAGCTGTCAATTCTATGATCCACAGAGCAAACCTCTAGCCCTGCAACACCCGGGAAGTCCAGGGACACAGACTCCCCTTTGTCAGCCCTGAGAGCACCAACAGGTCACCCCCTGTTAACATCAGAACAAAGAAATTGCCTCAGAGCAAGCCGCACGGCTCCTCCAACCCCACCTGGACATGGCAAGTTGGGGAGAGACTAGAGACTCCGGGGGTGGGGGGGTGCGCAGGGCACTTGCGCGGCTGTCCCTTTGGGAAACTCACCATGAGGCACGTGCCAGTCTGCGTGCCCGCCAACTTGCAGGTGCGTGAAACCTTGCCCATCACCAAAGTCTGAAGCTTCTGCAGTTGCTGCAGGAGAGTTCTGCAAACACAGCAAATCAAAGCCATGAAGGGAGTCTGAGTCAGAAGAGAGTGCTTTCAGGTGACCTCTGCTCCCATGCCCCAGGGAAACTGTGTAGCTTTGTGTCTGCATTTGAACACGGTGCCAAGGGAAAGTCTCGTTTGCAGGGAGGTATGGACACCAGATATGGACACCAGTGTTTTCGAGCACCAGTGTCACAGAGCTTCCCAGAGTTTGGAATGAGCCCCCACTTTAGCAGCCTATCCCATTCTTGTGCTGTTCTAAGAGGTGAATGCCTCAAATTATCCCTGACATGCTGGGACTTGTCTGTCAGCCACTGAGACAAAACAAAAAAATGAAAAGAACATTTTGATGGGTAGGTGATGGTGGTACAAGGAGACAAGGAGAATTCATTTACCTACAAGAAGGGAAATGCTGAAGAAGACGTAAGAAAGGAGAAAAGCAGAGAACTGAAGGAGTGGCCAGAGGCGGTGGCTGTCATTGGAAATGGCGGCAGTATCCGTGAACCACAGTCACTCAGATGGCAAACTTGAGGAGAAAGAGAGGAAAAACAGGAATGGCAGGGAGGCAAACAGCCAGGAGCACCTCACACATGGTCCTTGCAGGCTCATGGCGTCTCTACAGTCAGAAATGAAGCCAAAATACGACTGAGCAAAGACGTCTGCTCAATTGGACGCATGCTCAGAGCCAGGGATCTCGGAAACCATCCTCTCCCATACAGACTCTGATCTTTCTCCAGGAAGAGACAGGGAGCAGGAGCAAAAAAGAGTTGCTCTCTCCCTAAAATTGGACAACTGTGCATACCCTTCAAAGGGAAGGGTTTGGGATAAGAATCCTATATTCTGATTTATGTGACATCAGGTCACAGAAAGAGCAGATGGTGACATTCTTTGCAAATTCTGAACACTGCAAGCCTCAGAAAAGGATCTTACAACACAGCCTCCTGAGTCAGAGCGTCTGGGATGATTCTGTGCGAGCAGCCTAGAGCTGAAGCTCCTCCTTGCCTTAGCCCTTTCCCCAAGCCCAAGGCACAGGGTGAAGCGGAATGATTTTATAAGCAGATGCGTTTTCTTGAGTCTTAGAAATTTTCAAAAAAATTCATGCTCTAATGTCACATCAGAGAGCCAGACAAGCTCATTGGGAAACATCAGCAAATCACTCATTTGCAGAATTCTGGGCTCTCCCAGAGAACCTGCCTCTAGACACAATCTACCTCCTGAAGAGCTTTCAAGTACTAGAAGACTCGCTTCCAGAGTTTGCAACTTCCACCCTGACAAGCGCCAACGACACGAGTTCTCCCCGGGTTTAAGCCGAGCAGGGACACATTGACCATAGGGTGATATCGCTATCGGCAGCTAGCTGGCTAAGAGTCGGGACAGAATTGGGGCAGCCCACAACATGTAGGCCTTCTGAACTAAAAAAAACCCCAAACACCACCACCACCACCACCACCACCACCACCACCACCCTGTGTGGTCCTGGTGAATTTAAGTAAAACAATATCATTCATCCCATTAATCGATATCATTAACTTAAATTCTATTAATATGGCGGTCTTTTTAGTACCTTGTACATTTTTTTGTTCATTGTCATCTAGAAGTATAATCACAGTCATTTGGACCCGGTTTCTGTATATTCAGGCAACATGTTCTTTAAAAAGTGTTCTGTATGTTACTCAAGGCTGAGAAATACTGATAGTATGACTATTCTAAATTCCTCTTACGGAGAGCCTGTCATTTGTGACAATATGGATGATGAACCTGGAGGGCATTACACTACGTGAAATAAGCCAAATAGAGACAGAAAAACACCCTATGGTACCACTTATATATGGAATCTTTAAAAAAAATTTTTTTTTTTAAGTTGAACTCAGAAATAGTGTAGAAAAGTAGTTGCCAAGGTCTGGGGGTTGGGAGAAATAGGGAGAGGCTGGTAAAAGGATACCAAATTTCAGCCATGAGATGAATAAGGTCTGAGGATCTAACTTACAACAGAATAACTCTACTCTGTCACCCTGTGTTGGATGATTGAAATTTGCAAAGAGAGTTGAACTAAAATGCACTCACTGGAAAATGAAAAACAAAAAAAAAAAGGTGAACATGTAAGGTGGTAGATGCATTAATTAATTCGACGTGAGGAATCCTTTCACAATGTATGTGTGTATCAAATCATCATGTATACTCTACATATCTAACCATTTTGTCAATTGAAAAAAGCTGAGAAAAAAGAGGGGGGAAAAAAGCTTGCAACTAAATGGTCATATAATGCAGCAAGTTTTTTCCTCATCGGGTCTTTCCTCTTCTCCCGGCACTTCTGAAGAGCACTCCATTCTTAGCCGCTAGCCTAGCTGCCTTTCCAAAACCAGGCACTAAGTGACCTAACGCACACCCACTTCCTGGGTGAGCGTTCATTCTCGAAGCGCTAAGATGTGGCTGGCAGTAGCTTACATTTTATTGACCACCATCTGTGGTGCTGGCCCCAAAGCCTTCACTGGGTTCTCTCTGCTATATTTTGGGATTCCTAGAGCAGATTCAAGTGAGCCCATAGATAAGACCTGTATTTGACCATAGGGCACAGTCCCTTTTCTCTCATATTCTGGCCTCCTTCTGTGGTACTGACTAATGTTTCCATTGCCTGCTAGACTATGGAAAGGGGCCTCCCAGTTTCCTTGCTTGCTGCCGAGGAACCACATCTTGAAGCAATGGCTGCCCCTTTGACAGGGGGTGGGGGTGGGGGTGGGGGGCACCTCAACTCCCAAGGGGCACGCCAGCAGCCTGAGGTGTCCAAATTCAGCTGTGCTGTGAGGCTTTCCAGATGTTACCCAAGCCATTTCCTTTTGCTCCAAAGTCCTAAGGTGCTTTTAAAGTGAAACCAATTCCCTATTTTACCAACCAACCTTATTCACCCATGACCATCCCACACTTCCTTCCTGCCTGTTCCCTGCTCCTTGCCCCATCTTTAGAGTGTGGAACACCAAGAAAACCAAATCCACAAATTACTTGAAATCACTCCTCCCTTCAAATTTCTGGTTGAGATCACTAGGCCTGGTTCCCCTTCCCTAGGCTGAAGAGTCCCCCGGGAGGGTCCATTGTGGCCCCTGAACGCAGACCTCTCACAGACCAGACACGCCTCAACACCAGTGGTAGGATGTCTTAGCCTCAGGTTGGGACCCCTGACTACAGAGGCGAAGTGCTACAAGTTTGGAAAACGGGCCATCTAACCTGGCTGGGTGAGCAGGGAAGGCTTGATGTTTCCCAATTGTATAGCAGTTTACTTGGCATTCAGCAGCACATCTTCTCCGAACTCAAGATAATTATATTCTGAATCTACTGCAAATGAAAATAGTTGTTTCATGGTCCCTGATTTCTTACACTTCATAATCCCACTCTTTGAGATGAGAAAACATGTAGTTTTAAAATAGATATTTTTTAACTTGAAATGTTGGTTGAAAGCAACAGTGATTGATGTGCCATTTGCGGCTGCTTCTCCTCCTTGGATCAGTGAAGGTGAACTGAGCTGATGGTGGAAATGATGACACTCTGAAGCCCATCAGTCAGCAATGCCAGGTGATTTCACCCAAGGAAAGTGATTGAGCTCATCCATCCCCAAATCTCAACAGATTTCTAGGATCCAATCAAGTCTGAGAAATTCATATATATTCATTCATACAACAGAAACACTCATTTTTGTCATAAGGAAAGGAAATCAACAGTGACGGAGCACCCACTGACTGAGTTCTAGGAACTCCATACACCTAGATACCAAAGAACTATCTCAAAGACATGTAACTCATACATTGAAGACCTCATATGTAAACGAAAACCTGATTCTGTAGTTCATGGACTTTCCAACACACCACAACATGGTACCCTTGTTAATAACCTAATAAAATCAATAACCAAAATAACTCCTAGTTAGGTAGATTTTTCTTAAACCCAGTGACATTAACATCTTATCAACAAGAGCGTGATGAAGAGATATGTCCACCATTAGATAAGACAAGGTTATTATGGCGGCGCCTGGGTGGCTCAGTCAGTTAAGAGTCTGTTTCTTGATTTCAGCTCGGGTCACGATCTCAGGGTCATGAGATCGAGCCCCACATTGGGCTCCATGCTAGGCATGGAACCTGCTTAAGATTCTCTTCTTCTGCCCCTCCCCCCCGACACTCACTCTCGAGCTCTCTCTCTAAAAGAGAAAAAAAAAAAAAAAAAGAAAAGGTTACTATCAACAGGGGCCAAGCCACAGATGGCAGAACCACAGTAAAAATCAGTCCAATGGCAATGAGAGACATACTAGCAAAGTTTCCATGGCAATGATGCAAATACAAACAGTAAGGGCACACAAACATCTCCCGGCACATCTCGGGCTGTACCAAAGATAAAATGTCAAGTGAGAGGTAAAAGAATCAAGGGTGTTGCTTGCCCTGCATCAGGTGTCTGGAAGTCAAACCTGGGCTTTGTTTAGGGAAATGGAAACTACAAGACCTGTCCCTCTGTGGGACACTGGAAGAGCAGACGGTATGGCTTTAGGATTGGTGCATCTGCACTGGAACCAGGGATTGGCTGAGTTTAGATCTGCGTACCACTGCTGCATAGCTTTAATCAAGTTATCTCGGTCCTGAGTTTAGGTGGCTAATCAGAGTGAATTCCTTTAACCTCATCAGCTAACAAAAGAATGAGAGAATCCTCCCTCCTGGAGTACCCTGGCTTTCTGGAAGCAAAGACACCTTGCAATAGCGCTTGCTGTCCCTTTCCACTGATGACAGATGAAGCCAGCCCTTTCCAAGGAAGCTTGGGGCCTCCTAACTGAAACATTGGTCTGAAATGATGTGGGATTCTCCCTGATGCCCCTGGGACAGAAGCCACAGCCCACAGCACTGGGAGCGTGGATGACAGCTGTTACCCTGATTGCACGAAGGGCTGGCTGAAGGAAAGGCAGCCATCCGATGAAATGGAAGAATTATTTTCAAACTAAAGCTATAAAAAGCCAACCACAGGACAGACCCAACAGTGCAGTCAAAGCCCAGGATAAACTTTTCCTTTATTACTGTATTTTAAATCATCAGTGACCATGGCTAATTATGGCTTAATGAAGTCTTGGGCTTCCGGGAGCAAGGTCTCAATTTAGAGAAAGGAGTACTCCTAGCAAACATTTATCTGGGCCAAGAGATTTTTCACAACTTGTTCAATTGGAGTATCCAACTCTTGATTGAAAATGTGGATTTTGTCCTGTGGTGAGATGTAAAAATAAACTGAGTGGCTCTCCTCATACAGTTCCTTGCAAAAGAGCAGTTAAAGGCAGCTGCCAGCCTTGCCCAAAATAAAGCATCACCCTGTATCTCGGGAGGCGGATCAAGGGAAATTGGGCAAAACATTCAAAAGTAGCCAGGAGGGCGAGACATACTCTTCTAACAACTGGGAAATACATCAACAGCCTCGTGGTTTTGTCTTTCATTTAATTTTGTATTCTACTGTTTCCTTTATTTAAGAGAGACAGAGAGGGCAAGAGAGAGGAAATGGTCACATAGTTATTGCATGTTATCCTTAAAACATTCAGGCACCTAATTTCCCACTGGAGTGACAAACCAGAACCCAGGAGAAAGAATAAACTGGGGGTTCCCAATTTTTGCTGTGCCAGAAGCTTCAAACTAGGACCTCTCAATAGATGTACTTTTCATCAAATCTTAGAACACACCTTACTGAGAAATGGGACTAGCTGGGCTACGCTGTGTGTGTGTGTGTGTGTGTGTGTGTGTGTGTGTGTGTGTGTGTGTGTGCATATAAAGCACTCTCTGGGTAAGTCAGCCTCCTACAGAGATGCAGGAACTTTTTTCACCTCCTTACAGAACTCTCAGAGTAGTATTTTCCAAATTCCCAATCATGAACCATTAGTGGGTTGTGAAAACACTTGGGTTGTCAGTGGTGAATTTTTTAATGAAACAATCAACGAGAACACACGGTAGCAGAGGATATCACCATAGTAAATAAGCATTCGGTTGTGAAGCCCTCATACTGGTTATGCATGTGGTGTATACATTCCCATGGGATGTCTCGGTCACTACATAAAATGCAAAATGATCACAATCGAAAAGTCTAAGTGCCACTTAGCTAGCGTGCACATGCACAGTAATTATATATGGGTGGATATCAGGTGGCTTCATGATGGAAGAGCCAAGCATCCGTGTTCCTCTGAAGGAAAAAATCCCACCTGAATCCCCCTGTCCACCCCATGCCCACCCTGGTCTTCTAGAATTATTGTCTCTAAATTTCTGAGGGTTAGGAGGAGGGTGTCCAAGAGCTAAACCATCTACCTCGAAGTCCCGGGGTGGAGGTGGGGAGGTGCTGCGATTGAGTGCAACACAATTCAAAGTTCCAGACACTGCATAACAAGATGAAAGGAGACTCATGAACCATCTCCACGACTTTTAAATACTGAAGTGTAGGAGCGCCTGGGTGGCACATCGGTTAAGCGTCTGCCTTCGGCCCAGGGCGTGATCCCGGCGTTATGGGATCGAGCCCCGCATCAGGCTCCTCCGCTGTGAGCCTGCTTCTTCCTCTCCCACTCCCCCTGCTTGTGTTCCCTCTCTCGCTGGCTGTCTCTATTTCTGTCGAATAAATAAATAAAATCTTTAAATAAATAAATAAATAAATAAATAAATAAATAAAGATAAATACTGAAGTGTGACATATGCAAATAAAGGGCAATCACAGGGCACTAAAACCCTAGTCTTTGAATAATATTTATTCATGATCTTTTACTTCAGCTTTGAGGGCTGTTCATGGGCTTTGGCCTAAATGGGAAAAAAACAAAAACAAAAAAACAAAAAAACCAAGGATGCATTTTCTCCTTCCTCTTTCTGGGTACTTGCTATATCACAAAGGGTTTGTTTTGCAGGGACCAGAGGATACTTCTGAAATATTCTATTACCTACTTCCCCAGGACGAGGAACAAAAGAGCTCTAGAACATTTTCTGGGGCTATGGAACGGCTGACTTAACCACAGAATTATACTGAAATGCCTTTCCAGTCTCTCTGGGGAACTCTGTCTGGTGCCCAAAGATCCACTGAGTTTGAAATATTTTCACCTGAAAAGAAAGCTTTTACTCTTCACACAGCCGGAAGTTATGGATAACAGAGAAATGAAAATGAATTAAAGCAAGATCAAGGTCTGCAGAGGGGAAGGCTGCATCATTCACCAGTACTCCAGTGGTCTTTCCGTGTACAGCAGCGGGTGGGATCGGGAGTGACAGTCAATCTACAGAGAACAGGGGAACCCGGGGAAGAGGATAATAGTGTGTGGTGCAAATGGGCACAGCCTTAGAGGCCAAGTAAACAAATGAGAGGTGGAACACAGTGAAAGCCCAGTGCACTTCGCTGGAAAGACCTGTACCAGGAACTGTGTGAGATTCCAAGAACAAGACAAGTGGAGTTAGGATTACAGCTGAGAGGACCTGATACCCCATGCAGGATTTCAGGCACACAGCAGCCAAGGTTCAAACTCCCAACACACCCATCAGCTTAGGGGGTGGCCCCCTCATGGCTTGGTCTACCCTTCGAAGAAGAGACTTGGGGTGGAGATCCACACAGGCCCTGGAGATGGGCCAAGGCCCTTGGGGCAGGGAATTCCAGAATCCCAGGTACCAGGGTGGGGTCTGAAGGGGTAGAGTGAGAGCTCCGCATGCAAACATGGCCTTGGGCCTGCCGACTACTCTTCCCATGGAGAGACGTGTGGCTAGAGGTGAGCCAGAGCAGGGTCCTCGAAAACACAGGTCCAAAGCAAGGCCTTCCTATTCAGGTCTAAGTTAGCCCTGTGCTGGAGAAAGGCAGTGGTCCTTGAAAGAGAAAGGGGCACAGCAGAAGAAAAATCAAGGTATGGAGTAATTTAAACCTTAAGTGGCTGAGGTCTAGTCCCCATACTACCTCTAGATGTTTGGATGACCTGAACCTCACTGAGCCTCAGTTTCCCCTTCTATAAAATGAAGTGAGTCAAAGTCAAATTAGATGGTCTCTGCTAACATGCAATTCAAGTCTAAGTTTCCACAAATGGCTCCACACATCAGGGTGGGAGGAGAGGACCTGTGGCTCACAGCCCTACAGGGGCAACAGAGCAAAATCCGAAAGGAGAGGAGCCAACTGAACCACCAACACCTAAAACTGCTGGGCTGAGCGGTGTGTGTCACCTGCGCAGGATTTCTCTGGAATGGGACAAGGGTAGGGCTGTCCAGAGAGCCTGCAGCTCACAGAAGTGAGTGAGGAGCATGGGAGAGCCATGATCGTCCAGCAGCAACACACACACACACACACACAGGCCTCACCCAGACTGTGTAAGTGAAAATGTATTTCCTGATTGAGCGCAGGAAGACAGGCCCCCTGGGAAACTGTCTCTCTCTCATCTCACACATTTCCTGATGGCACGCAATTAGTGGATCACCTTAGCAGAGCGAGTGTGAAGGTGCTTTCACACTGCTTGGCTCTGCTCCGAGAGGCTCCCGGGTAAGGCTGCAGAAGTGTTAAGAGCATTTCTTCATTTGCTCTTCCATCCTCATCCTCTTCCAGCTTTCTGAGCTCAAAAAATGGGGTCTTTAACTAGAAACCAACAATCCGCTATGCTAGGTGGCTGCTGCTAAGTCCAGTGTAAACCAAAAGATTCAGGATTGACTCAGAATCGGAACGCTCATTTTCATCTAGAGAGATGGAAAAGTCGTTTGTGGGGTGTAACACAGAAGTGGTAAAATGTAAAAATAGTCTTCCTTTAATTTGGTCAACAAGGAAATATCCACTCCCTTTTCCCACCATGTCATGTCATATGACATAATGGCGCCCAAGGTCTCCCACCCCACTCGAGTGACGCAGGATCCTGTTCATGTACAGCAGTTCTCTGTCTGTCCAGCCACCTCCGAAGGACAATAATCCAAGAAGCATGGCCAGGAACACAAACACAGGTGTGTGTTCATTAGGCCCAGCCCTGTACTTAGTTCAAACACCACGTCACTGATGCAGTGTTATGTGAGCAAAGGGACCAAAAGTCTCCCTTGCCACATGCCCAAACCACCAACTCCACATGACAGGTGTAGGGTGGGAGATTGCCAAGGTTACACTATAGTCACTGTGGTTGGTACTGTGTCCTCTGAGCAAGGCGAGGCCCTCGAGGAGGGGAAGACGCGGGCGGGAATACAGACCCACCCTCCCTGTCTCAACAAGAGCAAAACACTGCTTTCATTTCTTGACCTCTCCAGCTAAAACGCACTAAAAATTACTTAGAAATTATGAGCCCAGGAGTCCCCTGCTAAGCTTATCGATGGGAAGAGGACAGATTAGTCAACTGCCAGCCATTACCACCACAAAAGAGGGGCTGTCTGCCCGGAGAGGTGAGTTGGGCAGGAGGAGACCACTCACAGGGCAGGCAAGGGACAGAGCAGGGCACCAACAGCGTGAGGTAGGTTGTTTCCTCAGTGGGGGTTCCAATAGGCCAAATGCTGGGGAAAATTTCCACACAGTCCGTGAGGAAGAAAAGAGGAAAATCATCACTGACTCCCAGGGAAGAACATGAGATATGCTGACCCCAAGCTCAAACACGCCGTATGTTCCCATAACTCCTATTCTATACTAGCTGGTATCATTGAAATCACTATGGCTGTTGTTTAAAGAGAGAAAAATAATGGCAAAACACAGATTGTTGTGACAGAATCAGATGCACCTTATGTCAGTGTTCCTCACAGGATAGCTCTTTATCAGATTCTGATAGAAATAAGGATTCTGTAGAAATACACTAATATGAAAATATGTCCACTGCATCCTGTTAGAAGGAAAATGTTCTTAACAAAAGAGGATGTGTATGTGTATAAATACATATGTATAAAATATTAAAAATATAAATATATCTGGGTGAAAAGATAGCAATTTTTTTCCTTTTTTAACTGTAGTTTCTGATTTTTTTTCTGCAATGAGGAATATATTACATGTGTGGGGCTTTTTTTTTTTAAGTTTTAAAAAAATTTGGGGGCACCTGGATGGTTCGGTCCATTAAGCGTCTGCCTTCGGCTCAGGTGATCTCAGGGTCTTGGGATCGAGCCCTGCATTGGGCTCCCCGTCTCAGCGGGGAGTCAGCTTCTCCCACTCCCTCCCTCCTTGCTCATGCTCTCTTTCTCTCTCTCCCTCACTCTCAGATAAATAAAGAAAATCTTTTTTAAAAAATATGGTACAGCACAGTCAGCCTGGAGAGGGGAGGAGAGGCCTTTCAGCAGAGCACTTCTTTTTTTTTTTTTTTTTTTAAGATTTTATTTATTCGACAGAGATAGAGACAGCCAGCGAGAGAGGGAACACAAGCAGGGGGAGTGGGAGAGGAAGAAGCAGGCTCCAAGCAGAGGAGCCTGATGTGGGGCTCGATCCCATAACGCCCGGATCACGCCCTGAGCAGAAGGCAGACGCTTAACCGCTATGCCACCCAGGCGCCCCTCAGCAGAGCACTTCTAATCACAAGCGCCCGGCGCCCCCAAGCACAGCCCGTACTGCACCTCTGCTGCCCCCGTGTGGTTGGGAGAAGACCTGGCACCCGGAGTCCCTAGACAAGGAGGAACCGGGACCAAACTCTAAGGTTATCTTGGATAAATTCCTCTTTCCCTTTTCACCAATTCAGGGTGTGGATTTGTCCCACTCGTGAACATGGGGCATGGGGCTTCTGCAACAGCGAGTGCTAGGACGGGCGTTCGGGATGCTAACAAGATGGGACACGACTCTGGTAGGGGTTCAGGACCCAGAGATCCACTATGGCAGGAGTGAAGGTGGAAGTCAGAAGGGGCGAAGCCTCAGGAGACTGTTGGCCACAGGGAACCATGAAACCAGAATCCTAAAGAGGTACTGGAAACCACCTCCTTAGCCGCAGGGGATTAAGGTGAGAGCACCTGGAGTGGGTGGCGTTTACTTCCTCTGCCACCTGTGTGCCGAGCACCTGAGGGGACTGCCCTTGACCTGCTATTTGATCATATACCTTCCCAGAAATGCAGAGGGAAGCCCAGTGGGGTTACAATGGCCAGTGTTCCCATTGATGGTAGTTTTAACTTATGAGTAGAAAAGCCTGCTGCCTGAGCAGCAAACCATGAAGATGGGAGCCAAATTTGACATTATTATCAAATGACAGGCAAATAGATTTAACCTGATCCCTTAACAACTGCAAAATCATTATTAGGCATTAATGCGAAGCCTTAAAATGATTAAGTAATATTTTTCTTACCTAAAAGTCTATTTTTCTCTACTTGCATTGTCGGATCTGTAACATCTAAGGGCAACAGGATCCCCTGACTAATGAATATTTTAATTTTTAAAGCATAAGTAGGCACTGTGTGTACACACACACACACACACACACACGAATTCTGGATTAAACTCTCCAACTCTTAACCCTATACCTTAACCCCTTTCTCTTGTGTATGACCCAGGATAACACTAGATATGCTTCTCCTATACTGAGGCTCCAGAGCCGGATTGCCTGAAATCAAACACAGCTCCAGCATTTACTGTGTGACGTTGGGCAAATCACCTACCCATTCTGAGTCTCGGTGATCTCCTCTATATAACGGGGATATTAATAGGACCACCTCATAGAACTGTTGGAAGGTTAAAGGAGTTAATATCTGTGATGTGCTAAAAACAATACATGACAAGAAAGTGCTAGAAGAGCCCATTAACTCACTCTGTCCTACAGTTAATTTTTAAAATGGGTTTGAAATGTCATTTATTTTTATAAACAGTAATTTAAAAAACAAACATGGTTTCCTCTTTTCTTTTCACAAATAAACACCATTTGTTACTAAAATTGAGTGACGATGAAGTGGCCAGTCCCTCCCTGTCCACCTCTAAAGTTCAATGTCATTTTCAGGAGAATCAAACTTAGCATCCTTATTCTCCTCCAAGCTTCCCGCCATGTATCTTAGGAAAAGGAAAGATCGCGCATGCGTGTGTGTGTGCAAGTGCACGTGTGTAACAGGAACAGGTGGGTGGAGTATGGCTGTCCCAAGCACCTTCGCACAACTATGCTTTCAGTGTGATCTCCTCCACTTTCCTCCCATGCTGGTCCTGGATCTGTCCTCTCTTTCCCCCCATGTTCCACTAGGCAGTTTGAACAGCTCCTCACTCCAGTGACACTCACCTGTTGGTGTTCTCCAGAACCTCTACCTTCTTCCGAAGCTCCAAGTTCTCAGTTGAACAAGACTCCACCCTACAGAGGAGCGAGAGAGAAGAAAATTAGTTGTATCAGTTGAGCAAATACGAAGCCAGGAGCTGGGGTGGAGGCAGGTGGAGTTTGGAGAAGGAGGACTGGGCATCAGCTAGTCTAGTTAAGTGAGGGAGAGGGCCTGGCCAGCCTGAGTTGGGAAGAAAGGTTAGAAGACAAAAGAAAAAGAGAGAGAGAGAGAGAGAGAGAGAGAGAGAGGAGTAACAGGTGCCTCAGGACCAGAAAATGAATAGGGATGGTACAAAATGTAAAGTCCTTCAAGGCTGTTCCAACCTCAGTTTCTTTCACCTCGTCCCTATTGCTCTCAGTGCCTGCTATTCATCTTCCTCATACTACAGGGACCTGGATGCTGCTGGCTGTACTCTTGGCCAGAAGGACGGATAGGGAGCCAAGGGGCTTGGGATAGACAAGAGGGGAGGACAAAAACCCAGCGCCTCAAGACAAGGAATCCAGCTGCAGGAACATGCATGCCCCCAAGAGGCATTAAAGACCATCTTGACCCTGGAAGCCTACAGAAAATAATGAAACAGAATGGGACTACTTCATGCTCAGTTTCCAATACCTAAATTAGGATGTAGAGACACTAACTTTCAGTGGGAATGTCAAGAACCAGCCAGGATCTCCTCCTCTCCCCAGACACACGGGAAGATTCATTTCTGGGTCAGGGTCCTCCTTTCCATCTTAAATGATATTCATTGGTCGGCTGGAGAACTATATTCTAAGGCTAGTACAAAATTGTATTTCATTCCATGTTTTTCTAACAGCCCTCTTGATACTTTGGACTATTCAGAAGAACAAAAGTGGCCTTCGAGTGTTTCTGTGGGAAGTCGCTAGCCTGTAGCATGACTTACAGTGGACGGAAAGTATAGAACACCAGCCTGACTCACTGCACTGCCTACGCGCTTTCTCTGGGGCGTGAGGGATTCCTTAGCACTGCTCCTTCCGGCTGAAACTCTCCTCTGAGGAGAGTTCCAGGAATGTGAACGAATGTTAATATTTGCACTTGTTTGAAAGGAAGACTTCGAGGCCCTACTTTGGTTAGAAATAGCGTGCTACAAATACCTGCTAAGACGGAGTGTATTTTTTACTTAAGGCCATACTTAGAAAGCCTCCTCCTCTAAAAACCACTAGGTGGCAGGCAAAACACAGCGGATGAACGAACGGGTTTCATGGTGGCCAGAATGAACTTCATCTGCTTCTGGAAAACAGAAGCTTTGCGCACTCCCATTTCCCTGCGCAGATCACCCAATAAACACACCCGGTTTCGCGGGAGGCTTACTTTTTCTCCAAGCTGTCCATGTATTCTTTCTTCTTTCTCCTACTTTCCTGGGCAGAAATCTGAGATAGAAGGGGAGAAACAAGGATTAGCTTCCTGCTGTCTCTGTAAGTCCCTTGGGTGTGCATGGAAGAGAGGAGTCTGTTCGCACAGAAATCACCAGGCCCTGCTCATTTTTGTGGCCACTCTTTATTTAGATAACCTGCTGGCTCATCTGTGAGTCACCCCTTCTGAACTCCCTGGTTTCAACAGCCTGTGTGGTCACTTGTTCCCACCAAACTGGGCCCTGCGTGGGAGGCACGGCAGGCCTGAGTCAGAACACATGGGTCACAAGCCATCTGTACGGTCTTAGCTAAACGATTTCAACTCGGTGGGCCTCGACTATAACACATACACGAAGATGGCTGGGCTTGATCAGACATGAGCGCCCTACCAGTTCTGCACGTGGGCTAAGAGTTGTACAACTGAACACTCTTTTTCTTTCTTTCTCTGCCTCCTGCCTTGTGGCCTGTCTGTGCCCTAGCCATGCCCCTCAGCCTTACCAGGCCTGATTTGCACTGTAGGGACCTAGGGCTAGAAGACTCCTGAATCCAAGCATAGAACAGTGGACTACAGAATTTTCTTTTAACCAAAAACCCAGTAAACACTCGTAATGCATTTATATTTATTTATAAATTACATACATGCCCACCAGAAGGAAATATTGTGTCCATCGTAAAACAGAAACTTAAAAGGCTGAGATAAAAAAAATTAATGGGAGTTCTAATGTTTTCCTCTCAGCCCTGAACGGATCCCCTTGGGCACCAAGGAGCATGCACACCCATTCTGGGATCCACTGACCCAGAGTACGGGTGGAGGGACTGGAGGAACACAGGGGTCCGTGGTAACTGTGTTCCTGCTCCCTGCAGAGGGGAAGGGCAAGGCTGAGCCTTGTCCCCCTGCCCCCCCCCCCCCCGCCATGAGATGTGCCAGTGTTGGCCACTGGGAAGAGGGGGAGTGGAGGCATGCAGGCTTAATTCTGGTCTCTGCTCATGGAAGCACCTGGATTTGAAGGGCTCACCTTGTTCTTGATTTTCCTCCGAATTTTCTTCAGAGCCTTCTCCTCTGATTTTGTTAGAGGCAATTTGGTGGGGATGGGATAGCCCTCGGCGATCAGGGTCCTCTTCTCCTCCTCAGTCAGGACCAGTGGGCCTGATCCTTGCAGTTTCTGTGCAGATGAAGGGGCAGAAAAAGGGTCAAAGCAGAACAACTGGGCACGCTCAAGAAACCTGCAAACACCTGGGAGAAAAGGATGTTCATCTGCTTCGGGTGAGAGACCGAGCAGTTTGAAGTGGAAGCAAAGATGGAGACCGCACTCTCATGCGACAGTTACAACCCAAGGATTATCAATCGAAGGGAAGGGTGAAGAAACCTCCACCTATCAGTTCCCAGAAGGTACCCCACTGGCTAAAACATCAAAAGTGACATTACAGGATTCATTTCCCACATCTCTCGAGATTTCATGGCCTTGGAGTGATGGGGGATTCACTTGGAGCTCTGTTGGTGAAAGAGTTTCCTTGTTCTCCTGAAAACACAATCTTGCAAGATGCTCTCCACACACCAGGGGTCACTACTTGTCCCCCAATGACAGCTACAGGGCCAGGGCTCAGAAATACACCTGCAGGCACATCCCATGGAAGTCTCTGGCTTCAGGACAGTCCCAGGTTGTCCATCATCAGTGAAGATGAGGACTGCAGCTCATCTCATTTAGCCCATAATAGAATGATGTGGGTTTTTTTTTTTTTTTAAGATTTTATTTATTTATTTGACAGAGAGAGAGAGAGCACGAGCACAAGCAGGGGGGAAGGGCAGAAGGAGAGGGAGAGCAGGAAGCCCGATGCTGGGCTCAATCCCAAGACCCCAGGATCGTGACCTGAGTCAAAGACAGATGCTTTGAGCCACCCAGGCACTGGAATGACGTGTTTATACATAGTCAAAGAAGCTGAGCCCCGATTACGTCTGAGCCCCGATTACGTCTGAGCCCCACGTTAAATGTCATGGAACTCTCCAAACAAACCATCTCTCAAGTCATGGCCTGTGATCAAGATTGACACTGAATTAATACACATGAAAGTCCGAGGGCAATTAAATACTATGCTGTAATATTAACTCAAGGTGCATTCAAAATCTGGGGAAAGAGACACATGAGTGTGTGAGAAGGAAAGGCTTAGGGTAGGACAGGAGACTTGCATTGGGCCTTTTGAAAGGAAGGGGATGATTTACATAGAGAGAGGAGGGCATTCCAAGCAAAAGGCAGTATTCTCAAAAGCACTTGAAGATGCAACTTTGTCTAGAATGGATAAGAAGTTCTTGAAGCAGCGAAGGGTCAAGGTGCCTAGTACAGAGTAGAGGTATTTGGGTTTGATACTAAGAGCTAATTAAGAAACACAAACAACACACTATGGGGGTGTGACATTGGGAGGATTTCGTAACCTGGCCATAGATCCAGAACTTTGGGGCACACTCACTTTAAATCGTCAAAATTATATTAATCGATAGATGGTTCTTATAGAATTTTTAAATACCTCATCTCATTCAAATTTTCTCTATGTGATATAAATTCACTAAGTTTGATAATAATTTTATGATTTTTCAGATCTCACAGAAATCAATGAACCCTTCAGAACAGTAAAATGTTAATTATCTGTCCCTCTTTTTATTTGGAAAAAGGTGCCCTTATATACGTTAGGGATGAAGGATGACTCATGCTTTCTAACCTGAGTCTCTGGATTAGGAGTTGTACCACAGATTTAAAAAAAAGGGTTGAACTATATTTTTGAGCTTTCGACACTAAAACATTTAATCTCAAAGTCTGAAGTTCATCAAAGATTATTTATTTGGAAAAATAAGTTATCTTCTATTGTAGGCCACAGGATCATCTATATGGATGGTAAGTATTTGGGACATGGTTTCGAGGAGGAAGTCCACGCAACCTTTTTATCCCTTGTGCTCCCATCTGTGTAAAATAAACATACGAGTAATAACTAGAACGTGCACAGGAAAAGAAGGAGGACGGCGTGAAGCATGGTGACGTTATAGGCAGGTCTTAAAAAATGTTCTTTAAGATGGCCATCACCCTGTTTTAGCAATTCAACCCAAGACCTCCTTACAAGAACAAAAGTCAAGTGGCTTTGAAGGGCACCCACTCCTCCTGAAGCTCCGAGTGACCAAAGGGAAAGGGTTGGCGTCCGGGGCTGCCGCCGATACTCACGTGAGGCGCTGTGAGGAGAGGAGAGCTGGACAGGGCCGAGGGGGCCCGCGCCACGGCTCTGGCGGGGCTGTGGGTCTGAGGCAGGCCGAAGGGGTGCAGGCGGGGGTTGGGGCTCAGGCTGCCCTCTGAGTCGCTGCTGTGGCTGCTGGGAGGGGTGGGAGGTAAGTGCAGGTGTTCCACGGAGGCTGAGGAAAAGAGCAGATTTCATCCATCAGACAGCAACGGAGCAGGACTCGGGGGTGGTTAAACAGTCATACGTCCACACGGCCAAACTCGGGTCAGAGTCTGCATGTGCTGATATGGAAAGATCTCTAACCGATACTGTTGGTGGGGAGGACGAACATCGAGGTGCAGAACCGTGTATAAAGTCGCCTCCTTTTGTGTGAAAGAGGAGAGGAGGCGAATACAGTTCATATTTGCTCGTCTCTGCATAAAGAAACGCTGGAAAATATATAAGAACTTAATAAAATTATGACCTCTTAGGGGCGGTGGGAAATTAGGGTAGACCGTGGTAGTGTCGGTATAACTTCTCACCATATTCACTTCATATCATTTCTATCGTTTGGCTTGTAAACATGTCCATGGATTAGGTACTTTAAAAAAAAATTAGCAAAACCTGGGGCCCAAGAGCATTCTCAATGGCTGCTTTGAGAAAAGCTCATTTGTTTCTGAAGGAATGTGCACGGTAGGGCCCCTTAGGCAAGATGCCAGGCATTCTTCCTTCAGAAAATCCTAAATCCATCTGTAGATAGGTAGGTAGGCACTGGAAAAGAAGTGTGTGTGTGTGTGTGTGTGTGTGTGTGTGTGTGTGTGTGTGTGTGTCTGTGTGTGTTGGGGGCCTTGCTGCTGCATGGTCCCTCCCTGTGGACTCGCCTCTCCTCGGGGAGTCACAGACACGCTGTCCGCTGAGCCTGTGAGCCACAGTTGCTGTTACCAATCCCACATCTCCAGGGCAACAGGGATGGGCTCCAGAAGGGAGAATCCACTCTGAGTTCAACCTTTTTGACAAAAGAGCTCTCCTTTTTCTGGTCTCCTTTCTACTCCCACTAAGCCAGAATGCCTTGAGAGCCTGCCACTGTTACCGAGCCAAGGGGCATAACCTTGGGTAAGCCTTTCACCCCACACCCCTTGGGGGCCCCGAAGACAATAGAGCCCTTTAGCATAGAAGCCGCAGCTCAGCTGGAGAAGCACTTGGGGCCACAGAAAGGCTTCCGCCTCCTCTTCTCCTGGAACCAGAGACTGCCCGAGGTGGGAAGGGCCTTCAGAGGCACAACTGACCTATGAGTTCCCACCCAGAGCTGCCTTTGCAGGTTGAAATACCTTGAAATACCTGAACATCCGAGGTAACAGGTAATGTGCCTCCCAGCCACCCCTCCTGCCCTCCTCCCCGCTATTTACAGCACACAGCTCTTTCTTCTCTTATTCTCTTCCTCTTTTTCTAACATAGTACCTTTCACTAGATGCTTCCCTTTTTCTCTGACAAAGTCTTGCCAAAGAGCTCCCTGGGTTTTTTAGAGTCTGTGGGTACTCTGTAAGCTAATGAATATTCTAAAATAATCCTTGTATCTCTAGTGCCAACATCCCTGCCAACAGTTCCAGGGGCCTCAAATATGTGCCCCCCCCCCACAACGGAGTCCTGAGAGTGTTAACCAAGGTGTCGAATGGCTTAAACAAAGAGGCCATTGGACTGAGGTGGCTTTCATGCCGTGGTCTATGACAGCAAACCAAAATCTATGCCTGTAGATGCATCAAGGTTACCAGATAGAAATCTAAGGATGACCAATCACAAAGAGCCAACCAGGCTTTCAACGATAGCCAATCAATAATTTCCTGACTTCGCTTCTGGAAAGGATCAAAGTCTCTCCCTGAGCTCCCATTGGCGGAACGCTCCTAACCACTTCTGGTCTGGCACTGCCAACTTGAATACCCTTTTGCTCAAACAGACTTCTAAAAATTTTAATATGCCTTAGTTTATCTTTTAACAATGGTGAAAAAAAAAAAACCCAAACCCAAGAGCAAAACCTATTAGGGGCTCCCACTGTTTGCCAAATTGTGCTGTTACACTCTGGAGAACGAGCCAAGTGTATCTAGAGCTTACTTGGCCCTTTCACTTAGCACCATCCAAGTTATTCTAATACTTTTTCTCCTTTCCAAGCAGAAGGTGCTCCACAAAAAACAGAGATGGCATGACAGGACAAGCGAGGGAAACTGAAATTCCCTCTTTTCTCCTTATTAAGACCTACTGACCTGGCCGTAGGTGCCTCGATATCAGATTTCTAAATATCATTTGAAATGCCAGTCTCAGATTACTTGAAAGGTCTGGGGACAACAAGCTACTTTGCCTAGAAGCTCCACTGCGTACAAGGATATTGAATTTCCTCCTCTCTGTTTATCTAGGATAACGAGGAAGGACGGCCTGCCACTTACTTTACTCTTGAAATGTTTCTCCTCCACTGATCCCAGAGTCTGAAGCCACTAAGGGATTGTTACGGCTGGGCCGCTTTCTGAAGCATATTGCAACGTAAACTAAAAGAGCAAGATGTATTTGATAGTTTTCATGAAAATGAAAGGAATTACTTTAGAACAGAATGTAAGCTGAAAGGCACTAATGGATAACACTCAGTGGAAAGAAATTCTCTATATGGATTCTAGTCGATTTTGTCAATTTCAAAAAAAATGTAATCGTTTCTTACTGATAATAAAGGCAAATACCAACCCTGATTAAATGGTCACAGATAAAATCCCGAGTTCGTTTCTAGTGGAATGAAGGAGGT
The DNA here is from genome assembly GCF_024610735.1 of Ursus americanus. Lineage (NCBI taxonomy): Eukaryota > Metazoa > Chordata > Mammalia > Carnivora > Ursidae > Ursus > Ursus americanus. The sequence goes on along the minus strand of NC_142129.1, from coordinate 15,702,207 downwards.
TATGATTTACGGGAACTGCTCGTTTGTAACACGCACACATCAAGCGAACACGGTAACACAGAGGCCTTTCCTACGACAAACGCGCGTACAGATTTCTTTTTTGTTGACCACACTAATGAACTGTCCTTCCAACCTCGCCCCGAAGACAAAAATAAAAAGGAAGAGGATGGCAGGTCCGAAGGCACAAAATTAAAAGCAGAGGGTCCACGCAGGGGTATCTCAATTTTAAAAAAGGCAAAGAAAGCTTCCTCCGACTTTATGACACTTTGGAGGGTGGGGGTCAGTGTTCAGGATCCCTAATTATGGGCTTCATCTGAGAACAAGAGGAAGAAGTCAGAAAGCAACTGACACAAAGAAAGAAAAAGCGGAAAGTATGACAACTTAGCATATGACATGATTTTGTTCTAAATGGATGGCAAGACGCCCAGTGAGATGCATGAACTAATTTATAAATAGGGAAGAGGTTCCTTGCAACTATTGTCACCTAAAATCAACTTTTAAGCACACTGAATGATCAGACAAACTGGGAATTCACTTTACAAAGGCTTTAAACTGCGCTGTTTTAAACAGGCAAGGTGCCTTTGTGGAAGTTTGTTTCCCGGCCTGCACTGCTCCCCACCGCAGCACAGAGAACGGGGCTTGGTTCACACGTTCACACCCGGAAGGGCAACGCTTGCCTTGTTCCTCAGCACCCAAGTCATAGCTGACTATAAAGATTTGGGGAAAAAAAACCACCCCTGCTAGGACTAAAAGTAAAATACAAGATTCAGCATAAAAGCCTTCGGCATATATGCATATTTAGATAAAAGATTCAAGTGTCTAACACAGAAGGGAAATTACAATTTAACTTTCAATGTTTGTACTTAAGGTTTTAAAGAGCAGAGCTATTTCAGAAAGCAGGCGATGCCTCTGGTACAAATTAATCGCAGCACTTTCTCCCACGTTCCCTTTCTCCGAGCACCGACATCCGGGGACCCCAAGGAAGGCGGGGAGAGTTGACAGACCTTCTTTAGGAGAGAAGTTGAGGAACTGATCCACTTCATGGGGCTCCAGCTTAATCTTAGGAATAATGGTCTGGCACGAGGAATCAACCTGTAGGAAGAATTTCACACACAGTGTTTAAAAACCAGTAACAAACTTATAGGGACCCCAGGGGAGCTATGTGTCATCAGAGTCTGATGGGCGGCCCCACTTCCCGGAGCTGGCGGAGGCCGGGCTGAGCCCAACCAGGCTCCTTCTCTGACAGGGAGACGGCTTCGTTCTTAGCCTCTCTCTCACTGACTAAGCCGGCACTTCAGCTCGCCGAACCCAAGGGATCCCAAAGGGCCACAGGCCTCCCCTAGTGTGTCCTACAGCAGGAGCTGCCTGAACCAAGCTGCGTGCGTTCCCTCCAGGCTCTCTCAGGACTGACAACATCGGTATGAAACCCTCAGTACAGAAAGAAGAAAAGGTCTCTGGCCTGTGAGTGGGGCAAGACCAAGACCCTGACCTTTCCTAGTTACATACTAAAAAATCAACTGAACTAACATCTCGTGGGGCAAGGAGACTAAGTCACGCTCTAGGAGCCCAGGGCAATGAACAGATCCAGGCAGCAAATGAGAAAGGCATTCTAGAAGGCAGCTGCCGAGGGGCTCTGTCCACAGTCCCCCATCTTTTCCAAGATGGAATGTAAAGAGTGCTAAGAACATGTATGTGCCGAAGCTTTGGCGGCTCTACCGCTTCTGTGTGACCTCTTCCTAAAAAGGTATAGGTAGATAGGTCACCATGCTCAGAGGAGATCTGACTTAACATCAGTGGAGTCATTGTTTATAAACCTCTGGCTCTGAACTTTAGGTAACTCAGGACCGGCTTCCAATATCTGGAAGAAGATGTCCGCGTATGATTCTGGTCCATCACTGGACACTGGAAATGCCCGGAGAGAAGATGGAGTAGGCATGTAGGCATGGAATCGAACAAGGAAGAAATGCCCGATTTCGTATGTTTTCTATGTGCAATACAATAAAAGCTGGCAGGTGGGAGATCCCTGAGTTGGGTCAGGGCAACTTCACATTGCACGAGGGAAGGAAAACATCACACAGGACCGACATTTCCATCAGCCCCGGAATACGAGCCAAGGACCCCATCATCATTTAACCCCTCTCTTCCCACTGGCCTAGAAATCAATCCCATGGGGAGTGTGGGGTTTTTTTTAAATCATGGATATCCATCTATTTATCTTAATTTTGTAACAACAATCATTGGAAAAATGAAATCAGACTTGCTACCAGTTTTCTGAACAATGCCTTTAAAGGAAGTGATATAATCGATGCTGATCCCAAATTGACATACCCTTGATATATACATACATACATATGCAATTACATATCCGCAGACACCTAGAGCCACTAGCTCCAAAAAGATTAAAGGCCTTATTGGAGAATGAGGATCCGTGTCTTTTGATCCAATGTGTGTGTAGGGAAGAAAAGGGAATATACCCCAGTATTCATTTCCAGGGGGGGTTCCTCCTTCTCAAAAGGGGTGGAGATGGCTGTGATGGTCAGAGTGACAGAGGGGACAAGTCCTGGGGGCGGCTCCTCTGTAATTGGCTCTGTCTTGATGGTTGTTGATGGAAAGTCTGTAGACAGGTACCATTTCTCACTTTCCACTTCATCTATGGGAAAAAGACAAGCACATGTATGAATCTGGTCAGGGTATCAGACATAAGTAAAATGAATGACCACTGATCTTGCTCCTCAAAAAAGAGCTCCAACCATAAGTTACTGAAAGTAGAATAAGAGGAAATAAGGTGAGGATGTGAGAGAGGAGATAAATGGATAAAGAAATGAATGGCGAAGTAAGAATCTTTACTTGTATCCGCTTAAGTGTAAGCGTGCCCAAAGGAACCTCGAGGATCCATGTAAAAGAAAGAAACCTGCCTTCCCGGTCAGAGCAGGAAGGAGACTGGGTTGACAGGGAATTGGACAGGAGGGAGAATCTCAATGTGTGATGTTTTACACTTTTTGGTTTTCAAACCAAATAACTGTGTTATCTATTTAAAAATAAATAAGTAGAATTTTTTAAGATTTTGAGAGAGAGAAAGAGTGGCGAGGAGAGGGGCAGAGGGAGAAGGAGAGAGAATCCCAAGCAGACTCCCCACTGAGCATGGAGCCTGACACGGGTCTTGATCTCACGAGCCTGAGATTATGACCTGAGCCAAAACCAAGAGTTGGATGCTTAACCAACTGAGCCACCCAGGTGCCCCAATAAGTACATTTAAAATTAAGAAACAAATGGGGTATAACCAGAGTCTCAGGAGAGAGGACTGGGGACCATGGTTGGGTGGGCTCTATTCTTGTCCCAGTGGAAAGTTATTTGTTTTCTTTTTTTTAGTTTCTTCTCACTCCCTGTTTTTGTCCGCCAGTTTCCCTATGACCCCACTTATGCCTTAAGCCTGACCTAGACTTCCAGAACTTTACTTAGCCCTCTGCGAAACTTCAGAGTTTGTGTCAAACATCTGCCTTTACTGAAATGGACCAAATATCTAGAGAAAAGACCTGGATCTTGGCGAGTGTGAATGTTGGCTCAGTACTGGCTTGCATGGTGATCACAGGCCTGGGGATCGGGACAAAGGCATAAGAACAGACAGAAACACCCCTACACTTAACTCACATTCTTCCAGGAGCTGACGTCCACCTGTTGCTTACCAAATTACTTCAGAGCTACTAGCCAAGCACAGCCCTGGAAAAGGAGGGAGATGGACAGGAAGAGAAAAGACAAGGAGATTGCAAACAGGTGCAGAACAAGAAAAAACAAGTCTGAAATTCCCAAAGTCAGCATTCCTCACCTGAAACCGTGTTTACTAAAATGAGGCTAAAATAAAGCAAAGGTACGTTCCTTGCTTTATGAAAATGTTTAAACACACACACACACACACACACACACACACACACACAGTTAGTGAACCATTACTGCACAGAAGAGCAAAGTTGTTCCCATAAGGAGATGATTTTATGCTCAAGAATCGGACTCAAGCTTTCTTAAGGAAAGGTACATGAAGATCATTTAGAGCTGCTAGAGATGGGGAAAGAGTGGGCAAAGAAGCTAAAAACAAAAGTTCACAATTACTAAAATTGTGTTTCCTAAGCAACTTCCTTGAAACCCAAGAAAACATTCGATTCACATGTACAAAGGAAAATGATTTGCCCTCCCCCCTTTAAATCCAGTTTATAACTGACTTGATGAATTATCCCAGCCCGGATTTATTTCCTGAGGCAAAGTAAAGATGGGCAAGACTTCTGTTGGTTGAAGATGTTTTGCTTTTGGAACTGGTTCTATAAAGCTGCTGAGTGCTGTGGTGTGATGGGAGAATTTCCATCATTCACGGGGTGCGCACCACATCCTGGCCGAGGGGGAGGGGGAGGAAACAAAGGGCCTTTTGATGGCGGCCAGAGGAGAGAGAGACCACACTGTACTTTGACACAGAATTCTGCTGGCCAGATGGGTGCCCCGCTCAACTGAGAGAGCAATTGGATGAAGAGCCAAAAGAAGATTCTAATGCCTCTCCCAAAATGAGCTTGAGAACTAGAAAATTCTGTCATCGGCAAGGAAGACACACTCAAGACAGATTTGGGGAAGAGCTGGAGAGACAGAGGGCATAGATTACACTTTCTCTATTCAACAATGACATATGGATGCTTTTGCTTTGGGAAGTCAACACTTACAGCCTGTCCACACTGAGCAGTATTAATCCCTGCCAGAGACTGGGAGAGAGATAGTAAGATGCAATACAGCCTCAGTATATATTAAAATTACCAGTAAGGAGGCATTACTGAGAAAAGGTCACACCAGGAAATTGTGAGGTAAGGCCAGATCCCCAGGCTGTGCACTTATGACTGCTGTAATGAAGCTTAATTCACAGGGGGAAAAAAAGGCAAAAATAAACAAAAAGCAATACAAAACCATAAGACAAAATGAAGACAGGTAATACAACCAGTTCTTCCAGTATAGCTAAGCCATCCGCAAACACAGGACAAGATAGTTGATTTTCTTAATGCTCAGTGTCCTATATATATCATATATATATGAGATATATAAAATCATTGCTATATCAGGAATGGAGACTGAAGGACGAACAATGATACTTAAACGACAATTCAAAACTTCCTCTCTCAAAGACAACCGAACTCTTCCAAGTGAGAAGCCCAAGGAAGTTGCCTCTCTTCCTGTGAGCTTTGTTGAGGACAAAACACTGGTGTTGTGGCGCCTGGGTGGCTCAGTCGTTAAGAGTGGGCCTTCGGCTTAGGTCATGATCCCAGGGTCCTGGGATCGAGTCCCACATCAGGCTCCCTGCTCAGCGGGAAGCCTGCTTCTCCCTCTCCCACTTCCCCTACTTGTGTTCCCCCTCTCGCTATGTCTCTCTCTGTCCAATAAATTTAAAAAATCTTAAAAAAAAAAACTGGTGCTGCCTTTATGCTTCCACTTCAATAAAGTAATTTATAACTCTAACTTGAAGATGATTTTTGAATTGGAAAGAAGTTTAAGGCCATCGAGCTCAAATAGATCATTTTATAATGAGGAAATTGACACACAGGTCCAGATCACACAGTGAAAGAGTGGCAGTCCTAGATCTCTGCACTCCTGACCAGTAGTTTTTCTGTTAAAGAAACAACTAAAAATGTAAATAAAGATTTGTGCACAGATATGCTTACTGTAGCATTATTTATAATCACAAGACACTGAAAATAAGCAAAACAGGAGAGAACAAGGGCAAGGTGAACAAATTATTATGCATCCATATGTGGAACATTTATGTGGATGGTAATATTACACATACAAAGTCTTTTTTTTTTTTAAGATTTTATTTATTTATTTGACAGAGAGAGAGACAGCCAGTGAGAGAGGGAACACAGGCAGTGGGAGTGGGAGAGGAAGAAGCAGGCTCTTAGCGGAGGAGCCTGATGCGGGGCTCGATCCCAGAACACCGGGATCACGCCCTGAGCCGAAGGCAGAAGCTTAACGACTGTACCACCCAGGCGCCCCATATACAAAGTCTTTTTAATAACAAGGCAAAGAAAGATTTATTGTAGAATATTAAGAAAAAATCTGGACATAAATTTAATATACTATTAATGAAGAAAGTGATAGAAAAAAGGCTGAAAGGAAGTATATCGAAATAGTAAAAATATCTCGAGAATAATTCAGAACATGAATGACTTTTTTTTTTCTTTAGATTTTATATGATTTCTAAATTTCCTGTACTGGGATACCCTGTCCCTGCTTCTACCTGCTCTATTTTACAATGCTTTATGATGGTAATTATTAGATAGAAGCCCCAGTGGCTCAAGGGGGGGCCCATTCAGAGTCCCTAGACTCAACAACAGTCAATGAGTACTTTCATGCCTGTTATAAATTGCATAATTGGCTTCAGGTCCATACTCACCCCTCTATCCATGCCCATTGCCATGCAATTTTGCAATGCCCTCTCACTGTGGACTAATCCCCACCTTGGATTGGCCACATGACTTGCTGTGGCCAAAGGGAAGTTAGCTTCCTAACACAAGTAGAGCCTTAAAATGCACTTGCACAACTGGACTTACACACTTGTACTTTTGACATCCTAATGAAAAGGATGTGCCAGGACAATCTACTGACCCCAGGAGAAGGAGGGCAGACATGTAAAACAGAGTTTGCCCCCCAAATGAGCCTGGCCAAGATCAGCCAGCTCCCAGCCTTAAACATGTGAGTGAATCTGGCTCAACCTAGGAAAATCACTCAACTGTCCCCCGCCTAAAGCAGCCAACCTCCAGGCAAGGCAGAGACATATGACTATAATAACAAAGGACTGTAGTTAAAGTTAGAGTCTTGGGGTGGTTCGTTACGAAGCTATAATATAGCTGGCTTATACAATCTAGCTGAATGTGTATACAAGAAATTCAATCCATTACGTTAGAACCCACTGCAACAAAATAGCTGCACCTACCTGCCGTAATAACTCCTCTAAACCGTCATTTGGGAACCATATCAATAAATTTGTAGATCAACTGATTAGATCCACCAGTTACATCAGAAAATAAATGACTGCATGTGAACAAAGTCAGCCAGTACGAAGCTTGGTGAGAACAGCATTCCATTGGCAGTTGACATTAGAGAAAAGGGTTTTTATCCTAAACTACTAAGTGCTGACTTGTCCTCTGTTCCTCACTGGAAATAAATATCAAATCAGAGAAAACTAAATGACAAATGTAACCTATGAGGCAGGGGGTTAACAAAGGGTAGAATGAAAGGGACAGAACATGCATTACAATTTTCCACTTGACCTTATTTTTGTAGTTTTATTTTACTGGCAAAAAGGTCAGGAGAGCCACCATGGCTTAGAACTGGAATTATCCTTAGATGTTTGAGTTATTGAGTTAAACTACAAAAACAAGAGTCAATACACTCTATACTCTCTAATTTTTAAAACCTGATGCTCAGATATTGAATGAAAAAAAAATTATTTTTTTCCTAAATTGTGTTTACATGCCTTTTAAGCTTCACTTCAGAAGGAAAACATCACCCAATAAGGTCAGTAGTGCATACTGCGGGAAGAAGAACAACCCCCATAACATCTGATTTTATTTATAAACAGTTTCCTGTCAGAGGTCAAACCCAACTGGCACATTTCCTCAGCATCACCACTCAGCTATCAGCAAGGAAATAAAAACAAGCCACTATCTCCTGGTGGTGAGCAAGTCCTTCCCATCCAAGGACAAAATGGAGCTGCTGTGAGAAGTGGGGCTAGACTCTAAGACTACTCACACAGCAGGGTGCCGAAGGGGCTAGAAAAGACACAGAATTGAAGCCAATGTGGAGGCAACACCACAGTGCACATCCTCAATCATTTCCATATGTACTGCGTAAATAACGGCACTGAACAGATCCTGATTCCTCGGGAAGAGGGGGAAAAAAAAGATTCAACTCTAAATTAGGAGGGGGCAGTATCTTTACAAATATGTTATATATATTTATATATGTATACAGACATATGTCTATATAGTGTGTGCGTATATATTCTTAAAAAGTGAAATCACATGGGGCAAGTACCACTTATAGGATACAGACACACAGATACCCATTTGCTATTTGTATAACAGGGCTAACGTGAAAAGGAAATTTTTGTAAAGTATGCCTCATCTAAATCCCTCAGCGTTTGATAACTGTGTTTGCTCTTTGAAATTTTTCAAAGGAGTTGGCAAATCTTGACTGGTTTTTGATGCAAAAAGCTCTTAAAGGAAAAAATGCTAAGGCTGGGTGCTGGAGGCTGGGAGAACGGCAAGAGTGGAGCTGAATGTGTCAGAATCCTATTCAACTACAGCCCACCCGATGTCCAAATGAAAGTTAGAAGCCTGTCTGTCCATGGTCCTTTCCCTGGGAGCCTTGACCCTGAAATAACCTTCAGTCATGAGTGATATGATGAAGGGTGAAAACAGTAAAAAGAGCAAACACTCCACTGTGAGTGTTTACTATATGCTACATATTATTCTAAGAGCTTTACATATATTAATTTAATCCTAAGAGCAGCCAGGTAAGGCAGGCATTCTATTACCCACATTTTCTAGACAAGAAACCTAAGAGATTAAATAATTCACCCCAAGCTACCCAGCTGCGGTGGGGCTCACCTGGCATTCACAGCCTGCTGTCTTTGCCACTTTGGTATATTGCTTTCAACAGATCAATGATTAAGTAGGTCTCTAGCCAAAAGTGATTTTTAGTCAATTAATGTGTTTTGAGCCCATAATTAGCCACTACAAAAACTGCAATATTTGTGTTTGCTATTTTCTCACCTTGGTTTGTATACAATTCGAATCCAATGTTCCCGAGGTAAAGAGTCCCACGTTGAAACCAATGAATACTAGCTGAAATGTTTTCAGTGTCCACTATGTGCCAGGCACTGTTCTCAATGTTTCCATGTATCAGACGGACCTCTGTGATCACCACGCTTTCTCCCGCACACCTCCCTTACTCCGTGTCCTTTCTGTGCCTGCACATGGAGAACCTCTCCCCCTCACTCTGGTCATTCTTATGTGGCCACCTGGTGCATTACGTATTTAGTTATGCGGTCATCGGCTTAAAGAGAGCAAGATTTCTTTAGTGCTTACTAATTGCCAGGCCCTGTTGTAAACATTTAATACACGTTAATTTACGTAATCCCCACCACAGCAGTACGAGGTATGTACTATTATCATTATTTTCATTTTAAAGGTCAGGAAAAGTGAGACACGAGAGTTGAGCAACTTGCCATTAGTAAGTGGCAGGGTCCAGGTTCAAATCTCGGCAATTTGACGCTGCAGACTATCAGGTGTTCTGAATTTAGCTGCTCTGGCCCTCCTGGAGGATACTGTGTTCAGAGTATGAATTCAATAAATATCTTCGGAACACGTGGTTGACTTCAAAACATTTATTTAACACACACAAAACAACCTCTCTTGTACACTTCTCTTCCTTAAGCAAAGTGATGACTCGCGCGTGAATACCCAACGTAATTTCAATTGCTAGATGGATGTGCTCATTGGTTTGCTGTTCTAGCTACTCTAGGGGTTAGGCAGACAAAGAAGTCATTCTTTCTTTCCTTCTTTCTATTTTTTTTTTTAAGGGGGAAGCCTCATTATCCTTTTTGCCTGTTAGAAAAAGAAAGTAAAGGCGATACCAAGAGAGACGATGAATAGGAAAAGAGCTTCTATCATAGCCCAGGTGCTAGACTCAGAGACGACAACTCCTCCTCTACTTGTCCAACCCCACCTCTGAATCCCCAGCCCACCCACATCAGAGGACCCAGTTCCTCTCTGTGGGTAGGTGAGCAACACGACTTCCTTTCCTCCCCTGAATCTACCCCTCTACAATGGCTCTGACTGACTGATGCTCTTGCCGGTAGCTGGAACAAAATGTGATGAAGATACAGCTGTTCGTTGTCTTTCTGCGACTTTCTTTGACATCTCACCTCCTTGGAACATCTCAACATCAAGATGTCTTCAACACTGCACACTGCAAACCCAATCATCTATGACCCATCTCTACCCTTTACTCCGCATACCGGATCCTGTGCTAATCCCGCTGTGGGCTTCATCCAGTTATTTCAAAACCCATTATTTCTTTGCCATGCACATTATACACCTTCCCTTTCCTCCCTGTATTACGGACCCATGTCCAGGCACATCTTCCTGTGCTCTGGCATCACCAGCCATGCGACATCATTTTCTTCTACTCTTTCCCAAAACACCATCCCACTTTCCTAAAAATCTGTTTCCCCAAAAAACCCAAGTCTTGGTTTCCACCAGGCTTCACATTTACCAGCAGCACTGCTCATCTTTGGCTCACAGACTATAGTTTTCCTTCCCACCTGTGAAAACAGCTCCATAAATTTAGGGTCTCCATACCGAGCCACCCTACCCAGCCATCCCTTGCCCTTACCAGCGCTAAAAGCCCAACTGGCTTAATCAGAAGGAAGATAATTATTATTTATGTCCCTGGTCCCACTCTCTCTCAAACCTGGAACAGCCACAGTTACAATTCCTTATTCCACCCAAAATAAAGCTACCTTGGCTCTTGTGTGGTAGAAATATTGTATTAGATCACTTCAATACTTGTACATTTTTTGCTGAATCTGGTGGTATTTTACGTATGTTCTAATTTTGTTCCTATATCATCTGGGAGGATAGTGGCCGTGTCTAGTTATCCCTGAACAGACTTACTCCAGCACTACTAAGTTTCTTCTTTAGGAAAAAGACAGAAATTGAAAAACAAAGCAAATGAATACCTAGCATCCCAATTTAATTACAAAGGAAGATGACTAAAATAGAGCAACTCATGAAGATACCTTCCATGTGGTAAGCAAGACTTGGTCATTCAAATATGAACTTTTTTCCCCATCAGAGTATAAAAATATCCACAGACATTTTACTTGGACGTTTCTGCTTATCTCTTTATAACCTTCTCTCTCTCTGTTTTTGTAGAACAGAAAGCCCTGCCTGGCATATGGTTAACAGTCCTAATCATGGACAGAAATGAACGAGCTGGATGCAGGATGTCTTTCTGGTGGTTTTGAAGGCCGAGCCCACATTCTAAGGGCTGGCCCTTGTGGTTGCTGAGCCCACATGAAGTTCTTTAGCACTAGTGTTTCAGAGGAGTCTATAGTCAAATTCAGTCCTGAAGATAGATGACTCCTATGTAATCTTAGACCAGTGTTTCTCAACCTCTTTTTGGGGGGGGGGCGGGGGGGTCACAGACTCTTTTGAGGATCTAAAAAAAGGTATAGATGCTCTCAGCAGAAAAACTGACAAATGTAGATAGCCCAAAATATTGTATACAATTTTAGGGGTCTACAGTCCATCTGCGTCCCATGATAAGTTAATAGGATAAGAGCACCTACATATGCTCTCCGTAATTGGCCTGGGATTCAAGGAGGGAGGGAGGGAGAGAAGAGAGAGTCAGCAGGGAGAGAATAGGGAAAGACAAAGAAGAAGGAAGAAGTGGGAGTCAGAAGAGGAGAGGGTAAGAAGGAGAAAAAGAAAGAGAACAATCCTAATAAACAAGGACAGGGTCTACTCAAACTGTATAGCACTTCCTTTTAGGCTTAGAGGCAACTACAGAAGAATTCCACTTAATCTAAAGAAAATTGGACAAGGAGATCTGAATCACTGGCTTTCCCATGTATAATGAAATAATTAACTCACTATCCATCACTAGAAACAAGGACTCGTAGTTCTGCTAAGCTGTTTTCCCAATGCAAGAGAAAAATAATATTAAATTAAATGTGAACAGCAATTTTTAAAGGCTGCCCCCTTACGCACTGCCTAAAGAGCTACCACCCTTCTCCAACAGGGAGGGGATCTGCTTGACAGGGCACGTGGCACAAGGGGAATCCTTGGGATTGGTCCTTCTTCAAGGCAGATGCAAACTGGGGTTCAAATGAAGAAAATAATTCTGTTCCCAAACATTTGCCCCTTCACACAAAACTCAGAAAAATACTGGAAGCTAAGACCCAGACAAAGCTTTCCCGGGGAAAGTTCCCCATCCACTCATGTATACTGTCTAACTTTGATTTCATACGTCCAAACGGTTACTCTCCTTGTTCATTATTCCCTACTGATACAAGAGCTTTTGCTGGCTGAGAAGGGTGGCTTTAACTCAGAGAAATACTAATATCTGAACATGAACTGTGGATCAGGAACCCTCTGCAAAATGTATTTGACTATTAACTGTTCTCAGCAAATGACTAGCACAGCCCTATTGCAGCCCGGGATTTACAAACAGAACAAGGCACGAGGGGAAGGCACTGAAAGGTGCGTGCTTTGGCCCAATGATAAGAAAGGCTTCCTGGAAAAGACTCACTGATTCTTTCTCCCCAACACTATTGGCACAGGTGGCACTCACGAGTTCCCTTATGTTGCATTTCTATTGATTACAATTAAAATACAGAGAAATCGTTTCATCATAGAAGAGAAAAAGACCTTGAACTTTCAGAAACCTGCTTATTTGCAGTGATTTCACTAGAGATCTTGTTTTAAAAGAATCAATGTCCTCGCCCTCAGGCCTCCCTCTGCTTCCCTCCAGCCACTGCCACTGTTTCAGCTCTACTCAACGCTTCAAGGCCCCCCGTAAACTCTGCCTCATTCATGCAACCTTTCCTATGATCTTCCCTGGGCATGCTCCCTCCGCTTTGAACTCCTACAGTTTCATTTCCCCTTGGGACATTGCTTATATTCTGTCCGGTAAAGTACTGGGGTACACGGCATTTTCACTAGACCCTGAGTTACTTAGAGGTAGGATCTCAGTTTCACTATTGTGTCCTTCAAGTATGTAGGATGGCGCCTGGCACACAGCAGGTGTTCAACAAACATACATGGAATTGAAGGGGAAAGTCAATCTGCCTAGACCACTGAGGTCTTCTCTAATCTGCATATTCTAGAACAGCAAGGCTGCAGAATGGCTGACGACTCCACAGACGCTAACCATCTCACTGTAAGTGTGGCTCTGTGGTTAGGACTCCAGTCCCACAGCTTCTGCCCTCTGTTTTTGCTGTTTCCCCTGCCTACAAACCTCTTCCTGAGACACCTAGTTCTTTTCCTCATCTCCTGCTGATCTTTGCTCAGACATTACCTTCCAAGAAGGGCCTTGGCTCCTCTATCCTATTTAAGATTTCAATTCCTCCTCCCCTGTTATGGGGTGAATGTTTGCGCTCCCCGCAAATTCTTATGTTGAAATCCTAATGTCCCATGTGATGGGCCTTTGGAAGGTGCTTAAGTCATGAGGGTGGAGCCCACACAAATAGAAACAGCTGAGGAGACCCCAGTGAGCTCCCTCGCCCCTTCCACCACGTAAGGATAGCACAGGAAGTCTGCGATTAGAGAGGGCTCTCACCTAACCCTGCTGGCACCCAAATCTGGGACTTCCAGGCTCTAGAACTGTAAGGAAGAAGTTTCTGTTGCTTATAAGCTATCTAGTCTTTGGGAGTTTTGTTAAAGCAGACCGAATAGACTAAGACCCTTGCCCACCCCCTCCAGAAATTTCCGACCCCTTTTTCTGATTTATTTTTCTGTATATCGCTCATCACCATCTAATAAACCATGTATTTTACTTCTTTCCTTTTCTTACTTTCTACTCCACCTCTATCTCCTAGAATGTCAACTCCACAAGGGCGGAGATCTTTGTTCATTGTGTTCGCTCTTTTACCCTCAACGCTTAGGACAATCCCTGTCAGGTTAAGTACAAGGTAATTACTCAATAAATTGCTATGAAGTGAATTTTAAGAGTGAATCATACAGCATTTATAAAATATCTACTTCTCCTTGGCACTGCTTGCTTCTATACAAGACAGCTGCTATAAGCCGAGAAATACCACCTGATCAAATGCACACAGCCCAGGGTATCTGCATCATCAGCGAGCAAGCAATGCATGGAAGAACAGAACAGGTGTCTTCCCTGACGCCATCACCAGAGATGTGGAACATGCTTCAGTTTTCCATACCTTCTCCCTTAACAACTTCCTGCACAATTAATTCAAATCAGATACCTTCAATGTGCCAAGCAAGTACCAGGAACACATAATCACACTTGGTTGCAGCCAGCTCAAAATAGAGAAGAGAACAGAAAAATAAATCATGGCTGAAATATAAGGACAAGTGTAATAATAGTCTCCACAAAAATGGCAAAAATGAAACAAATAAACAAATAAACAGTAACAGTGCTATGAAAACATAGAGGCTGACAACTTCCAGATGGGAGAGTCAGACACTGGATGACACTGAGTTGAGTCTTGAGGGATCGGTGAGAATTTAACTAGTGAGGTTGACAAGAGGGTGAGAGAAGGTAACAGAAACGCAGAGTAGACAAAGCAGTGTAAAGCATGGAGTAGAGAAGTCAATGCCAGGGCCACGCAGACAGGGAGCAATGGGACAAGGTGGGGAAGGGAGGTAGGATCAGCCCATGAAGGGCCTCCAGAGCCATGCTGTGAGGTCGGCTTCATTCTATGAACAATGGAGGACTGTTTGAGATTTTGCAATAGGGAATGACTATGAACAAAAGTGAACATTCTTCTTGAATGTTTTTATACCTTCATCCCATATAACTCCTGACTTGACGAGTATCCTAACTACTACCCAGAGAAATGTTTCCATTCGTTAGTCCTAAGCAACCAGCTCCATCAGCTTTGTAATTTGTCCCTGCCCTCTTAAGGGTTATAATCTAAAGCAAATTCACTGAATCTAACAGACATATGAAGAATAAACTAACAAAAAGAAAATAATCCAACAGTAAGTCTGACGGGTAGGAACCCACTATCATATTTCATTGGAGCACACAGCCTGGGAAATTGAGAAATCCTCCACAAAAACTTCCTGATTACCTAAGGTCCTGCTCTCCTCTTATAGTTCCTGGTTTGGAATAATAGTGATTGCAACAGCAGCTAAGAACAATATCCTTACTATGAGTCAGGTCCTGGGCTAGGTGCTGGCATAGATTCGCATGTTTAATCTTCACAACAGGACATGAAGTGGATGCTGTTTTTATCCTCCTTTCACACTTGAGGAACCTGAGGTTTGACTATATTAAGTAGTTTGCCCCTAACTAGTCACTGACATAGACCTTACACTGAGGTCTGCCTGCAGAACACATCACCTTCATCACCACCTTTAGCATATGTTCAACATTTTTATTGTCAGTTGTATTCATTTCTCACGTTCCCCACATGATAAGTTGTAGGAGAGCAATGTGCACATTTTTTTCTTCATATTTCCTTCAATGTCTCACCTGTGAACTCAAGAACCACTAGGTGAATGAAAGGCTACACTTTAAGGCACTGATAATATGCGATAAAGGAGTTCAGACATGGAAGATAGTCACTTTACAGACAAATGGCATAACTGCTTAATACTCTAAAGCCCAGAAAACTAGATCTTCAACAAATACCATACTGATGGCATTGATGGTGGGCAAGAAAGGGTCACCAAGAATGCTAGGTGCCCTGGGAATGCTCACCAAGGTCTCATATACATGTGGTCAAGAGAACATACTGAATATGGGTTAAGAGAACGCCTAAGACGCTTCTGTGGAGAAGAGTGGTCAGAAAAACTCTTCCTCTGAAAAAAAAATGACATGACCTCTTAAAACAACGGACTTCCTGGAATTGTCAACCAGAGAGGCCAACCTGAGTTGCAAAAGGATGCTCTGCTGCCCAAACCACAGGGTCAAAGAAAGCAACTACTACCATTCAGTGATGGCAAGTTCCCAGAGCACCCAGCGAGGGATAAAGAAATGCATCCCACGCCCCTTTGCGTTTCTGCATAGCCCAAGCCCTGGACTTTACATGGACTAGGTACGCGGCTAAAGTGGGTGCCAACAAGAGTGTAACACGTGCTCCACACCCCCAAGGAGCTCAGAGACAAAGATGCCATGGTCCCAGGTGCTGCCCCCGCTCTGGGTTTACCGTCATTGATGCTGTCACCGGTGGTAACGTGGGTGAATGGTGACTGGGCCCGAGGCTCCTCACACAGGGAGTAGCTGTGCTCGGCCTGGATGAGAGGCGCCGGGGATGTTGGGGATGGCTCCACCTCCATCGACACGCTCTTCTCGGACAGAAAAGGGTCATTCAGGAGCTGACCCAACACGTTCTGGGAAAACTCATCCAGGAGTTCCGAGAAGTGCTACGAGAAACAAAGGAGGAAGAACTCTTAACCATGATCTGATAGTTACACGATAGTCTAAGGCAAATACATCGTCCGTTGCTTCAGATGAAGTCACTTAGGCACAATGTCCAGTTACCTACTGCTGTGTAGCAAACTACCCCAAAGTGTAGAGGCTTCAAATAACCACAGTCTATTATTCCTCACTACTTTGTGGACCGGCTGGGCACACGAGCTCACTTCATGTGTCACTGAGCTGGAAGGTTGGCTGGGAGCTACGCGGGGCCGGGCCAGCCGAATGCTTGGACCCTTTTCTCAGAGACTGCGTCAGGCTGAGATCCCTCACATGATGGCAGAAATGCTCTAACAGGGAGGAAAACAAAGCTGAATGGCCTCAGAAGTCACACATCAACGCTCCTTCCACATTCTTTCGGTCAAGGCAAGTGACAAGGCCAGCCCAGATGCATGGGGTGGAAAAACAGACTCCACTTCTTCATGAGACGAATGGCAAAATCACAACGCAGACAAGTGGGGGCAGAGCACAACTCACTAAAGGTCATCACTGAAACTCTCTACCACATTTTTCAGTGGCAATATTTTTAAATATGCTATCCTGTATTTCTATAGCATGAGGGTACTATTAATAGCAAGGTGCCAAGTGCAAAGGCATCAGAGGCAGCTTCCCTCTGCTCTCCCCACCTCCTGGACTCTGTTCCTCTCCAGTTTTTCCTTAATCTCTTCTCTTCTTAGATCTCCAACAACCACTGACTCCCTAGCCCACACCATGCAGTGAAGATGATACAGGAATGGTCTATACACATAGTCACAGGGACTCCTGTATCCTTGTTCCACGGTCCCACACTAACGGAGGTACAGCCCCCAATATTCTCCCTCACTGACAGGGGGATATGCATGGTGTGAGGATGTGGAGAACAGGGTTTTTCAATCTTGGCACTGTGATATTTTGGACCAGATAATTCTTTGTTATTGGGGGCTGGGGTTTTTCTGTGCATTATAGGATGTTTAGCACCCACTCAATGCTGGTAGCACTCCCCTAGTTTTAGAAACTGGAAATGTCTCTAGGCACTGCCAAATGTCCCCTGGTTTGGAGGCAGGGAGGGGGGAATCATCCTTGGCTTAGAACTACCGCTATAGACTACATTAAAAATAATAATAACAAAATTAAATTAAATTTGAAAGTCCATTCTGGCACCAGCTGCCAGAGCCATTTCTTCCTTCTTAACCTTCCCTGAGTCACAGACTAATCGGTGTCATCCTTACTGATTAAATTTTAGGGACACTTTGGGTAAGAAAGGAAGTTACAAAAGCACATACAGCAATAGGAGAACTGATTGCAAATGGTGATGCTCAGGGTAGGCCAAGAAAATTCTTGGGATCCATCTGGATACAAAGCCCTACCACTGGAGTGTCAGTGAAGGTGTTCTGAAAATGAATGCACCTTGGGGATGGGAAGGCAGGAGGTTAGAGCTGTAAGATTACGGTAGTTGTAGGACAGAACTTCTCCTTTAATAAAGGAGAAAAGGAGACAACAGGGAAGAGGGCCTTGTAGGCTAGGTCCTCAAAGTAGAGCTAGATTGATGGGTTTCGCCAACATCACCAGCATGAGAAGTGGCTGCATCTTACGGGGACAGAATACAGGGAAGCCACAGGCCTTGGGCACAGCCTGATAGGCACCAGCCATCTACAAGAATAAGAGAGGTGCTTGGGGGAGAGTTCTCTGCACACAAACACATTGAGAACTGAAAAACTCCTAGAAACATCTAAGGCAAGAATTCCCAAAGGTCAACTGCCTGCATCACAATCACCAGGAGACTTTTGTTTTAGTCATTTTATAATGAAATATTGAAAACATTCAGAAAAAGTATAGAAACAGTACCATGAATAATTATGTATTCATTCTTTTGGGGAAAACCTTTTTTTTCCATATTTGCTGCTGCAACATTTTTTTACTGCTTCTTTTGTTAAGAAATAAAACATGAAGGGACTATTAAAGCTCCCACCGATTTCCCTTCCTCCCTCCGAAAGTTAACCAATACCCTGAACTTGGTTATCATCCCCGTTCACGTATACATATTTCCATTACATACATATGAACATTTTAAACTTTAAATAAATAGTAACATCCCTCACACATCCTTCTGCAACATTATTCTCTCCAAACACATTTTTTAGATTTATTCATGTTTATACATGCAGCTCTATTTCATTCATTTCAGCTTCTGATTTGTATTCCATTGCATTTATTTCTTCTTTTTTTAAGATTTTATTTATCTATTTGACAGATACAAGCAGGGACAGCAACAAGCAGAGGGAGAAGCAGGCTCCCCGCTGAGCAGGGAGCCCAACACAGAACTCGATCCCAGAACCCCGGGATCATGACCTGAGCCAAAGGCAGACGCTTAACTGACTGAGCCACCCAGGTGCTCCTTTATCTATTTCTTCTTGACAGATATTTAAATATCTTATTATTATATGTGATTATGATATGTGATATAATAAACATTCTTGAACATGCTGGGAAGATTTTTTAAAAAATACAAATCCTGTGACCCACCTTCAGAGGCTTTGAGTTGTTCAAAAGCATCCGTATGAAAACCGCCCCCACCACCTGTGCTTCTAATGCTCACTTCCGTTTTTCAACCACTGAAGGTCAACCCCAACCCACTCACCTCCCCCACCCCCACACGCCCCACTTGACAATTAGTTCCCTAGAAGCTTACAATGTCCCTAGAGGTTGAGATATGCCCAAGTCAGAGGAAGACTCATGGCTATTGCAGCCACCATGTGTTAAACCTGAAATAGGTACTGGGGATGCGACATAATAAAGAAGACAACAGAAAAGCCATGCCTTTCCTGAGCTTGCCATTTAGGCCAGTGCTTCTCACACTTTGATGAATCACCTTAAGACACAGATGGTGGGGCGCCTGGATGGCACAGCGGTTAAGCGTCTGCCTTCGGCTCAGGGCGTGATCCTGGCGTTATGGGATCGAGCCCCACATCAGGCTCCTCCGCTATGAGCCTGCTTCTTCCTCTCCCACTCCCCCTGCTTGTGTTCCCTCTCTCGCTGGCTGTCTCTATCTCTGTCGAATAAATAAATAAAATCTTAAAAAAAAAAAGACACAGATGGTGACCCACAAGTCCAGGTGGACCTGGAGGTCTGCATTTCTAGCCAGCTCCCAGATAATGCTGCTGGTCCATAGACCACACTGCGCATAGCAAGGAGCAGAACACATGCAAGGCTAAGGTTGGGATCCAGGTTTCCAGACTATAAGACAACCTGAAGTCAGGGTCCGACTCCCTAAGCGGGTCCCCAAAGACAAATTTCCTGGTTGCCTGATGGTGAATATTTTGCAAGTATCTGACAGAATTCAAGACCAACATTCAGGTAACAAAAAACAAAATAAGTAACACAAAATTAAAATGCAAACTCAAGAGCTGAACTCACAGTCCCTGTATTTCCCAGCCCTGTCCCCTGAGTGGCAATGTCAACTCTGACCAGCTGTGCTGACCATGCTAAACCTCTGGAATCCTGTTCTACCCTGAGGCAAGGCTCTTTTTGATTGCCCTGATTTCCCATGGAAGCCGCCAGGTTGGGCCACTCGGCTGACACCATTTTCCTTCTCCTGAGCAGCAGTAATGAGTGTTTTCGTGAACATCCCCCGAATAACCAATAATGAACCTTCTCTAACTCTGCTAACCATCCCTGAACTCCCCCTACTTTGGGTTTTGTAGTAATTATCACGTTGACAGACAAAGTAGCCCTAAATGATAGCAGTCCTGAAGAACTCGCAGTTGTTACTGAATGCATTATGCTAACCTCCTCTCTGGAAAAAGAACCTCCTCAGAAGAAGGGACCAACTGTGCCTGACCTCCATGCACACCTAGGAACTTGGCAAGGTGGTGAGCACTGAGTAGGTCCCAGGGGGATACTTGTGATAGAAAAGATACTGTCCCAACTTGTCCCAACCAGATGCTGTGACTCAGCCCAGCAGATCAGCTCCAGCTGGGTCTCCTTGGCAACTGTGGGCTCAGGAACGCAGCGGACAGGCCAACATCCCACCGCTGGTGCAGGGACAAGGCCAGAACCGGCCCGTCATTACTGGCAGCCAGCGAGAGTGGGACATGTGGTCCTGGAGACCAAAAACCAAAGAGGAAAATGAACCTCCTCAAACAGGGAGTCTTCCTGGATCCTGCAAAGACTTTAGCAAAGGACGATGCGTGTGAGTCCAAGGGTTATGAAATTTTAGTTGACATGGCATAATAGCATTTTGTCACTCTGCCCAAAAGTCTAGACAAGCTCTCTGGATTCACAAGGTATTTTCATAGCTCTCCCCTCAATCAAAGCTCACAAGGCCTCAGTTGCCAACTGCTTGAGCTAGGCCTTGAACTAAGGTCGCGTTATTCCAAACTGACTGAACTTTCCCCACGGTATTTCTTCTAGGAATGAGGTGTCTGAGCTTCCTGATCCAACTGCATGGAGAAGCTCTCTCCGGTATAACACACGAAGCGGCTGCTCATCGTCAACGACAATGTGGACAGAACCAGAGGCCACCTCCTCTGGTGGAGAAGTGCTTCACATACTGGACTTTTAGGAAGTGAGCAAGGTGCTATCCTATAAGCAGACATGTGCCCACCTGCCAGTGAGAAAACGAGGCTTTGGGGCAGTCAGGTACGTTGCCCACGGTTGGGGCCACAGGCTCCGAAGTCCACGCACTTTCTAGTACAGAACGCTGCCTCGCTGAAGCCTGTCACCAAAGCTGACACGTAGTGGGGGCTGGAATTGCAAAAATATTCACATAGATTTCACCAACAGCCCATCCCCTCGTCCACCACAAACGGTCTTCCACATTCATTGTAGAAACGTGCCAGGGAGTTGCTAGACGGGGAGGCTCCTACGTCACTTCCACGGGATAGGAGCAGTAACGATGACAGAGACACACACCTGCCAAAGGGTTCACGGTCCCATCATAGAATCTCCGGGTTGGAAGAAACCTCCTGACAGGGTTGAACCCCTGCCTCATGACATGAGTGTTCCTCACCCATATCAGTGAAGAAGGCCCTTGGCAACTTGCTTTAAGAAGTGTCAAGGTCTCATCTCCTCCTTATTTAAGACGCAACATTTAATATCCTCCAGCGTGGCCCCAGCTGTCCTGTAAAGTCTTGTCTCCCTTGATTCTAACCCGTGATACTTTCATTCCAACTCTAATTGTTTCCTTATGACACTGGGTGATACAGCTCTGGAACCAGACAGCTCTGAGTTTGAATCCTGGCTCCTAGCTGTATGGGCTTGTGCTAGAGGACCTCAGGTCTCTAAATTTCAGTTTGCTCCCCCCGTAAAGTGACCAGAACAACAGTACCAGCTTCCTGTTGTAAGGGCTGAGTTAAATAATGCATGTGATACACCCAGCACTTCACTGGCATAGCAATCAATTTTTTAAAAAGGTCTTTAGGGAAAAAGAAAAAAAAAACTATAAAAATGAAAACAATAAAATGTTGGCGTTTGTACTTGCACGCTGACTTCTCACAGTGCTCTTTCTAGAATATCCTTTGATTTTCCTATCCATTAGGAAACTACCCCCCCCAAAAAAGAATCTATTTCTTTTACAGTCATCCTAGACAGACATAGCTTGCAACAGATATTTTACTTCCCTGACCAACTTCAGTCCTTGCGAATAAGTATCTCTTAATTTGACACATTTTTATTCTTCTTTGATGTCTCTCTCATTGCCAAGTTACTTAAACCCTTTGCCCTTGGGCCTTATAAACTCCATAACCAAGATGCAAACTCAGAGCCCAGTACAGACCACATATCACATGCCCTCAACAACTGTCTCTTGTCTCCATTTATTATCATTCTATCCCAGTAAACAGTAAACAAATCTCAATTAAAACCTAGGCCTCCCTACAATTAGAAAGAAGTGTCATCGAATGTTTAAAACGTATATCCACGTGTAGAGATCAGGTCAATTAAGAGAAATGCTTAAGCTGACATACATGACTTACTTTATAAAACAAAGTCTGAAGCACTGACCTTATGTTTGTAGGTCATTAACCAGTTGTCAAAGGAGAGCCCAAGGAACGAGTGGCTTACAATCTGGGCGGCCTCGCACTGCTAACAATTGCCCCAAGAACTGAGGTGATGGGGGGAGGAAAAGGGAGGAGGAGAAAAACAAAGGATTCATAATTCTTGAGTTCAGGTAACTGGATGCATCAAGCTACTGAGCCGTCTTCCTTGTACTTCTGCTCACCACGAAGTTTCGCTCTTTCAACAAATACAGTGAGCAGCAACAAATACAGTGAGCAAGGTGCTGCACTGGCCTTATTTATAAGATGAACAAGGGTCGTCTTATAAAGAGATCACTGTCCTGAGATGCCATATGAGTTACCACCCGAGGTGGGCCCAACAGGCATCTCCTGCGCTCAAGCTAACATGAGCAGCCAGGCCCAGCCCTGGGCTTCTCTGGCTGTCACACCATCTCTTCTGGATTCAGTCTCCTTGTCGGTGAACTCGTGTGTGTGTGTGTGTGTGTGTGTGTGTGTGTGTGTGTGTGTGTTCAGGGGGTGGGGAGAGTGAACGACTGGACTTTGGACTTGATTTCAGTGGTTTCTCACCTCTTCTGATCTATGGACCCTTTTGGGAGTCGAATGAAAGCTGCCTACAGAAACATGCCCACAAACACAGATTCCCGGTGGCTCCCCACCTCCTCAAGCCTGTCCAGGGACAGGAGAGGAAGATTCCTGGGATCTCCGGTTAAAAACCCCTCAGCAGAGTTCATAGCAACAATACACAAATAGTTATAGGTCATTACTATCAACCCATTCAGCTCTAATACCCTATAATTTTCTAAAATGTTGCAGGCAATACAAAATGCAAAAGCTTTTCAAAACTTAGGAAAACAAGGTTTGCCCTGTGGTACTCTGCCCAGAGCAGTGAGGCTGAGGAGGCATGGGAGGAACCCACTCACAGCAGCACCCGGCAGCCCCCTCAAGAGGCAAGGGGGCCCAAGGCCTGCCCCAGGCTCCAGTGAATGCACCCAACAAAGATTCTATTCTCCAGGCCTCCTGCCTGGAATGAGGCTGCCTTGGCTGCCCACATCTGGCTCAAGGCTTGCTCACAGGCAGGGGAAGAAGGGCTTTTAGCGAAAAATTGCAGCTAGGAGCCTTGCCCAGAGCACAGAATGCTTCAAAGACTTGGAGCCATGGACAGACATAGAGGACGTGGGAGGGGCAAGCTGACAACTCCCAAAGCCTCAAAGAAATGCAGAGAAATAATTTTGAGGGCACACCTCAAATTTACTTTAGAAACCAAGGTTTCCCTCCAGTAAAACACACAGTTGGCCAGTATTGGACAGGAGGGAGAGAGGGAGGAGGGAGGAGAAAGGAAGGAGGGTGGGGGAAAGAGGGAAGAGGAAGGGAGGGAGGGAACGCCCTCTCCTCTTCACTCTCCCAGAGGCCACCTCCAAGGAGAGTGTTCCTTAGACCTGAGTGGGTCTTGCCCTGCAAACAGGATACAGCGAGACGCCTAGTAGGAGAGAAAACTGGCTATTCTGTCAAAATCACAAGAAAAAAAAAAGGCTTACAAATCAAACCCTAATACTGTGAAACTTCAAGGGCACTCAGTTTTTTGCTGGTTCCAATATTAAGGTATAATACATATTTCTCTAAATAAAGAAATGTGGGGTTGAGCTTTAGAAATCCTTATTACACAGGCAGTTTGAAATGGTGGGTTTTTTTTTGGAGGGGGGCAGGGGTAGTGTTTTTGGTAAAGTGATATATGCTTTACTGACATTTCACAAGCAGTAGCAGAAACTGTTTCTTAAAGAGCCCAAACACCCAACCGTTGGTTTGTAGTATCCAGATGTGCCTTTCTTTGTGAAAAATAAAAGGTATGTGAAATAGGTTAGTCAAATTGTAAAGGCATTGGGGAATGTCTATGTAAAGGAATCCTATTATAAATCCATTGGTAGGGTGTATTCTATTTTTTGTAAAAAAAAAAAAAATTAACCCCTAATTTATTTATTATGTAAATATGAATTTTTATGTGATATTTGTTTCCAGGGAGATGCACCAATACTAATTCCTTTTAAACGACATAATTTTTCATCATTAGGATGAGTAATGATGCATTTTCTCCAAATGCAATCCAATCTTGATGGTCTATAGCAAGTCTTCTTGCTTAATGATTGAGGTGAAAAAAATCATTATTTCATTTTATACAAACAAATCAGCTAATGAGAGTAAGTGAGAAACACCCTGTGGGTGGCTCCTGCTGGCAAAGGAGAGCTCAGAGATTTGGGGTTACCTAGCACAAAGAAATTCAATCTGCCTACTTCTTAGTTCGTTTATATGTATAGCAGCAAATGCCCCCAAATGTGCTTCTTAAGTTCTTTCGGAGCCCAAACCAGGCTTAGCCTGGTAGAAGGCCTCTCTTTCTATGGTTTAACAGTATCTAACCAGTCCCTACAGGAATAAAAATTATAAGAAAATATAATAATTAATAATAATAATAATAGGCCATGTCAAATGCATAGTGCTTTACACGGGACAAAACACTTCCACATCATTATTGTATCTGGTCTTGACAAGATAAGAATTATCTAGAAGGTGGGGATGGGGGGCTGTGGAGAAGAGGGGAGTAGCTCAGGATTCCTGGTTTCCAATTCTGTTCCCATTGACTTCCAGCATGGCCTGCTGCCTCCCAAACACTAACACAGAGAACTCAGCAACCAGATTCCTGACCGCCAAATGCTTTCTCAATTGTAATGTGGGCCTGAGACCAGGACGTCCCCTCAGATTGTGGGAGGAAATTCTTCGGATCCTTTTAGAGCAGGCAGAGCTGTTCCAGAAATAACATATAATCCATATCAGATGGGGTAGTCCTCTTTGATTTGTTTTAAGAAACTCAAACCATCCCCTCAAGTCTTTCTCTTGCCTCTTCCTTCTGCCACCACAGACAGCTGAATCTCCCCAAAAACAAATTCAAAATCATGATCAAGCCAACCTTCCGAGGTGGAGGCAGGACAGAATCTGCCATTTTGTTCTCTCCATCCGCGGTGGAGCCACAGAGACCTGGGATGCTGAGCGGCAGCCATCTTGACGGCCATTTCTTCCCTCTCGCAGTCCCTAAGCCCAGATTCTGCCACCACATTGCCAGCGGCAACACCGACAACCCGGCAGGGCTCTCTGCCTGATCTAGACCACATGCCAAAGCCAACAGGTTTACTTTCAACCTTCCCACACTTAAAATCCCCAACATAATGCAATCTAAGTCCAAAGTCCCCACAGAGCTAAAGCAGATTTAAATTTCTTATTCACCGTCTCCCAAATTCTCTGAAGTTTCTTCCTAATTGATGTTTTATCCCTTGTTGATAATCCTCCTTCTCTGCCTTACCTCCAATTTGCAGTTTTTACCCTTTCGTGTTCTCATTATATAAGCCAGCTGGGAGGCTTGTTTTGGCCAGTGTCTTCTGATTGTGTCTCCTGCCTCCTCTGCAGACAGAACTCCTCCTCCTCTCAGGTGCCTTCCACGCTCAACAGAAAACAACTCCATCTCTCTGCCCCATCACACACCTTCCAGTCTTCACCAGCAAACACCCAGGGCACTGCCTCAGGGCCTTCAACTCTAAGGCAGGCATAAGATATTCATTGTTTCTATTCTCTTGGGACCTACCTTAAAACAACTAAAATCTGGTATTTTGCCATTCCAGAAAAACTTCTGATTCTGACAACAGGCTCCAAATCATAAGACTGATGAAGCTTGAAGAAATCTTGGAAATAATCTGGGCCTATCTGGTCATTTTAGTTTGAGAAAACTGAGGTTTGGGGCAACATGTGAAATCTTTACACTCTTGATTCTGTCACCAGGAAGACGGTGACTGTCATAGGGATCACCAAACAAATGACTGAAGAATCCCACAGACTTCCTTCGTGGAATTCTTTGAATAGGACATATGTTTTGCAGTAGGACAATTCTGTTTCAAGTTCAGATCCAATGCCAAGGATATCAGGTGTGAAAAATTAAAGGAGCCATAAAGTACTCATGAAAAAAAAAAAACCAAAAAACCTTATTTAGTTATGAGCCAGATACGCCATCAGATTCCCAAGATCATCTCATCCCTAGAATGCCAGGCTAGGAAAAAGGGAAAGTGCTTCAAGAGTACAAGATACTATCTGCCTTCTTGTTCAAATGCACAGGGAGTGACTCACTGCCAGGAGGTACCACTTCACCCCCAGATAAGAGCAAGAGGAATCCCACGGGTTGCCAAACTAGGAAACCCAGGTAAGTTCTGGCTTAAAGCCACTTAGACTTTTGCTCTGTCAGATCTCACAGACATGCTCCACCTCCCTGGAATGCTGGCCTGCTGAAACACACCAGAGGCTCTTAACCATGTGAAGGAGTGTTCCATCCACTGGAGTCAAGAGTCAGAACACATGTATTCTAGATCAGCTCTGTTGTTTTTAGCAGTAACCTTGAGCAAATCACTCATGCTTTCTACTCCAACTGAAATTAGGAAAAGTACAATCTGCCTTTCAAAACTGTCACAAAGATTAAAAAAAAATCGTAGATAGTCTGATCCAGATATAATATGGAAGTATGGCAAATAAAAAGTGGCTGAGAACCATGAATGGGTTATGAACATGAAAGCTACAGTCACCCACATAGTTATTTCTTACCTCCTCTTGACCGGCCAGTTAACAACTGCAAATATTGGGAGTGGGACACCTGTTGGATGTCTGCTCCTGCACGTTCCCACCTCTTAGGAAACCCAACCACCTGAGGTAATGAACCCCCTTCTATCTCCAAATGTTATTAGAATCCAAGAGCTCAACAGCTTGGTCAGGACAGAAATCTTGGGACAGCGAGGAGTGAAGAACCACCAGTTAGTTAGCTCTCTGTTAACTGGTGAGATCGGAGAGAGACTGGAAAGGTAAGCTCCATTATTTTTTTTAAGATTTATTTATTTGAGAGAGAGAGAAAGAGAGAGCATGAGCAGGGGAGGAGCAGAGGGAGAGGGAGAAGCAGACTCCGAGCTGAGCACGGAGCCTGATGCAGGTTTGATCCCATGACCCAGAGATCATGACCTGAGCCGAAATCAAAAGTCAGAGGCTTAGCCGACTGAGCCACTCAGGTGCCCCAAGCTCCATTATTTTAAATGAAGAATCTAAAGTTAAGAGACGCCAAGGCACATCCTTAAAAGCAAAACTTGATGTTTATTCACTTAGAACAGTTTCTTTCACTAATAAGAACTCAATAAATGTTGTCTCATTGTTATCATTACTACAGACTTTGCTGAAATTGGGACAAATTATTAAGCATTTCTCCGATCTATCAGCCTATTAACACTATAAAGGATTGTGAGGTTCATTTATTCCTGGTGATCTTATACCAGATTCTAGTTTGTTCATTCGCTTACTAAGGGGCTCGGTGTTCAGTCCATCAATTCCTAGCTGATATATCTTCTTCTTCCCCTTTTGAAAACCAGGCCCACATCTCCAGTCCTAAACCCTGATATTCCACCACAGACAGCAATTATGGAGAAACATCATTACATCCATATTTCTTCAGTGCTTTTTCATTTTAATCCAGCAAATTTTCATGGAAACGCCTCACTCAAACTTTTATGAGAGAATTGGTCACCACCAAACTGGATTATTAAGTGTTCGCTTGGTGGGGCACCGACAGGAAAGGTCTGGAAAACCCAAAGTAAGCCGATGAGAAGAAAGAGATCATCACCCAGGGGGCTACTGAGAAGCCATGACAAAGCCAGCAGAAAGCAAGAAAAATAGGGCAAGGTGGTTGTGAAAAAATGTCCTGGACATGTTCAAAGACACCTAGTCCTGACTGCCAACAGCAGCCAGCCAAAGCTTCTCCAAGATGGATATTTTCAGGTTCTCAAGTCTTGCTCTGGAAATGAACTCCAGGTGCTTCAAAAGATATCCGTCTATGGGCTTTGGCCACCAGGCTGGTATTCCGTCACATAGCTACCATCCTGCCTTTCCTCTTCATTTGACCTCAGAAGGCTTGGAGAATGTCTAATGAAGGTAAAAAAAAGAGAGCCTGCATTCTTTCTAAGAAAGACCATGAATGGAATGTAACGATCTCAGGGTTGTTATGAGAATAAGCAAACTGAAGATATTTTGCAGTCCCTCGGGGAAACAACGTGCAAACACCACATGTGAAAACTTAAACAGCTTAATTGTGTATTTTTCTCCCAAAAGACAATGTAGGGCAACGCTTCTACAGTTTTTTCATTATTTAAAAGGAGTGGATTCTTGCTTACTGAGTCACAAACAGGGAGCATTTGCTCTCTCGTCATAAAAGGTGCTTTTCCCTTATGCCTGAAGCCAACGGTCTCAGAAATTACAGAAGGTTTAAATGTAATAATGATGCAGTGCTTTCGTGGGGGCAGGGAATGTTTCGGAAAGAAAGCCAGCAAAGTTTCATTAATAAATAAAATAAGAAGTCAAAGGGCAGCTGCTGGGGTAGTAGAAGGAATGCTCTATTTGGAATCAAAAGGTCTGGGTTCAGACCTAGCTCTGTCACAACCTGGCTCTGTAACTTCAGGCAAGTCATTTAACCTCTCCGGGTCTCTTTTCTTAGAATACAAAATAAAAGAG
Organism: Ursus americanus; assembly: GCF_024610735.1. NCBI lineage: Eukaryota > Metazoa > Chordata > Mammalia > Carnivora > Ursidae > Ursus > Ursus americanus. Next base: position 15,673,435 of record NC_142129.1, on the reverse strand, counting down.
TAAAACCAGCTGGTCTCCCAGGCCTCCTGCAGCTCTGACTTTCTGAGATCAGTTATGATGTAGGCGGCCTCTGCTTCCCCTCACCGAGGGGAATAGAACAGCCTGAAAACAAATCTCAAGCCTGAGTCAGTGTTCCCTGCAAGTCCTTCTCTCTGGCCTTTTCTGAGGCTCTTTTGGCAAAGAATTCATACCCCTGAGGATGACTGAACTAACAGCTGGACGGTACTTGGCTAATTCCTGCCTTTGAACAGCTGGCCTAGGAGACAAACAACCAGACAGGATTTTATCAGAAAAAATGACTCAACTTTTGCAGCCCAAGTACACATGGAGAGAAATATCTAACCTAAAAAGTGCTGTACTCCTTTTCCCTGGCCCATACTCCCTCCCGTGGACCAATATCCTTCCAGCTTTAGCTCTGCAGAACCACTCCGAGAGATGGGGGAGAGAGAGAAAGGACTAGACAATTTCTAGTAAGCCCCAGAATTCACGGCTGTAGTTTCATGTTTTCTGCTCCAATCCTTATAAGAAACCAAACATTGTGAAGTGGTTAGAAGTTCTCAACCAGACCATGTTGTTACTTTAGGTAAAAAGATTCTCCATTGATTGGAATTGTCCGGCATCTTCCAAGGCCCCCGAACACTAAATGCTAGGAGCTTCTCACTCCCCATCATGACACAACCAATCCACCATGTATTTCAAAAAGCCAAAGAAGAGAACTTGTGATATGTAGACTCAGCCAGATCATGAAAGATGTTTATGCTCATCTGGGTTCTTCCGTGGGTCTGTTTTCATTATTCACGGGAAATGCGGCACTAGGTCAAAAGTTGTCTTGATGGCTGTCTGGGTCATTGAGTTCTTTTCCCTCCACTGCTCAACCACCCACCAATATCTGACTGCCCCTCTCCCCACGAATCCTCGATACTCTCAACATTTGCAAAGCTCAGTTTTCTAATAGGCTAAATCTCCAGCTTCTAAAGTCTGATCCTTGGCTCATCTTTGTTTAAACAGATTTGTGCCACAGCAGCCCCTTGAGAAGGGCAAGGGAAAGAAAAACAGCAGCTCACACAGCTGCACACAGAGTCTGTGTGTGGAACGAAGGTGCGGCAGGGGCACCTTGCTGACTCGCAAAGTCTGCAACCGCGCAGTAAAATGAGTAAACTGTGCCAGTGCTAATACTCCCGTCTCAACAAAGTGGTTTGCTTATTAGGGCTTCGTGCTCACAAAAGAGGTATTTAAAAACTTTACAAGTAACCTTGGGGATGGACTAGGGGAAAAGTAAATATAAAGCACAAGTTTTGCCTTTGCAAGCAGCAAGCGCTCCGTCAATGACACTGGAGCCCCTAACACAGGCAGCACGGGGTGAAAACAACAGGATCACGACCACCAAGAAAGATGTACTGATCGAAGGCGGATAACCCTGACTTGGTATTTATCATCTATCTGAAATGTAACATAGGCCCTATGAGTTTGTGTCCATAAATGAAGGTATGTACGGAATCCAAGTAAGTAGGTACTTAAAATGCTATTGTAGAAAGCTGTTTGGGAATACATTAAAATGTTAAAATATATATATATCAAAGAGCAAACATAACAACTGAATTCCCTTTATTTTTCAGTTGTAGAGAATTATCTACAAATGCTATAACATCTGGGGAGTTATCTGACAAAATGTTGACAAGTTTCTGCTTAGTAACAGATGTGTAACTAGTAATATACAGCAACAGATGTGGGTTGTTTATTCCTATTTATATTTTCTACACTGAAAATCTATGAGTTTATAATGGGGGGAAGCATTTGTTTTTAAAAACAGACTCCATTTAATCAAATTAAGTGAGACCTGGATTAAATAGTCCTCAGGGAACAAAGAACAGTGGGGAGAGCTGACTAGAGACAACATTGTCTGCCCAGAAGGCAGATTTTCCCTATTTCGTTCCTGATAAAAAAAAATAATAACCCATTGGTAGACGCAGGCTTACAAGACCACTCTGTAAGAACAGTAATACCCCAACTCACAGACTTGGGTTCCCCCCGCCCCGGCACTTTAAATGTTAAATACACAGAAATGTCTTCAATTTTGTCCTCCATGTTGAGGACAAACAGGCCCCACAACTGGGTCTTTCTCCAACAAGCATGGCTACCTACTAGCGAACATGAACGGTTTGTTTTCAAAAACAGTTTCAGTGGGGAACTCTGTATGCCACAGAATCTCAAACCTGAAAATGAGCTCTCTTTTATTCACCATCCCCTCACTAGGGTGGGCCCAGAACATCTCCCAACTATGGGAGCTTTTATCCTTGGATTGTATTTAGTAGTGGTTTCTGTTTTCTCATGAATTAGGGCCACCAGCCAAAAATCCCTAAAATAATATCTTCAATCCTTGTTCTCCAGCCCCATGTCCCCTTCCAAAATTACGGTCTGCTACATGGAGAGAATAGACCAGCACTGGCCACTCACTCTCTCTCAGCCACCGTGGGAGGCTGAATTCTAAGATGACCCCAAGATTCCTACTCCCTGGTGTACACACCCTATAAGATCCCCTTCCCCTGAGTGTGGCCTGTATGACATGGGAATATTATGGCACTCCAGTAAAGGTAATTTTGCAGATATAATTAGGGTCCCAATTCAGCTGACTTTGAGTTCATCAAAAGAGAGATTATCCTGAGTAGGTCTGGCCTAATCAGGCAAGCCTTCTCAAAGAGGTTCTAGAAGTCCGAAAGATTTTCCTGCAGGCCACCAAGAGTCCTACAGATGCCAGAAACTGAATTCTGCCAACAGGGGACCCAGCGAAGTCGCGCCCAGACTCCTGACCAAGGGAAACCATGAAAAATACATGGTGTTGTTCCAAGCCAGTAAATTTGTGGTAATTTGTTATGTAGCAATAGAGAACTACTACACCCACTCACTGGCTATGTGTCTGTCCACTCCCTTGCCCACACTCTTCTTGTCCACATCTCTGAAGATGTTTTTGTGGAGGAAAAGTCAATCCCGAGGACAAATGTGGGGGCTGGAGACTCTGTGAGCCTTCTAGTCGGCCTCAAACTGAAAAGGGTGGCCCTAGCCCTGACCTGTCCAAGGCACTCCACCCCTGTTTCTTGAATCTGATGCTTTGCTTCACCTCCCTCTGTTCTCTCCTTCTGGGAACTCAGGCCAAGATGGCAGCTATGACTTCATACCTGGCCTCCCAGACCACAGATCTAGGTTTGGATAAGTCTCTTTTTCCTGGCCAAGACGAAGTTGACTCTTTTCTTTTAAAGAAACTTTTACAAGGAAACCAAGAGGAGGAAGGTGAACGAGTTTTTTGAAATAAAAAAATAGACACATTTACTTAGAACCTATTTCTTGCTCTATGTTAACTAAAGGCTAGTCACAGCCTGGGTTGGCTGGTGTAGCTTCTGGAATATTCATCTCCACATCTGCTTCCCTCCCCAGCCCTGTCTTTGCAGGAGGTTTACAACTGTGCCAGCTTCCCTCTGGCCTGACTTGCATTTGAGCTGGCACCTTAACTAGCTCTGGGGCCCTTCCCCTCTGCAGCTTCTCTCCCAGGCCCTCCTGTTCTGGTTTCCGGCTCCATGGATAACCAGGTACCACCCATCTGACTTCAACAATTCCTCTCCTAGGCTTCACGCTAGGGACCTCACAAGATAACGCTTTTGTGTCACTTGATGTCTTTAGGTCTCTTTGCTCCTAGGTCTTACCCTTTTCTCCGACCTCTTCAGTTTTTTGGGTTTTTTTTTTTAAGATTTTTTATTTATTTATTTGTCAGAGAGAGAGAGAGGAGCAGGGGGAGCAGCAAGCAGAGGGAGAAGCAGGCTCGATCCTAGAACCCTGGGATCATGACCTGAGCCGAAGGCAGTCCCTTAACCGACTGAGTCACCCAGTCATCCCTGACCTCTTCAGCTTTAACTCAGCTAAGATATATTCAAAATTCACTGTATCTGGCAACTGCGCTGAATTCTGGAGATACAGAAATGCTGTCATGCAGCTCAAGGCCTACTAGGGCTGCCTAAAACATGCTCAGTAGTCCATGATTGAGGCTGGTACTATGTTATGCCAAAACTCAATTCATGGTCAAACTATTTTTCTCGGCTAGTGCCTAAGCTTTGTCTTGCTGGTAGCCAGAAAAGCAGCATAGTGGCGATCAAAACTTACCCGCAGCTTCTCTATCTCCTATAAATATGCACTATAGAGTTGGCAAAAAAAACCCAAATGTAATGGGATTTCAGTGTCTAAGTTCCCCAGTAGACTTCTCACTATTAGACTGTTTGTAGGTGCCCACTGCCAGTAACAGAAGGAAATAGAATACTGACTTGCCTTGGAGCAACACAAATCAGTAGAGGTAAATATTACTTCTAAGAGGGTTCTCTTGACTATTCAAATGTGTGCTGGGCTCAACACAAGAATTCCTTAGTTTGAATTTTCCTACGGAATTCACAGGCATGAATATTCGCGTATTACTGAAAAATAACTTCATGAAAACAAGCTGACCATTTACCAACCATGTGTCTGTCTTAGACTGTCAGCTCCTAGAAGGTATATCAAATGCATTTTGTTGTCTTTGTTCTGTGACCTGTACAACATGATGAGAAAGTGGCCATTCACGTGAGTTCTGGCGATGACAGTGAAAACCAGCACGATCCCTGGAAATTGCCCACGTCAGCTTTGTTACTCCGTCTAGGCTTAAGCATGGCTGTGTATGAGTCATCAGAAATATAATGGGACATTCACACAAGAATGGGAAAAAGGTCCCAAACAAGTTTTACATGAAGGTGCCCCTCTATTTAGTTGAGAAATGAGTCAATAGCTCACATCAGTGTCCAAAGATCACTGGTCTCAGGGTAATCGCAAAGGCCAAGTCAGCAAAAACAAATGTTTTCCCTCGGGGAGATACCTACTATCAAAGTTCAGAAAAAAATAGCCACTTAGACTGATACTTTAACATCCAGATTGCTGACCCCGTCACCCCCAACATGACCCCCATAAGGTCATGGTGACCTTATGAGAGTACTCTAGCAGTTGGGTTCCATCTTTTTGCTAACGTCACACAGAAGTTAAAAAAAATAATGCCAGAAACATACACCTACACTGTACAGGTGTAAACTAGATCTCAAAACATTTTATGAAGGACCTACATATTCTCATGTAATTGCAAAATTATCAGAATAAAGGGGATCTTTTTAGACACCCCCCCCCCAATCCTAGTGAAGTAGACTCAAAGGTTGGCTGCTTGGGAACACCTTATCTGGTTTGAGGATCTTATTGTTCAAGTCACCTCTTTATGTTTCACTTTTCCCATCAACAAAATGGGTGCCCGTGTTGCACTAACCTCGTCCCACATCACTTGCTTTACCTGGGTCTGTGATATCCGCAAGCCTCCTCTATCATTTCATTCAACAGCCGACACTTACATAAAGCTTGCCAATATCCCAGTCAAGATTAGGAAAAAATCTAAGGAAGACTTCATTAATGTTTATTTTGAAACATTTATATTTCTTATACTAGGGGAAAGTAATGTGTCACAGAAGATTAAATAGTGATGTGAGCTTAGACGTACTGATGCAGAAACCAATGTACACTGTTTATTTGATAATGGTGCTGGTGAGGGTGGTTATCTCCAGGCAGAGTTGCCAAGAAGCAAAGGTCACTGTCAAGATTACTTATTGATTTTCTCTAAGGATCTCTCTCCTTGTCAACATAGTTCTCATCATCAGAGGCATAATGAGGAGCGTGGCTGAATATATTATTTTGTTCAATCTTCACAACAAACATGTGGGTTACGTGTTATCATTATCCCCAATTCATCACTGAAAACAGGCAAGCTCAGAGGGGTTCCGCAACTTAGCCAAAGTCGCACAGCTGAGGAAGGGGCACAGTCAGGAAATCAAAATCAATTTCTCTGACTGTGAAAACTACATTCTTTCCAACACGCCCCTTGATCTTCCACGGTAAAAATGTGGGTGGATGGTGTCATGCATTTGTGGGCCATATGACTGCCACTGTGTTTTCCAATGGGGATATCTACTCTCACCAAGCTGGCAGGGATCACAGAAAGGAACAAGACTCACTCTCTGGGCCTCTGCTGAAGGCAAAACACCTGATAGTGATTTCAGAAAGACAGGTAAGGTCAGGTTATGCTTAAATCAATTCACATTCTTTTTTTTTTTTCCCCTGGGAAAATGAAGGTAACAATTCCATCTCCCTCAGTGGGGCACTGTAAAGATCAAATTACATAGACACATCAAAGAACTTTGCAAATGCAAAAGCCCTGATAAATGGAAGGTGGAATTATTTCCCTTATCCCCCACTGAGACTCAGAGAGCTATTTCCTACCGCATGCTTCTGAGCTACTCCCTCATAGTGCTTTTTTCAGGATTGGTTTTGTTTGGGGTGGAGAGTGAGGAAGGATTATGAAGGCTCCACAAACACCAGAGAAGTGTGTTGGTACCTTTCCAAAGTGAGTCATTTATGGTTCAGTTAATCACGGCAAAGCCACTCAGTACAACGGCATACACAGCCAATCCTCGTCATAGGCAGATTCCCTACTTGCGGATTCGCCTACTTGCCAACATTTATTTATAATCTCTCAATCAATACTTGTGGCGCTGTCGCAGTCATTCGCGACTACGCGCAGAGTGGCAACATTCTGGGTTTACTGCAGTGCACGTTCTCAGCTGAGTTTGTGGCTCTGCCTTTCTGTTCCCCTCTCACACTATAACTAAGTGTCCTTTTCATAGACTATTTACTGCCCCATTTTTCACATGCTCTTTGTTGGTAATTTTGCTATTTAAAATGGCCCCCAAAGGCAGTCCTGGAGTGCTGGCTAGTGTTTCTAAGCACAAGAACGCTGTGATGTGCCCTGTGTGTTAGGTAAGCTTCATTCAGGCATGAGTTACGGTGCTGTTGGCATGAGTTCAAAGCGAATGAATTTTTTTAAATATTAAATAAGGTGTCTTTATACAGAAACACACATAAAACAAGGTAGGTATTAATCGGTTAATGAAAATATTGTGACCAGAGGCTCATAGGAACATAACCCTATATTTCGCCCACGAGCAGTGATTTGGTACTTACTGACTCAGTGTTCAAAAGGACTTTATAGAACATAACTTGCCCCAAAACGAGAATGGACTAGATTTAGTCATTAAAATTTGTAAGCACAGAATATAAATTTGAGGAGGTGAGGGAAGCTGCCTGCTAGGCATTTAAAGAGCCACAGATTAACTATCTAAAATCATATATTACATAAAAAAGACTGAGAGGGAATATACAAAGTAGTGTCATAGTGCCTCTAGGTTAGCAGAATTATAGAAGATTTGTCTTTATCTCTCCAACTTCACTAATGTTATTTTCATGGCTTAAAAATAAAATTCTAAGTGGAAAATAATCCCCCCCATTAATATCAGTGGGAAAAATACAAGTCCTTCTTGTCAATTCTGTGACTAATCCAATATGAGGCAACACTTCCAAACGTAATTAAAACCATCTGGGGGACTGGCGAGGTTTGATTCACTTTTCTGAGAAACTTGAAAATGACCCTCCTAACATGGATGGGACTTACAGTCCAGCAACATCAAAGGTTCTCTTCGTGCTCTGATTTCTATCCCCACCGTCTACTCAGCCTCCTGCCCTACTTCCCCAGGGCTGATAGGACACTGCTCCAAGGCCTCAGATTCTCAGCCCCTCACCTCAAATGTTAGCCCAGAAAAGCAGTGCCTGTGTCTCCTCGACTGTAGTCACGGACCCTGTTTTATCATCTTCATGGCATTTACCATTATCTAATTTATTCGTCTGGTCCATCTTGTATTGCCCGACCCCTGCTCCCTCCCTAGAACATAGAGCCTGAGTGGCTCATTGTTCACAGTCACCTCACCCCCCCACCCACCCCCCACCACACCTGGAAGGGCCAGATAGGAGGAGCTCAATAAATATTTACTGACTTACTGACTCTTGGGTTTTCCTGATTCCTTCTTCTCCTTTGACCCCAAACCAGTGTTCATCATTTATCTACCCATTATCTTATTCCAGGAGTCTAGGAATATGTCAGTCATTTCGTAAGTCCTGTCCATGTACACTCCTCTGTGTCCTTGACTCCGTCCCGACTAATTTCCTGGGAGACAGCAGGGTTCAGCGTTAGAGATTCAGTTCGAAATCAGTGCAGTCGATTTCAAGTGGCATTGGCCACTGGTGCTGTTTTGTGGAAGACCTGCTTATCACTTAGCTGATTAATTGCTACTCCACATCACACATTCCTTCTTCATGACTAAATTACTGCAAAAGCCTCCTAATTTCTCTGCACACACTCCAGTCTGGCTGAGGTTGAGGGGCTATTGGAAGAATAATAGCGTGTGAGACTAGCTGTTGGTTTATGTTAACGTTCTTCAACCCATGCCAACGATCCCCAACACATGGACCCCCTGAAAGGGAGGTACAAGAGGGGCTGTGGAGGAGGGGAGATTTGGGCTGCTGGTGAGCACCTGGAATTGTGACTATGGAAAAATCATTTTATCTCTGTTGAGAAATTCTTTTTTCACTTATCTGTGTTTTAAGGCCGTGAAGGGGTCTATGCACTGAGCTATTGGTAACATCGCATCTGAAATCAGAAAGCAGCTGTAATATAGAAAAAATGCTTTACCTAATCCTGTTTTCATGATGGTTTCTAGGCAACTGCCTGATGCTTAGTATGATCCCGGGTTTTCACACAGCCCAGTCACATCACACAGTCATGTAACTTCGCCAGGAGGAAAAAGAGGCAGGGGTTTGTGAGCAGTAAACATGGAAGGATAAATGGAACTTTCTTGATGAATCATAAGAAGCAAAAAATCCAGTCACTCTTAATGGAAAGAAGATCAAAATCTTGAGAGGCCCACAGCACGGGCTTCTGTGTGGGATTCTGAAGTTCCACGAGCATAATGAGAATTCTGCCCTTTGATCTTGAGATACAGGTCGCATGTGTTCTGCGGATGCAGGAGGGATAGCTAAAATGACAACTAAAATTATGAAATGACCTGTAGCACTGAACAACTTTGGGGGACAAAAGTAGAGGATTTCAGTGTCTACTTAATTTGCTCCAACTGTATATTATTTTCCTGGGGGGGGGGGATAAAAAAGACTAGGAAGTTAATCCCAGGGACACAATCCACAGCTTACAACTACAGCTGCTCTCCAGGTGGGGACAGCCGATCGCACCCAAGAGAAACAGGAGTGGAACGGGGTGGGAGGGGTCACCTCAGGGGTGCCCGTATGCTCCCCGCTCATGGGGCCTGCAATGGCCCCCACCTGCGATTTTCATAAATGTCCAGCAAGAAATAATTAGGGTGTTGCAGGGTGGTGTCGCCCTCTATAAAGACAGGCAGCCAAACTCCAGTCCAAACTACTTGAGGAGTACCTCTGTTTTGAAACACAGACCGTTCTGTTTTGCCCAGCTCCCCAGCTCCATCATGTGTTGAGCTCATCTGGAATGCTGCACAAAGGTGTCTGGCATGCTCACTGTCCTGCGTGTGAGAGGAGGCAGCAGAGAGAGACAGGCAGGGGGCCAGAGGGAGGGTGCCCAGCTGCCCCAGTTTGCCCCCAAAGTCCCTGGTTTTAGCCTTCCAAGTCCTGCATCTTGGACAACTCCCCAGTCCCAGGCAAACCAGGACCATTGCTCAACCTACAAAGGGGTAGAAAGAAAACTGCAGACATTGCCTAAACACAGGCATACTTAGTCATTCAACACCCCGAGTCACAAGGAATCCAGACTCAGGAAACCCCGCTCCGCAGGTCCCTGCTCTAAAACTACAGTGAGCCGGCGTCTGTGATGCTGGAGCTTCCCCGCCCTGATCCCTGCGCCTGGGCTCTTCTTTGACACCAAACAAACTCTAAAGGGAAGCATTCCGCTGACAGTCGCCGACAGAGACACCAGTCCTCCACCTCTCTACCCTACATTCGGAGGCAAATGATGGATGGCCATGGTAAACCAGTTGTTCCCTACTTAGAAGTGGAAATGAAATCAAAAAGGAGCAACTGTATGAGGTGCATAAGATATAACTAGAAGCGTACACTTTCAATGTAATTGAACATTTTCAATGATAAAACATCAGATCAAAACAGAGCTCCTTCCTGTTCACATAAGCTCTCAAGCCCACCTCAGCCCCTTTCAGACTGCCACTTCCCTCTATAGTTTCCATAATCTATCCACGTGCCAGGCTGAGTAGCTCTAGAGAAGTCAAACCCCGGAAATGCCATACTGAAACGGCACAAAATCACAATGACAATTATTTTAATTTGTAGCTCACAATCCAGGGTCTAAATGTTATGATCAGTACGGACAGCACAATGCTTCGCCGGAAAAGTCAAACCATTCAAAAGGTGAAAGAACATTCTCCAGGGCTAGATGAACCTAGTCATCTTTTTTCTAGGAAAAGGGATCTGTCCCTTGCAGGAAAGTGGCAAAACTCAATGAACCCAGTTGTTGAAGAGCCGCTTTTAGAGAAGAACAGGATTCATCTTATAAAATGGAGGTCTTTCTAAAACCAGTGTGTGCGAATTTAATCTTGTTTCCCACTAGTGTACATTCAAATTCTCAGCATGTGTGTCTTCCGTTCTGCCTGCCTGTGCACTCACTGGGCCTCTGCTCTGGTCTAGCCAGACATTGACGACATGGATTTCCCCAAACACGCAGCACTCATCACCCCTCCTGGCCTTTGGACACAAGGTCCGGCATCCGGAATTCCCTCCCTCCCTCCCCACTTCATAATCCAGCCTCTTCCCACTCACCCTGGGAGTCAGGTTGCTATGCACCAGCGTGTAGCCAGAGCCCTGACATGTACTCCTTCTACTGCATTTAGCACGTACTTCATGCACTTTTTTATCTATTTCCCGCTCTTCAAGGACGTGACTACAGGATCTAACCCAGTGCCTAGACATGGCAGAAGCCAAATAAATGTTTGATAAATCGATGAAAGCCACAGCCTGTTGCCTCCCCTGCCCTCCTGCGCTGGATCCTGACCGTCCACAGGACTGCCTGGTCACACCACTCTGAAGTCACTCTTCCCACTGAAATGTCGGTTCAGCCCAACCTCCCACGAGGTAGGTAAACAACCAGGCCATTCCCTCAACGAATAAAGAAGCCTTAAACTCAAGAGGAGATGGATAATTTTTCTTCATTTTCAGAAAGTGAATAATGTTTTGGTAACCTAAAGAAATCCTACTCCCTCCGTTCAATTTACCTGCTTCAGGACTTTTCTTTAAAGAACATGCCTGGAGAGGGGCGCCTGAGTGGCTCAGTTAGTTAAGCGACTGCCTTTGGCCCAGGTCATGATCCTGGAGTCCTGCACTGGGCTCCTGGCTCAGCAGGGAGTCTGCTTCTCCCTCTGGCCCTCCCTCCTCTCATGCTCTCTCTCTCATTCTCTCTCAAGTAGATAAATAAAATCTTAAAGAACATGCCTGGAGAAAGATGACTGGGTATAAAAGAAGAATGGTAAATGCAATGACCTTTACCTCTTTCCTCTGCCGGATTTCCTCTAGTAATCACTGATCCATAAGTCAAAACATTTTAGAGGAGTTCTTATTAATTTTTGCTGTAACATAGGGTGGAATAATGATCGTAATACAGCATCTCCTCCCAGAAAGTGAAAGCATCATGTCTGGCATGCTCTGTAGGAGGCCTGACCCACTGACGTCTTGAGCTGTAAACCAAGCCAATCACTTGTCAGTTTTCTCCTAAATCCGGGTCATCACTATGCCTAACTTCCATGGTCACTGAGAAGCAGGCAGCTCCCAGATCCTTCTACTTTCTTCCTTGATCATGCAGTTCCTTGGGGTCAGTGGGAATATAGTTGAGTTTAAAATTCATAGGCCAGAGACAATTCCGAAAGTTCCTGTTACCCAAGGCATAAGGGCCGAGGCTACAGCTAACAGACTTTGTGATCTAACACAAATTAGAAGAGCATTCATATTTAAAAAAAGGATCCCATTAAGTTTGGGACTTGTAGACAAACCACTAAGATCGCTGGTGTCTGTGGGAGATGATTGGAATTTCTATTCCCTCAAAATAATCAGAAAATAAATCTTTAACTACTTAAAACAAACCCAGCCACTTGAGATCATTGGATGGATTAAAAAGAGTTCAAAACAACTTTATTTAAGGAACTGCCTTATCTGCCTAGCATTTGCTGCAATGCAATGTCTAAATGTTCCAAGAGATCCAGTTAATTAAGTGGGGAGGCTCTTTTTCTGAATGTCATACCTTCTGCATCAAAGGACAATGAATAATCTGCTCTTGAGCCAGGGCCCCTTGAGCAGCCTCCGGCCAGGTCATCCAACTGACTGCCAACCCACTGCCTAGATTTGGGTGAGTGGATCTGGTCATTGATGAAACCCAAGGAAGGTCCTAGAGGGTCAGGGTCAATCTCTGGTGCCAGCACTTTACAAACATGAGCTCTGGTCGAGATATAAGGGAAGTAATAACTTAAGCATCTCTTTTCAGTCTTGAAAATATCAATTCATGGGACACCTGGTTGGCTCAGTTAGTTAAGCATCTGCCTTTGGCTCGGGTCATGATCACAAGGTTCTTGGATCGAGCCCCTCACTGGGCTCCCTGCACAGTGGGGAGTCTGCTTCTCCCTCTGTTTCTCCCCCTGGCTCGTGCACACTCTCTCTGTCTCTCTCTGTCAAATAAATAAATAAAATCTTAAAAAAAAAAGAAAATATTAATTCATGAAAAAATAAAACAAAACAAAGATGAAAAGTAAAGCCTAAGAGAAAGAATCCGTTGACTCCAAGGAACTACAACTGACTTATCGATGAAGATCATAGAGTCCTCATCTGGGAAGGGTTGCAGAAATGGTCTCCATTCTGTGCTGTTCCTTACATTAAGAGGTGGTCTCTATTTCTCTACTTGCTGATTCTGGAATAACCTTTTGAGTTGGCCGACAGTTGTGGGGGAAGTGACATTGTCCAAGTTCTGAAGCTGGGCAGAACTTGACCTAAGAGTCTTTGACGCTCCCAATCTCCCTCACAGAAATGAACTGCCATGTGAATAAGCCAGAACTAGTCTGTTGAAGGATGACTGACCCCAGGTCCCGCACCCCACCACTCCCTTCCTCTTCTGCTCTGGCTGATCACCAGCCACCATCAGAAGCAACTAGCTGACCAGCAGCTGACCACAGACTCATGAGTGAGCTCAGCTGACATCAGCAGAAGAACTACCCATGCAAGCCAAGTCCAAATTGTCGGTCCACAGAAATGTGGGCTAAATAAATGGTTGTATGTTTTGAGTCACTAATTTGTTATGCAACAAAAAGTCATACACCATATTCCAAAACTTTCTGAACGAGAAGAGATAATCATATGTCCAAATGGCATTCAACTCCTTAGAGACAGGAAACCAGACCAATAATTTCCCAAATATTCTACAAAGTAGGGCAAGTGAAATCATGATGAAAACTCCAAGTCCTAAAGACCAATTCATTTGGTCAATTTCATCCTTTACCACTGGGTGAGGGAAGCGGGTATAATATTTAGAGAACTTAAAGTAATTTTATGACTGCGCTTACCAGTGCAACAGAAAATAGAATGATAAAATCGTCACCCCAATAACTTTCACTTCCACTCCCTTGCCGTTCTCAGAAGTCTACTTGTCCACATTGCAGGGTTCTACTTTTTATAATTCCCATTACTTTGTGTCCCCACTGTAGTCCTCTAACAAAACAACAGAATAGCAGCAACTTCCGCTGACAGAGACCCTTCACTGGGTGCTTTATACACATTATACTGTGAATTTTCACAACCACCCCATTAGGTGAATTCAATTAGACCCATTTTATAGAGCAGTAAACCGAGGCTCAGAGACGTTAAGTAACTTGCCACAGTCACATGGTCTGAATGTGCTGGAGACGGAATTTAAACCGCCATCTGTGTGATTTCATAACTCACGAATTTTCCATTATGTAACACAGCCTCCACGGAATAGTAAGTGCTGAGCTCATAACATAAACTTCTCATGAGAGCGCAGGCTCAAAATACAGTGACTATAAATAAATGCAAAAATAAATAAATATACACACACATAGGGTGGAGAGCGAAAAAGATGCAGCTGTGCCAACTGCAAGTCTGCCTAAAAAGTTGGAACTTTATTGACGTTGGCCAGAGCCTTTCCGAGACTTAGAGAAAGAGAGAGAAAGCAGCAAAAATAGAAGATGGTTAGGATTAGCTTGTTATCGAATTATCTGATCAAAGACATCATTGAACCAATGGTCTCTGAACCCAAAGCACACACTTGCGACAGCATCAGGAGGGCAATTACCTGAAATTCACAGAAAAGCATCCGGCTAATGGCGCATGTTCCTGAACAGTTTCCCACAACACAACCACTACTAAAGTCAAACATGGGTTTTATTTAAACGAACAAATAAATATAATCTTAAGTAAACTATTATTTGACTTTTATTTAAGAAAGAAATGTAGCCTTAAAAAGTACACCTACTGTTTTTGTAAGAAACTTACATGTTCAAATGAAATCTTTATGCTCTTCATGAAATTCATTTCCTTCTTCCAAATTATTTATAAACCAGAGGAGAGAGATGAGAATTTTAAAATTTCAACTGCCCTTAATCGTTTCGATTTAAATTAATTCCTCCAGTGTTCCTGAGATCGGGCCAGCATATAATTAGGCAGCAGTTTGGGGAAAAGTGTGTTCAGTCCCCTGAATCAAAACTGGGGAAAGAACACCACCATTTTTTGCCAAAGCAAAGCACGGTCTGATATTCTCTGGTAGGGTCAGCTGTCACTCCCTCCACCCAAGGGCCCCGGAGCCCGGGTGGTCTCTCGGCCTTTGCCTACGTCGCCCTCTCTGGAGGAGGTCCTTCCTTCCTACCTTTGCTGTAACGGGACATTCAGATGCTTCTGTGGACCCAGCTGCTAGGCATCACCTCTGGCTCTGGTATTCTAGAGTCACTCCTCTGTCACGCCACCCCTCCACCCCATTTCTACACTGGGGTCCCGCCTTTCTCTGGGGTGAGCTGGTCCCTGGAGCACTGACGCTCTTCCTTATCTTGCCCGGGACACACCTCACGAGCCTCTGGATTGCCACCTTGACTGCAGTCTCTACGCTCTGTCCCTGGAAATTTCTCAAGCTCATCCTTCATCCCCCCACTGCCTACCGGCTAACACACCATCCAGGCCTCTGTTGCTTGATCTTAGGATGACATCCTCCTCGGGCTCCCCACTGCCAGCCACCCATCCCCCAAGGCCAGACTCCCTCACTTTTCTGGGTGCTTTCGTCTAGACTCAGACGGCTTCTCCATGCCTCCGTGAACCTGTCTCCATCCCTCCTTCCTCCTCCCAATTATCCCCACTCACCGCCAAGCCCTTGCCCTGCTTCCCCATGTGCCATCCCACCGAAAATCCGGGCCAAAGTCAGGAGACTCTTGCTCCCCAAGGGGGAAGAAGCAGAATGTTCACATTGAAAAAGGACGTTGGAGGTTTTTAAATTTAAACCCGTCTCAATGCAGGGACACTGCATACAGCACTTCTAAAGATAAAGACCGCATAGACCAACACTTAGCAGCTTGAATCACTTCGCTTATGCAGAACTAAAAGCTGCCTCCTTCATCACTTTCGCTGGATGGTTGTGGTTTGAACTTTGGAACTTATTTGAAGACTGTCAGTAGGGACTCTGAGTTTTTACTCTCAGATCTTGTCACTCACTTGAACAGCTGGCTCCCGGCTCTCCGTTGTGGGCCCTCCACCCTCCATCTTCTCCAGCGTCATGCCCCCTCTTCCCCTGGCTCAGTCTGCTCTGGGCACACCGGCCCTCCGCAGAGCTCCCCCAGGCCCAGCACGCACCTTCAGGAACTACCTTCCCCACCCTCCCTGGGTTGAGTGCTGTCTTCGGGCTCAAATGCCACAGTATGAGAGAAGCCTTCCCTGACTACCCCAGGTAAATGAGCCACCCCACCTGTTCTGTTCCCCATAACACTATCACCGCCTGAGAAATTCCAGATGTGTTTGCTTTCTACCTCCCTCGCTAGCATGACAGCTCCAGGAAGGCTGGACCCTTGTCTGCTTGATTCCCTGCTGCATCCCCAGAGTCCAGAATACAGTAGCTGGCACCAAGTAAGTGCTCCATAAATATTTATTCAATAAATACATTCCCACCCCTTCCATGCTCATCATGCCCATCGCTCACACGCTTGCTTGCTCTTACACTGGAATAATCCCAGGGTAATTTTGAACATGGATTCTGACAGATAAGTAGTCCCTTCCTGCTTTGAGTCCCTTGGGTCTTCAGCCCTCCATCTCCCCTTCCTCCCCTCCCTCCTTCACATCAGCCCCCTCTTTTCCTCCCCTTCCCACTCCAGAACCTTCTACCCCAACAAAAGCCTGGATAAGCACATGGCCTATGTCATCTTCTAATTTGCTGATAAGAAAGACTGGAACAGAGACAACCAAAGACTCCTCTCTTCTTTGGTTTTAAGCCAGAATCTACATTCTCTTGAATGCCTCTTAGCAAACCCATTCTACCGCTAGGCCAGCACCACTCTCTTTCTATTCACAAAGGATCTATTCCATAGTCAGCTGTAGATGCTTTCCAGAAATTAATGTCAAACTTGGCTTTTCAAAAATTTATATTGTACTCACTTCTCTCTAGTTTTCTTGTAATACATGCTTCATTTTGGTAATCCTTATACTGTTTGTTTAAAGATTTTATTTATTTATTTATTTATTTATTTATTTGAGAGCGAGAGGAGCAGAGGGAGAGGGATAAGCAGACTCCACAAGGAGCCCAGAGCCCGACGTGGGGCTCCATCTCACAACCCTGAGATCATGACCTGAGCCAAAACCAAGAGTCAAACGCTCAACAGACTGAGCCACCCAGGCGCCTCCTTAAACTGGTTTTTAACAGTCCATGAAACTTTTATATTTGTCCTCCAATAGGCACCAATCCTTCTATCTTCTAGATACATTCTTTTGCTTTATTGTTCATGGTTTTTCATAGGTTGGATTTAAATAATCTTCTACCTTCATCAACTAAAATTTTTTTTAAGATTTTATTTATTTATTTATTTGACAGAGAGAGAGAGACAGTCAGTGAGAGAGGGAACACAGCAGGGGGAGTGGGAGAGGAAGAAGCAGGCTCCCAGCGGAGGAGCCTGATGTGGGGCTTGATCCCTTAATGCCGGGATCACGCCCTGAGCCGAAGGCAGACACTTAACGACTGCGCCACCCAGGCGCCCCCATCAACTAAATTTATAGTAGACTCCTTGGTCATAGAGCTTATCTAATTTTTTTCTTTTTTTTTTTTTAAGATTTTATTTATTTATTTGACAGAGATAGAGACAGACAGCGAGAGAGGGAACACAAGCAAGGGGAGTGGGAGAGGAAGAAGCAGGCTCCCAGCAGAGGAGCCTGATGTGGGGCTCGATCCCAGAACGCTGGGATCATGCCCTGAGCCAAAGGCAGACACTTAACGACTGAGCCACCCAGGCGCCCCAGAGCTTATCTAATTTTTATCCCTGGATCCTTTGAAATTCTCCTCCCTAAATTTCTGATCCAGGAATAATTATGTTCAGGTGTTACTAGGTTTGTTTTGATAACCTTAAAATACAAATGGTCATTCTCCTCTTAGTTTTCGTAGGTTTTTTTTTTAAGCCTATTTCGCTGTGTGTGGCATATCTGTTGAAGAAAGAAAGAAAAAATAAATATGAAGGAATAATGGCAACATCTAAATAAGAATTTGCCACAAACTACTTTCAGCAGAAACAGATCCCTAGAAAGTCTAAACGTCCTCTTATCCCCTTTAAATTTACCATGTTAAAGAAACCCTCACTTAAATCTACCGGCAAGTCTGTCTACCCAGGCTCCCAAAGCACTTGTCACAACCAAATCCATCATGTTTTTCGACAGGGGAATGTTTTCCTCGGGTGTTTATTCTTCTCACCACTCCGCGCAAACACTGGAGCACCTGGGGCTACGGACTCGACAAATACAAGAATTCTAAGCCATCGAGAAAAACCAGTTCATTGCAGTAAAGGGGAGGAGGGGAACAGCCGTGATATGCAAAGTAGTCAGACACTGAATTATCTGCAAAACCTGCTTCCAAATTCTTCCAAGGCCACTCTTTCTGATTACAAAGATTCACAAATCAGTAGTGAGTAAAATCCAGTTCCACCAAAGAGATTATCTACTAGGGGAAAAGAGATCGATAGGGAAATGGCCTTTGTGAAGACACTGGAAACGCGATGGTCTCCAAAACCAGAGGCAGGTCAGGGAACACTGCAGTGCACAGCACCCCACAACAGCTCAGACCATTGCTGACTCCACCAAGCACACCCTCTTCAGATAACTCACAGTTTCCCTATAAAAAGGAGCTTTGAGGGAGGCCTGGGTGGCTCAGTCAGTTAAGCATCTGCCTTCACCTTTGGTCATGATCACAGGGCCCTGGGATCGAGCTCTGCATCAGGCTCCCTGCTCAGTGGGGAGCTGCTTCTCCCTCTCCCTCTGACCCTCTCCCCTGCTGTGCTCTCACTTGCTCTCTCTGTCGCTCTCAAATGAATAAATAAAAAAATCTTAAAAAAAAGAAAAGAAAAACTCCGTTCTCTTCCCTCTCTCCCAACACGCATCATATACACACAGAGCACAGAAATACATTTATATTCATTACAGGAGAACAAAAGCCATGAAAGACAGAAAAATGAAGTGAAGTAACCAGGATGACCTCTGAAGTCTCACTCCACCTAACCCTGTCCAATTCTGCAGCTGAGGTTGAGCAAAACAAAATGTTGTTATTTATGCCAAAATCAGCAATTGGAAGGTAAGTCCACTGAATCTAGTCACCTAGCCTAGGGCAGAAATTCTGCACTTAGTCCCTTCAGGTCCCTGTAACAAAATACAGCCGACTGGAGGGCTTACAAATGACAGAAATTTATTTTCCAGAGCCTGAGAAGTCCAAGATCAAGGTGCCAACAGATTCAGGAAATGGTGAGAGCCCCGTTCCTCATGGACTGCAACTTCTCACTGCATCCTTATATGCCAGAAGAGACCAGGGATCTCTCTGGAGTCTCGTTTATATGGGCGCTGTATCTTTTTTTTTTTTTTTTAAGATTAATTTATCCATTTTAGAGAGAGCACGAAGCAGAAGGGGCAGAGGGAGAGGGAGAGAGAATCTCACACAGACTCCACACAAAGCACATAGCTGGATGCCTGGTTGACCTCATGACCCTGAGCTCATGACCCAAGCAGAAACCAAGAGTCAGCCACTCAACTGACTGCGCCACCCAGGAGCCCCTACACAGGTGCTAAGTCTTATTCACTTCCAGAATGTTCTACCTCCAAATACCATTACATTGGGGGTTAGGATTTTCACGTATGAATTTTTGGAAGACATAAATATTCAGTCCACTGCAAACATGTATCAGAATCACCTGGAGGGTCTATTAAGACCCAGATGCCTGGGGCTCACCCCTGAGTTTCTAATTCAGTAGATCTGGGGTGAGGCCAAGAAATATGTATTTCTAACCAGTTGTCAGATCCTGTTGCTGTCCACGGAGCAGATGTTGAGAACCACTGGTCTCCAGGGAAGGCACATGACATTCACTGATGGGATTAGGGACTTTGGGAGCTGAGGTTCGGAGGGGTACCAGCCAACCAAGTCAAAGGAGCCAAAGAGGACACAGACCAGAGAAAAGGAGAGACATGAAATTCTTCCAGAAAGTGAAAACATAGGGCTAGTTGCATCTTCTTAAGTTATATCCTAATGTATATTAGCTTATAATTTGTAAAATATGTTATTTTCATCATATATCTTGTTTAAATACTTAAAAAAAATCATGTCCTAATAAGCTTAGGTTGTAATTTGATGCTCTTTCAGAAAGCAGGTAAAAACAAAAGCAAATTTAGTCAACAAAGAAAACTGGAAATTCACTGATGCTCAGCTCTCAGGAGAAAGGAGGGGCTGTGTCCTTGGTGTTGAATGTGAATATTTAAGAGGTGTATGTTGATTCTAATCCTGGCTCAGATAGAGAAGAGAAAGCTTGGAACAAGCTAATCTTTCGGAGAGAAGAGGGAGAACGTCTCACTTCTAACTACAGAAAGTTCAATGTGGAGATTTCACAAAGAATCAGCAGTAACGTATTGTGCCTCAGGTTCATGCCTCTAGAGTAAAAAATAATACAAATTAGCAAATCATAAAAAGAAAATTGGAGGCAAAAAAAAGAAAATTGTAATCTGAGAGTTAATTAGAGCTCCCCTGAAAAAGCTTTTCATTGACAAGCTGCAAGGACTGTGGTTCAGGATCATTTTCCTTCTTCCAGAGGCTACATGTGAACAGCACCCTCCTTGAGGTGACACCTCTCCTTACATACAGACTCTCAAGAGTCTGGGAATGGGAGCCTGGAAAGAGGTTGCCATGGACTGAATATCTGTATCCCCCTAAAATTCCTATGTGGAAGCCCTAACCCCCAATGTGATGGCATCTGGAGGCGGGGCCTTTGGGAAGTGATTAGGTTAAGATGAGGTCATGAGGGTGTGGTCCTCCTGATGAGATTAATGCCCTGATAAGAAGAGACCAGAGAGTTCCTCCCTGGTGCTTGCTTTGCATACACTCTCTCTCTCTTCCTCCCCCTTGATCTCACTCTCTCTTTCCCTCCCTTTCTCTCTCCCTCCCTCTGTGTTGATCTCCCTCTCTCTTTTCCTCCCTCCCTCCCTCCCTCTCTCTCTCTCCCTCCTTCTTTCTCACCTTCTCTCTCCTTCTTTCTCTCTCTTCCTCCATCTCCCTCTCCCCCCCTTTTGTCTCCCCACCCTCCCCATCTCCCCCTATTCAACTGGGAGAAATGAGTTTCTTTCTTTTTTTTTTTTTTTAAGATTTTATTTATTTATTTGACAGAGAGAGAGAGACAGCCAGCGAGAGAGGGAACACAAGCAGGGGGAGTGGGAGAGGAAGAAGCAGGCTCATAGCGGAGGAGCCTGATGTGGGGCTCGATCCCGCAACGCCAGGATCACGCCCTGAGCCGAAGGCAGACGCCCAACCGCCGTGCCACCCAGGCGCCCCGGGAGAAATGAGTTTCTGTTGTTTAAGTCATCCAGTCTATGTATTTTGTTATGGCAACTCAAGCTAAGTCAGAAGGGGAGTGAATGTAGGTCAGCCCAGCAGTTTGGGTGAACTCATAATCAAGGTATCATCACCTACCTAGTGACAATTTCAGGCCAAGTACCCAGGAAAGAAGAGCCTTTTTAATATAATATCATCACACCAATAGCAGATCTAAGACAGAATAAATGCCAGACTTGGTTTGAGCTCCAGCTCCCCTGCCTGAGTGGCTCCACTCCCTACCCTGGTTCCTCCCTAATGCTAATCTCAAACAAGAAATGCTCTCCACTTGGCTCAGCAGCAAGTCACCCTTGCTATTCACTTGAACCTGATGGGATAGTTTGGTGCTGGCACTTGGATTCTCTTCCAGATCCCAAAGGCCATGGCTTCTAACTAGAGTTTGGCTTCTGATCACTGTTACCTGCCTACAAGTTCCCAGTAAGAGGAACTTGAACTCCATTCCAAAGGACCTTCTTCCACTGAAATATCAGCCACACACTGGCCACCTGCACGAACTTACAGCCATCACCTACCTGCAATTCCCTTCGCTGGAGTATTCCATCCATCTGTTGCAACACCATGTAAATACCTCATGGCTACTGTTGACTGACCACCAAGTGTGTTGAAATGAAGGATTTTTGCTTTAACATGCATTATGCCTAATCCTCAACACAACACCACAAGGCAGATATTACTCTTCCCATTTGTAGGTGAAGAACATGAGACTTAAAAAATTAAATAATTCAACTATACCCAAATAAAGATAAATAAATACATAAAACAGAAACCAAACAAACCAAAGTTAAATAATCTTACCAAAATCATACAGCCAGCCAGTTAAGCCTTGCTATTTTAACCTGCCTGCTTGACCTCAAAGTCCTCGTCTTCCTACTACATTTCCACCCCATCTTGGTACACCCCATCCTTTCCCTGTCCTCCATAGCTGATGCTTCCCTGTACCGGAGCTGGCCACCCTTATATCCATCCTCTTAGCCTCATGCAGTGCCATCCCAGCCTCCTCCAATAAGGTCCACAGCTAGGTCTGCCCCTGCCCCATCCCTGTACACCCCCTTAATCTCATCACCTGATCTCTGTCCCAGCCTATAAGTATATCCAGTTTGGCAGCTCCCACCCGCCACATCATCAGTTTCCAAGATGAAGCACAAAGTCATCAGGATGCACGAGAACAAGTCTTGTATCTATCATACGGGATGGGGAAAAGGGAGGGAGAAAGGAGAGGAAGGGAAAAGAGAAAGGAAGGAGATGAGAGAATTAAAAAAAATAGCACTGAAGAGAGAGAAGGAAGAAAGAAGAAAGCCGACTACATGCTGCCCAGTAAAACAACACATGTCAAATAAGGACATTTGTGAGGCTGCTTAGTCAGGAGGGACAGGAAAGTCTGGACCTGCAGCACAATCCCTGGTCTTCCCAGTTCAGCCAAAGCAAACTGTTCCTAGTCTGAGAAGAGAATGTGCCTGATATCAGGAATTACAAATCGTAAAAGCAATGCTTGATCTTTCATCAGACCCTGGATAGGAAAAGAATCCAGCTATAAAAGACATTGGGGGGAAAACCGGGGCAATTGGAACATGGACACATTAGAAACCAGCAGGGCACCGACGTTGAATTGTTTTGAGTGATAGGAAGTTGTTCGGGAGCATGTCTTTGTTCTTCAAACACCTGCTAATAAAGTACTCAGAGACGAAATGTCATAACGTCTCAACTAACTTTTAAAGGGTGAGCAACAAAACAACACACACACACATACACACACATACACACAGATAAGCTAATATGGTAAAATGTTAATAACTGGTGAATTTAGTTGGAGGATATATGTCTTCACTGCACTATTTTTACACCCTTTTGCAGGTCTAAAATTTTTCAAAATAAAAAGTTTAGGGGAAAAAAAGTATAAATTAGCCCCAACCTAAGAAACGAAACTTCCATTAGCCTCAGGACATGTGCATTGATCCAATAAGTTC
This sequence comes from Ursus americanus, assembly GCF_024610735.1. Lineage (NCBI taxonomy): Eukaryota > Metazoa > Chordata > Mammalia > Carnivora > Ursidae > Ursus > Ursus americanus. The sequence continues at coordinate 15,650,386 of NC_142129.1, read as the reverse complement.
CTCAGGTACTGTTACGTGGGGATTGAGGGCACATGGATCTCTGGATTCAGGCTGCCTGTGTGGACGCACCATTTACCATGGATAAGCAGAGCAAGTTCCTTAACCTCCTCAAACCTCAGTCTCCTCACCTGTAAAATGAGACCAAAAATAATCTCTAACTCAAGGGGTTAAAGAGTTAAATGAGATCATTCACGATAATTACAAAAGATAATTCATCATCATCATAATAATATAAGGACAAAATAACACTATCCCCACTTAAACTGCCCAAACAGAATCCCAAAGGATAGACAATTTGTTGTAGAATTTTTTTTCTCTCTTCCTCCTATGTAAAACACAGAGAAGCAATTTCGGAAAGATGGCATGTGCCAAAAACCGCAGATATTGGAGTGGATCCACAGATCACGTCTGTGATGGGAGAACAGGGTGACAGCTCCCTACCAAAGAAAGCTTTCTATAAACGCTGTGTTTAACTTTACGTTCGGGGTAAAGCACTTGCAGTGAAGAAACAGCAACTGTAAGAAAGAAAAATGAGCCTCCTTCTGTAAGCAGGGCCGTTACGGAGCAGGGGCAGGGGCTAGGTGGGAAGCCCAAAGTCAGAACAGATTCCTTCTTCTGCAAGAAAAGCTCAGGCCGGGGACCTGGAGGGCTGGCTTCTCCCCTCCCCACAGTAACTGCCCTTGATGACTGAGAGTGCGGGCCCAGACAGAGCGCATTCCTTGGGGCTGGAGAGTGGGCGCAGGGCCAGCAGCCGTTAAACACCACTTTTGTATCCTCCAGCAAGAATGTCTGGAACCAACAGCATGTGCCTTGTTCTAAGAACAGATTTCTCCTCGAGCTGTTTCTCCAGCGTACAGAACTGTTATACGGCGGATATCCACCTCTACGCCGCGCTTACTTTAGAACTGTGTGCCTCAGTGGGAGATACTTCAGAAATCTCTGTATTTCGTAAAAGCCTAGAATAGGACACGCTTCCAACATCGGTAGGAACGGAGTCCCCGAATTCGGTCAGCTGGAATACTGAAACACACAAATTTAATAGAAAACAATGAAGTCTACATAGAGGCCCACAGTTGCCCGTGCATTCCCAGAATTTGAGTTGTATATAAAAAAAGGGTTTTAGAAGACATTTAGGTTGTTACACGAGACACGAAGGGGAACTGCAGACCCTGTGGAACCCGAAACCGCTCCCTCTGGGGCAATGCTCTGACATGTGGGAGCACAAAGAACAGAAAGCCTTACGCATTCAGAATACTCAGGGTCTCCCTCCCCATCGCAAACCACCTGACCCTACGTTCTTCTGACCTTAATCATGGACTTCTCTGGATAGTCACAAAAACCCATGGAATGTTTATAACGTGTATTCTGGCTCTTCCCACCTTTCTAATATTATTAATTAAAAATTAAGCAAACCTCTTTAAAAGAGAAAAAAAGGGAGGGAGGAAACACCAAAATTCTAATATTTGACTATTAGCTAAGAAATACAAAACATAAAAAAAAAAGAAATACAAAACATACACGCAATGAATACTACATAGGCATTACAAAGTGATAAGTAAGAAATAAAGAGAACAGACGGGTGGTCACCAGAAGGGAGGGGGGTGGGGAGATGGGTGAAATAGGTGAAGGGGATTAAGATTACATTTATGGTGATGAGCACTGAGTAATGGATAGAACTGCTGAATTGCTATATTGTACACCTGAAACTAATATGACGCTGTATGTTAATCATACTGGAATTTTTAAAAAAAGTAATAGGTAAATATTAAAATAAAAAAATGTCTATCACTGGATGTAAGAGAATATGACACAAACGTTATATGAAGAATATTAATTATAGCTATATAAAAGAAATAGTCATAGAAAAATGTCTGAACGCTAATGCAACAAAAAATTTACAGCTGTTTTAGGGGAATGTAATGAGTTTTTGAGAGATGTCTTTTTTTCCCCATAACTGTAACAGGGTAATATTCTTTTTGTAATAATAATAATAGTTATTCTTGATTTTAAAAAAGGAAAATAATGAATAAGGGCAGATGTGAACCTTGATTATGAACCTATAGTTACCTAGGGGAATTAAACACCGTAACATTTAATACATTCAATAAATACATTGTGCATCAATCAACACACGAAGGATTTTTACACTAGCAAGTTCCCACATTCACACCATGGCAACAAAGTTCTCCTATTTGCTTTGGGGAGTGTCCCCAATTGCCAATACAGGATAGAAGCTTCGAGTCTCCGCAAAAATATTTATGTATGAGAATACACAACCACACACACACACACCAGAAAGTTAAAGAAATAACCTATATGAAAGACTAAAATGATCTGAAATTCCTCAGCTTTACAGCGGACTTAGTCACAGGGAGCCCTATTCCCATTTTTTGCCTTGTGTAGAAGAGTTGACTCTTCATGGGTAGAGATCCTGGGTGTTCTCTGAATCCACAAGCTCACAGTGAGTGTGTGCTCAAAGTTGATAAGCTTTTACTAAATCAGCTTAGTACTACAACAAGGAACACACAACACGGTTTCCTAGCCAGTGACCCACAGGTGCCCATTCTCTTTCAACACAATGGAGATCCACGTGTCCCTTGGAAACCAGAAGAACGCACACCTAGGGCAAGTTAGTCTACTCTGTTCCTCAGAGGGAGTAAGCAGCCAAAGGTAATAGAAGATGCTTATGACCAAGAAAGTAGGAGCATAGGGCCATGGGCACCAGATACATTATTATGCTCAGAGACTCAGTATGGTGTATCTGGAACCCCATCAGAGACAGGTTATTTTTCATAATGCCAAGCAGGTGAAAAGGGAGAATGGCAAGAGGGGTCTCAGTCAGCTGTGGCTTTATAATTCAGTCTCAAAATCCTCCCCTTAGAAGCCCACTTTCATTGTTTAATGATCCATACAGAGCTTTTAATTAATGACTCTCCTATCCATAGTCACAGTTTAGTTCTCCAGTAGTTAATTATGCAAGTTTTCACAAGATGACTGGCAATCTAAAAACATTTGATGAGTTGGCATTGTATGTTCTGAAGAGCATTTCCAAACCAATGATTGCTCATCATTGACTCTGCAGCAGCAAAGCTAGAATCAGCTAGGAATTAGGAATGATAGAGGAAGGAACTGATGAGAGGCAGAAATATCCATATTATAAAATTAGAAATAAAAGTGAAAAAATAGAAATAATTAGAAAGAAAAGTAAAATGCCAAGTATCTGCCTTAAAAAAAAAAATCCTCTTTCGTTAAAAAAAAAGAAAAAGTGAATAAAAAGACCTCTCCTATCTCCCTCATTGGGTTCATCCACTGGACAAATATTTCTGCATGCTGGGTGCTCGGGTATAATGGTGATGAGAAGCAAACAGATCCTTGCTCTACTGGAACTTACAGTAATGGGTAAGAAGATGACCATCAATCAAAATAATGAACAGAAAATACAAAAATGTTATAATCCCTCTGAAATAAAGGCAACCAGATCTCCAAGAGCAGGGAGAGTTTCCATAAGGCTCAAGCTCAATTCAACAGATAAGCAGCAGTTAACTGGGCAAAGGGAGAGGCGAAGAGTGTTCCGGACAGAGGGAATAGTGTGTGTAAAGGCACTGTGGCAGGAAGAAATAGATTTTAAACACTTAAAAAAGGGAATGGAATTCTTAGGGCTGGAGCACAGATTGCCAGGGAAAAGCTGTACAGAGGTCAAGCCACAAGGGAGATGTAGGCCTTCTTAGGATTTTTTTTTAATCATAACAACAATATAAAGCCATCGAAGGGCTTAAGGAATGACAGTGACCCAAGCAGATTTGCATTTTGAAAACATTTCTCCTAGACCTGGAGATAATGGGAAGGAGAAGACAAAATAGATGCAAGAGGAATGGCTGATAGGTTATGCAGTAGGTCCTGGTAAAAGATGGGGGTAGCTTTGTCCTAATGAGGCCAAGGAGATGGGAAGAAGTGGACGAAGTCAAGACATTTAGGAGGGAAGGTCCACAAGAGACTGAGTGACAGACCGAATATGAGGGTTTAGGGAAGGGTTGTCAAGGATGTGATGAGTGCCTGCACCCATCACTGAGATAGGGAACAGGTTTTACGTAGAGCCTGGGGGAGAGAAGCATCACAAGTTCAGTGTTCGACATACTTCACTGAGAAATCTTTGAGATAGCCCAGTGGACAAGCAAGCTGGCAACTGGACAATCAGGTCTTAGAGAGAGATCCAGGCTCGAGATGTAAATTATAGGCCTATCATAATGTAGATGGTAATTGAGGCAAAAGAAGTTGTTCGAGGAAAGATTACAGAGTGGGAAGTCACATTTAGGCATCACGCCCTGAGATACTCAAACCCTTTTAGAAGATTGTCTGACTCCAAGGAGATAACGTAGAATATACACTGCGAAGCATTATAAAAAGTAGTTGCTATAAAAGCTGAAAGGGCTGGGAGACTAATATTTCTCTGTATTTTATAGGTGTAGAAACCGAAAGAGAAGTTACAGATCAGGCTCGACAAGGCCATTAGCTGTGTAGACAGACTGGGCAGGAGTTTAATCCATATCAAAGCTTCAAAAAGTCCAGGAGAACAGACTGTCTGAGTTCTCTGGGAGCCCCAGAGGCTCTGGGAAGGGGGCTGAGAGTGACTCATAATCGGCAGGGTATTTCTTTTAGGGAACCCACAAACAAGTCCCATATTTTGGCCTCTGCAACACGCTGGCTACAGCTCCCAGGGGGCTGGCTGACACACTGTAACCTCACATGTGCAGGACTCTTGCCCCAGCTCCCTCCCTTAAAGGGTCTTTGTTGTTTGTTCCCCAACGCCACAGGCAGGACAGAAGGGCCTTTGCTTCTGTTACTCTTTAAAAGCAGCACGAAGTTTGGGGAGCAGGGAAGTGAGAAAAAGACTTCATTCTGCACATTTCAGGGAGGACCAGGCCCCATGACTCAGTGGGAAATAAAACCCCGGGCAGCACACGGCACACTCTCCGTGAGGCACTGTTCTCTTCCCATTGCCTCAACGTCCAATTGTAAAATAGCAGGAAAAGAGAGAGGCAGTCAAGCCTTGCACAAAACAGCTTTTATTTTCCTCTTAGGAAAGCTGTTTTAAACTATATCCATTTGCTAGAATTAAAAGTGATTTCACCCTCCAAACAGGGACCTTAGAATCACTCTGCCCAGCTGCACAAATCAAACGCAATTCAGCTCAGGCCATTGAGAAAGACACAGAGTGGGAGGCTGGACCAGATGACCCTCAGTGGCTTCTCAGCTCCAAGATGATTCGGCTCCCACACGGAAGAACCAGATGTTCCTACAAAAGAATCAGCATCTTTCAAAAACATCTATTTTTTTTTCTCTGCTAATATGTGAGTTAATGGCACTCAGAATTTCAATTAATCAAGGGTTCAACATGGATATTTTATCAAACAGGAGTTTGCTCTCACCTACTTTCTTTCTGGGGCTTTCTTGGGGTCCCTTTCCTAAAAATACAATGGCCACCCAGCCACCAGGCCTGTGCTCAGACCTGGTGACCCGACACTCTTTTGCACAGAACAGATGTGGTCTCTCTCCACGCATCTCAAACATCAGGCCTTGAGTGGCATCGACCCCAAATTAATCATCTGGAGAAGTGTGGGAGGCTGTTTTGTTTTTTTCCTTCAACATTTTAATTTAAAAAATATCAATCAGAGCAAAGTTGAAAGAATTCTATAATGAACACTATGTGCCTATGTCCTAGATTTCTACCATTAACATTTTATTGTTCTTGCCTTATCACTAATCTGTCTGCCAATCTATTCATCCATCACCCCATTTTATTTGTTATGTGTTACATAATAAACTGCAGACCTCAGTATAAATACAAATCTGATCTGGGAACTATTTTAAAAATGCCAATGCCCTATCTTCGAAATATTTGACTCAGTTAGTCTTGAAGTGGGGCTCAGGCATCAGTATTTTTTAAAAAATCTCTTCAGGTAATTCAAATATGTAGGCAAAGGGATAGGCAAGAATGTATCTGCTTCCCATGAGCCCTGACCAGTGCGAGTGGGACAAGCCAGAGGGTGGAGACAAAAGAATTTCACAGGCTATGCAGCTTGCAGTGCTTGGCCTTCCTCTATGCACACACCAACACACACAACAAACACAAAGGGCAAAAGATGTGGAGGTAGGGGTTGGAAAGATTTGCTTTTATTCTCTTAGAACCAAGGCCATAGCAGGGAGTGGGGGAGTGGGGGGGGAGAATTTGGGTCTAAAGACACTCCCTGAACTTGCTTACACACTGGGACATCACCCCTGACCAGCTACCTCCCTCCATCCTTGCCAGTTTCCTTCTCCTCCTTACACTGCGTCCTATCTACAGCAGAAGGCTGCAGGGAGAGGGGCTGCAGGTCTTCTCAAAATCTAGCAAAAAGAAGACGAGGATTAGCAATAAACCCTGCCTAGGTTTCTCAGTCCAGACAACCCAGGTGGAGAATGGTTTGGTGGCAGCAGCTACTGTAGCAGCAACATCTCCCTTTCTGCTCAGAGACCTAGAGCCCACATATGAGTCGGTGATGCAACAATTTCAAGATAAAACTGTAGGGATAAATAATGCCTATAGGAGTTCAGAAAAAGGAATGGCAAGTAGTGATCATGAGAAGGGCCTTGGTATAACCCACTGGGCATCTAATCAAATAATTAGTAGCAATATCAGAAAAGCCTAGATATTAATTTCATGTTGAAGACAACAAATAGATAAATCAATCCTATGTAGCAACTCCAATAAACCTCGTTGGGTGTTGCTTAAGAAATGTAGAAGCAATATCCCGCAGTGTCTTTTAATTTGAACTTAATACTTTAGAATCAGGGAGCACTCTTAACATTTTCCAAACTGATTCCACATTTAAAAAAATCTCATTTAATCCTCATACCAACCCTGTGAAGTCAATGGGTATTATCACTTCACTTTACGAATGAAGCAAATGAGGCCAAGATAAATAAAATTAAATCAGAGACTATTGAGCTCCACGAACCCAAAATGTAATTACCTGACTTCTAGCCACATCTTTGTAATCTGAAAGCACTTTACAGAAAAACTGAAATCAAGGTCAGATAGAATAATCTCTCTCAAAAAAGACTGAGCAATGGAAAAGATGAGCTTAAAAAGCAGTCAGGACACAACAAATAAAATGTCCTGATGCCATTTCTGGTTCTAATTCCAGCAACATTTCAGATGGGTGCAGAAACAGTACTCTTTCTATGAAATGCAGATAAAGCAGAACACTGGAGAGCCATGGCTTGATCTGACAATCTCAGCACAGCTGATACAGGTTGGAGCATTTGTTAGATTTCTGTGGATTTGGGGAGAGTCCACGATTTATCTTTGAATGGCCTATAAAGACATCTACTTTGGGAGTATCTCTCTATTTGCTAGATGGAATGCTGTCTGATTCATGAATCACTTAATAAAGCCAATTAGAACTTAAAAAAAATACCAACTTTATGTTTTTAGCTTTAATTTATTGGCAGAACGTAGGGGAGTAATTTTTTAAAAGCAAGAGATTCACACAAAAGTCTCTATTTCTAGCTTCTTTTAAAGTCAGGTACCTACCAATTCTGAGTCTAAATTCTTGTCTGTCAGCCTGTTGGGGCTGAGTGACTGCTGCTTCTTATGAACAGGTCCCGAGTTCCCCCAGTCTCTCCAGTCCCTCCTGCTCCCTAGGACCCCCGACACCAGCTTCACTCCCTGACAGTTTCGATTTCCACCCGCCTGACCACTGAGCTCAAGTCAACATGAAGGCTGATGGTCCAGGAAGGTGGGAAGGGTCACCCCTGATGCTATATGAAGGTTAGTAAGTTAGGTCACATTGTTTTCCAACAGCAGGGAACAGGCAATGAATGTAGGACACTGGTCAGGCCTTGACACTGGGAACAGGAAGCCGAATGACCTAATCCACTGCTATTCCCACCAAATGATGAGGAATGACAAGCAATGAGACTGTTTGAGAAGGGCAGCAGGGGTATTACAGCTGAGGTAGGGGCTGGGTCCCCACTAGTCCGTGCTTCCCCAAGTCCCAGCCCATTGTAGCACTGGGCACAGAGTGCTGCTTGAGAAAGACGTGTGGAATGGAGACATGGATTACAATCTCAGAGACGTGAGCATTCAGTTGACCAGTTGTCCGTGAGGGCCAGAAAGAGTGGCAAAATGAGGGGAGAGGTGCTGGTGGCCTCTCAGAGGTTACTGAGAACTCAGAAGTTGTGCAATGAAATTGAAGAGTCACAATACAAGCGGTAACTGATGCTACTGTGGGAAAAAGGAAATTCAGAATAGTTGCATCTTAAGCGCACAACCTGAGGAACTGGCAATGTCTGCCTGGAATGCCCTTTTGAGAAGGGCGAGGGTCAAGTGCAAGCTGCGAAGGGAGAACAGTGGGGCTCAAAAGCAGGTGTCTGCTGCAGGTGAGCAGGGGGAAGAACACTATGGGCGCTGTGCACCCATCATCTCTGGTCCAGTCATTCCAGCTCGAGCGTGTTTTATTCATTATCTTGAAACTTCAGTTTTTAGTTTTATTTTCCTAGTTCCACCCCAGGGTTAGGGCAGGGCAAACTCTCCCAGGGAGACTAGGCGAAGTGTCACGAGGTCAAGCCATCAGGCCAAGAGATCCCAAAGCACAGGCTGCAGCCAGTCCCCTTGGACCTTAATTTCAAAATAGGATTGCTGCCCAGACCCTTGCACCCAGATGTAGAACTGAACCCCAAGGAGCTTATGGGGGGCCAAGTCAGTTTCCTGGGCTCTATCTGGCTTGACCTGGCATCAGCACTTGGTGCGGTGTGTCAGGGTTGGGCTCCAATCAGCCTCACAGCAGGGCAGCAGGATACCTTGCCAGTGGTTCTCAAACTGGAAGGCGCATGGGAATCACCCGAGGAGCTGCAGATCTTTAGCTTATCATCCAGAAAGTCTAGCACAGGCGCTGAGATAATGGGTCAGTGACAAAGTCCCAGGGGATGCTGATACGACTGGTCCCTGGACCACATTTCGAGTAGCAAAGCTCCAAGCCGCAGTTCTCAACCTTCATTTCATTTTGGAATCACTAGGGAAGCTATTAAAATGTCCTGCTGCCCAAACCTTATCCCAGAACCAATCAGATCAGAATCACTTGGGCTGGGACCCATGCATCAATATTTTTTAAGCTGTCAGGTAATTATAACATGTAGCCAAGATCAAAAACCATTGCTCTAGGCAGTGGGATGGTCACAGCTGGAGGCTCAGAGTTCCAGGGTGTTCATCTGGCCTGAAGCTACCCGGGGGCGGGGTCAGCCACAGAAGTGACCAGAGGCCTAGTTAAGGTCTCAGCCTACAGGGCACACCCCAAGGCCTGGATAAACACAACTGGAGAAAGGGGCAGGAGGGGCTGCTGGTGCCCAGGGCTTCCCCCAAGCATTACAGACACCTGTAAATAGAAAACCTAGATCAGATTTCCCAAACAAGAGAGCGGGCTCCTAAAATACCTAACTGACTCGCTCATGTTTGCTCTAGAACCGGTAAAGCCATAGGCTGGAAGTTCTCGGTATATCAACTGCAGGGGCAGGAGACAAGAAAGGCAAAATAGGGCAGAAGTTTTCCACTGTTCACCAAAACAATTCTTCGGTGACGTGTAAGAGTGACTAGCTCGTCTCTTGGCTACTCGTGCTCTTTATTTATACACTGGCCCAGTTACAGTGTAACCCCTCCTGGATCCCTAACTGCCCCAGACATTTGGAAAGTCAACTCTGCAGTTTCCAACTTCCCCCACCCCCCGGCCAAAGACCCTTCACAACGCACAGCATTATTGTGACCCCCTCCAGAATGCCATCATTGGCCAGAGCCCACAAGTCCTTGCAATGAGGCAATGTTCTTAAACCCTGAGTTCTTGGGTCCACTTGCTGTCAGGACTGAGCAAAGCTCTAGAAACAGTGGCAGAGTCAGAGCACAGTCAGAGAAGAAGGGGGGGCCTAGATGAGAGAAAGAAAAGACGAGAGCGAAGAGCACAAGAATGGAACAAGAGACACAGGAAGAAGGGGCCCGGATGGGGAAAAGGAAGCGATGCCTCTGTGACTTCAGGGACGGTACCCAGGTCAGGAGTGAGCCAGCCCTCGGCTAAGCCCAGATTCTAGAAAGGTCTGTGCTTCTAAAATTTCTTCCTGTTAACCATGTTTCAAAAATGATTTCAATGGCTTGAAGGAAACCTATAATATGAGGTCAAATAACATTCAAGATGGACATAGAGAATTCGTAATGAGGGAGGACCAGGAAGTGGAGGAGAACAAAGTAAGGGTGAGCTAGCTTTAGCACTGGGTGTCATGAATGAGTACGTGAGCCAGAGCCCTCCATTTATGGTCAGAAAAGACAGCTTCAACTTTTGCCTGCTTTGAGTCAGTATCTTGAGAATACTACGAAATGTCTTTAATAAGTAAGATTTTTTTTTTTTTGGCTTATGATGTAAACTACTCATTTTTATGCATCTCCAAAAAAGCGTCGGGCAGTGGAGGGTGGAGTTTGTTCCCAAGAAGACAAAAGACAAAGGGTTAGGTTTAAGGGACAAACTGTGCTGCCTGCAGGGAAGCTCTCTTCAGTGCTTGGGTGGTAAGCTCACCTGTCAGCGGTCAGGGTCTAGTGACCGCACAGCAGCAAGCGGGAGCAGGGCCTCTCTGGAACATTCTGGGGGACGGACAGCAGCACAGCAATGGTTCTCAGCCACGCACACAGGATATTGGCAGGGGGTACCACTGTGCACACACCGGATCACTTTCAGCCTCCACGATCTCCAGGACATTAGCCCTTTAACATTTTGGGGGTCATAATGTGATGAAAAACACACATTTGCATACACCTCAATGTCCTGGAGAGCATTTCAGGAGGTTCCCAGACCCACTTGGGTCACGGACCCCGCTTCAGAACCGCCACTCGACAGGTGCTCACTTCTCATAGGTTTCTTTCAGCAGAGAGCACATTGCTCTGGTCACCACGACTTGTCACTTGGGAGCCTCATGAAACTCTAGTGAACCCTCACTGCTACAGACTGTGTCACCCCAACATTCATATGTTGATGTATGATGGTATCTGGATGTGGTCATAAGGGTGGGACCCCCATGATAGGATTAATGTTCTTTGAGAAAGAAACACCAGGGCTCGCTCTCTCCAGGTGAGGACACAATGTAAAGAAAGCCAAGAACAGGGCCATCACCAGGAAGAATTTGCTAATCTCTTGATCTTGGACTTCCCCACCTCCAAACCAGGAGAAATAAATGTCCATTGTTTCAGCCACCCAGTCTATGGTATTTTGTGGCAGCAGCCCAAGCTAAGACTCCTAGAGACTCTCAATGCCAAAAACACTGTCCACCTGCTCCATTGTGGGGCGGGAGAGCTCGAGACACCGGTCCCCTCATTTTTGCCTCCTGTCACATGCCCCGAGGCAAGAGCAGAGAACGCCCTCCAGAGCACTAGCAGGCACACAGATCTAGCGCTGAGGAGACTGGCTGGGTCCCCAAAGAAGTGGGCTTCTTCACAGCCCACTCACATTCTGGGCACAGAAGTAAGGGCAGAAAAGAAAGATCAGGGCTCCCAGGCGGTCCTAGGAGATGGGGGAAGGGAAGAAGAGGACTGAAACCGAAAAATCCAGGGAAAGCTGCTACAGAGCTAGTGGTCTTTCAGATACATCCCAATAAATCTGGCAAACTTCATCCTCCCCCTGTGAGGAGTCCATAAACAGGGTCGCCTTCAGGCCACTCTTCTAAAGAACACAGCAGGCCTCAGGCAGCCCTTAGCAAATGGCTCCAACCAGGCAAAGCTGCTTACTCTCAAACCACTGCTTTGGGACACCATTGCTCTCCACCAAATGATAGGCCTTTACACAACCCTGCTCACGGCCAGTTCCTCCAAGCCGCCCTCCTGGCCTGGCTCCCCCGTCCGCCACGGCTTTTCTTCATCGTTAGCCTGAGTCTCTGCTGGGTCTTACACATGTGGTTCTGGAGGCCTTGCTAGGCTTTGCTCCTCAAGGGCAGGGCTGAGCTTCTCTTTTTTTGTGATCATTCCAGGAGGCTAGATTCCAGGTTCTATACTCAGAGGCACCCAGTAATTTCTGTTGGCCAGCTGCTTTTCCTGAGAAAGCATAATCAGACCTTTTGATTCCCACATACAAACCGCCTGTGTCCCTGCCACTCTCCTCCCTGGTGAAAGGGACTTCACAGCCCACTCACATTCTGGGCACAGTTTATACATCTGGGACGAGCCGCTCAGCCCAGGAGTGCCAAAAAGCACAATTGGGGGGTTTTGGCACACTGAGCAGAGAAGTAGAAAGGAAACAAAGCAGTTCCCTTATCTGTGACATGAAGGGGCTGTGCTCAGCCATATCAAAGGACCCTATGAGATCTACAATCCTATAAGTTTGGAAAAGTGTTATTTTGTAGTGAGGCAGACACTGCTGCTTGGCCACTTAGTATCCATCCTGTCCTCCCTCCTCACCATCGCATGCCCATCTTGTTCAGAGTAGCAAGGCGTCCCGCTAAACCACTCACCTTCCTGGACACTCTGAGACAGTGAGGGATAGCCAGCAAAACCCTGCTGGGACCTCAGAGCAAGCGTTGGCTTATCAAATACAGGTAGTACCCCCTTCTGCTTTGCCCTCCCACTTTCTTCCTGTCAGGAAAGCTGATGTAATGCTGGAGGTGATGCAGTCATCTTGCAATCATGAGGCAATGCCCAGAAGGACAAAGGTCTACCTGCTAAAGATGGCAGGATGAAAACATGACACAATCCTGGGACCCACTAGCACTGTTCAACCACTACACTGGTCCTAGAAAGCCTGGCTCAGGACTTCTTGCTTCATAAAGCTAAACTAATGTTTAACTTAGTGTATTTTGAAGCTAAGAGACATATACGGTTCCAATCCTAAAACTTCGGTTCTTGTTCTTTTTTTCTTTTTTTTTTTTTTTTGAGAAGCAAATTTGGCATAGGTAGTAGTTTCTCAAAAGGGCAAGGAGGAAAAATAAATCTACCCACCAGGATATTTTTCTTTTGGTTGGCAAATACCAGAGAACGAACTTGTCGTGAAAGTCATCCGCATCTCATGAAAAACCAGCAAAGGGCGAACCAGTCCCCCAATCGGCCAGCTGCTTTGCAGTCATGCAGCTCCGCAGAGAAGAACCATCAGGTAACTCATTCAAATTTGCTAGCCTCTATAGCTAAGGATTTTCTCCCATTGGCATTCAGCCCCATTATCGGCAATTTTGGTGATGTCGTTGTTGTTTAAAAAGAAGACATATGACTTCCAGAGAGGGTGGCGATTTGGGCACAGGTTTCTAGCAGCTCCCTCCCAAAGCCCTACTGAAATTAGTAATAATAAGGCATTATGGGAGGGGGTCCATTCATATGCCGCAATCTCTGTGGAACTTCTATTGGATAGGATGCTGGTTAGTCCAGATAAAAGGCAGGCAGGGAAGACGAACTTAGAACCCGCTTCCCAAGAAGGCTCTGGGCAGGTTCTTTCGCTCAGCTGTCCTTACATCAACTACTTTGGAAGGTCAAAGGCTGTATGCAGTCAGGCCAGGGGTCAGAAAGAGAGCCTGGGGCTTATATGCCACTTGCTACAGCTTATCAACAGCATTCAAAATTGCTCAGCCCCGGGAAGGGGCCAAGCAGAGAGCCCTTCAGGCTTCTCCCTGGTGCTACAGCTGGGCCCCACAGGGCTGCTCCCCCAGGCTTACTGTTCCCTTCCCACTCTCATGCTAATGTATTCCTCAGCATCTCACAATTAGCCAGAAATGTTATTTATATTAGAAAAACACTGCAAATGATCTTCATACCCGCTATTAGAAAAACACTGCAAATGATCTTCATACCCGCTCATAAATAGTTGCTTCAGGGATGGCAGGAACAGGGGATGGGCCAGACCCCTCTAGCCTTCCCTCCTGTGATGTGAAAAATGTTAACACCTGCTACCAACCCACCCCTCAAAACCTCCAAACAATTTCAGTTTTGCAGAAGCAGGTGCCTGAAAAATCCAAGTGTGAATTTAGTCGTGCAAAGCGATACCAGGCCTTCAGCCTAAAAAGATTCAGAAAGGAACTAAAAAAAACTTTGAGGTTTTTTTTCCCCCCGAATGTCTGGTCACAGTCCATCAGGCTACATTAGGGTGAAGGGCGTCAAAGGTGCAAACTTCTGGTTATAAGACAAATAGGTTCCGGAGGTGTGGGCACAAGACAACGACTATAGTTAACAACACTGTATTATATATTTCAAAGTAGCTGAGAGAGATCTTAAAAGCTCTCATCCCACGAAAATGAATTTGCAACTATGTGAAGTGACAGACGTTAATTCAACTTATCGCGGTGATCATTTTGAATAGATACACATATCACGTCATCATGCTGCGCGCTTTAAACTTACACAACACGATGTTAGATGTCAATTGTATCTCAATAAAACTGGAGAAAGTAAATACACACACACACATACGTGCATACATACAATTAGGTCATATTAGAGAGGCTTTATTGTTTGGTTGGTTGTTTTCCCCCGAAGTTTAGAACTCAGCAAGGGTTTTCTTCCTCAGCATCCCTGAAATTACTGAAGTAAAAAAAAAAAAAAAAAAAAAAGGAGCACAGGAAACTACTATCTCCTAAGCAGTGGCCACACACCAGGCATGGAGATAGACACATTATTCATACCCTGTCACTCACCCTTGCTCATGGCCTGTGAGCTAGCCTCAGAAGGGAGGAGGAGTGTTAGCACCAGACTGTAAGCCCAGAGTCACGGATTCGTTCACTCAAGCAGCAGATATTGCATTGCATACCTGAGCTGTGCCCAGGACTGTTCTGGTAGCTCCCCACCCAGGGTGCCTAAGGAGGGTCCCAGGCAGAGGCTGGAGCGGACGGACCCCTGGGCTGTGACCAGCCTCACCCACTGCTTCGGTGCACCCGGCAGACAACATCACTGCCCATGAGTGCCGGGCCAACAAAAGGGTTGGAAGCACTGAAGAAATCATGGCTTGCTGGTGGTAAGGGCTATGAGTTCGTGCTGCCTCCAAATCCCTGTCTTTTCTAGAGCCCCCGTCCCCAGTGGCTGAGCCATTGGCAGACATCGGGACCTTCAGAATCCCACACCAGAAAGAGGAAGGGTAGGAATAAGAAAGCTGCACATTCATCACGCTCAGTTACTCAAGCATCCCACCTCTCAGCTGGCCCAGGCTTAATTTCAGTTTCCTCCTATAAGTGTGTATTTAAATCAGAAGGAAACACTGGGTTTCGACCCACCTCATCTTCCAAATATGTAAACAAGCTGAAACACCAAATGGTTTTCTGGCTGCTAGTTTTCTGCTTCTCGTTCTCATCACACACGAAAATGCCGCTGCTCAAGACGGCTGGGGTTGGTGGGTACCTTCGTAAGAAAGCGATGCCCTGGCGCCCAAGGGGGGCAGGTCTGTGTCCACCTGGGCTCGGTTCTCCTCCGCCTCTTCAGCCCAGAGCGCCAGGCCTTCCAGCTGCTCCCAAATGTGGGTCATGGGCTGCCAAGAGCCCTGGAAAGAAAACTTGCAAATCCAGAGCAGAACCAGAAAAACAACTCCTGGCCGTGCTTCAGAAATGAATACCATTTCAGGGTAGGAAGGGTAGGAAGTTAAAAGTCACAGCTACAAAGATGGGCTTTGGGCACTTTGGTTACAAAAAAAATATGGTATTTCCCCTCTCGATCCCACCCTTTTTCCCAAAGGACAGCGTCCTTTACCCCATTTGTAAATGGAAAGTTGGGGGTGGGGGAAATACCATATTTTAACTTTTTAATTGTATTCTACTGAAATCCATAGGTCTGCTCCTAAATTGTTTGATGTAAGATTTTATTAAAACAAAACAAAATACTGCCCTCCCCCCACACTTCAGGCCCTTGTGGGACAATCTGGCCTCTTGTTGGACTACAAAAGGAACCTTGTCTGTGACTGATTTTATTTATTTTTTTTACTTAAATTCAATTAGTCAACATACTTTTTAAAAAGCCAAGTTAAAATCAAAAGCTGCCACAGGTAATCCCAGCTTACGAATCCATGTTCCAAAGTTCATAGCAGCGGGATGTCGCCAGGGGGGTAGGCTGCGTGCGGTGCGGGGAGGCAGGGGGTGTACAGGAATTCACGGTACCTTCTGCTCAGTTTTACTGTGAACCTAAAGCTATTCTAAAAAATTAGGTCTATTTTTTTAAGTTTGTACACATTGGTACTTCCAATGCATAAGATGTTTCGTTACTGAAATAATGGGATAAAAAATCATCCATTTCCCGGTCAGCCAAGAGACCACTCACCCCACACTGCAGCTGGAATTGGGGGTGGTTCCCAAACTTCGTGTCTCCTCACAGGTGTCTGCGCCATGGCGGGCTGAGAGGGACCACCTGCTTCCTCCCTGGGCAGCAGGGAAGCGGAATTCTCCTTCCTCACCACTCCCTCTTCCTTCACCCCTCCTGTGCTGGCCCTGGGTCCTGGCTGCACAGCTCCCCCTCCCATGCCTCTTCCTCATGGACCACGGAGGACTGAGGGCGCCCACACAGCAGAGAACAAAGGTAGGAGCCAGCCCCAGCGTGCAGGGGACATGCAGGGGGCCGGGGAGGGCAGCAGGATGTCCCGCCAGAGTCCCCTTTGCAGGTCCTGAAACCCAGGCACTTCTTGCAGCTGCACATTTCCTTTGAAGCTGCATCATTTATTTTAATGTTCCTTCTACTGGAAAACCCTCAGACTCCTATCCTTATAACAAAACCATTTGTCCTCACCTGCCCCTATTAGTATATCATACAAAAATGGAGCCATTTAGCTTTTTTTTTTTTTTTCCTATTGAATACTGTTGGTGTATCTGTGATCAAACTCATCTTTGGTCATCAGTGGGTCTACCCGATACTTTTTTCATGGGAAGAATCAGAAGAAATAAAGAAAGGAAAAGGCTCAAACCTTACAGGCACTTGGCAAATCCCAACACTCTCATACAGGTGTCAAAGTCCAGAAACCAGCCTTTTGTATGCCCCAAGGCCAGATATGACATGTACACAAAGGAACACATGCACAAACTCCTGGTCATGAACCAGAAGGACATCCAGGGACAGAATGTCTCAGCCTAGAGAGAAGAATGAAGAAAGTACCCTCATAAAAGGGCATGGGCACCCTGACAGTCTCCGAGGCCAATATTAAGGATTGCTTTCAGGTTTATACAAAAACAAAGGAAAGAAAGAGGCAGTGTTGTCTATTTATCCACCATGCCTCTTTACTCCTAGTTCCTGTCCGTCGGCCTTCCGCTCCTGCCCGGAAGCCAGGCCTCTGCTCCTGAAGCACAATGCCACAGAGCGTGCCACGGGCTCAGACCACGGGGAGGCTGCTGTGGCCCCGAGACACAGGTGCTGTGCTGAGCCGACCTGCACACAGTCCTTGAAGCCAGGTGAAAGCCATACTCAGCCTTTATCTTCACCACTCTGTAGCAACGAGCTCTTCTCTTGGTTCCTGTGATGGGATTTTCCTGGATTTTCTCCACATTTTCCTGCCGGTTCTTTCTGAGTCCCATCTGCAGATTCCTGGTCCCCAGCCAACCCTTCTGGGGCCCCCAGGGCTCCGTCCTTGGCCTTCCCCTCACTCTTCACTCTCAGCTAACCTCCCTGGACCAGCTTCTGCGGGCTATGAGCTTCACTGATCCCCACTAGACTTGCAACATCCCAGTCTACACCTGCAGACCAGCCCTTTCTCCAAACTCCAAACCCAAGTTCCCAAGTGCCTTTGAAACAGAGCTCCTGGAGGTTCCATGAACACATCAGACTCACTATGTCTGAAAGCAAACTCATTATTTTCCCCACCAAACTCATTCCACGTCTAAATATCCCCTTTCAGGTCACTGGAAGCATGGCCAACTCAGTCTGCCACTTCAGAAAACAGGAGGCCTCCCAGATCCCTCCCATGCCCCAAGGTCACCAAGTCTCCCGGTCTAGCTCTTAGCCCTTGCTTATTCATGTGCTCCTCTCTGTCAGGTTCAAGGACCTCGCAGTGTCTTGTTCAACCTCATGGATGAAAAAGCCAGCCACAGATCATCTTGCCACCATTAATTCTACCCTCCAATCCACCCTTCATACCCACTAGGGTTTCCCTTCTAAAACACATTTTTCCTCCTGTCCCTCTCGTTAAAGGCCCAGCAGTCTCCCACTCCACTGCCCACAAAAGAACATCCAAATGGTTAACAAGGCATGCAGACCTTTTATGATCTTATCATATCTCCCAACACCTGTCATAGAGTACTCTCAAAGTACATAAAACTATTTGGGATTTCTAGAATCAACCATGACATTTTCCACATTCCAACTCTCCACTTGCTGTTCCCACTGCCTAGAGAGCTCCTGTTTATATGTCAGGACCTGCTATAAATATCACCTGCTCTGTGATGTGTTCCCAAACTCTTCATCTCCTTTGGAATTGTCATTCCATCTTCTGTGCTCCAGAAATACTTTGAATACAGCTCTAATGCAAAATGTACACCAGGTATTTAATGACTTGTTTATATAGCTTCCTTCCCCCTCAACCAGGAGAGCCACAAGGTCAAGAATTTATATCCTCTTGCCTAGAACACGTACAGGTTTAGCAAAGCAATTCATTAAGTTCCTCAAATTGGAGGAAGGACCGGCTATGAGAGATGTTTCCCCAGGATGCATGGACAGGAAGCCACGGGAAGGAAGGAGTTAATAGCTCAACCTTTACAATGCTATGATTGGTAACCTTGGATTTGAATTTCTGTTTAACACAATTGGCCAGTGAGAAAGCGCTTTCATCACAAATCCTTATTTCCTCCAAGTTTTCTAAAAACATCACCCTATCAGTTTGAATCCTGAAGGCTCTTTCTCAGCCAAAAGGAATTTCCCTTTAAACAAAAACTATTCAGACATTTCCAAGATATGAAATGTTAAAAACCAGGATTTTCCACTCAGACAACTAGGAAACTGTTTGTGGATTTTTTTTCCCCCAGACTCCTCTTAATTGCCAAGAAGTCTGAAGAGGACTTTTTTTTTTTTTTCTCCTGATGTTAAAAAAATGTTTCCTACCTCTCTGTGCCTCTCTGTTTTTCCATTCTTTATTTTGTCTGGGTTCTACTGAAGCAAGGTCTTGAGTCAGGAAAGAGAGGCTATAAAATGCAACACAACATCTGCCAACTGAGTTGCCCCAATGATACAGGCAATCAACTCAATCTTCTTGTTGGTGTTTTAAATCATTTTTTAAAGCTGAGAGCCTTTCAAAGGTAGAAGCAGGATACCCAGAACAGAACTATGGGGTTAAAAAAAAACCTCCGGGGCCGTGTGATACAAACATAGGATTTTACAGCTGGATAAAGGGAGACCCAGAATGTCCAGCAACTTGCAACACGACGAGTTCACACTACAAAATGACTGATGCGCCAAAGAAAAACTCTCCTCCAAGAGCCGCCATTGAAACTTCTAATGAGACGCAGGCATAGGAATGTGGGTGGTTCAGAGTAACCCATCTCAATTCTTAAAAAACCTCAAAGCTCTTCAGTAACGTCAGCATAGTTTAGGTAAATAAACTACTCCAGAAGAGAGCAATTCAGAGGCAGGCAGTTCAACATGAGCCAATGGCAACTGAGCTTGACGTCAGCTATACAAAACAGAGGAATATATGGTACATGATTCTAAGAAGTTATGTCTGATGTTTGCATCGACCTTCAGTCCTAGAAAAAATCGGACATATAACCCCGGAACACCACAAAGCGTTTCTCAAACCCGTAGAAGAAGCACAAGCCCAGCCAAAACACAGCTCGCATCTGATGGGTTACACTGACTCTAGAAGCATCCCCGTAATGACCTGTGAGCTTCTCATGGGTTGATACTGCAGGAGAGCTGAGTCAGTAAACATTCCCTGAGATAAATGAGGTGCAGTGATAAAGGGGGTTGAAAGTGTCCCCTACTCTTAGAGTGATGTGTCGTGAAGATTCAAGGATTACCCAGTCAGAGTTCTTCCAGAGCGAATGAGGGCCCAGAAGAATCTTGGGTTATACCAAAGAGCTCCCACTTTTCATCAGTAGACAAATAATAGATACAAAGATCTGAGAACCAGTTGTATTAAAGGTGATAGAGGAGCCCAGGGGAGCGTACAGAAAGAACAAAAGGCCAAGTACCAAACGCTCACATTTCACAGGTAGCAAGGAAGCCAGTGAAGAAGGAAAAGCTGAGCCCACCAGAGCATCATGGAAGCCAAAGCAAAAATGACCTGTAGTCAATGCTGCGAAATTACTTCCATGAGGCCTAGCAGGTAAGGACAGAGAGAAGACTAGATGTAGTGATTAGAGAGAAGTTGCAGGAGCTTCTAGCAATAGTGGGAACCAGAACTGACAGGGTGCAGAAGTAAGTAGAAAGGAAGGACGTGCAGGCAGTAGGTATTGACTACTTATTTGAGAAAACCTGGCAGTAAACAAGAGGGGAAAAAAATGAGCAAGAAGGGGCAACAGCATCTGGCAAACATGTGTTCAAGGCAGAGACCTGTGTTTACAGCAGAAGGTAGGAGCTGGGGAGGACAGGAAATGAGGATGTGTGAGAGAGACTAATAACAGGCCCCCATGCTTCCTGAGTGATGTCAGACTCCTGAGGTCAGGGCATCTCTTCCCCAGAGAGAAGACAGTTCACTCAGGGGAGACGGTAGAGAAGCGAATCTATTATGGGCCAGGCAGTGATATGTGAGGTACCTTGCCCAAGGTCACTGGAGAACCAGTGACCCCTGACACCGAATCTGCCTGGCTCCGAAGCCCACCCTTTCCTCCAAGCTGCCCTCCACTCCAGTGGAGACCAGGGCTGTTCGACAATCACCCACGCTCCCACCTTGTTCTCCATAAACTAAACAAGAAAAGATATTGATGCTGAATTACCCATGTCGCTTTCACACTAAATTTTCAGATTTCCAGAAGCATTTACAAGAATTCAGAGTTTAAAAAAATATATGAACAAAAGAGGTCAAGACCAGCAAGCTTATCCATTCTCCAAGACTGCCTCATTCCACTCCACTTAATTAGGCATCAAGCAATTATTGTGTATCTCTGAGTATCCTGCACATGGCTAAGCATCATGGGAATACAGAAAAGCCAAAGTCATGTCCCCTGTCCTCAAGGAGCTTGTGTTTCAGCTGAGCAAATCCCCTTAATGGTCCAGGCCTCAGATTCTTGGTAGATAAAACAGGCCAATGTGCCTCGTAGATGACCCATAGGATTCGATTACAGGGAAAATCGAGGTCACTTAGAATTTCATTTGAAAGAGACGGTGAGCATGTGATGAGCAGGGAGGAAGAGGAATAGGCTCAAGGTTGATCCAAAGATCATGGGTCTCATCATTTTCTTTCAATCCTGACTCTGCCGCCGCCGGGAACATGAACACTCCCCTCATCCATAAAATTACTCTCTTGGACAATTCAGACATCCTACAGCCGTAGGCCCAAAACCCTACTAGACGCCCCACCAAGGCCGAGGGCCATTTGGCCCAAGACAGCAGATGGGTCAGAGCCTAGCCAGGCTGAGGCAGGCAGCTCAAGATGCCAACTAGCACACACGGGCTTATCAATATTAGAATAGCCATAAGCAACTGAAAAAACAACAGCTTCTTTGAAAACTGACATTCAGCTTTCCACCTGCTGATCTGAGGTTGTGTGGACCTCGATCAAAACAAGGCATTCTTGGCTTGCACGATAAGCATGATTGCAGGCTTCCTTAGGTACCTCCGGCCCCAATATTTGACCCTGATACAGATGGGTCAGATAATATAGTTAATTCTACATTTCCTAGTTAGTGGGTTGGGACACTGCAGCACACCCTCCTCCCTGATAGCCTTTCTGTGCATTTCAGAGGCCAGTCCTGTGTCTATAGTCTTCCTTCATTGGGTGCTATTATCACAGCTAAATAACACTCTTAGAGCTTTGCAAGGGGCACAGGACTCGGTTTGATCTTTCATTTCCAAGGCTAATTATTGTGGATTTTAAAATATTTTCCATTTGCTAGCCTATCTCTTTGAGGAAAACAGCCACTGGTTAAACACACTAAAGAAAGGACTGTCAACTCAATTTTTCTAATGATCATTACATGCTGATTGAGCCACTAACAGCTCCTCAATCCCTCAATGACTACTCTGAGCCAATCATGTAAATCCCTTTCCAGCCATTGGTTTTAAGATGGTCAAGTGACCCAATCCTTGCCGCTGAAGCTCAAAGAGAAATCAGCAGGTGGGCTTCTGAAAAAAGTTTCTTCCACCCTAAAAAGGGACAAGGGAAGACTTAACCTCTCTTTTTCCTCTGGATATTGCCATTTTGAATCCAACACCCAAAACTCATCTGGAAATGAGCTGTTTTCTGGTTGCGTTCAACCCAAAGATGAAATCTGCACATAGATGGATGGCATTTAAAGAAGTTGCTCAGGGGCACCTGGTGGCTCGGTCGGTTAAGCATCTGCCTATAGTTCAGGTCATGATTCCAGGGTCCTGGGATCAGGCCCGCATCAGGCTCCCTTCTTAGTGGGGAGCCTGCTTCTCCCTCTTCTGCTCCCCCTGCTTGTGCTCTCTCTCTCTCTGTCAAATAAGTAAATAAAATCTTTTAAAAAATAAATAGAGGAGTTGCCGAATCATCCAAACATGGTGCTATACTTCTAGGCCTCCTATGATATGACATAATAATTTAAATATTGTATAGCAGTCTGAATCAATTTCACTTACTGATAGCTGCAAACATTATAATTTAATGCAATTATTAATCTAGAGGCAATGTCTCATTTCTTGCAAGATCAACTTCTCATCAGACAACTCTGCTTCCACACAACGTTATTATTTGGGGGTCTTTCAAGAAAGAGGGCAAGCACAAAACTCAGTACTGCCCTCTCATCTTTCAGAGCTGTGCCTGAGTCTACCTTCCCCCAACCTGTGTTATCACCATGAGAACAATTTCAGAGACAAAAATATAATGGGTCAAAGCCATTGAAAATCCTTTAGATCATAGATAATTAGCAAGACAGGTACCTGGTTGCCTTATGAATAAGGGCCACATATATGGAATAGAAGAATAGTGAGCGCTCCCTCGACTCCCCAAATATTCTTCCCCTACAACCTAGGTATTGCCTTAAGTTCTCCATTTAGAGATCCAACCTTTTGAGCTGAAGTAATTACTGTTAAATATAAATGCCCATTTAGGGGTCATATGTTAAGCCTTACTAATATTTAAATATTCAGTGTAAGCTCATCAAATCTTTCATGAGAGCAAAATTTAAGGGGAGTTAGAGAATACCATTACAGTGAGTACTTGGGGTCCAAGAAGGGAGGAAAACATGAAAACAAAGGTCAAGAAAGGTGAAGTGAGGGCCTTGAAGACAAAGTATATTTGCTTTGCAATTCTCCTACTAGAACTCATTACTCATCCTTCAGTTTGTGGAGATCAGATGACAAGTAATGATCTTCTCAAGCCAGGAGGAGCCCAGGTTCCCCCTCAGAACCTGACCAGGGCAACAATAGTTGTCTCCAAGGTGGAACATCAACCCAAAAGCTTCAGTATCCCACTGGAGCCACAGGAGTCGCTGAGCCAGTCAGGAGGAAGGGGAAACCACCAGCCTGTGACATTAGCCAACTGCATCCCAGCACTCAGTGACAGATGTGGAAGCCAGATGACCTTTGCATCCGGATACCAGGCAGGTTAAACATCCCCTTAACTCTCTACCTCTCACTATCTGGAATCGGTCATTTCACTTTAAGCACCAACTAGATATAAAATTGTAGTGCATAACCACTAAACAAACTTACGAAGTACTGGATTTATATGAAGAGCTTTGAAAACAAGCAGAATGTCTGTCATTATGTTTGCGAAAACTTCGTAGTTCCTATTGTAGAGTTTTTTTTACAAAGATTAACATCACTGGAAAAATTGAAAAAAAAATCCTTATTTTCCAGATTCTTAAATTGAGATATAAGAAAGTTACCACGATCATAAAGTTTATCAGACCCAGACTGACGGTTAATCCTCCATCCTTAGAGCCCCTTTCCACCAAGCACTCCTGCTTCCTCCTCTTTTCACCCAAGGCCTCCACTGACTTGGGAAGTGTTGAGTTTTAATGGAGCACCAGATCCCCTCTTTCCCTAGGGAGACTCAGACCAAAATTACCTCTAGTCCAGTGTTACGTGGTGCCTTTAAGCTTTAATTTTACGTTTTCTAAATACATTCAGGAGGTAAAAATTAGAACAGTACAAAAGGGACAGTATGTAAATAACTCCCTCACCCCTGCTCTCTCTCTCTTGACTTCCAATCCCCAGGCTCCCTTGCCAGAAACAAGTATCCATTTCTTGAGCATCCTTTTGAATATGAGCTGTGTATATATAAGTAGATAAAATGCATAGCCTGTTTTGCTCTTTAAATTACAAAATCCCACAACGAATTCCCAGAAATGTAATTTGCACAGACTCTTAGAGGAACACGACATATGTTTTAGAAATCTCCAGCATCCAGGAAGGTTTAGGGGAAGGAACGAGTTTTCTCACAATAATTTCAAACCAGAAAAGAGACACACTCCTCATTTTTAGATCCGCCATCTTTTCTAAACCCACTTTTAGCCTGTACATACTCCAAAAACAACAGTGTTCATAAAAGTACTACTCACTGATTTAAAATAATATGTTGTCATCTGTATGGAAACTGTTTTTTAAGCTTCAAGAAGAAGCCCAACACTCTAATAAGTTAGGATCTAATAAGCAAGTGCATATTCATTCTATCCATGTCCTTCATTATTTCGCAGACGTCTGTCCTGTCCCCTCTAAGCCTTTGTCCTTCTGAACCAAGAAGTCTCCTTTACAACTAACCAAATGAGAAAAACATTGCTCCTGATGGTTCACAGAAGTCCCAGAGACGGTACAATCCCAGCCTCAGGCAATTTGAACCTTCTATGTTTTTAAAATCAGGCAGGTGACGGGTTTTGCTAAAACAGGGCATTAGCAATCATGCATGTGGTAACTAAATCCCTATTTAGACCTGGAGGTCAGGCTATTCCACATTTTGGACAAATAGCTGCAATAAGCAGCTCTGCAACTGGATACCCCACAGAGTTCAAGAAACAGATGGGAAAGTTATCTATTTTCAAATCTGCCAAACTCCCCTTAGTTTAGAAGGAATATAATCCAGTCGTCTGTGCTACTAAATGCAATACCTCTTTCAACACTAATTCACATACACAGTGTGTTGGCAATGACTTGGAGCAAGGAAGAGTGGCATTTTATATAAGTGAGCCGCCCAGAGGAGAGACACATCCCATAGTGTAGACATAAAAGTCGTTAAAAAAAAATTAAATAAAATGAGAAGAAAAATAATCCCACATCACTGCTTCATCACAACAACATACAAAAACTGAGCCCTTAACACCAAAAGGAATGTAAGGTCTCTACCCCTGAAACTGCGCATAAAGATCTTAATTAGAGCCAGTCCAAACTGCTCTGTCTGGACTCAATGTCATAGTCACAGGTAGCGTCTCAAATCCTAGTCTGTCACGGGCTGAAAGGGAATGTGTATGTACGCCTGTGCATAATTCATGCCACAGCTGCTGGATGATACATTTTCACAGTACGTTTAAGAACAAAAGAGAAGAACTGCTCCCCCCAACACACAAACACACACACACACACACACACACACACACACACACACACACACAGTTAAAATGCAGTCCATGTCAGTAGAAACACCTGGAGCACCCAATTACCAGAAGATATCTGAGGACCAATGGGCTCTAAGTTCTGTACTGACAACAGGAAGCACATCTGGGCCCTCAGTCCAAATGCAGCCCACGTGGTCTCCTCAGGGAAAGCCTCAGTGAGCAAAACCCAGATCACACTACACATCTGGCTTTTGCCCCAGCATGAACTACCGCTCCCTCTCGGCCCTGCACTCTGCATTTTTTCCACAAGCCATTCTCAGCCATCACAAATGCTCGGGTGGGAATCACTGGGAGGCCCTCATCCCTTTTCCCAAAATAACGTCAACCAGAGGCAAAGGCCAAGGAGGTGGAGCCAGCAGGCCATTTTGCAAAAGTTTCAAATATCCTGGCACTGACCCCCTTAAAAAAATCATGAAGGGGAAACGGCCAAGCTTCTCGTTTTCCCATTAGCGTTCTCTCTCTCTCACTCTCTCATTACAAACTTCTCCATTTATAAGAAACAAACAAACAGATCTCACATAAAATCATATTAACATTGCTGGCTGTTGGAAACAGAATTTCATTTTGCAAATTTAATACCAAAAATGCAAAATTGAAACTTCTAAAAGAAATGTGCAGTAGTCCTGTGACAGTTCAATCCCCAAAGGGGTCCCTGAGGCATAAGACTGAACAAAGAACTGGTGAGCCTTCCCACCTTCTCCAAAGCTTTTCTGAAATATGCAACTGCCTCAGATTTTCCATGCTCTGCTGAGCTTTCCTCTGAAGAGAGAGGAAGCAGATTTCTTGGGTGTACAGCTAAAGAAACCAAATAACGTAGCCTCTCTCCTAATATAAAAGGGGCTTTTCCAAAACACACACACACACACACACACACACGTGTACTTCCTGAAATATAAACAAAAAAGTAAAGAGAGAGAGAGAGAATATGACAGCGAAGGAAAGAAAATGCCTACTTTGTTTAGTTTTTTTAAAGCCTTCCAAAAAAAATCAGTAGCAAACTCAACAGTGGCATATTATTCTCCACCACCTCCCCCTTCTGCTTTACAATACTGAGAGCAAGAGCTAATGATATTGCAGATGTGAAAGACTCGGGAGTAGGATATGAACTGCCAACGGCATACAAACTGTCATTACTATTACTGAACTTTAAAAGGGCCAGCGGCCCACATTTACCTGTTCAGAGGGGAAAACCACACCTCTCCCTAGATCTCCTCATCGTGGGCATGCCTGTCTCTTCCCGAATACTTCCTTCCCAGGTCCCTGTCCCCAGTTGTTCCTTTAATGACAATACTTCCCCCTTGCAAGCCACCCCTTCCCCGCCCCGCCGAGTCCTCACCGTGTGGTACATAAGAGCCTCGGTTTCCCCGGGCTCTGACAGCTCGCTCAGCTTGCGGTCCCACTGCAGGACGCTCTGCTCCCCGCTCTCCAGCACCTCCATGCTGGTCCGAGGGACGCTGGGCCGAGGATGCTGAGGGCAGGAGGGGAGCGGGCAGAGCCGCCTCGGAGAGTAAGGTCCGGCTCCGCGGGGTGTGTGCGTGCGTGCGCGTGTGCCTGAAGCTTATGCACTTAAAAAGGGAAAACGTTCTCTGCTCTGCCTGAGGGAGTACTGCCAAGGGCTCCCGTCCGGTGTCCTCGGAAATCGAGAATTGCCGGGGGAGACAGGCTGTCCAGGGATCTAGCTGAAGGCTAACGGGCTTAAAGCAGGGCGCTTATCCAAAATGAAGGCAGGAGATCAGCTCTCATCCCAAGAAAAATCCCTTCGCAATAAGCCCACTTTCCACTACCGCTCCAGACACAAACTTTGAGACTCCCCAGGGTTCCTCAGTTCGGCTCCAGGACCCAACTATGACTCCACCTCCCTCTAGGGCAGTGACCAATCGGATACTCACCTCGCCCGCCCTATCCAATCAGAAGTCTGGCTTTCCGCCCCGTCCCGCCCGGAAAGGCTGGGCAGCGGGAAGTCTCTGCCCAGGCGTTGGAATGTGGGCGGGGAGCGCCTTTGGCGTCACCGGGGAACTCCGGCCAGAGCGAAACCAGCCACCGCTCT
Source organism: Ursus americanus (assembly GCF_024610735.1). Taxonomy (NCBI): domain Eukaryota; kingdom Metazoa; phylum Chordata; class Mammalia; order Carnivora; family Ursidae; genus Ursus; species Ursus americanus. The sequence goes on along the minus strand of NC_142129.1, from coordinate 15,622,665 downwards.
TTGAGGCAGCGGACCAATGGAGTTCTTGAGTCTGGGAGTGATGGACTGGAACTGTAGCCAATGATTAAGGGGCGCCTGGGAGGAATAGCCAATCAAATAGCGACAAGAATACATTTCATAGAGGAGGGAGGGTGAACTCAATATCTTTGCTTAGAATCCACAAAAGTTAGCGCGCGCTTCTGGAAGGAAAGAGAGCCGCTGTGTGGGCAGATTTATATACTGTCTTAAATAGTATATATTTACATATGGTCTTAACCATTTTCTTAATGTAGATTAGCTCATTTGAGTTTCGAGATTTTTAAAAAATAAGTTACATATTCACAAATATAAATTTTCCCCATTGTGCATGAATTTGTACTAGCACAGTTCTAGCAAATTGTCAGGTTGTTCATCACATTTTCGCCCTCCTGCTATGCTCTTCTCCTGACATGTTTTTTTATGGGCTTCGCTTTTTTTTTTTTTTTTCTTTCAATTCACTCTGCAGACACTTTTGATAAAAGCCAATGGCTTGCTTTTCCAGATCCTAAAGAGCTGCGAGTTAAGACCTTGAATTCGGGGACACCGGGTGGCTCAGTCAGGTAAGCGTCCCCCAACACTGTGATTTTTCTTCCGTTTTAGACTCACCCTTTAAGGGAAACAAAGTCATTGAAAATATAATTTGCTCATTTTGTTTTTGGCATTTTTAATTAGTTTGTTCATTTTAAATATAAAGGAGTCTGCCAATTGTCTTTAAAAGTTTCTTTCAGTGGCACATTCAGAAATTAAGTATTCCCTCCTTTGTAAGTATTTCTTGGTGAGTGGGGTCAGTCAAAGGTCTTGGAACTCTGTTGTCTTAAGCAGCAGATTGTCATATGAACTATTCCATTTCTCTGGTCCTATCTCCTGGGACTTTTGAGAATATTTTAATATTGAGTAGAAATTCCAGTTTATGGGCATGTACCTTCTTTGTGTAATAGGTTTCTCATTTTTCTCTTGGCCCTTGATTTTCATTTTTCAATCTGCTCCCTCCTTCACCACATCGTTTTAGCATAACCCTCAACATGAGTAAGTTAGAAACATGTACATCCTCCTTAATGTTGGGATGCAAACATTTATCTATCAAGCATTTCTGCTTTTGACGAAGTCAGCCCCTAGTTATGCCCCATGTGGTAGCTTCGAAGATGGCTCCAATTATGCGGGCTCCTGGTGTTTATACCTTTGTGTAACTCCCTAACCTTCAGTGTGGGCTGGACTGCCTTCAAAACACGGAATACGGCAAAAGTAATGGACTTTCAAGAAAGATTCTGGCTTCTCACTTGCTTGATCTCTTTTGCTCTCTTGCTTCCTTGCTCCAAGGAAAACCAGCTGCCATGTGAGCTGCCCTATTGAGAAGCCGACATAGCAGGGAACTGAGGGAGATGTCCAGCCAATAGCCAGCAAGGAACTGAATCCCTCAGTCCAACAAGCAACCGCATCCTGCTAAAAACCATGTGAGTGACTCTGGGTGCAGATTCCTTCCCCCACCCCCAAGGTGAACCTGGAGATAACTATAACGTTCTCAGAGACGGAACCAGAGGACTCAGCTAAGCTGCACCCAGATTGCCAACCCACAGACACTAAAGGTAATACATGTATGTTGTTTTAAGCCACTAAATTTTTTCTTCATAAAATAAGTAATATAATAGTTGATGCCCTAAATGTTTCATGAAATTTACCTGTACTCGAAAAACACTGTCACAATCCCTAATGGTGAGTTTTTTCATCCTCCTTTGTTTAATGTTTCCTTCTTCCATTCAGTGTACACAAGACTTCTCGCCAGTTCATTTCTTGTTCTACACTTGAGTCTAGCATCTGTCTTTTTCCCTCTCATTCTTAGGACTTAGCAAGTGTGATGACTTTTTTTCCCCCAGCTTCTCTGTCATCCTTAAAAAGTAGCAGCACTTGCTCCCCTATCTTTTTTCTTTTTTTTTTTTAGATATAATTGACATATAATTGTAATTGACTAATTACTTTCGTTTCAGGTGTACAACATAATTACTCAATATTTGTATATATTGCAAAAAAATCACCACAACGTCTGGCTGTAGTCAATGTGATGTACGTTACATTCCCAGGACTTATTTATTTTATACCTGAGGAAATTTATACCTTTTGACCCACTTCGCCCATTCTGCCTACCCACTCCTGCCTGTGGTAGCCACCAATCTGAACACTCTGTATTTATATATTCAGTTTTTTTGTGTTTGTTTTTATATGCCATATATAAATGAGATCATACAGTATTTGTCTTCTGTCTGACTTATTTCACTTAACATAAGACCCTCAAAGTCCATCCATGTTGTTGCAAATGATAAGATTTCCTCCTTTTTATGGATAAATAATATTCCATTGTGTATATACGCCACATTTTCTTTATCCATTCATCCACTGATGGACACTTAGGTTGCCTCCATGTCTTGGCTATTATAAATAATGCTGCAGTGATCGTGGGGCTGCAGATATCTTTTCTAGGTTGTGGTTTTGTTTCCTTCAGATGAACACCCAGAAGTGGAATTCCTGGGCCATATGATACTTCTATTTTTAATTTTTGGGGGGAACATCCGTACTGTTTTCCATAGTGGCTGCACCAATTTACCTTCCCACCAACGGTACACAAGGGTTCCTTTTGCTGCACATCCTCGCCAACATTTGCTGTTTCTTGTGTTTTTGATAACAGGTGTGAGATGATATCTCATTGTGGTTTGCACTTGCCTTTCCCTGATGGTTAGTGATGTTGAACATTTTTTATGTATGTACGAATAGATAGATAGATATAGATATAGATATAGATATAGATATAGATATAGATATATTTTAGAGAGAGTGTGTGTTACTGCGGTGGTCAGAGGGAGAGGAAGAGAGAAAAATCTTAAGCAGGCTCCTCAGTTAGCACAGAGCCTGATGCAGGGCTCAGTCTCACGACCCTGAGATCATAACCTGAGCCGAAATCAAGAGTTGAAGGCTTAACTGACTAAACCACCCAGGCACCCCAGTTCTTGATATATTTTGGATATTAAACCCATATCAGATATGCGATTTGCAAATATTTAATGCCATTTGGTAGGTTGTCTTTTTGGTTTGATGTAGCCACATTTGTTTATTATTGCTGTCATTGCCTTTGGTTTTGGTGTCAGATCCAAAAAACCAAACATTACCAATGTCAGGGAGCTTACCACCTATGTTTTCTTCTAGGGTTTTTTGGGTTTCATGTCTTACCTTCAAGTTTTTAGTCCCTTTTGAGTTAATTTCTTTGTATGGTTTAAGATAGTGGTTTTGTTTCATTCTTTTGCCTGTGGCTGTCCAGTTTTCACATCACTGTTTATTAAAGAGACTGCTCTTCCCCATCGTATATTCTTAGCTCCTTTGTTATAAATTAGTTGACCTTATATGCATGGGTTTCTTTCTGGGCTCTCTATTCTGTTCCACTGATCTGTCTGTTCTTATGCCAATACTATAGCTTTGTAATATAGCTTGAAATCAGGAAGCATGATGTCTCCAGCTTTGTTTTACTTTCTCAAAATTGCTTTGCCTATTTTGGGATTGTTTATTCTATGTCTGTGGAAAATGTCATTAGAATTTTGATAGGGATTACATTGAATCTGTAGACCACTTTGAGTTATGTGAACATTTTAATAATATTAATTCTTCCAATTCATGAAGAAATATCTTTCCATTTGTTTGAATTTTTTAAAATTTCTTTCATCAATGTCTTAGTTTTCAGTTATAGGTCTTTCACCTCCTTGGTTAAATTTATTCCTAGATATTTCATTCTGGTTGATGCAATTGTAAATGAAACTGTTTTCGTAATGTCTCTTTCTGATAGTTCATTATTAGTGTATAAAAATGCAACAGATTTTGTATGTGGGATTTTTGTATCCTGCAACTATATTGAATTTGTTTATTAGTTCTAACAGTTCTTTGGTGGACTCTTTAGGATTTTCTATATAAAATATTGTGTCATCTACAAACGGCAATAGTTTTACTTCTTCCATTCTTATCTGGATGCCTTTTATTTCTTTTTCTTGACTAATTGCTCAGGCTAGAACTTCCAGTACTATTTTGAATAAAAATGGTTGAGAGTGGGCATGCTTGTCTTGTTCCTGATCTTAGAGATTTTCCCCACTGAGTATGATGTTGGCTGTGGGCTTGTCATATATGGACTTTATTATGTCAAGATATATTCCCTTTATAGCTACTTTGTGGAGAGTTTTTCTTATAAATGGATGTTGAATGTTGTCAAATGCCTGCTCTACATGTATTGAGATAATCATATGATTTTTACCCTTCATTTTGTTACTGTGCCATATCACATTGATTTATGAATGTTGAACCATCCTTCCATCCTTGGAATAAATTCCGCCTGATTATGGTGCATCATCCTTTTAATGCTTTGGTTTGCTAATATTTTGTTGAAGATTTTTCCATCTATATTTATCAGGGATATTGGTCTGTCATTTTCTTTTTCTTTGTGGTGTCCTTGTCTGGTTTTGGAATCAGGGTAATGCTGGCTTCATAAAATGAGTTTGGAAGTGTTCCCTCCTCTTCGATTTTATGGAAAATTTTGAGAAGGATTGGTATTAGTTTTTCTTTAAATGTTTCATAGAATTCTGCAATGAAACCAGCTGGTCCTGGATTTTGTTTATTGGGAGGTTTTTGATAACCAATTAAATTTCTTTACTAGTAATTTGTTCAGATTTTTTTTTTCTTTCTTCATGATTCAGTCTTGGTAGGCTGTATGTTTCTAAGAATTTATCCATTTCTTCTAGGTTGTCCAATTTGTTGGCATATAATTATTCATAGCAGTCTCTTATGATCCTTTATATTCCTGTGATATCAGCTGTAACATTTCCTCTTTCATTTCTGATTGTATTTATTTGAGTTTTCTCTCTTTTTTCTTGGGGAGTCTAGGTAACAGTTTGTCAATATTTTTAATCTTAAAAAAAGTCTCTTAGTTTCATTTTTTTCCATCGTCTTTTAAGTCTCTGTGTCAATTATTTCCACTGTGATCTTTGTTATTTCCTCTCTTCTACTAACTTTGAGCTTCATTTGTTCTTCTTTTTCTAATTCCTTGAGGTATAAAGTTAGGTTGTTTAGTTGGGATTTTCCTTGTTTCTTAATGTAGCCATTTACTGCTCTTCTACCCATTTTGATATGGGTTTTCTCTTATTTGCCCAATGTATAGGAGTCACTCAGCTAGTTAGGGTTTTTTTTTTTTTTTTTTTTCAGAAGAAATTGTTCTGCATGTAGCTTCAGTGGGTCCATGGTAGAATGTGAGTTCAGGATTCTCCCACACTGCCATCTTGAATCAGAGCCTCCTTTCTGTTTTTGATAAATAAATGGTACCTGAATGATTAGAAGTCATATTTTCCCAAAACAAAAATCAAGTACAAAGCCAACAAGATATTTTCCTGATTTTTTGTGATATTATTTACTATATTTCCATGTGCCAATCTATTTACAAATTTGCTCTACATGTTATCTATGCCTTCATCCTAATTATTAAGACAAATTGTGTCCAGAATTGGGCACGTGACAGATTTTCACATCATGAAAATAAAACCCTCCTTGAAGGATGGCATCCCAGCGCATCCATATGCTTTCAATCTGAGTATTCAATAAATATTAGTCTATTGATTTTCTGTTTTTATGTCCTATAATTTCTTAGTTGATCCACAAGACTTTGCTAAGTACCTTTTGAATTCCAGACATAAAATGTCCATATATCCCGGGTATAAAACTTTCTCAAAAAAAGAAATGGAATCTCACCACTTACCCTTTTCCTAGACTAATGGTTAGGGGAAGAAAAGGCCATGTTCAGTCAGGTATGAAGATATGACCCAATGGCAGATGTGTTCCAGTCTGGTATTTCTCAAGCTTTTCTGGAGTTGGAGATTAACTTTGACCTCAAGACTTAGCCAGTAGATGAATATCACAGCACCTAAGGAAATTTAAGTTGGTGATAGAAAGATATGGTTGTTTTGGTTCTCAGTCCTAAACTGTGATCTTTCCTCCATTTCCCATGAATCAGAGAAAGAGTTCAGTGGCAAGCCTGTTGCCTCTCTTGCTGAGAGGAAAAACCTTCCTAAGCCCACATGAAAAAGCAATACAGAATAATAAGCAAAAGCATCCCTAGAGCCATATCCTGATACTGATATATGACACAAGCCTTGAAGAGTTGGTCCTCCCAAGTGAAATTGTATGCCAGAGAATACGTGTGAGACCGGACAGCAGTTGGCTTACAAAGGTCTCCCTCATCAATGGTGAGAACTCTGTGAAGAGGAGGGGCAGGCAAGAAAGGATGCCATCACAACGAAGTGCCTAACTCTATTAGTCTCCTAGGGTTGCCATAATAAAGTACCACAAAGCAGGTGGCTTAAAGCAACAGAAATTAATTGTCTCACAGTTCTAGATACCAGAGGTCTTAAATCAAAGTGTCAGCAGGGCCAAGCTCCTTGTGAGACTCTAGATAGAATCCTTCTTTGCCTCCTCTTAGCCTCAGGGGGTGGCTGTCCAACCTTGGCATTCCTTGGCTTGCAGCTTTGTCATTATGATCCTTGCTTCCATCGTCACATGGCACCCTCCCTCATGTGTCTGTGTCTTCACGTGGAATTTTCCTCCCTATATATCTCTCTCCCTCCTCTTAAGAATACCAATCATATTGAATTAAGAGCCCACACTACTGTAGTATGACCTATTTTAACTAATTGGATCTGCAATGATCATATTTCTGAATAGGGTCTCATTCTAAATTACTGGCAACTTCAACATATATTCTGGGGGAACACATTTCAACCCATAACACCTATCAAGCCATCATCAACATTACCCCCATGAGTTCCTACTGCAAGCATATCTCTTCCTTGATCATTTTAATGCCCCTAAACATGTGTTTGATTCTTTGGTAAAACCACCATAGCCTTAAAAAAAAAAGAGAGAGAGAGAGAAAGAAAAAGCAACTTTCATTACATTTAGAATTTAGCATCCCCGTTGTTACTCTGCAAGGTGTATGCTATGCCCTTATACTCCTCTTCTGTCTTCTTTTCATGCAGTTCATTCAAGAGCTCACCCTAGTACTCCCCCAACAAACACAGAGTTCTCCAAGTACAGCCCCCTTGCCTTCTGTATTGAACCATTTGTGGTTAAATGATCAGATTTGCATTTTTTGAGAACTTCTCATTCCTCTTGAGCAGTTTTCTCTTTTATTATAACCAACCATGTGATCCCATCTATCTTGTCTCAACATTGTTTTAATGGATTCTAAAGATGCACCTGTCTATTTTGTTCTATAACACTCAGCTTTCTACCATCCTTTGAGAGTTTTCCTTCTATTTTAACATGTTCTATCCTTTGATTCTAATTTGGAATAGAGTCAAACCTTTACTATCACTTGACATTCCTTCTTTTAATTCTTCTTGTTCTGTCTTTGGTATAACGAAGAAAATTCCCAGCTTTAAGGAATTTCTTTCAGTTATCATTACTTAACTAGTGATGGTGTCTTTCTATTTCACAGTAGTTTTTCTTTCTTGCATGTAGAGCAGGGAGGAAAGAAGATATCTTGGACAATCTACAATCTCTCCCTAGGAGATCCAGGGTTTTAAGGTAGACTTGAGAGTCCTGTTGACCCTGAGGAATCTGAAATAAATGGTAATGAGAACTCTGAGCACTGAAATAAAGAATCAAACAAAAGGAGGAGGTGAAGGTTACCATTTCCAACCTCTGAGAAGTATGCCCTGGGTAGACAGTGAGTTGGAAAGGGCTGGAAGTCACAGGGGCCTTGGCTACAAATAGGATTGCTTGTTGATAGAGAATAGCCTCTGAGGTGGGTCTTAGATGGGGCCACTCTGCCTGAAGCCAAGGAAACAGGTCTCTGTCCCTCAATATCTGAGAAAGGGGAAGATGAATGCCTAGACATCAGACTAATAAAATCGTATTGAAAATCTAATAAGGGTGCCTGGATGGGTCAGTCAGTTAAGCGTCTGCCTTTGGCTCAGGTCATGATCCCAGTGTCCTGGGATCGAGTCCCTCATGGGGCTCCCTGCTCAGTGAGGAGTCTGCTTCTCCCTCTCCCTCTGCTCCTCCCCTTTCCCCTTGCTCATCCTCTCTCTCTCTCAAATAAATAAATATTAAGAAAGAAAGAAAATCTAATAAAAAAATCTGTAACCTCTTCCCATCTTAGCAAGATCAGAGATGGCAGGAGCCACCATGAACAATAGGGGTTGCACAGGTGCGAGCAGCTACAGCCACCTGTCCTTGGCTCTGTTCTATCATTGCTGTCCCCAGAGATCTTGATCCCCACCCTTCCAGTGCCACAGAGCAGCTACACAATCATGTTCTGAATCCATACTCACAGTGCTTTGCCACTGAGACTGAGCCTGCCAATACACTACAGCTCCTTTTAGAATGCTAGAGAATATTTTCTGAGTCAACTGGCTGTTTGAAATTTAAATTTTATTCAATCCCTACCTTATAACTTACATGGAAATAAATTTCAGATGGACAGACTAAGGACAAAAGTATAAAATAAAATAAAATAAAATAAAATAAAATAAAATAAAATAAAATAAAATAAAGCTATCTAGAGGAATTAGCGATAAAATACTTTCATAATTTTAGTGTGAGAAAGGACTAGACATAAAAGGCAGAAAATATATAGGAAAAACTAGATTTATTTATACATAGACTGATGTGCATATGTATGTATATCTGTGTGTGTGTGTGTGTGCACGTGTTTATCTCCACACAGAATATGTAATTTAAGTAAATAGAATTAAAATATTATCCATGCTCTTGGTTAACCTGAGTCTTTTTTAGTGAAGGTCTTTTTTACTTATTTTTTCTGGTATCCCATCTCATCCCTAGTAAATGGTGTTAACAGCCTAGTATGTACCTTTCCACACTTGTCTTTATGTCTGTGTAATTCTATACAAATATACAGACAGAGGACCTTAATCATTGTTGTATTATGCACACTTCCTTGCATTTGGCTTGTCTCACTTAACAATAAAGCTTGAAAATCCCCCTAGTTCTCTGATACAGATCTAGTGCATTCTTGTTAATGACTAATTGAAAAAGGACCATTAAAAGATATACTGAGACGTATTAAACATTTTAAGATTTTATCTGAGCAAAAACCAATTGAATCAGGCAGAATCCAATCTAGCAAATACAAAGGAACTCCAAGGAGCTGGACAAAATGAAAAACTCTCATAGGCAGAAGAGAGCAGGAACAAGGAAGTTGTATGAAGCAAAAAAGCAGGTTAGTTATGCAAGGTTACTACCTTTGAGAGATGGCAGGGGTCTATCAGACAAATTACTAACAAGTGCTGGTCAGGTGGCTCTTGATTGATTGCATTTCTGGCAGCACAGAACCTGTAATTAAGTTAAAACTTGGTTTGGTGATATGGGGCTTAGCATAAGCAACTCCATTTTGTGCCTATTGTCCTGTTTTTAACAAAATAAAGCACTTTTTATTCCCCAATTGGTAGGCATTAACTCCATTTCCAAATTTTACTTCTGGAAACATCAGTTAGATGACATGGGAGAATGTGTTTTTCTCTTTTGAATGTCCCTATAAGTGACCTTCTCCTAGTAATGGAAGATTAGGCTCAGGTTGTTGAATTTGACAGCCTATGAGCCCCAAGTGCCCAAGGAATGGAGACAGGGCTCCAGGAGTGGAACTTAGGAAGGAGTAGGGAGCCGAAGTGGCATGAAGGCCAGGGAAGGGACATGGGCTGCAGGAATATTCTTTGCCATACCACAAATTTGCCTCCGACCAATGTAGGGTCCTGACTTTAGGCTACTGTTCACACTGCATCACAAGAGAGGCCATAGATTACTTAAAGTAGAATGGAAGACAGCCTGAAACTAAAGATCTGAACTAGAGGGAAAAGGAACTTAAGTTTCAGTGAGAAATTTGGTCATGTCTACAACACTGCCATCATGTGGCTGTAGAACATTGCAGCTAGCAAACCGAAGTTTGGGTTGGAAGAGCTGTGTAATTATTAAATAGAATCAGTTCTCATGTTCTATCTTAATTTGTACCTCCCAGGTCAAGGTATAAACATTTCCATCAACCTAAAGAGTGTCCTTACGCTATTTCCAATCAGTACTTCCCCATCATCATTGTTTCCAACTTCCATTAGATTTGCTGTTCTTGACCAATATATAGATGGAATCCTATAGTACATACCCTTTTGTGTGTGGCTCACAGTGTCTTTAAGTTTCACCCATGTTGTTGCATATAGTCAATTCTTGGTTATTCCCAGTAATGGGAATAAATTCTCCACAAACAGTGAATTAGTGAATACTGGGTCATTGCTTCTAGGAGAAATACAGCAGTAGGTTCCTGTGAAGCTCAGTCTTAACTCACCTCATCAATACATATAAACAAACATACCAATATACATAAATGTATGTCAACTGATTAATACATGTAAACAAGCAAAAACAAAACAAATACTTTGTTTATGCGTGTTTCTGTTTAAAGATGCCTTATTTAATATATTTTGTTGATTCATTAGCTTTGAACTCACTGCCAGCAGCACTATATGAGCTGTGTGCCTGAAAGAAGCTTATCCAACACATGCATTTTCTCTGTAAGGCATGTCACAACCTTGCACTTAGAAGCACTTAGCACTTCAGCACTACCTTTGGGCCATTTTAAACAGTGAAATCCAGGGGCACCTGGGTGGCACAGCGGTTAAGCGTCTGCCTTCGGCTCAGGGTGTGATCCCGGTGTTATGGGATCGAGCCCCACATCAGGCTCCTCCGCTATGAGCCTTCTTCTTCCTCTCCCACTCCCCCTGCTTGTGTTCCATCTCTCGCTGGCTGTCTCTATCTCTGTTGAATAAATAAATAAAATCTTTAAAAAAAAATAAAATAAACAGTGAAATCCCCATCAAAAAGCATAAAGATATGAAAAAGATAAAACTAAATAGACCACAAAAATAATGCATGTTTCCAATATGAGGGCTGAAACAGAAAGACAGAGCATGGCTTTCTTCATCCTCACTAGAAACCTGCACACCAAGCAATTCAAAGTTTTCACTACTCTGTGCATGTCCATGAATGACCATGAATGCCGTATTGATTTTAGGCTTAGCCATACATTTCAGCAAATAGGAAAATTCTCAAACATAGAATCCATAGATAATGAGGATCAATTCTATCTATACTTTGTTCTTTTTTATTGTTGAGTAATATTCCATTGTATGTATATGGCACTATCTGTTTATCCATTCACATAGACGGAATTTTGGGTGGTTTCCTATTTAGGGCTACTATGAAGTAAGGTTCTGCAAACATTCTTTTAAAAGCTATTTTGTGAAAATGTACACATTTCTCTTGGAGGTGTGAAATTACTGTGCATATTGAGCTTTATTAGAAACTTTCAAACAGTTTTCCAAAGTGATTTGCCATTTTATACTCTCATCAGCAATATGAGAGTTTCACGTGTTCCACATCTTCACACCTGCCATTGACAGTCTTTTTAATTGTATTTGTTCTGGTGGGTGTGCACTGTGGTTTTCATTTGTATTTCTCCAGTGATTAGTGATGTTGTACACCTTTTTATACGTTTGTTAGCTATCTGGATATATTTCTTTATGAAGCCCCTTCTCAAGTTTTTGTCCATTTTTGATTGGGGTGTTTATCTTTCCTATAACTGATATATAGAAGTCCTTCTTATATTCTTCATATAAATCCTTGGTCAAATACATGTAATATAGGGGGGTGAGGGGATGGGGTAACTGAGTGATGGACATTAAGGAGGGCACTGGGTATTATATAAGACTGATGAATCACTGACCTCTACCTCTGAAACTAATAATACATGTTAATTAATTTAATTTAAATTAAAAAATATATATATTTTTTAAATACATGTATTAAAACAAGTAATGTGACTATTTTCTCCCAGTGTGTGGTTTCCCTTTTCATGTATTAAATGGTGACTTGTGATGAGTGGAAGTTTTACATTTCAATTAAGTCCATTTTGTAAATTTTTTACTTAGGGTTAGTGCTTTTTGTGTTCTAAGAAATCTTTGCTTACTCCTAGGTAATGAAGTCATTCTCTTATTATTCCTAAAAGCTTTATAATTCTACCTTCTATAGTTAGGTCTATAATCCATTTCAAAATAGATTTTCTATATGATGTGATGTAGAGATCAAGATTGATTTTTTTTCATACAGACATCCAATTACTCTAGTACTAAAAAACCCTCCTTCTTGAGAAGAAAGTTGCATCAATTTGAGATCTTTCTTCTTTTTAATAAATGTATTATAGCTATACATTCCCCTCTTAATACTGCTTTAACTGCATCCTATATATTTTGATATGTTTTTTCTTAAAGATTTTATTTATTCATATGAGAGAGAGAGAGAGAGAGAGAGAGAGAGAGCCCAAGCAGGGGGAGAGGCAGAGGGAGAGGGAGAAATAGACTCCCTGCTGAGCTGGGAGCCTGATGTGGGACTCAATCCCAGGACCTGGAGATCATGACCTGGGCCAAAGGCAGATGCTTAACCATCTGAGCCACCCGGGTGCTCCTATTTTGATATGTTTTGTATTCACTGTTTAGTTCAGATACCATCCAAGATCCATTGTAAACTTTCCTTTTGACCCACAGTTTACTTAGAAGTGTTTCGTCATTTCCAAATATGCTGAAATTTTCTGAGTATCTCTTAGTTATTGATTTTTAGTTTAATTCTGTTGTGGTCAGAGAACATATTGTGAAACATAAGTTTTTTGATCTTTTGAAATTTTTTGAGACTTGGTTTATTTTGGTGAATGTTCAATGTACACATGAATGTGTCTCTCTCCCTGCCCCCCTACCCTTCACCCACTTGTGCTCTCTCTCTCTCTCCTATCTCTCTAAAATAAATAAATAAAATCTTTTTTTAAAAAAGAAAAGATGGTAGTTCCTAGATCACACTGATACAAAGGTATGTTTTTCTCCCTGGGGTGATATTTTGGCACAGTGCAAATTATCTTGTTGCCCAGTATACTTGGAAGTAGAGTCAATCACTGCGATATTCACCTAAATTGATTATTTAATGGGAGTTGCAAAATGGTGATATTGTCATTCTTACATGAATCATCTGCATCCTTCAGTCAAGAAGAGTCATCTCTCATGAAGTGGAGATGAACTGTTGTTCCTTACCAAAGGAAGAACGAAACTTTAATTATTTTTCTTTAACTACCAATTTCTATTGTATCTTATATAATAATTGTCTGCAATGGTCATCTGTAAATCTTTTCTGCTCTTCTTTTCTAGTGACTTTGGACTTGTGAAGTTGTATTTGTTTAATGTTTTTTAATCACCAATATTTTTGATAATCAAATTGCCCCAAATTTTACCAGTAGCAGCTTGAACAACCTGACTTCTGTCTTTTTGATGTCACCAGAATAGTCTTTGGTGCTTCCTTCTCTTGGCACATCCACAAGTGACAAGCCCACCTTATCCTTTCCCAGCCTCAATCCATATTTGACCACATCTCTGAAGTGCCCAAATTCCCTAGAGTGGAGAAAAGTATGTAAATACCTAAATCTGAGCTCTAGCAAGGTTCACTGCTGAACATCATTGCTTTTAGACCTGTTCAGTATGCGGAATATATGTATATATTTTTAAATTGAATTTATATTGGTATATCCAACTCAGATTTAACATGACATGGCATGATTTTATATTTATAGCTCTCCAACACTGAAAATCTTGGTTCCTAATAATTTTAATATATTTATTTATTTGCTTTATCTTAAACATAAAATACTTTCAAAATTACAATACCAGTATTACTACTAAAAATAAAACTATTGACAGAGGAATAAGATTTATTTGTAGTTCCCTCATGCTCAAATTCATTCTTTTTTTCTTTTATCCTTAATCTATATCTCACTAAAGATGTACAAAGGTCTGTGTTCAAAAGTCACTTGGAATAATTCTTTTTCTCTGAGATCATTTTATTAAGTGGACATACAGTTAGGTTCATTTGTTTCCTTTTTTTTTTTCTATTTTTAAGGCTTCCTTTTTTCCTTTTATGATCTAATTTTTTAACATGAAAAATACATACTTTTAAGGTGGAAACTATGTAAAAAAAATATATATATATACTCACAAATTTGCTTTTATTCCAAAACCTTTCACCATGACTCCAAACTACCACCATCTCCACTAGAGGGAACTATTTTTATTCATTTCTATTTTGTCATTCCAGTGTTTCTCTTTCAAAACTTTCTCCTCAGCTTGCATCTTATAATCAATGAAATGTAGAATATCTGTGCCAAGCAATATATATTTTAGTTCTGACAACTTTTAAACTTCATAGAAAAGATACATTACTGTGTGTTGTTTTCTAGGTCTCTTTTGGTAGCTCAGTATTCTATTACGAGATCTGTGCCTGTTGTTCTGTGTAACTGTTGCATGCTTATTTTCATTGAGGTATACTGTTCCATTGTGTGAATACACTGCAAGTCATCTGTTATCCTTCTGTCAATGGTGTTTGGTTGTTTCTGGGTTTTTTTCCTATTATGTATAACTCTTACAAATATTCTATTTCAGAGCAAAGAAACGCATTTCATAATGACAGAAGGGTCAACTCTCCAAGAAAACTTAATTCCTGATGTGTGTGTACCTACCACAGTTAGACTAAAGTTTTTACAAATACATGATGCAAAAGCTGATAGAGCTAAGACGAGAAATAGAAATTAACAGATCAAGAAGGTAGAAAATCAATAAGGATATAATTGAGCTGAACAGCACCATCAAATACCTGGATCTAATTAATATCCATAGACTGTCACCCAAAAATAGGAGAGTGCACATACTTTTCAAGTTCACACAGAATATTCTCCAAGAGAAATCACATTCTGGGGGTGGCTGGGTGGCTCAGTTCGTTAAACATCTGCCTTTGGCTCAGGTCATGATCCCAGGGTCCTGGGATCAAGCCCTGTATTGGGCTCCCTGCTCAGTGAGAAGTCTGCTTCTCCCTCTCCCTCTGCCCCTTCCTCTGCTTATGCTCTCTCTCTCTTAAATAAATAAAATCTTTTTTAAAAAAATCAAATTCTGGGCCATAAAACACACCTTAACAATCTTTTTTTTTAATTCAATTAGCCAACACATAGTACATCATTAGTTTCAGATGTAGTGTTCAACAATTCATCACTTGTGTATAACACACAGTGCTCAACACATCACATGCCCTCTTTAATGCCCATTCTTAAATGAATAGAAATTACACAAAGTATGCTCTCAGACTACAATGGAATTAAACTAGAAACTAATAACAGAAAGATAGCTGGAAAACTTCTCAAATACTTGGAGATTAAACAACACATTTCTTAATAGCACATGGATCAAAGAAATCTCGAGAAGTTTTTAGATATTTGGAAATAAATGAAAATACAGCTTATCAAAATTTGAGAGATATAGCAAGAGTAGTATTCCAAGGGAAAAGTATAGCATTGAACACATATGTTAGAAAAGAAGAAAGATCTAAAATCAATAATTTAAGCTTCCACCTTAGGACACTAGAGAATAAAGAGCAAATTAGATTTGGGGCCCCTGGCTGGCTCAGTTGGGAGAGGGTGCAACTCTTGATCTTGGGGTCTTAGGTTTGAGCCCAATGGTGGGGGGGTGGAGATCATACCAAAAATAAATAAGAGAAGGCAAGATGGCAGAGGAGTAAGGGACCCCATTTTAACTGGTCCCCTGAATTTAGCTGGATATCTATCAAACCATTTGGACACCCACAAAATCAACCTGAGATGTAAGAATATATATCTGGACCTCTACAAGCAGAAAAGCAACTGCTTTTTACAAGGTAGGACATGTGGAGTCATGAATCTGTGGGGAGATATTGGAAGATAAATGGAAGGGGAAGGGAACATCCATAAGCTGGCTCCTGGAAAGTGATATAACACTGGAGTGCAAAATCGGAACCCTTGGAAATCTGCTGTAGTGAGAGAGATCCCTCTCTGAAAGAGACTCTGGAAATGAAAAGGCAGAATTCTAGGTGGGGCATGTGGTCTTGGGATCTGAAGAGTCACAGAGTGAATGGGGGTGCCTGAACTGGTAGAGTGCCCAAACAGTGGAGCCGGGAAGCAGGTTATGGTCAGCAAGCCCAGGAGTGGACTCTCAGCTCAGGTCGCCATAAACTAAAAGCTGGGCCAGTGGGTAATCACTCTTTTCCTGAGCAGCCTGAAAAGGACTATAACCTGGTGGCCATTTACCATCCCCTGGGAGGGGTGAGACAGCCATACCCACAACTGAGCAAAAGCTCACAGGGTGGTAGCAGCCCAGAAAGGACATTAGGGCAGCACCCAGACATGATCCAGGAGCTTCAGGTGCACGTGTGAGTCCTCAGCTGCTTGCGACATTAGTCACAAAGAACAGTGGCACTCCCGGGTCCCTGAGGCTACCTTTGAGAGAGTTACAATGGACATGCACTGGGGGAGGCTGCGGTTTCGCCACATACAGAAGCAGAGATTGTTTGTTCCAAAGGGTTTATCAAAGAGGGCAGACTGCAATCTTTCTGCTCTGGGCCAGAAGTTTGGACACCGCCGTTTTTGCTCTGATCTCTGAAGGACTCAGAAAGCCTCCAGGGAACAAAAGCCACACAGAGGACCAGTTTGTACTGAGCCCATCTCCCTGACAGGGGGTGGGATGACTCTGCCCAGGCAAGGATACCTGAGAAACAGTGCGGCATGCCCCTCCCCCAGAAGACAGACCAGAAGAATAGGTGGACAACAAGCCTATGGTTCCCACAAAACCATAAAATTCCAACACCAGGGGAAAATAGTATATTGAGATCTAGGTGTCACCTCACAGCTCATTTATTTTTCAGATAAAATTCTCCTTTTCTTTTTTTTTTCTTTGTCTTATGCTTTTTCCCTTTTTCTTCTTTTTACTTTTTTCCCATTTCAACTAGATGCTTATTATACCAACTTATATTTCATAGTTGCTTTTTAACTTGTATTTTTTCACATCTACATTTTATAGATATATCCTTCATTTTAATCCTTTTTTTACTCTATTCAATTTTATACACATATTGTATTTATATATTTATATACACACTGTAAAACATATGTATATAGATATATAGATAGATATAGATATAGATATATGTTTTACTTTCCTTGCAATTTTGGAATATAGTGTCTTCTAACACACAGATCAAAATTCACCCAGGAACAAGTGGATCACCCTGCTTTGTCCACACTGTGAGATTATAGTCTCTCTTCCCCCACGCCCCCACCCCGCTTTTTAAAATTTTATTCTTGTGTTTCATTTTGGCTTTGTTTTTCTGTGGTGGCTTCCAACCACTCTGGATTTTTCTAGGGTGCATCTTGCTTGGGTCGTGGTTGATATTTTGGACTCTGTTTATTCACCCACCCATCATTCTCTGGGCAGAATGACTAGAAGGAGAACTCAAAAAAAAAAAAAAAAACTGAGCCGACAATGTTCTCTGCCATGGAGCTAATCGATATGAATATAAGTAAGATGTCAAAGATTGAATTCAGGATAGCAATCATAAAGTTAATAGCTAGGCTTGAAAAAAGCATAAGTGACAATATAGAATCTCTAGGGGCAGAAATGAGATCTAATCAGGCCAAACTTAAAAATGCTATGAATGAGATGCAGTCTAGACTGGATACTCTAACAGCTAGGGTCAATGAGGCAGAAGAGCGTCTAAGTGATCTGGAGGATAAGCTGATGGAAAGGAAGGAAGTTGAGGAAAACAGAGATAGACAACTAATACTGAAAAAAGGCTTGGAGAGATAAATGATGCCATGAAACGTTCCAATGTCAGAATTATTGGGATCCCCAAGGGGGTGGAGAAAGAGAGAGGGCTAGAAAGTATATTCGAGCAAATCATAGCTTAGAACATCTTTAATGTGGAGAAGGAAACAAGCATTCATGTCTAAGAGGCAGAGATCAATAAGGATAGACCCCAACATATAATAGTGAAGCTTGCAAATCGTGGAGACAAAGAAACTATCCTGAGAGCAGCTAGGGAGAGGAGGTTTCTTACCTATAAAGGGAGGAACATCAGATTCACCTCAGACCTATCCGCAGAAAACTGCCAAGCCAGAAAGGGCTGGCAAGACATTTTCAGGGTACTAAATGAGAAGAACATGCAGCCAAGAATACGTTATCCAGCAAAGCTGTCATTTGGAATGGATAGAGAGGTAAAGAGATTCCAGGACAAGCAGAAACTGAAAGAATATGTGACTCCCAAGCCAGCCCTGCAAGAAATATTAAGAGGGATTCTGTAAGTAAAGAAAGACTCCAAGAGTAATACAGACTAGAAAGTAACAGAGACAATCTACAGAAACAGGGACTTTACAGGCAATACAATGGCACTAAATTCATATCTTTCAATAGTTACTCTGAATGTAAATGGGCTGAATGTTCCAGTCAAAAGACATAGAGTAACAGATTGGATAAAAAAGCAGGACCCATCCATATGATATCTACAAGAGACTCATTTTTTAACCTAAAGACACCTCCAAATTGAAAGTGAGGGGATGGAGAACCATTAACACACTAATGGACCTCAAAAGAAAGCTGGGGTAGCAATCCTCATATCAGACAAATTAGATTTTAAACCAAAGACTGTAGTAAGAGATATAGAGGGATGCTATATCATACTTAAAGCATCTAGCCAACAAGAAGATCTAACAATTGTAAATATCTATGCCCCCAACATGGGAGCAGCCAATGATATAAACCAATTAAGAGCCAAAATAAAGAAACACATTGATAATAATACATTAATAGTAGGTTCCTTCACTCACAGCAATGGACACGTCATCTAAGCAGAAGATCAACAAATCAACAAGAGCTGTGAATGACACATTAGACTAAATCAACTTCATAGATACAGAACATTCCATCCTAAAATAACAGAATATTCATTCTTCTTGGGTGCACAAGGAACTTTCTCCAGAATAGATCATATACTGGGTCACAAATCAGGTCTCAATCGATACCAAAAGATGGAGATTGTTCCCTTCATATTTTCAGACCACAATGCTTTGAAACTGGAATTCAATCATAGGAGAAATTGAGAAGGAACTCAAACACTTGGAGGTTAAAGAGGATCCTGCTAAAGAATGAATGGGTCAACCAAGAAATTAAAGAAGAACTTAATTCATTAAAACCAATGAAAATGAAAACACATTTGGTTCAAAACCTATGGGATACTGTGAAGGCAGTCCTAAGTGGGAAGTACATAGCCATCCAAGCCTCTCTCAAAAAATTAGAAAAATCTCAAAAGCACAAGCTAACTTTACACCTAAAGGACCTGGAGAAAGAACAGCAAATAAAGCCTAAACCAAGCAAGAGAAGAGAAATAATGAAAATTAGAGCAGAAATCAAGGAAATAGAAACTAGAAGAACACTAGAAAAGATCAAAACTAGAAGCTGGTTCTCTGAAAGAATTAACAAGATCAATAAGCCTCTGGCAAGACTTATCCAAAAGAAAAGAGATCCAAATTAATAAAATCATGAATGAAAGGAGAGAGATCCCAACTAATACCAAGGAAATAGAATTATTAGAACTTATTATTAGCAGCTATATGCCAACAAATTAGGCAACCTGGAAGAAAGGGATGTATTTCTGGAAACATATAAACTACCAAGACTGAAACAGGAAGAAATAGACAATCTGAAGGGTGCACCTTAGAAGAGCGTAGACCAATAACCAGTAATGAAATTGAAGCAGTAATCAAAAACCTCCCAAAAAACAAGACTCCAGGGCTAGATGGCTTCCCAAGGGAATTCTACCAAACATTTAAAGAAGAAATAATACCTACTCTACTGAAGCTGTTTCAAAAAATAGAAACAGAAGGAAAATTTCCAAACTCGTTCTATGAGACCAGCATTACCCTGATCCCAAAACCAGACAAAGACCCCATCAAGAAGGAGAGTTACAGACAAATATCCCTGATGAACATGGATGCCAAAATACTCAACAAGATCCTAGCCAATAGGATCCAACAGTACATTAAAAGGATTATTCACCAAGACCAGGTGGGATTTATTCCTGGGCTGCAAGGGTGGTTCAACATTTGCAAATCAATCACTTATTAATAAAAGAAAAGACAAGAACCATATGATCCTCTCAATCAATGCAGAAAAATCATTTGACAAAATACAACATCCTTTCTTGATTAAAACTCTTCAAAGTATAGGGATAGAGGGAACATAACTCAATATCATTAAAGCCATCTATGAAAAGCCACAGTGAATATCATTCTCAATGGGGAAAAACTGAGAGCTTTTCTTGTAAGGTCAGGATCATGACAGGGATGCCTACTATCAACAGTATTGGTCAGCATAGTAGTAGAAGTCCTAGCCTCAGCAATCAGACAACAAAAAGAAATAAAAGGCATTCAGACAGGCAAAGAAGTAGTCAAACTCTCTCTCTTTGCAGATGACATGATACTTGATGTGGAAAACCCAAAAGACTCCACCCCCAAATTACTAGAACTCATACAGCAATTCAGCAACGTGGCAGAATACAAAATCTATGCACAGAAATCAATTGCATTTCTATACACTAACAATGAGATGGAAGAAAAAGAAATTAAGGAATTGATCCCATTTACAATTGCACCAAATCCATAAGATACCTTGGAATAAACCTAACCAAAGAGGTAAAGGATTTATACTCTAGATACTATAGAACACTTATGAAAGAAATTGAGGAAGACACAAAGAGATGGAAAAACATCCCATGCTCATGGATTGGAAGAATAATCATTGTTAAAATGTCTATGCTACCCAGAGCAATCTACACATTCAATGCAATCCCTATCAACATTTCTCACAGAGCTGGAACAAATAATCCTAAAATTTGTTTGGAGCCAGAAAAGACCCCGAATTGCCAGAGGAATAGTGAAAAAGAAAACCAAAGCTGGGGGCATCACAATGCCTGACTTCAAGCTATATTGCAAAGCTGTGATCATCAAGACAACATGGTATTGGCACAAAAACAGACACATACATCAATGGAACAGAATAAAGAACCCAAAAATGGGGGTGCCTGGGTGGCACAGCGGTTAAGCGTCTGCCTTTGGCTCAGGGCGTGATCCCGGCATTATGGGATCAAGCCCCACATCGGGCTCCTCCGCTATGAGCCTGCTCCTTCCTCTCCCACTCTCCCTGCTTGTGTTCCCTCTCTTGCTGGCTATCTCTATCTCTGTCGAATAAATAAATAAATAATATCTTAAAAAAAAAAAAAAAAAAAGAACCCAGAAATGGACCCTGAACTCTATGGTCAACTAATCTTTGACAAAGGAAACAATATCCAATGGAAAAAAAGACAGTCTCTTCAATAAATAGTGCTGGGGTGGGGGGCGCTCGGTGGCTCAGTCATTAAGCGTCAGCCTTTGGCTCAGGGTATGATCCCGGAGTCCTGGGATCGAGCCCCACATCAGGCTCCTCTGCTGGGAGCCTGCTTCTTCCTCTCCCACCCCCCTGCCTATGTTCCCTCTCTCGCTGGCTATCTCTCTCTGTCAAATAAATAAATAAAATCTTTTAATAAATAAATAAATAAATAGTGCTGGGAAAATTGAACAGCCATATGCAGAAGAATGAAACTGGACCACTCTCTTACACCATACACAAAGATAAACTCAAAATAAATGAAAGACCTAAATGTGAGACAGGAATCCATCAAAATCCTAGAGAAGAACACAGTCAGTAACTTCTTCAACATTGGCCACAGCAACTTCTTGCAAGACACGTCTCTAAAGGCAAGGGAAACAAAAGCAAAAATGAACTATTGGGACTTCTTCAAGATAAAAAAAAAAAAAACTTGTGCATGGCAAGGGAAACAGTCAACAAAACTAAAAGGCAACCCACAGAATGGGAGAAGATATTTGCAAATGACATGTCAGATATAGGGCTGGTACCCAAGATCTATGAAGAACTTGTCAAACTCAACACCCAAAAAACAAATGATCCAATCAAGAAATGGGCAGAAGGCAAGAACAGACACTTCTCCAAAGAAGACATACAAATGGCCAACAGACATGAAAAAATGCTCCATATTACTAGCCATCAGGGAAATATAAATCAAAACTGCAATGAGATACCATCTTACATCAGTTAGAATGGCTAAAATTAACAAGGAGGGAACAACAAATGTTGGAGAGGATGTGGAGAAAGGGGAACACTCTTACACTGTTGGTGGGATTGCAAACCAGTATAGCCTCTCCGGAAAATAGTTTGGAGGTTCCTCAAGATGTTAAGACTAGAGCTACCCTATGAGCCAGCAATTGCACTACAAGGTATTTACCCCAAAGATACAGATTGTAGTGAAAAGAAGGGGCACATGCACCCCAATGTTCATAGCAGCAATGTCCACAATAGCCATGTCCTTCAACAGATGAATGAGAAAGGGGTAAAGAAGATGTGGTTCATATATATAATGGAATATTACTCAGCCATCAGAAAGGATGAATACGTACATTTGCATCGACATGGATGGAACTGGAGGGTATTATGTTAAGCAAAATAAGTCAAGCAGAGAAAGACAATTATCACGTGGTTTCACTCATATGTGGAATATAACGAATAGCACAGAGGACCATAGGGAAGGGAGGGAAAACTGAATGGGAAGATATCAGAGAGGGAGAAAAACCATGAGAGACTCTGGACTCCAGGAAACAAATTGAGGGTTACAGATGAGAAGGGGGTGGGGGATGGTGTAACTGGGCGATGGGTATTAAGAAGGGCACATGATGTGATGAGCGCTGGGAGTTATATGCAACTAATGAATCATTGAACACTACATTAAAAAATAATGATGTTTAGGGGCGCCTGGGTGGCACAGCGGTTAGGCATCTGCCTTCGGCTCAGGGCGTGATCCCGGCGTTCTGGGATCGAGTCCCACATCAGGCTCCTCTGCTATGAGCCTGCTTCTTCCTCTCCCACTCCCCCTGCTTGTGTTCCCTCTCTCGCTGGCTGTCTCTATCTCTGTCAAATGAATAAATAAAATCTTAAAAAAAAATAATAATGATGTTTAGCCAACTATATGTTGGCTAATTGAACATAATAAAAAATAATAAAGTAAATTAAAAAATAAAGAGCAAATTCAAAATAAGTAGAATAAAAGAAATAATAAAAATTAGAGCAGAAATCGGGGCACCTGGGTGGCTCAGCCGGTTAAGCAACCGACTCTTGATTGCAGCTCAGGTCATGATCTCAGGGTCATAAGATCAAGCCCCGTGTCAGGTTCTGTGCAGCATGGAGTCTGCTTCTCTCTCTCTCTCTCTCTCTCTCTCTCTCTCTTTAATAAATAAGATATTTTAAAAAATTAGAGCAGAAATCAATGAAGTTGGAGATAAGAAATCAGTAGAGAAAAGTCAATGATTTTTAAATCAATGATCTTTTAAAAAAATCGATGAAAGTGATAGAACTCTGACCAGATTTACTCAGACAAAAAAAGAGAAGACACAAATTACTAATATTAGGAATGAAAGAGGAGCCATCACTACTGATGCCATGGGAATAGATGCACTAGACTTAGGTGATTTCAGTTTCAAATTCTATCAAACATTTAATGAAGAAATTGTGCCAATTCTCTACAATCCCTTATAGAAAACAGAAGCAGAGCGAATACTTCCTAACATATTTTATGAGGTCAGAATTACCTTAATACCAAAACCAAAGACATTTTAAGAAAGGAAAACAACAAATTAATATATCTCACAAATTTTAATGCAAAAATTCTCAACAAAATATTAGCAGTTTGAATCCAACAACGTGTAAGAAACTATATACCATGACCAAGTGGGATTTTTTCCAGGTATGCAAGACCTGTCCAACAGCCAAAAATCAATTAATGTAATTTATCACATAAACAGGCTAAAGAGGAAAAAGTATAATAGATACAGAAGAGGCATTTATGACACCCATTCATGGTAAAAACAAACAAACAAACAAACAAACAAACAAACCTTCAGCAAACTAGGAGTAGTGAAAACTCCTCAGGTTGATAAAGTCTTCAAAAGCCTATAGCTAACAAGTACTTTATAGTAAGAAACTAGACAAAACAGGCACATAGACCAATGGAACAGAATACAGAACCCAGAAATGGACCTTTGGATCTTTCAGCAGCTAATCTTTGACAAAGCAGGAAAAAACATCCAGTGGAAAACGGACAGTCTCTTCAATAAATAGTGCTGGGAAAATTGGACAGCTATATGCAAAAGAATGAAACTTGACCACCCTCTCACACCATACACAAAGATAAACTCCAAATGGATGAAAGACCTTGATGTGAGACAGGAATCCATCAAAATCCTAGAGGAGAACATAGGCAGCAACCTCTTTGACATCGGCCACAGCAACTTTTTTCATGACACATCTCCAAAGGCAAGAGAAACAAAAGAAAAAATGAACTTGTGGGACTTCATCAAGATAAAAAGCTTCTGCACAGCCAAGGAAACAGTCAAAAAAACTAAGAGGCAGCCCATGGAATGGGAGAAGATATTTGCAAATGACACTACAGATAAAAGACTGGTATCCAAGATCTACAAAGAACTTCTCAAACTCAATACACAAGAAACGAATAAACAAATCATAAAATAGGCAGAAGATATGAACAGACACTTTTCCAATGAAGACATACAAATGGCTAACAGACACATGAAAATATGTTCAAAATCATTAGCCATCAGGGAAATTCAAGTCAAAACCACATTGAGATACCACCTTATGCCAGTTAGAATGGCAAAAATTGACAAGGCAGGAAACAACAAATGTTGGAGAGGATGAGGAGAAAGGGGATCCCTCTTACACTGTTGGTGGGAATGCAGGTTGGTACAGCCACTGTGGAAAACAGTGTGGAGGTCCCTTAAAAAGTTAAAAATTGAGCTACCCTATGATCCGGCAATTGCACTGCTGGGTATTTACCCCAAAGATACAGACATAGTGAAGAGAAGGGCCATATGCACCCCAATGTTCATAGCAGCATTGTCCACAATAGCTAAATCATGGAAGGAGCCGAGATGTCCTTCAACAGATGACTGGATTAAGAAGATGTGGTCCAGGGGCGCCTGGGTGGCACAGCGGTTAAGCGTCTGCCTTCGGCTCCGGGCGTGATCCCGGCATTGCGGGATTGAGCCCCACATCAGGCTCCTCTGCTATGAGCCTGCTTCTTCCTCTCCCACTCCCCTGCTTGTGTTCCCTCTCTCTGGCTGTCTCTCTCTGTTAAATAAATAAATAAATAAATAAATAAATAAATAAATAAATAAATAAATAAATAAATAAAATCTTTAAAAAAAAAAAGAACGATTTCTCAACATTTGCTGCAACATGGACAGGACTGGAGGAGATAATGTTAAGCGAAATAAGTCAAGCAGAGAAAGACAATTATCATATGGTTTTACTCATTTATGGAACATAAGAAATAGGAAGATCAGTAGGAGAAGAAAGAGAAGAAGAAAGGGGGGGTAAACAGAAGGGGGAATGAACCATGAGAGACTATGGACTCTGGGAAAAAAACTGAGGGCTTCAGAGGGGAGGGGGGTGGGGGAATGGGATAGGCCGGTGATGGGCATTAAGGAGGGCATGTATTGCATGGTGCACTGGGTGTTATATGCAAGCAATGAATCATGGAACTTTATATAAAAAACTAGGGATGTACTGTATGGTGACTAACATAATATAATAAAAAATTATTATAAAAAAATAAAAATTTTAAATTTAAAATTTTTTAAAAAATAGTAAGAAACTAGATGCTTTCCTAATTAAATCTGGAACAAGGCAAGGATGTCTTCTCTTATTACTCCTATTCGACATCTTACTGGAAGTCCTAGGTAATATAATAAGACAAGAAAAGCAAATAAAAGATATACACATTGGGAAGGAAGAAATAAAACTTTCTTTGTTTGCAAATGACATAACTATCTATATAGAAAATTCCAAAGAATCAAATAAAAATTTCCTGGAACTAATAAGCAATTATTGCAAGGTTGTAGGATAGGTTAAATACACAGAAGTCAAATGCTTTCTTATATACCAGCAATGAATACTTGGAATTTGATTTTTGAAACATGGTAATGTTTAGATTAGCACATAAAAAATGAAATATATATGTATGTACAAGAATAAATAATAATATGCACAAGATCTATATGAAGAAAATTACAAAACTGAGGAATGAAATCAAAGATCTAAATAACTGAAGAGTATTCTGTGTATATAGACAGGAAAACTCGATATTATCAAGATGTCAGTTCTTCCCAACTTGATCTATAGATTCAACACAATCCCAATCAAAATCCCAGCAAGTTATTTTGTGGATATGAACAAACTAATCTGGAAAGGCAAAAGACCTGGAATAGCCAACACAATATTGAAAAAGAACAAAGTCAGAGGAAAGACCCCAAATAGCAAACATAATACTGAAGGAGAACAAAGTCAGAGGACTGATACTATCTGACTTCAAAAATTATTCTAAAGCTACTGCAATCATAACAGTGAAGTGTTCGCAACAGGATAAACAAATAGATCAGTAGAACTAATCTCTGACCTTTGACAAAGGAACAAAGGCAATCAATAAAGGATACTTCTGTCAACAAATGGTGCTGGAACAACTAGACAGCTATGTATAAATAAACAAATATAAACGTAGATCTTACACCAGTCACAGAAATGAACTCAAAATGGGTCATAGACCTAAGTGTAACTGCAAAACTATAAAATTTCTCGGGTATAGCATAGGAGAAAACTTACGTGGCCCCAGGTTTGGCAATGAGTTTTTTCGTACAACACCAAAAGTATGACCCATAAATGAAAAAAATGGATTAAGGGGAATGTCATGAACATTTAAAAACTTCTGCTGCAAGAAAGAGATACAGTTAAGAGAAAAGACAAGCCACAGACTGGGAGAAAATATTTGCACACTGCATATCTGATAAAGAACTGGTATCTAATCCAAAATAATACAAAGAACTCAAATTCATCAATAAGAAAACAAACAACCCAATTTAAAACTGAGCTAAATGTCTGACCAGACACCTCACCAAAGAAGGTACACAGATGGCACATAAACATACAAAAAGATGCCCAACATCATATGTCATGAGGGAATTTCAAATCAAAACAACAGTGAGATACCATTGCACATGTTAGAAGACTAATATGCAAACATCAACACTAAATGCTGACAAGGCTTATAACCACACAAAACCCTGCACATGAATGTTTATAATAGCTTTATTCTTAATTGCTAAAACTTAGATGCAACCGAGATGTCCTTCAATAAGGGAATGGATAAACTGATATCTATACAGTGGGATATTATCCAATGATAAAAAGAAATGAGCTATCAAGCCACAAAAAGATATGCACATTGCTGAAGAAGTCAATTGGAAAAGCCTACATTCTGTATGATTCCAACAATATGAAATTTTGGAAATGGAAAAGCCACAGCAATAGTAAAAAAAATCAGTGAAATCAGTGGTTACGAGGAGTTCATGCAGAGGGTTGAAGAAGGGATGAATATAGTTGGAGCACAGAGGATTTTTAGGGCAGTGAAACTAATCTGTGGGATTGTGCAATGGTGGGTACATGTCATCCTACATTTGTCGAAATCCATAGATTATACAATTCACAGTGAACCTTAGCGTAAACTACGGACTTTAGTTAATAATAATGTATCAATATTGGATCAGTTATAACAAATGCATTGGAAAAACTGGGAGCAGAAGTTTAACATGGGAAATCTGTACTTTATGCTCACTTTTCTGTAAACATAAAACTGCTCTAAAAATAAAGTCTGTTAATTGAAAAAAAGTTGTAGCCACTTAACCTGCATATTTCCAGATGTTTATAAAACTTATTAATTCACAGTACAGTTTTTGTCTGATCTTAAAAATTACCTATATATTAAAAAATCAAAGGCAGAGTTAATCCAGGTTTATTCTGATGATTGATTCTTTCCTCAGTTATTGTTAATAAAATCCATGCTTGCAAACAAGAATAAAAATCCTTTGGTTCCACTACTACATAAGCCACAAATGAAAAGATTGCTACATATAAAAAATCCATAGGTAATTAATCTATGGGTAATTAAACAGTGTGATATTGATGAAACAACAGATCAGTAGAACAGAATCAATAGCCCAGAAATACACCTGCATAGATATGGTCACCTTGACAAAGAAGCAAAGGTAAATCAATGGCCAAAGAAAAGTCTTTTCAACAAATGATACTAAAAAGACTAGACACCATATGCATATAGAATTGCAGGGAACATTGAACAGCCAAAACAATCTTGGAAAAGAACAACAAATTAGGAAGACTCATACTTCCAGGTATCAGAACTGACCATGAAATGGACATATGACACAGGTTTGCCTTCCTTGCTCACAATACTTCTTCCAGAAAGTAAAAATTTACAGAATACTTTATCACAGTTATTTAACAAACAACAATGCCTCTGTCCAGAGATCACATTTATTGGCAAAGAAAGAATGGCAGTGGGCTCATGTCTGCACAAATCATGGTCTAAGCTTCAAGCGGAAGCAGCTGGCTTAATAGAACTGTGTAATGGACTACTGAAGACTCAGCTCTAGGGCCAGCAATATAGTCTTTGTCAAGTGGTTCTTTGGGATTTTTCCTAGTATTTCGCAAATATGAATAATTTATACAGTGAATACTTATGCACACATAATTTTATGCTTTTGCCAATGTAACTATGGATAGATTCCTGGAACAAGGATTTCTGGATCAATGAGTAAATGTATATTTGATTTTACTAGGTCGTGCCAAATTTCCCTCCAGAGGGGTGTACCATCTTGCGTTCCCATCATCGAAGCATGAAAATCCCTGCTTCCTCATATCTCCAATAGGGCAGATTTTTTTACAGTCTAATACGTAAAAAATAATGTCTCAGTTTAAATTTTCATTTCCCTTATTATGAGAGAGGTTGAATAACTTTTAACATGCTTAAGGGCCATTTTAATTTCTTTTAATCTGAACATTCAATTTTTTAAGTAACTTACTGTGTTGTTAACTATTCTCCAGTTTTTAAGCACTGTTCATTAATTAGGAATATGATCCAATTTAAATGTCCTAAATGTGTGTGTGCACATATTTTTATTATTATTGTCTTTGGATTTTGAATATAGGAGAGTTTTCTTCTATACTTGTAAGGTCACCCACGTTTTTTAACCTTTTAGGACTAGCTCCCTTCATTCCTGTTCTTAAAGTGTTTTCTTAGCTACTCAGGTATTTTCTGTATGGTATTTATAATCAATTTGTCTGGCTACAGGAAAAAAAACCATACATTTTTGTTATGAGTATACTAAACGTACAAAATAACTTAGGGTAAAAAATATGTTGTAATTTCTAGCACATTTTGTAATATTAGTTTGCAGTTTAAAAGTGTTGAATGATCACATTTTTTTTTTCTGGTGTGATTTTTGGATATGTTGATATTAGGCGCTTCATTTTCATCATGCTTTCCTTTTGCCATCTCTCTATGTGGTTTGATTGCAATCCTTTTCTGTTGTGATATTTAATATGTTTTCTTGTATTTTTTGTCTGAGAAGGATTCTGTATTTTTGTAGAGGGTGGGAGCAAGCCAGAACAATTTTCCTATCTTCACTACTGGGGAGACCTCTTGTTACCATCAAGAATCCAAACATATGATCTCCCCATGAAGCCACTTCTGCAATTCTGAGATCTGCTTTCTCTTGGTCCATTCTGCCAGTAGCTGGAACACTTTTCTTCCTTGTTCTCAGTGTTTTACTCTACTCCCAGCAGTCTTTTCCTCAAAATATAATTCTGTTTTTGTTGAGGTGAGTTTTTCCTGGCTATTGCTGATGTCCTTAAAGAATTACACTACCTCAGGGGCGCCTGGGTAGCGCAGTCGTTAAGCGTCTGCCTTCGGCTCAGGGCGTGATCCCAGCGTACCGGGATCGAGCCCCACATCGGGCTCCTCCGCTGGGAGCCTGCTTCTTCCTCTCCCACTCCCCCTGCTGTGTTCCCTCTCTCGCTGGCTGTCTCTCTCTGTCAAATAAATAAATAAAATCTTAAAAAAAAAAAAAGAATTACACTACCTCAAGACTTGCTGATCTTCTTGCAGCCCTCAGGGACTATTCATGGGCTTTTTGTGTTTACCTGCATACTGGATGCTCCATTTCTCAGTGTCAGTGATTATCTTCAGATTTGCTTTCTGAGGCTTCCACTCAGATGTAGATGCTCTCTTCGATGACTCAAGGGTTTAGGGGGAATTTCTGCATTCTGGGGACACTCTCTGGACATCAGAACTTCTTTTTCTGTTCCAGCCACAACTTCTAATAGACTAAATCTGAGTTACACAGGATCCTACATTTTTAGGGCATAAAGCCCCACCATAAAGCTTCACTAGGTTTCATGGAGTTTACTTTGTCACCAATTTTATTGAAGTTGTCTGTTGTGTTTTTTTTTTCCCCTCCTAGTTGCTCTCTGTCTAGTCTGAGGGCAATTGGAAAGATTCAAGCACTATACTACAATCATCATTTTCTCTTTCTAGAAGTCTCCCATAAAATCTCAAGCAAAATGGTGTCAACCAAGAAAGAATTCACTAAAAATTAAAGCAGACAGGCTTTTATTTGGGCAATTAAAATTGCAATTCAGGAAACATGGATTCCTAAATTTTGTTATGAAGAAGACATAAAGAGGGCAGGGTTATAAAAGTGAAAGGTTATAATAGTGACAAAATATGAAAGATATATGAGAAAGTTATTTCAGGAGTTTGAAAAATTAATAGTAGCAGGCAGTTCTCAGTCAGGTCCATTATACAAAATAGGAATTGAAACTAGGTTAACCGGGATGGTTGAGTTAATATGTGAATAGATTAAAATTTGTCAAATTGTGTTAGCTTCTTTCAATGTGAAGTGTGGGAACAATTCAGGTGTCATGGTGAGGAAGGAGTTAAGTCCAGGCTGAGGACATGCAGTTGGCAAACAGTTCATGGTTCCTCTGATAAGACAATGCATAAATTCCTTCTCCTTTATGGTCTCCTGAGCCTATTTTAAAAGAGACTCTTTTAACTAGGCTTGCTTGTTCCATTGTGAAATCTCCTTTTAGGTTTCCTCCCTTTGATCAAAATCTTTCTTGACAAGAAAGCATCAATGATCAAACTTTTGGTTCTGGTCCCATTGTGTTGCCAGAGTGGTTAGTACCTGTTCTGGGTCCATTATGTCCCTTAGAATGGGGAGTCTCATATCCTCATATATCTTTAAGCCTGGGACTACACTTGAGTGACAAGAAGAATATTTTGGGAAAGGAGCTTTGGGCTACATCAATTGAAGTGTCATTTTCTAGTGTCAAAGTGTAGAGCAGATGAGTACTCCTCCTTGCTCAGCTAAAAGATAATCAGGGACTATCTTATTACCAAGAACTTTGGCCAGAGAGTCTAAGAATCTTTGTTGGGCTCCTATTGCTTCAGTAGCGGATTCTGCAATAATTTCAAGAAATAAGAAGTAGTTGTTCATTATAGCCTCAATTACATTTATACCTAATCAAGCAAGTAGGGACTTACCAAAGAAGCAAATCCTGAATCATGAACACTTCCTGCTAAACTAACACTATAAATTCAGGGATTAGAGTTGGCCAATGAGATCACTTATTTTGCCTTTGAAAGTTAGGGGCAAAATTAGATTTTTCTCCTAGCCTGAAATAAAAGGTTGTTCTACATTCCAGAGGTTACCACAGCTTAGGAATGATCTGGGAGATAAACAGGAGGGTGTTATCTTTACAGGCCAATGTCAGAGGAAAGGAAAGGAAAAGAAGGAGAAAGGTTTCATGTTTAGTTAAAGTATGAAGTCTTGATGCATTGTCTTGGGCAGAAGCAGTCTACCTCTATGTCAGCTACATCTTCTCCTGGTCAATATGATTTAGAGATCTCCAACACCTGTACAGGATCAGCCTTTTTCAACTGTGAGATGTGTACCCAAGGCTCAATACCTTTTAGTTTTGCAGCAGTGTCAGTGGTCAGCAGCACTTGATAAGATCCCTTTCAATGAGGCCTGAAGGCTTGAAGGCTGTCTTCCTCTGATGACATTTATAAAATACCCGGTCACCATGCTCTGTAGAACAAAGGCTTGAACATAAGACATTAAAGTCTTAACAGTAGCTGGCCATCCTAGCACAAGACAACAAAGGATCAATGGAAGATTGTATACTGATAGAATTCCAAGGGTTTTGCAAGATTTCGTTAGTTTGTATGCTTTGTCCAGTGAAGTGGGAGCTTCCATCACTAGAAATTGTGGAAAATGTATCCCAAGTGGGAAACACATTCTCTAGCAGGTTTTTTTGCCACCAAAAGAACATCAGCCTTGCAGCAGAGGAAAGCTTCAACCCATCCAGAACACATACAAACAATAACAAGAACATCTCGATAACACACACTAAGAGACAGTTGAAGTCCAGCTGTAAGGTGTTCAAAGGGTCTAGGGGAAGAAGGTCTAAGACTTCTGGAAACAAAAATAACTTTTCCAGAATTATAGAATGCAGGATTCCAACAGCAATGAGATCAAGACCTGAGCTGAGATCAAGAGTCAGATGCCCAAATGACTGAGCAAACCAACACCTCAATCCTTAGCTCTTTTTGAATAAAGATTTAGTTTTTCTGAGTAGTCAAAATGTGATTAAGTGTCACTGAATAATGACAAAACATGAAATATATATGAGAAAGTTATTTCAGGAGTTTGAAAAATTAATAGCAGCAGGTAGAAGTGGAAAGAAGAGCAGAACTCATGTACCATTGGAGTCTTTTAGTATCCCGCCACCAGTCAGAAAGCGGGCACCAGAGTGCAGACAGAGATAACTGTGGTACATCCAGACAATGACGTATAATTCACCACTAAAAACAAATGAGCTACCAACCCATGAAAAGACATGGAGCAACCCTGTGCATATTACTAAGTGAAAGAAACCAATTTGAAAATCTGTACAATATTCTGAAAAAAGATAAAACTTTGGAGACAGTAAAAAGATCAGTGACTGCCAGGGAGAGAGAGAGGGATGAATAAGCAGAACACAGAGGATTTTTAGGGCAATCAAATTATTCTGTATGATACCAGTATGGTGGATACATGACACTATACATCTTTCAAAATCCATAGAGGGTACAATGTGAACACTGAACCCTAATGTAAACTATGGACTTTGGTGGATAGTAATGTCAAACAGGTACCTCAACTGTAAGAAATGTACCACTCTTGTGGGGGATATTGATAGTGGGAAAAGTCAGGGCAGTAGATGGAACCCCTCTGTTCTTACTGCTCAAATTTGCTGTGAACCTAAAACTTCCCTAAAAAATAAAGGCTATCTAAGAAAAAAGAACTCACTGGATGGACTCAGTAGCAGAATGGAGGAAAGAAGACAGAAGAAAGAGTTAGTGAACCTGAATATAATTCAGTAGAAATAATCCAATTGCAAAACAGAAATAAAAAATACTTTTAAAATTGAAAAGAGGAGGGGTGCCTGGGTGGCTCAGCTGGTTAAATGTCCGACTCGGTTATGGCACAGGTGACAATCTCAGGGTCGTGAGATGGAGCCCCAAGTCGGGCTCAACACTGGGGATGGAGCCTGCTTAAGATTCTCTCTCTCTCTCTTCCTTTGCTCCCCCCCTCAAATAAATAAATAATTCTTTTAAAAAAAAAAAAAAGGAAAGAGGAAAGTAGCAGAGTAGGGAACTCCAGGGTTCTGCCCTTTTATAAAAAAGCGACTAATGAGTTGGCTAAAGTGTCAGACTCATTTTTTTGCAGAACTGCGGAGTCTAGTCAAGAACTTAAAACAACAAGGGGTAAGCTTAGTGAAGAAAGAAGTCGCTGCTTGGCAGTAAGAGAGAGGGCTGTGGTGGTTCAAATGGCCCACTGACCATCCCCCACAACCCTGATCCATGGCAGCCATGAGGACTAAGCCCACATTCCTGGTAGAGGATGCTAGTGCCACAGGAAGCAATGGAGATGTTACTCTCAAAAAATTGTTGTGGGTCCCAGTCTGTCTGGTGGCTCCGTGAAGGAACATGCAAAGGTTTGCTTTTATTTTGCCTAACTCGAAGCATTCCTAGGACAAAGGTAGCTGCTCAGGAGGCTTTTGCTGTGTGCATTTAAAGACAGAAATTTCAGGGGCACCTGGCTGGCTCAGTCAGTGGAGCGCGTGGATCTTGGTCTCAGGGGCATGAGTTCAAGCCCCACATTGGGTGTAGAGATTACTTAAATAAATAAACTTAAGAAGAAAGAAATTTTGGCTCTGGCAGCCTGGGGTTAGTTGGGACAACCAACAGACTGAAAAGCCTGGGAAGGAAGAAATTGGGAAAGGAGATATGTGATGGTGAGGGGTGGGGGACACTTTAATCAAGAAGGTCACACATACTGTCAGGGCTAGGCATGTGGTCAAAAAGTTCTGAGAAGACCCTCAGCTTTTATCTCCGACTGGCCTTCAGGCTCCATGCTAGCTGGAAGCAAAGACTAAGGCAGCATTGTAATTAGTGTGGCTAAGCATTGAACTGGTGCCCTGAAGAGGCCAATCTGCAAAGACTAAGAGAATATTTTTTTCTTTCTTTTTTTTTTTTTTTTTCACTTTTTGCTCTAGGCATTGAAGGAAACGGTCAAAACACCAAGTGACCATGACTGCTAAGTTAGCTAAACACAGCTTTCACATAACAAATAGCACAGACTTGCCAAAAATAGTTTAGAGAAGTCAGTAAAAAAACAAACAGTAACAACCCACAAACAAGCAGCAGCAGAAACCCCGAGGAGGAGGAAACATCTGATTTTCAGAACTGTCACACTGTAATATTCAAAATTTCCAGTTTTCAACCAAAAAATTACAGAGCATGCAAACAAAAAAATATCACAGGGGAAAAATCACAAGTGTCCGTAAGGATGGTCGGGCATTGGACTTACTAGACAAAGACATGAATCAACTCTCTTAAATATGCTCAAAGAGCTAAAGGAAGTCACAGGGAAAGAACTAAAGGAACCAGGAAAACACCATCTCACCAGATACAGAACATCAGTAAAGAGATAGAAATTGTAAAAATGAACCAAACAGAAACTGTGGAGATTAAAAGTACAATAATTGAAATGAAAACTAACTGGAGGGTTTCAATGGTAGATTTAAGCTGGCAGAAGAATTAGGGAACTGGAAGATAGATCCATTAAGATCATCCAGTTTAAGAAGAAAAAAGAGAAAAGAATAAAAAAATAAATAAACCATACTTAAGACCCCTATGAGATACTATCAAGTACCAACATATACATAACAGGAGTCCCAGAGGGAGACGAGAGGAAGAAACTAAAAGAATGTTTGAAGAAATAATGCCCCCAAACTTCCCAAATTAAATGAAAATCATGAATCTAAATATCCAAGAAGTTCATTGAGCTAAACACCAAAAAGTCAATAATAATAAAAATAGAGAAACATATACGAGCCAGCATCTTAACACGTAAATGTGTACAGTAGGTATTTGTTGGATGGATTTACAAAGGTAGGTGAAGGTCACTATTGCCCATGTGATCTGCCCCAACCTAGTTTAAATCATTGTATTCACTGGCTGATCATATGTATGTAAACGAGAATGACAGTCCCAGGAAGAGGGCAAGTGAATGAGAGGCAATTTTCAGCACACTTTCACCATGCTGAGGTCACCAGGTCCAAAGCTCACATTTTATACACAGCACAATCCTTTGGAGGAAGACTGTATTAAACATTTGTTGGTTGTTTCTCTACCCACTACTTCTTTCCTTTCCCTTAACAATCTCCAGATTATGCCCAGATGAGATTAACCCCAACTCTTAATTTAGAAATGGCTTCTAGTTGTCTGCAGGTGATCAATCTTTTATTTCCACTTTGACATCATGATTGGCTTAGTGATGGATCCATGAAGCAAGAAAGGCAGTGGAGACCAAAAAGACCACTTCTAGGTTGCTGTGTGAGCAATGGGGTAAGGAAAAATCTCTATTTTGTTGAGTTTGTATCTGGAACCATGTCACTCCAAGGACCGGCCACCATCTTTTAACAATAAGGGGCGAGCGAGTCTGCCGAGAGAGCGAGGAAGCAGAGACATGGACTGGAAGGTAAGAAACTGGTTCCGGGCCACATCACTTGTTCTTCTGGCCCAGTGTTTTCCAAACTTAACTAGGTAATAAAATCCCAGATGCCTTCTCAGTTGTGCTGCATCAGAATGCCCAGGCAAGTCCTGGGAAACTGCTGTATTCTCACGTGAAGCTAGCCCTCATGTTGAAGCTTTCAGAAATATGAGCCAATAAATGTCCTTTATAATTTAAGAGAATTTGAGATTAGCCTGTTACTTGCCTGGGAAAGCATCCTAACTGGTAGAAGCCATCTAGATTTGTTTCTTTTGGGGTTTTCCCTCTTTTCTTTATAGAGAAGTAAGCATCAGCTCTCAGTGGGTGATGTTATTTACATGCCTCTGATAAAGTTCAAAGGACAACCTCAGGCTTTTCAAAACGACTTGAAAAAAAAAAAACAGGTTGAGAAATACATCTGCTAATCTCTCTTCCCACCCACTGCTCCTCCCTCTGGCTCTCCTTTCTTTGATTAACGAGGCCCTAGAAGATCTTTTCAAAAAGACTTCTCTAGAGGCATCCAGAATCACTCCTAAAAACTTGAAACACAGACTCTCTCCAGGATGAACCTCAGCCCTGCAAACCACCGCGTTCCTCTAAGTGATGGAAACAGCATTCCTGTCATCGGTCTGGGGACTTACTCAGAACCTAAACTGGTAATTTTTTTTCTCTCTTTCTCTTTTATTTTAATGCTTTTGAAACTTTCCTAGAGCATAATCTTTAATTCGTTTTGAGTGGATCTCATTGATTTGGTTTTTATAATAATGAAAGTAATCTCCAAGGAGTACTATTTGGCATCCTGAATACTGAGCCAGAGGTTAAAATTATATCAGGGTATAATTTAAAATTATCTTGGATTAGAAAGTGGGACCTTTCTTCTTCCTTCGCTGAAATTTAGCTGAATGGGGATTATTAGAATGAACTGAGGCACGTGAAGTTTCTGAGTTTACTGCTTGTGGGGGGTTTTTAAAACTTATATTTGAGAATTTCCAGTTCAGTCTAACAAACATTTAGTAAAAACCTCCCAGGTATGAAGCACTAGGCTATAGAAGCTTCAAATATGAAGAGAACAGTGTCTGTGCTGCCTAGGGATTAAAAATCAAATAGAGGAAGCAGACTCTTTAATAGCTAATTGTAGAACAATGAAGATAAGAGTAAATGCTATCCTAGAACTATAAATCATCTCTCTGAAAACACGGACAAGGGAATAGTTAAATTTGACTTTCAAGATTGAGTGGGTTTCCATTTAAACACAGTTTCTACTTATAAGAAAAATATCTTTCTGCCTTCCTCATTGCAATTCAAATTTAATGCTGATTACCAGAACAAAGAGTGGTATGTGTAAAAATGCTACCAGATTTGTGGGATTGCGTAGGAATGACTTCTGGAAAGCTAACTGTGAGTTAGAAGGCAGAGAGGGAGAGCTGAGGCAGGACGTCTGGGGCAGAAGGGGAAGTATTGAGGCACAAGGATAAATGATACGTCCGGCAAAGACCAAGCCCGCAGTGGCTGGTCAAAGGAATTAGTGGTGGAAGCAACGGCAGCTGGCTCTGGAGATGCAGGTTGACACTAGATCATAAAGGACCTTGAATACCATGCCAAGGAGTTGGAGCTTCACTCTGCATAAAAGGAGGAATTATGTGAAGTTTGGAAACAGAGGAAAAGCATCACGAGATCAGTGCATTTGAAAGATAACTCTGTGGCAGCATAGAGAATGGAAGGCAGAAAAAAGAAAAATAAGCCAAGAGTAGTTAACTCTTGTATCACAATCCCACATTCCACTGCAACTGCCCAGTCCCCTTGTTTTTGATAATGCAAAGGAAAACCACTGTTGGAACAATTACAATGGTCTGAGTCATTGGCCCCTTCCTCTTCTTACTTTGCCCATTGTCTGTCTATGACCTCATTCATTCACAATCTTGGCTGCAACAACATCCATGCAGAGACACCTAAATCTCTATTTCCTATTTTTTTGTTACATATCCCCATACAGCTGTGGACTGGCTACATCAGAACCACTTGGGGATTTTTTAAAAAAATACAGATCCTTAGGCCTCACCTCTAGCGTACTGAATCTGGGTCTTTAGAGGTAAAGGCTGCTTTTAACAAGCTCTTTGGATAATTCTGTTGGACAGTCAAGTATGTACTCTGTCTTTACAGACACCTCTAACTCAGTATGACAAAAGTACACTATCCATCTCCCCTTCCCCCACTCCCCAAAATACTTCTCCTCCTGGCAAATAACACTACCACTCTGAGCCCCCCATGCCAGAAGTCTGAGTATATTCCTTCATTCTGCCCTCTTCCTCATGTCTCCTTGTCCACATTACATCCAAACGATGGCTGTTCAACTTATCTCAGAAATCGGTTTTCAATTCACACTCTCCTCTTTATCTCCTTTGTCACTGTCTTAGTTGAGGTTCTTAATTTATCGTTAGGCTATTCTTTCTATTTTGTCCCCTCCAATTAATGATCCAAAGTGGGGCTGTCAGGATCTTCCTCAGACCCAAATCTGATCATGTCACTCCTGTGCTTAATTATTTCAATGGCTGTCTATCAATTACAAGGTAGAGTCCACATTCCTTACCTTGCACACTGAGCTTTCAAGGTTCAGTCAAGACCCGTCTGTCCAGCAGAATCTACCACCACTCTTCCACCTCTCCCTCTGTGTGTGGAACATAACTGCTTAAGTTCCTTGAACAACTCTCCCGTCTCCATGCTTGTGAACATGCTGCCTTCTACCTGGAACATGCTTTCTCCTGGTTTGTTCAGTTAGACAACTTCTACTAACCCTTGAAGACTCAGCTCAAGGACACTGCTCCATAGAATCCCATCCCTCCAGCCACCACAACTTGCCCCTCTTGCATGTTCATCTGGCCCCTTTTACTTGATTCTACTGTAGCTCTTATCATACTGTATTATAATCCTTGTTTCTCTGAAAGCTGCCCCACAAGACTGTGAAATTCATTATGAAAGGGAGAATGTCGTGTTCAATTCTCTATTTCCAGGATAGTATCTAGTATGTAATGGGTATTCGGCTGATACTTTCGAATTAATAAGTTTGTAAAAGGGGATCTCTATGTTTCTGAGCATCAGAAGCTAG
The DNA here is from genome assembly GCF_024610735.1 of Ursus americanus. Taxonomy (NCBI): domain Eukaryota; kingdom Metazoa; phylum Chordata; class Mammalia; order Carnivora; family Ursidae; genus Ursus; species Ursus americanus. Next base: position 15,583,438 of record NC_142129.1, on the reverse strand, counting down.
GGAGATATAAATGGATATGATAATAACAACTAACATTTTGGGGACACTTAACATGTGCCAGGAACTCCTTTAAGTGCTTCACATTACATGTATTTTCTAATTTAATCCTTAACACATTAGTAAAGATATACCATTTAACTCCATTTACAGATGATAAAACTGAAGTATAGAGAGATTAAAAAATTGCCCCAAACTTACAATGCTAGGGAACAGAGCTTGGATTTGAACCAATGTACTTTGGGTCCAGATCCAATGTTCTTTTTTTTTTTTTTTTAAGATTTTATTTATTTATTTAACAGAGAGAGAGAGCACAAGCAGGGGGAGTGGCAGGCAGAGGGAGAGGGAGAAGCAGGCTCCAAAGAGGAGCAGGAAGCCCCAAACAGGGCTCGATCCCAGGACCCTGGCATCATGACCTGAGCCAAAGGCAGACGCTCAACAGACTGAGCCACCCAGATGCCCCCCAGATCCAATGTTCTAATCCCTATACTCTATTACCTGTTAAGAATATATCTAATGTCAATGAAACTGCATATATCTAACTATAACTTTCTATGTGTATTTTCATTTATGAAAGTACCTACGAATATACATCCTGAAAGTATGTAGAATGTGTGTGTGTGTGTGTGTGTGTGTGTGTGTGTCCTGAAACTCAGTCGGGCTCAAAGTGCTGTGCCTAGCAATTAGTACTATTAAGGACCTACTCTATGTTTAGTAATATTAAATGCTATATGTTAGAGACATTCAAAACCAGTCATGTGTTATTTCCCCAAAAAAGAGTTATAGTTCCCTTCAGAAGACATACACAAGTTAGACAATATGACATAAGAAGAATACCATGAGAAATGAAGATCATTCATACACCAACTACATTTGTGAAATATTACCAGTTGTAAAGTAATAAATGGAGTTAATGGTATGTCTCACAAAATCAGAAACTCTAATGTAAAGAAAAATACACCACATTTATCTGGAAGGTTTGTTGGGCTGCAGAGGGAGATGAGGAATGGGAAGAAAGGAGAATCTGACATAAAGCAGATTCATGGCTTTCTATTCCAAGCTATGCAACTGATAAAACTCCTTTGTCATCTTCCCAGGACTGATGAAGCAGAGGCTAGAACCACCTATGCCCAAGTCAGCCACCGTGACATAAAAGTACTCAAGTAGATTTAGCTTCAGAATCAGTCTTAGTCCTAAAGGCAAAGTCTGATGCCAAAATTTAGTCTTCTCTACTTGACATGCCCAAGATTTTTTTCAAACCTTCATTCCACAACAAGGGGTGCAAGGCAAATGCCAGGCTGAGGTAACTCTTTAACTGAAATTCATGTGTGTTTTGTGTATGTGGTCATGTCAGTCAGTATCTGTCCTGGGATCCTGTTCACTTTTTACACGGAAGTTAGAGAGCAGGAGAGTGCCAGGGACAGATCTAGGCAGGTCTTCGGGGGGAGAAGGGTGGGAGCAGACATGAAAGGCCAAAGTAAGGAAGGCTAACAGTGCCTCCTCTGACCTCTGCCCCATTTAGATTCCACCAGAATATGTGGAGACAGGAACTGGGAAAGCAACTTGGAGGAACAATACTATGAAGCTGTGTGAGGGTCCCCAGCCCAGCTTCTCCTGGCTTTCAAAGAGTTTTCTTTCTCTTAATGTGCCCAAATTTCTTATAAAGGTGTTTCATGCCTGTGGACTCAGGGAATTTGAGATGCAACCAACACTTAGTATCACCAACCACTCTGTGCATTACCCCGCCTGATGATGACTAATGAAAACTAAAACGTGCAAATTATCTGTGTGACTTTTTCCTTTTAAAAGCTTCCCAAATGTTTTCATATAGGGATGCAATGGTCTATAACCGCCTCCCAACAGATTTTCCCTACAGCTCTATCAGGGAAGGTCTGATGGGTGACAGTTTGGGTCTTATACCTTTTTTCAATTTTGATAGAAATTAATTCTGTTTTTATGAACATCAGTCCATGGAGTCAATACCCCATATTTATCAAAAACTTCAAGTAAAACTCAAGAATGTTACCAGACATGCAAATGAGATAAATCCAGGACTAATGGTAAATATTTTGAATAATGGGCAATAATTTAGTTTGATAAATATTAATTGTGTGCCTACCACATGCGGGGCATTTTTCTAGGTAATACAGGGATTGAAACAATGAGGTCTAGAAACAAGGGATTTAAGTGGAGTGACCAAGGACAGAAAAAAAGATACATATAACTAAAATGTAAGGAAAAGCTGAAGTGCTTTAAGAGAGGTAACACTGGTTCAAAATTAAAGTAGCAATAAGCAAATCCAATTATGAGGTAGATCGAGAAACATCAAGTTATGGAGAAGGAGTGGTCTAAGAAGTAGATTGGGGGTCGTAAATGATCCAGTATTCCTTCCTGGGTTGTCCTTGTTGAGATTTCAGTAGCTGCAAGCAGTTTTCACAGTCTGGAGAGTGAGCCAAAGGCTTTGTATCTGGGGCAAAGGAGAGGTGAAGTCCAAACCTTTGATGAGTACCAAGGGGGAGCCTGAAACATCAAGTCTGTTCTGCCCCTGAGCTTGAAGAGGATAGGGGGCACAGGCTTAGGACTCCTTCTCAGGATTTTGCCATCCTTTAAATATCCCTTGCTTTCTCCTCAATGCCCATTGAATCCCGTCCCTTCTCTCAACCTAAGAAACCCTGTTTCACCTTGTTCTTATACCAGGTATGTTTATTATACACTGGGGACAGCATGTTAAAGGAAAAGAATAATGCAATGATGATTGTTAAGCATGATAAGGAGAACTTTATTCAAGGATGAGTGCTGTCGTGATAGGTCTAGGAACCACTGTGATGGGATTTTGCAGGGGGACAGAGAGGTTGAGCTCCCACTCCTAGTACAACATGGACAAGTGGGAATTTATAGCCAAGGACCAAGGTGGGGGTCAGTGGATGGAAAGTTACTGAGAGGACACATCCAGGATAAGAGGTGATTCTTGCTAGCCACCTAGACATCACCTGGGCAATGGTGGCAGATGAGGAACCTGATTAGACAGGGAGGGGGATCAGATATGGAGGCTGGGTGGGTGTTGCTAAACTGACTTATCAGGATTCTTGCTGAAGTTGGATGATGCAAAGGCAAAAAATCTTTGTCAGAGGTGATGGTGGTTCTATAGCCTCTACCTAAAGAGACCAGGAAACAGGCAGGAAGCACAGTTAAGTGTCCTGGGGAGCTAAGTCTATTTCTCCATGTTGTCCTGCTTTCCCATTCTGATAACGGGAATGAGTGCAAGAATAAGTAGAACCAGAGATCCTACTGACCAGTCCAAGATTAGCAACTTTCTCCACTACAGCCGATGGTATGCATGAGCAAGGGTCCAATGTGGCCTGATTTTCTAGCAGTTTTTAGAAAATATTATAAAGTAATTATTAATTTTTAAGTAATAGCAACTCATTTGTAGTTTTGTAAAACGCTCTGTGGGCTAATATGCTGAGGGTCAAGAATTCAGTTGGTGTTTATTTTTACTTTTAGTATAGTGTATATCCTGAGTTCTTTCCAGTACCTATGATCTCCTTACCCTCACACACCTGCTGCAGAAGCCTTGGCTTTTAAAAATCAAACACTAAGAAATGACCTCTGCATTTTGTTTATATATATGTATATAAAATACATTATATAAATATAATAAATAAATATAAATGAACTGATATATATATATCACTCCTTCCATATATTATGGAATATGATATATATATACCATTATATATATATTGCATATATATACCATATATATATATATATGCACTCCTTCCATATATATATGGAATAATGGTATATATGTATATATATACATATATACCATTCCTCTCCAGAGGCAATTAGTACTAAACATCAAGCTGCAAAAAAATGGTGTGGGGAAGGAGGGAGCAGTTGGGGATAACAAAAAAAATACCAGGGAGTAAAACATTGGTTTATTTTTTAAAAATACTAACCTGCCCAAGTTACAATGAATCAAAAGGAGAAGAGACAGGACACATAGAGATCAGGTGAGAAGGCTTCTACAATAAATCAGGCAAAAAAGAACAAAGACTTGAATGTGATTGGTAGCTGTGAGGAAATTAATTTGGCTGGAGCCTAGGAAGGAAGTAACTTGGCTGAAGGCACACATTGTTGGGGGAAGCTCTACAAAGCTGGCAACCAATTGGATCTAGGCTAAGGAGAACAGATAACATGGTAGATCCAAGGCCAAAAATGATGCTTTAGGCCCAAGTTCTTCAAATCTAAGGCTTTGGAACTTATTGTCTTACCTCTTATTTTTGATCTACCTCCTTTTCTTTTTTTTATGGTTAAAATTTTGAAATACAATGGACTTAAGGACGGACAAATACTTTTATAGCTAACACTGTTAGCTATAAGATCCAAAATTAGAACATACCAAACCCCAGAAACTTTCTCAACCTGAATGCTTTCCTCCCTCAAGAAGGGATTGCTCTTCTACTTTTTATGGTGATGACTTTCTTGCTTTATTCTAAGAGCTATGCAACTGTAACATACATTTCTATACAACTTTTAAAATTTATGTGAATAGAAACACTGGACGCACTTTTTTTCCTGCTTCTTTTTCTAAATATAATGTTGTAAAAGTCACCCATGTTATTAATCATGGTCTTTGACAATTTTTATTGCTCTGTGATTGCTTAATTATAAGAATATGTCAGTATCCATTTTACTGTCGATGGGCGTTTGAATTGCTTCCAGTTGGGGGCTTTGCAGACACTATTGTGCAGAGTCCTACACAGGGGTCTTATTGTACACACGTATGAGTTTCACTAAGATATACACCTAGGAGTGGCAATGCTAGGTGTATATCTAACATTCAGTATGTATCTTCAATTTTCGGAAATGATGTCAATGTAAATAATTTCCAAGGTATTCATATAATTTGCACCCCTTCCAACAATTTATGAGAGTACCCCTGCTCCACATTCTCACCAACATTTGGTGTCTTTTTAATTTATGCAGTTCTCGTAAGTGTGGAATAATCTCTTATTGTGGTTTAATTTCCATTTCCTTTACTATTGATGAAATTGCCCAGATTTTTATATTTTTATTAAACATGTTGATATCTTTTGCAAAGTGACTGTGCCTTCTGTGCATTTTTCTTTAATGAATGTTTTCTTATAGGTAGTGGATTTGTAAAAGATCTGGTATGAGTCCTTTGTCAGTTACAGCTATGTGAAAATATCTCTTCCTATTTGTCTTTTTACACTTCTAATGGTGTCTTAATGAACGGAGTTTCTTGATTTTAATGTGGTCACGTTTATCGCTCTTAATGAATCATTAGTACTCTCCGCAGTTTAAGAAATCCTTCTTTACCCTGGTGTCTTAGGTTGGCTACTCTGGAGAACAGCCTCTGAGAAGGAGCTTGGCATGCAGGAGGCTTAGGGGGGAGTGCTCTCAGGAATCAGACCCGTAGGGGAGTGAGAAAAGTAAGTCCGCGCAGTGGGGAGAGTTGCTCATTAGTCCCACAGGGTGCTCTGGAATGGTGCTACAGCGTTGTGCTAAGTTGAGGTAAGAGAGCCAGGCTGTTATACCCTGTCTCATTCATAGAGGGGCTCAGATGTGAGTAACCAGCAGCCAACACTGCTGGCAGCTGAGCAAACGAGTGCCTTTATCCTGTGGTACACCATGACAGCCACTACAGTTTACCCTCGGCGCCAACTGAACCTACTGGCGTTGTGTGCCAAGTTCACTCCTGGGAAAATCTCTTCCAGGATTTTGTCTCTCTCCTGGAAAAGTTTTTAAAGGGGTAGGTTAACAGGATGAAATGGCTCCTGCTGTTTAAGCTGTCTTCAAGTTGCAACTTATCTTCCTTGTGGACTACCCATTCTAGATTTCTCTCACCCTTAACCAACATCTCTTCTGGTCTAGGTGGCTTATGAAATATTACAACCTAGATCCTCATCTCGCAAGTTGTCTGAGTCCCTGGTCCACTTATCCTTCTCAGATCATGGCTGCTGCGCTTATCCATTAACTAGCAAAAGTGGGATGGGGTATATCATTGGATGGCCTAGGTGCCCAATGTTTTCCTCCCTGGCTCATCATGTGACAGTGAAGGAGCCCTCTCTCCTCCAGGGATAAAGTTACTTACCCCTGCCAGTATGGCAACATCTTTCCTCAAATACTGAGCTCTTGAAATAAGGAGACGGGGTACCCCTGGGACCTAAGACTAGGAACTAGGATCCACAGAGCCTCAAATTCAGGGATAAGAAGTACTCATTTTCTAAGTGAGTCAAAGGGAGTAATGCTAATCTGAACCACTCCTACTGTGTGTTCAGACTTGTGTATTCTACTTACTGGGGACACAACACCATATAATGGATGTTGACCTAGGGTACGTGTTACATCCTAGAAGATGGCACCGCAACCTTATAGGGTTCTCCCCTTTCTTAAATGGAGGAAGGGTGCTGTTGACCATTTTAGGAAACAGAATTCTTTATTTCACTGATATCATCCCTAATGGTGGAGTCAAAATTTTGCATTTAAGATTCTACTATCATATCATTTATTTGAGTCTCCAAATATGGTATTCTCTTTGATCTTTCTGAATTTTCCTTAAAGTGAATTTTCTTAAAGAATCTGTCAGAATGTACATACAGTTCTCTTATGCTACATTTAAGAATTATAAAGAAACATTTTTCTCACATCCACATTTCCAACTAGTTCCTCCATATTGATTAGAATTAAGTCCAAAATAGTTATTCACCTCACGGCTGCTTCTGCCATCTGAAGGAAAATATTTTTAGCAAGCAAAGACTGTACCAGACATTCAGCTTTTAGAAAAGGCTCTTTAATGGTAGCTGGATAATAGAAGACTCTCACTACTATTACTTATTTCTGCACCATGTCTTTATGAAATAAAACATCATTCGTCTATTACTTCAGGCTAATGGTCAGTACCATGCTCCTAACTTAGTCTTTGTCTTTCTCATTTTTTTAAAAGATTTTATTTATTTATTTGACAGAAATAGAGACAGCCAGCGAGAGAGGGAACAGAAGCAAGGGGAGTGGGAGAGGAAGAAGCAGGTTCCCAGCGGAGGAGCCTGATGTGGGGCTCAATCCCAGAACACGGGATCATGCCCTGAGCTGAAGGCAGACGCTTAACGACTGAGCCACCCAGGCGCCCCTGTCTTTCTCATCTTTATGCTAAATGCTCTCCCCTAAGCCTCTTGTCTTGGGTTGTTCTTTGAAAATATAAGCATATACTTTAATATGCATTGTTTGGGGGTTTTTCCCTTGTATTAAATCTGAGTTCTATAGAACTCAAATTGCAGCCACAAAATCTCAGTGCTATTTCTGAGATTATATTTACCATTTCATATGAAGCTATATTCTCTCTTAATACTATGTATATACCTGATAATGGAAGTAGTATTTTCAATTTTTTCCCTTTAATTTCTGGATTCTACCCTAAGCCTCCTCTTCCAGTGTACTTTTGTTGTCATACTTGCTGTCGTCCATAACATCTCATTTTACGGGATGTTTTGTGGGGCTTTTTGGCCTCAATTTCCATTCAAGCTCTATTAATCGTGTCAATTTAAAAAACCAAAGAGGTATTTATGACATTCCTGGAATGTGTGTCTCTTTTCCTAGCTATTTGATATTTGTGACTATGAATCCTATTTTCTAATACCATCTGTATAGCCGATTTGTTCATTTTTCATATCCTCTCATCTTCTCAATAGTGATGACTTTTCAACTGAAGTAGGGAAAGAAAATATAATTTATGCTTCCAGGACTTTTTCTATCCAGCCCAGGATGATAAAGTCACTGGAAATGCAAGAGATTTCTTGTCTCACTCATTCTCAATAAATTGACTTCTGAGGGCCAGAATTCACAGGTCCGTTGAGGTTTGTCAAGCATTTGGTTAGAACACTGAAGATCTAGAAGCAAGCACAAGTAGTTCTCAACATTTGTGTACGAGATCAGAATGCTCACCGTCTGAATATGAGTTCAGTTACAATCTACAAATAAGATTAACCCTGTACTCCACGTACAACCTAAAAGATGATTTGAACATTTTATTCACCGAGACTAGATGCTTGTCTTCATGGAAATATCCATCAACGCTTCTATCTCCCCTTAAGAAAAAAATGTAACTAAAATGAGACACACTCGTACATTTAAAATGTCATGATAACTAAAGAACAGCGACTTCTGTGCAATCTGAAGAATGGATAATTTATACTTCCAGGGTCAAGAGTTTGTCAGGTCTTTTGGCTCTGTCAATGTTCAGGAGAGAGGATAGTCTTATGCTTCATGAAGGTTAATAAAACGAACAAAGATCTGGCTACTGAATTTGATAAAAATATATCTTGAAAATCTAACATGCCACCCAACACTCTTCTTTCCCAGTTTATTGAGGAATAATTGACAAACAATAAACTGTACAGATTTAAATTATTCATGTTGATAAGTTTGACTCATGTACACCCATGAAGCCATCACTATAATCAAGATGGTGAACATATCCATCACTGCAAAAGTTTCCTTGTGTTCTTTCATAATCCCTCCCTGCCACCCGTGCCTGCACTCCCTGTCCCCCACCCCAAGTAATCACTGATCTGCATCTGGTCAATACGTTAGTTTCCATTTTCTGGCATTTTATATAAATGGAATCATAATGTATTTATTTTTCATCTGGCTTCTTTCACTTAGTATAATTGTATAGATATTCACCCATGTGGTTATAGTAATACTTCATTTCTTTTTATTACTGAATGATATTCCATTCTGGGGATGTATCTCTGTTTATCCAAAACTTTGATTTATAATGGAGCCTTCTTCAATGAACATGTACCTTCCTATAACAACATAGCTGTCATGCAATCTCTTGTCACTGGTAAAACTGGTCAAGTTACGTTTCTGAGGCCACAAAGCTAGGGCAGACTTGGTATGGAAGGAGTCCCCCACTGAGGGTGGAAAGGAAACTCCCTGTGAGGTCAGTGTCCTCAGCCTCCAGACACCATCTTCCAAGCACAACAGCATGTAATCAGAAATTTGTCCTTTTTGTTGTAAAACAATGTCTATGTGCAGAGTATCCTGATGAAGAATGATTAAAGGAAAGGTCCATTTCTCTTCTTCCCCACTACAATGCCCTTGCCATTTCAGACCCCTAAGGGGACCTGTGCGAAATCAGTGAAGATTGCCATCGACACAGGGTACCGGCATATTGACGGGGCCTATATCTACCAGAATGAGCACGAAGTGGGGGAGGCCATCAGGGAGAAGATAGCAGAAGGAAAGGTGCGGAGGGAGGATATTTTCTACTGTGGAAAGGTAAGATCTTCCCTTCACCCTCCAACTCGTTATATTAATATTGGATCTCGTATCACTTGTCTCTGTTAAAGAATGTTGGGCTCACCCAGAAGAGTGAGTTCTCAACTCCCAAATTCCTCATTCTTGCCCAGAATTCAGGGACTGATTATTTAGCCCGTTGAAGATTAGGGCAAATCTCCTTCTTCATACATGGGCATTGATTTAAGACAATATGGGAAGAGCCAAATCTACAAAGCGGAAAAACTGGGGAGTAGAGGCAAGGTGGGGGGGGAGGTGGTTCATATTACATAAGCATTTGCCAAAGCTTTCTTTAAAAGGTCAGCCGTCTTTTTTTTCTATGCCTATTTGTCCATAAATCGCTAATTTTTTTATTGAGCTACAATTCGCATACCATAAAGTTCACCAATTTAAATCAGTGGCTTTTCGTGTATTCACAAAGTTGCATAACCGTCACTGCTACCTAATTCCAGAATGTTATCATGACGCCAAAAAGAGCCCCATACGCACCAGTAGTCACTCCCCATTTTTCCTTCTCCCCCCAGTCACTGGCAACCACTGATCTGCTTTCTGTCTTTATAGTTTTATTTTTTATTTTGGACCTTTTATACAAACCAAATCATATGATATGTGGCCTTTTGTATCTATCTGCTTTCACTGAGATAACATTTTCTAGGTTCATTCATGTTATAGCGTGTATGAGAATTTCATTTCTTTTTTCATGGCCACATAAAACTCTATTGTATGGATATATGACGTTTTGTTTATATCACTACTTTGGAGCATTCGAAATTTCCAATGTTAGAAATCACTATCCACTGAAGAGCAATCAGAAAGATAAAGCATCATGATTAAAATGCAAGCCAGTGGAAATATAGATGCATATTTACAGGCAGCTTTGCAGAAATAAAGCTGTACAACTTTGGAGAATGAGTAATACAATTCTCCTGAGTGTTCTAAAAGAGAAGAAGATACGGCTTCTGACTTCATCCACTCCCCAGACATCCCCTCCTCCCAGCTCCTTACTCAGGCTCCTTGCCAAGCTCCCTAGGAGTTTGTGGTTCCCCAAGTCCCCAGTCACTTATGGATTATGATTCTAAGGGGCTATATAGGGCCACTATCCCAAAATATCAGCCTGAAGCTTTTTACTTTATTATAGCTTTACAATTTCGATTCTTTAAGATTTTATTATTACAGTGTCTCCTTAGACTAAACACCAAATCTTAACCTGGTATTCCCAAAATGTTTCTGGTGAAGAATAATCTTGAACTCAGATCCTGAGAACTTAGGACAAAGCTGCCTACCCAAAGCCAGAAATAGTTATGGAGATTTATGTCTCATCCTAAAATTTTTTCAGACTTATATTTCCCCCCCATAATGTGTTCCCATTTGTTTATTTTGTTTCAATGTAAAAATAAGGTTTTAAGTTACCACCCAGAAAAATAAACCAAAAAACTTTTCTCATCTCCCCTGGTAAACAGCTAAAGCTGTTGCAATATTTATTGTGTTGGAAAAATTGAACCCAATTAAGTCATCTATTTCATAAAGTTGCTATGAGTTAATGTTTACAAAGCACTTAAACACAGTACCTGGCACAGAGCTAGGACTATATATGTTTGTTGAATAAAAAATAAATTAAAATGTATAAAACAGAAATTTCAGCTAGATGGGATGGCAGCAATAACACACCAAAGGGGCCCACGGTAATGAAAAAACACATTTTTCTGCTACTCTTTCCACATTGTTTTCTCTTTTTTATGCATTTAAGGCAAGAAAAAATTATTGTCCAACATAGAGAAAAATCAAATTTTACCAATTTTGCTTGCCCTTACTTGTGACAAAAAGGGTACAGAAATTTAAGTTTTTTCCGCAAAAACACTTTGAACAAATTTGATGCTCTAAGAAGATGTGTTAACTTTAACTTACCCCAAGGTTCTGAGGATCCCTCAGTACCCTATGCTTTATAGACCTTCAGGGTACACATGCTCCAGTTCAACAATCTAAGCCTTTATCTTTCATTACCTAACACTTTAGAGATTGAGTAATTTCATTTTCTTTCTTTCTTTTTTTTTTTTTTGTTAAGCTAAGTTTCTTTTATTTTTTCCAGCTTCATTGAGGTATAATTAACATATAATATTGTAAACTTAAGGTGGACACCATGTTGATTTGATACATTTATGTATTGCAAAATGATTACCACCATAGTATTAGCTAACACCTCCATCGTATCACGTAATTACAATTTCCTTTTTGTGGTGAGGACATTTAAAATCTATTCTCTAGCAACTTTCAAATATATAATATAGTAGTGTTAACTATAATCACTATCCTTTATAATAGATCCCCAGAATTTATTCATCTTATAACTGGAAGTTTGTAGTGTTTGACCAACATCTCCCCATTTTCATCTGTGGCTAGCTGTCAAATTACTGACCTTTATTGGAGAGGCCCAGGCTGGGTCTTCCACACTACTGTTTTGGTGACATGATCAGTTTAACCAGAGAGCCAGTAATTTCTTAGCAGAAATTGGCAGAATTTCCCTGGGGTCTGAGTAGGACCAAATGAGAACAAAGGAGCAGAAAAAGGAAATCTAAACATTTGCAATAATTTAAAGTTTTGCCAGCTTCTGCACCACCTGTCACAAGGTGGAGGATCCAGTGAAGTCACTCTCACAACCATTTTTCTTGTTCCGCTAAAGCACCTCTTTTATCAGAGTGTCATGAAAATAAAGCGCTAAGCCCAACCAGCTGGTCAGATGCATGTGCCCTATGTACACAATGAGGAGAAGTGAAAGTGCTGAGGGTCAATTCAGAAATTAACAGAGAGCAGGGCAAGACTTTGTCACGGAGCTAGGTGCTCTGTGCTTCAGGTGGATCTTCAAACCTCTGGGACATATTTGGCTAAAATACACTCCAGGTGTCAAGAGTCGTGTGAGCTCATCCTATACCCAGATGACACTGCAGCATAAAGATATTTTTGTAAAATGAAATGAGTGAATAATGTATGTGAGTGCTTTGTTAAGAATAAAGGCCTGCATTTTATTAAAAAATCAGTATAGATGTTAGTTAACTATCACCTTTTTATTCTTTCAGCTGTGGGCTACAAGGCATGTCCCAGAGATGGTCCGCCCAACCCTGGAGAAGACACTTAATGTCCTCCAGCTAGATTATGTGGATCTTTACATCATTGAAATACCCATGGCTTTCAAGGTAAGTTCAAATGCCTAAAGGTTAGGTCTCTGCTCTTTGGCAACGATGAACCAGCAGCTGTGCATGTGAAGCTATGAAGCTAGTTTATTACTTATCACCATTGAGTGTTAAGGGGTTTTGTTGCTATACATCAGTACTGACCAACCCCAACAAATGCCTACAAAGATTATGTGTACCAGACTCAGGCCTGCAACCCTAGTTTCTGGATTCATAATTCAATGCACTTGCTCTTATATCTGGTCTTTACAATTATAGTTTAAACTCTCTCCATCAAACCAACATGTAGTCCCCTGACTGTATTCTACATTTTAGTTACCTAGCATTCAGGCACACCCTTCTTCCTGTTCACACAGTCATGAAAATGTCTCTGCAGGACATAATGCAACATAATATATACAACTGAAAACTTACCCACCCTCTCCAAAAAGAAATAACCCAAAGAATAGTCATCTTTTTGGAGCCAGATTCAAGGTCAGGGTGTCTATGTGATATTTATTCTTGTAGTTCAAATTCACTCCTTCTTTGAACTTTCTCAATTTCTGGACTTGTTAATTTAACCACCAACACGCCTGCATATACACTGCTAAAGAGCAGTCACTGCTTTAAAATTTCATTGAGGGCAGGAGAGATTGAAAAACAAAATTGGCTACTTGTCCACAAGATAAATCAGATCCTGCTGCTAGTCAGGAAGAACAAAGACTCTGCCATTACAGTGGCCAGAATTCCTTATGCAGCCAACCTGACTGGCTGCCCCTGTTCTGTCTCTGGAAACACTTTCCTTGTTGACTGTCCTCTGTGGTCACATCCAACAAGGACTTTGGGAAAGAGTGCCTTTTTGCATTCTACTTCATGTAGATATAAGTTTGGAGGCTTCACAATGGCCTTGGTACTCGTAGGCTTTTATGGTTAGATTGAGATTTCGTTGACAAGGCAATATCCCTTAAAATGTAATAGGCTTTCAGTAAATTCAAATTCAGTCAGGTCCCTGAATGAGTAATTAAAACTAGAAATCTAACAGGGTCACATTTCCTATATCTAACCTGTGGCCTATGGTTTCTGTCTCTTAGTAAAGAACTTCCTTGTTTTACTCAGCTGCCCCATCTTCAGCTTACTGACCTCCATCTGACTTGAAATAAGGCAGGCACAGCTAATGTGTTCCTGGCACCCAGTCTGCAACTCATTGGATGGTGCACCTTTGTCCAATAGGGCATCTGTGGCCTGAGATCTTGCCTTCAGACACAACCAGAATTCTGCCAAAGTCCAATATTACTTCCCTTCAGGATTCTTACCTTCCTGCCTTGGCTGTCACTAACTTTTCTATCTCCAGAAGGCTCAGATTTGAACTTCTGTCATCTTGGATGACATCATGATATCCAGAAGTACAGAGTACCCATTTTAGCAAAATAGCATCTTATCTCTCATCTTATAAGCCCATTAGCAATAAACACATCTTTCTTCAAGACCTACCTGAAGACTGCAAAAATGGCCAACAAATTCTAATACCCAGTGGTGTTCTACTAAGTCCCCTAAAGCTCCAACCTTAGCCTATTTGTCTGAGTCTCAAGACAGAACAAAGCAACAATTTCACACATTCTATGCTATTGCAGAGCAAGGATTTCCAATTCTCAGCTGGAGGTGGGATGTTTCTCACTGTCCACTATCCCATACTGACCTAACGAATTTTCCACTTTGGGCCCATTATTTGCCATACCCCAACATCTTTGTATTAGTCAGAACTTGTTATAAATGGCAGAAATCCAACTCAAATTGGTGTTAGCTAAAAAAGGAGCTAAGAATTCCAAGGCCCTTTATCTCTGTTTTGGTTGGCTTCATTCTCGAAAATCCTTCTCTATATGATGGCAAAATGGCCGTTGACCTGCCAAGCCTACATTGTCAACACGATGTGAGAATTCAGAGAAAGAGAGACCACACGTTAAACCTCATGGACAAATACTGACTAGCCTTCCTTTGGTCATGTACCTGTCACTGATTAATCTTTGATTAATATTTGCTAAGGGCCAAATGGGTGACTGACTGACATCTAAGATCAAGAATAAGAGCTGGGTCAGCCCACCCAAACAACATGGAAAGAGCTCCTCCAGAGGAGACAGCATAGGTATGATAGAAAACAAAATAACGTATTTCTACTATAATTAATCAGAGACCACTTAGCATAGTGGTAAGGAGCATGGGCTCCAGAGGTAGGCTGCCTAGTTCGAATCCCAGCTCTGTCACATACAAGCCAGATGACCTGGTCAGGTTATTACCTGATCTCTTTCCACATTACCTAAACACGGGGCAGTGGAAAAAGTCTGTATGGACTTTGGAGTGACACAGAAGAGGGACTGACCTTAGCCTTATTACTTACTAGCAATAGTCACTTTGATCTTTCTTTTTTTTTTTTTTTTGGTTCTTTCTGAACTCCAATTTCATTAGCAGTAAAATGGAGACAATAGCAACTACCTTGACAAGTGCTGTGAGGACTCTTTAAATTATATATGTGACATTACTGGCACAATGTCTAATATTTTATAGATAATAAATGAAAGATAATATTCTGAAATGTTCAGATAGAAGGGAACCTTAGTAATAAGATATCCCAACAACCTAATTTCACAGAAGATAAAGTTGAGGCCCCAAACAAGGAAGTAACTCACTCAGGTTTAAAGTTCATTAGAATGGGACCAAATGGTGGGTTCCCTGATTCCAACCCCATATTTGTTCTCCTACATGACACTGTCCTCTGCTTTGTCCTCCCAAACTTAGCAATCCCAATACCCTGTGTACTATAGTGATTTATTATATTTCAGGTTCTTGAGAGTTATAGCCTCAGCCCTCATCCTCACACAACTAACTTCAGTCGTGTTCAAATGGTAGATTTCTAAGCCAAATCTTAAAGATTTGGAAAGAGCCTATATCTAAAAGTGAGAAAATGAAATTTACTTCTCTGTGACTGACCAATGATTTGTAAAATCTTTTTGGGAAAGGTAAATAGAGAATTTCCACTCCTATTCTTAGATGGAATCAAGGCTCAAGGATACAGAGAGACAGTAAAACTTTTAACAGTGAGAAATGACACAGTATAATGACATTACTTCCCACATGAACCTATAATTCCTATAATTGAGAAATCAATCTTTGAAGCCAAAATATCGCATGCTTTTTGAATCTCATGATTTTTTTAACAAGAAACCTTTCTTGCTAAAATATTTTAGCACTTTAATATTTTTTTAAATGTCAAGTTAACAAGCAGACACAATTTTAGAACAACAAAATACAAAAAATCACAATAAGACATTTTTAAGGATTTTTTTAAATTTACTTATTTAAGAGAGAGAGAGAGAGAGAGCATGAGCTGTGGGGGGAGCAGAGGGAGAAGAAGGGAGAATCTCAAGCAGACTATTTGGAGCTGGACGCAGGATTCGATCCCAGGACCCTGTGATCACGACCTGAGCTGAAACGAAGAGTCTAACATTTGACCAACTCTACTACCTCGGTGCCCCACAATAAGACATTTTTAAAAGATGAATGAAATTACTGCTGAGCAGAAATGAGAATCAATAGCATGGGTTTTTAGAGGGTTGGATTATTCTTCTAGCAATGTCTTGCAGTAAGGAACAGGAATAGAGGACAAAGACAATAGGTTTATCAGAATGAATGGGTTAGTAAAGTAGACACAGCAGAAGCTTAAGGGAGGCATCATAGAAATATTTAACATTGGTGCAAGCTTGATAAGGACTTAATTAAAATCTGGAAAAGTAAAAATTATTTAATAGAGTTCATAATGAAGGCATAAAGCCATTTCAGAACAGAAGTAAAACCAGGAAATGCAAAAGGCAAGAAATATGGAAAAAGACTGGAGTGAAAATGTGGGTCATAAGTGTTGAGAAGGTCAAAGAGCTTAGAAATCAGAGATAGAAAGAGTAATTAACATGAATGATTAGGGGGCATTGAGGAAAAAGGAGCCCTTTTCCTGTTCTCAATGAGACAGGAGGAGTTAAGAAGAAATTATTTTCACTAAAGAGGACAATGCAGAAAATGTTATCACTAGGGGGAAGTTTCATTCAGGTGAGATGACAGAAGGAAAAATTTTAAAAAATTTTAGGAGTATAATTGATTTTGTCCAATTGCTTGATTTTCAACAACAGCAAAAAAATTCCTATTATCAAGGTCTACGGACTTCCATCCTGTCATCCAAATCTAAAAGACACTTCGTTCCCATATTATTTGATCTCTTTCAATACAGGCAACTACTACCCTTTTCTTTAAATATTTTCAGCTCATGGTTCTATGATATCACCCTCTCAAGATACTTTGACAGCTTCTTCCCTATTAACCTCCAAATGTCATTATGCCCAGTACTCTATCCTCAAGGTGATCAGTCGCATGGATTGAATACCACTTTATATGCTGAGGACTCCCAAATTTGTCTATGGCCAAGACTTCTCTCTGAGCCTCTCTCAGACGTCTCTGTTTAATTGCCTCCTCAAATACCCAGTGAATGTCTAATTGCCATGTCAGTCTCAAAATATCCAAAATAAAACTCTAGATAACTAGCCTAAACTCAGGGGATGATCACCACCAGCCAACCAAGGAACCTAGAAATCATCTTTTATTTTTCTGTATCCTGCCATTTCCAAGCCCATAAGAGATGGGTCCCATTTTTAGATATGGTAAAAAAGGAAAAATCTGAAAACCAATGGTTAGTCTTCATTGGAACAGGATCACTCAA
Source organism: Ursus americanus (assembly GCF_024610735.1). Classification (NCBI taxonomy): domain Eukaryota; kingdom Metazoa; phylum Chordata; class Mammalia; order Carnivora; family Ursidae; genus Ursus; species Ursus americanus. Next base: position 15,566,191 of record NC_142129.1, on the reverse strand, counting down.
AAACTAGGTTTGATATGAGATAATTTGCGAAGTAGGAAACAGATGCTAAACTCCTGGAGAGCCTGGACGGGGAAAGAAGAGAACCACTGGGTACATTAGTCAGAACTAAGAAGTAATGTGCTGAGTTTTCCCTTATACATAGACAGTGTTCCATTCATTAGCTACACTTTTCTTAGCTGAAGAACTTCCTCTCACACTTAATGATTTTTGGTTTCTTATCAGAGTAAGAAATTTGCTGTTTGGCAAAGGGTTAGGGTTAGGTCAAAAAAATGAGCCTAAAAGTCCTAATTCTCGACTTCTACCCTTTATTTATGAGTGATTTTGTTATTAAGGGTTAGAGTGGCTGGTGATGAGGGTGACAAAGAATTGCACAAAGAGTGGAGCAATAAACAGGACAGAGTTTATTCACTCTCCAAGGGAGGAGGGGGGCCAGACATCCAGATAAATGTCGACCCCAAGTTTCTGTCAGCCTGGGCCTCTTAAGGGGTTTTGAAGGGTGTGAGAGGGTTATAGCTGTACCCATGGTGTGTGTGTGTGTGGGGGGTCAACTCTTGGCCAGGTAGAGCAAGAGATGGCAGGTTTTTTAAGGGGCTCTGTCCAGGGCTCATCCGGGATGTGGGCTGTGGTCTGGCTAGAGAAGAATATGTTTTGTAGTTGGGGTCTACTTTCCAAAAATATAAAGCACCATGATCTAGAAAAACAGAGTTAGAGAAAAGTGCAGACACCTGTGAGTTTTGTCTGTAAGTATGGCTGGAGTCCAGGTTGGGGGGGGTGTTGAACAGATTCCTTTCATTACGAGAGAACTTCATGGTTTAAGAACAATAATAATCTGTCAATAAATAAAGGCAAATGAATGCCAGGGTGAGATAATGAGACTAATGTGTAATATTTATTATATATAAATATATAAATAATTAAAATTGATTTGCTTACCCAGGGCCAGGATGTATGGCATAATGGCAACTCAAGTTCCATAATTTTAATTCCCAGATATAAATAAAATAAGTTATGCTCATTCTTTTTGTAGCCTGGAGATGAAATCTATCCTAAAGATGAGAATGGCAAATGGTTATATCACAAGTCAAATCTGTGTGCCACTTGGGAGGTAAGTTTAAATGGGCCTCTTTTCTTGAAGACTACATTTTTAAAACTGCAATCTGATTATTCCTGTTCCATTTATGGAGAAATGCAGCCTTTACTCCTAATGGAAAGTAATAGTCAGAACAGGTATTTTTAACCATAAGCAAAGATGTGTAAAATTCCCACTTCTCTGCACTGAAAAATTCTTGATTTTCTTTTGTTGGAAAAGAAGAATGCCAAAGGAGAGAGAAGTATAGAAAGAAAAAGAAAGGAAAAGAAATAAGTTCTAACATAACCATAAATAAAAATATAAAAATGAGGGGCACCTGGGTGGTGCAGTCGTTAAGCATCTGCCTTCAGCTCAGGGCGTGATCCCGGCGTTATGGGATCGAGCCCCAAGTCAGGCTCCTCTGCTGCGAGCCTGCTTCTTCCTCTCCCACTCCCCCTGCTTGTGTTCCCTGTCTCACTGGCTATCTCTCTCTCCGTCAAATAAATAAATAAAATCTTTAAAAAAATAAAAAATATATAAAAATGAGATAAGTTCACAAATTTTTGAAGTTTCTCAAGTTGAATTTATAAAAATCATTAATATGATATTTAAAAGAAACAAATTTTAAATGATACATGAAAAACTGAAAATAATTCTGAGCAAGCTGTTGGCTCTTTCCCCAAGATCATAAGAGTAGGAAAACTAGGGGAAAGTCCTGAGAAAACCTGTATGGATTCATGTTGGGGGTGAGGGGTACAGATATTTTGAACTGGTTTCTTTATGAGGTAATATGGCAGCTTTTACCTGGAGTAGAAGGCAGCCCAATAAGCTGTAAGAGGATAACATAGGAGAGGACCTTAGAGTTCTTTTTGCTCTTTTTTCTCTCCTGCTATAGCCTTGGAACAAATATTGTCTGCTCCACACATGCAGAAACTTAAGACTCATGTTCAGATGTCTTCAGGAATCAAATCAGAGTAGCACTGAAATCCTGAACTTGTGAGAGGCTGAGAAAAACATAAGTTACTATCTGACCTCTGGCAGTTGTTTCCCTCCCTCTCCCATTCCAAACCCCAAAGGCTGGGAAATTACACTCTAACAAGTACCTCTTTCTAAGGTATTTAGAAAGTGGACATCCCCTCTATAGGTAATAGCTGATTATCTGAATTGTGGAGTTGTTCTGGGGGGTGAGGAGGCATTGATTGAGTTTTCTGGTGCCTGGGGCTCTCCACCCAAGAGACCATACACTCATTCCTGACCTCAATGTAGATGACTAGGTTTGGAATCTGCTGTTCCCTTCCAAGGAACTGCCCTATAACATAGCCAGTATCCCCAGGAAAAAATGTGTTCACAACCCCAAATTACAAGGCATTTATTTTACAAAGACACATCATATCTTTTTTTTTTCTTTTAATGATTAAAAACCAAAACATCGGGATGCCTATAAAGGTCCTCTTCATCTTAACGCAGACCTTGTCAGATTTCAGAAGCAGCAAAGTAGCCATCCTGCTGCCGTCACAAACCCCGGAGGGCAGAGGCTAGATCTTGATATCTTAATTAGAGATCCAAATATAAACAGAGCAGAGGACCAAGAACTTTTAACTTTTTTAGTTAATTAATATATTCAGGGAGATAAGATGTTAGCAATATGTAACAAGAACAAGAATACATTTTTTAAAAAGGAAAAAATAATAATTAGAAAAATGTAAAACAATGCAATCAATGGGATAAAAATAGAATGGATATAGACAAAGAAAAAATTATCAGATTGAAAAATCAGAATGAGCAACCCCACCACCCAATATGAAGAAAGAAAGGACAAGAAAATTTTTTAAATATGAAAGAAAAGCTAAGAGATGTAAAGGATAAAATTAGAATTTCTAGTATTCATGCAATAGGAATCTCAGGGGAAAAAAAGAAAGAAAAAAAAAAGAGGTAATATTTGAAGGAAAAAAAAAGAGATAAAGGGCATGGATTACCAAAGAGAAAAGAAAACTCTTACCTAAATACATTACAGTGAAATTTCAGAATATCAAACATACAGAGAAAATGTTAAAACTTCCTGGGTATAGCAAACAAACCAATAAAGTAAAAAAAAAAAAAATTGAAGAAATAATAATAAATCAAGGAAAAGACAGGAAAAGAAGAAAAGAGGGAAAATGAATAGATGGCAAAAATAGAAAATAAAGAGCAAGATGGGAAATTTAAACTCAGTTGTATTAATAATCACAATATATGTAAATAGTCTAAACAACTCAGTTAAAAGGCAGAGGTTATCAGAATAGATAAGAAGCAAATCTCCACTATATATATTAAGGAATTCCATTTTAAATAAAAAGATACAAATAAGTAAAAGGTTAAGAAAAAAAAGTAAAAGAATAAAAAAGACATACTAGGCTGACGATAATCAAAAGAAAGCTGAAGTGGCTATTTTAATACCAGCAAAGATTTCAGAGCAAAAAGTATTACCAAGGATAAAGAAGTTTGTTTTATAATAATGAAGGGATCAATCCTAAACATCTATGTACTTAATAACAGAACTCCAAAATACATGAAGCTTAAATGAAGAGAACTGAAAAGAAAAAGAGAATAATCTACAATTATGGTCAAAGATTTCAAAACCTCTCTCTCAATAATTGAGATAATAAGTAGACAGAAAATCTATGAAAGAGATTTGAACATTATCAACCAGCTTGACCTAATTGACATTTATAGACTACTTCACCAAAATATAACAAAATGTTATTTTTCAAGTGCACATAGAACATTTTACAAAATAATCTATTGTCTGAGACATGAAACAAATCTCAATACATTTAATAATATTCTTTATGCAAAGTAGGCTGTCTGATAAAATTAGAATTAAATTTGAAGTCAATAACAAAATAAATCTGAAAAGCCATCCTATTTGGAAACTAAAACGCATACATGTGAATAACCCATAGGACAGGAAACAAAAATTGTATTTAAATATAAAGTATATGTTAGCAACACACAATTGGAAATGAAATTTTTTGAATGATATTAAGTATTAGAGATAAATTTAACAAAATCAGTGCAAACTTAAACAGTAAAAACTATGTCATACATTACTGAGAGCAATTTATTTTTAAGTAATCTCTATGCCCAACATGAGGCTTGAACTCACAACTCCAAGATCAAGAGTTACATGCTCTACCAACTAAGCCAAAAAAAAAAAACTCTAAATAAATTGAGAGATATATCATGTTCTTTGGTAGAAAGACTGAATAGAGATATATCATGTTTTTTGATAGAAAGACTGAATACAAAATTGAGATGTTAATTTTCCCCAAACTGATTGAAAGATTCAACAGAATCCCAATCAAAATACCAAAAGAAATTGAAAAGCTGATTCTAAAATTTAGAGGGAAGTGTAAACAGTATGATGATAAAAGATTCAATTTACCAAGAAAATATACCAGTTTTAAACACATATGTACCATATAAAATATCTTCAAAATATATAAAGCAAAAGTCAATAAGCTATAAGAAGACATTGATAAATTCTTCTAATATGGTGGGAAATTTCTGACATATTCCTTTAAATTATTGAGAAGCCAGGAAAAGCTAGACCCAATTTTGTATGTAATGTGTGTGTGTGTGTGTGTGTGTGTGTGTGTGTGTGTGTGTGTGTGTGTATTTACATACATAAATGCATGAGAGAGAGACACAGAGCAAGAGGAGGGAGAGATTTGTATCTAATAAAAGGAGAATATACATTTTCACACACACCAGACATTTATAAAAATGGATCAGGTACCATGTCATAAAGTAAATCTCAACAGATTTCAAGAAATAAGATCATTCTTAATGGACTGGTATACATTGTGAAAATGCAAGGGGAAGATATGCTGTACAATAGTTCCCAAACTAATTCAATTATAGAATTCCTGCCTGTCTCTCCCACTTTTTTTTTTCTTCACAGAATGCCTATTAACATACCCAAGGACTTTCCTTCTCAAAAAATTCATAGTCACCCTCATAAACATTCTCATTTTTTTGAGGCTTTTTTCTTAACCCACTGGCCTTTGCTCAACAGGCGTTGGAAGCTTGCAAAGATGCTGGCTTGGTGAAATCTCTTGGAGTATCCAATTTTAACCGCAGGCAGCTGGAGCTCATCTTGAACAAACCAGGACTCAAATATAAGCCAGTCAGCAACCAGGTACAGTTTGATAGGAGGTGGGAGGTGAGAGGGGGAGTGTGAGGGATAAGGGGAGATTCCAATATTTACTTAACAGGAGAACCCTGAACTAGGAGTCAGAAATCTTGGGTCACTCTACGTATATCTCATCATAAGGCCCCAAGAACAAGTCTTTTAACTTCTCTCAATTTATGTCTCTTAAAAAAAGATTTGCAAGTTCAAATCTAGACAAAAATAATCCAAAAAATTTTTTGAAGAAAAATAATGAGGAACTAGATCTGTGAGATATTAAAATATACAGAGTACTTAAAATTATGTAAGATTAGTGTAAGAACCAACATACAAATTAATAGAAAATAAGAAATACCTTAGAAACAGGCCCAAGTATATTAAAAACTTAATGTAGAAACAATAACACAAACTAATGGCAAAGGGATAAATTTTTCAGTAAACAGTGTGGAGGAAATGGCTAGTTATATAGAAACAAATATAGACCTTAGCCTCATGCCATACTCCTAGTATCTCTTTAATCAGGAGTTAAAGAAGAAAGAGGAAGTCATTTGTGAATACTACAAAACAATTTTAAGTTTTCTAGAACTATAGATAGAAAATGAAGCCATGGGAAAATTACAAAAGAAACTGACATATTTAACAGTATAAAAACATTTAACTCTAAAAATATTAGAAACAAAGAGCAAAAAAATGAATAATTATATTTTTAAATATAATAGAAAAGGGGGGTCATATCCTTATGAATTAAAAGCCCAATAAAAATTAATGAAAAAAATTAAAGATAATACACTAAGGCTCTACAGAAAAGTGAGCAAAAGAACTATGAACAGAAAATTGATATGACAAATTGCAAGACTAGTAAACATGAAAAATGTTCAACAGCACTAGTAATTACAGAAATTTAAGTATTACTTTGTATTGTATATCAAATTAGCAAGCTTTTGTTTTATTTTTTAATATAATGTTCCATATAAGCAAGTGATAAAGTGCTGGAAAGTACAAATTTGTTCAGCCTTACTGGAAAGCAATTTGGCAATAAGTGTCAAGAGCCTTAAAAAAATTCACAGTCTTATATTCCTAAGAATTTATCCTTGTGAAAAAAAAAATCTGAAAGCCTTTACGTGTGTTTGTCACAGCACTATTTATAAAGGCAAAAAAAAAAAAAGGAAACAACACAAATATGAAAAATTAGGGGAATATTTAAATAAATTATAAAACTCATATAATGTAAAATCTTAATAAAAGATGTTCTTGAATCATTTTTGAGGAAAAGAGCAATGGCCATGATATTAAAGGGAAAAACCAGGATACAAAATATAATTCAATATTGATGTGAATATATTATTTAAAAACATGCATAGAAAAAATATTGGAAAGAAATATATCAAAATACTAACTGTGGTTATCTCTGGCTGTGAATTACAAGTGAATTTTGTTTTCTTCTTTATGATTTTCTGTATTTTCCAAATCTTCTGTGAGCATATGTTACTTTTATAATCACAACAAAATACAGTTACCCACCTTGTTAAATGGGGATAATGATACTCTCTTCACTCTACTTCAAAAAACACTAAGAGGCTACATTAAAAAATGTTCTTAGGGTAAATATTCACGTTTTGGAGTTATGGTTGATTTGTTTGCTTGATTCATTGTTTTTAGTAACTCAAAACAGTCTTGAGTTCATAACAGAAATAATGAATTATTACCTATCAGGACAATAGCCAGCTAAAATAGAAGTGTCGCTATATTTAGAAGTATCACTTCCTAATTGACACCTAAGCCAACATTATACCATATGCTCTAGGAGCAGAGAGCAACAGCCCTTGACTTCCTAACTGATCTCAATCTATCCCTTTATTCCTACTCTAATCCTTACCAGCACAAATCCCTCCTGCACCCCCCAAGAATAATACTGTTATCAAAGGTTAAAATGACACATGTTTCCTCTTACAAATACACAAAGAAAGATGGCGATGTTTGACCTCAGAATGAAAAGTGGAATAAGAATTTGACAGTGTGTCTTCTCATGCCAAGGAGGAAATACCCTGATATGTTGGCACAAGAATCACGAATAGCTTCACAAATGTACCCTGAAAGGGAAACAAGACATGTTGGAAGATCATATCCCAAACTTATTCATTTGCTTCATGGTGTTTGAAAATAGCATATACCAACACTCTAGAGATAGTACAGATCAAAGTGCCGGTCTACTGGCCACCACCCATTACCCTGTGCCCTGGGTAGGACTACCTCTACTCCAGAGACACAAAATGAGCAGCTTTCAGTCCAGGAACATGATGACATGTTGTGGGCATTATAGAGGGTGGACATATTTTATATATAAGGGATACATACATAAAGATCTTGCATAATTCAGAATTCACATATTTAAAAGCTAATTTTCCCTTTAGAATAAATCTAAAGTATAATTGGCAAAATTTTGTATTTTTTCATAGACTTTATGAACAAGGGCACATACAGTATGACCTCACTCTATACTCATTCTCAGAGCCTGAGCTTCCCAAGCTTCCTTAGTACCACCCCTAATGTCTATCTAAGCAAATGTGTCTCCAGGCTCCATCCCTGGCTTAATCTCTCTAAAAGCCTTCCTGGTGGGCAATTTGTCATGGGGTGTTCCCCCAACCTAATTCAAAGAAGACTGTGGATCTACCTCAGGCCATTTAATCTCACACACCTAGCTCTACTAACAGACAAAAGGAGCGAGGTGGGGAGAAAGGAAAGATCTCCAAATTCTTCAATTTTTTCCCAACCCTATTTACTTAATGCCTAAATCACAGGTGTCCTGATTTCAGAATCAATAAATATTTTTTGCGTGACTTAATGAAATGAAAATTCAACACCGTTTTGTTGCAGAAAGACACAGGATGGGGTCAATGTCTTCCTTCACAGGTTCTGTCCAGCTTAACTTCACCTTGTGAGATTTTGATATCCGAAGTTCTACACTTACCAAATAGTGTTGTAAAAGCCACAGACATGTCAAGATGCCTAGCAAAGAAGGAAGCAAGTGTACATAGATATGCTTCTCCTTGAAAATGAACAAGTTCCAGGGCAGTGATGACATCAGGGCACTGTGACAACAGAAACCATCACTACCCTCTACCTTAAACTGAGCATTAGATGCCAGCATACCGAACAAGGATCATTCACTGGCCTGAAATGCCCCCACCAAGCTATAGTCCTGATGAAGCCCCTCCTGTAACAGTCAGCAGCATCAGTAATACTTCCTAAGATGCTCGCTTGGTCCTCTCTGTATCATTATGTTTTCATTCAACAGTCATCGAGCAACTGCCTTATGCCAGGCACTTTGCTAGGTACTAGGCATGCATAAGTGACCAAAGACAGATACAGCCCTTCCTCTTGCAGCACTAGCTGTCTAGTGGGGAGCACACATTAATCAAACAATCACAAAAGTTATCGATAATTAGAAACTGAGATAAATGCTCTGAAAAGAAGGAATATGGTTCTCTGTGAATTCATATGCACATGAAACTTATTAGCTTATCCACTCCGACCCCCAGAATTTCCCCCACTGGTTGTCCCCTTAGTGATATGCCCTGGAATTTTTACCTAACAACTGTCTATGCAAAGATTTAAGTTATATTATTTTAAGTTATGTTGTTGAGTTTATATGTTAACTCAAAAGCTTTTGTTGAGCAGATGTTTCTAGTATGTTGCCCAATGCAACTCTCTGTATAGTCCCAAAGTTCAGTTCACAGATTCCGTTCAGTCACTGATTTGGTATGTGCATACCTATTTGTTTTATTTCTATTTGTAACAGCCTTATTATGCATACCTTTTGCCACAAGCCAGATGAAGTCCTTTTTCAAAGTGTAGGTTATAAAACTGTTCAACGCATATATAAACACACACATATATACATACGGATATATACATACATACTTCTACATATTTAATAGGCCAGGGACAAGCAACGGGATGCCAATCTGATTAGAAAGGAATCCTTGTGGGAAAATGAAATGTTGTGTTTGGAATGAGCAGGCAGGCATTAAATTAAGGAATTCATACTTAGTTTCTAAGCAGTGGAATGACGTGATAAAATACATGTTTTGGAGAGACTGGTCTACCAATAATAGACAAGATTGGAATTGAAAAAGTAGAGAGCGATGTTGGAAGTCGGAGAGGGTAACGGAAGGAAACACTAAGAAGTGTGATTCCTGCTTTATTTTAGTCTGTGTGTTACTTTCTAGAATTATTTAAGAAATGTTCCAAGGGGGAGAAGTCCTACAAGTGTTTCTTAGGGTAAGGGAACAAGATTATATCAGGGGAAAAAAAGTATATCAAATTAGGGAACAGAAAGAAGACCCACCGTGAAGAGTCCCAGTTTACATTTGTCATTTCATCAGAAGCATCTCCTTGTGCCTTCTAGAAATAAAACTCATCAAATACGCACTATTCCAGACAATGAGGATAATAACTATATGTTTCCATTATTTTAATTCACCCTTGGTTGATTTTAATTAAAAAAGGTAAGAAAATCATAGGTCAAAAATTACCATAGTGGTTAAGAAGAAACTTTGAGAACTTTGTGACACAAGTATTTTTGGTGCAGGAATCTTGCCAGTAAGATACTAAAGATGAACGTAGGCCTGCACTGGGTGGTGTAAAGAACTCCCGGCCAAAACGACAGAATTCATCGGGAGATTTCATTTTATACACGCTCTACCCCTTGTGAAAATATTCTGAGATGCTTGAGAGCTACAGAGAGAGGGCTTCTGCAACATGTCACTTCTACTTACTGAGACTGTAACCTGAACCTTGAGACTGTTTTTCTTGTTACAGAAAATTGTAGTTGCTGGAATGGTGACTGTAAATAATTAAGTCTGTTCCCTCAAAGTTTTAAACTATGATAACTTCATGAAATTGAATTTGCTCTCCACTTATTTTAGAATTATTCCACAGATGGTGACCTCACTAACCTTGTTTTAATTAATCTCACCAGTAAACAATGTAAACTTCCTTGTTAGGAACAAATATTTGGCATTTGCCTCATTATCCATCATACTTGTAAATGGACTTTATTGAAAAACTCTTTAAAAACTGTAAAACTGCATTCACCACAAGGCTTTAATTTTGTGCTCTGCTCTCCAATGCAACCATGTAGGTTGAGTGCCATCCGTATTTCACCCAGCCAAAACTCTTGAAATTTTGCCAACAACATGACATTGTCATTATTGCATACAGCCCTTTGGGGACCTCTAGGAATCCAACCTGGTAAGCAATGCTGTATGTCTCTTCAGCAGTGTTTCCTTTGGTGCAGAGTATGAGACTAATGTGAATTACTTGACTGGCATGACTATATGGCTCTGTGATTTTAAGAAATAAATTTAATCTCTTCAAGCCAGTCTCTATGTATACAAGTTGGAGCTAATAAAACCTTCCTCACAGAGGTGGTATAAGAATTGATTACACCGTATGTATAAAATTACCTAACAGTGCCTGAAACATAGGAAATGCTCAATAAACATTAGTTTAGGTATTATTTGACAACGACTCGCCATGACCATATCCTGAAATTTTAGCATTTCTTGATCTCTGGATTCAAAGGCAGCATTTCTGATGTGATGTGTTCCACAGACTTAAGTAGAAATTTTTCTGCGTGAAGATGACTCTAAGAGTTGTGCCTCTGTTTCTTCCATTTTGGCCATCCTGCCTTCCCTTGTAGGCCTACTTCCAACTCAGTTCTCTGTCTCTGAGACCCATCAAAGAAATTTATTTACCCTCTGTAAGAGGCAGCTCTCTCAACTTGCCTCTCTCAATATTTTCATGGTAAAAGCAACTCTTCACTGAGTGCTCCGCACTCTGAGAAATTGGTTACAGGGGACCTGAAGTGTCCTGGTAGGTGACCACGTGGATAGGGAGACAGAGGAGGGGGTAATTGACTAACCACCTGCTCTCATTACTTGAGCTAAATATGATACAGGTTTTGATTTTTTTTTTAAGGGTGAATGTATCTTCTCCACCTTTGCTCAAGGATGAACTTCTAAATGCACTGGGACGAAAGTATAAGAAGACAGCAGCTCAAGTTGTTTTGCGTTTCAACATCCAGAGAGGAGTGGTTGTTATTCCTAAAAGCTTTAACCCTGAAAGGATCAAAGAAAACTTTCAAGTAAGAGAACTGCTTCTGGAAATGTAAAAAGTAGAGTTGTTTTGTTTGTTTCTTTGTTTTTTGGAGAACCTTCTGTTCAGATTAATAAGAAACTTGTAATGCCTTTATATTTTATTTTACACCTGCTCCCCAACCCACACTCTGTGTATCTGAATTTAACTTGAGCTGAATTTGAAACAGTTCCCAGCACTTTGGGGATTGCTTTACTGCTTGTACATTACCTAGCTCCCTCATTTCTTCTGTTTCCTTACCTATTGACTCTTGATGCTACCTACTCATTTCTCCACCAGCGCAGCAGCAATGGAAGGTATAAAATTTGAAATTCATAATAGTAAACTTTCCACCTTCTTAATGTCTCTGGTAAAAGTTAGGGACAAATTTGGAAATTATTGAAGAGGATCATTAGACTTCATGAATACTAGCTGCCTTTATTTCTTCCATAAATAATCTGTGATCAGCATCGTAATTTAGAGGTGAGAAGAGGCCACTAGACAAAGGAGTGATTAGTTTACTCTGCTACTATTCAAGACTAAACTTCTAGGTAAGTATAGCCATAGAAAAGTACCATGTAAAATTAATTATTTACTCATCAGTTGATAATCTCAAAAAGTAAGTTGTTTTTATCTCAATAAGTAGTTTATAAGTTTAATAATCTCAGTAGTTTAATAAGTTTTATTAAATAAAATAAGTAGTTAAATAAATTTAATAATCTCAAAAAGTAAGTTGATAAAAATGAGACAAGATTTATCCCCTCAGATAGGAAAATACTCAGAATATTGAATATGTACAAAAACAGGCACTTTCATATACTCCTGTTAGAAACACTAACTGGGTATAAGGTTTGAAGGAGTAGAATGTCACTTTTCCAGATCCATCAAAATTCAAACCCACATATCCATTTGACCCAACAATCTTGATACTATATTTACACGTACATGCACACATATCTGGATATTTACTACAGCATGATTTGTCATTAAAAAAAACTGGAAACAATCTTCAGTAGAATCTTGTAAAACAAATTATAATATATTTGTACAATGAAATATTATATAGCCTTTTTAAAACAATAGAGTGAAAATATAAGTATGGCCATGGGAAGATATTCATGATATCAGACAATTTATCTTCAGAGCTTTTTTGCTACCACGTGACAGAATGCAGCTCAAACTTACCAAACAGAGACATGATTTATTGGGTCACATAACTGAAAAGTCCATGGATAAATCAGGCATGACAGACCAGGGGTATTAAAATGATTTAAAAAAGGACTGAGCTCCCTTTCTCCCTCCACACTCCTCCCCCCTGCCAACCTTCTCTATCTCTACATGGTGGCACAGACAGTCCCTGACAGCTCCAGGCTAATCTATTACTCCTATTCAGTGAAGAGGATCATAGGCAAAAGCTTCTGTGTGGATCTCTATCAATCCCTTACTGTCCCTTTGTGGGTCATGTACCATTCCCATATTAATCATATCCGGTGAGTAAGACGCTTTGATTGGCCCCTGGGCTGCATCCCTATTCCTGTGCTGGAAATGAATTCATGTGACAAACAGCCCTACTAGGTGGTGGAAGAGAAGTTCGTAAAAGGACAAAGGGGATGCTGTTACTAGCAAAAAGAGGGAAGAATGATAAACAGTTATACCACTACTGACAGCATTTTAATATTTAACAAAATACCTCTTACTAAAAGGGGTTGACACTGTTTTCAGCCATCTTAAAAGAATAAGCTATCCAAATGGCTAATGTGTTAGTTCATCAAAAATTAAAACACGTTTTGATGCACCTGAAACAAATAGCTTCAAAGATTCAAAATTTTACTGTTCTGAAAATGAGAGTGGTTATTAGTGGTCTGTGCAAAGGAAGGTTAAAGCCTTTGGACTTTATGTTATTTAGTGAATCACAATTTTGTACTAAAGGTACTATCATTCTCCTTAAAAATTTTATTGCAACTATTTCTGTTATAGTCGATATATTTCCGTAGCCCTGATAATAAGGAAATGAAGTTCAGAGGTTCACGTACCACAAGAAACTATGAAAGAGATACAAATCTCCAAGGAAAATGACAGTGGAAATCATAGCCAATTTCCACTCTATAGGGTTTAGACTTGCCCTGTAACCACAAATTTTGCTGGGTATTAAAACCAAGAATCGACAAAATAGAAAATTATTCTCTTTTAGAACTAAGGTAAAGTAAACCTTTAATAATATTTTAAAAGAATGGGAAATATCCACAAAACATAAAGGGCAAAGAGAAAATTAAATATGTTTACCATAAAAGAAGAAAAAGTCATAGAAATAAGAATCATGTAGTAAAAAGTTAAATCATAAATTAAAAACAAAAACTATATAAAATTAAAGGTAAGAATGAAGAAAATTAAAAAGCAGGGTATTTTTAACATTAAAACAACAAAAAATCAAATTTTACCATCCACTATCTGCCTTGTTGCCATCATCCACTTACCCCCTTTCTTTTAAGGTTTATCTCCTGACTCACTTTCCTTCTTTCCAAAACTACTCCCATCACAGTTCTTAGTGAATTTAACATACATATGGATAGTCCTTCCAATAACCTGGCCTGATGGTTCTTTAACCTCCTCCCCCACAATGATCTTGTCCTATGTATTTCAGCCACTATTTCCCATTGTTATTCCTTGGAAACTGCAGTTACTAATACCTAATAACTCCTTTGCACCCCTCAAAAATCCCCCTCTCGCTTCTGCATTATCTCACTACTGCATAACTCCCATCAACATACAAATATGCTGTAACCTCCAGTCTTAAAAGGTAAAATCCAATCTAGACTCACGTTCCTCTCCAGCGATTATCCATTCCTTTCTTTCTGTCCACAGCAAACCCTTAAAAGAGAATTCTATTCTCACTACCTCCAAGTACCTTTCCCCCACTCTCCCTTAAACCCATTGAAACCAACCTTTCACCCTGACGCAGCTCTTATCAAGGTCACCAATGACCTCCACCTTGCTTGATCCAATAATCACTTCTCTGTCCTTGTCCTACTAGGTCATTCAACAGCATTTAATACAGTTAACCCTTTCTCTTTCTTGAAATCTTTATAACAAGAGAAGCAGATTGGTTGGGGGGCAGAATATCAGGTACTCAGTTATGTGAGATCCTAAATAAGTGAATAATTTAGGATAATTTGTGCCATTAAAAAAATGAAAACAAATCCATATAAAATAAAGAAAAACATTGCATAGAAAGAATGGAAGGAGGGAGGAAGAATTTGGAAGTTTATCTTAAAATTAAAACTGAAAAGGTGCCTGGGTGGCTCTGTCAGTTGAGCATCCAACTCTGGATCTCACCTCAGGTCTTGATCTCAGGGTCATGTGTTCAAGCCCCATGCTGGGCTCTATGCTGGGTGTGGAGCCTACTTAAAAATAATAATAATAAATTATGAAATAATTTTTACTTGTTTTATATTCAACAAAATTTAGGTTACAATTGTATATGTGTACTAAATCTTAGTAGAAACTTAAAAATATGCTTGACAAAATTACATGATAACAGAATGTGACATTCTCGGAGGAGGAGAAAAGATGGCAGAGGAGTAGGGGACCCTTTTTTCAGCTGATCCCCTGAATTGAGCTGGATATCTACCAGACCATCCTGAACACCCACCAAATCAGCCTGAGGTGCAGGAAGATACATCTGGATCTCTACAAACGAACATCTCCAGCGCTGAATATTGAGGTATGAAGCAGGGAGCCGTGAATCTGTGCACAGATATGGGGAGATAAACGGAAGGGGGAGGGAGCCGCCACGCTCGGGTGCCAGGAAGCAGTAGCCACCTGCACTGGGGAGTGGGCCGGACTCGCGGACTGGCACCCCTGCAAAAACAGACTGAGACCGTGAGCCCGGGAATGCACACGACCAGACTGAAAACCGGAGCTCCGGAGTGCTCACTGGAACTGGACTGAGACTGGGAGCTTGGGAACACGCACACAACCAGACTGAAAACCGGAGCCCCAGAGTGCTCACTGGAACTGGATTGTAACCAGGAGCTCGGGAGCGTGCACGCATCCAAACTGAAAACCAGAGCTCTGGAGCGCACACTAGAACTAGACTGAAACTGAGAGCTCAGGAACGCGCATGCGACCAGACTAAAAACCGGAGCTCCGGAGCACTCACTAGAACCAGACTGATATCGAGAGCGCATGTGCAGCCACACAGAAACTGGCGCTCCAGAGCGCACTCGAACCACACTGAAACAGGGAGCTCAGGAGCATGCGTGGGAACCGGGGGCAGCTGGCGGTGTTAGAAGCACAAAGGACAGAGACCAGCTGGCCCTGGAAGCAAGGGCTGGGAGAGTGGCTGTGGGCGCACATCCCGGGATGCTGCGGGGTTTTTAGCAACACCGCCAGAAATTGTTAAAGTGGCCAGGAGAGCTCAGTGGAGAGCAGACGGTGATCTCTCTGTTCTGAGACAGAGGCTAGGATACGGCCACTGCAGCTCTGACTCTCAGAAGAGTCAGAGAAAAACCGCCAGGGAAAGCCACCAGAGAACAAAAACCCGGAAATACCAGCTCACATTGTGCCCATCCCCACACCCCCTCCCCCCCCCCCCCGCTGCAGAGGACAGGGCAACGCTACCCAAACAGAGTTGCCTGAGTACCAGTGCAGCAGGCTCTCCCCCAGAAGGCAGGCTGAAAAATCAAGAAGCCCACATCCCTAGGGTACCTATAAAACTAGTGCACACTGCCTGGGTCCTGGTCAATAATTTGTGCTCTGGGCATCCCCGCAACCTCTCCTCATCAGAATAATGAAGAAGAGAAACCCTCAACAAAAAAAGGACACAGAGACTGTGGCCTCTGCCACAGAACTGATGGATATGGATATAACCAAATTGTCAGAAATGGAGTTCAGAGTAACAATAGTCAAGATGATGTGTAGGCTTGAAAAAAATATTAACGAAAATATTAATGAGAATATAGAATCTCTAAGGGCAGAAATGAGAGTGAATCTGGCAGAAATTAAAACTGCTATGAATCAAATGCAGTCTAAACTAGACGCTCTGATGGCCAGGGTAAATGAGGCAGAAGAATGAATTAGTGAATCAGAGGATGGGATGGTAGAAGAGAAAGTTAAAACAGAAACTTGGCTTAAAAAACTCCAATCTCAATAATGTAGATTACGGGAGATTACTGACTCAATGAAATGTTCCAATGTCAGAATCATCAGCATCCCTGAGGGGGTAGAGAAATAGAGAGGTCTAGAAGAGATATTTGAACAAATTGTAGCTGAGAACTTCCCTAATCTGGCAAAGGAAATAAGCATTCATGTCCAAGAGGCAGACAGGACCCCTCCCAAGGTCAATGAAAACAGACCTACACCATGTCACATCATAGTGCAATTCACAATTAGATCCAAGGATACAGTATTGAAAAAAGCCAGGGGGAAGAAAATCCTTACGTACAGAGGGAAAAATACCAGAATTATGTCAGACCTGTCTACAGAGACCTGGTAGGCCAGGAAGGGTTGGCAGGGCATTTTTAAAGCTCTATCTGAGAAGAACATGCAGCCAAGGATCCTTTATCCAGCAAGGCTGTCATTCAGAATGGATGGAGAGACAAGGACCTACCAAGATCGGCAGAAATTGAAGGAATTTGTAACCACCAACAAGCCAGCCCTACATGAGATATTAAGGGGGGTTCTATAAAAGTAAAAAGGCCCCAAGAGTAACACAGAACAGAAATTTACAATCTATAGAAACAAAGACTTCATAGGCATCATGACATCATTAAAATCATATCTCTCAATAATCATTCTCAATGTGAATGGCCTAAATGCTCCCATAAAATGCCACAGGGTGGCAGATTGGATAAAAAGACATGACCCATCCATTTGCTGTCTGCAAGAGACTCATTTTGAACCTAAAGATACATCCAGACTGAAAGTGAAGGGATGGAAAATCATTTTTCATGCCAATGGACCTCAAAAGAAACCTGGGGTAACAATTCTCATATCAGACAGATTGGATTTTAAACTAAAGACCGTAGTTAGAGATACAGAAGGACACTATATTATTCTTAAAGGATGTATCCAATGAGTGGATATGACAATTATAAATATCTATGCCCCCAACAGGGGAGCAGCAAGATACACAAGCCAACTCTTAACCAGAATAAAGAGACATATGGATAATAATACCTTAATAGTAGGGGACCTTAGCACTCCACTCTCAGCAATAGACAGATCACCTAGGCAAAAAATCAACAAAGAAACAAGAGCTTTGAATGACACACTGGACCAGATGGACCTCATAGATATATACAGAACACTACACCCCAGAACAACAGAATACTCATTCTTTTCAAATGCACATGGAACTTTCTCCAGAATAGACCATATACTGGGTCACAAAACAGGTCTCAACCGATACCAAAAGACTGAGATTATTCCCTGCATATTCTCAGACCACAATGCTTTGAAACTGGAACTCAATCACAAGGAAAAATTTGGAAGAAACTCAAACACTTGGAAACTAAGAACCATCCTGCTCAAGAATGATTGGGTAAACCAGGTAATTAAGAAGGAGATTAAACAATTTTTGGAGACCAATGAAAATGAAAACACATCGGTCCAAAACCTATGGGACACTGCAAAGGCAGTACTAAGGGGAAAATACATAGCCATCCAAGCCTCACTCAAGAGAACAGAAAAATCTAAAATGCAGTTTTTATATTCTCACCTCAAGAAGTTGGAGCTGGAACAGAAGAACAGGCCTAACCCAAGCACAAGAAGGCAGGTGATCAAGATTACAACAGAGATCAATGAATTAGAAACCAGGAGCACAGCAGAGCAGATCAACAGAACTAGAAGCTGGCTCTTTGAAAGAATGAATAAGATCGATAAGGCACTGGCCAGACTTATTCAAAAAAACAGAGAAAGGACCCAAATTAATAAAATTATGAATGAAAGGGGAGAGATCACAACCAACACCAATGAAATAGGAAGGATCATTAGAAACTTTTATCAACAGCTTTATGCCAATAAATTAAACAACCTGGAAGAAATGGATGCCTTCCTGGAAACCTGTACTACCAAGACTGAAACAGGAAGAAATTGATTATTTAAACAGACCAATTCATTATGAAGAGATTGAAGCAGTGATCAAAAGCCTCCCAAAAAACAAGAGTCCAGGGCCTGATGGATTCCCCGTGGAATTCAACCAAACATTCAAAGAAGAAATACGTATTCTCCTGAAGCTGTTTCACAAAATAGAAACAGAAGGAAAACTACCAAACTCATTCTATGAGGCCAGTATTACCTTGATCCCCAAACCAGGCAAAGACCCCATCAAAAAGGAGAATTACACACCAATATCCCTGATGAATATGGACACCAAAATTCTCAACAAGATCCTAGCTAATAGGATCAAACAGTACATTAAAAGGATTATCCATCATGACCAAGTGGGATTCAAGGGTGGTTCAACAATCACAAATCTATCAGTGTGATAGATCACATCAACAAGAAAACAGTCAAGATCCATGTGATCCTTTCAATTGATGCAGAAAAAGCATTTGACAGAATACAGCATCCTTTCCTGATTAAAACACTTCAGAGTGTAGGGATAGAGGGTACATTCCTCACTTTCATAAAAACCATCTATGAAAAGCCTAAAGCGAATATCATTCTCAATGGGGAAAAGCTGGAAGTCTTTCCCTTAAGATCAGGAATATGACAAGGATGCCCACTCTCACCATTATTATTCAACATAGTACTAGAAGTCCTTGCAACAGCAATCAGACAACAAAAAGGGATAAAAGGTATCCAAATTGGCAAAGAAGAAGTCAAATTGTCTCTCTTAGCAGATGACATGATACTCTATATGGAAAACCCAAAAGAATCCACCCCCAAACTACTAGAAGTTATAAAGCAATTCAGTAATGTGGCAGGATACAAAATCAATGCTCATAAATCAGTTGCATTTCTATACACAAACAATGAGACCGAAGAAAGAAAAATTAGGGAATCAATTCCATTTACAATAGCACCAAAAATCATATATTACCTGGGAATTAACTTAACCAGAGAGGTAAAGGATCTATACTCTAGAAACTACAGAGCACTCTTGAAAGATGTTGAAGAAGACACAAAAAGATGGAAAATATTCCATGCTCATGGATCGGAAGAATAAACATAGTTAAAATGTCTGTGCTACCCAGAGCAATCTACACTTTCAATGCCATCCCGATCAAAATACCAATGACATTTTTCAAAGAACTCTAACAAACAGCCCTTAAATTTGTGTGGAACCAAAAAAGGCCCCAAATCGCCAAGGAATTGTTGAAAAGGAAAAACAAAGCTGGGGGCATCACATTGCCTGATTTTAAGCTATACTACAAAGTTGTGATCACCAAGAAAGCATGGTACTGGTACAAAAACAGACACATAGACCAATGGAACAGAATACAGACTCCAGAAATGAACCCTCAACTCTTTGGGCAACTAATCTTTGACAAAGCAGGAAAAAACATCCAGTGGGAAAAAGTCTCTTCAATAAATGGTGCTGGGAAAATTGGACAGCTATATACAGAAGAATGAAACTTGACCGCTCTCTCACACCATACACAAAGATAAACTCCAAATGGATGAAAGACCTTGATGTGAGACAGGAATCCATCAAAATCCTAGAGGAGAACATAGGCTGTAACCTCTTTGACATCGGCCACAGCAACTTTTTTCATGACACATCTCCAAAGGCAAGAGAAACAAAAGAAAAAATGAACTTGTGGGACTTCATCAAGATAAAAAGCTTCTGCACAGCCTAGGAAACAGTCAAAAAAACTAAGAGGCAGCCCGAGGAATGGGAGAAGATATTTGCAAATGACACTACAGATCAAAGGGTGGTATCTGAGATCTATAAAGAACTTCTCAAACTCAATACATGAGAAACAAGTAATCAAATCAAAAAAATGCGCAGAAGATATGAACAGACACTTTTCCAATGAAGACATACAAATGGCTAACAGACACATGAAAAAATGTTCAAAATCATTAGCCATCAGGGAAATTCAAGTCAAAACACATTGAGATACCACCTCACGCCAGTTAGAATGGCAAAAATTGACAAGGTGAGAAACAATAAATGTTGGAGAAGATGTGGCAAAAGGGGATCCCTCTTACACTGTTGGTGGGAATGCAAGTTGGTACAGCCACTGTGGAAAACAGTGTGGAGATCCCTTAAAAAGTTAAAAATTGAGCTACCCTATGATCCGGCAATTGCACTACTGGGAATTTACCCCAAAGATACAGACGTAGTGAAGAGAAGGGCCATATGCACCCCAATGTTCATAGCAACATTGTCCACAATAGCTAAATTGTGGAACAAACTGAGATGCCCTTCAACAGATGACTGGATTAAGAAGATGTGGTCCATATATACAATGGAATATTACCCAGCCATCAGAAAGAACGATTACCCAATATTTGCAGTAACGTGGACGGGACTGGAGGAGATTATGCTAAGTGAAATAGGCAGAGAAAGACAATTATCATATGGTTTCACTCATTTATGGAACATAAGAAATAGCAGGAAGATCGGTAGGAGAAAGAAGGGAAGAATGAAGGGGGGGTAAACAGAAGGGGGAATGAACCATGAAAGACTATGGACTCTGGGAAACAAACTGAGGGCTTCAGAGGGGAGAGGCGTGGGGGACTGGGATAGGCTAGTGATGGGTATTAAGGAGTGCACGTATTGCATGTTGCACTGGGTGTTATACACGAATAATGAATCATGGAACATTACATCAAAAACTAAGGATATACTGTATGGTGACTAACATAATAAAAATTATAATAAAAAATAAAAGAAATTAAAAAAAAGAAATTTAACTAAAAAAAAAACAATGTGACATTCTCTACTTCACAAAGGCTTTTGCTAAGTGATCATCAAAAGAATAATTCTGGTAAAATTTCACAGGGCTTCATCGGAAGATTATAAATCCTTTGATTTTTTTTTCAAAGCACACTCTTTTGATATATCTACTAAAGTCGACTTTAACTGCATCAGATTCCTATTTGAAAAACATTTTGCCTATAATTAAAGCAAACCAAGATCACTTTCATTGACTTTATGAAATCCTGCATCTTTGGCAACATTTGCAACTTCCCTTTACATTATATATTCACTGGAGTCAGAAAATGACTCACCAATACTTAAAAAGTGGACCTAATGTTAAACAAAAAGAAAGTTTGAGTAAGGATTTATTTTATAAGTGATTGGTCATTCATGAATCTTTCTATGTAATGCATACCTCAGGTTCATGACACAATCTCATAAACTCAATACTTGGATAATAATCAAAGAAAAGCATTCCCTGAAAAGAGCACCTGGAAGAAATCCGTGGGGGAATGATTAGGTAAATCATGTTACATCTATACTATGAATTCCATGATTAAATTAAAGTCAGTCTGTCTTTTTTGACAGAAAAGATCACCAAGACATATTATATGAATGAAAGTTGCAGAATAATAAAGATATTATCCAATTAATTGCATTTTGCTCTTAGTATGTTGGATGTTTGGAAGGAATGTTTGGGAAGAAGAATAGGACCGGGGTGGTGGGTAACAAGAGGACCTTTCATTTATTATTCCATGCATGTCCATACACTTCTGTAGTGTTTTAATTCTCAGAAAAAAAGCATATATTTATGTATCACTTATATAATTAAAATTTATAAATATAAATTACTAAAACAAAAGTTAAGGGATAGCAAGTTAAAACAATAAAGTAAGAGAAAATGATTATAAATAAACCAAATGTTAAAAATGTAAATAAGCTAAAGTATTAAAATGTTAATAAAGGACAATTATAAAACCAGAGTATAAGATGTACAAGCTAAAAGGGGGCGCCTGAGTGGCTCAGTCGTTAAGCATCTGCATTTGGCTCAGGGCATGATCCCAAGGTCCTGGGATGGAGCCCCACATTGGGCTCCCTGCTCCACTGGGAAGTCTGCTTCTCCCTCTCCCACTCCCCCTGCTTGTGTTCCCTCTCTCGCTGGCTGTCTCTCTCTGTCAAATAAATAAATAAAATCTTTAAAAAAAAAAAGATGTACAAGCTAAGAAAAATAAAACAATGAAAATGTAATAGATTTAAAAGGTAGAAGACATTAAAAATGATGAGAGAAATGATTAAGAGGATAAAACAAAGCAAATTAAAAGTTTAAAAAACACATAAGCAAATTTAGAAATGAGGGAATATTTTTTAAAAACAAGCATACAAAGGCCATAGTCCAAAATCAGAGGTTTAGCATCTTATCCAGAAACAATAAAAAAAATCTCTTGGATTTTAGATGTCCTGAACATATGCTGTTGCGGTCCTGCAAGATGGCCCCAGCAGGAATGTCTCAAAGACAAAGAGCAGAACAGAACCCCAACTCTGCACGGGGATGTGGGCCCCCAGCCCCAGCCCAACTTCTCTCACATTTGCAGATATTTGAAATTTTTTGTATTATTTTTTAAATTTATTTAAATTCAATTAACCAACATATAGTACATCATTAATATTCATAAGTTCTTGACATAAAAATCTTTTATGTGTATGTCACTGATAATAGAGCTTCAACATAGAAGAAGTAGTAAAAGGAAATATCTGACAGAACTGAAAGAAACAAACTAACAATTATTTTTTGTATCAATTTTTTATTTACATTCTAGTTAGTTAACATACAGTGTAATATTGGTTTCAGGAGTAGAATTTAGGGATTCATCACTCATATAACACCCAATTTTCATTACAGAAAGTGCCCTCCTTAATGCCCATCACCCATTTAGCCCATCCCCCACCCACCTTCCCTCCAGCAACCCTCAGTTTGTTCTGTATGGTTAAGAGTCTCTTATGGTTTACTTCCCTCTCTCTTTTTCTTTTCCATCCCCTATGCTCATCTCTTTTGTTTCTTCAATTCCACATAGGAGTAAAATCATTTGGTATTTGTCTTTCTCTGACTTACTTACTTCACTTAGCATAATACTCTCTAGCTCCATCTACATTACTGCAAATGGAGAGATTTCATGGTTTCTTATGGCTGAGTAATGTTCCATTATATATATCTACCACACCTTTTTCCATTCATCACTTGATTAGCCATTTGGGCCCCTTCTATAATTTGGCTATTGTTGATGATGCTGCTATAAACATTGGGGTGCACGTATCCCTTCAAATATGTATTTTTGTATCCTTTAGGTAAATATTTAGTAGTGCAGTTGCTGGATCATAGGGTAATTCTATTTTTAACTTTTTTTTTTTTTTAAGATTTTATTTATTTATGAGACAGACAGCCAGCGAGAGAGAGAACACAGCAGGGGAGTGGGAGGGGAAGAAGCAGGCTCCCAGCGGAGGAGCCCAATGTGGGACTCGATCCCAGAACGCCGGGATCACACCCTGAGCCGAAAGCAGACGCTTAATGACTGCGCTACCCAGGCGCCCCTATTTTTAACTTTTTGAGGAAACTCCATACTGTTTTCAACAATGGCTGCATCAGTTTGCATTCCCCCCAACAGTGTAAGAAGTTTCCCCTATCTCCATGTCCTCACCAACACCTGTCATTTCCTGTGTTGTTACTCATTCTGACAGGTGTGAAGTGGTATCTCATCATGGTTTTGATTTGCATTTCCCTGGTACTGAGTGATGTTGAGCATCTTTTCATGTGTCTGTTGGCCATCTGTATGTCTTCTTTGGAAAAGTGTCTGTTCATGTCTTCTGCCCATTTTTTAACTGGATTATTTGTTAAGGTGTTGAGGCCTTTATATATGTTGGATACTAACCCTTTATCAGATATGTCATTTGCAAATATCTTCTCCCATTTCATAGGCTGCCTTTTCATTTTATGGATTGTTTCCTTCAATGTGCAGAAGGTTTTTATTTTGATAAAGTCCCAATAGTTCATTTTTGCTTTTGTTTCCCTTGCCTCTGGCAACATGTCTAGTAAGAAGTTGCTATGGCCAGTGTCAGAAAGGTTACTGCCTCTGTTCTAAGATTTTGATGGTTTCCTGTCTCACACTTAGGTCTTTCATCCATTTTGGTTTTTTTTTTTTTTTTTTAAAGATTTTATTTATTTATTTGACAGAGATAGAGACAGCTAGCGAGAGAGGGAACACAAGCAGGAGGAGTGGGAGAGGAAGAAGCAGGCTCATAGCAGAGGAGCCTGATTTCATCCATTTTGAATTTATTTTGTGTATGGTGTAAGAAAGTGGTCCAACAAAACACCATTTGTTGAAGAGATGGTCTTTTTTCCATTGGATATTCTTTCCTGCTTTGCGAAGATTAGTTGACCATATAGTTGTGGGTTTTCTATTCTGTCCCATTGATCTATGTATCTGTTTTTGTGCCAGTACCATACTGTTTTGATCACTACAGTTTTTATAATATGTCATGAATTCCTGAATTGTGATGCCTGCAGCTTTGCTTTTCTTTTTCAAGATTGCTTTGGCTATTCAGGGTCACTTTTTTTTTTTTTTAATTTGGGGTCTTGTGTGGTTCCATACAAATTTAAGTATTATTTGTTTTAGCTCTGTGAAAAACTATATGTTAATAGGGATTGCATTGAATGTATAGATTGCTTTGGGTGGATTAAACATTTTAACAATATTTATTCTTCCAATCTGTGAACATGGAGTGTTTTTCCATTTCTTTGTGTCATCTTCAATTTCTTTCTTAAGTGTTCTCTAGTTTTTCAGAATACAGATCTTTTCCCTCTTTGGTTAGGTTTATGCCTAGGTATCTTATGGTTTTTGGTGCAATTGTAAATGAGATTGATTCCTTGATTTCTCTTTCAGCTGCTTCATTATTGGTGTATAAAAATGCAACAGATTTCTGGGGCACCTGAATGGCTCAGTTAGTTAAGCATCCGACTCTTGGTTTTAGCTCAGGTTGTAATCTCAGGGTTCTGAGATCAAGCCTGCATTGTTCTCCCCACTCAGCGCAGTCTGTTTGTCCCTCTCCCTCTGCTTCTCCCCAACTCATGCTCTCACTCTCTAATAAATAAAATCTTAAAAAGAAAAGAAAAAGAAAAAAGAAATATAACAGATTTCTGTACGTTTATTTTTTTATCCTGAGACTTTGCTGAATTCATGTAGTAGTTCTAGCAATTTTTTGGTGGAGTCTTTTGGGTTTTCTGCATAGAGTATCATGTTGTCTGCAAATAGTGAAAGTTTGATATCTTCCTTGCCAGTGTGGGTGCCTTTTATTACTTTTTGTTATCTGATTGCTCAGACTAAGACTTCCACTACTATGTTAAACAACAATAGTAAGAATGGACATCCCTGTCTTGTTCCTGACTGTAGAGGAAAAGCTCTGTTTTTCCCCATTGAGGATGATATTAGCTATGGGTTTTTTGTATATGGCCTTTATGATATTGAGGTATGTTCTCTCTATCCCTACTTTGTTGAAGGTTTTTATCAAGAATAGAAGCTGTACTTTGTCAAATGCTTTTTCTGCATCTATTGAGAGGATCATATGGTTCTTATTCTTTTTTTTATTAATGTGGTATATCACATTGATTGATTTGTGAATACTGAACTACCCTTGCAACCCAGGAATAAATCCCACTTGGTCATGGTGAATAATTCTTTTAAACCTGTTCATTAAAAAAAAAAAAAAAGGATGATTATAAATTTTTGAAGGGCTCCTGCTGCTGGCCCCATTCCCTGATCCTAGGCTTGACCCAATTTCTACCTTAAATAATGTCTTTTATTTCTGTTATTTCAGATCTTTGACTTTTCTCTCACTGAAGAAGAAATGAAGGACATTGAGGCCTTGAATAAAAATGTCCGCTTTGTGGAGATGCTCATGTGAGTATGGGGGGACCATTCATCAAGTACCGCCCAGTGGTACCGGATTATCCTAGGTGCAGAGAAATCACAAGGGTAAAGGCCAGTGGGCAGCATGTTCTGAATATTAAACAGGTCTGGGTAAATTACATTTACTCTAGAAACTTCCTACAAGCTACAATTGTATTAAAAATATTTCTGGCATTTAGGAAATCCCATGACTTAGGTTGGGGAATGGCAGGCTAAATACCTTGATGAGAATTAAGTCATAGTGTATGTGTGTTAATACGACAGCAACACAAATATTCGAACCTATTTACTTTGCCTAAAAGGCAAAGTGATGCACAATTTAGAGCAAAGTTATCAACAAAAAAGAAAGAGACCTGGGAACGTAGTAGAGAGAGTACCACATTAGAAGCTAAGAACCTAGGGTTTTAGGCAAATGCTTGCCGGTAAGATGTGGAACTTCTAACCACCTATCAGCTGACTTCCCACAAGGAAAATTCCTTATACTCCTTCAAAATGTTGCTAATTTCAGCTAATCAACTGAAGTAGCCCTTTATTCGCTAAATAGTATAGGGCCTTTAAAATAACAAAAGACTACAGTTCATACGTATATGGTATATATATATACACACACACTTTTTTTTGTTCATTACTATTTCTAGTTCTTTTTTTTTTTTTTTAAAGATTTTATTTATTTATTTGACAGAGAGAGAGACAGCCAGCGAGAGAGGGAACACAAGCAGGGGGAGTGAGAGAGGAAGAAGCAGGCTCATAGCCGAGGAGCCTGATGTGGGGCTCGATCCCATAACGCCGGGATCACGCCCTGAGCCGAAGGCAGACGCTTAACCGCTGTGCCACCCAGGCGCCCCACTATTTCTAGTTCTTGAAATCACCTGGCTAGTAATCTGTTTGTAATCTCCTCTCTGGGTGAGCATTTGGAAAACACTCATTAGGGTAGTTCATATAGTTTGAACACTTATCTTATTGGTCCCACTATTTCTCATGAGTCAGAAAGCACACTGACTATGCTAATATCAAATTTCTGAATCAACTTTTGAATTAGTACAACAGCCTCCTAATGTGAATTTTCCAGGACAAAACATTATTTGACATTAAAAGGTGCCACCTAGCCTTGGGAACAAAAAGGTAAACACAAACACAGACCTAACCAACACTTACTGGTTAATTAATAGCTCTTGAAGATGAACTATTCCTATTGAATAAATATCATTAAATTAAGAAGAGATAGTAAGAGACAGTCAATCCACCAATGTACTGATTTTTTTTTTTACAGTTCGTTGGTGACATTATTTAGTTTGACATTTGACATGTTTACTACCTAATTCTCACAACACTGGGAAAATAACTCATAGGAAATAACTAGAAAAATCAGCAGGGAGAAATAAACAGTAGGCCTTATTTATATTAAAAAAATGTACCATTTAGGGAGGCTAGGCCATGATTCTTCTCTGTTTTTCATCCAGTTGATCTTTGATATTGAAGAGGCTTTATTTATTTTATATTTTAATTTAAAACTCCTAGCAATTGCAGAGAACTGAATCTTAGACATGGTCCATGGCAGGCACAACACACACCAGTCCTTTTTTGACTGTTCCATCACTGTTGTGTGAGGGAGAGGTTCATTATTATCATCATTATTACTGTGGAAACTTACTTCACTAATCACCGTTCTAAATCTCAAACTTTCAATGCTTGGGAGGTCCAGTAAGAAGGGCAGGTAAAAACTCTGAGAAGAGAGTGATACTGATGGAGAATAGAAAATTGAAGAGAAGTGCTTATGTGGATCATTGACATGGAAGGCAGCCTGTGCCAAAACAGCAGAGGGAAGGAAGGAATTGAGAAGGGGCATGAAAAACCACAGGCAGGCATTGCTCACCTCCTGTGCTTTTGTTCTGAGCAAAATGTTGATGGGGAGGCAGGCGGCCAGCCTTCACACACACAGGTACACATGAACTTACCCAAGGGTGCTGTCCAGGGCTTCAGTAAAAGATGCTGGCTTGAGGGAAAGCAGAGGAGATTGGGTGAGAAACAAAGAGAGAATGAGTAAGGGAGAGAGGGAGGGGTCAGTGATTGTTAAAGGAGGCTAGTCACATACGCAGTTGTGCAACATTTGCAGTGAACTTCTTCCCTTTGGGGAATTGTTTTGACAGGTGGAGTGATCATCCTGAATACCCATTTCATGATGAATACTGACTTCAGAATGCTCCCGAACTGATTTTTCCCTCCCATGCATGCCAGAACCTTCGGCTGGGTGGTTCCCCCAGAGGAAGAAATTTGAAAAAGTTTTACTATCTTTAGATAAAGTGGTGATGTTATCATGCTCAAGTTTTGTGCAATGTAAATGACTTTGGCTTAAGTATATGAAGAAAAAATATGTTTAAATCTGTTGAAATAATTGTTTAGAAACTATAAGCTAATATTTTATTGGATCAAGGTCTTCTGGGCTCCGGACAGAAAAACATCAGGCTTTAGAAAAGACTATGAGGCAATATATGAAGATACATAACTCACGAATGTGAGCACTGCCATTGGTAGTCTGAGTTCCTTACTATAGCAGTTAACAGGGCAACAAAGAGGGTGGTGAGTGAGTGCATGCCCGTGCTGGCAGTGACTTTGATGATTTGGACCATTGACTGTAACACAGATGCAGCCAAGATAAGATCCACATGTGCATTATTAACAAGGAAGTGATTTGCTGCACCTTGTGTAAAGAGAAAAGTCTAAGCATAGAAAAGTCTTAAAATGGAGCTAATTAAACACCACAGTGGTCGGCAAAGACATAATGATTTGGTTGTTGTTTGTTTCCATCCAGTGTGGGTTCATTTAGCTTTTACCTAGTTTGAGGGATGACTAATTGCTGGTTCTCTTTTGCATGCTTTCAAGGACCTGAGGATGAACATAACTGGTGATCCATTCTTACAATGCCTATCACTCTTGCCCTACTCATCATATATCCACCATTATGTGAAGTAGCTTCAGACAATCAACAGACACAAAAAAAACCCTGAATCATATAATAATCCAAAGATGACTATTTTTTTAAGTAGGCTCCATGCCGGGAAACCAGAACTCATGGCCCTGAGATCAAGATCTGAGCTGAAATCAAGAGTCAGGTGTTTAACTGACTGAGCCACCCAGGTGCCCCCAAAGATGACTATTTTAAAAGAAGGTATTTAAAAAGGAGGCTGTAGGGGTCCCTGGCTGGCTCACTTGGTGGAGCACGTGACTCTTAATCTCGGGGTTGTGATTTCAAACCCGATGCTGGGTGTAACTGGTAATTTTACTGTATGTAAATTTTTAATTTTTGAGTAAGAAGATTATTAGAATTCTGCAATAGAGATATACCAATGGTCAGTTCAACAACAGCAATGTATTTTTTTATTTCATATTAAGTCACTCTCATAGGGCAAGAGAGTTCTTCAAAAACTATGTCTTTCCAAGACCAATTGTTTGCAGATAATCTTCGGTGACCTGAAAACATACATTTCTGAGAAATCAGTACTTTAAGAAAATTTGATCTCTACTCACTGTATTCACTGATTCTAATGTAATGCTGTTCTCTGGAAAATATTTTATTTACAAGAAATAATAAAATGTGATGATTTATTGAACCACATGAATCTCCATTTTGTTGCTAAAGATAGAGAGAGGGAAAGAATCACCTGAATTCAATTCAATAAAAGATTTTTGATTAAGTTCTTACTGTACATTTAGCACTGGGAAAGGGGAAAAAAAGGGGCATCATAGTACAGTAACAGAAAATTAAGCCCTGTTCCCTGTTATCATACTTTTTCAAAATATTTCAGGGGGCTGGTGTGGAGGAGGGACCATACCTTTCAAACCATTTTTAAAAGACAGGCATTGGGAAAGAGTCCTACCATTTCTGAGGGTGAAAAATATTTCTAAAAATTAGAGGAGGAGAACCCTATCTTAGTTATACAGAGATGAGAGGGAAGAATTGAAGACAGAAAACAGGAAGTCCAGGAAAGATTGACAGTCTGATATGAGCTTCTATGTGTCACCTCTCCCTCTGCTCTCACCCCTCACAAGCATCCCATCTATTTTGGGATGAATTATGTCCCCTTTCCCCCAAATTCAAACCTTAAAGTCCTAGCCCTGAGCACCTCAGAATGTGACCTTATTTGGAAATAGGGTCATTGCAGGTCATTGCATATGTAATTCATTAAGATGAGGTCGTAATGGAGTAGGTGCCTTATAAAAAGGGGAAATTTGGACACAAACAACATACAGGGAGAACACCATGTACAGATCAAGACAGAGATCAGAGTGATGCTTTAAATTATTTGTTCCTTATATAAAACAATAACAAACATAAAGGAACTCATGCATAATAATACAATAATGGTAGGAGACTTTAACACCCCACCCTAGATGATCAATGGACAGATCATCTAAGCAGACAATCAACAAGGAAACCATGGCTTTGAATGACACACTGGACCAAATAGGCTTAGCAGATAAATTTAGAACACACCTAAAGCAGCAAAATACACAATCTTTTCAAGTGCACATGGGACATTCTCCAGAATAGGTCATGTACTAGGTCACAAATCAGGTCTTAACAAGTACAAAAAGATTAAGATCATACCATGCATCTTTTCTAACCACAACACTATGAAACTTGAAGTCAACCACAAGAAAAAATTTGGAAAGACCACAAATACATGGAGGTTAAAGAACATCCTACTAAAGAATGAATGAGTCAATTAGGAAATTAAAGAAGAAATTTAAAAAAAATACATGGAAACAAATTAAAACGGGAACATGATCGTCTAAAACCTTTGGGAAGCAGCAAAAGCAGTCCTATGAGGGAAGTATATGGCAATACAGGCCTACCTCAAGATGCAAGAAAAAATATCACATAAACAACCTAACTTTACACCTTAAGGAGCTAGAAAAACAACAGCAAACTAAGCCTAAAGCCAGCAGAAGGGAAATAATAAAGATTCAAGCAGAAAAAAATGAGATAGAGGGGCTCCTGGGTGGCTCAGTCATTAAGCATCTGCCTTCGGCTCAGGGCATGATCCCAGTGTCCTGGGATCGAGCCCCATGTTGGGCTCCCTGCTCTGCTGGGAGCCTGCTTCTTCCTATCCCACTCCCCCTGCTTGTGTTCCCTCTCTCGCTGGCTGTCTCTCTCTCTGTCAAATAAATAAATAAATTCTTTAAAAAAAGAAACGAAAAAAGTGAGATAGAAACAAACAAACAACCAGTAGAACAGACCAATGAAACCAAGAGCTGGTTCTTTGAAAAAATGAGTAAAATTTATAAACTCCTAGCCAGACTAATCAATAAGAAAAGAGAAAGTACCCAAATAAATAAAATCACAAATGAGAGTGGAGAAATAATAACCAATACCACAGAGGCACAAATAATTATAAGAAAATATTATGAAAACTGGGGCACCTGGGTGGCTCAGTCAGTTAAGTGTCTGCCTTCGGCTCATGTCATGATCCCAGGGTCCTGGGATCAAGCCCCACCCATGTCAGGCTCTCTGCTCAGTGGGGAGCCTGCTTCTCCCTCTTCCTCTCCCTCTGCCTGCCTCTCCGCCTGCTTGTGCTCTCCCTCTCTCTAATAAATAAAATCTTAAAAAAAAAAAAAAAGAAAAGAAAAGAAAAGAAAATGTTATGAAAACTACCTGCCAACAAATTAGACAACCTGGAAGAAATGGATAAATTCCTAGAAACATAGAAACTACCAAAACTGAAACAGGAAGAAATAGAAAACTTGAACAGACTGATAACCAGCAAAGAAATTGAATGATCAAAAATCTCCCAACAAACCAAAAGTCCAGTACCAGATGGCTTCAGAGGGGAATTCTACCAAACATTTGAAGAAGAGTTAATACCTATCCTTCTCAAACCATTCCAAAAAATAAAAATGGAAGGAAAACTTCCAAATTCATTCTATGAGGCCAGCATTAACCTGATTCCAAAACCAGACAAAGACTCCACTAAAAAAGAGAACCACAGGCCAATATCCCTGATGAACATGGATGCAAAAATTCTCAATAAAATACTAGCAAATCAAATCCAAAAGTACATTAAAAGAATCAATCACCATGATTGAGTGGGATTTATTCCTGGGCTGCAAGTGTAGTTGAATATTTGCAAATCAATCAACATATACACCACATTAATAAAAGGAAGGATAAGAACCATATGATCCTCTTAATAGATGCAGAAAAAAAGCATTTGATAAAGTACAGTACCCATTCTGGATAAAAACTCTCAACAAAGTAGGGTGAGAGGGAACATACCTCAATATCATAAAGGCCATATTTATTGCAGCATTATCAACAAAAGCCAACACCCCCCCCCTAAAAAAAAGCAATAACCAAATTATGGAGAGCCCAAACGTTCATCAATTGATGAATGGTAAAAGAAGATGTGGTATACTATATACAATGGACTATCATTCAGCCATGACAAAGAATGAAATCTTGCCATTTGCAAAAAAAAATGGATGGAACTGGAGAGTATAATGCTAAGCAAAATAAGTCAGTCAGAGAAAGACTAATACCATGTGATTTCACTCATGTGGAATTTAAGAAACCAAACAAATGAGCAAAGGGAAAAAGAGAGAGAGAGACAAACCGAGAAACAGACTCTTAATTATAGAGAACAACCTGATGGTTACCAGAGGTGAGTGGGGGGATGTGTGAAATAGGTGATGGGGATGAAGGAGGGCACTTTGATGAGCACCAGGTGTTGTAATTGAATCACTATATTGTACACCTGAAACTAAGATAACACTATGTTAACTAACTAGGATTTAAATAAAACTTTAAAAAAAATAATAAAAAATAAAAAAAAAACAATTATTTGTTCTTCAAGTGTTGGTGGAATTTACCTGAGAATTTCAGCTCTGTCAATAGGGAGATTGTACATTTTCTATTTCTTCTAGGATCAATTTTGCAAATTCATCTTCTCAAAATTTATCAGTGTCATATAATTTAGCAAGTGTAAATATACTTGTTCATTTAAGCAACAAAGGATTTTGTGTGCCACTCTGCTGGGCTCTATCCTAGGCAATTGGGATACATCAGTAAACAAAAGTCCCTGAACTCTCCGCTCTTACACTCTTGGACTCTTCCGGTCACTTTAATTTTCCAAAACCTGGGCTTACTTTCCCCTTTCCATTCTTACTTTGTATGTCTATTTTTTTTTAATTTTTCCTATTACCTAATTAGTGGTCTGTCAAGTTATTTCTGCTTTCTTCTGGATTTCACTTAGAACAAATCTCCCAAAGGAAAAGAAAATTCATTAATTAGTTCTGCTGTTTTTCAGTTTCCTAATTCATTAATCTCTTCTTTTCTTTTACTGATCTTTTGCCTATTTTTCTTACCTTGTCTATAGACTTCCGACTTCTTTTTTTTTTTTTATAAGCTTGTAGTCTTTTTTTTTTTTTTTAAAGATTTTACTTATTTATTTGACACAGAGAGACACCTAGCGAGAGAGGGAACACAAGCAGGGGGAGTGGGAGAGGAAGAAGCAGGCTCATAGCGGAGGAGCCTGATGTGGGGCTCGAACCCATAACACTGGGATCACGCCCTGAGCCGAAGGCCGACGCGTAACCGCTGTGCCACCCAGGCGCCCCTAGACTTCCGACTTCTTAAGTTGAATACCTATTTCATTGATTTTTCATTGTTTTTTTTTTTTTAGTTTATCTTGGTTAGTAATATAAACAATAAACATAATGAATTTTACTCTGAACTGCCTTAGTTAAAATTTGATAAATCAATTTTGCTATTCTTCTAGACATTCTGAATTTTGGTTTTGCTTTCTTCTTGATTTATCCTTGTTTATAAAAGTTCCTGTCTTACTTTAATTTGTAGTGTTAGAGCTTTTCTTCCCCTAGCTTTTATATTCCAATCATGCTGAGCTCAGATATCATCAATCAATCTTTTAAGTATTTCATGGGACTGTGACAAGATACATTCTATTTTAAAGTACTGAATTGGATATAATGGACATACAATTCTGTGTTACACATTTTTATCATCTAGTATTAGAAAAGCTATTCTGAGTAGTGGTTCTTTCTTTTAACAGAGAGGTTCATAACTGGAGGCAGTTTCATCCCATCCTCCCCCTAGGGAACATCTGGAGACATTTATGGTTGTCACAACTAGTAGGAGGCAAATGGAGGTGATAACTATTTAGTAGGTGGAGGCTAAGGATGCTGCAAAACATCCTATAATGAGTAGGACAGCCCCCACAACAAAGAATTACCTGAGCTGAAACATCAGTAGTGCCAAGGTTGAGAAACCCTGCTAACACAAGAGTCTTTCTCGCTAGATGTTACGACGTGTTTATTCCTAAAGCCATAATTTCAGCTCATTGTACATAAATTAAAACTAATCCGTTTGGGCTCATTTTTTACAGCAGTTAAAGTAAACCACCCATCCTTTACAGTTCATTCATATTTTTGTTTTGCATTTTATCTTCCCTCAGATTGTTAAACTGATAACAGGTTTCATGCTTTTAGTATTTTAGTTTAAAGCACATGGGGGAAATGAGTCCCAGTGAAAATGAGTTAACGCAGGAAACAGAAATTTTAAATTATTTCCACAACATGGGTCAAGAGAAATTTGCTCTGATAAATAACAGACTGCTATTAAGAAATAGAAGCAATCTGAAGGATTAGGTTAAGCCAGTAATCTAATTTCCTTCCTGCCCCAAATTTCTTGAAATAACTAAGCAGAGAGCCAGTTAGATAGACCAAATCCACAGCATCTCTAGAATAAAGACAGGGTACCATCAGTGAATGAAAAATCCTGAAGGATAGAAAGCAAAAGTAATTGGATTGACAAAGAAATAAGAACAGAAAACTGTAGCCCAAAGTACTAGCACAAAGCAACTGCTGCAAAAAATAACAGCAATTTCAGATATGCTTCAAACTTAGAGTAATAAAAAAAAAGAAAGAAAGAAAACTGGAGGTTCCAATGACCTCACATTCCATTAGAGCCGTTCCCTCCATACACATGGTTCTGAGGGGGCAGACAATAGCTGTGTTTGTTCTTCAAGCTGAAACCCACTTCTTTCTAATCAAGGCGAATACTATTCTAGCAAAGGGCAGACGGTATCACAATCCTGAGACTAGAGAGAAAAACAGATCACAGCCTGGGGCAACTTCAAAGAACCACACAATAGACAGGATTTAAAAAAAAAGAAAGAAAAACACAAAGCCAGTTCTGGCATTTACTTCCAGGATAAAACTATGGAGTGGGGCAGGGGAGGAGAAATTGACAATAGAAGGAGGAAATAGGAGGACATATCAAGATTAAAGGGGTCCCATGGCTCTCTAAGGACCAGTGTATTATGAGTGAAGGACACCAGAATTTGTTACTCTAAAAGATGCTACTTTGACCAAGAGTTATTTTAAGGGGCGCTTGGGTGGCTCAGTCGTTAAGCGTCTGCCTTCAGCTCAGGGTGTGATTGCGGAGTCCTGGGATCAAGCCCCACATCGGGCTCCCTGATCCACTGGGAGCCTGCTGCTTCCTCTCCCACTCCCCCTGCATGTGTTTCCACTCTTGCTGGCTGTCTCTCTCTCTGTCAAATAAATAAACAAAATCTTTTAAAAAAAAAAGAGAGAGAGTTATTTTGAGTTGAAGCAACTGAGAAGAAACAGATACAAGGAAAAATCTCTGCCCTCCCATTCCCTTAAGGGAGACATCAGTTTACAAAGGTGTCCTCCCTTTCTACCAAAAAAGACCAAAGTTAATCACTGGAGACAACTTAAGACCTTTATCAGCCTGGAGAGAGCACCAGAGGAATCCATATAACACCATACTAACTAGACTTTACCTTCCATTAGTCTCCCATATATTTTTTCTTGTTATTCTGTCCTTTGTCAGTCCAATTTGTATGCCTTGGCCAGAGAATCTAAGGTGGGTAGAGGAAGAGAGTTTTCTTTCCACATATGGCTATGTCACGTATAAACTAATATTATCCTCTAGCATCTCCCTGGGAGAGACAAAGAAGCCAAATATGTGAATGTCATCATTGAAACCATAAACTACATCTCTTGCCAACTCTGTATCATATGGGCAAGGAGCCTCTGAAAGGAAATTTAAACACCAGGACCAACTATAGAAGACTAGAAACAAGAACAGCTCACAGATTATACCAGCCAACTGCAAGGAAGACAGCAAGAGGGTTTTGCCTACAATGGCCTTGGGTGATTGAGAGTCTAGGAGACAACCAAAAGAACAGAGGCTCTAAATACACAGATGACATCAAGAATTCTAGCAGCATTCTTCAGAGGTGTGTGACATGAAGAGGTCTGCCCTTATTCACAGGTGTCCCAGCTGCATCTATTATCAGCACCACTACTTTCTACCTCTATTCCCAGGCTCTTTTAACAGGAAACTGCATTCTGACCTGGTAGTAGGTCCCTTTGGAATACTTCATGTATCCCTCAGAATAAGTCCCTGAAGACGGATTTTTTAGTATGTCATGTAAAAGAACAGCCACGTGTTGATACCTGTTGACCTTGCATGTATCCACACAGGCCACAGAGACAAAGCTTGAACCACAGCTGATCCAAGTCTTGGCTGAACATCCTCTCAAAACATGAGTGCATAGGAGGCTTGTGAGGTACTGCTATCAGGCCATTTGTCACTCACTTCCCTATCTACCAAGGAGGCTGAAATGAGGCAGTTTTTTATCGCCTCCCAGGTTCTGATGAGGCAGGAGGCTCTCTGTCTCATCAAGGTCCAGCTACAGGCTAAAGAGTGGCTTAGCAGAAGCCTAACAATGGCTGTACAACAGCAGGAAGGACCGTTATTCCTGCTGCAATTATCTGGACCCTTTTGTTTTGGTGTTGTCCTACACAAGACACTAAAGAAAGGAGACTGTTATTGTAAGGGACGTAGAGACGGAAAAAAAGGAGAGTTTATGCTGTTATATTCAGAAGAAACTGATAAAATTTCAATAATAATTTTTCATTTCAATAATAATTTTTCCCTGAAGGTCCTGCTGATATATAATTATAGGTCTTTGTTTCTTTAATGGATCAATATTCTCATAAATACCAACATCCCTGTTTCCATTCTGTCGTTTTATCACCATCACAACTTCAACTTGCACAAGAGTTGATAAAATTTCCCATTTTATAAATGTAATTTTTTTTTTCAGGCAAACACATATCTTATCTACCTCTAGGAAAAATAAATCAGATTATAAGATTTATTAAAATTTAATGGTGCAAGTTCTTATTCTAATTATCCAATAGAAACAATATTAGTATATCAAATATTAATATAAATGTCAAGAGAAACTCAAAGATTTCCAGGGATTCTCTTTCTTTTTTATGCTTTAAATGAGCTGAGTCTAAGAAACAAATGTTTTGTTAAAGTGATAAAAGGAAAAGTATTTTTAAAAGTTTATGACTTTAACAGTTAACTAGTTGGTTACTTGGAAATATGTCAAAAGCAAAAATTATTTTTAAACAACTTAAATTTTTAATATCTGACACATAGTTATACAGTTATATAAAAGTTTTATATAATAATCAGGATGATTCCTTGGATAAATTAGACTGGCTTAATACTTTTGGCTCAGAAATACCTATCTTTTCGCTGATTTTACTTATATAAAATTATTTAGCATATTTTCCTGGATTTATTTTCTAATAAAAAGGCTAATAAATTCGAGTTTTCTAAATTTCCTTTACTGATTTTAATGGTTAAATAAGCTAATTCACATAAGATTATAAAATATTAAAATTATGTGTCAAACTAGATTAAATTGTAATAGATAATTCTTTGTAAGAGGAATCCTTACAATGCTATAAATCATACAGACTTAATATGCCAGCATAAATTATAATACCCAAATCCTTACTTGTAAAACTTTAATATTAAATTGAGTTAATTGTTGAATTATCTTTGAATACCCAGAAATTTTCCAGGTTAAGTATTAAAATCAAAACAACAGGCCCAAAATGGAGTCTCTGATGCCAAGCCTCGCCTCACCAAACCAAGACTTAATTCCAGTTTGAGCTCTCTTAGAAATGAAATCCGAAAGCGGTCAGTCAGGAATCATCTGATCAGCACTAGTTAGGTAATCTGCCTCACACAGCCCTGCCATCCCCAACCAATCTACTTTTTTGCCTAGTACAACTTAACTGTTCCTGTTCCCTTCTGCCTACAAAAGTTTTTCATCTTGTGCAGCTACTGACACTCCTTTCCATCTGCTAGACTGGATGCTGCCTGATTCATGAATAGTTGAATAAAGCCAATAAAATCTTTAAAATTAACTCAGTCGAATCTTTTTTAACCTAAGATAAAGTACAAGACATTGGTCACTAAACATCATTTTAATTTGCCCTTCTTTTTTTTAATGAAAACTATATAGAATGGTCATCAATTAGCAGATTAAAGGATGAATATGCCTTTAAATGATAATGAGGTCTATTTTTGCCAAGATAAATTTGATAAGATGACAGATAATTAGTACTCATGGGCAAACACAACTAGATAGTTCTTACTTCTCTGCCTTTTAATCTTCTCTCTCAGAAGGATACAGAAGTTGGGTGCTATAGATGAAGATTTCAAAAGCCCTCTCTTGGAAGCCAGATCCTAAATAGATCTTTTCATTCCTTAACAGATAATACAGCAACCCCAAACCTCTGGCAATTTCTAACGATGTTAAACCTCTTTCACTATTCATAAACACTTCTGTTCAGTACAGTTATCTGATACCCAAACATGCCACATGATCAGAGGCCTAAGAATTAACATCTATACTTAATAGTAGATATTGTGCCTTCAAAGTTGTATATGAAGTTGCTGTGCTATGAAAATCAAGGATTTTCCCAATTTCTCTGTGAAATCAAATAAAATTATTGGAGATAATCCACCATCACCAAAAAATCTCATTTTTAAGCTTAAAACCAGTGAAGAAAATGCATTATTTGATCCCTACTAGTTTATATCAAACAGAAACTAAAGCTTTATAGTCAAAAGAAAGACAGTTACTTAATCTAGATTCTGTAAGAAAAAAAAAACCTTAATTATTGTCAGAATCTTGCCTTATGCATAATTTTTACAAACCCCTAAAAAACTGAAGCTGTAAGCAAGAACTGAACCCTAGCTAAAGAATCATTTGAACATTAACAAATGAATTTCATTTTATTGTTTCAAGCTTTGATATATATTTTAATCATTATTTATAAATAAATATTCTGGTTGAATTGAAGTAGTCTCTCGCCAAAAGACTTACATGCTGATACAAAAACTTAATGGATTTTGTTTTCCTGCCCAGAAATATCTTCAATAATCAATAATGATGAAAACTTACTTTATAGACAAAAATTTTTTTAAATGTATGCAAAGTACTCATGTTAAAATGAAAAGCCCACATCATTCCCAGAGCTCTAAGAAGAAAAAAGGCACCTTGAGATATCTTGATCTCATTGAGTATTATTACTTATTTATGTAGCTCATTATATAGTGCAGGTGCCAGCCACATATCCAAAAGGGACACCAGCAATACACCTCTACAGACTAGATAGTCTAGAAGTACTACCACTTGGATGAAACTTGAGGACATTCTGCTAAGTGAAATAAGCTAGTCACAAAAGACAAATACTGTATGATTCCATTGATAGGAGGTTCCTAGAGTTGTCAAGTTCACAGAAGCAGAAAGTAGAATGGTGGTTGCAAGGCACTGGGGAGGAGTGAGGGGATGGGGAGTTAGCATTTAATGGGTATGGAGATTCAGGTATGGAAAGATGAAAAAGTTTTGGAGACGGATGGTGGAGATGGTTGCCCAACAATGTGACTGTACTTAATG
Source organism: Ursus americanus (assembly GCF_024610735.1). Taxonomy (NCBI): domain Eukaryota; kingdom Metazoa; phylum Chordata; class Mammalia; order Carnivora; family Ursidae; genus Ursus; species Ursus americanus. Next base: position 15,526,167 of record NC_142129.1, on the reverse strand, counting down.
CCACAGAACTGTACACATAAAAATGGTTAAAATGATAAATTTCATGTTATATATACCACAGAAAGGAGAAAGGGAGAGAAGAACTCAAGATTCTACAACCTGCCCATACAAACTGGCTAGAGACATGACCCCAAGGCCAACTAAAAGGCCCCAGAAATAGACCACCAGCAAAGAAGACAGCTTCCTGTGAATTCTGTAATTCAAGAATATGTGAATCAAGACAACAGCGGCCTGCCAAGGCCTTCAAATCACAATTCATAATCAGAATACAAGATTCGTGTTTGAGCTTAGGTTTTGTTATCTCAACTCCCTTTTCTCCTTCCTTCCTTCCCTTTTTAGCATGGGCACCACTATCAATGTCCAATTGTTGCATTTATTTTCAGCCTTCCCAAGTATTTAAAACAAAGCCTGACATCAAAACTTATCAAAAAGGATCTAAGACACTAGACTTCACTGATTTCTACAAAGATTCTGCTCTGAGGAGAAGTTTCAAATGTGTGATCTTTAAGTTAGTTCTGATGATAAACCAAATAAAAAACTATTCCATTAAGGCACACAGAAAATGGCTTATATAAACTTAGGGAAGCTTCTTTTCTTGCCAAACCTTAGGTTCCTGATTTTCTCTTCATGTTTATGGTTGTCCTCATACTTTTGTGTCCTCCCCAACTGCCTGATAGCCAGGCGCTAAGATATCACGCCACAGCGGTTCCATTATCCCAAGCTGACATCCATAAGAATGTGTCAAGAAGAGACTAACCCCTTCTGGCCAAATCTGCTCCATTTGGAACTTATTTGACCAAAAGTGGGAGTTGAGAAAATCCTCTGAGTGAACTGGTACCTCACTGGCCTAACTAAGGGTAGGGCTAACAGAATGACCCAAGCAGACCTTACACAGAAACAGCTGTTGTATGTAAACTCCCAAATTCTTCTGGAGAATCCATAAACCAGTGAAGTTATTAGATACCAATAGTTGGCCTTGTCAAGGACAAAGTACCCAGACTGACCTATAGACTAGCTGCCAACTAGCTACATGATAGAAAAATGGAAGGATATTGCAATAACATTTGGAATATGATGTTATTTGACAGTAGCCTGTTTTAAGTTAAACATACATCAGGGAGACTCTAGAGCAACCATTAAAAAAAAAAAAAGAAGAGCTAATAAGGCAATAGTGGAGATAAATGGAATCATAAAAATATTCAGTTAATCCAAAAGAAGGCAGAAAAAGAAGAGAAACAGATCAAAGAACAGATGGAAAAAATAGAAAGCTTATAGCAAGATGGTAGACACAAACCTGGTCAATATTCAGAATTACATCTAAAGTAATTTGAGAATTTAAATTTAAAGGCAGGGATTGTCAGACTGAATAAAAATTTAAGACCCAACTATATGCTATCTGTATTAAATATATTTATTTTTAAATACAAATTAGAAAACAAAACAATGAGTTCACTTTATACCTGTTAAATTAGAAAAATTGGGGAACATTGGTCATCATGAACTCCTGATTCAAGTGTAGTCTACCAGTACAGTCATTCTGGAGAGCAATCTGGCACTTAACCAAATTAAGTCGTGTGTACCCTATAATCCATCTATTCCACATCTGAGTGTTTACCCAAAAGAAATTCCCACCTATGTCCATAAGGTTGCATGCACAAGGATATCTGTGGAAGCATCATTTGATATTAGTTGGGTATTAGAAGTAATCTAGTTGTCCATGGCTGGAGAGAGTGAGTAAAATGCACACCATGAAGTACTATGCAGCCAGGAAAAGCAACAGGCTAATTGTAAACATGGCAATATGGATCTTTAAAACACAGCACTAAGTGAGAAGGGAAAAAAAGAAAGAAACAGAATGAGATCCAAAACATGATACAGGTTGCACAGGGACATGTATCCTAAACAACATTACCCATTTAGAGCAATGCAAACAAAAGAACATGCATTTAAAATACTAGAATGGTTGCTTATATATGTAAGGGAGTCAGAAGATAAAAAGGGATAAATGACAATACATAAATACAAATGTATGTATATTAAAAAAAGAAGAGCCTCACCCACACTTGTAATAATGCACTCGTAATAAGCATATGATTAACTCAACCCCCTGTCCATAAAGTACAACTTATATATAATATTATACATAAAATAAAATGTTATATAGTCAAAACTATTAGTATTTTCCTTTAGATATTCTGACTTTTTTACCCTATCCTGAAATTATGTAAATCACCTCTATTTTTTAATCATCCTAGTTGGTTTTTTCTTTGTTTTTACATTTAGATCTTTATCTCATCTGGAAATACTTTTGTATTTGCTATGCAGTATAGTTATAAATTCATTTTTTAATGTAAATCCAGTTGTCCCAATGCCATTTATTCAAGGAGCCATCCTTTCCTCCCTGATGTTAAATGCCTCATTTATCATATGCTTAACTTCCATATGTACATGAGTCTATTTCTGGCTTCTTTTTTATTCCTCTGATCTATTTGTTTATTTCTCTAGCAAAGCTACCAATTACTGTTGCTTTATAATATATTTTAGTATGTTAGGACCTCCCTCACTATTATTCTTTTTCAGCAATTTCTTGGTAATTATTTTTATTTGGGATTGCATGAAATATATTACTTATATATGAGAAACGTTGGCACTTTTATTATACAAAATCTTCCCATCCAGAAACATGGTATATCTCTGTTCAACTCTTACTTCATGTTCTTCAGTAAAACTGTGTAATTTCCCTCAGACAGTGTTTCACCTTTCTTGTTTAATTTATTCTTGAGTAATTTATAGATTTGTTGCTACTGTAAATTTTTTTCCTAATTTCCATTTCTAACTGGTATACTATTACAAAGAAAAAGAAAAGTCATTGATTTTTTTATGCTTTATATCTAGAGAGCATTCTAAACTATCTTTTCATACATAACAGTATATTTCAAAATTTAAATATCTTGAATTTTCAGTTATCAGAATGTGATAGGTAATTGGTTTGTTTTTTTGTTTGTTTGTTTTTTCCAGAGAAAGCAGGAAAAAAAATTCAGAGTCAAACTATTTCTATTTTACACATATACAGGTGAGCAGAATGCTTACAATACTGCTTAAAAATTGGAAAATTTTAGATATCTACCAGACCATCCTGAACACCCATGAAATCAGGCTGAGACGTAAGAAGATACATCCGGATCCCTACAAACAGAACATCTCAGCGCTGGGTCTCGAGGTACGAAGCAGGAGCCAAGAGTGTGCGCACAGATATCAGAAGATAAATGGAAGGGGGAGGGAGTGCCGCCACACTCAGGTGCTGGGAATCAGTAGCCTCCTGCACTGGGGAGCGGGCCGGACTTGCCTACCGGTAGCCGCCAGGAAACCAGACCGAAACTGGGAACTCGGGAGCGCATGCGTGAACTAGACTGAAACTGGGAGCTAAGGAGCATGCATGAACCAGACTGAAACCGGGAGCTTGGGAGCATGCGTGGGAACCAGGGGCGGCTGGCGGTGTTAGAAGCACAAAGGGCAGGGACGTGCCCGCCCTGGGAGTAAGGACTGGGAGAACAGCTGTGGGGCGTACAACCTGGGATGCTGTGGGTTTCTAGCAGCACCAACAGAAACGGAGTTAGAGTGGTCAAGAGAGCTCAGTGGAGAGCAGACGGCGATCTCTCTGTTCTGAGACAGAGGCTAGGATATGGCCACTGCGGCTCTGACTCTCAGAGGAGTCACAGAAAGCCGCCACGGAAAGCTGCCAGAGAACAAAAGCCCTGAAAAACCAAAAAACTGGCTCTCACTGTGCCCATCCCCCTCCCCAGGGTACAGGGCAACTCTACCCAAACAGGGTTGCCTGAGTATCAGTGCAGCAGGCCCCTCCCCCAGAAGACAGGCTGAAAAAATAAGAACCCCACATCCCTAAGTCCCTATAAAACCAAGGCATCTTGCTTGGGTCCTGGTCAATAATTTGGGCTCTGTACATCCCCATGACCTCTCCTCATCAGGATGACAAGGAGGAGGAACCCCCAACAAAGTAAAGAAACAGAGACTGTGGCCTCTGCCACAGAACTAATGGATATGGATATAACCAAATTGTCAGAAATGGAGTTCAGAGTAACAATTGTCAAGATAATGTGTACACTTGAAAAAAATAGCAAAAATATAGAATCTCTAAGGGCTGAAATGAGAATGAATCTGGTGGAAATTAAGAATGTTATGAATCAAATGCAGTCTAAACTGGATGCTCTGATGGCCAGGTTAAATGAGGCAGAAGAACAAATTAGTGAGTTAGAGGATGAGATGGAAAGAGAAGAAACATGGCTTTAAAAACTCCACTTTCAAGAAAAAAGACTATGGGAGATTACAGACTGAATGAAATGTTCCAATGTCAGAATCATCAGCATCCCCAAGGGGGTGGAGAAAGAGAGGGGTCTAGAAGAGATATTGGAACAAATTGTAGCTGAGAACTTCCTTAATCTGCTGAAGGAAACAAGCATTCATGTCCAAGAGGTAGAGAGGACCCCTCCCAAGATCAATGAGAACAGACCGACACCATGTCATATAATAGTACAATTCGCAAATCTTAGATCCAAGGAAACAATGTTGAAAGTGGCAAGAGGGAAGAGATTCCTCAGGAACATCAGAATAATATCAGACTTGTCTACAGAGACCTGGCAAGCCAGAAAAAGCTGGCAAGACATATTCACAGCACTAAGTGAAAAGAACATGCAGCCAAGGATCCTTTATCCAGCAAGGCTGTCATTCAGAATTGATGGAGAAATAAGGACCTACCAAGATCGGCAGAAATTGAAGGAATTTGTAACCACCAACAAGTCAGCCCTACATGAGATATTAAGGGGGGGTCCTATAAAAGTGAAAACACCCCAAGAGTGATACAGAACAGAAATTTACAATATATAGAAACAAAGACTTCACAGGCAACATGACAACATTAAAATCATATCTGTCAATAATCACTCTCAATGTGAATGGCCTAAATGCTCCCATAAAACATCACAGGGTTGCAGATTGTATAAAAAGACATGACGCATCCCTATGCTGTCTAAAAGAGACTCATCTTGAACCTAAAGATACATCCACACTGAAAGTGAAGGGATGGAGAATGATTTTTCATGCCAATGGACCTCAAAAGAAAGCTGGGGTAGCAATTCTCATATCAGACAGATTAGATTTTAAGCTAAAGACTATAGTTAGAAATACAGAAGAACACTATATTATTCTTAAAGGGTGTATCCAACAGAGGATATAACAATTATAAGTATCTATGCCCCCAACAGGGGAGAACCAGATACATAAACCAACAATTAATCAGAATAAAGAGACATATAGATAATAATACATTAATAGTAGGGGACCTCAACACACCACTCTCAGCAATAGACAGATCACCTAAGCAGAAAATCAACAAAGAAACAAGAGCTTTGAATGACACACTGGACCAGATGGACCTCATAGATATATACAGAACACTACACTCAGAACAACAGAATACTCATTCTTTTCGTATGCACATGGAACTTTTTCCAGAATAGACCATATACTGGGTCACAAAACAGGTCTCAACTGATATCAAAAGACAGATTATTCCCTGCATATTATCAGACCACAATGCTTTGAAATTGGAACTCAGTCACAAGGAAAAATTTGGAAGAAACTCAAACACTTGGAAACTAAGAACAATCCTGCTTAAGAATGATTGGGTAAACCAGGAAATTAAAGAAGAACTTAAGCAATTTATGAAAACAACGAAAATGAAAACACATCGGTCCAAAATCTATGGGACACTGCAAAGGCAGTCTTAAGGGGAGATACATAGCCATCCAAGCCTCACTCAAAAGAATAGAAAAATCTAAAATGCAGTCCTTATATTCTCACCTTAAGAAGCTGGAGATGGAACAAAAGAACAGGCCTAAGCCAGGCACAAAAAGACAGTTGATTAAGATTAGAACAGAGATCAATGAATTAGAGGCCAGAAGCACAGTAGAGCTGATCAACAACACTAGAAGCTGGTTTTTTGAAAGAATTAATAAGATCGATAAGCCACTGGCCAGACTTACTCAAAAGAACAGAGAAAGGACCTAAATTAATAAAATTATGAATGAAAGGGGAGAGATCACAACCAACACCAATGAAATAGAAAGGATCATTAGAAACTTTTATCAACAGCTTTATGCTAATAAATTAAACAACCTGGAAGAAATGGATGCCTTCTTGGAAACCTATAAACTACCAAGACTGAAACAGGAAGAAATTGATTATCTAAACAGACTGATTAATTGTGAAGAGATTGAAGCAGTGATCAAAAACCTACCAAAAAAAGAGAGTCCAGGGCCTGATGGATTCCCCGGGGATTTCTACAAAACATTCAAAAAAGAAATAATACCTATTCTCCTGAAGCTGTTTCAAAAAATAGAAACAGAAGGAAAACTACCAAGCTCATTCTAAGAGGCCAGTATTCCCTTGATCCCCAAACCAGGCAAAGACCCCATCAAAAAGGAGAATTACAGACCGATATCCCTGATGAATATGGATGCCAAAATTCTCAACAAGATCCTAGCTAATAGGATCCAACAGTATATTAAAAGGATTATCCATCATGACCAAGTGGGATTCATCCCTGGAATGCAAGGGTGGTTCAACAATCACAAATCGATCAGTGTGATAGATCACATTAATAAGAAAAGAGACAAGAAACATATGATCCTCTCAATTGATGCAGAAAAAGCATTTGACAAAATACAGCATCCTTTCCTGATTAAAACTCTTCAGAGTGTAGGGATAGAGGGTACATTCCTCAATTTCATAAAAACCATTTATGAAAAGTCTACAGCTAATATCATTCCTAATGGGGAAAAGCTGAGAGTCTTTCCCTTAAGATCAGGAACACAAGGATGCCCACTTTCACCATTATTGTTCAACATAGTACTAGAAGTCCTGGCAACAGCAATCAGACAACAAAAAAAGAATAAAGCGTATTCAAATCGGCAAAGAAGAAGTCAAACTGTCTCTCTTCGCAGATGACATGATACTCTATATGGAAAACCCAAAAGAATCCACCCCCAAATTACTAGAACTCATACAACAATTCAGTAATGTGGCAGGATACAAAATCAATGCTCAGAAATCAGTTGCATTTCTATACATGAACAATGAGACTGAAGAAAGAGAAATTGGGGAATCAATTCCATTTACAATAGCACCAAAAATCATAAGATATCTCGGAATAAACTTAACCAGAGAGGTAAAGGATCTATACTCTAGAAACTACAGAATACTGATGAAAGATGTTGAAGAAGACACAAAAAGTTGGAAAATATTCCATGCTCATGGATCGGAAAAATAAACATAGTTAAAATATCTATGCTACCAAAATACCAATGACGTTTTTCAAAGAACTGGAACAAACAGCCCTCAAATTTGTGTGGAACCAGAAAAAGACACCAAATCACCAAGGAAATGTTGAAAAGGAAAACAAAGCTGGGGGCATCACGTTGCCGGATTTCAAGCTATACTATAAAGCTGTGATCACAAAGACAGCATGGTACTGGTACAAAAACAGACACATAGACCAATGGAACAGAATACAGACTCCAGAAATGAACCCTTGACTCTATGGTCAACTAATCTTTGACAAAGCAGGAAAAAAGACAGTCTCTTCAATACATGGTGCTGGAGAAATTGGAAGTTATATACAGAAGAATGAAACTTGACCACTTTCTCACACCATATACAAAGATAAACTCCAAATGGAAGAAAGACCTCGATGTGAGACAGGAATCCATCAAAATCATAGAGGAGAACATTGGCTGTAACCTCTTTGACATCGGCCACAGCAACTTTTTTCATGACACATCTCCAAAGGCAAGAGAAACAAAAGAAAAAATGAACTTGTGGGACTTCATCAAGACAAAAACCTTCTGCAGAGCAAAGGAAACAGTCATCAAAACAAAGAGGCAACCCACGGAATGGGAGAAGATATTTGCAAATGACACTACAGATAAAAGACTGATATCCAAGATCTATAAAGAACTTCTCAAACTCAATACATGAGAAACAAATAATCAAATCAAAAAAATGGGCAGAAGATATGAGCAGACACTTTTCCAATGAAGACATAGAAATGGCTAACAGACACATGAAAAAAATGTTCAAAATATTTAGCCATCACAGAAATTCAAATCAACACCACACTGAGATACCACCTTACACCAGTTAGAATGGCAAAAATTGACAAGGCAGGAAATAACAAATGTTGGAGAGGATGTGGAGAAAGGGGATCCCTCTTACACTGTTAGTGGGAATGCAAGTTGGTACAGCCACTTCGGAAAACATTGTGGAGGTCCCTTAAAAAGTTAAAAATTGAGCTACCCTATGATCCAGCAATTGCACTACTGGGTATTTACCCCAAATATACAGACATAGTGAAGAGAAGGGCCATATGCACCCCAATGTTCATAGCAGCATTGTCCACAATAGCTAAACTGTGGAAGGAGCTGAGATGCCCTTCAACAGATGAATGGATAAAGAAGATGTGGTCCATATACACAATGGAACATTACTCAGCCATCAGAAAGAATGATTACTCAACATTTGCAGCAACATGGACAGGACTGGAGGAGATTATGCTAAGTGAAATAAGTCAAGCAGAGAAAGACAATTATCATATGGTTTCACTCACTTGTGGAACATAAAAAATAGCAGTGAGATCAGTAGGAGAAAGAAGGGAATAATGAAGTGGGGGTAAACAGAAGTGAGAATGAACCACGCGAGACTATGGACTCAGGGAAACAAACTGAGGGTTTCAGAGGGGAGGGGGATGGGGGGTGGGCTAGACTGGTGATGGGTATTAAGGAGGGCATGTATTGCATGGCGCACTGGGTATTATTCGCAAACAATGAATCATGGAACACTACATTGAAAACTAATGATGTACTGTATGGTGGCTAGCACAGCATAGTAAAAATTTTTTTTTAAAATTGGAAAATTTTAAAGCATTTAGTTTACCAATACATAAAGTAAATGTTGTATCCAGAAATAAATATAAACAAATATAAACATAATAAAATGAGGTATTCAGGAAAAAGAAATTATCTATATGTAAAATTAAGCAACTTCTATGAGCCAGGCCCAACGGAAAAGGTTGAAGTTTAATGTAGAGAAGCATTGATCATATTAAACTAGTTTCAATAAGATAAGTGCACATAAATTTATACCAATAAACAACATTATATCAACTATAGGCAATTCTCCCTTTGCATGTGGGACTTTAGAAAAAAGACCATGCAAGCTGAAAGTGCACAGCAATCTTAATAATCAACAAAAAAATTACAATTGACTGTGATGTTCACGATTTTTGTCAAAACACTACTCCTAATTATTAATGTATCAGGACATTTAAAAAAAGACAACTAATATTTATTTACTATACCATAATTTAAAATTTTAGAAATTTGAGAATTAAAGTGTTTCATTTTTTTTGTGAAAAACTTATCAAAAGTACTTTGAACAGGTTTTACCTAATTTAGTGACTAACAATTCTCACACCTTATACTCAGCAAGCATCTTTTCTGTACTTTGGAAAACTGTCATATTCCTTTTTAAGTTTGTATCAGATACCAACATTCTATTCTTTGTGATTTCAACATCATGAGGCATCTCTGAGAGTTCCTTCAATGTGAAGTTTTTTGCTAGTGTCACTTCCTCTGGGATATCTTCAGACTTTTCCTCATGCCCGCTTTCCAGATTTCTGTCAATAAACTTGCCTTCACTAAGATCCTCCAGCTGCATGTCTAGAAGCTCTCACATAGTGACAATGGCCACATCCCCATTGTCAGCGATCTCTTTCATAACTCCATTTATATTTGATTCAAACTTCACTTCGACATTATCATTTTTTGTTTGTTGGTTGGTTTATTTTCTCCATTTATCTTCGCTGGCCAGTTCTCTATTTTAATTCTCCAATTTTGTAAAATGTTGCATGGGTTTATCAACGGGAAGCAAGGAGGCAATACAACTACATGTTTTGCTGTCTGTGTGTGATGGGAAAAAAGAGGCACAATAACCCATCACTGACTGTCTGTTAATGATTAATTATTCATAATGATACATATCTGTTATCTATGTAATGATTTGTGGACTGAAGAACTAGCAGTGAAGTTTGGAATCATTCACAGTTAGTTTATTGTGGTAACTGAAATTTGGACCATGTTGTTGGGGGTGCTGGTGCTAGCTAAACTGTGATAAATGAAATTTGTACATTTCAAAACCATGCAAAGCAAGACTGTCAGTATATCTATATCTATTCATATTTTTCTATCAAAATACATTCCCAGTGGTGTTAAACAGAGTCAGGAAAGTTCAAATGCATGAGCCTCAGTAAAACTCTGTTTAAAATCTTATTGTAGTTTCTTTGAAGAAATTGACAAGCTGATTTTAAAATTCATATGGAAATGCAAGGGACACAGAATAGTCAAGACAATATTAAAAAAGGAGGGCTCATAATTCCTGATTGCAAGACTTATTACAAAGCTACAATAATCACAAGTGTGTGGTACTGGCATAAAGATAGACAAGCAGATCAATGGGATAGAATTGAGAGTCAAAAAAGAAACCTATACATCCATGGCCAATTGATTTTCTACAAGATGTCAAGACAATTCAATGAAGAATGTATCTTTTCAACACTGAATATCTACATGCAAAAGAATGAATCTGGACCCCTGCCTCACGTTATCCACAAAAAATAACTCAAAATGGATCAAAGACCTAAATGTAAGAGCAAAATTTATTAAACATGTAGAAAACACAGACATAAATCTTCAATACCTTGTATTCAGGGGTTGGCTTGGATTGTGGGGACTGGCTGGCTATCCAAGTCCAAAATCCATAGGGCAGAATGTCAGGAAAGAAAATTTTTAGATATAAACCTAAAGCACAAGCAATAAAAGATTAATCAGTTGGACATCATCAAAATTCACAACTATTGTGCTTCAAAAGACACCATCAAGAAAGTGAAAAGATAACCCACAGAATGGGTTGCAAATCATACCTGATAAGGGACTTGTATCTAGAATATAGAAAACTATTACAAGCCATTAATAAAAAAGACAACCCAATTTTAATGGGTAAATGATCTGAATAAACATTTCCCCAAAAAAGATGTGCAAATTGCCAAGAAGTTCATGAAAAGATTTTCAACATCAATAGTCATCAGGGAAATGCAAATCAAAACCACGAGATACCACTTCATACCCACTAAATGGCAGTCTCCAAAAGATAGAAAATAACAAGTGTTGACAAGGATGTGAAGAAAATAGAACCCTCATGCACTGCTAGTGAGAATTAAAATGTAACTATTTTGGAAACAGCCTAGCAGTTCCTCAAAATGTCAAACATAGACTTACTATATGACCCAGCAATTCTATTCCTAGATATATATACGAGAGAAATGAAAACATGTGCCCACAGAAAAACTCATACATGAACGTTCATAGCAACCATCATAATAGCCAAAAAGTAGGGAAAAATCTGTATAAGTCAGAATTCCACCAGAGAAGCAACCAGTATGTATACATGTATGTTTATGAAGTGATTTATGAAAAGGAACTGGCTTACTCAATGTTGGGGCTAGCTGAGGAATTACAAAGTCCCTGGTGAGGCTGTGAGGAAGGACAGGTATATCCACACAATGGAATATTATGCAGCCATAAAAAGGAATGAAGTATTGATTCATGCTATGACATGGACATGGAAAATGGTATGTTAATAAACTAGGTATTGGGGCATCTGGGTGGCTCAGTTGGTTGAGCGCTCAACTCTTGGTTTCAGCTCAGGTCATGATCTCAGGGTCTTGGGATCAAGACCCGAGATAGGCTCCACGCTCAGTGGGAAGTCTGCTTGAGATTCTCTCCCTCTCTTCCGCCCCTCCCCCACCTACTCTCTCTCTCTCTTTCTCCCTCTCTCTCAAAAATAAATGTTTTTTTTTTAAAAAATAAGCTAGGCATCAAAGACCATATATTGTATAATTCCATTTATGTGAAATGTCACAAATAGGCAAATCCATAAAAACAGAAAGTAGATTAGTGGTTGCCTAGGGTTTGGAGATGTAGGGGGAAAAGGAGAGTGACTCCTAATGGAGTTTCTTTTAGGGGTGATTAAAATGACTCATACTTCTATCTGCGTCAGAATAGAAGCCAAATTCCCTGAAAGTCCCTCAACTGATTTGTCTACTGGGATTGGGTCAAATCTCCTCAAAAAATGTATTTGACTATGGTCCTGACATCATCAATTCTAGTGATTTTCAGGCTTTTTGGCAGCATTCCATTTTGGAGAGAAAAAATTATATTTGGGACCCCAATATAATAAAAAATAAAAGTTATTTTTTATTGACATAATACAGTTTACAAATTCAAATTTATAATATTTACTTATTATAAAGACAGTTAATTAAAACAATGAGGCTATCTGGAATGAATACCAAAACTTAAAAGGATATGAAATATTATAGCAGTCTCTAGAATTTTTGTTTTTAATTGCATAGTCTTAAAATTCTTGACACAATGGAGGAATAGCAGTAAAACCTAAAAGTCATATATTTCTTATATTTTAACCATTTTATTTATTATGTTCATAATTCCTTCCTCAGCACTGGTAAAAATGACAGCAAAATAACATATATAATTTTGAGTGCTCAAATTGTCAATATGAAATCAGTAATCATTTTTTCAATAGCTCTCACAACTGGAGAAAAAGGTAACCTTCAAAGTTAAATCACCAGCAAAATCTAAATCTGCTTGGTGTCTTTATCACAAATATAAAAATCAAACATGAAGTCCCCAAAACTTACAGTAAGAGCTGAAATTTGAGAGATGGTATTATTATTGTATAGTATGCTATATTATTTCTCTACTATTGCATAACAATAACCTAATGACTGTGAACACTCTCAAGGAATCCCAAGTGCCCAAATCTCTATCTTCCATTGTGAAACAATATAAAAATTTATATAGATATTGTATTATAATTGATGTATAATTTATATTTATATATTAAAATATAGTATAGAAAATAATAAGTATATAAATTCTATATTTTATATAAATAAATACAATTTGGACACTATTCAACATTAAAATCAAAACAGCTATTCTTTACCTTACAGCACTTTTAGAAGGAGATAAGAGTACTAAAGATTCTGGATGCCTGAGAATTGGTATACTCTAATATTGAGCAATGATTATACCCAACATTTTGAGTTTGTTGCTGTTGCAATATTGTATGACCAAGCAGATTTGGGTAGCAAATTTGCTCTGAAAAGAGGACAAAGATTGATCTTTGAGAATGAGTGTACACATAGCAGTGTTTCTATGTGAGAATGATTTTTTTTAAGAGGGCATGTGTTTGTGTTTTCCCCAACTGAACCCCTGCCTTAAATGATAATTCTGTAGCCCCAAAATCTTCCGTCAATGGGTAAAATAGCACAAACACCAGGTCAGTACTGTTTCTCTCAACAACTATGGCCATCATAGCTCTATCTCCAATCTAGGACACCACAGACCTGCTTTTTCAGGCTAAGAACACCAGGTGGCATATGGTGGCTGAATCAGAGCCTTGGTAACCATGGCAACCAGCTACCATTCCAGCTCCGCAGCTGCCATCTTTTATCCAAAGCTGTGTTTTGTGCACACTGGGGGTTTTGCTTTGAAATGGTTGTACTATGTGCCTTTCATTCTCCATATAGTCAGGGTTTCTACTTCTAGGATGGAAATTCCGGTGTCAGAAATAGATAAAATACCTCCGATCAGTTGCATTAATTTTATGTTCTATGCATTATTTCCTCTATATAAAACAGTCTATGTAAGTGATGTTTGAGAAGACCACGCCTTCCACAGCAGGCTTTCTTTAGGGAGGCTAGACTTCATTGAAGGGAAATGCATAATGGAGTGAGTGGCTCCTCTCTGCACCCAGGTTAAGAACAAATGTAAAAGCCTGGCTCAATGCTTGAAACGGTTGTAGGTACAATGACCCTCAGAGCTGCCTGTACCTAAGGGATGTCTGCTATAACTATCACTGATCTGTAGACAGAAGATGTCTGTTTGCCAACCTATTGGGAGCATATATTTTACATAAACAGTATCTTTTCACAAAGTGTGCTTCATGTCTGCCATGCAATAATAAACCAAATATTTATAAATTGGAAACTATCCCTTTCCTTTTCTATCAGTCAAAAGCAATGAGATTCTCTAAGTTAATTGTCAGGCATTGCCTCTGGTGATTGGCAGTATATCACAAGCCGAGCTGCCAAAAGCCATTCTCTTTGCCATTGGGAAGAAAGCTGAAATGAGGAATGTTATCCAAGTATCTTCTGTAAATTCCAAAAAGGTTCTGTACAGAACAGGGACTCACTTATGGACACATCTATTTTAGTATGGTGTTCTTTCTGGCTGTTAGAGAGAAGGTCCATATCTTAAATGTGCATTATTTGGATGAAAGATCCTTTTTATAGACTTAAATTCTGTTAAAATTTTTTGCTTTATATCACATGAAAAATGAAGAATTCAAATTGTATGTGTAATGTAATAATATCCACAGAGGAAAGAGGAGAGAGACCTCTGCTTAGAAAATTAAAAGAAATATAATAATATTAAGAGTTATGAGATTTTGAATGGATTTTTCACATTTATGGGGTTTTTTTACCTTTTAATCAGGAGAATTTACTTTAATCAGGAGAATTTATTACTATGTCATAAATTTATAAAAACATTAAAATACTGTATTTTAAAATGTATTTTAGTTTCATTAAAGCAATCTCATTGTTTTTATTTAACTTGTTACATGAATGTAACATGTTAAATGTAAAGCTTTTAACACTTTGAAAAAAATCTTCTGAAAAATTATTGAACTTCCCAAAATTATAATTCATTTTAATTAGATAAATGATACCATGTTTCCTCAAATAGAAAAAAAAATTTGCAAAATCTATCAATAAGAAACTACTCTTAAAATGAGTCTTATCTGATATCTCTCTCAATTAAAGGATTATTTAAGGGTATCAGGAGAGAGGAGTTATTGTATTTGATCATATGTGAAACTCGGCTTCTGATTATTTTATGAAAATATCTATTGATGAGAAGGATTAAATCTATATTTATCGAGAAGGCTGCTTATAATTTGAGAAAATTCATCATGGAGTTTTCACACATTTACTGGTTTCATGTTATTGCATGTTTTTTCACCTTCTGCTTAAAAGGAAGAAAAAGAAGAAAGGTTTTGATGAATCTGAACCATGAGAAGTAGGCAATACTGGACCATGAGACAAAGGCACACCATGCAAGCTCAATATTTGTCCAGCATTTATCTAAAAGAGCGAGTGTGTATCACTGACTGGGAGAAGGATGGAGGAGGGTCTCTGATGACAGTGTTCAACTTAATCTCCTCCAGAGCAGTACTGTTGCAATAGCTGCAACTTCTATACCACACACGGCACAGTGGAATTCTGTTGGGCTGTTAACAATTATTTTCTAGAAGCATACTTAATAATATGGAAATATATTCAAATTATGTCATTAAGTGAGGAAAAATTATGATATTGAAATAGATGACAGATAGACACACCCTCCAAGTGATTAAGAACCATCATCTCTGTCATCATTTAATTAGTACAATTGCAAGTAATTATTTTCTGATTTTTTAAACACTGAAAATATTTTCTGCCAGATTGTTGCTTTTTAACATTTTTCCTGATATCTTATGTCGTACCTCAGTATTTCACTTTTATCTAACTAATTCTCTCAATCTTCTGGGTTTTTTTATTCTGGGTCATATTTCAGAAAGCTTCCCTGCACCCAAGATTATTAAAATACTACTAGTTTCTTCTATAATTTTTTAAATTGTTTATATCTATTTCTTCAATACATGGAGAATGCATTTTTGTATATGCTGAGAGAGTTAATTTTGCAATAAGGAAAAAGCTATTACTATTGATGAAGGGTATAGAACATGCCATCCCAAAATATGCAACTTTGGCAAGTGGATTATTTTGAGTTAAAGGCAATCAAGAACCAGCATGACTCTGAAGAAGCTCTTACCTCCCCCTTCATTGCCTAAAAAAAAAAAAAAAAAAAAAAAAAGTCCCCATTTGTGGGGGAAATCTACATTAATAAAGGAAACTTCCATTTGAAAGAGAGCCTGTACCAAAAAAGAGAGCTTTCATCAGAAATGACTTTTTTCACCTGAGAGACTGAAATGCATGACAGGGTAAACTTTGTTTACCATATGTTCCCTCCTCTCACCCTCCCATGAATTTCATACTCCCTCCAGCCTCCAACTTTTATGCCTTTCCTTAGCTAACAATGGTATAAAAGTCTCAATCTTCTGGCCACTTTTGGAGTCTCATATCTTTGTGTGGCTCTTACACATACATATATTATTAGGTTTGGGGTTTTTTCTCCTTTTAATCTGTTTTATGTCAATTCTTTTTTTTTTTTTTAAGATTTTATTTATTTATTCAACAGAGATAGAGACAGCCAGCGAGAGAGGGAAGACAAGCAGGGGGAGTGGGAGAGGAAGAAGCAGGCTCATAGCAGAGGAGCCTGATGTGGGGCTCGATCCCATAACGCTGGGATCACGCCCTGAGCCAAAGGCAGACGCTTAACCGCTGTGCCACCCAGGCGCCCCTATGTCAATTCTTATACCAGTCACAGAACCCCTCCCCTATACCACCATTATAATAATTATTATTATTTTCTTAGATCATCTCTGGATTTTGTTCTTTCTCTAATTCTACCAGATTCTGTGATTCTATTTAAATTCTAGTTGCTATAAAGGAATAATATGAGAAAGAAGAAATTATCTTTAAAACAAATGCAAATATGGCAGATATTCCTCTGGTTACTTGCATGCATTTGTGGTCAAACACCATAAACATTATCATGAAGGAGCTGTGGTGTTGTTTCAAAGTACCTAAGCCAGTTTGGTCATGCACAGTGATCAGCTGCTTTTTGATAGATATCCATGGATTCCAATAATTAGAGGCAGGTGACAAATATAGGGTCCTCACTTCCAGATGACATGTTATACTGTAAGCAGTCTCAGATCTCATTCTGACACATGTATAAATATTTAATATTTAGGCCCCCAAACAGTCAAATAAATGGTTTGGTGAGTTTGATGAAGTCTTGGCTTTTTGGCCTTAAGATTGTCCAACTGCACCCTACAGACATTAGAGGTAGGAAGAACAATGTTCCAGCTTTGGAGCAGGACTAAACTAATTCTCAAGTCAGCCCTAGACACAGTATAACATTACAACATTTCAAGCATGGAGAGATAATCCAAAGTGTATAATCTGTTAGTCTGTCTTAATTTTTTTTAACCTTTATAAGGGCAAAAATATCCCTAAAAACTGTTTTTTCCCCAATCCACATAAATTGAAACTCATTTCATCAATGAAAAATCCTTTCTAATCTCATTATGCTCAATACAAAGCTCCTGGGATAAATATAAGATAAGGATGGCTGAAGCCATAACATAACCCCTTTGGAATGTGGCTTCTGAATTGAAGATTTCAAATGCTAACCTGCCACACCTGGAATGTGTTTTCCCAACTAGGGGTCTTCAAATGTCAAGTAACCATTCCTAAGAAGAGAATAAAACTGACTGGGACACATAATACTAGTGTTGGGGAGGAAAAATTTTCCTCTTACCCTTCAAGGTTCTTCTGGCTGTTTTTAAAAATTAAATTGACATGAGACAGGTTAACAGGTTAACAGGATAAAACCAAACAAAAGCTTAATTATGTACTATGGGTAATCCACAGAAATATGAGAGATTCCAAAGACAGGTAAAGCAAAATGTAGGAAGAGGTGTAGGGGTCTGGGGATACAAAGGGGAGGAAGGCCATTCATAGGAAGAAGAAGAGACGTGTAAAAAACAAAGCTTGCCCTGATATACAGATAGGGTTCTTAAGTAAAAAGGAACCTCTGGTAATAGTTCTCAAGCTGGTACAGGCCTGCTTTCCAATGTAAACTTAGGCAGGTAAGGGAGAGACAAAGAGCTTTCCCTCAAATTGTTGGATTTTTATTGTTTTTAACTCAAAATAACCTTTGCCAAAGTGGCGTATTTTGGAGAGACCTGTCCTGAACCCCTTTGCCCCTTTCTTTAAGTGTAAAGATAATCTAATCACAAATGCTCATTTTTCTCTCTTTTGTTTTATATTTCCCAGTCTGACTTAAAGCAGCACAAGTATTTCATTCACTATGGAAGATGAGGCTCATCACCTGCCTTTAAGAAGGACATCTTTTTAAGGCCTGGGGATCACTAGGGAGCTCAAGTCCTTTTTTGTCTTATAAACAACACCCTCCTCAATATAGTCCAAGATTCTCAAGAGGAGGTGGGATGTCGGGGAAGCATCCCCTCCAAGAAAAAAAAAATCCTAAAAAAAAGATCTAATCCTCCCAGGAGGGAAAACTGCTATCATTTTCCCAAGCCCCACCCTCCTAGACTGCATTTCCATGGGATCCCTCTCTGCATTCTATATGTTACCATCCCCTTGACCTTAATAACAAAGGCCTTTGCAGTCCTACCATCACATTGCCTTCAGCCCATGTTTAGAAACTCCTTAGCTCCCTTGCCCCCAGGCAGGCTTGCCTATTGCATCTCACAAAAGAAAGAAAGTGTCGAAAAAAGAATGTCTAGCCCTAAGCTTTCTTTTGCATCTGTATGCTTGCTGGCCTCTGAATCCCTGAAGCAGTGAAAGGTAAATAAGCCTCTGGTCTATTCTTCCTTTGTTCTCTGAACTGGGACTTCACTCCCAAGATTTTCTTCTCAGATTAGACTTAAAGAGGTCTTTTTTCTTTGCTTAGATGATTTGAACTGATAATTTGCATCTACAAAGGCAACTAAGAAATACTGAATGGTCACTAGTCCTATAGAAGACACTGTGGAGGCACTCCTTATGATAATCTCACCTCTACTTTTAGACAGAGGAGAGCTCCAAAATGAATGGAAACTCAAAAGAAAAATTTTCAATGCCAAGTTTTTTCTAATATTGTCTCTGGATGACTCTGTGGTCAAACAGGCTTTAAGTCACCAGCCTTAAAACCAGCACTCCCTCTCTCCCAGAAAAAGGAGCCAGATAATTTCAACAAAAATAAACAAATAAAAGCATAGGATGAAAAACAAATTAATCTAGTATTACAAACAAAAATGGCACAGAATTACAAGCAATAGAAGAGCAAGATAACAAAGTCTCATGTGAAAATCTCATGCAACTCCACCTCCAATAGAGTTTCTTCATAAAGCATAAGATTTCTTAATAAACTATATGCAGTTTATTCTCAGTGAGGTAAAGGAAGCAATGCTTTCCTTTATTTAGCCAGAATAGACTTTCATAAGAGAAATAATCTAACAAAACACACAAGAGCTGAAATAAAATAGATAAAATAAAGAGATGATAAAGGTGAAAGAAAAGCAGGCAGTTACCAAAGAAATCAGAACAAACAGAGCAGAAGCAAAATCAAAGTAATCACATACACACACACACATACATACACACACTTCTTTCAAAAGCAAACAGATAATGGGTTGGAGAGATCACCACGTTATGGGGGAGGTGTTGTGAACAGAGAGCAATGCTCACACATACCTTGGGAATAGTTTTAAATTCCAAACAAAGACAGCAGGGACTCAGCCTGCAGCTTTCTACTGAAGAATTTATGAGGTTCTTTAGCCCCTTCCTCTAGCATCTGATAGCAGAGCCACCTTTACCCAAAAACTCTGTTTCCCTCACACGCAACCATCAGATATATTACAAAAGGAGAGCTTTAGGCTTCAAGAAACACCAGATAATGACAGAGGTCTGCAGAAATCAGAAAGTATTAGCTTTGATTTTCTTAGACTGACAATAATGATAGGCATAAGTTACAGTTATATTCAATAAGAAGCTTGATGAAATCTGAAATGCTGGGTTGGCAGTACAGTATAAATGAGAAAGAGTTGGCTAAATATTATTTACCTTCTGGTCATAATCATTAAACAGGAGAAGGAGGAGGAGGAGGAGGAGGAGGAGGAGGAGGAGGAGGAGGAGGAGAAGGAGGAGGAGGAGAGACAAAGATTCTCTCCTTGACTGAACTTCGGTGAGGCTTCTCTGAGCCCTCTGTAGTTATACCTGCTGACCTTAAACTTATTTGTCTGTCTTTGAATTGCCTAATTTTAGCAAGAATCCTGTGAAGTCAGTAGGGCAGAATCCGCCAGCCTTGATATCTAATCACTCTGTACCTGATCAAATTCCTCATTCCCCATCAACCCCCCCTACACCCCCACACTGGGGAATATCTTATCACCTTAGCCTGCCTTCAGTAAGAATCCTGTTAGGTCAGATTAGGGGTAAACTACCCTCTCTGTTAGTACTTTCCCATCTACAGACCCCCCTCACCCCATCCATTTCTTGGCTATAAATCCCTATTCTTCCTGGTCATATTCAGAGCTGAGCCCAATCTCTCTCCCTACCGCAAAACCCCATTACCGTAGCACCTGTACCTATTACGATAGTCCTGAATAAAATTTGCCTTAGTGTCTGTAACAAGTGTTAAGTTAACTCAAGAGGGAGGCCATTAGACCCAGGTGGTTTGTCACCAGCTAGACTCAAAGACCTGACCTTTACAGCCCAGCTGCTTCTACCCACTGACCTTTGTCCCACATTTTTCCTTAAGCTCTTCCTTCCAGTTTATCTCTTAATTCGGGCAAAAGACCTGATAGCCGTAGCATCCTGTGATGAAAAACAAAACTACCCTCAAGCAATAATGACTGCCCTGAAATGCTCTGGCAGCCCCGACCAGATTGAGCTCAACTACCAACTGACACCTATGCAAATGGACCAGGGAGTGGAAGATAGTTACCTTTACCTCATTATAATACTAAAATCTCGGCCAAGGAGGAGCACAATCTTCATTAACATAACATACAATGTATGTATAGGCATGTTTCCTTAAGGCTCATGCACCACCTTATGCCCACCTCTGCACATGATGACAAGGTTCCCCTTTCTAAATATTAATCCTAACCCTAAATTCACCCTTGCTCAGGGAGTCATGGCTTACCCCATGATCTCCTTATTTGCTGCAAACAAGGTTTTTCTGTGTGACAACTCCACCTGGTGTAGTTTCTATCTGTAACTCACTGATGAGTGAACTCCCAATAGTTCGATTACAGTTTTAATGGCTTTGTAGCTTACATAAGTGTTAGAAGGTGGAAGAGGGTCAGTAATGCATCCTCCAGACTGAGAAGGCACTTTAAGACTCATAGAGGAAGGAAGCTGCTCCATACCACTTACATCAAGTTTTATTCGGGGAAACTTACTGACCAGGAGATTGGACAGAGCATCCAGAGCTACACAGCTTTCTCGATCACTATTCTCTGCCCTGTCCAGACCTCAAGCCACAGCTTTTATAGAGGGAGGGGCATTGTGGTGAGGTCACAGATAGTTATCTAAAGTGGCACTACGCGTGTGCCAGTCGTCTTTACTAGTTACCTAAAGTGGAGTCTTCAGTGCCCCACTTTAGAGAAAATCAAAACAAGCCTTCTCGGATTCTGGTCAGGGTGTAGGTTAACCTCCAGAGGGCCTAGAACACTTAGCTCTGAGGGAGGTCATTGTGCAGGCATGAAGAATATGGAGGACCAAAGATGAAGTCAGTCTTGTTAACACTCCTATAAAAGCAAACCAAAACCTAAGCCTAAAATGCCTGAAGGTTAAGAAATCAAAACTTAAGGATAACCAGTCACAAACAGCCAACTAGGCTTTTCCAAATAAAATAAATACTTAAGCTTCAACCAATCAGATAATTTCCTCGCTTTGTTTCCACCTCTTCCCTATAAAAGTTTTTCCCAGGTGCCTGGGTGGCTTGGTTGTTTGGGTGGCTACCTTCAGCTCAGGTCAAGATCCCAGGGTGCTGAGATTGAGCTCCTCATTGGGCTCCCTGCTCAGCAGGGAGTCTGCTTCTCCCTCTGCCTCCCCCCACCCCCCGTCAACTTGTGTGCTCTCTCACTCTTTCTCAAATAAATAAATAAAATCTTTAAAAAAAAAAAGTTTTTACTCAACTCCTGTTGTTGGAGTGCTCCTGACCACTTCTGGTTTGGACATTGCCTGAATCTTATTGATTTGTCTTCAAATAAACTATTAAAAAAATTCAATATGCCTAAGTTTATCTTTCAACACATATGCCATGAATCATTTTTTTCTTTGATACTAGGTAGGGGGAAAACATTTCCAGTTGAATATGGGAATTGAATACATGTTTGCTTTTCCTTATCTAGAAACTTCATTGAAGACAATAGTAAAGGAGTACAAGTCATAAACCGAAAAGAGCAAGGGGAATAGGAAAGTTAGGAGGTGCGGGGGCGGGGGGGATGCCAATCAAGCTTTGGGAGGTGGAAGGAAGATGAAAGAATGGTAACTGGCTTATTTTAGGTGGGTCTAAAAACAAGAGGATTATTTGAAAGTCTGTTTTAAAAGTAGTTGGGGGAAAATAATTTTTTTAAATTGTTAAATAAAAGTAGTTGGGTAAAAGCAGGAGAGCTCAAAGTGAAATAGAGTCTACAAAGCAGGTGGCTACATGTGGAGTTTGCCTCAGTTGTAAGCTGCAATGCAATCATGGCTCAGGGCCACCTAGGAGATACCTACTATCTAGAGAGCTACCTGGAGAGGGAAAGAGCCCTAAACTCCCACTTTGAGCTACTTATGAATGATAGAGTCTTGGAAAACCACCCACAGATACTCTCTGAACCCAAGTCCTGCAAAAGATGTCCTCGAAAGGAAATTGATAGGAAGATTTTTATGACCAAAAAACTGCAAGCCTGTCTGGTTTCTGTTCCGATACATAAAGAGCTTGGAAGTCATCACTCCCATCCTCAGAAAGAGAAAAAGTCTACACAAAATCAATAATTCTTCTTAGAACCATCGCAAAATTGAGGTCACAGGGCAAATTCCCACTCTAAAAAATAGAGAGATGGGTGAATCACCACTTTCAGAGAGCAGAAACCACTGGAAAAAAAGCCTGTAAGAACACTTAAAATGTTATTGACTAGTTCCTGGAAATTGAACAAGGACTAGCATGAGAGTTAAAAACTCCTTGGGGCCCAGTCCTAGGATGGACCCTGATACTTTCATGAGTTTACTTCCAAGAGCTCCAACAGATTCTCATGATGAAAATCATAGAAAAGCCTCCTCATACTT
Source organism: Ursus americanus (assembly GCF_024610735.1). Classification (NCBI taxonomy): domain Eukaryota; kingdom Metazoa; phylum Chordata; class Mammalia; order Carnivora; family Ursidae; genus Ursus; species Ursus americanus. The sequence goes on along the minus strand of NC_142129.1, from coordinate 15,502,940 downwards.
GGGGCAGAAGGAAAGTAACCACTATGAAATGCACCCAGAGAGTTCTGTTCTCCACAAAAAATGTCTGCCCTCAGAGAAACTACTTTACCAGAGCCTAATTGGATTTAGGGGAAGAGCAGTTAGACAAAACAGCTTCCTCTGGTTTTCCTGTCTCACATGAAAGGAGAGGGAAAGTCTAAAATAAAACTTCTGAAGGTCACAACCCAGGGACATAGTCCCATTTTTAAAAACCTGAGATTCAATTATAAAATTATAGAATGCTTCCCTTCTACAATACTTCACCACCATATCAACACAATTCCAGTATAACAAGAGTGAATTACAAATGACAGAGTTGCAAAAAGCAGCCTCTATTTAAGAAGGACTTTCTAAGGAAGCACAAACACAACAGGGTATACATAAACAAGGACCCTACAGAAAATTGAAGTCTCTGGCACCTACCACAACAGCAAGCATTAAACACAGTTTAACTCCTACCCAGATAAACATAAAACCTCACACTAAAGACCCATTTATCTCAGTTCCTATTACCCAATACATCATGACCAGGTTTCAACAAAGAATTACAAGGCAAGGTAAAGGCAAGAAGATACAGTCTAAAGAGACAAAACAAGAATTAGAACCAGACTCACATATGGTAGATATTTTGGAATTACTAGGCAGAAATTTAAAATAATTATGACTCATGTGCTCTAATGGAAGAAGTGAACAACATGCATGAAGGATAATGTAAGCTGAGAAATGGAACCTCTAAAAAAGAACCAAAAAGCCATGTTAGAAATTTTTTTTAAATGTAACAGAAAGAAGATTGCCTTTGATGAGATCACTGGTCAATTGGACACAGCCAAGGAAAGTGAGCTTGAAGATGTCAATACAAATCTCCAAAACTAAAAATTCAAGGAGAAAAAAATGGGAAAAAATAAAACAGAAAAGGCAAGAAATGTGGAGCAATTACAAATGGCATAGCATATGCAAAATGGAAATATCAGGAGAAGAAAGAGAGAAAGGAGAAGAAAATACTTGTAATAATATCTGAAATTTTTCAAAAAATTAATGAGAATTCCCAAACCACAGATCCAGAAATCTCAGTGAACACCAAACAGGATAAATACCAAAGATCTATATTAAGGCATATTATTTAAACTACAGAAAATAAGACAAAGGGGGGGGGAAATCCTGAAAGAAACCAGAATACAAAATACCTTATCCATAGGGAAACAAGGTTAAGAATTGGATCAACTTTTCTCCAGAAACCATGCAGGTGAGAAGAGAGTAGAATGAATATCTAAAGTGTTGAAAGAACAAAAAAACTCAGCTTACAGTTCTGTATCCAGAAAAATTATCCTTCAAAAGTGAAAGAGAAAGATTTTCTCAGACAAACAAAAACAGGGAATTTATTGCCTGTAGATCTGCCCTTCAAAAAAATGTTAAAAGGAGTTCTTCAGAGAAAAGGAGTATATTATTTATGTCATAAACCCAGATTTACATAAATAAAGGAAGAACAGTAGAGAAGGAATGAGAAAATAAAATCTTCTTTTTCTTATTCTTCTTGATCTGATAGTTCACTGTTCACTTCAAATAATAACAACAATGTATTAGGTGATCATATTGTATGGATAAGTGAAAAGAATAACAGCAATATTATAAGAGAAAGGAGGGAGAAAGTGGTATATATATCACTTATGAAGTGGTATAGTGCTATTTAAAAGTGGACTTAGACTGGTTGTAAATGTATTGTGTAAACTCCAGGGCAACCCCCCAAATTTTTTTTAAAAGAAGAAACATAATTGATTTTCTAAGAAAGGAGAAAAAAATGGAATCATAAAAAGAGCATTTAAAGCCAGAAAAGACAGAAAAACAGGGGAAGACAAAAAGAAACAAAGAGAAAGTACAATGAATACAGAACAGTTATAAATATGGTAGCTATTAATCCAACTATATCAATAACTCTTTCAAATGCGAGTAGTCTAAATATACCAGTGAAAAGACAGAGACTGACAGAGTAGATAAAAAATCAGACCCAACCATATGTTGTATATAAGAAACCCATTTTAAATACAGAGACACAAAGAAATTAAAAGGAAAGAAAAGGAAAGGATACACCTTGCTAACACCATTCAAAATAAAGCTGGAGTAGCTGTATTAATTTCAGACAAAGCAGATTTCAGAATAAGAAAAATTATCAGGGATTCGGAAAGGCATTACCTAATGATAAAAGGGTCAGTTCTCCAAGAAGACATGGCAATCCTTTATGTGTATGTACCTAACAACAGAAATCAAAATATATGAGATAAAACCTGATAGAGCTACAAGGAGAAAGAGACAAATTCACTATTATAGTTTGAGACTTCAACACCCCTTTATCAGGAATTGACAGAAAATCAGTAAGAATATAGTTGAAGTGAGTAGCACCATCAATCAACCGGATCTAATTGACATTTATAGACTACTTCATCCAACAACAGTGACAATACATTCTTCTCAAGCTCACATGGAATATTCACCAATAATGATGACATTCTGGGCCATTAAATATAATTCAACAAATTTAAAAGAATAGAAATCATACAAAGTATGCTCTCAGATCACAATGAAATTAAACTAGAAATCAGTAACAAAGAAGTAGCTGCAAAATCTCATAATATTTAGACATTAAACAACATAACTCTAAATAATACATGGGTCAACGAAGAAGTTTCAAGAACAATTTTAAATATTTTGAACTAGATGAAAGTGAAAAAGTATTTGGGTCTCTACACGTCCCTCCCCCCTGCCCATACACACAAAGGTAGGACATCATTCCTCCTCCACCCTGGCAGAAGACTGGAAATTCGCTCTCTGGATGTTGCCTTGAACTCTGGACTCAGGACAACAAACATAGCTGCAGGTGCTATAGAATAAGGGAAACTAATATTCTACATGCCACTTTCCTTCTCTACTTCCCAAACCTACGTGGTCTACAGAATACTAGTAACCAGAAATATGCCTCTATAACAGCAGAATAATGCCCCCCCATAGATGTGTACATCCTAATCCACAGAACCTGTGAATATGTTATGTTACATGGTAAGGGAAAGCCAAGGTTGCTAATAAACCTGGATTATTTGGGTGGGACCAATGTAACGAGAAGGGTCCTAATAAGTGAATGCAGGTGGCAGGAGTATCAGGATATGAGAGATGCAATTTGAGAAAGACTCAACTGGTCTTTGTGTCTTTGAAGATGGAAGGCAACCACAGCCAAGGAATGGGGGAAAACCTTTAGAAGAAGCTGGAAAAAGGGGCGCATGAGGGGCGCAGTCAGCCTAGTGACCGACTCTTGGTTTCAGCTCAGGTCGTGATCCCAGAGTTATGGGATTGAGCCCCAACATTGGACTTTGCGCTCAGGCAGTCGGCCTCACTGTCTCTCACTGTCTCTCTCTCTAAAATAAATAAATCAATTTTGAAAAAAACAAAAAAAGAAGAAGCTACAAAAAGCCGGAAAACAGATTCTTCCCTAGAGCCTCCAGAAAGGAACACAGCCTTGCTGACACCTTGATTTTAGCCCAGTGAGACTCTTGTCAGACTTCTGTCCTCCAGAATTATAAGATATAAATATATATTGTTCTAAGACAGACATTTGAGGTACTTTGTTACAACAGCAATAGAAAACGAATACAGTTCCCTTTCCAGAAAGTGTAGACTTCTCTTGAAAAACTGACCAGTGCAAGGGGAAATTTTTATACTTACTGACATTTTGAAGTCTCCCAAGAAATAGCCAAGGGCCTTGCTTGATCACCCTACAGTGAAACCCCCCTCTTAAAAAGCCACACTCAGCCATGCAGTCCCTAAATCTGAATATTGACGGACAGGTAAGGATCATTAGACCCTTGGGGAAAGCTTTTAACATGAAAAAGATTCTAACAAATACGTGGAAGGAAGGAATTTGAAGGAAATGGAGACTATGCAGAGATAAAATTCATTTTAAAACAAACATAACTGATATCCTCAAAGAGATAAAATATTGATCTATGAAATGGGATGCTGCAGTGGCACAAATGATCATCTTATCGAATCAGAGATCTTAAGATCTCAAAAGAACCACAGATTTCAGCCAATATCAAGATTTACTAATGATTCAAAGGATGCAGATAATTAGGACATGCAGGCAAAACATGGAAAAGTTTGAAACGGCCAGGGCAGGTCTTTGGATTCTTCTTGCCACTTTAGGACATGCTTTACCCCAGATTTAACATATATTACCCATATATCACACATATATTGAACAAATATAAGTTTCCAAGTTTTATATACGAGCATCAGTTACCACAAAAGAAAAAAGCTATTTTATTCACACACACACAAAAAAATCTCCCTTTCATATGCTGACAATTTCATACCAGATGCTGACATTTTCAAGCAGACTCTGCCCCCATATAGCCACATATTCTAGACTTGCTAACCAAAAGCAACTTAGCCAGACCAGGTACCTCCTGGTAAAAAGCATTCTAAAAATGATCATTCTTTCTGCTTCTCCATACCATACCATTGGCTTGCCAAAAGAAGATTTGACATGGTCCTTTTTTCCCCCTTTCCTCTGGCATTCCTAAGGAAGGTTGGATAAGTAACAGACCAGCTGCTAACCCTTTTTCTTCCCAGATGGTATAAAAAGAAGCATTCAGAAAATCTTGGAAATTAAGAATATGATAGTGGAGATAATATTTCAACAGAAAGACTGAAATATAATGCCAAGGAAATCTCCCCTAAGATAGAACAAAAGGTAGAGATAGAAAACAGAACACACACACACACAAATATATCTATATCTATATATATCTATATCTATATCTATATCTATAATGATCATGTAGGAGGGAGGAAAAGTTTTAACATGAGGAGATGATAATGAAATAATGGCAAGTTTTCTTCAAACTAAGGCAAGTAAGTTTCTAGCTTGAAAGGGACCTCCTAGAGACCTGCACAATGAATTGAGGGGAGGGATTTTTAAAAATTACATCAATGGGCGCCTGGGTGGTGCAGTCGTTGATCGTCTGCCTTCAGCTCAGGGCGTGATCCCGGCGTTATGGGATCAAGCCCCACATCAGGCTTCTCCACTAGGAGCCTGCTTATTCCTCTCCCACTCCCCCTGCTTGTGTTCCCTCTCTCGCTGGCTGTCTCTATCTCTGTCAAATAAATAAATAAATAAAATCTTTAAAAAAAAAATAAAAAATAAATTTAAAACAATCACATCAAGGGTCATTGTCATGACATTTCAGAATACCAGAGATAAAAAGAAGATCCTAGGAGAGGAGTTAAGATGGCGGAGGAGTAAGAGACCCTTTCTCACCTGGTCCCCTGAGTCGAGCTGGATAGGTACCAGACCATCCTGAACAGCCACGAAATCAGCCTGAGACAAAGGAAGATACATCTGGATCTCTACAAATGAACATCTCCAGCGCTGAGTTTTGAGGTACGAAGCGGGGAGCCGTGAACCCGCACACAGATATCAGAAGATAAACGTAAGGGGGAGGGAGCCGCTATGCTCAGGCGCTGGGAAGCGGTAGCCACCTGCACGGGGGAGCAGGCCGGACTCGAGGACAGCACCCGCGAGAGAGCTGACTGAGACCGTGAGCCTTGCAACATGTGAGAGACCAGACTGAAATCCGGAGCTCCGGAGTGCTCACTGGAACCGGACTAAAACCGGGAGCTCAGGAGTGTGCATGTCCAAACTGAAAACCGGAGCTCCAGAGTGCACGTGAACCACACTGAAACAGGGAGCTCGGGAGCGCGCGCGGGGGCTGCTGGCACTGTTAGAAACACGAAGGACAGAGACATGTGGGCCCTGGAAGCGAAGACTGGGACGCCGGCTGTGAGGTGTACAACCCGGGACACTGCAGGGTTTTAAGCAGCACCAACAGAAACAGAGTTAAAGAGGCCAAGAGAGTTCAGTGGAGAGCAGACTACGATCTCTGTTTTCTGAGACAGAGGCTAGGATTCGGCTACTGCTCCTCTGACTCTCAGAAGAGTCACAGAAAACCTCCAGGGAAAGCCGCCAGGGAATAAAAGCCCTGAAATACCGGCTCACATTGTGCCCATCCCCATCCCCCCTTGCAGGGGACACAGAAACTCTACCCAAACAGGATTGCCTGAGTATTGGTGCAGCAGGGCCCTCCCGCAGAAGACAGGCTAAAAAATCAAGAAGCCCACATCCCCTATAAAACAAGTGCACACTGCCTGGGTCCTGGTCAATAACTTCTGCTCTGGGCAACCCCGCAACCTCTCCTCATAGAATGATGAGGAGAAATCCCCCCCAACAAGAAAAGATAATGAGTCTGTGGCCTCTGCCACAGAACTGATGGATATGGATATAATGAAATTATTAGAAATGGAGTTCAGAGTAACAATGGTCAAGATGATGTGTAGGCTTGAAAAAAATATTAACGAAAATATTAACGAGAATATAGAATCTCTACGGGCGGAAATGAGAGCGAATCTGGCAGAAATTAAAAATGCTATGAATCAAACGCAGTCAACACTAGATGCTCTGATGGCCAGAGTAAATGAGGCAGAAGAACGAATTAGTGAATTGGAGGATGGTATGGTAGAAGAGAAAGTTAAAACAGAAACTTGGCTCAAAAAAATCCAATCTCAAGAATGTAGGTTATGGGAGATTACTGACTCAATGAAACGTTCCAATGTCAGAATCATCAGCATCCCCGAGGGGGTGGAGAAAGAGAGAGGTCTAGAAGAGATATTGGAACAAATTGTAGCTGAAAACGTCCTTAATCTAGCAAAGGAAACAAGCATTCATGTCCAAGAAGCAGAGAGGACCCCTCCCAAGTTTAACCACGACAAACCTATGCCACACCACGTCATAGTGCAAATCGCAAATATTAGATCCACGGATACAGTATTGAAAGCAGCCAGGATGAAGAAATTTCTCACATACAAAGGCAAAAATATAAGAATTACGTCAGACCTGTCTACACAGACCTGGAAAGAGAGAAAGGGTTGGTAGGGCATTTTTAAAGCTCTATACGAGAAAAACATGCGGCCAAGGATCCTTTATCCAGCAAGGCTGTCATTCATAATTGATGGAGAGATAAGGACCGTCCAAGATCACCAGACACTGACCAATTTCATAACTATGAAAACAGCCCAATAGGAGATATTAAGGGGGGTGCTATAAAAGTAAAAAGGCCCCAAGACTGATATAGAACAGGAATTTACAATCTATAGAAACAAAGACTTCACAGGCATCATGACATCATTAAAATCATATCTCTCAATAATCACTCTCAATGTGAATGGCCGAAACGCTCCCATAAAAAACCACAGGGCTGCAGATTGGATAAAAAGACATGACCCATCCATTTACTGTCTACAAGAGACTCATCTTGAACCTAAAGATACATCCAGACTGAAAGTAAAGGGATGAAAAACCATTTTTCATACCAATGGACCTCAAAAGAAAGCTGGGGTAGCAATTCATATATCAGGCAGATTAGATGTTAAACTAAAGGCTGTAGTTAGATATACAGAAGGACACTATATTATTCTTAAAGGATGTATCCAACAAGTGGATATGACAATTATAAATATCTATGCCCCCAACAGGGGAGCAGCTAGATACACAAGCCAACTCTTAACCAGAAAAAAGAGACATATAGATAAAAATACGTTAATAGTAGGGGACCTCAACACTCCACTATCAGCAATAGACAGATCACCTAAGCAGAAAATTAACAAAGAAACAAGAGCTTTGAATGACACACTAGACCAGATGGAACTCATAGATATCACTACACCCCAGAACAACAGAATACTCATTCTTTTCGAATGCACATGGAACGTTCTCCAGAACAGACCATATACTGGGTCACAAAACAGGTCTCAACTGATACCAAAAGTCTGAAATTATTCCCTGCATATTCTCAGACCACAATGCTTTGAAATTGGAACTCAATCACAAGGAAAAATTTGGAAGAAACTCAAACACTTGGAAACTAAGAACCATCCTGCTCAAGAATGGTTGGATAAACCAGGAGATTAAAAATCAAATTAAACAATTTATGGAGACCAACGAGAATGAAACACAATGGTCCAAAACCTACAGAATGCTGCAAAGGTAGTCCTAAGGGGGAAATACATAGCCATCCAATCCTCACTCAAAAGAACAGAAAACTCTAAAAAGCAGTTTTTATATTCTCACCTCAAGATACTGGAGCTGGAACAGAAGAATAGGACTAACCCATGCACGAGAAAGCAGTTGATCAAGATTAGAGCAGAGATCAAGGAATTAGAAACCAGGAGCACAGTAGAGCAGATCAACAGAACTAGAAGTTGGTTCTTTGAAAGAATAAATAAGATCGATAAACCACTGGCCAGACTTATTCAAAAGAATAGAGAAAGGACCCAAATTAATAAAATTATGAATGAAAAGGGAGAGGTTACTACCAACACCAAGGAAATAGGAAGGATCATTAGAAACTTTTATCAACAGTGTTATGCCAATAAATTAAACAACCTGGAAGAAATGCATGCCTTCCTAGAAACCTATAAACTACCAAGACTGAAACAGGAAGAAATTGATTTTTTAAACAGACTGATTAATTATGAAGAGATTGAAGCAGTGATCAAAAACCTCCCCAAAAACAAGAGTCAAGGGCCTGATGGATTCCCCAGGGAATTCTACCAAACATTCAAAGAAGAAATAATACGTATTCTCCTGAAGCTGTTTCAAAAAATAGAAACAGAAGGAAAACTACCGAACTCACTCTATGAGGCCAGTATTACCTTGGTCCCCAAACCAGGCAAAGACCCCATCAAAAAGGAGAATAACAGACCAATTTCCCTGATGAATACGGACGCCAAAATTCTCAACAAGGTCCTAGCTAATAGGATCCAACAGTACATTAAAAGGATTATCCATCATGACCAAGTGGGATTCATCCCTGGGACGCAAGGGTGGTTCAACATTCGCAAATCGATCAGTGTGATAGATCACATCAACAAGAAAAGAGTCAAGATCCATATGAGCCTCTCAATAGATGCAGAAAAAGCATTTGAGAAAACACAGCATCCTTTCCTGATTGAAACACTTCAGAGTGTAGGGATAGAGGGTACATTCCTCACTTTCATAAAAACCATCTATGAAAAGCCTAAAGCTAATATCATTCTCAATGGGGAAAAGCTGGAAGCCTTTCCCTTAAGATCAGGAACACGACAAGGATGCTCACTCTCGCCATTATTATTCAACATAGTACTAGAAGTCCTTGCAACAGCAATCAGACAACAAAAAGGGATAAAAGGTATCCAAATCAGCAAAGAAGAAGTCAAACTGTCTCTCTTCGCAGATGACATCATACTTTACATGGAAAACCCAAAAGAATCCACCCCCAAACTACTAGAAGTTATAAAGCAATTCAGTAATGTGGCGGGATACAAAAGCAATGCTCAGAAATCAGTTGCATTTCTATACTTGAGCAATGAGACTGAAGAAAGAGAAATTAGGGAATCCATCCCATTTACAATAGCACCAAAAATCATACGTTATCTCAGAATTAACTTAACCAGAGAGGTAAAGGATCTATATTCTAGAAACTACAAATCACTCTTAAAAGACATTGAAGAAGACACAAAAAGATGGAAAAATATTCCATGCTCATGGATCAGAAAAATTAATATAGTTAAAATGTCTATGCTACCCAGAGCAATCTACACTTTCAATGCCATCCCGATCAAAATACCAATGACATTTTTCAAAGAACTGGAATAAACAGCCCTCAAATTTGTGTGGAACCAGAAAAGGCCCTGAATCGCCTAGGAATTGTTAAAAAGGAAAAACAAAGCTGGGGGCATCACAATGCCGGATTTCAAGCTGTACTACAAAGCTGTGATCACAAAGACAGCATGTACTGGGACAAAAACAGATACACAGACCAATGGAACAGAACAGAGAGCCCAGAAATGGACCCTCAGCTCTTTGGGCAACTAATCTGTGACAAAGCAGGAAAAAACATCCAGTGGAAAAAAGGACAGTCTCTTCAATAAATGGTGCAGGGAAAATTGGACAGCTACATGCAAAAGAATGAAACTTGACCACTCTCTCACACCATACACAAAGATAAACTCCAAATGGATGAAAGACCTCGATGTGAGACAGGAATCCATCAAAATCCTAGAGGAGAATATAGGCAGCAACCTCTTTGACATCGGCCATAGCAACTTTTTTCATGACACATCTCCAAAGGCAAGAGAAACAAAAGAAAAAATTAACTTGTGGGACTTCATCAAGATAAAAATCTTCTGCACAGCAAAGGAAACAGTCAAAGAAACTAAGAGGCAGCCCGCGGAATGGGAGAAGATATTTGCAAATGACACTACAGATAAAAGACTGGTATCCAAGATCTACAAAGAACTTCTCAAACTCAATACACAAGAAACAAATAAACAAATCATAAAATGGGCAGATGATATGAACAGACACTTTTCTAATGAAGACATACAAATGTCAACAGACACATGAAAAAATGTTCAAAATCATTAGCCATCAGGGAAATTCAAATCAAAACCACATTGAGATACCACCTTATGCCAGTTAGAATGGCAAAAATGGACAAGGCAGTAAACAACAATTGTTGGAGAGGATGTGGAGAATGGGGATCCCTCCTACATTGTTGGTGGAAATGCAAGTTGGTACAGCCAGTTTGGACAACAGTGTGGAGGTCCCTTATAAAGTTAAAAATAGAGCTACCCTATGATCCAGCAATTGTACTCCTGGGTATTTACCCCACAGATACAGACGTAGTGAAGAGAAAGGCCATATGCACCCCAATGTTCATAACAGCATTGTCCACAATAGCTAAATCATGGAAGGAGCCAAGATGCCCTTCAACAGATTACTGGATTAAGAAGATGTGGTCCATAAACATAAGAACTAGAATGATCAGTAGGGGAAGAAAGGGATAAAGAAAGGGGGGGTAATCAGAAGGGAGAATGAAACATGAGAGACTATGGACTATGAGAAACAAACTGAGGGCTACAGAGGGGAGGGGGGTGGGGGAATGGGATAGACCGGTGATGGGTAGTAAGGAGGGCACATATTGCATGGTGCACTGGGTGTTATACACAACTAATGAATCATCGAGCCTTACATCGAAAACCGGGGATGTACTGTATGGTGACTAACATAATATAATAAAAAATCATTATTAATAAAAAAAAAAAAAAAAAAAGAAGATGTGGTCCATAGATACAATGGAATATCAGCCATGAAAAAGTACGATTTCTCAACATTTGCTGCAACATGGACGGGACTGGAAGAGATAATGCTAAGCCAAATAAGTCAAGCAGAGAAAGACAATTATCATACGGTTTCACTCATTTATGGAACATAAGAAGTAGGAAGATCGGTAGGAGAAGAAAGGGAAGAAGAAAGGGGGTAAACAGTAGGGGGAATTAACCATGAGAGGCTATGGACTCTGGGAAACAAACTGAGGGCTTCGGTGGGGGGGGGGGGGATGGGATAGGCTGGTGATGGGTATTAAGGAGGGCACATATTGCATGGTGCACTCGGTGTTATACGCAAGGAATAAATCATGGAACTTTACATCAAAAAAAAAAAAAAGAAAGGAAGAAGAAGAAGATCCTAAAGCTTCCAGAGGAAGGAAAGAAAAAATCTCAAGTATAAAGGATCAGGAATCATGATGGCACCAGACTTCAATAAGAACGCTGAAAGCTAGAAAACAATGAAGCAATGACTTCAGAAATTCTTAGGAGAAATTATTTGCAACCCACAGGTACAAAAATAATATTAAGTATGAAGGTAGAATAAAAACTTTTTTTTACATGCCATATCTTGAAGTGACTAGAGAAATCCATCTAAACAGAGAATTGTACTGAAAATAAGACTTGTGGCTTCATTAACAGACAATGCAGCCCAGAACAGAGACAATGAAAATTCTGAAAATGATGATGAGGAGACTTCCTAAAATAACTATGAAACAAGAGAGAAAATAAGTCACGCAGAATGGAAAAGGAGAAAGGAAAATGGTGGATTCAGGAGAAACACCTGCAATGTCTCCAACTGGATATATGGATGAATGATGGGTGGATGGATGGATGGATGGATGGGTGGGTGGGTGGGTGGATGGATGAATGGTTGGAGACAGAGCAAGGGCAAGAGGAAGAGAAAGGCTGGCAAGCTAATTGATATTTATCAAGTTTTATTTTAAAGGATAAGCTCTGCATTTATATATATATTGTTATGAATTATAATAGGTAGCACATTCATATGATTCAGCAAAAAGCAGATGAATTCATTCACCCTGACTACCCCTTCCATATACTTACCTATTTTTATTAGTTTCTTGCATGTCCTTTCAATATTCCTTTATATAATGAGTAATTTTATATATTTCTCAGTATATAAATCTCCAGGATAAGTTCTTATGAGTAGGAGTTCCAGGTCAGGGAATAAATGCATTTGTAATGTTAATAGATATTGCAAAATTGCCCTTCCTAGAGATTTTAACACTTTGCAATCACACCAACAATGTCTGAAAGTGTCTATTTCCCCACAACTTTGCCAACATCATGCATTGTAAAACTTTTAGATTTTTGCTGTTCTGAGAAGTGAAAATGGTATATTCAGCTTTAATTTCCATTTATCAAACTATAAATGATATTTGCCAACTTTTCATAAATATTTTCACATTTATATTTCTTTTCTGTGAAGTAACTTTTCCTGTCCTTTGCCCTTATTTCTATTGAGTCACTTTATTCTCATTGACTTTTGTCAATTGAGAGATCTAGTCTTCTGGCAGAGTTTGGAAACTCAACAATATTATTTGGGATAGATAGAGAGAAGATAATGTGGGGCACAAGGTGGAAGGGTTACAAGGGCTTTTCCACAACAGGAGGTCAAGAAATAATACCTAAAAATCCTACGTCAAGAAACAGTACTACTCCCTATTATTTTTAAATGTGGGGGAAAAACGTTAAACAATAATTGAGGTGAAAATGCCTTCCTCTTAAGAATGGAAATCAGAGAGAGAGCAGAAATAAAGCTGAGAATGACCATGTTTCATTAAGAGATTTAAAAGTAGAGTGATAAAAAATTCTTTTTAAAGATTAATATTTCCATGTTCTGTTTCCTTAGATAAAAAATCCTCTTCCTATGGTTACTGATAGTTATTGAGAACTGGTGTAGGTGCTTCGTGAGATATGTCAGTAAAGAAATGTATCTGAGGGTGGGGAGAGGGGTGAGAGAAATGGGTGTTGAGAGCAAAGGGTATAAACTTCCAGTTATAGATGAATAAGTTCTGGGGCTCTAATTTACAGTGTGGTGACTATCGTTATCAATACTGTTTTGTATGCTTGAAAATTGCTAAGAGAGTAGGCTTTATTTTTTTATTTTTATTTTTTTTAAAAGATTTCATTTATTTATTTGGCAGAGAAAGAGACAGCCCGTGAGAGAGGAAACACAAACAGGGGGAGTGGGAGAGGAAGAAGCAGGCTCCCAGCGGATCCTGGGATCACGCCCTGAGCCGAAGGCAGACGCTTAACGACTGAGCCACCCAGGCGCCCCTAAGAAAGTAGGTTTTAAAAGGTCTCACCACACACAAAAAAATGGTAACTACGTGAGATGATAGATGTGCTAACTAACCTTGCTATGGTGATCATTTTGCAATATATATGTACATCAAATCACCATGTTGTACACTTTAAACTTACACGATGTCATGTGCAATTATATCTCAATAAAGCTACGAGAAAGAAAGAAAGAAAGAAACTTATGTGATCCAAATACAAACATGGTACAAGGCCTCATTCTTCCACAGCTCTGAATCATGTCATCCAACCCCTTCCATGGACTTGTTTTCCTTTTACTCTAACCCTCTGTACTAGTTTCCTAGAGCTGCTCTGAGTACTATAAACTGGGTAGCTTAAAACAAGAGAAATGCATTGTCTCACAGACAAGGAGGCTACAAGCCCTAATGAAATCAAGGTCTCAGCAAGGCTCCAGGGAAGGATATTTCCTCACCTCCTACTAGTTTCTGGTAGTTGCTGGCACTTCTTGGCTTTAACACATCAATCCAATCTCTGCCTTCGTCAGTACATGGTGTTGTGTGTCTCTCTCTCTGTCTAAATTTCCCTCTCATTACAAGTACCCCAGTCACTGAATTGGGCCCACCCTAATTCAGTATGACCTCATTTTATCTTAATTGCATTTGTAGACTCTACTTCCGAATAAGATGACATTCAAACATAGCAGGGTTAGGACCTGAACATATCTTTTCAATCCACAATGCCGTCCTAGCTAATCATGTTGATTCTGAAGTTCTTTTCTTTTTCTTTTCCCACAGACTTCCCCTGGGCCCTGCTTCTCTGAAGCCAAACTAGGCTTCTCTTAGTAATACAACTGCTTCAGCAAATACCTCTTCTAAATACGCCCAACCCATCTGCCCCAGGAAATGGTCCTTTCCATTGGGCTGACCTAGTTCCTCCAAGTGGGAACCCCACAGTACTTAGTAGTTGCCTACTGGATTTGGTATGCAAAAGATACAAAGATCTCAGCATAAAAATAGAAGAAACAATAGTGTAATTGGGTGTAAAGAGTACAGGTGTGAAATCAGAAAATCTGAACTCCAATTCAAATACAGATACTTAAAAATACAGGAGCAACCCATACCTTCTCAATTTTAGTATAATGTTCTTCCCATCATTTCACGGCTAGACAGTCTTAGATTGCGCTGAATGCAGCACCATCACTGAACTGGAAACTTCTGAGGGGAAGAAAGAGGAGGAAAAGGAGCAGAAAGAAGGAAAAGACACAGGAAAAAGAGGAAGAGGAAATAGCAAAATACAGTATCCACAGTATCTGCTTTAATGATTGTTAAACAAATACACAGAGAAAAATCCCAAAGGCAGACTGTCTCTAAGAGCTTCCCCCAAAGATGAATGGAAAGACCTTGGCTGCAAGCAGCATGTGCTTCATGCTATTTTGGTTAGTGGGTGAGTCATAGATGCTGGGGAGCAAATTTCTCAGGCTTTCAAATTTAAATGGGAGTAAATAGTCCAAGGCATTCATTTTAGCATGGAGTATTTTCTCCGAATGTTCACAAAAAGAATCCATTGTGTTATGATTAGGTCATGCTTGATGTACCTTAGAAATGTTTTCAGAGCCACAGAATGTTTATTTCTCAGCGACTCCACCAAGGTTCAAGAAGATCTGGTCAGTATACTTACAAAGCCCCTGTAATCCTAAAAAGGCGAAGGCAAATCCTCCCCCTGCTTTGTAGGCCCACTGTCATTGTTACTTCATCTGCCTTGGGTAATGACGCCCACCTTTCCGTTCTAAACATAGAAGGAAAGAGTAATTAATAGAGCCTAATTGCACCGAAAGAAAAATCTTGCTTTTTAAATAAAATCTTGCTTCAGAATAATTGTGCCTCACATGTGTTTTGAACAAAAATTTTAGACTAGAATGTAAGCCTAATATTAATGATAAATTGCCATTTTTTCTCAGCCTATCCTAATTACTCAATGAATACATACATTTTAACTTCAAAAATTACATCTAAGATTATTCATGTAAATGGATTGTACTTCAGGACAGAACCACTCCATGTGGTAATACCACAAATCTTTGATGCCAAAACTTTCAAGGATTTATCTTCTAAAAATCAGGAAATTCAGGTCAAAATCAGATGCACTGAACTTGACCCCAAAGCTCTGCAGTCACAGTTTGGATGTGTAACTAACGCAGGAAAGTTAATTATTTCTTCTTAGATTTGTTGCTCTGAAGTGGCCTTGGGTGAAATATTTTGGATGTGACAGAGTGGCAATCAGGTATCTGTTAGGGATTAACTTGAGTAAGATGAACTGAATGTTTTTCTCATTCAAATGTCAAACCACAGAAATTGACATCTTTCTTGAGACAGATAACAAAACAACTTCAAGGAAAATTCAGGTTTAATACCATCAATTCACATTTTCATTGTTTCTGTATAAGAATATTTTTTAGACAAGAAGTGTAATATACTAACACAACAATTGACCTAAAGAGAAATATATGTAGGGTTTCTTTTTTTTATAGTAATCTTTCCCTCCTTTAGAGGCAGATTCCTTGGCATATAGCCGCTAAATACCAAAAGAAATTAATAACATTGTCCTTGGTTTTATAGTAATCAATATTACTATATTACAATATTACAAATAAAAAATATTTAGGGGTGGGGTGCCTGGGTGGCACAGTGGTTAAGCGTCTGCCTTCGGCTAAGGGCGTGATCTCAGTGTTCTGGGATCGAGCCCCACATCAGGCTCTTCCGCTATGAGCCTGCTTCTTCCTCTCCCACTCCCCCTGCTTGTGTTCCCTCTCTCGCTGGCTGTCTCTGTCTCTGTCGAATAAATAAATAAAATCTTAAAAAAAAAAAATATTTAGGGGTGGTTGGGTGACTCAGTTGGTTGAGTGCCCAACTCTTGGTTTCAGCTCAGGTCATGATCTCAGGGTTGTGGGATCGAGCCCCACGTTGGGCTCCACTCATAGTGGGCGGTCTGCTTTTCTCCCACTCCCTCTGCCCCTCCTCCACCCTGCTCACGCACATGCTCTCTCTAATAAATAAATAAATCTTTTAAAAAATATATTTAAATTTTCCAATCAAACAAGGTTCCCAGGGATTATTGCTAACATTGTTTTGCTAAACAGTGATTACAAAATAGCTCAGTGAAATATAAAGGAGAAAGTTAAGTGAGACACTACTAATGAATAAAGCAGGAAATTTTGGTTTTAGTGTCCAGTGTTTTCTTACACATCTCCATTTGGTCAAAGCATAGCATTGGGCATTTAGTTAAAAAAAAAGGGGGGGGGGAGGAATGGAGGAGGAGACACTATGCCTGTGTCCCTATACCAGTTTCTCTCTGCATACTAAAGGAACAGGGAGTGGGAGGATGAACAAGTAAAGAAAATTAGTCTGGAGTAGTCAGGATGTCGTGGGAAGGTGAGTGCGTGTCACCTGAGGGAGCACAGTCTGGAGTTATAAGGCCTTTGTAGCCGACATCGCCTGCCTTTTGTGGGACACAGCTTCCTAATATCCAGTGTTTTCAATGGGACAAGTGAGTCTTTTATATGGATTGTTCCCATCAATCTGTCTCAGCGACAACCTGTGTCATTCTCAATACCTGTTAACTAGTTAATGATTCTGTGCTCAGTTCCTCTGTGTGTGTGTGTGTGTGTGTGTGTGTGTGTGTGTGTGTGTATGTGTGTGCGCGCATGCACGTGCACGCGCCTTGAAGAGAGGTGGTGGGGGGAGGTTTCTATACCACGGAGCAAGTCTCTGACACCAGCTAGGTGTCCTATAACTCAACTCGGTTCTGACCCTACATCCCTGCAGTTGGCTTCTGGTCCCATAAGACCCCTACAAGACGCCGCCCCTCACTTCCAATGCCAATAGCAAGTCCAGGCTGTCACTTGTGCTTCTGACAGACTGGCTATAGATCAAAGGTGCCAGTGGCCCCCTCCTCGGGTTCAGTTAACATGGAGCTCAGGAACAGTAAGCCCAGTTTACTTACTAGATTATTCGTTTATTATAAAAAGATACAACTCGGGAATAGCCAGTTGTCCCTTAACTGGGCCTCCAAGAAAGAGAAATGAAGTCTTTCGTGTAGAGTCCGGAGTATCTCTGCTTTCTCCCTTCATCACTTAATCTATGTTTCAGTGTAGCCGGGGCAGCAGGGGTGCCCGAGGACCTGACTCCAGGGGCCCCAAACAGACCAGCTTCGGTCACTCACCACTGACAAAATCCAAAGGCAGAGAGACAGTGGTGGTGAAACAAGCAAGGGATTTGTTTCAGTGAGGCCACCATTGGAAAGACAGGGGACTGACATCTCAAAGACTGTCTCCAAAGTGCCAAAAATACTTCCAGGTTTACATAAGAAAACTGGGGGACAAAGTTCAGTGGGTACCTGCAAGTGAGCAGTATAGGTCAGGTGGATCATTGTTCTGGGGTCAGTCACACATGGTCTCGCGGCTCAGGGCAGTCATTGCTTGACGGGGTAGTTTTGGTTCCCAACACAGGGTCTTTTGCCTGAGTTAAGAGATAAATTGGAAAGAACTTAATTAGAAAGTACAGACTGAGGTCAAAATGGAGGTCATCGAAGTCCACTCTTGTCAACACCATTATGTTTATAGTTTATAGTAAATAGGGCTTAGATCTAGTAAAACTTCCCCAGAAGCCCCAGCTCCTCTCTAGACTTCAGCCAACAGCTCAGCTCAAAACAGTACAGTCTCTCACATCACTCTGGTTCCTGGTGTACATACCAGACATTGTCCAGACAAACTAAAAAGACTCCTACTAGACCAGGATGATTAAAAAAAAAAAAAAAGCGAGGAGGAAGACACAGAGCCCCCCCCTTTAACAATTCACTCACTCATTCCTCTGTTCATTCCTTTTCATTCATTCATTGACTCAAAAAATTAACTCAAATAATTGACCTATAACACCTATTTGAAAATTAAATAAATATAATATCCATTGCCTGTCCCCAAGGAGTTTGCAATCCATCCAGGAAGTTTATGTATATACAAAATCTACTAGCAGTATTGTAACCAGGGTCTAAAGGTGCAAGAGAACCCTGATCCAGGGGGTCCAAACAGACCAGGTTCAGCTACTCATCATTGACAGTATCGAAAGGCAGAGAAACGAGTGGTGGTGAAACAAGAAAGGAATTTATTTCATGAGGCTACCACCCAGAAGATAATGGACTAGTCTCCCAAAGGCTGTCTCCAAAGTGCTGAAAATACTTCCAGGTTTACATAAGGAGAATGGGGGACAAATGTTGGTGGGTATGTGCAGCTGGGGCATAAAGGTCAGGTTGATCATTATCTTGGGGTCAGTCATGAGGGGTCTTGCTGGCTCAGGGCAGTCCTTATTGCTTGAGGAGGCAGTTTCGTTTCCCAACATGGGATGCTTTGCCTGCAAGGTCTTTTGCCTGAGTTAAGAGATGAGCTGGAAAGAACTTAGAAAAGTACAGACTGAGATCAAAATGAGGGTAGTTAAAGTGACAACTGTGTCCTATTTCAGGATCTTGTACTTCAGAGTGTGTAACATGGAATTTTGTTAGACATATGGATCATAATTTTTTAAAAAGGGTCTTCTCAGGGCACCTGAGTGGCTCAGTTGGTTAAGCGTTGACTCTTGATTTTGGCTCAGGCCATGATCTCAGGGTCATGAGATCGAGTCTGTGTTGGGCTCCCACGCTGGGTGTGGAGCCTGCTGGAAATTCTCTCTCTTCCCTCTGCTTCCCCCCATCCCCCACCCGCTCATGCGTGCGTATGTGCTCTCTTTCCAAAAAAGAGTCTTCTCAATGCTATTTACTGAACAATCTTGTGATGCTGCCTTAATCGTAAAATACATTTGCCTCTGCCTATAATTCATTTTCATTAATATATGGTACTTCATTGTATATAAATATACCTCAGTGTGTATATGCTATTCAGGATGGATATTTGTGTTATTTCCAGTTTGGGATGATTAGGATATAACCCAGTGCTTCCTCTTCCGTTGTGGCTCTGATGTTAGGGTACACTCTCCTCATGGCTCTCTCATGCTCGCTCTGAAATATCTGAGTGTGGATATCTCACACTGTTTTGCCAGTGTAGACTCTTTAGAAAGAGAACCTATTGAATGGTCTGGTTTCCCAAATGGTGCTCCCACATCCACCAGCTGCCCAAGAACACTGGCCACACGGGAAAGAAGTGGGTGACTGGTGAAAAGCTGTAATCCCAGGGGGTCCGGAGTGTAGTTAGTGAGTGTGAGGAAGAGCAGACCCATCTGAGTTGTTTTTGCACAAGGAGATAGAAGACCTCTGGCAGTTGTCAGGGAAATCCCTGCTATAAACCTTTCCAAGCTGCTCTGAAGACAGGCTGCAGATTTTCCAGTGGCATTAACCTTTAACCTCAGTGCCCAATACTTCGTAATAAGCTTTTATGTCACAGCTACGCATCCTCAGAGACCATACCTCAATGTCCCAGCCTAGTCTGTCACCAAACCCAAGTTCGCCTCACCAAAGAACTCTCCAGATAATCTAGGGTCCCAGGGCTACTGGAAAATTAATTTAAAGGACCAGTTTGCCTTTGGACTTGATAATTGAAAAACTGCATTAGACCCACTAACTGAAAAACAGTAGCTTGAAAGTGATGGCTTACGTTTGCCATGGCAGAAATATAACATTCAGGTATAATGATTTATAGTTGATTATCAGAGAATATTTCTTTGATCTTTGATTGCTGTTTGTCATGCAGGCCTGCAATAAATTTTAAAGGCTAAAATTGTTTGAATTGATTGTTATAGAGTAGTTTTATTATACTTTGCCAACTAATATATTGATTGGGAAGTATCATAAAATTCAAAACATAAAATTTAGCTAGGGCACTGGCTAAAGTTTACATTTTATATTGTAGTTCATATCATCAGCTATTTGCTTATTGTACTAGAAAGGCATTCTAATTTAGATTTGGTGAAAAAAAGAAAAGACAACAGGTCCCAAGTAGAGTCACTTGTGCTAAGGCCCACATCATCTAACCAAGACTTACTACCTAACCTAATTACAGTTTCAGCCTCTCCGAGGAATGTAATCTTAATCAGTCAGTCTGGAATTTCCTGGTCAGTGCTGTTGAGGTATTCCATTTGAGAGATCCCTACTGTCCCCTAAAGGAAGGTGACCTTGCCTGAAATAATCCATTGTTTGCTGGTAACTTTCTTATTCTCCCTTCTCCTGCCTATAAGTCTTCCATTTCAGACAGTTTCTGGGAGCTTCTTTCTATCTGCTAAATGGAATGCTGCCTGATTCACGAATCATTGAATAAAGCCAATAAGATCTTTAAATTTATTTAGTTGAATTTTGTTTTTTTTTCAACAATGTCTGAGTTCTTTCATTATGAAATAAATTATGTAATAACTAATATTCACTTGCCACGAAAAATTCACAAAGCACTACTTCATAGACATAAATTTGAGGTCACTAAATGATTAGCCACTGTATATTTTATAGGAGGTGTTTGTTATGGAAATTCATCATTATAAAAATAACTGATATTAAAATTTAGAGTAACAAGTATATTATTTTGAACTTAGTTTTATTTTTAAATAAATGGTATTTAAACTGTTATAAATGGTATAAAAATTTTCTGCATACACTTCATCACCTTTCCCTAATGTTAACATCTTATGTAACCATCATAAATGATCAAAAACAGGAAACTAACATTGATACAATACTATTAACTAATCAAAGACCTTATTTAAATATTACCAATTGTCCTAGTTATGTGTTTTCCTGGTCCAGAAAAAAAGATCCAATCCAGGGTCTGGCATTGCATTTGGTTATCATGACTCCTGAGTCTCTCAATACAGAACAGTTTTGTTTTGCTTTGTTTCATCGATTTTTTTCATTACCTTGACAATTTTTTAAAGCACAGGCCATTTACTTTGTGGAATGTCCCATAATTTGAGGTTGTGTTATAATTTAAAAAATATGTTTGGTCTTTGTCTCCTGTTCCTGCCACTGTGCTGCTAAAACCTTTGGATTTCTTGAACGGTAGCAACGTCTTTTATGTTGATGTGGTTACTCTTAACCCTAGGATGGGGCTGGTTGCCAAAGAAAAGAAAAACAAACAAAAAAACAACCCTGTGATTAGAGGGTTAGAACTCTCAGACTGTGTGGAGGGGAGAATGTCTGGAGATTGAGATTAATCACCAATAGCCAATGATTTAATCAACCATGACTACATAATGAAGCCTTGACAAAAAAAAAACTTTTGCATAACAAGGTCCTGGAAGCTTCTGGATTGGTGAACACACCAACATGCTGGGACAGTGGCATACCTAGAGAGGGCCATACCTAGAGAGGTCACGGAAGCTCTGCACTCCTCCCACCCACCTATCCCTCAATACTTGCCCTATACATCTCTTCCATTTGGCTCTTCTCAAGTTGTATCCTTTATATAAAATGATAGTTGTTAAGTACAACACTTTCCTGAGTTCCATGAGACATTCTAGACTGAGTTCCTTAAAACCTATGGAGTATATTTTAACTCCAGGTAGTTAGTGTCAGAATTGAATTGAATTGCAAGACACACAGCTGGTGTCACAAAACTGGTCTTAGAAAATGACATGTAGGGTTATCTGATGTCTCCTCATGATAAATTAAGGTTATGATTTTTTGTAAGATTACCAGAGAAGTAACGTTGAGCCCTTCTCAGTACCTCATGTCAGGAGGCACATGATGCTGATGTCTCATTACTGAAATGTTAACTTTGATCACTCGATTGAGGTAGTGCCTTCCAGGTTTCTACACTGTAAAGTTTTATTTTCCCCAAACCTATTACTTTTGTGTTTCACATTGTAAGATAAAATATTAAACTATTCATAACTTCTTCCCCGGTGTCAAAAATAATTTTTTTAATTACCAAGGATAAGAAAATAGAAATCCATTAGAGAAAATTAAGAAAATTTGTATAATTGAACAACTTTTTGGAGAAAATAGAGAGATGGAGGAGGCAAAAAGAAAAACATCCAGAATTAATAGTTTCAGCAACGTCATAGAGCTTCTTCACAGCCTGTTTGATCTGTGCTTATTGGCCTTGACATCTGCAAAGAACACAAGTGTGTTGTCTTCTGTTTTCTTCATGGCTGACTTAAGAGTCAGGGGGAACTTGATGATGGCATCGTGGTCAAGCTTGTTTCTCCTCTGGGGTGCTCTTCTGAAGATATCTGGGCTGCCTTCGAAAACACAGTGTCTTGGAAGGTAGGTGACTTGTGGATCTTCTTTATTTTTTTGGCTAGACACCTTTTAGCTCCACTTTCCTGGCCTTCAAAGCCTTTGCTTTAGCTTTGGCTTCGGGAGGAGCAGGGGCTTCCTTCTTTGCCTTTAGCACCATCTTCATGGAAGGGAGAGGATTCATTTTTGGTGCAGCATCGTTAGTATTCAGATCATCCAAGAACTTTATGAGCATAATGATGGGAATTTTCTTCATCTGGTAGGAACCAAAACAAATAATAACACCGAAGGCAGAACCTTTTCTTAGAATACAAACATCAGCAGCAAATCATATATCACTTGAATTAGGTAAGAAGTGCTAAATATTTCTCACCTATTTTAGATACAACTCCTGATACAAGCTATGTAGAGCAGATTATAATTATTACTGGTAATAGTACCTTTTTGGATTCCAAAAAGGCACACATGTCTGTAGGTGAATATTTTGTGGGAGTTTGTTCAGTAATGACGTGAATAGAAAAGACTATATATATTTTTAATAATGTTGACCGCTGACGCCCTACAAAAACTTCCAGAATAACCTGTTGGTCAAGCAAAATCAAGTGTATTAGGCTTAAGAAGCAAGGGAGAGCGCCATCTTAACAGAGTCTTAGTGTCTCAGCAGGGGAATGCTTTTGGGTCTGGGCTCCGTAATTTAAGGCAAGTCCTTCAAGGCGGGGAAATGGTGAAGATTGGCCAAAGTCTGTGATGTAATACTTTAGGATTGGTGGACACAGCAGGTCTTGAAACAAGTCTGGATAAACAAATTCTTGTCCTGATAAGCAAGCTGTTTGCGCAGGTGAGCACACAGCTTTTTTGATAAGACTAGCTGTTTGCCACAATGAGGCAACTGTTTGCCTTGATAAATTGGTTTGCAGGAATTTCCTGAAGCAAATGATGAAGTTAGTTATTTATTGGTTTTCAATCTTATCTTCCTGGGCTAGAATTTCTTGGAGAAAAACAGTTACATTATGTTGACACAGATAATATCAATTCTCAGCAGAATGTCTACAAAAACTGAATCTAGACAAAATAATTTGAATGACTAGGGGATATGACAATGCCACAGATATATATGGGAAACATAAGAGATTGCAGCAGCAAATCATAAAGAAAATTTACAAAACATTCTATATTCCTTGTTTATTTAAACTTAATAGAAAACATGCAACAACTTTTTTGGCTTCTGTGTTAGAGTTGATTGAAAATGATCCTAGGAAAGGGAAATTTGAAGCCATTTTTGAAAAAATGATGCAAAAGTCAAGCTGAAGCTATCAAGACACTAGAAACTCACTTAAGGGGAGAGTCTGGGTGGCTCAGGCAGTTAAGTGTCCAACTCTTGATTTCAGCTCAGGTCATGATCCCAGGGTCCTGGGATTGAGCCCTACATCAGGCTCTGTGCTTGGTGGGGAGTCTGCTTGAGGATTTCTTTTTCTTTTTCTTTCTTTCTTTCTTTTTTTTAAAGATTTTATTTATTTATTTGCCAGAGAGAGAGAGAGAGAATGAGTACAACCAGGTGAACAGCAGACAGAGGGAGAAGCAGGCTTCCCACTGAGCAAGGAGCCTGATGCAGGACTCAATCCCAGGACCCTGGGATCATGACCTGAGCTGAAGCTTAACCTACTGAGCCGCCCAGGCGTCCCAGCTTGAGGATTTCTCTCCCTCTCCTTCTGACCCTCTGCTCCCTCTCACTCACTCTAAAAAAATAAGTCAAGAAAGAAAGAAAGAAAGAAAGAAAGAAAGAAAGAAAGAAAGAAAGAAAGAAAGAAAGAAAGAAAGGGAGGGAGAGGAAGGAAGGAAGGAAGGAAGGAAGGAAGGAAGGAAGGAAGGAAGGAAGGAAGGAAGAAACTTACTTAAGGGAAGAAGGCAATGCTCTGTTAGAAATTATTGTGATGGGACACCTGGGTGGTTCAGTCAGTTAAATCTGCCTTGGGCTCAAGTCATGATCCCAGGGTCCTGGGATCGAGCCCTGAGGTAGTGTCCCTGCTCGGCTAGGAGTCTGCTTCTTCCTCTACCTCTGCTGCTCTCTCTGCTTGTGCTCTCTTTCACGTGCACTCTCTCTCCCAAATAAATAAATAAAGTCTTTTTAAAAATTTAAAAAAGAAATTTTTGTGACATTAATTGTTACATATTTCTGCAACACAAGTAAAGGTTGATCTTGAAAATAACCAGTTTTACATTTATTTGCTCAGTACTGATTTGGCATAATTTGATGTTAAATGTAAAATGATGCAGGAAAAGAAATTCAATGTATGCGATGCATTTGAAAGCATCAAAGGAATTATACATTTTTTTGAAGACTAAGCAATAATGTTTGTGAAAAATATATTGATACTGAACAAACTACAGAACCTCTTGACACTGATGGCAACTGTCCCAGTATAGGCACTACCAAAAAGGAGCGGGAAGTGTCAACTAGGAGCCCAGCTACAATCCAAAATTCAATTCCAAACTGAATTTTCTTTTTTCTAAACTAGCTATAATGGTATCTTCTTCAAAGGAAAGTCTTAAAATGCTGAAAGAATATAATGGCCTCTCAGTGTTACAGATGGCCAGTGTAACTCAAAGAATTCCAATGAATGGGAGCTATTGACTAATAGTTGAAATTGCCTGGTGAACAAAGTAAGGGAAATGACACTGATGGGAAGTCAACATATAGGAAACTAAAATCCTAAGCTGATTTCTAAAATCTACACTTAGAATACTCCAGTTGAAGTATCGCAATATATTTGCAACAATGATTTACACGACACATTTCCAATAATGTTTTGTAGCTCCCAGGATAAATTTCACCTTTCAGTTGCAATTGCCAATGGACAATTTTATAGCTTCATGAAAATTAATTTATTAAATGTATACAATGTCATGAGAAAACCTGTTCATTTCTTTAGAAAACAAGACACTAAAGCCAATAGGTACTAAAACTGTCATAAAGAATGTTATCTCTGTGAAAGCAAGATGTAAAACTATTTTATAACTAATGATTAAATCCTACTGGTTTCTTAAGTATTCCAGTGAGTTATTATTATGATTAAACATTTTTTACTTCCTTTATTGTGTGTTCAATAATTTAATTTGTAGAATTTATATAGAATGACCTCAGGCTTGCTGTAAATTTTATTTAAAAATAAATAATATACTATCTTCTAAAAATTGTACTTGAGGAAAAGAAACTAACTGTATTTAAGGAAAGGACACTTTTATCCTACTTCACACAAAGGCTACATATGGGTACCAAAGCACAGTCTCAAAATGTTAAAAACATAATTCTTATATAAATAGATAATAAGCCCATATCAAAGATTTATTAAACCTATTAATAGGGGAACCAGCAGGATGACAAAAACAGTTCAAAGGAGAATTTAAGAAACTGGGATTTTTACAATAAATGAGGAGAAAAGTCATGCCGAAATAAAATTGCTAATTTAGACAAAGGTATACAGTGGTTAAAATCCTACAGGGTAATAAAACCATAACCTTCAGGTTTATCCTTCCTACCAAACAAAAAAGAAAATCATGGCCCCAAATCAGCTTTCAGAATTTTAAAATCTCTGGGTTCTAATGAATTGTATGAACAAGCTTAAGTTCCCAGAGTCAGATGATCCTTAGGTGGGCTTGTTTGAAAATGTTCTTAGCATGACATTAATCACCCTTTGACTTATTTCCAAGTTCGGGATAATTTTCCTTCACATGGGCTAATGCTAGCCCTGTATATTCACACTGAAGCAGGATTCAGCACTGGTGATATCAAAAACAAAACAAAAAGCAAATTCTAACCCACAAATCACAAAGGAGTAAAGAAGACTTTGCTGATGATTTTGCAGGGACATGGAGGAGAGGGTTACACTGCATCTCCCACAGCAAATCATCTTTGAGATCCCAGTAAATACTCACACCCCACCCTCCTAATCAGCCTTCCCACTGGCCCTCCCCCACACACTTTTCCTATCTTCTCTTTCCTAATGCAAAAAATACAGCCTCACACCCAGCAGCCTCTAAGCAAAAAAATGGTATTTCAGACTGATGGGGTTCAAGACATGCCACCCCCAAATATGGCATCTTGGCACATTAGATATCTTAAACTGAAGGAGTCTGAGAAAGCAGCGGAAGCAAGAAGGTCACTGTGACCTCCCCCCTCCCCCCTTCTTTCCCTGAAACGGGTCATAAATCTCCCAAGTGAAAGGTCCCTTCCCTGTACCAGAAGGGAGGAAGACATTCTTATCACCAGAGGCAGGGAATTGGGGGCTGAGAAATCTGATAAATAAACCTTGTTAAACTAACCCTTATCTTCCTAGTTACTTCTTCACCATTGACCACCCCTAGCCCAAGTCTTGTCAATTCCTCACAGATTCATTATTTCTTTGTCTAAAAGGTTTAAAGCTCCCTACTCTGGCCACTGCATTGGGTCTTCATTCTCTTGTGAAGGCTCCCATGTGCATGTAAAAATCCAATGAAATGTATGTGTGTTTCTCCTGTTAATTTGTTTTATGTCACTTTAATTTGCAGACCCAGCCAAGGACCCAAGAAGGTTGAAGAAAAATTTTCCTCCCCTACAATACATTAAGATCCAAAATTAAAAAAAAAAATATTTAAAATTCATTATTTTTGTCTACCATTGGTCAAAATTGACTAGCCTTGGGGTGTCTGGGTGGCTCAATCAGTTAAGGATCTGCCTCCGGCTCAGGTAATGATCCCAGGGTCCTGGGATTGAGTCCCGCATCAGGCTCCCTGCTCAGCGGGGAGTCTGCTTTTCCCTCTCCCTCTGCTGCTTCCCCTGCTTGTGCTCCCTCTCTCTCTCTGTGTCAAATAAAATCTTTTTTAAAAACTGACTAGCTTTGCCTCAAAATAAAGTTAAAATTAAGAATAATAATTTTTCAAAATAAGGATAAGTAAACTGGCTTGTTTCTGGTCATTATTTCTTGAACACTGACTCTGTATTCCATGGTTTCACACCTGTCATCTCACTCAGTACGAGTAGGTAGGTCAATATTACTATAACCATTTAACAAATTAAGCAAGTGACCCTCAAAGAGGCTGACATGTTATAGGTAATAATAAATAACAAGGCTTAGATGGAGATCCAGGTCCTCTGATTTCAAGTCCAGAGCTGATTCCTCATTGCTCAACCCTGAAGGTAGAGCCCTGTCCTGCCCAAGTCGATCTATGAATTGGTTCTCCATCTAAACTGCTGCTTAGAATCCGTTAACTATTTCTTCTATTGCAGGATTTCTTAACCTCAGCACCACTGACATTTTTCCCCCCAGGAGGCTGTCCTGTGCCCTGTAGAACGTTCAGCATCATCTCTCTCTTCTACTCATTAGATGACAGTAGCACCCGCTCCCGGCCTTCCCTACCCCCAGTCATGACAAAATCGGCTCCAGTTGAGAACCACTGTTTGTTTCACCCTATGCTAAACTCCTCTGTATTTTGCATCCCCCCGTCTGCCTTTCAGTCTGTGAGAACACATGGGATCTCAGACCCGGAAGCATACTGATGTGGAAAACCTCCCTGCCTGTACGTTCTACCGGGTCCCTCTGGACTTCCTGTAGGCCCCGGGCCTGCAGTAACCGACATTCTTGCTGTGAGCCTTTATCCGTTCTTGGAGCGCATCCAAACCTACTTACATCAGCTCGATTCTGTGCACTAGCTATTCAATCTGCTTGATGCAGTTCACTCTCCAAGACCAGGGGTTAAAATCGAATTGGCTGCCCAAGCATGATTTACTGCAGGCTTCTGGAAATGTCTCCCACAACTGGATTAACTATTTTGATTAATTTGACCCGTCAGTTTGTTGGGAAGGAAGAGAATAGTCATTTAATTTATTTATT
Organism: Ursus americanus; assembly: GCF_024610735.1. Lineage (NCBI taxonomy): Eukaryota > Metazoa > Chordata > Mammalia > Carnivora > Ursidae > Ursus > Ursus americanus. The sequence continues at coordinate 15,474,315 of NC_142129.1, read as the reverse complement.
CACTTAATTTATTCAACTTAATAATTTATTTAGATTCACTCATTTATTTACTTAACTAACATTTAGACTGAGATAACTTGCTTTGGACTAAATTAAATGGTTAAAATGATCAGATTAGGAGTCTTTTTAGACTCAAGCTGAACGCTGCTTCTATCTCAGTACAAATTGTTTCATATTCTTTAGTCCCCAGAGAATATAGCTCAGTTAATAAATAATCACAGTTTTCAGAGGCTGTTTCTAACCACTCTGTTTTCTTTTTGTCGCAGGGAAAGATAATTTTTTCCTTAAATTTCAAAAACTATTTTAAAAAATAAATATTTGAGAAACACTTGTGCTTGTATGACGATGCCTTTCAAGCAAGAGAGGGTGTCATTCACTAGTATGTACATAGAACTCAGTACAATAAATGTGTGTCATTGAACGTCCATAGTGGATTTCCTGTGTGATGGAGGGAAGAACAGGAGGAGACAGACCAGAGGGTTCATGTCACACTAGATTTCTTAGGAAGCTCGTAAAAAGGATTTACTGTATTTTGATTAATCCATCCTTCATCCACCTTGAGTGTCTCCATGGCAACCAGATATTTGTTTCCCAAAGATGGGCTTTCAGACTGTGGAAGGTTCATTCAGCTCTATACAAAACCGCCTGTATTCCTGAGAACCACATCTTTGAAATTCAGCCTGCATAGACAACCACTCCCAAACCCTTGTCTGTGTTACTAATCCTAATGCTACCATCATCTTATCAATGAGCAGACATAATCAATTTTTTGAAGCATTTTTGCAGAACGAACAGAGACATCTGTTTCACCTCTATTCCTCAAAAACATCGTGTTTTAAGCTTAGCTTAAAGGAGGCTAGTTGTCATTATGAGGTTTTTTTCTTTAATTGGTTAGAATATTTCAGAGCACCCACCAATTGATCAACCCTGTAAATAAAAATCATCTTTCATTAAAAATTAATGATCCCTGGTGCCGGGCTGGCTCAGCCACTGGAGCATGCAACTCGATCTCAGGGTCGTGAGTTCAAGCCCCTCGTTGGTTAAAAGGAATTAATGATCCCTTTCTCAAAACACAGTTATACAGAATATAGTTGAAGATGGACTAACATGCAAAGAACATATATTCTATAATGAGGTTGCACGCTAGTTAGAAACCAAACAGAAATGAGGACATGGAGACCCAAACTTCCAACACACAGCTCTGTATGCACCACCATGGGTCTGCCCTTCTTTGTTCACAGGGGATCCTGAGTAGTGCCCTGATTATGTGAGATGTGTGAGTCTTTCATTCCATGGGAACAGGAACCCCCTCTGTCCTGCCTTCTCCCCAGCTCTCTACTTTTCAATATGGAAAGAAGCATCAGTGGATGGATGGATGGATGGATGGATGGATGGATGGATGGATGGATGGGCAAAGAGCTCTATATTAAAAATCTGGAAAACATACGCCTTTTTGAAAAAAATTACATATCCAAAAATGATGTTATCTAGGGAAAATTTCACTTTATGTACATTGTATTCTTTTTTATGACCATGAGTTACTTTTATAATCCACAAAAACAATAAAAACAATTCCATTTTGGAAAACAAAAACAAAAACATCCCCCCCCCCAAAGTTGAAAGTCTACTCCAAAGTAAATCTATTTCTGATGTAAAACAAACAAAAATACCTGGCCACTTAGGCAATTGTGATACAGTTCCTAGGGTTTGCACAATTTCTCTCATTATTTTATTTTTTTAAAAATCACCAAATGGTTTGTAATGTCTGTATTAAGGAGTAGGGTAATAAAATCAGGTTATTTTACTCATATTATACGACTAATAATTTAAACTTTTTTGGGGGGGGGCACACAAGTAATATTGGATTAGTCTGACACACAGTTTAGGAATTATAACTTGAATTATTGGAATTCATTCGGGAAACCCAGCCTCACTTAAAATTGCTGCTGTCTGCAGTGTAATAAATGTGATCGATGGCCTTCTGCGGCGGTGCAGTCTAGCTGCTCCTCCATTGCTGGGAGAGGCCTCTTTGTGTGTGTGCATGTGCATATTTCTTGAACATTCTGCAACTATTTCCAACAGGAGCTCCTTGTGAGCCTGTTATTTAAGAATAGCCTGTTATTTTCCAATCAGTATGGATCAATTTAGATTGCCTGTAGGAACACGAATCTCGTTGAAGATTGATGACTTGTGAAAGAGTAAAAATACACACAGAGCCCTTATCCATTCTATCTCACTCAGTTCTTTGACATTTGGAGCTAGAAGGAAAAACTGGTTTCTGCTGGTAACCAGAACTTTCACGTGATCATCAAATCGGGCAAATTAAAACCAGAAGACTTAAATTAGTTTCAATGTTGTCTTTCAAGGACTAAATGTTTAAATAAACTTCCAAACAAAGTATAAGCAGATTTTAGTCAACGTCCCCCTGCCCACCCAAACATCTATTCAGTGTTTCTGATGCTGGCTCTCCTTTTTCCTTCCATTGTACTTATCACTTCAATTAATAATTTTAGGAACAAATTATCTGACATACCTCTTGCAATCGGTTACAACATACCTGTGTACGGGGACAAAGCAGAGAACTTAAATATGCTCCCTTGTGAGACATTTAGCTCATAAATCAAATCACTTCTCTCATTTAGTAAATTTATAAATATAAATAAACATTTGCAAAGAAAAATTGAACTACACAGGAGCTTTGTCAGGTTTTTATCTTAAATGAAATTGTAAAAACTGAAGTCATGAACTTTATAATTTGGAAAAAAAATCTTAGAAACTATTTTGTATATGGTGAAACTGGTAGGTTGAGGCTGACAAAGCTGTAATGTGAGTTAGTAACAAATCAGACCTTACCTGAAATCTTTCCATCCTACTATTCCGCTTTTCCTCAGTTGGGCGGTAAGACCTTCCTCATTTAACACAAAAATCGTAAGAGGTGCATATTGTTGTCCCAACGGAAGCAATAAGGAAACCAAGACTGAGAAGTTACATAATTTGTCTAAGGTCACACAACTACTGATAGAAGTGGAATTTGAACCTCAAATTGTAACCTGATGAATTCTACGAGCGGCTTCAGTCCCTACCCACATGCAAGTTCAGGCTATTGATGAATGGTACTGAAGAAAAGAGAATATTTTCCTGAAGATTGCGGGAGATCCATTGAAGAAAAGTCACATCATATATCACGGTAGACAAAAATTTGATAAAATTCCTTAGATATTTCTGTTATTTCCCCACAAAGTTTCTTATCCTCAAAGGTACCAGGTTTCTTTCCTATGATGTTACAAGGGGAAAAAATTATAACTGCTTTTTAATATATACTAAAGGCAAGGTTTATGTGGAAAGATTGCTTATCACTGTGGCTGCATGTATAAAAATGCTGCAAAAATTTTACTTAAAAAAACAAAAAATAGAGAGAGGGGAAAAACATACCCAAGCTCAAAGTAAAAACCCAAGGTTCCAAAGAGAATGAACTTTAAGGTTAAGCAGCACAAAGACTGAAGCCAAAATGGAGTTCTCGGAGCGAGTAGAACCTTAAATGCTGGGCCTAGAGGGAGGACACCTGCTCAGGAAGGAGAGGGCAGCCCACACCCTGTGCACAGGGAGCTGGACCAGGGCCATGTGCATTAAGCTAGGAGATTGGAAGGGCTGCTCTAAATCCAAAATAAAAATTTAGAAACATTATCCAGTAAAGTTGAGAGAATATAAAGGAGACTATCTTTGTGATCCGAGGTGGGGAGCAGTTTCATAAACGATTAAAAAATACAAGACATAGAGCAAACTATTGTTGAACACAATTATATCCAGACCAAGGATTTCTATTCAATGAGGGACACCAGAAGTAAAATTATAAAAGATGATATGTGCATATATTTGTGTTGTCTATAGCAAGAAAAGGGTTAAGCGGTAGGTCTCCAGTTTTTTGCTCTCCTTTTATTGGGAGAAAAGAGAGTGGGGGCAGAAATAAGGCAGATGTCTAGACCTAATCTCCTTGTGAAAATGCTAATGAATATCCCAGTCAAAGAGTTAAAAGTATTTGCTAACAGGGAAGGCCTTATCTTTGGAATGCTTTTAACTGGATGAACCTGGGGGTTGGATTGCTTATGATAAATAAACCAGGAATCTATGGATTTATGTTTATAGCCCATGGGAAAATATCATGTAATGGATACATGCCTCTAAGTATAAATTGGAGAGGTTTCATGACCTAGATGGCAAAATATTGATTTATCCCATTTCTAATGAACTTAACTTGATCATATAGTCAAGACGGTATCTACCAAGTTTCTCCACTTGAAGTTACTATGTTCCCTTTGTAATTAATATGTACTTAGAGGGAGAAATACTTTGAGATTACGTAAATATTCTGTTTGTCATCAAACTCACCAATTCACTTTCGCTTCCCTTGATGATTCTTCCCTAATATAATTAATCGTTCTATGGTGGCTGCCAAATGACCATTTCTAACTGTTCTACATTAATTAGTTGACATTTTAATGTGAAGATGACCTTTCCCCCCCTCTCCTATTTATTTCATTATTTATCTCTATCAGCAGGGACTCACGGATTCTTACTTTATTCCTTAAGTTATGATCTATGATTATCATTATTTACTTTGCATGCAACTTATCCCAGATTTGGCCAGTGGGCACCCCTTGTTTTTTGTTTTTATAGTAGGTGAAATTACATAAAAGTTCAAAATAAAGAGAAAAATAATGACGTCCTTAGCTATACATTTTCAAAATGTATAAAGCAAAACCTACCTAGGAGCTCAAATAATACAAGGCTATGGGATTTTTTTTTTTTTTTTAATTCTCTGAATCTGATAGATGAAGCAGACTGAGAGCACCGCTGTTAAGGGTACAGAAGATGGGAATAACAAAGCCAAGACGATTTATCTGCTACACACAAAATACTATACCCAACAGAAAAGGCACATTCTTTTTGAGGAACCATAAAATACTTTTAAAAGCTTTTCATTTGGAAATATTTTAAACATACAGAAAGTTAAATACGGAAAAACACAAATAGTACAAAGGACGCCTGCATAGCCTGTACTCCAGATTCACCTATTGTTAACATTTTACCACTTGTTTTATCATTTTCTGTGTGTATGTGTGTGTAAGTTTTTTCCTGAATCATTGGAGTGGAAGTTATACACACTGTGGTCATTAACCCTTAAATACCGCAATGTGTATTTCCTAAAAATAAGAATATTCTCTCATAGTACCACCATACAGTTACCAACTTTATAAATTCTTATATTGATAATATAATCTATATTCAAATTTTGTCAGTTGACCTAATAATACCCTTTATAGCATTTTCCCCTGCTCTGGTAGAGTATCCAGTTTAGGGGTAGGTATGTTGCATTTAGTTGTCATTATCTTTAGCCTATAATGAAATATTTTTCTTTTTTTTTTTTTTAAGATTTTATTTATTTATTTGAGAGAGAGAGAACACAGAGGGAGAGGGAGAGGGGGAAGCAGACTCCCCGCTGAGCAGGGATCCTGACTCTGGGCTCGATCCCAGGACCCCAGGATCCTGACCTGAGCCAAAGGCAGATGCTTCACCAACTGAGCCACCCAGGCGCCCCTATAATGAAATACTTTTAAAAATTGACCGAATTCGTCCATAGTGTGGTACAATTCAACCTCAAACAAACAAAAAGATCATTTCATTCGTATTTTGAAACAAAGAAACAAAACACATAAGCCATGATTTGAAAAGAAAATCAAAATGAGTACTAGAAATATTTTATATTGAAATCTAAAAAACAAACCAAATTAGCTAACTAGCTAAAGTGGGGAATAAGAGAATAAAAATAAGCAAAAAGATTAATTAAACAGATAACAACAAGGGAGAGAGAAGCAATGCAGTCCAAAGCAGAGTCATTAAAAAGATGAATATAAAAGACAATTCTCTAAATTATCTGAGCAAGAATAAAAGGAAGAAGGTATATACAAATAATTGAATTAAATTGTGACATTTTTGGAGCACTTGGGTGGCACAGTCGGTCAGGCATCAACTCTTGATTTCAGCTCAGGTCACTATTTCAGAGTCGTGAGATTGGGCCTGGCCTTAGGCTGGCACTCAGTGCAGAGTCTGCTTAAAATTCTCCCTCTCCCTCTGCCCCTCCATCCCCATGTGCATTCTCTCTCTCTCTCTCTTCAAAATAAATATATAAATCTTTAAAATTATGACATTTTTATAGGTACGTTAGAGATATAAAAGAAAATAATTTTTTTTAAAAAAAGTTTTAACCAATACATTTTAAACCTTAGATGCAATGGACAATTTTCTAAAAAAAAAAAAAAAAAATTTTGAAAACAAAAGATAATGAACCAATAAACATTAAGAAGTTAAAAAATTGTCAAAATTTCCCCTCCCTGTTCCAAAAAAACCAATATTTCCAAGATGAAAATGTATGTTTTATCAAGAAAAATACATAATCCCTATTTCATACATGTTTCAGAGAAAATAGAGGAAAAACCACCAAATTCAATTTATCTTGCTGTCAAAAAGAACATGGGCTGTATAATTTCACTTATGAACACAGATGCAAAAATCTTAATTTTCAAAAATAAATAAAATTCTGTAGTATACTCAATCCTCATTATTTAGAGATTCCATATTTATGAATTCACCTAGTTGTCAAAATATATCTGTAACCCCAAAATCAATACTCAGAAGTGCTTTCATGGTCATTCACAGAAATGTGCAGAGTTGCAAAACATTTGAGTTGCATGACTCACATGTTCCCAGCTAAGGTTAAACAAGGCAACATTCTGCCTTCTGTTTTAGTAATTCTGCAGTAAACGAGTATACTTTTTGTGGTCTATTTATGCCCCATTTTTCATAATTTTGCGCTTTCTTTGGTGATTTTGCCACTTAAAATAGCCTAGCACTAAAGTACTATCTAGTGTTCTTGGCACAAAAGGTTGTGATGTGCCTTATGGAGAAAATACATGTGCTAGATAAGCATTATTTGGGCATGAGTTATAGTATTATTGGCCATGAGTTCAATGTTAACGAATCAAGAATATACATTAAATAAGGTGTCTTTAGACAAAAACACATGTAAAATAAGATTATATATTGATGGGTTGACTAAAATGTCTCCAGAGTCCTGGAGGAAACTGTGTATTTCCTCTAGGAACAATGATTCAATATTTATTTATTCAGTGTTTATAGCAACCCTACAGACCATAACTGCAATGGGTAATGAGAATTAACTGTATGTATAACATAAATATGGTATGTGTAGGTACAAAACAATATATCATAATCAGGTAAAGTTTCATCAATGTAAGGATGGTCAACGTGAAACTATCAATATAATTTACCATGTTAGATTTAAAAACAAAAAAGTCAATATAATCTTTTCAACAGATTGAGATGAAAGCACTCAGTAAAACTTAATATTCATTCGTGATAAAAGCTCAGCAAAGTAGAAATAGAAGGCAATATCAATGGGTTCGTAAATTATATGCAAGAATAAGAGTCTAAAATAATCCTGGAAACTAAAAGGTAGAATACCTAAATTTACTATGGAGTCATATAAATAAAGACAGTATGATATAGGAACCAATAAATATATAAAAGACCTCAGGAACAAGCCCAATCACATATGAGGCCTTCAAATGTTAAAGAGATGTCAATACAAATAACTAGAAAAATAAAGGACAAGTCAACAAATGGTCCTGAGTCAACTGGATTTCCTAATGGGAAACATTTAAAGATTTCCCTTTCGTACCACGGGTAGGATAAGAATTCCAAAAGAATTGTGGACTTAATTATAAAAATAATTATTTAATAATTTCAGAAGAAAAAATAGGAGACTGTGTGTACAGCTTTGGAGTAATAAAGGATTTCTTAACAAAATAAAGTTGTTGTTTTTTTTTTTTAAAGATTTTATTTATTTATTTGACAGAGATAGAGACAGCCAGCGAGAGAGGGAACACAGCAGGGGAGTGGGAGAGGAAGAAGCAGGCTCATAGCGGAGGAGCCCGATGTGGGACTCGATCCCAGAATGCCGGGATCACGCCCTGAGCCGAAGGCAGACGCTTAACGACTGCGCTACCCAGGCGCCCGATTAACAAAATAAAGTTTTTAAAAACAGATCACAAAGAAAAAAATGTATAAATTTTGGAACATCGAGATTCAAACTTCCAAACAAAATCAATGTCATAAGCATTGTTACAAAACAAGCCACAAAGGATTAGTATTCAGAATATAAAAAGAACAAATCAATGAAAAGAGACAAAGAGGCAGTTGACATTATTGTTTTGTTTTTCTTTTAAAGACAAAGAATTGAGCAGGCAGTTCACAAACGAAGAATAACCAATAGACATATAGAAAGATCTTCAACCACATTAGTAACCAAGGAAGTCCGAAATGAAACATACAGAAATATTTTAGGGGCGCCTGGGTGGCTCAGTCGTTAAGCGTCTGCCTTCGGCTCAGGGCGTGATCCCGGCATTCTGGGATCGAGCCCCACATCAGGCTCCTCCGCTATGAGCCTGCTTCTTCCTCTGCCACTCCCCCTGCTTGCGTTCCCTCTCTCACTGGCTGTCTCTCTCTGTCAAATAAATAAAAAAAATCTTAAAAAAAAAAAAAAAAAGAAATAGTTTATATCTATCAGAGGGATAAAAAATTAAAAAGTCTGGGGCACCTGGGTGGCTCAGTCAGTTTCTGCCTTGAGCTCAGGTCAGGATCCCAGATTCTGGGATCAGGCCCCGCATGGGGCTCTCTGCTTGTCGGGGAGCCTGCTTCTCCCTCCCCTTTTGCCTGCTGCTTTGCCTACCTGTGCTCGCGCTCTCTCTCTCTCTCTGTCAAATAAATACCTTTTTAAAAATATTTTAGGGGCGCCTGGGTGGCTCAGTCGTTAAGCGTCTGCCTTCGGCTCAGGGCATGATCCCGGCGTTATGGGATCAAGCCCCACATCAGGCTCTTCAGCTATGAGCCTGCTTCTTCCTCTCCCACTCCCCCTGCTTGTGTTCCCTCTCTCGCTGGCTGTCTCTATCTCTGTCACATAAATAAATAAAATCTTTAAAAAATAAAAAAAAATAAAAAAAAATAAAAATATTTTAAAGTCTTATAATATCAAGTGTTCACAAGGATGCAAGGAAGGAGAAATATAAATTGCTAAACCTGTTAAAAAATTACTGTAGCAATAGCTATTAAATTGAAATTAGCACACCCTATGACCCAGAGGTTTCACTTTTTTTTTTTAAAGATTTTTTAAAATTTATTTATTCGACAGAGATAGAGACAGCCAGCGAGAGAAGGAACACATGCAGGGGGAGTGGGAGAGGAAGAAGCAGGCTCATAGCGGAGGAGCCTGATGTGGGGCTCGATCCCATAACACCGGGGTCACGCCCTGAGCCAAAGGCAGACGCTTAACCGCTGTGCCACCCAGGTGCCCCGAGGTTCCACTTTTTTAGTATCTCTGGCACATGTATACAAGGAGACTTAAATAGGCTCTATTATTTGTAACAAGGAAAACACTTTTCAAACGGTTCATTATCAATCAGTTGGCAGATGGATAAATTGTGGCATATTTAGAGAGTAGAATTCTATATGGATTACCATTTCAGTGAAACAATCTATGTGCTATCAGTAGATCTCAAAAGATAATACTGAGAAATAGATGCAGGTTGCAGATTCCTATGCATATTATGATACCATTATGTAATTTTTAAATCAGAAAACATATCTACAGAAAGTGTAAAAAGATGGATTGACTCTACATCAGATTTACAGTGAGGAGATGTAGGGGAAAATAAAGTAGAATTCAACTATCTCTATAATAACCCATTTCTCTTATTAAAATTTTTGGAGAAAAATGACAAAACATAAGCATTGGTTAATCCTGAGTAATGGATAAAAAGATATTGGTTATATGGTTCTCTGTACTTGTGCCTATTTTTAAAAAATTGATGAAAGAATTTAAACTAAAGTCCTAAATGTCTGACTGAAATTAGACCAAATAAACATGCACCATCATCAAACTCTGTTTATCTACTCCAACCAAGTAAGGTCCTTAATGGCGTCCAGAAATATCTCTTACTCCTGTTCACTTCGGGCTATAAAAATCTCTTCCTTGTGCAGCTCCTGGAGCTCCTTTCTATCTGCTAGACTGGACGTAGCCTAATTCATGAAACACTGAATAAAAGCCTACTATATCAGTACCTTGTCTGTGGGAAAAAAATTTTTTTAAATATTTAATAACTTGATTTTTTTAATGGTGTATCCACACAATAAACTATAAAGCAGTACTCAAAAACAGTTCAATGAAGTTATTAGTAATACGAAAAATGCTAATGATTCATAATATGCAGGGAAATAAAGCAAAAATAAAAAATGAATATCTAGTAAGTTCTAATTTAATAAGAATACAAGAGTAAAGACAAGAAATTGGAAAGAAATAGAATTCAAGCAAAGGTTATTTATGTCTGGTGATGTGATTCTCAAAAAGATTTTTTTAAATTTGTGATTCCTGTTTTCCAGTTTTTTTTTATAGAGAAGGTATCTTAGAATCAGAAAACATGTAAAGTGTGTTAAAACGGTTTTTCATAAAAGCTTTCAAAATACAGATTTTTTAAAGTGTGTCTTTTATTTTCTTTCATGACTAATACTGAAATTGCATTTTGTTTTTACTGTTACATGTAAATGATTTAAAAATTTAGACCAAGTTCTATGTAATATTTTGGATCAGTCTTCACCCAGGATTCGGAAAATTTAAAGCTTTTGAAATAGAAATCTATTCCAGAAAGAATGACAGAACATCAGCCATTGTAAATATCTGTCTAATCTTGGGACCTTGAACCTGTTTACTGGTTTACAGAGTGGTAGGGAGAGCCAGAGCCCAACAGTAATCCTACCATTCACTGGCTATGAGTAATGACCATCTGCTGGGGACTGGGGAGGACCCAGCTCAGTCAATTAGACTGCCTTGGTTTGCATGATAAAAGAAGGTCACAGAAAGTCAATACAATTGAGAACAACTCCCCAGGTGGCAGAAAAGATCTGCAAGCAACTGACAGAAATGGTTTGCATTACAGGAGCACACGTAGCTTTCTCTTTGGAGATTGCACTTCTCGGAAAGGATGCTACTTACGAAATAAAAGTGACATTCAAAAACAACACCGCTTTAGATGGGCTTAGATTTTTTATTTTTTCCCTTCCATTATTGCATGGAGGAGAAGAGTGAAGGAAATATGTAGAATGGTTTTTTGTTTTTTTTTTTTTAATCTCAGGCACAAAGTTTACCATATTCTTCAGTTCATAGTCCATTATCACCATAGATCCATGAATACCTTTCTTCTATTTAATTATTAAAATATTTTCTCCTTTTGGTCCAAATTCAACTCCCTTAGCCCTTTTCCTTCCTATTCTAATGTGTTGGGTATATGTTCTTAATTATAAGTGTTTTAGCAATGAATAGTGAACCAAGTCCTCCACTTTCTCACATGTTATTCTCCTTTAACAATATTCTAAGAATTTTTTAAATTAACAATATTCCGGTGCTTGGAAAGGTAAACTATCATCTGAAAGTTTGTCTGAATAACAGTATTACAGAGACACTGGGAAGTAAGTCGGAGTGGGAAAGCTCTGCTTACTCTAAGAAACAGCTGGCTTTTTGTAGAGCCTGCCAACAAAACCGTCAGTCAGACAAGAGCAAATGCAAGCACATCATTCATTCAATCAACAAATATTTATTGAGTGCCCTCTTTGTCTGACTGAGACAGGGCATGGCAATCGATTACAAATCACGATTGCCATTCATGCTCTGCCACTTATTAGCCGCATGAATTTGTGCAGATCACCTAAATTCTCTATATTTGAAGTCTCTTCATTTGTAAAGGGAGAAAATAAATCCGACTTTACCTCCTTTGTGAGACTGTTTTCAGGATAAAATAGATGCCTATTGAAGAGTACCAGAGTATGCCACTACAAAATACGTATCTTTGTCACAAGGATTATTTTGAAATATTATTGTGAAAAAAGCAGACAAGGAAGAAGCTCTGAAAACAGAGTAAACATTATACTTTGTAGGGGAAATTTATATTTGTAAAGGAAATCTCCACTTACAAAGGAAATCTCCATCGGAACAGTGTATCTCCCTGGATACTAGGAAGAGAGCTACTAGCAGAAATAATTTTTTTACCTTTGAGACTTACCTACAGGATAGGGCATACTTTGTTTACCATACATTTTCTTCTCTCACCTTCCCGTGAATTGCCTCCCCCTACCTAGAAGCCCCAGACTTCTATCTCTTTTCTTAGTTCAGGATAGTATGTATATAAGTCTCCATCACCTGGTTACCTTTGGTGGTAGCTTATATCTTTCTGGCACCCCAGTGTCTACATACATAATTAAAATTGGTTTTTTTCTCCTGTGTAATCTGTCTTATGTCAATGTAATTCTTTTAGCAACTACAGAACTGAAAGAAGGCTTCGACTGCCTTCATTTTGACCTCAAACTCTCTAGTTGGGTTCTTCTTTCCAGTTGCCTCTTAGCTCAGGCAGAAGACCCTGAAAGCAAAGCATCTCCTGATAGGAACTGAAACTACCCCCTCAAGCCTAAGGACTTCCCTGGGCCAGGAAGGCCCCGCCCATGATTGACTCTAAGACGGTGATCAATTTGACTTTCACTGTCCACTCACATGTGCCCACTCACCTTTGCCTCACATTTTTTTTATATATAAACCTTGAAGTATTTTCAGCACTTTGGAGATAATCTTTGAAACACTAGTCTGCTCTCTTCCCCATGTTGGCCTTACGGAAAGAAATTCCTTTCCTGTTTCACCACCACTCATTTCTCTACCTTTGGATTTTGACCAAGTGGTCAAACCTGGTCTGTTTCAGACCCCCAAAGCCAGGTGCTCTTGCACCATTGCACCCTGGCTACAGAACCTGAAAGAGGAGAAGGAAATGTTTTTCCTCCCGACTTCATAGGAAATCACACTGAAAATGTAAACCACTGTGGCGCCTGGGTGGCACAGTCAGTTGAGGGTCCAACTCTGGTTTCAGCTCAGGTCCTGATCTCAGGGTGGTGAGATTGAGCCCCACATCAGGCTCTGTGCTCAGCGCAGACTCCGCTTGAGACTCTCTCTCTCTCCTGCCCCTCTTCACCCCATGCATGTTCTCTCTTTGTCTAAAATAAATAAATTTTTTTAAAAAACGACTAAAAAAAAAAAAAAAAAAGAAAAGAAAATGTAAAACACTAGAAAGCCAAGTGAAGGATAGCAGAATATGTCACTCCAAAATATGCCTCTCTGGCACATGGATTATTTTGAGCTGATTATTTCTGAGGAAAGGTAGACAGAGGAAAATCTCCAAAAACATAAAAGTAACTCTTTTATAAGGAAAATTTATAAAGGAAATCTCCTTTCATACTGGTCTATCTCTGTACCAGGAAGAGAAGGAGGATTCTAAATCACAGGGGAATCTTGTCAATGGAGGAGACACCCACTTAAGTCTGCACTACAGACCTTTTCACCTTTTTCACTGTGCTTTCCTGGAAATTTCCCCCAACTAGACTGTCCCCCTCCCCAGCATCTTTCTTTTGTCTTCAGCTGAAGATGGCATTTAAGGTGGTGGTGTGGGCCATTCTGGGGAATCTTATTCAGTTTTCCTAGGTATCTCCCTTGTATACATGAAGTATATATGTTATTAGGCTTGTTTGTTTTTCCCTTGTTAACCCATCCTTTAATACGGGATGGAAAGATCTTGGCCAAAAACAATGAAGGGTTCAGAGGAAATTATTTTTCCTTTCCTATACAAGTATCACTAGTATTATTTTGTTGATGTTGCCAAAAGAGATAAAGAGTTAAAGTAGAGGCCAAAGAAAGCCAGCTAAGAAGACACAGTGGATGAATCTTAGCCATTTCTATGCTAACCACCTGGGGCCATGATAATAAAAGACTTATAAGGAACTGAAGAACCTGAAGAGATGGTCACAATCTTGGCCTTGACCACTGAAAGAAAAATTATGACTGAATAAGAGATGCAACTAGAGGGCAATGAACAGCAGGCAATCCAAAATTTTTTCTTAGCCCCAACTTCAAAATATTCCCTTCTCAGATTTGGAGAGAAGGAACAAGATACTAATGAGTAATGTCATCTGTTCCATCAGCCTATGCTCAAGAACTCTTGTACTCTGGTTAGTGTTAGCAAACATCCACAGGAGCAGGGGGAAATTGTGTGTGTGGGGGGGGGGGTGGGGGTAGAATAAGGCCTCTGAAGAAAGAATAGACCATAAATGTGTGAGCCAAAAACCAATTAAATTTTCTCCGAAGGAAGGAGAAAAAAAAAAAACTCATAGGGTTTATAAGCATTTACTCCTTGTAATAAAAGATATTCCAAATAAAATGAAACTAGAAAACATTGTTTCTGTTTTATTTCTAAATGGGTAGTAGACCAAACATTTCCTCCATATTAAAAAAAAAAAAAGTGAAAATGAAAATAAAAAGCCTCACTGCAACCTTGACAACATCATGCTGATTGAAACAAGCCAGACAGCAAAGGACAAATATTGTATAATCCCACTTATGTGAAATTGCTAGAACAAGCAAATTCACAAAGACAGAAAATAGATTAGAGGTTATCAGGGGCTGAAGGGAAGTAGAGTGGGGAGTTATTGCTTAACGGTTACAGAGTTTCTGTTTGGGGTGATGAAAAGTTTTGGAAATAGATGGTGGTGGTGGTGGTTGCACAACATTAAGAATGTAATTAATGCCACTGAATTGTACACTTAAAATGGTTAAAAAGGCAAATTTTACGTTATATATATTTTACCATGATAAAAAGAATGGGGAGGATAGCCTTATGGCACTAATTTATCTTGAAGTTGGTATAGACAAAATGGCAGATAGTAAAAGTGTTTAGAATCCCAGAATTACAGCTACGGGTGATATCTTTAAAGGTATTGGTATCAAACTGACACAGCCCAAAGAACTGTCTTTCTCTAGTTTAGAGACATTTCTGGCTAAAGGACCAGCCGGAGAGTATGAAAACCTTGAGGAGGAGAGCCTTGTATTATGGATCTTTTATCTTCACGATAACAGAATAGAACCTGTCATCCAGTTGACACTTGAATGTTTCTTGAATGGGTTATCTAGAATCAAAGCTCTTTCATACATTCATTCAAAAATATTGATTGTGTCTCTTATGTACCTTGCAGCGGGCTGGGTGCTAGGCTTCTAAGGCAAACAAGACTCTCTGCCTGCCTTCCAAGCTCTCAGTCCACTTGGACTGGGTATTAAACAGGGGTACTGAGTCAGGTGCAGAGGATCTGAGTGGCTACAGGGAAGTCTTAGCTGAGTGAGGGACAATGGAGCACTGGGGGTCTGGAAAGAAAGCAGGATGGAGAGGTAATGAAAAGAAAGAGCTCTATGTAGAGGGTGTGAACTTTATCCAAAGAAGAATGAAAAGGTATTAAAGAACTTCAACTCAAGTAGTAAAGCAAGTAGATTTGTATTCTGAGAACCCTCTCTGTATTTACCAAAATATTAGTAAGATGTACCAAACTGTTATTAGGGAGATTTCACTCAACTTTTACTTAAAAAAAAATTGTCCATTTGCTTGAATTTGTTATAAAAAGCACACAGCATTTTTAGAAGCAGAACAATCAGCCAAGTTCTTTTCATTAAGAAGAAATAGGAGGAAGAGAAAGGAGAGGACATGGTGGAGGAAGAGGAAGAAAGCATGGAAAGACCACTGGCTGCAGTGTGAGGAGATTCAGGAAGCCTTTTAAAATCTCTATCAGACTGTGCTATTTTTTAGGCCTCAGAGGAAGTCTGAGTAAGAGGAAGTTTGGGGCAGAGGAAGTGGGAAATTGGTAAATTCTGGTTTGAGCACACTGAGTTTGAGGTGTTTGACACATTTTAAGGAAACAGAACAGTCCTGTGAAGGGGTTCAGAATGAGCTACCCCAAAATGTGTGATTTTGTCATGTAGATAACTTAGAGTTGAAATCAATCAAGACCCAAGAGACTCAGAAAGAGCTTTTACCTCCCCCATAACTGCTTAATAAAATTTAGATAAAGGGCCTGTTCCAGGAAAGGAACTATCACCAGAGATAACTCCAAAGAACATGTGGTTAGTGTGGTAAACTGGGGGGAAGCTCAGCAGGTCTGGAGACCAAATTCTTTTCTGTGTTCCCATTGTCTGTGTATGGCATGGTGAACATTTGTTTACCAAATATTTGCTCTTCCCATTTTCCTGTGAACGGTCTTCATCCCCCTTGGAGCCACAGACCTCTACCCCTTTCTCCTTAGCTCAGAATGGTTGGCATATAATCTTCAATTGCCTGACTGCCTGTGGATCTCATATTTTTATATGGCTCCCATATGTAGGTAATTAAATTTGTTTTTTCTCCCATTAATCTGTCTTATATCAACCTAATTAACAGACCAGCCAAAAGAACCAGGACCTAAAAGAATAGAGAAAAAAATTTCCTCCTCAACACCTGCCAATAAACAGCTCTCTGTACTGTTAAAGAACATAATTCTACTGAGTAAATTTTAAAGATCTTATTGGCTTTATTCAGCATTCATGATTTGAGCAGCATTCAACCTAGCAGATAGAAAGGGGTTCTGAAGAGTTACACAAGTTACACAAGTTACACAAGATTTTTATAGACCAAAGTGAACAGGAACAAGAAAGTTGCATTGGGCATTTGCTGATTGACTAAAGCAGAGTTACTCCCCTCATATAAAGTAAAGGGAAGGCTCAGAGCCAGGTCAAGTGCCTTGTGTTGAACAGGCAAATGCTAATTGATTGATCTGGGCCTTCCTTTTCTGGGAGAGCCAGCATAGAAACTTAGCTAAGTTTTGGTTTGCTGACATGGGGCTTAGCATGAGTGACTCCATCTTGGGCCCAATCTGTTTACTTTAACAGTACCAAGATAGAAGAAACAGAGAAACAATTGATTACTAAGTGTGATTAGATTTACACACAAGGAAGGTAAGATGAAAATGACTACAAAGTCTGGTTCGAATATCACACCAATTTATACAGCACAGTGGAAGAAAGACCAATGAAAAGTCTCTTGTCTCCTTAGGAGATAAATGGATGTGCCTGTGAGTATCTCTTCTTCCCTCCTGACAGATTTCTGAATCAATTTCAGAGGTAGGTTTTTACAGCTCCAAGGATCACAAGGCCCTGACTTTGCATTATAAAACCAAAGATAAGGGCCTCTTATGGAGCTTATTATGTTTTCAAGGAGACACTCCAAGGAGGGAGTGAGGTGGCTTCCTTTTTCAAAAAAAAATAATAATAATAAAATTTATCCCTTACAATGAATACAAGTGGAAATGCTCCATAAGGTGTTGGATATGTGGGCCTGGAACTCTGGAAATGAAGTTGGGATACATCCTCATTTGATACCATTCAAATGTTGGAAACACACCAGTAGAATCTCCCCTCCTCTGCATTTCTATTTTTTTTTAAAGATTTTATTTATTTATTTGACAGAGATAGAGACAGCCAGTGAGAGAGGGAACACAAGCAGGGGGAGTGGGAGAGGAAGAAGCAGGCTCATAGCGGAGGAGCCTGATGTGGGGCTCGATCCCATAACGCCGGGATCACGCCCTGAGCCGAAGGCAGACGCTTAACCGTTGTGCCACCCAGGCGCCCCTGCATTTCTATTTTTAACATGACTTAACAGTCAACCCCCAAAAAATTTTATTACACCTCCTCCTGTTTGAGCTTTCAAGATTGCACTTACTACTTTTCCATTGTTCTTGAGAATGCAAAATATTTTCTTCGCTTTTTTGTTTTCTTTAGTAGAATCATTCAGAACCACTCTCCAGGATGGAGGGGAAACCTCTCTTTTCTTTGGATGGATTATACAAATTGGTAGGATCTTCCCTGCCCTTGAGGAAAAGGAAATCTATTTTCCATGCTGAAGATTGAGGCTCTTCCTGAGAGCTAGTAAGAAAAAAAAGAAGTGCAATCAAAAAGGGACTTAACAGATGTGAATGAGTTCAGGATCTTGAGTTGGGAAGATTACCCTGAATCAGGGTGGGTCCAATGTAATCACAGTTATCCTTATAGGAGGGAGGCAGGAGAGTCAGAGTCAGAAAGTGACATAATGGTGAAAGCAGAGATTGCAGTGATGAGGAAGGGGCCACAAGCCAAGGAATGTAGGTGATCACTAGAAGCTAATAGGCAAGGAAAGATTCTCCCCTCAGAGTCTCCAACAGTTCTGCCAACACATTGACTTCAGGACAGTGAAACCAATTTTGAACCTCTGACTTCCAGAACTGTAAGAAAATAAGTTCTGTTGCTGTAAGCCACTAAGTTAGTGATAATTTGTTACAACAGCAACAAGGAAACTAATACAAGATCCTTCTTCCCTCCTTAAGACTGTAGCTAGGGAATTTCTTTCACGGTTTTCTCATTATTTATTTACAATTTATATTGAAAGCTTCTTCATATTAGTGTCAAAGTGTTATGCTCAAAAATGTGATAAATACACCACAGAAACTTTGGGGGAATGACGAATACATTCATTATCTGATTCTGGTGATAGTTTCATAGGTATACATATGTGTCAAATCTTACCAAATTGTAAAATTAAAACCTACGCAGGTTTGTGTATGTTAATTAAACCCCAACGAAGCTATTAGATACACAAAGTTAATGTATATAGAGAAAAGCACAAAAATGAAAGAAGAGGCCATAAATTCGATGGTAATGAAGTAAGTATTTTCCTTGGAGAAATAGAATGGCCACAATTCCACACTGTCCTGCAAGGCAATAATATAATGTTTCATAGGACCTAAGAAAAGATCTTGTAGATAAAGCTGTATTATACTTCATTACTAAAATATTTGAAGGAAAACTACCGATCACATGCAAAACCAAAAAATGCAAGCATCAAAACTTGCTGAATTGCAGTATTCAGGAGCATAATTTAAAGAAATGTTACCATCACCACTACCTGTGGAAACACAGAAACATTGATGACTCTGAGTTGGAAAGTGTATTGGAAGAGTTGGTCTGTGAATATAAAGAGGATTTAGAAATTCCTTAACTAATTGCTTTCACTTATATTTCCCTTTCATGATATGTAAAAAAAAGACTATGTGAAGAAATCTAAGAGAGCACTTTGAATAAATATGAAATTAAAATTATGTATTAGAAAAAATGTTACAGGGGAGCCTGGGTGGCTCAGTCATTAAGCGTCTGCCTTCAGCTCAGGTCATGATCTCAGGGGCCTGGGATTGAGCCCCACATCAGGCTCCCCTCTTAGCAGGAAGCCTGCTTCTCCCTCTCCCTCTGCCCCTGCTCGTGTTCCCTCTCTCGCTCTCTGTCAAATAAATAAAATCTTTTTTAAAAATGTTATAAACACATCTTCATACAAATAGTAAACCCACATCAATGTTTTAATCAATTCGTTAATGAGGGAACACTAATGGGTGACAATGTAACTTCTGGGAGGATATGAGAAAGTAGATTAATAAGTGGAAGAATCCTAAAAATAAGATTGACAAATTGGATACAAAATTGATTAATGAAGTACAAGGCAATAAACCCAAACCTTTATGGTAATTTTTTCTGTAAACACAAAGAATAACACCTGCCCTTATTAGTTTTTTATAAGTTAATCTATAACTTGATAGAATTGTAGAAAGAAGTTTCAAGACAACCTGCGTTATACTCTCAGAGGCTGAGGACCCTTCAGTGGGCCTGTTGGACATTAAAATGTCATGCAAGCAGCTTTCTGCCCAATTTCCAAGTTTCAGATATTCCTGAACATTGGAGAGGCATTGCAACCATATAAGCCACATGTTAACAAAATATTTTCCTCCAATAGTTGGTTGGCTTCCAAGAAGCTGTTGACAGAGGTTTGTGTAGTGAGTACTTGGTAAGATGGATTTTTTTTTTCTGGCTAAAGAATGGTTATTTATTTTCCTTTTTTGACTAGTTTATTTCACTTAGCATAATGTCTTCAAAGTTTATCCATGCTGTAGCATATGTCAGAATATCCCCCCCTTTTAAGGCTGGATAATATTTTGTTATAGCTCTAATAGCACATTTAATTTATTCATTCATCTGCCAATAGTACTTGGTTGCTTCCACCTTTTGGCTATTGTGGATAATGCTGCTATGAGCATGGATGTACAAATATTTGAGTCTTCACTTTCAAATCTTTGGGGTATATACCCCAACATGGAATTTCTGGATCAAAGAATGGTATTTTAAAGATTCAATTTTACTAAGGAAAAAGGAAAGCCGTTGGAGGGTTTTGAGCAAGTCAGTGACATGATCTGGATGTGTTTTAGAAGGACGCCTCTGGCTTTTTATGGCGCTGCGACTCTGGGGACCAAAAGGGAAGCCGCCAGACCCATCCCAGAAGTCCATGCAAGAAGGTCATAGCTCACTCAGAATGGGAGCCCAAGAGAGGTGACAAGTGTTGAATCTTGATTTACCTCTGAAGTGGAGCCAAATAGATCTCCTGATGTATTTCCTATAGCTACACAAATGTAAGACACATATCCCTACTTTGTTCTTTGGTTAGAGATGATAATGTTTAATGATGTAAAAGGCTATTTTCTTGGAGTGCACACGTTCCTGAGGCTTGCAGAAAAGAGAATCAAGATTCCAATAGAAGTACAACCACAAGCACACACCCAGAGCTAAGGAATCATCTAGCCTACACGTGACGACCTACAATAGGCTTGGCCAACTGAATTCTTAACTTCCGGTTTTGCTGATAACTCTTGGCTTTGGGATGGTCCTTCCTTTCACTGACTAGTTCTCAGTGCTCATAGGGCCTTCTTGACCTGGCATCCCACACTGCCCATCCAGGCAACATTCATATAACAGAGAGGTCTCCATAAAGGTCCCAATCCAGACAACAGGAGTCCACATTCTCTTTCTATTTACAGGTGCTGAACTTTAGAGGACTGTAGCCACATTGCATGTGACGCCTAGAAACACTCTGAAGTGTAACATATTAGTAGTTTAAATCGCATAACTTGGTAGCAAATATTAAACAGCACTACCATGTCGTTTATATGTTAGATAAAGTTACTGTGATATCCGGAGGAGATTCCACACATATTCAGGAGGCAAATGTCAAAGCACTGCTGCTTATAGTCTTAGAAAATGACCTAACACTAGTTGCAATTCTTTCCATAATTTTTCCAGTTATAAGTCCATTTCCATAAGTATGTTCATTTTCAGGTATTAAAAAGTCCAGTGAGGTCTAAATTATATATTCAACCAAGTGTCCTATTCAAAACCTCTCTCCTCTTCCTAACTCTAGCTCTGTCCTAACACTATCTCTCATTTCAGTGATTCTCACCTCCTGGTATTCACACACTTGTGTAATTCCCTCCCACACAAAATACGTCTGCCTTGTATAAGGGTATTGCAGAAATGATGGCATACGACCTTCAAGGCCAGGTTGTAAGACATATTTTGGTTTCTGACATGCTCTCTTGATTCACTTGCTCTGGGGATGCCAGCAGTCATGTCTCGGATATGCTCAAGCAGCCTTACGGAGAGTTCCATGAAGGGAAGCACTGAGGCCTCCTGCCAAGAGCCAGCACCAGCTCACCAGGTACATGAGTGAGTCACCTAGGAAGCAGATTATCCAGCCTCAGTCAACCCTTCAGATAAGTGCAGCCCCAACCAACATCCAGACTGAAACATCATGAGACCTTGAGCCAGTCATACATCCGCTTTATCTCCTTTGCTGCTTCTGGTGGTGGGACTCAGTCTCCTTTGCTGAGGTCCCTTCACCCTAGCAGGTTTCCCTCTGGGACAGGCTACTTGTAGGATCACCACAAACCCAGTTATCACTCTTTGATATCCATTTAACCTAAGGGAAACACATGTAAACTTGCAATGCAAGGTGGTAGATATATATGTAGGCAGCTCCCCGTTGCCTTCTGTTCTCTAGCAGAGAACGAAGCACCAGTTTCTAGGCCCATGGATGCTCCCAGATTCCAGGGCATATCAAGCTCTCCAAAGAACCTTCTCACCAATCTATACACCAGGCTTCACCAGGCTGAGTCCATGAGTTTTTGCAGTTAATTAGTTATCCAGCAGGGGAGGGAAATGTCCTCTTCCCCTTCTTGTAGAGACCCCTAATCTTTCCAAATAATTTTGCTGAAGCCCTCTTCTATTGGCCTGAAGCAGAGTTAGTAATCCTTTCTTCTTCTGGATTGGTATGTAGGAAAAGATCCTCAGAGACTATCTCTGTTGGAAGTTTGCATAACAAAACTTAGAACTATAGCCTGGTTTGTCTTCAGAAAAGGGCTTGTACTTCTACAATAACACCTATAATTTATTGCTCTTGGTCACTGGTTGGTATGTGAATTCAATTGTAAATGGAGTCGAGGAAAACACACATCGAACCTGGCATGTTTCAGGCAATTCATAGATATCACTCTTACTGTTTTGTGTGAGGACTCAGACTGCTTAGCGGGTTCCATTTATAAAAAATGTTAAATCAATTTCAAAATGTAATAAAAATACAATAAAATATAAAAATAAAATTTTGTCTTAAAATAATGCTACCTTTATATGATAAGTAAATTCTTTGTGTTCTTCTCTTTTACTTGTTTGTCCTTTCCAACTCTGGAAAAGTACCTCTAGGAAGGAAAAATGCATAAGATTTTAAGTCAGACAAATCTGGATTCAAAATCTGTTCTCCCAGTTGCTTATTAAATTAACTTTAGTTCTCTGAGCCTCTTCGGTATTTGGAAACAATAATGTCTATTTTGAAAGATTTTTGTAAGGATAAAAGATGAGAGAGGAGGAGTTAAGATGGCGGAGGAGTAGGGGACCCCTTTCTCAGCTGGTCCCCTGAGTCAAGCGGGATACATACCAGACCAGCCTGAACACCCACAGAATCAGCCTGAGATGCAGGAAGATACATCTGGATCTCTACAAACGAACATCTCCAGCGCTGAGTATTGAGGTACGAAGCGGGGAGCCGTGAATCCGCGCACAGATATTGGAAGATAAACAGAAGGGGGAGGGAGCCGCCACACTCGGGCGCCCGGGAAGCGGTAGCCACCTGGGGGGGGGGGGCGGAGTCCCGGACTGCACCCGCGAGACAGCAGACTGAGACCAGCAGACTGAGACCATGAGCCTGGGAACCCCGGGTGCGTGACCAGACTGAAAACCGGAGCCCTGGAGCGCTCACTGGAACCGGACAGATACTGGGAATTCGGGCGCGCACTCGCACGACCTGACTGAAAACCAGTGCTCCAGAGCGCGCATGAACCAGACTGAAACAGGGAGCTCGGGAGCGTGCGCGGGGGCTGCTGGCGGTGTTAGAAACACAAAGGACAGAGACATGTGGGCCCTGGAAGTGCGGGCTGGGACGCTGGGTGTGGGGCGCACATCCCAGGATGCTGCAGGGTTGAGCAGCACCGACGGAAACAGAGTTAAAGTGGCCAGGAGAGCTCAGTGGAGAGAGGACTGCAATCTCTCTGTTCTGAGACAGAGGCTGGGATTCGGCCATTGCTGCTCTGACTCTCAGAAGAGCCACAGCAAACTGCCAGAGAAAGCCGCCAGGGAACAAAAGCCTGGAAACACTGGCTCACAGGGTGCCCATCCTCATCCCCCCTTGCAGGGGACATGGAGACTCTACCCAAACAGGGTTGCCTGAGTATCGGCGCAGCAGGCCCCTCTCCCAGAAGGCAGGCTGAAAAATCAGGAAGCCAACATCCCTAAGGTCCCTATAAAACAAGTACACACTGCCTGGGTCCTGGTCAATAATTTGGGCTCTGGGCATCCCCGCAACCTCTCCCCATCAGAATGATGAGAAGGAGAAATCCCCCCCAGGCAAAGAAAAGATAATGAGTCTGTGGCCTCTGCCACAGAACTGGTGGATATGGATATAACCAAATTGTCAGAAATAGAGTTCAGAGCAACAATGGTCAAGATGATGTGTAGGCTTGAAAAAAATATTAACAAAAATATTAACGAGAATTTAGAATCTAGAAGAGTGGAAATGAGAGCGAATCTGGCAGAAATTAAAAATGCTATGAATCAAACGCAGTCAAAACTAGATGCTCTGATGGCCAGAGTAAATGAGGCAGAAGAACGAATTAGTGAATTGGAGGATGGGATGGTAGAAGAGACAGTTAAAACAGAAACTTGGGTCAAAAAAATCCAATCTCAAGAATGTAGGTTACAGGAAATTACTGACTCAATGAAACGTTCCAATGTCAGAATCATCAGCATCCCTGAGGGGATGGAGAAAGAGAGAGGTCTAGAAGAGATATTTCAACAAATTGTAGCTGAAAACTTCCCTGATCTAGCAAAGGAAACAAGCATTCATGTCCAAGAGGCAGAGAGGACCCCTCCCAAGTTCAGCTATGACAAACCTACACCACGTCACATCACATCATAGTGAATTTCGCAAATATTAGATCCAAGGATACAGTATTGAAAGCGGCCAGGGCAAAGAAATTTCCCACGTACAAAGGCAAAAATATCAGAATTATGCCAGACCTGTCTACACAGACCGGGAATGAGAGAAAGGGTTGGGGGGCATTTTTAAATCTCTTTCAGAGAAAAACATACCACCAAGGATCCTTTATCCAGCAAGGCTGTCATTCAGAATTGATGGAGAGATAAGGACCTTCCAGAATCGCCAGACACTGACCAATTTCGTAACCATAAAACCAGTCCTACAGGAGATTTGGGGGGGGGGGTTCTATAAAAGTAAAAAGGCCACAAGAGTGATACAGAACAGAAATTTACAATCTATAGAAAAAAAGACTTTACAGGCATCATGACATCATTAAAATCATATCTCTCAATAATCACTCTCAGTGTGAATGGCCTAAATACTCCCATAAAATACCACAGGGTGGCAGATTGGATAAAAAGACGTGACCCATCCATTTGCTGTCTACAAGAGACTCATCTTGAACCTAAAGTTCCATCCAGACTGAAAGTGAAGGGATGGAAAACAATTTTTCATGCCAATGGACCTCAAAAGAGAGCTGGGGTAGCAATTCTCATATCATACAGATTAGACTTTAAACTAAAGGCTGTAGTTAGAGATACAGAAGGACTATATTATTCTTAAAGATGTATCCAACAAGTGGATATGACAATTATAAATATCTATGCTCCCAACAGGGGAGCAGCTAGATACACAAGCCAACTCTTAACCAGAATAAAGAGACATATAGATAAAAATACATTAATAGTAGGGGACCTTAACACTCCACTCTCAGCAATAGACAGATCACCTAAGCAAAAAATCAACAAAGAAACAAGAGCTT
Source organism: Ursus americanus (assembly GCF_024610735.1). Lineage (NCBI taxonomy): Eukaryota > Metazoa > Chordata > Mammalia > Carnivora > Ursidae > Ursus > Ursus americanus. The sequence continues at coordinate 15,449,043 of NC_142129.1, read as the reverse complement.
TGAAAGACATACTAGACCAGATGGACCATATATATATAAAACACTACACCCCGCAACAACAGAATACTCATTCTTTTCAAATGCACATGGAACTTTCTCCAGAATAGACCATATACTGGGTCACAAAACAGGTCTCAATCGATACCAAAAGTCTGAAATTATTCCATGCATATTCTCAGACCACAATGCTTTGAAATTGGAACTCAATCACAAGGAAAAATTTGGAAGAAACTCAAACACTTGGAAACTAAGAACCATCCTGCTCAAGAATGCTTGAATAAACCAGGAGATTAAAGATCAATTTAAACAATTTATGGAGACCAATGAGAATAGAAACACAATAGTCCAAAGCCTATGGGACACTGCAAAGGTAGTCCTAAGGGGGAAATACATAGCCATCCAAGCCTCACTCAAAAGAATATAAAAATCTAAAATGCAGTTTTTATATATTCACCTCAAGAAGCTGGAGCTGGAACAGAAGAACAGGCCTAACCCAAGCACAAGAAGGCGGGTGACCAAGATAACAACAGAGATCAAGGAATTAGAAACCAGGAGCACAGCAGAGCAGATCAACAGAACTAGAAGCTGGTTCTTTGAAGGAATAAATAAGATCGATAAGGCACTGGCAAGACTTATTCAAAAGAATAGAGAAAGGACCCAAATTAATAAAATTATGAATGAAAATGGAGAGGTCACTACCAACACCAATGAAATAGGAGGGATCATTAGAAACTTATCAACAGCATTATGCCAATAAATTAAACAACCTGGAAGAAATGCATGCCTTCCTGGAAACCTATAAACTACCAAGACTGAAACAGGAAGACACTGATTTTTAAACAGACTGATTAATTATGAAGAGATTGAAGCAGTGATCAAAAACCACCCCAAAAACAAGAGTCCAGGGCCTGATGGATTCCTCGGGGAATTCAACCAAACATTCAAAGAAGAAATAATACGTATTCTCCTGAAGCTGTTTCAACAAAATAGAAACAGAAGGAAAACTACCAAACTCATTCTATGAGGCCAGTATTACCTTGATCCCCAAACCAGGCAAAGACCCCATAAAATAGAGAATTACAGACCGATATCCCTGATGAATATGGATGCCAAAATTCTCAACAAGGTCCTAGCTAATAGGATCTAACAGTACATTAAATGGATTATCCATCATGACCAAATGGGATCCATCCCTGAGATTCAAGGGTGGTTCAACATTTGCAAATGGATCAGTGTGATAGATCATATCAACAAGAGTCAAGATCCATATGAACCTCTCAATAGATGCAGAAAAAGCATTTGAGAAAATACAGCATCCTTTCCTGATTGAAACACTTCAGAGTGTAGGGATAGAGGGTACATTCCTCAATTTCATAAAAACCATCTATGAAAAGCCTACAGCAAATATCATTCTCAATGGGGAAAAGCTGGAAGCCTTTCCCTTAAGATCAGGAACACGACAGGGATGCCCACTCTCGCCATTATTAATCAACATAGTACTAGAAGTCCTTGCAACAGCAATCAGACTACAAAAAGGGACAAAAGGTATCCAAATCGGCAAAGAAGAAGTCAAACTGTCTCTCTTCGCAGATGACATGATACTCTATATGGAAAACCCAAAAGAATCCACCCCCAAACTACTAGAAGTTATAAAGCAATTCAGTAATGTGGCGGGATACAAAAATCAATGCTCAGAAATCAGCTGCATTTCTATACACGAACAATGAGACTGAAGAAAGAGAAATTAGGGAATCGATTCCATTTACAATAGCACCAAAAATCATACGTTATCTCGGAATTAACTTAACCAGAGAGGTAAAGGATCTATATTCTAGAAACTACAGAGCACTCTTGAAAGACATTGAAGAACACACAAGAAGATGGAAAAATATTGCATGCTCATGGATCGGAAGAATTAATATAGTTAAAATGTCTATGCTACCCAGAGCAATCTACACTTTCAATGCCATCCCAATCAAAATACCAATGACATTTTTCAAAGAACTGGAACAAACCGCCCTCAAATTTGTGTGGAACCAGAAAAGGCCCCAAATTGCCAAGGAACTGTTGAAAAGGAAAAACAAAGCTGGGGGCATCACGTTGCCAGATTTCAAGCTGTACTACAAAGCTGTGATCACAAAGACAGCATGGTACTGGCACAAAAAAAGAGACACACAGACCAATGGAACAGAACAGAGAACCCAGAAATGGACCCTCGGCTCTTTGGGCAGCTAATCTTTGAAAAAGCAGGAAAAAACATCCAGTGGAAAACAGACAGTCTCTTCAATAAATGGTGCTGGGAAAATTGGACAGCTACATGCAAAAGAATGAAACTTGACTACTCTCTCACACCATGCACAAAGATAAACTCCAAACGGATGAAAGACCTCATTGTGAGACAGGAATCCATCAAAATCCTAGAGGAGAACATAGGCAGCAACCTCTTTGACATCGGCCACAGCAACTTTTTTCATGACACACCTCCAAAGGCAAGAGAAACAAAAGAAAAAATGAACCTGTGGGACTTCATCAAGATAAAAAGCTTCTGCACAGCCAAGGAAACAGTCACAAAAACTAAGAGGCAGCCCACAGAATGAGGGAAGATATTTGCAAATGACACTACAGATAAAAGACTGGTATCCAAGATCTATAAGGAACTTCTCAAACTCAATACAGAAGAAACAAGTAAACAAATCAAAAAGTGGGCAGAAGATATGAAGAGACACTTTTCCAATGAAAACATACAAATGGATAACATATACATGAAAAAATGTTCAAAATCATTAGCCATCAGGGAAATTCAAGTCAAAACCACATTGAGACACCACCTTATGCCAGTTAGAATGGCAAAAATTGACAAGGCAGGAAACAACAAATGTTGGAGAGGATGTGGAGAAAGGGGATCCCTCCTACATTGTTGGTGGGAATGCAAGCTGGTACAGCCACTTTGGAAAACAGTGTAGAGGTCCCTTAAAAAGTTAAAAATAGAGCTACCCTATGATCCAGCAATTGCACTCCTGGGTATTTACCCAAAGATACAGACGTAGTGAAGAGAAGGGCCTTATGTACCTCAATGTTCATAGCAGCATTGTCCACAATAGCTAAATCATGGAAGGAGCCGAGATGCCCTCAATAGATGACTGGATTAAGAAGATGTGGTCCATATATATATAATGGAATATTACTCGGCCATCAAAAAGAACGATTTCTCAACATTTGCGGCAACACAGACGGGACTGGAGGAGATAATGCTAAGCGAAATAACTCAAGCAGAGAAAGACAATTATCATATGGTTTCACTCATTTATGGAACATAAGAAGTAGGAAGATCGGTAGGAGAAGAAAGGGAAGAATAAAAGGGGGGTAAACAGAAGGGGGAGTGAACCATGAGAAGTTATGGACCCTGGGAAACAAAATGAGGGCTTCGGGGGGGCGGGGGGAATGGGATAGGCTGGTAATGGGTATTAAGGAGGGCACATATTCCATGGTGCAACGGGTGTTATACCCAAGTAATGAATCATGGAACTTTATATCAAAAACAAGGGATGTACTTTATGGTGACTAACATAATATAATAAAAAATATTATTAAAAAAAAGATGAGGTAAGATACTTAGAATGGCATCCGGGAAAGAAACACTCAACAAAGTGCAGCTAGTACCAATTATTGTCGCTATGAATGTATACAAAGTTTTTATACAGTTGAATTCTAATGCAGGTTAATTTTGAGTTCTTATTTTTGTGTTTATCTAAACTTGTTTCAACTGTGTTTTTCATGTGTTCCTTGACAACCATGTTTTTTATTTTAATGACTAAAATATTCCAACATATTGATATTTTATAATTTATATGCATTTCTCTGTTCCTTAAAATTTAGGGTATTTATAGTTTAACACTTATTCATTTTTGGCAGTTTCAAATAATGTGCTATCAACATCTTCATACATATATCTCTTTTTTTCCTAAATTATTTCCCTTAGACAAAACTCCAGTTGTGGAATTACAAAAGTGGGTCAGAGTACATGAATATATTTATGGCTCTTGATATGTAACCCCTACTGGAATATAGGGCACTGTTGAAATTATTTGTCATTCCCAGGAGACCCTTCAGTTGGCAAGGCGTTCTCTGGCTCAGTTGTACATTTAGCAGGAATAGCTGCCAAGGACAGAAAGCACCACCATGCCATAATAGGTACTATCTGTATCTGAGGACAGGTTGGCCTTCAAGTGTGATTGGAGGTGTCAGATGCTATCACTGTGAATGGAGCTCCTTCCGGGGAAGATCTAAATTGAATTGATGCAGATACATCTTCTTGGTGAGGGTTCTAGCATGTGCAATAAATTGCCCCTGTATAGCTACAGTGAAGTAACAGTGGGGGAGAGGTAAGAGATACGATTGGAGATGCAAGCAGGAACCAGATCGTGCAGGGCTCCCAGGCTTCTAGGCTAGATTTTATCCTGCACATGCTATGGACTGAATTGTGTCCCCCTCCAAATTCATGTCAAAGCTCTAATTCTCAGTGTGACTATATTTAGAGGTAGAGTCATTAGGAGGTAAGTAAGGGTGAACGAGGTCTAAGGGTGGGGCCCTAATCTAATAGGACTGCTGGTTTTCTAAGAATGGAAAGAGATCTCTCCCTCTCCCTCTCCACACTACAGAGGAAAGGCCATGTGAGAATTTGGCAAGAAGGCAACCACCTGCAAGCCAAGAAGAGAGCTCTGACCAGGAAGTAGATCGGCCAGCACCTTGATCTGGGAATTCTAGCCCCCAGAACTGTGAGAAAATACATTTCTGTTGTTTAAGCCACCCAGTCTATGGTACTTCATTATGGTAGCCCAGGCTGATCATACATAAGTTATCAAAAGCTGCAAGCAAGAAAATGACAGGACCTGATGTGCAGCCAGGAAGTTGCTACCACGGAAGAAAAGCAGCAGATGAAATCAGAAAGGTGAAGGAGTTCTAAATTTACATAAGACCATGTGGGAACCACCGTACGGAGGTTTCTGAGTAGAGAAATAATGGGACTTGACTCAATGGTTGAATAAATTACTCTAGTTAGAGGGCCAGGCACGAGGAGAAGGAGAGTGAATAACAGTCAAGCAAGAAATGGTATGGTCTGGACCAGAGAAGTAGAAGAGTTGGCACACCTACCCCATCCTCACGGCTCAAACCCATCACCAGCCTTTTCTGCTGAGTGGCAACTCCCACACCTGCACAAAATGAAAAGCAAGCTCCAATAGTACACTCCCAATGCTTCATTCACCACTGTATACCCACTGCTTAGTGCCCAATGCATATGCAGCATTCAATAAATATTTGTTGAAGGAATAAACTAAAGAAAAACTAAAGGGAGCTACATAGCCAGAAAATCACCACTGAGGAAAAGACTGTGTCTAACCAGTTATCTGACCCTGATATTGATATAAATTCTGCTGGCGACATCTCTATTGTTGACTTTAGATTCCTATAATATGCCCCAACTTCTGTTTATAACCAGCATGCCCTAGTGGCTAGTGTTTTGGCACAGACACCTTGATTTCTAACCTGATGCCCAGACTTTGTATGTGCATTCTGCAGTCTCCTCCAAGCCTTTCAGTCCCGGCTAGCCAACAGAATTGAAGCAGGTCCCTAAATGGCCCACGATCCTTCTTACATCACTGACTTGTCACAAGCTCTCTCTTTGCCTGAAGTGTCTTCCCTAACTAAGCCTTCTTAGTTAACCCACACTGATGCTTTAATTCCATTTATCTCCTATGGGAAGGCTTTCTTAATCTCCCTGATAATATTAGCCGTTTCTTCCTGTGTTCCCTTAAGGTCTTGCTCATGGGGTAATTGTCACATGGCCATTTATCTACTCTTACATCTTTCCCCATGACTCAATAATTCTCATGAGTAAAGTACTATAATTTATTTGTCTCTGTATCCCAGAGCCTAGCATGGCACCAGGAACAGAAAGGATACTAAAGGAAAGATTAGAATGAATGAATGAACTTTAACTATTGATGCAGACCATTATGTAAACTAAGCAGCTAGCAAATTGGAATCTGTTTAAATAAAAAATGTGTTGCAATCATGAGGACCAGCCAAAGCACTATTTAAAGAAGTGGGAATAGGACCATTCTGAGCTGTGTTCAGCCGGATGATGGCATCAACCCTATGTATGCTGAAATGCTGGCCAGAGGGTTTACAGAATAAGAAACACTGAGCAGGAATTGGATATTGGAGAAGCCGAGAAGCCCACTTGGGTAAACTGATTGATGCCCTTCACTTCTCCTTTTCCCTAGGAGCATAGGGAATGCTAATATCAGGCTTCCCAGTTGTCCCTTGGAAAGGGTCCTCAAGATTTTCAGCCTCAAAAGTTATTTTTTTAAAGATTTTATTTTATTAAGAAAAAGACAGAGAGAGTGCCTGAGTTGGGTGGGAGGAGAGGCAGAGGGACAAGCAGACTCCTGGCTGAGTGCAGAGCCCCACTTGGGGCTCGATTCCAGATCCAGAGATCATGACCCGAGCAGAAGTCAGATATTTAACAGACTGAGCCACCCAGGGACCCTAGGTAGTCATCTGTTTTAAAGAACTTTCTCTCTTATCCATGAAGGTAGAGAACTTATTCTGCCTTCTTAAAAAAGAAAGAAAGAAAGGAAAGGAAAGGAAATGTGATATATAACCTATGGACATAAAAAGGCACAAAATAAAAATGGATAAGGTGTAACGAATAGTTAGAAAGCAAAGTCCCAGGTAACTAACAACTTAGGTCAAGACCGGCAACATCATCAGCACCCACCATCTTCCAAGGGCCCCTTCCTGTTCACACCACCTTCCCACCCCCTCTCAGAGGTGATCTCTATCATGACTTACAGCAACCATTTCCTTATCTTTATTTATAATTTTACCATTCACATACCTGCATTCATTTCCCTATTGCTACTGTAACAAATTACCACAAACTCCGGAGCTTGAAACAATACAAATTTACTGTTTTAGGTTATAAATTCAACACCAGTGTTAAAAGGCTAACATCAAGTTGTCCACAGGGCTGTGTTTCTTTCTCGAGACTCTAGGGGAGAATCCATTTCTTTGTTTTTTCCAGCTTCTAGAAGCTGCCCAAATTCCTTGCCTTCAGCTCCCTTCCTCCATCTTCAAAATGAGTAATGTAGCGTCTCTCCAACCCTCCTTCCATTTTCACATATTCTCTGATTCTTAATTCTTGATGCAAAGGATGCTTGTGATTACATCAAGTCCACCAGGATAATGCAGGGTCATCTCTTCCATCTCAAGGTCTGTAACCTTAATAACTTCTGCATAGTCCCTTTTCTGTATAAAGTAACGTATTCACAGATTCTGAGATTAGACTGAACATCTTTGGGGGAAGGGGACATTATTATACCTACCACAGTAACCATCCCCAAATCCATGGTTTAGTGTTAACTGATTTTGTACTTTACATAAATGGAAACAGTCTGTATTCAATTGTGTCTTGCTTCTTTTGTTCAACATGGTGTTTATAAGATTCACCCACATTTCCTGTGACTGTAATTCATTTTCATTGTGTGAATATACAATGAATAAGCATTTGGGTTGTTTCCAATTTAGGGGCCATTATGAACTCTACCATGAATATCGTTATTTATGTACACGTGTACACATGTATACACATTTCTCCAGGGTACATACGCAAGAGTGAAATTGCGGAGTCAGTGGATATAAGCACCTTAAACTTGACTAGGTAATGCAAAATGGTTTTCCAAAGTGGTTATTCAAAATTACGTTCCCATCAATAGTGTATGAAGGTTGTAATTACTCCACCTTCTCGGTCAACATATTATTGCCAGATTTTCTGTTTTCAATCTGATATGTATACAAGAGTATATGTTCGTAGTTTTAACTTGCGTTTTTCTAATAATGAGACAGCATCTTTTCATGTGTTCATTGGTCATTTGCCTTTCTTTTTCCTAAATGTCCAAATATTGAACCCCTTTTTAACTGAGTTATTTTTTCCTTGTTAATTTGTAGGAGGCCGTTATACCTTCAAAGTACAATTCTTTCCTTGGTTATAAGTTTTCAAATATTTTATATAGTTGTATTTTTTTTCACTATATTGTGTTTTTGATGATCAGAAGGCCTTCATTTTAATGTAGCTTTATTTATCAATTTTAACATTAATGGTTAGTGTTTCCTGTTTAAGAAAACTTTCCCAATGCTGAGGTCATGAAGATTTGCTTTTATATAACCTTCTAAAAGCTTTCCAGTTTTGCTTGTCATGTTTGGGTCAATAATCCTCCTACAATTAAATTTTGGTGCCGTGCCATGTATGGATTCTATTTTATTTCATTTTTTTATAGATATCCAATTGTTTCAGTACTATTTATTTAACAGACCAATTCTGTAGTGCCAAGTTTCTCATAAATCAGTGTTTATATATGTAGGAATCTGTTCCTGGGTTTTCAGTTCTACCTCATTGCTCAATTTCTCTATCACTGCAGTAACACCACACTATCATAATCATCATGGTTTTATGGTAAGTAATGATATCTGATGACAGAGAAGACTTCCAAGTCTGTTCTTCAAAACAGCTTTAGCTGTTCTTATCCCTTCAACATTTACACAAATTTTAGAATCAGATTGTCTATACACACACACACACACACACACACACATATACATATACATACACACACACGTTGCATTGACTCTGTAGATCAATTTGGAAAAATTGAACTTTTTGCAATATTAAGTATTTTATTTTTATTTTTAAATTTATTTTCAAGTAGTCTCTACACTCAGTGTGGGGCTCAAACCCAAAACACTGAGATCAAGAGTCACTTGTTCTAACGACTAAAGCAGCTAGGCACCCCCGTTATTTAGTATTCTAAATCATGAACATGACACATCTCTTCACTCAAAAGTTTCCTTTAATATCCCTCACTAAAATTTTATAATCATCCCCATGGAGTTCTTGCATGTCTCTTGTTAGATTTATTCCCAGGCTCATGATATATTGTGATGCTTTTATATTCCAGGGTATCCTTTTTCAAATTTTGTTTTCCAATTTTTACTATTACACAGAAATATATTTAATTTTTGTGTATTGATTTTGTATTCAGCAATACTGATAAGCTCTGTTATTAGTCCTAATATTTTCTTTATAGATTTAGAAACTTTTCCATATACACAATTAGATTACCTCAAAGTAATAATATTCTATCTTATTCCCTTATCCCTCTGCCTCCTGCTTCTTTTTCTTGCCCATTTCACTGGCTAGAACTGTTAGTATTTAATAAAAGTACTAATAGTATGCTTCTTTGTTTTCCTCTGACTTCAGAGGGAAATTTTTCAATAGTTAATTATTAAATATGATCGTTATTGGTTCTTTGATAGATTTTTTTCAGGATAAGGACGTTCTAGTTTGATAGGTGTTTTTATACTGAAAGTTTGTTACATTTTAGCGAATTTGTCTATATTGATGAGATGAATTTTTTCTTTGAATTTATTAACGTGGGAATTACATCAATTGATTTTCTAATATTAAAATAATACAACATTCTTGGGATTATAACCAACATATATATTTTATATATTGCTGGATTTGATCTAATATTTTGTTTAAAATACTTTCATATATATTAAAAATAAGACTTGTGTTTCTGGTTCTAGAACAAGATGGTGTAGATTCATTTTTGCTCTTCTTTAAATACAACTAATTACCCGGAAAGTATACAATGATGAAAACACCAAAAGCTTTGTAGAAAGTAGACTGGACAAGGAGGACCTCAGGACTTGAGGAATGACAACATAGTAATATCACTGTGCTGTTGTTTTAATCTCACATACACCCCAGACTAAGCATCAGAGAGACCTCAAACCCAGAAGCACCAGCAGGCATTGCCCCTAAAAAGCTCCAAAGGACCAGAAAAGGCAAAGCCCAATAGAGACCTAGTGGGGAGCCCCATTCCCTGCTCCAGCACCAAGATACTGGTGGGTGGCTCACGCGGCCCAGACCAATAGTAGCAAAGCCCCAACCATGCCAGTCCCTGCTCCACAATGAAGCAGCAGCAGGTGGTCCAATCTGTTTACAGCAGCAAAGCCCCCATGGGCAATCACACTCCTTCTCCAAAACCTGAGCACCACAGTCCAATTAGCCTGCAGCAGCAACCATACCAAAGCACCAGGCTGTTCCAGCCCCCAGTTCACAACTGGGGCACAAGCAGGCAGACTAATATGCTCAAAGGAGCAGCGGGGAAGTCAAAATATGCTGACTATACCTGTGAAAACAACAGGCAGGCCAATGCACCGTTAGAAGGTAGAGGAGGGTCAGTAAAATATCCTCCAGACTGAGAAGATGCTTTAAGACTGAAAAACAAAGCAAGCCATTCCATACAGGTTACACAGAGTTTTGTTCAGGGTCACTTACCGGCAGGAGGCATTGGGCTGATAGATGATCCTGGTGCCATGTGACCCTCTCTACACCCCCATTCTTCCCAGCTATCCTCCACCCCAGCTGGACTGCAAGCCACAGCTTTTATAGAGCAACAGGTATGGTGGTGAGGTCCCGGGTTAGTTATCTAAAGTGGGGCCTTCTGTGCACTGGTCAGCTCTATAATTATCTAAAGTGGAGGTTCCTGTGTGTGCTTTAGAGAAGATGAGAACAAGCCTTCCTCCATTCCAATCAGGGTGGACATTAACTTCCATGGGGCCTGGAACACATAGCCCCCAGGGAGGTCATGAATAAGATGGAGGGCCAAAGATGGAGTCTGTGTTGTCAGCACTCCTACAATCACCTGTAGGATCAGTATCAGGCAAGCACTATGCCACAAGCCCCCACAAACCCCCACAAGCTCTCCATCTGGTGGCATAAACAGATCTAGGCCCAACCTCTTGGTATTTTCATCCTAACAGTTAATAATGTCATCACCTATTTATCCAAGAATTGATTTTAAAAGGTAATCCCAATTATAAGGCCATAGAAAGAACCTGGCTTCATGCTAATTAAAATCTCTAGGTTGATATCCACCACTAATCAGTAAATTCTGGGTATGGTTGATTAACCAATTACTAATCTGGCTAAATGTATCAGCATTCAAATATTACTGTAAGTTATTCACAAGAAAAGAAGGAATTCCTTGTTGAAATCAAGGTGAAGTCCATAAGCAAAATCTTCATTTCTCTACAGCCATGCCTATAAATTGGTCAAAGTAACGCATTAGATGAAACTGATACGTGTTTTTAGGCATCTCGTGTTTGATCTAAATGACTAGTACTTTATTGTTTAATAACTTTTTAAAATAAACTGTTCTCGGATCTTTTTGGGGTTGAAATGCTGCTAAGTAATATGCAACACATAGTACACATCCTCTTATGAACATTTAAACATTTCCCATCTTAGATCTTCTCATCAATGTAATTACAAGTTTTTCAAGTGTTTGGAATAGAGTTGAGTGAGTTTTTAAAACTCATTTTAGATCAGCAAGACTCTCTCTTATCATCTCTTTACCCATTTTCAATTTCAGTTTTCTCCTACCATTTTCCTACAAACATTCTTCATAGAAAACAGAAGTAAAACAGGATTTGAATTCAAATTTCTTCCTGTCATCTTCCAACTTCATGCTATTGACCTTCAAAAAGCAGGCTTTTTTTTTTTCTTAATAGTGAAACTTTTCTTCAACATTTTGAACAAACCTTCAGATATCTCCACCCCTTAAACTTTCTGTAAAGAAAAAAATTGATTTTTCAGAAAAGGAAGTGGGGCCTACATGGGTAGAATTGGTAATGGAGTGGGAAAAGAGACAAACAATAGATTGAAAGAATAAATAGGAAAGCTAAAGTCAAGTTAACTTGTTATTAGACCTCTGTCGGCTGGTTTTCTTCTGGATTCAGCCTATAGGAGACACTGGCAGGAAACTGGAGGTCAGAAAATGGAGAAAAATGGGGGGAGCTTAACTGTGTCTTCTGCCTTATGCAGGGTACCAGAATATGCTGCCCCAAAATATGCCTCTTTGGCATATGAGTTATGTGGAGCTAAAGCCCATTGGAAACCAACCAACCAGGTACAAGAAAAGCTCTAAAAACAAGGCACAAGTTTTTCTTTTGTAAAAGAAATTTACATTTATAAAGTCATTTTCCATTTGTAAAGCTGTCTCTTCTTCCATACCAGGAAGAGGAGAACTCACAGGTCTTATCAATGAAGAAGGCATGGACTTAAATCTGCATAACAAATTTTACTAAACAACTCTTGTTACCAGACTTTTCCTGGTCACCTTCCCAAAACTTGTCTCTCTTGCCCAGATTCCCAAATCTCCTTTTCTTTTATTGGTACTTAAATCCAAGTTCCAGCCACCCTGTTGAGTTACTCATCTCTGGGTACTCCCATATGAAAGCACCATGCACATGCTAATAAATTTTTGTTTGTTTTTCTTTTGTGGATCTGTCTTTGGCTAATTTAAATTTAAATTTAATTTAAATTTAAATTAGCTAAATTTAATTTAAAGGGCCTCAGCTGGGGTTGCCTGGCTGGCTCAGCCCATAGAGCATGTGACTCTTGATCTGAGAGTTGGAAACTCCATGTTGGGTGTAGAGATTACTTAAAAATAAAATCTTTAAAGGGCATCTGGGTGGCTCTGTCAGTTAAGCATCTGCCTTCAGCTCAGGTCATAATCTCAAGTTCCTGGGATGGAGCCCCCACCCCACCCCCTGCTGAGCAGGGAGTCTGCTTCTCTTTCCAACTCTCCTTCCACCCCTACTCCCACACCTGCTCATGCATGCACTCTCTCTCTCTCTCTCTCAAATAAATAAATAAAATCTTAAAAAAAATAAAATAATGAACGAATTTTAAAAAATAAAACCTTTTTAAAAAAGGGGGGCGAGGGGAGCCTGGCTGGAAGACCTCGGATGGGTAGAAAAAAGACTTTTTTTCCTCTCCTATAGCTCTCTCTACCCTCTGCAGCAGCTTTGGCAGTGGCTTCATTTCTGGGTTTCTAAACATGGCTGCCTCAATTCCCACTTCTACAGGATGACCGCAGTCCATAGAGTAAAAGAAAAATTATACACCAAACACTTGTTGAAAATAGCAGGGCACATTTTATTCAAGCTACTGCAGTAGGGGAGAGAGACTTTAGTACAGAACTGAGCTCAACTTCAAGTAAAGCCTATCCCCTATCTAGCTGGGGATTTATAGCCAACTAGCAGAGTGAAGGGGTCAGTGAATGGAAAAGTACTAAAAGGAACTCGATTAGAATCAAGAGTGGGGGGAATTCTTGCTCAACTGGTTTAACAGGATTTTTGCTAAAGTCAGACCAAGGATTTAGATATCAAGGGTGAAGAATGAGGAATTTGATCAGATATCAAGCGCTGGGGGGAGGGTTTCATGGAATGACTTGACAGAATTCTTGATAAAATTGGGGTCAACTGGCCAGACATGGGGCAGGAGGGGTAGGGAGCAAAGAGAGCTCAAAGGAGTTGACTGACGTTCATAACTGGACTCCAATAATACCACCTTTGCACCTCCAGTCTTGGAGGGGTAGTTGCTTTCTGTTGTTGCTGATCTCTGAGTTGCCAGCCTTTGTTTAGTTTTTAACTCTTCTATCACCTGTGTAATCAGTTTACTGCATTAAATTCCTTTTATTTTGTTGTTGTTGTACTTGTTAATGAACTATAACATACATGCAGAAAAGTACAAAATCCTAAGCCTGATGAATTTTCAAGTGAACACACTCCCACATAATTATCACCCAATCAGGAATCACAATATGATTGACACCCCAGGAGCCCCTGGCTTGTCCCCTTGCAGTCACCACTCTGTCGAGGTTATCCTTCTAAGGTCTTAAGTTAGTTTTGCCTATTTTGTATTTTATATGCCTAGAAAAATACAGTTTGTACTTTTTTATGTGGAACTTCCTTGGCCCAACCTTATACCTGTAAGATTTGTCATTGTTGTATCTATTTGTAACTTGTTCATTCTAGTTGCTGTATAGTATAGTGTTGTGGGAATATACCCATGTACCCATTCCATGGGTCATGAATGTTTGAGTAGTTTCCAGATTTGGTCTTGAATGGTGCTACTGTAAACACTCTTGTATGTTTCACCCAGTGAACGGAGTATGCATTTCTCTTGGTATATGTATCCAGGAGTGCCACCGCTGAATCACAGATGTGCTTACGTGAACATAAAACTGCTAGTTTTATCAAAGTAGCTGTACCAGTTTCCATTCCCATCAACAGTGATGAAAGTTCCAATCATTCTACATCTTCACCAATCTTAGGTATTGCCTCCCTTTTTCATTTTATCCATTCTTGTGGATAGGCGACCACATTGCATAGTTATTTAAATTTGCATTTCTCTCATAACTAATGAGGTTGACCACCTATTTATATTATCTCATCTCAAATACTTCTCTCATTCCTTTAGTTTTAAGTATGCATCATAGTTGCTTTTTTTGGTTTGATGGTTATATTAAAATGAGGAATAATGATGGTTATACTAAAATGAGGAATAATGACTTGAGTTTTTTTTTCTTTTTTCTTTCCCATACCTGCTCTATTTCTGATACTAGTCAATGTTATCTTTTTAGCATATCTGCTATTTAAAATGCTTATAATTTCATTATTTGATTTGTCATTCTTAAATTATATGTGTCGACTCCTAGTTGATTAGGTAAGGTAATCACTGAACTCACTCCAGAATTTATTCTATCTCCTCCCTTCCCCTCCTAATTTTTTTATAGCTATATTATTTTCAGAGTGCATACTATTTACATTCTTATCTACAATTCTAACCTTCATATTTCTTTTAGTTTCAGTCCTAGAACATTGAATAGATTCAATGTTTCTTGTCAGTCCATTTGTAATATTTCCCTCAATCACATTTTGGAAGGTTAAAACTTATCCTCTCAAGTTTCTTTAAGAAAGTTTTGACAGCCATAACATTTCTTGAATTATTGCATGTTAAACCATCTTCTGCTTTTAGGCTTAAAAGACAACATGATCGGATTTAAAATCTGGTTTACATGCTTTCTTGCCATGTTACTTTGAAGATGCCACCTCAATAACTTCCTGTGTTGAATACTAATGACCCAATTCACTCTTCCACTGTAACCTCAGAGACACACTGTTCCATATAAATACGGTGGCTCTTGACTCTTTCTGTATTCTCAACTACTCTGCTCCCTAATCAGCCTGGTTCTGCCAGGGCTTCTGCCACCTATTCGTCCCAGCTGCTTCACTCATTACTGAAGATGAGGGATGCAATATTTGTACTTCAGAGGGGGCCTCTCAGCATCAGGATGGTGTTATTGCTGGAACATTCTAAGATCTGCCCCCACTGGGCTCTTTTGAAATTTATTCTGCTTCTTCATTTTCTTTCCTGAGGGTACTCCCAAACTCAATTGATTCTGAAGGCTTTACATGTATTTTTGAGTATGCAGATTTTTTATGTCTCATAGTGTCACTGAAAATTGAATTTGCAGGGTTGGTTTTATTCTCCTATTGCTTTGTATTCTTTTTAGGATTAAAAGGGCACATATGTGACTTAAGTTGCCATGTTCTTAGCAAAAGCCCAAAAACAGAGATTTTGAAGGAAGCTGAAGGTCAGGTTTCAAAATAAAAAGTGAGAAAAAGAATCTTAACCTTCATCTTCCTAACAACATGTTAGGGAACCTAACAATGTGTTCTATGAAAAGATAAGATTAATACCTCTAATAAAAAGTCAATGTGAGTTTTTTAGTGTCCTTGAAGGTAGCTTTTTGTAAAAAGATTATCCCAGGGGCCATTTTGGCTTTCAATTCAGTATTTATTTTGCTAAATTGGCAAATTCAAAACTTAGTTATTTCTTAGGCTTAAATTTTTAAGTCTTATACTATTTATAAATCTGTAAATTTCAACAAGAATTTTTAAGTCCTCAATATTGTAATCATTTTAATTTTCTTCATACATTCAATATAGTCCATTTTCATTTTAAGCGTTCCATTATTTTTTAAATTTAAATTCAATTAGCCAACATATATTACATCATTAGTTTCAGATGTAGTGTTCAATAATTCATCGGTTGCATATAACACCCAGTGCTCATCACCTCATGTGCCTGCGTTAATGCCCATCACCCATTACCACATCCCCCCACTCATCTCCCCTCCAGCAACCTTGTTTGTTAACCCTATAATTAAGAGTCACTCATGGTTTTTCCCCCCTCTTTGGTGATTTCCCATTCAGTCTTCCCTCCCTTCCCCTATGATCCTCTACACTGTTTCTTATATTCCACATATGAGTGAAACCATATGATAATTTTCTTTCTCTGACTTATTCTGCTCAGCATAATACCCTCTAGTTCCACCCATGTCAATGTAAATGGTAAGTATTCATCCTTCCTGATGGCTGAGTAATATTCCATTGTGTATATATACACCACATCTTCTTTATCCATTTATCTATTGATGGACATCTGAGCTCTTTCCATAGTTTGGCTATTGTGGACATTGCTGCTATAAACATTGAGGTGCAGGTGCCCCTTCAGATCACGACATTTGTATCTTTGGAGTAAATACCTAGTAGTGCAATTACTGAGTCATAGGGTAGCTCTATTTTCAACTTTCTGAGGAACCTCCATACTGTTTTCCAGAGTCACTGTACCAGTTTGCATTCCCACCCACAGTGTAAGAGGGTTCCCCTTTCTCCACATCCTCTCCAATATCTGCTGTTTCCTGACTTGTTAATTTTAGCCATTCTGACTCATGTGAGGTGGTATCTCATCATGGTTTTGATTTGTATTTCCCTGATGCCAATGGATGCCAATTTCATGTGTCTGTTGGCCATTTGGATGTCTTCTTTGGAGAAATATCTGTTCATATCTTCTGTCCATTTCTTGACTGGATTATTTGTTCTTGGGGTGTCAAGTTTGATAAGTTCTTTATGGGTCATGTATACTAGCCCCTTATCTTATATGTCGTTTGCAAATAACTTCTCCCATTCCATAGGTTGCCTTTTAGTTTTGTCGACCGTTTCCTTTGCTGAGCAGAAGCTTTTCATCTTGATGAAGTCCCAATAATTCATTTTTGCCTTTTTTTCCCTTGCCTTCGGAGACATTTCTAGCAAGAAGTTGCTGTGGCCAAGGTCATAGAGGTTGCTGCCTGTGTTCTCCTCTAGGATTTTGATGGATTCCTGTCT
The DNA here is from genome assembly GCF_024610735.1 of Ursus americanus. NCBI lineage: Eukaryota > Metazoa > Chordata > Mammalia > Carnivora > Ursidae > Ursus > Ursus americanus. The sequence goes on along the minus strand of NC_142129.1, from coordinate 15,431,895 downwards.
CACATTTAGATCTTTCATTCATTTTGAGTTTATCTTTGTGTATTGTGTAAGGGAATGGTTCAGTTTCTTTCTTCTACATGTGGCTGTCCAATTTTCCCAGCACTATTTATTGAAGAGCGTGTCCTTTCTCCATTGTATATTCTTTCCTGCTTTATCAAAGATTAGTTGACCATAGAGTTGAGGGTCCATTTCTGGGTTCTATATTCTGTTCCATTGATCTATGTCTGTTTTTTTGCTAGTAACATACCGTCTTGGTGATTACAGCTTTGTAATATAGCTTCAAGTCCAGAATTGTAATGCCTCCAGCTTTGGTTTTCTTTTTTCAATATTCCTCTCCCTATTCAGGATCTTTTCAGATTCCTTACAAATTTTAGGATTATTTGATCCAGCTCTGTGAAAAACATTGATTGTATTTTGACAGGGATTGCATTGAATATGTAGATTGCTCTGGTCAGCATAGACATTTTCATAATATTTATTCTTTCAATCCATGAGCATGGAATGTTTTTCCATTTCTCTGTGTCTTCCTCAATTTCTTTCATAAGTGTTCTGTAGTTTCTAGAGTACAGATCCTTTACTTATTTGGTTAGGTTTATTCCTAGGTATCTTATGGTTTTTGGCATAGTTGTAAATGGGATCGATTCCTTAATTTCTTTTTCCTCTGTCTCATTGTTAGTGTATAGAAATACAACTTCTATCACAACCTCCATTGTTGCCTACTGGGATGCACTGAAAAACAGTTCTCTTAGGAACAGAGATGAAAAAAAACATTGTCCTTGCCTTCAAGAAGCTCCTGTTTTGTGCAGTGGGTGAGAACAGACTGGAATAGCTAATGCCATAAGGTATGTGCTATAATAGAGGTATCATAGGAGTACTGTAAGAAAACAGAAGATGTTGTGATTAGTTCCATACAGGTAGGAGATGATCATTAACAAGAAATTATTGTGGAAGAGATTATATTTGAATAGGATTTGAAAGGTTGTCAGGATTTCTACTGCATGAACAAATGCACAGGTTCCATGAAAGGGCAAAGACATTTGAGGGTATGTTTCCTAAACCCATAAGCTTTAAATTTTTATTTACTCACAACATCAAACTAGCAAACTGTACATATCTATCCCGTTCACTTTCACTTCCCTTTTATTGGATATAGAGATAATAAAAGATTAATTGCAAGAAAACCATGTGAGCATCTCCAGATTTAGTAAGAGAGGCAATGACAGGTCTAAATTTCAGGACAAATTTTTCATGCTCAGACGAGTTTCTGAATTACTGTCTCTTGCGTATCTTGTACAGTCATGTATCAAATGACCTAAAGGCTGAGAGAATCTCAGGAAAGACAAAGGGGATCCGATGCTGGAAAAGCTGGAGGGTTAGGCATATTAAATAAGTCTGGTGCCATTCCCCAGATTTTGAATGTGTATTCTTTCATGAAGTCCAGAATTCTTGAAAGCAGTGCTTCAGATGTTGGGTAGAGTCTGAAAAAGAAGGCTGGGATGTGAGAGGCCTTGGGATCTTCCCAGGGATTTGACTTTCTCCTGCAGGCACAAAAGGGTCATTCAAGACTTTTTAACAGGTAAGTGGTCAAATTTGTATTTTAGAAAAATATCTGTGGCAACAGAGCAAGGGATGAAATGGTAACCACAGGCAGGAAGGACAGTTTACCCTACTTTTCTCTTTGGGTCTTTGCAACTATATTTTTTAATGTGTTGCCCTTGTGGTAAGTATTTCATCTTGTTGTTGCATTCTGAAAGACTGAGGTATAGTGGAATGAGCACAGAAACAGAAATGAAGAGAATCAGGTTCTAGAACTGGCTTTGCTAACATGATGGATAGAACACAATTCCCATTTCCACAATTAAGAATGTGAGTATTATTGATTGAAAACCCATTAGAACACATTTTTATTTTGGCAAAAGTATTCTGATATTAACAGATTTAATTTTACTTGTGCTGTACAACTTCATTCAACACAAAGTTCCTGTTACTGGAATCAAAGAGTAAGAAGAGATCCAAGAATATCATGAAATGACCTGTTCTTAATCATTTTATCAGTGAGGTAGAGTAGAGCAAGAAGATGCAAAGTAAATATGTTAACTAACTAGAATTTAAATAAACATTTGGGGAAAAAATGAAATTAGATGAAAAATTTATATCTTAATAAAATTGGGAGGAAAAAGGAAAAAAGAATCTGCAGGGTCTATCACTATTATCTACCATCTAATGAGCACTTAGTATTTATCAGGTACTGTGCTAGGCACTCTGCATGCTAGGTACTCATTTAACCCTCAAAACCAACAAGTGATATATGTGTAATTAGCTATACTTTATGGCTGAGGAAACTAAGATTCAGAAAGCTTTATGTCATTTGCCCTCATTCACAGAGCTATTTAGTAGTGGAAGTGGTATTTAAATGAATATCTATCTTTCTCCCAAAGTACCTGCTCTTACCCCCTAATACAGAGTTCTTTCTTGGTCTCATTCTAAATGTATGATTGCAAGGCCAAACTTCATCACTTATTGAAAAACATTAGTATGATTTGGGGGGGGGGGCAGAGAAAGCAAGAGGTAGGGAGGGAGGAGCAGAGGGAGAGAGAATATTAAGCAGGCTCCACACCCAGTGCAGAGCCTGGGGCTTGACCTCATAACCCTGAGATCATGACCTGAACTGAAGTCAAGAGTCAGACGCTTAACCGACTGAGCCACTGAGGCATCCCATGATTAGCATGATATTTTAAAGATATTTCTACAATTTAATGAAGCCAATAATTTGGAGGGGAATGGGTAATTTCCCACCTTAAAACTGACATAAGCAATTATAGTGGCAAGGTATGAACCAAGTATTTTTTTTTAAGATTTATTTATTTATTTATTTGAGAGAGTGAGTGCATGTACACAGGGGCGGTGGCGCACGGCAGGGGGGGGGAGAGAACCTCAAGCAGACTCCCTGCTGAGCACAGAGCCCATAATAGGGCTCAAGCTCACAACCCTGAGATCATGACCTGTGCCGAAATCAAGAGTGCAATGCTTAACCTAATGGAGGGTAGTCAGAAGAAAGGCAGGCAGGAACAAGGGGCCCTCCAACCTAAAAGGAAACTACCCTTAAAAGGAAAAAGATCCCATCCTGTTATTTTACACCACCCTGGAAGGAGCCCTCCACTCTCTCCCACTTGAACAACTGCCTGTTAGGTAGATGAGCTCGTGGACAAAAATCTGATTGAGTGACAGGTGCATTGAGGATTAATCAGATTACAAGAGCCCGTCAACATTCTCATAACCACCACCACCACCCCCCCCCCCCCGATTTAGAAGCCCTTACAACCCTCTTAGGTCCCCTCCCTCTTTGAGAGCTTTGTATTATCGCTCAATAAACTTTGCTTTGCTGCCCACCGCCCTTTGTCTGGTCTACCTCTTCATTCTTTGAAGTGGTGTGACCAAGAACTGTGGGCATCAAAGGAAAAGAAATCCTAAAACAAACCACCTGGGCCATCCAGGCACCCCTGAATGAAGTATTTTAAAGTAGAGAGAGTTTAAATGAAATGTTGCTATAATTAATTTTTCATGAAAAATACATGCATGTTAAAGTGAATTAAACAACTGAGTTTTAGAAAAGAAACATTGTATATAGGAAACATGCATTCAGGAATATGACAGGGTTATTGGTCTATGAAGAAACCACTTAGATGAAACTATGGGGATGTTTTTCTATCCAGTATATTTGTACAAAAAATATACCTGGGGGGACCTGGGTGGCTCAGCTGGTTGAGTAGCTGCCTTCGGCTCAGGTCATGATCCCAGCGTTCTGGGAGCCTCGTGTCAGGCTCCCTGCTCAGCAGGGAGTCTGCTTCTCCCTCTGGCTTTCCCATTCATGCTTGCTTGCTTTCCCTGTCCAATAAATAAATAAAATCCTTTTTTAAAAAATACCTGGAAAGATGTGACAGCTCATAGAAACCACTTTCCAGAATTATGAGGGAGAAGCACCCATACGTGGCTATCTGTGTTAAGAATGGCGATTCACACAACATAAAGGAGAAACATCAACCTAGAGCGGGCAGACGTTTAGCAGTCCCACAAGACGTCTGCAGTTACCTCCCTCCCCGCCCATTTTTAGAGGAGGCATTTATACTATTGAGGATACAGTAGACTCTCCTACGGAATTGGCTTCCAAATCCTCAGCTGCCATGGGTACTACTTCCTAAAACTGATACACACCCGAGAAAGCACCACTGACAAGGTCATTCTACTTCCCTTTCCATCGTCTTCCTTCTCCAACTTTCCTAAAGAAAGGTTGACCTGAATTTGACTCTGGTATAATACGCTGCAGCATAGAAACCTATGGAACACCTAGCAAAGGCATAATTTGTAATACTGGCATTGGTAAAGCCTCCTTAAGTGAAGGCATGATGAATCCATAATAGGGCATCATGTCTTTTCTGGTCTTATAAATGTATCTGGTAAGGCAGAAAAGTGGTGTTAGAAATGGGGTATTTTGGCCCATGTCGGGATGCTTCTGAAGGAAACCAGATTATGTCACCCAAAAATACACCTCTTTGACTTAAGAATTATTTTGAGCTAAAGGCAATTAAGAAGTAGCAAATGTAAGAAAAGCTCTCTGCCCTCCCCTATTTGAATAAAAGCAGGACACATATTTACAAAGGTATCCCTCCACCCCTGTCTAGCAGGAAAGATAAAAATTAATCCCAGGAGACAACTTTAGACCCTTCTCAGTCTGGAGGTGGTACCTGAGGAATCTACATAACAAACTTGGCTAACTGGTCTCCCCCATATTTGCCTTCACAGTTGGCTCTCAGAGACTCAAGGCTCTTTTCCTTTATCTCCTCATTTCTCTAGAAATTGATTGTTCCTTTGCTAAGAAGCAATATAACCTCAAGTTCTAACCAAACCTTTGAGTTACTCATCTCCAGGGACGCCCATGTCTTACGTACATGACACACATGTTTATAAACTTCTATTTGTTTTTCTCTACTCTGTCAGTCCAACACACAGGGCAGTTGTAGGACCCACGAAGGGTAGAGGAAGACATTCTTCCTCCCCTGTGCTCTGAAATCAGATACATTGCAAAACAGAAAGCTAGGAATAGCTTTGATATTTATTTAATGACCTTGCCTCTTCCTTCCTCCAACTATGATTTTGTCAAATGTGTCACTTCCCAGGGAGAGGACATTGAGAACAAAGACAATGCAGTAAGGAACAGTGAATGTAATGGTGCATTGTTTAATCCAGGCATCAACTCAGGGCATGACTCTGTGCCTATCTATTATATATTAAGAAGTAATTGTTAGTTTTTAGGCGTGACGATGTTATTGTGGTTATGTAGTAAACGTCTTTTTTTAGAGATATCTAATGAAATAAATAGAGAAGAAATGATTTGCTGTCTCTATTTTACCATAAAATACTTCAAAAAATTAAGCAAAGTTGGTCAAAAATTAATTATTAAATCCATTATGGACATATGAATGTTTATTATAGATAGTAATACAATGTTGAAATGTCCCGCAGTAGCATCATTGCATAGAACAAAACCATTTTAGACAACCAAAAAATTATTAATTTGACCTCGGTTTATTAACAGCCTATGAGGAAAAAAAAATCCTAAAATGCACGTTTTTCAGTTATGGCTTATTTTAACCCTAGTTTCCCTTCCTTTTAGCTCAGCAAAACAAGGCACTTCTAAGTTAGTAACAGCAGGTAGGTAAATAGTCGCTGATAACTCTCAGGAAGGTTATTTTGATATGCTTTCTAGTAATTGAGTAAATGAATGCTTTCAATAAGTAGATCAATCTTTTTGCAAGTCAGATGATTTCCAATTATTCGTCAACAAAATTGGAGGATTTAATTGAGTTGCCAGCTGATAGCTTATCAAAAATAATTTTCAGGGAAGATAACTATATGATTTTTCAAAAACAACTCAGAAGGCATCCAAAGAGTTGATTGGCATTGCTATAACAAAACTCCTTCCATTTTCATCTACATATTTATGTAATCACGTTTTCGTAGTGTTTATTTCTGGAAAGATGAAAAATAGAAATAGGATGCATGCTGAACCCTCTCTCATTCTAGAAATAAGTAGCAATTTATAAATGAAGTAATTGGGGAAGGAGCACCATCTATCTTGTTAAGAGATGCCTTCCCATTAAAGTTTTATTTTTTATATTTCAGTATTATTCATCAAAATATAAAATATTTATGTTGCTTTGATTAATTGTGAATTTATGGTTGTTGCAATAACCCAATCAAGAAGAAATTTTTTACCATTCAGAGCCAAATTGTCAGGAAGTTGAAAAAAATATATGTATGTATGTATAATGAGGTGATCAATAAAAGACCTTAAAGGTAAAATATATCACAGTGGTAAAAATTCTATGGATAGTCTTGTTTCTATGCAGACATAGAATGGCGACAAGAGTAGACAGAGAAAAAGGGAATGATTTAATATGTTTGTTAAAGAAATGTTTGGTCCTATATTTTTTAAAGGAATGCTATGGTACATTGAATTGCAAAAGATGTTTATATTTTATTGGATATGCAGTTTTGTAAAAGGCAATGTAAATGGTCTATTTCAAAATACCAATATATAAAGCATGCTGGATTTTTTTTTTTTTTTTTTTTTTTTTGGCCACAGGAGAGCCAAGTGTTCTGGTAGCTGTCTTGCCTCAGCTGTTGACTAAAGTACAGTGAAGTCAAGAATGAAGGCACTGCATCACACACCCAGTTTGACACCCTGCCTTTCACCCCTTTCCCTGAGTGCCTCCCACCCCCAGTGGTGGAGGAGAAAGAACTAAAATAGGGAAAGAGAGAAAGAGTGAAAGAGAAGATCCCACTGCCTCAATGCTTCAGATCCCTCAAACTAAAGTCAGGCTGAAGGAGATACTGCTTTAAATGAAAGATGAGATGGAAATTTCTACCTGCACTAGAATTGACTTAACTGAAATTGAAAAGAAAATTAAATGACCTTTCATGGTATTATTAAAGGACAGGAAAAAAAAGGTCTTAACATACTATGGGCATATTTTGACTCCACCAGATCCATACTGCTGAACAAATTGATTCCCCAAATATTTACATATACAGAAAAAAATAAAAGAATACACTGAGACATTAATAGTAATCATCTCTATATGATAATTTTCTTCATTGGGCATTTATATATATATTTAAAGATTTATGTATTTATTTTAGAGAAAGAGAGAGAGCGTACACACGAGTGGGGGAAGGGGTAGAGAGGGGGAATCTCAAGAGACTCCCTGCTGAGCACAGAGCCTGACCCGGGGTTTGATCTCACGACACTGAGATCATGACCTGAACCAGAATCACAAGTTAGAAGCTTAAGTAACGGAGCCACTCAGGCACCCCTAATTTTTTTTTTATTTTGTTAATGAACCTACTACTTTTCTAATAAGAGAAAAAAAATTATGCATTTTTATTCCTAAGAAACACTAATCTTATTTTTAATACCTATACACATGAATCTAGGGCAAATTTTTTTATATTTATAAAAGTATTACATGTAAGTAATTCAAAAATTCAAATCATACTAACAGGCTTATGTATAACCCAGCATTTCCTTGTTCCCCTCTGCCTTTCTCCCTTCACCCCACTCCACAGAACAAACTATTTTCAATGCAATTGATGTTTCTTCTGGTATTTATATCCATATTTCTAAATAAAAGACACATAACTACTTGTGTTATCCATTTTCAACAATATCCATGGCCTCATATTATAATAAAGATTTAACTCACTCCCAATTTCCTTTCCCCACCTCTTCCCTTTATAATTTTTATCCCCATTTTCATGTTTTCCCTCTTATGACTATGACTATGTACATATTGCTTCCTGGTGAGTCAGAGGTATATTAAAAGTATATTTTTGAGGAGCCTCGGTGGCTCAGTAGGTTAAGAGTCCAAGCCTTAGGTCGTAATCTCAGGGTTGTGAGATGGAGCCCCATGTTGGGCTCCATACTCAGCAGGGAGTCTGCTTGAGATTCTCTTTCCCTCTCCCTGTGCCCCTCCCCCTGCCCTGTGCTCTCTCTCTCTCTCAAATAAATAAATAAATCTTTTTTTAAAGTATATTTTCTTTCTTCTACAATTTTCTATTTCATCTGGAATTAATTTGCTAATTTTCGTTGAATGTCTAAATCTTCTTACAATTTCCAATAGTTCTGTAAAATACCTTCAATACTTTTTAATGTGGTTAACCAGCTCCCCTTTTTTAAAGCCCAGAGCTGGAGCTCAAATCTAGACTGGCTGTCCTTTCAGTAGGCAGCACAGCTGACATTCTCTTGCCTCTTTTGCACTGACTGTCATGTTCCTTGCATCCTGTTTTTTTCTTGTTTTTTATAGAACATCTTTCAGTACTTTCTTGGAAAAGTTCACAAAGGAGATACTTTCTTTTTCAGATTTTTCTACTTTGAAAATGTTTTTATTCTACCTTCATATACAAAGAAGAGTTTGGAGGATGTGTAAAATACTAAGTTGAAAATTATTTTCACTCAGAATTTTGCGGGTATTCTATTATCTTTAAGCTTTTGCTGGTGGCGCTGAAAAGTCTGATGACATTCTAATTCCCATTTCTTTGTAAGTGATTTGTTTATTTATTTTTTCTCTCTCTAGCGTTTCTGTTCCTTGTTCTCCTTATTGTTCGGGGTGATTTTCTAGTTGAACAATTTTGAATATAACAGGATGTGTGCAGTTCATACCTTCTCAAATTTCTTTTCACCCTCAGCCCAGGGACTCATGTCAGAGGTCAGAGGACAGCTGTTTCCTGTAAAATCTTTGAACAGCAATGAGAGTGCAGGGAATCTGCTCATTAGCCTGGGTAACATTGGGTGGCATAAATGGAGGCAAAAGAATGTTCTCCCTATTCCAGTCATCTTCTGCTGTTCCATTAACTTCTAAAGATTGAATGTTTTGGTCCCCTTTCCCCAAAATTCACATGTTGATATTCTAACCCCCAAGGTGAGGGTATTAGGAAGCAGGGCCTTTGGGAAGTAGTTAAATCATGAGGGTTTCGTGTCCTCACGCATGGAACTAGTGCCTTTATAAAAGAGGCCAAAGAAAGCTCCCTTGCCCCAGTCTATTGTGTGAGGTTACAGTGAAAAGGTGCTGTAAAAGCCAGGAAATGCGTTCTCACCAGACACTGAATCTGCTGGCACTATGATCTTGGACTTGCCAGTCTCTAGAATTGTGAGGAATACATTTCTATTGTTCATAATCCACCCAACCACCCATTTTAAGGCATTTTGTTAGAGCAGCCTGAGTGGACTAAGATAGAAATAAACCACCCAAAACTTAGTGGCGTAGAGCGACGATCATTTCATTATGTTCATGATTTTGTAGATCAGGAATTGAACAGAGCAAGTGGGAATAGCTTGCCTCTGCTCCACAATAACTGAATCCACAGGTGACTCAAATGACCAGGGAGAGTTGGGATGGGGTCCCATGTCTGGAGCTGCAGTTTTGACTGTCAGTTGACTCCTCAGTTCCTCTCCATGTTATGTCTGCTGGAGCTGAATGGGCAAGATAGCTTCTTGATTCATGTCTAGTGCCTGGGCTGGTATGGATGGAACAGTGGGGCATAGAAATGTCTCTTTCCATGCACTTTCTCCATATGACTGGCTTGGGCTGTCACACGGCATGGTAGTTACAGTTAGGATAGACTTCTGCAGTAGCTGGCTTATCTCAGAATAATCATTTCAAGATGTCCAGTTGGAAAAGAAAGCTTCTTATAACCTATGCTCAGAAGTCCCAGAATGTGCTTTCTGCCACATTTTATTGGTCAAGCAAGTCACTAGAGCTGGCCCAGATTCAAGGGCAGGGAAATGAGACTTTACCACTCAATGGGAGGAGAAGCAAAGAAATGTAAGACTGTCTTTAGTTGACCACACTCCCATTCAGTGCCGTAAGCATATTGGAGTATAGAATATAACTTCTAATTGAACAGTGAGCCAGAAGAGTCTAAGTTTTGCATTATGAAGCACCAACAGAGAACATCACCACAGCAACTAGACAGCAAGGAAAGAAGACATCAAATGGAGGATACCATATTAGAACGGAGAGAATATGTCTCTGAGGACATATTGCAAGAAATGGCACCTTAGAGGACTGCACTCAACCGTACGCACTAGGCACCCCCTGGAGAACTCTTGAACAGTTGTAGAGAATTTGAAATAGTTCTTAGTATTCTGCAAATAAGGAAGGATTCAGAGAAACAATACCTTTTTATTAGCATCATGACCTCATTTCACACGTGTGCGCGCGCACACACACACACACACACACACACACACAGAGGAATGGCCAAAGGAAACATCTATTGCAACAATAAGACATCTGCAGTGACTGTGCAGCTTTACTGCAGAATGATGTTCACATCATGAACCATTCAGTCCCCCTATGAAAAGCACATCATCTAGAATTGATGGGTCCCATACTTTGCAATCAATGGATATTAAATATACTAAGGAAATTAAAAATTGATGTTTGTTTTGACATCATTCATACACTGGAGGGGGAATATGCCAATAGCTCTTGCTGATACAATAAGTAGTTCAGAATACAGCGACTGAAGTCAAGCATCTTAATGCCACGATAAACAAAAAGAAAGATTTGGAAGACAATAAATATCTAGAGATTGCAGGAAGCACACAAGGCCAAGAAGAATTAATTCATTACCTGTACCACTGGAAATTAAATCTAAATCTCTCCTTAAATGGGTAGAAATTGTTCCTTTTTTAAAAATCTTTATCCTATCTTATGAAAGCTATCTATTGCTTACTACCCTGGCCCCTCCTCACCTTCTCCCTTGGAGAAAACCCCTTTGGATGAACTAAGTTCTCCCATGACTGTCCCATCTTCCTCTCTCAATTTCATCCTCAAAGAACATTTCAGAAGCTGCTGTTATACTGCAGACTATTCAGCTCTGATGAACCAGCTCCCTTCAATCATGTGGATATCACCCAAGTAGCATATGGCAATGAATGACATAATGTGTACAGTTACATTTTTCCAGACTTGAATTCCTTTTCTGGAATGTGACAGGACGGGGTTCTAAATGAAAAGATCTCACCCTCATGAGCCACAAGAGTTTCTGCCTTAAAGGTCCTAGGTTTTTAGACTGCCAGTTCATTTATTTCTAAATCTTTAGATCTTTTATTTTCCAACTGTATGGAGGAAAAAATATTGTTAGAAGACAGCAAGAACCAGCCGTGTTTATCTCTTTTAATTCAGGGGAGATTTTTTTTTAAATTTTTCCATGCTTCATCAATAAGACCTGGTTCCTTTACATCTTTATTTGGTTTGTTAGTAAAGGATAAGGTATAGCTTATTAAATAAGCATTTCTTGTCAAGCAGTGCACTGATTAAGATTTTTTTGCTTCATTTGTAGGTGTTCCAAACTCTGATAACTAATATTTCTGGAGATGTCAATCCTTAGATAAGTAACAACATTACTAAGTCTCTATTCTTAATCATTACAGGAGGAATACTGCATGTCCAGGGGCCATTCTTCACGGAAGTAAATGCTAAATTGTATTCTGAAAAATATTGTCAAGTGTGACTTGAAAAATAAATATTTCCATGCAGATAAGTTTGGAAAACACTGAGTTAAGCAGAGTTAAACAGGTGCATTTACACCAGGACTTCCCAAAACTTTAATGTGGGATATTAAAGAAGACTCATGAATCTTTAAATGGGGAGTGTTCTGTATGGCCTTTCCAAGACTTACTGACTTTTATCAAAAGTAGCAAAGAAGATTATATATTAAGTTTTGTTTTGAATATGTTTTGAGAAATGCTAATCTAGAAATAGCTAATAAATAAAAACGGAAAAATTCCTAGGAAAATTTATCCACAACATAACCCACCAGAACCACTAATGTTGTGAGTGATGACTTCAGAGCAAATCTATGGAACATTTTATGTTTTCTAACTGAAGATCAGTGCTGTTTGATGGCTACTCTTTCTTTATTCTCATAATTTAATCAAGTATCCGAGGCCTTCAAAGAAAGTGACCACTTCAACTTCATCCCCACTCTAAGTTTAATTTTAGCCACTAAACAGATGAAATGGCAGAAGGGGCTCTGTAAATTCATAGTCTTTCAATCTCCTAAAGAACTCCAGATGCTTTGTTTTCAAGTAGCTCTAGTGAGATTTTCCCATAATTCCTACTGGCAGCGTATTGACAGACCACTTTTGACTATTTCACATTAAAACAAATATGTCAACCTTCTAGCTCTTTATTTTAAAAAGAAATACCCAGAAGCAAAGGAAAGAAGGAGGGACAGGGAGAAGAGAAGGGCAAGGAGAAAAAAGGAAGAGAGGTGAGGGAGGAAAGTAGTGTGTCAGATTGTTTACAAAATGGCTATTTACAAAATGTTTTGCGAAAGAGCCAATAAGTCCCCAGATCCTGTTCTGCAATATGACTTCAGGGGACCTCTCATCAAGAGGTAGAAGCTGTTCCTGACCATAGGTTTGTCCATGTCATTTGTTTTGGTCAATGGGTCATCATGAATGTGACGCAAGCAGAGATTTGAAAAAGGTCTTATGCTTTGGGGTTTGCCCTCTCTTGCAACTCTTTGGAATCCTGAGTCCACCATGTGAAGAAGCCCAGACCAGACTTTTGGTAAATGGAGCCCACGTGGAGCAGACAGGAGCCAAATTTCTTTTTTTTTTTTTTTTAAGATTCTATTTATTTATTCGACAGAGATAGAGACAGCCAGCGAGAGAGGGAACACAAGCAGGAGGAGTGGGAGAGGAAGAAGCAGGCTCATAGCAGACACGCAAGACCATTGGAACATGCAAAACTTTGTAACCCTGCAAGAACTGGATTTTATTTTGGGTACCTTTTTTTCCTATCAGATTCAAAGGGTTTTTGTTGTTGTTGCTGCTGTTGTTTTTTTAAAGTAGTATGCAGTACTGTTGATACACGGGGGAAATCAGTGGGAGAAACTCCAAATATTTTAAGTACTTTAGAGGGCCACTTGGCTATACAAATCAAAAGACTTAAATTTTTGCACGCCCTTTAACCCAGAAATTCCACATTATTTTAAGAAAGTATAATGGCTGTGCAAAAACATTTTTTTAAAGTATGTTTATCTCACTGTTTTTGATAATAGTGAGAAACTGGACATAACCAAAATGTCTAATAGTAAATTGATTAATGAAATAAATTGCAGTAGCTTATAACGTAGCCATTAAAAAATTATTGTAGAAGTCTATTTATATGGACTTGGAAAACATGGAAAAGGGCAGGTTACAAAGTAGTGTATTCAATGTAATCCCAAATACCTAGAAAGAAAATTGCAGGGAAATATATGACTGAAAAAAATATAGAGCCCAATGTTAATGTTGGTTGTATTTGTAGATGGAGTTGAGCATTGCAGTAGAAAATTATTGGGGAAATTTCTTCAATCCCTGAATGCCTCAAATTTTGTATCCTCCATATTCGAGCGTGACTGCATCTCTGGGTCAGAAATACTATACAGACACTCTTTGTAAATTTGGGGTATTGGGTGTTAAAATCAAAAAAGAAAACTGCGTCAGTCAAAATATAGAGATTATATACAGTATAAATTTAGCTCTGTAACAGACTACACGAAAATGATTAGAAAAAAAATGTGCTTGCCAAAAATGTAAACCTGAGTCTAGAACTAAGAAAGTACTGAAAGAGAAAACTATTTGCAGTGCCAAGTTTAAAGTCAAATACAAGGAGTCCAGGCTATGGCGCAGACAGAAGGAGATGGACAAAGAGAGTTCTTCAGCCTATGTGAGGATCCAGCAGCTGCCCCTGGTAGCCTAGGCTTCTGCCCATCCCATCATGCACAAATCAAACCCAGTTAAGAAGGAAAAAAAATTCAAGCATCTCAACGTCTGGTCCCTATAAAGTGGAACTGCTTCACAAACTACCTTTTTCTCTTCACGATTCCATGAGAACACCCTTCCAGGTATGCTCATCTGCTCAGGAGCCCCCGAAAGTCATCCAGACTTAGACTTGGAATTTATCTCCATGGGGGAAAATATCTTTATCTTCTTTTGTTGATATTCTCAGGGTAATTAAAGGTGGGAGAAGGTGCGGATTTTTAAAATCTTAAAAAAAAAAAAAAACACAAAACCTTACCTTTGTGTATTATTGTCTTTCCCTAAATAGCCTTACAGGGGGGAAAAAAATGTTGTCTCTTATCAAGAAATTGTTGTGAGTCTTAATTAAAGTTTTTTGAAGTTCAAACTCAACACTGCTGATTTTATTTTCTTCTTTTTACCTTATCTCTATTTTCTCAACTTTCCTCAGTGAGTATGTAATTACTTTCAAGGACGGAAAAATTAATGTTATCCATTTTTCTATCTCACTACCAATTTTTATTGCTTTATTTTTAAAATGGAAAAAAGAAAAAGCATTCTAGTTGAATGCTAGAACTAATAATAAAGGTGGTATGCCGTTGCTGTTGCCCAGAATATGAATTGGGTAAAAAAAGTTCTCAAACACACAGATTTCTAACAGTGTTCCTAAGGCCTATTTCTCCTAGCTTTATAGGCCCTGGACACATGCCTGCGATTTTGTAAACTCTCACAAATAAGGGAGAGAATCTACAGTTCCCACAGAAAATGTAGGGGCAAAGAAGCATTTCCATTTGTGGATAGAAAAGACTATAGCATATTAAATCAGAATACTTGAAAAGTAGATAATTGAAGCAAATTGCATTTCCCAAAAATGGTCACGGCATTATCTCCCATTCCTCAGGCTCAACTACAATGTGACCTTGACATTCTTCCATCATGCAATGGGTTTGCTTTTCCTCCCCCTTACTCTGGGTAGATGTGTGACTCACTTGGAACATCTGTAACATTCTATTTAGAATTCACTGGAAGGGATGCCACTTGACTTTCAAAGCTAGATCAGAAAAGGCAGTGTGGCCTCTGCCCTGCTCACTGGAATACTTGTCCTTGAAGTCTGCAGCTGCCATGTAAGGAGTCCAACTGTCCTGGGGCTGAGACCAGCCCCAGTGAGAGATCAGAGTGAGACCCCAAGACGACAGGAAGAGATAGAGTTGCCCAGCCAGCCCCCAGCTGCTCTAGCCCTCTGTTGAGCCAGCGCCAGCCACTATCTGATGGTAACCTCATGAGAGACCCCAAGCCGAACCCACTTAGTGAGCCCTCCTGTATTCCTCACCCACAAAAACCATGTGTATGCTAAAGGAAAAGTACTGAAGGATGTCAAGGGCTCTGAGGAGGCCATCTAACTCTGCTAACTGGCCTTATCCTTCTCAGTGATTACATTAAAAAAAAAAAAAAGTCTCCCAAGTCCTTGAGAAAAAAGTTGCTGGGTTGTAGACCGTACATATACATCACAAAGAAACAGAGAAAGGGTTTAGAAGAGCAAGTTTTCTAAAGCAAATGCTCAAAGGAGAGGAAAAACAGGTTCCTATCATCAGGTTTTGGCTGGAAGAAACAGTTCATTCTTTTGGCAGCCTTGAGATTTTCCAAGCTGGAACTTAAGGGGGGCTGTGTTGTCCCAAGGACAAGGTTTAGTCTGCAGGAAGCCATGCAGAGCTTGGTCAAGTTTGTTAGTGGGGATTCTAAAAGATGAAAAAAAGAAGGCAAACTGCCTAGGGACCTCAGGACTGGAAGAACAACAAGGCCACGAGTTCCCTGAGTTTTCTATTTGTCTCCCATATACCTCAAACTGAGCACTGGGGAGAACTGCAGGCTGGAACTCCAGCAGTCATTGATCAAAAAGAAGCTTCAAGAACACCGTTCTCCTGATGGAGGCAGCTAAGTTTCAAGGAACTGGAGGGGGTCCTGCAGGACGAACCGAGAGGTCATTGGCTTCACGCAGGATGGAAAGCAAATGAGAGCCAGCAGAAGGTGAAAGCAGAATTGTATTGAAGACGTATATAGAAAGATACAAATGGAGCACCCTGAAGACTCAGAAAGGAAAGGAGGGAGACTCCCCTTGCTTGTAGTATTGGATTTTTATTGGTGATTGTGGTCTGGTGCAGGTGTCCTCTCAGGCATCCAAGAACTGGTCGAACAAGGATGAGTGCTCAGGTGTCCTCTATAAGTCAATTATGCCCTGGAGCCAGGGGTCTTGGCATCAAGGTATTTGGAGTCAGTGGTCTTGAGAAACATTCACAACAACTTCGCCCAGACATTCCTTAGATATTATCTATTGTGCTAGAAGACTCCAAAGAAATCATTAACTCCTTGACCTTTACAAGAGGGGCATACATTAAGGCATGTGTAGGCTGGGGGTGCAGGTCCTAATAAGACTAAAGGCAGGAAAAGGAGCAAAGAAAAAAACAGGGTTTTTTTTCATGGGGTCCCTTCGGTTTCCCTGTCTCACTCCCTCTGGCACAGGGAGCGGAAAAGGGGCAGCCCAGCAGACACCTGGCAGGGACCTTGCCCATCACTCCAAAACAACCAGCAGCAGGCCAGCACCTTCCTGGTCCTCCCCCTTGGGCAGAAGGCAACCCAAGGATGCCATTTCACAGCCTCTTTTCCCCTAAAGGAAACCACAATATGGCACCCCAAAGTATGCCTTTTTGACATAAAATTATTTTGAGCTGAAGGCTATTAAAAAACAGCCAAGGCAGTAAAATCTCCTCCTCTTCTGCCTAAAGATTTCATTCTTTCACTGAAGACTCCTCTTCGCCCAGAGATGAACTAGAAGAACCGGCAAACAGACTATTGGTTTCCTCCCACATATTTACCTTCCCACAGTTCTCCGCCCTTAGAAGATTAAAACTGCTCCTCTTTGTCCTTTACAAATGCATTCTTTGTATATAAGCTGAAATTCTAAACTGCCATTTTAACTTACTTTCGATTAACTTTTTCCCACCATGACATGCAGGGCACACATTAATAAACCATTTGTCTTGTTAATCTTTTTGTTAAAGAGCCGCAGTTAAAACTAAGATGGATAGAAGCAGTTGTGCCTCGCCTATGTCCCTGGAGCGCAAGGTCAATCAGGTAGGCTCTTCCCTGTCCGAGGCACCAACAGAGATCCGAGGAGAAGCCCACCAATAGCTGGCAGCCCAGAGGGCAGAAGTAGGAGAACACTTTCCCTCCCATGGGCCCCCAGCATCCTCCACTCCTCCACCCCCTGGCTAGAAGCAATGGTAGGCCCAGGGAAGCTCTCCTCACCCCCATGCAAGGCACCAATAGGGATTGAGTGGGATCCTGCCAGCACCAGCCAACCCAGGGACTGCTCTCCTCCTGGGGGCCAGCTGGTGTCTCTATTGCCTACCTAGCAGTGCCAGGACCAGAGAAGGGTATTGGGCCCCAGCAGGAGGCCCCAGCAGGGGACAAAAGGAGCCCCAGCAGCCTCAGGTGAACTAAGCAGACAAGAATAGCACTGTAAGAGCTCTAAAAATTAAATTGTCATTGGAACCACAACCCACAAAAGTAAGCCAAGACCTACATCTTAATTGCCTGCTAAAATATGAGATTTAAATAGGATTCAGATTCTCCTAACAATATCCCAAATGCCTAGGATACAATAGACAACACTCACCATACCAAGAACCAGGAAAATCCCAAATTGGATGAGAAAAGACAATCAACTGCCAATACAGAGATGAATCAAATATTGGAATGATCTGACGAAGATTTTAAAGCAGCCATCATAAAAAAAAAATGCTCTTAGAAGCAATTATAAGTTTTCATGGAACAAATAAAACAATAGAAAATATCAACAAAGAAATATAAGTTTTTAAAAATGGCAATTATAGGGGCACCTGGATGGCTCAGTCAGTTTAGCATCTGACTGGATTTCAGCTCAGGTCAGGATCTCAGGGTCATGAGACTGAGCCCTGTGTTGGGCTCCACACTGGGCATGGAGCCTGCTTGAGATTCTCTCCCTCTGACCACCCCTCACTCCCACCCTGGCTCACATCCTCTCTCTCTCAAAAAAAAAAAAAGGAAGTTATAAAACTAAAAACTATAATGACAGAAATAAAAACTCACTGGGTGGACTCAGCAGTAGAGGGCAAATGACAGAAGACCAAATGAGAACACCAGCTACTAGAATTTACTTACTGAGCAACAGAAATACAAAAGACCTGGGGGGGGGGGGGGACCAAGAGAGCCTGAGGGACTCATGGGACAATAACAAAAGATCTCACTGCTGGGTCCCCAGAAAAAGAGAAGTAATGGGGGGCTGAAAAAATAGTCAAACAGTGGTCAGAAAGTTGCCAACTTTGGGAAAAGGCATAAACCTACAGATTAAAGAAGCTGGGCAAATCCCAAGGCAAAGAAATCCACACCTAGGTACATGACAATAACTTCTGAAAACTGAAGTCAAAGGTACTGTGGCTAACACGGTATCGTACAGGCATGGAAATCTGTACTTTCATTGTGGCAACACAATGCAAATCCAGAAACAGACTCATGTATATGATAATTGAGTATATAAATGAGTGGATATGTATCCATGTATATATACATACTCATGTATATGATAATTGAGTGATGAATGGTGGCAGCTCAAATAAATGGAGAAAGGATCAATTATTCAATCTACAGCTGGGGACAATATCTTTCTATTGGAATAACAAAGTTTGATCTCTCTCTCACATCATAACAGTATGATCAAAAATTAATTCCGGTCAAATTAAAATGTTAAACATAAAATGTACACAAGAAAGCTATAAAATGAAAAAATTCCAGGCAAATGTCTGTCGTAATCTTGGGATAAAGAGCTTTTTAAACTTGAAACCAGTTCAAAAAAACACTCAAAGAAATTTTGTTTCATTCTCCATCTGACAGAAAATGAGTGGCAAGAATAGAGCATTTCTTGAGACTGCTTTTTAGCTCTGTGAATTTTCTTAACACTTTTCCTCAGATAATTTAAAGAGAATTTATCACCTATATCATGCAGCTAGGGTCTTCATATTGAAGTCTTCATGAAAGAGGAATTCAGCTGCGTCCATTTTGATGTCAGACTTTCCAGTTGGGTTCTTCTTTCTAGCAGGTCTCAACTCTGGCAAAAGACACTTCAGGCAAAGTATCCCATGATGGAAACTGAAACTACCCCTCAAGCAATGCAGACCGCCCTGAGCCAACAAGACTGTGCCCATGACCGATTCCAAGGCAATGATCGACTTGATCTTCACTGCCCACCTGCACTCACTCACTGACCTTTGTCCCACATCTTCCTTATATAAACCTAGAAGTATTTTCGGCACTTTGGAGACACTCTTTGAGACGCTAGTCTACTGTCTTCTGGTGGTAGCCTCATTGAAATAAATCTTTGTTTCACCACCACTCCGTTCTCTGCCTTTGGATTCTGACAGTGGTGAGTGGCTGAAACTATCCTATTTGGGACCCCCAGAGCCAGATGCTCTTGTGCTCCTGCACCCCCAGCTTCAAGGTGGTTTCAGCCACATCGATCCCAGTCTTAGTCTGCTTGGGCTGCTCTAACAAAAACACCATCGAGTGGGTAGTTTTAACATTTATTCCTCACGGTTGTGGAGCCTAGGAAATCCAACATGGCGACATTGGCAGATGTGGTTTCTGGTGAGAGCCCACTGCAGATGGCTATCTTCTCATTGTGTCTTCACATGGCCAAAGGAACAATATTGTTCTCTGTGGTCTTTTTTATAAGGGCACTAATCTCGTTCACCAGAGCTCCACCCTCATGACCTAATTACATCACGAATACCTCCTAACACCATCATACTGAGGATTCAATTTCAACATAGGAATTTCAGAAGGACACATTTAATTTGTAGCATTCTCGTTCATCAGAAAAGTAACAGTCTCTATGTTATATCAGCCACAACTGACTACAAGGTTAAGAAAGATTAAGAAAGTCAGTATTTGGCGTTCCCAGTCTCGGTAGTGGAAATTGCCATGAATGGTCTGCAACAAAAATTGCAGCTGGAATCACCCCTACACTGTTGTGTACCTTGGAAAAGTAAGCTCTACCCCTACAGGAAGAGGCAACCTAATGTCATTTTCTTTTGTAGTCTTATGTTGAAACTCTACCAATGCTTAAAGCTTCTGTTTTCTTTAGAGCTATAGTTCATTTTGTACTTCATTAAAAGGAAGTTAATACTTACAATTATAGCCAAGTTGAATCTGTTGGTCAAAGATTCTGGGCTCAGCTCCACATACTTCTGTTACATCATGTTACTGCTCCTCCTTGGAGCCCTGTGGCAAAATTCAAACATTTTGTCTTGTATTTCAATCTTTTTTAACAAAAAATATAAAAACAGGAAAGACAAGACTATAAAAGGAGAAGGGTGGTGTAGAGCAATAACAGGGTAGACTCTTCTGTATTGACCCAGATAGCAAAATTTAATTTTTTAAAAGATTTATTTATTTATTTGAGAGAGAGAGAGAGCGTGTGCACATGCCTGTGCAAGTTAGGGGAAGGGCAGAGGGAGAGGGAGAGAATCCTAAGCAGTGCCCCCCCCCCCCGCCAAGTGCGGTGCCTGACACGAAGCCTCGATCTCATGACCCATGAGATCACGAGCTGAGCTGAAATCATGAATGGGATGCTTAACCAAATGAGCCACCCAGGAGCCCCATCCAGATAGTAAAATTTAATATTAACAATTTCGAAGAACTATAGGGACAGAAAAAGTGATCAAATGGTCATATAGTAACACCAATATTAATTTATTATATTGTTAATAATAATAAACACCATAATGTATTTTTAGTAATAAATCGACAAAAATCCCATAGTTGTAAGCTATACTTTCTCTTTTCCCACCCTTTCATGAACTAATTTTACAAACAATGAGAGATCTATACCTACCACCTCCCTTTTCTTGAACTTTCTTTCTGTCTACAGTGTGACTTCATTTAGCATTTAGATTCTCGCATGACATCATGACCAAAATTGATTCCAGATGGAATAAAAATTGATGTATAGAATGTCTTATAAAGAACAGTAATTTAAAAGGTTAAGTCCCCGTGCATGAATAAACAAACAGATAGAACAACATATAATCTATAGAAAGAGATCTAAATGTATATGGGAATTTAGTATAAGCTAAAGGCAACATACCAAATAGTAGGGAAAAATTGATTTGTAATAAATGGTGTTGAGACGCTGAGAATCCATCTGGAAAAAAATTAACTTGGCTCCCTATCTCATTCTTTACGCCAAAATAAGCTTTACACGAATCAAAATTTTAAATCTAAAAATGAAATCTTAAAAGTAGTAGAAAAAACCCATAAATTAATCTTGATATATATCTAAACAAGACACAAATCCCAGAAACTAAAAAGGAAAAGATTGATAAATTGGACTCCATAAACACTTAAATTTTCAGTACGGCCAAAAGTATCACAAATGAACTTTAATGACAAACCGGGAAAAACTAATGATGACATTATTTGGCGAAATACTAATTTTCTTAATATAGAGAGGATCTTAATAAACAACTGTTTCAACCCAGCAATTCAAGTTTTGAAAATTTAACCATTGGTGGTGTTCTTGCATACGTATACAAAGACATATTTACAAGATGGTTCATAGCAGCCTACTATGTAACCCAAGAGACTGGATTCATAGTTGTTCATTCTGAGATGTTCAGTGGAAAACTGTGTAGCTATTTTTAAAAATGGGCTCCAAATCCACAGATGAATCTAGAAAGTTCCTAGGTATATCATTAAGTAAAAGAAATAAGGGGCAGAAGACAGTTTGTAATAGGCTAGCATTGCTTAAAGGGTATACACCCATATGTGCACAGAAAATTCTAAAAGAGTACTTGAGACCCGTTGATGTGTCTGGAGATCTGAGTTGGAAAGCAATCCGACTTTTCATTTTGTATTCTTTTGTGCTATTTGACTTTTTCTTTTTGCATGGGAATGTAATATATATGCATATATTTCCTTTCAAATAAAAAAATTTATGTACAAAATTAAATAGCGATCAAATTTCTGAAGGGGAGTAAAAGTAACAAAAACAATCAGGAGGAAAAAGATTGATCAATGTGACAACATAAGATTAAAATCATCTATATTATAAAATACAAAACTTAAGCTGCAAAGAAAACTAAACACAAGAAATTTGACGAAGGTTTACCTCTTAACTATGTTATTAGCGCAAATAAATCAACATGACGAACACCAAGAAGCCAAGGTAGGTGCTCAAAAGACATAAACCATTCACAAAAGCACCCTTACATTTTCCTTCATAGCACTTAGCACAATTTTAATCATATATTATTGTGTAACTATTTGTTTAGTGTCTATCTCACGAATCTATAAGATCTCTCTTTTTTTTTTAAGATTTTATTTATTTATTTGACAGAGATAGAGACAGCCAGCGAGAGGGGGAACACAAGCAGGGGGAGTGGGAGAGGAAGAAGCAGGCTCCTATAAGAGGAGCCTGACATGGGGCTCGATCCCATAACGCCGGGATCACGCCCTGAGCCGAAGGCAGACGCTTAACCGCTGTGCCACCCAGGAGCCCCACGAATCTATAAGATCTCTGAGGGCACAGTAAGTCTGCGTTGTTCACTATGGTGACCTCACAACCGGCACGCTGCTTGAACATGTAGGAACACAATAAATATTGAGGTACTGTATTGATCACATCCTCTGCCGCTGGGGTCATGACGTTGGCTGAAGACACAACTCCTGACCCTGGACACCCTCCTTTCACCTGGGCAGGTGATACCGACAGCAGTTTACTAGTGTCACATAATCACAGCCTAGAGAAGGAAGACACACCAGGCAAGGACAACACAGGGCTTGTTGTCCGGAACAGTGAACAACGAGATGCCAAGGAAGGGAGGCTTTGCGGTATCAAGAGGGTGGCTTGCCTCTTGGTTCCTGCGGGAGGATGTAATTGGCTTCCATGAATAATTCCACTCACTGGCAGGGAACTAAAGCCCACTACTCAAGGATATGCAGGAACTATACCTAGTTCCTCTGATAAGGTGGCTTGTTTGAGCTAGAAGACCTTATCCTTGAGAGCAGAATGGAGTTGGGGAACTTGATTTAGTCCATGGAAGGCCATCCTAATTTCACCAGATTTCAAGGCATCACATGATGCTGGACCTTAATTTTAGGTCCACATTTGCTAGATGGAATACTTAAAACTTGAAATGTGTTTGAACTGAAGAGTAATCTGAGTTTAAAATTAAAACAATACTACTTTTTTCCCTGTCAAATAAGCAAAGATTTCCCAATACAATAATATTTAATATTAGCCTTGATAAAAGGGTTTCATCACACCCATGCATGCTAGTGAAACTTCACACTTATGAAAGCAATTTGGTCAGCTGACTCCTTAAAAAACTGTCAGAAAACTGGGGACACCTGGGTGGCTCAGTCGGTTAAGCTCTGATTTGGGCTCAAGTCATGATCTCGGGGTTCTGGGATGGAGCCCCGCATCAGGCTCTGTGCTCAGCAGGAAGTCTGCTTGTTCTTCTGCCTCTGCCTCTCCTCGGCTCCCCCTCCCCACACTCCCTCTCACTGTGCTCCCTCCCGCGCCCTCTCCGCACCCCCAACCCGCTCAAGCTCTGTCTCTTTCTCAAAAAAATAAATAAAATCTTTTTTTTTAACTGTCAGAAAACCCTATTAGATCAAGGGGAGATAATTTTATTAGACTCACTGCAATGAAGCAGAACATGACCTTGCCAGAGTCTCAGAATGGGAGTTTCTCAGAATGGGAGATTAAGACAGGATATATTTAGAATTTTAGTGCCTGGACTGGGAGATGTTTAAAGTAGGCCTTACATGGGGCGCCTGGGTGGCTCAGTTGTTGAGCGTCTGCCTTTGGCTCAGGGCGTGATCCCGGCGTTATGGGATCGAGCCCCACATCAGGTTTTCCGCTGGGAGCCTGGTTCTTCCTCTCCCACTCCCCCTGCTTGTGTTCCCTCTCTCCCTGGCTGTCTCCCTCTCTGTCAAATAAATAAATAAAATCTTAAAAAAAAATAGGCCTTACAAAGTGGGGAACTATTGAGGATTGGGCATAGATTACTGCATAACTTTGGACTGTTGGGTACAGTAAGGCAAGGAAATATTGATCTGTTGGGTGTTGCTTTTTTTTTTTTTAAGATTTTATTTTTAAGTAATGTCTACACCCAACATGGGGCTCGAACTCACAACCCCAAGATCAAGAGTCACATGCTCTACTGACTGAGCCAGCCAGGTACCCTTGATTTGTATATTTTAGTCTTAAGAAACACTTATTTGTTGATTCATAAAGTATGCCCTATAGCAAGCAGCTAATTTGTTTCTACTTATTTTTAGTATTAGTTAGCAAGGAGATGAGTATATTCCTCATCCTAGAATTGTTTAGCTCAGGGACAGGAAGTATGTTGAGTCTCAGAACTGTTTAACTTGGGGAATGGAAAGTATGCCTGCTCCCAGTACTGTTTAACAAAGGGACAGGGAAACACTTGGATCTCCATCTTCACATCAAATATACCTGATTTGGTAGACTCTTAGGATAGAGCTTACACAGTCTCAGCCCAGGTTTTATCTACACTACTTAGTACTATGGTAATGTGAGACGATGTGCCTTCTTTCGGGATTCTATACCAACAATGTAATTCAAGAATTACATTTTTAAAGGAAATAAACTGATATTCTCCATGCTCAAAAATGTACATTATGCTAGTGTACTATGCACTTTGCATTATTTTTGGTCAGCCGCAGGGATGATGTTCAAAATTTAATAACCAACGGAGCATGGGCATTGAATGAGCAAAATGTTAACAGGCTGCAATGAAACCAGTTTGAGTATATTAGGAAAATATCAACCCAGCTATCCCACATCGAGACACCAAATCCAAAAATAGATGGGAAAGATGATTTTGCCCCCTGCTACAGAATCCTAGTGAGCTTAACACAACAAAGTGTTATCTATCACTAATGCCACACTTCCACTGGGTGTTTGTAGGCTCCGCTTTTGTCAACAATGTCCTTGCTCAGGACCCAGGCTGATAGAACAGCCATTATCTGGAATACCAGTCACTGTGCAAAAATGAAAAAAAAAAAAAAAAAAAAAAAAACCTTTGAGGTTCTTGCATTAGCAAATACACGTCACTTCTGCTCACAATTCATTTGTCAGTTCTAGTTACTTGACCCCACACAGTCACAAGGGGCCATCAGATGCAATTCTACCATATGCCTGGAAGAGGGGGGACAACACAGTGCATAGCACTAGCGGCTACCATCGTATACTTTATGGCCCTTAAATACTTAATTTATTCTTCTCAGGCACATTCACCACGCCCCCAAATGAACAACCCAAAAGTCTCATCTAATTGTATTATCAAGCTCAAATCATGATAGACCCTACATTTGGAATGATATCTGGATTCACTACATCATATCCAGATGTAGCTTCTCTTCTTCTAAAGAATTAGTGTATTAGTCAGCTATTAATGCAATAATGATGTGTAACAAACACTCCTAACCTCAGTAGCTTAAAGCAACAAACATCTCTGTTTTCACTCAAGTTTGACTCAGCTCTGTTTCAGGCGTTTCCACATTTTCTTGGTGCAAGAGACATGCTCACTCTGTGACAGTTTACAGGAGCACAGGAGCACAAGCCAAAGGTACAACATTTGAAGCCTTTACATATATTATCTACATTTACATTCCATTGGCCAAAGCAAGTTACATGTTCATATGTTCACAGATCACAATGTAAGGCCATGTTCAAAGTCATTAGGACAGAGAAATACACACCCTCACAAGGGAAAAGTGGAGAGGAGCAATTATTTGACAAGCAATAATCTGATTCACTATACCTGTGAGTTAGAAGTATAAACTCTTTATCCCTTATACACCCATGATACAATGGTGAATCGGTACAGGACACACACAATATATTCCCATTTGAAAAGGGAATGAGTAGGAAATACATCGCAGATACTGGTCCATTTTAGCATCAAGTAGCTCCTTGAAAAGGTTTACCGTCTATAACTTACTGTGACCCTTGGTTCCACCTTTTGCATTTCCTTCCTTTTCTATTTTGCTCCTCAGCTATGTTTGAAAAGATCACTGGAGAATATGCCTTCCTTGGGGATTGAGTAGCTTTCTTAACCTCTTTCCTGCTGACAGAAGGTTGGAGACTAAGGACGATTTTATATCTTATCTTTTAGTCTAAGATGTTGGTTCTTTTGTCACCACTCTGGTCAACTTCTTACCTATTTGGTCCAGTTAAATGAAAACGCCAATAATCCCATCCCACACTTCTAGTTACACTTTTTGAGGTTTTCTATACTTTTTGGGTTTTTTTGTCCCATGATTCTGCTGGGCTTAACTGAACATTCCTAAGTTTATCAAGCTCCAGTGGGAGAACCACACTGTTAATATCCTTCCCCTCCCCCCTACCACTGTTCCAGATCATTCCGTCTAACTGAAAGGATTAACTTGCCTTTGCCTTAATCCATTAAAAGGTTTTACAAAGGGATGTGATGGTTACACCCTTGATTTAATCCTTGCCCAAAGGATAAATTCTTATTGGCCTTGGTCACACAAAGGTTCTCTGCATTTTATATTCTCGGTTGGGCCTGAAAAGTAGTCCCTTCTTCCAACCCTGAAAATTCTCAAATTTCTGGACTTCCCATTCCCTTTCATTTTGGCTGGAACACTTGACTCCCACAAAGAGTATCACTTGTCACTTAGTTCCAGCAAAGGGAGTCAGAGCATGCAGTGACTTGAATATGTAATTTGGCTACTTATCTGTCTTTCCTTAGAAGGGAGCAGGCCTGTGGCGGCAGGAGAGGTAGGAAGAGCTGTCTTCACTCTTAGAATTTTTTAATTTAAAAAAAAAAAAAAAAGCAACCCTTACCAAGGAGGGTTGTGGAACAAGTACAGGTAACTTCTGTTTATGGCTTAACATTAGCTTAAAAAAAAATTCTTCTCAAAAATCCCTGTGACTCACCTCCTTGAATTCTGAATATTTTCTGCACTATCTTATGCATTATTTTCATGTGTAGGAAAAGGGCGTGGAATCAATCTGTTCATTGTCCAGTTATTCCTTCTCAACAGAGAGTGCAAAGATGGCATATCTGGCTGGAAAAGAATCAGTATTTAATGCCCAGGTGGCGATGACTGCAGTAGGAGTTATGGTCGCGTGGGTCTGCCTAGAATAGAAGACCTACAGGAAATAAAAGAAATGTTAGATGAGTAAAACCAGTTACCGAAGGCTACCACTGCTGCCTTCCTTTCTTCACGCAGAAATACCTTTCTACTTCAGGCCCCTTCCCCTTCTCCTGGGATTCTGACAAGTTATTTCTAGTCAACTTCATTTGCCTTCAATATTTGCTTATTTCAATCTCTCCTCATGTTATTAGGGCGATGTGTGCCTCGAATGTCACTTTCATTACATGAAGCTAGTATTATAATCTACCGTTAGTAGTAGATATTTTTTTTAAGATTTTATTTTTAAGTAATCTCTACACGCAACGTGAGGCTCAAACTTACCACCCCTGATCAAGAGTCACATGCTCTAGGAGGAGTTAAGATGGCGGAGGAGTAGGAGACACCGTTTTCAGCCGGTCCCTCGAGTGGAGCTGGATAGGTACCAGACCAGCCTAAACAACCACGGAACCAGCGTGACGCAGGAAGACGCATCTGGATCTCTACAAATGAACATCTCCAGCGCTGAGTATTGAGGTACGAAGCGGGGAGCCATGAAACTGTGCACAGATATCGGAAGATAAACGGAAGGGGGAGGGAGCCGCCGTGTTCGGGCACCGGGAGGTGGTAGCCACTTGCACGGGGGAGCGGGAGGGCTCGTGGTCGGCACCCGCAAAACAGCAGACTGAGACCGTGAGCCGGGTGCGCGCGCCACCAGGCATCTCGCGGAACCCCGGAATCCCGGTGCGCTTACTGGATCCAGACTGAGACCGGGAGATCCGGGAGCGCGCGCGGGGCGGCTGGCGGCTGGCGGCATTAGAAACACAAAGGACAGAGACGCGCCGGCCCTGGAAGTGAGGGCTGGGACGCCGGGTGTGGGGCGCACATCCCGGACGCTGCAGGGTTGAGCAGCACCAACAGAAACAGAGTTAAAGTGGCCAGAACATTAGTAGAGAACAGGCCGCAATCCCTCTGTTCTGTGACAGAGGCTGAAATTCGGCCGCTGCTGCTCTGACTCTCAGAAGAGGCACAGCAAACCGCCAGGGAAAGCCGCCAGAGAACAAAGCCTGGAAATACCGGCTCAGGGAGTGCCCATCCCCATCCCCCCTCGCAGGGGACACGGAGACTCTACCCAAACAGGGCTGCCTGAGTATCGGCGCGGCAGGCCCCTCCCCCAGAACACAGAAGGCAGGCTGAAAAATCAAGAAGCCCACAACCCGGGCGCCTGGGTGGCGCAGTCATTGAGCGCCTGTCTCCGGCTTAGGGCGTGATCCCGGCGTTCCGGAAAGGAGTCCCTCATCGGGCTCCTCCGCTGGGAGCCTGCTTCTTCCTCTCCCACTCCCCTGCTTCTGTTCCCTCTCTCGCTGGTTGGCTGCCACATAAATAAATAAATAAAATCTTTAAAGAAGAAGCCCACATCCCTAAGATCCTTATAAAACAAGGGGCACGGCCTGGGACCCAGTCAATAATTTGGGCTCTGGAAACCCCGCAACCTCTCTTCATCAGAATGACAAGAAGGAGAACCCCCCCCCCCCAGCAAAGAAAAGACAGTGATTCTGTGGCCTCTGCCACAGAAATAATGGATATGGATGTAACCAAATTATCAGAAATGGAATTCAGAGTAACGATGGTCAAAATGATGAGTAGAATTGAAAAAACTATTAACGAAAAGGTTACTGAGAATATAGAATCCCTAAGGACAGAAATGAGAGCGAATCTGACGGAAATTAAAAATTCTATGAGCCAAATGCAGGCAACACTAGAGGCTCTGACGGCCAGGGTCGCAGAAGCAGAGGAACGGGTTAGTGAATTGGAGGATGGGTTAATAGAGGAAAAAATGAAAATAGAAGATGGTCTTAAAAAAATCCACGCCCACGAATGTAGGTTACGGGAGATTACTGACTCCATGAAATGATCCAATGTTAGAATCATCGGCATCCCCGAGGGGGTGGAGAAAAACAGAGGTCTAGAAGAGATATTTGAACAAATTGTAGCTGAAAACTTCCCTAATCTAGCAAGGGAAACAAACATACGTGTCCAAGAGGCAGAGAGGACCCCTTCCAAGCTCAACCATGACAAACCTACGCCACGTCACGTCATAGTGCATTTTGCAAATATTAGATGCAAGGATACAGTACTGAAAGCGGCCAGGGCAAAGAAATTTCTCACGTACCAAGGCAAAAGCATCAGAATTACGTCAGACCTGTCTACACAGACCTGGAATGAGAGAAAGGGTTGGGGGAGCATATTTAAAGCTCTTTCAGAGAAAAACATGCAGCCAAGGATCCTTTATCCAGCAAGGCTCTCATTCAGAATTGATGGAGAAATAAAGACATTTCAGAATCGCCAGTCACTAACCAATTTTGTAACCACGAAACCAGCCCTACAGGAGATATTACGGGGGGTTCTATAAAAGTAAAAAGGCCCCAAGAGTGATACAGAACAGAAAGTCACAGCCAATACAAACAAAGACTTTACTGGCAACATGGCAACATTAAAATCATATCTCTCAGTAATCAGTCTTAATGTAAATGGTTTGAACCATCCCATAAAGCGCCACAGGGTTGCAGATTGGATAAAAAGAAATGACCCATCCATTTGCTGTCTACAAGAGACTCATTTCAAACCCAAAGATGCATTCAGACTGAGAGTAAGGGGATGGAGTACCATCTTTCATGCAAATGGACCTCAAAAGAAAGCTGGGGTAGCAATTCTCATATCAGATAAATTGGATTTTAAACTACAGACTATAGTTAGAGATGCAGAAGGGCACTATATTATTCTTAAGGGAAGTATTCAACAAGTGGATATGACAATTATAAATATATATGCCCCCAACAGGGGAGCAGCAAGATACACAAGCCAACTCTTAACCAGAATAAAGAGACATATAAATAAAAATACATTAATAGTAGGGGACCTCAACACTCCACTATCAGAAATAGACAGAACACCCTGGCAAAAACTAAGCAAAGAATCAAAGGCTTTGAATGCCAGACTCGACGAGTTGGACCTCATAGATATATATAGAACACTACACCCCAGAACCAAAGAATACTCATTCTATTCTAATGCCCATGGAACATTCTCAAGAATAGACCATGTTCTGGGACACAAAACAGGTCTCAGCCGATACCAAAAGATTGAAATTATCCCCTGCATATTCTCAGACCACAACGCTCTGAAATTGGAACTCAACCACAAGGAAAAATTTGGAAGAAACTCAAACACTTGGAGACTAAGAACCATCCTGCTCAGGAATGACTCGATAAACCAGGAAATCAAAAATCAAATAAAACAATTTATGGAGACCAATGAGAATGAAAATACAACAGTCCAAAACCTATGGGATACTGCAAAGGCAGTCCTAAGGGGGAAATACATAGCCATCCAAGCCTCACTCAAAAGAATAGAAAAATCTAAAATGCAGTTTTTATATTCTCACCTCAAGAAGCTGGAACAGCAACAGAGGGACAGGCCTAATCCACGCACGAGGAAGCAGTTGACCAAAATTAGAGCTGAAATCAATCAAGCAGAAACCAGAAGTACAGTAGAGCAGATCAACAGGACTAGAAGCTGGTTCTTTGAGAGAATCAATAAAATTGACAGACCACTGGCAAGACTTATCCAAAAGAAAAGAGAAAGGACCCAGATTATTAAAATTATGAATGAAAAAGGAGAGGTCACGACGAGCACCATTGAAATTGGAAGGATTATTAGAAATTTTTATCAACAGCTATATGCCAATAAACTAAGCAATCTGGAAGAGATGGAATCCTTCCTGGAAACCTATAAACTACCAAGATTGAAACCGGAAGAAATTGATTCCTTAAACAGGCCAATTAATTATGAAGAAATTGAGTCAGTGATAAACAACCTTCCAAATAACAAAACTCCAGGCCCGGACGGTTTTCCTGGGGAATTCTACCAAACATTCAAAGAAGAAATAATACCTATTCTCCTAAAGCTATTTCAAAAAATAGAAACAGAAGGAAAGCTACCAAACTCATTCTATGAGGCCAATATTACCTTGATCCCCAAACCAGGCAAAGACCCCATCAAAAAGGAGAATTACAGACCGATTTCCCTAATGAATATGGACGCCAAAATCCTCAACAAGATACTTGCTAATAGAATCCAACAGTACATTAAAAGGATTATCCATCACGATCAAGTGGGATTCATACCTGAGATGCAAGCGTGGTTCAATATTCGCAAATCAATCAGCGTGATACATCATATCAACAAGAAAAGACTCAGGAACCATATGATCCTCTCAATCGATGCCGAAAAAGCATTTGACAAAATACAGCATCCTTTCCTGATTAAAACCCTTCAGAGTGTAGGAATAGAAGGTACATTTCTCAATCTCATAAAAGCCATCTATGAAAAGCCTACTGCAAATATTATTCTCAATGGGGAAAAGCTGGAAGCCTTTCCCTTAAGATCAGGAACTCGACAAGGATGCCCACTCTCGCCACTATTATTCAACATAGTACTAGAAGTCCTTGCAACAGCAATCAGACGACAAAAAGGGATCAAAGGTATTCAAATTGGCAAAGAAGAAGTCAAAATGTCTCTCTTTGCAGATGACATGATACTCTATATGGAAAACCCAAAAGAAGCCACTCCCAAACTATTAGAAGTTATAGAGCAATTCAGTAACGTGGCAGGATACAAAATAAATGCTCAGAAATCAGTTGCATTTCTATACACGAATAATGAGACTGAAGAAAGAGAAATTAGGGAATCCATCCCATTTACAATAGCACCAAAAACCATACGTTACCTTGGAATTAACTTAACCAGAGACGTAAAGGACCTATATTCTAGAAACTATAAATCACTCTTAAAAGACATTGAGGAAGACATAAAAAGATGGAAAGATATTCCATGCTCATGGATCGGAAGAATTAACATAGTTAAAATGTCCATGCTACCCAGAGCAATCTACACTTTCAATGCTATCCCGATCAAAATACCAATGACATTTTTCAAAGAACTGGAACAAACAGTCCTTAAATTTGTATGGAAACAGAAAAGGCCCCAAATCTCCAAGGAACTGTTGAAAAGGAAAAACAAAGCTGGGG
The DNA here is from genome assembly GCF_024610735.1 of Ursus americanus. NCBI lineage: Eukaryota > Metazoa > Chordata > Mammalia > Carnivora > Ursidae > Ursus > Ursus americanus. Next base: position 15,399,729 of record NC_142129.1, on the reverse strand, counting down.
GCATCACAATGCCAGATTTCGAGCTGTACTACAAAGCTGTGATCACAAAGACAGCATGGTACTGGCACAAAAACAGACACATAGACCAATGGAACAGAATAGAGAGCCCAGAAATGGACCCTCGGCTCTTTGGGCAACTAATATTTGATAAAGCAGGAAAAAACATCCGGTGGGAAAAAGACAGTCTCTTCAATAAATGGTGCTGGGAAAATTGGACAGCTACATGCAAGAGAATGAAACTTGACCACTGTCTCACACCATACACAAAAATAAACTCCAAATGGATGAAAGACCTCGATGTGAGACAGGAATCCATCAAAATTCTAGAGGAGAACATAGGCAACAACCTCTACGACATCGGCCAAAGCAACCTTTTTCATGACACATCCCCAAAGGCAAGAGAAACAAAAGATAAAATGAATTTATGGGACTTTATCAAGATTAAAAGTTTCTGCACATCCAAGGAAACAGTCAGAAAAACTAAGAGGCAGCCCACGGAATGGGAGAATATATTTGCAAATGACACTACAGATAAAGGACTGGTATCCAAGATCTACAAAGAACTTCTCAAACTCAATACACGAGAAACAAATAAACAAATCAAAAAATGGGCAGAAGATATGAACAGACACTTTTCCAATGAAGACATACAAATGGCTAACAGACACATGAAAAAATGTTCAAAATCATTAGCCATCAAGGAAATTCAAATCAAAACCACACTGAGATACCACCTTACGCCAGTTAGAATGGCAAAAATAGACAAGGCAAGAAACAACAATTGTTGGAGAGGATGTGGAGAAAGGGGATCCCTCCTACATTGTTGGTGGGAATGCAAGTTGGTACAGCCACTCTGGAAAACAGTGTGGAGGTCCCTTAAAAAGTTAAAAATTGAGCTACCCTATGATCCAGCCATTGCACTACTGGGTATTTACCCCAAAGATACAGACTTAGTGAAGAGAAGGGCCATATGCACCCCAATGTTCATAGCAGCAATGTCCACAATAGCTAAATCGTGGAAGGAGCCGAGATGCCCTTCAACAGATGACTGGATTAAGAAGTTGTGGTCCATATATACAATGGAATATTACTCAGCTATCAGAAAGAACGAGTTCTCAACATTTGCTACAACATGGACGGCACTGGAGGAGATAATGCTAAGTGAAATAAGTCAAGCAGAGAAAGACAACTATCATATGATTTCTCTCATCTATGGAACATAAGAACTAGGATGATCGGTAGGGGAAGAAAGGGATAAAGAAAGGGGGGGTAATCAGAAGGGGGAATGAAACATGAGAGACTATGGACTATGAGAAACAAACTGAGGACTTCAGAGGGGAGGGGGGTGGGGGAATGGGATAGACCGGTGATGGGTAGTAAGGAGGGCACGTATTGCAGGGAGCACTGGGTGTTATACACAACTAATGAATCATCGAGCCTTACATCGGAAACCGGGGATGTACTGTATGGTGACTAACATAATATAATAAAAAATCATTTAAAACAAAACAAAACAAAAAAGAGTCACATGCTCTACCAACCGAGCCAGGCAGGCACCCCAACGGTAGATCCTTAGAGGCTCTATGCATTTACCATCACGTTATAAATTTGAATTTTACAGCCTCGTTAAGGCTACTATGAGGAAGTTTTCACAATACTTTCAAAAAAGAGCAAAGTACAATATAAAAGTGATCCCGAGTTATATTGTTCCAGGAGAAGAAATTCTTGAACAAGTCACTTAATCGCTCTAAATTTCAATTAAAAAAAAAAAATCTGTGACATGTAGACAAAAATGAGTCATCCTCGTGCCCTGGGAATTAAAAACATGGAAAATCTTTAGCAGAGTGCCACACATATAGCAATTGCCCAACAAAAGTTTGCTATTTAGAATTTATTTAAAAATTTAAAGATTAATTATCAACTAATATCTGTATAAATATAAAATAAAATCACTTAGTTACCAATAATTACTTTCGTAACAATCTTAAAGTGCTCGATCTAATGATAGTGTAGGCCCAAGGAAAAAAACTTACTTTGATACCCATTCTTGATTCCCATAAGTGAGGTCTAGCTGCAGCTGGGAGTTAAAAGTTCTTCCTGAACTGCACATTCCAATAATTTAATGGGAGTCTTATAAGTGATTGTGCCCCACTTTAGGTGGCCCTTTCCAATCAACTTTGGCCCATTTTCTTTCTGTTTGCACTTAAACACGTTTAGAGCCACATGGCCCTCTGGTTCCAAATTATACTCTTAAATAGCCATTTAAAAACTCTTCTTTCTGGGGCACCTGAGTGGCACAGCGGTTAAGCGTCTGCCTTCGGCTCAGGGCGTGATCCCGGTGTTATGGGATTGAGCCCCACATCAGGCTCCTCTGCTGAGAGCCTGCTTCTTCTTCTCCCACTCCCCCTGCTTGTGTTCCCTCTCTCGCTGGCTGTTTCTATCTCTGTCAAATAAATAAATAAAATCTTAAAAAAAAAAAAGTCAAAAAAATAAAACCTCTTCTTTCTTAGAGCTAAGCAAACGAAGAGTATATTACAAAAGAAGAGATCACAGCTCTACCAAGCCTAGGTCTACAATGTATGATTGTCCTCTTTCAGTCCTGAGAAGGTTGTCCTAGCAACCAGCTTTAGTAACTTGCTCTATTTTTCTCTCTTAAAGCCTTTGAAGTTATTCTGAATAGAAAACTAAAGATTATCTATTAACTGCCCTAGCAGATTTCTGAACACCCGCAGAAAAACGTGGGACTCCTGCCTGAGCCACAGTCACTGTCATTGGCACATGGCTTCATGGTATTACAGCCCAGTCTCTAATGTGGCTAACCAACCAATCAACCAGAATTTCTCGAACACTTCCTATATTCCGGGCACTACAAATACAAGAGTGAAATGCAGCCTTCGACCTCCATAGTTTCAATCTAGTGCTGTCTAATCTCTAAACCTGCCCTATCCAATATGATACCCATGGCCAGATATGGCGATCGAGCATGTGAAATGTGGTGGGTCCAAATTGAGGTGTACTGTAAGTGCAAAATACACACTGGACTTTGAACCAAAAAATGTAAAATATCTGATAATTTTTATGTTGATTGCATGTTGAAATGATAATGTTTTGAATATACTGTGTTAAATAATACATATCATCAAAGTTAATTTTACCAATTCCTTTTTTTTTTTTTTAAAGATTTTTAATTTATTTATTCGACCGAGATAGAGACAGCCAGCGAGAGAGGGAACACAAGCAGGGGGAGTGGGAGAGGAAGAAGCAGGCTCATAGCGGAGGAGACTGATGTGGGGCTCGATCCCATCACGCCAGGATCGCGCCCTGAGCCAAAGGCAGACGCTTAACCGCTGTGCCACCCAGGCGCCCCTAATTTTACCAATTTCTTTTCACTTTTTTTAAAAGTGACTACTAGAAAATTTAAAATTACATATGGCTCCCAACACATTTCTGCTGGATAGTGCTATTCTAAATGTATTCATCAAAATTATTTGAAAAACTTACTAAAATGTGGATTCCAGGTCCCATCCCATATCTATAGAATTAGCATATCTGGGTAGTGGAGTCCAGGAAAAAGAATTTTCAACAAATGTTCTAGGTGATTCTTATGCAGACATAACCTTAAGAAGCATTGGTCTTTTGACTAGTAAGCCAGGAGCCATGAGTAATTCTTATTTCAAATAAACTTATTTTCATTGTTTAAGCAGATGATAAGGCAGATGACTGACAGTTAAGAGAGGTTCTTTCCAGTGAGTCCAAAGTGGTTTCTGGCACCATCCCAATAAAGACGAGGAACAAAAACAAAGCACTCTTTAGCCGGACAATCCATTGCATAATCACTCTCACGTACATCATCTGATGTTATTATGCAAGGGGCAGGTACTTTGACGAGAGAAAAAGGAAATGTAGGCTTGGTCTACAGGCAGTCTGAGGACTGTCTTATCCACTTAGTGTTCCGACTTGATGGGTCAAATTGAATACAAAACTTGAAGATATAACTCCAAACTTCTCATTTTGTTTGTTTTTGGGGGGTAAAAGAGGACAGAGGGAGAGGGAGAAAGAAAATACCAAGCAGGCTCCATGCTCCAGTACAGAGCCTGTCACAGGGCTCCATCTCACAACCCTGAGATCATGACCTGGGCTGAAATTGAGTCAGATGCTTAACCATCCAAGCCACCCAGGTTCCCCCAAACTTCTCATTTTGAACTAAAGTGTCTATGCACCCAGAAAAGCACCCAATTTCTTCCACAAATATTGACGTTCCACTGTGTTCCAGGAAGTGTGTGAAGTGCCAGCTATGTCTGAGACTGACAGATGGCTGCCTTTCAATATCTGCTCTCATCTTCTTTCTTAGTCACAAATTTTCATCTGACCAATTAGCCAATCAGAATACGAAAAAGAATTCTGCACTTTTCATATTTTTTTTTCAACTAGATGTTGACAATGTGACTAAGTTCTAACTACAGGGATATAAGAAGTACTGCATAGCAACTCACAAGAGCTTCCCTTAAAAGGTAGTTAGCACTTCTGCTTTGCCCATTCTTGCCTTCTTCTTCTACCCTGCTGCCCAGAAAATGAATGGATCGATAGGCTCCATCTTTGACCATGAGTTCCAGGCTACCATTTAGAGACAGTGGGGCAGAAAGGCAGAAGTAGCTTGAGTTCCAGAGGGTTTTGTGTAGAGCCATCATACCAACATTAGACTGCCTTCCTTTGGATAATGATTAAAAAACAAGCAAACTATATATATATATATATATGTATAAAAACTTGGTACAGCACTATGGAAAACACTATGGAGGTTCCTCAAAAAATTAAAAGTAGAAATACTATATGATCCAATAATTCCACTACTTAGTATTTCCCCAAATAAAATGGAAATGCTAATTCAAAAACATATGTGCACCCTGATGTTTATTGCAGTATTATTTATAATATCCAAGATTTGGAAGCAACCTAAGTGTCCACTGATAGATGAATTGATAAACAAGATGTGATGTATATACATTCTGGCCAAGGACCAAACACTGCAGGCAAGGAGAGCCTCTGTAGGTGACTGGCCTAAGGGATAGAGCAGCCAACACACAACAGCATAGTGCACACAGCATACACCAGAGACACTCCCTGAAGCGCCTGGCCCTGGACACTACATGACCTCTTCTCCATAAAGCCATTACTTTCAGGGGCAGGAAACAGAACAGGCTTTTCTAATACATAGAAGAAGACGGAGACTTAGGCAAAATGCCAAGAGGGAGGAATTCCTCCCAAATGAAAGAACAAGTTAAGGTCATGGCAGAGATCTAAGTGAAACAGAGAAGGTAACATGTTTGATGAAGAATTTAAAGGAACAATCATATGGATAATCACTGGGCTTGAGAAAAGAATGGAGGACTTCAGGGGGGCCTTACCATAGAGATAAAAGGGTTAAAGAAGAATCAGTCAGGGGCACCTGGGTGGCTCAGTGGGTTAAGCATCTTGGCTTAGGTCATGATCCCAGGGTCCTGGGATCAAGCCCCGTGTTGGGCTCTCTGCTCAGTGGGGAGCCTGCTTCTCCCTCTCCCTCTGTCTCCCGGCTCATGGTCTCACTCTCACTCTCTCTTTATCTCAAATTAAAAAAATAATAATAATAATCAGTCAGAAATGAAAAATACAATAACTGAAATCAGAAGCAGACTTGATACACTGAACACAAGGTGAGAAGAAGCAGAGGAATGATTAAGTGATATAGAGAACAAAATAATGGTAAATAATGAAGTTGAACAAAGAGAAAGAACTATGGAACACTAGAATAGACTTAGGGAACTCAGTGACTCCATCAAACATAGTAACATTCATATTATAGGAGTCCCAGTAGAGGAAGAGAGAGAAGAGGGGGCAGAAAACGTATTTGAATAAATAATAGCTGAAAAATTCCCTAATCTGGGGAAAGAAACAGACAACCAGACCCAGGAGGCACAGAGAATTCCCATCAAAATCAATAACAGCAGGCCAACACCAAGACATATTGTGATTAAATTTGCAAAATATAAGGACAAAGAAAAAAAATCTTAAAAGCAGAAAGAAAAAAGAAGTCCTTAACCTACAAGGGAAGACCCATAAGGCTAGCTGGGGATTTCTCAACAGAAACTTGGCAAGCCACTATAGAGTGGCATGATATAGTCTAAGTGCTGAATGGGAAAAATCTGCAGCCAAGAATACTCTATCCAGCAAGGCTATCATTCAGAACAGAAGGAGAGATAAAGCGTTTCCCAGACAAAAGCTAAAGGAGTTCATGACCACTAAATCAGCCCTGCAAGAAATATTAAATGGGACTCTTTCAGTGGAAAGGAAAGACCAAAAGTGACAAAGATAAGAAAGGAACAGAGAAAATCTCCAGAAACAATGAAAAAACAAGTAATAAAATGCCACTAAATACATATCTATCAAGTGTTGTTCTGAATATAAGTGGACTAAACACTCCAATCAAAAAACATAGTGTGTCACAATGGATAAAGAAAAACAAGACCCATCTATATGTGGTCTACAAGAGACTCATTTTATTTAATTAATTAATTTACTCACTTTTTTAAAAAAGATTTTATTTATTTATTTGACAGAAAGAGAGACAGCCAGTGAGAGAGGGAACACAAGCAGGGGGAGTGGGAAAGGAAGAAGCAGGCTCCCAGCAGAGCAGGGAGCCCGTTGCGGGGCTTGATCCCAGGACCCTGGGATCATACCCTGAGACGAAGGCAGACGTTTAATGACTGAGCCACCCAGGTGCCCCTATTTTTTTTTTTAAGTAGGCTCTGCCCCTAGTGTGTAGTCCAACATGGGGCTTGAACTCATGACCCTGAGATCAACACCTGAGCTGAGACCAAGAGTCAGATTCTAAACTGACTAAGCTACCCAGGCACTCCAAGACTCGTTTTACACCTAAAGACACCTGCAGATTGAAAGTGAGGGGATGGAGAAACATTTATCATGCAAATGGATGTCAAAAGAAAGCTAGAGTAGCAATATTTCTATTAAACAAACTGGATTTTAAACCAAAGACTGTAATAAGAGATGAAGACAGGTACTTGTATCTTAACAAAGGGGACAATCCAACAAAAAGATATAACAATTGTAAATATTTATACATCCAACAAGGGAGCACCCAAATATATGAAGCAACAAATGACAAACATTAAGGAACTCATTGATAATAATACAATAATAACAGGGAAATTTAACACCCCACTTACGTCAATGGACAGATCATCCAAGCAGACAATCAACAAGGAAACAATGACTTTGAATGACACACTGGGTGAGATGGACTTAACAGATATATTGAGAACATTCCATCCTAAAACAGCAGAATACACATTCTTTACAAGTGCATATGGGGCATTCTCCAGAATAGATCACACACTAGGTCACAAATCAGGCCTCAACAAGTACAAAAAGATTGAGATCATACCATGCATACTTTCTAACCACAACACTATGCAACTTGAAGTCAACCACAAGAAAAAATTTAGAAAGACCACAAATATATGGAGGTTAAGCAACATGCTAGTAAACAATGAATGGGTCCACCAGGAAATCAAAGAAGAAATTTAGACATACATGGAAACAAATGAAAATGAAAACACAGTGGCCCAAAACCTTTGGGATACACCAAAAGTGGTCACTGGAGGGAAGTTTATAGCAATACAAAAATCTCAAACAAACAACCTAACCTTACACCTAAAGGAGCTAGAACAACAAATGAAACCTAAATCCCCCAAAGGGGGAAAATAATAAAGATTAGAGCAGAGGTAAATTATATGGAAACTAAAAAAACAATAAAACAGATCAATGGAACTGGCAGGTGGTCCTTTGAAAAATTAATAAAATTGATAAACCCCTAGCAAGACTTATCAGAAAGAAAAGAGAAAGGACCCAAATAAATAAAATCACCAATGAGAGACAAGAAATAATAACCAACACCACAGAAGTACAAACGATTATAAGAAAATATTGTGAAAAACTATATGCCAGCAAATTAGACAACCTGGAAGAAACGGATAAATTCCTAGAAACATATTAACTACCAAAACTAAAACAGGAAGAAATATAAAACTTGAACAGACCAATACTTGAACAGAGCAAGAAAATTGAATCAGTAATCAAAAATCTCCCAATAAACAAAAGTCCAGGGACAGATAGCTTCACAGGTGAATTCTACCAAACATTTAAAGAAGAGTTAATACCCATTCTTCTCAAACTATTCCAAAAAATAGAACTAGAAGGAAAACTTCCAAATTCATTCCATGAAGCCAGCATTATCTTGATAGCAAAATCAGAGAAAGACTCCACTAAAAAACAGAACTACAGGCCAATATCCCTGATGAACATGGATGCAAAAATTCTCAATAAAATGCTAGTAAATTGAATCCAGCAGTACATTAACAGAGTCATTCACCATGATTGAGTGGGATTTATTCCTGGGCTGCAAGGGTGGTTCAATATTTACAAATCAATCAAGGCAATGCATATATCACATTAATAAAAGAAAGGATAAGAACCATAGGATCCTTTTAATAGATGCAGAAAAAGCATCTGACAACATCCATTCATGATAAAAACCGTCAACAAAGTAGGATTAGAGAGAAGATACCTCAACATAACAAAGGCCATAAATGAAAAACCCACAACTAATATCATCCTCTTGTCAGGAACAAGACAGGGATGTCCACTCTCACCGCTGTTATTTAACATAGTACTGGAAGTCCCAGCTTCAGCAGTGAGACCACAAGAGGAAACAAAAAACATTCAAATCAGCAAGGAAGAAGGCAAACTTTCACTATTTGCAGATGACATGATACTATATAAGGAAATCCTGAAACACTCCACTAAAAATTGCTGGAACTGATACAGAAATTCAGTAAAGTGGCAGGATACAAAATCAATATACAGAAATCTGTTGCATTTCTATATACCAATAATGAAGCTTCAGAAGAAGAAATCAAGCAATCAATCTCATTTACAACTGCACCAAAAATGATAAGATACCTAGGAATAAACCTAACCAAAGAAGCAAAAGATCTGTACTCTGAAAACTATAAAATATTGATGAATGAAATTGAAGATGACGCAAGTGGAACAAGATTCCATATTCACGGATTAGAAGAACAAAAATGTCTATACTATCCAAAGTAATCTATGCATTTATCATATCCCTACCAGCATTTTTCACAAAGCTAGAACTAACAATCCTAAAATTTCTGTGGAACCGCAAAAGACCCAGAATAGCCAAAGAAACCTTGAAAAATAAAAGCAAAGCTGGAGGCATCATAGTTTGGGACTTCAAATTATATCCCACAGCTGTAGTGATCAGGACAGTATGGTAATGGCACAAAAACAGACACAAAGATCAATGGAAGAGACTAGAAAACCCAGAAATGGACCCAGAACTATATGGTCAATTAATCTTCAACAAAGCAAGGAAGAATATCCAATGAAAAAAAGACCATCTCTTCAGCAAACATTGTTGGGAAAACTGGACAGCACATGCAGAAGAATGAAACTGGACCACTTTCTTACACCATACATAAAAATAAATTCAAAATGGATGAAAGACCTAAATGTGAGACAGAAAACCATCAAAATCCTAGAGGAGAACATAGGCAGTAACCTCTTTGACGTCAGCCATAGCAACTTCTGACTAGATATGTCTCCTGAGGCAAGGAAAACAAAGCCAAAATAAACTATTGAGACTTCTTCAAAATAAAAAGCCTCTGCACAGCAAAGGAAATAGTCAACAGAAGTAAAAGACAACCTATGGAATGGGAGAAGATATTTGCAAATGACATAACTGATAAAGGGTTAGTATGCAAAACATATAAAGAACTTATAAGACGGGACACCTAAAAAACAAATAGCCTAGTTAAAAAATTGGCAGAAGACATGAATAGACATTTTTTCCAAAGAAGACATACAGATAGCCAACAGACACATGAAAAAATGCTCAACATCACTCATCATTAGGGGAATACAAATCAAATCTACAGTGAGATATCACCTCACACCAGTCAGAATGGCTAAAATTAAGAACACAAGAAATAACAGATGTTGGTGGGATTCAGAGAAAAGGGAACCCTCTCACACTGTTGGTGGTAATGCAAACGGGTGCAGCCACTCTCGAAAACAGTATGGAGTTTCCTCTGAAAGTTAAAGATAGAACTACCCTACGATCCAGCAATTGCACTACTAGGTATTTATTCAAAGGATACAAAAATACTGATTTGAAGGGATACATGCACCCCAATGTTTATAGCAGCATTATCAACAATAGCCCAATTATGGAAAGAGCCCAAATGTCCATGAACTGATAAATGGATGAAGAAGATGTGGTATATATACGATGGAATATTACTCAGCCATAAAAGAGAATGAAATCTTGCCGTTTGCAATGATGTAGATGGAGCTAAGTGAAGTAAGTCAGTCAGAGACAGACAAATACCATACGATTTCACTCATATATGGAATTTAAGAAATAAAACAAATGATCATGGGGAAAAAAAAGAGAGCCAAACAAAGAAACAGACTCTTAACTCTAGAGAAAAAACTGAGAGGTGCCTGGGTGGCTCAGTCGGTTAAGTGTCCAACTCTTCATTTCAGCTCAGCTCATGATCTCAGGGTCATGGTACGAAGCCTCATGTTGGGCTCCACGTCAATGTGGAGTCTGCTTGTCGCTCTCCTTCTGATCCTCCCCCGGCTCATGCACTCTCTCTCTCTCTCAAAAATAAATAAATAAGGGGAACCTGGGTGGCTCAGTTGTTAAGCGTCTGCCTTCGGCTCAGGTCATGATCCCGGGACCCCGGGATCGAGTCCCGCATTGGGCTCCTTGCTCAGTGGGAAGCCTGCTTCTCCCTCTCCCACTCCCCCTGCTTGTGTTCCCTTTCTCGCTCTCTCAATCTCTGTGAAATAAATAAATAATATCTTTAAAATAAATAAATAAATAAATCTTTTGGAATAATAAAAAAGAGGACATACTGATGGTTATCAGAAGGGAGGTGGTTGGGGGAATGGGTTAAGAGGTGATGGGGATTAAGGAGTGAAATTGTTGTGATGAGCATCAGGTATCATATGTAAGTGTTGAATCACTAAACTGTACACCTGGAAATAATTTTACACTGTATGTTAAGTAACTGGAGTTTAAATAAAAACCACACACACACACACACACACACACACACACACACACACAGACTCAAAGCTGTGGTGTATACATACAATAGAATATTATGTAGCCATAAAGAGGACGAGACCTTCCATTTGTGACAACATGGATGGACCTGGAGGGTCTCATGCTAAGTGAAATAAGTCAGATCGAGAGAGACAAATATCACCATATGATTTCACTCATATGTGGAATCGAAAAAACAAATGAAGAAATAAACAAAAGCAAAATCAAGCCTATAAATATAGAGAACAAACATAGTTGCCAGAGGGAAGGGGGTGATGAGATGGGCAAAATAGCCGAAGGGGAGTGGGAAGTACAGGCTTCCAGTTAAGGAATGAATAAGTCATGGAAATAAAACATACAGCATAGGGAGTATAGTCAATGATACCGTAATAGCATCGTACGGTGACAGATGGGAGCTACACTTGTGGTGAGCATGGCAAAAAGTACAGGGATGTTGAATCACAGTGTTGTACACCTGAAACTTATGTAACTTGTGTGTCACCTATAAAAAGAAAGAAAGAAAGAAAGAAAGAAAGAAAGAAAGAAAGAAAGAAAGAAAGAAAGAAAGAAAGAAAAATATAAACTTAATTTTGTTTAAGTCAATGTTGTTTGTGGGTTTTTCTGTTACCCGCAGCTGACCTGAATCCTAGGTAAAAATATCTCAGCTTAAAGCTGTAATACTTTAAATACTATAAATTTATAAACACTATAAATTTTCCAGACCAATGCCTTGATTTCAGTTTATAATTCTGATCACATTTTTATTGCATCTCTTCTATGGAGATCTCCAACTCCTATTCTATGATATGTTTTCTAGTTTTATAAGTTAATCACAGAGAAGTTTCTCACCTCTTCTTGTTAATATTGTATCAACCTCTCCCAAGCTTATCTTTCTAAACCAAATATTAAAGCTTCTCACTGTATGCCCTCTGTGAATCTCTCCCTAGATTTCTTGCAGCTATGTTGTTAGATAATGCTTCATATTTTTCTAGTTACATTATTAGAGGCAAAAAAAAAGTGTCCATGAAGGTTATGTGGGGGGTTTTGTGAGTTATAAACATAAATGACCCTATTTCATTTGTTCCTTTTTGCCTCGTATTCAACTTTACTTGGTACACGTATATCAACCCCTCTATTCCTTATGTTACTTTGATATATTTTTCTACTTGCTATATAGTTAGCCATCAGTGCTCCTCTACTCTTCCCCTTTCTACACCTGCATCAGGAGGCAATACTGACCAGCCAGTTGAGAAACTGACCACAAATCAATACATAGAATAAGCGATGGAGCATTTATTGCCCTGACTCCCTCCCCACAAGGTCACTAAAAATTTGATCAGAGCTCAAGATCCTATCAGGTGTCCTCTCTGTTCTACTCTCCCTCTCTGTCTTGAGGCCTTGGTAGCCACATCTCTCTTCGCTACGGTTAGGTCTCAATGGTAACAGGTCCCTGCACTCGTTATTCCTAGGGTGTTGTGGTTTCTCTCTACTTTGTCACCACATTTGCAAATAGTCCATTTATAAATCCTACTCAAATTATTCTAATTTGAGTGTGACATCTGTTTCCTCCTGGGACTCTGAGTGACAGAATTAATTGGTGCCAGGAGTGACCCCAGAAAACATATCCTCAAAATAGACTTCTAGATTAGATTCACTCCTGTATTTAAGGATAACCTCCTTGCTGCAGTGTGGGAGGCAGGGCCAGGACTGCAGTGAAGCTCCTGGAGCACAGAACTTAAGGAGATGTTCACTGTCAGGGTCAGGCTGATTGTGAATGCACCCTAAATGTCTCACACACTTCCCCCTAGTCCCATTCCTAATGTAGAGAAGAGTGGGTGATGGCAGGCATGGAACCCAAGTAACTCATTGCATGCTATGGTATCAAAATTACTCAAATTATCACCAGTGGTAGATTGGGATTAATTAAACAAGGAAGTCAGTAGAGGTGAGTCTAATGCCCTGCCCGCCTATGTAAGCAAACCAAAATCTAAGCCCATAAAACACCTCGATGTCATGAAATCAAAACACTAAGGACAACCAATCGCAAACAGCCAAATAGGCTTTAAGCTACGGGCAATCAAATAATTTCCTTTCTTTGTTTTTGTATTTTCTCTACAGGAGTCTTTCCCCTGGTGCCTTTGGGCGGAGAGCTTTTAACCACCTTTGCTTTGACACAGCCTGCCTCCACTCAATTCCTACTTAAGTAAATTTTTAAAAAATCTTAATATGCCTCAGTTGATCTTTTAACAAGATGAATCCAGGTGAAGGGAAAGGTATTGGGAAATCTAGTGGCTTGGGTACCTCGTCATCACGATGACAGTAATGGTCATAGAGACAGAGGAGTTACTAGGCATCTTTCGATGCCAGAAAATAGAGAAATGAAAGGTTATGCATAGGCAACAAAGAACACATATAGAGAACTAAAAATCCTCCATGACACCTTTGAGGATTTCTTCTCCTTCGCAAGTGACTGCCAAAGACCAAGACCAGAATCTAATTATAATGGTTAGATCTCTGGACCTTTCTACTAATCAAGGGCATTGATGGAGAATGAGGGAGATCCTGAGACAGGATATTGGGGCATTTGGGCAGATATGGATGAGGCTGGAAATTTTTTAATATCAGAATTCTAATCTTCTCTCATCAGGGGAGACAACTCTATCCCACTGTTGAAGGAACAGGCACTTTTTTGCATAAAAGCCTTTCAGTGTTATTTCCAATGAAACAATTACAGAAAAATATTATATATATATATATATATATATAAATTCCCTATATTAAAAATAATATACCTTTTCTTATCACTCCCATTTTCTTGGCTAGTATTCTCTGACATTTTTATTCCAGTTCATTATAATAATATACCATTATATCATGCAGAGTAGAATTTTTTTCATTGATTTAACAAATATTTATTGGGCATTTACTATGCTGTTTAGGGCACAACAGTAAACCAAATCTACGAGAATCCCTGCTGTCATCCATTCTTACATTTTTTTCAAAATCATCACATAACACTTTCTGTTTTATAGTTATTTAGACAAGTTCCATAGATAAGTACCTTAATTTCACACATCCCCTCATTTCGTATAACTGCGTCCTCATTCGTATGTTCTTTTTCTTTTGGATTCTTCACCCTGTTGTTGGGTTATGTCATTTAGTTAGTTTGTACTGAAGAGTAGCAAGTAAGCCCCTCCAAAATGTGCCTCTTTGGCATAAAGATTATTTTGAGCTGATTATTTGGAGAAACTAAAGACACAGAAGAGGCTCTGAAAAGAGAATAGAAGTTAACCTTTTGTAAAGGAGATGTACATTTATAAAGGAAATCTCCATTTGTGTTTCCCACTCTACTAGGAAGAGAAAGTCTACTCTAAATCACAAGAGGATATTGTGAATAGAGAATGCACCTACTTAAATCTCCACAGCAACCTTATTCTTCTTTACTGTACTTTTCCTCGTAAGTTCCTATAACTGGATTCTCCTCTTCCCCAAAATCTTTCTTTTTGTTCTTAGCTGAAGATGGTATTTAAGGTGGTGTCTTGGGGCCATCTTTCCTGGGTATCAATCAGATGTATGTAAGGTATATATGTTATTGGGGCACCTGGGTGGCTCAGTCTGTTACTCGTCTGCCTTTGGCTCAGGTCATGATCTCAGGGTCCTGGGATTGAGGCCCACATCGAGCCCCACATCGGGCAACCTGCTCAGTGGGGAGTCTGCTTTTCCCTCTCCCTCTGCCCCTCCCCCTGCTCACGCTCATACTCTCTCTCTCTCAAATAAATAAATAAAATCTTTTTTTAAAAAAGGTGTATATGTTATTGAGCTTCTATTCATTTTTTCCTTGTTAATCTGCCTTTTATTACAGTGGTTCTCAGCCAAGAACTCAGAAGGGCTGAGGGAAAATTATTTTAAATCACTTAAATAATAAGCATTTATTATATAAATAATTTAAATAAGTTATTTAATTGTATTCTCCTACAACATGCTTGGGTTTTTGTCATTTGTTTCTTTAGGAAAGGTTCTCCGGGAACTTTCCAGAGGATTTGCACATGAGAAAATGTCTTCCTAAAAAAAATAAATAAATAAGAGAATGTCTTCCTGCTGTTTTTACAAATAAATAACTACTGAGCAGAAAAGAGAATCCTTTTTTGGAATTTCTAATGTCTGCAAATGTTACTTGAGAAATCTCAGTCCAGTCTGAAGGATTTCCCTATAAGGTAACTTCTTCTACTTGGCTTCATGTAGAATTTTTTTCTTCCTTTGAGTAATTTAATTGAGAAGATAGAAAAAAACACCAATAACTTCAGCTTTGTTAGTCTTTCTCAAGATTGCTTTGGCTATTCGGGGTCTTTTGTGGTTCTATACAAATTGTAGGATTGTTTGTTCTAGTTCTGTGAAAAATACAATTGGTATTTTGATACGGATTGCATTGAGACTGTCGATTGCTTTAGGAAGTATGGACATTTTAACTATATTAATTCTTTCAATCCATGAGCATGACATATCTTTCCATTTGTTTGTGTCATCTTCAATCCCTTTCATCCGTGTCTTACAGTTTTCACAGTAGAGGTCTTTCACCTCCTTAGTTAAGTCTATACCTAGATATCTTACTCTTTTTTTTTTAAAGATTTTATTTATTTATTTGACAGAGATAGAGACAGCCAGCAAGAGAAGGAACACAAGCAGGGGGAGTGGGAGAGGAAGAAGCAGGCTCATAGCGGAGGAGCCTGATGTGGGGCTCGATCCCATAACCCCGGGATCGCGCCCTGAGCCGAAGACAGACGCTTAACAACTGCGCCACCCAGGCGCCCCAATATCTTACTCTTTTTGATGCAACTGCAAATTGAATCATTTTCTTAATTTCTCTTTCTGCCACTTTGTTGTTAGTGTAAAGAGATAAAGAAAAAATTACCCAAAGTTGATCCAGGCCCCAGGTCAATCAGACTTTTATTTCTACTCCATAAATCTTCTTTTAGAAAGACATTCGTAAGTCTAATAACCCCAATGGAATTAAAGACATCTTCTGAAAAACTAAGTATTCATCTAATCAGTTGACTATCAATTAATATTCTGATGATCTTTAAGCATTCTTTTTCTCTCATCTAATCTAAGGATGATTAGACATTTATTTAACCATTGTCTTTTCTTGTAGAATCTCACTACTAAGAGTAAATTAGTTGGTATATTTAGGTTACTTCTTTTATGACAAATGTAAATAAAAGTTTCACAGCTACACATAACTAAATTATCAGAAAAAATTAACGAAAGCAAACCTAACGAAGGTCAAAAGAAGCAAATAAAGATAAACACATTTTAATTTGTTAAAAATTTTAAAAAATTAAGGTAACTAATTTAAATTAAGGTAAACAAATTTAAATAATTTGAAGGAAAAAGGAAGACTACTAAAGCTGAGTTCTCCAGAATTCTTTAGTTAAAATAGAACTTACTCAGAAAGCAGTACATAGGAAGAGATTCTTGTGCTCTTTCACAAAAAACTCCAGTGCTAGGAATATATCCTGAAAAAATTAATGAGAGATGTTGAAGAGATTGATGTACAAGTATATGCATTTCAATACTATTTATAAAACATAGTAAAAAAATTGGAAGCAACTAAACTGTTCCATAGGAGTGCAATTCATTTTTTCATCAATAAATATTTCTTTACTATTTATTGTGTATTGAGAAATGCTAGGTATGGAAATTATCAAGAAAATGCATTATGATAAATGATTGAGCCTATTATGCAATCACTGAAATTGATTTACCAATTTATTAATATATATTTAAAATGAATAAATTGCTTCACCCAACAATTCTATTTTTTTTTAGCTTTAATAATTTAAGTAATCTCTACACCCATTGTTGGGCTCGAACTCACTACCCTGAGATCAAAAGTTGCATGCTCTTTCAACTGAGCCAGCCAGGCACCCCCCCAACAATTCTATTTTGAGAAATATACCTCAAAGAAATAATCAGAAATGAATGCAAAGGTTTATAAAAAAGATCTTTACTGGGGCGCCTGGGTGGCACAGCGGTTAAGCGTCTGCCTTCGGATCAGGGCGTGATCCCGGCGTTCTGGGATCGAGCCCCACATCAGGCTCCTCCGCTATGAGCCTGCTTCTTCCTCTCCCACTCCCCCTGCTTGTGTTCCCTCTCTCACTGGCTGTTCCTATCTCTGTCAAATAAATAAATAAAATCTTTAAAAAAAAAAAAAGATCTTTACTTATAGTAGTAAAAACTTACACTTCTTACTTAATGTCGTAAAAATGTGTTTATGATAAGGGATTGTATGACGCCTCCATATACAAAAATAGATTTTTTTAATGGTGTATAATTCATTTTGTGTTAATTTTTTATATGGTATAAGGAAGAAGTTCAAATTCATTCTACTGTATGTAAATGTCCAGTTGTCTCAGCACCATTTATTGAAAAATCTGTTTTCTACAATGGATTATTTTGGCATCCTTTTGAAAATTCATTGATCATCACTGATCACTTCTGGACTCTCAGTTCTAGTCCATTTATCTACATGTCCATCCTTATGGCAGTACCACACTGTCTTAATTGTGAGAGCCTAAATACAAGAGCTAAAACTATAAAACTGTTGGGGCCCCTAGGTGGCTCAGTGGGTTAAGCATCTGCCCAGGGTCCTGGGATCAAGCCCCACATTGGGCTCCCTGCTCAGTGGAAAACCTGCTTCTCCCTTTTCTCCTGCTTATGCTCTCTCTTGCTTTCTCTCTTCCTATCTCTGTCTCTCTCTCTTAAATAAATAAACAAAATCTTTTTAAAAAGAAAACTATAAAACTGTTATAAGAAAACCTAGGGACAAATCTTTGTGGATCTTAGATTAGGCAAATGCTTTTCAGATATGACACCAAAATTACCAGCAATAACAACAAAAAAGAGGTAAATTCATCAAAACTGAAAACATTTGTGCTACTATGGACACATCGTGAAAGGGAAAAGATAACTCACAGAAGAGAGAAAATATTTATAAATCACACATCAGATAAAGCCTTGTATCCAGAATATATAAAAAACCTTTATGACTCAATAATAAAAAGACAAATAATCCAATTAAAAATGGGCAAAGTATCTGAGAGACATTTTTTCCAAAGGATATATACAAATGGCTGATAAGTACCTGAAAAGATGCTTGGCATCATTATTTATCAGGGAAATGCAAATCAAAACAATACACATCCAGTAAGATGGCTATAACAAAAACGAGAGACAGTAAGAAGTTTTGGCAAAGATGTGGAGAAAGCGAATCCCTCACACGTTGTTGGTGTAAATGTAAAATGGCCCAATTCCTTTGGACAATGGTCTGGCACTTCCTCAAAATGTTAAACACACAGTTACCATATGACCCAGCAATTTCACTCTTAGATATCTATCAAGATGAATGAAAATATATGTCCACACAAAAACTTATCCAAAAGTATTCATGGCAGCATTATTCTTAAAAGTCAAAAAATGGAAATCTCCCAAATGCGTGTCAGTCGATGAATGGATAAATAAAATACGATATTCCCATACAATGGAATATCGTTCATCTATAAGAAGAAATGAAGTACAGCTGCAATGTGGATAAACTTCAAAAACATTATGCTAGGTAAAAGAAGCCAGTCGCAAGAGACCATGTAATGTATAATTCCATTTATATGAAAGGTCCAGAATAGGAAAACCCATAGAGACAGAAAGTAGATTAGTTCCTGCGGGGGTCTGGTGGGGCCAGTGGCTGTTCAAAGGTACGGGTTTCTGTTTTGCTTGGTAAAAGTGCTCTACACTTAGACCATGGTGATGGTTGTACAACTCTATAAATACACTAAAAACCACTGAATCGATATATTTTAAGTGGGTCAATTGTATAGTATGTGAATTACATCTGAATAAAGCCGTTTAAAATGTAATCGAGATATTTCTAACAAAGAGTAGAAGAAATTGCCATTCTCCTCTCAGCAATCATCCAAAACGGGGACTTGACAATGAATTTTATGCATTTTTTTGTCATGAAGGAGCAAAGACCGGACTGAGCTTTAGTAGCCTTCTCCATTCTGTGCTCCAGTACCTACTAATTTGACTTGGCGTATAAAAAGAATTTTCTGCTGTCCCTGCTACATGTTGTTAAATATTCCAAAAAAAAAAAAAAAAAAAAAAAAAGGTTAGAAAGTAACATAGAAAAATGTTCACAGCGATGGTATCTCTGGTTGATAGAGTTGTTCTTTCTAGATTTTCTTGATTTTCCATTTTAAGCAGTGTGTCTTATTTCATAATCGGTAAAAACATATAAAGCTATTTCAAAATTTCACAATAAGAGATAGCAGAATTTGTCATTGCTTCCTGAGGAAGTTTTCTGCATCTGTGAAGCCCAGAGAGCAATCTTCCCTCTCGATATTCCTATCACAAATAATAAACGTGGCCATCTGCATAGGCTGTCTTGACCTGAAGGAGTCACCTCAAAATAAAAGCCACTTGTCCCTGAGGATTATTTTGCACTGAGGGCAAATGAGAATCAACAGGTGCAGGAAGAGTTCTCTACCCTCTCCTTATCTGCCTGAAAGCAGTACATAAATTTCCCTTTGAGGAAGGTAGCCCCAACCTTCTCCAAGGAGACTCTTATTATTGAAGACAGGAAGTCCACACCACCGTGAGTTTGCATAAACAGACTTGACTAAAATAGCCCTTACATTTCATTAGATCCATCATATATTTCCTAGTCATTTTCCCATTATTTATTATCACTTGAAGTCCAAAACCTCTTTCCTTTGTTAAAAGGGTGTATGAGTTGATGAGTCTAAGCACTTCTTTGAGTTTCATTTCTTTCCTGTGAACCCCCGTGCATGTAAATATTAATAAAAATTGTGCACCTTTACACCTACCAATCTTCTGTTAGTTTAATTTGAAAGGGTCCAGAAATAAATTTTAAAAGGTAGAGGAAACATCTTTCCTTCCAGGCAGTCCCTTGTGTTTTTAAAATTTTGTTTATATTTAGTTTTATTTGCATAAAAATGTTCTAAGAACTAAAATTTCATTGACACTGGTTTTTATGACTTCTATGTCTGGTATCGCATAAGATTCATTACATTTTTATGTGTGCTTTTTTCCCTCAACTAGATTCCAAGCTTGAGGGAAAGACTATGTCATAACATAATATGGATACTCTAATTCCCCTAAAATAGTCCTTCACACAGTGTAGGTAATCAATAAGCAATTTTTAGACCCTTCTATTATAAAGCATTTTTTTAGCAACAAAAAAACATGCACTGAAGATTGCTTTACATAAATATCTTTACCAATCATTTTGTCCTAGATATTTATAGTTCATTTTATTCTCTGATATATCACTGTTAATAAATCACCGTTTGGCTTTTATAGCTTATTTTTAAATTCACTTTGAGTTTTTTATTTTTTATAGAAGTCATCCTATATTCTAAAAAAAAAAATGACATACTTAAATTACAAATGTGTTTTCATTTATGGTACATCTTTCTTGTATCCTATTTTTCCATATCTCATTTACCCAAGCTTGGATTTTAGTAGATTTTTCCGATTTCTTTAGCAGAATTTTGCAGCTATTAAAATCAAAAGGAAATTTTTTTTAACACTTAAACAATGACTTTATGGAATGTATTTAATAGTAATCAAATATCTGTAAGCAAACATTCCTCATAATTAAAATGTGCTGTTCTAGCTCTTAACTGCCCTTGGGCCTACTCACCACATATGAAAAAGATTATCTTTCATTCTGTCTTCACACCGATCATTTGATGAGATGAGGGTCTGTGAGAGGTAATCCTTATGCTCTATGGCTTGGCTGAGTAGACAGGCTAACTCTTACAGATTTCTTGTGAACTGTCAGACCCAGATATAATGGAATGTTTCTGATCATCCCTCTCCCACTTCCCCCTCCTTAATTTCTTTTCTCACTCGACTCCACCAGTCTGTCTCCATTCATCCCTTCTTTCAAACTATCCCAAGATCAAGACTCAATGAGAACTTCCCTGTATAAGTGTTTTTAATGGATTATCAGTGCCTGCGTAAAGTCCATGGTGAAACCAAAAGAAGGTACGTGGGGAAGAAGAGGATATGGACCAGTACCTGGCTTGCCGAAATGCTATTTGCCTTGCTGCAGTCATCACTTTCACGACGGGTCTTCAGATGAACTAATCTTGACAATTTGCCCCAAGTCCAGGCTCACTAAAGTAACAGAAGATATGTAAACAACATTACCAATGTATTTCACTACAGTGAGAAATTAAACTGGCAAGATGACTGGCTATTCTGACCAGCTCAATGCTGAATTCTTAGAGAGAAATGTGTGAGAAACTATTATAATTGAAATTATGGCACTTCGAATCAGGGCAAGAAGTGGTATGTTTTTGATACCCGTTGGCAGAAAGCTCAATAATTCAGTAACAGATTCATACTGCACATTGAAATCTTATATTGCCTAATGGATCACTAAATAGCCATTCTTCAAACAGACCCATCCTTTCTTTATATATGCCAATATTATTGATAAGATGAGAGACATAGTCTTACTTTACTTGCTTCTGCACTGGGAAACATTTTATCTCTGAGACACCTCTGGCACACATCTGATAGCTTACATCTGACCTCATCTCATCATTTTACATTCCCCATCTCAGAGTCATTTGTTTTTGTTCAGACTACAGTGATAGGAGAGCAGAAAGATCGTTTATGACCAGTACTAGTACTTCGGGCTGACTGCAAAATGAAAACGTGGAGACCCTTGCTTAAAAACTATTAAGAATTTCAAGACAGTGACAGCGAGCATCAAACCAAGTGCAGGGCCCTTCTGAGCTCAGGGTCTTGAGGCACTGCTGAGGTCACACACTAATGAAGTCAGCCTGTATACAGCAGTCCTCCAGTGCAAGAGTCATTAAACTACCACCCACAGCCCCAATCCAGCTGCTCCCTATTTCTGTAAGTGAAGTTGTGTCAGAATATAGCCACGCCCATTGGTATTGTCTACGGCTGCTTTTGCTCTGTAATAGCAGTTTATTTATTTGTTTGTTTGTTTGTTTGTTTTCTAGAATAGCAGCCTTCTATACTTGCTACAGAGATTGCATGGCCCACAAGGACTAAAATATTTACTACCTGGCCCCTTAAGAACAAGTTTGCCAATTCCCACTCTAGTGTCTGATGATAAAATCCTGTTTCATATTCGCTCTGCACAATGAAGCACTCAGCAATCGACAGTTTGATCCACCCTCCTCCTAAGAAACCATGTAGGGCCCACGTAGAGCCTGCAGCTGAAATCAGAAGGCTCCACAAACCAAAGTGCCAAGAATTTCTATGGCGCTGTAGGACAGCAGCACCTCTGATTCTCCATGAAGAAGCCTGAGAAGCCACCTGATCTCTTCTACCCCGATTTCTCGGGTACGTAGGATTTCTCAACATAGTTGCCCCAAGACCACATATCACTGCCAAATCCCAGTTAGAAAACCGGCACTTGCCTACTCTGGTGGTTCCACTGCATGAGGGATTGGACTTGAGAACTGCTCTTCTTTGGCTTGAAATGAAAACTGTGAAATCCTCTGGCTCCATGTCCAGCATTTCCACCCCACACAGCAATTCCCCAGGACCAGGTGCCCAATAATCAAAATACTTGAGCTTGGATCCTTATCAAGAACTTTCGAGGATCTGAGATTTTTACCGTACGTGATATCTGGTTAGCCTGCCACAGTTTCATGGATATTGGTAGAAGATATGAGACTCCTGGATAGGAAATGGAAGGCAGTCTAGTACTCATGGCTAGTGCAGTAGCCAGAATAATAGTACTTTTGCACCATTTCCCCATGTCCCAATTCCCATGGGGTGACGCAGTCCACAAAACCGAACAAAGTTCAGTTTACACCTACACACGCCGTGGGTTCTTTTACAGGAAAGTTACCTTAAGTCAGGGAAATACGATTTTTTTTCTTTTTTTTTACAATGCACCACAGGATTGTAAACACGTGTTCTTTGCTATAGTAGCAAACATTATTTTTACTACACTAGACAGTAAGCCCACTTGTCTTTTGTTCTGAAGGGACACTATATCTTCCAAGGTAATTTGCTATAGAAACATCCCTGAAAACACAGTTCAGAACACAAGGCCATCAGTGCCCTGGTTGCAAGCTGTGCGGAAATGCAGAAACTCTTGGAGAATCGTCTCCCAACTTCCTCTATTTGCACTTGATCTCTTATGGTGATTCCTCCCATCCATCCCCAGATCTGTTAATGAGTCCCCTTTTTTCCTGTGAGTGAGTCAGATTTTTGCTAACAACTTCCCCCAGCTTTGATTCCTTCTCTTCTAGCTCACAACTGTAGAGCTGACACTTCAGAGAAATATATCCTAGCCACCCTACTGCCCCAACACCAACACAAAACTACATGCTCTCTCATGTTTCGTTGATTTTTCAAGTAGAATTTTATTGGTTGTTGTCTGTACATAGCCGCACACCTTAAGTACCTTAGTATTAGTTTAAAGCACTTAGCCACTCCCCCAGTCCACCGCGTTCTTCTTAATTTCCTGAAGGTTTGTGTGTGTAACGGTACCAAAAAAACCGATCATATTAAAGTCAAGTGCCAGAGTATTCCCGCCATCATACCAAAATGTCGGGTTGGTTGTTGGAATCCTGCTTAGCGCGTCCTGTGTGAGTAGCCTCCAGCGCTACGGAGAGGCTGTACAAGAGCGGATGAGAGCGAACAGGAAGAAGAATCAGGAACTGACTCCAAACAAAAAGAGCATCCGGAGGAAACAGGATAAGCCTGTCCAGACCCTGGAAACTACAATGAGGAAGGAAAAGCAATTATCAGAACAGATGGGCGGAAACGGAGCAACTTACAGAGGTGGAGCCATGTTTATTTGTGTCCTGGGATTTGGGGTGCTGAACAGAATTTGTGCTCATTCTCCATAGCCCTTGGATCCATGATGCGACTCCTGGGTAGATACCTCACAGGCACACATGAGCTCCTGTAAATCAAGGTGTTCCTTAAGCCTGTAATTCTCTGTCACTTGTGACTTCCCACCTTTTCCTATTATTGATGTATGTATGTTTTTATTTTAATGGATACTAACTTGATTTAGTCACTTCCCACTTGCCAAAATATTCAAAATATTTGAATTCCTAGAGAATTGTACAAGTTTATGGAGATGATTGGAAAGGATATTAAAACCAGGTCTGTTCTAGAAAATACGGGACAGATGGTTGTGGGGCATTAAAAAAGAGAACTGGTAAGCCCGCAACGCAGTATCTTATTGTCTGCTGTATTTTTTAAAAGCTTGCAGAACGAGGCATATGTTATTGTTTCATCTCTTTTGATAGAACTAAATTCCTTCAAACACATACAATTAAAAAATAATCCGCTCTTGAGTAAATTGCATGTACGTGAATAAAAATGCAATCCCTTTTAGATGAGTTTTGTGTTTCCCAGCTGTCCACGAGATGATTATGTATAATAAATTATATACTCTGTACTCCGCATTCCATCAGAACTACAAATGAAAAGATTCAGCCACTTTTTTTTATTCCTTATTGAAGTAAAGCCCTCACTAATTATTCATCAGCTATAAAAATTTTATAACCGCTCAATATTTTGGGGTGTTTGGGCACATAAATGAACTCTAATTTTAATAGCTTATTCATTGTGTTGCTTGAACAAAGAGCGCCTCTTTCTTTCATATTCTAAATATCAAATGCAATATTTTAAAAACAACTGGAATCATTGAAATTCAGAGTTGGAAAATATTTAATTTTCTCAAGGTAAATAAGAAACCTGAGACTTGGGGCGCCTGGGTGGCACAGCGGTTAAGCGCCTGCCTTCGGCTCAGGGCGTGATCTCGGCGTTATGGGATCGAGCCCCACATCAGGCTCTTCAGCTATGAGCCTGCTTCTTCCTCTCCCACTCCCCCTGCTTGTGTTCCCTCTCTCGCTGGCTGTCTCTATCTCTGTCAAATAAATAAATAAAATCTTTAAAAAAAAAAAAAAGAAAAGAAACCTGAGACTTTGTGATTGCCCAAGCATTATAACCCCAGAAGATCCCCTCAGCTAGAAGTGTGTTAAATCCACCGTTTCAAGCACTTATGGACACATGCTCTTTCTATAACATGCAGACTTTTCTGTTTGTGGTTCTCATAGGGAGTTGGTTCTAGCTGTATTCAATTAAGTAGTACCTGGACCTATTTTTGTATATCTCTTGTCCCCTGAGCAGTGGACATGTCTTTTTTAGTCCATTCTTTTTTTAATCAATTTTTAATTCGATATTTGTATGTACTGCAAAATGATCACCACGGTAAGTCTAGTTAACAACCATCACCATACAGAGTTATAGTTTTTCCTTGTAATGAGAACTTCTAAGATCTACTCTTTTAGCATCTTTCAAATACATAGTGCATTATCAACTATAGTCACCATGCAGTACATTACAGCCCCATGACTTATTTTTTTAATAACTAGAAGTTTGTACCATTTGACCCCCTTCACCCATTTCACCTACCCCTAACCCCCCGGTCCCCCCACCTCTGGCAGCCATGAATCTATTCTCTGTATCTATGACCTTGGTTTTGTTTTTTGGCCTGTTTGTTCGTTTGTTTACATACTAAATGTAAGTGAAATCATATGGTATTTGTCTTTCTCTGTCTGACTTACTCACTTAGGATAATGCCCTCAAAGTTCATCCATGTTGTCACAGATGGCAAGATTTCCTTCTTTTCTTATGGTTGAATAATATCCCATTGTATGTATATACCACATTTAGTTATTCTAGGATTTTATTCTGTATTACTATTTCAGATGACTATTTTAAATCTTTCAGTCATTCTCATAATAAGAGATAGACTTTTTTCTTTGGAAGGTAAGTCTGTTTCTCAAGTCAAAATGTGGGAAGCTGAAGTGCCAAATTGAACATAAGTTAAAACTTAAATTTTACCATGTTATGTGGCCAACAACCCCTGATGGTTTTTTCGAAGTCTTCATAGATGTTTGTGAAAAAAAACTCTAGTGAATGAATTTTATTACTTACCATTATAATGTCTTCACTTAGGGTGTTTCTGGAATGTTCGTGAGCCTGAAATACTTAGAAATGTCCATCCGGTTATGTTTTATCATATTTTCTTCTTTTCATTATTCTTGTTAAATTAAGTGTGCTTTTGTTGCTGCTGTTTTTAGGATCACAAATCCTTTTGTGGAATCCTTTGCAAATCAAATTTCTTCTTTGTGTACAAGGAATTCTAATGGAGGAAAGTCTCTGCTCCTCTGTATTGACAGGTTTCTTTGTTGCCAAACCAGGCTTTGCTGCCACTTTCAGTGTGTGAGCTTTTCCCTAAGGAGTCCGCCATACATATTATCAAGTACTACCCTGTGCTCATGTAGCCATTATAAAGTGCGATTGTGTCTGTCTTCCATTAGTGGTTTTCTGCTTTTGTTTTTGTTTTGAGGAACCTCCATACTCTTTTCCATAGCGGCTGCACAAGTTTACATTCCTGCCAATAGTGTAAAAGGTTCCCTTTTCCCCACATTCTCAAAAAAATCCTATTATCTTTTTTCTTTTTTCTTTTTTTTTTTTTGACAACAGCCATCCCAACATATGAGGTGAAATTTCATTGTGGTTTTGATTTGAGTTTCCCTGATAATTAGTGATGTGAGAATGTTTTCATACACCTGTTGGCCATCTGTATCTCTTCTTTGAAGAAATATCTATTCAGTTCCTTTGTCCATTTTAAAAATCCTTTGTTTTGTTTTTGCTATATTTTGGATATTAACCCTTTATCAGCTATATGGTTTGCAGGTATTTTCTCCTGTTCTGTAGGTTTCTTTGTCTTTGTGTTGTTTCCTTCGCCATGCAGAATTTTTAGTTTGATGTCATCCCCCTTAATCTGTTTTTGCTTTCATTGTCTGTGCTTTTCATGGCATATCCAGAAAGCATGGCCACAGCTGTTGTCAAGAAGCTTTTTCTCTGTTTTCTCCTAGGAGTTTTATGTGTAAGTCTTTAATTCATTTTGAGTTGATTTTTTGTGTATGATGTAGGATAAGGGTCCAGTTGTCTTCCATTAGCATTTTCTCCATGGTCCTTAGACTAAAAACTCTTGTTATAATGGCCCTAAGGTAAGCTATAGGATTTTATATTGATATTATTTATAAATGATCTTTTCCTCCAAAGCCATTTACTATCCATAAGATTTTTTTATGCTAGTTAAAATTTTGTATCAGTTGGTTCATATTAAATATTTACACATTTCCCTCCTTTTCTCTTTCCAGATATTTCTTTATTATCATAGACTAAGATCAGATATTATTTTTTTCTTTATAAATCATGCAATTTTCTTTTTAAAAGTCAAGTATTCTAGAGTCTTTGATAAAACTTTGAGTTAATTTTGGTCAATTGCCAAAAAGAATCATAGTAAAATATAAGGTTTACCACGTCATTCATTTTTTTAAAAGATTTATTTATTTATTTATTTTAGAGAGGTGGGAAGGGGCAGAGGGAGAGGGAGAGAGAGTCTTAAGCAGACTCTGCACCGAGTGCAGAACCCAACGTGGGGCTCAATCTCACCACCCTGAGATCATGACCTGAGCTGAAACCAAGAGTCAGATGCTTAACCAACTGTGCTACCCAGGTGCCCCACCTTTTCATTCATTTTTAAGTATACAATTCAGGGACAACAAGTATATTCACAATGGTGTACAACCATAACTTTTAAAAAGATAATAGTGATACCATTTATTGAACTCCTTCCACATGTATTTATTTCATTCATTTTTCAAAATCCCTATGAAGTTATAATTGGTCATCTACCCCAGGTCATGTGCCTGGAAAGTGGCAGAATGGGTTCTAGCCCACATCTTTCTGAGTAGTTCAAAATCTTATTTTTTTTATTTCTTTGTGTATAAGTTTAAAATTTGTATTAATGTGGGTGATGGACATTAAGGAGGGCACTTGATATAATGAGCACTGGGTGTTGTATGCAACTGATGAATCACTAAATTCTACTCTGAAATTAATAATACACTATATGTTAACTAACTTGAATTTAAATAAAACCAATAAATAAATAAATAAATAAATAAATAAATAAATAAATAAATAAAATTTGTATTAATGTAATGCAGGCACACAGTTGAAAAAACAAACAGAAAACAAAATGATAAAAGTAATGGAATAAATATACAGAATATTTGTCAATAGGCTTAAAGTACGAAAGATGTTCCTCTTAAATAAGATACAAAAGCAAAGGACAAAAAAAGGTGATATATCAATAAATTTGACTACACTAAAGATTTTAAATTTCTGTATGATTAAAAAAAATACCATAAACAAAGTTAAAGAAATGGATAGAAAGATAGAAAATATTTGCCCTGTATATAACCAGCAAGGTTTATAAGTCAGAATATATATATTCATATATGTGTGTATATATGAATATGTTTATATAAATATATAATATTATATATGTATTCCTTTACATCAATAGGAAAAAGACAAACAACTTTATAGAAAGTAAGTAAATGATATGAACAAACAATTCACAGGAGACAAAATACAAATAGTCAGCGAACATATGAGAAAATGTTAAACCTCACCGGTAATCAGGGAAATAAGTGAAATTTATTCTGCACACAAGAATGAAATGTCACTCTTCAACCAACATATTGGTAAACATTACAAAGTTGACCATATCAGGTTTGGTGAGGTTATAGGAAAATAGGTGTTCTCCTACATTGATGATGAAGGTGAAATTGGTCAGTCGACTTTGAGGATAATTTGAAAATTCATATACCGTATGACCCAGCAGTTCCACTTCTATGCATCTATGCTAGAGAAGCACTAACACACATGCAGGAAAACTCATAATAAGGCAATCATGGTGGCTGGTGGCTGGTGGCTGGTGGCTCAGTCAGTTCAGCATCTGACTCTTGATTTCAGCCCAGGTCATGATCTCAGGGTTGTGAGATCGAGCCCTACGTTGGGCTCCACACTGGGTGTGGAGCCTACTTAAGATTCTCTCCTTCTGTCCCTTCCCCCACAGTCCCCTTCTTGAAAAAAAAAAAAGTAATCATTGTATCATTTTTACAATGAAACATGAGAAGAAAGAAACATGTCCACTGGAAGAGGAATGACTAAATAAACTATAGCTATATTATGCAATATTATGCAGCATTTTAAAAGGAGGTAGTTTGGGAGCACCTGGGTGACTCAGTCGGTTGGGCATCTGACTCTTGTTTTTGGCTCAGGTCATGATCTCAGGGTCATGGGATCAGCCCCACATCAGGCTCCACGCTCAGCACAGAGCCTACTTGTCCCTCTCCCTCTGCTCCTCCCCCCGTCCCCCGCTCATGCTCTCTCTCTCTAAAATAAATAAGTAAAATCTTTAAAAATAAAAAGGAGGTAGTTTTATATATACTAGGTGACATTTATCCCAGTTTACCCAGAATAGCCCCAGTTTATATGGGATGTATAATTCACATTCTAAAGTGCCCCGTTGGATAGATCCCCAGCCTATTTTTGGGTGGGGGAAAAAAGCAGGAAACCTAACGACACAGAATAATGGTTCGGTTTCACAACAAACTGGGTGGCTTAAAATAACAGAAATTTATTGTCTCGTAGTTCTGGGGGCTAGAAGTTCAAAATCAAGGTGTCAGCAGAGCCATGCTCCTTTCGAAAGCTATAAGGGAATCATTCTTCCTCCTAGGGAAGCTTTTGGTGGCCCCAGATGTTCTTTTGCCTAGGACAGCATTACTCCTGCCCTCCATCTTCACGTGACATTCTCCCTGTGCCTTCACATAGTCTTCCCTCTGTATGTGTCTGTCTCCATGTCCAAATTTCCCTCTTTATAAGGACACCAGTCATACTTCGATAAAAAAATAAATATTTCTACCTCTTAGTTCCATTTCCAGAGGGAACCACTTTTTAATTGTTAGCTCTTTCTCTTACTACTTACCTTTGTTGATTTAAATAACATGCTTAAGGAGATAGAATAATTTCTACCTCATAGCATCATTGAGAGAAGCAAATGAATTATTACATGTCAAGAACTTAGAACTATGCTTGGCACATTAATACTTAATATAGGTTGGCTATTAGTATTTTCATTATACCATTGTTTTGTCATTTATCAATTTTAGACATTACTTATTGACTTCAGCAGTGATAAATGAGGATGTGGGGCTTTTATACCACGCTTCTCCCCTCTCTCATCATCTCAATTGCTTAATCTTTTCAACCGCTGATTAACTCAGTTTGAAGTTCTTCCAAGTTGTTCTAATTCTCCCATTGCTTCACCTTCAAACTCACCAGTATTTAACAGGCTCTTGTCAGAATTACTGCCCTAAAATTTGGACGAGAATCTGGTTGCCTTAATTGTGGAGAAGTGGATTTTAATTTCCTGCTGAAGCTCTCTCTTTCTTGGCTTTTTCCCTTGTAAACTGAACTAGGCTATTACTGTGCTTCTCTTCTGTTTCCCTTCAGCTTCTAGAGATTTAGTTCCAGAGTACTTACCTAAATGATACTGTCAACAATACATATTTGTTACATAGGGAATATAGTTAATAATACTGTAATAACTTTGTATGGTGATGTGTTGTAACCAGGCTTATTGTAGGGATCATGTCAAAATGTATAAAAATTTCCAATCATGATGATGTACACCTGAAACTAATAACATATTGTATGTCAATTATCCTTCAATAAAAAAATAAATATTTGTTGATGGACTGAAGGCTCTTTTATTATTGTTTTTACTATAATGATATGTTTTAGTCTTACCAAGTTAGAATTGAACTCACTGTGAAAACCTACTCACGACGCACATATCAAGTTATTACACTTCCCATGTGCAAGTTATTCTTCACAACACTGTGTGGGAAAATCTAATATTTATAAGAGCTCTTTATTGTAAAACATTTTATTGTGGTTTAAATATATACAAAATAAGAGAGCATAGTATAATCACCTGGTACCTATCATCTTGATTCAAAAGTATCAACATATAACCAGACATAGTGAAGAGAAGGGCCATATGCACCCCAATGTTCATAGCAGCATTGTCCACAATAGCTAAATCGTGGAACGAGCCGAGATGCCCTTCAACAGATGACTGGATTAAGAAGATGTGGTCCATATATACAATGGAATATTACTCAGCCATCAAAAAGAACGATTTCTCAACATTTGCTGCAACATGGACGGGACTGGAGGAGATAATGCTAAGCGAAATAAGTCAAGCAGAGAAAGACAATTATCATATGGTTTCACTCATTTATGGAACATAAGAAGTAAGAAGATCTGTAGGAGAAGAAAGGGATAAAGAAGGGGGGTACACAGAAGGGGGAATGAAACATGAGAGACTATGGACTCTGGGAAACAAACTGAGGGCTTCGGAGGGGATGCGGTGGGGGAATGGGATAGGCTGGTGATGGGTAGTAAGGAGGGCACGTATTGCATGGTGCACTGGGTGTTATACGCAAGTAATGAATCATGGAACTTTACATCAAGAACTAGCGATGTACTGTATGGTGACTAACATAATAAAAAATATTATTATTAAAAAAAATAAAGTAGTCTGTCTTATAAAAAAAACAAAAGTATAAACATATAACCAATCTTATTTATATATACTCCTATGTACTCCCCCTCCCAAACTGGTTTGTTTGTTTGTTTGTTTTCCCCAACTGGATCATTTTAAAGTGAATTCCAGATTTCATCTATGGATATGTAGGATGTCAGAATATGCCATCCGAAATATGCCCCTCTTGGGATAAGGGTTATTTTGAGCTGAAGGCAATGGAGAAAAAGCAGACACAGGAGGAGCTTTCTGCCATCCCCTTATCTTCCTGAAACCCCCATAAACCCTCCTTTCAAAGGTGCATGCCCCTTTGCCATTCCAGGGAGAGAATAACAACCGTATGACCTGAGAGGAAACGGCACCAAGGAAGAGTTTACCCAAACAAGCCTTGCTACCTAGCCTTTATTTACCACTAGTTCCCCACATACACCTGCCTTCCTACAACTTGCCACCCCTTGAAGCTCAAATCCTCTTTCCTCTGTCCTGTCACTTCTCTCTTAATTTATCCTCTTTTGGCAGATTGGTACCAATGCCTCCAAGCCTACCCATTTCTTCGGGGGGTTTTCTCTTCACTCTGTGAAGTCCCCTCATGCTCCGCAAAACTTCTAACATCAAATAAATGTGTGTGCCTTTTGTCCTGTTAATCTGTCTGTTGTCAGTTTATTTTGTAGATCCAGGTGGAGAATCTAAGAGAATAGAGGGAAATTTTCCACCCGTACATAACTTGAGCTTGTATTTCTAAGATCTCTTCTCTCTCTCTCTCCCCTCTAGCATCACTAAGAAATATTTACAATTTTTCCTTAATATCATTAAATAATATATATCCAGTCAGTGTTCCAGCTTCCTCTATCGTCTCATAAATATTTGTTTTTTACAATTGTTGTGTTCTACGGGATACAAACAATGTCTTTTTCCCATTGCACATGGTTGATATATTTCTTGGGTCTCTTTTAACCTATAGTCTCCCTTTCTCTCTCTCTCTCTGTCACTTTGTTTCTGATGTTGAAGAACCTAGGTTATCTGTATTTATACAAAATTTCCCGTTTTCTGAATTTTGCCTGTTGCATCTCCTTCCCCCTTCCCCCCACCCCACACTGTTCTTCAATTCTCTGAATTCCCCATAAACTGGTAGTTAGATATAGGGCCTTGATCATTCTCAAGTCTGAATTTTTTTTCCCAAAAATAGTTTATTGGTGATAATACACTTTCTATTACACCAGGAGGCATGTAATGTACTTAATGCTCTCTCTTTGTGATGTTAGGATTGATCTTTGGTTTCTGGTGCCGTTGGCCTGATCCTTTCATTGTAAAGTTTCCCACCAACTTTTCACCTAATGATTTTCACATTCATTGATGATCATATTCTAGATCTATTATTTCATTAAAGGATGTATGGTGATGTTGCAACTGTATTAATTCTTCTATACTTCCAATCTAGAATTCTCTGTAAGGAAGAATTTTCCTACATGACTTCCCCGAGGTACAGTTCTTATGGAGAGGTGGGATAACTTTTGTTAGTGGGCAAAGGAGTTGGTTCTCTGGAATCCTCCAAAGATGTTCAGAGTGATTTAGTGTTAACTATATATGGATGCTTAAACTTTCACACTTGATGCTATGTTTAATTCATTGTGGTTATCATTCTTCTTTTTAATGTTCAAATTATCACTTTGATCAATGGGAGCCTCTTCAAGTTGGTTCCTGTATCCTTTTGATGTGACCACAGTAGTTTCTCATAGTTTCTTTGCTTTCTGGTTAGGACAAGATGTTCTAGGATCATTTTATACATTTCCTGCTCCGAATCTGAGATCAGTCATTTCTCCAAGGAGTCCTGGCTTAAAGAGCCTAATCAAAGTCTAACCGAAAATTGCTTAAAACATTTTCTTAGAAAAACCTTCTCTGAACGTGGTCTAATTATTACATCACAACAAAGATGTGTTCTACTCTACATCACATTTCTCAAATTTGAGACATTTTTATTTCCCTTAAGTAGTAACATGTTTCATAAATTATAGAGCTATATAAAATATAAACTTATAATTATGCATGGTTCCAATGTTTTAAAGAAAATGTGACTTAGTAGGAAGAGAAAAACAGGAGAGAGATGATTAACAAAATCAGAAGATTAGTTACTGAATCTACTACTTTACCCAACAGTAGTACCAATGCTTTGACTTCCTCCCTTTTATTTCCTATTTATTTATTTATACTTATTTTAATAAACTTTCATTTTTAGAGCAGTCTTAGGTTCACAACAAAACTGAGCGGAAGGTAAAGAGATATCCCTTATACTCCCTACTTTCACACATGTATAGCTTCCCCCACGAACAACATTCCCTACAAGAGTGATACATTTGTTACAAGTGGTGAACATACAATGACACAGCATTCTCACCCAAAGTCCAAAGTTTACATTGGGGTATGCTCTGGGTTGTTTTGAATTTTTATTTATTAAAATCTGTTGCCTGGTATAAAAAAAAACAACTATTATTGTCTAAAATCTTGGAAAAGTAGAAATACAGTCAGAAGAGAATAAAATCACCTGCACTCTCGCTCAGGAAAAGACCCCTGAAATATAGACCTCTAATACGTAGATTTCCACGTCTTTCCTTCCTTCCTTCTTTCCTTCTTCCTCTTTTTCTTTCTGTCTTTCGAAACTTAGTTTATCACCTACTGACAAGAGAATGTTTAAAGGCTACATAGCATTTCATTACCTGGTTACAACACCATTTATTTATACGAACTTAGTACTGGTTTATAGGTTATTTCTACTTATTTGACTATCATAGTTACTGGTATGATTTTTTAAAACTGTACATATGCAATTATTTAAATTTGTGCATTCTTCTTCATAAAATAAAGTCTTAAGAGTAGAATTTGGGGGTCAAATGTATACATACAATTAAGATTTTTGCTATAAGAGCACCTGGCTGGCTCAGTTGGAAAAGTATGTGACTCTTGATCTTGGGTAATGTGTTGGAGCCCCACCCTGGGTGTAGAGATAACTTAAATGATTAATAAATAAAAACTTATAAAAAAGACTTTTTTCTACATATTTCAAGTTGAACTGATTTATACTCCCACTAGTGCATTCATACTTTTATAGTACTATGCTTTTATAAAAAGAAATGGCAGATAGCACCTTCTGGGCATGTGGTCTAGAGAAGCTAAATGGATATACTTTTCCAATTCCAAGGAATGAATGCTCACCAGTGTGATGGTCAAACTGGATTCATTCATTGTACAATTTAGAAAGAGTGCTCTTGGAGCTCTAAAAAGTTCTGGAATCAACTATTCTGATAGAAAGCAAGACTTCAAATTGCATATTTTATTACCAAATCTCATTTGGAGTGATTCAATTCAAATATTTATGAGCAATGAATAATGAACTGAATGTAATAAACAGTTATTTCTCTTAATGATTGATACTTAAATGAAAGAAGGAAAATACTATCAGGGGATGCAGTGTGATTGGACCTCAGGATTTCAACATTAATTTTCTTTCCCTGTGCAACAAATTATAGTAAATCGTGGTTTTGAGAGAGGTTTTGCTCTTTTTACTTTGAGGTAGGAGTGGTGTTGGGGAGGAAGTCTGAAATAATGGAAAAGTTTAACAGAGTTCTAAAAATAAAAAATTACTCCAGGTGTTGGAACATTCAACTCATAGCTATTGAGCACCTACCATGTTCAAGGTCCTATGCTAGACAAGCGGGTATAGTAAAATGATTAAGCTTAGCTTCTGACCCTTACAATCTAATGGGGAGAGAATTAATCAAAATACAAAATAAGTGACATTGAAGCTCTGAAAAGGAGAGTGAATTCTCCTTGAGAGGCAGGTATGAGAGAGGGCAGGGCTAATCAAGGAAGACCTCACAGCTTTCTAGGGCATCCTGTCATAAAGTCTGTAATAGGCAACACTTCACAATGATTAATAATGTTAAAAATAGGGCAGAGACATCGTTCCCGTGAGATTACTTTTTATGCTTGTGAGGGATTAGGAATACATATAATCACAGAGCTATGGACTGATGTTATCTTTTTAAAAATCAAGTGAATAATCTAGAAACAATTTCAGGATTGGTAATACTTTTTCCTTATAATTCTAAAGCCTTTTTCCCCATTGTCTTCTAGCTTCCCATGTGGCTGTTGAGAAGTTTAATTCCGTGTGACTCTTAGTCCTTTATATCCGACCTGTTCATCTTCTCTTCGGAAGCTCTGAGGATGTCTAGTTCCCTCGTGTTCTAAGTTGTACCTCCTTCTCTCCTGTTGCTCCATTTCAAGCATGGGCACACACACTTCCTTCCATTCCCCATGGTGACAGCTAAGATTTGGCTGGAACGTTTGACACAACTTAAATGCTTAAAGATTTCAGAATGGAATTTCAACACATCAGCCTGAATTTTTTGTATTTATCGTTCTTGACCCCTAGACACTATTCAGTACACAACTGAAGCCACTTTTCTGACAAGTCATTTTTCCAGGGCAGCATATTTTCACTCAAAAACATTAAACCAATATTCTATAAGCAGCAGTATTTTGACATTATCATTTTAAACAAAGACCCACTCGCCAATTCACTTGACACAACAATTTCTAGTTAAAGAGTATTATGTGGAACAGATCTGAATTGTGTGCTACGTTTGGCTTGTATTATGTACGATTTTTCATGTGCATTAAGTGGGAGGGATTCTTCAGTGTGTTTTGAAGTGCTTTTCTGTTTAGCCTTCATTTTGTCCTAAAGGGTTTTTTTTATTATAACTTTATTTTTAAGAGCATGACAAGTACAAAGCAGTATGAGCCTCCAAAAGGTTCAAATACTGGTGGAAAGGAAATGGTACAGAAGGAAGAGAAGAATGAGAAACCTAGCCATTCAAAAAAGATGGGCGTGATAAGCAGAATGAAAAGGGAGAGAGAAGGCAGCTCTTTCTGCCCATGAGTCCTGTCCCCATGCTTTAATAAAACTACCTTTCTGAGGGGGAAAAAAAGGAGAAAGAATAAAATACTTTGAATGTTTTTAAGGGAGAGTTCACCATATTGTGTACAGAATTTTTGCAAATTATGAGAAGATAGAGAAAAATTCTGAATCAGTCATATATTCTGAGAAATTGATTATGTCCACAAAAGAAGCTGCTTCTAGTTGTAGTCTCCAGAAAGAGAAAATTATTATTAAATGTGTCTCACTCTGATCTTGAATGTCTGGCTGAAAGTTCCTTAGAGTTCCCTGCTTCCTCCCCCTCCACCCTGACCACCAGGTCCTTAATTCATCATTTGACAAGTACAATAAACCTTCATTACATTATACTTTACATGCAAATCTTGTTCATTTACTTTCAAATTGTTGTTTGTTATTTATACAAATCTGTATTATTTAGTTGTATTTTTCTGCAAAAGATATAGGATCTTGGCCTGGGATTTAAGGCATCATGATTCTTCCCATTAAAATTAGTGAAAATTATTTTTTTGAAAATGGATTTTTAATTAGCACCAGTGTTTAGGGGAATGAATTAAAGATGTTCAGCAAGAAGATAGTTGTATCTGGTGTTTCTCAAACTCTGTAGGTCCAAGTCCCAACTGGGCTCTTACACCAGGAGTCCCTGAGCCTGGCCACAAGCCAGACTGCAGGGCCAGCTTACTGCTCCGTAAAGGAGTGCCCTTGAGCTAGAATAGTCAAATATTTATTGTGCAAACTAGACACTTTTCAGCAGTGAAAGGGGAGCTATTAGTATTTACATCAGGAAAATTGCAGTATAAGGAGACCGTCCCAGGCAAATGAGGGAGGTGTTTGAGTCCATCTCTTTTACCTGGAGTCAGTAATGTGCCTATAGATGTTTAACAACTAGCTCTCTAGGGGGAGAGAAGCCCAGTTCAGTGTTTGCTTCTACCTGCTAGAAAAAGGCCATTTCGATGTTTGCTTCTATCTGATAGATTTCCATAGTGTAAATACTCCCACCAGGGCCAATTTTAAGCTACTAATAATCTAACAACCAGCTTGCAAGATTCTTGAAAACTTGGCAGTAGGTTTTTGCCAGCCAAGAACCAGCACAACACAACAAGCCAGCTCCAGGACACCAATACCTGAGTGTAGACATTAAATTATTTGCAGTTTGGAGTAGAATTCAGCTTTCCTTCATCTATATGCTATATTCCTGGCTCCTCTCTGTGGATAGAATTCTGCCTAGCAGACTAGAAATTCTATTATCTTCAGAAGAATCCCCATCCTCAGCCATTTGTGGTCTTGCTTTTTCATCCCCCCAAACATAGTTTATTTAATCTATTCAAGAAATGTCTCATGTGTTTTCAGTATGCTAGGTGTTGAGGTATATAAGAATACAGCAACCCAATATCAGTAGTGTTATCAGAGTCCAGGATATTCTGTCTTGAATAAAACCATGTGCTATCAACAGTCTAGTCAGTGGCAAACAGCACCAAGATCAGCATAGTTCCTTGAACAATTTCTCCCGCACCGTGAAGGGATGGCCAGGCTTGCATACCATTTCAGCGATCTTCAGGGTTTTTTGATTTCCCATGGGCAACTAATAGGATAAATGGTGTAACTACAGATATGACCCAAGAATATGCAGAAGTAGTTACATGGGGCAATTGGAATCTAGGAAGCAAACATTTCTCTAAACGAGAATCTAAAGGAAACACAATACTCAGATACACAGTTGTTTCCAGCATGAAGACAAATGGCATAGAATTATGAAGAAGACTTTAGCTCCTAGACCACCGCTCCATTGGAAAAAGCTCTTTGCATTTGCACAACTAAAGCAAGATTAGGTATACCTGGAACTCAGGGATGGTTTGCCTCCATGTGTATTAAGTCTCTCCTTCTAGGAGGCAGATGCTTGTTTACATATTTTAAGGGATGATTTTTTTCCGTTTTCAGAGTCTACTCCTGCTGGGTCCCAGTCTTAATATAGCTCACCTTCTTATATATCAAAATCAACTTTTTCTCTCTCCTTAATGGTATTCCAAGCCTTGGGGCTGTATTCTTGGCACTAGGCTGCAAAGAGAAGTGAAGACAAATACTGTCCCTAGGAAGTTCACACTTCTGTTGGGGAAAGAGATACAATTATATGTACCATTAACTATAATTATAACTATAATAAAAATTAGAGAAAAATAGAGGTACAAACCAAAGACAGAATTAATGGTCATGACATAAACTAAGAACATAAGGATCATAAATTCATTCTCTACTACCCATTAGCATCGATGTGCTGTCTGCTTTGACTGCTTTCCAGTGGGCACACATTGCTTTGAATTTTGCATCAGACCCATGTATTTCTTGTTCAAAAATACTTAATTTCCTCTTTTAAAATCACAATTAGATTTTTTACAGAACTTGACAACCTGATTATAAAACGTATGTGGGTAGTGATGTAGTATTTCCCTGTTTAAAGTTTACGTTATAGATCCTGACCAGCATATCGACGACTGTGAAAAAAATGTATTTGAATTCTTATTCAAATTGCTTCTGAGAAGCAAAACTCTAAATACATTATAGAAGGTAATAAGGGTACTTTGTTTCCTTGCAGAAAAAAATATATATGGAGTAGTGAACATATAAGAATAGTCTAAACAATTTGAAAAGAGAAATAAAAGGGAGAGTGGACTTACTCTTAGCAATACATGTTATAGAGATATAGAAATCAAAATAGGGGCGCCTGGGTGGCGCAGTCGTTAAAGCGTCTGCCTTCGGCTCAGGGCGTGATCCCGGCGTACCAGGATCGAGTCCCACATCGGGCTCCTCTGCTATGAGCCTGCTTCTTCCACTCCCACTCCCCCTGCTGTGTTCCCTCTCTCGCTGGCTGTCTGTCACATAAATAAATAAAAATCTTTAAAAAAAAAAATCAAAATAGTATTCAGGAAAAGACAAATCAATCAATGAAATAGTATCTGAAGCAGATCCGTGCATATATGGAAATCTGGTATTAGCTACAGGTACTATTTCAAATTGGGAAGAGATAGATGAACCATTTAATGATTGTAGTTGGTACCACTAGTCGTCCACATGGAAACAAGAATGAATTCGCTTTTCCTTTCCTTCCTTCCCCTAAATAACAAATGTTCATGTCACAAAACTGTTCCTATATTATGCGGTTGTTAAAAAGAATGAAGTACATTTACGTGTAAAAATACGAAATGATCTTCAGGCTGTAAAAGTAAAAAAAGCAAGTTATAGAAACAATCTATACAGCACAATCTTATTCAGGTGCGTTGTGTGGGGGGGTTGACAAATCTGAAACCCCCAAGAGACATGTATATATGAATAAACAGGTACAGAAAAAGGTCTGGAAGTATATACAACCAACTTCTACCATGGTGACCACGAAGAGGAGTGTTAGAGCAGGTTGGGGCTATATGGAGGAGTATATTAGTCTTTATTCCAAGCTTCCATAATTGCTTAATTCAGAAAGAAATAGTACTATGAAACAGTCACATGGAAAGGGCTGTCAAAATTATCAATCACTAAATAAGTATGTAATTATTTAATAAATGAATCTGTTCAGCTAGCTTTCTTGAAGTCTTCTCTCTGTTAGTAATGGGTTGGCTCAGTGGTCTTCCGAATGTGGTCTGGGAACTCCTGAAGGTTTCTGATGCCATCTCAGGGGGTCCGTGAGGTCAAAACTATTTTAAAAATAATACTTTTTCCCCCCTTTACTGCTCTCACGAGTTTATAGTGGATTTTCCAGAAGAGGAAGAGGGTCATGAAGTTAATGAGATCGAAGAGGCCAGGGGTAGCAGCAAGATTTTTCACTGTGTAGTTTTATATTTTTATTTTTACACCATACAAATGTATTACCCATTAAAATATATATCTTAGAAGATAATACTTGTATAATCTCTGGATGGAAGGCATTTCTGAAAATGCCACAAAATCAAAACCCAGAAACCAAAAAAAAAAAAGATAAATTTGACTACATAAAAAGTTAACAGTTTTGCCTAGCAGAATAAGAAATCTGCAAGATTAAAAGACCAATGACACATAGGAAAAGTATTTTTTGCAAGATATGGTGTGTGAAAAAAAACAATCTGTTTCAAAACAATAAGGAAAAAAGATGAGCACCCAATGGAAAAATAGGCCAAAGCCATGATCAGGTAATCGCAAATGAAAAAGATATAAATGTCCCCATATATATGAAGATACGTTCTGTCTCAGCATTAATCAAAGAAATGAAAATAAAATCAATACTGAGTTACGTTTTTTAGACATTCAGATTAGCAAAGATTAACTAGAATAATGGCAAAGAGGTAGGGAAACTGGTATTCACACACAAC
The DNA here is from genome assembly GCF_024610735.1 of Ursus americanus. Classification (NCBI taxonomy): domain Eukaryota; kingdom Metazoa; phylum Chordata; class Mammalia; order Carnivora; family Ursidae; genus Ursus; species Ursus americanus. The sequence goes on along the minus strand of NC_142129.1, from coordinate 15,358,687 downwards.
ATTAGTGGGCGTGTAGTATAAGTAATTTCTGAAGGGCAGTGTGGCAATGAATATAAAAATATTAATTGTGCAACGCTTGTTCTAAGAATTTCACTTCTAGGAATTCAGGGTAAGGTCACAGAGATAAGTGAAATGCTGAAAATATTCATGTGTCAGGTTACTAATTTCTGCCCCCATCTACCCAATCCAAATTTCCCTTATCCCTTTACTATTAGAATGTCTACTTCGACCAAGTTTTAGGATGTATGACTACTTCACTGAACAGGACATTTCCTAGCTTACCTTGAAGCTAGGTGTGGCCCTGTGACAATATAACGTGAGTGGAAGCAAACACCCGACTTCTGTGTTACTTGATGGAAATCTCCAGTTCCTCTCTCTTCTCAGGTGAAAACATCGCACTTGTGGGGCCAATCTGGCCATGTCGCCAAAGACAACATTTTAAGGGATGATGGAATAAGGAGCTAGAAGAACTGTTGCCTTGAATGATTGAGAAGCAGAGCTGTGGACCCACACTGGGGCATATTATATAAAAGCAAAATAAACTTGATATTGTTTGAGCTGCTGGAATTGTCATACCAGCTTAGCCCATAACTTAATTAATACAGCTTTAAATATCAGTCAATATAGTTTTTTAGACATAAATTTTGTTATAATGGAATCATAAGCAATCATTAAAAGTCATTTCATAAATCTATACCTGTCTACCTGCACTGTTGGGTTTCTTAGGCTTCTTGAGCTGTTCTAATAAAACACTACAGACTGGAGAATTTAAACAACAGAAACTTACTTCTCACAGTTCAGGAGGCTAGGAAGTCTAAGATCAAGGTTCTAACCAATTCAATTTCTGAGGAGAGCTCTCTTCCCAGCTTGCAGATGGCCATCCTTCTAGGTCTTCACATGGCCTTTCCTTGTTGCATGTGCTTGGGTGGGGGAGGAGAATGCACTCGGGTCTCTTCCTACTCTTATAAGGACACCAATCCTTCGGACTAGGTCTCTACTCTGTTGACCTCATTTAATCTTAATTAACTCCTAAGGACCGTATCTCCAAAAACACTCACATATGGGATTAGGGTTTCAACATGTCAATTTAAAGGAAGACACAATTCAGTTCATAGCATTGATTTTAAAAAAATGCTAAAATCACGTATGTTAGGACTCTGGTTACGTCAAATTATATATGTGTCGGTGTATATGTATAGAGTATGTTCACATAGATTCTGAAAGCACGCTCCCCAGGAGCAATAAATTCTGTATGTGAGGTTTAGGGAGGTTATGTCAGGTATCTTTGGACGAAGTTAAGAACAAGTTCTAGAATGAAGAGCAGGCATAGCTAAAAGGAATCCTTGATGTATATCACCACATAAAAGCAAACAAAAAGCTATGTAACAAATGAAGATTTGTTACAAATAGGGTAAATGTTAGGGAGAAAAAACTCAAAAGAATGACACTTTTCAAAAGTACAAATGCGTAGCAGGAATTCTACTCTCAAGTGAAATAATTTCTTGGGAAGTAGAAATGGCTTCTGCTCTGGTTGTGTTTTATGTTGGGTTGTGCTAGGATAAATTTTTTATAAGTTATTTCCCGGAATAAACCATGTCATCATCTTCAGAATTCTTTCAAACCCCCACTTTGATCCACCCACTGGTTTCTCACCTATCTGCCCCTTCCCCACAGAGGGTCATGAATCTCCTCATTCTCCTTCCAGCTACTAGCTACCCCACTTTTTCTTCTCTTGTTATCTGCAAGGGTTATTCCTTTTTCCTTTTATTCCGTTTGTTTTCTTTCATTTGTTCCCTTGTTATCTTCCTTGTTCTCACCCTCTTTTTTTTTCTTGGTCATCTGATTGGCTTGCACTTGATCAATGAGTTTTCCATTGCTTCTTTCTTCTTTTTCCCTTCTGCAATTCCTAATCTAATAATAAAACCCAATAAAAGTGCTTCCACAGAGCAGACAGAATATTAAAATGTGGGGCTTCTCTCTGCCCTTAGATTTTCCCAGAATGTTCTGCAGAGGTATTGCTCCTAGCGCGTAAGTTGACTTGCTCCAACTGTCTGTAACATCTCTGTCCATAAAGCCTCAGGAGTCAATATTCAGTTTACAGGTCACTTCATTACTCTTGTCCTTCTGACAAGAGAATAAATATGCCCCTTTCCTGTCACTACACAGCCCTTTGGTGACTTCTATACCTCCACACTCCATGTTCTCAAACCAATTTTTACCTAGAAGAAAAAAATGACTAGAGAGGGGAGGTCATTAGGGAAAAGGGATAACACTGCAATTATCTCTCCTGGTCCTTCCTCTTCAGCAAATGGCTCACAAAAAGCAACAAACAAACAAACAAACAATCAAACAAAACCATTGAGCAAAGGAGCTATAATTGAGGCAAATACTTCTAATGAAGCAAAGGGTGAAAGGAAGAAAGCAGGAGGAACCAAGCTCGGATTTTTTTGCTTCCATGCAATTTGTGAGATATTAAAGGAATACAAAAAAGAGATGGTTCTTAGCCTCAAGGAATTACAATCCACTAGGAGAAATGGCATGCCCTTTGTGTTGGCTGTCCCCAAGACCACCCTCAGTTTCAATGATTTGCTAGAAGGATTCATAAGATTTAGAAAAATAGATTCATCTGTATCCCAGTTACCAATCATTATGGCAGAAGGATACAGATGAACATCAGTAAAGGGAAAAGGCACATAGGCAAAGCCCAGGAGAAACCAGGAGTGAGCTTCCAGTGTCTTCTGCCAGTGGAGTCTCACCAGCAGGCTTAGTTCTCTAGCAACTTTGTGTAACGACGTGGGTAAAGTGTTGCCAGCAAGGGAAATTCACCAAGTCTTGGTGTCCAGGATTTTAACTGGGGGCCAGTCACACCGGCATAGAGTACCCAGGTGACTGACCTTAGCTACTCAGTCTCCCGCACTGAGGTCAAACACACTGTGGCCCAGAGCCTCGAGTATAAAAACACAACAGCATGAGCATAAGTCATATTGTTAGTATAAACTATGATCAAACTGGTAAGAGTGTAAGGCCAAAGCCTCAGGCATACAGCGACCCTCTTATCAGGTAGGATAAAGATTCAAAGGGCATTTCTTTGGAATGTGCAGGATTTGAGTAACCCACGCTCACTGAGTTAACCCTTTATCCTGATGGCAGAAAACTTAATCTAGCCATATTCTCAGTTACTTTAGGTTTTGTTTCCATTTTGGTTTTGGTCATCATTTTGGGTTTTAAATCCATCAATACAATATTCATTCTCCTTTCTGTCTAGGGCCAATTTGAAGATTCAAGGGTTTAGTAGGGCCATGTGATATGTGGGAGAGAACTGGATCCTAGGACGTCAGTTTATGATGGCATACACAGAATGTGCCTTGCTTGCACTGGTGCTTGACTGCGGCCACCTCTGTGGAAGCCACTGAGATAACGAGACAGTCTTTGGTCCCTGCACGAGACATCCTTGTGCTTACGATGAGGTCTCAAGTTATCCGAACCTCTCAGCTACTACTGACAGTGCAGACATCTTTTCCTTATTCCTCTATAGCTATAGGAGATTGGGTAAAGGGGGTTATCTCACACCTTCCTTGCCTAGACATGTATCGTAACCTCGAAGAGCTCTACTCAAAAATGATTTCGTTAAACTTTTCTGGAAGATCTGGAATTTCTATTCATCACTGCCTTGTAAGGGGTGGGCATGAGAAATCCTCACCAGCCTCAAATGCTCTTGCTCTCCTTGGAGAGTCCCTTCTCTTCCAGCAGAGACAAATATTATCCCCTCTCTCAGAGGGATGGTAGAGGTGGTGTTGGTGCAGTTTAGAAAACAGCAAGCCATCCAATTAGGCTGGAGCTTAGAGTGGATATGGGCAAGAAGTACGAGCAGGCAGGGAGATCAGATAGGGTTGAAATTGTGGAGAGCCTTGGATGAAGTAGGGAGTCAGAGACAATATAGAACAAGAGGGGAGATAGATGAGAGCTATAATTAAGGAAGAATCATCTATCATAGTGTGGATCCCTGTGAAATATTCTTGCAATGCACTTGGGAAGACAATATCGAGATAAGAAAATCACATGATAAAAACACTTGAAACAATAAATTCCTTTTCTGGGATTAAAAAGACCAGAAGCCGTATATATTTGAACAAAGTCAAACACATGATTGTTTTTACTACATGAGACTAGGAGCCTAAGAATATGGAACATAATTATCTCTAAAACTGATTATCCATGATGATTTGAGAAACAAAACTAGTGGGTTGCTCTCAAATTGCATGGAATTTTCCAAAAACAAGCTTCCACAATTTACCCCTTATTTTTTCCTTCTCCACCACCGTCATCAAAGGATATAAAAGGCACTTGTCTTTAGTCTGTTTGAATCCTGTATACCACCTCTGTAATGAATTATTAGCATATTAAATCATTAATTTATAATGCAGAATTTGCTTTCCTAGGATATAAAGATTTTCAAGGTGCAGCTACAAAAAGATGGGGCACAGAATGAGTACTGGGGAAAGAGTGATGAACTTTGTCTGGGGTGGTTTAGGGAAACAATTGGTAAGTCTGAATTTTGAGGGAAAAGCATTCCAAAACAAAGGGAACAGCATGTGCTAAGCAGGGAGGCGTTAAAATTGCTGGTGCATTAAGTATGAGGATAGAGGGAGCTTCGGCTTGAGGGGTATAGGATGAAAGGGTGATGAAATCATAGAGGGATGGTAGTTAGGTTAAGAAATTTGAGATGGCCCCTGTTTTTCTAAGGGCGGTCCTGGACCACCCAGATCACAATCACCAGATGCTTCTAAAATTGAATATGGGGATGAGCCCATAAACCTGCTTTTAAATTAGCTTGCCAGGTGATTCTTAAGCAAACTAAGGTTTAAGAAACGACCACTATACAAAATAAATAGCTAGCCCTTGAATCCCATTAAGGAGAACTTCCCTCTTGGAGGCCTATAGTGATTGAATTTAGTATCCATTTGGGAAAGAGGCTGGTAGGAGAAGAATAACTTGGAAAAGGTAAGGAAGGTCAGGTTGCCCAGAGTTTGCCCTCCCTCATGCCATTTTTTCCTTCCAGGATCATTCCAACTTTAACAAGGCCTTTTCTGACCCCATCCCACTTTCCTCAATGGTCCAGCACTACTTCATTCATACTTAAAAATGGCACTTCCATACAATTTTTTTACATGTGTGTACAAAAGTTTTGTTTCCCCCACCCTATTTCTGTACTTCAAGCTCCTTAAAATTTGTTTTTTTTTTTAAAGTAGTCTCCTCACCCAATATGGGACTTGAACTCACAACCCCAAGATCAAGAGTCACATGCTCTACTGACTGAGCCAGCCAGGCACCCCAAAATTTGGCCAATTTTTGAGTGAAAATGTGTGTACCTTCTGACATGTCTGTGTTTTGGGGGGCAGGATGAAAAAAAATTTGAAGGAATTACTTGGACATCAGTACTGAGATTTATTTTTATTTCTCAACTTGATCTCATATTTATGCAATAAAGACATTTTCAAACTATACATTTGTTTCTTGGAGAAAGAACCATTTTTACTCATTTGAAAAGCAAATCACTGACTTTAAAAATTAATTTCTCCTTTTTCACTGGGGAAATCCTTTAAAAATTTCAGACTTTGCAAGAGAACCTCCACCCTTATTCATGTTCCATCATTCATCATGGAGAAGAGTACATTCAGGTGGCAAATCCTCGCTGCCCCCACAACATCTTTTTCACACAGCATTTCATCATTTATAAAAGTCTTCCCTTGTTTGCTCTTCACAATCTTTACTTCATCATCCTTTGACCCTCCCACCATATTTACTCTTCCTACAAGACCCCCTTCTTCAGCAGTAAAACGAGAGTTTTCAAAGCAGTTACTTAATTAACCGCGTTCAGCCCACATGGTGGAGCTCCACCCCATAGGAGGAGCTAACACAGGCGAACCGAATTAGTCGGTCTGTCATTAACAAATGATCCCTTAATCTTTTCAGAGGAGCGAAACACACACAAAGGCCCAATCAGAAGCCGCGGCTCTCCGAGTTCGGTGGGGGGCGGGGCTGGGCAAGCGCCATCCCACCTCCCAGCCTCCCGCCGCGGCCGTCGGAGCCTCGCGGGCTCGGCCAGGCCCCGCCCCCTGGCCAGGAGCTGCGGCTATTGGGCGGTGCGTTCCTCGCCGTCGCCTCAGTTGCTGGGAGAGGGAGGGTGGGGGCGGGGCCTGAGGTGGGCCGGGGGCCCAGGGAGAAAGGCGGGGAGACGAGGGCGGGCTGGGCGGATTCGACGAGCGCCGCGGCGGTTGGCGAAGCGGACGGGGCGCAGCCTTCCCGGTGCGAGGAACGGTTCCCGCTGACAGATCCCCTTCTTCCGGCCGCGCCACCCGGGAGGCGGATCCCCGGGGCCTGAGGAGGCTTCCTCGGCCCGGCCCGCCCTCCCTCTCTCTCCCGCGGGTCACCCAAGCGGCCTGTGAGGAGGAGGAGGAGGAGGAGGAGGAGGTCGTCGGGGGCGGCGGCAGGCGGAGACCGCGCTCCCCCTTTCCCGGCGGCGGCAGCGGCGGGGGCAGGACAATGGAGGTGGCTGTGGAGAAGGCGGCGACGGCGGCCGCGGCGGCATCGGCGGCAGCCGCCGGGGGGCCCTCGGCGGCGCCAAGCGGGGAGAACGAGGCCGAGAGTCGGCAGGGCCCCGACTCGGAGCGCGGAGGCGAGGCGGCCCGGCTCAACCTGTTGGACACTTGCGCCGTGTGCCACCAGAACATCCAGAGCCGGGCGCCCAAGCTGCTGCCCTGCCTGCACTCCTTCTGCCAGCGCTGCCTACCCGCGCCCCAGCGCTACCTCATGCTGCCCGCGCCCATGCTGGGTTCGGCCGAGACCCCTCCGCCGGTCCCCGCCCCCGGCTCTCCGGTCAGCGGCTCCTCGCCTTTCGCCACCCAAGGTGAGAGCCGGCCGTGGGCGCGGGGGAGCCAGGGGAGGGGCTCCGGGAGGCGAGCGCCCTTGTGCGGCGCGACCCGCTGTCATGTCGCCGCCGCCCGGGGTGCGCGGCGGGGGAGGGGCGAGGAGGAGGGTCTGTGTTGGCGGTGACATGGAGGGCCCGCGCGCTCTGCGGCGTGCCGCGCGCCCCGCGAGCAACTTCCACGGGCGCTGAGGACTTGGCGGCGCCGCTGCTGCTCCTCCTGCTGCTCAGCGTTCTCCTCCGGGGTTGGGTGGCCCGTGCGACCCGCACTTTTGAAAACCTCTGTTGGAGTGGGCTGTAGCGTGTATCTCGGATTCTTTGCCGACTGCATCTAGTTAACTGCTACCCTCTGCCTCCCCAAAGCTTTGTCCGGGTCCATATGATCCTAATCATCTCGTATATACCCACGTTATTTGAGCTGGAGCGGGGGAGGGAGGGATGAAGATGAAGTGATGGTGACTTTCTTTAGTGATTGATTACAGATCGGATGCCGTCTATTTTCTATCTTGAATGTTTCAGGTTCTTTGCCTTAACGAGTCCCCGATTTTTCTCCCTCTGCTAGGGACAAAGAAACCCAAAGAGACGATATTTTGTTGTCTTTTTCATTCGGAGATTTTATTTTGAAATGGTAAAAGGTAAAGAGAAATAGAACAAAGTGATTTGGGGTTCAGGCTTTTCTTGTATTTTGTAGACGACAGCTGGAAATGTTGAAGTTACTGTTCTCTTTGTGGTATTTGTTACGGTATAATAAGACTTTTGACAGGTAGTTCCCATTGCTAACGTTAACAGGTTTGAAACATTTAAAGTTAAAGTAAGCACAATATTCTAGTAAAATGCTTGAGGATTTTCAATTGTAATAGTGCAAATATTGGAGCACCTCTTTTTTAAAAATAGTAACTGGAAAAGGAATAATTCATTTTTAATATATACTTCCTTTTAGAGGGTCTAGTTGGTTTAAGATAAAATGCTAAATAATTGAGGCTAGGTCAAGGGGTATATGAAATTGGTGCTATAAATATCTAATAGTGTTACACTCTTCATTTGATTATATGTTACAGACAGTATCTAGTTGAGTGAGCCAATTTTCCATGGGTCTCTCAGTTTCTGCAGGTCGTGCCAGGGAGGTACTGACTGCCCTTTGTTTCTATTTTTAAAAGATGTTTGTATAAGGATCAGCCTTGGAAGATAGAGATAGTGTCTTCCACCAGAGCAAAGAGCAGGCGTGCATATGGTCCGGTATAATGTCTACTGGAGTAAAAGGCAGGCATGCTTACTGTCCATGATAAAAGATTGGGGTTCTCCAAGCTTAGGTTTCCTCTTCTGTAACACAACCCACTCACTGCCTGTGCAGGTGTCAGCTGGCCCTTTTCACCTTGCCTGGGTTCTGGGAACCAGGGCAAAAATCTTGATACTTTGGCTTATGTTATTGTGAGTAACTAATAAACTGCCCCTTGTCTCTCATCCCTGAGTCTTTGTATCTTCTGCCATGGTAAGCTAGCTTGCAAGTAGGCTGAAGTCTCAGATCTTTCACACTGTTTTCTCTGATGTGGCCCACCTGTTGGAAATTTAGTACAGGTGAAACTGAAATCTTAGTTCTTAACTTTTAGACACATTTTAAGGTTTCTTTTATTTATATTTTAATTGGTTAAGCAGGTTAGTAGCCGATTAGGATCTGAATTTTGCATAATTCTAGAATTAAGATTTATTGTGTGCCTCGCCATGACATTTAGACCTGAATGAATGAGAACATGGGAAATAAAAGCTCTGAAACTAAACTCTGAGACGAGTTTTCAATTTCAGATTTCTCAAAATGTCCGGTGCAATTCTGGTCTCTCAATGTATTTTATCTTGGTGTTTGTATTATCAGCAAGAGTTCCAAGAAAGCATTTAAATTGGAAGGTAATGTTTTTGTTTTTATATTAAGGATAAAGTCTCTAACAAATGATAATTTAAATACAGTACAAAAAAAGAGGGTTATTTTCAATAAATTAAAAATACTGTCTATCCTGAGTCTTATAGATTTGGATATATTTTCCCTTCCTCTCTCCTTGCAAACTTATTTTAATACTAGCCGAAGTAAAACTTGAGCCAGCACATTTCATAAATATATAGGATTCATTTGGTCTCATCTGTACTTCATTCTCCTAATGAACTTGTGGGTAGAGTCATTATGGGTCAAACTAATAACTACAGGAGCTAAGCTAGCTCTCTGAGTTAGAGAACGATGAACTTGGGGGTAAAATAACAGGGAATGGGGGAAGGGAAAAGGAGGGGAAGCAAACTCAGCTCCAGCAGGTTGTCATGCAAGAGAGGGGAGGGCCAGTTTTGAATATATATATTTCTTTTTCTTTTAATGAGAAGTCTGAAACCTGGATTTTTGTGAGAGCTTTCTCTAGTATTAGATATTGGCAAGTAAATAAAAAATACACATGCACGCAGGCCCATTCTATAGGCCAAACAAAACAAGTTTTGTTGAGGCCACAATCATGTTGCAGTTATACTCTTCCTTTTAGATTTATTTTTTTTATTTTTTTTTAAAGATTTTATTTATTTATTTGACAGAGATAGAGACAGCCAGCGAGAGAGGGAACACAAGCAGGGGGAGTGGGAGAGGAAGAAGCAGGCTCATAGCAGAAGAGCCTTATGTGGGGCTCGATCCCATAACACGGGGATCACGCCCTGAGCCGAAGGCAGACGCTTAACCGCTGTGCCACCCAGGCGCCCCTTCCTTTTAGATTTAGATAGTGATTTTCAAATTTAACCTCTACTAGAGTCACTGGTATATTTATTAAAAATTTAGATTTCTAGCTGCACCTGGGTGGCTCGGTTGGTTAAGTGTCTCCCTTCAGCTCAGGTCATGATCTCAGGATCTTGGGATCCTAGCCCCCGTGGGGCCAGCTCCCTCCTCAGTGGAGAACCTCATCTGCCTCTTCCTCTGCCCCTCCTCCCTGCTTTTGTGCACGTGCTCTGCGTGCATGTGCACATGTTCTCTCTCTCTCTCTCCTCTCAAATAAATAAATAAATAAAATCTTTTAAAAAAATTCAGATTTCTAGCTAGGCCCATCCCTCCAGAGAGCCCAACTTGGTGTAGTTTTAGAATTCTAGAGTATAATATTAAACCCTAGTGTTTCTTTAGTTCAAGCAGTATTCCAAAATAAAATTGATCATAAGAGGATTCCTTAGGAAATTAAGACTAAAATTTAAGGCATAGAATAATAGTTTTCAACATTATCAGACCTCATTTTTCTGTTAAATAATTTTTGGTGCTCCCTGTTATCCTAAATGAAATTCATAGAAAATAAATCCTTCTAAAATATTATTTATGAAAAAGAAATCCAACTTATAACGAAAAGGTATGTATTATAATTTATAAATGCTCAGACACAATTATACTAGCTCCCAAGACTTCATTGAGAACATGGGTCAAAACTGTCCTTTTGTAAGGCTGCCAGTTGGAAGGAATGAAGATGAGTGACCACATGCTGAAGTTGGATGACTACCTCAGGTGTGACAGTCATTTTCTTAGTGTGCAGTTATATCCAGGAAAGAGGGAAGAGCTTGGAAGACAGATCTTCTTTAGATACATTATAGGTACCTGAAGTCAGAATACAAACTGATCTTGGAGAAATGTTACAACATGGTGCAATATTTTGTGGTGTTGATGTAGTGTTTAGCAAAAGAGTAGCAAACTCTAAGCTATTTTTTTCTTTTTTTATTTAAATTGAATTAGCCAACATATAGTACATCATTAGTTTCAGATGTAGTGTTCAATAATTTATCAGTTGCCTATAACTCCCAGTGCTCATCACATCACGTGCCCTCCTTAATGCCCATCACCCAATTACCCCATCCCCCTCACCCTAAGCTATTTTTAAAAGAATACTGAGCATACTCATGAAAAGGGTCACATTATTTGTCCAGGGAGAGTAAAAAATAAGACTCCATCAGTTTTCTTAGACTTCTTTACTAATTGGCAGTCTATAAGATGTAACTGTCAATTCTGGGATCTGATTTCTTTGGGTTCTTGGTGAGAAGTATAAATCACCTTGTGAGTACAAGATACAATGTCAGAAAATTAAGAGTATGTAAGATTGATCCATATCGCCTACCAGTTTTGTACACAAACAGTTCTATATACAGTATTCACCTGTTAATGGAAATTATACTATTGTTTTCATTTTGGGGCTATTATGAATAAAACTTATAAATATTTGTAGACAAGTCTTTATGTGGATATGTTTTCATTTCCTTGGGTAAATACTTGGGATTTCTTGTTTGCATCATAAATGTGTATTTACACTGGTTGTACTGTTTTGCATTCCCTCTAGCAACGTATGAGAGTTACAGTTGGTTCACATCCTCGCCAATTTGGGTGTTAGTCTTTAATTTTAGTCATTCTAGTATGTGCAAAGGGGAATCTCGTGGTTTTAGTTTTCATTTCCCTGATGAATAATGATGAGCATCCTTTCCTGTGCTTATTAGCTATTACAACTTTAGGTAAAAATTTCAGTTGTCTTGTAGATTTTTAAAATTAGGTATTTGGTTACATTATTGAAAAGTAAATATCTTTATATACATTCTGTATCCTGGTCCTTTGTTATATGTATTGCACGTATTTACTCCTGTAGCTTGCCTGTTCATTTTCTTAATGGTGTCTTTTGAAGATCTGAAGTTTTAAATTTTGATTAAGTCTGATTTATCAATTTTTTTCTTTTATAGTTAGTAATTTTTGTGTTCTATCTAGCAATTCTTTGCCTATCCTAAGTTTACTAAGATTTTGTCCTTTCAGTATTTTTATGGTTTTGGTTTTCATATTGAGATGTGTCATCTATTTTGAGCAATTTTTGTATGAGGTATAAGGGTTGAGGTTCATGTTTTCAACCATATTTTAAAGTACCATTTATTGAAAAGGGTACTTTTCCCATTATATCACTTGGGGATTTTTGTAAAAAATCAGTTGAACACATATGTATGGTTCTATTTCTATACACTTTTCTGTTCTTTTGAGCTATCCATTCAGTAATAAGTGTGTGTGTGTGTGTGTTTATTGCTGTAGCTTTTTTTTTTTTTTTTTTTAAGATTTTATTTATTTATGTGAGAGCGCCAGAGAGCATGCAGGAGCATGAGCTGGTGGAGGGGCAGAGGGAAAGGGAGAGGGAGAAGCAGAAGCTGACTCCCTGCTGGGCAGGGAGCCTATTGTGGGGCTCCATCCCAGGACCCTGGGATCATGACCTGAGCCGAAATCAGACTCTTAACCGACTGAGCCACCCAGGTGCCCCTATTGCTGTAGCTTTTAAAGCAAATTTTCAGTTGGACAGTTTTGTTCTTTTTAAAAATTGTTTTGCTCTTTGAAGTCATTTACATTTCTTTATAAATTTTAGAATCAGCTTGTTAATTTCTACACAAAAGCCTGCTATGATTTTGATTAGAATTGCATTAAATCCAGATACCACTTTGGGGAGAGTGATTTAACAATATTGACTATTCCTATCTATAAACATGTTTTATCTCCTATTTAGATCTTTAATTTCTCTCAGCACTATTTTATCATAGTAGTCTTGCACAATATTTGTGAAGTTTATTCCAAAGTATTTTACGATAATGTTGTTTAATGATATTGGTGTTTTTAAAAAATATCGTTTCCAATTGTTGTTAGCTAAAATACAATTGACTTTTGTATATTGATTGTATCCCATTATCTTGCTAAATTTAATGATTAAATCTTAGTAGTTTTTGTATATTAAGATTTTCTTTGTAGACTATCCTGTTGCTCACAGGTAGATAGTTTTACTTCTTTTTTTCAATTCCTAATTTCTGTCATTTTCTTCCCTTATTACACTAAGTAGGACCTCCAGTACAATATAGAAGTTTAATTTCACTATTAAATGAGAGATGACATCCTTGCCTTATTCCTGATCTTAGGATAACATTAGTTCACCATTAATATGTTAGATCTATTAGCTTTTTACAGATGCCCATTATCAAAGTTAAGACGATCCCTTATATTCGTAGTGTGCTGAGGATTTTAATTGTGTTGGATAATGAATTTTGTCAAATGCATTTTCTGTATCTGGGTTTTCTCTTTTTTCTGTCAATGTGGTGAATTAGGTGGATTTTCAGATTCTAAACCTATCTTGCATTCTTGGGATATGCTCTACTTGGTCACCATGTATTATCCTTTTTGTGTACTTCTGGATTTGATTTGCTAATATTTTAAGGACTTTTTTATGTTCATGAGGAATATTGGTGATAGTTTTCTTGTATCTTATCTGATTTTGATATCAACGTAATAACTGGCCTCAGAATGTGTAAAGTGTTCCATCTCTAATTTTTTGAAAGAGGTTTTGTAAAATTAGTATTCTTTAAATATTTGACAGAATTCAATGAATCCATCTGGGTTTGGAGTTTTCCTTATGAGAAGGTTTTACATTTGGAATTTTGTGTCTTTGCTTGATACAGGGCCATTCAGATTTTATATTTCTTTATGAATCCATTTTGATAAATTCAAAATTTTCTGTTTCATCTAATTGGTACATTTTTAGCATATATTTGTTTACATATTCCCTTTTCCTTTTGATGTTTTCAGGGCCTGAACAATGTCCTGGACCTCTTTTGTTTCTATTTGTAGTATTTGCTCTTTTTCTTACTTGTTATTCTTTAGGGCTTATCAACTAACTTTTGGCTTTGTTAATTTTATTTATTGTTTGTCTCTGCTTTAAAGGTATAATATTCTCTCTAAGCATGTGTTGGCCACCTCAAACAAATGTTGTGTTTTTATTAACATTCTATTAAAACATTTTAAAATTTTTCTTGTGATTTCTTCTGTGACTGATGGGTTGCTTAGAAATGTGTTAATTTAAAGGTATACGGGGATTTTTCTGGATAGCTTATTCCATCGTAGTAAGAAAAAAAAATACTCTATAAGGCTTAAATCTTTCGAAGTTATTGAGACATTTGATGTCCTAACATACTGTCTGTCTTGGTGAATGTTCTAGGTGTATTTGAAAAGAATTTAAATTCTATCCACAGTTGTTTGGTATAGTGTTCTATAAATGTCAATTAGGTCAAGTTGGTTGATAGTATTGTAAAAATTTTTATTTGGTTTGGTTTTCTTTTTTTTTTTTTTTGGTCTACTTGTTCTATCAGTTATGGAGAGAAGAATGTTAAAATCTCATGATTGTTGACCTTTTTATTCCTTTAATCCTGGTTGGTTTTTGCTGCAGATATTTTGAAGCTTTATCCTACTGATTAATTGCCTGCCCTTTTTAAAACTATGAAATGTTCTTTATCTCCTGTACTACTTTTTCATGAAGTCTACATTGTCTTAGGTTAGTACAACTACACCAGTTTTCTTACCTCTGTTTGAATGGTATATTTTTTCATTCTTTTACTTTTAACCTTTCTGTTTAAAGTAGGTCTCATGTAGATAGTGAATAGTCATGTCTTGCTTTATCCAACCTGTAAATTTTTGCTTTTAATTGTTTAATCCATTTACATTTTAAGTAATTATTAGTGTGGTCAAGTTTAAGACTATTTTTTAAAAATTTGTTTTCTCTTTGTTTCTGCTGGGCCTCTAGTATCTTTGTTTTTCTCAATCCCTTAGCTACTGTTCTCTGGTAAGCTTCCCAAAGTCTTGCCATGCATATGCATAGTAGTCTTCAGCCAAGGACTTGGAGAAACCCTGGAGAGACTACTGGCACCCTCACTCTTTACCGCTCTCTTCTCTCCAGTGTTTAATTTGTTTCAAGCTCCAAATTCTCTGGGTTTTTTAGCTATGTTCTACTTAGGCTCTAGCTCCCTGCACTATGGTTGGGAAATAGTCCCCAGGCAGAGAATCAAGCAAGACATGTTGGGGGTTCACCTCCTGAATTTCCCCTTTTTCAGGGATCACAGTCCTCATTGCCTATTGTCCAATGCCTGAAGACAGTTGCCTCATATGGTCTTCCCAGTTACATACAGTTGTTAATGGCATGCAGACTTGTCTTGGTACTGGTTACTGTGTCCTGGTGGAAAGTTGATATCAAAGTACCATTTTTAAATTGTATTACACCTCTTTAATATGCTCACAGGTGAGCAGTTTGATTCTTAGATCTCTAGATTTTTATCTTTTAAATTTTTCTTAGAGGGGTGCCTGGGTGGCTCAGTCGTTAGACGTCTGCCTTCAGCTCAGGGCGTGATCCCAGAGTCCTGGGATCGAGCCCCACATCAGGCTCCTCCACTGGGAGTCTGCTTCTTCCTCTCCCACTTCCCCTGCTTGTGTTCCCTCTCTCACTGGCTGTCTCTCTCTGTCAAATAAATAAATCTTTTAAAAAAATAAATAAAAAATAAATTTTTCTTAGAGATCTCATCAAGTTAAATGTCATCCTGGATGCACGAGCCCTACGTTTCTTCCTATGACCTTGACCCCTTTCTCAAATTTACTTCTGCATTTTCAAGTACGTACTAGACCAGTAGTCTCCAGAATGGGATGTGTGTCAGACATTATGAGATAACATAATTCATTGAGTTGAGGGAAAACATTAGAACTTCTTTAAGTTAAGCTTTAAAGTACTTGATAAGTAGAATGTCACAGTCACATGAATAAGTATGTCAAATGGCTACATTTCACATGTGGCATACAAAGTATTCTAAGGGGGGAGGAATGAGGGCTGCTGCAAGTCCAAAAGGTATCTTTGTATGAGTTAGGAATACATGTCCTCTTGGCATATGTAACACCAAGGACTACATGGCATGTTAAGTGGAATGCATATTAATCTCCATTTGCCCTCTTAAGTTCCTTGTGCTGTACAACCAGTCAAACTGTACACAGCTGCCCTGGAGGTAATAGGATTTCTATATTGCAGATCCTATTGTGACCCCCCCCCCACTCCACCCCTAGCACACTCACACACATATTGTAATACAATTTACATGTTCTTGGATAAGTTGGCTTATGGATGGATTGTAGCCTCTGTTTTTAACCAAAATGACAGTCAAAAATTTAAGATCGTGATAGGCCATTACCAGGACCCTGACATAAAACCCTGTAATCTCAGCTCCTAGGGAATTCCCATATGGAGGCCACTCACAAAAGCCCCTCAGTTTCAGCAGCCTGGAGAGTCCCTAAGTTGTAGGATGTAGGGCACATGTGTAATGGCCATAAAAAGTGATTCTCAACTCCAATTAATAGCATAGAGAGTTACATTTAAGTCTATCATCAAAGATGAATGCTGATAACTTGGCTCCTCCCCAGTTTAGGAAAATACAGAAGGCTCCTCAGGACTTCCCACATTTGATGACTTCTTTAGTTATGTAGAGGGATAGATATTTGTTATTTCCTGGAACCGGAATATGCAGTCAGTGGTGGATTAGCCAACAAGGAGATCTGTATTCTATAGAAAGCTGTAATTATTGCTCCTCCATTTTGTTTTTCATTTTATCGGGTGTATGCAGTTGATGGGAGTTGTGATTTTCCACCAGCCCTAAATTATTTGAATCTTTGAAGTCTCATTTTCATCTATGATAAAAATAATATTAATTTGTAAGTATAACAGCATTAGAGTGGCAGAACTGATACTTTATAGGCTCTTTTTTAGTCTTATTGTGAGGTTAACATAAGTGATTTTCTAACTGAATCTAATAATCGGGCCTAAAAGTTTCAGAATTACCGAGAAGACTCTTTGAAATTGATTGACATCCTGTATATTAATGATGAACTGTGCCTTAAGTGTATATTACATCTTGGACCATTAGAGAATAGTGGTATGAAGCTATCATGATTAGCAAGACATTTAAAAATATTTTACTCTGATCTTATTCTTTCAAAATGTCTTGTTTGTTTATTATATACAGGATACACTAGTTCTGTAGTATATATACGTAATAGATATATACATAGGTGCATGTTCAAATACTTGTGTTTAAAACAACATGTGAACATAACTATCAGATGAATTGCCTCAGTGTTTTTCTGTGTTTACCTCATCTTTAAAAGTGGTTTTCAAATCCTCTTCTAAGTTGTAAAAATACAGGATTCCTCAAAGAACTTTGTTCTGATTTCTTCTAAAATACATAGTCCATAGGTACTCTTGTCATGATACAATACATTTGAAGGAAAACTGTCCTATATAATAATTGGGAATCATAACTACCAGAAGATCTTTATTTTACCTTGATTATGAATGAATAGTCTTTCTGGGATCTCTTGACTGTCTATATTCAGCATCAAGGAGGTAGAGCCTCTAGCATATGACATTCCTAGTATCTGTCTCTTTGTACTGGTGCATGTTGATTTATGTTTCTTCTGGTCGTCGTCAGTCTTCTATACTTGACTTGTGTGTCATGTGCCTTAACTTGCTTTTACTAATTTTTCTCAGCTCACTTTCCCACCTACCTTTTGGTATTAAGGTTTCCTCCCACTTCTCCAACCCTTCCTTTTTTGCTCTTCTGTTGTCCTCTGTTCCTTTCCCTTCTCCTCTGGAGATTAGAGTGAGGAAAATACCTAGGACAAGCCTTTAAGAATTCGGATATGTAATGGATGTAGGATGGAAACCTAGAAAGGAGACTGAGAAGAGGTACGAGAAAACCAGGAAAATGTAGTGTCATGGAAGCTAAGGAAGGAAAGTATTAACAAAGGCAGTGGTGTTTCACAGTGTGGTGTTCCTGCAAGGTCAAATAAGAGAGGCCAAAAACATTTTTTGTGTTAGAAACATGGCAGTCATGCAAAAGCATATTTTGGTGGGGAAGTAGAAGGGGAAACGCTACTGGCGTAGGTTATACAATGGCTGGGAAGTTAAGACGGCTCTGTGGAGAAGTTTAAAGGGATAAGGCAATACCTGGGGAGAAAAATGGAGTTAAGGAGGGTTTCTTGTTTATTGCCTTTTTGTAAATAGGAAAGGCTTAGGGAAGTGGTTACACTAAAGTACCATAGGTTTGAATAGTTTTTGTGGTAACAACATAAGAGGAAGCCTTAGAACTCTGAATCTAGGAAAGCTATCTTAGTCTTTATAGATTCTACATAGGAAACTTAAAAGTATAAGAAAACCCATTCTACTATAATATGATGTATAGAAAGTACTGTAATTTTATACCACTGAAAGATAGTATAAGAAAAAAGATGGCAACAGTCCTCTGAATAACAGATCTAAAGAAATGAAGATAGCAGTATACTTTGGTCTTAAAGCAGAGATATAATGAAACCTATTTTTACAAAATGAGCTGGGAAAATGAAACAGTATGTTATGAAAAAACAATATAAAATTAGAAAAGTTTAGAAATGAGCTCCTATGCTATAGGAGGTCATGAAAAGAAAAACTGACAGACTTGAGGAATGAATTAGAAATTTTTCAGAAATGAAGATGAACCAGAAAGTTCTTGAATGAATACACACTCTAGGAAGTACCATAAAAGAAATGATGGAAAAGGACAAGTGAAAACAAATCAAGTAAAGAGATAAAAGAAATTCATAAAGTGACGAGAAGATCCTGTATGCATATGCACATAAATATAGGGACATTAATAATAGCACCCGAAGACTGATTGAAAAAAGAAAGAGGAAAAAAACAAAAACAAAAAAATGTTAAACGATGAACATCTGTATTATAAGGGTTCACCGTGTGCCTAGAAAAATTAAAACAACAGCCACCACTGAAACATGTACTAGGCTTTAAAAGAAAAAAAAATACTTTGGGCATCTACACAGAAGGACTACATCAGTTGGTGGAAAGAATGCCAGATTATCATTAGACTCTCCAACATTGGTACTTGAATCTGGAAGACCGTGGAGTAAAGATTTTTTAAGATTTTCACAGAAAAAAATGTGAATTGAGACACATACCCAGCCAACTGATGTTTAAGCATAAAGACCACATGTAAGAACTTTGAAAGTACTGTTCCTATGAGCCCTTCCTAAGGATACTAGATTTTGCTGCATTTTCTTTATTTCTCACTTCAGTATACTTGATGTTATTTTTTCTGATTTATGTGGGAGTAGGTTGTAGACATGACCCTTGAGCCCCAAATATGTCGATGTGTCTCCGAAGTATAGATTCTCTTTTTGAAAGTTGGGTTTTTTTTTTTTTAGCTTTACTGAGGTTAGGTTAACATTCAGTAAGCTGCACATATTTAAAATGTACAAGTTGATGAGTTTTGATATATGCAAGGATAATCCTCTATAACCACAGTATAATTACCGAATTCAGGATATTTGACATTAATACAATGCTATTATCTAATACATAATCTATATTCAAATTTTGCCAGTTGTCACAATAATGTCCTTCACAGCAGCTTCCCCTCCCCCCTTTGATGGTGGGGGAAATCCAGGACACAGATTGCCAGCATGTACCATAGAATAGATTTGTGGACAAGTTCCAGAGCGTGAATTTCCAGCAAATCCCACGGATACAGCACCGAAGTGTGAGCAATGGGTGTTACCTTTTCTAACAAGGTCTGATAACCACTCTGAAGGGAAAATTCTTCCTTGGGCACTCTGTCTTAGCCTTAGAGGTAGTGGCTATTATCATATTTATCATATCTGCTATTATACTTATATTCTTGAGCGTTGTTTCAGCCTTTTACTAGCCAGTCCTTGTTATCCCAGTTCCTTGATGTAGTTAATAATTATTTATGTCAAATGTTGTTTTTTCAAACTTAATGTTTGATTTCTCTCCTTATTGTACCCAGCCTGGATGCATCATTTTTGGCAAAAGTAACATGTCCTCTTCAGTGCTTTACATTAGGAAACCATTCTGTCCCATTGTTGTTGGTGTTTGGCTTTGATCACTAGTTTGAACAGCCAGATTTCTCCACTTTACAGATGCCTTTTTTTCCCCTTTGTAATTAATAAGTAACCTCCTGTGAG
This sequence comes from Ursus americanus, assembly GCF_024610735.1. Taxonomy (NCBI): domain Eukaryota; kingdom Metazoa; phylum Chordata; class Mammalia; order Carnivora; family Ursidae; genus Ursus; species Ursus americanus. The sequence continues at coordinate 15,338,921 of NC_142129.1, read as the reverse complement.
GTACTTTGGGAGCTGTATGAGTGTTCTGTTCCCAAAAACCATAGAGAGCATCCACTGATGATTCTTCCCCTCATCATTTATTATTGTGATGTTACAAAATGGTGATTTTTGTGTCACTCTCTGCTTATTAGTTGATATTCTACTGTATGGATGAGATTTTCCTTTTCCATTTACTTATTACTGTGAGCTTGTGAAATTTTTTAAGTATAATATGTTATGAACCATTTCTTTCATTATTTATTTATTTTGATAACCACATTGTTCCAGTTTGAGCAGTAGAAACCGCTTCAGGTTGAAATCTTGTCCTTTGACATGCACCTTTTGACTTTTGAGTACTTCTTACTTTCTGGCAAACCAGAGGGTTTCTAGGTTCATCTTGTACTTTTCTGTACCAGCCTTGGTTGTTTCTCTAAGGAGCCCCAATTCCTTATTTTAGTTAAATCAATTTATCTTTTATGAATTTTTCTTTTGTTTGGTATCTAAGAAATCTTTACCTAACATAAATGTTTTCCCCTTAAAGTTTCATAGTTTTAAGCTTTACATTTAGATCTATGATCCATTTTGAGTCAATTTTATATGAGATATGAGGTGTGGATCCAAGTCATTTTACATGTGGATATTTAATTTTTTCACCACTGCTGTTGAAAAAGCCATCCTTTCTCCTACTGCATTATCTTTGTCAATTATCAGTTGTCTGTGTTTATTTTTAGGCTCTCTATTCTATGGATCAGTTTGTTTTTACACCAGTACTGTGGTGTTGAGTCTTTATATTAAGCCAAGAGATCTTTTAGCAGGAAAACAATAGGTGAGATGTTCTGCAGGGAATTCTTTTTCCCCCCCTTTTTTTAATTATGTTTTCTATTTTAATTCCAGTATAGTTAGCATACCATGTTATATTAGTTTCAGGTGTACAATATAGTGATTCAACATTTCTATACATTACTTAGTGCTCATATGATAAGTATACTCTAATCTCCATCTCCTGTTTCACCTCTCCCCCCTACCCACCTCCCTTCTGGTAACCATCAGTTTGTTCTCTATAGTTAAGAGTCTGTTTTTTGGGTCGCCTGGGTGGCTCAGTTGTTAAGCTCTGCCTTCAGCTAAGGGCGTGATCCCAGGGTCCTGGGATCAAGCCCTGCATCAGGCTCCTCTGCTGGGAGCTTGCTCCTTCCTCTCCCACTCCCCCTGTTTGTGTTCCCTCTCTTGCTGACTGTCTCTCTCTGTCAAATAAATAAATAAAATCTTAAATAAAAAAAAAGAGTCTGTTTTCTGGCTTGTCTCTTTTTTCTTTGTTCATTTGTTTTCTTAAATTTCACATATGAGTGAAATCATATGGTATTTGTCTTCCTCTGACTTCTTTCATTTAGCATTATATTATACCCTCCAGATTCATCCATGTTACTGCAAATGGCAAGATTACATTCTTTTTTATGGCTGAGTAATTTCCCAGTGTGTGTGTGTGTGTGTACACCTTTATCCATTCATCCATTGATGGACACTTGGGCCGCTTCTGTAATTTGGTTATTGTAAATAATGCTGCAGTAAACATAGGGTTCCATAAATCTTTTTGAATTAGTGTTTTTGTATTGTTTGGGTAAACATCCAGTAGTAGAATTACTGGATCATAAGGTAATTCTGATTTTAAATTTTCAAAAAAAATCCATACTGTGTTCCACAGTGGCTGTACCAATTTGGATTCCCACCAGCAGAGCACAAATGTTCCTTTTTCTCTACATCCTCACCAGCACTTTTGTTTTTGATTTTAGCCATTCTGACAGGTGTGAAGTGATATTGTATTGTGATTTTGATTTGCATTTCCCTGATGATGAGTGATGTTGAGCATTTTTTCACGTGTCTGTTGGTCGTACTGAATGTCTTCTTTAGAGCAATGTCTGCCCATTTAAAAAAAATTTTTTTTTGAGTATTGAGTTTTATAAGTTCTTTTATTTTGGATACTAACCCTCTGTCAGGTATGTTGTTTACAAATATCTTCTCCCATTCTGTATGTTGCCTTTCAGTTTTGTTGATTGTTTGCTGTGCAGAATCTTTTTATTTTGATATAGTCCCAATAATTTATTTTTGCTTTTGTTTTCATCGCCTCAGGAGACATATCTACGAAAAATGTTGCTATGGGTGATGTCAGAGAAATTACTGCCTTTGCTCTCTTCTAGGAAATTTTTATGGTTTCCAGTCTGACATTTAGGTCTTTCATCCATTTTGAGTGTATGGTGTAAAAAGTGGGCCAGTTTCGTTCTTTTGCATGTAGCTGTCTAGTTTTCCCAGCACCATTTGTTAAAGAGGCAGTCTTTTTGCCACTGGATATTCTCTCCTGCTTTGTTGAAGATTAATTAACCATATAGTCGTGGGTTTATCTCTGGGTTTTCTCTTCTGTTCCATTGATCTATGTGTCTGTTTTTGTGTCAGTGCCATACTTTTATGATTACTACAGCTTTGTAATATACCTTAAAGTCTGGAATTGTGATACCTCCAGTTTTGCTTTTCATTTTCAAGATTGCTTTGGCTATTTAGGGTCTTTTGTGGTTCCATACATATTTTAGGATTTCTTATTCTAGCTCTGTGAAAAATATTGTTTTGTTTTTTTTTTTTATTGATAGAGATTGCATTAAATCTGTAGATTGCTTTTGGTAGTATAGACATTTAACAGTATTTGTTCTTCCAACCCATGAGCATAGAGTGCCTTTCCATTTCTTTGTTTCATCTTTGATTTCTTTCATTAGTGTTTTATAGTTTTCAGAGTGCAGGGGTTTTACCTCTTCGGTTAAGTTTATTCCTAGGTATTGTTTTTGGTGCAATTGTAAATGGTATTGTTTTCTTAATTTCAGTTTCTCTGCTGTTTCGTTATTACTGTATATATGCAACAAATATATATTCATTATTACTGTATAAATGCAACAAATTTCTGTATATTGATATTGTATCCTGTGACCTTACTGAATTCAGTTCTAGTAGTTTTTTGGTGGAATCTTTAGGGTTTTCTATGTATAATATCATGTCATCTGCAAATAGGGAAAGTTTGACTTCTTCCTCACCAATTTGGATGCCTTTTATTTCTTGTTGTTGTCTGATTGCTATGGCTAGGACTTCCAGTACTTTGTTGAGTTAAAATGGTGAGAGTGAACATCATTGTCTTGTTCCTGACCTTAGGAGAAAAGCTTTCAGTTTTCCCCCATTGAGTATGTTGTTCCCTGTGGGTTTTTCATTTAAGGCCTTTTATTATGTTGAAGTATGTTCCCTCTAGACTTGGTTCATTGAGGGTTTTTATGGAGAATGGATGTTATACTTTGTCAAATGCTTTTTCTGAATCTGTTGAAATGAACATATGGTTTTTATGCTTTCTCTTAGTGATGTGATTTTCACACTAATTGATTTGTGAATATTGAACTGTGCTTGCATCCCAGGAATAAGTCCCACTTGATCAAGGTGAATGATTTAAATATTGTTGGAATCTGTGCTAATATTTTGTTGAGGAGGCTTGCATCTAGTTCATCAGAGATATTGGCCTGGTAGTTCTCTTTTATTTTGTGGTATCTTTATCTGGTTTTACGAGCAGGGTAATGCTGGCCTCGAAGAATGAATTTTAAAGCTTTCCTTCCTCTTCTATTTTTTGGAATAGCTTGAGAAGAATGGGTGTTAACTCTCAAATGATTGGTAGAATTCACCTGTGAAGCCATCTGCTCCTAGACTTTGTTGAGAGTTTTTTGATTACTGAGTCAGTTTCATTGCTGGTTATTAGTCTGTTCATTTTCTTTTTCTTCCTATTTCAATTTTGGTAATTTCTGTTTATAGGAATTGATCTGTTCCTTCCAGGTTGTCCAATTTGTTGGCATATAATTTCTCATAACATTCTCTTATAATTGTATTTCTGTATGTTGGTTGTTATTTCTCCTCTCTGATTTGTGATTTTATTTATTTGGGTCCTTTCTCTTTTTGATAAGTCTGGCTAGAGGTTGATTGATTTTATTATTTCAAGAACCAGCTCCTGGTTTCATTGATTGTTTATTTTCTGTTTAGATGTCCTGTCCATTGATGTAAGTGGGATGTTAAAGTCCCCTACTATTATTGTATTATTATCGATGAGTTCCTTTATGTTTGTTACTGTTCTGTATATTTGGGTGCTCCCATGTTGGATGCATAAATATTTGTGAATATTATATCTTCTTGTTGGATTGGTCCCTTTATTATTATATAGTGCTCTTCTTTGTCTCTTGTTACAGCCTTTGTTTTAAAGTCTAGTTTGTCCAATACAAGTATTGTTGCTCCTGCTTTCTTTTGACATCCATTTACATGATAAATGTTTCTACATCTCCTTTCAATCTGTAGGTGTCATTACATCTAAAATAAGTGTCTTGTAGGCAGGATATTGATGGGTCTTGTTTTTTTTTTAAATCCATTCTGTTACCCTATGTCTTTAAAAGATTTACTTATTTTGGGGGTGTGAGGGGCTGGAGCAGAGGAAGAGGGAGAGAGGAGTTCAAGGAGACTCTGCATGCTAATAAGCATGGAGCCTGACATGGGGCTCCATCTCATGACCCATGAGATCATGAACTGAGCTGAAACCAAGATTCACGCACTTAACCAACCGACTGTGCCACCAAGGTTCTCCACCCTATGTCTTTTGATTGGAGTGTTTACTCCATTTACATTCAAAGTAATTATTGATAGATAGACATTTAGCGCCATTTTATTATTTGTTTTCTAGTTGTTTCTGGAGATTTTCTCAGATTCTTTCTTGTCTTTCTTGTGTTGCTGATTTTCTTTAGTGATACGTTTGGAATTCTTTTTATTCTTTGCATGTTTATCAGTGATGTTTGATATATAGGTGCCATTAGGTTTGTGTATGTAGTGTCTTTTGCACACAGCAGTCTATATTAAGTTGATGGTCGTTGAAGTTTGAACCTATTCTCTCCTCCCCGTGTTTTAGGTATATGTTGTTATACTTTATGTCCTTTTTTTGGGTGAGTTGAGTTCCTTGACTGATTTTTAGAAATATTCATTATTACTGGTTTTGTGTTTCCTGCCTTTATACTGTCACTTTTGGTCTTTCCTTTACCCTAGAAGAGTCCCCTTCAGTTATTTCTTGCAGTGCTGGTTTAGTGGTCACGAACTCCTTTAATTTTTGTTTATCTGGGAAACTCTTTATCTCCTTCTGTTCTGAATGATAGCCTTGCTGGGTAGAGAGTATTCTTGGCTGCAGATTTTTTCCAACTCAGCACTTTGAATATATCATGCCACTTCCTTCTGGCTTGCCAAGTTTCTGTTGAGAAATCTCTAGCTAGCCTTATTGGTCTTCCCTTGTAAGTTAGAACTTCTTTTGTCTTGCTGCTCTTGAGATTTTTTTCTTTGTCACTATATTTTGCAAATTCAATTACAGTATATCTTGGTGTTGGCCTGCTGTAGTTGATTTCTATGGGAGTTCTCTGTGCCTCCTGAATCTGGATGTCTGTTTCCTTCTCCAGACTAGGGAAGTTTTCAGCTCTTATTTCTTCAGATTAATTTTCTGCCCCCTTTTCTCTTTTTTCCTCTCCTGGGATTCCTATTATACTAACGTTATCATGTTTGATGGAGTCACTGAGTTCCCTCACTCTGTTCTCATGTTCCGTAATTCTTTCTCTCTTTTGTTCAGCTTGATTAATTTCCATTACTTTGTCTTCTAGGTCATTCATTTGTTCCTCTGCTTCTTCCAGCCTGCTGTTCATTGCATTAAGCATGTTTCTAACTTCGCTTATTGCACTCTTCATCTCTGATTCTTTTTTAACTCTTTTATCTCCGTGGTAAGGGTCTCACTGATGTCTTCCATTCTTTTCTCAAGCCCGGTGAGAATCTTTATGATCATTAGTTTAAATTCTCCATCAGAGAATTTACTTACGTCTGTTTCGATTAGACCTCAGGCCCTGGCCTTATCTTGTTCTCATATTTGGGATAAATTCCTCTGTTCTCTGTGTCCTTCTCTGTGTTAGAAAAGCCAATTATGTCTCCTGCTTCTGAAAGTAATGACCTTATGAGGAAGAGGTCACGTAGTGCCCAGGGCCTGGTGCTGCGGAAAGTGTCTGGTGTGTGCTGCGTGTGCTCTGCTGTTGTGTTCTGACTGCTCTATCCTTCAGGCGTGTCATCTGTAGAGGCTCTCCTTGCCTGCTATGGGCAGTGTTTGGTCCCTGGCCTGGGTGTGGCAAGGTTTAACTACGTGTGCTTTGGTCTGCCTGTGAAATGAGTCCTGTTACCACCTCCACTAGAACAGAAGCCCTTCAAAGCTCTCTGGTCAGGAGAGGTGGCACGGGCTGGGGTTTGTGTGGTCTTCTGAGGGAGGGGCCAGCCATGCTGGGGCTGAGGCAGTTGTGACTGAGAAGGGCATTTCCACTAGGAGTTGGTGCTTGGTGTAAGCAAGTTAGGCAGTCAGTGTTGGCACTGTGCTGCTTTCCCACATGTGGCCCTGTGTTTATTTGGGGGTAGGAGGAGGAGGGAAATGGTACCAGCCAGCTCCTTTGTTATTCGAGAGGTGTCTCTGTGAACTCTGCCTCTCAGGGACCCCTCTCTGAGAGGAGCAAATAAATTTCCCCAGTGCGTGCCCCAGGTGCTCTTAAGATCTCCTTTTCCACACTGTGTGCTCGTGGGTGCTTTGCCTGCCTTCTCTCTGGGAGCAGCACAGTGCCCTTGGGGCTTTAGCATAGTCAAGCCCACTGACCTTTAAGACTCCAGGCTTTAAGCCCCACTATTGCAAAAACCCGTGAAATTCAGCCCTTCTTGTTTTCTAAGCCAGTGGCTTAGCGGAAATGTTCTCCTTGTGTGTTCCCCTGTGTGTGTTCCTCCCTCTCTCCCTCTGCTTCTGCCTCTCTCTAATTCTCTCACCTTTCTCTGTGATCATGGCTCCCTCCCCTCTGCAGTAGCCATAATCTGTTTTCTCCTGTAAATCACATCTCCGCATGTCCTGCCTTCTTCATTGTGGTCTCTTCTCTCCCTTTAATTGTGGAGTTTGTTGTGTTAGTCTTCAGGTTACATTCTGGGATATTTAGGATGATTTGGTAGTTAATGAGTTGTGTTCATGGGATGAGGTGAGTCTAGGGTCCTCCTACTCCACTGCCATCTTCCTGCTCCTCTTCTGTGATCTTCCTTTTTTTAATACTACTCTTACAAGCTTTCCCGTAGAGTTATATATGAGCTTCATAAAATGAATTGGAGAGTGCTTTTTCAATTCCCTGAAAGAGTTTGTGTAAGAATGGAATTATTTCTTTCTTGAATATATAATAACAGTAAGGGCTTGTCCTTTTCTTTGTGGGAAGATTTTTGATTCCTGATTCAGTTTTATCTATGACTGTTCAGGTTTTGTTTCATTTGAGAAACTATGGTAGTTAATTGATGTTCTTGTAATTTATTTGGGTTTACTGTGCCTTACCAACTCTTTGAGTATTTTTCTTATTGTGGAAAATATACATAATGTAAAATTTACCATTTAAAAAAATTTTTTTTAAAGAGAGTGTGTGTGGGGTGGGAGGCAGAGGAAGAGGGAGAATCTTAAGCAGGCTCCATGCCCAGCACGGAGCCCAACTCAGGGCTCAATGTCACAACCCTGACATCATGACCTGAGCCCAAATCAAGAGTCAGATGTATAAGATACTGAGCCATCCAGGTGCCCTCCATTTTAATCATGTTCAAGCCTACAATTTCATGGCATTAGGTACAATTATTATATTGTATAACCATCACCACCATTCCCAGAATGTTTTTCATCATCCTAAATAGAAACTCTGTACTCATTAAGCAATAACTCATTCCCCCTTCCCTGCCCCTGGTAACCTCTGTTTTACTTTCTGTCCTTCTGAATTTGCCTATTGTAGATACCTCATGTAAGTACAATTATATATCATTTTCCTTTCTTTGGTTATTTTTATTTAGTATTTTAAAGGATTATCAGTGTTATAGCATGTATCAGAGTTTCATTTCTTTTAATGATCAGATAATATTCTATTTTACAGATACAACACATTTTATTTATTCATTCATCTGTGATGGATGCAGCCACCATTCCACTGTTGTGTATAATGCTGCTGTGGACAGCAGTGTACAAATATATGTTTGAGTCCTGTTTTCAGTTCTTTTGGGTATATACTTAGCACTGGAATTTCTAGATCATATAATTATTCTATGTTTAACTCTTTGAGGAACTAGTGAACTCTTTTCTGCATTGGCAGAATTTTATCTGCTGTATGCCACCTGCAATGTATGAGGGTCTGGTTTCTCTACATTCTCCATCCTCTGCAACACTTATATTCCTTTTTTGGATAATAGCTATTCTTTTGGTGTGAGGTGATATCTTACTGTGGTTTTGATTTACATTTCCCTAATGCCTAATGATGAGAATCACTTCATATGCTTACTTGTTGTTCGTGTATCTTTTTTGGAGATATGTCTATTCACATCTTTTGTCTGGTGCTGAATTTTTGCTGTTGTTGAGTTGTAGGGCTTCTTTATATATTCTAGATATTAAAGCCTTATTAAATATGTGATTTGCGATTATTTTTCTCCCTTTGTGTGTTGTCTTTTCACTCTCTTGATAGTGCTGTTTGATGTACAATAGTTTTAAATTCTGATTAAGTCAAAGTGACATCATGCATAATGACACAGTAGGACTTTGTAGGGGTTGGTCTCTTCAGTGAAACAACCAATAAACTGGAGAAAATTACTAGAATCAACTATTTTAGAGTCTGGACCTTGGTCAAACTCTTACAAGAACCAGGAGTGTTTGATTGAAGGGAGGGGCTCTTGCTCTTTGGTGGAGAGCTCCAGAAATTTGGGGTTGTGTGTTTTGATTGGTGTGACAGACTCCTGAGGACTGGACATTGATGTTTGCTGAAATTTAAAATGACAGTACCTCCTTCACGTTTTGGAGCTAAATATTTAAGGAAATCTGTCAGGTTACCAGCTGGCCACCAGACAGCATGGAATAGAAACTTCAGTGACTACACTCAACAAGGAATATATACATACTTTGCAAAATAGTTTGCAAAAGTCACAAGTGAACTGTTCCCTCCATCAACAAGGAAAAATCAGTGATCTGTGAGGAGTGGGACAGTCAGAGCTCTAGAGTTACCATAATAACCAGATCTCTTTGTGTTTACCTTGCTTGGAGTTCCCGCCCCCGCCTCAGCCCGCCTGCTTCTTAGATAGGTAGATTCATGTCTTTCATCAAATTTAGCAGGTTTTTGACCATTATTTTTTCAGATTATCCCAGAGGTCCCTCAGGTTCTTTTTAACTTTCTTCATCATTTTCATTCTACTCTTCATACTGGATAATTTCAACTGACTTATCTTCAGGTTTGCTAATTATTTCTTCTGCCTGTTCAAATCTGCCATTTCTGTCAACTTCTTGTTTCCTATGAATGAATTATATTTCCTGATTTCTTTGAATGCTTTGTAATTTTTTTGTTGAAAACTGGACATTTTGAGTAGCATATTGTGGTAACTGGAAATTGGGTTCTCTTCAGGAATTGATTTTGTTGCTTGTCGAGGTCTTCAGTTGTCTATTTGTATAGTGACTTTTCTAATCTGGTCTCGCATAGCCTTCCTTGTGCCTATTACTGACCTGTTACCATGGCACTCAGCCTGTAACATCTCAGAGGTTTTTTGTTTTTTTTCTAACGTGTGGATTTTTGTTTTGTTTTTTGTTTTTGGTAAGTGTATATGCCTCTTTAGATGTTCTGATAGATGCCACCAAAGAGTTTCCTGGGGGTGCTAAATAAAGCCAGGGATCCTAGCTGTCCCTCAGGGAACCTCATACTACCCAAATCACACAACTCCAAAATTTTAGAGTACAGGATCTTTACTGTCCACCCTGAAACCAGACAGCCATTTGAGGCATGCAGGCTGCTGTCCCCACATTGCAACAGGATTAGGGAAGGAGGCATGGTAATTGGTTTACGCAAGCAGCTCTTTTACCAAAGTTCAGCAGCCTCTGTCTCCATTAAGCATTTCTCTGGTTGCTATAAATGTCTGAGTTCCAGAGTTCTGAAATAGTGCATTCTGGTAGTGTTTTTCCAGCTTAATGTTTGTTTTGGTGGAGAGACCAACCCCGAAAGCTGCCCTTTTTTTGACATCCTTTGCTGCCATTTTTACTATTTTTTATTTTATTTTATTTTAGGTGAATTTATTAGAGCGTGTGCACAAGCAGGGGGAGTGGGAGAGGGAGAGGCAGGCTCCCCATTAAGCAGGGAGCCTGATATGAGGCTTAATCCTAGGACCCTGAGATCATGACCTGAGCCAAAGGCAGATGTTTAACTGACTGAGCCACTGAGGCACCCCATTTTTACTGCTATTTTAAAGTAAATCACAGATTTGATTTGGCATTTCATCCTTAAATACCTTAACTTGAATCTCCCAAAGTAAGAACAATCATCTGGATAATCCCATATCATTATCATGGGTAGCTAAAATAGCTATTATTTTGTAATATTCTAAGACAAGTGCAATTTCACATTTACCATCTTGTCCTCAAAATGTCCTTTATGGCTCTTCTGTTGAAACCAGAATCTAGTCAAGGATTAACCACATTTAGTTATTATGTTTCTTAAGTCTTTCTTAATCTAGAATAGTTCCCTCTCCTGTCCCTGTTTCTATTAGTTGGACTTGGTGGAAAGAACCAGTCAGTTTGATTGATAAAATACTTTGCATTCTGGATTTCTGTGGTGTTTCCTCATATGCTCTTTAAGTCATTCCTCTCAACTAGAGGTGTTCAAATTCAGGTTAAACCTTGTTAGATAATAATACTACATAGAAGATGCTATATTCTTCATATTGCATCACACCAGGAAGCAAAGAATGTCTAGTAAAGATTTGCTAGAGAATAGTATTGAGGTTGACTGGCCAGATTATATATTATAAAGTTGTTTATATCTCAAGTAGTGCATCTTAATTGATCTTTAAAGATATTTCTGCTGGGTTTAGTGGTCTGGCAAGGCAATTATTATTGTATTTAACACTTGGAAGATGTCTTTCTACTGTCTTCTGATTTCCATTTTTGCTGATGAGAAGTAGGTGATCAGTCTTACTTTTGTCTTGTTTGATGATAATCCATCTTTTTTTCTTTGCTTTTAAGATTTTTTTCTCTTGGTAGGATTTATCACTTCTACAAAATTCTTAGTTGTATTTGCTCTGTCCTTTTTGAGACAATGATTAAGTACTTGTTTTACATTCTATATGTATATGTCTTATTTCTGGAGTCCATTCTGTTCCATTGTTTGTATTGCTGTCCTTACATAAATACCATCCTGTCTTGATTACTGTAGCTCTATAGGAAGGCTTGAAATCAGATCACATAAGTCCTCCGAATTTGTTATTTTCCAAATTGTTTTTGCTCTTCTTGGTCCTTTTGCATTTTCATAAAAATTTTAGCATCAGTTTGCCAGGTCCTACAAAAAGCCTGCTGGGATTTTAATTGGGATTGCACTGAATCTTTAGCTCAGTTCCAATGCAGGAACATGTTTAACATCTCTTTTAGGATGATGATTAATTTTTGTTTCTTAGTTTTCATTATACAGGTCTTACATATTTGTTAAAAGTATTCCTAAGTATTTCGTGTGTTGTTTTTGTTTTGTTTGTTTTTTATGTATATGCTTTACAATTTTTTACATAGGTGATTATGTTTCCTGTGACTTGAAACCATTTTACTTCTCCCTTTCCAACCTGTTTACCCTTTATTTCTTTATCTTGACTTTTTTGCACTAACTAAAACAGCTTGGAATAGAAGTCATGAGTAGAAGTTGTTGCTTCACACCCGAAAGCATTTACTATTTCATCATTAAATATGTTTGGTGTAGGATTTTCATACATGACTTTTATCAGGTTGAGGAAGTTTCCTTCTATTCCTAGAGTGCTTTCTTTGGGATTAATTTGCAATTCTTTTTCTAGATTTTGACGTGGAAGCTTTCTAGATCATTGATTTCTTTAATGCCTTTCTTCATTAACATGGAAATCAGTTGTTCACTTTCCACAGAGCTGGGGATTTTCCAGTTCTTTCTGTTTCTAATTTCCAAGTTTATCTCACTGTGGTCATGGAACATATTTTGTGTGTTTTTAGTTCTTTTAATTTATTCATATTTATTTTGTTGCCCAGCATATGGTATATCTTGGTAAATATTCCAGTCACACTTAAAGAATATGTATTCTGCTAACATTGAGTATTCTTTAAACATCAGTTACATCAAGTTATTTGATTCTTTTGTTCAAGTCTTATATCCTTATTAAGTCTACTTCTCTTATTGATTTCTGAGAGGAAAGTTGAAATCTCTATCATGTGGATTTGTCAGTTTCTCTTTTCAGCTGTATCAGTTTTTACATTGTGTTATGAAGCTCTGTTAATTAAGTGCATGTGCATTTAGGATTATATGTCTTTGTAAGGAATTGATCCCTTTATCATTATACATTGTCCCCACATTATATCTGGTAATAGTTCTTGTTCTGTTGTGTACTCTGATATTATTATAAAGTCGTTCAGGTTTTATAGGCTTTTTGAAACTATGTGTGTATTTAATTGGGTTTCTTGTAGATAGTATTTAATTAGGTCTTTTGTTATATACATGTGTATATATGCTTAAGTAGGAAGCCATCAGTGGTATTGATAGGACCATGGACAGAGCATTATTTTGCACCATATAGATCCTCTATTTTTTAAAACTCTGATGGATGTTGGACTATAGTTTCCTGATTGATGGTGATCCATCTCATGGTCCTATCATGCAACTCACTTGTGTCTCTGATCCACAGTATTTAATAAGAGGCTTTAGTCCACATTTGTCTCTTTTGTGGAGATGAGTAGTCAGAGTTGCCAGTCGTTCCTGGTACTTAATGTCAAAGTGTAGGCGCTGCATTATGCTTAGATTTAGAAACTAAAACTTCACAAAAAGGAGGTAGCAGGATAATATTCATATCTCAGAACCCAAAAGCTGTAAACATTTAATTTGTAGAAAAAAGAATAATACCAAATCTTAGTAAGTTCATTTTAAGTCCACGTGCTTTTATAAGTGTATAATTTATGATCTGTCATTAATTTCCTATGACTCATGTTTTATCACCTTGTAATTATCCAAACATGTTTCATGATTTTGTTTAGTAAACATAGAACTTACATTTAGACGGATATGAACATATAACTTCAACAGCCCTTTTCCTTTAAAATGCAGAAAAATGTAATACTGAAGTGTTAATTGTTTCAATAAATAAGTGAGTTCCTCGTTTAGCTTCTTCCCAGGACATTCTCCATATTCATACTATTGGTGTTAGCTAAGAGAAGCAATTTATAGCATTTGTGAGATCCATTTGCTTTATTTTTTCTCTTTAATTATAAAGTTGACTCCCTGTTTGTCTTTTCGATTTCAACTTTTCCCTTTCCAGAAATGGGAGTTGATTGTTTTCAGAGTATTCCCACTCTTCCCAGGATAGTGTGTCAAAAGAATCACTTTCTTCATATAGACGTTCAGCTGTTTACTGCATGGTATGCAATGTCTGGTTTTTCTTGTACTCATAAATCGTGAGCTTAGAAAGAAGTTTGGATAGAGACACAAATTTAAGATACACCCAACATCTAGTCCCATTGTTACTTTTATTTATGTATTTGTTTGTTTTCCTGTTGTTACTTTTAGGTAGAGGTGCATTTATGACTCTGAAATCATAGCGTTCATAGATTATACTTTGAGTGTATCAGATAGATGAGGTCATGCTGATCCTTTCAGAAGGAGCCACTTATTACCTGATTTTAATTGGAAGGCACAAAGTTTAATGCACAGGTACCACCCTGACATCATTAGGCCCTTTTTATACATTTATTCATATAATCCTTGTAACAGTCCTGCCTCAAATTTGTTCTAATGAGTGCAAAACATTTAGCACAATAACTGGAACACAGCAAATTCTCAATATGGTAACCATTATCATGATTATCATTTACTGTTTAATTTATTTATTTTTACAGAAGAGGAAATAGAGGCTCAAAAGAATTAAGGGGTTATAGAGCAATCAATAAAGAGGGGTACCTAGGTCTGTATGGTTTTAAACTCCATACTCTATCTCTTTTATTTAAATACGTTCCCTGTAGAATGTGTACAAGATGTATCATTAGGCAGGATTCAAATACCAGATTTGTTCCTTAGTAGTTTTATGACCCTGGGGAAGTGATGGTGATCAGTTTTCTTATCTGTAAGATGGGGATTATATTTATTAATTTGCTAGACTGGTTTGCTCTGAGGGTTACTAGTTATCTAGTAAGTAGTCTAGAGTTAGAAGAGAGTTCTGACAAAAGCCAGCAGGTCTTTCACTGGGCCTGAGGTCTCATTTGCCCCCATTCATCTCTCCATGCTTTTAGGCCTTTGAAGTGGTTTAGCTCAGGAACAATAGATGGGTTGAAGTCCATACTGGAGAGGAGCTGCTGCTGCTTTCCTCTTTCCTAGGCTTAGCCACTGTCCAGACTTGTGTGCTAATCATCCCCTTGGCTTTTCTTTATAGTTGATCATCTATGATTGCTTTCCTATATAATATTTTATTTGGATTGTATTTGGATTTTTGAATTTTTTTTAAAATATTTTTTATTATGTTAGTCACCATACAGTACATCCCTAGTTTTTGATGTAAAGTTCCATGATTCATTACTTATATATAACACCCAGTGCACCATGCAATACGTGCCCTCCTTAATACCCATCACCAGCCTATCCTATTCCCCCACTCCCTCCCCTCTGGGAAACAAACTGGATTTTTGAATTTAAATGGTGAATGTATTCTTCTAGGACTTCCTTTCTTCACTCAACATAATATTTTTTGAGATTAAGTCATGTTGATATCTGTAGTTTAAGTGCATTGATTTCATTGCTGTACTTTATTATTTGAATATATCACAGTATTTTGTTTCTACTGTTGATGGATATTTGGATTGTTCCCAATTGTGAGCTTTTATGAAAAATGCTGTGATGAACGTACTTGAACATATTTCCTGATGCGGAAGTATAAGAGCTTCTTAGTGTTGGAATTGTGAATCATAGGGTATATGTATTAAGGGAGTTTATTTATCATTCACCAAATACTTAGCACTATGCCAGGTACATTTTTAGCTGCTTTGGAATATTGGTGAACTAAATAGAGAAAAATCTCTGCCCTCATGTGATTTACATTCTATTTGGGCTCGCCAGACAATAAATAATGAACATAAATAAATAGAAGGATAAACGCCAGGAGGGAAAAGAGTTAGAGCAAGATAAAGGGATCATTTTGCAGGAAGGTGGGTGGGGTGTGCAGGCTGTCATTAAAGGTTAACATTTGAAAACAGACTTAAAGGAAGTTATGTGCCACTTAAAAAATTTTCAACCTAATTAAATAACAAAACGAAGCAACTGTGGGGGCGCCTGGGTGGCGCAGTTGTTGAGCGTCTGCCTTTGGCTCAGGGCGTGATCCCGGTGTTCGGGGGATCGAGTCCCACATCCGGCTCCTCCGCTGGGAGCCTGCTTCTTCCTCTCCCACTCCCCCTGCTGTGTTCCCTCTCTCGCTGGCTGTCTCTCTGTCACACAAATAAATAAAATCTTAAAAAAAAAAAAAAAAAGAAGCAACTGTGGCCATTAAACACACAGTGATGAATCATTAAAGTAAAAATCTCCACAATTCTTAGAGAATTATTTTTTCTTTAGCTAATCAGATTTTAACCTTTCCAGTTTCTGAAAGGTTATATTCTGGATGCTAATCTCTACCAGTTTGTGCAGAGGAGCTATAAATGTACTCAGACTTGGTTGAATAGAAGTCCCATTTTCCAGGACACCTGGCTTGCTCAGAGAGCCTGCACTTGGGTCAGTCAACCAAAGGTTCAAATCATAATTCCAATGCTGTGTAATTTTGATGAGGTTAACCAGAGTTTCTGATCTGTTTTCTCATCTTTATGAGGATAATGCAGTGCATATAAGGAGAACACTAAATAAATGTTAGTTCATTTTAGGGTGTTTTTGTTTTGTTTTGTATTTTACTTTATATTTTGAAATAATAGATTGATGGGAATTTACAGAGAGATCTAAGGTACCCAGTTTTTCTCAGTGATTATATCTTCTGTAACTAGTACAAATCAAAACTTAACATTAGTAAAATAGTGCCTGTAGTTCTTTACCACTTTATCACATGTAGATTTGTATATCTATAATCGCAATCAAAGATACGCATGTTCTTGTTTTATTCCATCACCACCAAAGCTCTCTTTATAGTCATATCTACCCTCTCCTTTCCCCATACTCCATCATCCCTAACTTCAGGCAAAGCACTCACCTGTTTTCCATCTCTATAATCTTGTCATTTTGAGAATATTATGTAAGTGGAATCATTCATAAGTGACCTTTTAAAATTAGCTTTTTTCACTCAGAATGATGCTCTTAAGATCCATGCAGTTTGTTGCATGTATTAATAGTTATTTCCCTTTTATTGCAGACTGGCATTCCATGGTATGGATATACCAGTTTACTTAATCATTAACTCTTTTAAGGAGATTTGGGTCATTCCAAGTTTGAGGCTATTATGAATAACACTGAATTAAGTTAGTGTTCAGATTTTTTGTGGATTTAGGTTATTCCACTGCAATGCCCAGGAGTGAGATTGTTAATTCATAAATGTTATGTTTAATTTTTAAGAAACTGCCAAACTATTTTATATTCCCACTGAGAATGTATGAGCGATCCAAAATAAAATGTAGTGGCAATAGCTTTGTACTCGTATCTCATCTTGATCTAAATTTGCGTTTACCTGATGGCTAGTGATGTGGAACATCTTATTGCATGCTTATTTTCCAATGTGTATATCCTCAGTGGTGAAATGTCTCTTCATGTGTTTTGCGCATTTTCTAATTGGACTGTTTGTTGTTTCATTGTTGAGTTTTGAGAGTTCTTTATATATTGTAGATATGAATCCTTTGCCAGATCTGTGCTCTGACAGTGTGTAGTGGGGTTGGTTTTTTTTTCCATCTTCACAAGTCTTTGCAGAGCATAGGTTTTTAATGTTGATGAAATCAAACTCATCATATTTTTCTTTAATGGCTTGTGTTTTGGGTACGTCTAAGAACTCAAAGTCCTAGGTCCCTAAGATTTTTTTCCTGCTTTCTTCTAAAGGTTTTATAGTTTTGTGTTTTTTATTTAAATCTGATCCACTTTGAGTTAATCTTATAAAAAATGTGAAGTTTAGATTGAGGCTCAATTTCTTGCCTATGAATACTCAGTTACTCCAGCGCAATTTGTTGAAAAGACTTTCCTTCCACTAAATTATTTTCACACTTTTTTCAAAAATCAGTTGGGCTTACTTGTGTGGGTGTATTTCTGGATGCTCTATTCTGTCCTTTCACCTATGTGTCTATCCTTCTGCCAATACCACCCTGTCTCAACTACTATATCTATATAAGTCTTAAAATTGGGTAGTGATTCCTCTCACTTTTTCTTTTTCAAAACTGCTATAGCTCTTCTAGTTCCTTTCCTTTTCCACATAAATATTGGAATAACATTGTCTATACTTTAAAAAAATCTTGCTTAGGATTTTGGTAGAAATATACTGGTCTGTAGGTCAGTTTGGGGAGAATTGACATTTTTGCTGCAATAAATCTTCCAATCCATGAACGCAGTATATCTCTCATCAGCATTTTGTATTTTGAGTGCTAAGATGCTTTTACACATCTGTCAAAAATGAATTGGCCTTACTTGTGTGGATCTGTTTCAGTTCTCTCTTCTGTTTTATTCATCTTTGTCTATCCCTTGATCAGTAACAGACATTCTTGATTATAGTAGCTATATAATATCTTGAAATTAGAACAGTTCCTCTTTTTTTTCAGTATTGATTTAGTTATTATTGTACATTTGCTTTTCTATATATATTTTAAAATCTTGTCTATATCTACAAAAAAGTGTTGCTGGGATACTAGGAATTGTGTTAAACCCACAGCTCACATTAAGGAGAATTGACATCTTTACCACACTGATTATCCCTATCCGCGAACATTCTGTGTGTCTCCATTTATTTAGATGATGTTTGATTGCTCTCATTAGCATTTTATAGTTTTCAGCATGTAAGTCCAATACATATTTTACTAGGTTTACACCTAAGTATTTTAGTTTGCTCAGAGCCAATTTCCAAATAGCTATAGGGCTATTCAAATTATTTCATACTGGATAAGTCATAGAGTTTGCACTTTTTGAGGAATGTTTCGCTTACATTGTTAAATTTCTGTGACTGTTAGTATTCCTCTATTATCCTTTTGATGTCCACATCATCTCTAGTGCTCTTCTCTTTCTCATTCTTTGTTTGGTAAATTGTGTCTTCTCCTTTGCCATCTTCAGTCTTGTTGAAGGTTTGTTAATTTTATTGGCCTTTTCAAATAACCAGCTTTTTCTTTGATTGCCTTTTCAGTTTTTAATTCCATTAGTCTCTGCTCTTATATTTATTGTTTTCTGTCTCCTGTGAGGTTGAAATTGAAGTCCATGTTCCTCACTGCCCCCCTGGACATCTGGAAGGGGAGGGCCTCCTCCTTACTACTGGTGGATGGTCTGGAGGTCTCTCGATACCTCCCTGGGTAATAGGGGTATGGGTGTCTGTTTACTGCTTCTCATTGTTCTTCATTGACCCATGTAAAGAGTGGGGACAGAGGAGGTTACTGGTGGGCAATAGTAAAGTTTCTGAGTGTCCAGTAGTCCTTTTCTAATGCCAACCCAGCATAGAGGTAGAGGAGCACCTCCTTACTTTCCTGTAGGGGCAAAATTCAGGCTTTTCCCATGGTCTCCACTAATACTGCAGGGGGCCTCATTAAACACCCAGAAAGGACGAAAGCCCAAGCTCCCCACCAGTCTTCTCTGACAGACACAGCAGTGTGTGGTTGGGATACTTGGTTTCTGCTTGGCCAGGGTGGAAGTGTAGGCTTCCTACTGGGCCTTTGCTGGTGGGAAAAGGAGCACAGTTTTATCTGTGGTGTTCAGCTGGAGTAGAGAAGTTATTGTCTAAAAGTTTTTTCCTGGTAGGCTGCCTGTTTCCTGGTCCTTCGGATAAAGAGAGGAGGTTTTTGTAGGACTTTTTTGTTTGTTTGTTTGTTTGTTTGTTTACACCTGTTGATGTTCATGGGATGGTGACTTCATGAACGCCCACTTTGGAATATATGAGGCTAAAAGAAAATCCAGTGAATTCACCACCGTGTCATTCCTTGGGTCCTGAGGACTCTAGCTGGTCGCTGCCTTCTCTCTACTTCTCAGTCTTATGATTGTTTCATATAGAACACCTAGAATTTTTAGCTGTGTTTATCTAGAGAAATAAGGAAAAATCTGTTTACTTAATCTTACTCTTTTGTGAAATGCATTATCACATAATCTGCAGATTTTTATTAATATCTTTGTTAGCACGTATTAGGTATATCTTTCCCAGTTTAGGCCTTGTCTGGTCACTTTCTTCATGGTAATCTTTTGACTAGCTGTAGTTCTGAACTTAAATCAAATTCATTAATCTTTCCCTTAATCTCTTGCTTTTTGTTTCTTGCTTTAGAAATTTATTCCTGCTCTAAGGTTACACAGATGTTCTCTTATATTTCTTTGTGAAAGTTTTGGGTTCTTAATCTTTTAAAAGAACTGTTGTTTTTAATTGAGTAGTGATCTAATTCATCCCCCTTCTACTTTGGAGAACTACAGTTCTCCAAAAAGTTCATCCCTTTTCCCATTGATCTCTATTGCCACATCTATCATGTATAAAATATACTTATATGTGAGCCTGTTTCTGGTATGTGTATTCTGTTCCACTTTTTTTTATCCTTATATAAATTTCACACCATTTTAATTACTATAGCTTTGGAATAACTCCTTTACTGGGTAGGCATATCCCCCCCAGCTTGTCATAATTCTATTGAAACTCCTGTTGGGATTATTAAAATTGCATTGAATCTATAGATATATTTGGGGAGAATTGATATCTTTACCATCATGAACATGATTTTTCTTTACTTAGATATATTTTAATATTTCTAAATATAGCTTAACATTTTTCTCCAAAATGGCCTTATATATTTAAAACAATTATATTTGAGTGCTTAGTATATTTTTGTTGCTATTGTAAAATGGGTTCTTTAATTTAAAAAATTTATTGCTTGTATATACAAATGAAATTGACCTTTGGACTACTTTATATTCATTCTTACGCATTTCATTTTACAAAAAGTGTACCTGGGAATCTTATCGCAGTCTCCTTGGTACAAATTATAGCATCAAGTGAATATTAGATTTTTAAAATTTTAATAAAAAATTTAGATTCATTCATAGTTATTACTTACTGTTTTACCAAGCACTATAGAATATTATTCTTTTCTCTCCCCAAAGGAATATATTTGCACTTGTTAAAGGAAACACAATAGTGTTTCTTAATCTCCCGTGGAGATTTTAAGCAAAATGAGTATGTTTGTACTCCCCTTTCAGAAATCCTGGTTCTATAGGTCCAGAGAAAACCGGAAGTCTCTATTTTTTAAAAAATTTCCATGTGGGATTTTGAAAACCGCATCCATGGGGTTATTGGAGGGGCCTCTCATTTAAAATAATGAAGTTTTCTTTATTATTAAATAAACTAGGTGTGGGATATATATATATGTGTATATACATGCGTACATATAATCCATGTATGTATATAAACTGAATTGCTTTGTGTTAAGTAACAGCAGATATGACTTTGAAGAGAGTGGGCATTGTAAAAGGACCCAGTTACAGTTTGAATGACATGTGCTCGTTTAGTGCTTAATATATTTGTATTAAAACTTAGAATGAGAGCTCATGGATATAGAGAACAAATTGGTGGTTGCCTGAGGTGTAAAGGGTCATCGGTGGGTATGAAGAGGGTCAAAAGGTACAATTTTCCAGTTATAAAATGAATAAGTCATTGGGTTGTAATGTACAGCGTGGTGGCTGTAGTTAATGCCATATTGCATATTTGAAAGAAGTGGATCTTGAAAACTCTTACCACAAGAAGAAAACTTTTGTAACTGTGCATGGTGACAGATGTTAATAGAACTTATTGTGGTGATCATTTTGCAGTTATATACAATCAAATCATTATGCTGTGCAAACCAAAAAAACTTAGAACACAATTTTGTTTTTCCCAGTTGGAGTCATTCGATGTCCAGTTTGCAGCCAAGAATGTGCAGAGAGACACATCATAGATAATTTTTTTGTGAAGGACACTACTGAGGTTCCCAGCAGTACAGTAGAAAAGTCTAATCAGGTAAGTGTACTACTTAAGTCTTAAATGTTTTGCCTCCTCTTAACGAGGCAGCCTGAATTGCTGACAGACTCTAAAATAAAAAGTGTCTGACAATGGGGCGCCTGGGTGGCACAGCGGTTAAGCGTCTGCCTTCAGCTCAGGGCGTGATCCCAGCGTTATGGGATCGAGCCCCACATCAGGCTCTTCCGCTATGAGCCTGCTTCTTCCTCTCCCACTCCCCCTGCTTGTGTTCCCTCTCTCGCTGGCTGTCTCTCTCTCTGTCAAATAAATAAAATCTTTAAAAAAAAAAAAAAGTGTCTGACATTGACCATTATGTCTATCAAATTATATAATATTTTAAAAGGTAAGAGCAATGAATAAAACAGTGCCAGTTCAGCAGCCTTGTACCCCCACCACCTTCCCTGTCCCTTCTGAGAAAACCATTATTCTATATTTGACAGTATTTCATTTTTTGTAACTTTACTGTGTATTGACAATTACATTTTTTTATTTCAAGCCCCACCTTTTTCATTTTTTTCTGTTTTAATGATGAACTCTGTAATGATACATGCGAAAAATTCCATGTCTTTGATCAGTATGATTTCTACATTTTAAGAACGTCTTCTTTTCTGCATCGTATTTCTTTGAAAGCCTCATTTGGTAACATTGTCCAGGGTGTTGGATTTAGAGACCCAGTGTTATTTTTCTTTTTTCCCCACTTCCATAACCCACATGTAGAACATTTCTATTGGCCCTTTAAATCTAAATGTCTGGTTGGTGGTGGGTAAATTGTAGTACTTTGGTGGAGGTGAGCTATGATTAATTTTGTAGTCTACTTTTGAATCGTGATTCATTGATAATTTCTGCAGGCATTTCCTTAAATTTGGAACATAAGATCTGCGAAGGAACAGAATCTGACAATGGAAAAAATGATTATTAATCTAAAATGTAAAAATAGAAAAAGTAATGTTTAGGACACTTCAGTAATCATACAGCTAAGTTTCTGTACTTTTCATTTTCAGCTTTTTGTTTCTTGGGGGAGCTATGGGAATTTAGGGTTCACTTAAAATGAATATAACCATTACTAACTAAAATATCCCTTTTGGGGGCATCTGGGTAGCTCAGTTTGTTTAGGCAGCCAACTCTTTATTTCGGCTCTGGTCATGATCTCAGGGTTGTGTGATTGAGCCCCGTATGGGCATGGAGCCTCCTTGGAATTCTCTCTCTCCCTCTCCGTCTGCCCTTCCCGCTTTCCATTGTGCACACATGCACTTCCTCTCTTTCTCTCTTAAAAAAAAAAAAATTTTTTTTTTTTTAAATACCCCAAACTAGGCTTCAGAGGGGAGGGGGGTGGGGGAATGGGATAAGCTGGTGATGGGTAGTAAGGAGGGCACGTATTGCATGGTGCACTGGGTGTTATACGCAATTAATGAATCATCGAACTTTACATCGGAAACCGGGGATGTACTGTATGGTGACTAACATAATAAAAAAATATTATTATAATAAAAATAAATAAATACCCCTTTTGTTTAGAAAGTATCCACAGTTCATCAAAGGCCAAAAGAGGGCTTGGTGCAGGGGATAAGCTTTCTAATTGTTGTGAAACCAGCTTTAAAGCATGAAAATGTAATTATTTATGTGAGCTACAGTGTCAAGTACTTAACAACTCTGAAAGTTCCCCTGTGAATACCAATGATTGTTTTGTCTAGAATTCCAAAGTGTCATGTCACTTTGCTTCATATGTGTTATACTAGATAAATTTTGTTAGTCATATTACTCACCAATTATGCTTCATCGGATGAACTCTAGTAGTGCATGTGACAGCTCAATCCAGAAAATTCAAAAGCAAAGCAGCATAAATAATCAACAGGGTGGAGTTATGATCCTCATATGAATCGATGGTGATAAGAGATGAGTGTTGAAGGGATTCTAATCTAAAGGACAAATTTAAGAGGCTGTTTTATCCCTCTATATAATCAATTAGTTTTTGTAAGTTTGTCTACTCTGTTTTTGTCACAAAATATAATAGGAAGAAGTTATAATCAGTTAAACTAGAGATAGTCCAAATTGACATCTTCATTTTAGGTAAGTGAGGAAAGGGAGGTTGTTAAACCTGGTTCAGGAATAGGGTACTTGGTTATTTTGGGAATGAAGGCAGGAGAGGTGATAATGTGGGATAAAAGAAGCACAAGGCAAGAGGTATTGAGAGCTGAACTAGCCTGGTAGCAACAATAAGAAAAGGAAGGGGGGAAGTTACAGGCCACACAGGGCTTGATACACCTGATTGGATGTGGAGGTGAGAGGGACCTCACTACCAGGATGGTGGTGTTTTTCACAGAGACAAAGGGGGCAGGGAAGTAGATAGAGAATTGGTTTTGAATGTGATTGAGTTTGCCTATAAGACTAAGGTAATGTCGTCTGTGGTCAGACTGGAGCTCTGAGGATGGTTTATAGCTGAAGATAAAGTTTTAAAAACTTTTTGTTACAGATAATTTTAAGCATTACCAAGAGAAAGGACAGTTTCACATAACAGACTTCCATGTACACATTACCTAGCTTAGTAGTCATTGACTCATTTTATGTTTAACCTGACACCCCCCTACACACAGCCTATATTATGTTGAAGTTATTCCCAGGCATTATATCATCTAATCCATAAATCTTTCAGTATTTCTATGGAAAAATGATTTTTTTAATAAATGTAACCAGCATATTAATTTCATATGAAAAAGAAATTTATAGTATCATCATCAAACATCCAGTGATAATGTCTCTAATTGTTGTGGTTTCTTTTTTTAAAACTGGTTTGTTTCTGTAAGGATCCAGTAAGGCCTACACAGCGCATTTGGTTGATTTATCTCAACCCTATCTTTTAATTAATCTCACATTACCCCTTCACTTCACTAGCTTTCCTTTTCCTCCCTTTTTTACGTATTTGTTAGATAAATGACGTGTTAGTCCTATAGAGTTAGCCTTATTCTGCCTTTTGCTGACCATCTTCGTAAAGTCATTTCACATGCTTCTCTATCTCCTGTATTTTGTGTACACTGACAATAAAAATGTAGAGGCTGATGTAGTTTCAGGTTCTGTTGGGTGAGGGGATGTGAGAATACTTTTATCCAGATGTCTGTGTGTACTTCAGTCAGGAGGCATAGGAGTTTGGTTGTCTTTCTTTTTCTTGATGTCAGTGGCCATTAATAATCGCTCCCATTATCCCATATTATATTACGGCCTTAGAAAAGTATGACTTCTTATTCTCTCATGCCCCTATATTTTTTAACTGGAAGAGAAACAGAAGGCTTCCTTCATTTATTCTTTGGTTATAAAAGGAAGGTGGGTTAAACACTTGATTCTTTTCCCTCCGTTGCTAATTTTTAGAGTAGTAACTTACTCTTTTAGCATTCTTCAGAGGTTGACTAATGAGTGGTGTGTTTGTGTGAGTGTCATTATGAATTCAAGGATTTTTAACATAAAATGTGTTATAGTAGTTGTTATTGATGTTCCAGTTGTGCCGTCTTGGCAACGGAAGCTTCACATTGATTCCTGAGTCATTCTGATACAATCACAGTAGTCACTGCTTGTCTCCCCTGCTTTCTGTTTTGACACACTCTAGAGGTTTTGGTTCCTTATAGTCGGAAATGGCCTCTGGAGACCACAGTATGGGTACTTAGGGATACTCTCATCACCATTGGGTTGGTCATTTTTCTAGGCCTTGCAGGAGAATGATTTAGCAAACACTTTTTATTGGAAAAAGAGAGTGACTGAACTTACCGTGTTGAACACTTCGTGATGTATAGAATTTTTGAATCACAAAATTGTACATCTGAAACTAATATAACACTATGTTAATTACACTTGAATAAAAAAGAATAAACAAGTCCATCTGGCTTGGTCTTGAATTTAGGCCACATAGTGTCTCTTGGGGCACAGGCAAGGATCCTCTCTAAGGCATCTTTTTATTAAGTTCATCAACCTCAAACACATGGAATTTTAAGGAACTACAATAGAGAGAGTCTCTGAAATCTTTATTTTAAGTGTCAGGGAAAAAGATAAGCAGAATACAAAGTAAGTGTTAGGTGATAGAGAACTGTTAATCTTACTAAGGAAACTAGTGTTTTGTTTTAAAGAGTCTTTTTTTTTTTTTTTTGTAAGATTTTATTTATTTATTTGACAGAGAGAGAGGCAGCCAGCGAGAGAGGGAACACAAGCAGGGGGAGTGGGAGAGGAAGAAGCAAGCAGGCTTCCAGCGGAGGAGCCCTATGCGGGGCTCGATCCCAGGACTCTGGGGTCACTCCCTGAGCTGAAGGCAGACGCTTAATGACTGAGCCACCCAGGCGCCCCAAGGAAACTAGTGTTTTTAAGAAGGCTAGGATTTTAGAAAAGTAATGGGTGCAAATTTTTAAAAGAAAAGCAACCAAATTTAGTATTAGTGGTCAAAATGTATTTACCAAGTGAACAAATTTCTGGAGCAAAAATGTGAGAAATGACCCCAGAAGCTGACAGCAAGTGTCTATTCTCTACACCAAAAAAACCTGAAACTGCATCCCGCTAGTGCCAAAACCACCAGATGATAGCATAAAAATTCAGTGTATAGGTAGGTCTTCTATATGATACCAAATGTCCAACTGTCATGTTTTTGTTGGTGTTGTATTTCAGCAGAATTGATGAATAGTTTGACCTGGTGTCCCACAGAGTATGTGAGAAATTAGGGTTGTAGCCATGCCTTTTGGGTTGTCCCATAAGATGACCAGGGTCATCTCCAGTGCAGACAGTCTTTGAGGTTCTACCTTGACCCTGCCGAGGATCACAGAAGGCTCCCCATTTCCTTTCCCAGCCCTGTCATTTGAACAGCACCAAGACTGCTCAATTATCAGGAGAGTCATGGATCTGCTTAAAATTCAAATTCAGCAGAGGGGATAAAGTCTGTGATTACTAAATATGAATGTATTCCACCCTTAAGCAAACTGACAGTCTAATACGACGCTCATGAGAAGTTGCTGAGGGAGGATATAAGATCTATCTCTAGGATTCCTGTAACTAGAAGACCTTAAGAGAAATAGATTTCATTTGGCTCAATAGTGCACTTTCCAAAGATAAAATGTGCTTCCGTTTTATCCTCACCATTGTGTGAGGTAACGGGTAACGGGTACCTAATTGTTCAAAATATACAAGCTGCAACTCTTTCGGAAGGAAATACAAATATACCACAAGTATATATTGATATTTATAAGTCTAATTTAGATTTGTAGGTTTTACGTTTTTGATTTTATGTTTATCTCACTTATCTGACATTGGAAATCTTGGTTCTTAATTACATTGACATAATTATTTTCTCCAAATACATATAATTATGTTATAGGGTCTATTGTCTTGGTTTTGGTATAATCAGGAGCAATCTTAAAATTAAGAATTGTTAACTAGATATAAACTTGTTTACTGAAAAGATAAATAAAAAATACTTAAAGTATCATAGACATAGCAACTATAAAGAAGCAGCTCAGAGAACAAAGAGAAAAGGTCGGAGTTAGTCAAAGTTAGAGGAAGGGTCTTGTGGAACATCAGTTCAAACATCTGAAGAGGCAGTGCTCTTGTCCCATGTTGCTGTCTGAGTGTTTGGCCTTGGGATCGCAGACCTCAGAGGAGCGGGAGTAGGCCTGTGGTGTCAGTATCTCCAAAGCTGGTTCCACGAGGACTGGAAAAACTGCCAGCTAGAGCTAAGTGCTGCTGTGGAAACGAGCTGCCGCCGCCGGGGTGAAGTAGCATCGATTGGTGTGATGTTCACAGAGAATGCGAGCAATAATAGACAGACAGCTAAGATGATGAAGTGCCTTCTCTCTCTGGCGCTGCAGTCTCCCTCCAGCACCATCTGTTGCTAGAACCTAATGTGGATCCAGCTCATAAAGCATAAATATGGTTTGCAGAGCAAGAGTATGGGAGAATAGAGTTGGTGCTGAAAGTAGAAATTATAGAGCTGTTTCTGTCAAAATAGAAAGCAAGGAAGACAGCAATTACTGCATGTATGCACTGGAGATAGTCAATCAAATCACAATTTTTTTCAAGTTTTTATTTAAATCCCGTTTAGTTAACATACACTGTAATATTTTAAAGTTACTTGAAATAAATAATTCTCTGAATAGTTCAGCCACCCACTTGATAGGCAGATTCATTTGTTTCATTTGCTTTTGGTTTTTAGGGATTTAATTTTTTAAATTTGTAGGACTACATATAAAATATTCCTATAGTTCTAAAGTAAAATCTGTAAAACCAGTGTATTGAGAGAACTCAAACTTCTATCACTGTTTAATCTACCCATATACCTTATTTCTTCTCTACCCTATAGGTAACCATTTACTTTCCTTTATTTTTCCATTTAAAATATTTTACATATATTTTACATATAGTTATTTAAAAAATATTAGCAAATGATATTTCACCCATTCCCATGTTTCTTAGAAGAGCAGTAGCATGATACGCTTTTCCACTTCATTTTTTTATTTTACTTCATATACTATAGATCCCTCATTCTTTCTTGTAGCATAGTGTGGAGATTAAATTTTTGGAGACATCCTGGAGACAGGATAGTTGAAGCTAAGGGAGGATGGATGAGACAGTCCCCAGATCTAACAAGAATGTACAGAATTGGAGAAGGAAGAGTGGGGTGGGATCCAGAGGGCATTCGGGGATAAGAGGATCTGGAGGTATCAAGGAATCCAAATGATTTCTAGGAAGTAGGAGTCAGTCATGTTAGAAAGGTAAAAGATGGTAAGAGCTGAGAAAAGGCTGGTTTGAACTAATGAAAACGTTATCCGGGTATTTGGAATTTGGCCAATGTAAAGCACTAACTGAGGGGGAATTTTTCCCCCCATGTTAAAAAAGATAACACGAGGATTGCTTATATGTACCTTTAATACCTTTTCTCAGAGTAGTGCCACCCTCTACACAGTTACCCAAGCTGGAAACAAAGGAGCTATCTCTTCTTCACCTCCCATATCCAGTTCATCCTCTGAACCAGTTTTACCATCAATCTTCCTCATTCATGCCCACTTCCACCTAAACCACTGAAAAAGCCTCTTACTTGTCTCTACTGAAAGCACTTACTCCTTTTATGATCTGTTCCCTGTATTACAGTGACAGTGATTTTTAAAATTGCAAGTCTGGCCATGACACTTACTTAAAAGCTTGTAGAAGACTTCTTCAGACAAGGACCAAAATGCCATGTGATCTTGCTTGATCCGGCCCCTCTGCCTGCCTTGCCCCTAGCTGCTTCTCTTGCCAGTCTTCCCTTGATCTCTGCACTTCAGTCATACTTTCTGTCCGTTCTTTGAACCTGCTGTACTCTTCTTGCCAGGGGCTTTTGTACATGCTGTTCTCTCTGCCTACAAGTCTTTTCATCAGTAATTGATGATTCAACTTGCATATCTTAGTGTTAATATGATCTCCTTAGAGAAAGCCTTGCCTGGGTCATCTCTCACTTTCTCCAACACTCCAACCCCACTAAAATGAGATCAGTTTCCCCTATCATGTGCTTTTATAGCTTCTCATACTTTTCCTTTATGGCACTTCTAGTTTGTAATTATATATTGGTGTGATTGTTCCAGTAATGTTTGCGTGTCTCAAGTTTAATCTCAGCACTACTCAATAAAATCTTTTACTAAGCTCACTTTAAAGATGAGCATTCTAAGTAACCTGCCCAAGACTACCTAGCTAATAAGTGGGCAATGGGGATAGGAACCCACACTCCCATCTATGAGATTTGGTATTAGTAAGGGCAGGAACCATGTTTGCTTTTCCACGTTGGTAAATCCTCAGCACTTAGCATAGTGCCTGGAGTATTTGATATATGAATGAAGGACAATGCCATATTTCCATTTTATATGTTTATAATTTAAAACATGTCAGTTTAAATTTACAAAAACTGTTAAGATAACTGATAGAGGCAAGTTTGATTGGTATATATCATTTTTATATGACTAGTTGTTTGCCCAGCTTTTCATTTTTCTTAAAACTTGATGTGACATGTTTCTCTTATCAGGTGTGTACAAGCTGTGAGGACAACGCAGAAGCTAATGGGTTTTGTGTAGAATGTGTTGAGTGGCTCTGTAAGACATGCATCAGAGCTCATCAAAGAGTGAAGTTCACAAAAGACCACACTGTGAGACAGAAGGAGGAAGTATCTCCAGGTAATAAATTGGTTTTAATCTCTTTTTGTCTCTATCCTTCCCACTCTTTTCTCCCTTCCTGTACTGACTTTGTTTTGATGCACTTGTAAGCATTAAATATACTCTTGTTTTTTAATATAAGGAGGTCTGTATTGTAATTGAAATTTGAAGACTTAAAAATGTTGTTAAATATGAATAGATACAGAATCTTTCTGCCTGATATACTCCCAACCCCCCTTCCTGTAAATGCTTTAATTTGGTGTAAATGTATAGCAAATGAAAAAAAGAGTTACTTTTTAAACTTATCTTCTCTCATCACTTCTCTTATTTCTGAGGTATGACAAGAGGTGGGCTTAACAAAAGTTTTGTAACTCTTTCCCCTCTGATACTGTTGTGGTAAACCTGGTTCATGGTATTTGCTTTTTATGTAATATATGGTTTCTCAGTTTTTATTATTGTGTTGCTTATAAAGTAAAGTTTACTAATGTATTCTTTTATTGTAGTAAAATATATGTAGCTTGAAACTTGCCATTTAAACCGTTTTTAAGTGTACAGTTCATTAAGGTACACTGCATTACATTACATGCAGTTTGTTAGTGTATGGTGCATTAATGGCATTCACAGTGTTATGCAGCCATCACGTCTGTTTCCAAAGTTTTTTCATCATCCCAGAAAGAAACAATCCCCAGTAAATAATAATGCTTATTCCCTTCTTTCCTCTGCCCCTGTGAACTTACAATCTACTACTTGTCTTTACGAATTTGCTTACTTCTGCAAGTGGAATCATATAGCTTTGTCCTTTGGTGTCTGGCTTATTTCACTTATCACAGTATTTTCAGGGTTTATCCATGTTGTAGCATTTATCAGACTTCATTTGTTTTTATGGCTCATTAAATATATTTTTAAAAATTATTTTATTGCTTTTAATTCAAGTCAACCAGTGTTTGTATGTCTATTCAATATTCCAGGAACTTTGCTATGCATTAGAGATGTAAAGTGAATCAAACAGATACTTTTGCCCCACAGAAGTTATAAGTATGATGAAGACTACGAACAAATGAGCAATCAGTTTGGCCTCCTAAGTTCTATGGGGGCACATGAAAGAAGCACCAAACTCAGATTTGGGGATTTAAGTTGGAGGCCAAATCTGGGGCTTGAAGAAGGAATAGAAGTTCATCACAGGAAGGAGAGGGCTGGGGAAAACTGAAGTTACTTATCCAAATTTCCAGAGGGAGACAGTTGAATGTAGCTGGAGAGTAAGATTCAGGAAGAGGAGGAGGAGTAAGAGATGAGGCTAGGAGTCTGGTGACACAGGAAAGGGGGATATAATTTCTGAGGACACTAATGGGGAAAAGACAAAAGAGTAGAGGCCAGGTACAGATTCAGATAAATTGAATAGATGGTGCTAGAAAGACTTCCCTGTTTTTGTGAATTCAGTTATCTATTGAGAAAGAGAACAGAGGAAATAGGATGAAAAGGTCAGGTATGTGTGGGATACTTGAAATAACTCTGGTAAAAGAGAGCTCCAGCTTCAGAAACACATTGTTTGGTAGCATCCAGGTTACATTTGATGTATAGGCCTTAAAACTTCCTCCATCGTGGAGTGCCAAGGTGGCTCAGTCGGTTAAGTGTCTGCCTTCAGATCAGGTCGTGATCCCAGGACCCTAGTCCTATGTCCGGCTCCCTGCTCCGTGGGGAGCCTGCTTCTCCCTCTGCCTCTCTCTGTGTCTCTCATGAATAAATAAATAAAATCTTTAGAAAGTATAAATAAATAAAAATAAAACTTCCTCCATCGGGGCTCAGCAGTGTGCGTGTGGGTATAGAGAAGAATTGAACTTGTTTAGGGTTGGGGTTCAGCTGCATAGGCATTGCAGAAGTTCAGTAGAGTGAGAGGTACAAATAATGGCATATACTAAAATGAAGGTTTTTTTTTTTAACTGTATAAAGGAAATGAAGTTGATAGTGTCATTTGATAGAGTGAAAGAAATTGTTAGGAACCTAGAGATTATTGAGGCACAGTGAGAATAGTTAAGAATTGGAAGGTTAGAAAGTAGAAGTTATTAGAGTGGATGTTTGAATTTATGATTAGAGAAATGGAACAGTTATGGATGATCAAAACTAGGGTGGGACCATGATGTGAGGAGCTAAAATGGAGTATAGGTCTCTGGAGATGAAAAAGTCTGCAAGCCTTGTTTTTATGTGTTAATCTATTTGGACTTCTAAATCATCCAGAGTGATGGTGACACTGAAGACTAGGAGGATGACTGAGTCAGGATCTAAATTCTTGGATAAGTAAAGGAAGTCTATAAATGGATGATATGATATTCTAATTACCTTAATCAGAAGCTTTGTAGTTATTGTTGAAGAGCACAAACCCAGAATGTCCTAAGCCAACTAAAGATGTATGGTCACTCTATGTACTGTGATTCCTAGATGACATGCACATCAAGGAGAAGGGTACAGGGGAGCTGTGAGGATATTCACGTTACTAATACTGAGCCATTTTTGCATTGCTAGAATTAATTGCGTTTGGCCTTGATGTGTTTTTAATGGTCTTTTACTATATTGCTAATTCTCTCTAGTTATTTTCCTTCTTTTTTATGATTTTATGCATTTTTTCCTGCTTTTTGATCTGGCTAGATAGGTTATCTTTTGTTCTTATCCACAGAAACAGCTCTGAAATTTATTTATCTAATTATCCTTTATATATTTTTAGTTCATTATTTGAACTTTAATTTCTCCCAGCTTACCCTAATTTTAAAGTTCTGTTACTAACTTCTTAGTTAGTAACAGATAACTAATATAAACTTAGTTTATATAACGTAGATATAAATAATTATTTTTATCTTTTGTAGAATTATAAGTGTTTAAAGCTTAATATAATGTGCCACTTAGATTTCTACTATTTGTTAAATATTCTGCATATATGGGGCCACCTGACTGGTTCAGTGGGTAGAGCGTGCGGCTCTTGATCTCAGGATCATGAGTTGAAGCCCCACGTTGGGTGTGGAATCTACTTAATTAAAAAAAAAAATTCTATTCTGCATTTTTGGTTACCATGCAGTTGAAGATTTACGAATTTTTACATTTGTTATTTTCTACTTTGGTAGATTATAAATAATGATATGGAAAGAAGACCCTGATGTATATTAAATGCAAAAAGCAAGTTGCTTAACAGTGTGGTTATTATGAACCCAAGAATTCATTAAAAGGAGAAAGGAAAATGTTCCCATTGCTTGGATTTTTTTGTTTCCTGTTTCAACTTCATAGTTTTATTATGATCAGAAAAATGTGAGTCTGTGGGGCGCCTGGGTGGCACAGCGGTTAAGCGCCTGCCTTCGGCTCAGGGCGTGATCCCGGCGTTATGGGATCGAGCCCCACATCAGGCTCCTCTGCTAGGAGCCTGCTTCTTCCTCTCCCACTCCCCCTTCTTGTGTTCCCTCTCTCGCTGGCTGTCTCTCTCTGTCAAATAAATAAATAAAATCTTTAAAAAAAAAAAAAAAAGAAAATGTGAGTCTGTGAACTCATTCTGTGTGCTGCCATACATGTAAGGTTTTGTAAATACTGATGGTACAACTAACCCTTGAATAACATGAGGCTTAGGGGTGCTGACCCCTGCAAAGTTGAAAATCCACGAAAATCTTTGACTCCCCAAAACTTAACAACTACTACTGGTAGCCTCCTATTGACCAGAAACCTTACTGGTAACAATTAACACACTTCAAAAAAAAATTTTATTGATTTATTTGGGAGGGGGGGAGAGTGCGAGTGCTCATACACACGCATGTGCTCACAAACGAGAAGGGCAGAGGGACAAGCAGACTCTCCGCTGAGCAGGGAGCTCAACTCAGGGCTCGATCCCAGGACCCTGAGATCATGATCTGATTTGAAGTCAGATGCTCAATCAACTGAGCCATTCAGGTGCCCCAAAACACATTTTGTAAGAAGTGTGTGTGGTTGTGTGTGTGTGTGTGTGTGTGTGTGTGTATTGTATACTGTGTTCTTACAAAGAAAGCTAGAGAAAAGAAATTGTTAGGAAAGCCATGAGGAAGAGAAAATACATTTACAGTAACTGTACTGTATTTATCAAGAAAAATCCATGTGTAAGTGGACCCTGCACTTAAAACCCATGTTGTTCAAGGGTCAACTGTGTATGAAATGTCAGATAAATACAAAATTTATATTCAAAAACGAAACCATAAAATTTCACTGTAAGAGAAAAAAGTAAACATTTTTATAATTAGGAAAAAGCTTTTCTAGAAGCAGTTCTCCAAAACTAAAGCCATAAAAAATAAAAACAGATTAATTTTTCTATGAAATGTTTTAAGGATCTTCTTGGAAAAATACCATAAACTAAGTCAGACTGGAGAAAATATTTCTAAAATCTTTGGCAAGCAATATATCAAATGTGTCTACAAATTGGTAAGAAAGACAATTAGATGGAAAAATGGCAAAGGTTATGAACAGACAGTTCTTAAAAGAAATACAAATGGTTGATGAATGTGAAAAGTTTTCTGTCTCAGTTATTAAAGAAATATGTCCAAAGATAGTGAAATTTTTTTTTCTATGATGTCGGCAAAGATTAAAAACACTGACCAAACACTGTTAGTAATGTAGGTAATAGCCACTCTACAGTGGTAAGAGTACAAATGGGTACAGGTTTTTTTGGAAGATCATGTACTTATGTTTGTATAAATCACCCTTTGACCCAATAATTCTTCTACTAGGAATTTATCTTTGGAAACATTCAATGTCTTATACATTTCATATGTTTATTTCAGCATTATCATACAATATTGAAAGATGAGAAACATTCAGATATCCACTGCAGGGGTTATATTCACTGGATGAAATACTATGCAGTTAACAAATAAGTTGATATATTTACTAGCACAGAAAGGTATCTAATAGGGGCACCTGGGTGGCTCAGTCAGTAATTTGATTTGAGCCCTGATTGATTTCAGGGCTCAGGTCATGATCTCAGGGTCGTGAGATTGAGCCCCACATCTGGCTCCACACTCAGCCTGCAGTGGGCTTGAGATTCTTTCTTTCCCTCTGCCTGTCCCCCTGCTCACATGTGTGAGCGTGCACAGGTGTGCGCGCTCTCTCTCTCAAACTAAAATAAGAAAGGTATCTAAGAGTTAAGTGAAGAAATCTTACCAGACAGTGTGTGTAATGCTGTTTTTTCAATTTTATAAAACAAAGTACCTACTAATGTATGTAATTATATACATAGGAAAACAACCAGAACACATGCCAGGTTATTAATAGTGGTTATTGCTGGAAGTGGAATTATTTCTGAAATGTTTGGATTTTACCTTTGATTATTAGTTAAGTAACTGATGTTCACTGTTTAATCAATCATTATAATTACTTGTATTCTGATTTGTTTTTATTTAACATTATAACATAAGCATTGCTCAGTTTTATTGTCACTCTGGGTAGCTATTAAGTTATATGGCTGGGGCACCTGGGTGGCTTAGTCAGTTAAGCATGGACTCTTGATTTCAGCTCAGGTTGTGGTCTCAGGGTCGTGAGATCCAGCCCCCTGTCCTTTTCCATGCTGGGCATGGAGCCTGCTTGAGATTCTCTCTCTCCCTCTCCCCGTGCCCCCACCCCCACTTGCGTGCTCTCTCAGGAAAGAAAGAAAATTGAAAAGAAGTTACATGGAGGACTATAGTATATAGTGAAAACTTCATGATTATTTCTGTGTTAATGGGTACCCTCTGTAAGGATTTTTACAAAAGTGGGAAAATAATTTTTTCATCACACTGTTTATACATTTTTATTAGATTTTCTGAATTCCATTTAAAACATTCTCCTCCCATATTTGGAGTAGAAGGCATCCAGTCGGCTCACACTCACTTACCTGGGCTATTTTCTTAAGACTTTTTAATTCCATAAAGCAAATTTTAACTATATACTTTGTTTTTCTCCTGAGTTAATTTGAATTTCTGGAAGAAAAGCTTATTTATCTTTTCCTTCTAAAGTGCTGAGAATACTTAATATTTTTTTTCTTTTTTTTAATTGAAGTATAGTTGACACACAGTGTTACATAAGTTTCAGGTGTACAACATAGTGATTTGACAAGTCTGTATATTATGCTATGCTTACCACAAGGTAGTGACCATCTGTCACCATCCAATGCTATTTTAATAAATATAAATCGTAGTAGTAGTGATGGTGTCAGAAACTGTTTACAGCTCTTTTATATCTCAATGGATTCAAATTAAAATGAATAATTATGTAGTATTCAATTACATTAATTTTCCTCTTTTTGCCTCCCATTGTTTCTACAGAGGCAGTTGGTGTGACCAGTCAGCGACCAGTGTTTTGTCCTTTTCATAAGAAGGAGCAGCTGAAGCTTTACTGTGAAACATGTGATAAACTGACATGCCGGGACTGCCAGTTATTAGAGCATAAAGAGCATAGGTACTGCCATCTTTAATTATATACTTACATTTATAATAAGCTTTTTGAGGAATAGAGAACTGCTGGCACCCCAGCCAAATGGCAGTCAGCAAATAAAGTTTTGTTTGGCCAGCAGTATGTTGGCTTGTTCCAGGGTTTTTCAACTTGGTCACTATTAATAGTTGTGGGGGGCATTTCTGGTTCATTGTATGGTGTTTAGCTGCATCTTTAACCTGTATTCGCTAGATTCCAGTAATATCCTCCCAGCTGTGACAACCAAAAATGTCTCCAGATGTTGCCAAATGCCGTACAGAACAAAATCACCCTGAGTTGAGAACCACTGGCCTACACACTGTTTGAAAATAAATGTTATTTGTTGCCAAATTATTGTTTGTAAAATGAGATTTTACATGAAGAAAAAAATTCAGATCTTTGGGTTTTTGAGAAAATGGAACCTGGTATGGCTGTGGGCCCCATATACTTGTGGGTGGAATTCATTTTAGTGTTCTGTAGAATGAGACATACCTTTCCCAAATCATCATAGTTCCTACCGAAGCTTATTTTTAAATCTGACCTCCCAAAGGTATTTGAATCAGCAACCACTGATTTATTTAAAATAGTAAGATTCTGATTGATACAAATAAAATTGCTTAATGGTCTAGGTTCACAAACTGATGGTTATCAGAGGAGAAATGGGTGGGGGCATGGATTAATTAGGTGATGGGGATTAAGGTGTGCCCTTGTTGTCATGAGCACTGGGTGTTATATGTAAGTGTTGAATCACTAAATTGTACACCTAACACTAATGTTATTTTACTGTATGTTAACTAGCTGGAATTTAAATAAAAACTAAAAAAAAAAAAATTATCTAGGGTCACAGTAATGGTAGCTAGTCAATTTAGACCAAACCATACCAGTGACAATAACCAGAAAACCTGGACAAAATACAGAAGTCATTGATAAAAAATTTTAGAGCTTATTAGTAAAGAATTACTAGACCAGGTTGGAGGGGGGACAGAGAATGATAGGAGCTTTTTTCCCTTTGAGGCATTTACCAGGAGATAGGGGAACACTTCTGATAGGCCACAGGGCTGGGAAGGTAGGGACTGGAGTTCAGGGGTTACAGGGGTTGAAGGCTTCTCCTTGCCTTGATTTGGAATCCTGAAAGTCTACACTATTACAGTAAAGAAGAACTAGCTACTAGAAAGTTACTGACTGGGACTGAAGCCTCAGCATCAATTTTTTTCAGCACCCAGAGATGGAGTAA
The DNA here is from genome assembly GCF_024610735.1 of Ursus americanus. Classification (NCBI taxonomy): domain Eukaryota; kingdom Metazoa; phylum Chordata; class Mammalia; order Carnivora; family Ursidae; genus Ursus; species Ursus americanus. Next base: position 15,301,850 of record NC_142129.1, on the reverse strand, counting down.
ATTGAAATCATACTGCTGGTGCCCCAAGGTGTACCTGATAGAATCAAATGTAAATCCTTCCAGAAGAGAGAAAACATCATCTTCTCCCTTAGGTTTATTCAGTGATGAATTTTGCAAGATGGTCCAACACAGGATTAGAAGTAAACGAGTATTCTAGGAGATGTAAACAATGTGAACAAAACCTAGCAGATACAACAAGTGATATAAAAAGACCCTTAGGGCTGCATCTTTCTATATTGAAGATAAGAGACAAAATGGAAAATTTGGGTAAGGAACTGAAAACTATAAAAAAGAATGAGATGGAAAATCCAGAACTGAAAATTACCATAACTGAAATTAACTCATTAGTAGCCATAACAGATTTGACATAGCAGGAAATGAGAATTAATGAACTAGGAGAAAAGTGAGAAAATACCCAGAATGAAGCATGGTAAACAGAAGGATGGAAAGTAGAAGAAGAAGTAATACAAGGTGTAACTTGGGCCCAAGAAGGAGAGAAGACGGAGGAAATGGGAAGGAAGCAACATTTAAGGACAGAGTATAATGGCTTAGAATGTAGTAATACTGAAGAAAGATGTCTAGCCCATATTTAGGAAGCCCATAAATCCCCGGCAGGATAAATATTTTTAAAGTACAAAAAGAAAATAATTACAAACTAAAATTTTATACTCAGTGAATATTTTTTAAAATGAAAATTAATGAAAGATGCTTTCAGAAAAAATAATCTAGGATAATATATCCCCAGTAATCCCTCACTAAAGTATACCTCAGGCAAAAGAGAAATGGTTGTTAATGTATCGTGGAATGAGGAGCAATTAAAAAGGTAAGTATGAGTAAATCTAAATAAATGTTGATTTATGAAACAAAAATGTCTTATTGGTGTGTGTCATGTGTGTGTTTTGTGTATTACACAACAAACATGTTAGGAGGATATGGAGTTCATGTTCTAAGACTGAAGAGGGTAAAAAAGTACAAATTAATATTAGATGGTAAGTCCAGATCTGTATTTTGTAATGTCTAGAGTAATCACTAAAAGAATAGTGAAAGTGTCTATGATTATCAGAGTTAATAGAGAGGGGAAGTGGAATAATTAATCAGTCTAAACACAGGCCAAAAAAGACAAAGAACAGATGGAATTTAATAAGGACTTGGTAAATCTATAAGTATATTTGTAATTATAATAAGTGTAAATGGATAAAATGTTCCAAATTAAAAGATTTCATCCTGGATAAGAAAGAGAGTAGAAAATCTACTATTTGCTTTTTATAAGAAGAACAACTAAAACCTAAGTATATGGAAAGAATAATGGGGGGAAAATGCGCTACATAACATTAACCAAAGGCAAGGTGTTATATTGAAGTGCCTGATTTGAGATAGAGGGACACTTTATACAATAGAAGGCTCTCTTCATTTAAAAGATATACCGGTTTTATACACACACACACACACACACACACACACACACACACACACACATATACACATATGCGCGCCCATAGGCTTAAAATGTATAACAAAAAATGACAGAACGTAGAACAAATAGACAAATCCATAAAATTTCCATGGGAAATTTTAACATACTTTTTTCAATAATTGACAAAATAAGCAAATAAAAAATCAGGATATTTCAGTAAGATTCAAATAACCTAATTAGCAAAGACTGTGTGGATATTAAGGAACACTGTACCTAATAATACATATTATTTTCAAACATCAAAAGAAAAAATTTAATTGACCACATGTCAGGGCAGTCTTAAATTTCAGAGGGTTAAAATCATATAAAGTCTTGCATAAACTCAATGCAATTAAATCTAGAAGATAATAATAGATGAGAAAATTCTCCAAAAATTTGAAAATGAGGAAATAAAATTCGTATGAAAGCTAAATGCAGCAATGCATGATCCCATACTGCAGCCTGGACTAGAAGGGGAAAAGTGATTTAAAGGACATGGACTGAAACAAGTGATGTAACTAGAATATGATGTGTAGAGTAGGTGAAAGTATTATCTCAGTGTCCATTTTCTTACATTTAATTATTATACCGTGGTTGCATAACAATACCCGGTGTTTAGGAAATGCATACTGATTATTAAGGTGTTGAAGAGCTTTGATGAGTCAATATTTGAAAAACTAAGCTGTATAAAGGTATAGATCTCTGTACCATTGCAGATTTACTTGGAAATTATTTCAAAATAAGCAGTGAGAAATAAATGTAAATAAAGCATCAAAGAAGAAATCCCAGTGGATATTAGAAAATATTTTTATCTGAATGATAGTGGAAATAATGTCCTAAATATATTGTTAAGGCCATGATGAGAGGAAAATACATATCATGAAATGTGTATAGTAGAAAGTAAGGATAAAAAGTAAATGCACTAAACATTTATCTCAAATTAGAAAAATGAGTATATTAAACCCAAAGTAAGTGGGGAAAAGGACATAATAAGGATAAGTGCAGACATTAATGAAGTAAAGTCAAAAATCAAATCATTCAAAGACTAGTAAATTGACAAATTCCTTTATGAGTGACGGAGAGCAGGCCCACCCAGCTGATACCAGGAGCAAAAATGGGGCATCAACACATCTGTAAAGGCATTTAAAATTATGAAAAGGATATCTTTAATAGATTTGAAAATTTTTACTTGAAAGAGGATAATTCTTAGAAAATAAAACTTACCAAACTAGTACAAGATAAGCTAGAAAATCAGAATAGGCCTTTAATGTAAATCCATAATTTGTAACTTTCTCACAAAGAAAACTACAGACCCAGATGACTTAATTGATGCATCAACAATATAGGTGTGGTAAAAATAACACCCTGAAATACATACAACCTTGTCCAGAGAATGATGAAAGAATGAATTCTCTCCAACTTGTTTTATGGGGAATGAAAATAGAAAATGGCAGACTAGTCTAACCCATGAAATGAATATGAAAATTCTAAGACATAAAAGTAGGAAACCAAATCCAGCAGTATTGTGATTTTTGGACAATATAATTGCAACCAAGTTGGCTTTGTTTTAGGTATTCAGAGTTCATTTAACATTTGAAAATCATTAATGTAATTCATATTAAAAGAATGAAGGGAAAACACATGATGATTTCAATAGACAGAAACAAACATTTGTTTAAAAAAAAAAAAATGCACCCATGGAAGAAGATCTTAGCAAACAAGGAATAAAGGAAATTTCCTAAACCTAATTAAGGTTATCTATAAAAAGAACTAGAAAACACCATAACTGGAATATTAAAAGTTTTTAGATTTGAGTTTAGGAACGAGATAACAATGACCATTTTGACCATTTCATTTAATGTTACACTGTACCAGGATCCCAAGGAGTGCCATTATGTACTAAGGAAATCCAACAGAATTAACTGTGTTCCCCTTTTTTTCTAATGATGGCAACCCTATTTATAATACTGATTTAAGTGTGCTTGCACTTTAAATCCTATTATGTAAAATACTGTATTTTTTGCATTTTATGAAAAATTAATAAAACTGGTTATCTTCTACATTACTGTTTCCCTGGAGTTATCTACATAGTTCATCAGAGGTTATCATGTTGACTCCCAAGTTGAATTTTTTAAAGTGCTGTGTTTTATGTTGCTTGAAGCTTTATTGCATACAAGGCATAATATCAAGAGTTTTTCTTACTCTTCCCATTTTTCCCAAAGGCATATATTTGTGACCTCTGTGGCACAACTACCTAATGTTTAAAAGTGATCTTTAACATGTATGTTTACAGCATCAAACTCTCATAATTATGAAATTGCAAAATAGTAAATAAATCTACTTAAATATCTGTGATTACTTTTTGCCAGGTCAGCCAAGTGAGCTCTCTAAGACTCTAAAACTATGAATGATAGATGTGTATCTTCCCCAATTTTCCAAAATAATTTAGAGTATCCATGAATAATATCTGTAAAGACTCCCTCTTAGGGATAATTTTGAGAGCATGAAAAACCTGCCTTATAGGGATATATTAGAGTTTGTTTTTAAGGAATATTATTATTTATGTCTTTTATAATCTTGTTATCTTAAATAGTTTCTATGTGGGGGCTTTTCCTCATTTTAGATATATTAGCTTGAAATAATTGGCTTGTTCACTTGTCTTTCCAGATACCAATTTATAGAAGAAGCTTTTCAGAATCAGAAAGTGATCATAGATACACTAATCACCAAACTGATGGAAAAAACAAAATACATAAAATTCACAGGAAATCAGATCCAAAACAGGTAAATTTACATTTGTGGTGTTATAAAAAATCATCTTTATATAACATATTAAGTATATTCACTCTTAGAACAGACATTTTACTTAGCTCATGGTGAAATAGGTCCAAGTAAGCTGTAGATGGCTCTAGTAACACATAGTTCATAAGACTTCTCCAGAAGCTTTGGGTTTCTGGAAACTGGGCTGGAAAGCATTCTTTTCAGCCATGAAATTTCAAAACTGTTATGGTAATAAACTACATTGAGTAATGTCTCGTTTATCTGACAGGTATTGATAATTTATAATTATCTGGTGTTTCAAATTTTGAAGAAATGTCAGGATTTAAAAACAAAACTATTTTTGCCTGTATTGTAAAATACTTTAATACTTGGTTATATAGATATAATTGCTTTTTTAAATGTTGGCAGATTTTGAGATGCCTTCTCTGGGCTGTCATCTTTTAACTGCAATAAAGTAGAGATCTTAGGATACCAGGAGACAGGGATCATTAAACGGTTTCACACACCTTTTATTCCTTATCAGATACAATACTTACATATGTTTCTACGTATTACTTGTTACACTTTTTGTTTTCCATAGGAGTCCTCTTAAATGTCCAAAGGCTCGTATCTCATAATTCAGTAATTAGGGGAGTAAACCACTAACCTCCACATGAAAGAGGGAGTTTGTCTAGCCTCCGCACTTTTTTATCCCATTTGGAACCCACACTGACACTTACAACCTTTAAAACACCTATGAAATCCCCAAAATCCCATATCTCCCTTCTTTTGTTGTTTTGCATACAAAAGAAACCCATCACTACCTAAATAAATCAAGACATGCTTTTTAGAAAGGGCCTGAATAAGAGAGTCCTCACAGGGGATTTGAATGTTACTCAAGGAGAAAAAGTCTTTTGCAGTTCATCTTCCTTAAGACCAATCATCATAATGTGTTACACTTGTCATTTTGGAGCATGGCTACAGTGGGAATTTTTTCCAAGGAATTCCCTGGTTTAACTGAATTCTTTTAAAGATATTCTTATACATAATTTACCCTCTTCTTGATGCTTCGGTATTATTATTATACCCATTTTTATTCACTGTGATAATAACAGTTCTATTGTGTGTCTTTTGTTTTTCTTCTTATCAGCTCTCATTTCATTTTACCTTTCTCTTTCACATAATAACTGTATTAACCAAGTATTGTTTCATTTACCATATTCTAATCACAATACTATTTTTATTATCTGAGTAGTTGAAAATTTGTAAAGGATATTTATGGAATGATGAAGAAAGATAGTTCTAGGCGTTTACCATCTAAGTGGCAAATGGTAGCAACTATAAAATAAATTTGTGTAAAAGATCCACCCTTGACAAAATGTATTCTTGACTTTTATCTTATTCTCTCATGTATATTGTGTGAGCTATAAGCCAAAGTTCACTTTTTTGTAACATACGGATGTCCATTTGGTCCTACACCCTTTGTTTAAAAGACTATATTGCTATTCAATTGCCTTGGTTCCTTTGTAGAAAATCAGTTGACAACATATGTATAAGGTTACTTCTGAACTCTGTTCTGTTCCCTTGTGTTTTTCTTTTTTGCCAGTACCCCCACTTCCTTTATCACTGTGGCTTTTTATAGTAAGTCTTCAAATCAGGTAGTGTGAATTCTCCAAATTTGTTTTTTTTACCTTTCTGTTAGTGAATTATGCTGTTTTTACAAAGTCCTACATTATTGAATGGGAAGATTTTGGTTTTTGAATTGTGGTAAGACTTAAAGAATCCCTGGATTAGGTGCTAATTGCTCATAATCTCTATAGACTACCTGACTATAAAAGGATTACATTTACTGGGCTGGCTTACTTTGGTATTAATTCATTTTTATGCATGTGCAAACAGCATTGCTTGTCCGTTTTTCATCACGTTCAACTATCATGAGGATTTAAATTAGTTTTGGAGGGTTTATTTTGTTTTGTTTCAAGGGGTTGTTTGCTTCCCGGGTCTGTCTGAGTTGATCTTATAGCCAATATTGGTGGAAGTTAACCACCTTAAAGAATTTGCAACAGAGAATAAAATCTATGCCCTATTGGTTTTAAGTTTCGGTGGGTAACTATTGGAGAAGCAGACTGGAGAAATGAAACTTTTAATTTATCTCAAATGTTTAGTGGGTGTCCCATTATCCTCTTCTGCTTCTGTAAGATAGCCTGGTGTGATGCTATGTATTTTCTTTCTATCTCAATCTCCATGAAAAACAGCATTCCATTTTCTTAGAGGAGAAACTATACATGGTGGTTGATGAAACATAAAGTAGTATTTAGCTGCTTATTTAAAGACAAATGTGTTATTAAAAGTAGCAAACTACTATTGTTCTCTTTGCCTCTGTGCAAATATAATGAATGCTGTAGCAGTTCAGATGACTAAGGGTGACACATTTACACTTTCCTACTTCTTAGTTACAGTGGATACAATCGAACACTTTCAGAGTCATGGTTTTCTTATTTATAAATCTTTTTTTTTTTTTTTGGTCCATCCTTTTAGGCCAAGTATTGATTTTCTTGGATGATTTTCATCATGATCTTTCCAAACCATATTTTCTTAAAATGTGTTCATTCTCTTGCAATTTTATACATTTTGATTTTAAGATTGAATTAAGTAACTCTGTCTTTCAGAAGAATTACATTTCTGCTATGTCATCTTCAAGAAAGTCAATTTAAACTGAAAGACCCTTAGAAACAGCTGAGCTTTTAAGAGTTGAAAACATTTTGGCCTAAGTTAGACATTAAAAAAAAAACAGTTTTAAATATTATAAAACAATCTTCTGCCTTAGATTTTAGATTTTTCCCCCTTTCATTTAATTTTCAGGATAATTGAAGTAAATCAAAATCAAAAGCAGGTGGAACAGGATATTAAAGTTGCTATATTTACATTGATGGTAGAAATAAATAAAAAAGGAAAAGCTCTACTGCATCAGCTTGAGGTAAGTTACTATTAATGGGACAGTATGTTGTAACAATTTAATACAGTATTTTCTCATGTATTTTTGAATTTGGAATCCTAGCCTTTTTCATACAGTTGTTCCCGTTTATGACTCAGTACTACTTCTCCGTTCCCAGGTTTTCTTTTGCCAGGTTCTACACTGTACCTGACAGTTTATGGCTTAGTGTGTGCTTGGTAGCACAAAGCACAATGCCATGCTTGAAGAAGGAGCTCTGTAAATGTTGAAGAGATTAATCATTTTAGATTCTTTGAAGTGACAACTTTGGGTCCCCAAAGCGGTACAATTGAGCAAAAATTTTTAGAACGATAACAAAGCTGTATTTCATTTTCAAACATACACATTTAACCTTATGAGAAATTAGGTAAAAGGATGTGCCTACTGCTTTCAACATTTTATAGTCTTAACTGAAAGCAGTATGTAGCGAGGGATGCTCAAGACACTTAGGATAATTGTTTCTCACCACAGTAAGAAAGATATTATGGTCTTCATGGGCTTTATTACACTCATGAAGGTCAGGATCCAAAGTCAGTGTTTGACTCCAAGTAATAGGAAGTTACAACTTCTTCATGGTATGTTAATATAGTATTAATTGCATGGTATTTTAGTATTCTTTTAGTATATTGGTGCAGAAAGAATTCACAGTAAAGCAGCAATTTACAATGAGAAGAGAATAAGAATTCTAATGTTTAAAGATGAAAAAAAACAACACTCCTAGAAATAATTTAGTTCAAACTCTTTATTTTGTAGTTGACAAAATTATAAGGTCTTTGTCAGAGAGTCCTATCCCTCCTGGGAAAGCATGGTCATTCCCATGGTTTATCAGACATACAGGAAACAAAGACTAAAATAATTCTCTGTTCTTTGGAAACAGATAGTTACTTAGCGAAGAAGTGTTCTGTCCAGGCAACCTCACTTACGGGAACTATGTTTTCAAGGTTCTATGACTTTTTTTTTTTTTCAATAGAAGCATTTACACAATTTAAAAAGTTTTCCAAGCTCTGCTTAAAATCAGACATCACTTAGATTTGCTTTCTTAGAGATTAGCAGTGCATGCATTGCTGTGGCTCTTTCCAGACTTCTCTGTAAATCAGAATCTCTTGAAGATAACAAAAGATGACCAGATCCCAAATCTCTAGGAATGAACCTGGTCATCGGTATTATTTGTAATCACCTTTATTGACTTATAGTTTTTGTACCACCTTTTAAATATGCCTCTAGTCCTCATATCCATTCTCCTAGTTCACAAATTCCTCCTAAAACAAATGTAGCCACTTTTATCTAAGAATCCAGAAATCGGCCCAAATAGTTGTTACCATAGAAGACCCTAGTAACTAGGGCTTCTTGTTATCAATATGCAACCTCTCCCAAAGTCAACACAACTTATATTCTTTCTAGTATGTCTCCAAAGAAACATTTAGGCTATTTCTGACCTCTGTAAAAAGTAAGTAATCTCTAAACTTAAATTAGACGTGACAAAGCTATTGACCCATCATTGCAGTTTTTCCCTTAATTCACTTCAGCACCTGTGTATTTTCCAAATTTGAAACTGACTAGAGACAGGATCTAGGTTCCTTTTTTAAAATGAGAATGTAAATCCATAGTGGAGTGTAGCAATTTTACTTTTAAACTTCAGGATCAGTAGAAAACTCTATTGTCTTCCCCTTTCCTTGCAGACAAAGACTTTTGGATAGAGAACTTTAAAATAACCCAAGTTCAGCGTGCTCTCTCTCTCTTTTTTTTTTTTTTAGATTTATTTCTTTATTTTAGAGAGAACATACATGTGCAAACAGGGGGAGGGGCAGTGGGAGAGGGAAAATCCCAGGCAGACTCCCCGATGAGCACAGAGTCTGACGCAGGGCTCTATGCTAGGACCCTGAGATCATGACCTAGGCTGAAACCAAGAGTTGGACGCTTAACAGACTGAGCCACCCACCCAGGCACCCCCAGTGCTCTCTACTTTTGATTAATCTGTGTTCTTTCTTGTGTTCTTTGCTTAGAGATATTCTGTATTCTGCTTTTATGTAGTTTTTCTGAGAATGCATTGGCACCTCTACTCATTTTATCAATTGGCTGCCAAGGTAATTCTCAGTAGACAAAAATCCTGTCCTTTTCTAACCACATACAAAGTATGAGTGTTGTCTACCATATGGCATGACTGGGCACAAAGTGGTTGCAGTCAAGACTAGTTAATGCCTTGAAAAGTGAAATCCTGCGATTGCACAAATTGTGTGATCTGGTAATTTTATTAGATTGCTGGATAATATATCTATTTTATTTGTGAGTATTGAATTTAACAGGCATTTACTGTATCATAATCAATCCATGGCTTTTGGCCCTTTTTGGATATTGGAAGTTGCATGAACAGACACCTAAATTCCAGAATATGTCAGACTAGACCAAGGGCCTGGGGTGGGGGTGTGTGGAGACAGTGATGGCAGTGGTGATGATGGTGGCAGCAGCAGAACCTCTGCAGTGTTTGGGGCACAGTGTTTTGTGACAGTGAGAGTGATCCTTTATACTAAAGGAGAAAAAAACACTAAGGATATTTTAAGTTTCTGTCATTTGGGTTCTCACAGGTGGCAGTTATTCTAATTCGGTAATCTGAAAATGACCATTAAAATGTGTTATATACAGGACAAATTTTGAAATTTTCTTCTTTTCAGAGTCTTGCAAAGGACCATCGCATGAAACTTATGCAACAACAACAGGAAGTGGCTGGACTTTCTAAACAATTGGAACATGTCATGCATTTTTCTAAATGGGCAGTTTCCAGTGGCAGCAGTACAGCATTACTTTATAGCAAGCGACTGGTGAGATACACTGAGCAATGCACTTAACGTACCATCAAAACACAGAGAAACAGTGCAGTTATTGGAATACTTAAAATTCAGAAATGTTCATTAGTCTCTTTGTACTTCATTGCCCTTTACCTATTTCTAATTTTTTTTTTTTTTACCTATTTCTAGTTTTAATTGATCAAAATATTTTGGTTTTAAAAAATATATTTAACTGCCATGGTTTAGGTATAACTTCAGTTTTACTCTACCATTGTCTTTCCTGTTTTGTTCTTTTCCAGGTTTTCTCTCAGTGGCTATTGAACTTAATACTAAAAATAATGATAATAGTAAATACTTCCTGATCATCTATAGTGTGCCAGACACTAATTCTAAGCATTTTCCATGTAATATTTCTCTTAAACTTATGCATAATTTGGGGGGGTGTTGTTTGTTTGTTTGAAGTTTTTATTTAAATTCTAGTTAGTTAACATATAGTGTAATATTGGTTTCAGGAGTAGAATTCAGTGATTCATCACTTACATGTAACACCCAGTGCTCGTCAGAACAAGTGCCCTCCTTAATCTGCATCACCCATTTAGCTTATCCCCTGCCCGCCTCCCCCCCATCCACCCTCAATTTGTTCTCTATAATCACGAGTCTCTTAAGGTTTGCCTCCCTCTCTTTTTTCGCCCCTTTCCCCTGTGTTCATCTGTTTTGTTTCTCAAATTCCACATACGAGTGAAATCATACGGTATTTCTTTCTCTGACTGACTTATCTCACTTAGCATAATGCTCTCTAGTTCCTTCCATGTCATTGCAAATGGCAAGATTTCATTCTTTTTGATGTCTCGGTAATAGTCCATTGTGTATATATGCACCACATCTTTATCAATTCATCAGTCAGTGGACATTTGGACTCTTTCCATAATTTGGCTATTGTTGATAATGCTGCTATAAACATCGGGGTGCATGTGCCCCTTAGAATCAGAATTTTTGTATCCTTTGCACTACTTAGTAGTGCAATTGCTGGGTCATTTTTTTATAGCTAGGTATACCTAGGAGCGCTTGGGTGGCGCATTCAGTTAAGCTTCTGACTCTTGGTTTCGACTTAGGTCATGGTCTCAGGGTCACGAGATTGAGCCTCACATCAGGCTCCACACTCAGCTCATAGTCTGCTTAAGACTCTTCCTCTGGGGGCGCCTGGGTGGCACAGCGGTTAAGCGTCTGCCTTCGGCTCAGGGCGTGATCCTGGCGTTCTGGGATCGAGCCCCACATCAGGCTCCTCCACTGTGAGCCTGCTTCTTCCTCTCCCACTCCCCCTGCTTATGTTCCCTGTCTCGCTGGCTGTCTCTATCTCTGTTAAATAAATAAATAAAATCTTAAAAAAAAAAAAAAAAGACTCTTCCCCTGCCTCTCCTCTCCCATCCCCCCTCATGCGCCCTCGTGCGCATCTGCGCGCTCTTTCTTTCTCTCTCTCAAATAATTTTTTTTTAAAAAAATCTTTAAAAAAAAAAAAAAGCTAGGTATACCTATCCACCCTTATTGTATGGATGATGAAACCAAGGCACAGAGTTAAGTCACGCGCCTAAGGTTACACAATTAAGAGGTATAACCAGAATTCTATCTTGGACACCTGAGCTTAGAGGCTGTGTTTCTCTTGTCCACAGTACATTGTTTACTCTGTCATTCATATATGGTACTGTATATTTCAACCCTATTTGCTACAGAAGAGTGGCTGTGTTATTAGATGAACAATTTTGATAGTAATCTATAACCTTGCTACTGAAGATATTTAGTCACTAATCACCTGAGGATTCTAGTTTAATAGTTGTGGAGTGGAGCCAGATTCTGTATTTCTCACAAGTTCCTGGGAGGTGCTAATGCCACTAGTCTGTCAACCATGCCTTTAGTAGCAAGGATCTTGAAGATACTTAGCCACTGGAAGTCAAAAACAGTTTAACTTACCTTCATTTTATTAAGGATTCCACAGAGAATTATCCTTCAAAATCAAATTAGGATGCATCCAAATCAGCTTTCTGTTCACCTGTTCCATTTCTGGAATCAAGTGGCAGAATTTTTCTGTGACCATTTTGAAATAAGGAAATGTACTTCTGGATAAACTTCTATAAACTAGGTTCAAATATTGAGTTCAAGACTTATTAAAAACTGATTTGTAACTATTTCTACAGCTATTCCTAATCATGCATTGTATTCACTCTTAGAATTTTTTTCTTTCATAATATTCAATGATGTACTCTTTCTTGAGTCTTTTTTCCTTTTTCTTTTTTAAAGTGCTATATTGATGTAATGAAAAACAGCTTATATATACTACATATCTTCTGTTTTCCTGAATATTTTTCTGAAAGTGAAACAAAAAAAGAAAATGAGAGAATTGTCCTTTTTCAGTTATGAATGAAAAATTAGGAATATTGAATATTGTTTTTACATATATGTAAGAAGACATTCATACAATCAGATACTTAATCTCTTCTGTTTAAAAATTTCTCTAATTCTATGATTTTGTTTACTATGATTATAACAAGAGGAAACAATAAAAATAGAAGATGGAATTACTTAATCTGCACAATGATTTCTTGACATAGGAGAGAGGGAGATTGTTTTATTTTATATATAGGAGAAAATGGGTTCAGCAAATTATAAGGAATCAATTATAAGGAACCAATACCTAATTGACTAAATCATTTCTTCCAAATTTTTAAAAGCCTATGGAATCCAAGTGGGTCTTTAAGGCATTATCAGTAGCCAATGTAGTTAATAAAATAATTTGCCTGTAATGCATATAGAGCTGAGGCTCATGATTATTTGTAAACACTTATAAGGGTTTCCAACCTCAAAATTTGAAAATTGCTATATTCTACAGCTCTGTTCTTCATAGTTCTTATGCTTGGTACATATAGCCTTGTTTACTCAGGTTATCCTTTAAATGATGGCTTTTATGTGCTTAAAAAATAAGAAGAAATGCCTTGCAGGTCTGAAATTCCAAGCTTGCAGTTCTCAGTTCATTTTTTTGCTATAGGAATTATGGTCAATGAAAAACAAAACCCAGGGCAACAGTGGAATCTTTTCAGAAGTCCAGTTTTAAATATATTTTGAAAGATTTTCACAGGATTCTTCTGTCAGCCTGTTAACACTGAATTTATCCTTACATAATTTAGAAGGAAGCAAGAAATAATTCAATGGTAAGAGAGCTCTTACATCTTGACAGCAAAATACATCAGGAAAAAAAATGTTAATAAGTAGAGTTTGCCCGAGTTTGATACTACTTTTAGACCTTGGCACAACTTAATTAGCAGGTAGATACTAGCTATCTGAGTTGTAAATAAATTGTGTCTTTTAGCTTCTCAACAGCAAAATAAGGGATTTACAGCTTAGTACTCGAAAGAGGGAAAGGTATGTCCCCAGGGATTTACCTCGTAGTTCCCTTTATTTAGAGCTGATTTTCTTTTAAGAAAGTGCTCACATTTCTGATTTTAACCATTTTTCTACATAAATGATAAAGAAGGGAAATGTTATGTCCTAATGTAAGTCAATAAATGTAGAAAGAATAAGTAGATATGAAGAAGCACATTTGGTCACTCTTGTAGTTAAGGAGTCATCAAAGTATACTAATCTAGTGAGTAGAGAATTGATGGAATAGAGTTTCAGTGTAATCCTAGAATACCTCTTGCAAAATACTAATCAGTTACAAAGGGGGAAACCCAGTGAATTTAAGGTGGAGAAACTGGGCACCAAAATTGCCGGGTGATGAGGATTTGTATCAGCAGTTGTGGGACAGATTGACATCCTGAGCTTCCTGATCTGATATACTAAGAAATGCACATTATCATCTGTGTGGAATTCCTGACAAGAATGCTTTACTAAGTCTGATCAGGAAGAACTACACTCAGACTTGAGTTGAAGGTCATCTTGCAGAATATAAGACCCGAACTCTTCAAAGCCATCAAGGACGTAGATGACAGGGAATGACCAAGGAACTGCAGAGACATGGCAACTAAATACAATCTGTATTCCTTGATAGCATTCTGGGAAGTGACCCTGTGGGGAGAGTTGCCATTTAAATGAGGTCTTTGGATTGGAATGTAATGTTGTGACAAACCTGCTTTTGGAATTTGGAACTTGCTGCTCATGTTAGAGGGTCTTTGTTTTAAGATACACTCACTGGAGTGTTTGAGGTAGACAGAACCTCATGTCTGCAACTCGCTGTCAAAAGGTTTAGAAAAAGACAAGTAATAATAGTGTACGTTTGCAGAAGCAGTTGGGCAGGCGCTGGAACAAATGTGCTAATACATTAACAGTTGGGAAATCTGGGTGAAGATTTCAGTTTTCTACGATTTTAAAATTATTTCAAAATGATTAAATTTTGGGAAATGATAAAACATGAGTGTCTTTATGAAGGAAAATTCTTGGAATAATTATTTTGGTTAGCAATTTTACAGTGAGAACTGTTAGAGGATGTAAAAAATTAAAGGGAGAAAAACTTAGGGAGAAGAACATTGTGTTGAACACCGTTTGCTACACAGTGTGCCATGTATTCCACGTAGTCGCAAAATAAGTTCATGGTTTTTTACTCAGAATTTATTATAGCTGCTGGAAATAATTTAGCAACTAAAGCAAATTTATTTATTCAACACTTATTGAATACCTGCTATATATCAGGCAGCATTCTAAGCACTGGGAGAACAGAAAACAAAATAAAATCTTTGCCCTCAAGCAGTTGCATTTTAGTGGAGAGAGACAGTACTGAAATAAAATATGTATACTGTGACATGGTTTTAAGTGCTCTAGAGAAAAGTTAAGGAAAGGAACATTGGGAACATTGGGGTAGGGATTGTAGTGATATTTGAGCAAATACTGAAGGAAGTGAGGAAGCAAGCCCTGTGGGAAGTAAATACGCAAGGGAAGTAAATTCTCGCAGAGCAAGTGCAAAGATAGAGGTGGAAGTTTTTGTGATATGGATACAAGGAGGCCTTAGGGGCCGGAACAGAGTGAAGGAGCAGAAAGCAGAAAGTAGTACGAGTAAGATCAGAGAAATAATGCAAAGTCCGAGCGTTGTAGTTCATTATGAGGACTGTGTTTTTAATCTGAGTAAGATGGGGAACCATTGGACAGGGGGACTTGAGGAGAAAGAGGATACTATACAATTTATATTCTAATCACTATGGCTGTTGCAAATAGAGTATAGGTAGTTGAGGGCAAGGGAGAAATAAGGGAGACCAGTTAGAATCTTACTGCAATAAGGTGGCTTTTCCAAGGTGGTAGCAGGAGAATTAGTAGAGTTGATGGGAAAACTGGTAGGTTATCCATAAGGATAGAGCCAGTAGGATTTACTGACAGGTTTAAATGTAGGGCTTGAGAAAAAGAAAAGAACCAGAAACTAAGCAGTAGGAAAAGTAGTGCTGCCAATAATGGAGATGGGGAAGATTATAGGACAAGCAGACCTGAAGAGAAAGATCAGAAGTTCCCTTTCAGACATATTAAATTTGAGGTGCCTGTCAGACAACCAGGTGGAGATGCTGACTGAGCAGTTGGAAGTGCAAGTTCAAAAGAGAGATCCAGACTTGAGATACAAATTAAGGAGTCATTTAAACTGTGAGACTCTATGAGATCACTAAAACTATGTGGGTATAGGAGAAAAGAGGGCAGTTGCAAGACTGAAAGAACTAACACTGGAGGCCGTGATGGTGCATTGGAACCCAAACCTATTCTCAGTGGCCCCAAAGAGTAGCAACTGGTAAAATAAAAGAAAAACCTTGAGGAGAGTGTAGTATGCTGAAAGCCAAGTGAAGGAAATGGTTTCAGAAAGGAATGGGAGGAGGGGAACGGGGGGGAGTAAAAATAGATGAGTTTTTTAAAGAGTTTGCTGTAAAAAAAAGAGCAGAAAAATGGGGCAGTGGATGGTAGGAGAAAAGGAGTCAAGAGTTTTGTTTTTAGCTGGGAAAAGTTAAAACATGTTTATACGTTGATAAGAGTGATCCAGTAAAATGGAAGCTTACGTGGTACAGGAGAAGGAAGAAAATTGCTGAGCAGTGTCTGTGAGTAGGCAGGAAGGGTTGGGTACTGTTGCACAAATGGGAGGACTGGCTTTAGAAGCATGGCCATTTAGGGGAACCTGGGTGGCTGAGTTGATTAAGCTTAGGAGTCTTGATTTCAGCTCAGGTCATGATCTCAGGGTCCTGGGATCAAGCCCCATGTCAGGCTCCGTGCTCCGTGGGGGAGTTTGCTTGAGATTCTCTACACACCCCCATCCCCCCACTCCAGCTCCGCAGCTGTGTGTATGCACTCTCTCTCATTCACTCTCTCTCAAATAAATAAAATCTTAAAAAAAAAAAAAAAAGGAAACATGGCCATTTAATCCATTATAATAGGTGGGAACACTAATACTGACAAGTGGTGAGAATTTGTAGATGATCTCTGATTGTTCCTGCTTTCTCACTAAAATCATAAGCAAAATCATCAGCTGAGATTGAGAATGGGAGAGGAAGGAGGTGTTAGAGATGTGAGAGGAAAATTTGGGTAGTCATCTAGGAGAGTAGGGAAGTAAAGTACCACAAAAATGTCATGATAGTCAGTCAAGCTTAGGGGCCAACCTGAAGTAAATTGTGATGTGTTTATTAGTCCAGTTATATCTGGGCAAAAGTTGGGTTTAACCAGGGTGGTTTTGTTTTGTTTGGAGAAAGGTTGAGAGGGAAGGGAATATATCTGATGGAGTATGTGAGAGAAAGAGGTATTGAGGGTATCTGCAAGGTGGTTATGGTGATTGGCCCTGGGATTTCAGGTGGGTAAGGTTAATGGTGAGGTGAGATCAAAGGATAGGGAAAAATTATAAGAGCAAACACAGGACCCTTAAGGTTTATAGGATTATTGGTACCTGGGCACTAGAGGAAGCTGGAAAGAAGGATCAGCTGGTTGGATATTAAAATCATCAAGAATTATGACAAGAGTAATGTTAGAGATGGTGATAATGAGCCAGGAACTAAATTATTCAAGGACTGAGGGAGAATGACCAGGTATTCACTGAGGACTGCAGTGCGGAAGGAGGTGGGTGCGTGTGGTGTCATGACATGAGATTCAAAACACAGGCGCAAGGAGAACCATCCCTAGCAGGCCTGGTTTTGGGCTGAGATTAATTTGTACTTTCCATAACTCATTAGCCCCCTAATCTAAATGTTGAATTCTTTAAAAGAGTAAGTAAAATACATAAAAGAGCAAAATGTGTTAAAATTTATTTTATAAATATTTAGTTGGTGCTTCTCTGAAGTTTTCGTAATTCAAAAAACTGACTTTAACCTATCACTTTAAAATACTTCTCAGTTTTATATTCAGTAGTATAACTAATTGAATTATATCTCAGAACTTTTCACATGTTAAAAAAAACTTATCCACATGTATAACTTAGATATGATTAGTTATTTTGTGTTAGCATACATACCAGAGACCGTTTTTTGTGTATTTACTGGGAACTTAATAAATTATTTGCCTGATTAAAGACACCAATGTTTAGTTGTCTCTCCTTTCTTCTAGATTACATACCGGTTACGGCACCTTCTTCGAGCAAGGTGTGATGCTTCCCCAGTGACCAACAATACCATCCAGTTTCACTGTGATCCTAGTTTCTGGGCTCAAAATATTATCAATTTAGGTAGGCACATGTGTCCTTTTTCTCAAAGTGCCTTTGTTTCTGAACTCTTAATGATTATGCTATGTTATTGAAAATGTCTTCCACCCCCAAAATGTTTTTCTTACCTTGTTTTGAAGATATGGAATTTTTGCAAGTATTTTATTAATGTTATGTGTATGTGTGACACGTGCATGAATACAAATACACATATAAGTAAATGGATGATATGAACATCCTTTTTATTGACTCAGGGTATCTAGACTTTGGAATTTAGAAGTTCTTTTTTCCATAGAATCTTGTTTGTATTGTTAACTATAGGTTTATCAGAATGGGGTAATAAAACTTTTGACTCGTAACTGCCATCAAAACAGGATTTTTGGTGTTTGGAATATTTTCTGATAAAATAATATTTCTTTTATCGACTTACTTTTTTTATACTCAGTCATGAAGCGCCTAAGAGTTTATTTGCCTGATCTCGCTAGGGAAGACTTTTCATTTTTTTATTCTGCCTTTTATGTAATAACTATATATTTTTAAACTTCCTAATTAGAGTGTAACATGCACGCAGAAAAGTGCCCCAGTTTTAAGTATTGGAGCCCACTGAATTATCACAAAGGGAGACTA
Organism: Ursus americanus; assembly: GCF_024610735.1. Classification (NCBI taxonomy): domain Eukaryota; kingdom Metazoa; phylum Chordata; class Mammalia; order Carnivora; family Ursidae; genus Ursus; species Ursus americanus. The sequence goes on along the minus strand of NC_142129.1, from coordinate 15,283,599 downwards.
TTATTTTGGTAAGATTAGGAGCTCAAATACCTTTGCAGGCAGTTGAGGAAGTTATTACTTTAGCTTCCCTACATTATTTGCTAATAGAAGTAGTCTTCACTTTTTGTCTCTTAATTTCTCATAGGGAATCTATAGAAACAGAAATTTAAGAATTCTCTATATATTCTTCATCAGCCACCAGTGTGGTTGACTGTGATTTTGACTATGTTTCAAAATCATCAAAGATGGTTGCTCTCTCATTCCCTAGGCTAGATTCTGGGTAGGAAAGGAAGAAATGGCCCGAAAGAGAGAGAGCCAGTGCTGTCATAATATACCAAGAAAGGAAGCAATAAGCTTACACAAATCTCTTCCGTACAACAGAAGAACAAAAAGGATGGTGATTAGGTGACCCCTGCGGCTGTTTGAAAGTGCATGCAGCAATGTATGTATTGATAGGTAGCGGGCAACTGGAATCACACACAGTCTCGCCTGTATTACTAAAAAGAAGCTTCTTAATACAAAATGTGTTTATAAGTAACTATCTTTTACCCTCCCCCACTAAACCACCACACATTCAGCTCTACAGAGAACCTATCCATATAAGTAGTCATATACAGAAATATATGTACTTATAAGCGTATTGCTTACACTATAAATCACATGATGTAGACATAGGTAAAATTAAGAATGTGTGTGTAACTATACACACATAAGTGGATATAGTTTTAGATAAATCTGTATCAGCCAGAAACAAAATAAAAACAGCATCTGTATTTGTGAAGTTTGTGAAAATCCTTAATAAAATTAAACAGTATCCTTTACTGTAAGACTTCTCAGAGCTATCATTTACAGCTGTGTTAAGTTGTCATTTACAATGAGATTTGCATTTTAAATATTCTAAGAAGGAGATAAGTTTCCCAAATTTGTTTATCTGTGGCTTCTGGGAAATTGAAGAGTGCGAGGGAAGAATATTGATCTAGATGAACATTCAGTTAATGTCTTGGTGAGTTTGGGTAAGTTGTTCAATACAACTTAGATCCCTTATCTATTAGAAGGACTGAACCCTTAGATCCCTTATCTATTAAAAGGACTTAAGGATATACATAGACTTACTATATTGCCTAACATACAGTGAGTATTTAATGAAGGATAACCATAATTTTTTGGGATGCTTATGCTTAGTAAATCAAACATTTAATTGAGTCTCCACTGTTGAAGAAGTCAAGCTTTGCCTTGTGCTTTAATCACACCTACTCAGAGGCACCTTTAGCACCTTTAAATTCTAAAAGTGTAACTGTAAGCCAAAGTATTGTCTATCAGAGAACTGACGTAGTATGCACTGTGAAGATAAAAGGAACTTGAGAGATTACGAATTGCTCATACTAAAGAATCAGAAATATGTTCCGGAAGTCTTAGAACCAATGTCAGGTTTGCTTGTTTTGCTTTAATAAACAACAACAGTTCTCAAGATGTAGTATGAGGTTCCTTTAGGAGACCACAAGGCCTCCCTTTTTCCAACTATGTGTCTGTTTGTGGCCGGTTTTCTTCAGATATTTCAATCCAAACAATATATAATGACACATAATGCAAAAACAGGAGAGTTCAACTTTTAGGTGAGACATGTAAAGAGATTTTTAACAATACTAAAACAATGCCACTCACCGCTAATTTTTTTGAAGTTATTTTTCATAAATGTGTTATGGGTTTATTTTTAAATGAATTAATAAGTAAAAAAATTTTTTAATAGTTTCTAATATAGTAAAATTTGATAGAACTTACATACACAAAAACTCTTTGGGGCCTTCTCTTTTTAAGAGTGTAGAGTGTTTCTGAGACCAAAAAATTTCTTGGCAATTTGAAGTTCAGCAAAAATAGCCTTACAAAATACAGTATTTCACTGTCCAAAACTTTAGAACTTAACTTTTTCTCTTTGATTAGGTTCTTTAGTAATTGAAGATAAAGAGAGTCAGCCACAAATGCCTAAGCAGAATCCTGTCGTGGAACAGAATTCACAGCCACCAGGTGGTTTATCTTCAAACCAGTTATCCAAGTTTCCAACACAGATCAGCCTAGCTCAATTACGACTCCAGCATATGCAGCAACAGGTAATGGCTCAGAGGCAACAGGTGCAACGGAGGCCAGCACCTGTGGGTTTACCAAACCCTAGAATGCAGGGGCCCATCCAGCAACCTTCCATCTCTCATCAGGTAAATTTGGAAGCAGGCCTGTCCTAACTTAGATAATTATAGTACAGTTGTATTCAGCATCTCTTAAAATAACCAAGACATCTGTCATCTATGATATAAATATATGAACTTATAAAAATTTATCAAAAGTATCCCTGATTTAACTGCTAGTTTTTAGTCCTTCTCAAAAAGGAATTACTGGTTTATTTAGCTGGTACAACTATTTTCATCTACTCTTTGTTGTCTTCAAATTACAACCGAGGATAAATGATTGCATTCCTAAACAACCCACGCCTGTTGCTGATGGTAAAGTTGTGTATCTGTAACTCATCATTCCTGTATTAATGCTTCAGAATGGTTCATACTTCAGTTATCTGGTCTTTGTGGGGATGCAGTGTTTAGGAAAACCGCAACATGTGTTAGAAATGAGGGTAAAACAATAGAAAAGGGTTGGGGAATGGTTCACTAGAAATCTCCCTTCTTCAGACTCTATTTCTGGGCAGGTATTCCATGAACCATTCTTATTTTTACTAGATATGAAGTATTCCATTTACTTTTAATCTGATTTTTGAAGATAAGTTTATATGCTCTGTTATAAGGGTTTCACTGTCCTGCCGGGCATACTTAATAAAAGTTTTCAGGAATGTAAAGTCTAATTAATTCACACCAACTGTTATTTACAGTTACATTTGTTTATTAATTTATACTCTTCCTATTTCTGAGAAGGATTTGAAGTGGTATACTTCAAATGGATTGACACAAATGAATGAAATGGAACAGGGTTTAATAAGAATCAAAGTGTGCAGAACTAGGCTAAGAATCCTATTACTTGAGAACAAAACTTAGATCAGAATTTTTTTTCAACCAAAGAAAACAAGAAACAGATATAATATCTATATTACTTGATAAAAAGGAAACATGCCAGTTAACTAGGGAAGAAACTCTTTGCTAGTATTTTTCTAGCACTAAGAGGAATGTGTAATATGGTTCTTTATGAAAACAATTAAATGGCATAATAGTATTTTTTGTAGCAATTTTACAAAACATGGCACTAGTCTTCATAGGGCTCTTACTTCAACCCTGAATAAAGTTATGGACATGGGTAGATCCTGATTTTGTTAAGTTGCTTCTGTGAAGACCTAAAGCAATTTATTTCAGACTTATGGCTTTCTAGTAATTTGATTAAGAAGGCATGTCAAATCCAAGGGAATATTAATATACCCAGTAGATTTCACTGGAAGTAATTAACAAAGAATATAAGAGGTCTTTGGTGAGTGCTCCATGGAAAAAGACTTGTACACTTTAGATACCAGGAGCACAACTGACAGAGTTGGAATTTTAAGAAAATCGAGGAATAATTTTGTCATTACCTTTGCAGACTGATACACTGCAGGTAGACTTCAAAGAGTACCAAAAGATTTCTAAAGATAAATTTGAAAAGAAGAGAGAGTTGAGTGCTTACTGCTAAGCACTTGCATGATTAATATTTTTTTTTTTAAAGATTTTATTTATTTATTTGACAGAGATAGAGACAGCCAGCGAGAGAGGGAACACAAGCAGGGGGAGTGGGAGAGGAAGAAGCAGGCTCATAGCGGAAGAGCCTGATGTGGGACTCGATCCCGGAACGCCGGGATCACGCCCTGAGCTGAAGGCAGACGCTCAACCGCTGTGCCACCCAGGCGCCCCTGCATGATTAATATTTATCTTAAGTGCCTGGGAGATAGAAAAGTGATCTTTATTTAAGTTTATTAACATGAAAAAAGGATATATTCATTATTTGCATTAATTGCCTTTTCACTAAGAAGTAAGGAACTGAGGCAGTTAGTAGATACTATGTAACTTGGTCCCTCTATCATTGTTATTTATAAGCAGTGACAAAATGATCTCTGAGCCTTTGGCCTACTTATCTCAGAAATTTGCTTTTGATCTTATTTTTCGTCTCTAGGATTTACTGCTATATGATCTGTATAATACACAGTCTCTACTATGAAACCTAATTTCCCCTCTTAGAAATAAAGTAATTTTCACATCTTTTGGTCATTTCCTCACACAGTATTGTTTTTCTGCTACTCTCAATAACTCCTGAATCTTCTTCATCCTCTCATCTCTCATTTTTATGTGTTCTTTGCCAAATACTCACTCAAACATTTTTCACTCATCAATTTGTCCTCCTCCATAAGCTTTTACACTGCTCTGCCTAGCTATCTACTTAGTTTTCTGCCAGTTTATTTATATGGAACTGTGGGAAAGTGCCCATCTATAAGGAGGCTGTGTGTGCCTCTGGCTTTGTGGGTATGCTCAAATCGTACTCTACATCTGTCCATAGGACACAGGTAAATTTAAAGGCCTACTTCTAAAAATTGCTTACATAAGAGTTCCTTATTTCTTCTTCCTCTGAGTGTTAACCATGTAGTCTGCATGGTTAAAGAGTTGTGTGATGCGGAGGTAGGATACAGAACTAAGTGCTACAAACTTGATAGACTGTGCATCTGTTTATTCAGCAATATGCAGTCTACTCCAGTGGACAGATCGCAGGTTGTTAGGGAGCAGTGTCACCTATCTTATTTTATACATAATTCACAGCAAGGGTTCTCACTCCTGAGTCAGATTTACTGCTGTGGAGATACTCTTATTCATATATATATACATTAATTTTCCTGAACAGTGGATGAATGTTAGAAGGACATCTGCTATCCTTCAGGGTTATTATGCACAGTTGGGAACTACTGACCTAGAATACAACCAAAACCTATAATCATAAAGGTCCTTAGAGTGAGAGTGAGGATAATGATGTTTATATGTCAGTTTGCTTAAATGCGCAGTTATTTCTCTAGTCTCTTTTTTCCTTCTGCATCTTCCTTGCAAATTAGTTGATTCCATTTAATTAAAGTAGCACTGCTTTTGCTTTTTTTCTTACGCTCAGAACTAGTTCCTAGCTTTAGTCTTCAAAGTTGCCTCCCCTGTCTAACACAATCAACTCTAACAGTTTAGGAGAGAGGGGAAAAATCACCTCACATCTTACCAAACTGAGCTCCTTGATGGTAGGGTTGACATCCACTCTGACACCGATTTCTCAGAGTACATTATTCTAGCATCAAGTGTCATTTCTTGACTGTATCAATGTATAAATCTCAGTCTGGGTGGGGCTGTGAGAGTGGGGTAGCAAAGGACTAATGTAAGTTCCTTTATTCTCTTTTAAGGACCCTTTTGGATGATTTCCCACTTTTTAAAAAGTTATCTCTTAGATAAATTTAGGAGTTTTTCACTCTTTCCACTGTAATTCCCCAACTATTTTCTGTTTGTGTTTCTTCGATACAAAACCCTTCAAGTCACAAAACTTTAAAAATCGAAGAGAATTGCTATGGCTTCAGGCTTATGCTTCTGTACAGTTATGACATTTTCTCTACTATTTTTCTCTTCTTCACCTACAGAATTTCCCTTGATCTTGAGACAGTATCTAAATCTATTTTTCATTGGGTCCGTAACTGTAATTGCTGGCCACTCTTGAGAGTTACTGAGGGTGAACCCAGTGCCAACTAATTTGTAAGAGAGGCGAAGGAGAAGCATTTACCCAGGAAAGGAGAGTAAATTTCACAAATGAGAAAGGAAAAGCAAAAATAGAGGGCAGGGTTACATTTTATAGTTGTCTTCCTTCAAAGGACCGAAAGTTAAGATGCTGCTGCTTCAGCCCTACAAATTTCACGTTTGTCCCTTTGTGAATATGGAAACTTCCCTTTCTGAGAAGTTCTAATCATATACAGTTTAGAGAGCTAAAAATAAGTACTTGCTTTGCAGTAAGTTGCCAACCATAGAACTGGTTCACCACGAGACTGCAACTGGCATATAAGGTTACCTTTTTCTAGAACACTGGTCTCAATTTCCAGGGCTAACCTTTATGCACAAAGTAAGCTTGCCTCCCCAGCCCTTGCCCTGTCATGTAATGCACCAATGTTGTTCTTGAAGGATTTCCATTTGAAATCTATTTTCTTTTAGGGAAATTCATCTTCTCAGCTCTACTTAGTACCTTAATCAACCCCCAGCTACACACCAGCAGGTGTTTTGGTGATGTACTTTGGCGGAGTAGATCTGGATTAAAGCTCTAGTGCTGCCTTTTACTAGCTGTGTGACCTTTTTCAAGTTCTCTAAACTTTCTAGTGTTTAGTGTCCTCATTTGTAAAATGAGGGAAAGGTAATAATGAAGTAACACATGTAAAATGCTAATCATAATGCCTGGCATATGGTTTGACCTCAGTAAGATCTAAAACTCATTAATTTTTAAATGATATTAATAACTATTTTCATTATTCATTATTTATTGGTTAAGAGTGCAGACCTTGGAGCCAGAGTGCTTGAGTTCTAGTTCCAGCTTTATCTTTTATTATCTTCATTAATCTGGGGCAGGTTATTTAAATTCTCTATACCTCGGTTTCCTTTTCTGTAAAATGAAGAGAATCCCTACCTCATAGTATTGTTGTGAAGATTAAATGAGTTAACTCATGTAAAGCCCTTAAAGCAGTACCTAGCATGTAACAGCTGCTCAGTAAATACCAATTATTATTCTACCATCTCATTATTTTAGGAGATCTGAAGAGGGCGGTTCTTTGCAAAATGTAATCATCAGGGACTTAAAAGGATACCAAATACAAATTTTCCCTACTTCCTAATATGGCCTACATCTGGTCCTTTTGTAACCTACTTAAAGTTGGAAACCCCCCTCCCAAGGCTCTTTCCTAATAAAACTCTTCACATAGTTATATACATTTTGGAAGGCTGCCTCCTTCCCCCATATTTGTAGTATTAGTACTACCCATTATTGAAGTATTAATAAATTATTCATCTGTGACAGAGGTATTGTCTTTCTGTGAAAGTTACAGGGTTCTCTATAATTTGTCTTTCAAGAGATGATTGTCACTAAATTGAATTTCTTTCTTCCAGCAACCCCCTCCACGTTTGATAAATTTTCAAAATCACAGCCCCAAACCCAATGGACCAGTTCTTCCTCCACATCCTCAACAGCTGAGATATCCACCAAACCAGAACATGCCACGACAAGCAATAAAGCCCAACCCACTACAGATGGCTTTTTTGGCTCAACAGGCTATAAAACAGGTATATATATTTCCTTTCTTCAGCTTCTTGTTCTGCTTCTCTATTTTCAAATCACATTAAATTTATAGATAAAGCAGTGATAAAACAAGAGCAAGGGTTTTTGTTTTTTTTTTTTTCCCTTAGGATTTATTTATTTGAGAGAGAGAAAGCCTGTGAGTGGTGGGGAGGGACAGAGGGAGAAGGAGAGAGAATCCTCAAGCAGACTGCCTGATGAGCGTGGAGCCCGACGCAGGGCTCAGTCTCAGGAGCCTGAGATCATGACCTGAGCCGAAACCAAGGGCCTGGATGCTTAACTGACTGAACCACCCAGGCATCCCCTCTTTTTTTTTTAATAAATGTGAGTTACCAAGTTTATTATACACAGACTTATAGAGACAAAGCTAAGAGAAAAGGTCTTGATATGTAATTGACAAGAGAAATCAAGCCACTTAGGTTGATATTGGAGTGAAGTCCCAGAATAATCAGTGAGTCATAGGTATGACTTCTGGCAATACTGATAGGTGTAGCTTTTAGCCAAGTTCATTAAGGCAGAAGTATTGTAACAAGTACAGGTTATAAGAGAACATAAACGAATCTTTAAATTGTTACAAGGAGACTTTGTAAAAACAAATTGACAGTTTTAATATGGGGTACATGTAAATATGATTGAGTTTAATGTTTACGGTTATATTAAATCTGGTAAAGTTTAATATTTATACTCTTAATATCTTCAGGTAAAAATATTTTTTAGATACGACATTACTTTTTAACAAGTAAAAGTTCTCTCTTTGTCTTCTCAAAGAACTTATGTCAACAGTCTTCCAGCTTAACACTTGTAGATTAATTTCAGTTTTCAGCTTTTTTGCCAAGACCAAAATAAGGAATATGATGCTATTTTCACAATTCTGTGACATTCATTTAATCAAATGATCTGAAAATTCTATTCTAAAAAATACACTGTGTGTGTGCGTGTGGTTATAATTAGTTTGGCTTTGCTGTAATATCACCAAACTTTCTTAAATAATATTTAATAAAAGTACTTTTAAATAAAAGTCATACCTCTCTATATTTCATCAGTAGAGGGAGGTGCAAAGGGTCCAAGTGACAGTTTAGCCTTAAATTCTGTTTACTTTCCTAATAATTTTGTGACCTTGTTCAAGTTTAATCTTTTAAATGTCATTTGCCCCAACTATACATTGAGTACCTTGCAGAGTTGTGCTGAAACTGAATGCTAACATATACAGAAGCATCTAGCGCGTTCTGTCTACACAAATGTGTACTTTCCTTCTTCCTCATTTATTATTTTTAATGGGTAGATACACATTCTAAGAATGTTTTTTAAAATGTTTCCTGGTCAAAAATGTAAACATGAATGAATAAATGAACAAACTAGAAAATATAGTGGGGAATTGGTTTTCAGTTGGTTAATTTAATAAACTGTAGCATACTTGCACAATGAGAATACTTTCAGTTATTGAGAAAATGCAGTAATCTATATGTGATTATGGTATGTGGGAAAAAATATGTTCTAGAATTTTTGTGGGGTATTATCTCATTTTTCTGGTTGTGTATTTGTTTTGTCGTATGTATATGGCATATAGGTGATGTGCATATATATACATAATATGTATAAACCTGGAAGGATATACATTATCTGTAACTGTGATTATTCTGTGGGAGGGAAGGAGGATTAGGGTCCATAGAAAAAGAAAAAGATGGATTGGTGGATATGAGGGGTGGGTAGGTGGTGAAGAGGACATTCACAGGTTTCTTTACACAATTTTTTCAGTAAAGCATATAAATTAGATTTTTCAAAATTGGAATGCTGCTGACACTATCACTCTATATAATATAGTCTATATATAAACGACGTGTTTGGAGATTTTTTTTTTCCCTTGCATAGTCTCGAGATACCTCTTAGTTGCTTTCCTTTTCCCCTGTATTTTATTATGAAAATTTTCAAACACAACAGATTGAAAGAGTTGTATAGGAGACAAATTGTTCTATTTGCCTGCTCAATTATTATTCCACATACCTATCTATTCATCCATCTATCATCAAGTGTTCGTATTTTTTGATTAGGTTTTGAAGTAAATTGTAGAGAGCATCATGGTTCATCTCTGTACTTCTCATTCCTAGTATTCTCTTAGTTAATGTATTTATCTCAGCTTTTTTAGCATAAATGACGAAGACTTTCCTCAGATGCTTGTTGAGGTTTAATTATCGGTTCATATATAAGAAGTGAGTTTAAAAAAAAATCCTGAAAGCCTTCGTCTGGAGCTAATGTTTGATGATGGAGATTTCATGCTAGATTTAAGGCTGTGAGGCAGATTTATTGGGAGAATTCCTAGTGTTGCCATCTTTAAGTCTTCTTAGGCTGGTCCAGTTCCCAGAGGATCTTCCTGCCCTGTGCCTAAAATGCGGGGCCTGGCCGCTCCTTGAAGCCAGCGTGGTTCAGAAGAGTGGTGGGGGGGCAGTCTCAGAGTGTGAGGGAAGCTCAGCATTCAGTGTGAGTATGGTTTCTTAATGTTCATTCTCAGTGCAGTACTTTTCTGCCTTCTGCTGAACCTGGTGCCTGTCAGTCAAATGACACTGTTTTACCTGTTTTAGAGAATAACCTTCCAGCCTTCATCTGTGGAGAAGGAGGAAGTCCATATTATCTTGGGGTAACTACAGGTAAAGTAGGAAAGAAACAGGAGCTTCAGTGCTCCTTAAACAGACTCTCAACAGATTGTCCTGTTTTCAGCCCCAGATTCACCACTCATGCTTCTAATTTCCAAGCCTTTGGGGTTCTGCAATATATGTTGACTTGCTTCTCTGTTTTCCCCACGGCCAGCTTAGGTTTCAGCTTTATCAAATTGACCAAGTGGTTTGCTGTTTGTCCAGCTTCTCTCCAGCTTCCACAATGGGATTTCTGTCTTCTTTCCTATGTTCTTTGAGTCAAAAGCCTTTTTAAAAAATTCCCCTTAACTATTACTTTAGTTTCAGATGTCTTGGGTAGGGACAGAAGAAAATGTGGTGTTTAGCCCCCCATCTTTACCTCAAAGTTGCTGTCTGTGTGTATATTTCTTTTCCAGTATATATAAGCTTTCCAAGATGGGGTCTTAAGGTTTTTCTGGTGCATACTGTTTTCTGGTTAAAAAAATCAGTGCTTTTTATTTTTTATTTTTGGACAGGATTAATGAAAACTATATATGCCTGTCCATCTCCTTCCCCCCCCCCCCCGCCTTTCAATTCAAATTATAGTTGAATTCACATAGCAGAACGTGTCTTCTACTTTGTTTTGTGACAAAGGAACAGGGATTAGTTGGACATTTTATGTTTGGCCTGCTGATGGACAACCTTTCTCCTCTCTTGTTACCGTAGTGGCAGATCAGCAGTGGGCAGGCTGCCGCATCAACTGCCAACAGCACATCCTCTACTCCTTCTAGTCCTACCATTACTAGTGCAGCAGGATATGATGCAAAGGCTTTCGGTTCACCTATGATTGATTTGAGCTCACCGGTGGGAGGTTCTTATAATCTTCCTTCTCTTCCAGATGTAAGTATACACAAAATTTATACTAAGAATGTTTGGAAAATTTTAAGTGAACTTAGGTCTGGTAAAAGGCTTGAGTTAGTCAGATTATAGGTTGTGTGTTTGGTTTTAGAAGTTATTTTTATTCTTTAGAAATATAACAGCAGGAAAAATAAAAAGATGCTAAGCACTTATACTATAGAACATCTTTCACAGCACTGCAGTTGAAGGTGTCTGTAAATGAATAATTATAGTGATGGACTAGGGAAAGAAGGGAAGTAAGGATCTGGGAAAAGGTACTGGAAAGGTTATTTGCTGGAATGTGCTATATTAGAATAAGATTGGTGGAGGGAGACTAGAATCGAAGGCATTAGAAGAGGTGGAGACAAGTTTAACAATGGAAATGAAAACATTTTCTCCCAGATCATACTGGCCAGTGCAGAATTATATCTGATTTATTTTATATTTTAATTAAATACATGTACTTGCTATCTTTGTCAATATGACTTTTTAAAAAATCTTTTCCAGAGGCAGAAAACACAACATTCTATAGACAGACTTCCAAGTATAAGTTGATACTTATTTCACCTTATCTTACCCTATAAGGTTAGGTAATTGTGACACAAACATTAAAAACTGATAAGAAATACCTTGTCAGATCGTAAAATAATTTTTTAAATTTTCATTTATTTGGTTTTTCAAGTCACTAAAATCAACTAATATTTCCTAATAGTTGCATCGTTAACGTTACCAGAGTTAATTTTTAAAATAATTGCATATACTTTAAATAGGTAAAAGTACATGTATTTTTCATACATAGATAGTATATAGGAAAACTTCTTTTGTCTCATTCCTGTAATTTTATTTTAGCTTTCAGGATTACCTTGCAATGTAAATAACTTTTCTTACACTAAGATCCAGTAGATCCAGTCACATTCCAGTGTGTTTTACACTGAAAAGTATTGGCCAAGGTATTGCTAAAAGAATATTAAACATAAATGACCCTGTGTACTTACCCCCTACCCTAAAGAGGACCCACAGAAATAGAATTGTCCTTCTGTTTTCCGTGCAGTCCTCAGATACAGGTGACCCTTTGTCTCCCAGCCTCGCTCAACTGGAATTCTTTATCTGAACCATAGAATAAAGAAGCTGATTTGAGTGACCATTTTCTCAGTCCCCTCAAAGATGGTTCATAACTAGCACCATTCTAGATGGAGACTTGAAAAGTAAACTCATCATACACAGTCTGTGCCCTGGACAGTAGGACTTACGTTTCTTGTAGAATCCTGGTTGAGAAAGGCTGGAACTATGTTAGAGAATTGAACTTGATTTTAATCACAAAGACATTTTGGGGAAATAAATGGTCTATTTAAGCATGAAAGGTATTTGCTTCTAAAGAATTAAAGTCTTATTCAGTAGCAATTTATCAGTATTTTAGCCAAGCAGTCAATTAAGAAAGAAGTGTTTCCTTTATACCGGTTACATTAAAGTAAGAATCTAGAAAGAATCCATTCCTCCTACCAAATAGTAGTAATGTACTTAAGTGAGGTTAAGTGTTCTAGAAATGTGATATGTGTAGGCCTACTTGATCTATGTAGTGCATACCAGAGCACCAGTTCTCAGTGTGAACCAAAGACATGGGGGTCAGAGGCTCCACAAGGTCCTTCCTTTGTAAGGCCAGATTTTCTTCATATTCTTCAACCAAAACCACACGTCACAACAGATTGTGTGCAGAAGCAGATATAAGAATTCAGTTGGCTGTTAGTAAACCAGACACTAAAGAGGTTTGCTAAAATGTGAAACTGTGCTGTTTTTCTCATCAACTTTTTTTTTATTGGCTACCTTTTGTTATTTTTAAATAAGTATTTTTTTTGTTTCAATTTTTACGGCTGTGAATAACATATGATACTCCTTTATCCTTGCTCATTACTTCTGAAATAGTATGTCCTCAGCATATTTACCAAGATGGAACGTTAAGAAGAATGAAAGCCTTTTTCAAGAATGTTTATGGGGAAAATATGCATCAGAACTCCTCAATTAGGATATTTGCATATTTTATTATTTGATAGTAATTAAACTACTAAAAGTTTTCTATTAAATTTAAAGTAGCTGTTAACTTGTAAAGTCAGGATGCCATGAAATAATTTCTTTTCTTATAAGATTGACTGTTCAAGTACTATTATGCTGGACAATATTGTGAGGAAAGATACTAGTATAGATCATGGCCAGCCAAGACCACCCTCAAACAGAACCGTCCAGTCACCAAATTCATCAGTGCCATCTCCAGGCCTTGCAGGTAAAGTGGGCTTCTTTTGATTTTGTGAGTGTTGTCCCATTTTTTACTCTGCTTGTAATGACTCCCCCCGCCCCTTTTCATTGTAAGATTAAAATGAATCTGAGTTTTTGGCACTATTTACAATTAGTATACTTTCAACGTGGGAAGCAAAGGTTAACCTCTGTACCTTTTCAATTTCAATAAAGCTTACAGGCATTAGAGCATTCCCAGGAGGAAATTAGTATTATACATTCTCTTTTTGATGAGTTTGCCTGTGTCGTGGTCTCTTTTGGGATGTAAGTTGCTTAGGGTCAAAGTTTATCAGTGTCAGTCACTTCTTGGTGGTTTTGTTTGGTATTAATGTTTGAAAAGTTTTAACATACCTACTCATTTCCTTTAAGAGAGAAGCACTCTACTACCTACTCCCAGAGACCTGGACAAAATAGGTGCCTTAGAACAAAATACGGAAGGAGGAGAATTTCTTAAGTCATTCACCAGTCACACAGATGTAATCAGGCAGTTACACAACTTAAAAGGAGACGCTTATTTAAAACATAAACAAACTTGAAATACAAACAAACTGGAAGAACACTGTTGACAAAATATGGCAGAGAAACTGTTTAATTATAAAACAAGTTTGTACAAATAAATAAGGAGAGTACTCAGTATTGCCAAAGGGCATGAGTAAATAAGTCCCTGAAGTGGAAATACAAATGGCCAGTAACTTGGGGGATTCAGTCTCACTAGTGGTCATTAAAAATATCAAAACAAGATATAATTTATAACTGTTGAATTAGCAAAGACTTAAATAGTGAAAATACTCATTGACAAGAATGTGATAAGAGAAGTACTCTGATACATAGCTGGCAGGAGTATAAGTTGACAAACATTTCTGGAAACCATTTTTACAGTATCACTAAAGCTGACATTTATCCATTGCTGACTCTTTGTTAGGCATTGGACAGAGGATCTTAAATACATTGCCTAGTAGAATATTTGTTTCAGTATCTGCATTCATTGGTCTGTGCGGCTTGCTTTCTTGGACTGCTTTTATATCAGCACTTATCACTTTTTATTGTCTTCTGTAGCTTTCACTGATGCTAGTGTCCTCACTGAGATTTTACCCTGGTTACTTTAACATTGGACATTTGACAGTGTTTGGAAACCTTTTTGATTGTCACACCCTGCGTGGGAAATATGGAGGGATAACATCTAATAACTAGTAGAGGCCAGGGACGCTGCTAAACATCTTAACAATGCAAAGACAGCCCCCCGCCCCCAACAAAGAATTACCTAGCCTAAAATGCCAGCAGTACTGAGGTTGAGTACCCCTGCTAGTCTAAGGGAGTTACTAGACTTTGCTGGAGTCCCAACAACTGCTTATTGTTTTATATAATTTCATTGTGTTCTAGTTTCAAGGTAGTATTAAGTGAGCACATTCAGTAGGAATTTAATACATAATTATTCATTTTATGAATGTGAATGATTTCCTCCTCTTCAGGACCTGTTACTATGACTAGTGTACACCCCCCAATACGTTCACCTAGTGCCTCCAGCGTTGGGAGCCGAGGAAGGTAAACTGACTTAAGCTTATTCTCTCATATATACAATCTCTGATTAGATTTCTCTTGACAATGCTCCAGTATGCTCTTGGTACTCAATACATTTTGAACAACTTCCTTTATTTTTAACTTTTAAATTAAAATGTTAATAATTATTATATATTAATTTGATAAACTAATGGGTCAAGTAAATAAATTGCAGTTTTGTCTTTTAAAGATACAGAAATTGGGGTGGGGAGGTAATATGTTGAAAATAAGAAAATACATTTGACTTTAGCCTAATAGCAAGGAAAATTTAAATGAAGCAGATATCACATACTGTACTATATAGGAATATGTACAAATACAAGCTGGGGGGGGAGAAATAATAACTTTATTCAAACTTCAGTGTTCTCTGACTTTTTTAATGGCCAAACATTAATTCTGCTTTAAAATAAATAAACTCATAGTAGTTGAAATTCTGTCTTAGCTTACTGCTTTGCTCGTCTACTTCTTAGGCTTGCAAATTTCTCCTAGATAATGAACCCAGTTCTTAACTTGCCTAATCATATGGAAGAAGCATTCTCTGAAGAGAAAAAGGTTGCCTTTAATCCTATGAGAACATAGTGGCTCTCTGTAAAAGGTTTTGTCCCACTACACTTTTAAATAGCAGAACACCAATAACTTGTGTCTCTAGTTAATTGTCTTCACGCTTTGTGACAGTAAATCGTTAATGTGAGCCCAGAGTCTCTTTGTCACTGACTGGAGAAGGAAATGGGAAAGCCTAAAGAGAATATGCTAGTTCTAAGATATTGAATCTGGCTGCTCCGTCGTAGAGCCTCAGAATATTGAAGTCAGTTTTCTTTTAACTCAGGTTTTTATTTAGATGTCTTTCTAGAAGTATAATGTAGCTATTTAGATAGGCTAATATGAAAAGCATTTTTTATACACGAAGCTGTTTTAGGTGTAGCAGTTGCACTTTGGTTATGTATCATTTATTGATAAGGGAGCATAGTGACCATTGCTGTGAAGATACAGCATTATTCCTGAAAGCTGTTGTTACACTTTGTCTTGAGATACTTTAGGTAGAATTCTTTGATTTTTTTTTTTTCCCTTTCTTATAGCTCTGGCTCTTCCAGCAAGCCAGCAGGAGCTGATTCTACACACAAAGTCCCAGTGGTCATGTTGGAGCCAATCCGAATAAAACAGGAAAACAGTGGACCACCTGAAAATTATGATTTTCCTGTTGTTATAGTGAAACAAGAATCAGATGAAGAATCTAGGCCTCAAAATGTAATTATATTAATTTGGGGGATACTGTGCCTATTTGGGGGATAGGATGAAAGAAACTTTAAAATAGCAGATAGGAGGTTAAAAATGTTATATTTGAAAACCAGGAAATAGTCAACTTCAAAGTTGAAAAAGTTGAGGAAATCTCTCAGTAAATTAAAAGAAAAAGATGGATGGAAAACAGGGAGAAGAGTTTGAAAAATAAGGGGCTCAAATAAGGAGGTTGGGCATTTGAGTAAAACACATGGAAGATAATTGCCCAAAAAATAATACAAGGAAACTTACTATAACTGAAAAGCATGAGCATCTGAGTTGAAAGGGCCCACCAAGTACCAGAACATTAAATGAAAAAAGGACTTAAGTTATACTATCATCGGTTTCAGGATACCAAGATTCTAAAAGCTTCCAAATGGAAAAAAATACACCTTATACAAAGGATCAGACATCATAATGGCACCAAGTCCTCAAAAGGGAAACTTGATTCTGAAAGATAGTAGGGAAATACCAAAATTGTGAGGGAAAAATATTTTATAGCCAGAATTCTGTACCCAGGCAAATGATCAATCATGTGTAAAGATTAAGCATTTCAGACATGCATGCAGGGTCTCAGGAATTTTAATTCTCATGCACTCATTCTCAGATATTTGAGAATATGCTTCATCAAAAATGGAGTGAACCAAGAAGGCATAAGATCTCAGAAATGGGATCTAACACAGAAAAGAGTAGTTCCCAGTACAACAACTTCTCTAGTACACCACGTAGCAGAGGACGGAAGACTCCGTGGGGATATATGTAAGGGCAAAAATATGTTTGGCAGTATTAAGAAGCATTTTATTACCCTACTGGAGGTTGTGAGAGTGACTTTAGAGATAGTGACCTAGAAAAGTAAGCAAATGAAAGAAAGAAAGGGAGGGAGAAAGAATTGAATCATAGTAAAAACAGAAAGACAAAAAAGGCAGTGTAGTCACAGTACATTCTGTGGTTATGTAAAGAACAATATTTATAGTCCTAATGATACAAACACACACCTGTATTACACAAATTTAACTAAAATCTAGATGTAATCAGGATATAACCTGTACGGATTTAACCAAAAATTGATTTTTCAGGATACTTAACCAGTGCAGCAGTGATACTGACTTGGAATAGATGTTGGCCATAAAGTTATACTGGTACCTAACAACTTAAAAAAGTAAATAAAAGATAAATAAATCAGTGCTTAATAAAGCATTAAGAGGGTGGCATGAATGGCGTGTGTGTGTGGGGAGAGGATGGAGAGGCAGGAAGGAAAAATCTAATCTTCCATACTGAGGAATATATATACATATATTTAAAACTGAAAATATGTTTAAAATTGAAAATCTGGGGAGCTTCGGTGGCTTAGGTGGTTAAGCCTATGCCTTCGGCTCGGGTCATGATCTCAGGGTCCTTGGGATCCAGCCCTGCATTGGGCTTCCTGCTCAGGCTGCTTCTCCCTCTCCCTCTGATCCTCCTCCGCACTTGTGCTCTCTCTCTCTATCTCACATAAATAAATAATATCTTTTAAAAAATAAAAACTTTAAAAATAAATAAAATTGAAAGTCAGAAATTACAGCATAAGAGTATCATTTAAAAATGAATAGCAAAAGAAAAAGTTAAATAATTTGAAAATAATTTACTCCAAGGAATGAGATTATATAATCATGCTTTTAACTAAATCTACATTTATTACTTTGAAAATTTTTTTTAAAGTTTAAAGGAGATAACGGATTTTGTCATTGATCTAAAATTTTTTCTACCCTAGGCCCCAACATAAAATTTAGGTTCATCTTGAAGTTATTAATGGCTCCTGCAGAAGTGAAATTCTAGGATTTAAAGCACTATACTTTTCTATGAATGATAAAAATTCAACAGTAGGCATAGTTTGTGTCTGAGTATAATTTGAACTAATAGCTCAGTGTATTTACAATTCATATGGTTGATTCTCCACTGCCCACCTATTCTCCCATTTCTGTAGCTGTCAGCAAATAAAAAGATTTATCTTATATTATCCACACTCCCTTTCTGCTGATTGTCTGTTTCGATGATAGTTTTTAGTAGAGGTTCATGTCTTCTTTACCACTGGGGTCTCTTAAACAGCAGTAAACCTCTTGTTCTCTTACATATTCACAGACCCTTTTGAAGTAACCAGGTGCCTGTGAGAGAGGAGTCTACAGTCCAAAATTGCAATAGCACAAATAAAGAATATCAGTTTTGAGAAATAACACATACTTAACTTCTTTCCATTGCAGACCAACTATCCAAGAAGCATACTCACCTCCCTGCTCTTAAATAGCAGTCAGAGCTCTGCCTCTGAGGAGTCTGTGCTAAGGTCAGATGCCCCTGATAGCACAGGAGATCAACCTGGGCTTCACCAGGAAAGTTCCTCAAATGGAAAGTCGGACTGGCTAGCTGCCTCCCAGAAGTCACCCCTTCATGTCGGAGAGACCAGGAAAGAGGATGACCCCAACGAGGACTGGTGTGCAGTTTGTCAGAATGGAGGGGAACTCCTGTGCTGTGAGAAGTGTCCCAAAGTATTTCATCTTTCTTGTCATGTGCCCACTTTGGCAAATTTTCCAAGGTAAGATGGTCCTTGCTTCCCTTTCCCACATTCTTTCACTATAAATAACAATCACTGATCACTGTAACATAAAACCTTAGAAACATAAAAAAAAGTCCACTTTGCACAAGTGCATACTCCAAAACCTTCAACATAGGGTTTTTAAGACTGCTTCCCATTCCGTGCACATCTCTCAAAAACCTAGTCTGTTAAAGAGAGAAGAAAAAAAAAATAGCCAGCTACCCCAAAGAACAGTGATCCTTATGCATAATAATTGCCACAGTTATTGCATCCTGTTTGCTAGGCACTGAACTGTATCATTTACAAATATCTCAAGTCCATTTTCAAACCAACCCTGTGAGATGCCGCTGTCGCTGAACAGCAGCCATTGGGTTGATCTCTTTAGTTCTTCAAAAGCTATACTTTTTACATTTTAATTTCACATTTAAAGTTGCAAGAATAGTACCAAGAGCATTTCTTTTTCGTGAATCATTTTGGGGAAAATGCCAGTTTTGCCTCACATCTGCCATAAATTAATTTGTGTGTTTAAGTGTTTATTTCGCATATGCGTTTCATGCCTCTTTGGACTAATATTTACCACTTTGACCCTCGCGTTGTATTCCTGCTGTTAAGCTCTCCCAGCGTGGTGCCGTGTACAAGTAGTTACGCATGCAGTAAATCCTCAGTGATTAAAATTCATGCCAAACAGATCTCTATGATAGATGGAGTGGAGGAGGTGGGAGAGGGAGATGTTCAGCGAAGAGAGAAACAATGCATTAGGAATTCAGAAATACTTTATCCCCCAACAGCGGAGAATGGATTTGCACTTTCTGCAGAGACTTATCTAAACCAGAAGTTGAGTATGATTGTGATGCTCCCAGTCACAACTCAGAAAAAAAGAAAACCGAAGGCCTTGTTAAATTAACACCAATAGATAAAAGGGTAAGTTTTTTTTGAACATTTCTAACCTAGACTGTTAGGGTTTTTTTTGTTAAATGGGTATTATTGTAATATAGGCGTGCCTTTCATTAATCAAACTTTATACTGACCTCTTTTTTCTTTAGTTTTTCCACAAGAGTATAGGAATCTTAAATACTATAACTTGTAACTTTTTTGGTTAAAAAAAAAATCACAGTACTGTCTATACATTTTCTAGAAGCTTTAAAGGACTGTACTTGAACGAGGTGAAACATGTATCCTCTATGTGGTCTAGAATTTTAGTCTATCTTTAGTAAATTTGTTTTATTTCTACTGTAAATAAGTTTTCTTGCTAATTTGTTGAGAACTGTCACCAAAGAGATGGGCTTTTCTATTTTTCTGGAAATAATTCCATTCTTTTACCAGATGGTACTGGGTTTATACCTCAAAGCCAGCTAATAAAGTTAACTGTAATTGACATTTAAAGCTACTACGTCAACACTTCTTTAGTAGTAAAGAAGTTCTTTGCTAAATTATTAAAACAATCAGTATGAAAGTTACTGTGCAAGAGGGGGCCAAAACACACACTGCCAGTGCTACACAACCCCTCAGCAGAGAAGTAGCCAAATGCATGGATCGCACCATGTGCATTCAGAGAGGCAGCCTGAGGACTGGACACACCATAGAAATGGGTCCCTCTCTGGATCTCTTAACATACATATACTCTTCTTCGTTGACTATTAATAATCCAATATGTAAATTGGAGAGATAAGTGGAAATTTGTTTTTAAAGAGCTTCAGATAGGTTTCTCATGATACTGCTTTTTGTTCCTGTAAGAACTGCTCTCATATATCACATACCCCCCATGTGACCAGTAAGTGACTGAAGAGATCAAAACTCTTAAGTATTGATATTTTTCTGGTATTCATCTGGTTTTAATTTTTATTGTATTTTGAGACCTTTGACATTGGTATTAAAAATAAGCTGTGACTTCATTACCTTATTAATATTTTTATTTATTTTTTTGCTTAGAAGTGTGAACGCCTACTTTTATTTCTTTACTGCCATGAAATGAGCCTGGCTTTTCAAGATCCAGTTCCTCTAACTGTAAGTATTAACATCATTTTAACATTTAACATTAACATTTAACATCATTTAACATTTTAACATTGCATTTTTACGTAGTAGGATGATTTTTGTTGTTTTTTAGAGCATGACAAGTAGGGGTTAGGAGGTGGTATAGAGAATCTTTTTTTTTTTTTTTAAAGATTTTATTTATTTATTTGACAGAGACAGCCAGCGAGAGAGGGAACACAAGCAGGGGGAGTGGGAGAGGAAGAAGCAGGCTTCCAGCGGAGGAGCCTGATGTGGGGCTCGATCCCATAACGCCGGGATCACGCCCTGAGCCGAAGGCAGACGCTTAACAACTGCGCTACCCAGGCGTCCCTGGTATAGAGAATCTTAACCAGACTTCATGCCTGGTGCAGGGCTCAGTCTCATGACCCTGAGATCATGACCTGAGCCAAAATCAAGAGTTGGACACGCAACTCACCCAGCCACCCAGGCGCCCCACACGGGATGATTTTTTTAAACTTGATTTATGAGAATGTAGTTTCTCTACCATTCTTTAATAGTCAGTTTCCTATATCTAAATCAAATCTTAAAGCTTTATTTACACCAATGGAATGCTTTGATCTTGAATACACTTTGATGTTCACAAATTGGCCCCAAACTTGTATTCATTTCTCATATATTCTTCTCATCTCATGTATTTTACGTACTATTCTCTGGAATGATTTCTATTAATTGTTTCTCTCTCAGGAGACTTTAGGCATATATCCTAAGCTATTGGGGAAAAACTTATAATTTGAGATAAAGACTCCTGAAATTCTTTGTACATATTTTGATTTATATAGGTACAGACTTCAAGTATTAAGTAAACTTGTAACAATAGAGGAAGGTAGGTGTGTGTGTGTGTGTACCACAGGTTTGCTGTAGGTTTCTTTATCAATAACAAAATAGTACACGGAAAAGCAGTGAGAACAATCTGAATTTTATTATCCTGCTTGTAGAATTTATTTAGGACAGGTAGAATTTAGTCATTTTTATTATAGCATCTCATTTATTTTGAAAGGTGCCTGATTATTACAGAATAATAAAAAATCCAATGGACTTGTCAACTATCAAGAAGAGACTACAAGAAGATTATTCCATGTACACAAAGCCTGAAGATTTTGTCGCTGATTTTAGACTGATCTTTCAAAACTGTGCTGAATTCAATGAGGTAAGAGGAAAAAGCAAAAAAAAGAGAGAAAAAAACAGCAATGGGAAAGTAATATTAAACCAAACACTTTATCAACAAAAGAGATGAAAATCTATGATAGCATAAATTTCTAGAAGTTGCAAGTTTGTCAGGGAATGAAAGGTAATTAAAAAGATTGTATCCACATTCCTATTCAAAGGTTTATTATATGATAAGTGGAAATGCTGACAACTTGAAAACAATTTTAGAAAATATTTTTATCTAGAAGCATCCTTTGTCATTCCTATCTTTATTTCTTAAAATATGGCACTTCCAGACTAAAGTATTCTTGATGTTGATCTTGAAATATTAAGGATGTGGTCTAAATAGCTCTGATGTTTAAATTTTCTCTGTTTTTGATCTGTCAGTTTATCTAAACATCTGTCAGACTTACAGCCTTTTATTGATGGCTTGTTCTCTGTACTGGTTACTTGTTCCAGAGATCCACATTTCATTTAATTTTCTTTAAAAAAAAAAAACACCTGTTCCATGATTCTATGATTATGGCATCTCTTCGATAATCTCAATTTGGTAATACAGTCATATGGCTATCACTACCTTATAGAAAAATCCAGATGATTCCAAGCCTTTTATTTACTTTCCTGACCTTCTCTAGATTTTGTCTAGCCCCAGACTATTATTTACTTTATATCGGTGATGATGCATAAACATTTTCCCAAAACTTGAGTTAAAAGAGAACAAAATGTGAGAAATTTACTTTTTTTTATTGACTGCTGACTGTTTAAAATATTGGTGTTTGTTTTTAATTCATATTTTTATTTTTATCCAACAGCCTGATTCAGAAGTAGCCAATGCTGGTATAAAACTTGAAAGCTATTTTGAAGAACTTCTAAAGAACCTTTATCCAGAGAAAAGGTTTCCTAAACTAGAATTCAGGAATGAATCAGAAGATAATAAATTTAGTGATGACTCAGATGATGACTTTGTACAGCCCCGGAAGAAACGCCTCAAAAGCATAGAGGAACGCCAGTTGCTTAAATAAGCAACACCATTGGCGTGTGCTGGTTTTTAGATTTTTTGTTTTTGTTTTTAAAAAACATTTTGTTGGTAATTTTAACATCATTACAAAAAAAGAGTTTGTGACCACTCTGATCTGTAAGTTTTTGATGTTTACTAGATTTTGATTTCCTTAATAAACCATTTCTTTTAATCTTCTTATTAAGAAAGAAAAAGGGAAGGAAGGAAAGGAGTAAAAGGAAGGGAGAAGAGAGGGAGGAAGGAGAAAGGAAGAAAGAAGCATCAACAACAAAAAGACATTCTTCCCACTTCTTGGATTTCAAAACTACAATTTGGAGTGATAGCAACTATAGAAAGGAAATAGAGTATGTATGAACTCTGAAGTTGAACATTTAATGTGGTTTGGGTGTGTGCATTAATCCATTTTTAGAAAATACCACTGCCCATTAATAATGGCCCAACTGTGAGTTTAGGTGTTTGGTACTTAAGAACAGTACTCCATGAACAAGAGTGGTAATAAGAGTTCTATCCTAGAAAGCTGACTGGTGCAACAAAAAAGTAGATTAGATGCTATTAAGAAGGCCCCTAACAGTATATCATGTAAGATGGCAACTGTATTAAAGAAAAAGCAGGAAAACAAATGTTTGATTTTTGTTTTGTTTTTTTCTTGTCTGTAGAGGTGTTTGGTATAGCAGGTGTTCAAAGCCATTTTTCGTACATTTCTAAATATAACTTCTTCCACTGAGGAAGTAAGTGTACACTTGTTTGGTTTGCTGTGTGTCTCTGTGTGGTTTGTTGTTTGCTTTTTAACTGTGCAGGTGATCCTTTTATAACAAGATTCATTGTTTGCAGTATGGCTGTTAGTGGAACTACCCAGAACATGAAATACAGCAGTGTGCGCCATGTTTGATGTGAGGATTCTTCAACACATACCCTAATGGGCATTAAATATAAGTTCCCCTGAAAGGGACTAGTTTTGTCGTTTTCATCTTTCTTTATAATTTGGAATAAAAATGTGTTGTGGAATTTGGGAGCAGGAAGTTGGAGGGAATTACAATGAAAATTTAATTTTTTCCGAAGCTTCTGTTTCCTGTTTTTAAAAGTCAGAACCTGAAATCGAATCTTTTATCTGACTTGATTTTGAATTTCATTTTCATTCTCCTGATAAAGGTACAAAAGACCCATCTTCTGAGAGTAAGCATAATGTTACTAATGAGCCATACCTCACTAGTTAAACTGAATTCATTTATTCCTTTTGCTTGTTCAGTGTCAAAGAAGGAAACTAAGATGGAAGGAAAAATTGTGCCATTTGCTAATCTAACATTTGACAAAACATTTACACATGAAGTTTTTCAAAGTAACCTTTATAAAACATTCATTGAGGAAATTTTTAGGTTGATAGAATAAAAATAAGGCTGGGCTGAAAGAACCTTAGTCGTCTTTGGATGGTATCGTCTCCCATGAATTACACGTAGAGGACTTGCTTTTTTCCAGAAGGCGTTACTTTTTTAAATGGCCAGTTTGAAAATATCCTGTGGCTAATTCATTGGGTTTTCATATATTGCTAAAGATAAAATATGAGAAAATTTAGGAACAGTAGCTTCTCATTGTAGATTTAGGCCTTGTCTATAATATGTCACTTATTAATAGTTAAAAAGTCTTAATCACTTTTCCAAATATGTGTTTCAGAATAGTTGTATTATTGTGGATATGCGTTTGACATTTATTCTCCAAAGGCTGAACAAATTTGGTAACAGTGCATATACCATTTAATTTTTTTTTTTTTTTTTTTTTTTTTTTTTTTTTTTTTTTTTGCTCTAGCATTTTTAGCACAGCAGCTGTGGAGATTTTGCTAGTAAGTTTATTGTTGGTATCTCAGAATGCTGTTCTTCTGACCATTTGTTCTTCCATACTTATAAAACAGCAACACAGATAAATTTTGAAGAGGATCACAAAGGGAAATAGCACTTAAAGGAGAAAAAATATATAATTTCTTAAATGTATCTGAGCCAGAATTTCTAGTATCATGCCCAAAACTTTCAGTTATATTTAGTCATAATAATCTTTAAAAAACAGTATTTCGCTTTTACCATTTTTTGCTGATTGAAAAGGTAGTTAAGAACCATCTTTCCTATAATCATACATAATGTAAATTACATTAAAACTAGGTGTTTCTCTCTCCAAAACAGCCTTTTCATTATGGTCTTTAAGATTAAAGTCCTGTGACCTTATTAATAAGCACCTGTGTGCCTGGGTGGAGCCCAGCTAAGTAGTTCTTAAATTCTAATAGATAAGGTATAAGGTGAGCCTCATTGTATCCCATGCTCATTTAGAGAGCATCCTCCAAAAAATTCGGTGTGATTCAAGCAACCTTGACCTAACTTAAAACACTCCAGTGTTTACCTGTGATCAAAAACTCCAGATTTCCTTCTGGATTTGGAACCACAGCCCAGTGTCATAGATGCAAGACCCTGTAATGCTAAATGTGATCACCTGATGACGTCTTTGGCCAGGGCTTGTGAATTGAACAGACCATGTGGGAGCTAGGATTTACCTAATTTTGGCTTATCAAAAGCTTTCCCATGTATCAAGCATCTGATCTTTCTGACATAAGGCAATAATAATATATTCAGAATACACTTGTACACGAGCATCTGGCAATGCAATTATGTTGTCCTTTCAATTAACAGGCCTTGCTTATCTGTTCTGAATGAAGGGGAAAGAAGTTGGATGTGCTAAAAGGAAAATGTCCTCTTCCCTTGGTAGTTTTACTTGCTTTTCCAAGCTAAAGAACAGGCTCCACATTTTACCCCTACACCATAGTATAAATGCAATATAACTTAGGAAAACTTTCACACAGATTCACTCCACAATCAGAAGGGTGAGTATGCAGTTGATTGATTGCTCCATTTATGAATTTGCATTTCAAATTCCTATGTTGTTACGGTGCTTAAACTTTTAAATTTCGGTTCCATGGACAGACTAGTTAGACAATTAAAAGAACTCTTTCTTTTGCTGAGGCCTGATCCATAAATTAATGTGAATCCCTAAAGTTGTTACATGTGAGCAAAAGGTTTTTAGATGTAAATAGAAGATGTGCTTATTTTCTATTATGAATGAGAGAAATTGAGTGATCTGATTGGTTATTATGGACATGACCATGAGTTCAACCATCCAATTTCTTATGGAAGCCTTCCTTTTAAATAATGTGTACATATTTTTTAAAGTATTTTATAACTCATGTAAATTAATGGTTGATATCTTTTTGCATATATTGCCCTTTCATCTTGGGTGTGAATTTAGTAAGTCATAATTCACGTGGTGGTAGCTCAAGTTCCTTAGAATAATGCGGGCCAATCAGACCACCGATTACTCTCCCTGCAAAGATTTGCTTGTTGTGAAGGACATCATAGGCAGTAGTCTTTGCTGTTGTTTGGTCTCTGTTTTCTAAAATGGGGGGGGGGGCAACTGGTGCTTTGATTTTTAATAAAAATTAGCTTTGATGGATTTTTACTGTGAATGTTTTACCACAAGGAATTTTAATGGAAAAATTATTGTGTGTCATTTAGTAGAGTCTTACCTAGTTTGAATTTCTCTTCATTACTACCTTTGTGTGTTCCTCTAAAAAAGTGTTACCTATAGGGATGAGCTACTAGTCTGTAAATAATAGGAAAACTTTCTTAAAAATTCTAACATAATGCATTTCACCAGCCTTATAAGCAAAAAATAATTTACAAACAGGAAGGGGGTGATAACTTTAGTTGCTGGTTCCCATCCCCCTCAAAGTAGGAAAACCAAAAATGTCATGAAAAATTCTCCTTGTCTAAAACCTGTTGGAAGAGGAGGAGAAGACGGAGTAGGGACTTTTACAGATCACTTTGAAAGTTTACCTATGTTAATTTCACATATAAACTTTAGAAAGTTTTGATTCTCAGAAATTACAGCTGTTTTTAAAACTCACTATTAGATGTGGCACCTGGGTGGCTCAGTAGGTTGGGCAACCGGCTCTTGGCTCTTGATTTTGGCTCAGGTCATGATCTCAGGGTCCTGGGATCGGGCTCTGCACTCAGTGGGGAGTCTGCTTGAGGATTCTTTCTCTCCCTCTGCCCCCCCCTCACTCACACGTGCTCCCTCCCTCAAATCTTTAAAACTCACTATTGGATATTTAATAGATCTTACTTTGATAGGGCTGGGAATAGCCTTCTGTTTGATTCTTGAGTTTTTATGTAAAATAATTAAGGGCTGTTTTTAAAAGGGTTCAAATTAGGACTTACCTAAAAATTGCAAGCTAAACATTTAGCAAAACTCTCTTTCCCGTATTTTCAAATGTAGAGGTGGAAGAAAGTCTAACGTTCTCTGCCATGTATCAGGATACATGAATCCCTTACCCATGTTCTCTAATGCCTTTAAGCCTAAGACAAATGCAACAGAAAATTCAGTCCAGAATCTTTTCATTACTAATGGTTAAAGCCAAGTTACTGTTTTGGGGGGAGTGGATAGAATATATAGATCAACCAGGGTTATCCATTTCTCACCCTTGGAATGGGAATGTATGGGCCTGAGAGGTGGCATTTCTGCAAAGAAAATCAGGGTGTTAGGAGCAAAGAGGAAGAATGGCAACAAGAATGAGGCACCATGCTTTAACAATAATGCTGGTTCTCTAATTGATTTTAGGGATTTATCGATGAAGGTATATGCTAAGAAAGCCCAAAATACAGAAAGTCTAAAATAAAGGTTTCAGCATTCATATTATAGGATGAGTTTTTGCCATTGTAGATGATGCTTTAAAGAGACTTAAATCTGGGGCGCCTGGGTGGCTCAGTCGGTTAAGTATCTGCCTTTGGCTCAGGTCATGATTCTGGGGTTCTGGATCAAGCCCTGCTTTGGGCTCCCTACTCAGCAGGAAATCTGCTTCTCCCTAATATCTTTAAAAAAAAATATTTTTTAAAGAGATGTAAATCCATTTCTATGTATAGAACTATTAGGTTCGGGGTGACTTGAAATTTGTTAACTTCCATTTCTACTAGTGACTGATACTAACTAGTAAGGAGGGCAAGCAATACACATGAGTTTATAAAGGATCTCTTGAATTTAGTATTCAATTAAAATCACATTAATAAAATTTGCTGTAGACTAATTTTGTCTTCCAGGGACCCTGGGCTAGACTGGTGGACAACAATGTCAAGTTCTTTAAGCCTGGATACCTCCTCAGGTACTGAGCGTCCCTGAAATTCTTGAGATGCTTGCGCATCAGCTTTGTCATCGTTGACTGTGATTGTCAATCACTGCTATCCTTTGGTTTCAATTATAAATTGCTGCTAACATCAGCTTCAGGATTTTGAGTTATGATTGGGGGTAAGTTGTTTGGCTGACTGTCCATGTGTAGCCAAAACATCTTTGCATCAGAAATATTTGGGCCTAAAATTTTTAATAGCTTTACCAAGGTGAGTTTGTAAAACTTTTAAAAATGACTGAAGAAAACAAATGAGGTGATTCAAACACTTTTTGAAGTAGGCAGTCTCCATTTTCAAGGGTCCAGGGAACTGCAAAATGCGGTAGAAGGCAAGAAGCTTTCATAGGATGAAGAATAAGGAACAAGTAAGTATCAGAGCCCTGAGCTGGCTTGGCACGTAGGGAGTGGCTGACTGGATATATTGGGTTTCTGGCTGAGTGGAACATTTGTAGGGACCCAGACATGAGGTTTTGGTTTGCTGATGAGGCACACACCCTGAGCAGAGCGCTTGCATCTTGGACCTAGAAATGTATTTCAGTAGCCTTCTGCCCCTATTTTTGATCATCGTCTTGACCATTCAAGAAGTTTGATAAAAAATAATGTGACTCTGTTACCACCGGCTCTTCAGGTCTCAGTGTAGTATTCAGAAAAGATGTCAGGCTTGTCTTCTTGGGGCTGGTAATGTTCTTGCATTCTCTTTTGTTCTGTGCGGACAGATGATCTGTTAGCTAGTCAGTGGTTGCTCACATGCATTTAAAACTTCTGAGAGAACACAGCATATTAGGGAGACACTAATTCTTACCAACATCATGCCTATGGTTTGCAGAATGCTCCAGGGTCAAGGGTTCTATTGATGTGGGGTGGCAAGCGAACAGTCAAGAAAAAATTTTTGAGATGATTTTTGGTGCAAAAAGGTGTTTTTATTATAGCAGGACCTGTGTGCAAAAAGAGGTATCCTTTTGCTGGGAGTTACATGCCCAGTGCTTAAGGGGGAGGGGATGTGCAGGCGGTGTTAGATCATCCAAGTCTTTGAATTTCTATCTGTGAAACTACTTCCACAAGATTTCTCTGGTGCTCCGTGTTAACTGTCGGTGAGATAATACAGGCAATCATGAGACCCTTTAAGAATGTAGCAACTAGTACATATTTGATCCTTATCAAAACCATGCAGGCTATAGGTCAGTCTTGTGGGCTAAAGGTGAGCATTTTTCTGCTGCTTATGCTCATCACTATGTCCCAAACCAACTAGAAATCAAGGAATGATCTCATAGAGGGGGCTGTTTCTTAAAGCCAGTTGGCCTGCTAATGTATTCCATCTCATTGTCTACTTCCCTAGAAGTGTTTATCCAGTGAGGCACTGGAAATTGGGGAGAAGTTTGTGACAAGTATAAAGAATTACAAAATCACCAGCCTCCCAACAAATCCAGTAGTTGGTTGGAGGTTGTATTACCCTCCTTTGTAATGGCCTGAGGTGTGTATATATGTACATATATATGTATTATATGTAAATAATAGTATCCTCCTTGCTGACCAGGATGAAGCAAAAGGTAGACAAAAGAATCAAAGACCTTCGTGGTATAACAATCGGAAAAAGGATGGTCAGAGAGGGAGGGAGGAATAGTTCTTGGTGTGGTGTCCTGGGAGGAAGCACTTTGTCTCAATGTCTGCTTTTCTTCCTAGTCAATTTGATTTTGAATCTAAGGTGTTTACATAGGACCAGACGCCAGATGGAATCTTCCTTAGTTGTGGAATATGTACCCAAGGTTTAACCCTTTGAAATTTGGTAGCAGTGTCCATGGTCAAGAGTATTTGGTAGGGCCCTTTCCATGAATCTCACTTTTGCAAAAAATACTAGAGTAAAACAATAATATTGTTAATGACTATTCATTATAATGGAATTGTTATTTCTGTGATAAAACATTTTAAAATAACAGGAATTATGACTGGTAACATATCAGTACATATCAGATTTTTAGGAATTTAATGTGATTTCTGAAACATTTACAGTAATAACATATACCCATACAGATATAGCCCAAGGTTAACATAACTTATTTGACAATGTTTTCTGTATAATTTAACATAAATAAGCCTAATTAGGCTTAACATTTGTTCTGTCTCCTTACTAGAAAAAAATCTTTTGAGATGTGCTAGGGACCCTCTAGAAAATGTCTGTTAGTTCAAAGTCAAAAAGACTTCATCTTTGTCGAAGATACCCATTTAACCAGTGACTTAAAAGGCAAATATCAGAAAGTTACATAGTTATTTTTTAAAAACCTTAGTTCTTGTATTAATGAAAAGACTGGGTTAAATACTTGAAAACCTGTTAAAGACAACATGAAGCAGGGTCAGTTATTTTGGTAAGACACAAATTCTTTCATCTGCCTAGAAAGCAAAGAAAAATGTTTGTTTACACTAAGAAAACTGTCCTTTGAACAGAAAACCAAATTCTGATTTTGTACCAGTGTACTTTTGAGATCAAAACTCATTTTTTAAAAACCTAACAGACTGAGCCACCCCTATTTAAGCGTCTGCCTTCAGCTCAGGATCTAGGTTCCTTGCTCAGCAGGGAACACCCTACCCTCTGTTTGTGCTCTAAGTAAGTAAATTCTTGGGGGGGGGGGGCGGCGGAAATTATATCCATGACAGTCTTAGCCTTTTCCACAGATCAACAGCTTTTTTAATATTCATTCAGGTTTTGCCCCCTTTTTTTCCCCCTCTTATTCTGGAACAATCCATTGTTTCTCTTTGGGCAAATTATTTTTCCTTTAATAAAGGAAAAATCTCCTTATCTGATAACTTTTCTTACCCAAAACACATCCTACTCTTATTGCAGAGATGTTTCATTTATGTATGTTATTTAGAATTATTAGCCCCTTAGAATTATTAATCCTTTAACAGTAAGCAGTTGGGGACTGTTATGCTAGCATTTTGTGGATTGGCAAATATATAATTTCTACAAGTATATTCCTCATAGGAAATTTTTCAGTATGGCACAAAACATGTTTACTAATACACCAAAGTATTTTTCTTTCCTCTGTAAAAGGAAGCCAAACATGGATAAACTTAAGGTCTCCGTATTTTATCTTACTTGTAAATGATCTAGATATTCAGTGAATTTCCATCATTTAATTTACATCAGTATAACTTTAAGGTTTCAGGTCACACAAAAATTTTTGGAAACAGTTTTTAAAGAAACCTACCATCAAGCATAATTACTGTTGAAAAGATTATTTGTAAACTTTTTATTCTTTAGATTACTCATGAGACATTTAAACCGCTAACCATTACCTTATTTGACTTTCAGTAAACCCTAGGGAGAATAAAAGTCCTATGTCTATATTATATTTAATACTGATAACTCTAAAGACCTGCCTGTTTTAATTAAGCCAAGAAACTTAAAATAGCTTTATTTTTTTTTTAATGATTTTTTATTATATTATGTTAGTCACCATACAGTACATCCCTGGTTTCCGATGTAAGGCTCGGTGATTCATTAGTTGTGTATAACACCCAGTGCACCATGCAATACGTGCCCTCCTTACTACCCATCACCGGTCTATCCCATTCCCCCACCCCCCTCCCCTCTGAGGCCCTCAGTTTGTTTCTCATAGTCCATAGTCTCTCATGTTTCATTCCCCCTTCTGATTACCCCCCCTTTCTTTATCCCTTTCTTCCCCTACCGATCATCCTAGTTCTTATGTTCCATAGATGAGAGAAATCATATGACAATTGTCTTTCTCTGCTTGACTTATTTCACTTAGCATTATCTCCTCCAGTGCCGTCCATGTTGTAGCAAATGTTGAGAACTCGTTCTTTCTGATAGCTGAGTAATATTCCATTGTATATATGGACCACAACTTCTTAATCCAGTCATCTGTTGAAGGGCATCTCGGCTCCTTCCACAATTTAGCTATTGTGGACAATGCTGCTATGAACATTGGGGTGCATATGGCCCTTCTCTTCACTACGTCTGTATCTTTGGGGTAAACACCCAGTAGTGCAATGGCTGGATCATAGGGTAGCTCAATTTCTAACTTTTTAAGGGACCTCCACACTTTTCCAGAGTGGCTGTACCAACTTGCATTCCCACCAACAATGTAGGAGGGATCCCCTTTCTCCACATCCTCTCCAACAATTGTTTCTTGCCTTGTCTATTTTTGCCATTCTAACTGGCGTAAGGTGGTATCTCAGTGTGGTTTTGATTTGAATTTCCTTGATGGCTAATGATTTTGAACATTTTTTCATGTGTCTGTTAGCCATTTGTATGTCTTCATTGGAAAAGTGTCTGTTCATATCTTCTGCCCATTTTTTGATTTGTTTGTTTCTCGTGTATTGAGTTTGAGAAGTTCTTTGGGTACCAGTCCTTTATCTGTAGTGTCATTTGCAAATATATTCTCCCATTCCGTGGGCTGCCTCTTAGTTCTTCTGTTTCCTTGGCTGTGCAGAAACTTTTAATCTTGATGAAGTCCCATAAATTCATTTTATCTTTTGTTTCTCTTGCCTTTGGAGATGTGTCATGAAAAAGGTTGCTTTGGCCGACGTCGTAGAGGTTGCTTAGCTTTATTTTTTAAACCAAAGATTATCTTAGATCACTTGAACTTGAAAGACATTTGAGTTAGTTTCTATATTTCTGAGAGTATACTTGATTTACATAAACATGTGTTTGTCTTTAAGCCACTTAAATAGAGCTCTTTACAAATTAATTTTGGCAATACCATCTGAAGGTAGAAAAAAATCCTGTCTATAACATACATAAACATACAGATGCAAACAGGTATCTTAAAGCTTTTGTTTTAAAATTTTAGCCATAAGATGGATACAATAATATATTAAACTCACTAGTTTGTCAAGAAGAACTGGATCCAGATTGTTTCTGGCAGATAAAATATCTGCTCAGATGGCTCAAATTTCTTACTAAAGTTTGTGGAGAAGGCTTAAAAAATTTTCACTTACCTGATTTCTAAATAGCCTTAAAGTAACAATTGCCTCCCCAGGTTTGCATTCCAAAAAAATGGCCCTTAATGGTTCCTAGAAAAGACTGGTTATAACATTCACATCTCAAAGGCACAGAAAAAGAATGCAAGTTCCTCCAAGAAGAATCTTTGTTTCCCAAGTCCAGAATTTTTATAATACCTGCAAGCCTTTTGAGATGAATAGGGGAGGTAAGAAGGACCGGTGGCCTTTTTCTGTTCTTGTAAAGACTCAATTTGTAAGACAAGGACATTTGTTTTTTTAATTCCTCAAAAGAATTGGGTTGCACCCTGAATGATACCAAGGGGCTGACCCACCCATCCAACTACTTTATCTGCAATTTGCTTTCTTATATCTGGAGGAGTGTGTTCAACTAAGAAATCAAGAGATTCCTGTGTTATAGATTGTGTTTGGCATCCCCCCCCCCTTTGTATAAATTTCATTGTATCTTAAGGGAGAAGGCCTAAAAAGTTCTATCAGGCTCTGAATATTTGCTTGCTGTTTGGCCAACTTCTGGCCATAGGGTACCATAGAATTACTTTTTTAAAAAATCCTTGCAACTACCTTGCCAAGTTTCAGCCACCACAAACAGTAAATATTCCTGGCAATATTGCACACCCCAAAGGATTTTACCCTGCCAACATCCATAACCCCTCCCAAAGACAACCAAAAGAAAAAACAATTCCCTGAGAGCTAGCAAGACTTGGTAGGCCCCTAGCCACAAATGGGGTGCGACCCACATTTCTGTGCAACCATCTTTTGGGGCCCCCAACGTGACAGTTGAGCTGCCTACAGACACAAGAATAAACAACCTACAAGCCCCAGCAGACAAAGAGTCTTAGGAAACAAAATGAGACAAGTAATTGCCATCCCTGGGAGAGAAAGGATCAATAACCAATGGGTTCCCTAAAACCAAATTCCCAAGAATCTGACTTGGAAAAGGACAGTGTGTAGTTTTCCTTGACCAGGTATGACAGTGTTCTGAAAGAGCTGACTTCGGTAAGATTTCTCACTCTTCACCAGCTTCTGCCAGTTTTACAAGGATCCGTCGACAAGCTCCACTGAGTGCAGTTTAAAATCAAGTGTAGCTCTCAAGATTTGGTAAGGTTTTCCATTAATTTTAGTTTCGCCTTGGCTGTTGAAGGAATAACTGGTAGTTTATAGGAGAATTCCTCAGAGTTTCATCAACCCTAGTCTTGTGGAAGGGGGTAGAGGTCCTTCCTTTCAGAGTAGATACAGGGGCATTCAAATTTGGTAAAATCTTTGAGGACAATTTTTTCCAGTGTCCCAGTTAATTGTGGGCCAGTGTTTTCATGATGGAGCCCCTAGGATGGGGGCAACAGGAGAGACCCAGCTGTTGTCTTAGGTTTCTGGCCTTGGAACTGTTGCCATTTTAAGGCCACTAACTTCTAGGACCTTTGGCCTGGGCCTTGTGGTCTCTTCAGAGTGGAAAGGCAATGCAGGCAATGGATGAGTGGACTGTGATGACTCAAAGGAAGGTAAGAGGGGAGTTGAAGGTGTCCCATGATCTTACAGTCTTGTTTCAGGTATCTCTTGTGTCTTAAACTTTATTAGCCTTTTGCACTGAATCAAACTATTTTGGAATTTTGAAATCTCTTAGAAACTTCTACATACCAATTAAAATAGGGACACCCCCCCCCCCCGCGTCCCCCGGTTGTTGATTTGCAAACCCTGACTTCTACGTGCGCTTCTTGCCAGTAGATACAGCTTCCAAGACCACAATTCTTGGACAGGAAGTAGGCGTGCTGGAGGGGTGGGGCACTCTATTCTTTGAAACTTGAAGATCTTGTTTAAGTCTTGGGTCTCTCAGGGCTTGGGGATTTTGTGACGTTTTCCGTGTACTTTGTTGCACACGATTTTTCTTGCGGTTGCTAAGTGATCGCGTCAGTCTACCTTGTTCTGTGACCGTTTCCTTGCAGCGGGGTCTTAGATTTAGGTGGCAACCCGTGCTCAGCAACTTTGCATCTTTGGATTCCAAGGTTCCAGTTAGCAATGGCTCGTAATAGTCCAACTTGTGCCCATTTAGATTTTGTCGTGCCATGGGTTAGAGCAGTTCAAATTTCTTATTTCCCCAAGTCTCCCAGCGGTTTTGCAAAGGCTGTCCCTCAAGGCTTTAGGAGTTGCTGGCTGCTGCCACCCCTTGCAGACTCCCAGTATAATTGCTGTGGTTCCTTTCTGGAAACTATATTTTGTGTGTGTGTATATATACATATATATATATATATATACACACATACATATATATATACATATATATACATATATATATATATACACATACATATATATATACATATATATAATGTAAAACTATATATATATGTAGTTATATATAACTGTATATATTTCTAACACATAGTTTATTTAGATCAGAGAGCTGCACAGGAGAGAGCGAAGCTCAAAGCCTAGAGTAACTTACCCACGGCCCTTGGTTTTGATGAGCGGAACAGTGAACTCAAAGGGTTCAGCAGGCTTCTTGCCTGTGTGTCTTATTGTTCCACAGGCCATTAGCAGTCTGCTTCAGGTGCTCATCCTTGTTGACAAAACCAGTTAAATGACTTAGGTGACCCAAACAAACCTTATTTGACACTTTATGGAGCAGGCAATGTCCATTCCCAAGAGTCCAGAGAACTGCAAGCTGGGGCAGAAGGCAGGAAGCTTTTATAGGATAAAAAATAAGAGGCCCGAGTTGGCTTGGTGATTGGCACACTGAACACACTCTTTCTGGCCCAGTGGAACATTTACAGGGACATGAAGGTTATTTCAGTTTGCTGGAGCACCTGGGTGGCTCAGTCAGTTAAGTGTCTGACTCCTGATTCCGGCTCAGGTCATGATCTCAGAGTGAGGTGAGCCCTGCATTGGGTTTTGCAGGGAGTCTGCTTGAGATTCCCTCTCTCTCTGCCCCCAGCTCTTGCACTCTCTAAAAATAAATTTCAGTTTGCTGATAAGGCATTCTGGACAGGAGCTATTCCCTCTTGGGCCTAAAAATTTATTTCAACAAAACTGTGGCCTGTTAGCCAAATTTAACCTCTGGCCTCCTTTCATACAGTCTAAGAGATAGTGTTTTTTTACATTTTTTTAGGCGGAAAGGGTGGTGGAGGTGTGGGATAGAGACCGTATTTAGCTCACAAAGTGAAATATTTACTGTCTGGCCCTTTACAGAGAAAGTTCCCTGACTTTTTAAGCCATTTGCACCTCTGGTTCAAATACGAATGATTTGCACCCGTATTGAAGCAGACATCTAAACCCTCTCATACACAGAGTTTCCTAATACCTAATACTTAATTGTAGTTGCAGTGAGTTCTTTTTCCACTGCAAAGTGCGGATGGGAGGAGTAGATGAACAAGCTGTGGGGTACCCAGTTTTAGAGGTGTTCACAGTAAGCCTAAATAGCAATAAAAGACTACATCTCAATGTAAAAGCCTTAGGTATTTTTTTTTCTACACCACACCTATCCTAGCAGAGTGGTACGCACAGGTGTGATGTCCTACGTGCAGACAGTTGCTCAACAAAGGGTAGGTAAGTAATTGCATCATGTAGGCAAGCTTGCTGCACTCTAATTTTTTATCACATCATGGGACTCAAAGTAATAAAATTAGAATAAAAACAGGATCTGGGAAGATTTGTTTATTCCCAGCTTTTTTGTGATTATAAGATTCATGCTAATTTAAGCATACTTTATAAATAAGCAATTTTCATCAATATGGAGGCCACAATTTAAATAAATGCAAATTTTAATTGTGAATTTGACAGTTTTGAAAGGCTTAATGATACAACCCCAAGTTCATGCCTTAGCTACCAAATTTCAGGCCAACTTTTGCTACAAACCTCATGGAAAAATACCAAGTACATATGCATTTTCTCTAAGAAACTCTTACCAGACTTGATGTCAAATGAGAAAAGCTACCTTTCCCCTACCCATCTCCCATAGAAACCTTTCTAATCTTCATATTTTTATAGAAGTTCTCTATAGTCTCCCAAGAACGACATCAATATAAAGTTTACCCACCTCTTTCTCATGTGCCTTATTTTTCAAAAATACATCATCAGTTTCTTAATTACCAAGTAATATATAGAAATTAAGCCAAATTTTAAAAAATGTGCCGCAGCTCTTTGTAAAGATAAAATGCATTTTTCTTCTCTGGTAGACATTGGTTTACAGGTCTTCATTTAATTTGCTGGAATAAGAAGTGATTGAGTAGATCAATACATTTAATAAAAAGAAAGTCTCTCTATTCATCCTCAGTGTCTGGCACTCGAAACTAGTAATAGAAGATTTCTTAATAAACTTGTAAGGAATTAAGACCGTAGCATTTACCCTGTGTACCTGACAATGGCAATGGTAGCTTTATAGTTAATTCTAGTGTGATAAAGACATCATTCAGAAAAATCACACTACAAATATCTTCCTTCAGGAACTGAGCCAAGATTTAGTGAATACTTCACTACTTTACTTTAGTTTCAGTGCTGCTCAAAGTTACATGTAAGCAAAAATGGATACCTTTTTTTTTTTATTATTGGAACCCCTTAAACAAATACCATTGTGTTAGCACACACCTGGATGTCACATCTGCTTCAAAGTTTTCATGCTCCAAGTTCATTTCCTTTGGTAGTTGAGAATACTTAAGAAATTTCCGTATCACTTACCTGCAGGGCCCGTCCTTTTGTCTCAATGGGGAGAGTAAATGCAGAAATGGCACATACAACACAGACCGATGAGAAAAGACACAGGGCCCCCAGGAATGATGCACTCATAAGAACCTGCAAGTCACAAGGAATGACTCAATCTATTGTGCCCCAGTCACTTCTAAAAGGATTTTTATGTCAAAGGTGAAATCATCTCTCTGCACACATGAATGAATGTCCTTTGCAGCCATTCTGTAAATTGTGCGTTCCTGACAGTTTAGGTCCATTACATGGGTGCAGCTACTGTAGGCATTTTGTAGACCCTGTGAGTTAGGACTGACATTAACACGTACTGGCCAGGTCAGACCTCTCTGGGCTACCACTCCTTGGGTATCCAGAGCAAACCAGTATCTAGGCAAGGTAAGAGATCTGGTTTTCCTGCACTTTCACACCAGTTTCGTTTGCTCAACTTCTGAATCTCATTTTATGCAGGACTCCCTCTGTCAGATATCCACTTGTCCCCCTTCAGTTCTGACAGGATGAATTAGGAGGAAGGTTTTTTGGGAGTTTTTTTTTTTTTTTTGGAGATACAATCTAATGGTCTCTTAAAAGATAACCCACCTTATCTGTGTTCACGATGCTTCATGTGTGACAGTACTTTGTTTGGTGTCCACATTCAGAGTGGATTTCTGCCAGTTTATATACAACCTTTGGCCAAGACCATGCTCTGGGTAAACAGAGTGACTAAGGAAGAGCAAGGCTCTCTACAGTCACAGAATACTGCAATTTGGACAGACCTAGAAATTATCGGGTCTGGTCCAACCTAATGTTACAAATGAGCCTAAAGTAAGGGCTGAGTGATTACTTGTAGATCCCTCACACAATCTAGTGCTATTAAAACCACTTAGGTTCCCCTAAGATACACAGTTTGAGAGCCCATCCTGTGTATAAGGCCTGTTGCCCTCCAAAAGAGTAAATAATTCCACTTGCCATGCAAACAACCCATGATATCAATTTCCTAATTATTGTGTAGTTGACCTAGCAAGTATTAAGTATTATTTTCTAATTTATCTCCCAAAATAAAATAAGTTATAGTTTTCCCCAAAAAGGAATTTGGGAAACCAGTATCAGAAAAAGGAAGAAGTAGGAACCAAAAGAGACCAGGCAGTTGAACCATGACCACAGCATGCCATAGTTAAACATGTGTCTAGATACATCTACCAATCCTGCCTTTTCTGTCCTTTAAAACCATGATTCACACCACCCCCAGCCACAAATTCTAAGCTATTCCTACCTATCCTTTACAACAGATTTAAAGTCCTAGGTGGTGTGAGACCTGATGGTTTCAGTTTAGATTAGTTACATAACTGCTCTAATATCTAGGATCAGAGAGAGCAACTGCTGCCCCCCCCCTTTTTTTTTTTGGCTTCCCTATGGAGATACCGAGCCAGCTTCATAGCAGGGACTCTAGAAATGCAGTAGATGTTATGGGATATTCTTCCAGTAAGTTCCTTTCTGTCTAAGTTAACCAAAGTCAATTTCTATTGTTTGTAAGGAAGAACTCTATTGCCTGATTATAAAAATCATCTGAGAATTTTGTTACAACGTAGATTCCCAGGCCCTTCTTTGATTCACTGTATTCAGAAGATTGATCTGTTTCTCTCTACTTCTAAAAATCAGCCCAGACCAGGGACAAAGAGGGGCATTACACAACAATAAAAGGCTTAGCCACCCAGACACAATAATTCTCAAGGTTTACAAAGCTTCAAAATATATTCAGTAAAAACAAAGAAGATCTAGATAATTCCACATACAGTCGGAGACTTCAGTACCCCTCTCTCAATAATTGATAGAAGAACTTTATATGCCATCAACCAATAGGCTCTAATGGACATTTATAGAACACGTTA
This sequence comes from Ursus americanus, assembly GCF_024610735.1. NCBI lineage: Eukaryota > Metazoa > Chordata > Mammalia > Carnivora > Ursidae > Ursus > Ursus americanus. The sequence goes on along the minus strand of NC_142129.1, from coordinate 15,244,184 downwards.
CCCAACAGCAGCAGAATATATGTTCATCTCTACTGCCCATGGAACATTCACCAAGACAGACCATGTTCTGGGGGCATAAAATGAGCCTTAAAAGGCACCTAGGGGTGCCTGGCTACCTCAGTCAGTAGAGCATGTGACTCTTGATCTCAGGGTTACAAGTCGAGCCCCACGTTGGGTGTACAGATTACTTAAATCTTTAAAAAATATATTTAAAATCCTAGAATGTGTTCTAAAAGAATATCAAACTAGAAATAACAGATAAAAACAATGAAAATACAGAACATTAAATGTGTGGGACACAGCTGATAGGGACAAAAATTAAATAGGAATAACAAGAAATGTATAAGATGTATAAAGAAAATTATAACTAAAGAATATGTGAAATTGAATAAGTCTATTTAGTTCTTAGAAAAATGTATTGTGAAAGTATATTTCTCAAAATAGTCTGTAGTTCTATTGGATTCTCGATCAAAATCCCAGTGGGATTTTTGAGTCAATTTTGGGGGGAAAAACTGATTCTAAGGTTAATTTGAAAGAACTAATGTAAGAAAAATCAGGGAATTTCTGGAAATGTGCAGGTGAGAGAATCTGAGGGAAGTTATTAGCCTAAGTGGCAGTAAAGTTCTAATCATTAGCAGTGTGATGCTGTTGCCAAAATAGATCTGTAAAACAGTGAATCGCAAACTAGATCTAAGTATGGAAATTGGGCTCATGATAACAGTGGCATGGAAAATGGACTGAGAGGAGCCAGACAAAAGGGTGATTGATGGCTTGGGAACAAACAGCTAGGCAGTGTTTTCTTGCTTTTTAAAGCTGAATTCTTACCTCAGGCCTTAAGCATAAACAAATTGTGAAAAGATCAAAGAATTTAATGTTTTAGATGAAACACAGAAAGCCTTTGAACTTGCAATGTCTTATTTTTAGAAATAATGGATGCATGAATGATGAAGGTGAGTAAGCATGACACAAAACACTAAATTCTTAAGTGAAAATGGGAAATTGATGACATAATAATTTTAAATTTTGAATGCCAAAAAATTTGATAGTAAAATCAAAAGACAAACCACAAACATTGAAAAAAATCTATAATAATGGCTAATGGCCTGTAGGAGAGTTGCTAATCAATAAATAAGCAATTTGCCAAAAAAAAAAAAAAAATACAAATGTATAATAAACAGATGAAAGATGTTCAGCTTTAATAATGAACAAAGTACAAATTAAGATACAGTTTATTATCTACCATATCAAAAAAGACTAAAAACAAAAAGGTTACCATCCTTTTTGATGAAGAAGTTAAGAACACAGATGCTTGCTTAAGCATATGGGCACCTGGCTTTTGCAGTCAGTTAAAGCACCTGGACCCTAGGTTTTGGCTCAGGTCATCATCTCAGTGTCATGAGATCGAGCCCCACATGGGGCTCTGAGCCCCGAGTCAGGCTCCACACTCAGCACAGAGTCTGCTTGGGATTCTCCACCTCTCCCTCTGCCTCCGCCCCTCCCCTCATGTTTGCTCACTCCCTCTCTAAAAATGAATAAATCTTTTTTAAAAAGAAGTGTTAATATGTTATATCAAGGAGTGCATATTTTTTTTAGAGAAGACAATTTGACAAGATCCATCGTAATTTAAGATACATACACGTTTGACTTAAAAATTATCCAACAGACTTTTTCTACAAAATAATGCTTTTTCACTCAGACATATTCCATAGTCATTCCCACATCTCTCTGCCCTATTGTGGGGAGGGGAGGGTTCCCTAACCACCCTAGTTAGCAGAGCACCCCCATCACTATCTCTCCTCTGTTTTCTATGTTTAGATAGCATTAATTATACTAACATATTAGTAAGCCATTTGTCCCTTGTCCATTCTCCCCTGGAATGTAACTTCAAAGAATGTGGGACCTTGATTTGTACGTTATAACATGAAAGATCTCAGTGCTATTGAATGGCGAATATAGTTGCCCATGTACAAAGGTGTAGTGTGCATGATGGTCTGTGTCCCATTGTTTGTAAAAGCAGAACACAGAAATGATTTATTCATCTACCAAGTAACAGCTAATTATGGCACATCCATGCAATGGAAATCCGTGCACTTACTTGAAAGAATGAGGTTAATGTACATGTACGAACATAAAAAGATGATTAATATGAAAGCAGTTGCAATATGTAGATATGTGTGGATAGATGGACAGTTTGTGTGTTTAATACAGGCCTAGCTACATGTATACTCACACAGATGTACATAAGTAGTATAAAGAGTCGGACTCCATTTGATGACGCTGCCAGCCAGCCCTTAAGCCTCACCCTTCCCTCCTCTTCTGCCCCAACTTCTGAACTGGTAAGAGAGCCTGGGTGCCAACAAAACATCCAAATGACACGAGTGGCTGCCCTAGCGTGGGAACCCTCACCCCGGCCACAATAAAACTCAGCCAATCTCCTTGCCTTGCCCTCAAGGTCAACTAGGATCTGCTTGAGAGGGCTGTCCTCTCCCAGGGACCTCAACTATGTAATTAAGTAAAAACCTTCTCATACCCCGTTGATGTGTGCATCTATCAGTCCGGACTTAACGATGCGAATATGCGGGTGAGGGTTGGGGGGGGCACTCCATCCTTCTCCACAGGTGACTACAACGTGGATACAGATAGATGTAGATAGATAACACACATTCATGGAAGTATGTGTATCTACATATATACATGCATCTATATAATAAACATATTACTGGTACATACATACCCAGAGAGACATACATAGAAAAGCATCTGGAAGAATATGCCCCAAACTATTAAGACATACAGTGGTTAGTTCTGGTGATAAAGAATTTTCACTTTCTCGGTTATGCATTTCTGTATTTGGAATTATATAACAAGCATATTTTGATCTTTAGAAAAATATCTAGGGGCACCTGGGTGGCTCAGTCAGTTAAGCATGTCCCTTCGGCTGAGGTCATGATCCCAGGGTCCTGGGATGGAGCCCCACAGTGGGCTCCCTGCTCAGCGGGGAGTCTGTTTCCCTCTGCCCCTCCCCCTGCTGTACACTCTCCCCCCTCCCTCTCTCTCTCAAAATCTTTTAAAAATATATATATTTAAAAATGACTATAAGCCTTGTTAGAAAAACCCCAAACTATACTTCCGACGCAAGAACTACCTGAGAAACTAGTGTTAAAAAATTAATAAAAGCAAGCCTAAATGAATAAGTTGCAAATCAGAAACAAATGGACTTGATAAATTATGAATTATAGTGGAAATACATAAATGTATGGAATTAAGAATGTAAAAGAGGAAATAATCACTAAAACAAAATGAAAAAAACCAGAGGATACTCCGAGTTCTGTAACAATAAATTTGCATAAATATTCAATAAAAATGTTTCCTGACATTTACTCAAGAGAAGATTTTTAAAAAACCAAGAGAACCAAAACACCAGAATAACATGGTGGCCAAAAAATGCATCCTCGAAAGTGAAGAATTCAGGGAAAGAAAAGCTTCCAATTTCTTTTTTATGAAACCAGGATGACAGTGACTGCAAAACTTAACAAAAATAAAATACATACACACAAAACCCCAACTGCCCTCACGTGTGAGTGTTGATTCAAAAATTATAAATAAAATACCGGTATATAAAACCTAATGGTTCACTAACAAAGTAACACACTGTGGCTAACCAGCCCCTCACTGCTGTCACCTGCACCATGGCTGGGAGGTTTTCCTTGCCCACTCCTATTCCCTCTTGCATTCACTCTGCCAGCTGTTTCCCAACTAATCTCTTGCATGTGCAATTGTTAGCATCTGCTTTTTCAAGGACTCAAACTGACTCAAGCTATTTCAGTAAAATAGTTAGATACAAAATCAAGATAAAAAAATTCAGAGGTGCCTAGCTGGCTCAGAAGAGTGTGTGACTCTTGATCTTGGGGTCATGAGTTCCAAGTCCTACACCGGGTGTAGAGATTACTTAAAAAATAAATTCATTTTCTATCTAGGGGGGAAAAAAAGCATTCACCAAATGTTTTGATGCCCACTACATGCCAGGTACTGGAGAAGGAGAAATAGAAAAATTAGCAAAACATGCCCATGTCCTTGTCCTCACAGGGCTTCAAGTACTGGAAGAGAGATTTTTGAATACCCTGGCACACAAACCAGCAACTACAGTCTGGTAATCAACATGAAGGAAAAGTTCAACGTGGCACAAGAGCTCACACCAAGGAGACTGGGCTTAGTTTAAGGCATCAGGAGGACTTCCCTGAGCAGAGAATTAATCATAGCTAACTGGAGATGGAGACGGGGTCAAAGGGGAGAGGGTTTCCAGTCCAAGGGAAAAGCAAGTGAGAGAATCCCAGAAGGAAGTACCTGGGGTAATCAACTACAAGAACCAGGCTGCTTATAACACATAAACGGGTAAGAGCACAAGGTGGGAGCCTCATTGCTGGAGCCCTACAAACCAAGTTGAGAATTAGGGTTTTCACCTACAAGGAAGGGCAAGGGCAAGACAACCGAGGATTATAAGCATGACAACAACATAGATCTGCATGGATACAGGGAGGAGGAGAAGTCGAAGGAGAATAAGAGCTTGCCGAAGCAAAGTCGTCAGGATGTTCTCCTGACAGCCCAGTGAGAGGCAAGGGTAAATTGAACCAGAGTGGTGCCAGTGGTGAGAAAGGAGGGGAGGTGAATGATGCAGGACCTACACTTAAATCCGTGTGGTTGGGGACTGAATAGGATGAGGAGGGAGAAGAGTGGAGGACAACCCTAGGTTGGATAGTGATGCCATTCACTGATGGGAACTGTGCAAGAGGAATGGGTCCGGGGAAAGCACAATATTGAACATGTTGAATTTAAGATGATTTTGAGACATTTGAGTGGAAATGCCAAGGAGGTAACTAGACACATGAATCTGGAACTAAATAAGGCCTAGTCCAGAGATACAAAGTTGAGAGTTGTGAGCATATGATGGGTAATTAAAATCATAAAAATGGATGAAATCACCTACATGAAGACTAACGTATAAAAAAATGAGAGTCTAAAATTGAGCACTAAGAATCCCCAACAATAGAAAAAAAGGAGAGGAAGATAAACCCCAAGGAGATGGAGAAGGAACAGCCAGAGATGCAGGAGGAAACCCACAAGTAAGCCAGGTGACGGATGCCCCGGGGAGGTGATAGGAAGTGAGGACATGACCACCAGTCCTTACAGTAAGGGAGAGGTCGACATGAGAGATTAAAACAAGGTTTAGATGTAGAGGCATGGAGGTCCTCAGAGATGCCATCAAGCATCATTTTGATGGAGGGGGGATGGCTGCATCTAGGTTTGGGGGGTGGAGGAGTCAGCTGGGGGGAAGAAGTGAGGACGTGTGGGGAAGGAACCTGGTTAAGTAGTTGGGCTGGGAAGAAGAAAGGAAAGTCAAAGGGGGTGAGTTTACCACTTGTAAGCTATGGAATCTTAAGCACATGAAAATGTTGACTGTAAGGGTTCCACCTGGAAGGATGGATTGAAATCACAAGACAAATGTGATTATAAATCTGAAAAACTCAAAAGGCTCAGATGAAAAACCATCAGGAATGAGGAATGAGTTCGATAAGCTGGATGGCTGTTGGCAAATCAACAGCCCAACACTCACTAGCCTTTCCAAATACAGCTCACTCAGACTGTGAGACTAGAATTTATAATGAAAAAAAAAAAAATCTATTCACAACAACAATGAAAAGCCTTAAAATGCCTAAGAATAGACTTAACAACATACTCAGGATCTCTTAGAAGAAAACAGTAAAATGTCAGCAAAGAGCACAGAACACACATCGAACAATTGGAGACAAACTCTGCTCGTAGGAAGATAATACTAGGAAAAAAAGTCACCTTTTCCTAAATAAACGGACACAATGAATTAATAATTAAAATCTTAATAGGATTGGGGCAGACAGACGGGAGGCTCTGAGGCTTATCTGAGAAAGAAGAACAATGAGGTGGGGCTTAGGCAGCCAGTTTTGAAAATGTACTATAAATATCATTCAACTAAAGAGAAAAATATGACAATGACGAAACCAGACAGATCAATGGACTAAAATAGCGAGGCTAGAAATAGACCAAGTAATTGTGGAAATGTGTAAACACATTTCTAACCCAGGAATAAAAAATGGGTTATTAAATCAAGTGTGTAGGGACCACTGGCCCATCAGTTAAGAAATCACATTAGGCTTTCTACTTCAGTATTCCAACGGCCTGGAAGAGGACAGATCAGAGATTTCTGGGTCAGAATCTGGGATGCATTAACTTCGTGAAGGTTAAGTTGTATACTTGGGATTTTTATGCTTCTTTATGTTATACTTCAATAAAACGCTGGTATATCCTCTCCCCCCAAAAAAGAGAAGGCCACAAAGGACTGAAGAGGGAGGTGTATTTCCATAATCTGAATCAGACCTCAGAAATTGTAAAGAGAACATTGATAAACATGAGTGTCTATGGACTTACAGTTTCTGTACAAAGCAAGGAGAACAGAAACAGTGAAAGATGGAAAATTGGGGGAATATTTGCAATATGTCAGAAAAATGGTTGAAATCCTGTATACATACGAAGGATTCTCACAAATCAGTGTTTTAAAGACTGAATTGAAAAATGGGAAGGACCCTGAATGGACACACTAAAAAAGATAAAATACCCAATTAAAATGTGAAAAGAACATTCAGTTTCATTACTCACCAAAGAAAGACTAATGACAATGACAAAGAGAGAGCATTTGTTGCCAGTGAGATTTGCAAATACAACAAAGACTAACAAAACCAGTTGACAAATATGTGAAGCAGCAGGACCTTCCTCGCTGGTACAACCTTCCCAAAAAGAGTATTAGCACAATGTGTCAAAATGGAAAATGAGCAGACCCCTTGACCTCCCTACCAATCCAATTTCTGGGAATTTATCCTAAAGAGATAATTGCATAGTTGGATAAAAATGTAAGTGCAAGGATGCTCATTACTGTTATTTATGATAGAAAAATATCAAGTAGTCTAGACATTTAATACAAAACTGACAAAGTAACTGAAAAGTTACTTTGGAGTATACATACAAGGATGTATTTTTCAGCATGAATGGAGGGCTTGACTTTTATTGATAGGAAAAACGTCTGCAGCGTATTGTTGCATGAGGAAAGCAGGCTATAAAAAGCATGAAAGTTTCTGTTCCAGGTGGCAACATAGGAGGGTCTTAAACTCACCTCCTTTCATTCACAGACTGAATCTACAGCTATATATGAAATAATTTCCTCTGAAAGAAATCCAAAAACCAGCTGAGCAACTCCTACAGATAGATAGGGCAAACAAGAAAAATCTCAAATCAAAACAGTACGAGAGGCTGAGACACAGTCTTGCCCTAAACCCCACTCCTGCTGCAGCGATCACAAGCAGGAAGGAGCTTAGCACTCCAAGCTTCTCCCTGAGGAGCTATGGGTTCGAATCCCACATCTGACACCCCAACTTCTAAGACGTGCACCTGAGAGATGAGCCCCCCCAACATCTAGCTTTGAAAACCAATGGGTTTGTATCCATGAGATCCTCACAGCCACAGAAACAGAAACAGCTCTTAAAGGGCTCACATGAACTCACTTTGCCAGCTACTACCCCTCCCAACCCCTTATATACGGCCCTCCACAGCCAGGGCCCAGTGCAGAGGCAGCCCAGTGAAACACAACACAGTCTTTTTATGAAAGAGGCCTATTTGCTTCTCTTAAAGCATTGCCCTAGTAGGGAAGCATCTGCTTGAAGACACAACTAGGAATCTACTGACATACCCTCCAAAGATGGCAGCCAGCAGGTCCCAACTCTACACTCTCCCTCAGCCTTGCTCCAGGTATCTGGTATCTCCAAGCAAGGAACTTGTGCATATGTCTGATGCCCTAGTTTTTGTGGCTACTACCACGGGGACACCTCCTGATCACCTGGCTCTGACGGCCAGCAGGGCTGACATCCCACAGGGCTGCAACAAAGAATTCTTAACCAGCTACACGGCAGGAACAGCAGTGGAGAGCCAGCAGACTGAAACTCCATCCTCCTGGAAAAGAGGGCTATTAGCTTCTCTTCACAGCTTCAGCATGAAGGTAGGCTCCTAGGGGCCAACTGTGATCCTCTCCAGATACTTCAGGGGGTGGGTGCTATCGTCTCCCTCTCCCTCTCCCTCTGGCTCACTCCAGGTCACCAGTATCTCCTGATGCTTAAACATATGTCTGCTCAGCCAGGGGAACCCCTGGATCACCTGGTTCTGGTGGCCAACAGAACAAACAAATATTCATGGGTCCCATCGGACTGCAACCAACAGAAACAGTTCTGAACTGGCTCTCTGCCCCCCGCCGCCACCCAGGGCACAGCGCAACACAGCAGACTGAAACACAATTCCAGTCTTTCTGTGAAAGAGGCCTATTCATTTGTCTTCAAGCTGTGGCCTGGTGGGCAGGCTTCTACTTCAACAAACATTTAGGGGCTGAGACAATACTCTCCAGAGATGGAGACCAGCAGACGCAAGCTTCACCCTCGCCCTGCGCCCCACTGCAAAAGTAGTAAAAGCCACTATAGCAACTTGTTCATGGATACTCAACATAAAAAGACGTTAACTGGGACACCAAAAACAGAATGTGGAGGGGAGTAAAAAATGTATAGCCTGCGAATGAGTTCAAATTTAAATTGTTATCAAATTAAACTCTTAGGTTCATTGATCTTTTCTATTGTTTTCTTAGTCTATTTCCATTTTGACCTTTGTTATTTCCTTCCTTCTACTAACTTTCTGGTATATCTGTAAGAAGACTTACATAAGCCTCATAAGCCACAAAGCAAGGACCTAGAGTAGATAGACAAAAGATAAAGAATCCAAGCCTGCGACTACAGATAATGATCAAATCACAAAGGGAGAGCAAGAGAAGAAGAAGGAACAAAGCCAGAAAACAATAAATGAAATGGCAATAAATGCATACACATCAATCATTACTTTAAATGCATGGATAAGAAAACAAGACCCCTCTGTATGTTGTCTAAAAGAGACTCATTTCAGATGTAAAGACACACACACAAACTCAAAGTGAAGGGATGGAAAAAGATATTCCATGAAAATAGAAACAAAAAGAAAGCTGTGGGACCTATATTTTATCGGACAAAATAGACTAAGAAAAAGACTATGATAAGAGACAAGGAGACATAATCACATAACAATAAAGGGATCAATCCAACAAAAGGATGTAACATTTGTAAACATTTACACACTACCTACCGTAGGAGCACCTAAATATACAAAGTAATAACAGACCAAAGGATGAAACAGACAGCAATCCAATAATAGTAGGAGACTTTAAAACCCCATTTTCAATGATGGATAGATTGTCTAGACAAAAAATCAATAAGGAAATATTGGCCTTAAATGACACATTAGACCAGATGAACTTAACATATATGCAGAAGATTCCATCCAAAAGCACAGAATACATGTTTTTCTCAAGCATACATGGAATATTCTCCAGGAGAGAGAATGCGTTAAGCCACAAAACAGGTCTTAATAAATTTAAGAAGATTGCAATCCTATCAAGCACCTTCTCCAACCCAAATAGTATAAAACTAGAAATAAATTACAAGAAGAAAATTTGAAAATTTACAAATACGTTGAGATTGAACAACACGCTACTGAACAGCCAACAGGTCAAAGAACCAATCAAAGGAGAAATTAAAAAAGTACCTTGAGACAAATGAAAATGGAAATACAACATACCAAAACTCATGGTTACAGCAAAAGCAGTTCTAAGAAGGAAGTTAATAGTGATAAATGCCTACATCAAGAAACAAGAAAGGTCTCAACTAAGAAACTTAACTTTATACCTCAAGGAACTAGAAAAAAGAACAAACCAAAGCCAACGTTAGTAGAAGGAAGGAAATAACAAAGATCAAAGTGGAAATAAATGAAACAGAAACTAAAAAGACAGGGCGCCTGGGTGGCTCAGTCGGTTAAGCATCTGCCTTCAGCTCAGGTTATGATCCCAGAGTCTTGGGATCGAGTCCAGCATTGGGCTCCCCGCTCAGCGGGGAGCCTGCTTCTCCCTCTGCCTGCCACGCCTTCTGCTTGTGCGCATGCGCACTCACACTCTCTCTGACAAATCTTAAAAAAAAAAAAAAACTATAAAGACAATAGAAAAGATCAATGAAACTAAGAGCAATTAAAAAAAATTGACAAACTTTTAGCTAGACTCACCAAGAAAAGAAGAAAGAAGGTTCAAATTAAATCAGAAATGAAAGAGGAAATGTTACAAATAAAATCTTTTTTTAAAAGGTGGGGGGGGGCGGTGCCTGCATGGCTCAGTCAGTTAAGCATCTGCCTTCAGCTCAGGTCATGATCTCAGGGTCCTGGGATCAAACCCCGAGCTGGCTTAGGGAGAAGCAGGCTCCCTGCTTCTCCCTTTCCCTCTGCTGCCACCGTGCCTGTGCTCTTTCCCTCTCTGTCAAATAAATAAATAAAATCTTAAAAAAAAAAAAGAGGAAATGTTATAATTGATACCACAGAAATACAGATGATCATGAGACTACTATGAACAATTATATGCCAACAACTTGGATAACCTAGAAGAAATGGATAAATTCCTACATACGATCTACTAAGACTGAATCATGAAGAAGTACAAATCTGAACAGACCAAATACTAGTAAGGAGATTGAATCAATAATCAAAAAATTTCCAGCAAACCAAAGTCAAGGACCAGACAACTTCACTGGTGAATTCTACCAAACATTTAAAGAATACCAATCCTTAAATTCCTTCAAGACACAGAAGAAGAGGGAACATTTCCAACTCATTTTACAAGGCCAGCATTACCCTGATACCAGAACCAGACAAGGATGTCCCCAAAAAAGAAAACAATAGGCCAATACCTCTGATGGACATAGATCCAAAAATCCTCAACAAAATATTAACAAACCAAATTCAATAATATGTTTAAAAGATCACACATTATAATCAAGTGCTACTTATGCTAGGGATGCAGGGATGGTTTAACATCCACAAGCCAATGTGATAATACTACGTTAAACAAAATGAACAATAAAAATCCTGATCATCTCAAAAGACGTATAAAAAGCATTTGACAAAATTCAACATCCATTTACGATAAACTCTCAACAAAGGGAGTAGAACAGAAACAAACTTCTACATAATAAATCCTGTATTTGACAAGCTTGCAACTAACATTATACTCAAAAGCTTTTTAGCTTTTCCTTTCAGATCAGGAATAAGACAAAAATACCAACTCTCCCCATTTTTATTCAACACAGTATTGGAAATCCTAGGCAGAGCAATTAAGCTTTAAGAAATGAAATAACAAATTTAAAATCTTTGTTGTACACCTAGGTTGATATTGAAAGTAACACTCCAAAGGCTCATGCATTTCCAAAATTCACTTGATTGGGGGGGGGGGCGGCAGGGATGGGGATCCTTAGGCATCTTTTGTTTTCAACATTAGCCTTCACAGAAATGCTTTGTAGTTATATCTAATATTTTTATTTATGTTATGTTGGTCACCATACAGTACATCCTTAGTTTTTGATGTAGTGTTCCATGATTCATTGTTTGCGTATAACACCCAGTGCTCCATGCAGTACGTGCCCTCCTTAATACCCATCACCGGCCTAGCCCAATCCCCCACCCCCCTCCCCTCTGAAACTCAGTTTGTTTCCCAGAGTCCATAGTCTCTCATGGTTCATTTCCCCCTTTCCCCCCCTTCATTTTTCCTTTCCTTCTCCTAATGTCCTCCGTGCTATTCCTTATGTTCCACATACAGGTGAAACCATATGATCATTGTCTTTTTTTTTAATAAAGATTTTATTTATTTATTTGACAGAGAGAGAGACAGGCAGCAAGAGAGGGAACACAAGTAGGGAGAGTGGGAGAGGAAGAAGCAGGCTTCCAGCAGAAAAGCCCTACGTGGGGCTCAATCTCAGAACTCCAGGATCACTCCCTGAGCCGAAGGCAGACACTTAATGACTGAGCCACCCAGGCACCCCTCTTTCTCTGCTTGACTTCTTTCACTTAGTATAATCCCCTCGAGTTCCATCCATGTCGATGCAAATGGAGGGTATTCATCCTTTCTGATGGCTAATATTCCATTGTATATGTGGACGACGTCTTCTCTATCCATTTCTCTGTTGAAGGGCATCTCAGCTCCTTCCACAGTTTGGCTATTGTGAACATTGCTGCTATGAACATTGGGGTGCATATGGCCCTTCTCTTCACTACGTCTGTATCTTTGGGGTAAATATGCAGTAGTGTAATTGCTGGGTCATAAGATACTTCCATTTTTAACTTTTTGAGGAACCTCCATACTGTTTTCCAAAGTGGCTGTACCAACTTGTATTCCCACCAACAGTGTAAGAGGGATCCCCTTTCTCCACATCCTATCCAACATTTGTTTCCTGCCTTGTCAATTTTTGCCATTCTAACTGGCATAAGGTGGTATCTCAATGTGGTTTTGATTTGAATTTCCCTGATGGCTAATGATGTTGAACATTTGTTCATGTGTCAGCCATTTGTGTGTCTTCTTTGGGGAAGTGTCTGTTCATAACTTCTGCCCATTTTTTAACTTGATCATTTGTTTCTTTGGGTGTTGAGTTTGAGAAGTTCTTTATAGATCTTGGATACCAGTCTTTTATCTGTAGTGTCATTTGCAAATTTCTTCTCCCATTCCATGGGTTGCCTCTTTGTTTTGATGACTGTTTCCTTGGCTGTGCAGAAGCTTTTTGTCTTGATGAAGTCCCAAAAGTTCATTTTTTCTTTTGTTTCTCTTGCCTTTGGAAATGTGTCATGAAAGAAGTTGCTGTGGCCGATGTCGAAGAGGTTACAGCTTATGTTCTCCTCTAGGATTTTGATGGATTCCTGTCTCACATCGAGGTCTTTCATCCATTTGGAGTTTATATTTGTGTATGGTGTGAGAGAGTGGTCAAGTTTCATTCTTCTGTATATAGCTGTCCAATTTTCCCAACACCATGTATTGAAGAGACTGTCTTTTTTCCACTGGATGTTTTTTCCTGCTTTGTCAAGGATTAGTTGACCACAGAGTCAAGGGTCCATTTCTGGAGTCTGTATTCTGTTCCATCGATCCATGTGTCTGTTTTTGTGCCAGTACCATGCTGTCTTGGTGATCATAGCTTTGTAATATAGCTTGAAATCAGGCAACATGATGGCCCCAGCTTTGTTTTTCTTTTTCAACATTTCCTGGGCCATTCAGGGTCTTTTCTGATTCCATACAAATTTTAGGATTGTTTGTTCCAGTACTTTGAAAAATGCCATTGGTATTTTGATCTGGATAGCATTGAAAGTGTAGATTGCTCTGGGCAGCATAGACATTTTAACAATGTTTATTCTTCTGATCCATGAGCATGGAATATTTTTCCATCTTTTTGTGTCTTCAATTTCTTTCATAAGTGTTATTTTCTAGAGTATAGATCCTTTACCTCTTTGGTTAGGTTTATTCCAAGGTATCTTATGGTTTTTGGTGCTATTGTAAATGGAATTGATTCCCTAATTTCTCTTTCTACAGTTACATTCCTATACACCTATAGGTGTCTAGGAAAGCGACTGATTTCTGTGCATAGATTTTGTATCCTCATATTACTGAATTGCTGCATGAGTTCTAGTAATCTGCGGGTGGAGTCTTTTGGGTTTGCCACAGTATGTCATCTGTGTTGAATAATAGTGGCTAGAGTGGGTATCCTTGTCATGTTCCTGATTTTAAGGGGAAAAGCCTTTTCCCCATTGAGGATGATATTTGCTGTGGGCTTTTCATAGATGGTTTTTATGAAATTGAGGAATATTCCCTCTATTCCTACACTCTGAAGAGTTTTAATCAGAAAGGATGCTGTATTTCGGCAAATGCTTTTTCTGCATCAATTGAGAGGACCATATCGTTCTTGTCTCTTATTAATGTGATCTACCACATTGATTTGTGGATGTTGAACCACCCTTGCAGCCCAGGAATAAATCCCGCCTGGTCATGATGGATAATCCTTTTAATGTACTGTTGGATCCTATTGCCTAGGATCTTGTTGAGAATTTTGGCGTACATATTCATCAGGGATATCGGTCTGTTATTCTCCTTTTTGATGGGGTCTTTGCCTGGTTTTGGGATCAAGGTAATGCTGGCCTCATAGAATGAGTTTGGAAGTTTTCCTTCCGTTTCTATTTTTTAAAACGGCTTCAGGAGAATAGGTATAATTTCTTCTTTGAATGTTTGGTAGAATTCCTCTGGGAATCCATCAGGCCCTGGACTCTTGTTTTTTGGGTGGTTTTTGATCACTGCTTCAATTTCCTTACTGGCTATTGGTCAGTTCAGATTGTCAATTTCTTCCCGTTTCAGTCTTGGTAGTTTTATTGTATTTTGTTCAAAATCAATTTTTATAAAATTCTAGTCAAAATATTCAATTAAAAGGGCCAGAAAAATAATCCTATGAAGCTTATAGCTAATTGATTAAAAACAATGCTTGCGGGGCACCTGGGTGGCACAGCGGTTGAGCGTTTGCCTTCGGCTCAGTGCGTGATCCCAGCGTTCTGGGTTCGAGCCCCACATCGGGCTCCTCTGCTGTGAGCCTGCTTCTTCCTCTCCCACTCCCCCTGCTTGTGTTCCCTCTCTCGCTGGCTGTCTCTATCTCTGTTAAATAAATAAATAAAATCTTAAAAAAAAAAAAACAACAAAAAAAACAATGCTTGCAAGCAGCAAGGCATACAAATTTAATCCAGAAAAGCAAGGTTAAGTTAAACTAAACAGTGAAAGCTCAAATAATACACTGGACTCAATTTTGGTAATGTACTTTGAAGCATCTTGAATTGTAGAATTATTTAGGGTTGCTATTTTTAATTGGATACATTTATATTACCCTAATGGAACACAATTGAGAACATCTGAATATTACATCTAAATGTGTGTGTGTGTGTGTGTGTGTGTGTGTGTGTGTGTGTGTACACATAATAAAATACTCAGCCATAAAAATCTTGCCATTTGTGACAACATGGATGGAACTAGAGTACTGTGCTAAGTTGGAGAAAGACATGTACGGCGTGATTTCATTTATATGTGGAATCTAAAAAGTAACAAGAGAATCTAGACTTACAGAACAGATTAGTGGTTGCTAGAAGGGAGTAGAATTTGGGGATAAACTGGATGAAGGAGATTAAGAAGTACAAACTTCCAATTATAAAACAAGGCATGGGGATCTAATATACAGCATGGGGAATATTAATCATTTTGTAAGGTGACAAATTGTAACTAGACTTATTGTGGTGACTGGCAATATACACAAATGTCAATTCATAATGTTATACCTCAAATTTAAAAACTCACACAAAAAAATGAAGTAAAGGCATCAAAATATGAAAGCAAGATGTAAAACTGTCCCTGTTTGCAGAAACATGATCTGATCTACAGAAAATGTTAAAGATGCCACCCAAAACTGCTGGAATAAATGAATTCAGTGAAGTTGCAGGATACAAAATCAATATATAAAAATATGTTGTGTTTCTATTCACTACTAACAGACTTTTAAGAAAAATTAAGATAATGACCCCATTTATAATCGCATTGAAAAAATACCTAGGAATGAATTCAACCAAGGAGGTGAATTATGAGACACTGATGAAAGAAATTGAAGTTATAAATAAATGGAAAGATATTCCATGCTCATGAATTGGAAGAATTAACATTTTTAAATGTCCACACTGCCCAAAGTAATCTACAGATTCAGTACAATCCCTAAAAAAATTCAAATGGAAATTTTTTTCACAGAAATAGAACAATCCTAAAACTTGGATATCTTTTATAAAACCATAAAAGATCCCAAATAGCAAAAGCAATCTTAAGAAAAGCAAAGCTGGAGGCATCATCGTATTTGCTGATTTCAAACTATATTACAAAGCTATAAGAATCGAGACAGTATGGTATTGGCATAAGAACAGGAACACAGATCAATAAAACAGAATAGAGAGCCCAGAAATAAACCCATGTATATGTAGTCAATTAATTTACAGCAAAGGAGCCAAGAATATATAATGGAGAAAGGAGAGTCTCTTCAATAAGGTGTTGGGGAAATTGGACTACTATCTTAAATCATACATAAATATCAACTCAAAATTGATAAAAGGCTTCAACATTAAGACCCCAAATCATAAAACTCCTAGAAGAAACCAGAGGCAGACTTGATGATTTCTTTGGACTTGATACCAAGAGGAAAGGAAACAAAAACAAAAATAACAAGTGGGACTACAAACTAAAAACCTTCTGCACAGCAAAGGAAAACCATCAACAAAATGAAAAGACAACCGACAGAAGGGGAGAAAATATTTATAAATCATGTATTCGGTAAGGGGCTAATATCCAAAATATATAAGGAATTCATACAACTCCGTACCAAAACAAAACAAAAACCCTAAAAATCTCATTGAAAAATGGGTAGAGGAACTGTATTTTTCAAAGACACTCGGTTGGCCAATAGGTGCACGAAAACATACTCAACATCAGTCATCATCAGGAACATGCAAATCACAATTTCAAGGAGCTATCACCTCACACCTGTCTGGATGGCTATTATCAAAAAGACAAGTAATGAGGGGTTGGCAATGATACGGAGAAACGGGAACACCTGTTTCCTGTTGGTGGGAATGTAAGTTGGGATAGCCACTATGAAAACCAGCAGAGAGGTTCCTCAAAACAGGAAAAATAGAACCATGCTGTTATCCAGCAATTCCACTTCTGGGTATTTATCTGAAAGAACTGAAAATACAAATTTGAAGAAAAATATATACTCCCTTGCACATTGAAGCATTATTTACAATAGCCAAGACATGGAAACAACACATGTCCATTGATGGATGAATGGACATAAAGAGTACGGTATACGGAGACAGTGGAAC
This sequence comes from Ursus americanus, assembly GCF_024610735.1. Classification (NCBI taxonomy): domain Eukaryota; kingdom Metazoa; phylum Chordata; class Mammalia; order Carnivora; family Ursidae; genus Ursus; species Ursus americanus. The sequence continues at coordinate 15,227,282 of NC_142129.1, read as the reverse complement.
ATTATTCAGCCAAAGAAGAAATCCCGGCAGTTGTGACAGCAGGGATGGACCCTGAGGGCATTATGTTAAGTGAAATAAGCCGGACAGAAAAAGACAAATACCATATGATGTCACTTACGCACGGAATCTGAAAAAAAACAAACCCAAACTCACAGACACGGAGAACAGATTGGTGGTGGCCAGAAGCAGGGGGTCTGGGGGGAGGGGCGTGTGCAAAATGGGTGAAGGGTATCAAAAGGTACCAACTTCCAGTTATAAAATAATTCCTGAGGATACAATGTATGGCATGGTGACTGTACTAATACTCTACTGTATGTACAAAAGTAGCTGAGAGAATCTTAATTCTCATCACAAGAAAAATTTGTGATGGATACTAACTACGATGATTATGGTGATCATTTAATATACACATATCTCCAATCATTACTTTATACACCAGAAACTAGCAAGTTATGTGTCAATTATATCTCAATTCTAAAAAGTATATGAATTACCACATTTGGGTACAATGAATATACATGTTCATACATACATACAGTTAGAGATAGTGAAAGAGCTTCATTAAAGTATTTGTGTTTGTGGGACACCTGGGTGGCTCAGTCAGTTAAGCACCCAGCTCTTGATTTTGGCTCGGGTCATGATCTCAGCGTTGTGAGATCGAGCCCCACATCAGACTCCAGGCTCAATGGGAGTCTGACCCTGCCTCTCTCTCACGCTGTCTCTCTGCCCCTCTCCCAGCTTATACTCTCTCTTAAATAAGTCTTAAAAATAAATTTAAAAAATTTATATGTTATCTTAGATAAAATATTAGGTAGTGAAGTTGTAATTCAGATTTGTAATTTTGTGTTTTTAGTGTAGAACAAAATCACATGGAAACCAAATTACTGAAAATGCAATAAATACAAGCCTATTTATGACCCACAAAACATAAAGACCCTTTCCTAGACCAAACTCTAGCCAGACTGCTCTATGCCTCCTCTCACCGGGACCCCAACCTTGGTCCGTAAAAGACCGGAACAAACACTAGTCCTGTTTCTCACAGCTGAAGGCCACATCCCCAAGATCACCCTCAGTTCCCTTTCATGGGCCTGCATGAGAAACTCAAGTCTGTCCCCCAAATTTACTGTTCGTTCCCGTCAACACCTAAAGATAGGACCTTTGTCTGGGTTTCACATGGGCCAAACCCCTCCTTTCCACTTTTTATAATTTTTCACTTCCCTCACTCTACTAGCCCACCCCCCGCTTTTTCCCTGTAAAACGCCAAAGCTGAATTGTTTGCCCTGGGCTCTTTTTCCCTATTGTAATAGTTATTACTGACCAAAATCTGTCCTTGCCCCTTTAGCGTCCAGCTTTACCTTTGACAATATACATGTACAGTTTCTCAGTAAACATATTGCTTATCAGGGGGGCGCCTGGATGGCTCAGTCAGTTAAGCATCTGCCTGCAGCTCAGGTCATGATCCCGGGGTCCTGGGATCGAGTCCCATGTTGGGCTCCCTGCTCAGCGACGAGTCTGCTTCTCCTTCTCCACCTCCCACCCCCACTTATGCTCTCTCGCACTCAAAATTTTTTTAAAATGTTGATTATTAAAAATGACTTATGAAAATATGAAATGGGTATTTTTTCCATTCCCATTAACTTGGGAAGTGCTGTATACAATTTTATTCATTGATTCATTGGGTTTCCATGGAGCTGGTCAGGTATTTGACAGGACAACAAAATCATTGCTTAGCTGGGACAATGCAAGTCAGGCTTTTTGAGACCCCTGAAAAATACGTGTTTGGCTTTCGTCCTTATTTATGGTAGACTTTTTTTCTAGGCAGAAATTTAAATTTTTTATGTAGTTTCTTCCTTTTTCTTTCTGAGGGAAACATTTTCCAGAATTCTAAAATCTCTTTTCACAGGAGTAGACCACAGAAACGTGAGATTAAAGTCTTAGCATAAGCTTGTTCTACCCTGGTCCCACCCACCCCCCCAATTCACTGTATAGCAACCAGAGTGCTCTTTTCCAAATGCAGAACTGATCATGTCACTTATCTGCTTAAAACCCTTAAATTATTTCCCTCCAGTCTTCAGGAAAAACTCCCAAGTCTTCACAGTGCCTATAAGGCACCTTCTCTCCCTGCACTCGGCTCCGTTCTGCTCATCACAGCTAGTTTCTGTTCCTGGAGCACACCCATCTCTGTGGCATCGCCAGGCCCCTGTACCAGCAGCCATCCTACTTGAAATGCGATTTCTCTTTCTTAATTGTCAACTTCCTATATTTCAGGTTTCACCTCCCTTGTCATCTTCCCAGAGAGGTTTTGCCTAAAAAGACCTGTTACCGCTTTCACTTTCATATTACCTCCAAAGCACTTACATAATGTGAAATTATCTTAATTATTTGCATACTGGTAAATTCCCAACTTGAACATCAGTCTCTGGAGAGCGAGAATCTTGTGGTGGTGTGCTGCCCAAAGCTTAAACAATAGGCTTTCCCCAAAAAAGTCCTTGCTGATATCCTCGGTACAAATTACCATGGGTAATTTCAAGGTATGGTGTGACATCAACCAGCTTGCAAAATTGCTTGACAATTTAACAGCTCATTTTCATAAACCAGTGCAGGCCAGCTCCGACCCACCACTGGAACCTCGTCTGGCTTCTTAACTACCAAGAAATTAAACTGAATCAATCAAGGCACAGAGTAAGGGGGCAATAAATGGTGATGAAATGTTGAATTAGAATCAAAGAGCTCTCAATTCTATTCCATCAGATAGAGATTGGAGCTAGTCGAGTCCTTTTTCTGCTGTTCTAACTGCCAAACTGTATGTAGCATTTGCAGACAAGTACTTTGAAGTCGACTTGTTGAATGGGTCATTGTAAGAGGTTCCTAAATGAAGGGCGAAAAGAGGAGAAAGAGGGAGGGAAGGAGGACCAGGAAGAATTAAGCGAAAGTAAAGCTTATCTCCCAGTTGGGGTTTTCCCTGTGGATGGCATGGCCTCTCAGAAGGCTGTCCGCAGGCCAGGTCTGCCGAGTCCTTGCTAGAACTACACTCGTGGCCCCGCACGCAGCTTCAGCCTCTGGGTGGAATCCCGCAATCTTGTTATCCAGTTACGCCTTGTAATCCTGATACACGCTCAAGTTTGAGAACCACGTCCAAGGAAGGCGGACGGATTATCAGCTCACAAGAGTGACACCAAGACCTTCCTGTCTGCTTGGAGCAGCTCACCCCACCCCAAACCCAATCAAATATCCTGGGAGGGAACAGATCTCAGATTCTGACCTCCCGTTCCAAATCTGTTAAGAAAGCAAAATACCCCCATTGCACCATGATTGAAATACTGGACTTAGAAGTACTTTTGTTATTGAGAAATATTTGAATATTTAGCATTTGGCCTTCATTATTAGTGATCACTGCTATTAGGTAACATTTATTGAGTGTTTATTACGTGTCAAATGTTGGGCTAAGTGCTTCCCGCGTATTAATGCGCAGAACAAACCCGTGTGGTGGGTGCTATTATTGATCTTTATCTTACAAATGAAGGGGACAGACAGAGAGGAGTGATGAACTGTAAGAGGTTATATCCTGGCTGCAGGGTGCTAAGCAGATCAGAGCCTCTGGCCCCAGAAGGTCTGGACCCAGTGGGTGATCTTCCCTGATCCACAAAACCACCAAAAGCTGTGTGGCCTCTAGGTTAAATACCCACGAATACCCAAAAAGCATGTTTCACGTGGTGGAAAAACAGAGAGGCAATTTCTACTTAAAGCTCAGAAAATAAACTATACCGTAGCCGGATTATCCAGAAATAGGATTAATATTTTACTTCTGTCTTTCATCACTATGTTCTTCTCAGCACATGGTGAAATCAGTACAAAAAAACTTTGAAAATCACTAGACAAAAGCTTCCCTCTTTTTTCCTTGAGTGGGGGAAAACGTTCCCAAAATAGTTAAAAACAAATGAGTAACAGCCTAGTAGTAGCAAAATGTGTTAAATTATAGGAAATACATGTGACAGTCGGCTCAGCCCACGACAACCCCCTTCCTTTGGAAACTGCAGTTCCCCAGCTGCATTTGTAGGTAACCTCGACTCCCGGCCACAGCCGAGTGAGCTCAGGGATGAACATCCAACCAGACCTGGCTAGTGGGAGCCCCTTTTCAGGGATGGAGAGTGTAACCATGTCTTCTGGCGGCTAGATGTAGGGATCTACGTTTGGGATTCCTGGGATGGCCATGTATACAGGCGAGCACAGCACACTGGTCTGCAGGGAGAGGAGGGGAAAGCCGGAATGCTCAGAAAGGGGAAGGAGTGAGCACAGACCCAGACAGACATGAGGAAGAAAGGGCCTGGGTCCCTATCACCCCCACTGCTTGGATGAGACCTTGCCAGGGCTACCCTCACTCCATCTCTTTAAGTGCAGCCAGCTCAGGTGGATTTCCATTTCTGTGCCCAGTGAAGACAGTGTTCAGCCCCTCCGAGGATAAAGGACCACATAGGTCACCATATCTGCCTCTATTTCCCTCCAGAATCAAGGGTCCAACTGGGAGTCCAGGCCATCCCTGGATTTTATCCCAGCCCGTACTGGTTTGCCCTAGCACTAGACTTATCCTCCCTGCAAGTCCATACTCTGTTTCTCAATTGCACCCCTAGACAGGATCAGGGTTCAAATCCTCTCATTCAACTGCTCAAGCTCCTTGTGTCCTCCATTTTTTTTCCATCTTACTGCAACAATGCCCAGCAAAATCCAAACCCTGCACGCCATGAAATACATGCTATTGACCAACGACAAGCCTGGAAACATTTACTTAGCCTCTTGCCCTACCCAAATTCACCAAACAATGGGAAAACAACCCCTCAAAAACAAAAAACAAACTCATTACATAAACAGAAATCCCCCGTTATATGCTTAATTTGAAGGAACCCAGTGCCTGCTTTTTCCCATCTCCTTTAAACTCATCCCCCTATAGAGACTTGTGGGCTGTACCTGGGATATAAATGGTGCCACCATTGCTCCAATCCGACACAGGGAGCCACTGGTCCCCATCCCCAAAGCACGCATCATCGTGGGGTAGACCTGGAGGGAGGAGCATAGGACGCATCAGTCAGCTTGGGCTCCTACTCTCCCGAGTCCCCTGCCCCTCCTCCCCCAGCCAGGTTTGCCATATATCAAATACCAGATATGCTATACAGGTATGTAGGATATGAAATAGAGGACATCGTGCTCTCAGGCACAGAACTTTGAATTTTTAAGTATCAGAAAAAGAATAAACACTTAGAAATTATCCTTTAAATGACCAAATTCCAAAATATGTTTAATTGAATATTCGAACTATAATTTCAAAGATGTAAGCTCTGGAATCAAACAGAAGACTTCCTTTTTAGCGCTATAAATGAATAAAGTGGTCCTACTGAAAGTAAAGAAAATCCTCCCCAAGGGACGCCTGGGTGGTTCAGTCAGTTAAGCATCCAACCCTTGATTTTGGCCCAGGTCTTGATCTCAGGGTCGTGACACCAGTGTGCAGTCTGCTTAATACTCTCTCTCCCAAGGGGCACCTGGGTGGCTCAGTCGGTTAAGCGTCTTGTCTTCGGCACAGGTCATGATCTCAGGCTCCTGGGATGGAGCCCCAGGTCAGGCTTTCTGCTCACCGGGGAGTCTGCTTCTCCCTCTCCCTCTGTGCACACACGCTCCCATACGCACTCTAATAAAATCTTTACAAAAAAAAAAAAAAAAAAGATCCTCCCTCTCGCTCTGCCCCTCCCACTCATGCTCACACATTCTAATAAATTTTTTTAAAAATTAAAAAAAAAAAAAAGAAAAAAGAAAATCCTCCCCAAATAATGATTCAGTGAAACCTTTAATGCAGTGAAAAGAATTGACAAGCATTCTGGGTACATGCAATATCATTCATGACATTCTTGTTTCAGAATCTTATGACATAGGGACACCTGGCTGGCTTAGTCAGGATAGCACGGGACTCATAATCTCAGAGTACTGAGTTCAAGCCCCATATTGAGTGCAGAGCATGATTTTTAAAAAACAGAATTTTATGACATAATGTACTTTTTAAAAAAGATTTTATTTGAGAGAGAGACAGAGAGAGAGAGAGAGCAGGAGCTGGGAGGAGGTGCAGAGGGAGAAGGAGAAGCAGGTTCCCCGCTGAGCAGGGAGATGGATATGGGAGCTTGGATCCCAGGATCCTGAGATCATGACCTGAGCAGAAGGCAGACACTGCACCGACTGAGCCACCCAGGCGCCCCCACAATCTACTTTCTTTTTTATTTTATTTTATTTTATTTATTTATTTGACAGAGAGAGACAGCCAGCGAGAGAGGGAACACAGGCAGTGGGAGCAGGAGAGGAAGAAGCAGGCTCCCAGTGCATGAGCCCGATGTGGGGCTCGATGCCAGGACTCCGGGATCACGCCCTGAGCCAAAGGCAGACGCCCAACAACTGAGCCAACCAGGCGCCCCCACAATCTACTTTCTTGATGCAACATTCTTACACTTATTATAAGACTTCATTGATCTGTACTTCCTTAATTCTAATTTCTTCTAGGAACTGGCATAATTTTCCCAAGTAAGCAAATAGTACTTAATTTATAGGGAGGATGCTTTACAAAAGAATGGTTTTTCAAAACTTGAGAATTCTCTTAAAGCTATACAATACTTATAGTTTTTAATCCATTCACTAAAGCAAAGCACATAGCCTCTTTACTCGGTCACAATTTGTTAAGCACCATCTGTCAAATGCAAAGTCAAGAGGCTGTCCGGCCTCGGCGGACATGGCTGTATTTTTAAGAGAAGGTCTGGGAGTGGAGTGCCTTTTTCAGGAGTTTTTCTTCTGGAAAATGAGCCTGCTGGCTATAACTGAAAACAATGGATTCAGATGCATGGTGATGACAGCAGAGCAAAGAAAATAAGTCTTTGTTCATGTTTTGACAATTCTGAGTGGCATAATAAAAGAATCATCTTTAGGTACACACCTTTGATTTTTTTTTTAGACAATTATCAAAAAATTACTTAAAAATGAGCTTTTAAATTAATTTATTCCAAAGTATGTGGAGTATTTCAAATGTAACTTAAGCACACTGCATTACACAGATCAAATACGTCGATTCTGTATTTTTTTTATCTTTATGAGGAGAAAAGAATATTTTTCTCTGTGGCTTTAATGGTTTGGACAGGCCATATCTGTAAGCCGAACAGACTTCTAGGTTTCCTGAGATGAAGACAAATGCAGCATCACCTGCGCTCTGCTGGGACTGCCCTCTTTGGGCAAGTGTGCCCCAGGCCCAATGCAGTGGGACCCTTCCCCAGAAGACGAGTGGAAACCCCCACCCACACCCCATCTCCTGACCAGAGAGTTCTGCAAGGCGTCAGTTCTAGTGGCAACAGCACCAGGTCTCATTTGACAGGCAGACCTGAGCACACCGTTAAAACCCACCACACTCTCGCCAAGGACCAAACACAGCCCACTGCAGGCAAGGAGCCAGCCCAGACGACTGGCCTGAGGGACAGAGTAGCCAGAACACAGCAGCAGAGTGCACGCACCACATCCCAGAGACACCTGAAGCGCCAGCCCCGGATGCCATCTGAGCACTTCTTCATAGAGCCCTTACTCTCGGGAGTAGGAAACCACCAGGCTCTTCTACCACAGAAGAGGACAGAGAGTTAGACAACAAACTAAGATGGAGGAATTCCTCCCAAATGAAACAACAAGATAAGCTCAGGGCCACAAATCTAAGTGAAACAGATACATGCAACATGCCTGACGGAGAATCTGAAACAATGATTGTTAAGGATACTCACTGGGCTTTAGAAAAGAATGCAAGACTTCAAGGAGGCCTTACCACAGAGAAAGAGTTAAAGAATCAGTTGGAAATGAAAAATGCAGTAACTGATAATAGAAACAGACTGAATGCACTGAACAAGGCTGGAGAAACAGAGGAATGAAGAAGTGATACAGAGATAAAATAGAAAATAGTGAAGCCGAACAAATGAGAAAAAGAATTATGGACGACAATAGACTTAGGAAACTCAGTGACTCCATCAAATGTTGTAACATCAGTATCCTAGGAGTCCCAGAAGAGGAAGAGAGAGGAAAGTTGGTGAAAATTTACTTGAGGAATTAATAGCTGAAAATTTCCCTGATCTGGGGAGGGAAACAGGCATCCAGATCCAGGAGGCACAGAGAACTCGCATCAAAATCAGCAGCCGGCGAACACCAAGACATACTGCAGTTAACTTTGCAAATACAATGACCAAGAAAAACTCCTAAAAGCAGCAACACAAAAGAAGTCCCTAACTTACAAGGTAAGACCCATAAATCTAGCTGCAGATCTCTCAACAGAAACTTGGCAAGCCAGAAGAGAATGGCATGATATAGTCTAAGTGCTGAATGGGAAAAATCTGCAGCCAAGAATACTGGGTCCTGCAAGGCTGTCATTCAGAATAGAAGGAGAGATAAAGTGTTTCCCAGACGGACAAAAACTAAAGTTCGTGACCACTAAACCAGCCTTCCAAGAAATATTAAAGGGGACTCTGAGTGAAGAGACCAAAAGTAACACAGAAAGCAACAGAGGAAAAACTCCAGAAGCAACCAAAAAACAATTAATAAAATGGTACTAAATGTACGTCAAAAATTACTCTGAATGTAAATGGACTGAATCATCCAATCAAAAGACAGGGTGTCAGAATGGATACAAAAAAACCCCCCATCTATATGTTGCCTACAAGAGACATATTTTAGACCTCAAGACACCTGCAGATTCGAAGTGGGGGAATGGAGAAACATTTATCACGCCAATGAGTGGCAAAAGAAAGAGTAGCAATACTTATGTCGGACAAACTAGATTTTAAACCACAGACTGTAACAAGAGATGACGGGCACTCTGTCATAATAAAGGGGTCTAACCAACAAGAAGATCTAACAATTGAAAATATTTATGCCCCCAAGTGGGAGCACCCAAATATATAAAACAACTACAAGCAAAGGAACTCATTGATAACACAGTAATAGCAGGGGACTCGAACACCTCACTTACATCAAAGGACACGTCATCTAAGAAGAAAATCAACAAGGAAACAATGGCTTTGAATGACACACTGGACCAGATGGACTTAACAGATATATTCAGAACATTCCATCCTAAAGCAGAATACACAGTTTTTTTCAAATGCACGTGGGACATTCTCCAGAATAGATCACATACTACGTCACAATCAGGCCTCAACAAGTTCAAAAAGACTGAGATCATACCATGCGTATTTTCTGGTCCCAATGCTACGAAACTTGAAGTCAACCACAGAAAAAGTATGGGAAGACCACAAATATGTGCAGATTAAACAACAAGCTAGTAAACAATGAATGGGTTAAGCAAGAAATCAAAGAAGGAATTAAAAAAATACATAGAAACAAATGAAAATGAAAAAAAAAAAAAAGTCCAAAACCTTTGGGATACAGCAAAGGCGATCCTGAGAGAGAGATATAGGAATACAGACCTACCTCAAGCGGTAAGAAAACTCTCAGTACACAACCTAACCTTCTACCTAAAGGAGCTAGAAGAAGAAAAATGAAGCCTAGGGCAAGCAGAAGGAGGGAAATAATAAAGATTAGAGTAGAAATAAATGATAAACTAAAAAACAGAACAGGTCGGGGTGCCTGGGTGGCACAGCAGTTGAGTGTCTGCCTTCGGCTTAGGGCGTGATCCCAGCGTTATGGGATTGAGCCCCACATCAGGCTCCTCCGCTATGAGCCTGCTTCTTCCTCTCCCACTCCCCCTGCTTGTGTTCCCTCTCTCGCTGGCTGTCTCTCTCTCTGTTGAATGAATAAAATCTTTAAAAAAAATAAAAATAAAAAAAATAAATAAAAAATAGAACAGGTCAATGAAACAAGCAGCCGGTTCTTTATCGAAAGAGAAGGGACCCAAATAAATAAAATCACAAATGAGAGAGGAGAAATAACAAGCAATACCACAGAAGTACAATCACAAGAGAATATTATGAAAAACTATATGCCAACAAATTGGACAACCAAGAAGAAATGGATAAATTCCTAGAAACATAAAAACTACCAAAATTGAAACAGAAAGAAACAGAAAACTCGAACAGACCAATAGTTCGCAAAGAAATTGAATCAGTAAACAAGTATCTCCCAACAAGCCAAAGTCCAGGGCCAGATGGCTTCACGGGTGAATTCTACCATTTAAAGAAGAGCTAATACCTATTCTTCTCAAACCATTCCAAAAAACAGAAATGGAAGGAAAGCTTCCAATTTCATTCCATGAGACCAACATTATCCTGATAGCAAAACTGGATAAAGACTCCACTAAAAAACTAAACTATAGGCCAATATCCCTGATGAACATGGGTGCAAAAATTCTCAATAAAATACTAGCAAATGGAATCCAGCAACACATTAAAAGAATCATCCACCACTATCAAGTGGGATTTATTCCTGGGCTGCAGGGGTGGTTCAGTATTTGCAAATCAATCAACAGGATACATACACCACGTTAATAAAAGAGTAAGAACCATATGATCCTTTCGACATCCATTCATGATAAAAAAAAAAAAAACCCTCAACAAAGCAGGGTTAGAGGGAACATACCTCAACATAATAAAGGCCATATATGAAAACCCGCAGCTAGTATCATTCTCAATGAGGAAAATTGGAAGCTTTTCCTCTACAGTCAGGAACCAGACAGGAATGTGCACTCTCACACTGTTAGTTAACATAGCACTGGAAGACCTGTGCAATCAGACAACAAAAAGAAATACAAGGCCTCCAAATTGGCAAGGAATAAGTCAAACTTTCACTATCTGCAGATGACATGATATGCTTTATAGAAAACCCACAAGACTCCACACACACACACACAAAAAAAAAACAGGCTAGAACTGTTACACAAATTCAGTAAAGTGGTAGGATACAAAATCAATATAGAGAAGTATGTTGCATTTCTATACACCAATAATGAAGCAGCAGAAAGGGAAATCAAGGAATTGATCCCATTTTCAATTGCACCAAAAACCATTAGATACCTAGGAATAAACCTAACCAAAGAGGTGGAAGGCCTGTACTCTGAAAACTATAAAACACTGGCCAAAGAAATTGAAGATGACACAAAGAAATGGAAAAATATTTCATGCTCATGGATTAGAAGAACAAATATTGTTGAAATGCCTATATTACCCAAAGCAATCTACACATTTAATGCAATCCCTATTAAAATACCACAAGTATTTTTCACAAAGCTAGACGAAATAATCCTAAAATTTGTATGGAACCACAAACCCTAAATAGCCAAAGCAATCTTGAAAAAGAAAACCAAAGCTGGAGGCATCACAACTGTGGACTTCAAGCTTTATTACAAAGCTGTAGTGATCAAGACAGTATGGTGCTGGCACAAAAAAAGACACATAGAGCCATGGAACAGAATAGAGAGCCCGGAAATGAACCTACAACTATATGATCAATTAATCTTTGATGAAGCAGAAGAGACTATACGTTTGAAAAAAAAGATCATCTCTTCAACAAATAGCGTAGGGAAAACTGGACAGCAACATGCACAAGAGTGAAACTGGACCACTTTCTTACACCATACACAAAAATAAATTCAGGGGGCCTGGGTAGTGCAGTCGTTAAGCGTCTGCCTTCGGCTCAGGGCGTGATCCCGGCGTTCCGGGATCGAGTCCCACATCGGGCTCCTCCGCTGGGAGCCTGCTTCTTCCTCTCCCACTCCCCCTGCTGTGTTCCCTCTCTCGCTGGCTGTCTGTCTGTCACATAAATAAATAAAATCTTTAAAAAAAATAAATAAATTCAACGTGTGAGACAGGAAACCATTAAAATCCTGAAGAACACAGGCAGTCACTACTCTGACATCGACCATATCAACTTCTTGCTAGACGTGTCCCCTGAGGCAAGGGAACCAAAAGCAAAAATAAAATATTGGGACTACATCAAAATAAAAAGCTTCTGCACAGCAAAGGAAACAACTGACCAAACTAAAAGGCAACCTTTGGAATGGGAGAAGACATTTGCCAATGACGTACCTGATAAAGACTTAGTATCCAAAAGATACAAAGAATTTACCAAGCTCTACACCCAAAACAAAATAATCCAGTTAAAAATGGGGAGAATAGACATTTTTCCAAAGACATGCAGATGGCCAACAGATACATGAAAAGATGCTTAACAACAGTCGTCAGTGAAATGCAAATCATGACCACAGCGAGATCCCACCTCACACCTGACAAAGCGGCTAAAATTAACACAGGAAACAACAGATGTTGGGGAGGATGCAGATAAAGGGGAACCCTCCTACAGTGTTGTTGGGAACGCAAACTGGTGCAGCCATTCTGGAAACTTCCGGCAAGTATGGAGATTCCTCAAAACTATGACCCAGCAATTGCACTGCTAGATATTTACCCAAAGAATACAAAAATACTAATTTGAAGGGACACGTGCACCCCAATGTTTATAGCAGCAATGTCCACAATAGCCAAATTATGGAAGGAGCCCAAAGTTCCGGTGACTAATGAATAAAGAAGGTGTGGTATAGATCTATAATGGAAAATTATTCAGCCATGAAGAAGAATGAAATCTTGCCATCTGCAGGGACATGGATGGAGCTAAAAGATTACGCTAAACGAAATCAGTCAGAGAAAGAAATACTGTATGATTTCACTCATATATGGAATTTAAGAAACACAACAAATGAACATGGGGGCGGGGGAAGAGGCAAACCAAGAAATAGACTCTTAACTATAGAGGACACGCTGACAGTTCCAGAGGGGAGGGGTGGGGGGATGAGGGAAACAGGTGATGGGAATGAAGAAGGGCACTTGTTGTGATGAGCACTGGGTGCTGCATGGAAGTGTGGAATCTATTATACACCTGAAACTAATAGTAGATGGCATGTTAAGTAGAATTTAAATAAAAACTTGGGAAATAAAAGGAAAATGAGCGCAGCTTTACCCGTCTCTGTAGGGCCACTTTCCCTAGCTCAATGAAGGACAAAACCAATTAAAATACTGTCAAGTTTTCTGTTCACACACTACTTCTAGGAAAACTAGCCCTTTAAGGTGGGTGTCTAGGAGGAAATTCTGTAGCTCCTTCAGGCAGTGCCTTGCATACAGATGTACCAATTCCATAAATTCATAGAGTATCACTCAAATTTAGGCTATTAGATTCAAACTTAAGCTACATGTGGCAAGTCTCAGATGCAGGGGAACAGCATGGTGCTGGGACAAGGAGTTGGATTTTTACATGCACGCCTGTGTCCGAGACAAGCAGGGCTTCGACTTCCGCTCAGACGCTGGCTTTCACTAGACTCTATGGAGCAGAGGAAACCGCCAAAGCTCCTGGCATCCTTTTCTTGGGGTATTTTTATTTTTTTGAAAAGATTTTATTTGACAGAGAGAGACAGCGAGAGAGGGAACACAAGCCGGGGGAGTGGGTGAGGGAGAAGCAGGCTTCCAGCAGAGGAGCCGGATGTGGGGCTCGATCCCAGGACCCTGGGATCACGCCCTGAGCCAAAGGCAGACGCTTAACGACTGAGCCACCCAGGAGCCCCTTTTCTTGGGGCATTTTTAGAAAATCGTCAGAAGTCAGCAGAAGCTAGGGATGTACTGTCAATGGACAGACACCCTAAGCGGCTGGCCCTGCACCTCCCGGCGTGACCAGCCCACCACGGACCTCAGCAGTGTAAACGTAGATGGTGTTGAAGTTGGCCGCCACCAAAGCCCGCAGCATGAAGAGGAAGCCAGTCAGGCCCGCGCTGCGGAAGGAGAGGCACAGAAGTCAGGAAGGGCAGCCTGGAGGGCCTTCCACGGCCTAGACAGCTGCTCCCGTCACACAGCTTCGCATCGCAGACCCTAACACGCGCCCACAGATAACCAGGTCCCGGGGAGGTGCTGCTTCTCACCCGGCCTGTGGGGTCCTGAAGTAAATGCTGGACCCCAACCTTCCTCCCAACTCCCTGTCTGTCCTTCCCGCTCCCCCAAGTGTGCCATTCCAGCCTGGTCCCCCAGATGAGCACACCTTCTGCTACCACACTCCAAAAATGACGCAGTTTGCAGAATGATATTACAATGGAGGGCATTCTCGGATCCCAAGTGAAGAGTGAAATGAATTTGTACACCACAGGTGGGTTACCTATTTCCCTGAACTATCTTAACAACCATCCAGATAATTTGGTAAACAACTAGAGTCCCGACGTTCCTCGAAGCTTTGCATAAAGGTCCCAAATAGCTTGGTGGGTGGGGCGTGCGGGCCGGCGCCTGCGTCCTGGGAGAGCGGAGGCGGGGCCAGGTCAGGGGAAGATGGAAGGGGAGTGGTGGGTACCGGGAAAGACCACTCCAGTCACACCAGCAGCCCCTTCACTACTCCCCTAGTGAAAGGGACTTGCTCCGATGCCCACTGAACACTATGGGTCAGGAAACCGCAACTTCAATCCACTGCACAAACCTCGATTATTTTGAAGCAACCAGAGAGAAAATACCTTGATGTGCAAATGTTGAGGAGAAGGAAGAATAAGGCCGTGCAGCCCATGGTGATGGAAAGGCTCAGCCGTCTTCCCAGGAAATTAATGCCCAGGATATTGAAAGGATTCACTAGAAAACAAGCGACAATGACAATTTCTGAAACCTTGAAAGCAAGTGGCTTTTACCAATATTGGCCAGGATTCCTCATTGTCGTTTCAGAAAAGGCAACTATGCAAACCCCATGAGGATTCCAGCCAAAACCCGGGCCCATGGTCCTCCACCTCATGACTCCCCATGCTTCTTCCTCGGGGGTCCAAGAACGACAAGCACCGGTGTGTATATAAAGGCTCTTTTATGCCCAAGATGATTGTAACATGCAGGTCTGTTGTCAATTGCAAACCCGCTAGCTCTGTATTTTAAATGGTTTATACTGTTTGTCATCAAATTCACAGGGCCACTGATTTTTAAGTACTATTATTTTATGTCTACTAAAATGCAAACTGTGCTGCAAATTGAAATCTAAGGAGCCATTGTAAGACACCTCTCAATTTCAGAGGCGTCCAAGGGGGGGGTGTGTGTGCATCTTAGAATTGATAGAATATAGTAATTCAAAGATCTACCCCTCCAGACTCTGTCCCACACCGATCTGCATTGCAGACGCGTGAGCGAGGAAGGTGTGGGGACTTGGTCCGCACTACCTGTCTAGGACGCACTAGCCTGTCTAGGACAGGCTCCCCCACCCCAAACAGACAGGGACCCAAAACACCGAGGTGGACATTTACAAGCAATTTCGCCAATGGTGCTGATGATCATGGTCCGGTAGTCGGAGGGAGCAAACATGTGGCAGTGGCAGGGACTGTGGCTCTCCTCCGTGTCCGGCAGGGTTACGGCCACCTCGGACTCGGCTTCGGACTCCGACCGGGAGCCGCACACCAGGTCCCGCTCCAGCAGCTCGGCGCTGGCCAGGATGACCCCGTAGTAGGCGAAAGAGATTCCCAGCCTGCAGGGGAACGAAGCCGCTCATTAGCACAGCTGCCGCCAGCGTGAAGGAGGGGCAGAGCCAGCAGAGGTGGGGAGGAGCGGGGAGAAGGGGGACAGTGGTGGGGTGGGAGGCACGAGGTGGGGAGGGCGCCAAAGGCTGGGCGCACCGATCCTGGGGAGCCCGGGTGGAAAAGGGATTTGCAAGTGCAGCCTGGGGCCGGATCCGGGAGGACCCCGCAGCCGGTGAAGGCAATCTGAAGCTTGGACTCACTTTCTATCTCCGCTCTAACCAAGTAGCACAAGCTCGGTGGCTTCAAACAACACACATTTATTTTCTCCGTGTTGTAGGCCAGAAGTTGTGTGTGTCTGGCTGATTTCTCTGCTGGGAGGCTCCCCAGGCAGAAATGCAAGCGTAGGCAGGGCCGCCAGCCTTGCTGGGGGAGGCGGCAGAATCTTTCCAGATCCCGGGCAGAATTCAGCTCCGTGGGGCTGGACAATGCATCTCCATCCCCTTGCTACTGTTGACCAGTGGCTCTCAGTTTCTACAGGCTTCCTTCCTTCTGTCTTCACAGCCAGGGACGCTGCAGCCGGTCCTTCTGCTCCGGAATTTCTCCTCCCCGCCTCACCTCGCGCTTTCCCTTCTGCCCCGTCTCTTTCCCAGCTGGAGCAGTCTCTCTACTTTTAAAGACTCAGTGATTGGATTGGGCCCACCTGCTTAACCCAGGATACCCTCTGCATTTTAAGGCCCAGAACCTTAATTACATCTAAACAGTCCCTTCACACCAGCACCCAAGTTAGTGTGTGATTAAATCAACAGGAGTTGGTAATCTTGGCGGGGCGGGGGGGGGGGGGGGGGGGGGAGAGGGTCATCGTTAGAATTCTGCCTATCCCAAAGTGTCTTTAGTGGGCCCCAGGAGCCGCGGGAGTTTTTGCTTTTGCTTTATATCTACTTGCTGTCTTTTTTCTGTTTATTCTTTAATAAATATTTGTGTTGAGATAAAATTAGAATAACGTACAGAAAAGTTCATGTGTCAAAGTCAAGGAAAGAAATATCAGCTCCCAGAAATTCCACTGGTGCCCTTCTTAGTTTCACAGAACCGGTTGCAGAAGCCAGCTGTAACCGGGTTTAGGGAAAACCCCGGCAAATCGACAATGTTCTGGGTATCAGCTGGTACTGGTGAGATGATTGTTAAACTTGTCTATTAATTATAGGAGTGAGATCATCTAAGAAAATGTCCTCAAGTACTTGAGACTCTTAATGAAGTATCTGGGGATGAAATGTCACGGAGCCTGGGCTTGCTTGAACGTATGTCAGCACAGGAAAACGCAGCCGAAGCAAATATGAGCGACTATCAGTGACTGTCAGATGTGGGTGATGGACCAATCAGAGGTCATCATAGCATCCTCTACTTTTGTGTGCATTTGAAAATTTTCATAACAAAGTATCAAAAAAACCCCAATAATTACAATACTTCCCCTTGTTGTTAAAGTAACTTTAGTTCCGTGCGCCTGGGTGGCTCAGTCGGTTAAGTGTCTGCCTTCAGCTCAGGTCATGATCTCAGGGTCCTGGGATCAAGCCCTGCATGGGGAGGGGGGGTCCTTGCTCTGAGGGGGGTTCCTTCCTGCGGGGGGAGTCCTTGCTCAGCGGGGAGCCTACTTCTCCCCCTCCTACTGCTGCTCTCCCTGCTTGTGCTCTCTCTCTCTCTCAAATAAATAAGTAAAATCTTTTTTAAAAAATAAAGTAGCTTTAGTTCAGTTTCCAAATATTAAGAGTATTTTAAAAATTAGGGGCGCCTGGGTGGCACAGCGGTTAAGCGTCTGCCTTCGGCTCAGGGCATGATCCCGGCGTTATGGGATCGAGCCCCACATCAGGCTCCTCCGTTATGAGCCTGCTTCTTCCTCTCCCACTCTCCCTGCTTGTGTTCCCTCTCTCGCTGGCTGTCTCTATCTCTGTCGAATAAATAAATAAAATCTTAAAAAAAAAAAAAGAGTATTTTAAAAATTAAAGTCTTAAGAGGCAACATACCAGCCTATTAATAGTGATTTTATCTGAGAAAGGCAGATAGACACTTTCCTGAATTTAAACACTATAGATAAGTTTGGCCTGCTTTCTATCTTTATATAAATGGAATCACGTAACATGTATCTGTGTGTCTGGCTCCCTTTGCTCATTATGATGTTTGTAAGATTCAACCATGTTGATGTAGGTAACCAGTTTTCTCCTTCCCATCATTGTATAGTATCCCATTTCGTGAAGGCAATACAATGTATCCATCATACTGTGAATGGACATGAGGGTGGTTTAGAGTTTGGGGCTGTTACAAATAAAATAATGCTTTGGACATTCGTGCAAATGTGTTTTGGTAAACATACGTATGCGTTTGTGTTGGGTTTAAATCTACAAACGGAATCACTGAGTCATAGGCTATGCGTATTTTCAACTGTGATAAATACCTCTAAACAGTTTTCCAAAGTGGTTTTAATTTGAACTCCGGTCAGCAGTGCGTGAGACTTCCGGTGACTTTACATTCTGCCTAACACTTGGTATAGTTAATCTAATTGGTTAGTTAATTGGTATAGTTAATTTAATTTTACCCATTCCAGTGGATTTGTAACAGTGTCTCATTGGTCTTAATTTGCATTTCCCTGGTGACTTTAAGGTTGAACATGTTTTCATATATTTATTTGATACAATTTTTGGTCAAGTGCCAGTTCAAGTCTCTTGCCTGTTTCTCTACTGGTTTGTGTATCCTTTTCTTGTTGGAAAAAAATCATATATATAATTTTATATATATCTATAGCTGCATATATATAAAAATTTATTGGGTTTGTATTCTAGAAATTTCTTCTCCCGGTTGGTAACCTTACATTTCGGATTCTTCATGATACCTCATGGCACAGATTTCCTAATTTAATGTAGTAGCACTTTTTGTATCTTGTTTAGAATATCTGTGTGTACTCAAAGTCGCAGCTGCAGAGAAGTGGGACACAAAGAAAACCAGCAGAGTCTATTCCATTGAATTTGATTATTGGTGGCTTCAAAGGCTCGCTTTCTGTCACATGGTGGGGGAAAAGGCCAGATTACAAAAGGTTAGAAAGTGAGCTCACGTGAAAAATAAAAATCTAGTCCTAGATAATTTCTTTCTCCTTTAAAAAAAAAATGGTTTATTTATTGGTTGGTTGGTGCTGGTAGCAGAAAGATAAGACATATCTGGAGTCGGCATTGTGGTTTTACTCCCCACTGGCACGAAATGGATTTACTTAAGTCGGCTCTGTGTTTATTGAAAAGTCATTTTGAAATATTTACATTCTTACCATATGACCCAGATCTGTAACGTGGTCCGTAAATATTTAGCATCCAATAGGTCTGCAAATCTTCCCCTTTTCTCCTGGGGTAGTGAAAAGGGACAAGCAGATTAGATTTAGTGGCTTACGGACTCGCAGAGGTTTCTGTAGTATGTTAGAGAACAGAAAATAAGAACAGTGTGGGAATGTAATGGGGCATGTAATGGGGCTCCCATGAGTGCTCCTCACCCAGCCCACAGATCACTGCTTCTGCTCATCCATCTCGGCCAGTCAGTCTTTGCATGCTTTTAATTATCATTGGCAAGGACCAGGCCGTTGAATTGAAGATTCTAATGCTTTCTCTCTTCCTCTTCTCACCAGTGCTGGTGAGCAGTGGGGTGAAGCACAGAAAATAGGAGGATACAAAAAAAGCATAACCATAAAACTGATGGGAGATTCATTTAAACTTCATATTAAAATGGAAACCCTAGTATTGGAAAAGAGCACGAGAATTGTGTGACGAGAAGAACGGCATACACTGGAAAGAGGATAGAATGCCTGATTTCTTTTTGTGTCTTTAGGGTAATTAGCAAAAGCTCTTTTCCATAGTCAGTGTTTATTTAATATTTTGGAGAAACATAAATAAGGATGGGTTATATATGATTGAGCAGTGACAGATTTTTATTTAAAGCTAGAAACGTAAAAAAATAAATAAAGCCAAGAACACTTTTTGTGTGTGTCGGGGTGGGGGTGCTCAGTTGAAAACCAGCTATTCTTTTCTCACAAATAGACCTGGAATTACATTTTCCCTCTAAACAGACCAGGAGTATGACCCTAGGTGTCCTGGATTTTGTTGTCACAAAAAGTTAAGGCTTGAAGAAACTTGCTCCAGTGACTTTGTTTTTAAGTGATCTCTACACCTAAGGTGGGGTTCGAATTTACAACCCCTAGATCAAGAGTCGCAGGCTCCACCAACTGAACCAGCCAGGCACCCTGCTGATCTAATGACTTTTAGGCTCAGCTCCTAGAGGTCACTTTGGGCAGAGGGTAGCAACGGACAGTCCCCTGTCATTGCTTTCCATATTGGGGCTCTGGCTAGTCATCCCTGGAAAACGTCTGAACTAGTCCTAGCCTCCCACTTTCCGATACAGATTACATGACCCAGAGTGGTTAAGTGACTTGCCCAGGGTCACACAGCTGTTTGGAGGCACAGCCAGCCTGGTGTCAAGTCTCTTACACACTAGTCCTGAGTCTTGCCCATCTACCTCCCTGACATGCCCCCTGAGTTTAGATGTGACCATGGTCCCCCTCAGCACCCCGAGTGTAACTGGAGATTCAGAGCACTGAGTCTGCAGTGAATCACAATGAATCATAAATTATATTCAAAGAAATGATGCGGTCATGAACTTTGACTACAATCCAAATTGGTGGACTCATTAGTCATCCGCGGTGTGGCCCGTCCTCCACCGGTCCCCAGAGCCTCTCCTCTCCGTGTCTGCGCAGTGACGCCGCAGAGGCTGCTCTGTGCGTCCACCTTGTCCAGCCTGTCGCCGTGGCACTCTGATGGCGCCAGCGTGACCAAATGCACTGCACATTCCTGCTTCTGCTCTCGGCTCGCACCACTCCTCCTCCTTCCTCCCCTGAGGCTGCCTCTCCTTTTAGTGCTCAATCAGCGCCTCAACCATCCCCTCAAGGCGGCTCCACAGCCCTGGCGCGTGCTCAGCTCTCTTGTCTGATCCTACACGCTGTTGCCTGCGCCACACCTGCTCTACCATCTGGCTGCTTTGTTAGGGCTTCTCTGCTGTGTGAGCCTCGTCTCACTAAGCCGACCGCAGAAATCTTGATCATCGATCAAGAAACTTGAAGCCGGAGTCTATGGCTTATAGGTCTGGATTCACAGGGCCTCGCGCAAGAGACAATCGTGGAGAAGGACAAGACCATGCGATGGGCATGTGGATGGAAGCTGCAAGCTGAAGGCGACGGGAGGAACGCAGGACGAAGAGGAAGGGGGAGAAAGGAGAAGGATGCAAGAGGGAGGATGGGGATTGCGGAGAGAAGATGGAGACTAGACGGGGGTGGAGGAGGGAGGGTGGTTGTTATGGGAATTGAGTCTCCCTGATTTAGCACAGTAACAATACTTCATAATATATTTGAAAGTTGTTAAGAGAGTCCCTCTTAGGGGCGCCTGGGTGGCGCAGTGGTTGGGCGTCTGCCTTCGGCTCAGGGCGTGATCCCGGCGTTCTGGGATCGAGCCCCACATCAGGCTCCTCGGCTGTGAGCCTGCTTCTTCCTCTCCCACTCCCCCTGCTTGTGTTCCCTCTCTCGCTGGCTGTCTCTATCTCTGTCGAATAAATAAATAAAATCTTTAAAAAAAAAAAAAGAGAGAGTCCCTCTTAAATGTTCTCACCACACACACAAAGAAATGGTAATTATGTAATAAGATGGAGGTGTTAACTAACTCTACGGCAGCCATCATTTTGCTCTACAGAAGCGGATCGCTTCAATACCCTGTACACCTTAGACTTACACAATGTCGTACGTCAATTACAGCTCAGTAAAGCTGGGCGAGGGAAAAACAGAAGAACAGCCTCTCCCACGGGCATGCCAGCCCTGGTGAGAACCTACAGCGTTTCTCTGTACTGCTGGGGTCCCTGCTTTGTGTCACTCCCCACCTCTCCGGTGATGCCTTTTGCTCTGTCATATGTCCAGCATCCTTGTACTCGGTCAATCCTCCTCTTATCAAAAGCTGCACTTAGCCATGGATCTAACGATGCAAAGTCTGACTGATAAAAGTCATGGAAGACCTTAAATGCCAGGACGAGGATTCTGGGCTGAGGGAGCAGCGTGGGGGAGGCACCGAAGGCTCCTGAACAGAAGGGGTGGAATTGGTATTTGAAGAATGCTTGTCTGACAGTGTTGTGCTGGAAGACATCACGGGGCATGGGGCAGGAGGTGGCAGTGTGAAAGAAAGAGACGGGATGGAAAAGCCACTGTTGTAGAAGCCCCAGTGGGATGGTCAGCTGATCAGGGTCGGTGGTGCAGAGGTTTGCAATGACTCAAAGGGGGGCACCACAGTGAGATGAGCATGAGTGAACCCCTGTTTCAGGCTGCAGTGTGAAAGAAACCAGACACTGTACTGTAAATTCCCCTTACATGAAATAGAGGCAAGGCAAACTCATAGAACCAGAAAGTCGAAGTTACCAGGGCTTGGGGGTGGGTAGGAGTGAGGATTTACTGCCTCACAGAGTGTCCGTTCAGGATGATGACAAAATTCTGAATGTATTTGATGCCACTGAATTGTATACTTCAAAAATGATGACACAAGCAAATGGAAGATAATCCATGCCCATGGATTAGGAGAACAAATATTATTAAGATGTCTATATTACCCAAAGCAATCTACAGACTTATTATAATCCCTATGAAAAATCAACAGCATTTTTCAAAGAACTAGACAAATAATCCTAAAATTTGTATGGAACCACAAAAGACCCCGAATAGTCAAAGCGATCTTGAAAAAGAACAAAACCAGAGGTCTCATAATCCCAGATTTCAAGATATGCTACAAAGCTGTAATAGTCAAAACAGTATGGACCTGGCACACAAAAAAAAAGATACATAGATCAACAGAACAGAATAGAGAGCCCAGAAATAAACTCCCAATTATATGGCCAATCAATCTTTGACAAAGGAAGCAAGAATATGCAATGGGAAAAAGTCTCTTCAACAAATGATGTTGGGAAAAATGAACAGCTACATGCAAGAGAATGAAACTGGACCACTTTCTTATACCATATACAAAAATAAGCTCAAAATGGATTAAAGACCTAAGTGTGAGATAAGAAGCTGTAAAAATCTAGAAAAGAGCACAAGCAATAATTTCTCTGACATCAGCCATAGTAACATTTTTCTAGATGTGTCTTCTAAGGCAAGGAAAACAAAAGTGCAAATAAACAGTGGGGACTACATTAAAATAAAAAGCTTCTACACAGCGAAGGAAACAATCAACAAAACTAAAAAATGACCTACTTAATGAAAGAAGATATTTGCAAATGACATATTCAATGTCATTTGAATTCAACTAACAATTCAACTAACTTTGGGTTAGTATCCAAAATACATAAAGCACTTATACAAGTCAACACCAAAAGAGCAAATAACCCAACTAAAATATGGTCAGAAGACATGAACAGACATTTCTCCAAAGAAGACATCCAGATGGCCAACAGACACATGAAAAGATGCTCAACATCACTCATCATCAGGGAAATGCAAATTAAAACCACAATGAGATACCACCTCACATACCTGTCAGAATGACTAAAATAAAAAACACAAAAAACAACAAGTATTGACGAGGATGTGGAGAAAAAGGAACCTTCCTGTACTGTTGGTGGGAATGGAAACTGGTGCAGCCACTGTGGAAAACAGTATGGAGGGTCCTCAAAATATTAAAAATAGAATTACCATATGATCCAGCAATCACACTATTCAGTATTTAGCCAAAGAATATGAAAGCACTAATTTGAAAAGGTATATACACCCCTATGTTTATTGTAGCATTATTTACAAAAGCCAAATTATGGAAGCAACCCAAGTATCTACCCATAGATGAATGGATAAAGACGAGGTGGCATAAATATATGGTGGAATGTTACTCAGCCATAAAAAAGAGTGAAATCTTGTCATTTGCAATGACATGGATAGATCTAGAGGGTATAATGCTAAGTGAAATAAGTCAGTCAGAGAAAGACAAATACCATACTTCACTCAAACGTGGCATTTAAGAAATAAAACACATAAAGAAAAAACAGACAAATACAAAAATACTCTAACTATGAAGAACAAACTGATGATTACCAGAGGGGAGGTGGGGGTAAGGGGTGAATCTCCTTCAAACAGGTGAAAGAAATTAAAAGTGCACTTATCAGGATGAGAAATGAGTAACGTATAAAATTGCTGAATCACTATATTTTATACCTGAAAATAATGTAATACTGTACACTAATTATGCTGGAATTAAAATTTTTAAAAATCCTTCCCTGAAAAAAAAAGATTATAGCTGACCCTTAAACAACATGGATTTGAACTGTGCAGGTCCACTTAAATGTGGATTTTTTAAAATATATATAAATACAGTACTGTAAATGCATTATCTCTTCCTTACAATTTTCTTAATAACATTTTCTTTTTTCTAGGTTACTTTATTGTGAGAATACAGTATATAATACATATTACATACAAAATATACGTTTTTGTTTTATTTTGCTTAGAGAGAGAGAGAGTGGGGGAGAGGGGCGGAGGGAGGGGGAGAGAGAGAATCTTAAGCAGGCTCCATGCCAAGCACAGAGCTCTATCTCACGACCCTGAGGTCATGACCTGAGCCAAAATCAAGAGTCAGTTCCTTAACCAACTTAGCCACCCAGGTGCTCCCCATACAAAATATATATTAACCAACTATTTATGTCATCAGGAAGGCCTCTGGTCAACAGAAGTTATTAGTAAAGTTTTTGAGGAGTCAAAAGTTACTCATGGAATTTCAACTGCACGGGAGGGTCAGCACCCTTAATGCCTGTGCTGTTCAAGAGTCAACTGTACTCACTTTAGAATCTTGGATTCCTCCCTTTTCTTTTCTGAGATCAGTTTCTTAATTTGACAAATGAAAGTAATAATATTTGCCAACCTCATAGGGTTTTCTCTAAGTATCAAATAAAAAATGTACATAAAAAAAGAGAACAAAAATGGAGATCAAAAACATATAAGGAGAACTCTCCCCTCAGGAAGTTCAGTCCTCCAATAAGAGTTTTTTGTCTTGGAGAGGAGTTAAGCTGGTGGAGAAGTAGGGGTGCCCTTTTTCAGCTGGTCCCCCGAGTCCAGCTGGATATCTACCAAACCATCCAGAACACCCATGGAATCAGCCTGAGATGCAGGAAGATACATCTGGATCTCTACAAATGAACATCTCCAGTGCTGAGTATTGAGGTACGAAGTGGGGAGTCATGAAACCACGCACAGATATGGGAAGATAAACAGAAGGGGGAGGGAGCCGCCATGCTCGGGTGCTGGTAAGCGGTAGCTACCTGCACTGGGGAGTGGGCAGACTCGGGGACCGGCAGCCACGGAGAAAGGAGACTGAGACCGGGAGCCCGGGAACGCGTGCGATCAGTCTGAAAACCAGAGCTCCGGAGTGCTCACTGGAACCGGACTGAGACCGGGAGCTCGGGAGCACGCACACAACCAGACTGAAAACCGGAGCCCCAGAGTGCTCACTGGAACTGGACTAAGACCAGGAGCTCGGGAGCGCGCGTGCGTCCAGACTGACAACCAGCGCTCTGGAGCACCCATGAACCACACTGAAACAGGGAGCTCGGGAGCGCGCAGGAACTGGGGCGGCTGGCGGTGTTAGAAGCACAAAGGACAGAGACGCGCCGGCCCTGGAAGTGCGGGCTGGGACGCCGGGTGGGGGACGCATATCCCCGGACGCTGTAGGGTTTCACAGCACTGACAGAAACAGAGTTAAAGAGGCCAGGAGAGCTCAGTGGAGAGCGGACTGTGATCTCTCTGTTCTGAGACAGAGGCTGGGATTCGGCCACTGTGGCTCTGACTCTCAGAAGAGCCATAGAAAACCACCAGGGAACAAAAGCCTGGAAATACCAGCTCACATTGTGCCCATCCCCATCCCCCCTCGCAGGGGACACGGAGACTCTACCGAAACAGGGTTGCCTGAGTATCAGCACGGCAGGCCCCTCCCCCAGAAGGCAGGCTGAAAAATCAAGAAGCCCACATCCCTAAGGTCCCTATAAAACAAGTGC
This sequence comes from Ursus americanus, assembly GCF_024610735.1. Lineage (NCBI taxonomy): Eukaryota > Metazoa > Chordata > Mammalia > Carnivora > Ursidae > Ursus > Ursus americanus. Next base: position 15,201,739 of record NC_142129.1, on the reverse strand, counting down.
ACACTGCCTGGGTCCTGGTCAATAATTTGCGCTCTGGGCAACCCCACAACCTCTCCTCATCAGAATGAGGAGAAGGAGAAATCCCCCACAGCAAAGAAAAGATAATGAGTCAGTGGCCTCTGCCACAGAACTGATGGATATGGAAATAACCAAATTATCAGAAATGGAGTTCAGAGTAACAATGGTCAAGATGATGTGTAGACTTGAAAAATATATTAACGAGAATGTAGAATCTCGAAGGGCGGAAATGAGAGCGAATCAGGCAGAAATTAAAAATGCTATGAATCAAATGCTGTCAAAACTAGATGCTCTGATGACCAGGGTAAATGAGGCAGAAGAAGGAATTAGTGAATTGGAGGATGGGATGGTAGAAGAGACAGTTAAAACAGAAACTTGCCTCAAAAACATCCAATCTCAAGAATGCAGGTTACGGGAGATTACTGACTCAATGAAACGTTCCAATGTCAGAATCATCGCATCCCCGAGAGGGTGGAGAAAGAAAGAGGTCTAGAAGAGCTATTTGAAAAAATTGTAGCTGAAAACTTCCCTAATCTAGCAAAGGAAACAAGCATTCATGTCCAAGAGACAGAGAGGACCCCTCCCAAGTTCAACCACAACAAACCTACAACACGTCACGTCATAGGGCAATTCGCAAATATTAGATCCAAGGATACAGTATTGAAAGCGGCCAGGGCGAAAAAATTTCTCACGTACAGAGTCAAAAATATCAGAATTACATCAGACCTGTCTACACAGACCTGGAATGAGAGAAAGGGTTGGGGGGCATTTTTAAAGCTCTATCTGAGAAAAACATGCAGCCAAGGATCCTTTATCCAGCAAGGCTCTCATTCAGAATTGATGGAGAAATAAGGAACTTCCAAGATCGCCAGACACTGACCAATTTAGTAACCACGCAACCAGCCCTACAGGAGATATTAAGGGGGGTTCTATAAAAGTAAAAAGGCCCCAAGAGTGATATAGAACAGAAATTTACAATCTATAGAAACAAAGACTTTACAGGCAACATGACATCATTAAAATCACATCTCTCAATAATCACTCTCAGTGTGAATGGCCTAAATGCTCCCATAAAACGCCACAGGGCTGAAGGTTGGATAAAAAGGCATGACCCATCCATTTGCTGTCTACAAGAGACTCATCTTGAACCTAAAGATACATCCAGACTGAAAGTGAAGGGATGGAAAACCATTTTTCATGCCAATGGACCTCAAAAGAAAGCTGGGGTAGCAATTCTCATATCAGACAGATTAGATTTTAAACTAAACTATAGTTAGAGATACAAAAGGACACTATATTATTCTTAAAGGATGTATCCAACAAGTGGATATGACAATTATAAATATCTACGCCCCCAACAGGGGAGCAGCAAGATACACAAGCCAACTCTTAACCAGAATAAAGAGACATACAAATAAATATATGTTAATAGTAGGGGACCTCAACACTCCACTATCAGCAATAGACAGATCACTTAAGCAGAAAATCAACAAAGAAACAAGAGCTTTGAATGACACACTGGACCATCAGATGGACCTCATAGATATATACAGAACACTACACCCCAGAACAACAGAACTCATTCTTCTTGAATGCACATGGAACGTTCTCCAGAATAGACCATATACTGGGTCACAAAACAGGTCTCAACTGATACCAAAAGTCTGAAATTATTCCCTGCATATTCTCAGACCACAATGCTTTGAAATTGGAACTCAATCACAAGGAAAAATTTGGAAGAAACTCAAACACTTGGAAACTAAGAACCATCCTGCTCAAGAATGGTTGGATAAACCAGGAGATTAAAAATCAATTTAAACAATTTATGGAGACCAACGAGAATGAAACACAATGGTCCAAAACCTACGGGACAAAGGTAGTCCTAAGGGGGAAATACATAGCCATCTAAGCCTCACTCAAAAGAATAGAAAGATCTAAAATGCAGTTTTTATATTCTCACCTCAAGACGCTGGAGCTGGAACAGAAGAATAGGCCTAACCCACGCACAAGAAAGCAGTTGATCAAGATTAGAGCAGAGATCAATGATTTAGAAACCAGGAGCACAGTAGAGCAGATCAACAGAACTAGAAGCTGGTTCTTTGAAAGAATAAATAAGATTGATAAGCCACTGGCCAGACTTATTCAAAAGAATAGAGAAAGGACCCAAATTAATAAAATTATGAATGAAAAGGGAGAAGTCACAACCAACACCAAGGAAATAGGAAGGATCATTAGAAACTTTTATCAATGGCTTTATGCCAATAAATTAAACAACCTGGAAAAAATGGATGCCTTCCTGGAAATCTATAAACTACCAAGATTGAAACAGGAAGAAACTGATTTTTTTAAAAAGATTTTATTTATTAATTTGACATAGAGAGACAGCCAGCGAGAGAGGGAACACAAGCAGGGGGAGTGGGAGAGGGAGAGGCAGGCTTCCTGCTGAGCAGGGAGCCCATGCAGGGCTTGATCCCAGAACGCTGGGATCACGCCCTGAATGGAAGGCAGACACTTAACGACTGAGCCACCCAGGCGCCCCAGAAATTGATTTTTTAAACAGACCGATTAATTATGAAGAGATTGAAGCAGTGTTCCAAAACCTCCCGAAAAACAAGAGTCCAGGGCCTGATGAATTCCCCGGGGAATTCTACCAAACATTCAAAGAAGAAATAATACCTATTCTCCTGAAGTTGTTTCAAACAATAGAAACAGAAGGAAAACTACCAAACTCATTCTATGAGGCCAGTATTACCTTGATCCCCAAACCAGGCAAAGACCCCATCTAAAAGTAGAATTATAGACTGATATCCCTGATGAATATGGATGCCAAAATTCTCAACAAGATCCTAGCTAATAGGATACAACAGTACATTAAAAGGATTATCCATCATGACGAAGTGGGATTCTTCCCTGGGATGCAAGGGTGGTTCAACATTCGCAAATGGATCAGTGTGATAGATCATATCAGCAAGAAAAGAGTCAAGAACCATATGATCCTCTCAATAGATGCAGAAAAAGCATTTGACAAAATACAGCATCCTTTCCTGATTAAAACTCTTCAGAGTGTAGGGATAGAGGGTACATTCCTCAATTTCATAAAAACCATCTATGAAAAGCCTACAGCAAATATCATTCTCAATGGGGAAAAGCGGGAAGCCTTTCCCTTAAGATCAGGAACACGACAAGGATGCCCACTCTCGCCATTATTATTCAACATAGTACTAGAAGTCCTTGCAACAGCAATCAGACAACAAAAAGGGATAAAAGGTATCCAAATCGGCAAAGAAGAAGTCAAACTGTCTCTCTTCGCAGATGACATGATACTCTATATGGAAAACCCAAAAGAATCCACCCCCAAACTACTAGAAGTTATAGAGCAATTCAGTAATGTGGCGGGATACAAAATCAATGCTCAGAAATCAGTTGCATTTCAATACACAATGAGACTGAAGAAAGAGAAATTAGGGAATCCATTCTATTTACAATAGCACCAAAAATCATATGCTATCTCAGAATTAACTTAACCAGAGACGTAAAGGATCTATATTCTAGAAACTATAAATCACTCTTGAAAGACATTGAGGAAGACACAAAAAGATGGAAAAATATTCCATGCTCATGGATCAGAAGAATAAACATAGTTAAAATGTCTATGCTACCCAGAGCAATCTACACTTTCAATGCCATCCCGATCAAAATACCGAGGACATTTTTAAAGAACTGGAACAAACATCCCTTAAATTTGTGTGGAAGCAGAAAAGGCCCTGAATCACCGAGGAATTGTTGAAAAGGAAAAACAAAGCTGGGGGCATCACAATGCCGGATTTCAAGCTATACTACAAAGCTGTGATCATAAAGACAGCATGGTACTGGCACAAAAACAGACACACAGACCAATGGAACAGAATAGAGAACCCCGAAATGGACCCTCGGCTCTGCGGGCAACTAATCTTTGACAAAGCAGGAAAAAACATCCAGTGGAAAAAAGACAGTCTCTTCAATAAATGGTGCTGGGAAAATTGGACAGCTATATGCAAAAGAATGAATCTTGACCACTCTCTCACACCATACACAAAGATAAACTTCAAATGGATGAAAGACCTCGATGTGAGACAGGAATCCATCAAAATCCTAGAGGAGAACATAGGCAGCAACCTCTTTGACATTAGCCACAGCAACTTTTTTCATGACACATCTCCAAAGGCAAGAGAAACAAAAGATAAAATGAACTTGTGGGGGCTTCATCAAGATAAAAAGCTACCGCACAGCCAAGGAAACAGTGAAAAAAACTAAGAGGCAGCCCACAGAATGGGAGAATATATTTGCAAATGACACTACAGATAAAAGACTGGTATCCAAGATCTACAAAGAACTTCTCAAACTCAATACACAAGAAACGAATAAACAAATCAAAAAATGGGCAGAAGATATGAACAGACACTTTTCCAATGAAGACATACAAATGGCTAACAGACACATGAAAAAGTGTTCAAAATCATTAGCCATCAGGGAAATTCAAATCAAAACCACTTTGAGATACCACCTTATGCCAGTTAGAATGGCAAAAATTGACAAGGCAGGAAACAACAAATGTTGGAGAGGATGTGGAGAAAGGGGATCCCTCCTACATTGTTGGTGGGAATGCAAGTTGGTACAGCCACTCTGGAAAACAGTGTGGAGGTCCCTTAAAAAGTTAAAAATTGAGCTACTCTATGATCCAGCCACATTGCACTACTGGGTATTTACCCCAAAGATACAGACGTAGTGAAGAGAAGGGCCATATGCACCCCAATGTTCATAGCAGCATTGTCCACAATAGCTAAATCGTGGAAGGAGCCGAGATGCCCTTCAACAGATGACTGGATTAAGAAGATGTGGTCCATATATACAATGGAATATTACTCAGCTATCAAAAAGAACGATTTCTCAACATTTGCTGCAACATGGATGGCACTGGAGGAGATAATGCTAAGTGAAATAAGTCAAGCAGAGAAAGACAATTATCATATGGTTTCATTTATTTATGGAATATAAGAACTAGGAAGATCGGAGGAGAAGAAAGGGAAGAAGAGGGGGGTAAACAGAACGGTGAATGAACCATGAGAGACTATGGACTCTGGGAAACAAACTGAGGGCCTCAGAGGGGAGGGGGGTGGTGAAATGGGATAGGCTGGTGATGGGTAGTAAGGAGGGCACGTATTGCATGGTGCACTGGGTGTTATACGCAACTAATGAATCATCGAACTTTACATCAAAAACTAGGGTTGTACTGTATGGTGACTAACATAATATAATAAAAAAAATTATTAAAAAGAAGAGTTTTTTGTCTTTTTTTTTTTAAATGTTGCCGAAGAATATAAAAAGACTTGAATAGTGGGAACATATACTGTTATCAAAATAAAAATATTTAATATTATAAAAGTGTCAATTCTCTTTATGTATTAACTAATAATTTCACACTATCCCAATTAAACTCTCCTAGGTTTTGGGGGGATATTAGGAAAAGATCTTAATAAAGTGACTTCAAAGTTGTTCTAGAAAAATAGTACTGAGAAAATAACTTGGAAAATTCTGAAGAAGAATTTTGACAAGGGGGACTTACCCTACTAGATATGAAAAATACTGTAATTAATAGTGTCACTTTGGACCAACAATTAACCTGTATCCTTTTCCCAACAACATGAAATGCCCTCTTTATTATATAATAAGTCCCTATATATCCTTGAATCTACAAATCTAGCATTAGAACACAACAGAGAATTCAAAAATTGACTTAAGAATACAAAAGATGGATTATTCAATAAAAATATATGAGTGCAAATGGTTAGCCATTTAGATATGACAAAGCTAGACCTGTACTATGTTTCTTATATTCAATTAAACCCAGACAGATCCAACATTTAAATAGTAAGTATAAAACCAAATTAACCCAATAGAAAGGAGAAGGATACCAGAATATGGGGGTAAAAGGTAAGTTTGAAACCACTGAAAAAAGACAGCAGTAAAAACATTAATAAATCTAAATAGATACCTGCTTAGAGAATAATGTCTAATTAAGGGAAACTTATGAACAACATGAAACAAAAACACAGACGCACATAATTTGGACAATGAGACTGGGGCAGATCAGAATTTACATCTTCAAGGTCCTTGTATTGTTCAGACAGCAAATAAGGATACTAAACAACATAGATATTGTGGGTACACGTTTTCAATATTTAAGGGCTACCTCTATAATAAAGAAGGGAATGCACAAATTCCAAGCTAGTAGAAAGCAGCATAGGGGGGAGAAAAGCAAACTGAATCACTCTAATAAAAGGTAGGAAAGGAGAAAATGAAAGACACGGTTAAGAGGAAATATTAAATAAAATGGTAGAAGTTAAGTCCAAATATGTGCATAATCACAATAGATATAAATGGATCAAAGTCATTACTAAAAGATACAGAATACCAGACTGAGTGAAAAAAAAAAATAAAGATCAGCTATATATTTACAAAAATTACTTTTCAAGCAAAGCAACACAGAAAAGTTAAAAGTGAAGTCTGGAAAAAAGACACATCAGGAAAAAAAGCTAACTTAAGCTAGTTTTGATATATTAATATGAGAGAAAATAAAATTTAAGGCCCAAACCAGTATAAAATAGCAACATAATAAGGTTAATCCATGAGACTAAGCCAATCGTATGTTAGGAAGAAACAAGATATTTTCAAAATATATGAAGTAAACCGTCAGGACTATAAGGAGAAAGGTATAAAGCCATCATCTTGTTGGAAAACTGTTACTCAGCCGGGCAAAATCCGGCCCAATTAACAATATACAACAAAATGCGTATACTCAGTGAGAACACGCGCTCTTTTCAAGCACACCTGGGACAACAATGAAAAGCCACTATGCAGAGAACAACAGAGAAATCTCCAGTATTCCAAATAACTGATAATATCCTCTGACCAAAATGCAATTAAATTAGAAACAAAGAATAAAAAAGAGCATTAACAGATAACTCACTGGTTAAAGAGAAACTCAGCGCAGTTACAAAATAGACATAAAAATAAAATTCCTCTGTAACAAAACTTGCTAAATGCAGCTAAATACTTCATTAAAAATCAAAAAGACTGACCATGAATGAGCTAAGTATTGAACTCAAGAAGCTAGAAAAACATAAAAAGCTATAGGAGAAAACAAAGAGTAGAAATTAACCAGACTACCAAAAAAAATCAATAAAGAGAACAACAACAAAAAAAAAAACCCTTGTTCTTTGAAGTTAATACGCAAACCTCTAGTAAGAGGACCAAGAAAAAAGAGAGAAGGCACAAATATACAGCATTAAAATGAAAGAGGGGACACATGAAGTAGATTTTCGAAACTTCTAAGAGAACACTGGGAACAATTTTATATCAATAAATTTGAAAACCTAGATGAGCTGGACCATTTTCTAAAATATATACACTACCAAAATCACCTCAATCAAAAGTCTTAAACCAAAGTAGACTCTAACCTTTACATGAATTAAATCATAGTTTTAAAAACTCTTCCATGTAACACCCCATTATTATCCCCCACTGCTCCCCTCAAAATAAATATTAGGCATAAACGACTTTAGAGGCAAGTTGCAGCAAGCATTCCATAACCATATTCCAACCACAAGCAAGAGGCTAATTCTCTCTTACATAGAGTGTTGCTGAGTTGACGGGACAGGTGAGGAAGGTACCACTGGTACCTGTGTCCCCAGGTGGGTGGTGGACGCTGGTGTGAGAAATGATTTCAGACTGACCTTAAGGGTTCCTGGAACCATTAGGATGTAAATGCCAAGTTTTGTTTTAAGAAATCATTTAATGAGGTTTATAAGTTTGATATCACTTCCCATTTATATCATTTATATCATTTATAAGGCCAGTGCAAGAACATAAAATGATAAAACAATCTCTCAGCTGTAAACAAAGACGCCAAGTCATGTGACTTGCTCTGCAAAATAGAGGTTATTATGCCCATTTCATGGATGAGGAAAGCGAAGGTAGGTAACTTGTTAGGGCCACCTGGCTCTCCACGGAGCCGGGTCTAGGCTGGGTCTACTCTGCTCTTTTCCCTCATCCCTCCAGGGCGAGGCTAGAGAGCGGAGGTCCCCTCCCCTCTACCCTTCCAGGACTGCCGGGATCTCTGGTGGGGGAGAAGACCTCCCCGCCGGGAACTTACCAGGATGGGCTCCACCAGCTTCCCCTCCGGCATGACCGAGCGGTTCATCTTGGCGATGCGCTGCAGGGTGGCGAGGGCAGCCTGAGTGTTCCCAGTGGAGACATTGAAACGAGCGGACTCGGGAATAAACTGGGCACAGAAGGAAAGAGCATCAGAGTTCAACTGCTGTGGACCCCGGGGCTTCCATGATGACTCTTGTACAGTCACACATCCCGGTGCGTGTGCAAGCATAAAGCCACACAGTAGAGCAGGCGGCTTCGGCATTCCAAGTTGATCTAGAACAAATAGGGTCATGTCCCCCTTACTATAGTCCCAACTTGAGGACAGCAGGCCGATAGGGAGCCCAGCCTACTCGTTAAGGCAGGGAAAGGCTTACATCCATTTGGTGAACAGCTGCCCCACGGCCCCTGTACTGCCCTGTCACCCCAGCCTCGCCCCAGGAACCCTGCGATCTCCCACACGCAACAGGGCACAGCATGACTACAGCAGGGACCTCTCGCACCCACGAGGGGAAGAAACCCACTGATCCTTGAATGCCATACTCAGAAAACACTACAGGCTGGGGCGCCTGGCTGGCTCAGTCAGTTCAGCCACTGACGTCGGCTCAGGTCAAGATCTTGGGGTCCTGGGACCAGGCCCCACGTCAGGCTCCACCCTGAGCGGGGTCTGTTTGTCCCTCTCCCTCTGCCCCTCCCACCCGTTCATGCTTTCGTGCTCTCTCAAATAAATAAATAAATATAAATACATACATACATACATAACAAGACAGGCCTCCATGGAGGCTGGGACCTTGAGAATCACCCGGAACCACTCCCTGCCCTTTATGCCTCACAACCAATCGAGGTGGGCTGGTTCTTCCTCAGAAAAGCACCTCCCCCAGCAGCTCCCTGCTCCCCGTCTGCAGCTAGCAGGCAGCACAGATCCTCCTCGTCTCCCACCAGGAGGATTCTGACTGCTTTCCTGGCGTTTTCATGTTCCCTCCCACCCAGGCTCCATGCAGCCATGAACCAGCTCCCCAGCACACAACCCCTTCCATGCCACCGGCGCCCCTTGCCTTGAAGGCCCTCGTCATCCGGACACAGGCCTGTCCTGGCGCCCCGCCTCCCACCAGCACCCTTCATTCCAGCCTACCTGCTCTCCCCCAGACATATTCTGCCTTTCACACCTTCATGACTGGACTGACCTATCGGCTCTGCCCAAATGCCCTTGCGCCACTCTCCGGCCCTCCCGATGCAGGCTCTCCGGCCCTCAAGGCCAAATTCAACAGCACCACCCCACTGGGACAAATCACTCTGTCCCCTGAGCACCCACAGAATGAAAGCTGTGCCAGCGCTTACCACATCCCGCTGGTACAATCACGTTTTGCATTCAGGTCTTTCTCACTGACCGGCTGGCACTCCTTGACGGCAAGAACTGAATCCTATGCGTGTTTTTAGCCTTGGAACCTAATACGGAGCCTGGTATATGCTCCGTATGAGTGTGACCGACCCACAGACCAGATCAAGATTCAAAGTGATAATTTTAAAAAGCCATGCTAATGCATGTTGAACACTGTTCATGTTCCAGGCTCACGAAGAGAGTCTTAACGCGTCACCTTGTTCAATCCTCCCCGCGGGCCGAGCGGATACGCCCTGCTCCGAAGGTGGAACAACTTGCCCGCAGGGTGGGGCCAGGACAGTCCGTTTCCTTCTACACCAACCAAGGCAGGCAGGCTGCTCACGGGAGGCCCCGGGCCCACTAAGCCCCTGGGCCCCGGCACCTGCCGCTCTGTGTGGGATGTCAAGCAACAGTTCACTGCAGAGAAGACACCGACCAACGGGCTCGTCCGGAAAAAACATGGACAGGGCTCTGGGATCAGGATTGGGAGAAAGAACTGAAGGTAATGGAACTGTTTCATTCAAAGAAGGAAAGCTCTGATTGGGCTAGATTTCTGAACTCTTTGGAGGGATGTCATGCAGAAGATAGACCTTGGGATTTTCAGAGGGAAGTATGAAGACCGCAGGTAAATTCATAAGGAGGCACGGTCCCCCAGCTTCGCAAAGAACTCCCTAAGAACTAGGGCCGCCTGCGGGTGAACATACTGATGTCGTCTATAAAGTCTCGAGTCTGAAAGTGCCCAAAGCCGGGAGCGTTCTGGCCGTGACAGGGTGTGTGCTTGTGGTTGGGGTACGAAATAAATGCCCTGCGAGGACCCTTGTGAAATCTGAAATTCCTTGATTCCACAGTGTTAGGTAAGACACACACACACACACACACACACACACACACACACACACACACACCCCACATCCCAGTTCCGCTGAGCTGCCAGCCCCATCTTTGAACAATGAGCATAATTCTGCTAGAACCTAAGGAAGAGGGTGATTCTGTGGGTTAGAGGGAGAGCAGAAGGACAAACCAGCTGGTCTGAACTGGCCTGAGAATGTGTACCAGGCACCCGACTCCAAGCACTAAAGGTTAGACAGGGGTCAGCCCAAATAGGGTGCAGCCGTCAGACGGAACTTCTAGCAATAAATGACCATAAGGCAGGCTAACGGAGTGGAGGGATGAAGCGGATTGAGACGGTCTTGAGTGAAGGAAAGAGGCTAACACTTGCAGGGCAAAAGGACCCCTGGGTCAGCTGGAGGGGAGGACCTGAGGGAGCCCAGTGAGCGTCCTCACCTTGAAGGCCAAGATGAGGATGATGCCGGGGATGGAGGCGATGCGGATAAGCCACCGCCACCCGATGGTGGGGATGACCACAGAGGCCAGGCCGATGATGAGCAGGGAGCCAGCCAGCCAGAAAACCTGGGGACAGAGCGGGAGGTTAAAATTCCTCCTATCCAGGCGCCCGGCTGCCTCTGTCGGTGGAGCGTGTGACTCTTGATCTTGGGGTTGTAAGTTCAAGCCCCATGCTGGGTATAGAAATTACTTGAAAATAAAATCTTTGCAATTCCTCCTATCAAGTGTGCTCAACCCTGCCTCTCTCGGAAGCATTTCGATATAAGAGGGTGAGGTGGAAGAGGGCCTTTAAGGAGCCCAGCTCTGGGTTCTACTCCCAGCACCACCTCCAGGACCTGGATGAATGGGGAACATCGCTTCTCTTCTCTGCGGCTCAGTTTGCTTGTCTATAAATGGCAGGCTCAGCTAGACAGGGGGGCAGTACTCTCACCAAAGTTTTAAAAATCAGAGGCATTGACATTTTCCCCCATTGAATAAATAATACATTTACTAGTTTGTAACTCAAAAGGCACACAGGAAAACACTGAAAATACTCTCTTCCTCTCCTACTTCCCTGCCATCCAGTTCTCTTTTAAGACAGAACCCCAATATTACCAATTTCTTGTGTCCTTCCAAAGCTATTCTAAGCATATACATGCTGATAAGGATATATCTCGTTCTCTTTTCTCACAAATGGTATCATAGTATATGTATTGCATTTTGTACTGAAGAGTGTATCTTGAAGATCATTTTATATCAACAAACAACATGGCAGCCCATTATGGCCAGGCCCCACGGGTTTGGGAACCAGAACTATTCCAAGTGTTATCCTGAGCATTCTCACCCCACTGGAAGATGGAGAGTAGATGACAATGCCATTCCGCCTCACAGGATGGAGAGAAGACAATAGAACAAAAGACCCTTTGCAGGAGACTAATTAAGGGTTGACTAAGGGGTGACTATTTTATCACTAAAGAATTCAGTTACAAAAACCAAACGGCATTATTTCAGAAAGCGCTAAGGGCTATGAAAAAAGAGTAATGTCATGGGGAGTGATCAGGGATGCACTTTCTGAAGAGACAGCAAATTCAAAGACCAGCAGTAAGCCATTGTGAGGGACCAGATAGCAGGTGATGTGTCACTGACAAGAGTTTTAGTGGTGAAGTGGCCAAAAATTTCAAAACTGATAATTTAGCACAGATGTTAGACGTAAAAGTGACAGTGTTTCCCAATGGACACTGCAATTGGGGGCCCCTCAATAAGGGATGAATCAGCAGGACTTGGTGAAGGATTAAATGGGGGTGAGGGAAGGCACAGAAGGGGTCTGGGACGGCTCTTGAGTTTGTGGCCCAGATGACCGAGGGGACAACGTTTACTACTAGCTGAGAGTGGAAACGTGGAAATAAGACGTTTCAGGGGAAGATGAACAGATGAACTCCATCCATGTCATATTTGTGAAGCGATAGTCAAGTGACTCTCAAGTAGTCTATTGGCTACCGCATCTGAAACTCAAGGAGATGCTCTTGGTTGTAGATAAAGATATTCGGGTTTACAGATCCAGGTAACTAAAACCGTTGGAACTAATTAGATGACCCAAGGAGAGGAGGAAAATAAGACTAGCAAGGAGAAGACACAACCAGGAAGCATGCCAAGGAATGCGTGGCACGTGGAAGAGAAAATGTCCACAGATGAGCTTAGGCAGGACCACGCCCAAGAAACACTGTTAAGGATAAAATCCAAATGCTACGTATGAACAGTGTGTGCGTCTATCTTCACAAAAATCAGAAGAAAACTGGGAGAAATGGAAGAGTTAGCAGGCAGTGTCTGTTGGGTTCTTTGTCATTTTTTGTTGCCTACATTGCGTATTAGAAAAATGTAAAATAAATCTTAAAATATTCTCCTACTGCTTTAATGCCAAATAGATGTTTCAGTGAGAAGAGCCTTCTCTTTCCTGGTCCCCTGATTTGGATAATGATGGCATCAGAGATGGTACAAGGACGCCTCGATTGATCAACATAGCTTCTAACGCGAAACTTCTCCTCAGCGGCCAGTGGGGCCTGGGGCAGGCTTGGGAACATCGTAATCTCCTCACCTGGGTAAATGCCTCAGCTGGACAAGGCACCTAGGGCATGTCCCCACAGGCAGGGGCCAGTTATGGCCTTGCAGATACTAGTAACCCGGGAGGGGAGATGGGCTGCCCTAAAAAAGGTTAGGAACTGTGTCCCCCTACTGAAGACTCACAGGGAAGAGAAAGTCCATCCCACATGCATTCCTGGGCTTCCATCATTCCACGGACACCAGTCATTGGAATGTTTCCTGGAAGGGGCTACTATATTCTAAATGTGACTATTGGGTGACAAAAGTCCTGGCTGAGGGAACCTTGAAATGGGACCTCTGGCATCCAGCCTTCCCAGTGCTCTTTAGTTAACACCAAGAAATAGGCAGTGTGCTCATCCAACAATCAACCAGCCAAAAGCAAAACCGTGTGCATCATACCCTCTAGGATAGAATTCCTATTTTATCTTACCTGAGACAACGGGAGCATGTAGCCTCGATATTTTGTAGGCAAAAATTCAGTCTTTATGATTAGCCTTAAACAGGAAGGGAGGTGGAACAGAATAATTTCATTTTTATCAAAGCAAATAACTTAGAAAAAATCATAACTTTTCTTGTCACAGAGCTAAAGAATGAAAAACATAGACTTCATCATTGTGAGATACAGATATACCGCTCTCAGCCCCCAGTTCCTGCTAATCTTTGGGCTTTGACTCCAGTCTCTGACATAGAACACCTAGAATCCTTGGAATTCCCTCTCCGAAGGAGCATCATTTGTTCTAATGAGGTGGCTCTTGGTGAGCTCCTGGTTGGGGCCTGGTCTTAAAAGACCAAGCCATGATTAGAATCTTGGAACATCCAGCCCTGTCCCCCACCCCCTGGAGAGAGGAGAGGGGTTGGCAAATGAGTTGATGCCTACATGCCTCATGCCTCCATGGTGGGGCCTCCCTAAAGATCGCTAAAGCACAAGGTTTGGCGAGCTTCCAGGCTGGCGAACACATCTATGTGCCGGGAGGGCGATGTGGCACAAACTCCACGGGACAGAAGCTCCTGCTCTCAGGACCCTTCCAGACTTAGTCCTGTGTCCATCTCTTCACCTGGCCATTCATCTGTCTCCTCTAAAATATCCTTTGTATTGCATCTGCAGTAGTAAGTAGACTCCTGGCCTGGGTTCTGGGAGCTGCTCTGGCAATTTATTGAGCCCTTGGAGGGATCTGTGGCAACTTCCAATTTGTAGCAAGTCAGACAGAAGGTGTGGATAACCTGGGGACCTCCTGCTTGTGATTGGTGTCTGAGGGGGGGTGAGAGCCTCGTGGGACTGAGCCCTAAACCTGCGGGATCTAAGCAAACTCCATTTAGGGTCAGAATTGAACCAAACTGTAGAACACCCAGCTGGTGTTGGAGAATTGGCCGGTGTGTAAATAACCCACACACTTAGTGTCGGAAGTGAAGATTTGTCGGGGCGCCTGGGTGGCTCAGTCGCTCAGTCGGTTAAGCAACTGACTCTTGATTTTGGCTCAGGTCATGATCTCAGGGTCATGAGATCGAACCCCGCCTCGGGCTCCAAGTGGAGCCTGCTCCAGATTCTCCCTCTCCCTCTGCCCCTCCTCCCACCACCCCCTGCTTACGTGCACCTTCTCTCTCTTAAAAAAAAAAAAAAAAAAAAAAAGATTTGTCAGAAGTACTGAGTGCAAGCGTGTAAAGGAAAACAGAAGTTTTTCCTAAATAATTACGTTTTGCTGCATAATTCTGAACAGCTAATATCCTCATAAGAGAACAATAAGAAACTTGCAACGGCTTTTTTGTTTACATGTTTCTTCCCAGAGTTATTTTCAACCTTCTACCATTTAAGAAATATTTTCTTCCCCCCAAAATTGGCAAAATGTTGTTGCCAACCCTGATTCCCTTTCTAAAACATACTTGGAAAATTAAAATACACCTAAAAGGAAGTAAATACTTGGCCACAGCAAATGGTGACAGTCAAAGCATAGGTTTCTAATTAATTTTGTGAATAGACAAATATAATCATACTCCCTTCAGTTTTCTAATTGCTCTTCCCTGTTGCAATTTTTAACCAGGGTTTGGGCTTTCTTAACGTATTTATTGGGCTGATTCCTGAGGGATGTTGTAAATGTCAAGCTAACTTCTACTCCTGTAGGGCTCCGAAGCTCAGAGCAGGGCTTAATTTATGCCCCAGAGAGGTACAGTCTTTCTGCAACACATTAAGGTAATAATTGGGTGCTCTGATATCCCCTAATACATTCTAAGGGTAACCCGCTCCAAGGCTCCCAGGAGAGAGTAGCCTGAGGCGCTCTGTGAATTTAGGGGAGGCTTCCGAGTTGCTGAATGGTTAGCAGAACACCTCTCCAGGCACAAGAAGACACCGCGCACTTATCCCAGGGCAGAGAAGGGCAAGCAGCCACCGTCTCTCTCAGTAGTCTCCCCCCGCTTTGCAAATGCACTTAGACACAATATTTAGTCACAGGGCAATGGCATTTTAACATAGTTACTCCTTGGGTGCCTGGGTGGCTCAGTCTGTTAAGTGTCTGCCTTCAGCTCAGGTCATGATCTCAGGGTCCTGGGATCGGGTCCTGCCTTGGGCTCCGTGCTCAGCGAGGAGTCTGCTTCTCCCTCTGCCTCTGCCTCTGCCCCTTCTCCTGCTCATGCTTGCTCTCTGTCTCTCTCTCTCTCTCAAAAATAAATAAAATCTTAAATAAAAAATAAAATGGTTACTCTTCAGGGTTAAAGGTGCTTCTGATCAAACTAAACTCTTCCAACAAATTCTCAAGCAACAAACAGACTGCATTACCTACCTCACACGGCACTTTTGCTTAGTATTTAGTCTAATAAAATAAAGATTAGCCTTAGGGACAAAAAAATTTAAATGCATTCAGTCCAGTGCACTCTGCTAGCCTCATCATCAAACATTATTTTGATGAGTAAATAACTCCTAGAGGAATTAGCAGCCCTCACTTCAAGAAAAATTAAAAATAAATAAATAAATAAAAAGCTAAAAAATAATTAGCACAATGAAGTCTTATACATTTACAACGTGTGGATGCTATCGGCCCAGGAACCACAGCGTATGTGTAAGAATGTGGGGGTGTGCACATCTCTCTCTCAAGCGTCCTCTACGTGAAGTCTTTACCCTTGTGCGTGGCCCGACACGCCACAGCCCACCATTGTCCGCAGGAAGACAAACCAGATGTAGGACGGAGAGAAAGAGGTCAGCAAGGAGAAGTAGGCTCCCCACAGGAACGAGATGAGCAAAATCTGAAGCAACAAAAGGAGACTTGTTAATGGGACCTGCCTCAGTGGAAGAAATTAATGGAAGAAAATTAACTTCCGAAGGTGATTTTTAATTTCCTTCCAGATGTTTGTTTCTCTGAGGAGTTAATTCTACAGGGAGCTCACGGATCCCTCACGATCGTCAAATAACACCATCTATGCCATTGTATTGCCTGAAAGCCCAGACATTTCAAATTTAGACTGTTCCTCAAAACTGCCCGACTGCGTCCACCCTAACAGGTGACAGGAGCTGAAACTCGTAAATCTGGGAGCAAAAACCTGCCCTCGTGAGGAGCACAGGGAAGTATTGGAATGGGGATGAGGAGAAAATTTAAGGTATTTGCTTTTTCCGTAGTTATAAGAATAATAAAAATTCACAGTAGAGAATATGGAAGAAAAAGAGAAAAACAAAAATATTTAAATCTTGCTTGACTTCCCAACCCCCCCCCAAAAAGGGGAAACATATTTTTAATGGCTGCAAAAGATTCCAGTGGAAAGATGTACTGTAATGCAGGTAATATAATGCATAAACGCTTCCCCTGTGGTTGAATGCTGAGGGTGAGGTTACAGTTAGCTGTGACAATGTCCGTACAGAAATCTCTGTGGTTCTCTGATGATCTAATTGGGCTAGATTTCTGGAATGAAAATGATCGGACTAGAACAGGTATTCTCAAGGTTCTTGATTCATCCAACCAAACTGATGGTCAGAAAAACTATACCAATATGACGGGAAGGTGTCTGTGCCCTTGCAGCTTTCTCGAAAACAAGAAAAAATCCGTATGGATTTGATACCCAAAAAATCATACCTTCTAGTATTTTTCCTTTTGATTACTCCCACAATTGAATGTTTTTCAAGCTATGTTGACCAGTTTTATTTTTTTGTAAAATGTCTTCTTGTGCTTTTTACATTTTTTTTGAGCTACTTGTGTTTTCAGATTCATTTATGAATGTCTATGATATTTACTTCGTGCACTTCGAAACATACAGCAAATTCTGTAATTATTTTCCTTTGGGACTTGTCCCCCTGGGCTTATGCTTAAAGAGGCCTTCCCTACCAGAAATCAAACACGGAAAAAAGAGAGAGAGAGAGAGAGAGAGAGACCTAGGCTTCTAATCAGAAGACATAGATTCAGATCTTACTGTTTAACCCTAGCAGGTACATGGCCTTGAGCAAGTGGCTGAGTTTCAAAGCTATAACCAAAGTTAACTTGCGTGAAGCTGCTTATGTTTCTATGTGTCAACTTCTACATTCTAATATTTTCTAACTGTGCACATGCATCAGTTCCATTCCCGGATGACAGGGACCAGGTATGAGGACAGGTACCCCAGGAAAAGATGAGAAAGCGAGAAGACAAGCCCGGAATTCTGGCACGTGGTGTCAGAGAAGGAATTTCCGCCCATTCTATCCAGGTTATTGACAAAAGAAATGTCTGCTACAGAGAAGCAGGGGTGACATCAGCACAAAAGAAAATTCCAAATCATTCTTCAAGGCCAACCTACCTTCCAGCGGCCATATCTGTCAGCCAGGAGGCCAAAGAGGATGCTGAATACCATGTAGCCAAAAAACACCATCTGGAGGTGGAGTGAGAAAAAAATTATCCTGTAGGCAGGCTTTCTAGAATATACTGATTTGCTGCATTTCCCATTCATTCATCTTCATGAAAAGTCGACTGGAAATGTGCAAGGGGTAGAAGGTGAAGAACGGGTTTTCACAAAGCTCTCCTGTCTCTGGTCACCATATTCAGGGCTTCAGAGGCTGATGCTTCCCATCAGCTCATGCCACACCTGGAGACTCTGCCCCCAGGTGGAAATGGGTGGGAGGAACATGTGGTTGCTTTCCCTCTGATCCAAGATGATGGCCCTAGGGGCACCTTCGGCTCAGGGCGTGATCCTGGCGTTATGGGATCAAGCCCCACATCAGGCTCCTCCACTATGAGCCTGCTTCTTCCTCTCCCACTCCCACTGCTTGTGTTCCCTCTCTTGCTGGCTGTCTCTATCTCTGTCGAATAAATAAATAAAATCTTAAAAAAAAAAAAAAAAGATGATGGCCCTGGCCTCATTCTGTTCAGATGTATAATTGTGCATTTCCATTTTAAGAATTAAAAACAAGCTCTATTCATTCATGACCTGCCTTATTCCACACACAAGTTGAGGCTTCTAGAAGCAATTTTCATTTATGTTTTTATAGGTAAACATAAACTTTAAATAAAGACCAAAACCAATCACCCATACAGAACCACTCTTCAAAACTAATATACATCTCTTTCTTTTCCATACTCGTTCTCATGATGGCTTATCCTACACTGATAAAATTCAAGAAACTGGGTATGATACCAGCATTTTAACTCAGTCTGAGCTGTGATCTGATGTCTATGCCTTTAGGCGACTTATTTTTCTTCTTTCAAGCAGTTCCAAGCTTCACTTGCTTTCCTTTCTAGTAAGATCTCTGACTGATTGACTCTAGGGTAATCAAAGGAAAGGTGTTAGCTTGCATTTCTAAGACTTTTTCAATAAGAGAACTGTTTCTCTCTGCTGCCTGCTTTACTTTCTCTTTTTTCCCCCCTTCCTTACTCTTCATAAGGAAAACTAAAACGCATTTCTTCCACAGGGAACTATAAAAAAAAAAAAAATCGTATCTGTTCTTGAACAACAAAGCCATGCTTTTTCTCTGTACTGTTCTTTCCAGGATAGAAGGGGAGGGGGAGAGAAGCCAGTGCTTTCTAAATGCCAGTCTTGGGACAGACGCTGCCCTATCATGAAATCTAATCAGTCCTGAGAAAAACAGTGAAAATAAGGTCAATGTATACATTTTGAATAAACCTAAATTTATCAAATATTAAGGGCTCTTTTTATTCTAGAATCATTTTCTTTCTGATTGTTGATATGAATGTGCCCTCCTTTTTCTTTTTTTTTGAAAGATGATGGCAGTCAATGGCAAGATTTTTTACCTCTTTCTCGTCTTCTAACGGCCTTAATTATCAAATATACATATTTTTAATGTCAACCCTGTGTCAGCCGCTCAATTAAAAAAAAAATATCAGGGTGCCTGCATGGCTCAGTGGACTAAGGCGTCTGCCTTCAGCTCAGGTCATGATCCCAGGGTCCTGGGATCGAGTCCCGCATAAGGCTCCCTGCTCCATGGAGAGTCTGCTTCTCCCTCTGCCCCTCCACCTCAGGCCCCACTTGTCCTCTTTCTCTCAAGTGAATAAATAAAAATCTTAAAATAGAATTAAAAAATCATATCAGTTGGTGAATCTCAAAATTTGGGCACCTCTGAAATTAAGCAATTTCTATTATGGAATTATCAAACTCCCTCCAAGAAGGAAGAAGTAAACTAATTCTTTTTTTTTTTCTTTTTGACCAGACTTGAAAAAAAGGAAGTAATCACAGACTGCCCAGGGCAGGGAGGAAAGTGGCTCTTTGGATTTAAAGTACTTTTGTTGATTGAGATGTTACATTGGGTTAATAGACTTAATTGCACCTGGATTAAGTTTAATTAAAGGATTAATGAAGGTGAAGCAAATAGTCAAATAAGATCAAATTTAAAATTTACTCTGTTCTCGCCCATAAGTGGCAGATTTTTTTTTTCTTTCTTGTTTTCTTCCCACTCAGTGTAAAGACAGGACTTTCCTAAGGCTGAGTTGTTTATTACCAAGTCTGTCTGGAACACAAACCTTGACCCAATGCCTGTGTGAACCCCAAAGCTTGTGAATGCTAACCCTCTTGGGGAAATCGCACAAAGGTGAAGACATAAACTTTCTCTCTCTCTCCCTCTCTCTCTCTCTCTCTCTCTCCCCACCTTCCTTTGGAGGGTCTGCTTTTTCTGCAGGTACTTATTTTTAGCATAAAAATTACTCTTCTATTTCTGTTTTATGCACCACGTGAAGTTTTGTTTCTTCAGCACTAACTCTTAGTCACAAAATGTGACTGTAATTCATCCACAGTCCTCAAGGTTAACTGCTCGGGCCAGGTTGTCCTGAAGGTGGCAGGTGGCAGGTGGAGCTGGGGCTGAGGAATGGGGAGCCTGGGAGTTGGTCAAAATGTGGTCTCTTAGTTGAATCAGTCTGAGCCCCTCCTGTTGGCAAGGTCATTGAGGTCAGTGAGCCCAGGGCACAGTTGCCAAAGCCAGATGGGACTCACAGCCAGGATGAAGGACACTAAAGGACAGCAGCCAGCCAGGAATTCAGAGCAAGAAATGGGCACCCATGGGGTGACTTGAATTCCCTAGAGAAAAGTCTCCTGAGCCGTGAGCCACCTGACAAGGAAGTCATGTTACAGCTGACGTGAGGGAAACTTCTTAGATGACACCGAGAACAACACAACACAACCAATGAAATGTCAGTTGTAAATATAGAATGTGTACCATATAATACAGTTTCATGGCAGTGACAGATGCAAAATCCACAGCTGGATGGCCCAGCGTCCTCAGGGATAGAGACGTGCACAGCCACAAGCCAGCTGGGGTGTGGTGCAGTTATAATTACACGGAACGTTACAGCAGTCACTCCAAAGGACAGGATTGACAAGGAATGCCTTCCAGATGGCAACTGCATTTTATGTGGAGAAGAAAATGAAAAATGGCTGAGTCACTTAATTACAAGCCCAGGCAAGGTCTTTAGCTATTTTTATTTATACCCCTTCCCTCTTTTAAAGGTGTTAGAACTTTTTAAAAAAGGAACAAGTGCGACAAAATTATTAAAGAATTTTAAAGAGAGAAATAGATGTCAGGCAAGAAGCAGATTTGTACATTTGCTGCTGGGATTGAGAACGACACCGGGCTCCACATTTCCTGGCCTCCGAGACACGGAGAGAAACACAGCTGGGCGGATAATACACGTCACCTGAGAGGAGAACTCAGATCAGTTCCTTAGGTAAGGAGGAGGTTCCTGGTTCCCAGTTCCCAAACAGATGAGAATTCCCAGGTCAGGTTTGGTTAAGGCAGTGAGTGAGAGGCGGGGACACTTCTTCCCCTCTGCCCATAACCCCCAGAAGGGTAGGGGGCTGGGGAAAACTTCCAGCATTCTCCACGGCCAGTTTCAGACCACAACTCTCAGTCTCCTATAAAGCCTCACCGTCTTTCAAGGCCTCCGCCAACTGACTCTGCATCCTATACCCATCGGCACCTGTCTCCCGACACTCCCCTCTCCGTCCGTGAGGGGATTGGCACCTGTCTCATCGTAATTTCTCTACGTAGTCCTGCCTTCATGAACACCAGCTTCAATACCCAAGCCAATCAATTCTCCACTCCTCACCTCGTCTTTCTTTCATCTCCTTGGCTGATGTGACTCTTAAATACTTCCAGAACACACTCCCTCCCCTCTATGCGCTCTGCCACTTTACCACGGCTAATGTATCTACCTTCCAACCTTATCTCCTCGGGGTGCTTGGAAAGCTGACCATGTCCCTCCTTAAAGCCCCTTAATGGCTCCCTGTCATCCACTGTGTAGCCTCCAACACTTTTCGGCATGAAGAGCCTCTTCTAAGATTTAAAAAAAAGATTTACCTGAGCTCCGCATGATAGGAAGTGTATTTGAATATCCATTTAATGAGAAATACATAATAACTATGAAGTCAATGATGTGTTTAGGTGAAATTGATCTTTGTTAGGTAAAAGAGTAATTTGGAAGAACTGTCATATAGACCCGTGTCAACTATATTTTACTTGGAGGGCTTGCACATGTTGACTGAAGTTGGGGTACAGGGGCCTATAGTGATCTCCAGAATGGAGTCCATACACAGACTCCAAGATGTGTCTGATCTCCACCTCTCTGCAGCCTTGTCTCCCATTGTTCCCTCTTCCTGACTTTCTATTCAAGCAACATGGAGCTGCTTGTACTCCTGACAACAGACACACGTGCACACATGGGCTGCTGGCAATTCATGGGTACTTAATAAATACCTTTTGAAAGAATGCTGTAGAGTATCCTTAATTCCACTCTGTAGCAAAACTTGATGTGCCATTCATAAGGCTATTCATAACGCTCTTTGGGAAACGTTGAATGCATGCCACAATATTATTCTTGCGAGCATGATTTGGTGATTGCGTAAGTTGCTATGGTCCAAATAATTTGCAGTCTGACTCAAACCATAACTAATCCATGACTTAAGGGCTACTCTCTCTGATTTGCATTTGTCTCTTCTAGCCTCTTGCTAGGGGCTAGAAAATAAGCAGTTTAAGGTTGTGCTCCTTACAGGAAATGGTAGTTTGGGCCTGCAACTCCATGAGCTTTGGAAGCCAACACACCAAACAGTGAGGTAGACTTTGGCTCTTAGCCCTGTGGGATGGGGGATGGGGAGCAGAAGCCCTGGCTTTACAGCTGGTTCATTCAAAGCACCCGAAGCTGGCACTCACCGTGGTCACTAATGCCACCTGCCAATTCTCCAGCTGCCATTCACAGCGAATGACAGGAGACACGACTGCTATTAACATGATCTCCATGGCCTCGACAACCTTAAAGAAGGAGGGAAAACACCGAGTCTTAGTGCTGGTTTCTCATCAATTCTTCCCACGTGTGCCTGTCCATCATCCTTCTAATTCTAACCTCCTCCTTCCCCTCCCCCATGGAGGGAGCACCTATAGTGAGCACTACTCAACACTGCTAAGTTGGGTAAAGACCATAGTAGCACGTTGGCTTTCGTGGATGTAATGTTTACGGTTCAAATGACTTGAGAGGACTCCCACAGACTTATGACCTATATTTATTTGCGATGTTGCTGATCCACGCACTTGGGCTATAGCCCTATGAGGGTGTCGTGTGTGTGTGTATGCGGGGGAATCACTTAGGTAGTGGGTGACCCACGTCAACCTGGCTCTGTTGTTTCATACTCATCATTGTGAAGGTCTCAGGACCTTGCAAATGGATTTGTGAGTCTCTGATCTCAAGAAGTTGAGCTGGAAGGCAAGCTTCATGAAAGCTAGGGGAGAGTAAAGCAGCAAGTACAGAACAATGAGTTCACCAGCAGGGAAGAAGGTCTATTGGCAAACCTAGTGTAAGTTGTGCTAGTAAATATTTCTTCCAATAGGAAGTTTGAATATCATCCTCTGTCCGTATCTTGCAATCCATTGTAGGGTAAGTTTATCTCCCAGGGAAAGGAAGAAGTAGATGCTAGAAAAGAATTGATATTTGTGTGGATTATGTATTATAGTACTATCTGCGTATTTATAACTTGAAGGTCTGGGATGAAAAAAGTATAGCGGTGTTAGCTACTATAGGGGAATCGGAAAGATATCATAAAGGTTTGTCTCTTTTTGGAAAGTACTTTAGTCATGTTTAGAGTTCAGATAGTTAGTATGTTTTAGCCCAAATAGTATAGTGAATAAGAGACGGCATGACAACCTCAGAAGGATATTTGATTTATTAAACATATCTCTCTCAGTAATATAAAGCAGTTGGATCAATATTAATCCGGACTCTACTCCTCCAAGCTGTCTTAAGAGCAAATAAGCCAATAAGGGATAAGACTCTGCCCCACTCTGATATAACAGCCTTAGGGGAGAGGGACCCAGAGGAGCAGCACGGTATATGAAGATCTTAGAAGACCTCAGAGACACCAGGGTTCAGGATGCCTGGTCACAGACTGAGGCCGTGTTGCTGCTGTGATGTTATTACATATACCCTGGTCACGTGGGGCCCTGAAACCCAGCTATTGCTCCTACTGCCTCTGACCAAGAACCTTAAGAGACCATGGCCAGGAGGAGCCATGCCCATCACTGTTAACACACTTATTCTGATGAGAAGATCCATCCAATGCAGCTCATCCTAAAACCAGGGAAGGGATTTGGTTACCACACCTAATTAAACAGTGTGTGTGTGTGTGTCCGTGTGTGTGTGTGTGTGTGCGCAGGGGGGAGGAAGCCTGGTAAATAGCGCTTTCTACCTGATGGGCTGGGAAGAACTGAAGCAGCTTATAAAACACTTAAAGAAGACCAGAAGCTATTTCACAGCAAAATCTAGTGTAAATGTGCAATAGACATACAATCTCCATGAACATGGATCTGGATATGGACATCATATCACCTATACAGAGGTGATACCTATCCTTTGGGAAGAGGGTACAATAGCACCATCTTTCTAATACAAATAATAACAATAAAGATACACTCCCTTTGTATAGGTGATTTGATTGATTTGGGAAGGTAAAAGAAATTCTACATTTTCTTTTCACTTGCCAGAGGGCTATAATGGAAGAAAAGACAGGGCTCCCAACAGATTTGAAGGTAAAAGATGCAAAGAGTTTAACAGTGTGTAAGCTAATGGGACCATGTAACAGAACCATACTGGAAACCAAATATGTAAAACAGAAGTGGAGATGTTCTGGTTGAAAGTAGAGGAAAGTTATGATAAAACCCTCCCCAGTCACACCCACTTGCACCTTGAAACATGGAATCTTAACATTTTGGAGCCTCGATGAGACATTATAGATGAAGAAATGTTCTAAATTGTATTGTTGGTTAATATAAAAGTAGGGCCAGAACATGCCTTGCCTTTCTCTCTGTTCCTGGACTGCCTCCTGAGAGCATAAGGGTTTGGAGCCCTGCATCAGAACTTGCCAAGTGCTCCCTCCAGCTCACATCACTCTGTTTCTTATACCATTTAGCTGAGGGCGAGGGTCAGGGCTCTCTATTATTTACTCACTAGTGTCCTCTTAGCTATCTTTATGTCCCACCTTAAACCATTGTCGTGTTGACCATTTCTCTCAGCTTATCACTATCATATTCCTAACATATTCTTACTGCACCTACGACAAAAGGAAGAAGCAGTAGTGGTCTCTTGGGACAGTCCCACTATTGGTCAAAGCCCTGGGGCTGAGCTGTCACTCTTCTTTTCTCAAAATAGCTGATAGTAAATAGCAAAACTTCATCAGTGCCTCCTAAAGATTCTGGAAATCTGTAATGACAACAGGTGTCCTGTATGACTCTTATACACAAAATATTTGAGGACCATGTGTATAATTTTACTTAGAGTGATAATGGTTTTCTCCTCTCTTCCCAGAGAAGGAAGAGATATAAACCATTTTTTAAATGAATATTGAATTCCCAGAACATAAAAACACAGATATTTATTTGCTCATAACCAAACACCTGCCAAAGGTAGATGAAAATTATTTTTGAATTAACCCCCTCACAGGGTTCCTGCTCCCTTTCACTCCCCTCCCTGAATGGACATCCCAGAGATGGAGGTCAGTGGAAGAAATGTGGAAGAACATTTCTAAGCATCCAATAATGAATTTGCTTTAGAGATTCAAATGATCTCCAAGGAGCACTCACCCCAGTGCTGCCCATGATCAGAAACAGGGCAATATGGAAACGTCCAAATCCGATAGTCTCCACGGCATCTTCCACGGTGAATGTCTTTGACTCTAACAAGGAAGGGCAGAGTGAGAGGAATAGCCTCTGTGGGAAGGGAATGTATGTGGATGATAGCTCATTAATAATGAGGAGGAAGGTGTTGGGAAACCAATTCATTATTATAAAAATCAGTAAATACGTGGGGAAATTAAGCCGCAGCTTGAAGGTCCAAAACTTCCATGATCATCTTACCTTTTGGCTGTGTCTCTGGGGTCTCCAGGCTCAGTTTCCGGAGGCTAATGATGGTGACCGGCTCTGTCTGCTTGGTCTCCATCTTCTAAATGGCCCCAGTTCCCCACACGGTTTCCCTAATGGAAGCGGGAGAGGGAAGAAGAAAAATATTTAATAGAGTGCACATTTTTCTTTGATCTTCACAGAAAATCTGTGAGCTCGGTATTCTAATTCATCACCATCTTACATATAAGGAACCTGAGACATGGAGCGGTCAAATGGCCAAATGAGATGATGGGGCCCCAGTGGCTAGTAATCAACCCTGAGTCAGGGGCCAGGTGAAATCTGGCCAATTTGGCCAATAGCATCCTCTAACTGGGAGTGAAGATGGCCTTTGCTACAGAGAAATAATCACAGCAGCTGGCATTTTACATTGCTGTAGGTCTTGTGGTTTATAATGTGCTTTCTATGTAACATTTTCATTTCATTCTGACAGAAACCCAGGAGCACTTCTTTTTATTGGCTCCCTCCCCCTTCATGTATTTAGCTCAAAGAAGGATTCTTAACTCTTGAAGTCAAAAGAAAAATAAAACAAAGAAAGCTGAGTATGAATTTAGTGAAGTTTTTCCCAAATGACTTGAAGACATGGTCATTTAACTCTACATCCCTGGTGGGATAAATAGAAATCATAGCCTGTTCTCAGTAACTAGATTGTTAGTATCAACATTGGTATCATTATTTTGATACTAGTACATATTGTAGGATAAAGTGAGTAGTAATTACATTGATATGATTAAGAATCAAGCTTTTGGGTGTAAAAGAAAAAAGATACAAAAATCAGAGAAGTTATATAAAAATCTTATAATCCTAACTTTGAATTGGAAATATCATTATGAATTCACTATGTATTTCATACATACATATCCTAATATTATCCACTGGATGAGTCTGGAAAAAATGACTAATGAGCCCTCCTAGAGCCCAGGTTGTTTTCTTTCCTATTTCCCATTAAAAGAAACACCGGTGCCTTAGATAAATGGCTAATTCTGGATCTGGGACAGGAAATGTGTAAATTGAGCCTGGAACGTCTTGTCATACCAGAAGCAAGGAAGATATCAAACACTCCTGGGGTTGTGACAAAAGATTACAAGATTCAACTTGAAAAGGCTCCCATCGGCCAAAGATGGGACCATTTAAGCATCGAGAAGAATAATGACGGCAAAGAACTGAAACACATCAAAGATATCAAAATCCATTGTTCATAGCAACACTGAAATGAAAATCTCACTGATCATCTTTGGAGAATACTAAGAAATCAATTCATTATTCTGAAAACTAGTGAATATCTTGTCTTTCTTGTACAAATTCTTTGTACTTCAGGGTAACCAAATAGTTGGTGAAAGACAATTGTTTTTAATTTCTTCTAATACATGCAAGAAAAAAAGGATGAATGGGATTAAATTACCATGACTTTGCAACTCGATGAAATAATGGATCTAGGCGATGATTACCAATGGCTGATAAACTACAAGATGAAAGGCTGATGAAGAAATGGGTAAGAGATGGATAAGACTGATAACACCTGCAGCCATCAACAAATCTTAATACCACCAAAAGAGAGACAATCAGCTATCACGTGGTCCTGAGGAGCGGTACTAAGACAGGAGTATACGTTACCTGCGATGTATTCTCTTAAGAAGGAGTTCAAGCAGAGTCTGGTCCTCTAGCTCTCCCAATTTACACAGGAATGAAGAAGAAACTCATTAAACCGTACCATGTGGCTGCAATAAGAAAAAAAATCCAGAATGTGAGAAGTCGTATAAGATAAACGACCCAACTTCTTCAATGAATAAATGGCAAGATGAAAAGAGGAAAGGGGAACTTACAGACTAAAGGCAAAGAGACAAATTAACCAAACAAATGAGTTGATCTTATTTGGATACTCACTCAAATAAACCAACGGTAAAACAACAACATCCAAAAGAATCAGATGAAAAAGAGAGGAGAGGAACGTCAGGGAAATGTGAACAAATGCATACCTTTGATGCTGTTAAGGAATTTCTGATGACATCATTAGGTGTGATAATGGTATTGTGGCTACTGCAGAAAAAAAGAATCCTTATAGAGTAGAGATACATACTAAAATATTTAGAAACGATATGATATGATGTCTGGGATTCATTTTGAATTAATTCAGTGGGAGGGTGTCTGGGTGGCTCAGTCGGTTAAGTGTCTGGCTCTTGATTTCGGCTCAGGTCGTGATCTCAGGGTCGTGGGTTCCAGCCCTGCATCCAGCTCTGCGCTCAGTGGGGAGTCTGCTGGAGATTCTTTCTTTCCCTCTCCCTCTGCTTCTCTTCCCACCAACTCCCTCAAATAAACAAATAAATAAATTTTGAAAACAATTCAACGGTAGTGTGGAATACGGTGCATAAGAAATAGATGGGCATATAGAAGAAAAAAGAATGGCCGTATGTTGAAAATTATTGAGGATGATAGGTGTATTTGGGATTCATTTTACCATCTGCTTTTGGAGATGTGTAATATTTTTCAAAATCAATAGTTCAAAAGATTTTAAAATAACTTTTCCAATGTCAGACCACTAGTAAACAGCAGAATCAGAACTCAGAGGCATTTTTTTCCGCAGAATGTAGAGATAGCCACAAACCAGTCTATAGCAGCATGTCAAGGTCATTAATGTTTGCTAAGGGCCAGCTCTGTATGTTGTATTGTGTGGGCTCCTGTGAAGACTTCGAAGGAAGGTCTGACATGTTCTCTGCCCTGAAGAGTTTTTATTCTAGTTGGGGACATAAAAGACACACATCAAAACAACTATCCTGTAATCTTGATATTATTTGTTTTCTTAAAACACTGTCACAGAGACACAAATATTCCCAGATGAGAGATAGATCAATAATACTCAGAAGTAAGTCCGTGAAATCCTCTTTCCCAAGGGAGAACATGAAAAGTGCAAAAAGCTGTTATTTTCCCAGAGTGGAAAAAGTAAAAAATAATTGGCCTCTCAGCCCATCTGAGAGCCTGAAAATCATGACGACAGACTTTTCTAGAATTACCACTCCCTTTCCAGACACTGTCCAAACACCCCTTGGAGAGGTGTTCTTTAGTAACTTTTTTAAATGAAGTAGTTAGCAGAAAAATCCCCTTCTTTTGATTATAAAAAGGACTTCTGGACACATTAAAAATTGGCTATGACAGGGGCGCCTGGGTGGCTCAGTCACTTAAGCGTCTGACTCAATTTCTGCTCAGGTCATGATCTCAGGGTCATGAGACTGAGCCCCATGTCGGGCTCCATGCTCAGCTAGGAGTCTGCTGGAGATTCTCTCTCTCCCTCTCCCTCTGCCCTTCCCCCCATACATGCTCTTTCTCTCCCTAAAATAAATAAATAAATCTTTAAAAAAACTTGGCTATGACCGACCATCACATTTCTAGATGGGAAGATGAACCAGTAACGAATTTAACTTAATCGAAATTTGAAAACAAGACCATTCAGTGAGAATTAGATAATGGTGAGGATTGTACAACCTTGCACTAAAGTTGTACTAAAATTCACCATATTACATACTTTAAAATGGCAAATTTTATTGTATGCAAATGACATCCAAAATTATTTTTTTCTAAAAAGTAGTAATGCAAATTACAGCAGCAGACTTAACAACCGAAAGTTGATTCTGGTCGTTTAGAGCCTTAGAGAATAAAACCATTTAGTTGGGTGGGAAAGTAATTTTTAAAATCCCAGTAAATTCATTTTGAGTTCAGTTACAAATAAAATGCTCACCGATAAGCTCAATCCTCAATCTTTAATCAACACTTAATCTCTCCTATAGTCAAGTTTTACAACCTCTCATAGCAATCAAAACATGTTTTAAAATTTTAACAATCCCCAAGGCTTACGTTTAGAGGAGTAATGAAAGAACCTCCAGCCAGCCTCCTTTTTGTAGTGAGTGGCAAAAAAAGAAACCCAGGAAACCTGCCATTTACTATTGAGCAGAGCAAGTTTTAATTTGTATGTTTTAACCCAAATAGGTAGTTCCATGGGTCATAAATATCCTACATTCCTCCTTCTCTTATCAGCAAAGAGAAGCTACTCATCACAGAGGGCCTGGCAGAAAGTATTGGGTCCGAGATAATTACTTCACAGCTTTCTTGAGTGCAAGCTGATCCCAGTAAGGGAGATTCACATTTGTGATTTCTGTTTTTTAAGTTTCTGTTTTTAAGTAATCTCTACACCCAGCATGGGGCTCTCATTTACAATCCTGAGATCAAGAGTCACTCTACCGACTGAGCCAGCAAGACGCCCCATATGATTTCACATTTTTCTTGACTGATACTATTTTATTTCTATAATATGAATGAAACTAAAATGTGGCGTGTTTTTAGGCAACCGAGGAGATAAAGAAGAGAGAATTCCTTTTGGTCATGACACTGGACTTCAAAAAGTAAATATAATCTTCACATACAACGCTTGGTCCTACAGTGAGCAATATTTGTATGGTCGTTAAAAATGCTTATTCATTTTCAGGTTTCACGTCAACATTTGAATAAAATACACAGACGTGATTGTCGTTTCAGAACTGAATGGAAATGTTAATATTCTCAACAATGAGTAAAATTATCCACGACAAGCAAGAGCTGGAAGTCGGGAAAGATGGAGGGATGGGCAGGCATCCCACCTGGAGGATCCACGTAAGAACTAGTGCTATGAAGGTACTATTTATAATCACAAAAATAACTAAGAGAGTAACTACAAATAAGAGCAAGAAAAAGAACAAGAACAATATAATAGCTTCTGTAAAATGGAAATCCGTACCCCACAACTGTACATTTTATATTTTACGTAGATACATGAGAATTCCATGACTGACCACCTACAAGGCAAAAGGAATGAGAGCTTGGGGTGTGGGTGAACAGTAATGAAAAATACATACATATATACATACACATAAGAGACAGGACGATATGCATGCCAGGTATTATGGTGCTATGTTGGAGACAGCTCCCACCAGCTTTTGAGGGCGGATTGCACACATCTCTTTCCACCTCTGTATTCAATAACAACACGTTGGTAATTTAAAACCAGCCCCGGTGGGAATAGTTACACCAGGGAAATCAGCAAACACTACAAATCAGGTACCATCCCCCCACCCCTGTTATTAAACACACCACACCTCAAAGCCCCTTTTCTTCCTTCCTTACCAGTGACTCTTGACCTCAAGAAGGAGGTGGTATGTGATGTGCAGAACAGAGGCAAAAAAGAAAAAAATTAAATTTCCTTACAACTTACAGGTCATTGACAAGTACTTGGGACAGGCAGGGTGACCTTCCTCAAGGAACTCAACTGCTACAATGTTAATACTTCTCTAGAGCACTGGGTATTACATAAGACTGATGAATCACTGAACTCTACCTCTGAAACTAATAATACATTATATGTCAATTTAAATTTAAAAAGTAAAATCTAAATAAAATAAAATCTAAAAACAACAACAACAACAACAACAACAAAAAATTACTTTGCTAGAGGCAAAACCAGTTGGACCTCCAGGATCCTACGTCTTCTTTAACATATAAAAATCCCTTTGGAAACTTCCTTTAGCTCTACCCCCTCCACCCCACCCCACCCCCCACCAATATATATGTTATCAATCAGCCTCCAAGCATATGGCCCATGGATAATACATCTGAAGGGTCTCATGACTAAGATTTTACTAGACATCAGTAAATGACCTTTTCCTAACAGCTAGCTTCTCAAGGTCCTTGAAACCCTGCTTCCAAATTCCTTAGGGAGTTACGCTATCCCTAACCCCTTCCCAACTTCAAAGTATATAATCAGTCACTCCTCACAACCCCAGTGCAGCTCTTTCTGCCCCCGGGTCCTGCCCCCGAGCTTTAATAAAACCACCCTTTTTTGCACCAAAGACGTCTCAAGAATTCTTTCTTGGCCGTTCACTCCCAGACCCCAACATTTCAACATCAGTACGGAGTGACACGGATGGCTTGAAAATTTTTTCCAGGTGATCCTGGATACAGTGAGCCCTACCTAACCCCCACCTGAAAACCATTATTCTATGCCTTTCGAATAGTTTGTGCCAATTTGGCAATGTATCAAAAGCTTTAAAAACTAGTTTCATCTGAAAAGGTAATCCCAGCTCTAACAATTTGTCCCAGGGACGTTATCTTAAATGTGGGAAAAGCTCTCTATACAAAGAAGTTTACCCAGAAAAAAAAATTTTTTTAAGTTTATTCAAGTCTATTTTAACCATAACAAATTGGAAACAGCCTAAGTGTAAAGAGGGAATGGTTATATAAACTGATAATACATCCAGCATTTAAAAATTATATTTATGTAGTGTTTTAATAACATGAAAAACACTTGCTACTGGTTTTTTTAAAGATACATATAAAATATTGGGAGAATGGCAAAGAGGAAATAATGACCTAAATCATCATCTTCTGTCTAAGTAGTGAATAATGGATTAATACGGTCTTAAGTTGATAAACTAAGAAATAAAATACAATTTTGTTGCTTTAACTCTAATCACCAGAAAACCTAAAAAATAAAAAAAACAAAGACATTTTTCTGGGGATGGGGAAATCAAGCCAGGAGATTGTTTATTTCTGTTATAAACTCATCTGGCAATTTGATTTGTTGCCATGGGCACTGACTACTTCACTATAATAATTATAAAACCCAATAAATGTAAACAAACACAGACTATCTGCAACATACGTGTTTAACGAAGGCTCGTGTAGGTCAGGAAGGAAGCCATGGAGGGGTCAAAACGTGAGGGACGAACACAGAAAAATAAATACAGTGGCTGATAAATGGAATGATATTCAGCCTAGCTAGTAACCACGTCCTCCAATTAAAAAGAGCTATCCTTTTCCTTTATCAGATTTGCAAAAATCTCAAAGATTGATTATACCCTGTGAAAGGGAAATAAGCACTCAAAGTATCGCTGGGAGTGTACATTGCTACAACCTTTCCAGGAGGCGATTAGGCAGAGATGAAAGAATACTGACTAAGCAATTTCACTCCTAGGATTCACCCTAATGGGGTGGTCAAAAGGCAGACAAAGATACACACAAGGAAGGTCACCACTCCATTGTTTTAACAACAAAAGAATTGGAAACAACCAATGCCCACCAGCAGAGAAGTGGCTAAACAGAATACCACTTAAAACCTCT
This sequence comes from Ursus americanus, assembly GCF_024610735.1. NCBI lineage: Eukaryota > Metazoa > Chordata > Mammalia > Carnivora > Ursidae > Ursus > Ursus americanus. The sequence continues at coordinate 15,168,764 of NC_142129.1, read as the reverse complement.
TCGTGAAAGGCTATTTAGTGTTGAAGAGCATTTTCCAAGAGGTATCTCCGTGATGCATGTGTATCCATAATGCATAGGTATGTATACATTGATCCCAATTTATAAAATTTCATTTAAATATGTACCTACGTGGAGATTTCAGGAGAGATGTCCGAAACTGTGTTTTGTCTTTCAGCAAATATTTGTGGAGCACTACTATGTATTAGGCAATAGACTCTAATGAAGGGGTCCCTGGCCCCAAAGGACCAACAGTCTTATGGGAACAAAAGTATGGAGTCAGGCGGGAGCAGTGTGTTCCCAGGGGTAGGGGGAGGTGGCGCTGGTGCACGAGGGAGGGCCCCTTTATCTAGTCCTGAGACCTGGGGAGGCTTCTGTGGGCAATGCTGAGTGGAGGCCTGAAGAATGAGCAGGTGCCAGCCAGAGAGATGAGGGAGAAGAGAACAAGGAGATTGTAGCGTTTGTTTTTTTTTTCCCATTCTTTCTTCTGTATGCTTATCTCATTGTTTGAATTTTTAGAAAGTCTAGTTCTTTTACCATAAAAATTCTCTTTTGGAAAAGTGAACCAATGGAGCGCTGACATGTTGCTCACGGTGCTGACTGGGCCCCTGCCCTAAGCAGGCCTGGGCCACATGCCCCCGCTGCCGTCCATTACCGTTCATGACTTGTTGGGTCAGTGGTAGGCACTTAACCCAAACACAGTCAAATCACTGACTGGCTGGGAGTCCACAAGCTGGCCTGGAGCAGGAGGCCCTGGTAGATGGTAGTGGTGGTTGCACAACATTGTAAATCAGACAACTGAATGCCCCTGGGTCGCCTGTGTGGCTCAGTTGAGCGTCCAGCTCTTGATTTCGGCTCAGGTCATGATCTCAGGATCATGGGATTCAGCTCCATGGTCAGCAGGGAGTCTGCTGAAGATTCTCCCTCTCCCTCTGCCCCTCCCCACACTTGCACACACGTGCACACACACACTCCCTCTCTCTCTCAAATAAATAATCTTAAAAAAAAAAAAGCACCACTGAATTGTTCACTTTAAAACTGGTATAATGCTAAACTTTATGTTATGGATGTTTTACCACAATTTCAAAAGTTTCAAAAGGAACAAGACAAACGATTTGCAAATGTGTGCGTGGGTGTGTGTGTGGGTGCGTGTGTATGTGTGTGTAGGCACGGCACCCAGCAAATACATGTTGGTAGACATATTAACCACAAATTACAAGAAAAATATTAGATTCAAATAGATTGATGGGCAAATTATATGAACAAGCAATTCACAAGAGAATATATACATTGTAAGCAAAACTGGAAAATTGCTCATCTTCTGTAATAACAGACAAAATTACAGTCACAAAAAAAATCCTTAAGTATCATTTAATACCTACTAAATTAACAAGTATAAGAAGGAAGAAAGGACAGAGGGAGGGAGGAATAAGAGAAGAGGGATTAGAGGTGGCAAGGAGGGAAGAAGAGGGACGAAGGGAGGGAGAAAAAGGAAGAAAGTCAGTAGCCATGGTAAGACTGAGACTGGATGGATTCCATTTCTTCTATCTCAGTTCCTTCTCTGAAAATAGAAATAATACCTAGCTACCTGTGGCAGAAGTAGCTTGCTGCCTTCCCAGTAACGTCCTCCTTTGTACCTTGCTGATGAGGGGGGCCATCCAGAGGCAGGTGGAGGCTAGGGGGGCGAGGGGAGTGGTGCTTCTGAGAAAGCCCTTTTGCCCCTCCCCCCTTCCTCCTGTGCGTTGGCTGGTGCTTCATCAGGCTTCTCGGGTCATGATGCAAATATGGAAACTTTGGGCCAAGTCTGGCAGAGCAGAAGGTAGGAAGAGCCTGGAACTTCTCCTACAGCTGTAGACTACTTACCTCCAGACATCTACGTGGGAAAAAAATTAAGCTCTCTGTTTAAGACACTGTTATTTCTGGTTTCTGTTCCTTGAAATTGTGTGCAATTTTTTTTTTTTTTTTTTGGGCTAGTCAAGGGTAGCAGTGTGAGAGAAGGAACAAAGAACTCTGTAGTTGGCTGTGATCAATGAATTGTAAACACCACTGCACTCAGACCAGCCAACTGTGTGTAATTCTTAACTGATAAACTTCCTTCTTCAGGATTAAATGGGACGATGTTTGTATAACAGGGCACTGTGCCCATTGCAACATCAACACCATGGGAGTATTGTTTCTCATCTCTGAATAAAGGTAGCAACTAAATGTCTAAAATGTCACCATAATCACAAATCTAATACAGGGTAAGTTTTTAAGTATTATCAGAGTTATCAAACGTGTATCTCTCCAAAAACATTTATTGCTAATATTCCGCTAATGTTAGAACACATTGGGTTCAAATAAAAACTACCCAAATACGGGGGGAAACTATTCCTTTTCTGAAATAGATTGACTTTATTTCAAGGGTAAAGAAGCTTAAGTGGTGTTAGGAAGCCATCACATGTGCTGTATAACTATTGGAAAATAAGTCTCAAAACTTCTCCATCCAGATGTATGACACTGATACCATCCAAGTCAGTCATCTTACCTTACTTATGAAGGGCACAACAAAATGGAAAACTTCTACCAAAAACAGTCTGCTGGTCTACATTACTTTTTTTTTTTTTTTTAAACTCCACACCCAGCATGGAGCCCAACATGGGGCTCAAATTCATGACCCTGAGATCAAGACTTGAGTTGAGATCAAGAGTTGGACGCTTAATGGGCGGAGCCACCCAGGTGCCCCTGCTCTACATTGCTTTAAATGGCAAAATCAGTATATTTTACAGAAAAAATAAATCCTTCCAAACTCCAGTTCAGAAAGGCCTAGTGGGTGCAGGGGTGAAGTATGTGTGGAGGAAAGGGGCATCAGTGATGCGTGACTCCCTCAAACTCCACTCAGAGAGCAAGCCTGGCCCTCACCCAGCCACAGCAAAGTGTTCCTGGTCTCCAGCTGTAACACTGATCTTTCTAATGCCCAGCCCCTGAAGATGGGTCAAGGCCCGGGTGGGTTTCCAATGTCAGGGGACGTTGCCAAGGGATGAAAGAAACGAATGTACAAATTACCCACGGCAGAGAAAGTTCCTATTCCTGCCCTGTTAGGTTATTACAGGGTCTTCTACAACAGGATGTCCTTGGTGGGGTGCGTAGGGGGAGGAGCTGCAGGGGTGTTGATAGGAGACTATCAGATTTGGGCATTCACATCTGTGCATTATAAATGAACTTACATTCCAAGTCATTAAGAAGACACTTAAAATACTAACTCAAAGTTAACCCACAGGGGAGTATTCTCTCAGTATTTTCTAGAATTTCAGCCAAAAGTTTCATAAAGAAAAATTTTTTATAAAAAAGAGGAGAGGGGCACCTGGGTGGCTCAGTCGTTTAAGCATCCAACTCTTAGTTTCGGCCCAGCTGGTGATCTCACAGTCGTGGGATCGAGCCCCACATGGGGCTATGTGCTCAGCATGGCAGTCTGCTTCGGATTCTTTCTCCCACTCACTCTCTCTCTCTCAAATAAATAAATAAATAAATAAAAATCTTTAAAAAAAAACAAAACAGAAGCAGAAACAAATAAACAAAAAAGAGGACAAAATGTTCCACAGAGACGGGTATGAGGAACATTGAAGATAGAGCTTGTAATCTCAGCTCTGGAAAGGAGTGCTGGAAAAGCTGAGTTGGCATCTTCTGTTGTCTCCCTAAACCATTCTAAATCCCTTCTAACTCACGAAGAGGATAGATGGATGGTGGATGGATCATCAGTCAGACCAACTCAAGAAAAAAAGGAGTAACATGGGGAAGAATGTTTCCAACCTCTCACCATCAGTTTCCTAAAAACTACAATAGGAAAGTAACCCATGAACTAGCTTCAAAGAATCTGTAAGAACTGACATATTGGGGGTCTACTCTGAAACTCGAAAGGCTCCCATGGCACTCAAGCTTCATTAAAACAAATTGTAAAGCACTGATGGGCTTTTCATTCTATTGCATTTTGCTATACTAAGTATTTTAGCCGGAAATAATTGAGCCGTGGTAGAGCTTTTTAAAACTGAACATGCTTGTGTGTGTGTATGATGCAATTTGTTTTGCAAAATCATCAGTAAGAAGAGTGAACTTTTCATATATTCCATGTGCCTTCAACCAAGTTCGAATGGTCAAACCCCTATCCCTATCCCCACCCCCGCACCCCACTCCAAAGCAGGAGAAGTAAATCCAGATCCACATTGCCAGAGTTTTCTTACCTCTGTATATTCCTTGGAAAGCTTTCCAGTTTCAGCTCTTTTGTTCACGAAGCAGTTAGACCACTGGTGGCCCCTGGAGGGGCTTCTGGACCAACCTGCTCAAGAAACCCGGCCCCCAGGTCTTCTCCTCCCCTTTTGGCTCAGTTCTGCGAACCGGATTCCTTAAAGAGCAACCTTGCATCTTGTGCATGTGAGTGACATCCAGGTCACACCCCCTTTCCTGTAGCCCTTCACCCGATCCCTTTTTAAAGGGGAAATTACATTTCTCATTGAGACTGACGGAGGCTGTCAAAACTTGGAGAAAACTGACAATTCTCAGGAAGGCCACAGAGATTTCTGGGAGATCGGGGTTCTAGGCAAGGGGCAGAAGGAAGCTTTGCCCTTTCAAACCTTTTCTCGCAGCCATCACTGCTTAGAATTTAAGGGCAGAAGGCTGGTGATCTATGTAAGCAGAGCATATTTTTAGATAGTTGTTGAGAAGGGCAGGATGAGCTGAGAACCTTGAAATTGCCCAGTGACCTTGGCTTCTACGGACTTAAAACTAACCTTGACATGCTGCTTTCGTCTGTTCTTCCCTTCAGGCAACGTCACTGGCTGAGTACCTGGTCCATGCCTGCTGCTTGACACCTGCCTTCCACAACCCAGAGAGGTGGAGATCACCATCCCCACCTCCTGCCTGAGGACACACGTGATAAAGTGTCAGAGCTGGAACTCAAAGATATCAACTCTCTTGAGATATCTTCTTAGGCTCAACTTGCTTTAATCACTGAATATTTGTGGAGCAGCCCATTGTGCCTTAAGTTGTGCTAGATGAGTCATGACATTGACATAGAAGGTGACACGGAAGCTTCCTTGGGTATGAGCAATGACACTTCCATGAGCACCAGTCAACCCCGCTCCATGGAGGGGCAGGAGGCAGCTGAAAAAAATAGAGATCGGTCCAAAAGTAAGTTTGGATTTGGTCAAATCTTCTGGAATCTTAAGAACTAGATACTATGTAGAAAGTGCCCTGTGGGGCACCTGGCTGACCCAGTCATAAGAGCATGTGACTCTGGATCTTGGGGTTGTGAGTTTGATCCCCACGTTGAGGGCAAGGTTTACTTAAAAAAAAAATTAATAATTTTTTAGGTGCCTTGCAAACTGTAAAGTGTTGTACCAATGTTAACAATGCTTAATTCTACTGGTACAGTTACCATGAAGACTATAATTAACCTGGGTAATGGTCACTCAGAGTAAGTAGTTGACGACACATATATTACTCTACACCCAGCTCTTAGCAGTTTGCCAATCCAGGAGCCTTAGAAATGACTTCAGGGCCAACAGACCCAGAGGGTAAGACTGTCTGGCGTTCTCCTTTCTGGCAAGCTGTTTTCTAGAACTTTCTCAAGCCTTCAAATCTCTTTCTCCAGCTCCTGCAACATAATGTATATCCAGCAGCCCTGATGATGTCATGTTGTCACACTTCATTCCACAGGATTTAACAGTGCAGAGAGCCACACCAGCCCGCCCTCCTGTCCACAGAGAGAACATTACCCTTTCTTTCCCACCTGCAGTGAAGATTCGTGAGAAAGTTCCTAATCTTACAAAGCTTAGCCCCAGGCAAAGAGAAAAGGTGTCTGAGGAACCAGGAAATGAAAGAAAAAACGAAACATAATCCTCTGGAATTAGTGTGCGTACCTCTATTGTTTAGCTTTGGCCTGTAATTATCAATACTAAATTTTATGGAACAATTTTGTACAAAGACATCTTAAAGACGAAGGGAATGGCCCAGAAGTTTATTTTCTTAAATATCATACTTACAAAATTGCAAGAAAACATCCGTGTAGCCCTCCCCATTTTAGTGTTTGACAATTATGGCCCAGCATGAGGTCGGCTCCTCTGTAACATGGTTAGGCTGTATCAAATCCCAAGGCTTATAAGTAAAATATACATGGCTTCCCGCCTCCAGCGAGCCAAGAACAATCAGGCCATTGATGGGCTCGCCCAGGCTGACGCTGAAGACACGCTGACCTCTCGCTGGCACGGAGACTGAAGCCGGAGGCCTCGGGACCCATAGCTACTCCTCGGCTGGCCCATCCAGGATGCATTTAAAGGAGAAAGGGGAAAACTTGTAACCAGCCCCCACGTAGAACTTGTTCTGGAACTCCACCCTGGGGGGAGGGGTGGGACAAGAAAGAGCGAGATTAAACACACAAGCTAGAGGCTGGTGGCAGAAGGGAAGAAGCAAAACATTTGTAAAATCAAAACCAAGCTGGGGGCAGGAAGGCACTCAGGCTGGTGGCCGCCACAGGGATCCTCTGAGGCTTTTTAAAGCCCTTCTCTTGCCTCTCCCTTACACCTTTCCTGTCCTCTCCCAGTAGACTTCCTCCAGGCGTCTGCTAGCCCCTCTGAGAGCACGGCAGAGCAACCCTCCCCACAGCTCCCAGAAGCCCAGGAGCCCTCGCCGGGCAGCCTTGTCTCACAAGCCAGCAACGAGAAATGCTTCCCGCGGTTACATGTGGTTTGTCTTCTCCATCCTGATCTTAATCGCGGGGCTTATGTTATTGCAAAACACCCAGAACCTTAACTTAATGTTCTTACACTTCCATCACAGACGCCATGTAGGATTCTTTATGCTTGACGATGTTACAGAGTTCATTTCCTCAACGACCAGGGGAGAGCGATGTTACAAGCTGGGGTGGGGGGATGCTGTGATTCTCTCCACTCAGTACGTGGAGTGTCAACACTTTTGCTCATGAACAGTGGGCACAGAGGGAGATGGAAAGCTGAAGACAGTTTGTGGGATGTAAGGGTATGCACACACACTCAAGATTCTTGGCTAAGACAGTACTTGGAAGAAAAACAGAAGCTTCAACAAATGTTTTCATATTTGTAAACCTAGTGATAGCTGAGAGTCTGTGGACACATCTGTGAATGTCAAGGGACTCCTGTGAGTACCTTCCTCCTTCCGGGTACCCTCCTTCTGTTTCCGCTTTGTAGGGGTCAGGAGCCTGTGCTATTGCTGTAATTCCTGCACTCAGCAACAAGGACCAAAAGTCCCAGTTCGTTCAGCGTGCCTCTGTGAGCCTATGTCAGATCTGTCAACTTACCAGTAGATGGAGGTGTCCCTTATCTTGAAGCCAGTTGTAATATAACACACAAATATTTAAAAGAGAACGAGTAAGTGGGAACTAACATTTACTATAGGGCAGCCATTACACACACACACACACACACACACACACACGTGTACTCACACACGCATGCACACACATATTCGTGCACACGTGCACAATGCACACACTCACATGCATGCAGACATATACACATACGCACATGTGCACGCACACACATACACATGCACGCACACACGTGGGTGCACACACACAAATGCACATACATCATCGTGTAATATTACACCAGCAGGTGACTGAAGCCAGCTGGCGGGTCCCGTGGCCCGTCCTCTCTCTCCAGCACACACGGAGCCTCTACAGCGCAGCCGTGCTCACCAGTGCAGTCGCAGGGCATGCAGGAATGCAGAGAGGCCCTCCATGATCAGAAGGATGGCTACTGTCAGCACAGCAAATATGGTGAAAATGATAAAGACCCCAATGAGTCCTCCCCAGCCACGCAGGCGAAGGCCGATGTTCATCACCATGGTCCAGAGCACTTCAGACAGTTCTGTAAGAGCAAGAGAAACGTTCTCAACCACAGGGTTTATCTTTGCAAATTCTATCCCTGGGTCTGCACACCCTAGAATCCCAAAACTCGGCTCTCGGGTGGAAAACTCAGGCACGTGGGTCCTAAGGTACCTGTAGGAGATCGTCTATAGCAGCTTTGCTCACAATGGAGGGGTTTCTGTCACGATGACAAACATGTGGGGGCCTGTTATTCACCAACAAAAGTGAGCAAACTATAGCTACCAGCAACAACATGAATAAATCCCAGTAACATCACTATGCCACAGAAGCGAAACACAAAAGACTACATATATGATTTGATATGAACTGAATGTTTGTGTCTTCCCCACCCCTTAAATTCATATGTTGAAGGCTTACCCGCTTAAGTGATGGCATTTGGAGATGGGGTCTTTAGGAGGTGATTAGGGTTTGACAGGTCATAAGGGTGGGGCCCTCATGATGGGATTAGTGCCCTTATAAGAAGAGACAACAGAGAGCTATCATTACATTGTTGGGTTGAGATATGAGGTCACCCAACCAAAAGGTCACAGTGGCATGCCCAGAGAGATCAAGGCCTGTCACTGGCATGAGGCCACCAGGACATGACGAGAAGACAGACACGTGGGAGCACAAGGAGGAGTATCTGTATCTGTACTGTGCCACCCCCAACCTGAGCTGTGGCTTTCAGCCAGAGTAACGCAGGGTCCTTCATGGTGGAAACGGCTTCACCTCCATCTACTTACACTCCTACCCACTCCTCTGTGCTCTGAGTCGGGATGGACTCTTCACCTCTGTATTTACTAAATTATTGAAATAAGAACTGAAAGCAATTTGAACTGAACTGTGCTGTGGAACTCATGTGGCTTCTCTTCCCCGTGACCCTTAGATATGGCAAAACCTCAGTTTCCCTGAGAGCTGCTTTCCTCTGCTCTGCATCCCAACAAGCAGGGTCCAACAGTCACACCATCTGTTTCCACCGGGCGTTTTGCTGAAGACTTCTCATTCACAGTAGCTCATGGGAACCTCCCTCCACACCTGTGGGAGGGCAGGTGCTTAATTTCTAATGTTTCACTCTCACCTCGTCCTTATAACCCCATCTTGGTGATTTTTAAAGCATGTGTCCAAATCCAGCCTCCCTCAACTTAGGTCTCTGCATGGCACTGATGAACACAGATGTGCTAGAGTAGTGAATTTCTGGTTTTAAGCTGCTGAGATCTGGGGGTGGTTGTTACTGCAGCACATTCTAGCGCAGCCTGACTAATACAGCAGGCCAACTACGAGAACCACACAGGAAAGCCAAGGCACACACAGGTTAAGCTGCTGCCTGAGCTACTGAGCTAAAAGTGCTAGAACAGAAACTAGAACAGAATCAGTATTTGTTGTCACTCTACCAAACTACCTTTTCAATCAAGTTTGTTAGCACGAAGTAGAAGGTATCCGTGGGAACTATACGTCTCAGAAAATTCCAGAAAGACCCAATGGGTGGACCATGCCAGGCAGCTATGAACCATATGGATTTTTTGGAGTCAAATTACATCCTCAGTGGGCATGGGCTGGCCAGAGGAGACCCTCTTGTCCTATCTAGTTGTGACCTGAGCCCTCCAAACCGCATCTGAGATCAGAGCTAAAGACTGACATCAACACCACTGACCACACAACCTCAGAGATCCACTTTGGGTCCCTGGATAACCACTTCATGTGAGTGCATGTCAGGGCACAGGTAAACACATGCAAGTGCTCATGGGTATGTGTGTGCAGAGACTTACAGGCCAGATATATGCATCCAAGCACCTGTATGCATGCAGAAGCGTGTACGTGTGTATGTGTGGAAGTTGATGCAAGGAAATGAACCCAGCCTGAGCAGTGAAGACTAATGGTGAGCACTTCAATTTCTGCTATAAATCAATAAACAGGCTCATTTTCATTGCTTTGGTCTCTACCCATCAACCACACACTTTGGCCTAGTTTCTCAGTTCCACGTTGTGCTTGGTGCTGGGAACACAGGGAAAGAAGAAAGGGACCTTGCCTTCCAGGAGCTCATAGTCTAGTAGGGGGATAGGTTAATCACGACAGAATTGCAATCCATGTTAGGATGGGGCACCCTGAGAACCCAGGGAAGCACCTTCCAGACTTGGGGACCAGGGAGGAAGATTCCCAGGGGAGGCACCATCTGAGTGAGTTCTGAAGAAGGATTTAGATACCAGGTGAGGAGAAAGTTAAAGAAGAGAGGAATAGGGGGGCGCCTGGGTGGCACAGTGGTTAAGCGTCTGCCTTCGGCTCAGGGCGTGATCCCGGCATTACAGGATCGAGCCCCACATCAGGCTCCTCCGCTATGAGCCTGCTTCTTCCTCTCCCACTCCCCCTGCTTGTGTTCCCTCTCTCGCTGGCTGTCTCTATCTCTGTCAAATAAATAAATAAAATCTTTAAAAAAAAAAAAGAGAGGAATAGGGATGACTGTGTGGCTCAGTCTGTTAAGTGTCTGACTCTTGATCTCAACTCAGGGCTGGATCTCAGGGTCATAGAGTTCAAGCCCCACACTGGGCTCCACGCTGGCCACGGAGCCTGCTTAAAACAGAATATTTCAAGCAAGGGGGCTGCAGGGCAAACACATGGAAGTCCAGAGAGCATGGCAGCTTTAGCAACCTTGGTGCAGGTCCTTATGGCCACTGCATCCTTAGTAAAGGAAGGCAGGGCAATCAGAGCCCGAGAAACTGGAGACATGAAGCCTGAAGCAGGTGTCAGAGGGATGAGCCCAAGAGCCAAGAAATGCAGGTGGCCTCTAGAAACAAGAAATGGTGGCAAGGAAATGGATCGTCCCCTAGAGCTTCTAGAAGGAACCCAGCCCTGCAGACACCTTGGTTCTAGGATTCCGGAACTATAAGACAGTAAATCTGTATTGTTGTAAACTGCTAAGTTTGTGCCAATTTGCTACAGCAGCAATAGGAAACTGATACAGAGGGTAACCACTCTAGTAATATAAAGTCAGACCTATGAAAAAAAAAGTCATTTTTTTTTCCTAAGAAAAGAAGCACCAGAAATAATCCAAGAAGGCACTTATCCCAGCAAGTACTTCGATCCTGTTTCCCAGGGGAGATCCGATTGCGACGCTGAGGGCCGCTCACTCACGTGCATGAGCCAGGCTGAGGGCCCAGAGCCGGAGGTAAGAGGCCGTGTTTGAAATGCAGCCCAGGCAGTACTCGATCGTGTGGATGGCTTGATGCACAAAGATGTCTCCGAAATTGAACTGAAAGAGAGAGTTCCTTATTCGAATTTCATTAAGGATTTCCTCCATGGAAGGTATCACTAATGATCCGCAGATGAATAAAACATGGCGCCACCGTAAGTCGTTTCCAGGCGGACTAGGGGAAAACAAATATTAATATACACGTAGGAAGAGAAGTAGCAGCACAAAGTAGGAGATACAGTACGTGTGCAGTAACATTTCCCAGACGCAGTTGGAAAAAGCTCAGAGAAGAAGAGAGAACGGTCAGTAAGGTGTCGCAGGAGGGAGATGGGCGCTGTCCCTGAAGGAGGGGGAGGCATCGGAAGAAGAAGACAAGTCAGACCGGTCCTGCTGAAGGAAACGACTCCTGGTGAGGAAAAGTTGGGGGGTTGGGGACATCGGGAAGGGGAGTTTCGGGGGGAAACCAGTTTGGCTGAAAGTGGGAGCTTGTTTCGTGAGGAGCAGAAAGGAGAGACCAGGTGTTGAAGTTTCAGGAAAGAACAGAGTTGAGAAAAGGACCTGGAGTCCATGAGGAACCATAAAATCACCTGAGTAGAAAGCGGCCAGAGGGGGTATTGGGGGAGAGGGATAAAGAAGTATTGGGGGGAAGATTAATCTGGTGACAAAATGGACCAGCAAGGGCAAAGCCGATAAACGAAAGAGCCTGTTTGTTGATTAGCTTACTAATCCAGGAGTGGGGAGGAAGAAACAGCACGCAGACAGCAATAGTGCGGTTTTGGCTTCACGTGTGGTGACGCTGTGGGGACAACAGTTTCGACTGGCACCATCCCAGCCCTCGAGCAGCTCACTGTCTAGTGGGGACAATGTGCGCAAAAAGTGCAATAATCAAGAATCAGCAGTATGGTGGGGACACAGAAGGGCCTTTCACCCAGGAGGGGCCAGGATCATACAGGGCTCTGAGACTCTTGAGTCTGCAGAGCTAGAAGAATGGCATTGACAGAAATGGAAAACTGGAGAAGAAGACTGGTTGATATATTCAGATGTGTTGCATTTTAGGCAACAGCTGGCCGTACTAGCAGAATCTCTCAGCACACAGTAGCAGAGGCACAGCAGGCTCAGAAGGGAAGTCTGGGCTGGAAAAGGACACCTAGGACCTCACCTGTGGGAGGAGGGACAGTGGGAGGTAAGTGAACTGGGAAGATACACAAGAGAAAGAGCACAGAAAGAAGAGCTCCTGGCCTTGGAACACACCTTCATTTGGTGGTGAGAAAGAATGAAACTGATGATGCAAAGAAAAGGTCAAAGGGCAGGAGGAGTCGCAGGGCTATGGTCAAGGCCACAGAGATACCCAGGAAGGAATGAGGGCTGTGGTCAACCATGTCAGGAGCTATGAAGAGAAGACAGGAACCAATGTCTCTGGTTCAGCAATGAAAACAGCTGGGAGGAAGTGAAGGGCAGGGATGAACAGAGAGGGAGAGAGCAGAGAGACAGAGTCAAGGTAGAGGAGGGATGTGCAGTGAAACATTAACCCCACCCAAGGAGAGGGCTGGCTTTGTCCCGGCTCCTGGGAGGCAAGCTCTAAACTCCTAACTTCTCCGGCAGGAATGAACTGTCTTTGTTATTCATAGTGAGCCCCTGGGACCACATCTGTTCATTTCCGTGGTTGGAGGGTTGAGACTTGGAGCCCAATCTCCAGGGAGGGGGTGGGGCTGGAGATGGAGTACGACCACTGAGCTGTACGCCTTGGATTGAACTCCAATAAAACTTTGGACACTGGAGCTCAGGTGAGCTTCCTGGAGTGACAATGCTGTGCGCATATGGCCCCATGTCGATGCTGGGAGACGAATGCCTCCCTGAGGACACAGAATTCTGGTATTTGGAACCCTCCCGGTGTCGGATTCTGCCAATGTGCCTTTTCCTCTGGCTGCTTCTGATTTCTATACTTGTGTTATAATAAAACTTTAATTGTAAGGAGAGCACTTTACCGAGTTCTGTAAGTCATTCGGCAAGTTATTGGCCCTGAGGGAATAAGTGGGACCCTGAATTTGTTAGGGTGGTTCTGGGGATCCCCAAACCTGTGGCTAGTGTCGGAAGTTTTGGGTGGACTTGGCCAACACCTGGTGTGGAGAGAGGTCACAGAGGACTTTGAGGGGACAATGTAATCAAGCCTGTGTTGGCTTTGCAAGGGGAGACCCACACACGATTGTACTCAGGGAAGGAACCTACGAATGGTGCCTGAAGTCACCCAACCAAAGGCAGCCCGTGCGCTGCAGAAGCAGCAGGGGAACACTGGGTAAAACACTGACTGAGGGCAGGAGAACGGAGGAGAGAGGCTGTAGTGGACAGGCTGGGACCGGATGAGTCAGACGATGTGTGGGCCGGATTCTAAAACATGCCAGCAGGTCTGACAGACTTAGTAATATCAGTAGCCACTAACACGGGTTACACTCTGTACCTGGAATCTTGTAGGAAACATTTGATTCAGATTTTTCACTAATTCTAATTGACCATCCATTCGTTTAAATGAATTTTTTTTTCAGTCATTAACACCACAAAGGGAGATTCTAGCCTCCCTCAGGCTTCACGGGAACCCTGTCCCCACTCCAGGAGTAGAACAGAACTCCAGTTAAAACCCCCAGCCAGTTGAGGCTTACGGGGTGCTTCAGCCGTGGTATAAAAACAGCCACCTGCTTCATCTTGGAAAATGTGACACATTCCTGAGGGGGAGTGGTTGCCCTTGGACAGAAATGGGCAGGGAGGGAGGAGGGAACAAAACAATTCCTGAATTCACAGGAGAGGCAGATAATGTTACAAAGATAGGTCAGCAAAGTCCCAACAGAGCCAGGGTGGGGACAGGGGAACAAAGAGGGGATGGCGGCTGGGCATGCTCATGTCCGGGAGGCAGGCTGGGAATAAATAACCCGCCTTTGACTTCAACAATAGGGCTACATTTGGGCTCAGCTCTCATGGTTTGAGGGGCACTGATCGGACAGCTCATAATAAATGTAGCTGAGTCCCAGGGGCATGGTTCTGAGTCAAGGAGGTCTCACTAACATTGAGGGCCTTCTATGCTAATAGATCTGGAGGCTGATGCTTGCCTCATACTCACAGAAACGGCAACGCCTAGGTTAAAACGTTAAAACACTCCTAGATTGGTTGGTGATGAGCTGTTGTTCTTTTCTACTTTTTTTTTTTTTTAAGATTTGTTTATTTATTTTAGAGAGAGAGAGTGAGTGAGAGATGGGGCAGAGGGAGAGGGAGAGATCTCCTGACCCTGAGATCATGACTGGGGCCGAAATCAAGAGTTGGATATTTAACTGACTGAGACACCCAGGTGCCCCGAGTAGCTGTTGTTCTGATCCTATCGGCACTCCCCCTCCCTGGTGACCTCCCTAACTTCCCATGACTCCGCAACTATGGGGCTGCCACCAGCACAGTCCTCCTGACCCTCCCAGCTCCACTGCCTAAGTCCTTTCTGATGGGCTGGTGGACACGCCCTACTGGCTATTAAATATTTGACAATGACCCTTGATGAGATCCCACATCTAGAATCTGTACAAACTGGGAAGTCTTTGTCCACTACTGAGCCCTACATACCTCTTCTTCATGGTCATCCTGAGCCCCATGGGCACCTGCAGAAGCCCTCTGGCCAGCGCTCGAGGAAGGGTTGGAGTTGTCACCTTCAATGTTCTCGGTGGCATCTTCTTGGATCATGGAGGCCTGCAGCTGTCAGCAAGCAAGGAAGTGAAGCACTAAATTCACCCTTAGAATTACAATTTATTCTACATAAAGGATTTCATTAAATATTAACTATGTACCAGACACTCTTCTACACTCTCTCTATATCACTTCATTTAGCCTTCATAGCAATCTTTTCATAAAAGCACAGTTACTATCTCGTTCTACAGAGAAGTAAACTATAGCACAGGAAGGCTAAGAAATGTACCCAAGGTCACACAGCTTATAAGACTAGTTAGTGGCAGAGCCAGGATTCAAACCCAGGCAATCTGATCAATCTGATCGCAGAACGTGTGCTTTTCTCCATGGTGCTCCATGTGCCAAACTAATCTGTCTTTACAGTAAACCCGTGATGTACAAGAGTACCTTTTATTGTTAAATACACACACACACACACACACACACACACACACAGAGTCATAAAATAGTCAGCTGTGCCTTGAACACAGCCTTGACCTGAACAGCTAGATTTCTACAGGCAAAATTAACTAAGAGAGATTAATGAAGGCTATGATCTGAATGTTTGTATCCCCCTTAATTCTTGTTGAAATCCTAACCCCCAAAGAGGATAATAGTTGAAGGTGGGGACTTCAGGAGGTTCTTAGGTCCTGAGGGTGGACCCCTTATGAATGGGTTAGTGACATTATAAAGGATTCCCCATGCAACTCCCTTGCCCCTCTCACCATGTGAGGACACAGTGAGAAGGTGCCGGCTAAGAACCAGGAAGGGGGGCCCTCATAATGGTGGACGCACTGGAGCCTCTGATCTTGGACTCCACAGCCTCCAGGACTGAACAATCAATTTGTTGTTTATAAGCTACCCATCTGTGGTATTTTGTTATACCAGTCCAAATGGACTAACACAATGACTTTTTCAATACTACCATACTTTTTAAAAATAAAAACATCACTTTATAAAAACAGCTAAGAAAAAAATTCAAGGACAAAAAATCTAGGTGTAGTCAGCATATAATTTGGCCTGGTTTTATCCTTGAGTTTGTTTGTTAGTGTATTTGTTTTAGAGTAGGGGAAGGGGGCTGGCGCAAAGGGAGGAAGAAGGCTCCACTCCCAGCGCGCAATGTGGGGCTCGATCGCACGACCCTGAGATCCTAACCTGCGCCAAAATCAAGAGTTGGACGTTTAACCAACTGAGCAAACGAGGCGCCCCTCCCTGAGTTTGAACAGAGTATTTTTTCAAGTCACTGTGAAACTCAATGTCCCATGTCCGAAGTGTTTCCTAGAATGATTTTATGGGTGGAGTACTGCAAATTAAGCATTAAGGTATTCTTACCTTTCTTTCTTTAGTGGGTCTACAATCTAATATTTGCAGAGCCTTAGGCAAAGGTAAAAATGGAAGTCTACATGCCATATATTTAAATATTTAAGAGTTATTAATCAAGCCCATAGACCCCCGAAATAAGATATGTTCTAGCCCCCTATCTTGATAAATCAATGAGTCAATCAATCAAGCCTCACAGGAAGTTGAAAGGCCAGGTTCAAATTCAAAGTCCTATACCAGGACATGGCAGCACAGGTGAGCTGGCCCTGAACAGTGGCATGCCACCCTCTCCTTCTCCCTTCTGGTCTCATCCCATAGCACGAGGGCCAAGTGTGCATACATGCAGGCACTCCCGCCTACAGTGTCCATGTTCCACCCACACTCCCCAAAAAGAGCTGCCACCTGGCATGTCAGGGTCTAGTGGTACCCATGCCGCTGTGTGGTTGGCCCTTGATAGGGCCTGGAAGTGGACTTGAGTCCATTTGGATAAGAATTCCAGGGTGTCAGGTCCCAAGAGGGGGCTCTGGGTAAGCCTTTCCCCTTGGCCCCATAATTCCTTGTCCCATGGTGAAGGATATGGCTCATGTTAATATGACTTTGTCTTTCTGAAATCCTGTTTTCTCTCTCCCTTAACTTAAAGAAGAAAATACAAAACAAGACATAGAAGAGTTTCTCCATTTCCATCCCTAAACTCCAGCCTTTTCTGGTCATTATCCTGGAGTTGGTTAAAATGAACATGAATAATTTTGCAGAAGCATAATATTGGACTTTGTAAATCCTAGTGCCCATCTTCTCCACTTACTATATCACAATGTTTGAGCTGGGTGCCCAGTGAAATCAAATGTACAACTCAATTTTAAATTAGTTACCGACAACTTTCTGAAAATACATGTACCAAAAGACATGCACAAGGATATTCACAGCAGTATTATCTGTAATCACTAAAACTGGAGACCAGCCGGGGACTTCCAGGGAACACGGCAGAGTAGGAAGATCCTAAGCTCACCTTGTCCCTTGAATACTCCTACATAACACCCACATCTGTGTAAAGAACCCAGGAAATGACCCAAAGACTGGCAGAACAGACTCCACAGCTAAAGGTAGAGAAGAAGCCACATCAAAAAACAAAACAAAACAAAAAACAGTAGGAAGGGCGAAGACGGGGTTGGGAAACAGACTGACGATGACACTGTCCATGGGAAGGAGGGACACACAGGCATGGAGAAGGGAGAGGAGCAGATTCCAACCAGGCACCCTAGGGGCAGGGGACCCGCACTAGGAGGATAAAGCCCCATATCATTTGGCTTTGAAAACCAGAGGGGCTTAACTTTGCAAGTTCTTACAATCAATGGGGTTTAACACCTGGAACTGTAAAACTCAGCAGGTTCCACCCTGGGAAAGTTGGAGGGTGACAGGAAACTGAGGCCCCACCTTTACAGAAAGAGCATAAAAAACAGCCCTGCTGACATACAGCATAGAAGCAGCAGTTTGAAAAAAGTGATATAAGGGAAGGAGATTTACTCACTAATCTCAGAACTAGTGCTGGAGGGGAAGGATCTTTGAGTTCTCCAAGAACAAAAGAACTGGCCCAGCCATTTCCTTCCCCCATCCCCTAGCCTAGAAACCCAGTCACCTGTAGGAACCAGTGCAGCCAGCAAGCATTCTCCATCCACCTTGCTAACGGTGCCCCCGATCCCACCCTACCTCCCCCCCACACTTTTCCGCCAACCCCTCTTCCAACCCACCCTTGGCAAGAGTCCATCCAAAGCAGCACCACAAGCGTGGCATTGTGTAAGCAGCCCCCACAGTGTTCAGCACCATTCCAAAGTGACTCTTGGCCTGGGGAGAAGCAAAGATAACCACACGAATCTGTTCAAGTGTGGCCCCAGACGTAGGCTGGGGGCAGACATTGGGACTGACTGTAGGCTCTGCCCACTGACAAAAGCTTCTCAGGGACAATGTAGGGAAAGTGCCCTGCAGTTCAGTGCTACTGCATCTCTGGCAAATGCCTGGTCCAACCCAACTCAAGCACAAACTGGCTCATTAACAACACAGGGACCAAACCCTGCCCACAACAGGTAAAGAGTCATTGCAGATGACTAGACTAAAGGCAAACATAGCTCAGCCACAACGGTAGGACACACACAACACACACAGGAGACACCCCTGAAGACCGAGATTCTGGTGAACAGAGATACTACAGGACCTCTTCTTCATAAGACCACTACTTTCAAGAGCACAAGATGTAGCTGACTTTCCTAACACACAGAAACAGACACAGAGAATTTGACAAAATGAGGAGACAGAGGACTATGTTCCAAATGAAACAGAACAAATTCCTAGCAAGAAAGCTAAATGAAATAGAGATAAGTAATACTCCTGGTAGAGAATTTAAAGTAATGGTCATAAAGATACTCACTGGACTTGAGAAATGAATGGAGGACCTCAGTGAGACCCTCAGTAAAGAGACAGAAAACATAAAAAAGAATCAATAAGAGATGAAGACCCCAATCACTGAAATTAAAAATACACTAGAGGGAATAAAGCCTAGATTAGAGGAAGTGGAAAAACAGACCAGTGACCTGGAGGACAGAGTAACGGAAAGCAATCAAGCCGAACAAAAGAAAGAAAAAAGAATAATTAAAAATGAGAACAGATTAAGGGAACTCAACAACACTGTCAAGTGTAACAATATTCACATTGCAAACATCCCAAAAGAAGGAGAAGGAAGAAAAGGAGGCAGAAATTTTACTTGAAGAAATAATAACTGAAAAGTTC
Organism: Ursus americanus; assembly: GCF_024610735.1. Lineage (NCBI taxonomy): Eukaryota > Metazoa > Chordata > Mammalia > Carnivora > Ursidae > Ursus > Ursus americanus. The sequence continues at coordinate 15,149,913 of NC_142129.1, read as the reverse complement.
CTGACTGTGGAGAAGGAAACAGAAATCCAGATCCAAAAGGCACAGAGATTCCCCCAACATAATCAATCCAAGGAGGTCCACACCAAAATACACAGTAATTAAAATGGTAGTGATAAAGAGAGAATTTTAAAAGCAGTAAGAAAAAAGAGAACAGTTACCATACAAGGGAAATCCCATAAGGCTCTCAGGGGATCTTTCAGCAGAAACTTGACAGGCCACAAGAGAGAGGCAAGACATATTCAAAGTTCTGCAAGAAAAAAACCTGCAACCAAGAAAACTCTCTCCAGCAGCTGTCATTCAGAACAGAAAGAGAGATGAAGAATTTCCTAGACAAACAAAAACTAAAGGAATTCACTATCACCAAACCAGCCCTATGGGTAATGTTAAAGGGGTCATTTCAGCTGGAAATGAAAGATCATTGAAGGAGTAAAAAAAAATAAGAAGCACAAAAACAGTAAAATTAAGTACAACTATAAAAATGAATCAAGGGGTCCACTAAATAAAAGGATGTAAAGTATGACAACACATACCTACAATGTGGGGAGGAGAGAAGAGTAACAGTTTGTGCTTTTAGAATGGGTTCCAACTTAAGTGACCATCAATTTAATACAGACTGCTATATGCATAAGATGTTACATATAAATGTAATGGTAACCACAAATCAAAAACTGGTAATAGATATGCAAAAAATAAAGATAAAGGAATCCAAGTATAGCACTAAAGAAAGCCACCAAATTGTGAGAAAGAGAGCAAGAGAAGAAAGGAACAGAGAAGAATTACAAAAACAACCACAAAACAAGGAACAAAATGGTAGTAAGTACATACCTATCAATAATTACTTTGAACGTAAATGGACTAAACACTCCAATCAAAACACACAGGGTGATGGGATGGATAAAAAAGCAAGACCTATCTCTACGCTGCCTATAAGAGACATATTTCAGACCTAAAGCTACATGCAGTTTGAAAGTAAAGAGATGGAAAGATATTTATCATGCAAATGGAAGTGAAAAGAAAGCCAGGACAGCAATACTTATATTAGACAAAATAGACATTTTTTTTAAGATTTTATTTATTTATTTGACAGAAAGACAGCCAGCGAGAGAGGGAACACAAGCAGGGGGAGTGGGAGAAGAAGAAGCAGGCTCCCAGTGGTGGAGCCCGATGCAGGGCTCGATGCGGGGCTCGATCCCAGGACTCTGGAATCACGCCCTGAGCCGAAGGCAGACGCTTAATGACTGAGCCACCCAGGTGCCCTGACAAAATAGACTTTAAAACAAAGACTATAACAAGAAACAAAGAAGGACACTATAGAATCATAAAGAGAACAATTCAAGAAGAAGCTGCGACAATTGTAAATAATATGCACCCAACAGAGAAGCACCCAAATACATAAAGCAACTATCAACAAACGTACAGGAAGTAATCAATAGTAATACAATAATATTAGGGGGCTTTAACACCCATTTACATCAATGGGTAGATCATCCAAACAGAAAACCAAAAAGGAAATAGTGGCTTGGAATGACACATTGGACCAGATGAATCTAACAGATATATTCAGAACACTACTTCCCAACACTGCAAAATACACCTTCCTTTCAAGTGCGCATGGAACATTCTCCAGAACAGATCACATGTTAGGCCACAAAACAAGTCTCAACAAATTCAAAAACATTGAAGTCATAGCATGCATCTTTTCCAACCACAATGCTATAAACCTAGAAATCAACCACAATAAAATGCTGGAAAGAGCACCAGTACATGGAGGTTAATTAACAGCCTACTCAACAATGAATGGGTCAACAAAGAAATCAAAAAGGAAATCAAAAAACATATGGAGACAAATGAAAATACAGTGGTTCAAAATCTTTGGCATGCAGCAAAAGCTGTTCTAAGAGGGAAGTTTATAGCAATACAGGCCTATTTCAAGAAGCAAGAAAAATCTCAAACAACCTAATCTTATACCTTAAGGAGATAGAAAAAGAAAGATAAATAAAACCCAAAACTTGTAGAAGGAAGGAAATAATACAGTTTAGAGTAGAAATAAACAAAACAGAAACTAAAAAAACAACAGAACAGATCAATGAAACCAGGAGCTGGTTCCTTGAAAAGATCAACAAAATTGATAAGCCACTAGCTAGACTCATCAAAAGAGAGAGAGAGGGAACTCATAATCAGAAATGAAAGAAGAGAAATAACAAATATTACAACAAGAGAAACAGAGAACAAGAGAAATACTGTTGTTATTGTTGTTACAACAAGAGAAATAGAAAATATTACAACAAATTGGACAACCAGAAAACGGATAAATTCCTAGAAACATGTACCTTCCCAAAACTGAAGCAGGAAGAAATAGAAAATTTGTTTGTTTGTTTTTAAGATTTTATTTATTTATCTGAGAGTGTGAGAGTGAGAGAGAGAGAGATTGAGAAAATGAGTGGGGAGAGGGGCAGAGGGAGAAGCAGACTACCCACTGAGCAGGAGCCTGATGCAAGACTCAATCCTAGGACCCTGGGATCATGACCTGAGCTGAAGGCAGACACTTAACAGACTGAGCCACCCAGGTGCCCCAAGAAATAGAAACTTTGAACAGACTGATTACCAACAAATGATGAAATTGAATCAGTAATCAAAAAAACTCCCAATAAACAAAAGTGCAGAACCAGATGGCTTCACAGATGAATTCTACCCAAAATTTAAAGACTCAATACCTATTCTCACTCTATTACAAAAAACAGAAGAGAAAGGAAAGCTTTCAAATTCATTCTATAAGGCCAGCACTACCCTGATGAAGACACCACAGAAAAGAGAGAAAACTACAGGCCAATACATCTGATGAACATAGATGAAAAAATCTTCAACAAAATTATAGCATACTGAATCCAACAATACATTTAAAAAATCATTCACCACAATCAAGTGGGATTTACCCTGGGATGCAAGGGTGGTTCTATACTCACAAATCAATCAACATGATATATCATATCAACAAGAGAAAAGGATAAAAACCCTATGATCATTTCAATAGATGCAGAAAAAAATATTTGACAAAGTATAACATCCATTTATGATAAAAAAAAAAAAACACAACAAAGTAGGTTTAGAGAGAACATACCTCAACATAATAAAGGCCCCTATATGAAAAACCTATCCTCTACAGTGAAAAACTGAGAGCTTTTCCCCCAAGATCAGGAACAAGACAAGAACATACCTCAACATAATAAAGGCCCCTATATGAAAAACCTATCCTCTACAGTGAAAAACTGAGAGCTTTTCCCCCAAGATCAGGAACAAGACAAGGATGTCCACTTTCACCATTTTTATTCAACATAGTACTGGAAGTCCTAGCCACGGCAATCAGACAACAAAAAGAAATAAAAGGCATCCAAATTGGTAAGGAAGAAGTAAAACTTTCACTGTTTGCAGAAGACGTAATACTATATATAGAAAACCTGAAAGACTCCACCAAAAAACTGGAAGAACTGATCAACGAATTCAGTAAAGTTGTAGGATACAAAATCAATGTACAGAAATCTGTTGTACTTCTATACACTAAAAATGAAGTAGCAGAAAAAGGAATGAAGAAAACAATCCCATTTCCTATTGCACCAAAAAGAATTAAATACCTAGGAATAAACTTAACCAAGGAGGTGAAAGACCTGTATTTCTGAAAATTACAAAACATTGATGAAAAAAATTGAAGATGACACACAAAAAACGGAGATATTCCATGCTCATGGATCGGGAGAACAAATATTGTTAAAATGTCCATATTCCCATAAGCAACCTGCAGATTTAATGCAATCCCTATCAAAATACCAACAGCATTTTTCACAGAGCTAGAACAGACAATCCTAAAATTTGTATGGAACCAGAAAGATCCCAAATAGCCATAGCAATCTTGAAAAAGAAGAACAAACCTGGAGGTATCACAATTCCAGATTTCAAGTTATATTACAAACCTGTGGTAATCTAAAGAGTAGGGTACTGGCCCAAAAATAGACACATAGATCCATGGAACAGAATAGAGAGCCCAGAAATAAACCCATGATTATATGGTCAATCAATCTTTGACAAAGTAAGCAAGGATATGCCTTGGGAAAAAACAGTCGCTTCACCAAATGGTGTTGGGAAAATGAGACAGATACATGCAAAAGAATGAAACTAGACCACTTTCTCACACCATATACAAAAATAAACTCAGAACGAATTAAAGACCTAAATGGGGAACTGAAACCATAAAACTCCTAGAAGAGAACACAGCCATAGCAACATTTTTCTAGGTATGTCTTCTAAGGCAAGGAAAACAAAAGCAAAAATAAATTACTGGGACTACATCAAAATAAAAAGCTTTTGCACACCAAAGGAAATAATCAACAAAACTAAAAGACAATCTACTGAGTGGGAGAAGATATCTGCAAATGATATATCCAGTAAGGGGTTAGTATCCAAAATATTTAAAGAACTTATACAACTCAGCACCAAAAGAACAAATAATCCAATTAAAATATGGTCAGAAGACATGAATAGATATTTCTCCAAAGAAAACACACAGCTGGCCAGCAGACATGTGAAAAGATTTTGCTCAACATCACTCATCATCAGGGAAGTGCAAATCGAAACCACGATGAGATACCACTTCACACCTGTCAGAATGACTAAAATCAAAAACACAAGAAATAACAAGTGTTGGAGAGGATGTAGAGGAAAAAGAAACCTTGTGCACTATTGGTGGGAATGCAAACCGGGGCAGCCACTGTGGAAAAGAGTATGGGGGCTTCACAAAAAAAAAAAAAAAAAAAAAAGAAAGAAAAGAAATAGAATTACCACATGATCCAGTAATACCACCACTGGGCATTTACCCGAAGAATATGAAAACACTAATTTGAAAAGATGCATATACCCCTAAGCTTATTGTAACATTATTGACAACAGTCAAATTATAGAAGCAACATGTCCATCAACAGATGAATGATATATATATCACCTGATATATAGATATATATATCACCTGATATATATATCACCTGTTCTTTTTGATATACATCAAAAATATGATATTTGATATATATATACCTGATATATATATCACCTGTTATATATATATCACCTGTCATATATATACAGTAGAATATTACTCAGCCATAAAAAAGGAATGAAATCTTACCATTTGCAATGATATGGATGATATAAGAGGATATAATATTAAGTGAAATGAGTCCATCAGAGAAAAACAAATACCATATGATTTAACTCATGTAGGACTTAAGAAACAAAACAAATGAACAAAATAAAAAAGAGACAAACAAGAAAACAGACTCTTAACTATAGAAAACAAACTGGTGGTTACCAGAGGAGAGGTGAGTGGGGGGATGGGTAGCATAGGTGAAAGGGATTAGGAGTATTCCTATTGTGATGAACATTGGGTAATATATAGAATTGTTGAATCACTATATTGCACATCTGAAACTAATATAACACTGTATATGTTAACTGTATTGGAATTTTAAACGTAATAAAAAAGAAGAGAATTTTAATTAAAAACAAAATAAATGAAGCTATAATAAAACTAGAAACAAGCCACATAACTATCAATATACAAATGGATAAATAAATTGTGGTGTATTCACACACGGTAATACTATATAGCAATCACATGCACACGCATGTTCGCACACAACTCTGGAACATGACACTGGACGAAGGAAGCCAGATCCAAAGGTGCACTGTATGATCCACTTACACAGCATTTAAGAGTAAATGAAACCAGGGCGCCTGAGTGACCCAAATAATGCCATTATGGGATCATCTCTTGGATGGAGGTGGTAGAAATGTTTCTAACATGAAAAAGGACCACCAGGATCCCCATCAGCAGCCTAAAAAACCAACCAACAGCTATGCATTCCAAGGAGATCCCAAGAAGACAGGCCTCCACGCAGTCTTGGGGTGCTCCTGCCACCCAGCGTCGGTTTAGGGGGTATCATCCAAGACAGCCGACTAAGAAAACTTTCTCTGACTTCCTTCCCTATTGTATGAGTCATCGTGGGGAAAAGGGAGAAATTCACCACGTTGATATCAGCAACTATTTACACTTTTTGCGGAGCAAAGAGCGAGGCAAGCTATTATTTTAGAGTCTGGGGAGTCAGGTGAGCCATTAGCTCACCTATGGACTTACGGACTTAAGCTCACTCAACTTAGGGACGGGCTGATTTTCTAGAAAAGAGAGTGGCATCTATGTCTGCAAACAGCTATTTGACAGCTTCCTTTGAAACACTTGGTCACCTCTAGACAACCTTCCACCTCAGCCACCCTTTATCATCTGGGTCTCTCACCAGTTAACCAAACAATAAACAAGTATTCTTTGCTTTGCCTTCTTTTTAATTCATCTCCCACTGGAATTGTATTTATCAGACGGGCTTCCTAACTAGTCCAGGCTGGCGGGACACAACAGGAAGAGAAGCAGGTGTCGTGGAAAGAGGGCGCCACCTAGGGACGAACCTCTGGAACTCCAGTCTCATCTCCAGGTCCCTGACTCAGCCAGGTCAATATCCCACAGATTTTAGAAAAGAAAGAATTTGTCTGAAAATATCTACAACCACTTAAAACATCTCTGATCTCAGCACATTCCACTTACTCTTTTGCACTGATGTAGATAGAGAGAGCAGAGACTGATAATCTCAAACAGTGCTCATGTGGATTTCTAGATTCTGACGTGCCCTGGGAGGTCAATCTTCCCAAATCCTATTTGATTTAGACTGATAGTAAACTCTTCTTCATTCCCTGAGTAAATGCGAGGCACAGGAGCAGTTCAGACAAAAGGAGGAAATGGGCTGAAATGGGTGTTTGGCAATAGGGAAAAATCACAAATAAACGGAAGCTGGATTATTTGTATTTCTTTACTCCTGCACAAGTTCACAACTGTAAAATCTGATAAAAACAGCTTTCAATATTCATCAACAAACTCAAACTACAGGAGATAACAGTTTCAGACTCATAGTAACTACCGGTAGACTTGGCACACACACAGATGTGCACACAGATCCTGAGCAAAGTTTGCAAAATGTAAGATGTAAACATGCTTGCCCTTAATAGAACACTGTTCTGGAAATAAGAAGGCCCTCAAATCCCAGCATTCTGTTGAAAGCCCAGACTTCTATTTTCAAGGAACCCACACTCCTACCCGCAGTGAGTGAATTGAAATGAATAGGCACTTACCAGGGATTTTCGATGATTGGCTCTAAGAATAAATGGCTTAATCAGAAGCATCCACGGGACAGAAATCAAAGCCATAATAACGAAGAAACTTTGGACTTCTTGCTGTAAGATCAAAATGGTAAGATCCCATCATTTCAAGGTGATCACATGGCATAACTTATATGATAAAAATGATAAATATGGATCATTTTAGTTGTACTTTATTTCAAGAGATGGAAAGCATATCAATGTATCCATTCACCTTTACATCTTGGAATATTCCCATTGCAGTCCAGTGGTGCCCAGCGTCAATCCAGGGTGGACACTGGAAACTATCTTTTTTTTTTTTTAAGATTTTATTTATTTATTCGACAGAGATAGAGACAGCCAGCGAGAGAGGGAACACAAGCAGGGGGAGTGGGAGAGGAAGAAGCAGGCTCATAACGGAGGAGCCTGATGTGGGGCTCGATCCCATAATGCCAGGATCACGCTCTGAGCCGAAGGCAGACGCTTAACCGCTGTGCCACCCAGGCGCCCCTGGAAACTCACTATCTTATTCCTTACTCTGAATACTCTCTCGCTATCCATCTACCCCATATGTGAACAAGAAGTACTCATGAGACACATAATAAGAGCAACTTGATTTATCCCTTGTCCCATGGGAATAGTTAGCCCCGGTCCTGCATGACAAGTGTGGCAGGCCCCATGACTTCACTGGTCACTCTGTAGTAGCCAAAAGTCCTTGGGTCACTTGAAGTCACAACGATGATCTCAACTAGCCATTGTATATTCCCAGGACTAGAGAATTATCTGAGCTCTGTGGCTCTCTGTCTTTCAAAAAGAAAAAAAGCTTCCTCACACTCTTGCTGTGGGTGAGTCACCCGCCAGGCTCTGGGGTAGCCGTGTTGAACTCTCCCTGGCTGTCTCCCTCACAGCTCCCTCTGGGCAGAGGCAACCACGGTCTTGGTGCTTCTGCTGAAACCCAGAATCCGTCCCACCTTATCATCCTGCTACACATTTCTTTTCACATCCTCAGGTCCCCACCTCTTATTATATACCCCCTAGTCACCAACTTGGAGGAGTGACCCGGAGCTGCTGTTGTCATAGAATCAGAAAGCCCAGGGAGGCTTGGTTGGAGCTACTAGAAAGGCGTGGACACTGCGTGCTCAAGGGGGCAAAGGAAAAACATTTCTTAGACCTTCACTTTTCTTCTACTGTTCTGGCTAAGTTCTCAATGAACGCTAGGGGACGATTTATATGCCACTTGTAACAAGATTCACCCTGCTAACACCGCCCCCCCATCTGCTCAGTCTTCTACCCTCCTTCCCGCTGAAATGCTCAGAAGAGGGAGGGGAGCCCCAGAAACACACACCACTCTTGCCAGTTCTAGCTTCCTGCGCACAAAGCTACCTCACCGTCATCTGTTCATCTTTATACAAGGTTTTCCACCTCACGATGTACACAGCAACTGGAGATTTATATTTATCTATTGCTCTTCTTCTTTGATATTCAAACATGGCACCAAGACAGCCAAGGCAGTGTTGGGAAGGGGTTGGGTTACCAACTTACATCATCTCTTCCAGCTGCACGACCCCAAACTGAGGTTATGGAAACTTCATACATGACCCATAATGTGTCAGGATAACACATCTCCATACTAGGTCACGGGAAAACCAGCCAACTCCCAATAAGGGCTTTGAAGGGGAGAAAAGCTGGAAAAGCCATTCACTGCAAAGTTCAGTGCATATTCCAGACCAGATGAGGATTTTAGACTCTATGAAAGGAGTTAGCGTATGAAATATTTGGTGAGTCTGAGTCCTTTGCCTTAAAGAGAAGATTGGTTCGGGAAACCCGAGTAAACTCATTCAAACTCCAGCAATGAGTAAATGAACCTTCCAAATATGTTCATTTAGTGCTCACGGCCTAGGGGTGGTTCAACTACTGTTCACAGAGATATAACGAAAACGTTACAACAGTAAAGGGGGCTACCTCAAAAGAGCTTTCAGAGGTACAGGTCTTCTCTCATTCTTATCTAAAATCTGAATTATCCTTGTTTTTCATAAAAAATGCCCTGCCATAAGGCATTTTCTCTTCTTATTTGCTGCTCCTATAAAGAAGGAGAACACAATTTGGAATCAAACGCATGAGGCCACATGCGGCCACGAGAAGGGCAGAGCAGGTCTTTCACGATGACATCCAGGGTGAGCAGCCACTGGTAAGTGACCCGGCATGGGGAGAATAGCTACCAGAACTCAGGAGATATGAATGTGCCCTCCCTTAGTGATAATCTACCTTCACACAGTATTATCAACTTAGTCACTGGGAGAGGCGAGAGGAAAACTATTTGTGTTACCAAAAGTCACTCACCGAGTGGTTTTTATCTCCAGCTTCCATGGAGCATTTACGCTTTTTTAAAATAAAATATTAAGTTGGCAGTGAGGCTGAATTGCTAAGTTGGTGATGAATTGCTAGAAGTGGAAGAAAACGGCCTGGCAACACAGTCCATTTGTTGGGAGGGACAGTTCATGGAAGAAGAACCAAAAGGAAGAAAAGAAGAGAAGGCATCTCCGACTAGCCACGGCAGCCCACGGGAGAGCGTGAGTTTGGATCTTAGTTTTCCGGGAGCCCGCTGCCCACGTGAACAGAGGGACTCCTCTTCTTGACTCTTTCAGTTTTCTTTCTTGCACACCTTAGGGCTTACGTTTAGAATAAAAGATGATTCGGGGCGCCTGGGTGGCACAACGGTTAAGCGTCTGCCTTTGGCTCAGGGCGTGATCCCGGTGTTATGGGATCGAGCCCCACATCAGGCTCCTCCGCTATGAGCCTGCTTCTTCCTCTCCCACTCCCCCTGCTTTTATTCCCTCTCTCGCTGGCTGTCTCTATCTCTGTCGAATAAATAAATTTTAAAAAAATCTTTAAAAAAAAAGAATAAAGGATGATTAGATTTTAAAGTGCTGTTTAGATCATGTGCGGTTTCAGGCCAATGAATCTGAAGGGATGTTTTTTCCTTTCTCCACGAATGATGCACAAGCCGATTTTCAACGGCACTGAAACGACCTATCCTGTATCACCCAAAGAGGAGTGGCTCGAGCTGCACCACCATTGCCCTGAGCACCTGTACCCTCAGCTAACAATCAACACCTTCTGAAATTTAAAGAACCTAACAACCTTGAGTGGGTGTTAAGATGGCCCCGACTTGCAAATAACCACTCTCCGCAATACTCAAGAGTGTGAGAGAGATGTGACATTATCAAACGCATAAAGAAGAAAAACAACCCATCGATACCTGATGTTTGTACAGGGGTGCGTTGGAAGGGTCATCATAGTTAAACAGAAACATGTTGATGAAGTGGATGAGGATGCTGGGGGCATGCTGGGACGCGCGGACATCGAAGTGGCACCATTTGAAAATGATCATGAAAACCAAGTAGCCAAACAGACACAGGATAAAAATCATCTCAGGAATGAACTGCAGAACGATGTTGAGAGTTCTTCTGAAGTATCTGGGGGGGAAACACACACATGAAAGATAGAACACGGAGTGAATATCAGGAACTCGTTATTCGCCCCAAAGCACAAAATGTTCATTTTTCGCACACCGCATCTATTCCCCTAGCAAGCAGCAATTATGCAGGGATGGAAAAAAGAGAAAGGAAGGATTCAAGTGAACCGGGACCTGGAAGGTAATGTCTGAAGCAAAGGGCAGGTCTGCAGGGAGAGCTGGTGGTTTGACCTCAGCTTCCCCTGCACACCTAGCTCACAGCAACACATCCGAGGGCACAAAGATATAGGACGACTAGGAAGATTTTTCTAAGACAGGGATTGGAAGCTAAGGCTTATGGGCCAAACTGAGCCCATTCAACACAAGTTGAAAATGATTTTACATTTTTAATTATGAGAAATTAATTAGGCGAAAATTATATGTAATTCAAATTTCAGTGTTCACTAATAAAGTTTTATTAGAACACAGACCCATTCATCCATTGACAGCTTTTCTGTGGCAGCTTTCATGCTCCAACACCAGGATTGAGTCGTTGGGACAGAGCCCATCTGGCCTCCAAAGCCTAAAATATTTACTCTCTGCCTCTTTACAGAGAAAGTTTGCCAACTCCTACAGGGCTAAGTAGGGGGCCCCCAAGTTAAAATGTCATAAAGGGTCCCCACTCCCTTTGCTAATTGCAAGAGTTATCTGATGGAAAAGGGAGCTCTCACGATAAAACAGGATTCCCGGATCATTGAGGCCGGCCTGACACACAATGAAACCAATGATAGACTGCTCCAGAAAATACTTTCCGGGATTATCTCTCATTTAATTCTCATGGCCCTTTCAGGGAGACAGTGGTACCAGGGTCACAGTCACTAGTCGTGACTGGTTGATTCACTAACTATATCTGATTTTTCGAGAAGATCTGTACTTGTGTGAGCTTTCGGGTCAGGGGTCACCATGGGGCCGGCTCTGGCCAGCGGGAACAGAAGTGGTCTGGGTCCCTTCCGGAGGGAAGCTTAAGAGTCCACGTGTAATTGACCACTTTCCACGTTTTCATATAATGACGCCTTCAGAAAAAGAGGTTTGAGATGTTTCCAAGATGTAGCTTGATAAAAGGAAAGGAAAGATAAGACGTGAACAGCCCAAGTGAGAGGCGGCTGCCCCTTGGAAGAAATTTCATCAAAGGGAATTGACAATCTGAGGGCACATTGGCCCAAATGCACTTATGTCTCCACTTGCCCACTGGTGGGAGCTAATTCTGGATATAGCGGTGACCAAGAGGCCTTTCAGGTTGGGGGACAAAAGGTGTTATGGGCTTGCCAGTCTCTTTCCGAACGCTCAAGTATTTCTGAGGTCAAAGATGCACTCCTACTTGGGTGACCCAGCTCAGGAGAAACAGAGGTGTCACTTCTACCAGACCAGCCTGTCCTGGCTCAAGCCAAGACACGTGGCAAAGCACTCCCTGTAGGAAGGAGGAAACTCTTGCACAAAGGGACACGGGGCCACACGGGTGGCTCTGTCTGCTCCTCAATGACAGGGTCAGACCAACAGGCAGCAAGCTAATCATGAAAACTTACATGTGATTGAAAAGGCTGAGAATAACACCAAAAACCATCTGGACAATCCCCAGGATAACGGACATCTTCATTTTGTAGGAGTTCAGGAATGTTAGTTTGTTTGAAGCCAAGTTCCAAATCTGGATGGGAAATGTGACAAGAAATGCATGAGACCAGAGTCTGGAAGTTCTATCAGGGTCGACAGCAAGACTTCTCTGGGGGAAGTCACTGTAGGGACCACATTTTCAAATTTCAATCCCGTTCAATGCATGCATTTTAGGCTCAGAAAAGGAAAAGGAAGAAACCCCTTATCAATGCAACTCTAATGACAAATGTGTCAGAACCATCGGTGCCATTGGTAAATACCAAGTGGCCAGAAGAAAGAAAATCCTACGTGATTTTTCCTCCTCAGGGAAAAGACATTCTGAAACATTGTGGAGAGCTCTCAAATTTGCCTCATTTGTACTTCTTAGCGGCAGAGCTCTCTGGCCCATGAATGTATCCAATCCCTTCTTGATAATACCATTTTTTACTGTGAATTTCTATAGTGCTTCACATTACAAAGCATTTTCCTGGGTCCATCTCAAGAAGCCACTCCTGTAGCCGATATTTATTAGCACTATGGGCAAAATATGGTCCCCGCCTTCTTCACGGTCCCTGTTTTAAACAGAGCTGCCAGGCTTGCAAAGTGAGGGACATGTGTCCCTGCCCTCTTAACAAGACTGACACACAGAGCAAGCACTCAGAGGAGCTAGGGGGCTGGTCAGGGTCCCACGCTAGCTAATGGCCCCATGGTCTCTGCTCCCACTCCTATGTAAATGGTTCAAGTCTTTGCTCTTACCTCCAACCCCTCCTCAACTTTAGACACACCCCCAAACCACCTGCTAGATATGTCATAAGGGTTTGCTAGACTGCATCTCAAAGGTAACAGAGCCACAGAGGTCGTCTCATTTTTCCTCCTAAAATGACTTCCTCCTCCCAACTACTTTGCTTCAGTTAAGGGCTCAAAGCCCCTCTAGACGCACCCTCAATGCAAAGGCACCTTGCCCCCACCCCATGCACACATACAAAAAGGAACCACATCTCACTGATTCTCTCTTTACAACGTCCTGAGCAGCTGCCAGCTGGCCGACCACCAAGAAGGCTGCTGGAAAGGTAGGCAAAGGGTCTCCAATAACAGGTGCCCAGACACCAGAGGCGTCTCCTCTACTCCCACCCCCCTTCTGCCTGGCATTTCAGCAGCACCAGGCTTGCACTCCACCCTCTGCTTTTTCCTTTGCCTGCCTGCTTAGCCAGTCCCTACGGGATCACTCAACTTGGTTAGGACAAGTTTACCAGCACACTGTAGACCCAGCCAAATCCGATAAACTGAAAATTAAGCACCAGGCACATTCTAAGCTCTTTAAATGTACTCTCTCATTTAATTCTAACAAAAACCCTACGATATAAATATAAATATTCCCGTTTCACCGATAAGAGCATTTTTCTCAATCTCGGGGAGATTACATTCTTTACACACCAAGGAGGAAATAATACTACAGCAAATGGAGTATTGACCCTATTGATGTACCAGACTCTGTTCTGGGTGTTTTACGTGTAAAAATCATTTACTCTTCCGAGCAACCCAATGACTTAGGGCTGTTGTTAGATCCATTCTGCAGATGAGGAAACAGAGACAGAGGTTGTTAACTTGCTCAAAACCACAGAGCAAGGAAATAGAAAAGGCAAGGTTTATACACAGGCTGCCTGATCCGAAAGCATAGGCTTTTAACCATTTTGTTATGTTCATTTATTACAAAATATCCACAAACACTTTTGGAAAGACCTCTCATTTTGTGATTTGATTCACAAAAAGAGGTTGCACGCTCAATAAAATGCATCTGTAGACACTTACACTATGTAAAAATCCAACCCTTCATTAACAGAAGTTAAGTGCTGGGGTGCCTGGGTGGCTCAGTCCATTGAGCAACCAACTCCTGGTTTCGGCTCAGGTCATGATCTCAGGATCATGAGACTGAACCCCAGGTCGGACTCCACACTCAGCGGGAAGTCTGCTTGAGTTTCTCTCCCTCTGCCCCTCCCCCTGCCCGCACATGCACTCTCTCTTTCTAAAATGAAAAAAAAAAAATCTTTAAAAAATATGTAAGTGCTAACACAAGCACAGAAATGTTCTGTTAAAGGGGGTATCTCTGGGGAATAGAATAGCCAGAATAGGAGAGGGAAGTCTTTCTTTTTTTAATGCTATTTTGTATTACATGGATGTTTAATGTCATATATGCCTTATTTTGTCATAAGAAGACCAGAAATTTCAAAAATTTCAAAAATAAATGCTACCAGGAAAAAAGTTAATTCTTCTCAACCTCCTACTTCTCTTTCACCCTCCCCTTTTTCCTTGCTCTCTAACTGGTGGGCAGATGAGAAAACTGCCTGCCCAGTAGACACTCCAGCCCAGTTGGTCCTGAGCTGTGACTATACAATCCTTTGTCTGAGGAGCAGAACTGGGCAGGCAGGATCTGCTGATGAGTCAGGGGTGGGCTGGGAAGCGAAGCGAGGACAGTAGCGGCAAAGAGATTCAAAGCAAAGGAAGGTCATCTAGACCCTAGAATCAGCCCCCTCTCTACACCTCCACCACCCACAGGCTAATCATGAAATTCCTTGGACCACAGAAAAAGCCTTTCAGTCCACAAAAATAACAACTTGCATTTGTTTTCGGCACTTTGCAGTTTACAACTCAGCTTTCAAGGACTTTACCTCTTTGGATAAAGCTTACAATGCAAGTGCCTCTGAGTGGCAAGTATAAACAAATCCTGGGTGATGTCTTCCATCTTTCTAAGGGAGGGGAGGCAGACAAGTGATGGGAGGACCCAGGCCAACTGAAAAAGAGACGACCCCTAAGATAGGAGAGTACAGGTTTAGAGCCGGTACTGTTTACTCTCAACTGTCAGCACCCAACACTGAGGTTTCAGGATCTCTCCCACAAAGAGAGCTTAGAAGAAACATTGACCGCATTTGCCTTTCGGCTAGCCGGCTCAAGCTCATTTGGGGCACAAGGCTGCCACCTGGTGGCGGTTATGTGCTGGGCCATCATGTGTACGTGGCCTGGGAGCTTTCTCGAAATTCCTTTTTATCTCAAAGGCTATGCAGGGAAGCACCTTTGTGTCGCTTGGCTCAAATCCAATTGAGATAGACATAACAACCATAAAAGTTAACTCATACCTTTTTTTTTTTTACTTGTATCAATTCTATGTGGTAAAATAAAGCAAAAATAAGAGCAAATCCATACTTTCCTAGGAAAAGGGAGATGTTAGTCACTGCAAGGAAATGCCAAAGCAGGCAGCTTGATCAGGACGCTAAATAACTCCTCTAATGTGCATACCTTCCAGGCAACCAAGGGCCTATGAAAGAAGCAATCATTAACCATTGGGGGTAGAAATTATTGGAGAAAGAGGCAAATGTTTGAGCAACTATATGGAAAATGACCAGGGACTAGGTAAAGGGTATAGGTAGGACATTTACTTGAGTCCTGTCATAAAACCTCCAGTATATGTAATATTTTCTCAGCATAAATTTGTTGATTTGACAGCCTCTGGCACTTTCTCCTCTACCTAGAGATCTCCCCAGCAAGACATTTCACATAATATTTAACCCAAGAAGATATTATTACCGGGTCAATCCCAAATGGGTATGGATTTCCAGAGTACACTCCTGGAACGGCTGGGTCCAGCTGTAAATACGGATTTGTTTCCATTACGTATGTGCTACAGAGGGAGAAAGGAAAAATAAAAACAAAATCAATGATCAACCAAAGGTAGAAAAAATATACAGTAGTGTCCTTGGTCATGAACTTGTAAGCCAATCGAAGCCTCACTGTTGGTGCAACTCATCCTTTGGCTCATTCAATCATTCCATGAATGGCTACTATGTGCCAAGTATCACCCTAGGTGCTGAGGCTACAGGCAATTACCATCTGGCCCCTGAGATGCCTCACGGTCTAAGTCTCCAAAGGGCTCCTACCCCAGTGGAGTATTCTAAAGAAAAACAGTTATACCACATCAGAAAAGAAGTCGGGCCAGGCGTGAAGGAGCATAGAGGAAACAAATCTCAGCCCAAGGACAAGCCTGGAAAACCTCCCCGGGGAGCATGTGGGCTCATCTTGGAGGAATGAATTGGCTTTTACCCACGGACCCTAATCTCTGTGAAACTTAGTTCTCAAAAGTTGTGGTCCATTGAACGCCTTTAAATCAGTCTCCCAGCTTTGCCTGGAAACGTGAACATCTGTGGGTAGAAATTTCCTACTATCTCTGCAAGCCCATTACGGGTGTGTGTGTGTGTGTGTGTGTGTGTGTGTGTGTGTGCGTGTGTGTTTAACAGAGCACACATCTATAGAGGGGCCAAGAAGGAGTAGTGAAATGATGAGAGAGTTCTGGAGACTTTGGCTGGCTACCTAGAAATATACTCCCTCCCTCCTACAACTGAGGCCCTAGAGGTAGTAGGTAGCAGTCGGGGAATCAGGAAGCCTGATCATGCTGACCAGGCCCTCCAGATGCAGTGGGAACTGCTGGCCCTGACTGGCCATCTCAGACACAGACGCCCCCACCACCACACTAATGGCATGCCTCAGGGCAAATGGTTGCACTGAATGAGCAGAGATTTGTTTGTGTGTGGACAAAGAAGAAAGCCACCCCGGATGGGAGTGAACTGGCCACCACAGCAAAGTCAGGGTATCTGCTGTTGAGCGTAAACAAGTTCACAGAACACCACCAGACAAAGCCACCCTGTGACCGTGCTGGGTCCAGACACAAACAAGACCAATCCACAATCATATCTGATATCAAAACAAGGACAATGCCTGAACCACAAAAATGACCAAACGTTGCCCTCATCCTCTGGGAAGCCAGCCTCTGCAAGCCCTTTCCCACGCCCTCTTGCTGAGATGTTCAAGCTCCCTACGGGTGCCCCATATTCCCTGAGTCAGAAAACTCAGTTCTGGGGACGATAGGCATGCTTCTGTGGTCTTGGGCTGGCAAGCACTGTGACCGTGTCCCTAGTCAACTGTCGGGGAAAGCAAGCCCCAAGACCTGGCTTGTGACTTGTGACCAAAATCAGCCTGCTGTGTCCTTCGCCACTCTGATGGATGACTGCAATTTTTGTTTGTCTCACAGTTACTGAGGTCCCACTTCATACAGTCAATGCCTGGGCATGTGGCTGAGTGTCCCTCAGACTGGGCTTGGCCTCCACGAGCCTTGAATTGAGCCAGGGGTCATTCATAGGTACATAAAAGAACATTCCAGCCCACATTTGCAGAGTGACAAAAAGCCAGTTGACTCAGAGTTTTGCCAATCATACTCCTGGGTGAAAGAGAGTTCATGTTGGTGGTTTGGTGAAATGATGCTGACTTAACATGTTTCAAAGTCCATCACTATGCTTATGAGTTTAAATCTAAAGAGCAAAAGAAGTAATTTGCCTTTAAATTTATGAAAGCTTTGTTTGCCTAGGCGTCTCTTCTGGGTACTAATTGTAAAGCAAAAACCAAAACACTTGTCAATATAACCATCTGTAATTCTGGAAAATGTTTTAGTCTTCATTTTTATTCATTTATTTATTGTTTAACATTTCTGTCCTCTACCACAAGGAACTTGGACCCAGCAGAGAAACTAAAGGGGATGCACTGACCCTCCATGATACAGCAACCCACCCTCTTACTGTCCGTCCGAGGTGTGGACATAGAGAGAGCTCCCAGGTCCCTCTGTTCTGTAGCCATGTCCTCACCAGCTACCCACCCCAACCCATGCCACCCTACCCGCCCTCCTCACTGTGTGGGTAAACACAGGGAACCACTTTTGCAAAACTAGCCATCCCCTTCTTTGCTTTTGACATTGAATCAAGCTGCTCTGAACCATCAAAGAAAATGCCCTTCAGGTGAGTCTGGGACCTTGAACATGGGGAACCAGTCACTTATATAGTTCAACACCCACATCAGCCTTCTATCCTCAGCACCTGCATGCCTAATTTCACTGTTCCCAGTTCCCTGTCAGAGCAAGGCATGCTGCAAAGGCCTCCTTCTCCTCCAGGGAACTTGTCTTCTGTGACTGATGCCAAGATGCCCCGTTTATATCTGCTCCGCCATTTGCTTTCATAGTAGCGCTATGCACACCATGATATATACTTAATTGAAATTTTAAAAACTATTTCCATGTATTACGGTTACCAGTCCAGTTAGTGAGGGACTGGTTTGAGGTCTCTCACTGAGTAGATAAAATGGGATTCTTTGTTGAATCTGTGGGCACACCTCTGAGCAGAGCCAGGTGTAGACCTCCTGGCCATGAAATCTGCCACTGAGGCCACTCGGACGGGGGGGCCCATCTCTGTCTGTAAACTTACTTCCACGTGCCATTTCTGAACATGGGTCGGACACTCCAAGAAGAGCCGAAGATGTTGAAAGACTTGGAGAAGCAGTCGTTGTAAATCAAGCCCGTGTAGATGGAGAAGATGCCCATAAGGAGAATCAGATAGCGTCCATGGAAGAAGGTGTTCCAGATCTGCCTCAGGGAGACAGAGAGAATGACAGTCAGCAGGACCGGCACCAGATCCCAGCGTGGGAAGTGTGTTACAGGACGTCTCCAGCGTCTCTAGGAATTGCCCCAGCAAGGCACACAGGCCCTATACGGAGGGGCCGTGGGATGAGGCAACATCAAAGCAATCCAAATAGAGCACACACATCATTTTCCTGAGCTTATATCCATGAGTCAGAAAAGTCTAGACTGGTAACTGTTACTGTGGAAGCAAAACGATATGAGCCCCATAGTCTTTGAGTGATCCTTGGTTAGAAAACATAACTGAAACAAACTGAGGGTTTTAGAGGGGAGGGGGGTGGGGGGATGGGCTAGCCCGGTGATGGGTATTAAGGAGGGCACGCATGGAGCACTGGGTGTTATACGCAAACAATGAATCATGGAACACTACGTCAAAAACTAATGTCCTGTATGGTCACTAACATATCATAATTTAAAAAAAAAAAGGAAACATAACTGAAGTATAAGCTGCGGCCTCACATGTCAGGGAAGGGTCGTGACAGTGGGCAGCTGTTGTCTCAAGTGCTTCTAGAATACAAGCACAGAGCTGGACTTGTGTGGAGCTCAATTTTATGGCAAGTCAAATCTACACTCATTTTGGGTCTTGTCATTATAAAATCGAGTCTCTGTCTAAGCACATCCACTAAGAAGAGTCAAGTGCTTTCTGTAATACCGAACGATGTGTGTCGATCATTCTCAGACCTGCTCACATGCAGCTTTGAGACTTCAAATATTATAAGAAACTACAGCTGTTAAAATGCTGGTCATGCAAAACTATATTGGCCAGGAGTGTATTTTCCCACCAACCTTGCTGATGATTAACCCACTGTGACATCACTGAACTAGCTCTAGTTAAGAAAACTTGTAATAAAAGTTTGCAGATAGTCTTAAAATGCAGAACACAGCTAAAGGCACATTTCCAGCTTATAAAATCTATTACAATGAACATAAAGTGACCCTAACTAATTAACTTTGAAACACTGCAGACTCTTGAGTTGTCTCAAGCTTCACAACACCAAGAAGGCTCTTCACAGAAGGTGTGGACACTTCAAGTGTAAAAGTGAAGACATAATTTTTAGGGGTTCTTGGTGTTTCATAAGAACACTGGTCATGGGCTGATTGTGGGAGAAGGGTTCTGCCATGAAAAAATATTTTTGATTTTTTTTTTTTTTTAGAGAGATAGAGAGACAGCATGTGTGCTGGGGAGGGGGAGAGAGAGAGGGAGAGAGAGAATCCCAAGCAGACTCCATGCTGAGCACAGAGGGCAACATGACTCTATCCCAGGACCTTAAGAGATCATGACCTGAGCCGAAATCAAGAGTTGGATACCCAACCGACTGTGCACCAAGGCCCCCTGGGAAAAATATCTGTGATATGTTAAGTGGAAAAAAAGAAGGCCACAAATTAATATGCACTATTTGATCCCAGTTTTTAAAAACTGTTTGTGTATAAACACAGACAAAAATGGAAAGATACATAAAAACAGTAGTTGTAATTTTTTCTAGGTAGTTAAATTATTGTATTTTCCCCAATTTTTAGGATAAACATGTATTACTTTTATAATCAAAGGGAAAAAATCAATGTTAGGGGTAAAAATCTTAAAAATAAGATCAATGCCTTGTCAAGCAATGGACAAAAAACAAAAATGCTGATAGGAACCACACCAGTCAAAGCATTGAGCTTTGCGCAGGAATTTCTGTGTTGAATTTTGGCCCTTTTTTACTCTCTATCTTTTGCTTTTCATAAAACATGTTGTTCCTATGGTGAAAACAACATACACATTTTTTCGTATTCTACTTATAACCTCGAGGAAATGAGGCAAGATATTTGATGGACACCCACCTCATTGTTCGTCTTCTGGGAGAGCAAGTGTCTCTCATTAAGGACCATCCAAAGGGCTGCCAGTAGCATCACAATCCCATGACCACAGTCTCCAAACATCACGGCGAACAGGAAGGGGAAAGTGATGATGGTATAGGGAGCTGTAGAGGTGAGACCCACAACAGCCTGAGTCCTTCCCACAGCCACTGGGTCCCCATTTAAGTTCTGTTGATCACATTCCATGCCCCACAAGCCAGTTGCCTTGTATCTTCCTGATTCTGTCTTCCCTCCCCATCCCCAACCCCAACACTTGCTTAGCTCCCACATACATCAGCTCATCAATAAGTAAGCATTATTATTCCCCATTTACAAATGAGCTGAGTTTTGAAGATCACAAAATTAAGTGGGATTTAAAAACCAGTTTTCAAGGGGGTCACCTGGGTGGATCAGTCAGTTAAGTGTCCAACTCTTGATTTTGACTCAGGTCATGACCTCAGGATGGTGAGATCATCCTGGAGTCGGCCGGGGATGGAGCTTGCTTAAGATTCTCTCTCTCCCTCTCCCTCTGCCCCTCCTCCCCACGCTAAAAAAATAAACAATAAAACCGTTTTCTATCTCTGAGTGTTTTGTATACTCTTCCACTATCATTTTTTGTCTGTTTCTCCAGCATTCACATGCACCAGGCACCTCTAGCAGTTACTCACAGGACACCCAACCTATGGGGCCCCTGCATTACAGGTCACAAGATTTGGACACAGGCGGGAGAAGAAGAGCACTGTGGACGACATAGCTGAAGGGCAGCTGGTCTACCCCTTTGTTTTTACAAACCAAGCAACCAGTATCACACAGTTTATGGCACTAAGAATCCAGTCTTCTGACTCCAAGTTCTGTGTGTTTTCATCTCACCCACAAAACAGCTACAGCTCTGCGAAGATGTTAAGAGATGACCTTCATTGAATCGGCAAAGGAAAAAGAATTGAATGTGACTGCCTAATAACTAGGGTTTAAGGGAGAACATGTGAAATCTTGACAAAGAACAAAGCTTTCACTAATCGCCATTTATGCAAGACAACGCAGGGCATCAGGAAGCCAAAGATTTTAGGGATGTCACAGTTTTAAACAATTCACCTCCTCTGCCACCCAAGGGGTCAATCTTACCCGCTTTTCATTTTCAAGCTGCCCCATTATTCAATGCATCAGACCCTTTACCTGGGTTTATTTCCCGGTAACTGCCCACACCATATGCATCTACAATATTCTGGAAGCCGGCTGTGAATTTATTGGTCCTGTTAAATGTGGGAGGTGCTGTTTTAGATTGCACTGTAGTCAGGATGGGGACCATGGAGGAGCCACTTAGTTCCTACAAAAAACATTGACAAAAATGTAAGGAAGAGAGCTTTGAGCTGGGTGTCAGCACATGGATCACAGTCTGATTCGCACCATTCCTTAGAGGTAAACTTGGGACAATTTCTTGATCTCTGTGAGACCCATGACCACATCTGTAAAAGTGAATACCTTCCTATTACTTAACTAATTTATCCCAGGGGAGAGTCATCAAGCAAGTAGAGTTCTGGCCATTTCCATCCTCCTGCTCCTGCAAGTGCACTTGTTGTGCTCAGTTCTGGGTCCTCTACTTTTCCTTTCTCTCTGCTCACTCCCTCAAGGGTTTATCCACCTTCTTAAATCTGCCCCATTCTTCCAAATGGCCCTGATCTTCCTCCGAATTTTAACCACCTGCCTCGGCTTTCAAACTCTCATGTCTCAGCAACCCCACAAAATCCAGGAGCCTAAAACCAAACTCATCAACTTGCCCCAAAGCCAGATCCTCCTTTGGCCTCGCTGCTCCTTCAGCAGACTCCATTCTCCAGATCCCTGAACCTTTGGGATCATCAGACATGTCCCTTCTCCTGGTTTAATCAATCAACCAATCACCAAATCTTGCTGCTTGTCCCTTTCAAATCCCTCTTCTTCTTGCTCCCATCTCCACCAGCCTAGCCCCGAGCCTCACCATCCTCCTCTGTCTCTTTCCCTTCCATTTATCCTACACTCCAAACAGTGCAATCCTTCTTTGATAAAATAAAACAAAGAGGACTGCTTCAGTCATGCTCAAAATCTTCAAAGGCTTCTTATTACCTAAAGAATGAAATCAAAACTCTTCCGTCTTTTAATCAAGACTTTGTTCCAATATTGACTCCCTTTCACACCTTCACCCCCACTACTTCTGCATGGAAACCAGCTGGCTCCACACCAGCCATCTTACCCAGGTATGAACCATTCCCCAGGCTCACCCTTCAGGATCCCAACAGTCTTGTCCACACTGCACTGAAACCTTTCTAAAATGCAAACTGGATTGTGCCACTCCAGCATGGGAATAAAATCAGACCCCTTACGCCACTAGAAAGTCTTACAGGACCATGCTGCAGCCTCTCCCTGATCTTCCTCCTGTTCTTTAAACTGGCGGCACCCTCTCTCCAGCCACTGGCCTTCAGGTGGACCTGTGCCACCTGCTCCTCCCCACCTCCGATCACCTGCTCACTGACCACCCTTCCATGGTTCAGCTCAGGCATCACTTCCTCCAGGAAACACCCCCACCCTTCCCAATCTGAGTGACATGCTCTTCTTAAGTGCCCTGTTGGATCGTTGTTGGACTATCATATGGGGACGTTCAAATCCTGCCTCCTGGCTCCAGGACCGTGGTCAAGTTACTTCTATTTTCTGTGCCTCATTTTCCTCATTGTACAAGGGGGATAAAGGTAGCCTCTACCTCCTAGTCGAAGCCCACCTCAAGGACTTTACTTTCAGACCCTCCAGCCCGAAAGCTCTCCCTCCTCCCCCACCGCCTGCTCCAGCTCTAAGCCACCTGCTCAGAGGGCCTTCTCCAGTAACAGCCCTAGAATGATATTGTAAGACCTAAAATTCCAAGCACCGCCTTCACATCTTTGAGTCTCACAAGGCCCCAAAGGCCAAACCATGAGTTCCTCTGCCCTCACCAGATTTGCCACCCACTGAGCAGGAAAGGCTCCCCAGCTAGCTCCCCCATAGGCCAGACCAGCTGCACCCTGCCTAGTCTTCCACCTCCCTGCCACCCCAGAAATGTATTCAAACTAGCTCCTCATGTCCTTTCATGGAAACCAGGGCCCCTTCTTCTCATGGGAGGCTGCCGCCCATAATCCCAGCTGGCTCATTCTGCCCCCAAGTGCAAGCCTCAAGTACAACCTCCATGTGGCCCTGTGTGGCGTGTGGTGTCCTCCTCCTGGGCTCTGAGCATGTGTGACTAATCAACTGCTGCCAGTCGCATGTGTCCAGGGGCAGCTGTTGTGTTTGACCATCTTATACCATTTAGAGGAGAGGTTCCCTTCTTCACCAGTAGGGTGAATAGGTGATCAGAACAAAGCCTCCCCCCTCACCCCCCCTTCCCCATCCCCCCCTCTCCCCGCTTTACCGCCTGCTCACCCCCATTGCTGCCTGAAATCACATTAGTTATGGATATGCTTACTATCTGTCTTCCTTTCTAGAAAGTCTGTCGAAGCAGGGCCTTGTTCTGTCTGCGTAGCCCTAGATCTGTTCCTGGCCCAGTGACCATCCGGAGAGGTAGGTGAAGGATGAAGGCTGTGCCCTTAACTAGGGTACAGAGTGCTGAGCACAGTTGGGGGCATACAGTGAGCACAGGTGTCTGGTTATCTGTCTTTCCAGCCAGGCTGTGACCTTCATGAGGGAAAGGACAGATTTACAGTCACACCGAATGTGGTATCTACAGTCACAACCTGCAGAGTGATTGGTACATCAGTGCTCAACATGCCCTTGCTGAAGATCAAAGAAATGTTGAATATTTGCCAGAAAGGGAGTTTCGGAGGTGCCCAGCCCTGGATTAAGAACTGAAGATACAAAGATGAGGGAGATAGTCCTTGACAAGTTCATGTGACATGGAGGCTGACAGCCTCCGAGCGCCTGACAAGGCCTCCATCCCTGCCCCTGCTGCATCTGCCACTCACCATGCCTTGCTCCAGCGCCCTCTTGATGCGCCCGGCGTCTGCCACCGGGAACCAGATCTCGGCGATGGCGCACTGCTGGGTGACGTCAATGTTGCACATGTTCAGGATGTGGTAAATGGCCTTCATCTTCTGCACTTTAATGGCCCAGGAGTGCCAGTTGGCAGCTGCTTCTTGCAGGAGGCGCTGACGGTGAGACTCTGTTTGTGTGATGACCTGGATGGGGAACACACACAGAGAAACAAGGAACACTCATGCAGAGCTCTGGCAACGTGGCAGAATGGAAGTCTGTCAGCCATCATGGCATCTCTGGCTCTGGGCTCCCTCCTCTGGCCTGCAGCCCTCACCTCCCATCAACCCTCATGAGCAGCTTATCTTCCCTTGTAGAGGTTAAAACCCTTGGGCAAAGATTGTATCTTCCTTTTCTTCTAAATTCTTTACAGTACTATTGTCATGGATTGAACTGTGTCTCCCAGAAAAGGTATGACCTTATTTGGAAACATGGTCTTTGCTGATATAATTAACATGAGGTCATACTGGAGTAGGGTGGGCCCTAACCAATATGACTGGTGTCCTCATAAGAAATTTGGACATCTAGGGGCTCCTGGGTAGCTCAGCCAGTTAAGCGTCCAACTCTTGGTCTCAGCTCCAGTCTTGATCTGAGGGTCATGAGTTTGAGCCCCATATTGGGCTCCATGCCCAGGTGGAGCCTACTTAAAAGAAAAGAAAAGGAAAGGAAAGAAAAGAAAAGAAAAGAAAAGAAAAACGTAGAAATTTGGACATCTAGGGGTGCAGGAAAGAATGTCTTGTGTGATTCAGGCAGAGACTGGACTGAAGTATCTACAAACCAAGGAACTCCAAGGATTGCCAACAACCACCAGACACTAGGGAGATGTCTTATTCTACTCGGGCTACTATCATACAATACCATACTGGGTGGTTTAAATGACAAAAATGTATTGTTCACAGTTCTAGAAGCTGGAAGTCTGATATCAGAGTCTACCATCATGGTTAGGTAAGGATCTTCTTTTGGGTTGCAGACTTCAAATTCTATCCTCGCATGGTAGAAGGGGCAAACAAGCTTTCTGGGGCCTCTTTTATAAGGGCACTAATCCCATTCATGAGGCTCCACCCTCATGACCTCATCACCTCCCAAAGGCCCCACCTCCAAAGACCATCACCTTGGACATTAAGTTTTCAACATATGAGTTTGGGGGTGGGGGCGACACACATTGGGACCATAGGAGAACAGGCGTGGAAGGATCCCTTCCTGGAGCCTTCAGAGGAAGCGTGGCTCTGCTGACACCGGAATTTCAGACTTCAAGGCTCCAGAACGGTGAGACAATACATTTCTGCTGTTTCAAGCCACCCAGTTTATGGTCATTTATTATAGCAGCCCTAGGAAATTAGCACATCTATCAAAATGCTTACTTAATATAATGTCTTCAATTATAGTGAATTAACGAAAGAGGGAATGGACAATTTTGCCCACAGAGAATTTATCTAATGGGATTCGTTTTTGTTCAGTGCTACGGGAATGTACCCGTCTCAGCAGCTTTCACCGGTGGCTCCCCAGGTTATACTAAACAGGAGCATAAGTTTGGAATAACTTCTTTTCCTCCTGAAGCTTTCATAAAATCTAGTATGGAGTGTCTGAGGAAAGAACTTCAGGGGTAATTGCAAAGATGTCTGTTATTCTAAGCATTTCGCAACACACACACACTCACACACCACAACTCTAAAAGATACTCCCTGAGGATCCAGAACTGTGCTACAACTGAAACAGCAGCCACAAAAATTTTAAATTTAGTTGAAATTAATTAAAAATAAAAACTCAGGGGGCTCTTGATTTTGGTTCAGGTCATGATCTCAGGGTCATGAGATCGAGCCCTGCCTCAGGCTCTGCACTGGGCATGGAGCCCACTTAAGATCTTCTCTCTCCCTCTCCCTTTGCCCCTCCCCAAAAGAAAAAATAAAGTAAAATAAAATAAAATAAAAATTCAGTTCTTCAGTTGCCCTAGCCACATTTTAAGGGCTCTGTGGTTACGAGCGGCTTGTGGCCACAGCACGGTGCTCACAGGTTAGATAGCGCTCGCAGGTTAGATAACATGTCCGCAGAAAGTTCTACAGGACAGGGTTCATCCAGAAGAAGCAATGTGATGCAGGCCCAGCTGCTTGTAGGGGATTCCTTTCAAAGCTTATTGAAGCAAGTGTTCCAGGCCTATCAGTGTTGAGCGCCACCTGGATGACAACGGACTTTACAAGAGGCTATGAATTCGGGGTGTGTTCCCATGGTGAAACCAGACTCACTCACTGTTTTTACAGAAGTAATTGGTCCGCTCGAACAACTGGGTGAGTCAATGGAAAAAGAATCAGTCAGACTGGTCGTTCAACTTAACTGGCTAGTTAGTTGTATCACAGATGTGGCCCAGGCTGGGCTCACAAGAAAGGGCCCCTTCTATCCAACTGGGCTGGCCACCCAAAAGCTGACTGGGGCTCAAGCCCAGGCAGAGCAGTACTGACATTCCGAATCACCACCTCCAGCTTACTGGACACTATTTTCTGATTATGAAATCTTCCGTCGTGGTCATTGGAAGAGCATAGCTAACATTCCAGCTGGCCTGGAAGCGAGGGCCCTGGGACACGGGACTTATATGGAAATGGCAAAGGTAGCCCTTGGCAGCCCCCACTCAGGTCACGCGCCTCAACTCCTCACTCACGGTGATTAAATCTTCCAGCTTCACGTTGACGCCAGCCAACATCTCTCTGCGCTCCGCCGCAGGCTCTGGGCAGGGGTAGATGGTGGCTCGAAACCTGTATTTCAGACATTTCAAAGGCCACGGGGGTTACCACTGAAAAGCATTCCATACATCCCCTTCTACTAAAGCCATTACTAGCTGACTCTGGTTAGATGACCACCTTCTTCTAGAATAACTGTCTCTTTGGCAGTCGGAAAATGAGGCCCAGTTCTAAGGGTTCCCAATGCATTGCTCGGCACTATTTAAATTCAAGCTATGATTCTATCATCTGAACGAGCTTCACTCAAACCAAAGCACCTGTGAGATTTAGGTAAATAAGACTACAGCTCAATTTGTCTCTTCTCCCTGGAATATATTAATGTAATAACATCTTTCTCTACTGAATAATGTCTGCTGGAGGAGAACGATTCTATAAAATCAGAAACAACTCAGCGTGAGGTGTGCCTACTTCTTAGCGGCTGATAAAGGGTGTGAGAAGGAATACACTGACGTGGTTATAATGTCTACTTTCGGTTACCTTGACTTTTGCTTTCTTAAGTCCTCTCTGCTCCTATTCCCACAGCTCTTAAAGATCAGTCGCATTTTTAACACAATCTAGTCAAATTCGGGAAAGTTGTTCTAAAGTCCTAAGGGACCTCAAAGAAACCTCTAGTCATGAGTACTCTGTCTCACACACACCTCTTCACCTAGTCGTGACCCAAATCACTGATGAAAGAGCCATGAACAGCCTCTTACCCCTCACAGATCTTCTTGATTTTCTGCCTGAGTTGTTCTCCTTGATAAAATATGATGAATATGTTCTTTTTAATTTCTTCTTTCTGGAAAATCAGAATGAAAAAACTATATATACATATATATATATATAATCAATAATAATATATATAATTTATATAATATGCATATAAATTTTTTTTCTTTTTGGTTATAATGTCACAGAAATGTAAAATCCTGTTTTTAGATTTTAAAAAAAAATTAAGAACTACAACTGGAGGGGCACCTGGCTGCCTCACTTGGTAGAGCACATGACTCTTGATCTCGGGTTATGAGTTCAAGCCCCACGTTGGGTAGAGAGATTACTTAAAAACAAAATCATTAAAAAAAATTACAACTGGAAAATTCAGTTTCTCCCAGTTGATCCAAGTTTGTAATTCTTTATGGTTGAGGGCAAGGCCACTGAGAGAAGCCCAGGAAACCTTAAAGCAATAACCCCAATACTGGCTATACCAGCCAGACCACAGCTGAGCCTGTAATTGGCTCTAACGCGATACTTAAGAGGTGGTTCATAAGCAAGAAACCATGCAGAAGAGAGGAACCAGGTTATTATAAGGCTTAAAATGAAAATAGCAAACCTCGCTCACCGGAGTTAACTCACACACAATATTTACATTTCAAGGGTGAGTGGGTATTTGATGTTTAACAAAGGTAAAGCCATGTCTAATTTTTGACTCACTGTATGTCCCTAGGAACACTGATTAATATGTAATTCTCAAGTCCAAGTTTGACAATTCACAAGAAAGAATATATATATTTCGCAAGCATATACAAAAGTGTTCAAGCAAAGACATGTGTTGTTTTACTCTTATTTAGTTTGGGGTGGGGGGGAAAGGCAAAATAATGAAATCCATTGTTGGAAAAGTTATAACCAATCCAGTGTACTCACCACATGCCACTCAGGGCACTGGAATCAGGTAGGGCCCCACTGAAAAGCCATTTGTCAAGAGCCACCAAGTGTCATGAAAATGCCCACACCCTTAAAGCCAGTAATCCTGTTTCCTTGAATTTATGTCAAGGAAGTAATTCAAAAGAAAATAAAAATGACATGCATGAAAATGTTTACCACAGTGCCAAATTCTGGAGAAAAATTGGAAACAAAGTCCATAAGTAGATAGATAATGTCACATCAACTCCCTGGAAATCTTAGGCACCAATTGAAAAGAAGATAAAAATGAATCATCACTTTGGCAGCTGCTCCTGGGAGCCGGGGAGGGCTATTTAGGATTTGGGGAGCTGCCTGCTTTACATTATTTCCAAAGGTTCCTTTGTCCAAGGACCCCTGGTCCTTTTCTGAATCTCTCAGGTCCTCTTGTCCCTGGATCCACCAGAACCAGGAATCTAGTCTGATCTCATGTCATCTGCTCAGTGACCTTCAATGTCAACAGGCTAATGTCATCTTTTCCCAGATGCTTACTCTATACTCTGTCCCCATGACTATTACATGTCAAAACATGGTTGTGGAAAGTGATAATGATTCAACATCAATTTTTAAAATAACATCTGTAAGGGACACATAGTGATCTAGGGGGAAATTGTATTCTCCAAGATCAAGAGAAGATAAAAAAAAAAAAAAGATTCCATGTTTATTACTACAGCCTGCTTATGGACAAGAGAAAAAGAGCACAAGAGAAAAATAAGCTTTCTTCCTATTTTAAATTTCATTTAACTGTGAAATTTTTTCCAGGAGATTAAACCTAAAATTATTTTTTTTCACCTCCATTCTGGAAGATTATGACACTTAGAAATCAGCCCAACTTGGAATTAAAAAGTAAGCGGCTTGAAATGCTGACTGCACGGGCAGTGGAGGCAACCCCACGGAATTCAGAGCAGTTAAGTGCATGGCGCTCAGCGAAGAGTCCTCTCGAAATCCTTGTTGGAAGTGTGCGCTCCACTGACCGCCGGCATCAGCGCAGCGGGTCAAAAATGCAGAACCAGGGCCCTGCCCCCGCCACGCTGAATCAGAATCTGCATTTTAACAAGATGCCCCGTCACTCCTGCTCGTGCGCGCACTGAAGCTTGGGGTGCACTGCCCGAACCCAGTTCTTAGCTCTTGGTGAGGAAGACCCAGCTGCCGCCTCCAGTGGCAGGAGCACAGCTAGGTTTCCAGGACCTGGTAGGGCCGTGTCTTGGAAGCATGAACAATTGTGAGGTGTTAACAACAATCAGTCCTTGAACTGACCTTTTGTAGGTTTTTTTTTGTTTTTTGGTTTTTGTTTTTTACAAAGGGGGGAAGAGAAAAGCCAGGAGAAAGGCACTGGCTACTAGCTTCACGGAACTGAAGACCCACTGCCTCAGAGAACAGTCCCCCCCCACACCCCCCAACAGAGTTCTCCGCAGCCCACGACACCCACCGTGACGGGATCCTCCAGAGTCGTGTCCACCTCACTGAACTTTAGGTAGATGTTCCCTCGGCACACTCGCCACAGCAGCCTCTCAAAGGAAGCCATCCGCTCCCTATTGATCACCCCGGCCGTGAACCTGGGCAGTCAGACAGGGAGACGCTGTTGAGGCCCAGGGAGTGGGGTGCAGGGAGAAGGCCCCCATAGGACTTGTGGACGTGCCAGCAATGAGAGGGCCCAGTTCCCTGTGAGCGCGAGGAGGACTCACAAGCTGGCAGGAGTCCTGAGGCCACTGGGCAGCCTAACCCCTACTCACCCCAAGTCCGTTTTGGTGTTTCCTCTGATGTATTGAGGCTTCCTTGATCACCCTGATACTACATAGTTACTTACTTGCAATTAGAAATATGACAGCTAGATAATGTCACATCAACTCCCTGGAAATCTTAGGCATCAATTGAAAAGCTGGATTATGGCATCCTAAAGAAAGGAACTGTCCCAACTGCTCAAAAATGGGCTGTACGCATTTTTACAAATAATGTACTAGAAGTGAAACTGACATAATGATTTCCATTCAACTCTTTTAAAATCATCCAGGTGTCAAGATAATTTCGATCGAAATTTTTTATATTAACTTTAAAATGGTTACCTTCATTGGTCTTTTACTTTAAACATACGCTGATCCTATATTACCTTCTGGTCAAATGTTTTCAATGGATAGGCATCGATTTTACTTGGACTGAATGAAATCCCACCACTTTGAATCACCACGCATTTTAAAATCTTGGTATTCCTTCTTGTGGATGACATGATCATATAACTACCTCATTTCTAATTGCACTTCAAACAGCAAACTTCAAATCTATTTTATTGCCAACGCAGTACTTCCAAGATAAGGAAGCAGGGAACAGTTGAGAAAACCCATCTGAACAATTCTCCCCACATCCTCCCCCTGTAGAAACAACAAAAACTTGTACTCTTCAGGCTCCCAGAATGTTAGTTTCACCATTAACAAGAAGGTAACACTAGCGTCCACTCCACTAACCTGAAAAGGTTAATCTTGGGTTTATTACTGTGTGGAGGTCTATATTCATGTGAAATAGCCCTCATTCCAGTGGCTGGTTCATTCATTCATTCATTCACTCACTCACTCGCTCACTCACTCACTCAGACCCTCAGGGAAATCTACCACACTCCAGGCACTGAGCTATGGACCCGAAACCCATCTCCATGTAACTTCCAGAGCAGAGTTACACTAACCCCAGCTTTCCAGTCACGTAGGCAGGCGTCGTTCTTAACTCCAGGAGACCCGAAGTGTCTTCCGTAAAGAAATCATCAGCGAGGTTGGTTTCCGTCTGAAAGTCAAGGAGCCACTGTTTTCTCTTAACCATATTGAGATGACCTTCAAATCTCCCTACATCTCAAAGGTTTGTCTATTTTTAGTGAAGGTTTAATTTTCCACAAATAGTTAATAGAATTCAAAAAGTCGAGTGCCCTTGCCAGATCAAAAATTTTCCCAGTCTTTTACTACGGAAATCCCAAATCCGCCCAAACTCACTATTGTGCTTTGTTCTCACTTCTACTTCTATCTGCGTGTTTAGGGCACATACTTTCTAATGTGAATCATAATATTTTTGTGTTTAGTTCAAACTGGCACCACGTTTCACCTGGAATAACTTTCCCCTCTCTAATGACCTCGGCATGGGACAGAAACAAGCGTGAGTTATGCATATTCCAAACCAGCCAGTTTTCAAAATGGAAACTGGAGGCTCTGGGGGAAAGGTCCCTTTAATAAAGAGTCCCCAGATAACAACCTCAAAGAAGTCTTGGGTTTTCTTCAGGAGATGTTTGAGTTCAGTCAGTTCTAGGAAGCTTTTCTTCAAAGCCTGCTGGTTCTGGTTGGCTTCCTGTAATTCTCCTTCCAGTTTTTCTAGAAGAGTCTATGCAGAATGGAAAAAGAAGGGAAAGCAGGCAGACAGCGCTGAGATATTTACTATACATTAACTACTATAAATAACTATTAAAGAAGAATTCAGTGTATCATAATGTAGCCGGAAGTAGAGTGGCCTGTTCAGTCAACTCAATATGATCGTAGAGCTATAAGCTAGATCCATTTTCATCAAATAGGGAGGATGAGAAAACCCTCTGGGGGATGGAAATTAGCTTCCTGAAGAAGCCAAGGCATTTCAGCAAATTGCATGTCTCTCCCCCATTGAAAACACTAAAAAAGGGAAGCTGGAGTGAATTTACATGTTGAGAATTCCTTCTGCCTCAAACAGACTGTAATGAAATATAAAAAGAGGAATCACTAGTTCTGGGTTAGAGTTTGGAGAACCAGGTCCAAGCTAGTAAAAAATGCTATACAGAGAAGTGTGAGCACAACAAGCAAGAAGACAAAAACAAAGAAAAAAAAAATCTTCCTTCCAAAATGAGCACACAAAATGAGTAAGTCTCAAGAAGAAATCTAGTGATAAGAAAAATCATCGACAAAATCAACAACCAACAGAAATTCACATTGGGTGAAATTATTTTTATGGATTAGTCTGAAAAAGAGTTTAAGGCTTTTTCTAGAATGCTCCAAGAGATAAGTGGAGGCATCGCTTACAAACACACACACAGAAATTATTAAACCAACATGTCTTAGAATGAAAGAAAAGGTAAAGAAAAGGTAAAAGGGGAACCATTAAGAAATCTTGGAAATGTAAAATATAGGTATTGAAATTCAAAATCTAACAGGTGAAGATCAACTCTCTATTGGACACAATTCATGAATGTACTACTAAGATTTGGTATGTAATTTAAAAATACGAAAGTTCATTTCTCATTTATCCAAATGTCCATCAACAATAGAATGGATAAACTTCCATAAAGTATGGTACATTCAATAAAAGAAACACTACCCAACAGTGAAAATGAATTAATTTCAGAAACATGAAACTATATGGTGTCTTAAAAAATAAAATGATGGAAGAAAACAGCAAGTTGCAGAATAAACATTATGATTCCATTTATATAAAACTAAAATGTGCAAAGCTAAATCATATGCAATTTAGAAGACTAAACATGTTATAAAACTATGAAGAAACAAGGAAAAGAAAAACACAAAATTCAGCACAGGATTATCTCAAAGGAGGAGGGAAGGGGGAGGAGAAGGAGGGGGCAGGGGAGGGGCTCACAGAGGGCTTTAAGAGCATCCCTGTGGTCACCTTTTATGTCAAACAGGGTGATGGTACTTGGTGTTTGCTGTATCATTATTCTTTATACCTTACACATATTTCCTAAAAATTCTACTATATCAATTCAATATTTAATAAAAACAATTGATAGTAAATCAGCAACCACAATATGTGAAAATGGATTAATGTCACCTATTAAAAGACAGAGATTATCATGTTAGATTTCTTTTAATCTACCTAAGGGACACCCTTACCAAACAGATTAAAAAATAAACAGTAAAACAAAGATATCCATGCAAATATTAGTTCCTTTCCCCCACCACCCTCAAAAGCATATTAGTATCAGACAAAATTGAATTTTTAACATTTTTTATGATAGAAAATTTTACATATGTTAAGTGGAAAGAATCACAACATGAACCCCACATACACATCACCCAACTTCAATTGCATCCCATGCCCTCCCCTCCCAGAGATAATCACTACCCTAAATTTTCAAGCTTTATTTTTTACTTTTATTTTTTTGTTTTTTAGAGAGAGAATCCTAAGCAGGCTCCATGCTCAGTGCAGAGCCCAACATAGGGCTCAATCTCACGACCGTGAGATCATGACCTGAGCCAAAATCAAGAGTCAGACACTTAACTGACTGAACCACCCAGGCACCCACCCCATCTCTACCCTAAATTTTGAACACTAACTATAGTGGCAC
This sequence comes from Ursus americanus, assembly GCF_024610735.1. Lineage (NCBI taxonomy): Eukaryota > Metazoa > Chordata > Mammalia > Carnivora > Ursidae > Ursus > Ursus americanus. Next base: position 15,115,537 of record NC_142129.1, on the reverse strand, counting down.
AAAGTTGGGGGGGGGGGGATGAAATCCCCATTTCGTAGCCATTGCTCTATCCACTTAATGATTCTATTAAAAATAATGTGGCCTTTAAAAATATTTTGGAGATTCATGCATTATTTAAGAAACAGTTTACAATGTGATAGTAAATGTAAAAAGTAGCAAATTATAATGTAGACTATGGACATTTAATTACACAAAAATAAAGCTGATAAGGACAAAACCTGAAAACAGAAAAGGCAATTTTTGCTGAGATTTGTGGGTAGACATTTTTTTTCCTGAATACTTCCTCTAGGATTGTCATGAAAGCCTCTTTAGAAATTCTGCAAGGCAAGGGCCCAAAGCCAATTGTGTATTCTTGCCAGAAGGATTCCCCTCCCTAGGAATGCTGGAGGAACGTTCAACTAACTGCCAGATCAGTTGAATCAGTCTATCCCCTTGATCAATAGTTAGACAGATATTGCTACTTTTAAGCTCACGTTATTCTAATTTCATCTTTACAATAAATAATATCCAGGGGTGCCTGGGTGGCTCAGTCGGTGAAGTGTCCAACTCTTGGTTTCAGCTCAGGACATGATCCCGGGGTCGTGGAATCGAGCCCTGCATCGGGCTCCACACTCAGCGTAGAGTCTGGTTAAGACTCTCCCTCTCCCTCTGCCCCCTCCCCGCTGTCTCTCTCTTTCTCCCTCTCTAAAATAAATAAATAAATAAATCTTTAAAAAACAACAATAAATAATATCCAAAGGGAAAATACTGAGTAAGGACTGTTGGCACACATTTGATTGTCCCTTATCTGACTGATTATTATACAAATGTATGAGAGTATAGAGTTTCAAAACCAACCAGTCAGCCAATACCAAACTCATTTGGATGCATTGATCTTTTTTTCTCTTCCTTCCTTCCTTCCTTCCTTCCTTCCTTCCTTCCTTCCTTCCTTTCTTCTTCTTCTTTTTTTGGATGCATTGATTCTTTTTTTTTTTTTTAAGGTACTATCTGAAACATATAACCAACACAACTTCTCCAAAAATATCCAGGTTTTAGTATGACAGGAGCCAAAATATTTTTCAGGGGAGTTGCCAGTCTCATATCTCTGTCAGAGTATCTTTAATTATACCACTAACAGCTTCAAAAATTTCAAGAATTTTAAGTTGTCTTAAAAGAAAAAAACAAAGAAACCTAGCGAGAGATAAGGCTCCGGCAGTGAAGCTCCCCTACCTTCCCGCCTCCTTTAGTGGGCCCTTCTTCCTCTTCTGAGGATAAAGTATCCAATTTTTAAAATCAAGATCTGCAGGGCCTTCCAGGAGCTGGCTCTGCCTACCTTTTGACATCCTTTCCCACTGCCTCACTCCTCCCTCCTTCCTCCACCACCTCCTCTAGAAGCTTCTAGAGGGCACGGCCATGTTTTGTTTCTCTCTAAGATACCTTGTGCATGGCGGGCATTCAGTGTTTTATAAAAGGAAGTAGAAAGGCAAAGAAAGAGGGAGGCCTGCTGGCTATAATGTCCTTGGCTCAACATACCTCCAGCGTAATCATTTCCCGTGGAAGAGGGGTCGGTGGGGGCCTCTCTGGCAATTGAGCCACAACTTCATTCTGCATCTCATCTTCCAGAAAACCTGTGGGATGAAACCCCACCAGAGAGCCCAAGGTGATTGTGTTTTCTCACCTAAGAAATGGATCCAAGCAGACAGCTGACTTTCAGCCGGCTCAGCTGCCTAAACTGCCCCTGGGACCCACCACAGTATCTGGATCCCAACCTTCACTGCCCCACTCTGTCTCTAGAACACCTTGTCTCTATACAAATAGGGACATGTTTGTTATAATCCAGTCCTGCAAACCACTTACCTCCCCACCAGTTAACACTTAGACAGTAAACAGAAAATCGGCTTACGGAGGATTCTCTCCAGTGACTCACACCGTCTGACTTCATTCACAAATTTCCTTTGGAAGCTGTTCACATTCACATTTAACTAGAGTGGGGAGAAACCACAAGACACACATTGGTATCAACAGCCACCAACGTATTCCTTGGGTTCTTTTTTTGCTGCTCTTGTGGTTTTTTTGTTCTGTTTTGTTTTTTTGGGTTTTTTTAGTGCTGGAAAATGTTCCTGGAATCATTTTAGGAATAGATATTTCCATTCACAAGACATGAGTTTCAGGCAAAAACCTTGATATTCTTATAGGTAATCCCCCAAATGCCTCAACTCTGGCCTTCTTACACTTCTAAGAGATAGTCCTCTAGATAAGTTTCCTTACTTTTAGCTGCATTTACAACCACATGAGACTTGAAAGCCTCAGTGGAGTCGTGAATGTGACAGGATCTTGAAACTGCATAGCTCCATGCAATGTTATCACAATCATCAACAAAAATTCGGCATCCTGCCCAATAAACGTGACTGAGTAACTGCCTCACATCAGGTCCTGTGCTAGGAACTAAGGACGCAAGAACAAGACACGATCCTTCCCCGAGGAAGCTTAGTTTTGACTGTGATCTTGGTGAGAAAGTAAAGAGGTACGGAATCCAAATTTCTAAATAGGATTCAAAAAAGCTTGGTAAGGAAACCACCTCTGGGAAATGATACCCCAACATCACACTCAAGACTGTCTAGCCCTAGAATATCACCATAGGGAGACTGTGCACCTCAGGATACTTTGTCCTCAGCCTGACTAATTAGGAAGCATTGGTTTCTGTCCTCAGAATAAGGTTTGGTAATCTACATGCCCACTGAGATATCTAATTCTTTGAAGATACCGTTTAGGAAAGAAAGTATAATGTCATCTAACAAGTATTGACTATACTAGAGTTTCAAAACATTCCTACAGAGGAGATACATATGGAGGAAAGAAGAACAGGTTTGCAAGTCACTCGCTCAGTGTTATCACAAATCTTAGCCAGAACAACTAGAACCACACAGAATTCCATCTATCCCAGCTCAGGGCTCTTCTCCCTGCACTTAGTTCACCACCAAGAAGTGGTGTGAAAGAGATGTCTACTCCCACCCCACCTTCCTCTGGCCTTCCAAGAATGCAGCACCTACATCTTTGAACTGAACCAATCCAAGTTCCCCAAGCTCAGCCACACAGCAGTATGCAGCCTCCACCTGGAGAAACAGTTGGGACAAACACATCTCCTCACTGCGAAACACGGACGCCATCTTGACACAGCCTTGGTCTGCAGGAGACAAAGATATAGTAAGGGTGTAGAAACCTTAGGATCAAAACCAGCTTTAGTTCTATTATATTAGTATCCAACATGAAAAAAAATACAACAGGAATGGCTCCTAATTTTAAAAATATAAACAAAAACAAGATAGCACTTTTCACCACCTATTGGATTGGTGAAAGATTAAAAAATACGATTATAAACTCCTGTTGTAGACGGTGTGAGAGAGCAGGCATTTTCATACGCTTAGTAGTTGAAGTGTAAATTTGTACAGCTTTTTCGGAGAGCAATTTGTCAGTGTCTATCAAATTTTATATTACTTATACTCATGACCCCCGGATTTCCACTGCTCTTCATCCAAACTTGGAGATGTATGGGAAAATGGATGCGCAAGGATGTTTCTGATAACATTGTATATAAGAATTATAATCTAACCTAGATATTCATCAACAGGAAAGTGATTAAGCTGACTCCAGAACCCTGTGCAGTCAGCCAAAATGAAATAAATCTGTATGTCCTCTATAGGGAAAAAGGGTATTCATGCGGAATCCATTCCCATCAAAGACCCTCTGGACTGCTCTACCACTGCCAAGCCAAACTGTTTGCCCCAGAGACCAGCCTTCTGGAATAACTACCACACCTCCAGAATGGGCCCCCTTCTCTCATTTCATTTTATAATGTATATGTCGCAACTGGATTTATCCCCTCTCCGCTTTAAGTCTTCTATCATCCATTTCTCACAAAATAAAGCTAAAACCCTTGATTTGTCCAACAAAAGGCTGCATATCTGGCCTCTGCCTTCCCCTACAGCTTTATTTCTCTTCACATTGCTCTCCAGACACACAGAATTTCTCCCAGAGCTCCCTCCTGCCTCAGGACCTTTGTCCATGCTTTCCCCTAGATCTGGAACCTCACTCTCCCCCCCCCCAACTATCCCACACACCCAACATAATCCTGCCATTGGAGCCTCAGTGTCAGGATCCTTTTCCTCCATAAGCCCTTCCAGACCACCATCAACACCAGATGAACCAAGTCCTCCCAGAATATAAATCATCGGCAATTACTTATTGAACGTTTGTATTGCCCACTAGCCAGTAAATTCCATGAGGTTAGAACCATGTCATGTTTTCCATTCTATCACCAGTCTAGCTCAACCACAAAGCAGGTGTTCAACTAATATTTCCCAATTTATTGACCAGAGCCCAAATTTCATCCCTCCCTCCAGAATGCCTGGCCTGATCCTCCATTTTTTGACTTTTGACACCTAGATGAATCAAAACTTTTCATACTACCCTTTCTGGTAAATCAGGCAATGTTTTCATAAAAGAGAGACACACGCCATTAGCTGCAAGCAGACCAAGAATACAGGATGAAAAGCCTTCTTACCCCAGCTTTGTCCCAGCAGGTCCTAGGCAGGTATCTGCGGTAAGGCGAGGGCTGTAGCTCTTGGTGTTTCCTCAGTCCAACCCCCCAAGCAGGGTCCCCCCCACACCCAGTGGTGGGGCCAGCAGTGTTTGGTCAGGACTTGTGAGTGGCAGGCCCGGGACCAGCGTGGCCTGGGGATTCCTCAGGTGGCCTCCCTGCGGCCATGAGCCCCTCCCGGGACTTTTCCTCCCTAAGTGCCTGCAGAGCCCAGAGGCAGTTCTGTTGTATCAACACCCACCTGTGGGTGAGGACAAACCTGCCTCACCGGCCAGCCCTGCTCAAACCCCCTCCTTCCCCCAGCCACCTGTGCCCAGGGCCACGACCTTGGGGCCCCTCTGGGAAGCAGTGACTTTGTTCTCTAAGGAAAGTAACTCACCCGCAGTGAGCAGAAGTTTGGGAGAGGTTTCTAGAGGCCTTCAAAGGGCTGTAGAGACGACTTTCCAGTGTATCTACGATGCACACCGAACACTCCTTGTCACTGTAAAAATGCAATCGCTTTGGAAAGGAAAAAAATATCATGCACCATCCTAACCACAACTATCTTCAAAAATACTTTACTTTGAAAAGAGAATACACCGATGAATAGTCAGTAGCTAAAAGTCAGCTTCCAACGTGACCCAGGTAAAAAGAGACAGGGCCAGACGTGAGGATTTACCCTTTCATTGAGTACTACTATCTTCCCCATTTATTTGGTGGGGGGGCTAAGGAGCAGAGGAGTGAGGCGGTTACAGCCGTGTCTCCTAGTTTAGGGGTTAGTTACTCTGCGGAGACCACCTTCATTCCCATTAATGAGCTCGGCAGAACAGCTTTCCCTGCGGGGGCAGATCCCCTCGTGCACCCACCAGGGGTGCCTGGACGATGTACCCTAGAATGAAAGGGATACTATTTTTTCTGTTTTTACTTTTTATTATGGAAAAACTAAAGCATCTGCAAAAGTACTGAGAACACCAAAAGGAACCCCCATAGACCACTCAGCATCTCCTGTTGAATTTTGCATCATCAGTACCCTCACCCGCTCCTCCTACCCACCCAACTGTTTTGAAGCTAATCCTATGCATATTATATCTTTCAAAATATTTTAGTATGTATCTTGAAAAGATACATAATCATATATATATATACACACGTGTGATACCATGGTCACACCTAAAATTCAACGATAATTCCTTAATATCAAATATCCCATCAATGTTCGAATTTCCCAGGTTGTCTGAGACCTGTCTTTTTAATAAGCCCCTCAGGTGATTCGTGCATCATCAAATTAGAACTATTGCTTTTGAGAACACGGTGAAAAATCTAACTTCACCTTGAGAGGCAGTAGGGTAAAGACAGGTGTGGAAGATCCGCTGAGCACGTGCTGCTTGAACCTGGGGCAGTGGAGGCCGGGGCCTCCGCGGGAGCAGGTGGCCTGTAACGAGGCCTGTAGGAAAGGTAATGCTTGGGTCTCTTAAGAAACAGAGCTTGGCCGCAGCCGCCCATGCCAACGTGGCAGGATCACTTGAGTCCAGACTCACCTGGGCAATGTTCTGAAGGCTGAACTCAGGAGCGACAAGGCAGAGCTGAAGGATTAGAACTGAAAACTGCAAGGAGAAGGACTGACGCTGATTCTGCCTCTCTCTCCAGGTGAACTGGAGGCAAGAGGAGCCCCCGCTGCAACCGGTGGCCTCCCTCCTCCTGCCCCTTCCCCTGCCCACCTCTCATTCTGCTCTTCACCCCACCTGGGGGTTGCTGTGTCTCCCCGTCCGCGGATGGTGTAGCCGTCCTCGCACGTCCCAGGCCCAGGAATCACTGAGGGGCACAGAGAGGAAAAGAACATCTTGATGTCAAGAGCAGTTTAGAACCAAATTGTCTGCACCAGGACCCCAGCTCTCATTTACCACGTGCAACCCTGGGGAAGCGATTTAACCCCGGGTTCCCAGGGTCCTTCTCTGCAAAGCATAATAGAATATTAGATATTGAATGTAGAAGTATAGGAGGGAGACCGTATTTCAAGGTTTGCTTTCTTTTTCTCCTAAAGCCGTCAATGGAAGGTGCAGGCATGCAGAACACTCATAGGACACCTGCAGGATAAGAAATTAAAGCAATCTGTCAGGCAATTTGCATATCCTTGGACCCAGTAATCCCACTTTAGGGACATCATCCTATGAAAAAATTTTAAGGCTGTAAACCAAACTTTAACTACAATAATGTCTATTGCAGCATTATGTGTAATAAGCGTGTAACCATAAATGACCTGAATTGTTTCATCTGTCCAATAAATATTTATTGAGAGTATACTATGTGCCTGCTCTGTTCTGGGCTCTCAGGATAGGGCAGTAAGTAAGAGACAAGGTCCTTGCCCTCTTGAAGCTTATGTCCATATGGAAAGAGACAAACAGTAAACAAGTGATAAATTAGCAAGATAGTGCAGATTATAAAAAGAGCAATTATAGAAAGCTAGGCTTCGGAGAAAAGAAGAGAGGCTGCTTTAGATAAGCAGATATGGCCATTGGAGCTGAGGTTTGGAGGATTAAAATGAGTCAGTCTTGCAAAAACAAAAAACAAAAAACAAAACAGAGCTGGGAGGAGGGAGTCCAGGCAGCAGGAACAGCCAGCCATGCAAGGGTGGGCATGTGACCTCATCGCCATAGCTATTGTATCTATTGAGTGCTTCCCCTGTGCTGGGCATTGTTCCTATGACTGTAGAACACATTTCATGACCTTACATGTGTCCATCACTTAATCTTTTCAATAACCCTATGAAGTTGTCTGTATTCTTATTCTCAAGTCCCATACGAGGAAATAGAGGCACAAAAAGGCTAAGTAGATCACACAGACACTCAGGACAAGTCACACAGTCACTCAGGACAGGTCATCTGACACCAGAGTCCTGTTTACAACTATGCATGGTATTGTCTCGCAACATGTTTAAGAAACAGAAAGGAAGCCAGTGTGGGTGTGGCATGAGAGGGCTGGGAAGAGGTCGTACCATGTGGGGCAGAGCGGAAGTGGGGGCCAAGCCAGGGGAGTTCTGAGGGGCCAATAAGAAATTTGGATTTTATCCTAATTACACTGGGAAGCCCTTGGAAATTCTGAAGCAAGGGAATGACATTACCAACTTGACTTCGCATTTTTTAAATTTCTTTGACTTCTGCTTCTGGAAAGATGGAGTAGAAGTGCTTTTTTTCCCAATAAGTAAAACAGAAAACCCTGAACATTATAGATACAGCAAACATTGGAAGACTCTGAAAGGTAGAGAGAAGACGACGGACCTTCTAGGAAACTCGGGGTCTGAGAAATGACAGAGGTGAGTTCTCTGGGGTTTCTTTTGCTTATTATATTTAGGTTTGGTGCTAAGCCAGCAAGATATGCAGATAGAAAAAAAAATCCCAAATAAAGTCTTTCTCTCTAGCCAAAGGATCAGGAAAGAGGCAGCCTAGCAAGAAAGAAGACTTTCAGACAATAATCACTCTAATTCAGCCAAACACCACAGAAAAAAACTGTGATCCCATGCCCACTCATGCCCACAAAGCCCAAGTGGAAAGCCCAGACTTCTACCCTCACCCAGATGTACCAAAGCGACACCCCCATATCGTGTCAGAGAAAGCCAAGCACAGAGTCTGAACTCCCAGCCCCACCCTGCGATAACAAGGTACCCCTTGTTAGCCTCGTTGGGTGGTATCAGAAGAAATCTAATGAGCGCTTTCCCGACTGTCCATTGGTAATGAGGCCACCCCCTTGCTGGGGTGTAGAGGTCATGTGAAGAGCAGTAACCAGGCACTCCTCTCCTCTCAGACAGGGTCATATCAGCAGAGGTCTAATGAATAGAAGAATAAAGTAAGAGAAACAACTCTAGCTGATTTCAAAACTTACCGTACAGCTATAATAATCAAGAGTGTGGCCCTGGCAGAAACATAGACACATAGGTGAATGCAAGAAAATACAGAATCCAGAAATAGACCCATAAGACAAGTCAGGTCAACTGATTTTTGTCAAAGGTGGAAAGTATTTCAGTAGAGGAAGGATCACCTTCTCAGCAAATGGTGCTGGAACAACTGGACATCCACAGGCCACAAACGGAACCAAGACCTAAACCTCATACCCTCTACAAAAATTAACTCAAAACAGATCATAGATAAATTTAAAATGTAAAACTAGGGGTGCTTGGGTGGCTCAGTCATTGAAGCACCCAACTCTTGATTTTGGCTCAGGTCATGATCTCAGGGTTATGAGAAGGAGCCCCGAGTCAGGCTCCTCGCTCAGCAGGGAGTCTGCTTGAAATTCTCTCTCTCCCCCTGCCTCTCCCCCGCTCCACTTGCGTACAAGTGCATGCTCTCTCTCTAAAAAAAAAGAAAAGAAAAGAAAAGAAAAGAAAAGAAAGAAAAGAAAAGAAAAGAAAAGAAAAGAAAAGAAAAGAAAAGAAAGGAAAAGAAAACACAGAACTATAAAATTTTGAGAAAAAACATAGCAGATGGAGTTAAGATGGCGGAGGAGTAGGGGTCCCTTTTTCAGCTGGTCCCCTGAGTCGAGCTGGATAGGTACCAGACCATCCAGAACACCCACGGAATCAGCCTGAGATGCAGGAAGATACATCTGGATCTCTACAAATGAACATCTCCAGCGCTGAGTATTGAGGTATGAAGCGGGGAGCCGTGAATCCGCGCACAGATATTGGAAGATAAACGGAAGGGGGAGGGAGCCGCCGCGTTCAGGCGCCGGGAAGTGGTAGCCACCTGCACAGGGGAGCAGGCCAGACTCGCAGATGGCACCCACGAGAAAACAGACTGGGACCGTGAGCAGGGAGCGCATGCAAGCAGTCTGAAAACCGGAGCTCCGGAGCGCACGCAAACCACACTAAGACGGAGCTCCGGAGCTCACGGGGGCGGCTGGCGGCTGGCGGCGTTAGAAACACAAAGGACAGAGACGCGCCGGCCCTGGAAGTGCGGGCTGGGACGCCCGGTGTGGGGCGCGCATCCCAGGACGCTGCAGGGTTGAGCAGCACCAACAGAAACAGAGTTAAAGTGGCCAGAACATCAGTGGAGAGCGGTCTGCGACCCCTCTGTTCTGAGACAGAGGCTGAGATTCAGCCACTGCTGCTCTGACTCTCAGAAGAGGCACAGCAAACCGCCAGGGAAAGCCACCAGAGAACAAAAGCCTGGAAATACCAGCTCACAGTGTGCCCATCCCCATCCCCCCTCGCAGGGGACACGGAGACTCTACCCAAACAGGGTTGCCTGAGTATCAGCGCGGCAGGCCCCTCCCCCATGAGGCAGGCGGAAAAATCAAGAAGCCCACATCCCTAAGGTCCGTATAAAACAAGTACACACTGCCTGGGTCCTGGTCAATAATTTGGGCTCTGGACAACCCCGCAACCTCTCCTGATCAGAATGACGAGAAGGAGAAATCCCCCCCAGCAAAGAAAAGACAATGAGTCTGTGCCCTCTGCCACAGAACTAATGGATATGGATATAACCAAATTATCAGAAATGGAATTCAGAGTAACAATGGTCAAGATGATGTGCAGACTTGAAAAAATTTGTGTGGAACCAGAAAAGGCCCCGAATCGCCAAGGAATTGTTGAAAAGGAAAAACAAAGCTGGGGGCATCACGTTGCCGGATTTCGAGCTGTACTACAAAGCTGTGATCACAAAGACAGCATGGTACTGGCACAAAAACAGACACATAGACCAATGGAACAGAATAGAGAACCCAGAAATGGACCCTTGGCTCTTTGGGCAACTAATCTTTGATAAAGCAGGAAAAAACATCCAGTGGAAAAAAGACAGTCTCTTCAATAAATGGTGCTGGGAAAATTGGTCAGCTACATGCAAAAGAATGAAACTGGACCACTCTCTCACACCATACACAAAGATAAACTCTAAATGGATAAAAGACCTCAATGTGAGACAGGAATCCATCAAAATTCTAGAGGAAAACATAGGCAGCACCCTCTATGACATCGGCCACAGCAACCTTTTTCATGACACATCTCCAAAGGCAAGAGAAACAAAAGAAAAAATGAACTTGTGGGGCTTCATCAAGATTAAAAGCTTCTGCACAGCCAAGGAAACAGTCAAAAATATAAGAGGCAGCCCGCCGAATGGGAGAAGATATTTGCAAATGATACTACAGATAAAAGACTGGTATCCAAGATCTACAAAGAACTTCTCAAACTCAATACACGAGAAACAAATAAACAAATCATAAAATGGGCAGAAGATATGAACAGACACTTTTCCAATGAAGACATACAAATGGCTAACAGACACATGAAAAAATGTTCCAAATCATTAGCCATCAGGGAAATTCAAATCAAAACCACACTAAGATACCACCTTACGCCAGTTAGAGTGGCAAAAATTGACAAGGCAGGAAACAACAATTGCTGGAGAGGATGGAGAAAGGAGATCCCTCCTACATTGTTGGTGGGAATGCAAGTTGGTACAGCCACTCTGGAAAACAGTGTGGAAGTCCCTTAAAAAGTTAAAAATTGAGCTACCCTATGATCCAGCCACATTGCACTACTGGGTATTTACCCCAAAGATACAGAAGTAGTGAAGAGAAGGGCCATATGCACCCCAATGTTCATAGCAGCATTGTCAACAATAACTAAATCGTGGAAGGAGCCGAGGTGCCCTTCAACAGATGACTGGATTAAGAAGATGTGGTCCATATATACCATGGAATATTACTCAGCTATCAAAAGGAACAATTTCTCAACATTTGCTGCAACATGGACGGCCCTGGAGGAGATAATGCTAAGTGAAATAAGTCAAGCAGAGAAAGACAATTGTCATATGATTTCTCTCATCTATGGAACATAAGAACTAGGAAGATCGGTAGGGGAAGAAAGGGATAAAGAAAGGGGGGATAATCAGAAGGGGGAATGAAACATGAGAGACTATGGACTCTGAGAAACAAACCGAGGGCTTCAGAGGAGAGGGGGGTGGGGGAATGGGATAGGCTGGTGATGGGTAGTAAGGAGGGCATGTATTGCATGGTGCACTGGGTGTTATATGCAACTAATGAATCATCAAACTTTACATCAGAAACCAGGGATGTACTGCATGGTGACTAACATAATATAATAAAAAAATATTATTATAATAAAAAAAATAGCAGAGCATTTTCAGAACCAAAGGCTTGGTGAAAAGTTCTTAGATAAGACATATAAAGTGCAACCCATGAAACAAACCAAAAAAAAGATACAAAAACTTGCTGTACAAAAGATCCTGTAAAAAGGATAAAAAGAGGGGAGCCTGAGCGGTGCAGTCGGTTAAGCACAGACTCTTAGTCATGATCTCAGGGTCATGGGACTGAACCCCAGGACAGACTCTGTGGTCAGCACAGAGTCTGCTTAAGACTCCCCCTCTCTCTGCCCCTCCCCTTGCCCTCTCCCCATTCATATGCTGTCTCTCTCTCTCAAAGAAATAAATCTTTTCTTAAAAAAAGGACAAAGAGACAAGCTAAAGATTGGAGGAAAATATATGCGAGCCATATATTTTCCACTAGAATTTATCAAGTTTTCAAATTTCAACGGTAAAATATCCAATTAGAAAATGGGCCAAAGCCATAAAGAGAAATTTCACCTAAAAGGATGTACAGACGGCAAATAAGCATGGAAGAGATGTTCAACATGACTAGCCATTAGGGAAATACAAATTCAAACCATGATGAGATACCAGTGTGTACCTATTACGACAGCTCAAATAATAAATTGTGACAATTCCAAACACTGGCAAAAATGTGGAGAAACTGGATCTGTTATGCATTGCTGGTGGAAATGTAAAATGGTACACTCTGGAAAATAGTTTGGCAATTTTTTAAAAGGCTAAATATGCATTTTCCTTAGGACCCAGCAATCAGACTCATGCCATTTATCCCAGAGAAATGGAAACTTATGTTCACCAAAAAAAAAAAACCCTATATATCAATCATAGCAGCTTTATTTGTAATAGCCAAAAACTGGAAACAACCAAAATTTCCTACTTATGGTACATCCATGCCTTAGAATATTACTCGGTACGAAAAGCGGTAACCTATTGATAAACACAACTTGGATAGATCTCAAGGTGATTATGCTGAGTGAAAAAAAAAAACAATCTGAAAAACTCATGCAGTGTATGATTCTAACTATATAACATTCTCTACATGACAAAAAATTATAGAGATGGAGAACAAATTCATGATTGTTAGGGATTAGGAATGGTGGTCATGGTGGTGGTGTGTGTGCATGTGTCTATGAAGGGGTGATGAGGGAAATCTTTACAATGACAGGATAGTTCTATGTCTTGATTGTGGGGCTGGTTATATGAATCTATGCATGGGATAAAATGACACAGAACCATATACAAAATTTATGTCATTGTCAATTTCCCCATGTAACCAATGGGGGAAAACTGGGTGAGGGGTATATAAGACCTCCCTGTCCCATTTGCAACTTTCTGTGAAATCTATAATTACTTCAAAATAAAAGATATTTTTTTAAAGATTTCAGTAAGAGCAAAGAAGACTTCGGGGCATTATATAGTGGAGAGAGGACAGAGACAAATCTCTGGAGATGTGTGTTCTAAATCACTAGCCCAAGAGATTTGAGCAGCCCTGGGTGGAGAAGACAACTCCTCATCACGAGATTCAGTTCCTTCACTGCCAAATGCAGATACCAAGCCAGATTGGTGGTTTTCAAACTGGTGCACAGAACCCTGGAGATTTTGCAGAACCCTTTTCAGGGGCCACTTTGAGGAAGAAGGAAAGAATAAGGGGGTTAAATAAACTGTGACACATGTGTGTGATAGACTACAGGGCAGCTATTAACATGAAAAGCATTCTACTGACAAGCAAACATGTTCTTGGAACACTGTTGATAAAGTATATTATGAAACAGTATATATAGTATCATTGAATTTTTTTAACAGGTGTAATCTCCATAGAAATCTATGGAAGGAACTATACTGAAATCATCATGATGGGTAGAGCCTGGATCTGAATTTATGTGCTTTGTCTTTTCCTTTTTCTCTAATATTTCTGTAACAAACATATAATGCTCGTGATACAGGTCTTAAACCTTAGGGTCAGATGGCTTTCAGGTTTCAGAATGTTCCCTACTTAGAAAGTTAAGCCAGGTATAGACGATATATTATATCCCCGTGGGTCCTGGGGGCAGCACCCTATAATCAAAGCATGTTAATCCTTCTTTTTTTTTTTTTTTTAAGATTTTATATATTTATTTGACAGAGAGAGAGACAGCCAGCAAGAGAGGGAACAGAGCAAGGGGAGTGGAAGAGGAAGAAGCAGGCTTCTCAGCAGAGCAGGGAGCCCGATGCGGGGCTCGATCCCAGGACCCTGGGATCACGCCCCAAGCCAAAGGCAGATGCTTAACGATTGAGTCACCCAGGCGCCCCCATCTTAATCCTTCTGTACTTAAGTATTTACATTCTCAATATGAAGAATCAATAGAAATTATACATGCCTCACATTAAATCAGGTCAAATTGTGCTGCCAAGTCCATAAAAAGTGTTTTTGTTTTCAGAGCTTTATGGATTTCCGGATTGCAAATAACAGATTATGATCCATAAAGACAAAAACAATACAGAAAAATTCCTTGGGGGGGGTGAACCTCTAAGTCCTTAGAGATACAATGTTACAAAATAAATTGGCAATTTGAGCGGGCATCACAGTCACAACTGTGTAAGTAGTAAAACGGATATGGAAACTGATCAGACAGAAAAGAGACAGAAGGTAACAGTTGTGCAAGAGTAGAGATAAAAATAGGGCCCATTTCATTTCCACTGAGCATCACTGGTACTTAGCCAAGCACAATGCTAAGCGTATACAGAAACCTCCAGAAGTGTGTCTTGATGTAGCCACTTATTCAGTCAGTGGTTATTTATTTATGGAGCACCTACAATGTGTCAGGCTCTGTGGTAGGCTCTGCAGACACAGGTGGAAACAGGACTAAGTCCCTGCTTTCACGGAGCTTATGCTTTAGTGGAGGTGGGAGAGGCCAAAACTAAAGAAGGGTACGAGTCAACAGGCAGAGAAATCAAGAATAGCAATGGCAGCATATTATCTGGAGATTTTGAAAGTAACCACAAGAAGAAAAAACTAATCAAAAGTAGCTCTTAGGGATAAAATTGCAGATGGAGTAGAGCAGGAGACCTCAGTGTCATTTTGATCGATCCTTTGCACCACTTGATTTTTAAAATTTGCATCCGTTGACTAGTTTGAAGAAAACCAAACATTTAATGAAAACCAAATTTTCATTGACAATAAGAGAAAGTCATCTCAGAAATATTGATTGAGAAACTATGATGTGCCGGGCAAGGTACAACATGGACAAAACAGTTCCCGTTCTGGTGAAGTCTAGCAGGGCAGTCAAATATAATAATCCTAATATCGATGGCTAATACACAGTTGATGCTTACTATGGGCTAATTTAAAACAAAGCCCGAAGAAATAGGGATAATTTAAATCCTCGTTGTTAGGGTTTGCCTGGTTTATAGATTAGGAATCTGAGACAGGTGACAAGTTCAAGGTTGCTCAGCTAGTAAGTGGTAAAGTGGGGACTTGAACCCAGGTAGTGTGGCTCCAGAGCTGAGACGCTCCAGGCTCAGTAATCAAATTATTAAATAACCACAGGGACAAATGCGTAATAACTGAGAGGGGTACACGGGAGGAGAGAACACAGCTTTCTGAGCTGCACGACCTGACTCCTCTTCCTCGGGGAACAAAGGCAGTACAAACAGGGCAGAGAGAATAAGTTTGGGGGAGTGGGATTGCACTGGTGAAGGAGGCAGGAGTACGACATCCATGAGCTGCAGACCGTATTAAAGACTGTGGCTTTATCACAAGAGCAACTGATGCCCTTGACAGGTCCAAAGCCTGTGGGGTGGGGGTAAACGGCACAACCTGGAAAACATATTTCTAACTGCAGAGTGGATTGGAGGGGAGGCAAGAGTCCCAGCAGGCAGAGCAGTTATGAGACAAGAGCCGTGGTCCAGGCGAAAGATGAGATATTGTTTTATTTTTAATATCCTGGGGGACAAAATGGAAAGCACCCAGAAAGCACTTTTCTGGCATAATGAAGCCAGGAGAGTGCTGGTGTGAGTTGCCAGCTGAATGAGCTATTTGCGTAGAACACCATCTTTACTTGAAAGAACAGCTGACAAGCTATGGTTATTCAGACAAAGGCAGTTGGCACTCGCTTTCTCAGAAACAATGCAAACGATTCTGTCATTTCAAAGGAAAACAACTGACATTGTTTGTTGCCAGTGATGAAATTCTAACTTTCAAACAATTAAAATTTTGGAAAACTTTTATGAGCCAACATGAACTTGACAGCTTCTCAATGCTGAAAACTTTTCCGATGAGGATATTTCTGTGGGGGATATTTATAAATGTGATTTTTTTTTTAAGTGATTGTATAATGAAATGTGACAGCATTTGGGAGATCTGCAAAACTCAGTGAACCAATATTTCCCAAATGCCCAATGCATGATGTTATAAAGTCACATTTGGGCAAATGATCCATTGAAAGTACACAGGTAGCCAAGGGATTGTAATGAAAAGGTCAATGGTTTGGTTTCTGATTCCACATTGCCCCTAAGCTTTTAAAAATTACTACTTGTTAAGTTTTGGTATAGTATCAAAGAAAAATACACACAACTACCTGAAAAGACCAGTAAAACATTTTCCATTTTGTTTTTTTAAGATTTTATTTATTCATCAGAGAGAGAGAGAGCACAGGCAGGGGGAGCAGCAGACAGAGGGAGAAGCAGGCTCCCCACTGGGCAAGGAGTCCAATGAGGGACTCCATCCCAGGACCCTGGGATCATGACCCCTGGGCCAAAGGCGAACACTGAACCAACTGAGCCACCCAGAAATCCCCATTTTCCCCTTTTTTAAAACTACATATTACGTGAGGCCAGATTTTCATCATATATTTCAACAAAAATAACATACAGCAACGAGTCCGAATGTAAAAATAGATGTGCAAAAGACATCCAGCTGTCTTCTATTAAGCAGACATTAAAGAAATTTGCAAAATAAAGCAATCGATGCTACTCTTTCCACTAAACTGTTTGTTTTGGAAAATACAGTATTTTCATAAAAACAGGTATTTATACTAACCTATAACAGGTTATTTCCAAATAAGGTCACATTCTGAGCTCCTGGGGTTAGGACTTTGCCCTACGAAAACAGGGAGTGGTTGAGAGGGACACAATTCAGTCCACAACAAGGGGGTCGCAATGAAGTTCGGCCCTAGAATGGGGGTACTCAAAGGTTTCAAGGCAGGACAGAGGCAATGGACCAGAAACAGAGATCTAGGAGGATAGTCAGAAGAGAGAATTCAAGAGAAGAAAGTGTCTCAAGAACAGTGGAGACTTAGGGCCCCAGGTGGCTCAGCCGTTAAGCATCTGCCTTGGTCTCAGGTCATGACCCCAAGGTCCTGGGATCAAGCCTTGCATGTGCTCCCTGCTCAGTGGGAAGCCTGCTTCTCTCTCACACACTCCCCCTGCTTGTGTTCCCTCTCTTACTGTCTCTCTCTGTGTGTCAAATAGATAAATAAAATCTTAAAAAAAAAAAAAAAGAAAAAATTCATGGAGCGCTCACCATCCGTCCTCTGGAGGTTCCTGGTGACCCGGATGGACCTACTTGAGGGTCATGAAGGAGGCAGAACTTAAAGAAGGAACTAGGCAATTGGGAAGTCAGTGGCTGGTGAAGAAAGCCAGATATTACCAAACTCTCTCAAGATCTCAGGCGGTGAAAGGGAAGGAGAGAGCAGGGCAGTAACTGAGGAGAAAATTGGCATCATGGGAAGATTTCACTTACTTTCTCAAGGAAAGGACAGTTGATAATCCAAGATAATTCTGTGAGCTCTCACGGCCCACCATATCTAGAAACCAGCACCTTCTACTTTTCCTTACCCGTTAGGTGCCTGTGAGATAATCACTTTTAATCACACAAAGATAGTTTTTACATTTCTCTGCAAGTGTCCTGACTGAGCGCAGTCTTTCCACGGAGCATTTCATAGCATTGCTGACGTACCCAAGGCCGGAACGGTTCGGGTGTTAGTAGCAACCCCAGTCCAGATAGTCCAAAACCAAAGTGAACTTCCCAAACTCTCTGCTGTGACTCTCAACAGTGGAGGGAAAGCAAAGGGGAGTGAAGAACCCAGCCTGGCGATGACCCTCAAGAGGGTTTCCAGCGACGGGTGGAAAAGAGACATAGATTGAGTCCTGACCACTCCTTGGAGTGGAGGCACAGGCAAGCTAGATAACTTACCCAAAGCCAGGAAGTACCTCTCATTTCTTTGTTTGTGTCACTATTTTAAAAAGCAAGTCATTCTCCTATTAATCATTGTCTAGTTTTTTATGAATCTTCAAAATTCTCAACCCAATACTTTAAAGGAAATTGACACCTTTGGCATCAGGTCTTAAGAAAAACAACCTTCTTAGAACAGAATCGGTCCCCTATATTATCAAATGTTTTTGACATTCAGGGTTTAGTACCACTGATCCTATTCTTTAGACAAGTCTGGGGCACAATGCCAGTTCGGGCCTCTACACTTGTCTATGCAGGTCTCCAGTGAGGCACTTCTGTGCCCCGAGGACTTTCTATAAAATGGCTGTTGAGGAGCTAGAGGTGAGCATTCCACTTACACCCCTTCAAAATGGACATTCTTTAAACAAAGGGCCTCCTTTGTTCCCATGTTCCTATATAGGGGATTACGAAGATACTCTGCACGACCACATGTTCAGCGGTACAAGATCGACTTACAGGAGATCATCATAATTTTAAAAACCAAAAGGGATAAGTGGAGAGCAAGCTAAAACACTTGCAAGGAATTTAATCCAAAAATAACAATCTAGCTGCAAAAGTAACAACCTGATTTTCCAAAAACAGCGTCTAACTTTTCTAAACCGAATTCCAGCCAGATCACCTTCATTTGAACAACTGATTTTACCATCCATTTACCCAGCACTTCACCATTGGCCAGACACTGACCCCGCCATCCACAACCCTTCACAATATGCATTCATAGGGAGAAAGTGCTAGAGACAGAGGGAATGATGTGAGGTTGCTAAAAAGAGAAGGAATGACATTCAACTTACACACACACACGCAGAGAGACGCACTTTGCTGACAGTCATGTCCAAGAGTTCACGTCACCGGCACACTGAGGTCAGCGTGATGTGTGCTGAAGCCAGAATCATCTCCTGCCACGTACACCCCCATTCCCTCCTGGCAGTGGACCCTCTCCAGGGAGTGTCACGGGGCACAACGGTGCCATCCAACATCAGTCTGGCCCTCACTGTCCCCCCAAGACTATTTCCTAAAAACGAAAGAGCCCCCCAAGTGGCTCTCACTGACAGCCACATTCTCCTCCCCTGCTCTATCTCATCTTACCTGCCTCCCCTCAGCACGTGGCCGCCTCACTCCTTAGGAGAAGGCCCTCCATCATGGAACCCTCCGGCTTCCTTGTCCTCCACCTCCACATATCTTGGCCTCGTCTCTCTGCGTCTCCTTTCTCCAGAGCACAGCTGCTTCACACTCCTCTCCTTTCTGGCTCCACTGGTCAAGTCACAGGCTGACTGGCAGTGAGATGTAGGAAAATAAAATTTCCTCATGAAGAGGGGTGCCTGGGTGGCAGAGCGGTTGGGCGTCTGCCTTCGGCTCAGGGCGTGATCCCAGCGTTATGGGATCGAGCCCCACATCAGGCTCCTCCGCTGTGAGCCTGCTTCTTCCTCTCCCACTCCCCCTGCTTGTGTTCCCTCTCTCGCTGGCTGTCTCTATCTCTGTTGAATAAATTAATAAAATCTTCAAAAAAAAAATTTTCCTCATGAAGAGAACAGAATGCCTCAAAGTTTGTCATGGATGCATTTTACCCTTCAGACCTCCCCATTTTTCACTTGGGAGCACCTCCCCGCTTATTTGCCTTTTCTGTAATAATATTTACTCCAAACTCCACTGGGGAGGATCTTTTCGGCACAATGGCCACCTCTACCTGCTTATTCATTGAACATACTGTGCTGAGCACAGAGTCACAGAATTGTACCACTGGAGGAAAACTTAGAGATCACTGAGTCCAATCCCCTTGCCATAGAGATGAGGAAACAACCCCAGGGGGCGAAGGGATTTGCCTAAGGTCCACCAGCGAATTAGTGGCTCGAAGCAGAATACGGGCTCCTGACTCTCAGAGTCTCTTCACATCGTCACTGCTGGTTTCCTGTTTGTCTCTCACGGGACAAAACATCCCTCTGTGTAGCAAAACCCCTTCTGGGGATAACCTATCCCCTCTGGAGAGTCGTGGAGACCCAAAGATTTTTCTCTCAGAGAACTGAAGGCAACATTTCCCTGGATTCTCCCCCATGTGTCTCCCTCCCAGAGAGCCCCCACAACCCTTCTTGGGTAGCATCATCACCAAGGTTATGTGACTGCCCCCAAGGTCACACAGAGGAAGATAACACGAACGTGGAATCCAGGACTCCTGACTCACAGCTGGTTGTCTAGGCTACCGGCAGCCCAGACAAAGGACAGAGAGTGAAGGAAAGTTACAGAAGCAGCCGGAAGCACACAGCCAGAGAGAAGCAGCTGGAGGCTGGAAAGAAGGGCCAACATTGTCTGACTCAGCCTCTGATCCTTTTTAGTTTCATGTGGACACAATGGAAAAGAAAAATGGGCTGAGTGTTTATCATAAACATGCAGTTTATTTCCCAAAAACCTTAGCTTAAAATTACTCTTTGAGAACATACATCTCTGTTTATTAAACACAAAATGAATCTGACCACAAGCCCTGTTGTGCCAACAGAAATATTTTGTACAAATGGTAAGGCTAGGAATGGAGAAGCCAGAAATTGCCAATCATAGAGTCGTAGAGCTGGACAGGACCTCCCCTCCCATTGTTTATTAACTTCACCTTAAAATGCCCTTACCTGTTTGGTGCTAGTAACTCACTAACTTTTCTAGCAGGTAGAGCTATCCCACAGTGGAAATGGCTGCTTACAAAATTAGTGAGAAACAGGGGTGCCTGGGTGGGCAGGCAGTTAAGTGTCTGAATCTTGGTTTTGGCTCAGGTCGTGATCTCAGGGTCATGAGATCGAGCCCCCCATTGGGCTCAGCACAGAGTCTGATTGAGATTCTCTCTCCCTCTCCCTCTCCCCCTCCCACACATGCTCTCTCTCTCTCTCTCTCTAAAATAAATAAATAAATCCTAAAAAAAAAATAGTTAGACACCTGCCACTTGAGGCATTTTAGCAGAAGTCAAAGTAACAACCTTGAGAGGCAGGAGAGGTCAAATGCAGCCTAACCAAGCTCTCTAACATACTACTTTCTTTGTAGGAGAGCATTCTTACTAGGTTAAGGATTGGGCCAGAAGGCCTCTAGGTCCCTTTCCAGCATTGAGATTCTATTTTTTTTTTTTTTGTCTCTGTCTTATTTCTAGTCTTCTTTATGTCCTGAACATTGGGAGTGTGTCTACATATTGTATTGTAGACCTTGGGCACCCCAAAAACAGAGGCTGTCAATAAGTAGTTCTCCACACTATATGTAACCTGATATTTAACTAGTTTTTTGTTTTTTTTTTTTTTTTTTGGTTGTGGGGGGACTCCTGGGTGGCTCAGCCCGTTAAGCATCTGACTCTTGATTTTTGGCTCAGGTCCTGATCTCAGGGTTGTGAGGCAAGCCCCATGTCGGCCTCTGTGCTGCACTTGGAGCCTGCTTAAGATTCTCTCTCTCTTTCTCCCTCTGCCCCTCCCTGCCTTTCTTTCTCTCTAAAAAAAAATAATAATAATAATAAATAAATAAATAGCAAGCACCCAAAAAAATTTTTGATGGAAAAGAAGATTCCCTGACATTGAAAAATTTCCCAGGCAACCAGATAAGTACTGTTAAATGTAGTCTATCTGCTCTGTTGCAACTGTATTGTTTTCCTGTGAAATACTCAACATTTATTTATTTATTTGAGAAAGCGAGAACACAAGCAGGAGGGTCAGAGGGAGAGGGAGAGAACCTAAAGCAGACTCCGCAGTGAGCGCGGAGCCTGACACAGGGCTAGATCTTACCACCCTGAGATCATGACCTGACCCGAAACCCAAAGTCAGATGCTTAATTGACTGTGCCACCCAGGTGCCCCTGAAATATTCTTTTTTAAAATGTATTAATTTTTTAAAAGGGGGTTGTCTCAATGGCTTAGTCCACTAAGCGTCTGCCTTTGGCTGGGGTCGTGATTCCCTGGGTCCTGGGATTGAGCCCCACATCTGGCTCCCTGCTCAGTACAGAGCCTGCTTCTCCTTCTGCCTCTGCCTGCCACTCCCCTTATTGGTGCTCTCTCTTTCTGTCTCTCTTTCTCTGTCAAATAAATAAACCAATAAAATCTTTAAAAAAAAGATTTTATTTAAAATGTGTTAATTTTATTTTATTGCCTGATTATAAGAGGAATATGTATTCAAAAAAAGAGTAATATGCATTCATTGCAGAAAATTTGAAAGACATATAAAAGTGTAAAGAAGAAAACAAAAATTATCCCAAAGTGTTAATTCTAGATATGGCGACTGCTAACATCTTGATAGGATGCTTCCCAAGCTTTTTCTTTGCATATGCATGTATATTACAAAACTGGAATCCTACTAAATATATAGTTTCACATCCTGCTTTTTCTGCTTTGTATTATATAGCAAGTGTTTTTCCAAATAATTAAATATAATTCTAATATATCGTTTTAAAAGTTATCTTTTATTCCATTATAAGCTGCTTCTAAACTTTCATTTTCACAAATACTGTAATGTTAAGGTGGAGAATCTTGGATATGCATTTTTGTGCTCATCTCTAATTTCCTTGGGGAAAAATTTTCCAAAGAGAAGTACATAGAAGGAAAGGTGGCCAAAATAAATTAACCTTAAAAAGTCTACAACTTAGCTATAAATATCTCAATATTGGAGACTAGACACATGGTGGCAGATTATTATTCGCCCCTGACAAAAGCAACCAAACTAAAAAAAAAAAAAATCATGACTCATCCTAGGTCTCAAGTTATTTCTACAAACAATTGTGTGTAATTGCAATTATGCACACAATAAAAATAACCAGGTACGCAAGGAAACACAGCAACATGAATGAAAACCAACCAGGAGAATAATGGACCGTAGAAACAGATCAATGGGGGTGAACAAATATTGATGTTATCAAACTGATTTTTTGAATTATATTCACTCTGTTCATGAAGATGAAAAATGAGACTGTATAACAAAAAGCTATTTAATAGTGTACAAAATGGAAATTCTAGAACTAAAACTAAAATAACTGAAATTAAGAATCCAATGGGTAATTATAAAAGTTGATTAGACACCGATGATAAGAGATTTAATAAAAGATAGGACAGAAGAAAATGTTCAGAATAAAGCCCATGAAAACAAAAGAAGAAGTTAAAAGAATTAGAGTTTACAGTGGATAAGTCTAACCTGTGTGTAATTGGAGGACCAGACAGAGAAAGAAGAATGGGACGAAAGTAGTATTTGATGGCCGACAACATCTCAATACTGATGAAAGACATCAAACTCCCTATTCAATTGCCTAAAATCCCCAATCAAGACAAATAAAAAGAAATCCATACTTGAACACATTGTAATAAAACTTCTGAAAACCAAAGACAAAGGAAAAATCTTACAAACAAAAAAAGAAAAAAAGGGACAAATTACTTACAAGGGAGCACGGTTAAATGGACAGTTCTCAACAGAAACAATGAAAGTATAAAGAAATAGAATGATGTCTTTAAAGTACTGATAGAAAATATCTGTCAAGCTAAAATTCTACACTCAATGACTATAACTTTCAAGAAGAAAGGAAGAAGAGAAACATATCCTAACAACTACTGAGAGCATTAATCATGTCACTGAGGGAATACCTGAAGATCTTCTTTAAGGAGAAGAAGCATCAAAGATGGAAAAGGAGACATGCAAAAATGAATCCAGAACAATAAAGTAGTAAATACATGGATACATTTAAGTAAACATTCACTGTATAAAATAATAATAATGAGTTAATGAGTTACCGAGTTAAAAAATACATATGTATATAGTTAAAATACATGACTGTAATGATATAAAAATCAAGAGTAGACAAGTAGTATCAAATGGTAAAAGTATCAATATTAGACTTTGATAAGACAGAATGCCTGCAGTAATCTCTAAAAAAAAAAAATAGAATTAAAAAACTCAATCCAAAAGTGGTGAGAAAAAAGAAAAAAGGGGTGTCAAACAGATGGGAAGACCAGAGAGTGCTTGGTCAGATGAAGATTCGAACCTAAACCAATCAGCATCAATACATCCCACGTAAAACAGGTTAAATGGCCAAATTAAAAACAAAGATTCTAAGGCTGGGTTTTAAAAAAATGCTACACTACAGTTTTTGTAAGGTACACATCCAACACATAATAAGAATTTAGAAAAGTTGAAAGAAATGATGGGAAAAGACCCAGCATGTAACAGTAAGCAAAAGAAAGGCGGTTTAGATATAGAACATCAAACAAAGTAACTTGATGGCACAAAGGATCACTAGAGATAGAGAGGGATATTACAAAATAATTTTTTTAAAGAATGTTCAATTCACCATGGTGTCAATTCTATATTTGCATGAAGCCTAATGACAGCCTCAACTATTGAATGCAGAAATAGGCAAAAATGCAAGGAAAAGAGAAAAAACCACAATCATCTTTCTTAGTATTCAACAGAATAAGCGGACCAGATTTTTAAAAACAGGAAAGATACAGAAGATGTGAGCCACACAATTAGCACTAACAGACTTACACAGAACACTGAACCCCACAACTGCATGACACATTCTTTTCAAGCACTGCTAAATGTTTACCCAAAATGGCCATATGATGGGTCTTAAGGTATAACAAGACATAGAAATCATCCAATTATGTTCACAGATCACAGGGCAATCTAAGAAGATGGGAGGGAATGAGATCCAGGGCCCACATGGAAGATGGCCTTCGCCAAGAAGAAATCCCATCCATTTGTTAACCTCACTTCTGTCTGGTACCACTGCCCACCCTAGTGCGATAATTGAATTAATTATCCTGGGAACTGCTCAAAAATGGTTCTGACAGTGGGCTCAAGACCTTGTTCACTTTGTTACTTTGAGCAACTCTATGGCATGATCTCAGGATTGAACTCCATTTTTCTTTCTCACTCTCTCCAAATTTCAGACCCATAACTGAGCAGCAGTGAGCGTGGTTAAGCTCCCCCCTCCCAAACTAAATCACGCTTAGGCGAAGCTACATGTCTCAGTCCTATGTACAACTGCAGACTGACATTATTTTGTGAAAACAGAGCCAGATAAAGCCTTCCATAGAAAGAGCCATGTGCCCGCCTCTGGTCAGAAGTTAGGGAATAGCAGGCACAGTCATGGTTAGGGCCATGATTCTCTTCAGGATGGGTTGATTAGAAATGAAAACCCCAAGTTCAAAGCCAGTGGTCTCTTCCCAGAGATGGAAGGGACAGTAAAGGGTCCTATCAGAATCACAAGAGAAGCTTCCTTCACATAAAATATCCTACCTATAAGAGGCCACTCCAGGCCACAGAATGCTGGTTTTCAGTCTTTTACCACAGCAAACACTGTGCCCCCTCCTTTTCTTTTTCAAATGCAATTTTATCAGGGAAAACATAAAATTGGAGGCAGTGAGGGCCATGGAACCCCCACCATCTTGGCCAATCCCATCCCAGCCACTACCATGGAGCCTGGCCACATTTTAGCCTGGACTTTTTAAAAAAGTAACCAAACACTTAATTCAACCGTTAAAAAAAAAAAATCTTGAGGAAGTTCCCATAGAATGTCTAGCTTTGAGCAGTGCAACTTCCCGGTATGCTCTCCAAAGCAAACCTAATGTAAAATGTATGAGAGAGTTGCTAGGTGAGGTAACCAACTGCACGGTTATTAATTATACACCTGTTTTTTAAAAAAAAAAAACAGCTAATAATGGTGACATTTGTAAAAATAGCTGCTTTGCAGCCCAGCCCTTGGGAATTAATGAGCTCTCAGACACCTGTCAAGCCCATCCCATCCTATTTTAGGAGAAGAAAAGCCTCTCATGTGTTAAGAGAATGTTTGCCTTCCAATTGACTTGCAAAATCCTAATCTAGAACAGTCCCCGGTCAAACAACAGTGTGTTAGAAAGAGAGAGGGGACAGCTTATTGTCCTTGCTCTTTCTATCCGCTACACCCAGAATTGCTTTCCCTGGTATGATTGGATAGGACACTGTCAGCTTAGATCAGTGGGTGCTACTCAAACCACTATCACAAGGACCCTAGGCAGGGCTGTTTCAAATCTTTGCACATCCCAGGCTGTCATCATTTTGGACATACTCTGCTCGCATCAAACATATTAAGATGTACCCAACATCCTATGTCCGTTTCTGCTTAAATGTTGAAAATGAATTGTATAACTTTGCTTTTGAAATCATCTTTTTCTTTTTGAACGCACAGTCATATTTTGGATCTGAGAACCTCTTTTCAGGTCTCCAGCATTTTCGAGACCCCCGAAAATCTTGTTGACTCCAGGCACTGCTGTCATCTTTTGTGCTCATGGCATAAATCAGCGCTAGTCTATGAAGCTTATTGCAGGGCTTACTGTGAAGAAAATGTCAAGAATAGTGTCCATCCCATTAAGGAATGTCATGTCTGTGGAGAACCCAAGGAGAAAATAGCTCTCTCGTTCTGGTATCAAGAGCAGTTGTACTCACACTATTGTTTTTCATCTTGGGAGCCCATGAGTCACGCAGGTAACCTACATGTAGGTGACCCTACCCTCTTTACACAGGTTACCACAAAGCTGAGAGAACATGTGTGCCATTTTGTGCTCTCAACTCAGAGATCCCTCTTGTATTTCCTACCCTAACTTTCCCTTTGCCTCGTTTCTTCCCAGTCATTTTAAATTTATTTTATCTGGCTTAATTAATTGTAGATAAGCTTCCTTAAACCCTTTTTGGACCGAGGCAGGATATAAATAATTCAACACATCAATAGCAGTATCTTTCCCCTAAATCTGCCTTTGTCCCACGTTTTCTACTTAAGATGATCCTTCTATTCAAAGATAGTTTACATTTACCGAGTATTTACTACCTCAGCGAGCAACACTGTGTGAAGCATTTCACATGGATTACTTCATTCAGTCATCATAACAAGCCAGGAGATTGATCCTATTCCTTGTCAGATAAAGAACCTGAGGTATAGAGTAACTTGCCAGGGCCACTCTGCCAAGAAAATCTGGGCTGGAATTTCACTGCAGGCTGGCTTCATGGCCACCCACTCGTCCCAGCTGGAGACTGCGGATACCACTCCCTGGTTCCCTTCCATTGATTTAGTCAGCTAACTGCCTCTTGATTCTGTTCTCTTCTCTATCTTCAGTCCAAGTTTTTATTTCAGGGCTCTTTTGATCCCTGGCTGGGATTTTTTTTTTTTTTAAGTAAGCTTTACACTTAACATGGGGCTGGAACTCACAACGCCAAGATCAAGAGCTGCATATTCTACCAACTGAGCCCGCCCGGTGCCCCATCTGGCTGGGATTTTTGCAACAGCTCCGTAGAGGATCTCTCTGCATCCAGGCCTGCCCTCTCTGGATCTATCCTCCATGTTTCTGAAATATGTACAAGTTCCACATGTACAATTCCCAGTCGTAAGACAGAACTTAGTTTGCTTTGTCTGGCATTCAGAACCATTGACGATCTGTTCTCAGTCAAACCAGACACACCACGAGCCCACCCCATGCTCCCAAGATGGTGGTTACTCCCCAGACGAGGGGCATATGTTTGTGCCTCAGAGGTCTTGCACATACTGTTCCCTTCTCCTGTGCCTGGTCGACCACACAGATTTCAAATTTCAGGTCAAAATGCCTTCCTTATTATGAAATGTTCACTGAACCCCCTAGTCCCCAACCCTCCTCCATGATTTTCCCATTCCTTGTCAAGACTTCCTCACCACACTTAGTTCATTGTGTTGTCATTATTTATTTGTCCCTCTCCCTCACTTCACTGGACCCTGAGCTCCTTGAAGACGGGGACTGTGTTGCCTTACCCACTTCAGACCCCCCTCCCATACCAAACGCCCAGCACATAGCAGCTACTCAGTAACTGAATGTTCAACCAAGTGGTAGGTCTAAACTAGATGTGTGTACATCACCTGCAGATTAGCCTTCTTAAAGCACTTCTGCCCCCAACCCTCAAACCCAAGAATATAAGGCCACCACGAATTTGTACTTTTTGGGCAAATTAGAAAAAAATGCTTCCTCTGGGCTGATGTACTCCAATAAGACACCCTTACCTTGAGCTGACCTATGGCTTACATGTCCTTCCACATAGCTTCGAATGAGCTAGATTTTATCCCTCACTCTCTTGACCAGGCCAGTTCTTATACGTGAAGACCACATACTTATCTACACATGGCAGGCCGACAGGCACACAGACAATTCTCTTGCCCCCGTGTGTGCTGTTCCATTTATTTGAAAGGCCCTCAGCTCCCACCTGTGTATGCAAACTTCAATACCCAGCCCAAATATCACTTCTCCTTTGAATGCTTCCCCTGAACCTCTCAGGCAGATTTAACAGCTCTCTCTTGTGTATTCCCACAACTGCAGAAGATACCCGTGTTTGAGTCTTACCATACTGCACCACACATCTTTCTTTATTGCTGGTCTCACTGCTGGACCATGAGTAGGATCAAGAGTAAGAGCACGTCAGGCATCGTTGGGTCCCAAATGCCTACAACGATGCCTTTCATATAAATGGGGGGGGGTGTTCAATAAATGTTACTATTTGGTTCAAAATCTTCACAAAAGGCCTTTCTTTTCCTCCTGGTTGTTTCAAACTCTGCAGCCTGGCACATCAGTCTGTCAGTCTCATGGCTTGCCAGTCATCCCCCCTCCCTCTCTTCAGGTCCCCTCCCGCTATCTGTGCTGCAGTGAACTCAAGTTGGACTCCGGAGCACCGCCTACCTCTGGGCCTTTACTCCTCTGTCCCTCCTGCCTATAGTGCCCTCCTCTCCTCTTTGCCTGTTAAAATTCGATTCTCCTTCAAGGCCCAACTCACATGCCATGTTGGTCATGAAGCATCCCTTCCGCAGGTGTGGCTTCTTGCTGCTAAGAATCAAAGCACTCTGTCCTTCCCGAGTCATGCCTGAAACACTGCTCTGTGTTTGAACAATACGTGTCTGTAATGATAGCACCTCGAGGGCAGATATTGCCAGATTTCAGCACAGTTTGGTGCAGATAACAGGTGTCAGCAAATACTGGACTAAAGAGAATAAAGAATCCAGTGCTACACCGGCAGATGAAAGAGGCAGCAAACTCAACTTTAAGGAACTGGCAGGGCACAAAACTCCTCTCCTGTTCCCTCTTTTATCAGTAGGGATAACAAGTGAACTCAAGGCAGAATTGCATAAGTCGCCCCTCCCTTCCTCCCCCAGCCAACATAGTTCAGCTTCCCTTCTGAAGAGGTAAGAGCGAGGAGTGACAGCTGATTTCTTTTGCTCCACCCCCTCTCTTTCCCCCAAACACAAAGCAGAAATTCACCTCCGACAGCACTACTTTCAAGCTCCCGCAGGACACGGTCCACACAGGACACATGGCACGCAGCCCTCGGCACACCTCTGCAGGGATAGTGCGGACAGACGCCTCCCTCTCCCTCTCCGGCATGAAGCACCTCACCTCTGCACCCTGGGCTGCACTGGCCCTCGGCCTGGTCCTTGCCTCCTTCCACTTGGTTTGCTTGGCAGGTAGAACCGTGGGCTTTATTCCTGGCCAGGGTGGGAAGGGGGAGGGAGAGAAGGAGGGAAAGGAAGGAGGAGGGAGGGAGGGAGGGAGAAGGAAGGAGGAGGATTCTTCGGCTAGGCTTTGTCCCACACAAAGCAAAGAGCAAACAGTTCTCACCTGAAGGATTAGACAGGAGGTGGTGGGTTGGGGTGGGGGTGTCCGACATTTACCTAAGCCGGTGATCAAATGCTCTACTCCTCAACTAGGACAGGATTAGCCACTCGATTGGACTTTGTCACAAAGAAAGAGGAAAAAGCCAAGTACCAACAGTCTCTCCCATCCAGGGACCAATCTGGCCTAAAGTGACATTTTATCCACTGCTGTGTCTCAAGGGCTCCTTCTCGGTGCTCCTGGCTATTGTGATTCACAATTCCCACTTTGTTCTCCTGATCCTCCCCTAAGGTCCTCTGTCCCTCCCTGGACCCTGGGCTTCCTTTGCAACTTTCATAAAACCCTAAGGCATGAAAGCTGCCAAACGCTGCCTATGATTCTCCCACCTTCCCCGAGTGTGGGAGATGTTGAGTTATTGCCCTGTCTGTTCAACGGACGCTAGAGGGGTTGAGTAGCAGCCCCCATCTTGCTCTCTCAGGCTGGGCTCTGCATCTCACGCAGGGAGACATCCCTCTTACTCTCATGCTCTTGGCTTTGGCCTCTGGCTTTGATCTTGCTCCGCAGCTCCTGCCCTGCCCTTGACAGACTTCCCTCTCTCAAAACCAACCCTCGATGACCCCTCAGGGCTGTATCTGTCTCCCTTGTCCTCACAGCCTCCCCTTTGGAGGTTCAGAGTGTGAGCTCCAGCCACTTGGCCTCAGCTCAACTCTGGCTTCCACAACTTACTAGCTGTGAGACCTTGAGCAAATCACTTAAAGTCTCTGTGCCCAGTTCTCTCATTTATATCGTGAGGACAATCATAGCATTTATATATATATATATATATATATATATATATATATATATATATATATATATATATATATAGGGCTGTCATAAGATGAAATGAGACTACTGCATGTAAAGAACTTTTAGTTAATTAGCACAGGGTAAACAATGAACGTTAGCATGTTCGTTTTATTTTCCAATACCCCTCCCCAAATAAGTGTTTTATTTCTTTTGTTTACCCTTACAGTGACTTGCTTATGATAGGCTCTCAAAAAACTTGACAAATTTAGCTGCACTTAATTGTGGGGTATTCCCAGAACCCAGTACTTTGGAAGTGAGGCCAAGTGGTACTGGTCCCTGACTGGCTATGCTTATGAAGGAGGAGAATAAGGGTTAAATTCTTAGAAACTATTAGCTAGGCTATTCAGTTCAAACCATATAAAATTACTGATATTGAAAAATTTTTGATCGAAATGGGAATTTCAAATGCTTTAACCTAATACCAGTATTCTGGTTAACTAAGTTTTTTTCCATCCACTTGCTCTAGACAGGGACTACTTCCATTCTAGGGCAAAGGGGAGATGAAAGTCAGGGCCAAGGAAGTTAGTTGGGTTAAAAGGGAAATTAAATGTTTTGGAATCAATTTCTCCAAAACAAATAAAGACCAAGTTCTAAGCCATTTAGTTGTAAATAATTTACAGTAACAATCAGATTGTGTCAAGGTAATTACTATACTTCAGGCAGGACATTGGAGTGGCCTGGGTTGGCGGGTGGCATAAAATTAGTCTAAGCAGCAATTTCATGGCTTTGGCTAAACAAGAAGTTTCTTCCTGACTTGTCCTGCTACATGACAACAAGCTCCTTTGAAGGACACGCTGCCCTAGAGTCAGTGGGGCCTTGAGTTTTCAAACCACCTTTTTTTTTTTTTGCATCCTCAATGAAGCGGAATAACAATATAATTAATTTCCTGAACAATTCTTTAAAATTGACCTCTTGGTCTTGATCTACCTAGATTAACACTATCCTATACAAATTTCTTGATGATGGAAGTTGTAGGGCATTCCGATTGGGTGGGGGCTAGCGGTACCAATAGTGAGAGAATTCACCCCAGGCAGAGCAAAGGAGATAGAAGTTTATTGAATACACTGCAAGGGGGCAGCGGGCAGGACAGCCAAGGAGAGACTGTCTGCCGTGAGGTGGTGGTGAGGGGCTGTAGTCTTAGGGCAGAGTGAGGGAGCATGGGAACGTATGGAACTTACCCTGTTCTTGTACTTAGGAACTGTGCCTGGTCAGTTAGGGTGGCTATTTCGAGGCTTCGTGAACCTGTTTGCATCAGCTGGGGGGTCACGGTGGCGGCCTTTTGCCTTGATCAGGTTTCCAGTGCTCACGCCTGTTGTCTAAAAGCAGCCTGTTCAGAAATGTTCCACATCTGTGCTGTGTTTCCAAGATGGTAGCATTTCGGAATGCGGTGATCCAATGTGGTAACTGAGTACTTGACATGTAACTAATATGACCAGGAAGTTGAATTTTTAATTTGATTCCATTTTAATCAATTTAAATAGCTACAAGTAGTTGCCATATTGGACAGAGTAGACCTGGATCGTCCATCTGCTCATTCTCAGTTCGGAGAGGGCACGCGGACAATGGCTTTTCATGCTTGGGAATCTTTATGTTCACCTCCATAGCCACACCTCACCCCCACACCCTGGTAGAACTTTGAGAATTCCTGCTAAAGTTCTTTTTACCTTTGTGCTCCTTACTTACTGATCAGGAGACAATTCTGATGGCTACAAATTCTAGCCATCTCTGGACTTGGTTGTATAGTGTTTAATTTTTTTGATAGCCATCTGCTCGAGGTATACCATCATAATCATCAGAAGTGAAGAAACAAAGTCAGATGTCAATATTTATTTGTTCAAGATTTTGAAGGGACTTGAAGGTAGTTATGAGAAGACATTGGAGCTTAAGTGATTGTTTTAATATATACAAGAAAAACCATTTCTAGATGGAGCTATTTGCATAGGAAACAGCTAAAAGAGAGTGTTTGGAAAGGTATTTGCAGCAAGCCATTGGCCACCGAAGGGTGAGATATGAAGGAGATGAGGTGTGAAGCCGTGAGCCGATGAGACATGCAGATAAAGTGTCTCTGAATGATAATAGTGAAAGGAAAGGGGAGTGTATTCCTTTGCTGCAGTAACAGTATGCCGCAGACTGGGCGGCTTAAACACCAGAAAGTTATTTTCTGACACTTCTAGAGACTCCAGCTGTCAGTAGATGTATCTTCTCCTAAGGCCACCTTCTCAGTGTGACCTCACCTGGTGTGACCTCACCTGGTGTGACCTTACCTGGTGTGACCTCGCCCAGTCTATTCTCCGCACAGGTACATCCCTGGTGTCTCTTCCCCTTCTCGCAAGGATGCCAGTCATGTTGGATGAGGACCCACCCATACGACTCCATTTAACCTTGATTTAACCTCTTTAAAGGCCCCTTCTCCAAATACAGTCACTACCGTGGGTTCGGACTTCAATGAACTTGGAGGGGCAGTTCAGTCCATAACAGAGGGTTAGCTTTGGTGCATGAAGTCCTAAAGTACCTAGACTGGAACTTTTGTAATACTTTTGCAGTATCACTACAAATTCACAAAAAAGATTTCAAACTCTGTGCCTGGGGATGGATTTTCCTACTGCCTGAGACCCTCTTCTGTCTTTTCTTCCAGAATCGAGGAACGGCGACAACTCAACCTTGACCACCCACCACCTAGACCCTGGAACCCTGGAGCAGTGCCCCAGTAAGCTTCTCCTGGCTACTGCCCCAAGCCCGAGCTGGCCCTGGATCTGGGAGGGAAACTTAAGCCTGCTTGCTTTCTGTTGATTGGGGTCCGGTGGCACAGTGCCCTGAAGTGGTTTGTTCATGGCCCCCCCATAACTGCCTGCATAGCACATCTAAAAAGCTATCTCAGCCTTGGCCGTGATGCAGGCTCACAATCTTTGGGCCAGATGGCTTTACTGAGCCATCCACAGTATAGCAGCTAAGTTAGAAACTTAGAAGGGGGAAAATCATAAAAATCCGCCAGTCCAACTTCTGCCCAATGCAGGACCCTTGTTTTGGCACCCCTTGCGTATTTCTGTCCATCCTCTGCTTGAATACTCCCAACGGCAAGGAGGCTAGTATTTCATAAAGCAACAAGCATTGTTACCACACGTCCAATTCATAGACAGTGTTGCTTTATTCTGTGTCTGGCTGCCTTTCTGCTGCCCTCACTGAATGACCAAATGTGTTTTCTTCTGGGCATTCATGAAGGAGAGTAACAGGCAGGCAATGTAGAGGTTAAGTTCATGGCTTTGGATTCCTTCAGACTTGGGTTTGAGTCCTGTTCGCCGCTGGGTGACCTTGGGTGAGTTACAGCCTCAGCTCCTTCATGTAAAATGGGATTAGTAACTGGACCTCTCACTCTGGGAGCAATGACTAAGGGAACGTGTGTGAAGCCCCTAACACAGTGCGCGGCGTCCTTTAGTACATGTTAGCTGTGGGATGATTCCTTGCTTGTTCTCACAAACACTGGAGGAGGAGCTGGGTGGGCTGGTGCGATGCACCCTGTTGTTCTTGCTCTCCCTTCCCCGCCAGATGTGGATTTCTGCCCCCAGGCGGCTCGGTGCTGCCGCACGGGAGTGGACGAATACGGCTGGATCGCGGCCGCGGTGGGCTGGAGTTTGTGGTTCCTCACCCTCATCCTGCTCTGCGTGGACAAACTGAGGAAGCTCACTCCGGATGAGCCCAAGGGTTTGCGAGCATGAGGCTGAGCAGCTTAGCCCCGAGAATGTCAGTCGCCACCGAACTGTGGGTAACCGCGGGAGGGGAGTGGTGCTGATGGCGTTTCTGCCTGGCTACAGGTGTCGTCACCTTTGTGCCTCAATGACTTTTAAAAGAGAAGGGAGAAGGAAAGGCGGATCCGAGGAAGGAAGGCCAGTGCTGCTTCACACCTAAATCCACAGGCACTCATGCTTCTGAGTGCCGACGATCTCTTTCTTGATCTACCGGACCTGCTGCGGTTTTAACCAGTGTTTTCGTCCGCGCCCCAGGGGGGTGCACAAGAACATGCGACTTTGACTTTTGTCCACGTTCGGAGCTAAACTCAGAAACTTCTCCCCCAAAACAGGTCATTGTCTTCCATCCATTTCATTCAAGGAAATCACTGGCATCCCCCCCCCCCCCCCCCCCCCCGTGCATTGCTTCTCCCGCTCTAGTTCTTTCTTCGACATTGTCTTCCGTGGCGGTCTTGCCCCACCGTCCTACATCGCCCCTGCATTGTTTCAGGCACGTTGGGTTCTGTTCTCGCTGCCGCGGTCAGGCACTTCCTCCGCACTGGCTCCTCCCCAGGGCAGCTGCCAATGTGGTGCTGTCGCCCCCTGCTGACGACCTTCGGTAAAGCCTCACCGCCGAACTTCGGACATGGGGCTGGCCTTCTGCTCTCCACAGGAGTCTGATCACCTTCCCAGGTCTGTCTCCCTGCGCATCCGGGACCAGGACTCAGGTGACCCAGTCCTGTCTTCCACTTCCTGCTGCCAGTCCCTCCGCTCGGGGGCTGCCTTCGAACTCCGCCTCCAGATGGAAGGCCAGCCCTCAAAGTCCAGCCCAAACACCTGCTCTTCTTGCAGCCTTCCCTGATAGCCTTGGGGGACCCCGAGCTGGTGTTCTTAGGGGTGCGTCCGCCCCACCCTGAAGTGCAGCCCTCAGGAATATGCAGTCAGTGTAGACTTCCTCTTGCTCCTGGGGATAGAAAGCTCCTCGTAATGTTTGTGCGACGAATGAATGATGAATGAAGGAACTAACGAACGAGTCCTTGCCTGAGATGAACTTAAAACTATCATTCCGCACAGAGAACTTCCACTTTTCTATAAATGGTTGAAATAACCAATCTCCACAGAAGCCAGTTGGTTTAGTTCCCGCTCATCCTGCAGAAGGATGTTGCTGGTCACCGTGAACATTGTCGGGGGGGGGGGGGGGGGTCGGGGTCAGGAAGAGAGGAGAGTGGGTTCATCAGAAGGAAGGAAAGACATTGTCTCATTAAGAGACAATGGCTGCCCTTTGTGGGGCCACATGTATTTAGATTGAACAACCAAATAATTATACACAAGAAAGTGAGAGGCCCCTGAAGTAGGAAGGAGCATTTCCTGGAGGTGGCAGATGGTTCAGAGCTGCCCACCTGCTCTTTCAGAAAGTCTAAGTAGATTTCCCTGACAATGGGAATTGAAGGAACTGGCCTGGCTCAGTCTGCTGCTTTCTGAATCTCCGTGGTTTAATCAATAAACCGGATGGATATACTGTGCCCACGTGTTACATAATCGTGTGAACCAGTGTCTGCACGACACCTCGTGCAATGTGATGAACACACACGAGCGTGTTCCACTTTTTTAGACACTTGAGGAAAGAGTTTCCACAACACGTGATTGAACTCCTTAGAGATGGAAAGAGTTAGTAAGGACCCCCTGGGATTTAACATCTGCAAGCATTTTTGAAATAAAACAGCGTGACATCGTGGTGAGAACACTACCTCCGAAAAGCAATAGAGAGAAGGGAAATGAAGACTGATTGCTGGCCAGTGTGGAGGGAAACGAGCCACTTCACCTTGGGGAGTGTCAGTTTTCTAAGTAGAGAATGTAGGAATTGGACACATCAGTGGTTACAAACTGGGTTGTCAAAGCCTGGAGGGCTAGCTGGGGTGCCGAATGGAAGGGGTGACCATTGGGCCTGTCCTTGCAACCACAGCAGTGTGACTCTAACCTCTTCTATATACCAGACTTCCACAGTAAGATGTCATTTGCTCCTTTATTATTATTATTATTTTATTTAGAAAGCAAGTGCAAGCAGGGGTGGGGGAGGGGCAGAGGGATAGCGAATCTCAAGCCGACTCCCCACGGAGCGTGGGGCACAACGTGGAGTTTGATCTCACAACCCCAAGATCATGACCTGAGCTGAAATCAAGAGTCGGACGCTTAACCGACTGAGCCACCCAGGTGCCCCCCCATTTGGTGCCTTAGAAGCAGAAAGCCAGAACATCCCCTCGGGTCTGGGCAACGTGTAGGTTCTTAGACTACATCGAAGTGAATAATGTGTAGTTACTACCACTGCTACATTCAAATTTAGGCGTACCGCGAATCGCTTTCCTTTTCTCTGTACAGGAGGAAAGACAAACCAAATCCAAATAATCGCTCTTTTCTTTGAGAGTAGACAGAAAGACAAGTTACATAACTTGATGGTTATTCTTTCTAGATGCTTTATCTCAGATCTTCCCTCAGCGTGGGATCTCTTTATCAAAGCAAAGATTTGTCAATAAATTAAAAAGGAAAACCTGAAGGAGAAAACTAAGTATCACCTTCCAGGTGATACAAACTCCTCGGTATAAAGCAGCAGGACCTGCCTAACAGAAGATGTGCTTTTCGTTTAAGATTTTTGCTTTGAGTAAATAACGTGGCCCCCAGCACTGTCACAGGCTGAGTGACACAGAATCCACACTGCTTGGGGCATTTCTGTACCAAAGTGTCCTGAGTAGAAACAGAATATTAAACTTTAAGGTGTGGCACAATTATTTGACTTCAAAATTGATTCCTTTTTATATATGCATGATACCCAAGGGCAAATAAGTCAAATATATAATTTTTAATTAAAAATAAAATGTTGGGGCGCCTGGGTGGCTCAGTCGGTTAAGCGTCTGCCTTCAGCTCGGGTCATAATCCCAGTATCTTGGGATCAAACCCCACATCGGGCTCCCTGCTCAATGGGGAGCCTGCTTCTCCTTCTGCCCCTCCCCCTGCTTGTGCTCCCACCCTCCCCCTCAAATAAATAAATAAAATCTTTTTAAAAATAAAATAAAATGTTATACCATGCAAGATTCATCAACGACAAGTCTTAGGCTAGCTTTTCCATAAAAATATATGTAAATATACTTTAAAACTTAGAGAAATAATAATCTAGAAATGTTTTTGATTAAGGGCAACTTTCTCTGTCTGAACCTGGCATCTATTTTAAAATCATATATACATAATATGGTGTGACTGCATTGGTTTTCATTGGCTTGTGGTCAAAGTGCCTTGTAGACAACCTCTGCCTGGCATCTCCTTCCAACCTTACCTGGTCTAGCCCACTGTCACACTTTCTTCCAGAATAATCTTTCTAATACCTAAATAAGTGATCAAGGCCCTCCCCTGCCTGAAATGCTCCTGTGACTCCCCACAGCTGACAGAGTAAGATCCATACTCGTAGGATGACCCATAAGGCCCTCTGGGATTGGCTTTTCTCTAGCTTAACGTTTACATATCCTTCATGCAAACCCAGTTCTGAACTACTTCAGTTCCTAAACACTCCAGGCCCTTTCTATCCTCCCCCTCTTTGTTCTTGCTGTTCACACGGCCTGGAACACACTCTTCCCAGGAGACAGATTTCTCATGAGCCAAGGGCAGCTTACACTTCAGGTCACCTTACTTTCATGCTCCTCCACCCCAGGCCTGCCATCTAATTTTGTATTTCTAATGCTGTATTTTTTTAAAGAGGGCCTTTTATTTGTATACATGTTAGACCCCATAAACCTGAACCTTGTTCTTCTGCTCCCTCTTCCCTCTTCTGACTGGACTCACTTAGTTTACTGTGAGTGGTCTTGTCCCTTGTCCCTGGATGGATGGACACACACACACCACCTCAAGGGCCTATGCTCAACTTCAGGGCAGCACTGGACAAAGTGCTTGACCAAACTCTAGGCAGGCTCCTCTTGATCCCTCTTCTCAACTAGGCCTCAATCCTGGCTGATAAAAACTACAGAATCTCAACACAAATGACTCTATCTTCTCCCCACAGATTCAAAGACTTAAACAAACACTAATATAGCTTCCAACTCAAGGCCACATCCCTCGGATGACCCTGCCCCCCAGCCCCTTAAAGTGCTTGCCTAAGTAAAAGCTCAAGGCTGACAAAATAATCAACTATTTGTTCTAACCAATGCCTGACAGGAGGTATCTGACCACCTTTTTTTAGAACATTTACTAAAAGGGACTTACATGTGTAAATTCTTTCTCTGTCCCTTTGAGATATATGTATCTGTTTCTACATCTACATATCTATCTATATATCTATCCATCTATCCATCTATCCATCTGTTACAACCAGGAGCTGAAAGCTATTCCTTTAAAATGTAATCATCACGAAGGACAGGGCCTCTGTCTCCCAGTCTGGGATAACAGGATCCTAACTCTGATGATTGACAGCAGGCAAACACAGCTGGCCTAATCATTAGCATTTACACTGACCAATTTTTTGCATTTCTCACTTCCCCGACTCTACTGAGCTCCAGCTCACCCCACTCCCTACTCCCTCGTTCCCCTGTAACACACCCAGTCACCTCTGCACAAGTCAAAGTGGAGTTCATGCTAGACCCTCTTCCCTGCTGTAATAATATATTACAATTAAAATCTGTCCTCAACCACTTCAGTGTCCAGCTATTTTTTTTTTAATCTCTGACAACTGAGCATGTTGGACTAGAGTATCCACCTGCTTGTCTTTCTCACTGGTCTCTCCGAAGGCAGGGACTGTGTCTTTAACGTCGGGTTCCTTCCACCTACCCAAGGCCTAGATGTGCAGCACAAACTCAGTAAACCCTTGATGAACTACGGATTCAGATGAGACCCAAGAACGTGGCCCATGCAAACAGCGACCGCGAAGAGGTAGAGCTATGAAGACGGAGGAGGAGGCTCTTGGGAAAACGTGGCGTCCCAAGGTTGGAAAAAATTTTAATTATTGTTTCCATAAGTTTATAATAAATACATATTTAAGTCATTTGTGGAAATGAGTAACAGGCAGGTCTACCCACCAAGTAAATTCTGTGATGAGAGACAAATGGACAAGGGCCAGCCCATATATGAAAATAGAACCTTGACCCAAAATCTGCAGCAACCAGTCCAAGAAGCCAACCCAGCACCTGTCTAGAAAGGTAGTCTAGGAAGTCAACTAGTCTAGGAAGTCAACTAGTACTCTAGGAAGCAACTAGTCTATCTGTAGCACCCAAGCCAGGAAGGCAAACGGCCTCCATAGCAATCTGCCCAAACAGCCATGATTTGGTTAATAACAGACAGCTCCAGTTAATTAATAAATTTTCACCTCTGTTTCCAACTTAGGACCATCCAGGGAAAGCCAAATGTGTGCCCTTAACCAATCACACAGGATGCCCCACTCCTAGTCAGCCCACCTACAGCTGTCCCGTGCCAACAGCCTATAACCAGGACATACGGAAGATCAGGAGCCTTCCCCTTTTCCGCTAGGAAGCTTTCCCACATCTCTGCCCACCTCTGAATGACTACCAGATGTAGGTGATGGTGGCTGACTCCCCTGCTAGAGCAGGGTCTGAATGAATAGCTTTGGCTTCTCATTTGGGTGGTCCTCGTTTATGCCCATGGTGACTATTTGTTGAACTCTTTGTCAAAACACTCGTCCTGTTCTTTGTACCTTGAGGGAGATCTTTTTACCTGGGAAGTTCCTGTTACCCCGTCAAATGAAGGAAACTACCGAGAGGGAGCGCTATGGGCCGAAATGTATCCCCCACAAATGCTTACTGTGAAGTCCCCAGGACCTCAGAATGTGATCTTATTCAGAAATAGGGTCGTTGCTGGTGTAATCACTTAAGATAAGATCACGCTAGAATAGGGTGGGCCCCTAATCCAGTCTGCTTTTCTATAAAGGGGAGATTTGGACACAGACCTGCCCACAGGGAGAACAGCCTGTGCTGAAGGCAGAGATGGGGGTGACACGCCTACAAGCCAAGGGATCCCAAAGATCGCTAGCAACCCACCAGACAGGAGGGGAGAGGTCTGGAACGGATTCTCCCCCTCAGCCCTCAGAAAGAGCCAGCCTTGCTGACATGTTGATCTCAGATTTCTAGCCTCTGAGCAGTGAGACACTATACCTCTATCCCTCCATCCGTCTTAGGCACCCCGTCCGTGGTACTTTGTTACCGCAAGCTAGCAAACTAATACAGAGCGTGAGTTGTTGAACTGAGTAGTTGCAACTTGAAACAAGGTGCAGCCTTGTGTTCAAGTGCTTGCAATACCTAGACCACAGATATGTAAGCAACTAGGTAAATAGGCAGGGTGCGGTTGCCCGGGGAGCTTCAAGCCACGGGAGTGTGCGGTGATTCACCCTCCACCACAGGACGCCCAGGCAGCCTGCCTGCCCCTCCCTGAGCCCCATCAGGGCTCTCCTCTACCACACCACATACGACCTGCCCAAGCACAGGCCAAGAGGGTGGAGACTCTCCTTGGGAGATGCTGCTTGAGGTGATGGATGTCAGCCCCAGGGTCACACACATCCTGTGCACCCCGCAAAGTCACAGTTCCATCCAGACTTCTCTATGTGAGAGTTGGGAGCAAGAGGGGGTGGGGAATGAAGCAATTCAGGCTTCTCATACCAGTCCTGGGGCAGCAGGAAGTCCCCTTCTGGTAAACTCCTCAGATAAGCCCACACTGTACACACAGCTGTGCACACACTTGCGGAGTGTACACGCACACCTGCACCTTGCCCCAGCCCTGCCCTGGGGGCCCTGAGCTTGCTTCCCTCACCCACCTGCCCCCTGACGCTGCTGAGCCAGAGTCCTCACCTGCCTCTGGATGGCAGCAGGAAAGGAACGTGGAGTGCTTGAGAAGCCAACACAGGGCGCCCTAGAATCCAGGGTGCAGCTGAGCAGGAGAGCGATGGGGGCACCAAGGCTGCTGCCCACTGGGACCTGGAAAGCCCTTCTGTGATAGCTTAGCTTGCTCATATGCACCCACCCAGTTTTTCTTGAGGAACAGGCACCTTTTATAATTTGCATAGAGTTGTCCTAGGAGCCACAAAAACCTAACAGGGGGAGAAAATGACGCATAAGATGTAACACTCGGCTTCAGTGACAGGCTTGTCTGGTACAAATTCCCCTAATTTTGTATTGTTATAAGGGATATATTAAGTACAGAGAATACTTTATTATACTTTGAAGATACTTAGATCAAATATTCTCTTAAAAACTGATTTACAAGCTACCCAGCCATGAAAAGACACGGTGGAAACCTAAATGTATATCTCTACGTGAAAGAAGTAATAGTACCACTTAAAAGATGCTCCATACCGTATGATTCCAACCATATGACATTCTGGAAAAGGCAAAACTACAGAGACAGTGAAACAGATTAGTGGGGAGAAAAGGATGAATGGGAGGAGTCTATTTTTTGTAAAACCAAATTTACAAGCATCTGGGAGAATCTTATTGCTCCAGAGGAAGGTGATAATGTATGCATCAAGTTAAATATACTTGAATTTAAAATCTTCAACATAAGACTACTAATGGACGGATGCCTTCTGTATCTTACGCACCAGCATCAAACTTTAATGCCTAAATTAGCTCACCAAGTCCATTCTTAGGATCACTGAATAGATTAAAATTGTAAGTACCCATTTATTCTTAAGAGAACTGTACTCATTTATTTATGGATTTTGGGAAAATGTATGCTATACTCCCAGTGTTAGACACAGCCTTCCTCCACATGAAGTTTTGTTCATCCATAGCCTACAGTTTCCTTCACTTTTCTGTGTGTCTGTGCAGAGGGTGTAGTTCTCACTCTGTCGTCATCAGGCACTGCAAGGTGCCAATCATTCTATTCCTTATTCACTTTTATCCCCCCAATTCTCTCTCAGTCTCTGGTTCCCCTTCCATAAGGCAACCACATGGGTCCCTCTCTGTGCTCTTATAGAATGGGAACAATTATTCTAAGTTCAGTTGTTCTGAATTTACATAAACTAGATTTCATCCTGCCTCTTCGCTCACACAACAGTAACGTTTTTCAGATCTCTTTACCGTATGTCCCTACGTCCAGAGCCTCTAGCTGCCACACAGGATTCTGTGTAAGCGCCACGGTTCACCTCTCCCTTCTCTGGGAAATGCACTCCTAGCCTGGCTCAAGCCCCACTTCCGCATCGCGCCACCACGAAAATCCTTATGTGCTCCCTTTATGGGCCTGTGAATGTACTTCCTTGGGTAATAGTGCCAGATGCAGTAATGCTGGGTCACAGGAGAAATATATTCCTAATTTAAGTAGTATGGGATAACTTGCTTTTTAAATTGGCATATAGATATTTCATTCAATTGTCCCAGAAATTGAAACTGACTTTTTATTATTTCTTTCTATCTGCCTGTTCAGGATAGACATCAACCGTGCTCACGCCTTACCCCAAAAATAACATGCACGGCATTCCCACTATTAGATATCGAATTCAACTTATTGAATTCAATTTTATTTTGAATCTGAAGGCAGAATTGTTGTTGATTTGTATTAGAGTTAGCATTTTTCTTTTTATGTGAGATTTTTAAAGGTTGGCTATAAATATAATTCTAGGCGAGTGTGCATTTTGCCTGATTAAAAATAAAATTTGTGGCCCTGTTACCAGATTCCTGGCTCCATGGCAGGCTTTTCACCTTCAGATACGCCAGGATCGTGCCAGGTTTGGGGAAATGTGAAGGAATTGTTTTGTTCAAAAGAGCAATTCGGCAATTGACTTTTTGGGAATGATGCGTGAGACCACAGTGTGCTGCATGAAAAGACCCAGAACTGCATGAAAATGCACACACTCCTGGTCAGGTCTACAAGTCAGCCCTAGCAATGAGAACAAACAATTGAGGCTGAAAGATACCCAGGTTTTGTGCTAAGATGGTGAGAAAACTTTCAGACATTATGATCTATGAGGCTTTTACAGAGGATATTTTGGTCCATTGTTATTCTTTTTTTAAGACTTTTTATTTATTCGTTTGAGAGAGCATGAGAGCAAGAGCACAAGCACGGGGTAGAGTCAGAGGGAGAGGGAGAGGCAGACTCCACGCTGAACAGGGAGCCGGCCATGGGGCTCGATCCCAGGACCCCAGGACCCCAGGACCCCAGGATCATGACCTGAACCAAAGACAGATGCTTAACTAACTGAGCCACCCAGGCGCCCTTGTCCATTGTTATTCTATAAATGCTAGAATGTAAATGCCAGGGAGCCAGAC
Organism: Ursus americanus; assembly: GCF_024610735.1. Taxonomy (NCBI): domain Eukaryota; kingdom Metazoa; phylum Chordata; class Mammalia; order Carnivora; family Ursidae; genus Ursus; species Ursus americanus. The sequence goes on along the minus strand of NC_142129.1, from coordinate 15,072,244 downwards.
GTTTCTGTAATTTAAAAAAGTTATTAGTATTTTAAAGTAATTTTCACAGGGCACCTGGCTGGCTCAGTCAGAACAGCATGTGACTCTTGATCTCGGGGCTGTGAGTTCAAGCCCCACATTGGGTGTAGAGATGACTCAAAATAAATAAACTTTAAAAAAATAAAATTAGTTCCACAGACTTGATACACCATTGCAAGAGTTAAATTCTTCAGAAGACAATGAACCTCCCCTAGTGTCCCAGTATCTCTAATTTGCTTTCAGAGATGGCAGCTTTCCAAACCATCCTGGATAAAGCCATATGGAAGGCAGCCAGCTCAACAGGAGCAAACAAACCTCTTCCCTCCAGCTTCCCAAGGGTAATTCCCTTTGATGAACCCTAAGGTGTGGGGGTGGGGGGTGGCAAGGAGCTCTGTGGACAAAATCTGTGGAATGGGAGGAATTTGCATGTAAGGCAAATCAGATCTCTAGGGTGACGTTAAAAAAATTTTTTTAACCCAGAGATATTTAACTTAGCATTTAATGTGATTTACATAAATTATCTTTATGCGCATCTATGCACATATTCTATTCAACGAAACCCAAGGAGATAATGTAAATTGGCCAAAGTCACATCAGTCTAAGCAGCTCAGCTTGGATTAAAAAAAAAATCCGGTCCTCTCCAGGTCTGGAGTTCTTTAAACCCTCATCACCAAGACTGCCTTAGATACTGGACTATATAGTGAGTCACAAAATCAGAGTTAGTAGGGACCTTAGAGACCAATGTCTTCTCTCCCCTTCTTCCTCCCCTCCCTCCCCTCTCTCCCCCCCCCCCACCTCTTTCTCTCATACACACTCACACACACACACACACAACCACACTTTAAGAAGGCTGTGTCCTTTGCTCAGTGACTTCCAGTAAATGATGTTCATCACACTGTGAGAGAACCCCTTAAAATCCATATGTAATGAAAATGTCCATAATTTGACCTATTGCTGATAATTTGCCTAATTAAAAAATAATTCAAAGAAAAACAAAGGTATAAAATAGTCTGGAAAATAGTTGTTTCTAGTAATTTGCTATTCCAGATAATGTAACATATTAGAAAAAGACCACTAAGAAAAAACGGGGCTAAGGTAAGATAATATTACTATGGGATATTAGAGAGGTGTAAAATGATAACCATGAGAACTATGTGGAAACTTCTTTGTTGGTGAAATTATAAAATATTAAAAATATAAACATAGGGGTGCCTGGGTGGCTCAGTTGGTTAGGCATCTGCCTTGGGCTTAGGTCACGATCCCAGGATCGAGCCCCATGTTGGGCTCCCTGCTTGTGGGGAGTCTGCTTCTCCCTCTCCCTCCCCCTGCTTGTTCTCTCTCTCTCAAATAAATAAAATCTATATAATATATGTATTATATATATATAGTTCTATTTTCTCTATGCTGGTAAGAGGACAGTAATCATGTATTCTCAAAGTGGACACAGGATATAAATTGGCCCAGGAATTCTGAAAAATAATTGAAAATATAGAAGAAGTCCCTTTAACTCTACTCAGACCATTCACTTCAGTCATTTCACTTCTAGGAATTTATTCTAAGTAAGTAATCTGAAAATCAGACAACTTATACACAAACGTATTTAGCCCACTATCAGTTGTAATAGCAAAACATTAGAAACAACCAAACATTTAACATCAGGAAAATGGATAAATTATGGTAGATCCATAGAAAGGATTATTATGCAAGAAAAAAGATCTAGCTCCTTCCACCATGGGAGGATACAATGAGAAATCTGCCACCTGGAAGACAGAGACCCCTTGACCTACCAAACTGACACCCTGATCTCCAGCTTCCAGCTCCAGAACTAATTATGTGCCTCATATTGAGCCAAGAAGGATGAACAAATCAGCAATTCCTTTGCTGAAATGTTAAAAGAAATGGGAGTGCCAACCACAAAATTTTTAAAAGAAACAAATGTGATCAAGTTGCCAAAGGAAAAGATGTTTTTAGTAAAGAAATGAACTCAGATACATGGAAGCTATAAGATAAACAAAATAATAAATTACACAAGAATTTGAAAAAAAAGATGTCTATATAGACATAAAATGATGGATAAAAATGAACCTTTAATGACACAAGAGAATGTTTATGACCATGCTAAAGAAGGAAAACAGGATAGGACATTGTATATATAGTATGTCCCTCTATGGGGTAAAAGAAAAGATATAGGAAAAAGCCTGGAAGGAATTTCACTGAAATGTTGAGGACCACTTGAGTAAATTGCGTAGCAAACTTGAACAACATGATGAGGGAATGTGTATGTCTGGGTGGCACATTTGTATATGTATTTAATTGTGAATTATATATACCACATCTTCGAAGTTTTAGTCCAACGTGTAAAGAGCTTGGAACTCTGCTATAAGGTCCTTACACTACCTGTGAAGCAGTACAGTGTTATTTGCAAATGGACTTGGATTAGTCATAAATGTATATTGCAAAGTCTAGGGCAACTGCTTAAAAAAGGAAAAATTTATATGCTAAGAAAGGAGAGAAATGGAATGATATAAAATGCTCATAAAACTAGAGAAGGCAGAAAAAGAGTGGAAGACCAAAAAACAAAACAAAAACGAAGAACAAGGTCTGTAGATGAAAATAGTTAAAAATAGACCAATAATCACTTTAAGTGTGAATGGCCTAAATACATTAAATAAAAGACAGAGACTACCAGAATGGATTAAAAAAAACAAGACCCACCTATATGTTGTCTACAAGAAACCCACTTTAAATATAAAGACAGATAAAAAGTAAAGGGATGGAGAAAGATATATCATGCGAACATTAATCAAAAGAAAGCTGGGGTAGCTATATTAATTTTAGAGCAGACTTCAGAGCAAGAAAAGTTATCAGAGATAAAGAGAAGCCCTACAAAATGATAAAGGAGCAAATTTTCCAAGAAGACATAACAATCCTTAATTTATACACTCTTAACAGAGCAAGAAAATATGTGAGGCAAATACTGATAGAACCACAAGGAGGGGCGCCTGGGTGGCTCAGTCAGCTAAGCGGGATCCTGGGATCCTGGGATCAAGTCCCGCATCAGGCTCCCTGCTCAGAGGGGAGCCTCTTTCTTCTTCTCCCTCAGCTGCTCCCCCTGCTTGTGCGCTCTCTCTCTCTCTGTCAAATAAATAAATAAAATATTAAAAAAAAAAAAAAAGAACCACAAGGAGGAACAGATGAATCCACTATTACAGTTGGAGACTTCAACACTCCTCTACCCTGTGACAGCCCCCACAGGCAGAAAATCAGTAAGGACATAGTTGAACTGAACAGCACCATCAATCAACTGGATTTAATTGACATTTATAGACTACTCCATCCAACAACAGCAAACAACACACTCTTCTCAAGCCCACATGTAATATTCACCAAAATAGACCACATTCTGGACCACAAAACACACCTTAAATAATTTAACAGAATAAATACCACCATGTCACTCAGTCATTATGTTATCCCAAATAACAGACACTATTAATCTGAATGTATCTTATTAGCCATCGAAAATGAACCAGAGTTCATCTTTAAGCAAGCACAAAATTAGACAATTTATTATGAAGTAAAATAATGTTTTTGCTACCTACTTAAAAAAAAAAAAATCCCTGAACTTATAAATCAAAACAGGGGCACCTGGGTGGCTCACTCAGTTAAGCATCTGCCTTCAGCTCAGGTCACGATCCCAGGGTCCTGGGATCGAGCCCTGCATGGAGGAGAATCTGCTTCTCCCTCTCCCTCTGCCCCTCTGCCCCCGCCTCCCCTTGCTCATGCTCTCTCTCTCTCTCTCTCAAGTAAATAAATAAAATGTTTTTTGAAAAAGAAATAACATACTTCCTAGGAATTTTATTTTCAGAATCAAAAATTCAGTGACCTGAATCTGTGCTATGCTCTGTTTTCCCTCCTTTACACAATGGAATAATATCCCTGCTCTTCTGAAGGCTAATTTCCCCATTATGCTCTGAATCTCAGCACCTCTCACTTACTTCTCTGTCTTCTGCATTATCAGTAGTAACCTCCCCCACTCCATGGATCAACCCCATCACCATACAACACATTCAGTGCTGGTCATTTTAAGGTTTCCAATTAGTAAATAAAAATACAGACACCTAGGTAAATTTGAATGTTAGATAAACAACAAATAATATTGTGTGTCCCATGCAATATTTAAGACATACCTAAACTAAAAAAAAGTATTCCTTGTTTATCTGAAAATCAACTTAATTGGCTTCCCTGCATTTTATTTGGCAACGCTTTGTCATTTACCCTACATCCTTACCTTCCAGTTACCACCCCATTTCTCTTTGACCCTTCTCGGCCAAATACCTGAAAAGAATTGTCTAAATTCACTGTTCTCTCCATTCCCATTTCCTAGTCCTCCTTCAACCTCCCTCCAAGCTAGTTTCTTTCTCCAGCAGTCCACAAAAACTGCTCCTGTCAAGGTCCCCAACACCTCCAAATTCCTGGTGCTTACACTAGTATCTAGCACACAGCTGGCACTCAATAAATATTTGTGTATGCATTCATGCATCAGTAGTATTACCATACAATCTAGTCAGTTTTCAGTGAATACATTTGCTGTTCCATGAGATTCTCAACACTGGAATTGAGATTGTTGGCTCTTATGCACAAGTGATATACCAAGTTCTAACTGTAGAACTATATTTGTAAACCATTAAACGTTATTCATAGCTATTTTTCCAGGACATACTAAACAATATTCTCCTCTGCCTCCTAACTAATGGAGTAGGGGATGGAGTATTTCTCCATTGTACTGATTCTGGGGAAAGCCTGAGCTAGTTTTGTTCAGTCCCATCCATAGCACCATCTCTCCTCCAGGTGTCCAGATGCTCATCTTCCACTTTACCAGCTCATGAAAGTCTTAGAAAAGGACTGGGTGAGCTGGAAGACCTCCAGGCCCAGACATGCCTGCCCTTCTGCTGGGGGCCATGTGATAGACAACCTCAGTGCCATGGGACACAGGTCCTCACCAGGAGCCAATGGGAAGGACTTCCAGAGAATGGCTTTTCTGTGTTGACCTACTAATTGTTAAGTTCTTTCTTTTAACCGGGCCAAAACCAATATTCTGCAAGATATTAGTTCTGTCTTCCAGAACACCATAAAGCAAGTCAATCCCTGTTCTCATGACAACACTTAGGATATTCAGCTATGCTTCCTACAAAGCCTTCACTGCTCATGATAGACACCTAGTTTCTTAATTTCTTTCTCAAATGACATGGACTCCAATCTTGCCATTCTGGCTCCTCTTCTCCCCATCTTTCCATCCAATTCATAAGCATTCCTTTCAAAATACGGCACCTATATTCTTCAAGTAACCAGCAAGGGAGATGGACATCCTTATATCCCCTCACTGGGGCAATATATTTCTATTTATAATGTTTGAGGCTAGATTGATCTTTCAAATATGCCCAGCACTCCTAACATGTCTGTAAACATCCTCAAATCTTTTCCTATAAACTGCTGATAGACCATATTCCCTTTATCCTATATGCATATAATAGATTTTTTAATCCTAGAAGTAGGACTTTAAACTAAGTAGGAATAAATGAAATTTTAATTTCTTTTTGGCCTGTGTTGTAGCCTGTTAATATCATTTTGACTTCCCAAAAAAGATTTATTTATTTATTTATTTATTTGAGAGCGAGAGAACATAGGTGGGGAGGGGCAGAAGGAAAGAGAATCATAAGCAGACTCCCCGCTGAGTGTGGGGCCTAACGTGGGGCTCGATCCAATGACCCTGAGATCATAACTCAAGTCAAAATCAAGAGTCAGATGCTTAACCAACTGAGCCACCCAGGTGCTCCTCATTTTGACTTCTGATTGCCACCCATCACAATACCATCCTGCTAAATTTTGAGACATATAAAATTTAGTAAGCCACTCTGAACCTGTTGATATGAAGAGCAAAAAACCTCTAATTTCTGAGGTCCTGGGGCCAGTAACCTCAGAAGGTGAAACCTTAGCTATCCAGAAAATGGTTGAAGCACAGAGGACTTTGTCGTAAGCCACAGGCCATTGACCCTGCAGATACAGCTGAGGTGCTACTCCCGCTTCATTCAGGAGCTGAAGGGCCAGTCAGGGCAGGAAATGCATTGTGCAGAGCTGATGCTTATGTCTAGTTAGCCAGTTAAGGAGAGCCCCACCATCAAGGAAAAGACACTGAAGCACACACTTTTCACAAGAGTCTCTTAAAAGCAGTTTGTGTGCTGAAGCCTTTAAATTACCTAGTGTTAAGGCCGAGGGCCAGAAATAGGCTATTACTCTCTGGCCTGGAATAATGCTTTCTGTCTATCCATGAAGTCCTCTATCTCAGCTACAAACACCAGGCAGGAGGCCCCTGCAAAATTCCATGGGATGGGTCAGGGGGTCTGTTGGGCGGCAGTGCCCCCCACTTGCGTGCAGACAGGCAGAAAGGGTTAGGCCTCTCAAGGTCATGGTGCCATTTTCCTCCAGCAGTTAGAAAACCCACTGCTGCAGGTCCTCAAACACATCTCCCTGTTCTTCTTTCCAGATGACCTCCAGCACCAACTCTCATCCTTCTGCCTTCCTCCCGCCCTCCCTCTGCCCTTGTGTGCTTTGGAATCCAAATCAGTAACCTATTGTAAAATCAATTAGAAAGCAAAACATTCTCATCAGTCCCAATCACCAAATAAGATTGAATTGGCTGAGATTTTTTTTTTAAGACCAAAATTCACTACAATTTTGATGGCAGTATTTCTGATGGTGGAGTTATTTTTATTTTCTTTTTTTGCTAATCTGTGCTTTGACCAGGAAAGGTAGAACAAAAAAGGTTAGGGTTAAGGGGCTACATATAGTAACAGGATATTCTGATTTAAATTTGATTAATTATGTCTTTTTAAAAAAAACTTTACTCCTTATTTGCGTATAAAATTTTTATCGCAAGGAATCCAGAAATAACAGTATTGGGGAAATGTAAGACAACAATTTGAAAACTTACTGACTCTTGGCCTTCAAACCCAGGCAGCGATAATTCCTGTCCCTCACAGCTTTAGAAGGATCTAAGGGGGAAGAGCTACTTCTGGATTCTGCTAAAAGTAGAACGTCCTTGATGCTCTCCAAAAGCAGCCATGGTGCACAACTACTGTTGGAAAAAAAAGACCAACATTCGTTTGTACTGAAAGGCGGCAACTCATTTCAGTTTTTAAGCCACTCTTTTTTTTTTTTAAACTCTTTGTACTGTTTCCTTTGGAACAACCTCAGAATTTTAAAATGCTGAATGAAAAGGAACCACTGATATCATCACATCACAGAATCAAAACCTAAGTACTCACACTAATGCAAATTTCAAGACACTGACATAAGCATCCATGACCCAGCCATTCTAAAACAGGTTTACAGTAAGTTTTCCAGGCATGTTCTGTTTTATGTTTCTGTAATACTATCCTTTGGCATGAGTACAACAAAAAATAGTTTAACTACACGAATGTGGGTTACCTGGACTTGTGGCTGTAATTTTTCAAGTCCTTAACACCGGAGAAATCAAGCATGCACCAGTCTCATTTATTCCTCAGAAGAGTATAGCAAGGAATGTTCAGGAAACCTTTAAAGGAAAGAAGTTACTAAACAAATAGTGCACGGTCCAACAGCAATAAAAACATTTCATTAATTTGATTACCTAATTCAGACACGGGACCAAAGGCTCTCTCTTTGTATCACTACTATTTCTTGTTTTCTTTTTACCTTAAGTTGTACTTGGCAGGTGCAATGTGGAAGGGGAGACAGAGGGAAAAGAAATGCCAATTATGGTTTAAATTCATATTCATGTCAACTCAGTGTCCAGGCTCCGGGCGTGGGACCAGCCTGACCTTTCTTCTAAGACTTAGTTACTTCTCATAACTCCTTGTTCTTCTATGGTTTTGAACCTATTTACATGCGAAACATATAAAATCTCTCAGGGGAATGAGTTGTGGCAGTTCGTCCACATTGCGTTTTGCTTGTTCTTTTCAATCTAAAGCTATGTTTATTAAAACATGGGGACATATTAATTAAAACTGCCCAGCTATGTCGAAAATACTGGAGTATCTGGCCATTGTGTGTGCATAGGTTGTAAAATTCCTTTATTTTTCCTTCAAGGATTAATATTTGATTTTGTCATTTAAGCCATACTTTCTTTAAGGTCTCTTTCATAGTGGTCTTTTTTTTTTTTTTCTGATTTTTAGGTCCAAACTCTGCTTTTGGTTGATCCTGTGACTTCTCCTTCATGGAAGTGTATTTTCTGCCAAGACTTGCAGTTAACTGTGGTTCCAACTTCGACAGGAGCTGGCTGCTCTGAGAAGCATGGCAAGGGCTGGGTGGTGGGTACCCACAACAGGCTCACATTAGCCTCTGCATGGGGTGTGGTGGCCTCATCTGTACCAAACTCATTTTGGAAATTTTTAAATCATTTTAGAGAAAAATTGTAAAAGTAGAGTGTTTCTGCATGTCCCCTGAGAGAAGTCTTGGCAATCACAGTAAAGTTAGCGAAACCAAAAAATTAACCTTTGCACAATACTGCTAACTACCCTATGAACTTTATTTGGGTTTCACTACTTTTTCCTCTAATGCCATTTGTTATTGTTCTTGTTGTTCCAGGATCCTATCCATGTTTCCACATTTCATGTCATTGTTATGTTCTACCGCATTTTGTTCCTTTTGCTTTTCTCAGTTTCAAGGCGTTATTGTCTTGGGTTTCATAAACAACTCCAGGTTTACCCTATTACCTTTCAAGATTGTGCAGACTTTGATCTTCTCCTTTATCTTCCTAGATTGTAGAGTCCTAATCCTTTAATTCCCAAATGAATCTGCTCTTAGAGGAAGCATCAGTCTGATTAGTGGGTAGCAGAAAAGCAAAACACGGTGGGCAGAAGGAGTGGCACCGGCCAAGGGAGGAGTGAACAGTTCTGCAAATTGCACAAGCGACTAGACTCGTTTCGACTTAACTCCTTTGAAAACGAAGGTCCTAGGTGTTCTCACCAGGGACACAACAATTAGAGGAAAAGATCATTTCCTTCTACCACCACACTTTACAAATGAGAAAACGATCATATTACAAAGGAAATAAACAGAAAAGATCATTTGACACCAATTCATAGCATTTATTGACATTTCCATTTAAAATGCTAGGAAAGCAGTATAAATTGTAAACATGGAAACCAAACACTTGCATAAATTATTTCAAAAACTCTACAGCACATTAGAAAACAGGGCAGCTAATTGAAGGGTAGAAACATAACTGACAAATAGAAGGGAGGGTTCGATTACTAAATCATATACCCACGCTGAAATTTAAGTGCCCGTTTGAGACCAGCAAACCATGATTGTCAAGTTCAAGTTGCAGTATTGATGCCACGAGTGGCCTCAATTTACTCTGCACATTTTCGTACATTATCACACACAGTCCAGGGTTGAGAGTGCAGGAAGAGTCAGAAGAACAAGGACCTTGGCAAAGTAGGAGACAAGTGGGCATCCTGGAGCAGCTCTGCTGAGCCACCTTTCCTGCAAGGTTAATGAGCCCAATCTCCATGCTCCCTCGAAGATGCTCTGGAGGAGGGCCAAGCTGAGTTTTTACCCCCTTTCTGAAATGCGCCCTCTGGTGTTCAGAGCAAGTACATTAATCAGTGGAACCTCCTTTCCCCACATGAACAAGAGGAACAGTACAGGGAGTCTGGCTTAAATGTGGCCCTGTGCTATTCCTAACTCGTGCACTTAGGGAATCAAGTCATGAATGCTTGAAACGGGGGCATGAGACCCTTCACGATGCTCCAAGATGTCCAGAAAGGTTTTGGTGGAATCAGGGACCGAGCGACTCAAATCACTTCAATTTTTATCTCCGTCCCTTCTACCATTCACTCTTTCTTTAAATGTGAAGTGGCCCCAGAGCAGAAAAACCTGGAAGAAGGAAAAGCAAAGATCCTGTATAACTACCCTGTGGGAAACTAATTTGGACTAGACCACCTCAGATTAAGACATTCCTTCCTTCTCTCACCTGCTTGCTGGTTCCTAACTTTGTTTCATGTTTCCAAAGGCATTTAATATTCTTTTCCTAAATTTCAATGCTGCTGTGTGTTCATAAGATAAATTCTCAAATGTACTGTTCACACACACAAGCAATGGAATTAGGATCGTACCGTGAGGTTTCAGTTTTCAAGTCTTTTTAATACTAGAGAGAGGAGTCCTAAACACTCAAAGTTACCTCCAAGAATATCAAGAGAAACATAAAATATACACACTCCTTATTCATTAGGTAGTAAGTGTGAGCCTATTACATTTTATGAGTAAGTTACAGCAGCTGCTCTTAGAAACCCCTCACCTGTTATAAGAATATCCATTAATGCGTTGGATTAAATGTAAAAATGAAGTTCAAGTTACCATTCCATAAAAATGGGTTTTGTGATCAAATGGTCAGTGTGCAGGTACAGAAGTGGACTCCCTCATGCTCCCATTGGGGACAAATGTGGATAAGCAGGCTGCGGAGACTGGCTTTGGAGGTAGAAATGGAATGGCTAAAGCTCACCTCGAGCTGAAGTTAGTATGGTAGTTAAGACTGGAGGCCCCCTTCTCGCCTGCCCAGAACCTTAACCAGCTTTCCTTTCAACCAGCAAATTCATTCATGTCTAAGAATCTAGTATGAAAGGGAAAGAGAAGTTTATTTAATGATTAACGTGTGAATTACTGCAAAAGCAAATCGGTGTCCAAGTGACTGGTTTGGCCACTGGAGCACTAAGGGCAATGCAGTAAACACTGACCCTGTACACAGTTAAATGGGAGGCTCATAAAGCACAGAATTACTTGTTTCGGCCCAAAGCTTTCAGGTGCACCTTCACCTGTACTTTGCATCACTGGCCTCATGCCCTGAAAAGTCCGTTGGCAAAACCTGCTTAGTCTGCTGCTCAAAAGCCATGTCCCACCAAAATCAAAACATATTCTGAAATTAGATAAAATTTGGAGAATATTGTGTAGGCAGCTACAAAGAAGTGGGATATACTTATTTACAACCTACTACCCTCCACAAAGGATTTAATGTGTTTGAATGACTGACCACAGAGAGCTGTCCTAAGCAATACACCTTGGTGGAATTCTTACAATATTTTCACACTTTACAACTGGTGCTTTTCTCTTCCCTCCTCCAGACGGGATCTCTTGCTGTGCAGACCTTCTTTGCAGACCCAGCAATTTTCTCGCTGTATTATTGCAAACACATCCTCACAGCCCCATTTCCTCCTCTTGTTTTATTAAAACTCCCTAAACGGTGCAGTTAGGGATCTTATCCCAATATTGCAGCAGATCAAGTTCATTTTCAAGGACACCTTCACCCACTTTCCCCATCCTTTCCCAGGCCCACTCCCAGCTCTTCCCTTGCCATCTCACCAGCTCCCCCGTCTTCATTAAAGTAGCTTCTGAAGTGGGCTTCTCCCCAGGATCACGTTTCCAAATGTGCAACTTCCCTTCTCCTGAGTACCCAATGCACTTGTGTATTTTCAGTGAATCGTACTGATGTACACACCACATTATGTATCTCTATCTTCCATCTTTTATACCCAGCTATGCTATCTTAGATTCTAAGATCAAAAAGATAGGACTCGTGTTGACTTTTTCGGTGCTAGAAACGGCAAAAAGTCAGGTGCAGAAAGATGTTCGATAAATGCTGTTTCAAAGTTAAGGATGAAGGATGTGAATTTCAAGCAAATCGGGAAAGAGGAAGGGGAGTTAGTTACATGGAGCCCTTAGTTTTGCTCTGGTTCCCTCCATGTGAAGTCATTCACTGGTAGACAACAGCATATCAGACTGTCCGATCCCAGTATAATCATACAGATAACGTTCTACATTTCACCAAGCTTTGTGCATCTTCCTCAAGGGTTGTTTACATGCCAGATCACATCTGAATCTCAAAGAGAAATTCTGGGAGGTGGACAGAGGAGGTGAGTCCTCATTTGGCTGCTGGGGAGAAAGAGACTCAGGAAGGTACCTGACACAGCAAGTTGGTGGCAAAGTAGACTCTGAAAATGATCTCCAACCCTCTCTGAAATTCTGACTCAACTTTATAGCTTGCATTATTACCACCGGAACTTTTAAACTAGGAAAAGAGAATAGACACAAAACTTAACTTTTCATTTTAGAGTACTTCAGTTAATGGAACTCCAAAGCCACACAAGATCAACATGAGGACCTTTCTTTTAAGTAGATCATGTTAACTGAGTGTCCAAAGACCCACCTGGGTGTGGTGCTCCTCACGACAGTTAGTCTGTCCTGAGTGTGGTGACAGGTAAAACTGCTGCAAGTGTTTACAGAAAACAAGTGCAGAGTGTGCTTTACAATCAACACAAGAGTGCTGGTGAGCCCAGGGGCCTGCCCACACCACACCATACACCATCAGCTATCATATGTTATCTTTGGTCCTGACATCAGTTGAAAAGTCTATCAATTCTAAACCTAACAATACAGGTAGAATTCTTTTATGCTAGTCTTAAAGGCATCAAACTCACTACTGCAGCCCTCTAGAAAAGAGACACCCATTTCTCTGATGTACAGAGGAGGTAACCATTCTTAGTGCACTGTGTGCAAACATGACACTGAGCAGAATGGGAGGAGGGGGCCTACATTAATTCCATTTGCTGCCACATGATCTGAATTCACTGTAAAGTGTCCATAATAAAATTCTGCTTGGATATCTCAAGTTCTTAACATACTCAGGAAACCTGGTATTTTTGAGTGCCATGCAAAGATAATCCTCCACTTTGGAGAGAGTCTGGTATTAAATCAAGACTGAGAGGTAAGATATCAAGCCCAGAAAGGGGTCTTATCTCCCACACTCCTTGGAGCCTGTGAGGACTGCCTGATAAGGGATTTCCATTTCTTTAACATCCATGAGAGACTTATTCCCCTGCACCCCTCCTCTTTCAGAGGGCACAGATGAAAAAAAGACTACATTTAACTTCCCGGAAGCAACATTCCCTGTATCATTTTAAGACTGCCAGACAAGCTTCACTGAGGAATCGCTAAAACATGATTCTGGTCCTCAGCGATTACACTTTGGAAACCTATTTTAGGTGTTTTAGGGTTCTTAAAATTTGATACAGATTTGGATTCATCAGAGCCCCAAATTCTCTCTGTTTATATGTTGTTAATTAAAAGTATTAGTGAACTAAAAAAAGGATTCATAGTGGAACTCTATTATCTGTTTTTCTTCTGAGCTTCATTCAGGTATCAGCAAACAGAATGGCCCTTGTTATTATATTCCTTACTCTAATTTTGGAAGTAGGGAAATGTTTACTTCAGGAATGAATCTCAAGACAGATGATACCCTCTGTCAGGCCCCAAGAACATAAGATGTTTTAACAGTCACTCAGTGGTCACGCACAGTAAAATCAGAAACAACTCTCTCCTCTCCCTTGTGGTCCTCAAAGCTCTTCTTTACATTTCTTGATTTGTTACTGAGAGGCTGGACTAAACTGTTTCATTTCCAGGTCTTGAACACAGAGAATGTGATTACTAGAAACGTACTCATGAATAACGATTTGTTGGCCCTGGCAGTTTTTATAAATAATTTTTGCTTGTGTAAGATTTCTCATTCAAACATAATTTGTGAGCAACTCATCAGCCAAGTGCAAGGATTAGTTATGACCTCCTGAAAGCCTCCTTCTGTAGGTATGACCTTAATGATGGCATGCACTGAGATGGGATGCTGTCGGTAGTTGCATGCGCCCAATTAATAAACAGCAAATACAATTAAGAATGTAAATCTAAACTTCGATATGTATTTTGAATAACCAAATAAATAAATATTAAACTTTCCCCCAGGCCCCCTGTTTGGGAGTTTTTCTTTTCTTCTTCCTTTCTAGAACAAATGAAATCTTCAACATATTCTTCCATTGAAAAAGCCAAAGTTGCATTTCACAGACATAAAGGTGAAGGGGCCCTCGGAGCTGTAGCACCACAAGTAGAAGGAAAAATGCAGATGATGGCTTCTTTTGGAATCATCAGGCTCTACAATCTATCATTTGGTTTCTCACTAGTAGCTTTTTTTATTCCCAAACAGTCTTAGTATTTTTGTTGTTAATATGACTATTAAAATAAGTTCCTATGGAGAAAAAGAGGGAAATCAAGCCGTTAATAAAATGTCTTCGAATCTCTTTTCTCAGAAAACAAAGCAGCAAGTTCATCATACAAACCAGTCTGAATCACATCTTCCCACGGAAATGCTGGATTCCGTTAATCCCTATACCCTCTACACATTTCCATCTTTTACCTTTCAAAAGGAGACTAATTTAGTTGATTTTTTGTTGTTGTTAGCTTAGATTTGTGGTTTGCCTTCATGAAGTGCTGCTGGCTTTTGGCCAAAAGTACGTAAATTTCGGCTGGAACCCAAGTGGTCAAAAATTGCCAACTTATTAAAAGCATCATGAGCTGTCACGTGACTTATGGCATCCTCTAAAATTGCAACTTGCTCCCTTACACGGGCACTTAGCCCAGGAGATGCGCGTTCTCTCACAAACACCCATTTAGTTGATTTCCATTTAGTCTTGCTTCCACGGGAAGCAGATACTTGGCAAATCTGCAAGGCGAGGCCGATCAGCTGTGGAAGTTCTGCACGGCGGTCTGTTTCTGGGAAAGCCGGAGCAGCTCCTCACGGATCGCTTTGATGAGGGAAGCTGAAGAGTGGCCGGGCTGGAGGTCTTCCGTGGAGCTGGTGGTGTAAGTCAGCCCCGCACCCTGCAGCCCCCTGTGCGGGAGGTTCCCGGGAGGAGCAGAGGGCTCCCTGCCTGAAGTCCTTGGCACCTGGAACAGCGGTGAAGAAGAATATTCTTGATGTCCAAGCATGTGCGTCTGAAAAAACATGGCAAACGTTACTGTACTTCCCACGTAAGAACAGGAGGAGAAATCCAATTCCAACCTGGAGTGGCCATGTACCCAGGACTACTTCTACCCACCTCCCACCAAACTTGGCCCTCCAAGAAGGCCCCCAGGATGGAATATAGAAACTGTGGAAGAACTGCTGAAGGGAGAGCAATACGACAAAGAAACCCCTGAACTTAACAGGTGCCTAATCAATACTTGCTTAAAGGCAGACAGAAAGAATGATGCAGTTGGCCAAGTCTCTGTGCCCCTGTGTGTGGAAGGAAGTGGCCCACTGGGAGAACTGGAAGGGACCCAGAGAGCTGGGGTGCCCTGTGGAGGTGAAAGGTCAAATGAGGGTATCTGAGAGCTGGAGGAGATGAGCAAGTACCTGCAGAGAGACTGACAAGAACTGCCTTTGCTCTGGGACCCGAGCCCTGGGAGGGTGTGCGTGCGACACATGTGGGGACAACAGGACACCATGTCACAAAATCATTTTCCATTTAATTTATCTGTGTATCTGTGGACTGTTCTGCAGAGGCTTTTCTTTAAAAAGTTATCTGCACTAGGACACACAACAGTTTTGCTTCTACTTGCATAACATAAATTAATTGGGCATTCATTTGACCAGAATTATTGTATTTTTCAGTGTTTTTTTTCATATTTTTTCAGTGAAAAATCTCTCTTTAGATATATACATGAGTACTAAATCTGTGGTTTCACTTATGCTAAAAGTAAGCCTCATGGTAAATATGGCATTCAAGCCCTCGAATATTTCTACATTTCCCGTTTCCAAATAGTGATAAAGAGGCAGTGAAAAGTGAACACTGGATTTGATAGGAAAACCAAAAATACCTCATGAAAATAAGTTGGGTTCAAAAAGGCAGAAAAAGGTCAGCAAGTGTAAAGCAGATACCTGAAATTCTAAGTATAACAATGTATCTATTAGAGGAAAATTATATTCTAAAATAAATTTTCTTTCATTGAGTAGTAGAAGCCTCCAGTCATGAAAAGAATTTAGCCTATTTGCTGGAAAGACACATAAATGCATGTAAAATTCTTGAGAAAAACAAAGGAAAGCATTTGTGGAAATGACCTGTGCCCCTATTGGTTCCGTTCCTATAAAGGAGTGATCACAGTGATGAGGAGCCTCTAAGAGAAACTCTGTGCCTTAGAACCCCAAACTGTGAGCTCATGGCAGAAGCATTTCGTGGAAGTCATAATGGAGATGATGTGGATAAACCCACAACAAAGCATAAATGGGGAGCAAGTAGGTATGTAAGCTCATGCATATTTATACAATAACGCCATAGATCAAGTCCAGATTTCAGTCACCTAAAGGTTCAAATTCACTACTTGAAAGTCAAAATCACTGAGCCAGAAAGTACAATTGTGGTTGCCTGGAGCTGGGGGGAGGGGCAAATGCATTTAGTGTTCAATGAGCACAGACTTTCCATTTTATAAGATGAAAAATGCTACGGAGATGGATGGTGGGGATAGTTGCGTAAAATCATGAGTGTATTTAAAGCCACTGAACTGCATACTTAAAAATGGTTCAGATGGCAAATTTTATATATGTGTATTTTACCACAATATAAAAAAATTGGAAAATTTTTATTTATTTATTTATTTTTTTAAAAGATTTTATTTATTTATTTGACAGAGATAGGAACAGCCAGCGAGAGAGGGAACACAAGCAGGGGGAGTGGGAGAAGAAGAAGCAGGCTCATAGCGGAGGAGCCTGATGTGGGGCTCGATCCCATAAAGCCAGGATCACGCCCTGAGCCGAAGGCAGACGCTTAACCGCTGTGCCACCCAGGCGCCCCAAAATTGGAAAAATTTTAAAGGTAGCTGTTACTTACAGGTCTCTGTCCAGATTTTCTGTAATGAGTATCACTTTCATTATTTTTTTAAAAGGTTATTTTCAAATATTCACTACTTTAAGCTGAAATCTGCCTCAGGAAAAATTATATACTTTCTACAAGTTCAATGCAATTATTCTCCCACTTTGGGTGGGTGGGAACTTACTATCGAAAAACTGCAAGCAAAAATACACTCACAGAAAAAAGGGAGAGAGGTTAAAACTTTTAGTTATGTAGGTTTTAAAAAGGGATCCTCAAAGCAGAAGCAAAAGCAGCTAAATTAAGAGATTATGTCTGAATTTCAGTGACGACCCAAACACAAGATACTCACAGCATCTCTTCGGCCAGCTTCATCCTCCCCATATGAAGGCCAGCCTGGTGCCCCATACTGGCCGCCTCTGCTTGGTGGGATTTCCACTGGCTGGGCTCCAATTCTGCTTGCAATTCCCACCTGTGTCAGGTGCTGAATCTGGGAGCCTGAGGAACATAGTGGGGCAGCCTGGTCAACATTTGCAGGGAACTGAGGCTGCCCAGCAAGACACTCCAGTTCTTTTTAATTTTTTTTTAAGATTTATTTATTTATTTTAGAGAGAGAGAGAGAGGAGGCACAGAAGGAGAGGGAGAGAGAGAATCTCCAGCAGACTTCCCGATGAGCATGGAGCCTGACACAGGGCTCAGTCTCACGACCCTGACATCAGGACCTGAATCAGACACTTCAGCGACTGCACCACCCAGGCACCCAAGCCCCTTTGGTTCCGACCACAGTTCTCCCTTAGGAATAAGAGATACAAATACTGTTCAAACATGGCACCAATTCTGTCTCCAGAGAATGACTTTTCCTATGGAAAACAGACCATGAGCTTCTTGGTTCATGGGCTTTTACTTCCATTTAATACAGTGGCTAACACTGATGTTCTTATTTCCCTAGCTAGACATCAAAGGACAAGGTATAAAGGCTATAATAGAGGGCCCTTCCATTCATTTCTATAGAGGTTACAAATAAGGATGATCTTACTTACTCAGAAAAAAGGAGTGAAAGGTTTTGGAGCCATAAAGAAGCTGAGACCTGGCTCCTTGCTCGTGGCTTTGAGACTCACAAGGAGAGAAAATACAATGTGTATTTTTTCTTAAAAGGCAGGGTGCATATTTCTTTGATTTCAGAATGTTTAAGTACATTTATTTTCACCATACTCACATTTTCTCCATAACTTAGCTATGTCATAATTAAAATTTTAAAGCCACCCACCCAGCCTCCTCAGTGAGGTGTACTGATGGCTAAAGCCAGGAGTCTCTCTAGAGCTCATGCTCCAGACTTAGACACATTATAGCCTCGGGTAGCTATGAAGGCCAGGCTGTAAATGACATATTTTCTCCTCCATCAACTTTTGGTATATGGATACATCCCTATTTCATAGATTAAGGGAGAAAAAAAGTGATCTTTAAGCACTGTGAAATAAAATACTTGTTTCCAAAAGCTCCTAGGATCATCAAATTCATCTGTGCTGTGCAGAGTCGTCCTACAAGGTTCAGAGATCATACAGAGGTAGGGGAGGAAGCCCTCTCCATCTTCCAGTCCTCTCCTACTCAACTTGTCCAATTAACAGCCTCCATTAACCAAATACATTAAAAAAAAAAAAAAGGAATACCACAGTTTTATTTGGATATCTAATAACTAGAGGTCAGAAAAAAAACGGCCAGGCTCCTATCAGAGCAATGTACCCTGCAGAAACTCTTGACAGCTACTGAAGTTTCATAATAATTATTAAAATTATTAGGACTATCAGTACTGTTTGCCCAATACACATTGTCCGAGCAAATCCTGCAAAGAACAAAAATGCACGCTGTTGCCCAGCATTTACCAGGTGCAGACAAGTGCATAGACAGAAAAGTATACCTTTGTGTTAAAATTATAGTGGTAGTTGAAATCATAATTCAGACACAATTCTGTATCTTGCTTTGTTTACTTACTGATACAACACAGACTTTCCCCATGATTCAAGTGGGGCATCGCACGCAGGAAACCTGCGTTTGCACTCCAGCCCCACCATCGTGACCTTGGGCAGCTGGCTACCACTCCCACTGAGCCTTGATCCCTCAATTCTCAAATGGGGATTAAAAAATCCACTTCGTGATGTTATTTCAAGAATTCAAAGAGATAAAATAGGTCAAGTACCATAAAAGAAGCAACTGGGAGGGGCGCCTGGGTGGCACAGCGGTTAAGCGTCTGCCTTTGGCTCAGGGCGTGATCCTGGCGTTATGGGATCGAGCCCCATATCAGGCTCCTCTGCTGTGAGCCTGCTTCTTCCTCTCCCACTCCCCCTGCTTGTGTTCCCTCTCTCGCTGGCTGTCTCTATCTCTGTCAAATAAATAAATAAAATCTTTAAAAAAAAAAAAAAAAAGAAGAAGCAACTGGGAAATCTTACACCCTCTTTTTCTGATTCTTTCTGAGCTGCACAACTGGGGACTCCCAGGGAAGATGGTGAAGTAGAACCTTAAGCTCACTTCATTCCACAGACACACCTAGATAACACCCACATCAGAGTAACTAACCTAGAAAATGACCCGAAGACTGGCAGAACAGACTCTCCACAGTTAAATACAGAGAAGAAGCCACATCAGAAAAGGTAGGAAGGGCAGAGATGCAGTCAGGAGCCAAACAGACCCTTCAGACTGTCCTCAGGAGGGAGGGGCACTGCAAGCCCAGAGAAGGGAAAGGAGAAGACCCCACCTCAGGCATCCCAGGCACAGGGGGCCTGCACTGGGAAGACAATCCCCATATCATTCGGCTTTGAAAACCAGAGGGGCTTAACTTCATGAATTCTTACAATCAGTGGGGTTTAACACCTAGAACTTTAAAAATGAATAGGCTCAACTCTGGAAGCCAGAGGGTGAGAGGAACCTGAGTCCCCACCCTTAAAGAAACAGCACAAAAACAGCCCCACTTAGATACAGCATAGAAGCAGCCATTTGAAAAATGCCCGGGGTATAGAGATGCCATTTCCCTGCCCAGCACCCCTAGCCTACATATAGTGACACCTGCAGGAACCAGCACAGCACAAATACTCTCCACCTAGCTTGCTAACAGCGCACCTGCCCCCACACACTTCTGCAGACCCACCCCCTCCAATCTGCCCTTAGCCCCTCTCCAAAGAAGCTCCAGGTTCCTCCCAGGACAGAATACAGAAGCCCTGCTAACACTGGGCACCCTGTTCCTGCATTCTCCTGCAGTCACACCCCCCTCCAACCCACCCTCGGTAGGAATCCATCCAGAGAGGTGCCATAAGTGTGGCAGTATGCAAGCAGC
Source organism: Ursus americanus (assembly GCF_024610735.1). Taxonomy (NCBI): domain Eukaryota; kingdom Metazoa; phylum Chordata; class Mammalia; order Carnivora; family Ursidae; genus Ursus; species Ursus americanus. Next base: position 15,052,195 of record NC_142129.1, on the reverse strand, counting down.
CCTGACAGGATCAGCACCACTCAAAAAGTGATTCCTGCCCAGGGTGACAGGAAGATAACCACACACACCAGTCCAACTGGGACCCCAGCAGTGGGCTGGCAACAGGCATCTGTTGTGACTGCAAGCCCTGCCAACCAAGGAAAGCTTCTTGGGACAACACAGGGAACAACCCTGCAGTTCGGTGCTACTGTAGCTCTGGCAAACACCTGGTCCAACCCAAAACAAGCCCAATGTGGCCCCAGACTGGCCCACTAACGACAAGGGGCCAAACCCTGCCCACAACAGGCAAAGAGCCATGACAGACAACTGGACTGAAGGCAAAAGTGGCACAGCCACAACAGTAGGGTGCACGCACTCACAGGAGGTGCTTAGGAGATACCCCTTAAGCACCAGGTTCTGGTTAACAGAGGATATTGCACTGCAGGGCACTACACAACCTCTCTTTATAAGGCCACTACTTTCAAGAGCAGGAGATACAGCTGACTTTCCTAACACACAGAAACAGACACAGAGAGTTAGACAAAATGAGGAGACTGGGGATTATGTCCCAAATGAAAGAAGAGGACAAAATCACAACAAAAGAGCTAAGTGAAACAGAGATAAGTAATATGCCATATAAAGAATTTAAAGTAATGATGATAAAGATACTCACTGGACTTGAGAAATGAGTGGAGGATCTCAGTGAGACCCTCAACAAAGAGAAAGAAAACATAAAGAACCACTCAGAGATGAAAAACTCAGTCACTGAAATTTCTGGAGGACAGAGTAATGGAACTCAATCAAGCTGAACAGGAGAAAGAAAAAAAGAATAAAAAATGAGAATAGATTAAGGGAACTCACCAATACCATCAAGTACAACAACATTCGCATTATAAGGATCCCAGAAGAAGAGAGAGTAAAGGGGGCAGAAAATTTATCTGAAGAAATAATAGCTGAAAACTTCCCAAATCTGGGGAAGGAAAAAGAAATCCAGATCTTGGAGGCACAGAGAGCCCCCAACAAAACCAACCCAAGGAGGTCCACAACAAAACACACAGTAATTAAAATGGCAAAAAAATAGTGATAAACAGAGAGTTTCAAAAAGAGCAAGAGAAAAGAAAACAGTTACATACAAGGGAAGCCCCATACAGCTATCAGTGGATTTTTCGGCAGAAACTTTGCAGGCCAGAAGGGAGTAGCATGATGTATTCAAAGTGCTGAAACAACAACAATGACAAAAACCTGCAACCAAGAATACTCTATCCACCAAGGCTATCATTCACAATACAAAGAGAGATAAAGAGTCTCCCAGACAAACAAAAGTTAAAGGAATTCATCACCACTAAAATGCCCTACGAGAAATGTTAAAGGGGAGACTCTTTGAGTGGAAACAAGAGATCATAAGCAAGAATAAGAAAAGGAGGAAGCACAAAAGCAGTACAAATTAAGTATATTTATAAAAATCAGTCGAGGGGTTCACAAAATAAAAGGATGTAAAGTATGACACCATTTACCTAAAACATGGGAGGGTGAAGAATAAAAATGTAGTGCTTTTGGAATGGGTTTAAACTTAAGTGACCATCAATTTTAAATAGACTGCAATATGCATAAGATGTTATATATAAACCTAATGGTAATCACAAGGAAAAAACAGTAATAGATCTGAAAAAAATGAAGAGAAAGAAATTCAAGTATATCACTAAATTAAGCCAGCAAACCATGAGACAAGAGAGCAAGAGAAGGGAATAGAGAAGAACTACAAAAACCATAAAACAAGTGACAAAATGACAAGTACATACCTATCAATTATCTTGAATGTAAATGAACTAAATGCACCAATCAAAAGACACAGTGTGGGTGACGGAATAGATTAAAAAAAAAAAAAAACATGAATATGTTGCCTACAAGAGACTCATTTCAGACCTAATTGGTTGAAAGTATATTGGAAGTGTAGAAATGAAAAAATATTTATCATACAAATGGAAGTAAAAAGAAAGCTGGGATAGCAATACTTATATCAGACAAAATAGACCCTGAAACGAAGACCGTAACAAAAGACAAGGAAGGACACTACATAGTCATAAAGGAAACAATCCAAAATGAAGATATAATAATTGTAAATATTTATGCAACCAATATAAGAGCACCCAAATACAGAAAGCAGCTATTAACAAATGTACACGAAGTACTGAGAGCAACACAATAATAGTAGGGAACTTAAACACTCCACTTACATCAATGTATAGATCATCCAAACAGAACATCAACAAGGACATAGTAGCTTTGAATGACACATTGGACCACTTGGATCTAACAGATTCAGAACATTCCATCCTAAAACAGAATACACATTCTTTTCAAGTGCACATGGAACATTCTTCAGAATAGATCATATGTTAGGCCACAAAACAAGTCTCAACAAATTCAAAAAGGCTGAAGTCATACCATGCATCTTTTCTGACCACAACACTATGAAACTTGAAGTCAACCACAAGAAAAAATATGGAAAGATCACAAATATATGGAGGTTAAATAACATGCTGCCAAACAATGAATGGGTTGACCAAGAAATCAAAGAGGAAAATCAAAAGCACACGGAGACAAATGAAACAAACAAACAAACACATACAGTGGTCCAAAATTTTTGGAATGCAGCAAAAGCTGATCTAAGAGGGAAGTGTATGGCAATATAGGCCTACCTCAAGAAGCAAGAAAAATCTCAAACAACCTAACTTTACACCTAAAGGAGCTAGAGAAAGAAGAACAAACAAAACCTAAAACCAGTAAAAGGAAGAAAATAAAAAAAAGATTAGAGCACAAAGAAATGAGGTAGAAACTAAAAAAAAAAAAAAAAAAAACAAACCAACAGAACAGATCAATATAAACCAGGAACTGGTTCTTTGAAACAGTCAACAAAATTGATAAACCTTTAGCCAGGCAAATAAAAAAAAAAAAAAGACTCAAATAAACAAAATCAGAAATGAAAGAGCAGAAATAACAACCAACACCCCTGAAAAATACAAAGAATTAAAAGAGAATATTATGAAAAAATCATATGCCAACAAACTGGACAATCTAGAAGAAATGGATAAATTCTTAAAACATATAACCTCCCAAAACAGAATCAGGAAGAAACAGAAAATTTGAACAGACCAATTACCAGTGATGAAAATGAATCAGTAATCAAAAAAGTCCCGACAAACAGAAGTCCAGAACCAGATGGCTTCACAGATGAATTCTACCAAACATTTATTTTTTTAAAGATTTATTCATTTTTTTGAGAGAGATGGGTGGGGAGGAGCATAGGGAGAGGGAGAATCTCAAGCAGACTTCCTGCTGTGTGTGGAGCTCAAAATGGGGCTCAATCCCATGGCCCTGAGATCATGACCTGAGCTGAAATCAAGAGTCAGACACTAAACGACTGAGCCATCCAGGCACTCCAAATTCTACCAAACATTTAAAAAAGAGTTACTACCTATTCTGCTCAAACTACTTCAAAAAACAGAAGAGGAAGGAGAGCTTCCAAATTTATTCTACGAGGCTAGCATTACCCTGATAAAGACATCACAAAACAAAACAAAAACACAAACAAACAAACAAAAACTACAGGCCACTATCTCTAATGAACAAAAATGCAAAAATCCTCAACAAAAAATGAGAAAAACAAATCCAACAATGCATTTAAAAAATCATTCATCACAATCAAGTGGGATTTACTCCTAGGATGCAAGGGTAATTCAATATTCCCAAATCAATCGATGTGATACATCACATCAACAAGAGAAAAGAACAATACAATCATTTCAATAGAGGCAGAAAAAGTATGTGACAAAGTACAACATCTATTCATGTTAAGAACCCTCAAAAAACTACGTTTAGAGGGAACGTACCTCAACATAATAAAGGCCACATATGAAAAGCACACAGCTAACATCATACTCAACGGTGAAAAACTGAGAGATTTTCCCCTAAGATCAGGAGAAACAAGACAAGGATGTCCACTCACCACTTTTATTCAACATAGTATTGGAAGTCCTAGCCACGGCAAATATACAACAAAAAGAAATAAAAGGCATTCAGATTGGTAAGGAAGAAGTAAAACTTTCACTATTTGCAGAGATATGATACTATATATAGAAAACCCAAAAGACTCCACCAAAAAACTACAAGAACTGATAAATGAATCAGTAAGGTCACAGGATACAAAATCAATATACAGAAATCTGCTGCATTTCTATATACTAATACTGAAGTGTCAGAAAGAGAAATTAAGAAAACAATCCCATTTACAATTACACCAAAAATAAAAAAATACCTAGGAATAAACTTAACCAAAGAGGTAAATGACCTGTATTCTGAAAACCATAAAACACTGATGGAAGAAACTGAAGATGACACAAACAAATGAAAGATATTCCATGCTCATGGATCGGGAGAACAAATATTGCTAAGATGTCCATACTACCCAAAGCAATATACAGATTTAATGCAATCCCTATCAAAATACCAACAGCGTTTTTCATAGAACTAGAACAAATAATCCTAAAATTAGTATGGAACCACAAAAGACCCTAAATAGCCAAAGCAATCTTGAAAAAGAAGAACAAAACTGGAGATATCACAATCCCAGATTTCAAAATATACTACAAAGCTGTATCGATCAAAACAGTATGGTACTGGCACAAAGAGGCACACAGATCAGTGGTACAGAACAGAGAGCCAGGAAATAAATCCACAATTATATGGTCAACTGATCTTTAACAAAGGAAGCAAGGACATGCAATGCAAAAAAGACAGTCTCTTCAGCAAATGGTGTTGGGAAAACAGGACAGCAGCATGCAAAAGAATGAAACTGGACCACTTTCTTATACCACACACAAAAATAAACTGAGAACGGATTAAACACCTAAACGTGAGACCTGAAACTATAAAAATCCTAGAAGAAAGCACAGGCAGTAACTTCTCTGACATCAGCCATAGCAGCATTCTTCTAGATGTCTCCTGAGGCAAGGGCAACAAAAGCAAAAAAACTATTGGGACGACATGAAAATAAAAAGCTTTTGCACAGCAAAGGAGGGTGTTATGCAACTAATGAACTGTTGAACAATACATCAAAAACTAATGATGTACTATATGCTAGCTAACTGAACATAATAAATAAATAAATAAATAAATAAATAAATAAATAAATAAATAAAACAAAACAAAACAAACAGGTAACCTATGAAATGGGAAAAGATATTTACAAGTGGCATATCCAATAAAGGGTTAGTATCCAAAATATGTAAAGAACTGATACAACTCAACACCAAAAAAAAAAACCAACCAAAAAACAAAAAACCCCACAAATAATCCAATTAAGAATGGGCAGAAGACATGAACGACACTTCTCCAAAGAAGACATCCAGATGGCCAACACCGGGAAATACGCTCAACATCACTCATCATGAGGAAAATGCAAATCAAAACTACAATGAGATATCATCTCACACCTGTCAGAATGGCTGAAGTCAAAAAAACAAGAAGCAACAGGTGTTGCCAAGGAGGCAGAGGAAAAAGGAACCCTTGTGCACCATTCCTTGGAATGCAAACTGGTGCAGCCACTCTGGAAAACAGTAAGGGGGTTCCTCAAAAAATTAAAAATGGAACTACCCTACAATCCAGTAATTCCACTAGCAGTATTTACCCAAAGAAATGAAAACACTAATGCAAAAAGATATATGCACCTCTATGTTTATAGCAGCATTATTTACAATAGCCAAATTATGAAAGCAGCCCAAGTATCCATCCATAGATGAATGGATAAAGAAGAGGTGGTGTGTGTATAAATGGAATATTACTCAGCCATAAAGAAGAATGAAATCTTGCCATTTGCAATGACATGGATGGAGCTAGAGGGTATAATGCTAAGTGAAATAAGTCAGTCAGAGGAAGACAAATATCATTTGATTTAACTCATGTGGAATTTAAGAAACAAAACACATGAACAAAGAAAAAAGAGACAAAATAACAGATTTTTAACCTCAGAGAACAAACAGGTGGTTACCAGAGAAGGGAGGTGGGGGATGGGTGAAACAGGTGAATGAGATTAAGCGTTACACTTATCATGATGAGCACTGAGTAATGTATAGAAATGCTGCATCACCATACTGTATGCCTGAAACTAATATAACACTATATGTTAAGTACATTGGAATTTTAAAAAAACTAAAATGAAATTAAGTAACTAATTAATAATAAATAAATTAATGCACACATTTACACACTGATTCCCTTATTACTAGGCATTTAGGGGCATAACAGCATTGTTCGCTGTTATGAATAATGTTCTAATAAATATCTTTGCACATGTAGTTTTTTCCCAGTATTTGGATTTCTTTGGGGAGGAGAAACCTAGATTCTCAAAAGTGGAATTACCAAATCCAAAGCTCAGTAAGTCGTATTGCCCAGCTGCTTTCCAAATGTTTAGTGATTTATACCACCACTGAAAATATAATAATTGTAGCTGACACTCATTGAAAGTTTACAACATGCCAGGCACTATTTTGAGCCCTTCGCATCTGTTATCTTCTGCAATCCTCAAAACAACCATAGGAGGTTAAGTACTAACACATTATGCCCACTGTACAGAGCAAGAAACTGGATACTACTGTCATCACGCTACATTACTATGAGAAGATACAAGACTGAAATAGTGTCTCGCCATGGTTTTAATGTGCATTTCTTTAGTAATTTTCAAAGCTGGGCATTTTCCACATGTTTACGTTCATGTGATACACACCCCACACAAATATTCCTTCTGTGAATTCATTTTTCCTGTCCTTTGTCCATTCACGCTCTGAAGTCTGCCCACTTATCAATTTATATGAATCATCCTCTAATAAAAATACCTCATGGACATACCTATCTGCTGAATACTTCCCTAGATACTATTTTCCTGTTGCGTTTACTAATTTTTAGACATAGATATATTTGATTTTACACAGCAGAAAGGTAACTTTTCCAGTGTATCTTAATATTTTCTATTACAAATTTTTACACAACATAATCTCTTATTAGAAATTATTAGAAAATAACATCCTCTTCAAATGTTTTATATGTATCATTTCTCTATTCTTCTAGATTAAAGATGAGTATGTCTGAATTTTGTTTGGGATATGAAATACACAACAATGTTCAAATAAGCAATAATTAGCAGGAGAAACAAAACTCACTATAAGCTCAGCATGTGTAAAATATATGAAATCCTGTAGGATATCCAGATATATTATTTGTTTTATTGACTGATAAACAATGCAACATAAAAGAACTTCCAAAGAAATCATAATGGGTAGTTACCCACCAATTATTGCAAGTTTCAAACTGGCTTAAACTAGTTCCTTGATGACATTATAAAGGTTGGTATTGTCGAGAAAGTTAGAAAATAGTAAAAAAAAAAATAATAATAAGCTATTTAACATGTAATGGCTCTAAAGCTTCCAACAGGAAAGGTGAAGAAATGAAAATAAAATGAAAAGGAAAATGAAAGAGTGACGTTGAGCCCTTGTAAACACAGTTAGATGGGTATAATGAACTTTGAGGATTTTTCAGAGTATGCTGAGCTGTACAAAAAAAAAAAAAAAAGAGCTTAGAATCTTAAACTGCAGAGATGCTTCAGGAACAATGAACAACGTTCCCAAATACAGCATTCATAGTATCAGCTCTTCACGAGGTGGAGTTCCAGGACGTGAAACAGCAATTTTTAATTCTGGGCTTCAAGACTGGATCTCAGGTAAACTGCTGGGACAGACCAGCCAAGTGCCACGTAGGAATCTCAGCTCAGCCATGTTGGGCCCTGCCTGTCACCTCGTCACGAGGACCAAATGAAACAAAAATCTCCCTCAGGTCACTGGCCAGCAACCTTCAGAGCTGCTTTATCACCAGCTGGAAAAATGCCTTCTTTAGAACAAGCACTTGTTCTAACGCCATACCAAGTGCTCTGCAACACATCTCTCCGTTCAGCCTAAGAATTTAGAAACGTCTTCCCTGGAAGAGCTGTGCGGTGAACTCCATGTGAAGGACAGCTTCTGAGACACAGACTCAGGAACAAATCAGAGGCTGTCAGTCGGGATCTCAGCCACTCCCTCTTCCCACTTCCCCCGCCTACATCTCCACCAGGATCCAGGGGAACGTGACTCAGACCAGGGGAGGAGGTCACGGAACACTGGGACACCAAAACGCCAGGAAGTGAGACGTGTCCTCTGCCAGAATGCAGCCAAAAGCGAGGGTTATCTAGCTCAGAAATGCAGGCTAAACAGCCACGTGTACCTGTGGTGCCCCCGACAGGCCGTGGCCGGGCCACCGATGGCACGTCCTCAGAGTAGATCCCTCGGGCGGCGAACGGGGCTTCAGCCGATGCCTGTGGCTGCTGGGGCTCTGCGGGCACCAGCTCCGAAGACTGCAGCAAACCGGGGCCAAAACCTGGTCTGAAGGCAAAGCAAGCCCAAGCGTTAGGACCACACGTTACCCTGGCTCTGGCATTTTATTAGTTCCACCTTCAGCCCCACAGAAAAATAAGACCTCTCTGTTGGTGTATTACCCGTCTCCTCTCCTGGAACACGAGCTCCCTAAGGGCAGAGATGTTTTCTGTTTGCTCGCTGACTTATCTCCAGCGCTAAGAATGGTGCCTGGAATACAGGTGATGCTTGATAAGTCTCTGCGGGGTGACTGAAGAGGAAACACCTTAGTTTACAGACCACATGAAGGTGCAGGAAAGTTCCAGGGCCTGTGCACCTTCAGCATCGGACTAAAGGGCTGGTTCCCAACCTCAGCTGCACGTTAGCATCTTTTAAAAACCCCGATGTCCATGCTGCACCCCAGACCAAGGAAAACAGAATCTCTAAAGACAGGACCCAGATACGGCGGTTCAGACTTCCACTGATGATCCTGATACTCATCGCGGCTGAAAGCCAGTGCTCTAAAGTGGGGGTTCTCAAACTTTTTGGTCACAAGACGCCTTTACACTCATAAATTATTGAGGATTCCTGAGAACTTCTGTTTCTGTGGATTGTATCTACAGATATTTCTTGCATTCAGAATTAAGACGAAACATTTTTAAATACTTATGCTTAAAATTGATTTAAAAATAACAATATTAAGCATCTTACCTGTTAACACTTTCTCAGGAAATCAACTCTATTTTCTAACCCCTCCCCCCTCAAAAAAAGTAATGAGAAGAGTTTTACATTTTTTCAAATGTCCTTCATAGAAGACATCTGGATTCTCATATACTTTGTATTCAATCAGTTCCTGTAGTTATTTTAAGAAGAAAATCTGAACTTACATAAATACATAGTTGGATAAGGAAGACCTTATCAGATGATACTCAAATAATATTTCAGACAAATATTCTTTTTTGATATACCAAAACTCATCAAAGTTTCCTTAAAGGTTAGCGGCAATATGGAATCTGAAACAGTATCAATTAACTTTTTATACTCTGTTACAGAAATTCCACTGGTCTATTTTACACTTTGAATGGACCCATGAATGATTTTATGACATAAGTCATTTGGAAAATATGAGTTCACTGAGTTATGGAGACCTCCTAGATATTGATACATTTCATTTGGTAGTATCCAAAAAAACCACGTTCATTAATATCACCATTGAGCTCATCAGAAAAGTCTTTTAAGTACTAGGATGTTGTCAAGCACCCAGTGGCAGACAAAATTTAAATTTTCACTTGAAAGCTCAATTTTATCATTGGCAACAAATCCTGTTGGTTATTTTTCTTGAAGTGACAGGCTCACTTCCTTTATCTTCAAGACAGTGTCTGCCAAGCAACCCAAATCTGAATAACGATGTCTGCCAACTGATCATTCAAACAGAAAACAGAGCAGCAGTACAGATCCGTTCTCAACACAAACCACTGAACAGGTGCTTCTCCTTTAAAATTCCATACTTCACAAAGCACTTTATATGTATTTCCTCTTTTGTCCGACAGATGATGAAAGACTCAAGGGTTTACTTTAAATAAAATTAATAATTTGTACGACTTCATCGAGGACATGCTAACATAACTAAAAACCTGGCATTTTTTCAAAAAAACTGATGGCCCGGTGGTGAGGAATAGGAGGACTACTCAGGCCATTAGGTGTCTCTGCCTTGACTCATGCTAAGGTTCCAGCAGTTTCATCTACCACTGCTTCTGCCCCTTAGTGTAGCATCAACACATTAAAAAATAAAAAAAGTCAAATAATGCTTTAATATTATTATGAAACACAGTTTTGACTTCATAGACCCCCCCTGAAAGGGTCTCAAGGGCCCTCTAGGGGTCTGAGAATTCGACTTGAGAACCACTCTTCTAAAGAAACTCAAGAATAAAAAAACATGATAGTCTAATTACGGTTCTTTGCAAATGACAGTCAACCAGTAATTAACAGTTCAAACTAGTTTGACAAGAACATAGACTGACTTGCCCCTATTCTATAGTCTTATTTCTGGAGCACATCTCATAAATTGAAACCCAGGCTATTTATATTGCTCTCTTTAGAGAACTGTTACTGTTTTAGGTTGACCTTACAGATCTGAGAGCGTAACATAAGGCATGTTCCTCCTTCAATATCTGTAGACTGGAGTTCACCTAATCAATTCATAATCTCTTGACCATCCACCGAAGAACTAGCTCTTGCCCTTTAGTTATTTCTACTTTACCCAATTATCCTCCTCCTGACTACATGTGCATCCTGTTTATCCTAAATTGTGTGTTCACAGTTCGGTGTGATCCAAATCGCCCAGAATCCTTTAACTTGAGTAACCATAAAATTGGTCATCCAAACCAGACTGCTTTTGAGAGTCAAGGTTATTAATAATTACGCTAGAAAACAGGTGTAAACTGAACTGAACTGGGCAAACCAGATTAGATGGCCTCCATCGTTAACTTCTGCCCCGGATCACCTTATCTTCACCCGCTCTCTTTACTTTTGTTGTTTTCGGACCACAAAGCAGTGCCTGCGTTGGGAAGGGGGTTGGCAGAAAATAAAACCAGCCCCTCTGAAAATGAGGGCAAAGAAAGAACAGAAAAAAAAACGAGGAAGCAGATAACATTCCTACTTCTACGTGACTTGCAGTCATTGAAAGGATAGTTGAGTACGATTTCTGAGATTAACTCTGGTTTTCTGCAATTTCTTCTTTGTAATAAATCATTTGTCCACTCGTGTGCATCTGCTTATGGACTCTATTCTGTTCCTCTGGTCTGTTTGTCTAGCTTTACAGTGATACCACACTGTCTTCATTACCCTACAGTAATTTACAACCTTGAGAATAGTCCTCACACACTATTCTTCTTCTCAAGGTGTTTGAACATTGTTAGCCTTTTGCATTTCCACATAAGTTTTTAAAATCAGCTTGTCAGTTTCCACATATTTTTTTAAAGACAACAAACTACTAGGATTCTGAATGGGATCACAATGAATCTGTAGATTACTTACTGGAGACTGATACTTTAAATATACTGAGCTGCCCAATCCATGAGCACTTTCTTTAGAGGGCCTGACTATCTTTGGTGAGATTAATTCTGAGATATTTTATGTTTTTTAATGCTACTTTTGCAGCATCTTCGAAAGTTTTTGTCTGTTGCTCATAAACAGAAATAAAACAGATTTTTGTATGCTTATCTTACATCCAGCTATTTTGTAATTTATCTATCTTGCTAAATTCTCTTAATTCTAACAATTTATATGTTGACATTGAGGATTTCCTACTTAAAAAATATATATATCATTTGAGAATAATAACAGTATTATTTCCTTCCTTGAATTTCTTAATCTTTCTTCTTCTCCTTCTCCTTCTCCTTCTTTTTTTTTTTTTTTTTTTTTTGCTTCATTACACCATCTAGACCCCCAGGGCAATGCTGAATAGAAGTAATGGAAGCAGCTATCTTTGTCTTGCTCCTATTCTCAAAAGGAGAGCTTTTAACATTTCAACCTTAAATCATATTTGCTGAAATAAATCTTATCAGATTAGACAAGTTCACTTCTATTCTTTGTTTGCTAAGATTTTTACCACAAACGGATGTTGAATTTTATCAAATGCTGTATTTAGTGAAATGAGATTTCTCTCCTTTATTCTCCGCAAAGTAGTGAATTATACTGGTTGATTTTTCAAAATGTTAAATTACCCTTGCAGTGTTGGAATAAATCCAGTTTGGCTGTGATATGATATCCTCTCGTATACAATGCTGCATATGCTTGCTAATATTTAGTTTCAAGTTTCTGCATCTACGTTTATGAGTAAAACTCATGAACCCTTAATGTTTTCTTTCCTGCAATTTCCTTGTCCTTGTCTCATCCTTGATATCAAGGTTATGCAGTCTTGGGGCACCTGGGTGTCTCAGTCGGTTAAGCATCTGCCTTTGGCCCAGGTCATGATCCCAGTGGGATCAAGCCTTGCATAAGTCGCCCTGCTCAGTGGGGAGCCTGCTTCTCCCTCTGCCTCTGCCTGCCAATCTCCCTGCTTATGATCTCTTTGTCAAGTAAAAAAGAAAAAAAAAAGGTTATGCAGTCTCAAAGAATGAGGTGCAGAGCATTCTGTTTTTATATTCTTTAGATTAATTTGTAGAACACTGGCATGTTTTCTTCCTTTGGTGTTTTCAGTAGAATTTACCATTGAAGCCCAAAGTTTTCTTTGTGGGAAGAATTTTAGGAATGATGTCAATTTCTTTAATAGTTACATGACAATTCAGGTTTTCTCTTTCTAGGAATTCTTCCATCTATCTTATTTCGAAAAAAAAAAAATTCTTTCTATTCTTTCTTAATAAACTCTACCCCCAAATGGAGCTCAAATTCACAACCCTGAGATCAAGGGTCACATGCTCACTGACTGAAGCAGCCAGGTGCCCCAGAAATTTTCCATTTAAAAAAATTTTTTAAAGATTTTATATTTATTTTAGAGAGATAGAATGTGAGATAGAGCATGAGAGAGAGTAAGCAGAAGGAGGGGGGAGGAGTAGAGGGAGAAGCCAACGTCCCCGCCGAGCAGGGTGAGCCCCATGTGGGACTTGATCCCAGGACTCTGGGATCATGACCTGAGCCAAAGGCAGACGCTTAACCAACTGAGCCACTTTTCATTTTAAATTGAACAAAAATGTATTCATAAAATCTTCTTAATATCTGTGAAATCTTTTAAAAATCAGTCTTTTAAAAATCTGTCAAAATCTTTTTTATTTCTAAAAGATCTGGATTAATATGTTCTTCTTCATTCCTCTTATTGATAATGATGCACAGCTTACTTGATCAAGCTCTCCAGGGATTTATCAATTTTATTAGCTTCTTTTTCAAAGAACTAACTCCTAGCTTTGTCAATCTTCTCTATTACGGTACTTTTTTTTCTATTTCATTAATTTCTTTTTCTTTTATTATTTTTTAAGATTTTATTTATTTATTTGAGGGAGAGTGAATAAGAGAGAGCATGAGCAGGGGCAGAGGGAAAGGGAGAAGCAGACTCCCCTGCTGAGCAGAGAGCCCAACACAGGGCTCGATCCCAGGACTCCGGGATCATGACTTGCGCTGAAGGCAGACGCTCAGCCAACTGAGCTACCCCGGCGCCCCTATATCATTAATTTCTATTCTTATTTTTATTATTTCCTTCCTTCTATTTCCTTTAGATTTAATTAGATGTTGGTTTGTGTTTTTTTTTTTTAACACTGAGATGAATGCTTAGATTATTGGTTTTCAGCCATTTTTCTTTTCAAATGTATTTTGATTCATGTAAGGCGTCGGCGTCCCCCCTAAGTGTGCCTTGAGATAGATCCCACAACTTTCACTGTGTCAAATTTTCAAGACTCCAAGCCCCAAGAGTCTGTCCAAAGTTTTACTCAGCTTCTCAGTCGCCTCCTCTGGAATTAGCAGGTCCCTGGGAGAAAGTTCGAAAGGCAGGGCTCATCTCTCTGGATTTCCTGGATCTTGGCCCCACACCACTTCACTGTCATGTTAGCTATCTGAGTTTGGTTTTGTTTTATTTTAGCATCTTGTCTAGCTTTTCCAGTTGCCCTCAGCAAATTATCTAGTCTGTCATTACTAGAAGACCTTAAATTCTACCTTTTTTCTCCTCTTCAGATTAGCCCAAGACAACACACAACTAAGAAGTTTTCATCTGCTCTAAATATTAGCTCAAAGAAGTGAGTTAACAAAATTTTTAAAAACAGCCTATGTGAGGAAGTCCTAATGCATTTTCTCCTGAAAACTTTACCTCGGCAATGGGCCTGATGGGGGAGTCATTCCATAGTCTTCATATCTCTGGAAGAAAACCAAAAGAAGATGAAGATTAACATTCCATGCTTATTAGAAAGTGACAACAGGAAACTTAAAAATTTGGATTTGCAGGATTAACTGTCAAGAGAATTATTTTCTCGTAAAAGAGTTGGCATGCCATTGAGGCATGCTGCCATCAATAATGCCAGAAGTTTCGGCTTGGGAAACTGGGCTACCATGCTTTAAAAAAACACACACTAATTTCTAGACCTTTCTTTCTTTTATAAAAACATGAGTAACAGAAAGACTTCTGGCATCTCTTCTTCCCTACAGGCTCATTCTCTATAAATCTGTTTCTTCTGCTAAAAAGGTAGGCCTTCGTGGCCACACTTCGTACAAATGACTCTACCATCATGGGCCAAGATGGTCACCAGAGCCAGCAGGTTTCCAGCAGCAATTCAAATATACTCATAAAACTAAAGTATGTGAGTGCTGTACTGTGTTGTAGAACATCGTGGAAAGAGAAAGAACACAACGAGAACCAGAAGTTAGAGAGACACTTAAAGATGAAGTTAACACCTTCAGTTTCTGAAAGTTTTCTGGTTCCAAGGAGGCCCAGCCATACTCCTGACCTTATTTTCCATCCAGTGCCCCATATCCTTCAATCGGCTTTTTTAACTTGGGCTCATCTCAGGTAACCATGTGTTCTTTGGCTCAAACAATATCAATATGGCATCAGGTTTAAAGAAACATGTACCTATGTTGTGTTCCTCATGAAATCAACACATCCTGACCCTAACATTCGTGGGACTCCTACTTCAACACTTCTTTCAACAACTGTGAATTGCTATTTGGGAATCAGATTTCTTAACAGAGTGGTAACTCTGGACAGAGTCCATCCAACTGTAGTCAGTTTGAACCAACTGGTTGTCCAGGATCTAGAGCCCCCAGTGAAGTTACTAAGTCAGCCTTGCTTTGGGACCTGCTCTCAAATTAGGTATTTTTTAAGCTGTAATGATTAGTATTTTGTGGTAAGTGCTATGAGCACTAACCCTGGCCCCAGTAACAGCAACAAAGGGCTCACTACCTCTATTTTATCGATGAAATCAACTCACAAGGAAGTTAACTAATTTCCTCCTAATAAGTCTTTCTGACTCAAAAGACGAGCTTTTAACCATTGCACTGCACTGCCCATGGTTCCCAAACCAGATTTCCCCCCTTGAATAAATCTCTACTTTGTGAAGAAAAATAGAGGCTTTGGAGTGAAACAGACTAGTCAAGCTACTCAACTTCCCTGGGCCTATTTCCTGATGCCAAGAAGGATAGAATGAACCCTATAACTCATACAGTTTGAAGGGATTATTATGTATGAAACTGTGCTCAAATTACTTCACCTTCTGACCCTCTCTGCTTCCATCCCCTCGGGAGAGGGGGGGAGAGGAGAACCTTGTAGAGTTCCCCAAATGAGGTCAAACAGCCAAAAGGGATTATGGAAGAAGGGAAGAATAGAAGGAAGAGGAGTTTCAATTCCTTTTCAAATAATTAAAGGGAAATCTGACACCAGATAAAGATTGTTCACAGTGGCCCCTGTATTTTTTAGCAGTCTGAATTTTTTAAACATATTCATATGCAAAATAAAACAAAACAAAAAAAGATCAAAGTTTACATATCAGGATTTCAGGAGGTCTAGTAAGTGATAAACTAACAGAAAAACACTGAAAACTAGCTGTCTACCTGTTTTGTTATTGTGGTACGAGGGATTTCAACTCCATTGTAATCAGAAAAAAGGAAGTGATTTTTCCAGAGAGTGCATGCCCCAATGAAAAGGATTTAAAAAAAAAAATCATAGACATAATGACAGGTGTTTACTTTAAGTGGGTCACATCTATATAAAACTTTGGGCAACAAAATAGAAATTTAAGGTTTCAACCAGCAATGTCAAATAAAAATACCATTTTAATGCATCCCTTCCTTCTACTCAGTATAAAACAGGCCAATAGAGCAAGAAAGGCATGTTAAATGGTTGGTGGAGTCTGGGATGGGTCTGCTTGTGAAATGTCCTGGTTCAGACAACCATACTTGGTACTTAGAAGACTGCTCCAGGGAGATTAACTTCATTCAGGAAAGCAGAAATACGACCTATCAAGTGGCCTTCTCACCAATGCATAACTAACCCTTACAGTGGCCAAAAAAAAGATTAAAAAATGTCATTAGATGGTAAATAAAGGTTCATGTGGTAACTGAGGACATTCTGAAATCTACATTATTGTAGTTTTTACTGTAGTCAGAAGAAGGGAATAAAAGGTGATCAGGTTCCTCCTGACGACAAAAAATAATTTATGACCAATTTATAAACATGATAAAATTATTTTAGATATGCACAGATACAGCCAATGATTCTGGTTTTCCACTAGATTAAACTGCTATCATCATCAAAACATATAAGGGTAACATCAAAGGCCCATGATGAGAAAACAACTCAGTTAAGAGTGTTTATAAAAATCTTGCTATGGATTTGAGTTCTTGATTAAGATGGTGGATTAAGGCATTATCACGGAATTGTTCATCTCCAAAACCTATGAACAATGAACAAATAATAAAAATAATAATACAAATCACTCAAAAATTATTGCTAAAATTCACCAGCAGAAATCAAACAAGCAAAGAAAGGAACAGATTCATACCATAAACTGAGAAAACTAGCAGCCAAGGAACAAAAAAGGACTGTGGCTGCATAATGGGAAAGTAGTAAGAATAGCAATTCCTTTTTATAAGTTGCTAAGAAGAGATGATAAAACAATAGAATGAATGGAAATGGGAGACCCCAGAACTGAAATAATTTGGGACCTAATTATTGGTGGAAATGATTTGAGGACCGAAACAATGTGAATGTGACTCTAAGAAATCAACTAGCAGGGAAAAGAATAGATATGGCTCCAAACCAAATCATTGCCACAGAGAAAGGGCCCATGATAATCATAAAGAAGACAGAGAAACCAGAACAAAGCAGCTAAAGCCATTAGAGAATAAAAAGATAGGTACAGAAAACAAAGATGAGCAGATACGAAGATAATTGGTATCTTCAACTCCAATAAATAGAATAGAGTAAGAAAATTATGTCAGATATAAAAGCAAGTTTCCCTGAAGTGAATGAAAGAGCTGAACCTGAAGATCAAATGGACACTGGCTATTCATGGGGGAAAATGATTCAGAAACACTGGCTGAGCGCCCAGAATTATTTACGCTTCCTAGCAGGTAGGGTACGTACATCCCTTACCAGGAAAGGGGAAATTAAGATGGCCACAGATTTCTTCACAGAACAATTCAAAAAGCATTAGGAGCAGAGAGAAATAACACAGAGATGCCAGTGGTGAACAAGGTCATTTCGGGAAGTGACATGAGAACTCTTCCCGCAAAACTCAAGGCTAGGTCAAGCGGCTCCTGTAGGCTTCCCCGTTGGTGCTGAGTCCCCCTGTCCTCCAGAGGATGCATCTACTGTGTCAGCCTCTCCGCTCCCCAGCCTGCTCAACACCAGTAAATGGCCTTTTACCTGTCAGCCACCACCCTGACATCCTACATTCAAGACTGGAGGCAGAGGGACAATCAGGTAGTGCTTGCAATGGTGGTGAGAGATGATGGTGGCTCCTGACGTAATGTGGAAGATTCGAGAGGAAGAATCTACAAAGCTGCAGCACGTTGAACTGACACCAACTCCCTGTCCTTGCCCTTCAGTGCAGTCTAGCATTTCAACTGCACCCTCTAATCTGCACATCTCTTGCCCCTTGTCCTTTCACCACATTTGCCTGAGAAAGCCCAACTCCTGGATCAACCCAACTGCCCCTTTTCTCCTTGTCTCCACCTGGGTATCTACATGCTGATCAACAGAACTACAGAACTTTAATTTGTGCCACTATAATTTTGCAACAGTCAATCTCAACAGGGTCTTCGATGCCACTAAGTAATGACTCTTGTGTCTCTAAATGGTTTTCTCACACTCTCTACAGTAAGTATGCACAATCTCTGCTCTCCCTCAAATCTCTTGCCCTGCCACACTTCCCTCATTCTCAGTAAATAACTCTGCTTTCTCCACTGTGAAAAATAGAAGCCACGATGAGATGGGAGGCCCCTCAACTTCCTGTCACCCACTACAAACATGATTGTATATGCACTCAACTCCTCCCCTCTCCTTGGAAGAAATACATCCCCTCATTTCTAAAGATAATTCCTCCTTTGGTACTCTGGATCCCCTTTCCTGTATCATCGAACTCTCCCTCTAGACTGGCGCAGTGCCATCAGCAGTCAAATACACTGAAGCCATGGAGAGTCTTCCTCTTGAATCCATGCACTGCGTCATGCTAGTTGGGGCAACCAACAACACTCACCAAGATTATTAGGACAACTTCCTAAATGTCTCCCTGCTTCTGGTCTTGCACTCTGACAAACCATTCTCCAGTCTAAAATGAGTGCAATCTGTCAAAAAGGCACACTGAATTATGTCTTTAGACTGCTCAAAACTCTTCAGTGTCTGGCCATTACCCTCAGGATGAGGACTAGGCTCTATCCCTATCGGCTTCCTGCTTTTTCTCTCCTCCCTCATGTCTCACCCCTCTTACTTCTCACTCTGTATTAGTAGTCCAGAACTAATATCACTATTAAGAACATTTTGGAGCAAAAATTTTAACAGCCTTATTTCATTATAATTGACGCACAATGAACGCACACATTAAAGTATACAAATTGTTAAGTTTTGGCAAATGTTGGTACCCACAAACCATGCTCATGAACCAGAGAATGAACATACCCATCACCACCCAAGCCTCCTGGTGCCCCTCCGTAATCCCTCTGTCCCATACCTTTACCCAAATTCACTCCATCCCTAGGCAACCACTGATCTGCTTTCTGTCACTTTAGATTAGCCTGCATTTTCTGGAATTACATATAAATCGAATCAGACAATATGCACTGTTTTTTGGTTGGGGGGGTAGCTTCTTTCCCTCAGCATAACTATTCCGAGACCCAACCATGTTGTCATATGTATAAATAATTCATTCCTTTGTATTACTGAGTAGTATCCCACTGTATAAATACAATACCATTTTTGTTTGTCTATTTGCCTGTTCATGTGCATTTGGGTTGCTTCCAATTTGAGTCTCTTACAAATAAAGCTGTCATGACGTACAAGTCTTTGTCTGGACATATGCTTTCATTTCTCCTCAGTAAATATTTCAGAATAGAATTGGGTCATAAAGAAGGCATAGGTGTAATTTTTTAAGAGACTGTCAAACTGCTTTTCAAGAGGTTGTGCTATGTTACATTCTTATCAACAGTTTATAAAAGTTCCAGTTGTTCATGTTCTAATAGGTATATAAGGGTATCTCATTATGATTTATTGCACTTCACTAAGACCTAATGAGGTTGAACATCTCTCCATCTGCTGATTCTTTGTACTTGTCTGCTTATTATCTGTATTCCTTCTTTGGTGACATTTGTGTTCAAATCCTTTCCCACTTTTTATGGGATTGTCTGATAATATGTTCAATTTATTGAGATTAGCTTTACGGTCCAGAATATGGTCTATCTTGGTAAATGTTCCATGTACTCTTTTTTAAAGCTAATTTTTAAATTTTAATTCCAGTATGGTTAACATAAAGTTTTATATTAGTTTCAGTTGTACAATAGAGTGATTCGACAGTTCTATATATTACTCAGTGCTCATCGTGAGAAGTGTACTCTTTAATCCCCATCACCCATGTACTCTTGAAAGAATGTACATGCTTTCTGCTCTTCTTGGGTAGAGTACTTTATAAATGTCAATTAGTTCAAGCTGATAATCAGTATTAATTCAAGACTTGTTCAAGTTTTCTCTACCTTAATGATTTGCTCTATACTCATTAATTGATAGAAATTATTGAAAGAGAAGTGTTGAAGTCTCTGCCTGTAGCTGTGGCTTTGTTTATTTCTGCAGGCAGTTCTATCAGTTTTTACTTCACATATTTTGATGCTCTATCATAGGCACATAAACATTTAGGATTTTACGTCTTCTTGATGAACTGACCAATATATTACTATGAAATGATCCTCTATATAATATTCTTTACTATGAGATCATTTTGGCTAACATTAATATAGCCACTCCAGTTTCTTATGATTAGTGTTAACATGGTTTATCTATCTCCAAACTTTTTTTTTCTTCTCCATACGTTTAATCTATTTGTGGCTTTATATTTAATGTGAGTGTCTTGTGAGCAACAGATAATTGGATCTTGAGTTTTATTCCATTGATAATCTTTGCCCTGTAATAGGAATATTTAGACCATTCATATTTGATGTGATTACTGATAGGGCTAAATTTAAATCTACCATCTTGGTATCTGTTTTCCATTTGTCCCATCTGTTCTTTGTTCCACTTTTCCTCCTTTTCTGCCTTCTTTTGGACTTACTTCTTTTTTTTTAAGATTTTATTTATTTGTTTACTTATTTACTTATTGACAGAGAGAGAGAGAACACACAAGCCAACGGAGGGGCAGAGGGAGAGGAGAGGGAAACAGACAATCTCAAGCAGACTCTGCACTGACTGCAGAGCCCAACACCAGGCTCAGTCTCACAACACTGAGATCCTGACCTGAGTCGAAATCAAGAGTCAGATGCTTAACTGACTGAGTCATCCATGGGCCCCAAGACTGAGAGTACTTTTTATAATTTCATTTTTACACTTTTGTTGGTTATTAACTATTCCTCTGCAGGGTTTTTTTAGTGGTTGCTATGGAGCTTATATGCTATATTTTTCACTCATCACAGTCTACCTTCAAATGCTATTATTCCACTTCGTGTATGATATACGAACATCAAAACAGTGCACTTCTATTTCTCTTCTCTTGGCCTTTGTGCTATAGTGTTTTCATACATTAAAGTTCTATATATGTTATAAACCCCCATACACTGTCATCCTTTTGCCTTAAATAGCCAATTATCTTTTTTTAATTTAAAAAAATAAACAAAAAGTTTTTAAAAATTATCCACGTATTTAGATTTCTAGTGTATTTCACTCATTTATGTAGATCCAGATCTTTATCTGGCATCATTTTGCTTCTCCCCAAAGAATTTCCCGTAACATTTCTTATAATGAAAGTCTGCCAGTGATACATTCTTTCAGCTTTTGTGGTCTAAAAAAGTTTTTGAAAGTCATTTTCAGTAAATAGAGAATTAATAGTTTTTTTCTTCAGTTCTTTAAAGATTTGTTTCACTGTCTTCTGGACAATGAGAATTTTGCTGTCATCCTCACCTCTGTTCCACTGCACTACCATGTGTTCTTTTTCTCTGGATGATTTCAAAATCTTTGTCACTTATTTTGAGCAATTTGATTATATCTTGTGGTATAATTTTCTTCATGGGGGCGCCTGGGTAGCGCAGTTGTTAGGCATCTGCCTTCGGCTCAGGGTGTGATCCCAGCTTTATGGGATCGAGCCCCACATCAGGCTCCTCTGCTGGGAGCCTGCTTCTTCCTCTCCCACTCCCCCTGTTTGTGTTCCCTCTCTCGCTGGCTGTCTCTCTCTCTGTCAAATAAATAAATAAAATCTTAAAAAAAATTTTTTTTTCTTCATGTTTCTTGTATATAGGGGGTCACCAAGCTTTGTGGATCTGCACATTTACAGTTTCCATCAAATTTGAAAAACTTTTGGCCCTTATTTATTTTTTTCTAACTCTCCCTCCCTTCTTCTGGGACTCCAATTACACGTATATTAGTCCACTTGAGGTTGTCCCCAGCTCACCAATGCTCTATTCATTTTGTCAGTCTACTTACTCTCTTTGTTTTACGTTGGATAGTTTTTATTACTATGTATTTAAGCTTACTAATCTTTTCTTCTTCAATATCTAATCTGTCAATATATAATCCCAAAAGTATATATTTTATCTCAGACATTATAGTTTTCACCTCTATATTGACTTGTATCCTTTAACATCTTCAATGCCTCTAATTAATACATTCAATGTTTTCTCTAGCTTCTTGAACATATGGAAGTTCATTAAAACTATTCTTTTAAAATCCCTGTCTACTAGTGCTGTGGCATTTTCCTGCCTCTTTGCTTATCTGGTTAGTTTTGAGTGGATTTCAGACATTATTAATTTTACCTTGTTTGGGTGCTATATTATTTTTGTTTTTTTAATAAATATTCTTGAGCTCTGTTCAGGTTCACGTACTGTTTTTATGCTTTGTTAGGTAGAACTGGGGAAGCTTTAACCTGGGGCTCATTTTGCTCCACTACTGAAGCAAACCAATGCTCCTTCTGAGTAATCTAACTGTTGCTCCTTGAATTATGCAGCTTTCTACTCTGGAAGGAGAGGAACTATAATACTCAGCTTGGCCTATCAAAACAAAATACCACAGAGTGGGTGGCTTCAACAACAGAAATTTATTTTGTTGCAGTTCTGTAGGCCAGAAAGTCCAAGATCAAGGTTCCAGCAGGGACTGGTTCATGGTGAGAGCTCTCTTTCTATCTTATAGACAGCCACCTTCTCGCTGTAGCCTTAGATGGCAGAGAGAGTGAGCTCTGACATTTTTTCTTATTAAAAGGGTGCCACAGTTCTCTCAGATCAGGATTCCAACATTATGACCTCATTTAGCCTTAGTCACCTACTTAAAGACCCTAGCTCCAATATAGCCACATGGGGTTTTAGACCTCAACATCTGGATTTGGGGGGTACACAATTCATTCTATAGTAGGAACTTATTTCCACATCTGTGTGAGGCCTGACGACTGTTCCCTCTAATCTTTTTAGGTGGTTCTTTCCCCAGTCTTACGCAGTTTCCTCATACTCTTAAACTGATCAGAACTCAGATGAAGATTCTTTGCAGATCTCTAGAATTCTCTGCTTTCTTGTACTCTCTGTTGTGAAATATAGCTATCTTTTCCTCCTCAGTCTCCAATTCTTTCTCAACTCAGAGAGAACACTGTGCTCTGCCTGAGGTCTCCCTCCCTGCACCGCAGCTAGAAACTCAATCAAGATAATAAACTGGCACATGTGTAGAGCTCAACTCATTTCTCAGCAATCCCTCTCCTTTGCTGCCTAATGCCCAGGACTGTGAAAACCCATATAGTGTGTGTGTGTGTGTGTGTGTGTGTGTGTGTGTGTGTGTGTGTGTGTATTTCCCTCCTTGTTATTTTAGTTGCTTCTGGAAGGAAGGTAATCCAACCTTGTTCCTCCATCTTGTCCAGAAGTTTGTACTGGACATTGTTAATTCTGTCTCTGCCATGTTTCTCTACTGCAACCATTAATTAACCTTCAGACTTCCACTCAGATCCCATTGTATCTACAAAATCCTTCTAAATATCTCACAGCTCAAGTAGGTGCTCCCTGGCTGTACTTTCCCCCCGCCAAGGCACCCACCATGCTATTTTAAAATGACTGCTTCAATTGTCCACATACCCCCTGCTGTAATGCAGAAGTTGGAGTTGTGCACTGTGCATTGCTGTATTCCCAACACTTAGCAGAATACCCAAATACAGCAGGTACTCCATAAATCTACCTGGATGAATAAACAAATGAAAGAAGCTTAAAGTGAAGAGAGAGCAGCTGAAGCCACATTCACTTTATCAAAGAGTTTGTTCTATATCATCCATTTCCTTAAAGATTATAAACTACCAGCTATAAATATGAAGTATTTAATATGTATAGTTGTAACATTAAAAACAACAATAATGAGATAGAATGGCATTTTTCCCTACATGGTAGCAGTTATTGAAGGAAACAATCTATTACTAATGGCATACTCTGAAAATTCAAACCAATTTTAGAGATAAAAATTCCTTTAACATATGTTCATCACCACCCAATTTCACCTTAATATGGGTAAGGTAATCAGAGGACCCAGTGTACACACTCCTTGAGAAAATGGGTCTAATTAACTTCCCTCCAGAGTCAAATGTTTAAGTCCAATCATCCAATCTGGAATTAGCAAAAAAATATTTAATGTTACATCCTTTAGTTTTACTTCTGCCCCCATGTTTTGAGAAGGCACATCTGAAAGGACTGATGGAATATGAAAAAAAAATAAAGGATAACAGGAAGATGAAATCCTGAAATGTTAAGTCCTAAGATGGAAACTTAATATTTGAAATGGTTGTCCTTGCCTGCCTATGTTCTTGCTGCCTATACTCCTGGAGCCTCAAGGACCACTCCAGTCCCAGGTGGCCTTCTAAGAAGAAGCCTAATGATTTGGTACATTCTAAACTGCACCTTTTATAAAGACATCAATGAGAATATGCTTTGACAGTTACCCCACACCCATTTCATGACACTGAAGGGAACCCAGGAAGAGACCCCCATAAAATACCAGAGTTGCATAAAAGGATGCCTCCAACATTACGAATTAACTTAGAAAAAAAAAACTGAGGCCCCTCAGCCAAGTTTTAATTCTTATCAAATGAAATCCGTATTATTGTAGTGATTCTGAAATTGAGGGAGTCAGGCAACAAAATTCCAACATATAGCCCATGAGAGAATTTTAGAAGGCCTGTACTTACGCTACATGGGTTGTTGGCCGTCTGAGCAGAGCTGTAGAAGGACCCCCACTGGGTGGCTCGCCTCTCATCCCTGGAAGGGGTGCTGCTCACAGGCAGGATGGCTGGGACACCCGGGCCTGCAACCGCAGCACTGGCAGGCTGGCTGCTGGGCGCCACAAGAGCAAAAGCGTCGTCCAGGAGGGAGTGCATGGTCTGGCGCGCCTCCTCAATCGATGGTTGGGGCGGAATGTACTGGGAGGCTGGGAAGGGCAGGCCTGGATACCTCCCCAGCTCAGCAGAGGACGGTGTCTGCACATCAGCCGGGAGGTCGGGATCGGACTACAGCAAGGCAAACAGCAAAGGGAACAAGGATCAGATGTGACCTTCTGTGGTGACATGAAAACAAAACTACAGGGCCAAAATGGAACTGAATACTTTTCACTGACATTGAGGAACAAGTTTACCATAAGAATTTTTTAAATGACAGCTATGGGGTGGCAGTGGCAGAGGGAGCTTGAAACGGGATGAAAGAAAAAAGTGAAAATAGTCAACAATCATTTGGCCAGCAAAACTCAACCAACTATCGAAAATGCATTTCAATACCTGCAAGTATGTATTTTTATTATATTCCCCTAAGAAGCCAAAAAACATCTCAGAGTCTTATATACTAAAATACCAAGTCAACTTTCCATAAATACCAAAAACTAAAGCAGTCTATTGACTATGGTAAGAAAATGTCTCCCTACACACCACAGAAGAGTTCAAAGTCACCACCATATTGCACATAAAGTTGTATGAACAACTTTAATACTTACTATAACAACTGCTTATAATAGTAAATAGAGAGTGTTTATTCAGAAACCACATGTCTTTCAGATGGAGCTGCCTCTGCATAACATGAGTCATCCAGAAAGGTTTAAATTATATTCTATACCTACTGTTGAAGAGGAAGGGACATTAGTAACAATTAAAGTTTCTTAAAATCTTACTTCCTGATACTGCTCTATGAGCAAAATGCTGTCGTAATATACACGGAGTCAACTCTAAGAGACGAAAGAGGAAACCGATGTAAGAGGAGGCCTTCCTCGGTGTCAGCGGTGCCGGAAACGCATCATCACAGTTACTGCCAGTGACACCCTGAAAAGAGAAGGGGCTCTGCACGAGGGGCTGGTGATCCTGTGCCTTCCGAGAGGGAGGGTGGGCTCCTTGTATCTAGAATGCTTTGCTCGTCCAACTGGCATAGTTTATTTAGCTCAGCTGGTTAGATCACCCTACTCAAGTGGCCAAAGAAGACATTCCTGTCTGTATTGGTGTTCGGATCAATGACTCTTTTACAAAGAAAAATCTCTGTTCAAACACATCCTCACTTTCAGACAACTGTCTAAAATACTTCCTTATGGGGCGCCTGGGTGATAGTCAGTTAAGCGTCTGCCTTCGGCTCAGGTCATGATCCCAGGGTCCTGGGATTGAGCCCCACATTGGGCTCCCTGCTCAGCGGGGAGCCTGCTTCTCCCTCTCCCGCTCCCCCTGCTTGTGCTCTCTCTCCTTCTGTGAAATAAATAAATAAAATCTTTAAAAATAATAATAAAATGCTTCCTCATAATTAGGTCCTGTCCAACAGATGCTCCATTATTATTCATGCCAGAGCCGAACACTAAAGGGCAGCAATTGTTTAACTCCAAACAGAGAGAAAACCATACTACAGACTGACACACCACACATGGCCCGCAGACCTGTGGTGCTTGGCCTGTACAGTCTAAAAAAAGATAAAGAGCCAACATTTCTTAAAACCTGAAAATTTCATACTAAAACTCAGATTGCTGGATTCTCTTGGCAGAATCTGAAGCTGTGGCATCACCGAGCCCTGACTCCTCCCCAGAAACTGCCGTTGAGCTGTGACTGCCCTCCTGAGACAGGGCTGGTGCCCTTCCCCTTCCCCAGTGGGTGATCTCCGTGCCATGGATGGGACACCTTGGTCCCAGAAGTCTGTTTCTCTAAAATTGGGCTATCCCAGGAAAGGTTCTACTAAGTGACATCTGTCACCTAGGAATTCTAAGTAACGGCTCTCGGAAGAGCTGTGTTCCTTTCCCTGTGACGTGGATAAAAGGTCCACATGCAGGCCCTTCTCCCATTCTTGGTTTTCCTGGGGAGTAGAGAGGGAAGACTGTGGCCAGTAATGTGTCACCAAGCTAACAGTGGAGTAAAAGGCGAAGTGTCTCTGTAAACACATCCCACTGGTAAGTGAAAGGGTCTCTCCAAAGACAGAAGCAATGTTCCTGGTGGTGGGTCCAGTAAATGACTAGGTAACTGTTCTTCAAAAAACAAAAAGAAAGCAAGAAAGCAACAACCGGCCCCAAGTGGAGTCATAGGCCCCCAGAGAGCAAAGCAAGACTTAACGGCACTTTCAGCCTCTCCCAGGAATGTGACCTTTAACCAGTCAATCTGGAAATTCCTGATCAGCACTAGTGAGGTAACCTGCACAACAGACCACCCCCTTTCCCCAAAGAAAGGTGACCTTGCCTGAAACAATCCACTCTTTGTTAGAAAACTTCCTTTTCTGACCCCTTCGATCTATAAAAACCTTTCATTTTGTACCGCCCCTCAGAGCTCTTTCTACTTGCTGGGTGGGATGCTGCCTGATTCATGAACTGCTGAATAAAGTCAATTAGATCTTCAAATTTACTCAGCTGAATTTCGTTTTAGAACACTGTATGGCAAGGAAACGAGCATGCGGCCACATAAAAAACTGCAAGCCTGAACTGAGATTCCAATGGTTTAACTTTTATACCAAGAAATACGCTGTGAAGCTGTGAAGGCGGGACTCCTGAATCCTGCCAAGAAAGCAAAGAGCTACGGGGCCATGACGTCATAGCTTCCCGTTCTTTCTTCCTCTTACAGTCTCCTCATTTGGCGGGCTCCACTACCAGCACCTTGCAGGCCAAGAAGAGGTCTTGTTCATTTTTCTATATCCCAACACCTGCACAGTGTTTCACAGATAAGTGGTACTTAATAATAAACGGGTAACAGTGGTCTGTGGAGGTTAAGGTTTACCCAGGATCCCTGTTGGAATTTGAATTCCGCTCTCTTGTCCCAGTCGGATACTTTCATTATTAGTTAATTTGTTTCCCTAGTACAGATTCACATCCACCTATCATTCCTCAGAAACACACGGGAAGTTTTTTTTTCCATTCAGTCATTAGAGGGGATGTACTCTGGTGCCTATTTTGCAATCCTTTGTGAGTATTTTAAGAGAATGATCAGATAGCCTGGTTGGGCGAGGACAATCTCAGCTTATGCCTGCTGTCCCAATATAATCATTAACAGAGCCTTCTATCACTCTCCCGGTGTCAGGTTCGGATGATAAATTAGATCAGGGGTAGACAAACTTTTTCTGCAGAGGGCCAAACAGCAAATATCGTAGGCTCTGAGTCACAGAGTCTCTGTTGCTCTGTTATGGAACTCCATCACTCAGCGAGAGCAGCCAGAGAGAACACACAGATGAACGAGCGAGACCATGATCCAATAAAACTTTACAAAAACTGGTAGCCAGCCGGATTTGGCCCGAGGGCCATAGTGTGCTGATGCCTGAATTATAATGGTAACCCTAGTTGCCAAGAAATACAGAAATATTTCTTTCACCCTAGGAGAACAGAGCTCATAACAAGAAGATATTTTGAGGGTAAAGTGTAAAATTAAAGAAAAAACATGTAGGTGTAGTAAAATCTTCAAGATGAAATACTACCTAAGAAAAAATGAGTTTCACAAAAAGGCATTATCTTTGAAAGCATGTGTTTCAGAATTTTCACAGAAAGTAAAAAGTCCAGCTGAGAAAAACTTCATTTTAGGGCATCTGTGAAAAACGAGGCTGGCTGACTGAGGTGGTGCTCTCCGGGGAAGGGTTTCTTTCCACCAGCTGAAGGAGGAACCTCTGCACTTACTGCTAAGAAAAAAAGCAAGAAGTGAAAAGATGATCCAGGCCCCCCTCAAAGGCGGCCTGATTTCAGATCACCAATGGAGACAAATGGAGAGATCCAGGGGAAGACACGGGACCCAAGGGCATCAGATGACAGGATTTGGGGCTACTTAAAAAAAGGGGGGGGGACAAGATTGAAATAGCACTTGTGCAGATTTCCTTTGAGGGAATGAGCCCTGGCTGGCTAGGGAAGTAAGGGGGGAGAGAAGGAATGCCCCCTTCTTCTATTCATTGGTTTCACACATCACACCTGTAGGTCCCGTGGGAGACAAAAGCCAAAGCTTCAAGTGACCATCTGGGGAGCCAAGAAGACAGTCCTCCCAGATGAAGCCAAACACCACAGACGCCCCGACAACCACCTGTCCAAGGCAAAGAGCAGTACAAGAGCTCCATCTGCTGTAAGAACTGCCAGCACTGGCTCCCCTATCTTAGGAATTCATTCGCAGCCTCCCGAAACGACCGGATCATTCCATTCAGGGGCACAGCAGCCTAGTCTGTAGAACCTTGCACCCTCTGGGACTGTACCGATCCTCATAAGCAGGTGTGACCAGTCTTCAGGACACTAGAAATACAGGCAGTTGCCAAGGAAAAGCCTGGTTCTTTCAGATGATCATGATTCAATGATATTTAGCCCCAATGTCAGTGCGGTGTTTGACATATTTGTGTAATTAGGTTTCCCATCTTTCAGGATTAGTTATTTGTGTAATTAGGAGACAATGGCTAAGGGCACACAAGCTCTATCCAAAGTGATCATGTACATCACAAACCCCTTCTCCAAGGATGTGGGTTTGTTTTTTTTTTCCTTGCTAGTTTCTCTCTAAACAAGGATGCCTCTGTACGTGTGTCTCCGGAAGGAGGAAGGGGTCTCGTGCAATGAGCCAGGCTTGCCCCCTGGCACAAGGCTACAGGTGTCCACTGTGTGTCCTAGCACTGCTGGCGTCAGCCACATATGGAGCTCCCTCTCTGTCTGGGGGCGTCTCACAGACCCTTGGGGAGGCTGGCCCTTTCTTCCCTACTCAATGGGGTCTGTGTATGTATGCCTTAAGTTATCAATGTCTGCCTTTGACACTTCAAGCAACTTGGAGTGGGCCCCTTTCCTTTTGAAAACAAAAATATCTAATTCTGAATTTCTTAATTTCCATTAAACTTTTTCTTCCATTAAAATTATACACACACACACACACACACACACACAAATAAAATAAAATATCTTCTTAGCACTCCAGGAACAGAAAGGAGAGACGAAACCCTAAATATCCCTCCTATTACCAAGAAACCCAAACAATTCTCTGACCAGGGGAAGTAAAAAAAACTTCTGTTTTCAACCAACCTCAAGGAGTACCCATCCTGAAGCATAAGAAAACAGGGCTTGCATCCAGAAAGGACCAACACAAGAGTTGTATTTCCAGGGGCTCACTCAGCAGCCCACTGGTCTCTGTGACTCATGTCTCCCCTCAAAGGAGCAGCCCACCAGCCCCCTCCCCCCACCATGCCTCACTGCCCAGCTGGCCCTGGAACCTCAACCATCCGACACCACCACCCCACAGGGCCACAGCCATCACTGTTCCTTCTCCTTTCCCTAAGAGCCACCCCACCCTGACTCCAGAAGCAAGAGGTGGCATTACATACTGGGCAACCGATGTAGGCGGAGTTGTGGACACCAGGGGGCCTTTTGTAAGTGCCATCGCTGTCTGTGGTAATGAGTCTGTCCTTCTCAGCATCTCCGGGGCAGCCATTGACCTGGTGTTTCCGGCGTGGTTTGGGAGATCGCTTAATCCTGGAGCTTCCAGGGGAAAAAAAGAGGTTATCTTCATAGGAAATAAACCTTTCTGCCAGTAGGTTATCAACTGAACACTAAGTATTTTCTGAGCATCTGGGATATGCTGGCCACTGTGGTAAACACCCCACAGGATAAAAAAATGTGTAAGGCACAGACTCTGCTATAAGGAAGCCACAGTCTACCTGAGCATATTAAATCCATGAACAACACAGAGTCATTTTGGGTAACATATCACCATGACTTTTTTTCAGACACTGAGAAAAGGGCAAGGTCAATGTGAGCTACTGATATCATGGCTGGCTATATGGGGCCAGAACTGGGTCTTGAAGAGCAAGTAGGATCTGCAGAAGGGAAGGGATGTGGGGAGAGGATATGAGGTACAGGCACCACCATCCTGAGGGCCAGAAACAGGAAGCAGATGAATGTGGGGGGGGGGCGAGGGGGCAATGAGGGGACCATCTAATGGAGAGACACTGTCTATACTGTTGGATGGTGGGAAGCAGCCAGAATGGAGAGGCAGGGCCCTGCCTGGTACAGGAACACACGTTCCACATGGCAGGCAACCAAAGCCATTACAGGTATTGAACAGAGCAGGGCATAAATGTGAGCAGTGATTAAAGAAAATGCATGTCTCCTTAGGGACGGGGTCTGGAAGACCAAGAGACCAAGACTCTGAGGGCAGCTATGGGAAAAGAAATGGACCTGCCCATGCCGAGGAGGTGAAGGTACTGGGAGTGAGGGGAGACGGAGGAGGGAAACCAGGGGGGACCATCTGAGAAAGAAAGGGTGACTGCCATTTTCAACTAGCTGAATGAGAGGAGGCAGAGTAAACCCAGGAACAAGGTTCTGAGGCAGGTGGAGAGGCAGGCGGGTGATGGGAGCAGCCCAAGCAGGAGCAGGGCTGCAGGGCCTCCACAGGCAAACCTCGGGGAGCCCTGCTCGGAGCGCGCACCTCTTCCTGGGCTCGATGAACACCGAGGGCACGCTGGCCGTGGGGTCCAGGATCTTGTCGATCTGCATCTGCGCCCTGCGGTATACACGGTGCCGCTCGCGCGTGTCGCCAGAGGACAGGTCGTCCACCACCGGGAACTCGTAGTGACCGCGGCGCTTGGCGCGGAGCCGGATCTTGTTCCGATGGTGCTCGATCTCGGACTTGTGCCGCAGCGCCGTCTGGATCTGCGTGGCCGAGGGAAGAGGAGGGAAAGACATGGAATGTTCCTGGAAGTTTCTGGCCCCCATGCAGAGACAGCATCTTGGGAAGGCGTTCCTTTGCCCCAGATGGCCATCCTAGGCTCCTGCGAGGCCCCAAAGGGGGCAACAGGGACAGCCACACCCACACACGGGGGCAGAGAACCTGCCATCACCCATGGGCTAGTCCTATAGCCTATGTATACATCAAATACTACATTTTAAAAAGAGAGTAAAAGAAAAACAGGGAGATGTACGCTCTCAAGCTGTGGGGCCACAGGCCTGGTGAGCACACTCCCTTCTTTCTGTCGGGCAGATTTAGGGTGCTTAGGCATGGCAGGCACAGAGGCACGTGCAACTGGAGATGCTGGAGACAGGTCCAGGTTAGGACCAGGGATGTGCAGGGCTGGGGCTCCCCAGCATTGGTGAGCAGAAGCAGCGCATACCATCCTAAACCCATGGCACACATTCTTAGCAAGAAGAAGGAAAGACCATTAAGAACTCTTAATAGGACTTCTGTAAGATGATCTACTTTAAGGATCACCTTTAAAGTGGGGAGGGGGTTGCAAATGTAGCAATTTCCTACTACTTCACCCTGGCAGAACTCACGACAGTAACAGGTGTTTCTTAGAGGCAGGAAATGGACAGACATGGAGCTGCCTAGTGTACAATCCTAAATGGCCTTCGCTCCACTCATTATCCAGCCCAGGTCAAATCTCTCAAGGTCAAGTTAACAGTGACTTGGCGTGGCATTCTGGTTCCCAAAATCTTAGGGGAGAAGTGGATCTAACTCACTCTTCCAAGATTCAGTGGAATAGGATTTTACTAGGTATTACTAGATCCTTGGGGCCAGAGCAGATCTATCAGGGATCACAAAGTTTACAGTGGTCCTAAGATCACTCCACGTTCAAAGGTTCGTTAGGAAAACTCATAGGACTCAGCATTTAGTCCCATTTATCATAGCAAAAGGATGCAAATCAAAATAAACAAAGAGAAATGGCATGTGGGGTGAAGTCTGGAGGAAACCAGGAGTAAGCCTAGGAGGCCTTCCCCAGGGGAGTCACACAGAACATTGTTGCTTCATTTCTCCAGCAATGAGTTGTGACAACACATGTGAAATGTCCACCAAGGAAGCCCATCAGAGATGTAATGTCCAGGATTCATACTGGGGACTGGTCCAATAGGCTCCCTCTGCCTAGCATGTCCCAAAATTCCAGAGTCCCAGAAGGAAAAGAGATGTTCTGATAAGTCATAATGTTTGCATAAACACCTGGGCACGGTGACCCACTCTGTTCTGGGAATAGTGGGAATGTTTCTGAAATATAAGTTCCCAAACACTAGCCAAGGGCCACAGCAGGACTTTTGAAGGATAGCAGGCTCAGGTTTGCTACATTAACTCTCTGTACATCTGCCGTATGCCTAACAGTGTCCTTGGATGGTACTGGATCTAAACAAAAACTGAGTTTAATATTTAAAACGAAGAATACCTGTCAGCAGCTCCTAGCTTTAGTAACCTTCTGACACTGCAATTTCCACCTGTTTTTAAGCACTGACCAAATCAGAATGTGGTTTTTGTTTTTCTTTTTATAAATGTACTTTTTTAAAAAGAATAAATACCTCTTTGTTAATTTTGTTGGTTTCTGCCACCCGGTCGGCCAGTATGGGGTGCTGAACCGGAGGTGCCGGGATGGGCTGCATGGCAATCAGCTGTATCTTACTGGGAACCCGCCGGCTGGCCTCCGAGGACCGGGACAGCCTGTCCACATGCTCAAAGATGGAGGCCGAGGAGTGCTGCTCATTCCCCGAACTGGGCGGCGGTGGCCCTGGAGCAGAAGGACAAGCAAAAGCATAAATAAATAAAACCATCCTAAAGAAACAGCAAATAATCAATCGTCACGTTACTCGGTGCCAAAACTTGCCCTGTTTTGTCTAAAGGCATTTCAGAGTCTTCAGGAGGGGAAGGGAAAAGGCAGGGGCTGCACAGTGAGTCACTAATCAGCTTGTGGAACTTATAGAGAAACACTGACAGCAGCTCTGAACTTTTGCTCTCATCTGGAGAGATATAAATGCTATCACCAAGGCAACTATACCGGTGAAGACAGAAGATGAGGGGAGTGTGGACATGCAGGCACTGAACACGTCTGGCCTTTCAGTTCTGATGCACGAAGAAAACCAAGGTGAAGAGCCGAGAGAAGGAAAAGCTGCCGCCTGCAGGGCATTCATTCCCACTTTAAAAAAAGGACAGTAGTACCCTTCAAAATGGTCGGGGGGGGGGGGGCTGGGTGGCTCAGTCCGTTAAGTGTCTGCCTTCAGCACAGGTCATGATCTTAGGTCCTGGGATCAAGATCCACATGGGGCTCCCTGCTCAGCGGGGAGTCTGCTTCTCCCTCTCCCTCTGCCCCTCCCCACTGCTCCTGCTGTCTCTCTAATAAATAAATAAAATCTTAAAAAAAAAAATGGTCAAGAGGAGAAACTGTACAGCCTGTATATTTTACTTCCTGGAACTTGTTAGAAAAGTAATTAGAACTTCAAAAAAGAAAACAGAGATTGGATCTTGGTATGAAGGGTGATTTTTTTCCAATTTCTTGCATTTTCTCTAGAGAGGATGTTCTCTAATGAGTATGACTTTTACAGTAGAAATACTCCTAATAAACTTTACTTTTAAAAAGGCAAAGAGAGAGAGTTGCAGAAGGGCTAAAGGGATGGAAAGAGCTCGACACAGCTATTTGGAAGCACTCCCTCTGATAAGTCACAGTCGCCCTCTGAACGCTCTGGATGCTGCTTTCTTCTTTTATTTTAAAGATTTTATTTATTTATTTGAGAGAGAGAGAGAGAGAGTGGGAGCAAGAGAGTGACAGAGAGAGCATGAGCGGGGGGGGGGAGGGGAAGGGCAGAGGGAGAGGGAGAAGTAGACTCCCCACTGAGCAGGGAGCGGGATGAGTGACTCGATCTCAGGACCCTGGGATCATGACCTGAGCTGAAGGCAGACGCTTAACCGAGCACCCTGGACGCTGCTTTAAAATAAATGGCTAAGAGGGGTGCCTGGGCAGCACAGTCGTTAAGCGTCTGCCTTCAGCTCAGGGCATGATCCCAGCGTTCTGGGATCGAGCCCCGCATCAGGCTCCTCCGCTGGGAGCCTGCTTCTTCCTCTCCCACTCCCCCCTGCTTGTGTTCCCTCTCTCGCTGGCTGTCTCTGTCAAATAAATAAATAAAATCTTTTAAAATAAATAAATAAATAAATAAATAAATAAATAAATAAATAAATAAATAAATAAAATCTTTAAAAAATAAAATAAAATAAAATAAAATAAAATAAAATAAAATAAAATAAATGGCTAAGAGGTCACGAGAAGAAGTGAGAGCACGCGGAATCTGTTTTAAACAAAAGCCTGAGGTTGGTTCAAGCACAAGTGAAAAATATAGAGGTTTCTCCGTGATGTAAAAGAAGATAGAGGGGCACCTGGGTGGCTCAGTTGATTAAGCGTCTGCCTTTGAGTGCTCTCTCTCACTATCTCTCTCTCTCTCTCCCTCTCAAATAAATAAATAAAATCTTTAAAAAAATAAATAAAAAAGGACAAGATAGAATTGAGCAAAACACTAAGAAATAGCGGCTATGGGGCGCCTGGGTGGCACAGCGGTTAAGCGTCTGCCTTCGGCTCAGGGCGTGATCCCGGCGTTCTGGGATCGAGCCCCACATCAGGCTCCTCCGCTATGAGCCTGCTTCTTCCTCTCCCACTCCCCCTGCTTGTGTTCCCTCTCTCGCTGGCTGTCTCTGTGTTAAATAAATAAATAAAATCTTTAAAAAAATAAATAAAAAAGGACAAGATAGAATTGAGCAAAACACTAAGAAATAGCGGCTATTTTACATAAGGAATGCACGCACGTCAGTGGTATGTAAGTCTTTGTACTTCCTCTCAATGTGAATTATATTCATTCGTTACCCCACGCGATTAGAAATGATTTCTGGAACTGTGAATGAACAACGCCTCTCTTAGTGAGGAGGCACAGTTATCTTGATTCAGGCTATTCTGGGGCTTTCTTTCCCTGCCCTGGGCTCGGAGGGAGCCTATTTGTGCAACACAAGCACAGCCGGGCACCACCATTCATCCGGTGGCAGCTACTCAAATTACAGGCACGATGCCTACAAGGAGGTAATTAGCTTCCCCAGATAGGCTAGCCTGGCTAACCCAAACTTATAACATAGCAGCAAATGTCACAAAGGGGGGCCTATTAAGCTACTGGCACTTAAAGGTGAGACTGCTTTCCTCCAGGAGGGTGAAAAGACCAGGACACAAAGACGACAAAAGAAGAATGAGCCCCCCTGCAGTGCTATCTGCCTGCCTGGGTACCTGGGAGCTGCAGGCCTGTGACCGGCTCCGGTCTGTGCCCTGTTCCAGCCCCCAACCGTGGTCATGGCTCATCACTCTGTAATTCACCACTGCAACCAGAGAAGCATGAGAATCCCAGAAAATCCTCGAGCTTCCATACTGCTCAGAACCCAGGCTTTCTAATATATATATATATATATACACATATTTTATAACTGGGTTATTTTTATTGTTTGCTATGTACTGTACAATTTTAAAAAAACAACCTGGACAACAATAACCAATAGAGAGTACAACTGGATACACAGAGATTAATCTGTGTGAATCTGCCTTAAGGTAAGTTAGAGACTTTGGATTAACATATTGCATGGAGCACTGGGCGTTATACACAAATAATGAATCATGGAACACTACGTCCAAAACTAAGGATATACTGTATGGTGACTAACATAATATAATAAAAAGTTATTATAAAACCCATCTCTGTTCAAATATTACAAAACAAAAAAATTGTAATGACAGAAATTACAGTGTGGGAAACATCGACAAAGCAGCGTGACAGAGGGAAGGGCAATATGTGCTGCTAAAATGCCAAAGCAATGGAACATTTCTCAAGAAATGCTAACTTCATTATCTACAGGTGAATACAGGCAATGTGCATTATCACCAAGGCCCACGGCCCCCATTAATATCCTGTGAGGCAGGGATTGTATGTCCCTCTCTTCATCCTCTTCCAGCACCTCCCCCACCACAGGCCCTGAGTACACATTTGGCGCATGAAGGACTAAACGACCAGTCACCTCAGCTAAGTTTGTAAGATATGACCTCAAACAGGCCTCTGGGAATCTGGTATAAGGCAAAGAATTCTAATTTATGACCTCACATCACTTCATAAATGAGGCTCCACAATAATTTGAAAAACTTTGATGTGATAGGTAGTCAAAACAGTTGCCTGGCAATCTCTCTAAAACTATTAATTTGCTTTGCAAACTTTTTTTTTTTAAGATTTATTTATTTGAGAGAGAGTGAGAGCAAGCGAGCAAGCAGGAGGAGGGGCGGAGAGAGAGAATCTTCAAGCAGAGTCCCCGCTGAGCACGGAGCCTAACTCGGGGCTCGATCCCAGGACCCTGAGATCACAACCTGAGCTGAAACCAAGAATCGTGGACGCTCAGCATACCGGGTGCCCCCTGCTGAGCAAACTCTTGAGCACGTGCCACGGTAGATGTCAGCTTAGTTCCAACTAAGAATTCCATTCCAGAATTCAAAATTTGCGTAATTCTCATTAATGAAGTTCCAACTACTTAAAAATCACCCCCTTGCACACACGTGTCTTGCAGTCCTTGCCTACTGGGTGGATTTCTGATGACAGAAGGAGGGGGGATGCCACCGTCTGCGAGGACACCATGGTGGTGGCACAGTAACAGCCTGAATGCCGCTGCCTTCACTCGAGGAAGGTGCGTCACCTCCTACCTCATCTCGCTCTTCACAGCTCCGCTAAAGGGAACCCGTGGAAATGGTGTGACTTATTCTAAAACCGCAATAACTGTGAACACAGTGACATCTGAGTCAATAACCTCATAAGAGTCCATTCATGGATGGTCATGTATGCATCATGGTCTAGCCACCTTCCAAAAACAGTCAGCTGGGAAGGGAATAAAGCACAACCTCTAACAGACCAAAACGTTAACAATGCTCTTTTCTCAGCTATCATTGCCATGTGGGCCCTGGAAATGTCAGATGACTTGTGACATCCATCGAAAGCTTCACCAAGGAGTCAGAAGGCACCCAGCAGCCATGCCACCTACTGTGGGGACAGGGAACATTGGTCCCAGGGCAACATGGACCCAGATGGTTCTCAAGCAACTATGACTTGCCACAGAAGAAGGGCTTTTACATGAATTACAAAATAATTCAAAAGCTATGATTAGAAACTCACAATCTTTTCTATAGGGTATTTAATTAAGTTCTATGCAAGCAACGAAATGCCTTCATGGCAGCTTTAAAGAAATAAGCAAAAGCTTCCAAGTGAAATGGTATCTATAGTAAGAAAATCATCTTTCTAAAACATGAAAATAATGTGCAGACTGTGGTATCTCTCTAAATCATAATAGCAGCTGCTGAGCTTCTAGAACTCACAAGAACATCTAATGCACTTGCCTCCTTCCACAGGCAACTCAGTCCCACACCTGACATGCTTACTACCTGGATTTTGAATATACGATGGTAGTGACTTTTGATTTTTGTTAGCCATGCAGCATATACTAAAACTGTGAGGCATTAAATGTAGGAACTAAAAGCAAAACTTTCTCAGATAAGCAATTAGCAGAAACGGAGAAACTCCAGAACAGATTCTTTTTTTTTTTTCCCCTCAAATATTTCCTTCCTGGAATCGAAATTAGATTTTAGTCCTGTCTATCTGAAACAGAGCACCTGTTGCCATGGTGCTAAATATCTTCTAAGATTCTGTGAAACTGGATCCAAAGAAAAAATTCTTCCCTTATTCTAAGGGAGTTTTCTTTAACACCAAAAAGGAGCTGGAAGGAATTTCAAAAATGAGCTAGTTTAGTCCCACAGAAGCCCCAAAGACTAAGGGACTTGGAAGGTCGTATGCATGACAGTGACAGATCAGGCCCTCTGGTTTCCAGCTAGAATCTGTTCATTTCTAGAATATGGTTCACTCTGTACTGCATTTTCAAACAAAGAAATTTGTGATGACAAATGTTTAAGTATAAAAATTACTATTAAAAATAATATCCTGAGGCATCCCACTTTTCTTTGCATTACTGAAACGGTCCTGAAATATAATTAAAACTCCAGCAATTATAAGAGCTATACTCGCACATTTATTTAAGAGTCTGGTAAACTAAAACCGAACTACCTTGCCATCACACCAGAAAATGCCCCTGAGTCTAGTTAAACCTGTGGGCTTAGTTTGATCACAGAGCATGAGATCCACGGTAAAGGGCCAGACACTAAGTTCATTTCAGACCTGGCCTAAAAAGCCACAGACGACAGATACAAATATGCTATGCCATTCGATCACACTGAACCACCTGCGGGAAGAACGGTCTAGGAACAAGACCAAATAGAATGCATTTGGACCCATGATAAATAAATGACTTCCTGGCAGTGACAGCTGAGAAAAATCCAGAATTGGATCCTAAGAAGGTCACTAAATTCTGAAGGTAGTTTTTGAGACTCTGGTTTTAGTTTCCTCCTGTTCTCCAGGGAGGAAAACCATTAGGACTCTAAACTAGAATGGAACGTGGCTATTAACCTCAAAACATACTTGAGTGAATCCCTAACAGAGTCTAGCGCAGTCTCCCCCATCGATGCAGCCACCAGTACGACATTAGACAGTGACAGTCGATGCTGAGAAATTCATCATATGGATGAATATTACCCTGTAGATTTTTTTTTTTTTTTTTTTTAGTATGTAGCATTTGAAGTAGTGTAAAACCTTATCCTATTGGAATCTCATAATTACTACGTTTAACGTGGAGAATGAGAAGAGTCACAGACCGCTCTGCGGGGCTCTGTGGGACTGGGCATCGTTCACCGCTCCTGGCGTCTTGTCTCCCACATCCCTCTCACTGGACTCCTCACTTACGGTAGAGTCAGCATCCGAGGGAGAAACTCTGCAGTCACAAAACAAATGCAAACATTAGAAAAAAGAAAGAAAGGGCCTGGGGGGTGGGGTGGGAGGTGGGGAGAGGTCACATTAATTTAGATGTGGAAGTCAGGCTTACAGGCAAAACAGACAGAAATGAGACCATTTCCAAAAATCATCTTCAAGGAACACATTGATGGCACATGGTCCCCTCTTGAAGACAGTATTACACGGCTTCTATGCTCAGCACTTTGTATTCCAACAAATGCTAGGAAGCTAAGCCAGACAGGAGGACGGTTCCTCAGTTACCAGGGCCCTGGACTGGCAGTCTGGGTCTGGCATAGACTGTATCAGAAGATCTGGGGTTCAGGCCTGGTTCCAGGTCCCCCATGGGGACCACAGAATCCCTAGGAACCCAGGGTGGTCCTATCTTCACCCCACAGAACCCCACAACTCTGGAAGAAGCCTATACTTACAACACAAAAGCAGTGATCACCCCTGAGCTTCAATTCTGTTTACCAAAGCAAGGGTGACACAGAACCTGGTTGCAGGGAGTTAAGGAAACTCCTTAACCAGTTAGCACCCCTTTTCTCTGTGCCCCCGAGGGATGCTAAAGTCCTACATTAACCATGCAGACCACTGAAATGTTGTGTCTAAATGTTTAGGATGAGACGACTAGGGGAAGAGAAAAAAAACTTGGCAAAATTATACTAAAATATTCAATAGTCTTTAATGATTCGATTTATTCTTAGCCTGCAAGATGATTAAGCAAATAACATCTCTCTACATAATTCATTTTCTTTTGTAAAGATCATGGTGTAACATCCATTAAATTGTTAAAACTAGGCCAGAACCCCCTGGGGTAGGTTTTCTGGTAAGTCAGAAATTGTGACAGCATTTCAAATGTTGGTAGGATCACACATTTCTTCCCTCTTCGCAGGAAATCAAGATTTGGAGTTCAAAGCTCAAAGGCACACTGATAATTTGAGGCTTCCATACCCTAGTGTGATTGTGCTGAGATCTAAAGGCAGCTGCATAAAATCTGATTCTGAACTTTGACCCAGCTACAGCCCTTCTCCTAGGATCAGAGGGTGATGGGGGACTTCCAGGTGCCGTGTTAACACCAGCCCTCTGCCTGCTTCCCTTTGATAGGAGGAATGGAAAGACACTGGGGATGGGGAGCTGGGCAGGCAGGAGGTGGTACGAGTCCATGGAAACATGCTAACGAGGGTGACAACACAGACAGCTAGAGGGAAAGCAAGCAAAGAAAAAAGGATGTGATGAAAGTCACCCGCAGACAAAGCAACGAAGGCATAGCCAACGGCTGGCATAACAGCAAAGGCAAAGCCACTACCAGCTGAGTGCGTATTATGTGTCATGCACTTTTTAGACATTACTTCTGATATCGTCTCCAGAGGGCCCAGAATGATCACCCCAGAATATACCCACTCAAGCTAGGCAAGACCTAATCAAGTCTCAGGGGGGGACCACCAA
This sequence comes from Ursus americanus, assembly GCF_024610735.1. NCBI lineage: Eukaryota > Metazoa > Chordata > Mammalia > Carnivora > Ursidae > Ursus > Ursus americanus. The sequence goes on along the minus strand of NC_142129.1, from coordinate 15,011,110 downwards.
AGCATCTGGCCTCCCATGGCAGTCCACTGAAGTGGGTTGGGAGCCCTCAGGCTCGTGGACTTTGGGCAAGCTGTTGCCAGTCTCCCGGGCTGCAGACCCAGGGAATACTCACCATCAGCTCTTCTGACACTGGAAACTGACAAAACTGAGAAGGGAAACATGCTCTGTGATAGGGAACAATACAGAAAGCCCGATAAGAACCTTCCTCTGTGACGGACGTTCTTGGAAGGGATCTTTGCCTTGGGGCTCGGCACATCTCCGTTTTCAGAGGGCGTGGTGTGGTCCTTCACAGGTCCCGGGAGTGGTGCTGGCTCATGAATAATCAATATATCGTCTTTATTGTGCTGACCCAGATGCTGCTTAGCAAAATCAAAGCCCTTCACACTAGGGATCTGCAACTAAAACACATACACACAAGCGAAGACAGTCAATCTGAAATCTGAGGGCTGTAAAAAGGGATTTGTGAGAGCTGGCAAGATTGTTGAGTGCTGACTTCTGACCAAGATCATGCCTGCCATCCCATCATTCTAATTCAACAAGCATCTCTAAAACGTCAACTGTGTGCACAGGGCCATTCTCACCTAGAGTCTGCAGAAAAGACAGATACTTGCGAAAGATTAAAGAAGAGTACAGGATCAAACAGCTAGACCATGATACGAAAGACATCACAAGCTAATACCTGACCCACCGTCACAGCAGCATGATCACGTGGTCCCAGAGAGTGGCATGAGCAAGATATTATTTATAGAGAAATGGAGACTTGAGCCAGGATTCACAGGACGGGCAGAACTTGGAAATGAAAAGGGCAACTACACAGACAATGTTCTAGATCATGTCAGGCACCAGAGAACACTTGAGGGGTAGGAAGAGGTCCCATCAGCTGCCCTAGAAGGGTCAGAATGTGGGGAGGGAGAGAAGGCTGGCCAACACCAAGTGCCAATTTCTAGAGCAGAAAACCACTAAATGTTTCTGAAGAGGCAGATTTCTAAAATCCAAGCAGACAGGACACAAAGGGCTATAGGAGGGCCAACAATACCCATGCAAGAAATGACAAAAGCCTGAGCCCAAAACCCTAGCAATGGAAATGGGAAGGAATGAATAGTTCTAGAGGCTGGGCTGAAGGATCTGGAAGCCAAAAATAGACATAAGAGGTGAAGGAGGGAAAGCAGCCAGTGATGACTTGAATGACTTATAGGCAGGCATCCTGAACGGTGGAAGGGACATTCATCATGAAAGAATGGTAACCTGAGGAGATAAAAAGACAGGTTTCACTTTAGACGTGCTTAGTTTGAGATGGCAGGAAAAGCTCCAAAGGAGAATAGCCCTGTGTAGCTGGACACGGAGGACAATAGCTTAGGGGAAATTTCAGGCTGGAGACCGGACTTTGAGAGAATCTATACAGAAGATGACAGGTAGGGGACCTGAGACTTTTTTTTTTTTTCTCAGATTTTTCAAGATGAAAACAGAGTCTGTGGATAAAATGTTGGGGAACATCTAATAGTTTGGGGTTCAAAGGAGGAAAAGGAGGCAAGGAAAAAAGATAGGTGACTTCAAAGAAAAGAATTTGTGAAGTTCAATGTAATAGAAGGCAAGGGGATAGAGAATCTCTGGAAGGAGTGGCCAAAAATAGTACCGGGGCCCAAGGAGGAAGGAGAAAGGTGTTTTCGAAAAAGTCCACCTCTCACACTGGGGGACACAGAAGTCTTACCTGAGAATAACAGTAGCAACATCAAACCCACAGCCCAGACCCCGTGAACCTGCCACCACGGAGTCCAGACCTCAGCTTCCAGCTTCCTGCGCTAACACAGGAAAGGTGCTCAAAAGTATAGAGAACTGTGGCCAATAAAGGTGAGCCACCCTTTGTGGGGACACCAAAAGTGTCGGGAGTGGGGGGTATTGTGTGTCATTAATTTGAGCTTGCAGAGTATAGGAAACTAAACTGCATTTCAATAATTGTCCCAGGAGTCTTGTTGGCAGGAAGGCCACATGCACAACCAAAGCCCTTAGCCAGGCTGTATTCCATCCCTAGAGAGAGTCCATCCATCAAAGACAAAGCCCAAACCAACCTAAGGAATTATTTTAGATAATATGCTATGTAGAAGCAAAAGGTTTTACCATATTTGTGTGAATTTTATGCCAAATGAGTGACAACACCAATGGCTTCTGTTCATGATCTCGGTCTTTTTAGCACTGCAAGTCTACATCAGTGAAGAGAAGGAAAGGAGTCTGCAATAATAACTTCTGCCAGCAGAGGGGGACAAAACTTCCCATAAACAAAGTTTACAAAGATGTTGCTTGGAAACAAAAGGTAAAGACCTGGTGTGGCTGTGTTTTCTAAATTAATGATGTCGTATGACAAGAGTAGGCTACTTCACCACAGTCCTTGGCTCAGGAACACTCTTCCACAAATGTGAACCCAAACCTGCCCCTCTCTGGTTCCCCCTCCCCTCCAACCACTCGGGATATGTTTATCTCCTCATCCACAAGACTGATCTTCAGCAGGGCTCCCCAAATCCCCAAGGGTGTATATTTTCCTAGGGGCATGCAGCCATTTTAAGACCATCAAAGTCCAGATGGACAAGGTCAGTATACACTCTTCGCTACCAGTGATTTTCCTGAGAGTGTGCCTGTAGTCTAGGCATCACGCTGTTTCCTCTTTCCCGCTGCCCGTCGTAAGGGTCCTTCTCCTGCTTTACAGAAGAGAAGCGCCCCTCTCACCCAAATGGGAGCCTTTACCCAGCTGCACCTCATGGTGGCTCCATAAACAAGCTGCCTCTAAATGAAAGAATCACAGACATAATCAATAGTCACTGAGTCAACACCATCAACGCCATTTAATAAATCTTGGTAAAATCTTTTTTAGTGTATTTCCCAGCAAGAAACTGAATACCTCCAACGACCAAGAGACAATCCCTTTTGCAAGGTAGATAGTCTGCTCTACCAAAATTGGAGGAGGAGCCACAGACTGCCTCCTCCAAGTAGAGGTCTCCAAGTGAATAAGGAAAAAACACAAACAGCTCTGCCTCTGTGGTGCATTCAGTGTACCCAAGCCTAGGAGCTAATACTACTGGTCTACCTGGACAAACTCTCAGGGTTCATGCAAGAAACAAGCGTGTGTATATGTCAAAATGCTTATTATTGCTATTGGTTGATGAAATAACAAGCAGTTAATATAAATACCTAAGTGTCCTCAGCCATCAGATAAAAGCTATGAAGTTAGATAGAAAATTTTATAATTCAGCAACAGGGTGTGACACAAGGTAGACCATCCGTAAATATGTGATGACTAAATGAATTTTAAAAAGTCAGTTGAAGTTCCAAACTTACACGGCTTTTGTGGGGAGCCAAAAAAAAAAAAAAAGCTATATGTTATCAATAAAATAAAACACATGTCCATCGAAGCCCTGTGGGCTCACTGTTGATTCTCACCAACATCTTCAAATACACCCATCAGATCCTTGCACTTCTCACCAAGAGGGTGAGTCACCACCTTCTACAAAAATAGAAATTTGGCAGCTACTCTGTGCTTCTACACAAAACGAAAGCTATCTTAGAACACACAGAAGGAAGACATTAGAGGAAATCGTGCCCTTTTATGGAATTAGCTCCTTTGTTTCATCCTTGCTTTCCAGAATGCTTTTCTAGTTTTTCCATTTCTTTAAAAAAAAAAATCTAGAGTTAAGTCTGGCAGTATTGTGTCTCTGGCTCCCACATGCAGAATAAGCTTCAAACAGTATTTTATAGAAGAAGAGCCTCAATTAATTAGTGCCTTCAATATTTCCATTAGGACCCCTCATTTCTGAGGAAAGACGGCTCTTTTGTTCCTTCTCTCTTTAATATGTCACACAGGGGACAGGCCCCATTGTCCGTGCCCCACTGGAATAACATCGCCAACAAGTCAGAGCGGGCGGGTAAAGCAGGTCAGCCAAAGAACAGGAGAGATGCCTGATGAATTTTAAAACATGTGAGCCATAAATATAATACAACCCAGGCAGAACAAGATGGAGTGAATCTCTAGCACTCCAGTTAGCCTGAACCCCTGGGAAGGAGCAGTTAAGATGACAAGAGAAATCACAGAGCAAACCCCAAACGTGCCTGAGTAAAAATCTGCCATCTTGAAGAGAGCAGCATTGTCTACCCCTTTCTTATTTGGTGGATGAGTCTGTGAAATGTTTCACAGTGGCCGTGCTGTTTCCACTCAGAAGGTGAAGACAAGGCGAAGCTACTGCCCGTGTCTGCTGCAGCCCCGGGCTCTCTGGTCACCCTGTGGTCTTGGAGTTAGAAGAGCAATCTCCAAGATTCTCCCACCCCCGGGCCACAGCAAATCGCAGTCCAGTGACCATGGGTGAACTGAACTCTCCACATATTAGGTACCAAGGCGTCCTTGCAGACACCCAGAGAGCAACCACAGGGGATGAGATAAATTTGGCTGAGACGGGAGAAACGCTCATGGAGTCTCTCTTCAATCAGCTGTCCACACAGCCTCCCAAAGTGGTCGTTCCAGACATAAAAATGTTCAAGCTGCTCTCCCTGTTGAAAACGCTTCCGTGGCTCCCCATCAGCTACAACACCATTGCTTGCCCCTGATATGTCCTACAATTCCTCCCAGCCTGGCTCTTGCCTACTGTCACCTCAGTTTTTGCTGTGCCCTTCCAGACAACATTTGCTCCATCATTCCTGACATATAGGCCATTCCCTCTACATGGGCGTTTCACCTGGCTTCACCTCCATCTCTGAGCTTCAGCCCCAGCATCACCTCTTTCCAGAAGGCAGAGGCAGCCCACCACCCAACGGGGTGGCTGCCCCACCTCCCTGCTTCTAAGACAGCCTAGATAGACTTGCTTTGCTGTGTGTCAGTGTCTGGGTCACCTGTCCTTCTCCCTTACTGAAGTCCTTGAAACAGGGATTGCATGTTATCCGGGCTTGCAACTCCACCTGGCCTGCTTGGCTCAGAGCAAATGCTCGGTGTTCGGTGAATGGATAGGCAGTGACTACTGCAGCTCCATCTGGCTGCCCGCAGTGCCCACTGGTCAGGAACCACAGTCCCACGCCAACCACAGGGAGTGAACTGTCCCCATCGGAAGGAACAAGTTTTCATGGGACCAGCAGCATCTAGCCAATGACATTCGTCTCTTTAAATAGAACCTCAACAGGGCAAGGTGGGTCCAAGCTGCAGCTTTCCTGATACCAGGAAACAGTGATGACTTTGGGCCACAGATTAAAGAGACTACAGATAAAAGAAAGATAGGGGTTAGATTTGTTTTTTTAATGATTGGAAATAAAAAAGGACCCGGTCTCAAAATGTGACAGAATGGCCTCTCCCTCTCATCGTATGTCAAAACTAATTCACTCCCAGACAATCTGAAGAGGTTTCCTGCTCATTACAAGGGGCAGGGGGTGTGGATTTTTTGGTGGTCATATGTATTGTTTCCAGATGTTTATAGCTCTGGGATTATTGAGCTCAAGGATCTGGGAGAGCAGCAGTGTGGCCGATCAGGGGGCAGGGTGAGCAGAACAGAGAGAGAGACAACAGAGAGCTGCACAAGAAGGAAAAAGAACTTTGGTAGTCCCAGGGGAAACGAGCATCTTTTAAAATTGTCCCAAGGGATGGGCTAGAAGCCCATCACTACTGCCAGGTAAATCTTAAAAGAAACGCTTATGAAGTAGAGATATTTGTTTCTAAACTAAACAGAGACCGTCCTTTTCCTATTATAAACACATGACAAGATCTATACACAGTCGGTTCCTGAGCCAGCAAAACAAAGACCACCCTTCTGAAATGTCACAGAGCTCAGGGCCCCCCATGCGGGTCAGAAGACACTGACTCCCTCAGGGACTCCTCCACACAGAAGACCTACCGACAAACGTGCTGTAAGACTCTGCCCAAATCCTCCAGCACGTGCACAGCAAGAGCAACCCCAAGGGCTGGAAGTTCTATTTGAAATTCTGTCCATTTGATTTACAGCAACATCTGGGGCATGAAGATATTTCGGAAGTAAAAGTGGGAGAAGGAGAAAATTTGGGGAGTAGCCTATTTTGAGCTCAAGAGATGCTGTCCTCTGACAGTTGAATGAAGTAACAGATGATGAACAGGCTTCCACAGGGAGTATTTATGTTAGGGAACCTGGAACATGAAAGACCTGAATACATAACCGTCCACACTGGGTGAATCTCTCTTCAGAGTAACTCTCAAAGAGTAACGATACTCTTTCACCGGAACAAAAATGTTTCCAAACTTATTGATGATCTTATTACAGTGAAATTCACGCTATGAATGATTTAGGACCTCCAGCACTTTTTCCAGGGTTTTCCATGGCATTATCTAGTCTAACAAAACAATCTTAGCACACTCTGTAAATAATAAATGCAGATGGGTAATAAATATAATGTTAATATATAAATTGCTTCCAATACACTTGATAACCATCAGCTTGCAAATTTAGTCATGATTTTGCATTTTTAGTTAATTCATAAGAAAAAGAATACTCTTCATTGACTTTTACAAAAGTACAATAAATTAAGAATACCTATTTTTTCATTCAGCAGCTGTAGGTTTGTAATGGGCAGAACTTTTTAGACCCAGACAGAATAAATTTAAAAGGTCAACAGGCAACCCTTTATCTCTTGTTCTTCTGCCTCTTCCTTGCTTTTCCTTACCAAATTTCTAGAGTCAAGTGAGTCCTCTAAATGTGTGAGACCCACAGAGGGTGCACATTCACACCCACAGTCAACGGGTTACCACTTTCCATCCCCTTGGTGACGGCTCATTGCCTGGTATACTAGATGTATGCAGCTACTGAGTTCTTCTCTGGTCCTTGGCATGTTTCTGCTCACACCAGATCAACCAAAACTCGACACTTACCAAGAGTCAATGTCTTTGCTCTGAAACTAGTATGTGACAATTAAATATTGCAGAAATCATTGAAACATAAAAGTGAGAATTGCTATTATTATAAAAACTAAACGGGATGCTTTGGTACAACATGAAAAAGATGTTTAAAAACACACTGCTGTCAAATTAGGTGTAGGTGAATTAGTTCTAAAGGATTACAGAGTCAGGGGGGCTTTAAAAAAAAAAAAAACAACAACAAAAACCTACAGAATCTTACACTCAGGATGCTTGCTCTTCTCTAAAGAAACCCAAACTGGAAAATGCAGCTGATGTTATAGGTGTTGTTTCTTTTTTAGTTTTTTAATTTTTATTTTTATTTTTGAGGGAGAGAGAGAATCACAAGCAGGCTCCATGCTCAGCACAGAGCCCAATGTGGGACTTGGTCTCATCACCCTGAGATCATGACCTGAGCCTAAATCAAGTCGGACACTAACTGCCTGAGCCACCCAAGTGCCCCTAGGTATGTTGTTTCTTACAAAAAAACCCAAACAGAATCCTCTCAGTAAACCAACAGTCCAAAAAATATAATATAAAAGAAAAAAGGCTCAGGGTACATCGAAAGATTGGCAAACACAAACCCACTTATATATTTTAGTTAAAATGTTTAAGGCACATAGTATCATTATTTTAATGATTAAGTGGTCTTGATCAAGGCAGACAGTGGGTTTCCAGTATGGTGGATGGAAACTAAAGATGCCGTCCAGTAGAACAGTGTATGAAAGAAATAGACACACAGATCTGAGAAAACCTCCCTTGGCTACTGCTCTTTGAAAATATCCAGGGTTAAAATAGATCAGAATTCATACAAAAATGGATGCGATCTTTGAACTAATCATTTCATAAATAAAATCACAGAACTCGGCGCTCATAACATTTCTAAGCCTTGATACAGCTTCATCGTCTTGGCATATAATTACTACTAGAGAAGAATCGTGGTTCCAGTAAGCACATGTGAGTCAAAGAGACAGCACCATTAGAACCAAAAAATGTCCCTGTTAGCTCTCTGTCCCATCTTCCAGTATCAAAAGCCTGAACTCAGCCCACCCCAGCCCATACGACTGCCTGTGTGAAGGCTGGGGGTTACACCCTTACCTTCTGACGCTGCTGGATGTTGGCCACCGTGTCAGGCTGGAAGTCCAACTTGTCCGTGCGGCAGAGTTTCCAGTAGAGGATGATGACAATCACCATCACCACCAGCACTGGAATGACCACGCCGACAATGACCCAGAGGTTGCTGCTCTGGGACTCTGGAGACGGCCTCTTCACTCTGTCCAAGGCTGCAGACAGAGAAGACAGGTCGTTCACGAATTCCTCTGCACTCAGTTACCGGACAGCCCTTCTGTGCAGGGAACGTGGCTTCTTCTATGAGAAACTTTCTATTAGAAACTCCTTGTCATTTCAGGTCAAGGCAAGTGCTTAGGCCCTGTGATCTCCTGATGGCTGGAAATGTGACACGGTAAACAAACACAACGTAGAATACTACATCCTCAATGCCTGAAGGACCATGGTGACACATGTGACATGTCTAAAGGAACATGGCTCAGCCAATGGCAGAGCTAGGTTAATTACCCGTCTCCTGACTTCCCGTGTATTCTACTAGCTCCACCCTAATCTCACTGCAGAAACACTTCCATACTAAACATCAGAAATCCCAATAAGTAATCTACGAACACTGCCTTAATTTCTTCACCTGTGTTTCTCTCAAAACCCCTGAAACAAGACTTAAGGTACCAGCTGTCAATTTTAAAAGTACGTGACATCTGACTTGCTTACTCAGAATCTGCCGCTCCCCACCCTCCTGACCACCCCAACCACTGCCTCGGCCTCCCATCTTCCGTGGCCTTGGATGAATACGCTTCAAGCACTCTGCCTTCACTTCCTTCATCAGCATATTTCCTTAACGTCACCTCCCGGTCCTGGGCCCTCATCCTCTTCATTCTGCACCCATCCTCTCAAAGGACCCAGCTCCCCTTAAAGCTCAGATTCCAATTACCAGATGCCCCAGACCAAAATGTCCCCCTCCCCTCTGCCCAACCTTCTCATCTGTTATCATCACTTTATAAAAACTGCTCCATAAGAAGGTGAGTTTCCTCCTTGCCTAAGTTCTTTCATTCTGGGTGCCTTTGCCATGCGAACAGTACCTTACTTTTTTTTTTTTTAAAGATTTTATTTATTTATTTGACAGAGGGATTGAGAACGAGCAGTGGGGAGGGGCAGAGGGAAGAGGGAAGTAGACTCCCTACTGAGTAGGAAGCCCGAGGCAGGACTCAGGACTCAATCCCAGGACCCAGAGATCATGACCTGAGCCCAAGGCAGACACTTAACTGACTGAGCCACCCAGGCGCCCTGGTACCTTACTATTTTAAAAAACATTTTATTATATAAATGTGTCATCTTGATATACCGCACTACTTTACTCATTAATATGGTCATGACTCTTAAGTCTTGTCTTTTCAAATACAGCTCAGTCTCCACGGGCAGGGGGCTAAGTTTTATGCTCTTTTCATATTCCATAATGGTTAGCACACACTGTGGGATCAAAATGTTTCTGCTCAAAGATGTAACAACAGAAAGATTCTTGGTGCTGGTTTGAGTGTGGGTTCAGGCCTCTGAGAGTGACAAGGGAGGGGAGCAAGCACTCTAAAGCATGAGCACTGTGAAGGAAGCACAAATTACAGAGCAGAGACCATGTGGGAAATGGAAAACGGGACAAAGTATTAATCTTATTTTTAAATTTGGCCTGAATAGAGTCTACATACATAGCTCATTTTGCATGAAAACTGACAATACAGAGGAGTTGACAGAATCAAACCAAGGAGCTGGGACAACTGGATGCTCTTCTTAGTTCTAACCTAGTAACACCCTGGGAGAGGCCCAGCTACCAGGGTCTACAGCTGCCTGGGGGCTGAGCCTGATGTTGGCTGAGGCTTCCAATCCCACAATCCTTATCCTGTGGGTTTTAGCAGGAAACTGAGGGAAGAGAGGTGCAAAGTACAGAGGTAAGGAGCTTGAAAGGTGCCCATACCCTATAGCAACTCGTCTTCTTTCAGAGGCAAAGCGCTTAGCTGGAGTGGGCACCTCTCCTACAATCAGAAATGTCCTCGATGAAGACATATAAGTAAATGCTTTGTTTTTTTTTTTTTTTTCTCACTGCTTTGAAACAGAACATACTAATATGCAATCATATCTCAAATACACAAACCACCAATGGCTTATTTGCTTAAACTCTCCCCATCATCATGTATGAATTAGACAAAGTGTGCCCACGAGCCCTCGTCCTGCTTAGTTTCCAGGGACAAGTACAGAAGTCACAAAGAATCTTCTGTTACTGAGGATAACTGTGAAGCTGTCATTTTATAAAGGTGACTTTGCAGCCTATGTGTTCTTTATAAAGAACTTTTCAGTATTCTCTGATGCTCCATTCCTTCTAAACGCTTACTTGTCCCTTTACTGTTGGGAGCAAATATCACCAAGCTCTACAAGGATTGCTCTCTGGCTCGTAAGCAAAAGCATACACATTAAAATAGCAGTCTGATTCATAAAGGAACATTTAGAGAAATACACTTTTCTGTGCCTCTCCTTTTTCTTAATTTTAAATACCCAAAATCGGGGAGTTGAAAAATCAGACACTGGGAGCAACCACTGCCGGGGGCAGGAGCCAAGTATCTTCCAACAATAATACAGAAATACCAGAATACCTCTTTCTAAATTGTGAAGTACTGTGTGGATGGGGAGGGAGAGAAACGGCACTGAAAAGGGTAAGGATCAAGGACTTCTTTGTGTTAAAAAACTCAGCAGGAAGCCAATAAACGCAGAGGGCACCTCCCAGCTTCCTGTGTGACTAACTGTCCCCACCAACGTTCAAAATATGACAGACAAGATTTTGGAATAAATACAGAGAAAACAAGCTATTTTACATAAGACAAAATTTTTAAAAAGAGAAACAGTATTGGAGTAGGGGGAAAATCTTACAGTTAAGTTAAGCTACTAGAACTCACTCTAACACTGGGGATACAAAATGCTGAGTAGGAGAACAGCAGCACAGGTTACAACTACAAGCAGCTGAAATAAAGGACTTGGCAAGTGAATTTTAACAACTGACATTTTGGGGTGCTTAGGTGACTCAGCTGGTTAAGCGCCTGTCTTGGGCTCAGGTCATGATCTCAGGGTCCTGGGATCTGGGATCAAGCCCCACATCGGGCTCTCTGCTCAGCGGGGAGCCTGCTTCTCCCTCTCCCTCTGCCCTTCCCCCCGGCTCCTGCTCTCTCGCTTGCACTCTCTTTCAAATAAATAAATAAAATATTTTAAAAACAAACAAACAAATAACTGATGTTTTATACAAGAGCCCCATAATAAATAAGGGTTTAAGACATAAATCTACACTGTGCACATAAGAATGCTTTAAATTCAGATTTCATTGTCAGAAAAAAAAAAAAAAAAACACAAAACTGGCCTTTGACCCCAGCACAGACACTACTTAGGGTCTATGCCTCACACACTTACGTTGGGCAACAGCGCCTTGAATTCGATAACCCAAGATAATGGCTGCTCTCTGGATATCTATCTTGTTAATCAGATCTGAAGACTTGACTGCGCTGAGTCTCTCTCCATCTTGATCCTCCACGAAGTAGATGAGCTGCACAGGATTGTCATCTCCCTCTAGCCTTGACACATTTACCACCTGAAAGATAACAGAAACCATTAGCATTTTCAAAGCTCCTATTTCCAGATGCCCTTGCTCAGGGCACTCAATCTTGAATGTGTTATCCAGGATTCATTCCAATTCTCATAATGAGCTCATGACACCACTCTGGATCCCAGAACACCCACGATGCTCTCTCGATGGGAAGAGGGACAATGAAAGTTACTCTGTACAGAAGAACAAGTGTGCCTCATCTTGCTCAAAGCCTTCCCTGAGACAAATGAGCAAGTACGATAACAGAGAACACAGGGTGGCCAAGTCCAGGCAGTCTAGAACTGTGACCAACCAGCTCCAGCACATCATGGGAGAACGCTGCTGTCTTCCCAACATGAATCGTTAAGGTTAGGTACATCCCTGGTTCTCAGAAACTATTACTGGTTCTACCCAATCTCATCTTGAATCTTATCAGCATTTTCTCTTTTTTTAGGGCAAGGTTTCTCAACCTTGGCCCTCCCGCCATTTTGGTTCAATGGGGGGCCATCCCAAGTATTGTAGGAAATTTAGCAGCATCACTATCCTCCACTCACTAGATGCCAGTACCAACAGCCATACCCTCCCTTACCAGTTATGACAACCAAAAATGTCACCAGACATTGTTAAATGTATGGGGGGGGAGACATAAAATCACTGCCACTTGAGAACCACTGCTCTCAGGATGATAAATCTCATAAATTCTTTAATACCTCACTCTCAACAATGGATAGATCACATAGACACAGAATCAGTAAGGAAACAGATCTGGGCAACACTATAGACTAAAGGAAACTAAGAGACATTTACAGAACATTCCATCCAGTATTAACAGAATATACATTCTTCTCAAGCACACGTAGAACATTCTCTAGGATACACCATATGTTGGGCCAAAATACAGTCTCAACCAATTCAAGAAGACAAAAATTATATCAAGTATCTTTTCTGACCGCTAGGAGAAAAGCTGGAAATTTCACAAATACATGGAAATAAAACAGCATACTCCTGAAAACACCAACAGACCAAAAAAGAAATCAAAAGGGAAATTTTAAAAATATCAAGACAAATGAAAACAGAAATACAACATACCAAAACTTATGGAATATAGCAAATCAGTTATAAGAGGAAAGTTTATAGCGAGAAATGCATACATCAAGAAAAAAGAAAGATCGCAAAAAACTTGGGCATCTGGGTGATTCAGTCAGTTAAGCATCCAACTCTCGATTTCAGCTCAGGTCCTGATCTCAGGGTTGTGGGATCAAGCCCCGCATCAGGCTCCACACTCAGTAGTGAGTCTGTTTGAGATTCTCTCTCTCCCTCTCCCTCTGCCCTTCCTTCCTCTAGTGTGCCTGCATTCTCTCTTGCTTTCTGAAATAAATAAATAAATCTTTAAAAAAAAAAAAACTAACTTTACTCCTCAAGGAACTAAGAAAAAAAAGGAAAAACCTAAGCCCAAGGTTAGCAGAAGGGAGAAAATAATAAAGATTAGAGCAGAAATAAATAAAATAGAGAATAGAAAAAATTAACAAAACTAAGAGTTGGCTCTTTGAAAAGATAAACAAAATTGATGAATCTTTAGCTAGACTAACAAAGAAAAAAGAGGACTCAAATGAAAGTTATAAATGAAAGAGGAGACACTACAACAGATAACAGAAATACAAAGGATCATAAGAGAATACATAATTATACACCAACAAATTGGATAACCTAGAAGCAATGGACAAATTCCTGAAAACACACAACCTACTGAGACTGCATCATGAAGAAACAGAAAATGTGAACAGACCAGTAAGAATTAAGAAGGCTGTATCAGTAATCAAAAACTTTCCAACAAAAAACCCCAGGACCAGATGGTTTCACTGCAGAATTCTACTAAACATTCAAGGAATTAATACTAATTCTTCTCAAAATTTTCCAAAACAATAAAGAGAAGGGAACATTCCCAAACTCATTTTATGAGACCAACATTACCATGATATCAAAGTCCACTAAGGATACTACAAAAAAAGAAAAGAAAAAGAAAAGAAAAGAAAGAGAGAAAACTACAGGCGAATATCTCTGATGAATTAGATGTAAAAATTATCAATAAAATACTAGCAAACCAAATGCAACAGTACATTAAAAAGATCATGCAACATGGGGCTCCTGGGTGGCTCAGTCGGTTAAGCATCTGACTCTTGGTTTTGTCTCAGGTCATGATCTCAGGGTTGTGAGATTGAGCCCCACATCAGGCTCCACGCTCAGCACAGCGTCTGCTCAGGATTCTTTCTCTCTCCCTCTCCCTCTCCCTCTGCTCCTCCCCTCACTTGCACTTGTGCTTGCTCTTGCTCTCTTTCTCTCTCTCTCTTTCTCATAAATAAATCAATAAACAAACAAACAAACAAATATCTTTTAAAAAATAGATCATGCACTATGATCATGTGGGATTCATCCTTGAGCTGTAAGGCTAGTTAACACGCAAATCAGTAAGTGTGATACATCACACTGATAAATAAAAGATAAAAATCATACGATCATCTCAACAGATGTAGGAAAAGTATTTGACAAAATACAATTTCCACTCATGATATAAACTCTCAAAAAACTGAGTGTGGAAGGAACATATCTCAACAGAGTAAAGGCCATATGTGACAAACCCAGAGCTAACATAGAGTTGAAACACTGAAAGTTTTTCCTGTAAAATCAGAAACAAGACAAGAGTGCCCACTCTCAGCACTCCTATTCAATACAGTACTAGAAGTCCTAGCCAGTGCAATCAAGCAAAAAAAAGAAGTAAAAGGCATCCAAAGCAGAAAGGAAGAAACAAAATGTCACTAGTTGCAGATGACATGATATTATATATAGAAAACCCTAAAGACTCCACCAAAAAACTATTAGAATAAATAAATTCAGTAAAGTTATATATTAAAATCTGTTGTGTATGGGGGGGGGGTTGTGTGTGTGTGTGTGTGTGTGTGTGTTAAATAGATTCCATGCCCAGTGTGGAGCCCAATGCAGGGCTTGAATTCATGACCCTGAGATCAAGACCTGAGTTGAAAACAAAAGTCAAATGTCCAACCAAGCCACCCAAGTACCCCCATGTTTTCTCTATACTAATAATGAAGTATCTAAAAAAGAAATAAAGAAAATAGTCCCATTCACAATAGCATCAAAAATAATAAAATACTTAGGAATAAATTTAGCCAAGGAATTAGAAGATCTGTACACTAAAAACTCTAAGACACTAATGAAAGAAATTGAAGACACAAATAAATGGAAAGATACCTCGTGTTCATGGACTGGAAGAATTAATATTGTTAAAATGTCCATACTGTCCTGGGGCACCTGGGTGGCTCAGTCAGTTAAGCATCTGTCTTCAGCTCAGGTCATGATCCCAGGGTCCTGGGATCCAGCCCCACATTGGCCTCCCTGCTCAGCAGTGAGGTTATTTCTCCCTCTCCCTCTGCCCCTCTGCCTGTTTGTGCTCTCTCTCTCTCTCTCAAATAAATAAATAAAATCTTTCTTTAAAAAAAAAGTCCATACTATCCAAAGCCACCTATAGACGCCATCTATAGCCCTCTGTAGTCATCAAAATTCCAATGACATTTTGGAAATAGAAAAACCAATACTAATATTCACATGGAAACACAGAAGACCCTGGTGACAAAGGAGCCAAGAATACTCAATGGGGAAAAGATAGTGTCTTCAATAAATGGTGTTGGGAAAACTGTATATTCACAACCAAAAGAATGAAACTGGGCCCCTATATCACTCACAAAAAAATAATCCAATGGAAAGATTTAAATGTAAGACCTGAAACCATAAAACTCCTAAAAGAAAACATAAGGGAAAGGCTCCTTGACATTGGTCTTGGCAATGATTTTCTGGATATAATACTCAAAGCACAAGCAACAAAGCAAAAATAAACAAGTGGACTACATCAAACTTAAAAACTTCTGTGCAGCAAAAGAAAGACTCAACAAAATGAAAAGGCAACCTATGGAATGGGAGAAAATAGGCATAAATCATATATCTGATAAGGGGTTAATATTCAAAATATATAAGGAATTCATACAACTCAGTAGCAAAAAACAAAACAAAACAAAAAAATCCAAGCTCTCTGATTTAAAAATGGGCAAGAGATCCGAATAGACATTTTTCCGAAAAAGATACACAAAAGGCCAACACGTATATGAAAAGGTCAGCATCATTAATCACCAGAGAAACGTAAATCAAAACCACAATGAGGTATCACCTCATACCTATTAGAATGGCTATCATCAAAAAGACAAGAGATGGGTGCTGGTAAGAAGATGGAGAAAAGGGGACTCTTGTGTATGGTTGGTGGAAATGTAAATTGGTGCAGGCGTTGTGGAAAACAGCATGGACGTTCCTCAAAAAATTCAAAATGGAACTACCATGTGATCCAGGAATCCCACTTCTGGGTATATATCCAAAGGAAAAGAAATCCACTCTCTTGAAAAGATATCTGCAACCCCTGTTCACTGCAGCATTATTTACAACAGCCAAGACATGGAAGCGACCTAAGTGTCCATCTACGGATGATGGATAGAGAAGATGTGATATGATACACACACACACAAACACGTATGCACACACATACACACACGTATGGAATAATATTTGGTTATAAGAAAGAAGGAAATCCCGCCATTTGCAACCACATGGATGGGCCTAGAGGGCATTATGCAAAGCAAAATAAGTCAGACAGAGAAAGACAAATACTGTATGATTTCACTTATCTGTGGAATCTAAAAAAGCCAAACTCATAAAAATAGAGAGTAGATGGTAGTTGCTAGGGGTAGCGGGTGGGAGAAATGCATGATGGTGGTCAAAGGGCATGAGCTTCCAGTTGTAAGATGAGTAAGTTCCAGGGGTCTAATGTACAGCATAGTGACCATAGTTAATACTGTTTTATATACTTGAGAGGTGCTGAGAGTATAGATCTTAAAAATTCTCACCACATCCACAAAAAAGGTAACTAAGTGAGTAATGGATGTGTTAACTAATTTTATTGTGGCAGTCACTTTGCAATATACACATATATCAAATCATTATATTGTGCACTTTAAACCTATATGGTGTCATATGTCAATTATCTTTCAATCAAGCTAGAAAGTTGTGCATAAACTCACAATCACCTAGGTTAAGCAGTACTTTGATTTGCCCCAGAATTGATCTCCGTCTGGTGTTATAGGTAGTCCTTTCACATTAGGACTTCAGAAACTGGCATACTTGCTGTATCATAGTTTTACATAAATACACGTTTCTATTTTGTTGCTGCTTCTCTAATAATATACAACGATTTTACTGCCCCTTGAGACTCCAGCAAAATGCAGGACTGACTAAGGAAATATCAACAACAAGTCCAAGCCCTCTATTTTGTACAAGCAATCTGAATTTTTGGTGTCTACATTTGCCATTGGCAAAATGCAGCTGCTACTTTTCTAGCCACGTGTACAGAATTGTAATACAGCCCTGCATTCTGGACCCAGCTGCTGGACTCCTTCTTCACCACTGGAAACTTCTGGCAAATCAACAATTTCATGATTTCACTGTGAATGCATTCTTCCAGGTTATTTATAAAGATCCTTAACAAACCGGTCCAAACCCTCATCCCTGGAGAATCTGTTCTTTACCTCCTCATCCTGAGAAGCTCTCATCTATCCTGCCCTTTGTTTGCTATTTCTAGGCTAATTCCCTGACCACTTCTATTCCCTAACCACCTTCTCCCTTCCCAAACTGGGCTGTAGTGATTAATTTATTAGCCCTTAGAATGGAATACTATCAAATAACTATTTGAATGTTTATTACACTAAAGAGTTCTGATACATTTTAGAAATGGTTTCACCTTGCAGAAACCAGGTTCCCATATATTTGAGTATGTAATTAAAGATCTTACAAACTTGTCCAATCTGAAGGCAATAGTCAGTAAATCTAATTCTAGCATCCTTTCTAGATAACTTCTTTTTTTTTTTTTAAGATTTTATTTATTTATTCAACAGAGATAGAGACAGCCAGCGAGAGAGGGAACACAAGCAGGGGGAGTGGGAGAGGAAGAAGCAGGCTCATAGCGGAGGAGCCTGATGTGGGGCTTGATCCCATAACGCCAGGATCACGCCCTGAGCCGAAGGCAGACGCTTAACCGCTGTGCCACCCAGGCGCCCCTCTAGATAACTTCTTATCAGATTCATATCTGGAATCCATACAACAGTAGTAGAATGGAGTCATCATTTTGGGCAACATTTTCAATTTCATTTTTAAAATTATTTTCTGATTAGAATCACATGTTCACTGTACAATTACATGCTCATGGGAGAAATTTTGAAAAAGACACAAAACATATAAAAAATAAAATGAAAATCTCCTGAAGTTCAATCAACCAAAGAAAATTATTATAAACACTTTGGCATATTTCCATTATTTTTTTCATAGGTTTCATATTAATATTTGGATGACACTGCATGCATTCTTTGGTAATCTCTGTTCACTACCTCACTCACTCACTCATTTCTTTATTTATTTGAGAGTGAGTGAGTGGGGGAGGGGCCCAGGGAAGAGAAGAACAGAAGGAGGGGAAGAGAGAATCTTCAGCAGGCTCCAGACCCAGCACGGAGTCTAATCTCATGACCCTGGGATCATGACCTGAGCTGAAATCAAGAGTCGGATGCTTAACTGACTAAGCCACCCAGGTACACCCTCAATCATTTTTTAAAAGTGCCAATGGCTACATAACATTTCAACATATAAAGATTCACTATAATTTATTTACTCATTCTCCAACTGCTGGACATTTAGGTTGCTGTAATGTTTTCACTTTTACAGATAATATTTTGATAAAGAGTCCTGCACTGTTGCACAAGAATCCCTGTCTACTTCTCCACACTGGGCCACTCTAAGGGAGAAGAGATGTGGGGCACGGTCCCTGTGCAATCCATCAGATGGCACCGCTGGCTGGGGTGGCTTGGTTCACTTCCACAGACCTCACATTCCTACCTGAGGGAATCTGCGCAACACAGCACTTTATTAGGTAGTTTTATGGTGCTCTATAACTGTTTTATGTGCATAAATTAACTTCCACCAAGACCTTGAGCTCTATGTGAAGCCAGGGCTGCTAAATAAGGCAAGGCTTTTACAAGTCATTTTAATTTCTTCTTTGTTTTATGCTTATTTAATGTTACTCTTGATTTTTTATTAGTTTTTTAAAATGTCTCTATACTCGACTGCAGATGGCAAAAGAACTACTCTGGGAGAGGGAATCAAGGGCAATGTTTATGGGGAAAAACTGGTAAGAGGGTCACAGGACAATGATGCCAGCTCAAGGCAAATCCCCGCCACCCCCACCCAGGTCAGCTGTGCATCTTTCTCTCTGATGCCTCTAAACCACCCACCTCTCTGCACTTCCTTTCACCCCACTTTCCTGTCTCTGAGATGCCATAGCTCTAAATAGCCCGTTTTCCTAGCTCTAGAAGTCAGCAGTCAATAAAGAAACAAATCCAAAATAACAGAGTTCACATTGAGATGGGAATAAATTACAGCTCAAACCTCCAACTCTCTGCAAGCATGTGCATTTTTAATGGGTCACTTTTTGATTCAAATTAATCTGTTGTTCATAACCTTCCTCCTAGTTTACAAAATGGACTGTAGAGTGACAGATGGTAACCAGACTTCTGTAGTGGTCACTTTGGAGTGTATGCAAACATCAAATCCTTACCTTGTACACCTGAAACCAAGACAATGTTATATATCAATTTTACCTCAATTAATACAACAACAAAACAGAAGGGGAGACGGTTGGGTAACATGAAACAACCAGGGTTGGCAGGAGGCAGGGAGGATGAAGTACTAGAAGGGAGGACACAAAATTCTCCTCTCTCAGATCCCTTAAGGGTCCAGATGGATGATTTATAGTTATGATGCTATTAATAATACTTACCACTGCATAAATTGACTACATTTTTGGTAATTAAAAAACTCCAAAAAATAAGGTCATGTTGATGGCACGGCAACCCAGTGACACAATTCTCTTGCCGTGCTCCCCACGGGTCTATCTGTCTAGACTCTAGTCGAACTGAAATGCTACCGCGTTCACCTGCTACCTAATAGAGCTATCAGTCCAAATTAGAATTTTCTCACGGCATTTTCTATTCACATGAAAATACCACGTGTTTCTAGACAACTCTCTGCCCCTCCCTCCCTCCTCCCTTGGCCTTCTTAGAGTACCTGCACCACGCTGTTTCCAGCAGCGACGGTGGCCCTTCTCCACATCCGCCTCCGGGTGGACACCTCACTGAGCAGCTGGGCCAGCTTGCGCTCCATCTCCGCCTGAAACACTTCATTCTGGAGCTGCTTCTCGACAACGCCCAGGAGAACTACATTTACAAAATGAAACACACGCAGGCCCCAAAACAAGTTAGCAATGGAGAAAAAATGAGTTCCTGTAGAGGAGAAATTAATGTAGGATTCCTATAAAGTGCCCGTCCCTAGGGAGGAGACATTAAGAGGAGAAAAAGTGAACATGAACGGGGTCAAGGGAGCCAGGAAGCGCTGCTCAGGGGTCTTACAATTCCAAGGTCTGTTACACGGACTGGTGGCCCGAAGGCCCAGGAACTCTGCAGCATAGAAGCTTTGGAGCTAAGAACTCCCACACAAGAGCAAACATTTTATCCACTCTTACTTCAAAACTTCTGGAAATGCTCTGAGTTCATATCTTATCTAGACTCAAGACGTACACGCATAAACTGACCCGAGATAGGGGGCCTATCTTAAAACATCTGCTGTAAACAAGATTATCAAACAGATAATGGGCTTGTCAGCGTATCGTCAGAGAAAAACCCCTGGGCTTTTCAGCCAGAACTGGCTCCAATCCGCTCTGAGAGAGGACTGTGGACGAGTCTCCGAAGCTATGAAAATGATCTGGAAAATGGGGCCGCTGTACCGTGCAGAGCTGGAACCTTTACACGGGGTGTTGTATGTGAAGCAGGGAGAACCTGCAGGGTCTGAGAAGCCATAAACGGTGATCGTCACCACGGCACACGCTTCCTCCCCACGACCAGTTACTGTGCCACTCACACGCTATGCACACAGTGAACGTGTCACTATCTCTTACACTTTGATTACCCAGTTAGGAAACCTTTATCTGTAATGCCAAAGCTATAAATATCTGACCCAGGCCCACAAGACTTCTTAAAAAAACCTTCTTATTTGCTCACCGAGCTTCCTTATTCATCCTTATAAAACCAAACAAATAAGGCTTTTATAGGGGGGAAAAAAAACAGAGAGCTAGAGATCCTTGCTTTGGAGCTCCGTCCTGTTCTGGATCAGAAGACTGTCAATTCTTGTTAGACCTTCCCCTGGACTTGATGTATGAATTTTAAAGAAAGCCAATCCTTTTTGTGCCATAACTCAGTGGGACACATTCCCACAGCTGAATCTGAATTCCCTTCTCATTCATTCTTTGCCAAGAACTTAAGGGACATGATGCCCTGAATTTAGGACTCAGAAACAAGAAAGGCTCAATACACCTGTACAGACTTTTTATTCTACAGTTCCCAAAACATTATGTAAGTCAGACATACCTGTTCTCACCCAGGAGGACTTCAACAACTGAGATAAGTTCAGCTGTGGGTACTGGAAGGCTATCAAAAGGAAAGGAGGGAGATCTGTAAAAACATGTTTGCACGCATCAAGAAGTAAGTCTAGGGAGTACCCAGTAAGTCACAGTACTTTGCCTTTACTATACCTTTTAGTGCAAAAAGTGTTAGAACAAAATGCCAGACTGGTGTGAAGGCACGGACACTATGCAGTTTCTGAGCACAAGAGTCTCCAGGAGAAAGGCGGAGAATAAGAAGTGAAAGGCTGGCTCCAGTGACATGTGGGACACCGCTTCACACAGAGCCCGCCTGCCCACAAGTTCCCCTTGAAATCTCATTGTTCCAGAGCAGTGAGATTTCACACTGCGTTCCCCCGGGCCCTAGGATTTCCCAGCAATGACTCCAGATAAAGTGACCCTATATCCTGGCTTGCCTGGGACAGTCCCAGGGTACCCCTGCTATCCAGCATACTTACTATTTTATCCATACCTGCACTGCACAGAACCAACCACAGAACCAACAAATTGTTATTTGTAAAGAACAATTTTTATCCCTGCCTATTTTTGCATCTGACAAGCTATCCTTTTTAATTTAATTAACCGCACACACATAAATCATTAAACTATTTGGCTGTTCCATTTTTGAAAAGGAATTTGATGGTTTTTTGGCCTGACTTCAACCCTGGAATCTACTGTTTTTTGAAGTAAATGTTTTCTCCACCCCCACCCCGCTCCGTTTGCACCATGATTCTAATTGCTTCAGCCAGGAAGAAAGGTTTTGTTTGTTTTCACTTATTATTCTTTTTTTAGTTTTATGCGTACATGCAGTAAAATTTACTCTTTCTGGTGTATGGTTTTATGGCTTTTGACAAATGCACGAAGTTGCATAACCACCACCACATTAAAGATACAGAACAGGCCCATCAGCCCCCCAAAATTGCCTTCTGCTGCTCTTCTGCAGTCTAGCCCTCCTCCCACCCGTCACCTGGCAACCACAGGTCTGTTCTCTGTGCCTCTGGTTTTACCTTTTTCAGAACCGGTATAGTCTTTAAGAGTGCCCTTTACTCTCTAAGGACAATACTAAAGCAAGGCCAGTGGGTGAGGAGGGCTCTCTCTGGAGGCCCATCCTGAAAGGACTCTGAGAAGCTCCGATTTTATCTGATTTATACTCTGGACTTCAGCCAAATATTTCAAAAGAGGTCCAGCAATGAAAATACTTGTGGCCACTTTCCCAGCGCTTCGCGAGAGAGCCGTACTCACGTTCGGCGATCTGGAGCACGGGGTACCCCAGGTAGAAACTGAACTCCACCACGCTCAAGTTCCTGAGCAGCTGGCTCACTTCCGTCCCGTTCAAAAACCCCTGCGTGCCTCTGACCGCAAAGACAATGTTCACGGGGCCCCGCCGAGGAGCCGGCCTTGAAGCACCCATGGTGATATTCAAGATCTAAAAAGAAGGAAGATGGGATAAGCTTCTAAAAGAAAGCGAAACACTGAGCTAAAAGCTGATGATTTCTCTCTCACAAGTTCTCTCATGCCTTTTTTTTTTTTTTAAAGAGGTAACGTTTTTCAAAGGAAAGAACTGGCTCCACATCCTGGTTCCCGTTTGCAATACTTAAAATTCTCAGTTTACTGAAAATGTTTTTCACATGAAGTGATGAACAGAACACATGTAATTATGGTCCCTCCCTGCCCCTCCCACCCCAAATCCCACTGAAATAACAATAAGTTGAACAAAGGGGAGTAAATCCACAACAGCTCTGAGAATGGAAGAAAATCAGAGATTCTGTCAAATGCCTGGAAGATGGAGAGAGGATGGGATCATATGATATAAAGCAGAACTGAGGGAACTGAGACCCAAATCATACACAGGCCCAGAGTGCCAGAGCAGAGAGCCAGCTCCCGGGGGGGCCCCGGGAGAGCTCTCAGGAACGTACACCAGAGGAGGCCATGAACAGCAATCAGTACCATTAATCAAAGCCCAAGTACCAAGGAGCTGAGCTGACCTTCTCCCTCCTCTTTCCTTCTAACTGCCACAGGCAGGCCAACACAGAGGTGCTGGCCCTGACCAGCCCAAAGAACCGCTCCCCAAGAAAAAGGAGCTTCCCGTCAGAGCAGGCAAAAAGACTGTGGGTTTGGCCCCTAACAAAAAGGTAGCAGCACACAAGAGACAGAGAAGGAAAGAAAACGAAAGAAAAGGCAGCTTTGCTGTGAAAAGTACACTGAAGCACTCCATCCCCAGAAATCCTTATTCTGCGCTGGGGCAGGGGTTCCAGTCGGCCGCATCATCCGCATCCTGTGCCCGGGACCCAGTGCTCTGGGAATCCTCCCATTGGGAGACAGGGCAGACGTAGACACAGAAGCCAGAGCTGAAGGGCCAAGCTGCCAAAATTAACAACCTGCTTCTTCACTCCTAACGGCGACTAACCAACAGACTCCAAATATTTACAGAAAACTAGGAGCCTGAACGCCAAGGACCAAGATCAACAGAGGAACAATGGCCATGAAGAAAACAGAGACAACTTGGGAACCAGAAGGCAACTTCTAACAAATTCTCATTAATGTCCTCAGAGACTTTCAAGGTGATACCACATCATCATTCAAGATAACCCTGCATCTTTGCAGGAGAAATCACCATGAAAAAAGAGCCAAGAACAACAGAAAAAAGAGAGCTGAAAGCAAATTCAGCAGAGGGACTGAAAAACATGATGGACTCAGCTGAAGACAAAATTAATGACACAAAGTTTAGAAAATGTGTAAAAATGGGGAATTTAAAAAGAGATGGTATTACAAGAAAACATAAGAATTACAAAAGGTGGCTCCAGATGCACAAAAATCTATTTAATATAAATTCTAGACAGAGAGAACAAAGAATATGGAGAAAAAATAGCCACAAAAAAAAAAAAAATAACATCAAGGATTTCCATACAATACACACAAAGCCGGTTCATTACTGAGTCGCTAGATTCTGTTTTTAGAGTGAAGCACTGCATTTCATGGTATCCTGTAACATGAAACACCAGTGTACTGAGGTATTCCCCCCACGGGGTATTTAGGTTGATACCATCTCTTCTTAGAACATTCTTGTGTTTCGGGCATATGCTCATCTCTCTCCAGCTCACCACATCTGGGCTCCGTGGTTATCCTACTGCTCTGTAATCTTCAAATGTGACTAGCTTATTCACGCTACGTGAACTCGGTGCCCCGGAAAGAGATCGACCTTGATTCATGTGAACTGAACTTCTTCCACGAGAGGGAATTAGTAAAAGTTAATTGTGGCCTCAAGGAAACACGTGAAACACGAGTCCGTCTTCAAAGGACAAAGCACCTTGTTCTGCATTCAGCGCTATCCTCACCTGCACGGTGAAGTTATGTGTCCCCTGGTGGTGTTTTCTCACTTCAGAAAGAGCTATCATCAGGCCTTTCTCAATGCGCTGGGTGAAGTTGCAGAAGCCAGTATCCACACTCTGAGGCACGAACTGAAGAACTAAGAGGAGGACAGCAATCACAGGCCCATAAACCAGGTGCTGGTTTAGGATTGAGGAATGAGGAGGCGAAAAGTACTATGTAACTCAATGAACGCCTCCATAGCACAGGATTAAGTATCGAGAGGTAGTATTTAGGGTCTCGCAGCAGGGAAATGTAGAAAGCCAACTCTGCGCCAAATGAATACATACAATGTGAAGGTGACGTGCATCATTTTAAAAGGGAAAAAGATAACAATGGGAGCATCAAAAGATATAACCGACTGAAACATTCAGTCTGAAAACACTCTAAACTCCTCAAAAAACACTGTGGGGAACAGATGGAACAAAATTGGGAAAATGTCAATAATTTTTCAAGTATGGATATGTGTGCGTGAGTGTATTCAATAATCTTCATCTTTTAGAGGCATGGGCTGAAATATTTATGGGTAAGATGACATGATGCTGTATCAAAATAATGTGGGAGGAGGGTATATAGGAGGTGAAAATTGTCGAAGCCGTGCAATGAGTACATGGGGGCTCATTCAACTAACTATTCTGTGCACTTTCGTATATGCTAGAAGTTTTCTGTAATTATAAAGGCTTTCTTTTTAACTTAAATATATGTTTTAAAATCCTCCCCCATTTTTTTAACAACATAAAAAATAAAATGAAATTTTATTTACAAATCAATTGAAACAACTATGCTCAGTTTTCTCACCCGTGTGAACTTGGAACCTGGACTCTGGCACAAGGAAGGAAGGTTTCACAGCCAGGATTAAAGGAGTTTGGTCACGTACAAGTTTACTGTTTATAAGTACATTTATGACGGATATTGCCGTGTAAACGAAAGGCCCAGATGTTACCAGGAAAGTGAAGTCAGCGAATAGTTCATAAACCTATGAAAATTAAAAAACACAAAAGACAGTAATTATCAAATTTGAGAGGACTGTAACTCAAAATTAAAAGAAGTTGCATGAAGTAGAAAAATAACAGAGCAAGTAAGTTGAAAAATAAACAGGTAGCTTTAAATGAAGGGGGAGGGCAGCATAGACAATCAAAATTTTATTTTAGTTATCCCTTTTACAGATCTGCCAACCTTCTCAAGAACAGCATAAAATTACAAGAGCAAAGGCAGCACGAAAAGAACAGCCAATAATGCAAACTGAATAATGAGTTATGGAGAATTCAAAGTCGTCATATTTAATCCACAAAGAGAGGAACACTTATTCTGTTGAGCAGGCATGTCCAAAAGAAATTCATGAGCCACATATGCAATTTTAAAATTTCTAGTAGCCACATTAAAAAACATAAAAAGAAACAAGTGAAATTATTTTTTTTAACCCAATACATCTGAAATATTTCAACATGTGGTCAACGTAAAAAATTATTAGTGAGATAGTTTACATTTCTTTTCTCACTCAGCCTTTGAAATCTTGTGTCAGTTTTGCACTTACAGCACATCTCAATTCAGACAAGCCCCATTTCATTTGCTCAGTAGCCACATGGGCTCGTGGCTCTGTTCAGGAGCAGAGCATAGCTTTCTGCCCTCATCAGCGGAGAGGAGGTAGGAACACAGGGTCCACCGTAAAACGTATGGAAATCTATCTCTATCCCACTGAGTGTACAGAAATATGCATATGCACTCACTCTAAAATCTAATTAAAATTCTAATCCAAGTCCTTTTAAGTAAATCAAGGGAAGCGAAATCATCACACCATCATCCCCAACTGGTCTTAGAGCCTTTTTGTTCCAATTCTGCCAACACATCCCTCCAGTGGACTATACCTGGCCTCAGGTGGGATCAGGGCTTCCCTGATGAAGCTACGTGCGAGTGACTATCCAAGAACGAGCAGGTGTTCACCAAGAGAAGGAGGGAGGAGAGGAGAGTGTTCTAGAACCATGACATGCCTTCAGCCTGAGCTCCCGTGCCACAGGGACCCACCTTGAGCTCCACCGCACGGTTGAAGTGAATCCTCAACACCTCTTTGATGGATGTGATGATGTACTCCTGCACAGCTCTTCTCGCCAGCACTACAAACCAAAGCCAACCACCAAACGCAGTTTAGTTTCATTATGAATAATGTGGGCATCACATTTCTGGTCCCCAAAGCAGAGCCTGTGCTCTGCCAAACTGTGACAGCAGCTCCCAAAATCATTTTGTAAAATCAGGCCCAGACTACGAAAGAACAGAGGAACAGCAGTGGATCTGGACATTCCTAGGTTTTTTTCTCTTTGCCAAGCCCCTAATGGTAAAACACAAAGTTTTAAAACTCTCAGCAGTAATATTTTAAAAGGCCTTAAGATGTTACTCAGCAAAACTAGATGACATCTTCCCCTATAAACTGAGGTCTCCTACCTCAATTTTTCAATGCAGTAAGTAAAGGGTTTTCACCACTAATAATGGGGCGGAAAAGATTTTCACAATCCCCATGTATTAAAATTTTATGTAGGAAGTAAAATATTTCTTATAACAAAGTCTGGTTATATTTAACTCTCCTTCCACATCTAAGAAATTCTATTTTAAAATTCGTAATAAGAGAGCCTCTTTCTCAGTATTTAGTAAACATGTCCTGCTGCTCCCCTTTCTTTTCCCTATTATTTTTTCTTTCCTCTTCCATTAACTTCCCATAATGAAGAATCTAAATACATTTGAAATTATTATTCGGTTTTCCTCTTCCTAATGTTAATTTTTAAAACTGGAGACAGGAGATGCCTGGGTGGCCCAGTCAGTTAAGTGTCTGCCTTCAGCTCAGGTCATGAACCCAGGTCCTGGGATCAAGTCCTGCATCAGGCTCCTTGCTCAGGGGGTGCCTGCTTCTCCCTCTGCCTCCCCCTGCTTGTGCTCTCTCTCTCTCTGACAAATATATAAAATATTTTAAAAAATAAAAATAAAAAATAAAACTGGAGACAGAATCACTCTGTGTCTTTCATTCTTTTAAAAAACAAATGTTTAAGTTACATCCAGTTGTTTTCTCTATTGATCGGTGACCTTGATAATAAACATGGGGAGGGGCTTCTTTAGTTCACAAGACCATTAGAACAAATCCAGACACCCTGACTGCCCTGCTGAGTTACACCAATGGCCAACTTGGCCTGGCCAAATGGGCTCCAATAGGACCACACTGCAACATGGGTTTTCAAGGGAAAGAAAATATGAGTGGGAAAGAAAAGAAGAGAAAGGAGGAAAGAAGGGAGGGATTAAGGGACGGGGGAATAGAGGGAAGGAGAGAGGAAAGACGGAAGGGAGGGTAGGAAGGAAGTTCTCAAAAGCTAAACTTGGGGAATGTAGAGAGAGAACGAAAAATCAGAAACAGAAAAACCCAAAAGAGGAAAGAAAGAAGCACACGTCATGAGTAGCCCCATCTAAAGGGAGAATCATCCATGTATTGCTCTAAATAGTCCCCAAGGCCTGCCATGAAAACCTACAACTGAGTAAGACCTAAACTGTAACATCAGGATATAAGCACAAGAATCTTTGGGGGGAAAAGGATCATTGGCAACAGATACCTCAGTTTCTCCAAATATCTAGTTTAGGCCAAGAGAGGCGAAAGAGCCCTGCTGAGGAGGCCAGGGTCAGGCAGGTCCTGGGTGGGAAACATAACCCCTTAGAGGATACACAAGGTGAGTGCTCTCCCAAGTGTCCACCACGGATCAATGGAGGGCTTTTACTTTTACGACAGAGCTCCATAAGAACACTTTCAGAGGACAAGTAATCACCCCAACCCTCTCTCTCTGATAATTACAAAGAAGAAACCAAGGCCAAATCTAAATGAAGATTCTCAATGAGGTCATCCTTCCTTTGGCTCAAAGACAAACATTGAGAGCAAAAGACAGCATTCCTGTCCACTTAAAAATACAATATAACAGTAGGGACACTTATGCACAACTCTCCATACGTACTACAACTGTTGAACCGTACATTTACAGTGGGTGAATTTTACCCCAAAAGCTATTGCAAATACACGGATCCCTAACAAAGGACACCAAATTCATTAAATATATATCCTCTGTGACAGTTATGACAGTTAATCCATGCTATATATATATATATATATATATATCTGATATTCTAAAGATACTTCTAAAATGTTTTCTAATTATTTGTAGAAAAATCTGAAAAGACACATTACAAGTATCAAAAATGCCACAAAATCCAAGAAGTAAAGCTTTCAGTAGTTCTTTTAATAAGCTTCTTGTAACTGACCACTTTGTAGTTACTATGTAGTAATTTTGTCAAAAGGAAGAAAAGTAACATGTCTACAAGAAACTCCTCTCTCCTCTGGACTACTGTCGTCCCACAAATAAAGTTCACCACTTGTCCCAACCTCATCTCCTAGCATAATTACCTCCTCCTCCCATTACACAAATTACCAGCCAAGCTGAACATCGGTGGGCTGTCTGACCTCTCCACCTGTGTTCACACCTTCCACCAGGAGGACGCCTCCCTCCATCTCCAGACAACAGCCCTCCTGAGTGTGTACCTCTAAATCATATCCTTCCAAATCCATCCCTCATCATCCCAAAAAGTCACTCTTATAGAACTCTGGTTCAACCATTCTTATCACAGCTACCAAGAAAACATGACTTGTGTCTACCCTACTAGAATCTAACCTCCTTGAAGGTCAGAACCATGTCATTGAACTAGATAACTCTTAAATCTTCTAAAGGTGCCTGTACATAATGAGTGCTCAATAATTATTTGTTGAATGAATTAATAAATGTTTCCTTATTTAGGGGAGGGAGGGAGTTAGGAGAGCAAAGACTTCAGCTTCTCCCCACCACCTCAGGGGGTGATGGCACCACCATGATGAGCAGAGGATGCATGGCCCACCTCACAGCATGAGCTCCTTCTCCTTCCTCACCTCACCTTTCCCTGTTCTTCTTCCTTCTACACTCCACTCCATTCTTCCTCTACTTCTCCTACCATCTTCTTTCCCCCTTCTTCATTTCTATCCTCCATTCACACCAAAATCAACACACCGAGCCAGACTGCACATCAATATTACATTGTATTCAAGTATATTAACAGGTTGTAAGACTTAACACGCAGCCTGTCATTCCTGATGAAGAACAAGCTGGAGAACCCAACCAAGCAAGCCACAGTCACTGGACATGTACAGACATGACGTCAAACATGCTCTGATTTCATGAGACTAAAGCAGCTGGGCAGATACAAGGGAAGCTGCTGCTTGTCAGCCAGTCACTCGGGCTGTGGACCGCGGTGGAGATCAAAGTTTATAACTGAGATCAGACATTTAGCCGCTCCCTGTTTCTTTCTCGGGTTCTCAGGATCTAAGTGACATTTACAGGAACATGTAGGAGCAAAGTACTCCCTCCTTTCAAAGAAAAGAATAAGAAATTAGTAAGAAATTATTAGCAGCTGCTCTTACACATTTGCACAACTACCTGCTTGAGCTAAACACGAAGGTTTTTGTTTTAACCGTGCCATCTACGCATCCACCAGGTTATGAGTTCCAAAGACAAAGATCCTAGCAAACGCTCCTAAGCCTCCATTTAAATCTTTCATTTCTCTTATTGCCACTACTAACATGTAGCATTTTGTGGGTGTTTCTTATATACCAAGCACTGGGTTAAGTACTTAATGCTCAGTGATGCATTTAAATCTTTACAATAACCCAGAGATGTAGATGCCATGATCATCCAAGGAAACCAAGAGGTAAAGAGACTAATTAACTGTCCAGAGAACTCACAGGAGAAAGGCAAAGGAGGGTGACTACCCCACTGAAGCCCACACTCTTTCCCACAGTGCTCGAACATCACAGAGGCATTTCATACAAGCACCTTAGAAAGATCACCCCAACCGAGAGGTGACTTGAAGCAGGGCCTTACCGGTTGTGATCAAATAGGCATCAGGAACTGTAATATCACACACATATGGCGGCTTGGCGGTGACCAGTGCTGGAGTAGCAACCGTGGCTTCAGAAGTGGAGGTGGGCACGGGATGAAGGGATGGCGGGGGTCTCGCCGAACTGTTCTCAGGGGGATTCTGACTCACAGTTCTGCTGTTCGGGGTGCTGTCAACAGTATGATCAGGGGCAGCACTGGTGTTGGGTGCGTTCGGTTCCGCGGAGGTGTTCACTGGTAAATCTGTGGGTGTGAATGATGGCCCCACAAATATCGGCTCTGTAGGAAGAGGTGAGGGGATCGCCTCTGAAACAAATGAGGATGCTGACGACAGGTACACATCAGTGACCAGGGGTGTGGTGCTGGGAATGACTCCGGAGAAAGAGGGTAAGACAGGTGTGTGACCCTCCGTAACACTGACCTCGTCACTGGCAGGTGTTGGGGTTGGAAAGAAAGAAGATTCTGCTAAAATGGGTGTCGTATGAAAAGCAGTCAAAGGGGATGGTGAGTGAGTCCCAAGAGTCACAATGGCAAGGGCGGGCTCAGAACTGGAGGGCACCAGGGTGGTGACCGCAGATTCAGGGGCAATGAGTGACAACTCAAAATAGGAGGTAGTTTCAGTGAGGGCTGAGGTAAAAGGAGCTTCAGGACCTGTCGGGGAAACTGTTGCTGCTTCGGAGAACTTGAGAGAATCCGAAGGGAAGCTTGAGAACAGCGACGTTTCAGAGTAGCCAGGAAGCAACGTGAATGTCCTTAAAAGGTCTGAACTGGGCCAGAGCTGCGGAAATTCGGAGTTTGTGGAATTGGGAACGGAGAGCGGAGCGGACGGCGCCGGGAGCGCGTGGGACAATGCAAGTGTCTCACCCGCGGTAGGGAACGCCTGAGAAGGGAAGGCGGCCGCGTCCCTCGCTAGCCCCAGAGACGGAGGAGCAAGCGCTTCCGAAGAGGAGGCGACCAAGCCGCTGAGCTCCAGGGGCGGCGTGGAGAAAACACTGGACGTGGACTCCAAAACCCAGCCAGTTGCACGTTCCGAAAAGCTGCCGGGTTCCGGGTCAAGCAGAGGCGAAGGCTGTACGGCCGGACCCGAAGGCTGTACGGCCGGACCCGGAGCGTGAGACGGAGAAGGCCGCGGGGCTCCGCGCTCGGGCGGCGGGGCGTCCTGGTTTGCGGTGCGCGGGAAAGAGGAGTCGGGGAGCACACTGCTGACGACCCAGGGAAACATGGCGGCCCCGCTGGAGGGCGTTCCAGGCGTTTCGGGGACAGAGGAGAAGCCGAAGGGAGCAGAGTCAGGGGACACTGGCGCAGAGACGTGGCCGGGGGCAGGATGCCCTTGTGTGGCCCCAACACTCCTCACACCCCCGTCGGCTAAGCCACCGGTGCTTGTTTCTGAGACGCCCACGGAGGGAGAAGAGAGTGGAACCACCGGCCGTGAGGGGGAAAGAGTACTGAATTCCTGGGGCTCTTCCTCGAATTCAGAGAAGTCCGCCACTCCGCAGCTGAGCAGAGAGGCGCGGCTGGCTTCCGGTGTGGTCACCGACGGGGTCTCGGGGCTGTCCCCTGAGCCCCCCTCTTCCTTCTCCGGGAGGCTGGCGGACGCGAGGAGCCAAGGCGACGCCACGCGGCAGGACACGCACCACGTGTACGGTCTGAGCGACGACAGCGGGCTCAGGAGCCGCGCGTCGTCCACGAGACTCGGGACGACCACCGCGTCGCTCGGCAGCTCCGACGTCTCACCGGAGTCGCTGGGAAGAAAAGGGTTGTAAGAAACATCAGCTGACTGAGGAGAAAAGGACACAGGCGCAAGAGAAGATGAGAACAGAGCCCCATCTGTGCTGCTGCTGCTGCTGCTGCTGCTGCTGCTGCTGCTGCTGCTACAGGCGACGGCTGTCTGTGCCAGAGCGGCAGCAGGGTCTGTCCTTGGAAGGATGGTTCCTTCTAGACTGTGACTCAGAGCCATGGTCGCGTCAGGGTATCTGTCCGTGCCCGTGGCCAGAACATCCTCTGGAGGGGGTGGGACCTCCGCCCAGGAGGGAAAAGGCTGCTGAGTCACGCCACTGCCTAAGAGCCCAGGCTCTGCAGACAGAGAGCTAGAAAGAAGGGTTTCTGCCTCCTCCATGCTGGACGCCATGATCTCCAGCAAAGTCCTGCTTGCTGAGTGCCCGTAAGCGTCAGTAGGATAAAGCACCAAGTTCCTACTAGGAGTTGGAAGTATGCCCTCCGATGTGGGAAAAGCTGACCGAAAAGCACTGAAATGACTGGGGGATTCAGTATACGCTGTTGGTTGTTGCATTGTGTGTTGCCAGGCTGATGTCATCTGTTCGTCTTGTAAAGAAATAATGGGTGAAGATCGAGTCAGCACTGGCGGGCTGACCGGGAGATACCGAACCGGAGAAACCACGCGCGAAGTGGTCCAGGGAACTTCTGGCAAAAAGTTATCCATTTCATCGTCATCTCTGACCACCGCATTGCTCATCATTGACACATAATTTGCCACCAAGATGCTGTGATCTGCTATACTTTGAGTCAGTGTTCCTTGGTTAAAAAAGATTGTATCAAAAATAGTGGTGGATGGAGATGATATGACGTAGAGAGAACTGCTTTGCTGGGACCCTGGGGCAGTTTCTGTTAAGGCCACATGTGCAGTGCTGTGCACGGTGCTTTTCTTCATCATGAGCTCCACAGAGGATAAAGAGAGGTTTTGCTGTTCCAGAAAGAGCTCATCTACAAGGGAAGTAAAAGCTGGGTTAGTTGCAAGGCAATCAAAGTCATACTGCCAACACTTTGTTTCAGATATAAAAACGGACTCGTTCAACAAATATCCACTCACTGTGAATATGCACAACACACATTTAGAAGTTAAACAGCTAATTGGGAGCCAGAAATTGCCAGAATTACAGTTAGGGTAATATCTGCAAATATTCATAACCATGAGCTTCCACCTTTACTGAAGCTTGTGTGTAAGCACACATTGACATTTTTTCTCTCACTTTCAAATGACACCACAGAACACCAGAAATGGAGGAGGTCCTAGGAGGTTGTCTAGTCCATTCTGTCTCATTTATCACACAAGAAAGAGAGTTCAGAGAAAGTAACTACATCAATTACATGATCACCCAGACAGGTAGAGCTGGAATCTCAATATAAGCCTGCCTTGATTCCCAAGCCCACATTCCTTCCCTTCCACAAGAGCCGGCTCTCAAGAGAAATGAACATGACAAGTCTGACAGCATCACTCACTACACAGGTAAAAGTTCAAAAGATCCTAGTTTAGGGCTGCCCACACTGAGGCCCCAGACTACCTCCAGGCTCAGCTCTCATTATTCCCTGCTCTACTCTCACGCCCTCCTGACTACGCTCTGGCCAAAGGAGCTACCTGCAGTTCCCAAATTCAAACCCCCTCTGGCTTAGCAACTCTGCACATTCTTCTCCCTCTGCCTGGGATGCCCTTCCCTGGCTCTCCACTTGGATCACTCCTACTGGTCCTACAGATGCCACACAGATACCACCTCCGTCCTCAGTACTCTAAAGTTGAGTTCGTGCCTCTCCTGAGGCTTCCACCTGTCATATCCCCTATCATGTTTCACTGAAATGAACTCTCTGCTCATCACACTGTGACTTTCTTAAGGACAAGGACTTGTTGATGTGCTTTCCCGGTGCCTAGCCCAGTGAATGACACACAGTGAGAGCTCAATAAATATCTGTTAAATGAATGAATGACTAAAGGAATGAATGATGAGGACCAAGTTCTGATATATGCCAAAAGCATTCTATCATCCTTTCAAAACTTTCATATTCTTTATCCTTGTGACAGCTGTCATTATCATGGAAGTGGTTGAGGTGTCTCCACCTGTAATTCAAATACAGTGTATACAGAGGCAGGACATGTAATGGCCCAAACCCCTAATGAAGATCCAGAGTACAGGGTACTGTCTACTGCAGCACAGTCTGGGGACTGAGCAACTATCATGACCCATAATAATACCCTCCTCTTGCTTATCCAAACAGTCTATCAGAACATGAGTGTGTGAAATACTACAGAGATCATCTTGAATTCACTTTTTTTGTTTTTTCAAAGTAAATTATTTCTGTTCTACTCCTGGTGACATGACAGACTGGAGATCTTGAAGTCTTCCCACATCATAACACTTAATTATGCTTAATAACTGTTCAAAAACATCATTTTACATGACTGGATGAGCCTGCAAGACAAAAAGGGACATGTGCTGAACACAGGAGCAAAGCAGGAGATGGACTAGGAAGGTCGTCAAGCACTGCAGTCTTTGGATAGAGGGACACTGCACCAGTTAGCCTAATGGTTGGGCTACAGGGAACTAAGGGACGAGTATTGGGTCTGAACAGGTAAAGAACCCAACTGAAGACCATCTCCAAAAAAATGTAGACCTGAGAAGGGCCATACTCACAAGGAAAGAGTAAATCAGGAAGAAAAATACCCACCTCTCAGAGAACAGTAAGAAAAAGTGTCTGTCTCAACTTGGACTTTGTGCAGATATTTTATAAAAAGCATTCCCAACTTTGGAATCTATACTGCTTGTGTGGTCCTAAAAACTGTACGTTTAGAATCATAATTTAAGGTGGACCAGGCCTCCAGTGCCTATCAGAGGTTAACATAAATCATCTCCAGAAGAACACACTCACAAACCAGGCATCAAAATCGTCCTGCAGCTAGAGTTCCACTAATTATGAGTGCAAAATTAAAGATTACAAAACACATAAGGAAGTAAGGTACTATGAAAAAAGTGAAGAGAAGCCCACACAAATAGTATCAGATCTGTAAGGACTTTAGATATTGTAATGTGAGCTACATTTTTTAATGTGTGTTTAATCCACTTAAAATAATAAAGGGGAGACTGGAAACATGAGTAAGGAACAAGAGACTATATAAAAATGGCCAGAAAGACTTGAAAAAGGATTAAAAGAATATTTAGAAATGAAAAAATAAAGAGTCACCTAGCTGGCTCAGTTGGAGGAGCGTGCAACTCTTGATCTCAGGGTCATGAGTTCAAGTCCCATGTTGGGTGTAGAGATTACTTAAATAAATTTTAAAACTTGCATTTTTTTAAAAGATTTTATTTATTTATTTGACAGAGAGAGCCAGAGAGCATAAGCAGGGGGAGGGGCAGAGGGAGAGGGAGAAGCAAGCTTCCCGCTGAGGAGGGAACTCAATGAGGGGCTGGATCCCAGGACCCCAGGATCATGACCTGAGCCAAAGGCACATGCTTAACTGACTGAGCCATCCAGGTGTCCCTAAATTTAAAAACTTTTAAAAATATATAATAGTTAAAATATTGAAACTCAATATGCAATATATAATAAACAATAAATAGCAATTTAGACACAGCTAAAGAGAGAGTCAGTGAACTGGAAGATAGATCTGAAAATTACACAGAATGGAGTACAGAGAAACAGAAAGATGAGAAATATTAAAAAAAGAAGTTAAGAAGTTTGGAAGATACGGGGCGCCTGGGTGGCTCAGTCAGTTAAGCATCCAACCCTTGATCTCAGCTCAGGCCTTGATCTCAGGATTGTGAGTTCAAGCCCCACATTGGGCTCTGCACTGGGTGTGGAGTCTACTTAAAAAAAAAAAAAGTATGAAAGATAGAATGAGACAGTCCAACATACATTTGATACAAGTTTTTGAAAGAAATAATAGAGGGAGCTGGGAGAGACAATATTCAAAGAAACAGTGCTAAAAATTGTCCAAAATTAGTTAGAGACACAAATCCTTCAATTCAGGAAAATGAAGAAATCCCAAGCCAGGTGAAATTTTTTAAAAACATATCTAGGGACACCTGGTCAGTTAAGTGTCCGACTCTTGATTTCAGCTCAGGTTATGATCTCAGGGTTGTGAGATGGAGCCCCACATCGGGCTCCACAGTGGGTGTGGAGCCTGCTTGGGATTCTCTCTCTCCTTCTCCCTCTGCCCCGCCTCTAACTAACTAACTAAATAACTAAATAAATAAATACTCATATCTACACAGATGATGATACCACAGAACATCAAAGACAGAGAGAAACTATAAATGAGTCAGAGGAAAGGACTGGCAATAACACCATCAGATAACTACTTCCCTAGAGAACTAGGAGCCAAGTGACAATGAAATAAAATCTTCAAAGTGCTAAGAGAAAATATCTGACATCTTAGATTTGAATAACCAATAATACTATTTGTTAAAATAGGGACATTTTCTGATAAACAAAAAGTGGTTATACCAACAGAAGACCTTCAGTAGAGAAGCCTCTCTAAACAAGGATATACTTCAAAAGGAAAGGTAATTATCCCAGAAGGAAGATCTGAGAAGAAAGAACAGGATAAATAAATGATAAAGATATGGCTAAATCTAAACAAACACTGATGGTATAAATGAACAGTACTACTACTACATGATTCGTGAGGTTAAAAAACAGAATACAGAATTAGAATAGCCTACTACGATCCCACAGAAGCTGAAAGATGGCATCCAGAGGCATTTTTGACTCATTAGCAGAAATGGAAATCAAGATTAAGATAAAATTCTGTGAATAGATTTTGTGTGTATACACTAAAATTAGTACAGGATATTTAGTCAAATATTTATTTCAACAAAAGATTTCTAACTTGTTCCATTAGCATTTGAAAGTCACAAATTTACACCAGATATAAGCTGCTTACTTAAAAGGGTCACACTCCGTTTTATGTAATGTGACTTTTAAAAATAAACAATAAAAGAAGGAAAGTGTTTCTTCGAGATTTCAATATTATTAGGCATTTGTTGTCTTCTTTACAACCTAGCTCTAGGATTTCTTGTCTGTGTACTTTTACTATTTACCCATCACATTCCAAGCATGGGCAAAAAAGTAATCACGATGCTTCTCACAACCATGGTAAAGTAAGTTGCAGCTGTTCTTTTCCACAGTAAAGGGTAAACAGTTATACATCTATTTATAGTAATAAAAGTGATCAAATCAACATTCTGTCCATCTATGTAACATATAGATTTTAAAGTTTTTCTAAGGACAAATCATTTTATGTGTGCTTTAAAACTCTGCTATGATCTAATTTATTTTGAAATATAAGATCTGAATAGAGAGCATGATCTCTTTTAAAATAAATCAGAAACATATTTGAAAATGCACTGGAAGACTACAAGAGATAAAACAGCAAAGAAAAGCAACACTTTTTGGCTAATTTATGAGCCCAAGTATCTGATGCAAGTTAGAATTCAATCAACTCTGTTTACAAAGGACATGGAACAGGGAAGGCAAAGTGGTCAAAAAGATGAAAAATTCTCCAGACAGTAAAAAACAGGAACAAACACTTCCCATTAAGAAATGTGAGGTACGCCAAGCTGTGATGTGGTTTGTTGTTTTTTGTTGTTGTTTTCTTTTTTCCTCCTTTTTTGGCCAAGCCCTAGGAGAGAGAAACCAGCTCTGAAGAGATAGCAGCTGAGATGCCACGGGAATTCCTTCTGTAGTTAATTCAGGAAGAGGTTAGAAAGCCCAAGTGAGTCTCTCCCAGCAGGAAAGCCTTCATAGACTCTAATTTCAAGCCCTGGAGATCAATTTTCAAGCTCTAAAGCATTAGTTCACCAGAGTGAAAGGCTGTCTCTGTGCCGACAGAGAAAAAGGCAGGGGGCTGGGGTGACACCCGTGCTCCTCAGACTCTGTGCACGCGAAGGGGGCGGGGGTGTCTTGTTAAAATGCAGGCGCTGTCCAAGCAGGGGTGGGGTGGGCGCTGAGTTTCTGTGTCGCTCTCGGGCAATGCCACGTCTGCAGCCACACTGAACAGCTTGTGTTAAGGCGCTTTCTCCCATGGAGACCGCAAAACACAGACTTACTGGGTGCCTACCTGTACCTCGACCTGGGCTCGGATCTTGCCACGCTGCACCTAACAGAGCAGGGACTGTCCTACTGCTGTGCTGAAACACGGGGCTTAAAAATTCACAAGGCAAACCCACAGAACATATAACAGCAAGAATGAACCCTAAGGTAAACTATGGACTTTGAGTGACAAATGATTTGTCAACATAGATTCACGGTTTGTAACAAACACACCACTCGCTGGGGGATGTTGATGGTGGGGGAGGTTATGCATGTGTGGGGGTAGAGGACATATAGGAAATTACACCTCCCACTCAATTTCGCTGTTCAGCGAACCTAAAACGGCTCTCTGAAAAAACAAAAGCTTTCAAAAATCTTTATTATAAAGCTTTTTAAGAACTTTTTAGAAATCCACGAGGGAGTGCCTAACTGTCTCTAGGAACTTGTGGTCTTACTCAAGCAAGATAATTTTTTTTTTGTTTTCTTCTTTTTATTTATATTGTTCTATCTAGAAATCGTCCCCCAATACAGTAGTCAATCATGGACTCGTGGACTTCCCGACCTGAATGCCTCCTTTAAGTCCTTAGTCGATCCCATCCCATTGCAAAGGAGGCTCAAAGAGTTTAAGCTGACTTGCTTAAAATAGCACCCGGGCCCTAGGCAGCCTTAGGAAGGCAGGTTCATAAATTCTCCATGACTAAAGGCTTCTCACACACCACAGCACGTTTAGTCAAATCAGTCCATTTAATTGCTAGTGAAGAAATTACGTTAGAAAACATGCCAAGTTATATTACATTGCAAAGGAGCGGAAAGCATATACTATTATTTTGTGCTACTGAAGCCCATGCTGAGGCCTGCCTTGGGAGCCATGAGGCCCCACCATCCACCGGGGACAGCTCACAGGTGCAGGCCTGGGTGCTGGGAAAACAACACATCCTCGGAGGGCTAGCCTGGGAAACCCAGTGGCAAAAACCTCTAAAGAGCTTTAATCCAAATAGAACCATTACTTTTGCTTCTTTGTTCAGTTGTGGAATTTTCAAAACATAATGAGTCATCTCAACTCTGCGTGGATATTAAGTCTACTACAAAACAAAAGCCCTTTAGGGTTTCTAAGAGTTTAAAAAGAAAAGCGGATAGTTAAACCACTACCCAATTCGGTCAATCTTTGGCAACTTTTATTCTTCTTGCAGTTCTCGGGTTATCCTGAAGAAGATTTTAGTGCCGTTATTAAAATCATTCTCTGGGGGCCGCCTGGGTGGCTCAGTCGGTTGGGCCTCCGACTCTTGATTTTGGTTCAGGTCATGATCGTCGGATGGTTGGGGGATCAAGCCCGGCATCCAGCTCTGCGCTTGGGGTGGGGGGAGTCTGCTTGGGATTCTCTTCCTCTTCCTCTCCTTCTGCCCCTCCCCCTGCACGTGCTCTCTCTCTCTCAGATAAATAAGTACATCTTTGAAACAAATATCATCCTCCCCCCTTCCCATTTTTCTCCCTGGTTTAGAAAACAGTATCTTCGTTCCCTTTCTTTTTCCAAACCCAACTATATACTAATACCTTCTACTAGAGTATTCTCTCCTCCCATTGGTACTGGTTTTATTATCAAATTATCAAGTAGATAAGAAATACTATTTATAAAAACACACTTGCAAGGTACATAGACAATAATACAAAGAACACTTGAGTTCCCATCACCCAGTTTAAGAAAAAGGATTGCCCTTTCCTCTGGCATCCCCTGGGGACCTTTCCTCCCCTTCCCTTCCACTGAGAGAATCACTCTTGAACTATGCCTTTCTCACAGCCTTGCTTTTCCTTCTAGTCTTACCACACGTATGTATCCTATAGTGTACATACTCTCCAGCTTGATGTGTTTTCAAACTTTATCAAAATGGAATTATATTGCATGTATTCTGCTGCAACTTATTTTTCACTCCATATTTTTTTAGATTCATCCAAGTGTATTTTTTGCATGTAATTATTCTCACTTTAACATGAATTCCATGGTGAATATACTAAAATTTATTTATCGATGTTAATGAA
Source organism: Ursus americanus (assembly GCF_024610735.1). Classification (NCBI taxonomy): domain Eukaryota; kingdom Metazoa; phylum Chordata; class Mammalia; order Carnivora; family Ursidae; genus Ursus; species Ursus americanus. Next base: position 14,970,770 of record NC_142129.1, on the reverse strand, counting down.
CAGTTGGACTACTATCAATTTTGTTATTACAAACATTCCTTTTTTTAAGATTTTATTTTTATTTATTTGAGAGAGAGACAGCGAGAGAGAGAGCGCATAAACAGGGGGGAGGAGCAGAGGGAGAGTGAGTAGGAGAAGGAGACTACCCACTGAGCGGGGAGCCAGATGCAGGGCTCGAAGCAGGGCTCAATCCCAGGACACCAGGATCATGACCTGAGCTGAAGGCAGACGCTTAACCGACTGAGCCACCCAGGCGCCCCTCTTTTTTTTTTTTTAAGTGGGCTGCGCGCCCAGTGTGTGGAGCTCAAAGTGGGGCTTGAAGTTACCTACGACTCTTAAGATCAAGACCCGAGCTGAGATCAAGAGTCAGACACTTAACTAAGTCACCCCCGCACCCCAAACATTTCTGATATGAACTTTCTGACTCATCTTTTGGTACACAAATGTATATATAAAATATAGATATTCATGTGAGTACGTGTGTGCACACGGATGTATGTATGTGTATACGTTTGTGTGCACCTGTGTTTAAGAATGCATGTGCACGTGTGCCTGTGTGTGTGTGTGTGTGTGTGTGTGTGTGCATACACAAGAATAGAACTGCTGGGTTAGGGGGCACCTGGGTGGCTCAGTCGGTTAAGCATCTGACTTCAGCTCAGGTCATGATTTCAGGGTCCTGGGATGCAGCCCCGTGTGAGGCTCCCTGCTCAGCATGGAGTCTGCTTCTCCTTTTCTCCCCCCCTCTGCTTCTCCCCCTGATCATCCTCTCTTAAATAAATGAAATCTTTAAAAAAAAAAAAAAAAAAAAAAAAGAACTGCTGGGTCAGAGGAGATGTTCATCTGAACTTTACCAATGATGCCAAGTAATCTTTCAAAGCAGTTGAATCAACTTACACTCCCACTCTTGATTGCACAAATTCTCACCAATACTTAAAGACTCCTAGACATTTACATTTTTACTAATCTGGCTGGTGTGAAACCTTAGAGTTTTTAGGTTTTAATTTGCATTTCCCTGATTATAATAGACAGAGCACCTTTTCCATATCAGTTAGCCATTCATGTTGCCTCTTCTGGTGTCTTTTCAATTCTACGCCCATTTTGCTATCGGGTTTTCTGTCTTCCTCTTTCTGATTTAAAGGCATTCTTGATATATTCTGGACACTAATCCAATGTCAGTTATAACTTCTCCCAGTTTTGCAGCTTGTTGTCTGATTCTCTTTATGTGGCCTCTTGAAGAACAATAGTTCTCAATTTTAATATGGTCAAATTCATCAATCATTTCTGTTATTGTCTGAGTTTCACATGCACTGGTCTTAACACAGAGGTTTAAGAAATCCTTCCCTACATCAAAAGGCATAACGATGGTCTTATATTGTCTTCTAAAAGTTTTAAGGTTTTGCCTTTCTCATTTAAAGCCACATGCACCTGAAGGTGCAAAGTCTGTGTGCGCATGTGTGTGTATGTGTGCGTGCATGTAGTATGAACGTCTCCCAGACTAATGTTACTCAAAGTGGTTGCACTTTTCATCACTGGCCTGTGATGAGAAAAGGTGCTTGAGCCAGCATGTAACTCAATGTATGGTTTCTTTAGAGACTAGGTCGTGATACAAAAATGTAAACGTCAGCTGGACCAGAAAGCATGCTCCAGAAGGGGTCAATTCATGCTCTGGTCTACATTCCTTATCTCATCTTGGATGGAAGACAAAACTTTGCAGGCCAGCTCATTGCACAGTGCCATCTGGGCAGAGGATATGGGATCTGTACAAGGTCCAGTGGGGTGGGACAGATGGAGGAGGAACTGGTAAAGAAGCCCACTGAAGAACACAGAGAAGACGAGTGTGTCTGGGAAAGAAGGAAGGAAAGATCAAGTTCCCCAAGACGGAGTCAGAGGGAGGTAGGGCATCAGAACACACAAGTCTTGGAAGCCATGATGTTGAGGATAACTATTTCATAAACACAATGGGAAGCCATCAAAGGCATTTAGAAACATGAGAATGACATGACCAGAAGAATGGTTTTAAAATTCCCTCCTGCAGCAGCATGGAGAGCAGGTGAACAGGGGGCAAGAGGAGATGTGGAGAGACTGGTTATGTGCTCACAGCAGTCGAAGCTTGAAATGATGGTGGCTTACATTAGAATGGTCTTTCCAGAACTCTGCCAGTCAGTGTGGCCTGTAGACCATCAGCATCACCGGGGGTGTTTCAGAAATGCAGCCTCTTTGGCCCATGAAGACATTACTGGGTCAGAAACTGCTTTCAACAAGATTCCAGGTGATTTATGCACCCATTAAAATCTGAGAGCACTAGCCTGAGATTTTTTTTTTTTTTTAACAGAAATCCACATGGAGATACCAAGTTTGCAAACAGATATATGAGCCTGGAGATAAACCTGCAAAAGTAAGGAGAAATCTGAGAAGCAGGGGGAACCAGGAATGTGAGCTGACAAGCAAACAGAAAAGTTGTTTAGGAGTCAGGAAGGGGTCACCTGTGCTGAATGACCCAGAGAGATCAAGAAAAGGAAAGCTGGGGACACCTTCTTGAGATGACAACAGGTCCCTGGCCATGTGGTAGCAGAGCCAGGTTGCCGTGGGTTGAAGAGTGAATGACAGGTGAGGAAATGGGGATTATGTGCCGGAACTTTCTTGGGAGACTTAGCTGTGTAGGGCAGGGGCTCAAGGGGACCATCAGGACAAGATGGTAACCAGAAGGGTCTAGGGGAAGTTGTTTCTCAGACAATAGGTTAAGACTCACCCAGGAGCTCATTAAAGATGCAGGCTTCTAACAATGCAAAATGCCAATCTAATCAAGAGAAAATGTCAGACAAGCCCAAGGATATTCTACAGAAGACCTGATACTTCAAAGATCTCAAGGTCATAATGACAAGGAAAGAGTAAGGAACTGTCACAGACTAGAGTAGATGAAGGAGTGATGATGACCAGATGCAATATGGAATTCTGGATTGGGTTCCAGAACAGAAGAAGTGGGAAAACTGGTGATATCCTATAAAGTCTGTAGTCTAGTTAACAGTATTGTACCACGGTTAACGTCTTAGCTTTGATCACTCTACTGTGATTATACAAGATCTTAATATTAGGGGAAGCTGATTAAAGGGTATATGGGAACTCTGCGTATTAAAATAAAAACTAAACACGTGTTCTCATTCAGAAAACTAAGCATGGGGCATAGGAATTGGGATGTGTTGTATTTGCTGCTGTTCTTGTTGTTTTGGAATTTACATTTTGAACCAATGCCATGGGTAATTCTAATGCAAGTGCGGGGACCTTTGTTTGGAATGTACTGGACTAGAGCAATGTCAATGGAACAATCCAGAAAAGAGGAAAAGGTGGAAGATGCAGTGGATAAGTGAGGAACCCTGGTGGCTGAGAAGGAAGAAGAAATGACATCCAGGAGGGAAGTGGCCTTTGATCCTCAATTAGAGGACTGAGAGGGGGACAGCAGAGATTGGTCAGTTGTACAGACATGCTGGTGAGAAGAGGAGGGAATTTTGGTCAGAGGTAGCCTAGGGCAGAGTGTACCAGGACAGTGGAGAATGTGTGAAATAGACACAGAGTGGGGAGCAGGGCTGCCTACAGACATGAATAACACAGTTTTGGAGCTACAGTCCAAAACCAGAAGGTAGTTTCATGTCCCGTGTGAGGAAAAGCTGCTGTTCCCAAATCAGCATTTTAGGCTACAGTTGGATACGGGACTCACCCACAGAACAATCACTGATGAGCTCTCAGGGTGAATGTTAAGTACCTGACTGCGCAGTCCCCATACTTGAAGATCTCAACGCCATGTAAGACTTCTTTTAGAGATCTTCCTTTGGGGGTATGTGGGTAGCTCAGTAGGTTAAGCGTCTGCCTCTTGATTTTGGCTCAGGTTATGATCTCAGGGTGATCTCAGGGTCATGAGATCAAGCCCCATGTCGGGCTCTGCGCTTAAGATCCTCTGTCTCCCTCTCCCTCTGCACCCTCAACCCGCTCACTCTCTCTCCCTAAGAGGAGGAGAAGGAGAAGGAGAAGGAGAAGGAGAAGGAGAAGGAGAAGAAGAAGAAGAAGAAGAAGAAGAAGAAGAAGAAATCATCTTCCTTTGACATCTTTCGTTGCTCAGCTTTTATTAAGTCACGGACAACATTAAAATGTCCATATTTGTAGGGGCTCCTGGGGGGCTCAGATGACTGAGTGTCTGCCTTCAGCTCAGGTCATGATCTTGGAGTCCTGTGATTGAGCCCCACGTCAGCCTCCCAGCTCAGCAGGGAGTCTGCTTCTCCCTCTGCCTCTCCCTCTGCTTGTGCTCTCTCTGTCTCTCTCTCTCAAATGAATAAATAAAATCTTTTTTTAAAATGTCCATATTTCTGTATTTCACATCTGGTATGGGCTTAATTGTGGCCCCCCCAAAAAAATTCCTATGTTGAAGATCTAATCCCTAATAAGGCTATATTTGGAGATGGGGTCTTTGCAGAGGTAGATGTGGTTAAACGAGGTCATAGGGGTGTGGTCCTTATTCAACAAAACTGGCATCCTTCTGAGAAGAGGGAGAGACACCAGAGCTCGCTCACTCTCGGTACACTGTCATGGAGAAAAGGCCACATAAGAACACAGCAAGACAGCACCATCTGTAAGCAGAAAGAGGCCTCCCCCAAAACCAGCCCTGCTGGCACCTTGATCTTGAACTTCCAAACTCCAGAACCATGAGAAAATAAATGTCTGTTGTTTAAGCCACACAGTCTGTGGCATCCTGTTGTCACGGCCCACGAGGCTAAGAGGCAGCTTTCATTCCTGACTCAAACAAGAGGCGCTAGGATGGGGTAGGGATTACCAGAAAAAAAGAGCCTGTGGGCCTTGGGCCTTACCCTGATCTACCACAGTTAATCAACTGCCAACTTTGAGTAACTCAGGTCACATTCCTGGGTCTCAGTTCCCTCTTGGGCTAGTAAGATAGAGAGTTCCTGAAAATCACTACCTGAAAAATGAGCATTCGAGTGCTGACTTTCTATGTATAGGCTTGAAATAGGAGCCTCGGCTTCTGCTGTAGGTTTTCTCAGTCAGGGTTCTCTGTTGTTTGCAGTGGCAACAGCTCTGACCACATGAGCAGGAGGGGAATTCAATGGAAGGATACCAGACGGTCCACAGAATGGACACGGCGGCTCAGTTTCAGAACACAGACAAGAGCCAAGTGCAACTGGGCAGCAGAGAAGCCCACTGCCGAGAGTGTCTGCTGATGACACCAAGTCGGGTCTCTGCTGGCACAGCTGTCAATAGACCCGCGATTGCTCTGCTTCGTGGCAAAACATCCTCAAAACTCAAAGTCCATCTGGGAGGATCCCACTGGTCATGCTGAAGACGCATGCCACATTGCCTCATCAACCCTTCAGTCCTCTGACCCTCACACAATGAAAGATTTCCCTAAAAGGGAAAGGGTAGCCTCCCAAAATGACAAATGGCCACTACGTCAGGAGTGGAGGGGGCTTCAGTTTCAGCTGATAAAAAGCACAGCTCTTCAGAACCAGTAGAATACAATCCCAGCCACAGAGGAAGACAAGAGGGCCAAAAGCTCCAGAACATTCCACAAAGAAATGGGCCCTGTTCTATCTCAAACTTGTTCAGGTCCCCTGGAGAAATCCCTGGTAATCAGCCACACCTTCCATTTCCTCCTCTAAAGATGGGGACACATAGCAATTAGTGACTTCACTAAAACGTGGAGAGAACTAATGAGTAACTTCAGAAACCAACTACACACAACACTGAATAATGGTACCATAAACCTTTTTTAAAAATCCATACCATTACAGCTAAAACATCCGTACGCTAGTCCCCCAAGCCCCTTATCCGTACTTTCACTCCACAATTTCTGTTAGCTGCAGTCCAGAAGCAAATGATCCTCCTTCTGACGTAAGCTCAGAAGTTCAACAGAGACCATCACAGCGCCTACGTCATTCACCTCACTTCACCTTGTCACGTAGGCATTTCGTCATCTCAGAGCAACACAAGAAGGCTGAGTACAGTACAATAAGATACTTTGAGAGAAAGAAGATTCACATAACTTTTATTACAATATATTGTTATAATTGTTCTATTGCATTGCTAGTTATTGTTGTTAATCTCTTACGAGGCTAATTTTTAAATTAAACTTTATCACAGGTATGTATGCAGAAGAAAAAACACAGTATATATAGGGTTCAGTACTAGCTACAATTTCAGGCATCCGTGGAAACGGGTCTTGGAACGTATGCCTCATGGATAAGGGGGGGCTACTCTATCGGCTTTGTGTTGGGAATTAGGGACTCTATTTCTTTGCATGATTTTCTCACTTGAGCAGACAAAGATATTGAAATATTGGTTTAATTCAAAGCATGGTACAGAGTATTTATTGGAAGATGCTGGTTTGCTTTGCTCTCTTCTTTCCTAAATAAAATGCAATTCTCTTTTACCAACCTGCGAGGCAAGACTGTCAGCACTTCAAGCAACCAAAACCAACCAAACTAAACTTTCAACTCACTAAGAACAAAGGCAAAAAATTCTCAGTCAGCCATCTGTTTCTGAAATAATTTAATTCAAAACACAGTCCCATAACAACAGGGAAAAGGACACCGTCAGCTTCAAGATAATCTTCTGTCTCTGGTTACACTCGGGGCTGGACTGGCACACGACATCCCATGACTCAGCACGAAGAGACTTTCCCTCCCAAACACAGGAGCCAGCAGCCATCCGTGTCCACACAAATGCACAAGCCCACAGCTAAGTGACCAGGAGACATCACTGCCTCGCTGGGTGGGTCTAATTCCAACAAACAGTACAGAGCTTATGCTACAGGCTCAATTCCTTAATTCAGCTCTAAATTAAGCTTCTCTATTATATCAGGGGAGCAGGAGGCTTAAAAGACAGAGAGGAGCCATTCCGGCTGGAAGCAGCAGCAGAGACAAAGGCTCCATGTCTGGACAATGTGGGATGTGTTTGCGTAACAAACAGTAGTGGCTCCAACCGGTTGCAGAGAATACCAGAAAGGTTGGCTGAGGAATGTGAGAACGTCAGTAGACAATGGGGGAGCCATTGGGTATTTTGAGCCAAGGGGCCTTTTGAGCAGTTACACCGCAGAAAGAGCAACCTGGCAAGAAGCAGGAGACAGTGAGGGATCCCACGCACAGGTACACAGCCGATGGGGCGAGTGCTAAGCGGAGCGCGACCACACAGGGATGGAAAAGAAGCCACAAGTCAGAGACATGCGCACATGTAAACCTCGGCAGCTGGAGGGATGGACGGGCCAAGAGAGAAAAGAAGCCCAAGGTGATTCGGAGTCACAGATTCGACTGCCCACTACACACAGCTCCTCCTAAGTATATGTCCCTAAGAAGCCCCCGACCATCCCTCCATGCCCGCTGACACTCATTCTCACGTCAGGGTCTTGCTGTGAACTCTCAGATCCCTTCATCCCCATCACCAGTACTTAAGAGTTTGAGTCCTTATACCTCCTTGCTCAGAACTCTACCAAGACAGAAAGGCCCCCTCCTTGCTCAGGGACTTTACCGTGGAGGAGAGGAGACAGTAGTTACAAACTCAGAAGACTGCTAAGGAAACAAGGAAGAGGGTGGAAACCCAGGATGATGGGCGAAGGTCAGGAAAATGGACTCTGAGAAGTTGTGTCTGAGCCAACATCTAGAAGACCAGAAGCCAAGAGTAAAAGAGAGTGGAAGAGTGCTCCAGGCAGAGGGGCTGGTGCGTGCAAAAGCCAGAGGCAGGAAAGATGTTGAGAGATGCGAATACAGCTGGTGTGCACGGCACAGGGCCAGCGAGGGGAGCCTGGCTGGGGACAAGGCTGGTGTAGCAGGCAGGAAGCCAACCCCAGGTGGGCAGAAATGTGATTCTAGCGCTCAAAAGAGCCACTGGGGTTGGGGAGACAGATTTGGTGATTATCTGCGGAAAGATGATGATTGAAGTCAAATGACCCCATCAAGGAAGAGAGAGAGAAAAAAAGTTCAACTCCCTTAACTCTAGTTCATTTAAGGGGCGGCAAAAGAACCCAGTATTCTGCAGCAATCAGAAAGGGCGACCTTTAGCAATCATACCAGACACAGTGCTATTTACATACCCTTCTACAATCCAATTCAGTCAAGCACACAAATTATTCTCATCCTTACTTAATTTATTTCCATTCACTGACAATCTTTCCCAAACCCCCTCTTCTGCCTGCTTATTGGTATGAAGAGCCTACTGATTAGCAATTATCCATAGCATTAACTCTCTAAGTATCTATAATTATGACTTCTCTTAGTTTATTTGAGGGCTCCATGGGACTCTGGGATGAGGAATAACATGAAGTTAATGTAAATACTAATTTGCCAAGAAACTAACCAGACCAAATATGTAGATAAGCCAAAAGGCAATTTTCCAAAATTGAGGCTTTACCAGCGTACAGAGTTCTATATTTGTTTTTGCTATTTTAAAGAGTCTAAATGCCACCACTAAACCGATTTCAGCATTTTAAACTTTTTATTATGAAATTTTCAGACATACACAAAAACGGAAAGACTAGAACCCATCACCAGCCTTCAACACCAACTTCTGGCCATGTTCACTTCCTCTATCCCCCACTCTCTTTTTTTTTTAACAAGAGTAAAGCAAATCTCACATATTATTCATTTCACCAATAAATACTCCGGTATCTCTGATAAAGACTTTTAAAAAATCATAACCGCAGTCATTATCACAGCCAACAAAATTAAAAATAATTCCTAATATCATCTAATTATGCATTCCATACTTAGTTCTCCTTGATGACCTCCAAATATTTTTGTACAGTTGCCTTTTGCAAATCAGGATCCAAACCAGGTACACACAATGCTTTCGGTGATGTGTCTCCTAAGTCTCTTTTACGCTGTTAAGAGTTTCCTCCTCCTTCTTTATTGTTTTAAGCTCTAACAATTTACTTGTGAAAGAAAAAGGTCATTTGTCCCCATAGCCAGCCCATATTCCGTATCTGGCTAACTATATTCTCATGGTGTCATTTAACATGTTCTTCTAACCCCCAAATTTTCTACAAACTGGTCATTACACCTAGAGTCTTCATTAGATTCAGGATTGACATGTTTAGCAAGAATATTATCTAGGTGGTCTTTTGTATTCTCATGGCAACACATTTGGTAGTGACTGGCTGTCCCATGTTGAGTGACGCTAAAATTGATCAGGGGTTTTAGGTGGTGACAGTCTGCTCTACCCATGATAAGACTCTTCATCAACTTTTTACATAATGATTAAACAGGATGATTATTGCTTACATCCATTATTTCATTAGGGAGGCTGGAAGTTAGTTAAGCCTGCGTTAATTAAAAGATATTCCTAACACTTCTGAGATATACTCACAGAAAGAATAATAATTATTTTGTATCTGAAACAATAACATGATTACATAATAACATATTTGTGTGTGTTTGAGAACATTTCCTAAGTCACCTGATTAATTCAATACAAAGATGTTCATTTCTGTACTGTTCTTTAGAAAGATTACAGATAAATTACTAACTGCGCATAATAGAATAAAGCCTTATGCCTGTCTGACTGTCTCTTAAGTTCAAAGTTCCTAAAAGATAGTGAATAAAAAATAAAGGAAATCTTGGAAATTATGAGAATTATGAAGGAGGAAAGGAGAAGAAAATAAAATGTCAGAATATCTCCAAAGCAGTACATTTATTTTAGTCCCTTCCCAAAGGAGAGATGAATGAAGTACTAAAATAACCTTAAAACATGATGGTCAATTTCACTTTTTCCCAAACCCCTTAACTAGGGTTTTGAGAAAACAGCAAAAAAGAGCCTGAATCTTTTTCTTCCCTGTCCCATACTCAGATAAGTTAACAAACAGTATAATGCCTCTGAGAACATAAGAATCCCCAACTGGAGACTAGTTAATACCTTCTGCCGAATCGTTAATGACCCTGAGAAAGCCTCTATTAATAGCCAAGCCTCCCAGGCCAGCCTGCATTTCCCCTGGGGCAGGGAGCCCGCAGCTCACAGAACAAGCCTGCCTGGCCCAAGCGGTGGGGGAGGAGGTGGGGATCCCTCCCATCAGGTGTGAACTCCAGGGAGGATGAGGAAGGAAGCTGAACCCCACCAGTAAGGAAATGTTTAAAATGTTGCAACGGATGTCACTGAGCTGTATACTTACAAATTATTAAAATGGTAAATTTTATGTTCTGTGTATCTCACCACAATAAAGAAAAAACGGTGCATTTAAGGTCAAGGGAGCCTACAGGCTTGTGTGCACAACCACCAGCCCTCCGCGCCAGGTGATCCCTCCGCCACCCCCTGCTCTCGCCGCAGCACCACACCGCCTCTCTGGGGGGACGGATCGTAAATTGCACCCAAGAGTTTTCAAGGGACAGCTCCGGATGATCATTCTTGAATAGCTATGCACAAAAGTCTTTATAATTACACAACAAACGAGAATTTTATATATCAAAAAACGACTTCCCAATTTGAAAACTATACTCATGGCATCCCAACACAGGCCTATCAACTTGGGGTGCATTACGCAATATGTAAAAAACGAACGACACAGTAAGGATAACATCTCAGACCCTATATGCATAGGGGCATGAGATGAGCTTCTAGGTCAGCTCCGCATCGGGACGGCATAGGACTAATGCCATGGGAAGACCTCATACTTGGTTAAGGATGCTTAGCCCCGCGGGAGGCCCAAAGATGGCATCTGTGAAAGGGCTGGGAACTTTCCCAGGGATGAGCTTTCCTGGGCACTGTGCCCATAATGCCTTCACTGCCTTACCTGCACGGGGAAACGGGAGGTGGGGCCCGAAGCAGGAAAACTCAAGCAGGAATACAAAGGACCAAAGGATCTGCTATCCCCAGCAACTCAGACATGGCTCTCTGGGGCCTCACACCGTGGACGGGCAACTAAAACGTGTCACTCCGGGTGGTCTCTCTTCAATCACTGAGGACTGCAGTCAGCCCCACAAGAAAGAAGCAGGGACAGAAGAAGAGATCTCATCTGTGAAAACGATGATGACAAAATGCTCTCTCTGTTCCTAGAGGCTTTACACATACCCCTCCGCTCTCGCAGAGCCCTGCCGGTAGGGAAGGCAAGGTAGGGAAGGTCCGGTCAGCCCTCCAGCGACTGGAAGGCAGGCGCGGCGAGTTCTAGCTTGCCCCAAGCCCGACAAGAGAGTCGGGACTAGGACCCTGGTCTGTCTGCAGCTTCAGTGACAACATACAAAAGGACTTCCCTGCATGACACAAACAACACCCATCTGAACACATTTGAACTTAAAAGCAATACAATTGCCAAAAAGCACATGAAGTTCAATGTCATTAGTCATTAGAGACACCACAATGAGATACCAATTCACACCCCTTAGGAGAGACCAATTTAAAAAGAAAAAAAAAAAAAACAAACAAGTGTTGGGAAGAGTGTGGAACAACTGGAATCCTCGTGCACTGCTGCTGATCGGCTGTGGAAAACAGCTTTGCAGGTGCTCAACAAGTTAAACGCAGAATTACCAGAGCACCCAGTAATTCCACTCCGAAGCATATACCCAAAAGACCCGGGGACGGGTGTTTAAACAAAAACTTGTACAGGAACGTTCACGGCAGCACTATTAACTACAGCCTATAGGTGCAAACGACCCAAATATCCGTCAACGAATGAAGAGACAAAACGTGGTACCTTCATACAATGCAATATTATTCAGCCATAAAAACGAATGAAGTACTCCTACATTCTCCGACACAGATGAACCTTGAAAACATTATGCTAAGTGAAAGCAGCCAGACACACACACAAAAACACATATTGTATGATTCCATTTGCATGAAATATCTAGAATCAGCAAACCCAGAGAAACAGAAAGCAGATTAGTGGCTGCCGAGGGTGGGGGTGGGGGTGATGGTTGCACAACACTGTGAATATGCCTAACGCCACGAATTGCACACTTTACAATAATTAAAACGGCAATTTTAGGTCATGTGCATTTTACAATCATTCTTAAAGCAATCAATTCAGGGGCCCAAATATGAAAAGCTCCTGGGTACAAGTGAAATATCCTTATGCCAACGTAACTTCGGTAAGCTTGCTATCCTAAAGCTGACTTTCCTATCCCCGCAGTGTTGCTCTCAGTGGTCCTGCTCTCAGAATCTCCTGAAGATCTTTTAAAAATATGGATTTCTAGGCCTTTCCCCACACTCTCCAAGAGGATGGGACCCAGGAACCCAGTGTGTTGTTAGCACCACCCCTACGACTCCCATCCTTGTCCTTCCAGCCAGTTCGCAGAGCTTCTCAAAAGGAAGGTGGTAATCTCCTCCTTCCCGTATGCTGACGGCTGCTGTCTGGGCGCTCCCTCCGAACTGAGAGCATCTGCTGTGTTAGCGCTCAGTTGCTTTTGCTAAGTCAAGCCCCTCCAGCAGGCAGCAGCTGACCTTGGCCCTGCTAACTATCCGCAGTCCTGGTCCACAGAAGCGGTTACCTTGCTCTTGAGACTGATGAGACTTTTTGGTTTTCTACGTTTGAACTTCATCTGTTCATTTTACGTATTTAAAAGTACAGTTCAAATTTAAAGCATGAACTCACATGTGCCATCTGGCCCAAAGACTGTGATTAATTTCTGACCATCTCCACCTTAAAACCAGATTATTAAATGGTTTCTTCTGGACATATTAAAATCAACCTTTAAGATGAATCAATTTTTAAATAAGATTATAATTTTTTTATGTGAGTGGCAATTTTGAAAGGTATCTACAGTCTGGATCAACAACAATCTTGGCAAAGCACATTTTGTAAGCTAGTTCCCCCCATCTCTTACTAACCTCCCTCCCCCTTGTCCTCCCCCATCTCTCCCCATCCTTCACCAGCTTCTCCCCAGTGCTTGTGTTCTCCTCTGCCTCTTGTCTTCTCCCTTTCCTCAACTGGTTTAACACAAGAATATGAAACCAAATAACATATTATATTCATTGTTACATTTACTGAGTGGGGCTTTTTATTCTCTGCTTTTAAACACTGGTTATAATTTGTTCTCTAAAACAATTTTTTTTTCTCTGCTTGTATGTAAGCCTTGGTTGATTTCTCTAGAGGAATCAGTGGCCTCGAAGAGAAAAAGAGTCTTGATTACTGACACCATTTAAAAAAGGAACACAGGGCATCCTCAGTGAGAATTTTAAACCACTCTACTGTCATGATACAATTACTCCTTCTTTTGTTTGGCTGTAGGGACAGGAAGAAAAGTCTCTCACAGACCAAAGATATTCTAAAACAGAACTTTAGGTATGAAAGAATGAATGAATGAATGAATGAATGAATGAATGAATCCCTTATAGCAGTCCTACACAGGGACATGTAGAGGTCCCCAGCTGTTTGGAATCCCTGACCCCACCGGCTGTCTGTAATGTGCCCCCTACACTGACAGTCACAACAAATGCTTCTGCAGGTGACACTACCCGGCTGAGAACCACTGACGTGCCTGCATCTTTACTGGGGCAGCCTGGGGAGAGCAGCTGCTGAGGACAGGTAAACAGCCCCAAGTCACCCTTGGCAGCTCCACTCCCAACCGGTACAGGAAAACCACAGTAGGACATTCACTTGGGTTTATCGATATGTTCACACCAAGTGGGAGGGACTAAAAGTAAACTCGCTCCCTTCTACACGAGCTCACTGTTTTTAAGTCTGTTAGTACAGAATCATGATTCATCCAGTCGCGTTTTCTTGTGTGATTTGTGGCCCCTGTGCTGACCAATTTCCTCGAGATGAAGTGAAAAGCAACGAAAACCTATTTATTAACAACAGTGATGGCTAATATTTCTTGACTGCCTGCTGTAAGCCGAGTTTTGTGTGAAGCACCTTTCAGGGATTATAGCGCTTAATTTTCCCAACAACCCATTCTGCAAATGAAGAAACTAAAGCTAGAGAGGTTAAGGAATCCACAAGGGCCATCTGATAGGAGGACACAGAATGGGACTCTATAAACGGGTTTGCCAGCCTCCAGCCCTGTGCAGCTGACCCCATTGGTCAGACAGCCCAGGTGGTGGTCTCCCAACTAGCAGGTCACACACTCCATTAAAAAATTCCCAAGCACACCTCCACTCATATGCTTTTCTTTCTTTTTAAAACCCCATACAAAGCCTACTGTTTTAATACTATGAATCTTAGAAATTATACATATAACCACATTTTATTTTTTTTTTAAGTAGGCTCCACGCCCAGCATGGAGCCCAACACAGGGCTTGAACTCACAACCCTGAGATCAAGACCTGAGCTGAGATCATGAGTGGGACGCTCAACCAAGTGAGCCACCCTGACGCCCCACACATAACCATGTTTTAATGATATAAACATGTGATAAATGACATTATTCAGTATCAATATTCATGGGCCATTTTCTTACCACATCTGATAAAATACTCTTGTGGGTGGAATTGTGTCCCCCCAAAAATATGTTGAGGTTCTTACCCCCAGTACCTCTGGACATGACCTTCCTTGGAAATAGGTCCTACAGTGAGCCAGTACATTTCTGTGGCTTTCAGCCAGCTTGGGGTACCTTGCGTGGACAGCCCCGGGAGACCACCGAGATTCTGTCACTGTCCGCACAGCGACCAGACTGAAGGGCCTAGCAGGGAGCAGAAGCGGCCTGGGCTCGGGGGTTCTGTTTGCACTGTTAAACTCTTCTCTGCAACAAGTCTCCACGCCCTCAAAAAAATCAGTTTAAGCCCCTGGTCTACTAGGGAAAATTTGTTTATATATAATTTGAAAATCCACTTATCAGAGCATTCCCACATCTCCATCCACCCCACGCCGCTGAAAGACAGCAAATGGAAGAGACCCACTGCCAACACCCCCATCCCCAGTGTTCCTATACTTTACGCTCTGTATGTGATGTGAAACCCTCTGTCATACCCAGCAAATGAGGGTGTCAGGGTCAACCCGTACATAACCTATTATCAAACCTAATATCGATTTTTATATACAAAATAGATATTTTTTAAAAATAAGTTAAACTTCTCATATTTTTCCCCTGCCCCACTCTGGAGGCCACGAGCCTATACTGCGGTCTCATTATACAGTAAAGACAAAGCTGTAGGACTCCTCTGACATCTTAACTACCATTCAAAAGGCCAACCAACTCCCCGTTAGAAAAGGTCAAATCCTCTAGTCTCATTGGGTCAATGCTTATCTACTGAGTATCTACCAGGTACCAAGTAACTTACTAGGTGCCATAGAAACATAAAAAAATAGCCACAAAGAACGTGAAAATTTGTGGGGTAGCAGAACAATTAAATGCGACTGCAAGAGCAATAGAATTTCCAAAAATACCGTGAGATACGCTTGGGGAGGCCTTCACAGCACAGCAGGACTTAGGTCAGGACTGCAGAGCAAATGCATACATGCCTCTAGGACCCAGCAGGGAGCACCCATCACCACAGAGCAGCACAGGGGGAGGCTGGAGGGAGTAGTGGGGCTTTGGGGGACCTAGAAAGTGCACTCCTGACCTCAAACATCCAGATTCAAATTACTCTAAAACTTCTTCCAGAAGTGCAACATATTGAACACAGTATGAGGAGGCTCCTTAAATATTAGTCTAATCTCTAAAATGGTTATTGAATGAAAAAGGAAAGGTACAGAACAGTGAACATGGAAAAGTTGTCTGTGTAAAGGGAGGCACACATGCACGTACACATGCGCACACATACACACACACACACACATTTTGTTTGTATTTGTGTTCATCTCTGGAAGGATACAGAAGTCATTGATACCCTTCGAGAAAGGGAATTAGGTGGCCACGTGACAGGGTGGGAGGGACACTTTGCTATTTGTCATTTGTGCCTCTTGAATTTATTTGATGAAGTGTATCTGATGAAAGTACACATGTAGCCACCACCCAAAGCAAGATACAGAACATTTCCATCAGCCCAGAAGGTTCTCTCATGTACCTTCTAGTCAATCCCACATCCCCAATTCCTAATCCCCAGGCAATCACTTTCGGGCTCTTACCAACATTCACACATAGTTTTTAGGACTGTAATGCCTAGGGGCGCCTGGGTGGCTCAGTCGGTTAAGCGTCTGCCTTCGGCTCAGGTCGGGATCCCAGAGTCCTGGGATCGAGCCCTACATGGGGCTCCCTACTCAGTGGGGAGCCTGCTTCTCCCTCACCGCCCCCTGCTTGTGCTCTCTCTTGCTCTCTCCCTCTTTCAAGTAAATAAATAAAATCTTTAATAAAATAAAATAAAATTTTAATGCTAAAGGGGCATTTCTCCACAGGCCCCACTAACCCTTATCGTCCTTTGGTCACTGTGCCACCAGCCTGCTTCATTTATTTATTATCTGCCCGGCCCCTCCCTGCAGGCAGCTGAGTTTCTGACCTTTGCCTTTTAAACTCTGAACCATGTGAAAGTACTACCTGTTCAATACAAGTTAGATTAATAAAAAATTTTTAAATAACAAACTACCATACCAAGTCTGCTGATTCCGGCTGGAAGCTTCTGATTCATGATTTAGATATGTATTTGCTGAAAAACAGTTAAATTGCTCGATACTGAGAACACCCTAAATCAAACTTACAAAAAGTTGTGCATCTCTTGAACTCCTCACTTTGCAACCTCAGAAGGCTCTTAAACACAAGTGCCTACAGAAGCCAGGGAGAAAAGAGGACCAGGAGTGAATCTCGCAAAATAAGGGGTGCAAAAGGGCAAGCAAAGGGGGCTGCAGAGGCGTCCTCAGCACGATGCCACGGTTCATCAAAGTGGGCTAGGTGACGCTGGCTATTCTGTGACCTCAGGATAAGACTGAAATCCACGTTTCGATGTGAAATCTCTCCGTTTTTAAATGTTGGTGATTCTTTCAACTTAAATTTAGAAATAAACAAACAAGCCTGCAGGCCGGCCAACGAACCCACTTCTTGAGGCTCAAATTCGAAACAGGAGTACCAGGAAGTTTGCCCTAAGATTGAAGAGTTCCTCCCTCCTGCACTGCTGGTGGGAAGGCAAACCGGTGCAGCCACTGTGCAAAACAGTCTGGAGGCTCCTCAAAACATTAAAAATAGAACTACCATATGATCCAGTAATTCCACTCCTGGGTATTTACCCGAGGAATAGGAAAACCCTACTTTGAAAAGATACATGTGCCCCTGTGTGTACTGCAGGATTATTGACAAGAGCCGAAGTGTGGAAGCAACCCATCAGTAGATGAATGGATAAAGAAGTGACACACACACACACACACACACACACACACACACACAGAGGAATTATTACTCAGCCATAAAAAAGGAAGAAATTTTACCACCTGCAAAACATGGACAGATCTAGAGGGTATAATGCTAAGTGAAATAAGTCAGGCAGAGAAAAACAAATATCGTATGATTTTACTCATATGTGGAATTTAAGAAACAAACAAATGAACAAAGAAAAAAAAAGAGAGAGAGAAACTAAAAAAACAGACTCCTAACTACAGAGAACAAACTGATGATTACCAGAGGGGAGGTGGGGGGGGAGGGGGAGGGGGAAGCAGGTGGAGGGGGTTAGGAGTCCACTCACCCTGGTGAGCACTGCATAATGTAGAGAATTGGTGAATCGCTATATTCTAGGCCTGCAACTAATATAACGCTGTACGTTAACTATACTAGAATTAAATTTTTTTAATTTAAAAAATAAAAAAATAATAAAAATTAAATTTAGAGTTCCTAAAGTTACCTAACAATCGCTTCTGTTCCCTGGAATGAATGCAGAGGCCCAGGGGCCCCGAGGACCTGAGACCAACCCCAGAACTGCCTGTAACACACCAGGCTCCCGAAAACCCATGGATGCGTCACACACACTGAGCCCACACACCTGAGCCAGCCCCGACGAGCCAGCACAGGAACTGGGGGCAGCGTGTGGAAGGTCGAGAGAGCAGTGAGCAGATCTGAAGTCAACAGGCTGTGCCCAGCCACAATCCCCCTAATTCAGGCCACATTCTCCAGAAGACGGCGAAAGCCATCTTATTTTAAGCTCAGCACAGAACAAAGTTACCCCAGCCACACAGGCTGACACTCTGGTGGTCTCCATCGTATTCAAATTTGTATGGGACATAATTACATACACAAATTTAGTACTTCGGCTGTTAGAAGCCGGGATCAGCATTACCTTGCTGGGAGGGGCTTGAGACTGGAAGAAGGGGTGGAGGGGGCAGGGGGCATTTCTGAAGGGCAGGTGGTGTTCTGTTTCTTGATCTCAGTATTATTATACAGCTGTATTCAGTCTGGGCAAATTCATCGAGCTATGGACTTAAGAGTACATAAATATATATGCACATAACGTATGTAATAATATAATATTATATAATATGTCAAGATACAAGTAAAAGGTGTGGAGGTATATAAAATTTCAAAAACTATACTTCTATCAAATTTGCAAAACCCTTAAAACATTTCTAACAGACCCACCAAACACTCCCAACTAAGCTGGTCAGTTAGTTAAGCCACTCAACTAAGCTGTTCAAAAAGGGAAAGGTTGCCTATAATCTTCCTTCCAGCCTCATTGGTCTTCCAGAAAAGAGAATATGCTTTGTAAGCCTTAATTCTCTGATGAGATGAATTCTTAAAAACCTGTATGGAAACCACCTCTGGAATCTGAATTATATTTAAATGCCTTAGGGGCCTCTTCTCATCTGAAGACTGTTTAGCGCAAGAATAATCACTTCCAAATTACCTTCAGTGCGCTCCTCCCCATGCCTTATTGCACGGCTGAGGGCAGAGGCCACCCGCCCACCAGCTCTCCATCCCCTTCCTCACTAGGGCCCAGGTCCTCCTGCTCCCCGCCGGGGCTGAAACCACCCCCTTTCACCAGATCATCTCTCCCGCTTTGCTAAATTATCAGCACCATCTTCCATAATGTCCCCTAACCATCTCCCATAACCACCTTCACCCTCACCTTGCCCCATCTGTGCCATCAGTTACCTCCCTATCACTCCTTCATCACCAAGGTCAGGTGCACCTCTCCCCTCCCCACCTACCTACACATCTTCCTCTCTCAACCTAAACACAGCATCATAGAATGTGGGCTCACGGGGACCTTTCCTCCACCGGCAGCTTCGTCTCTCTTCCTCCTTAAAATCTTCTCTCCTTAAAACATCAGAGGACTTCCGTCCCTAGAACATTCTGTCCCTAACCCTGTTGCTGCCCCAGCCCCTACTTCTCTTTTTCCTTGCCCTTTCCTTCCCTGGGCATTTCCTGGAATGCGCGATTAGCATCTCTTCTCGGCATTTCCTCTCTGATGGGTTTGCACTCACAAGGCCGGCCCTAGGGACTGTTTATGTCCGTCCCTGGAGTTCTGGGGGCCACTCGAATGAACGACTATCACCAGTTCACTCTATAAACCCACTTGTTAGACGGCAACACTGCTCTCTCCACAAAACAACTGATCTAAGTACCACAAACTGAACAAGTCATTCCTCCAAGATCATTCAGGACAATCTGAGTTAATAAAATGTCAATTTGGTGAATACTTCCAAACCAGGGGAAATTTAATACATCCTGAAGAGCCCCTTACAAGAGAAAAGAACACAGTCTATGCCTGGACAATGGCCAGGGCTTTGAAACTACTCATGAAGTGATGTTGCAGAGTTACCTTTCTAAGTACTGCAGAACGTAACTGCTTTGTTTTAATGACACAATCCGGCGCCCAGGCATAGCTAATACGTATGGAAAGAACAGTCTCTGGAATCCGACAGACTGGCTTTGAGTCTCCACTAATGCTGGGTTACTCCACCCTGTCCTCGGTGTTCCCGTCCATAAAATAAGGAAAAGAATATATGCCTCACAGGGTCGTCAGACATTAAAGGAGATAACGCATGGCTGTGAGCCTCATGCCCGTGTTCTACTCTGAGATTCTCATTTCAATTGTCTGGGTATGGGCCGGAGGTATGAACTTTCCCAGGTGATTTTTTTTTTTTTAAGATTTTATTTATTCGCGCGCGTGCATGTGTGTGTGTATGTGTGTGTGTGTGTGTGTGTGTGTGTATGAGAGAGAAAGACAGCATAAGCAGGAGGAGTGGCAGGCAGAAGGAGAGGGAGAAGCAGGCTCCCTGCTGAGCAAGGAGCTGGATGCAGGACTCGATCCCAGGACCCTGAGATCATGACCTGAGCCCAAGGCAGATGCTTAACTGACTGAGCCACCCAGGCGCCCCTTTCCCAGGTGGTTTAATGTGCACAAGGTCAAGAGCCACTGAACAAAAACGAGGCAAGCTTTCAAAACACATGCCAGCTATTCATATAATTATTAATAACATGGCCTAGAAAAATAAGAACTCAGGGTCTGGGTGTAAACAAGATTAGGCACATAAAAGAAATCAAGCTAAGGCAAGTGAGTTAATAATCAAGAAGCTTAAGTAGAAATAGGTTGGAGGGCACAAAAAACAAACACGCTTCCTTGTTCCTGCTCTTCTTAGCAGTATAATTAAAATTTTTTTTAAAAATTGTAGTTCCCAGGAATAAATTAAGGATGCTATATATCAAGTGGTGTTCATGAAGGTTACCCATAGTTAAGCAGGAGGAACTATAAATCGCTGATGTGAATTCCCAGAACCTGAAGATCCAAGCAGCTACTAATATAATCATCATCTAATGGGCCACTTTAGCAAAATATTCATACTCTAATCTAAACACGCATTTTTCAGCCACTGAAATTTGCACTTGACATTAAAGACACTAACACTTGCTCTTATCACTTTTGTCACTTGGTGATAATTGTAAGACTCTTTTGGACCTTGAAAAAAAATATACTCTAGAAGGTTCTATGAGGCCTTTAAAATAAAGATCACCCTTCCTACAGAAAACACTGCAAAAAAAAAAAAAGGCGCAGAATAAGCTGAAAAATCTGTAGTAAAAAACAAAAATATGGAAGAAACGCAGGTGAAACAAAATGAGGACAGCCGCCTTAGGAAAGAATGGAGGGCTAAATTCAGAAGGCAATGTGATGTGCTTCACATCCTTAAGAAGAGAGTCCATGAAAATTTAATTAGGAATTTTCACAAAATAAAATTGTAAAGCCATTGCCTATGATGTCTATAAATGTTCTCACCCGTCTACCACATGACACAAATATACACACAGAGAAACAAAACATGAAACCAGCACTTATTTCTCACGAACGGTGATTCATCCACTCAAAAAAAAAATTTTTTTTTCACATTCTAAGATATCTGAAATTGGGTGCATTTAGAGCCAATGGTGTGTCATGGTTTAAGTGGCAGTGTGTTTTGATTCATGATCTTGCTTTCTCAGAGCTACAGAAAATACATGGTCCATCACGCTGCTGATGGCATCTTAGCTTCAGTGAACTATTATATTAGTAATCAGCGGTAATACTACGATGTGCGAGGCTGTATGCTGGCCAGGAGCGAATCATCTAAGCAGGGAAACAAGACGTATACATAAAAACTCAGACTGGTAATACTAAAAATGACCTCCTAATAAGGGCAAATGAATGAGGTACACAGAAATGGCTAAAAGAAGAGGAAGCAGGAATGCCCGGGTGGCTAAATTGGTTAAGCGTCTGCCTTCAGCTCAGGTCATGATTCTGGGGTCCTGGGATCGAGCCCCACATCGGGCTCCCTGCTCAGTGGGCAGCCTTCTCCCTCTCCTTCTGTCTGCCACTCCCCCTGCTTGTGCTCTCTCTCTCACACACACACAAATAAAACCTTTAAAAAAAAAAAAAAAAAGAGGACGCAGAGGGCACTTGGGCAGTCTAATTCTAGGACAGCAGAGTCAGGGAGGCGTGGGAGAGGCTGACACCGCCACACACGGCAGCAGGGGAGACCCCACACAAACCATAGAGCCGGGACACCGCTGACCTGCCCTCGGGGGCTTCTGCCATCTCTTATATCAACACTGACAGGCTCCTACTATGTGCCACAGACAGCCCCAGATTTCTGGAATCTGGGGACACGGTCCCTGACCCTGAGCCGCTCAGAATTAAAAATAAGTCACTGTAAGAGTTTCGGTATGAGATGATCAATTCTGGAGGTGGCGGCATGACAGCGTGAAGGTACTTCGTACCACTGCGCTGTGCACTTAAAAATGGTTAAATGGTAAATCTTATGTCGTGTATATTTCCCCAATAACCAATCGATCGATCACTAGTACGACAGGCAGTACAAACACAACGGAAACGGTGCTGCAACAAAGGAGGGTCGACACTGGTGACAGCAGACGGGATGCCCCAGAAAAGGGCCTAGCTCTCCAGCTCCCCTCTTCTCACCTCCAGATCACACCATCAGGCCCCAGGAAACAACATCCCCACATCCCCAGTGTAGCCGAGATTCCCTAAGCCAACACCTTCTGTCTCCTGGGCTCTGGATCTTTAAAGGTGTGCACAGGGTGGTGACCTCTTTCTGGGGAAACACCTGCTCACAGTGAGAAATGACACAGTATACGACCAGACAGCAGGGCTGGGAAAAACAACAGTCGCAGCCAGATACTCTCTTTCTGGAAAACAGCTCAACTATACAAACCAGAAATCTATTTTGAAAATCCCAACAGAGAGGGCATATCTTGTAAGAGTTATTCTGGAATGCACTCTGGTTTACATACACACACAGGATTTTTTTCTTTTAAAGCCTATCCTTTTTGACCCGGTTATTCTCCTTCTATAAACCCAGCCTAAAGGAAACAACCAGAACTTCAAACGTCTAGGCACACAGTGGCTCATGTAACATCGTATATAATAGCTACAGTAAGTACCAATAAAGATACCAAACAGTTAAAGAATGACTTGAAAATCCGGCTCCACAAAGGAATACCATGCATTCCTCAAAACACGTTTTAGAGAATATGTGATCGCATGGGAAACGGTTGTCAGGAAGTGAAATTTCCAAGATGCAAAATTACGTAGATAGTATGATCCCATCTTATGAAAAAGGTCAAGCCTATTTTAAATACATGTATGTACATTTCCTAGAAGACTAGAAAAACATATATCAAACTCTTTACAAAATCGTAAGGTGGTAAAAATAAAGATCCTTATTTTCTTCTAAATGTATTTTCATATTTTACAAAGTGTATGTAAATGAGTATTATTTGTCATCAGAGACAAATAAACCTTTCTTACCCCTACACAGAAGGAATGGGCATGCCAGGAAAACTCAGACTCAGATACTACTGAGTTTTGAATCCTCTCCAGGGGTTTAAGTTAAGGTGTAGTTCTGGGGTTCAACCCCATGATGAACATCTTCAGGTAAGAAGGGGGGCTATGACAAGCAGCTCTGAATTATGATTCAAGGGGAGAAAACAGGGAAGAGGCAGTAAAAAATAAAAGGAAGCCCAGCTTTATGTAGTTCAGGTTACCAAACTCACTGAGTCATTATTTATTCTAGTTCATTTGCTCCTTATACCATCATTCATTCATTCATAGAATCGTTCTTTCAATCATCCATTTAACAATTCAACAAATGTTTATTGAGGGCCAGGTACAGTGCTAAATGGTGAGGCGTATACAAATATACATCTCTACCCTCCAGAAGCCTCTGATCTAGTTAAAAACAATTATAGCACAGAGTAGTCAGTGTTTTAACGGGGATGCACATGGAGGGATGGTGTCTAAACCATTCTGGGATTTCCGGAAGGCTTCCTGGAGGAGGTGATATCTGGTCTGCAATTTTTGAGAGAAGAGTAAAATCAGGCAAAGAAGAAAGAACATTCCAAGCAGAAGGAACAGTATAGGAACAGCACGTGCAAAGGCACAGAGGCATAAAAGAACTCAACATGGTCCCCCTTAAGGGGAAGAGCCACACAGCCAGGACGGCATGGTGGGAGCAGAGGCAGAAAGTGAGGCAGGAGAGAGGGAAGAGGCTGCTCCATTAATACAGGCAGACCAAGGAAAATGAAGACTCCACAGGGAGACTGCCATCTGTGGCATCACATTGCCCTTCTGATCAAATGAACTTCGTGAACACACTAACAAGGACCAGAGCCAAGAGGCCCACGAAGAACTCATGCAGAAATCCAAAGTCGGGGCGCCTGGGTGGCACAGCGGTTAAGCGTCTGCCTTCGGCTCAGGGCGTGATCCCAGCGTTATGGGATCGAGCCCCACATCGGGCTCCTCTGCTATGAGCCTGCTTCTTCCTCTCCCACTCCCCCTGCTTGTGTTCCCTCTCTCGCTGGCTGTCTCTATCTCTGTCAAATAAATAAATAAAATCTTAAAAAAAAAAAAAAAAAGAAATCCAAAGTCAATTTATAGGTCTTGACCAACTACTTTATGAAAGCATATAACTCTGCAGCCCCTCTACTCTCTCTCCTTTATCCACCTGCTAGCATTCAGTCTCCCCTCCTCCGCTCATTTTTTCTCCAAGCACCCATGCACTGTGCCGTGGGCATATACTCATATGTGTGTCTGTATCCATGCATGTATTTCCATGTATACATCTACAGGTGCATCTCTGTACATCCCGCTATTGACCTATATACTTGGACACACAATGCTTCTTTACATACTCAAGTGTCTTTGCGTATTTTGTATTTGTGAAAATGTCTGTTAATGCACATTTCTGAATCTTCTCATCTTTGCATGACTGTCTTCCTCTGGATATACAGGCATGCTTATCTCTGATTACGGGTTTGCCCATTTGCACCTGCATGACTCACATACGCAGACTCCCCCAGTCTTGCTTTGGGGATGCTCCCTCCACCACGGTGCAGGATCTAAGTACATCTGTCACCCAAGAGGCCCATTCTCTCCTGCCCAAGGAATGGGCACCAATCCTAAACCGCAGGCTCTCTCCCCAAAATCTGAATCTTGACAGAATAATAAAAAGGCTGAAATTCATCCTGTTGGGTGCGCCCTAAAGGAACAGTCTCCAACTCCTATAGTCTGGATCCTGAAGGTGCAGGCCCTGGGGCATCTTGTCAAGGCCACAGAAGTAGAAATTGACATATATATATATATATATATATATATATATATGGTTATTTTTATAACTCCCAGCTAAAAAGTTCTATGACTCAGGAACTATTTTACAATCTGTCACACACTTCCCATGATGACAACCTTGCCTGGGACTGTCATTTAAAACTGTATTTCTCTCATCCTTGTTCACTTTATCGCTGTTCCGTTATCCTACATCAGCTCCTCTTCCTCTCCCCGGTTCAGAGCAGACCAGCTTCTGCCTAGCAACCCCTAACCAGCATGGATGGCAGATACTACTGGATCTCTCAGCAACGATCCGATACGGTCCAAACAAGGTGGTGTGGTTCCGAAGCAGTTCCTGTACAGAAAGGTGTACAAGCGACACTATTAAGGAAATGCAGATTTGTTTTCATACTATTGCTACAAGTTCTAAGGCATCATTTTGAACCCAACAACCCTAATAGTATTACAAAAACCTGCTGTATATAATTCATGCCCTCTCAGCAACTAACCAACCATCAAAACTAAAAGACAACCACAAATCAGGCCCATTAACAACTAGAAAAAATGCCATTCCCCCATTCACTCACTCATTCGTCTACTTGTACAAGACTCTGAGGTGGGCATCGTGGAATGAAAAGATGATTCACATGGGGTTCCCACTACAGGACAAAGGGAGTGGTGGTTCATGGTGCAGAGGCCCAAACTGCTCAGGAAAAGGTCTCTCTGCCTACAGTTCAAATCCAGATTTTATAAATGGAGAAACTATAATTACTGTTATGATCATTTTTAACCCTGATATTGGTTATCAGTTATTTCAGCATGAAGTAGATCTTGAAAGTTTGGTTGCAAAATAAGATTTAAATTTACGTTAAGGGGCGCCTGGGTGGTGCAGTTGGTCAAGCGTCTGCCTTCGGCTCAGGTCATGATCTCAGGGTCCTGGGATCGAGCCCCGCATTTGGCTCCCTGCTCAGCAAGGAGCCTGCTTCTCCCTCTGCCCCTCTCCCCTGGCTTGCACACGAGTTCTCTCCCTCTTTCTCTCGCAAAAATAAATAAACAAAATCTTTTTAAAAATCAATTTATGTTAAGTTACAGACATTAATTTTTCTTGATTAGAGGATCCATTAACAAATGTCTTTATACAGTCGTGTAAATTTTACTGTCAAAGAGTCATAAGTTGGTTAAATTCCTAAGAGCAGACTGACTTGCTGTGTCAAAGGAGATGAGCCAACCCCACTTGTAAGGATCACAGAGCAACTGCAGGGAACCGTGCCTCTGAATGAGATATGACCCTTTCTTAAACACCAGGCTCAAAGGCTAACCATTTTCAACTCCAAATGTCATGGCCTCGTGGTTTCAGGCCAGGTCTCCAGACTACAGGGCAGAGATCGAGAAGACTGCTGGTCCCCTGACATGGATAAGATCTGGTCCGGTTAGAGGCTTCAGCTTACACCACAGAATTTGATCCAAGTAAGGCGACTCAAAGCAGTAATTAGAGTGATATCCCCACTCCAACTGGTCGAAGGCTTATTGGGCCACTGGGGTCCAGGAGAAACAGAATTTGTCCCCTGGAGCCCTGTGGCTTAGGAGATAGTATTATATGTTGAAAAATACAGACTAAAATCTTTACAACACCAGCAAGGGGCTGAACCTCCCAGACACCCCGGGCTGGTACCCAAGCTATAGTGGCGGGCACCCCACAGGAGTTTATCTGGAACCTTCTGGGGTAAAGCTGTTCCTTCCATATTAAGTGTGCTTTTCTCAAGAAATGCTTTCTAAAGCACTGTAGGACAAGAAAGACATGTGGAGGTACCTTCTGGATTTTCCAAAGAGATCAAACTATTATGAACACAGACTCCAAGTGGTGCTTACCACTTGGTATGGGCAAATAAAAGGGGTGGATGGGACAGAAAGTGCAGTCTCTTCCTCAACCCCCTCCGAACCCCTCCCTTTGCAGTCCCGCGGAAAGACAGGCCCTCTGTATGGCCTGAAGAGTAGGAGCCATCTGCCCCTCACTCTGATCCGAGTGATACTCAACGCCCATATCCTTACCCCACCAAAAAGAGTGGAGTCTCTCCTGGAAGCATGGGGACAGATAAAATCCCATGCTAAGCTGTCCTAGGAGCAGTCTCAAGACTTGACATTTGGCACTTAAAGGGTACCTGGAATAAGCACCCAATACAAGGTCAAGGAACATTTGTAGGATCGACACAGGAAGTCACTTGGCACTCTTCTTTTCAAATCTATGGATTTTCAAATCTGTGGTGGAAATGCTGCTTTCTGAGAGCCACCGGGGAAATCTTGTCTACTTGTCCACAGTACTTGTCTACTTGTGCACTCCCCATATGCCGGGCATTCTTCTAGGCACTCAACTTGTCCACAGCAGCTGGAGAGAATGCAGATCTCTGAGACTTTGACCATGGGTTCAAAGAGCACTCTGGGATCAGCCCCATGGTGTACCTTCTCTACCTGACAAGCCCAGCCGCAGAAACCCCCACCGGGCCAAGGGAGGGTGCTGCCGCTGCACACAAATGGTCCTCACCTGTGGGCCCTCGACCACTCAACAAGCCCTTCATGGCTTCCTGCTCTGCCCCTTCGGCTATGATGCACAGATACTACAATCATAAACAATGGAGCCCAAATTGCTCCTGCCTCATTGCACTTAAGCGTTGACCAGAGTACCATCAAAAAGAAAAAAGAGACAATCGGACATTGGCTTCCTCAACAGCATGACCCTCCCACCCTCACCTGCACCCACCACTCCTTCCTTCCCACCTGTCTCAGTGGAAGAGACGCCATCCTTCCTGTCCAAGGAGTCTGAATCCCTCCTCTCCCAGTTACTAGCTGTGTGACCTAAGGCAAGTTACTTCATCTCCTTGTGTATCGACTTCTTCATCTGTGAAAGGGAGTTAATAATTGTACCTGACAGGGTTGTTGTTAGGAATAAATAAATTAATACAATGAATACATGTTGAGTGCCTAGAAGAATGCCCGGCATATGGGAAGTGCACAGTAAGTATTAGTTAGCTGTTATAAAGCCTGTTATCATTTATTCCTGTCCACTCTGAGAACTTGCTCCAGTAATTGTTCCTTTCCAGTTCTTCTCTATTTTCAACTATTTTGTGCTTGTGGTAGATAACCTCCAAAGATGACCACCATTGATTCATAAGCGTATGCTATTCCATCCATCAATGGGGAGCTCCTGTTCCGTCCGAGCCCCTGAGTCTGGGCTGGCTTGGTGACTTCCTCTAACCAAAAATGTGTACAAGATGGAACATTCTGGTGGCTTCTTTGGATAACTTTCGAGCCCAGGATCTTTAGAGAACTGGTGGCTTCTGCTTCATCCCTCTTGGAAGCTTGCTGCCAAATGTGAAATCCTACTATCCTGAGACCACTATGCTTTGAGAAAGCCCAAGACAGTCACATGAGAAGAGAGAAAGGAAGGGCATATGGAGGAGCACCAAGAAACTGGACACATGAGTGAAACCCTCTTAAACCCTCCAGCCCAATCCCAGTACCAACCACAAGCAGCCAAGTGAGTTAGCTCAGTAGAGCCTACATGGAGAAGAACTGCCCAACTGAGCCTTGTCCAAACTTCTGACCCGCAGAATCATGAGAAATAATATATCATTACTATTTTGTATCATTCAGTTTCGGGGTGATATGTCACACAGCCATAGATAACTGAACAATGCTCCCCTTCCTCACTAAAAGAAAGTTCCAATCTTACATCCCATCTTAAAATATCCCACACAGATCCTTGATCCTACATCGACCACCAGTTACTGTCTTCTTTGTATCATCACTGCAGTCCTCTAATACAGCATTTACCACACTGTTGTATAGTTACTTATGGACAGGACTATCTCTCCTCCTTGACTGAGTTCCTTGAGGGCCATGACTGACTGCCATATTTATCTTTGTATCCCAGCATCTAGCACATGGTGGTGAGCACTCAAAAACTGTTAGCTGAAGGGGCGCCTGGATGGTGAAGTCGGTTAAGCGTCCAAATCTTGTTTTTGGCTCAGGCTGTGATCCCAGGATTGTGAGCTCCACGACAGGCTCCACACTCAGCATGGAGTCTGCTTAGGACTTTCTCTCCCACTGCCCCTCCCCTCCAAAATAAATAAATAAATAAATCTTTTTTCAAAAATAAATAAATAAGATGTTAGCTGAAGAATGCACACATGCATGAATGAATGGGACCTCTATACAACTGGTCTACCTTCAGGCACACATTCTAGCACTGGAAACCCCAAGACAAAGATGGAAAAGCAAAACTTCCAGAACTACACAAGATCCAAAAGTACAGGAAAGAGACAAAGGGAAATACCAGCATGGTGGAGCCTTGAAGCCACAAGCTGAAACCCATGGAGATTTGGGGGTTGTTTCTACAACAAAACTAGTCTATCCTGATTGACAGAACACATATTCTACATGTGGCTTTCCTCTCAGGGGGACTTGAACCCTGAATTGCAAGAGGGAGAAGAGAAACTCGAAGGTTATCAATGAGTAAAGTCAATACAAACTGTGATGAAAAAAAATTGAACAGTTTCAGGCCTAAGATTTCTGGAAATTATTTAGAAGGTTAAACTTTAACACCAGATCCAGGCAAGAACTCAAGGCATTAATACACTGTGCTTTATGAAGAACTAAAAAGGCTCAAGGGGCATATAAAACAATGGAAGCAGGACAGTGAGGTGCACTGGTTGAGTTTTGAACAAGGTATTTATTTTATGGCATCGACTTCCTCCCACCAAAATTTCAAAGTTAATGAGAAATTGATTTTAAACCAGTGGTATACACCGATTTATTAACAAAGAGAATGTATTACAACCACACGCTTTGCAGTCAGAAACAAACCACAGAAAGATAGCGTAGTCGAAACAAAGAAGAAATATTATCAAACCCACAAGGATATGATCCAGCACAAAAGAGGGTACAAAAATGTCACTTGGTATTACGAAAAATGTTATTCTCCGTGCTGGAGGATAGGGAATATAGGCTCAAAAGATGGATTTTGACTTCCTGAATTTTTTTATTTTTAAAACTTTTACTTTTTAACCTGCTGGGATCAAACAAAATGACACTTCCACACGATACAGTAGTTTCCAAAAGCCTGCTTCCTTCATTTCTCTTAACCAATATGGTGAGCACCTTCGATGTGAGACAGGGACCAGGGCAACAAGCCCTGAGTGAGAACCATCATGCCCATGGGGCGCTGTCATTACTACACACGCTTCTCTCACGGAGCCGACCCAGAGCCCAGAACACCGCCTCACAGGCAAGTCGGACTTCAATCTCGGCTCCAAAAAGCACCAATGAGCTGCCTCAGTTCCCTGCTAACACCGACCAATCAGGACGAGGCCCTTCCCACCAATCAGGAGGCGGGAACCGTCGCTATACAAGCAGGGTCTCCCCTCTGCTGTGGGAAGCCAACCTAACGGTTCTCTGTGCCGTGTCTCTCTTCAGCTCAAGACGCAGCCCCAAAAAGCCTTGTCTGTGCCTTTGACTTTGGGGTCCAGCCTCGTTTCTATCACTGTGTGGGGCCCCAGGCGCACTTCACGGCCAGGGCTTCTGACACAGGCAGGGACCACCGATGACCCTGACTGCGGGGCTCTACCCAGAGTTCACCCTACCAAGCAAACAAAACCTGGGAGTGGGCATTTTCATCGTAGAGATTACAGAGCCATTCTCTAGCATGGACCCAGAGCAAAGGAGACCCTGGCTGGGGTGCACCCCCCACCTCGGGGGTAGGAAGACTCTCACTAGTTGTGTGACCTTGAGCACGTTAGTGAACCTCTCTGACCTTTGTCTTTCTCATCTGTAAAACGGGGATAATAATAGCACCTACCTCCTGCAGTTACTGTATAGATTTAAAAAGATACACTGTGCCTCCCACAATGTTTGGCACCTGGCTAGATAAGGCTCTGTAATTATTGGGTATTATTATTCCCAGGCCAGCCCTGAGATTTCTGCAGGAAAGAACCAAGAAGGAGAGCAAAGGAGGCCTCAATGACAGGCCCAAATGCCAATTAACAGTCAAAGAAATGCAACTTTAAAGGAGGTATTTTTTTTTACTTATGAGTTTGGCAAAGATAATTAAGATTGGTAACAGCCAGTAAGATGGAGAGAAGAAAAACCGACACTCTGATTCATTGCTAGAGAGAATGCAGACTGCTTCAACCTTTCTAGAGAGCAATTTGGCAATATGTATCAAAATCTAATATATGAAGACTGCCTAGTCCAGCAATTCTATTTCTGGGAATTTATCCTAAGGAAATAATTAGACAAGTATGGAAAGACAGATATACAAAGATGCTCAGAGCAGTGTTTTTTATCACAGCAAAAGCTGAAAGCAACATAATTACCCATGAACAGAGAGCTGGTTAAGTAAAGTACAGAACATCCACAGCATCGTACCAAATCATAATGAGGATCTATATTTCCTGACAACGTAAAGATTCAGTGATAAAGTGTGAAGTGCAAAAAAGCAAGTTAGCAAACAACATGGCGAGTATGATACCATTACTTTGTGTGTATCTGTATGTGCTTGTATGTGTGAACAAGAAGTCTGAAAAGAGAAACACCAAAATGTCATAATGGTTATCTCTGAGTGGTAGGATTTGGGGTGATTTTCACTTTCTAACTTACATCTTTTTGTACCATCTGAATTCATTTAATGTGCAATAAATTTTACATTTTAAGCTTCACCATATCACTCCTCTGCTCAAAACCATCCAACTGCTTCCCACCTCACCTGGAGTCATGCCAAAGTCCTTAAGAGGGCCTCTGATGGTGCACCCCAGCACCCACTTCCCCTACCCCCCACACCCACCTGAGCAGCTGCTGACCCTCACCCCCACCCGCTCTGCTTTGGGCACACTGGCCTCCTCCCCATCCCCCAACACCAGGCACACTCCCACCTTGACGCTGGCTACTTCATCTGCTGGGAACACTGCTTCCCCAAATACCTGCTTGGCTCACTCCCTTACCTCCTTCAAATCTTAGATTATATGTCATTGTTACGGGTCAGCCATGCCCCCCCCCCCAAATTCATATCTTGAAGTCTTAACTCCCAGTACCTCAGAATGTGACCTTATTTGGAAGCAGGGTCACGGTAAATGTAATTAGTTCAGATGAGGTCATACTGGAGAAGGATGGCCCCAATCCAATATGACGATGCTTATAAAAAGGGGAAATGTGAACACAGACATGCATACAGGGAGAAGGCGACATGAAGATTAGAGTTGTGCCGCACAAGGAACTACCAGAAGCTAGGAGAGATGCATGGAATAGACCCTTCCTAAGTGCCTTCAGAGGGAGCACTGCCCTGCTCACCTTGATCGGGGACTTCTGGCCTGCAGGACCATGGGACAATAAACTGCTGTTTAAGCCACTCAGTTTGTGGCATTTCGTTATGGCAGCCCTCGCATACTAAGATACCTTCTCCATGAGGCCACCCTAACCACCCAGATTAAAACTGCAATTCCTCACAACCAAGCCTTTTCTGTGCCCCATTCCTTCCTGGCGCTTATCGCCTAGGAACACAGCATACAATTAACCTTGTTGGCTGATGGATCCCAAGGGCCCACCACAGTGCCTGCACAGAGCAGTCACTCAAGAAAGATGTAAAGAATAAATGAGCAAACAGCACAGAAGAAAACAGATGGTCTGCCCTGATGAAGCTTGATGTCTAGTGGATGCAGACAGGGAATGAACAGACAAAAAAAGATGGTGCTAAGCGCCATGGAGGAAAATAATGCCGAGTGTGGAGCAAGGAGTTATGAAGGAGGTCACTGTATTTTTAAGACTTAGAGAAAGCCTCTCTGACTGCATGAGATCTGAGCAGACCTGAAGAAAGGGGGTAGTAAACCATGTAGATAATATCAGAGATAAGAATGTTCTAGGCAGAGGGAATCGTCCATATGCATCGTTGCAAAGACTATAAAAATAATAATCAGGAAAAAAACCAATAAAGCTATTGTAATTGTGAAAATGCATAAAAATATGTAAAAGCCCCCTTCCAAGGGCTAGGAAGAAGAATCTGATTTTATAAATTCTTTTTTTTTTCTTTTTTAAAGATTTTATTTATTCGACAGAGATAGAGACAGCCAGCGAGAGAGGGAACACAGCAGGGGGAGTGGGAGAGGAAGAAGCAGGCTCACAGAGGAGGAGCCTGATGTGGGGCTCGATCCCATAACGCCGGGATCACGCCCTGAGCCGAAGGCAGACGCTTAACCGCTGTGCCACCCAGGCGCCCCATGATTTTATAAATTCTTAAGACTCTATTCAGCCTCTATTTAGGCCCAGGTTGAAAACCCCACCCCTTCCCCAGCCCAGTCCCCTAGCCCATCCTCCATCAAACGGCTGTCCAGGACATGAAGAGATGGTGAGCTGAGGTGAAAGGTAAAAGGTGAGATGAAAGGTGAGGTGGGAGGGGTGAGATGTGAGGTGAGAGGTGATGGGTGAGGTGAGGCATGAGATGAGAGGCAAGGTGAGATAAGAGATAAGAGGCAAGGAGGGGGTGAGGTGAGGAGTGTGAGATGAGAGGTTAAGGGGGAGGTGAGAGGTAAAGAGTAAGGTGAGAGGCGAGGTGAGGGGTGAGGTAAGACGTGAAAAGAGAGGTAAAGGGTAAGGTGAAGGGTGAGGTGAGAGGTAAAGGGTGAGGGGTGAAACGAGAAGCATGATATGAGAGTAAAGGGTGAGGTGAGGGGGGAGGTGAGAGGTAAAGGGTGAAGGGGCGAGGTGAGAAGGGAGGTGAGATTAGAGGTGAGAGGTGAGAGGTGAGGTGAGGTGTATGAGATGAGAAGTGAGGGGTGAGGTGAGGGGTAATGGATGAGGTGAGAGGTGAAGTGAGGTGAGGTGAGGTGAAGAGTGAGGTGAGAGGTGGGTGAGGTGAGGGGTGAGGGGTGAGGTGAAGCAGTCCTGAGGCAGAGAGGCCTGGAGATCCTCGCTGGTGCCACAAGCCAGATGCAGGGGCTGTGACTCCTCTCCTGGTCACCAGGCACTGACCTGCCCCCTCCCTGTCCCCATTCTGATCAGGCCTCTGATGGTCTGCAGAAGTCCTTGCATCCCGCCTGTCACCTGAGCCCACCTGTCCCCACTGAACACCTGTTGTGTGCTCCCGTCCTCTCCTCACCACTGTGGCTCCCAGCTCTCACAAGCGTTCACTTCTGCTCCCCAACCAGCTAGTCCCCACCCACCTTCCCTTTGTTTTGGGGTTTGTTTTTGGTTGTTTTTTTTTTTTTTTTCATAATTGTGGTTTAAAAAAAACACACACACAGGGGCGCCTGGGTGGCTCAGTCGTTAAGCCTCTGCCTTCGGCTCAGGGCGTGATCCCACAGTCCTGGGATCGAGCCCCACATCAGGCTCCTCTCCTGGGATCCTGTTTCTCCCTCTCCCACTCCCCGTGCTGTGTTCCCTCTCTCGCTGGCTGTCTCTCTCTCTGTCGAATAAATAAAAACTCTTTAAAACACACACACACACAACATAAAATTCACTATATCAACCTCCCACTTCTACACATACCGTTCAATAACGTTAAGTGTATTCACACTGGTTGTGCAATCATCCAATCTCCAGAACGCTTTTCATCTTGCAGAACTGGAACTCTGTCCCCGTTCAACACCAAACTCCATTCCCTCCTCCCCTCAGCCCCTGGTTAAGCACCATTCTACTCTCTGTCTCCGTGATTCTGACAACTCTAGGTACCTCACATAAGAGGAATCATACAGTTTTCGTCTTTTTGTGACTGGCTTATTTCACTGAGCAGAATGTCAAGGGCCGTCCATGCTGCAGCGTGTGTTCGAATCTCCTTCTTTTTTAAGAAGGAATAATTCCATTGTATGCATAAGCCGCATTTTGTTAATCCGCTCATCTCTTGACAGACACCTGGGTCCCTTCCACTTCCACCTCAGCTTTGACACCTGTTTGCTTCAACGATCTCCACGTGCTTTTGTCATCCTCCGCAGCCAGCCGCCCGGACTCCCGCGGTCAGGGCAGAGAAATTACGGACCAGAAAAAAGGTTTCCAAATACGCTCAGGCCCTGGGGGGTGGGGGGACAGGTCCGTGGGGAGAGACAGAGCAGGACCAGTGCTCTGACTTGCACGCCCAGCCCGACACCAGCTCGGCTCTGAACCTGCTACCGTTCCTTCCCTCAGTGTGCCCAATCGACTTAAAATCTGGGCTGGATTTTTACAAGGTCAAGACTCCTCAGTGATTAGGGAGCAACCCAAAATCTTTAAAATGCACCCAACCTCAAGGAGACAGTGTGGAGGCCAGAGCTTCTCAAACCTTAGGATGCGTACAAATCCCGGGCGAGGTGCTGCTAAGAGGCAGATTCCGTAGACGTGGGGTGGGACCAGGCACTCTGCTTTTCTCACAAGCTCCCAGGGGCCGCTGCTGCTGCTGACCTGTGGGCCACACCTGGAGCAGCAGAGGCCTAGCGACTTGGCCACCAGTTCACACCTGTCTCCTGGGCTTGGCCCAGGTCCCCCTTAAAGCTGGCTTCAGAAGTTGGTTTGTTTTGCATGTTTGAGGCTTTCCCTTTGAAAGCTCCCCAGCAGTATTTACCCAGTGTTTTAAAGCAGTCCTTCAGGCTGTCTGGCTCCAAAGTTAATCCTAGCACCCAAAACGATAGTGAAGAAGGGTCGCTTCCACAGGCCCAAACAAGAGACAGGAGAACAAAGAGAGAAGCAAGGAGGGTTTTCTAAATGACTCCACAGGGCTGGGCACTACCCGCCCATCACCGGGGCGACGAGCCTCCCAAGCCGGACCTCGCGCCAGGACTTGCAGGGAGATAACCCAGGAGGACTGTCGCCCGCTCACTTCCCACCAAGGCTCTGGGCCACCCAGGGTTGCTGGAGGGGCAAGCAGACAGCACCCGTCTGGCAAGTGGTGCCTTCATCTCTTCACAGTGGTTTCTGGAAACCAGTTGTATTTTCTCAAGCTCCCAATTCCGCCCCTGCTTGCCATCCTCCCAAAAGATCATCTTGTCTACCTCTCTCCACAAAGCTCCCCTTTCTCCTCAACGCCTCTGTCTCCAGATTAGCCTCCGTTTCTCCGTCCCGCCCCCTTTCCACCACCTCCTTGAGCCCCACCCGGTGTTGCCGCACTCCCCTCTATTCCCTCAACTGCACAAGCGGCCCCTACCTTCCCTAGCGTTCTGCCCTATCTCACTCCTTGAACAAACACAGCACCCCCTCCTTGCCCCCCACAAAGCAGAAGGTGGCCCTCTGTCAGCTGCTGGTCTGTCACCATGAAGCAGACCCTGGGGTTGAAAAACCTGTGTGGGCTGACCCTCCATCTGACGTGGGTGCAACTCAGTCTTCAAACCCGGAGTGCCGAAGGGAGGGCAGGGAGGCCCCAGGCACTTGGGGAGTTGGGGATGCTCAGTAGAGCAGCGATTTACCAACTGGTACGACGGCGTTTCAGTACTTTCACAGCCAGCCAAATGCCCATAGTGAATGAACAGGTTATAAATCAGGGCAGGTCTAGAGAACCATTTTGTTCTGAAGATGCCTGGTCAAATGCACTATTCACACAGGCCCTACGGCAGGCGCATCTCAAGGTCCCTGAAGACCTGGAATGGCTCCAGAGAAGTGTGGGCTGACTCAGGCCCCTGGTGATCCAACATCACTTCGTCCCAGATGGTTGGAACACGACAGCACCTCTTCGCCCGGTGCTTCCCAAACTTCAAGTGTGCGTTCAAAATCACCTGAGGAGCTAGTGAAAACGCAGATTCGGACTCAGAAGGCTTGGGGTAGGACCTGAGATAGCATTTCTAGCCAGCTGCCAGATGGCCCCGATGCTGCAGGTCTGTGGCCCACACTTTCACCGTAAGTAACAAGGTTAGATTTTCACTAAGGAGGAGAGGCAATGCCTGAAGCCGTAAGCCACAGCACTAGCACACCTACGGCATTATCAGCGAAGATGGATAAACAGAAGAGACAGAAAGAATGTGAGAGAGCAAAGTATGTGTCCCAGGGGTGGGGATGCAGGAGAGAAGAGTAGAGGAGGATTATTTTTTCAAAAACAAGAATTATTGAATGAACTGCCTTCAGCAAGTCACTGGGCTAGAACATCGACAGGACGGGCAGACAGTGGTACAAACATTCCACAGGCACAGGACTGTCGCCGTCGATAACAAGTGCATTCCAAGGTATCCAACGTGGGCACTTGAAATCTAAGAGCTAAAAGGGAGTTAGAGATAATCTCAGGCATCCATGAAGAAGCCCAGAACAAGGTAACTCGCCCACAGTCACAAAGCAAGTTATCAGCGGAAAAGAGCTCACTCGGGTCGGGTAGCTCACAGTCCAATGAGCCTTCCAACAAATCATGCCGCTTAAGTACAAGAAAGCGATCGCGCCACTGTGAGCTGCAGAAGAGAGGTGGGCGGTCACAACGTGGAAACCAATTAGGTCAGTTACAGTAGCATCTTCCCATCTGAGAGAATCAACCTGGTGTAATTCTAATTACAGCAACTAGCTGCCTCTAGCACCCAGGGCACACTAATAGGAAACCTGTGGTTCCCAGGTCCCTGGTGAATTTCAACAGCTCCCTGGCTGGGTTCTGTTTTCAGGATTAAGTGAGGCACTTCCTGACAAGGGGCCACAGCCGTTCCCCAGGGGCCAGGACCGAGAGTTTAAAATGAAGTCCTCTATGCCCTTTGAGTCCCAGCCCAAAGAAAACCAAGCCAACAAGACAGAACAAATAATAATAATAATAATTGCCACATTACAATTTTAAATCAGTTGTTCCAATCATGAAAAGACAACTGCAAGATGTTAAGCGGTGTATCCCCAAAATGCTATGAGTTGTCAATTACTGGGTGTATAGTCTCTGGATCAGTGGTTCCAAAGTTTAAAATGCCTCACAATCAGCTGTGAACTTGTTAAAAATGAACATTCCCAGGCACCACCACCGAAGATCTAATGTAGGTCAAGGGTGAGCCCCAGAAATCTAAATTCTTAACAAGCACCCCCACATCCCTTGGTGATACTGACCCAGGAGGGCTAGGGATCACACTTTTGAAACATTTAAAGTCTCTGTTTATAGGATACTAAACCACTCAAAAAGTACAACAAATGTTCACTTCAAAATGCCTAATAATAAAATAAGTACATTAAGGTAAAAATTCAACATGCCGTGAGAATAAATGCAACGAAAAAAGTTACAAAAAGAAAAGCAGAACAGCCGATTTGGCTAATCAAAATAATCAAAACTTCCGAATTTCTAAATTATATAAAATTGAAAGGAAAATCCATTGGAAGGGGGAAAAGTCAACCAATAGGAGAGAAATGGTTACTATCCTTAACATACAAAGATTTAAATATATACCCACAACATATATGTGAGCAAAAACACAGAGAGAATTCACAGAATACAAAGACAAAATAAACCAAAAATAGCCAACCCCCCCCAAAAAAACTTAAATAGTGGATTACAAATTTATTCTACAAGTGTTAAAAATTAAAAAAATAATAAAAATAAAAAATAAAAAAAGAGTTTTAAAAATAATATCCAGTGCTGATGATGATGAAGTGAAACAGGCCACTGCATAAATTGCTAAGGTTTATTTCAGCATTATGGCTTTATAGAAAAAGTCGATTCATTCAACAACCACTTACAGAGCACTTAGTAGGTACCCAGCACACTGAACATGCGAAGATTCAGCCTGGTGGGTCTTAGATTTAAATTGCATTCTAATTCCCAATTTAGAAATGTGTGCTAAACACACACACACACACACACACACACACACACACAAACACAAAGAAATACAAAGCCTTATCTACATAGCTATTCATCATAGCGTTATTTATAATAGCCAAAAAAGCTGGAAATAATAAAAGAATAATTAAGGAAATTATTAAGATGGAACACTGTACTTTCAAACAATATTTAATGAATAGGAAAATGCTTAAGTTAAATATTGAAAAAAGTAATAAATGCATATATAAGTAATAAGTGCATATAATTCACTTTTCACTTTTTTTAATGTTAAAAACTATTCACAGCGCTATCTATGGGTTGTCTGATTATGGGTACCTGTTTTCTGTACCTTCTAGTAATTTCCAAAATCTCTGCAAAGTTATTAATTCCA
Source organism: Ursus americanus (assembly GCF_024610735.1). Taxonomy (NCBI): domain Eukaryota; kingdom Metazoa; phylum Chordata; class Mammalia; order Carnivora; family Ursidae; genus Ursus; species Ursus americanus. The sequence goes on along the minus strand of NC_142129.1, from coordinate 14,931,792 downwards.
TAATAACTATTATTTTTAAGAAAGACTTATCAATGAATAAGATGAGGAAATGGAGGGGCGCCTGGGTGGCACAGCGGTTAAGCATCTGCCTTCGGCTCAGGGCGTGATCCCGGCATTGTGGGATCGAGCCCCACATCAGGCTCCTCTGCTATGAGCCTGCTTCTTCCTCTCCCACTCCCCCTGCTTGTGTTCCCTCTCTTGCTGGCTGTCTCTATCTCTGTCAAATAAATAAATAAATAATCTTTAAAAAAAAAAAAAAAGATGAAGAAATGGAGCACAATTCTCTCTTTTTATATTGTGGATGTAGGATTGCCTAAAAAACACAATCAAAAGCAAGTCCAAAGTACTACAAGTTGTTTCCACAACAGTGGTCAAGACCAAACTTATAAATGTTTAAACAAACAAAAAAAGGGCACATTCAAGATGCTGAATGAAACAGAAATAGACAAGAAATCAATAAAACACAAAAATTTAAATAAAGGCTGAAATAAGGGGACCCACTGAAAGGTGGACTCCATTTAACAAAAGTTGACAAGGAAAGAGAAGACTGCTGAAGGAGATCATTTTCAGCCAGTCTTGAAAAGGACTGCTGCCTAACCCAGGAAATCCCACACAGGATTAAGACAGGCCATTTTCTGAATCAGGCTCTTTGGAAACAGGGTTTCAGCAAAGCCTCCCCCACCATCCCCACTCTGATGGTGAAAAGACAGCACTCAGGACTGGGAGTCAGAGGGTCCTAGTGGCACAGAGAAGAGATCATGGGCCAACTAAATGCAGCCTCTTCCCAGGATCAACCAGCCCTCACCAGCCCAGATCTCCTACATCGGCAAGCTACCCTCCACCACTATGGCTCCTCACAGCCTTCAAGAAGTGGGTCAGGGGCCACCTTTAAGATGTTTTTTTCTCGAAGGAACAGTCCATGCAAGGATCTGCACCGGCTTTGAGCTCCCAATTGGATCCTTGAGGACAGATGCGGTGCCCTTCACCCCTTCAGTTGCTATTCTATCACCTGGCCTAGAAGTAACGGTACAAACCAGAGGAGCCCCATACACAAGTTAGTGAAAGGATGAAGTCACCACCCCTGTGATGTCAGCTCCAGCGCAGAAATATAATGAATTTCATGTGTCCAGGTTGGATATTTGTATTGGGGGTTGATGGGAAACAGGAACAACTTAGACAAGAAACTTACAGAGGGACAGTGCAAACAGCTCCATATATACTTTAAATTTACCCAAAGAATTATTCTCTCCACATCTGCAGTATACCCCGTTGGCCACATTCCCATGGGGAAGCTGCGCAGACGTTAAACGCATAGAGTTTTTAATCAAACTAACCCAAACTCCTGAAGTCTTAGTTTCCTCATCTGTAAAATGGGGCTTATCGTGCCCAACTCATAACATGATTGGATCGTGTCTATAAAATGCAGCATCTGACACAGAGGAAGCACTCAGTAAATGGAAACGATTAGTGTGCCGGGTCCCCTCGCAGATGAGTCCATTAGTATCAGATGGGCTTTCTTTGCAGAGGAAAGCCAAGGGCACTCTTCCTGATTCTCTCTTCTCACAGAAAGCCCTGAGTCTCCTCTGCTCTGGACACGCAGGGCTGGAACACACAGAGGGCAGGACTGGGGCCGGAGGTGCCAGGTTAGGCAAAGTTGTTTGCACCTGTATACTGCCCGCAAGAGACCTGTTTTGTCGTCCCCAGCTCTGGTGGGGCTCCCTGAGCCAGGGTTCCACCCAGCTGCGGGGGATCTTTGTGGAGGCCTCAGGTGCGCATAAGCCTATATAGGTCACCGGGCAGGAGGGGGTAATGGAAAAGTGATGAGTCGGCACCAACTAGCCAGTGACCTTGACCAAGCCAATTCTCCAGCAGTCTCCTCTGTAGTAAGAGGACTGGTTCCACTCTACAATTCCTGAAGCCCCTTCCTGTGTTTCCAGTGTACCATCCCCTATGTGGCACTGGTTATAATTCCGACGGTGATGTCCAAGGGACACCTTCAAATGCGTTCCATTTCCTTCCAAAGCCACTTGGCAGTCCTTTGGCCCTGCTCCCACGAAGGGAGGATCTGGAGGAGCTTCCCTGGCTCTGTTTGTGCTCACTGTGCAGCAGCTCTCCACCCAGAGCTGCTCATTCCACCTTTCCTTCTCTGCCCCCAAAGTGGTGGAGGGTGTGTGCTGGGGCAGCCACCGCTTTACAGCGTGTCAGCTCAGAGATGGTTTCCAGACCAGCCTGTGTGTATGCTCAGGGTGGGCAAATAAACATTTCAGAGAAGCAATATGAATTAAATCATTTCAGCAACAAAACCCACCCACATGCCCCTTCATAAATGATGCCTCTTAATTCCATGCTGACGAAGAGTCAGGAAACTGCGTGTATTATAAAACAACCCTTCCTCCTTTCATGCCCTGACACTGAAGAATCACAATATTGTCACCCTCTATTGTCCTTATCCCTTTGCAGAAGTCATAGCAATAGCTATTTTCCCTGGAAAGATCCATGGCCAGGGCGCTTTCCAAGAGATTTTCTTTGAATGTTCTTTGTGTCCTGGTGCACTGGGGGACACCGCCAGCCTGCCTGCATCTGGGGGACGCCGGGCTACTCAGAGTAAAGCAATACTGTTTTAAAGCCCACACACCGAATGTACCCCTTGGCCCCTACAATGAAGTATTCCCAAACATTCGCTATACCACACTGATACAGCCATGCACAAATATAATTTCAGTGCCTGCATTTTGCAGAGAAAATAAAGGCACATTTGGCGAAGCCACAGACCCGCCTCGGGCTCCGTGGATAACAGGAGAGCTTTGCAGACCTTTAGCAAGATTGGCCAGAATCCGTTCGCTTTTTCGTTTTATTTTCGTGCCTTTTTATTTGCTGGGCCCAAGAAGAATAGAAAAGCATCTCAAGAAAGGAGGGCTAGGGAGCAGTGGAGAATAAAAGAGGGTGGGCGGGGAAAGCAGGATTTTGAAAATAACAGCAATAAAAAAAGGCAGGGTCGCGGCCCGGGGGTCTCAGCGGTGCTTACCTGGGGCGCACGAGGCTGGCCGGGCCAGCAGCAGCAGCCAGAGGCCGGGGAGCAGCAGCCCCGGGCGGCGGCGGAGGCGGCGGGCGCGGCGGGCGGAAGGCCCGCGGCCGCTCGGCCCCGGGACCAGCGCGACCCCGGCGCGGGTCTTCCCCTCCATGGCCGCGCCTCGGCGTCGGCGCCGCGCCCCCGGCAGTCCCGGCCGGCGCCCCGGCCCGGCCCCGCGGCTCGGCGCTCTCGGGCCCGGGACGGGCGGCCGCTGCGGCTGCTGCTGGGACGGGGCGCCGCGCACCGGCGCGGAGGGAGGCCGGCGAGGCGGGGGCGGGCCGGGGGCCGGAACCGCGGACAGGGGCCGCCAGCAGCACGCCGGCCTCGCCGCTCCGCCCCCTTCGGAGCCTCCGAGCCGCTGCTCGGCAACGCGCGGGCCCGGGCGCGGGGAGGCGAGCACCACCTCCCGGCCGGCCGGGCGCCTGCTTGCGGGGCGGCCAGGCGGGGAGCGCGGGGCTCGGGCGCGCCGACGCTGCGCCGCGCGGGGCCGGTGCCGGGTCTCCCCCAGAACCCGCCTCCCGGGAGGGGGCGCGGGAGGCCTGGGCCGGGCCGGCGGCCGGCACCGCCCCGCCTTGCACGGAACACCGGGGCCCGTCGCCCGGGTGGCCCCGCGCATTCGGCTCCCGGGGGCGCCCGGAGGGAGGGAGGCCCGCGAGGAGGGGTCAGAGCCGGAAAACCTGGCAAGCCCGGAGCGCGGCGGGCCTCTCGCCCCTCCTCTGGCGCCTGGCTTCGCTCTGCTCCATTCTGTGCGGGGCGGCAGGTGTGAGTGGGGCGCCTGCTTTCGGAGGACAGCCTTCGGGGCTGCAGAGGGGACAAAGCAAAGGAAAGGTCGGGCTCCCTTCCCAAGCGCCCGACGTGCAGTCGAGGAGGTGGGAAAAGCGCGCACACAGCTCTACCCATCCTTTCTCCCCCTAGAGGTTCTGCCTCCTGTCTGGGTCCTTAAGGAACCACAGGACGCTCTGGGCCTGGGAGGCCCGCAAACCCCACACATAGTAGGCCTTCAGAAGGCTCCTGCTGAACCGGATTGCCTGGGAGCTGGAGAGAACCGCGCACGTCCAGGCCCTTTTAGGAAAAGCAGCTCTCTTGGGCAATAGAGAGAATGTCAGAAGATAAGCGTTTGCGTTTGCGGAGGCAGAGTTTGGGGATGGAGGGGAAATGAGGAAATCCAAGAAAGGAGTTAACATTTGTCAAGTAACTGCTATGTGCCAGGCATCTAACACTGAAGACACCTGATGGTATAAAGGTCTTGGAACGTGGAATTGGCAATTTTGGATCTTAGCATCCTGTTAGAATGCTTGCACCATGCAGGGGACTAAAGGTGTGAGTTGGGGACACTCTCTTATTGCCTGGGAAGCTATAGTGGTAAGCGGAAAATGTGAATCATCACCATTGACAAAAGGGTCCGAGCTGCTCTCCAGTCTGGTTCCCCTCCTAGGCCCAGCCTTGTAGCTCCAACCCACCTGGGCAACTTGCCCCCTGGTGAGATTACTGGAGAATCAGTAATAGCCCGTCCTCCAAAGAAGGCCGAGGCACCCTCCTAGAAGTACCTACCTTTTAGTTTCAAGGAAGATAATTGAGAATAAAGGTTAAAGATAGCTTGTGTTGATGTTCCTATTTTGTTTTGTACTTTATTACACGTCCCCATCATAAACAGTCCCATGTTCTTTGCAACCGATTCCCCACCAGCTTCCAGAGGATTTTGCATACCTTGTTTTCAGCCCTTAATCTCCAGGTGAGTTCCTCTGTGAAAAGACTGCCTAGTCAGGCATGTCTGGCCCCGATACCTTGGCCCAAGATCTAGGACCTCTTGTTCATGCCTTTCTTCATCCTCTGAACTCATTGTGTAAACATGTCATTTGACTACAAACCACTGCCTTGAGGTGATTCTTAAATTGTCTTGTCCTGTTGTATTATTTTATCTTTTAAAAATTTATGCTTTGCCTCTCCGACCAAATTATTATGAAGTTTGAAGATGGTGTCATCCTGCTTAGGATTCCCGTAGCTCCAGTAATCCCTCATTATACATTTGTTGACTTGAACCAGAGTATCCACCTGCCCAGTGAAGTGGTTCAATCTTTCAGATTCGGTGCCAGCCTCCAGGAAGTTCCCACCTACACTAGTACCCAGGGTGTCAGAGAAAGAAGGCTCCCTCTCCAGTCTCAGCCAATTCAAAGAAAACAAAATGCTTGCCAAGCCATTAAGAAGGGATGGGACATAAAAATTGCAACTTTGAGATATTAGAAATGACTCAAGGTCACCAACTCTCTATAGAAAGACCCCTAGGGTCTCCTAGTTTCCAAGCTCTGAAGGCATAAAAGTGAATGTTACCTCTGTTAGGATTTAATGCACTCTGCTTGAGTGCCTACGAAAATGTCTCCTGGGGCTCTAACCATCCAGCTAGCGGGTTGTGTGACTCGGAAGTCCAAGACGGACTGAGTGGTACAAGGTAGGGGCACATACATGCCTCTACATGTGTAAACACACACACCCATACACACTTGTGTCTGAGACGAGAAGAGATTAAGACAAAGCCTTAGGGCACTCATACCAAGTGGTGCAAAAAATAAATCCAGAAAACACTTCTGAGCACCTACTATGACCTGTTAGTGCCATGGGGGGAGGGGATATAAAAGAAGATAAAAATAGTGATTTTGGAGATTATCTCATACAATTTTCATTGTATAGACAAAGAAACAAACCAGGGAGGTGAGTTTATATAGCTAGGGCTGAGCCTAAACTAGAATTTCCATCTCTTGTTTTCCAGTAAAATGCAATCTCTGGGGGAGGGGGGAGAATTAGCCTGGGTCCTCAAAAGGTTTGCTGTCTGATTTGGGGAGGGAGTTAGGATCAGTGCCACACTTAGACCTCAGCACAATGGGCCCCAGTTTTACGGGAGGCCCCCCAGAGTGGGCTTCCCCCAACTGCACCTCTCCCCACAGGACAAGGAGTCTGAGAATCCAAAGGAGCACCCCACCAGGAGCCCACATTCCCCCGTGGTCTGGTACCCAGGACCCCAGAATTCTCTGCCAGTCGGCCCCACGCTCACTTTCAGGGCCTCCCTCGCCTTTGGGAGGAAGGGTGGGTGGGCCGAGGTGTGTCTGGTCCCAAGGAGCAGCCATGGGTCGTTGTTTGCAGGGGAGTGAGGGAACTCAGACATGCAATTAGGGTGAGATGAACCCACGCAGCCCAAGGGAATGAAGCCAAGAACCAGGAGTGGGAGGAGAGGGTGGAACAAGTCCCATATTCATATTCCTATGACTTGGCTGCCATAATTTCAAGGAGTCTGGGAATCCTGCTTTTGGTTTGTTATTTTTCTTTTTAAAGATTTTATTTACTTACGAGAGAGAGAGAGCACAGAGGGAGAGGAAGAAGCAGACTCCTGGCTGGGCAGAGAGTGCGACACGGGGCTCGATCTCAGGACCCCAAGATCACGACCTGAGCCAAAGGCAGCGGCTTAACTGACTGAGCCACCCAGGCGCCGCTCTGCTTTTGAACCTACCCTACCAGGTCATTACGAAGGTCTGTTCGTCAAGGAGGAGGATAGTAATATTTAATAGGTTGCTGGTGTGGCTTATAACTTTCTGATATTTCAGTAAATGCTATGTGAGCCTCCAGGTGTTTTTTTTTACCTAGGCCCCTTCATTCTGAGGACTAGAATCAAAAAGGGAAGGACAGACTGACAACCTGAAAGTTGGAGATGGCTGGAAGGCAGGAGGGGGTGGAATGGAGAGCCCTGGAGTGGGAATGTGAATAGCTAAGTTCTGAGCTCTGCTCTCTCACATAAAAGCTTGTCATCTTGGGGAAAAGGTTACTTTCAAACCTCAATCTTTTCTCATCTGATGACAGGCTCGATTATGCCTACTTTACCTAATATATACGTGTATCAAATCATCATACTGTATACCTTAAACTTGTACAAGGTTATGCGTCAACTGTACCCCCAAAAAGGAAAGAAAAAGGAGTAAGAACCATTGAACTAGAGGTTTGAGTCAAAATTTCTGCTAAAAATGAGGAGACAGTCATAGAGAAGAGAGAAAGTAGGAGCTGGGATAGAACAAGGACTCAAATATCTGGCTAAAGGGTCTGGAGTAATTTTGTAGGCAGTGGGTATCGTGAATAATTTTCATGAGATATTATTAGAACAAGGCACAAGAAGGATTACTCTATTAACAATATATAAGATGATTTGGAGAGAGAAAAGGCTGCAAGTGGAGAGACCAATTAGGGCAAGATCTTAACTGTGCATGCCTGAAGTATCAGGATCATAACATTTTTCACCATCAAATAGACAGAACTTATAAAAAAATGATTATATCCATTTGTGCCACAGCGTGGGGAAATAGGCACTCTCAGATTCTACTGGTGGAGGTATAAATTGGTATAGCCATTTTGGAGGACAATTTGGCCTTATCTATCAAAATTTAAAATCAGCTCACCATCTGGTATAGAAAAGTCTATATAAAGATATGCTTTTGCTTGTCTTTCTTCTTTCTTTCTTTCTTCTATTTTCTTTCTTTCTCCTATTTTTTGTTGTTGTTTTTTAGTTAAGCTTACTTCAAACAGGTACATTCAGTCCAGTAATTCGATCAGATAAAATTCACCTTTTTTAAAGTTTACACTTTAATGAGTTTTGGGAAATGTTTGAAATCCTATAGCCACATTCATGTTCAAGAAACAGAACATTTCCATTGCCTTCAGAAGTTCCTTTATGCCAGCTAGCAATTTACCCCCTGCCTCTACCCCAAACCCTGATCACCACTGATCTAATTTCTGTTTCTACAGCTTTGTCTTTCCCAAAATTTCACATAAATAGAATGATACAGTATGTTGCCTTTTGTGTCTGGTTTCTTTCACTTATCATGTCTCCGAGATTCATCCCCCTTGTTACATGTATCACTGATTTGTTCCTTTCTATTGCTAACTAGTATTCCATTGAATGGATGTACCACAATTTGTTTATTCATTCACCAATTGATGGACATTTTGGCTGTTTTCGGTTTATTTTTTTTGAGGGGTTGTTTTGTTTGTTTGTTGGCTACTATGGATGCAGCTTCTATAAACGTTTGCTTCCAGGTCTTTGTGTGAATATATGTTTTCATTTTTCTTGGATAAATATCTAGGAATTAAACTCCTAGGTTATGTAACAATTGCATATTTGACTTCATAAGAAACTGCCCGTTGTCTTCCAAAGTGGATGTCATAGTTTACATTCTCACCAGCGATGGGTAAGCGTTCCAGTTGCTCCACATCTTCGTAGCACTTGCTCTGGTCAGTTTAATTTGAACAGTTCTAGTAGGCGTGTAGTGCTATCTCCCTGTGGTCTTAATTTGCATTTTCCTAATAACTAGTAACACTGAGCATCTTTTCATGTGCTTATTTGCCATTGATATTTCTTTTTCGGTGAAGGGTCCTCTTCCAATCTTTTACTCATTTTATAATTGGGTCTTTTGTCTTCTTATTATCAAGCTGTAAGTATCATTATAAGTCCTACATACAAATCCTTTTGCAGATAAGTATTTCAACAATATTTTCTCCTACTCCCTAACTTGTCTTTTCATTCCCTTAACAGTATCTTTCAAGAAGCACAAGTTTTTAAATTTGATGAAGCCCAATTTTTATTTTTTCCTTCTTTTTTTTTTTTTTTTGGCTCCTGCTTTTTGTTTCCTACATAAGAAGTTTTTACTTAACCCAAGATCACAAATATTTTCTCCTATGTTTCCTTCTAGAAATGTAATTTTTAGCTCTTATATTTAGCTCTATGACCCATCTGAGTCAACTTTTCTATTTCTGTGAGATAAGGGTGGCAGTTAATTTTTTTGCATATGTCAGTTGTTATAGCACCATTGGTGGAAAAGATTACCCTTTCTTCATTGACTTGACTTTATACTTTCTCAAAATTAATTGCTACATTTGTGTGGGTCTATTTCTGGACTTCTTATTCTGTCCCATGGAAGACCTATATATTACATGCGGGAAGGGAAAAAGCAAGACAATGTATTGTATAATCCCATTAGTGAGAAAAAATGTGATTATAAACCCATAAGAAAGTGTAAGTGTATCACTGGGTGAATAAACAGAATTTGGAGAGAGGTTGGGGAGTAAATATGAAAGGGAATGTTCACTTTTATGAAGACAAACATTCACTTTTTACTCTCTATATTAATGCTTCTGATTATAATAGTATATCATTTGCATTTTTAACACAAGCTTGTACTACTTTTGTATTTATTTATTTATTTATTTTTGAGAGAGAGAGCACATGCAAGCGGGGAGCAGGGGAGGGACAGAGGCAGAGGGAGAGAGAGAATCTTAAGTAGGCTCCACACTCAGCTCAGAACCCCACACTGGGCTCGATCTCACGACCCTGAGATCATGACCTGAGCCGAAACCAAGAGTCAGTTGCTTAACCGACTGAGCCACCCAGGTGCCCCATGTATTTAAATTTTTTTAAATAAAGTCTTTGTGGGTTTGAATGGAAATTAGAAAATAGATGAGACGTAGTATGGATCTTAAATCAACTGATAAATATGAGGAGAGAATAAAGTTTGGACGATTCAGAGGCTCTGAGGCCATCGTTTCTTGGCCTTTCAGCTAAGATCAAGTGCACAGGGTCTGAGGCCATATAAAAAGGACAGGTAAAGGGAAGTCAGTTGGAGAGTCTGGGTTAGGGGGAAAGATCCTCGAGGGCAGAGTGGTTGGCTGTGGGAGCCCGGCCAGCACCCAGGTAGCAACATGAGCACAAGCAGTGGGCGGTGAGGGTGAGTGCCAGGCTTGGAAGATGAGGCGGGTACAGCTCAAAATACAGATACGAAAATCACTGGCCCAAAGTTGTTAGCTGCAGATGTGAGGGTGAATGACTGTGTCTGGGAAGACAGGAGAGAAGAAAAGAAGAGGGCTGAGGACAGGCCCTTGTGAAAAGATTTCATCATGAAAAAGCTGAATGGGAGTGGGAAAAGGCAGAGAGACTCTGAGGGAAAGCTGAGGAGAACAAGGGAAGTGTGGTGTCACCAAAGGCCTGGAGGGAGGTTGCAGAAGGGAATGGTCAGGGTCAGGGACCACAAGGACTGAGAAAGTCTCTTTGGACTTGATGACATGGTCATTGCTTGTGAAATGATGGCAGCCAAAGAGAATGGTACACAGTAGGGTTGAGATGTCTTTTAGGACAGAGAAGACTGAACATCCCTGTCGACAGAAGAGAAGGTGCCTGAAGACAGAGAATAAAGTGTAAGGGATGGTTCATTGAGTCTGTTCTCAGAGCTTAGAGGAGAAGGACTCAAGAGCAACATGTATGTCTTTTGAAACAGCAGAGCCAGTGACTCATGTCCAGTACCAGGAGAGTGGCTTGACAGAATCATATTACAGTAAGGAGGGAATGCTTCTGTTACAATAACTGTAAAGACAGGTAGGGTGTGTTTGGGTTATAACATTAAATGGGGAGGGAAAACTAAATATCTAATGGCTTGTGAGTTAATGTGAGACAATATGTATGACTAGAAAGGAATTGTGCAACACTTAAGATTGTTGTAGTAAGGTAAGGGATTAGGGGCATTTTGTCCTTTGATGTTGTTGTTAGACTTGTCTTTTCAATAAAAAATGTTTAGAATGTCTTCCTCCAAGAGAAGATGATAATGGGTCAAGATGGAGGTTTTAGGTGGGCTCCAAAGTGATTTCTCACTCTTCAACACCGTAAGTCTCAGTGTTAGATGACAGGATTTGGGCTTGAAGTGTGAAAACCCAAAAAAGGAAAAGATCAGCATGAACTATGGCAGGTAGGGAAGGTTTCACAGACTGCCTGAGGCTTAAGTTGGGTCTTGAACAATGGGAACAAGGGGTAGCATTTGTTAAAAAAAAAAAAAGAAGAGAGAGAGAGAGAGAGAGAAGGAGAAAGCGTATTGTAGAGAAAAGAAAAGTAGAAAGGCAAGACAAGAGGGTAGAAATGAACAGAATGTGGGCTGAAGAAAAGCTACTTAGAAGGAATTTGAAGACAAAAGAGGAAAAACATAGGATACGGTGAGATTGTAGCAAGCAAAAGTTCAGGTTTCCCCCACTATTTGAAAGTAGGCACAGCTATGAAACATTTCTTCAACGGAAATGGCATGTAGTGGAGAGTATATCCCACTTTCAGAAAGTTGGAAAGACATACATTAGTACAGCAACAACTATTTTCATAAAAGTAAAAATCCTCTTTGAATTTCTTTCCATTAGCAAAAACAGGTACTAATCTAAGTCCTTCGTAAAAACCAAGTGGCCTAATATGAATCTTCAGAGAGTGTAGAATACCTTACATTACCTTGATTTACCTAGAGAGGAACTCCTGCCTATCCAAGGGGAAGCCAATGGGGGGGGGGGCAGTGACATTGTCAAGCACTGACGCCCACAAGTACAATGCATTTATTTATTGGGGGGGAGGGGGAGAGGAAGAGAGACTCTCACACAGACTCCCACTGAGCACAGAGCCCAATGTGGGGCTTGACACGGGGCTCAATCTCATGACCTGAGATCGTGACCTGAGTCGAAATCAAGAGCCGGACGCTTAACCGACTGAGCCACCCAGGTGCCCCCACAGACAGTGTTTAAAACCAGGACCTTGTCCTGGATGAAATGGGCTGGAAGTGTCGGTCCTTCCTGCACAATTTAGTGGCAAGTGAGAATATTCCTAAAGTACAATCCCAGTCTTGCCCCAACTCCTTCCCCCCAACACACAAGCTGCCACAGATCGACTGGCTCAATGCTCTGCCCACACTCTCCATGGTCATTTCCCACTATAGCCCCAAACCCGGCAGCTCTCCTGAGGCATGCCAAAAATCCACACTAGAATCACGGCAACAGTTGGCGAAAGCTGTTTTTAGAATCACCCTCATTCTCTGGCATTCTACTAACTCCAACTCGCAGATGACTGTGCTCTAAAACTCATCGACTCTGGCGCACATTCAGAAGGAGAATAATGATCGTAGGCTAGCTTGGTGTCTTAGTCTACCATCTCGTCGTGCGTTCAGATCAATTACCTGAATAAATAAAGCCAAACCCAGACTAATGAGGTATCTGTCCTGATGACCCTGCTTCTCTAGAAAACTCCTTCTTCACTCAAAACCCTCAAAGGACACCGTTCCTGGGAGAGATCTCTGCTTTTGAGCCTCTTAAAATTGTGGGCAGAGCATCACTCCTCCAGGAAGCCTTCCGGGATCTGCCAGAGGTGGGTTTGTTGCCCTTCCTCTGTGCTGCCCTAAGTCCCTGTGATGCCTCTGTCACTGCACTGAGCACACAGAATAAAACTTGGTGTGTCTCGAAGTTCTTCAAGTGCAGAGACCTTCTTGTTTTCATCTCTATTCCCTAGTGTCTAGTGCAGTGCTTGGCAGATTACAGGGCTCGAGTAATGCTTGTTGAATGAGTAAATAGAAATGCAAAAAATAAGCTCCACGCCAGCCTCCTCCCTCACCTCATCCCTCCCTTCTCCCCGATGCACAATTAACCTAATTAGCTAATTAGGTTAACTTAGCAACTTAACCTAAGGGGAGCGTTAAGTTTGCCCACAGTTCTTTGGACGTGTGGGATGTACTGTGTCACATCTACGTCTCCACCCTCACGCTGACAGAGAACTTCTCAGATTTCAAAGTCTGTCCAGAAATGCCAGATTCCTCTACTATACACTATGAAACACCAATGGAGAGTGCGAGAAAAATATAAAAGGTCACTTCCGATATGACATTCCCTTGGTCTCACACAGAGTTCGTAAGCTATGGTAATTGGCATCAGCAAACATTTATTAAATTTAGTGAACTAAGACTCTTCCCAGAAGTAGAGGAAAAACACAGTCTCTGCCCTTTAGGAAATGACAATCTCCAAACAATAAAATATGCTCACAAAATCTGAATTTCATAGGCTCTGGATGAAAATTGTGAGAAGCTGGATAAAATTATCTGCCCACAAACAACTCTGTGCGGAACTCATCTGCCATTTAAAAAGGGCAAGTTAAGAAGTTTCTGGACCAGCGATGTCCAGAAGACGGAACTTTCTGCGACAGTCAAACTGTCCCATTCGTCTGTGCCAACCACTGAAATAGCCACTAGCCACCAATGGCTATTGAGCGCTTCAAGTGCGGCTAGTGCAACCGAGAAGCTGAATTTTTAACATTTTCTTAATTTTAATTCAAGTTACATGTCCACATGTGGCTAGTGGCCACCGTACTCGGCAGCACATCTCTAGACCACGGGGAAGAAAGAGTGATGGCTGCCAGGTGGTAAACAAAATCTAGAAACTGCCCGTGTGTAGTACAGTATGCAGATCTGATCACAAATCCTGGACGTGGCATGGATACCTATGACAAACACAACTTCCTATACCAGAGTTCCTCATCTGTAAAATGGGAGTCATCCTAAGTACCTCATACCACATCCGCACTGTGTCCCTCTAGCCTTCTGAGCATCAACTTGAACTTCAAGGTTTGGGTGTGATGGGCTGTCTGCCTGACACTCGAACCAGAATCAAATGCAGCCACCATCATCCATGACCACAGACGTCTGAGGGACTCCCACCTGCCGTACAGAGTAGCCACCAGGTGAGTAAGAAATAAGACGCCTGCAGAGAAAACATCTCTAGTGAAGACAAACACTTCATAAATATAAAAGCAAAACTTTGAAGCTCCCCATCACACTTCAAATAAAATCCATTGCTCAGCCCGTCCTGCAAAAGTTCCCAGACTCCTGCAGATAAGTGGAGCCACTGGGACCATCCTTCCAGTAACTGCCCCCAAAGCCTCTGCACCTGCTTCTCTCCCGAAGCCCCTCGTCCTTCACCCACCTGTGATCTGAAAGGCTCCTCCCCATGCCAGCCCTCCCTGACCGCTCCACTCCCCTCTAGGAAGTCATTTCCGCTAGTTTCTATTCCTTGGCACTTACTAGTTGAAACTGCGTATTTCATTCTGCGTTTAGTTTCATGTCTATTTTGCCATTAAACCAGAATCTCCATGAGGACAGACACTATTCTGGTTTAGAGAGTTTTTACAGAATGGTTGATCGCCCAGACTCTTGGCCCAGGACCATCTGGATTTGTGTTACCTCCACTACTTATTAGCTATGACATACTAGCCCCTTTGTGCCTCAGGGTCCCCATCTATAAAATGGAACAATAATAGTAACTACCTCATGCACTTGTATGAAGATTAAATGAGTTGGTATACATAAAACACTTAGAAAAGAGCCTAGCACATAGCTAGCTCTCCACCAGTGTTAGCTTTCAGGATCCTTTGCCACTATTTGGTCAATACCTGGTTACCGTGCCTGGCACAAGGTAGGGTCTCAGTAATATGTACTGAATGATTGAATTTCCATCAGGTGACTATAGTAAGGTTTTGATCTTTTTCTTTCCAACCACTTTTGCCATCTTGAAGCAATGACAATAATCTTTAAAAGCTTGCTAAATAATTATAATAGTGACCAGTCGATTTACAGTTAATGGGATTTTTCTTGTTTTTAAAGACATAGAACACCAAGTTAATGAAGTATCTACCTGCTTCTAGCTTCTGAGAGTCTTTTAAATATTATACAATGACTTTGCAATATCTACAAAGTAATATTCTGCTGTTCATTATGCATTCTGTTGACATGATGAATATATTCGGAGTTCTGTGATCTGCCTGTCTTGTATTTTCGGAGATAAGTTCTACTTAGCCATGGTGTAGTTTGGAACACTGGGTTTAGAAGAAGACAGACCTGACTTTATTTATTTATTTTTCAGACCTGACTTTAAATACTGGTTCACCCTTTAATAACCTTGTGACTCTGGCCGTGACTTTTCTGAGCTTTGGCTTCCTCGCCTGAAAATGGAAATGTTAGTAGAATACCTACTTTGTCGTATTGTATGAAAACAAGTTAAAGAATTAGGTAAGTCACTCAGTAGTGTAATTGGCACTAATAATATATCATGATAATTATTATTGTTCAACTCTTTGCTGGAATTTTATTTAAGAATTTTGTAACTATATTCAAAACTGAAATTGGCTTCTAATGGAATTTTTAAGGAATTTTCCTTGTCAGTGTTAAGAATAGCACCTACTTAACTCACAGAATTAATGTGAGTTCATGCCATAGTTCTCATTTTTCTAAAAAGAACTTTAATTTTTTTATTACACATTGTAGAAAAGGTAGGATATACAGAGAATCAAAATTATGAATATTAAAATTATCTGTAATCTCACTTCCCCAAAAGAGGCATTGTTAGCAGACTACATGCTCTTCCAGGAATTTTTTTTTAAGATTTTATTTATTTATTTGTCAGAGAGAGAGAGAGAGAGCACAAGAAGGGCTAGCGGCAGGCAGAGGGAGAAGCAGGCTCCCCGCTGAGCAAGGAGCCCAATGTGGGACTCAGTTGCAGGACCGTGGGATCATGACCTGAGCCAAAGGCAGACACTTAACCGACTGAGCCACCCAGGCATCCCTCTTCCAGGCATATTAAATGCATAAATGCGTGCACACACATACCCACATATAATGTTGACAAAAAGTTGGGATCAGACTATACAAAAAATTTTGTTGCATTCAACAATATATTATGAATATCTTTTCACCTTAACAAAGAATACACCCAAAACATCATTTTTAATGGTGGAATTATATTCCAAGATCTAAACCTATCACAAGTTGTTCAGTAAACTCCCTAATGTTGGACAATGCTGCATCAGACATTGTGCTAGATATTTTTCTTAGCCTACAGTTTATCCTCTACCCTTCTCCACCATGCTGTTTGCTTCGAGAAGCTGACCTTTGCAAGACTGCCTCATCGGGCTCCTTCCCCCTCTGGCTTCCAGTGCATTTGACCAATGTGGGAGGGAGTTGGTAGGGAACACCAGCAAGAAATCTGATAATGGAACAAAAGGAAGACAAGCGTATATATTCCCCCAGCTTCCACCCTGAAAAGACTACTCATTGGCTGTGTCCTCGAACCTAGGACCTTGAATGCATCTGGTGGGAGGTTCTCTCATAGTTACTTTCCCTGGGTTCCTGTAATCCCCCCACTTTATACCTTCTTGCTTAGGGTGGGATGGTGTCCACATCACTGCGTAGGTTATGCCCCCCACCTTTGTTGGTTTCCCTTAACCCTGCCCACCTTTTCAGAGATAGTCCTTCATTAAATTTCCTCCATTTATCCCATTTAAGTGTACTATCTGTTTCTTGCCAGGACCCTAGCAAATAAACACAATTTCGTAAGTAAATTCCTCTATACATCTTTCATTATTATCGTACGATAAATTTCTCAAACTGGGGTTATTGGATCAAAGAGTGTGCATAATAATTTTAAGACCTTTTACAATACCGCCAACCTGTATGCCATTCCCCCAGCACTGCCTGAGGGCGGTGCTTGTCCAACTGGATATTGTAACTTCACATCATCTTTTGCTGTGTTCTAAGCACTGCTGTACTACAGAGATCATCTCATATATGACATTCTGTGTTGGGAGGAGATTACCTAGTAATCATTGCGGTCTATTTGTTTTAGTTGTCCCTGCATAATTTTCTTGGTTCTTTCTTCTGCT
Organism: Ursus americanus; assembly: GCF_024610735.1. NCBI lineage: Eukaryota > Metazoa > Chordata > Mammalia > Carnivora > Ursidae > Ursus > Ursus americanus. The sequence goes on along the minus strand of NC_142129.1, from coordinate 14,915,194 downwards.
ATTAACTTTTACAAATTGACATGTTAACCCATATTTGGCCTTTAAGAACTCAGTAAAGGGACACCTGGGTGGCTCAGTTAGTCGGCTCGGGTCATGATCCCAGGGTCCCGGGATCGGGTCCCGCCTTGGGCTCCCTGCTGAGGCTTCTCCCTCTGCTTGCTGCTCCCCCTGCTTGTGCTCTCTCTCTCTCTCTGACAAATAAGTAAATTTAAAAAAAAGAATTCATTAAGATTATACCCAACTCCATCCTACCCATTTGTAAGGGGTCCATCTCTCCCCCATGCTCTGTCAAAGCATGTCTGTGTCACATTTCTCTGCACAGATCTTGTGACTTTTTGGATTTCAGTGAACTGGACTTATGACCAGTCTCTTATGGGCTCAAGAAAAGTTACAATTTTATAGGTTAGCTGGTTTTTCCTGTGATTTTCCACATCCTGAGCTGAAGTCTAACTCTCCATTTAATTTTTTTGAAAATGTAATTAATTCAAGAATATTTTTGTAAAAGACATAAAACCATATGTCCAATACCACATTGGATGTGCATGTACTTGCTAACTGAAGGAATTGAATCCTGCCTCTCATGTGGTACATGGGAAACTGCTTATATAAATACTGAAGAGTAATATGAATTGTTTCACTGTATAAAATGTTCCCCTGCAGCCGTGTGTACTTGCAGCAAATACTATACAATTTGCGGGTACCCCCAGAGCTACTGATTAGAAGACAAAGAGGAGGGAAAACAGACACTGGAAACCGCTGGGGAAGATAGTTCACTTTGTAAGAATCTATTGTGTCCGTACTCTCTGAAAGACAGGGCTTGACAAGTTATTTGTTTTTGCTTACCCACACGTTTCCACCACAGAAACCTTCCACGAAGTCCAAAACTGTATCTGTTTCCAATGATGGCAGTGGTTCAACCCACAGACCTGCACAGGGTTAAGAAGCAATCACGTTTTGCGATGAGGACGTAGGATAAGAGACGCAGAGAAGCATTTTCCTTCCCTGGGGTCTGACTGGTGTAAATCATGAGCAGAGAAAACCTATTAGAGCAGAGGCCCAAGGCAGGGTCCTCTTTTGCCTAGGTCAGGGCAGTGCTGATTTAACTCACCTCTGTTTTGATGACTAAACAAGGTAGTATGCCTAAAGAACTCAGAACAGTACTACACAATGGTATTATGGGGAAATACTGCTACCTTCTGAATACATTCCTGTATTCTCCCAAATTTCCACAATGGTATGTTACTATATTTTCCAAAAAAATATTTTAGAAAAATATTGCTAAGTAAGAATAGAGAAATTCAAGGATACAGAAATACATTATTTTTTTAAATACTTTATTTATTTATTTAAGAGAGAGAGAGAGAGTGTGTGTGTGTGTGTGCGCACGCGCGCGCGCGCACAAGTGGGGGGAGAGGCAGAGGGAAAGGGAGAAGCAGGCTTCACACTAAGCAGGGACCCCAATGTGGGGCTCGATCCCAGGACCCTGAGATCATGACCTGAGCCAAAGGCAGACACACCTACTGAGCCATGCAGGCACTCCGAGTAATACATTACTTTAAAAATAATAATGAATGTTTGGTGATGGATGTGCTAACTAAACTTACTGTGATAATCATCACCTTATACGCCTTAAACTTATACAATGTTATATGTCAATAATATCTCAATAAAGCAGGAAAAAAATTTTAAAAATAATAATGACATTATAAATCAATTTGCAGAACCCAAAATAGCACTTAGAATAAAATGTATACTTTGAGCATTTAGCAATAAAAATAAAAAGGAAATCCCTCCATACACATATAAAATATAAATGAATTTTATTTATGAATGTATAGATGTATATAATTATAATAAAAATGACCAAATAGGGAAGAGCAATACATTGAAAGAGCATATGCCATAATCACGTAGAGTTACTCAGAATTTAAGAATGTTTTAATATAGTAAAACCAGTAATATAATCATATTAGGTGATTTAAGTGATAAAAATTACATGATTATGCAAAAGATACCAATTCTTACTAAAAGCTTCTACAAGCAATAAATGTAATTTCCCTTATTAAATAGAGAACATTCGTTTAAAACCAACAATTAACTTCATATTTAAAGAAGAAATATCAAAAAAAATCTTTTGACCACAATTTTATTTAACACAAAACAAAACAGAAATACATAAGAAAAGACAAATCTTTTTGCAGGTATGATTTTATATTTAGAAGAAACAAAAAGCCATCTAACACTGTTAGAACAAAGATAATTCAACAAACGACAAATGTTTTAAAAATCAATAGCATTCTAATGATAGATTCCATACAGAGTAGCAATACAGATGGATGCAACCAAGAAAAAAAAACCAGTGTAATAAGGGATATATAAGGCTAGACAAAAATAAGAACGAACTATAATGAAAGAAATCAAGGAACCCATCAGCAATGAAGAGACTAAATTCCTTGATGGAAAGATTAGTATCACGAGCATAAGTCTTAAACAGTTAATTTTAGACCTAGATGATTCAAACTGAAGCACCAAAAAGATACATTCCTTAGGCGAAAAAGACTTTTTGAAAATGAAAAATATATATGTGGGGAGAAAAAAAGAACAATGAAGACCAATATGATATTGATTCCATGGATTCAAACAGAGAGTTTGATTCATTATGTTTCAAAAAATTTTTCTTTTTGGACAAGTGTCAAATGTCCAAAAAGAAGAAATAATGGTTTTGTTTTTGCTCAAAGCTAGGGAATAAAAGCGGAAACCATGGCAAAGTAAGTGTTATGCTAGAACTTTGAGAACCCTAAGAGAACTGCCCTTCTTGGGGTCAGAAAAGATTAACCTAGCATTTTAAAGAATCAGATTTTGCCAGGTTTTGAGGCAGGAAGAGGGAAAGAGTGGCACTTAATGGGAACATCATTTACAAACACAGAGAGTCATAAAATAAAACGGCACATTCCAAAAATTGCAAATAGGTCAGTACACACAATATGGGTCTGTATCTTTAAAACTCAATCGAAAGCCAATATTTAAAAATCTGAAAATTTATCATAAAATCCGGATCTGGTTTTTTCAACTAACTAGACAACATGACAAAATGGGCCCACATCCCCACACGGGCACAAGAGGCAGGTGCCCCACTCAGATGGGACAACTTGCTATGACATTTCCTCCTTCCCCCCATTTCTCTTACATCCAGCTCACATCATCCACTTAGCTCCCCTTTCTCATCCAAGAAAGCATCTGAGTTTATGACTCCTACCTTGCATTATGGGGACCAGTGAAGGTTATGGCAGAACAAAGCAATGTGATTAGGTCTGCATTTTAAAAGATCACCCGGGCACAGGATGGAAGGCAGGGGTGTAGAAGGGTAGGAAGAAGACCAATGAAATCCATAAAAGCCTATTTTATGAAAAATTTAAAACGGGACTGCCATCACTGAAGGAGAGCAGGGGGCTACGTAGCACCTCCTATAAAAATACTCTCACGAGCCAGGGCTGGAAAACTACTGAATCCTCCATCTCATGCAACACATGCAAGAGGTGATGAGGGTTAGAAAGAAGTCAGTGTGTCTGGGATGGAGAGAAAGGGGCAGAGAAGGATACAAATTTGAGATTTTTGAAGGGAAACTAATCTCCAACACTGGGTAACGAGTTTGATACCAGGAACCAGGAGAAAGAAGAGTATAGGGCAATATGCAGGGTGTTGGGTTAAGTCGGTAGGGGGTGACACTCCAAAATAAAAAAAGAGGAACAAGTCTGTCGGAAAGTTCATCATTTCACTTGGGACATGTTGGATTTGCCGAGCCTATCGAGGTGCAGCCTCACCTCAGAGCCTTGATAAATGACCAAGGAAAACTCACCTCCAGTTCTAATGTGATGGCTTTCTAACAGCTGAATCATGGGATGAAAACGAGGGTCAAGTGGGATTATATAAAATATTTTCACAGAATGGATACTAACAGAACTAAGCTTTAAGTGAAATATTATAGAATTGAATAAAATATTGCAACAAAGATTACAGAGGATCATTTTTATGCATATAAAAGCATGACTATAGAATTTACAAAAAGAACACAACACTGTAAAAGTCCAGGATATACAGGTGAACCCTACATTGTTTCCATTTAGAACTTAAGATGGCTTACAGCAAAAATACACATGGTAAAAGGATAAAACGTAAATAATAATAAAATGTAAAAATAATTTTTAAAAATTTAGCACCAGGAGAAATCAGAATTAGGAAAAAGGAAACAAGGTACACAGAACATAAGGGCCCTCAGCAATACTGTTGTGGACAACCAAAGTGAAAAGATTCACAGAAGCGGCATGACTCTCACTGTCCATTAGGAGAAAACACAGCTATTCCTCACTTTGAAAAGGGTATTTTGGCACACCTCCCCCAATAGAAAAGACAGCATTTCATGATAAAACATTGTTCTAAATTAAATTAACTCAGCTTTATGAAAAACTCACTCCCTTGTCCCCATGTCTCAAATGTTGTGTTACTGCAGGAAAGTTAAAATGGAAAAAAAAAAAAAGCCACTTTACACACCGACATTTGGGGATATCACAACAGCGAACACAGAAAAAAACGTCATAACGCGGCTTCTCTGCGGTACCCTTCAGTGAAAACAAAGAATCAAACATCCAAGTGTAACTGGATGAAGAAAGCCAGGTGGTGGGGACAGGGAGAAGGGAGGAAAGTCAACACGAAATAGACAAGGTATATAGGTTTCTGATGGTCCCTCCGGATCCACAGAAAGAATGGATACAACTTTGAGGAATGGATGAACGACACTACAGCGAAGGGGCTTTGGCGAAAAATTTAATAAGCAATGCAGAGTGGACACAGTGAGGTAGAAATCTTTGGTGAGCACTCAACAGTTATAAACTCTGTGGAGGGATCCATGAGAGCTGGAGAGCATATGAGCACGGTACGACTTTTTATGAAAATCAAGGAACCTAAGGAAAGGCCATCCCCCATCAGCACGGAGGAGGGCCCCAGGAGGGCAGGCACAAAATGCACACACACAAAAGAGACCTACAGAAAGCACACACACAGAAAAATACTCACTTGCATATATTTAAAGAAATGCAAATCAAAAGACAGTAACATTTAGCACCGAGAAGCTAAGCAAAAGAATAAATTTAAAAATTCAATATTGTGAGGATTTTAAGAAAAGAGTTCTATTCAAAATTTGTTAGAAAGAATTGAAGTATCCAGAATAAGGGAAGTAGTTAAGTAAGTGATTATATGTTAGTGTATCTGTGCATAAAAATGATTATATATGATAAAATGTGAACAGGGAAAGATGCTTATGAAACATTAAGAAAAAACAAGAGTACAAAGTGTCCATAGTCTCTGACGACCACTGTGTAAACCGAGTATGTGGACGAATAGAAAAACACTGGCTGGATCACGGAGCAAGTCAGCCGAAACCGGCTCCTCTCGGAGCTCCCGCCAGCCTGGGGGAGCTGTCAGGGACCACAGGCAGAATCTGCCATCTTCAGAGTTTGCCCTGGACTGACCTCAACCAAACTCACGTCCTCTCCTCTCTGCCTACTCAACGTCCCACCACGTCCCCAACCACCCATCCCCAGTGTTATCCTCCCAACCTGATGTTCTCCCCTTCTCCGTCTCCTTTAATCTTTACAACAACGTGTGAGGTAGGTATTACTATGACCATTATTGATAAGTGATTAAATGAAGGAACTTACAAATAAAGCTCAATAGAAGCTTCGTTTTCAGACCTTCCAGCTGGACAAGCTTCTTATTTCACGGACGTCCTTTACGGTTTACCTGTGTGTGGCTTCTTGGCTGACTGAGCAGGGACGGGAGCCACAGGACTGGCCTCTGCAGGGCCAGCCACGTGTATTCCTGGTTTCTCGAGACCCTGGGAATACTCAGCAGAAGAAGCTGCGTTATCTAAAAAGAAGAGGAAAGAGACGAGCTTTCCTGAGACACCCCTCTCATTGCTCTCAACTTCATTTTATGCTGGGAGCATCAGCTCTGTTAATCAGATCGCAGACGAAAGTCCCAACACGATGGATTTGGAGAGTGTGTGTCTTCTGGATTTATTTGACACACGTACACACACATACACACACACAGAGCAGAAAGTCACTATTTCAGTGACTTTAATTAAGAGAGACTTCAGTTAGGAAAGACCCACTAAACAAGATCAGATGAAGGTAATGAGAAGCCCTGTACTAGTATAGAGTAGAAGATCCCTGCCATCATTCAGGGTCCCGTAGACAGCCTCCGACACTACCTCCAAACCACCCGCACAGGAAGTCAGCCGCTACCATCCCAACATAAGAAAACTCCATATGGAGGGGCACCTGAGTGGCTCAGCCGGTTAAGCGTCTGCCTTCGGCTCAGGTCATGATCCCAGGGTGTTGGGATTGAGTCCACATGGGGCTCCCTGCTCAGCGGAGAGTCCGCCTCTCCCTCTCTCTCTGCCTGCCACTCCCCCTGCTTGTGCTCTCAGTCTCTGACAAATAAATAAATAGAATCTTAAAAAAAAAAAAAAAAAAGCAAAAGAAAACTTTGTTTCGAAAGCTTGGAGACTCTGTTTTTGCTGATTTGGTTTTCCCATCAACAATTCTCCTAAGCCTACCTCCCACTGAAACTGATTTTCAGCTACAAGCAAATCTAATAGGATAAGTAACCTGAATGCACTGTAATTAAAAGCACACCAGACCACACTTTGCAGACCCTAAAAAATGAGACACTATGCAGCAATATGGGAAGATGTTTATGATGTTGTATGAAGTGAAAATTTAAGATACTAATGCATACTGTGACCACAACTGGACTAGTATTTGTAGAGTAACAGGAGCGAAGGATCTGTAGTTAAAGGTACTAATGCTTATGGATAGAGTGAGTGGAATCATATGCAATTTACATCTCTACTCTCTATTTTCCACATTTTTCTGTCATATGGTTAAAATTTCTTAACAATTGAAAAAGAAAATACCTTCTTTTTTAAAAAGATTTATGTATTTATTTCAGAGCGAGAGCAAGGAGGGGCAGAGGGAGAGAGAATCCCAAGCATCCTCTGCACTGAGCGCAGAGCCTGACGCAGGGCTCGATCCCATGACCTTGAGATCACGATCTGAGCCAAAACCAGATGCTTAACCAACTGCGCCACTCAGGCGCCCCAAAAGAAAATACTTCCTTAAAAGTTCTCATTGCAAGAAAAACTTTGTAACTATGTTTATGATGACAGACGTTAGCTCAACTTATTGTGATCATTTTGCAATATACACAAATATCGAATCATGTTATACCTCTGAAACTTATACGTTATATGTTAATTACTTCAAGAAAAATAAAGAAGAAAACGCTTTAATTCAAATTCAATAAAAGAAAGCCATTCCTGTGCTTTCCTTCCCTTTCTTGCTCACTGCCCCACCTCCCTCCTCTTTCTTCCTAACGAAGCTGTGAGGACGGTTGTACCTGCTTCCTGGCCCCCAGCTTAGCAAGGAGGGACACTGTTCAAACCCTTGGGAGGATGCTATTGGCTGACAACGCTGAAAATAAACTCTATCCCTTCCCTCCTTTGGTTAGAACCACAGTTTTACATCATAAAATGTTGGCAGTTCTAAGTTTCCCCGAGGACAGAGCAAAACTTACCATAGAGGTGCTAGCCCCCAGACTGACTTCCCGGTCAAAACTACATGTGACAGTGCTCTGTCTCCCTCTCATAGTCTCACCTTGACTTTCCAGCATCTTGTGTAGCTTCATGTGCTTGTAGGTAGAGATGATCTGAAAATTAACAACACTCGGAATATTCAGTCCTTGGTCCTGCAGCAGCTTCAGGGCTGTAGCATGAATGAGCTGATGGGACCGTTTGCATTTCTGAAGTCTGCACTCCCCTCTGACAAAGGACTTGCACACGTGAAACTTGTTGCATTTATCCTTGAGGTTGCAGTAACCATACAGTGCTTCACCTTTGTTGTACAGTAAACAGACCTGGTCCAGAAATGAAGCAACACTTGACACATATGTTTTCATGATATTGTTTAAGGCAATTGATTGAAGAAAAAAATATTTTTTTAAGCTTTTATGTTTAAGTAATCTCTACACCCAGCGTGGGCCTCAAACTCACAACCCCGAGACTAAGAGTCACATGTTCCACCCACTGAGCCAACAAGGTGCCCCAACAAATAATTTTTGAAAAAGAAGTGTAATGGGTACAGAGACTTGTACCATCATATATTAAAATATAAACTACTTTAATTAAACGTATGATACTGGTTTAAGAATGCATAGGAGATTAAGAAAAAGAGATCCTAGACCTAGTCCCCCAATCAAAATAATTTATTCATTTACAATCTGATAGAGCTCAACAATAAAACTATATGAGCCTAATGTTTTCTTGTAGAAGACGTTTTAACTAATACTCTAGTTTTATGGTGTTTTAAATTTTTCATCTTAATGCTTTGTCATTCAAAAATAAAGACTATTCTGGCTTTCTACTTTTTCTTGAATCAGTTTGGTTTGTTATTTTGTTTTGTTTTTTAAGATTTTATTTATTTATTTGTCAGAGAGAGAGCACAAGCAGGGGAGGGGGAGTAGCAGGCAGAGGCAGAGGGAGAAGCAGGCTTCCCGCCAAGCAAGGAGTCTGATGCAGGACTCAATCCCAGGATCGTGACCTGAGCCAAAGGCAGACGCTTAACCGACTGAGCCACCCAGGCGCCCCCTTGGATCAGTTTTGATGAGCTATATTTTTTCTAGAAATGTGTCCATTTCATTGACGTTTTCAAATGTATCAGCATCACATTGTACATATTTCCAATGTGTGTTTCTTTCAACACACCAAGTAATTCTTAGCAGACAATGACCAGGTGTCCCACAAATTTTAACTCAATCTTAATACTGTCTACCTGGAGATAACATCAGATCCCACAGGTTAAGGGCTCAGGCCCACCAGGCTGCCCCCATTTCAGATGCCCATCGCAGGTCCGGGTTGCCATCTGCTACTGGCTGAACTGCTATGAAGGTTCTCACCACCTCCTCCTTGGGTTAGATTAATGTGCTAGAACAGCCCATAGAACTCAGAGAAACAGTTTACTTACTAGATGACCAGTTTATTTTAAAAGGATATAACTCAGGAACATGCAGATGGCAGAGATGCACCTGGGAAAGTATGGGGGGGAAGGTGTGGAGTTTCCATGCCCTCTCCTGGGGTCCCACTCTCCCAGCACCTCCACGTGATCACCAACCTGGAAGCTCTCTGAAATTCAGTCTGTCCTTCTGGTTTTTTACGGAGGCTTCATAACATAGGCATGATCGGTTAAATTACACTGGCCACTCGTGAATAAACTCAATCCCCAGCCCCTCTGCCCTCCCCGAAGGTGGGAGAGTAGGGGCCAGAGGGGTAAAAGTTACAAAACTGTCTAATCACAGGATTGGTCCTCCTGACAACCAGCTCCCATCCTTAGGTTACCTAGGGGCTTTCCAAAGATCACCATTAACTTAACAACAGAAACCTTTATAGCTCTCTTCATTTAGGAAATCCCAAGAGTTTTAGGAGCTCTTTGCCAAGAATGGGGATAAAGACCAAATATATTTCTCATTATAAATCACAAGATCACAATGTTTGTCCCTCTTGTCTTTCTATTAAATGGTACATCTGTATTATGTACTGTGTCTTTCAGAGTGATGGAAAAGGGTCATGGGGCATTTTCATACAGGAGATGTGAGGCACCATTCCTGCCTCATTCACGGTGCTTGTCCATGGTCCCTGCTACCTAAGTGGCCACACTGTGTGCCACATGATACACACCTCCGGTCCTGGGTGACAGGACCAGGGGTGGGCTCCTGTCCTAAGTGCAGCCAACCCCCTGGCTACTCAGGAAACACCGCCGTAGTCTGATGTGACAGGATGAGGCTGGACCCAGGACAGTAGGCAGAAGCCATAAAGGAAAGGGTTCAATAAGTTAAACAATGTAACGATGTTAAACTTCTGTAAGTCAAACAATATCATAAAAACTAAAAGGTAACTAGGAGTGTCATTGCCCCTTCTCTCTGAGAGGAAGGACTGGACCCAGCTGCTGCCTTGTTCTTCTCCCTTCCTGCCAATAACCTGCTCCAGCTGCTGCTTGGAATCCTTTTGGCAACACAGTTGGAATGTATCTGGCTTATTATAACCATGACTGACCAAGCCTGGCTTCAAAGCCCCAAGAAATGAGAGAAGAGATGGATGTCAAGAATAAACCTCTTTGCTTTTCAGTCTGACTCCAGGGCTGTCTTCTGCATACAGATTCTGCTGCCTTGAGGGCAGCCTCTGCCCCCTGAACAAAAGGCTCTAGCTCATTCCTCCAGCCTTGTGACTCCCTTCCCTTCCAGGGCCTAAAATACCTTAGCATGAACAGGGGACCAGAGTCACAAACTACCCTCGATTTTCCCAACATCCTCCCTTCCTCCCACCCCTCTTCTGGCAACTTGAGTGTCTATGATAGCATCATGGTGCTAGGGTAGAAAATTCTACTTTCAACTGGTGGGCTCTCATAATATTTTCTTTTGGGATTCCAACTATTTTGTTTTTAAAGATTCTTCGTGTAGGGGCACCTGGGTGGCTCAGTCAGTTAAGCGTCCGACTCTTGGTTTCAGCTCAGGTACTGATCTCAGAGTCGTGAGATCCAGCCCCATGTTGGGCTCCACGCTCAGTGCAGAGTCTGCTTGACGTTCTCTCTCCCTCTCCTTCTGCCCGCCCCCTGCACACTCTCTCTCACTAAAATAAATAAATCTTTAAAAAAAAATTCGTGTATAGCTAAACAAACAAACAAGCTAATTTCACCATGACAGCAGTTCTAATAGGCAGTTGTTAAGCATTTGGAACTAAATCATTTCAAAGCAATTAAAATTAATATCTAAAGCCCAAAGAAAGTAAATGGAGGAAAATACTTACAACAAATGTGACCACAAAAGGGACTGGTATCACTAAAGACATCTCATAAATTAATAGAAAAAGACAAATGTCTCGGTAGAAAAATAGGCAAAAGCAAAAACAGGCAATTCACAAAACACAGGCTTCACAGATAGACCTAAGTTCAAATCTGCCACGTACTATGTGACCTTGGGCAAGTTAATGTATCTGAGCCTCAGTTTCCTCACCTGTAAAATGGGAACAGGTTATTAATTGAGCTAAGGTATATAAATGGCTTAGCATTCAGTAAACAATTAAAAAACTAGTAACTATTATCATCATTTCTTTACCACACATGTCCATCACTCCCTGTGTGTCAAAGCCTGGTAAAATCACAGAGACCCCATAGAGGTCAGCACTGCACGATTACCTCCACCCATACACCCGCTGCCCTCTGTAAGCAGACGGTTTGATGTTCTCCCCCTGACTTCTTTCATCATGCAGACAACATGAGGGTGAATTCTTGGCAACTCACCTCTGGTAAAAGGCACGGGTCATTCTGTAAAAGCAGGATCCGAAGCTGGGCCTCATTGAGGCCAAAAAGCCCATGGTTCTTCAGTACTTGGATATTGACAGGTGTGTGGATGTCATGGGAAAGGGTGCAGGTAGACCTAGGAGAACACAGAGCTCTGGATCAGAGACCCAGATGAAGAAGGGGCCAGTCCCCCAAATTCCTGGCCTCCAGTGGCTCTCAACTCACATGTGAAGTTAAACAAGTTTCCATGAACCCATAGATACTACAGTCTAGTAAGTAAGCACTGATAATAAGACAGCTGAGTTGAAGCAACTCTCCTCCCAAGATCATTTTCATTTTAAATCGGGATGCTTTAGAATGAAAGGTACCCCCTCCCGCAGTCACCTGCCTTGCCAAGGATGCCATCCGTTGTTCTGAAGGTGAGTGTATTTGCCTTTTCCACCCTAAACAGCTGCCCACCCCTACAGTCCACCAACATTAGGAGGAAAGTGTGCCCCCCACCCCCGCTTTGGGGAGCCTGAGTAAACCAAGAAGACCAGAGATAGGAGACGGCCTTAAAACACCTCGCCCCAATCATCCAGCCCTCAGTTTCTGGGCGGGGGCGTTCTAGATCGGGCTTTCTGAACCTGGAACGCACAGACTCACTTCGGTGAAACTTTGAGGTTAGGTGGAAAGAAAGGGCACTCTCAATAAAGGGTCATGGGCCTCATGGTCCTCAGTAAGCCTCCAGTAGGACCACTGGAGTAAACGAACTCCCAAGTCCTAATCCTGACTTCCCCGGCCGTGTTGTGGAGGATCCTGCGGGCAGGGCTGAAATTCGAGGGCGAGCCGTAGTCAAGAAAGTAGTTAAGAAATCCGGATTGAGACGACTTTGGGCCTCACTCCGCAGCGGCGCTGGAAGCTCAGGGGAGGCCTCGCCGGGAGGACCCTCGGGGCCCCTTCACGAGGCTTCCCTGCCGCCCTCGGCGGGGGTGGGGGCAGCGGAGGAGGGTGCAGCGCCGAACGCACGCTCCCTTTTCTCATTTCCCCGGGGCCCCGCTGCCCGCCCGACGCGTCAGGCCCGCGGCCCCTCGCGCGGTGACCGCCCCGCCGCCGCCCCCGCCGCCCGCCTCACCAGCAGTCGCGGTTCGGGCACTTCCCCAGCATGTGGCGGCGGCAGAGGTGCAGCTGGTCGCAGGCCTGGCACTCGCCGCGCTGGTAGCGGGCGCAGAGGCGCGCGGAGGACACGGCCACCACCCGCCAGGCGCAGGGGCCGCCGCCGCCTCCGCCCGCGCCGGCCGCCACCTCGGCCTCGGCGTCCCAGGGGCCCTCCCTCATCTCCACCTCCTGCAGCAGGAAGCGGTCGGGCCCGGCCTGGCGCAGCACGTCCCGGAGCCTGGCCTCCGACAGCTCCACGTTGCCGCGCAGGTCCTGCAGGAACATGCGGCCGCCGTTGGCGCACAGCACCTTGGTGAGGAACGAGCACACCGTGGGCTCCGCCATGGCCGCGGCCGAGCACGGAAACCTGAGGCGGGCAGACTCCTCCCAGTCACGTCCACGACTCCGGCCCCGAGCTCCCGGGCCGGCCCTGGGGGGGAGGGTGCGCCGCGGCGGCGGCGGAGTGGGGGGGAGCGGGGGCCTGCGAGCCACCCCCAGGTGCGGCCCGGGCGGGGACCGTATTTACCGAGCGCCTGCTCCGTGCCGGCCGCCGGGCTAGGGGGGGTCCTTGCCGGGAGAGCCTGGGAAGTGGGGGAGTCGTGACATGCCAGCAAATGAGAGAATCGGGGTGCCCATAAGGACTGCAGAGATGAAATAGGTATCGAAGTAGAAGGCGCGCCGCTGGGCGGCCCTGGGGAGTTGGGGGCGGAAGGACTCAGGTCCAGGAGCGCGTGTGGCTGTCGAGGCTTTGCAGTGTTGACCAGTTCGACCTGAGATGCGGTGTGAGATGCGCACCCTGGGTTTCGAAGATTTAGTATGCAAACGGTCTCGTGAATGACTTCCTTAATCATGCTCAACTGATGATATTTAAATAAAATGTCCTTACAATTTCATCTGTTTCTTTTACTTTTCTGATGTAGCTATGAGAAAATGTTAAAGAGCCTTATGGGGCTCACTTTATTTTTGTTGGACCACACCAGTCTAGACCTGTTCACTAAGCAGCGGTCCTTTCTGCCCAACACCTTGCTCATTTCGTGGACAGCTTTTGAGCCTCTGCTAAAGCCGCCACAGAGTACAAAGACACGTAAGACCCACTGGAAGAACTCAACCAGCTGTCTTACAGGGCGGTTGTGAGGATGGAGTTGAGTTGATGTCACATAATGTAAAGAAGCTGAAGAGGAAGGCGACTGAATGGCCAGATGCCAGAAGATCTCTGCCACGTTTGGAAATTTGAGCTTACTACTGAAGACGTTGGGAAGCCATGGAAGGAATTTCAGCTGGGAGTGGCAGGAGCCCTCTGTCCAGGATGTTTTCCCCTGCTCTAGATGTCTCCCTTCTGTCTTTCATCTCTGAGCTGCAATGTCTTCTCTTCAGCAAGACCTTTCTGGACCTCCCAATGGAAAGCAGTTCCCCAGTCTCTACATGGAACTTACGATAGTTTTTCTTCTTTATTTATGTATGTGTAGAATTCAAGCAGTTAAAGCAGGAACCTGGTTTGTCTTGTTCATTGCTCTGTCCCCCAATTTAAAAAACAGCGCCTGGCCATATTTAGCAGAGGTGTTTTAGAAAGATCCCTGGCAGCTAAGAGAAGAATGGATTTCTAGAAAAGCAAGGCAAGATAAGGGATAACAGAAGAGGATTTGAGGGACGCTAACCTGTTTTGGTATCGAGTCTGCAATGGACAATTCAAGGTAAGATGCTCAGTAGGCAGCTGTATACATATGTGTAGAGCCAACCAAAGGTGAGGGGAAGAGAGATGAGTGACATCAGATGGTTAGGTAATTGAAGCCATGAGAGTTGATACGCTCACCCAGCAAAATGGACAGTGCCTAAAGCAAATGTGGGATAAGAGAACCTTGAGGAATAGCAAGGTTAAGGAGGCAAGGGGAGGAAGAGAAAGATCAGAAGGAAACCAGAAGTAGCTTGTCCTGCCTCGCCTATGCCTTGTGACACCCAGCATTTGCACTTGGATTCTTTGTCCCCAATGAGGGAGCAAGCTTGCCAGCAGTTGAGGGACACTGGAATTACCAAGGCATTGACATTCCAGGAGGAGTCCTTGACTAGTCTTGTTTGGGAATTAGTGGTATGGGCGCCCACTCAGACCCCCAGAGTTGCTATGAAGATTATTTTAAACTAAAGACATTTGAGATTCAACAGATGTAGAAAGAAGCCTTCTTGGAGCTTCCCTTGTTTCACAAAAAGCAGAAATTTCTGGAAGTGAGGCTGCCATAGATCCTTTCTCTGGGGAAGTTTTATGGCCATGAAGAAAAAAAATAAAATGGAGATCACTGGCACTTGCATAAACAAACATTATCACAAACTTCCGTATCTCATTCGTTCCTCCAGAAACCCATTTGTTCTTCCCACAGAACCCTTTTCTCCCACTTCCTCTCCCCTACTAAAGTATGTAACCCCCCAGCTTTAACCATTTAGGGAGTCACTTCATTTCCAGATGTATGTGATGAACGTAGAGGTTTTTTTCCTCCTGTTAATCTGTCTGTTGTCGGTTAAATTTGCACTTGGGAAACTGAACCTAAGAGGGTAAAGGAAGAGTTTTCCCTCCCGGGTAGTGGATACATATCCCAGGGCATTGTTTCTCAGGTGGAACAACTTCAACGCTGTCCCATAGTCTCCCAGAGGTCCTTCAGTGGCATTGAGCCCCAGTCCCCCACAGCTATAACCCTCTCATTAACATGCCCTCTATTGCCTTCCTTTCCCTGTCTTACCTCCCCACTTCTCCACCAGTATTTCTTGGGATCACCTCCCAAATAAACCGCTTGCATTCATTCCTTTTCTGTTTGCTTCTGAGGGAAGCCAGCCTAAGACATAAACCGATAAAGAGCGGGTAGAGAAAAACGAGAGTCATTCACGGACACACAGAGGAGAAAGTTTCAAGGAGATGGTCAGCATTATAAAATGCTGCAGGAAGTTACCCTACAAAAGTGTTGATAAACTAGGCAAGTTTGTTTCGGAGGTATAATGAGAAAAGGCAGATTTCTGCAGGCTATGAGAAAAAAAGAATGGGAAAGCCCAGCTTTTTAAAATAAGTTATCTGAAAAGGTAAGGTAGTGATAAAATGATGATTAAAGGAAGACGTAAGATTGAGAGAGGTGTTTTATTACAGGAGAAGCAAGCACAGTTATATGACAAGTGAACAAGCCAGTAAGAAGGAAAAGTTGAAAATTTGGCTAAGAAGAGTGATAATTCAGTGGGTGATTTTCATAAGGCAACTGGGAGAGGACGGGACACTGGAAGAGTGAACCTCAGACAGAAGGAGAAATACCTCTTCCATTTAGACAAGAGGAAAAGAAGCAAGGATGAGTACATAAAAAGACAAGTTTGTAGGCTTAAGATGAAGGAGAAAAGGTCCAACAGCCATTTGTGTTGTTCCCAACAGAGAATGGGTGTGGAATCATGTGAGGAGGCTGGTGGAGGTCTAACACAGCTGTCCTGTGGGGATGGGGGAATATGGACAGGGAGGGCAGGTGGGCGGGCAGAGGATTTGCCAAATTTGAATACCAGGCATGCATAGTGGTATTAATCCAAACTGCTCTGCTAATTGTCTCTAAAAGTACTCATGTTAAAAAATAAATAAATAGGGGCGCCTGGGTGGCACAGAGGTTAAGCGTCTGCCTTCGGCTCAGGGCGTGATCCCAGCGTTCTGGGATCGAGCCCCACATCAGGCTCCTCCGCTGAGAGCCTGCTTCTTCCTCTCCCACTCCCCCTGCTTGTGTTCCCTCTCTCGCTGGCTGTCTCTATCTCTGTCAAATAAATAAATAAAATCTTAAAAATAAATAAATAAAAATGAAAGTAGTCATTTATCAGAACAGAATTTGATGAATCCTCGGCTAGGTTTGCCAAATGGATGGGACATAAGGTCAAAGATTCTGCATGATTGAAAGTATTAACTGAAGGTTCAGTCAGGTGTTGAATGGGCTTGGGGGTAGGAAAGGAAGGAAGACCAGAAGGGGCTGCATGTGGAGAAAGCAGACGTAGGAAATGTGAGAACAAGAGAGCTAAAGGGCTCGGCGGAGGTAGGATATGTTAGTTTACAGTTTCAGAAAGAGCGGTTCTACAGCAATTCTCACGGCAGTAGGGCAATGGATGTGGACTCCTGGAAGTGAAGATGAAGACAAAGAGGTTAGAGAGACCTCAGGCCAGGAGTGCTGGGTGGGCTGTCCATAGTCAATGTTTGAAGGAAGATGGCAGACTTGAGTGGGGAGGTAGACTTAGAGCCAGAACAAGACTCTGACAGGAGTGGAGGTGGGACCAGGAGTATGTGCAGGAGTTAATGGGGGAAGGGGGGGAGTCAGAGAGAAGGGGCAGGGACCGTTCCCTTACAGAGGAAGCCTAGCAGTGTGGCTAATACGTGGGTTCTGGAGCTAGACTCCAGGGGTTTGGAATGCTCGTTCTGTTTCTCATTAGCCTCAAAACTTTGGCTAAGTTATCTGACCCCTTAGCAGAGGCCCAGATTCTGGAATCAGAAGTGTGTGATAACTGAAGTATGGGAATAAATGAGTTTCATGAGGAAGCGTGTTAAGGGAGAAAAAAAAAATAAAGTTCCCAGAGCAGACTAGTGGGGAATGTAGAGTTTCAGGGAGCACGGGGAGATGCCAGGAAATGAGTGACGAGGACAAGAAGATTCACGAGAGACTGGAAAAGAGAAACACAGAAGGATGAGATTGGAGTGGTATTTTAGGAGTCGAGCTTTTAGGATTCAGGCAGTTCCTTTTAAGTTCTGCTATGTCCTCCAACTCAGATTCCGAAGCTAGCTCTTAAACAAAGTGCTGACCACTCCAGGCACACTTGTCTAGCACAGATTTTGAACAAGTCACTCCAAAAACCTGCACTAATATCACTGTTATAACCTTCTAAATGGAACCTACTTGTTCTCCCCTGCTCTTTCCCAGCGGCGTCCTTCAATGTGGCCCCCAGTGGCTCTAACTACATAGTCAGCACTGAGCATGCATTGCCCCTTGTGGTAGTTATCGCTACAGTGGCAAAGGTAGGACTCTGAAATGGATGCCCCCCAGCTCTCCTTCCACCATATGCTGGACTGAGGAGTTCCACCACAGAAATCTGCTAATGGCAGCCCTTCCCAAGCATAAAACAAAAAAATTAAGACTTTAAATAGAATCTTCTCAAACATTTCTGAAAAATGGGGAGACTTCGATGACAAAGCAACAAACAAATAGAACAAATAACTTATTGAAAAAAATCCAATCCGCCCGTGCTTGGTTTGCTAGCATTTTTGTGTATTTGAATGTGGGTGCTTCGAGAGCAATGGATTGGCTGTACGTTATTTACATTGAGATCCAAATCCAATGGGTTTTACCTTCACTTGAACCAAATTTATGTTGTCATCTAGGTATCTTCTTCCTCTTTCTTTCCATCCAAAGCTTGGTGATTCAAAAAGAATGAGTGGAGAAGACCTTTTGAAGGAGGGACTGATAGGGTATCTTTAACTTTTTGTGTTTCCACCCGTTTAGCTAAGTTATCGTTGTGCGGGACTGTTTCCACCCCTGCGACCAAAGGAAGAAAGGCATATTCACGGCTTCCAGCCTCTCCTTCTCTAAGCCCCAAGACAAAAGATGTGCCAACCAACCGTGGGCTACGCCATCACCACCACGCTGCCTCTTACTGACAGCTCCTTGGTCATCAAGTCCTGGAATGAAAAAGCCAGAAGGGGCAAACACATCCACTAGCCCCCACTGAATAAATTAGTGTCTGCAGCTGATTATCTTTTTGGAGATACCTAGAAATAAATACAGTCAATTCAGACAACAGGGCAAAATTAATATTTCTTTATTGGATAGTTTCGAATTATGCTTGAAGAAGAAATACAACTCAACGCTCAACGGCTGGAATGTAAACAGCTGAGCTTACTTTATTCAACACAATGTATCCCAGATATCCCCGTATCAAACACTCAGCTAAGTATCAGGTATGGTACAGTGAACAAGACGGGTTGACTCAGCCCTCCAAGAGCTTCCTTCTAATGCAGAAAGCAGACAACCAACCGCAAGTTGGACAGATGCTAAACATGAACAAAGGAAGGCACATAGTTTTTTAAAGACCGGGGGTTGGGAAACAAGCATCTCATCTACTCCACAGGATGACTCTTTACGGAGGGAGAGGTAAAAGTAAGCGAATCGGAGGATGTTAGACATTAACTAAGTCAGTGGTTCTCACTGCGGTATTTTGGAAATGGATGGGTTGTTGGCTTCAGAACCGGTGGGAACTATTCCTGGCACTGAGTGGATGCAGCCAGGGAGATGCTGCCCTGCAGTGACTGGGCTAGTCCCATACAACGAAGAATTACTTTGTACCCTATTCGCCTCTTTAATGTCCTGCTGGACATTTATGTAGGACCTACAGCTCGTTGGAGAGAATATCACTCGTTTTTCCCTCTCAGACAATCTGTTACCCTTATACCAGTTAAGGCAATTGCGCTCTTTCCCTTACCACACACAGAGAAGTGGTCTGTTATCACCCACCCGAACACTGATTTTCATCCTAGCGTCACCCAGACCTCTCATCTTTCATTTTCCTGTGCTTCTTTTTCAGAAGCAGCCTCGGAACGACTCTGAAATTCAAACCTATTCACTGTAAGTAGGAGTAAATATCTACTTCATGAGGTCGTATAGATAGCATAGTATGCCTGAGTATTTCATACCGAACTCCTTTTATTTTCGTTACAAATTTCTTTCCTTCTGTTTCTCCATGATAATGGAGTTGGGATGTTAAATGGGTTTTTAAAGAAATTCATGGGCGTAAGTAGATTGTATCACCTAGGAGTCCTCTCAGGCCAACCAACGGGATGTGACAAGATGTGACTGCTCTGGAAAGGGTGAACAGATCTGATAGGGTTTATGGTTGCCCTGTAACTGTGGGGAGGAGAGGGTGCCATTGGCACTTAGTATATGAGAGCCAAGTATGACAAACATCTTGCAATATCTTGGACAGTTCCTCACAATAAGAAACTATTCTGCACCCTACACGAATTTTGAATGTCTCGCTAGACATTCTTGTATGACCTACAGCTCGTCTGCAAAAAATAGAATATTTCCTCATTTTCTCCATGTCGCCAGTCTGTAGATTTTCTTGCATAGTACCTTTATTTCAATTAAGGCTATTTCGATATTTCTCTTACAAGTACTATCATATGCAAGTAAGTTATGCATCACCAGTTTTTACTCTAAGGTCCACTCCTATCCCTGCTTTTTCATTTTCTCATACTTTGTATAAAGTCAATTTTGATCTTCTACCTTCTTGTAAATTTGCTCATTATAAGTAAATGTAAACATCTGACTACTTATTTAGGTCTTCTAATATAGTCGTGCCCAAGTAATGTACCTTTCATTTTCCTTTTATGCTAATGTCAATTTTAAATTTATTTCTGAAATTATGTGTAGGTAGAGTATATCACAATTGGATTATACTTTGAGGATAATAAAGCAGATGTTACAATGTAGTTGTCAAAAAAAAAAAAAAAAGGCATGATCGTTGAGAACCACTGAGCTAGGGGAAAGGTGTACCAAAGAATTCAAAGTAAGCCAGAGTGGCTTGGGTAGAAGAAAATAAATGATAGAGGGCAGGGAAGGGAGAAATCATGTGGGGCCATAATAATGATTTTGAACTTTATTCTAAAGGCATGGTCAGATGTGTATTTTTAAGGATTATTACGTAAAAAATGTTAAAATATGACCATTCTTACTGCTAAGTAAAGAACAACTCAGGAGGGGACAAAGAAATATTTAAGAAGGAAAATTGGACTTGGGAACAGCTTGGGAGAAGGAGAGGAAGAAGTCAAGGATGACTTCTGGATACAGAATAGTAGGGGAGAAGGTGATTCGTTTGAAGGAGGCAGATCGAGAATTCCATTCGGGACATGTTGCTTTAGAGGCGTCTGTGAAATATCCAACTAGAGATGTCTAATGGGCAATCAGAGTTGGACAAATTGCATCTCTGAAAGCGTGAGAACCA
Source organism: Ursus americanus (assembly GCF_024610735.1). Classification (NCBI taxonomy): domain Eukaryota; kingdom Metazoa; phylum Chordata; class Mammalia; order Carnivora; family Ursidae; genus Ursus; species Ursus americanus. The sequence goes on along the minus strand of NC_142129.1, from coordinate 14,894,663 downwards.
AGATCACGGAATGAAAACTCCAAAACATACTACCATTAAAAAAAAAAAAAAAAAAAGCGAATGAGAGTAACTATTTGTGACAAGCCTCCCAGAAAATAACCCTGCCCTAAAAAAATCTCTATACATTTGTTACTGGTGGAGTGCTTTAAACCAAGCAGTTGTGGCGATGTCTGTACTGATCTATCATCTGACAAATATAAAATCAACTCTAATACTAATTAACTTTTATAACATCTCTGCTGGCAGGAGCTATAACAGCAAACTTTGGTGAATGATACAGAATGTTGAAAAGGAACACTAGAAGGAAAGGCCTGATTCATGACAAGGAAAGAAATCTTGGTCCAGGAACCTCAACTGCTCTAAAAACTGACTGTACTACAATTCCATACAATACGTTATATTTAGAAAAAAGAAGCCCCTTGCAGGTGTAAGACCTATTTGAGGCATAGTTCTCTTTGTCCTGATTCCATGCTCACCAGGAAACAAATCTCGCCTCCTTAAGGGGCCCAGCCTTCAGTAGGGACGGCCTTGCTCCTAATTCCTTGGTGAGCCTCATCTGCTACAGCAAACGACTACAATAGCACTCAGGTTTATCAGTCATGCTTCTGTGAGTCTGGTTATTGCAACTCAGACCCCCCACAATACAGACACTTCATGAAAGTTCAACCTGAAAACCTTCTCTATAATCATATATTAGAATATAAATGTCTACTCTGCCATAATTATATAAAGAACCCAAAGGGGCAATTAACTCCAGTTGGCTGCTTCTCTCTGAGCCCCCGTTTTCGGCTCTTTTCATTGCGTTCCAGAGAACCAACCTGAATGGAGTCCCCTAAATAAACGTAGAGATAAAGAAATGTGTGCCCCAACTCAGTTTTACCACAAAGGTACAGTAGAATTACATCTGTAATGGCATTTAAATTACCTTTTCTTCCCCCAGCCCAGCATTTTCCTAAACCCCCCCCCCCCACACACACACAACTTTCCATAATCTTCTATCCAAGGCGGGATGGTCTTATGTCCTTACTTCCATAGGCATTTTTAGATTTCTCCCAAATTGCCCATATTAATTTTCTTTCAATTTAACCAAAACCAAACCATGTCATACAGTAAACGAAGAGTAGCTGGGAGAGAAACTTGTTGCAGTTACAGATGTTTTAGAAACCTGTCTTTCCCGGTTATATCTAAGACAGTGATTTCCAAACTCTATGACACCATTCAAATCCTTTGGGATTTAAAAAAACACCACTGCCCAGCTCTCACCCAGAAAATGATTTAGTCGGCACGGGGTGCAATCTGAACATTGGACTTGTTAAAAAGCTTCCCAGATGATTCAAATGTATAGCAAAGTTTGGGAACCACTGATCTACGGCATTTGATAACTAGATGAGAAAGGTAAAAATGTATTGTCTGGGGCAGTCTGGCTCTGTTATGGTCTCCTTCATCCCTTCTAACTAATCACGCAGGCTTTGTCTAGTTCAGTATATTCAATCACGTATTCTGGGTAAATCTGATCTTTCTCGAAGATGACAAAAACGGAGGGATTCAACCTTATGTCCACATAGCTGTCATATGGTGGCGGGGGAGGGCTGGTGTTTCCCATCTCTCCTTGAGTAAAATCTCCAACCAGGACTCGAGCTACAAACATAACGATGTTTTTGGCATCACACTGGCAACTTTTATGGGAATGGATGGCATCTTTTGTGAAGTAAATTCCTAGAAATCATCAGAAAAAGAGAAAGGGTAAAGAATTATTATGAAAGAAGGCATGTCGCTTGTAAGCTTAGCTACATACCATCAGATGATGGGCGTCCCCTAAGCATGTGTAGCAACACCTTACTGATACTTAAAAACTTTTCTTTGTACTGAAAAAAAAAATGTTTATTATGCAAGGAAATTTAAATCCAGTATATATAACCCTACTGAAATAACCGAAACACTTGCTACTGTGCAAGGAGCTCCCAGGGATGGCATGAGCCACCCGCTAGAGTGACCAAGTGATATCACAGCAGCCCAACTCATGCAAATCATGCAGGGTGAGCTGAATTGTGACTGGATGAATCAAATATACTCCAGCAGAGGCCTTTTTCTGTTGTGCACACTTTAAGGAACAGAGGTCATTTATTACTAATGGGAGGGTCCTAGAAAACGTGAAAGAGGGAGGCGCAGCACAGCCAAACAACTGACCCTGGTAGACCCTTTCAGAACAGCTGATCTATCTTCCTCCTCAACTGTAAAACAAGCCCTGTATCACTGAGGTCTCTCTCTCTCTCTCTTTTTTTTAACATTTTATTTATTTATTTATTTGAGAGACGGAGCATGCATGCAGCGGGGGGAGGGGCAGAGGAAGGGCGAGAATCCCAAGCAGGACTCCACTCTCAGTGTGGAGCCTGAGGCAGGGCTCCATCTCACAACCCCGAGATCATGACCTGAGCTTAAATCAAAAGACCCGGGCTTCATGAATGAGCATTCCAGGGGCCCCTGCATCACTGAGGTTTCTATACACAGCAGATCAACAATGCTTTCCTAACAAATTAAAATTTCCTATTTTCATTTTTGTCATTGCTGGATACTTTTTTTTTTTAAGATTTTATTTATTTATTTGAGAGAGACAGCATGGGGTGGTGCGTGCAGAGGAAAAGGGAGAAGCAGATTCCTGCTTAGCAGGGAGCCTGACACCAGGCTCTATCCCAGGACCCTGCAATTATGTCCCAAGCCAAAGTTAGCTGTTTAACCAACTGAGTCACCCACGCGCCCCATTTTTCTCTGTCTTTTTAAAAAGAAATCTGGGAGCGCCTGGGTGGCTCAGTCAGTTAATCATCTGACTCTTGATTTCAGCTCAAGATCTCAGGATCATGGGACTAAGCCCCATGTCAGGCCCCGTGCTCAGCTAGGAGTCTGCTTGAGATTCTTTCTCCCTCTCCCCTTCCCCCACCCCCACTGCTCATGCTAAATAAAATCTTTTAAAAAATTTAAAAAAGAAATGTGTGTATGTTTGCAAATCCTGATTTTCTATGCAAAAGTTAATTCGTAAAATGAATTCATTTTCTTTATGGTAACAAGTGCTTAATATTTTTTCATTTATCTTGTTTATTTTTTAATTACTGATTTTTTTTTTCTTTTTTATAATTTAGATGTTTGAATTCCAGAAATACTGCTTATGCTGACTAGGTCCGATACTGGATATTCTGGGTAAATGATGTTCAACGCTATTTGGAATAAGAAATGAAAGTCCACCTACACCGAGCTACCACTTCCCGACCCGCTGTCCCTCCCAAACAGTCCCTGACTTGGTGGGGATACTCTCACCTGTTTCTAGGCATTCACATACATATATAACACATTTACTCTGATACGGTTTGATGTTCTTTTATTTGTTCATTGATAGGATTATACTGTAGGAACTGTTCTGCATTTTTTTACACGCTAGTCCTAGAAATTTTGCTGTCACCCCAATTAGACCCACCTCATTCTTTTCAGTGGCTGCACAGGACTCCATTGTATGGATGTATCATAATTTAATTCTTGTATTGATTAAACTGTAGGTTGCTTTTATTTTTTTGCTATTATCAAGAACACTTTAAATAAATGCTTTTAAAACATCCTAGTAAATATACCTTTGAGAGCCTGTATAAGTATTTCTATAAAACAGACTGCAAAACTATAATGGCTGAGCCAAAGGACATGAACATATTAGATTTTGACAGATATTACAAACTGCACTCCAGAAGCAGTCTAAAAATTTTACCAGCAATGGAGAAAGTCCCATATCTCCAAACCTTGCCAACACTGGATATCAACTATCCTTTTAATTTTTGTCGATATAAAGTACAAAAAAAAATCTGATTTTAATAAGCATCTCCTTTAATACTAGCAGCAGTAAGCATCTTCTCATATGCTTATTGGCATATTTCTTTTTTCTTTTTTTTTTAAGATTTTATTTATTTATTTGACAGAGAGAGACAGCCAGCGAGAGAGGGAACACAAGCAGGGGGAGTGGGAGAGGAAGAAGCAGGCTCTTAGTGGAGGAGCCTGATGTGGGGCTCGAACCCAGAACACTGGGATCACGCCCTGAGCCGAAGGCAGATGCTTAACCACTGCACTACCCAGGCGCCCCTGGCATATTTCATATGTTCTTTCTTGGAACTGCTTTTCCACATCTTTTTTTCCTGTATTTTTTTTTTTTTGTTTTTCTTTTTTTACTGATGTGGGACCAAAACAAGATTATTTAAAAGACAGTGACCATATGGACCTTTTTATAATCTTACAAAGTAGGCCAGTAGATAATTGGAAAATGACCAAGGACACAAACGACAATCATCACCCCACCACAAGTCTATTGGGCCACCCACTCCACCCGTCACTGCCAACGACCCTCCTTCCTAGCTAGTTTCAGCTCCTCAGTTTTACCAGATGACCTGCTACAGACCTATTCTATACTACTCGGCTATCCTGACTACAGAGGCTGTACCTTCTTTTACTTTCAAAGATTTTATTTATCTATTTGAGAGAGAGAGAGCACACAAGTGGGGAGAGGGGCAGAGGGGAAGAAGAGGGAGAAGCAGACTTCCGACAGCGCAGGGAGCCCGCCTCAGAACTCGATCCCAGAACCCCGAGTTCATGACCCGAGCCAAAGTCAGATGCTTAAGCGACCGAACAACCCAGTGCCCCTGTGCCTTCTTTATTTCTCTTTTGATGGGCACCCACTACAACTATATCACACTACCCATCCCTGTGCATCATAGTACAGTCGTAAGTCATTTCTAAGTCTGCCAAGAGCCACTCCTCATATGTCAATTTCTGGAACTTCTAAACAATTTAAGCTATTTTGTAAAGAAATCTTTCTAAAATATATACTCTTCTCTGATTTAAAAAATAGAACAAGTCATTTTGCCCTTTCTTTTCCTGATGCGTCAGATGTAGACATTAATTCTGATATATGGTGTTACAACTAGGGATGCCCTGTTGAGTTACTGAGGGGGACAGAGCCATTTACTCTTATACTGATGGTCTATACACAGTATGAAAGAGAAACGTTAAGTTGTGTTTGCGTCTTGCAGATCATTCCCCCTCTCATTCTCCACCTAAAACTGCTAATTTTCTTCCTGCTGCCCGCCTCTAGCGTCTCTTTACTCCCACTCCACACTTGCTGGGCTGAGAAAAAAAAAAAAAAAAACACTGTTTTGAAATAAGACTAAATGATTCTGAGAGGTTCCCAAGAAAAAACATACACAATCTTCAGTACAGGGATTTTATGACAACAACTCAGGCTACTCATAACACAGTTGTTCACTCCTTCCGATTCCAAGTTATCTTTCAGAAAGTGAATCTTCCCAGATAAGTGAACTCCACTTATGCATGTAAAAGGTGTCAAATAAATAGTATGGAGTTACTGGTAAAAATATATTTGACTTAAAGCAAATGGAATAAAATCAATAGACAAAAATTTCATCTGTATTTTTCTTGAGTGTACATTTTTATTGCTTGATAAAGCCATAAAACCTATTTGCAACATTCAGAGATAGTTGTGCATATTTTAATAGCACTGAGTTACTTTTATATTTGTTAAATTATTTTTTCCTATTTTGTAATATATGGCTTTATAAGTCTCAGCACTGATTTGATTATTCAGCTATTTTTTAAAAGATGTATTTATTTATTTTAGAGAGAGAGGAGAGAGAGCACGCACCAAGTGGGGGGTGGGAGGGGGAGAAGGAGAGAGAGAGAATCTCAAGCAGGCTCCACACCCAGAGCAGAGCTCGACCCGGGGCTTGATCTCACGACCCCAAGATCATGACCTGAGCTGAAATCAAGAGTCGGACACTTAACCGACTGAGCCACCCAGGTGCCCCAAACTATTTTTTTTAAGTAAGCTCCATGCCTAATGCGAGGCTTGAACTCACAACCCCCAGAGATTGGGAGTTCCATGCTCTGGGCCAACCAGGCACCTGAGCTGAGCGAGCCAAGCACCCCTATTCAGCCTGAGCCAGCCACGCACCCCTATTCAGCTATTTTTGCTTATCAGTGGTAACCAAATGAAAGCAAGTGAAGCCAATGACAAAAGATTTTTTATACAGTTATTCTAGGTCTTTGGAGGATATCTTTATCATTCACCATTCAGAAAAGAGTAACCATTACCCTAAAGAACTGATTTTTAAAATGGATCATCAGTTGTTCTTAAAAATCACTTTTATATAATCTAGAATCTACACTTGCTTAAATGAGCCGACCCTAAGACCCAACCTTATAGCCCACTCTCCTAAAACTTGGACTCCATCTTATTGCAAACACCTCTTAGGAGTGATAGATTCCCTGAACCCCAATATCCTCTTCATCCCTTCATCCTTCTACTTGGATCTAGGCCACCCTCATTTCTGACCTGAAATCTTTTTTTTTTTTTAAGCTTTATTTATTTGGGGGGGGGGGATGGGCAGAGGGACAAAGACAGAGAGTCTTATTCAGACTCTACACTGGGCACGGAGCCCGAGGTGGCGCTCGACCTCGTAACCCTGAGATCAGGAGGACCTGAGCTGAAACCAAGAGTCAGTCGCTTAACCAACTGAGCCACTCAGGCACCCCATGGCCTGGACTCTTGAAACGACCTCCCTACCTACTCTTTCTTCCAATAGGCTTGGTCCTGCCTCTCCTTTCTTACGTGTAGTCAGAGTTATCGGTACTTCCTTCTCAAAGCCACTGGTGGTTTGTGATTGACTCCTGGATAAAATCCCGCCCCTCCACATGGCTTGCAAGGTGTTTCAGGATCGGACACTACCCTCCAGCTCCAGCCTCATCCTTTGTCATTGCCACCAGACCTTAAATGTCCTGTGCTGTCCACAGCCTCCCTGGGCTTTGTCAATCTCCATTCTTCATAAACACTCTTCTCCCAACTGTTTTGTTTTGTTTTGTCTTGTTTTTTAACCTAGCTAGCTTTTGTTTGCCCTAGAGGTCATATTTAGACTTCACAATATGCTGTAATCTACTTTATTCATTTTCTCATTTATTTAGTATAGCTAACATAATGGGATAATATTGTGCTTTTTCTTTCTTTTTATAATTCTTTATATATAACCATCTTTCATTTTAGCCAGACATATTCTGTGCCTCAGAGAGAATAAGAAATCACTGGAAGGAATCTATAAGGAGAAAGAAAGAAACATGGTCAGCTTTTGATAACCAAAGGATCTGGACATGCACTGCAAAAAATGGGCTTTATTAACTAGAAAGAACTCTGAATGAGACCAGGGAAAGGGACCTTCTTCTAGGTTGGGAGTCCCAAAGTGTGAAGTTGGCTCTAACTGGGTTATTCAGGCATCCTGGGCTCCAGCATGCTGGGCCCGTCAGGGATGACGGAGAGGAGTCCAGTGGCAGAGGAACGCAGGTGTCCCACTTCCTGGCTAGAATACCAACATTCCAATTCTCTGTGGATTCTTCTGGGTTTTCTACATAGCCACTCATATTATCAAAAATAACATCTTTGCTTCTTTCTTTCCAACCACTGGGAGGTACCTGGGTTGAGGATTTTGGGAGATTTATATATGTCAATGCCTGCAGCACTCTGGATCCCAGGTATGTTCCCCAGCCTTATATGCCTCCCCTACGGCCTCTTAAACCCAGTTTGTAACCAGGACTGGTCCTTCTTTGCTTAGTTATGCCCCCAAACATGTGCTTTTTTTTTTTCTAATTTCACCCTGCTTCCACTTTTTATCCAAATCGGAGTTTTCATCATCTCCTCTGACTGTGAAGTTGAGTGCCTTTTATCTAAATGTTGTTCTTATCCTCAGTGTGGACTGTTCAGCAGGTTGGCTCCCGTGTCCCAACTCTTATCAACTCTCCGACTAACCTGCCTTCTTCTCTGATCCTCCATTTCCCATCGGATGCTCTCTTCCTGCCTCCAATTTATCAAAGGCAACCCAGAGCCCTCCTACTGTCCCAGGCACATTTCACTCTCCTGATACTCTCCTTAACACAGTCATATGCAAAATCATGCAGCTAACAGCCTAACCGGAGAGGTTTCACATGTGCAAGAGGGGGGCTTCGTTTTCCCTCAGAGAGGACCAGTATCTCTGAAGTCTACCACTTGGCCTCTATTAGAACAACCGCCTGAACTTTTTTAAGATTATGGGCACAGTGGTTCATACCCATCTATCTAGCCAGGGCTAATACCATCACAGGTGATGGAAGTGGAAAATGGATATGAAAAATAAATACGAACAACACAAAAACATCTTCTAACTCCAGGTAACAGGAGGCAGGCCAGGTAGAAGGATCACCACCTTCTCAAGGGAGGGTGGCGTGGGCAAAAGGGGCACAGTTCCCAGACAGACATCTTGCCCATCTGTGAGAACTGCAGACTCCAACTCAGTCTCTGTTTCACACCACTCACAGGGGTTTTTCCTGGCTATCAGGAACTCTCCTCTTTCGTCAAGTTAAGGAGAAGTGACAGTCAGTGAGTAACACCATCAAACTATCAAGATACATTTCAAAGGGTTTCAGAGCCCTTTCATGTACAAAACAGGAAAAACAGACTACACACCCATGCATGTCATTATCAGAGCCAATGAGGGCCAAAACCTAAGAACATGTATGTACCATATTCCCATTTTCTACGATAAATATTCCTCTGAGTTCTAACATAAGAGAGACGTACTTCACACAAGGTGGTCATCCCGCTTTCTCCAAACATTTCTGGGTCAGTTTTAGTGAGGCATTTTTTAAAGTTTACTTATTTATTTTAGCAATCTCTACACCCAACATGGGACTTGAACTCACAACCCCAAGATCAAGAGTCGCATGGTCTTCCAACTGAGCCAGCCAGGCGCCCCTTTATTGATGCGTTTAAACTTAATGCACATGAAATTCTCATCAAGTCATTCCCCTGCTTAAACTCCTTCATTAGGTTCCCATGCCCTCAGGGTCAAGTGTCAACTCTTTCCCGTGGCACTGTATCTTACACCACTTGGCGCTCACTCTGCACAGGGACTCTGAAACATAGATGACCACTCCTGTGCCTTTCCTTGGAAACACCTCTCCAGCAGGTTAGGGGTCCATAGGACCTGTTCACTCCCTCTGCAGTAGTTGCACATTTGCCATCATTTGATTAATGATGGGAAGTAATTTTGGTGGGGGCCATGTCCACTTTGTTCACGCTATGTCCCCCAGTATCTAATGTATTGAAGGCACTCAAAAATATTTTTTGGCTGACTGATTGGTTTCTTGCTTTCCGCAGTGTGTGTGAATTTAATCTTCATTGTGTGAATTGAGCCCACTTTGAAACTTGATATACTCTTAATTTTTCTCTTACGATGAGTGATTCGTTGTGTTTGCTTATTTTAAGAATTACACGGAAGGTACAACCCAACACCAAAAAATAATCTTATTAAAAAATGAGGGCGGGGCACCTGGGGGCTTAGTCTATTAGGCATCTGCCTTCGGCTCAGGTCATGATCTCAGGGTCCAGGGATGGAGCCCTGAGGAGGGCTTCCCGCTCAGCAGGGGAGCCTGCTTCTCCCTCTTCCTCTGTCCCTCCCCCCGCTCGTGCTCTCTCTCAAATGAATAAAATCTTAAAAAAAAAAAAAAAGAACCCATCAGTGGCGACGGCAGGCTACTTGTAGTGGCTTCACAGGGTTGGACTTAAGTCAGGAAGAGCCACGGGTAGAAGTGAATAGTAAGGCAGACGATGTAGCCAACAGGTCAAAGCATGTGTGAGACTCTTCCATCCTTCCACCTCCCAAAAAACCCAAGACGGGAGCAGGGCTGATACAGCACTCAAGTCCCAAGTCAATGTACTACTCTAATTTGGGCCATTAAGGTTAACATGAGCTTAATTCTCCATGCATGCAAGAGCCCGCACATGCTGGTTAGTACAAAATCATGACTTACACCACGTAACTGACCCTGAGTTATAACTCTACTAGTTAGGCTTCTCTATTCCAGCACAAACCTTTTCCATATTTGGTTTCACCACCAGTTCCATGTAAGATCCAGTCAAAATTATTCTCACAGATAGACTCCATGTGCATGCGGCTTGTTGCATAAAATAGGATTTTCTCCGTTCTGTTGTTCATCTTCATTTTTTTCCTAATACAGGAAATGTGAGACTTAACGCCCAGAGCATTCCTCTCCCACTCTGGTTAATGACATTAATCCCAATAAAGTCTAATCATCTTAAAATTGGATTCCACCCACTTTCAGAATGGAGCTTCTAACACTAATGCACCAGGCGCAGAAAAGTAAATTTATGAGAACTTTTAAATGACAGATACATTAAATCAAAGAGTCGTAATACTGAAGCCGAAAGAGAGAAGTTCGAGTTTACAAAATGAAAAAATATCCAGACACTGAAAAAACTCTTGATTGTAAAATCAACCAATGAACAGGTTTTAAAATATAGCTCTTAACTGATCCTTTCAAACTTTATGTTAAAACAAAACAAAACAAAACCTGATAACATGGCCACCAACCTTTCAAAAGTATTCAAGAGCTTTGTATTCTTGATCTTCTTTATCTTTTCAATCTTGAAATTTTTCATGGAAGCTTTGAAATACTCACTTATCATGGAATATTCCGGACAGCGATTATCGATCTCTAACAACTGAAAATTTTAAAAAATAGGTAAAATGTGAAACAGGAGACATTTAAAGCATGTTATATCCACACGCATGGCCCCTATGCCATGGAGTATCCTTGCCAGACTTCTGGTAGCAGGTGGGATAAGCTGGTTTAGGGTTTCCACATCTGGAGGTTCATTTTAGTAATGAACTCGCTGGCACTGGCCCATCAGCACTGGGCCCATCTGTGCAGGCTGACTTAGGGCTAGCATTATGCTTAAAGGCAAAGGGACGCCCCCTGGAGGTGTCAGATTTACTCTTAAGACCTGGTGAGTTCCTTGCCTAAAGCTAGAGCAAGGCACCCAAGCAGAGAGGCCTACACCCAAAGCTGGAGCACGATGTGGAAGCTAAGTGATGCAGAAGGAGTCTTGCCCCATCCAAGTTAGGTGATGAGGTGAGGCAGTGTGTATGCTCCCACAGAAACCTGCTTTTTAACTCCAACTAGAGACGAGGTGCTTTTACTCTCTTTCAGGTTTCTCATCCATAAAGCGGAGATGATGGTATCTATCTCATAGGGTTGTTGTAAGGATGCGCCCATAAGAGACTGTGTGTGGCTGGACGATGAGGTGCCCCAGAGAGGGCAGCTGCTCTCTGGGAAGGTAACACAGTTACCATTTGGAATCTTGACCCAAGAGTTTTACAGAAACCATTCATCCTTTCATCCAAACACACACATTTACAGCTAAGTACTTTTCCCCCACTTTAAACAATTTACACACTAAAAAGTAAAAACCAAGTACCTTATATCCACTCAAGCCAAAGTCCCACTGAGAATGCAATGTCGAGGTTAAAGGCTCTGACCGGGTCTGCGCCGGCTGACAGCTACAAAGAAGAGAAAGAACTCACTTCGTTCCCTGTTCCATATGCCCAAGTTCTGTCCTGAAATTCCAGCCACTAAGCCAAGGTTTCCCAGAGAATTTTTTCTTTGTACTTTATTTCGGATTATATTCCTGCATATTCCTGGTACAGATGTACTAGTAATCATGCTTTTTAAAAAATGCAGTCATTATTCATAATTTGGTAAGTGAATGTGATTTTCCCATTGATTTAAAATGCAAAAGCAGGGGCGCCTGGGTGGCGCAGTCGTTAAGCGTCTGCCTTCGGCTCAGGGCGTGATCCCAGCGTTATGGGATCGAGCCCCACATCAAGCTCCTCTGCTATGAGCCTGCTTCTTCCTCTCCCACTCCCCCTGCTTGTGTTCCCTCTCTCACTGGCTGTCTCTATCTCTGTCGAATAAATAAATAAAATCTTAAAAAAAATAAATAAATAAAATGCAAAAGCATTCATTCTGTTTTAGATTTCTGCTTAACCTTCAGAGGACCTAATATGTGAGCATTAAGATATCTTACAGCGTCTTTGTGAAACAATAAACAATGAGGCACGGGGGGAAGGTACACCGAGGCACGGGGGAAGGTACACCGAGGCACGGGGGGAAGGTACACCGAGGCACGGGGGGAAGGTACACCGAGGCGGGGGGGAGGGGGGGAAGGTACACCGAGGTACGGGGGAAAGGTACACCGAGGCACGGGGGGAAGGTACACCGAGGCGGGGGGGAGAGGGGGAAGGTACACCGAGGCACGGGGGAAGGTACACCGAGGCACGGGGGGAAGGTACACCGAGGCACGGGGGGAAGATACACCGAGGCACGGGGGGAAGGTACACCGAGGCGGGGGGGAGAGGGGGAAGGTACACCGAGGCACGGGGGGAAGGTACACCGAGGCGGGGGGGAGAGGGGGAAGGTACACCGAGGCACGGGGGGAAGGTACATCGAGGCACGGGGGGAAGGTACACCGAGGCGGGGGGGAGGGGAGGGAAGGTACACCGAGGCACGGAGGGAAGGTACACAGAGGCACGGGGGAAGGTACACCGAGGCGGGGGGGAAGATACACCGAGGCACGGGGGGAAGGTACATCGAGGCACGGGGGGAAGGTACACCGAGACGGGGGGGAGAGGGAGAAGGTACACCGAGGCACGGGGGGAAGGTACACCGAGGCATGGGGGGGAAATACACTGAGGCACGGGGGGAAGGTACACCGAGGCACGGGGGGAAGGTACACCGAGGCACGGGGGGAAGGTACACCGAGGTATGGGGGGAAGATACACCGAGGCATGGGGGGAAGGTACACTGAGGCACCAGGGGAAGAATCCTGCTGTCTGTCCTGTACAAACTGTATTTCAGGGTATAGTTACCCAGGAGGAAAAAGTCTTCTTTACAGACAATTCACAGCTATTAGTTTCTTATAAAAAAGTAAATGAGGGGAAATGTAATAGATTAAGAGCCTTAAAAGACAAATCCACCAAATGCAAATGTATATACCTTGTTTGGATAAAAATTTGTATAAATCAACTACAAAAATTCCTGCTTGACTTTACACCCGCCTTGAAATCTGTTTTATGTAACCACGTATCACCCCCGGGGGGGGGGGGATCCATCTCCAAAACCATTCATGAATGATGTAGATTTTACTGAGTTTCATGAGCAGACAGAGGAGAGGTGGACTTCCTGCTTGCCTACCCCTTCGGGCACACTGCCCTGCTTCACGAGCACAGACAATGCTAAGGAAGCCGCTGTGTAATGCAAGCAGGAAGATTTCAAGAACACAGATTCAGGAGTAAGCTGCTGACACCTGTGGCTGACCATCTCAAACATCTGCCGGTAGGCAGTGCTTCCCAATACTTACTTGAACCCACTTTTAATCTGCTGCACATCCTTGTAAGACATAAATGCTGGCCTTCTGACAACATCTTTTTGGGTCCTGGAAGCTAGGTTTGTTTGAATCATGCCTTTAGAGAGAAAAAGGAAAACAAACAAGAACCAAGGATTAGTCCTAGAAAATGATGTCCTGTTACTTTTTGTAGGCTAGTCACACAGCAAATATTCACGACTGAACTGTAATACGTATGAATAGAGAAAATCCTTTCGGATGGGAATTGGCCATGATTAAACACTTGTATCCTTCACTGCCCTGATGCTAAGACCCAGAAAATAAAGATGTAATGAGACGAGCAGTCCGCAATTAATCTAATCTGTAAATCAAAGTCCGATCGTAAAGGGAAGGACTAGGGCAGCCAGATAACAAGACATCATCCAGGTCAGCTGCCCTAAACCAGTCATCAATGGTTAGGGTTTGGAATGTGGTAGCTAGATCTTGAAGGATTTTTGTCTATAAAGTGTGAAATGTCATTTTCCATTCATGCATCTTACAGACCCGGGTCCAAGCTGCAGTCAGAGGGAGCTCTTGAAAAAGTAAACCATCTGGGGCGCCTGGGTGGCTCAGCCAGTTGAGCACCAACTCTTGGTTTTGGCTCAGGCTGTGATCTCAGTGTGGTGGGATCAGGCACTGCATCGGGCTCTGTGCTCAGTGGGGAGTCGGCTTGGGATTCTCTCCCCCTCCTCCTCTGCCTCTCCCCTCACACACGCACTGGTGCTCTTTCTTGGTCTCTCAAATAAATAAATAAAATCTTTTTTAAAAAAAGTAAATCCTCTTACATTGCTAGTGAAAGTATAAAATGGCACAGCCACTTTACAAAACCATTAGGCAGTTCCTTATAAAGTTAAACATGTAGCACCTACGTGATCTAGCAATCTCACTCCTTTGTACTCACCCAAGAGAAATGAAAACTTACACCCACACAAACACTTGCATTTAAATGATCCTACTAGCATTATTCTAATAACCAAAAAGTGAAAACAACCAAAATACTAAGTGTGAATGCATAAAAACAAACCACGGTATAGCCTTACAATGAAGTATTACTCAGCACTGGAAAGGGAAGAGCTATTGTACGTGCAACAGCATAGATGGGTCTAAAAAACATTCTGAGTGAAAGAAGCCACCCACATGCGGAGTATATACCACAAGATGCTATTTATATGATGTTCTAGAATAGATAAAACTAATCTAGTGACAGAGAGGAAACGGGGGTGGGGAGAGACCGATTGCAAAGGGGCATGAGGAAACTTTTTGGATTGATGGGAATGTTCTAGATCTTTTCAGGATAGCAGTTGCATGCAAAAGTCAGCGCTCATCCAACTGCACACTTAAAATGGATGCATTTTGGGGCGCCTGGGTGGCTCAGTTAGTTAAGCATCTGCCTTCGGCTCAGGTCATGATCCCAGGGTCCCGGGATCAAGCCCCACGTCTGGCTCCCTGCTCAGCGGGGAGCCTGCCTCTTTCTCTCCTTCTGCTGCTCCCCCTGGTTGTGCTCTCTCTCTCTCAAATAAATAAAATCTTTAAAAAAATGCATGCATTTTATTGAAGCAATCATGCTTCAGTATAGTTGATGCAAAGTGAACAAAAATAAACAAAAGATAAAATGAGATGGTGCAGGGAGCCTGGGTGGCTCAGCTGGTTAGGCGCTGGACTCTTGATTTTGGCTCAGGTCATGATCTCAGGGTCAAGAGATCAAGCCCCAGTCTGGCTCCAAGCTCAGCAGGGAGTCTGCTCTACTCCCTCTCCTTCTGCCTGACCCTCTCTGCCCTTTCCCCACTCGTGCGCGTGCACACCCCCCCAAAATAATTAAATATATCTTTTTTAAAAAATGAGGTGGTGCCACAACTCTGCTCCAAACCTTCTTGCAGCTCTCATCTCTTAGACCTTCTCACTGTTCTTTGAAACCTCCAGCTTGTCTACAGTTCACAGTCTTAGGGCGAGCCCCTCCCTCTCTTGGGGGCCCTCCTTCCCATGTGCACGGGCTGCTCCCTTCCTTCCAAAGGTTCCTCCCGGGACAAAACTAGATGCTCTCCTAGGGACTCCTCCAATTCTCTGGCTTCTTCATCACACTGCTTCATTTTCCCCAGAGCTGTTACCACTTTCAGAAATTGCCTAATGCCCACACCTAGAACAGTGCCTAGCAACAGAGCCGGCACTCCAATACTAGTTTAATGAATGTCAGAATATAAGAAATAGGAAAAAATCACCTAGAATACCACAAACTCCTCTGAACTAGTTTCTATGAACCAAGTGAACAAAATTGCTGGTCAAATTTCTCCAGATTCGGAAACAAGGTACATTATTGATTCTCCACTCTCCCCCACCTTTTCAAATTGCCAAAACAATAGAATAAAAACCAAAGAAAAAAATTTTGATTTAAGCCATTCTTAATTTCACCACCCAACAGAAGAGATGTCCATTTCTTCCTATTCTCTTCTGGTCTTGGTCTACATTCATACATTGTTGCATTTACCATGCATATTAAATTTTTTTAAAAAAAAACTTCTCTTTAAAAAAACAACTCTTCATTTGAAATACAACAGCTAAAGAGAAAGGCACAAAAGCATAAATTGGAGTTTTGCCTTTTTCGTTTAACAACATAAATTTTGCTTTTACTGTGCAGTTTTCATAATCATAATTTTTAAGCAGTTCTCCACCGAAATTTAATACCCCAATTGCTTTGGTCACTATGCTACTACCCCCACAGGCTGTTCCTCTGCTGTAGCATGTCAAATAGGCTTTACTAAAGATCTTCATGCTCATCGCTTTTTTTTCCTTCTGGTGAATTATTTCCTTAGAAAGATTCTTAAGAGAATGAAAAAGCAAGCTTTTTTTTTTTTTTTTTTAATTTTAAGTAGGCTTCATGTCCAACATGGGGCTTGAACTCACGACCCTGAGATGAAGGGTCGCATGCTCTACTGACTAAGCCAGCCAGGCACCCCAAAGCAAGCATATTTTAATATCTCTTGATATGCAGAACCAGATTTCTTTCCAAAATACAGTAGTTGGTATAAAGGTCTTTCAAAGCTACATTACTTAAGACACAGTAATTGGTACAGGGCCCAAACCTCAGGCACCACCTGGAATGTCAAGGACCCGAGAAAGTCTTTATCTCTTTCAAAGCTCCTGCAGGGCTGATGGAGAAAGGGCAACCATCTGACCGTATGCAGGGAAGTGTCCCAGGGGTGCAGCTAATGGGACAGCACATTCAGAGGGAGGGCGGTTCCTGCCCTGGTTTCTTACTAACACAGACTGCTAGAAGCTAAGCTGAAGGCCTTTCCAGGGGGGCTCAAATGAACATGCTGGAAGGCAAAGTCTTCAGAAAAGCTAATGGATAAAACCAATCGCCTAGATGATGAAGCCCCGACGGAACAGCAAGGTTCTACAATTCTGAAGACACCGATGGGCCCAAAGTCTCTACTGCTGTCAGAGCCGAGGTTCGAGCACAGGCCTCTTGACAGCCACTGGCTCCCGCCCCACCGTACCGCATGCCTTGCTGAAAAGATCCCTGATCCTCGGTACGGCATGACCTCCCTTTGCTCCCACCCCCACGTGGACACCGCAGGCCAGATCCGAACGACGGGCACCGCTGCCAAGCGCAGAGTCTTACCCACAAAACTCAGCTCGTAGTTCCGCGAACCCGCCTGAAACGGCACAATCCCCCTTGGATGGCACAGGAAGAAGGACTCCAGGTAGGAGGAGTCGACGCTTGAAGCTTGCTGACTGTCAGCCTAATTAAAAAAACAAAAAACAAAAACAAAAGGTAAAGACACTTCCGGGTAAGCTTTTAAGAAATCTCTACCATTATATCCTATACAATTGTATTTTAGCCATGGGATTGCCACAGGAATGCATCTTGCCTCCCAAACCAGACTGTAAAGGCTGCCGGGCTGGGGCCAGGTCACACTGTCTTGTGGCGTCCCCATCACGGCGCTAGAAGAGAACAGTCTACCTTGCAGGAATGGACCATGCTTGGTGGATGCCTGAAAAATGAAGCTCTTTGTAATGTCCTTTTTACACCTTCTGTAAAATAAGACCCAAAGCGTACAGAGCCACTTATACCCATGGTACAGAAATCACGTCTGCCCTCGCTGCCTAACAGAATCCAACACTCGGGCATGAAGTAGAACATCGTAGAACATCGTTCCTAGCTGTTTTTACACCATCACGTGTGAGCAAGCAGTTTCGAGCTGTCGTAAAAAGCAGGGAAGCTCCAATGAGCATACCGCAGTCCAAATGGAAATGACCTCCCCCTTCTCCTCTGCCCTGAACCACGCTAAGCAAATAAAATGGACTGCCCCCACCAGTTGGTCAACAACACTGAAAGAGCCCTTGGATTTGCCACTCACTGTGGCTGTAATGAAAGAGGCAAAGAACACCGCCCCAAAAATGTAAATATAGAATCTCTGGTCTCAAGGCCTGTACGAAGGGTCTGACCCTCAGAATTGGGTGGGTAAACACTAGCGTGTTGATTCTAGCAAGGAGAC
Organism: Ursus americanus; assembly: GCF_024610735.1. NCBI lineage: Eukaryota > Metazoa > Chordata > Mammalia > Carnivora > Ursidae > Ursus > Ursus americanus. Next base: position 14,876,855 of record NC_142129.1, on the reverse strand, counting down.
AAGCTAGGCCACCATTCCACTGTCCACACCCTATGCAGGGGTGGCAGACCAGGGCAGACTGGATGTAAGCCCTAATAGCAGGGGTTCCCAATATTTAATGGTGAAGAGAGACTTGTTCCTTATGATCTAGAATGTAGAAGCTAATGACAGCAAATTCCCAGCTGGTGGCAGGGAGGGGGTTCTCTGTCCCTTTAATGACACTGTGGGCTCTGCAGCTTTCAGCTATACCCACCCCCTCCCTCTTCCCCAGTGAACGAGCCTGCTGGATGTAAGGGGAGGGGGCCGCAATGAAAGCCTCCAAGGAGAATGTCCTGGATGGAGAAGGGCCTGAACCAGGTCTCTCTAGCCTGGGGAGGACTACAGTGAGGGTTGGGAAGCTGGGTTCAGATATCTGCAGACAGTGCAAAGCAGGAATAAACGAGAATGGGGTTCAGAAGGAAGAACCAGGACAAACGGCTGGAAGTGATAAGGAGGCTACCTTTAGCGGAACTTTCTGAACAACAGCATCCAACACTTCAGTTACACCTCGAAGAGGTTTGCTGCAACAGCTGCTGGGACATCATCTACCAGGATGATTGTAAACAAGGCTGCCATACTCATCGGGCAGCAGGAAAGGAGACTGCCATGATTAGATGATGCGGGGCTGAGTCACACGCCCTTCCCCGACCCCAAAGAACAGCTGACGTGGGCAAATGCCTACGAACACAGGGGGTGGCAAGGCAGACCTGTCACCTCTGGGAACCCTCATCTGCCAACTTGAATCTCTATCCTAACCTCCCATTCTGGCAGCCAAAGTCCCATATCCTTCAACTGCCAGCTCAGCTCTACAGGACCCTGTTCCCGGCTGCACAGAACCTACCGAGCTCTAGGCCAGGGCCGTTCACACTGTGTGTGTGAATCATAGGGAATCATGTTAAAATGCAGACTGAGATTCAGGGACAGGGTTTTTAATTCTGCATGTCAAAGAGCCCCCACGGTGCCAATGCTGCCCGACCAGACTTTTGGGTCTAGATCAGTGTTGTCCGCTGGAACTTTCCGGAACATTTCACTGGAAATATTCTGTTCTCCTGTTTGAGAGCCACATGCCACACGTAGCTGCAGAGCACTTAAATGTGACTAGTGTGACCATGGAACCGAAGCGTTCATTTTATTCAAATGTAATGAATTGAATTAAAACGAAACAGCCACTACAAGTGGCTGGTGCTTGTCCTACTGGGCAGAGCGAGGCAATTCCAGTGTCTGAGCGTTTGGACAGCCCAGCGTGCCTCACACTTGGTCCCTCCTCGGGCCCTTCCCTCACACTGTATACTCCAGTTCTGCGGGAGCAAAGGAGTGAATGAGTGATGGGGCCTTCAGTGATTTATTCTCCCAAAAGACTTGAATGCGTATCTCCATTTCAGTGTCCAGGCCTTGGCTTTTGTCCCTTGCCCACATGACTGCCTTGATCTTGGTTTCTAGCGCTAGGGTGCCTTTGCCTTGGGCGGTTCTCTCAGGCCATGGACTCCAGCCCCTCAACACCAGCTGTCACAGCTACGGAGCTCAGCTCCCAGCTAGTCAGCGTCTCTGAGGGGCTGGATCTGCAGGTGCTGCCAGATGCAAACCCCACGGCCACCAGGCGCCCTCCGGTCACTCGTGCTGTCCCCGTGCTGTCACTCCTGCTGTCACTCCGCCCTGCACCATTACTGCCCACCTGTCCGGCTGTTCAACCATCCCTCCTCCCAATGCCACATCGTCTCCCTGTCTGCCACCTATGTATGGACAAGTCCTGGCTAAGCACCTGAACTTCCATAAAAGAATATCAAGTCTATATTCCAAAGAGCTCACAGTCAAAGCATATGCACCGACCCCTGGTTGGCAAAAGCTGTTCTCCCAGTTTCTACTAGGGAGGCTCCTAACCCAGAAATTTCAGTTGCCCCAACTCTTGTTAAAAATTCAATTCCAAGAAATAAAACCGGCAGGACTCTCCCTATCTGAAGGCTATATGGTCCACTCTTTTCTCCAAATATTCTAACCTCTATATTGGATCAAACCAGGCCATCGAAGAGCTGCAGACTTGACCCACACACACTGAACTCTGGAAGAAACCAGGCTGCTCGTGATATTGTGGTTCAAATCTTCTGGAACCACCAATTTTTATTTCACTTGGACAGACAGCAAGGAGAACATCAAACCTAGGGTCTGTTTTCCTCCTTTTTTTTTTTAGTAACAAAAGAACCAACTCAATTTATATAATGATGGGTCTAATTAATATGAGAGGGTAAGAATTTATTCACATCACCAATAACATGTGCCACAGTTTAAAGGAATCCAACAACATTCTACATGTCTGCATGAAGTTCCAGGAGACATTCTAGAACTTTGCATTTAACACAGACCAAATGTCCCAGGGAGAACTTTATATCAAGAAGTTTTATCAGACGGGACACCTGGGTAGCTGAGTCGGTTAAGCGTCTGCCTTCGGCTCAGGTCATGACCCCAGGAGGGGTCCCAGGATCGAGCCCCACATCGGGCTCCCGGCTTAGCAGGGAGTCTGCTGCTCCCTCTCCCTCTGCCCCTCCCCCCGCTCATGCTCTCCCTCTGCCTGCCGCTCCCTCTGCGTGTGCTCTCCCCCACTCACTCTGTAACAAATAATAAAATCATTTTTTTTAAAAAGTTTTCTCAGAAGTTCCTTGATTTCTTGATGTTTTACTAGGGAACATGAACAATGGGACTTATGTACATTTAAATATCATCTATTCCCCACTGATGGTTCTCCTTGGTCTCTGGGACCCCTGATGTCACTAGAATGCAAATCTTTTCCAACCCTCTTCCCCGTCTTACCAAAAACTGCAAGCATTTGATGTAAGAATCACTGAGGCCTATAGTTTGTTTTTATTTTAACCAAGGCTAATTAACTTGAGTTTGTAATATCTATTTCCACAGTCAACTCCCAGAATCACTTAGGCAGAACTGCACTTGGATATCATCCTCGGCTCGACCGTAGGAAGAACCTGGACAGAGCGCGACAGGACGGGGGTTTTCACACCATACTGTCCCGCAAGCCATCAGAGGAGGGAGAAGAGCAAGGGGGACGGAGAGCAAGAGACCAGGCTCTGCGCCCCTCTCCTACTTCCACAGGGCAGCTCTGCTCTACTCCCGTGTGTTCATTCGGGTTCTGTGAGCGATGGTGCGGACACGGATCTGCTGCTACGACAGCGGGGAAACCACTGGACTAGGTCGAGTCAGAAGGGCTCCCGGGGAGGACCTCACTGGCTGCAGCATACATGCCCCCCTCTTGGTGGCCCCAAAGGAGAGCTTCCCTCAGGCTCCACTGACAGAAAAGAGCAGTGCTCCTCCTGAGCAGCTGGCGTGTTCTCCCCGTAGAGGCACGGGGGACCCCGTGACAGAGGGTGTGTCTCCCTGTGCTTTGGATGCGGGGCAGCTCACAGCCAAACTCATGACCCATCGACTTCTATGCGGAATAAAACCTCTTGCTGGCATTTCATTGTCCCTACTCTGGCTCTGGCTTCATTTTTTTAAAATTTGTGTTTGTTTGTTTTTAAAGATTTTATTTATTCATTTGACAGAGAAAGAGAGAGAGCACAAGCCGGGGGGGCGGCAGGGGGAGAGGGAGAAGGAGGCTCCCCACTGAGCAGAGAGCCCGACGTGGGGCTCAATCCCAGGACCTGCCGGGATCATGACGTGAGCTGAAGGCAGATGCTTAACCGACGGAGCCACCCGGGCACCCCTATTTATTTATTTTTAAGTAGGTACCACACCCAGAGACCCCGACACGGGGCTTGAACTCATGACCATGAGATAGAGAACTGAGTTGAGATCAAGAACTGGACATTTCACCAACGGGGCCACTCAGGCACCCCGGCTTTGGCTTCATTTTAATCTCTCATCTTGCTTTCCTTTTTTCTTTCTTATCACTCTGATTTCATCGCTTTCTCTCTCTCTGTCTCTCAATTTAATCCTAGGCACAAGCCCCGCTTATCTGAACTTCTATCATCTGTTTCCATGTCCCTGTGTGGGTAAGCCTGCCATCGTCCAGTCCCGGTCTTTCGAATCCATCTGAATCCAGATCCTGGCCGAATCCTGGTGACCGTCTATCAGTCTGTTGATTTCTCACCCCGCCTTCTCCGCTGGCTGGAAGCAGTCATCTCTGCACATTTACGAACTCACACTAGCTCAAGGTTCCACCTTGGTGCCTGATCGTGCGGAAAGAAGGGTGTGTGGCTAACTCGGGTCTCCAGGGTTTCCTTGTAAATAATTGATAGATGCTGCTGCTTATGACAGTAGAGTGTATGCTTACCAAGAAAAAGGCAAACACAGCTGTGCATAACGTGAGAAAGCACTATTTCTACTACCCCGTCTGCTCCCCATGGGTAACCATGTCGACATCAAACATTTTACTAGTGGTTTTTTCTGAAGGTGTCATGTTTAAACAAGAGCCTCCTGGAGGAGGGGTACTCACCTCCTCTCCATATTCAACCCATTTGTCCGATTCACTCTTCCAGTACCAAATCCATTTCGTGGCAAAGACAAAATTGGTCAGTGCTGTGACAGACGAGGGTGTGGAGAGGCGTCGGATAGGATTAAAATTACAAGTCATTTTCTGGAAATCGATATCTTCATTTCCAGTAGAAAAGCTGAGAGGGAAAAGTTTAAAGTTAACGGAACACTTCAGTGACCTTGATCTTCTACAAACTGGCCTTCCCTAACGAAAGCACAGACTGAAGATCTTAGAGCTGACAGGGATCTTCAGATTTTCTCTATAAGGCCCCAGGTCTTACATACAAAAGAAGAAAAAACTGACATGCAGAGAGGGTAGATAAGTTACCTACCTCATACAGTTAATGATTTCACAACATATATTCTCTCCTCAGCCAATATGCCGGAATAAAGTGGGCCCACAAAACAAATGATTGGCTCAACGTTAGAAACTCACAGTAGGTCAGGTTTTTTCAAGTATTATTATTTAATTAGCTACACAATGTGGTCTGAGACCTTCGCAGGAAGCCGGGAAGGTCAACTTATTTTCATAATAATAGTAAGACATTATTTGCCTTTTTCACTTTCATACTCTCACAGGTGCACAGTGGAGTCTTCCAGGGGCTACATGATGTGTGATTCTCCAACAGATTCGCTGTGCCAAAATATAAAACCATGTCATTCTTCTGAATGAATTCTGTTTTGTTTTGTTTTGGAAAACAGGTTATTATTTAGTTGTACTATATAGTTATTACATATAACTCTAATTACATAAGATATAAAAATATGGTATTTATGTTACCATAAATGAGTTTGTTATTGTTTTTTTCAATGACTCCATAAATATTGAATTTTTCTGTTTTGATTTTTAATATGGTAAATACGGACAGCTATAATTCACATAAACAGAAGTTCTTTGGGACCCTCAATATATTTGAAGACTGTAGAGGGGTCCTGAGGCCAACAAGTTTGAAAATTATTGCTCTAAGAAACATCTCCTAAATCAGTGATTCTCAATGAGGAATAGTTTCGTCCCCCAGGGAACATTCAGCAATGTTGAAAGACATTTTTGGTTATCACAACAGGAACCTAGTGGATAAAGGCCAAGAATGCCGCCAAACAGCCCCCCCAAAACAAATAATTATCTAGCCCCCAAAGTCAATAGTGCTAAGGTTGAGAAAAGCAGCTTCAGATTTACCTAGGGGGGAGAAACACACCTCCAAACAAGAAAGCAGCTGATGCTACCCTCTAGTGGCAAAATGCAGTAACACAGACTCTTCACCAAAAATTCACTATGAAACGTTGGAATGTATGTGACTGCCCCATCCCCACCCGGGCAAAGAATTTCCTTGTAACAGGAAGGAAGAGGAGGAGGAGGAAACAGAATCATAAATACAGAAAACAAATTGGTGTTGCCAGAGGGGAGGGGGTTGGGGGAAGCAAAATAGGTGAAGGGGAGTAAGAGGTACAAACTTCCAGTTATAAAATAAATAAGTCACAGGGATGAAAAGTACAGCATAGGGAATAAGAAAAAAAGAATTTCCTTTATAAAACGAGGATGCACCATATAAATACGGTCATGAGTGGTATCACCCAGTTGACCCCGGGCAGAAACAGAAATGTAAGGTATCCTCTTAGAAACCTCCAGGATAGAGAAAAGAGCAAACATAAAGGAAGATACAAAATGCTCAAGCAGACAATAAAATTCTGCACTAGAACTATATGAAATTACTCAACTCGAGCTCTACAGCCATAAAATTAAGCCAGAGGCTCTTCCGAGCTGTAATCACTGTACTTGCGATAGTCCTATTGTGAGTTCGCAGTAATCCAAACTGACCTCTGCAATGTGTTTTTCTGCAGGACACAGTGATGAAACCTGTGTCACTGTTTATATCACACGAGTTGGCTAACAGCCCCAGAACGTCTAGTATTTGCCAGGCTCTTTGTGACTTCAAATCTAGCTCATGTTTTTCTTCATGAACTCAGCAGGCAACCGCCATTTTTATCTCAAGAGGTACATGAGACTTGAATGGGATTCTGAAGGAAAATGGTTTCTTCTTCTTGCCATAAGCCTAGCACTGTGCTTTCTTTTGATGATGTTGTGGACCTCACAAGCCAGAGTCCGGCCACCAACTTACATGCGGATTTGGGGGTCACAATAGGCCTTCTCAATACTCTCCATGGGCTGGAGGTCCATCCAGGTGTTTGCAAGCCACATCTGCCACCGGTAGGGCAGGTGGAAGTGAACTTTGTTGCAACTTTCTGCAAAGACAGAGAGGAGGTCTGAGGGTCTGTTAAGTGGGGGTTCTTACCAATTCAACTAAGTTCACTGCTGACCTTCCCCAGGAAAGGCTGCCTTTCCCGCCATGCAGGACCTGCATGCAAGCACATTTCCAGTCTACGCCTTTGCCCATGCTGGTTCCTGCCCACGCTGCCCCACATCCATACCGTCAGCTTCCCTTGTCACCAACAGAGACACCTCAGAAAATAAAAATTCCCCACTCCCCAAAGAGTCACTTTATCCACATGGAAATCTGACATCATTGTAAATGTACTATTACCCCCTCTGCACCCCCAAGGGGTACTTGGAGATGCTCTCTAGTGTCCACAACTGTATGCATTTCCTTGAAGCCATGGCCTAAGATTCGGCTCTTCCAGAAAGATTCCCTCACTCACCTCACTCTGTTCTGATCTGACTTGTATTTTGTATTCCCTTAGCCAGCACTCAGTCCCCAGCTGGTACTTATGTTACTTATGCATTTACTTATTTTATGCAGGCTTCTCATTAGGGGATGTTTCGATGCCCGCCTCCATCACAAACTCACTGAAGAAAAGCCTGCATCACTCTGTGGCTTACACCCCCTTTGCGTGACGGGTATGGGGCTCTGAATGGCTATTACATGAGTGCTTGCTGGACAGCGAATTAACGTCACAAGCCCATTAATACAGGAATGCAGAAAATAGTTCTGTCTTTGAAAATTTGCATTGTTATGTTTAAATCATTTCCAGATGCTCAAAAGATGTGTGATTCCTTTTTTTTTTAATTTTATTTTTAAGTAATCTCTACATTCAATGTGGGGCTCGAACTTACAACCAGAGATTGAGTCGCATGCTCCACTGACTGAGCCAGCCAGGTGCCCCGGTGTGTGATTAACTTAAAACCAAAAGAGGCGGCGGGGGGGGGGGGGGTGTGCCTGGGGGGCGCAGTCAGTTAAGCCTCTGACACTTGGTTTCACCTCAGGTCCTGATCTCAGGGCCGTGAGATCGAACCCCATGTTGGGCTCTGTGCTTGGTGCAGAGTCTGCTTGAGATTCTTTCTCCCTCTCCCTCTGCCCCTCTCACTCTTGCTCTCTCTCTCTCTCAAATAAATAAATAAAGCTTTAAAAATAAAATAAAACCAGAAGAGACAGGTTCAGACATCCCAGGGAAAATCACAGAGCCACATTGCCCATGGTCTAGTGGACTGAAAATTATATAACCATCTACGATAGTCCGTATCTCACGCCCATTAGAATAGCTGCTCTAAAACCAAACCAACACAAAACAAAAGCAAGTGTTGGCAAGGAGACGGAGAAACTTGAACCCTGTGCACTGCTACCGAAAACATAAAACAGGGTGCAGCCACCACGGAAAATGGTGCGGCAGATTCTTGAAACATTAAACGTAGAATTATCAAAACAAAGTTAATTTTTTTAAATATTTTATTTATTTGTTTATTTGTTGGAGAGAGAGAGAGCACAAGTGGGGGAGACCAGAGGGAGAGGGAGAAGCAGACTCCCCGGAGCTCCTGGGTAGCTCAGTCGTTAAGCATCTGCCTCGGCTCACGGCATGATCCCAGAGTCCTGGGATCGAGCCCCACATCAGGCTCCTCCGCTGGGAGCCTGCTTCTTCCTCTCCCACTCCCCCTGCTTGTGTTCCCTCTCTCGCTGGCTGTCTCTCTCTCTCAAATAAATAAATAAAATCTTAAAAAAAAAAAAAAGAAGCAGATTCCCCGCTTAGCAGGGAGCCTGAGGTGGGGCTCGATCCTGGGACTCTGGGATTATGACCTGAGCTGAAGGCAGATGCTTAACCAACTGAGCCACCCAGGTGCCCCCCAAAACAAAATTTTTAAGTAAACACCAAATCATCATAATACCCAGCAATTGCACTTCTGGGTGTATACCCCAAAAGAAGTGAAAGCAATGTCCTGAGCAGATCGCATACACCCAAGCTGATAGCAGCATCATTCACAGCAGCCAAAATGTAGAAGCAACTCAAATATCCGTTCACAGACGATCGGATAAACAAAATGTGGCACATACAAGCAATAAAGTATGATTCCGCCTTAAAAAGGAAAAGGAAATTCTCACGCAGGAAATTCTCTTTCACATGGATAAAACCTGAGGACGTGACACAAAGTGAAATAGGCTAGCATCACAAAGAGACAAATACTGTGTGATTCCTCCGACCTCCAGTCGTCCTCCTCAGAGAACAAAAATTAGAACCGTGGCTGCCAGGGACTGGAGACGGGGAGAATAAAGAGCTGCTGTCCAAAGGGCCGCAGAGTTTTAGTTCTGCAAGACGAAAAAGAGTTCTGGAGATTGGCTGAACAGTAATGGGAATCTAACCCTACTGACCTATACACTTAAAAATGATTAGGGTAGGGGCGGCTGGGCAGATTGGTCGGTTAGGCGTCTGTTTCAGCTCAGGTCATGATCTTGGGGTCCTGGGATCGAGTCCTGCATCAGGCTCCCTGCTCAGTGGGGATTCTGCTTGTCCCTGTCTCTCTGCCTCTCCCCCCACTCGTGTGTGCACTTTCTCTCTCTCTCGAATAAATAAAATCTTGTTAAAAAATGATTAGGACAGTAAAACCTATGTTAGGTGTATTTCACCACAATTAAAAAGGAAAAAAAAAACATTTAGGTTAAAGACTTAGGATTTCAAGAACACGGGGCAGAATCTTCCTTTTCAGACACCAGGTGAATGAGACTAAGACCACTATGGGGTCAAACAGAGGCGATCCAATGTGATGCCTGGGACAGAGGCATGCAAGTGAGCAGGTGGTATCACGCTGGGAGGACAGCCATCTGTCCCAGATATAGGTGCAAGGGACACAGCTCTGGAGGAAGCCTGGTGGAGTGGGCTAGTGAACAGGTGCAGCCCCTTGACCGGAAGGACAGACAGTCCGGGTGTGCAGGACTCTCAGTACATGTGTGAGGACCAACTGCAAAGGGCCCACGGCCCAGAAGAGACATGACGCCTAAAGGACAGGACACGAACTGTGAAAGTGTGTCGGCTGGGATACTTTTATTTTTTGGATTTGTTTTTTGTTTGTTTGCTTTTAGCATATGAAAAGAGGGTCCCTGATGAAGTATAATATTTCACCTAAAAGTGAACTGCAAAAGGAGAAAGTATAATATCATGCAGTGGTCAAGAACACAGGCTGGCTGGGCAATTTAGAGTCAAAACCCAACTTGGCTACTCTAACCTTTTGGTGCCTCTAGTTTCCACATCTGTAAAATGGGTTAATAACAGAACCTGCCTCTAGGGTTGATGTGAAGTTTAAAGACGATGCATGTAAGTTTCTTGGCAATGCACCTAATATACAGTAAGTGCTCAGTGAATGCTGGCTTCTAGAAAGTTCTTAAGTTACTCACCAACTTGACAACCCCTACACAGATGGTCAAGACAAATCTCCTCTGAGCCACAGTCAGCCATCCTGGAAGAGCTGGTACTCTCAGCGTTCGACGCAGAATCTACAAAACAAAAGAAGATGCGCGTACGCTGACCTTAGTGTTCAGACCAAAATTCAAGATACCTGATCTCACAATGGGAAAGAGTATCTGTAACTGGCACCATGTTCAAGAAAATTCCAGATTCGTGTGTTGCTCATGAGAGCTTCGACAGCCCCTCCATAAGAGCAAACATGGATGTTTGGGTCATGTGAGAGGTATGTTTATTGTTTAAGCCATGACCAAACTACTCCTGTTCTCAGTAAATGTGGCAGCTTTCTCTACACGGTTCGACTGTTGGTACTTGAATCAGTCTCCTCAGCAGTACCACCCCTTGACCAAACCCTCCAACTCTATGCCCTTTAGTAACTACTGGGGAACGTCCACAGAGAGGCCACCAGCCATAACTGCTCTGTGGCCAACACAAGACATGGGGCCCCCTTTGTCCTTTGGTGACTTACACGGAGCACATCTTGGGGTCCTTGCAAGCTCAGCGGCAGGGCTAACCGGGACTTGGGCAGCGTTCTGACCATGGCTTCCACAGGCTGCAGCTCTGCTGCTCGAGGACGATGTACACGGTGGCATCCTGGACTGAGTACGGAGTTGCGGTGTGGGGACAGAGGTCTCCTGAGGTGTGGGCAGGACCTGGGGTTCCAGACTCTGACTTCCAAAGCACAACGCATTTTTATCCCCTCTACACGTCAATGTGAAGTCAAACCCAGTGGCACCAATTGTACTGACTTCGGCGGTTTCATCCACAACTTGACTAGTGCCATTTGGTGTGCCGTGGACAGATTTATTAGCCCAAACCATCTTCTCTCTGTATTGACCGCTGACAGACCCCACTGTTGGATCATCACCATCTGTAATTTTGCCAGTGGTCTGGAGATTACTGTGAGTGGCTCCGGTGTCCCGATTCCTAGGTGACGATTTTTCCCTCTGTCTGCTGGTTGTGGTTTTGTAATTGAAAGATCTTGTGGAAGTTGTATCTACGGCCGTTCCATCAACGTTATTATTAAAAAGCGGGACGTACTGGACATTTTGCTTCCCACTTCTGTCCTCGGCATTCATGCCGTCTGAGAAAAGCACGCCCGTGCTCTTTCTGGTGGTTATGGTGTCGGGTGTTTGATCTACAGGAGAGCCAGGGGCAGCCTGACTCTGGGAAAACACACGCTCTCTACCAGTGCCTTTGCCGTTCAGCCAGGATGCAGGGCCCTTCCGGTTGGAAGCAGGCTTTGAATCAGAAGGGAGGTAAATGCTACCTTGATTCCCATAAAAGAGATCCTCTGGACCGCCATTCTCTGAAAACCGCTGGCTTCCTCCCACTTGACCTCTTCCTCTGAGATTATCCGCCTTAGGCGGGACGGGGGAAGGCTGAGGGCCATCCTGACTTCCCAAACGCACGAACTTGTGGGCCAGGTCCTCCACGGGCGCGTCATCCAGGGGGGGCCTGTGGCCAATCTGATCTAGACCGGGTGTGCAGGGCCTTTGAGTAGGACCCGAAGCCGATGGAAGAAATTCGGTACTGCCCTGAAATGATCGGTCTCTGCTCTTGCTTCTACCTCTGTAGGCCGGATCTCTACGATAGGCGGGAGGAGCTAGGAAAAGAAAAACGAAACCAGGAAAATTAGCGCTAACAGGTTTGGGTTCTTACCACGGTTCCTCCTCAGCTTTTCCAAGTTTGCTCTCTGAGTTCTGTCAAATTACGTGTCCCAATCTGGTGTGTAAAAATCTTGAGAAGGGTGTTAAAGACGATGAAGGAATCTGCTCTTTTGTTGGCAGAGCAGGAAACACCACCCCGCAGCCTAGAATGAGAGTCACAGTGACCCTGGCTCTTCTCGACTTCTCTCCTGGGCCTCGGATGTAACCTCGAAGCCCCTAGACTCTTAGGTGCGGTTCTCCACTACGTTCTGGTTCAAGTCAGCATTCTGTGCTATGATGAACGGAGACACACACAAGAGTGAGTCAGGGAGGATTTTCCAAGTCATTTACATTTGCTCATATTGTGAAGAAGGTTCCCAAACAAATTTAGGATTCACAAAAATAAATAAATTAATTAATTAATTAAAACCACAGTGTAAAGCTCTGATTTCATTTAAACTAGAAGTTTTTCCATAGTTCATCCCGTCTCCAAATGCCCAAGCTTAAGTGAGAAATATTAAAAAGAATTAGCCTCTCTCAAGAAATCTGATGAGTCACACTCCTTAGGAAGAGGAGGGAATGCGTGAGCACACGTGTTTGTGAGTGTGTGTGAAGTGTGCGTGTGGGACAGGCACATGTGTGACGTTTATGTGTGGTGTGTGTTATGCTGGATGTGCGGGCATAAATGAGGGGTATATGTGTGTAAGACGTACATGTGTGGTATACGTGTGTGAGGAGTGTGTTTGTGAGAGAGAGAGATGCACTTGAGTGTGACATGTAGTTGGTGTGTGAGATGTGTCTGTCAGTAAGATGTGTGTGTGTGTTATGTGTGGTGTGAAGTATGTGTATGGTGTGAATGCATGTGTGTTTGTGTGTGGTGTGTACAAGTATGTGGTACGTATGTGTATGTGTGGTATGTGTGTTGTGTGTACACGTGTGTGGCATATGAGCTGTGCTACTGTGTGGGGGAAAGGGGAGGAAGAGGGCCTTTCTCTTCCCAACTCAGAGAGCAGCGGTAATAGAATAAAAGCAAACATCCTTCTCCTGCCAACAAAATAGTTAATTAAGTAAATTAACCAGAAGGGATAATAAAGATCTCTCTCACGTACAATGAATTTCTTGGGAAACTACGCCAGAAAACATCCCTCCAGGGGCTCCTCTGTTCAGAGAGCATTGTGATGTGGGAGGAGAAAACACCAGATGAAGGACCAGAACACATAAGCTCTGCCACTAACTAGTGGTGTGAGGCCTTGGAAACATCCCTTTTATTTATTCATAGCAAAAACGATTTAAGACTGCTTGCAATAAAAGTCATTTAAAATTTCTGAGCCTCGGGGTGCCTGGGTGGTGTATAGTCAGTTAAGTATCTGACTCTTGATTTGGGCTCAGGTCAGGATCTCAGGGTCCTGGGATTGAGCCCCGCATCGGGCTCCACACTCAGCATGGAGTCTGCTTGAGATTCTGTCTCTCTCTCTCTCTTTCTCTGCCCCTCCCACTCATGCTGTCTCTCTCTAAAATAAATAAAATCTAAATAAATAAATAAAAGTACAATTTCTGAGCTCAATCTCCTTATCAATTAAATAAGGCTAATAATACACCTTTCTTTCTTCATAGCTTTGCTGTCAGGAACAATGATGAGATATTTTGGGTGAAAAATCCCTGGTTAATTATAAAGCATTTCTCAAATATAAGGAGGTGTAATTGTTTATTATGTAATATAGCGTCCAAGAATTATATATTCTATTTGCTTTATAAAATTCACCTCTCTCACATCCATTTCACAAAAGCTTAAAAAATTGCCGAGGGTTAATATCCATTAAACAATGTGAAAATGATTAAGGAATAGAACTGATCACTTCACACACTGAACATAACATGTTTTGGTGAGGAGGTAGAGAAGGTGGAACCCTTGTGCGCTGATGGTGGGAAAGCAAAATGGCGGAGCTGCTGTGAAAATGGGATGACAGTTCCTCAAATAATTAAACCTAGAATGACCACGTGATCGTGCATACCCAACAGAATTGAAAGCAAGGCCTCAAGCAGACATTTGTACACCCATGTTCATCGCAGTATTACTCACAATAGCAAAGGTAGAAGCAGCTCAAGTATCCAACCAGGGATGAACAGGTAAACAAAATGTGGCATATACATACAGTGGGATGTTATGCAAAGCAAAATAAGCCAGAGTCATAAAAAGACAAATCACATAAAATTCTATTTCTATTTGGTACCTAGAGCAGTCATATTCATGGAAACAGAGATTAGAACGATGACTGCCTATGATCCAGCAATTGCACTACTGGGTTTTTACCCCAAAGATACAGACGTAGTGAAAAGAAGGGTCACATGCACCCCAATGTTCATAGCAGCATTGTGCACAATAGCTAAATTGTGGAAGGAGCCGAGATGCCCTTCAACAGATGACTGGATTAAGAAGATGTGGTCCATATATACAATGGAATATTACTCAGTCATCAAAAAGAACGATTTCACAACATTTGCAGCAACATGGATGGGACTGGAGGAGATTATGCTAAGTGAAATAAGTCAAGCAGAGAAAGACAATTGTCACATGGTTTCACTCATTTATGGAACATAAGAAATAGGAAGATCGGTAGAAGAAAGGGAAGAATGAAGAGAGGGTAAACAGAAGGGGGAATGAACCATGAGAGACTATGGACTCTGGGAAACCAACTGAGGGCTTCAGAGGGGAGAGGGGTGGGGGACTGGGATAGGCCAGTGATGGGTAGTAAGGAGGGCACATATTGCATGGTGCACTGGGTGTTATACGCAAGTAATGAATCATGGAACTTTACATCAAAAACTAGGGATGTACTGTATGGTGACTAACATAACATAATAAAAAATTATTATTAAAAAAAAAGAAGAGGGGTGCCTGGGTGGCACAGCGGTTAAGCGTCTGCCTTCGGCTCAGGGCGTGATCCCGGCGTTCTGGGATCAAGCCCTACATCAGGCTCCTCCGCTATGAGCCTGCTTCTTCCTCTCCCACTCCCCCTGCTTGTGTTCCCTCTCTCGCTGGCTGTCTCTATCTCTGTAGAATAAATAAAATCTTAAATAAATAAATAAATAAATAAGAAGAACGGTGGTTGCCAGGGACTGGGGGGAGGAAGGAATGTGGTATTGTTTCATAGGTATAGAGTTTCAGTTCTGCAAGGTAAAGGGGGGTTTAGGGATGGGCTGCAAAACAATGTGAGTGTACTTAATGCCACTGAACACTTAAAAATGGTTCAGATGGTAAATTTTATTAGGTATATCTTTACCCCATTTTTAGAATTATATATAATATTTTTTATATCGTCTTTTTTTTTTTAAGGAAGGACATGCTATAACATGGGTTCGATGAACCTTGAAGACATTATGGAAGTGAAATAAGTTCATCACAAAAGTATAAATCCTACATAACTCCCCTTCTATGAGGATGCTGCAGAGATCAAATTCATAGAGACAGAGAACAGAACAGGAAGTTGCCAGGTGCCGGCATGGGAAGGAATGGGGTTATTGTTTACTGGGTATGCAATTTCAGTTTGGGAAGATGGAAAAGTTCTGGGGATGGATGGTGGTGATGGCTGACAGCAGAGTGAATGTAATACCACTGAACTGTACGCTTAAAAATGGTTAAAAGGGAATGTTATCTCTTAACACAACTTAAATGGTAAAAATAAATACATTTTTAAAGAAATAGTACTGAGCACTGTGAATTAAATTGTGTATGGTTTTTGCATTAATGCTAGATTTCCTGTATTAATAGTATTGAGGCTATGGAAGAGAGTGGCCTTGTTTTAAGGAAGTGTGTGCTTATATACACAGGCGTGGAGGCTCCGGATGACTGCATACCTCAAATGCTCTAACCACAAAAATGTTATGTGTGTGCGTGTCAGTGTTCACAGGTGCACAAAAATGGACAGAAAGTGACAAAACAACTGCGACAAAATTTAATGGGACAAAATGCTAATAGCTGGTGAAAAAAAAGCTTGATCAATTAGCTTTTAGAAAAATGATAAACACTTTAACAAACTGGGGGAGTGGTCAGTACTTAGCATGAAAATCAAATTGCAGGGTGCCTGGGTGGTTCAGTCGGTTAAGCATCTGCCTTCGGCTCAGGTCATGATCCTGGAGTCCCAGGATGGAGATCCCGCATGGGGCTCCCTGCTCAGTGGGGAGCCTGCTTCTCCCTTGGACCCTCCCCCCTCTCGTGCTCACTCTCTCTTTCTCTCTCAAATAAATAAATAAAATTTTAAAAAATCAAATTGCAAAATTACATATATACTATGATTATAACGAAGTAAAAATTATGTATACATACAGACAAGGTCTGAAAGCAACAACAGTTTCACGTGGTGAGGTACAATGATTATAGGTAAAGTTACACTTCCCTTGTGATTTGTTTATTTCTGTGCCTTCTATTAAAGAAAATGTGGAAAGCAGTTACCTCTGTGCCCAGCGTGTTTCTGCGGGCTATGCTTGCTGTTGCAGATGTCCTGGATGTTTTGAACCACGCTGGAGCTCAGCCCATGCTCCCTCATGATGGCCAGCACCCTTCTGTCCATCAGATTATGGGACCGGAGGCAGTTGGTATAACCACAGTTCCCTCGGGTAAAGTGCTCACAGATGTGGAGCCTTTCACACTGTGGATATTTGTCACAAGTCACTCTTCGACCCTCTCCCTTGTAATTTTTGCATATCTGCAGAAGAGAGAAACAAACACTAGCCAGAGACAATACACCTTCCCACATTTGCCACACAGCCATTAAGGAAAGCCGAAGTCAACAAAAATGTTGGCAGTAAGCAGAGATAAACCGAAGGATAAAAATACATGTGTCTTCTACAATCTAGACGAGTTGTAGTCAACTATGATTTATTTGGGGTAGAGGAGGCATGCAAACTAACTAAACGAACCATGAATTTAATAACCCTTTGGAAGAACCAAAAGAAGATGGCCATGGCCAGCTACATTAGGACCAAACAGGACCCAAAGGGAGCCCTACATTACAAAGGAACCCCAAAGAGGAAGGCTATCAAGTCATTCTGCAACTAAAAGGACATGTCGGGGGCGCCTGGCTGACTCAGACAGTGGAGCATGTGACTCTTGATCTCAGGGCTGTGAGTTCGAGCCCCACATTGGGTGTAGAGATTACTTAAAAGTAAAATCATCAAAAAAAAAGAAAAAAAAGGACATGTGGATCTTACTTGCAGCTGTTGTCTCTGCTAGGCAGAACATGACAAGGTGTCTCAAAACTAAAAAACCCAAGAAGGTAATTTTTCAATTTCTATGTAAATAGCTCTGCTGACATGTAGTTCTTACTGAAAAGAGGGCATACGTATTTTTTACTGAAGTACTGTCACGGAGGCCAGGCCGTATGATGCAGGACTGGAAGAAACGGATTTCAAAGTCCGCAGCCGTAGCCCTAGAACCAGCTATGTGACCTCACCTGAATTACCTACTCCCCGCCTCTGTTTCCTCTGCTGTGAAGGAGGAAAATATTTGCTCTGTCCACCTAACCCAAGTTATTGAGCAGATTAAATAATAAAATATGTTGTTGTGCAAACAAAAAATATTTTGTTGTGCAAAATATAAAATGCACTGCAAATGTTCGAATCATTACATAAAAGAATCCCAAAGATCAAAACATTTATAAATTGTTTCAACAGACTGAGCAACCCAGATCAGCCTGGTTCACTGTGATCTCGGGCTTAAAGTGTGGTCCCTGGACTGGCAGCATCAGGGCCACGTGGAAATGTATCAGAAATGCAAATCCTCAGACCTATCCCCGTCTCTACGGTCAGAGCTGCCAGAGGTGGGGTTCAGCACTCTGAAGTCACAAACCCTCCAGGTGATTCCGATGCTCCCTAAAGTTTGAGAACCAGTGTCCTCAAGGCTATGGCAGAAAAAGAACAATTAGCAACTTCACGAATGACGCTTTGGTTAACAATCCTAGGACTATTTTAATAAGGAAGTAAGAATGCTCCTGGCCTTCATTAGACCAGGACAAACGACAGCATTTCTGCCTTTAATAAGCACATTTAAATTTTACAAGCTTATAAACCAGGAAGTCAGGTTTGCCGGAAGCTTTTATATTCTCACAGGGCAAGGCAAAGCGAGAGAGTGTGAACACTTTGAGGTTTTCAGGGCAGGAATGTATCTTGTTCACTGCTGCCTCCAAGATTTAACGCAGTGCCTGCCTCTTGCAGGCACTCCTAAATGTTAGTTGAACGAATGCACAACAGCAAATGAAGTGAGACCCAGAAGGATTACCTGCTTTGTCCAAGATCACACAAGCAGTCGGCGGCAGGGTCAGGACTTTGAAACTTACTCAGCTTACTCTTGTGTTAAGAAAGCAGGAAAGGGGGGCGCCTGGGTGGCACGGCGGTTAAGCGTCTGCCTTCGGCTCAGGGCATGATCCCGGCGTTATGGGATCGAGCCCCACATCAGGCTCTTCCGCTATGAGCCTGCTTCTTCCTCTCCCACTCCCCCTGCTTATGTTCCCTCTCTCGCTGGCTGTCTCTATCTCTGTCAAATAAATAAATAAAATCTTTAAAAAAAAAAAAAAAGAAAGCAGGAATGGACAATATGCAAATGAATGAGTGTGGCTGGGTTCCAATAAAACCTTATTTGTAAAACCAGGTGGCAGGCCAGATTTGGCCCCTAGACCATAGTTTGATGACCTTGGATCTAGATTGTCGAGGGACAGAGAAATAAAATTATATTTTCTTTAAGTCACTAAATTTGGGGGTCTCTTTGGTGTAACAGCTTTGCCTAGACCCTCAACCAATATACCCTATCATCTTCCAAAACCTCAATTCAAAGACCATCTCCTTCCAGGAAGCTACTATATGGAGAGCATCCATTAGTCCTAGTACTGTGCCTTCAGATCACTTCAAACAGGAAGGAAATTGCTGGAATCTTTAGGTCCCTTAGCAACAAGCACCTGGTGATTGCTATCTGCAGAGCCTGGCGGTAACTTTGCGTCTTTTGTGCTCCTGTTCCAACACATCCATGACACAACACTGCCAATCATATTCTCTCTGCTGCTTAAACTAAGGACTCATCACTTACCTCAGGCATGAAAAAAGGGTCACTTTGGAGGAGAAGCACGGCTAGTTCCTCTTTGTTCAGTCCAGACAGCTCATGATTTTTCAAGACCTTGAAATTCTCTTCTGAGAGAACGTTGTGAGAATATTTGCACAAATTCCTGGAAGAAAACAACAATTGTCAGTGTTTCCACACCACAGAAGTAAAAAAAACAAATCATCCAGCGAGCTTTCGGTTATCAATGCTACATCCTTTGATAATGAATTCTGCTTAGAGAATACGCTTTAAAAGTATAAACTGATGAAACACCTAAGTTGGGGTACAGGGGATGTAGTTTTTAAAGATTTTATTTATTTATTTATTTATTTATTTATTTGAGAGAGAGAGAGTGATCACGTGTACGCACACGCATGCACGCACCCTGGGGGAGGGGCAGAGGGAGACAAGCGGACTCCCCACTAGGTGCACAGCCAGAAGTGGGGGCTCAATCCCACAACTCCAAGATCAGGACCCGAGCGTAAACCAAGAGCCAGACTCTCAACTGAATGAGCCACCCAGGTGCCCCAGGGATGTATTCTCTCACAATTTATACACATCTATAAATTGTTGCAATACTTCTTTAAACACTATCTCCTCTAGTATTCATTACTAGAGGAAAAAATTGACAAAGAAACTAAAATCAATTTCTTGGAAATGATTGCCCACTGTGGGGCAAAGAATAATTATTATAATACATCTATGGACTTGGGGTGCATGGCTGGTTCAGTCCACAGAGTATGTGACTCTTGATCTCAGGGCTGTGAGTTTGAGCCCCATGTTGGCTGCAGAGATTACTTTAAAAAAAAATCTTCTAAAAAAAATACGTGTAGGGACTGACAGTAAAAGTCAATGAGAAAAGAGATTCCATTTATCAAATATTTTTTTAAGATTTTATTTATTTATTTATTTATTTATTTATTTATTTGAGAGACAGAGACAGAGCATGAGTGGGGAGGGCGGACAGAGGGAGAAGCAGACTTCCCGCTGAACAAGGAGTCCGACATGGGCCCCGATCCCAGGACCCTGGGATCATGATTTGGGCTGAAGGCAGACGCTTAACCAACTGAGCCACCCAGGCGCCCCCCTTTATCAAATATATTAATGATACAAAATTATTCATTGCTTTATTTCTCCTGTGTCTTATATACCAACGTATGTATACCTATATGATCTGTGACTACAAAGGAATGGAACAAACTCTTAGTTGTATGTTTCAAACAACTCTACAGAAAAAAAGAGACAGAAATTCCTGCATTTTAAGACACTGATGATCTAGGTCCACGCTGTCCAAGAGAACACACTCTACGACGATGCAATTGTTCTATGATCTGAGCTTTCCAAAGATGGCTACTTGAATCATAGCTAGTAAGACTTTGGAACTAAATTTTCTATTTTACTTTATTTTAATTAATTTAAATTTGAATAGCCACCTGGGACTAGTGGCTACCAACCGAGGGCAGAGACCTGTGTCTTCCGTGTTCAAAGTGTAGTGGTAGAGGAGGGAGCATCAGCATGCCTGGGAGCTTGTCAGAAATTCAGAGTTTCAGGCCCCACCCTACTTACACTGAATCAAAATCTGCCCTTCAGGGGCGCCTGGGTGGCACAGCGGTTAAGCATCTGCCTTCGGCTCAGGGCGTGATCCCGGCATTATGGGATCGAGCCCCACATCAGGCTCCTCTGCTATGAGCCTGCTTCTTCCTCTCCCACTCCCCCTGCTTGTGTTCCCTCTCTCGCTGGCTGTCTCACTCTCTGTCAAATAAATAAATAAATAAAATCTTTAAAAACAAACAAACAAACAAAACAAAACAAAACAAAATCTGCCCTTCAACAACATCCCCAAATGACTTAATGACATTAAGGTCCGAGAAGCACCGATTCAGATCACTGAGAAACCCTGACGGCAACGTTTTCATTAGACAAAAGTAATTTGGCAGTTATCAGTGTCCACATAACAAACTCATTACACTTTCTAACTTACATGTGCTACCTACAGTTATAGCCAAAGTCCTCAGATTTATGGTTTTAATAGTTATTAATATGATGGGATATTAACATTTTCTAGTTTGCACAACTGTCATCAAATTGCCAGGCAGTGAGGTCATGGCCGGATTTTCACTATATAAATAGCATGGCTACGATCACCTTTGTACAAATAACCTTCCATCCTCTACAATATTTTCCTGGGATTTATTCCTTCGGGAGTACTGCCTCAAAGGACACAATAATTTTCTTGGCAGCTTGTTTCATTTTGATCCAGGGCTCTCCAGGAAACACACCAGCAATCTGTGAGTGTGTTTATTTCCCTGCAAGCACATTAATAAGGAGTTTTATCACTTCTGCTACTTCAATAGGTAAGAAATAGACTTATGCTTTTAATTTGCACTTAATTTACTAATGAGACTGGAATATTCCCAAATGTTGCCTTGATCCTTATATTTCTTTACTTACTACTCCTTACTTTCCTTACTTCCTTACTATTTGTTCATATTCTTTAACTGTTTATCTATAGTAGGAATGGTTACTGACCTACAGATTTATAATTGTTCTTTACGCTTTTAAAAATTAATCATTACCAGCCTTGTTTATTTCAAATAGTTTTGCATTTTTTCCCTTTTTACCAAGAACCTTAATTAAGGTTGCCACTGCTAAAGTTTTATATGATCAGACCCTTCCAATTTGCCTTTCATAATTTTAATATGTCAGAAATTAATTCCTCCACCATAGTGGGATAACTGTAATATATATTGTTTCACTTGTAAAAGAAATACCTTCGACTACAATTCTTTAATACATCTGGAGCTTATTATGACAAATAGTGTCAGAAATGGACAGAAATGCTTTACATCAACTTTTCTCAATAATAATCCTATTTTTTTTAGAGGGGGGGAGGAGGGGAGGGACAGAGGGAGAGGGAGAGAAAGAATCTTAAGCGCGCTCCATGCCCAGTGCAGAACCCCATGCGGGGCTTGATCTCACAACCCTGAGATCATAACCTGAACCAAAATTAAGAGATACTTAACGGACTGAGCCACCCAGGCGCCCCTCAATAATAATCCTAATATTAAATAGGATTTCTTTCTTATTATTCTGTAATTCTGGACTATTATGTGATAATCTTGTAACAAACTTAGAACTGTTGGAATGTCTATTATGATTTTATCAATCTACTGTTCTTTTTTTTTTAAGATTTTATTTATTTATTTGACAGACAGAGAGAGGCAGCCAGCGAGAGAGGGAACACAAGCAGGGGGAGTGGGAGAGGAAGAAGCAGGCTCCCAGCAGAGGAGCCTGATGTGGGGCTCGATCCTACAACACCAGGATCAGGCCCTGAGCCGAAGGCAGACGCTTAACGACTGAGCCACCCAGGCGCCCCATCAATCTACTGTTCTGCTTTAAATCTAATATAACTTAAATCTCCTTTGCACCATATTTTAAATATTAATGGAGTAATTTATTACATCATTGGTTTACTCCTTTTCCAAAACCCCTTTAGTGTGCTTACCTATCATTTTCTCTATAGAAATTTTATTACGGTTTTGTCAATTTCCACAAAAATATCATATTGAGAATCTAATTTGTGTTAACTCCATAAATTAGATCAGATATTATGTCACCTTAAGTACGTTAATCTTCCGATTCTGAAACAGAAACTATCTCTCCATTTATTCAAGTTCTATTTTTCTTATGGAGAATTAAAATCTTTCTTTTAATAGTTTTCTTCCATTTCCCAAATATTAAACATTTATCTGTTGCCACTATTTTTTAGTTGTCACTAATAAGCAGAAATGCAAATGACTTTGCAAAACTATCTTACTGAAGCTAGTAATTTTTTAAATGTAAACATTTAGATAAAAGTTATTTTCTAAGAATGAATCTTTAAAAGTAACTTATTTTGGGGCGCCTGGCTGGCTCAGTCAGTAGAGCATGTGAGTCTTGATCTCAGGGTCATGAGTTTGAGCCCCACGATGGGTGTAGAGATTACTAAAAAAAATAAATAAAAATAAAATGGCACTATTCAAATGCTGCTGTCTGTGTGTAAGGCACTTCTGAAACCCTCTGGAATTGCCATCAGATCTAGCTGTGGCACCTCTTAGAAAAAAACAAAACCCACGGAATCGATGACTGTGTCTGCTACCATCTGAGCCCTTAAAACCCAACCAGCCCTCCCGTACACTTTGCTTCGCAGAGAAGTCGAGAGCAGGTCATCGGGCTCTGATGACGCCTCTATCCCAGCCATTTCCTCAGGCGGGCCTTCTGTGTCTCCGGCACTCCTTGATAAGCCGACTTCAGCTCCCTCCGCTTGCTTTGGGGTTCTGTGGTTTCAGATATAACTGCTCCCAGCAGTCCCCACCACCCAGGGCCCTCAGCTGGACTGACTCCCCCTTATCACTCGTCCCAGCCCCCCTACAGGAGGGGTCCTCAGACTCCAGCCCAGACAGAAAGCCACTCCATCACCAGATGAATGGGAGACTCATTAACTGTAAGGCCTCTCACTCCACTGGCCAGTGCCATTAATGCTACTGATGAATCACTGAACACCGCCTCTGAAACCAGTAATATATTCTGTGTTAATTAATTGAATTTAAATTTTAAAAAAATGATTCCCTTGCAATGGAGCTGAAAATGACCTCTGTGAAATAAATACCCCACCGCTAGACAGGTTCCACCTTCTGTCTCAGAGATACATGACAACTGTTACTGGAAAGGAATTTAGAGTCTTTGCTTTCTCTTTAGCCTCCAATCCAGACATCCTGCCCCCAGTGCCAAGACTATGGCTCCTCTCTGACAGCGAAATCAGGATCACAGAAGAGGACCCAGCCCCTCTCCAGTCACAGCTAGATGCAGCAATGGTCCTACCTGTCCTAGATGAGGAGAAGGAGGGCATATCCAAGGTCCCTGACGTCAACATTTCCTCTAAATAACTAGAGGCCACCAGGCAGCCTAATGGTTTTGTCTGGAACCCTGAGTCTCTAGGCTTTTCCATGCTCACCCAAGACACTCATGCTTGGCCCTGCGCCACTGGGTCCTTGCTGCAGCCTGTCCGAAGGCTCAGTTTCACTTGTCATTTCTCACCTCCAGCCGCAGGCAAACTGCTCATTCCTCTAGATCCGAGACACTCACTCTGCACCCGGCTTCAGTCTGCAGCGTCTATATCCAGCCTTGGTCTCTGACTAGCAGCCTCCTCCATCTTCCCACATTCCCTAGACTTCCCCCCACTTCTCAGACGCTTTCTCTTTACCCCAATTTCAGCATATTGGTCGGCCATCAGGATGGGGCAGTTTGTGCCCATCTCTTTGGGAGTAAGGCCAGGAGGACAAAAACCGACGTTTATTACCTGTGTTGTAAGTGACAGGAACTCCGCATCTGCTATTTAATATGTAACATGGTATGCCTATGAGGAAGCAATTTACTTTTTACTTAGGGAAACTGAGGCTGATAAAATGAGAAATCAAAAATAAAATAAAATGAGAAATCCAAGGTAACTCAAATAAGAGGAAGATCTGATAAATGAACCCTGATCTCAAACAAAACAAAACAAACAAAATAACAACAACAAAAACCCAAAACCTAATCTGGAAAAACAAAAGCAGATCAAAACTTTTCCAAACCGAAAAGAGGGAGAAAAAGAAGTAGGGGAAAAAAGCCCTTCTTGAAACCACTGTTCCCCAGCACTCAATGGAAAACTGAGAGCAGAGTACAAGGAGAGCAAATGCACATGAATCTGGTAAAGGTGGGACAACAGATGATAGAAACTGCGTCTTAGGACTGGCGTTGGGGAGACAAGTTCAGCAGCACCGGGCATCGTTAGAGCTTGAGGGAGGTCATGTTTTAGGTTTAGGGTGGCAGAAGCTTCCTTTCCACATTCTGCTGATCACTCTGCCCCAGCTCCAGGTCCCTAATATCCACCAGGAGGCTTCAGCCTGGAAAGGGCGTGAAAGTCCGCCATGGCCTCCTCAGGTTCTCTAAGCCAGCTGTTCTCAAAGTGAGGTCCCCAGACTAGCATCACTGGGAGGCTGTCATAAATGCAAATTCTTGGGGGCGCCTGGGTAGTGCAGCTGTTAGGCGTCTGCCTTCGGCTCAGGGCGTGATCCCGGTGTTCCAGGATCGAGTCCCGCATCGGGCTCCTCCGCTGGGAGCCTGCTTCTTCCTCTCCCACTCCCCCTGCTTGTGTTCCCTCTCTCGCTGGCTGTCTATCTCTGTCAAATAAATAAATAAATAATCTTTAAAAAAAAAAAAAGAAATGCAAATTCTCAGGCCCCACCCCGGACCTACTGGCTGGATCTCAAACTCTTGGTGTTCGTCAGAATCGTCCAGAAGGTTTGCTAGAACACAGATTGCTGGGCTCCACCCCCAGAGTTTCTGATCAGTAGGTCTGGGGTGGGGACTGAAGATCTGCATTTCTAACGAGTGCCCAGGTGATGCTGCTGCCTGCCTGCCTTCTGGGACCACCGCTCCACTTGGGAAGATGGAGACTCAGGCTGCCTTCTCCTGTGAAGGACGACTGGGCCTGCAGAAGGCTGGCACACAGCTCCCCACCTGCCGGCACAGAGAAGAGCTCTCCTACAAACCATTACGAATGGCCCAGGGGAAGACAAGTGTTTGCAGAATTCTGCCTGCACTTGCAGCAGATAAACTTCAAACAGCCTGAGTTGGGAGAGGAGATGATAACTTCATAAAAAAAATTTTTAAAAAAGAGCAAAGATGGCCTTGAAAGAACATAATTGTCTCGGTTTCAGGAATCTCTGGCTGAAGACTAAAAACAAATGACCTTTTCACTTTTCTCTTCCAGCCACAGAACAGAATGTTATTTTAACCCTGGCAATAAATCCTCCCCCGCAACTCAGACGAGGTCTGGGCGGTAGAGTGGCTCTCGTCCCTGGCTACACATACTCATCAACTGGGGAGTGTTTAGAAATACCTAAGCCTAACCCTCAGAGACTGATTTAATTTGACAAGGGGCGGCAGGTGATTTTACCGTGCAGCTGGAGCTGAGAATTGCTAGTTGGACTCCTTGGATCAGAGTTTAAGCTAGGTTCCTGAACTAGGTGGTCACTTCGGAGCCCTTGTGCTTCCCAAGCTGGTAAACACAGAGCCAGCTCTGGGCTCCTCAACCAGACCCACCAGGAAAAGATAACCAACCACCTAAGGGAGAGTCTTGTTTTTTTGACAGTAATTTGTCTCAAAATACCCCTCCCCTTCTCCACTCACCCCCCCTGCTCCCCAACACCTTGTGGGCAGGGGTTGATAAAAACAAAGAGAGTTGATTTGTACAGAAAACAGGAAATAGCTCACCATGATATACACCAGGTGAAAAAGGAACCAGGACGTGTGAAAGATAAAATCTAGAGAATACTGGTCTAAAGAGGAAAATGTCACCAATCAGAAACAACCGTAAGGAAGTATTATTTCGAAGCCATGAGACTCCCATTCCCTATGTTTGTACTGCTGATGTTCAAGGTTTAACTGCCAAGCTACGAGAGGTAGGGGTGGCTTGGTGAATCTGGGAGGCTTGGTGAGATGGGGAGAATCAGAGTGGGCCAACAGAGAGCACGGGAGCAGGATAAGGGACTGTGTGGGCGAAGAGAAGCTTGGAGCTGAAGAAAGGGGCCGGCTCTAACCACCACTGCACCACCTGGAACCCACAAGGTGCAAAGAAGAGAAGGCCAGCCAACTGCGGCCACAGGGTGAGCTCCAGGTGCACCTGCACCAGGCCATGGCCCCGGGGACAGGAATGCACCAGGTTGGCTGCAAAACTCTGGACAGCAGAGGGCAACAGGAGCAGACCGGACCTGCGGGGGGATGGGAGGGGACGGGGTTGGGGGGGCAGCACCCAGGACCTGTGTGTAGTCTACTGCACCAAGACTGGGGCACCCAGAAATCATGTCTCTGTTATTGCAGACAATGCCTCCCATCTCCAGCGCTCCAAGTTAGTGTTGCCCATTAGAATCACCTAGGGAGGGGCGCCTGGATGACTCACGTGGTTAAGCTCAGCTCATGATCCCAGTGTCCTGAGATCAAGTCCCGCATCGGGCTCCCTGCTCTGCAGGGAAGCCTGATTCTCCCTCTCCCCCTGCCTGCCGCTCTCCCTGCTTGTGCGCGTGCTCTCTCTCTGTCAAATAAATAAAATCTTAAAAAAAAAAAAATCACCTAGGGACTTCTAAAAAAATCTCAGTGCCCAAGCCATACTCCAGACCCATTAAATCAGAATCTGTGGGGGTGGGAGAACGGGGCTTCAGGGTTTTTTTTTTAAAGACTCCTCAAGCGATTCCAATGGGCAGCAAAGTTTGGGAACCATCACCCTAAGTCCACATCAGGACGGAGAAAAAGCGTAGGAAGTGAAGAGTAAAGCATTCAGGGGTGGTGGTGGTAGTGCCAGAATCTTGAGGATTAGAAAAAGGGAGCCCCCAAGATCCTCTCCTCACACAGGCCCCTTCCCTTCTCCCCTTGCCATACTCCCCAACAGCAATCCCTTTGGAAGGTAAGAGCAAGATTCAAATAGACCAGAGAGAAAGATTAGTAAACTGTTTAATGGTGGCTTAAAGATTCCTTTAGTGGGAAAGAAAGGGGCAGAAGCCTCTAGAACAGGCTGTTTGCCATAGAAAGCATGTGCTCAATAAATATTTGTTGATGGAGTGGCAAGAATGCCCCACGTTTCCTGTATGTCTTGTGGTTCTATCATAGAAAAGTAACAGGTCACCCTAACCTTGGAGAAAGCAATACTTTTTTTCAATTTCTGTTCACTCTGCACTAAAGAATCCATCCCATTTCCCTTTTACGCCCTCGAAGTCTGAAGCCACGTAACACCCTGCTTTTGCAGTCTGCCAGGAAGCACACCCCTAGGTACTGTTTCTGAAAGTGTGGTTCATGGACCCCTGCAAAAGAATCCTTAGGGTAAGGGTAAAAAAGCAGATCCCCCGGCCCAATCCACACACCCTCCCGCTTCTAAACCAGAATCTCTGATGTGTGACGTGGAAATCTGTGTTTTAGTAAGCTCTCCCCCAAGTGATTCAGATCCATATCAAAGTTTGAGAAGTACTGTTCCAAAGCTGGCCACCTACTATACCCCAGGGGCTACCCAGAACTGATAGCTCAGGGTACAGGAAAAAAATGTTACAATCCTTTATATATATATATATATATATATATATATATATATATATATATATATATATATATATATATTTTTTTTTTTTTTTTTTTTACTTAAAAAAGTAAAAAAAAAATATTGCCTGGGCTATAAGAGGTGGAGAAGTAGGGAGGATCAACTGGTTAACTCAGAAGGTGCACGAGATAACCTTTAGAAGTAACAGAAATTCTCTTTTTTCTTTTTCTCATAGAGATTTTCTGTATCTTGATCATGGTGATGGTTACATGGGTGTATATCCATTTACTGAGACTCTTCGCCCTGGATACTTTAAACAGGTACATTTTACTGCATGTAAATCATACCTCAAGAAAGTTGATTTTGAAGTTTTTTAAAAGATAAAAAAGTCAGTATTTAATATTCAAATTAAGAGTTATACTTTACGTGATTTTTAAGTAAATATATACATAATCGTAGTACATGCTCAAAATGTTCTCTACTGAGAGGGGTGAAGAATCAAAATGTTTGGAAACTAGCCTCCTTGGTGACCTGATGTTCTGAGTTGGTCTGAAACAGATGAAAATCTTTCTCGGTGTGGAGGAGCAAAAAGGATGGCAAAACAGGGCTCCACCCTCCTCAAAACCTGCATCCAGCTCCTCTGCTCCAGCCTGCTTAAACTGACTCCTCACTGGGCCTGAAATCCTAGGTCCTCCTGGATTCTTTAACTCCTTTTCCACCCCCATCCTGGGGCCTTGTCAATTCCAGAGTAGTCTGTAGGTAAAGATCAAAGATACCTTTTGGAAGTAAATACAGTCAGGAGCAATAAGCAAATTAGAACCCTTTTATGGGAGGAAAACAACCCTGTATTTGTTTTCTCTGTTCACTTCTGCCATCTCTCTATTTTGTAAAGAGTAAAAAATATTTTGTTATCAGATGCTTCTTTGTCCCTTACTCAATATTTTATCAAGATTTACAGTATCACTTATGATGTCGTTACGCCTCTTAGCTTAATTTCTGCAGAAAGTGGCAGAAATGGAAAGGCAGATTTGGCCAAGTGAAAATAAACATGAAGCAAATCTAAAAAGAGAATAAAGAGGCGCCTGGGTGTCACAGCGGTTAAGCGTCTGCCTTCGGCTCAGGGCGTGATCCCAGCGTTATGGGATCGAGCCCCACATCAGCCTCCTCCGCTATGAGCCTGCTTCTTCCTCTCCCACTCCCCCTGCTTGTGTTCCCTCTCTCGCTGGCTGTCTCTATCTCTGTTGAATAAATAAATAAATAAATAAATAAATAAATAAATAAATCTTTGAAAAAATAAATAAATAAATAAAATAAAAAGAGAATAAAAATTCCCAAATGACTCTTATGGGGCACACACCCCTCTGGGCCCTGATGTCACAGAAAACAGCACAGTCTCTGTGGCATCAACTTGACAGCTAGACTCCAAGGACAGAGCACACTCAGTAACTGAAGGAACTTCCAAGATGACTCCTCCCCAGCAAATACACCACACAGATGACATGTAACATGCAAAAGTAAAAGGCAAACCTTTAAAACATGCTAAGTGAAAGAAGCCAGACACAATGGGACAAATATTGTACGATTCCACTTGCAAGAAACATCCAGAATAAGGCAAATCCATGGAGACAACAAGTAGATTAAAGGTGGGGGGGCAGGGAGAGGGGAGAACAGGATGACTGCTGATTGGTGTAGGGTTTCTGTTTGGGCTGAGCAGAATGTTCTGGAACCAGAGAGTGGTAATGATTGCACATCATGAATGTACTTATTGCCGTTGAACTGTACACTTCCCCCCCCCCCGCCCAAGTTTGGAGGTCATTCCTCTTTTTTTTTTTTTTAATTTTAATTCCAGCACAGTTAATACACGGGGTTATATTAGTTTCACGTGTCTGTTCTAGTGATTCAGCAATTCTATCCATTACTCAGTGCTCATCAAGTGGGAACTATGCACTTGAAAATGGTAAAAAAAAAAAAAAAAAGACTATCACAAGCAAAAGTAAATAGACCAGTAAGACGACCAAAAAAATGCAAAAATGGAAATAAGAGGCAACTGCTAAGATTTAGACACCAAGTAAGACAAACCAAAAATATAAGCATTAGGTCTTAAAACGGCTAGATATGCAGAAATACATAAAGAATTAAAACCACAGTGAGGTACGATTTTGCATTGCTTGTACTGGCACAAATTTTAAAGGGCTGATCATGGGTCCTCCCCAGGGGGCCTGCGGATGTTTGCTGCAGCCTCCTTTGCCTGGCAAAGCAATAAAGCTAATGTACCTCTTCCCACCCCTCCCCACCTACCCCCGCCCCCCCAAAAAAGGCCAATGTTGTTAAATGGCAAGGATATGAAGCAAGGGAATGCTCGTATTCTTCTGATGGGAGTAAAACCCAGTATACACACTTGGAAAACAATGTGGTATTATCTCATAAAACTAAAGATAAATCTACTAGGAGATATCAGGGAACTCTTGCACGTGTACACAAGGAGAGATATACCATAATATTCAATGCATCATGGTTTGTAATACCAAAAAATTTAAAACAATCCATATTTTGATAATAAAAATTGGTATACAAATTGCACACATTCATACAAAAGAAAGCCATACGTTTAAAAGAACTAAAGCAGTCCCTCTCCTAAAACGTGTGGGACTTAGGGCAAGATAAAATGGAGGTCCGTGCACCAAGTGCCTGAAAATTTAAAAGTAGAAAATGAAGCTACAAAATGGTTCAATGAAATACATTCTGTCTTCCTATCTGGGGATGCCTGGGTGGCTCAGTCGGTTAAGCATCTGCGTTTGGCTCAGGTCATAATCCTGGGGTCCTGGGATGGAGTCCCACATGGGGCTCCCTGCTCAGCAGGGAGCCTGCTTCTCCCTCTGCTTGCCACTCCCCCCCCCCGCCCCCGTTTGTGTGCTCTCTCTCTCGCTCTCTGTCAAATAAACAAATAAAATCTTAAGGAAAAAAAATATGTTCTGTCTTCTTATCTTGACAAACATACTTGCAAAATGACCTGGAAAATCACAAGTGAATTCTTCTGAGACTCCTCCGAGTTCTCTGATAAGATACAAGAGAATGAAGCAAGTTGGCCCTAGCTTCCAACTCTGGCCCACCCCTTCTCTCTTCCCACCTCAGGCTGTGTCCCACACTGTTAGAGTCATCATTCACAGGAAATGACCATGCCAGCCACGTGTAGGAAGACCTGCGGAAGAAGCTCATTCAGGCCTAGAAGTGGGCCCGGGAATTGCAGGGTTCCAGAAACCCAGAGCATGGTCTAGAATTAAAGTGAGCACTACAGGTGCTAGACGGGCACGATTCCTTGGCCCCATGGACTCCTCAAAGAGTGAGTAGCAATATTAACCAAAAGACGGCCAGAGGGGCGCCTGGGTGGCTCAGTCAGTTAAGCGTCTGCCTTTGGCTCAGGTCATGATCCCAGGGTCCTGGGACCGAGCCCCGCATCATCAGGCTCTCTGTTCATCAGGGAGCCAGCTTCTCCTTCTCCCTCTGCCAGCTGCTCCCCTTCTTGTGCTCTCTCGCTCTCTATCAAATAAATAAAATCTTAAAAAAAAAACATACATACATATGTACATACATACATACATAAAATACAGGCAGAACTAGCACTGTAAAGCAGAGGGCCCAGGGCAGAAGCCCATCTTGTCCAGGTCTCAAAATGGTACAGAAACACAAACAGGGCTCTGTACATTAGGAGTGAGTCTCAGAATCATCATGCTGAGCACACAAAAGCAAATAAATCAAGTATTTGCACACCTAGTATTAATAACATTTACAGGATTGAAAACATGGAAAACAATACTAAATATTGCTTAGAAATACATGCATATACTAAAAAAAATAATAATAAATGTATGGGAAAAATAAAAACCAAATGCAGAGTAGTATCAGTAGGATTGTAAATTGGTACACCACTATGGAAAACAGTACAGAGATTCCTCAAAAAATTAAAAGTAGAACTACTGTATAATCAGCAATCCCACTTCTAGGTATATATCCAAAAGAATGACATCATTATCTCAAAGAGATCTCCTCACTCCCATGTTCAATCCAGCATTATTCACAACAGCCAAGATAAGGAAACAACCTAAACGTCCATCAGTAGATGAATGGATAAAGAAAATGTGGGATACCGACACAGACACAGATATATAGACATACAGAGGAATATGTATGGAGCCCCTGGGTGGCTCAGTCAGTTAAGCATCTGCCTTCAGCTCAGGTTATCATCCCAGGGTCCTGGGATTGATCCCGCATCGGGCTCCTTGCTCAACGGTAAGCCTGCTTCTCCCTCCGCCTGCCTCTCCCCCTGCTTGTGCTTTCTCTGACAAAAAAGCAAAGTCTTTAAAAAAAAAAAGGAATATGTATGATTCAGCCATAAAAAGAAAGAAATCCTGCCATTTGCAACAACATGGATAAAGCTAAAAGACATTATACTAAGTGACATAAGCCAGATAGACAAATATTGTATGATCTCTCTTGCATGTGGAATCTTAAAAGTCAAACTCACAGAAAGTAGAATGGCAGTTGCCAGCAACTGGAGTGGGGGGTGGGGGTAATATGGGGATACTGGTCAAAGGATGCAAATTTTCAGTTATAAGATGAGTAAATTCTGGAGATCAAAGGTATACCACAGTGGCTACAGATGATAATAATGTATAATTGAAATTTGCTAAGGAAGTTGATCATCAGCGTTTTCATCATCAAAAAAAAAAAAGGGGGGGCGCCTGGGTGGCACAGCGGTTGATCGTCTGCCTTCGGCTCAGGGCGTGATCCTGGCGTTACGGGATCGAGTCCCACATCAGGCTCTTCCGCTATGAGCCTGCTTCTTCCTCTCCAACTCCCCCTGCTTGTGTTCCCTCTCTCGCTGGCTGTCTCTCTCTGTCGAATAAATAAATAAAATCTTTAAAAAAAAAAAAAAATCTTCCTTTAAAAAAAAAAAAAGGAATAAACAGATGAGGAGATAGGTTAATTAGCTTGATTGAGGAAATTATTTCACAATGTATACATATATCAAAATATCACAGAGGCACCTGGCTGGCTCAGTCCGAGAAGCACGAGGCTCTTGATCTCAAGATCTGGAGTTTGAGCCCCACTTTGGGGGTACAGATTACTTAAAAAAATAAAAACAAAATATCACACTGTATACCTTAAGTATATACAATGTTTCTCGGTCAATGATACCTTATTAAAGCTGAAGAGAAAAAAAGAACAGTATTTATCTCTATCACCTCGAAGATGGGGGAGATGATCAAGAAAGGGAATTCAGGGGTGCCTGGGTGGCTTTGCTGGTTAAGCATCCGACTCTTGATCTCAGGGTTGTGAGTTCAAGCCCCATGGTGGGCTCCACACTGGGCATGGAGCCTACTTTAAAAAAAGAGAGAGAGAGAGAATTGGGGGGGGATTAAATGGGTAATATTGTATTTTTGAAGCTGTTCATGAGTACACAGATAACTCATAGGATGCTTTATATATTTTTATTAAGACTTAACTATCACATAATAAAAACTTTAAAGAGAAAGTTCTTTTAAAATTGAAACAATAAATATCATTTTATGCCCCTGGAATTGCCATAAATAAAAAAAGTCTGATAATACCAAGTGCCAGCTGGCCATGTGATGGAGAAACTGGGACTCTCAAACATGAAAATATTTGTCAGAATCTGGAAGAGTTGAAGCTGTTCAACCATTCTACCCAGCAATTCCATTTCCTAATAATCTGTCTACTCTGGAGAAGCACCAAGAGCCATATACATTCTTGGCAGCATGGTTTGCTACAGCAAAAAACTGGAAATATCCCAAATGACCATTCCTGGAGCAATAGGTACTGAATTGTGCCATAAATCACAGGATGAAATACTATACAGCGGTTAAGATGAATAAATCAGATCCTTATGTATCAACAGGAATAGATCCCCAAAACATAACATTGAATAAAAATTCTAAACTATATAAAACAATACTACATTTTGTACATGGATACAAATATGTACGTGAGGAAATTACAGAATCATGGGGGGGCAGAACACACACCGTAATTCCGATAAAGGCTGCTTCTGGGGAGAGATGGCAACAAGACTAGGAAATCGAAAATAATTTTCGGCCTGTTATGATTTTTATTTTACTTTAAAAGATAAGCAAAAATGAAAAGCATAAATATTTCTTTATTCTGCAAGGTGAGTTGTAAGCTTATTGTCTTTTATATCTTTTGTTATATTACATACTCAGAATATACATAAATACTCGATGCTTGTTATATTATTCTTTGCGGGCACCTAAATGGCTCAGTCAGTTAAGTGTGTACCTCTGGGGAAAAAAAAGTGTCTGCCTTTGGCTCAGGTCATGATCCCAAGGTCCGGGGATCGAGCCACACATCGGGCTCCCTGCTGAGCAGGGAGCCTGCTTCTCCTTCTCCCTCTGCCATTCACCCTTGCTTGTGCTCTCTGGCTCTCTCTCTCTCTCTGTCAAATAAATAAATAAAATCTTTTTTTAAAAAAAGAATATTATTCTTTGCAATTTGGACTTTTATCCCCCCAATTTATTAAATAGTCAATCAAATTTCTTCCCATCTACTCACCCCACCCAAAGTTACAACTAACCAAACAGGAAAGGCATACAAAC
Organism: Ursus americanus; assembly: GCF_024610735.1. Classification (NCBI taxonomy): domain Eukaryota; kingdom Metazoa; phylum Chordata; class Mammalia; order Carnivora; family Ursidae; genus Ursus; species Ursus americanus. Next base: position 14,842,202 of record NC_142129.1, on the reverse strand, counting down.
AGGAAAGAGCCCAGAGGAAACACCCGCATTGGCAAAAACCGCAAAGCCAGTTGAAAACGCTAGACAGCCTGCTTCACACAGTTAAACAGTCATGTTTGCAAAAAAAAAAAAACAAAAAACACCACACACAACACACACACACAAAAACCCCACTCAACTTGAATTAACGAAAGCTCCTACACACAGCTACCTCACCACAGAAGTAGCTAGTTAAGAAATCATGCAGATGGATCTGGGTTCAACAACTCTGCCAGCTATCTGCTCTGTGGCCTTCAGTAAATTTCTAAACAGCTCTGGGCCTGAGTTGCCTTATACTAAAACGGGATTTAGAATATCTACCTCAGGAGCCATGGTAAAGACTATCTTGGATACCATCTCTAAAGTGCTTACCATAGTGCTTGATACATAATTATTTGTTCGATAAATGGTAGTTATTGTTTGCATCAGAACTGGGATTAGAACTTCATGTGTGGGCATATATTTCGGCAAAGCAAACAGAAACATCCAAACCGATGTACGAGAACAGGTGAATACCCCACATTGAAGCAAGCACTGTTGACTAACGTGCACAGCTAAAAGCAATGTAAGAGGGGCGCCTGGGTGGCTCAGGTCATGATCCCAATGTCCTGGGATGGAGTCCCCGCATTAGGCTTCCCTGCTGTGCAGGGAGCCTTCTTCTCCCTCTCCCTCTGCCTGCCGCTCCCCTCCTTGTGCTCTCACTCTCTAATGAATAAATAAAATATTTTAAAAAATAATAATAAAAGCAATGTAAGAAAGACTAGAACTGCAGGATAGATAGAAGTCCTATCTATGAATATAAAGGAATTTTTACAGAAAGCAATACAAAAGAAATTTTGTAAGTCCAGCAAAATGCAAACTGACCTCAGGCAATTGATATGAGTATCAACTGGTCAACAGATCCCATTAACCTGTAATCCACAAAGAAAGTCCTTAGACTTTTTTTTAGAAGATTTTATAAATTTCTAAGAAGGGGGGAATATTTTTAAAACATACTTGGGGAAAAAAACATATTTTCTAGGTTTTGAGTCAAAAAAAATTTCTCCCAAGGGCCCTATTATGAGGACACAATACACTTTAATGGATTAAAAATTTGTAATTCTCTAATTCAAAAGTGATGAAAAAGGAAATAAAAAATACAACTAGACCAATAAATGTAAGAAGAATTTGTCACTTCACTAAAAGGGAAAAAAAAAAAAAAAGACTTCAATGAATTCCCCAAAGGATCCATCCAAATTTGAATAGACCAAATTATCCCTGTATTAAATCTCCCCTTTTAAAATACATAAAAATGCTGGTTAACAACCCAATTTAGGAGTTTAAAAATGGTTTTGATGGGGGTGCCTGGGTGGCGCAGTCGTTAATCATCTGCCTTCGGCTCAGGGCGTGATCCCAGAAAGGGCGTGATCCCAGCATTCTGGGATCGAGCCCCACATCAGGCTTCTCCGCTAGGAGCCTGCTTCTTCCTCTCCCACTCCCCCTGCTTGTGTTCCCTCTCTCGCTGGCTGTGTCTCTCTGTCAAATAAATAAATAAAATCTTTAAAAAAAAATGGTTTTGATGTTTCAAACCACACACATAAAAATACCATAATAATATTTATAAAACAAAAAAACTGAAGTTTCTAAAACAAAACTAAATGAAAGTGTCTAAGCATATTGTATATAAGAAATTGAAAGTTTCTAAATATATTGGATATGTAACATATTTAAAGAATCACGGATTATGTCTCTGCAGGTTTCTTCCTGAAAATGCAAGTCCTGTTATAAGACAATCAGGGAAATTTGAATGCCAACTGTATATTAGATTATATTAAAATTGTAACTGGAAAAACTCGTGCTTGTTGTACTGTGGTTACATTAATAAAATAGACTCCTTACCCTTTAGATATACTAAAGAATTTATGGAACACATAATTTCTGGGATTTGGTTTAAGATAACACGTTAGGAACTAGGGACAGGGATGGGGAGGGGGAAATAAATGAAACAAGACTGGCCATATTTTGAAAACTGTTGAATTGAAATGATGGGTACATAGCAGTTCATCATTCTCTTTTCTCTACTTTAGTATATTTTGAAAATATCTAGAGTAAAAAAATTAAAACATAAAAGATATATGTATTTAAAACTAAAAGCCAACACTAGTTGAAGAATTTTTAGTAACAGAACAGAAAAGCACCAAAAAAAAAAAAAAAAAAAAGATAAATCCTTCCAACTCTGTTGTTACTCAGTATAGTACCAGAATGTTCCTTCCCTTTCTATCCTCCACCCCCTGCCCTCCTTTCCTCTGCCCAGATTTCCTGGGTCGCTGTGACTTTGAGGATTCCCTCTATACTCATTTATAATTTACCAAAACTTAGAAATAGACTTTCAAACTGGGGCCTCACAACATATTCAATAAGTATTTTTTTTTAATAATGGCGCACATTCAGCACTTTTTAAAAATTTTAAGTTTGTCGTTAAAAAAATTGTTTTAAATATTATCTCCTCTACTTCATCCATTTAAAACACCGGTCTTTTGAATGCTTTACTACACATAATGGGGGTGGGTAATCCAAAGGTTTTTGCTAACAAGCACAAGATCAAAAGATTGATGGCCACCATTTTGGACACCAAGACACCACTTAAAAGTTTTTAAGGAGGGGCCAAGGATGAAAAGTGGTATAACAAGAAAAATAATTCAGCAAAAGTGCACAGGGACAGAAAAGACGGGGAGAAAGACTATGGTCAGAGGGAATCATTCACTAATTGACCAAGCATTCAATCAGAAGCGGGATGGAATGGGTAACCAAGCAGGAAGAGGATAGGAGCTTTCAAGAAAAAGGCTTGGTGATGAAGGTATTGTGAAGGGTGAAGAAGGGCTTGGGGCAATGCCAAAGCCCCTGCCCTGGAGGAAAGAAGATGAGTGTGACTGACTGGCAGCCTATTCAGGTACAGATGTTGCCCGGACACTGAGAGAGAAAGAATCCAGATGTAGCAGGAAGGCGGAGGCAGCCGATATACACATGGAAGCCATCTTTGTAGATGTGACAGCTGAACCCAAGGGAGTGAGCTCTCTTAGGGAGAGACTGGGAAGACAGGTCAAATGGCTTAACCCACACCTCGGGGCACACTATATTTAGGAGGCAAAAAATGAACAAGTGGAAACCCAGGAGCAGCTGCCTGAGAGAGAGGGCGCACTCTTTCAAAGTGGTCCCAAGATCGGGCAGTCACCAGCTCAAGAAACCACGGAGACCTTGGGGCAGGAGTGCTGGCAGAGGACACTACCTCACCCGTAACCTTGACGAGGTGCATTCTGGTCAGGTGGTGCGGACTAGCGTCGGAGATCAGAAAAGTGATAATGAGGAGCATGGAGACGGCTAGGAATGGAGGGCCAAGGGCAGGGCCAGCTCGCTACGGCACAGACAATCCAGGTGCGGAGGGCGCAACCTGCCTGGGGACGACGGTAGCAGGGAGCGAAAGACTCAAGATTCCACACAGTGGAGGCATTTTCCTTCGTTCTCAAACCTGCCTCGAAATGCTCTAGACCCAGGCTGACCCAAAAGAGCTGTATTCCTCCGGGGGTGGAGAGTTAATCGTGGTCTTCCCCGGGGCGATATGGAGTTAACCAAATTCGAGGACAGGTCTGGAGGCTCTGGGCGCAAGGAACCGCCGGGAGCAGAAGCGCTGGCGGGGCAGGGGCTCTCCCGCAGAAGCAGAGGCGCGAAGCTGGAGGTACGAGCCCCCCCACCCCCGAGGGCGCGCTCCTCGCGGAGCAGCAGCCCTGACAGTGCTCCTAGATCCCGGCCCTGGGCAGCCGCCACCCCTCCCTCTCCGCGCACTCACCGCTCCGACTGCGAATAGTTGCACCGACCCAGCAGGTTGAGCTTGCAGAGGTGCAGGTCTTCGCAGGGTCTCTGGCAGAACTTGCGACGGCAGACCCGGGCGCGGGTGGTGGCCACCACGGACCTGGTGACCCCTTCCCTGTCGCCGGTCTCCAACAGCACGAAGCGGTCCGGCCCAGCAGCCTCCAGCACCTCGCGGAGCTGCCCCTCGGAGAGCGCGATCTCTTTGAGCAGCGCGTCCAAGGCCATGCGGCCCCCGTGGGCGCACAGGATTTTGGTGATGAAGCAGCACACCTCCGGGTCCGCCATGGCGCGCTGCGCTAGCCGGCCGGGGCGCGGGACTCTGCTCCGGGGAGAATCGAAACTTACAGGAGTCCGGGGGCGAGCGCGGGCGGTGCTCGGCCAGGCACGCCCCGGGCCAGCGAGCGCGCGCTCCTTGCCGCCGTTAGCTGAATCCAGCGGTTTCGCTTTCCCGCTCGGCCCCGGGTCGAGAGGCCAGAACTCACCGACCCGATCCCCGTGCCAGACTGCAAGTCAGCCGCGACGGCAGCCGAATGGAAAGAAAGCGAACGGCGCTCGCAGAACTGCGGGCCACCGCAGCACCCGCCCGAACCCTCGCACGCTTCTGGGCTCCGTGAGGGTGACGTTCCCCAGCTGGGCTCGACAAGGCTTCTTCCGAAAGAAGAGAAACTAAAACTGATCTGGGGCTCTGGTGGAGTTTTTATAAGCCAGCCCAAGTGACGAATGACGCGAGTCTTGGGAGCCCCCTTGAGGAGGTTTCTGTTCTCCACCCCACCCATTCCGGGAAAGCACAGACTCTAGCGAGCGCTCGTGCGGAGCTGGGCGCCCTACCTCCGCAATATGCGAATCTTGTCAGCGACTCCAAAGGGTTAGATACTATTATCCTCAATCTGTACTTGAGGAAGTAACTCGAGCAAACAGCCATCAAGGTGGAACCTGGATGCTACCCGAGGTTCTCCATATCTGGCCCTCGCGCCCCAGATGGTGGTCCACCCGGCCAGAACCGATGTGCATTTTCTCCCCCAGCACCATGCCTTCTTAAAAACAGCGGAGCTTGCTCTTCCTCTTCTTTTCTTTTTTCTTTTTTTCTTTTTTTTTTTTTTTTTTTGCCTTTTCAAGAGCTTTTATTAGAAACACTTCTTGACACTTTCTTGCCTGCGATCGGTAACAGGGGTGCCGCAGGTACCACTTAATTCCCAACAGCAAATGGCTTAGACGTTTGCCAAGATCACAGGTGGGTTCCCCTCTTTAGATGTTTGGACAAGGCCTTACCCCTTGTGGAGACCCTCTTGGACCCCCAGGGTCGGTATAAAGACTATTTTTAAGTGAAAACATTCGAGCTACATAAAATGCATAAAGAAATGTTATCTGAAATTCTCTTATCTCAAAGTGGAGCCTCCTGACAGCTACCATTAACCCCCTTCAAAGGGAGCTTCCTGCTAATTCAGCTGCCTAGTAGAGACAGGCTGCCCATTCCATTAACATCAGAAAGCCCAACAGAACCTTCTATACTCTCCCATTGAAGCCCCAAAATAAACTCTTTTGTTAAATTGAGGTATATAAAGTTTGGCTGTTCCAGGACTTTTCCATTACTGGGAGCTCCCCCCACCTCCCAAAGTGAAAATAAACCTTGTCTTTTCTCCTGTTAATCTGTCTGTTGTCAGTTAATTTGCAGATCTCCAACCACTGTATCCAAGTTGGAAGAGGAAAAAGGTTTCCTCCCAACACTCTCACAAGTAAAATAAATGGGTCATTGATCAGATAGGGTTTTGTTTAAATGATACAACTTGATCGTCAACTTAGAAATTCTTCAGAATGGGAGTGCCTGGCTGGCTCAGTTGGAGGAGCATGGTCTCTCTCTCTCTCTCTCTTTTTAAGATTTTATTTAGTTGAGTCAAAGAGAGAGAGTTAGCACAAGCAGATCCTGAAGGAGCTAAAACTGGAGGCTCTCAGCTAAACATGTCTTCTTGCAGTTGGGCAGCAAGCCCTGACTCGACGGGGGCGTCTGAGTGACACACTGTGTCCGCTCTAGTCCACCCTATACAACGCGTGATTCTATTTCTCCATCCATACTCAGGGAACAGCTCCCTCGGGGCTCTCAGGGGCCACTGACCCTGAAAGGAAACTTAGAAGAGGGAACTTCATGGGATGAACTCTAGCCTCTGTCACTACAATGGTCCTCATCATAGCTCCCCACCACTATCCATTTTAATTCTCCTCATCCTCAGCTCCCATCTTAGCTTCCCTGGGTGAGTACCCCAAGGCCCAGTGCCTAAGGGGTCCAAGGACCTTCTCAGGCCACGGTTACTGTTCTTGTCTTCATTCACAGTCACAGTTGGGCAAAAGAGTGCCAACTGACACCCAGAAAAGTCACCAGAATCCACACAGACCCCTGTCTGTCCCCACTGTCTAACAGCTGCCCTAGCTCCTCCCACTGATGGGGTCAATGACCTCTGATAAGGCAGTGATTCTTTATCTTACCTTCTAGTCTCTGACCATTAGGAGGCCAAAGCGCTTGGTAGTAACCATAACTTGTAGTCCAATGGGAACTTTGCTGTGCCCCAGGTAAGAACGTGCCCCTTTTGGGGACCAAGACCTCTAACTCTGTAGAGCCCAGAGTTGTAGGGAAAAAGAAGCCCACTGGGTCACTGGAATGACGCTACCTGGGGCCACTCATGGATTCCACTTATTGTTTCCCAACCCATGGATTCTTTCTGTTGGGGACACAGCATCATACTAAGTTGTCTGATTGAAGGCATACACCATGATGGCCTGGGGGAAACATCATCACTGCAGTGTATTGCCTACATACTGAAGCTTCAACTGCATCTTTATTGGCCATTCCAATACTTGACCTATCCGGCAGCTTCTGGGTTGGTGAGGTATGTAATGTGATCAGTGGCCACTCCCCAACCTTCTGTGCCATAAAGAGGGTCTTCTGGTCAGATGCAAAGCTATGTGAAATCCCATGTGTGTAGACCAGGTGATATTTAAGCCCCCAGAGAATGGTGCTATTGAGTCCCTGCAGCCAGGAAAGGCAACCACATACCTGGAATGAGTGTCTGTTCCTGTGAGAGCTGACCCTTCCAGGAGAAAAGGGGCCCAGTGTAGTCAGCAGGTCACCAAGCATCCCCTTGGTCTCCTGAAGGAAGACAGCTTTGCGTTGGTCTTTATGGCTGGCAGATTAGACATTCAGTAGGAGCAGTAGCTATATTTTAGTAAATGACCATCCATGCTGTTAGGTTTTTGTCTCCCCTCCATCTCTGCCACCATAGTTTCTTCGTTCAGGTACCCATATGCAACAGTGAGGGTAGAGGGGGCTCTGACAAAGATTGCCTAGGTTAATTGGTCAAGTTATTTTGTCTAGTTGGCACATCTTTTGTAATAGATACTCATGGGCCTTAACATGTGACACAAATGACACCCCATTTGTGTCCACTCCTATATGTTCATCCACATACTTCTATTCCAGATTTTCTTGCCTCCGATTTTCCAACGTCTTTCTTTCTGATGCTCCACCCGCCAGCCACATCACTGCTCATGAGCACACAGATGTTCTAACTTTGGGCCATTCTTCTTCCAAACTAAGTGGATGACCAGGTGCACATCTCAAAGCTCTTCCCACTGGTGAGATTTTCCTCCACCACTGTTTTTCAAGACCTCCCCCCAAGTGAGACTATACTACAGCCACCATTTTCAGCTTGCACTGCATCCTGAGATGTTCATTCATAACCCTCAGCTTGGGCTTTTCCTTCCTCCTTACTGGTTATGTGGGACCTCCTCATACGACCATAGATGTAAGCTAGGGCAGGGGTGCGGGGACAAGCACAGTGAGTGACATGGACATGTGGGCTATGAGCACTATGGACTCTTGCATCTTGCCTGTACCCTCTGGTCCTGCTTGTGCTCAGTCCCAGAGATACCGGTGTCATCTTATGATGGCTTTAATGCTAGGCCTGCCTGACTTTATGACTTGATGTGTCCTATTGGACACATCCTATTCCAGGGCCCAGTGCCAAGCTAGGAGCTGCTTTTCTGAAGGAGTGTAATTCTTCACCACAGTTGGCATGAGCTTGTTCCATAATCCCAGGGGTCTACATTGTGATTCTTCTACTGGGACTTGCATTAAATGCCACATTTATTCCATCACTGACTCCCCCAACACTAGAGGCTCTGCTAGATTACACAATTCAAATGGAAGGGCTGTTTGTATCACAGCCTGGACCTACTGTGAAGCTACTTCCTGCTCTGGGTCCACTCACAGCCAACAGCTTTTCATGGAACCCAGTGCTTGGGCAGCAGGATTGTTCTTAGGTGTGGAATGTGTTTCCTCGAGAATCCAAAGATTCCTAACAGGCTTTGGGCTTCCTTCTTTCCAGTAAGGGATAGGAGATGCAACAACTTGTCTTTTACTTAGAAGGAAATGTCCCAGCATGCTGCTGACCATCAGACTTCTAGAATCTTTGGTGAAGTGGCAGGTCACCAAATCTTTGTAGGATCATCCTGCCCAAGCAGCACAATATCATCCATGTAATGGGTCAACGTGATGTTACGTGGGAAGTCCAAATGCTCTAGTTCTCTTCCGACTGTATCACGACAGCAGACCGAAGAGTGAACATAGCCCTATGGCAAACGGTAAATGCTTGTTATCCATTCTGTGGGAATATGAACTATTTCTCTTTTTTAAAATTTTTACTTATTTATTTATTTGAGTGAGACAGAGAGCACTCGTGAGCAGAGGGAGGGGCAGAAGGAGAGAGAGAATCCTGGAGCAGACTCCACAAAGAGTGCGGAGCCCCACATGGAGCTCAATCTCATGACCCTGAGATCACAATCTGAGCTGAAACCAGGAGTTAGAAGCTTAACTGACTGAGCCACCCTGGGAATATGAGCTACGTCTGATCCTCTTTCCTGAATGGGATGTGAAGAATGCATTTGCCAAATCAGTGGCCACAAACCACATACCTGAGGCTGCAGAGCTCTGCTCCAGTTGAGACATCATGTCTGGCACAGCTGGTATTGACCGAGATTACTTCCTCCCAGTAGTCTGTGGTCATTTTCTAGGGTCCATCCAGTGGCTGCAGGGTCAACACTGGCCAGTTAAACAGAGATAGCAACATTTCTTCATCTTTGCAATATCTTAGAGTGCCACTAATCTCTGCCCCCCCACTCCTGGAATGCAATGCTATTTTATGGATACGATATTGGCCTGGGGGGGTCAGGTGTGGCGTCAGCTGCTTCCATTTGGCCTTCTCTACTGTGATAACCCGTATGCTACAGGACAAGGAAGTAATGTGAGGGTTAGTCCAACTTCCAGGAATGTCAGTCGCAACTACACATTTAGGGATGAGGGAAATGACAACCAGTGAGTCCATAGACCCAGAAGACTCACCATGAGTTGGTTCTTTTCAGGAATCCATTTGCCCTCATTCTAACAAGGGGGCCTTCAGGTCTCAGGGTATCAGTTGACCTATGACCTAGTACACAACAGTCATCCAAATGTCTGGTATGGCCAGAGTGACTCTATCTTTGGCCCGCCATCTTAACTATGTCAGCTCAATGGCCAGTCCAGCACCACTTGTTCCTAGCCCCCTATAAAATGAGGTACATTTCTGTGATCACATCCTGCAGAGAGAGCACTGGGAGATCTGTCACGGTCCCCAGCTCACTAACAGAGAGACAAGACAATTGGTTACGTAATATTCCCCTCCTGAAGTACAGAGATACCAGGAGGATAACTACTGTTAGTAATTAATCATGTTAATGTATACATTTTTATCCTACCGCTATGCTCTCTCTCACATCCCCTCTCTTTATAAAATCCATGAATTAAATCTTTGCAGAGAATAGCTGCTTAGCCTCGGATCGTCACCAGCCCGACCCCCCGTCCATAAGTCACCAGAATAAAACTCTGTGTGAACCATATGGAGTTGCCTGCTGCATGTTTTGGTCTCAAAGTGCCTTCCCAGTTTGGAGGATACTCTACGGTTCCTCCACCTTCTCACATTCCCTTTCCCCAGTGTTCTGTCATCCATATACATGTTGAGATCTCTTTGGGGAAGGATTGGAGCAACTATTACAGTTCATTCTTGCCATAGTGTTTAGGTCCTTCTCCCTGGGGACCTGGCCACATTTTTGGTCCCTGGTTTCTATGTCTGAACACAGGTTCAGGAATGGAAACTGGGCAAGGAATTGTGAACTTTTATTGGGATGACTGTCTTCCTCACTGTCCTGCTTATTAATCCTTGTTCTTTTTGGATAATACATGGGAAGCAGTATTTCACTGGCTACCCATCTACTTTCCTCCTAGGGAAATTCTGTTCTGTTCAAAATCTCTGAAACTTGCCACTGGTCGGGACCACTGGCTGCTACTCTGAATTTACAAACCCCTGACTTCTGTAGTTAAGGGCCATCATGTGGGGTATATTACATCAGGGTCCTATCATCCCCATCCCTATCAGTGAGCCAAGTCCTAGGACAGCCCCTCCTTCCATCAGTTATGTCCTACAGGGAAAGCACCACCGAGCTTCTTAGTGATGTCAGCGTCCCTCTCACCAGTGCACTCCTGATAGCCCTGATAAATGGGATTCCTCTGAGCCTAATCCCTGGGTGGGTCTTCTGCTGGCCTAACACAACGGATCCACTTTTCTGAATCTTTTTTTTTTAAGTAATCTTTACACCCAACGTGGGGCTCTAACTCACAACACTCAGATCAAGAGTCGCATCCTCCACCAACTGAGCCAGCCAGGTGTCCCCTCCCCCCTTTTTTGACTCTTTTAATCCTTTCATCTACTGTACCCCAAAAAGATTTAGGCATCTCAACATCACTCTTCATGGGCTATCACTTCCCCCCCTCCACCAAGCTCACAAGCGCTCTCTCTCTTAAAAAAAAAAAAAAAGATAGCTCATTTTATTTATTTATTTTATTTATGTATCTATTTAGAGTGTGAGTGGGTAGAGAGGGAGAGGGAGAGAGAATCTTCAGCAGACTCCACGCTGAGCACAGAGCCCAATACTGGGCTTGATCCCAGGAACCTGAGCAGAAACCAAGAGTTGGACGCTTTACCAACTGAGAGTGCCCCTAGATAGCTCATTTTAGAGGACTGACAGGAAAGGAGAAGAGAGAAGTGGGGAGGGACAGGGGACAGGGGGAAGGGGTGAGAAATTATTCAGGTAGCCAGAGAGAGAGATTTTTTTTGTTGTTTGCTTGTTTATTGCTGTTGTTTTAGTGGATGATCTGGGTAAATGTGAACATTTCAAAGGAATAAATCTGGGGAGAGTGCAAAGCTGCAGTTGCTGGGGCGTGTTAGTGTGATACCAGGCTACATGAAAACTGAACCACCAATCAGAGAGGGAAGCAAAATATGCACCCGGCAGTGGTGAGTCAGCTATGCTAAGTCATAGAAATTAAAAGTACATAAACATCAGAGGGTTGAGTCAGATGGAATGTCCAAAGTCCATGGCAAACAGATGTTCTCTAGGAGATGTTGGAAGTCAAGGGAGGCATTAGTCACCAGACAGGGGAGGGCAAAGGTATGGAGCAAGCAGAGGGGATTTTCCTGAACTGGGAAAGGATGGGGCTTTAGGTAGGTGCAGGCGGACAGGTCAACCTGAGCGTGAGAAGGACCATTTTTCTCCGTGAGGATGAATTTACAGTTCCTGCTTTGGTGGTATTCAAATGAGGAACTTCAGGCTGCAAACCTTCACCTGGTGACGCTAGTCTGAAAGCAGATGCAATAGGCGGTAGTAATCCAGAGGTGGGGCTGATTTGGTGACAGTGGCCCAATGCAGTAGGCTGACTCCTCCCGCATTTGCACCCGTATGTAGTCCCCTCCCACACTAAACAGGACTGATCTGTGTAATCAACAGGATATTACAGAAATGACAGTCTGAGTTCCAAGGGTACTTCACAAAAAACATTGTGACCTCCTCCTTGTTCGTGCTTCCATCACTCCCTCTGGGGAAGCCAGTCATGATGTTGTATGGACCATCAAGCAGCCCTATGGAGAGGTCCATGTGGCAGGTAACGAAGGCCTCCCACCAACAACCAGCACTAACTTGCCAGGCAGGTGGGTGAGCCCCTTGGAATGGAATCCGTCAGCTCCAGGCAAGATGTCCAGTGAGTATAGTCCCAGCTGACAGTTTGACTTCAACCTCAGGAAAAACTCTGAGCCAGAACCACACAGCTGAGCTGCTTGGCAGAAACCATGTGTGATAAGAATACTGATTATAGGGGCACCTGGGTGGCTCAGTCCATTGAGCATCTGACTCTTGGTTTTGGCTCAGGTCATGATATCAGGGTTGTGAGATCGAGCCCCACATTGGGCTCTGCGCTCAGTGGGGAGTCTGCTTCTTTCCCTTTCTCCCGCCTTCTCTCTCTCTCTCCCTCTGCCCTCCCCCTGCTCACTCTAATATAAATAAATAAATCTTAAAAAAAAAAGAATATTGATTGTAAAGCTGTTCAGTTTGGGGATGAGCTGTTATGCAGCAATAGATAATTAATATAATATACACAAACACATGCTGTAACAAAAGTCCTAAACACAAAGTGATTGGACAGTTTAAGGAAACGGGTCCAGAGGAGAACTAAAACCATGGATTAAGTGAAGAGGGCAGATGAGAGGGACTGGGAACTAGAACCACTTACCAGGTTGTGTGTGGCTGGAGAGAGAGAACAGGGAACCTGAGGTTTCTGAGACTCGTGTACGGAAGGTCAAGGCAGCACTGTGCATGGCATGCAAAGAGAGGCCCAGGACCAGACTGCATCCGGGTAGGTATTCATAGCTTGGGCTTCTTCCTCGGGTACTATTCCACCTGGGATGGAACACGATTTAGGCTGTGCCCTGAACCCCAAGGCACTAGGTGACAAGACAACCAGGTTCTAAGCATTTACTACGTGTTATGTGCTTGAAATAATATGAAGGCTTAAACTAACACATGGCATGTCCATACAATGGAACATTATTCAGCTGTCAGAAGGAATGAAGTACTAGTGTATGTTATAACATGGATGAGCCTTAGAAACATGCTACATGAAAGGGGCACCTGGCTGGCTTAGTTGGTAGAGCATGTGACTCTTGATCTCAGGGTCATGAGTTCAGGCCCCACATTGGATGTAGAATTTAAAAATAAAAATAAAAATAAAAATAAAAAACAGATTTTAAAAAAAACATGCTAAGTGAAAGAAGCCAAACATAAAGGACTACATGCTGCATGACTCCATTTTATGAAATGTCCAGAATAGGCAAATCCATACAGACAGAAAATAATTAATGGTTGTCAGGGACTAGGAGGGAAAAGGGGAATGGAGAGTGACTGCTAATGGGTAAAGGTTTCTTTTCAGGGTGATGAAAATGTTCTAAAATTAGGTAATGGAGGGCACGTAGGTGGCTCAGTCGGTTAAGCGTCTACCTTCAGCTCAGGTCATGATCCTGGAGTCCCGGGATAGAGTCCCACGTCAGGCTCCCTGCTCAGTGGGAAGTCTGCCTCTCCTTCTCCCTCGGTTCCTCCACTGCTCATGCTCTCTTGCTCGCTCATTCTCTGTCTCAAATAAATAAGTAAAATCGTTTAAAAAATAAAATAACATAAGATAATGATGATGCACAATTTTATGAATATACTAAAAAAAACACTAAATTGTGTATTTTAAAATAGTGAATTTCATCACATGCAAATTATATCTCAATAAAAAAATATGAAGATTGAAGCATATATAAAGGCATTTACAGTGCACCTCACACTATTCTTTTTTTTTTTTATTTTATTTTTAAGAGGCAGGGAGGGGCAGAGAGAGAATCCCAAGCAAGCTTCATGCACTGGCACACCCAGCACACCCGATGCAGGGCTCAATCCACAACCCTGAGATCACAACCTGAGCCAAAATCTAGAGTTGGATGTTTTAACCAACTGAGCCACCAAGGCACCCCGACCCAGCACTATTCTAAATGCTTTCTATATACAATTCATTTAACCTTCATAACCGATGAACCTAGGAGGTAGATACTACTATTATCATTTTCTTTTTACAGGTGAGAAACTGAAGTCCAAAGAGGTGAAGTTACCTGCCCAGGTCACACAGCTAAAGCAAGTGACAGAACCAAGAACTGAACCCAAGTAGTCTGTCTCCTGAGGCTACCCACTTATCCACTACGTTATACTGCCTTTTGCTTATAAATGATCTCGGGTGAGTCCTGAGCAAATCTGTGAGGTGGATTTTATTTCCTTTATTTACAGAGGAATAAACCTAAAACACATAGAGGTTCAGTAACCTGCTCAAGGTCACACAGGTAGGAAACAGGGGAGGCAGAGTTTAAATCCAGGTTCTGCTGACTCAAAACCACACAAACCAAAGAAAGAAAGAAAGGGCACCGGATCCTATGTTACCTTCAGCTCTTGTTTTTGGCTGCCTTCAGCGGTAGGGGATGAACTGAAAGGAATCTTCCCAGGATTCTTCACCTCAGCAGCGGGCTGACACTGAGTCCCTTCTCTCAGGGCTCAATGGATCGCAACCCCTCGTATTTGTCCTGTTTACATTTTATTATGTTTATATTGCTTTCTTTCTTTTTTTTTTAAAGATTTTATTTATCTATTCGACAGAGATAGAGACAGCCAGCGAGAGAGGGAACACAAGCAGGGGGAGTGGGAGAGGAAGAAGCAGGCTCATAGCCGAGGAGCCTGATGTGGGGCTCGATCCCATAACGCCCGGGATCACGCCCTGAGCTGAAGGCAGACGCTTAACCGCTGTGCCACCCAGGCGCCCCTATATTGCTTTCTAATTTGCCATTCTCTCTCCACCAAATAAATAATTACATTAGCAATCAGAGGTTGACAATTATTTTTCTCAGTAATCTCATATAGACAAAGCCATTTAGTTTTAATGGGTATAAATGCACGTTACTTTGCATGTTGGAATAAATATGGACTCCTGCGTCTCTAACTCATACCAGTTAAAAATTTGTTCACACGTAAGAAATTGGGAGTTTTCAAACAGATGTCTCTTTTAAAATTTAGATTTTGGGGGCAATTGGGTGGCTCAGTGAGTTAAGTGCCCGAGTCCTGATTTCAGCTCAGGTCATGATTTCCGGGTCGTGGGATGGAGCCCCACATGGGGCTCTGCACTCAGTACGCAGTCTGCTTGTTCCTCTCCCTCTGCACCCCCACACCCCGCATGCTCTTTTCCTCTCTTGCTCTCTCAAATAAATAAATAAAATTTAAAAAAAAAAAAAAAAAAAAATAGGGGCGCCTGGGTGGCACAGCGGTTAAGCGTCTGCCTTCGGCTCAGGGCGTGATCCTGGCGTTATGGGATCGAGCCCCACATCAGGCTCTTCCGCTATGAGCCTGCTTCTTCCTCTCCCACTCCCCCTGCTTGTGTTCCCTCTCTCGCTGGCTGTCTCTATCTCTGTCAAATAAATAAATAAAATCTTTAAAAAAAATAAAAAATAAAAAATAAAATTTGATTATGGAAATGTTCTATATAAAAATAGAATGGTAAATAAACACATACTCATCACCTAATTTCAACAATTACTACCCACAGATTTCCTATTATCTAGTTTTCCAATTTATCAGCAGCTCAGCCATGACTATATTACCTGTTACTACTGGTTAAATCACTTTTTTTTTTTTTTTGTAAGTAGGCTCTATCCCCAACATGGGGCTTAAACTCACAACCCTGAAATCAAGAGTCTCACACTCCAATGAACAAGCCAACTAGACATCCCTAACTCACGTTTTAAAAAGGAAAATGTTAAAAGGTGTCATTTCTTGGTTATAAATTTATAGATAACTTATTTTCTTCATTTTAATTCTCAATATGTTCCAAAATTTCCATGATGAGTATGGAGTACTTTTGTAATAAGAAAAAATAAGTTATTTTAAAACAATTGAAAAACATATTTCTTTAAAGAGTATATTTTCAAATGCATAATCCAAGAGTCATCTTGCTCTTGCTTAGAGCAGTCAAACAAGGTCCTTTCTCCATAAGCCCAGATCACCTAGTGAAGGGAGTGGAATAAAATTTGGGTTTTTTTTTAAGATTTTATTTTTAAGTAATCTCTACACCCAACATGGGGCTCAAACTCACAACCCTGAGATCGAATCAGCATGCTCCACTGACTGAGCCAGCCAGGCACCCCTAAAGTTTGGTTTTTAAAAATTCTTTTTGGTGGTAAAGTGGACTATTCATGAAACTAGTGAACAAAAGACAACAAAACTAATAGCACTCAGTAGAGCTGATGACTATTCAGAGTCTTTGTGGTTCTGTAACAGAAATGCTGAGGGTTCTTCTTTTTTACCATTTGATTTTTAATAATTTATCTCTCCAACTTTTTATTTATAATTTATTTATTTATTTATTTAAAAGTAGGCTCCATGTCCAGTGTGGAGTCCAATGCAGGGTGCTCTCTCTTTCTCTCCAAAATAAATAAATAAATCTTTGTTAAAAACCCATAGATCTGGCAAGGTGCAATTTATGTATCATAAAATCTACCTGTTTAAAGTGTACAATTCATCATTTTTAGTAAATTTACATAGTCACACAACCATCATCACAGTCTGGGTTATTTTTTCAGTCTCTCAGAAACTTCTGTTCTATTGCAACTGCAATAAAGTTGCCAGTTCCAACTTTGCCTCTTACCCATGCAATCAGCTTTTGTGTGTCTATCTTATCGTAGGTTTCATAACACCTTAAATTCAGCCGTAGTTGGGCATAATAGCTTCTTCTCAAGTACACTCAATAGGCCATATTCTTCCCTTCATAATTACAGCTACAGTTCAAACAGCCTCGATGGGAATTCAGAGGCTTAAAGAAGTATCCCAAACTCAGGAAATCAGAGATCATTTTAACAGATTGAGCAAGACCTACAGGGTTGTTTATACCATTACTGGCAATACTGCCCTTAAACCCTGGTGAGAGGAGCCTGCTGTGAGCTATGCGTTCTGGCTCCAGCTTCACCAGGGGTAAAGAGGTCATGGAGCCAAGGTGCTCTTGCAGCTGAGGGCTAGGGCTGACTCTCTCCACACTGCCATCTCCAGCAACAGAATTCTGGGAAGTCTGAGAATTCTAAACTGCAACCTGACCTTCTTCATGATGGTATATTTGTCAAGATAGGAGGATAGGGGCGCCTGGGTGGCACAGCGGTTAAGCGTCTGCCTTCGGCTCAGGGCATGATCCCGGTGTTCTGGGATCGAGCCCCGCATCAGGCTCCTCTGCTGGGGGCCTGCTTCTTCCTCTCCCACTCCCCTTGCTTGTGTTCCCTCTCTCGCTGTCTGTCTCTCTCTCTGTCAAATAAATAAATAAAATCTTTAAAAAAAAAAAAAGATAGGAGGATAAAAACATTTTACCTGACAGTTTGCTAGACTGACTTAAAATTTTTCAGTATTTCAAAATATGGTATGTGGAAATCTGTGTGACTTCATTTACATGAAATGTTCAGAATAGGTAAATCCATTGAGATAGAAAATAGATTAGTGGTTGCCAGAGGCTAAAGGGTGGAGGGAAATGATGAATGACTGCCGATGGATGTGGGTTTCTTTTTGGGATGATGTATGTTTTCTGGAATCTCATAGTGGTGATGGATGCACAACTCTGTGAATACAGGTTCTCCCGCTATCTGAAACATAGAGTGTTCCTGTGAAACCTTTTGTAAGCTAAAATGTCCTAAAGCAAAGAAGCAATTACTACTGGGGTGCCTGAGGGGTTCAGTCAGTTGAGCAACCAACTCTTGATTTTAGCTCAGGTCTTCATCTCAGGGTCATGGGATTGAGCCCTGCATCAAGCTCTGAGCTCAGCATGGAATCTGCTTGAGTTTCCCTCCCGCTGCCCCTCCCCCTGCTTGGGCACACACACTCTCTCCCTCTAAAATAAATAAATAAATCTTAAAAAAGAAGAAGAAGCAGCAGCAGCAATTACTATTAATTTATATGGGAAAATTTTTGAGTTCTCCTAGATTCAAATAATCACCTCTCTTAGGCTTTTCTGATACCTTAGGACATATCTTGCTAACAGATGCACGGAATAAATCTAGATAAAGCAGGGAGGCTCACAGACACAATTTAAAGCTCAGGTGGCTTGTTGCTGGGATGCTGAGTGTGGTTCCCAGTAAAGGAGCTTGGCAGCGCCACTCTTGCTGCTCAGGTGCGAGCTGCCCCTCTTGATGTGAAAC
Source organism: Ursus americanus (assembly GCF_024610735.1). Classification (NCBI taxonomy): domain Eukaryota; kingdom Metazoa; phylum Chordata; class Mammalia; order Carnivora; family Ursidae; genus Ursus; species Ursus americanus. The sequence continues at coordinate 14,824,179 of NC_142129.1, read as the reverse complement.
AAATGCTGCATGCTATTTTCCCTTTTCTTTGTAAAAGCGAAAACCCTCTTCAGATTTCTTCCAGTTAGCAAAAGCAGCTACTACTGCAGGTTTTCCATAAAAGCGAAGTGGCAAAACATGAACTTTCAAAAAGCAGGGGATACTTGTACTAAAAAATCAGTGAATTATATGGTTTAAAAGGATGAGTTTAATATTTGTATGATATTGGAATAAAGCAATTACAAAAATATGTCGACTTCTGGAAGAAGAGCTGAAAAATAATTTTGCTTTAAATTCAACCAAAAGTAGAGATATTTCTAATATTTGGAACCAAAAGAAATATAAGTATAGTGCTGGTGAATTTGTGCATTTCTTAAGTCTATGCATGTTCCCATCTCTGAATATAAGGACATCTGCATGTATACAAAAGTGTATGTATCAGTGAATTAAGGTATGTAGTCATTTACTTATTCTCCAAGTGATGGGTGGTAGTGGCAAGGGCTGGAGATTAGGAGGATGGGAAAGAATCTAGGAAACTATCCGTAGCCTTTATGAGCTTATGGTATACATGAGTCTCTATAGGGCTAGTTGTATAGAGTGGTATGTAATGTAATTCAACTATGCCACAACTACCTATACACTTGGAAGAATGCTCCAGATGTTGGTTCCTTAGTCTGCTAATCCTCAGGGTGAAAGTCGGGATGCAAGAGCCAACAGACCCCACAGTTTAGACATATTGCTCACAGCTGCCTCTGGCCAGAGCCATGTAGTCCTTAGTTACTGTAAAAGAAACCTGTAAAAATGCCTCAGGAAATAATATAAAATTGCCTCCCAAAAAGTCTGTGGGATGCTGAGATAACAAACATAATGTGCCATGTATGCAAGAAAAAAATAATAATTTGCAGCTTAGCGATAGTTACAGGATGTAGAACTTTGTACTCTAGAGATGACATCACCAAAGCAAACTGCTCAGAATGTTTTGCAGTTCCAAGCCCCTAAAGCAGAACGACCACCTCGCTACAATCACACCGAAACCAGACTGGGAGACGCCAGAGGGGATAAGATGATCAAGAAAAGAAATGTAACTGACCTAATCCGTAATCAATCAGCATGACCCAAGGCCCTGAGACCCTTACCCTGAATTCTCACCCTTTAAAAACTCTGCTTGTAAGGCACTGTGGAGTTTGGGACTTTTGAGCATTAATTCCCTCCTTCTCCTGGGTGGCGACACATCAGTAAATAGCCTTTCTTCCCCGCAAAAGCTCCGTGTCATTTGTTACTGGCGTGCTGTCCATCGGGTGGACGAACTCTCGTTCGGTTCGGTTACAAAGGCTGGACTGCATGTTCTTTAAGATTCCTTCCAGCTCTAACATTCCCCAATGCGGTGATTTCATCCTCCTGCAGCCGTATTAACTCGGTTCAGGAGTAAAGTAGGTAAATTAAGTCGTCCAATCAACATATATGTATTACAGTTCCTTATTATGTTTATCTATGTAGATACGAAATTGTATTTGGGCGAACTCCCACCTATAAACGCCAACTCCTCGGTTCAGCTATTCTTTTTAAGCTTCCCTGAGACCCGACGCCCAAGATCACGTGCCAGTCAGCTCCCTGGGTTGCTATGGAGCCCAACACGGTCCAAATCGGAAGTGGTCCCTCAACATGACTTTCCCAGGAAACTCGTCTTTGAAAAAGAATGTCGTTCGAATTCGGTTTTTTTCCCTAAAGTAAACCCATAAATAGAGATACAAACTTTCGCTCCCAGGACCGAGAACGATGCCTCTCCTCCTAAGAGAAGAACTTCCACTCCTGCCGCGGCGGAAGCGGACGGAACCAAAAAGCCGTGGGCGCGGGTTCTCCTGAGAGCGCTTCTCCGTGACGAACCAGACCCCACCCGCTCAGGGTTGCCGTGGAGACGGAGAGAGACGTGTGGATGCCGAGAGGCGCTGAGGCTGGGCCTTTGCTCTCCGTCCGGGGAAGGGGCTCACCGAACGAACGCCAAGATGGTTAGTGGCTCTGAGCAGTGAGGGAGAACTTTGAGTAGAATTTAGGACTGGAGAAAAGAGGTTCCCAGCACGCTTCGGGGTGAAGTCTAGAAGTGTCGGCGGAGGATGAACTCCCTGCCTACCCCTGTTCTCACGGGAGACAGGGATGCAACCGTAAACACCTCGAAGCTTTCTTCCCGCTGCTTCTCCATTTCCCCTCACCTAAGCTCCGCGTGGGATGGAAAGCAGACCGCGGAAAGGCTGAGATGACAGAAGCTGCGCGAAAGCCTCTCTTAGTCCGCTCGAATGAATTGATGCCATTGGGTTCAGCTCAAGTACAGGGCGATGGCCCTTGTAGTAAAATACGTGTTACCGAGAGTTTGAACCGGTTTGCCTGAGGTTCGTTGGTAAGAATTTGACATGCACATCCTGGAGCTGTTAAAACTGACCATCGGAATGGGGTCTTTGTTGCTTCTTTCACAGATGCTTTCAAGGGCCAAACCTGCTGTAGGCGGGGACCTCCCGCACACTGACAAAAGAAAGAAGAAAGGTAGGAAGATTCCGAAACTAGAGGAGCTACTTTCACAAAGAGATTTCACTGGAGCTATTACCGTGCTGGAGGTAATGTGCAAAGAAGGTTGCTTCTTAGGAGGTGGATACCAGAATATGGATGAATGCTTGGGTGAATGCTGGTTGCTATGCTTTTGGAACAGGTGGGTGCTTTTGGGGGGCCTCCTGTAAAGCTAGTCAGGCACAGATCGCAGATTCCGTGTCAATGATAGACCTGATTAAAGATGAACTAAAAAGATAGACTGACTTCTTGAGGGACGCTTTTAATCATGTCTAGTCCCACTATGGTGAATTCAGCTAAAACTGTGGAGGGACATTTAATGTAGCATCAGTTCACACAGAGTTTATCCCAACCCCTGACCAATTTATGGTTTATTCATATTATATGTTATAAAATTTGGGCCATTTAAATAATAGCACCATGCTTCATGCTTATTATCTAGAATACTGTATCTTCAGAAAATACTTTGAATCTCTATGGCAATAGTTCTCAACTTTTAATATGCATCAGTATTACCTAGGGTACTTATTGAAATGTGTACTCCTGGACTCCTGCCTTAGGGATTCTGATTCTTTCAAAATCAGTCTATGGTGGTGCTCAGGAACCTGCATTTTTGACAAGTGGCCCAAGTGCTTCTGATATAGGTGGTCCAAAGATACTACACTTTGAGAAACTGCCTTGTGGGAATCACGCGTTATAGGAGAAGGAAGGGGTGCACCAAAAAATGAAGAGAGGAAGAGTTTTGACAGCACAACCTGGTTCTGTTGTGCCGATCATTTCTCCAAAGCACTACTCCAGCTATATTACTTGTAATCTATCAACCATAATTATTTTAATTAGCTTTATATACTTCTCAGTCTTCCATGTATAGTCTTCTGTTTCTCACTAGCTCTGATATCGAGTACCTTGTTTGACTTTTTTGGTGTCAGCTTTCTTATCTTTAAAGTGCGAAAGTTGGCGGTGCCTCTGTGGCTCAGTCGGTTAAGCATCTGCCTTTGAGCTCAGGTCATGATCTCAGGGTCCTGGGATTGAGCCCCACGTCAGACTCCCTGCTCTGCGGGGAATCTTCTTCTCCCTCTCCCTTCTGCCCCCTCTTTGCCCCCCCCCCAACTCATGCTGTCACTCTCTCTCTGTCAAATAAATAGATAAATAGAATCTTTAAAAAAATAAAGTGGGGAAGTTGACTTGGAAAGACCTTCTGACTCTGTAAATCAGTGGATTAAGTGGTAGGTGTATGTCTAATTTTTATCAGTCCCTGTTTCTCTTCTCTTTCTTAAGACAATGACCACATTTTCCTTACTGTGTAATCCCACACTGCTTTTAAGTTGTCAGGGAAGCCCTGTTCTATGCTTATATTCTTAGGGGGCTAGTCAAAGTGCCACGATGTAAGGGAATGGGAACTGCTGTGGTTTTGGGGGAAGGGGGTCTCATGAGCTTTCCTGTGGTGCCAGGCAATTCCTGAAGCAAAATCAGGGAGCTTCAAATAAGAATTTCTTCAGACTTAAGGTACTGTACTCAAATCCACAGCATTTTGTGAAAGGAAGATTCCTAACGTTATGGAGTTAACTATAGGAGTAAGTTCTTACCCTAGACCAGAAAGTATTAATGGATGTCTTCATCTTGTAACAATCAAGGCACCCAGTGTTCTGTAGCAATGATTTATAAATATGTGTTGGCTCCCTATTTAATTGTTTTTGTTTGTTTGTTTGTTTGTTTGTTTGTTTGTTTGTTTTTACCAATTTTTTGGTTTATCAGCCTTTATAATGGAAAATTCTTACTGCTCCTTCAAGGCCTCATTTCTTTCCTCCAAAACAGGACTTCTGTTGGCTGGGGAATTCATAAATATTTTTTCACAATGGATATAAATGAGGCCAGTTTTCTGAATATCCTTAATTCTCTTAGGCCCTGGTAAGCCTGTTGAAGAGTAACAAAATAATGTAATGGCTTATTCTCAGTGAAAGGTCATACCTATGAATAAATGTGCATGCTAATGCGACAGGTTTGAAGTGAGTTGGAAGGCAGTAGAGCATGGAGGGTAAGAACACAGGTGATGGAGTCAGTGGGCTGTGGTGGTTCCTGCTACTACCTTCCTTGGCTGTGGTGGCCTTAAATTAATTACTTAATCTCTCTAACCTTCAGACTTCACATAATTCTCATGTTCCTTAATAGCCCCCAGAATTATGGGGATAACTCATTTCTTTTGGTTAAGATTCGTTTATTTTTTATTTTAGAGAGAGAGCATGATTGGGGGGAGGGGCAAAGGGAGAGAGACAGAATCCTGAAGTAGTCTCCCCACTGAGCGTATAGCCAGATGTGGGACTCAGTCCCAGGACCCGGAGATCGTGACCTGAGCCGAGATCAAGAGTCAGCCGTTTAACCGACTGAGCCACCCAGGTGCCCGTGTTATGGGTATAACTCTTAAATATTTTCTGGAATAAGGTGTCAGTAAATACAGGAACACAAATGTGAAATATTTGAAAATATATGTTTCTTTCAACCAGAAATAATAAGTGAACCAGAATTTTCATCCAGTGAGTGTCTAAGAAACAGTCTATCTGTGCTATAATTTTCTCAAATAAGGTATATAGCGAACATTGAAATTCTCTTAATTCCTAACATTGAAAGGAATTAAGATCATACAGTTATACACACTGTTTCAACATAGGCTGTTTCAGTTGCTCTGCAGCAGTAATTGTTCCAGCATTTTATGATGCTTCCTCGAGTAAATATAATGTATATTCTGTTAGTTGTTGCAACATCCAAAAAAATATACATTTCTGTGACAATTAGAAGAAAGTTGTGCTGGAGTACTTGGATGGCTAGTTGGTTAAGCATCAGTCTCTTGATCTCAGCCCAGGTCTTGATTGTACGGTCATGAGTTCAAGCCTCATGTTGGGCACAGTGTGGAGTTTACTTTAAAAAAAAAAAAAAGGAAAGTAATTATGCTTAATTAAATAGTTTTGTCTTTCTTCTATTACTTGTGATTTCCTTGCTGATTTGTTTATCAGTAGTTTAACATAGCAGGGTTTTTTTGGTTTTTTGTGGGGTTTTTTTTTGGTTGGTTGGTTTGATCCTAATTTTTTTAAAGATCTTATTTTTAAGTAATCTCTACACCTAGTGTGGGGTGCAAACTCACAACCCCGATATTAAGAGTCACATACTCCACTGACTGAGCCAGCCAGGTGCCACAACATAGCAGTTTTTTAAATAGAGGTTTTATTCAAAGTCTGTCTTTCTTTCTCTCTCCCTCTCTTCCTCTTTCCTTCCTTCTTTTTTTCTTTAATGAAATTTTAACCTGAAGTTCAAACGTCATGTTGGGGAACAAGAAGAGGATACGAATCTGTGGATTGGATACTGTGCTTTTCACCTGGGTGACTACAAGAGAGCTTTGGAGGTTAGTAAAAAAAAATTACAACGCAAGGATTTTGAAAAAGTTGTTAAGCTTTGTATTATAATGATACATGCTCCTGGTAAAATTCAAACAATACAGAAGGGAACAAAGTAAAAAGAAAAAACATCACCTGGTTGCCTTTCCCATTCCTATTTCTTTGTTAACAGAGGCAACCATTGGCTCTTGTTTGATGTATTGCGTCAGAATTCTTGTATATAGGGGCGCCTGGGTAGCGCAGTCGTTAAGCGTCTGCCTTTGGCTCAGGGCATGATCCCGCGCCGGGATCGAGTCCCACATCGGGCTCCTCCGCTGGGAGTCTGCTTCTTCCTCTCCCACTCCCCCTGCTTGTGTTCCCTCTCTCTCTGGCTGTCTCTCTGTCACATAAATAAATAAAATCTTTAAAAAAAAAAAAAAGAAAAGAAAGAAATCTTGTATATAAGTTCCAGTATACATATATATGTGTGTGTGTGTGTGTGTGTGCGTGTGTGTGTATATATGTGTATATATATATATATATACTTCAAATGTATACATGTGTGTATATGTATGTCTTGTTTACTCTCTGCTTTTAGATATGTACTAATATATATACTAATGAGTTTGTTCAAAATATTAATATTAGTATTTTTTAAGAGTTTTTTTTTTTTTTTAATTTGAGAGAGAGAGAGTGCACGCACAAACAGGGAGAGGGGCAGAGGGAGAGGGAGAAGCAGACATCCCGCTGAGCAGGGAGCCTGATGCGGGCCGATCCCAGGGCTCGGGGATCATGACCTGAGCCGAAAGCAGACACCGAACCAACAGAGCCACCCAGGCACCCCAATATTAGTGTTTCTTAAGGAAATCTTCAGAAGAAGAAAAATAAACCCTTTTGATAAAATTTCCATGATGCTTTTCTCAAAAGAAGCTCATTTTTGTTTTGCTTGATTAATTTTAGACATAGGAAGGATTATATTATCTTTATATTTGTGCAAGTTGAGTTTTGAAAGTTATTTTTCTTGGTCATTGTAAACAGCATAATGAGCAATCTGTAGGGATGTGAATCTAGATAAAATTATAGTTGACTTCTGTCAAGCAGTTTTTAAAGCATAAATGAAATAGTTTAAACATTTCCCACATATTCTTTCCCCCTAAATGTAGTCTCAAGATATTTATAGAACATGCATAACCAAAATGAAAGTGTCCAAGATCAGATAATGAGGAGGTATGACGAAGAACAAAAACAACAAAATCAGTGAGGGCAAAGGGAGGATACAAAAAGGATGGAATAGAAGCTTGTAGTGTTTGTGAAAGATGGCGGGGAAAGAAAGTAGCCCAAGTGTAGTAAGAAAAAGAAACAAAGGCATCTGGTAAAGACTGGTAAATAGTAAGAGTATATTGGAAAACGTAGTTGACAAAGTGAATCTCAGAAAGTGTTCTTGGCAGGAAGAAAATGCCTTTTTAAAATGTTAAGTCAAATAAATGAAGCCAGAAAACAATTAAAATGCACTGATGTTTGTAGTATATGAAGGTTATCAGATTTTAAGTTAACTGAACCTATGCATTTCTTACAAGGTATCTTTTGTTTTCCTTTTTTTTTTAATTAAAAAAAATTTTTTAAAGATTTTATTTATGGGGGGGCCTCAGTGGCTCAGTCAGTTAAGCATCTGCCTTCAGCTCAGGTCATGGTCCCTGGGTCCTGGGATTGACCCCCACATTGGGTTCCCTGCTCTGTGGGGAGCCTGCTTCTCCCTCCCTCCCTGTTAGGCAGACGCCTAACAGACTGAGCCACCCAGACACCCCTCCTTTTTTTTTTTTTTTTTTTAAGATTTTGTTTATTTATTTGTAGGGGGAGAGGGAGAGAGAATCCAAAGCAGACTCCACACTGAGCTCAGAGCCAGTAGCAGGGCTCGATCCCATGACCAGGGAGATCATGACCTGAGACAAATCCAAGAGTTGGAGGCTTAACCGACTGAGCCACCCAGGCACCCCTTTTGTTTTGTCTTTTTAAGTTAGCAAAATAAAACATTTTAGTTAGTTTTCATTTCTGCAGTTGGTTAGCCCATATCAATTTTAAAAAGGAAAAAAAAAAAAAACAAGTTTAACACGTGGGAAAGGTGCCTGAGTGGTGTAGTCAGTTAAGCATTGGACTCTGTTTCAGGTCATGATCTCAGGATTGTTAGGTGGAGCCCAGCACCCAGCTCTGCACCCAGCTCCACACTCAGCATGCAGTCTGCTTGATTCTCTTCTCCTTTTGCCCCTCTCCCCTGGGTGTGCATCTCCTCTCTCTCTCTCTCTCTCTCTCTCTCTCTCAAATAAACAAATCTTTAAAAAGAAGACTGTGGATGACAGCTCCCCTGCCCCCCATGGGTAAGTTTGAGCTGTAGCTTCGGTACTTAACCTTTCAGGTACAGAATAGTTGAGGAGCATATAGGATTCCGTAAATGCGAAGTTGCCCAATCTTAGTAAGAGATCCTGTTCCATTATAGAGGAATGGCTCATCAATTGCTTTACTGCCAAAATGAAATCCCTGGTTAATATATATTTCAGGAATATGAAAATGCAACAAAAGATGAAAATTGCAATCCCGAAGTCTGGGTGAACCTAGCCTGTACCTACTTTTTTCTCGGAATGTATAAACAAGCTGAGGCCGCTGGATTTAAAGGTAAAATGGCCCCTTTTAATATCCAGTATTCATTATTAATGGTATGAGTTATTTTGGAGATTTTAAAATGTATTTAATTCTTTTTCTATTGAGGAAAAACCAAGTGCAATTAGAAAACTAAAAAATAGGGGCTCCTGGCTGGCTCATTTGGTAGAGCATGTGACTCTTGATCTTGGGGTTATAAGTTCAAGCCCCATGTTGGGTATAGAGATTATTTAAAAATAAAATGGTTTTTTAAAAAAACGGGGCGCCTGGGTGGCTCCGTTGTTGAGCGTCTGCCTTCAGCTCAGGGTGTGATCCCAGCATTCTGGGATCGAGCCCCGCATCGGGCTCCTCCGCTGGGAGCCTGCTTCTTCCTCTCCTACTCCTCCTGCATGTGTTCCCTCTCTCGTTGGCTGTCTCTCTCTCTCTCTGTCAAATAAATAAATAAAATCTTTAAAAAAAAAAAAGGAAAGAAAACTAAAAAATAGATTTAATCTTCACAGAACATTTGATCTAAGCAACTTTATGTTTAAAGAGAGAGTTAATCTCTCTGCTGCTTCCTCTCCCCACCCCCACCTTCCACAGAAGCTACAGCAGACAAGCAGTATTAGAGAAGCAAAAGGGAAAGTTATCCTACCTCATGGTAGGATACTCATGTTATTGTAGAAGTTGGAGGTAGCTGTCTAAGCCCTAGCAAGGTGCATTTTATACCTGTCTTCCCTGCTTCTGAGTGAGATGCCAAGTAATTTCTGCTTGAAGAATCCAGACTTGTTTTTGTTTGCTTTACTTGTCCTGACAGCTGTCTAAGAACTGGACATCAACTTGCAAATAAGAATAGGGCAAAGAGAGGGGCGCCTGGGTGGCACAGCGGTTAAGCGTCTGCCTTCGGCTCAGGGCGTGATCCCGGCGTTCTGGGATCGAGTCCCACATCAGGCTCCTCCACTATGAGCCTGCTTCTTCCTCTCCCACTCCCCCTGCTTGTGTTCCCTCTCTCACTGGCTGTCTCTCTGTCAAATAAATAAATAAAATCTCTAAAAAAAAAAAAAAAAAAAAAAAAAAGAATAGGGCAAAGAGAAACGGGAGGAAAGATTAAGAATAATGAGAGTATGAATCAAATTCAAAGAAATGTAGAGAAACTGGGCAAGGGAATGTTTGTTAGGAAATTCGTTAGGGAAGAATATATTCCAGGATAAGAATTCTTAGAGAATTAACTGATATATACATATATGGGAACTAGTCCAGCTCAAATTCATGGATCATGAGGAACTTGAAGCCTTTCTTGATTTGTACCCAAATTGTTTCCTGTGTACTAATATAGTTTTTCTTAATCTAGTTATACCTTTAAGTTACTTATTTATCTCATGTTTCCAGACTTTGTCTGTGCCTAAAATAGTGTTAGACACATTGAAAGTGATCAAGGTAGCTATCTATCTTTCCATATAATTTTTTTCTTTTTTATGCTTTGAAGTATGTGTTTTTTCTGTAAAAGGTATAGGGTTAGGTATCTAGAATTAGGAAAATTCTTCAACAGTGCAAAGGGGATTTGGAGCTTGAAAGGTATTAACCTTTTCGCTTGGTTGACTTTCAGTGTGGCAGATTATCATGCTAGAAGATCTGTGGAGTAGAGATTGGGCTAGTATTTAAGAAAATATGGCCGTATAATTGTAGAAAAGTAGATTTCAGAAGGAATTGACAAAGAATACTTGGAAGAACAGCTGAGTGACATGGATTTCTACATGAGTTGAGATAAACATAACTTTATTTCCAGTGTTTGGTGAGTGTGTGAACAGCACAGCAGTGGGCTGCTACTGGAACTGTGTGTGTGGCGTCCTGTGCTGTGGGTCACCATGATAGAAGCAAGTAGAACAAGTGCTGGAAAAGAAGAGAACATTTTTTTTCTGGTTCCTGATGCTGTTGCTGCTACTGCAGGTAGAGACCAGACTAAAATAATATATATCATAGTAGAGACATATCAGGGTCACGCAGAATAAGGATTTGGAAAGATTATCCGAGTTCCATGTCTATTCTTGCAAGGGACTAAGTGCCAGTGACAATTAATAAGCAGCTTGAATGTGTTTTTTTTTTCCAGCTCCAAAAAGCCGACTTCAAAACCGCCTCCTCTTCCACTTGGCTCATAAGGTATTTATGTTCTCATTTCACATTTTTTGTTTTTAAAATATTTTTTCTTCCTTCTTATTAAAAACAATAGTGAAAGATGATGAGCTAGAAATGCTTGTTAACGATATTTCCAGAACAAGTAGAATATGGGTATTAATTTTATAGGATTTTCTTCCCTTTAGTGTTCTTCATACTACTAATTAAGAGATGTTAGATTTTACTTCTTCTGAAGTAGTAGTCATTTAAGATTAGTTTGTTTCAACTATCGTATTGTGTCTTGGAAGCAGACTCTAAGACACCTTAACTCCTAGAAATACACACTTTTCAGAATTGCCTTATAGCAATAAGTTGTTTTTTTTTTTTAAGAAAGAGAGAGAGCACACAAGAGCAGGGGGTGGGGGTCGTTGGGCAGATGGAGAGGAAGAGAGGGAATCTCAAGCAGGCTCCATACCTGGGGTGGAGCCTGATGCGGGGCTCGATCTCAAGACCCTGAAATCATGACTTGAGTTGAAATCAAGAGTTGGATGCTTAACTGACTGAGCCACCCAGGTGCCCCCCTTTTTAAAGTTTTTGTTTATTCATTTAAGTAATCTCTATATTTAAGTATATAATTATCTATCTAATTATCTATCTAATTATATAGATATCTATGTCTATAAAATTAATCTATATAATTTAAGTAATCTCTATACACACACAACCCCAAGATCAAGAGTTACATTCTCTACCTACTGAACCAGCCAAGCACCCCTGGCTTATAGTGGTAATTTTGATCATCATCATAAAATGGTTTTTTAAAAATAATTTTCCATATTATTGAAGTTACACATTAATTCTATTAAACAAAATATAAGTAAGCAAAAATTGAAAGAGGGAATAGTATCTACACCCACTAAAAAGGAGAGTTACAGGCCAATATCCCTGATGAACATGGATGCAAAAATTCTCAATAAAATACTAGCAAATCGAATTCAACAGTACATTAAAAGAATTATTCACCACAATCAAGTGGGATTTATTCCTGGGCTGCAGAGGTGGTTCAAGATTCCCAAATCAATCAATGTGATACACCACATTAATAAAAGAACGGATAAGAACCATATGATCCTGTCAATAGATGCAGAAAAAGCATCTGACAAAATACAGCATACTTTCTGATAAAAAACCCTCAACAAAGTAGGGATAGAGAGAACATACCTCAACATCATAAAGGCCATATATAAAAGACCCACAGCTAATACTATCCTTAGTGGGGAAGAACTGAGAGCCTTTCCCCTATGGTCAGGAATACGACAGGGATGTCCACTTTTACCATTATTAATTAACATGGTACTGGAAGTCTTAGCCTCAGCAATCAGACAACAAAAAGAAATAAAAGGCATCCAAATTGGCAAGGAAGAAGTCAAACTTTCACTATTTGCAGATGACACGGTACTCTATGTAAAAAACCTGGAAGACTCCACCAAACAATTGCTAGAACTGATACATGAGTTCAGCAAAGTTGTAGGATATAAAACCAATGTGCAGAAATCTGTTGCGTTTCTATACACCAATAACAAAGCAGCAGAAAAAGAAATCAAGGAATCAATCCCATTTGCAATTGTCACCAAAACAATAAGATACCTAGGAATAAATCTAACTAAAGAAATAAAAGATCTATACTCTGAAAACTATAGAATACTTGTGAAAGAAATTGAAGAGGACACAAAGACATGGAAAAGCATTCCATGTTCCTGGATTAGAAGAACAAACATTGTTAAAATGTCTATACTACCCAAAGCAATCTACACATTTGATGCAATCCCCATCAAAATACCACCAGCATTTTTCACAGAGCTAGAACAATCTAAAATTTGTATGGAACCACAGAAGACCCTGAATAGCCAAAGCAATTCTGAAAAATAAAAACAAAACTGAAGGCATCATGATTCCAGATTTTAAGCTTTATTACAAAGCTGTAGTGATCAAGACAGTATGGTACTGGCACAGAAACGACACATAGATCAATGGAACGGAATAGAGAACCCAGAAATGGAACCACAAATATATGGTCAACTAATCTTCGACAAAGCAGGAAAGAATATCCTATGGAAAAAGTCATTCTCTTCAAATGGTGTTGGGAAAACTGGACAGCAACATGCAGAAGAATGAAATTGGACCACTTTCTTACACCATACACAAAAATAAATTCAAAATGGATGAAAGACCTTAATGTGAGGCAGGAAACCATCAAGATCCTAAAGGAGAACATAGGCAGCAACCTTTTTTACCTCAGCCGTAGCAACTTCTTACTAGACTCCTTTCCTGAGGCAAGGAAAACAAAAGCCAAAATGAAGTATTGGAACTTCATCAAGATTAAAAAAACTTCTGCCCAGCAAAAGAAACAATCAACAAAACTAAAAGGCAGCCTACAGAATGGGAGAAAATATTTGCAAATGATGTTTCTGATCATTGTAGATCCAAAATCTAAAAAGAACTATCAAACTCCACACCCAAAAAACAAATAACCCAATTAAGAAATGGGCAGAAGACATGAGGAGACACTTTTCCAAAAAAGATAACCAAATGGCTAACAGACACACGAAAAGATGCTCAACATCACTCATCATCAGGGAAATGCAAATCAAAACCATGATGAGATACCACCTCACACCAGTCAGGATGGCTAATATTAACAACACAAGAAACAACAAGTGTTGGTGAGGATGCAGAGAAAGGGGAACCCTCTTTGCATTGTTGGTGGAAATGCAAACTGGTGCAGCCACTCTGGAGAATGGTATGCAGGTTCCTCGAAATGTTACAAATAGAACTGCCGTGGGGTGCCTGAGTGGCTCAGTCAGTTAGGCGTCTGACTTTGGCTCATGATCTCAGGGTCCTGGGATAGAGCCCTGAGTCAGGCTCCTCGCTCAGCAGGGAGTCTGCTTCTCCCCCTCTCACTGGCCCTCCCCCCACTCATGCTCATGCGCGCTCTCTCTCTCTCTCTCAGATATATAAATAAAATCTTTAAAAGAATAAAAATAGAACTACCCTATGATCCAGCATTTGCACTACTAGGTATTTACCCAAAGGATACAAAAATACAGATTCAAAGAGATACATGCACCCCAATGTTTATAGCAGCATTATCAAGAATAGCCAAACTATGGAGAGACCCCAAGTGTCCATCGACTGACTGATGAATGGATAAAGAAGATGTGGTATATATATACAATGGGCTATAACTCAGCCATAAAAAAGATTGAAATCTTGCCATTTGCAACGACATGGATGGAGCTAGAGTGTATTATGCTAAGTGAAGTAAGTCAGAGAAAGGTAAATACCATATGATCTCACTCATGTGGAATTTAAGAAAGAAAACAGATGAACATATGGGAAGAGGGGGGTAGATTAAAAAAAAGAAGAGAGGGAAATAAGCCATAAGAAACTCTTAATGATAGTGAACAAACTGAGGGTTGATGGAGGTGGGTGGGGGGTGGGCTAGATGGGTAATGGGCATTAAAGGGGGCACCTTTTATGATGAGCCCTGGGTATTGTATGTAAGTGATGAATCATTGAATTCTACTTCAGAAACCAATATTGCACTGTATGTTAACTATCTAAAATTTAAATTTAAAAAAAATGATAAAATAAATAATAAAGGTAACTGCATTTCAACCTTTTGGTATCCTATGTCTTCTTTTAAGATAATTATTTTTAAGGGGTGCCTGGGTAGCTCCATTGGTTAAGCATCAGCCTTCACCTCAGGTCGTGATCCTGGGGTCCTGGGATTGAGCCCCATATCGGGCTCCCTGTTCAGTAGGGAGTCTTCTTCTCCCTCTGTCCCTCCCCCTGCCCATGCTTTCTCTCTCTCAAATAAATAAAGATAATTATTTTATATGCATATTTATATTTTGTTCATTTTTTGTTTTGCAGAATGAGACTCATGCTGAATATATATTTTTTGTATTCTGCTTTTTAAAAAATTTATCTTTATACAATGAGCATATCCCTGAGTCACTAAATAGTCTTCAATACTGGGACTTTTTAAAATGGTTTTTATAACATTTTATTGTATGCATGTATCATAATTTATTTAATGTTTCCTAGTTTTTAACTTTTAGATTGTATGTGTGTATGTATATATGTCTTTATTTATTTTTAATTTTTTCATACTTACATACAGCACCCAGTGATCATCACAAATGCATTCCTAATCCCCATCACCTATTTAATCCATCTCCCCACCCACCTCCCCTCTGGTACCATCGTTAAGCGTCTGTTTCTTGGTTTGTCTGTCTCTCTCTTCTTTTTCCTATGCCCATTTGTTTTGTTTCTTAAATTCCACATGAGTGAAATCATATGGTATTTGTCTTTCTCTAACTAATTTATTTCACTTGGCATTATACTCTCTAGATCCATCCATGTTGTCCCAAATGGCAAAATTTCATTCTTTTTTATGGCTGAGTTATATTCCGTTGTGTACACACACACACACACACACACACACACACACACGGATTCCTTTTCTCTCTAAAATAAATAAATAAATCTTTAAAAAAAAATAAACCTTTTAATTGATATTGCTAAATTATTTTACAGAAAGTTTATCAAATCATCCATAGGCAGTATATGAAAATAATTATTCTTAGTGCATTTAAAAATTTCATGGTGTAATTGTCCATCTTTGTTTAGTTCTTTTGGGTTTTGCATTACATGTTTTTCAGACTCTATCATTAAGTACATACAAATTTAGAATTGTTCTGTCCATCTAGTGGATTGAAACATCATTGTGAAATGTCTCTCTTTATCTCTAAAAATTTCTCTTCACATAAACTCTACTTTGTCACATTTGTATAGCTACACCTCTCTCTTTTGTTTAGTTTTTGTCTATTATATTTCTTTATATGCTTTTTTTGTTTTAAAGATTATATTTATTTATTCGACAGAGAGAGACAGCCAGCGAGAGAGGGAACACAAGCAGGGGGAGTGGGAGAGGAAGAAGCAGGCTCATAGCGGAAGAGCCTGATGTGGGACTCGATCCTGTAACGCTGGGATCACGCCCTGAGCCGAAGGCAGACGATTAACCGCTGTGCCACCCAGGCGCCCCTCTTTATATGCTTTTTTAAAATATTTTTTAAGATGAGCCACCCAGGTGTCCCTCTCTTTACATACTTATAAACTTTCTACCTTATTGTGTCTTTATATTTCAAAATGTCTCTCTTATAAACAGCAAAGAAGAATGATAAAAAGACACAGGAAAAAAATAGAAAGGAAGAAGAAGGGGGAGGAGTAAAGTAATTGGTATTAGCTGTGATTGAAAGGCTTTCCATCGTCAAGGCTATGCCTCCAGAGGCTGTTTTCATTCTTTCTCTGAAGGACAGACAGGGGAGAAGAAGACAAGGGACTGAAGGGAAATAAAATGGCTGAAGGAGAAGGAGTTAAAATCTGTACCATAGGAGTTGATTAACTGTACTCTAACATGAATCTTTACGTGTCTTTTTCCCTCGGACAATTTTAGTTTAATGATGAGAAGAAGTTAATGAACTTTCATCAGAATCTTCAGGATATCACAGAAGATCAACTCAGTTTGGCCTCAATCCACTATATGCGATCTCACTACCAAGAAGCTATTGATATTTATAAGCGAATACTGCTAGATAACAGGTCTGTGTCCTTTCATGTCCACTCCAAATCTCATTTTGTTAACTTTTTCTGTAACTGGTTTGGCTGAGGACCTAGTGTCCTTTCGATCTATTATCACCATGTGTTCAAATATGTCTAGCTAATAATGTGGTCCAGTTAAGAACTCCTTATTCTCCAGATCAGGATTTCTCCACTTTTATTTCACAATCACCCTTCCGAGGAGCCTTTTTG
Source organism: Ursus americanus (assembly GCF_024610735.1). Lineage (NCBI taxonomy): Eukaryota > Metazoa > Chordata > Mammalia > Carnivora > Ursidae > Ursus > Ursus americanus. The sequence continues at coordinate 14,807,659 of NC_142129.1, read as the reverse complement.
GTCTTCCCTCCCACCCCCCACCAGTCCCTTCTCGTGAAATTTTAAAACCACAGATATACTGTATGTCAATTTATGTACTGAACATATATCTATTCTTTATACTTAAAATTAGTATGATTTTCCACTTCTTCATAAGGATGTTTACCCCTTTGGGGATGATATGGCCCCTGTTGAAAATGCATGGTCTAAATATATTGTATTAGGTTGTAGGGAACTTGCTGACAAAATTAGAAATAAACCATTCAGAAGAATTAACATTCCAACTTTACCACTGACCACTGGGTATCTCTCCCACTTCCCAAAAATATCTCATCCACCTGCCTTCTCCCCTTTTGTTTGCCTGCACCCTACCCATTCCCCTTCTCAGTCATCGAGTGCTTGCTTTGTGTGTCCGGCCTTTGTCCGGTGTATGCTTATTTACAGTTTTGCCCAGTTACAGCATACGTTAGTTTAGTCTTTTTAACATGAACCAGTAGGAGTTGGATGCTTTCCTCTCTCCTTCAGTTGTCATCTCTCATTCTACTTAACTCAAAACATCCATATATTATAATACAAAAGAAAAATATTGCACTGATGATATCTTGCCTTCTTTCTTCAAAGGGCAAATTCATGTCGTCCTCGCCTGGCTATCCATTTGAGCCATTATAAAAAGTCTTTGTAGTTTGACAACCTTACTATGAAGTAGACTTAAACTGTTAACCCTTAATTCTTTCATCTAATAGGGAGTACCTTGCCCTCAATGTATATGTGGCCCTATGTTACTACAAGTTGGATTACTATGATGTGTCTCAAGAAGTTCTGGCAGTTTACCTTCAGCAAATTCCTGATAGCACCATCGCACTCAATCTTAAGGCCTGTAATCATTTTCGCCTTTACAACGGCAAAGCAGCTGAGGTAGTGATGGAAATGTGTTTTTTAATTTACTTAATTCCAGTTTGAATAACCCTATACTTTTTGGGTTATTCATTAGACTCTATTATCTGTAACTCCTGATTGACATAATATCCCTTTGTTATTGGCAGGGTGATTCCAGGAGAATCAACTATATATAAATATTTATATTGATTAGATATTCTAAAAAAATGTTGATTTCTGAATTCTGTGTGTCTGATGTATTGTAGATGATCTTTACGTAGGTGTTCTACTTTACCTTAAATACTGTCAAAACCAAACACTTCTGCTTCTTCCTCTAAAAGGTTTGTGGCTCTGTGGTTCATTGTCACCAGCATGTAAATCACATCACAAACCTAGGATTTCCATCAGTCTTTTTCTTCACTGCCCTATCTAATCATCTACCAGTTCCTATCAGTTCTGCATCCTAGATATCTCTTTGATCTAGCCTTTCTTCTCCTCCACCACTGCTCTAGTCTGGGCACTCCTCATCTCTTATTTTCGTTCTTTAAATAATTTCCGTGCCTCTAGCCTTGTCCTCTCCAGTCTAGCCACTGACGTTGTTCCACACACCATGCTCTCCTACTGTCGTAGCTTTGCACATTGCATTCACATTTCCTGGAATGCCTTATTCTGGTTGGCACAATTCAGCATCTCTTTCAGGGTTTCCCAAGAGGCAATAGTGGTAAACATTTTATAAATCCTTAGGAATTAGCTAACTTCTAGGCACTATGCAAAAGGCTTTGTATCTATCATTTAGTTTCCTTGACAATCCTGTGGATAAATTCTGCTATAGCTCTATTTATATAGGAAACCGAGAGTGCATAGTAGGCCATACATGGGACCTCCTATTATTTAACACTATGCACACACACATACACACACATATACAGAGAGAGAGAAAAAAAGAGGGCATGTTTTATACTATATCTGTTTACAGATATTTATTTGTTTATGTAATAAACAGGTGATTTTTTTTTTTAAGATTTTATTTTTTTAAGTAATCTCTACACCCAACATGGAGCTCGGTCTTACAACCCCAAGATCAAGAGTCACGCACTCCACCAACTGAGCCAACCAGGCGCCCCTATGCAGGTTATTTTTAGATTAACTGAGTGGGGGGCCATGGAAATTACTTCCTCAACCACTATTTTAGTTGATGTCAGAAACCATCAAAATTCAATGTAAAATTTGTGCACGTGTCAGAATTTTAAAATCCCACCCTTGCGCAAAAAACAGTTCCAGCTGGCATCATGCCATTGGGGGAGGAGGGATAGGAACTGAAACCAGCAAACTAACTATCAAAGCAAACTTCACTGTGTAAATGTAATAGCAATGGACATTATTACCATGCTTTAGCTGACAGCAGACTCAGCTCCTGAGTGAAACAGTGTTTAGTAATTGTGCGAGAGGGGTGGAGTGGAAATCATGTGTCCTTAGCATAGGCCCAGATTCACTTTTTGTGGCTTATGTAGATGAAAGTGGTCTATTATGGCAATACAAATGCCCACCACTTCAGTCGCTTAGTATGCAACTGAGCTGTCCATTTATATGTTATGTACAATACGTTCTTGGGTGTACTCACTTCAACTAAAGAGTCCCCGGAGTCTGCCTAATTGGCTGGTTTCCAGTGTCAGCAGTTTAATACTAAGCCAGTTCACAATTTGATCTCTTTAGAGTTTATGGCCTTTGGTAGGAGTGAATAAAAGAAGTATATTCTTGCCTTTCTACCTTGAGTTAATCTTGGGGGATTTGCCAAATTTTTTCCAGTCTATTAAATGTTTATGTTTTGTCTGCACGTGTTCTTTCCATAGTCTGGTATGGGTAGCATGGTTAGCCAATATTCTGTAGGTCTAGCATAATGCAAGTCAGGGCACCAAACTATATTTCCTATCCCCCAAAAGACATGCTTTTTCATTTGAAATTGTGTCTGTGCAGTTTACATATTAATTTTATAATGTATTCCAGCAGTAGATGTACTATGTGCTATGTCAGATGTACCCTGACAAGCTTCTGGGGGGAGACGTGTTAGCAGTAGAATATAGTTTGTGTTTGCTGATAATTCTATTAAACTGCTTAAAAATCAGGCATTCCTGTAGTAATTTGTGTAATATGTTCAATATTCTATCGTTCATTCTCTCCACAAACACCAATAGCATTCTGCCCTTCTGTAGTAAGCATGACTTAATCTATAAAGACTCACTTAATTCTTGAGGTACTTTAAATAACTTGCCCAAAGTTTTACAACTAACAAGTGACAAATTCAGGTCTCAAACCCTTGTCTATCTGACTCTAAAGCCTTACTGACTTAACTGCAAATTTAGGGGTACTTTCTTCTTTTCACTTATATGTGATTATATATAGAGATAGATAGATATAGATAGATATAAGTATGTATGTAGATATAGATATATATATAAAATATCATGTGTGCTATTTGATGGTTTCCTAGTTATCTTTCATCTAGGCAAGCTTATTGAGGATTGAAACTGTGTCTTTTGACATGTGTGTCCTGGTATCTGGCACAGTGCACACACAAAGTTGGTGTCAACTAAGTATTGGTTGAATGAGAATACTAAGACTTCACATTTAATATGACTAAGAAATTAAGAGAGACTTGTGTTTAAAGAAGAAGGTTCAAAAGAGGTCAGTAAAAACAAAGATTGAAAAAAAGCCATTGGGTTTCATAGTTAGGATTTCCTACAATTTCCTACTGTAATTAGGATATCATTATTATTGGAGTTTGAAACTGGATGACAAAGAGATAAGGAGTGGGTGAGTAATTGCTTGGATTGGGATTTGTCATAAAGGCTATGGCAGAGGGATGACAAGTAGATCATGGAGCAGTAGAAGCAGGGATGCTGTAAGATGCTGGTGAAAGGAAAGAGAATGCTAGTTTCAGAGGATAATGAGTTAAAAGAACTTTTCCCCCCAAACTGGGAAGGCCTCCAGGGCAATGATTAAGAGCAGGAGCTTTGAAATCAGATAGACCCCAAATTCCACTTCTGGGTGATAGGTGTGTGGCTTTGGTGAGCTACTTAACCTCTTTAAGCATCACCTGCAAAGTAAGGAAAGTAATAGACTGACTTATTATAGATTGCTATAAAGATTAATGATACGACGTACATGAAGTCCCTAACTTGATATATATGGTAAACTCTCAGTAAATATTAACAATTATCACAGATTTTGTAGACAGAAAGATTGTCAAAGTTATCTACCTTTTCCTTTGATGCTTTCTGTATCTTGTTTAAGATGATTTCCTGGCTAAGATCATATTCTGTGGTATTATTTTCCTTTTTTTTTTAATTTATTTTTTAAAAATATGTAATGTCTGCCCCCAGTGTGGGGCTCCAACTCATGATCAAGAGTCACATGCTCTTCTGACTGAGCCAGCCAGGCTCCCCGGTATTATCTTCTAAAAGCCTTCTTGTTTTGCCTTTTTCAAATCCAAATTATCTATAATTATACTATCTTATATTTAATTATTTGTTAAGATTTTATTTTTTTTTTAAGTAATCTCTACACCCAGCGTGGGGCTCAAACTCACAACCCCAAGACCAAGAATTGCGTGCTCCATTGATTGAGCCAGCCGGGCACCCCTATAAGTATATTATATCTAAAAAGTTTAATTTCTCAATTAAAAGACAAAGATTGGCAAATTAGATTGAAAAGACAAAACCCTAAAATATGTTTTAAATATAAGGACAGAAAATTTGAATATAAAAGGATATGTTTCATGCAGAATATTTCTTACATGGTTTCTATCGTTAGTGTCATGCTTTTAGAAAGGTCATTTTCACCTTAACATGGATAAGATGATCCATATCTTCCATTTATAGTTTTATTGTTTAACATCTTCATTGAGATATAACTCACAGACCCTGTAATTCACCCTTTTAAAGTGTACGATTCGTTGGTTTTTATTATATTCACAGATATGTGCAATCACCATCACAATTTTAGAGCATTTGCATTACCTCAGAAAGAAACCCCATGCCCCTCAGAAACTCCATCAATCACTGGCTCCCCATTACCCCAGCCCAAGCAATTGCAAATCTGCTTTCTGACTCTAGATTTGCCAATTCTAGATATTTCATATAAAAGTAATACATAATATGTGAATTTTTATGACTATCTTCTTTTACTTAGCATGTTTATAAATTTCATCATGTTGTAGCCTGTATTGTACTTCATTCGTTTTAATGACCAAATAATATTCTATTTTATGGATAGACACATTTTATTTTTCCATTGGTTAGCTGATGGACATTTGGGTCATTTCCACTTTTGACCTATTATGAACAAGACTGTTACAAGCATTTGTATACATGTTTTTGGACATGTGTTGGATGTGTTTCCATTTCTCTTGGGTCTATGCCTAGGAGTGGAATTGCTGGGCTATATGGAGCTCTATATTTAATTGAGGAACTGCTAGACTGATTTACAAAGTAGCTACACTAGTTTACATTCCCACCAGCAGTGTATAGGAGTTTCAATTTCTCTACATCCTTGCCAGCAGTTATTATCTGACTTTTTTATTGTAGCTATCCCATTGGATGTGCAGTAGAATCTCACTGTGGTTTTGATTTGCATTCCTCTGATGACTAATGATGTTGAACATCTTTTCATGTGCAGTGAGTTCTGCTTTAAATTTTGTGCCCTAGGCATCCCACTTGGCCCAGCCCTAGTTCTGGCTGGCCCTGCCTGAAATCAGAACTGTCCTCACGATACTAAAAGATTTTGTCTTTTCACTTTCTTTTGCTCAAGTGTGCAGTGAAGCTTTCCAGAAACAGCATAATTTCAAAATAGATCAAATGCAGATACAGACATGCCAACCTAGCTGTCCTCTTTTAAGCTAGGCGTTAAAGAGATTTGCAAAAATACAAAACAGTACTACACTTCGCACTAAGTTTTTGTTTTGTAAATGCACTTTTCTTAAATGAAAAATACTTATGTTAATGTGTAGTGGGCTTATTATTTTTTTTGATTAATTGAATACTTTAAAATTTCTGTTTGAATTTCTAATACAATCTAGATTGTACTATGGGCTATTTATGAGGGCTATAACCCACATCAACAAAAGCTCTTTGGGATCCTTAATAATTTTTAAGATTATAAAAGAGATCCTGAGATCAAAAAGCTTGAAAACTGCTGATCTAGCCTAATATTACCGAACACTTTGGAATTGCTGCTGTGGACAAGAGAAGGGATTAATAAAAAGTTGCCGAGGCAAGTGTGCAATCCCATATGAGATCAAATAGAACAAGTTTGTAGTGGCTAGTGAGAACAATCAAGAATCTAATCATTTTATTCTGAGAAGCTTAGCTACCTAACTGATGAAAGTAGAAAAAGGAGGAGAGGAAGATTACTCAAAATTATAGATTGGCAAGGTAGGAATAACAAAGTTGAGGAAGAAAATGAATCTAGGGTGTTAGTGAAGATGCTGGAAATGGCTTTGTTCTACAGGGAGTTAAGAGGGTAAGAGAATACAGAAGAGATCTATAGGTCTAATAAATAATAGGAGAAGGTATTTTAATTGTGCTCTGTAAATAAAGGCCAATGCAGCAGAAAGGAGCGACTTTGAGAGTTTGGGATATAGGTGGAATGGTCAGATTGAAGAATCAACCCCAGTTTTCAAAAGTTTAGCTCGTTTATCACTTTTGACTCTGCAAGAAAAGAGTAAGTAGGAGTCTTCAGACGTGGGCTCCCCAGTTTCAGACTTGCTGCTTAGTGTAAGGTTCAAGTCATTTATCGTTTATAAGCCTCAATGTTCTCATCTGTAAAATGAGGTTAACAATCACACTGACTCTTAATCCTGAGGAATGAATGAAATGGCATGTTAAATTCTTTGTAAACTATAAAACATTGTGCAAATATGTGGTATAAGAACTATACACTTGCCCTTTTTCTAAGTCTTTCCTTTTTCAATTTCAGGCAGAACTCAAAAGCTTGATGGACAACGCTTCTTCTTCCTTTGAATTTGCTAAAGAACTCATCAGGCACAATCTGGTGAATAGCAATTTCCTGTCTTGACTGAATTAAGTCTTAGCCTACTTTGTCATATCACAGCAGTTAGAAGGATGAATGAAGGGAAATATTGCAACAAATACTTCTCTACTCCAAGTGAACTCCTCCTTGCTATGGAGGAGAGAAAATTAAGTTTCAGATATCAGGTCCTTTCCTCAAGGAAACCCCTACTGGGAGGGCAGTAATACATACATAACATTTAGAAAGAAGTGCAAGGCAGTGTAGGTCCAAGAGTCCATTCTGTTGGCAAAGACCAAGAAGCATGCCTCCTTGTGGGTTACAGTAAACGGGAAGGATTTTCTGTTGAAAATCCAACTCGAGTTCGTCTTTGAAGGATGAGTGAGATTTAGAGGGTTCATTGAAGGCAAGGATATAGAGTTAGAACAAAAATGACATATGTGAAATGTGAGCAGGCTAAGCTTACTCGAACAGAAAGTGCACAGGGGCATAGTGAAAAGGAAAGTCTTAGTGAAGAAGGAAAGAGGTGGTTAGGGTTAAGACTGGACTATGATGGCCATTCATAAAAAAAAAATGTATCCATATTCAGGTTAAGTTTAATTGATTATGCAATATTGTGGATACAGAGCAGCTGCTTTCAACTCAGACACCTGGGGACACTGGGAAAATTACATAATATTGCTGAGTTTCAGATCCCTCATCTGAAAATGGCATTAGTAGTAGCTACACCTTTTCCTTCTAATTTCTCTATTCCTTTTTTTAGCACCAATTCTGCTTAGACTCTCTCCTCCCCTTTAACTCTGATATCTGCTTGGTCACTTAATCCTATTGATTCTTTCTTGGCAAAGTCTTATATTTATTCCATTCTTTCTCTAATTCAGGCCTCCATCACAGATATAATTTTCTCTGGATAGTTTCTATTATGAGCTTCTGCCTCTTTTCACTTCTCATCTAGTTTATCAACTTAAATTTTTGTGGAGAATGATGTGTTAGAGATAGTACTCTGGAAATCAAGTTTGACGAGAGATCAAGACTGGAGAGTAGATTTAGGAGTTTCATAAGAGAATTGATAGCTACAGTCCTGACAACTAAACATGGAAGAAAGGATTAAAAACAGTGATAAATATAGTCCCAAGAGAGCATCTGTATTTAAGGAGCTGAAGGAAGGAGAATAACCAGATAAGAAAGGGGAGGTAGGAAAGATCACCTAGATAATGCAATGACATTTACAACTGCACATTTTAATCAGCTGGGAGGTTTTTAAAAATAATGATGCATGGGCTTCACCCCCCCCCCCAAGATTCTTATTTAATGCTTGGGCTAGGCCTCAGCTATCAGTATTTTTCTTTTCTTTCTTTTTTTTTTTTTTAAGATTTTATTTATTTATTTGACAGAGATAGAGACAGCCAGCGAGAGAGGGAACACAGGCAGGGGGAGTGGGAGAGGAAGAAGCAGGCTCACAGAGGAGGAGCCTGATGTGGGGCTCGATCCCACAACACTGGGATCACGCCCTGAGCCAAAGGCAGATGCTTAACTGCTGTGCCACCCAGGACCCCCTATCAGTATTTTTCTTAAAAGCTTCCCAGGTGGATAAAATGTACAGCCAGACTAAAGAACCACCATATGTATATATGACTAGAGGGGGTATATCAGCTAGTAAATAGAGATTAGCCTCAGAGAGTGGGATTAAAGAGGGAAGTGAGAGTATGAAATTGTCCTTTTTCTTTTTGTGATACTATATATTTTTTCCCAATGAACACATATTGTTTAAAACAAGGCCTAAATATAGTTTTTAGTTTTATAGTTTTTAGTTTAAAACAAAGTCTAAATATACTGAGCAATATAAATGGTTGTTCTGAGCATTGGCTTTTGCAGTCGGACTTGAGGTCAAAATCAAGCTACACCATGTACTAACTATGGACCTTTGGGTGAGTCCCTTAGCATCATTGAGACTCAGTGTTCTCATATGTGCCATAGGGGAAATTACAGTACCTGCCTTATTTTCTCGTGAGGATTAAATGAGGTAATGTATGCAAGGTACTTTACATAGTATCTAGCATATGGTGTTTAGTAAATCATGCTTTCGTGGTCATGCTACCGCTATCAGCGTCCAAACTACAGACACATCATTGAGCAAGAGGACAGAAGAATCCATTGAATTGGTTAAAGGGGTTAATGCATGACTTGTGAGAGTAAGTTCACTAGTGTGCTGGGAATAGGAGTTAAGGAGTGAGAGATTAGTAAGGTTGAAGCAGTAAGCCACACACTTTTGAACTGTGGCATTGAAAGGAAGGAGAAAAACAGGGCACTATCCAGAGGGAACAATGGCACCAAGAGGAAGATTTTTCAAGACAGCAAAACCCTCACGTATATTTAAAGTTGAGAGTAGGACCAGGACTAATGAAGATAGAATAATTAATATAGAAACAAGATCCAGGTCGAGTTAAAAGTTATGAGATCCATGGATTGGGAGAACAAACATTGTCAGAATGTCAGAATAGTACCCAAAGCAATCTACAGATTTAATGCAATCCCTATCAAACTACCAACAGCATTTTTCACAAAACTAGAAGAAATATTCCTAAATTTGTATGGAACTACAAGAGACCCCAAATAGCCAAAGCAATCTTGAAAAAGAAGAACAAAACTGGAGATACCACAATCCCAAATTTCAAGATATACTACAAAGCTGTAGTAATCAAAATACTGTGGTACTGGCATAAAAACAGACACATAAATCCACAGAACAGAACAGAGAACCCAGAAATACACACACAATTATATGGTGAATTAATCTTCGACAAAGGAGGCAAGAATATAAAATGGGAAAAAGTCTCTTCAACAAATGGTGTTGGGCAAACTGGACAGCTACATGCAAAAGAATGAGACTGGACCACTTTCTTACAACATACACAAAAATAAACTCCAAATGGATTCAGAACCTAAATGTGAGACCTGAAACCATAAACATCCTCAGAGAAATCACAGGCATAATCTCTCTGACATCGGCCATAAAACATTTTTCTTGATATGTCTCCTGAGGCAAGCACAACAAAAGCAAAAATAAACTATTGGGACTACATCAAAATTAAAAACTTCTGCACAGCCAAGGAAACAGTCAACAAAAAGACAACCTATTGAATGGGAGAAGATATTTGCAAATGACATATCCAATAAGGGGTTAGTATCCAAAATGTATAAAGAACTTAAACAACTTGGGGCGCCTGGGTGGCTCAGTTGGTTAAATGTGTCTGGCTCTTGATCTCAGTTTGGGTTTTGCTCTCAGAGTTGTGCATTTAGTCCCTGCCTTGGGCTCCACACGGGGCATGGAGCCTACTTCAAAACAAAACAAAACAAAGAAAATTTCTACAGCTCAACAACACAAAGCCCCAAATAATCTAATTAAAAATGGACAGAGGGGCGCCTGGGTGGCACAGTGGTTAAGCGTCTGCCTTCGGCTCAGGGCGTGATCCCGGCGTTCTGGGATCGAGCCCCACATCAGGCTCCTCTGCTATGAGCCTGCTTCTTCCTCTCCCACTCCCCCTGCTTGTGTTCCCTCTCTCGCTGGCTGTCTCTATCTCTGTCAAATAAATAAATAAAATCTTTAAAAAAAAAAAATGGGCAGAAGACATGAACAGACGTTCTCCAAAAAAGACGGACATACTGATGGCCAACAGACACATGAAAAGATGGTCAACATCGCTCATCATCAGGGAAATGCAAATCAAAACCACAATGAGATATCACCTCATGCCCGTCAGAATGGCTAAAATCAAAAACACAAGAAACAAGAAATGTCGGCAAGGGTGTGGAGAAAGAGGAACCCTTGTGAACTGTTGGTGGGAATGCAGACTGGTGCAGCCACTCTGGAAAACAGTAAGGAGATTCCTCAAAAAATTAAAAATAGAATTACCATGTGATGCAGTAATTCCACTACTAGGTATTTGCCCAAAGAACATGAAAACACTAATGCAAAAATATGCATGCACCCCTATGTTTGTTGCAGCATTATTTACAACAGCCAAATATGGAAGCAACCCAATGTCCATCAATAGATGAATGGATAAAGAAGAATGGATACAATGGATTCCAGTGGATACAATGGAATATTATTCACCCATAAAATCCAATGAAATCTTGCCATTTGGGACAGCATGGATGGATCTAGAGAGTATAATGCCAAGTGAAATAAGTCAGTTAGACAAAGACATACCATATGATTCCACTCATATGTGGAATTTAAGAAACAAAATAAAGAAAAAAAGAGACAAACCAAAAAACAGACTCTTACCTATAGAGAACAAACTGGTGGTTACCGAGGGGAGGTAGGTGGGGGAATGGGTGAAATAGGTGATGGGGATTTAGACTACATTTATCATGATGAGCCCTGAGTAATATATAGAATTGTTGAATCACTATATTGCACACCTGAAACTAATATAACACTGTAAATTATATTGAAATTAATTTTTTAAAGTCATGAGATGAAGACGACAAGTAAAAGAATTAATCTCGGCAAAAGAAGGGAATATCTCATGGGGTGCCTGGGTGGCTCAGTCGTTGGGCGTCTGCCTTTGGCTCAGGGCGTGATCCCGGCATTCTGGGATCCATCCCCACATCAGGCTCCTCCACTATGAGCCTGGTTCTTCCTCTCCCACTCCCCCTGCTTGTGTTCCCTCTCTCGCTGGCTGTCTCACTCTCTGTCAAATAAATAAATAAAATCTTTAAAAAAAAAAAAAAGAAGGGAATATCTCAGACAAGGAAGAATCAAGAAAGGTGACCAAGTGGATATTTTTGAATTAGAAACGAGAGATTAGGGGCGCCTGGGTGGCTCAGTCATTAAGCATCTGCCTTCGGCTCAGGGCGTGATCCTGGCGTTCTGGGATCGAGCCCCGCATCAGGCTCCTCTGCTGGGAGCCTGCTTCTTCCTCTCCCTCTCCCCCTGCTTGTGTTCCCTCTCTCCCTGGCTGTCTCTCTCTCTGTCAAATAAATAAATAAAATCTTAAAAAAAAAAAAAGAAAAGAAACGAGAGATTAGGTAGCTCATGTCTGATGGCCTTGATTTCTCTGTATTTATTTGTGAAACAACTTGCTACGTGCCAGACACTGCTAGGCTGTGGGTACACAACAGTGCACAGACCTGCTGTCCTGAATGGTATTTTATTTGATCTCTTCTCTATAGCATTTACTGTCATATGACAATATGCTTATGTGTTTGCTGTTTGAGGCTATCTTCCCACTTGAGTGTAACAGGAGTTCCTGCTGTAACCCCAGTGCTTACTACAATCCCAGGCATATAGTAGGGGCTAATGAGTATTTACTGAGTTAATTAAAAATTACAACTATGTACCACACATTTAGCCCACTTTAACTCATTCAATCCTCATAATAATCCTGAAAGGTAGACATTATTAATTCCATTTCGAGATGAGGAAACAGGCTCAGAAAGGTTATATAAATTCCTTTGTGGAGTTTGTTCATTTGTTTGTTTTTAGAAAAAGAGAGAGAGAGAGTGAACTGGATGCTTGGGGCGCCTGGGTGGCTCAGTTTGTTAAGCCTCTGCCTTCGGATCAGGTAGTGGCCTCAGGGTCCTGGGATCAAGCCCTGCATTGGGCTCCCTGCTCAGCGGGGGGTCTGCTTCTCCCTCTTTTTCTTCCTTTGCCCCTAACCCTGCTTGTGCAGGCTCTCTCTCTCTCTCTCAGATAAATAAATAAAATCTTAAAAAAAAAAAAAAAAGAATTGGCTGCCTAACAGACTGAGCCACCCAGGCACCCCCTTCATGGAGTTTTTGATACAGAATACCTGTCTCGAAAAAAGTTTTATTAATTTGGGTACTTTATGAGTTTTCTGCAGTTCTTATGAAGAGAAAAGGAAATTATACAATAGGCTTATGCCTTTATTCTGTTTCTTACACTTATTATAATTTAGTTAACAGCTTTCTTTTCAATGGGGTCAAGGTGGTGTGTATACTGAGAGCTTCAAAAATATATTCATCCTTTCAAAGAATAACTGAGTACCCAGTTATAAGTGGCAACTCCTTAATTAAACATTTCCACCAATAAATACATTCATACTTATTGCTGTAATAACAGACTTTCTCTATCTGTAGGTGGTTTTCCGAGGAGGTGAAGGGGCTTTGCAGGTTTTGCCTCCCCTGGTTGATGTTATTCCTGAAGCTCGGTTAAACTTAGTGATTTACTACCTTCGTCAAGGTAAGAAAAATTGGTCTTGGTCTTGCTTATAATGAGATATTTTAGAACATTTAACCTCTAATTGAACTACTTGCTTAACTTTTAAAATCCATAATACTTCCTAAAATATATTTGCCACAGGTTCATAGGGGAGAACAAATTTATTGGTGCTTATTTGTTGTACCTTTTCTCTTTATCCTCTCTTTCCTCTTCTGTTGCTTCCAGCCTTCTCCCATATTCTGGTTTTCTTTCTCTCTCTTATTTTTCTGTCTTCTGTTCCCTACCTGTTCTATTCCAGTTTTCCCACTGTTTTCCTTCCCCTTCCTTGTGGTTCTTTTTCTATGTATAATGCACATCCACATTTTCTTCAGGTTTTTTTTTTTATCATCAACTATTTTTTATTTGCTCTAGTTGTCTGCCTTTCTGTTTCTTTGTACTTCCAGCTTCTTATGAGAAATATTATGATTCAAAGAGAATGTGATGTTTACTGCCCCTAAGTAAGGTTAAAATTGTTAGACACATGCCTAAGCAGTCTTTGCTCTAACAGTTCTGAGTACAGGATAGTAGCTGCCATGCGGTGGTGGTTGCACTCTGTCATGAGCTTTGGACTAACAGTGTGGGCCTTTTTAGGTGCATGGTAGAAACCAACCAGACAACATATTCCTCCTCGAGGAAAATGTAAGTGTTTATTAAAATAAGAACATGAACTTGCAAACAGTTCTATTTGATATGAAAGCACAAAGAAGTAGGCATTTGGACAAGAATTAAATATCTTATATATTTTAGAAATTATAGAAAATTTTTCAAATTAAGCAAACTAGTATAAACACCCAAAATGAACACCCAACATATTCATTCCAGATTCAACAATCTTCAAAATATTGCCATTCTTTCATCCATTCTCCCTGTCCCTTTTTACTCTGAAACGTCTTTTTTTTTTAAGATCTTATTTATTTATTTGACAGAGAGAGAGAGAAGGCACAAGTACGGGGGGCGGCAGGCAGAGGGAGAGGCAGAGGGAGAAGCAGGCTCCCCGGAGCCAATGCAGGGCTTGATCCCAGAACCCCGGGATCATGACCTGGTTGAAGGCAGAGGCTTAACCCACTGAGCCACCCAGGTGCCCTACTACCACTGAAACATCTTAAAGCAAATCCCAGACTTCATATCATTTCACTCCTACATACTTATTATATATTGCCTTTTTAAAAAAAATCAGTCGTTTTACTTATATAACTACAATGCCATTTTTATATAATAGTCCATATTCTTAGCTTGAACATTTTTTTAGGTGCTTCATGACTTACAGGTTTCCTAAGATATTTGGTTATCTTTAGGATAATTACTCCACATTGAAGTTGATGGAGAGTTAGAGGACAGATGAAACAAATCATACTTCCCATGAATGTTTGAATGCTGAAGGATCTTACCTTTTCGGGACTATTTTAGAAGGGTTTGCTGGAATACAGACTAGTATAGCTACTTATTTCTTGTATTTCAGATGATGTACAAGAAGCTTATAACTTAATTAAGGATCTGGAACCTACTACTCCTCAGGTAATTGAAAATGTGTTACCATTTTACTAACCAACTTCTGTTGAAAGTAGAATTTCAGAAAGCTAGTGGGAAGGCATATTAGAGAAGATCCCAGCTTGTAGACTCTCGGAAAAGACCATATATGTTGATCTAGGAATGTCCTGTGAGACTTTCGATATGAGAATGAATAGTCTGGATTTTTTAATGTTTTTAAACTCCCTTATATGTGGTCATTTCCTCCAAAGGGTTGAGGTTTGAAAAAACTGAAATCTAGAGTTCTAATGGAACTAACAAGATATAGAAACTTATCTCACCAGTAGAATTGTAACTTGTCTTTCTCCCCTACTGGATTGTTAGCTCTTTGCAGTCAGGGCCTGTGTCTGTATTTCCAACACTGTGTGCAACTAAGCATGTAACAGACATTGCACTTACTGAATGAAAGACTGAAATGTTTCTAGACCCCATGAAATCTAAACAGATATATTTCTCAAGTGTATAAAAGTTTCAGCATCTTTTATACTGCTTTTTTTATGAGCCCTTTTAAATAAAAATAGTGCCTACATAAAAAATTTATAAAGCTGCTAAGGAAGATGTCTGTTAAAGAATAGAGCCAAGTCTGAAAGCGATAAAGGTGAGGCTCCAGGGCTCCAAAAGAGAGAATACCTTACAAATGGAGATCAGAGGATACTTTTTTTTTAGGAAAAGGATTATTAGCAAATAAAAGTTATTATATGATTAGAAAGGGAAAATAATGTATGTGATGTGGTCACAAAGAATGGCAGTGGCTAATAAAGTGATAAAAATTATTACATACATGTTTTATTGTTAATTTGTTCCATTGAGTTGAAATAAAACTTAATTTCTCGAGGTTTCCACTGAGTTTTTCTGCTTAAGATTGTGAATTTACAAATATGGTAAATCCTGTTATATGGACACTTTCCTGAAAAACAAATGAAAGTCTCCTAATTCTTTCATTCAAGCCAGGGATGGAACAGAGAAAAGTGACACTGGGTAACTTTTGATAATATATATAAAGCATTAAGTTGAAATTAATTTGAAAGAGATTTCATAGCTACACATTCTTTGGAAATTAATTAGTGTTATTCCATGTTGCCAGGAGTATATCCTCAAAGGAGTGGTCAGTGCGGCCCTTGGCCAGGAAATGGGTTCGGTGAGTATGAAGTCACTGGTAATCTATAGTTGCGGTTATAGTGTGTGGACGAGATCAAAATGAATGTTAAAGTTCTACCAACAAGTTCACAAATAGGCTCATCTGCAGTTCCTTTCCTTTCTCCATATCCCCCAACCCAGATTCCATTATAAAAAGAATTCGGTTATTTAAAGACCAAAAAAAAGAAAGCTTTAACTCTAAGAGTTGCTGCTTCATCTTTTAACAGCCCAATTTTTAAGCAGCATTTATATCTAATAATAACTGCAAATCATTGCACAGCTTCATTCTTATTCTCAGTGAGTTTGTTTAACCTTGCACACCCCTGAGCTATAATTTTGGCATCTGTAAAATGGGGATAATTGTTTCTTTGGCAAAGACTTTTATAAACACCATAACTGTTTAAAATTAAGTTCTTATTCATCTGAATATGGCACATCAAGTTCTTTTGGGAACAAGCTGGATATAGGAATAAATATTTTTATCTCTAGCTCACTCTACAGTGCCTTAGGCACTGTACTGATAGGCAGTACATGGTTATTGAATAAGTGAATGAGTGTATTGAATTAATACTCCTTGTTATAACCGTGGCTCCTACCACAAGGTCTGAAGTGTGATAAAAGAGCAGTAAGTGTCTGTTGGATGTGTGAATGAATGACTAGATGAATGAGTTCATTTAATGAAGTTACTTTTAGGATAGAGTTTGGGGATTGGATTTTTTTCTTCTTTTTTTATCTGACCCAAGGTAGGTTTTAATTTAGTTTCAGGTTATAATTCTCTAGTGCTTATGCTAATAAGAATTAGTTTGTTTGGGAGAGGATGTAAAACAAGGGTGTATGTTAAATCCTGGCACATATTTTAAAACCATAAAGTGTAATACAAATAAAGTATTTTCAGCTTCTATCAACTATCTCAGCTCTGCTTTGTTTTTCAGAGGGACCATATGAAAATTGCCCAGCAGTTCTTCCAGCTGGTGGGAGGGTCAGCGAGTGAGTGTGGTAGGTCTGAAATCAGTCCTCATTCACATGATTCATAATTGAAGTTGGTCATATATTGACTGGTGAAGTTTGAGTCTCTGTCCAGGGTTACATGTGTCAGGCTTGAAAGCAAAGTATCAAAGTATCAAGTAGGAAGTCCTGTGGGAGAGACATAGGAGAGAATATTGGATTAGCTTTTCTCAACATCTCAGATAAAGTGGGATGAGAGATTATATAAATAGAAGAGAATGAATGTAATCTTTAGTTCATGTGAGTTTTTAAAATTTGATTCTGTTTTTTATTTGAAATGTTAACTTTTATTGATTTTTCAAGAGCTCTTTATGTATTCAACTTTCATCATGTCATAGATATTTTTTCTGGTGGGTCATTTGCCTTTTAATTTTGCCTATGATATTTTTTCACGTGTAAAAAATTTAAATCTTATTGAAGTTTTATTTTTGTAATGATATTTTACATGGGTATCTAGCTTAGAAAGTGCTTTCGTACCCCCACAGTTATATAATATTTACTTATTTTCCCACCAGTAGTTTTGTTGCTTCATTTTTATTATTAAAATATTTACTTCATCAGTCAAGATTGAGTGTTAGATTTCAGAAAGGGCTATAAAAAGCACTAATAGTTAGCCGGTATGAACTGATATGGCTATTTGTACCAGTTGTCTAAGGCTAGCTTCTATTCTGATGGACAGTATTTGTGATGAACTAGTTGTTAAATATTTTTATTACCCCTGGATATTCATTTTCTTTCAGATGTTTCACCGAAACCATTTATTGAATAATATTTCTTTTCTTCATTTGATTCATTCATACAACAAAAATTTATTAAAGTGTTGGGGGTATAGTAGTAAACAAAACAAGTTCTCCATCCTTGTAAAGCATACGGTCTAGTGGGACAGACAATAAACACAATAAAGAAAGAGATTATATAGTATATCTGTGATAAGTGCTATGGGGGAAAAATTGAACAGAGCAAGAACGAATAGGAGTGCAAGTGGCAAGGGTGGGGGCTATACTAATTCTCTACTATCTCAAACAGAAATCCGGTAACAGACAGAAGGTTGGTCAGGATCAGGACCAGATGATTCCATGGCAAATTATTTCTCCATTTGAGATTGGAAGTGCTAGATGAGTGTCTTAGATGAGTGATGATGGAGACTAAGCCACGTTAGTTGAATGTGCACGTGTCAGAGTTGATGACAGACTCAAAGCCTGGGAAAAACATCTGAGGAGTACTGTAGTCTGCAGGGTGTGTGTTCATTCTGGAGTCTGTGAGTTAGCCCCAAGAGAGACTATTGGTCACTCTCAAGTACTGTGACCTCCATTATGCTGAGGTTTTGTCCACTGAATAGAAGCTATAATTTCAGAATCTGAAAAGATGTCTTGGAATACATTCCTATCTCTAAATTATAAAGTAACTCAAATTTCAGCTAAAGAGAACTTTCAGTTTCATGAATATACCTGATTTCTTTTCCCATTCCCTTTCAGATACAATACCTGGGAGGCAGTGCATGGCTTCCTGTTTCTTTCTGCTTAAGCAATTTGATGATGTCTTGATTTACCTCAACTCATTTAAGGTCAGTATAGAATTTTCTAGATGAGTTTGTCTACAAAATACTATATATAATGTGTCAGAAGTAAGATACTTCTAGAGGGACACCTGGGTGACTCAGTTGGTTAAGCGTTTGTCTTATGATCCCAGGGTCCTGGGATCGAGTCTCACATCTGGCTCTCTGTTCAGTGGGGAGCCTGCTTCTCCCTCTGCCTGCCACTCCCCCTGCTTTGTGCGCTCTCTCTCTCTCTGATAAATAAATAAAATCTTTTTAAAAAAGATACTTTTAGAGATGGCCCTTTTACTACAGTGGCATTGATGGTGTCAGCTAATTTCTTAAAATTATTTTTGAGTTTATCTAGTATAACCGATATGTTATATTCGTATGTTATACTCAATGTGACCTATTCTTGGGATATTTTTCAGAGTTACTTCTACAATGATGACATCTTTAACTTTAATTATGCCCAAGCCAAAGCTGCAACAGGCAATACCAGTGAGGGTGAAGAGGTGGGTACATGCTTTTGATGCATTCAAATGATCCTATTTAAAAACATTGTTATCTTTAACTTTTCAAGGAACCTCCATACTATTTTCCAGAGTGAAACAAAATAGATGAACATAGGGGAAAGAAAAAAAAGAGTGAGGCAAACTATAAAACAGACTCTTAACTATAAAGAACGAACTGGGGGTTGCTGGAGGGGAGGGATGAGGGATGGGCTAAACGGGTGATGGGGATTATGGAATGCACTTGGGCTGGGCATTGGGTGTTGTATGTTAACTGTTGAATCACTAAATTCTACATCTGAAAGTAATATTACACTATATGTTAGCTAACTGGAATTTAAATAAAAATTTGAAAAGGCATAATAAAAATAAAAACATTGTTATCTTTTTCTCACTGAAATAAAATGTTCAGGGACAAAGGATTATGAAAGGTTCCTTTGTTCTTAGGTTACATTAAAAGGTACAATGTAGGGACGCCTGGGTGGCACAGCGGTTAAGCGTCTGCCTTCAGCTCAGGGCATGATCCCAGCGTTCTGGGATCGAGTCCCGCATCAGGCTCCTCCGTTATGAGCCTGCTTCTTCCTCTCCCACTCCCCCTGCTTGTGTTCCCTCTCTCGCTGGCTGTCTCTATCTCTGTCAAATAAATAAATAAAATCTTTAAAAAAATAAAAATAAATAAAAGGTACAATGTAAATAGACATATAGATTTTATAACCATATTATTGTTTTCCTTTTTCTGCTATACTTTATAAAAGCATAACATATGTCGAGAAAAATATCCAAAGTATATAGCTTGATGAATTTTTAAAGTGAACGTAGCCAAATAATCAGTACTCAGATCATGAAACAGTATTACCTTAACCCCATAAAAACCCCCTCATCTCCTTATTTGAGTTCGTCCCTTTCTCCCAAGGCTAACCACTACTTTTTACTTCAACCTTCATAGACTGATTTGCCTGAATCATTCAAAGCAATTCAGTTGAATTATTCAATTCAATTTTGTTATTATTTACCAAATTGTTCCACTTGTTTTAATTCAAATTCTAATTATTTTCTGCCTTCCGTTATGTCTTCTTTGTGAGTTATTTTAAAAGTGTGTCATAATTTTCAAATATGTGTATTCTTTCCCAAGCTATTTCCTTTTGATTTCTAACTTAATCATATTGTGGTCATCCAGTGTGCTCTGTATTACACCAGTCCTTCAAAATTTGTTGAGACTTACTTTACTGTCCAGTAACATGGTCATGTGTCCTTGAACAAAATAGGTGTTATGCAGTTGTAATTATTCCGTTCAAATCTTCTATATCCTTACCAAATTTCTTCAGTCAGCTTGTGATATCAATAACTGAGAGAAGTGTGTCAACATCACCATAGTTTTGTCCTTTCCTTAGCACCCTGTAGAGAATTTGACCGTCTGTAAGGCTACACTAAGTATTAATCTAAGGCAAGCCGATATGGTATTTTTACCACAAAAATAGCTTCATGTTTATTCCTTTTCTTTCCTCTTCTTGCAGGTTTTCCTTTTAATCCAAAGTGAGAAGATGAAAAATGATTACATTTACCTCAGTTGGTTAGCTCGGTGCTGTGAGTTTTCTTTTAAATGTTACAGAGGAATCCTCTTTTTCTTCTCTGTTGCATAATCTTCTGGATGGAAATTACAGTGAACATTTCTAATTATGTTTCATAGAATGAGTAAACACTGAAATTAAGCATCATTAATGCTACTGAGTGTAAGGGTGGTCCTGAACATGTATTACATATGTTTACCTTGTGATTAGTTCCACCATACAATGTTGACCTAGCATGAACAGTCCTGAAAGATGCCAAGTTTTTCCATCAGCCCTGTTAAAGTTTCCAGAATCTCAGTTTACAGGGTTCTTTGTTAAATGATATTATTATGCTAATTTTACCTTTTCATTATGATGCAGGCCTGAAAAGTAATAAAATGTCAAAAGCATAAGATTTTTTAATATTATATAGCCTATAACCTCTGTCTGTCTGTCTCTCCCCCTTCATTATCTTTTCTTGCTCCTTTTTTTCCACCTGGATTTAAAATGTTCACAGAGTTCTTAAAGTCATGGGAAAATTTCAGCAATCAGATGTTCTAAAGTGAGGCTGAAACTATATAAATAGGATTGAATGAATGATACATGACTTTTAAGCAGATGAGCAAAGTGGGAACTACTGGAAATGAACCCAATCTAAAAAGATATAATTATGTGACTTCTAACTTAAGTATTTTACATATGGTATAGTTCTGATGGAGAACCAGCTTAATGTTAACATTGCAAACTTTCTGCATAAGAGCTGTTTACCATTTCTTTGTCTGTTTGGAACATAGAACCAAATCCAAAGAATAGCAAGATGCAGAATTGTATTTCCTATATATTTAAGAGGCAAAAAGCTTTGCTTCTTTTTGTAGATATCATGAACAAGAAACCAAGACTAGCCTGGGAACTTTATCTCAAGATGGAAACCTCTGGCGAGTCCTTTAGCCTCTTACAGCTCATTGCTAATGACTGCTACAAGGTGAGTCTGAGTGAGATCTAAAGGGAAAACTGAAGATCAGTTTCATGTACTACACTGATTAATTTTTAGGGAGAGGTGTCCTAGAGATTAAATGGCCGTTGGTAAGAGGATTCACATAGAACTATCAGAAATGTCATCCCTGGGGCTCCTGGCTGGCTCAGTTGGAAGAGCATGGGACTCTTGATCTCAGGGTTGTGAGTTCAGGCCCCATGTTGGGCTCCCTGCTGGGTGTGGCACCTACTTAAATAAATAAATAAATAAATAAATAAATAAATAAATAAATAAATAAAATCTTTAAAAAAAGAAAAAGAAATGTCATCCTTTTCATGAACAAACTGAACTCAGAGATAAAACAGCATTTCAGGGTTTTATATGTATATCAAGTATGTATGCATATAAATG
Organism: Ursus americanus; assembly: GCF_024610735.1. Taxonomy (NCBI): domain Eukaryota; kingdom Metazoa; phylum Chordata; class Mammalia; order Carnivora; family Ursidae; genus Ursus; species Ursus americanus. The sequence goes on along the minus strand of NC_142129.1, from coordinate 14,785,905 downwards.
AAATATGAAACAATGTATATGAAACAATGATTTAGAGAGATTGTTTTAGATTTCTAAAGCTTGCGTGCGAGTCTTTAGATACCATCCAAGTAGAGATACTCATCTGGTAGTTGGAAACTTGGTTCTGAAGAAAGATGTCTTCTGACATCATAGATTGGAGAAATCATCGCCATTTCAATAGTAATTAAAGCCCTAGAAAACAAGATTACCCAGGTAAGGAAGGAAAGTGAGAAGAGTAGAGAGTTGCAAACCAAACCTTGGGGAATACTTAGGTGCAAATTGTAGACAGGAGAGACAAAGGAACCAGAAAAAGAGAATAAAAAACCAATCAGATTTACTAAAGGATTGGCTCTCTATGTGTGTATGCGGGAGCAGGTGCGTGCGTGTGTGTGTGTGTATGGAGTTGGAAAGGCAGAGAGAAGGAGGGAGGACTTTTCGGCCCTATCCTATAGATTAAAAGGTTTTTTTTACAAATTAGCCTCAAATTCTGGAAATTCCTTTTTTTGGAATATTTCTTCCTGCCCAAAAGACAAACAAATGTTAGGTAAAGAGAATCTAGTGTTAAATTAATTAATAATAGCTCATTTCAAAGTGAATCATTACTAAAATAAAGTGAATCACCATCAATGGAAAAGGTTTTAAAACATAGGAAGCTTAAAAATGTTTAACATGACTTAGTAGATGGCAGTGACATTAAGTGAGTTAGTGAAGGCAGAGGGAAAGAAAACATTCGGAGAGGAATTTAGTTCAGTTGTAAATGTATTAAATCTGAAGTGTGTTTGGGGCTCCAGGTAGAGATATTACATGTAGGAAATTATCAGGGCAAGCCTGGAGCTCAGTTGTTCATGTGAGAGGTCAGGATTAGAAATGTAGTTTTAGAAGTTAACACAGGGGCACCTGGATTG